>NC_090449.1:678718934-683718934 GCF_031143425.1 Pleurodeles waltl | reverse complement strand
ACAGTTGGTTCCCCTCACACAGGCACAGGCCACCACAGACCTTCCACCCTCTGGTAACACCAGCACAGCACCCACCAGCGGGCCCATACCTCCGTCCCCAGGACACGTCAATCAGCTGTGTGTCCACCACTACAGGGAACCCAGGATAACCCACCACCCCAACAACAGCAGGGACCTGGGGCAGTGGTAGTGGGCACACGGTCCAGGGGAAGGAGGCCCAGGAAGACAGGGGAACTGGGAGGGCTGCTGTGCGACAGGGGGCGGACAGGCCAAGGAAACCCACTCTCCACGAGGCCCTCTCCTCCATCATGGGAGCATACCACCACTCCCAGGAGATGATGGCAACGGTCCTGGACAAGTTTCAGGAGACCCAGCGCATGCAGGAGGAACAGTATTTGGGGTTCAGGGAGGAACTCAGAACCATCAGCTCCGCCCTGGGCATCATCGTAGGGGTGCTGAAGGAAATACTCAACACCAGGAGGGACACTGTGGCACTACAAGGGGCCCCTGACACTAGCATGGACGATGAACTGCCCACCACCTCCGCCTGCGCTAGTGGACAGGAGGCACTGCCACAGGACCACCACACCAGCACCCCACCCCCTGCAGATGGAGAACCACCCCGCACGCGGTCCCTGAGATCCAGGAACAAGACAGAGCACGATGCCAAGACCCCCGCCAAGAAATGAGACCACCCTGATTGTCAACCCACTGCCCCAGCTCCACTTCCTATGCCCATACGGGCAATGCACCTATGAGACAAATAGACTGGACTCTGCCATGGACACTCCTCCGCCATCACCCCTCACCATTTAACTTCCCCCTCCAAAATATTTTATGTAAATAAACACAGCTAAAACACCAAAAGATCTGGAGTCTGTCTGTGATTTCAAATAGTGTATTTGCAATTACAGTGACAAAATTTCCAGGAAATAGTAATGTCAACATACCGATGTCACACAGCTCTAGTCCATGAGGAATCTAAGCAGATGACACATGTTGGGACCCACACCTGTGAAACCGTAAGGGAAAGTGACAACTCAGTGACCATACTCTGGGTGAAATCGACAGACAGGAGAGAGGTAGAAGTGTAAAAGTACTTGTAGTAGGCAGGAATGTATTCTCACCTGTGTCTCACTGGGAATATTGCTGGATGACTGAGTCCCTGTTGTCAATGTCTTCTTCCTCTGCTTCCTCCTCATCACTGTCCACAGGCTCCACAGCTGCCACAACACCGCCATCTGGACCATCCTCCTGCAGAAAAGGCACCTGTCGTCGCAAAACCAAGTTATGAAGCATACAGCAGGCCACAATGATCTGGCACACCTTCTGTGGTGAGTAGAATAGGGATCCACCTGCCCTATGGAGGCACCTAAACCTGGCCTTCAGGAGGCCGAAGGTGCGTTCGATCACCCTCCTAGTCCGCCCATGGGCCTCATTGTAGCGTTCCTCTGCCCTGGTCCTGGGATTCCTCACTGGGGTCAGTAGCCATGACAGGTTGGGGTAACCAGAGTCACCTAATAGCCACACCCGGTGCCTCTGTAGTTGACCCATCACATAAGGGATGCTGCTATTCCGCATGATGTAGGCGTCATGCACTGAGCCAGGGAACATGGCATTCACATGGGAGATGTACTGGTCTGCCAAACATACCATCTGTACATTCATGCAATGATAACTCTTCTGGTTCCTGTACACCTGTCCACTCCTGTGGGGGGGGGGCAAAGCCACATGGGTCTCATCAATGGCACTTATGATGTTGGGGATATGTCCAAGGGCATAGAAGTCACCTTTCACTGTAGGCAAGTCCTCCACCTGAGGGAAAACGATGTAGCTCCGCATGTGTTTCAGCAGGGCAGACAACACTCTGGACAACACGTTGGAAAACATAGGCTGGGACATCCCTGATGCCATGGCCACAGTTGTTGGAAAAGACCCACTTGCAAGGAAATGGAGCACTGATAGCACCTACACTTGAGGGGGGATTCCTGTGGGATGGCGGATTGCTGACATCAGGTCTGGCTCCAACTGGGTACACAGTTCCTGGATTGAGGCACGGTCAAACCTGTAGGTGATGATCAAATTTCTTTCCTCCATTGTTGACAGGTCCACCAGCGGTCAGTACACTGGAGGATTCCGCCATCTCCTCACATGTCCTAGCGGACGGTGCCTATGAAGGACAACAGCGAGCACAGAGTCAAACAACTCAGAGGTATGTACCCACAGTCTAGACAGAACACGATTCATACACAAAATCTGGCCTGTATGTGTGTTGAGAGTAGGCCTAGGTATGTGTGACGCAGTTGGTAATTAGGCCATGTGGGCCCCTGAAATGGCGGCTGCCTGACCTCTAAAGCGGGACAATGGGATGTGAGGTAGGATCGCTGGCGTTGTACACCGTTGCGGTAGGCGGTCGCAGACCGCGGCGCAATGCTGCATTGGTTAACATTGGACCCTATGGGTCCCAGGAGCCAATGACGATGTACGGCGGCGGTGATGGTACGAACCGCCACGGACGTGACTGCCGCGGACGTGACCGCCATTAGCTGTTGAATCACTCGATACCTGATCTTCGACAGGAGAGGACCTACACAACAAGTGCTGCTGTGACCTCGGTCTGGAAGAGACAATGGATCGTGCGTCTGGGGAAAGAGCCCCTGCCTTCACATCGGAGGAGTTGGAGAAGCTCGTCGACGGGGTCCTCCCCCAGTACACGCTATTCTACGGTCCTCCAGACCAACAGGTAAGTACACAGGGAGCATGCTGTATGGGCTATGCCTGTGTGGAGAGGGCTGGTTGTAAGAAGGAAGGGGGCAGAGTTCTGCGTGCATGAAAGACGGTGGGTGCATGTGCCACATGGCAAGGGTAGGGATGGGGGCCACTCACTTTGACGGTGCAGTTGGTAATGACTTCTCTTCTTCCCCTGTACATTTCATGTAGGTCAGCGCCCACCAGAAGAAGGATATTTGGCGTGCCATCGCCAAGGATGTCCGGACCCTGGGGGTCCACCACAGACGGAGCACCCACTGCCGGAAGAGATGGGAGGACATTCGCCGTTGGAGCAAGAAGGCAGCGGAGGCTCAGCTGGGGATGGCCTCCCAACATGGGAGGGGTGCCCGTCGAACCATGACCCCCCTGATGTTCCGGATCCTGGCGGTGGCCTACACTGAGTTGGATGGGCGCTTGAGGGCATCACAGCAGACACAAGGGGGTGAGTACACTCTCATTCTGCTGACTTTGCGCGCAGTGGAGGGGTCTGGGTGGGGGAGGAGGGCTGTGGGTTTCCATAGGCCAGGGCGAGTTCCGTAGGCTAGGCCCCTTCGTAAGGCATGGCCCTGTGGCCCCCCACCCCACCTCTGTAGAGTGGCAAGTACAGCTATTCATGCACCTGTGTCATCTATGTGTGCAGATGTGTGTCCATAGCCTTGTAGGCCATTTCCCAGGAATTGCACTGTAGAGCCGAACAGCGTGACGTAGTGCAGTGGGCTGCTGTGTCTGTCTTGTCCGCCAACGGTAGAGGTAATGCATGCACTCAACATGTCTTTCTTCTGTTTCCCCCCACCCTTTTTTTGCGGTCTCCCTGTTCTTGTGTGCATTAGCATCATCAGGCGGAGGTGCAGTGGCACCGGAGCACGAGGGAGCTGCATCCCACATGGGCATGGAGGCCCACACTACAGACTCTGAATACACCAGTGGGACGGAGGGCGAGGGGAGCACCACGGCAGTCACAGGATCTGCAACCAGCGACATGGACTCGTCCTCCGATGGGAGCTCCCTTGTGGTGGCGGCAACATCTGTGCCCCCCACTTCAACAGGGACAGCCGCCACCCCCGCTACCAGCACTGCCCTCCCAGCAGCCCCTCAGCCTTCGCCCCGTGCCCGCTCACCCAGGAGGGTGGGCATCACCTTCGCCCCAGGCACCTCAGCCCCTGCCCCTGTCACCTCTGCTGCCCTCAGTGAGGAGGCCATTGACCTCCTCAGGTCCCTCACTGTTGGGCAGTCTACCATTTTGAATGCCATCCAGGGTGTAGAAAGGGAGTTGCAACACACAAATGCATTCCTGGAGGGCATTCATTCTGGTCAGGCTGCCCTTCATCGAACCGTTCAAACTCTGGCCTCCAACTTCCTCCACCCAGACCCAATCCCCTGTACCTCTGCCTATCCCAAGCACACCATCAGACCAGCCTGCACTCACCTCAACACACAAGGGAAGCTCTGCCAAACATAAGCACCACACATCCCACAGGCACTCACGCAAGCATCACACACATACAGACACACCAACATCCACTGCCTCCACTGTGTCCCCCTCCTCCTCATCTACCTCCTCCCTCCCAGTCTCGTCTACACTCACACCTGCATGCACTACCTCTACAGCCACTACGCCCCGCACCAGCACACCCAGCAGCACACCCCGCTCACGTGCAGTCACCACCCCCACTACCATACACACATCCCCTGTGTCCTCTCCCAGTGTGTCTGTGATGCCCCCTCCCAAGATACACAAACGCAAACCACCCACTGTAGAGACTTGAGAGACTGTGGCTTTGCACTCCCCAGGATGGTACAGTGGGCAACCCACCCACTGGAGAGACTTGAGAGACTGTGGCTTTGCACTCCCCAGGATGGTACAGTGGGCAAACCACCAACTGTATAGACTTGAGAGACTGTGGCTTTGCACTCCCCAGGATGGTACAGTGGGAAAACCACCCACTGGAGAGACTTGAGAGATTGTGGCTTTGCACTCCCCAGGATGGTACAGTGGGCAACCCACCCACTGGAGAGACTTGAGAGACTGTGGCTTTGCACTCCCCAGGATGGTACAGTGGGCAAACCACCCACTGTAGAGACTTGAGAGACTGTGGCTTTGCACTCCCCAGGATGCACCAGTGGGCAACCCACCCACTGTAGAGACTTCAGGGACTGTGGCTTTGCACTCCCCAGGATACATCAATGGGCATGGAGACCCCTCGTGGATCTGGCGTCGTGCACTCATCCGGCTGAGGTGCCCCCCCCTTCCCTTCCCCCTGAGGTGCCTGTTGTATTTCTATCTGATGCCCCTGCAGTGTTCTCTCCGTCATGTTCGGGTATCTTGTGTGGGCCTCGCCCATGCATTTTGGGCCCAGTGGTCCACGGACTATGAATGGTGCAATACCTGGACTACTATTCGTGGTGTATATTTTGTTAATAGTGCATATATGTATATATTTGCTTACTCTATTTTGATATATTACAATGGTTCCACTCATTTCCTTTTGTCTTTGCATTCTTCCAGGGGGGTTGGGGGGGTGTTACTGTAATGTTAGGATATGCATTGGTGTGTGTTGTAGTGGGTGAGGGTGGGGGTGTTGCATGTGTGGGTCCCTGTTTTTTGCCTCCCCTATGTCGTAGGTGCAGGACTCACCGTGGTCTTTGCCGCTGGCGTTGGTGCTCCTGGTACAGGAGCAGGAAGACTAGTGCAGGAAGAATATGGAGTTCCAGCTCCATGGTGTTGTCGTTCCTCGTGGAGTGTGTAGAGGTGAGCATTTTCCCTTCGAAATGCCTGTTTCAGCCGTGTTTTTATCTGCGGTGAATCCGCCCCGGAAAAGGTGGCGGATTGGCCTGTCATAATAGTGTGGGCGGTACATTGTCTCCCGTCTGTCTGTTGGCGGTGACCGCTGCGCTGTTTGTTTGTACCGCCGTGGCGGTCTGAGTGTTAAAGTGGCTGTCTTTGCTGGTGGTTTCCGCCACGGTTGTAATTGCAAAATGTTTACCGCCGGCCTGTTGGCGGTCTTACCGCCGCTTTAACACCGTCCGCCAGGGTTGTAATGACCACCTATGTCTTCTTTTTTGAGAACGTCTTGCTCAACCAGGTTGATGCAGTGCGCCAAACACAGGACCCTGAAATAGTCACTGTCTACCATGACTATGTTATTGCCATTGTCTTTAGCAACAAATCCAATTCAGAGTCCTCTGAGTCACAGCCATCCAGACACCTTGCTATTACATTTGTCCAATATGTTGGAAGTTGTATGTGATTTCTCCATGGCAAATATGACAACTATTGCATGCAGCTGAATGTTCTTAAAAATGTCTTGAGGGGCAAGACCTGTAGATAGCTTTTGCTTTACTCCCACAAAAGAGATCCAGTGTGCAGCGATGCACATGTAATCATTCACCTGACAACTGGTCCACATGCCTGTCATCAGGTTGGTAGTATGGAGAACACTTTGCTTCAAAGCTTGTCCAACCAACTGCAGCAAAAAGTGTTGCAGTGCAGGAACAGCAACTCCGGAAAAATAGGTTTGACTCTTAACCTTCCATTTCAGGGACATGGCTGCAACAAACTCTAAGACTACCACTCCTTCTACAAAAAAGAAGGGAGGAGGTCCAGCGCTAACATCTTTGCCAGTTTCCCATTGTACAAACATTGGGTGGTTGCGGTTGTAGGACCCCTCTTGCCTAAACATGCCCAAATGGCAGCCTGGATTTTCTTCTTTTGTGTAGCCACTGATGCAGGTGACTTTTGAGATGTTGGTAATGGTAGACTTAATGTGTGGTGAGGTGCAGTCACTGTATGCTGTGGTGTCTCCATCTGACTCTGAGACTTCTTGTGCCATTGTGAGGTTGCTGAGGCAGGTGATTCTGATATACTGCTGGAGACAGGGCTGATTTGTGTGAGGATGTCACCTTCTTCTTCCTCACCTTGCACTGTGATTTGACAAGTTTTAGCTAATGTTTCCTGGGTCTCACCACTGGGACCACATTCAGCAGTTTTTTGAAGGTGCTCCTGTCACCGGATTGTGTGATGTTTTTTCATATGGGTTATCCGGCCTCCAGTCCCATAATGTGAACCAGGCCTACCTCAACGAACACTCACATGGTAAATGGAGAATATTGCAATATTCTCCTCCTGTTTACCAATCATAAAAGTGTTCCAAACTCGGGAGAAGTACTTTCTTACTGGGCCACTGCCAATGCCTGAAGAAGAACTGAAGGTAGGTGGATGTGCTGATTGCCTCTCTGCAGTGCTGATTTCTACTGACGTCTGGGTTGGTGGACGTCTCTGTTGGGGCCTCATAAATATGACAGGTGGTGGTGCTTTCTCTAGCACATCCCTCAGAGCAGGTTGGATAGTAATGTGAGTCAGCTTCCACAATGACTGGCTTGTCGTCATCATCCTCCTCTTCATCATCCCCTCCCATGATTCTAAGGCTTTCTGGAACTTTTTCTTTCCCTTGCATTTGCTGGCTTCTTCAGGACTCTGCCAGGTTCCATTCCATGTCCCTATCATCGTCATCAGAAGTGGTGCTTAGAGAAGAAGGTGGAGTAGTGCCCTTCCTTTTTCTTGCTGGAAATCTGGGAGCCATTGATTCTAAAAGAGGAGGTTCTTGCTTGGCATGAGGCTGAATCTCCTGTTCTGCTCCCAACCTCTGAAAATCTACTATTCCTGGCTGCAGCTGCTATCTACTTTGCTCTGTTTCTAGAAACAATTGGGTACAACTTTATGAAAGTGACAAATCCAATACAACATCACTTCTCATCCACATCTTCATGATTGCAGTGGCTACTTCACTGACAGATATGGTCTTGGGCTTAGGTTAGGATGGTTCTGTTGATGCTGGAGTAATGCCCCCAGGTTCCTCCCTGGAGGCCGTTGTGGCATGCACACGTCTCCTGAAAAGGCTGTGGTCTGCACGCCACTGGTGGGAAGCTGCTTATACTCACTGACCACTATCTTGGGATCAACTGTCTTTGGGTCCACCTTGAACTCTCAGTTGCCAGTGGCACTAAGATTCACAAGCGGAAGAGATTGGAGGACCAAAGTAACTGTACAGGCTTTCTCTTTGGCAGTACTGCAGGTGATGTGATGTCTCTCCTTTTGTGCACTTAAAAGCAAACAAGTGACAAAAATATGTAGTTAGTGAACTGTAGCATTTATGCAGGTTGAAATAGTACAGACAAATGCAATATTACTGTGGTTGGTCTGTACCACAGGAATAAACACCAATTTAATCATTCATTGTAAAGTTGTAAAGTCAACCCACACCACCACACTGTTTTAAAGGCGACACTTATGGATCGCCATCTGTTTTAAAGGAGACATTTATGGTAGTCAGACAGAGGTGCATGGGTAAATGGAATAATCCTTAAAAAACTTATGGTGGGAAGGTGGTCCGAGAAAATGGAATAGTTATTAAAAAAATGAATTATGCTGCTGATGTGTTTGCCGTGCACCGCATTCAGTGTGTCCAGGAGGAAATGAAATTATTACGCACCTAAAGAAACTGAATGCTGTAGTGCGGCTATGCACCTTTGGTGGATGGATGGATGAGTGGATGGAGCAATGAATGGAGGAATGGATGATGGACGAAACAAGGCATATTGTTGAACTAAATAAAATGAAATATATATAATTATTTTCTTTAAAGTATAAAAACTAAAATAAAAATAAAAAACAAAAAAATAACATGAAAAATAAAATAAACCTTTTAAATTTTTTAAAAAAACAAATCAAATCAAAAAATGAAATTAAAAAATAAAATAAAAAATAAAATAGAAAATTTAATTAAAAAAATTAAAATACAAACTCAAATTAAACAAAAAAGATGATCAATTATTGACTGTGTTTGTATGCAAGGCTGGGGAAAAACACTGGCTGGATGCACACAATGTCTGGCAACCACATAGTCAAACAACAAGAAGGAGCAAGGAGGCATGGCAAACAAAGAACACATGCAAGCCTATCACAAATGGACATGGCCTGGATACAAAAAATGGCCGTCAGCCACATACTCAAACAACAACAACAAAGAGTAAGGAGGCATGTGGAACAAAGAACGCATGCACACCTACACCAAAGACACAGTGGCTATAGCAAAGACATTATTTGCTGGAAGTGATATTTAGTGATTATCAGATGGTTTATTATTACAAACGTGAACTTTTAGAAGGAGTTATTGATGTTTTGTAAATAAGAGAGACTCATGATGAACCTTTTGGATTTTTATTTTTATAATTGTTGTTGAATTTGCTTTGCTCAAACAAAGAAAAGAATGAAAAAAGAAAGTGAAATAATTGAAAGACGCTTTTGTATTTTTTATTTTAAATTTGTATTTAAAAGTATAATGTTGTTGGAGAATTCCTTTAACCTACCTTGACCATTGGAACAGCATATGCTCACAAAAATAATTTGACCTCTATACTTAGCTCAGTAGAAAAATTATTCATTGGACAAGTTGATGACAGAAGGAGGGCAATGAAAGCCAAAATAGAAAAAAGAGTTGTTTTGCAAAAGTGGGAAAAAGATGCTACACATTCAGTGTCTACGATCCAACAAGTCTTAGCCTTAGGTTGCCAACATGTAGGAAAATTATGTGCACATAGACCAAAGTCAGACAGACACACATTGTGTAGGTATTTGTGAATTTAGACTTTTTTTGTTTCTAAAAGCACATGGAGTTTTATGTTAAATGTACAGGAACCTGTCATACCAGGAGTTTATTTTATATGTGGGGAAAAAGGCTTATTACAAGCTGACAAACGGCTGGTATGGAACATCTGGGGGTAGTTTTTCCAAAACTGTATCATGTGGACAACATTAATGATCCATTTTGGGATAAGAAATCAAATTCCAGAGTTAAAAGAGGAGCAAGTGCCTAAGAGAGAGTAGAAGGTATTTTTGGTGCCTTAATTCAATGAGTGGGAGTGATCTTGAATGACCTCAAGATTAGGAAGTTATCAACAATGGTAGACAAACTATCTACTGATACTGCAGGAGCTATGTTATTAACAGATGCAGATGGTTGTTGTGAGATCAATGGTTTAGCAAAATCGTCTTGCGTTAGACATTTTACTTGCAAAGGATGGCTTAAAATGTTCATGTGCAACATTGTTGCACTACCTACCTAACAATAGCAAGGAGATAAGAAAGTACATTCCAAACATGACTGACTTGAAAAGAGACCTGAAAAGCCTGACAGGTACATGGGAAACTATTGGAAGTCATTCTTCAGCCATTGAAAGATGGTTTGGAGTTATGGTAAAAAGAATAGTAGGAACCATCTTGAGACTTCTGTTGATTGGGCTTTGTGTGTCCTAGTTACAGTTGCATATTACAAACTATACAAGATCTTGAAGGAGAACAGAGACAAGAATTAGCAGAAGAAAGAGGAGATGGAGACTAGGAGAAGCTTTTATTGTTGTAACCTCAAGATAATGGAGGATTATAGAAGCTATTATAAGGATAAGTCATCGTAATTCCGAAATTTGTCATTGAAATTTTGCCATTAACGGAGTGAGGGATAAAGCGGAAATTTAGTGCTGTCTTTAGTGTTCACAAAAGTCATCAGACTGTGACAAGTTAACTTTTCTAAAGTAAATGAGAGCAAAACTAACTTTAAATATGCATTTGCTTGTATTTCAAAGTTTAACTTAGGTGCCTTTTGAGTTAAATCACATCCTAGAAGGTTAAAGTTGACTTTAAAATGTAATTTAGGCCCTCGTTACAACCCTGGTGGTCAGTGATTAAGCGGTAGTATTACCGCCAACAGGCCGGCGGTAACAAAAATGTAATAATGACCAGACAGCCACTTAACACACCGACCACCAGGGCAGAAGCAACAAGAACCACGGCGTTAACCGCCAACAGCCAGGCGGAAGACAATGTTCCACCCACCGTATTATGACCGGCCTATCCGCCACCTTTTCCGGGGCGGTACCAAAGACATCAAAAGCCTGGCGGAAAAAGAACACAGAAGGGAAACGACTCACCTTTGGAGACTCAAGGAAGAACCACATCGCCATGGAGCCCGAGTTGCATGTCTTGCCCATGCTCATCTATCACTGGGTGGGTGCTGTGGTGATGTTTCCTGAGGGGGGAGGCTCTGTGGTGGTATGGGACTGTGCCTGGGTAACTGACTGTCCGGAGACCCCTGATAGGCCAGATTGGTCATCTAGATCCAGGCGTCAGAGCTGCTGTCATCACTGTGGGCCTATTCTGGGGGGGGGGACTGGATGTTGCTGGCACCTCTTCTCCAGTGACATGAGCTGGGGGACCTGTGGGGATGCAAATGCAGTGTTATTGTTTCTGCGAGTGAGCTATTGTGCATGGGTGTGTTGCCCTCTATAGTTGTTATTGCCCTGCCAGCTTTGCCTTGTGTGAGTTGTTATTTGGTGGGCTAGGTGATTCTCTCTTGTGTGCATGCATTGGTGATAGGTGTCCATGTAGGTCTTTGATGGGTGTCCATGCATTGGTGGTGCATACAGGGCTTGGCATTGGGATGGGTGGGTTGTGATGGTGGGGTGTATGGGAGGTGGTGGAGTGATGGGTGTGAGGGTTAGGGTTTGGGGTTTTGTGATGGCATGCAGGTAGGTGGGAGATAGTAACAGAGATTTGACTTACCAGAGTCCAGTCCTCCTCCTGCTCCGGCCAGGCCCTTAGGATGCATGATTGCCAGGACTTGCTCCTCCCATGTTGTTGATTGTGGGGGAGGAGGTTGAGGTCCAACGCCAGTCCTCTGTACAGCTATTTGGTGTCTTGCTGCCACGGAACGCACCTTCCCCCGTAGGTCATTCCACCTCTTCCTGATGTCATCCCTAGTTCTGGGGTGCTGTCCCATGGCGTTGACCCTGTCCACGATTCTCTGCCATAGCTCCATCTTCCTAGCAATGGATGTCTGCTGCACCTGTGATCCGAATAGCTGTGGCTCTACCCTGATGATCTCCTCCACCATGACTCTTAGCTCGAGAACCTGGGGTGTTGTTGTGGTGTCATGGGTGTAGTGTGAGTTGTGTGGGTGAGGGTGTGTGGGGTGATGTGTTGGGATGTGCGATGTAAGGTGCGTGGATGGTGTATGGGTGATGGTGATATGTGGATCTGGTTGTGTGGGTGCTCTTGCTGTATCTCTCTCTGTTGGCAATTGTTTTTGGTGGTAAAGTGTTGTGGGTAGTATGGGTGTGTGTTTTATAGTGGTGTGGGTGTGGTGTGTGTATGTGTGTCAGGTGTGTGTAGTTTAAATTGTCCAATGTGGTGTTTTTTTGCATGTGTGTGTGTATTTTAAGCGCAGCGGTATATACCGCCAATGGTTTAGCGCCTTTAAATGTCCGCCGCAGTGATTTGTGGGTCATAATATTGTGGGCATAGTTCTGTTGGCGTAATGGTGTTGGTTTGGATACCACCAGTTTATCACCCACCTTTGGGCTGGTGGACTTGTGTGTATGGCTGTATTGTGATGGATTGCTATGTGTGTGTCATAATATGGGTAGCGGTAATCCACCGTGCCGGCTGTATGTTGGCCGCAGTCAGCATGGCGGTAAGTGGTACTTACCGCCAATGTCCTAATGAGTGCCTTAGACTTTAAACTAAAAGCAAATTTTGAAACAAAATTTAATTTCTCGTGATTTATGAAAGATTAATGGGTTTGAAAAAGAGCGAACAATGAGAAAGTTGCACTTCTCTGTTATACTTAATTTACTGCAATAACAAATACTTTTCATTCAAAATGAAATACATTACTTATATTTATAAAATAATGTTAATGTTGAATATATATGTTTACATATTATATGTGGTTTTCTAAAAATGTATTAATTAAATGCATTTTATATGTTCTCTTGTGTTAGCATAAGTATGGCCTCTAGAGCTTGCATTTTGCAGTCATGCAAAAGTGTTGAATATTTCTTTCATATTGTGAAGTCTTCTTTCAGATTTCCTTCTCATGAGTATTAAAGTCCTTTTTCGAATGAATCCATTGTTAGAACATGGAGGAAAATACCCATTTATCCTTGGAAACATTAATGTTGCACGAACATGGACTGAGATCCTATACATTTTTTTCAAACCTACTTGGAGTTACACGGAAAGGAGATGTTTCCATGACAGATTTGGGAATTGTCGAATTATTGTGACCTGGAGTCTGTTAATGAGTTATGATTGGATGATGCTTATTGAACGTAACACAAACTGACACCTTTGACAAATCAGAAGATTCCTTATGAATTGATATACCAATGGTCATTCGAACTTTGGTCAGTCTTAGGGCCTCAATACGAATGTGGTGGTCCGAGGACGCCACAGTCGTGTTGACAGTCAGACTGACATATTCCAGGTGGTCTGGCTGCCTAATTAGCACCCCGGTGGGGGGACCTAACTGGGGACCGCCATCCCTGCCAGGAACATGGTTCCCGATGACATGACAGCAGTCAGAGTTGTACTCAGCCAGGACCCTCACTGCCAGCATTTCTGTTGTAAATAATGAAGAAAGTCCATTGAGTGTTGAATAAGATTTATTCACAATGAGATACTCCTCAAAACACCACCTTTCATGAGCGCCTCCTCACAGAAACACTGTCAACATTCTAATCAGACTTCGGAACAATCCAGTTACAAGGTAGGAGGGAGGGATACATGGAGGCAACAGGGGAATGATCCATTATGTACAATGTTATACAACGGAAGAGAACCATACATAGTATTATATAAGATGAAATAATAAATGTCAATATAGTTAAATAAGTTTCCTGGTAAGAGTGTTAGGCATGAGACAGGATAGGTTGTAAAAGGACAAATACAACATTTTCCATGGCGGTTTCGCCAACATGTAAAGGCTGGTGGTGAGGGTGTGGTGGGGGCCCCTGCCCAGAACCATCAGAATGCACACTGTCTGCTTTGCTTTTGCTTGCTGATCGGCCCCCTCTGTGCTACGAGAAAGCACTCGGCTCCTTTAAGGGAGCCGAGTGCTATCATGTAGCACTGTTCCTGCCAGTCTGATTGGTGGGAAAGCTCTATTGCAATGTTTCCACCAGTCAGACTGGCAGCCACAATGTAATAGGGCAGGGGGCACCCCCGCAATGGCGGTGGCATCATTTGCACGAGTTTGGCGGTCCAGTGGGGGGACCACCAACTCCTAATGACGCTGTTAGTCTTTTCTTGGTCATTTTTCAGCATTTTCCTGAGCAGTCTTGAGCAGACATTTGCTGCTCGCAGACGTTGTCCTAATGCTTACTGATCCTGATGCTTTGCTGGTGAAGATTCCCTGAATGTTGTGTCCCTTGGAGAGCTATCCTCCTCTCTGCCATTTGCCCTTACACCTGAAATGTCTTTTTTAGATTTAGTGACCTTTTTATTTTGCCCTTTCAGAAGACTCTTGCCCGAGCTTCTGATATGCTGGCCCTTTCTCTTATCTTTGCCTAACTTAGTTAGTACTCTGCAGTCAAAGATTATATTTTTGTGAATTATTTTTGTTCTTTTTGCACTTTTTGTATTTTGCCCACAGGTGTTCCTCCCCACACATGCATTTCCCTGGTTTGGTTAGCTGTAGGGTTGACCTGTGCCCAGCCAAAGAAAATTGACTCTGCTAAATTTGAATTGACTACTGATTGCTAATTCTGATCATCATGTGAAATCTGTATCACAGATATTCTTATTGACTTTATGTGTTATTCTTCATGAATGCTTAGTTTTATTAATATTAGTTTGTCTAAATTTACTTTGTTGCCTCGGGCAACCCTTGGTGATTATACATCTTTATAAGTTGGTTTTGCGTATTATCTACATGACTGTGTGCTTGTGTTTGTAAAATGTTTTAGCTTATTCCTGATTGGTGTTTTCCGTATGTGGCCACATTGGTCATGGTGTCAAAATTGTTGGGGTAGTGCTGAAATATTATTGATGGTTTACCACACATCTTTCTGGGTCCAAAGATCTGTCGACCTCATTGAGTATTTGATGCCTGCGAAGAATGAAAAGTGCATCCACAGGGCCAAATGACATACTGCAGTCATCTTTAACAAACTTAGGTCCAATATCCCAAAATATTGCTACCACTGTACAGGAACTATCAGGCTGCATATACAATGAAAGGCAGCTCGAAGGACTCCCTTCTGGTCCCAATCCAAACAAAAGAAGCCTTGAAAGCTCTGCCTGGAAAACCTCTGTCTAATTGACATTCTTGATATCAAAGGAAAGTATTTCACTAAATTGTTAAACAGAGAAGTGGAACCGTGGGTGATGGAGAAACAACTCATTCTAGCCTTACAGACAGGATTCTAAAAAGACTGCAGTATAGAAGTCAACCTGTTAGTCCTTGCGGTATTTGTGAAAAAAGTTATGACAGAGATGGTCTATTATACACCGCCTTTATAGATTTCTGTGCCTCCTTTGCTAGCATTTAAGTAAATTTGGGCTAAATGGGACATCCATCGTCCATACTAGGAGCCATAATAAGTCTATATTCCGACACTTGGGCCAAAATCAATCACATCTAAATGGGCTATGTCTGAAAAAATCCACACTAAAAAAGGACTGAAGCGAGTCCGCATCCAAGAACTTGTGCTCCTTCATGTGCAATTTGCAGACACAGACAAAGCATTCATTTTGGCAAGAGCCATCCATTGGACTATGGTGGGAAACATCTTTAACCACAGAGTCATAGCAACAAAATGCCTTAACCATGAAGTCGTAACAACGACTGATTCTTAACAGTGAAAGCCTTTGCAATGAATGTCTTTAACACGTATTTGCCTTTACCACAGATGCCTTTTCCACGAAAAAGTAAGTATTTTGCTAGTAGGTAAAATGTATTTTTATATACATATGTATATATGGGAGAAAGAGAGAATATGGTAGGGGGGTTTTTAGGGATAAGGGTGGGAAACTGAATTAGGATGATCAGGATATTTGTAGGTTTTAGGGTGGGTGTGGGTTTTTAGGCGGCCAAGGTATTTTTAGGGTCTAGGGTGGGTATAGGTTTTTGGGTGGAAAGGGAATTTTTAGGGCTTGAGGTGTGTATGGGTTTTTGAATGCCAATCATATTTTTAGGGATTAGGGTAAGTATGGCTTTTTGGGTGGTAAGGATATATTTAGGGTTTAGGGTTGGTATGGGTTTTTGGGTGCCAAGGGTTTAGGGGTTTGTTAAGGTAAAAAAAAAAAAAAAAAAAAAAAATATATATATATATATATATATATATATATATACACAAGTATTGTGCTCTCTCTCTCTATATATATATATATATATGGGTGTGTTATATACATATATATGCATGTGTATATAAATATACATATATCTATATAAATAAATATATATGTATCTATGTGTGTATGCATGGATGTATATATATGTATATATCTATCCAGCTCTCTCTCTCTCTCTCTCTCTATATATATATATATATATATATATATATATATATATATATATATGTATATATAATATTTATTTATTTATTTATATATGCAGGAAAGTGCCACTGTTGGCATGTTACCCCCCACTTTTTGCTTAATGTTGATGCCAACTTTGATTGAAAGTGTGCTAGGATCCTGCCAACATCTGTACCTTTGTTTCCACAATTGGCACATCCCTGGCACACAGTTAAGTCCCTTGTAAAAGGTACCCATGGTACCAAGGGCCCTGTTGCCAGGGAAGGTTCCCAAAGGGCTGCAGCATGTATTATGCCACCCTGGGGGACCCCTCACCAAGCACATGTACACTGCCTCTGCAGCCTATGTGTGCTGGTGGGAAGAAAAAGGCAAAGTCGACATGGCACTCCTCTCAGGGTGCCATGCCAGAAACCACTGCCTGTGACATAGGTAAGTCACCCCTCTAGCAGGTCTTATAACCCTAAGGCAGCATGCACTATACCACAGGTGAGGACATAGCTACATGAGCAATATGCCCCTACATTGTCTCAGTCCATTCTTAGACATTGTAAGTGCAGTGTGGGCAAACAGAGTATATGGTCTGGAAGTTTGTCATTACAAACTCCACAGTTCCATAATGGCTTCACTGAATACTGGGAAGTTTGATACCAAACTCTCAGCACAATAAACCTCCACTGATGCCAGTGTGGGATTTATTGACAAATGCACATAGAGGGCATCTTAGAGATGCCCTCTGTATTTAGCCTAACTGCCAGTGTAGGACTGACCAGTCTGGGCCAGCCTGACATTTTCGTACAAGTTTCTGACCACATAGGGTGAGAGCCTTTGTGCTCTAGTGGTCAGAAACAAAGCCTTTCCTGGGTGGGGGTGCTTCCCACCTCCCCCTTATAGGAACTGTAACGCCTGGCGGTGGGCCTCAAAGGCTCAGGTCTCAGATTATATTGTCCCAGGGCACTCCAGCTAGTGGAGTTGCCCACCTCCCCCCAGACAAAGCCCCACTTTTGGCGGTAAGTCCGGTGGGAACATTATGGAAAACAGGAAGCAGTGACCACTTGAGCCAGGACCAGCCCTAAGGTGTCCAGAGCTGAGGTGACCTCCTCCCTGTAGAATTCTCCATCTTAGTTTGGAGGACAGGGACCAATAGGATTAGGTTTGTTCCCACCTCCCCAAAGAGAGTGGGCACGAGGAGGGTGTAGCCACCCTCAGGGACAGCAGCCTTCGGCTAATGTCCTCTGACCCCTAAAACACCCCTAATTCTAGAATTTAAGGGCATCCCTGAATCCAGCTCACCAGATTCCTGGCAACATGACAAGAAGAAAAAGGACTGCTTAGCTGAAACCCCCAGCAGAGAAGAAGGAGGACAACAACTGCTTTGGCCCCAGCCCTACTGGCCTGCCTCCTGCTTTAAAGAACTTGCAAAAGAACAGCGATGCGTCCAGCGGGATTAGCGACCTCTGCCAAGCTCCAGAGTACTGCCCTGCACCAAAAAAGACCAAGAACTCCTGAGGACAGTTTCCCTGTCTAAGAAAACCAACAACTAAGGACTCCCACCTCACTCCGAATGCGTGAGTCCTGACCACTCTGCACCCGATGCCCATGACCTGTGTCCAGGTGGTCCACCCAGCTAGAGAGGATCCCCAGGTGATTGTGAGCAAGTGTCCACCCTGGGTTGACCTCTCCACCCCTCCATGACAACGCCTGCAAAGGGAATACCGAGGACCCACCCTGACCGCGAAGCTCCGAACGAAGATATCCAACACCTAATGACACACTGCACCCGCAGCCCCCAGGCCTTGGAGAACCCGACCTCCAGTGCAGCAACATTCAGCAGGCAGCCCTCCTCCTTGTCCAGCCTGTGGTCTGCCCAAGACGACCCCCTGAACCTCGCCTGCAGCCTCTGAGTGACCACCTGGGTCCCCTCATAGACCCAGCATTCTAAGCTTGACGTCCTGTTTGTACCCTGCACCCTGCTTGTCCTGTGCCGCTGAAGGTGTGTGTTTGGTGCCTACTAGTGGCCCCTCCAGTGCTCCTCAATCCCCCCTGGTCTGCCCTCCAAGCCGGGAGTACTTATTAAAAAATTGATTTTTTTTCTATTGATAGATTTTTGCATTTAGTAAACAGGAACCAACAAACAAAGGAAAGTACCATCCACATACAATATACAGTAAACGCAATCTGCTAGGAAGTCGTATATGCATCACAACACCAACCCTGGTTCGATGAAAACAATAGGATAGAGTACTCCTATAAATGAGTGCCCACAGTTCGAGGCATGTGTGAACATAAGAAACAGAACTGAGGAGGGGGGAGGAAGAGAGAAAAGAAGAAAAGGGGGAAGGAAAAAAAAGCAGCACTGACATCATATCACCCATCGAAGGGGGGCCATACCTTGCTACCTCAGAGAGGAAGACTGTGACAGCTGAATACTCAAGGGGATGCACGCAGAAATAGTCGTATACCTGTGCTCGGGCCGCAAGGAAGGCCTTCAGAGGGGCCCAGATATACCGCGGACGAGAACCCTCTGGAATCAATTCCCAGTAAATTTCCAGCTGCTCCTGGCAGTATGCAGCATCTTTCAACCAGTCATCACAACGGGGCATCCATGTCCCTTCCCAGCACAGCACCATCCTACGCTTGGCCAGTAACAGCAGCAGCCCCACCAATCTTCTGGACACATAGGGGATCTCTTCAATGTATCCAAGAAGTGCAATCTCAGGGGTGCGTGGCAGCTCAAGCCCAGTCATCTCTGAGCCGGGGGTACTTACATGCAGGCAGGCCTGATTCCGAGTACCCCGTGTCTCTTTTGGAGCCACATTAAATTTGCTAATTTTTTACCTCTGCACCCAGCCGTCCCCATGTTGCTGGTGGTGGGTGTCTGGGGTTAACTTGAACCCCAACCTGTGGACTTTCTAAAACCCGGAGACTGAAACTGTAAGTGTTATACTTACCTGCAAATCAAACTAACATTTCTTCCACCCAGGAACTGTTCTGAAAATTGCAGTGTCCATTTTTAAAACAAATTAGTGCTAATAATTCAAAAACTGCATAACTTATCGATTTAAAAAAAAGTACTGTTGATACATGTGTGAAATACTAATCTATTGAAATACTTACCTGCAACTTGACTCTTGCGGTTCTGAAAATAAATTAAGAAAATATAATTTTGGTCTGTAGTTAAGTCATTGAGTGTGTGCTTCTTCTAATGTCTCTGTGTGTACAACAAATGATTTGCACTACCCTCTGATAAGCTTAACTGCTCAGCCACACTGCCACAAAAGAGAGCATTAGTATTATCTACTTTAGCCTCTGTTAAGCCTCTGGGGAACCCCTGGACTCTGTGCACAATAAAACACATTTTGATATTGTATATGCAGAACCAGCTTTCTACTATATGAAGATATATATATATATATATATATATATATATATATATATATATATATATATATATATATATATATATATTTACTTATACTTACCTGTTAAAAACCCGGTGAAGGTACATTCATGGTAAAGACTTTTGTTGTAAAGGTGTAGGAAGCTGGCCTGGTGTGTGGTGGGTACCTTTCGTACTTACACCTTATATCAGGTCCAGGTATCCCCTCTTAGTGAAGTCTAGGGAGTGTCTAGAAGCCAGGCTCTCTAGAGGTAGATGTGGATGAGCAACCAAGGCTTGTCCAGGAGACATGCAAAGCTCATGCATTACCACTGTAGTCGCACAGTACTTACACACATGAAAGAAAACACTCAGTTGCCTAAAAATAAAGGTACTTTATTTTTTGAACAAATCAACCCAAAATACTAGACAGGTAACCCACCAGTGGGAGGTAAGTTATACAGTATATATACTAGTAATGAGAAACAGGCATAGGAAAGGTTAGAAAACAGTGCAAATAGCAATAACCAATAGTGGCCCTAGGGCAAGCACAAACCATATACTAAAAAAAGGGAATGCAAATAAAGTACCCCCACCTAGGTAAGTAAAATGTGTAGCGGGGAGCTGGGAGTACTAGAAACTCACAGAGGTAAGTAACGCAGTACCACCCAGTGACCAGGAATGCAGGAGTAAAACACTGGATTTTCCCCAAACCACCCAAAAGGAGGAAAAGAAGAAAAAGAAGACACCCAGCCAACACTGCAAGAAAACCAGCAGTGGATTCCTGAAGAGAGGGCACCAAGCCCAAGAGTCACAGTGGAGTTCAGGAGGAGTAGGAGCTACTACCGACCCAGCTGTTGATGCAGGAGTTGGTCAGTGGTGATGAAGAACAGGCCAGCACTGCAGCCCTGGAGCTGGAGAAGAGTTCCTGATGGATGCAGATGAAGCCCCAAGCTGGAATGAAGATTGCAGATGGGTGTTAGTGCAGGAATTCCACCAACAAACCTTGGCAAAAGCAAACTGACGGTTAGGGGAAAAGAGGTGCTGCCAGAGACCAGCAAGGCCCAGGAGGACTCAACCCAAGAGGGGAAGTTACAGAGGACTCTCAGCATTGCAGAACAGGAACAGAGGTAGCACCCCCAGGAGTCCCACAGGAGTCGCAGAAGAAGCCCAAGCAGCACTTCAAAAGAGGATCCCACGTCGCAGGAGAACCACGCAGGAGGCTGTGCTTTGCAGGATGGAGTGCTGGGGGATGGAGCTACACGTCACCTGAAGATCACTTGGAAGAGATGCAAACAAGCCTTGGCAGCTGCAAGAGACGCTGTGCAAGGAGGTACTGTCCTGCGTGGGAAGGCAAGGGCTTACTTTCACCAAAGTTGGACAGCTGGCAGAAAGGACCAAAATAACTACTCCGGACCACCTCATGTGATGCAGGATCCATGATCCAGGAGAAAGGATCCATGCAGCCAGTCGTCAGTTG
The DNA here is from genome assembly GCF_031143425.1 of Pleurodeles waltl. Classification (NCBI taxonomy): domain Eukaryota; kingdom Metazoa; phylum Chordata; class Amphibia; order Caudata; family Salamandridae; genus Pleurodeles; species Pleurodeles waltl. The sequence goes on along the minus strand of NC_090449.1, from coordinate 683,697,937 downwards.
TTGTAGGTGCCTGCAATTGCAGGGGAGTGACTCCTTCCCTCCAAGGGAGATTCCTTCTGCTTCTTGTGCAGGCTGAAGAGTTGCAGTCTTCTGAGAATGCATGGCCGGGGAAATGTTGCAAAACTGGCAGGAGACGTGGAAACAAAGTTACAGAAGAGTCTTCTTCATTATAGCAGCGTATGTTGGTTCCTGAAGGGTACAGTTGCAGTTCCAGTAGCCAGAAGTCAAAGCAGAGTTTGCAGAGGAGTCCTGCTGGAACCTTGCCAGTAGAATCTGAGGACCCACCCAAGAGAGAGACCCTAAATAGCCTGAAAGGGGGATTGGTCACCTAACCATGTAAGCACCTATCAGGAGGGGGCTCTGACGTCACCTGCCTGGCCTGGCCACTCAGAAGCTCCCAGAATTCCCTGCCAACCTTGGAAACAAGATGGCAGAACCTAGGGACCCTCTGGAGGAGTTCTGGGCGGGACAAAAGACTAATACATTACAATAGACCAATAATACAATCATATTAGAGAAATGCCAATTGCCTCGCAAAGATCATTGGACATCTAGCTATATACTGCATTACCAAAAGCATCAAAATTAATAAATTTACCAAAATCAAAGATTATGGCCCTCATTATGACATTGGCGATGACTGTAAAAGCGGTGGTAATACCGCCAACAGGCTGACGGTAATTACTGCCAAATTAACACCATGGCGGTGATAATTCTCATAGACAGACAATGTACCACACTAACCACCATGGCGTTAACACCACACACCACGGCGGTAGCCATCAAAAGCCAGGCAGAAGACAAGGTACTGCCCACCATATCATGACACAGCAGACCGCCATTTTTTCTGGGGTGGTACCAACGCCATCAAAAGCCTGGTGGAAACAGAACACAGAAGGCCAAAGACTCACCATCAGAGACACAGAGAAGATCAACGCCACCATGGAACCGGAACTTCAAGTCCTCCTGATGCTCTTCTATGCCATGCTCCACCTAGAACACCAATGCCCACTGGTCGTGGTGGTGTTGGTACCCTGCCAGCTTCTACAGGAGGTGAGGGCTGCTGTGTCTCAGCTGAAGGTGAGGTCGCCTTCCCTTATCTGGCTGTTGGAATGGTATCCTTCCCTTTCCTGTCTGGTGGAGTGGGATCCTTCTCTTTCCTGGCCGGTGGAGTGGGATCCTTCCTTTTCCTGGCTGGGGAGTGGAATCCTTCACTGTCTTGCCTCCACAACTAGGAGGTGCCTTCAATGTCCCCGTGCACTGTCTGGCTGAGGTGCTGGGCTGGGTTGTTGGGACTATGCCCTTATGGGTAGGACAGGGGGGAGGTGGAGGGAAGAGGTCAAGTTGGACAAGGAAAAGCTTCTTAGGAACGGTGGGGCGGGATGAGGGAGGAGTGAAGGGAGTGGAGGTTGAGGGAGTGGTTGTTGGAAGAGTACGTCTGCTAGACTAGGGTGCAGGTGCATGGGCAGTGTGCTGATGTGAGGTGGATGGCTTTTGGGTGTCTGAGTGCCTGCATTTGTATCCTGTAGGAGTGGGGGCAGACAGGGTGGGAGAGGACACAGGGGACAAATGGAGGATGTTGTGGAGGTGTCTGCTAGTGAAGTGTGTGCTGCTTGGTGTGGTGATGCTGGTGGTGGCTGTTGAAGCAGTGCATGCAGGTGTGAGTGTGGACATGACTGTGTGACAGGTGGAGGAGGAGGAGGGGGAGACAGTGGAGGCAGTGGATGTGGATGTGTGTGCACCCATCTGTTGTTTGTGTGAGTGCCTGTGGACTGAAGTGTGGTGCTTGTGTTTGACTGTACCACTCTTGTGTGATGTCTTGTGTGAATATTTGTCTATATGTGTGCATGGGATGGGTTTGGGTTGAAGAGACTTGGACTGGGAAGTGGTAGTTGGTGGGGGGACTGTAGGAACAGGGACAGTGGCTGCAATTCAGAGAGGAGGCCAGAGCCTGAATCGATCTCTGTTGGGCTGGCAATCCACTGTGGATGCCCTCCAGGAATGCATTGCATTGCTGCATTTGGGATGCCAGACCCTGGATGGCATTCACAATGGTTGACTGTTCTACAGAGATGGATCTCAGGCGGTCAGTAGCCTCCTCACTCAGAGCAGCAGGGCTCACTGGGGCAGGGACTAAGGTGCCTGGGCCAAAGGAGATGCGTACCATCCTGGGTGAGCGGGCAAGGGCAACTCACTGAGGGGCTACTGGGAGGTGGTCCTGGTACGGGGTGGCAGTGGTACCTGCAGCTGGGGTGGTCACACAGGTGTCCACCACCACCAGGCAGCTTCCATAAGAGGAGGAATCAGAGTCTGTGTTGTCACCTCCTGTCACCACCTTGGTGCTCCCCTCCCCCTCCATCCCAATGGTTCCCTCTGCGTCGGTGGACTCTGCCTCCTGGATCCTGTGGGATGCACCTCCCCCTGTCACCGGTGCACCAGCTCTTCTGCCAGATGATGCTCCAACACATAAACAGGATGACAGAAGGAGAAAGGGGGGAGAGAAAGGGAGCACTGGGTAAATTACAATACCAAGACCACAGTTGGCATACACAGTACCATCACACACATGGATCAGGATTCAGCACTATGCATTTCACTGGCATTCAATTGGCTATATGCCACAGCAATATGAGGGCCAAGCACTGCCAACTGCACCCCTCCTGGGACCCACAAAGCCCTGACTGACATGTAATGCAAGCGAGCTAGGTTACCCGCATTTGCTATACACTCATTACCCTTGAGCTGGATCACGCTGCAATATCTGTCCTGGCATTAAGGGGCTCCCACTAACTGACACCCACCACCCCGATCCCATGCCGCCTACCAATTATTGTAGTAATGCCCACTGTATTCACCCCCTTGTGGATGATGTGATGGCCTCAAGCACCCATCCAGTTCTGGGTAGGCCCCCACCAGTATGCGGTCCATCAGGGGGCTCAGGTTCTGACAGGCACCCCTTCCTCGTTGGGAGGCCATCCCCAGCTGGGCCTCTGCGGTCTTCCCTAACCAGCATCTCAGGTCCTCCCACCGTTTCCTACAGTGGGTGCTCCGCCTGCTGTAGACTGCCACAATCCCTTCTTCTGATGGGTGCTGACCTGCAGAGGTAATACAGACAGGAGGAAAGCATTACACATACAATCCAGCTTGTCACATATATGGCCCAAAAATCAAGTTTCCAACTCCATTGGCACACACATTGCTGAGCGCCCACCATGTACACTATCACCAGACACCCCCCTCCAAATGACATGATGCCTGCACACACATCTTAATGCAACCTTCCCACATGCATCGTGCCGAAGGTGTACTCACCTGTTGGTCTGGAGGCCCATACAGCTGTCCATACTGGGGTAGGACCCCATCCACCAAGCGCTCCAACTCCATCGAAGTGAAGACAGGGGCCCTTTACCCAGTCACATGGGTCATGGTAGGTTCCAGACATAGGTCACAGCAGCACATGCAGTGCAGGTGCTGTCCTGTGGAGAGTCATGAATCAAGTGAGGATTCAGATGGAAAATGGTGGTCATTTCCACAGTGGTGTACACTGTCACCACCACTGCTTATCCCTATTGGCCACTGTACTCCATAGAGCCCATATTAGCCAATGAGGAATTGAGGCTGCGGTGCAAGACTGCCTTCCACCACAATCCCCAACGTTGGCAGATTTACCTCACTTCCACCTGTCCCTAAATACAGGACAGGGCATCACCATTTCATGGTGGTGGACAGCATTCAGATCATCCATAACTGCATCATTGCCAGAAATTGCACATACATTGACATTCCCACTGTCCGATCACATTAATGCTTTATGCACACTGAGGTGGTGGTTCCATTTTTCAACTTGTGACAGCCTACTCTGTGTCCCTTACATAGCTACTACTGATGATGAATAGGAGGAGGAGACAAACCCCTGTGTACAGACCTCTTGTGGACTTGGCTACACTGGAGGACAGGCACATAATACTCACCTATAGACTGGACAGGCCCACAATAACAGAGCTGTGTGCCCAATAGGAGCCTGACCTGATATCAGGTATCAGTCATCCCACTGGGGTCTCCCCTCTTGTGCAGGTTCTATCAGTGCTCTATTTCCTGGCAACTGGTTCTTTCCAAGTGACAGTAGGCTTAGCAGCTACAGCCAATGTTTTCAATTGTGCTGGAAAGGGTATTGTCTGCCTTGGTGAAACACATGTGCAGCGAAATAGCTTTCCCCCAAGTGGAAGATTTGGCCACTCTGAAGGCAGGATTCTATGCAATGGGACACATACCCAATATTATTGGGGCAATTGATGGTATACATATTGCATTTGTCCCCCCCCCCCCCCACCAGAATGAACAGGTGTTCAGGAATCGGAAGAGTTTCCACTCACTCAATGTGCAAATGGTGTGCCTGGCGGACCAGTACATCTCCCACATCACTGCCAAGTATCCTGGATCGGTGCATGACACCTTTATTCTGAGGAATAGTAGCATCCTAAATGTGATGGCCCAACTACAGAGGCACAGGGTGTGGCTAATAGGTGAGCCAGAGTCCCCACCCACTGTATGTCAGTGTATGTCTTCAGGTGTTATTCCCATAGGATTGTGTAAGGCTAAATGTTGTCCCTCAGTACTTGCAGGTGACTCTGACTACCCAAACCTATCATGGCTCCTGACCCCTGTGAGGAATGCCAGGAGAGGGGCTGAGAACTGTTATAATGATGCACATGGGCGAACCAGGTGAATAATCTAAAGGACGTTCGGAAACCTAAAGGCCAGGTTCCAATGCCTGCATCTGACAGGTGGATCCCTGTGCTACTCACCCGAGAAGGTATGCCAGATAGTAGTGGCATGCTGTATATTGCTCAACCTGGCCCTCAGACGACATGTGCCTTTTCTGCAGGAGGAGGAGACTTGAGATGACCCCGTAGCAGCAATGGACCCTGAGGACAGTGAGGATGAGGAGGCAGAGGATGAAGATGTGGACAACAGAACATCAGCTACACGTTAATACTTCCAATGACACACAGGTGAGACAGTGGAACTGACCATTAATCTGACTATTGATTTTATCTGTGTGGCTGTGGCATGAAGGTATTCACTTCCTTTGCATCTCAACTTACTGTCACCTATGGCTTGTCATTTTACAGATGTTTCTGTTATGACAACAGTGTTCTGATGTAATTACTACAGACAGCTACAGGTCATTATTTGTATGCTATCACATTGTTCAGATCATTTGCACTAGATGTGACTGTTCTCATAAATGCAACTTTTCAACACATAAAAGAGTGTAACTCAAGTTGTGTTCCAGGGTGTTTATTGTAGTATAAATAATTGATGGGAAAGGGGTGATGGGAGAGGAAAGTCCAGGATATTGTTCCAGTCTCTATTTAGCACAGGTCCAGTGTCCAAGGGGCCATAGGAAGAGGAGCAAAGGCAGTTCAAAGTGGACAAGGTGACAGGGTGGGGCACAAGGGGGACAATACGGAGAGTCTCATTTCCTGGCGGTGCTCTTGGTCTTGGCAAGTGGCTCTGGCTTCTGTCTGGGTCGCAGAGAATGTTTGGGGGGTGGTTCACCTTCTTCAGAGGGAAGGGTGATGGTGGCCTGTGGGTCCTGTGGCGAGGCCTCCTGCCCACTAGCTGCAACGGAAGTGGACGACTGGTCAATAGATTGGCTAGTGGCATCAGCCCGCTGTTGTGCTGTTGATTCCCTCATGATGTTGGCCATGTCTGCCAACACCCCTTCCATGGAGACCATGGTGGTGTTGGAGGCCTGCAAGTCCTCCCTGATCTCCTGATGGTGTTCCTCCTGCAGCTGCTTGTTCTCCTGCATGTTGGTAAGGATCTCGCCCGTCATGTCCTGTGATTGTTGGTAGGCCCTCAGGATCTCGGTGAGTGCCTCCTGGGGAGTCAGTTCCCTGGGCCTGTCCTCCCCTTGGCACACAGCGATCCTCCCAGGGTCCCTGTTGCCCTGTGCCTGTGTCCCGTGAACGGTGTGCCCACTGCCACTGAGCCTAGGTCCCTGATTGTCTTGGGGACGAGGTGTGAACTGGTGTCCCTGTACAGGTGGGCACACTGCTGGTTGACATGTCCCAGGGACAGAGGTGTGGGGACACTGGGTGGGTGCTGTGGTGTTGAACACTGATGGGGGAGGCACTGTGGTTGACTGTGAGTGGGCTGGGGTGACCGACTAACCAGTGGTCCCTGATGGGTCAGGTAGTTAATCCGATCCAGAAGTCCAGAGTTACTGTCATCACTGGGGGCATCTTCTGTTGGGGGACTGGTTTGTCGTGGCACCTCCTCCCTGCTGACATTGGCTGGGGCACCTGTGGGGATGGAAATGATGTAGTTCCCCTATGCTGTGCATGTTTTTGTGATGGGTGTCCATTCAGGGCTGGGAGGGCTGTCAATACATTAGTATAGCATGTAGGGCTGGGCATTGGGGTTAGTCAGATCTGTTGGTGCAGTGTGTGGGATAGAGTGGAGTGATGGGAGTGAGGGTGAGGGGGTGAGATGGCATGCAGTTGTGGGGGGTCATAAGTAGTAAATCTTGACTCACCAGTGTCAAGTCCACCAGCTACTCCAGTGAGTTCCTCAGGATGCAGTATTGCCAGTACTTGCTCCTCCCAGGCTGTGAGCTATGGGGGATGAGGTGGGGGTCCACCCCCAATCCTCTGTATGGCGACCTGGTGCCTTGCTGCAATGGAACGTACCTTCCGCCGTAGGTCGTTCCACCTCTTCCTGATGTCGTTCCTTATTCTTGGATGCTGTCCCATGGCGTTCACCCTGTCCACGATTCTCCGTCATAGCTCCACCTTCCTAGCAATGGAGATTTGCTGCTTCTGTGCTCCAAACAGCTGTGGTTCTACCCTGACTATTTCTTCGACTATGACCCGCAACTCCTCATCAGGGAAACGGGGGTGCCTTTGTGGAGACATGGGTGTTGTGTGGTGTGTGTAGGTGTGGATGCTGGGTAATATGGTTGGGTGGGGGAAGTGGGATGCGTGCGGGATGTATGGGTGTATGTGGTGTGTGTGTCCAGTTGTCACAGTGGTCTTGGTGTCAGACTTGTGGCAATATTTTTTAAGCATAAAGGGTTGTGGGTAATGTGGGTGTGTGTTTTCTAGTGCTATGGGTGGGTGGGTGGATGGGTGTGATGTGTGTAAAAGTGTCAGGTGTGTGTTTTTGGTATTGGCCAATGTTGTGTAGTTGAGTATCCATTCTGAGCACGCCAGTGTGTACCCGCAGTGGTTTACCCCCATTGAATGTCCGCAGTGGTGATTTTGGGTCATGATGTGGTGGGTGTTGTGTTGTTGGCGTAAGGGTATGGGTGTTGGTACCAACACTTTACCACTGACCTTTGGGCTAGCGGATTTGTGTATGTGTCAGTATTCTGTTGGATTGGAATGTGTGTGTCATAATTTGGCGAATGGATGTTCGCCTCTGCGGCGGTATGTTGGCAGCCATCACAGCAGCAATAAGCGGCATTTACCGCCAATGTCATAATAGGGCCTATATTCTTTGATGGAAATTAAATAAAAAGGAAGTTGGTACTCTGATAAGGTGTAAGTCGAGTGATTAACGTGCTATGAATACTTAGGAGTTTGGTTTGATGAAATTCGGTTCAGTTGTATGGGAAAACAGGGCTGCTTTCAGAGGCCCCTGACATTTTGCCCCCATTTTTAACTTTTTGCTGGTGTTTTCCTGACTCTGAGGGTGCCCCGGGTACTGCTAACCATTCCCAGGGCCTGTGCTCTGTATAAAATGAGTATGCAAATTAGGCTAATTATAATTAGCTAAGTCAACCTACCTATAAATCCCTAGCATATGGTAGGGCATGTATGTGTAGGGGCCCTAGCATAGGTGGTGCTCCAATAGGTACCCAGTATCGTTTTAAAGGCAGGCCTGCCTTGCTGGCTGCTTTTAAAATAAAGTTACATGCAAAGTCGACTTTGGAATAAAAGTAGTTTCAAAGTCTTAAACTACCGTATTTTTACATATAAGTCACCCCTAAGGTGTGCCCTCGGTGCCCCTATGGCTGGGTGCCATGTAACTATAAGCAGGGACCTTATAAAAATAGTTTTATAAGCCCTGGTGAGGTAAAACAGACAAATTTGTTTTTCCCTCATTGTAGTGAATGGCGTCCATAGGCTAGAATGGGGAGACTTTATTTTAATTTTAAAAGTCTCCTTAAGTAAAAGATACCTCATGTTTGGTATATAATTAATTGTTACAATAAATCCCACACATTCCAGTTGTGGGATTTAATATAACTTGTTCAGGTAAAGAGTTTTAAACTTTACCTGAAAAATTGCCAACTTCAGCCACGCAGTGTTTTTGGTGCTTTGCTCTGATTGGCCATCCCCTGGCAGCCTGGCCAGGCTGCCTTGATATGGTGTGAAGTGGCCTGGCTGAACACATAGAGATGTGCCTGGGGGAGGAGATCTTCCCTCAGCAGATGGAGAGGCAGGAAGGGGGAGGGCTGCCAAACTGGTCTTCAAAGACAGGGAAGGACATTTGGAGCAACCCAGCACCTCCCTCTTATCCTGCAAACCCGGACAATTAGGTGCCCCTGATTAGATTAGAAGAGGGCAGGAGAAGGGTGTGTTTACGATTTTTAGCCACACAAGTGGGTGGGCTTAGCCAGATGTAACCTCCAAAAATCACTTTTACCCATGATGGATTTTTGAGGAATGTTGCTCCCTGGGATTGATTTTTGCCACACTTCCCAGGCAGGTCATCACAGGGGGAAGGGTTTTGCATCTAATTGGAGAACCAGAACCCTCCTGCTTTTCACACAGGAGCAAGAATAATTGTGGCAGAGCTGCACCCACACCTCAGATCCTTACCAGAGCCCTACCAGGATGAACTACAGAAGAAGAAGGACTGCCCTGCTGGACCCCTGACCTGCCCCTGGACACTACACTCTGCAGGACTGTACCAGCTGCACACTTGGGCTCCACCACAATAAGGACTAAGCCTGGATTCAACTGGTTCAAGGAGTGACTCCCTGTTTGCTATATTCAAATTTCTAACCAGAGTCCACTGCAACAACTCCTGAAGAAACTGACCAGCTGAGCATTGTCCAGTTGCCAAAAAGGAGTTTGTGCCATGTGCATTCTGGGAGTTGTAGTCTGCACCCTCACAAAGCATCTCAGAGCTTCTCGAACCTTGGGGTGAGCTGTGGACCTCAAAAGAACCTTAAAGGAACCTCTGGAAGGAGATCCAGAAGTTTGGAGAAGTTTGGGGAACTTTTGGAAAAAAACTCCATAAAGAGACCGACCCACCGTGGCAACTCTAGCTGGCTTGCCTCAACCGTGATCCTGCCTGATTTGCAGGTTCGTCCCGGTGAAGAAAAACTCTGAAAAGGTGATTAAGTCCGCACTTAGGAAGTTGACTGGGGCCTCCCAGGCAGTGTATCCGAAGAGGGCTCCAGGGACGTCGGATCAAGATTCAGGTTTGCCTTGGTCAAAGGATTTTCATCTCGAAAAAACGACCACGTTTGAAGGTAAAAATCTCAACCAACGGCCACCACGATGCATATCCGAGGAAAAGTTCCAGGAGGTCGGATTGGACTGGCGACTTGGTCCGGCTGAAGAAAATCTCCAGAAAAATGACTAAGTCCGAAGGTAACCTTTTGACCGAGGCCTCCTGCGAGCTGTAGCCGAGCAGGGCTCCATCGCTGTCAGCCTCAAACTTAGAATTTGCCCCAGTCGAGGTGCGACCAGATGACCGAATTGGCGCTATTTGATTGTAAGCGCGAAAAAGCATTAAATCTTAGAAAATTCATATCTCCGGTTCCCCTTATCCGATGTTATTCGTTTTGGTGTCATTTCAAAGATAATGATATAATCTATTTTTATAAATTGATGTTGGATTTTTATGGTGTTTTGTGTTTTACTTATTTACTGTTTTGTGATTTTTAAATGCTTTATACATATGTCTCCTGAGTTAAGCCTTGTCACTTGTTGCCAAGCTACCAAGGGTTGAACTGGGTTTAATTTATTGAGACCTAACTGGACCTACGAGGAGTATAGTGGCCTATTGCTAAGTGTAGGTTCTTACCTGCCCTTACCAATAATCCATTTTCCAACAGGTTGCATTTGAAAGCATTCAAAATGTAGCTCAAGTATTTAAGAGAGCTTTTTCAGGGTTACTGAATAACCTGATGTGCTCTGACATTTGCACTAAGCAACTTCACCTGAAATTCAACCTGACAAAGCAAAACTTAATGCTTAGCTCAATGTATTTGGCTTACTGCGTAAAGCTGAAGGAAGTGGCTCTGAGTACGTAGAAAACTTGTTGGTACGAGTTGATAAATAAGTGATGCTCCCCATGGAAATCTTACCTCAACACATTGAACTAGAAGTAAAAAATATATATAAAACTAGACTCCCAAACACACAAATTGCAAACCTATTAACATAACAAATCAAATTTCCAACTGTAGTTTTAGATACCGAGGATTCTAGCAAAAAACTCAAGGCAATCAAGTCAAAGTTATATGATCAACTCAACATGCCATATATTTCAAGCTATCTCAAGCTAACAAACATACACAAACAAAATGATCCCTGGTGTGGTTAAGATTTGCCCATATCCCACTAAAGACATACTGGTAAGGGAAATTAAAGGATAACTATCTGGTCTGCCACTTAGCTCCCATATCTTCAACTCATATCTTCTGCGTCTGCAATAAATTACTCACAATGAAAATAATTCAGGCTCCTCCCGGTCATTGAACATTTGAACTTGTAAACAGTGGCAGAGTGCTGCTTAAAGGGGGAATCCAGTCAGTAGACCTCCCTCATTCTAAAATTTATCAAACTGACAATTGATGCACTGAGTCAAGCAGCCCACAAGAATCCATCAAGAAAGTCAGACATGCCCATGCTGAAACAGGTTGTGAGCTGACCTGAACGTTACATCTATGTCCATAAAATGGCAATAGGTGAAATCTGATCCAGAGAAATTTAATGGACAGCAATCGGCAGACTTGGCAGTTAGACGAGCCTTTGAGGTGCTTAACTGGCACAGATAATGGCAAAGGCATTAAAAATAGTGGCACCAGACAAGAAAAACTGTGAGCTGAACAATAATTATGGGGGTTATCATAAAGAAGGGGTGCTCCGGGCCTCCCATGGAGGGCCCTGCACTGCCCATGCACTTGGCATGGGCAGTGCAGGGGCCCCTGTGCAGTACTCCATCACCCAGGTCACTGCCCGATCTGCGCGACAGGTGCAGCTGCACCCGCCGCACAGAGGCATTGACGGCGGCTCCATGTGGAGCCACCGGCAATGTCCGGGCCATGCATTCTGCTGGGCTAGCGGGCGGAAACAATGAGCAGAATGTTCATGATTCAAGACTACTCAGTCTTATTATTCAAGTCGCCGACATTTGAAAGCACCAGCAGTGAATTTCAAGGCAGCTTTGAGCACTGCCACTTATTCTATTACAAGTTAGGCACTGCAGATAAGGTTCCATGATTCTTCTAATTGTGTGTTCCAACAAAGTCACTGTTATATTACAATCTTTTCTTCACCAAATTGATGTCATAATTTTCCGACCCAATTTTGAACCAGGAAGAAGTCACCTTTCCGGCAGGCAACCCAAGGCACATATCAAGAAGTCATTGTAGTGTCCAGTGCTTAACTATTCCGGACTAATTCAACTATACCCCAGACCATGAGTTTTCATACATTGGAACTGGACGTGCATTTGGGGATGCATCTATCTCTGAAAAGACACACAATAACTCTTAGGATGGTACTGTGAACACTCGGGTCATCGTGAAACTCATCTTTAATTCTGTAGAACAAGGATCTGTGGAAACCCATCACCACTGAAGTTCTTTAATCCATGACAGTTACATGCTAATTGTTATACATAAATTTAAACCCTGGATTAAGAAAACAATCCATATACTCTATTGGTCTAAAATACAGGCTAAGGGACCCAGTCACTTGCTCAAATGTGACAGCCTCCATTTCTTTATTCGGATATATAATATTAACCATAAATCACATAAATACATAGCATATAAAATACAAAACATTTAAAAAATAAATAAAAGCTCACATATTTAAAATCTTAAAAGCTTCCGATTTCATTTACAGTCAAAATTCGAAAAATAAAACTAAAAATATTTCATATTTACACAGTTCCGCCAACTTATAGCTCCTTTTAAGAAGATCCCTACCCCAACACACCAATATATCCAGGACCATACACAACCACAAATAAGCTGGGTGGTACTGCACAAAACCCTTTTTTCTCAGTTGGGGAAGTAAAAATCTTCATCTAAACGGTGCATAAAACTAACAAAACATGGTAAAATGTTTAAAAGACTGTAAGAACACCACATCACAAGGGCAATTTTGTATGGATTTCAAATTGTACTGGCCGAGCGGGAAGCACAAATTACTTCTATTTCCTCCTAATTGGAAGCTAGTAATGAGTGACCTTTCCTACACATTTTGTATCATCAAAATGTACAGCTCCAGACCAACCTGACCCTTTAGCATTAAGAAATTCCACTCCTTGCTTTTCTGAATACCACTGCCTCCCTTTTTGCTCCCAGAAATTAAAAAAAGTTCTCCTTTGTTCATAGTTTATCGGTACGTATTAAACATTGTGGGGCATAAAACATTTCTGGGCAATGAAGGGATGTGGAGACCTATTTTATATATGCCAAGCAGGGGCTATCCAGAGCTCGATCACATGCCAAACAGACATGCAACATTTGCCTATATAAGGAGGCACAATCATTTGACCAGATGGAAATCCACAGCATATGAGGCGCAATCGTAATCCCATCCTCCATGAACTCCAAATTCAATTCCTTATGTAGACAAAACCCGGAGATATTTTGCTCCACGCCCAATAACCTTCTGCAGAAGTGATTTTCCTCTATATGGGGGGGTCGTGCTACTGAATAGCCCCAGAGTGCTGCCCCATACATAAGAATCGGGATGCATTTATGTCTATACACCTCAAGGAGAGGCTGAATAGGTTTATTTCCCACTCTTACGGCAAACTCAAAAGTAGTTCCTACAGTGGCATTAAAGCGCACACATTGCCTTGAAATGCAGGGCTCCCATGTCCTGCACACGGCTGATGATTTGGTCTTTGATCTTCAAATCACCCACTTTGCTCACTGGCTTGCCATAGACCATAAAATGGGACTTATTGCTGTTAACTTTTAAGTCTAAATCAGACATAAAATCACCATGCACCTTAACCATCTCACAGAGATCATTCATAGTACGGGCTATAAGCACCCCATCATCCGCATATATCAGGGCTGGCAAACTCTTACCATTTATTATAGGAAGATCCTTACATCTTTCCACCAGATAATTGTGCAAACCATTTGTATATAAAAGAAAGAGGGTGGGGGCCAAAACACACCCCTGTCTCACACCTCTTTTAAAATTAAAACGCTCCATGCATTCCCCATGAGTCCCATATCTCACTGTTGCGCTTGTCCCTGAGTGTAAGTATCGGAGCAATTCCACAAAATGGGGCTCTAAACCCATCGATGTTAAGCGTTCCCATAACTGGTCTGCGGTTTACTTTGTCAAAAGCACAGCTAAGATCCATAAACGCAAGATACAGGGCACCCTTCTTCTCTTGCGTGTATTTACAGATCAACAGGAGCAAATTCAAACATTGCTCCTGAGTCCCCAGCCCTTCCCTAAAGCCATACTGCACTTTAATCAGCATATCATGCTCTCTCATCCATTCCTCAATACGCTGTAAAACAATTTGTCCCAATATTTTCACCAAGGAGTCTGAGAGTGAGAAGGGGCAGTAGGATTTGGGATCACTACAGTTTCTCTTTTTGAACACTATGACGATACATGCAGATTTCCAGGAGGAAGGGATTCCTGCACTCATTGCCTCATTTAAGACATTAAGCATTTTAGGTGCCCACAACTGAGGATCACTATTATATAGGTCCATTAGGATTGCATCAGGGCCCGGTGCTTTGTGGCTTGAGCTATCCTGCATAGCTGTCAACACCTCATCAAGTGTAAATCTACTGGCCAAATTTGAGGTATGACTTGCCAGCTCAACCTTTTCCTCCACTTGGGTTCCTTCCAGGAAAACCCTGCAAAAATGACTCACCCACACATCAGGGGGAATATTGAAGCCCAGCCCTTCTGATGTTTCTGTCTCAAAGATACCCCTATTAGCTATCTTCCAGAACAGGCTTGAGTTTTTAGTGCACGATGCACGCTCCAAATCCTTCTAAGCCTGCTCCTTGAGCTGCTGTTTTCTTTCCTACACATCAGATTTATACTGAGCCCGTACACTACTCACATAGGCCTCATCGCTGGGCTGTGCCTTCAACGCCCTCTTCAGGGTTTTCCTCGCCACATAACAGGATTTGCTAAACCATCCTCCCTGATGCTTAGGAATGGTCTCTTTATTTGTGGTCAGGAGTTCCTTGATGGCGTCATTTACTTTATTTGCAGCATCAATCACTTCTCCGGGTGAGGGGGATTCAGCCAAAAGAATCCCTATTATCAGAGTTAAATTTTGTCTCACCACCCTCTTCACTACCTGTGGGATGCTCACCTGTCTCCAACCAATTCTCCTGTCCTGATCCTTTATTCTCAAACCTACTCGCCCACCCATCACCGATGTGTACATATTGCTTGGAAAGTTTAGGGAGACCATGAGGGGGTTGTGATCACAAAAGGACTGCCTTTTCACCTCTCCATGCTGGACCAGATTTCTCACAGAAAAGGACACAAAGATATAATCAATTATCGACCCAGCCACTCTCCCCACAAAAGATGATACCTGATTTTCACATGCAGATTCTAGGTCAAAAGTATTTTGCAAATCCAGGCTCTGTAACCCCTTAATAAGAGACCTTCCCCTCACATCCTGTATATCCTCAGGTGCAGGTTCACCAAAATCCAGCTCAAAGGGATTCTCAACAGTATAATAGCCCCTTATCTTTGCATTAAAGTCTCCAGATAGAGTTGCATGGAATTCCATACCACAGGCCTCCAAACGCCCCTTCAGTATCTGCAATGCTGAGAAAAGGGCCCTGATTTGGCAATCAGAATCCCATACTACATTGTAGAAATTTACCAAAAGGACGTTATACTTATTTGTGAAAATCACCCAAATGATGTGGAGACCCTGATGCCTACAATTAATCGGATACACTCTTGCAATCTCAGAGATGCGAACCAGGGTGACTAAACCACCTTTTGGACGACAACCAGACACCCATTTAGCTGGAACGGCAAACCTTTGGAATCCATCCCAAACCACGGCACCTTCTGAGCACATTTCCTGAAGTAAAATAAAATCATAGCCTGAAATAAACTTTACCCACTGCCTATCTTGCAGCTTAGCGTCATAACCTGCCACATTCCAAGAGATTAGCCGAGTCAGGGAACACACCCTACCCAACCCTCCCAGACCTGGGGTTGTAATAGGCTACCTCCCTGAAACTACCTTATCTTTTACCTCCTGTCTTAAGGGATGCACCCGCTCATACCGTCAATCATTCTACTCCAGGTCCGAGTGTACAATAAATCTATTTTCCACTCTAAGTGGTTGCCGAACCTCCGACAGTTTGGGAAGGCCCCTGCCTCAAATTCCATCTCAGGGTTGGGTGTGCCTATAAAAGAAGACATAAGGCGCCATACCAATCTTTTCACTCACCTGCGGATCAGTGTATCGTGACAAGAGCAGACGTTGGGCTAGACCTGGGTATCCACAGATCACTAAAATACAGTCCCCTTGTCCTTCCTTTTCCAGGGGGCCTCTCCACCCAATCCTTCTAACAAATACAATTTCCATATTGTCCTTGTAGTTAAAAGCACAGTTTTTACTCAGCCAATGTCCTGTCTTGTTCTTTAGCTGTTCAGTGGATTTGCTTACACCAAGAGCTAACAGTGGAACATTTATAAGTATAATACATAGGGGGCACAGTCAGGTGGAAGCTCCAAACCGGAGAGTGGGAGACCATTACAACAGTGCAAATTTTGACCCCTCCTCTGCTCTTGAACTGTCACTGTCCTCTCCAGTCCTGCTTCCAGATCTCCCTCTAATACCATTTCTACTAGAGTCCCCTGCAGTTCTACACAAATTCTCCTGGGCCGTCCATGCATGCTTTACAAGGTTGCCTTTATTTGGATGGTGCGTGACTGCTGGGTAACACTTCCTGAATTGCTGGGTTTTCGTCCAGTGGGGTTTCCTTTTCCAGGATGGGGCCATAACATTCAAGATCCAAAGTCCCACTCTTTTTTGGTGCTGTACTGGCCTCCTGTCCTCTCCCCCACCCCAGAGTACAACTGGTAAACTGCTGCTTCAAGGCCTGCAATTTCTCCTTTACAGGCAACAGGCATGTGTCAACCATGTCTCTGAATTTTACCAAGAGATTCTGAAAGCCGGGGACTTGACACTGACTGGCGTGAGTATCTTCCAGGGTACCAGAGCAGTTAGAATTTTCATAAAGTGCCGCTTTGGGTTTTCTCCAAGGTTTCTTCTGAGGTTTTCTCCTCTTGAGTGGAGGGCTACTACAGCCAGGATGGGAGTCAGACAAAGTCCCCTTGTACCTTTCTTGGGGGATCCTCCACAACATTGTTTCCAGATTCTGCCAGGGGGTGATTTAAACAATTCTACCTGGTGTACCAATGAAAGGCCTCTCTCTGCCAAATCTATCTCCTTTGAGACTACCCCAACCGCTCGGGCTAGAAAGGAGTCTAAAGTTGAATTTGGTGGCCTCCTGACCCCTACTGATTCTTCACCCTTATGCAGAGTCCTCTTCCTGCCCATCCTGCCAATTTATTCAGCAACCGTTTTCCACCCAATGCACTTCTCAAGTGCTAGACTGTTACAGCTTTGGGAGGGTGAGTCAGAAAACCCCCTCCACCTGTGATTTGATAGGGATATTTGAAGTTAACACTCACTCTGCTTTTGCCAGATGTCAGAGAGGTGGCCCAGCCCAGCCTCTTTCAGCTGCTGATGGGAGTGGATGGGCCCGCCCTTGGCCCGGACTTTGCCCAGGAGCCCCCGTGCACGTTCTGTGCTGCGGAGTGCTCCCAGGCACTTTATAGCGCTCGTTGATGTCGAGTGTGAGCAGCTGTGGCAAGGGAATGGGCACCTCCTGGGGCCAGAGTGCAGTCTGGGAGGTGTAGTCCCCCCTTGAGAGTCATCACTGAACTGATTTCCATGTCTGTGCATTGTCTTCCCATTCCCTAGAGAAATGTCAGTATTATGATCCTGGAGATTACCTAACCGAAGATTGTGGTAGGCGAATATCTTGTAATTTTTTATATATTTTCATCTGATTAGCTGCCTTCTTATATTAAATATTTTCAGCTCATTATCGCTACATGTAGCTAGCCCCACATCAAGAAAAGGTTTGCTGTGGGGAATTGTGTGTGGAACATGGAGTTTAAAGAGTGATGTCATTACTGCTACTCCTGTCCTTTTAGTGAACTCAATGTTCTTGAAGAAGCCTGCTTTCAAATCCCTCCTACTGACCGACGAGTAAAAATGTTTCGTGGACGCTGCAAAAAGTGGCAATAGAACACTTTGGACCACATAGGAAGGTGGCCGTATTCACTTTCAAGTAATTTAAATCCAGGGTAAATCCGATACTGCACCTTGTAATTTTATTCCAATGACTGCCTCATTTCGACCTAACTGCAGAATAAGAGGTAAGCTGTGGAACTGACGTTTGCATGCCTTATTACTGCAGTTTTTCTCAATGTCCCACTTCCTTACCCCTTGCCATCCTACAAAATAGGAGATATGCATATGTTCTACACAATTTAGGCCCTCATTACAACCCTGGCAGTCGGTGTTAAAGCGGCGGTAATACCACAAACAGGCTGGCAGAAAAAAAATGGGATTACAACCGTGGCGGAAAAAAACAACATGGACAGCCACTTTAACACTCCGACAGCCAAGGCGGTAGAAACAAACAGCGTGGCGGTCACCGCCAACAGACAGGCGGGAGACAAAGTACCGCCCACCCTATTACAAGAGGCCTATTCGCCACCTTTTGCGGGGCAGAACCAATGCTATCAAAAGCACGGCAGAAACAGTGCACAGAAGGGAAAACACTCACCTCTCGACACCCAACGAGGAACCAGGACACCATGGAGCCCGAACTTCATGTGTTACCCATGTTGGTTTACCTCCTCTTCTATGAGGAGTACGAACGGCGGCGGCAGCAACCAAGGTGAGTACTGCGCCTACACCACAGGGGAGGGGGAAGGAAACAGAGTGACACACACACACACGCAACACTCCCACCCTCACCACCACACACAACAACAGACACACAAATACATGCAACAACATTACATATACACCCGCCCCCATGCCCCCTGGAAGAACGCAAGGAGAAAAGGAAATGATTGTAACCATTGTAATCAAGAAAAATCCAGTATTCAAAAGTCAAAATTCAGTATATACAAATATGTACACCAACTACAAAAGTCAGGATAGTGTACTAATAATTGTCTGTGGACCACTGGGCCCAAAATGCATGGGCAAGGCCCACACTTGATACCTGACTCGAAACGGAGAGAACACTGCTGGGGCATCAGATCGAAAATATACAGGCATCTCAGGGGGAGGGGGAGGGGGGCACCTCAGCCTGATGAACGCACAACGCCACTGCTGCACAAGGGGGCTCCATGCCCATTGATATATCCTGGGGAGTGCAAAGCCACAGTCTCTCAATTCTCTCCAGTGGGTGGGTAGCCCACTGCTTTATCCTGGGGAGTGCAAAGCCACAGTCTCTCAATTCTCTCAAGTGGGTGGTGTGCCCACTGCTGCATCCTGGGGAGTGCAAAGCCACAGTCTCTCAAGTGGATGTCATTCTCCACTGGTTCTGGAGGGGGCCTGGTGCCTAGAGTGCTTCATCCTGCCAAGGACAGAGGTAGTGGATGTCATTCTCCACTGGTTCTGGAGGGGGCCTGGTGCCCAGAGTGCTTCATCCTGCCAAAGACAGAGGTAGTGGATGTCATTCTCCACTGGTTCTGGAGGGGGCCTGGTGCCCAGAGTGCTTCATCCTGCCAAGGACAGAGGTAGTGGATGTATCTCTCCACTGGTTCTGCAGGGGGCCTGGTGCCCAGAGTGCTTCATCCTGCCAAGGACAGAGGTAGTGGATGTCATTCTCCACTGGTTCTGGAGGGGGCCTGGTGCCCAGAGTGCTTCATCCTGCCAAGGACTGAGGTAGTGGATGTATCTCTCCACTGGTTCTGGAGGGGGTATAGTGCCCAGAGTGCTCCACGTGCAGTGTGGCCGGTACAATTCCCTCACCTGTGTGTGCGTGCCACGAGATTTGCAAGGTTCAGGTAGCATGATACGCCATGGAGGCAGCGACATACCCCACACTGCTGCGGCTGCGCCTTCCACCTGCAGGTGTAAACAGTGATGGAAGAAATGCCTCATAGAAGCTGCCCAGGGTCCAGGAACTCTCCTCCAGCCTCAGCCAACTGACCACTGGGGATGGTAGCCATGTCAGCGGTGGTGCCTGTGTCCGAGGACGCCGCGGGGCCGGTGGTGGTGCTTGTGGTGGTGTCTGTCGTGGCGGTGCTTGCAGCTGTGTCTGTTGCGGCGGTGCTTGCGGCGGTGCTGGCAGTGGTGCTTGTGGCGGTGCATGGGTCAGCACCTGCAGAGGGACACAGCAGGACGTTTACTGCAGCCTCGGATGGCTACCCAGTGGGGAAGATGCTGGGGACTGTCGCTGAGGCTGCAGACGTGAGGGGGCGGTGCAGGTGACGGTGCAGGTGGCGGTTGTGGTGGCAGTTGTGGTGGCGGGGCAGCTAGCGGTGTTCGCCACCGTACAGTTTGGCGTGGTCGTGGACAGAAATTGTGACACTGGTCCCTCAGTCGGTGCCACCATGCCCTCTCCTGACCTGCTCTTCAGCTTTTGGCCCTTCCCAAGCTTTGATGGTGCCGCAGTTGTCTTGCCACTATCCCCTTTGGTTTTTGGTGAGCCCTTGGTGGCTGGTACTTTCAGCTTCTCCCTCCGGGATGTGGGCACCTTTTTCACCTTGGCAGGTGGCGGAATGTCCTTGCCCTCGCTATGTGGCACACTGGCAGCCCTGATGGGTGGCGCACTCCATGACCCCGCAGTTGCTGGCACCACTGTGCCTGTGGATTTGGTGGCTGAGGTGCTGGGCTGGGACCCGGAAAGCCTGGCCCTAGGGGAAGGACGGGGGGAGGTGTAGGGAAGAGGTCAGTGTTAGCCAGGAAGAGTTTCTTAGACACACTGGGACGGGAAGATGGAGGGGGTTTGGGAGTGGAGGTAGAGGTAGTGGTTGTAGGAGGTGCACGTCTGCTGAATTTGGGTGAAGGTGCATGGGCCGGAGGCTGTTGTGAGGTGGATGGCTGTTGGGTGGGTGTGTGCCTGCGTTTGTGTACTTTGGGAGGAGGGCTCACAGACACACTGGGAGAGGACACTGGGGATGTGTGCATGGTAGTGGGGGTGGTGAGTGCACGTGAGCGGTGTGTGGTGATTGGCGTGCTGGTGATGGAGGCAGTGGCTAAGGATGGAGTGCATGCAGGTGCGAGTGGAGATGAGAATGGGAGGGAGGAGGACGTGGAGGAGGGGGACACAGTGGAGGCTGTAGATGTTGTTGTGTCTGCATGGGCATGGTGCTTGTGTGAGTGCCTGTGGGATGTGTGGTGCTTATGTTTGTCTGAGCCACCCTTGTGTGTTGAGGTGTGTGCATGCTGGTCTGATGGTGTGCTTGGGATAGGCTGAGGTACAGGGGATTGAGTCTGGCTGGAGGAAGTTGGAGGGGGGAGGCTAGACACAGGGACAATGGCTGCCATCAGTGCTGGGGCCAGAACCTGAAATGCTCGCTGTTGGGCTGCCTGGCCACAATGAGTGCCCTCCAGGTATGCATTTGTTTGTTGCAAATGCCTCTCAACACGCTGGATGGCATTCAGAATGGTAGACTGCCCAACAGTGAGGGATCTCAGGAGGTCAATAGCCTCCTCACTGAGGGCAGCAGGGCTGACTGGGGCAGGGCCTGAGGTGACTGGGGCGAAGGAGATGCCCACCCTCCTGGGTGAGCGGGCACAGGACACACGCTGAGGGGCTGCTGGGAGGGCAGTGCTGATATGGGGGGTGGTGGCTGTACCTGTTGATGCAGTGTGCACAGAGGTGCCCGCCACCGCAAAGAAGCTCCCATCAACGGAGGAGTCGCTGTCGCTGCTGTCTGCTCCTGTCCCCGCCGTGGAGCTCCCCTCGCCCTCCATCCCACTCGTGGCTTCAGATTCCATTGTTTTGCCATCCAGGGCCAAGTGGGTTGCAGCTCCCTCGTTCACCGGTTCCAATGCTCCTACGCCTGATGATGCTATTGCACACAAGAACAGGCAGACCACAAAAAGGGGGGGAAGACAGAAGAAAGACATGTTCACTACATGCAACACCACTACCGTTGGCAGACACAACACACATGGAGCAGCCCTCTGCACTACGCTATGCACTAAGAGTTCCTAGACATTTCAGCTGACCATGGGGTATGAGGCCTAAGACCAATTGATGCACACCTGGAAGTCACGGAAGCCTTGCTAGATGTAGATGGCTCTTACCACTGGTGGGGTTGGGCTGCCACATAGCCTGCCTCACAAGGGACCTTGCCTCAAACTTCGCCCTGGCCTAGGTGAACCCACTGACTATCTCCCCCACACAGATACCTCGTAATGCGCGCTGAGTCAGCTGAATGAGATTGTACTCACCCACTTGTGGCTGCTGTGATGCTCTCAAGCGCCCATCCAACTTCGGATACACCACCGCCAGGATCCGGAACATCAGGAGGGTCATGGTGCGATGGGCACCCCTCCCACGTTGGGAGGCCATCCCCAGCTGGGCCTCCGCAGTCTTCTTGCTCCAGCGGCGCAGGTCCTCCCATCTTTTCCGGCAGTGGGTGCTCCGTCTGTGGTAGACCCCCAGGGTCCGGACATCCTTGGCGATGGCACGCCAAATACCCTTCTTCTGGTGGGCGCTGACCAAGAGGAATGGTACAGGGAGAAAAGGAAATTACTTACCCGTCCGGACCTTAATACTCATTGCCCCCCAGTTCCCACCCTTGCCCTCACGCACATACATTCCCCATCCGCACATGCAGGCCTCAGCCGCCCCATGTATCTTCCATTCACACCACTCAAAACAGGCATTGCCCATGCAGCATGCTCACAGTGTACTCACCTGTTTGTCTGGTGGACTGTACAGTTGCGTGTACTGGGGGAGGACCCCATCCACTGGTTTTTCCAACTCCTCCGAATTGAAGGCAGGGGCCCTCTCCCCAGGCACATGAGCCACCGTCGCTTGCAGACTGAGATCACAGCAGCACTTGCAGTGTTGGTCCTCTCCTGTTGAAGGTCAGGTATCAAGTGAGTGAACAGACAGAAAATAGCAGTCACGTTGGCGGCGGTGCTTACCGTCACCGCTGGCGTACATCATTATTGGCTACTGGGACCCATAGGGCCCAATGTTAACCAATGCTGAATTGCGCCGCGGTCTTTCGACCGCCCACCGCAACGGTGTAGAACGCAGGCGCAGTTACCTCACATCCCCTTGTCCCACCTTACAGGTCAGGCAGCCGCCATTTCAGGAGGCCACATGGGATGGATGTTAACTGCGTCACACCTATCTAGGCCAGGAATATAGACAGATACCGGCACATTGCAGATTAATTTCATTTCTGAAAATAAGACATTGTGATACCTCAGTGTTGGATGTCTCTCTGCTTGCTGTTCTCCTCCATAGGGCACGTCCGCTGGGGCAGGTGATGAGATGGCGGCATCCTCCGGTGTACAGACCCCTGGTGGACCTGTCGACAATGGAAGAGAGACACATCCTGGTCACATACAGACTTGATCGTGCAACAATCCAGGAACTGTGTGCCCAGTTGGAGCCGGACCTGATGTCAGCTATCCGCCATCCCACAGGAATCCCCACTCTAGTGCAGGTCCTGTCTGTACTCCATTTCCTGGCTAGTGGGTCTTTTCAAACAACAGTGGCCATGGCACAAGGGATGTCCCACCCAATGTTCTCAAACGTGTTGTCCAGAGTGTTATCTGCCCTGCTGAAACACATGCGCAGCTACATCGTTTTCCCTCAGGTGGAGGATTTGCCCACAGTGAAAGGTGACTTCTATGCCCTGGGACAAATCCCCAACATCATTGGTGCCATTGATGGGACACATGTGGCATTTGTCCCCCCCACAGAAATGAACAGGTGTACAAAACCGGAAGAGCTACCATTCGATGAATGTGCAGATTGTGTGTTTGGCAGACCAGTACATGTCAATGCCAAGTATCCTGGCTCTGTGCATGACTCTTACATTTTGAGGAATAGCAGCATCCCTTATGTAATGGGCCAACTCCAGAGGCACTGTGTGTGGCCAATAGGTGAGGGCAAGGTCCCAATACAGTTGACATAGGTGTCTGGGTATAGGGTTGTCCCTAAGGGTTAGTGTGTGTCTAACAGTTGTCCCTTGACATTTGCAGGTGACTCTGGTTACCCCAACCAGTCATGGCTACTGACCCCAGTGAGGAATCCCAGGACCAGGGCAGAGGAACACTACAATGAGGCACATGGGCGAACTAGGAGGGTGATCGAACACACCTTCGGTCTCCTAAAGGCCAGATTCTGGCCAGATTCCGGTGCCTCCATCTGACAGGTGGATCCCTCTACTACTCATGAAGAAGGTGTACCAGATAATCATGGCCTGCTGTATGCTGCACAACCTGGCTTTGCGATGCCAGGTGCCTTTTCTGCAGGAGGATGGGCCAGATGGTAGTCTTGTGGCAGCTGTGGAGCCTGTGGACAGTGAAGAAGAGGAGGGAGAAGAGGATATCGACAACCGAAACAACATCATCAGGCAATACTTCCAGTGAGACACAGGTAAGAAGATGCCACTGCTTCCCACATCTCATTCTATTGTTGGAACTAGCATACGTGTGTCATTTTCATTTAGTGTATGTACCCTGACTTGTCACTTTGACTTTCCATTTCACAGATTTGAGTCCCACTTTGTGCCCTCTGCTATGTTTACTGCTGGCCTACAGCTGTGTTACATTGGTATGTGAACAAGTAAATTGACATTGCTATATTCCATAGTTATTGCAATTACACATTTGTGAAAGCACAGTCTATTTGTTTCACAGGTGCATTGTCCAATGGGGCATAGGAAGTGGAGCAATGGCAGTTTAAGGATGGACAGGGTGACATAGTGGGACAGAAGGGTGACATTCAGGGGGGTCTCATTTCCTGGGGGGGGTCTTGGCAATGTTCTCTGTCTTGTTCCTGGATCTCAGGGACCGTTTGCGGGGTGGTTTTCCCTCTGCAGGTGGTGGGGTGCTGGTGTCCTGTTGTTCCTGTGGCGGTGCCTCCTGTCCAATGGCGCCGGCAGAGGTGGAGGGCTGTTCATCGTCCAGACTAGTGTCAGGGGCCCCTTGTTGTGCCACTGTGTCCCTCCTGGTGTTGGCAAAGTCTGCCAGCACCCTTGCAATGGTGACCAGGGTGGTGTTAATGGACTTCAAGTCCTCCCTGATCCCAAGGTAGTGTTCCTCCTGCAGCTGCTGGGTCTCCTGAAACTTGGCCAGTACCGTTGCCATCGTCTCCTGGGAATGATGGTAAGCTCCCATGATGTTGGAGAGTGCCTCGTGGCGAGTGGGTTCCCTGGGCCTGTCCTCCCCCTGTCACACAGCAGTCTTCCCAGTTTCCCTGTTATCCTGTGACTCTGTCTCCTGAACCGTGTGCCCACTGCCACTGCCCCCAGGTCCCTGATTTTCTTGGGTTGGTGGGTTTGCCTGGGTTCCCTGTAGTGGTGGACACACTGCTGGTTGATGTGTCCTGGGACAAAGGGATCGGCCTGCTGAGTGGGTGCTGTGCTGGTGTTTCCTGAGGGGGAGGCTGTGTGGTGGCTTGTGACAGTGTCAGGGGTACCGACTGTCCCGAGGTCCCTATGGGCCGGGCTGGTCATGTAGAGCTGCTGTCATCACTGTTGGCCTCTTCTGTGGGGGGACTGGATATGTCTGGCACCTCCTGTCCGGTGACGTTGGGTAGGGGTCCTGTTGTGGTGTAAATGCATAATTATTGTATATGTTTGTGCCATCGTATGCAATGGGTGGTTGACCCTGTACTCCAGTGCTTGCATTATTGGCTTGGTCCTTGTGTGATTGGTGATTTTGGGGCATGAGTGAGTCTCTGTAGTGGACATGTTTGGGTGATGGGTGTCCATGCATTGGTGTCACATGCAGGACTTGGTTTTGGGATGTGTGGGTTGTGTTGGTGGGGTATCTGTGGGTTGTTGGGGTGATGGGTGTGAGGGTAAGGGTGGGAGTATGTGATGGCATGCAGGTAGGGGGGATATAGTAGTAAAGATTTGCCTTACCAGAGTCCAGTCCTCCTGCTACTCCTGCGAGGCCCTCAGGATGCAGTATTGCCAAGACTTGCTCCTCCCATGTTGTTAGTTGTGGGGGAGGAGGTGGGGGTCCACCGCCAGTCCTCTGTGCAGCAATCTGGTGTCTGGAGACCACGGAACACACCTTCCCCCGTAGGTCGTTCCACTTCTTTCTGATGTCATCCCTAGTTCTTGGATGCTGTCCCACTGCGTTGACCCTGTCGACGATTCTGCGCCATAGCTCCATCTTCCTTGCAATGGACGTCTGCTGCACCTGTGATCCGAATAGTTGTGGCTCTGCCCGGACGATTTCCTCCACCATGACCCTAAGCTCCTCCTCAGAGAACCTGGGGTGTCATTGAGGTGCCATGATGTGGTGTGGGTGATGTGTGATTTGGTGCCTGTTGTGATGTGTGACGGGGTGCGTTGGTGTGTGTTGTTTGAGGTGCGTGGATGTTGTGTAAGTGATGGTGTTGTGTGTCTGTGGATGCTGGTGTTGTTTTTGGTAGTGTATCTCTCTGGCGTGCTTTTAAAATTCTGGTAGTAAGGGTTTGTGGGTGATGTGGGTGTGTGCTTTATATTGGATTGGGTGTGTGGGTGTGGTGTGTGTATATGTAGCAGGTGTGTGTATTTTGAATTGTTCAATGTGGTTGTGTTTTGTATATGTGTGTGCATTTTGAGCGGGGCGGTGTGTACCGCCAATGGATTACCGCGTTTGAAAGACCGCCGCGTTGATTCGTGGGTCGTGATACTGTGGGTGTATTCCTGATGGCGTGATGGTGTTGGTTTTGTTATCGCCAGTTTATCACTGACCTTTGGTGCGGTGGACTTGTGTGGGTGTCTGTATTGTGGTGGATTCTGGGCTGTGGGTCGTAATACCTGTAGCAGAATTCTGCAGCCGCAGCGGTATGTTGGCGGTCTTCTGCACGGCGGTAAGAGGGATTTACCGCCAGGGTTGTAATGAGGGCCTTAGACTGCTGGATTATTTTTTTGCACCATAGTGGAAACCTAAAACATTGATGAGTGGAGTGCTCGAATTAATCTCAGCCATCGTTTTTCCCACACCATGCCATCTCAGATAAAAACCAGCGGTATGCAAATCAGCGTTGGTGCAGCCTGACCTGCCAGGCCAGGCAACGTCTGAACGGGAAAACAAGCAACCACAGGCTGGCTTCGGCCTCGTTGGGTGTTGTCAAAGAAGTATGGCTGTAATCCTGTAGCACAGTGAGTATAACCACAGGTATATCTAAGAACTTGTGATGAGTACCCTTGTGTGTGTTGAAAAACCAAAGAGTTTGAAAAATGACCAGATTCTGATGCTACAGTAAACCTAGAAAAGTGGAATTAATTATCTGCTAACCTCACATACACCACCAATACACAGTCTAAGGAAGATGCTATTTCTTTGAACTTTTTCTTGAATATTTTTTTCCAGTGGACTAAGGAAATATTTTAAAAGCATTTGTTTAAATACATTGGACCTGCGATGAGTTAATTCGCTTTCACTTTAAAGGAAATTACAAGAAAAGCCGTATCTCATTAGACATTTACAAAAGATTTTGAGACCTCTAGTTCATATTATTTCTAAAGGTTGCAGCTCTCTTCCTTTCCCAGAGGGATGGGAAAAATATTAGTTTAAAGGTGAGCTATTTTAAGTATTGCGCATTGCATGGGGAATCAGCACCATCATCTGTACTTTCTTGAGTAGGAATTAGCCAATCTTTGTTTTAAAAAAGAAATGCATCTCAACATTTTAATGATTTTTTTACAGAAAGAAAACGTAGATTTTAAAGCTAGGAAAGAGAGATCATACTTTTCATACCATGACATTTCCGTAAAAGAACGTGGCAAAACATATTGATCTGAAGTAATGAAATACCAGCTAAACTCACAGAGTGCTGAGAAGTGGCTCTTTTGTTTTAATCAAGTACAAATGCTAAATTTAATCTTTAAACCAATAAATAGGACTCAGACAAAAGGCATAAAGACCAGTGCTTTTACAAAATGATTGCAGTCATTTAATCCAAATGCCAGAACAAAATCGTAGGAGAGTGTGGACTTAAAAATGAAGTACAGGATCAATGAAGGTGGCTTGTTGTCTCAGATGAAATTGGGAGAAATAGAAAATGCAAGCCAGCATCAATCATAGGAATGCAATTCTAGAAAAGCATACCTTAAGATAACAGCTTGTTCATATAAAAACATATTTAATTTAATTTGATTTAATTTAAATTAATTTGCAGCTGTTCTTCGCCACAGTACCACAAAGAAAGAATCGCCAGTCGTGTTTAAAGCTTTTAAGTCATGGTGTGTGTCGTCTTATGTTATTTTATGTTGTGTTGTTCGCGCTTTGTTTTTATGCACACTATGGTGTATCCTGTTGTTTTATGATTTATCATGTTATGTTTTGTCAATTTATGGTATACTATGTTGTGTTTCGCTACAATATGTAATGATCAGCCTTGTGGTGTTTTATGTGGTGTAATTTGTTAAAAAATAAATCCATGTTTATGGATTTAAAACACACACCTTAAAAACTGAAAGAAAGAGTAAACACTGCAGGTGTCCCTGGCACACTACTTAGGAAACCATCAGTGTTTTGGGTTGCATCTAACTCACCGGCCTTTATTCAGTTTACAACTTTGTTCTGAGGATGGTCTGTTTTTGTGCTGTTCCTGCCCTCTTATTACAACTGGGGTGCAACTGCAAATGAGGACACATCAGACGGATAAGACAGTTAAGAGCTTCCGAGATTTCTTCGAAAGATACACCATGCAAACACATACGTGGTATGCCAACATCAGCTGAAGCGTAATAATTTCTACAGGGGAGTCTAGAAATATATTAAATATGGGGTACATTTATGCCTAGTGGGGACGCATTTTTTGTATAATGGTTTAAATTTCCATATTGTATGTTTCCGCATATAGGTCATGGCAACTTATTTTTTGCTAGCTTACTGCTTTTGCTACAGTTTCTGCGGTAGTTCAAAGATGCCTCATTGTCTAAATGGATACGGGTATGTGGCAGTGGCCTCTTCCATAGGATAGCAAGGTTCAATGTTTCTAGGTGTCATTAGGCCCCCATGACATAATAGCTGAAACCCAATTACTATGAACGAATGGATCACCTGTCACATAGAATCTGCTAACTTCCTTAAATGTTAAGGCATATGTGGAATGTCCCTGTTGTTTACCTTTCCCTTTATAACACTGCACTGAGAAGTGCTTATTGAAGTGAGAGCTTTTAAATATGAACCATTAGTGCACTAACTAATAGGCAAGACAGTTGTCATGTGAACCCGGTAAGTGGCGCACATTATTGTAAAGCACGTTCTGAGCAACATTAGCAATACCTTGGGATCGAATACTCACAGTCACTATATAAAAATTGCAATTAATAGCTGTTTTTTAGAAAGATGAACAAGAAAACATGGATAAAACATAGCTTTCCCACTTAAATTATGTGATCTTAGACAAGCATTTTATCACACCAAGGCCCATATTTATACTTTTTTTTGCGCTGCACTTGCTTCATCTTTTGAGGCCTGTGAGGTCATCAGCTCAGCAAATACATAGCACAGAGGAACAGCCTCCACCCCCCGGATGATATGGAGGGAAAGTTAGCCCTCGGCACTTCATGCTGAAGCCCTCTTGTGCTGGGGCTTCACATCTATGATGGAGTAGAGAGCATTGTCACCCCACCATTTCCAAATTGTCACGGGGGGTTGGTCCCAGCCTGTGATGAGTTAGGAAAGGGTTGAGTAGAGGCTGCAGGCAGATAGGGAGCTGAGACATCAAGTCTGTGCAGTTTGCCATCAAGACTTGAGGTTTCTGCTTCCGGTGCTCCAATTTGTGAGGGACGCCATTCGATCCGGTGTATCACACATGTATGGCACTACACAGTGAAGGACTATCTGGCAGCCAGGAGCAGATTCCTGGGCCTGGGGGCGCCGTGGAGCAGGTGCACGCTGCAGTTGTGTGTGACTTGGGCCTGCGTTGCTAGCTTGGAGAGTCCAGACGGTGCCCTCCAGACTCCCAACCTTGTGGATCACAAGGTGAGAGGTTGATATTTTATGGCTCTATCTCTCCCTGAAAAAAGTTTAGATCAGCAATTGTGTGTGCTTTGGTTTTTAGCTCTTCGTGCATTTCTCTGCTGTTTTATGTAGCGACTGCGAGAATGCGACCCAAAGGCAGAGTAAATGGTTTTTGTACAAATGTCATTCATGCACCTAATTGAAAGTACTTTCATATGCAATCAGTAAAGGTATTAATATAACTGGCACCCCAAACACACATATTTGAAAGTACTTTCATCATAGGCATAGTAATAGATTTTGTACTCTGAAGAGTTTTGGGGCCAGATGTAGCAAGAATCGAATTTGCGAATCGGAAATTGCGAGTCGGTGCGACTTGCAATCTCCGATTCGCAAAATCGGATGCAGAACGGTGTCTCAGACACTGTCTGCGAATCTCAATGGGGTCGCAAAGACCCACCTCATTAATATTAATGAGGTGGGTCGCATTTTGTGACCCCATTGAGATTCCCTGCACTCACAGGGATGGTGGCCTGCTGGAGACAGCAGACCTCCATGTCTTTGACTGCTTTTTAAATAAAGCAGTTTTTTTTTTTGTATTGCAGCCCGTTTTCCTTCAAGGAAAACAAGTTAAAATACAAAAAAATAACTAAACTATTTGGTTTCGGTTTTTCAGAGTAGGCAGTGGTCCATTGGACCACTGCCTGCTCTGAAAAAACATTAATGGCGACATTCACAAAGGGGAAGGGGTCCCATTTGCGTATGGGTTACCACCAGTGTGACACTTGTGGTAACTGCGAATTGCTTTGCGACCGCGCTCGCTTGCGGTGCGAGTCGCAAATAGAAAGGGAACAACTCTTCCTATTTCCAAGTCGCATTCCCATTTTGCGAGTCGGTACCGACTCGCAAAATTGGAATGTGCTTTGCGATGCGCGTTTTGCATGCCGCAAACTGCGATTTTCGCAGTTTGCGCCATGTAAAACTCTTCCTACATCTGGCCCTTGAAGTCATAAAATTAACCTGAGATCAATGTGCTGGGAGCTATGACAGATCAAACAGGCTTAACTTAAAAGTTATGTATAAAGTATTTATGCAGTTCCAAAACAGCAACAAAGTCAGAACACAAGAAAAACCCCAAACAAATGTGAAAAATCGAACAAATTTTAATAATAAAATGACACCGAAATGACAAAAGTCTAATAAGAGAAATCAGAGTTATGATTTTCTATAGTTTGTGTGTTGTCAAAATGCATTAAGCACCAATCATGCTCGTCTGGTTGCATTTGACTAGAAGACCAGGCTGACCTCAGTAGAGTAAGATTCAGATACAGAAACCAGGTGTGACCCAGTTAGAAGGTTTGCCTTCAGACTTAGGGCCTGATTATGAGTTTGGCAGTCAGAAAACCCGACCGCCAGACCCGTGGTGAGAAGACCACCGCATAGCTGGTGGTCTCCGCACCTAACCTATTAGGAGTTTTTCCCTGGGCTGACTGGCGTGCTGCCGAGTCCTATGCCGTGGCACATGGGGCCTCCCTAGTACCTTCGGAATGCACTCTGTCTGCTTAGTAGACAGTGTTCATTCCAACGGTGCTTGGGAGAGAGACCCCTGCACTGCCCACAACAATATCGTGGGCAGTGCAGGGGCCCCTGTGGCCCCCGTGGCCCCCAGAACTTGTTCTCTGGCTACCTTTTCATGGTGGTGGAACCACCATGAAAAGGCTGGCAGAGAACATGGTTGTAATCAGCAGGGCGGTGCTCACTTCAGCGATGCCATGGCTGATCACAACCAAGACTGCCTTCATCCCGTCGGGATCAGAGTTCCTGGCGGAGACGGAAGTCTTTTGGCAGTCCGAGCGTAAAGTGACTGGTAAAGTGGCAGTCGGACTGCCACAGCCGCAGTAGTCTGACCACCAACGTAAAGTGTGGCAGTCTTGGAACCGCCAGACTCATAATCTGGCCCTTAGACTCTGAAATGGAAGCCAAACCTTCTCAGAGGAGCAGGGCAGCAGGCTGTGGCCAAAGAAGAATCCACTGAACAAGGTCTTGGTCAATCTGTTGATGTTTGATTGGAAAGCTCAGTGTGGGAGAAATTTGAATTTAAACCCAGAGAACATCCTACCTTTAGACTCACTCACTTTTTTGGACTTCAGATTCTCCTGGTGGGAGAAGGCTGCTGGCTGTAGCCGAAGAGGGCTCCACGAGGCTGGTTACCTTCTCCAAGAGGTCCTTTTGAATCAGATTTACTGCTACAGAAAAGCTTGTAGTAGGAAGAACCTTAATCTGTTGCCCTGGGGCAATGCTCCTTCGTCAGCTTGGCAGGTTGGTTCCAGTCCTCCAGAGGTCTTTTAAGTAAAAAAGGTTCTAAGTTACAGGTTTCAGGAAACTTCAGGAGCAGTACACTTTTCACCAGCCTATGGTCCAGGGCCTTGGAGAGAGCACTTGTCGAGCACGACTCACTCAAGCAGCAGAGTCCAGGTTAGGTCCCGTTGAAACTTGTCAACTGGGCAGTTGCAGGAAAGATCTCTTGTAGCTTCTGTCCCTTTAGCTTGAAAAGGAGGACAGCCTTAGGACCCTTGGTGTCCACTTCTTTGTTCTGAGTACAAGAGTGAGAGCAGGTCCAGTCAACAGGGCTCTTCTCACATCTCAGGCAGTAAGGTCCTGTCACCTTCTGTTTTTCTAAAGTCCACAAGGTGTTCTGCGGAGGGTACTGTAGATGCAACATTTATGCCTGGAAGCAACCTTTGGATGAGAGCAACATCTGGCCACTCCCTAACCAATTAAGTAAATGTTCCCAGGTGTAAAATACACACATTTGCAGCAATCCCTGTATTGTCTTACTGCAAACAATTTCACAGTGCCCCCTCTACCGAAAACCAAGGTCTCAGAACCTTTCTTCTCCTGTGCAGAACTCCTTTTCCCCACCTAGAGGTATGACCAGGGAATTGAGATTCTCCTCCTCTGAGGGTACTCAAAACTGGTTCTGGTGACAGCTTCTCTCCCATTGGGAAGGGCTCCTGGTTAACTGGAGGGACAAAGAAGGGGCAGGCCCAGCACTTAGTTGCATATGCCTGTTTCAGGGGAGGCTGATTTGAAGTTGAATTCCAGGGTACAGCCCAGGTGGTCATCGTGTCAGAGCAACAGAACATTTCCTCACATCTAAGGAGTTTGGGCCACATGTACTATTGCATCAACTTTCAACTCTTTGCAACTCGCAATTAGGAAGTCTCAAAATGCGATGTACAACACTATCTCAAACACTGTTTGCAAATTGGTCACAAGGCACCTGCCTCATTAATATTCATGACGCAGGTTGTAATTTGCGACTCATTGGGAATGGATGACACTCACAGAGATGGTGACCTGCTGGGGTCAGCAGTAGACCTGGGCAGAATGCACGGAGTCGTTCTATGCGGAACTCTAGAAAGTGGGAAAAAAACTTTGCTGCGCTATTACAAGCGCTGCTACTGGGCAAAGTTCTCAGTTGCAGCAGTTTGTGTTGTGTTTGATGTCAAACGCAATGTGAAGCACCTGCTTGCATTCAAAAGTGCCCGCGAACGACACCGCGCGGTTTACATGGGTGCGGCCATCTTGTTTTTTACTCTGTTTATGGTACTGGGCCTGTTTTTTTATCCTTCTTCAATCTTTGCAGTCCACCACTACTTTGTACCCCTATTTTTATTTATTGTATTAGTGTGTCTTTTTGTGTCTGATTGTTTTTTGCGTTTTTTATTTTTGTTGTGTTTGTTGTGATTGATTTGTATTTTTGTTTATTTTTCCCTTATTTCTTCCTTCCTTGATCCCCTTCCTGTTTCGTTTCTTCTCTTCTTTACCTAACCCCACCCAGCACCATGGCAGAGCAGAGGAGCAGCGGGCACCTACCTTTTGGGTGGCGGTGCCATCAAAGGGTGCAGCTTCGGACGATCTTTAGCAAGGAGGAGGTGGCAGCACTGTTTTTTTAGGTGCAGTACCACCTCCACTCCCAGTGGGAGTGTCAGCTACATTAAGCTGGGGTGCGCCTTTGTGTGAGGGCCACCACCCAGGTCCAGTGCACTACCCAGCAGCTGATGCACCAATGGTCAGCTTGAATGGATCGCGAGCAGGACCTGCTAGACGTCGAGATTCCAGAGCTTGGTGAGTATTATCTTTTTATTATGTTTGTGTTCTACAAAGCTAATTTTTTTCCAAACAGCGTGCGGCTTCCACTCAGAGTTAAGTTACATTTAGTTTACGTTAAGAATATTAATTTTTATGTGATACAGTTAGAGCTAAGCAGGTGTACAGCGCTACATCATCGAAGGCACTTGCTTTGGCTGATTGTTTAAGAAGCCATTGCAATGCAGACTCCTCTGTCCTGCTGTCTTCATAGTGAATTATTGATATCAGTGAGTTAGCTTTCTCTAGGACTTTATGTGCTCATACAGTCCTAAGCAACTTCACAGTAATGCAAGTATGCAGGCATTGCAAAAAAGACTGAGTTGGTTGATTAAGAGTGTTATGAAATGAGAATAGAATGAAAGATCATTCATTGCAATGCATTATTTCCAAATGTAGTTTGGATAGTTGATCATACAAGTACCATAGGCGATCCAAATTAAGTACAATGTTATTGCATTTGCCTGTTATATAATCATTTTGTGAAGATTAATAGTACCACTAAAATCCTCTTTATTCCTTACATCGAGAAGAGGGGTACTACACCGGTGAGTACGGCAGAACCTGAAGCTGGTGGCCCTTCTCATCCCATTTAATAATATTATTATTTCCCTAACTTTTACCTCTCTCCACTTTTATACTACTTTTAAATTTGCCTTGTTTGTTTTTATATATTATATCACTTTTTTCCAACTCACCTATACAAGTTTTGTTTAAATCCTGTTATCCCTGCATTGTATTTTTTCTGTCTTTCATTGACCTTTTTGTATTCCACCCCTTCATTGCTCATCAATGATTCCGAGTCATCGTCAACTATAGGCTATAGTTCTGCCCTTCTATAATGCAAACCTATTGGTTGGCTCGTCTTCCTGGCTTTTTGTAACATTCTAGCAAAAAGCCCAGAGTGATATTTTTGATAGAAGATACTGCGGTGTGAACCGAACTGTAACGATGTATTGCAGTTGTTTGATTAAAAAAAATTAAGAAAGAGGAGGTGTACCTGGCATCTGCCCCAACTAGTCCGACCAGTGGAGCCGGCTCAAATTCTACCAATGTAGGAGCAGATGAAGCAGGGTGAAACCCGGCAGCAGGGATAAGAGATGTTAAGCTGCATTGCTTGCTTATTGGCAATTACTATGAATCACTAGTTACAAGGGTGTTGTTGTGATTATATTCATGAACCCCCCGCATTACAGCTACAGCGGTGGTTGGGTTACTTATGGCCTCTTCTATCTGCAACTCAGCAAAAGCACACATATGTATGCTAAAAATGTTGGCTTGATAGAAACGTGAAAGAATGGAAGGTCAAAAGGGTGAAAAGAGTAAAAGGAGAGGATGCATGGGTGAATGACAAAGGATGCATGGGTGATTATTAGGTAAATGAGTGGATGGATCAAAGGATGATTGGAAGAAAGGGTGGATAGTGGGTACTGAATGGATAGTTAAAGGATTGTGAATTTGGGTGAACGTCTGGATGAGAGAAAGTAAAGCTTAAATCATGGTGGCTATACTAGGAAGATACTAGGACGAATGAAAGGATGATTGACTAGTTGCTTGGATGAATTAAAAAGGGAGCTCATCTGTAGAGGAGCATGCTTAGTTCTCACCTACTTTGCTTAATGTCTGTGTTTTTATCTTCAATGGTCATCACAGCTATGGTTAAAAGTGTAGGGGTATTTTAATTTGTGTTCTAAACCCGTGACTCACTGTTCTTGTTATATGAGGCAGTTATGTATCCCACATTTATTCATCAACCCCCTCCTTGCCCAGGGCATTTTACCACCTATGACTGATTTATTTTATGCCTGTTCAGATTTTCCTTTTAGACTTTCACTATACAGTGACTGAGTAAGCCAAAGCTTAGGCACATGATGAATTAATGATCAGTGATGCCCCTCTAGTCTTCTATAGCAAAAGCTCTATCTACTTGCCTTATCCCTCTACTTTACTTTGTAGTAGAGTAGCTCAAGTTACTTTCCTTTTCTTACTGCCCAGCAAATGAATTTGTTAGAAAGAATTTATGATGGTGGGCGAGGCCAGTGAGTAAAGTGAGACTTGTAAGAGTCCGATTTCAATTCAAGTTTGGCGTAGAGGATACTCTGTGGTAAACGTGCCAAATACAGTCTATATAGCCCATTCCTTCCCCTGTAGTGCAGTGCATCATTTTCCCCACAGTCTACTTATGGCAGACAGGATAAATATATTCACATTGTATACATGACATGTGTGACATATCTTATTTATTCACCTGCCTCTTTGGAGTCAGGGTAGAAACTAAGTGAAACGCATTTGGGGAAGAGCAGGGCCATTGGAATAATAGATAGATAATTCTCAGCTACAGATGCCCCAGCTGCAGACAGTAGAAAAGTACTGGAGGCACTGACTAGCATGCCTCCAATTATTTAGCACAACACCTTGTACTCCATAGTGCATAATGCCTTACTCTTCATAAAAGAGAGATAATTTATTGTCATTTTTCAACTAAATGTGTCAGTTTAGTTATTAGAAATGCCTTTAAATGAAAAAATGAAATAACTGTTTTTTTAATCTGGTCTTATTCTGCCTAAATTATTTTGTACCATACAGTCGGTGCTCTTTATGTGAGGCATGTCTAAGTAAACAAATTGGCCCCATGATTCTCCTAATTATAGTCACATCAAATTCCAACAACGTTAGGGGCCCAGCCAAGTAGGGCTACTGTACTACACACTACCTATCATTTGAAGAAGTGTTTGTTTAGAACATTGTTTACAATTTGTATCTTTTTATTCTTATTTTTCTCGATATAGTTACTCCTAGTCAGGAGGAGCCAAAATGGCGGCCAGGACAGAAGCCTAAATCAGAGCTCCGACCCGAGCCCACACAAAATATCCTGAAAGGTGCTCCCGGGCTGTCGGGCGGAGCATACAAGCAGGGGAAGCCGGTACGAGCACTCAGCGGTTCTCAGGAGTCGGGTGTGCTTGTGTGAGGCGACGCGCGAGGAAAGAAGCTGTGCAGGCCTCGGAGAAGCTGGTGACCGCAGCCTTGAAGCCCTCCCCGGGCGGCGCTCTGAAGATGCGATCGGCCCGGGTGACGCCGCGGCACGCGCGCGGAGGGTCCTGCATCGAGGTGAGGGGCGAGGCTTTGAGGGTGCCCCCCTGTTTGCGGAGCCTGACTTGGAGGGGAGGCCCGCGTGCTTGCCACCCCTCCCCCCGTTCTCTTTGCCTGCTCTGCGCTCCGGCGGCTGCCGTCGCACTGCTGCCCGATTGGCAGAGTGCCCCGGCGGCCCCGAATCGGCCCGGGGGGGGCGCGGGAGCGGCTGCGGCGCCCAGGGGTGTCCGCCACAACGCAGCACCCTCCTGGAGGCCTAAAGTGAAGCAGAGGAGGCGTGGGGTCAACCCCAAAGGCACAGCTTAAAAACCCACCTTGACCTTGCAATACCGAGGTGGTGACGTGGAGGCGGCCGGGGACTGCCATCGTGGGGTGCTTTCTTCTACCCCCCCGCTGTGGGCGAGGGTGACTGCTGCAGCTGGTCGTGGGAGGGGGTCAGGCCTTGGTGGAGTTGTGTCCTCCCCCACTGCACCCCCCCCTGTTTAGGCGGTATTGTGAGTTGCTCTGGCTCCCCCCCCTACATCTACCGAGGGGCGGGGTAAACTGCAGCAGCGGGGAGAGAGTGGACAGACCAAGGATCACCGAGTGGGCCAAAGTGAGGCCTAGAAGTATTGCAGACAGGAAGAGCCCCCGGGCCATGCTGAACTGCCGCCCCCCCTCCTTCTGGGCGGTGAGGACCACGAACTGACCTGGCTGTGGCATAGGGGGGAACACCGATTGGCGGCACACAAGTGTATTAATTGAGGAACCTACCGGCCGGCCGACGCACCGTTACTTCGCCCTGCTTACTGCGAGTCTCCCACCCACAGGACATCATGGCCGGAAGAACTAAATCCGTGAAAAATCAAGACCGACTCACGCAGGGTCAGCCAACAAGCGACCAGCAGCTAGCACCGACTCTACAAGCACTGGAAAGTACACTGCAGACCCACTCCACCCAATTTCAAAAAGTATTACAAGCGATTATGGACACTAAAACCTCCCTGGAGAACAGGATAGACTTAGTATCACAAGACCTGAACTTGCTTAGAGTGGATCATCGTAACTTGGTGAAGAGAGTGAAGTCAACGGAAGCGGAGCTAAAAGATTTGAACCCATCGGTCTTGGCTAACCAAACACAAATACAACGGCTGGATGCAGAGGTAAAAACACTATGGCGCCTCTCTGAGGGGGCGCAAGGTAGATCCCGGCGGAATAATGTACGCTTCTTAGGATTCCCCGAAAA
Organism: Pleurodeles waltl; assembly: GCF_031143425.1. Taxonomy (NCBI): domain Eukaryota; kingdom Metazoa; phylum Chordata; class Amphibia; order Caudata; family Salamandridae; genus Pleurodeles; species Pleurodeles waltl. The sequence goes on along the minus strand of NC_090449.1, from coordinate 683,660,037 downwards.
GCTAACAGAGCAGAATACAGAAATATTCTTAGAGCAATGGCGGATCAAGGAGGTGCTAAATGGGGCCCTGTCGAAGTTCTTCTCTGTAGAAAAGGCACACAAGGTACCGGGGAGGCCCCCGGCCCCGGGTCACCCACTTAGACCGCTGATAGCGAGATTCTTAAACTACAGAGACTGTGACCTGATTTTACAGCAATTCCGCAGCAAAGGCCCATTTCGACACGAGGACTCAGAAGTTAATGCTTACCCAGACTTCACTCAGGAAGTACAGAGACAGCGCAATTCCTATGTAAAAATCAAACAATGTCTCCGTGAGCATAACATTAAATATGCCCTGCTGTTCCCTGCTAAGCTGAGAGTAATATCAGACGAACGCACCCATGTAGTCACTTCTCCTTAGGATGCCTGGACGTGGCTGCATGCTAAAGGTCTGGCGCGACCCCAAGCCGGAACAGACGAAGGAGAGGAATGGCTGACCACTCCACTGCGGAAGCGCCCCAAGAAAAGAACCAAGGGTCAGCCCACTAAACAGCAGGCAGCTGAGGAAAGGGCAAAAGCCTTGAAAGAAACTCCTTTGTACATGCAAAACACCTTCGAGGCTCTGCGGGAAGCCCCAGTGGGCAGCCCAGACTCCGACTTGGTCAGCTCGGTCTCCACACTTACAGAAACACTTATGGGGCCGAAACTCATGCCTAGAACTGCAGACAAATTGTAGATGAAGAACGCCGGCCGCCCCCCCCACCGAAAGGAACGACAAATTTGCAGGGAGGCACAGACTACCAATACGAGCACCTGCATGCAGAAGATTGCTGTCACTGACCACGAGTATCTTTTGACTATTCAACTTCTCCTAATGAAAGTATTGTTCAAATGTCATTGGTTCATGCGCTCAGGGTGGGGGAAGGCAGTCCGGGAGCGACCAGGTGTACACGCAGTCTAGGGGTGTGGAAAGATGTGTGCCCCGTACGTGAGCCACATCTGGTTGCCAACATGGCTGCCCCACAGTTATTCACATGGATACGAAGTTCATTAAGTAATAGAGTGTTTGGTAGTTTGATATTAGTTAATAGTTTGGGGTTGGGGTTCGGTCGAAGGTGTTCAGGGGGATTTATAGTTAAGTTGAATTCAAAAGGTCAATACAATACACAGGTAATACTGCTAGTGCTGATACACTCAAGGCCACACCAAATTGGGTTGGATGGGACTCGTGAGGACACAGACAACAGAACGGCGTTGCGTGCAGGTGCTCCATACAATGCAAAATGGCGTTAAACATAAACCCTCAGTGCATTAATATGATATAATCACCTGGAATGTGAGAGGCCTGGGTGCACCAAGCAAAAGAATCCAGGTACATGACCGCCTCAGACGACAGGGCGCACACATCGCCATTCTACAGGAGACACACTGCCTTGAAACTGACTTACGGGAACTACGGGAAAGATGGGGCGGACAGGTGGTGGGCACAACGTACTCGGCATTCGCCAGGGGAGTGTTGATATGGATAGCAGGCGGGGTACACTTTGTCCAAACCTCACAGAGAATAGATCAGGGGGGTAGATATGTGGTAATAGAAGGGCACCTAGACGGGAAACAACTGTCAATAATCGGTATCTATGCTCCCAATAGTGCGATAGGTGTATTTCTGGGCACACTCACCCCAGCACTATTAGCAAACCCCGAAGCCCCAGCTATTTGGGGTGGCGATTTCAATAGCATACCGAACGCAAAATCAGACAGGTCAAACATTACCCCGAAAGCAACACTAAATAGAACCGCCAGAAGCCCCTTGCTTGCCTGGGCGGCAGATATGAGAATATTTGACTTATGGAGTACAAAACACCCGCAGCAGAGGGAATATTCATTTTACTCAATACCCCACAAAGTATACACAAGAATAGACATAATGTGGGGGACCCGGGATATCTGCGATCTGACAAATAAGTCAGAATACCTGGCCAAAACACTATCCGATCACTCTCCACTTAGAATAACATTGAACTGGGGCAGGAGACGTTCGCAGATCCCCACCTGGCGAATGCAGGTGGAGGCTCTCTAGGATCAGGCGTTCAGTGAAGGTTTGAATGCAGTAGTGAAACAGTATTGGGAAATTAACAAGGAATCAACTAGCTCCAGTGCATTAGAATGGGAGGCACACAAGGTTGTAGTGAGAGGGCATTGTATTTCACCCAGCTGGGGAGTCAGGTGCACGCTAGATGCGGAGATAAATAAATTAGAAAAGGAACTGAGAGAAATGGAAAAAGCGGTGGAAAGCAGCGAGACTCCATACACAGTGCTAAAAGAGGTACGAACAAAATACAACGAAGCGGATTCTCGCCTTCGGAGACACGACCATAAATACTGCTTAATGTGCCTACATACAGAGGGTGACAGGTCGGGCAGGTTGCTGGCGTGGCTCCTCCGCGAAAACCGGCAGCACTCCCCTATTGGGATCATAAGGGGAGATGCAGGCAAAATGTCAACCACACAGGAAGAGATTAACGGGGCGTTCAGGGAATACTACACAAACCTTTACATCAAACGTACAACATGCACACCCCTACAGTTGGGGTCTTATTTAGAGGGCTCCCCATTGGCGCAATTATCGCGGACAGACAGGCAGACACTAGAGGCTCCACTAACACTGGAAGAAATAGATAGAGCAGTATCGCAGATGCCTAGGAATAAAGCCCCAGGAACAGATGGACTCCCAATAGAATACTACTCCACTTACTCGACAAACCTGAAGCTGCACTTGCTGAAAGTGTTTGAGGAGGCATGGTCTAGCAAAATTCTGCCTCCAACACTAAGAGAGGCAATGGTAGTGGTCCTCCCTAAACAAGGGCGCGACCCCACAGACGTTAAATCCTACAGACCCATATCCCTCCTGAATCTAGACTGCAAAATATTAGGCAAAATCTTGGCCAACAGGTTGGCCCCCCTTATACATACTGTGATACATGAAGACCAAAATGGCTTCATCCCAAAACGTAATACTTTCTTAAATATCCGTAGGCTGTTGGGGGTCATGGGGGAAACCCCCCCGGAGGCTCATGACGAGATGGTACTGTCGTTAGATATTGAAAAGGCATTTGATACCCTGGAGTGGGATTTCCTGTTTGCCATTATGCAGAGCATGGGAATAGGGCCTAACTATATACAATGGGTACAGACATTGTACGCCAAGCCACAAGCCAGGGTAAAAATGGGTGGGGTCATATCTGAGAGTTTTCTGATCACAAGAGGCACTAGACAGGGCTGTCCCTTGTCCCCCTTGCTATTTGCAATAGCAATGGAACGTTTGGCTACTTGAATACGCTCTATAGAAGAGAGATGGGGAGTGGCCAGGAGTGGGCTTCTCCACAGTATATCACTGTACGCAGATGATGCCCTAATATATGTACGCAATGGAAACGAGACAATACCCTTAGTAATGTCACTTCTATCCAAGCATGGGGACCTATCTGGGCTCGTAGTGAACTGGGATAAATCGTGTACATTTCTGCTAACTAGATGGTCCCCGGCAAGAAAAGAGAATGCCCCGGTCGGACGTTTGAAATGGTGTTTTGACACATTCAAATACTTGGGGGTGCACATATACCACGGAAATGAAGATCTTCGAGATGGGAACCTAGGGAGAGCACTAGCCTTTATGAATGGATCACTACGGTTCTGGACCAAACTTCCATTGTCGCCTCTGGGCAGAGTGGCGGTGGCAAATATGTTGCTGCTGCCTAGGTTATTATATTACTTCGCGGCGCTGCCACTCTGGGTCCCCAGGAGCTTTTTCAGAGATCTGAACGCAGTTTTATTGCAACTTATATGGGGCGGTGGCAGGATAAGGGTCGCACTCACCACACTGCAGCGCCCGCTTGTTGCGGGAGGGCTGGGAGCTCCCAACTTTGAACTCTATTATGCTGCTGCACAGCTACAGTGGATACTGAACTGGTTGCACAGGCCAACACAAGCGGAGTCCATGTGGCTTCTGGCACGGCTAAATGGGGCACCCTTGATTACATGGCTAACAAATAAAATACCGAGGAGGGAACCTGGCAACCCGTTGATGGCAGTGGCGCACAAGTGCTGGCAAAGGTATATACAAAAGGGCTATAAAGCACTCCCATACTCGCCGCTCCTCCCACTCGGATTGATCCCGGGCTGGTCTAACACAGTGGGAGCTCACGCACTGAAGACTTGGACCGAGGCGGGAATAGCAATGGTTGGGGACTGCTTCGAAGAGGGGAAACTAATGTCATTTGAATCCATCCAAGCCCTAACGGCAGTGAACCCCCGGCACTTCCTGTCCTACTACGCCATATGCCGTCTAATTAAAAAGACATGGGCGGCTGGAGATAAGGAACCCTTGATTTCTCCCACAATGCACCACATGCTGCAATTTGAAACAAAAGTAGTGACAAATTTGTACAAAACCCTGAATAAACCCCCTGAGCTTAATTTGGAGAGAACAAGGGATAGATGGAATGCAGTCCTTACTGATCCAATATCGCAAACAGACTGGCTGAAAGCCCTCTATCACACCCAAGGGGTATCCAGAAATCCTAGGTTTCGCTACACGCAATTTAACTACATGCACCAAACGTACCTAGCTCCAGCCAGGATTCACCGCATGTTCCCTGGCTCATCGTCTGCCTGTCTGCGGTGTGATGCCTCAGAGGCACACTTCTACCATATGGTATGGGAGTGTGCACATATATACAGGGAATGGAGTGGAGTGGTAGAAGAGGTCTCGAAACTGACAGGTCTGACACTTGTAGTGGACCCTAAATCCTGCTTGCTAGGGCTGAGAACCAGAGAAAAGAAACATAGGTATTTACACAAGTTTGTAGACCTAGCATATGTGATGTACAAAAGGCTGATTGCGATGAATTGGAAAGCGTCCAGGGCACCCGACCTGAAATCTTGGCACTCCCTTTCTTTGTGCTGGACTCGGACAGAATCCCAGGCATTGAGCAAATTAGCATGCGGGGGACAACAACACATGGGGAAGGAAACCTGGGAAACACTGGCAGCCCGACTAGAGTCAAAAAAGGATGAGAGTCCGCCATGAACCAGATAGAGATCGGGTGTGGGTGTCGTCCCGGCCAGTACTCACTTAGCGGCAGCTTACCTATATAATATCCGCAGAACACCATGCGGAAGAGGCGGGCGTCCACATCCGCGCATCAGAAGTCGGTGTCACTCATAGCGAGCAATCAAGGAGGTACGCACAAGCAGCACGCGCACAATGTACACTAACATGCCACACTTAATAACCAGATACAAGCTCAACTTCCCTCCTCCCAACACAACCAATAAGTGTTCTCAGGGTATAAATCAACCAGGAGCCCTGAGATGGGTCCATCAGGTGCCATAAAGCAGACTCCTTCAACTATGCATGGCAGATAAATATACACACTGTAAGCAATAATAAGACCTAAGTTATGTTACAAGTGTGATGGGGTTTTCTTTTGCTTTTCTCATTGTGTATATACATTTTTTTATTTTCTTTGTTTTGTTGTATTCTTCTCTCAGTTGTTATTAAGTGAGGAAGTAAAGACATAACAGATCCACAAAATCCTACCAATGTAACCACATATTTATGCTGTTTGGACCTGCATTGAAAACTCAATAAAAATATTTTAAAAAATAAATAAATAGTTACTCCTAGTCAACGACCACCACCAACCAGGCAGAAGATAGCGGCCCATCTGCAGCAGTAGAGGCTGGGGAACATCCAGGATGAATATTGGCGGCTGGTGATCCTGGAGGAGGAAGAGGCTGAAACAGCTGCCTCAGACCCAGGACCCAGCAGAGCAGCACACTAGCCCCCAGCCTCCCAGCCAGTACATCTCCGCTGCTGCCACCAGCAGTCAGGATCCCTGTGTGACCCTGCTGCTACACCCTCCTGCTTCAACAGGGCAGGTGGACCACACGGAGAATGGCTTGCAGCATTGAGCAGAGTCTGGACCCATATTGGCAGTGCACTCTTTTCACTAATTGTTTTATATTTTTATTTTGGTAGGAGGGAGTTGCTGTGGGTGGAAAGGATGGGATGTATTTGGGATGGCCTTTGGACTTTTCATTGGACTTTTTGGGGACAGAGTTATTTGCTCAGGGAGAGGGGTGGGACTGTTGTGGGTGGAGAGGGAGGGTTTGCTATTTGTAAATAATTATAAAGGGGGTATTTTTTTTAACTTCATTTGCAACTCAAATCTTTATTTTGCTGTTTTAGACTTTTAGTTTACACTGCTGTCTTTTAGTTTAGCCTGTTATTTCATCTGCTAAAAAAGTGTATGGCCATTTATTATACCCAGCTCTATTGCCCTCTCCAACTATACATTGACCAGTGGGGTATGACTGCCTTACCTTTTGATTCCCTATTTTGCCTACAGAAATCTAGAACACACAGACAACATCTTCTTCAGAAGGAGTTAATTACTAACTAAACAAGTTCACTTCCATCTATAGTTTTTCTCTTTCCTAAATAGATTAAGTGAGGGAGTCTTCTTACAGCAGGGTTTTTCCTAAGATGGCACATTAGGAGTTGGTAGGGGTAGTGGTGATAGCAGGCTAGCATGCTAACAGGGAAGACAGAAGGTGCCACTCCCAGCTATGCAAACTACAGCTGCAGGATTAATTAAAGGGTTACCCATCACTGTCAACTAGATTGAAAGAAAACACTGAGTTAGTGGGTCATATATCATAACTTTAGGAAGACTGAGACTAGACTACCACAATGACATCACTAGACACACAACAAAGAAGACCATATGGTAATGAAATCTAGCATTATCAATTTGTTCTGAGCAATGATGGGGGCCTATAAAACTAAACTAAGGAAATGAAATCATGGACTCAGGAGAAGGCTCAGACTCAAGGGTGGCTGGACCAGGTTAAGCATTTACAAAACACACACACAAGGCATGAATGATGATGTTGATGGGGTCGCTGTGTAATATTTCTCAGGTAATAGAGGGTTAGAATGTTATACTGTGAGCTGGTGTTACTTTCACCACATCCGCCCCAGCAAGTTTGTGATTCATTTATGGTACAAAATTAGGTCATACCTCAATAAATCACACTTCCTGGGGGAAGAGGGTTAGGGGCTCAATCAATGGATGGGAAAGGGGATTTGGGGAAAGGTGTGACAAAGACAAACACTACACAAAAGAAACCTCAATAATATTTGTTGGTGCACTGAGCAGCAAACCATCATCAATCTGTTGTGGAAGGAAACAAAGGGATCAGCATGACACAGTTCGGTTAAATGGATTGCATATAGTCCTTCTGCCCCAGAGAGATCCCAGGTAATAGATAAGTGTTATGTCTTCTGGTTCTGAAATATGGACGATTTAATTTAACCTAGCCAGTTCTAAAAATGTTAATTGTTAAAAGGAAAATGATACTGTATTGCCAAATTGGGTGATGCATCTCCATTCTTCTTGGAATGTCTGTCTCTCTTGGGTGCCTGTCTGAACCGGTCCAGTAGGTAAGCTGGAGTCTTCATCTTTCCCCAAGTCTTGTTTGTGCAGGAGAGGACTAGAAGAAGGCCAGTCTATTGAAAAAAAAATCAGCTGTGTTATTGAGTAAAGAAGAAGGACAAAAGGAAGCAAGGGAAGCTTTATGAAGAGTCAGGAGTGTACCAAGAAGACTCAGAGCAAGAACATAAGAGGAGTTTCACGTTTGAGCCAGCAATGCAGCAAACGCATATTCAGCAGCATTTCCAAATCAATGCACCTCTCTCCAGTACACAGAGCTGAGTGAGTCCTAGGCCTCAGAGTCCTCACCATCATCATTTGTTCTCTTTGAAGTCAATAACTTTCTCCTTCTAGCCGTTGAGGTAGTCCCTCCATTCCATCTTCCTCAACCAGATTCTAAGTAACTCTGTCCCAGTCCAAAACTAAGAAAGATAGGCCTGTGAAGTGTACTGCTGCTGCAGAAAAAATAGAGAAAGAGAACGGGAGTATTTTGTGGAGATTTGTGTTTGGTAACTAAAGTGTCTGGTCTGTTCTAAGTAACCAGAAAAAAGGAGTGGACCCTGCAGGTAAATTTCACTACGTTTGAAAGGCCAAACACTTTTAGGAAAAAATGGTCACCCATCAGCCTCCAAACATTGCAAATCATCGGGAACAAGTTTAAAAAGTTGTTGAACTCACTCCCTCACTGTTAGCCATCACATATGTCAGTCATCAGTCACAAACTCACAATCACTCAGCATATCACCAATCATTTGTATAATAGTTAGTTAGTAGTTACCTCTTCAAATCCATGCACGATGGTTGAAAAATATCTCCTCTCTGATGGTATCCACACATTGGAATTATACATTGGCACTGGCAGTCTTTTAATCAATGATCTTCTAGTGCAGCCCTGATAGGTGACATAAAACATAGGGTATGCATGTGAGGGAGGCAGGCATTGTCTTCCATGTCCTGAAGGGTGTGAGGGGGCTTCTTCACTGCCCAGGGGTCCAATTCGAATCTGGGCTTATTTGTGACTATAAAATGGTGGGGCAGCATAAATCCAACACAAGCATAATGTTGCACTGGCATATTTTTGGGGCAAAGATAGAAAGAGAAAAAGAAGCTGAACCGGAAATAATCAAAAAATTCTATGGTGGTACTGACATGTGAAGAGTTTGTCCTGAAACTCTGGTGGTTCTACCAGATGTTGGTTAGCTAACACGCTTGATTCTGACCAATCATCCTCTTCCTCCTCCTGTGGTGTTTTGGAAAGAGTGTAATTAGGTAGTTTAAACTGCTGGTTCATTTTGATCATGTTCAATCTCTCCACATTTTGAGGCAAGAGACTGGTCCTTCTCACTGTAACAACTGCACCAGCTGCACTGGACACATGTTGAGCAGATATGCTGGCTACAGGATAAGCCAGAATCTTTATTGCCAGCCTGCTGAGCTCTAGCAATTGGCATATCTTCCCATACCAATACACCAATGAGTTTTGATCCGCATACACCTCTTTCAGGTCATCCAGATACTCCTGGAGCATCCTCTGAATGGTCATTGGTGCTGCCACCTGCTTAACCATTTTTACTTTCACCTCTACACTGGACTTAAGACCTGCCACTTGAAACCAAACCAATGCAGAGGTTAGATCTGATCCTTCTGTTGCTGTTGTCAATGGTTTTCTTGTTATTGGGGTTGGCGGATGTGAGACAGGACTGTCCTATCTGGAAGTTGAAGATGGCACCCCAGAACTACGGAGTGGGGCTCTAAGTTCCAATAATTAATCTTCCAGTTCTCCTGCCTGCTCAACAATCCACCTCTCATATTTTGAAACATCCCCTTCAGAAAAAGGAATGAAAGTGGAAAGAATTTTTTTGAAGTGTTAATCAAATAGGGTGGCATAGATTTACTCTTTGGACAAGATTATGCCATTTTGTAGCCTTGCATTGCAAGTCAAGCAATAGCTTAGCCTCTCAACCATGGCATGCACTTCTAGCTTTTTATTCGGAACCCCTGAATGGGAATCTTACGGACACCTTCTTTAGCAGCTCCTGTAACAGTTGCAATAACAGGATAGCTTGACCCATTGTACTGTCCTCCTTGCTAACTTCCTGCATGAAAACCTCAAAAGGGAGCAGCATCTGTGCGGCACCTTTGATTTAGGCCCCATTTGTCTGCATATGTGGTCATAGCTTTCCCAATTTCATCAGCACCTCTTTCAATGGCATAGTCATTGATCTGTTTGTACTGTTCAAACAGATGTTGCAACATATAATAGGTTGAGTTTCAACATGTTGTCACCTCCTGTATCAGGGCTTTAACTGGTACTCTGTTACCACACTGAATAATCCGCAACTGTTTCCGGGTTTTAAAAGAGTGGCTGAAATTAGTTCAGATGCATCTGCAGGAGGTCAGTATGTTGCTGACTTTGGCCCTCATTATGAGTCTGTAGGTTTTAAGACCCAAGATTCGTGGTGGTGGTCGGACCGCCGTGGTCATGGCAGTCCGAAACCCACATTCGGTCTGACCACCACATTAAGACTGTGGTGGAGCTGCCACGGTCCAACCGCCGACACCGCCATGTTGCAACAAGTTGAAAGCCTGGCAGTCTTGGCAGTTGTAATCCGCCCTGGGGATTACGACTCCCCAATCCGCCAGCCTTTTCATGGCGGTTGGACCACCATGGAAGGGCTGGTGGAATGGGGGCATCGGGGACCCCCTGGAGGCCCCTGCATCTCCCATGCACTTGGCATGGGCAGTACAGGGGCCCCCATGGACAGCCCCGTCGTGCTTTCCACTGCCCAAATTAAGGGAAGTGGAAAGCACCCCGGACACACCCACCGCATCGCCACATTGCCGCCATCTCGATTACGAGCCGTGATCAATGTGAAGGCCCTGTTTCCCAGCTGGAAAATTGTTATAGGGCCAGCGGTGTTCTGGCCAAGGCCACCAGCCAAACTCATAATGAGGGCCTATGTCTTCTTTTACAAGAAAGTCTTGTATAACCAGGTTGATGCAGTGCGTCAAACACAGGACCCTGGAATAGCCACTATCTGCCATGGCTTTGACTATTTTACTGCCATTGTCCAAGGCAACAAATCCAATTCGAAGACCTCTGGGTTGTAGCCATTCAGACACCATACTATTAAATTCTTTCAAGATGTTTACAGCTGTGTGTGATTTCTGCATGGCAAATATAGCTACTGTTGTATGCCTCTGAATCCTCTTAAAAATGTCTTCAGGGCAAAGAACTAGAGATAGATTTTGCTTTACCTCCACAAAAGTGAGCCAATGTGCACTGATGCACATGTAATCAGTCACATGACAACTGGTCCACATGTCTGTCATCCGGTTGATAGTGTAGATAACACTTTGCTGCAAAACCTGTCTAAACAATTGCAGCACATCATGATGCAGCACTGGAACAGTAACTCTGGCAAAATAGGTCCTATTTGGAACTTTCTATTTTGGGCAGAGGGCTGCCACAAACATTAAGAATCCCATTCCTTCCACAAAAGAAAAAGGGAGGAGGTCTAGAGCTAACATTTTTTCCATATTCCCATTGTACAAACGTGCCACTGGGTGGTTGCAGTTGTAGGGCCCCTCCTGTCTAAACATGGACGTAATTGTGGCCTAGATTATGTGGGGCCACTGAGGCAGGCAAATTTTAAGATGTAGGTAGTGGTAAACTCAATGCACATTGTGGTGCAGTCACCATGTGCTGTGGTGTCTCCATCTGACTCTGAGTCTTCCTGTGCCTATGAGGTCACTGAGGTGGGAGATTCTGGCACACAGCTGGGGACAGGACTGCTGTGCGTGAGAATATTGCCTGCTTTTTCCTCACCTTCCACCGTCATTTGACCAGTTGTAGCTGACATTTCCTGGCTCTCATCACCGCCACCACTGTGACCATGTTGAGGTGTTTTTTTAAGGTGCTCCTCCCACCGGATTGTGTCATGTTTTTTCATATGGTTTGTTTGGCCTCCAGTAACATAATGTGAACCAGGCTTACCTTGACGAACGCTTGCATAGCAAATGGAGCAAATGGCAATGTTCTCCTCTTGTTTGCTAATAATAAAAACGTCCCAAACTAGGGAGGAGTACTTTCTTATTGGGCCACTACCAATGCCTGAAGGAGAATTGGATGTAGGTGGGTGTGTTGATTGCCTTTCTGCCGTGCATTCTTCTACTGAGGTCCGGGTTGGTGCAGGTCTCTGCTGGGGTCTTACAAACATGGGAGCTGGCGGTGCTGCCTGTGCCACAACCCTTGGAGCAGGTTCGATAGTAATGTCAGACTCCTCTGTGCCAGCTTCTACAATGATTAGCTCATAGTCATGAGCCTCCTCATCATCATCCCCTTCCATGATTCTAAGGGGCATGTTTATATCTTTTGGTGCAAAACTGCAGACTTGCACCATTTCTGAGCACCAGCCGGGCACCATATTTGTAAAGGTTATGCTAGCGTCAAAAAGAATGATGTTAACCGGGTAGGGCTGGCGGTATGGAAGAAGGGGGTTTTACACCAAAAAATGACATTAGGCAGGTTAGAGTAAAAAAAAAATGCTCTTAACCAGCCTAGCGTCATTTTCTGACGCAAAACCATCAATACCACATGACTCCTGTCTTACAAAAGACAGGAGTCATTCCCACCACCCCAATGGCCAGTACAGGGGACCAGGTTCCCCTGGGCATGACCATTGCACCCAGTGCCATGTAGAGGGGTGGATTTTAGGGCCCCCAATGGCACTTAAAAAAAAAAACTTACCTGTACTTACCTATACCTACCTGGGATGGGGTCCCCCATCCTCCGCTGTCCCTCTGGTGTGGGTGGAGTGTCCCTCAGGCCTGAGGAGGGCACCTGTGGGCATATTCCATAGTGTTCCACCACGGGAATAGGCCCACAGGTCCCCTAACGCCTGCCCTGACCCAGGTGTTAAATAGTAGTGCAAAGCAAGCTTTGCACCATTATTTGAACCATCCTCCTCCCCGTGTGTGATTTTAGCATAGTGGGATGAATATGGTGCTAAGGCCATAGAGTCATTTTTTGCACTGGAACGCCTACTTTGCATCTCATTGACGTAAGGTAGGTTTCCATGTCCAAAAAATGACTTTAACTCTATAACTTTGGTGCTAGATGGGTCTAGCGCCAAAGTATAAATATGGAGTTAGTTTTGCACTGAATTTGTGTAACACAAATGATGCAAATTCAGTGCAAAACAAGTATAACTATGCCCCTGATGCACTGATTCATACGTTTTGAAGCTAGACGCCTACTAGGTGTTTTATTTATGGAATGGCGCAATCCGGCACAAACGGTGGGCTAACATGATGGAGAATGAAGTTAGCCGGGTGGGGATATAGGGGTGGTGGGTTTAGCATTAAATAATGACATTAGGCTGTTTAGAGGCAAAAAGATGACAATAACCAGCCTAGCGTCATTTATTGATGCTAAACCTACCATACCACATGACTCCTGTCTTCTAAAAGACAGGAGTTATGCCCACCACCCCAGTGGCCAGCACAGATGACAAGGGTCCCCTGGGCACAGCCAATGCACCCAGTGCCATGTATGGGGACCCATTTATGGGCCCCCTATGGCACTTTAAGAAAAAAAGGTAACTATTTACCTTTAATTATCTATACGTACCTGGGCTGGGGTCCTCCATCCTCCGCTGTCCCTCTGCGGTGGGTGGGGGTGTCCCTCAGGCCTGGGGAGGGCACCTGTGGGAATATTCCATAGTGTTCCACCATGGGAATAGGCCCACAGGCCCCCTAACGCCTGCACTGACCCGGGTGTTAAATAATAGTGCAAAGCAAGCTTTGCATCCTTATTTGAACCCTCCTCCTCCCCGTGTGTGATTTTAGCATAGTGGGATGAATATGGAGCTAAGGCCATAGAGTCATTTTTTGCACTGGAATGCCTACTTTGCATCTCATTGACGCAAGGTAGGTTTCCACGTCCAAAAAATGACTTTAACTCTATAACTTTGGTGCTAGACGGGTCTAGCGCCAAAGTATAAATATGGAGTTAGTTTTGCACTGAATTTGTGTAAAACAAATGATGCAAAGTCAGTGCAAAACAAGTATAACTATGCCCCTGATGCACTGATTTATACCTTTTGACGCTAAACTGCGCTAACGCCCAGTTCGGCGGTGCTTGGCACAGCGGGGCCCTGTTCAGCGGTGCTTGTCACGGCGGGGCCCTGTTCGGCAGTGCTTGTCACGGCAGGGCCCAGTTCGGCGGTGCTTGTCACGGCGGGGCCCTGTTCGGCGGTGCTTGTCACGGCGGGGCCCTGTTCGGCGGTGCTTGTCACGGCGGGGCCCAGTTCGGCGGTGCTTGTCACGGCGGGGCCCAGTTCGGCGGTGCTTGTCACGGCGGGGCCCTGTTCGGCGGTGCTTGTCACGGCGGGGCCCTGTTCGGCGGTGCTTGTCACGGCGGGGCCCTGTTCGGCGGTGCTTGTCACGGCGGGGCCCAGTTTGGCGGTGCTTGTCACGGCGGGGCCCTGTTCAGCGGTGCTTGTCACGGCGGGGCCCTGTTCGGCGGTGCTTGACACGGTGGGGCCCTGTTCAGCGTGCTTGTCACGGCGGGGCCCTGTTCAGCGGTGCTTGACATGTGTTCCCAGGGAACCAGATCGGGCCAATATTTTCCGCTCAGTCGCCATCCGACCTTTCGCTTGCGGGGCCCTCCTGTGCTGGAGTCCTGGGCCCGTGGGTGTCCTCCTTCACACCCGAAATGGGGTTGGTGGGGCCCTCCAGGGCAGCTCGCCTGCTGCCGGACTTGTCCGCCCTTCTGCCCTTTCCCTCCTTCGCCAATTCTCTGGGGCCCTTGCCTCCCTTTGTGGATGTGCCAGGTGACGGTGGCAGGGTAGTGCCTTTGGGGGCTGCAGTCTCTGGCCTCTCGCGCCGGCCCTTCCCTTTTTTAGTTTTCTTCCCAGGGGGTGGGCTGGCTGTCCCCTTGCTGCTGGCCGATGTTGCTGCCCTAGAAGCTGGTGGACTCCAATAGCCCTGGACTATGGTCCTTGTAGGTGCAGGGCTTGTGGTGGCTGAGGTGCTGTTTGGACTCTTACGAGATGGAGGGGGTGGGTCAGGTGAGGCAAAGAGGTTAATTTTGGAGAGGAAAAACTTTTTAGGAGCAGTGGGAAGGGTAGGTGCAGTGGGTATGGGAGTGGAGGAAGAGGATGTGGTTGTAGGAGAGTCAAGTGTGGTGTCTTTCGGTGCAGGTGCTTGTGACGGAGGCTGTTGTGAGGTGGATGGCTGTTGGGTGGGTGGCTGCCTGCGTTTGTGTGGTTTGGAAGAGGGGGTGACAGACACACTGGGAGAGGACACAGGGGACGTGTAAATGGCAGTGGGGGTGGTGACTGCACGTGTGCGGAGTGTTCTGGTGGGTGTGCTGGTGATGGACGTACTGGCTGATGGTGGTGTGCATGCAGGTGTGAGTGGAGACGTCACAGGGAGGGAGGAGGGAGACGAGGAGGAGGGGGACACAGAGGAGGCAGTGGCTTTTGGCATGTCTGCATGTGGATGTTGCATGTGTGAATGCTTGTGTGATCTGTGGTGCTTATGTCTGGATGAGCTGCCCTTGGGTGTTGATGTGTGTGCAGGCTGGTCTGTAGGTGTGGCTGGGATAGGCAGAGGAACAGGGGAGTGGGACTGAGATGAGGAAATTGGAGGGGGGAGGCAGAGACAGGGACAATGGCTGCCGTCAGTGCTGAGGCCAGAGCGTTGAACGATCGCTGATGGGCAGCATGACCCGAATGAATGCCCTCCAGGTATGCATTGCTCCGGTGCACCTCCCTTTCTACACCCTGGATGGCATTCAAAAGGGTAGACTGCCCAACAATGAGCGTCTGGAGGAGGTCAATGATCTCCTCACTGAGGGCAGCAGGGGTAACTGGGGCAGGGCCTGAGGTGCCTGGGGCGAAGGAGATGCCCGCCTTCCTGGCCGAGCGGGCACTGGGCGAACGCTGAGGGGCTGCTTGGAGGGCGGAGCTGGTGCGCTGGGTGGCGGCTGTACCTGTTGTAGCGGTTGCACGGATGTTGCCGCCACCACAAGGGAGCTCCCTTCCGAGGATGTGTCTGTGTCGCTGACGTCTCCACGGGTCCCCGTTGTGGAGCTCCCCTCGCCCTCCGTCTCACTGGTGATCTCGGAGTCGGTTGCATGGCCCTCCGGGGCCATGTTAGATGCAGCTTCCTCGTGCTCCGTTGCCACTTCTCCTCCGCCTGATGATGCTAATGCACACATGAACAGGACGACCCAAAAAAAGGGGGGGGGAGAAAGAATGACATGTTGAGTGCATGCATTGGCGACACCGTTGGCGGAGAGGACAGACACAGAAGCCCCCTGCACTACGCCGCGCACAGAGGTGGGGGGCGGGGGCACAGGGCCATGCCTTACGGAGGGGCCTAGCCTACAGAAATCACCCTGGCCTAGAGATACCCACAGCCCTCCTCCCCCACCCAGACACCTCCACTGTGCGCTAATATAGCAGAATGTGCTGGTACTCACCCCCTTGTGTCTGCTGTGATGTCCTCACGCGCCCATCCAAATCGGGGTAGGCCACCGCCAGGATCCGGGACATCAGGGGGGTCAATTGCCGTGTGGCACCCCTCCTAGGTTGGGAGGCCATCCCCAGCAGAGCCTCCGCAGTCTTTCTGCTCCCGCGGCAGATGTCCTTCCACCTCTTTCGGCAGTGGGTGCCCCGTCTGTTGTGGACCCCCAGGGTCCGGACATCCTTGGCGATGGCACGCCAAATGTCGATCTTCTGATGGGCGCTGACCTATGTGACATGGACAGGGTGGGAAAATAAATATCATCATTTTCTGCATGGTCGATGTGAGTGGCCCCCCCTCCCCAACCTTGCCATATGGCACATGCTCTCATCTGTCGTGCGATGCATGCCTCATTCACTCCCCTCCCCACCATCTTTCATCCACCCCACTCAACACAGGCATTGCCCACAAAGCATGGTCCCAGTGTACTTACCTGTTGGTCTGGAGGACCGTAGAGTAGCGCATACTGGGGGAGGACCCCATCAACAAGTTTCTCCAATTCCTCAGATGTGAAGGCAGGGGCCCTTGAGCAGCCATTGTCTCTTCCAGACCGAGGTCACAGCAGCACTTGCAGTATAGGTCCTCTCCTGTGGATGATCAGGTCTCGAGTGATTAAGCAGATAGAAAATGGCGGTCACGCCCGCGGCGGTGCGTACCGCGGCGGTGCATACCGCGACCGCCGACGCACATCGTCATTGGCTCCTGAGACCCATAGGGTTCAATGTTAACCAATGCTGCTTTGCGCCGCGGTTTTCGACCGCCTACCGCCACGGTGTGCCACGCCAGCGCTTTGACCTCACATACCATTGTCACACTTCACAGGTCAGGCAGCCGCCATTTCAAGGGCCCACATGGCTTAATTTCTACTGCGTCACACAGGCCTAGGCCTTGCATTGCCACTCATACAAGCCATTCAATGCATAGCGAATCGTGTTCTGTGCAAGCTGTGGTTACGTACCTGTGGGTTGCTTGACTCTGTGCTCCATGTTGTCCTTCCTAGGCACCGTCCGCTGGGACTTGCGAGGACATGGAGGAATGTTCCTGTGTACAGACCGCTGGTGGACCTGTCGACAATGGAAGAAAGACATGTCATACTGACATACAGACTTGACCGAGCCACTATACAGGAACTCTGTGCCCAGCTGGAGCCAGACCTGATGTCCCCCATTCGCCAACCCACAGGGATTCCCCCTCTGGTGCAGGTCCTGTCAGTACTCCATTTTTTGGCAAGTGGATCATTCCAAACAACAGTGGCCATATCATCTGGGATGTCTCAGCCTATGTTTTCTAAGGTTTTGTCCAGAGTGTTGTCTGCCCTGATGAAATACATGCGGAGCTACATTGTTTTCCCTGAGGTGGGCGATTTGGCTACAGTGAAGGGTGATTTCTATGCCCTTGGACATATCCCCAACATCATTGGTGCCATTGATGGGACCCACGTGGCTTTGGTTCCCCCCAGTGAAAGTGAGCAGGTGTACAGGAACAGAAAAAGTTATCATTCCATGAATGTCCAGGTGGTCTGTTTGGCTGACCAGTACATCTCCCATGTAAATGCCAAGTTCCCTGGGTCAGTGCATGACGCGTACATCATGCGAAATCCCTTATGTGATGGAACAGCTACAGAGACACCGTGTGTGGCTAATTGGTGACTCTGGTTACCCCAACCTGTCGTGGCTACTGACCCCAGTGAGGAATCCCAGGACAAGGGCAGAGGAACGGTACAATGAGGCCCATGGGCGTACTAGGAGGGTCATCGAGCGGACCTTCGGCCTCCTGAAGGCCAGGTTTAGGTGCCTGCATATGACAGGTGGATCCCTAATGTACCCACCGAAGAAGGTATGCCATATCATCGTGGCCTGCTGTATGCTTCACAACCTGGCTTTGCGACGCCAGGTGCCTTTCCTGCAGGAGGATGGTCCAGATGGTGGTGTTGTAGCAGCTGTGGAGCCTGTGGAGAGTGAAGAGGAGGAAGACGACGGGGACGACACAGACAACAGGGACACAGTGATACAACAGTATTTTCAGTAGCACACAGGTACGAATCACCCCTGCCATTTTTCATTTACTTAAAGTCTCCTGCCTCTCTACTGTATGTGTTTCCCCCCAGTTCCTGTTAACTGAGTTGTGACTTTCCCTTCCGTTTTCAGAGCTGTGGGCCCCACTGCGTGACCTCTGCTTTGTTTGCCCATGGACTACAGCTGTGTGACAGTGGTATGTTGTCATCACAATGTAACTGAACATTTTGGCACCGTTATGTCTAATACATTTGTTCAAAATACAAGCAGACTCCAGATTTTTTAAGTGCAAAAAGTGATTTTATTAAAGTGCTAAATTTAGGGACATGATTGTAAAACGGTGATGGGTGATGGTGGAGTAATGTCCATGGCAGAGTCCAGTTTTCAGTCTCACAGGTGCATTGTCCATATGCCTGTGGAAGGATGGAGCAGGGGCAGTTTAAGTTTGGACAGGGTGACAATGTGGGACAGTGGGATGACATCAGGGGGTATCGTTTGCTGGCGGGGTCTTGGCATCCTACTCTGTCTTCTTCTGAGATCTCAGGTACCGCTTGCGGGGTGGTTCTTCTTCTGCAGGAGGTGGGGTTCTGGTGGCCTGTCGTTGTGTGGGGGCCTCCTGTCCACTAGCGCCGGCGGAGGTGGTAGCCTGGTCTGGGTTCATGCTAGTGACAGGGGCCCTTTGTGGTGCCACATGGTCCCGCAATGTGGTGACTATCTGGTTAAGGGCCACGACGATGGTCCCCATTGCGGAACTAATGTTTCTCAGTTCCTTTCTGAACCCCATGTACTGTTCCTCCTGCAGTACCTGGATCTCCTGGAACCTAGCCAGTACAGTAGCCATCGTCTCCTGGGAGCGGTGGTATGCTCCCATGATGGAGGAGAGGGCCTCTTGGAGAGTCGGTTCCCTGGGCCTGTCCCCCCCTGTCGCACAGCAGCCCTCCCAGTTCCCCTGTTTCCCTGGGCCTCTGTCCCCTGGACCGTGTGCCCACTACCACTGCCCCCAGGTCCCTGTTGTTGTTGGGGTGGTGGGTCAACCTGGGTGCCCTGTAGTGGTGGACACACCGCTGATTGACGTGTCCTGGAGACAGAGGCATGGGCCCGCTGGGTGGGAGCTGTGCTGGTGTTCCCGGAGGGGGCTAGGTCTGCTGTAGCCTGTGGCTGTCTGTGGGGAACCGACTGTCCCGAGGTCCCCGATGGGCCGGGCTGGTCATCTGGGTCCAGGGAGACAGAGCTGCTATCATCACTGGGGGCCTCTTCTGGGGGTGGGATGGACATCTCTGGACCCTCCTGGGCGGTGTGGTGGCGTTCGGGTCCTGCAGGGGTATAAGAGTATGGTTATTGCTTCTGTGTGTGCCATTTCGTGTAATGGGTGGGTGGCCGTGTACCCCAGTGCTGGCATTCCCTTGTGGTGGGTTTTGTGACGGTGGCTTGTGTGGGAGATGGGTATGTGCAGTGGGCATGCTTTGGTGATGGGTGTCCATGCTTTGTGGACGCATGCAGGGCTAGGTTTTGGGATGGGTGGGTTGTGATGGTGAGCCATTTGCAAGGAGGTGGTGTGATGGGGTGGGGGTGAGGGTGGGGGTATGATTTGGCATGCAGGTGGGGTGGGGGGAATGAAGTAGTGAAGATTTGACTTACCAGAGTCCATTCCTCCGCCTACTCCTGCGAGGCCCTCAGGATGCAGGATGTGCAAGACTTCCTCCTCCCATGCTGTGAATTCTGGGGGAGAAGGTGGGGGTCCGCCGCCAGTCTTCTGCACCGCGATGTTGTGCCTTGATACCATGGAACGCACCTTCCCCCGTAGGTCGTTCCACCGCTTCCTGATGTCGTCCCGATTTCGTGGATGCTGTCCCACAGCGATGACCCTGTCCACTATTCTTTGCCATAGTTCCATCTTCCTGGCAATGGTGGTGTGCTGCACCTGTGTCCCGAAGAGCTGGGGCTCTACCCGAACTATTTCCTCCACCATGACCCTGAGTTCTGCGTCAGAGAACCTGGGGTGTCTTTGGGGTGCCATGGGGTGGTGTGGATGAGGTGAGGGGTGGTGTATGTGTTGTAGAGTGTGGTGAGTGTGGTGGTGTATGGTGTTTTGTGCGTGGATATTGTGTGGGTGATGTTGTGATTTGCCTCTGTGTGATGGTCTACTCTATTCTGTGCTGTCTATCTCTGTCCTTCAGTCGCAATTGTGGTCGTAAGGGTTTGTGGGTGATGTGGGTGTGTGTTTTATATTTAATTGGGTGTGTGGGAGTGGTGTGTGTATGTGTCTCAGGTGTGTGTATTTTGAATTGTCCAATGTGGCTGTGTTTTGTAGAGGTTTTTGTATTTTGAGCGCGGCGGTGTGTACCGCCAATGGAATACCGCGGTTGAAAGACCGCTGCGGGGATTTGTGGGTCGGAATGGCATGGGCGTATTTCTGTTGGCGTGACGGTGGAGGTTTGGTCATCGCCAGTTTTTCGCTGGCCGTTGCTGTGGCGGACTTTTGTTGATGTCGGGTTTTTGGCGGTTTGCCAGTTGCGGGTCAGAATGACCGTGGCGGTTTACCGCGACCGCAGCGCTGTTATGGCAGTCTTCTGACCGGCGGTAAGCGCCTTTTACCGCCGAGGTCAGAATGACCCCCATAGTCTTGGGCTTGGTTTGGGGTGGTGCTGTTGATGTGGGAGTGCTGCTCCAGGTTCCTCTCCGGAGGCCGGTGTGGCAAGCACACGTCTCCCTAAAAAGGCTGCGATTGGTGTGCCATTGGCGGAAAGTTGTGTCTTCTCACTGCCCACATTCTTGAGACCAAATTTCTTTCGGGCCATCTTAAGCTCTAGGCTGGCAGTGGTGCTAAGCTGCACAAGCAAAAGAGTTTGGTGGACCTAAGTAAGTGTAAGGCCTTCTCTTTGGCAGTACTTGCGAGTGATGTAGGGTCTTTTCTCTGGTGCATCTAAAAACAGCCAAGCAGGAAAAACATGAAGTTAGTGAAACGTGGCATTGTTGCAGGTTGAAATAGTAAAAATAAATGCTATCATAATGCGGTTGGTTACTAGTGTAATATACCTGTTTAATCAAACATTGTAAAGGCAAACCACAGCACCAAACCATAAAAAAAATATTTCAAATCAGAAGGAACAACAGGCAGATCTAGCTCTTTGCTTTAGCTCTATCTTTTTTAAAGTAGACACCTAGGGTAGTCAGAGAGAGGTGTATGGGTCAATGGAATAATCCTTTAAATAACCTATGGCAGCAAGATGGTCTAGGTGAAATGTAATAAGCATTAACAAAACAAATTATGCTGTAGATTTGTCTGCCATGCTTCGCAGGTAGGGTGTCCTGGAAGAAACTGAATTACACCTAAAGAAAACAAATGCAGTAGCACAGCTGTGCGTTTTTCGTGGACGGGTGGATGGATGGATGTATGGATGGATAGATGGAAGAATGGATGGATGTGGATGGATGGGCCAAAGAAAAATGCAGAATTAAATAAAAATTAACATAAAAATATATTTATTGAAAAAAATTGAAATGAAAAAGAAATTAAAAATCAAAATCAAAATTAAAAACTAAAATGAAAAAGTAAAAAATAACAAAATTGTAAAAAAATATAAAAATTGAAATAAAATGAAATTAAAAAAGTTTCATAAAAAATTGAAATAAAAACAAAAATAAAAAGCTACAAAAATAAAAAATAATCAAAAAAGTGTAAACAAATATAACTATTAAAATATAAAAGAAACACAAAAGAAATAAAAAATGACATAAGCAGTTCAAGTAAAAAAATAAAACTATAAACAGAAAAAATAAAAAGAGGAACTTACAAAATAAATGATCAATAATTAACGATGTTTGTATGTAAGCCTATGTCAAAGACCCATAGGCTGCACATACACAATGGCTGCCAGCCAGCCACATGGCCAAACAACAACAACAAGGAGCAAGGAGGAGGCATGGAGAACAATGAACACATGCAAGCCTATGACAAGGGACACTAGCTGGATAGACAAAATTTCTGCCAGCCACATGGTAAACAACAACAATAGGGAGGAAGGAGGCATGGCAAACAAAAAACACATGCAAGCCTATGGCAATGGGACAATGGCTGCATTCATAAAATGGCTGTCAGCTACATAGTCAAACAACAACAACAACCAGGAGCAAGGAGGCATGTCAAACAAAGAACACGTGCAAGCCCATTGCAAAGGGACAGTGGCTGCATGCACAAAATGGCTGTCAGCCACACAGTCATATAACAACAAGAAGCAATAAGGCATGGCAAACAAATAACATATGCAGGCCTATGACAAAGAGACACTGGCTGCATGCACAAAATGGCTGCCAGCCACATGGTCAAACAACATCCTCCTATGCCATCAAATATTACACCACAATATGTACACTTTTGCAAAAAATGAAATACAAACAATATCCAACATTTTAAATGTAATCCAATGCCATTCCTGCCTCCAAATGAAGTTTTAAAAACATATACCACTGAAACATGTATTTCATTCACTAATGACTACTAGTACTGGGCCGACTGACTAAATGGTCTTTTGGAAGTCCTGGCCACATTCTAAAATAATATTGCGCATGTTGCAAAAACATGTAGAAAAAGACAGACACTGAGCTGTGCAACTATTTTTCTTAACAAAAGATGAAAAATCAATAAAATGCTAAATAAATAACTAGGCCCATACTTAAACTCCAGGTCACCTACCACTTAAAATTTTCAAAATCAAATTAAAGTACAAAGAAATACTAATGCATGCCTAGGCAAACAAACCTCACCCTTCTTCAATAGTTTTGGAACTTACTTGTGTGATTTCACAAAAACCAAGGGCCAGATGTACAAAAGGATTTTACCCATTCTGTATCTATGGGAAAAAGCTTTCCTACATATGGCCCTAAGTCCTTAAATCTAAAGGTGTTTCCAGGAGACAAAGATAGCAATTCTTCCACCTCGAAATCTAAGTCAAAAGTGACCTGAAAATGGACAAAGCACAGGTAGGAGCCTGCTGGACAGGAACAGGAAGTTGGAGTCTCTGACGTACTTCCTTCATGTTTGAAAAAATGCTTCTCAATCTAAAAAACAAATTGCAGTGTCCATTGGAAAAGAAAATCTAATCTCTTTTTGACTAAATTTTGTGGCTTTGGAGTGGAAAATCCACTTCAGAAGTGAGTTTGTGTTTGCAAGCGGCCCATGTTTTGCTGTGGACGTGGCCGGAAGCAGACCAAGTGATTGTAAAGTCTTGTGCGTAGGCTAGTGGCCCAGGAGTAATGTCGCGCTCACGAGAGAGCACCAAAACCCAATATTGTGAGTGCTAACAAATGCCGCTCTACACCAGAGTGCGGAATTTGGGAACTCCACGCTACTCCACTTAGCGAAGTGCCCGAATTTACAAACTCTGCTGACAGAGCAGAATTCTACACCCAGTCCTAGTCAGCAGACCACCATGGTTGTGGGTTTTTCATTAAATGCAGCAGCTTTCCTTAAAAGAAAACAGGATGCATTTTAAAAAAAAGAAAACTTTTAAATTCATTTTTTAAGAATTACTGCCTGCTCTGAAAAAACGTTGGCTCCCCATCACAAACGGGAAGGGGTCTCTTTGGGACTCCTTCCCGTTTGCGAATGGGTTACCACCAATTTGATATTGTGGAAAAAAGAAAAAAAAAACTTGTAGCTGCTTCCTAGCTGAAGCTACCAATATTAAACAATGCTTTTCTATGGAGCAGCTAACCCTGCTACAGTGAAAGGCTTTGAGGGGCATATTTATACTCTGTTTGCGCCGAATGTGCGTCAAACTTTTTGACGCACAATCTGCGCAAACCCTGCCCCATATTTATACTTTCACGTCCGACCCCGCTGGCGTCAAAGTTCCACCATGTGCGTCATTTTTTGGAAGGGGGAACCAGCCTTGCATTAATGATATGCAAGGTAGGCGTTCCCTTCCAAAAAATGACTTTAAGGCCTGTGCCCCATATTTATACTGTGACCTCATTTTGACGCACAGGAGGGGGCAGGCCTTAAAAAACGACGCCTAGCCTGATGGGCGCCGTTTTTTAACGCCTGGGTCAGGGTAGGCGTTAAGGGACCTGTGGGCTCAGAAGGAGCCCAGAGGTGCCCTCCCCTGCCCCCAGGGACACCCCCTGCCACCCTTGCCCACCCCAGGAGGACACCCAAGGATGGAGGGACCCATCCCAGGGAAGGAAAGGTAAGTTCTGGTAAGTATTTTTTTTCGTATTTTTTTTGTGGCATAGGGGGGCCTGATTTGGGCCCCCCTACATGCCACTTTGCCCAATGACCATGCACAGGGGACATAAGTCCCCTGGGCATGGCCATTGGGCAAGGGGGCATGACTCCTGTCTTTGCTAAGACAGGAGTCATTTCAATGGGGGTTGGGCGTAAAAAAAAATGGCGCAAATCGGGTTGAGGGCTGAATTTTGCCTCAGCCCTGACTTGCCCCATTTTATGACGCCCAACCTCCATTTTCCCCTACGCCGGTGCTGCCTGGTGTGAGTCATTTTTTTTTACGCACACCAGTCCGCAGCGCCGGCTAACGTCATTCAATAAATAAGGCGCCCACATGGCGCTTTGGAATGGCGTTAGCCGGCGGTAAAATTTTTGACGCACAACTGTGTTGGCGCAGTTGTGCGTCAAAAAGTATAAATTTGGGCCTTAGTGCCTTTGGGCTGTAAGAACATTCTTAACATTTAACTTTTGTACTACTTTAGATACTCTGCATCCTGTCTTTCGGGCACTAAGGCCTACTTATGGACGATTTAAAAGGAATTTTTAGACTTGTCAAAAGGGGTTGTTTCAACAGGTCAAATTTACAGTTTTAAAACTGCACAGCTAGGCTGAAAGCGGTAAGCCTGCATTCCTGTTGGCATTCTCACTGCAGGGGGTGACAAAATGGGTGCTTAAGCCCACTGTTGACATTTAATTTACCCACACTAGTACCAAGGCTGGACTGGCCGGACTAGGTATCAGGAATTTCCCCAAGAGGCTGGAAGGATTGGGGGGTTATATCTTTGTACCAGGTGCCAGTTTTGTGGTAGTGCAGCAGTTTAAAAGCACTGCAGAGTTCTTTGAAAGTACAACCGTTTTCAGGCAACAATAAAAGGCAATGAGACAGTTTTGACTCATCTAAGGTAGCGCTGAGGGTTAATGTGCCTTTTCTAAAGAATGTGTATTACGCAGATCACAGAGCAGTATTTTATGTGCTTAACTCAGTTGGATACTGCTTTTGTCACAGGGCTCCTTTTGTTCCTGTGCAGTTCATAAGTTACAATCATAATCTAGCACAGTAAGCTATGAACTTCCATTAAAGAGCTGCATGCAAACTGCAGGGTAAAGGTTAGAAAGTTATGTTATTTTCCCAGTCTTTCAATATCCTAATTTTCCTAAATAAGGATTGTTTGGATACAAATAATTTTTTATTAGTAAAGTCAACCCTAACAGCTATGTTTCGTTCAGAATCCTAAATTTATGCTTCCCCAGACTAAGTATTCTTAAAATATGCTCACCAGTATGGATGACGTGAATGCTACACATGGTAGTCCCCTTTGTCTTTTGTAACATTTTCTATACACTGATTTACACATGTATGATTCGTTGTCTCTGTATGTGAGTGTGATGTACAATACCCCAACACCCTACACTTGTAAGAGAGGTGCTATAAAACAAATAAAATACGTGTGAGATAAGAGCTATGGATAGATGAGAGGCATGGTTAGAGGGTGATGGTGAGGGAATCATTGAAGAGCAGCCCCAATAAAGGTTGCTGTATCGTGGTGTACTGTGAGGTCATCATTTAGTATGCTTTAAAAACTAATACAATTGAATATATAATAAAAAATATGTTGTAGAATGCACTGTTTCTGACATTTTTCCCAACTTTTCATGGGAGGAATAACTCCCCAATCCTCATTGTAGTCATCAGTCTCACGGGGGCTGGTCTGACAAAATGTACCAGGGCTGCTTTAGATTCACAGTCCGGCCCTGCTCTGTGCTATATATTAAGGTTTTAAAGGTAGGCTAAATATCCCAATTAGGGGTATGCAAATTTCCTCATGTTGAAAGGGGAGCACAGGCACTCTACTACTCGTTAGGAGACATAAAGGGGCATAATTGTACTCTGTTGGAGTTGAATTAGCGTCATTTTCTTTTACACTAATACAGCGCAAACTCAACGCGATATCTATATTTTGACGCTAGGTCGTGTTGCGTCAAAATATTGGTGTTAACATCATTTTTCGGATGCATGAAACCTCCTTGCGTGAATGAGATGCAAGGTAGGCGTTCCCGCCCAAAAAATTACTCAAACTCTCAAGCGCCATATTTATCCACCCAGGCACAAATGACACACGGGTGAGAGGCGGACCCAAAAATTGACGTTAACACCGATATGCATAAAAATATAATGCCTGAGTCAGGGCAGGCGTTAAAATGAGGCAAACTCATCAAAACATAAGTAGAACACACAGAAGCAACATTACCAACCCACATGAGAAGATGGAGGTGATATTGATCCAGCTTGCGAGACGACACAGAGGAGAGAAACAACTACAGCAGCCACCACCACAACACCGCGTCCCAAAAAGGCAAAGCAGAAGGCAGGAGAGGGTCTTCAGAACCAGGACAACCCTCCTTGGCCTCAGGGACTAGGACATCATTAGGACCTACAGACTGAACCAACAAGCCCTACTACACCTGCTGCACCACATTGAGCCACAAATCACAGCTAACCTGTAGACCCCACACAGCATACCACCTATGACAAAGCTGCAAGCTGTCCTGCACATGCTGGCAAGTGGCTCATTCCAAACAACGGGTGCCCTGGTTGCTGGTGTCTCACAGCCGTCGTTCTCTGCATTCCTGCCAAAGGTGTTAGATGCTATTATCTCCCTGACACCCCACCACATCAGCTACCCCAACACCCAGCAAAAGCAGCAGGAAAACAAATAGGGGTTCTATCAAATCCATGGCTTCCCGCATTTGCTCGGTGCAATGGACTGCACCCATGTCATGCTCGTACCACCTGCAGCAACCGAGCACTTATCCCAGAATCACAAGTCCAAGCATTCCAATATTGTGCATGCCATATATTCATAACATTTTGGCCAAGTATCCTGGGAGTGTCCATGATGCAGTCATATTCCAACACAGCAGGATCAATGAACAATTCAAGGATGGGCTATATGGAAATAGCCAACTTGTGGGTAAGTCAACAAACCTAGCAATATACACACAACATACCAACCCTGTAGGGCACACAGGACATACACCACTACATTAACACACAGTCAGGGTAACACAGATGTGCAGGTAACAACACATATGCACCATGCTGCAGTACAGCACAGTCAGTGCACACCACATCACATACACCCACATGTACGTAACACACCAACAAATTGACAGGCACGCCACATGAAGGACAGGTGTAGACATTTACCCTTTGCTAACAGAAGAACTACAAAGACCACTACAAGTGCCCACAGGTTGCCTACTGAGTACACTTTACACACAGTACACCAAACAAAGAATAGCACAGCCATTTCAATGGCATACACCATGCCCATGACATGTAAGCTCAATACAGGCACAGATCCCTCAATTAGGCTGTGCAAATCATTGCAAGAACAAACATCAAATACCAGACAACTCCTGCCTTTACCAACTACATATCATCAACACATTCCTGACATACCTGTAGTGAGCAGAAACATCTGCCTGACGCATAGGCTCACACACATAGGAATACAAAATCAATGCCCATCACATACCATGTGCCAGATGTGTGAGAAGTGGTATCACACCTACTGTAGTGCCACTTCACATGCACCACTTACTAATCCACAACACCATCATGTCTGTACCAGATACAATAAATGGCCCACCATAGGGCAGAGTCACTGTCAAACAGTGCAGATCATGGATGCCATAGTGGGATCCTGTAGGAGAATACATGATCACTGACCTCACATGCACTGTGCCAAGGGGCACATTTGCTAAGTAGGTGAGCTCCATCCCATAGCCTGCACTGTGCATGTGTTGTCAGTATAAATGCCGATTCAAGTGTTGGAAGATAGGAGAGATACTTGTGGTTATGTTGATCATCCTATAACAATGGAATACACAACCTTGGACACCTCATGGCTGCCACAAACATAAGCTGCCACTCTGGATCACCAAGGGACCTATGTAAATTCCTACAGTGCCATTGTAATGGCCTGCATTGTATGTACAACTTGGCAGATGACCATTTTATAATGACTTGAAGCCACATTGTAAATTGGCCACCCTCGCATGCTGTATGTAGTATGGAAGGGGTGTGCAATGTGTGTTGCTGCAGATCTGTCACCACAAGATACATTGCATGATGATGCTGACCCAGATGTAGGTGTCACCTAAAACCTGAGGCAGTGGAAATAACAAACACCACCCCAGGGGTGCTGTTTGCAGGTTGCAATAAGGAAGTAGACTGTGCTCTGAACTCAAATGATTGTGCCACCAATGCATGCTGCATACTGCTGCACACACAGAAAGAGCCAATTGTCCATCAAAACAGCATATGTATAGAGCAGTGTCCCTTCCTGCACAGACACATCCACCTCCATAAGGCAGCTAGCCAAGTACCCTGGTGCAAAGTAGGTAGTGTAGGTGCAGGGTTGCATATGAGCAACTGGCGCAGGGGATAACATAGGTTTGCCAAGTAGCATGTCACACATGGGGCATTCTTGCATAGTCTAAATGTTGCAGGACAGTGTATCCAATTTTGGAGACATGGGCAAGATGTAGCACAATCCGTTTTTGCGACTTGCAAATTGCGAGTCTGAGCGACTCGCAATTTGCAAGTCGCAAAAACGGATGCAGAATGGTGTCTCAGACACCTTCTGCGACTCGCTATGGGGTCGCAAAGACCCACCTCATCAATATTCATGAGGTGGGTCGCATTTTACGACCCCATAGCGAGTCCCTGCACTCACTGGGATGGTGGCCTGCTGAAGTCAGCAGACCTCCATGTCTGTGACTGCTTTTTAAATAAAGCAGTTTTTTTTTTTCATTTTGCAGCCTGTTTTCCTTAAAGGAAAACGAGTTGCAAAATGAAAAAAAATCTGAAACCATTTGGTTTCGTTTTTTTCAGAGTAGGCAGTGGTCCATAGGACCACTGCCTGCTCTGAAAAAATATTTATGTCAACATTCACAAAGGGGAAGGGGTCCCATGGGGACCCCTTCCCTTTTGCGAATGTGTTACTACCAGTGTGACACTGGTGGTAACTGTGAGTTGGTTTGCGACCGCATTCGCGGTCACAAAGCAACTCTGAATTGCGATGCGATTCGCAAATAGGAAGGGAACAGCCCTTCCTATTTGCGAGTCGCATTTCCAAATTACAAGTCGGTACCGACTCGCAATTTGGGAATGTGCATCGCGTGAGGCCGTTTGCATGGCGCAAACTGCGTTTTTCGCAGTTTGCGCCATGCAAACGGCGTGCTACATCTGGCCCATATTGTGCATTGTCACTTACCAATTTCAAAGGCCCTAAGTGTTGCACATTGTTGGACTTTTTTGCTTATGCAAGGTCATCCGCAAACTTTTTGCCTCCTGCCTCCTATTTTTTCTGACCTGTTGCTGTTGGCTTTTGAACTCTGAGCACTTTACCACTGCTAACCAGTGCCATAGTGCATATGCTCTCTGTGTAAATTGTATTGTTGATTGGCTATTCCATGATTGGCATATTTTATTTATTAGTAAGTCCCTTGTAGAGTGCACTAGAGGTGCCCAGGGCCTGTAAACCAAATGCTACTAGTGGGCCTGCAGCACTGGTTGTGCCACCCACATAAGCAGCTCTGTAATCATGTCTCAGACCTGCCATTGCAGTGTCTGTGTGTGCAGTTTTAACTGCAAATTCGATTTGGCAAGTGTACTCACTTGCCAGGCCTAAACCTTCCCTTTTCTTATGTGCTAGACATCCCTAAGGTAGGCCCTAGGTAGCCCCCAGGGCAGGGTGCAGTGCATGGTTATGGTAGGACATATAATAATGTGTTTTGTATGTCCTGACAGTGAAGTATTGCTAAATTCATTTTTCACTGCTGCAAGGCCTGTCCCTCTCATAGGTTAACATGGGGGCAACCTTTAAATATGATTAAAGTGTAGATTCCCTTTAGACATGTGGAGTTTTGGGTCTCTGAGCTCACAATTTAGAAATGCATCTTTTAGTAAAGTTGATTTTAAGATTGTGTGTTTGAAAATGCCACTTTTAGAGATCTTGCGTATACCATTTCTGTGGCTCTGCCTGTTTGTGGATTCCCTGTCTGGGTCATTTTGACAGTTGGGCTGGTTGCACCTCACACTAGACAGTAACACAAAGGTAGCTGGGGGTAGCCTGCATATCCTGATGAGCCATCTGTGCTAGGAGGGAGGGGAGGAGTGGTCACTCACACCTGAAAGGGCTGTGCCTGCCCTCACACAATGCAGTCTCCAACCCCCTGGTGAGTGTCTGGGGTGTGGCCTGGCCAAGGCAGGATTTCACATTCAAAAGAGACTTTGCTTTGAAGTAGGCCTACTTCAAAGGAGAAATTGAGTATATGAAGGGCAACTAAAACCACAGACTTTAGAACACTTCTGGAAACCAAGAGGAACCTCTGCCTGGAGAAGAGCTGAAGAGCTGAGGAAGAAGAGCTGCCCTGCTTGTGACTGTGCTTTGTGGAGCTATCCTGCAGTTGCTGCTTCTGCCAGAGTAAGAGGGCAAAGACTGGACTTTGTGTGCCTTTCATTTTGTGAAGATCTCCAAGGGCTTGATTTAGAGCATGCCTCCTGTTGTTTGAAGTCTCAAGGACAGCAAAGACTTCTTTCTGGCAGCACCTGGAGTCTCTGGAGAGACTCCTACTCTGCCCTGTAGTGCCCATCCAGTTCCTGGGACCCTGAAAGGAGAAGCTGCAGCCTAAGATGAATAAATCCACACACAGAATGCCATGCAGGGAAAAGATCAATGCGACTCCGATCTGCAGCTGGGAAATCGGTGCGCCGCCGGCTTAGCGGCTGAAAATCGATGCTCGCCTGTAGCGTGACCAAAGAATCGACGCACGGAGCTGGAGAAACGACGTGTAGAATCGCTGACGGAGGCTGGTGAGATCGCAACCCGCGCTGCGTGGTTTTCGTATCATCGCGCGGCTGGATTTCTGCTGCAAGCACCGCTGGGCATGTAAAAACAACACAAGGCCTGCCCGGACCCTAGAGTGCTGACCGGATCGACGTATTGCTCTCCTGCGGTGAGAAGAAACGACTCGCCTGACCCGACGAAAGGAGAAACGACTCAAGGTCTCGCTCGTGAGTAAAATAGACACATCGCAAGCCCTTTTTGACACACACTCACCCGTGCAGGGTTATTTTTGACGCATCCAAGGTACATTTTCATGCTAACAGTGTTAGTGTGTGTTTAAAACTATATGAAGGCTCTTTTTGCTTTTTTAATTGATAAACTTGACTTGTGTATTGTGGATTTTTGTTGTTTTGGTCTTGTTTTGTTTAGATAAATAATCCCTATTTTTCTAAGCCTGTGCTGTGTCATTTTGTAGTGTTTTCATTAAGTTACTGTGTGTGTTGGTACAAATACTTTACACTTAGCACTCTGAAGTTAAGCCTACTGCTCGTGCCAAGCTACCAAGGGGGTAAGCAGGGGTTAGCTGAGGGTGAGTCTCTTTTACCCTGACTAGAGTGAGGGTCCTTGCTTGAACAGGGAGTAACCTGACTAACAACCAAAGACCCCATTTCTAACACACATCATCTGCAATGACACATGTCAAAATGGACAGGATTTCCAGGCTCTGCAGTGCTACCATGTTGCCACGACATCTGCTCCACTGTGTTGTGAGGATGTGTCATGTCCCCTCTAGTGATAGCACACTGATACAAAGGTGCACTACACAACGCATGGTACATACATACTGACCATCAGTTTGAAATCCAAGTCATATGTTCCAGGTCCTTGAGCCAAACCCAAGATTGTCATGTCCAACAACCCAGTGCTGATGATACCTTACACAAGGATAGGAGCTCAGAGAATACCACAAACGCATATGAATCACAGCCAACTCAAAATATCAACTGCCATGCTACATGACAAACCTGTTGCAAGACTTAACAACAACTCACTCCTTTAATCTTTTGCAGCAATTTGTATGTTGATACAGGGTGCATCCACAGACAGTGGAACAAAATCATGCAATCAGAAACAGAGTCAAAACAATTGATGCAAATGTGTTGAAAACATCTGCAAACACAAGGTATATGACCCATGGGCCCTTAGCGTGAGCTTCACCTTCGCACTCATCTCAATGCTGATTTTCTGTTAATTCGACACATTGAGGTAATGCGTAAAAAAAAAGATGAGTGTAGGTCATCGCGCAAATATCACATGCATCAAATAAATACACACATAACAAAAAACGTGACGCACGGGGACAGGAAGTGATGTAATAGGAAATCTTGTTAACAGGCATGATACAGTGGGTGAACTTTCACCTTATCTTTACCTTCTTTGCCTCTTGTGACTGTGTGGTTGTGTCCTGAAGTTGGTGGTGTGTTTTTGCTCAGTATTGTATCTTGTGGTGTTCCTTCTGTTGTGTTTTTTGTATTTTTTACTGCACTTTGTCCCAGTGTCACTAAATTTGTGTTTTATTTTGTGTCTATCATTGTACTTGTACTGTGGAGAGTCTGTCCGGGATAGTTGATAAGTTGAGTTAGTTGGGATTAACTTTTGGTCTTAAGTTTCCTTTCTATTCATTATGTTTATATTCATTATTGTCGTCAACCTGTACCTGATAGATATGTCTGGTATGGGGAGGTTGACAAGAATGGGGGAGGAGGTGCTAGGAGGCTTCGTGTGGCTGGTAGCCCACTACCTGCCATTAATGTTGGAAATGAGGGGCCACGTGATCCAAGGTAACCGGACGGAGGTGAAGCAGCTGCGATGGGGCATGGTGCTCCACCACCTGAAGAGGGTGTTTCAACACAGCCGCAACGAGCACCAGCTCAAACATCGCTGAGCAGATCTGGTGGCCAGGGAGCAAGATCTGCTTGACCATCTTGGTGTGGTGATTGGTGGCTTTGTTGGTGAGTCTCCCATTGGCATACAATTTACTGTCCACCGCCCCTGAATGACAGTAGCAGATGTGTTGGCGGGCTGCATGCAATGCTTCTGGACAGGTTGTATGCAACCAGAATTAAGTCTAACTGCGTCAGTCTAGACTTGGAGTTCACATGGCCTAGCATTTTACAAATGAAGGTCAGATGTTTGTGGAGTCATGCACAACCATCACTAAGTCACACATTTCAGGGGCCATGGTAACACTTGTGCCCCAGCATAGTGTCATGTATGATACGCCAAGACACCGCCAGCATACCATATTTAACTGGATTGTGACAACAAAGTAGGAACATCCATGTATAGTGCTACATTGTCATCATTTCACACACATGATCCCTGCATTTATGTTAGCAAAGGGTGCTTACCCGTCTTACGGGGCACTGGCAATGGGACATTCGATACCATCAGACAGCTTTGCCACATCAGTCATGGATTACTCAACTCATGATCATTGCAGACTAAACATTGAGCTGCATGTCCATCACAAAGTGCCCCTAGTTGCCTTGCAGGACAAATCAGAATACCTGAGTCAGTTGTCTTGCAGAGCACCAGGGTAGTGTAATGTATTTGCCACCCAATTACCCCTCATGTCATGGAGTTCCAACTTCTATAGATTGGCCATGTTAGAAATGTTTTTTTTGGTTGGCAGTCAGGTTACCCTCTGTCCAAGCAAGAACCCTCACTCTAGTCAGGGTAAGTCACACACAATCCAAAATTATCCTGTGCCCACCCTCTGGTAGCTTGGCACAAGCAGTCAGGCTTAACTTAGAAGGCAATGTGTAAAGCTTTGTGCAATAAATCATACAGTAACATAATATAGCACCACAAAAATACACCACACAGTGTTTAGAAAAATATATAATATTTATCTGGGTATTTGCAGGTCAAAACGATCAAAGATGCAATATGAATTTGTAAAGATATCACAAAAAAGTGATATGAAGTGTATTAAGTCTTTAAAAAGCAAACAAAGGGGGTGATTCTAACCCTGGCGCTCGGTGTTAAAGCGGCGGCCAACCCGCCAACAGGCTGGCGGTCAAAAAAATGGAATTCTGACCCTGGCGGGAACCGCCAACACAGACAGCCACTTTAACACTCCGACCGCCACGGCGGTACAAACAAACAGCGCAGCGGTCACCGCCAACAGCCAGGCGGCAGACAATGTACCGCCCACACTATCACAACTCACCAATCCGCCACCTTTTCCGGGGCGGGAGCACCGCCGATAAAAACACTGCGGAAACAGACTACGAACGGGAAAACGCACACCACTACGCACTCCAGGAGGAAGGAGGACAGCATGGAACCCGAATTAAACATCCTACCTGCTCTCGTCTACCTTCTCATCTACCACGAGTACGAAGTCCGGCGCAGACGACAACGGTGAGTACTGCACCTACGACACACGGGAGGGGGAGGACGAAAGGTTACGGCCACACACATATGCGACCCCCCCCCCCCAACTATGTACACACCAATGCAGAGCAACAAGTCACAGTGACACCACCCAAACACCCCTGAAAAATGCTATGACATAATCAAATTTGGAATAAATATTTATGTACCAAAAAGCTCCTGAAAATTATTGTACAACCATGAAAGATATTTACAAGAAAACAAATGATATACACATCAGTGTATAACTGAAGTAACAAGTCCTGCACATCCTACGAATTCATCATGTCCGTGGGCCAAAGTTTTGAGAAACAAGGGCAAAGCCCACACAGGAGACCTGAGTCCTTTGGAGAGAACACTGCAGGGGCATCGATGTCAAAACTACAGGCACCTCAGGGGGAAGGGAAGGGGGGGGCACCACATCCACATGAGTCCACGACGCCAGATCCACGAGGAGCCACCATGCCCACTGTTCCATCCTGGGGAGTGCAAAGCCACAGTCTCTCAATGTCTCTACAGTGGGTGGGCTGCCCACTGTACCATCCTGGGGAGTGCAAAGCCACAGTCTCTCAATGTCTCTACAGTGGGTGGGCTGCCCACTGTACCATCCTGGGGAGTGCCAAGCCACAGTCTCTCAATGTCTCTACAGTGGGTGGGCTGCCCACTGTACCATCCTGGGGAGTGCAAAGCCACAGTCTCTCAATGTCTCTACAGTGGGTGGGCTGCCCACTGTACCATCCTGGGGAGTGCAAAGCCACAGTCCATCAGGTGGATGACAGTCTCCACTGGTCAAGGAGGAGGCATGGTGGGCACAGTGAACCATAAACAGTGCTTGAGACGGCGGTGCCCAGCGGAGCGGTGCTTGAGAAGAAGGGCCCAGCGGAGCGGTGCTTGAGACGGCGGTGCCCAGCGGAGCGGTGCTTGAGATGAAGGACCCAGCGGAGCGGTGCTTGAGAAGAAGGGCCCAGCGGAGCAGTGCTTGAGACGGCGGTGCCCAGCGGAGCGGTGCTTGAGATGAAGGGCCCAGCGGAGCGGTGCTTGAGAAGAAGGGCCCAGCGGAGCGGTGCTTGAGATGAAGGGCCCAGCAGAGCGGTGCTTGAGAAGAAGGGCCCAGCGGAGCGGTGCTTGAGATGAAGGGCCCAGCGGAGCGGTGCTTAAGACGGCGGTGCCCAGCGGAGCGGTGCTTGAGATGAAGGGCCCAGCGGAGCGGTGCTTGAGAAGAAGGGCCCAGCGGAGCTGTGCTTGAGATGAAGGGCCCAGCGGAGCGGTGCTTGAGAAGAAGGGCCCAGCGGAGCGGTGCTTGAGATGAAGGGCCCAGCGGAGCGGTGCTTGAGACGGCGGTGCCCAGTCGAACGGTGCTTGAGATGAAGGGCCCAGCGGAGCGGTGCTTGAGATGAAGGGCCCAGCGGAGCGGTGCTTGAGAAGAAGGGCCCAGCGGAGCGGTGCTTGAGATGAAGGGCCCAGCGGAGCGGTGCTTGAGAAGAAGGGCCCAGCGGAGCGGTGCTTGAGATGAAGGGCCCAGCGGAGCGGTGCTTGAGACGGCGGTGCCCAGCGGAGCGGTGCTTGAGATGAAGGGCCCAGCGGAGCGGTGCTTGAGAAGAAGGGCCCAGCGGAGCGGTGCTTGAGATGAAGGGCCCAGCGGAGCGGTGCTTGAGAAGAAGGGCCCAGCGGAGCGGTGCTTGAGATGAAGGGCCCAGCGGAGCGGTGCTTGAGACGGCGGTGCCCAGTGGAGCGGTGCTTGAGATGAAGGGCCCAGCGGAGCGGTGCTTGAGACGGCGGTGCCCAGCGGAGCGGTGCTTGAGATGAAGGGCCCAGCGGAGCGGTGCTTGAGATGAAGGGCCCAGCGGAGCGGTGCTTGAGACGGCGGTGCCCAGCGGAGCGGTGCTTGAGATGAAGGGCCCAGCGGAGCGGTGCTTGAGAAGAAGGGCCCAGCGGAGCGGTCCTTGAGATGGCAGGGCCCTCTTCAGCGGTGCCTATCTTCACGGCGGGGCCCTCTTCAGCGGTGCCTATCTTCACGGCGGGGCCCTCTTCAGCGGTGCTCTTCTGCACGGCGGGCCCTCTTCAGCGGTGCTCTTCTGCACGGCGGGCCCTGTTCAGCGGTGCCTATCTTCACGGCGGGGCCCTGTTCAGCGGTGCTCTTCTGCACCGCGGGCCCTGTTCAGCGGTGCTCTTCTGCACGGCGGGCCCTGTTCAGCGGTGCCTATCTTCACGGCGGGGCCCTCTTCAGTGGTGCTCTTCTGCACGGCGGGCCCTCTTCAGCGGTGCTCTTCTGCACGGCGGGCCCTGTTCAGCGGTGCCTATCTTCACGGCGGGGCCCTGTTCAGCGGTGCTCTTCTGCACCGCGGGCCCTGTTCAGCGGTGCTCTTCTCCACGGCGGGCCCTGTTCAGCGGTGCTCTTCTGCACCGCGGGCCCTGTTCAGCGGTGCTCTTCTCCACGGCGGGCCCTGTTCAGCGGTGCTCTTCTGCACCGCGGGCCCTGTTCAGCGGTGCTCATCCAGCAGGTCAAGGGACCCAGACCTGGCCTGGACTCCCTGCTCAGTCGCCCTCGGACCGTGACGTTTCTGGACCCTTCGGGGACGGACTTCTGGCCTCTTTAGTGTCCTCCTTCCCAGCTGGGATGTGACATGTGGGGTCCACCTTCTCCGCGCTCCTGCTGCCCTTCCGCTCCTTTGATGGGGCTCTCGGGCCCTTGCCTCCCCTAGATGGTGTGGCTGGTGAAGTGGCCGCACATTGCTCCTTGGGGGCAGCCCTGTCAGTCCTCGCACGGCGGCCCTTGTTTTTGCGGGTCCTCTTGCCGGGGGGGGGCTGGACGTGTCCTTGCTGCTGATCGATGTGTCACTGCTGGCAAAGGGTGGACTCCAGAACCCATGCACAACAGTGACACTCGAAGCTGGGCTGGTGGTGGCTGCGGTGCTCTTGGGACTCTTTGCAGATGGAGGGGGGAGCTCATCGGAGGGAAAGAGGTCAAGATTAGCCAGGAAAAGCTTTTTAGGTCCAAGGTAAAGGGTAGGAGAAGTGGTGATGGGAGTGGAGGAAGAGGATGTGGTTGTAGGAGAGTCAGGTGTGCTGTCATTGGGTGAAGGTGCTGGTGCTGTAGGCTGACGTGAGGTGGATGGCTGTTGGGTGGGTGTCTGCCTGCGTTTGTGTGTCTTGGAAGAGGGGGTGACAGACACAGTGGGAGAGGACACAGGGGACGTGTAAATGGCAGTGGGGGTGGTGACTGCACGAGTGTGGACTGTACTGGAGGGTGAGGTGGTCATGGAAGCACTGGCTGATGTTGGGGTGCATGCAGGTGTGAGTGTAGACGTCACAGGGAGGGAGGAGGGAGACGAGGAGGAGGGGGACACAGAGGTGGTTGTGACTGCTGGAATGTCTGCATCTGGGTGTTGCTTGGGTGAGTGTTTGTGGGATCTGTGGTGCTTGTGTCTGGATGAGCTGCTCTTGGATGTTGAGGTGTGTGCAGGCTGGTCTGATGGTGTGGATGGGATAGGCTGAGGAACAGGAGACAGAGACAGGCTAGAGGCAGTAAGAAGAGGGAGGCTGGAAACAGGGACAATGGCTGCCGTCAGTGCTGAGGCCAGAGCAGTGAACGCTCGTTGATGGGCAGCCTGACCCGAATGAATGCCCTCCAGGTACGCATTGCTCTGTTGCACCTCCCTTTGCACACCCTGGATGGCATTCAAAAGGGTCGTCTGCCCAACAATGAGCGTCCTCACCAGGTCAATGAGCTCCGCACTGAGGGCAGCAGGGGCAACAGGGGCAGGGGCTGAGGTGCCTGGGGCGAAGGAGAAGCGCGCCTTCCTGGGCGAGCGGGCACGGAGCGTAGGCTGAGGGGCTGCTGGGAGGGCGGTGCTGGTGCGCTGGGTGGCGGCTGTACCTGTAGAGGCGGGGGGCCCGGATGTTGCCGCCACCGCTAGGGAGCTCCCATCCGAGGACGTGTCGCTGTCGCTGCTCTCACCAGCGGTCCCTGTCGTGGTCCTCCCCTCGCCCTCCGGATCACTGGTGCCCTCGGTGTCTGTTCCTGGGCCCACTGGGGCCTTGTGTCCTGCAGCTCCCTCGTGCTCCGATGCCAAATCTCCTCCACCTGATGATGCTAATGCACACATGCACAAGAAGATGAAGAGAAAGGGTGGGGGGAGAAAAAAGAAGACCAGGTTGAGTGCATGCAATGTCAACACCGTTGGCGGAGAGGACAGACACAGGAGCCTCATGCACTAAGCCGCGCATTCGAGGTACACTACTCAGTACTACTGACTAGGACAACAGGCCAAGAGACGTCAAACGCGCACATGGGTGATGCTGGACCATCAATGGCTGTACTTGTCACCCTACAGAGGTGGGGGCCTGGGGCAGAGGGCCATGCCTAAGGGAGAGGACTACACTACAGAAAGCGCCCTGGCCTAATGTCACCCACAGCCCTCCTCCCCCACCCAGACGCCTCCACTGCGCAGAAAGATAGGAGAATGAGCTGATACTCACCCCCTTGTGTCTGCTGTGATGTCTTAAAGCGCCCATCCAATTCAGGGTAGGCCACCGCCAGGATCCGGGACATCAGGGGGGTCATGGTGCGACTGGCACCCCTCCTAGGTTGGGAGGCCATCCCCAGCAGTGTTTCTGCGGTCTTCCTTGTTCCGCGGCGGATGTCCTCCCACCTCTTGCGGCAGTGGGTGCCCCGTCTGTTGTGGACCCCCAAGTTCCGGACTTCCTTGGCGATGGCACACCAAATCTCGATCTTCTGATGGGCGCTGACCTATTTGACATGTACAGGGTGGAAAGGAGGAAATCATCAATGACCTGCATGTTAGATGTGATTGGCCCCCCCCCCACCAACTTTGCCATATGGCACATGCTCTCATCTGTCGTGCGTTGCACTCCTCATTCGCCCCCCACCCCACCAACTTACATCCACCCCAATCCACACAGGCATAGCCCATTCCATGTGCACTCGGTGTACTCACTTGTTGGTCTGGAGGACCGTAGAGTAGCGCATACTGGGGGAGGACCCCATCCACGAGCTTCTCCAACTCTTCAGACGTGAAGGCAGGGGCCCTTTCCCCAGTCGCAGCAGCCATTGTCACTTCCAGACCGAGGTCACAGCAGCACTTGCAGTATAGGTCCTCTCCTGTGGATGATCAGGTCTCGAGTGATCAATCAGCTAGGAAATGGCGGTCACACCCGCGGCGGTGCGTACCGCGGCGGTGCGTACCGCGACCGCCGGCGCACATCGTCATTGGCTCCTGAAACCCATAGGGTTCAATGTTAACCAATGCGGCTTTGCGCCGCGGTCTTCGACCGCCTACCGCCACGGTGTGCCTCGCCAGCACATTGACCTCACATCCCATTGTCCCACTTCACAGGTCAGGCAGCCGCCATTTCAAGGGCCTACATGGCTTAATTTTGACTGCGACACACAGGCCTAGGCCTTGCATTGCCACACATACACGCCTTTCAACCCATTGCCATTCTTTAACTGTGCAAGCTGTCTGTACGTACCTGTGGTTTGCCTGACTCTGTGCTCCATGTTGTCCTTCCTAGGCACCGTCCGCTGGGACTTGCGAGGAGAAGGACGAATCCTCGCGTGTACCGACCGCTGGTGGACCTGTCGACAATGGAAGAACGCCATATAATACTTCGATACAGACTTGACCGTGCCACTATCCATGAACTGTGTGCCCAGCTGGAGCCAGCCCTGATGTCCCCCATCCGCCAACCCACAGGGATTCCCCCTCTGGTGCAGGTTTTGTCAGTCCTCCATTTTTTGGCAAGTGGGTCATTCCAGACAACAGTGGCCATGTCATCTGGAATGTCTCAGCCTATGTTTTCAAAGATTTTGAGCAGAGTGTTGTCTGCCCTGATGAAACTCATGCGGAGCTACATCATTTTCCCAGAGGAGGGTGACTTGCCTACAGTGAAGGGTGATTTCTATGCCCTTGGACATATCCCCAATATCATTGGTGCCATTGATGGGACCCATGTGGCTTTGGTACCCCCAAAAGACGATGAGCAGGTGTACAGAAACAGAAAAAGTTATCATTCGATGAATGTCCAGGTGGTCTGTTTGGCTGACCAGTACATCTCCCATGTAAATGCCAAGTTCCCAGGGTCAGTGCATGACGCGTATGTTATGCGAAATAGCAGCATCCCCTATGTGATGGAGCAGCTACAGAGACAACGTGTGTGGCTAATAGGTGACTCTGGTTACCCCAACCTGCCTTGGCTACTGACCCCAGTGAGGAATCCCCGGACCAGGGCAGAGGACCGGTACAATGAGGCCCATGGGCGAACTAGGAGGATCATAGAAAGGACCTTTGGCCTCCTGAAGGCCAGGTTTAGGTGCCTGCATATGACAGGGGGATCCCTGATGTACTCACCAAAGAAGGTGTGCCATATCATCGTGGCCTGCTGTATGCTTCACAATCTGGCATTGCGACTTCAGGTTCCTTTCCTGCAGGAGGATGGTGCAGATGGTGGTGTTGAAGCAGCTGTGGAGCCTGCGGAGAGTGAAGAGGAGGAAGACTCAGAGGACGACACAGACAACAGGGACAGAGTAATAGAACAGTATTTCCAGTAGCACACAGGTAATAATCACCCATGCCATTTTACATTTCCTGAAAGCCTCCTGCATCTCAACTTTGTCGATTTCCCCCCAGAACTATAAACATGATGTTTGATTTTCCCTTCCCTTTTCTGTGCTGTATGAGCCACTGCGTGACCTCGGCTTGGTTGGCCCATGGACTAATGCTAAGTTACCTCGGTATGTGTAATTCACAATGTTAAAAATACGTAATTGATATGTAATGTGTCATACATTTGTAAATAAGACAGGCTGAGTCCTGATTGATTTCAGTGCAATGTGTGATTTATTATTAGTGCATAGATATTGGTACATGATAGTGAAACAGTGATGGGTGGGGGTGGAGTAATGTCCATGGCAGAGTCCAGTTCTCAGTCTCACAGGTGCATTGTCCATATGCCTGTGGCAGGATGGAGCAGGGGCAGTTCAAGGTTTGACAGGGTGGCAATGTTGAACAGTGGGAGGACTTCAGGGGGTATGTGATGCTGGCGGGGGTCTTGACATCCTACTCTGTCGTTTTTTTTTATTTCAGGCTCCTTTTGCGGGGTGGTTGTTGTTCAGCAGGAGGTGGGGTTCTGGTGGGCTGTCGTTGTGGTGGGGCCTCCTGTCCACTAGCGCCGGCGGAGGTGGTAGGCTGTTCCTGTTCCTGGCTAGTGACAGGGGCCCTGTGTGATGCCACATGGTCCCGAAACGTGTCCTCTATACGGTTCAGGGCCTGGACTATGCTCCCCATAGCGGTTGAGATGTTGGTGAGTTGGTCGCTGAACCCCATGTAGCGTTGCTCCTGCTGTGCCTGGATCTCCTGGAACCTGGCCAGTACCGTCGCCATCATCTCTTGTGAGTGGTGGTAGGCTGCCATGATGGTGGTGAGGGCCTCTTGGAGAGTGGGTTCCCTGGGCCTCTCCTCCCCCCCCTGTCGCACAGCAGCCCTCCGAGTTGCCCTGTTTCCCTGGGCCTCTGTCCCCTGGACGGTGTGCCCACTCCCACTGCCCCCAGGTCCCTGTTGTTGTTGGGTTGGTGGGTTACCCTGGGGGCCCTGTAGTGGTAGACACACCGCTGCTTGACCTGTCCTAGAGACAGAGGCGTGGGCCCGCTGGGTGGGAGCTGTGCTGTTGTTCCCAGAGGGGGTTGGGTCTGCAGTGGCCTGTGTCTGGGTGAGGGGAACCGACTGCCCAGAGGTCCCCGATGGTCCGGGCTGGTCATCAGGGTCCAGGTCGACAGAGCTGCTGTCTTCACTAGGGGCCTGTTCCGGGGGTGGGATGGACATTTCTGGTCCCTCCTGACCGGTGTGTTGTCGTTCGGGTCCTGCATGGGGTAAGAGGGTATGGTTATTGTTTCTGTGTGTGCATTAGCTTGCGTTTTATGGGTGCCCTTGTCCCCCAGTGCTGGCATTCCCTTGGGGGAGGTGTTGTGAGGGTGTTTTGTGGGGGGGGGGATGGGTATGTGCAGTGGTCATGCTTAGGTGATGGGTGTCCATAGTTTGGGGATGGCATGCAGGGGTTGGTGTTGGGTGGGTTGTGCTGGAGAGACATTCTCAGGGAGGATGTGTGCTGGGGGGTTGGGGGTGAGGGTGGGGGTTAGCATGCTGGGGGGGGGTGAAGTGGTTGGCCTTGTACTTACCAGAGTCCACTCCTCCGTGTACTCCAGCGAGGCCATCAGGATGCAGGATGTTGAGTACCTCTTGCTCCCATGTTGTGAATTCGGGTGGAGTGGGTGGGGGTCCCCCGCCAGTCTTCTGCACTGCGATGTTGTGTCGCGAGACCATCGAGCGCACCTTCCCCCGTAGGTCGTTCCATCGTTTGCGGATGTCCTCTCGATTTCTGGGATGCTGTCCCACCGCGTTGACCCTGTCCACGATCCGCTG
The DNA here is from genome assembly GCF_031143425.1 of Pleurodeles waltl. Lineage (NCBI taxonomy): Eukaryota > Metazoa > Chordata > Amphibia > Caudata > Salamandridae > Pleurodeles > Pleurodeles waltl. The sequence continues at coordinate 683,617,047 of NC_090449.1, read as the reverse complement.
CCAGAGCTCCGCCTTCCTTGCTATGGTGGTGTGCTGAACCTGTGAGCCGAAGAGCTGGGGTTCCACTCTTATGATTTCCTCCACCATGACCCAGAGTTCTTGGTCCGAAAAGCGTGGGTGCCTTTGTGGTGCCATGGGGTGGTGTGTATGAGGTGTGGGGTGGTGTATGTGATGATGTGTGTGTTGGTGTGTGGTGCTTTGTGCTTCTATGTGGTGTGTGTGATGTTGTGGTGTGCCTCTGTGTGTCTGGCTATCTATTCTCTGATGTGTCTCTCTCTCCTTCGTCTCTGGTTTTTGTTGGTAGGGGTTTGTGGGTGATGTGGGTGTGTGTTTTATATGGTATTGGACGTGTGGGAGTGGTGTGTGTATGTGTTTTAGGTGTGTGCCTTTCAAATTGTCCAATGTGGTAGGGGTTTGTAAAGGTGTGTGTATTTTGACCACGGCGGTGTGTACCGCCAATGGAATACCGCGGTTGAATGACCGCCGCGTGGATTTGCGGGTCATAATGGGATGGGCGTATTTCTGTTGACGTGGCGGTGGAGGTTTGGTCTTCTCCAGTTTACCGCTGGCCGCTGATGTGGCGGACTGCAGTGGAGGGCGGATTTTTGGAGGTTTTGCAGTTGTGGGTCAGAATGTCCGTGGCGGCTGACCGCGGCCGCGGCGGTATTGTGGCGGCCTTCTGACCGGCGGTAAGCGGCTTTTACCGCCGAGGTCAGAATGACCCCCAAAGTCTCTTTCAAGCACAAAGTACCTGGTTTGGAGTGGAAAATCTCCACAAAGGGCCGCAGAAGAAGAGATACGTGGAAAAATGGTGTGTGCGTCGATTTGTCCTCTGCACACACAGACTTGCGTCGTTATTTTTCTTGTGGGGAAGTCGTGTGTCGTTTTCCGGCACGCGGACAGTGTCTTTCTGTGGGTCGCAGGATTACCAGATGTTCCGGGGTCTGTGCGTGGATTATTTGGCTTGTTTTCCGGCTGCGCGTCGTTCCGCGAGGCTGTGCGACAAAGTTTCATTCTCACGGCAAGCGTCGCGTCGATTTCCCCTCTGGAAGTCGGGTGGTGTTGTCCTTGCGAGGCCGTGCGTCGAAGTTCCGGTCGCCCCGAAGGCGTCGCATCGATCAGCGTCAGTGTGCGGCGATTTTCTCGCCACGGAGCAAGCTGTGCGTCGAAACGAAGAGTCCAAGTGAAAAAGAGAAGTCTTTTTGGTCCTGAGACTTCAGGGAACAGGAGGCAAGCTCTATCCAAGCCCTAGGAGAGCACTTTTACAGCCAGACAAGAGTTCAGCAAGGCAGCAGGCCAACAGAAAGGCAGCAGTCGTTTGGAGAAAGCAGACAGGTGAGTCCTTTGAGCAGCCATGCAGTTCTTCTTGGCAGGATGTAGTTTCTGGCTCAGGTTTATTCTCCAGCAAGTGTCTGATGAGGTAGGGCAGAGGCCCTGTTTTATACTAAATTGTGCCTTTGAAGTGGAGGTGATTTCAAAGAGGGGCTAAGAAATGCACCAGGTCTTCTTTCAGTTCAATCCTGTCTGCCAGGGTGCCAGTAGGGGGTGTGGCAGTCCTTTGTGTGAGGGCAGGCCCTCCACCCTCCCAGCCCAGGAAGACCCATTCAAAATGCAGATGTATGCAAGTGAGGCTGAGTACTCTGTGTTTGGGGTGTGTCTGAGTGAATGCAGAAGGAGCTGTCAACTAAACCTAGCCTGACGTGGATTGTAAGGCACAGAAAGAGTTAAGTGCAAAGAAATGCTCACTTTCTAAAAGTGGCATTTCTAGAATAGTAATACTAAATACGACTTCACCAGTCAGCAGGATTTTGTATTACCATTCTGGCCATACTAAATATGACCTTCCTGTTCCTTTCAGATCAGCAGCTGCCACTTCAACAATGTAGGAGGGCAGCCCCAATGTTAGCCTATGAAGGGAGCAGGCCTCACAGTAGTGTAAAAACGAATTTAGGAGTTTTACACTACCAGGACATATAAACTACACAGGTACATGTCCTGCCTTTTACCCACACAGCACCCTGCTCTAGGGGTTACCTAGGGCACACATTAGGGGTGACTTATATGTAGAAAAAGGGGAGTTCTAGGCTTGGCAAGTACTTTTAAATGCCAAGTCATAGTGGCATTGAAACTGCACACACAGGCTGTGCAATGGCAGGCCTGAGACAAGGTTAAGGGGCTACTGAAGTGGGTGGCACAACCAGTGCTGCAGGCCCACTAGTAGCATTTAATCTACAGGCCCTAGGCACATATAGTGCACTCTACTAGGGACTTACAAGTAAATTAAATAGCCAATCATGGATAAACCAATCAATAGTACAATTTACACAGAGAACATATGCACTTTAGCACTGGTTAGCAGTGGTAAAGTGCCCAGAGGTCAAAAGCCAACAACAACAGGTCACAAAAGATAGGAGGAAGGAGGCAAAAAGTTTGGGGATGACCCTGTCAAAAAGCCAGGTCCAGCATGACCCCCTACCAGCCTAACGCCAGGGGAGAACAATCACTATCCTGATGTACTTCCCTGTTTGAGGCGACAGAACAAGGACCCAGGCCCACAACAGCAGGGGCATGCTCCAGTTCTTCGCCTTCCTGACTCCAATTGGATCCCTCTGTCCATACTCTCAGGGCCCACTAAGCCAACCCATGGGGAACCTTTCTCTTTACCTGCGGATACCATCTGTGCAGCACCTAACCTTACTTTGCTCACAGATGTATCCCAGGAGCAGGATAGTAACACCAGGACCAACACAGTGGTGTTGCCCACTCTACCCCCGGGGTGTGACACTTGTGCCCTCCCCAGGGATAACTCTGTCCACCTGGACAGCAAGCCACAGTGGTTACTGACAGCTGTCAGGGCTGAGAGCCAGGCCCCAGGCCTCTCAAAACTCTCCCACAACTGTGGCTGTGGAGAGTGGGGGGCGGTAGCCCCAGGTGCTAGGCACCCTTTAACCACTCTCCCTTCCACCAGGTCAGGGATGACAGCCTGAACCTGGTCCTCCCCTCTGGGGCTCTGTACCCTCCCTCCTGGAGCGGTACCCCCAGAGTCCAACATGGTCAGGGTGCTTATAGAAGTCGCCCTGTACCATTCCTCCACCAGCGCAGGGCTGTTAACCTGCAACTGGCCCTCCAACCTGGGGTCTGCACCTTCAGGTTGGACTAAGGCCCGGGGTGAGGCTTCCCTCCCCCTGCCCTCCCTTTTGGGGTCCAGCAACCTCCAACTAGGAGTGGCTTCCTCAGAAAAGAACATGGTAGGGGCACTTTTATCAGTAGCCCCTCCCTCCAGGTCCGGGGGGACACCCTGAACCCGGTCTTCCAGCCCAGGGTCTGTACCCTCAGACTGGATCACTGCCTGGCAAACCAGGACTTTCTGGGGGGCACGCCTACCCCCCACCAGGTCAGAGTTTAACCTCTGAACCTGGCCATTAACCCAGAGTCACCACCCTGAGGTTGAACAATTGCCTGGCACACCAGGACTTTCTGGGGGGCACACCTACCCCCCACCAGGTCAGAGTTTAACCTCTGAACCTGGTTATCCAACCCAGAGTCACCACCCTGAGGTTAGACAATTGCCTGGCACACCAGGACTTTCTGGGAGGCACACCTACCCCCCACCAGGTCAGAGTTTAACCTCTGAACCTGGTTATCCAACCCAGAGTCACCACCCTGAGGTTGGACAATTGCCTGGCACACCAGGACTTTCTGGGGGGCACACTCACCCCCCACAAGGGACACACCGTCCCCAAGGGCCACACAAGAGTCTGGTTGGCACAGGTCTCCCGACCTCTGCCCATCCGGCAGAGTCTGGATCTCCCCCAAACCAGAAACGGTTTCACCTGGGTCATTCCTGGGGGGCTCTGCTTTCAGAGCTGACCCCTGACTCTCCAGGACCTCCACTGGGGTACGCAACCCCCTCTCAACCCTCTGTCTGAACCTCTGCACCCCCTCACTAGGAGTGGTACTGCCAGACACCAGAACTGGTGGGATGCTGGCTACAGTCCCCCCCCAGGTTCTTCTGACACTGCGTGCCTCCCTCAACAGGTGGCCCTACGGTACAGGCTAGGCTTCCCTCCTGGCATTCCCTCATGGAACACTCTAGGACCTGGGACCGACCTGGGACACTACAATCCTCTCCCACCTCACTTGGTTGGGAAACACCTAGACCACTCCCTTCAGGAGCACCCCCAAATGCCTCTTCAGACTCTCTGGTATTCACCCAGAAGTATGCCTCCATTGTAAGCTCCCTGGGGTCAGAGAACTCACACTCCACCTGGTGTTGGCGTAGCTCTGGAAAATAAGGACCAGACATATGCTCTCCAGCAATTACATCACTCTGCCCTTCACATGTATTAACCACAGTACCCTTCACCCAACCATCCAGTGACTCAGCCTTGAAAAAGCACTCTACATCACCCTCCTGAGACTGGTGAGACAGTATCTGACTGTCCCTGACACTCAACCCATACTCTTATGGGATGTCTCCACACTCTATATCCGGGACATCCACCAGGGGGGAACCCTTTTCCCTGTCACTCTCTTCTAGAGCCAGTAAAGTGTCCCTCCCCCAGTAGGAATATGACTCCCTGTGCCAGTTCCCCAATCCTTCTCAGGGACCCTGTGCATAACAGGAACTACCTCATACCCTTGAACCGCCTGGGGTGTGTCAACTCCCTTCTTCAAGTTGGGCACCACATCTCTGGGCTTGTGCCCTTCTTCAGCAGTACTGGATGCAAGATTTTTGCTGCCACCATCTGAACTGGACTCAGCCCTTCCGGCCTCCAGTTTCAGCTCTTCACAGCTCAGCTCTTGAGCTGCAATCCTTTCTTTTTCCAGGGCTAAGGCTCTTGCTGCCTCAGCTCTTTCAAGAAAGTCATCTAGCTCCTCCAGCGACCGCTCTCGAGCTAGGAGATATTCATCTCTCACTGGTTCTCTTTCCTCATCTGAGTAGTCTTCCTCCTCATCTGAGCAGTCCTCCTCCTCATCTGAGGAGTACTTAGGGGGTCATTCTGACCTCGGTGGGAAAAGTCGCTTACCGCCGGCCAGAAGGCCGCCATAACACCGCCGCGGCCGCGGTAAACCGCCACGGTCATTCTGATCCGCAACTGGCAAACCGCCAAAAACCCGACATCCACAAAAATCCACCACACCAAAGGACAGCGAAAAAATGACGCTTACCAAACCTCCACCGTCACGCCAACAGAAAAACGCCCATACCATTCCGACCCAAAAATCCACGCGGCGGTCTTTCAAACGCGGTATTCCATTGGCGGTACACACCGCCGCGGTCAAAATACACACACACATAGAAAACTCAGCAAAATTGGTCAGTTCGAAATACGCACACCTGATACACATACTAATACCTCTCCCACACACCCAACACAATATAAAGCACACACCCACATCACCCACAAGCCCCAACGACCCGAAATCATTGATGAAGGCGAGAGACAGAGCACAGAATAGAGAATCCCACAACACAGAGGCACACAACACCATCACCCACACAGAATCCACGCACCAAACACCACACACCACCACACGCACCACACCCAGCACCACAAACGCCACCCCACACCTCAACCACACCACCCCATGGCACCCCAAAGACACCCCAGGTTCAGTGACGCCGAACTCAGGGTCATGGTGGAGGAAATAGTCCGTGTAGAGCCCCAGCTCTTCGGGGCACAGGTGCAGCACACCACAATTGCCAGGAAGATGGAGCTCTGGCAAAGGATAGTGGACAGGGTTAACGAGGTGGGACAGAATCCACGCAATCGGGACGACATCAGGAAGAGATGGAACGACCTACGGGGGAAGGTGCGTTCCATGGTATCAAGGCACAACATTGCGGTGCAGAAGACTGGTGGCGGACCCCCACCTACTCCCCCAGAATTTACCGCGTGGGAGGAGGAAGTCTTGCACATCCTGCATCCTGAGGGCCTCGCAGGAGTAGGCGGAGGAATGGACTATGGTAAGGCAAATCTTCACTACTGCTTCCCACCCCCACCTGCATGCCAAATCATACCCCCACCCTCACCCCCTCCCCCATCACACCAACCCCTAGCAAAAGGCTCACCATCACAACCCACCCATCCCAACACCAAGCCCTGCATGTGACCACAAAGCATGGACACCCATCACCAAAGCATGCCCACTGCACACACACATCACCCCCACAAGCCACCCTCACAAAAGCCCCCACAAGGAAATGCCTGCACATGGGTACACGGACACCCACCCATCACACGAAATGCCACACACAGAAGCAATAACCAAACCTTTATACCCCTGCAGGACCCGAACGCCACCACACCGCCACAGAGGGTCCAGAGATGTCCATCCCACCCCCAGAAGAGGCCCCCAGCGATTACAGCAGCTCTGTCTCCCTGGAGCCAGACGACCAGCCCGGCCCATCGGGGACCTCTGGACAGTCGGTTCCCCACAGACAGCCACAGGCTACACCAGACCCAACCCCCTCTGGGAACACCAGCACAGCTCCCACCCAGCGGGCCCATGCCTCTGTCTCCAGGGCACGTAAATCAGCGATGTGTCCACCACTACAGGGCACCCAGGTTGACCCACCACCCCAACTACAACAGGGACCTGGGGGCAGTGGTAGTGGGCACACCGTCCAGGGGACAGAGGCCCAGGAACACAGGGGAACTGGGAGGGCTGCTCTGCGACGGGGGGGACAGGCCCGGGGAACCGACTCTCCAAGAGGCCCTCTCCACCATCATGGGAGCATGGGAGCCCAGGAGACGATGGCGACGGTACTGGCCCGGTTCCAGGAGATCCAGGAACTGCAGGAGGAATGGTACATGGGGTTCAGGGAGGAACTGAGGAACATCGGTTCCGCAATGGGGACCATCGTCCTGGCCCTTACCCAGATCGTCACCACATTGCGGGACCATGTGGCACCCCAAAGGGCCCCTGTCACTAGCCCAGGCCAGGAACAGCCTACCACCTCCGCCGGCGCTAGTGGACAGGAGGCCCACACACAACGACAGGCCACCAGAACCCCACCTCCTGCAGAAGATGAACCACCCCGCAAGCGGAACCTGAGATCTCACAAGAAGACAGAGTAGGATTGCAAGACCCCCGCCAGCCTAAGATACCCCCTGATGTCATCCCACTGTCCCACATTGTCACCCTGTCCAACCTTGAACTGCCCTTGCTCCATCCTTCCACAGGCATATGGACAATGCACCTGTGTGACTGAGAACTGGACTCTGCCATGGACATTACTCCACCCCCACCCATCCCCGCTTCCCAATCATTTACCTATATGTAGCACTTAAAATAAATCACTTATTCCACTTAAAAATACAGGAGTCTGCTTGTATTCTTAACAAATGTATTACACATAACGGTGCAATAATGGCCAGTTACTTTGTGATGACAACATACCAATTTCAATAAGCTTTAGTCCATGGGCAAACAAAGCTGAAGTCAGGCAGTGGGTCATACAGCTCTGAAAAGGGAAGGGAAAGTCACAAATCAGTGAACAGGAACTGGGGGGAAACACAGACAGTGGAGACGCATGAGGCCTCAAGTAAATGTAAATTGGGGTGGCTGTTCCTTACCTGTGTGCTACTGAAAGTATTGTTGTATGACTGTATCCCTGTTGTCCGTGTCGTCCCTGTCGTCTTCCTCCTCTTCACTCTCCACAGGCTCCACAGCTGCAACAACACCACCATCTGGACCATCCTCCTGCAGAAAAGGCACCTGGCGTCGCAATGCAAGATTGTGAAGCATACAGCTGGCCACGATGATCTGGCACACCTTCTTTGGTGAGTACATGAGGGATCCCCCTGTCATATGCAGGCACCTAAACCTGGCCTTCAGGACCCTGAAGGTCCTTTCTATGATCCTCCTAGATCGCCCATGGGCCTCATTGTACCGTTCCTCTGCCCTGGTCCGGGGATTCCTCACTGGGGTCAGTAGCCACGACAGGTTGGGGTAACCAGAGTCACCAATTAGCCACACACGGTGTCTCTGTAGCTGTTCCATCACATAAGGGATGCTGCTATTTTGCATGACATACGCGTCATGCACTGACCCAGGGAACTTGGCATTTACATGGGAGATGTACTGGTCAGCCAAACAGACCACCTGGACATTCATCGAATGATAACTTTTTCTGTTTCTGTACACCTGCTCACTGTCTTTGGGGGGAACCAAAGCCACATGGGTCCCATCAATGGCACCAATGATGTTGGGGATATGTCCAAGGGCATAGAAATCACCCTTCACTGTAGCCAATTCGCCCACCTCAGGGAAAATAATGTAGCTCCGCATGTATTTCATCAGGGCAGACAACACTCTGGACAAAACCTTAGAAAACATAGGCTGAGACATCCCAGATGACATGGCCACTGTTGTCTGAAAAGACCCACTTGCCAAAAAATGGGGTACTGACAGAACCTGCACCAGAGGGGGAATCCCCGTGGGTTGGCGGATGGGGGACATCAGGTCTGGCTCCAGCTGGGCACATAGTTCATGTATAGTTGCTCTGTCAAGCCGGTATGTAAGTATGATATGTCGTTCTTCCATTGTCGACAGGTCCACCAGCGGTTGGTACACGGGAGGATTCATCCTTCTCCTCGCAAGTCCCAGCGGACGGTGCCTTGGAAGGACAACATGGAGCACAGAGTCAAGCAACCCACAGGTTAATTCACACAGCTTGCACAGTACACGAATCGCTATGCATGGAACGGCTTGTATGAGTGGCTATGCAAGGCCTAGGCCTGTGTGACGCAGTAGAAATCATACCATGTGGGCCCTTGAAATGGCGGCTGCCTGACCTGTGAAGTGTGACAGTGGAATGTGAGGTAACTGCGTTGGCGTGGCACACCGTGGCGGTAGGCGGTCGAAGACCGCGGCGCAAAGCAGCATTGGTTAACATTGAACCCTATGGGTCTCAGGAGCCAATGACGATGTGCGCCGGCGGTCGCGGTACGCACCGCCGCGGTACGCACCGCCGCGGGCGTGACCGCCATTTTCTATCTGATTAATCACTCGAGACCTGATCATCCACAGGAGAGGACCTATACTGCAAGTGCTGCTGTGACCTCGGTCTGGGAGATACAATGGCTGCTGCGACTGGGGAAAGGGCCCCTGCCTTCACTGCCGAAGAATTGGAGGAACTTGTTGATGGGGTCCTCCCCCAGTATGCGCTACTCTACGGTCCTCCAGATCAATAGGTTAGTACACAGGGTGCACGTTGAATGGGCTATGCTTGTGTTGAGTGGGGTGTATGTAAGATGGTATGGAGGGGAGCGAATGAGGACTGCAACGCACGAAAGATTAGAGCATGTGCCACATGGCAAGGTTGGGGAGGGGGGGCCACTCACATTGACCAGGGAGAAAACTGCTGCGATTTCTTTTACCACCCTGTACATGTCACCTAGGTCAGCACCTATCAGAAGATCGACATTTGGCGTGCCATCGCCAAGGACGTCCGGGCCCTGGGGGTCCATAACAGACGGGGCACCTACTGCCGAAAGAGGTGGGAGGACATCCGCCGCGGGAACAGAAAGACCGCCGAGTCTCTGCTGGGGATGGCCTCCCAACGTAGGAGGGGTGCCAGCCGCTAATTGACCCCCCTGATGTCCCGGATCCTGGCGGTGGCCTACCCCGTTTTGGATGGGCGCGTGAGGACATCACAGCAGACACAAGGGGGTGAGTATCAGCACATTCTGCTATCTTTGCGCGCAGGGAAGGTGTCTGGGTGGGGGAGGAGGGCTGCGGCTATCTCCAGGCCAGGGCGCATTCTGTAGGCTAGGCCCCTCCGTTAGACACGGCCCTGTGCCCCCGCCCCCCACCTCTGTAGGGTGGCAAGTACAGCTATCCATGGTCCAGCCTCACCCATGTGTGCATTTGTCGTCCATAGACCCGTAGGACTAGTCACAATAACTGAGTAGTGTACCCCCATTGCGCGGCCTAGTTCAGGGGGCTTCTGTGTCTATCCTCTCCGACAACGGTGTTGCCAATGCATGCACTCAACCTGTCTTCATTTCTCCACCCTCCCCCCATTTTCTTTGTCTTCCTGTTCATGTGTGCATTAGCATCATCTGGCGGAGGAGAAGTGGCATTGGAGCACGAGGGAGCTGCATCTCACATGGCCCCGGAGGGCCATACGACAGACTCCGAGTACACCAGTGAGACGGAGGGCGAGTGGAGCTCCACAACGGGGACCCGTGGAGACGTCAGCGACACCGACACGTCCTCGGAAGGGAGCTCCCTAGCGGTGGCGGCAACATCCGTGCCCACCGCCACAACAGGTACAGCCGCCACCCAGCGCACCAGCCCCGCCCTCCCAGCAGCCCCTCAGCCTTCGCTCCGTGCCCGCTCGCCCAGGAAGGCGGGCATCTCCTTCGCCCCAGGCACCTCAGGCCCTGCCCCAGTTACCCCTGCTGCCCTCAGTGAGGAGGTCATTGACCTCCTCAGGACACTCATTGTTGGGCAGTCTACCCTCTTGAATGCCATCCAGGGTGTAGAAAGGGAGGTGCATCGGAGCAATGCATACCTGGAGGGCATTCAAGAGGGTCAGGCTGCCCATCAGCGATCGTTCAACGCTCTGGCCTCAGCACTGACGGCAGCCATTGTCCCTGTCTCCAGCCTCCCTCTTCTGATTCCCTTCACCCAGTCCCAGTCTCCTGTTCCTCTGCCTATCCCATCCACACCATCAGACCAGCCTGCACACACCTCTACACCCAAGGGCTGCTCATCCAGACACAAGCACCACAGATCCCACAAGCATTCACCCAAGCAACATCCAGATGCAGACATGCCAACAGTCACTGCCACCTCTGTGTTCCCCACCTCCTCATCTCCCCCTCCCTCCCTGTGACGTCTCCACTCACACCTGCATGCACATCACCATCAGCCAGTACTTCCATCACCAGCACACCCTCCATTACAGTCCGCACACGTGCAGTCACCACCCCCACTGCCATATACACGTCCCCTGTGTCCTCTCCCAGTGTGTCTGTCACCCCCTCTTCCAAAGCACACAAACGCAGGCAGCCACCCACCCAACAGCCATCCACCTCACGACAGCCTCCGTCACAAGCACCTGCACCCAAAGACAGCACACTTGACTCTCCTACAACCACATCCTCTTCCTCCACTCCCAAACCCACTACACCTACCCGTCCCTGTCCTCCCCAAGTCCTTTTCCTTTCCAACCTTGAACTCGTTCCAATCACTGACCCACCCCCTCCATCTGGTAAGACCCAAAAAAGCACCTCAGCCACCACCAGCCCTGTATCTACTGTGACCATAGTGCAGGGCTATTGGAGTCCACCAGATCCTAGGGAAGGAACATCGGCCAGCAGCAAGGAGACAGCCAGCCCCCCCCCTGGGAAGAGGACAAAGAAGAAAAAGGCCCGGCGCGACAAGCCTGAGATGGCTGCCACCAAGGACAGTAGCCTTGCCCCGTCACCTGCCACATCATCCAAGGGAGGCAAGGGCCACAGAGCTCCAGCGAAGGAGGGCAAGGGCAGCAGGGCGGAGAAGTCAGGCAGCAGACGAACAGCCCAGGAGGGCCCCACAAGCCCCATCCCGGGTGTGATGGACGACACCCAAGGGCCCAGGACTCCATCACAGGAGGGCACCGCGACCGCAAGTTCGGATGGTGAATGAGCGGGAAGTCTTGCCCAGGTCTGGCTCCCTAGACACACAGGACAAGCACCGCTGAACGGGCCCCGCCGGGACAAGAACCGCTGAACGGGCCCCGCCGGGACTAGAACCGCTTAACGGGCCCCGCCGGGACAAAAACCGCTGAACGGGCCCCACCGGGAGGAGCACCGTTGAACAGGGCCCCGCCGGGACAAGAACCGCTGAACGGGCCCCGCCGGGACAAGAACCGCTGAACGGGCCTCGCCGGGAGGAGCACCGCTGAACAGGGCCCCGCCGGGACAAGAACCGCTGAACGGGCCCCACCGGGACAAGAACCGCTGAACGGGCCCCGCCGGGAGGTGCACCGCTGAACAGGGCCCCGCCGGGACAAGACCCGCTGAACGGGCCCCGCCGGGAGGAGCACCGCCGAACAGGGCCCAGCCGGGACAAGAACCGCTGAACGGGCCCCGCCATCTCAAGCACCGCTCCGCTGGGCCCTTCATCTCAAGCACCGCTCCGCTGGGCCCTTCATCTCAAGCACCGCTCCGCTGGGCCCTTCATCTCAAGCACCGCTCCACTGGGCCCTTCATCTCAAGCACCGCTCCGCTGGGCCCTTCATCTCAAGCACCGCTCCACTGGGCCCTTCATCTCAAGCACCGCTCCACTGGGCCCTTCATCTCAAGCACCGCTCCACTGGGCCCTTCATTTCAAGCACCGCTCCGCTGGGCCCTTCATCTCAAGCACCGCTCCGCTGGGCCCCGCCGTCTCAAGCACCGCTCCGCTGGGCCCTTCCTTTCAAGCACCGCTCCGCTGGGCCCGGCCGTCTCAAGCACCGCTCCGCTGGGCCCTTCATCTCAAGCACCGCTCCACTGGGCCCTTCATCTCAAGCACCGCTCCGCTGGGCCCCGCCGTCTCAAGCACCGCTCCGCTGGGCCCTTCCTCTCAAGCACCGCTCCACTGGGCCCTTCATCTCAAGCACCGCTCCGCTGGGCCCTTCATCTCAAGCACCGCTCCGCTGGGCCCCGCCGTCTCAAGCACCGCTCCGCTGGGCCCTTCATCTCAAGCACCGCTCCGCTGGGCCCCGCCGTCTCAAGCACCGCTCCGCTGGGCCCTTCATCTCAAGCACCGCTCTGCTGGGCCCTTCATCTCAAGCACCGCTCCGCTGGGTCCCGCCGTCTCAAGCACCGCTCCGCTGGGCCCCGCCGTCTCAAGCACCGCTCCGCTGGGCCCTTCATCTCAAGCACCGCTCCACTGGGCCCTTCATCTCAAACACCGCTCCGCTGGGCCCCGCCGTCTCAAGCACCGCTCCGCTGTGCCCTTCCTCTCAAGCACCGCTCCACTGGGCCCTTCATCTCAAGCACCGCTCCGCTGGGCCCCGCCGTCTCAAGCACCGCTCCGCTGGGCCCTTCATCTCAAGCACCGCTCCACTGGGCCCTTCATCTCAAGCACCGCTCCACTGGGCCCTTCATCTCAAGCACCGCTCCGCTGGGCCCCGCCGTCTCAAGCACCGCTCCGCTGGGCCCTTCCTCTCAAGCACCGCTCCACTGGGCCCTTCATCTCAAGCACCGCTCCGATGGGGCCCGGCGCTCAAGCACCGCTCCGCTGGGCCCTTCATCTCAAGCACCGCTCCACTGGGCCCTTCATCTCAAGCACCGCTCCGCTGGGCCCCGCCGTCTCAAGCACCGCTCCGCTGGGCCCTTCCTCTCAAGCACCGCTCCGCTGGGCCCCACCGTCTCAAGCACCGCTCCGCTGGGCCCTTCATCTCAAGCACCGCTGGCCCATTGACAGTGCCGGTTCTGTGTCGAGCAGGGCTTCAGGAAGCACTCGGGGCACCATGCCTCCTCCAATAACAGTGGAGTCGGTAATCCATCTGATGGACTGTGGTTTTGCACCCCCCAGGATGGGACAGTGGGCATGGAGGCCCCTCGTGGATCTGGCGTCGTGGACTCATGTGGCTGAGGTGCCCCCCCTTCCCTTCCCCCTGAGGTGCCTGTAGTTTTATCATCTGATGCCCCTGCAGTGTTCTCTCCAATGGTATCTGGTCTCCTGTGTGGGCTTTGCCCATGTGTTTGTGCACATTGGCCCACGGACTATGGAACTTTGACGGAATGTGCCGGACTTTTTGCCTAGGGATATCTTGTTGACTATGTTAATTCCTTATTTTTGTCTCTTTTATATGGCATATTTGCCATTCCTTCAATGGAGCTATTTATACATATATTTTATCGAACATTTCAATTGTGTCTTTGCATTATTCCGGGGGGTTTGTGTGGTGTCACTCTGACTTGTTGCTCGGCATTGGGGTGTAGGTATTTGTGGTGGGGGGGTGGGTGTATGGCGCATGTGTGTGCCCGTAAGCTTTTCTCCTCCCCCCTCCCCTGTGTCGTAGGTGCAGTACTCACCGTTGTCGTCTGCGCCGGCGTTCGTACTCCTGGTAGATGAGCAGGTAGACAATAGCTGGTAAGATGTGTAATTCGGGCTCCATGCTGTCCTCCTTCCTCGTGGAGTGTGTATAGGTGAGCGTTTTCCCCTTCGTAGTCTGTTTCCGCTGTGTTTTTATTGGCGGGGCTCCCGCCCCGGAAAAGGTGGCGGATTGGTGAGTTGTGATAGGGTGGGCGGTACATTGTCTGCCGTCTGCCGTCTGCCTGTTGGCGGTGACCGCCGCGCTGTTTGTCGGTCCCGCCATGGCGGTCGGAGTGTTAATGTGGCGGCCTGTGTTGGCGGTTCCCGCCAGAGTTAGAATACCATTTTTTCGACCGTCGGCCTGTTTGCGGGTTGGCCGCCGCTTTATCACCGACCGCCAGGGTCAGAATGACCGCCTTAGTCATTTGGTTTTTTGCTGCCTTTTCCTCTGCCCATATTTCTTCCCCCCAGGTTATGTAGGTATCTAGCAGTTCCATCTTAGTAGATCTCCTTGACATAGGAAGGCCCCATTTTCTGCAAAGCCTCCTTAGGTCAGCCTTAGTGAGGGATTCAGTAGGCACAAAGAATGACACACAGTAGATACCCATTCTCAATCTGATAAGGTATCACAGGCAAAAAACAAAATCCAAAGTCCAAAATATCAATAATATATCCAGGAGGACATCAGAGACCGAAAAGCAAAAAGATGAAAAATCAAGTTGACCTTCAACTGTGGGTAGGTAGTGAAATACTTAGCTACTGTATGTCACTGCACAAACACAAGCCCTATCCTCACCGCTGATCACCAATGTTAGAAATGTTTTTTTTTGGTTGGCAGTCAGGTTACCCTCTGTCCAAGCAAGAACCCTCACTCTAGTCAGGGTAAGTCACACACAATCCAAAATTATCCTGTTCCCACCCTCTGGTAGCTTGGCACGAGCAGTCAGGCTTAACTTAGAAGGCAATGTGTAAAGCATTTGTGCAATAAATCATACAATAACATAATATAGCACCACCAAAATACACCACACAGTGTTTAGAAAAATATATAATATTTATCTGGGTATTTGCAGGTCAAAACGATCAAAGATGCAATATGAATTTGTAAAGATATCACTAAAAAGTGATATGAAGTGTCTTAAGTCTTTAAAAAGCAAACAAAGTCTCTTTCAAGCACAAAGTACCTGGTTTGGAGTGGAAAATCTCCGCAAAGGGCCGCAGAAGAAGAGATACGTGGAAAAATGGTGTGTGCGTCGATTTCTCCTCTGCACACACGGACTTGCGTCGTTATTTTTGTGACGGGGAAGTCGTGCGCCATTTTCTGGCATGCGGACAATCTTTTTCTGTGGGTCGCGGGATTACCAGACGTCCCGGGGTCTGTGCGTGGATTCTTCAGTTTGTTTTCCGGCTGCGTGTCGTTCCGCGAGGCTGTGCGTCGAAGTTTCGTTCTCACAGCAGGCGTCGCATCGATTTCCCCTCTGGAAGTCGGGCGGCGTTGTCCTTGCGAGGCCGTGCGTCGACGTTCCGGTCGCCCCGAAGGTGTCGCGTCGATCAGCGTCGGTGTGCGGCGATTTTCTTGCCACGGAGCAATCTGTGCGTCGAAATATTCGGCGCAGGAAGAGTCCAAATGAAAAAGAGAAGTCTTTTTGGTCCTGAGACTTCAGGGAACAGGAGGCAAGCTCTATCCAAGCCCTTGGAGAGCACTTTTACAGCCAGACAAGAGTTCAGCAAGGCAGCAGGCCAACAGCAAGGCAGCAGTCCTTTGAATAAAGCAGACAGGTGAGTCCTTTGAGCAGCCAGGCAGTTCTTCTTGGCAGGATGTAGTTTCTGGTTCAGGTTTCTTCTCCAGCAAGTGTCTGATGAGGTAGGGCAGAGGCCCTGTTTTATACTAAATTGTGATTTGAAGTGGGGGTGATTTCAAAGAGGGGCTAAGAAATGCACCAGGTCCCCTTTCAGTTCAATCCTGTCTGCCAGGGTCCCAGTAGGGGGTGTGGCAGTCCTTTGTGTGAGGGCAGGCCCTCCACCCTCCCAGCCCAGGAAGACCTATTCAAAATGCAGATGTATGCAAGTGAGGCTGAGTACCCTGTGTTTGGATGTGTCTGAGTGAATGCACAAGGAGCTGTCAACTAAACCTAGCCTGACGTGGATTGTAAGGCACAGAAAGATTTAAGTGCAAAGAAATGCTCACTTTCTAAAAGTGGCATTTCTAGAATTGTAATATTAAATACGACTTCACCAGTCAGCAGGATTTTGTATTACCATTCTGACCATAGTAAATATGACCTTCCTGCTCCTTTCAGATCAGCAGCTGCCACTTCAACAATGTAGGAGGGCAGCCCCCATGTTAGCCTATGAAGGGAGCAGGCCTCACAGTAGTGTAAAAACAAATTTAGGAGTTTTACACTACCAGGACATATAAACTACACAGGTACATGTCCTGCCTTTTACCCACACAGCACCCTGCTCTAGGGGTTACCTTGGGCACACATTAGGGGTGACTTATATGTAGAAAAAGTGGGGGGGGTTCTAGGCTTGGCAAGTACTTTTAAATGCCAAGTCGAAGTGGCAGTGAAACTGCACACACAGGCCGTGCAATGGCAGGCCTGAGACAAGGTTAAGGGGCTACTGAAGTGGGTGGCACAACCAGTGCTGCAGGCCCACTAGTAGCATTTAATCTACAGGCCCTAGGCACATATAGTGCACTCTACTAGGGACTTACAAGTAAATTAAATAGCCAATCATGGATAAACCAATCAATAGTACAATTTACACAGAGAGCATATGCACTTTAGCACTGGTTAGCAGTGGTAAAGTGCCCTGAGGTCAAAAGCCAACAACAACAGGTCAGACAAAATAGGAGGAAGGAGGCAAAAAGTTTGGGGATGACCCTGTCAAAAAGCCAGGTCCAACAGGCCACATATGGTTGTTGCAGGGTGTAGCACTACATGAGTCTCAGGCCCAGTGTAAGTGTGCAGATGTATGGCTCTCACTCACCTGAGTGTCAGTGTCATTGTGAGTTTGACGTGGTGTGTCTGTTGCACCGTCCTACACCAAGATAACTAGCTCACTCCTCTAAAACAGTACACACAGTAATATGTTGTTCAATAGTAGTGACAGTAATATGACACTAAGCATGAATTTCTATCCATATCTCACAGGTGGACCTGCCCCATACACCATCGGCTAAGTGGCAAGATTTGAGGACCCAGATGTATCCAGTAAGTGTGATAATGTCTGTCCTGTGTAGTGATTGAGGGTTTTGTGTGAGTGAGTCATGTGTGTCGCACACAATGCTAGAAGTGATGAGCTGTCAAATGATCAGATATCAAAATAGGGTGGATGGTGACACTGTGTCCTATTTAAGGGTACTTCATGCACGAGCAGAGAATCATATCTTGTGAGGCTTGTGATGGTCAATGGGCAGCATTGTGTAAACAAAGTGATGACAAGCCAGATGTAGGCCCATATGTGACTAAGAAGTGCACCGCGGTGAGACTATTGGCACTGGGACACACCGTCATTCTCAGAACACAGTGATGCACCATTTTGAACACAAATTGGTGTATCCCTGTATTGTAATCTATATGTAGGACTAGGTGGGCAATTGTCCCCCAGCATGGTGCCCCATATTTTGTCCATTTACGTGACACTTACGTGAAATGTAATAGGCGTGCATGCAGGTCAAGGCCAGAACTGTGCTAACATGGATATAGGTGTGTAAGGAATAGTATTTGCAGATCAGGAATTGATGGGTGTCTGCACCCATGTGGACACATGAATGTAGATGTGATAGACCTATGGATACCAGCTTCCAAGTTAGCAGCCCTCCTAACATATAGTCCACTCCCGACTCCATGTCTGAGTGGGCATGCCTTGGTGGATGACCTGGACAGTTGAGATGATGGATTGCATGGCCATCCCCTCTGAGGCACACGGGGAGAGGAACAACAAATTTGTAGGTGGATGTGATGCTCACAGTTCAGGTGACAGTCATTTTTATCAGGTTTGCATGTGTACTTATAAACGCAGACCCCTTCTGGTTACCAGCTGCATCCCCTACTCCCAATAACATATTCAAGTTATAGTTGAAAATTGACACAGATGAATAGGAATATTGGCCCTAATCTATGTGAAGTTGACGCTGCCTTTGCATTGTTACACATGGCACAAAATCAATGCATACCTAATTTAGTTTGGTAACTAATCTTGTTGTGCGTCGCTTTGGTGTCAATGAAATGATGCTAAGGCAGCATTACAGTTGTATTTATCAGGGCCATTGTTGTATCCGGAATGTAAATTGGAGTGCATGTGCAATTAGATGTAGAGTGTAAGCTAATAATCTGTACATACTCTACACAATGCTGACACTGATGGCTGTCTGTCTCAATTTAACAGCTGCCAACATGAACAATGAGGAACTGCGGGCATTTCAGAAGAGGGCAGTCCTCTATAGGCACATCCTGGCAGTGGAATCTAGGTTTCAGAGGATGGCACACCACTATCTCAGGGAGTGATCCACCGGGGAATGTTGGACATTCATCCAAAGGGGGACCCACATTGGCTATACAGAGAGGACCAAGCACCACAGCTGGTCAGGGGCGCACGGCTGCTACCATCACTACAGCCCCTATCTTTGCTACAACCCACCCCACCTGCTGCTATGGATATGAATGTAACAAAAGGTCTACAGAGGGATGTGACACTGGTCCTTAAGAGGTTGGACAGTCTGGGGAAGGAGGTAGAGAAGGACACTAAGAGACTGAAGTTCATAAAAAGGAAACTCAAGAGGGCCAATCTGTAATTAGCTTAATGACTGTCACCCCCAGTTCTGGTCCCCCCCTCCTCATTTGTTTTAATGTTTTATAGTTGTTTTAGGGGGTTAGTGTCAGGTTAGATAAGGTTAGCAGTTTAGTTAGGATAAATAGGTTTGGGGGTGAGTTTTCTACGTTTTACATGTTACTTTGTGGGTGGGTGGGGGGTAATGTTGTGGCATTTATGTGTTGTATTAAAAAAATATATATAAACATTTAAAAAAAAATACCCCCAAAATATATTTGTTTAGATATAGGTAGTACATGTGTAGTTTAGCATATGTTGTCCTCCATGTGTCTCGTGATATAAGAGTGGTGGGGGGCCAATGTTTAGAGTGTTAAATGTATTAGGTAAGTTTAGCATAGGGTAGTTAGGGTCAGTAGTTGGTTATGTATACTTAGGATAGGTTAGGTTAGGATACGTGTTCTTCATTCTTTTTAGTTTAGTTTAATTATTAAAAATCTTTGGGTACTCCCTTACTTCAAGTGTCACATGCTTGGGACTCAGGACCTTCCCATGAGTGTACAGTTAAAACTGTATGTTGGCCTAGGGATTCCGTGTTGCCTCCAGATCCCTCTCTTGACATGTTCGTCACCTTCTTAGAACACAGCTGTCACATTGGCAGCTACAACACATCTACTTGTCTATACATCTGGCATCCAGTGTACCCACCACTCAAGGTGACTATGTTAACCATGTATTGGACAGGTAGGTGTGATAATTCAACTGTCATTGTTTGGGTCCTGTGTCAGAATGTTGGGCAATGTGGGACATCTGACAACAGCCTACATTTCTAATGTTTACTGCTAAACTGACCAGTGTCAATTAAAGATGAGGTTAAGTACCTCTGTTTCACACCAATTTGTTCTACTGGTACTCCCAGCTGACGATATTGCCCGAGAACTGTTTCACAGCCATTCCTGCCATATGTAGTGAGTGAAGCATACATGTGTTAAACATTTTTGACATACTCAGTGAATTGCTTGTAGTGGATGAGACCAACATCGACGTTCATCATGTAGGTACCTTGTGCAGCGATATGTGCCCCCATATTCTGCACTCTTGTACTGACACTCTGTGACTAAAAACATGTTACACACATCACCATTCCTAAGAATAGTAGATGTGTCACGATACACAAAGACATGCTGTTTGTGTAGGTGTTGTTTATTTACAAGTGTCGTAGTGCAATATTTACAATGTCCAGGTCTGTGACCCCATTAGTGAAATCCACACAATTGTAACACAACACAAGTCCAGGGTTGAGGGACATGGCATGGGACATGCTTGGGTGAAGTGTCATTTAGTGCAGGGGAACAAAAATTGCCAATTGAAAATTGAGAGACAATTGCAGTCCATAGCAGAAAGGTCAACAGTGTGTCCGTGAAGAGTGCATATCTCCAGCTGTGCTAACACTGGCATGATGTCAAGCACAGGGCAAAAGAAAACACTGCCTATGTGGCATGGGCTGGTGCTACCGGGAACTCCTATGGGTAAAGATGATCTGTTCCACATCTTCATCCTCCGATGTGTGTGGTGTCTTCTCTGCCCTTGATGGTGGTAGTGGGGATACTCTCAATTCCTGGCAACTGCCATCTGTGGAACTACATATGACATCACTGCAGCAAGGAGGAACCAGTGATTCTTTAGTATAGCAGCAACATCCCTGTGGTAGGCAGCCATGTCTGCCCTGAGGGAGACCATTTCCTGGTGCATGGAGTCATCTTGTTCTCAAGCATGCTGATGCCAGTTTGGGAGGGCAGTTGTTGTGGCCTCTCCTTCATGGCAGCAGCTATGTCCCTCAGACACTGCTGGACTCCACACATTGGGGAGTGTGTGCCTCGGTTGGCTGCAGTCTGTTCAGTAGCCGCAACGATGCAAGTGTGCATACCCTCTAGGCTGGCAAGTGTGCATACCCTCTAGGCTGGCTGCCATAGTTTGCATCCCCATCCACACCTCGTTAGACAGCTCCTGCTGGACTCCTGTCACTGTCCTCTCAAAGTTGGTCCCTGGGTCCTTGGAGTCCTCAGCTGTGTCGGTGTTGGCAGGCCATACTATTGGGGTATTAAGTGGGGCCTGTGGGATTGCTGCTACTTTAATACTCCTCCTTGTGACTGGAGATGGTGTCTGGAGGTTTACAAGGACTTCTTGGAGGGTCTCTGGGCTGATGGTTGTCAGCTGATCATCCAGATCATCGGGGTACTCCAGGAGAAGCAGATCCACAGCAGAGCCATCATCCTCTGCAATGAGATGGTGTAAGATCAGTCTATCTGCGTTGTGGCAGCTGATATGTCACGTCACTGACTTGCTATATGAGGCTCATTGTCATCTTAGTTCAAAAACATTGTTCCTGTACATCATGGCTACAGTCTACAGCCCTATGAGCCACCTGCGTGTCACATGAAGGGAAGCCCAGTTGGCACAATTGGCTGCGTCATATCTTCTAGGTGTGATGTCTATCCTTTTTGTGACTTGACACAATTTTGTCGGTGTCAGTCCTCTGTATGCATCCATTTGCATGATGAGGCCTTACAATGGGTGTTGCTGTGCTCATGCCACAGCACTACACATGGCAATTTCCTCCTGTCCCAGTCTTACATGTTTCACATACACCCATGTAGTGCTGAGAGCTTTCACCACCCCAGGGAAGGCATTCCCAGGACACTATGCTCTTATTACCATTGATGGCTCCTTATGTTGATGCTTGGGTGTGTGTGCTACATTGCATAACACTCATGGACCTAGCAGAGTTCAGTTTCATGTTCTGTCTGTGCAGGTGTGTTTGCCTTCCTGCACACCTACGTCCTCCCCTTCAATGCAGCCCTTCTTGAACTATGATACATGAGTGCAGCATGGTGGCAACGCAGCTAATTTGAAACAAGTACAGGGTTAGAACCAGGGATGGACAGCATGGATATGAAATTTCTGCTGTGTACATCATTAGGTATGTGACAGTGACTGACGGTAAAGGGGTCTATGGACATAGACAGTTAACAGGAGTTGTACTGAGGTCAGGGCCTGAAGCTAGTTTGAGGTGATTCTGCATGTAGTCTTACTGGTCCCTCATTTCAAGTGCGTCAGTCCTGTTGCCACCTGACTGCTATTGTCTTTTGACCACCCCCAATAGCACAGGTGGTAGTGGCAACTGCTGTCAATGTGGAATGCCCCATGGGCCAATGACCTGGCAGTGACAGGTTTCCAGCAGCTTACAGACTGGCAATGCTAGCTGTCCTGTGACACCAGACCAGTATTATGTTCAACGCTACTCTCCAGGTCTGTTTCAGGGTTTCCACCAGCCTTTGCATGGCAGTGAAACCCCCATGCAAAGGTTGTTGGTGATGTGGTGTGATGTGCCCATGGTTACCCCTGCACAGCCATGGCCCTTTGTCCTTTCTACTCTCTGATTTGCAGGACTGAGTGCTGTGTGTTCTGTCACACCCAATGCACCCCAAAACTGACACTGAGTCTATTTTATCCATCAAGAATGTTGTACAAAGTGCCCAACAGAGATACCATTAGCAGACAGATTTCCATCCACCATCCCAACATGTGAGTCATACTGCCAACCGCGAAGGGTACACTGCACTGGCAGACTTACCAGCACCGGACATGCCCATGCACCATCCCCCACCCGTCGATGTGAAATTATACGCCATTATGTTCACAGTCATCCCCCATGTGTTGTCTGTGTGTGTTAATTTCCACATTCATATGTGTCCCACATGGTTGTGTCAGAGTAGTTGTGGGCTCCGCATGTGACTGTTATGACCTACTGTTTGCTATTTGTGGTACATATTTTCTGTAGTGGCACATTTCAGTTAAGCATCAAGGTGTGTGGTTCAACACTACTGCAGTTGAGTTGGTCTGGGTAGTGGCATGTTACCAATGATACAGGACCAGCCCGCTGTTTCCCCAGCATCTGTTCAGTTCATTGTTCCCTGCACCCGGGGGGCACCCTGACTGCATGATGGAGTGATGGCTGCCTCATGTGGATGTGTTGTCAATGTGTGGTGTGGTGGTGCTACCGCTATATGTCTGGGCACTGTTGGGACAGTTGCAATGACTTGTGTGATATAAGATGCCACACACATGTTTGGGCAATGAGGCAAGGCAGTTGCAAGGTGTGACTGCAAGGGAAACCACCATTTTGTTACCCCAGGAATGGTATTGACTGACTATCTAGTCTCAGAGGTCTCCGTCATGTTGGTAGTGTTGATATGACTATATGCACGGGATGTCGTGATGACACAACCAGTGGCACAGTGATTATACATGCCATCCATCCCATGTGCTGCTTATGTACATGGAGGTATTTAGGCCTGGTGTTCAACATATGTCCAGGTTGTGTATGTGTTATGGTGCATGGAACTACCAAGGTGTAGGTACATGTGTAGCTGACGTCAGCATGGTGCAACTTGCTTAATGTGCATTGTGTCCCTCTGCACTCCTTTGAGATGCATTGTGAGTCCTATGTGCCTTCCCCTTCTTGCACTTGACATTTTAGCAGAAACTTCCCCCATGCAACTTACCCTGCATTTGTGGCGTTTCCTGGTAGTCTGCTCTGTCCTCTGATTCCTGTGACAATTTCCTCCACGATGACTGCTGCAACCATCTCCTTCATCTCGTCCAAGTCCTCTCATGGTGCTGGATTCCCACCTCCAGTTTGCAGGGCTGCCTTCCTGTTCCTTGTAATTTTTTCCTTTGTCCTTCGCTTGCAGCCATGCCAGCATTTCTTGCACTCAGTTACGGTTCTCCTGACCTCTGCCACACTGTTAATCTTATCCACTATCTGCTGCTAATTTGCCCCTCTCCTTCCAATTGGCAATTTTGAGGTGATGAAGAGTTGATTTTGATGCTCTGTCACCTCTCTCGCCAGTATTTTGTGCTTCTCTGCACTGAAACAACACTTTCTCTTTTTCTTTTCCCTCCCCTGGGTCTTGTCTGTGTCGTCCTTGCTGGATCCTGGTTGACTGGGGTCTCCCTGGGGTCTCTCACAGCTTCCTGGGTCCATTTTGCCTATCCTTTGCACTGTTTTTCCGGTTTGCGTCTGTATTTGATGCTATTGCAGGCAAAAATGGTGCATTTTGGTTTGCGACGTGTTTACATGTCGTAAAACTGATTCGAGTCATTTTTCCTCCATTAATGTCATTTTGCCTTACGACAAGGCACAATGGTCGGAAAAATGACTCTAACCTATTTTTAGCGCCACCAAGCGCCATAGTATAAATATGAAGCCCAGGTGGCGTTAAAAAATGGCGCTAGTAAGTGCTAAACTTTTTGATGCAAACATCGTAAAAAGTATAATCAGTGCCAAAGTACGCAGAGTTCTGCAGCAAGCCAATAGATGGATAGATAGATAGATAGATAGATAGATAGATAGATAGATAGATAGATAGATAGATAGATAGATAGATAGATATTCGCCTATGATGATATGATAAACAGGTAATGAGGACCTGTGTGAACACCAGTCCCGCCCCATGAATACACAGTGATGTGGCAACTATATTGTTGTTCTTATCAGAGAGGGGTAAGGTAAGATGATGCACAGTGCTTTTCATGATGGTCTTAAAGTGTTTGTACTTGAGGGATTACCTGTAATGTATCTTTTTTAGCCATTGTGGCATTGTACTTTGATCACCAACTGCGTTTTGACTTGGATACCAATATACAGCACATTAGACCCTTGCATATGGCATTTTTTGTATCAGACTTTTACTTAGATTTTGTAATTGAGGGGTTGGACATTTTGATATGTCTTACTTTAACTGAATGCTGCTCATCAATATGTGTTACATTTTGGGCTCAGACCTTGAGAGATCATAGGTGTCAGTGAATGACAGCTGGAGCCTTATTCCACTTCAGCATGTAGCACTTTACCTATCAGATCATTTTTATTGTTATTGGCAATGCTATGCCTTTTTGGGTCATGCATTCTCTAATACGTTAGTAAGGTATTTTAAGTCGCTATCTTCCTATTCATGTATCTTGATTACCAACTGCATTTTGTTTTGGGATCTAACATGTGATAAATCAGCTCCTTGCATTTGGCACCCTACGTATTAATTTCCAGTCTAGATTCCACATTTGAGAGGTTAGACATTTTGATATGTACTATTTTAACAAATGGAATGTTGCCTATGAATATGTGCAATATATTAGGCTCCGACCTTGAGAGACCATAAGGGGTTAGTGACAACTGAAGCCTTACAGCACTTTAGCACAGAGCACCAGCTGTACACTTGGGCTTCACCACAAGAAGGACTTTGTCTGTCTTCAACAGGTTCAAGGAGGGACTCCCTATTTGCTACAGGTGAAACATTGCTAACCAGAGTCCCCTGCACCAACTCTTGAAGAAAATAACCAGCTGACCACTGTCCAGTGGCCAATTTGGAGTTTGCGCCAGGTGCATTCGGGGAGTTGTAGTCCGTACTCTCAAGGAGCAACTCAGAGCTTCTGGAACCGTGGGGTGAGCTGTGGACCTCAAAAGAACTTTCAAAGAACATCTGGGAGAAGATCCAGAAGTTTGCAGATGTTTGAAGAACTTTTGGAAAAAAGCTTCATAAAGGAACCGACCCACTGCGACAAATCTAGCCAGCTTGCCTCAACCGTGACCCGGCCTGACTTGCAGATTTGTCCCAGTGAAGAAAAGCTCTGAAAAAGTGACTAAGTCCGAATGTTGGAAGTTGACCGGGACCTCCCAGGCAGTGTATCCGAAGAGGGCTCCAAGCACGTCAGATCAAGATTCAGGTTTGTCCCTGTAGAAGGATTTTCATCTTGAAAAATCATCTGATCATAGAAATCTCCACCAAGGGCTCCCGTGACGCGTATCTGAGGAAGAGTTTCAGGAGGTTGGATTGGACTGGGGACTTGGTCCCGCCAAAGAAAATCTTCTAGGAAATGACTAAGTCTGAAGGTAAACTTTTGACCTAGGCCTCCGGCGGGCTGTAGCCGAGCAAGGCTCCTTCGTGGTCGTTCCTTAAACTTTGACTTTGGCCCGGTCGAGGTGCGACCAGATGACCAGATTGGCGCTATTCGTTTCTAAGCGCTAAAAAGCATTAATTCTTTAAAAATTCATATCTCTGGTTTCCTTTATCCATTTTTTTCGTTTTGGTGTCATTTTAAAGATAAAAATATTTCCTATTTTTATAAGTTGGTTTTGGATGTTTAAACTGTTTCCTGTGTTTTATTTAATTACTGTTTTGTGATACTTGAATGCGTTACGCTTTGTCTCCTAAGTTAAGCCTTGTCGCTCCTTACTAAGCTACCAAGGTTTGAGCTAGAGTTAATTTATTGAGACCAAACTGGACTTAGTGGGGGTTAATGGCCTATTTCTAAGTGTAGGTACTTACCTGCCCTTACCAAAACCCATTTTCCAACACCATGTCATGCAGTTTTCGAGTAAGCCAATAAGGTGTTTTAAAAGTCTGTCTCCCAGGTTGATAACTTTGTACAAAGACCCGCATTTATCATTTTGAATAATTGAATGCTGCTTACAGGTGTGTGCAATATGGGGGCTCACACTTCTGAAATATCATGCTGTGTCAAAGATTTTAATCTAAATGTTTTAATTAGCTTCAGCATATCACACTTTAATGATCAGATGATATCTACGTGCATCAGCAATGTTGTGTTTTGTGATATTAGACGCTTTTGGATAAGCGATTAGTCTGTTTTGAATATCTATCAGGTTGACAATCGTGCATATAGGATTCTGTGAACCAATTTGATTATTGGAATGTTGATTATGCGTACTATTATAGATCTATACCATGAGTGTAGCGTCGCAGCCCAGTGACGTAACTGGGGCCCCAGATGCTACTATCCTGAGTGTGCCCAAGAGGGGATTCCATAGACTATTCCCCATGTTCCACTGCCCCAGTGGGATACTCTGTGATCATGTGTCAAAAGTTAATAAAAGTGTGTTTGGTAGGTGCAGTTGGGCAATAAAGAAGCAGAGCCCCTCTATTTAGCACAAGTTCAACCATCTGAAAATGTGTCCGTGCATGTGATGACACACCTGCAGTGTCCTGTGTATGCTAAGTGGTGCATACCCTCCCCCTCGATACAACACTGATGATGAGGGACCCCTCCCAGTGCCCCATCTCTTGGAAAGACTACGCTCCTACCTCTGTGGAGCAGCTGCCACCGAGTCACGTGCCCATCCCTGGTGACCCCGCTCGCTGCACATGATTAACGGGCAGCTGAAGACTGGAAAAGGAGTGGCTGGCCAGCCCAAAATGCCACGCTGTAGTAATTTGGATCGCACTCACCTCGCACAAAGAAAAAAGAAATGTTTGGCTCCAGGCAGTTGCGTTTTGTTGGAGGCCACACCCAGCCAGGAATGTCTCACGCGTTTCTGGAGTTTCCCTTGTTGCAGACATGTCATTGCTGCTAATTTCTAGCAGTCAAGGTCAGTGAGCCCAGCTGCAGAAGGTGCATCACTGGAAGACCACATAAGCAAAAAAATGGGCATTGAAGGAAGTTAAAAATAAATAAAAAGTAAGAAAACTAATAATGTAATAAAGAGACATTAAAAGGACAACATAAAGAATATTGGCATATCTCTACCCCTACAGATCAGACTAGCCATACCCAAAAATGCAAGCTCAACGTTCGCTGCACCAGCGCAGCACACCCCAAACGGCCAACCATGCACACGCAAGGGCCCTTGCAAGCAACAAAGCCGTCCCTAAGTGAACGGGTTTCAAACACATGAAGGGAACCATACCTGCAGTTGAACCTTTCATAATAGAAGATGCGCCATCAGGTCAGTCCTCAAGGTGCAAAGATTGGGTGGAGAGAGTCCTGCTGTTCTTTGAGCTGCAAAAATAGAGGATGCACAGAAGTGAGCAATGATCCTACACCTACAGGGAAAAGAGGTTAATTGATTAGCCAAGACTATCCACAAAGCCATCCCAAAATCTCACATCATGCTGTTCGCAGCCCTCAATGCTAATTTCGAGTCCCTGGCCAACACCGACTAAGAAAGGTTTGTGTTTCGCCAAGCATGGCAACAACCCAAGAAATCAATAGACACCTTATAAATGGGGCAGAAAGAATTAGCCAGCATGTGTCGATTTGCAGATGAAAGCGGGAAATCAGAGGGCTGATGATACAAGGTTGCACTTCGCCAAAGTTGCGAGAAAGAATCCTGGAGGAGTCAAGAAGGTCGCTAGCTGACAGATTGACAATGGGAAGAATGAAAGAACTGTCTAAAGCCCTGGCATCCCACATGGAAGCAATGTTACATGGACCAATAAAGGTGAAGCCAGTAGATCCCATCACGCCAAAACCCAGCAAGCCCAGACCCAAGAGAAATATTGCGTGTCCCAAGCATCTGGCTACCTTTGAGGGCCCACTCACCACCCTGCAGATTGCCTTGTGAGGGGGATGAAATGTGGCAGATGCGGAAAGCTGAATTACTTCGTAAAGTATGCAGGTCAATAAAAAGCTGCACCCCAAAGTCGACCGTCAACGACGCTTTCGAAGCACAATCACACCATAGCGATATGGATGATGATGATGATGGGGATGATTCCATACACTCCATTTTCGCAGTAGGCACAGCTTTTCAAGCAGCGTGCAGACTACCAAAATGCATCATACAGGTAGGAGAACACTCCACCCCAGTAGTAATGGACACCGGCGCTTCCATAAATATAATGTCCTCTGACACCTACAAGGAAATGGAACCACATCCAGAATTGACCACCACCACAGTTAAAGTGTTTGCATATGGACAGTCGACTCCGCTGCCCTGTGAGGAAAGTTCAAAACAAGGCTCACATATGGAACGCAATCTATCGAACACCAGGTACGTGTCGTGGAAGAGGGTCATGGCAAGCTATTAGGGTGCAGAGCCGCAGAGCCCCTCAGCATCTTGATGTTTGCATTTGGAGTCCATGAGCAATGAGTACGGAAATGCTAAACAACTTCCATGAGGTCTTCAATGGCATTGGACACCTAAAAAAAAAAGAGATCAAGCTGTACATTGACAAAAGGGTCCAACCTGTGGCCCTTCATCACTGCTGCATAGTCTTCCATCTAAGGCCACAAGTGGAGAGGGAACTTGATAAATTGGAAGTGTTGGAATCATAGAGAAAGCAACAGGACCCACGCCATAGGTGTTGCTGATTGTGGTCTTCCAGAAGCCCAGGCAGCCCAGGGAGGTGCACATCTGTGTTGAAATGAGGCTGCCCAACACAGCCATCAAGAGGGAACGGCACCTCATCCCCACCCTAGATGACCTGATTGGCGAACTAAGCGGAGCCCGATGGTTCTTCAAACTAGATCTGGATACCACCAACTAGTGCTAGCTAAAGAATCACGGTACATAACCACATTCTCAGCGCACCTGGGGCTCAGATGTTACAACTGGCTGAACTTTGGGATATCTAGTGCTGCAGAAGTATTCCAAAATACCATTCACAAACTCCTTGCAGATCTCCCCAGTGTAACGAACGTCAGCAATGACATCTTTGTCCATGACCGTACTGTGCTGGAACACCACACTCACTTGAGAAGTGTTTTCTAATTAATATAGTAATCAGACCTCACTTTACACCACAGCGTGAATTCCTAAAGTAGAAGCTACACTTCTTTGAGTATGTCTTCGCTGCCACCGGTGTTGCCTCAGATGCTGCCATAGTCCAAGACATCAAAGACGCACCACCTCCCATGACGGTGACAGAAATCCATAGTTTCTTCGGGATGGTAAACTACTGTGGCAGGTTTATCAAAGGCCTTACTCTGCTGACTCAACACCTGAGAGACCTCACCAAAACAACCATACCCTGGACATGGGGGCTGGAGCAAGAAGCTGCCTTTCAATCCATGAATGATGCAGTGTCTGCGGACACCACCCTCAGGTACTTTGATCCGCACAAAGATACTGCCATTGATGCTGGCCCAAAAGGACTAGGGGCAATGCTGCTTCAAGGAGAAAAAGAGTGAACTCCCGCTGCCTACGTGAGCCGGTCCCTCTCTCCAACTGAGCAGTGGTATATGCAGATCAAGAAGGAGGCAATCGCGATCCACTGTAGGTGCAAGCACTTTCATCTATATGTATATGGGCACCCATTCACAGTTGTGATGGATCAGAAGCCTCTGATCCCGCTTTTTAGATCGACTGCATCAAAGGCACCCAGCGGTTTGAGAAGTGGATGCTCCAATTGCAGGTGTACAATTGCCAGGTCATGACCTGCCTAGGGTCTCACAACCCTGCAGGCTACCTTTCTAGACACCCAAGAAAGGTAGGGGGTGGAAACTGCATTGTGTGAGGGCAGGCATAGCCCTTTCAGGTGTAAATGACCACTCCTCACCTCCCTCCTAGCACAGATGGCTCATCAGGATATGCAGGCTACACCCCAGTTCCCTTTGTGTCACTGTCTAGTGAGCGGTGCAAACAGCCCAACCGTCAAACTGACCCAGACAGGGAATCCACAAAAAGACAGAGTCATAGAATGGTTTAAGCAAGAAAATGCCCACTTTTAAAAGTGAAATTTTCAAACACACAAACTCAAAACCAACTTTATTAAAGATGTATTTTTAAATTGTGAGCTCAAGGCCCCAGATTCCACGTGTCAATCTACTCCCAAAGGGAATCTACGCTTTAAACATATTTAAAGGTAGCCTCCATGTTGACCTATGAGAGGGATAGGCCTAGCAACAGTGAAGACTGAAGTTAGAAGTATTTCACTGTTAGGATATGTAACCACACATCAGTACATGTCCCACCTTTAACTTACACTGCACCCTGCCCATAGGGGTACCTAGGGCCTACCTAAGGGGTGCCATACATGTATGAAAAGGGAAGATTTAGGCCTGGCAAGAGGGTGCACTTGCCAAGTCGAATTGGGAGTTAACATCTGCACACACAGACACTGCAGTGGCAGGTCTGAGCCATGTTTACAGGGCTACTAAGGTGGGTGGTACAACCAGTGCTGCAGGCCCACTAGCAGCATTTGATTTACAGGCCCTGGGCTCCTCTAGTGCACTGTACTAGGGACTTGCCAGTAAATCAAATATGCCAATCATAGAAATCCAATTACACATACATTTTACATAGGAGCACTTGTACTTTAGCACTGGATAGCAGTGGTAAAGTGCCCAGAGTAACAAAAACAGCAAAAACAGAGACCAGCTCACATCACCAACCTGGGAAACAGAGGCAAAAAGTTTGGGAAGACCATGCCAAGGATGCCAAGTCTAACACTCGTCAGGACATATGAGTGGTGCCAAGCTGCTCGGAGTCCCAGCCCTCCTGCCCCTATGGAGACTGAATAGGGGCCTAGACAGCCATGGGAGTTGACTAGTTTAGTCCCTCAGATGGCCGACACACATTGGTATTTATTGACAGCTACTCCAAATATCCAGAAGTGGAAGTTCTACAGTCGTTGACAGACCGTGAAGTAATTCCCAAGTTGGAAACAATTCTAGCTACACACGGCCTCATGAAGGAGATGCAAACGAACAATGGACCCCCGTTCCAGAGCCACAAACTGGCTTCCTATCTCGCATCAATGGGACCGCCTAAAGAAGATAACCCCCCGCTGGTCTCACGACAAAATCACGCCCTGTCCACCTAGCTGAAGGACTATGTAGCCTGACGCCGGCTCCGTCACCCCATATACACTGATATGATTGTCAGAGTTCATAGGTTTCATTTAAATTCAAGAAGGAATGTAGCATCGCAGCCAGTGACGTAAATGAGGACCCAGACGCTACTGTCCTGAGTGTGCCCATGAGGGGATTCCATAGACTATTCCCCATGTTTCACAGCCCCAGTGGGACAACCCGTGATCACGTGTCAAAAGTTAATAAAGGTGTGCCTGGTAGGCGCGTTTGGGCAGTAATGAAGCAGACCCCGTCTATCCAGCAAAAGTTCAACCACCTGAAAATGTGTCTGTCCATTTGTTGGCACGCCTGCACTGCCACGTGTAAGCTAAGTGGTGCATACCCTTCCCTGGGATATAACACATGAGACATAATGGTGTGCTTCAGATTTATAACTGACATCTTATTGCACTTTAGCAAATAGTATTTTTTAGAATATGTTTAAAAATATTGCCAATGTGTGCATTGATAAGTCATGCATTTATCAATAAGCCATTAGGTTGTTTTCTTTATATATTTTTTATTGGTTTCGCTGGTGAAGAAAATTGCATATACGCACTTTTTATATTAACATGAGTAAACCAACAATGTGCATTAGTTTACAATTGCGGATTATTTAATTTAACACGTATCACTTTAGCTATTAGGTTATAATGTATTGATGTGTTCAATTTTAGGTTCATACATGTCTGATATTTTTGTGTATTATGCTCCAATCTCTACTATAAGTATAAGATCCTGATGGATGTATCTGTTGGACACGATATTAGCAACTGCTCACAAGTTTATGTTGTTGAAACACTTATGACTGTAACAGCAGGGTGGAGAGTTGTCACAACTGTAAAAGTGCCATATTTTCAGGGGTGTCCTTACTTAAGTTCATATCAGCATTTGCTTACAATTTTATGTTGCTGAAATGTTGAAACATAAATGATTACAACAGCAGGAACATTGCTGTGTATGAAACAGTTAATTCTATTGACTATACTATCATGATACTGGAGTGTGGTTGAGAGCTACATAGCTGCAGCAGTCTAGTTTATAGATGTCAGGGGCAGTGCAATTGAGAAAGGACCAGTTTAAAATCACTGTGGTGTGGGGACACAGGTTGCGCAGTTGAAGGCGTAAGCCAAAACACGTTGGTGTATGGTGCGATAACTTGAAATGAAGAATAAAGAATGAATGATGTAATATCCCACTGTGCCCGAGCTCCTTGATGCATAAACCTCCAACTGTGGTGCGACTATCTTGGTGGGAGAAGTACAGAAATACTGCTTTAATGTTGTATATATATATATATATATACATATATATATATATATATATATATATATATATATATATCAATCAAAAAATGATTCTGGTATTGCCAAGCGTCTTCCATCTTCATGGTGTCGGTGCAGGTCATGGCCATCGGCAGCCATATATTTTATACAAGAAAAGGTGCCACTTATTACGGGCTCCAAAAAGACCGCACTCCAAATTTTTGGTGAGAAAAGCAAAGTTTAATGGCAATGCATTTCGATCTTACAAAGATCTCCGCCAGCCCCATTTTGACTTTCAAGCTGGGCAGACAGGCGGAAACCAAGAGTTCTGCCGGTCAGCCCAGCAGGAAATTGGCAGCAGCATTGTTGCTGGCTTGTAATCAAGCCAGCAGCAATGCTGCCACCCAGCAGAGGTCCTGCGCAGCAGACAGTGCACATTATGAGGGTGTTGGGCACGGGGACCGGTGCACTGCCCATGCCATGTGC
This sequence comes from Pleurodeles waltl, assembly GCF_031143425.1. Lineage (NCBI taxonomy): Eukaryota > Metazoa > Chordata > Amphibia > Caudata > Salamandridae > Pleurodeles > Pleurodeles waltl. The sequence goes on along the minus strand of NC_090449.1, from coordinate 683,583,841 downwards.
CCCCCTTTGGTTCCCTGCACCTGTTTCCCACCAGTCTTTTCATGGTGGTGAAACCGCCATGAAAAGGCTGGCAGAGAAACAGGTTGTATTCCGCAGGGCAGCGCTAAGTACACCACTGCCCTGGCTGATTCCAACCTGCACTGCCATCAGCCCGTCAGGAACATTCTTCCTGGTGGAGGCAGTGGTTGTTTGGTGGTCTGATTGCCAAACTCGTAATTTGAAACCGGCGGTGGTTATGACCGTCACCGCGAGTCTGACGGTCTGTTGACTGTCAGGCTCATAATGAGGCCTATTGTGTTTTGGACACACTATATTGATGATGGGCCACAGGAAACTTTGGATGCATTTCTCATTTGGATTGCCAAAAATGATGTGAATTTGAAATTCCCATACAAAACACACTGACATGTCATGGAATTCTTGGATTTCTTGGTCAAGGTAGGGGAAGAAACTATTAAGGCTAGTCTGTTTAGGAAGAGCACAGCAGGCAATAGTTTTTTACATGCACACAGTCATCACCCACCTAAACTTAGATGGAGCATTCCCTATTGAGAGTTATTGAGAGCAAAGGTAACAATAGTATGCATCAGTCTTTTGTGATGGAATAAGGCAGGATGGTTGCTAGATTTAAGGCAGGAGGGTATCCAAGGAAGGTGATTGAGACAGCCTGCCGAAAAATATTGTAAGTGAGTAGAGACAGTTTGCTGGCACTTAAGGGAAAGAACCATGGTATCCGTGAGGTGAGATTGATAACTGCTTATAATGGCGAACTCAATTTTGTCAGCTGAGTACTCAGAAAACATTTGCATTTGGTGAAATCAGACTCAGTAATTGGGGATCTGCTGGAAGCGGGAAGGCTGTCAAGGGGCAGGAGCCCTTTAAATTAAACTCGCACTCCCGCCGTCGCGGGAAGCGCTGCTGGAAGCGGGAAGGCTGTCAAGGGGCAGGAGCCCTTTAAATTAAACTCGCGCTCCCGCCGTCGCGGGAAGCGCTGATGGAAGCGGGAAGGCTGTCAAGGGGCAGGAGCCCTTTAAATTAAACTTGCGCTCCCGCCGTCGCGGGACGCGTGCGGGCGGTGCCCGGGTGAAGCCCGGGCCAAGGGCGGGCCCGTCCTTGCCCGTCATTGCCAGGAAGAGGCAGGGTAGGGCCACCCCCCTGTCATCCACTCAAAGATGTTTGGACCAGGCAGCTAACTTGTCCATAGCTGTCTGAAGGAGAATCTAAGTTCCTCTGCTCGGTGCATGGGCAGCCTTTCCACAGAGCCTCAGGCCCCAACAAGCACGTGGAAAACCATCAACCCAAGCCGGATACTCGCAGGTTTTCAGTGTATTTAGTGAATTTATTATAGTTCATCATATAACTGCCTATTGAATCTCGCTTCCTGGAGGGCGGAAGGAGGCGGCACTATTCTTCATTTAAGGGCAGGAGCCTAAAACTCACTACCCGTCCTGCGCCCGTCAGCGCCTGAAAAGTGGTTGGGCCGGGCTATATACTTTGGGTTTTTGATCTTGGACTTGTTTCTGGGACTCACGAACAGTAGGGTCTGAGAAGCTCATAAATCACGTTGTACTTTTTCTCCCTTTTTTCTCTTGTATTTATAGTGACAGAGGGTGGGTTCCAAAGGCCTAAACACCCCTATAAGCCGGGGGCCCATTAGAGGCCCCTGGTTCCAAGGAAAATGGGCCGACGACGTGGGGGGGGGTTGGAAGGAAAACAGCCTTCTAACAAAACCCTACATGGATTCCTGCAAAAGGCTGTTGGGGAACTTGAAAAAGAAATAGAGTTAGTGCAGCGACGCTTAGCTGTCCCCCCTTCTTCAACTAATAGCCTAGCTCATGATAGCTCTGCCCCACAGCCCCCCTGCGAACAGAATTACAGTCGGTACTGATTACCCCTCTCCCCTCTCCCTCTAAAATCCCCCAGGAGTTTCTGGATGAAACTCCAAACGTAATCACCACCCGTGCCGCGCCAATTCTGTTGGATCGGAGTCCCTCAGTTGAAGGCCCCTTTACCTCAGTAGATTCTAACACTAAAGGAAAAAGGAAACGAAGGGAACCCGCTATTAAAAACAAACGATCCAGGACTTTGAGCCCCTCTAATTTGGCTCACCCTTCTAATAAGGATGCGATTTTAATCCCCTCACACAATGCCAATGACCGTCAGGCAAATGAGTATACCAGGGATCTCATAAGAGATGAACTATCAAAACTATTCCTTCCTATTTTAACCTGCCTTCAAACAATTGAGGACAAACTGGAAAGCCTTATTAATACCCAGCCACCAATAACTGCTCCACCCGTAGACACTCAATCCCATCCCCCCCCCCAATCATGACCTTATTATTGCCAACAGACCCACCGGTCAAATACCCAAGATTCCTCTTTCCTCTTTAAACCAAGATTGGCCCAGCTCCGCCAAAGCAGCTAGTATCTTAATGAACAAGCCCCATATGGTCTCAGTTCCACTTGCAAAAGGAACCGCCCCATGGAATAACCCAGTAATTAATTCGGGAGAAGGTAACCCCACTTGGGAGCACCCTCAATTAGAACCCTAGAAGAGGGGCAAGATCAGTGGTTCGTTAGATCCAAAAGTGCTTCATTTACCACCAGAATCATGCCCATTTGTTCTCATTATATCGAATGTACATGAACTCAAACCTCACTCCACTGAATCTTTCACCGAACTTAAAAACAAGGTCATTCATTGGTTGCACGCGAATGCAGGGTTTGCTTTTTCCATGATACCCTCAATATTGATGGTGAGAAGGGTAGGGTGGGTGGGTTCCCTAGCAAAGATCGGTTCAGGGGACTGCATTGTTATCAACTTCAACTCTCCTGACCTTGTCCAACGGCTTTCTTTAAATGCTAATAGACCTTATCCTATAATTGGTAAAGCTTCACTTTGCAGGTTACAAGTGTTTTATCCTCCCTCTATGCCATCTCGGAGCAGACAATCGCTGCCGTTATATGGGGCTCCCCCCGTTATCCATACACAGTCTATCCCAGCACTCGGCCCTGGATGCCCTTCGTCATCTCTTTCTGAGACAGACTGACTAGGAGATGACCTTTCGGAAGTGGCTCCGAGCAACTGTGAAGCTGAGGACACTCATCTTATTGTCCCCACCATCTCTAACTCTGTTGTCCCTTTGACCTTGGCAGATTTTGTTAATCAGGGACCACCCACAAGCACCATGTGCCAAACAAGCGAAGAATGTACTCCGAGCCTGCCAATTGTTCCCTGTATTCTGGGGTCCACCCGCATGGTCAATTTACCAAATATAAATATAGCTGGGGTAACATCCAGCGAGGCGAACAAGGCACAGAGTGAGAAAGTTACTGGTCCTAATATACCTGAGGGAAATTGCATGGTTCCTAGCAGTACTCCCCCCTGCAGGAAAGATCCCCAGAATGAAGTAGGGTCCACAAAAATAGAGGATCTCGATAAGGTACTCAGCTGGAATATAGCAGGGTTGGAAATCAAACTACAAAGCCCAGGATGGGGCAACTTTATCGATGATCACCTGATTTGCCTTTTCCAAGAAACGTGGGCATTGGAACCCAAATATAGACTAGGCTTTAAAAGCTATTGGGTTCCAGCATGCAAGTCATCTTCTGGGAGACCATCGGGAGGGCTGTTTGTATGGGTAAATAGTTCCCTTAGGTGCAAGATAGAAGAAATAGATATGGGTTGCCCTGATTTGCTAGTCTTATTAATAATGATTTCCCGAAGAGAGACCTTTACTATTAATTAATATCTATAATCGGAATGCGAGTTCCCACCCTGATTCTGATGTCCTGTTCATTCTGGATAGTTTTCTTAAAAATAATTCCTCCTGCTTTGTCTTGATTGGAGGGGACTTTAATGTCACATTCGAACCCAACCCCTTAGTCCAAGGGATATGTAAAGAAGAGGATGCCTATTGGGGCATCCCTCAGCTAGTCTCCAACAAAAGACCAAGACTGAACAAATCTGCGCGCTTACTGGCTGATATCACACTAGCTCATGGCCTCCGAGCCTGCAACGGTCACTCGCGCTCGGATGCAAATTTGCAAGCTACCTTTAGGTGCGGAGGGCACAGTAGTTGTATTGATTATATACTTCTTGACATCCGACTGTGGAGCCACATGTTCGATATGAGGGTCAAAGAGCAGGTTGAGAGTAATCATGACCCGTTGATTTTATCAATTAGAGGACTCTTCCCTTCGTTTAAAGTGCCCTACTCCAAGACCCATGCCCCCCAGCTGGCCCTAACAAATAACAGACGCAATCTAAAATGGGAATCTGTTATTTCTTCCCCTAAACACCTGGCATCTATATACAATCTGCTTGTCAACCAAATGGAGTGTATGATTCGGCTTAACGAGGACGGGGAGGGTGATAGACTCTTAGTAGCTCACCCTGAATTGTTTCAATCTTTAAAGCACCTTTTTACAAAAAAGATCTTCGACAACCCAAATAAAAAGCATTGCGCTCCCTGGTTCAATAATTCTTGCAGGGAAGCACAACTATCTCTCCTGAAAGCAATAAAAGAAGGCCATGCTGAGCTGTTAAGAATAGCCAGGAAGGTTTATAAGAAGGAATGTTCTAAGGCACGCCGAAGCTGGGAAGAGGCCAGATGGGTTACCATTCTGGAGACTGCTAAATCCAACAATACATCAAGGTTTTGGAAACTAATAGCTGACGATTGCAGTGATTCCCTTGCCGCTCCTGGCTCCTCAATTCTCTCAGCAACATGGGTAGAGCACTTTCGGCAACTATACGAAGGGCCGTCTGAATCATCTCTGTGGGCCCCTGAAGCCTCAGTAACCCAAGAGACCACCCCGATTACATTCTCTCTAATCGAAACAAGAGCAGCAATAGATTCATTGAAATGGGGAAAGGCCCCTCGCCCAGATAAGATTCCAGGTGATCTATACAAGTCAAGACCCGACATATGGGCACCATATCTTAACCTTATCTGCAATGCAATTGCAGCTGGGGCTCCGGCTCCATCTACTTGGAAAGGGGCTGAAATAGTACCCATTTTTAAAAAAGGAAATCCCAACACCCCTGCCAATTATCGTCCGATTTGTCTTCTTGATAACTCCCAAAAAATCTATGCTAAACATCTCTTGCTCCATCTTGATGAATGGATTATGGAGTCTGAAGCTCTCTCTGACCTACAAGCCGGATTTAGACCTGCCGTGAGTACAGTTGACCAAGCCCTAAGATTCCTGTCAATAAAATGGAAGAATGTTGACCTAGGGAGGGGTAATCTCTATGTGGTCTTTATAGATCTCAGAGCCGCATTTGATTTGATCCCCAGGAACTTACTGTGGTCAACATTACCAAACATGGGAGTGCCATCTGGTCTCCTGAAACTCATTGCTCAACTGCATGAAAACACTTTCGCTCAAATTAGATGTGGTCAGGGGGGTGAGTTGACTGACCCCGTAGCAATTAAAAAAGGAGTTAGACAGGGATGTGTCCTGGCACCCACTCTTTTTCTGCTCTATATCAATAATTGCATCCCCTACTTAGAGAATTGCACAAATGATTCACCTAAACTGGTTGGGAAAAAAATCCTGTGTCTGCTATATGCAGATGATACAATTTTGCTATCAAAATCGCCAATTGGAATCCAAAACTTGATCAACCAATTCTGTGTCTATTGTAGTGACTATGGTCTGGACGTAAGCGTCAAGAAAACAAAACTTATGATATATAGTACTTTAAAGAAACGATCGCGCGTTAGAATAGAAATGAACTCGATTCCGTTGGAGATAGTAGAACACAACACACAACACACAGGGAGTAGCCCTCTGCACTAAGCCATGCACTAACAGTTCCTAGCAAATTCACATTCCCATGGAGGATGAGGCCTAAGCCCAATTGCTGCACACCTGGAAGTCACAGGAGCCTGACTAGGTGTAGATGGCTATTACCAGTAGTGGGGTTGGGGTGCCACAGAGCCTGCCTAGCAAGGGACCTAGCCTACCAAGTTCGCCCTAGCCTAGGGGAACCCACAGCCCACTTCGACCACCCAGACACCTCGTAAAGTGCTCAGAGTCAGCTGAATTAGAGTGTACTCACCCCCTTGTGGCTGCTGTGATGCCCTCAAGCTCCCATCCAACTCCGGATAGGCCACCGCCAGGATCCGGTACATCAGGGGGGTCATGGAGCGACGGGCACCCCTTCCACGTTGGGAGGCCATCCCCAGCTGGGCCTCCGCCGTCTTCTTGCTCCAGCGGCACAGGTCCTCCCAACTTTTCCGGCAGTGGGTGCTCCGTCTATGGTAGACCCCCAGGGTCCGGACGTCCTTGGCGATGGCACGCCAAATACCCTTCTTCTGGTGGGCGCTGACCTAGAGGAAAAGTGAAGTCCAAATGGATGTTTCTAGCCGGTACAATACATCTCATGCATTGCCAACACCTCCCACCCTGGCCCAGCCATACATACACACACAATCCTGACATGCTGGCCTGTCCCCCTCCCCACCTTTTTCCATCCACAACACTCCATACACTCAGGTGCCATCCACCATGCTCACAGTGTACTCACCTGTTTGTCTGGAGGACCGTACAGTTGCGTGTACTGGGAGAGGACCCAATCCACCAGTTTCTCCAACTCCTCCAAAGTGAAGGCAGGGGCCCTTGCCCCAGACACTGTAGCCACCGTCGCTTCCAGACACAGGTCACAGCAGCACTTGCAGTGTAGGTCCTCTCCTGTTGAAGGTCAGGTATCAAGTGAGTGGACAGTAAGAAAATGGTGGCTACGTCCGCAGCGGTGCGTACCGTCACTGACGGCGTACATCGTCATTGGCTCCTGGGACCCATAGGGCCCAATGTTAACCAATGCAGAATTGCTCAGCGGTCTTCGACTGCCCACCGCGACGGTGTACAACGCCAGCGCAGTTACCTCATTTCCCCTTGTCCCACCATACAGGTCAGGCAGCCGCCATTTCAGGGGGCTACATGGGATGGAAAAAAAAACTGCGTCACAACCATCTAGGCCTGGAATACAGACAGATACCGGCACATTGCGATTTTCCAACGTTTTAGCAAATGACACATTGTGATACCTAAGTGTTGGATGACCCTCTGCTCGCTGTTCTCCTCCATAGGGCACGTCTGCTGGGGCATGTGATGAGATGGCGGCATCCTCCGGTGTACAGACCCCTGGTGGACCTGTCGACAATGGTTAATGGACATCAAGTCCTCCCTGATCCCCAGGTAGTGTTCCTCCTGCAGCCGCTGGGTCTCCTGAAACTTGGCCAGTACCGTGCCCATGGTCTCCTGGGAATGGTGGTAAGCTCCCATGATGTTGGAGAGTGCCTTGTGGATATTGGGTTCCCTGGGCCTGTCCTCCCCCTGTCGCACAACAGTCCTCCCAGCTTCCCTGTTATCATGTGCCTCTGTCCCCTGAACCATGTGCCCACTGCCACTCCCCCCAGGTCCCTGATCCTCCTGTGTTAGTGGGGTTGCCTAGGTTCCCTGTAGTGGTGGACACACCGCTGATTGACGTGTCCTGGGGACAGAGGGATGGGCCTGCTGGGTGGGTGCTGTGGTGGTGTTTTCTGAGGGGGGAGGTTCAGTGGTGGTTTGTGACTGTGTCAGGGGAACCGACTGTCCCGAGGTCCCTGATGGGCCGGGCTGGTCATCTTGATCCAGGTGTGCAGAGCTGCTGTCATCACTGTGGGCCTCTTCTGTGGGGGGACTGGATATGTCTGGCACCTCCTGTCCGGTGACGTTGGGTATGGGTCCCGTTGGGGTGTAAATGCATAATGTTAGTATTTGTGTGTGCCATCTTGTGCAATGGGTGAGTTACCCTCTACTCCTGTGCTTGCATTACTGCAGTGGCCCTTGTGTGATTGGTGATTTTGGGGCATGAGTGAGTCTCTCTACTGGACATGCTTTGGTCATGGGTGTTCATGCATTGGTGTTACATGCAGGGCTTGATTTTGGGATGTGTGGGTTCTGTTAGTGGGGTATCTGTGGGTTGTTGGGGTGATGGATGTGAGGTTGGGAGTATGTGATGGCATGCAGGTGGGATGGGGGGATATAGTAGTAAAGATTTGCCTTTCCAGAGTCCAGTCCTCCTGCTACTCCTGCGAGGCCCTCAGGATGCAGTATTGCCAAGACTTGCTCCTCCCATGTTGTTAGTTGTGGGGGAGGAGGGGGTCCACCACCAGTCTGTACAGCAATCTGGTGTCTGGATACCACAGAACGTACCTTCCCCCATAGGTCACTCCACCTTTTCCTGATGTCATCCCGTGTTCTTGGGTGCTGTCCCACTGCGTTGACCCTGTCGACAATTCTCCACCATAGCTCCATCTTCCTTGCAATGGACATCTGCTGCACCTGTGATCCGAATAGCTGTGGCTCTACCTGGACGATTTCCTCCACCATGACCCTGAGCTCCTCCTCAGAGAACCTGGGGTGTCTTTGAGGTGGCATGATGTGGTGTGGGTGATGTGTGAGGTGCTATCTGTTGTGATGTGTGGGAGGATGTGTTGGTGTGTGTTGTTTGAGGTGCGTGGATGTTGTAGAAGTGATGGTGTTGTGTGTCTGTGGATGCTGGTGTTGTGTTAGGTAGTCTCTCTCTCTTGCCTTCTTTCATAATTTTGGTTGTAAGGGTTTGGGGTGATGTGGGTGTGTGCTTTATATTGGATTGGGTGTGTGGGAGTGGTGTGTGTATGTGTGTCAGGTGTGTGTATTTTGAATTGTCCAATGTGGTTGTGTTTTGTAAATGTGTGTATTTTGAGCACAGCGGTGTGTACCACCAATGGATTACCACGGTTGAAAGACTGCAGCGTTGATTCGTGGGTTGTGGTACTGTGAGGGTATTCCTGTTGGTGTGACAGTGTAGGTTTTGATATTGCCAGTTTATCACTGACCTCTGGTGTGGCGGACTTGTGTGGATGTCTGTATTGTGGCAGATTCCGAGCTGTGATTCGTAATACCTGTAGCGGAATTCCGCTGCCACAACGGTATGTTGGCGGTCTTCTGCACGGCAGAAAGCGGGATTTACCATCAGGGTTGTAATGAGGGCCTATGCTCTTTAATGCGAAGGGGGCATGTGTTCACTGTTGAATTTTGGCTTTGACAAAGACAGAAGTCAAAATGCGTCAGTCTTTTGAATAAACCCTCATTGTATCATCATCCCTGGCAGTGAGACTATTTCTGTGTTTACTGAGATGCAATATTTTCTTGTTTTTTTTAATATATATATATATATATATATATACATATAGATAGCCAGGAACACATTTTAAAAGTACAAAACTATAGAAATTCAGCTGCTATTGTTCATAACTCGTGCCGGAAGGTAATTATAGCTCGCACCCTCACCATGCACAGTTTTCTCATCAATGATTTTATTGGAAATGTTGCAGCGGTCTTATCAATGATGTCATAGAAGACGTCATTAGTGCTGTAATATATAGGGGAATTAGCAGTGCATGGCGAGGGCGCAAGTTCCCTAAGGTAACTATAACCTGCGCCCTCACCATGCAATGCTACAACAACAGATCACCCAATTTGGTCAAGTCTAGAAGCTGGGATGAAGCCCAGGTTTTCTGGTTTCAAATTGTGTAGTTCAGCCACCAGATGTATATGCTTCACTTCCCCTAAACCCAATTCACTGACCCCTCTCTACTGGACCGCCACACTGCTGGCAAGAATGCACCCCATATCACATCACAGAACAAAAGTTATGGCCCCTTGGAAAATGTTTGTGAGTACCAATGTTGTTGACCTACCCAAGTGACGCTTAAATGGATTAAGAGATTCAAAACATAAATCAATAAAAGTTAATCAGTCCTGGGAAAAAGTGGCTGTCCTGCAGGTTAATCTAACCTTGGTCCACATACAGGATATGATAGCCCATTAAAGTAAAAGGGATCAAATGCAATATAATCCTGCAGCTGACGAAAACAGCAGAGCAAATGTACAAGGTTGTAGCTGTATCACTATCTCAAACCAACAATGATAAAGATAATATAGAGACTATGCTTTACTGTTTAGTAGTCTCTGTCTCTATATCAAGAATTCGATGTGAGTAAATCTGGAGACTAGGCTGCTCCTCCAATAGCAGAAACTATCCCAACTCAACTGATCTCTTGTAAGTATAACTCGAGAATAGGTGGAGGGTACAATGGATTAATCACGAGGGACTTTGGAATCAGTGGAGGGCCACTGAATAGGATGAGCCACATAATGCTTCATGGTGTGATCATTTGACACTTTTTCGTACCTTTTGGCAAGATAACTGTTATGGTACCGTTTACCCTAATAATTAAAACAGTTGGTGTGAGGGATGGTCCGAAATCTTCTCGTGGAACAATTCTTCCAGTTTTGGGAGTCACACTTCAGGACTTTTATTTTCAAAGATAGAGTCGGATGAGCTTTTTGTAGAGGAGAACTTTACTCACATTTCTTGCAACAAATCAATATGTAATTTACACTTAAACTGTGTCGTAATTTAGGTACCAGCATTTGAACTCTGGATAGCACTGCATCAGGTGTGCTAACTCCTTATACAATCATCTGCAAATTATTGACTAGTCTTTGAGCCTGATATAGGCGGTGGTAGCATAATTTGTATTCAATACTAGCAGTCGATGGTTATTTATGTATACTGTTGACTTGCCCAACTATTTCATTTCACTCAGGTAGAGAGGATGTGATTGTAGGAAGCAAACTCGCAAAGCAGACATTACATCAGCAATAATGTTTCCACTGCTGTCTTCACTACTAGGGACTGTAAATCATTTCTAAACAATTGAGCATTGGCAGTCTTTTGTGGCCATACCCAACAGAATCAACAACATAAATCAACTACTACCAGTAAGTATTTAAACTGTCTAACAACAGGCAAAACAAAAGTTTGATTTGATCAAAATGTGATCAAGATATACCTCAAAAGGGTGTCGGATAATTAAACAGCCATTGGAAAAAGTAGTAGAGAACGTTTACACCACATAGATATTACTATTAGTATGAAAAGTATTTATGAGCAAACCCTTCACGGCATTTTTTCCTCTTAATGCTGCCTGTATCTTTACAGTTATATCTGTATAGTTGTTAGACTGAGATCACGGTACAACCGCTCCTTGTAGGTTTGTGTTACAACTTTTACAGCTAGGTCAGCTGCACAGTTCCTGTCAGTTCCATGGGCCATTGCATTTTACTTATTGAACAATGGTATATTTTCCTATAGGTCAGTTATCTTTCTCAAAAGCTTTTTAGCTTTTGATTTACACCTTGAGCCTTTGAATTTGTTCAAGTGCCAGATTGGTAGATTCACATTATATCCTTAGGCAGAGAATGAAGAATTTTACACTATCTGTGTTGGAAGCAACGGATCCGCTTTCTGAAGAGTTAATAGCTTGAATTTCAGCTATTTATGCAGTATACCCTACTAATCTTTAGTATGACTCATTTGCTCTTAAAGTTCTCAAACGAAGAACTCTCCTCATACTTCAGCACAAGCAGCAGAATATGTTTGTTTAGTGCAAAGCCATCTTTGCAGAAACACTCATACTCATGTATGGGTATATCACGGGGTGGTCCTCAGGTGGAGCCACGTTTACTTCTTGGTGGAGGAATATTATAGCATAAAAAAATATCTGAAACTTTATTTTCTGAACACCCTTTTTTGCCTTATTTGAAAAAATATATATATATATGGGGCCAAATGTATAATTTTATCCAATAGCGAATACCTAATTGTGATTTTTTGCGAATCGCAATTAAGTAATCGCTATTGGAATGTATGAAACTCCAGGAGTTTCATAATGCGGTTCACAAGGGCTCGCAAATGGACCTACCTCATCAATATTCATGAGGTAGGTCGCAATTTGCGAGCCATTGAGAATGGCTACAATCACAGGGATGGTGGCCTGCTGGGCTCAGCAGACCACCATGTCTGTGATTGCTATTCAATAAATCACAATAAATCAGCCTTTTTATTTTTTTCAATGCAGACCGTTTTCCTTAAAGTTTAAAAATGAATAATGAAAAGTTTTCTTTTCATTTTTGAAGAGTAGGCTGTGGTCCGTGGGACCACTGCCTGCTCTTAAAAAATGTTTTCGCATGCATTCACAAAGGGAAAGGGGTCCCTTGGGGACCTCTTCCCCTTTGCGAATTGGTTACCACCTGCTTGAAGTAGGTGGTAACTCCGATTGTTTTGCGACCCCATTCATGGTCACGAAACAATCATACATACCTCTGCGATTCGGTATTAGGAAGAGACGCCCTTGATACGCCCCTTTCTAATACCGAGTCGGTATGTAGTCGCAAATCCAATTTGCGATTCGTTAACAAGTTACCAAATCGCAAATTGGACTTGTTACATACCAAAACGCATTTTTCGATCACAATATACATCTGGTCCATGGTCTCTTCTCTATTCATTCTGTTTCAGTTTTACTGTACTTCTCTTCCTTCTTTTGTGCTTGTTTAATCTTCTTTCCTTTTCTTTTTAGGTGTGTTGGCTGCGCGTCTTCTTGGTGACCCTTCCTCTGGAGAACAAATAGACGGGTATCAGGTAAGGGTACCTTTCTCTCAGGGACTTAGGTTTGTGAGTTTTTCGTGAAGTTTGGGTTGGTCTTATGTGAAGGAGGTGGGGAGAAGGGAATGTATGTCTATGCTCTTACAGTACCTATGTAGGAGTGCCAGATTCAGTCTTCCACCATCAATGTGTTTCACTAACACCAGTGGGATTACGAGCATGCACCTTCCCTCCCCTTCTGATCCCACCACCCTCCCACCTTCACATTTCCACCCTCCCCCTTTTGTATACAAACCGCCTTGAGGACAGACCGTACCTTGGTCAGTCACGTCTCTCCAGAGACATGGAAGGTAGATATGCCTGCTGGTTGGGTGGTGTTTTTTTGGGATACCTCCGGGTAGACAAGCGCTTCCTTCCCACAGTTGCTCCAGCATGCTGGTTCCTGGAGTTGACTGAGAAGCAGTGTTTCTCCTCCTGTCGAATCTGTATTACCTCTGGGATCCACGGTTCCCTCACCACATGGGTCTCCTGTCAGGTACGCGTCTCCTGCTTCCTCTGCGTTCCTTCTCCGTGTCACTTTCTCTGGTCGCGCTCCTTCTCCGGTCTACTCCTCATCAGTTCCTTCCTCTTTCCTTCTGGGTTTTTCTTCTGTTGGGACCTGAATATTTTTGCGGACTTCAGGAAGAGGGAGCTCTGGTTCCCCCCCAAGGCGCCTTGAAGTGTATCCAGCTTGTTCTGCCTCTTGTGCAGGGAAAGCAGCAGCGACGCTGTCACAGGGTAGTACATGAGGCATTTGGAGCAATGCTTTTTGATATTATAAGAATTTCTGATTTCTCACCAGAGGATCACATTCAAATTGTATGTGAGTCGACATCTGCATTGAGGTCTACCACACCCAATGAAGGTGATAAGCATAATCATTATGAATTCTTGCTTTAGCAGCTGCCTCGAATATTAAAACTGCTCTAACCTTTTTTGCCCTGCGAGAGGGATCTCCCCTTCAAAATGGCAGTTTGCACTGCAGTGAGAACATTTTCTTTTGGATTGAACTTCTACTCAATAGTTGAATTCAAATCAGGTTTGTGTTGTTGGCTTGTTTGTCCTTAATTGTATAGCACAAGTGTGCTAGTTGAAATACTGGGAGTCACACAAATGACTGAGGGAGAGATTTAGATCTTGATGGAATGGCTACTCTGTGGCAATGGCAACAGAGCATCCACACCAACAAGACTGTAGTCTGCCCGCATTAGACTTCAATCCTACAGGTGCAGGCAAGACTGATTTCAGTCCATTCGGTCTCGGGCAAACCTGTCTGCCAGATAGCACTTTGGTGCTGGAACAATTTTGACTTTTATATAGAGTCGAAGTGGAACTCTTGAGACTCGGACTAGAAGGGCTTCACCTAAATGCCACTTATAAGTGAATTGAGAATAACCACCACTTCAAAAGCTAGGAGGGACTGGAACACAGGGAAATGCTTTGGAAACATGAGCCTTGATCTCATGAGACTGTGGAAGTTATTTGAGAATGTCATATTTCCCTTTGTGGTGGTAGGTGTAAAATGAATACTTCTTTTTTTCAGAAAATCATTCAAACCATAATCATTTATTGCTGTTGTGCTTATTTCGAGTTGTTAGTCTGTTTTCACCCCTCTGTGTCTACCTCATCCCCAAGAAGCCTTGGCCTGCCCTACCCCTGCTACTAATGAAAGTCAAGTCCTGACGGTGTACTTGGCCCAGTTGCTCAGGACCCATAGAAAAGCCGGGCCCTGAGACATCAGAAGTAAAAGGCCCAAGCTGCATACAATAGCTCATGCTTACTCCCACAGGCCCTCTGAACGGGGTTCTGATAAATATACATATGTCTGTTTAATACTACACCTAAATGTAACTCACTGTTTTGATATTCACCATTTTTGTGTTTAGTTGTAAACCTCAGTGCAGGCTTACATAGCCCCACCTCCTTAAATCAGAGAGTAGAGCCTCCAAAAATGGATTAAGGAGTGTTAGGTTACTACACGTAAGTTTGCACCTCTAAATGGAGATTTCTGCCACTGTGGTGGAGAAGTAAATATAGGAAAGTACAGGGAAAAAAATAAGTTTATTATTCTTTAAAAAAAATATATATCAAATATACATGTAAATTAATGTCAAATATGTATTTTGGACAAGAACTAATAAATTCAAATATTACAGACAATATCTCATTAAATCAACTATATATTGCATAAATAACTCATTTAAATAAATGAATTTAATTCATAAATAACTATTTTATACTATATTTTTTTTTTTAAATCCTTCCTAGCATTTTTATTTGTATTCAATATTTACTACATTTTGTTAAAGGTTATGTGTTAGCTTATATATTTCTTTAGTAAATGTGGAAAAGTTAAATTTTTAATTAAGTTTATTAATAAATAATAAAATAATGATTTAGGGCCTGATTACGACTTTGGCAGAGGGGATTACTCCGTCTCAAATGTGATGGATATCCCCCCGCCGAAATACGAGTCTATTATATCCTATGAAACTCATAAAACGGCGGGCGGGATATCCGTCACATTTGGGATGGAA
Source organism: Pleurodeles waltl (assembly GCF_031143425.1). Lineage (NCBI taxonomy): Eukaryota > Metazoa > Chordata > Amphibia > Caudata > Salamandridae > Pleurodeles > Pleurodeles waltl. The sequence goes on along the minus strand of NC_090449.1, from coordinate 683,568,773 downwards.
TAATCCCCTACACCGAAGTCGTAATCAGGCCCTTAATGATTATATACAATTTCAAAATATATTTTTTGAAATGCCAAAATAATGAATTAATTTAACATTAGTTCCTTTTAGGTACTATTTTATTTCCTTTCCTCCGTTGTATTCTATGGGATGTGTTGTAGTACCTGTGGGTGGTCATGTGTGTCCTAATCTAAACACCTTTTGTAATTTTCCTAAATCCCTCCCATTTAGCAGTAAGGAATCTCCTTTTTCTAGCCACTCCTCCTCATCCCTCACACATTTAATATAAAAAGCATACATATGTCTGCAGAGCTCTGTGCTACCCTGGCAGACGTATCCACCCAGATAAGATAGATGGAGGTAGAAGTTTTACTGTAACACTACAAGACGTACTACAAATCCAGTTTGTGAATATGTCCCTACGTGTCAAGCGTCATGGAGCTTGATTTATGCTGCTTAAGAAATTCTGCCTGTCATTAAATCAACTTGCTAAAGAATTCCCCGGGAGTGCGGTGTTTTTCTCTTGTGTGATTCTATATTAAGGGTCGTGGTCTTGACCCTTACACCAGCACCAGCAGCATGAGTGCTTTGCTTCGAAGACTGCGATGAGGTTGAAAATATATATATATATATATTTGACATCCTTTGATAGATTTCTTTTTTCTCATTTTTATAATTCCTTCAAATAAGATTTTGGATTGAGTGGCATCTGAGTTCCATTGTTATGATACGTATTATGTTGGACTTCAGAAAAAATGGAATACAGGCTGTGCAAACTATTATATATAACTTAAGGGCATTAGTCACAACTAAAGCAGAAGAGATCAAATGACCTTTTGTGTTTTGTGTGGGAGTGCCCCCCTCGCTCTGCCATTGTAATACTATGACTTATGGCCATTACAGGTGTAACCAATCATATATCCTATTCAGAATGCACTGATTAATGGTTGCTTTTTCAGATTATAACATGCAGGCAACCCTGGTGGTCCAGAACAGAAAATATAGAAATATTATCCCCACACTCTAGGATTGTGGAGGGATGGGCGGAAATAAGGCTTAGGAGGTGGCTTCTTATACGAATGGTGAGGGTTTATAAGCCATTTTTGAACTTAAAGAATATGATGTAATAAAAAAAGGAAAAAGAGAAAGTTCTTCCAACAGAAGTCCTGAAAACATCCTCCCGGGTTATGGTAGGATCAGGGACTTTGGAACGGCAAATCCTTCAGTGATCTAGTATCTTAGGGCCTGATATAAATCTTGGAGGATGAGTTACTCCATCACAATGGTGATGGATTTCCCAGCCACCAAATTATAAATCCCATAGGACATAATGGGATTTATGTTTTAGCGGACGGGAAATCCATCATTGTTATGACAGAGTAACTTGTCTGCCAAGAAATAAATCAGGCCCTTTGTCTTTCTATTGATTTTTAGTTTTGGCTTGGTCTGGGAAATGGATTACTGTCACTAGAGAGAGAGTGCAATAAAAAGAAAGAAAATAAAAGAAACTAGGGCTCTATAATGTGCGTACTTAGTGGGATTCTCCCATAATGCTTCTTATCCCTTCCTCCCTTGCCTTTAAGTCATGAAAACCCAGGCACCCGGTGTGTCTACTAATTTAAATCACCCATGGTGGAGTCCTAACACATATAAAAGTGGCAAACAGATAGGGATAACATACACCAGTTAGAAGATTTCCCTCTATTTGGCCACTTGGTATTCATACGGGCTGCCAAACTCTCCTGGGCCGTGGTGGGATAGTCAACCTCAGTCAGTGGCAACCATAAGTCCGCCAACAAGGTATCTTCGTTGTCATTTTTGCTCCACATCTCTCTGAGACCTCACAGTTCCTCCTTCATGTCTTTTTCCCCATCTGAGCCTTCAAAGACTGATATAGTCTATGTGTCTGCCATTTAGCATATCCCCTATAGTAGTTTTTTTAATCTGGCTATAGTACTAGGCCAAAAGAAATTATGCAAAATCACTTTCTCAGTTTTTTCACATCCGAAGCGTCCGACCAGATGGCTTTTGGCTAAAGATGGGACTTTTCCTCTAAAGGGCTAATGGACCATCAGTTGTCCTAGTTGAGATCTCCTTCATTTTCTACATAAGAGCCCAATTCATTTAAAAAGAATTGAGGACCCAACTCCACCATGTTTTCCTCATGTCATGCCCTGGCCCATGCTTCACAGAGAAGTGGATCTTCTCTTTGTGCAGCTCTGAAGGCCCTATCTGTTTTCCACATCCCCTCCTCTGGATACATGGGTAAGTTTGCTGTATCTCTGTGTTTCTCTTGTCTTCTCTGGTTTTCACTTGTCTATTTTTGTAGGGATGGGCCATTCATTTCCTCCTACCCCAAAAAAGGAGCCTCTTCTAACCATGCCTCCCCTTGTCTCCATGAGTCCTGTACCATTGATTTGTGTCTTTGATAGTCAGCCTCTACCATGAGGGGATCAGGTACCTTTGGGATTAGTCCCACTTGCAACAGAACAGGAGGTTCTTCATTTTTTTGTATGTCCTATGGGACATTCTTTCTTATCCCCATAGAGACATTGAATGATTACTTTGCCCATCAGAGGGGGAAATTATGTTGGTAGGGGCATTATAGTAAACTGGTGGTCCATTGATTTTTAGGGAACAGTGCTAGGACGTTTTCTGCTTTGAATTTGCATTTTGTACGGATCAAGACATCCCTATCTCTGTAGGTTCTGGCTTTTGGTGATAATATTGAGCATTATGTCCAAAACCTCCACAACTGAAACATTGAGGAGTCTGGTGGGATATGTCCTTGGCCCACACTATGACTCAAAGAAGCCCCTTCTGATGTCTTGGGGATATCAGGTTTTGATCAGGAAGAAATTCTTTACCATTTGTTCCACTGTTTTCCCATTCTCCCCTAGTCTCTTGTACCCTACTGAAGGCACCTGCAACTTCTACAGCTGTTTCCAAGGTTAATTTGCTTTGCTGTCTGACCCATCTCTGGATGGGAGGATGCAAATAATTCAAAAATCGCTCAAGAGAAATCTTGTCCAACATCTCTTCTTTTGTAGTGAGGTCAGGCTTCAGCCACCGGTATGTCATGTATTTTTCCCTATACGACAAGGTATGGGGTTTCTTATTAGGTGATTCCCTTATATGTCTCAATCTATAAGTCTCCTCACCCATGCATAAATGTTCTAAAATATGCTTCTTGATGTCCTTGTAGGGAGTATTTCCTTGGGGTTAAGCACTTGATATGCCGTTTTCAATTGTCCTAGCAATAATGGTCCTAGATATTGGCCCCACTGATCTACTGGTCAAGCTGCTGACTGGTCTTTATGTTCAACATTATTAAAGAAGAAATTGAGATAATCTCCTTCCATATACTTTCTAAGACTACAGAGAGTAGTGCAATGTGTCCCAGTTGTTGCTCCAAGACATCTGCTAATTATTCTATAGCCATATCCTGGGATTGAGGTACCTGATCTGATTTCTGAGCCTATATGTGTATGGCCTTTTGAAATTGTCCCCGGTCTTTGGTTGGCACCCTCATAAATGTCTCCAAGATCTTCCCCAGTTTTTGTTGTCCATTCGCTATTATAGCTGCAACCACTTCCATTTCCTCCATCAAACTTCTGACTCTATTTTGTTGAGGGATGGGCTGAAATAAGACTTAGGAAGCAGTTTTGTTTATGAATGATGGGGGTTTATTTGAGATCTCAAATTAAAAAAATAAGGTGGAATAAAAAAATCAAGCTCACAATTTCGAAAGGGAAAGTTGGCCCAAAAGAATTCCTGAAAACATCCTAGCCTAATATGGTAGGATCGGGTACCTTGGAATGGCAAATCCTTCAGTAATGTAGTTTCTTCTCCATCTAGGTTAGGCAGGTTGGTGCTACCAGCAACCTTTGAAATAAAGAATTGCCTGGTAAGTATATAGAATTCAAACAATAAACAACTGTATGAAAGTGGCTATTTATGACATGATCACCCCTACTTGTTGCCTGCTATTTGATGCAAGTTTGATGGAAGTGCTAACTAGGTCCCCAGTGCCAGATCCTATACAGCCACACTTGAAATACCTGAATGGGTATGGTAAAAGCCAGAGCACAAAGCAAAGCACAGGGTGAAAAAGAGGAGTTGGACCTGGACTAATGGCCCAGACCTCCAAGAGAAAAGGCAAGAAGTCTTGGAAACCAACTTCAAATTAGGAACAAACCCAGGTTCCCTCTCCTCATGGAGAAGACCTGCCACCCCTTGAGGGAACTGAGCCCCAGAAATGTAGGTCATACACAGCAGAATTCCTAGGCCCAGAGGGGCCCTCTGGTGAAGATCTGTGTCAAAGACAGAAAACTTGTCCCCCTCTGGAACGTCTTAGACAGTAAGCTAAAACACCTGGAAAGGGAGATGTCAGTGGCTCCCACAGGACCTATTGGGAGGCGATGGTCCTGTATACTGAGGCGCGAGATCCCAAACCTGGTGCACCTGGAAAGGTGTCAGTGCCTCAGGAATAGAGAGAGTTCTTACTCTCATTGGCCCATGACATCCCCTTAGCTAGGCATCTTAGTCAGGCCAAGACTTGGAGTAGGCTAGTCGCCCTCTTCTACTGCCCAAAAGTAACAGAAGGTGAAGGAGTTTTGGCAAGAGAGGTAACCACCCAAAGGCTCCCTTAATTTCGCCTCCAGCGGTTGGTGCCTCCTTTGAAAGGGTAGTGATTGACTTAGTTGATCTCAATGACCCTCTAAGAGCCTCTGGAAACAAATTTATACTGGTGGTAGTGGATCATTGCACCAGGTATCCTGAAGTAATTCCACTAAGGACTGTCACTGCCCCTGCAGTTGCCAGAGCCCTCATCATATCTTTACTAGAGTGGGCTTTCATAAGGAGATGGTGTCAGACAGAGGTGCAAACTGGCTACCTAAAAGCCATGTGAGCTGAGTTTGAGGTGATAAACAAATTTTCCACCCCATACCACTTACAAACCAGTGGTCTATTTGAGAGATATAACAAGACCAGGAAAGACATGATCTTGGGACTCCCTGAAAACCTGAGATGGGATGTAATTTTGCCATGCCTGTTTATTGCCTACAGAGAAGTGCCACAGAAGGGAGTGGTCTTTAGTCCCTTTAAACCTCTGTTTGGTCATCCTGTGAGGGGACCACTATGTCTGGTGAAGGAAGGCTGGGAGAAACCTCTCAAAGAGCCTAAGCAATATAATGTGGGCTAAGTTCTTGGCCTACGTTTAAACATGGCTGAGTACATGGGTAAAGCAACCAAAAACCTTGAGGTCAGCCAAGAGCTCCAGAAGCTCTGGAACAACCAAAAGGCTGCACTGGTGGAGTTCCAACAAAGGCAAAAGGTATGGGTGTCGAAGCCTGTAGTACCTATGGCGGTTCAGGACAAATGCAGTGGGACCTATCCTATCCTTGAAAGGAAAGGTAAGGCCACCTACCTAGTTTACCTAGGCACTGATGTGGCCATGCTGATGGTCACTGACGAGGGTAAGGAAGAGGAGAGCAACCTCTCCCTGACCTCTTCTCCCACAGTCTTTCCAGGCACCCACTCCGCCTAACAGCAAGCTGACTGTAGACAAATTCAGTATGCTCTTTTCTCTAACCCCTAGTCAGAAAACCTGATGTACGTATGATGTAGACACTGTAGACAGCCCACCTGTGAAAAACAAAATATAGAGACAGTGTGCCAAGTTAAGGAAAGCTTCAGAGCCGAGGGCAACAAGATGCTGGAGTTAGGGGTGAAAGTATCTGAATAGGAAGACGACTATGAGCCTATATCCATTATATGTATGAGATGATTTGGTTAACAGGCAACTGGTCTTGATATTATGGACTATCTGAAACTTACAGATCCAATAGAACTGCAATGGGCTGTTACTGTTAAGCATTGTTACTATGAGGACATATGTGCACTTTCATGATTTGCATGATTTTCAATGATTCTCTTCACATTGGTTTGTGATTATTTTAATTGTCTTGGAATATTTTTCATTTGTACTGGATGTTTATGTGTTGACTTTATTTTCTAGTTTGGTTGGACACAAGCCTAAACCAAAAATGAGATGTGGAAAACAAAATCACAGATCCAATAAAAATTTATGTATTATCAAGGTAAGCAAGTGCCAGATAGGGCACAGTTCTGTTGTATACTTGGGCCACCCTGTAGGTGGGGGCTAAGTTCAACCAATACAGCCCAAGATCCAAACTTTTGTGGACTGGATAGCTTGAACCACCCAGACCCAAGTCAGGCCATTCCTTGGCTTGCTGGGATACTACAGGAGGTTTGTGAAGGAGTATGGTAACATTGTGTCACCCCTCACGTTACTGACCTCCAAGTAAATGTCAAAGAAGGTAAAATGGACAAAAGACTTTTGACACTCTGACAGAAGCAATGTGCTCAACACCCACTCTTAAAGCTCCAGATTATTCTAAGCAGTTCATAGTGCAGCCTGATGCCTCTGAACGTCAGATAGGAATGGTCCTATCCCAGAATAACAATGATGGCAATGACCAGCCTGGCATTTTCCTTAGCATGATGTTACTTTCTAGAGAGCTCTGCTGGAGTGCCATTGAGAGGGAAGTTTTTGCTGTGGTTTGGTCCCTGAAGAAGTTGAGACCATAATTGTTTGGTACTCACTTCCTTGTTCAAACTGATCACAGACTTCTCAGATGGCTAATGCAAATGAAAGGTGAAAGCCCCAAACTGTTGAGGTGGTCCATCTTCCTACAGGGTAAGTGCTTTATAGTGGAGCACAGACCTGGGACTGACCATGCCAATGAAGACGGCCTTTCTACGTTTTTCCACTTAGAGAATGAAGATTCTCTTGGGGAAGGTAAGTCTCATTCTCTGTCACTGGGGGAGGATGTGTAGGAAAATGCCCCCTTTTGTCATGGTCACCCACAGATTTAGCCTGGTATTTGATGCATTTTTGCCAGAAGTTCACTGGCTTCCTTCTAACCAGGTCCCCAGTACCAGATCTCTTTACCTAAAACTGTGCAATTGTTACCCAATTGGCAAAGCCTTTACCACTCCTGTAAGTCCTTAGTAAACAGTACTCCTAGTGCCTAAGACATGGGTTATAAGGAGGGTATCTAAGGGCTGCAGCATGCATTGTGCCACCATAAGGACCCCTCAAAGTGTGACATAGTGCAGGCAAAAGTGAAAACACAACATGGAACACATCATGCGTGCTATATATGTAAGTAACCCCTGTAGCAGGACTTATAGTCCTAAGGCAGCGTGCATTATACAACATATGTTGACATATCTGTGTAAGCAGATATGCCCCTGTGATGTCTAAGTCAACTCTTAAACATTACAGGGAAGCCATTCTAAGTGAACAGGGAAGCTATCCTAAGGTATGTACCGAGCATTGATCAACACACGTTTCCCAGCTACCTATGTTGGTATCGAGCCCCCAATCCCTAATTGTTGTGGACTTACAGTATCCATGTGTGCTCTTGACCCTCAAGATGGGAGCCCCCCTGTGGGTTCCACCGGACTGGCCTTCCAGTCCTTACCTGAAATCTCTCTCTATCAGGAATGGTCTCCCATTGAGCTCATTGGGGCAACCAATGCTGGAAAGCACCTCTGTACCTAAACACCCTAGTGCCCCCCCAGGTAACCTGTTGGTGCTGCTTTGGACCTTATCCCATACTCTTGTTAAGTCCCAGAGAACAGTCCTGTAAGTCATTGCTAAGTGACCCTATGGAGTATATGTTTGTTCCCCGTAGGACAACATTAGTGTTTTAAACTCAAGGCAAGTGTATTTTCTGTATACTTAAAAAGTGATAACTCAAAAAAGTACTTACCCAATCATGAAGTTCTTGGTGTGAAAAAATATATAGAAATATGTGTTATTTAGTGAGTAGCTTTGGCTTGAACCGAGAAATTAATTCCCATCAACAGAGAGACAGTTAGAGAAAAAAGAAAGAAAAGAAAGAAATAGGACTCTAGAATTCGCATAATTAATGGGACTATCCCTTAGCCCTTAGCCCTTCCTCCCTTGCCTTTAAGGTGTGTACACCCAGGTGCCTGTGAGGAATCTAAGCCATCCTGTGTGTCCAATAATAAAAATCATCCATGGTGGAGTCCTAACACATATAAGAGTGAAAATTATGCCCAGTATTATACCAGCACAGAATATAAGGTAAACAGGTAATGAGTATGTGCAGTGGTTAGAAGATTACACCTTATTTGATCCCTGGATACTGACCTAGGCTGCCACAACTCTCCTGAGCTGTGCGGGGATCATCAACTTCGATCATTGGCAACCACCAGCCCTCTGACCAGGTATCGCCAATGTCTTCCTTGCTCCACATCTCTCTGAGGCCTCGTGATTCCTCCCTCTCTGGGCTCCCTGTTTCATGCTGGCCATGTGTTTCCAACTTGCTTTGTGTCACTTCTTCAATTTGCATCTCTTCCTCGCTCCCTGTGTCTTTATCTGTGTCTCTCCTCTGCTTCTGTTCCTCCTCTCTGAACGCTATGTTACTCCCTTGCATCCAATCCCCTCCTTTTCTCTTCCCCTCAGAGTTTCTCTGTTGCCTTTTAACTTTGGGTCTCAGCTCGTTTTCTCCTCCTGTTGGTCAAAATCTATTTTTTGTATCTCCTTCCTTTGGCCTTTCCTCTCCTCTCTTTCCCTCCCCTTTATGTTGATTTAATCTTTGTCCTTTGTTTTTTTCTAGGAGTCCCTGGTGGTTGGGATGACCAAAGACGTGAATGTCAAGCCCCTTCTCAGGTTAGTGAATGGCAGTGGACCAAGCCCTGTCACAAGGAGGCATCTCCCAGTCTGTCAGAGTCATTTATTTTTCATTTTCCATTTTGCACAACAAAAACAAAATCAAGTGAGCAGCTTCCTGAAACATAGTGTCTGCTCATCAAACTTTCAGGCCTTCAGAGGAGCTGAGAGGACAGCGGCTTCTTTAAAGGCACAGAGTTCTCTCTTGGGTCCAGCAGAGATCACTAACTATGTCATGTGAAATTTCAGCATGTGTGATTGAGAAAAGGCCTTCATCTCCCTCCCAAAGAGTGGACTGCCCACAATACATTAAATCTGGCCCAAACTGATTTCTGTTTTTAGTTGTTAATCTATTAATTTTTTTATTTGCTTACCTATCAAAAGGTAGCAAGAGCATTTTGTCACAAAATATTGTAGATAGCAGTTGGGCTTTGTCCTTTTTGCAGTGTCTTTTCCAGATCTTTGCTCTCTATTGTTGGACCTATTTTTACTGCAATCAGGACTCTGTGCACTTTTTCTCTGCTAACCAATGGTAAAGTGTTTGTACTTTCTCTCTAAAACATGGTACAATTGGCCTACACCTGTTGGGTATATTTAAGTTGCAAATTGGTCCCCAGTAAATGGTAATACATGTACTCAGGGCCTGAAAATTCAATGCTACCACTGGGCAGCAGCGCTCAATTTGATACTCACTAAAGTAGCCTATTAAAACAAGCCTGAGGCCTCGCCACTTCAGCCTGTAGTTCAGTTTTAAGCTGCCATTTCCACACAACAAAATACACTTTTTTGCCAGCCTAAATGTTCCTTTTTAATACTCATAATTCACCCATAAGGCAGACCCTAAAGGCTCATTGGACAGGTGACCTACATTTAAAAAGGAGGGCATGTGTACTAAAGTTTTACATGTCCTAGCAGTGAAATACTCCTAAAGTATTTTTTCACTATTGTAAGTACTATCCCCCCCACTGACTAAACCTTGGTTACCTTATTACATTTAATAAGTGATAACTTTAGATTGGGAACAGATAGAGATATGCTGTTTACACTCAAATAAATTGTGATTTAAAATCCTCTTTATTGGTAAAGTTGGATTTTAAGTTGCAATTCTGAAAATGCCACTTTCAGAAAGAAAAGTTGACATCTTCTTGTCCTTATCATATGTGCCTTCTGCCAGTGTCCTGGGTCGCATGGCTGGGAATGGTTCTGTGGTTGCGGTTTGTGTATTTTCCTAAACAGTGACACAAAGGAGACTAGTTGTGGACAGGGTGGGCAATCCTGCCTAGATGTCTGGAGTTGGAGCTGTGTCTTGCCCACTTACCCTTCAAAAGTTGCACGTAACACAGCTAAAAATAAATAGTTTAGAGAATTGCATAAATAGGATGGAATTACTCGCAATGGTGTGTTAGTGTTGATGGAAGACAGGATTAGTAATCTTCCTTTTTTGTTTAGGAAGGTAAGTTTTAGAGGAAATTTAAAAAAAAGAGATAGAGGAGATGAAGCACAAGTCAGTTGGGAGCAGGGTCGGACTAGGGAACCAAAAGCACCCCTGGTAAAAATGCTCCCTTTGTCTCCTTGTGCCACCTTTCTCTTTCCATCCATTCATCCTTTCCCACTTGCTCCTTCCCTCCTTTATCTATTCTCTTTCTCTCTGATCACTTTATCTCTACCTTCTTACTCCCACCCTCTCTTTCTCTCTCTGTTGAAGCCTCTGAGTGTCTGCTAAAATTAACCTTGGGGAGCTGGGGAAAGTGACAGGAGCACCAGGGGTGGCTGTAGGCTTTCAAACCCCAGCATCAAGGGTCCCAACTCACTGGGGAACTGTCTGGTGGAATAAAAGGCTCATCATATCCTGATCAGAGTCAATGTCTGTGATGAGAGTGAGACAAGTTTCAAAGACTGGAACAATTAGATCACACAGAGAGGTTTGAGTGTGATATGAAGGTTATGATTAATGGACCAATAATGATGATATTTGTGTACCTACCAAGATGTTGGCTAGATAGTGGAACAGTCCTTTCATAGTGTTGAAGTCTACAGATATTAATTTAACTGGAGCATTTTTCTGGTAGAACCATCCATTCTGGTTGCAAGACTGTGAGTTAGGGGTATGCCCTTGGAAATTATAGAGGGTCCTGGCTGCTAAATATATTACGTTACAGTGAGGGAAAAAGAAATACAGGGAGTGCCCTAAAAATAAACTATACCTCGATTTAATGAAGGCTAGTGCAGTGATCAGTGTTTCAGCAGTACAGAAGGCTGATGTTAAGGTAGATTTGGGGGATTTTCATCAGTTGATATCTAGCATTAGTAGTGATAACTACAAGCTCTAGGCACTTAGGGCCAGATGTAGTAAGCGGTTTGCATGGTGCAAACTGCGAAAATCGCAGTTTGCGCCTTGCAAACAGCCTTCTGCGATGCACATTCACAATTTGCGAGTCGCTACCAACTCGCAAATTGTGAATGCGACTTGCAAAGAGGAAGGGGTGTTCCCTTCCTATTTGCAACTCGCATCACAGTGCAGAATTGCTTTGTGACCGCGAATGCGGTCGCAAAGCAATTCTCAGTTACCACCAGTGTCACACTGGTGGTAACTCACTCGCAAAAGTGAAGGGGTCCCCAGGGGACCCCTTCCCCTTTGTGAATGTTGCCCAAAAGTTTTTTTCAGAGCAGGCAGTGGTCCAATGGACCACTGCCTACTCTGAAAAAACGAAACCAAATGGTTTCGTTATTTTTTTTATTTTGCAACTCGTTTTCCTTTAAGGAAAACGGGCTGCAAAATAACTAAAAAACTGCTTTATTTACAAAGCAGTCACAGACATGGAGGTCTGCTGACTTCAGCAGGCAACCATTCCTGTGATTGCAGGGACTCGCTATGGGGTCGCAAAATGCGACCCATCTCATTAATATTTATGAGGTGGGTCTTTGTGACCCCATTGCGAGTCACAGACGGTGTCTTAGACACCATTCTGCATCTGCATTTGCGATTCAGAAATTGCAAGTCGCACAGACTCGCAATTTCCGAATCGCAAATGCGGAAGTTGCTACATCTGGCCCTTAGTCAGGTTGAAAATTATGACAAGGTTTCTAGCTGACGGAGTCAAGATGAGAGCTTTGAGGGAAGTTTTATTTGGTGTGAAAATGATGTAAATAAAGATGTATCAAGGTAATAGTTGCTTTCTCTCTTAGATGTATCCCACATGAGAGCAGTGTACAGTCCAGTGGCAGATGGCTGACAGGAAGTTAGAAGTCAAATCTTAAAAGGCTGGAAAAGAGAAGCATATTTCGATCCTCTGTGAATAGAGTTGATGCAAGAAAACTAGGGGTGGGTGGAATTGGCAGAACTTGATTGTGAGGAATTCTGTGGAATTAAATGAAACGTCTGAGAGATTCCACGGAATTCCACAGCAGGGTGGAGTGGGCATTGGTGCTATTTTCTTAGCGCAAAATGCACACTTCAGTCCAAAAATGGATGCAAAGATGCATTTTGTGTGAAGAAAATAATGCAGCCAAACGCAATTGAGTGCCCTTACATACTCTGCAGTGATTACTGCCACTGGTCATTAAACAGAGAGGGACTGCTCCCTCTTTCTCTCCTGTTTGAAAATCACTGCAGTACATACCCCTTAGCACCCTTACATACTCTGCAGAGTATGTAAGGGCACCAAGGGGTAAGCAGATTTTTAAACAGGGTGGGAGGAGGGAGCAGTCCCTCTATTTTTAAGAACAACTGCAGTGGATTTTAAACATAGAGGGACTGCTCCTTCTTCCAGGCCTAGTATAAACAAGTAAATGACTGCAGATTAATTCTGCTGGTGGAGCACTGGAATTTAAAAGTAATTCTGTGTTACAAGAGAAACGCAGAACTATCAAAATCTTCCAATTCCTCGGGCGGAATTAATTGTTCCACCCAGGCCTAAGGAAAAACAAAAGAGGATATTAGGTATGGATGAAATTTAAATTGTGCTAGCAATTTATATATTTTCTGCAATTTCGCGTTATGTTTGTTGCGTGAAATTCCCAAAATTCCACTATGAATTCACTTCACATAGGTATGCGCCATTTGCGGTAAACATGTACAGTGAATGGCGCCAAACGAGGTAAAAATGTAATTCCAATGCACAGGAACAACAGAATCTGAGTGCCTGTTGTTCGAGATGCTTTTTCAAGTGTCCTTTTGCCAAACAATGATACAAGGTTGCAGTTCACGCTAAAATATAACATGAAATGACACCTTGCTTTTTGCTGAATTACTCATAATTTCCTGTAATTTTGCTGTGATTTTTCATAATTGTGAGAAAGCGAATTAGCTAACATTTCATATTCCCCTAGATGTGATGCTACCAACAGATGTAGTAGAGAAAGTAAAAAGCAGAGGACCAATGAATAAGGCCTCTGTGACACCAACAGCAAATGGAGGTTTGTTTAAAACCCGACCCATTTCTATAAAGAAAATGGGCTGCATTTAAAAAAACAATTCTTTATTGAAACGAGATCACATACATGATGGTCTGCTAATCTCACAATTCCTTTGAAGGTCAGGGTCATTCACAATACACAGGTTACATCATTTACAGTCGTTAAGTAGCTTAGATAGCAAACCAGTCTGAATTGGAATTTTATGAGCCGTCCTGTTAGTACATTGGTTGGTTCATACATTTTTTTACTGTTCACAAAAATACTAATTGATATTGCAACCAGATTTTTTCGATCAGTTCTTTGCATAACTGGCCCTAAGTGAGATATTTATTGTGAAGACTTCCTATGATGATGTGTGATCATCAAATACTTTGTGCACACATAAAGACTATATGAAAGTACATTCAAATCTATTTTTTTTATCTACATTGCTCAATATTCATGAACTTCCCAGTTTGTAGTACTTTCACCATATGCCTCTGACACCCAATACACTAGAGCTGGTTATTTCACAGAATAAGTCTTCCATATTCTTTTGTCAATACACCTATATCCTCCTTATATTATATAGGAGGATATAGGTATATTGACAAAAGGATATGGAAGACTTATTCTGTGAAATATATTATATATTTTCTAGTGAGTTCTATTTTAGCTTCATGCCTCCATTTTTTTCTCTGAGAGAGTGTTGCAGAGTTAGTGTAGGCCATATGTGGTGCTGGACTAATGACTACTCTTTTTTGGCTGTAGAGCTTTATACATGTATATTTGGCTCCATCCCGTTTTAGGGGGTGGAGACAGGTAAGTATACACTTTTGAGTAACTTTACACTAATAAATGTGAAAGTGTCTAAAAGCAGTAAAGATACTCAAAAGGGTAAAAGTAAACTTACAAGTGTACACTTTTACATCTCTCTTGAATTGGCAGCAGCCAGGCAATGTTTGACAAATTTGCAATATATGAATATAGGTGATCTATTTGCAGCTGGAATAGGAGTCAGTTTGAAGGCTCTCACCTCATCACTAATGTAAAGTGTTTATTGTAGTATTGGTTTACATTCAAGACCATTTGAATTACTGCTCCATAACCATGTCCTATAGTCATAGGACCAATCTTTGTGATATATTCTAGTTTACACTTTTGCAGGTGGCATACCATCTGTCAAGGTAGTGGGAATCTTTCCCAAATTTAGAGTTTGTTTTTAAAACAAAATAAAAACTAAATGACACTGACACCCTGGGAGGTTTCCAATATGGCAAGGGGATAATTTTTCTATTTTTTCTGTTTGAGATCAATATGGTTTCCTGGCAGTCATAAATGGAAAAGCAGTACATTAGACCTTCCACTCTAAATAGATACTATGGTCTGATGTATGCACATCAACGGGCCGAACTCAGAGCCAGTGGATCCACCACCGTCAGAGCCATGATGGTACCACCAACTCTAGAAAGGCAAGTGGACCATCTGTTTGATGGACAGGGCACTCCCAAACTCTAAATTAATCCCTTAGTTCTAAAATTCCCACCTCGAGTTCATTGCTTGCTCTTAAACTTGAATTTCACTGGTTCGGATATTGTTCAAATGTTAACAAATTAATTTGTCTCTTTTTGACATAATCCACATGCATTGTACTCATTTATAATGTCCAATTTGTATTTTGCTAAAATATTTCTTATCCCTCCTAAAATAAATAATGCATCTAATCCTTTGAAATTAATTAGTGTTATAAAGAAAATATTTAGTATAAATAATTAAGCTTCTCTACAAAACCTCTTCCTTATTTCTCCTGTGTTGGCACATTGGTTTCTTTTTATAATTCCCTGTATATTCTTCATTGTGCAATTTACACTAAATCCATAAAGGGGTCTGGACAGGCAGAGGCATTTAACAGAATCGAGGGGAGTGGAGTGGCATAAAGAGGAGTGGCATGGAGTGGAGTGGTGTACAGTGCAAACAGTGGAGTGTTCTACAGTGGACTGGCATAGAGTAGAGTGATTTAAATGGAGAGCAATACAGTGGAACATTGTAGATTGGAGTGGGGTAGAGCGGAGTGGCATAGAGTGGAATTATATTGAGTGGAATAGCATTGGGTGGAGTAGTGTACAGTGGAGTAGAGTACATTAGAGCGGCATAGAGTGGAGCTGTGTACAGTGTAGTGGTATATTGTGGAGTGTTCTAGAGTGAAATACCATAAAGTGGAGTATTGTGGAGTGGAGCATGGTAGAGTGTGGGGTATGATGTAGTGACATACAATGTAATAGAGTACTGTGGAGTGGCATAGTTTGGTGATGTAGATTGGAGTTGTGTATAGTGGAATAGCAAATTGGCATACAGTGGAGTGGCACAGAGAAGAGTGGCTTACAGTGGAGTACAGAGTGGCATACAGTGGAGTAGCGTATAGCGGAGTGGCATAGAGTGGATGTTTTGAGTGTTACTGGTGAACAGTGTAGTGATGAAGAGTGGAGTGGCATATGATGGCATAGCATACAATACAGTGGCATAGAATGGAGAGTTATAGAGTGGAATATGGAAGAGTGTAGTAGGGAAGAGTGGACTGGCATAGAGTGGAGTGGTGTATAGTGGTGTGGCATAGAATGCAGTGATGTACAGTGGAACAGTATACAGTGGAGTGGCATACAATGGAGTGGGTACAGTAGAATAGTGTACAGTGGAATAGCAGACAGTGCAATTGGGTAGAGTGGAGTGGTATAGTGACGAATAGCATAGAGTTGAATGGTATGGAATGTAGTTGGGTACAGTGGAATAGTGTCTAGTGGAGTGGCATAGATTGGAGTAGAGTCAGCGAAGAAGAGTAGAGTGAAGAGGCATACAATGGTGCTGCGTAGAGTGGAATAGTGTACAGGGGAGTGTAGTGGCCTAGAGTGGAGTGGTGTACAGTAGAATAGCATACAGTGTGGTGGCACAGAGAGGAGCTGCATTCAGTGGAGTGAGGTACAGTGTAGTGCCATAGAGTAGAACAGCATAGAATGGAGTGTCGTAGAGTGGACTGACCTATAGTGAATCAGTGTATAGTAGAGAGGCATACAGTGGAGTGGCATACAGTGAAATAGTGTACAGTATTCTGTAACACACTGAAATACTGTTCAGTGGTTTGGTGTAGATGACAGTGGTGTACAGTGGAGTGGTGTACAGTGGAATGGCCTACAGTTGATTAGCATAGAGTGGAGTGTCATAAAGTGGAGTAGCATACAGTGGAGTAGTGTAGAGTGCAATAATGTTGAGTGTTACTAGCATACTGTGTAGTGATGTACAGTGGAGTGGGATATAGTGAAATAGCATACAGTGCAGTGGTGTAGAATGGAGAGTCATACCATGGCATGGGGTACAGTGTAGTAGGGGAGGGTGGATTGGCATAGGGTGAAATGGCATACAGTGGTGTGGCCTAGCATGCAGTGGTGTGTAGTGGAATAGTGTACAGTGAAGTGGCATAGAGTGGAGTGGTTTGGGGTACCGTGGAGTAGCATAAAGTGGAACAGCAAACATTGGAGTGGCATGCAGTGGAGTGGGGTTGAGTGGAGTGGCATAGTTTTGAATATCATAGAGTGGTGTAGAGTGTAGTTGAGTACAGTGGAATGGTGCATAGTGGAGTGGCATAGAGTAGAGTGGGATACAGTGGAGTGGCGTAGAGTGCAATGGTGTACAATGGAGTTGCTTAGAAAGGAATAATGTACAGTGGAGTGTTGCAGAGTGCAGTGGCCTAGAGTGCAGTGGCATACAGTAGAATAGCATACAGTGCAGTGCTGTAGAATGGAGTGAGGTACAGTGTAGCAGTGTATAGTGGAGTGTTGTAGAGTGGTCTGACATAGAGTGAATCAGCGTATAGTAGAGTGGCATAGAGTGGAGTTGCACACAGTGGAGTGGCATACAGTGAAATAGTGTACAGTAGACTGGAACTCATTGAAAAAGCATACAGTGGAGTGGTGTTGAGTGCAGTGGCATACAGTGGAGTGGCATACAGTGGAATGGCATACAGCTTAATAGAGTAGAGTGGCATTAGGTGGAATAACATATAGTGGAGTGACGTATATTGGAACTGTGTAGAGTCGAGTGGCATAGAATGGAATAGCGTACAGTGAGGTGACATGAGTGGAGTTGCATACAGTGGAGTAGTCTACAGTGGGCTGGCATAGGCTGGAGTAGTAATGATTGAAGTGCCGTAGAGTACAGTGGCATAGATTGGAATGGTGCACAAAGGAATAGTATATAGTAGAGTGGTGTACAGTCGAGTGGCATATAGTAGAGTAGTATAGCGTGGGATATCATTCAGTGGAATATCGTGGAGTGGAATAGTGTAGAGTGGACTGGTATAAAGTGGAGTGTGTAGACAGGAGTGTCATACAGTGGAGTGCATACACTGGAATAGTGTACAGTGGAGTGGTGTAAAGTTCTGTGTTGTATAGTGAAGTGCCATAGAGTGGAGTGAGGTAGAGTGGACTGACATACATTGGAGTACCATAGACTGGAGTGGTATAGAGTGGAGTGGGATTGAGTGGAGTGATATACAGTGGTGTGGCATAGAGTGGACTGGTGTAGAATGGATCGAGGTACAGTATAGTGGTGTAAAGACCAATAGTGTAGAGTGGAGTGGCATAGAGTGGAATGACTTACTGTGAATAGCATACACTAAAGTGCCATAAAGTGTAGTTGCATAGCGTGGAGTGGTGTTGAATGGAACAGCAGAGAGTGCAGTGGCATACAGTTGAGTAGCATGTAGTTGAGCGGCATAGAGTGGAGCAAAGTACAGTGCAGTGCATACAGACAAATAGTGCAGATTGGAGTGGCATACATTGTAGTGGTATACAGTGGAGTAGCATAGAGTGGAGTGTTGAAGAGTGGAGTACCATGGAGTGGAGTGTTGTACAATGGAGCAGGGTAGATTGCAGTGGAGTAGACTCTAGGGATGTACATTGTGAGGTGTACTGTGAAGCGGTGTAGACTGGAGGGTTGTAGATTAGAGTAGTGTACAGTGTGATAGCATACAGTGTAGGGGTGTAGAGAGGGGTGTCATAGAGTGGAGCAGCATAGACTGGAGTGACATACAGTGGTGTGCCATAGAATGCAGTGATGTACAGTGGAATAGTAGCAATGGAGTGGCATAGAACGGAGTGGGGTACAGTGAAGTACTTTTCAGTGGAACAGCATAAAGTGAAGTAGGGTACAGTGGAGTAGCAAAGTGACAAATAGAAAATAATTAAGTGTTTTAGAGTGTATTTAGTACAGTGGAATAGTGTGTAGAGGAGTCGCATAGAGTGGAGTAGGGTACAGTGGAGAAGAGTAGAGTGAAGAGGTATACAATGGAGTTGCATAGAGTGGAACAGTTTGCAGTGGAGTATTGCAGAGTGTGGTTGCCTAGATTGGAGTGCCATACAGTACAATAGCTTACACTGCAGTGGCATAGAGCGGAGTGATGTACAGTGGAGTGAGGTACAGTGTGGTGGCACAGAGTAGAACAGCCTAGAGAGGAGTGTCATATAGTGAACTGGCATTGAGTGAAATAGCATATAGTGGATTGGTGTACAGTGGAATGGCATATAGTGGAGTGGTGTTGAATGGTGTGGCGTAGAGTTGAGTATTATTCACTGGAGTGGCATACAGTGGAATAGTGTAGATTAGAGTGGGATAGAAAGAAATTATGTATAGTGGAATAGAGTAGAGTTGAGTGGCGTACAGTGGAGTACCACACAGTAGACTGGCATAGAGTAGAGTGACGTACTATTGTGTAGCCATTTTAGTTATAGGTCCATGCATGTTATTTTAGCATACTAGGCCTGCCGGTGTGCACTTTAACCTAGATATATTTTATTCAGCTTTGTTTTATTATTCGCCACTTTTGCGGTCTTGTTTTATTTCTCTCTATCTAGCTGTTTTTGCCTAGGCCAGCACCACGGTCTCAAACAGGACATTCTTGCTCACTCTGTGCTTCTTTCAAGACTGCAGTAAGATAGGTTGCCGGTGAACGTGGTACAAGGTTTGTCTCTGATATTCATAGAAAAACACACATCCTTACGTAGGGACATTTTCTCAGAATATCAGCTGGTTTATTATAAAATTACTTCCCTGTCCCTTACACGTTAGAGGGAGATTCCAGCCAGAAAACCACAACTTTATGCTGATTGTTGAACGCTTCACTACAGCTGCTTATGCAAACTTCAGGCCTTTGCTCAGGTATGGGGGATCATATCTTCCCAGAGGCACCTAAAGGGCAGAATTAGAGCTTAACACGCTGTGCTCTATTATAACCTAGGTAGGAATTAGTCTATTGATTCTAGTGACAATATGGTAGCATTATTTCTAAGCTTTGCTCTCCTTGTCACAATTTTAATCTTGTCATGCTGTATCGTCCTGGTTATTGCAGCACATGTTTTGCTATCTAAGATGCAGTTGCTTCATTAAAAATCTTATTGAAACATATACTGCCTTTGTTTGTTATTGTGTATGTTAGACTAATGTAACAGAGAGAAACGGATGAGACCTGAGTGACCACGGTTTAGCTGAGAAATCAATTATGTCATGCGCTTGGTTGTCCAATCATCCCTGCCCTTGGGTGAAGATAAAGAAAAAACAGGGGGAACCCTATACCCCTAACCTGCCCAGGGTAAATATAACATCACAAAGGAGAAAATGACAGGTAGGGACAAATTAAATCCTAAATTATACGAACAGTCATTAATTCCGTTACTCCTGAGTTTATTTCTTTCTCATATTTATTTCAAAAAAGATTTTGTAGTAAAAAAGGATCTATGGTTGTATAATACAAAACTTAATACACATTACATAAATAAATAGACCGTTACTCACAATACTCACAAATAAACCACAGTGAAAAAAACAACCAGAAGTGGTGCCCTACATACTTGAATAGTGGTCACTATTGCGTAACTCCACATGTGATCCACTTCTATTAACTAAGGCAATGGGCTTTTCATGCACTTAACTATCAACGTCTTGTGTATTTCTTTCACACAAGCGTGATATAGTGCATTTTAAGTCTTTACAATTTAGTCCATTATTCGGCAAGCCCAATGCACTTGCAATGAAACGAAGTCAACGCGTTTCGGCCTACTGATTTAGGGCCTCATCAGGACTGGAGAAGGGCAATAATAATTTTGTAGGAGAACAAACAGAGGAAACAAATCTCTTTTACTGTCTCTCGTCCTCAAGCGGTGGGCCAAGCTGCTATTGCTTGTTTTAACCGAAGTAGACCAGCGAGGCTCATACCAGCCACCGGGTACGGCGTATCCTGGTGTCACTTTCTTTTTCGGCAAGACTGCCTCGGAACGCGTCTTCCGTGTGTAGGTCGTTGCTAAGAGACGTCATATAACTTAGGATTTAATTTGTCCCTACCTGTCATTTTCTCCTTTGTGATCTTGGGTGAAGATAAGCCACTGCTAGTTAGCCGGAGCAAAACCTGGATTGGGGCGACAGGAGTCTCCTTCACCGCAGGCAAGTCTGCCACTCAAAATCTAGTAGACTCATTAGAATAATGAGAGCCTACATGATATGGCTCCACCAATGTTTGGTCAGGCTCTAATTTTCGGGTCCTCCTGAGTATCTCTGTCTCACTATATACAAAGACACCTCAGTACTACATACGGAGACGTCCATGATATTGAGGATTTCCTCCTCAGCTAAGTAGGGCACCCTATCTGATGCTGAAGGTTGTTCAAGCTTGAACCCTAAAAGGAAAATCCCCAATTGGTGTGTTTATCTCTGAACAACTTTACCATCTAATGATGGCGAATCCGCTACAGGTAGCAATTGCAGTCAATATGAGACAACCCCTGACTGCACATTTATTGGCAAATGGCCTAACGGCACAGGGAGGTCCAGTCACATTTGTGGTGGACGTACATGCAGCTTATAGAACAGAACTCTTCTATTCTTGTGTCACATTTCCAGCAGTTGATGAGAACACGAACACATTTCATCACTTTACACTTGCAAACGTACCTGGACAATACAGAGCATATGCATATTTAGAAATACCTTTATCTTATCAAGAACATAATAATTGGCTTGATGGCGCCCTATCCCACACAATAGGGTGTGGTGGCATTCAGTTGAATAGTGTAGACTGGGGTGACATGGAGTGGAGTGGCATAGTAGTGGCATTATTGTGAAGTGTTGTAGAATGTAATACCATAGAGTGGAGTGTTGTGGAGTGGAGCCAGGTAGAGTCTAGGGGGTAGACTGTAGTAGCGTACAGTGAAATAGTGTACTGTGTAGTGGCGTAGTTTAGAGTTGTAGATTGGATTGATATACAGTGAAATAGCGCAGAGTGTTTTGGCGAACAGTGGAGTAGCAAAGAGTGGAGTGGCATAAAATGGATTAGCATACAGTTTAGTGATGTACAGTGCAATGAAATTGAGTGTTACTAGCATACAGTGTAGTGATGCAGAGTGGAGTGGCATATAGTGGAATAACATACAGTACAGTGGCAGAGAATTGGGTCATATAGTGGAATATGCTTGAGTGTAGTAGAGAAGAAAGGATTAGCTTAGAGTGAAGTGGCATAAAGTGGTGTGGTGTAGAACGCAGTGATGGAGAGTGTAGTGTATAGTGATATGGTATAGAGTGGAGTGGGGTACGGTGGAGTAGTGCACAGTGGAATAGCATACAGTGGAGTACCATGCATTGGAATGGGATAGAGTGGAGTGGCATAGTGACTGAATAGCGTAGAGTTGACTGGTGTAGCTGAGTACAGTGGAATAGTGTTTAGTGGAGTGGAGTAGAGTAGAGTGGAGTGGGGTACACTGAAGTGGAGTAGAGGGAAATGGTGTACAATGGAGTTGCGTAGAATGGAATTATATACAGTGGAGTGTTGCAGAGTGTTGTGGCCTAGAATGGAGTGGCATACAGTAGAATAGACTACAGTGTTGTGGTGTAGAGTGGATCTGCATACAGTGGAGTGAGGTACAGTGTAGTGGCATCGAGTAGAATAGCGTAGAGTGGAGTGTCATAAAGTGCACTGGCATAAAGTGAAATAGTGTATAGTGGAGTTGTGTTCAGTAGAGTGGCGTACAGTGGTGTGACATACATTGGAATAGAGTACAGTAAACTAGAACAAATTGAAATAGCGTACAATAGAGTGATATAGAGTGCAGTGTTGTACAGTGGAGTGGTATTCAGTAGAGTGGCGTACAGTGGAATGACATACAGTTGAATAGCATATAGTAGAGTGTCATAAAGTGAAGTAGCATACAGTGGAATGGTGTAGAGTGAAATAATGTTGAGTTTTACTGACATACAGTGTAGTGATGCAGAGTGGAGTGGCATATGTTAGAACAGCATAGAGTACAGTGGCGTAGAATGGAGAGTCATACAGTGGAATGAGGTGGAGTGTAGTACGGAGGAGTGCATTGGCATAGATTGAAGAGGCATACAGTGTTGTGGGTAAGAATGCAGTGATGTACAGTGGAATAGTGCTCAGTAGAGCGAGGTAGAGTGGAATGCAATTGTGACTTAATAGTGTAGAGATGAGTGGTATAGAGTGTAGATGAGTACAGTGGAATAGTGTATAGTAGAGTAGGGTACGGTGAAGCAGAGTAGAGTGAAATGGTGTACAATGGAGTTGAATGGAATACTATACATTGGAGTGTTGCAGAGTATAGTGACCTAGGGACAGATGTAGGTAGGTAAAAATGTGTGAATCGGAAATAGCGACTTCATGCGAATCGCTATTTCCGACTCGCAAAACCAAATGCAATAAAGACTCGCGATACCAAATTGCGAGTCGCAGAAGTGTTGCACCGCATTTTTCGACCTCCGTTTTTAGCAATGTCGCAATTTGCGACCTCGCTAAAAGCGAGCTCGCAATTTGTCCGAAGGGTGTGGTCCGATGTCGCAAATTGCGACTGCCTTGCAAATTGCCTGCAGGTGCAACATAACAGTTGGGAAACCCACTTCCTGGCTCTTGGTGATGACATCAGAACCAGGAAGTCACCAAATGGAACTGGGAGGAGGGAGGAGCACACCCAGCCAAAACTGCAGAGCCACACCTAGGTGAGATTAGCTGCAGCAACCATGGAGGAGACAGGCAGTGCTGGCAGGAGGAGAAAACTAAAATTCTCAGACAAGGAGTTGGAGGAGGAATGCTGCCTGCACCATGACCAACTCTTCGGCAAGGCAGCAATGAGTGTCCCTGACACTCAGAACAAAAGAATTTGGCAAGAAATTCAAGAAAAAATCAATGCCATTGGGGTAAGCCACCGCACCCTAGAGGAAATCTGGAAAAGGTGGTATGACCTTCGCTCCAGGACCAAGGAGAGGGTTGCAGAACGCATGAGGGAGATGAGGGACACCGGAGGAGGCCCATCCACCGTTCCACTACCTACAGCCCTGGAAACCATGGTGGAGACGACACTGGAGCCGGAGGCCGTACTGGGCATAGGAGAAGTGGACAGTTCAGCGCCGCAAACATCAAAAAGTGAGTACCATGATATATGCTTTGACACCCACAAATGCAGTATACACACTATCCCAGTACACAGCAGCAGGCACCACCATACTAGCTCCATTCCAGTCTAGCAACATCTAGAATAGTGCATTATGGGCAATGTAGTACAGTGGTTCAAATATAGGCAAATGTTTATTATGAGGCATAAAACAGATGTGCGAGACTGACAGTGTATCCCCTATGTCCCAAAGGTCTCCCACAAGGCACCCCCATCAGCGAACACATGCAGGGAGAGGAACATGGGCCAGACCCACAGCAGGAGAATGCCAGTGACACAGCAGGGCCCAGCAGGACGCCATCACCCATGGAAATACCACCAGAGTCCATGGAAGATCATGCGCAGGACATGGAGGCAGCAGGGGTAGCACCAGGGCCCAGCCCCACAGAGAGGCACACACAGCCAGCAGCAGGAGCAGTTTGCAGACGCCGGCGCAGAGTGCAGTCTGTGCACAGGGTTGATGTTGCAAATGTTGAGTTTGCGGGACTGGAGGCATCACTGGTACAGGGTCAGCGCCTGCAAAACAGACAGTTGCGGTCAATAAACAGAAACCTTAATGGACTGCAGACCACTATGACCCATGGGATGGCAAATGTGGACAGTCAGTTCCAACACATGAACACACATCTGGGGAACCTGACACAGGCCATCGAACATTTGGTCAGGGAACTCGTGGCAGACAGGGCACAGGCACGGCGCAGGGAGCGCAGCACTGCCGCTCGGTTTGACAGACTCGCAGCATCCATTGGGCGCCTGGCTACAAACACCACCTGCCTGTCAAGGCGTACTGTCAACCTGTAGGTTGAACTAGGTCATTTTGCAGGGGATGTGGCACGGGGACTTGGCTGCATCAGTCATGCTGTAGACATAATAGAGACCAGGCAGGCTGCAAGGGGCACAGGGGATACCCGCAGGACAGTGAGGAGGGCTCGACAATCAGCAGTGTGTCTGCCACCAGTTCCCGTGTGCTGTGGAGTAGCAGTGCACGGCAGGGCTCAGGGGACCCATCAGGAGTGAGCCATGGTGGCCGCAGTAGGAGGAGGCTGTGAGCCACCAAAATGTACTATTACTAAGGCACATGCAATTAATGTGTCTGATATGACTTTTTACAATTCAAGACTTTGGCATACAGCACAATTCAAATTTTTTCACAGTTTAGAAATAAAAAGGTTTTGTTTGTTTGACTACACAACTGGGCTATGTGTGCCTGACATTAGTGAGTGTGGTCACGGTTGCCACGTACCTGCCAAAGTATTGGGTTGCAATGTGGTTCCGTCTCTGTCTACCCTCATTTGTGATGCTTCTATCCCCAGGCTGTCGGTGTGGTAGCTCTTGCTCCTCATCCTCTGTGTCTGTGTCTTCAGGGGTGAGATGTAGCCCACGTCTGGTGGCAATGTTGTGTAGGTGGTACAGGCGGCAACTATCTTGCATGCTGTTTCTGGGGCATACTGCAGTGCACCTCCACTTTTGTGGAGGCATCTGAATCTTGCCTTTAGCAAGCCAAAGGTCCTCTCAACTACAGTTCTGGTCTACCGATGTGCACTGTTATATCGCTTCTCGTTCTGATTGCCAGGTGTTAGGTACGGGGTGAGTATCCATTGTCTCAGGGCATATGCACTGTCACCTGTTTGACAAAAAAGGCAAATTTAGCAGGGCATCAATGGGTTACACAGTGACCTGTATGTATGGCTTCAGAGTGTAGTCAGCAATACCTAATAGATATCCGTCTCCAAACTCCACACATTCTAGGCGTTGGTGTATCCCACTGTGCCTAAATATATATGAGTCATGTGTACTCCCTGGATATTTAGCTACAATGTAAGTAATGACATTATGGGCATCACATACCACCTGGATGTTTAGTGAGTGGGTACATTTCCTATTGCGGAACACATATTCCAGATTTGCAGGTGGGCAAATTTGTATATGTGTCCAATCCACACACCCTATTACATGGGGGAAGTTGGCAATTCTGTAGAAGTCGAACTTGGTGCTGTTCATTTCTGCCTCATTCCTGGGTAGATATATATATCTGGACATGTGTGTGAGTATGGCATCTAGGAAACATCTGAAGAATCGTGAGAGTGCACTTTGGGATACCCCACCTGCCCCAGCAATCACCCCCTGATAGCTACCGAGGCCAAGAGGTGCAGTGAGCATAGCACTTGCACATGTGTAGGGCTGGCGCTGCCGCGCATTGTCTGTCGTTCGAGCAGAGGATTCAGCAGTTCATTTATTACAGCACTGCTCAGTCTATATTTGTCATATATCTCCTCCTCAGTTTATTGAAATAGTGTCTGCCTGGTTCGGTATATCCTCTCCTGTCTCTGCCTCCTCCTCCTCTGCTGGGCGGCCTGGACTCTCCTCCTCCATGCTATCACGTACAGTTCAGCCATTTTGAGTCACCCAGATGCCTTCTGGGTCTCCTTTTATATTTTGGTTCTGGTTGCCACCTGCTCTGAATCAGTGGTAATCCGGATGTGCAAAACTGGCTTTTTGCGACTAGTCGCAATTTGCGACTGGCTTTTGCATATGGTTTGCGACTCGCAATTTGCGACTTCCTGTTTGCGGGTCGCAAAATCAGGTCGCAAATTTTTGTGAGTCGGTGCTGTGTTGCATTGCTATTTGCTATTCGGAAATGGGGTTTTTGCATCCCATTTCGGATTTTGTGAGGTCGCAAATAGCGATTCGGGCCATTTGCGACTAGCAAAACTTTGCTACATCTGGACCTCAGAGTGTAGTGGCATACAGTAGAATACCATATAGTGCAGTAGTGTAGAGTAGAGCTGCATACAGTGGAGTGAGGTACAGTATAATGGCATACAGTAGAACAGCATAGAGTGGAATATCGTACAGTGGACTGACAGAGTGAAACAGTGTATAGCAGAGTGGTGTACAGTGGAGTGGTATACAGTGGTGTGGCATACAGTAAAATAGTATACAGTAGACTAGAACATATTGAAAAGGCATTCAATGGAGTGACGGAGAGAGCAGTAGTGTACAGTGGAGTGGCGTACAGTGGAATGGATACTGTTGAATAGCAGAGAGTAGAGTGCCATAGAAGGGAATAACATATAGTGGAGTTGCGTACATTGGAGTGGTGTAGAGTGGAGTGGTATTGAGTGGTACAGAATACAGTAGAGTGTCAAGAGTAGAGTTGTGTACAGTGGAAAATCATATAGTGGAGTGGCATAGAGTGGAGTACAGTTGAGCAACATAGCGTGGAGAAATATTGTGCAGGATAGCGTACAGTGGAGTGTCATGCAATGGAATAGTGTAAAGTGAACTGGCATACACTGGAGTGCATAGACTGCAATATCATATAGTTAAGTGGCATACAGTGGAAAAGAGCACAGTGAAGTGGCAAAGAGTGTAGGCAGTGATATACAGTGCAGTGCCATAGAGTGGAGTGAGGTAGAGTGGAATAGCATACAGTGCCATGGAATGGAGTGGCATACAGTTGAGTGGGATAGAGTGGAGTGGCTTACAGTGAAGTGGCATAGAGTGGACTGCCATAGAGTAGAGCGAGGTGCAGTGTGGTGGCATAAAGTTCAATAGCATAGAGTGGTTTGCCATAGGGTGGAATAGCATACACTGGAGTGGCACAAAGTATAGTGGCATAGAGTGGAGTGGTATTGAGTTCAGTGGCGTACAGTGAAGTAGCATGTAGTTGAGTGGCATAGAGTGGAGGGAAGTACAGTGTAGTGTCAGACAGAGGAATAGCATAGACTGGAGTGGCATAGAATGAAGTGATGTACAGTGGAGTGGCATAAAGTAGAGTGTTGAAGAGTGGAATACCACAGAGTAGAATTGTGCACAGTGGAGTGAGGTAAAGTATGGTGGGATAGACTGCAGTGCTGTACATTGCAGTGTACAGTGGAGTGGCGTAGAGTGGAATAACTGTGAGCTTAGTGGTATAGAGTGTAGTGGTATATAGCGAAGTAGCACAGAGTAGAGTAGTGAACAGTGCAATGTCATATAGTGAAATTCGGTAGAGTGTAATTACTGCAAAACTTTGCATCATCTGCTACTGTACAAGGAAGAAGAGGTCTGCAAAGTTTAGTTGAGATTCGTCAAATGGGCACAAAGTTATTAATGGTGAAAAATTTAAGCTATTCCTATCTCTGGTAACCATAACTATGACTACGGAGGGCCTACTGCTGCTCTGTAATATATATACATACATATATTTCTATTGGATTCCATTCCATGACAACACAACCTTTGACCTCTCATCAATTTCCAATAAATGGACTCTCAATTATCCTCGTACTTTCTACTTCGTAGCCACAACTTTCATACTTTTTCTTCATTAAATATAGTAATCACATGCTTGCATTGCCTGTATTGCTAAGGGACAGATGTATCAACTATTTATTTGGTTGCAAACCCTCAAAATCTGCGTTTTGAAATTTACAAATCCCATTGTAGGAGTCTAAAAACCTTGAATGATTCCTAAAAAGGAATTGCAAATAGATACTGATTTGGCATTTGAAAGGGACAGGTAATCCCCTCCAAAAACCAACTCTGTATTTAATGTATCAGTGATTTGTGACTGAAATCGGGCTGCAGAGCGTTGAAATATTACTGACTTCCAAGACGGAGTGATAGCCCATACGCAAAGGGACAGTGTCCCATTGGAACCACTTCCCCTTTGTGAATGTAATAAACATTTTAGTAGGGGAGAAGGCAGTGGTACATGAGGCTGCTGCAAAGTCTTAACCTAAAGAAAATGAAGCTTTTGTTAATGCAGCCCTCTTTCCTTCAAGTAAAGCAGGCAAAAAGGGCTGCAATGAAAAAGTGTTCACTTCATTTGAAGGCAACTACACGCAAGTTAGATGCTAATTCTACTGGACCACCATCAGTTTGATGACTTCTAACTGAAGTGAGTCGAAATGTGTGACCTATTATGATATTGAGGAAGTAAGCTGCATTATGATCCACTACGATTTGGAATTGTATGAACCAACCTATCTAAGTACATAGGCCCTCATCATGACCCTGGCGGTGAGTGATAAAGTGGCAGTAATACCACCA
The DNA here is from genome assembly GCF_031143425.1 of Pleurodeles waltl. Lineage (NCBI taxonomy): Eukaryota > Metazoa > Chordata > Amphibia > Caudata > Salamandridae > Pleurodeles > Pleurodeles waltl. The sequence continues at coordinate 683,540,114 of NC_090449.1, read as the reverse complement.
ACAGTCTGGCTGTAGGTACAGACAAATTATGACCATGGCGGTGATAACTTCTATAGACAGCCAATGTACCACACCAACAGCCAGGGCAGAAACAACACTCACCGCCCACCATATTATGACACAGCACATCGCCACCTTTTCCAGGGCAGTAACAACACCATCAAAAGCCTCTTGGAAACACATCACAGAAGAGAAAGGACTCACCATCAGAGACACAGGGAAGAACAATGTTGCCATGGAACCCGAACGGCAACCGAACTGCAAGTCTTCTCAATTATCTTCTACGTTATGCTCCACCTGGAACACCAACGCCGACGAAGACGGCAGGCACCTAAGGGGGAGGGGGGCACCTCAGCCGAATACAGGAACAAGCCCACTGGTTCTGTATGGGGCACCATGCCCATTGCTATGTCCTGGGGAGTGCAAGTCTACAGTCTCTCAGGTGGGTGACTTCCTCACTACTTATGGAGGGGGCAACATGCCCATTGCTATGTCCTGGGGAGTACAAGGCCACAGTCTCTCAGGTGGGTGACTTCCCTACTGGTTCTGGAGGGGGCCCGTCGTACAACAGCCCATGGAGGGTGGCCTACATGGTGTCCGCTGGCAGTGACAGCTGCAGTGTGTTGATGGATGGAGGTGCCTCCTGGGCAGCCTCTGCAGTTGCTGATGGCTGCAGTGTGGTGATGGATGGAGGTGCCTCTTGGGCAGTCTCTGCAGTTGCTTATGGCTGCAGTGTGGTGGTGGATGGAGGTGCCTCCTGGGCAGCCTCTGCAGTGGCTGATTGCTGCACATCTTCAGCTGGCGGTGGGTGCCATGTGACAGCTGGTGGTGGTGGAGGTGTCACCCTGACAGCTCCGCTGGAGTAGAGGGCTTCATCTCCTTCATTACATGGGGCGTGGATTCCTTACCCTTCCTGGCAGGGGTGGATGGCTTCTTCCCCTTCTTGGATGGAGGTGCAGGCTCCTTCCCCTTCTTGCATGAAGGTGCAGACTCCTTCCCCTTCTTCGATGAAGGTGTGGTATCCTTACCACCACGAGTAGGTGGTGCCACCACTGTCCCTGTGGACTGTTTGGCTGAGTTGCTGGGCTGGGTCTTTGGTACCCTGCTCATATGGGTAGGAAGAGGGGAGCGAAGGCAAGAGGTCAAGTTGAGCAAGGAATTGCTATTTAGGGATGGTGGGGCGGTCGGAGGGAGGAGTGTAAGGAGTGGAGGTAGAGGGAGTGGTTGTAGAAGGTGTATGTCTGCTGGATTTGGGGGCAGGTGCATAGGTTGTATGCTGATGTGAGGTGGATGGCTGTTGTGTTTGTGTCCTTTAGGAGGCGGAGACAGACAGGGTAGGAGAGGACAGAGGGGACGCGTGCATGGCTGTTGTAGAGGTGTCTGCTAGTGTGTGCTGCTTGGTGTTATGATGCTGGTGGCAGACTGGGGCAGGGCCTGAGGTGTCTGTGGCAAAGGAGATGCCCACCCTCCTGGGTGAGAGGGCAAGGGCAACTCACTGAGGGACAGCTGGGAGGGCCATGCTGGTACGGGGGTGGCGGCTGTACCTGCAGCTGGGGTGATCACAGAGGTGTCCGCCACCATCAGGGAGCTCCATCGGAGCATGTATCTGAGTCTGTATTGTCTCCTCCAGTCTCCGTCATGGTGCTCCCCTCGTCCTCCGTCCCACTGGTTTCCTCGGCGTCAGTGGACTCTGCCTCCTGGGTCCTGTGGGATGCAGGTCTCTCTGTCGCCGGTGCCCCTGCTCCTCCACCAGATGATGCTAATGCACACAAGGACAGGATGACAAAACAAGAAAGGGGGGAGAGAAACAAAGGATACACTGGTAAATGACTGCAGCAACACCACTATTGGCATACACATCATCGTCACACACAGGGAACAGGCTTAAGTACGATGCATTGCACTACCAGTGATATGGCTAGTTACTAAGGCAAGATGAAGATCACACACCGCCAATTGCAGCACTCCTGGGACTCACAATGCCCTGCCTGAAATGGACTGCTAACAAGCTAGGTTACCTGTATTTGTCATACACCCATTACCCTTGAGATGACTCACGCTGCAATGTCTGGCCTGGCTTTAGGGGCAGCCACTAACACACATCCACCACCCGGATACCACCCCACCAGCCAAAATACATAATGATACCCACTGTACTCACCCCCTTGTGGCTGCTGTGATTCCCTCAAGAGCCCGTCCAGCTCAGGGTAGGCCACGGCCAGTATGCGGGCCATCAAGGGGTCAGGGTCTGACGGGCACCCCTTCCTCGTTGGGAGGCTATCCCCCAGCTGGGCCTCTGCGGTATTCCGTGCCCAGTGTCTCAGGTCCTCCCACAGTGGGTGCTCCACCTGCCATAGTCGCCATGGGTCCGCATGTCCTTGGCGATGGCGTACCATATTCCCTTCTTTTGACCTGCAGAAGCAATACAGACAGGAGAACACCATTAAACAAACAGTCCAGCCTGTCACACAAATGGCCCACCATCACCATTGGCACACACGTAGCCTAGCATACACCATGTACACTGCCACAAGACATTCCTCCCACCCCCCTTACACGATGCTTGCACCCACGTCTCCATGCATCCTTCCCACATGCATCGTGCCCAAAGTGTACTCACCTGTTGATCTTGAGGCCCATACAGCTGTCCGTACTAGGGTAGGACCCCATCCACCAGTCGCTCCAACTGCTCCAAAGTGAAGGCTGGGGCCCTTTCCCTGGTCACACAGGCCATAGTAGGTTCCAGACACAGGTCACAGCAGCACACGCAATGTAGGTGTTCTCCTGTTGAAGGTCAGGAAACAAGTGAGGAATCAGATAGAAAATGACGGTCATGTCTGCGGGGGTGTACACTGTTACCGCCAGCGTAGATCTCCATTTGCCACTGTACTCCATAGAGCCCCATATTTTCCAATGATTAATTGCATGGCGGTGCAAGACCTCCTTCCACCACGACACCCAACGTCGGCAGAATTACCTCACTTTCACCTGTCCCTACACACAGGACAGGAGGTTGCCATTTCAGGGTGGGAGAAACAGTCATGTCGACAACTACTGCATCACAGAATAGATTGGCACATACTTGGCCATTAACACTGTCCCAATACATAAGTACACCATTTGGACTGCAGTTGTTGTTTTGTTCCAATTGTGACAGGCTACTCACTGTTGTGTACCTTAGATACCTACCGCTGTGGATGGATAGGAGGTAGAGACATACCCCTGTGTACAGACCCCTGGTGGACATAGCTACACTGGAGGACAGGCACATTATCCTCACCTATAGACTGGACAGGACCACAATCACAGAGCTGTGTGCCCAATTGGAGCCCCCTCTTGTCAAGTGCTATCAGTGCTCCATTTCCTGGCAACAGGTTCTTTCCAAGTGACAGTGGGCTTGGTAGCAGGAATGTCACAGTCAATGTTCTCAGTCGTTCTGGCAAGAGTGTTGTCTGCCCTGGTAAAACACATGTGCAGCTTCATTGCTTTCCCCCAGGTGGAAGATTTGGCCACTGTGAAGGCTGGATTCTATGCAATGGGACATATCCTCAATATTATTGGGGCAAATGATGAAACACATAATGCATGTGTCCCCCCGCCAGAATGAACAGGTGTACAGGAATTGTAAGAGTTTCCACGCACTGAATGTGCAGATGGTGTGCATAGTAGACCAGTACATCTCCCACGTCAATGCTAAGTATCCTGGGTTGGTGCATGATGCCTTTTTTTCTGAGGAACAACAGCATCCCACATGTGATGGCCCAACTACAGAGGCACAAGATGTGGCTAATAGGTGAGCCTTGGTACCCACCTACTGTATGTTAGTGTATGCCTCTGGTGTTAACCCCATAGGATTGTGTGTGGCTAAATGTTGTCCATCAATACCTGCAGGTGACTCTGGCTACCCAAACCTATTGTGGCTGCTAACCCCTGTGAGGAATGCAAGGACAGGGACAGGGGCAGAGGAAAGTTATAATGAGGGACATGAGCAAACCAGACGGATCATCGAAAGGACCTTCGGCCTCCTGAAGCTGAAGGTTCAGGTTCCTCCATCTGACAGGTGGATCCCTGTGCTACTTACCCGAGAAGGTCTGCCAGAGAGTAGTGGAATGCTGCATGTTGCACAATCTGGCCCTCAGGCGCCATGTACACTTTCTGCAGGAGGAAGAGACAGGGGATGCCCCTATGACAGCAGTAGATCCTGATGACAGTGAGGATGAAGAGGCTGAGGATGAGGATGAGGACATCAGTTATCCGTCAGTACTTCCAATGACACACAGGTGAGACAGTGCAACTTCACATTTCTATGACTATTGGTGTTTTCTGTGTGGCTGTCGCATGATGGCATTGACTTCCTTTTACCTCTACTTACTGTCACCTGTGGTTTGTCATTTTACAGATGTTGGTTATATAACAACGGTGTACTGATGTGCTGACTACAGCCAGCTACAGGCCATTATTTCTATGCTCTCACAGTGTACAGTTAATTTGTAATGGATGTGACTGTTTCCATAAATACACATTTTCAACACATAAAATACTAGTAGTCGAGTTGTGTTCAAGGGTGTTTATTGTAGTGCTAAGAAATTGGGGGGAAAATTCAATGGAATGGGGTGATGAAGGAGGAAAGTCCAGGGTATTGTTCCAGTCTGTTGGTAGCACATGTGCAGTGTCCATGGGGCCATTGGAAGGGGAGCAATGGCAGTTCGAAGAGGACAAGGTGACTGAGTGGGACACAAGGGGAACAATCATGAGAGTCTCATTTCCTGACGGGGGTCTTGGCAAGTGTCTCTGGCTTCTGTCTTGGTCGTGGTTCACCTTCTGCACAGGCAGGGGTGCTGGTGGCCTGTGGGTCCTATGGCGGGGCGTCCTGCCCACTAGCGGCAGCAGAAGTGGAGGGCTAGTAAATGGACTGGCTAGTGGTAGGGGCTCCCTGGTGTGCTATTGCCTCCCTCATGATGTTGGCCATGTCTGCCAGCACCCCTGTTATGGAGATCAGGGTGGTGTTAATTGCCTGCAAGTCCTCCCTGATCCCCTGATACTGTCCCTCCTGCAGCCGCCTGTTCTCCTGCACGTTGTCAAGGATCTGGCCCATCATATCCTGGGAATGTTGGTAGGCTCCCAGGATCTCGGAGAGTGCCTCCTGGAGAGTTGGTTCCCTGGTCCTGTCCTCCCCCTGGTCGCACAGCAGTCCCCCCAGTGTCCCTGTTGGCCTGTGCCTTTGTCCCCCGAACCATGTGCCCACTGCCACTGACCCCAGGTCCCTGATTCTCTTGTGGGCGAGATGTGGCCTGGAGTCTCTGTACAAGTGGGCACATTGCTGATTGACGTGTAGACAGAGGTGTGGGTACGCTGGGTGGGTGCTGTGGTGTTGGATACAGAAGGGGGAGGCTCTGTGGTGGTGTGTGAGTGGGCTTGGGTGACTGGCTGTCCAGTGGTCCCTGATGGTCCAGGTAGGTCATCCAGATCCTGAAGTCCAGAGTTACTGTCATCACTGGGGGCATTTTCTGTTGGGGAACTGGATAGTTGTGGCACCTCCTCTCCACTGACATTGGCTGGGGTACTTGTGGGGGTGTAAGTGATGTATTATGCTTCATGTGTATGACATATTGTTCATCCCTGGCTTCCCCTCCACCTTTGGTGTTGCCCTGCCACCTTTGATTGTGTATGGTGATGTATTGTCTGATTGTTAGTTTCCCTATGCTGTGCATGCTTTGGTGATGGGTGTCCATGCAGGGCTGAGAGGGCTATCCGTGCATTGGTATGGCATGCAGGGCTTGGCATTGGTGCTAGTCATTTGTGTCGGTGCAGTATGTGGGATGGAGTGGAGTGATGGGAGTGAAGGTGAGGGAATGTGATGTGATGCCATGCAGGTACTGGGTGATAAGTGGTAAATGTTGACTTACCAGTGTCGGTCCTCCGGCTACTCCAGTGAGTCCCTCAGGATATAGTAATGCCAAGACTTGCTCCTCCCAAGCTGTGAGCTGTGGGGGAGGAGGTGGGGATCCACCGCCAGTCCTCTGTATGACGAGCTGGTGTCTTGCTGCTATGGAACGTACCTTCTCCCGTAGGTCGTTCCACCTCTTCCTGATGTCGTTCCTTGTTCTTGGATGCTGTCCCAGGGCGTTCACCCTGTCCACGATTCTCCACCATAGCTCCATCTTCCTTTCAATTGATATCTGCTGTACCTGTGCTCCGAACAGCCGTGGCTCTACCCTGACAGTTTCCTCCACCATGACCCTTAACTCCTCATCAGTGAAATGGGGATGCTTTTGTGGGGACATGGGTGTTGTGTGGTGTGTGTTGGTGTGAGGGTGTTGAGTAATATGGTGGGGTGTGTGATGTGGGGTGCATGAGAGATGTATGGGTGTATTTGGTGTGTGTGTTTAGTTATCGCAGTGGTCTTGGTGTCAGTCTGCTAGCAATGATTTGTATTTGTAAAAGGTTGTGAGTAATGTGGGTGTGTGTTTTATAGTGCTGTGGGTGTGGTGTGTGTATGAGTGTCAGGTGTGTGTTTTTAGTATTGGCCAATGTGGTGTTGTTTTGTATGTGGGTGTCCATTCTAAGCGCAGGGGTATGTACCGCCAATGGTTTACCGCGGTTGAATGTACGCCATGGTGATTCGTGGGTCATAATGTGGTGGGCGTTGTCTGTTGGCATAACGGAATGGGTGTTCGTACTGACAGTTTACCACTGACCTTTGGACTGGCGGATTTGTGTATGTGGCTGTAGTCTGTCTGATTGGTGTGTGTGTGTCATAATATGGCGAACGGATATTTGCCACCACGTCGGTTTGTTGGCACCCGTCAGTGTGGCGGTAAGCAGCATTTACCACCAATGTCATAATGAGGGCCATTGTCAATTCATAGCAACTTTAGTGGTCAGAGTGGTCTTTCTGCTTCATTATCCCAAATGGTCCACAATGTGTCTGTGTTATCAAATTCAGCCTTTTAGTAGAGTGGTAATCTTTGAGGTTTTTTATTCTTTAGCCACTAGGGGCCAGATGTAGGTAGAAAACATTTTGCGAGGTGCAAATTGCGAGTCCCAGCGACTCGCAATTTGCACCTCGCAAAATGTTATGCAGAAAGGTGTCTGAGACACCTTCTGCGACTCGCTATGGGGTCGCAAAGACCCACCTCATAAATATTTATGAGGTGGGTCGCAGTGTGCGACCCCATAGTGAGTCTAGGCACTCACGGGGAATGGTGGCCTGCTGGAGACAGCAGACCTGCATATCCGTGACTGCTTTTCAATAAAGCAGTTTTTTTTTTTCTCTTTGCAGCCCGTTTTCCTTAAAGGAAAACGAGCTGCAAATAGAAAAAATACCGAAACCTTTTTGTTTCGGTTTTTTTCAGAATAGGCAGTGGTCCTATGGACCACTGCCTGCTCTGAAAAAATATTATTGTGAGCATTTACAAAGGGGAAGGGGTCCCATGGGGACCCCTTCCCGTTTGCGAATGAGTTACCATCCACTTCAAGTGGATGGTAACTGCGAGTTGATTTGCAACCGCTTTCGCGGTCACAAATCAACTCTACATCGCGGTGCGACTCGCAAATAGGTAGGGAACACCGCTTCCTATTTGCGAGTCTGAAACACAATGTGTTTCAGCATCTCGTAAGGGATTTTGCGCCTCGCAAACCTTTTTTTTCGCCGTTTGCGAGGCGCAAAAGCCTTTTTACATCTGGCCCCTAGTCAGAAATTTGAAAAATACAATCTGTAATCTCAAAAAATACATATTACCCTCAAGTCTTTTCTTTGTTGAAGCATTTACTATGGGCTCTAGTTTAACTTGAATTGCATTTTATTATTTGATTGTATTACTCTATCAGGAAAGCAGCTTAAATAACAGTTGTAATAAGATAACAAAAGAAAACATTCTATTTTTATCCCAGGACTAAAGTCAGTAGTGGTAGCTATCTTAAGCAAAGCCCCAGAAAACCCATATTTGTTCTAAGGGCAAATCTTGAATTGGATTATTTTTTACTTGATTGTTCAAACTTTTTAGCTAACATTCTCATTTAGTGAGGTATTTAAAATTATACATTGAACTGTTAGTTAAGCCCAATATCTATCTTTGAAAACCTCCCAAAATGTTATATCATGTCCTTATTCTCTTTCTATATTCATCATATTTTCCATGTTCTATTTTTGTTCTCTGTTCACTATTTTCCATTGACAGTTTTTCCTTTATCATCAGTATCTAATAGATGTTGCTGTCTAGGTCATTCGGGGAAGCTGCAATTTTACTATTGTATATGTGATTGTTTTCTGATGCCCTTGATGTTACAAGGCCCTCTACTCTTGAGCTTTATTCTATGATCATAGTTCAATTCCAAATTTAAATTCTAGCTCAGGTGCCAAAATGTCCCTTATCTTTGCATTTCCATCACTGTCTTCAGTCACAGTTTTTAATGCAGAATCTACAACACTAAACCCTTATTCAATTCATTTGTAGGTCCCCACATACAAAATAGTTCAGCAACAAATTATTTATATTTTGTTTGACCTTGGTCAAGCAATAATTTCCTCTATTAAGTATTTGTTGATCACCATAAGTGGCCTCAGCCCTGGCCACAGTATAAAGAGTTATGCTCCAGATCAGTTTCAGATTTAGGGGGTCATTACAACATTGGTGGTAAATGCCGCTTACCACCGTGCAGAAGACCGCCAACACACCACCGCGGCCGCAGAATTCCACCACAGCTATTATGACCCATAGCTCGGAATCCGCCAAAATTTAGACACCCACACAAGTCCGTCACACCAAAAGTCAGTGATAAACTGGTGATAACAAAACCTCCACCGTCACGCCAACAGGAATACGCCCACACTACTGCGGTATTCCATTGGCGGTACACATTGCCGCGCTCAAAATACACACAAATTTACAAAACACTACCACATTGGACAATTCCAAATACACACACCTGATACACATACACACACCACTCCTACACATCCAATACAATATAAAACACACACCCACATCACCCACAAACCCTTACGACCACAATTGCAACTGAAGGCCAGAGAGAGACACCACCATCTACAAACTAGGATCCACAAGCACTCAACACCATCACTCACACAACATCCACGCACAAAACACCACACACACCTAAACATCACCCCACACACCACAACACACACCACCCCACACATCACCCACACCACCCCATGGCACGGCAAAGACACCCCAGGTTCTCTGAGGAGGAGCTCAGGGTCATGGTGGAGGAAATCATCCGGGTAGAGCCACAGCTATTCGGATCATAGGTGTAGCACACCACCACAGCTAGGAAGATGGAGCTATGGCGCAGAATCGTGGACAGGGTCAACGCAGTGGGACAGCACCCAAGAACACAGGATGACATCAGGAAGAGGTGGAACGACCTACGGGGGAAGGTGCGTTCCGTGGTCTCAAAACACCACATTGCTGTTCAGCGGACTGGCTGCGGACCCCCACCTCCTCCCCCACAACTAACAACATAGGAGGAGCAGGTCTTGGCTATACTGCATCCTGAGGGCCTCGCAGGAGTAGCTGGAGGAATGTACTCTGGTAAGTCAAATCTTAACTATTACATCCCCCACCCTACCTGCATGCTATGACATACCCCCACCCTCGCCCTCACCCCCATCACTCCAACTCCTCACATATGTCCCACTATCACAAACCACACATCCCAACACCAAGCCCTGCATGCAACACCAAAGCAGGGACACCCATCACCAATGCATGGCCACTGCACATACCCACACACACCCCTAAACAATTATCACACAAGGTCCCACACAAGAATGCAAGCACTTGGGTACAGGGTCACCCACTCATTGCACACCATGCCACACACAGATGCAATAATCATGCCTTCACACCCCTGCAGGACCCCTACCCAAAGTCACCGGACAGGAGGGTCCAGACATGTCCACTCCACCCACAGAAGAGGCCCACAGTGATGACAGCAGCTCTGTCCAACTGGATCTAGATGACCAGCCCGGCCCATCTGGGACCTCAGGACAGTCGGTTCCCCTCACACTGGCACAAGCCACAACAGAGACTCCCCCCTCTGGAAACACCAGCACAGCACCCACCCACTGGGCCCATACCTCTGTCCCCAGGACACGTCAAGCAGCAGTGTGTCCACCACTACAGGGAACCCAGGCTAACCCACCACCCCAACAACACCAGGGACCTGGGGGCAGTGGTAGTGGGCACACAGTTCAGGGGACAGAGGCCCAGGAACACAGGGGAACTGGGAGGGCTGTTGTGCGACAGGGGGAGGACAGGCCCAGGGAACCCACTCTCCACGAGGCCCTCTCCAACATCATGGGAGCCTACCATCATTCCCAGGATACAATGGCAACGTTACTGGCCAAGTTTCAGGAGACCCAGCGGCTGCAGGAGGAACAGTATTTGGGGTTCAGGGAGGAACTCAAATCCATCAACACCACCGTGGGCACCATTGTAGGGGTGCTGAAGGAACCCGTCAGCACCAGGAGGGACACTGTGGCACAACAAGGGGCACCTGACACTAGCCTCGATGATGAACTGCCCACCACCTCCGCCGGTGCTAGTGGACAGGAGGCACCGCCACAGGACCACGACACCAGAACCCCACCCCCTGCAGATGGAGAACCACCCCGCAAGCGGTCCCTGAGATCCAGGACAAAGACAGAGAACAATGCCAAGACCTCCGCCAAGAAATGAGACCACCCTGATTGTCATCCTTCTGTCCCACTTTGTCACCCTGTCCATCCTTAAACTACCCTAGCTCCACTTCCTATGCCCCTTTGGACAATGCACCTGTGAGACTAATAGACTGGACTCTGCCATGGACATTCCTCCACCATCACCCCTGACCATTTTACAACCCCCTCCAATATTGAGCACTTAAATAAACACCCTTAAAGCACAAAACAATCTGGAGTCAGTCTGTGCTTTCGAAAATGTGTATTTGCAAAAACTGTGTAAAAATGCTAAATCCATTATATTGTCAACATACCTATGTCACACAGCTCTAGTCCATGAGGTAACAAAGCAGATGTCACACAGTGGAACCCACATCTGTGAAATTGAAAGGGAAAGTGACAACTTAGGGTCCCTACACTGGGTAAAAGTGATGGACAGATGAGAGGTAGAACAATTACATCAGATGTAGCAGGCAGTGATGTCTTCTTACCTGTGTCTCACTGGAAATATTGATGAATCACTGTGTTTCTGTTGTCGATGTCCTTTTCTTCTGCTTCCTCTCCTTCACTGTCCACAGGCTCCACAGTTGCCACAACACCACCATCTGGACCATCCTCCTGCAGAAAAGGCACCTGTCGTCGCAAAGCTAAGTTGTGAAGCATACAGCAGGCCACGATGATCTGGCACACCTTCTTTGGTGAGTAGAATAGGGAACCACCTGTCAGATGGAGGCACCTGAACCTGAAGGTCCTCTCTATAACCCTCCTAGTTTGCCCATGGGCCTCATTGTAGCGTTCCTCTGCCCTTGTCCTGGGATTCCTCACTGGGGTCAGTAGCCATGACAGGTTGGGATAGCCAGAGTCACCTGCAAATGTCGAGGGAAATCTGTTAGACACACACTAACTCTTAGGGACATACCCAGACACCTAGTCACACTGTGTAGGCTCCATGTCTTCACCCAATAGCCACACACGGTGCCTCTGGAGTTGCCCCATCACATAAGGGATGCTGCTATTCCTCAAAATGTAACCGTCATGCACTGAGCCAGGAAACTTGCCATTCACATGGGAGATGTACTGGTCAGCCAAACACACCATCTGGACATTCATTGAATGGTAACTCTTCCGGGTTCTGTACACCTGTTCACTCCTGCGGGGGTGGGGGGACCAAGGCCACATGTGTCCCATCAATGGTACCTATGATGTTGGGGATATGTCCCAGGACATAGAAGTTACCTTTCACTGTAGGCAAATCCTCCACCTTAGGGAAAACGATGTAGCTGCACATGTGTTTCAGCAGGGCAGACAACACTCTGGACAACACATTGGAAAATATAGTCTGGGACATCCCTGATGCAATGGCCACTGTTGTTTGAAAAGACCCACTTGCCAGGAAATGGAGTACTGACAGCACCTGCACTAGAGGGGGGGATTCCTGTGGGATGGCGGATTGCTGATATCAGGTCTGGCTCCAACCGGGCACACAGTTCCAGGATTGTGGCACGATCAAGTCTGTAGGTGACAATTACATGTCGCTCCTCCATTGTCGACAGGTCCACCAGCGGTCTGTACACCGGAGGATGCCGCCACCTCCTCATCTGCCCCAGCAGACCTGCTCTATGGAGGAGAACAGCAAGCAGAGAGTCAACCAACACTGAGGTACGTTAAGACTTTATTCCTCAATTTTTTAAAACCGCTATGTGCCTGTGTTAGTGTGTATGCAAGGCCTAGATATGTGTGACACATTTAAAATGAATGCCATGTGGCCCCCTGAAATGGCGGCTGCCGGACCTCTAAAGTGGGACAATGGGATGTGAGGTAACTGCGCTGGCGTTGTACACCGTCGCGGTAGGCGGTCGAAGACCGCAGCGCAATGCTGCATTGGTTAACATTGGCCCCTATGGGTCCCAGGAGCCAATGACGATGTACGCCGGCGGTGACGGTACGCACCGCCGCAGACGTGACCGCCAGTTTCTATCTGTTCAATCACTTGATACCTGATCTTCGACAGGAGAGGACCTACTCTGCAAGTGCTGCTGTGGCCTCGGTCTGGAAGAGACAATGGCTCGTGCGTCTGGGGAAAGGGCACCTACCTTCACATCGGAGGAGTTGGAGAAACTCGTGGACGGGGTCCTCCCCCAGTACAACCTACTCTACGGTCCTCCAGACAAACAGGTAAGTACACAGGGAGCATGTTGTATGGGCAATGCCTGTGTGGAGAGGGCTGGATGTAAGAAGGAAGGGGGCAGAGTGCTGCGTGCATGAAAGACGGTGAATGCATGTGCCACATGGCAAGGGTAGGGATGGGGGCCAATCACTTTGACGGTGCTGTTGGTAATGACTTCTCTTCTTCCCCTGTACATTTCATGTAGGTCAGCGCCCACCAGAAGAAAGATATTTGGCAAGCCATCGACAAGGACGTCCGGACCCTGGGGGTCTACCACAGACCGAGCACCCACTGCTGGAAAAGATGGGAGAACATTCGCCGCTGGAGCAAGAAGACGGCGGAAGCTCAGCAGGGGATGGCCTCCCAACGTGGGAGGGGTGCCCAGCGCACCATGACCCCCCTGATGTTCAGGATCCTGGCAGTGGCCTACCCGGAGTTGGATGGGTGCTTGAGGGCATCACAGCAGACACAAGGGGGTGAGTACACTCTCATTCTGCTGACTTTGTGCGCAGTGGAGTTGTCTGGGTGGGGGAGGAGGCCTGTGGGTTTCCCTAGGCCAGGGCGAGTTCAGTAGGCAAGGCCCCTCCGTAAAGCAGGCCATGTGGCACCTCAGCCCACCTCTGTAGAGTGCCAAGTACAGCTATTCATGCCCCTGTGTCATCTATGTGTGCAGATGTCGTCCATAGCCTTGTAGGCCATTTCCCAGGATTTGAACAGTGGAGCCCAAGAGCGCGGCGTAGTGCAGGGGGCTTCTGTGTCTGTCTTGTCTGCCAACAGTAGCAGTAATCCATGCACTCAACATGTCTTTCTTCTGTCGTCCTCCCCCTTTTTGTGGTCTCCCTGTTCTTGTGTGCATTAGCATCATCAGGCTGAGGAGCAGTGGCACCGGGGCAGGAGGGAGCTGCATCCCACATGTCCCCGGAGGGCGAGACTACGGACTCCAAATTCACCAGTGGGATGGAGGGCGAGGAGAGCTCCACGGCGGGGACAGGAGCTGACACCAGCGACACGGACTCGTCCTCTGATGGGAGCTCCCTTGTGGTGGCGGCAACATCTGTGCCCCCCGCATCTACAGGTACAGCCGCCACCACCCCTACCAGCACCGCCCTCCCAGCAGCCCCTCAGCCTTCGCCCCGTGCCCACTCACCCAGGAGGGTGGGCATCACCTTCGCCCCAGGCAACTCAGGCCCTGCCCCAGTCACCCCTGCTGCCCTCAGTGAGGAGGCCATTGACCTCCTCAGGTCCCTCACTGTTGGGCAGTCTACCATTCTGAATGCCATCCAGGGTGTAGAAAGGCAGTTGCAACAAACAAATGCATTCCTGGAGGGCATTCATTCTGGTCAGGCGGCCCTTCACCGAGCTTTTCAGACTCTGGCCTCAGCACTGATGGCAGCCATTGTCCCCGTCTCTAGCCTCCCCCCTCCAACTTCCTCCACCCAGACCCAATCCCCTGTACCTCTGCCTATCCCAAGCACACCATCAGACCAGCCTGCACACACCTCAACACACAAGGGAAGCTCAGGCAAACATAAGCACCACACATCCCACAGGCACTCACGCAAGCAACACACACATGCAGACACACCAACATCCACTGCCTCCATTGTGTCCCCCTCCTCCTCGTCTCCCTCCTCCCTCCCAGTCTCGTCTACACTCACACCTGCATGCACTACCTCTACAGCCACCACGTCCCTTACCAGCACACCCAACAGCACACCCCGCTCACGTGCAGTCACACCCCCACTACCATTCACACGTCCCCTGTGTCCTCTCCCAGTGTGTCTGTGATGCCCCCTCCCAAGATACACAAACGCAGGCACACACCCACCCAACAGCCATCCACCTCACGACAGCCTCCAGCGCATGCACCTTCACCCAAAATCACCAAACGTACACCTCCTACTACCACCACCTCTTCCTCCACTCCCAAACCCCTCCAGCTACCCGTCCCAGTGTGTCCAAAAAACTTTTCCTGTCCACCCTTGACCTTTTTCCCACACCTCCCCCACCACGTCCATCTCGTAGGTCCCGAAGTTGCACCTCAGCCAAAACATCTCCGGGACCAGTGGTGCCTGTATCACCGGTATGTGGAGTGCACCGGCCACCAGGACAGCCAGTGTGGCACGGAGCCACAGCACAGACAGTCCCCCACCTGTGAAGCATCAGAAGTTGGCCAGTGCCCGGCGGGAGAGGGGGAAGACTCCAGCCACCAAAGCCGCTCCCAGGGGCCCCGTTGGGAGTGTGGAGTCAGCTGTGACACCTTCCAAGGTGGGGAAGGGGCACAAGAAACCCGGCAAGTCTGGGAAGAGCTTCACGGCGGAGAAGAACGCCATCATCCCCGCTGCCCAGAAGGCCACTGCCAGCCCCAGCCCTGCTGCCCAGGAGGCCACCGCCAGCCCCAGCACAGCTGCCCAGGAGGCCACTGCCAGCCCCAGCACAGCTGCCCAGGAGCCACCGCCAGCCCAGCTGCCCAGGAGGCCAGCCCCAGCCCAGCTGCCCAGGAGGCCACGGCCAGCCCAGCTGCCCAGGAGGCCACGGCCAGCCCCAGCCCAGCTGCCCAGGAGGACACCGCCAGCCCCAGCCCAGCTGCCCAGGAGGCCACCGCCAGCATCAGCCCAGCTGCCCAGGAGGCCACCGCCAGCACCAGCCATGTGATGCAGACAATTGCCCAAACTGCCCACACTACAAGTGACATGCAGATGGGGCATAGGGGTGAGAGACTGCAAACATTAATGACAGGAACAATGCATGGGAGCCAACATGGCAATGTACCACCAATAGGAAGTCAGTGAAGTCACATGGTTGTCGCAGCCGTCATTTGTCCAGGGGTGTGTATCCTATTGTGTCAGGGTGTACAACATAACTACCAGTGGCACACCTCAGAGTCATCCTGCCCACGTGTCACTGTAGTGGTGTATGTTGTGTGTGTCCTACAGGGTTGTTGTGCTGTGTGTATATTGGTAGGTTTATTGACTTACCGACAAGAAGACCATTGCCATATTGTCCATCCTGGAAGTGCTGATTGATCTTGCTGTGGTGGAATATGAATGAATCATGGACACTCCCAGGATACTTGGCCAAGATGTTAGTGAACAATTCCTGGTGGTCAATTATGGCCTTCTCATTGATGTAATGCATGTGCTTTCTGTTCTGGAATAGGTGCTCTGTTGCTGCAGGTGGGACGATCTGGACATGGGTGCAGTCAATTGCACCAAGTACATGCAGGAAGCCATGGATTTGGTAGAAGTCCTGTTTTATCTCCTGTTGCTTCTGCTGGGTGTTGGGGAAGCTGGAGTGGCTGGGTGTGAGGGAGATTATGGCATCTAACACCTTGGGCAGGAAGGCCGAGAATGAGGGGTGTGATACTCCAGCGACCAGGGCACCCGTTGTCTGGAAGGAGCCACTTGCCAACATATGCAGGACAGCTAGCAGATTAGTCACCTGTGGTATGTTGTGTGGTGTCTGCAGGTTAGCTGTTAGTTGTGGCTCAATATGGCACAGAGCTGCTGTATGGCTTCCCAGTTCAGTCTATACCTCCGGATAGTGTCCTGTTCCCTGAGGCCATGTAGGGTTGTCCTGTTCCTGAATACCCTCTCCTGCCTTCTACGTTGCCTTTGTGGGATGCGTTGGGGTGGTGATGCCTGCTGCCTTTGGTCCTGTGCTCGGCGTTGTCTTGCAAGCTGCATCAGTAGCACCTCCATGTTGTCCTGTTGGTCTGTGATGTTGCTTGTGTGTGTTTTCCTTAAGTAGTGGTGTTTTTGCCTCATTTTACCGCCTGCCCTGACCCAGGTGTTACATTTTGATGCATATCGAGTTTAGCATAATTTTTCAGGTCCGCCTCCCACTCGTGCGTCATTTTTGCCCTGTTGGAAAAATATGGTGCTAGGGTGTTTGAGTCATTTTGTGGACGGGAACGCCTACCTTGCATCTCATTGACGCAGGCGGTTTCATGCATCCTTAAAATGACGTTAACTCTGTATTTTTGACGCTAGACGGGTCTAGCGTCAAAAAATAAATATGGAGTTAAATTTGCACTGGATTTGCGTAAAAAACAAATACGCAAATCTGGCGCAAACAGAGTATAAATATGGTCCTTAGAGTCCCACTCTGCAGTTCTAGGGCACCACCTTCAACTTCCAGAGAGGGCAGTCTTGTCTCACAGCAGCCAAAACTGGCAAGTAGAACACCAGCAACAACAGCATCAGAAGAATTTGACCCAACCTGTGCATTGACTTGGTTTCAAGTGGCAGGTATTAAGTTCAATGCAGAGGCAAAAGTGGTTGAGCAAGTGGCAACACCAATGACACTTCCGAGGATGTTTCAGGAGTATCTGGATGACCCAAAAGAGGTGTGCAAGGATCAAATCCCATTGGTGTACTAGTATGGGAAGATGGGCCAATGGGCAGAGCTCAGCAGACTGGCAATAAAGTATCTGGCTTGTCCTGTAGCCAGTGTGTCTGCTGAATGTGTGTCCAGTGCAGTTGGTGCAGTTGTAACAGTGAGAAGAACCCATCTCTGATTTCAAAACATGAAAAGATTAACCATGATGAAAATGAACCAGCATTTTATACCAATTGATTACACTGTTCCCAAAAGACCACAGGAGGAGGAAGTCTATGATTGATCGGAATCAAGTGTGCTTACTGACCAACTTCTGGGTAAACAGCCTTAGTTTGAGGATGAACTCTACTTCCTGGACTGAGTATGCCAGTACCACTATAGAACTTTTTAATTATTTCTCATTGAACTTCTTTCTTCCTTTACAAACAACAAAAGAATTGCTAGTAGAATATTATGTTTGTGTTGGATCTATGCTGCCCCACTATTTTTAAGTCACACATATAGCTGAATAGAAGTTGGACCCGTCTGCAATGAAGAAGCCCCCACATTCAATGACTTCCTCCCGCATATTCCATTGACCATCCTTTTTTTACACCTTCTAGCAGGGCTGCCCCGGAAGATCATGATTAAAAGACTACCAGTGCCAATGCCAAATTCCAATGTATTGCTACCATCAAAGAGAAGATAATATTTTGTGCAACCACCCTGCTTGGATTGGAAGAGGTAACTACTAACTATTGCACCAATGAGTGGTGATATATTGAGTGATTGTGAGTGATGAGTGATGATTGATGATGTATGTGGTGGCTGATAGCGAGGGAGGTAGATCAACAAATTTGTAACCTTGTTTCTGATGATTTGCAATTTTGGAGGCTGTTTTTTTCCTGAAAGTGATTGGCATTTTAAGCTTAGTGACATTTACCTGCAGGGTCCACTCCTTTTTTCTGGTTCCCCAAACCAGACCAGTCACTTTAGTTACCACATATCTACACAAAATACTCCAGTTCTGTATCTCTATTTGGTCTTCAACAGCAGTGCACTACACAGGTCTACCTCGCTCGGTTTGGGGCTGTGATGGAGTTACTCAGAATTAGGAGGAGGAGGATGGAAGGACTGAGGGTGGGGCTACCTCAAAAGGTAGAAGGAGAGTTATTGGCTTCAAAGAGAAATCATGATGATAGTGAATACTCTGAGGTCTAGTACTCACTCACCTCTGTGGCCTAGAGAGCGGTGCGTTGTTGGGAAATGCTGCTGAGTATGTGTTTGCTACATTGCTGGCTCAAACGTCATACTCCTCTTATGTTCTTGCTCTGCCTCTTAGTCTTCTTGGTATACTCCAGACTCCTCATGAAGCTTAACTTGCTTCCCTTTGTTCTTCTCCTCTACTCCGCAAACACAGTTACTGTTTTTCAATATGCAGACCTTCTTATAGTCCTCTCCACAGGATCAAAATGCGGTGAAAGCTTGACACTTCAGCTTCCCTGCCAGGCAGGTTCAGTCAGGTACCCAAGAGGACATATATTCCAAGAAGAAGGTAGATGCACCGCCGAATTTGGTAATACAGTAACATTTTACTTTTAACAATCATAATTTTTAGAACTGGGAGTGTTAACTTCAATCCTCCATAATTTGTATTTTTGAATCCTAGAAGACATACTCTTTAGACATTTACTATCTTGGTTCTTTAAGGGGCAGAAGTACTGTTTGCAAAGCATTTAACTGAACTGTCTCTTACTTATTACTTCATCGTTCCCTTTCACAACAGATTGATGATGGTGTGCTGCTCAGCGCCTCAATTAATATTGTTGTGGGATCTCTTTTATAGTGTTTTCTTTGTCACAACATTTCCCAAATCCCCTTTCCCATCCATTCATTAAGCCCCTAAACCTCTTCTCCCAGGCTGTGTGATTTATTGAGATCTGACTTAATTTTACATCATAAATGAATCACACACTTCCTGGAGTGGATGAGTTGAAAGCGACACCAACTCACTATCTGGCTTTCTAGTACCTGAGCAATATTCCACACCTGCTTGATCGACATCATCATTAAGGCCTTGTGTTGTATGTTGCCTAAACACTTAACCTTGATGTAAGACCTGAGAGCCTTAGGGTGGTCATCCCCCAACTTTTTACGTGTCTCCCTTCACTTTTCTAACACTGTTTTTCTCGTTTTAGGATTCTGCTCACTTTACCACTGCTAACCAGTGCCAAAGTGCATATATTCTCTCCCTTAAACATGGTAACATTTGTTCATTCCCAATTGCCATATTTGATGTACTTGTAAGTCCCTAGTAAAATGCACTACATGTGCCCCAGGCCTCTAAATTGAATGCTACTAGTGGACCTGTAGCACTAGTTGGGCCGCCCACATATGTAGCCCCTTAACTATGTCTGAGGCCTTCCATTGCAAGGCCTGTGTGTCGCGTTTCACTGCCACTTCGACCTGGCATTTAAAAGCACTTGCCAAGCTTTAAACTTCACTTTTTCTGCATATGAGTCAACCCTAAAATAGGCCCTAGGTAACCCATAGAGCAGGGTGCTATGTAGGTAAAAGGCAGGACAGGTACATGTGTGTTTTATATGTCCTGGTAGTGGAAAAACTCCCAAATTCATTTTCCACTTCTGTGAGGCCTGCTCCTTTCATAGTATAGCATTAGGGCTACCCTAATATACTGCTTGAGTGGTAGATTATGTTCGGAAAGGGGTAACCAGGTCATATTTAGTATGGCCAGAATGGTATTAGAAAATCCTGCTTAGTGGTGAGGTTGGATTTTATATTACTATTTTAGAAATGCCACTTTTAGAACTCCAGATGCAAGTTGGTGTCTTCCGTCTCGCCGAAACAAGTTCATCTGAAGAGACACTAAATAAATGATGATAGAGGAATAGTGGAATCGTTCACCAATTCCAGTGTTCTACATGGATTATCTGACTTTGTTGAAATACGACCATAAATATTACTTAATC
Source organism: Pleurodeles waltl (assembly GCF_031143425.1). Taxonomy (NCBI): domain Eukaryota; kingdom Metazoa; phylum Chordata; class Amphibia; order Caudata; family Salamandridae; genus Pleurodeles; species Pleurodeles waltl. The sequence goes on along the minus strand of NC_090449.1, from coordinate 683,519,950 downwards.
TGAAGAGACACTGAACAAGTGAGGAGAGAGGAATAGAGGAATCATTTACCGATCCCAGTTTTCTACATGGATTATTTGACTTTGTTGAAATACAAACAGAAATATTGGAGTAACGGCTGTATCTGACCATGAATAGCTGCTAATAAGAAACAATATAAGGACATTTTTATTGAAAATTATGTGACTACTGGGTGCTACCGTCTAAAAGAATAGCAGTCCTGATGATGACCCATTTTTGGTTTGTGCCAATATGCTAGGTGGCAACGTTGACAGACATAGTTTGATGTGGATTATTGAGGAAATAAACAGTGACTTCAAGACACCTGGATTGAAGGAGTCTTTTGGAAGATCACTGATCTTTTTAACCACATTTTTGCAAATATTGTATTTAACACTTTGACACTATATATTTCACATAACTCACAGCCTGAGTTAATGCCATGGGAGTCAAAGCATACACTTCCCCCTCGGGCCAATTGTTTTCTGTTTTACATTTACTTACCCAGGTCCAGGGGTTACTGGGTTACACCTGATTTTGTTTAATTACTTTTAGAAAGTGAGCATTGCCCTCCACTTGAAATCCATCTGTGTCTTACAGCCTGTCTCCAATCCACGTCTGGGCTGGGCTGGTTGCCCCTTGTGAATTTCACCCAGACAACCACAAACACTGGATACTCAGTCACACCTGCACTCATCGGCATACTGAATAGGTCTTACTGGGCTGAAAGGGTGGAGGGCCTGACTCTTATATTTCAAAGCTAGTGGCTTGCCCTCACACACTGCCAAACTCCCTACTGGGACCCTGGCAAACAGACCTGCACTGAAAGGGGGACTTGTGCACTTCTAAACCACTCTTTGAAGTCTCCCCCACTTCAAAGGCATTTTGGGTTTTTAAACTGGGTCCCGGACCTCACCAACTCATACACTTCTGGACCTGAACCTGCAACCTGTCAAGAGGACTGCCTGGCTGCCCGAAGGACTCATCTAGACGGCTTTGCTGTGAATGACGTCTGCCCTGCTGTTGTCCTGCTGCCCTCTTTCCCTCTGACTTTGCTGAGAGGTCCTCTCCAAGGGCTTGGAAAATCGCCACACAGCTTGCCGGAAACGAAGCACAGCTTGCCTTGCAATGAGAAAATCTCTGCATAGCAGAACCGGAATGGCGCAGCCCGACTTTCTGAGTGAAGATTCGACGCAGCACCTGCCTTGCGACTGGAAATTCAATGCACATCCCTACCGGATTAATGCACAGCCAAACCAGAATGACGCAGCCCAACTTCCAGAGTGAAGAATCAATGCAGCGCCTGCTGTGAGACAGAAAATTTGATGCATCACCACACCGGATCGATGCAACATCTGTGACTTCGTCCCACACACCCTGGGTTTCCACGCATCGTGCCTGGGTGTCAAAAAGATCCCCACATTGCAGTAAGGAACCAAGATTGCACATCGGAAATCGATGCAAAGCCCCTTGCAGCGTGGAAAGAAATGATGCCTTGTAAGCTGCGTAGGAAAAGCTGAAGCTCACCCTATTTGTCCACGCATCTCCTCCTCCGTGGTCTCCATGCGTGTTAATTTTGACAGAAACCAGGTACTTTGTAAAATCAAAAGGCAACTGTTGATTTCTAAGATTTAAGACTCTCTTTAATCCTGCAAAAGTGATATCTCAACTTGTGCTTATTGAATCTATATCGTTTTGACCTTAATTTAACCAGATAAATATCTTATATTTTTCTAAACCTGTGTGTGTTACTGTATGGTTTATTGCACAAATACTTTCCACATCGCCTTCTAAGTTAAGCTGGACTGCTCTGTGCCAAGCTACCAGAGGGTGGGCACAGGATAATTTGGATTGTGTGTGTCTTCCCTGACTAGGATTGTGGTCCCTATTTGGAAAAAGGTGTACACCTCTGCCAACTAGAGACCCCATTTCTAACACTTGATCAAACCCCCTCTGACTCTGAGCCCACTTCTCCTGACTCAATGATTTCAATTCCTAATTTTAGTTGTTAAATACTAGCTCCCTATGCTTAGAAGAAGTTGATATTGCTAGTTTTTAATGATCATATCAGGTCTTCTTTTTTGTGTGTCAAATACTGTCATTGTGGTAGTCTGGTCTCAATCTTCATAAAGTAATGATATAATATATGACCCACTAACGCTCTGTTTTCTTTCAATCTAGTTGACAGTGATGGATAAACATATGACTAATCCTGCATTTGGAGCTTGCCTAGTTGGGAGTGGCACTTTGTGTCTTCCCTGTTAGCGTGCTAGCCTGTTATTACTACTACCACCCTGTAAGATGCCACCTTGGGAAAATCCCTGCAGTAAGAAGACTGTGGCATTAGCCCTCGCTTCATCTATTCAGTTAAGAGAAGAACAATGGATAGAATTGAACTTGTTTAGTTAGTGACTAACTTTAGCTGAGGAAGATTTTCTTTTGTGTGTTTTTAGGTTTGTGTACACAAGATAGGCCATGGCAATCATCCCCTAGTGGTCAATATAGTTACAGAGGACAGTAGAGCAAAGGTGTAAGTAAATGACATACATTTTTTCGCAGACTTAAAAAACAGACTACAGACTATACTAAAAGACAGCAGTGCAAATTAAAACATCAAAATAAACATTTGAGGCATAAATGAAATTTTAAAAAAATCCCCTTTTATTTTTCACAAATGGAAAACCCATAATTTCTACCCACAACAACCCACCTCTCTCCTCCAAAAAATAGCCAAGTCTCCAACATGTCAAATGAAAGTCCAAAGTGAAACCTGGGCACAACTCCCTCCCCACCCTTTCTACCCACAACAGGTCCCTCCAACAAAAAGACAATTTAAAAAAAAAGGGGCTCAGCAGAGGACATTGTCAATATGGGTCGGGAGCTGGTCACGGCTCTGCTCTATGCTCTCTAGCCAGCTTTCAATGTGCTCAAGTCACTGCAGAACACGGACCTGTAATTCTCTGTCTGAGTGAAAAGGGTGGCATCAGTGGCAGTCACGGACTCTGACAGCTGGCGATGGTGCCGGTGATGTAATGGCCTGGAGGCTGTGGCTGGTGTGCTGCTAAACTAGGTTCTGGGTCAGAAGCAGCTATTTCCACCTGTTCATCCTCCAGGCCCCCCAGACACGAGTATTCGGCCTGTATAGTCTCCAGCCTCTGCCGCTTCACACGCCCCTATCTCCTGCCTGATGGGTGGTGCAGGTCGACCAGCAGAAGTAGCTATATCAAGAAACACAAAAATAAAAAAGACAAACTGTAAACAAAGCTCTGAGAAAACACTCCTTTCAAAGTAAATAGTGGGTGGCACAGAAGCAGTACAGTGGTGGTCCGTAGGGACATTGGAATTTGATGTGATTATGATTAGAAGAGTCACAGGGCTAATTTTATTTGCTTACCCAGACATACCTCACACAAAAACTGTTTGGTAGAAAAGAAATAAGGCAGAATAACACCAGATTTTAAAAAAAACAGTGATTTGATTATTTTTTCTTTTAAAGGCTTTTCTAGTAAATATACACTTTTAGTGGAAAAATAAAAATCAATTACCTCTCATTTATAAGTAAGGCATAATGCACTATGGAGTACAAGTTGGTGTGCCAAATTAATGGAGGCATGCTAGTCAGTGCTTTGGGTACTTCACTACTGTCTGCAACTTCGGCAGCTGTAGTTGACAATTATCTATTTTTAATTCCAATGGCCCTGCTCTTCCCCAATTGCCTTTCACTTCCTTTCTACCCTCACTCCAAAGAGGCAGATGAATAATAAATAAGATACTACATCACACATGTTACATATACAATTATCCTGTCTGCCGTTAGTAGATGGTGGGGAAAACGATGGACTGTACTTCAGGGAAAGGAACGGGTTATATAGAATGTATTTGGAATGTTCAATACAGAGTATGCATTAAGCCAAACTTGAAATCAAATCAGGCACTTACTAGTCCTACTTTACTCACTGGTTTCACCCACCACCACAAATTATTTCCAACAAATTAATGTGCTGGGCAGTAAGGAAAGGAAGCTGGACATACTCTACTGTAGCAAAAGGCAAAGGGATTTGGCGGGTAGGCAGAGATTTTGTTATAGAATGGAGTGGTGTCAATGATCATCGATTCATCATGTGCCTAAGCTTGGCTTATTCAGTCACTGTAATAGACGAAAGTCTAAGGGGAAAAATCTGAACGGGGTGTAAAATAAATCTGTTATAGGAAACCATAAAATATATTTTGGAAACACTTCCCATGGCCATAATAATGTGGCACATGGCAAAAATGGATTTTTCAGATGATTGGTGGGATACATATCTGCCTCTTTAACAAATACAATGAGTCGAGGGATTAGAAGAACACAAATTATAATGCCCCCACTTTGAGCTATAGATTTGATAACCATAAAACAAACTGAGTAAAGAAGGTAAGCAGCATTCCTCTCTCCAGAAGAACTCCCTTGTTTAATCATCCAAGCAATTATTCAATCGTTGTTTCATTTTTCCTAAGTACATTCACCCATAGCCACCATGATTTAAGTTTTACTTACTCCCATCCAGTCTTTCATCAAAATTTCCAATCCATTAGCCATCCATTCAGCATCCGCCCTTTCTTTCAATTATCCTTTCACCTTTCCAGCCATTCACCCAATACTCACCCATGCATCCTTGCACTCACCCACACATCCTTTCCTTTCGCTCATTTCACCCATCCTTTCTTTCAACCTTAATTTTTTCCCTTTTCCATCAAGCCATCATTTTCATTTTTAGTGTTCATTATGTGAGCTTTTGCTTAGTTGCAGATAGAAGAAGCCATAAGTCAATCACCGCTGTAGCTTGTAAAGAAGGGGCTTCAAGATCACGGGTCACAACAACACCCTTGTAGGTAGTGAGGATAAAAGTAATTGTCAATAAGGAAGCAATGTGACTTAACACCGTCCATCCCTTCCACTGCTACTTCTCCTGCTCCCTTTCCTCTTACAGGGGCACTTGAGCCGGCACCATTGGTGGTCAGTGTGGTTAGGAAAAAACATTATACAGTTTTTAGATGCTTTGTACACCTCTCCACTTAATTTTTTTAATAACAAAATGCAGCGCAATTCATCACAACAATACAGTTAGAACTGCAATATCTTCAATAAGAAATCTCACTCTGGGCATTTTGTTGATTCACAATGTTAGGAAAGTCAGGTAGTCACACCAACCAAAAACTTTTCATAATGGAGGGGCAGAGCTATAGCCTATGATGATGATGATTTGGAATCATTGAAGCGCAATGAAGGGGTGGAATAACATGGTCAATGAAAGACAGACAAAAAGATAATGTAGAGACAACAGAAATTACATGATAAATGGATAGGAGAGTTGGAAAAGAAAGGAAACAGTATAAAAAATAAACAAGGCAAAATTAGAAGAGGTACGACCATGGGCAGAGGTAAAAGTTAGGGATATAATGACAATGATAATAGGACTTACTGGGATGAGCAGAGCTCCCAGCATTGGCGCTGGTGGTCTTCGGCTACTCCCCAGCTCTTGGCAGATACAACTCTGTGCCTCTCTCTTGCCCTTCGGTGCTGATGTAAGAAAGAAGATTTAAAAAAATTGATTAGTGGTACATTTAATCTCCACAAATTTGGTAAACATGGTAACATTGCACTTATCTAAATCAGATCGCCTATTGGCTAAACTATTCCTAAAATCCCTTTTCCAAATTTCCATAGCAAAAACTAAATTTGGAACTAATGCATTTCAATGAATGATTTTGATTCTATTCTCATTTCTCAACTCCCCTTGATAGACCACCTCAGTCTCCCTTTTGTTAATGAATAGGTCCATATTAGTTCCACTACACATCCCTGTGAAATGTGTAAAGAAAGTCACAGAGAACGCTAGCGCACTGATATCACTAATTCACATGGTGACAAGAGGACAGAGGAGTCTGCATTGAAATGTCTTCTTAAATAATCAGCTAAAGCGAGCACCGACTAGCATGATGAGGTAGCGCTGAGCACCTACCTAGCTCTAACTGGACCACATAATAATATTCTTAACGTACACTAAACGTAACTTACGTTTTAGAGTGAGTAGCATGCTATTTGGAAAAAAAGTTAGCATTGTAGAACACAAACACAATAATATAGCTAACATACTCACCAATCCCCAGAATCTCGATGCCTAGCTATGATATCTGCTCATTGGTGCGTAAGCTGCTGGGTGGTGCAGTGGACCTAGTTGGTGCGTTGAACACATCTGTGCACCCTCCCCCATTGTAGCCGATGTTCCCGCAGGAGGTAACCGTTGCCAGACCTATCACCTGCTCCAAGCATGGAGGGGAGGTAGTACTGCAAATAGAAAACCAGTGCTGCCACCTCCACCTCACAGAAAATGGACCCCTTGGCAGTGCCCCCACCAACAAGGTAGACAGCTGCTGCTGGCTGTTCAGTCAGGGCTGGAGCTGCCGCTGCCCTATTCACCAGTGTCACCCTGCTCTGCCATCGCGCTGGGTGATGCGGTGACTAAAAAAGAAACAGGGAAAGGAAGGGATGGAGGAAGAAATAACTAAAGAAGTAAAGGGAAAAATAAACAAGCTCCAAAAAGTCACCAAAAGCACAATAAATGAAAATGAGGGGTAGAATAATTAGAAGGGTGGTAGATTAAAAAGATTATTAAGAGAATAAATAAACAGGCCCAGCACCATAAACAGAGTAAAACTCAAGATGGCTGCACCCATGCAAACTGCGTTGTGCTGTTTGCACACGATTTTGAATGCGAAAATGTACTCCGTGTTGCATTTGATTTAAAATGCAATGCAAACTGGTGTGACGGGAAACTCCACCTGCTTGAGGAACTCCACGTAGCATGCCAGAGTTGTTTAACACTTTGCAGAGTTCCACGTAGCATGATTCCATGAATTCCACCCACCCCTACTCCTAAGTTAAGCCTAACTGGTTGTTGGCCAAGCTACCAAGGATTGTGCAAGGATTAATTTACTGAGACCTTGACAGGACCTAGTGTGGGATTGGGGCCTTTTAAAAGTGTTGTTACCTAACTGCTCTTACTAATAATCCACTTTCCAGCATCCACCTTCTGTAACAAGAGCTCCAATGCCACTCTGTAAGATATCCAAGAACTGAATTTCTTCATTTGTCTGCAGTTGTTCACATCTTTATTCTTGCTGTTTTGCTTCTTGGACTTCTCTGACCTGTACAGTTTGTGGTGGTACAGTCACTAGTGGTCTTGGTTCTGGCTCATAGAACACCATTTCTTTATACAGATCCCTGTTTCGCTGGGTATGCAAAGCATGCATCCAATAGGGTACTCCAGCACATTTGACAGCAGTGTTTAAAATCACCTGGCAAGGGTCTTTCCACCTTGGCCACAAACAGGACTTTCAAACATGGTTTTTGATGAGACCCAATCTCCTGGGTTCAGATCATGGCACTGCTCTTGATGTGGGTTTGCAGTGACATCTTCAATCTGTCGAGGGACAGAATGCACCACATCAGCCAATCCTTTCAGTAATCAAGTGCCAAGTCATCTGTTATGTTCACTTCACAAGTGCATTTGCAGGTAGCGCAGGCAGTCTCAACGCTCTATCTCTGAGTTTCTCTTGAGGTGAAAAATCTGTATTCCTTTCAGGTGTACTTTAAAGACTCATCAAAACAAAAGATAAAGCATCGGGCCATTTCAGTGAAGTGGATTCACAAACGTTTGCCAATTGGGACTTGCTGGTGCCATAGAATTGCTCTAAAATGCCAGAAGATTTAGGGTGATAGCTACAATGCAACTTCTGCTCTATTTGTAATGCTGCACCCAACATTTTGATGATCTCACTGTTAAAGTGAGTTCCTTGAGCTGACTCCAAAGAAACCGGTATTCCATACCTTGGTCCCAGTTCCTTTCCCAGCAATTAGCTACAGTGAGACCATCATTTCTCGTACTTCGGTAGGCTTCCACCCATCGAGAAAAAATGCACACTATAACTAGAACGTATCTCAGCCTTTTGCAAACAGGCATTTTGATGAAGTCCAGCTGCATCTAGTTAAAGGGACCACCTCACCTCCCTACGTGACTCAGTGTAACTGGTGTCATTTCCCTGCATTCATCTGTTGGTATGTTATACAGTGATGACACAGTTCTCCTGCATGAGCCCTAAATCTGAGGGTACACCAATTGTGTCTGAATTATCTAACCATTGCATCCCTACCTAAATGTGTGGGACCATCGAAATGTCATGTCATGGGTGATAGTAAACAATCTGGCCACACAGGTCTCCCCTCTACTGAAACCAAAATATCAATTGCAAAGTTTCCACATCCTGCTCTGATCCAACCCTGTTGTTCTTCTTCTGTAACAGTTTCCTGCAACCCTTCCAGTTCTTCCCATGTTTTAGTTATAGATATAAACATTGAAAAGACAATGTCATGGAGATACATCAGTGAATGTTCCATTAAATGTACAGGCCACAGTTGCAAAATAGAGTGCCACTTTGTCTGCATATCTGTTGCCATCTGTGACATGATTATTGTGTACTGTACATGTTACAACAGCAATTTCAGTCAGAAGCTGTAAAGCTTCCGACAGTCTTCTCACATGCTGTCCATTTCTAATTGGAGTCAGATGAGGTCAAGAAACCTCTTTGAGACAACAACTGTCCAAAATCATGGACCTCACCAAAGCCATACTGACTATCTGTAAAAATTGTAATTTTCATTTGGGCTGTCAAGCTGCAGGCTCTGGTGAGAGAAATTAATTCTGAAACTTATGCTAAGGAAACTCCCTGAAGCCAGGAGGCTTCTGCAATCTCCTGTATTGTGCAGACAGCATAGGCAGCTTTCAGGGAACCATCATTCATTCTTAAGCATGAGCCATCAACATAAAGTCCATAATAAGGACTAATTAAAGGCTCATGTTTTATGTCAGGTCTTGGCTTGGTGCACAAATCTGTGCCACCAAGACAGGCAGGCTTAAATTTAGCAGATAAATCACTTTCGGGCAAAGGTAGTAAAGTGCTAGGATTCAAAACCTGACAAAGTCTTAACTCAATAATTTCAGAGACAAGGATTTGCAGCTTCTATTTAGTTAATCTTGAGTTGGTCATGTTTTGGGTTTTGGTTCTGGTAAGAAAAACCTCTACTAAATGAGGTACCATAACAGTTAATGGATGTCCTATCACTATGCTTTCACATCTTTCAAGGCTTGCACTCACCTTGGCAACCACATTTAGGAAACTAGGCAGCCCTGTGGCTACTGGATCAAGGGTAACTGAAAAATTGGCCACAAGCCTTCTAGCATCTCCATGCGTCTGGGTAAGCATTGAGAAAGCACAGGCCTCACTCCCACTGCATAACCAAGTTAATCTCTTGGTATAATCAGGCATTCCCAGTGCCGGGGCACAACAGAGACTTTCTCTTAGCTCTAGGAAGGCTTTCATGCATTTGTTGTCCTATGGAACCCGATCAGGCACATCTCTGGGTGTCAGTCTCAGTAAAGGCTTGTCCACCAAGGAAATGTTGGGTATCTGTCAACTGTCTAAAGTAACTAACCGTCCCCAAAAACATTAAAATTTCTCTTTGCATTTATGGAGGACCCATCAAAAGGAGGGTCTCTACCCTTTCATGTGACACTTTTCTTGTACCTTTTACGATAATATTTCCCAGATATTGGACTTCTTTTTGACAGTACTGCAACTTGCTTGGGGACACTTTGGCCCTCATTCTGACCCTGGCGGTCGGCGGAGAGACCGGCGGTATTAAAAATGGCATTCTGACCGCGGCGGTCCCCGCTGCGACCGACCGCCACTTCTCCACTCCGACCGCCACGGCGGTCATGACCGCGGGGCTGGAGTTTGCGCACTCCGGCCCGGCGGTCGTCCCAAGACCGCCAAGGGTATTATGACCCTGCCTACCGCCGCGGTTTCTTGCGGGCGGGAACCGCCGTGCGAACCATGGCGGTAAGCACTATCGGGGCCAGGGAATTCCTTCCCTGGCACTGATAGGGGTCTCCCCCACCCCCCACTACCCACCCGAGTCCTCCCCCCACACCCTCCACCCCCCTGCCACCCCCCAGAGGTGGTACGAACCCCCTCCCCACCCCCACCCCGACATGCACATACATGCACCCCGACATGCACACACCCCCAACATGCACATATACACACCCCCTACACACACATACACAACGGGGACACATACCCGCACACATACATACAGACATGCGCACCTGCCGAACAGCACACATTACCCATAGACACAGCAGCACCCCCCGCCCGCATACACGCACTCACACACCCCCTCTACACACTCACACGCACACCCCCATGCACGCCCACATCACAAAACACCCCCCCACCCCCTCCCCTCACGGACGGTCAACTTACCTTGTGCGTTGGTCCTCCGGGAGGCGACGGGAGCCATGGGGAGGTGACCGCCAACAGAAGACCGCCAACAGAAGACCGCCACACAGAAATGTGGGTCGTAATTCTGTGGGCGGTGTTCTGCTGGCGTGGCGGTGGAGGTTGACCAGTCTCCACTTTCCCGCCGACTGCCAGTGTGGCTGCTGGCGGTTTTCCGGCGGAACGCTCCCAGCGGTCAGAATGCGCACAGCGGCGGTAACTCGGCGGTCTTGCGAAAAGACCGCCAAGGTCAGAATGAGGTCCTTTATGTCCATTTTCAGCCAGATGATTTAATAGAGCAGTGGTGCTTTGTTTACAAGCTTCTCTTGTGCTTGATGCCAGAATCAGGCCATCAATGTATGGCACAAGGCCTGATTTACATGGGATGTTTAATGTGTCAAGATGTTTCTTTAGGCTGCAATTAAAGATTGAAGCACTCTAGCTATACCCCTGCAGGACTCAGCACCATGCTAAGACTTTCTCTCAAAACACAAATAAGAATAGGAACTGGCTATCCTCATGCAAAGTAATGGAAACAAAGCCTTGACAAAGATCCATAAAAGTGAACCATTTTGCTGTGCACGGAATCTAATAAAGTATGACAGCTCGATTTGGTACCACAGGATAACATGGGATGACACTGTCATTCACATTTCGTAAATCCTGCAGTATCATGTGATTATGGTGGTGTTCTTAGAAAAACTACATTGGGATTGACTGTGTTTCAGACTGGTTATATACCTTTTTTTAGGCTGATATCTTTCCCTGTGAAATCCCATATTTCTGGATTCATCGTTTCTTTCAATTCAGGGGGTAATTCCTCCACTGTTCTCATTGGGTAAAGCTCTACAGCATCTTGCTGAGCTAATTTAAATTCACCATTTTCATAGTGTGTCTGGAACTCAACCCAATTAGGAGTGCAATAGATTTTGCAATTTAATCAGCACAACAGGTCATATCCCAACATATCTACTGGACTCAAATCACATACAATGAACTGGTGATGTTGTCCAAATGAACCTATTTTTCCAGGAGCTTCTTTTGAAATTGGATTTGTAATTTGTTTGTTTGTAACACCTACAACTTGGATATTATTTCTCGAGAGGTGTAGGTCTGGGACTTCTGCTGTTCTAACAGTGGAACAGGTAGCATCAGAGTCAATCATGAATTACACTTGGTGGCCATTTACCTCCCCTTCTACAAATGGTTCACTTTACCTATAGGACTACACCAAGCATACAATCAGCCTCCCCCAGCAGGCACAGATTCTGGTTCACATTCATTTTAAGATTTCCCACATTCTGTTGGACCATAAGGACTTGTAGGACTGGCATCACTTGTACTTGCTTTTGCACTGGCACATGCATTTGCTGGTTAGGAACATTGTGTATTTGTGTTCGGTTTCCTCCTTGCATTTGATTATTATAAATTCTGTCTCTATTAAGCCTACACCTGCACTTTGTTGGAAAATATTTTTATCTTTAAAATGACACATAAATTAATAAAATCGGATAAGGGGGACTTGAGATATAAATTTTTAAAGAATTATTGTTTTCTAGTGCCTAGAAACAAAAAGCGCCAATCTGATCATCTGGTCGCAACTCGACCAAGGGCAAAGTCAAAGGTCAAGGCTGACCATGATGGAGCCTGGCTCAGCTACAGCCGGCGGGAGGCCTCGGTAAAAAGTTTACCTTCAGACTTAGTCGTTTTTCTGAAGATTTTCTTCAGCGGGACGAACCTGCCAGTCCAATCCGACCTCCTGGAACTCTTCTCCGGATACGCATTGCGGGAGCCCTCGGTGGAGATTTTTACCATTCACTACAGTGAGGGAAAAACTAATTTGGCTGTTTTTACCTCACCAGGGCTTATACAACTATTTTGTTAAGGTCCCTGCTTATAGTTACATGGCACCCAGCCCTAGGGACACATATGGCACACCTTAGGGGTGACTTATATGTAAAAATAAGGGGCCATATTTATACTTTTTGACGCAAAAGTGCGCCTCCGCAGTTTTGCGTAATTTTTTTTACCGCCGGCTATCGCCATTTCGATGCGCCGTGGGGGCGTCAAATTTATACTTTGCCGCACGGCGGCGCAATCAACAGGTGGGAGTCAATTTTTTTTACGCACATCGCAGCGTCAAGTGGTAAAGGAAAACGACGTTAACGCGACGTAAATGACTGTGGGTCGATTTACGACACCGCAACCCGGATATGCGCTGTTTTTTTTGACGCAATAGCATCAAAAATACCCATGAACACTGCCCTTTCAGCAGAGGAGAGCCAAAATGGATCCCAGATGCCACTACAGACGCGAGGAAGATGACAGCAGACCAGGAACCAGCCAGGATGATCCATACAAGAACCAGGACATATATAGAAAAAAAAGTGTCGCTTCAGTGCAGAGGAGCAGGAAATTCTGGTTAAAGAGGTGACGGAACACCAGCACCAACTGTTCTTCACCTCTAAGTTGCCAATCAGTAGGAGAGAGGCCATATGGCAACAAATTGTTGACAAGATCAACAGTGTGGCAGAAGTACGCAGAACAGTCACTGAGTGTAAGAAACGCTGGCATGACTGCAAACGTAGGACAAAGGAAAAAATGGCCAGGAACAGGAAGGCAGCACTGCAGACAGGAGGTGGGAGTCCAGCACAACAGGAGGCCCTGGACCACATGGAGGAGATGGTCGCAGCCGTCATCCCCGAGGAGATCGTCACAGGGATTCAAGGACAGGACAGTGCAGACTACCACGAGACAACGCACATGCAGGGTAAGTCGCATGGGGATTAAAAATACTATAATGTTGACTGTAAGCGGGGGGAAATACCTACTACACATTGCATGTAAGTCATCATATACATGGAGTGGCATGGGTAAAGGGGTATGGCAGGGGGGCATGCCCTGCACATACAGAAGTTGGGGCACAACATAACACAACACCAACAACAGTCCCATGGGGGCATCCTGTCATGACAACAATGGAGCAAAGGGAAAGCCTCGACAGGAGGGAAGGCCACTACGTCAAACTTACATCCTGGCACTCGTCAGCCAAAATATCTCCTACATTAACTAGGGCCCTATCACCAATCCTCTAGCCAAAACAACAACTGCAATCTAACTGCAACAACAGTTGACACTACCACCTCTGATCTCTGTGCAGCTATAGTAGCCAATGGCAGTAACCTCCCCATGGAACATACATACCTAAATTAGGGGGTGAGGATGACATCTGCAACAATCTCCTGAAACAAGACGAAGGCCCCAGTACACTCATATGTCAATGCCCATAGTTGTCACATACATCAGCCAAAGTAAACAGTAATAGGAGCGACACAGCACTAAGGACACACACATGCTGCATATGTCAGGGTCCTTCCCGTGCCTGGCTAACAAGGCAACATCACAAATGTCATATTGCTCAGACAACAGCATTGAGGAGGGGACACATGGAACTGGTCACTTAAATACACCTGCACAGTCAGAGGACCAAATAGGACATTGATATGATAATCAGGGCAATCCAATGAAACACACATTACCCAACATCAGCAGGACACATTTACAATGTCTACATCCATATCACATCATAACATTGCCATGCATAGGATATGCCACATGTCAATTACATTAAAGTCAATGTGAACAATCAGGGATTGGGGCAGGTCCTGAGAGGCAAGTGTGCTGCCAGGGCAATCAGAACACCCACAGCCAGTGAAAGGTCTCACCATAAGAATCATATATACACGGAGGGTTGAGTAGGACAAAAAGATGGCTATTCCCTATTTGGTACAAAGCAACACCTAGAGGCGATCAGGCAGACAAGTCTGATAACTCAATATCATACATGTGACACACAGGTGGGCCATAGGCCTATAACAATGCCCATTTGAAGGACAGCAGATACTAATACCAAACAAGATCACAAAGTAAATTCATCAAAAGGCTGGCATGTTACGTCAAAATTGTCACAACACAGACACACTAATTGTACCCTGTTTCATTGCAGAGGAACATGGATCTCCTGCCGATATGCCTGTCCCTGATTTCCCTGATGACATGGATGACGAGCCCATAAACATTCCCCAGGAGACCATTCAAGAGGTCCTTGAAACCCTCCAGACCCCACCTTCAGTCACAAGGAGGAGCACAGAACAAGCAGCCATCACAAAAGAACCACCCACCACCCCAATTGCAAGACCTGCCAGCTCCTACACAGCTGAGGACTCTGACGACACTGGCACCAGCTTTGAAAGAACCGTAGTTGGAGTACAGCGGGAGCTGGCCAAGGAGGTGCAGGTGGGGATGCAAAATATGGCAGCCAGCCTTGAGGGGGTGCGCTCGTGCATGATGTAATCTGCAGATCAGGCAGCAGCTATGCAAGCCCTAACATCCATACTGCAAGGACTACAAGAAACTGTAAAGGAATTCACCACTGCAGTAAGGGAGTTGCCACAACACCTCGCACCCCAAACTTTCCACTGCATGCACAAATGCAATCATGACTCCCTCAGGGCCGACCTGGCTGCCTACCATCGTGATGTAGCTGCTATTCTCAAAAACCAGCAGGCCCTCCTTGCTGCAGTACTGCCCTTAAGAACTTCACAGGGAGCAGTCACTGGGATGTCTGACTCCACATCTTCTAACACTGAGGTGTGTGTTGCCCCTTCACAACCAACAACAACAAGGACAAAGCAGGCAACACACACATCAGAAGAAGAAGACATGGAACAGATCACATTCACACGGAAGAGTACCCGGAAGAGTACCCGGAAGCACTAGTCCCTGCACCATGGCCTACTGTCAGCATTGCCAGTGAATGTCTCTCTCCTACTAATTGGCAAATCCTGTCCCTCTGCACTGTTGGTAACATCACCCCAGCATGTCAGGAGCATCATCCACACCCCTTCTGTAGGATCACCATGTAAGATTGCACTAGAACAGACTCAGCAAACATGGACAATGTACATTTTCCACTACAGCACCTATCAATAAATAGCACTTGCACACCTAATATGTCTCTGTGTAATTTGACACATCAACTGTGCAGTAGATAACTCAATAGTGCCTGTGTGACAACCATGTAGCTTGTCAATACAACTGTCCTGACATCATGTAGTCTGATACATCTGTGCAGTGGCCAGGATTGCATCATAGCCTGACCATCCTGAGGAGAATAACTGATGAAGGGAGAAACCACACAAAATCATGCTGTGTTGGACAGAATAATACTCCATCAATAGCAATCAAAGTCAACTAATGGTGGCCGAGAAATGTGGGCACCATGCAATACTAAAACATTAAATTATGCAGTCTAATCTAAGCAAACACAACTAAACACAGCATCAATCACCCTTTCTGAGTAAACTTCCAAGAAGGGAAGTCATGCTGAATTGTTGCACACATGATCTATGTCAGTAATAAAGACAAGAAGACAAGAGTGTTAATAACACCTCATCTACAAAGATGTCCCTGAACATCACACTGCAGTCCGACCTAAAAAATTCCCCACAATACCAAGTCTGGAAGCACACTATGTGATGTTGAAAACATACTCATCAACACAAATCCTTTGTGATCCATGTAAACTCCAAATGGTGGTTCTATCAAATGGTGGATACTTACCAAGTTAGCACAGGGATAGGCGCCATTTTAAACCTCTTATTTCTTTGGTTTGTAGCATAGGACACAAATGTCATAGAACAACAATCACTACACTGATGGCAAGGCCATGATCAAGTAGCAGTTAACACATAATGCAAAGGGTTAACTATATATTTATTCATAAGTATTCACACCAGAGGCAACTAAGGGAAAAGTCATACCTACACTAATCTAACCTGACTACTCCTAACCCACAACTGTCCCTAACTAACCTAAGCTAAACTTACTCTACACATATACCGAATCGATCTAAACATCAACCCCCCACCCACCATTATGAGACAGGACACATGCAGGACAACACATACTAACCTACACACATACTATACTATCCTAAACAATCATATATTTTTTTGTATATTTTTTTTTAAATATTTTTTTTTTTCTTTTTTCTTTTTTTCTAAACAGACAGTAACCCCAACATTGACCCCCACCCACCCACACACTCAATAATGAAAAATAGAAAGAATAAGGACCCCCACCCTACTCCCTAACACTAACTAAGCTAACAACCTATACTAACCTAACACTAATCCCCAAAACCCACCTATCATGATAAAAAGGAAAGAGGAGGGAGGGGAGGGATAAATTAAAATAGACCATATAAGTCCTAGAGGTTGGCCCTCCGTAGGGTCCGCCTGATGGACCTGACCTGCTTCTTTATGTAGGCCACATCCTAGCTCAGCTTGTCCACCTTCCTAATGAACTTGTCCATTTTGCGGTCTAAAGCCTGGAATGCCGCAGGGTCAATTGGAGGTGCTGCTGCTGTCTGTGTGCCGGCAGAGGTGCTCTGTGTAGGAGTTGATTGTAGCCCACTGGACTGTCCTGCAGCTCTTATATTGCTGGGTCCTGGTCGTGCTGCAGAGGCAGGGACAACTGTCCCCGCCGTTGCTGGGGCCACTTGGGGAGAACTGGTGGTTGTGGTGGTGGTGGCTGTAGTGGGCAACGTTGGGCCACCCTGTGGTGAGGCCCACCATGCTCCGGAGGCCCGATCAGCCTGGTATTTTCGGGCCATCCGTCGGAACCCCGACTGCACCTGCAGGATGTGTTGGTACCTCATGGCCCGCCTCTCAAATTCATGCCTCTGTGCGGCACTCATGTTTGCAGCTGTGAAGAGAAAGGGCAACTATTTACCATAGGAAATGCATTGGGTGGAACAGCACAATGGGTCAATTGGAAATTACTTTTACTGTAGTTGTAACAGCTCATATCACCATATAGATTATTGAAACTCTCAGAGGAAGTACATGGGAAGCCTGCATACAAAGGGCATCTCACACATAGCATATACAATTATCTACATGATGGGTGACATCAGCCTAAACTTCTCATCATAAAAATTACTAATGCAGCTGACATTATGGCTGCATCTCCTCCGCCTATTGCCTGGACTCCATATGTCAGTGTATGTGATAACAATCACAACCCTCAATATCTGCGATTTTGTAATTGGATTTGCTAGTATAGAACTCATGTGCCATAACCAAGTGTGTACACTAGGTTCAAAACAAAGTTTCAAATGGTCACAAGTATGTGTAACATACTGGTTGCTACAGTCCTAGGTACCCTATTCCCAAACACATGGCTGACTTTGAGGGGGGGGGGGGGGGGAAGAACATCCAACAATCCCATAATCAATGCACACCCAGGAGTGTATATAAAGCTCAACATGTTTTTGCCTCCACACACACACCACCAGTGAAGGGCTAGCAACAAATCGGAGTCAGCTAAACCTTGTCCTATCCAAGGTCCACACATGTCAAAATGTACTGACTTAGGCCAACATCACATACTACCAGTGAGGCATATTTTTCTACAGACACAGAGGAGCAATAACACCCATGATCATGAGTAGCATGTACACCTAGGCCTTTGCACTCTAGTCCCACACACTTCTAGTACAACTTGTGGAAATACATGCCCCCGGAAGATCCAACCTACAGTGTACTCAGTCCATCGTTAACTAGGGAAGCAGCAGATTTCCGACAAGCCATTTGCAGAAGCTATCTGGGAGAGTGTCAGTCTGAAATGCAGACTCAGTCCGAGACAAGTCCCAGAGCAACTCTTACATTAACTAGTGTATTCCACATGACTCACCCCATTACCCATAGCGGGCCCTACAGGAATGGCCTACAGACCCAAAATCAGAGAAATGGATAAGCATAGGTCAACTCAAAATGAAGTGATAACTGAAATCCCAATAATGGAACAATACTAATGAATGGGCAGCGCATCAAATCTTGAAATCTGTTGAACACACAGTAGTCCATCAGGCATCACCAGCAAACATTAAAAATACCACACATGCAACACTCACTGTAGGTGTCGAGGTCCTCAAAATGAGCCACCTCTCCCACGGTCCACCTGTAAAGCATGGAAGGAAGAATATACTCAGAATCCGTGCACTGACGAACAATTGCAATTACAAAGACAATGTGAGAATATGACATGAGTAATGAAACCCTTTCACACATGCTCATACTGCATGGAATTATTCATGCGCAACATTTACATCGGATGAGTCTCCTGCTACAGTTACACACCCTACTACACACATGCAGTGGCCTGGACAGTCATGTGGTGGCAAAGATGCACCTCCATTAGTATGCTGCAACAATATAGGGGTGCATTCATCTCATCATGTGCATCCAACAGAGACATCCAAAAGCTGGTTACTTGAGGACTGCCTGACCTCTCAAACTCAAACAGCCTATGTGGTCATGACACATATGTGACTGATAGGTAAAT
This sequence comes from Pleurodeles waltl, assembly GCF_031143425.1. Lineage (NCBI taxonomy): Eukaryota > Metazoa > Chordata > Amphibia > Caudata > Salamandridae > Pleurodeles > Pleurodeles waltl. Next base: position 683,501,163 of record NC_090449.1, on the reverse strand, counting down.
GGTACAGAGGGCCAGGTACTTTGGCAATACCTCATGTTGTTACAGTTTCATACATTGATGTGTCCTAACAATAGTGATTGGCACCAAACATAGATGTTTGTACCCTAGTCCATACCTTTGGACTGCAATCCCTATTCTGATTTGGGCACAAGTGTCAATAAATACCAGTCTAAAATGTTAGCTGAAGGCACCTGAGTCCTTAACAAATATGGTTCATGCTCAGATCAGGCATGTAACAATTAGATGTGAAGGAGCACATTTATCACGACAAGGCATGGCACTTCCAAGAACATTTTCCACACACACCAACCAGACACACATGTGACATATGTGTGGACAACATTGCTAACTTCAATTGACGTGAAGATAGCACTCATTTTCGGCATCATGTAGGGTTTACAAATGTCAGTCTATGGCGTCTACATATGTAGGTATGATGTTTCAACATCCATTTTTCACTGGCTATTGTGACCTGTAGAGTCCTAATTGCGTCAATAATGTGTCGCTTGTCTGACACAAAGGCAGCACTACATTACATTCTGCTACAGGCAACCAGTATGTGTAGAAAACATGAGCTACCTGACTGCTAGCATTTGTCTTCCTTCACATTGTGCATCAGTTACCCAGTAGGTTTCCCTAGCATTACACACAGTCAGCTACTTATCTGGCAGATTGGGTAACAAATCATCACATGTCACCACACAGCTTTAAATTGTGCACATGTAATTGATCTGTACTCACCAACATGGCCACCAATCCTGATTCCCAGGTGGTCCAGCAGATCTTGCTCCTTGGATATCAGATCAGCCCAGCGGTGCTTCAATTGATGGTCATTCCTTCGGCTACCATATAGACGGACCAAGTGATGGCGCACCTTCCCCCACCGGACTTTACGGGCCTCCGTGTGATACCCCTGTATCACCCTACACCCAGCCTCCAGCATGAGTGGGAGGAAATGGCAAACAAGCCATATAAACCCCCCCAATTCCTCCTCACCCATCCTGGAAAGCCGTGGCCTACCAGACATGTCAGCACTGACAAAAGGGAAAAAGTTGTAGAAAAAGGAAAAGGGGGAAATGGGGAAAGGTAGAGTGGTGAAATACAAAGAAAACTTAAGAAGAGCCCAACTGTCCCCTATATTACAGTACCCACAACAGACTCCCACAGACAATAAATAAAACACTGGACTTGACAAAATAATACAACACAGACTCAGACAGTATTCAACAACAAGACAATGATGACAAAAGCACAATTGAGATGGTACACTGGACACAAAAGCACTAATACACAGGACAACACTTTGCACACAGCCACACAGTCTAGAATAATCTGAGACTGCAAAGTGAAAGTGAAAGTACACCCACTGTACAGATTCTGTAAAAAGGATATCCTATTACATCACATCCTGCATAAAATGGCCGCCGTTTTTCCCCGCTATGCGTCCTTTTTTCACACATACAGCTTGTGCGTCATATTTTTTGACGCATAGGAGTGCAAATAATGCAGAGTCAAAAAAAAAATCTTCATTGGTCGAATATATTTGTTTGAGGCATATTTTACAGTTCTAGAGTTGAAAATTAATCCGCTGGAAAATATGATATCTAAATATGAAAAATATTTTTGACTCTGCATTATCTGCACTCCTGTGCATCAAAAATTATGACGCACAAGCTGTATGCGTGGAAATATGACGCATAATGGAAAAAAATGGAGGCCATGTTATGCAGGATATTATGATATCTATTTTTGAAATAAATTTTGGACTCAGCATTATCTGCACTCCTGTGCGTGAAAAATTATGACGCACAAGCTGTATGCGTGGAAATATGACGCATTATGACAAATATGTCTTTCATTTGTCAAATTGAGAAATTAATTTTGTCCTGACCAAACGGTGCTAAGTGATACACATTTGGGGTTAGCTATGGCAAAAGTCCCTTATAGGATGTATAGAAGATATTCACAGTGCAATGGTAATGATTGGCCAGAATGGATATTACTCATAATTGTACACATATGTAGGTAATTGCTGATTGCTATTTTCAAAATATGAATGGGATACCAGGATGTGTTCCTTAGCAAAAATGTGTCCACATTTATCAAGCTAATCAAAATTATATAAAGGCCAAATAGGTAGTGCAATTGTCGCCTACACTTTTTTGGGGGGTAACCATGTCCTAGTTACGAGTTAATGTATCTAAAATGTGTTTTACTATTGACATGTAGGGCACACATGCGCCTTATGCATGTGTGTGCTTCACATGTGCATAAATAATGTATATTTGGGGGGCAGCAGAGGTGGACTTAGGCCCCCAGCACCCTAGGGTTTGCTCTTCCAGACTTGCAAATTTATCCAAGGGTTTCCCAAATTCAGTAATGCTAAACCTTCAGCAGCAGGCCCATGGAAGCAAATAGGGTATGATTCACTGTTTGCTATTCTGTAATCCCATTTGCCCATTTTACGTTTGCCCTATTGATTCTTTGGAGGATTCTGACATACCATTTTGCATTTATTTTTTTGCAAAATCTCAACGTTCCTCATGTCATGATAGCAAATAGGTTGTTGATGTATGTGGCCCTTTATGCATTACCTGGTTTAGTGGCATGTTTCATTCTTCCTGCTAGGTTACAACTGGGACACTACTGTGATCGGCTGCTTGCAAACATTTTGTTGATTGGATGGTACATGCACATGTGTGTGGTCCAATATTGATCCAGTATCAACTGTCAGGGTGTATGTTGTCACTGTAACGTCCAGGTCTCCTCATGAGTTAGTGGCAGCTAATCTTGTTTCTATTGGGTATCGTTTGTAGCAAAATTTGAGAAAATCCATTGAGGACATGGTCACCTACACATGGATGGTCCCACCCTGTCACTGAAAACGTGTAATGAGACTTTCAACTGGGCAACCTTGGTGTGCTGAGTGAGAGAATGTCTCAGGTGTCTGGATCCGGCATGTGTCATTGCAACATTTGTACTCCAGTTGGCCTCTGTGGATGGTAATGTATCAGGAAACATCATAGCCTCTGTGCAGAAGTAAATGGCTGGTATTCAACACACACGACTCATCTTTATTATGTGAACAATGTTACTCAGCGTTTGAACAGTCAGGGTCCTCATATGTGTTGACTTTTCATGGACATTATCTGAGGTTGCTGGTTTGGATGGAGGCCACTTACACCATCAAACACTATGGTCCAGGTCCACTGTCACACTTTGTAGTTTAGGCATTAATGAGGGCCAGACAACGGAAGGGCCAAGATTTAGCTATTCAAGGGCACTGTCACAAATCTGATACAAATAACAGTCAGATGATGCAATACTATGTATTTGAGTATACATTGATGAGGCTAATGACAAATTAGTGTCTGAGGTACAAGAGGTTTTGGACAGCACGTGTGGTCCATAGGTGGACCCCAGGTATCTTTAGAGTGACCCACGGACAGGTGCCAGTCAGGCTGACAGGATGTTGGGTCAATCAGGAGCAAGTTCTTTCAGTAATTCCATGATCAGTGTTCTGACTAGGACTGGTCAGAGGGAGCAGTAGACAGTTGACATGTCACACTGTGTATGTCCTGTGTTGTTTTGAAGGTGACACATGAACCCTGATAAAGTGTTCTACAGCAACATTAGTAGCAATGCTTAATGATGTAATAGCTCAAATTCCAACATGTATGCAGTAGGAGGCATCAGCAGGGACGGGGCATGTACATTTGGGTGGTGTGCATGGAGGGGATCACTGGTGTGGCCTCCATCAGTGTCTCACTAGTCCTGTCAGATGGGATTTGCTGAAACTTAGCCTACAGTACCTTCACAGAAGAATCAATCTACAGGTGATTTCAGGCCTTAAAAACTCCAAGCCAGTGTATTATATGAGCTGAGTTCCATGCAGTGAGATGGTACTATGACAATGGTGGCATAGGAAAGGGTGTGGCACACTGGATGACTCTTGTGAGTGTGTGTGTGTAGATGAGGGAATCTCAGTGTACACAAATCAGCATTCCAGGGACCTCTTCAGACAGGTGGGGTGTGACCAGCTGCAAGTGTGTGTAATGTTTTTAGAAAAGGGCTGACATGTAGATGGGATGTGATGTGCTGGATGCTTGTCATAGGTGTAGCACTTGTGCTGTGTTTGTTCTGCTTATGTGTAACTCTAGTGACAGATAGTCATTGCAAAGATAGTAAGTAGTTGGAATTACTGTTGGCAAGAGTCTAGTACTACATTCCTGTTCCTGAAGCATTAGCATGTGAACTGCCTGATGTATGAGGCCTGTTTTCCCCTAGTTGAGTGATGGTGTTTTAGTTGTGTGCCATCTGCTGCGATGATCCATGTTTACTACATGTATGTGTGTCATATGTGTGGTCCTCAGCTATTGCCCTTCAAAGGTGAACTGTACAGGATGTCTGTCATTTGCATTGTGTGTGTATGTGACCATTGTATGGTGGCCATTACATTTGTGGTGTAATTTTTTGTATCATGATTGTTATATCATTATTGCTCAATGAGATGACATTCTTCTTCAGATATTTCAAGCTAAAGGTGGGCAGAAATGGATAGTCCAAACCATAATGTGGTGTTTGATATCAGTGTTTATTTACAATAGTGCATTAAGTGGTGATGGTGATAATTATGCAAAGAAATTATTTACAATGTGTTGGCGCCTACGCACTCCAGCAGCCGTGTTTGGTTGTTCCCCCTCCTGTTGCAGGCCAGCATCCTCCTCTTCTTTGTCTTCAGGCATGTATGGGTCTGGTTCGAGGAGGGGAATGTTCCTTTTTACACAAATGTTGCGTAATATTGCACATGTGAGGATGATCCTACAGACCATCTCGGGGGAATATAGTAGGCTACCGCCAGTGATGTCGAGGCAGCGGAACCTTGACTTGAGGATCCCAAAGGTCCGCTCGACAATGCTGCGTGTCCTCTTATGGGCGTCGTTGTATGCCCGCTCTGCAGTAGTACTCGAGTTCCCAAATGGTGTCATTAGCCATGGCTGGATGCCATACCCCTGATCAGCTGAAAGAAAAACACAGAATGGGATCATGTTGATGTAGCTGGCACTATTGAAAAGACCTTTCATGGCAGTAGTTGTCTTGTGTTGTTTGTGACTCTTTTGTGTACTAATGTGACATCCTATACTTGTAGGCTATACCATCTGCATTGTGTTGTTTCCTTGGCTGAGCAAGTGTTTGTCTGCTAACCATTTGTCAGCAGTATGTTTTGGGATTTTCAGTACAGTGTGCCCTCCCTAGCATTGTGACTTGTGATACAGGCGTCCGTGTGTCTTCACTGAGGGTGAGATAATAGTTCCATGCACAGTTAAAATTGAAAGTGTTGTTAACACGTTCATATCAAAGTACCCTGAACATCCCATACCTTGAAACTTATGCAATGTATTAATGTAAAGGTCATTGGGACACTTACAATTTGCAAGGTGACATTTAGGCAACCACACTCATTAATGTCTTCACATTAGGCTGTACAGTAATTTCCGATATGTGACAGGTTCAATGGTGAGTTAAGAAACATGGCTAGTGATGTCAGGACCTCAGTGTGTTCCTGTCTAGATGTTGCTGTTGTGGTGTATGTGTTGTGTGTCCTAGAGGGTTGCTGTGCAGTGTGTATATAAGTAGGTTTTTGTACTTACCAACAAGTAGTCCATTGCCATATCGTCCATCCTGGAAGTGTTGGTTGATGGTAGAGTGACGGAAGATGAAGGAGTCATGTACACTCCCAGGATATTTAGCCACGATGTTGGTGATCAATCCCTGGTGATCGACTATGGCTTGCACGTTGATGGAATGTGTGTGCTTCCTGTTGCGGTAGAGGTGTTCAGTCGCAGCAGGTGGCACAAGGCGTACATGTGTGCAGTCGATTGCACCAAGGAAGTGTGGGAAGCCACTGATTGCGTAGAACCCCTGTTTAGTTTCCTGCTGCTTCTGCAGTGTGTTAGGGAAGCAGATGTTGCTGGGTGTCAGTTGAATGATGGCATCCAGTACTTTTGGCAGAAATGCGGAGAATGATGGTTGTGAAATTCCGCCAACCAGGGCACCAGTTGTTTGAAATGAGCCACTTGCCAGCAGGTGAAGTACGGCAAGCAGCTTTGTTTCTGTTGGTATGGTGCGGGGTGTCACCAAAGTGGTGGCCAACTGCTGTTCAATGTTGCGCAGCAGCTGCTGGATGGCCAGCCAGTTCAACCGGTACCTCTGGATGATGTCAATTTCCCTGAGGCCCTGAAGTGTTGTTCTTGGGCGGAATATCCTCTCCTGCCTTCTGCGCTGCCTTTGGGGTCCCTGCTGGTGTTGTTGTAGCTGCTGTTGTTGCTGCTGGGCTCTGCATCTACGTGCACGCTGGATAAGAATCACCTCCATGTCTCCCTGTTGCTGCTCTGCTGCTCCCCTGCTCTGCTGTTTGTTCTGTGTGTTCTGATTAAATACAGGTGTGTTTGCCCCATTTTAAAGCCTGCCCTGACCCAGGCGTTAAATTTTAACGCACATCGGGCTGTGCTTCATTTTTTTGCTCCGCCTCCCGGCCGAGAGTCATTTTTGCCCGGAAGCATAAATACGACGCACGGCCGTTTGCGTCGTTTTTTGGACGGGAACGCCTACCCTGCATATCATTAACGCAGGGCGGGTTGCCGCATCCAAGAAATGACGCACACGGTGGAATTTTGTCGTCCGCGGGCTCGGGCGTCAGAGTTTAAATATGGGGCAACGTTTGCGCTGATTGTGCGTCAAATGTTTTGACGCACAATCGGCGGAAACGGAGTATAAATATGCCCCAAGGTAGTTTAAGACTTTGGAACTACTTTTAATTCCAAAGACGAATTTGCATATGACTTTAATTTAAAAGCAGCCAGCAAGGCAGGCCTGCCTTTAAAATGACACTGGGTACCTCAGCAGTGCACCTATGGGTGCACTACCTATGCTGGGTCCCTAAACCTACATGCCCTACCATATACTAGGGACTTATAGGTAGGTTGACTTAGCCAATTATAATTAGCCTAATTTGCATACTGATTTTACACAGAGCACAGGCCGTGGGACTGGTTAGAAGTACCCAGGGCACCATCAGAGTCAGGAAAACACCAGCAAAAAGTGAAAAATGGGGGCAAAAAGTTAGGGGGGCTCTGCAATCAGCCCTGTTCTCTCACACACTTCTAATGTCTAGTCTTTGTGCAAAGGTGTCAAGGAGTACTTTTCTTCAGGGTTTCAACATCTACACCTGTATTCAGATCAATTAGAACTCCTTGACCTCTACCATGTGAGACAGCCATGCCTCCCTGAACACTTTATATACCATTCTGAAAACATACACCTTGCATTGCTCCACCATTTCCTGAAAATTACCTCTCAGTCATGTTTGTCTGGGCCACCATTAACTTTATTAGTACAGGACTTAGCATTCTTCAGGAACTCATCCAACAACTTTGTCTGCCAACAGATCACATTCTGCTGTATATGCTGACCAATTTCAGGTCTCAAACCAAGAACTAACTGCAAAATGAAAAATCCCATATCATTTGGCTCAAGATGCCTTTGCCCTGTATTTTAAACAACCTCTCATTAAACTCATGTACAGATGCTTTCTTTCACCACCCGCTGAATCCTGCTCTACCTCACATAATCCAAATCCTTTGAGGAAACTCTGCCTTTTTATCAAATCAATCACCTTACTGTATTTTTCCATCACACTAGGTGATGGTGCACAAGTGTTAGAATCTCTCTGCTGTTCTGTATCCGGCCAGTGTACAGCAATTTTAGATTCAGATCACAAATCATTTGGGACAACAACGTCAAAAACCGTATTGAAATGTATTCACAACATCATTGAAATCTCAACAAACCTTTCAATCTGAGTGCACCACTGCATAGGGTATTCTCTCAACTTGGGAAAGTTGTTGGAAATGATACAATCACTCCCCTACTCCAAGGAACATGTACATACCTTCCACATGGTATTGCTCTTGATAGATAACGAAAGCCTGTCCATCTTCCAGGGTCTCTAAAGGTGGCTTTCTTTTCAACTCAGGCACCTCTTCTGGTTTCTCTTTCTTTTCATGTTTCTTTGCCCATTTGCTTTCTAATTTCCCGAAGTCGCTCCATCTGCAGACACATTTCACTAATTCAATAATGTGTAATCATATTCTTGAAGAATGCAGTGTCTCAGTTGACTCATCATCCAATTGTACTCTAAAACTTTTCTGTAACGGGATGCATGTTTAAATATCTGGTTAATATTTATTTGAAAATTAAGGCAATTTGTCATGTACAGTTGCAGCTTGTCTCATAATTTCTTCGCACAGATAAATCAATGATTTTTCTTGGTATTTATTTGCATGATCCTTCCAATGATTTGCTCTAATTTTATTTGTAATCTCTGGACATTTAATGGTCTCTCTTCTCTTGTATTTTGACTAGTACCATGGCTTTCTGTGCTCTCAGCATTTGTAATTTTCTTGGCAGGTTCCTCAGTTCCTAGGGGAAATAGCCCACCTTCAGCTAGGTTTGTTTCACTTCATTGTGTTTGTGTCGTAAAGACACTTCTCCCTTCCATTAATGATTGAATAGTCTGTGGTGATGTCCACATAAATATCTGTGAATTCTGTGACAGTGGCATAAACCCTTCTTAAAAAAACTTTTTATTAACTTTTCTACTTCAAGCATAACACGGCTTTGCAGCCTTGCACTAGCATAATAGTGGCATAAACCCTTTTACTGTCATTCGTTCAACAGTTCCTTGAGCTCCTGTGTTAGACCTGAAAGCCTTAGGGTGGTCTTTCCCCAACTTTTTACATCAATCAATCAATCAGTTTTTGTAAAGCACAACTACTCACCCATAAGGGGCTCAAGGCGCTGGTGGCGGGTCCGGGCCTCATTCGACGAGCCATGTTTTGAGGTTCTTCCTGAAGATAGTGAGAGATGTGCTTTGTCTGAGGTGCATGGGCAGGCTATTCCCGCTCTTAGCTAAGAGGCATGTGAAAGATCTTCCTCTAGCGTTGGTTTTCCAGATGCATGGGACGGTAGCTAGCACCTGCTGGGTGGAGCGAAGGGTACTGGCAGGGTTATGGAAGGAGATATGATGGTTCAGGTAGGCAGGTCCGATGTTGTGCAGGGGCTTGTAGGTGTAGGTGAGTAGTTTGAAGTTGATTCACTTCTCTACTGGGAGCCAATGGAGGGTCCTCAGGTTTTGGGAGATGTGTTCTTGGCGTGGGAGGTTCAGGACGTGTCTTGAGGTGGTGTTTTGGATGAGTTGTAGTTTCCTGATGTTCTTTGATGTGGTGCCGGAGTAGAGTGTATTGCCGTAGTCGAGCTTGCTAGTGACTAGGACGTGGGTGATTATTTTGCAGCAGTTGACTGGGATCCATTTGAACATTTTTCAGAGTTGGCAGCAGGAAGAGGTGACTGCATTTGCCTGTTGGGTTATTGATAGGGAAGAGTCAAAAATGATTCAGAGGTTACTGGTGTGGTCAGTCAGAGTTGCTGGTGCGTTGAGAGATGTGGGCCACCAGGAGTCCTCCCAGGCTGAGGTGGAGTTTCTGAAGATGATGAGCTCGGTCTTGTCCAAGTTGAGCTTGAAGCAGCTCTCCCTCATCCCAGCGGCGGCGACTTTCATCCCGGAGTGAAAGTTCCTCTTAGCTTTGTCTGGGTCTTTATTGAGGGATATGATGAGTTGTGTGTCATCAGCATATGACACGATGCACATTTTGTGGTCTCTGACGATGGCTGCCAGTGGGCCATGCATATGTTGAAGAGCGTTGGGCTCAGGGACGATCTCTGATGGACTAGGCAGTTGACTTCTGTTGGTTTGGGTATGAAGGGAGGGAGCCTTACTCTCTGAGTTCTTCCAGTGAGGAAGGCGTGGATCTATTGCAAGGCCTTTCCACTGATTCCTGCATCGTGGAGTCTGGTGAAAGGTGCTGTGGGAGACTGTGTCGAAGGCTGCTGAGAGGCCGAGGAGTATGAGTGCTGCGGTGTGCCCGTGGTCGAGGATCAGTGGCTACAAGAAGAGCTGTCTCTGTGCTGTGGTTGCTGCAGAATCCAGACTGAGAGGTATCTAGAAATTTGGTGTCCTCAAGGAATTGTCACATTTGCGAGTTTATGGCTTTTCCCATGACTTTGGCTGGGTAGGGTAGCAGCCTCTCTCCATTTTTCTGTAAGTGATTTCAAAGGGCTTGTCAGCTTGGCTCCTGTTAAGAAGTCTCAGTACCATCAAAGACTTCACTTAAAAGAGAAAATCAAAGCCCCAATGCTCTGTGGATAAAAAATCAACCCAACACCTGACCCGTGGCTGAAAAATCATCACAGCACCTGCAGAATCGATGCTGTGCCTGTTTCATGACAGTTCCATCATCACAGTGCATCTGGATTTTCCATACATCATCCCTGGGCATCCATTTGTCATCAAACCCCACACTGCAGTAAGGAACTAAGGCTGTGTGTCCGGAAAGCGACGAATCACCTTTCCTGCAAGGAAAGAATCACCGCATCACCGCAGACACACCGGAAAAATTGTTTTCCGGTGCCTAACATCCTCTGCGGCTGCATCATCTTTGTTTTTGATGCATCACAGGTACTTTGTGCTAAAGAGATGCATTAATTCATTCCTATGGATTAAGATTTACTTAAACCTCTAAAAAGGGGTATTTTGAACTGTGTATATTGGACCTTTGTCATTTTGGTCTTGTTTTATTCAGATAAATATAATATGTTTTTCTAAACTGGTGACAAGTACATTTTGTGGTATCTTCACTGTGTTACTGTATGAGTTATTGCACATTGCCTTCTAAGTTAAGACTGTCCAAGCTACTGGAGAATGAGTACATGATTATGTAGGTTGTGTTGTGACTTACCCTGAATAGGATTGTGGTCCCTACTTGGACAGGATGCATACCTCTGCCAATTAGGGACCCAATTTCTAACATCCTACATTTGGGACAATAGATGTGCACACCTTTACCAGTTGTGCTGTAGCAACCCTAGTAATGGTCGCTGGTATAGTCAAAATGGAAGAAGTAGTATTTGTAGTCATTAGTGCTTGTAGAGTTTCAACTTCAGAAGGCACATTATTTGGTATAACGGGCTGAGTAACAGGCTGTGTTATAACGTTCTGTGCTATAACAGGTTGAGCTACAACAGGCTTTGCTACAATTGTCTGGGTCTTTAAAGTTGATATGAATTTGGATCAACAGGGGCTGTAGCAACTGTCATACTATAAGTTGTTGTTGTTGCACTAGTATTTGTTCCAGGACCAACATAAGTTGGTGGAAGTGCAGACAATAACTCAGCTGAAATATCATCTCCTGATTCATTATAAGTGTATGATTTCAGTTTATCTTTTGTCTCCTTTTCCCCCGCAATCTTTTTTTTTAAAGGTTTTACATGTTGTTTGGACTTCTCATTTTTCTCTTTTGTAATTGCAGGTTATAATTTAGCTCCCTCCACTATGTTCTTTCTCCATCTCTGTTGTTAATCATTTCAAATTACATCTGTATTTCTTATTGCCCCTTTTTTCATCTTTGATATCTCTCTCTATCCCTGTTATGAGCTATCTTCTCCCATGCACGTAGTGCTTCAAATTGTGTTGGTCTAAGAGGAGGCTTCATTTGACAAAGTGTTTCTCGTAAGCTGCCTATAATTCTCAAATTGAATGTTCCCCATCTAGGAAAACTAAATGGACCCTCTTCTTCAGTGATCTTGCACCACTGACGAAGCCAACCATGTGTGTGTAACCCTTCCTTAATCATCTTGTGCTAATCTGGTGTTACTTCAGAAGGTGCCTCTTCACCTTCCAATACAGCTATAGTCACATCACCTCTCATTAAACTTCTAATAGCTTTAATACATTTCATGATTTTGAATGCAAATCAACAAAAAGCAAATAATTGAAATACAAATCTTCAACATTTTGATTCTGTTCCATGGATGTCATTTTTCAGTAAGCCCTTCTTTCAATCTCAGCACAGCTCTGTAAACCAAACAACCAGTCACTGTACAGCTCTTCTCACAGCCTAACCAATCTCAACACTGTGTATTACACAGTGTATTGCTGGTATTGGTTGGTCAGTGTATTACACTAACCAACCAATACCAGCACGGCACAATATGATGCAACAACCTGGTCCTTGCTGCATCTCACCCTCCTTTACAATTTCTTCTTATCCACACAAAGCATCATTTCTACTAAACTATGCAATCTTTGTCTGCCTCTTCTAAAGGAAACAAAAGAACAATTCAACAACTGGAATTTTCAGATTTTTAAACCTTTCTGGCTTTTCTCAATCAAAAGAGTTTGACGCACGCCAATGAAATCTCGACCAGCGGACAATCACCAAATCAATTTAGTGTCACCCTTTCACATCAGGTTTCACCAGCATTGACCAATATTAGCACAATCATAACGAATTGTTCCTGTCCCCATCTCAAAAGTGGAGTTGACAAAGTCTCACGACTTGCACCACAAATCATTGGCAGACTAGAATGTCATAAGTGAAATCTTATCTATCTATCTCAGGATCTTGATCTTATTCTTAGTCTGATAATCCCGTTATCTTCTTCGACAAAAGTGCATAGGTGTCAGCAATGCATAAGCATCAATTTCATAAGCTTCAATAAGATATTCAACATATTTACACTACAATTCCAATACTTGAGCAAAATCACAAAAATTAATAATCAGCAACCAATTTCGGCACATATCCCTATTGGTCCTTACACCTCAAACTCTGCAACTGACTCAGAAAACTGTACTCTGTCACTTTTCAAGCTCAGGTTTAGGGCATTGAGACATATGAATTTATCTAGCTTGGGCACTTTTTATTTTGCGGCTCCTCTTTCCCATTACGTAAACCATCAATTTGCCACCAACTTTGCTGGAGCATGAGTCCTTAAATAAATAATCTTTGGTTTATGTAGTAAATCTTACCAACCTATCTGGAAGCCCCACTTTTACTAGGCCCAGGGTTGATAGACCTTTGCCGTAAGTAGAGAATTAATCAGGAAGTGCAAATCAAAAAAAATCTATGCATCATCACAATACAATTCACATTTTCATGGGAGTCAATGATGAGATTTTGGCATGAGTTTCAAAGCTTTATTAAATATTTTTAGTAAATATTTCTTTATTGAAAGTCATCAATTCTATTCAATAAAAATAGCAATACAATATAAAACAAAGCATAAAGGGCCAGATGCATCAAATTTTTGTTGCATTCTCAAACGGTGCGAATCACAAAATTCGGCTGTTTGCAAATGCAAAAATGCCTTTTATGATGCATGAAAGGCATTCGCAGTGCAAAAATAAGGAATCGCTAAAATAGTGATTCCTTGCAACTGTGACATGATTTTGCGTGTCGTAATCTGCGTATCGCAAATAGCGACATGATTTTGTGAATCGCTATCTGCGTAATGCAAGTTGCAACTTAGATTTGTGAATCGCAGATAGCGAACCGCAAATTCATGTCGCTATTTGCGATACGCAGATTGCGACACGCAAATTCCATTTCGCAATGCGATGCATCAAAAAATCGCAAATAGCGAATATTCGCAGAATGGCCTTTTGCACATGCAATATGCCACAAACTGAAATCAGGTGGTAACCAGGTGCAACCTATATAAAGAGGCCGAGAATGACACAGCCTCTTTTCCACAATAGCTTCCCTCTACGTGACGGTGAGGAGAATGAGGATCCTGGCAGGTTTGAGGAGAGGCAGGAGGAGACAGGAGTGCATTTTTAGAGTGCGCATAACCCTTTTTGACCAGACAGAGCTGGAGGTATATGAGAAGTACAGGTTAAGCTCAGCCATGATACCTGACCTGATAGCTGATCTACAACCCATACTGCAGCGCACCACACACAGGACCAATAGCAAACCCACCCATGTGCAGGTATTATGCTCCCTGAACCTATTAGTCTCAGGGAGCTATCAAGGGGTCATAGCAGCAGCAGGAGGGGTCTCATAGAGTGCCCTCTCATGATATTTCAATGCAATCCTCAATGCCATGCTGAGCAAAATTCAACAGCACATAAGATTCCCCAACAACCCTACAGGAATTACAGCAGACAAAAATCAATTTCTACCAGATTGCCCAATTCCCATATTTCATAGGTGTCATCGATGGGACACATGTAAATATCTGTCCACCATTGGCCACCGAGTATGTTTATCGGAACCGTATGAATTCACATTCCATGACCATACAAGTGATTAGCAATGCCTCCAACATCATAACCGATCTCGTGGCCAGATATCCAGGTAACACACATGACTCCTACATCTTTCGCCACAGCGGAATTCACACAAGACTACTACCTGGGGAGTTTGGCAAAGGATATCTACTGGGTAATGTAATAGTTGACAATATTGCATTGATGTAAACGTGACGTCAGATATCACAAGTACTCATTTTACTCTCTTTTCATTCCAGGAGACAGTGCCTACGCAGTGCGGACCTTTATACTGACGCCTTACCTGAGTCCTGCAACGCCACCCGAGAGGAGGTACAATGCTGCACACAGGGCAACCTGCAGTGTTGTGAAGAGGACCTTCAGACTGCTGAAGAGATGCTTCAGGTGTATCCACAAGAGTGGTGGTGCACTACAGTACAGCCCTGAGACGACCTGAAAAATTGTGGCTACATGTGCTATGTTACAAAAAATTGCAATGACAAGGGGCATACCTATGGAACCCACCGAGCCAGACTCAGATGAGGGTGGTGATCCCTTACCACCCCTTCACCCAGTAGACAGGAGCAGTGCAGCAGAGGGCAGGCAAAGATGTGCTGACAACCATTTCGGATGTAAATAATGACAATACCACTTCAATTTTATGTTTTGCTGTACGTAGCATCTTTATTACCTTGAGTTCAAGTAACATATGTGTGAATCGGACATAGCTGTGCACTATAGGAAAACATGTGTGAGTAACATTGTCACACTATTAGCATTATAGTATAACTGTATTGCTACATTTTAAGCTAGTCCCCTTTACCCCTCAACATTACTTCCTACGTCCACGCACTCCACTTGAGTGCTCAGTGGCCTTGCTGGCACATCTTGAAGCGGGTTCAAAGACAGTACTGTGTCTGGTACTGTGACACCTAGGATCCATCACAGGGGCTGTAAGACTGCTGAGGCTAGAGAGCTCCTCACTATCCCCACCACCCAGTTCGCTATTTGTAGCACTCAATGCTGTCCACATTGCATCCAGAACATTGGTGATTTGCACCAATCCCTGTGCAATGTCCCGACTGCGATGTGCCGTCTCCACCTGTATGCCCACAGCACGTCGTGATATCAAGGCAGTTGAGCTAGCAAGCCGATTGACTGATCTGCAGAACCCATTAAACCTTCCCATAAATTGGTGATGGCGCCTACGGTGGCTGACACGCTCCTGCTGAATCTCAGTGCAGAGTTCCCTTATAGTGTTTGTCATCTCCTTTGTGTTTTCTGCTGCTGTTTGCTGTCCCTCATGCAGCTTGCACATGTTTTCATTCAGAGACTCCAACTGCTTGTACATTGATACCATGTTTTCATTGAGTGCATCCAACTGCTTGTGCAGTACTCCCATATTGTCATTGTGAGTCACCAACTGCCTGTGCATTGACCTCATGTGTTTGCACTGCAGGCGCTACACTTTCAGCATGGAAGCTTCAAGGCTGCCAAAGATTGATGGGCCCTCTCCGTCATCAGTGCACTGTCTGCCTGCATCTTGACGCCTCCTGAGGGGAGTGGACTGATGCTGGGGCAGGGTGTGCTGTCTTCCTGTTGATCTAGCCTCTGGGGGTGGTGTGGGTACTTCATCCGGCATTTCATCTGAGTCCAGCTTATACTCTGGGACAGGTAACACTCTTGTCCTGCGTCTAGTTGGTGCAATACTCAAGGATTCACTGGTGTCTGAGTCGGACTGTGGCTGTTTTTCGCTATCCCCCATATTTCCACCTTCTGCTGCAGCAGGGCCCGGACATCTGCAACGACAATGTGCAGGATGTCATTTTTGAATATTTCACAAAATGTTTCACAATAGTAATAAATGTACACTAACATCATATCACTATGAGTCGTTTGTGTTGTTCCTCTGTGTGGCTGATCACTAACTTGCTATATATGTGGTATTAGCACTTTAGAGGTGTGGACTACCACTCACATAAGGCATTGTTGTGTTGTATGTAAGATGTGGCATGGACTACTTATCACAATGCATCAAGCTAATAGCTATTTTCTAGGGGGCATTTGTACATGTGCATATGGGGTACACATCATTACTGCCCTTACTTTTGCTGGTGCCGGGTGTCCCTTAGGTGTCAATGTCAGTGACACCACTGACAGCTTTAGGAAGCAGTATGGACTCCACCATGTCTTCCATTGGTGTGGATGGTGTCTAGGTGGGTGGTCCTCCTCCGGTGCTCCTTGCCTCCTTTAGCCTGCTGGCTACCCTCTATTTGGCACAGGAATGCAAGTTGTACTATCGCTTGCGTATCTCCTCAACAGAGCACTGCGCAACACCCACTGTGCATATTTTGGTCTAGATGTCTGACCAGTTTCCTCTTCTCACTTTCAGGTACCTGGAGTGAGTTTTTCCCGAAAAGTTTGTTGTGGTTCCTGACCACCTTCTCAGTGAACACCTCCAATTCCTGCTCACTGAATTTGAACTTGCGCTTCCTGTCTCCTTTCTCCTTCTCATTCCCATTGTTGGCCATGTTGCTGTTTGGTCCTGGCTGGCTCACAAGGCTGCCTCCCTGGTGCTGGGCTGTGTCTCTCTGCCTGCTCCTGTGGGTGTGGCTCCTGGAAACAGCATGGGCTGACTCACTTCCTGGTTGTGATGTCATCACCCTGTTCCGGTTTGCCGTTTTCGCAATTTGCAACACCGATTCACTTTTTTTTTTGCGATTCAGTATTTGCAATGCGTACATTGCGTTTGCGAATTTTAAGAAATCGCTATTACTGACTCGCAATTTTGATGCATCCCATTTTTCATTTCATAAATAGCGATTTCTTAAAATTCGCTATTTAAGAAATGCAAGCCGGGAGCTTGATACATCTGTCCCAAAGTGTGTCCCATATAAGTTAATCCCTGTTTCAAGTGTAGGAGAGTGCGAGCAGTGCGTCGAAAAGAACCTATGAAGAGTTCTCAGTTCAGGATGTAAAAGCAGTATGCTTTTTAATATATCATTTGCAGAACGACCAATGAAAAGAGGCTCAAGGAAACTCAGTAGAGCTTCGGAGCAGCATAGATTCAGGCAGAGGAAAATAAAGAGTCTCTCAGAATCAGAAGCATCAGCAAAGGGTCTGTGTCTGTAGAGAAGTCAAAGGAAAACTCTAGAGTGTTAGAGTTTGAGTCTTCTCCCTACTCTGAGAACACAGTTATTTAATTTCTTTCAGATCAGCAAGTGCAACAAAATGTAGCATTAGTCCATTGTTCCTTCAATCAGGCAGTGGTTTCATCATGAGAACAGGACAGCTTCCGTGAAACTAAGCAAACCAAACAAAGAGTTTTTTAAACACATAATATAAATGTGCTTCAGATTGTAACGCAACTATCAAGTCAGTTTAGTTTCCCAACGCTTCTTGCTATCAGACAAAAAACGTTCATGGTTAGAGCATTACATTACCAGATGAAGTCATCCCTTTCCCATATGCTTCTATTGACAAAAGTTTTTCATAAACATTCTAAGGAAAGTAAATAAAATATTTTAATACATTATTATATTTTACGAAAGCTATGCTGGTGAGAAAGATGAAGAATAATACTTCATCTATTCATTCAGTTGCCTCAAAAACACTTTTGCATCATTGAAGGTTTATACCTCACATTCCCCCAATTCAGTCATAGTAAAAGAAATGAAGAAAAATACATTAGCCTGTAACTTTGGTTTAATACATGAGGCTATGGAAGCTTACCGTGCAAATCTGCATTTAAAATACTGCTTTTCATTTCAAGGCCTACACATTTATTCTACATGTTAATTGCAATGATTTTATTTAATTAAAACAGTCTGACAAGTGGGGCAGAGTAAATTACTCCATCGCCCTGACAGAGGTGCTGTCTGCTACATTTAGAAATGTCTGCTGGCCCAGCAGACATTTCTAGCATTTGCAGGAACTGCCGTCATGGCAGTTTCTGTCAACAATACGAATCAATATGGCAAACTTACAATGCTTTTTGTTATTTTCAAAAAGAAAACCCCAAGGCAAGATTTTTTTTTTTTAATATACACACACAATCCCCTGCCGCTATAGGTGTTCCCTCCCATGGCGAGTGAGGCAATGAGCACTTTTCAATGTCTCGTACCACCAGATTTTTCCTGGTATTGATAGGCATTGAAAATCAACTGTTTGCCCCCCTTCCTGAATTAGGTGGGCTGACATACATACAAACCTCTTAGAGCCCTTACTCCGCAAGGCCATCGGAAGGGTTTGACCATGGTGGAGACAGAGTAGTCCCGCCATCGCCAACCATATGGCCCATCTGATTTTAAATTGGGTGGGCAGACATTAATGTTAGTGAGGAGAGAATTTAATCACCATTGCAAAGAGTTCCCTCTCTGCCAACATTTTAAATCAAGCTCTCTGCCCAAGGGTTGAAGAGCCTGAGTATGCAAAGGTTGTGGTGCTCCAGGATGAGGTTGCTAAAAAGTCTAAAAAGGCTTCTTGGAAAAAATATGTTTGAGGATTTCCCAGAAGGAAGAGAACCTGCAGTGGGAGGAAAAAGCAGGCATTGGAGGTGAGATGTGATAAAAAAATATATGAAAATGGGAAACATTAGAAATGATGGGGCTCGCTACAATGCTGCAGCATGATTCAGTTTGTACATCTCAAATTCTTTAGAAGGGAGTACAGGTGGCCTACTCTTTCCTCTAAGCCATTTGGATATAAGTACATATAGACAGTTTATTTTAGAAATTAATGTTTCTACATATATCCTCAGTAAATAAATACAATGTCATTTTAGTTATATTATTATTATTATTATTATTATTATTATTATTATTATTATTATTATTATTGTTATTATTATTATTATTGTTATTATTATTATTATTATTATTATTGTTAATAATAATAATAATATTAATAATAATAAGAAGAAGAAGAAGAAGAAGAATGATAGAAGAAGAAGTTTGGGATTGGAACTATTTGTAATGAGATTATTTTGTATTGTAACAGGTTGTAATTAGACATACTTGCATTAAATGTATAGACATTAAAAGTATTTGGAGCAAAAAGGCTTATAATACATGTGTTTGTATGAAAGGCATTACTCACAAAGTTTTGACATATGTTGACGGAAAGAATCAATCAACTGTTTCCCCAAGTATGGGGTACTCCAAAAGTTAACTGGGCTGATTTTGAATTTTGATCAATGTGAACATTGGATTACATGAGGTATTACTCCGTATAGCCAAGAGAGTGCCAATTTGACCCGAATACCAACTGGGGAGTGTCTTCTGCAAGACTGAGTCCACATCAAATATTACCTTTTGTAAATGACGTCCACAGTGAGGCCTACTACTCTGTCTGAAAGATTAGGGGTACTCAGCATTCATGAGCAGAGTGAGGTAACAGAGGTACTGTTATGCTCAAAATCTGCATATTCCAGACACTTAAGGGAGTTGGATGGATGGGGGCCCCAATACTTGAACATATGCTGGAACTGTGCCTTTAATATAATTATCCCAAACTGCACCACTAAGCAGGAGGAGACGATTTCAAAGGGTTTTTTGTCTTTCTGTCTTGCGATGAGACAAAGGTTACAATGGTGGTCATTGGGCCCCCCGGGATCTTCTGCCAGATGTCTGCTATCACAGAAGGTCTCCCTTTAAGAGGTAGTTGCTCTTCTGAAAATAGGAACGATTCTTTATCCTGGCCCCTTGTACTGAGATTAATATGGCCCCTAGTAATTCATTTTGAGACGGAGTTGAGGACCAGCTGGAGAGAAGAACACCGGCACAGAACAATAAGATCAATGCCAGGCAGTGCATGTTATTTCATTGTGATGAGGTGATGAGGCACACGTGACTTTGTTTTCAATCGTACACCGACTCATTGATAAGGCATTAGGGCCCATATTTATACTTTTTGACGCTAAACTGCGCTAACGCAGTTTAGCGTCAAAAAATTTAGCGCCGTCTAACGCCATACTGAAGTGCCATGCGGGCGCCGTATTTATGGAATGGCGTTAGCCGGCGCTAGCAGACCGGCGCTGCCTGGTGTGCGTGGAAAAAAACCACGTAGACCAGGCAGCGCCGGCGTAGGGGGAAAATGGCGTTAGGGCGTCTTAAAATGGGGCAAGTCAGGTTGAGGCAAAAAAATCGCCTCAACCCGATTTGCGCAATTTTTTTCGACGCCCAGACGCCATTTAAATGACTCCTGTCTTAGTAAAGACAGGAGTCATGCCCCCTTGCCCAATGGCCATGCCCAGGGGACTTCTGTCCCCTGGGCATGGTCATTGGGCATAGTGGCATGTAGGGGGGCACAAATAAGGCCCCCCTATGCCACCAAAAAAAATTAAAAAAAATAAAAAATTATACTTACCTGAACTTACCTGAATGTCCCTGGGATGGGTCCCTCCATCCTTGGGTGTCCTCCTGGGGTGGGCAAGGGTGGCAGGGTGTGTCCCTGGAGGCATGGGAGGGCACCTGTGGGCTCATTTTGAGCCCACAGCCCCCTTAACGCCTACCCTGACCCAGGCGTTAAAAAGTTGCGCAAATGCTGGGTTTTTTGCCCCGCCCACTCCCGGGCGTGATTTTTGCCCGGGAGTATAAATACGACGCATTTGCGTCGCCGTCATTTTTTTAGACGGGAACGCCTTCCTTGCATCTCATTAACGCAAGGAAGGCGTTCACGCAAAAAAATGACGCTATTTGCCCATACTTTGGCGCTAGACGCGTCTAACGCCAAAGTATAAATATGGCGTTAGTTTTGCGCCGAATTTGCGTCGAAAAAAACGACGCTAATTCGGCGCAAACGGAGTATAAATACGGGCCTAAATGTGTGAAGCAAAATTAATGCATGAGAGTTCCTTTCCAGTATACTTTGATATTTGGTGTTGATTATCAAATGATGTTTCAACGTCAATTCGTCAACTTTATCACATACAGTCAACGGCGGACTGCTATTTTAAGGAACAGTCTCTGTCATGGTTTTAGGCTGACTGGTGCCTTAAAAGGTGGAAGAGCTGGCATAATAGAATTCACACCATTTTTCGGTAGTACTAAATTGGTTGTTTGCCTCTAAAACTTTTTAGGAAATGTGTTGGTTTTGGCTGTAAACACAGTAGCATCTGTTGGCATCTTCAAAGTAAACAGACAAATAGAATACAACATCGTAACACAAAGCACAATAAGAACATACTGAAAACAGAGCATGGCACAGCACAACAAAACAGTCAAGAGAACAACCACGGTGCAACGCAAAAATAACACAATGCAATAAAGTGGCACAAAAACCACACAACACAGCACTTACGTGCCAGAATGCAGCACAACACATATAATTCAACATTCTTGTCGCATATTACCACCTTCGCAAATATGTTTTCATGATAAAGTGGTAAATATTGTTAGCATCAAGAATTGCCGTACTTCACTGGTGTTTCCACACATACCGCAATTATGAGTTTTGTGATACATTTGTCTGGGGAAAAATGCTTTGTATTAACTGGAGTATGTGTTTTTGGGGGCCAGTAGGCACGAGAATCCCCCGAATTCCCTTAGAACTCGTAACTAGATGTTATTTATCGCGCCAGATAAATTCGAACTCAGCGGAGTGGGATTATCAGATTAGATAAATAACACTCAAATTATCGGTCAATCAGTGATGAGGGCATGAGAGGTATCCTTTCTGATAGTGATGGTCGCTGCAGCGGTAAATTCCCTGTTAAACTGTAATGCAGAATGAACGAAGGCAGTACACGCGGCCTCATCCTCTTCAGCAAAGCCCAGCTGCCACTTACAATTACAAAGGACAAGAGCATCAAGCACTTCAGCAGCAGGCAAGCACGACCTTAGCACTGCAGCTCATTCTGCACTACACTTATTCAATATAGCACTGCCCTGTAATTTCCCTCAGCCCTGTTATGCTGGCCGTTTACATAGTCACACCTTCATTATGTCCCCAGATGCCAGGCCAGGCAGCTTGTCATTCCCATTGATTGCACTCTGACTGCAATTTACATGGGGAACTTGTAACTGTCTCCAGAAAACAGGATATATCGCAAATCGGTAGGCGCGCGCCACCTGGTAACTCGTCTGCGCAACAAACAACCCTACGGAAAGCGATGTGACTTTGACCAGCAGCATCAGCAAGCATGTCAGAGCGTGTCACTATCCAAGTCGTTACTTGCGCGGTCTGAATGTCACGCTGCCAGTCCCTCCTTGCATCTATCGTACATTCGTTGTGATGTTGCCGCAGGTCACCGAGGAGCCTAAATCAACCCACCTGACAGAAGAACGAACATTGCGGAAGCAAGTTACAGAAAACACAGTAATCATAAGCTTTTTGGGGGGTATTTCTGGCAGAGGATAGCTCCGGTAAAGTGCACAGTTTATAAGAAACCGGGGAAGATTTATAAGGTGTATATATTATTTTGTTGTTTGTGGTAATTTTATTGTGTTGTGGCATAAAAATAACACATCTATACTTCATTTCGTGCTGCAATGTTAAAATATTAGAACATGAAAAACTCAATAACATTTCACATCTCTAATAAGCATTCTCTCCGTCATGTAGCAATATTTGAATCTCAATGTACATATTACTGGGCATTATTTCTGGATCTGAAATGATTTGATCAGACTGACAAGCCGCACGCCAGAACCAGAGGTGTATGTTGTTTCTCTCAATTTAATTATATGGGGATACGTGCATGTTTTTTGTTTATTTGTATTTCTCATTACATCAGATCATCCAAGGCTACTCGCTCCTTCTCTTTGTGCTCCAGAGGTTGTTCTGCAATAAAGTCAATTTACATCCCCTGAGGTGTCAGGAACATTTTATGTCTGGTTACATAGACCTGGAGTAGTTACGAAAGCTCATAGGATCAAGAATTAATACACAGAAAGGGGGTTGGGCTACCCCTTTCAGTCACTGGTTGCTTTGGATGAACCTTTTTTGGGCAACGCTTGATAGAAGCGTCGTTCAAGTTTTGCACCAACACACAAGAGTATCATGTCTTTACAGTCATGTGTTAAATCATCTGTAATTTGGATGTAGAAATCAACAAATGATTGCCCAGATTAACAGATAGAAAAAGTGCCTTGATTGTGGAATTTCTGTCAATCTCTATTTAGTTCTTGTCCCAAACATTCAGAGCATAATTGTACATTGAACTGACACAGTATAGATTCCACACTTCACCCCAATCGGTCCATCTCCAGTGCTATTTTTGTAGCCAGAGTAGGGATGGCCTGACCTAATATTAACACTTCTGATGGCCTAGCTGATGCTCGTATCTGCCCAGTTAATTCCTACTTCTATAGCTCCACTATTGCTTCTTTCACTTTCATTGCTGGCTAGAGCGCATTGGAGAAACCATTCAGCATAGCAAATGCGCAATCAATTGATAACCATCATTGAATGAACACTGCTGCAGTACCACAAGCTATAAGTAGGGGGTGTTTTGTTGCCCGCCACCTTTGCACAAATACAAGGGTGCAATATAAAATTGTACTAATAGGTGGACCTCAGTAGTATTGCTGGATTAAATAAAGCAGTACCATAGGCTATTCTTAGGTGGAGTTCAGAAAAACAATATTACTGAATATTAAAAATGCAGGTATCATTGAACAGGATTTGGATGTTTTTCCTTCTGGCACAATATCTGGATGAGTATCAAGTAAGTGGCAGCATGCTAGTGTTTGTTTGCAGTAATTTCATCATGTTACTATTACCAGACCGTTTTTACTTTAAAGTAAATTTTACATTCCGAGTCGTTACATTGTGATAATAAGTACAGGTAAGTAGTATGCGTAGAAAGGAGTGTCTAGGGCACAGGAATGGGCTGGCTATAGGGTAGTAACGACTTTGTAATGTCTTGCATGTGTGTGAGTGCACCTATGAATAGAAATGAGAATGCGTGTCTGAGTGTAAGTGTGGATGTGTGTGCGGATGTGTGCGTGAATGAATGAATGCATGCATGTATTTATGTGTGTATGTCTATGTGAATGAGTGTGTGCCTGCGTGTGTGTGTATAGGGGGAAGGTTGGAAGGGAGGGGGAGCATAGATGAATAGGTGAGGGGTGTCTGGGTAGTGTTGGGGGGGAGGGGGCCTCCTATCAGTGACAGGGAAGGAATTCCCTGTCACTGATAGGGCCTACCACCATGGTTTTCGTGGCGACGAACTCCACATAAACCATGGCGGTATGCAGGGTCATGATACCGCCAGCGGCAAAATAGCGGCCGCGGGGCTGGAGATGGTTATCTCCAGCCCTGTGGCTGCTACCGCCACGGCGGTCGGAGTAGTACATTGGCGGTTTGACTTCAGCCAATGTCATAATAATGTGGCGGTAAGTACCGCCAGCCTGTTGGCGGTACTACCGCCACATCATCTCCTACCGCTGGGGTCATAATGACACCCATAATCTCAGAAATAGAAAAACTCTAAAGGATTCTGACATATATAAGGATTTACATCCCTTTCGTTCCTTTCAGGACACACCGGATAGATGGATTGAAAGAGTGGGAAGTGAAACAGAAGAAAGACTTTCAGCAGTCTTCAGACAAGAAAGAAGACAAATCCCCACAACAAAAGCCACAATTTAAAAAGAAAAAGGTGGCAGCAATTTCAATTAAACATGCCACCAAACCTGAGAACATTGCTGAGAAACAAGACATGGGCAGTGACCCTGTTGGACAGCGTGGCAGAAGTCACGATATGTCGCTGGAGTCTGAAAGATCATTTGGACGCGTCAGCAACTAACGACTTTCTTGTAGTCGAGACCACAGACAAGCGCGTTCTCCCACCCATTAGGGTTTATGATTCAAATATACAAATTGAGGGAGATATAGAGAGCACTATTAGTGTAATTTTTTGGGAAGAACTTAATTGTGATATCCTACGGTCAGAAAGAGACTGGCCACCTGAGTATGTCTGCAAGCTTCCACCTGAGGAAGATGTCATTTTGCCTTCTTTCTCAGATCTTGTTCCGGAAGTTGTAAAATAAGCCTACGCAGTGAGCTGAGCTCTGGCTCAGGCACCTTCGCTATACTGCAACAACTTAGGGTGAGATAAGGTTTCCCCCTGCCATGTAATACCTATGAGGTCTACACCCCAGCCTCAGACCCAATATCCTGTTAAACAGGAAGCTAAAGCTCCAGTGAGATAGATCCTCACTCAACTTGAGTTCCAGGGAGTAATAGAGCCCTATGTCTCTGCAATGAATAACCTGTTATTCCCTGTTACTAAACCTGACCATTCATATAGAATAGTTGAAGACTGCAGACACTTAATCAACTATGCATGCAGATATGCAATACAAAATGTACACAGCACCACTCTAATTAATAACATAGTGCATACAAAGTACAAAATAACCTTGGATATTTCCAATCCTTTTTTTCTGCCAAAAATTAGCGCATGAAAGTCAGGACCGGAGTGTGTTCTCATTTGGCTCACAAAAGTGCTTCTGTTGTTTGCCCCAGGGCTATACGAACAGCCCAAGGTTGTTTTCTGCCCGTGTAAAATCAATATTGCATGATATTGATCCAGAGGCGCTGTCCAATGTGGATGACATCCATCTTACAGATGATGACCTCAACATTCATCTTCCCATGGTCGACTGGATCGTTTTAGGGTTCGCAGCCCTTGGTTAAAAATTCAATTTTAGGAAAGCTAAAATAGCCTTTCTCAGTGTATTGTTCCTGGGATACGAGTTATCAGATGAGGGCAAAAGCCTCGTCCCGCACTTGTTAGAAACATTTGCTCAACTTCAACCACCAAATACAATAAAGAAACTGCAGTCTCTAGCTGGTTTCTTTAACTTTGACAGAACTTACATTCCAGGTTATGCACAATTCATCAAACCACTCTGTGATTTAATTCACCCATATTTCTCAAGCAGACATTGGACAGTTGAACACATGCGCATCCTTAGAGGATTGTAGTAAGATACGCTAGAAGCAAAACACGTATACAGACGTGATAAAAGAAAAATATGGTCATCAGAAAAATTACCATCAGGTTCATCTATGTCACCTTTAATGAGGGCGACATGGTGCCCATAGCATATAAATCACATTTATTCTCAAATGCAAAACAATGTTTTGCACCAACAGAAAAAATACTGACTGCTGCACAGATGGCTGTCGTCAAGGAGAGGCCACTTGCCCAAGAGAAGCACATTATTGTGATTACCCTGGTGCCAGCTTTAGAGGCTGTCACCAAAGCAAGTGATCCCAATGCTAAAGGATTACATCCACATTGGATTCAATGGACTGCCACTGATGTTGATTACATTTTTGATATAAAACTGCAAACACAATAATTTTTCCAATACAAACGGGAGTTCCCCGCACCTCTTAACATCTCATCACTTGACAGATATCAAACTGTCATTTACACTGATGGTTCAGCACAACCAGCTGTAGGTCCTAAACATCAATACTCTGCAGCTTGCACAGCCGTGAATTGAGTGATGAAGGATGGTGTATTCCAACCGCAACATACCTACGCGCAGACCCTAGGGGACTGGACAGCATAGTTGGCTGAGTTTACAGCTCTTATTTTGGCACTGGAACATATGGATCCCGAACAGCTCATATTGATTCTGTGTGATTCGTACTACTGTGTCCAGTCCTACAATGATTATTCAATCATTGGCGGTTAAACGGGTTCCGAGACTCAAAGGGGAACACCATAAAATGCGAAACACTGTGGGGGAGGGTGGCTGAACTTAAGGATAAGCTACCAAATGCTCTTGTAGTACACACACTCGGCCACCAACATGTAGGAGTACACAATATTAGAAACGCTTTGGCTGACGAAGAGGCCAAATCCGCAAGTATCTACTGCTTCTCTTGCTGCAGTGACTCGTTCTCACACGAGATTGGTTAATGAAAGCCAGGCTGCTGTGAAAGCTGCAGCTGAAGGCAATCCTCTTCTAAAGCAAAACAAAATATTCCTAACATATCAGTGCAGAGAATGTTGCCTTTGCGACAATTCCAGGGTGGGAGATTGAGTGATTCCCAACCAAGATCACAGATTAGATCTCATCAAAGCAGTGTATGAGGGTGTCACACCTGCTCATGCTGGTGTCACAGCCACATTATCACTTCTATAGAAATTCTTTTGGTGGCTGAGTCTATACAAACAGACCTAGCAATATGTCCTTTGCTGTGATATATGCCAGGAAATGAAGGGCTCCAACAACAAATGCCCACCACAGACATCCTCTTAGTGTCCAATAGGCCACTACAATGTGTGTACCTGGACCATTCTGGTCCCTTACAACCTGATGGTGCATACAAATACATCTTACTCACTGTTAGTTCTTGTTCTAGATTCCTGTGGGTATGGCCACAGCAGTTGGCTGATGCTCACCCTGTTATAAATTGCTTGCTGGTCTTTGTTTGTACCTACACAGTTGCAGCATTCCACTCAGACTCAGACCCTGCTTTTGCCTCTACAAGTACACCATGAGAACAATGGGTGTTGAAATCCATTACTCTTCCCCATATCATCCTGAGGGAAATTCTGCTGTAGAGAGGAGTAATAGTGACCTAAAGCAGCCCTTAAACGTTAGAGTATTAGGTCCATGCGACAGTTGGCTTCATCACCTATATGGGGTTGAGAGAGCACTGAAAAATCTGCCAAGACAGTCCTTGGGGGGACACATACCTTACGAGGTCCTCTTCAGAATATCTATGTGTGTCCTATGTATGTATGTCCCAGATCTAGAGGGCCCTGGTAGGGTGGCAGCAGACACATCTTTTGACATTTATGTCATTGACATAAATGAACATCTCTCTGTCTTACAGGAGCTTCAAAAATGTTGTGATGATAATTCATCTGCAGGTGCTGCCACCTTAGTAATTGGAGATTTGCAAACAACTTCTACAAGCTGGATTCCTAATATCGGCGATCTGATGGTTCATGAGAAGATTGCTGTGAAGAAGGAACTTGACCCTTCTTACAGAGCACCGCTACCAGTCCTGGAAATACAAAGCACCAGAACTGTCATTCTACCACTGCTGCTATGTTCAAAAGGAAACCGATTTGTCACCATTAACAACATAAAGTTGCACCATGTGGCCGATCTAGCACATTTGTCCCCAAGATCCCTTTGGTAGTCTCCGGTCCCCTCTCACTAACCAACAGGATATATCTCTTCAAAGAAGAAACCACAGCACTTCCAAATATACTTGCTACAAATGCCTCCTCAAGCATGGGGAGGGTGGAAAAAGAGCGTTTTGCTCATTCCTGTCACCAGTTCACCGACAAGAACAGTCCAAGATGTGACTGTTTTCTACTCCAATGTAGCACAGACTGACAACATCATCTACTATGAACCTCCATACGAAGTGGATCGATCCACCAGTAATGCACCACCTCCTATATTCTCAGAGACTGCTTCTGATTATTTTATCAACATTGATGACTTTTCTTCAACTTCATCTGCACCTGCAACTGAAACTGTTTCAAAGACACATAAGCTGTACATTTGACTTAAAAATAACTATTTGGTTTATCCATGGAATTATCTGTGGATCCTTCTGACATTGCTTGTCATTCTATTATGGATTGGTTTTGTGACTGTTTTCTTTCTCTTGATACTCTTGATAAATGGTCATTATTTGAACTCTCTTCTGTCGAGCCAATGGACGAAGTTCTTATCTTTCCTCACATAAGGTCTGAAGAGACTTGTCCCTTGTGAACATTTCAGCAGTACCAATTCCAGATGGGGTTGTTTGGGTTAAAGTTTCTTTTGATATTTACGGGCCTACTGAGGTTATCCAAATTCCTTATGTATTAAAAATGTAAATGACTTGATATCATTACACCTAGTGTTGTTTCTGATGACTGGGATGTTAAAACAGTTGATTCTATGCTTGCTGAATTGTGGGATTACACTGTACTTGAAAGTGATGATGTGTATATGAACACAGAGAATTATGGGGAAATGTTCTGTTATCATCATTGGGGACATTACTTTCTGAACCGAGCAACTAGACATAGAGCAGTATTTAATTACACAGAGTTGGGATACTTTTCAACTGTACCTGTGGGGAGCCCCAAAACATATGTAGATAAATTTGCATATTTTTCTGGGCTGACAGTACAAATGCACAGTCATATTACTTCAAATTACCACCTTCTAAAATGAGCAAGAGTTTGCTAACCAACACCAAATTAATCTATTCATATTCCTTTGTTTCCCGATTTCCTATTGAATGTTATAAATAATGGAAGAGAATCACTGATGTGAAAAGTGTATGGTGAACACAAGACTGGTAAATTCAGGGTAGGGAAAATTTATTTAGAGCATGCCTTATTCTAGTTCAAACTATGGCCCTCATTATGACCCTGGCGGTCGGTAATAAAGTGGCGGTAGTACTGCCAACGGGCTGGTGGTAAATAGCGCCAAATTATGACCATGACGGAAAGATCTCCGAATGACAGTCAATGTACCACACCGACCACCAGGGCAAAAACAACATCCACCACTCCGGTAGTCGCCAACATATTAAGACACAGGAAACTGCCACCTTTTCTGGGGCGGTACCAATGACATCAAAAGCCCGGCGGAAACTGAGCTCAGAAGTGAAAGGACTCACCATTGGAGACACAGGGAAGAACCATGCCACCATGGAACCAGAACTGCATGTTTTTCTGATGATATTCTACATTCTGCTCCACCACGAACACCAACGGTGAGTACCGCCACCTAGCACACAAGGAAGGGGGGGAGGAAAAAGAGAGTGACACACACACATGCACAACACACACCCCACACACACACCATACACACAACCAGATGCACCACAAAAACAATTAGACCCCGTAACTCGGCTGAATAATGCAAGGACAAAACAATTTCACTAAAGTGTTTGTTATAAGATCAACACAGTAGAAATAATAAGTTAGGCAAGAAAATAGATATATACATATTTACAGGAAAGGGGGAACACTCTCAATCCTCAATTTGCATGGCCCGCATTGCCACAGGCCAAAGTCCAAGGCCACACCTGTCACCTGCCTCAACACGGACAGAACACTGCAGGGGCATCAGTTGGTAAATAGGCAGGCCCCTAAGGGGGACAGGAGACACACCCCAGCCGGGAGATGAAACAAGACCACTGGTTCTGGAGGGGGCAACATGCCCTATGTTTGTTCCTGGGGAGTGCAAGGCCACATTCTCTCATATGGGTGTCTTATCCACTGGTTCTGGATGGGGCAACATGCCCTGTGCTTGATCTTGGGGTGTGATGGGCCACAGTCTCACATCTGAGTGTCTTACCCACTGGTTCTGGATGGGGCAACATGCCCTGTGCTTGGTCCTGGGGAGTGCAAGGCCACAGTCTCTCATGTGGGTGTCTTACCCACTGGTTCTGGATGGGGCAACATACACTGTGCTTGGTCCTGGGGATTGCAAGGCCACAGTCTTTCATGTGGGTGTCCCACCCACTGGTTCTGGGTGGGGCAACATGCCCTGTGCTTGGTCCTGGGGAGTGCAAGGCCACAGTCTCACATGTGGGTGTCTTACCCACTGGCTGTTTCTGGATGGGACAACATACCCTGTGCTTTGTCTTGGGGAGTGCAAGGCCACAGTCTCTCAAGGGGGTGGCTTGCCCAATGGTTCTGGAGGGGGCAACATGCCCATTGCTTTGTCCTGGGGAGTGCAAGGCCACAGACTCTCGAGTGGGTGTCTTACCCACCGGTTCTGGAGGGGGCAGGCCACACAGCAGGCCATGGAGGCAGGATTACATAGCTGGCAGTGACGGCTGCACAGTAGTGGTGCTGCTGGTGGGGGGAGGCTCCTGCACATCCCCTGAACCCTCGGACAGAGGCACAGTGGTGGTGCTGCTACTAGGGAGAGGCTCCTTCACATCCCCTGCACTCTCGGACGGATGCACTGTGGTGGTGCTGCCTGTGGGAGGAGGCTCCTGCACAACCCATGCACCCTTGGATGGATGCACAGTAGTGGTGCTGCTGGTGGAGGTGGCTCCTGCACATCCCCTGCACCCTGGGACGAACGCACAACCTTGGTTGGTGGTAGGGGCTCTGTCACAGTTCATGGTCCAGACTCCTTGCTCTTCCTGCCTGCTGGTGCAGGCTCCTTCCTCTTCCTGCCTGTTGGTGCAGACTCCTTGCTCTTCCTGCTTCTGGTGCAGTCTCCTTGCTCTTCCTGCCTGCTGGTACAGGCTTCTTGGCCTTTTGGGTTGCAGGTGCAGGCTCCTTGCCCTTCTTGCCTGCTGGGGCAGGCTCCTTCCCCTTTAGGCTGGCTGGTGCAGGCTCCTTCCCCTTCAGTACATGTGGCCTGGATCCCTTTTCCACCACGAGTGGGTGCGGTTAGTACTGGGCCCGTGGACTGTGTGGCTGAGGTGCTTGGCTTGGTTTGTGATACCCTGCCCATACGTGCAGGACGGGGGAGGGGTAGGGAAGAGGTCCATGGTGGATAGGAACAGTTTTTTAGGGACATTGGCGTGGGAAGAGGGTGAAGGAATGGGAGTGGAGGATGAGGGAGTCATTGTTGGAGGTGTCTGTCTGCTGCTTTAGGGTGCAGGTGCATGGGCTATATGCTATTGTGAGGTGGATGGCTGTTGGGTGTCTGAGTGCTTGTGTTTGTTTACTTTAGAAGGGAGGGACAGACACAGTGGGAGAGGACACAGGGGACATATGCATGGATGTTGTGGAGGTGTCTGCCAGT
Source organism: Pleurodeles waltl (assembly GCF_031143425.1). Taxonomy (NCBI): domain Eukaryota; kingdom Metazoa; phylum Chordata; class Amphibia; order Caudata; family Salamandridae; genus Pleurodeles; species Pleurodeles waltl. The sequence goes on along the minus strand of NC_090449.1, from coordinate 683,469,297 downwards.
GTGGTGTGTGTTCTGCTTGCTGTGGTGATGATGCTGGTAGTGGATGATGATGTAGTGCATGCAGGTGTGAGTGTAGACGTGGCTGGGAGGGAGGTGGATGACAAGGAGGAGGTGGACACAGTGGAGGCAGTGGATGTTGGTGTCTGCATGTGGATGGTGCTTCTGTGAGTGCCTGTGAGATGAAGTGTGGTGCTTGTGTTTGCCTGAGCCACTTCTGTGTGTTGATTTGGGTGATTGCTGGTCTGAAGGTATGCTTGGGATGGGCTGGGTTTGAGGGGATTGGGACTGGGTAGAGGAAGTTGGAGGGGGAGGCTGGAGACAGGGACAATGGCAATAGTGGATGTTGTTGTGTCTGCAACTGGATGCTGTTTGTGTGAGTGCCTGTGGGATGAAGTGTGGTGCTTGTGTTTGCCTGTGACACTTTTGGGTGATGTCTTGTGTGCATGCTCGTCTGTATGTGTGCTTGTGATAAGTTGGGGTTGAGGGAAATGGGCTGGGCAGTGTAAGTTGGAGGAGGGACGGTAGAAACAGGGACAATGGCTGCCATCAGAGAGGAGGCCAGATCTCTGTTGGGCCGCCAAAACAGTGTGAATGCCCTTCAGGAATGCATTAGATTGTTGCATCTGGGCTTCCAGCCCCTGTATGGCATTCACAATGGTTGACTGCCCTACAGAGATGGATCTCAGGAGGTCCATAGCCTCCTCACTCAGGACAGCAGGGCTAACAGGGGCAGGGCCTGAGGTGCCTGGGGTGAAGGAGATGGCCACCTTCCTGGGTGAGTGAGCATGAGCAACTTGCTGAGGGGGATGGCGGCTGTACCTGTAGCTGGGGTGGTCACAGAAGTGCCCGCCACCACCAGGGAGCTCCCATCAGAGGAGGTATCTGTGTCTGAACTGTCCCCTCCAGTCTCTGCTGTGGTTCTCCCCTCGCCCTCTGTCCCACTGGTGCCCTCACCCTTGGTGGACTCTGCCTCCTGGGTCCTGTGGGATGCAGCTCCCTCCATCGCTGGTGCTTCTGCTCCTCTGCCAGATGATGCAAATGCACATATGGACAGGATGACAAAACAAAGAAGGGGGAAAAGGGACAAAGGATATACTGGGTCAATGGCCTCAATAACACCACCGTTGGCGTACACAGCACCCTTACACACAGGGAACAGGCCTACGCAATATGCATTGCACGACCAAAGAAACAGCTTGCCACCAAGGCATGGGAAGGGTCACACACCGCCAAAAGCAGCACACCTGGGACCCACGCAGCCCTGACCAGTAGTGGAAGCATACGAGCTAGATAGCAAAATTATCCCCTCGTAACCCTAGTCATCAGGGGACCACCTACGCTGCAATGTCAGGCCTGGCCTAGGGGCACCCACTGACACGCATCCACCACTCGGATACCACCCCACCAGCCATAAGTTATAATGATGGGCACTGTACTCTCCCCCTTGTGGATGCTGTGATGCCCTCAAGCGCCCATCTAGTTCTGGATAGGCGACCGCCAGTATGCAGGCCAACAGGGGGGTCAGGGTTTGATGGGCACCCCTTCCTCGTTGGGAGGCCGTCCCCAGCTGGGCCTCCACCATCTTACGTGCCCAGCATCCAGGTCCTCCAACCGTTTGCGACAGTGGGTGCTCCGCCTGCCATAGACCCCCAAGATCCACACCTCCTCGGCACTGGCATGCCATATGCCCTTCTTTTGATGGGCGCTGACCTGCAGAGGCAATACACACAGGAAAATACCATTAGTCAAACAGTCCTGCCTGTTACACATATGGCCCACCATACACCTTCCCACCATCATTTACACCCACATGGCCCAGCATACAACATGTATGCCACCAAGAGGACACCCACCCCCCTTACACGAGGCCTTCACACACACAACTCCATGCCTTCATGCCACATTCATTGTGCTCACAGTGTACTCACCTGTTGGTTGGGAGGCCCATACAGCAGTCCATATTGGGGTAGGACCCCATCCACCAGTCTCTCCAACTCCTCTGAAGTGAAGGCTGAGACCCTTTCCCCAGTCACACGGGCCATGGTAGGTTCCAGGCACAGGTCACAGCAGCACATGCAGTGTAGGTCCTTTCCTATGGAATGTCAGGTAGCAAATGAGGAATTAGATAGAAAATGACGATCATGTCTGTGGCGGTGCATACGGTCACCGCGGACGCATATCACCATTGGCCACTGTACCCCATAGAGCCCAATGTTAGGCAATGAGGAGTTGCATGACGGTTCCCGACTGCCTCCTGGAACGGTGCACAACATCAGCGGAATTACCTCACTTCCACCTGTCCCTCCACATGGGACAGGTGGACGCCATTTCAAGGGAGGGGGCCGGCCCTGGAATAATGCTGTGTCATAGGAGATAGTAGCACATACTGGACAAATCACAATGACCCATTACATGTTTACAGGATGCAAACTACTGTTCAGTTTGTGTCTCTTTTGTCCCTTAAATTCCTACTGCTGCGGATGAATAGGAGATGGAGACATACCCCCGTATACAGACCCCTGGTGGACTTGGGAGCACTGGAGGACAGGCACATTATCCTCACCTATAGACTTGATAGGGTCACAATCGTAGAGCTGTGTGTCCAGTTGGAACCTGACCTGATATCTGCTATTCGTCATCCCACTGGGATCCCCCCTCTTCTGCAAGTGCTATCTGTACTCCATTTCCTGCCAACTGGTTATTTCCAAGTGACAGTGGGCTTGCCAGCAGGAATGTCACAGCCAATGTTCTCAATAGTGCTGACAACAGTGTTGTCTGCCTTGATAGAACGCATGTGCAGCTACATTGTTTTCCCACAGGTTGATGATTTGGCCACACTGAAGGCCGAGATTTATGCAATGGGACATATCCCCAACAGAATTGGGGCGATTGATGGAACACATATTGTATTTGTCCCACCCCCGGCATAAGGAACAGGTATTCAGGAATCGTAAGAGTTTCCACTCCATGAAAGCTCAGAAGGTGTGCTTAGCGGACCAGTACATCTCTCATGTCAATGCTAAGTATTCAGGATCAGTGCATGATGCCTTTGTCCTAAGGAATAGCAGCATCCCAAATGTGATGGCCCAACTACAGAGGCACAAGGTGTGGCTAATAGGTGAGCCCTGGTTCCCACCTAGTATATGTTGGTGTATGGGTAGGGTGTGGGCCATCTAGGATAGTGTGTGGCTAAATGTTGTCCCTCAATATTTGCAGGTAACTCTGTTTACCCAAACTTATCATGGTTGCTGACCCCTGCGAGGAATGCTAAAACTGGGGCAGAAGAACGTTATAATGAGGCATATGGGTGAACCAGAAGGATCATTGAAAGGACCTTTGGCGTCCTGAAGGCCAGGTTCCGGTGCCTCCATCTAACAGGAGGATCCCTTTGCTACTCACCAAAGAAGGTCTTCCAGATAGTGATGGCATGCTGCATGTTGCATAACCTGGCCCTCAGACGCCATGTCTCATTCCTGCAGGAGGAGGAGGCTGGAGATGCCCGTGTGGCAGCAGTAGACCCTGTGGAGAGTGAGGATGAGGAGGCAGAGGATGAGGACAACCGAACAAATGTGATCCAACAATACTTCCAATGACACACAGGTAGGACAGTGTTACTTCACATTTCAATTACTTTTGTTTTAATTTGTGTGGCAATGGCATGTTGATGTTTTCAACTTCTAGGCCCACTTACTGTTCCCTCTGGCAATTCATTTTGCAGATGTTAGTGACCTGACATATACTCCTGGTGTGATCACTACAGCCAGCTATAGGTCATTAATCTATGTCCATTCTCTGTACAGTTGATTTGCAATGTTTGTACCTGTTACAATGAATACATATTTGATATACATGACATACTAAAATATGTTTTTTTTAAAGGGTGTTTATTGAATTGCTAATATATGTAGGGGCTAGTGCTATGGGATGGGGTGATGATGGAGGAAAGTCCAGGGTATTGTTCCAGTCTATTTGTAGCACAGGTGCATTGTCCCAGGGGGCATAGGAAGGGAAGCAATGGCAGTTCAAGGTGGACAGGATGACTGAGTGGGACACAAGGGTGACAATCAGGAGAGTCTCATTTCCTGGCGGGGGTCTTGACAAGTGTCTCTGGCTTCTGTCTGGATCGCAGGGAACGTTTGCAGGGTGGTTCATCTTCGGCGGTGAGAGAGGTGCTGGTGGCCTGTGAGTCCTGTGGCTGGACCTCCTGGCCACTAGCGGTAGCGGAGGTGGAATGCTGTTCAGATGTCTGGCTAGTGGCAGGGGCCCTCTGGTGTGAGACTGCCTCCCTCATATTGTTGGTCATATCTGCCAGCACTCCTGCAATGGAGATCAGGGTGTTGTTAATGGCTTGCAAGTCCTCCCTGATCCCCTGGTACTGTCTCTCCTGCAGGCACTTGTTCTCCTGCACATTGTCCAGGATCTGGCCCATTGTGTCCTGGGAATGTTGATAGGCTCCCAGGATCTCTGCGAGTGCCTCTTGGAGAGTCGCTTCCCTGGGCCTGTCCTCCCCCTGGCGCACAGCAGTCCTCTCAGTGTCCCTGGTGGCCTGTGCCTCTGTCCCCTGAACGGTGTGTGCACTGCCACTGACCACAAGTCCCTGATTGTCTTGGCGGCGAGGTGTGTCCTGGGGTCCCTGTAGAGTGGACACACTGCTGATTGACTTGTCCTGTGGACGGAGGTAGGAGTATGCTGGGTGGGTGATGTGGTGGTGTTTCCTGATGCGGAAGGTGGGGGAGTCTCTGTGGTGGTGTGTGACTAGGCCTGGATAACCGGCTGTCCAGTGGTCCATGAAGGGCCAGGTAGATCATTCAGATCCTGAAGACCAGAGTTGCTGTCATCAGTGTAGGCCTCTTCAGTTGGAGGACTGGATAGTGCTGGCACCCCCTCTCCCCTGACATTGGCTGGGGTACCGGTGGGGATGTAAATGATGTGTTATGGTTTCTGTGTCTGACATATTGTACATCCGTGGCTTCCCCTCTTTGGTTGGATTTGCCCTGCCAGCTTTCACTTGTGTATGTTAGTGTTTGGTGGGATAGTTAATTCTCTATGTTGTGCATGCTTTAGTGATGAGTGCCCAAGCAGGGCTGTGAGTGGTGTTCATGCATTGGTTCAGCATGCAGGGCTTGGCATTGGGATGAGTGAGATGTGATGGTGGGATGTGTGGGAAGTAGTGGAGTGATGGAAGTGAGGGTGAGGGTGAAGGTATGTGATGGCATTCAGGTAGGAGGGTGATAGTTGTAGAGTTGACTTACCAGAGTCCAGTCCTCCTCTGGCTCCAACCAGGCCCTCAGGATGCAGCATTGCCAAGACTTGCTCCTCCCATGCTGTGAGTTGTGAGGGAGGAGGTGGGAGTCCACTGCCAGTCCTCTGGATCGCAAGCTGGTGTCTTGTTGCAATTGAACGTACCTTCCCCCATAGGTCATTCTACCTCCTCCTGATGTCATCCCTAGTTCTTGGGTGCTGTCCCACAGTGTTGACCCTGTCCACTATTCTCCGCCGTAGCACAATCTACCTAGCTATAGATAACTGCTGCACCTGTGCTCCAAATAGCTGTGGCTCTACCCTGACAATTTCCTCCACCATGACCCTCAGCTCCTCCTCTGTGCAACGGGGGTGTTTTTGTGGTTTCATGGGTGTTGAGTGATGTGTGTTGGTGAGGGTGTGTTGGGTAATGTGTTGGGGTGTGTGATGTGGAGTGTGTGAGTGGTATATAGCTATGAGTAGTGTGTGGCTCTAGTTGTGTCAGTGGTCTTGGTGTCTCTCTGCTGGCAATTGTGTTCGTAAAGGGTTGTGAGTAATGTGGGTGTGTGTTTTATAGTGGTGTGGGTGTGGTGTGTGTATGGGTGTCAGGTGTGTGTTGTTTGAATTGTCCAATGTGGTGTTTTGGCTGTGGGTGTCCATTGTGAGCGCAGCAGTATGTGCTGCCAATGGTTTACTGAGGTTGAATGTCCGCTGTGGTGATTCGTAGGTCTTAATGTGGTGGGAGTAGTTCTGATGGCATAGCGGTGTTGGTTTATCACTGACCTTTAGTCTGGTGGATTAGTGTGTGTGGCTGAATACTGACAGATTGTTGTGGGTGTGTCATAATATGGTGAACGGATATCCACCACGGCGGCGGTAAGTTGGTGGCCGTCAGTGTGGTGGTAAGTGGGATTTACTGCCAATATCATAATGAGGGCCTATATTTAAAAAAAAACACAGTTCAGCAAAGATCCTGCCTACAGTTAGCAAAAATAAAGGAAATGAATGTGCCCAGTATCCCTTCACCAGCCAAATTTACTAAATTGCCAAACATGTCTAAATGTCATACAGGAAGAAGTAAATGCTTGTGTTCAGAATGGTACCTTTAATTCCACACTTTTAAGTTCCGACGAGTCATTATTGTGGCCTTTGGACACAAATGGGTGCCAGGCACATTTTGCTAATTCTTATGGGGATTTCAAAATTAGCTGTCCGGACCCTCGCTATGTCTCCGGCCAACACACTGGTATAGTTGCTATATAGTGTGGCTAAACTGTGTCAACAATGGTTGCGCACTAACACCTTAACAGCAGTTAAAGAACATCTTAATCTCCTATCAGAGGCAACAGACTTGCAGGATGTCTTGGTAGGTCCAAGAAAACCTCACTCTAAACAATTCCTTTATGCTATATACAATGAGATCTGGAAGCTTTCTCAAATGGAAATGTCTGCACGTTTAAGGCAGACAGATAAGGAAATTATGTAAAAGGCTTTAACTGTTGTTGGTAATGGCATGAAAACTCTGTCCAGCAGAATATGCACACTTAATAATATTGTGTCTCCCACAATTGATATCATTCAGAATAACATGCCCATTTTACAAAATGGGCAAAGTCATCTGCGCTCCATCATGCAGTTAGGTTGGACATAGTAGATTTTGAAAAATGGCCTCGTCCCATGGAAATACAGTAACAGTAGTGACTTGTTTGCTGTTTTTAATTAGTCCAGGGAGCAACAGATAAAGGCTGAAAAGGAAGCAAGTTACACCATGCTTAATATAAAACAATAGAGGAGCTGCCTTTCACCTTAGCAGAGACACCATCAACAGTATGGCTTGTACATTTGGTTATAAATCTGGCAATTTCCACCTTTGGTTTTATAAATTGCTTGAAACATTTTGCTGTGGGCAGATATATGAAGCTAGGAGATAGCTATATTAGGGAAGAGTGGGAGTTGCCTTTCAAGTTCAAATGTCTGAATGATAAAACTGAGGTTTTTCTGAGCGGAAGCAAATGTGAGACTACTCTTCTGCAAACAGATGTCACTTCACGGTTTCTGCAATGCAGGGGTTTCAAACTTGGCATGTTTTCTGAAGAGTACTCCTGTCCCTTTGATTTATCCAGCATTTCATATACTTTCGAATGAAAGTTATGTGGTCCTGAACAATTAGAGCTGCTGTGAAAAGACCAGGAATTGCCTACGCAATTTCAGTGTCTCAAACTGTAACTTGTTGTGGACATATTCCATTCCACCCACACAAGAGTAGTAGAAATGTGGCCTCACATTGATATTACTAATACAATTTTGACAAGCTGGCCAGACTAAAGGCGCTACTGCTCCAAAAACAAGTTGCATAGACATCAGCCAGAGAGACATATGCTCTCCAGATAGCGAGATCATCAGCCGAGAAACAATCCCTATTATCCTGATCCTGCGTCTACGGCATCTGCACACTTCTGCTCTGTGGATCCGTTTGCCAATCCTGTGATCGATCTGACATCTGATAATGTGGAGTCCATCCTGGACGCACTCCCATTTGATGACTTTGGAGACATTCTTCAAGACCATGGATATTTTAAATGATTTGACCATTAGCCTTATTCAAAATGTTATATTTTACACTTATGCCAGTGTGATACATTTTTTTGTATATGAGGATATGGTAGCTTGCATGGCTGATGGAGAGCTTACAATGCTGCCAAATCTTGAACATTGTGTCTGTGTGTGATGTTGTCCATCTTCTGTGCATGTGAAGGAAGCTTGCAATGTTTCAGACTAGATTAGTATTTGTTCTATGTGTGTGATGGAAGTGTGTACTCCATCCTGGGTCTGTACTGATTGGTGTGTGAAAACCTTGCTATGCGTGTGAGTCAAACCTGCAATCATACAATTCAGTACTGTTCCTTACACTTGTACCAAATCTCAAATGCTGCCTCTTCATTCCAATCAAGGGAGGCATTAAATGGTGCTGCCCAGTGCCATACTTTTATCATGTGTCATGTCTTTGTAGGAAACTTACAGTGGCCCCGAAATACCACAATTGTTCCATGTCTTTGAAGGAAGCTTGCATTGGCTTCCCCTGTAGCACCACACGTGTTCCATATTTGTGAAGAAAGTTTGCAGTGGTCCTGAGTGCTATACCAGTTCCAGGTCATTGATGAAAGCTTGCACTGGTGCCGCACAGCTACACATGTTTCATGCCTATGAATGAGGCTTGCACTGGGCCTGCAGTACCACATTTGTTCCATGTTTTTGAAGGATTCTTGCACGGACTGGCCCTGCAGAAGCATACTTTTTCTATGACTTGTGGGAAGCCTGCACTTGCTGGCAGTGCAGTACCACAATTATTCCACGTTTTTTCAGAGAAGATTGTGATGCTCTTAGCTAGTGCTTAATGTCTTCTGTGTGTGTGTACCAAGGACCTCCTACACTGCTACTCCCTGTGCTCTATCTATTTTTGTGTGTTTGAGTTCTGGCCAAAAGACTGGTTTAGCGGTTCAATTAATATTCAGATAGTGTCATTCACATACATACTAGGTCAGCTCTTTGGAACAGCATACATACAATTGGCAATTGGGCAGTGGATAATCCCTTTTCAGTCATTGGCTTTGTTGCTAATGTTTGGCTCTGCCTAGTAGTCAAAAGCTGGTCTTTAGGATATCAGGTAGTCTGAGTAACAGTATTTTACCTGCTTGCTTTGTTTTACTCTGGACCTCAGAATATATTTCTTTAAGTTTACCCCCCAGCAGTTCATCTGCTAATGCAGACTAGGGCTATTTGAGTATTGAGAGTAGCATAACCTCTGCTGCCTTTGGATCACATTTTTCTTTTCCAAAGCACTAGGCAGAGCATCAAGCATCGCTACCGCAAGCTTCAAAACCATGCCACCATCTTTAAACTGTATTCTGGCCACTCAGTCATGTTTGTTTAACTGCCCCAAGATGGCAGACCAGTGCAAAGCTTCAATTCTTCATTTTTTTATTGAAGCATGTGACCCTGAACGTTTGGTTGGCATATTTTTTATTTTGTCTTTCTTTATTTGTACCTTTTTTATTTTAGCATATGTTTGCACTACAAAGAATACTACCCCCTTGGTTTTTTTTAGAAAACAAGTGGGACCTTTTTAATGCCAAGACTCTTCCTTACAAATGTCCAGGAAGGTCAGACTCACATAGTCTGCAGTGCTGATATGTGTGACAGATGGGAGATTAGATAACTTTAGTGGACATTAAGGATTCAGAGCAGCTTACTTAAATATCTCTGAATTACACTGGTGGACCGATGTACCAGATAATCAACCTGTGTCTCCTATGCCAGCATCTGTCCAAACTCTGCTCCTTTCTACTGATCAGTGTACCTCTTTGTGAGCAGTGTGGGCAGTGTGAATGCAGGATAGCCTTCATGGTTTGTGAGTGCATTGTGAGCAATGTGTTTGTGAAAATGTAGGATTAACATGGTCTTTTGTGAGTGCAGGGTAAGTGGTCTATAAGTTGAAGGTTTTGACTAGGTGAGTGCGAAGGGAGGCATATGCCTCTGTAAATGCAGCATAATGGATGTGCCAATGTGAGGGCAGCAGTGTGAGTGTAGGGTGCCTGCATGTCTTTGTGTGCTTGCACTTTACAAGAGCCAAACCTCTTGTCTTTCGTAATGCTTTTTAGGGTTATGGCTTTGACTTTCAGAAATGCACAGCAAAGAGTGGAAAAGCAATAGTGTGTGTATGAGAGTGATAGTGAGTTTTGATATGTCAGATACAGACTCTGTCGAAGAAGGTTGAGGAGTGTTCAGCTGTCAGACTGAGAAGTCATCTTAGTGAGGGGGCCTGTTACCTTGCTTGGACTAGGGTCCAAGGCAACCTAGCTGTGCTCCTTGTCAGTGAATGTAAAGAGGCAGTTGTCATCTCTCTTGCGCAATACATTTTGCCATTCTTTTAGTCGAAATCGAAATTTCTGTCATTTTTCTTCATAAGGGAAAGAAACATTCCTTTATAACATTTTGCCAGGCTTGATTAAGTACTACAAGAAGAAATGCAACAGATAGGTGTCACCACTGTAAACAATTCCCTGGCCATTGCATGTTAATTTTTGGTACATCTGAAGTTTGGTTAGTAATCTTTATGAAAGCGTCTCCTGCATAGCACAAGTTTTCAAAAAAGCTGAGGAGAGCTCAAAGCTCTCACTATGCTTATGTAAAAATAGAACAATTTTATGAGATGTGTTCGCGTTTGTTCCTTGTTACTTTTGCTTGTCAGCATTGTACTTTCATGCAGGTGCACAAAAAATAAATCTTTTGAGGGTTTTGAGGGCATTGTTAAGATAGAAAAAGTTAGCAACGTTGTTAAAGTACAAAGGGTTGAACTATAACTGTGTAGACCAATTACCCTCTATAAATTAAGTTAAAACAGCTGTTTTCGGAACGTTTCCTGGGTTACTCGATATGGCATAGTGGTATGGTTTATTTAGGGTCAGACTGTGGCAATTGTCATTTTCTCTGTAGCATCATCTTTATTCCTTACAATACGATTCTCATTAGGCTGGGATACTACAAAACTATTTATGTTTTCATTGAAAAAAAACAAGTTTCATGATGTTATATTTGGGTGTAGAAATTGGATAAGAAATCATGTTTAAAAAATGAAAACCACTCACATTCGCTATTTACAGTTTAGTGAACCAACTATAACTTGAAACCTCACACTCTTATGATCTCATCCATTAAATCAATCATTACATGTTAAGACCCCCTGTTTAAACATTACTTTTTCAAAAATGACTGAACAGATCCACCAAATCACAAGAAAGCACTTTTTCTGAGTAAAGTTCTAACTTTTGCCATATTTGATGTAATTCAGTTCAGTCCTTTTTCTATAGGGGAAATCAAAGTTTCCTACAGAAATCGATAGTCGAAATGACACATTTGGGACTCCAACCCCTTTTCCTTGGCATCCCTATTGATGGATGGGTGCAAAACTTTCCATGGAAGCGCAAAAGTGGATGAAATCTTTGGAAAGTGTGTGCAGATTCATCAAACGAGACCACAGTTACTGTTAAAATAATGAAAGCCTTTCCTATGCAAATTCTGAAGTGAACTAACAATAGCCATACCACTGTGTATGGCATATGTATATATCCGTTTATGTGTGCTTGTGTGTGTGTTTGTGTGTAGCATTCTATGTTTGCCATGGCCAGATCTGTTGGCTTTGCCAATGCCTGGCGACAGTCACTGACAGTGAAAGCAAGGTTGGTGGGCCTTCAAAAAAACAATTAAATATACTTTTAAGCCAAACCAAAGAAGTGGACCAAGAAAATACTGATGCAATATGAGTCTGTGTTCAAGGAAACTAAACATCTGAGAGGTATGCAGGCCAAGCCTTTGGTCAAAACGACAATCAAATTACTGACAGAAGCAAATTAAAAATATCAGACACCTAAGGTTGGAGGATAACTGCTAGTATCAGAAATTCTGGCTGTCTTGTTGATGCTACAAAATATTTTCCCTTGGATGCGGCAACCCGCCTTGCGTTAATCATTTGCAAGGTAGGTGTTCCTGTCCCAAAAATGACTTAAATGGCCGTACGTCGTATTTATGCTTTCGGGCAAAAATGACGCACGGCCGGGAGGCAGAGCCGGAAAATGACGCACAGCCCGATTTGCGTCAAAACTTAACGCCTGGGTCAAGGCAGGCCTTAAAATGGGGCAAACACACCTGTATTTAATCAGAACACACAGAAGCAACAGCAGAGCAGCAGAGCAGCAAAAGGGAGACAAGGAGGTGCTTCTCATCCAGCATGCACGCAGACGCAGAGCCCAGCAACAACAACAGCAGCTACCACAACACCAGCAGGGAGCCCAAAGGCAACACACAAGGCAGGAGAGAATATTCCACCCCAGAACAACCCTTCATGGCCTCAGGGAACATGACATCATCCAGAGGCACAGGTTGAACTGGCAGGCCATTCAGCAGCTGCTGCGAAACATAGAGTCACAGTTGGCACCCACCTTGCTGACACCCCACACCATCCCAACAGAAACCAAGCTGCTTGCCGTACTTCACATGCTGGCAAGTGGCTCTTTTCAAACAACTGGTGCCCTGGTTGCCGGAATATTACAGCCATCATTCTCTGCCGTTTTGCCCAAAGTACTGGATGCCGTCATTGGACTCACACCCCGCCACATCTGCTTCCCTAACACACTGCAGAAGTAGCAGGAAGCAACACAGGGGTTCTACCTCATTAGTGGCCTCCCACACGTCCTTGGTGCAATCGACCGCACACATGTACGCCTTGTGCCACCTGCTGCAACTGAACACCTCTACCGCAACAGAAAGCACACACATTCCATCAATGTGCAGGCCATTGTCGATCACGAAGGATTGATCACCAACAACGTGACAAAATATCCTGGGAGTGTCCATGACTCATTCATCTTCCGTCACTGCACCATCAATCAACACTTCTAGGATGGACGGTATGGCAGTGGACTACTTGTTGGTGAGTACAGAAACCTACTTATATACAAAATGCATAGCAACCCTCTAGGACACACAACACATACACCACATCAGCAACATGTCGACAGGAACACACTGAGGTTGTGACATCGCTAGCCATGTTTCATAGGTCACCTTTGAACCTGTCACATATCTGAAATTACTGTACAGCCTAATGTTAAGACGTCAATGATCACAACATTTGGAGTGTGTTGCCTGAACGTCACCTTGCAAATTGTAAGCATCTCAATTATGTTTACATTAATCCATTGCATAAGTCTAAAGGTATGTGATGTCCAGGGTGCATTGATATGAACGTGTTAACAACACTGTCAAATTGAACCTGTGTATTGAATTATCATCTCACCCCCGGTGAAGACACAGGGACACCTGTATCACAAGTCACACTGCTAGGGAGGGCACACTGTACTGCAAATCCCAAAACATACTGCTGACAACCGGTCAGCAGCCAAACACTCGTTCAGCCAAGGAAACAACACAATACAGATGGTACATCCTACAAGCCTAGGATGCAACACAATAACACCAAAGAGTCACAGACAACACAATACAACTACTGCCATGCAAGGTGATTTCAATGGGGCAAGCTACATCAACATGATCCCCTTCGTTTTCTCTTTCAGCTGATCAGGGGTATGGGATCCAGCCTTGGATTATGACACCATTTGGCAACCCAAGTACTGCAGTAGAGTGTGCCTACAATGACGCACATAGGAGGACACGCAGCATAGTCGAGAGGACCTTCGGCATCCTCAAGTCGAGATTCAGGTGCCTCAACATCACTGGTGGTAGCCTCCTATATTCACCTGAATTGGTCTGTAAGATCATTCTAACATGTGCCATCCTGCACAACATTTGCATAAGAAGGAACATTACCCTCTTGGAACCAGAGCCACACATGACTGAAGAGGAGGAAGAGGAGGATGGTGGCCTGCAACATGAGGTGGAACAAAAAAACACGGCTGCTGAAGTGCGTAGGCGCCAACATATCGTGAACAATTTCTTAAAAAAATAATCACCAATTTATTAACTAATATTAATAAACACCGATAATAATCACCATATCATGGTCTGGCTAATCATTTGTGCTCACCTTTATCTCCAACTCAGAATAAGAGTGTTGCCTCATGGAGCATTGCTGATATACCCATCAGGACACAGAAAATCCCAGAGCAATTGTGATGCATATCATACAACGGTCACATACTCACACACTGTAAATGACATATATCCTGTACATTTCACCTTTGAAGGGCAATAGCAGCGGACCACACCTATTTCACACATACATGTTGGCAACATGGTTCATCGCAGCATATGGCACACAACTAAGACACCATCACTCAATAAGGGGAAAACAAGCCTCATACATGAGGCAGTTGATGTGCTATTACATTGGTAAAAGGAATGTATGACCAGACCCTTGGCAGCAGTAAGTCCAACTGCACCGATCTTTGCAAGGACTATCTGTGACTAGAGTTCCATATAAGCAGAACATAGCACAAGTGCCACACATATGACAAGCATTGCACACATGACATTCCATGTACATGTCAGCCCATTTCCTAACTCCTGACACACCCATGCACCTGGTCACGACCCACCTGTCTGAAGATGTCCCTGGAATAGTAATATGTGTACCCCCATATTCCCTCCTCTACACACACAGACTAACAATAGTAATCCAGTGTGCTACACCCTTTCCTATGGTATACCATTGTCATAGTACATCTGACTGCATGGATGTCAGGTCAACTAATACACTGGCTTGTAGTTTCTAAGCCCTGTTATCACCTGTCATTTGCTTCCCATGTGAAAGGTACTGTTGGCCATTTGAATGCAAATCTCACCTACAGGACTTGTGAGAAACTGATGTAGCCCACACCTGTGATCACCTCCATGCACACCACCCATTTCAACATGCACTGCCCCTGCTGATGCCTGGAACAGCATAGAAGTTGCCATTTTGTCAAACACACCGTTATGCATTGCTAGTAATGAAGCCGTGTAACACAGCCCTTGGGTTCATGTGTCACCTTCAAAAACACAGGACATACACAGTTTTACATGTCAACTGTCTTGTTCCTCCTCCAAACAGTCTATGTCAGACCACTGATTATGTAACTTGTGAAATTGCTGAATCCTGATTGACCCTGCATCCTGTCAGGCTGACTGGCACCTGTCTGTGTGTTGCCCTAAAGATTCCCTGTGGCTACATATGTACCACACTTGCTTTACCAAACCTCTCATTCCTCAGAGGGTATTTTGTCATGTGCTTCATCAATGCATACCCAAATACATTGTATAGCATCATCTGCCTTTTAATTGTACCATATTTGTTAAATTGTCTTTGAATACCAAAATCATGGCCCGTCCCTTGTCTGGGTCTCATGTATGCATGAACGACCAAGTGTGACAGTGTCCCAGGGCCATATGCAAGTATTGGGTACGGTGCCTCCAGCAGAACCAGCAACCTCTGATAATGTCCATGAAAAGTCCACACATGTTAGGACCCTGACAGTTCACACGCTGAATCACATTGCTCACAACCTATTGATGGGCCATGCGTGGTGATTAGCTGCGAGAATAATCAGCACAGAGGCTATGATGTTCCCAGATGCAGTGGGAATTTCAGAGGCCAACCTGTGTACAAATGTTGTAATGACACCTGCCGGAACATGACACCTGAGACATTATCTCACTCAGCACACCAAGGTTGCCCTTTTGACAGTCTCATTACACGTCTTCAGTGACAGGGTGGGACCATCCCCATGTAGGTTCTCATGTCCTCATTGACTTTACTCACATTGATCTCTGAAGGATACTCAGTAGATACAGGAATAGCTGCCACTGATTCATGATGAGACCTGGACGTAACTGTGACAACATACACCCCTAAAAATATACAGGATCAACATTGGATCACACACATGAACAAGACACCTCTGTGCAATTGATCACTGGAAATATGTGGACATGTGCTGCCTCGTCTGCTGGTCCACCACAGCCACTGGAGAGTTGTGGCTCAGTTATATGACCTCAACTGTGGCGTCATAATACATTTGTGGTTCACTTTTGGCTGTCGGGCCAATTACATGGTACCCACTTTGTCTATGCATGTGCCTGACTCGCTGTGGGATTTACCAACAAGTGCCTAAGAAGCAGTTACCAAAAATCTAGGACATGGGATTGCGAAATTGTGGACCATTGACATGAACAAGCATCTGCCATCTATCTGGTGCATGCTTTTCCATTTGTGGTGCCTATTTTACCCAAAATCTTGGAAGTGCACACAACAGATGTTGCTACATGTATGACTAACACATGTCCTCTTTCATCTAAGGTTTGGACACATTGACTTCACATTCATACAAGCATATTTGCAATAATACATCTTGTGATGCACACACACTGGGTCAACAACTACATTAGTAGCCACTGCACACACATTGAGCCATAGGCATTGAGGTATTGTACTTATGTGCGTCACCTTGCTATCCTCTCCTGATGTCAAACATGCCCAAATTGTGCAATACATATATGTAGGCCACACATATGGCCATCTAGTGCATCAGCCAAGCGTCAAAATCCTGTTAAGGAAGTAGCGGGTCATGGTCCGCTGCAGTATGATGTCTCACATATGAACATACACCATCCACACCAAAGTGGGTGCAATCAGCCTATCTCAGTTATGTCCCAGATGTAACATTACATTAAAATTGAAGAAATCCCCAAAACCAGTTCATGCACTGAAATTTTGACGTTTTTAGCGTTATGCGTCATATTTTTTTCACCAATACAGATTGTGCGTCATATTTTTCGACGCACAGGAGTGAAAATTAGGCCGCATCCAAATAATTTTAAAAACTATTTACTATTAATTGGATGCGGCCTAATTTTCACTCCTGTGCGGCGAAAAATATGACGCACAATCTGTATGCGTGAAAAAATATGACGTATAACGATAAAAAACAGTGGCCATTTTATGCAGGAAGTGATGTAATAGGATATCCTGTTTACAGATTATGTACAGTGGGTGTACTTTCACTTTCACTTTGCAGTCTGTGAATCTTCTAGACTGTGTGGCTGTGTTCAGAGTGTTGTCCAGTGATTTTGTGCTTTTATGTCCTGTGTGCTATCTTACTTGTTACTTTATGAAATAAATATTGTTGTTGTATACTGTCTGAGTGTGTTTTGTTTACAATTGTCCGGTATTGTAGTGTATTTGTTGTTTTTGGGAGTCTGCTGTGGGTAGTGCTAGTTTGGGGATAGTTGGGCTCTTTTAGTTGTTAAGTTTACTTCTTTTTTTGTACTTCTACTTTCCCCCTTTTTTCCTTTCTTCTTTTTTATCCCCTATTCCCCTTTTCAGTGCTGAGATGTTGGGTAGGCCACGTCTTGGCAGGATGGGTGAGGAGGAGCTGGGGGGTTTTATATGGCTTGTGTGCCATTTCCTCCCACTCATGATCGAGGCAGGGGGCAGGGTGATACAGGGGTATCACACTGAGGTGCAAAGAATCTGGTGGGGAAAGGTGCTGCATCACTTGCAGCGCGTGTATGGGAGCCAGAGGAATGACCACCAGCTGAAGCACTGCTGGGCTGACCTCATCACCAGGGAGCAAGATCTGCTGGACCACCTGGGAATAGTGATTAGTGGCACTGTTGGTGAGTACAAGTCATGTAAATGTGCACATTTAAAAGCTCTGTAGTGACATCAGATGATTTGTACAATATCTGCCGGCTAAGTTGCTGACTGCGTGGAATGCTGCAGAAACATACAGGGTCATTGATGCACTATGTGAAGGACCACAATTGCTAGCTGTCAGGAAGCACGTGCTCTGCAAACTTACAGGATTCTTTTGCTTAATGTAATTTGGTGCCGCCTTTGTGTCAGACAGCAACACAAAATAGGAGCCAGTCATGTCTATATAGGTCACATTTGCCAGTGAAGTATAGATGTACTAAAATATTGGCAAACTTTGTTGACACAATAGCTAGACTGACTTTAGAAACACTACATGATGCCGAAAATTAGTGCTGGATTCAGGTCAATTGATGATAGTAATGTGGCCCAGACATATGCCTCATGTGTGTCTGGTGAGTGTGTAAGGAAAGCGTTTTTGGAAGTTCTATGAATGTTAGGGATTATTGTGGTCCTTCATCTTTTTGGATACATGTCAGATCTGGATTTGAAAATATCGGGAAAAGGTGTAAGGTGCCTTCAGCTAACATCTTAGACTGGTATTTGGAGTTTGTTGTGCCACATTCCAATTAGGGATGGCAGTCCAAAGGTATGCACATGGGTTTATATCTCTATGTTAGGTGCAAATCACCATTGCTGGGCCACATCAAATGAAGAAACTGTAACAACATGAGGGCTTACAAAAGTCCCTGGCCCTCTGTACATTGTACCTATGTGTCATAAATGTGTCATGGCCACATAGGCTTTTTGACTGGTAATGCAGTCCTCAAGTAACCAGGCTTTGGATGTCTCTCTTGGATGCACATGATGAGACGATTACACACCATTATTATTTCTGCTCACTAATGAAGGAGCATGTTTGCCACCACATGATAGTTAGGGCCACTACATGTGTGTAGATATGTGTGTAATTGTCACGGGAGACCCTTGCTATGTACATGTTGGCCGTGATATATCAGATGCAGTATCATCATGTCTGAATAGCTTTCATTACTTATGTCAGCTTACACATTGTTTTTGTCTTTGAAATTGCTGGTGAGTGCACAGATTCTAAGCACATTTCTTCCTTCCATGCCTTACAGGTGGACCGGCACCCTACACTGTGGGAGAGGTGGCTACATTTGAGGACCCCGACCACTCCAGTAAGTGTTGATATGTGTGTTATGTGTTATGTTTGCTGGTGATGTGTGATGGACTCCTGTGTGTTGAACACATAGTAAGGTGTGATGTGCTGGCCAATCATTTGTCTTGTTCCATGAGCGGGATTTCAGTTTCTCAAAATTTTTGAGTTGGCCAATGGTCATCCTATTGTGCCTAAGTAAAATACACAAAATATACACCCAAACGAAAATCAGGTAAGTAAACAGTTAGAAAAGTAGTGCAAACACTGTAGAATACGATAGGATGCAATAGGCCTAGGGGCAACACACACCATATACTGAGAAAGTGGAATGCGAACCACTTAGGGACCCCAGGCCTAGTGTACTGTATAGAGGGTCACTGGGAGTGTAAGAAAACACTAAGGGTGTCTAAGATACCCCAACCCAAGACCTTGAAAAGTAGGAGTAAAGTTACTCTACTTCCCCAGAAACCAGAAACACACTAAAGTCGTGATAGGAGATTCTGCAAAGACAACAACTGACTGCAAAGCGCTGAAGATGGATTCCTGGACCTGAGGACCTGCAAAGGAAGGGGACCAAGTCCAAGAGTCACTAAAGTGTCTAGGGGGGGCAGGAGCCCATTAAACCCCAGATGAAGGGTCAAAAGGGCTGCCTTCAGGTGGAAGAAGCTGAAGATTCTGCACCAACGGAAGATGCCAGGAACTTCTCCTTTGCACAGAAGATGTCCCACGGCGTGCTGGAGGATGCAGAGTTATTTCCACGCAGAAAGACTACAACCAAGCCTTGCTAGCTGCAAAGGTTGCTGTTGAAGAAAATGGGTGCTGCCCGGGCCCAGGAAGGACCAGGAGGTCGCCCCTTGGAGGAGGAGACAGAGGGGGTGCTCAGCAGCACAGAGAGCCCATGCAGAAGCAGGCAGCACCCGCAGAAGCACTTGAACAGGTGTTCGAGATATCTGAGCACGGTGGTCTTCTCAACACTACAAAGGAGGGTCCCACGAAGTCGGTGGTCAACTCAGCGAGTTGAGCAATGCAGGACGGAGTGTTGGGGACCTGGGCTATGCTGTGCATGAAGGAACCCTTGCAAAAGTGCACAGAAGCCCTAGCAGCTGCAGAGCACACAGTAAACAGGATTACTAGTGTGGGGAGGCAAGGACTTACCTCCACCAAATTTGGACAGAAGGACCACTGGACTGTCGGGGTCACTTGGATCTAGCTCCTGTGTTCCAGGGACCACGCTCATCAAGATGAGAGGGGACCCTGAGGACCAGTGATGCAGAAGTTTGGTGCCTGCGTTAGCAGGGGGAAGATTCCGTCACCCCACAGGAGATTTCTTCTTGGATTCCAGTGCAGGGTTAAGGCAGACAGCCCTCAGAGCATGCACCACCAGGAAACAGTCGAGAAAGCCGGCAGGATTAGGCACTACAATGTCGCTGATAGTCGTCTTGCTACTTTGTTGCGTTTTTGCAGGCGTCCTGGAGCAGTCAGCGGTCGATCCTTGGCAGAAGTCGAAGAGGGAGATGCAGAGGAACTCTGGTGAGCTCTTGCATTCATTATCTGACAAGAAACCCACAGGAGAGACCTTAAATATCCCTCAGAGGAGGATTGGCCACCTAACCAGGTAAGCACCTATCAGGAGCGGTCTCTGACGTCACCTGCTGGCACTGGCCACTCAGAGGCCTCCATTGTGCCCTCACACCTCTGCATTCAAGATGGCAGAGGTCTGGGACACACTGGAGGAGCTCTGCCCACTACTCCTGGGTTGGTGATGGACAGGGGAGTGGTCACTCCCCTTTCCTTTGTCCAGTTTAGCACCAGAGCAGGGGATTGGGGATCCCTGAACTGGTGTAGACTGGCTTATGCAAGGAGAGGACCATCTGTGCCCTTCGAAGCTTTTCCAGAGGCAGGGGGAGGCTACTCCTCCCCAGCCCTTAACACCTATTTCCAAAGGGAGAGGGTGTAACACCCTGTCTCAGAGGAGATCCTTTATCTGCCTTCCTGGGACTGGGCTGCCCAGACCCCAGGAGAGTAGAAGCCTGTCTGTGGGTTGGCAGCATCAGTAGCTGCAGTGAAAACCCCAGAGAGCTAGTTTAGCAGTACCCGGGGTCCATGCTGGAGCCCCGGGGATGCATGGGATTGGCACCCCAATACCAGATTTGGCATGGGCGGACAATTCCATGATGTTAGACATGTTACATGGCCATATTCGGAGTTACCATTGTGAAGCTACATATGGGTATTGACCTATATGTAGTGCACGCATGTGATGGTGTCCTCGCCCTCACAAAGTCTGGGGAAATTGCCCTGAACAATATGGGGGCACCTAGGCTAGTGCCAGGGTGCCCTCCCACTTAGTAGCTTTGCACCTAACCTTCACCAAGTGAGGGTTAGAAGTACAGGTGGCTTATAAGTTACTTAAGTCCAGTGTAAAATGGCTGTGAAATAATGTGGATGTTATTTCACTCAGGCTGCAGTGGCAGTCCTGTGTAAGAATTGTCTGAGCTCCCTATGGGTGGCAAAAGAAATGCTGCAGCCCCTAGGAATCTCCTGGAACCCCAGTACCCTGGGTACCTAGATACCATTTACTATGGAATTATAAGGGTGTTCCAGTGTGCCAATCAGAGTTGGAAAAATGGTATCTAGCCAGCAGTGACAATTGTAAAGATAGAGAGAGCATAAGCACTGAGGTTCTGGTTAGCAGAGCCTCAGTGACACAGTTAGGCACCACACAGGGAACACATTTAGGCCACAAACTATGAGCACTGGGGTCCTGGCTAGCAGGATCCCAGTGAGACAGGCACAAACAAACTGACACACAAGTAAAAATGGGGATAACATGGCAGGCATGATGGTACTTTCCTACACAACCCCCCCCCCCCCCCCCCCAAAACGAGGGACAATAAGGCTAACCTTCCCCAGATGAGTCTTCATCGTCTCAGTGAAATATCTGGAGAGTCCATCTGCATTGGAGTGGGTACTCCCATGTCTATGTTCCAATATATAGTCCATTCCCTGTAGGGATATGGACCACCTCAACAATTTAGATTTTTCACCTTTCATTTATTTAAGCCTTAAAAGAGGTTTGTGGTCTGTCTGAACAATAAAGTGAGTACCAAACAACTATGGTCTCAACTTTTTCAGTGCCCAGACCAGGCAATGGCCTCTCTCTCTATGGCAGACCAACGCTTTTCTCTAGCAGTCAACCTCCTGCTGATGAAAGCAACAGGTTGATCCTGGCCCTCAGTGCTAAGTTGTGATAGCACTGCCCCAACCCATAATTCAGAAGCATCAGTCTGGACTATGAGCTCCTGTTTGAGCTTATCAAAAGCCTTTTGACAGCTAGCTGTCCACAATACCTTTTAAGGCATCTTCTTACTAGTGATATCATTAAGAGGAGCTGCAATGGAGCCATAATTCTTGATAAACCTCCTATAGTACCCTGTGAGGCCTAAGAAGGCTCTCAACTGGGTTTGAATTGTAGGGGGAGTCCATCCCATAATGATCTGGATCTTCCCCTGCAGTGGTGCAATCTGTTCCCCACCTACCAGGCGGCCCAGATAAACCACTTTCCCCTGCCCTATCTGGCACTTTGAAGACTTGATAGTGAGGCCTGACTTTTGCAGGGCCTCCAAAACTTTCCATAGATGGACCAGGCGCTCATCCCAGGTGGAGCTAAAGACGGCTATATCATCTAGATATGCTGCACTGAAAGCTTCCAACCCTTGCAGGACTGTGTTCACCAGCCTCTGAAAAGTGGCAGGTGCATTCTTCAAACCAAAGGGCATCACAGTGAACTGATAGTGCCCTCCAATGGTGGAAAATGCTGTTTTAGGTTTAGCATCTTCTGATGATTTAATCTGCCAATACCCTGCAGTTAAATCAAAAGTGCTTAGATACTTGGCAGAAGCCAGTGTATCTATTAGCTCATCTGCCCTGGGTATAGGGTGAGCATCAGTTTTGGTTACTTGAGTGAGTCCTCTGTAGTCAACAGAAAACCTCATTTCTCTTTTACCATCCTTACTGTGAGGTATTGGGACAAGCACCACTGGGCTAGCCCATGAGCTCTCTGAAGACTCAATCACTCCTAAGTTCATCTCTTGTTTTATTCAATCCCTGATATGGTCAGGCTGCCTATAAATCTTACTTTTGACAGGTAAACTGTCTCCAGTGTTGATTGTGTGCTCACACCAGGTAGTTGTACCTGGTATCAGTGAGAAGAGGTCATAAAATTGGCCTATGAGATTTGTGTAGTTGTCCTTCTGCTCAGCAGTAAGGCAATATGCAAGCACCACTCCCTCCACTAAGCCATCAGCTTCAGTGGTGGAGAAGAGATCGGGGAGAGGGTCACTCACTTCTTCCTGTCCCTCATCAGTTGCCATGAGCAGGGTTAAGTCAGCCCTGTCATAGTAGGGTTTTAGCCGATTGACATGGAACACCCTAAGGGGACTCCTGGCAGGGCCTAGGTCTATTAAGTAGGTAACCTCACCCTTCTTCTCAGCAATGAGATGGGGTCCACTCCATTTTCCCTGGAGTGCTCTTGGGGCTACAGGCTCCAATACCCACACCTTCTGTCCTGGGTGGTACTGGGTCAGGACAGCCTTCTGGTCATGGCATTGCTTTTGGAGCTCTTGGCTGGCCTGAAGGTTTTTACTGGCCTTTTTCATGTACTCAGCCATTCTGGATCTTAGGCCAAGTATATAGTCCACAATGTCTTGCTTTGGAGCTTTTAAAGGTTATTCCCAACCCTCCTTCACAAGTGCAAGGGGACCTCTCACAGGGTGCCCAAAGAGACATTCAAAGGGGCTAAAGCCCACTCCTTTTTGGGGTACCTCCCTGTAAGCAAAAAGGAGGCATAGCAACAGGACATCCCATCTCCTGAGTTTTTCAGGGAGTCCCATAATCATCATTTGAGAGTTTTATTAAACCTCTCAACCAGACCATTTGCTTGTGGATGATAGGGAGTAGTGAACTTGTAAGTTACACTACACGCTTTCCACATAGCTTTGAGGTATGCAGGCATGAAGTTACTACCTCTGTCCGACACCACTTCCTTAGGGAAGCCCACCCTGGAAAAGATTCCCAGGAGGCCCTTTGCCACTGCAGGAGCTGTAGTGGTCCTTAAGGGAATTGCTTCAGGATACCTAGTGGCATGGTCCACTACCACCAGGATAAATCTATTGCCTGGAGCTGTTGAAGGGTCAAGGGGGGCAACTATGTCAAGCCCTACCCTTTCAAAGGGCACCCCAACCACAGGATGTGGAATTAAGGGGGCCTTAGGTGTGCCACAAGTCTTGCCACTGGCTTGGCAGGTCACACAAGAGCAACAAAACTCTTTAGTCTCCTCTGCTGTATGAGGCCAGTGAAACAATGGAACAAGCCTTTCCCAAGTTTTACTCTGGCCCAAATGCCCAGCCAAAGGAATGTCATGTGCCAAGGTTAGTAGAAACTCCCTATACTGCAAAGGGATTACCAATCTCCTGGCATCTCCAGGTTTAGGGTCCCTTGACTCAGTATACAGGAGGTTGTCTTTCCAATACACCTTATGGCTATCAGTGGCATCCCCTATTCTGCTGTTTGACAGCTTGCTGTCACAAACCCTCTAGTGTGGGACAGGTCTGCTGTGCCACACTCAGCTCTTCCCTAGCAGGCCCCCCTGCACCCAAAAGCTCAGCAGTGTCTGCTGCCAGCTCCTCTGGTGTAGGTACTGCACAGGGAGAGGATTCCTCTTCCTCAAAAGGGGAATCTTCTGGAGGGGGAGGGATAGTCGGCACGGATTTACCCTTACTGCCCCTAGCTTTTGGGAGCACTTGGTCCATTGTTCCAGGATCCAAGTTTCCCTGTCCTTTTTGCTTTTTGGCCTGAGCCTTTGTCAAAGCAGAAATATGCCCAGGAATGCCCACAATTGCTGCATGAGCCTCCAACTGATGTCTCCAAATCATTGCCTAGTAAGCAATCTACAGGTAATTCAGTGGCTACCACAACTTTCTTTGGACCAGTAACACCCCCCAGTTGAGATTCACAACAGCCATAGGGTGGATACGTGTGTTATTGTGAGGTGTGAGCATCAGTCACTTGGTACTGCTGACCAAGTAGGTGTTGATCAGGCTGAACCAGTTTTTCAATCACCATAGTCACACTGGCTCCTGTGTCCCTGTAGGCCTCAACCTCAACACCATTTATTAAGGGAAGTTGCTTGTACTTACCCATATTAAGGGGACAAGCAACCAAGGTGGCAAAGTGAATACCACCATCAGAGTCTAAAACAGCCTCTGTGTTCTCCCTAACAAGACCAACTCCAACTACACTACCAATGGTGAGCCCAGCTACACCCTTTGATTGGCTATTTGTAGTAGACTTCCCACCACCACTGCTATTACTAGGGGCACTAGAGGTTGCAGTTGGGGTTGTGGTAGTGGGAGCCTTGGTATTTTTCTTTGGACAGGTGTAATCACTTGCCCAATGGCCTTTACTTTTACATAAATAACACCATGGCTTCTTTTGATTGTGGGAAGAGGATTTGGACCCACCACCCCCAGAGGAACACAGGGAACACATTTAGGCCACAAACTATGGGCACCGGGGTCCTGGCTAGCAGGATCCTAGTTAGACAGGCACAAACAAACTGACACACAAGTAAAAATGGGGGTAACATGCCAGGCAAGATGGTACTTTCCTACAGTGGCTGAGCATTTTATTTTTGTGTAGAAAAGAATTCTCCCAGAAAGTGTGATTTTCTGTAGGGCTTTCCTTATCTCAGCTGGAAGAGCTTGTAGTAAGCGCATGAAAGACATCAAGCAAAAGTTCAGAGACATATGCATGTCTTAAGTGGTGTGAAATAATAAGCAACCTTGAAAGAATTAAAGAAATAAAGAGGTTGACATAGTGATTTTTCCCATTTCCCAATAAAAACACATTTAACTGGAAAGTGCAAAAGGTCTATGGTAATTTAACATGTGTAATAAATGTGAAATTTTTGTGAGTAATCATATCTAGGCATGTAAGTATAAACAAAATAACAATGTATTGACTTAAGTTAGCCTAACGTCTGATCCCATATCAACATTCATTTATATATTAGGACTGAAACGCCTGTTTTTTGCATCAAACTGTTGTTTTGCTCAAGATGTTTTTCTCTTCCACTGCAGATGCTGTCACTTTCCAAAAGTTTTCTGTTAGCTAGAGAATATACATTTCTTATGTATTAGACAACTGTGCGGTTCTCACAGGAAGGAGAAGATAAGTCAGGAAATGTGATTCATTAGAAGAACTAACTGAACCCTAGATGTGATTGAAGTATCTTTTCAAGGATGTGATTATGTGGT
Source organism: Pleurodeles waltl (assembly GCF_031143425.1). Lineage (NCBI taxonomy): Eukaryota > Metazoa > Chordata > Amphibia > Caudata > Salamandridae > Pleurodeles > Pleurodeles waltl. The sequence goes on along the minus strand of NC_090449.1, from coordinate 683,443,412 downwards.
CTTTTGTGAGACGTGAGAAACTAGGGAGTTTACCTGCTCCTACGGTTTGCTGAAGTCTGACTGAATGCCAAGTAGGGAATTCATCAAATGTTACAAACTATGGAGCTTATTTATGAGAGGACTGCACCACCCTTGCATCATGTGGTATGACGCAAATCCAACATAAGCAGTAAGTCATAGTTAAAAAACTGCGCATCTGTAAAAACAGTGTCATTTTATAAAGTTTGCATGGGGCAAAAGCTGCACTGAATCCAGCAGCGTCACACATAATTTAATATACACAATTTAGGAGTTCCTCTGCAAAATCTGACACAATTGTAATGAAGTGGTATTTATGAGTGTAGCACTGTGTCATGCATTGTGGAGTTGCTGTGCATTTGAAAACCAGGGGTAGGAAATGAGACAGTAGTTGTAGTATAAAATTACCAAATTCACACAACACTTTTGCAATCTCAACTACGCCATGGAGGTTGTGATACTGCAGCTGGGAATAGCTCAGAGGCCACCAGTGCATAGGCAGTGAAGGGGGAGGAGCGCATTTTCCAGCAGCACATAGCCCTCATTGACTTCAGAGAAGAGGAGGCCATACAGTTCTACAGACTCAAGAAGTAGTCCATCATGCTATTGCTGGAGACGATTGTGCCAAGTCTCCAGCCAGCAACTGCAATGCCCAATAACATACAAGCACATGTAAAATTGATGACTGTGCTCAACATGCTGGGGTCAGGTGCCTTCCAAGTCACAACAGCCAGATTGACTGAAATATCACAGGGGCATTTCTGCCTTTCTCCCATCTGTTTTGGATGCCATCATTAAACTCACACTCCAGGACCTTCTCTTCCCCAAAACTACACAACAACAACTTGATACCAAACAAGGATTGTATGTCACTGCTGAATTCCCTATTGTTCTTGGTGTTATTGATTGCACACATGTGAAATTGGTGCCCCATGCTGCAACATCCCACCTGTAAAGAAACCGGAAGCACACCTACTCCATCAATGTTTAGGCCATGGTGGACCATCAGGGATTGTTCATCAACGTTCGGGCAAATTATCCTGGAAGTGCAAATGATGTTTACATCTTCTGCCACAGTACCATCAATGAGCGGTCTCAGAATGGAAGATACGGGAATGGCACACTTTTTTAGTAAGGAGAGCAGATATATACATTACACTAACAAATACATTGTAATGTATGACCTAATAGCCATCGCTATGTTTGTGTACGGATCTTGTGTCATGTGTACATAGTGGAAATAACTTACTCCAACACGTAGTCAATGGTGTCCCATTGTGTCATTCTCTCACTAATATTACAGTGGAAGTAGGAAAAATACCACAGTGACAAGTGCTGTGTCATCTCACGCTGTGTTACTGGGCAGAACCACAGTTTCAGCATTGCAGAACAAATCAACAAGCAAATTATGTGGTTCACAATTAAATTCAATATGGGGTAGGAAGGGTACATATTAGCTAAGTTTGAAATGTATGTATGTGCAATGGTATATCGAGTCTGGAATATTAGTCAAAGTTCCACCAAAATAACAGGTGCTGAACAAATCATGTGTTCATAAGTAAATGTGTCACACATGGCAGGTGAGTCTGTTGGTTGCCCAAAGTTTCAGGAGCACAAATGGAAAAAGAACTTGTAAATTCCATGTATGTCATGCACCAAAAGTTTAGCATCAAATCATATTTAAATGTCAACTCTAGGTATATATGCAATACCAAAGTACAAAGTACACCTATTTTTTAGCCATTTAAACATTCGAGGTCCAAACATACACATAAATAATGGCCCACATTGACATACTTCTTCACTGTGATAGATGAACAATCTAGTGGCTCTGGTTGAGTAAATTTCCTGCATCTCAGTCCATTAATGTAAAAATGATAGAGACAATGAATATTTTGTGAAAAAGTCATACACTGGGAAATAACACAGGAGGAAGAGCAACCAATATAAGGTATCACAGTGTACTCAGGATCCAAAACTGAACTCTCATGTTACATCAATCATGTCAGAATTAAGGCATTTAAGTACAGAATCGCCTACAAGGCAAAATAACCTACATACACGTGAAAAACAAAAATCTAGTATATCTTTTACTTTATCTTTGTCATGTTGTTCTGTATAAAAAGGCCTACATTGCCATACCCATTGTAAGCTAAGTTCAGCATGACAACTTGCCATACAAAAAACATTAGCTGATGTATGAAAAAAATCAAATTAAATATCCATGTCATAGGTCGAAAATTGCTTACATTTACTAAGCAAATAGCCATTCTTAATTAATTTAACAAATTACAGGCTGTGCAAATGGCATGTAGGCAAGCATGTGGCATCATAGGTGACAAAAGGACAATTGTATGTGTGAGTGTCAAACATGTTAGCACTGTCACAACCAATATAGTGCTGAATGTATGCAAGATAATTTTTTCATGTCTGTTACTTTGCAGACATATTGAGTGCAAACAACAGAAAGCTGTTAAGAACATTCTAAATGACTTATCATATTAATCCACCGCCTAAACCTGAAAATCAGCATGTAGACGTGTTTTCACACCATGAACAATATGTGCAATGACACATAAAAAATGAGCATACATGTGCAAAATAATGGTCAACTGCTCCTAATACTTACCTGCTAAAGGTGAAAGAAGTGTGTATGTCTTTGCCTGCGTGCTTACCACACATAGTCAGTCATGCCTAAGAAACAGTGTACAAAATCATTGACTGTTGGTATTTTCCGCTTTTGAGGTAACCAAGGATGTGAGTTGTAGCCACGGCTCATGATCCCATTCAACAATCCAGACTGAGGATGACAAAAAGTTTAACTCTGCTCTGAGAAAAACAAGGAATGTCACTGAGAGAATGCTTTGTGTCCTAAAGTCCTGGATTCATTGCCTGGACATATCCGGTGGAAGACTCTCGTACTCACCTCCTATAGTGTGCAAAATCATATGGTGTGCAATATTGCATAATACCTGTTTAAAAAACAATGGGCTATGAACTAAAGAGGATGCAGACAATGAGCACACAATGGCAGATCAGTGCAGATGGGACCAAGTAGTGTCAATTTTTATTTGCATAATGAATAGCAATTGATGGTACTATTGCAAGAAAATATGTCAGGTTTTCCTCCATCCAAAATGTTTTTGGAATTCATCCATTGTCTTTTGTTTATGTGAATGTCAAGGTACATATCTAGTTACTCATATCTGATGAACTAGATGTAGGCCTCAACATGTATGAGTCATGATTTCTGGCTATTGATGATGGGGCCATTTCTCTAACTAAGAACAAATCAAAGCAGCAAACCAATGTGAAGTAGTGCACTGCATGAAAGAGAAACAGTAGGATTGCTACATATCTAGAAAGATATGGTGCATTGCTGTCCTCCCTCTCTTAAGCAGTGCAGTCTAGCACAGCAATCTGTCTTGCTGTGTTCTGATGCTTCAAAGTGTGTTTCATGTGGCAGTCAATTTATGATGGATTCTCCAAATATGTCAGTCCCTGAGGCAAGCTCTTAACTGCAGAGTGTGTCACATATTGACTGTTATGCATGCAAAATGGCAGCTGTTTGCTTGAGCAGATGTTGCAGTAGATACCATTACACATCATGGCAGGCATCTTCCATGGCCAAAGGCCTATCTCAGGATCAGATGCAAAATTGCCACTTGCAAAGAATGCATTCATTCATGTGTGAGGATCTGCAAAACAACACACATTTAACACTTTTCCAGGTTTGATTGATGTTAAGACTGCATGCACCCACACATAGTACAACACACATTTACCATGCTTTGCAGAGCAATGCAAGGAGGGTCAACGGCCAATACCAAAATATAAAAGAATTCTGAAGTAGCAATGTGTGGCATTTTTCAGAAAGGTAAGACAAGGGAGATGTTTGCCATCCATCAATTCCCGGCGGGAAGACAGAGATAGTTAATGTGTGAAGCATGAATGTCAAAATGCAAGCAACAATGGTTCTGGACCTGGACAATTTCTTTACATATTGTGCAACTGTGGTGTTGGGTAGGAAATTGGCCTTGCATGGAAAGAGTTGTGTACCCCTGGCCTGACTTCCCAACTCTATTGTAGTATGGACCATTAATGCGGATATATTCCCATAGGAAACATGGGATATGCATGTGTGCCATGACAATGACTTGTATCATGGACTGCAGTCTGATAGGACCCAGACAGACACCAAAAGATCTACCCTCATTTTGTTGGATGCTACAGACTTTGCCTGGAGTGAAACAGAGCAAATGCGAGGGTGGCAGCATGCCTTGTAATGATCAGTAGTAGTGAACATGACCAATCTATTCCAGGTCACTGGAGTGAGGCCTGCATGTTAGCTCACCTCTTCCTGAAGCGTAACAGTGTGCACATGGTTAATGTGCCTGTGTTGGTAGTGTGTGATCAAAGTGACACACTCTACTACAGTATTAAGGGACTCTAGTACTGAACAGTGTGCACAGACTTAGGCCCTCATTACAACCCTGGCGGTCGGCGATAAACCGGCGGTAACACCGCCAACAGGCCGGCGGCAAAAAAAATGGAATTTTGACCACGGCGGAAACCGCCAACACAGACAGCCACTTTAACACACCGAACGCCATGGCGGTAGCAACAAGCACCGCAGCGGTAACCTCCAACAGCCATGCGGAAGACAATGTACCACCCACTGTATTATGAGAGGCCAATCGGCCAGCTTTTCTGGGGCGGTACCAACGCCATCAAAAGCACAGCAGAAACAGAACACTGAAGGGAAACGACTCACCTCTCAACACTCAAGGAAGAACCACAGTGCCATGGAGCCCGAGTTGCACTTTTTTCCAATGCTGGTGTACCTTCTCATACACCAGGAAAACGAACGCCGGCAAAGACGACCACGGTGAGAACTGCACCTAGCACACAAGGGAGGGGGGAGGAAAAAGAGAGTGACACACACACACGCAACACGCAACACACCCACCCCCAACACCATACACACAAACAGATGCAACAACATTACATATACACCCCGTAACCCTCAGGAATAACACAAGGACAAAAGGAATTGATTAAAATGAGTGTAATATTATAAATTTAGAAAAATACATTCTTAAAGCAATAAACAGTATGTACAAAATATACAAAAGGAGGAACAATGCCCACTCCAAAATGTCCGTGGCCCACTGGGCCATAACACGTAGACTGAGGCCACACTTGACTCCTACCTCAATACAGAGAGAACACTGCAGGGGCATCAGGTTGAAAACACACAGGCACCTCAGAGGGACAGGGGCACCTCAGCCGGAAGATGGTGCAATTCCACTGGCCTGGAGGGGGCTCCATGCCCACTGCTTGGTCCTGGCGAGTGCAAAGCCACAGTCTCTCTAGTGGGTGGCTTGTCCAGTGCTTGGTCATGGGGAGTGCAAAGCCACAGTCTCTCTAGTGGTTGGGTTGCCCACTGCTTGGTCCTGGGGAGTGCAAAGCCACAGTCTCTTAAGTGGATGTCTTCTTCCACTGGTTCTGGAGGGGGCTTTGTGCCCAGTGTGCTTCATCCTGGCAAGGAGGGGCTGACTGGATGCCTTCTTCCACTGGTTCTGGAGGGGGCCTTGTGCCCAGTGTGCTTCATTCTGCCAAGGAGGGGTGAGGGGTTGCCTTCTTCCACTCGTTCTGGAGAGGGCCTTGTACGCAGTGTGCTTCATCCTGCCAAGGAGGGGTGAGTGGATGCCTTCTTCCACTGGTTCTGGAGGGGGCCTTGTGCCCAGTGTGCTTCATCCTGGCAAGGAGTGGCTGAGTGGATGCCTTTTTCCACTGGTTCTGGAGGGGGCCTTGTGCCCAGTATGCTTCATCCGGGAAAGGAGGGGTGAGTGGATGGCTTCTTCCACTGGTTCTGAAGGGGGCCTTGTGCCCAGTGTGCTTCTTCTTGCCAAGGAGGGGTGAGAGGATGCCTTCTTCCACTGGTTGTGGAGGGGGCCTTGTGCCCAGTGTGCTGCATCCTGGATGGGGCAAGGTCACAGTCTTTCACCTGTGTGTTAAACTGACAGGTGTTGCAGGGCCAGGATGCTCTGCAGTCCATGTAGTCACCACTACACACTGCTCACCAGCGGTGATGGCTGCTCAGTGAATGCCAGTGTTGCTGCAGGTGGCGGTGCTGGCAGTGGTGGTGGTAGCCTTCAGGCCTACACCTGCAGCCTCGGACGGCTGCCCACTGGGGCTGCTGCTGCTGGCAGTGGTGCTGCTGGGCGCAGTGCATGTGGCGGTGCTGGCCGCAGTGCAGGTGGCGGTGCTGGCCACGGTGCAGGTGGCGGTGCTGGCAATGGTGGTGGTAGCCTCCAGGCCTTCACCTGCAGCCTCAGACGGGTGAGTGCCATGGCTGGTGTCGTGTGCCCCATCCTGCCATTGGCAGATTGTGGTGCCTCCCTGCTTCTGCCAGCTGGTGTCTTTTTGACATTGCTGGCTGGTGGTGCCTCCTTCCCCTTGCTGGCTGGTGTCCCCTTTTTGCCCTTGCTAGGTGGCGGACCCTTCTTGGCCTTGGCAGGTGGTGCTGGCACACTGGCTGGGCTGACGGGTGCCTCCTTGGAGCCTCTCACACCTGCAGTTGCTTCTGAAACCACAGTGGCTGTGGACTGGGTGGCTGAGGTGTTGGGCTGGGTTCTGGCCACCCTGGCCTGAGGTGAAGGATGGGGGGGTAGGGAATAGGTCAATGTTGGTGAGGAAAAGCTTCTTAGAGACACTGGGTCAGGAAGAGGGTGAAGGTTTGGGAGTGGATGAAGAGGGGGTGGTGGTAGGAGGTGTCTGTCTGCTGTGTTTGGGTGCAGGTGCATGGGCTGGATGCTGTTGTGAGATGGATGGCTGTTGGGTGTCTGAGTGCTTGTGTTGTGTACTTTGGGAGGAGGGGACACAGACACAGTGGGAGAGGACACCAGGGATGTGTGCATGGATGTGGGGTGGTGACTGCCAGTGAGGGGTGTGTGGTGATAGGCATGCTGGTGATGGAGGTAGGGGATGAGGATGTTGTGCATGCAGGTGTGAGTGGAGACGCTACTGGGAGGGAGGTGGATGACAAGGAGGAGGTGGACACAGTGGAGGCAGTGGATGTTGGTGTCTGCATGTGGCTGGTGCTTGTGTGAATGCCTGTGAGATGAAGTGTGGTACTTGTGTTTGCCTGAGCCACTTCTGTGTGTTGATTTGGGTGATTGCTGGTCTGACGGTATGCTTGAGATAGGCTGGGTTTGAGGGGATTAGGACTGGGTAGAGGAAGTTGGAGGGGGAGGCTGGAGACAGGGACAATGGCTTCCATCAGTGAGTTGGCCAGAGCCTGGAATGCTCCCTGTTGGGCCGCCATGCCAGAGTGAATGCCCTCCAGGTATGCATTTGTCTGTTGCAAATGCCCTTCGACACTCTGGATGGCATTCAGTATGGTTGACTGCCCAACAGAGAGGGATCTCAGGAGGTCAAGAGCCTCCTCACTGAGGGCAGCAGGGCTGATTGGGGCAGGGCCTGAGGTGCCTGGGGCGAAGGAGATGCCCACCCTCCTGGGTCAGTGGGCATGGGAAACATGCTGAGGGGCTGCTGGGAGGGCGGTGCTGATTCTGGGGTGGCAGCTGTACCTGTAGTTGGGGTGGGCACAGAGGTGTCTGCCACCGCCAGGGAGCTGCCATCGGAGGAGGAGTCGCCATCGGTACTGTCTCCTCCTGTCTTCGTTGTGGTGCTCCCCTCGCCCTCCGTCCCACGGGTGCTTTCACTGTCGGTGGATTTGGCCTCCAGGCCCATGTGGATGCAGCTCCCTTCATCACCGGTGCCTCTGCTCCTCTGCCTGATGATGCTAATGCACACAAGGACAGGGTGACAAAACAAAAAGTAGGGGAGAGACAGATGATATACTTGGTCAATGCCAGCAACAACTCTACCATTGGCGTACACAGCTCACAGAGAACAGCCCTATGCACTAGGACATGCACTACCGGTTACAATGCTAGTCACCAGCCCATGGGGTACAAAGCCTAACGCCATTAGCTGCACACCTGAAACCCACAGTACCCTTCCCAGTAGTAGATGCTCACCAATTCTTACTGGGGTTGGAGTGCATCTGATCTTGCCCATCATTGAACATACCCTGCCATGTTCTCACTGGCCTAGGGGCACCCACAGCCCTCATCCCCCACCCAGGTAATACCTTAATGCGCACAAAGTCATGATTCTGAATCTGTACTCAACCCCTCGTGGCTGCTGTGATGCTTTCAAGCACCCATCCAACTCTGGATAGGCCACCGCCAGGATGCGAAACATCAGGGCGGTCAGGGTAGGACGGGCACCCCTTCCTTGTTGGGAAGCCATCCCCAGCTGGGCCTCTACGATCTTCCTTGCCCAGCGGCGCAAGTCCTCCCACCGTTTGCGCCAGTGGGTGCTCCGCCTGTCAAAGACCCCTGGGGTCCACACTGACTTGGCGATAGCATGGCAAATACCCTTTTTCTGATGGGCGCTAACCTGCAGAAAAAATACAGCAGAAAATGTTTTAGTCATACCGTCCGGACTGTTATACTCATGGTCCAACATATCCCCGCATCCAGTTACGCACATAAATTGACCACCATACATGCAGCACTCTGCCCAGGACCACTCTGCCCCCCCCCACACGAAACTTATACACTCAGCAATCCATACATTCATGCCCCATGAATCATGCTCACAGTGTACTCACCTGTTTGTCTGGAGGACCATAGAGTAAAGGGTACTGGGGTAGGACCCCATCCACCAGTCTCTCCAATTCCTCCGAAGTGAAGGCAGGGGCCCTTTCCCCAGACACTCGAGCCATTGTCGCTTTCAGACACAGGTCACAGCAGCACTTGCAGTGTAGGTCCTCTCCTGTTGAAGGTCAGGTAGCAAGTGAGTGAACAGATAGAAAATGGCAGTCATGTCTGCAGCAGTGCGTACTGTCACCGCCGGCGTACATCGCCATTAGCTCCTGGAACCCATAGGCCCAATGATAACCAATGCGGTGTTGCACGTCGGTCATTGACCGCCGACCGCAATGGAGCACAATGCCAGCGGAATTACCTCATTTCCACTTGTCCCTCCTCACAGGTCAGGCAGCCGCCATTTCAGGTGGGCACAGGCCATGGCACCTAACTGCGTTACAGCTGACATTGGCACATCAACTGACTTACGAGTTCACATACTGTTTCTGTAATGCAAAAATTGCATGTTAATGTTGAAATATAGGACAGGCACATTATCCTGACCTACAGACTTGATAGGGCCACAATCCAGGAACTGTGTGCCCAATTGGAGCCAGACCTGATATCTGCTATCCGTCACCCCACTGGGATCTCCCCTCTAGTGCAGGTCCTGTCAGTGCTCCATTTCTTGGCAAGTGGTTCCTTCCAAGTGACAGTGGCTATGGCATCAGGGATGTCACAGCCTATGTTCTCAAACGTGCTGACCAGAGTGTTGTCTGCCCTGCTGAAACACATGTGCAGCTACATCGTATTCCCCCAGGTGGAGGATTTGGCCACAGTGAAGGCTGACTTCTATGCACTGGGACATATCCCCAACATCACTGGTGCCATTGATGGTACACATATTACATTTGTTCCCCCTCCCGGAGAAATGAACAAGTGTTCAGAAATAGAAAAAGCTTTCACTCTCTGAATGTACAGATGGTGTATTTGGTGGACCAGTATATCTCCCTTGTGAATGCCAAGTATCCTGGCTCTGAGCATGATGCCTTTATCTTAAGGAATAGCAGCATTCCATATGTGATGTCTCAACTCCAGAGGCACAGTTGATGTAGGTACATGGGTGTGGGTTTGGCCCTAAGGGTGAGTGTGGCTAACAGGTATCCCTCAATATTTGCAGGTGACTCTGGTTACCCCAACCTCTCATGGCTACTGAACTCCGTGAGGAATGCCAGGACAAGGGCAGAGGAACGTTACAATGAGGCACATGGGCGAACAAGGAGGATCATTGAGCGAACCTTTGGCCTCCTGAAGGCCAGATTCCAGTGCCGCCATCTGACAGGTGGATCCCTGTACTACTCACCCAGGAAGGTGTGCCAGATCATGGTTGCATGTTGCACAACCTGGCCTTGAGACGCCAGGTGCCTTTTCTGCAGGAGTTTGAGCCTGGGGATGGTCTTTTGGCAGTGGTGGAGCCTGTGGACAGTGATGAAGAGGAGGCACAGGAAGAAGATGTGGACAACAGAACTACACTAATTCATCAGTACTTCCAGTGACCCACAGATAAGACACTGTAACTTCACCTTCCATTGCAGTTTTGTGTTTGACATTGAACATGGCAGCCTGATTTCCCTATTTCTATGGCCACTTACTGTACCCTTTGGCATCTATATTTTCAGATCTCTGTGCCCCACTCTGGCTCCTGGTGTGTTTACTGCTGCCCACTACAGGTCATACCTATGTAAATATTATAGTATATTTGAATTGCAATGTTTACAGTCTGTGAAACTAATACATATGTCAAACAATTGACAGACTCCATATTTTAATTTGTTCCAAGGGAGTTTATTTAGGTGCTAATAAGTGGAGGGGGTAATGCAATGGGCTGGGTTGCTGATGGAGGAAAGTCCAGGGTAGAGTCCAGTCTATTTGTATCATAGGTGCATTGTTCAAGGGGGCAAAGGAAGTGGAACAATGGCATTTCAAGGTGGACAGGGTGACAGAGTGGGACACAAGGGTAACAATCAGGAGAGTCTTATTTCCTGGCGGGGTCTTGGCAATGTTCTCTGGCTTCTGCCTGGATCGCAGGGACCATTTGCAGGGTGGTTTTCCTGCAGGGGGTGGGGTGCTGGTGGCCTGTTGTTCACTAGTGTCGGCGGAGGTGGAGGGCTGTTCTTCGGTGTGGCTAGTGTCAGGGGCCCATTGGTGTGCCACTGCCTCCCTCATGGTGTTGGCCATGTCTGCCAGCACCCCTTCAATGGTGACCAGGGTGGTGTGGATGTCCCTCAGGTCCTCCCTGATCCTCAGGTACTGTCCCTCCTGCAGCCGCTGGGTCTCCTGCAACTTGGCCAGCATCTGGCCCATTGCCTCCCGGGAATGGTGGTATGCTCCCAGGATGTTGGTGAGTGCCTCATGGAGAGTCGGTTCCCTGGGCCTGTCCTCCCCCTGTCACACAGCAGTCATCCCAGCTTCCCTGTTGTCCTGTGCCTCTGTCCCCTGAACCGTGTGCCCACTGCCACTGACCCCAGGTCCCTCATCATCCTGTGCTTATGGGGTTGCCTGGGGTCCCTGTAGTGGTGGACACACTGCTGATTGACGTGTCCTTGGGACAGAAGGATGGGCCCGCTGGGTGGGTGCTGTGGTGTGTTTCCTGAGGGGTGAGGCTCTGTGGTGGGTTGGAACTGTGCCTGGGTTACCGACTGTCCAGAGGACCCTGATTGGCCAGGTTGGTCATCGTGATACAGGCGTGCACAGCTGCTGTCACCACTGTGGGTCTCTTCTGGGGGGGGACTGGATGTGGCTGGCACCTCCTCTCCGGTGACGTTGAGTGGGGGTCCTGTGGGGATGAAAATGCAGTGTTATTGTTTCTGTGTGTGCCATCTTGTGCATGGGTATGCTTCCCTCTATGGTTGTTATCAGCAAGGCAGCTTTGGCATGTGCGAGTTGTGATTGGTTTGGCTAAGTGATTGTCACTAGTGTGCATGCTGTGGTGATGCGTGCCCATACAGGTCTGTGATGGGGTCCATGCATTGGTGTTGCATGCAGGGCTTTGTATTGGGATGGATGGGTTGTGGTGGTGGGGTATATGTGAGGTGGTGGGGTGATGGGGGTGAGGGTAGGGGTTGTTGTTTGTGATGGCTTGCAGGTAGGGTGGGGGATAATGTAGTAAGGATTTGACTTACCAGAGGCCAGTCCTGCTGCTACTCCTGCCAGGCCCTCAGGATGTATGATCGCCAAGACTTGCTCCTCCCATGTTGTTAGTTGTGGGCGAGGAGGTGGGAGTACACTGCCAGTCCTCTGTACTGCTATCTGGTATCTTGCAACTATGGAACGTACCTTCCTCCGTAGGTCGTTCCACCTCTTCCTCATGTCATCCCTTGTTCTTGGGTGCTGTCCCACGGCATTGACCCTGTCCACAACTCTCTGCCAGAGCTCCATCTTCCTTGCAATAGATGTCTGTGCACCTGTGATCCGAATAGCTGTGGCTCTACCCAGATGATCTCCTCCACCATGACCCTTAGCTCCTCCTCTGAGAACCTGGGATGTCTTTGTGGTGCCATGGGTGTAGTGTGAGTGGTATTTCTGAGGGTGTTTGGGGTGATGTGTTGGGGTGTGTGCTGTGAGGTGCGTGGATGGTGTATGGGTGATGGTGTTTTGTGGCTCAGATTTAGTGGGTGCTCCTGGCTTGTCTCTCTCTCACTTGCCAAAACTATTTGGTTCGTAAAGGCTTGTGGGTAGTGTGTGTGTGTGTTTTATATTGGCGTGGGTGTGTGGCTGTGGTGTGTGTATGTGTGTCAGGTGTGTGTAGTTTGAATTGTCCAATGTGGTGTAGTTTTGTATGTTTGGGTGTATTTTGAGCGCGGCGGTCTGTACCACCGATGGTTTACCGCGGTTGAATGACTGCCGCTGTGAATCGTGGGTCATGATTCTGTGGGCGTATTTCTGTTGGCGTAATTGTGTGGGTTTTGGTACCGCCATTTTATCACTGACCTTTGGGCTGGCGGACATGTGTGTGTGTCTGTATAGTGGCAGATTTCTATGTGTGGGTCATAGTACGGGTAGCGGTTTACCGCCGCGGTCACGGTATGTTGGCGGCAGTCAGCACGGCGGTAAGCGGCACTTACCACCAATGTTGTAATGAGGGCCTTAGTATGTGTGCTGCATGTCAATATGCTAGTGGTAGCATGGTACATGCAGATTATAGTACTGAGCACTGAATGGGCTGTGACTGTACAGTGAGGGCAGAAGTGCCTGCCCCGCTACATAAGATGGCTGTCCTTGGTTTCCTTTGTGGGTCAAACATTGCTGCCTGGGGAAAACATGAGGTTTAAAGGAATTGCACCAGATGGAGTTTAACAGTCTAGCAAAGCTGCAGCCTGGGTGGGACACACACTGGATTATGGGAGAGCCAGTCTGTCCCTGTACTTCCCTATGTGTGTGTTGCATTTGTGATACATCACAAGGAAGGGGCCTTGACACATGGCATGAAGAAAGAGTTTCGGTTGAATAGAGAATTTAAAAGAATGAGGAACAGGGCCCAGAATCAACCTTCTAATGCATATATGACTGTAGCTGACATCTATGTGTGTACCCTGGTAATGCATATGAAAATTGATGTGGGAGCAATCAGCTCTGGAATCCTGCCTTGCCTTGTTGTGCTGCCCTTCTGCCTGCTGTTCCCCTGGCCCGGTGATAAGGTATACACATACATTCCTTGAACCCAGAATGATTCCAAGGGCAATCTATCTGTCCTCCTGTTATGAATTCTCAAGGACATTACAAACTTCCAACCATCCTGCTTCAGCACCTGGATTCTGCCATCTGTTAGTCTGCCTTGCCAAGTGGTGCCACCCCAGTCCTGGACTCATAGAAGTGGGCCTAAGGTGCCTGCTCCAGATATTATTGACCTGCCAGGTGGCACTTGAGCATATTGCCACACAACTATGGGGGTCATTCTAATGCCGCCCGCCAGAGTTCCCCCCCTCCAGAATACCGCACCGCGGTCAGTAGACCGCTGCGGTTATTCTGTGTTTCCCGCTGGGCTGGCGGGCGACCGCCAGAAGGCCGCTCGCCAGCCCAGCGGGAAACCCCCTTCCCACGAGGAAGCCGGCTCCGAATGGAGCCGGCGGAGTGGGAAGGTGCGACGGGTGCAGTTGCACCCGTCGCGAATTCCAGTGTCTGCTGAGTAGACACTGGAATTCAAAGTGGGGCCCTCTTACGGGGGCCCCTGCAGTGCCCATGCCATTGGCATGGGCACTGCAGGGGCCCCCAGGGGCCCCACGACACCCCATACCGCCATCCTGTTCCTGGCGGGCGAACCGCCAGGAACAGGATGGCGGTATGGGGTGTCTGAATCCCCATGGCGGCGCAGCAAGCTGCGCCGCCATGGAGGATTCATGTGGGCAGCGGAAAACCGGCGGGAGACCGCCGGTTTTCCTCTTCTGACCGCGGCCAAACCGCTGCGGTCAGAATGCCCTGCGGGGCACCGCCAGCTTGTTGGCGGTGCTCCCGCCGACCCTGGCCCCGGCGGTCCTTGACCGCCGGGGTCAGAATGACCCCCTATGTCTCTTTCCCTCTGAGCATTCCCTTGCTAGTTAGATTTTGGATTATTTGTTATCTTTAGTAGGCATAGTGTAAGTTAGGGTACAGTGTAGGTGTAGTTTTAATGCAGATAAGTTTAAGATAATTACAATTTTTTCAGGCAGTAGTTTTTAATTGTGTTTTTATTATGGTAGTCTTTCAGTGGGTGGGGGTTAATGTTTTGTGTGTAGCAAGAACATTATTAAAAAAAAATTATATTATATATTTGTCTAGGCGTATATGTACAGTTAATATATATTTAGAATGTAGTTGATCTTTGTATCATAGTGAGCTGTGTATGTTAAGGAGTTGGGGCTGATGTTTAACTTGCCATAGTTAAGATAGGTTAAGTTTGCTTAAAATAGTATAGGCTACTGTTAAGGTCAGTAAGTGTAGGATACGTAGTTAGTTATTGCATTCAATAGTTTTTGTATATTATTGCTTCTTTGTTCTCTAGTTGAATGTTATTTATTCGACAGGAGTTGGTACCATTGTGTTAGGTAAGTTGAGTACATGATGTAGCAATTGACCTCAGTTTATTATAGACATATGTTGCTTTGTCAGAGGCTAATGGACAATTGTAAGTCTTCTTCAGATTTGTTTTCAGTAGGGAACCATTTCCATATATAGGACACTATAAGTGTGACTCAAAAATTGATCTAACATACAACACAACTCAATCATTCACATACTGATGCACCCTTTGTGAAAGTGGGGGGATAATTATGTGTTTAATTTGACTTTTTGATACAGATTGCTGCTCCCTGCCTGGATTGTAACCTAAACCTTTTTAAAGCACACTAACGCTAACACCCTTGCACCATTGTGCAAATTGTGCAATGCAGTTGTCATTGTTTTAGGGATTTTAAATATGCAGGAAGAGACACCTGCCTGGAGAACCTCCATCATGATTTGAAATAATTCTTGCTTTGTGTACCACTTCATGCAGCTCACTTAGGAAAAGCCAACAACAAAAATGTTCTCACATATATCTCACATTTTCTCCTCCCTTGGGGAGCTGTAGGATTAATACAGGTTCAATGCTCTTCCCCCTATGCTGTAGTGAATCCTAGTTTGTTTTAATGGGAATCAGGAGTTATCTTAGCCTTCGGCTTGCAGACTCGTGCCCCTGACACCTAGTGACTTTTACCCTACTTAGCTTGCTTTGTTTTAGCGCATTTATTTAATTAAATGTTTTAAGATGGCTGCCTTGTTTTTAGTTAGGCCCATGTTTTTAGTTTCGTGTTATCAGTGCCACCCCGCTAAGGTGTCAAAATCAAGTGACAAAGATAAACAAACTGTAGGTGTTCAGATTAGGTACTTTCCTTCTTCACGGCTTCAAGGGAATTGTTTCTATAAACTACCGTCCCAAGCATGTCTTGTTATCTATTGTTTGGGAACAGACCTGCATCAGGGGTCCGAGCAGATCTGTATAAATGCTCCTCACTTAGACAGATAGTCAGAGGGATTACGACCAGATGCCATTGCTGCTATCGATCCTGCACATCACCTTGACACTGACTTGGTCTTTGTGTCCCTGCAGAGTCTGAGCTAGAGGCCTCATTCCAAGGTAACGAGGGCTGGGGGGCTCTTCTCATGGACATGGCATTGGCAGATTAGGTTTACCATGCCTAGCTCTCTTTTGGGATAGAGGTTAGGTTCACCTCATTAGGGTATTCGGACATTTTACATACTTCATGTCACTTCATGTCATTGCAAAATGGTGGGGGTCTTTGTATTAATGACTCTTGTCTTTACCATTCTGCTTCTTGCACTGTTTATTATCCAAATCATTGCAGCCCATGCAACTTATTGTACATTGCAGTTCTGTTAAAATAAAAAATCTATTGAAACCTTACTGCATTTCTTTCATTGCCTGTGTTTGATTGAGACATGTTGTTAATGTGAGAAAAGGGTACTCTCCGTTTAACCACAACTCTCCCTGAAATATCACACTCTTGAGTCCATGTGTAAAGGCTGCCACAAATCTCCTTTTACTGTTTAGGTTTTTGGTGAGGTGATGCTTGTGAGCCGGGAGGGTTGGGACGACAGTTAAGATTTGTTGTAGGATTGGCATAGTAGCCTACAAACATAAGTACTGTCATCCTTAGATCAGCAGCCTTGCCTAGAGCAAGAGTCCAGCTATGACAATGCTACACTTGTATCTGCAAATTGCTAGATATTTGAGTGTAGTCACACTCAACATGTGGGGTCTCTCTGTGATAGAGTAGCATACGTTGTCTATTTTGGCCTGCACGTGGTGGGCAAGGTACACTTGCATGTTTTGATCACTGTCATTTACAGTATTGGGATATCCTTGTGCTTCCGTCTGTGGCACAATGCTAAGCCATAAGGGCTGTGGACATGGCTATCAGACTAGTATTGGTATAACCATCCAGAGTTTGGTATTGTTGATTATGTATTTTGTGAGCAGTGATGTTTTAACATGTGGAACATTTGTTGTAATCATTACATTGCAACACTGATGTTGACCTTCAGCACAGTAGTTTGAGCTCATGTTCCTCACATATCCCATTTATAGGTAGTAGTTTTGTGTGTACTTTCTCTGAACTTTCTCACTGTGTGTCTATCAAGAAAATGAATTTTTTGATACACCCTGACATGTAATTGATAAGGTACACATTGCTCATCATAACATTGCAATGGATATAATTGGTGTATGTTCACATACAAAGGCATCATGTAATTTGATCTCTCTCTTCATCAGCGTAACAAAATTAACACTGGGGATATAGTCAAAATGTATGTATAGCCCTTTGAGGAACAATCATACAAATCTCAATTTGCTTTCAAAAATATATATTTATTTTCTTTGAGAGGTTCTTATTCTCAAATTTCAACATATGAGTAAGTTTCTTAAAAAGTTTAACAAACACATATGTCAAATCAAATTGGTATTGTTTGTGAACAAATTTACATGTGTATAATGAGATCACCTAGTGGTAAAAGATTGCCATCATCAGGTGTTGCAAAGGATTTAGGGACACAAGTGGAACAAATTAAGTACAGCACAGAGATCGAGTAATGTCCTGGCTTACAAAGAGAGTGACATGATACCCTACACAGGATAGATGGGAAAACTGGCCAGGGGAATTCACAGATGTTTATTGGAATGTTCTTCTGTAGAAATTGGGGAAGTCTACATCTTTGTTCTCTAACATGTGTCCTGTCTAACCTAAAAGTTGTGGTGTTTGAATGGGAGGCATATGAGAGATGTTAGTAGTCTCAGTCACACACACATCAGAGGCAGAACATGTGATTCCCATGTTCCCAACATTTGTAAGTGCCAGTGAGGCAGTCTGGTAGCTTCTGGTAAGGATTCGCTGGTTAGCCAACAAAGCAATGATGTTGCTATTGAGGCCACTTCTTGATATGACGGTGTCTATCTTGGCTTCCAGGGCCTGGATGGATTTATTAATGGCCTCCAGCTGCCTGACAACTTCACTTGTGTCAGATGTAGAAGACTGGTGTTGTTGTTCATCCTTCACCATGACACCAGTGATGTCGGAAATGGACTCATCAATCCCATGGAGCCAAGAGTAGGTATCTGTGATAGCCTTTGACATCCCCTTATTAGGGCTAAGACTCCTACAGACTTCATCAACTTCATTCCCAAACGGAACTAATTAGCCATCCGCAGCTAAACTCCTACCACTCATCATTAGAAAGCAGCTTCAGGGTCCTCAGAGTCCTCAGCTCTGATGTCATTGGTTAAGGGTCCATGTCCAGTGTTTGTCGGTTCCATCTGGAGACCCAACATTGTTATCTGCCCTTGTCAGCTCCGGAGGTGAATTGTCAAAAGTGTCCAGGAGCTGTTAAAATGTTTCTTCATCCATGGGAGGCAGGATGTTGTTCTCAACAGGTTGGGCATCATGGATAGGCTGATCTCTAGGAGGTGTGTTTGTCCCTCATGAAAGAAAAATAAATATGTTTAGAGGATTATTTGATTGATGATGACATTAGCAATTTTTATAACATTCAGACAGTATTTCTGTTCACTTTCAGGTGCACAGGGATATGTGGAACATACGTTTCCTCCAGTATATATGGCCACATTGTACTATTGTTGCATTTCAAATGGTAGTACATGTATGTTGTTCACACAACCTCAGTATTTAATAGGGGACCTACTTGTGTACATTTCAGACATACAACACAGCTCACCAGATCGCTGCCCTGCCTGAAATAGTGAGTGCAGGAATGGGATATAATTCACATGTTTTTGCTGTCTGCCTGCACTGTTGTGAAATTGGCTTCTGAGCACCACAGCAGAAACCATTCCACAATGTGGCAAGGGTGCCTGCATTTGTTCCAGTCATCTGTTTGCAGCCCAGCACTGGCCAAGAAATGTCAATTATTATTAAACCTCACACTATCCTGAATTCTGCCTTTCATACAGCACTATACACCAAGATGCCGTTGCTGTACAGTCTTGAATGCAATATGTGCATTGTTAGTCTCTAGGGTTCATCTTTCATAAACATCCACACAACACTACATGGCAAGCCACCTTGCTACACTGCATGTAAGGGTAAGTTTGTTGCTACATTGACCTGCTTGACAATTGTTTGCACTCACCCTGAAGTTCTTCCTGGTCCTCCACTTCAGGACTCTTCTGCCCTTCCTCTCTACTATCAACTTTGTTGGGATGAAGGATGCCACCTGCTCCTCCAGTGGATCCAACTTCTCCTGGACATTAGGTCCTCCTCCGGTCCTCACAGCTGCCTTAAGGTTCCTGGTCAGTTTTTCTTTGGTCCTGCAGTTTTATTTGTGCCACCTTTTTTGTACTCCAGAATGGTTATCTTTGTTTGTGCTATGCAGTTGATTTTATCCACTGTGGATTGCCAAATCGCCTACTTCCTACCTAATGGCTGTGTTGAGGTGACAATTAGGAAATGTTCATTTTTGTCACCTTAGTTATTAAAATCTGCTTCCTCTCCTCACTGACATTGGACTTCCTCTTACCCTGGGATGATGGCAAGTCTTCTGGGCTGGGGTTGTTACCCTCCTGGCTCCCGAGGCTCCTTCTGTGCTTAATCTTTTGTATTGCTGACTTGAATGTGTCATTTTTTCAAGTGCTTCCAGAACACAAAGGACTCCTGCATAATGCAATAGTGATTTGCAACATGTAGAGGGGCTTTAAGAAACGCAAATCATCTTTGCATGATGTAGGGAGTACCTGCAGTATGGCAACTTGCCCAATTCCCAGCACTGTTGTGTCAGAATTTCTGATGCATCTTTGGTCCTTGGCCCATGGTGCACCATACCAGAAATACAGCACATCCCTGGGGCAAGGAAATGTCGCAACGCAGGGAAGATTTTCCTGACACAAAGCAGTGTTGTGTCTGAACTCATAAATATGCCCCAATGTTTTAGCAGGTTTATATTATCATGTGTCCCAAGAGCAGTTATGGTTGTTAAGATTATTTCTCTTTACGAGAGATCCCCTTTGGGGCTTTCTTGTATCCAGAGATGTCTCCTGAGTTATAGCTGATAATACTTTCCAGCTTGCACAATTCTCTATTGCCTTACTGCTGAGGCTTCATAGCAGAATATGAAGCCTGTCATCTGAACTCTATATTCAGGTTTTAGAACTGACACCTTTTCTTGCTTATTGAATAAACTGTCATTCTAATGCTTAATCTAGATTAGGAAATCCCTTTATGGAACACTCTTGCTGTATTTTCTCTATTTCATTTGTAATACTAATTTGGTATTTTACCTTGTCTTGAATTATCGACTAATGTATTATATGAATTTGTAATAATGATGACTGAAAGAATAATATTTACAGAGTAAAACAATTTCATTTGAATAGATTTGTTGATAAAACCCTTTAACACACACCATCTCTCTCTAGTAATTCCCTATGAGGCCGCAAATTTACTTTACTGTTGATGTTGTTTGAGGTAAATTATTGTTCCTTCTCAATTTGCCCATATTACCAATGTCAGGGATTATTAAATTATAGCACTTGGATACTAAACTATTAATAATCCTGACACTGGCATTGTAAAACATTCACACCAAATACTTTTATAAAGAGAAAATGTAATAGCAAAAGTGCAAAAACAAATGAGAATTACTTAAAGGCTGACAGCAATTCTAAAATTCTAAAAATGTTACCAAAAGAAAAAATGAACATGAATTATTTAATATAAATCTTTCAAAGAAAATGAATCATCAATGGTAAAGTTCCTCTGTCTTCAGTGGGACCCAGGGAACAAGTGAGGCGAGCCATGATGGCATATGGTCAGATTACAATGTTAGATGTTTTGATAAATATACATAATTGACTTAGGGTGTATTACAGAGACAATAATCTGTGAGGCATCCTCAAGGTGAGACATCACCTTTTAAGGTCTTGGTGAATCAGACATGGATGGAAAAAAAAGCGCCAGCTAGGAGAAGGTTCCTTTTGATGTCCAAGGTTCAATGAAAGGAAATTGGATACTGTTTGAATCATGCCTCAACTGGTTCTTTCTTTATGAGATTCCTGAACCTCTCATTGCAAATATGTTGAATTCAATTTGAGTTCCACTGGGATATATTCTGGTTTCTAAATGTTACAGTGGACAGGTTTATAGAGATGAATCCCTTACAGTGGTAAAACAAGAACCCTTCCCTATTAGACAAATGAAGATCTTTTATAGAAAAACATCACAGGAGGTATGTGATCCTACCGGGAATGTGTACAAAGAAAAAATGTTCCATTGGTGGTAAAAGTAGCAGCCAGCCGTGTTGCTAGGCTTCTGCCAACTCACTTTTTCTTGCTATTTTTCTTAACAAGTTAAAAACCCAGTCCACTCTCTAATAGCCTCAGTAAAATCCCCAGGCTGTGGCTCACATTGCGAAGTGTTGCCTGTCTTCAATGCAAACATATTAAGGAGTTCTCAATTGACTGGAACACCTCTATTCTGGCCTTCCGGGACACTTCCATGATCAGAAGGCAGTCACCACAGTAGGATTAATGCAACCAAAGAACAAACACTGCAATTCTCATGGGAGTCTTTTCATTAGACTCTCTTCAATAGTCCTGGGACAAATTCATTTATGAAGAGATTGAAGTTGAGTTTATCTTGCATTTCTTTCAGAAGTTGAATTTGGGGATTGCTCTACCACTTTTTTTCAGGGTTATTGTCTCCATCAGAGAGGCTACAATTCATTTCAAGGATCTTTGACTTGAACCTCATTGGTTGGTACCCCTGTGACAAACTGTAGCAGTTGTTAATAGTGCCCATTCATCTTTTGCAGTATGTCAAATCCTAACATACATAATACGCTTGTGAATCATGTTGTAAATAATGTCTCACAAGTTACATCACATCCAAACCAAGATGATAGATGTATGTCTTCAAGAGTGAGGCTTAATCAATGAATCTACAATATTTACTGCAAAGGACTTTCATACCTTACTTTTGTGCAATGGGCAGTATACTTCTTTTAATCCATGGAACTAAAATGTCTACAGATCCCCCAGTAGACAAATTCTAGATTATGAAAGGCCAGGTATCTTATCGAAATCCCATGGTCCTGAAATTATAATTCAAAAGCATACATTTAAATAACCTAAATTGAAATGTCTTGCTTCTCAAGGTCATTGAGCATCTCCCCCTGCATCTCAATAAGCCTTTTCAGTAAGAATTAGGATTGTGGATTGCATTGTGCTCATAGGCATTTATTTAACTGTTCTCAGCCAGTTGTGACTCACAGGATTTCAATGTGATGCAGGAGATTACCAAACCCCTTCCAAAAACATAAAAAAGAGGAATACATCACTAGCATTGTTGAAACTGATCCCAAGGAATAATATCACAACGTGTAACCCCGGAATAACAGAGAAATGGCAAAAGATAACTACTCTTCAAATTTTGTGCACCTGGAGCATACGGTTATTTGCCAAAATCTATCTTGCCTCTAACAACTCATGAATAGTCACCATTGTGTGCAAAGGGTGAAAAAAAAAACAAATTTCAACACAGGGAAACTACCACCCTATGACAGGGTCATACTGGGAATGGGATTTTTTTTAGGTCAATTTTATCCTAATAATTGTACAGGAGAAACAGGTAAATCTTAGTTGCTGGTTGCTTTATCTAGGTTATCTTGTTTCTCAGTCTTAGGATACTTAGGTTACTATCCAGGGTTTACTTTTGTGTTGTATGTCATTGTTCTCTCTCTGTTTCTTATCTAGGTCTCAAGTGTTCAGTATCAACAGGTCGGCTTCTTGCCAGGGATTGTTTGGAACAAGAAAGAAACAAGACCCCAGGTGAGTCTTTGGGTACCAAATACTGACCTGGGAACAATGGGAAAAGGGGAGGGAATGAAGGACCTGAGCTGGAAAGGCTGAGTATGTGAATAGGAATCTGCATGCTACTGCCACCACTTATTGTGATTAAAATTTCCCCATGCTTGTGGCCTAAGCATCTCTATCCTGCTCAATCACTGTCCTTGTGCACCCACTCACCCCTCCCGCCCGTCCTCACCCAGAGTGCTCATGAAATAAAGCCTGTACCTTGTCAATCCATATTCCTCCAGGAACGTGGTGGGGAGTCTGGAATCCTGGAGAACCACTGGGCGTGCAGGCATCTCTGGATTCCCTGGTCCGTGTTGTGTCTCCTTGGGCTCCTGCCACCAGACACGACACCTCTCCCCTGATGTCTCCCAGCTCTACCGCCCAGCGCTTTCCTTCCACTACTTGTCAACGTTCTTGCTGTCCTCCTGCTTCACGCTGCTATACTCGTCATCTTCCTGCTCCATGCTGCCACTCTTGCCAGCCTCCTTCTCCACAATGCCACTCTTGCTGTCCTCCTACTCCATATTGCCACGCTCCTCTTCCTGGTTTGGCCCACCCCATACTTGCTCCGCGTTCCTAAGAGTGGGCAGAAGGGCATCTGTGGATGCATCCTGTGCACTAGAGTGCTCCTCCACTAACACTCTGTCAGTGCCCCTGGGGTACCACTCCTGGGGCTTGGTGCTTCCAGGACTTGTTGTGGGTTCACCGTCACCATCACAAACCCCTTCCATGGTTGGAGTATTGGCCAGCATAGTGGAGAGTCTAAGAGAAGAGATAGACAAATAAAAGGAGATCGTGAGGATTTTGAGCAACATATTGTGGTGTACTGCTAGCAGGTTATAAGTTAGCTGCTAAGCAAATCACAGCAGCATCCTCTAAGCATCATCTTCATTGATCCCATAGTACACCATTGGTAGGGGAAGAGCAGTCTTTGAGCATTTATAACATCCTGAACAAATTAGAGGACCCTATAGAGGGTATAAGAACAGATTAGGGGGGTCATTACAACCCTGGCGGACGGTGTTAAAGCGGCGGTAATA
Organism: Pleurodeles waltl; assembly: GCF_031143425.1. Classification (NCBI taxonomy): domain Eukaryota; kingdom Metazoa; phylum Chordata; class Amphibia; order Caudata; family Salamandridae; genus Pleurodeles; species Pleurodeles waltl. Next base: position 683,419,794 of record NC_090449.1, on the reverse strand, counting down.
CCGCAAACAGGCCGGCAGAAAAAAAAGGGAATTATGACCATGGCGGAAACCGCCAACATAGACAGCCACTTTAACACTCCGACCGCCACGGCGGTACAGACAAGCAGCGCGGCGGTCACCGCCAACAGACAGGCGGAAGACAAAGTACCGCCCACAGTATTACAACAGGGCAATCCGCCACCTTTTCCGGGGCGGATTCCCCGTGGATAAAAACACGGCAGAAACAGCCATTTCAATGGGAAAACGCTCACCTTAACACACTCCACGAGGAAGGAGGGCACCATGGAGCCGGAACTCCAAATACTCCTTGCAATAGTGTTCCTGCTCCTCTACGAACATCAGCAACGCCGGCGCCGAAGACAAAGGTGAGTACTGCACCTACGACATAGGGGAGGCAAAAGTCACGGACACACACACGCAACACCCCCACCCCGACCCTCGCACACTACAACACACACAGCAATGCATTTCCAAACATCACAGTAACAACCCCCAACCTTCCCGGAAGAATGCAAAGACAAAAGGAAATGAGTGCAACCATTGTAATGTATCAAAATACAGTAAGCTAATATATACAGAAACATATAAACAGCCCAAAAATATACATCACGATTAGTAGTGCAGGTATGCACCATTCAATGTCCGTGGACCACTGGGCCCAAAATGCATGGGCGAGGCCCACACAAGATACCTATCCAGAAATTGAGAGAACACTGCAGGGGCATCAGATAGAAATACAAAAGGCACCTCAGGGGGAAGGGAAGGGGGGGCACCTCAGCCGGATGACAGCACCACGGCAGATCCACAACGGGGATCCATGCCCATTGATGTATCCTGGGGAGTGCAAAGCCACAGTCTCTCAAGTCTCTACAGTGGGTGGTTTGCCCACTGTACCATCCTGAGGAGTGCAAAGCCACAGTCTCTCAAGCGGATAACAGTCTCCACTGGTTCTGGAGGGGGACTGGTGCCCAGAGTGCTTCATCCTGTGCAGGACAGATGGAGTGGATGCTGTTCTCCACTGGTTCTGGAGGGGGACTGGTGCCCAGAGTGCTTCATCCTGTTAAGGACTCAGGTAGTGGATGCTGTACTCCACTGGTTCTGGAGGGGGACTGGTGCCCAGAGTGCTCCATCCTGTTAAGGACTCAGGTAGTGGATGCTGTTCTCCACTGGTTCTGGAGGGGGACTGGTGCCCAGAGTGCATCACTCTCCCCGTGACGGTCCCAGTTCCGTCACTGCCCCTGCCGCACATGGGCTAGCGATGCTTGTGTTGGCGGTGCTTGCCCTATTCAGCAGTGCTTGCCTTGGCGGTCTTTGCCCTGTTCAGCAGTGCTTGCCATGGCGGTCTTTGCCCTGTTCAGCGGTGCTTGCCATGGCGGTCTTTGCCCTGTTCAGCGGTGCTTGACTTTGCTGTCTCAGACCTGGGCAGCGGTGTGTGTCATGGCGGTCCCTCATTGCCCAGAGGGGCTGTGGCTGCGGGGGCCCTCCTGGGCACTGACTCTGGCGGTGGTCTCCTGACCAGTGACTATTGTGCTGCCCTCCTGGGCACTGACTCTGGCGGTGGTCTCCTGACCAGTGGCGATTGTGCTGCCCTCCTGGGCACTGACTCTGGCGGTGGTCTCCTGACCAGTGACGATGGGGCTTGCGGTTGCGTCCTGGGCAGCGGGGATGATGGCGGCCTTCTCCGCCGTGCTGCTCTTCCCAGACTTTGGTGCTTTCTTCTGCCCCTTCCCCACCTTGGGAGGAGTCACAGCTGACTCGACACTCCCCCCGGGACTCTTGTGAGTGGCTTTGCCTGCAGGAGTCTTCACCCTCTCCTGTCGGACACTGTCCAACTTCTGGTGCTTCACAGGGGGGGGACTGGCTGTGCTTTGGCTCCATGTCACACTGGCTGCCCTGGTGCCTGGTGCACTCCACATACCTCTAACAGGCACCACTGGTACCGGACATTTTTTGGCTGAGGTGCTACTACGGGACCTATGAATTGGAGGGGGGGGTGGTGGGAAAGAGGTCAACGTTGCTCAGGAAAAGTTTCTGGCGAACCCTGGGACGGGTAGCTGGAGGGGTCTGGGAGTGGAGGAAGAGGAGGTGGTTGTAGGAGGTGTAACTTTTGATGATTTGGGTGCAGGTGCATGTTCTGGAGGCTGTCGTGAGGTGGATGGATGTTGGGTGTGTGTGTGCCCACGTTTGTGTACTTTGGGAGGGGGCGTCACAGACACACTGGGAGAGGACACAGGGGACGTGTAAATGGTAGTGGGAGTGGTGAGTGCAGGTGAGCGTGGTGTGGTGCTGGGTGTTCTGGTGCCAGTCCTAGTGGCTGTAGTGGTAGCGCATGCAGGTGAGAGTGTAGACGACACTGGGAGGGAGGAGGGGGACACAGTGGAGGCAGTGGATGTTGCTGTGTCTGTATGTGGGTGATGCTTGTGTGAGTGCCTGTGGGATGTGTGGTGCCTATGTTTGCCTGAGCTGCCCTTGTGTGTTGAGGTGTGTGCAGGCTGGTCTGTAGGTGTGCTTGGGATAGGCTGAGGTACAGGGGATTGGGTCTGGGTGGAGGAAGTTGGAGGGGGGAGGCTAGACACAGGGACAATGGCTGCCATCAGTGCTGAGGCCAGAGATTGCAGGGTTCGATGATGGGCAGCCTGACCAGAATGAATGCCCTCCAGGAATGTATTAGTGTGTTGCAACTCCCTTTCTACACCCTGGATGGCATTCACAAAGGTAGATTGCCCAACAGTGAGTGACCTGAGGCGGTCAATGGCCTCCTCACTGAGGGCAGCAGGGGTGGCAGGGGCTGAGGTGCCTGGGGCGAAGGTGATGCCCACCCTCCTGGGTCAGCGGGCACGTGGCGAAGGCTAAGGGGCTGCTGGGAGGGCGGTGCTGGTAGGGGGGTGGCGGCTGTACCTGTAGAAGTGGGGGGCACAGATGGTGCCGCCACCACAAGGGACCTCCCATCGGAGGACGGGTCCGTGTCGCTGGTTGCTGATCCGGTGACCGCCGTGAAGCTCCCCTCGCCCTCCGTCCCACTGGTGTATTCGGAGTCCGTGGTGTGGCCCTCCATGGCCATGTGGGATGCAGCCCCCTGGTGCTCCGGTGCCACTGTACCTCCGCCTGATGATGCTGATGCACAAAAGAATGGAGAGAGCACAAAAAGGGGTTGGGAAACAGAAGAAAGACAGGTTGAGTGCATGGCTTACTGCTACCGTTGGTGGACAATACAGACACAGCAGCCCCCTGCACTACGCCGCGCTCTTGAGCTCTACAGATGCAGTTCCTGGGATATGGCCTACATGGCTATGGTGGATATCTGCACACATAGATGACACAGGGGCATGTATACCTGTACTTGGCACTCTACAGAGGTGGGGTGGAGTGGCACATGGCCTGCATTACGGAGGGGAATAGCCTACGGAACTCGCCTTGGCCTAGGGAAACCCAGAGCCCTCCTCCCCCACCCAGACCCCTCCACTGCGCGCAAAGTCAGCAGAATGAGAGTGTACTCACCCCCTTGTGTCTGCTGTGATGCCCTCATGCGCCCATCCAACTCCAGGTAGGCCACCGCCAGGATCCGGAACATCAGGGGGGTCATGGTGCGACGGGCACCCCTCCCACGTTGGGAGGCCATCCCCAGCTGAGCCTCCGCCGTCTTCTTGCTCCAGCGGCGAATGTCCTCCCATCTTTTACGGCAGCGGGTGCTCCGTCTCTGGTGGACCCCCAGGGTCTGGACGTCCTTGGCAATGGCACGCCAAATATCCTTCTTCTGGTGGGCGCTGACCTACATGACATGTACAGGGGAAGAAGAGAAGTCATTAACAACTGCACCGTCGAAGTGAGTGGCCCACATCCCTGCCCTTGCCATGTGGCACATGCATTCACAATCCTTCATGCTCGCAGTACTCAGCCCCCTTCCTTCTTACATCCAGCCCTCTCCACACAGGCATAGCCCATACAACTTGCACCCTATGTACTCACCCGTTGGTCTGGAGGACCGTAGAGTAGCGTGTACTGGGGGAGGACCCCATCCACGAGCTTCTCCAACTCCTGTGCAGTGAAGGCAGGGGCCCTTTCCCCAGACGCACGAGCCATTGTCTCTTCCAGACCGAGGTCACAGCAGCACTTGCAGTATAGGTCCTCTCCTGTCGAAGATCAGGTATTGAGTGATTGAACAGATAGAAAATGGCGGTCACGTCCGTGGCGGTGACGTCCGCGGCGGTGCGTATCATCCCCGCGGGCGCACTGCGTCATTGGCTCCTGGGACCCATAGGGTCCAATGTTAACCAATGCAGCATTGCGCAGCGGTCTACGACCGCCTACCGCAACGGTGTACAACGCCAGCGCAGTTACCTCACATCCCATTGTCCCACTTTAGAGGTCAGGCAGCCGCCATTTCAGGAGCCCACATGGCTTCATTTTAAACTGCGTCACACATACCTAGGCCTGGACTCAACACACATACAGACAACTTTTTGGAGTTTGTTTCGTGTTCTGTGTAGATGTGGGTACATACCTCTGAATTGCTTGACTCTGTGGTCGCTGTTGTCCTTCCTAGGCACCGTCAGCTGGGACATGTGAGGAGATGGCGGAATACTCTGGTGTACCGACCGCTGGTGGACCTGTTGACAATGGAGGAGCGACATTTAATCATCACCTACAGGTTTGACCGTGCCACAATCCAGGAACTGTGTGCCCAGTTGGAGCCTGACCTGATGTCAGCAATCCGCCATCCCACAGGAATCCCCCCTCAAGTGCAGGTGCTATCAGTGCTTCATTTCCTAGCAAGTAGGTCATTTCAAACAACAGTGGCCATGGCATCAAGGATGTCCCAGCCTATGTTTTCCAATGTGTTGTCCAGAGTGTTGTCTGCCCTTCTGAAACACATGAGGAGCTGCATCGTTTTCCCTCAGGTGGAGGATTTGGCTACAGTTAAAGGTGACTTCTATGCCCTGGGACATATCCCTAACATCATAGGTGCCATTGATGGGACCCATGTAGCTCTGGTCCCCCCCCCCCACAGGAGTGAACAGGTGTACAGGAACCGGAAGAGTTATCATTTGATGAATGTACAGATGGTATGTTTGGCAGACCAGTACATCTCGCAGGTAAATGCTATGTTCCCTGGCTCAGTGCATGACGCTTACATCCTGCGGAACAGCAGCATCCCTTATGTGATGGGTCAACTCCAGAGGCATCAGGTGTGGCTATTAGGGGACTCTGGTTACCCCAACCTGTCATGGCTATTGACCCCAGTGAGGAATCCCAGGACCAGGGCAGAGGAACGCTACAATGAGGCCCATGGGCGGACTAGGAGGGAGATCAAATGCACCTTTGGCCTCCTGAAGGCCAGGTTGAGGTGCCTCCATATGACAGGTGGTTCCCTATTCTACTCACCAAGGAAGGTGTGCCAGATCATCATCGCCTGCTCTATGCTTCACAATCTTGCTTTGCGACGCCAGGTGCCTTTTCTGCAGGAGGATGGTCCAGATGACGGTGTTGTGGCAGCTGTGGAGCCTGTGGACAGTGATGAAGAGGAAGCAGAGGAAGAAGACATTGACAACAGGGACTCAGTCATACAGCAATATTTCCAGTGACACACAGGTGAGAACACTTTCTTTACTAATACATTTACTTTCACACTTCTACCTCTATCCTGTCTGTCAATTTCAAGCAGTATTTGGTAACTGAGTTGTACATTTCCATTACGGTTTCACAGGTGTGGTTACCAACGTGTGTCATCTGCTTGCATCCTTCATGGACTTGTGATCTGTGACATAGGTATGTTGACATTACTATTGAGAACGGATTTTGTCATTGTCATAGCTAATACACTTTTTCAAAATCACAGACTGACTCCAGATTGTTTTGTGCTTCAAGGCTGTTTATTGAAGTGCTAATTATTGGAGGTGGTGGTAAAATGGTGATGGGTGATGGTGGAGGAATGTCCATGGCAGAGACCAGTCTATTAGTCTCACAGGTGCACTGCCCATATGGACATAGGAAGTGGAGCTGGGGCAGTTCCATTATGGACAGGGTTACAAAGTGGGACACTGGGATGACCATCAGGGTGGTCTAATTTTTTGGTGGGGGTCTTGCCATTGTGCTCTGTCCTGTTCCTGGATCTCAGGGACCGCTTGGGGGGTGGTTCTCCGTCTGCAGGGGGTGGGGTGCTGGTGTGGTGGTCCTGTGGTGGGGCGTCCTCTCCACTAGCGCTGACGGAGGTGGTGGGCATTTCATCGTCCATGCTAGTGTCAGGGGCCCCTTGGAGTGCCACGGTGTCCCTCATGGTGTTCTGTATGTCCTTCAGCACCCCTACGATGGTGCCCAGGGCGGAGCTGATGGTTCTGAGTTCCTCCCTGAAGCCCAAATACTGTTCCTCCTGCATGCGCTGGGTCTCCTGAAACTTGGCCAGGACCGTAGCCATCGTCTCCTGGGAGTGGTGGTATGCTCCCATGATGGAGGAGAGGGCCTCGTGGAGAGTGGGTTCCCTTGGCCTGTCCGCCCCCTGTCGCACAGCAGCCCTCCCAGTTTCCCTGTGTTCCTGTGCCTCCGTCCCCTGGACCGTGTGCCCACTGCCACTGCTCCCAGGTCCCTGTTGTTGTTGGGGTGGTGGGTTATCCTGGGTTCCCTGTAGTGGTGGACACACAGCTGATTGACGTGTCCTGGGGACGGAGGTATGGGCCCGCTGGGTGGGTGCTGTACTGGTGTTTCCAGAGGGTGGATGGTCAGTGTTGGCCTGTGCCTGTGCGAGGGGAACCGACTGTCCCGAGGCCCACGATGGTCCGGGCTGGTCATCTGGATCCAGTTGGCCAGAGCTGCTATCATCACTGTGGGCCTCTTCTGTGGGTGGGGTAGAGATGTCTGGACCCTCCTGTCTGGTGACATTAGGTAGTGGTCCTGCAGGGGTATAAAAGCATGATTATTGCATGTGTGTGTGTCATGGTGTGCAATGGGTGGCTGAGCGTGTACCCCAGTGCTAGCATTGTGTGATGATGGTTAGGGGTTGTTATGGGTATGTGCAGTGGGCATGCTTTAGTGATGGGTGTCCATGCTTTGTTGTGTCATGCAGGACTTGGTGTTGGGATGTGTGGTTTGTGTTATTAGTACATTAGTAAGGAGTTGGAGTGATAGGGGAGGGGGTGAGGGTGGGGGTGTGTGATAGCATGCAGGTAGGGTGGGGGATATGATAGTTAAGATTTGACTTACCAGTGTCCATTCCTCCACCGACTCCCCCGAGGCCCTCAGGATGCATAATGGTCAAGACCTGCTCCTCCCATATTGTTAGTTGTGGGGGAGGAGGTGGGGGTCCGCCGCCAGTCCTCTGAACCGCCAGGTGGTGTCTTGAGACCACGGAACGCACCTCCCCCGTAGGTCGTTCCACCTCTTCCTGATGTCCTCCCGATTTCTTGGGTGCTGTCCCACTGCGTTGACCCTGTCCACGATTCTTCGCCATAGCTCCATCTTCCTAGCTATAGAGGTGTGCTGCACCTGTGATCCAAATAGCTGTGGCTCTACCCGTACGATTTCCTCCACCATGACCCTGAGCTCCTCTTCCGAAAACCTGGGGTGTTTTTGGCGTGCATTGGTTGGTGTAGGTGATGTGTGGGGTGGTGTATGTGGTGATGAGTGTGGTGATGTGTAGTGGTGTGTGGTGTTTTGTGCGTGGATGTTGTGTGGGTGATGGTGTTGTGTGCCTGTGGATGCTAGTATTGTTGATGGTGGTGTCTCTCTCTGGCCTTCTCTCAGTAATTGTGGTCGTAGGGGTTTGTGGGTGATGTGGGTGTGTGTTTTATATTGTGTTGGGTGTGTGGTAGTGGTGTTTGTATGTGTATCAGGTGTGTGTATTTTGAATTGTCCAATGTGGCGGTGTTTTGGAGATGTGTGTGTGTATTTTGAGCGCGGCGGTGTGTACCGCCAATGGAATACCGCGGTTGAAAGACCGCAGCGTGGATTCATGGGTTGTAATAGCATGGGCGTGTTTCTGTTGGCGTGACAGTGGAGGATTTGTTTTTGCCAGTTTATCACTGACCTTTGGTGTGGCGGACTTGTGTGGGTGTCTCAATTTCGGCGGATTCAGTGATGTGTGTCAATATAGCTGTGGTGGAATTCCACGGCCGCGGCGGTGTATTGGTGGTCTCCTGCACGGCGGTAAGGGGCTTTTACCGCCGATGTTGTAATGACCCCCTAGATCTCTATAGGTCCAACAAGTTGGTTGGCCCACAAATGGCCATAAGGGGGCTGTATACATGATCAGAATTATTAAACTCAGGGGTCATACCTATAAGAATACAAATTGCCTCAAGAATAAAGTAATTCATTGGATAATGTCCACATGGCAATGCCTTTCTAAGATCAGGGAGGATCTTAATAGAGTGGAATGTTACTTCCCATCTTCAGAACCATTTGATTATTTAAGGATTTCCTTCAAGGATAGAAGACTACTGGATACTCAAGCTGGTTTTGAATATTGCACTGCCACACGTAATGGTTCTGCAATACAGTTCAAAACTAACCCCCCTGCCTCTTGTACTCTAGCCCTCTAAACCCCAAGTGTCAAGCTTGCCACTTCCAATCACATTAACAACTTTATCTATTGTTACAACAGAAGTATTAGATTCTCCTCTAGAATAGGTCAAATGACTTAGGCGGTCATTACAACCCCAGCGGTCGGTGATAAAGTGGAGGTATTACCGCCCACAGGCTGGCGGTATCTACCTCCACTATTATGACATTGGAGGTTTGGCCAAAGCCAAACCGCCAATGTACCATACCGACTGCCACGGCAGTAACAACCCCCGGGCTGGAGACTTCAGTCTCCAGCCCAGCGGCCATCACTAGGCCGCCCATGGAATTATGATCCCGCCCACCGCCATGGTTTCATTGGTTTTTGTACTACCACTGAAACCATGGCGGTATGCACTATCAGTGCCAGGGAACTCATTCCCTGGCACTGATAGGGGTCTCCCCCGTCCCCCCCCCAGAATCCTCCCCCAACCTCCCCCTTCCTCTCCCGACCCCCCTGCACATTTACACACATAGACACACATATATACCCATACACACATGCATACACACATTCACCCACGCATTCATACATTCATACACACTCACAGCAACATTCACGAACATACATCCAGGCACACGTGCAATCTCATGACACAACATGCACGTACACTCACATCCACTCATGCACACACACATTACACACGCATGCAGGCATTCACACACAGTCACACACACACTCATGCACCCAACAACCCCAATCCACCTCTCCTGTTGCAGAAGCCGACTTTCCTGCTTGCAGGGGGTCCTCTGGCAGGAGATGGGACACGGCGCTGCTGCCAACAGCGGGGTCTGCCAGAAAAACACTGCCAGGCCGTATCGAGGAAAATGTTACGGTAGGCGGTGTTTGTAATTGGTTCATCCATGATTGGCATATTTGGCATATTTGATTTACTATTAAGTCCCTAGTACAGTGCACTAGAGGTGACCAGGACCTGTAAATCAAATGCTACTAGGTGGGCCTGCAGCACTGGTTGTGCCACCCACATTAGTAGCTCTGTAAACATAGCTCAGACCTGCCACTGCAGTGTCTGTGTGTGCAGTTTTAAACTGTACCCACTTGCCAAGCCTAAACCTTCCCTTTTCTTACGTGTAAGACACCCTTAAGGTAGGCCCTAGGTAACCCCAAGGGCATGGTGCAGTGTATGGTTAAGGTAGGACATATAGTAATGTGTTTTATATGTCCTAACAGTGAAATACTGCTACGTTCATTTTTCACTGTTGCATGGCCTGTCCCTCTCATAGGTTAACATGAGGGCAATAAAAATATGATTATTAAAGTGTAGACTCATTTTGGGAGCGGATAGATATGTGGAGTTTGGGGACTCTGAGCTCACAATTTAAAAATACAGCTTTTATTAAAGTTGATTTTAAGATTGTGTGTTTGAAAATGCCACTTTTAGAAAATGAGAATTTTCTTGCTTAAAACATTTCTGTGACTCTACCTGTTTGTGGATTCCCTGTCTGGGTCAGTTTGACAGTTGGGCTGGTTGCAACTCTCACTAGACAGTGACACAAAGGGAGCTGGGGTATAGTCTGCATTTCCTGATGCGCCATCTGTGCTAGGAGGGAGGGGAGGAGTGGTCACTCACACCTGAAAGGGCTGTGCCTGCCCTCACACAATGCAGTCTCCAACCCCCTGGTGTGTGTCTGCTGGGGCCTGGCCTGGGCAAGGCAGTATTTCACAAACAAAAGAGACTTTTTCTTTGAAGTAAGCCTACTTTAAAGGGCAAAATGGGTATAAGAAGGGTGCCCAAAACCACAGACTTTGGAACACTTCTGGAGACCAAGAGGCACTTCTGCCTGGAGAAGAGCTGAAGAGCTGAAGAGCTGAGGAAGAAGAGCTGCTCGGCCTGTGACTGTGCTTTGTGGAGCCCTCCTTCAGTTGCTGCTTCTGCCTGTGCTAGAGGGCAAAGAATGGACTTTGTATTGCCTTCCTTCTTGTGAAGAACTCTCCAAGGACTTGATTTAGAGCTTGCCTCCTGTTTTTTGAAGTCTCAAGGACTGCAAAGACTTCTCTCTGTCAGCACCTGAAGTCTCTGCTGAGACTCCTACTGTGCCAAGTGGTGCCCATCCAGTTCCTGGGACCCTGAAAGGAGAAGCTGGCAGGCCAAGAGAGAAATCCACACGCCGACTACGTGTGGGGAAAAGATCGCCCCAACTCCAATCTTTGGCTGAAAAATCGATGCGCTCGCCGGCTTCGCGGCAGAAAATTGACGCTCACTTGCAACACGACCGGAAGATCGCTGCCCACCGCTGGAGAAACGACGCTCAGCATCGCTGACGGAGGCTGGTGAGATCGCAACTCGTGCTGCGTGTTTTTCGGATCCCCGTGCGCCAGGACCTCCGACGCAAACATTGCTGGGCGTGTAAAAAATGACACGAGGCCTGCCCAGACCCGAGAGTGTGGTTCGAATTGACTCATCACTCTCCTGCGGAGAGAAGAAACGATGCACGCTGACTCGACTGTAGGAAAAGCGATGCACAGTCTCACTTGTGAGTGATATCGACGCATCGCAAGCCCTTTTTGACACATACTCGCCCGTGCTGGGTTACTTTTGATGCACCCAGGTACATTATCACACTAACAGCGTTAGCCTTGTGTTTAAAATTACATGAAGACTCTTTTTTGTTGTTAATTGATAATTTGACTTGTGTATTGTGGATTTTTGTTGTTTTGGTCTTGTTTTGTTTGCATAAATATTTCCTATTTTTCTAAACCTGTGTTGTGTCATTTTGTAGTATTTTCATTAAGTTACTGAGTGTCTTGGTACAAATACTTTACACCTAGCACTCTAAAGGGAAGCCTACTGCTCGTGCCAAGCTACTAAGGGGGTAAGGGGGGTTTAGCTGAGGGTGATTCTCTTTTACCCTGACTAGAGTGAGGGTCCTTGCTTGGACAGGGGGCAACCTGACTGCCAACCAAGGACCCCATTTCTAACATTGGTGATCAGTGGTTGGGATTGGACTTGTATTTGTACTTGACATACAGTGATTAAATGTACACTACTGTTTTGAGTTCAGACCACTACGTGACCACATACTATTTGTGATTTTTCCTTTTTCTCTTTTTCTTGGATTTTTCCCTAAATCATTTTTTTGTGGTAATCTTTGATTGACTTATGAACTTCATTGGGAACTTGTTTTCTTCCTTTTAGAACTTTGCACTTTTGTTGACTTTTCATTGTGTCTCAGTCTGGAGATGCATCATCTAGAGCTGCTCTTAACATAGAGAAATTGGAGAGCTACACAGTGGCTCAGTTGAAGCAGCTCTGTAAGGATTTGGTCGTCCCATTAAGAGCTCATCCAAGAAGAAGGAGATGCAAAAGGCGCTGAGGGCCTGGGTGACAGCAAAAGAAGCTGAGGGGTACACAGAGGATGAGAAGGAGGAAGAACATTCCATACGCATTGGTATTGTGGGTGGGCCTGTTATGTCCAGGGAGATGGTCTCCAGGACAGGTAGCAGTGTCTCATCTAAGGGTCTGACTCCTGAAGAATTGCAGGACAGACAGGCAGAGAGGGAGTTGGAGAAAATGAGGACGGCCCTAGAGGAGAAAATAGATTTTGTTGGCTCATGAGCATAGCTTAAGAGGAATAGATCAGAGGAGCCAGTCTAGTAGGGATGGCGGCAGCCACATCACAGTGCAGCCTGAGAGGAGGGTGCACATTCCTAAAGATCTCGTGAAGGATTACAAGAGAGAAGATGACATATACTTGTGGTTCAAATGGTATGAGTCTTCTCTCCACCTGAATCTGGTCCCTTAAGCTCAAAAGAGGGGGTGGGTCTGTGGAAGCACTTTGAGGTAGAGGGGAGGGATAGACTGACAGCATTAGGGGATGCTCAGAATCTCACCTACACTATCATTAAGGATGCCCTACTCACAAGATATGGTCTCACCCCTGAGCAGTATAAGGATAAGTTTAGGTCCTATAAGAAGAAGGAAATCCAAACATGGTTGGAATGTGTTGATTCTTTTTGCAGGTCACTGGATGGTTGGGTGAAGGGCAGTAAGGTAACAACGTATGAGGGGCTTTACAATCTGATTGCTTGGGAGCACTTGTACAGTTTATGTTTTCCAGAGCTGTGCCAGCACCTGATTGACTGCAAGCTGACTGATCCCAGGAAGCTTGCACAGGAAGCGGACCGCTGGGAGAGCACCAGGGCCCAAAAGAAGAATGGGGAGACCATGCCAAGGGTGGGCTGGGTCCTTCTCAGAAGAAAGGGGGGATAAGGGTAACCAGGGGGAGTTCTCTAAAGGGCCCCAAACTGATTCCCAGGGTAAAGATTCCCAACCCCCGAGTGAGAAGAAGCCATGGTTCTCCAAAGGGAAGCCAGTGTCAGGGGGACACCCACGTAAGTGTTATACATGTGACCAAGTGGGTCATGTGAGGGAGGACCCCAAATGCCCCAAGAGTACACCAGCACCCACTGGTGTGCAGCCCCAGGGTTTAGCCAGTGTAGCACTTGGGGAGGAGTTGGTTCCAGGTGGGTGGGAGCCAGCTGAGATGACCCTTGGCTCACTAGGGGATAGTGAGATGGTCCAGAGAACCCTAGTGCCTGAGAACACTAAAAAGTACAGAAAGTGGGTGACCATCAATGGACAGAGGGTAGAGGTTCTGAGAGACACAGGAGCCAGTGTGACTTCAGTGAGGAGTCAGCTAGTGTCTGAAGAGCAGACTGATCCCCGGTGTTGGACTTTTTTGCTTCTGCAGGGTCATCCCCAATCTTTTTGCCTCCTTCCTCCTATTTGTTGTGACCTGTTGCTATTGGCTTTTGAACTCTGAGTACTTTACCACTGCTAACCAGTGCTAAAGTGCATATGCTCTCTGTGTAAATTGTATTGTTGATTGGTTTATCCATGATTGGCATATTTGATTTACTAGTAGGTCGCTAGTAATCAAATGCTAATAGTGGGCTTGCAGCACTGGTTGTGCCACCCACCTAAGTACTCTGTAATCATGTCTCAGACCTGCCACTGCAGTGTCTGTGTGTGCAGTTTTAACTGTAAATTCGACTTGGCAAGTGTAACCACTTGCCAGGCCTAAACCTTCCCTTTTCTTACATGTCAGACACCCCTAAGGTAGGTCCTAGGTAACCCCAAGGGCAGGGTGCAGTGTATGATTAAGGTAGGATGTATGGGCCCTCATTATGAACACTGTGGTCTAAACCGCGCCTCCGGCGGTGGCAGTAAAAACCGCCAACGTAGGAGCGATCCGGACCACCAAATAAACAACCAACTGAAACACAGGCATCGTGAAAACCACCCACCACCAGTAGAGGAGTGTCAACAACAACGGCAGAGTCTTCCCACAGGCCGACGGAAAGGCCCATCCCTCCCATCAAATAATGAACCACTAGTCCGCCGTCAGTTCCGGAGTGGGAACCACCGCCACGTAAATCAAGGTGGAAATGAACTTAATATAAGGAAACACTCACTGGAGGGCCACACAACACGCCGAAGCAGACATGGATAGAGAGCTGCAGATCATGTCAACCCTGCTCCTTGCCATATACCTCCACGAGACCGCTGACGAAGACGACGACGGTAAGTACCGCAACCTTCGAAACAAGGGAAGAAGGGGCACAGTTACATACCCACCCACGCCATCCACCCTGCAACGCTCCCACAACCCTTCACAGCAGCACAACCCATACACCCCACAGCAAAAGGTACTTACCCGACACAAGGCAAATCCAAACTGACCATAGTACATAAAAATGGCCCACACCCACAAACAATAAAACGAGAGACCAGGGTACAAGAGTGTGCCGCCAACACACAGGACACAAATAAATATTTATTTCAGCTCACACAACTAACTATTCACAACAAGGCCAATGGCCAGTCCATAGTGCCAGACGTGTTTGGGCTACAATGGCCCCAACCTGACTCCCAAAAGTGCATGGTACTCCACCTAATGGGGCAATAATGGGGCATTCAGGCACCTCAGGGAACGGGGCAGAGGGTGCTGGGGGTGGGGGTTTGCGACGGGTGTGGGGCTTGGACTTGTGCTCAGAAAGTGGAGGGGGTTTGGGTTTGGCTTTGGAAGGTGAGGGTGTGTGCTTCGACCGGGTGGAGCCAGATGGAATTGGCTCTGCATGGGGCTTCTTCCTCTCTGGGGAAGTGGCACGGGAGTGTAAAGGGCAGACAGGGGCGGGCTGTGAAGTTGAAGGAGTGGAAAGGGCAAGGAGGTGCGCACGCTTAGGGACAAGACGGGGTGGGCCAATGGGTTGGAAGAGGTAAGCACGGGAGAGGAAACGTTTTTTGGGTGCAATTGGGTTGGATCTGGAGGAGGGCGTGGGAGTGGAGGCAGAGGGTGTGGACATAAGTGGTGTAGGGGTGCATGTTGTGGGTGCAGGTGAATGGACAGTATGTTGAGGTGTGGTGGATGTGTGATGGGTGGGTGTATTGGTGTGTTTGTGTGTTTTTGGAGGAGGGGAGGTGGACACAGTGGGAGAAGACAGGTGCCAGTGTGGATGTATGTTGTGTGGGTGTCTGCAAGTCTGGTGAGTGTGCTGCATGTGTCAACTACAGTAGTTGTGGTGAGTGCGGGTGTGGTGTCTGCGGTGCATGTATGTATGTCTGCTATTGTGGTGAGTGCAGGAATAGGCTCAGCAACAGTACTGAAGGTGCAGTGCTTGTGGGTGTGCATGCAGAGGGCACAGACAGGGTGGCGGAAGAGGTGGGCACACTAGGGGAAGTAGATGTTGCTGTGTTTGCATGTGTATGTTGGCTGTGTGAATACTTGTGGTGGACGGTGAGGTGCTTGTGTTTAGAAGTGTGCTTTTTGTGTGTTGAGATGCTTGACTGGGTGTCAGATGTTGTGCTTTGGACGGGTGAAGGGAGTGGGGTGCTGGAAGGAGTAGAGGAGGTTGGATGAGGGATGGAATGACCAGGGAAACTGGCTGCTGTCCACGAGGAAGCCAGAGCCTGAAAAGATCTCTGTAGGCCAGACACAGCACTGTGAATGCAATCCAGATAGACATTTGTCTGCTGCATCTCTGATGCTAGCCCCTGGATGGCATTTACGATGGTTGTCTGCCCTACAGAGATGGTTCTCAGGAGGTCAATAGCCTCCCCTGTGAGGGCAGCAGGGCTGACTGGGGCAGGGGAGGAGGTACCTGGGGCGAAGGAGACGCCCACCCTTCTAGGTGAGCGGGGACGGGCAACTCGGTGGGGAGCAAAAGGGAGGGCGGTGATGGCATAGGTGGTGGCGGAAGATGATACTATAGGGGTGTGCCCACTAGGGTCCGCCACCGCCAGGGAGCCCCCATCGGAGGAGGTATTGGAGTCACTACCTCCAGTGGTAGTTGCCTCCCCCGTGGTACTCCCCTCACCCTCCAACCCACTGGTCCCCATGGCGTCGGATGACTCTGTCTCCGAGGAACTGTGGGCCTCTGCATCCCCACTTGCCAGTGCCTCATCTCCCTCACCAGATGATGCTGATGTACACAAACAACACAAGAGAACAGGGATGGGGAGACACAACAGGAGAGATACTTGTAAATAGCTGAAATGAGTGAACGTTGTGGCCATATATACACCCACCCAGAAGACCCCCCATAGGCAGCCCCTTCCACTATGCCCATGGCCACACCCCTGACTAGTGACCAGAACCCTGCTCTACACCCATCCCCTTAACTACCTAAGTACCCGACGTGCAGGAGACCTGACCAAAACACCCCTAGACCCTATGGGGGCCATCATGTAGATGGACTTCAGTCAGAGACCCTGCAACTAAGCAGCATAAACCCTAATGCACACACGGACATCCATCAAGGGTTAAGATTGTGAGATGAGTACTTACCCCCTTGTGACTGTTCTGCAGCCTTCAAGTGCCCATCCAGGTCTGGGTATACCACCGCCATGATGGTAGCATGAGAGGGGTCAGTGCCTGATGGGCACCCCTTCCACATTGGAATGACTTCCCCAGCTGGGCCTCACAGATTTTTCATGCCCAGTGCCGCAGGTCCTCCCACCTCTTCCTGCAGTGGGTGCTCCACCGGTTGTAGACCCCCAGGGTCCCCACCTCCTTGGCGATGGCATGCCAAAGTGCCTTCTTCTGGTGGGCGCTGACCTAAAAGGGAGACAAAGAAATGTAACACAGAGGTCAGGCACTTGGAAAATATGTACAGCTGGCTATACATCCACTATGGGACGGACAGCACTGACAGACTTACAGGACATACGCATGCAGCATTGCATGAACCATGGCCCACACAGGCACAGAGGTGCACACATATGTACTTACAACACCATCCATTACACCTAAACAATTCCCCCAAACCCCCGACTCACCTGTACCTCTGGCCGTCCGTAGATCTTGGGGTACAGGGGCAGGACCCCATCTACTGGCCTCTCCACTTCCTCCTGTGTAAAGGCCGGGCCCTTTCCCATGCAGGACACAGCAGTACACTCAGTGGAGTACCTGCTTGCATGAGATCAGGGAGTCAAGTGAAGTTGGGGTGACGAATTTGCATACGTACCGCAGCGGTGTGCACCGTCACCACCGGCGGCCATCGTGATATACCAGGATTCCCCATTGGCATTCATGTTAACCAATGACTGTGCGAACGGCGGTAAACACCGCCTTACGCTGTTACGTCAACCGCTATCAGTATGAGGTCACTTCCACAACAACAGTTCTAGATTACTGGGGGCAGACATTTTGGCTTAACTGCACATTAATAAAAAAGCACAATGCAGGCCCTATTGTTCACCTAACACACCTATGCATGTGACCATTAACAATACCACACATAACAAACCCTGTTCGTTCATTAAGGTCTAGATGAAATTCTGTCAAGAACATTTTACTTTTGAGTCCCTACAATCAAGTAAGCAGTGCACAATGAATGACAATGTGTGCCTATGTATGTGTGTTCCTCACACGGGTTTCAAATCCTTCCTAGGTACTGACCCTTGTGGCGAGGAAGGGCCCCATCAGTGTACAGACCACTTGTTTATTTGCGGGCCATGGTGGAGCGTCACATCACAATCAATTACAGACTCACCGCGCAACTATTCTCGAACTTTGTGCATTACCGGATTGTGCACTAACTCCGGCAAATCGTAATCAGCATGCCATCCCTACTGAAGTGCAGGTGCCCTCTACACTCCATTTCCTGGCCACGGCTCATTTCAAGTGACAGTGGGCATGGGTGCAGGATTTTCACACCCAATGTTCAGCATTATACTGACAAGATTTGTAAATGCATTTGTATGACACCTGCAGTCCTATGTGAAGTTTCCCCAAAGTACTGACCTCCCTCCCATCAAATCTGACTTCTATGCGTTTGCAAATATACCCCATGTGATCGGTGCCATCAATACCCCCAAGAGTCAGTGAACAGGTGTACAGAAACAGAAAGAACTTTCACTCCATGAACATCCAATTGGTATGTACTGCAGACTAGTAAGTCTCACATGTGAATGCCATGTTCCCCGGTTCAGTCCATGATTCCTTTGTGCTGAGGAACAGTAGTGTGCCACACAAGATGGAACAACTACAAGAGGGCAGAGGGTGGATCATAGGTAGGTGTTTCTGTCAGTAACTGCCACCTAGCAGATAGCCAGGCTGTCTGACTCAGAGGCTTGACACTGACTGCTCTGTTTTGCACATTTTTCTAGGTGATTCTGGCTATCCCAACTTGCGTTGTCTTCTTACACCAGTGAGGAATCCTGGGACAGATGCAGAGAGGAATTACAATGAGGCCCATGGATGTACTAGGAGGGTGATAGAGTGCACAATAGGTCTCCTGAAGACTAGATTTTGTTGTCTACAGATCACTGGGGGTTCCTTGACCTATGGGCCTGAAAAGGTGTGTAGAATAGTGGTGGCTTGCTGCATGCTGCACAACGTGGCAGTGAGAAATTCTATCCCCCTCTTGGATGTGGATGGTGCTGTAAATCCTGACCAGCTTCCTCAGAGAGGGGGGGGGAGTGATGGTGATGATGAGTAAAGGGACAATGTCAATTCCAGGACCCGAATGATACAACTCTACTTCCAGTAACTAAGTGGGACTAAGGGCTGACACTGGTGTTTGTGACACATACTGTCAGTGTGCTTTGTCAGCGGGGGGGGTGAATCTACTATTGGCAACTGGATCCAGGTCTGCATGGTACCAAATACAATCTAGTGCTTTCTCTTTACAACATGTAGGCACACAGGTGTACTTTCTTGCTATGCATTACCAATAAAGTAGTTATCAGCCAGTTGCTCCCATACTTCACTTTGTTCACACATTATGACAGGGGACAGTGTTACAGGTGTAATATGTGTTTTATTTGTGGCAGGGATTGAATAGTGCAATTTACATTGATGGCAGTTGGTCATGGGTGGTTGTCCTCTATGCCAACATGGTGGCAGCCTTGTTGTTATTATAGATGGGTCCATCAATGCTTACATGAGTTCTTATTGATTGTTAACACTGTTTGGTGGTTGATTGTGTGGGATGGTTGGTGGGCAGATTGTTGCAGAGTTACTTCTTGGAGGGGGCCTTGTTTTTGGCAGGGGTTCCAGTCCCATGTCTTGGCCTGAGGGTCCTTTTGGGCACCTGCTGTTGACCTAGAGGGGATGACATGGTTGTTCCTTGTGTTTCCTCTGAGGGTAGTTTGTGGAATGTTGCTGCTGATGCTGTCATTGTCTGGTCTGTCTCCTGTGCTGTAGTGGGGGGCCGCCTGTCCTGTGTGGGTCTCAGACTGGATTTGTACCAGCTGCAGCAGTGCTCCTGCTATGTTGGCCATTGTGGCATCGTGCTGTTTCCACTGCTCCATGGCCTCTTGGTGGTGTTCCTGCTGCATCCTCTGACTATGCTCCAGGGTGGGTACAATCTGTGCCAATCTGTCATGGGTATGCTGGTAGGCCCCCAGGACCTCAGAGATCACGTCCTGGGCTGCAGCATCCATCCTGTGGCCTCCCCACTGGGCCACTGAGGCCCTACCACTGGGCCTAGTCCCCTGTGCCTGTGTCCCCAGCACAGGTCTGGCGCACCACTTCTACTGGGGCCATCATCTTCCTGCCTGTTGGTAGGGGGGACTGTGGCCTCTGTACCTGTGTTCCACCAGTCTGTGGCCTGGATTCACTGGTGTTGGGACGGATGCCCTGGGCTGATGTTCTTGGCTGGGTGGTAGGGGTGTCAGTGGTATCCTGGGTGGGGCTGCTGGATGGTGACCGTCCAGGACTGTGTGAGGGGCCAGCCTACTCAACAGTGTCCAGGGATCCATCCCAAGTGTCCTGTGAGGTACCTCTGTCTCCCTGGGGGGCACTGCCACTCCTTGTCCTGTCCATCAGGGTCGCATGGGTGGTGGTGCCTGTTGGGAGAAATGGACATGTCTGTTACAAATGCATGATCGGATGGGGTGCACAGGGCTGGGGTGTTTTGTGCAGGTGTAACTTTTTGGGGCCATGAAGGGTGCCTTTGTGAGGTTTTCATTGCATTTTGCTTAGGATGTGGAGTTGCATTGTGGGTGGTGTAGTGCCATTGTGAATCCTTGCAGGGGTAGGTGTCTGTGCACAGGGGGAAGGATGTGGGCCTGTTTGTTGGTTTATGGGCATGCAGAGGAGTGGATTCAGTGGCTGTGGGCTGGGTGGGGTAGTGGTCCTGGTGGGTGTTGGTGGGGTGGGGTGGTGCATGTATTCCAGGTGTGATGTATATGGGGTAAATGTAGACGACTTACCCGAGTCCATTCCTCCAATGAGTCCAGTCAGTAACTCAGGGTGCAGGATGGCCAGTACCTTTTCCTCCCAGTCGGTGAAGTCGGGTGGTGTTGGTGGGGGTCCTCCCTCAGTCTTCTGGACTGCAATGTGGTGCCTAGATGCCATGGCCCTGACCTTCCCCCGCAGGTCGTTGCATCTCTTGCGGATGTCGTCCCTGGTGTGTGGATGGTGCCCCACTGCATTGACCCTGTTGACAATGGTCTGCCATCGCTCCATCTTCCTGGCGATGGGTGTGTGCTGCACCTGAGCCCCAAATAGTTGTGGCTCCACCTTCAGGATCTCGTCCACCATGGTCGTTAGCTCCCTTTCTGTGATGCGTGGATGTTTGGGGGGGTGACATGATGAGTGTGTGTGTCGGGGGTGGAATTGCGGTGAGGGTACTCTTCTGTGGGTCGGTGTGAGTCTCGTGTATAGTGGCGTTCCGTGTCTGCTCCTGCTGCTCTCTATTTTCGTTGGCCTGGTTTCGTTTCAAAGGATTGTGGGGTGTATATGTGAGTGTTTTATGGTGTTGTGGATGTGTGTCAGGTGAGTGGGTTTCTAGCTTATCCAATATGTGCACTTCTTGCTGTTGGGTCCACTTGCTGCTGGCAGTCAGCACCGCCAATGGTCATTCGACTTCTACTGACCGCCAAGGTGATTTGTGCATCATTATTTGGAGGGCCGGATGTGGCTGTGCTCAGCGGTGGCAGGGTGGAAGGTCCAGCATTTCCGCCGACAGGGACCTGGTGGTTACTAGTGGACTGGTGATTTTTGGCAGGTTTGGGATTTTGGTTCATTATATGGCGGGTTTCTGTTCACCGCCACGGTGGTCTTCTGTTCACCGCCGCCACGGCGGTCGGTGGTGTTTACCGCCATGTTCATAGTGACCACCATAGTAATGTGTTTTACATGTCCTGACAGTGAAATATTGCTAAATTCCTTTTTCAGTGTTCCAAGGCCTGCCCCTCTCATGGGTTAACATGGGGGCTACCTTTAAATCTGATCAAAGTGCATAAACCCTTGGGGAGCGGATGGACACATGGAGTTTGGGGTCTCTGTGCTCACAATTTAAAAATACATCTTTTAGTAAAGTTGATTTTGAGATTGTGTGTTTGAAAATGCCACTTTTAGAAAGTGAGCATTTTCATGCCTATACCATTTTGGTGACTCTACCGGTTTGTGTCAGTTTGACAGTTGGGCTGGTTGCACCTCACACTACATAGTGACACAAAGAGAGCTGGGGTGTAGTCTGCATTTCCTGATGAGCCATCTGTGCTAGGAGGGAGGGGAGGAGTGGTCACTTACACCTGAAAGGGTTGTGCCTGTCCTCACACAATGCAGTCTCCAACCCCCTGGTGAGTGTCTGGGGCCTGGCCTGGACAAGCAAGGATTTCACATTCAAGAGAGACTTTGCTTTGAAGTAGGCCTACTTCAAAGGAGAAATTGGGTTTGAGAATAGCACCCAAAATCACCACCTTTGGAACACTTCTGGAAACAAGAGGAACCTCTGCCTGGAGAAGAGCTGAAGAGCTGAGGAAGAAGAGCTGCCCTGCCTGTGCTTTGTGGAGCTATCCTGCAGTTGCTGCTTCTGCCAGTGTAGGAGGGCAAAAACTGGACTATGTGTGCCTTCCATCTTGTGAAGATCTCCTAGGGCTTGATTTAGAGCATGCCTCCTGTTGTTTGAAGTCTCAGGGACAGCAAAGAATTCTCTCTGCCAGCACCTGGAGTCTCTGGAGAGACTCCTACTCTACCTGTGGTGCACATCCAGTTCCTGGGACCCTGAAAGGAGAAGCTGTCAGCCTAAGAGGAGGAAATCCATGCACAGAGCGCCGTGCGGGGAAAAGATCGACACAACTTCGATCTGCAGCTGAAGAAACGGCACGCCGGCGAATCCGCAGCTGAAAATCAATGCTCACCGGAAAACACGACCGAAGAATCGATGCACGGAGCAAGAGAAACAATGCGCAGCATCGCTGATGGAGGCTGGGAGATCGCAACCCGCGCTGCGTGGTTTTAGGATCATCCAACGCAAGTAGCACTGGGTGTGTAACAACAATGCAAAGCCTGCCCGGACCCGAGAGTGCTGACCGGATCTACGCATGGCTCTCCTGTAGAGAGAAGAAACGACGTGCACCAACCCAACAAAAGGAGAAACGGCGCAAGGTCTTGCTTGTGAGCAAAATTTACATATCGCAAGCCCTTTTTCACACACAATCGCCCCGTGCAGGGTTATTTTTGATGCACCCAAGGTACGTTTTCATACTAACAGTGTTAGTGTGTGTTTTAAACTACAGAAATACTATTTTTGCTTTTTAATTGATAACTTGACTTGTGTATTGTGGATTTTTGTTGGTTTGGTCTTGTTTTGTTTAGATAAATATTTCCTATTGTTCTAAACCTGTGTTGTGTCATTTTGTAGTGTTTTCATTAAGTTACTGTGTATGTTGGTATAAATACTTTACACCTACCACTCTGAAGTTAAGCCTACTGCTCTGCCAAGCTACTCAGGGGGTAAGCAGGGGTTAGCTGAGAGTGATTCTCTTTTACCCTGACTAGAGTGAGGGTTCTTGAGACCCCATTTCTAACACCCAGGTACTTCACCAAGTAGTTGAAGTGGACAACTCGGAGCACCTGTGCAGAGTTGCGCAGATTCCCTTTGATTGGCAGGGGTCTCAGGATCCTTGAAGGTAGCTGTGAGTCAAACCATGCCTGTAGATTGTTTGCTAGGAAATGGCCTGGAGGATTCCGCTTGGAAGGAGGTGGAACACAGGTCTCACTTGAAGATGTTGGGTCTGCCTGGGTGGGTATACGTATCCGCCCGGTCAATGGCAGCTCGTCAGGGAGGTCACGAGCCCCTGCAGCCTGAAACAGTGGCCCAGGGGACTGCCAAGAAGAGGAAGGGCAGGGGGCATGGGAAACCGGCCCCAGAAGTTACCACGATCTGAGCCTACAGGGGAACAGGTAGCTAAACTGGGGGAAGTCCCTGAGCTGTAGCGGTGGCAGCAGGAAGGGGGACTCACCAAGGAGGCATTCTGTGAGACACAGAAAACCTGCCCTACTCTAGAGGGACTGCGGCAGCAGGCTGCAGACCAGGCGGCTGGTGAGGAGCCAGGATCTCACCTGATCTACTGGGAGGATGACCTCCTGTAGAGTCAGCCTAAGGTTCCTGAGCCTGGGTCAGCCCGTGTGCTGGTGGTACCCCAGTGCTTCAGGGCCTTCCTACTGGGGTGGTTCATGATGTGCATTTAGCTGGACATTTGGGTTGGGACAAGACCTTTCAGAGGCTTGTCACCCACTTTCACTGGGCCCTAATGCGCAGGCACTTAAATGCACATTGCAGGTCTTGCCAAACTTGACAGGTAAGTGGCAAGTGTGGGGGGAAATGTAAGGCTCCCCTCCAACCTTTTTCTGTTGTCAGTACCCCCTTTGAAAGGGTTGGAATTGACTTGTGGGGCCTCTGGATTCCAAGACAGCCATGGGCAACAGGTTCATCTTGGTCTTGGTGGACCATGCCACTAGGTACCCACAAGCCATTCCTCTGAGGTCAATCACTTCCCCTGTGGTGGGTTGTGCTTTGATGGGGGATTTTACCCGCATGGGGTTCCCCAAGGAAATGGTATATGATAGGGGTACCAACTTCATATCCACGTATATGAAGTCTTTGTGGAAGGTGTGTGGGGCAACCTGCAAGTTCACCACCCCGTACCACCCTCAAAGTTGTGGTCTGGCGTGAGAGATTCAACCACATCTTGAAAGGCCTTGAAAGGCATGATCATGGGTGTGTCAGAGCCCTTGAGGTGGAAGTTGGACATCTTCCTGCCATGCCTTCTGGTAGCTTACAGGGAGGTGCCTCAAAAGGGACTTGCGTTTAGTCCCTCTGAGCTGATATACGGCTACCCTGTGAGGGTACCTTTAAGTCTGGTGAAGGAGGCTTTGGAAAAAGCTCCCACTAAACCCCGCCTAGGATGTATTTAGCTACAGGCTGGCTCTGAGAAACGAGACTGCCCGCTTCAGGAGTCTTGCACAGGAGAACCTGGAAGCAAGCCAGGAGGATATGAAACAGTGGTATGACCGGAATGCCACTCTGGTCGAGTTTCAACCTGGTCAGAAAGTGTGGTGATGGCACCAGTGGAGCCTAGGGCGCTTCAAGACAAGTGGACTGGGCCTTATGAGGTGGTGGAGCACAAGAGTGAAGTCACCTATCTGGTGGACTTGCAGACTCCCAGGAACCCTTTAAGGGTCCTGCATGTTAACCGCCTCAAACCCCACTTTGAGCATACTGAACTGTCCATGCTCCTTGCAACAGATGATGGGGTGGAGGAAGAGAGTGAGCCTCTTCCTGACCTCCTGTCTGCAGGAGAAAAAGATGGGTCTGTGGAGGGAGAGATCCTCTCCCCCTCCCTGACTGAAGAACAGCAGAGGGACTGTCGCCAGGTGTTGGGACAGTTTGCCTCACTGTTTTCCCTGATCGCAGGGGTCACACACTTGTGCACACATGATGTTGACACTGAGGACAGTCCACCTATTAAACAGAAAGTTTACAGAGTGAATGACAGGTTCAGGGCTAGTATTAAGGATGAGGTATCCAAAATGTTAACCCTAGGGGTTATTGAGCATTCCAGCAGTCCTTGGGCCAGCCCAGTGGTATTGGTCCCAAAGGCTGCTGCACCTGGTGCCACTCCAGAACTCAGGTTCTGTGTGGATTAACGGGGACTCAATGCAATCAGCAAGACTGATGCACACCCCATCCCCCGAGCTGATGAGCTCATAGACCGGTTGGGAGCTGCCAAATACCTCAGCACGTTTGACTTAACGTCTGGGTACTGGCAAATTGCCTTAACTGAGGGGTCCAAGGAGAGGTCAGCATTTTCTACCCCAGATGGAGACTTTCAATTTAAAATGATGCCATTTGGTATGAAGACTGCCCCACCCACCTTTCAGAGGTTGGTCAACCAGGTGTTGGCTGGGCTGGATGAGTTTAGTGATGCCTTCCTGGATGACATTGCTGTGTTTAGTTCCACATGGGAGGAACATCTGCAACACCTCTGGAGAGTGTTAGAGGCTCTGCAGAAGGCAAGCCTCACTATTAAGGCAAGCAAGTGCCAAATAGGGCAGGATTCTGTGGTGTACTTGGGACACCAGGTAGGGAGTGGCCAGGTGGCACCCCTTCAGCCAAACATCGACAGCCTCCCAAAACCCAGACTGAGGTGAGAGCCTTTTTAGGTCCCACTGGCCACTACAGGAGGTTTGTCAAGGGATATGGTACCATTGTTACCCCCTTGACTTAGTTGACTTCTAAGAAGCAACCAAAAAAGGTGATCTGGACAGAGGCTTGCAAGACCGCTTTTGATGCCCTGAAGGCTGCCATGTGCACATCACCTGTGCTGAAGGCACCTGACTACTCCAGGGAGTCTGTTGTGCAAACAGATGCCTCAGAGAATGGTATTGGTGCAGCACTCTCACAGCTTAATGAAGAGGGCCTACATCAACACGTAGCCTTCATTAGCAGGAGGTTACTTTCCAGGGAATGTAGGTGGAGTGGCATAGAACATGAAGCGTTTGCTGTGGTCTAGGTGCTGAAGAAGCTAAGACCCTACTTTTTTGGGACTCACTTCCGGGATCAGACCGACCACAGGCCCCTCAGATAGTTAACACAGATGAGGGGTGAGAATCCAAAACTGCTGAGGTGGTCCATTTCCCTACAGGGGATGGACTTTACGGTGGAACACCGCCCTGTTAAAGAACACGCCAGTGTTGATGGTCTGTCCAGATTCTTCCGCTTTAGTGATGAGAACTCCCATGAGGTTGGGTAGTTGCTGCCCACTTTCAGCCGGGGGGACAGGTGTTAGACTTTTCATCCTTGGCATGGTCACCCTTAACTTTTTGCCTCTGTTTCCCAGGTTGTTGATGTGTTCTGGACTCTGTTTTTGCTGTTTTTGTTGCTCTAGGCACTTTACCACTGCTGATCAGTGCTAAAGTCCAAGTGCTCCTATACAAAATGTGTATGTAATTGGTTCATCCATGATTGGCATATTTGATTTACTAGTAGCTCTGTAAACATGGCTCAGGCCTGCCACTGCAGTGTCTTTTTGTGCAATTTAAGCTGTTTTTATACACACACAAACCAAATCAGGTAAGTAAAACAGTTAGAAAAGTAGTGCAAACACTGTAGAACACAATAGAATGCAATAGGAGACAATAGGCCTAGGGGCAACACAAACCATATACTCCAAAAGTGGAATGCGAACCACGAATGGACGCCAGGCCTAGTGTAGTGTGTAGAGGGTCGCTAGGAGTGTAAGAAAACACTAAGGGAGTCCAAAATACCCCACCCCAAGACCCTGAAAAGTAGGAGTAAAATCACCCTACTACCCCAGAAAGACAGTAAAGTCGAGATAGGGGATTCCGCAAGGACAACAACTGACTGCAAAGCACTGAAGATGGATTCCTGGCCCTGAGGACCTGTAAAGGAAGGGGACCAAGTTCAAGAGTCACACAAGTTTCCGGGGGGGGCAGGAGCCCACTAAACCCCGGAAGAAGGTGCAAAAGGGCTGCCTCTGGGTGGAAGAAGCCGAAGAGTCTGCAACAACAGAAGGTGCCAGGAACTTCTCCTTTCGTCAGAAGATGTCCCACGGCATGCTGGAGGATGCAGAGTTGTTTCTACGCAGAAAGACTCCAAACAAGCCTTGCTAGCTGCAAGAGTCGCGGTTAAGAATTTTGGGTGCTGCCAGGGCCCAGGAAGGACCAGGAGGTAGCCACTTGGAAGAGGAGACAAAGGCGGAGCCCAGCAACACGGGGAGACCACGCAGAAGCAGGCAGCACCAGCAGAAGCACTTGAACAGGTGTTCAAGAAAGCTGAACACGATGGTCGACTCAGCAACACAACAGAAGGTCCCACGAAGCCAGAGGTCAACTCAGTGAGTTGGGCAATGCAAGACGGAGTGCTGGGGACCTGGGCTAGGATGTGCACAGAGGAATCCTTGCAAGAGTGCACAGAAGCCCTAGCAGCTCTTGTTAACGCAGTACACAGGATAACTGTCTGGCGGGGGAGGCAAGGACTTACCTCCACCAAACTTGGACCGAAGGACCACTGGACTGTGGTGGTTACTTGGATCCAGCTCCTGTGTTCCAAGGACCACGCTCGTTTGAGATGAGAGGGGACCCAGAGGATCGGTGAAGCAGAAGTTTGATGCCTGCGTTAGAAGGGGGAACACTCCATCAACCCACAGGAGATTTATTCAGGATTTCCAGTGCAGGGTGAAGGCAGACAGCCCTCAGAGCATGCACCACCAGGAAGCAGTCGAAAAAGCCGGCAGGTTGAGGCGCTAAAATGTTGCTGGTAGTTTTCTTGCTACTTTGTTGCAGTTATGCAGGCGTCCTGGAGTAGTCAGTGGTCGATTCTTGGCAGAAGTCGAAGAGAGAAGTGCAGAGAAACTCTGATGAGCTCTAGCATTTGGAATCTGATGAGATACCCACAGGAGAGACCCTAAATAACCAACGGAGGAGGATTGGCTACAGAGAATGGTAAGCACCTATCAGGAGGGGTCTCTGACGTCACCTGCTGGCACTGGCCACTCAGAGCTGTCCTTTGTGCCCTCACACCTCTGCATCCAAGATGACAGAGGTCTGGGAGACACTGGAGGAGCTCTGGGCACCTCCCCTGGTAGGTGCTGGTCAGGGGAGTGGTGACTCCCCTTTCTTTTGTCCAGTTTCGTGCCAGAGCAGGGCTGGGGGGATCCCTGAACCGGTGTAGACTGGCTTATGCAAGGAGGGCACCCTCTGTGCCCTTCAAAGCATTTCCAGAGGCCAGGAGAGGCTACTTCTCTCAGGCACTTCACACCTATTTCCAAAGGGAGAGGGTGTAACACCCTCTCTCAGAAGAAATCCTTTGTTCTGCCTTCCTGGGACTGGGCTGTCAAGGCACAAGGGGGGCAGAAACCTGTCTGAGGGTTGGCAGCAGCGGTAGCTGCAGAGAAAACCCCGGAAAGTTAGTTTGGCAGTACCCGTGCTCTATGCTGGAGACCAGGGGATGCATGGAATTGCCCCCCCAATACCAGAATGGTATTGGGGAGACAATTCCATGATCCTAGACATGTTACATGGCCATGTTCGGAGTTACCATTGTGACGCTTCATATAGGTGTTGACCTATATGTAGTGCACACATGTAATGGTATCCCCGCACTCACAAAGTCTGGGGAATTTGCCCTGAACGATGTGGGAGCATCTTGGCTAGTGCCAGGGTGTCCTCGCACTTAGTAACTTTGCACCTAACCTTCATCAGGTGAGGGTTAGACATATAGGTGACTTATTAGGTACTTAACTGCAGTGAAAATGGCTGTGAAATAACATGGACGTTATTTCACGCAGGGTGCAGTGGCAGGCCTGTGTAAGAATTGTCTGAGCTCCCTATGGGTGGCACGAGAAATGCTGCAGCCCATAGGGATCTCCTGGAACCCCAGTACCCTGGGTATCTAGGTACCATATACTAGGGAATTATAAGGGTGTTCCAGTGTGCCAAAGAGAATTGGTAAAATTAGTCACTAGCCTGCAGTGACAATTTTAAAAGCAGAGAGAGTATAAGCACTGAGGTTCTGGTTAGCAGAGCCTCAGTGATACAGTTAGGCACCACACAGGGAACACATACAGGGCATACTTTATGAGCACTGGGGTCCTGGCTAGCAGGATCCCAGTGACACAAGCAAAAACAAACATACACACAAGTAAAAATGGGGGAAACATACCAGGCAAGATGGTACTTTCCTACACAACCCCTCCCCAAACGAGGGAAACTAAGGCTAACCTTGCCCAGATGAGTCTTCATTGTCTAAGTGGAAATATCTGGAGAGTCCATCTGCATTGGAGTGAGTACTCTCAGGTCTATGTTCCACTGTATAGTCTATTCCCTGTAGGGATAAAGACCACCTCACAATTTAGGGTTTTCATCTTTCATTTGTTTTAGCCAAAGTAGAAGTTTGTGGTCTGTCTGAACAATAAAGTGAGTACCAAACAGGTATGGTCTCAACTTTTTCAGTGCCCAGACCACAGCAAAGGCCTCCCTCTCTATGGCAGACTAATGCTTTTCTCTAGGGGTCAACCTTCTGCTGATAAAAGCAACAGGTTGATCCTGGCCCTCAGTATTCAGCCGTGATAGCACTGCCCCAACCCCTAATTGAGAAGCATCAGTCTGGACTATGAATTTTTGGGAGTAGCAAGGGCTTTTTAGTACAGGTGCAGAGCACATGGCCTGTTTGAGCTCATCAAAAGCTTTTTGACAGTTAGCTGTACACAATACCTTTTTAGGCATCTTTTTGCTAGTGAGATCATTAAGAGGGGCTGCAATGGAGCCATAATTCTTGATGAATCTCGTTTAGTACCCTGTGAGGCCTAAGAAGGCTCTCACCTGGGTTTGAGTTGTGGGGGGAGTCCATTCCATAATGGTTTAGATCTTCCCCTCCAGTGGTGCAATCTGTTCCCCACCTACCACTTGGCCCAGATAAACCACTTTCCCATGCCCTACCTGGCACTTTGATGCCTTGATAGTGAGGCCTGCCTTTTGCAGGGCCTCCAAAACGTTCCACAGGTGGACCAGGTGATCATCCCAGGTGGAGCTAAAGACTGCTATATCTAGATATGCTGCACTAAAAGCTTCCAACCCTTGCAGGACTGTACTCACCAACCTTTGAAAAGTGGCACGTGCATTTTTCAGACCAAAGGGCATTACAGTAAATTGATAGTGCCCTCCAATGGTTGAAAATGCAGTCTTGTGTTGTGCATCTTCTGATAACCTAATCTGCCAATACCCTGCAGTTAGATCAAAAGTGCTTAGATACTTGGGAGAAGCCAGTGTATCTATGAGCTCATCTGCCCTGGTTATAGGGTTAGCATCTGTCTTGGTTACTTGGTTGAGCCCTCTATAGTCAACACAAAACCTCATCTCTCTTTTTCCATCTTTAGTGTGAGGCTTTGGGACAAGCACAACTGGGCTAGCCCAGGGGCTTTCTGAAGGCTCAATCACTCCTAAGTCTAACATTTTCTGAACCTCTTATTTAATGCAGTCCCTGACATGGTCAGGCTGCCTATAAATCTTACTTTTGACAGGTTAACTGTCTCCAGTATTGATTGTATGCTCACACCAAGTAGTGGTACCTGGTATCAGTGAGACGAGTTCAGAAAACTAACTGAGGAGATTTATACAGTTATCTCTCTGCTCAGCAGTAAGACAATCTGGAAGTACTACTCCCTCCACTAAGCCATCAGCTTCGTTGGTGGAGAAGAGATCAGGGAGAGGGTTACTCTCTTCTTCCTGTCCCTCATCAGTTGCCATGAGCAGGGTGATATCAGCCCTGTCATAGTAGGGTTTCAGGCGGTTGACATGGAGCACCCTAAGGCAGTGCCAAGGTCTACCAAATAGATAACCTCACCCGTTTTTCTCAACAATTAGATGGGGTCTACTCCATTTGTCCTGGAGTGCTACTGGGGCCACAGGCTCCAATACCCACACCTTCTGTCCTGGGTGGTACTGGGTCAGGACAGCCTTCTGGTCATGCCATTGTTTTTGCAGTTCCTGGGTGGCCTGAAGATTTTTACTGGCCTTTTTCATGTACTCAGCCATTCTTGATCTTAGGCCAAGTACATAATCCACAATGTCCTGTTTAGGAGCTTTTAAAGGTTGTTCCCAACCCTCCTTCACAAGAGCAAGGGGACCTCTCACAGGGTGCCCAAAGAGGAGTTCAAAGGGGCTAAAGCCCACTCCTTTCTGGGGTACCTCCCTGTAAGCAAAAAGGAGGCAAGGTAACAGGACATCCCACCTCTTTCTGAGTTTTTTAGGGAGTCCCATTATCATACCTTTGAGAGTTTGATTAAACCTCTCAACCAGACCATTTGTTTGTGGATGATAAGGGGTAGTAAACTTGTAAGTTACACCACACTCCTTTCACATTGCCTTGAGGTATGGAGACATGAAGTTACTACCTCTGTCTGACACCACTTCCTTAGGGAAGCCCATTCTGGAAAAGATTCCAAGGAGGGCCTTTGCCACTGCAGGACCTGTAGTGGTCCTTAAGGGGATGGCTTCAGGGTACCTAGTGGCATGGTCCACTACCACCAGGATAAACCTATTGCCTGAAGCTGTTGGAGGGTCAAGGGGGTCAACTATGTCAGCCCCTACCCTTTCAAAGGGCACCCCAACCACAGGAAGTGGAATTATGGGAGCCTTTGGAGTGTCACCCGTCTTGCCACTGGCTTGACAGGTCACACAAGAGCGGCAATACTCTTTTGTGTCCTCTGACATATGAGGCCAGTGAAACAGGGGAACAAGACTGTCCCAAGTTTTACCTTGACCCAAATGCCCAGCCAAGGGAATGTCATGTGCCAAGGTAAGAAGAAACTCTCTGTATTGCAAGGGGATGAGCAATTTCCTGGCAGCTCCAGGTTTAGGGTCCCTTGACTATGTATACAGGAGGTTGTCTTCCCAATACACCTTATGGCTATCACTGACATCCCCATTCTGCTGTTTGACAGCTTGCTGTTTCAAACCCTCTAGTGTGGAACAGGTCTGCTGTGCCACACTCAGCTCTTCCCTAGCAGGCCCCCTGCACCCAAAAGCTCAGCAGTGTCTGCTGCCAGCTCATCTGGTGTAGGTTCTGCACAGGGAGAGGATTCCACTTCCTCAAAAGGGAAATCTTGTGGAGAGGGAGGGATAGTGGGCAAGGATTTACCCTTACTACCCCTAGCTTTTGGGAGCACTTGGTCCATTGTTCCAGGATCCAAGTTTCCCTGTCTTTTTTGCTTTTTGGCCTGAACCCTGGTTAAAGCAAAAATATGCCCAGGAATGCCCAGCATTGCTGCATGAGCCTCCAACTCCACTTCAGTCCAAACTGATGTCTCCAAATCATTGCCTAGTAAGCAATCTACAGGTAATTCATTGGCTACCACAACTTTCTTTGGACCAGTAAAACCCCTCCAGTTGAGATTTACAACAGCCATGGGGTGGCTAAGTGTTTATTGGGAGCATCAATCACTTAGTACTGCTGACCAAGTAGGTGTTGATCAGGGTGAACCCGTTTCTCTATAACCATAGTTACACTGGCTCCTGTGTCCCTGTAGGCCTCAACCTCAAAACCGTTGATTAGGGGTATTTGCTTGTACTTACCCATATTAAGGGGACAAGCAACCAAGGTGGCAAAGTCAATGCCACCATCAGAGACTAAAACAGCCTCTGTGGTCTCCCTAACAAGACCAACCCCAACTACACTGCCAATAGTGAGCCCAGCTACACCCTTGGATTGGCTATTTGTAGTAGACTTCCCACCACCAATGCTATTACTAGGGGCACTAGAGGATGCAGTTGCGGTTGTGGTTGCGGTTGTGGTGGTGGGAGGTTTGGTGTTTTTCTTTGGTTAATGTCATCCCCCTCCTTGTAAGGGGGGACTATCTTATGCAGGTTTCTGGAATCTTGCTCTCTAACAGGATTGCTATCAAAAACACTGCTGCTGCCACCATGGGGAACTAACCCCAATCTCTGCCTTTTCCTCTCTACATCCAGAGATTCCCTGTCTAGGGCCAGCTGCTGCTGTTTAAGCTTCGTCCTGGCCTCTTCCAACCTCAGCTTTCTGTGTTCCCTTTCCAATAAGTTATCCTCAGGGTGGGAGTTGTGAGACACAGAGGAAATATGGGAATTGGCTGAGAGAGACCTGTCCGGACCCTAGTAACCTGGCCCTTAGGAGTGAAAGGTGACCTAGTAATGTGTGACCCCTCCCACTACCAGTGTTACTATGTGGCCTGCTAGCTGGCAGGTTTTTGGAAGAACCCTCCCCAGCATCCTCAGGGGACTCCTCTGAGTCTGGCTGGGTACCCCCCTCTTCTACCTCCTGATCCTGGGATGAGCCAGACTGGTTCTGGTCATTTTCTAGGAGAAGGCTAAAGAGAAAGACTTTGGTGGGGTTCTTGCCAATGCTTAAACCTCTTTCTAAGCAGAGACCCCTCAAACTTTTAAAGTTTAAACTCTCATATGTTGTCTGAACAACTGTGGGAGTAAGCTCTACTACAGACATGATAGAAAAGATTTAGGACAGAGGGAGAAAACGTTTTTGGAACTTTCAAAAGAAAAGAGAAAAAAAACTTTTGCAAACTTTTGAAAACTTTTCAGAAACTTTGTAGAAAGTTTTAGAGAAGGAACGTTGAACTGTTTAGTTCAATGTGTATATCTTGAAGTATTTGGTATATGTTTTTCTTATGAAAAGCACCAATGACAAAGTGGTAAAGCAGTTACAAGTACTTATCCCACCGCTGCCACCAATGTAGGAGGCTGGCTTGGCTTCTAGTGGGTACCAAATGGTACTTACACCTTGTGCCAGGTCCAGTTATCCCTTATTAGTAGATTAGAGGTGTTCTAGCAGTTTAGGCTGATAGAGGTAGCTATAGCAGAGCAGCTAAGCCTGAACTAGGAGACATGCAAAGCTCCTACTGTACCACTTATATCACTTAGTACTATGTCATAAGAAAACACAATACTCAGAGTTACTAAAAATAAAGGAACTTTATTTTAGTGACAATATGCCAAAAGTATCTCAGAGGAAATACTCCCTTAGGAGGTAAGTAATATACACAAAATATACACACACAAACCAAATCAGGTAAGTAAAACAGTGAGAAAAGTAGTGCAAACACTGTAGAACACAATAGAATGCAATAGGAGAAAATAGGCCTGGGGCAACACAAACCATATACTCCAAAAGTGGAATGTGAACCACGAATGGACCCCAGGCCTAGTGTAGTGTGTAGAGGGTTGCTGGGAGTATAAGAAAACACTAAGGGTGTCCAAGATACCCCACCCCAAGACCCTGAAAAGTAGGAGTAAAGTCACCCTACTTCCCCAGAAAGACAGTAAAGTCGAGATAGGGGATTCCGCAAGTACAACAACTGACTGCAAAACACTGAAGATGGAGTCCTGGACCTGAGGACCTGTAAAGGAAGGGGACCAAGTCCAAGAGTCACGCAAGTGTTTGGGGAGGGGAGGAGCTCACTAAACCCCGGATGAAGGTGCAAAAGGGCTGCCTCTGGGTGGAAGAAGCCAAGATTCTGCAACAATGGAAGGTGCCAGGAACTTTTCCTTTGGTCAGAAAATGTCTCAAGGCGTGCTGGAGGATGCAGAGTTGTTTCCACACAGAAGGACCTCAAACAAGCCTTGCTAGCTGCAAGAGTCGCGGTTAAGGCTTTTGGGTGCTTCCAGGGCCCAGGAAGGACCAGGAGGTCGCCACTTGGAAGAGGAGACAGAGGGGGCACCCAGCAACACGGGGAGCCAATGCAGAAATAGGCAGCACCAGCAGAAGCACTTGAACAGGCATTCAAGAAAGCTGAACATGACAGTCGACTCAGCAACACAAAAGAAGGTCCTACGAAGCCGGAGGTCAACTCAGCGAGTTGGGCAATGCAGGATGGACTGCTGGGGACCTGGGCTAGGCTGTGCACAGAGGAATCCTTGCAAGAGTGCACAGAAGCCCTAGCAGCTGTAGTTCACGCAGTACACAGGATAACTCTCTGGCGGGGGAGGGAAGGACTTACCTCCACCAAACTTGAACAGAAGGACCAGTGGACTGTGGGGGTCACTTGGATCC
Source organism: Pleurodeles waltl (assembly GCF_031143425.1). NCBI lineage: Eukaryota > Metazoa > Chordata > Amphibia > Caudata > Salamandridae > Pleurodeles > Pleurodeles waltl. The sequence continues at coordinate 683,384,927 of NC_090449.1, read as the reverse complement.
AGCTCCTGTGTTCCAGAGACCTTGCTCGTTGAGATGAGAGGGGACCCAGAGGACCAGTGAAGCAGAAGTTTGGTCCCTGCGGTAGCAGGGGGAAGACTCTGTCAACCCACAGGAGATTTCTTTGGGATTTACAGTGCAGGGTGAAGACAGACAGCCCTCAGAGCATGCACCGCCAGGAAGCAGTCGAGAAAGCCGGCAGGATGAGGCGCTACAATGTCGCTAGTAGTCTTCTTGCTACTTTGTTGCAGTTCTGCAGGCGTCCTGGAGCAGTCAGCGGTCAATCCTTGGCAGAAGTCAAAGAGAGAAGTGCAGAGGAACTCTGGTGGGCTCCTGCATTCGGAATCTGATGAGATGCCCACAGGAGAGACCCTAAATAGCCCACAGAGGAGGATTGGCTACAGAGAAAGGTAAGCACCTATCAGGAGGGGTCTCTGACGTCACCTGCTGGCACTGGCCACTCAGAGCTGTCCATTGTGCCCTCACACCTCTCCATCCAAGATGTCAAAGGTCTGGGAGACAATGGAGGAGCTCTGGGCACCTCCCCTGGGAGGTGCTGGTCAGGGGAGTGGTCACTCCCCTTTCCTTTGTCCAGTTTCGCACCAGAGCAGGGCTGGGGGGATCTCTGAACCGGTGTAGACTGGCTTATGCAAGGAAGGTACCATCTGTGCCCTTCAAAGCATTTCCAGAGGCCAGGAGAGGCTACTCCTCTCAGGCACTTCACACCTATTTTCAAAGGGAGAGGGTGTAACACCCTCTCTCAGAGGAAATCCTATGTTCAGCCTTCCAGGGACTGGGCTGCCCAGGCCCCAGAGGGGCAGAGACCTGTCTGAGGGTTGGCAGCAGCGGTAGCTGCAGAGAAAACCCCGGAATGTTAGTTTGGAAGTACCCGGGCTCCATGCTGGAGACCCGGGATGCATGGAATTGTCCCCCCAATACCAGAATGGTATTGGGGTGACATTTCCATGATCTTAGACATGTTACATGGCCATGTTCGGAGTTACCATTGTGACGCTACATATAAGTGTTGACCGATATGTAGTGCACACGTGTAATGGTGTCCCGCACTCACAAAGTCCGGGGAATTTGCCCTGAACGATGTGGGAGCATCTTGGCTAGTGCCAGGGTGCCCTCGCCCTTTGTAACTTTGCACCTAACCTTCACCGGCTGAGGGTTAGACATATAGGTGACTTATAAGTTACTTAACTGCAGTGAAAATGGCTGTGAAATAACATGGACGTTATTTCACGCAGGCTGCAGTGGCAGGCCTGTGTAAGAATTGTCTGACCTCCCTATGAGTGGCAAAAGAAATGCTGCAGCCCATAGGGATCCCCTGGAACCCCAATACCCTGGGTACCTAGGTACCATATACTAGGGAATTATAAGGGTGTTCCAGTGTGCCAATGAGAATTGGTAAAATTAGTCACTAGCCTGCAGTGACAATTTTAAAAGCAGAGAGAGCATAAGCACTGAGGTTCAGTGATACAGTTAGGCACCACACAGGAAACACATACAGGGCATACTTTATGAGCACTGGGGTCCTGGCTAGCAGGATCCCAGTGACACAAGCAAAAACAAACATACACACAAGTAAAAATGGGGGTAACATGCCAGGCAAGATGGTACTTTCCTACACACCCACCTAATCAGAGGCACAGAACACCATCACCCATGCACCATTCAGGCACATCACAGCATACACAACAACACATCACATCACAGCATACACAACAACACATCACCCCCATACATTTCGACTTTCCCGCTGGGCCGGCGGGCGACCGCCAAAAGGGCACCCGCCGGCCCAGCGGGAAAGACCCTGCAACAATGAAGCCGGCTCCGAATGGAGCCGGCTGAGTTGCAGGGGTGCGACGGGTGCAGTTGCACCCGTCGCGATTTTCACTGTCTGCAAAGCAGACAGTGAAAATCTTTATGGGGCCCCCAGGGGCCCCACGACACCCGTTCCCGCCATCCTGTTTCTGGCGGTGCAAACCGCCAGAAACAGGCTGGCGGGAAGGGGGTCGGAATCCCCATGGCGGCGCTGCAAGCAGCGCCGCCATGTAGGATTCTCCGGGCCAGGGGAAATCCGGTGGGAAACTGCCGGATCCCCTTTTCTGACCGCGGCTTTACCGCTGCGGTCAGAATGGCCCTGGAAGCACCGCCAGCCTGTTGGCGGTGCTTCTGTGTCCCTCCACCACCGCCAGGGTTGGAATGAGGGCCACAGTCTCTTACCTGTGTGTCACTGTAAGTACTGCTTTATTATGTTTGTTCTGTTGTCAACATCTTCTTCCTCTGCCTCCTCTTTGTCACTGTCCACAGGCTCCACCGCTGCCACAAGACCTTCTCCAGGCTCATCCTCCTGCAGAAAAGGCACCTGGCGTCTCAAGGCCAGGTTGTGGAACATACAGCATGCCACGATGATCTGGCACACCTTCTTGGCTGAGTAGTACAGTGATCCACCAGTCAGATGGAAGCACCGGAACCTGACCTTTAGTAGGCTGAAGGGGCTCTCAATTATCCTCCTTGCACGCCCATGTGCCTCATTGTAACGTTTCTCTCCCCTTTTACTGGGATTCCTCACTGGGGTCAGTAGCCATGACAGGTTGGGGTAACCAGAGTCACCTGTAAATATCGAGGGACAACTGTTAGACACACACTAACCCTTAGGGACAACCCCTTACCCAGACACCTACTTATACTGGGTGGGGACCTTGGGCTCACCTATTAACTACACTCGGTGCCTCTGGAGTTGGCCCATCACATATGCGATGCTGCTATTCCTCAAGATAAAGGCGTCATGCACAGAGCCAGGATATTTGGCATTGACATGAGAGATGTATTGGTCCACAAACACACCATCTGCACATTCATCGAGTGAAAGCTTTTTCTTTTCCTGTAAAACTGTTAATTTCTCCGGGGGGGGACAAATGCCACATGTGTACCATCAATAGCACCTATGATGTTGGGGATATGTCCCAGGGCATAAAATCAGCTTTCACTTGGGGGAACACGATGTAGCTGCACATGTGTTTCAGCAGGCCAGACAACACTCTGGTCAACACGTTGGAGAACATTGGCTGAGACATCCCTGATGCCATGGCCACTGTAGTTTGAAAGGAACCACTTGCCAGGAAATGGAGCACCAACAGGACCTGCACTAGAGGAGGTATTCCTGTGGGCTGGCAGATAGCAGACAACAGGTCTGGCTCCAATTGGGCACACAGTTCTTGGATTGTCGCATGATCAAGTCTGCATGTGATGATAATGTGTCTGTCCTCCATTGTCGACAGATCCACCAGGGGTCTGTACACCGGAGGATGCTGCCATCTCATAATCTGCCTCAGCGGTTGTAGCCTATGGAGGAGAACGGTGAGCAGAGGGTCATATTTCCACATAGACTGTATTAATATTGCAGAATCTATGTCACAGAAGCAGTATGTGAAGACGAAAGTCAGATGATGTGCCAATGTCTGCTGTGACGCAGTTAGGTGCCATGCCATGTGCCCCCCTGAAATGGCGGCTGCCTGACCTGTAAGGAGGGACAAGTGGAAATGAGGTAAGTGCGCTGGCGTTGTACGCCATCACGGTAGGCGGTCGATGACCGCCACGCAACTGCGCATTGGTTATCATTGGGCCCTAAGGGTTCCAGAAGCCATTAGTGAAGTAGGCCGGCGGTGACTGCCATTTCCTATCTCTTCACTCACTTGCTACCTGGCCTTCAACAGGAGAGGACCTACACTTCAAGTGCTGCTGTGACCTGAGTCTGGAAGCAACAATGGCTCATGTGTCTGGGGAAAGGCCCCCTGCCTTCACTGCAGAGGAGATGGATAAACTGGTGGATGAGGTCCTACCCCAGTACACATTACTCTACGGTCCTCCAGACAAACAGGTGAGTACACTGTGAGCATGATGTGTGGGCAATGCATGTTTGGAGTGGTTTGGATGTAAGCCACATGTTGGGGGGTGCTGATACGTCCTGGCCTGAGTGCTGCATGAGATGTGGTCAGTGTATGTGCTGCAGGGCATGGGTGGGAACTGGTGGCAATGGGTATGCTGGTCCTGACGTGTGAGTGATTTCCTTTTCTGCTGTCTTTTCCCTCCAGGTCAGCGCCCACCAGAAAAAGGGTTTTTGCCGTGCCATCGCCAAGGAGGTGCGGAACCCTGGGGGTCTATCACAGGCGGAGCACCCACTGCCGCAAGAGATGGGAGGACCTGCACCACTAGACCAAGAAAACTGCAGAGGCCCAGCTTGGGCTGGCATCTCAACGTGGAAGGGGTGCCCGTCGCACCATGAGCCCCCTGATGTTCCGCATCCTGGCGGTGGCCTATCTGGAGTTGGATGGGCGCTTGAGGGCATCACAGCAGCCACAAGGGGGTGAGTACAGATTCTGAAAGCTGACCTTGCGTGCTTTAGGAGGTAGCTGGGTGGGGGATGTGGGCGCCCCTAGGCCAGGGCGATCATGGCAGGGTAGGTCCCTTGTGTGCAGGCTCTGGCACACTCCCACCCGAATGGTGTAAGTGGCCATCTACTACTGGGCAGGGTCCTGTGGGTGTCAGGTGTGCAAATGCTGGCATTAGGCATTGTACACCATGGGCTGGTGACCATCTTAGTGACTGGTTGGCCATGACCTAGTGCATAGGGCAGCTCACTGTGTATTGTGTACGCCAACGGTAGTGGTGTTGCTCGCATTGACCAAGTGTATCCTCTGTCTCTCCACCCCCCTTTTTGTTTTGTCACCCGGTGCTTGTGGGCATTAGCATCATCTGGCAGAAGAGCAGAGGCACCGGTGACAGAGGGAGCTGCACCCCACATGGCCCCGGAGGCCAAATCTACGGAGGGTGAAGGCATCAGTGGGACGGAGGGCAAGGGGAGCTCCACGATGGGGACAGGAGGGGAGGCCACTGACAGCGACTCCTCCTCCGATGGAAGCTCCCTGGCGGTGGCGGACACCTCTGTGCCCACCCCAACAACAGGTACAGCTGCCAGCCCTCCTACCTGCATCGCCCTCCCAGCAGCCCCTCAGCATGTTTCCCGTGCCCGCTCACCCAGGAGGATGGGCATCTCCTTCACCCCAGGCACCTCAGGCCCTGCCCCAGTCAGCCCTGCTGCCCTCAGTGAGGAGGCTATTGACCTCCTGAGATCCCTCTCTGTTGGGCAGTCAACCATACTGAATGCCATCCAGGGTGTAGCAGGGCATTTGCAACAAACAACTGCATACCTGGAGGGCATTCACTCTGGTGTGGCAGCCCAACAGAGAGCATTTCAGGCTCTGGCCTCAGCACTGATGGCAGCCATTGTCCCTGTGTCCAGCCTCCCCCATCCAACTTCCACTACCCAGACCCAATCCCCTCTACCTCAGCCTATCCCAAGCACACCTTCAGACCAGCATGCACCCAAATCACCACACAAAAGTGGCTCAGGCAAACATAAGCACCACTCTTCATCTCACAGGCACTCACACAAGCACCATGCCCATGAAAACACACCAACAACCACTGCCTCCACTGTGTCCCCCTCCTCCTCCACCTCCCTCCCAGTATCGTCTCCACTCACACCTGCATGCACTACATCTTCATCCACTACCTCCATCACCAGCATGCCCATCACTACACAACCCTCACTGGCAGTCACCACCCCCACAACCATGCACACATCCCCTGTGTCCTCTCCCAGTGTGTCTGTGACCCCTCCTCCCAAAGAACACAAACGCAAGCACCCACCCACCCAACAGCCATTCACCTCACAACAGCATCCAACCCATGCACCTTCACCCAAACTCAGCAGACGTATACCTCCTACAACCACTCCCTCTTCCTTCACCCCAAGCCCTCTCCATCTTCCCATCCCAGTGTGTCTAAAAACTTTTCCTGGCTAACGTTGACCTGTTCCCTACCCGTCCTCCCACCGTCCTTCCTTTTGTGCCAGGGTGTCAAGATCCCAGCCCAGCACCTCAGCCACCAAGTTGGCGTCCGCTGTGGTACCTGCAAGTTCCCGAGGATCAAAGGGGGCCCCATCAGGGCAGCCAGTGTGCCACCAACCCCTGCAAAGGACCAACCCATCCCACCACCTGCCAAGGTGAAGAAAGGGCCAGCATGCAGCACGGGCAAGAAGGACGACCTACCCAGCAAGGCCTCCTCCAAAACTCAAGCTGCCAGTGCCAAGGTCCCAGCAGCATCAGCCAAGGTGGGGAAGGGGAAGAAAACCCAATGCAAGCCACATCATATCTTGGAGGCTCCAGTTGAGGGACTAGTGCCCACCATCAGTACTGACAGCCCCGCAACCTGTACCGCGGAAAACACCACCGCAAGCACCACCACCTCCCCCGCCACCTCCCCCGCCACCTGCACCAGTGGAGAAAGGCATCCACTCACCCTATCCTTGGCAGGATGAAGCAGACTGGGCACAATGCCCCCTCCAGGACCAGTGGAGAAAGGCATCCACTCACCCTGTCCTTGGCAGGATGAAGCAGACTGGGCACAAAGCCCCCTCCAGAACCAGTGGAGAAAGGCATCCACTCACCCTATCCTTGGCAGGATGAATCAGACTGGGCACAACACAATGCCCCCTCCAGAACCAGTGGAGAAAGGCATCCACTCACCCTATCCTTGGCAGGATGAAGCAGACTGCACACAAAGCCCCCTCCAGAACCAGTGGAGAAAGGCATCCATTCACCCTATCCTTGGCAGGATGAAGCAGACCGGGCACAAAGCCCCCTCCAGAACCAGTGTGTTAGAAATTGGGTCTTTGGTTGGCAGTCAGGTTACCCTTTACCCAAGCAAGAACCCTCACTCTAGTCAGGGTAAGTCACACACAATCCAAATTATCCTGTGCCCACCCTCTGGTAGCTTGGCACTGAGCAGTCAGGCTTAACTTGGAAGGCAATGTGTAAAGTATCTGTGCAATAAATCATACATTAACACCATATAGTACTACAAAAAACACACCACACAGTGTTTGTAAAAATATAGAATCTTTATCTATAGTAGGTCAAAAACTATTAGAATGCAATAAGTATACGTTGAAATATTACTGGAGAAGTAATAAAAAATGTCTTTAGAATTGTAATTTTACTACAAAAGCAATATAAAGGTGGTCATTACAACCCTGGCGGTCGGTGTTAAAGCAGCGGTAAAACCGCCAACAGGCTGGCGGTCAAAAAAATTGAATCACGACGTGGCAGAAACCGCCAACATAGACAGCCACTTTAACACTCCGACCGCCATGGCGGTAGAAACAAACACCGCGTGGTAACCGCCAACAGACAGGCGGAAGACAATGTACCGCCCACATTATTACAAGGCACCAATCTGTCACCTTTTCCGGGGCGGATTCACCGCGAACAAAAACACGGCGGAAACAGGACTTGGAAGGGAAAACGCTCACCTCTGCACACCCCACGAGGAATCAGGACGCCATGGAACCCGAGCTCCAGATTCTTCCAGCCTTTATCTTCCTGCTCCACTACGAGGAACAACAAAGACGGCGGCGAAGACCACGGTGAGTACTGCACCTACGACACAGGGGAGGAGGGAGGGAAAAAAGAGTGACACACACACGCAACACTCTCACCCCCACCCTCACCCACTACAACACACACACAAGTACATGTTGATACATTACATTAACAAACCCCAGCCCACCCCCCCTGGAAGAAGGCAAGGACAAAAGGAAATGAGTTGAACGATTGTAATGTATTCAAACACATTAATCAAAAATATATACATATACAAAGATATTCACACTCTAAACAAATATATACACCAAGAATACAAGTGCATGGTATTCCACCATCATAGTCCGTGGACCACTGGGCCCATAATGCATGGGCAAGGCCCACACTCAATACCCGAACAAGACGGAGAGAAGACTGCTGGGGCATCAGATAGAAATAAAACAGGCACCCGAGTGGGAAGGGAAGGGGAGGCACCTCAGCCGGATGAGTGCACGATGCCAGATCCACGAGGGGGCTCCATGCCCATTGATGTATCCTGGGGAGTGCAAAGCCACAGTCTCTCAAGTGGATAACAGTCTACACTGGTTCTGGAGAGGGCTTGGTGCCCAGATTGCTTCATGCTGCCAAGGACAGAGGTAGTGGATGTATCTCTCCACTGGTTCTGGAGGGGGCTTTGTGCCCAGAGTGCTTCACCGTGCCAAGGACTGAGGTAGTGGATGTGATACTCCACTGGTTCTGGAGGGGGCTTGGTGCCCAGAGTGCTTCATCCTGACAAGGACAGAGGTAGTGGATGTGAATCTCCACTGGTTCTGGAGGGGGCTTTGTGCCCAGAGTGCTTCATCCTGCCAAGGACAGAGGTAGTGGATGTGATACTCCACTGGTTATGGAGGGGGCTTTGTGCACAGAGTGCTTCATCCTGCCAAGGACTCAGGTAGTGGATGCCTTTCCCCACTGGTTCTGGAGGGGGCTTTGTGCCCAGAGTGCTTCATCCTGCCAAGGACTGAGGTAGTGGATGTGACACTCTACTGGTTCTGGAGGGGGCTTGGTGTCCAGAGTGCTTCATCCTGACAAGGACAGAGGTAGTGGATGTGAATCTCCACTGGTTCTGGAGGGGGCTTTGTGCCCAGAGTGCTTCATCCTGCCAAGGACCGAGGTAGTGGATGTGATACTCCACTGGTTCTGGAGGGGGCTTTGTGCACAGAGTGCTTCATCCTGCCAAGGACTCAGGTAGTGGATGCCTTTCCCCACTGGTTCTGGAGGGGGCTTTGTGCCCAGAGTGCTTCATCCTGCCAAGGACTGAGGTAGTGGATGTGACACTCTACTGGTTCTGGAGGGGGCTTGGTGTCCAGAGTGCTTCATCCTGACAAGGACAGAGGTAGTGGATGTGAATCTCCACTGGTTCTGGAGGGGGCTTTGTCCCCAGAGTGCTTCATCCTGCCAAGGACAGAGGTAGTGGATCTATCTCTCCACTGGTTTTGGAGGGGGCTTTGTGCCCAGAGTGCTTCATCCTGCCAAGGACAGAGGTAGTGGATGTGATACTCCACTGGTTCTGGAGGGGGCTTTGTGCCCGGAGTGCTTCATCCTGCCAATGACTAAGGTAGTGGATGCCTTTCTCCACTGGTTCTGGAGGGGGCTTTGTGCCCAGAGTGCTTCATCCAGCCAAGGACTGAGGTAGTGGATGTGATACTCCACTGGTTCTGGAGGGGGCTTGGTGCCCAGAGTGCTTCATCCTGACAAGGACAAATGTAGTGGATGTGAATCTCCACTGGTTCTGGAGGGGGCTTTGTGCCCAGAGTGCTTCATCCTGCCAAGGACAGAGGTAGTGGATGTATCTCTCCACTGGTTCTGGAGGGGGCTTTGTGCCCAGAGTGCTTCATCCTGCCAAGGACAGAGGTAGTGGATGTGATACTCCACTGGTTCTGGAAGGGGCTTTGTGCCCGGAGTGCTTCATCCTGCCAAGGACTAAGGTAGTGAATGCCTTTCTCCACTGGTTCTGGAGGGGGCTTTGTGCCCAGAGTGCTTCATCCTGCCAAGGACTGAGGTAGTGGATGTGATACTCCACTGGTTCTGGAGGGGGCTTGGTGCCCTGAGTGCTTCATCCAGACAAGGAGAGAGGTAGTGGATGTGAATCTCCACTGGTTCTGGAGGGGGCTTGGTGCCCAGAGTGCTTCATCCTGCCAAGGACAGAGGTAGTGGATGTATCTCTCCACTGGTTCTGGAGGGGGCTTTGTGCCCAGAGTGCTTCATCCTGCCAAGGACAGAGGTAGTGGATATGATACTCTGCTGGTTCTGGGGGGAGCTTTGTCCCCAGAGTGCTTCATCCTGCTAAGGACTGAGGTAGTGGATGCCTTTCTCCACTGGTCCTGGAGGGGGCTTGATGCCCAGAGTGCTTCATCCTGACAAGGACAGAGGTAGTGGATGTGAATCTCCACTGGTTCTGGAGGGGGCTTTGTGCAAAGAGTGCTTCATCCTGCCAAGGACAGAGGTAGTGGATGCCCTTCTCCACTGGTTCTGGAGGGGGCTTTGTGCCCAGAGTTCTTCATCCTGCCAAGGACTGAGGTAGTGGATGACTTTCTCCACTGGTTCTGGAGGGGACTTGGTGCCCAGAGAGCTTCATCCTGCTCGTGGCGGCCTCAGTAGCTTCTGAATCTTTGGCGCTCACTGGCCTGCAGTGCTTGTTGCGGCGGTGTCCTTTTCAGCGGTGCTGGTGGCGGCGGTGTCCTGTTCAGCGGTGCTTGTGGCGGCGGTCTCTTTGGCAGCGGTGCTTGTGGCGGCGGTGTCCTTGGCAGCGGTGCTTGTGGCAGTGGTGTCCTGTTCAGCGGTGCAGGTGGTGGCGGTGTCCTTGGCAGCGGTGCTTGTGGCGGCGGTGTCCTGTTCAGCGGTGCTGGTGGTGGCGGTGTCCTGTTCAGCGGTGCTGGTGGCAGCGGTGTCCTGTTCAGCGGTGCTGTTGGCAGCGGTGTCCTGTTCAGCGGAGCTTGTGGCAACGGTGTCATTGGCAGCAGTGCTTGTGGCGGCTGTTTCCTTGGCAGCGGTGCTTGTTGCAGTCTTGTATGCCGTGCAGGTTTTCCCAGACTTGCCTGTTTTACTGTGCCCCTTCCCCACCTTGGATGGTGGCGCAGCTGGCTCCACACTCCCAACTGTACCCCTGGGAGCGGCTTGAGTGGAAGATTTGTTTCCTCTCTCCCGCCAGGTACTGGCCAACTTTTTGTGCTTTTGAGGTGGGGGACTGTCCGTGCTCTGGCTCCTTGGCACACAGGCTGCCCTGCTGCCTGGCACACTCCAGAAGCCGGTTACTGCTGGCGCCACTGTTCCCACAGATGTTGTGGCTGAGGCGCTGGGTTGAGACCTTGAGAGGCGGGCCCTAGGAGACTGAAGGGGTGGGGGAGGTGAGGGGAAGAGGTCAAGGTTGGACAGGAAAAGTTTTTGGGACACACTGGGATGGGTAGATGGAGGGGGTTTGGGAGTGGAGGAAGAGGTAGTGGTTGCAGGAGGTGTACGTTTCGTGACTTTGGGTGAAGGTGCATGGGCTGGAGGCTGTTGTGAGGTGGGTGGCTGTTGGGTGGGTGTGTGGCTGCGTTTGTGTACCTTGGGAGGTGGGCTCACAGACACACTGGGAGAGGACACAGGGGATGTGTGAATGGTAGTGGGGGTGGTGACTGCACATGAGCTGGGTGTGCTGGTGATGGAGGTAGTGGCTGACAATGTAGTGCATGCAGGTGTGAGTGGAGACGAGACTGGGAGGGAGGAGGGAGACGAGGAGGAGGGGGACACAGTGGAGGCAGTGGCTGTTGGTACATCTGCATGTGTATGATGCTTGCGTGAGTGCCTGTGGGATGTGTGGTGCTTATGTTTGCCTGAGCTTCCCTTGTGCGTTGACGTGTGTGCATGCTGGTCTGATGGTGTTCTTGGGATAGGCTAAGGTACAGGGGTTTGGTTCTGGGTGGAGGAAGTTGGAGGGGGGAGGCTAGAGACAGGGACAATGGCTGCCATCAGTGCTGAGTCCAGAGTCTGAAAAGCTTGCTGATGGGCTGCCTGACCAGAATGAATGCCCTCCAGGTATGCATTTGTCTGTTGCAACTGCCTCTCTACACCCTGGATGCCATTCAAAATGGTAGACTGCCCAACAGTGAGGGACCTGAGGAGGTCAATGGCCTCCTCACTGAGGGCAGCAGGGGTGACAGGGGCAGGGGCTGAGGTGCCTGGGGTGAAGGAGATGCCCACCCTCCTGGGTGAGCGGCCATGGGGCAAATGCTGAGGGGCTGCTGGGAGGGTGGTGCTGGGAGGAGGGGTGGCGGCTGTACCTGTAGATGCAGGGGGCACAGAGGGGCCTGCCACCGCAAGGGAGCTCCCATCAGAGGAGGAGCCCGTGTCGATGGTGTCTGCTCCTGTCCCCGCCGTGGAGCTCCCCTCGCCCTCCGTCCCACTGGTGGCTTCGGACTCCGTTGTGTCGCCCTCCAGGGCCATGTGGGAAGCAGCTTCCTCCTGCTCCGGTGCCACTGCTCCTCCGCCTGATGATACTAATGCACACAAGCACAGGGAGACCACAAAAAGGGGGAGGAAGACAGAAGAAAGACATTTTGAGTGCATGTAATACCACTACCGTTCCGCGGACACTACAGACACAGAAGCCCCCTGCACTACGCCGTGTACTTGGAGTTCCCTAATCAATCACAGGGACATGGGTTACAAGGCTATGCCCGATTGCTGCACACATGGATGTCACAGGAGCCTGACTAGGTGTAGTTGGCTCTGTTCACAGGTGGGGTGCCACAGGGCCTGCCTTAAGAAGGGACCTTGCCTACTAAACTTGCCCTGGCCTAGGGGAACCCACAGCCCACCTCCCCCACCCAGACACCTACAATGCACGCTGAATCAGCTGAATGAGAGTGTACTCACCCCCTTGTGGCTGCTGTGATGCCCTCAAGTGCCCATCCAACTCCGGGTACGCCACCACCAGGATCCGAAACATCAGGGGGGACATGGTGCGATGGGCACCCCTCCCACGTTGGGAGGCCAACCCCAGCTGGGCCTCCGCCGTCTTCTTGCTCCAGCGGCGAATGTCCTCCCATCTTTTCCAGCAGTGGGTGCTCCGTCTGTGGTAGACCCCCAGGGTCTGGACTTCCTTGGCGATGGCACGCCAGATATCCTTCTTCTGGTGGGCGCTGACCTACAGGAATAGTACAGGGGAAAAGGAGAAGATATAACCGTACGCACCATCACAGTCACTGGCCAGCATCCCTACCCTTGCCATGACGCACATGCACTCACCGTCGTTTCATGCACGCCTCATTCTCCCCCCATTTGTCATCCACACCACTCCAAGCAGCCATTGCCCATACAGCATGCTCACAGTGTACTTACCTGTTTGTCTGGAGGACCGTAGAGTAGCGTGTACTGGGGGAGGACCCCATCCACTAGTTTCTCCAACTCCTCTGTGCTGAAGGCAGGGGCCCTTTCCCCAGACACACGAGCCATTGTCTCTTCCAGACTGAGGTCACAGCCGCACTTGCAGGGTAAGTCCTCTCCTGTCGAAGATCAGGTATCAAGTGAGTGAACAGAGAGAAAATAGCTGTGACGTCCGCGGCAGTGCGTACCGTCACCACCGGCGTACATCGTCATTGTCTCCTCAGATCCATAGGGTCCAATGTTAACCAATACAGGATTGCGCCGCGGTCTTCAACCGCCTACCGCAACGGTGTACAACGCCAGCGCAGTTACCTCATATCCCCTTGTCCCGCATTACAGGTCAGGCAGATGCCATTTCAGGGGGCCACATGACATTAATTTTGACTGCGTCACACATATCTAGGCCTTGCTTAAACATTAATACAGCCATATGTCGATTTGAAAACATTTTACAATTAAGTTGTGTTTACGTACCTCAGAGTTGGTTGACTCTCTGATCGCTGTTCTCCTCCATAGAGCACGTCCGCTGGGGCAGGTGAGGAGATGGCGGCATCCTCCGGTGTACAGACCGCTGGTGGACCTGTCAAAAATGGAGGAGCGACATGTAATCATCACCTACAGAGTTGATCGTACCACAATCCTGGAACTGTGTGCCCAGTTGGAGACAGACCTGATGTCAGCTATCTGCCATCCCACAAGAATCCCCCCTCAAGTGCAGGTGCTGTCAGTACTCCATTTCCTAGCAAGTGGGTCTTTTCAAACAACAGTGGCCATGGCATCAGGGATGTCCCAGCCTATGTTTTCCAACGTGTTGTCGAGAGTGTTGTCTGCCCTACTGAAACACATGCGGAGCTACATCGTTTTCCCTCAGGTGGAGGATTTGCCTTCAGTGAAAGGTGACTTCTATACCCTGGGACATATCCCCAACATGATTAGGTGCCATTGATGGGACACATGTGGCCTTGGTACCCCCCGCAGGAGTGAACAGGTGCACAGAAACCGGAAGAGTTACCTTTCTATGAATGTGCAGATGGTGTGTTTGGCAGACCAGTACATCTCCCATGTGAATGCCAAATTTCCTGGCTCAGTACATGGCGCTTACATTTTAAGGAATAGCAGCATCCCTTATGTGATGGGGCAACTCCAGAGGCACTGTGTGTGGCTATTAGGTGAGGACATGGACCCAATACAGTGTGACTAGGTGTCTGGGGACGTTCACAAGAGTTACTGTGTGTCTAACAGTTGTCCCTCGCCTTTTGCAGGTGACTTTGGTTACCCCAACCTGTCATGGCTACTGACCCCAATGAGGAGTCCCAGGACAAGGGCAGAGGAACACTACAATGAGGCACATGGGTGACCTAAGAGGATTATAGAGAGGACCGTCGGCCTCCTGAAGTCCAGGTTCCGGTGCCTCCATATGACAGGTGGGTCCTTATTCTACTCACCAAAGAAGGTGTGCCAGATCATCGTGGCCTGCTGTATGCTTCACAACTTGGCTTTGCGATGACAGGTGCCTTTTCTGCAAGAGGATGGTCCAGATGGAGGTCTTGTGGCAGCTGTGGTGCCTGTGGAGCCTGTGGACAGTGAAGACGAGGAAGCAGAAGAAGAGGACATAGACAACAGGAACACAGTGATCCAGCAATACTTCCAGTGAGACACAGGTAAGAAGACAACACTGCCTGCTACATCTGATTTAATTCTTCTACCTATCATCTGTCTGTCACTTTCATCCAGTATATGGATCCTGAATTGTCACTTTGCCTTTCCATTTCACAGATGTGGCTGCCACTGTGTGAGCTCTGCTATGTTACCTCATCGACTAGAGCTTTACAGAATGGACATTGCTATTTTCCTCAGTTATTGCAAATACACATTTGTGAAAGCACAGAGTGACTCCAGATTGTTTTGTGATTTAAGGGTGTTTATTTAAGTGCTAAATATTGGAGGGGGTTGTAAAATGGTCAGGGGTGATGGTGGAGGAATGTCCATGGCAGAGTCCAGTCTATTAGTCTCACAGGTGCATTGTCCAAAGGGGCATAGAAAGTGGAGCTGGGGCAGTTTAAGTATGGACAGGGTGACAAAGTGGGACAGAAGGATGACAATCAGGGGGGTCTCATTTCTTGGCGGGGGTCTTAGCATTGTTCTCTGTTTTCGTCCTGGATCTCAGGGACCATTTGCGGGGTGGTTCTCCATCTGCAGGGGGTGGGGTGCTGGTGTCGTGGTCCTGTGGCGGTGCCTCCTGTCCACTAGCGCCGGCGGAGGAGGTGGGCAGTTCATCGTCCATGGTAGTGTCAGGGGCCCCTTGTTGTGCCACAGTGTCCCTCCTGGTGTTGACGAGTTCCTTGAGCACCCCTACAATGGTGCCCAGGGTGGAATTTATGTATTTGAGTTCTTCCCTGAACCCCAAATACTGTTCCTCCTGCAGCCGCTGGGTCTCCTGAAACTTGTCCAGTTCCGTTGCCATTGTCTCCTGGGAATGGTGGTATGCTCCCATGATGTTGGAGAGGGCCTCGTGTAGAGTGGTTCTCTGGGCCTGTCCTCCCCCTGTCGCACATCAGCCCCCCAGTTCCCCTGTTTCCCTGGACCTCTGTCCCCTGAACCATGTGTCCACTACCACTGCCCCCAGGTCCCTGGTGTTGTTGGATTGGTGGGTCAGCCTGGGTTCCCTGTAGTGGTGGACACACTGCTGCTTGACGTGTCCTGGGGACAGAGGTATGGGCCCACTGGGTGGGTGCTGTGCTGTTGTTTCGACAGGGGGGAAGCTCTGTAGTGACCTGTGCCAGTGTGAGGGTAACCGACTGTCCCGAGGTCCCAGATGGGCCGGGCTGGTCATCTTGATCCAGTTGGACAGAGCTGCTGTCATCACTGTGGGCCTCTTCTGTGGGTGGAGTGGACATGTCTGGACCCTCCTGTCCGGTGACGTTGGGTAGGGGTCCTGCAGGGGTGTAAAAGAATGATTATTGCATCTGTGTGTGCCAAGGTGTGCAATTGGCGGGTGACCCTGTACCCCAGTGCTTGCATTCTTGAGTGGGACCTTGTGTGATAATGGTTCAGGGGGGTGTATGGGTATGAGCAGTGGACATGCTTTGGTGGTGGGTGTCCATGCTATGGTGTTACATGCAGGGCTTGGGTTTGGGATGTGTGGTTTGTGATATTGGGACATATGTGAAGAGTTGGAGTGATGGGGGTGAGGGCGAGGGTAGGGGTATGTGATAGCATGCAGGTGGGTGGGGGATGAAGTAGTGAAAGATTTGACTTACCAGAGTCCATTCCTCCAGCTACTCCTGCGAGGCCCTCAGGATGCAGTATTTCCAAGACCTGCTCCTCCCATGTTGTGAGTTCTGGGGGAGGAGGTGGGGGTTCGCCGCCAGTCCTCTGAACCGCAATCTGGTGTCTTGAGACCACGGAACGTACCTTCCCCCATAGGTCGTTCCACCTCTTCCTAATGTCATCTCTGGTTCTGGGATGCTGTCCCACTGCGTTGACCCTGTCCACGATTCTTCGCCATAGCTCCATCTTCCTAGCTATGGTGGTGTGCTGCACCTGTGATCCGAATAGCTGTGGCTCTACCCGGATGATTTCCTCCACCATGACCCTGAGGTCCTCCTCAGAAAACATGGGGTCTCTTTGCGGTGTCGTGGGGTGGTGTGGGTGATGTGTGGGGTGGTGTGTGTTGTGATGTATGGGGTGATATTTAGAAGTGTGTTGTGTGAGGTGCGTGGATGTTGTGTGAGTGATGGTGTTGAGTGCCTGTGGATGCTATTGTTCTTTCTGATGGTGTCTCTCTCTGGCCTTCTGTCGCAATTGTTGTCGCAAGGGTTTGTGGGTGATGTGGGTGTGTGTTTTATATTGTATTGGATGTGTGGGAGTGGTGTGTGTATGTGTATCAGATGTGTGTATTTGGAATTGTCCAATGTGGATGTGTTTTGTAAATGTGTGTGTATTTTGAGCGCAGCGGTGTGTACCGCCAATGGAATACCGCGGTTGAAAAACCGCCACATGGATTCGTGGGTCGTGATAGTGTGGGCGTATTCCTGTTGGCGTGATGGTGGAGGTTCTGTTATCACCAGTTTATCACTGACCTTTGGTGTGGCGGACTTGTGTGGGTGTCTGGATTTTGGTGGATTCCGAGCTGTGGGTCATAAGGGCAGTGGCGGTATTCCGCGGCCGCGGTGGTGTGCTGGCGCTCTTCTGCATAGCGGTAAGCGGCTTTTACCGCCAATGTTGTAATGACCCCCGAAGTGTCTTAAAGTCTTCTAGAAACAACAAGTGTCTCTTGCATGGCAAAGTACCTGGTTTGTGTTGAAAAATCCTCGCAAGGGGCCGCAGAGGAGGAGATGCGTGGAAAACAGGTAGGTGTGCGTCGGTTTCGTCCCTTCGCACACAGACTTGTGTCGATATTTTCCACGCGGGGAAGCCGTGCGTCGATTTTCGGCACGCGGACACGGATCCTCTTCGGGTTGCGGGGTTTTCGGATGCCCCGGAGTCGATGCGTGGAAAATCCTGGGCTTGCGTCGAAGTCACAAGTGCGGTGTCGATTCCAGTGGGTGATGCGTGGAAATTTCTCCTGCACTGCAGGCGCGGCGTCGATTCCTCTCTGGAAGTCAGGTTGCCCCGTCCCGGGTCGGCTCTGCATCAATCCAGTGGCCCGTGCGTCGAAGTTCCGGTCGCGTCGCAGGCGCTGCGTCGATCTTCCTGTTGCGGAGTCGGGAAGCATCATTCCAGATTCGGAGTGCAGTGTTTTTTCACCGCTGTTCAGTCTGTGCGTCATTTTTCACAGGCTGTGCGTCGATTTTTGGCACACAAGGAATTTCTTGCAGAGATGAAGGGGGTCATTCTAACCCTGGCGGTCCAAGACCGCCAGGGCTAAAATGACGGGGGCACTGCCAACAGGCTGGCGGTGCCCCGCTGGGCATTCTTACCGCGGTGGTTCGGCCGCGGTCAGAAGTGGAAAACCGGTGGTCTCCCGCCGGTTTTCCGCTGCCCAAATGAATCCTCCATGGCGGCGCAGCAAGCTGCGCCGCCATGGAGGATTCTGACACCCCATACCGCCATCCTGTTCCTGGCGGTTCTCCCGCCAGGAACAGGATGGCGGTATGGGGTGTCGCAGGGCCCCTGGGGGCCCCTGCAGTGCCCATGCCAATGGCATGGGCACTGCAGGGGCCCCCGTAAGAGGGCCCCAAAAAGAATTTCAGTGTCTGCTTTGCAGACACTGAAATTCGCGACGGGTGCAACTGCACCCGTCGCACCTTCCCACTCCGCCGGCTCAATTTTGAGCCGGCGTCCTCGTGGGAAGGGTGTTTTGCACTGGGCTGGCGGGCGGCCTTTTGGCGGTCGCCCGCCAGCCCAGTGCAAATCCCAAAATACCCTCAGTTGTCTTTCGACCGCAGAGCGGTATTTTGGAGGGGGAAGTCTGGCGGGCGGCCTCCGCCGCCCGCCAGACTTAGAATCACCCCCGAAGTCTTTTCTGGTCCTGAGACTTCAGGGAACAGGAGGCAGGCTCAAACCAAGCCCTTGGAGAGCACTTCTGCAGCGCAGCAAGAGAGCAGCAAGACAGCAGGGCATCAGCAAAGTCCTCCACAAAAAGCAGTCAGGTGAGTTCTTTGGGCAGCCAGGCAGTTCTTCTTGGCAGGATGCAGGTTCTGGTTCAGGTTTCTTCTCCAGGGAGTGTCTGTCTTGGTAGGGCAGGGGACCTGTTTTTATTCCCAAAAGTGTATTTGAAGTGGGGGAGACTACATAGAGTGGCTCAGAAGTGCACAAGTTCCCCTTTCAGTTCAATCCTGTCTGCCAGGGTCCCAGTAGGAGGTGTGGCAGTCCTTTGTGTGAGGGCAGGCTACTGTCCATTGTCATGTAAGTGTCAGGCCGTCCATCCTCCCAGCCCAGGAACACCCATTCAAAATACAGATGTATGCAAGTGAGGTTGAGTATCCTGTGTTTGGGGTGTGTCTGAGTGAATGCACAAGGAGCTGTAAACTAAACCCAGCCAGACGTGGATTCTAAGGCACAGAAAGATTTAAGTGCAGAGAAATGCTCACTTTCTAAAAGTGGCATTTCTAAAATAGTAATATTAAATCCAACTTCACCAGTCAGCAGGATTTTCTATTACCATTCTGGCTGTTCTAAATATGACAGATCAGATCAGCAGCTACCACTCAAACACTGTATGAGGGCAGCCCCAATGTTAGCCTATGAAGGGATCAGGCCTCACAGCAGTGTAAAAACGAATTCAGGAGTTTTACACTACCAGGATATGTAAACTACACAGGTACTTGTCCTGCCTTTTGCCTACACAGCACCCTGCCCTATGGGTTACCTTGGGCATATCTTAGGGGTGTCTTATATGTAGAAAAAGGGGAGTTTTAGACTTGGCAAGTACTTTTAAATGCCAAGTCGAATTGGCAGTGAAACTGCACACACAGGCCTTGCAATGGCAGGCCGGAGACAAGGTTAAGGGGCTACTTAAGTGGGTGGCACAATTAGTGCTGCAGCCCACTAGTAGCATTTAATCTACAGGCCCTGGGCACCTATAGTGCACTTTACTAGGGACTTATAAGTAAATTAAATAGTCCAATTGGGTATGATCCCATGTTACCATGTTTAAAGGGAGAGAGCATATGCACTTCAGCACTGGTTAGCAGTGGTAAAGTGCGCAGAGTCTAAAAAACAGCAAAAACTGTGTCTAAAAAGTGAAAGGAGGCAGGCAAAAAGTTAGGGGTGACCATCCTAAGGCTGTCAGGTCTAACACAGTGGAAGAAGCCATCCACTACAGAGACTGTGGCTTTGCACTCCCCAGGAACAAGCAGTGGGCAAACTACACACTTGAGAGACTGTGGCCTTGCACTCCCCAGGACCAAGCAGTGGGCAAACCACCCACTTGAGAGACTGTGGCCTTGTACTCCCCAGGACCAAGCAGTGGGCAAACCACCCACTTGAGAGACTGTGGCTTTGCACTCCCCAGGACCAAGCAGTGGGCAAACCACCCACTTGAGAGACTGTGGCCTTGTACTCCCCAGTGCCAAGCAGTGAGCAAACCACCCACTTGAGAGACTGTGGCTTTGCACTCCCCAGGACCAAGCAATGGGCAGACCACCCACTTGAGAGACTGTGGCTTTACACTCCCCAGAACCAAGCAGTGGGCAAACCACCCACTAGAGAGACTGTGGCCTTGCCCTCCCCAGGACCAAGCACTGGGCAAACCACCCACTAGAGAGACTGTTGCCTTGCACTCCCCAGGACCAAGCAGTGACAAACCACCCACTTGAGAGACTGTGGCTTTGCACTCCCCAGGACCAAGCAGTGGGCAAACCACCCACTTGAGAGACTGTGGCCTTGCACTCCCCAGGACATCGCTGTGGGCATGTTGCCCCCTCCAGGAGCAGTGGCAAAGTACCATCTTCCGGCTGAGGTGCCCCTCTTCCCTGTCCCCCTGAGGTGCCTGTATGTTTTCAACCGGATGCCCCTGCAGTGTTCTCTCCGTATTGAGGCAGGAGTCAAGTGTGGGCTTCGCCCATGATTTTTTGGCCCAGTGGGCCATGGACATTTGCAAAGGACAGTGTATGGCCTTCTGTACATATTGTAAATATTTGTATATACCCTTTTTCTAAACGGTTATTATGTCTGCCTATTTCTAATATAGCACTGATTGGACTCTATTCCTTTTCGTCCTTGCGTTCTTCCAGGGGTTAACGGGGTGTAAATGTAAAGTGGCTGCATGTTTTTGTATGTATGGGTGAGGGTGGGGTGGAGGTGTTGTGTGTTGTGTGTCTGTGTCACTCTCTTTCTCCTTCCCCTGTCCCCTGTGTGCTAGGTGCAGTACTCACTGTGGTCGTCGCTGCCGCCTTTGATATCCGTCGTGTATGAGAAGATACACCAGCATGGGGAGGACCTGCAGCTCGGGCTCCATGGCGTCTTGTTTCTTTGTTTCTTGTCGAGAGGTGAGTGGATTCCCTTCCAAGTCCTGTTTCCGCCGAGCTTTTGATGGCATTAGTATCGCCCAGAAAAGCTGGCAGATTGGCGGGTTGTGATAGGGTGGGTGGTACATTTTCTTCTGCCTGTCTGTTGGCAGTTAACACCGTGGTGTTTGTTGCTACCGCCATGGCGGTCGGAGTGTTAAAGTGGCTGTCTATGTTGTGGGTTTCCGCCATGCTCGTGATTCCATTTTTGTTACCGCTGGCGGTATTACCGCCGCTTTAACACCAACCGCCACGGTTGTAATGTGTTTTATATGTACTAACAGTGAAATACTGCTTGCTACGTTCGTTTTTCACTGTTGCAAGGCCTGTCCCTCTCATAGGTTAACATGGGGGCTACCTCTAAATATGATTATTATAGTGTAGACTTTCTTTGGGAGCGGATAGATATGTGGAGTTTGGGGTCTCTGCGCTCACAATTTAAAAATACAGCTTTTAGTAAAGCTGATTTTAAGATTGTGTGTTGAAAATGCCCTATTAGAAAGTGAGCATTTTCTTGCTTAAACCATTTCTGTGACTGCCTGTTTGTGGATTCCCTGTCTGGGTCAGTTTGACAGTTGGGCTGGTTGTACCTCTCACTAGACAGTGACACAAAGGGAGATGGGGTGTAGTCTGCATTTCCTGATGAGTCATCTATGATGGGAGGGAGGGGACGAGTGGTCACTCACACCTGAAAGGGCTGTGCCTGCCCTCACACAATGCAGTCTCTAACCCCCTGGTGTGTGTCGGGAGCCTGGCCTGGGCAAGGCAGGATTTCACAAACAAGAGAGACTTTTTCTTTGAAGTAAGCCTACTTCAAAGTGCAAAATGGGTATAAGAAGAGTTCCCAAAACCACAGACTTTAGAATACTTCTGGAGACCAAGAGGCACTTCTGCCTGGAGAAGAGCTGAAGAGCTGAGGAAGAAGAGCTGCTCGGCCTGTGACTGTGCTTTGTGGAGCCCTCCTTCAGTTGCTGCTTCTGCCTGTGCTAGAGGGCAAAGACTGGCCTTTGTGTTGCCTTCCTTCTTGAGAAGAACTCCCCAAGGGATTGATTTAGAGCTTGCCTCCTGTTTTTTGAAGTCTCGGGGACAGCAAAGACTTCTCTCTGCCAGCACCTGGAGACTCTGCTGAGACTCCTACTCTGCCAAGTGGTGCCCATCCAGTTCCTGGGACCCTGAAAGGATAAGCTGGCAGGTTAAGAGTGAGAAATCGATGCACCGACTGCCATGTGGGGAAAAGATCGCCGCAACTCCAATCTGTGGATGAAAAAGTGACGCGCCGCCGGCCTCAGGGCTGAAAATCAACACTCGCCTGCAACATGACCGGAAGATCGACGCCTGCGGCTGGACAAATGACACGCAGCATCGCTGACGGAGGCTGGTGAGATCGCAACCCGTGCTGCATGGCTTTCAGATCATCGTGCGGCAGGATTTCCGACGCAAACATTGCTGGGTGTGTAAAAATGACACAAGGCCTGCCCTGACCTGAGAGTGTGGTTCGAATCGACGCATCACTCTCTTGCTGAGAGAAGAAACGACACACACCAACTCAACTGTAGGAGAAACAACGCATGGTCTCACTCGTGAGTGATATTGATGCGAGCCCTTTTTGACGCACACTCGCCCGTGCAGGGTTATTTTTGATGCACCCAGGTACATTTCCACACTAATAACAATAGTGTTGCGTTTAAAATTACATGAAGACTCTTTGGTCGTTAATTGATAACTTGACTTGTGTATTGTGTATTTTTGTTGTTTTGGTCTTGTTTTGTTTAGATAAATATTTTCTATTTTTCTAAACCTGTGTTGTGTCATTTTGTAGTGTTATCATTAAGTTACTGTGGGTGTTGGTACAAATACTTTACACCTAGCACTCTAAAGTGAAGTCTACTGCTCGTGTCAAGCTACCAAGGGGTTGAGCGGGGGTTAGCTGAGGGTGATTCTCTTTTACCCTGACTAGAGTGAGAGTCCTTGCTTGGACAGGGGGTAACCTGACTGCCAACCAAGGACCCCATTTCTAACATTGGTGATCAGCGATTGGGATTCGACTTGTATTTGTAATTGACATACAGTGATTAAATGTACACTACTGTTTTGAGTTCAGACCACTACGTGACCACATATTACTTGTCTTGTGATTTTTGCTTTTTCTCTTTTCCTTGGATTTTTCCCTATATCATTTTTTTGTGGTAATCTTTGATTGACGTCTGACCTTCATTGGGAACTTGTTTTCTGCCTTTTAGAACTTTGCACTTTTATTGACTTTTCATCATGTCTCAGTCGGAAGACATATCAGCTAGAGATGCTTTTGACATAGAGAAATTGGAGAGCTACACAGTGGCTCAGTTGAAGCCGCTTTGTAAGGATTTGGCCTGTCCCATTAAGAGCTCATCCAAGAAGGAGCAGCTGCAAAAGGCGCTGAGGGCCTGGGTGACAGCCAAAGAAGCTGAGGGGCACACAGAGGATGAGGAGGAGGAAGAGAATTCCATACACATTGGTATTGTGGGTGGGCCTGTTATGTCCAGGGAGAGGGTCTACAGGGCAGATAGCAGTGTCTCATCTAAGGGTCTGACTCCTGAAGAAATGCAGGACAGACAGGCAGAGAGGGAGCACCAGAGGGAGTGGGAGGAAATGAGGATGGCCCTAGAGGAGAAAAGGATTTTGTTGGCTCACGAGCGTAGCTTAAGAGAAATAGATCAGAGGAGCCAGTGTAGTAGGGATGGTGGCAGCCACATCGCAGTGCAGCCTGAGAGGAGGGTGCACATTCCTAAAGGTCTTGTGAAGGATGACAAGAGTGAGGATGACATATTCTTGTGGTTCAAGGGGTATGGCTCTGCTCTCCTCATGAATCTGGTCCCTTGAGCTAATTGGGAGGCAGGACTGTTGAAGCACTTTGAGGTAGAGGGGAGGGATACACTGACAGCCTTAGGGGATGCTCAGAATAAAACCTACACTATCATGAAGGATGCCCTACTCACAAGATATGGTCACACCCCTGAGCAGTATAAAAATAAGTTTAGGTCCTATAAGAAGGAGGAAACCCAAATATGGTTGGAATGTGTTGATTCTTTTTGCAGGTCACTGGATGGTTGGGTGAAGGGCAGTAAGATAACGACATATGAGGGGCTTTACACTCTGATTGCTTGGGAGCACTTGTACAGTTTATGTTTTACAGAGCTGCACCAGCACCTGATTGACAGCAAGCTGACTGATCCCAGGAAGCTTCCGCAGGAAGCGGACCACTGGGAGATCACCAGGGTCCAAAAGAGGTATGGGGAGACAATGCCAAGGGTGGGCTGGGTCCTTCTCAGAAGAAAGGGGGGGTAAGGGTAAGCAGGGGGAGTTCTCTAAAGGGCCCCAAACTAATTCCCAGGGTAAAGATTCCCAAACCCCCAATGAGAAGAAGTCTTGGTTCTCCAAAGGGAAGCCAGTGGCAGGGGGACACTCACGTAAGTGTTATGCAAGTGACCAAGTGGGTCATGTGAGGGAGGACCCCAAATGCCCCAAGAGTACACCAGCACCCACTGGTGCACAGCCCCAGGGTTTGGCTAGTGTAGTGCTTGAGGAGGAGTTGGTTCCAGGTGGAGGGGAGCCAGCTGAGATGACCCTTGGTTCACTAGGGGACAGTGAGATGGTCCAGAGAACCCTAGTGCCTGAGAACACTAAAATGTACAGGCAGTGGGTGATTATCAATGGACAGAGGGTGGAGGCTCTGAGAGACACAGGAGCCAGTGTGACTACAGTAAGGAGTCAGCTGTTGTCTGAAGAGCAGATTGATCCCCGATGTTGGACTTTTTTGCTTCTGCAGGGTCATTCTCAATCTTTTTGCCTCCTGCCTCCTATTTTTTCTGACCTGTGCTGTTGGCTTTTGAACTCTGAGCACTTTGCCACTGTTAACCAGTGCTACAGTGCATATACTCTCTGTGTAAATTGTATTGTTGATTAGCTTATCCATGATTGGCATATTTGATTTACTAGTAGGTCCCTAATAAAGTGCACTGGAGGTGCCAGGGACTGTAAATCAAATGCTACTATTGGGCCTGCAGCACTGGCTGTGCCACCTGCCTAAGTAGCTCTGTACTCATGTCTCTGTCGTGCCACTGCAGTGTCTGTGTGTGTAGTTTTAACTGTAAATTCGACTTGGCAAGTGTTCCCACTTGCCAGGCCTAAACCTTCCCATTTCTTACATGTCAGACACCCCTAAGGTAGGCCCTGAGTAGCCCCAAGGGCAGGGTGCAGTGTATGGTTAAGGTAGGACATATAGGCCCTCATTACAACCCTGGCATTCGGTGTTAAAGTGGCGGTAATACCGCAAACAGGGCAGCGGGAAAGAAAATGGAATCATGACAATGGCGGAAACCGCCAACATAGACAGCCACTTTAACACTCCGACCGCCACGGCGGTAGAAACAAACAGCGCGGCGGTCACCGCCAACAGACAGGCGGAAGACAATGTACCACCCACCCTATCACAAGATGCTTATCCGCCACCTTTTCCGGGGCGGAACCAACGCGAACAAAAACACGGCGGAAACAGTACACAGAACGGAAAACACTCACCTCTCCACACCCCACGAGGAACCAGGACGCCATGGAGCCCGAATTGCAGATACTGCTGATGCTGGTCTTCCTTCTCTTCTATCAGGAGCACCAAAGAAGGCCGCGATGACCAGAGTGAGTACTGCACCTACAACACAGGGGAGGGAGGGAAGGAAAAGAGAGTGACGCACACACGCAACAAGCAAAACCCCCACCCCCACCCTCACCCACAACACCGTACACACAAATACATGCAGCAACAGTACACATACACCCCCCCTGGAAAAACGCAAGGACAAAAAGAAATGATTTGAACAAATGTAATCATGTTAAATCTCATTATCAAAGTTCAAAATCCAGTAAATACAATTATGTACACCAACTACACAAGTCCGGATAGTGCACCAATCATTGTCCGTGGACCACTGGGCCCAAAATGCATGAGTGAAGCCCATACATGATACCTGACTGGAAACGGAGTGAACACTGCGGGGGCATCAGATCGAAATGAAACAGGCACCTCGGGGGGGCACCTCAGCCAGATGAACGCACGATGCCACTGCTGCATGAGGGGGCTCCATGCCCATTGCTGTATCCTGGGGAGTTCAAAACAATAATCGCTCAAGTCTCTCAAGTGGGTGGTTTGCCCACTGCTTTATCCTTGGGAGTGCAAAGCCACAGTCTCTCAAGTCTCTCAAGTGGGTGGTTTGCCCACTGCTTTATCCTGGGGAGTGCAAAGCCACAATCTCTCAAGTGGATGTCATTCTCCACTGGTTCTGGAGGGGGCCTGGTGCCCAGAGTGCTTCATCCTGCCAAGGACTGAGGTAGTGGATGTATCGCTCCACTGGTTCAGGAGGGGGCATGGTGCCCAGAGTGCTTCATCCTGCCAAGGACTGAGGTAGAGGATGTATCTCTCCACTGGTTCTGGAGGGGGCCTGGTGCCCAGGGGGGCCTGGTGCCCATAGTGCATCATCCTGCCAAGGACTGAGGTAGTGGATATATCTCTCCACTGGTTCTGGAGGGGGCATGGTGCCCAGAGTGCTTTATCCTGCCAAGGACTGAGGTAGAGGATATATCTCTCCACTGGTTCTGGA
Source organism: Pleurodeles waltl (assembly GCF_031143425.1). Taxonomy (NCBI): domain Eukaryota; kingdom Metazoa; phylum Chordata; class Amphibia; order Caudata; family Salamandridae; genus Pleurodeles; species Pleurodeles waltl. Next base: position 683,358,488 of record NC_090449.1, on the reverse strand, counting down.
GGGGGCATGGTGCCCATAGTGCTCCACATGTAGAGTGGCCGGTACAATTCCCTCACCTGGGTGTGTGTGCCATGAGATTGCTGAGGCACAGGTAGCATGACACGCCATGGAGGCAGCGACATACTCCGCACTGCTGCGGCTTCGCATTTCACCTGCAGGTGCCAACAGTGATGACAGTAATGCTTCATGGAAGCTGCCCAAGGTCCTGGAACTCACCACCAGCCTCGGACGACTGACCACTGGGGATGGTAGGCATGTCAGCGGTGGTGCCACTGTCCGAGGACGTCGCGGAGCAGCTGGCGGTGCTTGCGGCGGTGTCTGTCGTGCCGGTGCTTGCAGCGGTGTCTGTTGTGGCGGTGCTTGCGGCGGGGTCTGTCGTGGCGTGCTGACGGCGGAGTCTGTGGCGGCGGGGCATGTGTCAGCACCTGCTGAGGGAGAAAGTAGGATGTCTCCTGCAGTCTTGGATGGTTGCCCACCGGGTAAGAGTCTGGGGACTCTTGCAGCAGCTGTAGACGTGCCGGTGGCGGTGCAGGTGGTGGTGCAGGTGGCAGTGCAGGTGGCGGTGTTCTCCGCCGTACAGGTTGTGGTGGACGTGGACAGAAGGTGTGACACTAGTCCCTCAGTCTGTGCCACCATGCCCTCTCCCCACCTTTAATGGTGGCGCAGTTGTCTTGCCACTATCCCCTTTCGTTTTCGCTGACCCCTTGGTGGCTGGTGGTTTCAGCTTCTCCCTCCGGGATGTGGGCACCTTTTTCACCTTGGCAGGTGGCGGAATGTCATTGCCCTCGCTACGTGGCACACTGGCAGCCCTGATGGTTGGTGCACTCCATGACCCCGCAGTTGCTGGCACCACTGTGCCTGGGAATGTGGTGGCTGAGGTGCTGGGCTGGGACTGGGAAAGCTTGGCCCTAGGGGAAGGACGGGGAGAGGGAGGTGTAGGGAAGAGGTCAATGTTAGCCAGGAAAAGTTTTTTAGACACACTGGGACAGGTAGATGGAGGGGGTTTGGGAGTGGAGGAAGAGGTAGTGGTTGTAGGAGGTGTACGTCTACTGAATTTGGGTGAAGGTGCATGGGCTGGAGGCTGTTGTGAGGTGGATGGCTGTTGGGTGGGTGTGTGCCTGCGTTTGTGTACTTTGGAAGGAGGGCTCACAGACACACTGGTAGAGGACACAGGGGATGTGTGAATGGTAGTGGGGTGGTGATTGCACGTGAGCGGTGTGTGGTGATGGGCATGCTGGTGATGGAGGTAGTGGCTGAGGATGTAGTGCATGCAGGTGTGAGTGGAGACGAGACTGGGAGGGAGGAGAGAGACGTGGAGAAGGGGGACACAGTGGAGGAAGTGGATTTTAGTATGTGTGCATGGGTATGTTGCTTGCGTGAGTGCCTGTGGGATGTGGTGCTTATGTTTGCCTGAGCCACTCTTGTGTGTTGATGTGTGTGCATGCTGGTCTGATGGTGTGATTGGGATAGGCTGAGGTACAGGGGATTGGGTCTGGGTGGAGGAGGTTGGAGGGGGAAGGCTGGACACATGGACAATGGCTGCCATCAGTGCTGAGGACAGAGACTGAAATCCTCTCTGTTAGGCTGCCTGGCCAGAATGAATGCCCTCCAGGTATGGATTTGTTTGTTGATAATGCCTCTCAACACCCTGGATGGCATTCAGAATGGTAGACTGCCCAACAGTGAGGGATCTCAGGAGGTCAATAGCCTCCTCACTGAGGGCAGCAGGGCTGACTGGGGCAGGGGCTGAGGTGCCTGGGGCGAAGGAGATGCCCACCCTCCTGGGTGAGCGGGCACGGGACACACGCTGAGGAGCTGCTGGGAGGGTGGTGCTGGTAGGAGGGGTGGCGGCTGTACCTGTTGATGCGGTGGGCACAGAGGGGCCCCCCACCGCAAGGGAGCTCCCATCAGAGGAGAAGTCGCTGTCGCTGGTCTCTGCTCCTGTCCCCGCCGTGGAGCTACCCTCGCCCTCTGTCCCACTGGTGGCTTCAGACTCCGTAGCTTCACCCTCCAGGGCCAAGTGGGATGCAGCTCCCTCCTGCTCTGGTGCCAAGGCTCCTCCACCTGATGATGCTTTTCCACACAAGCACAGGGAGACCACAAAAAGGGGGGGAAAGACAGAAGAAAGACATGTTCAGTGCATGCAACACCACTACCGTTGGCGGACACAAAAGACAGTGAGCAGCCCTCTGCAATACGCCATGCACTTATAGTTCCTAGATTTTTCACATGCCCATGGGGTACGTGGCCTAAGCCCAATTGCTGCACACCTGGAAGTCACAGGAGCCTGACTAGGTGTAGATGGCTCTAACCACTAGTGGGGTTGGGGTGCCACATAGCCTGCCTCACAAGGGACCTTGCATACCAAGATCGCCCTGGCCTAGGGAAACCTACTGCCCACCTCCCCCGCCCAGACACATCGTAATGCACGCAGAGTCAGCTGAATGACAGTGTACTCACCCCCTCATGGCTGCTGTGATGCCCTCAAGCGCCTATCCAACTCCGGATAGGTCACCGCCAGGATCCGGAACATCAGGGGGATCATGGTGCGATGGGCCCCCCTCCCACGTTGGGAGGCCATCCCCAGCTGGGCCTCCGCCGTCTTCTTGCTCCAGTGGCGCAGGTCCTCCCATCTTTTAAGGCAGTGGGTGCTCAGTCTGTAGTAGACCCCCAGGGTCCGGACATCCTTGGAGATGGCATGCCAAATAGCCTTCTTCTGGTGGGCGCTGACCTAGAGGAATGGTACAGGGGGAAAGGACATTACTCACCCGGCCGGACCATCATACTCATTGCCCACCAGTTCCCACCCATGCCAGGATGCACATAAACTCACCATCCGCACATGTAGGCCTCAGCCACCCCCCATGTATCTTCCATCCAGACCACTCAAAGCAGGCATTGCCCATTCAGCATGCTTACAGTGTACTCACCTGTTTGTCTGGAGGACCGTACAGTTGCGTGTACTGGGGGAGGACCCCATCCACTAGTTTCTCCAACTCCTCCGAAGTGAAGGCAGGGGCCCTTTCCCCAGACACATGAGCCATCGTCGCTTCCAGACACAGGTGCACTTGCAGTGTAGGTCCTCTCCTGTTGAAGGTCAGGTATCAAGTGAGTGAACAGACAGAAAATGTCGGTCACGTCTGTGGCGGTGCATACCGTCACCGCCGGCGTACATCAATCAATAAAAAAAAATTATAAAGCGCGCTACTCACCCGTGACGGTCTCAAGGCGCGGGGGGGCTAAAGGGGGATGGAGGGAGGGTCACTGTTCGAACAACCATGTCTTGAGGTTTTTTCTGAAGAGCAGGAAGTCTTTGGTTTTGCGGAGGTTGGTGGGGAGGGAGTTCCAGGTTTGGGGGCGAGGTAGGAGAAGGGCCTGCCTCCTGTGGTGGTGAGTTGGATGCGGGGGACTGTGGCTAGGGCAAGGTCGGCTGATCGGAGGTTACGGGTGGGAGTGTGGAAGTTCACTCTGTCGTTGAGGTAGGTTGGGCCGGTGTTGTGGAGGGATTTGTGTGCGTGGATGAGGATCTTGAATGTGATTCTCTTGTCTATGGGGAGCCAGTGAAGGGATTTGAGGTGTGGTCAGATTTGTTTGTGGCGGGGGAGGCCAAGGACGAGGCTTGCGGCTGTGTTCTGGAATCTCTGGAGTTTGCGTTTGAGTTTGAGTGTGGTGCCGGCGTAGAGGGCGTTACCGTAGTCTAGTCTGCTGCTGATGAGTGCATGAGTGACTGTCTTCCTTGTCTCTGGGGGAATCCATTTGAAGAATTGTTTTAGAGTGCGGAGTGTGTGAAAGCAGGAGGTGGTTGGAGCATTGATTTGCTGTGTCATGGAGAGGGAGGGGTCAAGGATGATGCCGAGGTTGCGTGCGTGGTTTGCGGGGGTGGGTGCGGGGCCTAGGGTGCTGGGCCACCAAGAGTCGTCCCATATGGTTTTTTTGGGGCCGAAGATGAGGATCTCGGTTTTGTTGGAGTTAAGCTTGAGGTGGTTATTTGACATGCAGTTGGCGGTGTCGAGGAAAGCAGCATGTAGGTTGGTTTTGGCGGTGGTGGGGTTGCGGGTGAGGATGAGGATGAGTTGGGTGTCATCAGCGTTGGAGAGGATAGTGATTCAATGTGATTGGGGGATGTTGGCTAGGGGGATCATGTAAATGTTGAAGAGTGTGGGGCTGAGGGAGAACCCTTGGGGGACTCCGCAGATGATCTTGGTAGCAGTGGAGTGGAATGGAGGAAGGTGGACTCTCTGGGTCCGGTCGGTGAGGAAGGAGGCCAGCCAGTCTAGGGCTTTGTGGCGAATTCCTATGTTGTGGCGGCGTGTGCGGAGTGTGTGGTGGCAGACAGTGTCAAAGGCTGCGGAGAGGTCTAGGAGGATGAGTGCGACGGTTTCACCTTTGTCGACTTTGGGCCTGATGTCGTCAGTGCATGCGATGATGGCGTTTTCTGTGCTGTGGTTCTTGCAGAACCCAGATTGTGAGGGGTCAAGAGTGTTGTTTTCTTCGAGGAAGTGGGATAGGTGGGTGTTGACCAGTTTCTCTGCAACCTTGGCGGGAAAAGGGAGGAGGGAGATGGGGCGATAGTTGGAGAGGGTCTATGGGTCGGCTTTGGTTGTTTTTAGGAGAGCAGTGATTTCCGCGTGCTTCCAGGGGTCTAGGTAGGTGGCGGAGTCGAAAGAAGAGTTGATTATGTCGCGGAGTATTGGGGCGATGGTTGGACTGGCTTTGTTGTAGATGCGATGTGGACAGGGGTCGGAGGGGGATCCGGAGTGGATGGAGTTCGTTTTTTTCGGTTTCTTCGTGTGTGGTGGGGGCCCAGATGGTGAGTGTGGTGGGGGGGTTAAGAGTGGGGGTTAAGTTGGGTGAGTGAGGGGTGTGTGTGGTGGGTGTGTGTGGTATGAAGATGTTGTGGATGTCCAGGATTTTGTGGTGGAAGTGGTTAGTGAGGGCGTCACATAGGGGCTGTGTGTGTGAGGGGTCTATGCTGTGGCTTTGGGTTTGGCTAGTTCATTCATACATCGTCATTGGCTCCTCGGACCCATAGGGCCCAATGTTAACCAATGCTGAATTGCGCTGCGGTCTTCGACCGCCCACCGCGACGGTGTACAACGCCAGTGCAATTACCTCATATCCCCTGGTTCCACCTTACAGGTCAGGCAGCTGCCATTTCATGGGGCCACATGGCATTAATATTAACTGCGTCACACCTATCTAGGCCTGGAATACACACAGTTACAGGCACATTGCGGATTAATACATTTCTGCAAATTACATTTTGTGATACCTCAGTGTTGGCTGATTCACTGCTCGCTGTTCTCCTCCATAGAGCACGTCTGCTGGGGCAGGTGATGAGATGGCGGCATCCTCCAGTGTACAGACCCCTAGTGGACCTGTCAACAATGGAAGAGAGACATATCATAGTCACATACAGACTTGATCGTGCAACAATCCAGGAACTTTGTGCCCAGTTGGAGCCAGACCTGATGTCAGCTATCCGCCATCCCACAGGGATACCCCCTCTAGTGCAGGTCCTGTCAGACCTCCATTTCCTGGCAAGTGGTTCCTTTCAAACAACAGTGGCCATTGCATCAGGGATATCCCAGCCAATGTTCTCTAACGTGTTGTCTAGAGTGTTGTCTGCCTTGCTGAAACACATGCGCAGCTACCACATGTTCCCTCAGGTGGAGGATTTTCCCACAGTGAAAGGTGACATATGTCTTGGGACATATCCCCAACATCATTGGTGCCATTGATGAGACACATGTGGCATTAGTACCCCCACGCAGGAGTGAACAGGTGTACAAAAACCGGAAGAGCTACCATTCAATGAATGTGCAGATGGTGTATTTGGCAGACCAGTACATCTCCCATGTGAATGCCAAATTTCCTGGCTCAGTCCATGAGGCTTACATTTTGAGGAATATCAGCATCCCTTATGTGATGGGGCAACTCCAGAGGCACCTTGTGTGGCTAATAGGTGAGGCCAAGGACCCAATACAGTGTGAATAGGTGTCTGGGTATGGGGTTGTCCCTAAGGGTTGGTGCATGTCTAACAGTTGTCCCTCGATATTTGCAGATGACTCTGGTTACCCCAACCTGTCATGGCTACTGACCCCAGTGAGGAATCCCAGGACAAGGGCAGAGGAACACTACAATGAGGCACATGGGCGAACTAGGAGGGTGACCGAACGCACCTTCGGCCTCCTGAAGGCCAGATTCTGGTGTCTCCATATGACAGGTTTTTCCCTCTACTACTCACCAAAGAAGGTGTGCCAGATTATCGTGGCCTGCTGTATGCTGAAAAACCTGGCTTTGCGAAGGCAGGTGCCTTTTCTGCAGGAGGATGGTCCAGCTGGTGGTCTTGTGGCCATTGTGGAGCCTGTGGACAGTGAAGAAGAGGAGGCAGAAGAAGAAGATATCGACAACCGAAACAACATAATCATGCAATACGTCCAGTGAGACACAGGTAAGAAGATTTCACTGCCTACCACATCTCATACTATTGTTGGAGCTAGCATAAGTCTGTCATTTTCACTCAGTGTATGGACCCTGACTTGTCACTTTGCATTTCCATTTCACAGATGTGGGTCCCACTTTGTGCCCTCTGCTATATTTCCTCCTGGCCAACAGCTGTGTTACATCGGTATGTGCACAAGTAAATTGGCATTGCTATATTCCATGGTTATTGCAATTACACATTTGTGAAAGCACAGACTGACTCCAGATTGTTTTGTGATTGAAGTGTGGTTATTTCTGTGCTAATAAGTGGAGGGAGTTGTAAAATAGCCTGGGGGGATGGTGGAAGAATGTCCATGGCAGAGTCCAGTCTATTGGTTTCACAGGAGCATTGTCCAAAGGGGCATAGGAAGTGGAGCAATGGCAGTTGAAGGATGGACAGGGTGACAAAGTAGGACAGAAGGGTGACATTCAGGGGGGTCTCATTTACTGGCGGTGGTCTTGGCAATGTTCTCTGTCTTGTTCCTGGATCTCAGGGACCGTTTGCGGGGTAGTTCTCCATCTGCAGGGGGTGGGGTGCTGGTGTCATGTTCCTATGGCGGTGTCTCCTGTCCACTAGCGCCGGCAGAGGTGGAGGGCTGTTCATCGTCCAGGCTAGTGTCAGGGGCCCCTTGTGGTGCCACTGTTTCCCTCCTGACGTTGACAAGGTCTTGCAGCACCCCTGCAATGGTGACCAGGGTGTTGTTAATGGACTTCAAGTCCTCCCTGATCCCAAGTTAGTGTTCCTCCTGCAGCCGCTGGGTCTCCTGAAACTTGGCCAGTACCGTTGCCAGTGTCTCCTGGGAATGATGGTAAGCTCCCATGATGTTGGAGAGTGCCTCGCGGAGAGTGGGTTCCCTGGGCCTGTCCTCCCCCTGTCGCACAGCAGTCCTCCCAGCTTCCCTGTTGTCCTGTGCCTCTGTCCCCTGAACCATGTGCCCTCTGCCACTGCACCCAGGTCCCTGATTGTCCTGTGTTAGTGGGGTTGCCTGGGTTCCCTGTAGTGGTGGACACACTGCTGATTGACGTGACCTGGGGACAGAGGGATGGGCCCGCTGGGTGGGTGCTGTGCTTTTGTTTCCTGAGGGGGGAGGCTCTGTGGTGGCTTGTGACTGTGTCAGGGGAACCGACTGTCCCGAGGTCTCTGATGGGCCGGGCTGGTCATCTTGATCCAGTTGTGCAGAGCTGCTGTAATCACTGTGGGTCTCTTCTGTGGGGGGACTGGATATGTCTGGCACCTCCTGTTCGGTGTTGTTGGGTAGGGGTCCTGTAGGGGTGTAAAGGATATGATTATTGCGTCTGTGTGTGCCATTGTGTGCAATGGGTGAGTGACCCCCTACTCCAGTGCTTGCATTCTTGGCTTGGTCCTTGTGTGATAGTTGGTTTGGGGTCTGTGTGGGTATCTGTACTGGACATGCTTTGGTGATGGGTGTCCATGCATTGGTGTTACATGCAGGGTGTGTTTTGGGGATGTGTGGGTTGTGTTGGTGGGGCATCTGTGGATTGTTGGGGTGATGGGTGTGAGGGTAAGGGTGGGGTATGTGATGGCATACAGGTAGGGTGGTGGATAAAGTAGTAAAGATTTGCCTTACCAGAGTCCAGTCCTCCTGCTACTCCTGCCAGGCCCTCAGGATGCAGGATTGCCAAGACTTGCTCCTCCCATGTTGTTAGTTGTGGGGAGGAGGGGGGGTCCACCACCAGTCCTCTGTACAGCCATCTGGTGTCTGTAGACCACGGAACGCACCTTCCCCTGTAGGTCGTTCCACCTCTTCCTGATGTCATCCCTAGTTCTTGGATGCTGTCCCACTGCGTTGACCCTGTTGACAATTCTGTACCATAGCTCCATCTTCCTTGCAATGGATGTCTGCTGCACCTGTAATCCGAATAGCTGTGGCTCTACCCGGACGATTTCCTCCACCATGACCCTGAGCTCCTCCTCAAAGAACCTGGGGTGTTGTTGAGGTGCCATGATGTGGTGTGGGTGATGTGTGAGATGGTGTGTGTTGTGATGTGTGAGGGGATGTGTTGTTGTGTGTTGTTTGAGGTGCGTGGATTTTGTGTAAGTGATGGTGTTGTGTGTCTGTGGATGCTGGTGTTGTTTAAGGTAGTGTCTCTCTCTGGCCTGCTTTCAAATTTCTGGTAGCAAGGGTTTGTGGGTAATGTGGGTGTGTGTTTTATATTGGATTGGGTATGTGGGTGTAGTGTGTGTACGTGTATCAGGTGTGTTTATTTCGAATTGTCCAATATGGTTGTGTTTTGTTTATGTGTATGTATTTTGGCAGACCATTTGGGAGCGGATGGACACGTGGAGTTTAGGGTCTCTGAGCTCACAATTTAAAAATACTTCTTTTAGTAAAGTTGATTTTGAGATTGTGTGTTTGAAAATGCCACTTTTAGAAAGTGAGAATTTTCTTGCCTATACCATTTCTGTGACTCTGCCTGTTTGTGGATTGTCTGTCTGGGTCAGTTTGACAGTTGGGCTGGTTGCACCTCACACTACACAGTGACACAAAGGGAGCTGGGGTGTAGTATGCATTTCCTGATGAGCCATCTGTGCTAGGAGGGAGGGGAGGAGTGGTCACTTACACCTGAAAGGGCTGTGCCTGTCCTCATACAATGCAGTCTCCAACCCCTTGGTGAGTGTCTGGGGCCTGGCCTGGGCAAGGAAGGATTTCACATTCAAGAGAGACTTTGCTTTGAAGTAGGCCTACTTCAAAGGAGAAATTGGGGATAAGAAGGGCACCCAAAACCACAGACTTTGGAACACTTCTGGGAACAAGAGGAACCTCTGCCTGGAGAAGAGCTGAAGAGCTGAGAAAGAAGAGCTGCCCTGTCTGTGACTGTGCTTTGTGGAGCTATCCTGCAGTTGCTGCTTCTGCCAGAGTAAGAGGGCAAAGACTGGACTTTGTGTGCCTTCCATCTTGTGAAGATCTCTAAGCGATTGATTTAGAGCTTGCTCCTGTTGTTTGAAGTGTCAGGGAAAGCAAAGACTTCTCTCTGCCAGCACCTGGAGTCTCTGGAGAGACTCCTACTCTGCCCTGTGGTACCCATCCAGGTCCTGGGACCCTGAAAGGATAAGCTGGCAGCCTAAGAGGAGGAAATCCACGCACAGAGTGCTGTGCGGGGAAAAGATCAACGCAACACCGATCTTCGGATGAAGAAATGGCATGCCACTTGCTCCGCTGCTGAAAATCGGCACGTGCCGGAAAAAGCGAACAAGAATCGATGCACAGAGCAGCAGAAACAATGTGCAGCATCTCTGACGGTGTCTGGGAGATCGCGACTCACACTGCGTGGTTTTCGGATCATCGTGCGGCTGGATTTCCGACTGAAGTACCGCTGGGTGTGTAAAAACAATGCAAAGCCTGGCCGGACCCAAGAGTGCTGACCGGATCGACGCATCGCTCTCCTGCAGAGAGAAGAAACGACGCACTCGAACCAACGAAAGGAGAAACAATGCAAGGCCTCTCTCGTGAGTGAAACCGACGTATCACAAGCCCTTTTTGATGTACACTCGCCCGTGCGGGGATCTTTTTGATGCACCAAAGGTACATTTCCACACTAACAGCATTAGCGTTGTGTTTAAAATTACATGAAGACTCTTTTTGGTTGTTAATTGATAACTTGACTGGTGTATTGTGGATTTTTGTCGGTATGGTCTTGTTTTGTTTAGATAAATATTTATATTTTTCCAAACCTATGCTCTGCCATTTTGTAGTGTTTTCATTAAGTTACTGTGTGTGTTGGTACAAATACTTTACACCTAGCACTCTGAAGTTAAGCCTACTGCTCTGCCAAGTTACCAAGGGGGTAAGCAGGGGTTAGCTGAGGGTGATTCTCTTTTACCCTGACTAGAGTGAGGGTCCTTGCTTGAACAGGGGGCAACCTGACTGTCAACCAAAGACCCCATTTCTAACACCCGGGTACTTCACCAAGTAGTTGCAGTGGACAACTCGGAGCACCTGTGCAGAGTGGCACAGGTCCCCTTTGATTGGGGGGGGTCTCAGGTTCCTCGAAGGTAGCTGTGAGTCCAACCATGCTTGTAGATTGTTTGCTAGGCAATGACCTGGAGGATTCCCCTTGGAAGGAGGTGGAACACAGGTCTCACTTCAAGATGTTGGGTCTGCCTGGGTGGGTCTGCATATCCACCGGTCAACGGCAGCCCATCAGGGTGGTCAAGAGCCCCTGCAGCCTGAAACAGTGGCCCAGGGGACTGCCAAGAAGAGGAAGGGCAGGGGGCATGGGAAACCAGCCCCAGAAGTTCCCACGATCCGGGAGGTGACGCCCCGGAGTCTACAGGGAAACAGGTGGGAGGTCCCTGAGCTGTCACGGTGGCAGCAGGAAGGGGGACCCACCAGGGAGGCATTTTGTGAGGCACAGAAAAATTGCCCTACTCTAGAGGGACTGGGGCAGCAGGCTGCAGACCAGGCGGCTGGCAAGGAGCCAGGATCTCACCTGATCTCCTTGAAGGATGATCTCCTGTATAGTGAGCCTAAGGTTCCTGAGCCTGGGTCAGCCCGTGTGCTGGTGGTACCCCAGTGCTTCAGGGCCTTCCTACTGAGGTGGTTAATGATGTGCCTTTAGCTGGGCATTTGGGGTGGGACAAGACTTGTGAGGTGCTTGTCACCCACTTTCACTGGCCCCCAATGCTCAGGCACTCAGATACACATTGCAGGTCTTGCCAAACTTACCAGGCAAGTGGCAAGAGTGGGGGGGAATGTAAGGCTCACCTCTAACCTTTTCCTGTTGTCAGTACCCCCTTTGAAAGAGTTGGCATTGACATTGTAGGGTCTCTGGATTCCAAGACAGCGATGGGCAACAGGTTCATCCTGGTCTTGGTGGACCATGCCACCAGGTACCCAGAAGCCATTCCTCTGAGGTCAATCACTTCTCCGGTTGTGGGTCATGCTTTGATGGGGGTTTTAACCCGCATGGGGTTCCCCAAGGAAGTGGTATCTGTTAGGGGTAACAACTCCATATCCACATATATGAAGTCTCTGTGGAAGGTGTGTGGGGTAACCTACAAGTTCACCACCCCTTACCACCCTCAAAGTAATGGTTTGGTTGAGAGATTTAACTGCATTTTGAAAGGCATGATCATGGGCTTGTCAGAGCCCTTGAGGCAGAAGTGGGACATCCTCCTGCCATGCCTTCTGTTTGCTTACAGGGAGGTGCCTCAAAAGGGACTTGTGTTTAGTCCCTTTGAACTGATCTATGGCCACCCTGTGAGGGGACCTTTAAGTCTGGTGAAGGAGGCTTTGGAAAAAGCTCCTAGTGAACCCCCCCAGGATGTATTTAGCTACATTCTGGCTCTGCGAAACCAGACTCCCCGCTTCAGGAGTCTCGCAAAGGAGAACCTGGAAGCAAGCCAGGAGGATATGAAATGGTGGTGTGACCGGAATGCCACTCTGGTCGAGTTTCAACCTGGTCAGAAAGTGTGGGTGATGGCACCAGTGGAGCCTAGGGCGCTCCAAGACAAGTGGACTGAGCCTTATGAGGTGGTGGAGCACAAGAGTGAAGTCACCTATCTGGTGGACTTGCAGACTCCTAGGAACCCTTTAAGGGTCCTGCATGTTAACCGCCTCAAACCCCACTTTGAGCAGACTGAACTGTCCATGCTCCTTGCAACAGATGATGGGGTGGAGGAACAGAATGAGCCTCTTCCTGACCTCCTGTCTGCAGGAGAACAATATGGGTCTGTGGAGGGAGTGATCCTCTCCCCCTCCCTGACTGAAGAACAGCAGAGGGACTGTCGCCAGGTGTTGGGACAGTTCGCCTCACTGTTTTCCCTGATCCCAGGGGTCACACACTTGTGCACACATGATGTGGACACTGGGGACAGTCCACCTATTAAAGAGAAAGTTTACAGGGTGACTGACAGGGTCAGGGCTAGCATTAAGGATGAGGTATCCAAAATGTTAACCCTAGGGGTTATTGAGCATTCCAGCAGCCCTTGGGCCAGCCCAGTGGTATTAGTCCCAAAGGCTGCTGCACCTGGTGCCACTCCAGAACTCAGGATCTGTGTGGACTACCGGTGACTCAATGTGGTCAGCAAGAGTGACGCACACCCCATTCCCCCAAGCTGATGAGCTCATAGACCGGTTGGGAGCTGCCTTTGCCGTTTGACTTAACATCTGGAAACTGGCAGATTGCCTTTACTGAGAGGGCCAAGGAGAGGTCAGCATTTTCTACCCCAGATGGACACTTTCAAATTAAAGTGATGCCATTTGGGATGAAGAATGCCCCTGCCACCTTTCAGAGGATAGTCAACCAGGTATTGGCTGGGCTGGATGAGTTTAGTGCTGCCTACCTGGATGACATTTCTGTGTTTAGTTCCACATGGGAAGAACTTCTGCAACACCTCTGGAGAGTGTTAGAAACCCTGCAGAAGGCAGGCCTCACTATTAAAGCAATCAAGTGCCAAATAGGGCAGGGTTCTGTGGTGTACTTGGGACACCAGGTAGGGAGTGGCCAGGTGGCACCCTTACAGCCAAACATTGACACCATTCTGGCTTGGGAGCCTCCCAAAACCCTGTCTGAGGTGAGATCCTTGTTAGGTCTCACTGGCCACTACAGGAGTTTTGTCAAGGGATGTGGTACCATTGTTATCCCCTTGACTGAGTTGACTTCTAAGAAGCAACCCAAAAAGGTGATCTGGACAGAGGTTCGCCAGACCGCTTTTGATGCCCTGAATGCTGCCCTGTGCACAGCACCTGTGCTGAAGGCACCTGACTACTCCAAGGAGTTTGTTGTGTAAGCAGACACCTCAGAGCAGGGTATTGGTGCAGTAGTCACGCAGCTTAATGAAGAGGGCCTACATCAACACATAGCCTTCATTAGCAGGAGATTACTTCCTGCAATGTAGGTGGAGTGCCATAAAATTTGAAGCGCTTGCTGTGGTCTGGGTGCTGAAGACCCTACTTGTTTTGGACTCACTTCTGGGTTCAGACCGACCATTGGCCCCTCAAATGGTTAACGCAGATGAGGGGTGAGAATCCAAAACTGTTGAGGTGGTCCATTTCCCTACAGGGGATGGACTTTATGGTGGAAAACCGCCCCGGTACAGAACACGCCAGTGCTGATGGTCTGTCCAGATTCTTCCACCTTAGTGATGAGAACTCCCATGAGGTTGGGTAGTTGCTCCCCACTTTAAGTTGGGGGAGACACGTGTTAGACTTTTCATCCTTGGCGTGGTCTCCCTTAACTTTTTGCTTCTGTTTCCCAGATTTTTGATGTGTTCTGGACTCTGTTTTTGCTGTTTTTGTTACTCTGGGCACTTTACCACTGCTAATCAGTGCTAAAGTGCAAGTGCTCCTATACAAAATGTGTATGTAATTGGTTCATCCATGATTGGCATATTACATTCACTATTAAGTCCCTAGCACAGTGCACTAGGGGTGCCCAGGGCCTGTAAATCAAATGCTACTAGTGGGCCTGCAGCACTGATTGTGCCACCCACATTAGCAGCTCTGTAAACATGGCTCAGACCTGTCATTGCACTGTCTGTGGGTGCGTTTTTCACTGTACCCACTTGGCAGGCCTAAACCTTCCCTTTTCTGACATCAAAAACACCCTAAGGTAGGCCCTAGGTAGCCCCAAGGGCAGTGTGCAGTGTATGGTTAAGGTAGGACATTTAGGTGGTCATCACAACCCTGGCGGTCGGTGCAAAAGCTGCGGTAAAACCGCCAACAGGCCGGCGGGAAAAAAAATGGAATCACGACCGTGGCGGAAACCGCCAACAAAGACAGCCACTTTAACACTGCAACTGCCACGGCGGTATAAACAAACAGCGCGGCAGTCACCGCCAACAGACAGGCGGGAGTCAAAGTACCGCCCACAGTATCACAACAGTCTAATCCGCCACCTTTTCCGGGGCGGATTCACCGCTGATAAAAACACCGCGGAAACAGGCATTTCGAAGGGAAAACGCTCACCTCTACACACCCCACGAGGAACAAGGACACCATGGACCCGGAACTCCAAATCCTCCCAGCCATAGTCTTCCTGCTCCTCTACCAGAAGCATGTACGCCGGCGCAGAAGACAACGGTGAGTACTGCACCTACGACACAGGGAAGGGGGGAGGGGAAAAACAGTGACACACACACGCAACACCCCCACCCCCACCCTCACCCACTACAACACACACACTAATACATATCTATACATCACAGTTACACCCCCCAGACCCCCTGGAAGAATGCAAAGACAAAAGGAAATTACTGTAACCATTGAAATATATTGAAATACAGCAATCAAAAATATATACACACTAAAAACTATTATATACACCAAATTTACAAGTCCAGGCATTGTACCAGGCATTGTCCGTGGACCACTGCGCCCAAAAAACATGGGCAAAGCCCACACAGGATACCTGACCAAAACGGAGAGAACATTGCAGGGGCATCGGATAGCAAAACTACAGGCACCTCAGGGGGAAGGGAAGGGGGGCACCTCAGCCAGATGAGTGCACCACGCCAGATCCACGAGGGGGCTCCATGCCCACTGTTCCATCCTGGGGAGTGCAAAGCCACAGTCTCTCAAGTCTCACAAGTGGGTGGGTTTCCCACTGTTCCATCCTGGGGAGTGCAAAGCCACAGTCTCACAAGTCTCTACAGTGGGTGGGTTGCCCACTGTTCCATCCTGGGGAGTGCAAAGCCACAGTCTCACAAGTCTCTACAGTGGGTGGGTTGGCCACTGTTCCATCCTGGGGAGTGCAAAGCCACAGTCTCACAAGTCTCTACAGTGGGTGGGTTGCCCACTGTTCCATCCTGGGGAGTGCAAAGCCACAGTCTCACAAGTCTCTACAGTGGGTGGGTTGCCCACTGTTCCATCCTGGGGAGTGCAAAGCCACAGTCTCTCAAGTCTCTACAGTGGATTGGTTTCCCACTGTCCCATCCTGGGGAGTGCAAAGCCACAGTCTCTCAAGTCTCTACAGTGGGTGGGTTTCCCACTGTTCCATCCTGGGGAGTGCAAAGCCACAGTCTCTCAAGTGGATAACAGTCTCCACTGGTTCTGGAGGGTGCCTGTTGGCCAGAGTGCTTCTTCCTGTGCAGGATTGAGGTAGTGGATGCATGTCTCCACTGGTTCTGGTGGGGGCCTGGTGCCCAGAGTGCATCGTGCAGCCCTGTCCGACACAGATGCGGCACTGCCCCTGCCGCTCATGGGCCAGCGCTGCGTGAGATGGCGGTCCCCTGTTCAGCGGTGCTTGGGATGGCGGTCCCTTGTTCAGCGGTGCTTGAGATAGCCATGCCCTGTTCAGAGGTGCTTCAGATGGCGGTCCCCTGTTTAGCGGTGCTTGGGATAGCCGTGCCCTGTTCAGCGTGCTTCAGATGGCGGTCCCCTGTTCAGCGGTGCTTGGGATAGCCGTGCACTGTTCAGCGGTGCTTCAGATGGCGGTCCCCTGTTCAGCGGTGCTTGAGATGGCGGTCCCCTGTTCAGCGGTGCTTGGGATAGCCGTGCCCTGTTCAGCGGTGCTTCAGATGGCGGTCCCCTGTTCAGCGGTGCTTGGGATAGCCGTGCCCTGTTCAGCCGTGCTTCAGATGGCGGTCCCCTGTTCAGCGGTGCTTGAGATGGCGGTCCTCTGTTCAGCGGTGCTTGAGATAGCCGTGCCCTATTCAGCAGTGCTTCAGATGGCGGTCCCCTGTTCAGCGGTGCTTGGGATGGCGGTCCCTTGTTCAGCGGTGCTTGAGATAGCCGTGCCCTGTTCAGAGGTGCTTCAGATGGCGGTCCCCTGTTTAGCGGTGCTTGGGATAGCCGTGCCCTGTTCAGCGGTGCTTCAGATGGCGGTCCCCTGTTCAGCGGTGCTTGGGATAGCCGTGCACTGTTCAGCGGTGCTTCAGATGGCGGTCCCCTGTTCAGCGGTGCTTGAGATGGCGGTCCCCTGTTCAGCGGTGCTTGGGATAGCCGTGCCCTGTTCAGCGGTGCTTCAGATGGCAGTCCCCTGTTCAGCGGTGCTTGGGATAGCCGTGCCCTGTTCAGCGGTGCTTCAGATGGCGGTCCCCTGTTCAGCAGTGCTTGGGATAGCCGTGCCCTGTTCAGCCATGCTTCAGATGGTGGTCCCCTGTTCAGCGGTGCTTGAGATGGCGGTCCTCTGTTCAGTGGTGCTTGAGATAGCCGTGCCCTATTCAGCAGTGCTTCAGATGGTGGTCCCCTGTTCAGCGGTGCTTGGGATAGCCGTGCCCTGTTCAGCAGTGCTTCAGATGCCGGTCCCCTGTTCAGCGGTGCTTGAGATGGCGGTCCCCTGTTCAGTGGTGCTTGAGATAGCCGTGCCCTGTTCAGCGGTGCTTGAGATGGCAGTCCCCTGTTCAGCGGTGCTTGGGATAGCCGTGCCCTGTTCAGCGGTGCTTGAAATGGCGGTCCCCTGTTCAGCGGTGCTTGAGATAGCCGTGCCCTGTTCAGCGGTGCTTCAGATGGCGGTCCCCTGTTCAGCGGTGCTTTGGATAGCCGTGCCCTGTTCAGCGGTGCTTCAGATGGCGGTCCCCTGTTCAGCGGTGCTGGCCATGCCGGGGTGCTCATGTGCCATCTGGCCTGGGCCTGGCGGGGCCCTCCTGCCCACCTGTCCTGTGGGTGCCGGGGCCCTCCTGGGCAGCTGTGCTGGGGCTTTTGGTGGCCTCCTGGGCAGCTGTATTGGGGCTTTTGGTGGCCTCCTGGCCAGCTGGGATGGGGCTTGCGGGGCCCTCCTGGCCAGCTGGGCTGATGGCGGTGTTGTCGGGCGTGCTGCCCTTCCCAGCCTTTCCTGCTCTCCTGTGGCCCTTTCCCACCTTGGCCGGTGTCCCAGCTACCTCGACACTCCCGCCGGGAGCCCTGGTAGGGATTTTTGTCCCTGGTGTCTTGACCCTCTGCCGCCGTGCACTGTCAATTTTTGGATGTTTCTGAGGGGGGGGCTGGCTGTGCTGTGACTCCATACCAGACTGGCTGCCCTGGTGGGCGGTGCACTCCAGTGACCATGTACAACATGCACCACCGGGCCCGGTGATGTAGTGGCTGAGGTGCTAGCTCTGGGCCTATGACATGGACGGGGTGGGGGAGTTGAGGGAAAGAGGTTAAGTTTGGAGAGGACATTTTTTGGGGGAGCAGTGGGACGGGTAGGTGTAGTGGGTATGGGAGTGGAGGAAGAGGTTGTGGTTGTAGGAGGTGTAAGTGGGGTGGCTTTGGGTGCAGGTGTCTGGGCTGTAGGCTGTCGTGAGGTGGATGGCTGTTGGGTGGGTGGCTGCCTGCGTTTGTGTATCTTGGGAGGGGGCGGCACAGACACACTGGGAGAGGACACAGGGGACGTGTAAATGGCAGTGGGGGTGGTGATTGCACGTGTGCGGGGTGTTCTGGTGTGTGTGCTGCTGAGGGACGTAGTGGCTGAAGATGCTGTGCATGCAGGTGTGAGTGGAGACAAGACTGGCAGGGAGAAGGGAGACGTGGAGGAGGGGGACACAGTGGAGGCAGTGGATGTTGGTATGTCTGTGTGTGGATGTTGCTTGTGTGACTGCCTGTGGGATGTGTGGTGCTTATGTCTGCGTGAGCTGCCCTTGGGTGTTGAGGTGTGTGCAGGCTGGTCTGATGGTGTGCTTGGGATAGGCAGAGGTACAGGGTATTGGGTCTGGGTGTAGGAAGTTGGAGGGGGATGCTAGACACAGGGACAATGGCTGCCATCAGTGCTGAGGCCAGAGATTGCAGGGTTCGATGAAGGGCAGCCTGACCAGAATGAATGCCCTCGAGGTATGCATTACTTTGGTGCACTTCCCTTTCTACACCCTGGATGGCATTCAAAATGGTAGACTGCCCAACAGTGAGCGACCTGAGGAGGTCAATGACCTCCTCACTGAGGGCAGCAGGGGTGACTGGGGCAGGGCCTGAGGTGCCTGGGGCGAAGGAGATGCCCACCTTCCTGGGTGAGCGGGCACGGGGCAAACGCTGAGGGGTTGCTGGGAGGGCGGTGCTGGTGCGGGGGTGGCGGCTGTACCTGTTGTTGCGGGGGGCAGAGATATTGCCGCCACCACAGGGGAGCTCCCATCAGAGGACGAGTCCGATCCACTAATGTCCGCTCGTGTCCCCGCCGTGGAGCTCCCGTTGCTCTCCGTCCCACTGGCGAATTCCGAGTCGGTAGTGTGCCCCTCCATGGCCATGTGGGATGCAGCTCCTTCGTGATCCGGTGCCACTGCTCCTCCGCCTGATGATGCTAATGCACACATGAACAGGAATACCACAAAAATGGGGGGGGGAACAGAAGAAAGATAAGTTGAGTGCATGCATTCCCGCTACCGTTGGCAGACAGCACAGACACAGAAGCCCCCTGCACTATGCCGCGCACTTGGGGTCCACTTTGCAATCCCTGGGACATGGCCTACAAGGCTATGGACGACATCTGCACACATAGGTGACACAGGGCCATGAATAGCTGTACTTGGCACCCTGCAGAGGTGGGGAGCGGCGGCACAGGGCCGTGCCTTACGGAGGGGCCTAGCCTACGGAACTCGCCCTGGCCTAGGGATACCCACAGCCCTCCTCCCCCACCCAGACACCTCCACAGCGCGCAAAGTTAGCAGAATGTGAGTGTACTCACCCCCTTGTGTCTCCTGTGATGCCCTCACGCGCCCATCCAACTCAGGGTAGGCCACTGCCAGGATCCGGAACATCAGGAGGGTCAAGGTCCGACGGGCACCCCTCCCACGTTGGGAGGCCATCCCCAGCTGAGCCTCCGCCGTCTTCCTGCTCCAGCGGCGAATGTCCTCCCATCTCTTCCGGCAGTGGGTGCCCCGTCTGTGGTGGACCCCCAGGGTCCGGACGTCCTTGGCGATGGCACGCCATATATCCATCTTCTGGTGGGCGCTGACCTATATGAAATGTACAGGGGGAGAAGAAAAGTAATTACCTTCTGCACCATCAATGTGAGTGGCCCCCCATCCCTACCCTTGCCATGTGGCACATGCACTCACCGTCGTTTCAAGCATGCCTCAATCTCTCCCCCCCCATCTTTCATCCACCCCACTCAACACAGGCATAGCCCATACAGCATGCTCCCAGTGTATTTACCTGTTTGTCTGGAGGACCGTAGAGTAGCGTGTACTGGGGGAGGACCCCATCCACAAGCTTCTCCAACTCCTACGATGTGAAGGCAGGGGCCCTTTCCCCAGTCGCATGAGCCATTGTCCCTTCCAGACCGAGGTCACAGCAGCACTTGCAGTGTAGGTCCTCTCCTGTCGAAGATCAGGTATCGAGTGAATTAACAGAGAGAAAATGGCGGTCACGTCCGCGGCGGTGCGTACCGCGACCGCCGGCGCACATCGTCATTGGCTCCTGAGACTCATAGGGTCCAATGTTAGCCAATGCAGCATTGCGCCGCGGTCTTCGACCGCCTACCGCCACGGTGTGCAACGCCAGCGCAGTTACCTCACATCCCATTGTCACACTTTACAGGTCAGGCAGCAGCCATTTCAGGGGCCCACAGGCCTTACTTTTTGTACTGCGTCACACATACCTAGGCCTTGCATCCACACTCATACAAGCCATTCGATGGTTTAAGATCTGTGTTTTTTGTAAGCTGGGGTTACGTACCTCTGGGATGTTTGACTCTGTGCTCGCTGTTGTCCTTCATAGGCACCGTCCGCTGGGACATGTGAGGAGATGGCGGCATTCTCCGGTGTACAGACCGCTGGTGGACCTGTCGACAATGGAGGAGAGATATCTCATCCTGACATACAGGCTTGACCGTGCCACTATTCTGGAACTGTGTGCCCAGCTGGAGCCAGATCTGATGTCACCTATCCACCATCCCACAGGAATCCCCCCTCAAGTGCAGGTGCTGTCAGTACTCCATTTCCTAGCAAGTGGGACATTTCAAACAACAGTGGCCTTAGCATCAGGGATGTCCCAGCCTATGTTTTCCAACGTGTTGTCCAGAGTGTTGTCTGCCCTGCTGAAACACATGCGGAGCTACATCGTTTTCCCTGAGGTGGAGGATTTGGCTACAGTGAAAGGTGACTTCTATGCCCTTGGACATATCCCCAACATCATAGGTGCCATTGATGGGACCCATGTGGCTTTGGTCCCCCCTCACAGGAGTGAACAGGTGTACAGAAACCGGAAGAATTATCATTCCATGAATGTCCAGATGGTATGTTTGGCAGACCAGTACATCTGCCATGTGAATGCCATGTTCCCTGGCTCAGTGCATGACGCCTACATCCTGCGGAATAGCAGCATCCCTTATGTGATGGGTCAGCTCCAGAGGCACCGTGTGTGGCTAATTGGTGACTCTGGTTACCCCAACTTGTCATGGCTACTGACCCCAGTGAGGAATCCCAGGACTAGGGCAGAGGAACGCTACAATGAGGCCCATGGGCAAACTAGGAGGGTGATTGAGCGGACCTTCGGCCTCCTGAAGGCCAGGTTCAGGTGCCTCCATATGACAGGTGGATCCCTATTCTACTCACCAAAGAAGGTGTGCCAGATCATCGTGGCCTGCTGTATGCTTCACAACCTGGCTTTGCGTCACCAAGTGCCTTTTCTGCAGGAGGATGGTCCAGATGGTGGTGTTGTAGCAGCTGTGGAGCCTGTGGAGAGTGAAGAGGAGGAAGACGAAGAAGACGACATAGACAACAGGAACACAGTGCTACTGCAATATTTCCAATGAACAAAGGTAAGAATACAAACCGGCCTACTACATGTACTTAAACACTACTACCTCTGTACTGTCTGTCCTTTTCACCCAGTGTATGGTAACTGAGTTGTCACTTTCCCTTACGATTTCAGAGATCTGGGTCCCACAGTGTGACATCTGCTTTGTTTCCCCATGGACTACAGCTGTGTGACATTGGTATGTTAGCATCACAATGTAAATAAGCATTTTGGCACTGTAATTACAGATAAATATATTCACATTCACAGACAGACTCCTGATTGTTTTGTGCAATAACGGTGTTTATTAAGGTGCAAATTATTGGAGGGGGGTTGTAAATTGGTGAGGGGTGATGGTGGAGGAATGTCCATGGCAGAGTCCAGTCTATTAGTCTCACAGGTGCATTGTCCAAATGGGTCTGGGAAGTGGAGCTGGGGCAGTTTAAGGATGGACAGGGTGACAAAGTGGGACAGTGGGATGACTATCCGGGTGGTATCCTTTCTTGGCGGGGGTCTTGGCATCTTACTCTGTCCTCTTCCTGGATCTCTAGGACCGCTTGCGGGGTGGTTCTCCTTATGCAGGGGGTGGGGTGCTGGTGGCCTGTTGGTTCTGTATTGGTGCCTCCTGTCCACTAGCGCCGGCGGAGGTGGTGTGTAGTTCTTGGTCCATGCTAGTGTCAGGGGCCCTTTGTGGTGCCACAGTGTCCCTCAAAGTGGTCACTACCAGATTCAGCACCCCTACGATGGTGCCCAGGGCGGAGCTGATGGTTCTGAGTTCCTCCCTGAAGCCCAAATACTGTTCCTCCTGCATGCGCTGGGTCTCCTGAAACTTGTCCAGTACCGTAGCCATCGTCTCCTGGGAGTGGTGGTATGCTCCCATGATGGAGGAGAGGGCCTTGTGGAGAGTGGGTTCCCTGGGCCTGTCCCCACCCTGTCGCACAGCAGCCCTCCCAGTTCCCCTGTTTCCCTGGGCCTCTGTCCCCTGGACCGTGTGCCCACTGCCACTGCCCCCAGGTCCCTGTTGTTGTTGGGGTGGTGGGTTAACCTGAGTGCCCTGTAGTGGTGAACACACTGCTGCTTGATGTGTCCTGGAGACAGAGGTGTGGGCCCGCTGGGTGGGTGCTGTGCTGGTGTTTCCAGAGGGGGGTAGGTCTGCAGTGGCCTGTGGCTGTGTGAGGGGAACCGACTGTCCCGAGGTCCCCGATGGGCCAGGCTGGTCATCTAGATGCAGGTCGACAGAGCTGCAGTCATCACTGTGGGCCTCTTCTGGGGGGGTTGGACATTTGTGGACCCTCCTGTGCGGTGACGTTGCGTAGGGGTCCTGCAGGGGTATAAAAGCATGATTATTGCATCTATGTGTGGAATGGTGCGCAATGGGTGGGTGCCCGTGTCCCCCAGTGCTTGCATTCCTGTGTGGGGGCTTTTGTGTCGGTGGTTTGGGGGGGTATGGGTATGTGCAGTGGGCATGCTTTGGTGATGGGTGTCCATGCTTTGTGGTCGCATGCAGGGCTTGGTGTTGGGATGGGTGCGTTGTGATGGTGGGACATTTGCAAGGAGTAGGAGTGATGGGGGTGAGGCTGAGGGTGGGGGTATGTGTTGGCATGCAGGTGGGGTGGGGGGATGAAGTAGTGAAGATGTCACTTACCAGAGTCCATTCCTCCAGATACTCCGCCGAGGCCCTCAGGATGCAGGATCGCAAAGACCTGCTCCTCCCATGTCGTAAATTCTGGTGGAGGAGGTGGGGGTCCGCCGCCAGTCTTCTGCACTGCAATCCAGTGTCTGGATACCACGGAACGCACCTTCCCCCATAGGTCGTTCCACCTCTTCCTGATGTCATCCCGATTTCTTGGGTGCTGTCCCACTGCGTTGACCCTGTCGACTATTCTACTCCATAGCTCCATCTTCCTTGCAATGGACGTCTGCTGCACCTGTGCTCCGAATAGCTGTGGCTCTACCCGGATGATTTCCTCCACCATGACCCTGAGTTCCTCCTCCGAAAACCTGGGGTGTCTTTGCGGTACCATGGGGTGGTGTTGGTGATGTGTGGGGTGGAATGTGTGGTGATAAGTGTGGTGATATGTATTGGTGTGTTGTGTGAAGTGCGTGGTATTTGTGTGGGTGATGGTAATATGTGCGTTTGGGTGCTCGATTCTTCTATATGGTCTCTCTCTCTGTGCGTCGTCCCGATTTTTTTGTGGTGGGGGTTTGTGGGTGATGTGGGTGTGTGTTTTATATTGTATTGGGTGTGTGGGAGTGGTGTTTGTATGTGTATCAGGTGTGTGTATTTGGATTTGTCCAATGTGGCTGTGTTTCGTAGGAGTGTGTGTATTTTGAGCGCGGCGGTGTGTACCGCCAATGGGATACCGTGGTTGAAAGACCGCCGCGTGGATTCGTGTGTCGTGATAGTGTGGGCGTATTTCTGTTGGCGTGACGGTGTCGGTTTGGTTATCGCCAGTTTATCGCTGGCCTTTGGTGTGGCGGACTTCTGTGGGTGTCTGTATTTTGGCGGTTTCCGAGTTATGGGTCATAATGACCGTGGCGGTTTACCGCGGCCGCGGCGGTGTGTTGGCGGTCTTCTGCACAGCGGTAAGTGGCTTTTACCGCCAATGTTGTAATGACCCCCTTAGTAATGTGCTTTATATGTCCTAATAGTAAAATACTGCTACGTTCATTTTTCACTGTTGCAAGGCCTGTCCCTCTCATAGATTAACATGGGGGCTACCTTTAAATATGATTATTAAAGTGTAGATTCCCTTTGGGAGTTGATAGATATCTGAAGTTTGGGGTCTCTGAGCTCACAATTTAAAAAAAACAGCTTTTGGTAAAGTTGATTTTAAGATTGTGTGTTTGAAAATGCCACTTTTAGAAAGTGGGCATTTTCTGGCTGAAACCATTTCTGTGACTCTGCCTGTTTGTGGATTCCCTGTCTGGGTCAGTTTGACAGTTGGGCTGGTTGCACCTCTCCCTAGACAGTGACCAAAGGGAACTGGGGTATAGTCTGCATTTCCTGATGAGCCATCTGTGCTAGGAGGGAGGGGTGGAGTGGTCACTCACACCTGAAAGGGCTGTGCCCGCCCTCACACAATGCAGTCTCCAACTCCCTGGTGTGCGTGTAGGGCCTGGCCTGGGCAAGGCAAGATTTCACAAATAAGAGAGACTTTTTCTTTAAAGTAAGCCTACTTCAAAGGGCAAAATATGTATAAAAAGGGCACCCAAAACCTCAGACTTTAGAACACTTCTGGAAACAAAGAGGAACCTCTGCCTGGAGCAGAGCTGAAGAGCTGAGGAAGAAGAGCTGCCCGGCCTGTGACTGTGCTTTGTGGAGCCCTCCTGCAGTTGCTGCTTCTGCCTGTGCTAGAGGGCAAAGACTGGATTTTGTGCTGCCTTCCGTCTTGTGAAGAACTCTCCAAGGGCTTGATTTAGAGCTTGTCTCCTGTTTTTTTTAGTCTCAGGGACAGCAAAGACTTCTCTCTGCCAGCACCTGGAGCCTCTGCTGAGACTCCTACTCTGCCAAGTGGTGCCCATCCAGTTCCTGGGACACTGAAAGGAGAAGCTGGCAGGCCAAGAGTGAGAAATCCACACACGACTGCCGTGTGGGGAAAAGATCAACGCGACTCCTATCTTTGCCTGAAAAATTGATGTGCCACCTGCTTCGTGGCTGAAAATCGATACTCACCTGTAACCCAACCAGAAGATTGACCCCTGCGGCTGGAGAAACGATGAGCAGCATAGCTGACAGAGGCTGGTGAGATCGCAACCTGTGCTACGTGGTTTTTCAGATTATCGTGCGGCAGGATTTCCGACGCAAACATCGATGAGCGTGTAAAAATTACGCAAGGCCTGTCTGGACCCGAGAGTGTGGTTCGAATCGATGCATCACTCTCCTGCGGAGAGAAGAAATGATGCACGCTAACTCAACTGTAGGCGAAACGACACACTGTCTCGCTCGTGAGTGATATCGACACATGGCAAGCCCTTTTTGATGCACACTCACACATGCAGGGTTATTTTTGACTCACCCAGGTACATTTCCACACTAACAGCGTTAGTGTTGTGTTTAATATTACATGAAGACACTTGGGGTTTTAATTGATAACTTGACTTGTGTATTGTGTATTTTTGTTGTTTTGGTCTTGTTTTGTTTAAATAAATATTTTCTATTTTTCTAAACCTCTGTTGTGTCATTTCGTAGTGTTTTCATTAAGTTACTGTGTGTGTTGGTACAAATACTTTACACCTAGCAGTTTGAAGTGAAGCCTACTGCTCATGCCAAGCTACCAAGTGGGTTAGCGGGGGCTAGCAGAGGGTGATTCTCTTTTACCCTGACTAGAGTGAGAGTCCTTGCTTGGACGGGGGTAACCTGACTGCCAACTCAGGATCCCATTTCTAACACATAGAAATCAGGCTTCTTTTAATTCTTTCTCAGTAATATCCACATCTTAGAAATTACATATCAAATACATTGGTTTGGATGGGGCTATTACCATGTGAGGGAAGGTAATAACACCTGAAAATTGTATTGTAAATAAAAGAGTATCTACAATTGGTGATGTTGTAACTGGAAGAGACTCAATAATTGTTAAACAAGTTATCAATAGCTCTCCTGAAGATTTGTTCACTCTAGTTTTCCTGCAATGGAGCAGGGATAAATTGTAAGTTGAATGAACAATTATAGGGAAAATGTGTTGGTAAACACCACATACATGTCTTTCAAGAGACATGGGCATAACAACCAAGTTATAGAAGCAGTTGTATAACTTTTAATATTAATGCCTCACCATCAAGTGCAGGAAGACTTCTAATTTGGATTAAAATTGTTTTGGGCTGCAAAATAAAGATCCTAGAAATCCCCTTGCAAGATCTTCTAGGAATTCTTATGACACCAGCATCAGGGTGTTGCTTTTTTGTTAGCTAATATAAACAATAGAAAAGTAGCACCGAATAAAGAAGCCCAGATTTTTCAGTTCCTCACAACTTTATTTAGATTAGCCAGGCCATAACTGGCCACTGATCCTGCTGAGAAATGTTAACACTCCTTGATAGTATTATACTTTGACCTAGGTAGAGGATGAAGAATATGTATATCAGCATTACAGATCCCTCTTATTAAATGACAGGACTTGGTGGCTGTAAATTGATCACATTGACTCTTTAATGAGGGCTACGATCCTGTATAGGTTGCACTTGTTCAGATACTAATGGTGCAAGAATATTCAGAAGGACAAATTCAGAGAGCAGAATAAACTACATCATGTTAGGCCTTCAGCTGTAGTCAGCACTAAGATATGGAGATCACAGAAAATTCTAACAGTGATCATCATAGTTCCTCATTAACTATGATGGGGGCCCTTATACCTACATTGGCTATCATACTGAAGACATGTACCCCCATAAAGTTAACCAACAAATGCAAGGGTGTTAAATGCTCAATGAGTGTTACTAATCAAAAACGTTGGCTAATATCTATGCTTTAGTCCAAAGTATACTCCAACTGTATGTCTCTACACCAATAAGTGAAATGCCAATTGTACAGTTTCACACTGTCCTTTTTTATACTCTCAAAGCTTTATTTGTTAAGTTGTGTAATCGTAAATAAACAAACAAAGAAAAATCCTTTTTACACCACTGAGTGTAAAACAGGCAAAAAGGTTTAAAATCTGCATGGGCGGATGCAAACTGATGGGCACTAAAGATAGCTGCCCCTTCTAGCATATAATAGTGCATGGTAGTCTGCAGAATACAACTTCAGCTGATTTTCATATACCATCAGAGGCCTAGGAGAAACATTTCTCTGATCTGTGCTCATTAAATAAAGAGACAATATTAAGAGTTTCAAACAGTATATTTGATTTTCCTGGGGAACTAATCTCGATCGATAATAAACCTGCTCTCCATTGGTCTCTCTTAGAGACTAAAAAAGTTATATTGAGCTTGAAAAAAGGGTGACTTAGATCAGAACCATTGGTTTGAATATCTCAAATTAATTCTTGCCAAATCCTTTTGTGGACGTGCAAATATTCCAGATACATTAAAAGGAGAAGAAATATTTCCAGTCCATAAAATGAGCCTGTAAATTATATACCTATAAGTCTGTTGCATAACCTACAAAATATTTCTGTAGACAGATAGTAGATAGATTACAGGGCTGGATTGAGGAGAATCATGTCTTTCCTGCTCTCCAAGCAGAGTTCCACCAGAAGATCAGTACTATAAATCAGTTGTCTCATTTTACAATATTATATTGTGTTAGACCAGTCAGGTGTTGGTGTGGTTTCTCCTGTCTTTTTGCTTTTGACCTCTTGTTTTTGATCCTTTGCTGAATTTAGCATTTGCTGGCATTAGGACTCTGGGCACATTGCTGGTGTGTTTTACATGTCCTTCTATGCCCACTTACTGTATCATTTGGCAATTCATTTTGCAGATGTTGGTGACCTCACATATGCTCCTGGTGTGACCACTGCAGCCAGCTACAGGTCATTAATCTATGCTTATTTTCTGTACACTTGAATTGCAATGTTTGTACCTGTTTAAATGAATACATACTTGAAAAATTTGACATACTCCAAACTTCTTTTTTTTTTGCAAGGGTGTTTATTGAAGTGCTAAATTTATGAGGGGCTAGTGCAAATGGATGGGGTTATGATGGAGGAAAGTCCAGGGTATTGTTCCAGTCTATTTGTAGCACAGATGCATTGTCCAAGGGGACATAGGAAGGGGAGCAATGGCAGTTCAAGGTGGACAGGGTGACAGGGCGGGACACAAGGGTGACAATCAGGAGAGTCTCATTCCGTAACGGGTGTCTTGGCAATAGTCTTTGGCTTCTGTCTGGATCACAGGGAATGTTTACGGGGTGGTTCTCCTTCTGCAGGGGGAGGGGTGCGGGTGGCCTGTGAGTCCTGTGGCGGGGCCTCTTGTCCACTAGTGGCAGCAGAGGAGGAAGGCTGTTCAGATGTCTGGCTAGTGGCAGGGGCCCGATGTTGTATGACTGCCTCCCTCATCATTTTGGCCATGTCTGCCAGCACCCCTGCTATGGAGATCAGGGTGTTGTTGATAGCCTGCAAGTCCTCCCCGATCCCCTGGTATTGTCCCTCCTGCAGCCACCTGTTCTCCTGCACATTGTCCATGATCTGGTCCATCGTGTCCTGGGAATGTTGATATGCTCCCAGGATCTCTGCAAATGCCTCCTGGAGAGTCGGTTCCCTGGGCCTGTCCTCCCCATGGTGCACAGCAGTCCTCCCAGTGTCCCTGTTGGCCTGTGCCTCTGTCCCCTGAACCGTGTGCCCACTACCTCTGACCCCAGGTCCCTCATTGTCATGGGTTTGAGGTGTGCCCTGGGGTCCCTGTAAGAGTGGATACACTGCTGATTGACTTGTCCTGGGGACAGAGGTATGGGTACGCTGGGTGGATGCTGTGGTGGTGTTTCCTGATGGGGGAGGCTCTGTGGTGGTTTGTGACTGGGCCTGGTTAACCGACTGTCCAGAGGTCCCTGATTGGCCAGGTTGGTCATCCAGATCCTGAAGACCAGAGTTGCTGTCATCACTGTGGGACTCTTCTGTTGGGGGACTGGATATTGCTGGCGCCTCCTGTCTGGTGACATTGGCTGGGGTACCTGTGGGGATGTAAATTATGTGTTATGGTTTCTGTGTCTGACATACTGTGCATCCGTGACTTGCCCTCTTTGGTTGTATTAGTCCTGACAGCTTTCACTTGTGTACGTTGG
Source organism: Pleurodeles waltl (assembly GCF_031143425.1). Lineage (NCBI taxonomy): Eukaryota > Metazoa > Chordata > Amphibia > Caudata > Salamandridae > Pleurodeles > Pleurodeles waltl. The sequence continues at coordinate 683,329,673 of NC_090449.1, read as the reverse complement.
TGTATGGTGGGGTGATTAGTTCTCTATAGTGTGCATGCTTTAGTGATGAGTGTCCATGCAGGTCTATAAGGGGTGTCCATTCATTGGTGAAGCATGCAGAACTTGTCATTCGGATGAGTGAGATGTGCTGGTGGGGTGTGTGGGTAGTGGTGGAGTGATGGGAGTGAGGATGGGGGTTTATGATGGCAGGTAGGGGGTTGATAATAGTGGAGAGTTGACTTACCAGAGTCCAATCCTCCTCCTACTCCAGCCAGGCCCTTAGGATGCAGTATTGCCAAGACTTGCTCCTCCCATGCTGTGAGTGGTGGTGGAGGAGGTGGAGGTCCACCTCCAGTCCTCTGGATCGTGAGTTGGTGTCTTCCCCCGTAGGTCGTTCCAACTCTTCCTGATGTCATCCCTAGTTCTGGGGTGCTGTCCCACGGCATGGACCCTGTCTATGATTGTCTGCCATAGCTCCATCTTCCTAGCTATTGATATCTGCTGCACCTGTGGTCCAAATAACTGAGGCTCCTACCCTGATGATTTTCTCCACCATGACCCTTAGCTCCTCCTCTGTGAATAGGGGGTGACTTTGTGGTGCCATGGGTGTTGTGTGAGGTGTGTAAGCGAGGGTGTGTTGGGTAATGTGTTGGGGTGTGTGATGTGGGGTGTGTGAGCGGTGTATAGGTATGAGTAGTGTGTGGATCTGGTTGTGTCTGTGGTCTTGCTGTCTCTCTGTGGTGGCAATTGTTTGTAATGGTAAAGGGTTGTGGGTAATGTGAGTGTGTGTTTTATAGTGATGTGAGTGGCTGTGTGTTGTGTGTGTATGGGTGTCAGGTGTGTGTGTTGCTTGTATTGTCCAATATGGTGTTGTTTTGTTTGTGTGTTGAATGTCGCCGTGGTGATTTGTGGGTCATAATGTGGTGGGCACTGTTCTGTTGGCGTAACGGTGTGGATTTTGATACCGCCAGTTTGTCACTGACCTTTGGTGTGGCGGATTTATGTATGTGGCTGAATAGTGACGGATTGGTGTATGTGCATCATAATATGGTGAACGGACATCTGCGGGGGCGGCGGTATTTTGGCGGTAGTCAGCATGGCGGTAAGTGGAATTTACCGCCAATGTCATAATGAGAGCCACAGGTTTTTAAGCGCAGATACATAATTGTATACAGGTTCCGACTTTCCTTGCTTTCTCTAAAGAATATTATATCAATAGTCACACACACAGCTGGATGTTAATAATTATCATGATCTTCTAATGCATGCACAAAAACATCACCTTCACCCTCAGCTCCAATTTTCTTCTCCATTTAGGCATACACTTGAAGCCTATGCAAAGGAATCTTTTTTTCTAGATGTGGAAAACTCTTTTAACCATTACTCCTTTCACCCACGCCACTTCATTTGTAGCTCCCCTGGAAATGGCAGAAATGATAACAGTGGAGTAAAAAAAAATGTTTGGGCACACACAGCGAGTAATTACAGGAATAACAACAACAATTACAAATTAGAAGTGCCCATAAGAAACTGAGGCCCAGATTTAAGAGGGCCTAGTGCCTCCTTGCTCCACATTAGAGTCCTTTTTTATGACGATAATGTGGACCAACAGGGCCAAATTCGCTGTGCCATTTTTACAAAGTGGCACAATCCTCTGTGACCCGTACGCATACTGGATAGGACCTATAGAATAGTGATAGATTATCAAGAAATGAACAATTATATACCTCTTTTGACTGCTGCAGTTCCCGACACCATCACTTTGATTGAAAAGAAACAAAAACATAAAGGGACTTGGTATGCAACCATTGATATTGCTAATGCTTTCTTCCCCATCCCACTGGCCACTGAGAATCAGGGGCAATTCAATTTTCCGTGGCTTGGAAGACAATTTAAAATGTTATGTTTGCCTATGGGGTATGTACAGAGCCCCACTATCTGTCACCGGCTGGTAGCAGAACACCTGGATGAATTACTTGTCATTCTAGGAGTGCAGTTGCCTCATTATATCAATGATGTAATGATTCAGGGAGAAAGGTAAGAACAGGTGCAGACTTAGTTGGACAGGGTTGTCGAACATTTGCAATGCAAAGAGTGGATGATCAATCCAGATAAGACGCAAGGACTTTCTCACAATGTAAAGTTTCTAGGAATTCAGTGGAATCAGGAGCATAGGAGGTGTTGCTGCGGTAAGAAAAAAGATACTAGAATTTTTCACACCCCGTAATAAGCAGGAGACTCAGTGATTCATTGAATTGCTTGGTTTTTGGATGCAGCACATCCCTCAATTGAGTCAGATTTTGGCCTTTTTATACAAAGTGGCTCAAAAGAAACATGAGGTTATAGGGGAGAACAGCAGCAGTGTGTGTATGAATTGGCAAAAGAGGCGATTCAACAAGCGTTAGACTTATGGCCAGTACAGGAAGGAGACTTTGAATTATATGTAATCGCTCAGGGGCAATATGCAAATTGGAGTATGTGGCAAAAACAGGGAAGAAAGAGGGTGGCCCTGGGGTTTTGGACCAAAAAGTTAACAGACGCTGGAGAGCAATATATTCTCTTTGAGAAACAGTTACTAGTGTGTTACTGGGCTCTAGTGGATACTGAGCAATTACCCATAGATCATAATGCAATGCTGAGACCTGAGATCCCAAAAAAGCAGTGGGTGATGAGCTCACCCAAATCTCACCGAATAGGACATGCACAGGAAGCTAGTGTCATTAAGTGGAAATGGTACATACAGGAAAGGGCCCGAGTGGGACCAGCAGGAACAGTGGCTCTGTAGGAACAGATGGCACAGCCCCCGTGCAGGATGATGTTTTGCAGGAGGTACCAGAGATAAAAGACTCACCTGTGAAGTGGTGTGAGCCCTGAGGATAGGAAGCATGCATGGCTCACTGACGGTTCAGCAAAGTATGTGGGGGCCAAGAGACACTGGAAGGCAGTATTGTATATTCCTGTAATAAAGAAACTGCATTCCACTACAGAAGAAGGGAAGAGAAGTCAATATGCAGAATTGTATGCTGTATATCAAGCTTTAAAACAAGAACTACCTGGGACATGTCACATTTATACTGATTCTTAGTCTACCGCCAATAGGTTAGACACCTGGGGCCAGATGTATGAAAATATTTTGCACTCGCAAACGGTCAAATCGGCCGTTTGCTAGTGCAAAATAGTGGTCTGCAATGCATGAAAGGCATTCGCAGACCACAAAGTAGACATCGCTAAAATTGCGATTTATAGCGTTGCGACCTGGATTTTGCGAATCGCAATTTGCGATTCACAAAATCCAGGTCGCAAGGCAATGCTGCAAAAAATCGCAATTTTGAGATTTTACGCAGAATGGCATTTTGCACATGCAAAATACCATGATCTGCAACCAGGTGGTAACCTGGTGCAAAATTTTAAAATGCAGTAAAACTGCATTTTTAAATTGAACATGTAAAGCACACATGCTCTTTTGGCATGTGTGTACCTTACATATTAAAAAAAAAAAAAATTGGGGTGCAGGACAGGGGGTCTTAGGCTCCCAGCACCCTGGCCTTTTGCATTTCCAAAATTGCGATTTCTGGTTCAGAAATCGCAATTTTGGAAATGCAAAAAATTTGCAGCTATGGGCCAACAGGCCCATAGCTGCGAATGGGGCCGGTATCGCAATCTGCGATTCGGTAATAGCATTTGCGATTTTTAAGAAATCGCTATTACCGATTCGCAAATGTGATACATGGCCCTTTGCGAGTCGGTAATAGCGATTTCTTAAAAATCGCTATTACCGAATCGCAATTAGCCGTGATGGTACATCTGGCCCCTGGCGTCCAACATGGCATGCGCACACTGGCACAAATATTCCAAGGAGGTGTGAGGCAAAGAATGGTGGCAGGAACTTTGGGAAATGCTACAGCAAAGTACTGTTATTGCACATCATGTAGATGCCCACTGTCTGACCAATTCACTAGAACGATGGTTCAATTCCTTTGCAGGCGACAAAGCCAAAATCTCAGAGGCAAAAGTGGCAAAACAGGATTCTGACTTAGTGGAGATGGCTAAACGGGAGCACCAAAAATGTGGACACCTGGGAGAGAAGGCCACTAACAGGTGGGCAGAGATTAGAGGTATGGACATTCCCCTATATTAGATAAAAACAGTGAGCATATAATGTCCTATTTGTCAACACATGCAGCAGAGATCTGTCCTGCAAACTGTCATAGGCCAGTTGGGGAGAGGGAAGTTACTAGGGCCGATATGGCAAATTGATTCCACTGGGCAATTACTGAATAGTTGCAGGTGTCAATACCCATGTACGACGGTAGATACTTATTCTGGATATCTGATTGTGTTTCCATGTAAATGTGCTACTCAGTTTAACACCATCAAAACGCTTGACTTGTTAATGTTGTTTTACGGAGTCTCACTACAAGTCCAGAGTGACAATGGGTCACATTTTAAAGGTAAACTGGTGCAAGACTATTGTTCACAGCACAATATTGAGTGGATTTATCATATTCCATATTACCCACAAGGTGCACGATTGATTGAAAGAATGAACAGCTTACTAAAAGCCCAATTACAAAAACTCGCACACAGCACCCTAAGAAACTGGAGAGATCATTTGAATGAGGCCTTATTGATACTTAATAATAGACCCTTGACAAATGCAGAAATGTCATTAATGTGAATGTTAGCCCCAGCATTACAGATACAACCCCATGTCGCAACAAATGCTATCATGTATTGGGAGATAAAAACAGGAGCATTAGCTCCATACGGAGCAACACCAGGTCTTCATTTGCATGCTTTGAATATGTACAGATTGAAACCAAGATACATTACACTTATTGAAACAGGTTTTGTGGCATAGATTCCTCTAACTTCAGATTGATTGCTCCTCGGACTGGGTTGGCATTCAAAGGTATTTAGGTCTTGGGTAGAGTGACTGCTGCAGACTACCAAGGAGAAATTATACTACTTTTAATGAACAGTGAGATGATTTGATAATGCAACCTGGAGACAGAATTGCTCAGATTCTCATCATTCCCTAAGCCCTCAGGTGCCTTGGGTGCAATGGTTACGTCTTGGGCAGCACCACTGGGGTGCCCAGGATGTAACTGTTACGTCCTGCTCCCAGCCTTTGGGGAAAGTGCTTGCATTTCTCTTCCGGTCACGTGGAGGGGGTGAGAGAGGCATCAAAGGAAAGAAAAGGCCTTTCCTTTCCTTTGATGTCTCTCTCAGCATTTCTGCTGTCCAGTCATGAAGCAATCGGGCAGCAGAAATGCCCACTAGACACCAGCGATCTTTGTTGTGTTTATGTTTGTGCATAAGGGGAGTGACTCCTTGGGCATCGGTCGCTCCACAGGGGAGAAAATTATTTCAAGGCCATTTCTGTAAAGCTGCTAGACACCAGGGATTATATATATTTTTATATGTGGGGAGTGACCCCTTAGTCAAGGGGCGCTTTCCTGGAGGCAAAATTATCTTTAGGCCGTTTCGGCCCCCTTTGGGGGCATACCGGACAATTTTTATTAGGCCAATCATCCCTGAAGGGGGCCAGAAACCAATAGACGCCAGAGATGTTTTTAGGTCAATTTCACCTAAGGGGAATGACCCCCTAGGCAAGGGTCGCTCCCCTGGGTGGCAATTTAATTTGAGGCCCTTTCTGCCCCTCTTGGAGGCAGATCGACCTATTTTTTATTGGGCCGATCTGCCTCCAAGGGGGGCAAAAACCTCTAGTACCAGGGATTTTTTTTGCACTCATTTCAAGGTAGGGGAGCGACCCCTTAGCCAAAGGTCGCTCCCCTGGGGGTAAAATTTATTTTAGGCCATTTCTGTCTCCCTTGGGGGCAGATTGGCCTATTTCTATTGGAGGGCGGCAGAAACGACTTAGGCACCAGGGATTGGTGTGTGTGTTTTGTTTGGGGGTGGCAGCCCCTTGGGCAAGGGTCGCTCCCCATGGGGGCACATTACTGTTGGCCATATCTGCCCCCTTTGGGGGGTAGATCTACCTATTTTCGGAAGGCCCATCTGCCCCCCAAGGGGGGTAGAAGTCCCACCAGAGACCAAGGAAGATTTGTTTTTCCAAAAAGAGGGTAGGTGTATGGCCATACCCCCATCCCAAATAAATGGGGACAAAGTTGTTCTGCCCACCAGTGGGCAGATGGGGCAATTACCCCCGATCCATTCCCCGGGGGGCAGAAAGCCTACTAGATGCCAGGGAATAAAAAATAAAAGAAACATAGTGGGGTGGTGGCTACCAATCAGTATGGGCATGGTTTAGCCACCACCCCAACTGAAGGGGTAACAGTCTTTCAGCTCTGCCCCGCACACTAAAACATCTCACCCCACGGCAATCAAGAGGACATTTGATTATTTGGGGTTTTGGTTTTACATTTGGAGCATGAAAGCTTGTCTAACTCTCAAAATCCACAAGACCTAGACACATCTGAAAACTAAACATCTGGGTGAGACCTGGGTGGTGTGCTTCACATGCACCTTGCAATATTTTCTTACCCACAATGCCCTGCAAGCCTGAAACATTGCTGGAAATCACAAATTGTTCCCACATTCGTGTGACGGAACCTTCAGGAATCTGCAGACACCCACCAAATACCTACCACCCAGCATTGTCGCATCTAGACCGATAAACATTCTGCCCCACTTGTCAGCCCAAAAATGTTTTTTTTCAAATGTCACTTTTGGACCTGCTTTGGTTCCGCCTCAATTTCGACATGTTTTTGGCTCTTCCGTGTCACAGGTACTTGGCCCACCTAAACAAGTGAGGTATCATTTTTGCCAGGAGACAGAGGGGAACATTGGGTGTTAGGAAATGTGTCCAAGTGCGGTGATCCCACACAGAAATGTGGGAAAATTTTGATTTTTTTGTTAAATTTGAGGTTTCCTGAGGATGCTGGGTAAGAAAACTCTGGGAGATCCATGCAAGTCACACCTTCCTGGACTCCCTAGGGTGTCTAGTTTTAGGAAATGTTGGGGCTTGGTAGGTTTCCCTATATGGCTGCTGAGCCCAGGCCTAAAAACGCAGGTGCCCCCTTGTAAAAACAGGAAGCTTTGTATTTGATAATTGTGATGTGTTCACATAGTATTTTGAGGCATTTCCTTTTGTAGGCACTAGACCTACGTACACAAGTGAGGTACCATTTTTAACATGAGACTTGGGGGAATGCTGGGTGGAAGGAAATGTGTGGTTCCTCTTAGATTTCAGAAGTTTCTGTCACCGAAATGAGAGAAAAAAGTGTTTTTTTGCCAAATTTGGAAGTTTGCAAAGGATCCTGGGTAACAGGACCTGGTAAGAGCCCCACAAGTCACCCCATCTTGTGGACACCCCAAGCTAGGTGTCTAGCTTTAAAAAATGTGCAGGTTTGGTAGGTTTCCCTAGGTGCCGGCTGAGCTAGAGGCCAAAATCCACAGCTTGGCACTTTGCAAAAAACTGCTTTATTTTCTTTGGGAACATGTGATGTGTCCACGTTGTGTTTTGGGGCATTTCTTGTCGCGGGCACCAGGCCTACCCACACAAGTGAGATACCATTTTTATCGGGAGACTTGGGGGAACACTGGGTGGAAGGATTTGTGTGGCTCCTCTCATATTCCAGAACTTTCTGTCACTGAAAAAAAGGAAAAAGGTGTTTTTTTGGCCACATTTTGAGGTTTGCAAATGATTCTGGGTACCAGAACCTGGTGAGAGCTCCACAGGTCACCCCATTCTGAATTCCCCTAGGTGTCTAGTTTTTAGAAATGTCCAGGTATGGTAGGGTTTCCTAGGTGCCAGCTGAGCTAGAGGCCAAAATCCACATCTGGGCACTTTGCAAAAAACAGCTCTGTTTTCTTTGGGAAAATGTGATGTGTCCATTTGGTGTTTTGAGGCTTTTCCTGTCGTGGTCACTATGCTTACCCACACAAGTGAGTTACCATTTTTATCAGGAGACTTTGAGGAATGCTGGGTGGAAGGACATTTGTGGCTCCTCTCAGATTCCAGAACTTTCTGTCACTGAAATGTGCAGAAAAAGTGTTTTTTGGCCAGATTTTGAGGTTTGAAAACAATTCCCACAGTCACCCTAGCTTGGATTCCCCTAGGTGTCTAATTTTCAAAAATGCACAGGTTTGGTAGGTTTCCCCAGGTGCCGGAGATCAAAATCCACAGCTAGGAACTTTCCAAAAAACACTTCAGTTTTCAATGTAAAAATGTGATGTGTCCATGTTGTGTTTCCTGTTGCGGGCCTTAGGTCTACCCAGGCAAGTGAGGTACCATTTTTATCGGTAGAATTGGGGGAACACAGAATAGCAGAACAAGTGTTATTGCCCCTTGTCTTTCTCTACATTTTTTCCTTCCAAATGTAAGACAGTGTGTAAAAAAGATGTCTATTTTAGAAATTTCCTGTAAGTCACATGCTAGTATGCGCACCCGGGTTTTCAGAGATGTGCAAATAACCACTGCTTCTCAACACCTTATCTCGTGAACATTTTGGAAATACAAAGGTTTCCTTGATACCTATTTTTCACCTATTAGATTTCACCAAGTGAATTGCTGTATACCAGGTATACAAGGAAAACCCATTGCAAGGTGCAGCTCCATTATTGGCTCTGGCACCCTAGGGTTCTTGATGAACCTATAAGCCCAATATATCGCCGCAACCATAAGAGTCCAGCTGACGTAACAATATATTACTTTTGAAAATCTGACAACACAAAAAAAGTTACCGAGTAAAACGTGGAGAAAAATGACTTTTTTCACCTCAATTTCAATATTTTTTTATTTCAGCTGTTATCTTTTGTAGGAAAATCTTGTAGGGTCTACACAAATAACCCCTTGGTGAATTCAGAATTTTGTCTACTTTTCAGAAGTGTTTAGCTTTCTGGGATCCAGCATTGGTTTCACACACATTCCTGTAACTAACTGGAAGGAGGCTAAAATAGAAAAAAATGGGGTATGTCCCAGTAAAATGCCAAAATTTTGTTGAAAAATGTGGTTTTCTGATTCAAGTCTGCCTGTTCCTAAAGGCTGAGAAGATGGTGATTTTAGCATGGCAAACACTTTGCTGGTGCTATTTTCAAGGAAAATAACACAAGCCTTCGTCTTCAGCCCTTTTTTCCCATTTAAAGAAAAAAAATTGGTCACTGTATTTTGGCTAATTTCTTGGTCTTCTGCAGGGGAACCCACAAACTCTGGGTACCTCTAGAATCCATAGAATGTTGGAAAAAAAGGACACAGAATTGGCATGGGTAGCTTATGAAGACAATAAGTTATGAGGGCCTAAGTACAAACTGCCCGAATAGCCAAAAAAAGGTCTGCCACTGACGGGGGAAAAGGCCTGGCAGCGAAGGTGTTAAAAAGGGAACTGCCCCAGCCCTTCTTACAGTGCATGGGAAGGGAGGGAATTGGCTCAACTGACAAAAATCCCGGTGCTAAGGTGTGGGTAGAATCCCCAAATCATTCTCCTGAACCAGCAGAAATCATAGCCAAAGGCAAGGATAATGTTTTGTTAGTCAGGAAACCAGGACATGAGAAGTGGGAGCACGTACCAGCTGATAAATGTTATTTGCAAGATAATACTTGTATCTTTTGCAGATCATACTATGAGGTGTCTTTGTGCTAGTTGTTCTGAGTGGTGTCCCTTTGGACGTGTCCATGTGGGGTCCGAAGGGACCGAAAGCCCCAAGCTCCGAAGTGACTGACCGACAACGCCGATTGACATCTCTGCTGCATCAACCAGAGAACGTTTAGATCCATTGGCATGAACTGTGTTCAACGGATCAGATTTCTGCATGACAAATACGAAAAGTACCGTTGATGTCATCTCTACCTACCTGGTGGTGATTCCAACTTCCACCAGTGTTCCACTGCAAATATTCAATGCCACCAACAAGGATGGAACCATGGAAGAAACTAACTTACGTACTCATTTGTCTCTGTATGAGTGCTCTCAGTTTTGTCAAGAGAAAACAGATGAAAAATGGGATAATCTAACACCTGTAATTACTTACAATATTACTGCAGGTGATGTCCGCTACAACTTAACCTGCAACACTTAAAAAATTGGAAAATGTGCTCAAATGCACCTTGAAGCACAACTGGATCTGCTCAAAAGATCCTGTGGAAACGAGTATGATGCCAACAAAGAAACAATAAAATGTGTAAAAATATAAACAACAGCATGTCTTGTAAAAATATAGTGACTGCTGCTAGTCATATCAAGCTTGTCAAATTACCCATGGGGTGGTTATCCTCTTGTGGAAGTATTACCTATATGTACATTTGAATGTGGAGGTCCATGTGCTTTTATGCGGTTAGGACTTATGATGTTTCCATTTCACTCTGTATGACATGCTCAATACACAAGGGAAGCAGTTCAATTAAGCGAAGACTTATTATCTAAGTCAGAATTTGTAAGCTTAAGTCTATCTATAGTAGGAATTTCAGGATTAGCTGTTGATAATACTTGAGTTATTAACAAACTAGCATGTTTTATGGTCAAAAACATTAATGATATATCTAGTTATTATTTATTAGGAGAGAAACTAGAAAAGCTGCATTGCAAAACAGGACAGTCATTGACTATTTGCTTTTGAAGCATTATCATGGCTGCTCACAATTTGAAGGAATGTGCTGTTTCAACATGTCAGATCATCCTAAATATATCCAAAACCACATTGAAGCCTTGCATCAATTGGTGAAGGGAGTGAAGAAAGACGTAAACAAAGGGCGGTGGGATTGGTTATTTAGCTGGCTTCTTGATTTAGGTCAAGTTCCGTCCATTTTAGGTGGAGTACTCGTAGTAATTTGTATCATAATAATACTGTGTTGCTGTAGACAATGCATACTTAACCTAGTTACTATGTTTATACCGAAAAGGGTTACTTTTAGACCAGTATGCAATGAGAGTCACTGGTCAAAGGGTGAAGTGCGATGATATATGCATTTGACCACCAACTCCATCTTGACAACTAACTCCATTTTGTGCTTAGCTTCAGGTGCCGTCACAGAGGGGGCACAGGGTTTTTACATAATGAGCTTGTTTTCCACAGAAAAAGTGTTTGTGCTTTTCTCACCAGAAGAGGGTCACACCATGCTGAAACAAAAGATAGGGGATGTGGAAGGCAGACATGATAAGAGGGTCTCAATCTGGGAATGTTTTCATCAAGGAAAAGTACAGCTCTGTCGCTGGAATGTGCATTAGGGCAGGGCCCATTCCTTTGTGTGTTTTCGACACAGACTGAGTACAGCCAGCACTTGAATTTCAAAACCGAAGGGAGAAAGGTTTCTAGAATCTTCCTCTTGAGTTTGTTTAAGGTGTATAAGATGGGAAACTTGGCACTGAGGAAAGAGCTTGCCTGAATGTGGCCGCACTGTTCAGGATCCCGTTTTGTGGACGCTCTCCTGCCTCAGCCATTCAGGGTTACTTGGCTTAATGCTGGCAAGAATGATGGATGCAACCCCCACGGTGATGTATTTTAACTCTTAATTATTTAGCTTGACTACATATATATATATATTCGCCATATATATTCACTGTTGATGTATTGCACATTTTCTGCCAATCATTGTTTAACTGCTGTGAGTAATTTGGCATATACACATGTTTCACTGCATTTGAGTTAAATGCTTATGTTCATATTTTTGTGTACTTTTATTCTGGGAAGTGCCATAATAAATTCATTACTCATACTAAGTGTGTTGCATTCTTTGGCATCGTTTCCTCTTAGTTCAAATCAGAGCAACATGGCCTGTGCTAGGAATAATGTATGTAAGGGGGAAGCTCCCATGTTAGGGGGACTGCATAAATAGTGCTATCAAATCTTAGAGAATCCACTGCACCATTTTTAGCAGCTATTTTAATGCCTGCACAGAGCAGGTGTTAAATGGGGGCATACCATTGTTTTCAATGGGCCCCTATGTAATCTTCAGGATTAGCACCAAAGTTTTGACGCTAATCCTGCACAGTACATCAATGGTGTCAAAACCTTTAAACTCTATTGCCCCTACTCTGCACCATGGTATGCTATATATTAAATGTGGCACACACGTGGTAGTGGTGGGGGGGCCAAAGGGAGCAAGAAAAGTGGCTATGCAATGGATGTAGTGCCACTTTTCTTAAATTCAGGCCTAAGAGCTAGAGCCAAAATGCAAGATGAAAAAATGGTGTAGTATTGATACATTGATTCCACCAAGACCACAGTTCCGAACATTTCAGTGTAAATATCACAGTTACGGAGATTCCCATTGAAACTCTGACAATCCGGTGTGCGTATCACCAAAGAAGATACAACCAATGCACAGATTTACATTGGTGTGCGTCTCACCATAGAATTCATTCTGGAACTCTGGGAATACCAGTACAAGGCAATTTCAACGTAAATGAGAGAGAACGTTTACCTAAACAAACTGGTGTTCGTGTCACCGCAGAATGCAATGGGGAAAACAACATGCCCAGAAACTGTAAAAGTGTTGAGAATTTAATTAAAGAACTGACAGGTCACCAGGTGTGTGCTTCATCGTAATGCAGCACAAACCGAAAATGCAGTAATGTACACATCATGGCCAAATCTAAAATGGCTGTGACCAGTACCATGTTATATGAAGACTCGCCCGATCCAAAGTGGCTGTGACAATGATGTGATTTTGTAACAATCATGCTGCGGCTCCATGTGCAGTGAGTGCCTGCACTTAAAAGGTATCCACTGTAGGCTTTTGTGCAGGGATCTCACACTGCCTTCGAAGCCATTTGTTCTCCCAAAAGCCATCAAAAATCAAAGTACACAGCCAGGCACTCCAATGCTGATGCAGAGAAGAGCTGGGGGCATGCCAGTGCACAGAACAGCTGGAAGTAAGTGCCGAAACCACACAGAGACCCAGAAAATGCAGCAAAAACCTCCTAAAGTAGAACCACTGCAGCTGGTGAAGATTGAAGGTAACTCTTGGCAACCCAAGATAGGTAAAGCAATCCATCACCAAAAGTGTAGTAACAGGCGTAAGGTGTAAAGGTTAACTCTGCTTTATTTAAGTGAGGAAGCAGTAACAGTTTGCCATGACCAGCTCTCACCAACTACCATAACCAACATTTAATTTACATGTATGACTAATTTGGCCACCCAATGAAGAACCAAATCGGAAATGAAGATAAAGGATTTTACCACAAATGAATACGGGTGTCCAAACAGCTGAAAGAAGCGCACTATGATTAACATTACACAAACTAAACATTCAATTACAGCTACACAGAATAACAATAACAACACTTGCTGTTTTGTAAATAATTGTTGGCCAACCTGCCTAAGCATTAGTCCAAACTAAATCATCTAACTATCTAGCTAAGACAAAGAAATCTTCCAAATCAGCATGTCACTATTTGGCATTAGCCGGGTTAAAAAACATGTGGGCAAGAAGTTAAAAGGAAATAAAGGATGAAAATAAACTTTGATCTGGGGCAAAATGAAGCTAACCAAGGTTGGCAAAATGTAAGTAAAAAGGGAAGGCATTTCAGTAGCTCGGTCAAGAGTCTTCTAATGGGTCAAAGAAAATCTAAGTTTTAACAGCAAAGCATTTGGGAAAAGTGTGGGGCAAGGGTAAGGAGGTTTGTACCTCCCACATTCTATAGGAATCTCTAATCCAACTTAACTGAAATCGATTAATGGAAGTCCAAAGTAAACAATTATTTGGCCATTGGTAACGGCTATAGATCTGAGAATCTCATTGTCCAATCCTCTTACATCATGCAACAGACATCTGCAAAATCCAGACAAGCTCCCAAGACCATCATGGAAAGGTATCTTTCCTTACTCTCCTGTACAGTCTTCATGTTCTCAGTCCCTCCATGTTACATCTTCAAGGTTAATTTATCAGGGTCTCTATGAATAAAACAATACCACATCTATTTCCAAACTAAAATTTCATGTGAACAAAATCTGAAAGTAATTGTCATTAGCAAAGAAGAAAAACATTGTTGAACTTTCAGCATCTTGCAAACTCCATCCTCTTCCCCAAGAAGGATGTCTAAAGCAAGATGATTCTGCCAAACTAGTGATCTTATGGCAACCATTTCAGTATTGACTAACAAGACGGCACCTGCTGCATCCATAGACAACTTATCTCCAATAGTTGACAACTTCATTATCTTTAAATCATTTAGCTTCACTGCTACAGATGATATTATTGCACCAAAATAGCTCCTACAATCTCTGAAGCACTGGCACCTCTCTTGATTTGGGCATTTGACTTCATATCCCATACAGAATAATCAAAATGTTCCACATGATGAATCTTTGGAAAAACTATTCCACAGTAACATGTAACATACCATCCTTCCAGCAACCTAAAAAAAGCATGTTTTCTACAAATGAAAGAAACTCCTGGTATAGCAGGGTCTTGTCCATTCAACATAAATGTCCAACTGCCCTGAAATTTAAAAACATCGCTACACTCACTTGTCCCTACAAACCTGGTGTCAATTTTCAACATAGGCCTATATACACACATTTTTTCTAGATGTTGCCAATAAAATGTCAAGGCAGCCTGGTTTCCTGCTTCTGAATGGGCTTCCTCTTCCTTTCCCCTACTACGTATTACCACTTCTCTTTTTACCTTGGTCTCCATTTCTCTTCTCCTATCTTCATCTTGTCCATGAATTTATTTTCTAATGGGAAAATACAGGTCAATTTATTTTTATGGGCATAAACTGGACGAAACATCAAGGTACATTCAAAAAGTCCTTCTGCTGTCTCTACACATTTCCCTTTGGAAACTTTGTTTAAATGTCTCATGATTGGGACTTCTGACAAGATCATGATTAGAATAAAAATAATGATGAGAAAGTTCTTGTTCATACAAAAGGCTCATTAACATACTACATGAAATACTATAAGACAAGGGAAGTCTGTGATATATAATTCCCTCACTAACTGATGCGGGAAACTGTGTTCAAACGTAACAGTTTTTTGCATCCATGGTGTCAATGTACTCATTAATCATTTTGTAATAAGCTTTTGAAGATAGACCACCTTTGGAACTGTCTACATGTAATTCTTTCTCATCTAGTGTATGCATTCTATTATCAGTAGGCATTGTGGAACTTGAAATACTTGTGTATCAAATGTTTCCTACTTTAGAAGGTGTAGGTAAGCTTAATCCAATTAGTAATGCAACCATCAGAATGACTGCCATAACTAACACTTCTACACATATCTACTTACATTTTCTACTCATTTCTATTGGGCTCCATGAGCTCTGTAATTTGATAAGTAATCAAAATAAAGGAAAAATGCAAAATGGAAATAGGTCAGCAAAAACAGCCACTGTCTCTTCAATCTTATTTTTGTGAGCAAAGCAAATAGCAAGCATTTGTCTTCCAACAAAGTTCAAATGTTAATTACAAAAATTCTTTATTAGTCTCCCTTAAACCTATTCCGTGTTCTTCAAAATGACAACCCTACGATGAATGTTGCATAGTTAAACCTAGGTAATCTTCTTTATCCCTGCAACGTTTGCCAATTATTTTTACTGACTGTTCAAATGTCTCTAGTGAATGTGCAGTTCAAAATCACTAATAATCACATCCAGGACATATTGTCTATCATGTGGCAATATAAGTTCAAAGTTCAGCTCCTCCACAAGGAACAGTTCTAAAAACTTCAGCTGGATATGAATTGGTAAGGCAAATGTTCCAAATTCTCTCTCCTAGTCATTCGCTAAAATATATGTCCATTTAGGTTCTGCATACCTCTGAGAGGATACTCGCCGTTTGCTTTAAACTCTGGACTACTGGTCCTTCTGTATCATTGTCACTCTGATCAGACTCTTCAGGTTTCTCTGGAATTGTTTGTGGCACTTGCACTATAAGCACAGTCTGTTCACGTGGCCTCTAGTCTCCTGGCACAATAGTTTTTGTTACAGCACTAGGTCCTTCATCAGCATCTGAGTTTTGTGCGGTCAACTGTTCTTGTCTCAACCTTTCTATACCATCTGCTGTTGTAGACTCACTCAGACCCTCCTCAGACCATACATTTGCTGTTTCAGCCACTTGCTCATCCTCAACAGCTGGACTGACATGCTCCCTTCGTCTGACCATAACTTGCCCTTCAGGGACAAGTGCTGTTTCATCAAGGGGACCTGAAACTTTGCGAATATGTGGAGCATGCACCCGCTTGTAGAGGCCACCACTCTTTACAGCTGTTTTTGACACCAGATTAATCTGGTACAGTCCTTTCCACCGAGGCTCCAAGCAGTATTTTCACATGTGTTTTTTCACCATGGCCCAGTCACCTGGACACAGGTCATGGCACTGTTTCTGCAGTGGCTGGACTGTAGCTTCTCCTACCTGATCAAACACAGAACGAACCACATCAGCCAGTCCTTTGCAGTAATCCGGTATCATATCACCTGTAATATTCACAAGTGCCTTTGCAGGCACAGCTGGTAACCTCATGGCATGGCCCAAAACTATCTTGTGAGGGCTGTAATCCTGTTTTTCTGTCCAGAGTAGTGCACAAACTCATTAACACATGAGGCATAGCATAAGGCCATTTCAATGAGGTGGAAGCACAAACTTTTGCCAGTCTGGATTTCAAAGTTCTGTTTACTAGTTTCACTAGTCAGGAAGCCTCCGGTCTGTAACTGCAATGTAGTCTTTTCTCAACTTGTAATGCCACACATAGTAACTTCAGGACCTCACTATTGAAGTGAGTCCCTTGGTCTGACTCTAGAGAAGTTGGAAAGCCAAAGAGAGGAATAAACGCCCTAAGCAATAGCTTTGCTACTGTCAGACTGTCATTTCTCATAGTCAGGTGAGCCTAAAACCAGCAATAGAAAATGCATACAGCAACTAAGACGTTGTCTCACTCCATTGCATATTGGTAGATCAATAAAATCAAGCTACATTCTGTTGAACGGTACTCTTGACCTTTATATGTGACTCAAACTAACTGCAGTTCCTTGTCTATGTTCATCTGCTGGCAAGTGACACACCTTTGAGAAAGAGCTTCTGCCATCAACCTAAATGTAGGGTCAAACCATTTCTGATGGAAAACTCTTACCATAACATCATGACCAACGTGAGCTGGATTGTGGTAATGCCTTGCCATAGGTGGTAGCAAACTGTTAGGCATCACCACTCTCCCATTACTTGAAATCCAAATATCCTCCTCATCTTTTCTGACATAGCCTACTTAAATCCAACTCTGTTGTTCTTCCTCTGACACTTCTTCCTGTAATCTTTTGATCTCCTTTCATGTATCTGTAGCAGATAACAAGATATTGTAATGTGTCTCATTGGTACCCTCGTGACATAATCCTCATTAAATGTGCCACAATTCATCTGCATAATTATTGCCAAGAGTGACATAGTCATTTCCTTTGCAGTGCACAGACCACTTCACAACCGGAATTTGTCCAAACAACTATAATGCTTTCAACAAATTGTAAACATTGTGTCCATTTCTTATTGGGGATCTAGAAGAGGTCATAAAACCTCTTTGGGACCATAACTGTCAAATACCCTGAACAACACCAAATCCATACTGATTATCTGTGAAAATGGTCACCTTCATCTGTTCAGAAACACAGGATGTTCTTGTAAGAGCAATCAATTCAGCTACTTGGGCAGAAAAGACTCCTTGCTGCCAGGAGGCTTTGACCACAACCTGAGACAGTACAAACAGTGTAGCAGCTCTCAAGGTATCTTCATGGTCTCACAAAAAGCAACCATCAAAAAACATTACATTATCAGATTCAAAAAGTGGGGTATCTTGAATATTGAGTTTTTGTTTGATGCATAGTTCAGTGATATCTAGAAAATCATGCTTAATTTCATCAACATCATCAACACTTTTAGCATCAACCGGCTAAGGTAACAAAGTGGCAGGGTTTAAAGTCAGACTTCACAAGTGGACATTGGGTGCAGCCAAAATGGTCTGCTCATGGCATGTTAACCTGCTGCTCGTAAAATGCTGGGTCTTGGTACGGGTTTATTTTAATTTGTACAGGATGGGGCACACAAATGTTCAAAGGGTGACTCATAAAAATGCCTTCACACTGCTCTATGCTGACCCTGGCTGCAGTGACCACCCTAAGACAGCTGGGCAAAGTAGAAGCCATAGGATCAATAGTGGCAGGAAAATACACGGCAGGTGTGTACGTGTATCTATGCAGTTGAATCAAACTGAGAGACCGCATCCCTTCCTCTTACAGCAGTACAAAGTTAAAAAAATTGTGTTATTCAGGTATTCCCAGAGCAGGGGCATGACAGAATGACAGAGATTTTCCATCAGCTCTATGAAGGCACGCATGCAGTTGTCATTTAATGAGACTGAAGCAGACACATCCTTGTGTGTCAGCCTCTGTAAAGGCTTGGCCAAAAGTGTAAAGTTTGGAATCCCATGCTGAAAATAGCTAACCGTTACAAAAACATCCTGATTTCTTTCTGAGACATCAGGGGATTCACTTTTTGCTGAGATTCTTTCTTGCAACACCTTCCTTGTACCTTTCTCAATGTGATGT
Source organism: Pleurodeles waltl (assembly GCF_031143425.1). Lineage (NCBI taxonomy): Eukaryota > Metazoa > Chordata > Amphibia > Caudata > Salamandridae > Pleurodeles > Pleurodeles waltl. The sequence continues at coordinate 683,311,198 of NC_090449.1, read as the reverse complement.
CCAAGGTACAAGACTTCTTTCTTACAGTACTGTTATTTGGTTGCAAAAGTCCATTCTCAGCTAAGTGGTTCAAGAGGGCAATTTTATCTCCCTTGCAAGCATCTTGGATATTTGATGCCTCTAAAAGGTAATTGATGTACTGAATCAGGACTGAGTGAAAGGGCTTTTTAAGGGGCTCCAGATTCTTTTTCAAGATCTGCTCGAAGATGGAAGGGCTCTTGTATATCCTTGTTGGACTCAGCACCATGCCAAAACACGAGTGTTAAACTGAAACGCAAAATGAAACCGGTTCTCTTCATGCAATGATATAGAGAAAAATATTTGGCACAGGTCAATCACAGTGAACCATTCGGCTTCACATGGAATTTGAAACAAAATCACTGCAGGATTTGGTACTACAGGAAAACAAGGAACTATCTATTTCATTTACCTTTCTAAGGTCCTGGACTATGCAGTATTTTCTGTTGGGCTTCTGTAGTCTATTATGGGTGGGTTACATGGACTTCCCATGAACTCTTTTTGGTATTCCCTGCTCAGTCACGGACTCAATCACTGGGCTGGGCTACAATGGCTTTTGGTGTCATGTTATATTGCAGGTTTCTAGGATGCTCAGCATTTGGCTTCACGGTTATCTTGACAGTCTCAACACCTTTGATGAGTCCTATCTCTTTTCATAAAAAATCAGAGACTTCAGATGACACAGTATATCTCAAGTCCGCAGGTAAATCATTACATGTGAACTTAGGGAAGAATGCTACACTTGGGGTTTGATTTCCAATTTTAAATGCCTCATTCCCCTTATAGGTTTGAATCTCCATACCATTTGGTGTATAATAGAAGGAACAAATCAACTTACATGTAATCGGGTCCAAGCAAACTCAAAGGACTCAAAAAGCTGATCACAAATTGGTGCCCATTTTTAATGGATCCTATTTTTACAGGGACAGCTTCTGTTACAGGGCTTGTCATTTGTTGGTTTACTTCTACAACTTTGATCTTTTTCCCAAGGGGGTAGGTTGGGAGCCTCTGCTGTTCTCATAGTCAAATGGGTACCACCAGTGTCAACCTGAAAAGACACATGGTGGTCCTTCACATTACCATCAATGTATGGACCACTCAGAGCTACCTCTAAGGATATGTCAAGTATGCATTCCTCCTCCCCCTCAGGCACTGTCATTGTGAAGTATCTGAGAAGTACTCACCCTCCAAAGGGATCGAGGGGAACTGAGTTGTCATTTGGTTGGAATTTACATTTGTGACTTGGTTAAAGTGTTATTAGGATACATTTGATTGTTTTTGGGGCATCAGGGCTTGTGATACCTGCATCTCTTGTCTCTAGGACACATTAGAGTTCTGTATTTGTGAACTCTGCACTTGCTATATGTCCACCTAATTGTTTCCCTATGTTTGCATAAATCCACCATTCTGCATCTAGTTATTATTTGCATTAACATGAGACTCCCTCTTCCAATGGACCAATTTGCTGCACACATGACATGGATTAGTCCTTTTCAAATTCATTACATCCACACCTGCATTGGGATCAAAAGGAACACCTTGTCCTCTACCCTGTTGCTAAAAACTGTTACCTCCTTGCATTATTGGGCTCCCTTTTGATACACTCTCTGCATAACGCCAATATTCCCTCCAAACCGTGGATTCTGATTTCTCTGTGCAGCCTTCAATTGTATTGCCATCAACTTTTCCTTAAACATTTTCTGCTTCAATTTCAATTCATCACTGCAATAATTGGCATATTGCAGGATCTCATCAATTGGTTTGTTCTACCAACACATCAAATGCTGCTGAATCATGATATTCACTTCTGGCTTCAATCCTTCTACAAACAGGAACCGGAAATGACCCATATCTTTTGCCTCTATGGTCTCTGTACCACTGAAACGCTTGAAAGCCTGCAACAATCTCTTAAAATAGGAATCCATAGACTCCCTAGATCTCCTGAGTCATACTGTCAATCCTCTGACATTCAATATCCACAGGAGACATGTTTTCTTTCAAAAATGCACTCACCTGATACTTTTTCATTACCTCTTCAGACAGCGCATTAGTCAATTTGTCTCTTGGAGGTTCCCTATCAGGCCAATTGACAGCCACTTTGCATTCACTCCACAAATCACTCTAAACAATGTCAAACAATGTGTTTAAGTCCTCCTACAAACACTTGGAAAGTTTCACAAACTGTTTGGTCTGCCTATATCATTCTGCAGGTCTCTCTCTCAATGTTGGGAAATCATTTATAAATGACAAAATGTCACTGCTACTCCATGGTACATGAACGTATCATCCACCAGGAATTTCTCTCATGGGAGCCATCATCACGGTTACCCCACTCTGACCTGCTTCAGAAAGAGGCGGATCTATTTTTTCTTTCTCCTTCTTCTTTACTCATTGTCCTTCCCACCTGTCTAATGCACCCCATTTTCAAAAGTACCAAATCAGTTCTCTAATCTGCAATTTCATTCCCGGAGGTCTCATGTTCATAATACCGTTGTCACTGAATCCTAAACTTCTGTAAAGGTTTTGATTTCTCCAAATCAGCTTCATATTTCTAGACTAATGCAGCTAATCTCTCATAAGCTTGTCTGGCACATTTTTCAATGTCTTTGCATACAAACTGTAGTTTGTCATCTCTGCACGTGTCTAACTGGGTTGTGTCTAGGGTTCCCAATATAATCTAATTCTAATTTAAATTTAGGCACATCTAATGTTCTTTCTCTCTCTGGGGTTTGGATTGTCTTTCCACTGTGACTTGAGCTTCCTGCTGCATTTGTGGCATTCCAGCTATTTAACCAATCAATTAACTCCTGGGCATTAAGACCTCAAAGGCTCACTGGGCCACTAACTAATATCTCTCCTCCTGAAGACTTTTCATTTTCATGATCTGCGATAGACGTTTCTTCTTCAGACATTTAAAGGGTAATCTCCTATTTGGAGTAGTACAAATAATTTTCGGGATAGGTTCTGATCTGGGCACATAAAATGGTGAGGATCTTTAAGGAAACCTTGCGTCAGGTGTGAATCCTGTCTGGCTTGTTACTGGGGTTGGGTCTGAAATACATGTAGGGGTCAATGATCTCAGAGGTGAAAGAAATCATCCTAGTTCTAAACCACTTGGACTAACATTAAGTTGGGAATTTGTGGGTAAAGGCACAGTTGGAACGGTTGAAACATTCCGAACACTGGGGACTGGCAAAGCAAGCATATTATTCCCTGCCACACCTGTACCATGTAAAGGAACAACTGGACGTATGGTTCCTAGAACTGTTAATGCATCTGAAGTAGGCAAACTTGTTGAATTATGTGGAATAACCATCCCTAAACTCTGTCCTGACTGATTTGGATTAAAGCTCTGTCCTATTTGACTCAAATTTGAACTCTGTACTGTCTTAGTAGGGCTCTGTTCAACAAGTACAGAAGGTATATCAAGTCACATTCCTCAGTGTCTCATTTGATTCTCCAGTTTGGATAGTGTTGTATGGAGACAGATGATTTAACAGTAACATAGTCTGATTGTCTGAATCACTCCCATAAATTGTCAGCCTTTTTCTCTGAATCTGTTGTCTGTTCTGTCTTTTTCTTTCCTTTTAGTTTAGTGCTTTCCCCTTCCTCGCTCATTAAGGCAGGAAATAACCTAGGGCCAGATGTACCTAGAAGGCCTTTTGCGAGTCGGAAATAACGATTTTAAAGAAATCGCTATTTCTGATTCGCAAAATGCAATGTATCACATATGCGAATCGGTAATAGCGATTTCTTAAAAATCGCAAATGCTATTACCGAATTGCAAATTGCAATACCGGCCCCATTCGCACCTATGGGCCTGTAGGCCCATATCTGCAAATTTTTTGTATTTCCAAAATTGCGATTTCTTAACTGGAAATCGCAATTTTGGAAATGCTAAACCCCAGGGTGCTGGTGGCCTAAGGCCCCCTCTGTTGCACCCCAAAAGAATTTTTTACAACATGTAAGGTGCACACATGCCAAAAGGGCGTGTGTGCTTTACATGTAAATTTTAAAAATGCATTTTAAATGTTTTTTAAAATTTGCACATGGTTACCACCAGGTTCAACCTGGTGGTAAATAGCGATTCCTAAATGCCCAATTCGCATTTAGGAATTGCTTCTTACATGTGCTTTAGAAATCGCAAATAAGGAATCCTTATTTGTGATTTCTTATTTAGAGAGTCGCAATTTGCGACTCTCTAATCAGGGTCGCAATTTTAAGGAATCGCTATTTTAGCGATTCCTTAAAATTGCTTTTAGGATGCCTTTAATACATTCTGAAATGGCTTTTTGCATTCGCAAACGGGCATTCGCACCGTTTGCGATTGCAAAAAGCTTTCATACATCTGGCCCCTAGTTCCCTCTATTGTGTCTGATTTCCAAGCGTTCTGTTACCATCCCATCTCGCCTCTTCACAAGTTCTTACTGCTTTATTGTTCTTCCCTCATACATCTCTTTCTGTCTGTGAAGAGCTATGTGTTCCCAAGTATGCTTCCAACTGTGTAGTTCTAGAAGGTGTTTTCATTTCATATACAATTCACCTAATCTTCTCAATAATTCTCAAATTGAATGTTCCATAGTGTGGAAATGCTAATGCACCTTATTCCTCAGTTATCTTATGCCACTGTTCAAGCCAAAGACATGCATGAAGACCTTTATTGAGCAATACATAATCACCTGGAGTACCGTTATGTGGAGTCACTATTCCCTTTCTAACAAGAATATATGGATCACCTTTTATCAAACTTTTCGATGCTTTAAAGAACTTCATTTTCAAATAAATGTTCAGTAATTCACAATGTATTTATTGTTCACAATCAGGAAGTCATTATTTACCCACAATCCTTTTTTCAGTGTTCATAACCATTAGCAGTGCAACACTCTGTGACATAGTCCACAAATACCAGCATGGCTTCACCCCAACCGACCTACACCAGCACAACACATAGTGACATCAATCTCACTCCTTGCAGCAGCTCACCCTCCTTTACAATTTATCTCACAATCACTCTATCACGTAAACCTAAATGCAAATTATGCAAACAAAATTACACCAGCAACTCTCGGGTCATTCAGACCTTGGCGGACGGCGGAGGCCGTCCGCCAAGGTACCGCCGACAAATGACCGCACCGCGGTCAAAAGACCGCGGCGGCCATTCAAACATTTCCGCTGGGCCGGCGGGCGCTCTCCAAAAGAGCGCCCGCCGGCCCAGCGGAAATGCCCCTGCAACGAGGACGCCGGCTCAGAATTGAGCCGGCGTAGTTGCAGGGGTGCGACGGGTGCAGTTGCACCCGTCGCGTATTTCAGTGTCTGCTTTGCAGACACTGAAATACTTTGTGGGGCCCTCATACGGGGGCCCCTGCAGTGCCCATGCCATTGGCATGGGCACTGCAGGGGCCCCCAGGGGCCCCGCGGCACCCCCTACCGCCATCCTGTTCATGGCGGGTTTCCCGCCATGAACAGGATGGCGGTAGGGGGTGTCTGAATCCCCATGGCGGCGGAGCGCGCTCCGACGCCATGGAGGATTCAATGGGGCAGCGGTAAACCGGCAGGAGACCGCCAGTTTACCCTTTCTGACCGCGGCTGAACCGCCGCGGTCAGAATGCCCTTGGGAGCACCGCCAGCCTGTTGGCGGTGCTCCCGTGGTCGGTGACCCTGGCGGTCACCGGCCGCCAGGGTCAGAATGACCCCCCCTGTCTGCTCCACTAAAGGATCAGGTTATCAAACACTTCAAAAGGAGTATGGAGCTACACTTTCCAACTATGCTTTCACAATTACTGTGAATGCAACTCGACCGGTAGATCTCACACGGATTTCTACAATTCCTCGTTCTGCACTTGAGATACACTAATGCCAACCTCTCACATTCACACCAGGAATACTACTGCCACTGTCAATGATGTTTCATGACCAGCACCTCATGCACAGCAGACAAAATTAAATTAACCAAGTTTCTTCTACACTTTTGCAGTGTCTCAGGATTTTAGGCCATGAAGGTCCTGTTAGCCAACTCACCTTTTTAGCAAAAAGTGCCACATTCACACAGCAACTTTGAAAACTCCACAAAACACTTCACAAACATTACATTTCACTACAATCTTAAGCCAAAGCAATGCAAAGCGCAAATCCTTTTAATACTCACACATATGCTGCAAAGGAACAACGCAAGAACTCCTTTAATCCTTCAAACAAACCATGGGTTTGGACAATCCTGCTATTACTGGACTACCTCCCTATTACTATCTCTGATTCTGGTCTCCCCCCATGGAAGAAATCAGTCCTCTTCTACCATATTTGATGGAGCATTTCAAGTATGCTCTAAACAAGGTCAACAAATCTTTTTCCACTAAGCTGGGGGTAAGAGATACTAACATGACATCAATCAACATTTAATTTACATGTATGACCAATTAGGACACACAATGAAAACTCAAATCGGAAATAAAATGAAAGGACTTTATTACAAATAAATACTCAGGTTAATGTAAACAATTTTCAAAAACAAACTCTACAGATGCAGTAACAACTTTGGGTATCTGAACCTCTGAAAGTAGCACCCTCTGATTAACTTTAAAAAAACTAAACATTCAATTACAGCTACACAGAATAACAAAAACAACATTTGGTGTTCTGAAAATAAGAGTTATCCAACTCGCCCAAGCATTAGTCTAAACTAAAAGCAAATAAATAGCTAGTTAAGACAAAGCAATCTTCTAAATCAGCATGCCACTAATTGGCATTACCTGGGATACAAAATACGGGGGCTAAAAATAAAAAAGGAAATAAAGGATGAAAAATTCTTTGAAAAATGACATCTGGGACAAAATGAAGCTAACCAAGGTTGGCAAAAAAGGGAAGGTGTCAGCATATCAGGAACCTGGTCAAGAGTCTTCTAATGGGTCAAAGAAAATCAGTTCTCTCAGAAAAACATTTGGAAAAAATGAGGGCAAGAGCAAAAAGGTTTGTATATCTCAAAGCCCAAAGGTATTTCCTCTCCAACTTAACTGAAATCAATTAGTTAAAGTCCAAAGTGAATGGTGATTTGTCCATTGGTAATGACTATGGACTGGAAGGATTCAATGTCCAATCCTCTTGCATCATACGATAACATCTGCCACCTTCAGACAAGTTCCCCTAGACCATCAAGGGAAGGTTTCATCCTTGCTCTCCTGTACATCTTTTGCAACAAAATGAAAAGAGCCAGTCTTCACATTCTGTCTCTCCATGACTTTCTCATGGTGAATTTCTCAGGGTCTCTAAGAATAAAACAATAGCACATATTTTTCCAAATTAATATTTCATGTGAATGAAATCTGTAATAAATGGCACATTAGCAAAGAAGAAAAACAGTTTTCCCACAATTTATGAGACTGAGCAAATCAGGACAAACATGACTTCAACTAAGGGAGAATTAAAATGGCACACGTTATGCACATTAATCAGAACATGTACACTTCTCAATTATAAAACTGTCAGTAATAGTTATGTTTCTTTTCCTTATAGTGAATTCACACAGGCTAAGTGTGCAGCAGAGTCAGATCCCAGACCGGAACCTCAAACTTAGGGAGATCACTTGGTGACTGCTTCATCTGCTCACAAGACCATACCAAGTTTCCATATCCTCTGGTAGCAAGCAGGTTATCACCTAACTCAGCCTAGCCATAGGAACAGGCCTTGTGGGAACTTTTAATCGTTGTACATCATCGATCTTTAGCACATCCACATGAGCCTGTCCCTGTGCTATTACACCATTTTCCCAGAGTGCCCAAAAGCTATCCCTTTTTTTAGCGGGATATTGTGTTCAAAACAATATAAATTTGTGACTGATGTCATCCATTTGTGAAATGGCAGAGCCAAAGGGAGAACCCACTTCAAACATATCTCCCGATGGGCCAGGAGAATTAGCACAAACAACAAAGATCCCTTTGTATCTTCTGGCTCAGCTCTTCCCCACTGACCACCCCAAATATTACTAAAGCAAGGCTTACCTTAACTCCTGGACTAATCATGTCCATAATTATCTTACCCACATCCTGCCAAAACTGGTATTCTACACTGCCAAAACATATGGAGATCATCCGCCTTCTCTTCTCTTCTTTTGCAATGGGGACGGTTCTTCTTAGGGTTCCCCATTGCTGTCAGCATCTTCAGCATCCAATAGACTCTATGCAATGTGAACAAATAGTTTTTCTTTAAGGAGGCAGATTTAACCATAGCCGAAAGCATAGCCATTGATACTTGCCAGAGGGTGGTGACATCCAGCGATGGCAGATCCTTTTCCCATTTCTTATCTAACAGAGGAGTGGACTCTTCCCCAGCCTCCATAAGGCAACCTTTTTATGGAGGGGACATCTCTGCACCAGCCTCTTCTCCCAGATGTTCTCCCCTTGTCCTTCCTTTGATAGAGCAGTTGCCCAGCTCACCAACTGATAATACTTGAATTTAGAGAAGGCACCCCCCAATTGTTTGATAAGTGTAGACCATGACAACAGGGCATGGTCCTCCAAAATTTTACCCCACTTCACCAGCCCCTTCTGCCTTAAGGGAAGAGATAATTTATCTTGGAGACATTCTGGGGTGCTTGGTGAGTCCCAGACAGGGGCCAAATTTCTATAGTTTGATATCTCTAAAGCTTTCCGAACCTGGAACCATGTTTTGCAAGCTGCCGTCAAGAACTTTAACATGATCTTCCTAAAGTATTTCGAATGACCAAATTTAAATAAAACGTGTTCCTCTGCTTCCTGAAAATAACTAGTCATGACCCTAAATAGAGAAGTGAAACTAGGACTGTTGCTCAATAACCTTTTTAAATTTTTTAGTTGGAAAGCCAGGTAATATTTATAAAAATCGGAGTTCGCCATCCCTCCTTGTCTTTTCTTCTTGCACAGCTTTTTCCATGCGATGCAAACCCCTCTTGATGCCCACACGAAGGAAGTCAACTCCCCCTATAGCTTTTTGAACCAGACCTGCCTAAACTCTATAGGGACTGTGTTGAACAAAAAAGTAAACTTTGGCAAAATAATCATCTTCAAAGTGTTCGACCTCCCAGTGAAGGAAAGTGGAAGACCCGACCACACTCTTAAAAGTTTCTTAGTAGGAACATATGCCTTGCTAAAAATAACCTGAGCAACCTCATCTAAGTTGGCTGTAATCTGTACCCCCAAATATCTTATTTCCCTTTTAACCAGAGGTCTACTCCAGTACATTATCTCAGTCTTCTGTTGGTTTACTGAGTAACAGGACACCCTTCCGAACTCCTCCAAGGAGTGTAGAATGTTTGGGAGTGAACCACCTAGATTCCTAGTGTATATCATTAGGTCATCCGTATAGAGTGCTACTTTCTTCTCCCATTCCCTCTATTGGAAGGGCACAATATGTATATTCTGTCTAATCTTAATTACCAGGGGCTCAATATACAAGTTAAACAGAAGGGTGGAAAGTGGACAACCTTGGCGGGTCCCTCGTCCGATTCTAAATTGCTGAGAGATTGTCATTAATAAGTACTTTGGCAACAGGATTCTTACATAGGGACCTAATTGCTCTAGAGAAAACATCTCAAAACGTATATGGGTCAATGATCATATACAGAAAAGGCCAGCTTACCCGATCAAATGCTTTAACTGCATCAAAGTTAAGTACCGCCAAAGGTAGACCATCTTGAAGTGCCAAATCAATAGCACCTAGTAAATCATGTGTTAAGTTAGAAAGTTGTATGCCCTTATTAAACCCCTTTTGGTCCTCAAGAACCAATGAGCCAACCACCCTTTCAAGCCTTTTTGATAGAATATGGGTGTAGATTTTATAGTCCGAATTCAATAATGAAATAGGTCTATAGGACTCGCACTGGGATGGATTCTTATCAAGTTTCAAAATTAGGCTAATGATGGCCTCATCCCAAGATTTTGGCGAATCTCTGCCTTTAAAAAAAACATTATTGATTAATTCCAACATAATTGGGGCCAGTTCATTTTTTAATAAAATATAAAATTCATTAGTTAAGCTATCATGACTGGGTGCTTTCCCCCTTTTCATACTCTTTATAGCTTCATCCAACTCCCTTATATCTATCTTGACTTCCAACTCATGCCTTGATTCTTCATCTAAGCTTGAGATGGCACTTTACCCCAGAAAATCTTTAATTTGCTCCCCTGTAACCTTTGAGTCATTTGTGCATAGTTTCTGAAAAAAGGAAGTAAAGGCGTATTCTATTTCATTATCCCCTATAAAGCTATGACGGGCATCCTTGTTCGTAATGGATGTAATTCTGTTCCTTGTTCGTTCTTCTTTTGTTTTCCAAGCCAGAAGCTTACTACACCCTTCCCTATACTCATAGTGTGCAAACCTACTACTCTCCCATCTTCTTCTGTTCTTAGTTTCCAAAAAAATATCTAGGTCTGTTCTGGCCCTTCTTATCTGGCTTTCCAACTTTAATGATTGTTGCTCATCCATCATGCATGCCTCAAATTGCAGATTCTGTATCGCAAGCTCAAGTTCCCTTACATGCTTCTTCTCTTTGCCTATGTATAGCCATGTTAGTTAGCCTGCCCTTCATATAGGCCTTATAGGTATCCCAAACCACCTGTAAGGTGGTAGATACATAGTTTATAGCAAAAAAAGTCTTTGGTTTCTCTCTTTAAATCCTCACTGGCCAGCTCTTCCAAAAACAGGGCATGATTTACAGTCCACCTAGGGTTTATGGTTGGCTTATCAAGATTATGGAGGAGTCTCACAGCAGAATGGTCAGATAAATTCTCCAGGGCATGCTCTACATACTTAACTTTCCCACACAGGCTCCTGTCCACTAGAAACCAGTCGATACTTGAGTGATGCCCACATTTTGTATTATGGAAGGTAAATCTTGAACCAATACCTGCCCTTCCAACACCAAATATCCACCAGGACCAGATCTTCCATTGCCTGTTTCACCCAAGCTCTTGTTTTGGGTAAATTCACTGTGCTTCCCGTGGTAGATTTATCCAAGACTTGGTCCAAAAGAATGTTAAAATCACCTCCTAACAGAGTTTTGCAGCTAACATTTGATTATAAAGGGTTCGAAAGGGTGCTAAGTCATCTATATTAGGGCCATAATAGCCTGCTATTGTTAGCCAAGATCCACACAAATTTGCTTCAACAACCAAACATCGCCCTTTATGATCTGCAATGACCTTGCCCGAGAATGCCCTTATAGATTTCTTCATACATTGTAATGTCAATATGGTCACACACATATCAACATTGTGACATCAAAGGTAGCAGCCAAATTTCAGCTGTGCCACTATCACTATTTTTTTTAACTTCTAAAGGCTATTTAGCTAATTATTGTGTGAGGTTTAATTTGCAGTTCTGCAGCTCTCAGCCATTCCGACTGTAGGTGGCACTTAAAAATTGAATGACTGTATGTGCCTCATTGTAACAATGTGTTGTTATGAGTCTCAGCTATGACTTTGTGTGGATCTTTGCTTGTATTATACCACTGCATGGAGATTAATTTCTTTTTTGTGTTTATTCCTGGACTGTTTCTGGGCTCATGTGAGCAATCGACTCCCATGGAAGTTTGATATATTTCCCAGGACTTAAGCCATTTAAAAGACAATCTATGTTGTGCTTTGGATAGTCCACAGTGCAGGCTCGGTATTTCTGTAACTTAAGCATCAAGCTTGCATGGCCAGTGTTAGGTTTTTGGAACAGACCCAAGCTCTTACAATCGGTTGTGGCCTTAATAAGAACTTCAGAGGCCACATTGAGTTCTGAAGAGCATCAAAGAGATGAACTATAGTATCCCGTAATTCACCTGCCAGGCAGCCTTCCTGTGAAAGAAGGATTTTGTAAGGAACACAAACTCATATCATGCAACAGTAAAATAGATAAGAAGCAAGGGTTTTGGAAAACACCTATTGCTCCCAACGATCTGGCTAAAGTATATAATGTTGAAGAACAAGTCTATTCATCTTACTTTTCTCATGGGCATAAGGAGGATTATCTTCAGCACAATTTCTCTGAGACAAGACAGAAGCACTTCTCACGCCCTCATGTACAACTAATGCTTCTCAGATAGATCAAATAACAACAATACAATATACTTACTACGCACCCAAGGTCCGGCAAACCTGAGCAGGAATAAGGACTGCACACTAATTACAGGCCATATCAAAGATGTCAATACACTGTACATTATGTATAATTAAATCGATTGTGATTTTTACATATAATTATCTCCACGGTGATTTGCGGCAGTTTGATCTAAAAACTGTCTTCCCAACACACTTTATGAGTAACCTGCAAACTTATCTTGGCAGATTTAGGGGTCAAACCATCGCTAATTTAAAGTACAACAGTGTTAGCGAGGTCAGCAAATGTCTATTCACCCCAAATTCGGATGATTCAAGTTCTGTTCAGCCAGGGCTACTTGTTTTATTAAAAATGACACTCTTCTGTTTCTGACATGGGTACCAACCAGACCTATATTTGTGGAACGAGTTTCCTCTTAGGTTTATGTTTGTTGCAACGTTCTACTTAGCACTCCTTGAAAACTGACCTAACGATTTTTTGACTGAGCTCCATCCTTTCTTCAGCTCCTCGCATTGATTAGGGTGTTAAATATTTAATTGTATCCCTGCTTTCATTTCTTTATTTTCCTTGTACTGTTGTGTAGTTTTCTTGCGACGGTGACATTGTTAGTTGTCAAAGTCGGCGTTTCTAGGAGAGAACGCAGGATCTCCGACTATTAACGTCTCTGAAATGTATCAAGCTAAGTTTCTAAAGAACTCTGGGGCTCTGACTACATACCTCAGACTTTAATTTCAGCTGATTTAATAAAATCTAATGGGCTAAATTAGAAATCTGATATTAGAAACAACCACCGTGTTCAGCGTTCATGCAGTGTATTGATCATAGGTACCTAGCCAAGCAAGAATAAATTATAATTTTTATCAGCTTCCTGAAAATAATTATATTTTAAAATTATTACCCTTCTGATATCACCCGAGGTCATGAGAAAAAAATAACAGCGTCTTTCTGTTGTGTTCTTCTGTTGTTTTCTCCTTTTGATTCATTCTTTGGCAATAAAAACATTTTTTTTTTAAATAGCTAAGATTTTGACAGCAAAGGTTCATATAAACAGGCACCATATCTAGTGACTTCTTAAAAAGATGAAGGTGTTAAAGAGTATTGCCTATACGTGCCATACCTTAATATTAAAATGTGTCATTATTCAATTTTATGTGGGACACACTTTTCAGGTTAGAAAAAATCACTGTCTGCTACAAAACAAAATAAGATCAAATTAAGTATTGTTTCTTACTAAGGACTCGAGACAGTCCACAAAATAATAAAGAACAGAAAATATTAACAAGTCGAAATCATCAAATCTACATATATCCAGCTAAAGGTAGTGGCAAAATTTCAAAATGATGGGGTGTAACAGTTCAGGATAAGTGCCCTGTGATAAGCAAGCAAGCCTGACTGTCATAAGGAAGGGTCGGGGGAGGGGAGTTCTTGCCCTGCGAAAATGTTGAAAAATGAGTGGGCAAATGGTGCCTTTTCAAACAAATTTGAGAGAGCAAGAAAGATAGTGAAGCAATTGTGAAACTGTAGTTATGGCATCAATAGAGGTATTTCATGTGATAATGTTGTAGATAGCTGCTTATTCAGTATAACCAGATAACTCCCATGGTATCTCACTGGTCTGTTCGCAAGAGCACAGTACACCAACGGGAAATGGAGTCTGTTGGGATTTCATTTTTCAACGTTTGCACTAGAGCAGCAGAGTACAGCCTGAGGCAATGGCATTAGCCCATTAAATCTGTTACCAGACCCCATGTTTTTGTTTATGTCCTGACAAATGGCTTGAATTTTATTGCTTGCATTTGGAAGCCCTTCTTTCATCATACCAGTTTATGGAGGCTGTCAGCCATTTGTCAGGCCATAAACACAGCACACATGGATCAGGATGGTTTGTAAACTATGCTGAAGGAGGAGATCCTTGCCTTTGATGCGCAGACATGATAGCCCACATCCATTGTAAAATTTACATTTGTTGTTCATTTCATAAATATGTGTGCAAGCAGCAGGGGTTCGGATCTATAAAAACAAACAAATAAATCAGATAGTGTATTCTCATTAATATTCACTGCTGGACTCCTCCCCAGTCTCCACCTGTGACCCTTTTCCATGCTGTTGCTACAAAACAGAAGGTGTCAAGCCTGGGAGGTTCTTTGAAAAATAAATTGGGGGCTGGTTCTTTGTAGAGGTTTAACATGCATTGTGGAGCCTGGATTGAATGAATGCCAAAGTGAGGCACAGAACCAGCAGCTGGCCCGTGGATAGTAGATGCACACCAGCATCTTTGCTTTCCTTCACAAATTGCCACTGGTGAGGCACAGGGTTGGGAAGCACTGGAGAGGGAGGGTTAGTGCTCTGGAGCTGGTCATGAGACTGGCAGCAGTGTTTCCCTGCTCCTCACCCATGCCAAACACCATTCTACCATCCAGTCGCGAGCCTTCCTGATCGTAAACAACACAACAACACATTCCTGCCTATGCTGTTACTCGAATAGTGCACATGAAAATAAAGTGAAGAACAGAACATTTCCACAAAAGATACATTTTAGAAATTGGGTCTCTAGTTGGCATTCAGTTTGCACTCTGTCCAAGCTGGGACCCTCACTCTAGTCAGGACAAGGGAGATACTCACTTAAGATGACCCCTGCTCACCCCCTTGGGAGCTTGGCACAATCAGTCAGGCTTCTCTCAAAGGCAATGTGTGGACACCAGACCAGTTTAGAACAATAGGCATTATTTATCTAAATCAAACAAGACCAAAAAAACAAAAATCCAACATACACAAGTAAAGTTATGAATTTTTAAAGTAAAAAGAGTCTTACTCCATTGAAAACAACGGAAACGTTGTTGTCACACAAAGTACCTGGTTTGTGTCAAAAATAAAGCCGCACGGGCAATCGTGCATCAAAAAAGTCAGCAATGTGTTGATTCCTTATTCGCAAGAGAGGCCATGCATTGTTTCTTCTCTGGTCGGGAAGGCGATGCATCATTTTTCTCTCCCGCAAGAGAGTGATGCGTCGATTTCCAGATTGGGAACTTTGGAACCACGCAGGTTCCCAATGATTTTGATGCCCAGTGATGATGCATGAGAAATCTGGCTGCACCGTGATGGAAAACAGCACTGCAAGGGGTTGCATCATTTTTGCTGCTGCGTTGCAGGTGGTGCGTCAAACTTTTCCTCTCACGGCTCCCTGTGCATGAATTTCAGACCTTGATCTACCAGCTTCACATTTCAAGGGCTAAGCAGAGAGTCCAGATGCTGGCAGAGGAAGTCTTTGATGGCCCTGAGACTTCAAAACAGGAGGCAAGCTCGATCCAAGCCCTTGGGGATTCTTAACAAGCAGGAATATACCACAAATTCCAGTTTTTGTCCTCTTTCTGGCGGAAGCAGCAACTGCAGGCAAACCCAGAAAAGCACAGTCACAGGCAAAGGGGCAGTACTCCTGCTCCAGCTCTTCAGCTCTTCTCCTTGGCAGAGGGTCCTCTTAGTTCCAGAAGTAATCTGAAAATCTGGGGTTTTGGGTTCACTACTTATACTTTGAAGTAGGCAAATGCATGATGTCACATGCATTGGCCATATTGGTTCATTTACTTCCTGAAATGGAGCCTACAGTAATGTGCCCATACTGCAACTAATTATAAATATTGCTGAGTTGAGTCTACAGCGGCGAACTTGGTGGTTTGTCACAATTGTCTTCCGTCATGAAGTGAATTTGTTTATTTCTTACACATTCATCAATATTTTGATAAGTTCTGCAATTTTCTGTTGCAAATAAGTTGAATTTTCTTTTACTTAGTGCATTTTGAATAGGTATACACCTTGCTTTTCATTGTTCTTTTTTTCCCTCAAACAACTATGGAAACAGTACAGCCGGTTACTCACCACTTCCATTTTTAGCATGCCCCTGCAAACCAAACATCAAGTGGTCTCAATGGTTCAGACTTTTTGAAAACCATCTTGTGGCCATTGATGTAGGCAATTACAGTTCTGAATGTAAATTTGCCCTTTTGTTTGGCAGTTTGGGTCTAACTGCTCAACAGATTGTTGACAATCTTCCACCAGTATCAGCATCTCAAGGTCAGTCTGGAGATGACCGTTGGAATGTTTATGTAGAGGCAACTGAAAGGTTACACAAGCAATTCTCAGATGAACCTAGTATTATGTTAGAAAGACACCATTTGTTAAGTGCAAGCAGCTCACCGAAGCAGGACTGGAAGAATATGTTTCTGCACTCAGGATCTTAGCAGCCACATATGAATTTGGTCTGAATTTGTATGTGTAAGTTCGTGAACAATTTGTGTTCAATTGTGCTTCTGAAAAATTCAGGAGCAATTGTTGAGCTGTAGAAACCATACACTCAGTGAATTCTTAGAATTAACAAAAAGTATTGAACGCTCATTAATTTCAACAGTTTACAGATTCTCTGTGTGTAGTCTACACTAAAGGCAAAATACAGAAAGGGAGCATAAAAAGGGTCACAGTTATCTGTTACAGAAGAGGATCCAAGAACTGTCACAGCAACTTCACGGGGTGCCCAGCGGTTGGAAAGCATTGCGTGTTATGCAAAAAGAGAGGCCACTTCCAGATAGTTTGTAAAAGTGGGAAAAATGCAGTAAAAAGTTGTGATGTTGATGTAGACGTCAACTCATGCACACAGGCAATCAATACTGTACTTACCATTGAATGAAATTCTGTAAGCACTGCAGTCAAAGGCCCTACTTGTGATGCATACATTGATGACATTCAGTTGCAGGTTATGGCGGACTCATGTTCACAAATTACCACCCTCAGAGACACAACCTTTTATGACAAATGATGTAAAATGAAACCACTTATACCATCTGAAATATGCCCCAAAGCATTTGGCAAAAAAGTACATTGACATGTTGGGTTACTTTACCTCCAAAGTTCATTGTTTCTGAAGGGAAGCTAACACTAAGGTGTATGTTGTCATATAAGGTAGAGACATAATTGGTTTGCAAGACCTTGCAAAAATGGACTTATATTTGCTACCAGGTTCAGACAGCCCTGGGGCTGTTGGTGGATTACCAGTTACCTGTACTCTAGAATAACCTGTTGAAACAATATTATCAAAATTTAAAGAACTATTCCATGAACAGGTCGGTTCAGTTAAAGGTTTGTACATCACCTTAGGGTTAAACCCCAACAACTATATGTTCACAAGGTTCGTTAAGTTCCCTGGAGTGTCAGGGAAAACATTAAACAAATGCAGAAAAAATTGTGTACTCAAGGTATCATTGAACCCCTCTAATCTTCTCAGTGGGTTGCGCCAATTGCAGTTGCACCTAAAAAATCTGGTGAGAAAAGGTTATGCACTGATTTGCATACCCTTAATGCAAACATTTTGGTAGACTGTCATCCCTTACCTAACATTCAGGTAATTTTGGCCAATTTGGGTGCAGCTAAATGATTTTCCATCATTTGTTGGATGACTTTTGTTAAGCTGTTCGGTGTCTACAAGTACTTGAGATTACTGTTCGGGTAAGCATCAGCTACAAGTGTGTTCCAAAAGTTAATGGATTTAGCAAGAACGGTACAAGCCTATCAAGATGTCATATTGGTGTTTGGTGATTCACTGGATGAACCCAATCGCTTTTCAGAAATGGTATTAACCATTCTATTAAACAGAGGGATGACAATCAGTAGGGACAAAAGCAAGCTTGCTACCAATGAGCTAGACTACCCAGGACATAACATATCAGCATCAGGTATAAAACCAATTTTTTCTTTAATTAAGGCCATTAAAGAAGTGAGTGTTCCTGCATACAGAGATGCATTACATTCCTTTATCGGTCTGGCACAGTACTACACACGCTTTATGTCTAGGTATGCTCTAGCTGTTGAGCCTTTAAAGTCTCTCCCTAGAAAGGGGCAAAAGTTTATATGGTCTGAAGAGATGCAAACTGCGTTTGATAAAGTGAAAAACTTGACAGAAGAAGCACCCGCCCTTATTGTTTTTTGGGAAGATTGCACTTCTGTGATGACAATAGATCCCAGTTTGCAAGGTCTAGGTGATGTCTTGAGTCAAGTGGTGGGAGGAAGAGAACAAACGGTGGCTTTCACTTCAAGGTCATTGAGACAATTTGAAAGGCAGTATAGTACAATTGAACGTGAGGCACTTGCGTGCATCTGGGCAGTTCAAACATTTTAAATGTATGTTTGAGGTTGAAGATTTGAACTGCATACAGACCACAAGCCTTTAGTGTATATTTCCACTGGAGGCATTTATAATAATGTGTCAGCCAGATTAACGTGGTTGGTGTCCAAATTGCATGAATATAGTTTTGTCATCTAACATGTGGCAGGTGGCAAAAACGTCTGGGCAGATTGCCTTTCATGCATGACACTACCAAAAACTGACAAAAAAATTGGTATGGGTGACATTGAATGTGTTTCTTTAGTTGATGATGTAATAAAGTGCAATGAAATGATAAAGAAGGATAAATGGTTAGACGATTGCCAAGCAGTTGATGTTCTGAAGACGGTCAGGGAATATATTATACAAGGTTGGCCTGAATGTAGATGCTTGGAGGGTAATTTGAATAGATTTCCCCAGGTGGCAGGTGAACTATCTGTAAACGACGGTGTGATTCTGAGAGGTAATTTACTTGTTCTTCCGGTCAAAATGGTTAATTTATTCATTAAAAAAATGCATAAAGGTAATTTGGGAACAGTCAAAATGTGTATGCGCATAAAACTACACTATTTGTGGCCAGCTTTAGAAACAGAGGTTAATTTGATGACTGGTAAGTGCCCTGAGTGTTTGTTAATAGATAAGCACTGGAAACTAAACAATTCCATACCCTGATGCGGCATGGGAAAAGTTGGGGCTTGATTTTTCTGGCCTATATACGTCACTACCAGAAAACATTAGATATGCCAATCTACTGGGTGATTATTTATCAAAATGGTTGTACTTTTCTTTTGTTGACTCGTCCACCACAAGCACTGTGTCAAAACAGTTAGAATAGGTGTTTTTCATAGAAGGATCACCAAGGACAGTGGTTACTGAAAATGGTTCACATTTTGTTTCAGAGCAAATGTTTGAATTTTTCAACAAACATGATGTCAAGCACTTGTGTGTTACTCTTTATTCACCATCTTCGAATGGTTTAGTTGAGTGAGGCAACACGATTATCAAAGAGGGTGTAGAAATTGTTCTTGCATCAGGCATAGATGCAAAACAATTCTTCAAACCTAAGATGTAGGATTACAATTCCATGCCACATTGTACCACTGAAGTCACATTTTTTAGTTGTTGAGGGACAGAAAGGTCAATTCTGCTTTGTTTCCCACTTGTTTAAAAGAACACACGTTTCTTGATAAACAGGTTGGTGATGATGGCAAATTCACCAGGAATGTTAAATCGAAAGTAACGGTAAAACAGGTAAAACGGAAGAATAATTTTAACAAAAAACTTGTGGCACACAATAACAAATTTTCAGTAGGTGACTTTGTACTTATCATGAGACCAGTCCAAGTCACAAAGGTGAATCAGTGTTGTCATCTCCGGTAAAGGTCTGCAGAGTTGGAAAAGGTGCGGAACTATTGGAAAACAAAGGTTGGTGGAAATAAAGGCAAGTGGGGAAATGACACAACAAGAAGTTGATTTCATAAAAGAAAAAAGAAATAAAAAATTGGCTTCTGTTCAGCATGATTGAGCACCATAAGGACAACCCATAAGAGATCCTCAAATCCTTAATGAAGGTAATGATATTATAATTGAAAGGGGGGCACTGGTATTGGTGGTACTTCATAGAATTATGTGACACCAGCAAGAGTTGTAAGGTCAAGAAAAATCTACAAAGATTTAAAGAATGTGTCATGTTGTAAGTTTTACCATATTCCTAGGAACAAATATTCCTAGCATTGTTATTCCACCGTTATATACTTTATTTCATAGGAACAGTTTTGTCACTTTGCAGTGCACGTTGTTCATTCTCAATTTATTTATAGTTGGCTTTTCTCCTTTCTGGTATCTGTTGGGGGGGTGATGTATTACATTGTTGTGCTTAATTCTGTAACTTTTATGTATGTGTTTTCATTTGATTTGCAATGAGACCTTTGCAGTTTAGAGCTTCCAGGCAAGCATTCTCTCAAGGCGTTAGTTGACATGAGAAATCCAAGCTGGATAGTTGCTGAACGTCATGGTCATGTTTGTAGACTTGAAGAAAGGTTTTTCAAGTGCTTCCCAGCATTAGTCTACTTATTACACTTACATATATTATTATAGGGGCCATTTGAAGTTATGCATGCAATATCTAAAACACGGATAGCCAGAGGTGATTATACTGGGAAGTATTCTAGTCCATGTTTAATTTTGTTCACTGTGCCATAACAGATATGGACAACATATGCAAATGAGTCAAGAAAAATTCCTGTTTGAGCCAAAGTGGGTCACAACCTGGATATATGGATTCCAATAAGGCACTGGTAGCCCAGGTGTCAGTAATGTCCAATATTGTCTTTTTCCATGATAATATTCCACTTATAGAATTCATAAACCCGGCTAGGATGAACCATGAAATGTCAGTAAACATCTTCAGTGAAACTTCTTTACTGTGTTCAGCTACTGCAGAATGTTGGTGCCTTGTTGCCCACTGGCAGTGCCAAGCATGAGCATGTCTCCTCCATCTTGAGATCTCTCCTCTGACTACAACTTAGAGTACAGTCTCTTTAAAGTGAGTACCATCATTTATAAGGCCTTTAATGCACATGAAAAACTCCTGAATTTCTAAACTCTAAGGGCCAGATGTAGCAAAATCCGATTTAGCGACTTGCAAATTGCGAGTCTGAGCGACTCGTAATTTGCAAGTCGCAAAATCGGATGCAGAATGGTGTCTCAGACACCTTCTGCGACTCGCTATGGGGTCGCAAAGACCCACCTCATCAATATTCATGAGGTGGGTTGCATTTTGCGGCCCCATAGCGAGTCCCTGCACTCACAGGGATGGTGGCCTGCTGTAGTCAGCAGACCTCCATGTCTGTGACTGCTTTTTAAATAAAGCAGTTTTTTTTTTCATTTTGCAGCCCGTTTTCCTTAAAGGAAACCGAGTTGCAAAATGAAAAAAATACCGAAACCATTTGGTTTCGTTTTTTTCAGAGTAGGCAGTGGTCCACAGGACCACTGCCTGCTCTGAAAAAATATTTTTGTCGACATTCACAAAGGGGAAGGGGTCCCATCGGGACCCCTTCCCTTTTGCGAATGAGTTACCACCAGTGTGACACTGGTGGTAACTGCGAGTTGGTTTGCGACCGCATTCGCGGTCCCAAAGCAACTCTGAATTGCGATGTGAGTCGCAAATAGGAAGGGAACACCCCTTCCTATTTGCGAGTCGCATTCCCAAATTGCGAGTCGGTACCGACTCGCAATTTGGGAATGAGCATCGCGGGAGGCCGTTTGCATGGCGCAAACTGCGTTTTTCGCAGTTTGCGCCATTCAAACGGCGTGCTACATCTGGCCCTAAGTCCTTTAGACCCCCCCAAATTGATCACTGTAATTATCTAATCAATTCCTCTCTGTGGTCCCAAAGGCCAGGTCAGTGAACTTTGGTGATAAATCATTCTCCATTGTTGCATCCAAACTACAGAACTCATTGCAGGTAACTTTGCATGTGAAATGTAATATTTTTTTTTTCCTGACTGCTGTGTGGTTTAAGTGGTTATATTACACACAGCACCAACAAGCTCTTATAATGTGGGATCTTCAAATAAACATAAAGTATCATGACAAAACTGCTAAACCACACCCTATCTGACCAGGAATAGGTTACAGCAGACATATTTTAGCATTGTTGAGCTTTGTCTGCAAGGTTAAAGGCACAGTGAGGTGGAATGCTTTTACTGATCTCAAACAGCTATAAGTAATCAAATTCCATACCAGTATGTCATTATTTGTTTTCTTTTAGTCATTGTGCCACTAAAGACAAGAGCCAATCATATATTTGCAAACTGTCTTGGCCCTGCAGGAATATTGACATACAGGCAAAAGTGCTCGACTATTTCTCCCTATGTACAGCAGCAGACCAGTCCCAGACATTTCAGTCTGAACAGTGCAGACTTGTTCCTTCCTGCTCAATATTAAAGCTAAATTTGCATATGGGTAGCCCTATTGTAGTTGTACATTCAAGCTAATACAAATAGCATGGAATACAGGCTAAATAATTATCGGTGGGTTGGATTAAACTAGACATTTTGATCCATCAATCTTTACTGCTTAGGTGAGTAGCACCAAGTTAAGCAGGTCCCAAAATATGGCACCTGAACTCTCAGGACTCAAGCTGCATCTTATTGATGAGGCTCAACCACTGTGCAACATGATTGGTTTTGACTGTATCATTGTCCCAAGGGAGTGTGGCTTAACAGTTTAGGTCAGACACATAATTTGGTAGCAAGAGGAAGGCTTGCTTAAGGTGGGAGGTAGCCAAGCCTAAACCTGATTTGGAGTTTGGCTCAAATGTGATGACTATCCTGTCCACCTTTTTACAAGTCCTACTAATATATAATGCACTTTTAATACATTTGACAGGACATTCCATTACATTTGTAAAAGAGTTATCATCTGTCAAATTCTAAATGAGGCCCTTCAACTTTCTATCTACTCTAGCAAAGCAGCATCCCTCTTTACATCTCACCTATTTTCCAGGGGGACAGGTATGTCTCATGAAGATAATTGAACTGTGTGTACCTGAGCCTGCTGTTCCTCTCTCTGGGAATATGCTAATATTCTTTACCATTCCTTACATCTACATCAGCCCAAATATGTAATTCCCATCGTAACCTGATTTTATCCAGGGTGTTTCACACCATCTTGTTAAGTGCCCTATAAATCCAAGAGCCTGATGTACAAAGATCCGTATAAAGAAATTCTAAATTGCATCAAATAAGCATTTGCTATTTTTGTTAGAAATCTTTTTAAATGGATTTGGTAGAAGTGGGTGCAGTTTGCACATTGACTTCTACTAAATGCATTAGTATTTTGTGAACTAACCGATTTGCTAATGGGGTCAGCAGACCACTGTGTATGTTTGCTTTTAAGTAAAGAAAACCTTTTAGTTTTTTAAATGAAGCCCATTTTTCGAAAAGAAATGAACACTTTAGTAAAAAAAATTTAAGAGCAGGCAGTAGTCCCAGCGGTGTGTACAAGTGAAATCTAGGAGTCCTTTTGACTTAGCATTTCCAACATTTCACAGTAGTAGAAAGGAGCATTGTGTATCCCTGCATTCTAGACCTTTTCCTCATTAGTAAGGCAATCTGGACTCCCTGACTGGGTACTCTCCCGAGTTGCCCTATCCCTGTTTCATTTTCACCATCCAACCATCATGCGATCTACTGAAGCTGTGCTGTCAAATAATATAATTCATAATCTGGTGTACTTAGCTGCACCCTAAAATAACTCTTTCAAGTGTTTTCAGCAATACTTTCTGATCACCACCATCAGAGGACAATGCCTTGATAAGTGAGGCAAATTGAATAAACTGTTTCACTGGAACCCATATTGGAAAGTTGGCAACAAAATGCAGTAACCTGGGCAAAATGAGCATTTAGGTATCGGGCCAATCTCCCCATAAAAAGCCACCAGAGGGAGCACTAGAATACTGTTACCCTTCAGCGATCTTGGTGTGGTAAACAAAACACTTTCTCAGAGGTCAAATATTACAAATAGCAAATTTGAAGGTCCAATTCTCCTATCCTTGTAAATGCCCAGTTCTTGAATATTAGGTTATCAATAGGGATATGGACTAGCTTACCCCAAAACACAAGTCGAACTCCAAAGAAAAGGTAGATAGCCCACACATATAGAATATCAAATATTAATAAAGTGCCTCAATTTGAAGTCAATAATGATGCTTCAGATCCTTATATTCAGTTTATGAGCATTTATTAAGGGTGATGAAACTAACATTTGTTTAGGAAACATGTTCCATGTAGAAAACAGCCGACACGTGTTTCGTCCCCTCGTGGTTAATTCACCCAGGGCTTTCTCAAGGCTGAAAATGGTAAAGAATAATTAAAACAAACAGATCAACATGAAATAATAGTAAGGCTGAAGTGCAAGAATGGGAAAACCTTCATAAAATAGACATATTATTCCACTAAAGAAAATAATAAAAAATATATTTTAAAAGGAAGCAATAGTCCCATGATCCTCAACATAGACAACAAGTTGACCTGCAAGAGGGTATCACTAAAGGAAAAGAAATACATGTATGACTGTGATTATGGTATTTTTGTGACTTATTGAAGGTACGTAAGGCTGGTGCTGGTAAAAGAGAAAAGAGTAAGTCCTTTTCCAGTGATATATATGTAATGGTGAGAGTTACTGAGAGAAATAAATATATATATAGTGATCCAATAAAGATAAAAAAGAAACGTACCAAAGATGTGTTCACAATAGAGCTTCCATTCTTAGATAAATGCAAATAATCTAGATGAAAACGTTGAGTCATTAGTTCAGATTCGCTTCAATAATTAGTAAGAACGAATATATTGCAATCAATGTGGTGAAAGGGTTATTTTAGAGCATGGCAATCAAAAGTATTTGACAGGAATTCTATTATTTGTCCTATTTAGACACTGAATCTAGACATATATGATGTTATAAATCACCTAGTTTCGGTATCGACAGAAAAAACGAAATGATGAAGTACTAAATGAGAACTGTTTCGTTCAGATAAAGTCACAAAAAGAAGGTCTCAACTGTACACTTTTTTTGTAAATATATATAAATATTTTTTAAATTGACAAAGCTAAGATCAGGGGGGAGGCATAAGATTGTATAACCTGTGCTAAGTAAATAGACGAGCCTTATCACGAAAAAGTTCGAAAAAGCAAAGTTATAATTTTATATTAGACCATTAATTTTGATGTTATAAATAGTTTATTAGGTACCCGGAAGGGTACACTTACCAATTTGGTTAGATAATAGGTGTCTCAATATTAATCCTATAGAGCTTGTTACTCGACGTTCTAGTCGGGCGCCAACTTTGAGTGAAGATTTACCAGGAGTCCTTCTCATATGTCTATTATTGTTGATGAGTGGACTAGTCCTGTCGCTATTTCTGCTTGTCTGATAGAGACAGGAAAAATATAGCAGAAAAGCGTCGGCCATCTTGGTGCGGTCGCACTCGTACAAAAAACAAAGTCAATATTGAATGTAAAAGTGTGTGAATAGCATATCCTATTTATTTTTAGCTATCTGATACTACCATTTTTTTTTATAAATAGCCCAAAAAAGGTCGAAGGATATGAGTAAAGAATTTTATGGGTCAAATTAAATAAATCATATAAGGCTATGGCGAAGTCCTCAGAGACAAAGTAAACGGACACTATAATGTATAGAGACAGGGAGTTAACTTATTTGCCTGTATATACTGTGTCCGAGATCAGAAAAAGTTCTGAAATGAAATTATTGGTGGTAGATTAAATGCTGTCAAAAATTGTGTTGTACATCATTTGTACTTGAAAGGACTCATCCATAAGATATAAGTAAGGGAGGAAATAATCAAAGGCTCTAGAATCAAATCACGTAATGTTGTAGTTTTATTATAATTTTGATGATCCATAAGACATTGAATAATGAGTTGGTTAAAATAAAACAGACTAGGGCAAGTTATTCAAGGTCTGGGTGTATCAAATGTTAACTATGAGCATATAAGATATTAAATATTAATCTTGCAGGGTTGGTATTGAATAGCTAAAAACTATTGAGAAATAGCTATAGGTCCGTCACCAATTTAGGACAGATGGTAATGATCAATGAAGCCAATAGAGCCATTCTGGGTCCTTGTTAAGGCCTTGTTGGACAGTGTCATAGCGAATAATGACTTTGCTTTAATTTTGTTGCAATTTAAGTTCAAGGTTGCCTCCCTGGGGATGTTGTTTAAATTTAATCAGCCTGCAGAAAGAAAAGGTTCATGAATAAGGATGACATTTCACAAAATGTTCAATCAGGTGGAATTTGAAATCGTCTTTCTGTATATTTTGATAGTGTTCCTGAATACTTATTTTTAGTGCTCTAGTAGTGCTGCCAACATACGCTTAATTACACAGGCAAGTGATAAGGTATACTATGTTAGTGCTTTCACAGTTAATGAAGTCACATATTTTAAATTGTTGATGATTAATTAAAATAGTTTTGGAGTTGGATAATCCAAGGTTGCAAATTGTACAAGTGTAGGAGCCACACGAAGGTCGCATGAAATATTAGGTATGCATTGTTTCCTGGTAAAAGGACAAGCAAAGTTTATCGCTGAGGTTTGGGGCTGTTTTAAAGCCCATCTGTGGAAAAGGAGGAATATATTGAGAGATGGAGGGATTTTATTAAGTAAGTACCAGTGTTTCTGTAAGAGTTTGTGAATGTGTTTATGGCCGTTATGAAAGCCAGTGACAAAACGGATAGGAGTAGTCTGAGTAATGGCTTTGATTTTGTTTTTGTTTAGGATTGTGGTACGATCAAATTTGGCAAAATGGTCCTTGATATTTTTCACGTTTGAGGATGCATATCCTCTTATGGAAAGTCACTCAACAATTTCCGAGACTGCTGTCTCACAGTCCTCCCAATTACTACAGTTAAGTCTAGCTCGTCTAAATTCCCCTGCTGGTATATTTTGAATCGTGCTGTGTGGCTGACAGCTTGATGCATGTAAAATGGAGTTGGCTGCTGCACTTTTACGATGGAAACAAGTATGTAGAGAGGTTTAATCATCAATGTATAGCGTGAGGTCCAGATATTCTACTGTTGTTTTAGAAACTTGGTATGTCACCTCAATATTCCATCTGTTGGGTGTAAGAGAGTCAAGAAAGCACTGAAGGAGTGGCTCTTGACCCTGTCAAATGAGAAGAATATCGTCTATGTAACAACCCCAGGAGATAATAAGTTGTGAGTATTGTTCCACATCTTTGTTTCAGAGCCAATAACGTTCTACTACACCCATCGGGATGCAGGCATACGGTGCAGCATATCGAGCTCCCATCGCCGTACCCTGTCAATCGACCAGTGGTATAGATTCACATCCCCATAGTGTGTGGAGCCCACTTTATCCCAAGGGCACCCATTTTAGCCATTGTACTGTGTGGAACAATGGGAAAGGCACAAGTTTGGATGCTATTGGTAATAAGCAGAGATATTTTGCCAGGAGTTGTAATGCGGGCATTAGATCTACTGCCCCATCTCAAACATGTAGCAATAAGTCATTGACATATTACAATGTAGTGTGTATACCATCCCTTAGGGTGCTATGACTTGTATGCCCTTAGCTCTAGCAACCACAGCAAATGGCAATATTGTAGTAGTAAAAAGGGGAGGGAGGGTGCCCCTGTCTTGTTCTCTTAAGTATGTAGTATTGTTGAGATATATAACCCACTGTCTTCACTCTAGACAACTAACTGGAGTATAATAATTCAATCGGTTGAGCCCAAACTCTCCTCATCCATGTCATGACTGCATTTAGGTAGCACCAGTGCAGGGTATCAAACACCTTCTTGAGATTGGCAGAAATCACCATCGCTCCCAGATACTTACGAACACCAGTCACTGTGAATGCCCTTTAAAGCCTCCTAGAATTAAGTGATGTATTCCATGTAGGCATGAAACCATTTTGATCTATATGAATATATATATGAGTAAAACTTGTTCACCAGGACTTTGCAGAGTATTTTAAAATGTAAACTAGGCACTGAAAGAGGTCTATAGGAGATTGTGTCCTCCATAGGCTTTCCTTTCTTAAGTAGTGGCACCACCAAGGCCTCCCTAGTTGATGCTGGGAGCTCCCTTTTATCTAGTGCAGCAGCATACATTTTGGCTAGGTGGGGAATCATGGGAGCAGCCTACGTGTAGTACATTTCTGCCGGTAGCCCATCCACAAATGGTGACTTGTATCTAGCTAACTCCTAGATGGCTTCCTATACTTCATTCTCAGTAATAAGATGGCCACCCATCCAGGCTCTCAATTTCTTCTGATTCCAATGAGCACAAAGGAGCTCTGTAACGAAAGACTTCTACATCATCTACCTATGCTTCCTTAAATTGGCCACAATGGTTAGAGCATTCCAGCTGGCAATTCAATTCTTTCCAATTCAAGTCATGCCATGATTACCCTCCTCCTTATGTACAACTGTGTATTCCATAGAGGGAGGTCATCTTAACATTGCAATGATCTGGGTACGTTGTCCCCTGTGCTCTGTAAGTATCCGTCCGAAAAGGGTTCTGGATTGCCTTAAATTCCAACTCA
Source organism: Pleurodeles waltl (assembly GCF_031143425.1). Lineage (NCBI taxonomy): Eukaryota > Metazoa > Chordata > Amphibia > Caudata > Salamandridae > Pleurodeles > Pleurodeles waltl. The sequence continues at coordinate 683,282,864 of NC_090449.1, read as the reverse complement.
TGTATAGATTTATTTGACATGACCAGCTCTCCATCTAATGCTCTTTCCATTCTAACATTCTTACCCATTCAGTGCCCACACACTACAATCTGAGTAGCAGCCAGCTGTGGGGATCTTCTCAGGTGCATTCCCCCAGAAGAAGGGTTCTATCCAACTACTCGGAACATGACATATTTTGGCACAAACCCCTAGTGCACATCAAAGGGAAACACCCGGATAAACGAGTCCTAAACCACAAAGTCGCTTTCATTTTCCTTGTTTTAGGGCCTTAACCACTCATGTGTGAACCACATACATGCGTAGTTAAGGCACAGAAGAAGGGAGTCGACGCAGTCAAGGAGGTAAGTTGGGCTGGGACTGGGGCTGTTTTTTTGGGGTTGGGGTGGGGAGCTCGGGTGATTAGGGTTTAGGGGCAGGGGAGAGGGGGGCAGGGTTTAGGTTTTAGGGGTGGGTTTGGGGTGCTTTAGGTTTTAGGGGCAGTGTGGGGACTCTGTATTTTTAGTTTTTGGGGGTGGGGTGGGGGGCTCGGGTGATTAGGGTTTAGGGGCAAGGGAGGGGGTCAGGGTTTAGGTTTTAGGTGTAGGTTGGTGGTTGGGGTGCTTTAGGTTTTAGGGTGGGGGTGGGGACTCAGGGTATTTTTAGTTTTTTGGGGTGGGGTGAGGAGCTCGGGGTGATTAGGGTTTAGGGGCGGGGGTCAGGGTTTAGCTTTTAGTGGTAGGTTGGGGGTTGGGGTGCATTAGGTTTTAAGGGAGGGGGTGGGGACTTTGGGTATTTTTAGTTTTTGGGGGTGGGGTGGGGGGCTCGGGGTGGTTAGGGTTTAGGGGTGGGGGGTCAGGATTTAGGTTGTAGGGGTGGGTTGGGAGTTGGGGTGCTTTAGGTTTTATGGGAGGGGTGTTGGATTTGTGGTAATTTTGGGGGTGGGAATTAGGGTGGTTGGGGGGTGAGGGGGTCTCGGTAATTTTTAGGGGGGACACATGCTGAAACCATGCATGCTGATCACTAATGCCTTTACTAGGAATGCCTTTACAATGAAAAATTGTTGTTAAGGCATTCGTGGTAAAGGCATTAGTGATAACAACAAGGTTGTTGTTCCAATCTCGTTGTTGAGGCATGGGTGGTTGAAGCACTCATTGTTTCAACATATAACCCACAAGAAATTACCAAGATGCACACGGATATCATGTAAGGAAAAATAAAAGAAGTAATCCATCTCATGACTGTGTTTCAGTCTCTATACATCAATCAATCCCAATCATTCAGCCATGTTGTAGATCCACAGGCCACTTTACCTTTCAGTGCATTATTCAACATGTAACTGTCTAAGTTCACATCACTAATACAATTAAAATCACCACATAACATTATAGAGCTGCCAGACATCTGACCCAATTCTGCCAACAAGGAGGCAAAATATGATAATTATTTCTGGTTAGGTGCATCTACACATTGCAATAGAATCTCAAGACCATCTAACTTGTCAGACATCAGTACAAATTGTTCCTCTCTATTCATCTGAGTATGTGTGGCTGTGGAGGGAATCCCTAATATAATCAAGATAAAGACACCCCTAGCAAATACGGAATATTCTGTGGCATACTCCTGGCCGTTCATGGCCACAGTAAATCGATGATTGAATTCTGTGAGGTGCGTTTCTTGTTTCAAGGCAATATGTACTTCTCAACTTCTCAGGTGTGCATTGATTTTATGGGGATTAGCCGCTGATCCCACCCCTTCATGTTCCACATAAGGAACAAAATTCATTTCCTTTTTAAACAAACATGACCAACCAGCCATGTTAGTAGCTTCCCACCAGATCTGCAGTGCCTTCCCAGAGTGTGTATCAAAGTCCATTTCCAACTCCCCAGCATCCCTATTTTCATAAATAACGCAGGGACACTCCTGAAGATGGAAAAAACACCAAAAATAGAATCCAACTTTCACTTCCCAGAGCATTGCAGCAACTCCTCTTCATCCAAACCAGCCTACTTTAAATGGCATAATTAGCCAATTGCCCAAGATCCCATCCTAAGGATAACTGGTGGGGGTGTACCAAGAAAGTATATTTCTTTAGCTTTATATACACAAGTTTCCTCCTTGTATTGAAGAATTGTAACATTATATTAGGGACCCTCTTTGTAACCGCCCTGTAAAGGACTTGTCCCCACTTGTACCCCCACTATGCACAGTTATTTTATCAATAACTTTACTACAAATGTTACAGTAACATTATCAATAGTGTTCTAAAAGATGTTATGAGTGCTGTAATACCTGGGGTAATTAGCAGTGCATCATGAGGGTGTGAGTTATATATACCTTAGGCCACAAGTTAAAGTTACTTGAAATAACTCTAACTACAAAAACTAAATTTTTATGGTTTTGTATGTTTAAAATGTGAGCCTAACTATAAAGTCCCTGTAACTTTTGGATTTTTAAAGTGAATTACAATGTTTAAAAAAATTCTATTTCCGAACTATAACGCCCCTGTAACATTTGTTTTATTCCACGGAATGTCAATGTTTTTTTTTAACCTAAAGTAATTTTCAAATACTATAAATTAATCCAACCACATTCCATGCCCACCTTACACCCTAAAATCTTAAACCCCCCCAAAAAACGAATCCACCCTAAACCATATAAATGTCCTTGCCACTAAAAAAACCATACCTACCATAAACCCTAAAAATACCCTGGGCACCCAAAAACCCATACCCATCCTAAATCCTAAAAATTCCCTTGCCACCCAAAAACCCCTTACCCAGCCTAAAACCTAAAATTATCCTTGTCACCCAAAAACCCTTACTCAAGTGATCCTTAATATGGCCTCACACTGCCTAAATATTTATTTTTTTCTCTTTGACAAACAGGTGTACTGCCAGTTGCAGGGCACTGTGATGGGCACCTGCTTCACTCGCAGCTATGCAAATCTTTTCATGGGCTGGTGGGAGGAGCAGGTGTCCACGCAGGTGCCTGCATTTGAGGAACATATCATCCTCTGGCTGCGATTTATTGACGACATTTTTGTGATCTTGAAGGGAAGCACAACATCTGCTGTGAAAACTGTAGCTGCGTTCAGTACCAACCCTTACAGTATATAGCTGACAGAACAGATCAGTACAATAAAATGGTGTTCCTGATTGTTGAGGTTGAGAAAGATCAAGGGAAAGTGAACACTAAACTATACAAGAAGCTCTCATCCCTTCAGTCTTATCTACAGTTTCCCCTATTGAGTTACTGCACGCAAAATGTAATTGTGGTGCAGAAGGGGCTATCTGAAAGATTAAAACCTGTGAACAGACCAAATTACTCTACTAAGCCAAGAATGAGGTGAGACCATTTGGTTCATCATAACCTTTTCCAGCCAAGCCTTTGTGGTGAGGAAAATTCTGGGCACCAATTGGTCCATTCTCAAGACAGACAACATACTTGAGAAATGTATCCCTGAAACTCCCCAAATCACCTTTCGGAGGAGTAGGTCACTCACGGATAGCATATGTCGTAATTGGCTCACCACTGACAGGAAGACAGAAGATCAGGGTAAGGGCTTTTTTGGTGTATGCAAAGCAAGGCCTGTGTTGGTAGTAGCAGCTGTAGAGAGATCAGAGTCCCGGGTAGTAGGATGGTCATTAAAATCAAGGGATTGTACAACTGTACCACACCTTAATGTATATATGGCCTGATATGCCGATGTGACAATTCACAAGTTGAAAAAGCATATTCTTGAGAGAGAGCACTACGTGACAACAACCAGCAATCCCAGTAGCCAGACATTTGTTTGAGTCACACTTTCGAAATGACAAGCTATTAAAGTTCTTGGTGCTTGATGTTATCACACCTGATATTCAGGGGGGGAGTGATGGAGAACACAAACTGAGAGTACTTGAGTCTAGATATATTTTGGACTTTAACACTGTGTATCCGGGGGAGTGGTTTGAACACCAGTGAGGAACTAAGTATACACATTGGTTTAACAAAGTAATGCGATTTCTTTATTCTCAAGCTTCATTTTCTCTTTCTGTGGGGAAGATGTGTAATTTTAGAGATTTGAAATTATTTGTTTTGTTTTAAGAGGCAGACATGTAGTGATTAGCCCGCATGATACATAGGATACCACACAAGGTGCTATAACTGCATGTGAGATTGGAATCTCCTTTGGGTGGCACATCTCACTACTGAAGCTGAATTGTGGATGATGAGTGGGCTGTCATGATATTCACAATAAACATCTCCGTCCTGCTGGGGTTGATACTTGGATAAGATGTATGGGTTGCGGCATGTTGCACTAAGCCAGCAGCCCAATAGGGAGCTGATTGGTTATGTAGTGTCTATACATCATTGAATGAAACTGGCTTGTATAGTTTAAATAGTTAGCCCACTGGGGCATGACTGTGGCATGACTGTGCATGTTTATATCAAGTATCACTGTGTACATGGGGTGCTGTCAAGCCAACTTGGGACAGATTGTTGAGCCTCACCATATAACAGCGAGCTTGAAAAAAATGTGGGTGGGACGACATGAGACTGGAACTGGGTAACCCCAACTTGTTACAGTTCATATGAGTGGCTAACACATCATGAGCATGAGCACCCCAAGAATGGATAGGACATGTTGCGTGTGGCACAGGATTGCTTACTGCTTTGCCGAATTACAGTGGGAACTAGAAGCATTTGTTCATCATCTTTTTTGTGCTAAACAATAATGTTTCCTTTGTTGCACATTATAATGTATACCGTTACGTATTTCCGGGCACCCAAAGTGACTGTTTGATTTTTATAATAATACTGATGCCTTTACGCTAATACAGCAGTGTACTACATTCCTATAGATCGTGATATGAGGTGTTCCAATTATGGCCAGCTCTGGTTTCTGGTTAGAGAGTAGGCCACTCAAAAAGTCAAGTCTATGATAATATTTGTTTTTCTTAAATATGTGAAGCTTGTTTAGGTCAAGATAAACTTTTTATGAAACATTTTATTAATGTTTTTGTTTCAAAAAAATTCTTCGCTTCTTTAAATCTGTATAATGTCACATTGAACGAGGAAAACATTCAAAGATGTGGACCGCATTTATATTCACATTCTATTCTTATAATGTTTCCTTTGTTTATGTTTACTATGCACCTGGGCGGTTTTGCTTAAATTCAATGAATTGTGCTAAATTCTATTAGTTGCTAAGCTACCAATAAAATAGGACTTCATTCACAATCATAGGCCCTCATTATTGGTCCTTTCAAAATGTGTAGCCCAACATGGAATATAAAGACATGCATATTAAGTAACAGCATGCCTGACATAATCTATCATGCTTCTTACAAATTTTTACCATTATAAATCTCATAATAGATAAGTATAATCATGAAAGTATGCTCAAGAAGGTAGAGATATATAGTCAATATCGACTACACCTTCCTAATTACTTCATCAGTATGAGTAACACAAACATACTGCACCAATGGGTGACACAATATACACTTATCATTGCATAGTAACTGCAGTATATAAAGTTCCCAGCTGTGTCACATCTACCCATATTTGGATTCATGAAGTGAAAGACTACAAGGTTATCCTAAACTTTACAATCACCATTCCAATTGTTCACTCAGAATTTTGCACTATGCTGCAACCACTTTCATCCACATGATGCCCCACAAGTAATTGTCCTGTATTTATTATTTATCCCAGAACCTGTCTGAATGTTTTTTGTACTGAAATCATCACTACATTTGATGAAACACTCAAATCATACATATTCCTAACAGAGAGGTAACACAGTCTAGTAGCTTCACTACAGTTCCAGCACTTAGAGTATCTATTTCCAAACTGCTAAAACTTAATAAAAACAGCATTTCAAAGAAAGACAACAAAAGAAGAAAATCAAAATTAGGAAAAATAAGATAGCTCAGCTCCTTTGCATTGTGCAGCTCCCTCCACTCAAGTAGAAGAAACGATTCCTGCCACACGTGTACCCAGTACAGCATAGACATAGTTGCCCCACCCTGTATATGTATAAACAAAACACAAGACATTATAGTTATGTAAAACCAACATTCCATACGGATACCAGTCATAAGAGATGCAAATTATATTTACAACTCAGACACCCCTCTTTAACAGGAGCTGAAATCTTTCCTTACTCTTTCACCAACAAAACTCTTGAAAACCCAGAGAAAGCTTAATCATCCAAATAGATTAACATCTCCTCGTCTGTTCTCAAACCCTTAGGGCCCTTACTGTCCAACTCATGTGTCTACAAGGATTCTAGCTGTCTCAACCTGTCTATGCAATTTCCAACTCATGCAGAAACAGGTACTCTGTCAAGAGCAGAGTAACATAGCAAATCCCTATTACCTTCACGCCTGGTCTCAAAGTGTTGTGCCACAGGATATTATTTATTCCTATTTTGTATGGTGCGAATATACTCCAACACACATTTCTTCACTTGAAATGTGGTACTGCCTAAGTATATTTTTTCACATGGATCAAAGCGTATACACAAAGTCTGAATGACAGGTCAAATGTTTGTCAATACTTTTCTGTGTGTGTTGCTTAGGGGGGAGTGGTATTGCTTTTCATTACAGCTAAATTTGCAGGCTTTGCAACTTCTATATTTGTAAAACCTCATTACTGCCATGTCAGGTTTCTGTTTAGATAGCTACCCTTTTTGAAAGTACTGTTCGGATGATTACCCAACAGATCTGAAAGTGTGTTCTCTGTTTTCAGCATCCTCTAGTGTCTATTCAGTGGGTTCCTTACATCTCTGGTCCTGCCCTTTTTGACTAACATTGCAATTCAGGTGAGATTTGTTACCTTCTATTTCCCGGGTGGTCTGCTACACATATCTCGGAGGTCCTTAGTTATTGTTTGTCCTTTGTGTTGTGTTGTATTGGTTGTTGTCCATAGTCCATGTTATGCATCTTTGGTGCAAATTGCCGTGGCTTTGAGAGACCTAAGTGAGTCACGGCGGTTATGTTGGAGGTGGCACACCAAGCTTACTATTTAACTCACGTCCACGGCTTCAACGCTGCTTTACCCTCATAGAGTCCTAGTGGGAGTGGTCGCTTATCGCTTATCACTACAGAAAAGCTCTGGTTTCCTCATCAGTTGTAGAGAAGGCCGACTTGCTGCCGTTTGATTGCAGCATTGTCAGCCATGAGTCTCTATACCAAGAAACTATCATTGGTGGAGGCACTTCACACAACAAGCCATCGGTGCTCAGCTGAGCCTCTTGTTGCCATACATGCAAGTAATGGTTTATGGCATTATGTTGCCTGCAGGTTTTACAGCTGTAAGTACATGCATGCAATGGCCCCGTAAATGTGTTGACATCCAGGACTGTTCCACAATAACTGCTCATGTGGATGTGTAACATCATAAAAGCGCATACTGATACTTGATTGTCACAAGTTAATATCTCATGCTAAAGACTGCCTACATGTAATGCTTCTCAGCCTGAACTTTCTTTATGCAAAACACTTGACACACATTCTAAACCTGTCACCTGACGCTAGTAAAAAGACAACTGGGTTGGACACTTTGTTTTGAACTGGAGGAGGCATACGCAAACCACATTGAGTGAGATTTTGAGCACTCTTTTCATTATTTACATGTTGTTTTTCAAAGAAGAGTTTTTCTAGAAATTCACATCTGTGATACAAAGGTTGTTCTATATGTTTACTCTATCATAGATTGTGTGTTAGAAGGTGAGTGTTTGTACTTACCTTGTGTATCTATGTTTCAGAATTTGCTCTAACTGTCTGGGCTGTTTCCGGACCCTGTTTTTCTACACTGTATTGTCACTTAGATAATAGATGACCAAGTGGACATCAGGTAATCATTGTAGTGTCCAGGGTATAAAAGTCCTTCAGTCACTAATCTTTGTGCTCATATTTTTAAGGCCCACTATAGTACATAAAGAGGGATTCCTTTCCGAAAGCATTCAGGACCTCCTCCCCGTGAACTAATTTCTCTTCCTTGTAAGTCATATGCATTCACAAGCAAGAAGGTAAGGACAGTGAAGCTGGCCCACATTGTCTCTGCAAAGTTGCGCCACGGGCTCAAGGTAAGGCTTGTGGTGAGTCTGACGGTGATGAACCTATCCACATTTGAGGTTTACTGACTCTGGGCCGGATTCAGGGTAGGAAGAATATCTTTACAGTTCCTCTGGGCTTTTTCAATAGTGTTTTCTAGGACACCTTCTTTGTATCAGCACTTTCTGAAACTATACAACATCACTTTGCATTCCTTATTGAAGGAAGAGTTGGAGTTGCAATTCCTATGAGCCCAGAGGAATACACCATTCAATTGAATCCATTTATGGAGCTTAGGTTTCCTCACAAAATGAATGAGATATATCCTACTGTGTACAAAGTCAAAATTGTTCACAGGACAAAAGGAAATCCCTAGCTTTAACACCCCTATTTCCAGAGAGAATAGTGGATGTTTGAATAGAGTTATCATATTATTAGACACCTTAATCGTTGTCCTGATTTCTGTCCCTTCCCAGTATCCCCATGGGTGTCAAAGCCGTTTTTGTGCCTTTCTCCTCTCCTTGTTGCCTTGAACCTTTGCCTCAGTTTCGGCCTCATCCTCCTGTTCCTCTTACACGGTCCTTTGCCCAGTTTTGTTGGCTCCTCCCTTGGTTTAATAACAATAGTTCCTCCCAAAAATGTCCTGGATTGTGCGTTAGGGTTAGCTTGAACACTAGAACCTGTTTCAGATACACAACTTTCACTATGTTCACTTATCAATTCAGCCCTATCATGACTTTTCTTGCTTTGTAATGAAGCAAGATTCGGTGATGCCTTGATGTTTCTTTTTAAATCATTGAATTTGTGAATAAAGGTTATATTATGCAATCTTGATAGTCTCTCTGATCCTGGGCAAATTGTCTTTGTTTTTTCAGCACAATCTCTTCTTCATGTTTATTTAGTTCTTTCATTATTTAGTCCATTGTTTGTCAAAAGACTCCTTACTCTCACTGTTTCCTAGTTTCTGTTTTAGAAGCTCAAATCCTTTCAGTAATTTCTCACACTCTTGCCAAGCAAATTTAATTAGAATCATCATCATGCGGTTAGAGCATTCTGTAAGGTTGGATGCGCATAGTTGGTATATTGTCCATAATTTTATTTATTTTCCTTTGACAACCAATTGTACGGACAAATCTAAAGCAGGACAATGGGCACCTGTCTTGCTCCCAGCTATGCCAACTTACTGATGGGGTGGTGGGATCAACAGGTGTTTGAGACCATGGAAGAATTTGGCACATGTGGTACTGTGGTTACCCTACATTGGCAATCTGTTCCTGATATGGAAGGTGAGAAGGAACAGGCATCTAACTTTATTGCCAAATTAAATGACAATACTTACAACTTAAAATTTGAAGGGAACATTAGTAATTTGAGTGTAGAGTTTCTGGACATCAAAGTAATTGCTGAAGGAAACAAATTTACATTTAAACAATATAGGAAGATCACAGCTGGCAATACTTTATTGCACACACAGATTAGTCACTCGAAAAACCTGATAAACAGTGGCCTAGATTTAAGAGGTCCTAGCTCCTCCTTGCACCACATTAGCGTCATTTTTTATGATGTTAATGTGGCCCAATGAGGCCAAATTTGCAGTGCCATATTTACAAAGTGGTGCACTGCATGCATTGAGCCTCTTTGTAACCCCTTGTGCCACATTTTGCCTGTGCCAGGCATGAGGTATGCAATGGGGGCTTTCCACGTAAGGGGACCACAAAAATCTAAGAGATTCCACTGCACCATTTTTAGCTGTTATTTTTAACACCTGCACCGAGCAGGCGTTAAAAAGGGACATACCATTGTTTTCAAAGGGCCCATATGTACTATGCAGGATTAGCACCAAATTGTTAGTGCTAATCCTGCGCAGTACATCAATAGCATCAAAAATGTTGATGCTATTGTCCCTACCCTGTGTCATGGAGCGCCGTATATTAAATATAAAAAGAACAGATGATGGACAGAATGCTGAACAATGCAAACATTCACCCCCAACCACAAAGATCTGGGTTTAATCCATTGTTTTTTTGCTCACCAAGCCACCCCAGTTTGAACCCAGCCATATGCAAATCAGTCTTGACCCTGTTCCCCATGGGAACAGTCCAGCCCGAACTGCCAATCAGAGGTCCTCTCTGGACTGGAAACAAGCATCCTAGGACCGGTTTTGAGGGTATCACCCTTCATCATCTAGGATAGCTTGAATCTAGTGGCACAGTGAGCATGGGACCCATGTCTGGGCATACCCTTCCCACTTGGGGTGACAAATGCAAAAAGAACAGATGATGGACGGAATGCTGAACAATGCAAACATTCACACACAGTCACAAAGATCTGGGTTTAATCCATCTTTTTTTGCTCACCATACCACCCCAGTTTGGACCCAGCCATATGCAAATCAGTCTTGACCCTGATCCCCATGGGAACAGTCCAGCCCGAACTGCCAAGCCAGGTCCTTTCCTGGACCGGAAACAAGCTTCCTAGGACCGGTTTCAGGGTATCACACTTCATCAGCAAGGATAGCTTGAATCCAGTGGTGCAGTGACACACGTCTGGGCATGTCCATCCTACTTGGGGCAACAAATGCAAGAAGAACAGATGATGGACGGAATGCTGAACAATGCAAATATTCACCCCCAGTATATTAAATACAGCGCACACATGGTGGTGATGGGGGGTGCTAAGGGGCACAAGAAAAGTGGCTCTGCATTAGATTCAGCACCACGTTTCTTAAATTCAAGCCAGTATCCCTTATGGTGAATTCCTATGAGCTTTTAGGAATTGCAGCCCTGACTCTACCTTCAATGATGAGTGCAAAGTGATATTGTCTAGGTTCAGAGAGCATGGACACAAAGAAGGAGTCGTAAAGAACGCTCTTGAAAAAGAAGATCTCGAATGTAGCTAGTTCAACAAAACCTTCAGTAAAAAGGTCAGAAACATATAGAACACACTGAATAGACACTGGGTATACTGAAAACAGAGAACACACTTTTAGATCTGTTGGATAATCATCCGAATATTGCTTTCAGAAAGGGCAGTTCTCTAAAAGACAAACTGTGTAAAAATAATGTCACTAGTGAGACTAAGAAACTTGGCATGGCACTAATGGGCTTTTACAAATGAGGGAATTCCAAATTCTTCGAATTTAGCTGTAAAGTTAAGCAATACAACTCCCGACTGAGCAACATACACAAAGTATTGACAAACATTTGACCTGTCATTGAGACTTTTGCATATAAGCTTCGGTGGGTCCATGTGAAAAAAAATACATAGGCAGCCCCTCATTTCCAGTGTAATAACTTGTGTTGGAGCATATGCAAGCCATACAAAATAGGAATAAACAATATTCCATGGCACGCCACTTTGAGACCAGCCATGAAGGCAACATGGATTTGTTACTTTACTTTGGTCCTGACAGAATATCTGTTTCTTCAAGAGGTTTTTATTGCATATGCAAAATAAGACAGCTGGAATTCAGGAAGATATATGAGTTAGACAGTAAGGTCCCAAAAGGTTTGAACATAGATGAAATGTTCATTCATTTGGGTGACTGTGCTTACTCTGGGTTTTTGAGATTTTTGCAATTGCAAGAGCAAGGGAAGATTTGAACTCCTATTAAAGAGAGGTATTTGAGGTGGTCTCCTATTAAAGAGAGGTATTTGAGTTTGTAAAGCTAGGCATCTAAGTTGTACATTTAATTTGTAACTCTTATCTCCACATGCTCCACATGGAATGTTGGTTTTACATCAATGTTATGTCTTGTGTTTTCTTTTTACAGGGTGGAGCAGCCATTCTGACGAAGTGGGCCAACTACATCTATACTGTACTGGGTGCCCTAGTGGCAGGACTCATTTCTACTACGTGAATTCAGGGAGCTGCACAATGCAAAAGAGCTGAGATGTCTTATTTTTCTTAATTTATATTTTTCTTCTTTTCTTGACTATCTGTTTGAAACATATATGATTTGAGTTTTTCATCAAGTGTAGTAAGGATTTCAGTGTAAGAAAGATTTTGAGAATACATATTAAACACACGACAATTACCCATGGGGCATTGGAATTGTGATTGTAAAATTTAGGGTAAACATGTATAGTCTCTTACTTCATGAATCTAAATATTGACAGATGTAACACAGTTGGGGACTTTATATACTGCAGTTACTATGCAATGATACATGTATATTGTATCACACATTGGTGAAATATGTTTCAATTACTCATACTGATGAGGTCATTAGGAAGGAGTAATTGGTATTGATTATATATATCTGCCTTCACTTGGCCCACTTGGGTATAATTTCATGATTATATTTATCTATTATGAGAATTACAATGGTGAACATTATCGTATCCTAGAATCAAAGTATATTATTAACTTTATGACTCTCTCTCCAATGGGTTTAAATTCAAGTGAGGAGATGAGCATACATCTGGGAAGGTAGAAAGGTACATAGTATGATGGAACAATGAAATGTTGCTAGTCGAGCTTCTATTTGTCATGATTTTTTTGAATTTTCACAACCTCAATGTAGGGGTTTATGTGGGGTGGTTCATAATGAACTATTTCAAACATGGACTTTAGGCGGTGGTTGCTTAATTATAATAAGATAAGAGATTGATAATTCAACAATAATGCAGTCAGAATCATTGGAATTTTAAAACATTTATGATGGAATAATCAATAATAGAATTATGAGAAATAATTATATATTACATATGAAATGCTTATTGATTAATTGCAAATTAATTGTATAAGATGAATTTAGTATGATTTTGTCTCCAGTATGATAATTAACTTCTGGATATTTGTAGGACTGTCTTTTTATTCATTGGGACAATCAGCAGTCTAGGATGGCGCCCACCCTTTTAGTAATTTGTTTGTATTGTTGTTTTAATTCCTTTTTCTATGTTTGTTTCACTTTTGTTATTTATGCAGCTTGAATTGAAACTCCCCCATCCGCGAAAAAGGCTACGGCTGAAACGCATTGGGAGGAACCAATTTGTGATATATCTAAAATATATATTTTTTCAACTTTCCGAAGGTGTTCTGACCTTTTCTTTGAAATTGGACAAGGAAATCTTGGGTTTATATTTATGGGATTCCCGATCACATGGTCAGACCGCCACAGTAGAGCTTACAGAGACGTTATATTTAGGAAAAAGAATTTTAAAAAATAGGAATTCACTTAAAAAATCCAAAGGTTAAGGGACGTTAAAGTTAGGCTCACATTTTAAACCTACATATGGTAGATATCTATATTTTTTAACCTTTAACATCTTGAAAATTACTGAATGGATTTACACCAAATCACAAAAAGAATGCTTTCTGGACCAAGAGATAGCTTTCTGCCAAATTTAGTGTAATTCCGTCCAGCGTTTTGGGCTGTAGTCTTGTTCAAAATCCCTATGGGAAAATGCATTGAGAAAAGGTGTTTTGGGACCCCCCTTTTTCTCCACCCGTTTGACGAATCAGCCAGAAACATTCAAGGCAGCAGCTGAACCAACTGCGTATTGTTTTTGAACATTTCTCAAGTGGCACAAGAGTTTTTGTTAAAACAAAAAACTCTCTTCCTATAGAAACTATGACCCTCATTACAACCCTCGGTGATAAAGCGGCGGTAATACCACCAGCAGGCCGGCAGTAAAAAAAAATGGAATTTTGACCACGACGGAAACCGCCAACACAGACAGCCACTTTAACACACCAACCGCCACAGTGGTAGCAACAAGCACCTCAGTGGTAACCGCCAACAGACAGGCGCAAGACAATGTACTGCCCACAGTATTACAACAATCCAATCGCCCAGCTTTTCTGGGGCGGTACCAACGTCATCAAAAGCACGGCAGAAACAGTACACAGAAGGGAAACGACTCACCTCTCGACACTCAAGGAAGAACCACAAAGCCATGGAGCCCGAACTGCAGATCTTCCCCATGCTGGTATACCTCATGCTACACCAGGAACACGAACGGCGGCGAAGACGACCACGTTGAGTACTGCACCGAGAACACAAGGGATGGGGGAGGAAAAAGAGAGTGGCACACACATGCAACACGCAACACCCCAACTCCCATCCCCACCTCCAACACCATACACACAAACAGATGCAACAACATTACATATCCACCCTGTACCCCTCAGGAATAACGAAAAGACAAAAGGAAGTGAGTAAAGCCAGTGTAATAATATACATTTTGAGAAATACATCCTTAAAGCACAAAACAGTATCTAAAATATATAGAAATGGAGGGACAATGCCCAGTCCAAAATGTCCGTGGCCCACAGCGCCATAAAACATAGGCAAAGGACACACTTGACTCCTGCCTCAATACGGAGAGAACACTGCTGGAGCATCAGGTCGAAGATACACAGGCACCTCAGGGGAAAGGGGAAATGGGGGCACCTCAGCTGGAAGATGGTAAAACGTTACTGCTCCTGGAATGGGCTACATGCCCTCTGTGATGTCCTGGGGAGTGCAAAGCCACAGTCTCTCTAGCGGGTAGTTTGTCCACTGCTTGGTCCTGAGGAGTGCAAAGCCACAGTCTTTCTAGTGGGTGGTTTGCCCACTGCTTGGTCATGGAGAGTGCAAAGCCACAGTCTCTCAAGTGGATGGCTTCTCCACTGGTTCTGGAGGGGGCGAGTGCCCAGTGTGCTTCATCCTGGCAAGGAGGGGGTGAGTGGATGCCTTCTTCCACTGGTTCTGGAGGGGGCCTTGTGCCTAGTGTGCTTCATCCTGGCAAGGAGTGGGTGAGTGGATGCCTTCTTCCACTGGTTCTGGAGGGTGCCTTGTGCCCAGTGTGCTTCATCCTGGCAGGGAGGGGGTGAGTGGATGCCTTCTTCCACTGGTTCTGGAGGGGGCATTGCGCCCAGTGTTCTTGATTCTGGCAAGGAGGGGGTGAGTGGGTGCCTTCTTCCACTGGTTCTGGAGGGGGCTTTGTACCCAGCAATGCAGATCCTGGATGGTGCAAGGTCACAGTCTCTCACCGGGGTGTCAAACCTACAGTTGTTACAAGGACCAGGACGCACTACAGCCCATGTAGGCACGACTACACAATGGGGCTGCTGCTGCTGGCAGTGGTGCAGGTGGCGGTGTTGGTGGCGGTGCAGGTGGCAATGATGCCAGTGATGGGGGGAGGCACCAGCCCTTCCCCTGCAGCCTCGGGCAGCTGAAGTGCCATGGCTGGTGTTGTTTGCCCAGATGCTGCTCCAGCACCAGGCACCAGATCCATCCTGCCTGCAGCATCTGTGCCTTTTACATTGCCCTTGGCTGCTGGTGTTCCTTTCCTGCCCTTGGCTGCTGGTGGTGCCTCCTTGCTTCTGCCAGCTGGTGTTCCCTTCCTGCCCTTGGTAGCTGGTGGTCCCCTTTTGCCCTTGCTAGCTGGTGATGCCTCCTTGCCCTTGCTAGCTGGTGGACCCTTCTTGCTTTTGGCAGCTGGTGCAGGCACACTGGCAGTGCTGATGGGTGTCTCCTTGGAGCCTCTCACACCTGCAGTAGCTGCAGAAACTACAGTGGCAGTGGACTGGGTGGCTGAGGTGCTGGCCTGGGTTCTGCCCACCCTGGCCTGAAGTGAAGGACTGGGGGAGGGACAGGGAATAGGTCAAGGGTGGAGAAGAAAAGTCTTTTAGGGACACTGGGGCAGGTTTGGGAGTGGAGGAAGAGGGATTGGTTGTAGGAGGTGTCTGTCTGCTGTGTTTGGGTACAGGTGCATGTGCTGGATGCTGTCGTGAGGTGGATGGCTGTTGGGTGTCTGAGTGCTTGCATTTGTGTACTTTGGGAGGAGGGGGCACAGACACAGTGGGAGAGGACACAAGGGAGGTGTGCATGGATGTGGGGGTGGTGACTGCCAGTGAGGGGCGTGTAGTGCTAGGCGTGATGGGGATGGAGGTAGTGGATGAGGATGAAGTGCATGCAGGTGTGAGTGGAGATGCTACTGGGTGGGAGGTGGATGAGGAGGAGGGGGGGACACTGGAGGCAGTGGATGTTGGTGTGTCTGCATCTGGATGGTGCTTGTGTGAGTGCCTGTGGGATGAAGTGTAGTGCTTGTGTTTGCCTGAGCCACTTCTGTGTGTTGATTTGGGTGCATGCTTGTCTGGAGGTGTGCTTGTGATAGGCTGGTGTTGAGGGGATTGGGACTGGGTAGAGGACGTTGGAGGTGGGAGGCTGGAGACAGGGACAATGGCTGCCATAAGTGAGTTGGCCAGAGCCTGGAATGATCTCTGTTGGGCTGCCACGCCAGAGTGAAAGCCCTCCAGGTATGCATTTGTTGGTTGCAAATGCCCTGCCAGCCCCTGGATGGCATTGAGTATGGTTGACTGCCCAACAGAGATGGATCTCAGGAGGTCAATAGCCTCCTCACTGAGGGCAGCAGGGCTGACTGGGGCAGGGCCTGAGATGCCTGGGGCGAAGGAGATGCCCACCCTCCTGGGTGAGCGGGCACGGGAAGCAGGCTGAGGGGCTGCTGGGAGGGTGGTGCTGGTACGGGGGTGGCGGCTGTACCTGTATTTGGGTTGGGCACAGAGGTATCCGCCACTGTCTGAACTGTCCCCTCCAGTCTCCGCCATGGTGTTCCCCTCACCCTCCATCACACTGGTGCCCTCACTGTCGGTGGATTCAGCCTCAGGGGCTATGTGGGGTGCAGCTCCCTCCGCCCCGGTGCCTCTGCTCCTCTGCCAGATGATGCTAATGCACAGAAGGACAGGGTGACAAAAGAAAAAGGGGGGGAAGAGACAGAGAGACAGAGGATACACTTGGTCAATGCCAGCAACAACACCACCATTGGCGTACACAACACACAGGGAACAGCCCTATGCACTAGGCCATGCACTACCAGTTACAATGCTAGTCGCCAGGCCATGGGGTACAATGTCTAACGCCAATAGCAGCACACCTGAAACCCACAGGACACTGCCCAGTAGTAGATGCCCACTAGCATTTTTGGGGTTGGAGTGGATCTGAGCCTGCCCATTATGAAACCTACCCTGCCATGTTCGTACTGGCCTAGGGGCACGCACAGACCCACATCCCCCACTCGGATAACACCTCAACACGCACTATTTCATGATTCTGAAACTGTACTCACCCCCTTGTGGCTGCTGTGATGCCTTCAAGTGCCCACCCAACTCCGGATAGGCCACTGCCAGGATGCAGAACATCAGGGGGGTCAGGGGATGACGGGCACCCCTTCCTCGTTGGGAGGCCATCCCCAGCTGGGCCTCCGCCGTCTTCCTTGCCAGCGGCGCAGGTCCTCCCACCGTTTGCGACAGTGGGTGCTCCACCTGTCAAAGATCCCCAGTGTCCACACCTTCTTGGCAATGGCACGCCAAATACCCTTTTTCTGATGGGCGCTGACCTGCAGAAAAATATACATAAGAAAAGGTATTAGTCATACCGTCCGGCCTGTTACACTCATGGCCCACCATATCCCTCCCATCCCCTTAAGCACAGACATTGCCCACCATACATGCAGCACTTTGCCCAGGACCCCTCAGCCACCCCCTACACAAGGCTTACACACACAGCACTCCATACATTCATTCCCCCTGCACCGTGCTCTCTGTGTACTCACCTGTTGGTCTGGAGGACCATAAAGTAAACAGTACTGGGGTAGGACCCAATCCACTAGTCTCTCCAACTCCTTTGAAGTGAAGGCAGGGGCCCTTTCCCCAGACACTCGAGCCATGGTCGCTTCCAGACACAGGTCACAGCAGCACTTGGATAGGAAATGGCAGTCACGTCCGTGGCGGTGCGTATCATCACCGCCAGCGTACATCACCATTGGCTCCTGGAACCCATAGGCGCCAATGATAACCAATGAGGTGTTGCACGGCGGTCATCAACCTCCACCCGCAACGACGCACAATGTCAGCAGAATTACCTCATTTTCACTTGTCCCTCCTCACAGGTCAGGCAGCAGCCATTTCAGGGGGGAACAGGCCATGGCACCTAACTGCGTCACAGCAGACATAGGCACATCAACGGACCTACATGTTCACATACTGTTTCTGTAACAAAATGCAAGACATTTTACTCTGAGGATATCTTTGAATATGACCATCTGCTCCCCTTTTTTCACCCTAGAGCTCAAAAGCTGAGGATAAATAGGAGATGGAGACATACCCCCGTGTACAGACCCCTGGTGGACCTGGCGACAATGGAGGACAGGCACATTATCCTAACCAACAGACTTGGTATGGCCACAATCCAAGAGCTGTGTGCTCAATTGGAGCCAGACCTGATCTCAGCCATCTGCCACCCCACTGGTATCCCCCCTCTTGTGCAGGTCCTGTCACTGCTCCATTTCTTGGCAAGTGGGTCCTTCCAAGCGACAGTGGCCATGGCAGCAGGGATGTCACAGACTATGTTCTCAAATGTGCTGACCAGAGTGTTGTCAGCCCTGATGAAACGCATGCGCAGCTACATCATATTCCCCCAGGTGAAGGATTTGGCCACAGTGAAGGCTGACTTCTATGCAATGGGACATATCCTCAACATCATTGGTGCCATTGAGGGTACACATTTTGCCTTTGTTCCTTCTCCCCGGACAAATGTACAGGCGTTCAGAAATCGAAATAGCTTTCACTCTCTGAATGTGCAGATAGTTTGCCTGGCGGACAGTACATCTCCCATGTCAATGCAAAGTATCCTGGGTCTGTGCATATTGCATTTATCTTGAGGAATAGCAGCATTCCATAATTCCATATGTGATGTCTCAACTCCAGAGGCACAGGGTGTGGCTAATAGGTGAGCCCATGGTCCCCACCCAGTGTCTGTTAGTATATGGGTGGGGGGTTGGCCCTAAGGGTGAGGGTCTGGCTAACAGGTATCCCTCGATATTTACAGGTGACTCTGATTACCCCAATGTCTCATGGCTACTGACCCCTGTGAGGAATGCCAGGACAAGGGCAGAGGAACGTTACAATGAGGCACATGGGCGAACAAGGAGGATCATTGAGTGCACCTTTGGCCTCCTGAAGGCCAGATTCCGGTGCCTCCATCTGACAGGTGGATCCCTGTGCTACTCACCCAAGAAGGTGTACCAGATCATCGTTGCATGTTGCACAACCTGGCCTTGAGACAACAGGTGCCTTTTCTGCAGGAGGATGAGGCTGGAGATTGTCATGTGGCAGCGGTGGAGCCTGTGGACAGTGACGAAGAGGAGGCCAAGGAAGAGGATGTGGACAACAGAACAACTATAATTCAACAGTACTTCCAGTGACACACAGGTAAGACACTGTAACTTCACTTTCCATTGTAGTTTTGTGTTGGACATTGTACATGGCAGCCTGATTTTCCAAATTCTATGGCCACTTACTGTACCCTTTGGCATCTCTATTTTCAGATATCTGTACCCCACTCTGGCTCCTTTTGTGTTTACTGCTGCCCACTACAGGTCATACCTATGTACATTTGAACTGCAATGATTACAGCTTGTTAAACTAATACATTTTTCAATCAATTGACCGGCTCCATACTTGTATTAGTTCAAAGGGTATTTATTTCTGTGATAATAAGTGTAGGGGGTATTGCAATGGGCTGGGTTGATGGAGGAGGAATGTCCAGGATATAGTACAGTCTATTGGTATCGCAGATGCATTGTCCAAGGGCATAGGGGGTGGGGTAATGGCAGTTCAAGGTGGACAGGGTGACAGAGTGGGACACAATGGTGACATTCAGGGGAGTCTTATTTCCTGGCGGGGTCTTGGCAATTTTCTCTGGCTTCTGCTGGATCGCAGGGACCTTTTGCAAGGTGGTACTCTCTCTGCAGGGGGAGGGGTGCTGGTGGCCTGTTCCTGTGGCGGGCTTCCTGTCCACTAGCGTCAGCAGAGGTGGAGGGCTGTTCATCGGTGTGGCTAGTGTCAGGGGCCCGTTGGTGTGCCAATGCCTCCCTCATGGTGTTGGCCATGTCTGCCAGCACCCCTGCAATGGTGACCAGGGTGGTTTGGATGTCCCTCAGGTCCTCCCTGATCCCCAGGTTCTGTCCCTCCTGCAGCCACTGGGTCTCCTGCAACTTGGCCAGTATCTGGTCCTTGGTCTCCTAGAAATGGTGGTAGTCTCCAAGGATGTTGGTGGGTACTTCGTGGAGAGTCGGTTCCCTGGGCCTGTCCTCCCCCGTCACACAGCAGTCCTCCCAGCTTCCCTGTTGTCCTGTGCCTCTGTCCCCCAAACTGTGTGCCCACTGCCACTGACCCCAGGTCCCTGATCGTCCTGTGTTTTTGGCATTGCCTGGGGTCCCTGTAGCGGTGGACACACTGCTGATTGAGGTGTCCTGGGGACAGAGGGATGGGCCAGCTGGGTGAGTACTGTGCTGGTGTTTCCTGAGGGGGAGGCTCTGTGATGGTATGGGACTGTGCCTGGGTCACCGACTGTCCAGAAGTCCCTGATGGGCCAGGTTGGTCATCCTGATCCAGGCATGCAGAGCTGCTGTCATCACTGTGGGCCTCTTCGGGGGGGGGTACTGGATGTTGCTGGCACCTCCTCTCCGGTGACGTTGTGTGGGGGTCCTGTGGGTATGTGAAAGCAGTGTTATTGTTACTGCGTGTGCCATCTTGTGCATGGGTATGTTTCCCTCATGGTTGTTATTACCAAGGCAGCTTTGGCTTGTGTGAGTTGTGATTTGGTTGGCTAAGTGATTGTCACTAGTGTGCCTGCTGTGGTGATGGGTGTCCATCAGGGCTGTGAGTGGTGTCCATGCATTGGTGGTGCATGCAGTGCTGGTTACTGAGATGGGGGGTTGTGATGGTGGGGTATATGTGAGGTAGTGGGGTGATGGGGGTGAGGGTAGGGCTGAGGGTATGTGATGGCATGCAGGTAGGGGGGGGGGTGAAAGTAGTAAAGAGTTGACTTACCAAAGTCCAGTCCTCCTGCTACTCCTGCCAGGCCCTTAGGATACATTTTTGCCAAGACTTGCTCCTCCCATGTTGTTAGTTGTGGGGGAGGAGGTGGGGGTCCACCGCCAGTCCTCTGTACAGCTATCTGGTGTCTTGCAACCACGGAACACACCTTCCCCCGTAGGTCGTTACACCTCTTCCTGATGTCACCCCTTGTTCTGGGGTGCTGTCCCACGGCGTTGACCCTGTCCACGACTCTCCACCATAGTTCCATCTTCCTAGCAATGGACATCTGCTGCACCTGTGATCCAAATAGCTGTGGATCTACCCGGAAGATTTCCTCCACCATGACCCTTAGCTCCTCCTCTGAGAACCTGGGGTGTCTTTGTGGTGCCATGGGTGTAGTGTGAGTGGTGTGTGTGAGGATATGTGGGGTGATGTGTTGGGGTGTGTGCTGTGAGGTGCGTGAATGGTGGATGGGTGATGGTGTCCTGTGGCTCTGGTTCTGTGGGTGCTCCTGGCGTGTCTCTCTCTCTGTTGTAAATTGTTTGTAGTGGTAAAGGGTTGTGGGTAATGTGGGTTTGTGTTTTATAGTGCTTTGTGGGTGTGGGCGTGGTGTGTATATGTGTGTCAGGTGTGTGTAGTTTGAATTGTCCAATGCGGTGTTGTTTTGTTAATGTGTGTGTATTTTGAGCACGGCGGTATATACTGCCAATGGTTTACCGCGTTTGAGTGTCCGCTGCGGTGATTCGTGGGTCATAATGCTGTGGGGTATTTCTGTTGGCATAACGGTGTGGGTTTTGGTACCTCCAGTTTATCACTGACCTTTGGGCTGACGGACTTGTGTGTGTGTCTGTATAGTGGCGTATTTCTATGTGTGGGTCATAATACGGGTAGCGGTATACTGCTGCGGTATGTTGGCGGCAGTCAGTATAGCGGTAATCGGCACTTACCGCCAATGTCATAATGAGGGCCTATGTCCTACTATAAATACCTACTGGTGACTGTCAGTAAGTATTTTATATGGTGGTCGCCAGTAGGTAGTTATAGTTATATAGTGAGGACCCAGTTTCCAGAGAATTCCTATCTCTGGGAATCCTAACTAGATCTGCAGGGTGCCTACTCTAATTTATACATGTATCTGTTATTGTGACCTTTTTTAAAAAGAGGGACAAGGACAAACCCGAGTGTTGCAGGCCAGTTTCACTTTTGGATTTGGTTGTGAAGGTTCTATGTGGGTGGTATTGGATAGATTGCATACCTGGGCTGACAACAACACTGTTATTGATGAGTGTCAATATAGTTTTCAGACATTGATCAGTTTATGGTAAGTACACCATTACCCACTCTGACACTATACATTATGGATCTTATGACCCTGTTCGATTGAATTAATCATGGCAAGATGTGTAAGATCCTTCTGAGTAAGGGGGTAGATTCAAACATAGTTTATTTCCTTTGAGACTTCCACACAGAAACCCCTGCCTCAGTTGGATATTCAAATGATTCTGCCTGTACGGATAGTTCTAAAACAAATCGCAGGGTTAGGGAGGGGTGTATCCTCGCCCCGTTTTTATTTAACCTTCATATAAATGGGGTTCATTGGCAGCGAAGGCAGACTGTCCATCTATCGGTTTATGTCCCTTGTTATATGCGGATGATGCAGTTTTGATGGCGAGAACAGCTAACAGCTTACACACCTTGCTGAACTCCTTTGATTGTCTTATGAAAAACTTAAATCTGTCTGTTAAACTTTCTAAATCTTATATTTTGTTGGTGGTTTCTAAACATTTAAGATCAAAGACATTTACTTTGTGGCAAAACCCTTTAGCAAAAGTTGGGAGTTTCCCATATCTAGGTGTGTTGTTTGACTCAAAACTAAGCTGTAAACCCCTGTTTGAGGCCAAGAAGCATGAGCTCAGGAAGTCAATAAGAACGGTTTTCAGCTTCACCTCCGGGTTGGACAGTAGACCCCTTAAAGCCTCAGTGACAATCTACTCAGTGAAGTGTTTGTCAAACGTATAGTATGAGTGTGATATTTGGGGGATGTCCCAGCAACCAATT
Source organism: Pleurodeles waltl (assembly GCF_031143425.1). Lineage (NCBI taxonomy): Eukaryota > Metazoa > Chordata > Amphibia > Caudata > Salamandridae > Pleurodeles > Pleurodeles waltl. Next base: position 683,259,954 of record NC_090449.1, on the reverse strand, counting down.
TACAGACAGAGGAATAAAAATCCTTAGGTACATAATCTGTGTTCCACAGAACACACCAACCTATGTTGTGCATGAGTTGTTAAGGGTTAAGTATTTAAACAATCAGTTAGCCTTGCGTCCACTGCAGACTTGGATTAGAATTTGGTCAAGGGAGGAGCTGACCCTGAATCGCTTAATCATGAGGGACTGTTTGTCACTTGACTCAGATTTAAAGATACCCTGGCTAAGATATATAAGGGGCTCCTTCATAAAACTGGGTAGGAAGGAGATATTTCTTAACCCAGAGGGCGCTGGTGGGGGAGATTTAAAATGATTTAAAATGGGTCAAAGAGAGATTTAGGGAACAGGCAATTTCACTCAGGGATGAGGTTGAGTTGGTAACACCCACAGTCTTTATGTAGGTATTGACAAGCACAACACTGGATAAGGAAAAAAAAATTGCATTTGAATTTAGCTTCTTCACGAAGATGTCATGACTGGGTGCCTGTGGCTGCAATAATAAATCTCCACAGGACACACTGCATTTTACACTGTTTTGTAAATATTATAAGGAACCGAGGACTTGTTTTTTAGTTCCCTTATTTCAAGGTGGTCATTTTAAACAAGCTCACCCAGCACTTTTATATTTGCAAATGCTGCCAGGAGAATTTGTAATTGCAAATGTTATCTGTTTTATAAGTGCTGCTGTTTCTTTATGGAGAATAAAGGATGAGTGTTTATGTTTTTCTAGCCCTGCTGCCTCCTGTTTATGTATGAATTGATTTTATTGGACTGTTTACTATTTATGCTTTATGTTGTATTTATACTGCTGCTGTCTTTTATGGTTTCACGCAATAAACCAAATAAAAAAAGTATGATGAGTGGTGATATATATATATATATATATATATATATATATATACATATGTACACATATGTATATATATATAGTTAAAATTAGGACCTAGTTTCCAAAGAAAAGCATGTTTTGACTTACCTACGTCTTTGGCACAGTTTGACAAATCTTTAAGAACATTTCCTAAAAAAGTAACCTCTAGGGTCTTGTTGTGCATGGAATGTTTTGGGACAATCTGTCAAGTGGGGGCTGTGAAAAAGGGGTGAAAAAGTGCATTTCTCAGGTTGATTCCCACAAAGTATTTATACATGCCTGCAACCCGAACTGCTGCAAGGAATTGCACCAAATTAGGCAAAAAGGTAGTTCTTGGTCTAGAAAGTGCCAGTTTTCAAGATATTGAAGTCAATCTAAATTTGTATATTTGGGTGGAGCCTAAGCACAGATCTCATGGTGAGATTTGATGGCTGTCAGCACTTCAACCAGAAAGTGATGGCAACCATCTTGGGGCCAGCATACATGATAGCACACCATTAAAATGCATTGTAGTGAATGGGGGTTTTGAGGAGAAGGTATACAGGGTGATACCAAATTTGAGTTACAATATAAATCATTTGTTGATGGTATAATATTAATTTTAGGAATTGTGGTATGTTCTAAGGAGATTTTACCCTTTTGGGATTTCATGAATCATGTTTGCGAGAAAACAGTTTTCTCATGATTTTCCCATAGGGGTTATGGAAGGTGCTCCAGAAGTTAAAATCAGAGCATATTTTCTCTAAATTTACGCTATCTTTTTCAGCCATATGAGAATGAAGTCTGACATTCTCAGTAAAACAGTTCTATTGCAGCCTCTCGGAGTGTTCTACAGAACAACTAAAGAGCTATCAGTCTTACTTGTGACATAATTTTGACACACCAGAAGCCATCTTGAATGAATCAAAACTTAGAACATTTGATTTAGAGAGGAACAAAATGAGGGGGTTTAGTTTGTCATATAAATTATGGTTAGTGCTAGAGAAAGAAAAATTAGGGCATGTTTTAAGTCAGTTCTCAAATATCTTCTGCTTAAAATTTATTAGTAGATTCTGGCATGCCGAAACATTCACTTTCAACACCAGCAGCAGACTGCCAGTTAACTCCCGAGTGATCAGCAGTTTGTAGTGTTCTAATGAGCAACTAGAGTGCAAGCATTCTAAATAAATGCCAAAAGTGTGACACATCTGAACACCATCTTGATGGAATCAAAGTTGAAAAATGAAAGCATTTTCTATGGAGGATACGGAAGTAAATGAGGAGATTAGGAAGCATGATAACAAAGAAGTCTCTCAAGATAGCCACCAGAGAAAAAAGAGCCCCAATGTAGCACAAATATCATCCAAATGTATCCCAAACATAGACCAAAGCAAAAGTGTGTAAAACACTTAGGGCCACATGTACAAAGCATTTTTCTAGTCGCAAACGAGCCGATTTGCAGAATCGGACCGTTTGCAATTAGAAATATGCTTTTTCGGATGTACAAACCCCAAACTGCGATTCGGTAACTTGTTACCGAATCACAATTTGGGTTATGCGATTCAGTATTAGAAAGGGGCATGTCCGGGGCATCCCTTCCTAATACCGAATCTAAATGGTATGTATGACTGTTTTGGGACCGTGAATGCGGTCGCAAAACAATCGTAGTTAGCACCAATTTCAAATTGGTGCTAACCCATTCACAAAGGGGAAGGGGTCCCTAAGGCACCCCTTCCCCTTTGTGAATGCATGCAAAAATGTTTTTTAAGAGCAGACAGTGGTCACATGGACCACTGTCTACTCTTAAAAAAGGAAACTCAAACGTTTGATCTTTTTTCTTTTTAAAAGCAGCCTGTTTTCCTTCAAGGAAAACTGGCTGCGTTTTTAAAAAAAAGATTGCTTTCTTTAAAAGGAATCACAGACATGGTGGTCTGCTGACACCAGCAGGCCACCATTCCAGTGATTTTTGCGATTCCCAGTGGGTTGCAAATTGCGACCCACCTCATTAATATTAATGAGGCAGGTCTATTTGCGACCCACCGGGAATCGCAAAAGAAACTCAATGGGGTTTCTTACATTTGAAATTGTGATTTGCATGGAATCGCAATTCGGGAATCGCAATTCCAAATATACGTACATGTGGCCCTTAATTCCTCTGTTTTTTTGCAGTTTTATTTAGCGCAGACTTGACCCAAAGGCACTGGAGTGATTTATATGAGCATTAGTAGCATTACACAAGGACACATTCATTTTGGTTTTAGGAATGGGGCGATTAAGTGATTTGCCCAGAGCCAAAGGATGTCGAGTTGGCGATGAAACCTGAACCTGGTTCCCCAGTTGAAAGTCTGCAGCTCTGGCCATAATGCCACATCCTCTCTCCTAAGTAAAACATATAATAAAGTGCCCTAAGGTAACAATAACTTGAACCTTCACCATGCACTGCTATTTACCCCAGTTACTACACCACTTATGACATCTTCTATGAAATCATTGATAATCTGATTGTAACATTTGCAGTAAAGTTATTGATGAGAAAACTGTGCATGGGGGGGGGGCTCGAGTTATAGATACCTTAGGGCACAAGTTATAGTTGCTTGAAATAACTGTAACTAAAACAGCTGTATTTGTGCATGTAAAATCTGAAACTAACTATAACGCTGCATTCCAATCTCACAGTTGATTTGCACAAATGTACTGTTATTTCAGCAAACACCAACGCATTTCGACTCAAACAAGTCTTGTTCATGATTAGTAAGTCCTTTCTTGATTACTCTATAAATACACAGGCTCATCCTGCCCATTAGAAGGCATTATGGGAATTGAAGTCTACATGTAAAAGCAAATTTTGCTATTTGCGATGTGCAAAAAGCACATTGCGATGCACAAACCCCGTTTTGTGATTCGGTAACCTGGTTACCGAATTGCAAAATGGGTTTGCGACTCGCAATTAGGAAGGGGTGTTCCCTTCCTAAATGCGACTCGCAGTGCAATGTAGGATTGTTTTGTGACCGCCAACGCGGTCGCAAACCAATCGCATTTTGCATCCATTTCAAATGGGTGGTAACCCATTTGCAAAAGGGAAGAGGTCCTCATAGGACCCCTTCCCCATAGTGAATGTCACTGTAAACATTTTTCCCCATGGGACCCCTTCCCCATTGTGAATGTCACTGTAAACATTTTTTGAGAGCAGCCAGTGGTCCTACGGACCACTGCCTGCTCTGAAAAAATGAAACAAAAACATTTCATTTTTTGTTTTTATAATGCATCTCGTTTTCCTTTAAGGAAAACGGGCTGCATTACAAAAACAAAAACTGCTTTATTGAAAAGCAGTCACAGACATGGTGGTCTGCTGTCCGCAGCAGGTCACCATCCCTGTGAGGGCCGCCATTCGCAAGGGGGTCACAAATTGCGACCCACCTCATGATTATTCATGAGGTATGCATTTGCCACCCCCTTGTGAATCGCAGATGGTGTCAAGGACACCATCCTACATTCTGATTTGCGACTCGCAAATTGCGAGTCGCTCTGACTCGCAATTTGCGGGTCGCAAATCTGAAATTTGCTACATGTGGCCCAATATCTGTGGCGTCCACACCTTCTGGCAGACCCATCAACCTTATATTACATTATACTTATTTCACCCATCTCGGCCTTCAGATTCGTCTGCCCTATGATAAAGGAGGAGAACCCTCTCTGTAAGCTCCATAATCATTTGTCATATTATGTTGCATACCGATCTATCCCTTTCAGGGTGCTGTTTGCGGTCTTCACTCAACTTACCATGGTCTATCTCCATCGCCACAGTGCCAATTTTAGTTTTGAGCGCGTCCCGGAAGTGCGGTATTGCTGCCAAATCAAGTATTGCGCCACTTTGTAAATATGGTAGAGAGTGGCCTCCTGAACACCACATTGGCGTAAACAAATGATGCTAGTGTGGCACAAAAGGTGCTAGGGCCTTGTAAATGTAGCTCATATTTTCTTGTTCTGTTTAAATAGCCCAATCCTCTCCCTGAGAACAGCTCGCTCCCTAGTCAATGGGCAGCATAGGCCAATTCTGGCACTGTACCAGAGGGAGCAGTCAGGTCTTAGGGAAATAGGGTGCTTTATGGGTTGAGCTGAGGTTACACCTCATGCGATTATAATTAAGGCTTCCCGTGTTCTGTTTTTACTGATTTTGACAGATAAATAAAGACAGAAACAATCTACTTTCTGTATCTATTTTTAAAAGTGGAAAAATCCATTAAATTGTGCTTCTTATGAGTGACATCCTTGTTGTCCTTCATGAATTCCAGACCAACTGCTTAGCAGATGGACACCATGGGGATTTAAAAACAGGATGAGATTTCCTTAAGTACAGGCATGCATTAAAATATATTTGTATATAATGCTAATAGTTACCTTGTCGGTGTAGTGTTTTGTTATATTTGGCTGCTTAATTTGCTAAAACACAACAGGCATCAAAGTATGAATGCATGTTTTTCAGTTAAATAAATGTGGAAATATATAATTTTACGATTCCATTTGTCATTAAAACATAAAATAAATATGATAACTGTCAAAGAAGGAGCCAGAAAATAATTATGGATAAATACATACGGAAATATTTAAAAAAAGAAATGCCATAAAATCGGAATCCCTAAATAGAATTGCCACTACCTCAGCATGTTGCGGCTCCCATACATACTAGAGTGGCCAACATAAACCTGTGAATGTCAATGAAATAACAGGGGTCTGGGCTCAAAACGATGGCAAGAAACAGCCCTTCAGGGCAGTGCTGCTTCACTATTTAGAATCACAGTTTGAATCCAGTGACATTGTTTAATAGTGCATTCAGTGAGTTCAGATATTGTGAGGGGTTTGCAGTAAGGGCTCAGACAGCCTGCGGGCCCCTTATCCACAGGCAAAGGCTGCCATGGTAAACCCACAGCACGCGGCCTGATAGGCCCATGAAATCTATGAATTTATGGGAGTAGGACTCCACTAATTCCCAGCCAGAGAGAGGAGTACATCTCTATCTGGGTCGACTGTGTTAGTTGACTCCTCAGTTCCTTCCAGAGTTGCACATTTCAGAGATCTTGTTGCTTTCCCTAGGCCCCATCCATGGGTCTGTGTCCAAGGGGGCCGGCCACCCACAACAGCAGCATTGGTCCCAAATTCAACAGAAGAGCCAGAGGACGAAGCCGTCATGCAATATACAGCATCCATTTACCTCTCTTCACCTGTGTCATACTATCAGCAGCAAGGCCACTCACTGGTATTTGGAGCACCATTTGTGATGTGTGGTGCGGCTCTCATCCTAGCTACAACAGTGGGAGCGGTGCACTCACAACAGCCATGCTTCTCTCCCTGTTCAACTTAAACTGAGCACGGGGGGTCGCCATGAGGTCAACGGTGTCCGGTCACCCCTATTCACAGGTAAACCCCAGCATCAGGAACGTCCTTCCCAATGTGCACTGCTGAAGCCGTCTTAGTTACAGCAGTGGGAGTGGCCTGCCTTTGATTTCAAACAATCTAAAGTTTTTCTGGGTCCCTGGGTGCAGCAGTCTGTGCTGGGGAATTCAGCAGGGAGTCTCAGAGCGTCTGGGTGTCACGGAGCTCCTGGGTCACAACTGACTATTAGGAGGAAACAGGAGTGCCAGACCTGGAGCCAATGCAGGTGCATCCTGTCACATTCGTTGTTGGCCATACCCTCTCTTTTAAAGGTTTCAAATAAGTTCTTATGGACATCAATTCTGATTTAGTTAAGAGTTTAGGGTTTTGGGTGGCAGATAAAACAGTTTATGAGATATTCTTGTTTAATGTTTATGTTCCACCTTGAGTTGAACATAATGTTGTTCTTCTAACGGAGGTAATGCTTACTATTTTATTTTATGGAGCTATATAATCCCTCAATAAAATTAGATTAATGGGGGTTTTCAGCTCAGTTATCAAATGCAAATATTGCAACAGAAGAAGTTACTATTGATAAAATTTAGGAATTGTAAACAACACATTAGCATAACAGATTTTTTTTTGTATAAAGTGCTTCATTACAGGAAAGGGTCCATAAACTGAATTCAGTGCTACTGAATGGTTCGTAGGTGATGCTCAAGGATTTCCCACTTAGAGTGGATGCCGACTTTCACAGACAATTGCTTATGTATCTTGAAATCTAGTTATAGACTTCCCTAATTTAGAAGTTAGGGAAAAAGCAAAAGTGAATTTAATTAAACCCTTGCTGAAATAAAACATAATTGTGAACAGGTTTCAACCAAGGTAGAATATTATGACTTTTGTTGACTTTCAAACTACCTGTAATCAAGTAGATTAGTTTGCATATAGGTGATCAGTAAAAAATTAATGAGCAGACTTGGAAAAAACATTCCATTGATTTATATATTATGAATCCATATTGATTCATTACTAATCAGACATCCCCCTCTTTGAACTTGAATTCTGACTCTGGTACAGTTTGCTCAGCAGATTTTGTGACTAAGTTGAGTTGATCTACAAAAGATTTATAGGCTCAAGGGCCAGATGGGGAAGTTGCACACTAATCCAAAAATATGGCAAAGTACGGGCCAAAGCCTTTTAACTGGTATTTGATTCTGTTATGGCATAATAATGGGTCAAACAAGGGGAGTTTGATTTATTAGAAAGTAACACGCAACGCCCCTTCCACGTATGAGCCCATTGCTTCTCCTGATGATTTTTCAACTGTATGGAAAATACTTTCTATGACTTTTGAGACAAAGGCCATGAAACACAGGGCTACTTACGTGTGAGCAATGTAGCTGTAGGGCACATTTTCTGAGGATTTTAAATGGCATGCTCCTCTGGTAGTTATGTGAACAAAAAAATTCCATACAAAAGAGTTTATTTGTATGGTGCCTTCATTTAGTTATCATCTGCTTTTAATTTAGTTGATTGTCCTCTCCTATAATCCAAGTTGGAAAAGTGGGCTATATCATTAACCTTACTAAATTCCTTGAAGGGTCTAAACATATTCAGTTGGATCAACGTGCAACTTGGTGATACAAATGGATTCAGATGTACCGTCCCTGTAAAAATGGGCTTAATCAGTGATTTGTTTTGGTCTGCTTGCTATTTTTCCCACCAATCAATGTATAAAATACTCTGACCATCCTGTGTAGTTGTACCCCACTCCCATAGGGCTGCAAAGGAAACTGGCAAACAGTTGAATTATGCCTTGGCCCGAAAGTACCCTGCATCTGCTAAGGGGTTGTGTAGCTTACTCATTTTATTTCAGTATTCAGTTAGAAGAAAAGGGTATTGACAGCCTCCTTATAGAAGATTAAACTATAAAACTCGTAAAGGTCCAGCGCCATTTACTATTTTATATAACAATCCACCAACATGCGAGTTGAGAGCAAATATACCCTGTGTGGTTTCTTTATAAATCAATGTGATACTTTATTGTCGGTCAAGACATTGGGTGTGCATTAATCTCAGTCCAAAAATCGTTTCAATCAGAATAACCCAACATGGAAGTCAATATAGTTTTTCCTAAGTGACCTGCTCTCCTGTGCAGTGTCACCGGGGTGGTGAGATGAAAGTGTTTACAGGATTTGAGATGTCTATTCTTTCTTGTGCCCTCGGTTGACCTTTGCTCGATTAGAGTATACAAACTTACCTACCTCTTCTCACTGATAGCCCTATACATGTTGACCCTTGTGTTGCTTATTTATTCAGGCTTATTATCCTACTTTGGAGCTGTTGGAATACATTCAGGGCCACATTTTTTACTGAAGCAGTTCCAGATGGATGACATTGCTATTTGTTCTAGCTCTGTATACTGTGTCTTTATAGTTATCTTCTGGCCTTCTCACTCATGATCTTGATGTCTGCTGGTTTCGCCACCGTTACTACTAACTGGGATGCTGTGTCTGTTCTGGATTGCTTCTTGGACAGTTATGCCATTCTATGACATGCCTGCTGCACCCCATCGATGCAATGTTTGTGTTCTTGGGCAGGTGTCACTCATAGTATTTCCGAATAAAACACATTGCCATAGTATTTTAAGAATACAGTAATGTTACATTTTTACAATCAGAACTTGTTAATCGTACAATAATGCATTTACCACATATTTATTTAAATTTGCAACTGCTTTAAATGAGACCCCTTGTGCTGTACATCACTGTAAGTAATCCAACTTCATGGCAAGGATGATTATCATCGTTACCATCTGAAGATAATGAATAGTGGCTTCCACATATCTTGATTGACATATGTTTTTCTAAAGATGCCGTCTTTGTAGAGGCAGCACATTTTTGCAGTTCCGACTATTGCCATGGACATGGCCACAATGCATTGCATCGTTCCTTATTGGAATGTCTATTTCCACTTTGTACATCAAATGCAGCCATGCCTACCGAGCCAGTAAAAGGATGCTTGCAATTCACTTTGCCACCCCCTTTTCATTTTAGGAGTTGTGGTAAGTGCACCTTCAATTTTTAATGCTGAGCTGTGTTTCATTCTTGTAGCAGTGACTGTGGTCTAAGTGTATATGTTCAAAGCTAAGTTGTGTTTAGTCTCTTGACTAATACATTTAAGGATGCCAGCTGAGTGCCAGTAACATTTACCCCTATAATAAATGTATAAACCACTTTCACTGTTTCATATTAGGGCCAGAAATATAATTCTGTCCCCGGTCTTCCGGTATTGTCAGGAACGAAGCATAACACTGCAAATGTGGCAACTAAAGGGTTAATGTACACTTTGCCCTTCCCAAAATTGTTGTTCTGCTGGGAAAATATGTAAGAAAAGAGAATGATCTCCAACTAAGCAGTCAGCTGTGTATGAGTTTGTCTTCCTGGAAAAGTATAATTCTTGTACCCAGTACAAAGTGATCATTCACTTTGCCCTTTGGTGGCACTCTTTATTGATGTATTTGTAAATTTGCGTATTAGGTATAAAAGGGTGATTTTTTTTTAAATTTCTGACCCATTGTCCTGAATGTGGTTCCACGTTCATACCTCTCTTTAAGGAGAGTTCGGGTGAGAGGACTAACGGAAGAGGCTCCTGGTCTTGGAAGTCTCTGGTAGTGCAAGCCACACATCACCAGAAAAGCAACCGCCGGAGCAGAGAATGTGGACACCATGGGCCAGATGTACGAAATTCAGAGTTTGCGAGTCGCAAACTCGGATGCAGGATGGTGTCCCTGACACCATCTGCGAATCTCAAGGGGGTCGCAAAGACCCACCTCATTAATATTATAAGGTGGGTCGCAATTTGAGACCCCCTTGCGATTCGCAGCACTCACAGGGATGGTGGCCTGCTGGAGACAGCAGACCACCATGTCTGTGACTGCTTTTAAATAAAGCATTTTTTTTTTGTATTGCAGCACGTTTTCCTTAAAGGAAAACGAGTTGCAATACAAATTAAAAAATGAAACGTTTTTGTTTCATTTTTTAAGAGCAGGCAGCAGGCAAGTTTTCATGGCCATTCACAAAGGGGAAGGGGTCCCATGGGGACCCCTTCCCTTTTGCGAATGGGTTACCACCAGTGTGAAAATGGTGGTAACTGCGAATTGTTTTGCGACCGCGTTCGCGGTCACAAAGCAATTCTGCATTGGGATGCGAATCGCAAATAGGAAGGGGAACACCCCTTCCTATTTGCGACTTGCATTCCCATTTTGCGAGTCGGTAACCAGGTTACCGACTCGTAAAATGGGAATGAGCATCGCAATGTGCTTTTTGCATGTCGCAAACAGCGAAATTAGCTGTTTGCGCCATGCAAAACGTTTCGTACATCTGGCCCCATGTGAGTTCCCTTCCTGGTGCACTTGCCGTCTAAAACTCACTGTTATGTTGCAGGTTAAAATGTATACATTTCAATTGCAGGAGCGGCCCGCTTGGATTTGTCGGGGCAGAGGGTGCGGGGGGGGGGCGTGGAGGAAGCAGGAGAAAATGAAAAAAAACATTTACCTGTTTTGCTACCGCGCCGCTCCCCTCCTGTCGCTGTTGCAGGCACAGGTTTTCAGCCTGCCCTGCACCCAATTCTGACGCTGCTCAGAGCAGCATCTGCATTGGCTGGGAGAGCCCATCCAGAGCTCTCCCAGGGAGACTGGGAGCCTGTGCAGGCTCTCTCCAGCCCAGGAGAGAGCCTTGTGTGCATGTGTGTTTGGCTGGCCCGAAGCGGCCGGCCAAACCCACATGCGCTATCAGGGAAGTGCACAGTACACTCCCCTCAGCTTGTCACCCCCAATGCCCGCCCCTTTTACATGGAAAGGATAACAAACAGAGTATTATCCTTTCCATGTAAAAGGATTTGCAACGGTTGCTGGTGGTGGGGGGGGCGACGCTCCTCCGCCCATACGGAGGAGCCGCGCCTGTTGAATTGGAAACACTGGCCTGCATTCACTCCATGCTGCTCGGCTCACGCTGCTTCCATCTGTGCCTGTCATCACATCGGAGGAAAATTGAGTTGTTACTAGATGAGTCTTTGGACGCATGCCTTTCACAGGTAAAGCTGTTAATTTTATTTTAGGAAGTGCACTGTTATATTTAAGGTGAAAACCTGTCTAAAAATTAGCTCATGCAGTAGTGACTCCCTCAAACCGTAAAAAGATAGCCTTATGCTGGATAAGCATGGATGTCAATTCACCAAAATACCAAGGGTAGCGAAAGTGACATCACATGTTCTTTGACCTCCACTTTCACTTACACACACATACTTTCACATACACACAAATTCACACTTACATACACCCTCTCTCGCATAAACGCACTCTCACCCACAAGCACACATACAACCTACATGAAAAAGCATTTTTTACTAACCTCAGTTGCCGTGGGAGGGCATATGCCAGCAAATTGTACTTCATTTTTATTACACTAATAGTGAGCAATATACTATTATTCATTATTAGTGTAATAAAACATTGACAGAACACAAAGAGAGCGGAGCCCCATAAGAATGAGCTACCACTGTGTTTCTGGCACTGAAATTGCGACCTCTGAGGCCAGGGGTCGAAAAGGAAGTGCCAAGGGTAGCAAAGAGTAAGCCAGGGGCCGCAGCTGTGATCCCTGATGACACCTAAATGACGTCCATGTGGCTAGGGAGCACAAGAGCCAGCCACTTTATCCATGCACTGGGTCTACATGTTTTTGTTGGAGATGGGTGTTGTTTCACATACCAGTCTACTACTTGCAAGAGCACACTGCTACAACTTGGCCTCAGGCGTTATAGTATGCTCTTGTATATTTGAATGTCATACACCGGAGGGAGCACTGTAAAACAAACCCTGATCATGGAATGGTACTTGGGGGCATGACTAAGCAGTTAGTGTAATTAAATTGCTCTACTCCTGCCCAGTAATTTCTCTGACATACCGAGCATTGGAGGAGTGGGGCTCATCGAGTGCCCAATCCAGGCTGAAGTGGTTTCTGTAACCCACCTCCACCCCAATTGAATTTTCAAGGGGCAGAACTGTGGACATCAGCAGTGCCTGTGGAATGGCTAACCTGCTGTTTGCCTGGGGATGAGCGCGGCTGAAGATGCCTGACACCGATACAGTGTGCTGCTGCCGGTGAGGAAGCAAGGCGGAGCCGGGGCCACCAAAAAGGCACAGAGAGAATTCTCCACCCTACTCACTCCTGGGTCTCACGTGTTTCCGGAGTGGCAGTGTGCTGCCCAACATTGGTGCTGCTGAGCCCTCCAGTTAAACGCTGCTGGCCAGCTGACTCCTCCTCACCATTTTCCCCTATGGGAAGCAGGGTGCGTGCAGCGGCTGGGGGCACTGGAAGAGACAATGGATTAAAAGGTTAGGCCACCAGGATGTGGACCCTCCCCCCACATGGTTGCAGCAATCATTAGGACCCCCTTAACCACTTGTGTGCCTTGGACGAGGTGACCTCGTCCTCGGTGCCGGTTCCCTGGTGCCGAGGACGAGACCACCTTGTCCTGCTATGGGCTCCCGGGGGGAGCGCTAGCGATCCCCCCAATGGCCAGGCACCCCCCTCCCCTTGGCAGGATTGGAAGGGAAATCGCTTCCCCTTCCAACCCCGCCCCGTGATCCCCGTGGTGTCTGATGACATCAGCGTGCAATCGCGCACTGACTTCATCAGAGGCCAGCGCCGATCGGAGGAGAAATGCAAAAGCATTTCTCCTCCAATCACGTGGAGGGGCAGAGAAACCTGAAAGGAGAGGAAAGGCCTTTCCTCTCCTTTCAGGCTTCTCTGAGCATTTCTGCTGCCCGATCGCCAGCAGAAATGCCACTATACATCAGGGAATTTTTTTTTTTTGTTTACTTCATAAGGAGAGTGGCCCCTAGGGCAAGGGCCGCTCTCCAGGGGGGCAATTTGTTTTTTGGCTGTTTCTGCCCCCCCTGGGGGCAGATCGGCCTAATACAATTAGGCCGATCTGACCCCAGGGTGTGGGGCAGAAACCCCCCTAGACACCAGGGATTTTTTTGTTGTTGTTTTTGTGTGCTTTATTTGTGGGGAGTGACCCCTTAGGCAAGGGTCGCTCACCTGGGGGCAATATTTTTTCTAGGCCATTTCTGCCCCCTTGGTGGCAGATCGGCCTATTTTTATTAGGCCAATGTGCCCCCAAGGGGGGCAGAAACCACTAGACACCAGGGATTTAGTTTTTTTATTATATGTACACATAAGGGGAGCGGCCCCTTGGGCAAGGGCCGCTCCCAGGGGGACAAATAATTTTACGGCTGTAGAAACCCACTAGACACCAGGGATTTTCAGTTTCACTTGAGGGGAGCGACCCCTTAGGCAAGGGTTGCTCTCCTGGGGGGGGGGCAAATTAGTTTTAGGCCATTTCTGCCCCCTTTGGGGGCAGATCGGCCTATTGTAATTAGGCTGATCTGCCCCCAGGGGGGCAGAAACCTCTAGGCACCAGGGATTTTTTTTTTGTTTTGTTTTATTTTTTTATATGTGGGGAGCGACCCCTTAGGCAAGGGTTGCTCTCCTGGGGGGGGGGGGGGGGCAAAATAGTTTTAGGCCATTTCTGCAGATCGGCCTATTTTTCTTAGGCCAATCTGCCACCGGGGGGGCAGAAACCACTAGACAACAGGGATTTTTTTTTTTTTTTGCGAAAATTTCATGCAAGGGGAGCAACTTCTTAGGCAAGGGTCGTTCCCCTGCGGGGCAAATTTATTTTAGGCCATTTCTGCCCCCCCGGGGGGCATAGCTGCCTATTTCTATTAGGAATCCACTAGGCACTGCGCCAATCTCACGCAAGGGAAGCGACTCCAAAGGCAAGGGTTGCTCCCCTTGGGGGGAAAATTTAATTTAGGTCATTTCTGCTCCCCTTGGGGGCAGAAACCACTTAGGCACCGGGGATTGGTGTGTGTGTTTTGTTTGGGGGGCAGCCCCTTGGGCAGGGGTCGCTCCCCATGGGGGCACATTACTGTTGGCCATATCTGTCTCCCTTGGGGGCAGATCAGCTTATTTTTGGAATGTCCATCTGCCCCCAAGGGGGGCGGAAAGCCCACCAGAGACCAGGGAAGATTTTTTTTCAAAATAAGTGGGTGGGGGTATGGCCATACCCCCACTGCAAATAAATGGGGGCAAAGTTGCTCTGCCCACCAGTGGGCAGATGGGGCAATTACCCCCGATCCACAACCCGGGGGATAGGAAGTTTACTAAATGCTAGGGAATTTAAAAAATAAATAGTAGGGTGGTGGCTACCAACCAGTATGGGCATGGTTATGCCCCCACCCCAACTGAAGGGGGTAACAGTCTTTCAGCTCTCCCCCGCACACTAAAATATCTTATCCCACGGCAAGCAAGTGGACATTTGATTATTTGGGGTTTTGGCTTTACATTTGGACCATGAGAGCTTGGCTAACTCTCAAAATTGTCCCACTTGGAATGGTGAGGGCTGCACTTTTTGGACTTTGGGACGCTGCCATGTAGAAAAATCCACAAGACCTAGACACATCTGAAAACTAAACATCTGGGTGAGTCCAGGGTGGTGTGCTTCACATGCACCACGCACCATTTTCTTACCCACAATGCCCTGAAAACCTCCAAATTTGCTGGAAAGCACACAGTTTTCCCACATTTTTGTTATGGAACCTACCGGAATCTGCAGGAATACACAAAATTCCTACCACCCAGCATTGTCTCATCTATACCGATAGAAATTCTGCCCCACTTGTCAGCCTAAAAATTATTTTTTCCAAACTGCCCTCTTGTACCCGCTTTGGTTCCCCCTCAATTTTGACATGTTTTTGGCTCTTCACTGTCACAGGCACTTGGGCCACCTACACAAGTGAGGTATCATTTTTACCGGGAGACTGAGGGGAACGTTGGGTGGTAGGAAATTTGTCCTGGTCTGGTGATCCCACACAGAAATGAGGGAAAAAATGTGATTTTTTAGCTAAATTTGAGGTTTGCTGAGGATTCTGGGTAAGAAAACACTGGGGTATCCACGCAAGTCACACCTCCCTGGACTCCCTCAGGTGTCTAGTTTTCAGAAATGTCTGGGTTTGGTAGGTTTCCCTGTATGTCTGCTGAGCCCAGGACCAAAAACGCAGGTGCCCCCCGCAAAAAATGGGTAATTTTGTATTTGATAATTTTGATGTGTCCAGATAGTGTTTTGGGGAATTTCCTTTCACGGGCACTGGGCCTACCCACACAAGTGAGGTACCATTCTTATCGGAAGACTTGGAGGAGCACTGGGTGGAAGGAAATTTGTGGATCTTCTCAGATTCCAGAACTTTCTTCACCGAAATGTGAGCAAAAAGTGTTTTTTTGGCCAAATGTTGAGGTTTGCAAAGGATTCTGGGTAACAGAACCTGGTGAGAGCCCCACAAGTCACCCCATCTCGGATTCTCCTAGGTGTCTAAAAAATGTGCAGTTTTGGTAGGTTTTCCTAGGTGCCGGATGAGCTGGAGGCCAAAATCTACAGTTAGGCACTTTGCAAAAAACACATCAGTTTTCAATGTAAAAATGTGATGTGTCCATGTGTTTTGGGGCATTTCCTGTGGCGGGCACTAGGCCTACCCACACAAGTGAGGTATAATTTTTATCGGCAGACTTGAGGGAACATAGAATAACAAAACAAGTGTTATTGCCCCTTGTCTTTCTCTACATTTTTTCCTTCCAAATATAAGACAGTGTGTAAAAAAGACGTCTATTTGAGAAATGCCCTGTAATTCACATGCTACTATGGGCTCCCCGGAATTCAGAAATGTGCAAATAACCACTGCTCCTCAACACCTTATCTTGTGCCCATTTTGGAAATATAAAGTTTTTCTTGATACCTATTTTTGACTCTACATTTCAGCAAATGAATTGCTGAATACCAGGTATAGAATGAAAACCCACTGCAAGGTGCAGCTCATTTATTGGCTCTGTGTACCTAGGGTTCTTGATGAACTTACAAGCCCTATATATCCCCGCAACCAAAAGAGTCCAGCAGACGTAACAGTATGTTGCTTTCAAAAATCTGACATTGCAGTAAAAAGTTACAGAGTAAAACGTAGAGAAAAATTGCTGTTTTTTTCACCTCAATTTCATTTTTTTTTATTTCAGTTGTTATTTTCTGTAGCAAACCCTTGTATGATCTACACAAATTACCCATTGCTGAATTCAGAATTTTGTCTACTTTTCAGAATTGTTTGTGTTTCTGGGATCCAGCATTTTTTTCACACCCATTTCTGTCACTGACTGGAAGGAGGCTGAAAGCACACGAAAAAACATAAAAATGGGGTATGTCCCAGTAAAATGCCAAAATTGTGCTGAAAAATGTGTTTTTCTGATTCACGTCTGCCTGTTCCTGAAAGCTGGAAAGCTGGTAATTTTATCACCGCAAACCCTTTGTTGATGCAATTTTCAGGGAAAAAACCACAAGCCTTCTCTGCAGCCCTTTTTCCAATTTTTTTGAAAAAAACAAGTTTTTCACTGTATTTTGGCTATTTTCTTGGTCTCCTTCAGGGGAACCCACAAAGTCTGGGTACCTCTAGAACCCCTAGGATGTTGGAAAAAAAGGACGCAAATTTGGCGTGGGTAGCTTATGTGGACAAAACGTTATGAGGGCCTAAGCGCGCCCTGCCCCAAATAGCCAAAAAAAGGCCTGACTCCTGAGGGGGAAAAGGCCTGGCAGCGAAGGGGTTAAAGAATTCAGATGAAGGTCAGAATACTTAGTTGAGGGCCTCCTGCACATATCCCTGGAAGATGAGGCAGTATGTAAAGGTCAGTGCCAATGGGACCTCCTGCTGACAGCAAGGAGGGCCCACACACGTTTGCCCAAAGCTCTTTTAATATCAATTACTATTGGACGATGTTTGCTGCCCTGGCATCCCCCTTATTCAGACTGTAGCCAGTAATATTATACTTCTCATACCTGGCAGGGGAAGCCCACTGCTGTGGCCTGTTGTGTGGGTTGTGTGTGGTGCAGTGTGGTGAGGGCTGCAGGCCTCGCTCCAGGTGTGCTGGACGGATGGGCAGTGGTTTGGGGTGTGCTTTGGCAGCAACTGATCAGGGGCACTGGCTGTGGTGGCTACGGCCTTGGCCTGTAATGGTCAGATGACACACTGAGTACTTGGCACGAACAATACATGCACGCTTAAGGTGGATTTACCCCACTCCTTTGTGGGCCTTCAACAGCCACACTTACATAAGTGCACGGACTGGTACTTACCTCTATAAAAGCATACTCAGCAGCAATGAATAAGGGGAAGTCCAGAATCACACAATCTCAGGCTCCGCAGGAACCCCAGACCCACAAGCACCTGAAATGGAAATGACTGGGGGAATGGACATTATGTTGTCTTCCATGCAACTACAATTTGATAAAATCTTGGTAGCTATAGTGGACACTAAGGGGGTCATTATGACCCCGGTGGTCTGTGATAATATGGCTGCAGCCAACCCACCAATTTACCATACCAACCGCCATGGTGGTAGCAGCCGCTGGGCCAGAGATAAGAATCTCCAGCCCGGAGGCTGCTATTGTACTGCCGGCGGCATGATGACCCTGCCTACAGCCATGGTTTTCGTAGCGTTCACAATGCCACGAAAACCATGGCGGTAGGCCCTACCAGTGACAGGGAATTCCTTCCCTGTCACTGATAGGAGGCTCACCCACCCCCCCAAACACTCCCCAGATGTCCTCCACCCCCTCCATCCACGCCCTCCTTTTGATCCCCCTCATACATGCACACTTGCAGACACGCCCCACGCATACACACACTCACTCACACAGGCATACATGCATTCATTCACGCATGCATCCATTTATTTTCGCACAATCCGTACACACATTCACACTGACACGCAGACACACATTCAGATTTCCATTCATACACGCATTCCCACACATGCATACACACTTGCGAACAACAGTACACACATATTCACGCACACACTCACACATTCATGCATACAACCTCAAACACACACACACACAATACCCTCAGCCCCCTCCCCTGTTGGAAACCCAACTTACCTGCATCCAGGGAGTCTTCCGGCAGGGAATGGGACGGGGTGCTGCTACCACCAGCAGCGCCCTCCAGCAGAACACCGCAAGGCTGTATTATTTTTCATAATACGTCTGGCAGCGGTCTACTGGCGTGGCGCTGCTGGTGGTAGCAGCGCCACCTTAACACCATCTGCCAGTATGGCCACAGCTGGATTTCTGCTCTTCTTGTGGCAGAAAACCATCTGTGGTCATAATTTGGTTGATGGCTGTCGCTGCAGTGGTAGGAGGCATTTTCCCACCAATGTCTTAATTAGGGCCTAAATCTGCCCTTCAGCAAGATATCAGTGCCGTGTCACCTCACTCCCTTTCTGGAGGTGGAACGAGCCCTTAGAGTACCCACTAGGCCTCCAGCCTCCAGCTCCTGGTAGGCAACCATGCACAGTGGTTGCTAAACTGCTCCACTTCAGAGGCAGGGACACTCTGCTGTGATGCACTCAATTGGAAGGCCCTTATCAAGTGGGGGAATAATAAAGTAACTATGGCCCTCATTATGATATTGGCAGTAAAAACCACCTACCGCCGCGTTGACGGCCGCCAAAAGACCGTCGCCGCGGCTACCAGCCGTCTGCTGTATTATGACCACAGCCGGCGTATGGCGGTAAGGTGGAGCTGCTGCCACCGTAGACCCCCTAATATATCCTGCTGGTGTTCTGCTGACGGGCGCTGCTGCTGGCAGCAGCGCCCCGTCCCGTCTCCTGTGGGAGGACCCCCTGAACACAGGTAGGTGGGTGCTCTGACAGGGGAGGGGGGTGGGAGGTGTTGTGTTTGTGTGAATGTTTGTGCGTGCATGTATGCGGGTGTGTGTTTCGAGTTGAATGTGTGTGCATGTATGAAGCTGTGAGTGCGTGTATGTTGTGTTCCGTGAATGCATGTCTGCGTGTATGTATGAAAGTATGTGTGGATGTGTGTGTGTATGGATGTATGCATGTGTGGATGCATGTGGGAATGGGTGTGTGTATGCTTGTGTGTGTGTGTCTGTGTGTGAAGAGGGGTGTGAATGTAGGGGGTTTGGAGAGGAAGGGGAGGTGGGGCGTATCTGGAGAGGGCACTGGGGGAGACCTCTATCAGTGGCTGGGAAGGGATTCCCTGTCACTGATAGGGCCTACCGCCATGGTTTTCGTGGTGGTAAGGAACCCACGGAAACCATAGCAGTAGGCTGGGTCATTATCCCGCAGGCAGTACAGTGACGGCCACTGGGCTGGAGATTGATATCTCCAGCCCGGCGGCTGTTACCACCATGGTGGTCGGTGTGGTACATTGGCGGTTTGGCTTCAGCCAAACCGCCAATGTCATAATGTGGTGGAAAGTACCACCAGCCTGTTGGCAGTACTTTCCACCATTACAGCCGACCGCCAGCATCATAATGAGGGCCTATTTTTCCTGATTATACAGCTGCAGTCCAAGCTAAAAGGCCTTTATACACTGAAGTAAAAAAATGCTCAGGGATGAAGGTATTCAATACTCTCTAATGTTTGCCACAAAATTAAAATTTATTGTAAGTGATAAGCTGCATTTTTGTGAAAACCCCCAGGAAACACGGAACTGGCTCGAACATTACAAAGCTGGGACCCCCTTGGGTGTTCAATAATGCACATCAAGAGCAAAACAATGACGCCCCTGCAAAAAACTCCAGAGGCGCAAGAGTGAAGACGCGCTATGGAGCCCAACCAAGAAACAAGTGGATAAGGAGAAAGCGGCAGCGATACGGGTGGCAGCAGAACTTGTGGTGCAGCAGGGCTCAGACTGAGGATTGAGATCTGGATCCAAAGAGAGGGTAACAGATTCCGACACAGAACACTCAGCTCAAGAAGAAGATGAACTGCTGGTGGTAACTGCGCAAATGGTTGATGATCTTATTTGATCCTTAATTTGACTGTGGCCTCACATGGGGTTGAACCCACTGATACCACACATACTTATTGCCCATGCCTATCCTCGCCTCATGAGTGGGGGACTGAAGAATGCATGTTGCAGTGTAGAAACACCTAACACCCCAGTCTCTGGATGGGAATTAAATGGGCTCTATTTGGCTGCAGCTGAGGTGCAGTAGAGAACAGACCAGGCTCCAGAAACATGGATACCCCCTGCACTGGTTGTAAGTATACCCAATGGGCCAGGCTAGCATTATGATTAGCAAACTATGCATGCCTCTCTCCCACTACCTCACTCATTCCTAGGAGATAGTGGAACTACACTTTTGACTTTGTTTTCTTTCTGGAAGATATTATTGGTGGGTGTAATTGGGGATATGATTGTTTTTGAAATTGTTATGTCTCTCTGGGATCGGGATAGATGGACACATGATAAACCAGAATGTTTGGTAAGTTTGGCAGCCGGGGAATGGAGGTATATACCGCCTCCAAGTAGATGGTGGATACACCGCAACACCTACAATGTTTAACATGGAATGTCTGGGGTGATGGGATCCCCTGTGAAATGTTATAAAATCTATCTTTACCTGTGACGGTGGGCGATGCATAGAGAGATGTTGCAGGAAACCCATGTAATGGGGGTAGAAATTGATCATTTTCAACGCAGGTGGCATGGTCAACTTTATGCAACCTCTTATTCTGCATACGAAAGAGAGATACTGGTTTTGGTCAGGGCTGGAGTCCATTTCGAATTTATACAATAACTGGTCAACATGGATGGGAGATATTTACTGATCCATGGCAGAATGATGGGTAGAGTGGTGATACTTGATTCTATCTACGTGCCAAATCAAGACCAACTGGCATTCCTCCTATCCCTGTCATCACCACTGGAACTAAGGTTACAGGGGAGACTCGTTTTGGGTGTTGGCTTCAACTGTGTGGGTGATGTTCTTTTGGGCCGTTCCACACCCCCTCCAGGGGGCCCCACCCCATAGACTGACTGTGGGTTTTAGAGAATGGACCTGCCACTGGACACTAACAGACATGTGGTGAATCTAACACAGCCAAGAATGCTGAATTCTTCCAAGCCTTTATGGATATATTAGCCCCGAAATTGGAACACCTCTATGCAGCCACACTATGAGAAGGGCACCTGTCTAAATCAACTAGAGACACCCTGGTAGTGCTTCTTCCCAAGACAAAACTTGCGGGCATGCCCACTACCGCCTTCTGACCACTATCCATTCTTAATATGGACTTTAAAATTTGAAGTAAAGCTCTGGCAAATCCAATTCTACCATACATACAGACCCTAGTTCATAAAGACCAGAATGGGTTTATCCTCAAAAGAAACACGGCCCTCAACATATATAGGCTATTCTGCGTCCTATACCATCCAGATATACAGAATTAACCCAATGCTGTGCTCATGTCGGTAGACCTTCAAAAGGCGTTAGATTCCATTAGATGGGAATTCCTAATTATGATCATGCACAAGATGGACCTAGGGGAGGAATAGATTAAGTGGGTTATATTGCTTTACACTAACCTGATCGCAAGAGTCAGTACTGGAAACATGACTCCTCAAAAAATGATATCCATAGATGGACGAGACAAGGTTTCCCACAATCGCCCTTACTATTCGCCCTATCCACAGAGTCCCTAGCTGCGCTTTTTCGAAGAGAAGGTGACCGAGATGGCATAATAATAGATGTCCAACACATTATCTCGCTCTATGCCTATCTTTTACTGTGCATAGCAAACAGCATGAGTGGGGCACATAAAGCAGTAGCAAGCCTCGTGGGATTTGGGGATGTTTCAGGCCTGTGATTAAACTGTGGTAAAACCTACCTATTCTTCTGTATCGGGGTGCACAGCACCCACAAGCTCTACCTAAGGGTCGCAGATGGGAGATTTTCTCCTTTAAATACTTAGATATCTATGTCTACCACTCAGTAGGCGATCTATGTGAAGGGAACTTGGGAATGGCATATGAGTCCCTTAAGGGCAGCGTCTTCTTCTGGAGATCGCTGAGAATATCCCTGATGGCACGAGTCGCTGTGATTAAAATGGTAGTTCTCCCTCGCTTTTTGTATTATTTTGTAAACATTCTGATAATTATCCCTGTCACTAGGTTTAAACATGTAGAAGTACTGCTGAGAGGTCTGATATGGGACGGAGGTAGACACAGAATTTCACTTAAGACCTTACAGTGCCCACTAGATGAAAGGGATTTGGGGTGCCAGACTTTCAGCTATATTACTTGGTTGCACAATTTCAGTGGATCTGAAAGAGGTTGGATGATTCACATAGTAGTTATTTAGATCATATAGGCCTAGCCCCTCACCGAGACCTTCTGCTGCCAAAGTTACTCAGGCAGAACGTAAATATTCTGCACCACCATTCTACTGAAGGTGACATTGTATACCTGGAAGTGATGCCAAGTGAGAAATCAAAAGGCAATTTACATACACGCCTGGGATCCCGCAGGTTGGTCTCCCACACAATAACCTAGTTACTCTGTCTACCACTGCTAATCTGGCCACCTGGATGACTGCAGGATTGGAATCAGTGGGAGACTGTTTCCAGATGGGAATGCTCATATCCTTGGGTGACAGTTTGGAACAACATGCATTACCCAGTATTCAATTACTGAATTATGAAGCTTTTCGTCGAACGTTCGCAGACCTCTGGCATTGTGGAAAGGAGGGGCCCAAAACACACAATGCCCTGTGATTACTGCTAACAAGGGGTAACTCTCGCCAACAAGTCACTTGGGGTCAGATTTATACTTTATAACACAAAACTGCGCTAACGCAGTTTTGCGTCAAAAAGTTTAACGCTGGCTAACGGCATTTCTTAACGCCACAGTGGCTCTATGAACAGGTTAGAGTCATTTTTTTACGCTAACCATTGCGCCTTGACATAAGGCAAAATTACGTTAATGCAGGAAAAATGACTCTAATCCAGTTTCCGACATGGAAAACATTGCAAAATGGATATGCGCCATTTTTCACTGCAATAGCGTAAAAAAGGAACGCAAATGCAGCAAAAAGTGCTAAGGTAGCAATGCAGACTGGAGGTGAGAGTCCAGCACAGCAAGAGGACCTGGATGAGATGGTTGCAGCCGTCATCCGGGAGGAGATCGTCACAAGAATCACAGGACAGGACAGCGCAGACTACCAGGAAACAACACATATGCAGGATAAGTTGCATGGGGGATAAAAATGCTTAATTGTCAAGTGCAAGAAGGGGGGGGCACATACCTACTACACAATGCATGTCAGCCGTGAAAATTAGGCATTGGAAAGGGCACAGGGGCACAGCACGGGTGCATGGGCTGTGTAGGGACATCCAGGGGCACAGCACAACACCAACCACCTTTGCATGGGGGTAAACTGCCATGCCAAGGCTGCTGGAAATGCGAAAGAAGACCAGGAGGGTAGGGAGGAACATAAAACTGGGCTGCTGTCACAGGACAGCTGGTATTGTCAGAATGCAAGCTAGGGGACAAAGCCCAGTCTCAGGCCATTGGCTCACGCCATATTTACCATTGACAACACTTGCCACCACTACCTTTGCTGTGTGTGCTGGTCAATTAGGAAATGGCAGTTAGGGCCCATGGCACAAACACACCCAAAATGAGGGATCAGTATGACTATGTGATCAATCCCATCAATCCCTATCCAAGTGCAACTCCTGTCAACTGCTCATGTCCATAGACCCAATAAACATCAGGCACTGTTACATACATTAGGAAGTACACAGCAGTAATCTCATACCCATGCTGCCCATTCCAGGGTCTACCCTGGCCCCTGTGTCACAATAGCTGCAATGCCACCATGCAACATCTCTGGTGCCTTAGTGCTTAGACAACTGCATTGGGGGGGGACATATGTGTGTAGCTAGCAAACACACCCACACAGTCATAAGAGGAAATGGAACTCTGTCATGGCCCATCAGTGCAATGCAACATAGCACACATACACAAACATCGACATGAGAAACTACCAATGGTGACACCTGTATTGTTTCATGGAAATGCAATACATGGTATGGTGCTAGATCTAAGCACCGTATAGATGTATGTGAAAAATGAGAGACTGGTACAGGGCCAAATTTGTATGTGTGGTGCATGTGGCATCAGCACACCAACAAGAATTGCAAGGCCTCACAATGCTAATGGTAGCTGAGGGAGGGTTGATTAAGACAAGAAGGTGGCAAGCAAAAATTTGGACAGAAACCACACCTAGGGAATGTGACGCAGACAAATCCCCAAACTGCCCACACTACATGTGACATGCAGGTGGGGCATAGGCCTGAGAGACTGCAAACATTAATGACAGGAACAATGCATGGGGACCAATATTACAATGTACCACCAATAGGAAGTCAGTGACAACACATTACAACTACCACAACACAGACACACTAATTGTACAATATCTCATTGCAGAGGATGATGACTCTCCTGTGGATCTGCCTGTCCTGGACTACCCTGATGACATGGATGACCAGCTGACGACCATCAGCCAGGAAACCCTCCAAGATGTCCTGGGAACCCTCCAGACAGCCCCTCCAGTCACAAGGAGGAGCATACATGTAGCAGCCATCCCAGAGGACCCACCCACCACCCCAATTGTACGACCTAACCGCTCAAACAGGGCTGAGGCCTCTGATGACACTGGGACTACCTTTAAGAGGACAGTTGTGGGAGTACAGCGGGAACTGGCCAAGGAGGTGCAGGTGGAAATGCAAACTATGGCAGCCAGCCTTGAGGGGATGTGCAAGTGCATGATGACATCCGCAGATCAGTCAGCAGCCATACAACTCACCCAATCACAACTGCAAGGAGTCCATCAGTGTGTGATGGACCTCACCACTGATATGAGGGAGTTGCAACAACACCTGCCCTCAAAATCTTGCAGCTGCATGCATGACAACAAGTTGGACTCCCTCAGGGCAGACATGGCTGCCTACCACAGGGATGTTGCTGCCATACTCAATAATCAGCAGCTCCTCCTTGCTGCAGTTATGCCATATCTAGTTACACAGATGGCAGCTGCCGGGAATTTGAAATCCACTTCTCCAACCACTGAAGTATGTGTTGCCCCCTCAAACCCCCCCACCACCACCGTCAAGGGCAGAGGAGACGACACACACATCAGAGGATGAAGATGTGGAACAGATCACCTTCACCCGTAGGAGTACCCGGTAGCACCAGCCCATGTCACATGGGTACTGTTTTTCCTTTCGTCCTGTGCTTGATAACATGCCAGTGTTGCTACAGTTGCTGACATGCACTCTTCACCCACACACTCTTCACTCTACCACTAAGGACTGTAATTGTCTCTCACCACCCAATTTGCAATTATAGTTCCTTTGCACTGAATGACACTTAATCTCAGCATGTCAAATGACATGTCCCTCAGCTTGCACTTTTGTTGCATCACAATAGAATGCCTTACACTAATGGGCTCCCAAACCTGGACAATGTAAATATTGCACTACAGCACTTTAAATTAAACAGCACCTACACAACCACTTTGTCTCTGTGTAACGTGACACATCTACTTTGCTGGAGATTTGTGATGCATGTAACATGTGAATGGTGACAGAGTGTCAATACCAGAGTGTAGGAATGATGTGGGCAGATATTTATGCACAAGGATCAGGATTTTTAAATCATCTTTGCTGCCTGTTGCTCATTTAAGTAAAAGCAGCACAAACTTAAAAAATATCATTGTAATTTGTAAGTTTGTGCTGCTGTTGGGTTAAGAAATGAGGCAAATGCTGTGTAAAAATAGTATATTTCAGGCCCAAAGTATCTAAAAGATTAAACTCAATGCTGGCCACATCCCCTACAAGACCATCATTGTGTATGTGACATTTGAATCAAAACATACATGCCACAAACACCACATACAGCAGAAATGGCTGTGTAAGAGTGTTTGGCCAATAGCGTCAGCTGGGAGTACAATTAAAACCCAGAAGCGTGAATTGTGTATACTTAACTTCATCAGAAATTGACACCACTCGGTTTATCAGGGTTCACATGAACATCAGGCTGCAGGCAGACGTCCCACAGTGCCCAAGATTCCAACACAGGACCCAAACGATGACAGCTTCAAAATCTCATCTACCTGTCCAATACATGGGAACCATGGTCACCTTGAGTGGTGGGTACAATGGATGGCAGGTGCATAGAGATGTAGTTTTGTTGTAGCTGCCAATGTGACAACTCAGTTGGAAGTAGAAACTAACATGTCAAGAGTGGGATGTGGATGCAGGGCAGAATACACATGCCAACACAAATTTGACACTGTACACTCATGCAAAGACCCAGATCCCCAAGCATATGACACATGCCGTAAAGGAGTACCTAAAACTTTAATAACTATGTATAAAAGAGAACCTCCAACTATGTCACACACCTATGCTAACCTAACCTATCCTAACTATACATTACCCACAACTGGTCCTAATTACCCTATGCTAAACTTACTTACCATATTTAACTAAACACTCTAAACATTTACCCCCGTCCCCCTCTTATGACGGGACACATGTAGGGGGACAACATATACTAACCTGAACAGATATTAATACTAAACAAATATTTATTTTTGTATTTTTTTACATTTTATATTTTTGTATTTTTTATTTTTTAGAATACACAAAAGACCCAACATCAACCCCCACCCACCCACCCACCCACAAACTAGCATCTAATAACCCCAACCCCTCAACCTGTTTATCCTATCTAAACTACTAGCCTACTCTAACCTATCACTAATCCCCCTAAACCCACTAATAAACAGGATAAGGAAAGAGGAGGGAGGGAACGGAATTGGGGGTGAGGCAATGCAGCAGTTCAGAGGTTTGCCCTCTTGAGAGTTTTCATAATAGATTTTAGCCTCCAGCTATTCTGATCCACGTCCCACTGGAGAGTGTCAATTTTCATCAGGACCTTTCACGTGTCCCTCTGTAGCTGCCTGATTGTGGCCATGTCCAAAGCAGCTGCTGTGGTGGTCTGTGCCCCTGATGTTGTCGCTACTGCAGGTGCCGTGGGTGGGGGTGCTGGAAGTGAAGGTAGCTATAGCTCCCGAGGTTGTGGCTGTAGCTCCCGAGGTTGCGGGTGCAGCAGGTAGGGCTGATATACTGGTGGCCACTGTGCCACTGCCTGCAGTTGTGGTGGTGAGACCTGTTGTGGCCAATGCCAGGCCCTCTTGGATAAAAGCCTGCCATGCTCCTGTGGCTCTCTCCCAACAATAGCCATCATTCTAAAGCAGGGATACTCAAAGTACGGCCTGCGGGCCTCATGAGGCCCCTCTGACCTTTACATGCGGCCCCTCGGGCAACAGGAGCACTGGGCAGCTGTTTGCTCGACTCCACACTAACAAAAATATTAAATACACACACAATCATTTATTTCAAACTTAATTGGTGTTAAAGAAAGGAAGTAGCTAGGGACTCCTGCACTTAACTTTAGAAACACCTTCATTTTTACAGACATCTTGCAGCATAAGTGTAAAACTAAGACAGTCTCTTCAAAATTAATTAAGTATATTTAGTTAACATGCAGAACCTTTCCGCCTTAGTACAACTTATTTTATCAGTGCATTGAGATGTATTCATTTTTAAGTGATAGTTTTCAAACATAAATTTGTAAACATTAATTATTTCCCTTACCCTGAGAACACCACCAATAGTAAATTAAAGATGCAAGTCACTTGGTATGTGCACTTTAAGGGTGGCCCGGGTTCCTATCATACATAAATAACATTATAGTTTAATAAATCAAACATAGAAGCAGGTTTTGTGCAGCGCACACCATGAATTATGTATTTCGAAGTCATCTTAAATGTGATAATGCAGAACAAGGAGGGAAAGTGACACCGAACAATTGCCTAGGATCACAAAATTTGGAAAAGTGGGTAAGCCGGGATTAATTCCAGGTTTTCTGGTTTCCCATTGTTTATTTCACCCACTAGATGTATTGCCTTTGCTTCCCCTACACCTACCTTGCCACCAATCCTCCTAGTCACCCTACCTGACCGCCACAGCCCTGGCATCAATGCGGCCCCCAGGCACGTCACAGACCAAACTTTTTGGCCCATGGGAAAATGTTTGCAAGTACCCATGTTCCAAAGTCAGATTCCACATCCAGGATATGCCTGTATCTCACTGCCTGCCTCTGGAACTCCCTTATCTCAGCAGCATTCATGTTGGCAGCTGTAAAAATGAGACAGGCAACCATTAGTGTCATCATTGTGTGATGCATGTACAGATGATAATCAAACACTCTCCCTCAAATTGCACATACAGTCCAAATCACAGTACTGATGATACATTGTCCCTGAAGAATGACATGGCGATACAGCCTACTCATCAAGTATTTTACAGCACAGCAAAGCACAACAAGGTGTTTACCAAATAAAGGCCCTCATTATGACATTAGCGGTAAATCACGCTTACTGCCACACTGACGGCTGCCAACTTGCCGCCGCCACAGAGGATATCCCTTCACCATATTATGACACACACACACCAATCCATCAGTATACAGCCACATACACAAATCCCCCAGCCCAAAGGTCAGTGATAAACTGGGAGTGTCAAAACCGACACCATTACGCCAATAGAACAATGCCCACCACATTATGACCCACGAATCACCATGGCAAACATTCAACAGCGGTAAACCATTGGCGGCACATACCCCGCACTCAAAATAGACACACAAACAAAATAACACCACATTGGACAATTCAAACAACAGAAACCTGACAGCCATACACACACCACACCCACACACCCACACCACTATAAAACATACACCCACATTACCCACAACCCTCTATGGTTACAAACCATTGCCAGTAGAGAGACACCTAGACCACTGACACAACTAGAGCCACACACTATTCACACCTATACACCACTCACGCACTCCACATCACACACCCTAACACATTACCCAACACACCCTCACCAACAAACCTCACATAACACCCATGACACCACAAAGACACTCCTGTTTCACAGAGGAGGAGCTAAGCGTCATGGTGGAGGAAATTCTCACGATAGAGCCACAGTATTTGGAGCACAGGTGCAGCAGAAATCCGTAGCTAGGAAGATGGAGCTATGGAGGAGAATCGTGGACAGGGTCAATGCCATGTGACAGCACCCAAGAACTAAGGATGACATCAGGAAGAGGTGGAATGACCTACGGGGGAAGGTACATTCCAAAGCAGCAAGACACCAGCTCGCTATCCAGAGGACTGGCGGTGGACCCCCACCTCCTCTCCCAAAACTCACAGCATGGAAGGAGCAAGTCTTGGCAATACTGCATCCCGAGGGCCTGGCCGGAGTTGGAGGAGGACTGGACTCTAGTAAGTCAACTCTCAACTACTATCATCCCCCTACCTGCATGCCATCACATCCCCTCACCTTCACCCTCACCCCATCACTACACTACATCCCACACACCCCACCATCACAACCCACTCATTCCAATGTCAAGCCCTGCATGCTGTACCAATGCATGGACACCCCTCACAGACCTGCATGGGCACTCATCACTAAACCATGCACACCATAGAGCATTAACTATCCCACCACACACCAACAAACACAAGTGAAAGCTGGCAGGACAAATCCAACCATAGAGGGGAAGCCAAGGATGTACAACATGTCAGACACAGAAACCATAACACATCATTTACATCCCCACAGGTACCCCAGCCAATGTCAGCAGAGAGGAGGTGCAACCACTATCCAGTCCCCCAACTGAACGGGCTCACAGTGATGACAGCAACTCTGGTCTTCAGGATCTGGATGACCTACCTGGCCCATCAGGGACCACTGGACAGCCGGTTAGCCAGGCCCAGTCACACACCACCACAGAGCCTCCCCCACCAGGAAACATCACCACAGCACCCACCCAGCATACCCACACCTCTGTCCCCAGGACATGTCAATCAGCAGTGTGTCTACCTGTACAGGGACTTGAGGCCACACCTTGCCCCCAAGACAATCAGGGACCTGGAGTCAGTGGGCACACAGTTCAGGGGACAGAGGCACAGGCCAACAGGGAAACTGGGAGGAGTGCTGTGCACCAGGGGGAGGACAGGCCCAGGGAACCGACTCTCCAGGAGGCGCTCACCAAGATCCTGGGAGCCTATCAACATTCCTAGGACACAATGGGCCAGATCCTGGACAATGTGCAGGAGAACAGGCTGCTGCAGGAGAGACAGTACCAGGGGATCAGGGAGGACTTGCAGGCCACCAACAACACCCTGATCTCCATAGCAGGGGTGCTGGCAGACCTGGCCAACATTATGAGGGAGGCAGTTTCACACCAGCAGGCCCCTGCACTAGCCAGACATCTGAAAAGCCTACCACCTCCGCTGCCGCTAGTGGCCAGGAGGCCCGCCACAGGACTCCCACTCCACCAGCACCCCTCACTCTACAGAAGGTGACCCTCCTCCCAAATGTTTCCTGCAATCCATACAGAAGCCAGAAACACTTGCCAAGACCAGCGCCTGGAAATAAGACTCTCCTGATTGTCACCCTTGTGTCCCACTCAGGCACCCTGTCCACCTTGAACTGCCATTGCTCCTCTTCCTATGTCCCCTTGGACAATACACCTGTGCTACAAACAGACTGGAACAATACCCTGGACTTTCCTCCATCATCATCCCGTCCCATTACACCTGGCCCTCTATATAATAGCACTTCAATAAACACCCTTTGAAAAAAATCCATTTGAAAAAAAATCCATTTGGAGGATATCATTTATATCAAATATGTATTCATTGATATAGGTACAAACATTGCAAATCAACTGTACAGAGAATGTGCATTGACTTACGACCTGTAGCTGGCTGTAGTGATCACACCAGGAGTATATGTCAGTGCACCAACATCTGCAAAATGAATTGCCTGAGGGAACAGTAAGTGAGAATAGTAGTGAAAAATAACAGAATGCCATTGCAATGCAAATTACTACCAAAGTCATTGAAATGTGAAGTAACACTGTCCTACCTGTATGTCATTGGAAGTATTGTCTGATCACATATGTTCTGTTGTCTTCATCCTCATCCTCTGCCTCCTCATCCTCACTGTCCACTGGGTCTACTGCTGCCACATGGGCATCTCTAACCTCCTCCTCCTCCTGCAGGAATGGGACATGGCATCTGAGGGCCAGGATATGCAACATGCATCATGTCACCACTATCTGGCAGACCTTCTTTGGTGATAAGCACAGGGATCCACCTGTTAGATGGAGGCACATGAACCTGACCTTCAGGAGGCCAAAGGTCCTTTCAATTATCCTTCTGGTTCACCCATGGGCCTCATTATAAGGTTCTTCTGCCCTTATTCTGGCATTCCTCACAGGGGTCAGCAGCCATGATAGGTTTGGGTAACCAGAGTCACCTGCAAATATTGAGGGACAAAATTTAGCCACACACTATCCCATATGGCCAACACCACACCCATACACCAACATTTGGACTGTGGGAACCAGGGCTCACCTATTAGCCACACCCTGTGCCTCTGTAGTTGGGCCATCACATTTGGGATGCTGCTATTCCTCAGGACAAAGGCATCATGCACCGACCCAGGATACTTATCATTGGCATGGGAGATGTACTGGTCCACCAAGCACACCACCTGAACATTCATAGAGTGGAAACTCTTATGATTTCTGAACACCTGTTCATTCTCACGGGGGGACAAATGCAATATGTGTTCAATCAATTGCCCCAATTATGTTAAGGATATGCCCCATTGCATAAAACTCGGTCTTCACTATGGCCAAATCCTTAACCTGGGGAAAAACAATGTAGCTGCACATGTGTTTTATCAAGGCAGACAACACTCTTGTCAGCGCTATTGAGAACATTGGCTGTGACATTGCTCCTGCCAAGCCCACTCTCACTTGGAAAGAACCAGTTGCCAGGAAATGGAGTACGGATAGCACTTGCACAAGAGGGGGGATCCCAGTGGGTTGACGGATAAAAGGTATCAGGTCAGGTTCCAACTGGGCACACAGCTCTGTGATTGTGTCCCTGTCAAGTCTATAGGTCAGGATAATGTGCCTGTCCTCCAGTGTTGCCAAGTCAACAAGGGGTATGTCTCCATCTCCTATTCATCCGCAGCAGTAGGAATCTAAGGGACAAAAGAGTGAGAAGCCGGTCACAAACTGAACAATGGTTCTACAACAGTCGTTTGCATCCTGTAAAAATGTAATGGGTCATTGTGATTAGTCCAGTATGTGCTAATATCACTTGGGATGCAGCATTATTCTAGGGCCTGCCCCCTCTGAAATGGCATTTGCCTGTCCTGTGTGGAGGGACAGTTGGAAGTGAGGTAATTCCATTGACGTTGTGCCCTGTTGCTGGAGGCAGTCGGGGACCGCCGTGCAATGCCTCATTGGATAACATTGGGGCCTATGGGGTACAGTGGCAAATGGTGATCCATGTTGGTGGTGACAGTATGCACCGCCACGAACATGACCACTATTTTCTATCATATTCCTCACTTGCTACCTGACCTTCCATAGGAGAGGACCTACACTGCATGTGCTGCTGTGACCTGTGCCTGGAACCTATCATGGCCCGTGTGACTATGGAAAGGGCCCCAGCCTTCACTTCTGAGGAGTTGGAGGGACTGGTGGATGGGGCCTACCCCAGTACTGACTGCTCTATGGGCCACCAGACCAACAGGTGAGTACACTGTGGACACGAAGCATGTGGCATGGATGCATGGAGTGGTGTTGTGAAGGCCTTCTGTAAGGGGAGTGGGTAGATATCCTCTTGGTGGCATACAGGTTGTGTGCTGGTCTATGTGTGTGGAAATGGTGATGGGAACGTGTTAGAAATGGGGTCTTTGATTGACAGTCAGGTTACGCCCTGTCCAAGCACGGACCCTGACTCTAGTCAGGGTAAGTCACACACAATCCAAATTATCCTGTGCCCACCTTCTGGCACCTTGGCACTGAGCAGTCAGGCTTAACTTAGAAGGCAATGTGTAAAGTATTTGCACAATAAATCGTACAATAAGACCACATAGCACCACAAAAATACACCAAACAGTGTTTAGAAAAATATATCATATTTATCTGATAAGATGCAGGTAAAAACTATTAAAATGCAATAAATATATTTTGAGATATCCCTTTAAAAGTTATAAAAAGTGTCTTAAGTCTTTCAAAAGCAAGCAAAGTCTCTTCCATGCACAAAGTACCTGGTTCACGTGCAAAAATCTCGCAAAGAACCGCAGAGGAAGAGATGCCTGGAAACAAAGGGGTGTGTGTTGATTTCTCGGGCCGCACACAGTGGGGTGCCATTTACTTTTCACGCAGTGGCGGCTGTGTGTAGATTTCCAGCGCTCGGTCGTGGATCCTCTTCAGGTTGCTGGGTATTCAGACGCCTCAGGGACGATGCGTGGATTTCCTGCACTGGCAGGATGAAGTCATAGGAGCTGCGTCGATCCGGTGGGCGTTGCCTCAAATTTCCGGTTGTTACGCTGGCGTTGCGTTGATCTTCTCATTGCAAACTCAGGCTGCGTCATTCCGGTTCAGCGTGCAGTGAATTTTTCACCACGCAGAAGGCAGTGCGAAATTTTGGGCAGGCTGTGCGTCGAATTTCACAGCACAAGGAGTCCTTCTTGTAGAGATGAAGTCTCTTTGGTCCTGAGACTTCAGGGAACAGGAGGGAAGCTCTATCGAAGCTCTTGGACAGCACTTCTTCACCAGAGCCAGAGAGCAGCAAGCAGCAGGGCAACAGCAAGGCAGCAGTCCTTCAGAGAAAGCAGACAGGTGAGCACGTTGGGCAGCCAGGCAGTTCTCCTTGGCAGGACGCAGGACGCAGGTTCTGGTTCCCGTTTCTCCTCCAGAAAGTGTCTGAGTTGGTAGGGACTGAGGCCCTGTTTAAATACCCAAATGCTCCTTTGAAGTGGGGGGAGACTTCAAAGAGTGACTTAGAAGTGCACCAGGTCCCCTTTCAGTTCAATCCTGTCTGCCAGGGTCCCAGTAGGGGGTGTGGCAGTCCTTTGTGCAAGGCCAGGTGATTGTCCCTTGACATGCAAGTGTCAGGCCCTCCACCCTTCCAGCCAAGTAGACCCATTTAAAATGCAGATGTATGCAAGTGAGGCTGAGTATCCTGTGTTTGGAGTGTGTCTGAGTGAATGCACAAGGGAGCTGTCAACTAAACCCAGCCAGACGTAGATTGTAAGGCACAGAGGGGGTCATTCTGACCCTGGCGGCCGGTGACCGCCAAGGTCACCGACCACGGGAGCACCGCCAACAGGCTGGCGGTGCTCCCGAGGGTATTCTGACAGCGGCGGTTCAGCCGCGGCCAGAAAGGGTAAACCGGCGGTCTCCCGCCGGTTTACCACTGCCCTTGTGAATCCTCCATGGCTGCGGAGCGCGCTCCGCAGCCATGGGGATTCTGACACCCCCTATCGCCATCCTGTTCCTGGCGGGTCTCCCGCCGCACCCCTGCAACTACGCCGGCTCAATTCTGAGCCGGCGTCCTCGTTGCAGGGGCATTTCCTCTGGGCCGGTGGGCGCTCTTTTGGAGAGCGCCCGCCGGCCCAGAGGAAATGTCTGAATGGCCGCCGCGGTCTTTTGACCGCGGTGCGGTCATTCAGCGGCGGTACCTTGGCGGACGGCCTCCGCCGTCCGCCAAGGTCAAAATGACCCCCAGAATGTTTTAAGTGCAGAAAAATGCTCACTTTCTAAAAGTGGCATTTCTAAAATCGTAATATTAAATCCAACTTCACCATTCAGCAGGATTTTGTGTCAGCATTCTGGCCATACTAAACATGACCTTCCAACTCCTTTCGGATCAACAGCTACCACTCAAACAATGTATGAGGGCAGCCCCAATGTTAGCCTATGAAGGGAGCATGCCTCACAGCATTGTAAAAATGAATTTAGTAGTTTTAAACTACCAGGACATGTAAACTACACAGGTACATGTCCTGCCTTTTGCCTACACATCACCCTTCCCTATGGGTTACCTAGGGCATACCTTAGGGGTGTCTCATGTGTTGAAAAAGGGGAGTTTTAGGCTTGGCAGGTACTTTTAAATGCCAAGTCGAATTGGCAGTGAAACTGCACACACAGGCCTTGCAATTGCAGGTCCGAGACAAGGTTAAGGGGCTACTTAAGTGTGTGGCACAATCAGTGCTGCAGGCCCACTAGCAGCATTTAATCTAAAGGCCGTAAGCACATATAGTGCACTCTACTAGGGCCTTTTAAGTAAATTAAATAGTCCAATTGGGTATGATCCAATGTTACCATGTTTAAAGGGAGAGAGCATATGCGCTTTAGCACTAGTTAGCAGTGGTAAGGTGCGCAGAGTCTAAAACCCAGCAAAAACAGTATCTAAAAAGTGGAGGGAGGCAGGCAAATAGTTAGAGGGAACCACTCTAAGATTGTCAGGTCTAACATGTGTCCCCACCAGCTAAAAGTGGGGAGAGCTACCCAACCTCTTGGGAGTTCTCATCGCTAAGGCGGAAGTATCTGGAGAGACCATCAGCGTTGATGTGGTCAATCCCCGGGCGATGCTCCACCGTAAAATCCATCCCCTGTAGGGAAATGGACCACCTCAAGAGTTTAGGATTCTCACTCCTCATCTGCATGAGCCATCTGAGGGGCCTGTGGTCTGTCTGAACCTGGAAGTGAGGCCCAAATAGGTATAGTCTCAGCTTTTTCAGTGCCCAAGCCACAGCAAATGCTTCTCTCTCAATAGCACTTCACCTCTGTTCCCATGGTAATAGTCTTCTGCTAATAAAGACTACTGGTTGGTCTGAGCCCTCCTCATTTAGCTGTGCTAGAACAGCCCCAATGCCATGCTCTGAAGCGGCTGTTTGCGCAATAAATTCCTGGGAGTAGTCACAGGCCTTGACCATGGGGCCGTGAACATGGCTTTCTTCATCTCCTGCTTGAGACTCATCCAGAGACATGTTGAGTGAGGATTTGAGTTAAACAATGGCAAGTAGAAAAATTAAATTGCAGAAAAAAGGATAAAAATCAAGTTGACCTTCAACTCTGGGTAGGTAGTGAATACTTAGCTACTGTATGTCATTGCACAAACACAAGCCCTATCGTCATCGCTGATCACCAATGTTAGAAATGGGGTCTTTGATTAGCAGTGAGGTTACCCCCTGTCCAAGCAAGGACCATCACTCTAGTCAGGATAAATCACACACAATCCACATTATCCTGTGCCCACCCTCTGGTAGCTTGGCACTGAGCAACTTAGAAGGCAATGTTTAAAGTATTTGTGCAATAAATCATTCAATAACATCATATAGCACCACAAAAATACAACACACAGGGGGTTATTCTAACTTTGGAGGAGTGTTAATCCGTCCCAAAAGTGACGGTAAAGTGACGGATATACCACCAGCCGTATTACGAGTTCCATAGGATATAATGGACTCGTAATACGGCTGGTGGTAAATCCGTCACTTTTCCGTCACTTTTGGGACGGATTAACACCTCCTCCAAAGTTAGAATAACCCCCACAGTGTTTAGAAAAATATATAACATTAACTGATAAGATGCAGGTCAAATCGATTAAAATAGTATTATTATAGTATAATTTGAAATATCCCTGTAAAAGTGATATGAAGGGGGTTATTCTAACTTTGGAGGAGGTGTTAATCCGTCCCAAAAGTGACGGAAAAGTGACGGATTTACCACCAGCCGTATTACGAGTCCATTATATCCTATGGAACTCGTAATACGGCTGGTGGTATATCCGTCACTTTACCGTCACTTTTGGGACGGATTAACACTCCTCCAAAGTTAGAATAACCCCCGAAGTGTCTTAAGTCTCTTAAAATCAATCAATTCAATTCAAGGAACTTTATTGCGGCTACAGGAGCCATAAAAGCGCAAGCAGTAATAAATACAAATAAATACACAAAATGATAATTACAATAATAAATATAATGATGAAAAGATGTAAAAGATAAGGATAAAAATTGAATAAAAATGTGCTCGCATAGAACCATGGGACAGTCTTAGTTGGAGTCTTTATACAGATAAGAATTTCCCTCTAACAAGCCAGCTAGCTCCGAGGAATTTGGCGACGGCGATCACTAGCGTTGGCCTAGTGTCTGATCTGAGGATTCGCAGGGCTAGCTCAGAGCTGCGGACTCCCAGTAGTCTGCATGCCGGGGCCAACCATCTCATGCGAGGGGCGGTGTACGCGGGGCAGGCAAAAAGGACGTGAGGGAGATTCTTGACGGGGGCTTTGCAGGCTGGGCAGGCGGTTGATTCATTGTGTGACCAGCTGCTGGTGAAAAGTCTTAATGGGAGTGTTCCAATGCGGAGCTGAAAGTACAGTTTCCTTTCCCTTGGGGCCGTGATTAGGTCCCAAAAAGCTTCATACTTGCATGACTTCCTTAGGTTGGCAAAGTCACAAGATAATGAAGTGTGGAGTGCAGCCCTTGCGTCTTCATAATTTTCCATTTGCCAATATAGTTTCTTTAGTTCGCTTTTCGAGGGGAAGACGGACGTGGTTGGTGAGTTCCAGAGATCATCGAGCCCGAGTGAGTACAGTGAACCCTTGATGTATCGTAGCCAGGGGATTCTGTGAAAATGGTCGGCTTTTAAAATGACCTGTAGAGCTTCAGTGAAGATATCGAGCTCAGGGGTGGTCCAGAGACGCCGCCAGTACAGCAGAGGACGCAGGCGGGCTTTATGTCCAATGAGTTTGATACCGAGATCCTTAAAGAGGGGGAACAGTGGGGTGCTTGGCGGAAGGGACACAAGGTTTCTCAGGAAGTTGTTTTCAGCGATGGTTATGTCTTGGATTTTGGTGTAGCCCCATAGTGCGGCCCCGTAAAGCGCTGAGGACACGGCCTGGGCTTCGTATATCTGTATTGCTGGACAAATTGGTTTTGTGTGTGAGAGGTGAACGTTTTTTAGTAGTGCCCCTGTTGTTTGTTTTAGTTTTAGAGCTTGTTTACCTATGTGTGGTTTCCAAGACATGTCGTCAGTGAATGTTATGCCCAGGTAGCTGAAAATGCCCACCTTCTCAAGTGTGGAGCCCTCTAGAGTAAACTTCCCTTTAAAAAATCTATGGGGATTGAGGGTCATTAGTTTTGTTTTCGAGGCATTGATTTCAAGTCCCTGTGTTGAGCAGAATTTCTCGAAACAAGTAAGGAGTTTCCTTAGACCGCTAGGGGTCTTGGATATCAGAAGAGTGTCATCAGCAAAGAGTAAGACTGGGATTTTTTGTGTGCCAAGTGAAGGTGCGTCAGCCTGCATTCTGAGGAGGGAGGGGACGATTTCATTGATATACAGGGGAAAGAGGGTCGGGGCAAGGACGCACCCTTGCCGCACACCCCTAGAAACATGGATTCTATCAGTTAGTTGCACCTTGTTGCCCCACCTGACTCGTGCGTAGTTGTCCTCTTGGAGTCGTATCAATATGGCTAGAATATGCTCCGGGATTCCCATCCGAGAGAGAGTGTCCCATCGTTTGTTGCGAGGTACTAGGTCAAAAGCAGATTTTAGGTCCACAAAAGCTACATAAAGGCTGCCTTTGCCAATGAACACTGTTTTCCAATATAATAATAGGAATCTGAGGGCTTGATCAGTGGTGGATATTTTCTTCTGGAAACCGACTTGTAGGGGACTAAGAATATCATGTTCAGTCATCCAGTCTTCGATCTTTCCTAGGACGCAGTGGCAGAAGACTTTTTGCACACAGTCAATTAAGCTAATAGGTCTATAGTTGCAAGGGAGTGATCTGTCGCCCTTAAAATCAATCAAAGTCTCTTTCAAGCACAAAGTACCTGGTTTGCATGCAAAAATCTCCACAAAGAACCGCAGAGGAGGAGATGCGTGGAAACAAAGGGGTGTGCATCGATTTCTCGGGCTGCACACAGCTATGCGTTGTTTAGTTTTCACGCAGGGACAGCTGTGCGTCGATTTCTGGCACTCAGTCGTGGATCAT
The DNA here is from genome assembly GCF_031143425.1 of Pleurodeles waltl. Lineage (NCBI taxonomy): Eukaryota > Metazoa > Chordata > Amphibia > Caudata > Salamandridae > Pleurodeles > Pleurodeles waltl. The sequence goes on along the minus strand of NC_090449.1, from coordinate 683,220,796 downwards.
CTTCGGGTTGCGGGGTTTTCGGACGCCCAGGGGATGATGTGTGGATTTCCTGTTCTGGCAGGACGAAGTCACAGGAGTTGCGTCAATTCGGTGGGTGTTGCGGCAAATCTTCTACCGCACGGAAGACACTGCGTTGATTCCTCTCTGGAAGTCACGCTGCGTTGTCCCGGCTTGGCTGTGCGTCGATCCGGTGGGCCATGCGTCGAATTTTCGGTTGCTACGTTGGTGCTGCATCGATCTTCTCGTTGCAAAGTTGGTTCATTCCGGTTCGGCGTGTGGTGAATTCTTCACTGCAGTGCAGGCTGTGCGTAGTTTCTGGCAGGCTGTGCGTTGAATTTTGCCACACAAGGAGTCCTTCTTGTAGAGATGAAGTCCTTTTGGTGCTGAAACTTCAGGGAACAGGAGGCAAGTTCTATCCAAGCCTTTGGAGAGCACTTCTTCACCACAGCCAGAGAGCAGCAAGGCAGCAGGGCAACAGCAAGTCAGCAGTCCTTCAGAGAAAGCAGACAGGTGAGCACTTTGGGCAGCCAGGCAGTTCTCCTTGGCAGGATGCAGGTTCTAGTTCCAGTTTCTTCACCAGGAAGTGTCTGAGTTGGTAAGGGCAGAGGCCCTGTTTAAATACCCAAATGTGCCTTTGAAGTGGGGGAGACTTCAAAGAGTGGCTTAGAAGAGCACAAGGCCCCCTTTCCTCAGTTCTATCCTGGCTGCCAGGGTCCCAGTAGGGGGTGTGGCAGTCCTTTGTGTGAGGGCAGGCTACTGTCCTTTGACAGGCAAGTGTCAGGCCCTCCACCCTCCCAGCCCAGGAAGACCTATTTAAAATGCAGATGTATGCAAGTGAGGCTGAGTATCCTGTGTTTGGGGTGTGTCTGAGTGAATGCACAAGGGTGCTGTCAACTAAACCCAGCCAGACGTGGTTTTTAAGGCACAGAAAGATTTAAGTGCAGAGAAATGCTCACTTTCTAAAAGTGGCATTTCTAAAATAGTAATATTAAATCCAACTTCACCAGTCAGCAGGATTTTGTATCACCATTGTGGCCATGCTAAACATGACCTTCCTACTCCTTTCAGATCAGCAGCTACCACTCAAACAATGTATGAGGGCACCACCAATGTTAGCCTATGAAGGGAGAAGGCCTCACAGCAGTGAAAAACAAATTTAGGAGTTTTATACTACTAGGACATGTAAACTACACAGGTACATGTCCTGCCTTTTGCCTACACAGCACCCTGCCCTATTGGTTACCTAGGGTATACCTTAAGGGTGTTTTATGTGTAGAAAAAGGGGAGTTTTAGGCTTGGCAAGTACTTTCAAATGTCAAGTCAAATTGGCAGTGAAACTGCACAGACAGGCCTTGCAATGACAGGCCTGAGACAAGGTTAAGGGGCTACTTAAGTGGGTGGCTCAATCAGTGTTGTAGGCCCACTAGTAGCATTTAATCCACAGGCCCTAGGCACATATAGTGCACTCTACTAGGGACTTCTAAGTAAATTAAACAGTCCAATTAGGTATGATCCAATGTTACCATATTTAAAGGGAGAGATCATATGCACTTTAGCACTGGTTAGCTGTAGTAAAGTGTGCAGAGTCTAAAACCCAGAAAAAACAGTATCTAAAAAGTGGAGGGAGGCAGGCAAAAAGTTAGGGGTGACCACTCTGAGACTGTCAGGTCTAACAGAACGGGTATGGTGGGCCATATGTGTGACAGGCAGGACTGTTTGTCTAATGGTATTTTCCTGTGTGTATTGCCTTTGCAAGTCAACGGCCATCAAAAGAAGGGTATATGGCGTGCCATCGCCAAGGAGGTGGGGACCCTGGAGGTCTATGGCATGCGCAACACCCACTGTCGCAAACAGTGGGAGGACGTGAGACGCTGGGCACGAAAGACAGCGGAGGCCCAGCTGGGGATGGCCTCCCTACCAGGAAGGGGTACCCGTCGAACCCTGACCTCCCTGATGGCCCGCATACTGGTGGTCGCCTATCTCAGAGCTGGATGGGTGCTTGAGGGCATCACAGCAGCCACAAGGGGGTGAGTAAAGTACCCATAATTACAACTTACGCATGGTAGGGTGGTATCCGGGTGGTGGATGTGTGTCAGTGGGTGTCCTTAGGACAGGCCTGAAATTGCAGCGTAGGTCCCCTAGTGGCCAGGGTTCTGAAGGATAATCCTGCTACCTAGCTCGTAGGCATCCACTACTGTTCAGAGCTGCGTAGGTCCCAGGTGTGCTGCATTTGGCGGTGTGTGCCTCTCCCCATATCTTGGTGGCAAGCTATTTCTCTGGAGGTGCATTGCATGGTGCGTAGGGCTGTTCCCTGTGTGTGAGTGTGATGTGTACGCCAACGGTGGTATTGGTTCAGCCATTGACCCAGTGTATCCTTTGTCTCTTCCCCCTTTTCTTGTTTTGTCATCCTCTCCTTATGTGCATTAGCATCGTCTGGCAGAGGAGCAGAGGCACTGGCGATGGGTGGAGCTGCATCCCACAGGACCCAGGAGGCAGAGTCCACCGACGGTGAGGGCACCAGTGGGACAGAGGGCGAGGGGAGCACCATGGCAGAGACTGGAGGGGACATTTCAGACACAGATACCTCCTCTGATGGAACCTCCCTGGTGGTGACAGACACTTCTGTGACCACCCCAGCTACAGGTACAGCCGCCACCCCCCATACCAGCACTGCCCTCCCAGCAGCCCCTCTTTGTAAATGTAAATGTAAATTAGCACTTGTATAGCGCACTACTCACCCATTAGGGTCTCAAGGCGCTGTACTCATACCGCTATGGAACCCCTCCTGGCTTTTCCCTGTGAGGCGCCCACTCCTGAGCACCCCCAGAGTGAAGCCAGGCATCCAAGCGCTGTTGGGGCCGTTGTGGAGATTAAGCAAGCTATTGCCCAGAGTTGCAGAGTGGGACCCATGAATTAGATTAGGCACCGAGGCGAGAATTATCTGGTCAAGGGGAATTGAGCCCAAGACCTGCCGAAGCGGGACTTGAACCCTGGTCTTGAGCCAGAGCTCTGCTTCAGGGTCTGCCGCTCTAACCATTGAGCCACACTTCTCCAACTTCTTTGAGTTGCCTGTGCCCGCTCTCCCAGGAGGGTGGGCATCTCCTTCGCCCTAGGCTCATCAGGCCCTGCCCCAGTGAGCCCTGCTGACCTGAGTGAGGAGGCTATTGACCTCCTGAGATCCATCTCCGTAGGGCAGTCAACCATTGTGAACGCCATCCAGGGGCTGGCAGCCCAGATGCAACAATCTAATGCATTCCTGGAGGGCATTAACACTGGGTTGGCAGCCCACCAGAGATCGATTCAGGCTCTGACCCCCTCTCTGATGGCAGCCATTGTCCCTGTTTCTACTGTCCCCCCTCCAACTTCCACTGCCCAGTCCCATTCCCCTCAAACCCATCCCAGGCACACTTACAGGCAAGTATGCACACAAGACAACACCCAAGAGTGTCACAGGCAAACACACGCACCACAGTTCATCACACAGGCACTCACACAAACACCATCCAGTTGCAGACACAGCAACATCCACTATTTCCACTGTCTCTCCCTCCTCCCCCTGTACCACCTCCTTACCAGCCATGCCCACACTCACACCTGCATGCACTATATCATCATCCACTACCAGCATCATCACCACACCAAGCAGAACATACACCTCACAGACAGACACCTCCACAACATCCATGCACACGTCCCCTGTGCCCTCTCCCACTCTTTCAGTCCCCCCTCCTAAAGTACACAAACGCAAGCACTCAGACACCCAACAGCCATACAACTCACAACAGCCTACAGCTCATGCACCTGCACCCCAATCCATCAGAGAGACACTTCCAACAACCACTCCCTCATCCTCCACTCCTATTCCTTCTTCCTCTTCCCACCCCAATGTCCCTAAGAAACTGTTCCTACCCACCATTGACCTCTTTCCTACCCTTTCCCCCCATCCTGCACGTATTGCCCTGGTATCACGAACCCAGCCAAGCACCTCTGCCACACAGTCCACGGACCCAGTCCTAACCACACCCACTCGTGGTGGAAAGGTATCCAGGCCACATGTAGTGAAGGGGAAGGAGCCTGCACCAGCCAGCCTAACGGGGAAGGAGCCTGCCACAGCAGGCAAGAAGGGCAAGGAGCACCTCTCTGTAAATGGTGGTGGTTTGCAGGGTCTTAATATGGTCGGCGGTACATTGACTTCCGCCAGGCTGTAGATGGCTACCACCGCAGTGCCTGTTGTATCCGCCCTGGCTGTCGGTGTGGTACATTGGCTGTCTTTCGGAGATCTTTCCGCCATGGTCATAATTTGGCAGTAGTTACCACCAACATGTTGGCGGTATTGCCGCCACTTTATCACCGACCGCCAGGGTCGTAATGAGGACCAAAGTGATCTGTGCATTTATGTAGTGCAATGTGTCAAAATGCAAATGCAGCAAGTACTTAACATGGGCCAGGCCGGCTAATCCCTATCATCTGGATCAACTTCAAGGCACACAAGATCTGTGATTTGTATATGTAATTGGCAGGATGTTATGCAGTTGCTAATCATAAGGGGTCAGTGTTGTTTGGGACACATGCATGCTTGAATTAGGTTTCTGTCTTCTAAATTGTGACCATCACACCTACCTACATATATGTTCTCCCCTACCCCTGTGCCTCAGGTGGGATGGGCATGCAATACATCATCACAACCGTCAAGGACAACCACGAAGCCATGTCCAGCTTTATATGGATTTAGTGAGTGGAACACATGTGAAGAGGCCTGCCAACTAGGAGTGAGGTATCCATTGGTCAATCACATCTACATTCATCTTTCCATTTGTGGACAACCATTAACATCTGATCTGCCAACACATTTCCTAAATCACCCACATTGAAGCAAGCACATGTCTGGCCTTGACCTGCATGCACGCCTATAACATACCACAGAAGTGCCACGTAAATGGAGTACAACGTTTGGGGCTTAATTGGGGGGGCAGTTACCCATACAGTCCTACATGTTATGTTAGAATACAGGGATGCACATTTTTGTGTGGAAAACTGATGCATCACTATCTTGTGTAAATGAGGGTATGACTTGCTGTCAGTATTCTGACACTGGACCACCTCCAAATCAAATGTGGGCCTACATGTGGCTTTCAATCACCTTGTTCACCTGCTGCTGCCTATTGTACAGCACAAGACTCCCAAGAAATGACTCTCTGTCTGTGAATGTCTAACCCTCACATGGAACACTATATCAACCTCCAGTCAGGTCTTATATCAGATCATGTGCCAGCTCATCATATCTTGCAATGAGTCCAATACACGAGAGTCAATCACACAACAGCTGCAATCACTGCACAAGACAGACATTTTCACACTTACTGGATACTTCTGGGTCCTCAATTTGAGCCACTTCCCCAATGGTATAGGAAGCCGGTCGACCTGTACGACATGGAAGGGAAATATATGCTCAATGTCTGATCACTGTACAAACGTGTGGACAACATATCACAGTGTGTGACATTTTATATGAGTGAGCTGCCGAATCGGCATGTAGACACTCCAACAGACATACCACTACACACTTGCATTGACACTGACACTCCAGTGAGTGATAGACACACATATGCATACATGCACTGGGCCTAACAATCATGTGGTGCTAAAGCTGACTACAATGTTTTTGTGGCGAATCCATTTCCAAAGGTACTCCATGTCATGATTTGTAATTGGGTGACAATTGCAGTGGCACTTCCAGGGTGCACTGCAATACAAGGGACTCAGGTATTGTGGCTTGTGCATCATTGCACAATGATTAACTGTGTGATGGACATGTGGGTCAATTTTCAGTCAGCAATTACTGTGCATTCAGTGGTCCATAATAGTTGTGGGACAGTTGCATGTAGGTAACAAATGCCCCATTGGCAGTGTCCCCTAAGCCGTATAGGCCCCCTATGCCAACATGATGGCAGGGATCATGTGTGTGTAATGATGACAATGTAGCACTAAACATGGATAGCCCACATTGCTGTCCCAAAACTGTGAAATATGGTATGCTGAAAGTGTCTTAGCTGATCATCATTGGCAGATGCGTGGGCACAGGTGTAGTCATTGCACCTGAAATGTGTCACTCAGGGTCATATGTACCTATATCAGGTATTGTGATTTACACATTGCGAGACTTAGCAAGTAGCAATTAGCAAGTTGGATGATCAGAGGTAGAACACTCTAAATGACACTGTTTGCAATTCAAAAATGGGGTAGCAAATGACCTACCTCTTGAATAATGACAATTTTGCAAACCTTTGGGAATGGCAGCACTCACAGGGATGCTTGCCTGCTAGGCTCAGCAGACCACCATGTCTGTGACTGCTTTCATATTGTGATGTAAATATTTGTTTAATTGCAGCCTTATTTCAGCAGGGGTGAACAGAAAGTATTTTAAAAACCTTTTTGGAAGCAGTCAGGGGTCCGTGGCACAACTTCATGCTTAGAAAATCTTTTTGGCTATGCATTCACAAAGAGGAAGGGATCCCATGGGGACCCCTCCCCTTTTCCAAATGGGTCAACACCACTTGAAACGGATGGTAACTGCAATTGCTTAGTGCCAGCATTTGTGCCCAAGGAAAAAACAAATAACCACCTGTGACTCGATAATGGGATAGGAACGCCTGTTCCTAAATGTTACTAGAAAACCCTGTTTTGTGATCGTGAAATGTGATAGCAGAATGGCAAATTTTGGGTTGTCCATTTGAATGAATATTTGTCCTGTCGTAAACACAAAAATTCAGTAAACTATGCCGTTTGTGAAAGTTATAAATAGCTTGGTACATATGGCCCTGAATAATAGTCGGACAGGCCTCAACGAAACTAAAGACTGCATTGTTAACATGTCTAGACATGTGTAATACATCTCAGTACTGGTACACTAACAGTTTGTTCAACTTGCATTCCACATGGCCACAAACATTGCATGCAGCATGTCAAGATATATGCTACTGTCACTCAGGAGCATTCTACTGTACACATTTGTCAACGTGATACTCACCAACAGGGCCACTGATCACCACACCCAGGTGGTCCAGTTGGTCCTGTTCTCGTGTCACCAGTTCAGCCCAGTGATGCTTCAGCTGGTGCTTGTTCCGGGAGGTGTTGAAGACTCGTTTCATGTGGAAGAGTACCTTCCCCCCGCCTCCACCATCATTGGAAGAAAGTGGCACACCAGCCACACAAATGCCCCAAGCTCCTCCTCACCCTTCCAGACATGGTACAGTAAAGTATTTCAACAAGAAAATGAAAAAATAAAGGAAAAGAAATTTGAAAAAAAGAAACTTACAAACCCAAATTACAGACCCCAACTAACCCAACTAATCTAACCCCCAAACAGACACCCAGCAGTTCAAATACAATACAGACAACAATAGAATACACAAAAACACTTACACAGGTACAATATACAATAAGGATACACCAAAAGACAAAAGATAGACCACACAAGATACAATATACACAATCAACAAGAGAGCAACATCAACACACAGCCACACAGTCCAGAAAAATCACAGACTGCAAAGTGAAAGTGAAAGTACACCCACTGTACCATGTCTGTAAACAGGATTCCTATTACATCACTTCCTGTCCCCTTTGCACCTGTTTTCCGTCTTGCGTGTATTTTTTTATGCATTCGTAGTTTACATGAATATATACGATGCATAACCTATATGTGCAGCAAAATACCACGCATCACCGGGAAACTAATATTTTTATAGATATCCGCATGTGTGGGGTGCGCTGGAGGAATTATCGCTAGGAACCCATTGATGTTTAGTATGCGTTTGAGTGTTTTTTCGACACATTTGTGTCAACATTTCTGACTCACACTGTGTTTGCATGATTTTTAATTATTTAACATGCATACAGCCTGTGTCTAGGTGAAGAAAGGATGGTATGGCCTGCAGTGTGTGTTCTAGTGTTTGGACACATGTGGTAGACCCTGCAACTGCGCCCCACATTTCTACTATCTTTACGCAGGATTTCCTATTTTATTCTGATGCAAAAGCAGTGCAAAGTTAGGAAATTTGAATGGAATTTGTAAGTTTGTGCTGATTTTGTGTCAATAAATAGCAGCAAGGCTGCGCTACAAAAGTATAAATCATGGCCTGTGTGTTTTGTGTGTGAATTGACTGTTGTGTGCTTCTGATGGAAAGGCATGCAATACATTTGGCGTAATGTTCATGTATGAATCTGTTACAAATGGTTATCAACATCAGATGGCAATCAATGATGTACAACAGTCATGATATGTGTTTGTAATATGTGTCGACTCATTTGCTGTGTGTGGTTGTTTGACTTTGGGGACATTACATTTCCTACGACAAACACTACACATTGAAGATCGAGGATGGATGATGAGGGCTATGTCAGAGATGCTACCCCTCAAATGTCATTAATTGTTGGCTACGACTTAATGGTGACTTGTGTGTAAACTACCCATATGTCGGGCATTTGTACATGTTTGTTTGCGACACAGAGCCTCAATTCCAATCATAAAATTCTGATGTACACTTAAGTTTGACTAAGGTAAATTACCTCTGTTCCTCCCATGGCTGTGGTGGACCTGCACTCCTGGCTGCATGTGTTCACATATTTTCAGAGGTGCATTGCACAAAGTGTCCAGTTCAAGTGTGTGGACATGTGTCCACTGTGTTAGTATTGGGCTCCATGGTGTTACAGTTTCGTGCAGGTCTAAGCAGGAGTCTGTTGGGGCAAATCTTGAGTTCACAGAGTATCTTTCAAGGCAGATTTGTCCTAAAGTGGAAGATCAGCTAAAGGCATACAAGGGGATAGGGCAGCTACGGTAAGGCAGATAATACAGAAGAGTGAATACAGAGCAACCTTAGTGTGGACACATATGGTATGGGTCAGTAATGGACAATCATGCAGGGCTCTTCACTACGTTTGTACCCAGGGTAGAGCTCAGAACTTCCCTCAGCAACAAGGAAAGTCAGTGCCTCTGTGCAGATTAATCTCACAGCTAGTCACCACTCAAGCCCCATCGAAAGGTGGCGGCAGAAGTGAATCAGTGTCTGGACCCTCAGGGCCCAAACATGGATTGTCCTTACATACACAAGACTAGCCCTTGTTTCTCGGCTGGAGACACAGTAACAAATCCAGGAATACAGCCATAGCACACTGTCACTGTTAGGCACGAATGAATACATGCAAAACTAGACAAAGGATGGGGGCTGGATTAACCTCCTTGTGAGAGAACAGGGCTGATTGCAGAGGCCCCCTAACTTTTTGCCCCTATTTTCCACTTTTTGCTGGTGTTTTCCTGTGATGGTGCCTTGGGTACTGCTAACCAGTCCCAGGGCCTGTAATCTGTGTAAAATCAGTATGCAAATTAGGCTAATTATAATTGGCTAAGTCAACCTACCTATAAGTTCTTAGCATATGGTAGGGCATGTAGGTTTAGGGACCCAAGCATAGATAGTGCAGGTGCACTTCTGAGGTGCCCAGTGTCATTTTAAAGGTAGGCCTGCTTTGCTGGCTGCTTTTAAAATTAAAGTTATATGCAAATTCGACTTTGGAATTAAAAGTAGTTCCATAGTCTTAAACTACCTTATTTTTACATATAAGTTACCCCTAAGATGTGCCCTGTGTGCCCCTAGGGCTGGGTGCCATGTAACTATAAGCAGGGACCTTATAAAATAGTTTTATAAGCCCTGGTGAGGTAAAAACAGCCACATTTGTTTTTCCCTCATTGTAGTGAATGGTCTCCATGGGCAAGAATGGGGAGACTTTATTTTAATTTTAAAAGTCCCCTCAAGTAACAGATACAAGACGTTTGGTATCAAATTAATTGTTATAATAAATCCCACAACTTTCAGTTGTTGGATTTAATATAACTTGTTCAGGTAAAGAATTTTAAACTTTACCTGAAAAGTTGCCAACTTCAGCCCTGCAGTGTTTTTGCTGCTGTGCTCTGATTGGCCAGCCTCTGGCAGCCTGGCTTGCCTGGCAGCCTTGATGAAGTGTGAAGTGGCCTGACTTCACACAAAGAGATGTGCCTGTGGGAGGAGATCTCCCCTCATGAGATGGTGAGGCAGGAAGGGGGAGGGCTGCCAAACTGGTCTTCAAAGGCAGAGAAGGACATTTGAAGCAACCCAGCAACTCCATCACATCATGCAAACCCAGACAATTATGTGCCCCCTTGATGAGATTAGGAGAGGGCAGGAGAGGGGTGTGTTTAGGATTTTTAGCCACCCCAGTGGGTGGGCTCAGACAGATGTAACCTCCAAAAATCACTTTCAGCCATGATGGATTTTTGAGGAATGTTGCTCCCTGGGATTGATTTTTGCCACACTTCCCAGGAAGTGGTCATCACAGGGGGAGGGACCCTGCCCCTGATTGGGGAACCAGGACCCCCCTGTTTTTCACCCAGGAGCAAGGATAAAACTGACAGACCTGCACCCACACCTCAGATCCCTATCAGGGCCTCTGGAACCTTGGATCAAGTAGTGGACACTTCAAGGACACAAAAAGGACCTCTGGAAGAAGATCCAGAAGTTTGGAGACGTTTGGAGCAACTCCATAAATTGAAGAGGTGCATTGTGGGAGTTGTAGTCCTAGACTCCATGAGGCACACCAGAGCCTCTGAACCCTTGGCTGGTGCTGTGGACCACCTTCCTGAATCAAACGATTCTGAAAGTAAGTGTGACAGTGTTACCACGTGGGTGGCCTGAACTCTGGACTTTGTTCCTTTCCAATGTGACCTTTTTTAACCCTTTGAGCGCTAGTTGCTTCTATGCGCTAGAAAGCATTAATTCTTTAAAAATTCATATCTCCGGTTCCCCTTATCCGATTTTATTTATTTTGGTGTCATTTTAAAGATATAGGGGGTCATTCCAACCCTGGCGGTCGGTGTTAAAGCGGCGGCCAACCCGCCAACAGGCAGGCAGTAAAAAAAATGGAATTCTGACCCTGGCGGAAGCCGCCAACAGAGACCGCCACTTTAACACTCCGACCGCCACGGCGGGACAAGCAAACAGCGCGGCGGTGACCGCCAACAGACAGGCAGGAGACAATGTACCACCCACCCTATCACAACCCACCAATCTGCCACCTTTTCCGGGGCGGTAGCCCCGCCGATAAAAACACGGCCGAAACAGACATTACGAACGGAAAACGCTCACCTCTACACACTCCACGAGGAATCTGGACAGCATGGAACCCGAACTACACATCCTACCAGCTATTGTCTTCCTGCTCCTCTACCAGGAGCACGAACGCCGGCGCAGAAGACAACGGTGAGTACTGCACCTACGACACAGGGGAGGCAAAAAATTACGGGGACACACATACACGACACACCCACCCTCACCCTCACCCACAACTACATACACATCAATGCAGAGCAACAACTCAGAGTGACACCCCCAAACCCCCCGGAAGAATGCAAAGACAAAATAAAATGACCATGAAATTTGAAGTATATTGTACGGCTAAGTTAAAAAATATATCAAACATCTATAACTATATATACATATGTAAATTGTCCTGTCCAAATTGGGTATCAGTCATTGTTCGTGGGCCAATGGGCCTAAACACATGGGCAAAGCCCACACAGGATACCCGACTCCAATGGAGAGAACACTGCAGGGGCATCAGATAGCAAAACTACAAGCACCTCAGGGGGAAGGGAAGGGGGGGCACCTCAGCCAGATTAATCCACGACGCCAGATCCACGAGGGGCCTCCATGGCCACTGTTCAATCCTGGGGAGTGCAAAGCCACAGTCTCACAAGTCTCTACAGTGGGTGGATTGCCCACTGTGCCATCCTGGGGAGTGCAAAGCCACAGTCTCACAAGTCTCTACAGTGGGTGGATTGCCCACTGTGCCATCCTGGGGAGTACAAAGCCACAGTCTCACGAGTCTCTACAGTGGGTGGATTGCCCACTGTGCCATCCTGGGGAGTGCAAAGCCACAGTCTCACGAGTCTCTACAGTGGGTGAATTGCCCATTGTGCCATCCTGGGGAGTGCAAAGCCACAGTCTCACAAGTGGATTACAGACTCCACTGGTTCTGGAGGAGGCATGGTGCCCAGAGTGCTTTGTGCAGCCCTGCCCGACACAGATGCAGGCCTGCCCCTTCTGCCAATGGGCCAGCGGTGCTTGAGACGGCGGTGCCCAGCAGAGCGGTGCTTGAGTTGAAGGGCCCAGCGGAGCGGTGCAGAGACGGTGGTGCCCAGCGGAGCGGTGCTTGAGTTGAAGGGCCCAGCGGAGCGGTGCAGAGACGGCGGTGCCCAGCGGAGCGGTGCTTGAGTTGAAGGGCCCCGCGGAGCGGTGCTTGAGATGAAGGGCCCAGCGGAGCGGTGCAGAGACGGCGGTGCCCAGCGGAGCGGTGCTTGAGATGAAGGTCCCAGCGGAGCGGTGCAGAGACGGCGGTGCCCAGCGGAACGGTGCTTGAGTTGAAGGGCCCAGTGGAGCGGTGCTTGAGTTGAAGGGCCCAGCGGAGCGGTGCAGAGACGGCGGTGCCCAGCGGAGCGGTGCTTGAGTTGAAGGGCCCAGCCGAGCGGTGCTTGAGTTGAAGGGCCCAGCGGAGCGGTGCAGAGACGGCGGTGCCCAGCGGAGGGGTGCTTGAGTTGAAGGGCCCAGCCGAGCGGTGCAGAGACGGCGGTGCCCAGCGGAGCGGTGCTTGAGTTGAAGGGCCCAGCGGAGCGGTGCTTGAGATGAAAGGCCCAGCGGAGCGGTGCAGAGACGGCGGTGCCCAGCGGAGCGGTGCTTGAGATGAAGGGCCCAGCGGAGCGGTGCAGAGACGGCGGTGCCCAGCGGAGCAGTGCTTGAGGTGAAGGGCCCAGGGGAGCAGTGCAGAGACGGCGGTGCCCTGTTCAGCGGTTCTTGACTTGAAGGGCCCTGTTCAGCGGTCTTGAGACGGCGGTGCCCTGTTCAGCGGTTCTTGACTTGAAGGGCCCTGTTCAGCGGTGCTTGACTTGAAGGGCCCTGTTCAGCGGTTCTTGACTTGAAGGGGCCTCTTCAGCGGTGCTTGACTTGAAGGGCCCTGTTCAGCGGTTCTTGAGACGGCGGAGCCCTGTTCAGCGGTTCTTGACTTGAAGGGCCCTGTTCAGGGGTCTTGAGATGGCGGTGCCCTGTTCAGCGGTTCTTGACTTGAAGGGCCCTGTTCAGCGGTCTTGAGACGGCGGTGCCCTGTTCAGCGGTTCTTGACTTGAAGGGCCCTGTTCAGCGGTCTTGAGACGGCGGTGCCCTGTTCAGCGGTGCTTGACTTGGAGGGCCCTGTTCAGCGGTTCTTGACATGAAGGGCCCTGTTCAGCGATGCTTGACTTGTGTGTCCAGGTCACCAGATCCGGCCATTACATGGATTTCACTCGCCACCTGACATGTGGCTGCCGGGCCCTTCGTGCACATCTGTCTTCTCGCTTGCGGGGCCCTCCTGTGCTGCCGTCCTGGGCCCGTGGGTGTCCTCCTGCACACCTGGAATGGGGCTGGTGGGGCCCTCCTGGGCAGCTCGCCTGCTGCCGGACTTGTCGGGCGTGCTGCCCTTGCCACCCTTCCCTGCTCGTCTGTGGCCCTTTCCTCCCTTTGGCGGTGTGCCAGGTGGCACCCCACTCCCTGACGGTGCCAGGGTAGTGCTTTTTGAGCCTGCTGTCTTTGGCCTCTCGCGCCGGGCACTGGCTTTCTTGGCTTTTTTTTCAGGGGGTGGGCTGGCCGTCTCTTTACTCCTAGCCGAGGTAGCTGGCCTTGAAGGTGGTGGACTCCAAAATCCTTGGACTATTGTCTTTGTAGGTCCAGGTTTTGTGGTGGCTGAGGTGCTGATTGGAGTCTTATGAGATGGAGGGGGTGGGTCAGTTGTTGGAAAGAGGTCAAGGTTGGAAAGGAAAATCAATTTAGAAAGACAGGGACGGGTAGTTGTAGTGGGTATGGGAGTGGAGGAAGAGGATGTGGTTGTAGGAGAGTGAAGTCTGGTGTCTTTGGGTGCAGGTGCTTGTGCTGGAGGCTGTCGTGAGGTGGATGGCTGTTGGGTGGGTGACTGCCTGCGTTTGTGTGGTTTGGAAGAGGGGGTGACAGACACACTGGGAGAGGACACAGGGGACGTGTAAATGGTAGTGGGGGTGGTGACTGCACGTGTGCGGAGTGTTCTGGTGGGTGTGCTGGTGATGGACGTAGTGGCTGAAGATGTTGTGCATGCAAGTGTGAGTGGAGACGTCACAGGGAGGGAGGAGGGAGACGAGGAGGAGGGGGACACAGAGGAGGCAGTGGCTGTTGGCATGTCTGCATGTGGATGTTGCTTGTGTGAATGCTTGTGTGATGTGTGGTGCTTATGTCTGGATGAGCTTCCCTTGGGTGTTGAGGTGTGTGCAGGCTGGTCTGTAGGTGTGTCTGGGATAGGCAGAGGTACAGGGCACTGGGACTGGGTTGAGGAAGTTGGAGGAGGGAGGCAGGAGACAGGGACAATGGCTGCCGTCAGTGCTGAGGCCAGAGCGTTGAACGATCGCTGATGGGCAGCCCAACCCGAATGAATGCCCTCCAGGTATGCACCTCCCTTTCTACACCCTGGATGGCATTCAAAAGGGTAGACTGCCCAACAATGAGCGTCCTCAGGAGGTCAATGACCTCCTCACTGAGGGCAGCAGGGGTAACTGGGGCAGGGCCTGAGGTGCCTGGGGCGAAGGAGATGCCCACCTTCCTGGGTGAGCGGGCACGGGGCGAAGGCTGAGGGGCTGCTGGGAGGGCGGAGCTGGTGCGCTGGGTGGCGGCTGTACCTGTTGTTGCGGTGGGCACGGATGTTGCCGCCACCACAAGGGAGCTCCCTTCCGAGGACGTGTCTGTGTCGCTGGTGTCACCACGTGTCCCTGCTGTGGAGCTCCCTTCGCCCTCCGTCTCACTGGTGAAATCCGAGTCAGTTGCATGGCCCTCCATGGCCATGTGAGATGTAGCTCCCTCGTCCTCCGATGCCACTTCTCCTCCGCCTGATGATGCTAATGCACACATGAATAGGAAGACCACCAAAAAAGGGGGGGGGGAGAAACAAGACATGTTGAGTGCATGCATTGGCGACACCGTTGGCGGAGAGGACAGACACAGAAGCCCCCTGCACTACGCCACTACTCAATCCGTGGGACATGGCCTACAAGCCTATGGACGACAACTCCACACATAGGTGACACAGGGCCATGAATAGCTGTACTAGGCAACCTACAGAGGTGGGGGGCGGGGGCACAGGGCCATGCCTAACAGAGGGGCCTAGCCTACAGAAATCGCCCTGGCCTAGGGATACCACAGCCCTCCTCCCCCACCCAGACACCTCCAATGTGCGCTAAATCAGCGGAATGTGCTTGTACTCACTCCCTTGTGTCTGCTGTGATGTCCTCAGGCGCCCATCCAAATCGGGGTAGGCCACTGCCAGGATCCGGGACATCAGGGGGGTCAAGGTACGACTGGCACCCCTCCTACGTTGGGAGGCCATCCCCAGCAGAGCCTCCGCGGTCTTCCTGCTCCCACGGCGGATGTCCTCCCACCTCCTCCGGCAGTGGGTGCCCCGTCTGTTGTGGACCCCCAGGGTCCGGACGTCCTTGGCGATGGCACGCCAAATGTCGATTTTCTGATGGGCGCTGACCTATGTGACATGTACAGGGGGTGAAAATAAAAAATCATCACCTTCTGCATGCTCGATGTGAGTGGCCCCCCATCCCCACCCTTGCCATGTGGCACATGCTCTCATCTGTCGTTTGATGCATGCCTCATTCGCTCCCCTCCCCACCATCTTTCATTCACCCCACTCAACCCAGGCATTGGCCACAAAGCATGGTCCCAGTGTACTTACCTGTTAATCTGGAAGATCGTAGGGTAGCGCATACTGGGGGAGGACCCCATCCACCAGTTTCTCCAATTCTTCAGAAGTGAAGGCAGGGGCCCTTTCCCCAGTCGCAGCAGCCATTGTCTCTTCCAGACCGAGGTCACAGCAGCACTTGCAGTATAGGTCCTCTCCTGTGGATGATCAGGTATTGAGTGATTAAGCAGATAGAAAATGGCAGTCACGCCCGCGGCGGTGCATACCGCGGCGGGGCGTACCGTGACCGCCGGCGCACATCGTCATTGGCTCCTGAAACCCATAGGGTTCAATGTTAACCAATGCGGCTTTGCGCCGCGGTCTTCGACCGCCTACCACCACGGTGTGCCACGCCAGCGCATTGACCTCACATCCCACTGTTGCACTTCACAGGTCAGGCAGCCGCCATTTCAAGGGCCCCCATATCTTAATTTCTTCTGCGTCACACATGCCTAGGCCTTGCATCAACACTCATACAAGCCATTCAATGCATTGAGAATCGTGTTATGTGCAAGCTGTGGGAACGTACCTGTGGGTTGATTGACTCTGTGCTCCATGTTGTCCTTCCTAGGCACCGTCCGCTTGGACTTGCGAGGAGATGGAGGAATCTTCCCGTGTACAGACCGCTGGTGGACCTGTCGACAATGGAAGAAAGACATGTCATACTGACATATAGGCTTGACAGAGCCACTATACAGGAACTGTGTGCCCAGCTGGAGCCAGACCTGATGTCACCCATCCGCCAACCCACAGGGATCCCACCTCTAGTGCAGGTTCTGTCATTACTCCATTTTTTAGCAAGTGGGTCATTTTAAACAACAGTGGCCATTTCATCAGGGATGTCTCAGCCTATGTTTTCCAAGGTGTTGTCCAGAGTGTTGTCTGTCCTGCTGAAATACATGCGGAGCTACATTGTTTTCCCTGAGGTGGGCGATTTGGCTACAGTGAAGGGTGATTTCTATGCGCTTGGACATATTCCCAACATCATTGGTGCAATTGATGGGACACATGTTGCTTTGGTCCCCCCCAGCACGAGTGAACAGGTGTACAGGAACAGAAAAAGTTATCATTCCATGAATGTCCAGGTGGTCTGTTTGGCTGACCAGTACATCTCCCATGTAAATGCCAAGTTCCCTGGGTCAGTGCATGATGCGTACATCATGCGAAATAGCAGCATCCCTTACGTGATGGAACTACTTCAGAGACACCGTGTGTGGCTAATTGGTGACTCTGGTTACCCCAACCTGTCATGGCTACTGACCCCAGTGAGGAATCCCAGGACAAGGGCAGAGGAACGCTACAATGAGGCCCATGGGCGTACTAGGAGGGTGATCGAACGCACCTTCGGCCTCCTGAAGGCCAGGTTTAGGTGCCTCCATACGACTGGTGGATCCCTAATGTACTCACCAAAGAAGGTGTGCCATATCATCGTGGCCTGCTGTATGCTTCACAACCTGGCTTTGCGACGCCAGGTGACTTTCCTGCAGGAGGATGGTCCAGATGGTGGTGTTGTGGCAGCTGTGGAGCCTGCGGAGAGTGAAGAGGAGGAAGACGAAGAGGACGACACAGACAACAGGGACACAGTAATACAGCATTATTTTCAATGACATACAGGTAAGAATCAACACCGGCATTTTATATTTACTTAAAGTCTCCTGCCTCTCTACTGTCTGAGTTTCCCCCCAGTGTATGTTAACTGAGTTGTGACTTTTCCTTCCAATTTCAGAGATGTGGGCCCCACTCCGTGACCTCTACTTTGTTTCCCCATGGACTACAGCTGTGTGACAGTGGTATGTTGTCATCACAATGTAACTGGAAATTTTGGCACGGTTCTGTGTAATACATTTGTTCAAAAATACAGGCAGACTCCAGATTATTATTGTGCAATAAGTGTGTTTATTAAAGTGCTCAATTTTGGGTAATGGTTGCAATTCGGTGATGGGTGATGGTGGAGGAATGTCCATGGCAGAGTCCAGATTTTCAGTCTCACAGGTGCATTGTCCATATGCCTGTGGAAGGTGGAGCAGGGGAAGTTTAAGGTTGGACAGGGTGACAATGTGTGACAGTGGGATGAAAATCAGGGGTATCCTTTCCTGGCGGGGGTCTTGGCATCCTACTCTGTCTTCTTCCTAGATCTCAGGGCCCGCTTGCGGGGTGGTTCTCCTTCTGCAGGGGGTGGGGTTCTTGTGTCGGGGCCTCCTGTCCACTAGCGTCGGCGGAGGTGGTAGCCTGTTCTTGGTCCATGCTAGTGACAGGGGCCCTTTGTGGTGCCTTATGGTCCTGCAATGTGCTGACAATCTGATTGAGAGCCACAACGATGGTGCCCATTGCGGAACTGATGTTTCTGAGTTCTTCCCTGAACCCCATAAACTGTTCCTCCTGCAGTACCTGGATCTCCTGGAACCTGGCCAGGACCATCGCCATTGTCTCCTGGGAGTGGTGGTATGCTCCCATGATGGAGGATAGGGCCTCGTGGAGAGTGGGTTCCCTGGGCCTGTCCCCCCCCGTCGCACAGTAGCCCTCACAGTTCCCCTGTTTCCCTGGGCCTCTGTCCCCTGGACCGTGTGCCCACTACCACTGCCCCCAGGTCCCTGTTGTTGTTGGGGTGGTGGGTTAACCTGGGTGCCCTGTAGTGGTGGACACACCGCTGATTGACGTGTCCTGGAGACAGAGGCATGGGCCCGCTGGGTGGGTGCTGTGCTGGTGTTCCCAGAGGGGGTAGGTCTTCTGTGGCCTGTGGCTGTCTGAGGGGAACCGACTGTCCCGAGGTCCCCGATGGGCCGGGCTGGTCATCTGGGTCCAGGGAGACAGAGCTGCTGTCATCACTGTGGGCCTCTTCTGGGGGTGGAATGGACATTTCTGGACCCTCCTGGGCGGTGTCGTGGCGTTCGGGTCCTGCAGGGGTATAAGAGTATGGTTATTGCTTCTGTGTGTGCCATAGCGTGCAATGGGTGGGTGCCCATGTACCCCAGTGCTGGCATTCCCTTGTGGGGGCTGTTGTGATGCTGGTTTGGGGGGGGATGGGTATGTGCAGTGGGCATGCTTAGGTGATGGGTGTCCATGGTTTGTGGTCACATGCAGGGCTTGGTGTTGGGATGGGTGGGTTGTGATGGTGAGACATTAGCAAGGAGGATGTGTGTTGGGTGTGGCGCGGGAGGGTGGGTTAGCATGATTTGGCATGCCGCTGGGTGGGGGGGGATGAAGTAGTTGAGATTAGACTTACCAGAATCCATTCCTCCGCCTACTCCTGCGAGGCCCTCAGGATGCAGGATCGGCAAGACCTGTTCCTCCCATGTTGTAAATTCTGGGGGTTGAGGTGGGGGTCCGCCGCCAGTCTTCTGCACCGCAATGTTGTGTCTGGATACCATGGAACGCACCTTCCCCCGTAGGTCGTTCCACCGCTTCCTGATGTCGCCCCGATTTCGTGGATGCTGACCCACAGCGTTGACCCTGTCCACTATTCTTTGCCATAGCTCCATCTTCCTGGCAATGGTGGTGTGCTGCACCTGTGTCCCGAAGAGCTGGGGCTCTACCCAAACTATTTCCTCCACCATGACCCTGAGTTCAGCGTCTGAAAACCTGGGGTGTCTTTGGGGTGCCATGGGGTGGTGTGGATGAGGTGTGGGGTGGTGTTTGTGGTGATGAGTGTGGTGAGTGTGGTGGTGTGTGGTGTTTAGTGCGTGGATGTTGTGTGGGTGATGGTGTAATGTGCCTGTGAATGCTCTGTACTAGCCGGTGGTGTCTCTCTCTGGCCTTAGTCAATAAATGGTGGTCGTAGGGGTTTGTGGGTGATGTGGGTGTGTGTTTTATATTGTGTTGGGTGTGTGGGAGTGGTGTTTGTATGTGTATCAGGTGTGTGTATTTCAAAATGTCCAATGTGGCCGTGTTTTGGAGCTGTGTGTGTATTTTGACCGCAGCGGTGTGTACCGCCAATGGAATACCGCGGTTGAAAGACCGCCGCGTGGATTCGTGGGTTGGAATGGAATGGGCGTATTTCTGTTGGCGTGACGCTGGAGGTTTGGTCATCGCCAGTTTTTCGCTGGCCGTTGGTGTGGCGGACTTTTGTGGATGGAGGGTTTTTGGCGGTTTGTCTGTTCCGGGTCAGAATGACCGTGGCGGTTTCCCGCGCCCGCGGCTGTGTTATAGCAGTCTTCTGACCGGCGGTAAGCGCCTTTTACCGCCGAGGTCAGAATGACCCCCATAATCTATTTGTATAAATCGATGTTGGATTTTTAAACTGTTTCCTGTGTTTTATCTAATTACTGTTTTGTGATATTTGAATGCTTTACGCTTTGTCTCCTAAGTTAAGCCTTGTCACTCGTTGCCAAGCTACCAAGGGTTGAGCTAGGTTTAATTTACTGAGACCTAACTGCACCTAAGTGGAGGTTAGTGGCCTATTGCTAAGTGTAGGTACTTACCTGCCCTTACCAATAACACATTTTCCAACACTCCTGGAAACCAGGTGCCAGAACAAATACAAAATTAAACAATTCTACACAGTTGACGACTGATAGTACACTTACCAGACACAATACCCCAAGAGGAAACGAAGGGCAAGGGAACCAACTAGGAGGCAAATGCAGGCAAAGGGAACATGCTCTGCTTGACGCAAAGAGTGGAACAGGTCTGGCTAACAGGAAGCAGGCTCTGTCAGGAACCAACATGAACAAGGCTGAAAAACAGGGAGCAGAGTCTGACTTGAACAAGCAGGAACAGCAGTGTGTAAACAGAGAGCAGTTTCTGGCATAGTCAGGACTGTAATACAAACCAACAAGGGCTCTGGTTCACACATGGATTGTACTCCATTGCACTACGAGAAGCTTCAGGAAATGGCAGCTTCAGAGCAGTTCCAGGCAGCAGCAAGGCCGGGGCAGAGTCACATGGCTGGGCTTTATGAGAGAGCTCACAGATGTGTGCAGCTTCAGTCTCTCACAAGTCCCGGAGGAGAGAATCCAGTATAAGGAGACAACCAGACGTTTCCTATAGGAAGCTATGGACATAAGATTACAGGTCTTACCGATGACCAGGCAGTGCATTAGGGGACCTGAAGACCATGCAGGCTAATGTAGTTGTTCTCTAGCATGCCATATAGAAAAGGGAAGCAAACAGGAGTCAGAATGGGAGTCTGGGTGAGTGTCAATGATGATTCCCAGGGTACAGATAGTCAATTTACAGCACCCCCTAGAGAAGGGAGGGCAGAGACTTAACACATGGCAGTGGCAGGACTTATTACCAGGGATGGACTGCGCAGGGCCTGTGTTGTGACCATTGCTTGTCATACCTGGGACACTCATGCTATTCATTTTCAGGATTGATGCACCTCTTGTCACACAAGCTTCTTGCGGAGATAGCAAATGTCACACTTACTAATGTCAGGGGTCTGTTCATACATTCCTGTTACCAAAGATATTTCACATCCACTGCCTCATGTATGGAGCACTTATTTGCCTTATGATTGAAGATGTCATAGTTGTGTGTCATGTGCTACAGTAGACCATGTTGGCAATGTGGATGTCTGTAATATCCTGTGGTCCTATGATTTCACCCTTCATATGTGAAATTAAAAAGATGGATTTAAAAAAACTGTGTGATGTTTGCTGTACAAGTAGTCAGATTTGTCTTTGTGACATATTCCCTGAGGCAATACTCACATTCCTAAAGAACATGTGATGCATAAATAAGTACCCAAGGCAGGATTGAGTGATAAAGTGAGGTATTTAATTGCATATCGTAACAATGTGTTTATAGTGACTATTGTTGAAAAAAGTTTTGAACTATCTGCTGTCTGCGACGCATTCCTGGAGCTGTGTTTGGATGTTCACCCTCATTTTCCCTGGCACCATCTGCCTCCTCCTCCTCCTCAGGCAGTTCTTGTTCGGGTTCACATAGGGGGATGTTCCTCCTAACACAAATGGTGTACAGGATGGCACAAGTCAATATGATCTTGCAGACCATTTCTGGGGAATAAAGGAGGCTGCCTCGGTGATGTTTTCAGGATGCCAAAGGTCCGTTCAACAATGGTGCGTGTCCTCTGATGTGCCTCATTATAAGCATGCTCTGCTGCTGTGCTTGGGTTGGGAATGGGGTCATAATCCATGGCTGGATCTCGTAACCCTGATCAGCTGAAAAAGAAAATGGGAGTAAGTATTTTGTTTTTGCTTGCACCAGGAATGTCATGTAGGATGGCAGTTGATGTCTTGTGTCGTCTGTGACTTATGTGTTTGTGGCATTGTGTGAGATCCTTGGATTCTGTGAGGCTCTTTCTACTTTGCTTTGTTTGACTTGAAAACTTGTGTTTGGCTCATTGACCTGATATCTGTGGTTTAGTTTCCAAACTGCAGTTCAGTGTGTATCTCCTATGCATTGTGTAGTGAGCTACATGTTTTAGTGTACTTTCATTAGAGGGGACATGATACTTCCACACACACAATAGATTCCATTGTGGTGGTAACATGGTTGCACTATATGGCCTGGACATCCCATCCATTTAGACATATGTCATTGCAGATGAAAACCAGAAGGGAGGCCCTTTGATTATGCTTGATGACTATGTCCAACAGACCTCCCTAAGTTGGCAGCACGGAGGTGTTCAGTATTGACAATGCGCAATTGTCCCATGTGTGGCTTGGATCTATGTAGACCTCTGTGGTTCCCTCTGCCAGTGGATCATGTGCAACCATGCACCTACACTACCGAACTTGCTCTAGGTTACCTGGCTAAGTGCCTTGTGGATGTGGATGTATCTGTGTAGGAAGGCCCATCTGTAGGAAAGTACCATCTTTCCTGGCATGTTACCCCCATATTTCACTGTATATGTTGTTTTACTGTATGTGTCACTGGGACCCTGCCAGCCAGGGCCCCAGTGCTCATAAGTGTGCCCTGTATGTGTTCCCTGTGTGATGACTAACTGTCTCACTGAGGCTCTGCTAACCAGAACCTCAGTGGGTATGCTCTCTCTGCTTTCCAAATTGTCACTAACAGGCTAGTGACCAATTTCACCAATTCACATTGGCATACTGGAACACCCTTATAATTCCCTAGAATATGGTACTTAGGTACCCAGGGTATTGGGGTTCCAGGAGATCCCTATGGGCTGCAGCATTTCTTTTTCCACCCATAGGGAGCTCTGACAATTCTTACACAGGCCTGCCACTGCAGCCTGAGTGAAATAACGTCCACGTTATTTCACAGCCATTTACCACTGCACTTAAGTAACTTATAAGTCACCTATATGTCTAACCTTCACCTGGTGAAGGTTGGGTGCAAAGTTACTTGGTGTGTGGCCACCCTGGCACTAGCCAAGGTGCCCCCACATCGTTCAGGGCAAATTCCCCAGACTTTGTGAGTGCGGGGACACAATTTCACGCGTGCACTATACATAGGTCACTACCTATGTATAGCGTCACAATGGTAACTCCGAACATGGCCATGTAACATGTCTAAGATCATGGAATTGTCACCCCAATGCCATTCTGGCATTGGGGGGAAAATTCCATGATCCCCCGAGTCTCTAGCACAGACCCGGGTACTGCCAAACTGCCTTTCCCGGGGTTTCACTGCAGCTGCTGTTGCTGCCAACCCCTCCGACAGGTTTTTCCCCTCCTAGGGTCCAGCCAGGCCTGGCCCTGGAAGGCAGAACAAAGGACCTCCTCAGAGAGAGGGTGTTACACCCTCTCCCTTTGGAAAAAGGTGTCAGGGCTGGGGAGGAGTAGCCTCCCCCAGCCTCTGGAAATGCTTTGATGGGCACAGATGGTGCCCATCTCTGCATAAGCCAGTCTACACCGGTTCAGGGATCCCCCAGCCCTGCTCTGGCGCAAAACAGGACAAAGGAAAGGGGAGTGACCACTCCCCTGACCTGCACCTCCCAGGGGAGGTGCCCAGAGCTCCTCCAGCGTGCCCCAGACCTCTGCCATCTTGGATTCAGAGGTGTGCTGGCACACTAGACTGCTCTGAGTGGCCAGGGCCAGCAGGTGACGTCAGAGACTCCTTCTGATAGGCTCTTACCTGTGTTACTAGCCTATCCTCCTTCCTAGGTAGCCAAACCTCCTTTTCTGGCTATTTAGGGTCTCTGCTTTTGGGAATTCTTCAGATAACGAATGCAAGAGCTCACCAGAGTTCCTCTGCATCTCCCTCTTCACCTTCTGCCAAAGGATCGACGCTGACTGCTCAGGACGCCTGCAAAACCGCAACAAAGTAGCAAGACGACTACTAGCAAACTTGTATCGCTTCATCCTGCTGGCTTTCTCGACTGTTTCCAGGTGGTGCATGCTCTTGGGGTAGCCTGCCTCCTTTCTGCACCAAGAGCTCTGAAGAAATCTCCTGAGGGTCTACGGAATCTTCCCCCTGCAACCGCAGGCAACAAAAGACTGCATCACCGGTCCTCTGGGTCCCCTCTCAGCATGACGAGCGTGGTCCCTGGAACTCAGCAATTCTGTCCAAGTGACTCCCATAGTCCAGTGACTCTTCAGTCCAAGTTTGGTGGAGGTAAGTCCTTGCCTCCCCACACTAGACTGCATTGCTGGGTACCATGTGATTTGCAGCTGCTCCAGCTCCTGTGCACTCTTCCAGGATTTCCTTCATGCACAGCCAAGCCTGGGTCCCCGACACTCTAACCTGCAGTGCACAACCTTCTGAGTTGTCCTCTGGCGTCATGGGACTCCCTTTTCTGACTTCGGGTTAAGACTCCGGTTCACTCCTCTTCTAAGTGCCTGATCTGGTACTTCTGTGGGTGCTGCCTGCTTCTGTGAGGGCTCGCTGACTTGCTGGGTGCCCCCTCTGTCTCCTCATCCAAGTGGTGACATCTTTGTCCCTCCTGGGCCACAGCAGCATCCAAAAACCCTAACCATAACCCTTGCAGCTAGCAAGGCTTGTTTGCGGTCTTTCTGCATGGGAACACCTCTGCTAGCTGCTTCACGACGTAGGACATCCATCCTCCAAAGGGGAAGTTCCTAGTCCTCTTCGTTCTTGCAGAACACAAAGCTTCTTCTATCCGGTGGCAGCTTCCTTGCACCCTCAGCTGGCATTTCCTTGGCATCTGCCCACTCCCGACACTGTCGCGACTCTTTGACTTGGTCCCCTTGTCTTACAGATACTCAGGTCCGAAAATCCACTGTTGTTGCATTGCTGGTGTTGGTCTTCCTTGCAGAAACCCCCTATCACGACTTCTGTGCTCTCTGGGGGTTGTAGGTGCACTTTACACCTACCTTACAGGGTCTTGGGGTGGGCTATTTTTCTAACCCTCACTGTTTTCTTACAGTCCCAATGACCCTCTACAAGCTCACATAGGTTTGGGGTCCATTCGTGGTTCGCGTTCCACTTTTGGAGTATATGGTTTGTGTGGCCCCTATACCTATGTGCTCCTATTGCAATCTACTGTAACTTTACACTGCTTGCATTACTTCCTTTTGCTATTGCGGCATATTTTTGGTATTGTGTACATATATCTTGTGTATATTTGGCATCCTCATACTGAGGGTACTCACTGAGATACTTTAGGCATATTGTCATAAAAATAAAGAACCTTTATTTTTAGTATATCTGTGTATTGTGTTTTCTCACGATATTGTGCATATGACACCAGTGGTATAGTAGGAGCTTTGCATGTCTCCTAGTTCAGCCTAAGCTGCTCTGCCATAGCTACCTTCTATCAGCCTAAGTTGCTAGAAACACCTCTTCTACACTAATAAGGGATAACTAGACCTGGTACAGAGTGTACGTACCCCTTGATACCCACTAAAAGCCAGGCCAGCCTCCTACACAATCTCCCTGCACATATGTTATTTGGATGGAGAATTGGCTTTTTCAGTGTGTACAGCAGTGTGCAGTTTGCATTAGTGGCACATCAATATGTGTTCATAGCACAGTCCACTTCATAATGCTACCTGGCAACGTCACTCCAGGAGTGATGTATGATGTTGGGACTGCCTCAGTATTTCAATGTCACCTACATGTGAGTCAGCATCATCATGCTAAGTGTCTCATGGTGTTTTACCTGCAGAAACACACATTCCATACCGCTTTCACAGTACTTATTGCTTGGGAGGGTGTGGGATTGACTATGGGCCTCATTACAACCCTGGCAGTTGGTGTTAAAGCGGCGGTAATACCGCAAACAGGCCAGCAGAAAAAAAAATGGGATTACCACCGTGGCGGAAATCGGCAGCATAGACAACCACTTTAACACTCCGACCACCACATCAATAAAAACAAACAGCGCGGCGGACAACGCCAACAGACAGGAGGGAGACAAAGTACCACCCACTGTATTACAAGAGGCCTATCAACTACCTTTTCCGGGGCGGAGCCAACGCTATCAAAAGCACGGAGGAAACAGTACACAGAAGGGAAAACACTCACGTCTCGACACCCAACGAGGAACCAGGACGCCATGGTGACCGAACTTCAGGTGCTACCCATATTGGTTCACCTCCTCTTCTACCAGGAGTACAAAGGGCGGCGGCGACCACAGTGAGTACTGTGCCTACAAAATAGGGGAGGGGGGAAGAGAGTGACACACACGCAACACCCCCACCCTCACCCACAACAACATACACACAAATACATGCAGCAACATTACATTTACACCCCTCCACCCCCTGGAAGAACGCAAGGACAAAAGGAAAAGATTGTAACAATTGTAATCATTAAAAATCCATTAGTCAAAACTCCAAATTCAGTATATACAAATATGTACACAAACTACACAAGTCCGGACAGTGTACTAATCATTGTCTGTGGACCACTGGACCCAAAATGCATGGCCGAGGCCCACACATGATACCTGACTGGAAACGGAGAGAACACTGCTGGGCATCAGATCAAAAATATACAGGCACCTCAGGGGGAGGGGGAGGTGGGGCACCTCAGCCTGATGAACGCACAACGCCACTGCTGCACGAGGGGGCTACATGCCCATTGCTGTATCCTGGGAAGTACAAAGCCGCAGTCTCTCAAGTCTCTCCAGTTGCACACTGCTTTATCCTGAGGAGTGCAAAGCCACAGTCTCTCCAGTGGGTGGTTTGCCCACTGCTTTATCCTGGGGAGTGCAAAGCCACAGTCTCTCAAGTGGATAACAGTCTCCACTGGTTCTGGAGGGGGTCTGGTGCCCAGAGTGCTTCATCCTGCCAAGGTCTGAGGTAGTGGATGTATCTCTCCACTGGTTCTGGAGGGGGCCTGGTGCCCAGAGTGCTTCATCCTGCCAAGGACTGAGGGAGTGGATGTGATACTCCACTGGTTCTGGAGGGGGCTGGTTCCCAGAGTGCTTCATCCTGCCAAGGACTGAGGTAGTGGATGTATCTCTCCACTGGTTCTGGAGGGGGCCTGGTGCCCAGAGTGCTTCATCCTACAAAGGACTGAGGTAGTGGATGTATCTCTCCACTGGTTCTGGAGGGGGCCTGGTGCCCAGAGTGCTTCATCCTGCAAAGGACTGAGGTAGTAGAAGTAGCTCTCCACTGGTTCTGAAGGGGGAGTGGTGCCCAGAGTGCTCCACGTGCAGTTTGGCCGGTACAATTCCTACACCTGGATGTGCGTTCCACGAGATTTGTGAGGTTCAGATAGCATGATACACCATGGAGGCAGAGACATACCCCACACTGCTGCGGCTGCACCTTCCACCTGCAGGTGCAAACAGTGATGGAAGAAATGCCTCATGGAGGTTGCCCAGGGTCCAGGAACTCTCCTCCAGCCTCAGACGACTGACCACTGTGGATGGTAGCCATGTCAGCGGTGGTGCCTGTGTCCGAGGACGCCGCGGGGCCGGTGGCGGTGCTTGCGGCGGTGTCTGTCGCGGCGGTGCTTGCGGCAGTGTCTGTCGCGGTGGTGCTGCCAGCAGTGCTGGCGGCGGTGCATGGGTCAGCACCTGCTGAGGGACACAGCAGGACGTCTCCTGCAGCCTCGGATGGCTGCCCACTGGGGAAGAGGCTGGGACTGTCGTTGAGGCTGTAGACGTGCCGGGCGTGGTGTAGGTGGCAGTGTAGGTGGTGGTTGTGGTGGCGGGGCAGCTAGCGGTGTTCGCCGCCGTACAGGTTGGCGTGGTTGTGGACAGAAAGTGTGACATTGGTCCCTCAGTTGGTGCCACCATGCCCTGTCCTGACCTGCTCTTCAGCTTTTGGCCCTTCCCAAGCTTTGATGGTGCCACACTTGTCTTGCCACTATCCCTTTGGTTTTTGCTGAGCCGTTGGTGGCTGGCACTTTCAGCTTCTCCCTCCGGGATGTGGGCACCTTTTTCACCTTGGCAGGTGGGGAATGTCCTTGCCCTCGCTAAGTGGCAAACTGGCAGCAATGATGGGTGGCGCACTCCATGACCCCGCAGTTGCTTGCACCACTGTGCCTGGGGATGTGATGGCTGAGGTGCTGGGCTGGGACCTGGAAAGCCTGGCCCTAGGGGAAGGATGGGGGGGAGGTGTAGGGAAGAGGTCAATATTAGCCAGGAATAGTTTTTTAGACACACTGGGACGGGAACATTGAGGGGGTTTGGGAGTGGAGGAAGAAGTAGTGGTTGCAGGAGGTGAACGTCTGCTGAATTGGGGTGAAGGTGCATGGGCCGGAGGCTGTTGTGAGGTGCATGTTGTGAGGTGCATGGCTGTTGGGTGGGTGTGTGCCTGCGTTTGTGTACTTTGGGAGGAGGGCTCACTGACACACTGGGAGAGGACACTGGGGATGTGTGAATGGTAGTGGGGTGGTGAGTGCACTTGAGCGGTGTGTGGTGATGGGCATGCTGGTGATGGAGGCAGTGGCTGAGGATGTAGTGCATGCAGGTGTGAGTGGAGACGAGACAGGGAGGGAGGAGGAGGACGTGGAGGAGAGGGACGTAGTGGAGGCAGTGGATGTTGCTGTGTCTGCATGGGGATGGTGCTTGTGTGAGTGCCTGTGGGATGTGTGCTGCTTATATTTGCCTCAGCCACTCTTATGTGTTGATGAGTGTGCATGCTGGTCTGATGGTGTGCTTGGGATAGGCTGAGGTACAGGGGATTGGGTCTGGGTGGAGGAAGTTGGAGTGGGGAGGCTGGACACAGGGACAATGGCTGCCATCAGTGCTGAGGCCAGAGCCTGAAATGCTCTCTGTTGGGCTGCCTGCCCAGAATGAATGCCCTCCAAGTATGCATTTGTTTGTTGCAAAGGCCTCTCGACACCCTGGATGGCATTCACAATGGTATATTGCCCAACAGTGAGGGATCTCAGGAGGTCAATAGCCTCCTCACTGAGGGCAGCAGGGCTGACTGGGACAGGGCCTGAGGTGCCTGGGGCGAAGGAGATGCCCACCCTCCTGGGTGAGCGGGCTCGGTTCACACGCTGAGGGGCTGCTGGGAGGGCGGTGCTGGTAGGGCGTGTGGCGGCTGAACCTGTTGATGCGGTGGGCACAAAGGTGCCCGTCACCGCAAGGGAGCTCCCATCAGAGGAGGAGTTGCTGTCACTGCTGTCTACTCCTGTCCCCGCCTTGGAGCTCCCCTCACCCTCTGTCCCACTGGTGGCTTCAGAATCCATTGTTTTGCCCTCCAGGGCCAAGTGGGTTGCAGCTCCCTCCTGCTCCGGTGCCAATCCTCCTCCGCCTGATGATGCTATTGCACACAAGAACAGGGAGACCACAAAAAGGGGGGGAAAGACAGAAGAAAGACTTGTTCAGTGCATGCAACACCACTACAGTTGGTGGACGCACAGGGAGCAGCCCTCTGCACTACACCATGCACTGACAGTTCCTAGAAATTTCAGCTGACCATGAGGTACAAGGTCTAAGACCAATTGCTGCACACCGGGAAGTCACAGGAGCCTGACAAGGTGTAGATGGCTATTACCACTGGTGGGTTTCGTGTGCCACATGGCCTGCCTCACAAGGTACCTTGCCTACCAAGTTCACCCTAAGGGAACCCACTACCCACCTCCCCACCCAGACACCTCGTAATGCGCGCAGAGTCAGCTGAATGAAAGTGTACTCACCCCCTTGTGGCTGCTGTGATGCCCTCAAGCGCCCATCTAACTCCAGATAGGCCACTACCAGGATCCGGAACATCAGGGGGGTCATGGTGCGACGGGCACCCCTCCCACGTTGGGAGGCCATCCCCAGCTGGGCCTCCGCCGTCTTCTTGCTCCAGCTGTGCAGGGCCTCCCATCTTTTCCGGCAGTGGGTGCTCCGTCTGTGGTAGACCTCCAGGGTCCAGACGTCCTTGGTGATGGCACGCCAAATGCCCTTCTTATGGTGGGCGCTGACCTATAAGAATGGTACAGGGGGAAAGGAAATTACTTACCCATCCGCACCGTCATACTCATTGCCCCCCAGTTCCCACCCTTGCCCTGATGCACATACACCCCCTATCCACACATGCAGGCCTCACCCCCCCCCCATGTATCTTCCATCCACACCACTCAAAACAGGCATTGCCCATGCAGCATGCTCACAGTGTACTCACCTGTTTGTCTGGAGGACCGCACAGTTGCGTGTACTGGGGGAGGACCCCATCCACTAGTTTCTTTAACACCTCCGAAGTGAAGGCAGGGGCCCTTTCCCCAGACACATGAGCCATCGTCGCTTCCAGACACAGGTCACAGCAGCACCTGCAGTGTAGGTCCTCTCCTGTTGAAGGTCAGGTATCAAGTGAGTGAACAGACAGAAAATGGCGGTCAAGTCCGCAGCGGTGCGTACCGTCACCACCGGCGTACATCGTCATTGGCTCCTCGGACCCATAGGGCCCAATATTAACCAATGCAGAATTGCGCGGCGGTCTTCGATCCCCACCGCGATGGTGTAGAACACCAGCGCAGTTACCTCATATCTCCTTGTCCCACCTTACAGGTCAGGTAGCCGCCATTTCAGGAGGCCACATGGGATGGATGTTAACTGCGTCACACCTATCTAGGCCGGGAATATAGACAGATACCAGCACATTGCGGATTAATAACGTTTCTGCAAATAACACATTGTGATACCTCAGTGTTGGATGACTCTCTGCTCGATGTTCTCCTCCAGAGGGCACATCTGCTGGGGCAGGTGATGAGATGGCGGCATCCTCCGGTGTAAAGACCCCTGGTGGACCTGTCGACAATGGACGAGAGACAAATCCTAGTCACATAGAGACTTGATCGTGCAACAATCCAGGAACTGTGTGCCCAGTTGGAGCCGGACCTGATGTCAGCTATCCGCCATTCCACATGAATCCCCCCTCTAGTGCAGGTCCTGTCTGTACTCCATTTCCTGGCCAGTGGGTCTTTTCAAACAACAGTGGCCATGGCATCAGGGATGTCCCAGCCAATGTTCTCTAAAGTGTTGTCCAGAGTGTTGTCTGCCCTGCTGAAACACATGCAAAGCTACATTGTGTTCCCTCAGGTGGAGGATTTGCCCACAGTGAAAGGTGACTTTTATGCCCTGGGACATATCCCCAGCCTCATTGGTGCCATAGATGGTACACATGTGGCATTTGTACCACCCGCAGGAATGAACAGGTGTACAGAAACCGGAAGAGCTACCATTCTATGAATGTGCAGATGGTGTGTTTGGCAGACCAGTACATCTCTCTTGTGAATGGCAAGTATCCTGGCTCAGTGCATGACGCTTACATTTTGAGGAATAGCAGCATCCCTTATGTGATGGGGCAACTCCAGAGGCACCGTATGTGGCTAATAGGTGAGCCTAAAGCCCCGAACAGTTTCATTTGCTGTCTGGGTATGCAACTGTCCCTAAGGGTTAGTGTGTGTCTAACAGTTGTCCCTCGACATTTGCAGGTGACTCTGGTTACCCCAACCTGTCATGGCTATTGACCCCAGTGAAGAATCCCAGGACAAGGGCAGAGGAACGCTACAATGAGGCACATGGGCAAACTAGGAGGGTGATCGAACGCACCTTCGGCCTCCTGAAGCCCAGATTCCGGTGCCTCCATCTGACAGGTGGCTCCCTATACTACTCACCAAAGAAGGTGTCCCAGATAATCGTGGCCTGCTGTATGCTGCAAAACTTGGCTTTGCAACGCCAGGTGCCTTTTCTGCAGGAGGATGGGCCAGATGGTGGTCTTGTGGCAGCTGTGGAGCATGTGAACAGTGAAGAAGAGGAGGCAGAAGAAGAGGATATCGACAACCGAAACAACATCATCATGCAATACTTCCAGTGAGACACAGGTAAGAAGATGTCACTGCTTCCCACATTTCATACTATTGTTGGAACTAGCATAAGTCTGTCATTTTCATTTAGTGTATGGACCCTGACTTGTCACTTTGACTTTCCATTTCACAGATCTGGGTCCCACTTTGCGCCCTCTGCTATGTTTACTGCTGGCCTACAGCTGTTACATTGGTATGTGAACAAGTAAATTGACATTGCTATATTCCATAGTTATTGCAATTACACATTTGTGAAAGCACAGACTGACTCCAGATTGTTTTGTGATTGAAGTGTGTTTATTCCTGTGCTAATATGTGGAGGGGGTTGTAAAATGGGCTGGGGGATGGTGGAGGAATGTCCATGGCAGAGTCCAGTCTATTTGTTTCACAGGTGCATTGTCCAAAGAGGCATAGGAAGTGGAGCAATGGCAGTTTAAGGATGGACAGGGTGACATAATGGGACAGAAGGGTGACATTCAGGGGGGTCTCATTTCCTGGCGGGGGTCTTGGCAATGTTCTCTGTCTTGTTCCTGGATCTCAGGGACTGTTTGCGGGGTGGTTCTCCATCTGCAGGGGGTGGGGTGCTGGTGTCCTGTTGTTCCTGTGGCCGTGTCTCCTGTCCACTAGCGCCGGCAGAGGTGGAGGGCTGTTCAGAGTCCAGGCTAGTGTCAGGGGCCCCTTGTTGTGCCACTGTGTGCCTCCTGGTGTTGACAAGGTCTGCCAGCACCCCTGCAATGGTGACCAGGGTTGTGTTAATGGACTTCAAGTCATCCCTGATCCCAAGGTAGTGTTCCTCCTGCAGCCGCTGGGTCTCCTGAAACTTGGCCAGTACCGTTGCCATCGTCTCCTAGGAATGATGGTAAGCTCCCATGATGTTGGAGAGTGCATCGTGGAGTGTTGGTTCCCTGGGTCTGTCCACCCCCTGTCGACAGCAGTCCCCCCAGTTTCCCTGTTATTTTGTGCCTCTGTCCCTTGAACCGTGTGTCCACTGCCACTGCCCCCAGGTCCCTGATTTTCTTGGGCTTGTGGGTTTGCCTGGGTTCCCTGTAGTGTTGGACACAATGCTGATTGACATGTCCTGGGGACAGAGGGGTGGGCCCGCTGGGTGGGTGCTGTGCTGGTGTTTCCTGAGGGAGGAGGGTCTCTGGTGGCTTGTGACAGTGTCAGGGGAACCGACTGTCCCGAGGTCCCAGATGGTCCGGGCTGGTCATCTTGATCCAGGCGTGCAGAGCTGCTCTCATCACTGTGGGCTTCTTCTGTAGCGGGACTAGATATGTCTGGCACCTCCTGTCCAGTGACGTTGGGTAGGGGTCCTGTTGGGTTGTAAATGCATAATTATTGTATCTGTGTGTGCCATTGTGTGCAATGGGTGGTTGACCCTCTACTCCACTGCTTGGCTTGGTCCTTGTGTGATTGGTGATTTTGGGGCATGAGTGAGTCTCTGTACTGGACATGCTTGGGTGATGGGTGTCCATGCATTGGTGTTACATGCAGGGCTTGGTTTTGGGATGTGTGGGTTGTGTTGGTGGGGTATCTGTGGGTTGTTGGGGTGATGGGTGTGAGGGTAAGGGTGGGAGTATGTGATGGCATGCAGGTGGGTTGGGGGGATATATTAGTAAAGATTTGCCTTACCAGAGTCCAGTCCTCCTGCTACTTCTGCGAGGCCCTCAGGATGCAGTATTGTCAAGACTTGCTCCTCCCATGTTGTTAGTTGTGGGGGAGGAGGTGGGGATCCACCGCCAGTCCTCTGTACAGCAATCCGGTGTCTGGAGAACACGGAATGCACCTTCCCCCGTAGGTCGTTCCACCTCTTTCTGATGTCATCCGTGTTCTTGGATGCTGTCCCACTGCGTTGACCCTGTCGACAATTCTGCACAATAGCTCCTTGTTCCTTGCAATGGACGTCTGCTGCACCTGTGATCTGAATAGCTGTGGCTCTTCCCAGACGATTTCCTCCACCATGACCCTGAGCTCCTCCTCAGAAAACCTGGGGTGTCGTTGAGGTGCCATGATGTGGTGTGGGTGATGTGTGAGGTGGTGTATGTTGTGATGTGTGAGGGGGGGTGTTGGTGTGTGTTGTTTGAGGTGCGTGGATGTTGTGTAAGTGATGGTGTTGTGTGTCTGTGGATGCTGGTGTTGTTTTAGGTAGTGTCTCTCTCTGGCCTGCTTTCAAATTTCTGGTAGTAAGGGTTTGTGGATAATGTGGGTGTGTGTTTTATAGTGTTGTGGGTGTGTGGGTGTGGTGTGTGTATGTGTATCAGGTGTGTGTATTTCGAACTGGCCAATGTGCTTGTGTTTTGTATATGTGTGTGTATTTTGAGCGCAGCGGTGTGTACCGCCAATGGATTACCGCGGTTGAAAGACCGCCGCGTTGATTCGTGGGTCGTGATAGTGTTGGCAGATTCTTGTTAGCGTGACGGTGTCGGTTTTGGTATCACCAGTTTATCACTGACCTTTGGTGTGGCGGACTTGTGTGGGTGTCTGTATTGTGGTGGATTTCGGGCTTTGCATCGTAAAACCTGTAGCGGAATTCCACAGCCGCACCAGTATGCTGGCAGTCTTTTGCACTACGGTAAGCGCGATTTACTGCCAGGGTTGTAATGAGGGCCAACGTGCCTAATGTGTTAGAAAATGGTTCATCTTCCAAGTTGTACTTCCAGTGCAGGTCATGTCATTGTCACGGTGTGTTTTGACATTATTGGTCCCTTGTAGCTCTAGAGTGGTATCTATTGTTATTGGCAGCAGTCATTTGTCCATAGGTGTGTATCCCATTGTGTCAGGATGTTCAACATAACTACCTGCGTCACACCTCAGTGTCTTCCTGCCTACGTGTCAATGTGGTGCTGTATGTATTGTGTGTCCTGCAGGGCTGCTGTGCTGTTTGTATATTGCTAGGTCTATGGACTTCCCGACAAGAAGGTCATTGCCATATTGTCCGCCCTGTAAGTGCCAATTGATGGTGCAGTGGCAAAAGATGAAGGAATCATGTACGCCCCCAGGATACTTGGCCCAGATGTTGGTAAACAATCCCTTGTGACCAACTATGGCCTGCACATTTATGGAGTCGGTGTGCTTTCTGTTCTGTTATAGATGCTCTGTTGCAGCAGGTGGTACAATCCAGACATGAGTCAATAGCACCAAGCATATGTGGGAAGGCATGTATTTGGTAAAACCCCTGTTTGGTCTCCTGCTGCTTCCGCTGTGTGTTTGGGAAGCTGATGTGGTGGGGTGTGAGGGAGATGATGGCACCAGGGAGGTTGGAAAAGAAGGTAGAGAATAAGGGCTGTGATACCCTGGCAACCAGGGCACCCTTTGTTTGGAAAGAGCCACTTGCCAACATGTGCAGGACAGTTAGCAGCTTGGTCACCAGTGGAATATTGTGTGGTATCTGCAGGCTGGCTGTTATCTATGGCTCAATTTGGCACAGCAGCTTCTGTATGGCTTGCCAGTTAAATCTGTAGCTTCGGATGATATCCTGTTCCCTGAGGCCCAGGAGGTTTGTCCCGGTCCTGAAGACCCTTTCCTGCCTTCTGCATTTCCTTTGGGGCCCCCGTTGGTGTGGCGGTGGCTACTGCTGTTTGTCCTGTGCTCTGCTTATGTGTGTTTTCCTTAAGTAGTGGTGTGTTTGCCCCAATTTAACACCTGCCCTGACCCAGGCTTAAAATTTGACTTCGGGCTTTGTGTCATTTTCCGGCTCCGCATCCCAGCCGTGCGTCATTTTTGCCCGGGTTGATAAATAAGGCACGCGGATGTTTGAGTTATTTTTTGTGCGGGAACGCCTACCTTGCATCTCATTGACGCAAGGCGGTCTCACGCATCCTCAAAATGATGCAAAAACAAATATTTTGATGCTAGATGGGTCTAGCGTCAAAATATAAATATGGAGTTAAGTTTGTGCCAAATTTGCGTTAAAAAAATGACACTGATCAGGCGCAAACAGAGTATAAATATGCCCCTTGGTTTTATAGAGCATTAAGTGACATGGAACGCCGACCTTTGACTGCCCTGAGAGCTAAGTGGGATAATATCCCTGGGGAAGACTTTACTGACCGAGAATTGAACAAAATAGTAGCATATCCCAAAAATCTTAGGGTGGGATCTAGCTTTCTGGACCTAGCACTGGCCTTGGCCAAGTGCCTCATTGCAATGACCTGGAAATCAAACACTGGTCCTATGTATGATGATTGGGTAAAGGATGTTACAAAATGGTGGGAAGCAGAGGAAAGGCTGCTTCAGTTTGTGGTTAGACGTGGAATCAGAAGTCGCCCTAAGGCAGGGCTGTGTAGCCAGATATTAGCACTGAGTCTGAACAGGGAAGTGATACTAAAAAAGAGCATTAACACCGGAGGGACACATTAGACAAGATACAAGACGTAGAAGAGACAGAAGGGGCCATACAGAGAAGCTAGATACCAGGATTTACAATACCCATACCTGCTTAGTGCAAGACTTACATACACAATTCATCCCTAGACACGAAACTCTGTATGCTACACTCTGAGACTGAGGCGGAATGCCTCCGGCAGGTGCCCCTTCTCTAGATGGGATGCCAATACAGTACCATAATACTGATCATCGCCCATAACACCAGAGACCCTACAGTTGGTTATAACACTGTTTATTTTTTTTTAACATAGTTTATTTCAGTTAAAATGGCACCAGCTTTTGATACTTCCTTTACCCCTTGATCACAATCTGCTCCTTCCAATGTATTACAATAGCCCTTCCACATACAGTTTGCTTGAGACGGATAGCTATGGAAACAAACCAAATTGCACACATTGTCAACTCTACTGCTGGGATTGGGCAAACAACATACAATGGAATATGGTGAAACTTCTTGATGTTCTTGTTTTGCCATAACCATGTACCTGATGTAAAAACACAAATATTGCACAACTTCAATTGTATGCCCATCCTGTACATGCGAAATAAGAAGAAAGGAAACTCTTAATACTTGGAAAGGAAATTAAATGCCAATAATGATGTTAAAAAAAATGGAAGCGTACTTTTAACTAGTCCTGGCTTTTTAGCCAGAAACATGTTGCATTTTGGGAAAGTTATTTCCGCATTCAACACTGTGGCCCTCATTACAACATTGGCGGTAAATACCGCTTACCGCCGTGCAGAAGTCCACCAACACACTGCCGCGGAATCCCCCCACAGCTCAGAATCCAGAAAAATCTAGATACCCACACAAGTCTGCCACACCAAAGGTCAGTGATAAACTGGCGATACCAAAAGCTCCACCGTCACGCCAACAGGAATATGCCCACACTATCACGACCCACGAATCCACGCGGCGGTCTTTCAACCGCGATATTCCATTGGCGGTACACACCGCCGAGCTCAAAATACACACACATTTACAAAACACTACCACATTGGACAAATGGAAATACACACACCTGATATACATACACACACCACTCCCACACACCCAATACAATATAGAACGCACACCCACATTGCCCACAAACCCTTACAACGAACAATTTGGAAGAAGGTGTGAGACAGCAAAGCAAAGACCACACCAGCATACAGAGGCACACAACACCATCACTCATACACATCCACGCACAAAACAACACACACCCCTAAACATCACCCCACACATCACAACACACACCACCTCACACATCACTCACACCACCCCATGGCACTGCAAAGACACCCCAGGTTTTCTGAGGAGGAGCTCAGGGTCATGGTGGAGGAAATCATCCGGGTAGAGACACAGCTATTCGTATCACAGGTGCAGCACACCTCCATAGCTAGAAAGATGGAGCTGCAGAATCGTGGACAGGGTCAACGCAGTGGGATAGCACCCAAGAACACGGGATGACATCTGGAAGAGGTGGAACGACCTACGGGGGAAGGTGCGTTCCGTGGTCTCAAGACACCACATTGCGGTTCAGAGGACTGGCGGCGGATCCCCACCTCCTCCCCCACAACTAACAACATGGGAGGAGCAGGTCTTGGCTATACTGCATCCTGAAGGCCTCGCAGGAGTAGCTGGAGGAATGAACTCTGGTAAGTCAAATCTTTCACTACTTCATCCCCACCCTACCTCCATGCTATCACATACCCCCACCCTCGCCCTCACCCCATCACTCCAACTCCTCACACATGTCCCACTATCACAAACCACACATCCCAACACCAAGCCCTGCATGCGACAACAAAGCATGGACACCCATCACCTATGCATATCCACTACAGATACCCACACAGACCCCTAAACAATTCTCACACAAGGTCCTACACAAGAATGTAAGCACTGGGGTACAGGGTCACCCACCCATTGCACTCCATGGCACACACACATGCAATAATCATGCCTTTACACCCCTGCAGGACCCCTACCCAACGTCAATGGGCAAGAGTTTCCAGACATGTCCACTCCCCCCACAGAAGAGGCGCACAGTGATGACAGCAGCTCTGTCCAACTGGATCTAGATGACCAGCCCGGCCCATCTGGGATCTCGGGACAGTCGGTTCCTCTCACACAGTCACAGGCCACTACAGAGCCTCCCCCCTCAGGAAACACCAGCACAGCACCCACCCAGCCGGCCCATACCTCTGTCCCCAGGACACGTCAAGCAGCAGCGTGTCCACCACTACAGTGAACCCAGGCTAACCCACCACCCCAAGAACAGCAGGGACCTGGGGCGGTGGCAGTGGGCACACGGTTCATGGGACAGTGGCCCAGGAAAACCAGGGAACTGGGAGGTCTGCTTTGTGACAGGGGGAGGACAGGCCCAGGAAACCCACTCTCCACAAGGCCCTCTCCAACATCATGGGAGCGTACCATCATTCCCAGGAGACGATGGTAACGGTACTGGCCAAGTTTCAGGAGACCTAGGGTCTGCAGGAGGAACAGTATTTGGGGTTCAGGGAGTTACTCCACCCTGGGCACCATTGTAGGGGTGCTGAAGGACCTCGTGAACACCAGGAGGGACACTGTGGCACAACAAGGGGCCCCTGACACAAGCCTGGACGATGAAGAGCCCACCACCTCCACCGGCGCTAGTGGACAGGAGGCACCGCCACAGGACCACGACACCAGCACCCCACCCCCTGCAGATAGAGAACCACCCAGCAAGCGGTCCCTGTGATCCAGGACAAAGACAGAGAACATGCCAAGACCCCCGCCAAGAAATGAGACCACCCTGAATGTCATCCTTCTGTCCCACTTTGTCACCCTGTCCATCCTTAAACTGCCCTAGCTCCACTTCCTATGCCCCTTTGGACAATGCACCTGTGAGACAAATAACTGGACTCTGCCATGGACATTCCTCCACCATCACCCCTGACCATTTTACAACCCCCTCCACTATTTAGCACTTAAATAAACACCCTTGAATCACAAAACAAGCTGGAGTCAGTCTGTGATTTCACAAATCTGTATTTGCAATAACTGAGGGAAATAGCAATGTCCATTGTATTGTCAACATACCTATGTCACATAGCTCTAGTCCATGAGGTAACATAGCAGAGGTCACACAGTGGGACCCACATCTGTGAAATCGAAAGGGAAAGTGACAAATTAGGGTCCATACTCTGGGTGAATGTGACAGACAGATGAAAGGTCGAAGAATTTTATCAGATGTGGGAGGCAGTGATGTCGTCTTACCTGTGTCTTACTGGAAGTATTGCTGGATCACAGTGTTTCTGTTGTCTATGTCCTCTTCTTCTACCTCCTCTTCTTCACTGTCCACGGCTGTACAGCTGCCGCAAGACCTCCTTCTGGACCATCCTCCTGCAGAAAAGGCGCTTGTCATCGGAAAGCCAAGTTTTGCAGCATACAGCAGGCAACGATGATCTGGCACACCTTCTTTGGTGAGTAGTATAGGGAACCACCTGTCATATGGAGGCACCGGAACCTGGCCTTCAGGAGACCGAAGGTCCTCTCTATAACCCTCCTAGTTCGCCCATGTGCCTCATTGTAGCGTTCCTCTGCCCTTGTCCTGGGATTCCTCACTGGGGTCAGTAGCTATGACAGTTTGGGGTAGCCAGAGTCACCTGCGAATGTCGAGGGACAACTGTCAGACACACACTAACCATTAGGGACAACCCCAGACCCAGACAACTATTCACACTGTATAGGGTCCTTGTCCTCACCTAATAGCCACACACGGTGCCTCTGGAGTTGCCCCATCACGTAAGGGATGTTGCTATTCCTCAGAATGTAAGCGTCATGCACTGAGCCAGGAAATTTGGCATTCACATGGGAGATGTACTGGTCGGCCAAACACACCATCTGCACATTCATCGAAAGGTAGCTTTTCCGGGTTCTGTACACCTGTTCACTCCTGCGTGGGGGTACCAAGGCCACATGTCCCCCATCAATGGCACCTATGATGTTGGGGATATGTCCCAGGGCATAGAAGTCACCTTTCACTGTAGGCAAATCCTCCACCTGAGGGAAAACGATGTAGCTGTGCATGTGTTTCAGCAAGGCAGACAACACTCTGGACAAGACGTTTGAGAACATAGGCTGGGACATCCCTGATGCTATGGCCACTGTTGTTTGAAAAGACCCACTTGCCAGGAAATGGAGTACTGACAGGACCTGCACTAGAGGGGGGATTCCTGTGGGATGGCGGATAGCTGACATCATGTCTGGCTCCAACTGGGCACACAGTTCCTCTATTGTGGCAGGATCAAGTCTGTATGTGACAATTACATGTCGCTCTTCCATTGTCGACAGGTCCACCAGCGGTCTGTACAACGGAGGATGCCGCCATCTCATCACCTGCCCCAGCGGACATGCCTTATGGATGAGAACAGCGACCAGAGGGTCAGCCAACACTGAGGTACTAAAACAACAACTTTATTGCACTCATTTGTCAATCCGCTATGTGCCTGTCTTAGTGTGTATGCAAGGCCTAGATATGTGTGACGCATTTAAAAATAATGCCATGTGGCCCCCTGAAATGGTGGCTGCCTGACCTGTAAGGTGGGACAAGGGGATATGAGGTAACATCGCTGGCGTTGTACACCGTCGCAGTAGGCGGTCGAAGTACGCGGCGCAATGCAGCATTGGTTAACTTTGGGCCCTATGGGTCCGAGGAGCCAATGACAATGTACGCCGGCGGTGACGGTACGCACCACCGTGGACGTGACCACCATTTTCTCTCTGTTCACTCACTTGATACCTGACCTTCAACAGGAGACTGTTGCTCTGACCTGTGTTTGGAATCGACGATGGCTCATGTGTCTGGGGAAAGGGCCCCTGCCTTCACATTGGAGGAGTTGGAGAAACTAGTGGATGGGGTCCTCCCCCAGTACACGCTACTCTACGGTCCTCCAGACAAACAGGTGAGTACACTGTGAGCATGCTGTATGGGCAATGCCTGTTTGGAGTGGTGTGGATGGGAAATGG
The DNA here is from genome assembly GCF_031143425.1 of Pleurodeles waltl. Classification (NCBI taxonomy): domain Eukaryota; kingdom Metazoa; phylum Chordata; class Amphibia; order Caudata; family Salamandridae; genus Pleurodeles; species Pleurodeles waltl. The sequence goes on along the minus strand of NC_090449.1, from coordinate 683,179,503 downwards.
GGGGGGGATGAGGAGTGCATGATCCGACGGTGAGTGTATGTGCGTCAGGGCAAGGGTGGGAACGTGGGCCAATGACTGTGACGGTCCGGACGAATAATGTTGTACCTTTTCCCCTGTACTATTCCTGTAGGTCAGCGCCCACCAGAAGAAGGATATTTGGCGTGCCATCGCCAAGGACGTCCAGGCCGCGGGCGCCCACCACAGACGGAGCACCCACTGCCATAAAAGATGGGAGGACATTCGCCGCTGGAGTAAGAAGATGGCGGAGGCCCAGCTGGGGATGGCCTCCCAACGTGGGAGGGGTGCCCGTCCCACCATGACCCCCCTGATGTTCTGGATCCTGGCGGTGGCGTATCCGGAGTTGGATGGGCGCTTGAGGGCATCACAGCAGCCACAAGGGGGTGAGTACAGTCACATCCATCTGACTATGCGTGCATTGGAGGTGTCTGGGTGTGGTAAGTGGGCTTTGGGTTCCCCTAGGCGAGGGCAAGCCTTGTAGGCAAGGACCCTTTGTGAGGCAGGCTAAGTGGCACCCCAACCCCACCAGTAGTAAGAGCCAACTACACCTAGTCAGGCTCCTGTGACTTCCATGTGTGCAGCAATCGGACACAGGCCATGTACCCCATGTCCCTGTGAGGAATTAGGGAACTCTAAGTGCATGGCGTTGTGCAGAGGGCTGCTGTTTCTGTAGTGTCCGCCAACGGTAGCGGTATTGCATGTTCTGAACATGTCTTTCTACTTTCTTCCCCCCCCTTTTTGTGATCTCCCTGTTCTTGTGTGCATTAGCATCATCAGGCGGAGGAGCTGTGCCACTGGAGCAGGAGGGAGCTGCATCCAACATGGCCCTGGAAGGCGACACTATGGAGTCAGATTTCACCAGTGGGACGGAGGGCGAGGAGAGCTCCACACGGGGACTGGAGCAGAGACCAGCGACACGGACTCCTCCTCTGATGGAAGCTCCCTTGCGGTGGCGGGCCCCTCTGTGCCCCCCGCATCTACAGGTACAGCTGCCACCCCCTGTACCAGCACCGCCCTCCCAGCAGCCCCTCAGCGTGTGGCCCATGGCCGCTCACCCAGGAGGGTGGACATCTCCTTCGCCCCAGGCACCTCAGCCCCTGCCCCAGTCAGCCCTGCTGCCCTCAGTGAGGAGGCCATTGACCTCCTGAGATCCCTCACTGTTGGGCAGTCTACCATTCTGAATGCCATCCAGGGTGTAGAAAGGCAGTTGCAACAGACAAATGCATACCTGGAGGGCATTCATTCTGGCCAGGCAGCCCAACAGAGAGCATTTCAGAGTCTGGCCTCAGCACTGATGGCAGCCATTGTCCCTGTGTCCAACCTCCCCCTCCAACTTCCTCCACACAGACCCAATCCCCAGTACCTCAGCCTATCCCAAGCACACCATCAGACCAGCATGCACACACCTCAACACACAAGGGTAGCTCTGGCAAACATAAGCACCACACATCCCACAGGCACTCACACAAGCATCATACCCATGCACACATACCAACATCCACTGCCTCCACTATGTCCCCCTCCTCCACGTCTCCCTCCTCCCTCCCTGTCACGTCTCCACTCACACCTGCATGCACTACATCCTCAGCCACTACCTCCATCACCAGCACGCCCATCACCACACACCGCTCATGTGCAATCATCACCCCCCACTACCATTCACACATCCCCTGTGTCCTCTACTAGTGTGTCTGTGAGCCCTCCTCCCAAAGTGCACAAACGCAGTCACACACCCACCCAACAACCATCCACCTCACAACAGCCTCCAGCCCATGCACCTTCACTCAAAGTCAGCAAGCAAACACCTCCTACAACCACTACCTCTTCCTCCACTCCCAAACCCCCTCCATCCACCCGTCCCAGTGTGTCCAAAAAACGTTTCCTGACTAACATTGACCTCTTCCCTACACCTCCCCCCGTCCTTCCCTTAGGGCCAGGCTTTCAAGGTCCCAGTCCAGCTCCTCAGCCACCACATCCCCAGGCACAGTGGTGCCAGCAACTGCGGGGTCATGGAGTGCGCCAAACATCAGGGCTGCCAGTGTGCCATGTAGCTAGGGCAAGGACATTCCACCACCTGCCAAGGTGAAAAAGGTGTCCACATCCCAGAGGGAAAAGCTGAAACCACCAGCCACCAAGGGGTCAGCGAAAACTAAAGGGGATGGTGGCAAGACAACTGCACCAACATCAAAGGTGGGGAAGGGCCAAAAACAGAAGGGCAGGTCAGGAGAGGGCATGAAGGCACAGATTGAGGGACCAGTGTCACACCTTCTGTCCACGCCAACCTGTACGGCGACGAACACCGCCATCTCCACCGCCTCCAGCATGTCCACAGCCGCTGCAATAGTCCCCAGCCTCTTTCCCGTTGGGCAGCCATCCGAGGCTGCAGGAGATATCCTGCTTTCTCCCTCAGCAGGTGTTGACACATGCCCCGCCGCCACAGCCCCAGCCACCAGCACCGCCACGACAGACCCCGCCGCAAGCACCGCCACGACAGACACCGCCGCAAGGACCGGCACAACAAACACCGCCGCAAGCACCGCCAGCGGCCCCGCGACGTCCTCAGAAAGTGGCACCACCGCTGACATGCCTACCATCCCCAGTGGTCAGTCGTCCGAGGCTGGTGGTGAGTTCGAAGACCCTGGGCAGCTTCCATGAAGCATTACTGTCATCACTGTTGGCACCTGCAGGTGGAATGCGAAGCTGCAGCAGTGTGGGGTATGTTGCTGCCTCCATGGCGTATCATGCTACCTGTACCTCGGCAATCTCGTGGCACACACACCCAGGTGAGGGAAATGTACCGGCCACAGTGCACGTGGAGGACTCTGGGCACCATGCCCCCTCCAGAACAAGTGGAGATTGACATCCACTACCTCAGTCCTCTGCAGGATGAAGCACTCTGGGCACCAGGCCCCCTCCAGAACCAGTGGAGAGATACATCCACTACCTCAGTCCTTGGCAGGTTGAATCACTCTGGGCAAAAAGCCCCCTCCAGAACCAGTGGAGATTGACATCCACTACCTCAGTCCTTGGGAGAATGAAGCACTCTGGGCACCATGCACCCTCCAGAACCAGTGGAGAGATACATCGCCTACCTCAGTCCTTGGCAGGATGAAGCACTCAGGGCACCATGCCCCCTCCAGAACCAGTGGAGGGACACATTCACTACCTCATTCCTTGGCAGGATGAAGCACTCTGGGCACAAAGCCCCCTCCAGAACCAGTGGATATTGACATCCACTACCTCAGTCCTTGGCAGGATGAAGAACTCTGGGCACCAGGCCCCCTCCAGAACCAGTGGAGATTGACATCCACTTGAGAGATTGTGGCTTTGCACTCCCCAGGATAAAGCAGTGGGCAAACCACCCACTTGAGAGACTTGAGAGACTGTGGCCTTGCAGTCCCCAGGATAAAGCAGTGGGCAAACCACCCACTGGAGAGACTTGAGAGACTGTGGCTTTGCACTCCCCAGGATAAAGCAGTGGGCAAACCACCCACTGGAGAGACTTGAGAGACTGTGGCTTTGCACTCTCCAGGATACAGCAATTGGCATGGAGCCCCATCGTGCAGCAGTGGCATTGTGCGTTCATCTGGCTGAGGTGCTCCTCCCCCTCCCCCTGAGGTGCCTGTTTCAGTTTGATCTGATGCCCCTCCAGTGTTCTCTCCGTTTCCAGACAGGTATCTAGTGTGGGCTTCGCCCATGCATTTTTGGCCCAGTGGGCCACGGAAAATGATTTGTGCACTACCCAGACTTGTGTACTTGGTGTACATAATTGTATTTACTGGATTTTGAATGTTGATAATGAGATTTCACATGATTACATTTGTTCAAATCATTTCCTTTTGTCCTTGCGTTCTTCAATGGGGTGGGGGGGATATGTGTACTGTTGCTGCATGTATTTGTGTGTATGGTGTTGTGGGTGAGGGTGGGGGTGTTGTGTGTTTCGTGTGTGTGTCACTCTCTTTTCCCTCCTCTGTGTTGTTGGTGCAGTACTCACCGTGGTCGTTGCCGCCGTCTTTGGTGCTCCTGATAGAAGAGAAGGAAGACCAGCATCGGCAGTATCTGCAATCCGGGCTCCATGGCGTCCTGATTCCTCATGGGGTGTAGAGAGGTGAGTATTTTCCCTTCTGTGTACTGTTTACGCCGTGTTTTAGTTCACGTTGGTTCCGCCCCGGAAAAGGTGGCGGATAGGCATCTTGTTGTAGGGTGGGCGGTACATTGTCTTCCGCCTGTCTGTTGGCGGTGACTGCTGCGCTGTTTGTTTCTACAGCAGTGGCAGTCGGAGTTTTAAAGTGGCTGTCTATGTTGGCGGTTTCCGCCATGGTCATGATTCCAGTTTTTTTCTGCCAGCCAGTTTGTAGTATTACCACCGCTTTAACACCGCCCGCCAGGGTTGTAATGAGGGCCTTAGTCTTGCACAGCAATCCATTCCTCAATTGTCAAGGACATATATTAGGTAGAGTCTAGATCTGCTTGCAATTCCTTAGTTTCTTCACAAACAGTACAAACATTAACACATGTACCAACTTTCAGGGTTGTAAAGGCACAATTGAAGATATCTCCATTCTGGATCCTCACCTCACTGGCTTCTGAATATAACATTACCTGTTGAGCAGCTCCTGGTTTATAGCTATGACATCCTGTTCCTCAAAGATTTCATTTTTAGTTTACATCACAACGTCTTTCTTAAATAGTGTTATAGTCCTATTATCCGACATAGTTCCCACTGATTACGCTAGTAATTTTCTTTATCTGTTTACTTTAAGATACTTTTGCCTTATTCATAATTTCTGGTCCAAGTTTGGACTACAGAAGAACCTTCTCTAGGAGCAAATATATTTCCTTGTAAAAAGCCTTTGCACACTTAAACCATATGCTTCCATTCTACCAGCAAGCACCCTCACGGCCAGGTTTGGCTGTTCTGTTATGTTGAGAAGGGATAGATGATGCTGAAGAGCGTTGAAGATGTAATTCTTCATGTGGATACATCTAATCGCAGATTTCTCACCACTACAATATTCCCAGGTACCAGACTGGATCCTGATTTTGTTTCCAACAATGTTCCCTGCCCTGGTAGGTGCAGCCATATGGTTCCGCAATTACTTCATACTGCCCCAGAGTGATTACATGAAACCACATATAATCACCAAACCATCCCACTGTTGCTTCTTTCCTTTCTGCTCCTTTTGTTCATGTCCAGGGCTCCACTCCAAACTTTGGGCCTTATTTAGAGTTTAACAGATGGGGTTACTCCATCACAAATCTGACGGATATCTCATCCGCCATATTACGATTCAATTATATCCTATGGAAATCGTAATACGGAGGACAGGATATGTGTCACCTTTGTGATGGAGTTACCCATCCACCAAACTTTAAATGAGGCTCTTTAACAGTGTTGTGACAACTCCAAAATTTAACAAATACAGTGAAGCAAAGAAGATGCTTCACCTCAAAGAGCATTCAACATTTTCCATGGCTGCTGGAAACAGATGCTAATTGTGGACTAGCATGAAGGGTGCTTATGGTGCTTGGGCTGTGGTTGTGCATTATCCTGCACTTGAAGCCAATCTGAGAGCAGAACGTCAAGCTGTATGTCACCAAGCATAAGAGGTCATATTTGAAACTGTCCTGCTCCAAGTCGCAAGTTCAGTCCCAGGTGAACTTTCACTCCTACTCAAGGGATCCTGGTAAGCCAAACAATGTGCTATAAGAACAATAATGATAAACAGGATCTACCCCCACCAATCCACATGCTGATGCTTAGTCTGTTGAGAAGTAGCATGTGCGCCCCTTGATGGGTCCGGCATCTTCTGACTCTGAGACAGTTTCGCGTTTGTTCCCAGCATGACCCATAATTGTTGGACTGTTATTGACTTCCCAACACCCCCATGAAATATATGACTTAAAGGAGTCTCTACATTACATTTTTCAGACGCTACTAGTTTCCTGTTGTGCCCCTTTTGGCCCGGTGCAACTGCAGGGACCTTTAGGTAGACTTCAGCCACTGGGCACCAACTGTTACCATAGGCCCTGTTCCTGGGCACACATCAAAGCACTGAATGATTCTACTCTGGCTCCAACGTCCATTCCTGTCCTTCTGTGCTGATGCAGACTATGTTAATGCCGGTACCAGATCAGATTGTGATGCTGGTCTCTGACATTTAGTGGACAGCAGATCTTCCCAAGATACATTGTGGAATAATTAAGGTGCAACTAGTGCACAGCCAGATATTCACAATACTAATGACGAGGAGACAGACATTCTCTTCCCCATTACACTGATGAAAGTCTGTACTTGTACCTACAAAATGCAGTAGGCTGGATACCTCGCTAGATATGGAGCCGGACTTGACATCTGATCCACCAATGGAAGAAAATGCCTCATGGAGTATTGTGAAGAGCTTCAGAAGTGGTAGATCTGCAATTGTCTAATCCGGAAGCCAATTTATTGACTGAAATTCTTCAACCATGTTCTACTTTACTTGTGCCACTGTTGCCATTTAACAAGACCCTTATATACACCCTTAAGGCCAATTGATCTAAGTAGTGCTTTCTCCAAGTAGCCCCTTCAATTAGCCAACCAGTGGCCAGATGGCATAGACCAACTCCTGGGGGACCTAAAGTTTTTAATGGCGTGAAGTGCCCATACTTTTTTGATTGATGAAAAACGGTTTACCTACATTTTGTAAAAAGACAACCATCCTGGTACGGTTAATTCTGACAGTTTAAATGCTTCAGCTGGAGTGTTATTCAGTGAGTCCCCTGTGCTTTGAAACCAAAGCCAGGCAGACAGCTAAACAAGCCTTTCTGCCAGGGTGCCTGCTTTGCTGAAAGAAATGCAAATGTGTGCAACAAGTTAATCTGTAATGTAAAGGGGTGGTGCTTGGGAGCCAGTGCTGGCTTTATTTGATTAATTCACTGGAAGCTTTATGATGACAAATATTTATTCTTTTTGAGTGGTTAATAACTGAGCTGTGAAATGTGCATTTTTAATTGTAATTGTATTTATATAGTGCTTACTGCTCCAGATGAGATATTGAAGGGACAGTGATGGAGAAAATGCATTTTGTACAGTCTGGGTGTTTCTGGACATCTATTTTCTGGAAGACCCATTTTATCTTAAATGTTTTTATGCATTTTTTTGCAGTCTGCCTTATACTGTGTGTTATGCAAGTTTAAAATAATTACCTATTCACAGTGCTTTCTGTCACAAGTTGTGACCTTGTAACACTAAAAATAAACAAGTCACTATTCTCCACTGCACCCACCAAGATTTAATTCTGTGGCTATCTGGTTACTCACAGACATCTGTAGTGCATTAACTAATAGATGTTTTATAATGTACTAAATTGCATTTCCCACTGAGTAATGCAATTTTCTATTTATTTTTTTATTTAAGCTGTGCGTTATTTTATATGTAGTTACCTGATGCATTGGAAGCAGCCTCACAGTTCCCATATTTTTTTAATGCACTTCGACCACTGCCTGAAAGTCATGTAGTACAATGGTAAAGTGAATCTTAATACTTTTGCTTTGAACCCACCGGAGAGGGAGTCAAAGCATATTGATGTCTTTGGCAAGCATATGTTTTCCTTAACTGATCTGGTTTTATGCTCCATGAATGCAGTGTGCCTTCTGGGCAAGTACACCATGTCTTATGGGCATGGCCAACAACAGCATGTTTACCATTCCAGTGAAACCTTAGGAGCTCTCTGGCTCAAACTATCCAAAACAGCCAGGATGCGGAAAAGTATGTGTTTCATTGAAGCCAGGACATCTCTGAAAGCATAGACCATGCTCTTAGCACTAGCGTAGTGTTTAGATGGAATGCCTGGATGTGATCAACCAGGTTGTCATTGTATGTCCAAGAGTCCCTTAGGGACATAGGCCCTCATTTTGAACATGGTGGTTCGGCCCGCCATGCCGGCAGTGGCGGCTGAAGCAGCCAGCCAGCATGGCGGGCGGAACCGCCATATTATGGACATGGTGATGGCCGCCAGCGGCAGCTGTCACCCTCCGCTAGGCTCCCGCTGTCAGGCAGCCTGGCGTCGGGTTGAAACATCATCCGCCAGTGTAGCTGCGCTACCCTGCGGATAATGTTTCATTTCCCGCCAGCCTTTTCTTGGTGGGATATCCCAGGCACTTTGCAGGGCCCCGTCATGCAGGTCACTGCCCGATTTTCGGGCAGTGATCTGCGCGACAGGTACAACTGCACCTGCCTCACAGAGGCATTGACGGCAGCTCAATGTCCCGGTTGAGCCTTTCTGTGAGCCGGCGGGAGGAAACATTGTTTCCGCCCGCCTGCTCTCAGAAAGGTTCATTATCTGGCCAGCAAGGTTCCGGGGTCGCTGGCAGTCAGTGTTTTGACCTCCAGCATGAACATGGCGGTTGTTTCCACCGTGTTCATAATGAACCCAATAGTTTTTGACGGATCTAGACTGTTCAGAAAAAAGTCTACTCTAGCGATGTAGTAATTCAAACATAATTGTGCTGCACCTTGTCCTTCGGGCGGACCAGTGGTCTCATGGCAGGGCAGCCAGACACCATTGGAAGAGAGCAGATAAGTGGGGATGGGAATCTAGCAACAAGTGTGGGCACAGGGGATCAGATAACAAAAGTGCTGGAGTGGGGTTCTGAGAGCATACACATAAATTTAAATTATGCAAAAATAAAGGGATGTTGGCAGCTCTGACAATGTGAAGACGAGTATATCAAGTAGGTGACCCTCCTTTGTTAGGTCCAACCTTCATTTTAATGGAAACAGACAGCTTCATTTTGTGTCCCTTCTGTGCATGTACGCAGTCTAATGGTTTTAATGGAATGTTCAAGTTGGACCAGCGAGCGTTGGTTGCTGCTCTCACTACATGTCTACATTGAATGTCGGGTATGTCAACTTTCATGCATTTTAACGTTATTTGATTCATGCTCTTATCACTTTATGCCGACACCTGCCAAAGTTTTACATCATAGCATGCAATGCAGTTACAGTAATTATTATGCTCTCCCTGAGACCCACAATTTCACAGTATTAGGACCCCCGAGTTCATCTTCTAGTTTGTTTAAGACTGGCATGGATTTATGTTACCTTTTCTTTTTATCATAGAAAACATGCAGTTACACATACGCATTTATTATAGTGAAAGTGCAAACGGAATACACAGTGGCAACATTATTTAATTTGTAGAAGTGTGTACTGATTACACTGTTTATTGCGCAACTGTGCTCTGTGTTTATGGTACAATGTTTGTTTTGTATGTAGACTATATTGTCTGTCATGCTGTTTCTACAGTGTATTCCATGCTCACACTGTCTCAACATTCTGCCCATACATTTCCTTTTCCTTTACTTCATATCTCACCATCCACACCTCTTTTGGTGGGGCTTTTAAATGTCCAGGGGCTGAACAATGGGATTCCTTGAACATTTACACATTTAAATCGGGTATTATCACTCGTGGGTCCTGTGGACATCTCTCTTTGCTCCTGATGCATAATGACCAGTGATCAATACTACACAAAAGTCCCTTTGAATCCACTATTAACTTAAATTAAAAACCCTCTTTGAGACCCAGGAAGTGGTCTTTTTTTTAAAGAGTTCTGCAAAGAGTTGGGATGGCTTCTGTCTTTAGTTGCCTCTCTACCCTGTTCTGCAGACTTAGGGCCTGATTTAGATATAGGTGGGAGGGGTACTCCGTCACGACGGTGACGGGTATCCCTTCCGACAAAATCTAAATCCCATAGGATATGATGGGATTTACATTTCCGAAGATGGGAGTTCCATCACCATTGTGGCAGATTAGCCCATCTGCCAATATCTAAATCAGGCCCTCAGTAGGATAGTCTCAAGCCTGGTGCACCTACACCAGAGGAACAAAGAGGTGTGACCTGTATGCACCTGGCTATAAATAGCCACCAAGACTGTGACCAGAGAAGAGACAAAAGGGTGGTTTACCTAAAAGATCCTCCTCACTCTGAACAACAGAGATGGTTGCCTCCTTCACCCCTAGTATCCAGCACTTGCAGTGCAACAGGAAGACTAGTCAGGAGCCCCTTTCAGAAAAAGGTCCTAATTGAATTTCAACTGGAGCCTTGTTTCCTTTATGCTCTATCTCCTCCCTCCTGCATCTCTCCTGATAGACTTCTGTGTGTCGGAAAACAACATCACCCCCAATATGTGCGCAGGAACCGGCTTGGGGCTTTCAAAATGGAACCCACAGGTCCCCATCACTCTGCCTCCCTAATATTTACAATGCACAGCCTAGACTGGCCACATACACAAACACGTCCCACATTCACTTGGATGGGATAAGATGACGAAACAGAGTATAAATCTCATTGTGAACTGACAGGATGCTCAGCCAGTGCCAAATGCCTAAAGTGTTTGGTGAGTGAGTAAAAAAACTTTAATTAGAGAATAGAGGGGGCAGATTTTTAAAGGAGACATTTCTTTCTTTCAGTGCTAACTCCCCTTCTGAAAAGTATGGACCATGTTCCAAGGTTGAGATACTTCAGACTATGTTTCAAAGGGCTGTCCGAGATTGGCCCTCAACAGGCTAGGGCTCTCCATGTTTAAATGATGTGTATACTCAGAGTGACAAGTTTAACCTGCCTGCCTCATATATGGTGCACTATGTATAATGCTGTTTCCTTCTGAAGCTTACATCCTCTGATTGCTTGTTATCTCATACAAACTCCTCCCATTATACTCTTAAAACCCTGCTTGAAAAATTGACACACCACTTAATTCCGCTCCTTTCTTTTTCCAGAGTGACCCTCTTTTTACCTTCCGCATGCCTTCTATTCTGCAGTCCCCTCTCTGTCTCAGGCCTGACATAATCCTTCTTATTGTAATTCTGAATTTGCCTAATACCTCATTTCATAGATCATGACCTCTCCACTTAAAACCCTTACCCTGTAACCTAACATTAACTAATCTGCCCCAGCATATTTATCTCACCAACCAATCACTTTAAACCACATTGCCCCCGCTAATGATCAAAATATTATTATAATTGTATCACAAAGTATCTAGAGTAAATGCATGCATTGTTTTTCTTGACAGTACATGACTAATCACAGTAACCACTGGATTAACCACTAACTTTGGGTCCTGGAGTAGCATGCTGCTCTCCGTAAAACACTTCAGCACTTCATCAGGGGTAGTAAGCACTTTATAAATACAATTACAATAACTGGTATGAAACATAAGCTCATTATCCACTTTGTAGGAAATTGGGTTACTGGTTGGGGCGAAACCCTACTCAAGCAGCAACCACAACCCCTGCCAGGCTGAAGTCACACGCAAACCCTAAATTAACCTGTGCTCAACACCAAGGAAGCATGGCACAGAGCACTCAGGCTTAACTCAGAGTATTTGTGCACACTTCAAACAGTAGTAATGAGAAAACACAAGAAGAATCCCACACCAATTTGGAAAAATAGAGTAAATAAAAAAAACAAATACAAAGACCAAAACAATAAAAACCAAATCAGTAGAAAAAGAGATATGTAGATTGAAAAATTTCAGGGAAAATAGTCACAAAAAGCATGAAAGTGGCATCTGTCAAAATCAGGTCACGCAGAACTGGCTCAAAATCACAATACGATAGAGAGCAGGCCAGCAACAGGTACCCAGTTAGGCCCGCTGAACAAGAGTACAATAATTCTTGGGTGTAGACCTTCGAGAATTCCCATGTCAAGGATGTGTTGCACAGTTAAGGCGATGGGAGATCTGGGTCGAAGATGCATCACGCAGCATCAGCTTCACGGAGTTGTGAGGCTGAAATGTAAGGTCCTGGGTCCTTATCGAGGAAGCCATTAGTGAGGGGGCTTATGATGCAAAGTCCTGCATTGAGGATGCATCACATATAACTGATTCCGAAGAAGCTGGGGGACTTGCATTGCGGAGCCATGCATAATCATACAGGATGCCCTTGATGAGGGTCTTGCGATACAAGTGTGCACCAGCACTTCTGATGAGGCTGCAGCGGTAATGCAAAGCCCTTGTGGCTGGAAAGTTCATGCAGAAGAGGCAATGTGCCGGTTCTGCGTTGGTTAAGCCACACAGCAGAGGAGATGCGTCAATTCTTCTGGGTCCAGAAATTGCCTGGTGGAGCACCTGCAGGCACATTTCCAATGGCCAGAGACTGGGGTGGTACCACTTGGCATGACTTACAGCTGCAGAGTCCAGGTGTTGGTTATAAGAGATTAGCCCTTGGATTTACTTTGGTGGTCGTGGGTTCAGGTTTCAGATCCCATTCTTCTCACCCAGGAAAGAGGGCAGCAGGACAGCACAGCAGGGCAGCAATCCTTAAGTCAGCAGTCCAGCAGAGTGGCAGTCCCCTCCAGTAGCACCGCAGTCCTTCTTCCTGATAGTCTTCCACAGGTCCAGATAAATACTGAATTGTTGGTGTATGAGGTTCACTGTTTATACCTGGTGCCTCCTTTGAAGTGGGGGAAGCTTCTAGAGGTATCTCTTTGGAAGACACAGGTTTCCTATCTCCCTGGCCCTGGCTTCAGACTAACTACAGGGGATATGCAATCCTTTGTGTGAAGATAGGATTCAGCCTATTCAGGTGTAAGTGGGGCTGTATCTATCTCCACCCTCCAATTCTGACAGTGATGGCCCATCCAGGCACGCCTAAGCTTTCTGTTGTGACTGGCTGACTAAGAGGAATACACGAAGACAAAATGCCAATTATCTTTGTCTTGTGAGCCAGAGACAGGCTGCAAGCAATAACTGGCTGAGGTAGGAGAATGCCAACTTTCTAAAAGTAAGACAAGTAATGATGCAAGCAAGGCACCTAATTAAACCAAAAAATCTTTAACAAATTTGGCTATGATTTTAAAGATGTCCAAAGAGTAACATTAAAAATAATGTTAACAAATTATTCAATGCAGAATGAAACAAACAAAACAAATTGACATGGCAGATGTAGAACACATTAACATATTTTTTAATCCAAAAAGTATATGAGATAAAAATAGGGGTACATGAACTATATCTACAAATACATGGACATTGCAAAATCAGACATAGCTGTTAGAGTTCTTTTTAGGCATACATCAATGTATTAGATAACCCACTTGTAGATATCACATGAGCACGTCCCAAAAAGACCTACTGTTCACATATGAAAGGGCTATGAGCAATGTGTTGGGTAATGGTTCGATGTTTCGGTCCTAGTTGTTATCATCGATGAGACCATCTTCAGGACTTCGAGTTAATAAGAAGAGAAAAAAGACCCCATTGGGAGAATGACACAACAGCTATTTGTGTGGAATTCTATTTCAACAGCTGAACATTCCTTTTAGTTGAAAAGGAAGATATGCCAAAAATCAGAGTTGTGTAGAAAACAGAGAGCCAATGAAGCCAATGAAGAGCCAAAAGGATAGGCACATAAAGTTCACAAACTAGTGAGAGCATAGAATCTGTTTGAAGAGACTTACTCAATTATAAACAAATAACAGTCAACTGGTTAAAAGATCCAGTAAGGTCAAGTCTGATCTGAAACAGAATTGTGAGAAATAAGGACTCATTCTGTGAAACATACCGGACAAGTTGAAGTTGTTTATGGCATTTATAAATCAAAAATAAATGGTTGCTTAAAATTTAGAGGAACAACACACAACTAAAAGTAAACTAATAAGATAAAACTCACATAAACTAAAAATGAAACAAAAAAAGTAGGGAAGGTCATACTTGGTACCAATATAGAAGAAAAGTAACTACCTTCAATGAATAGGTTGTTTAGCCTGGCGTGAGAGTGGGACACTCTATATTGATGTATGCAGCCCTTAGCAGAGTCCTGACACCCCAATTGATGCAGAGGTGAGCAATAAAGTAAATCAACTCTTTGCCACAGGAAGCAAGGCTTTTCTTAAAGTCAATCGCCTATGGATCCCAAATGCCGAGAAAGCATCCAAGAAGGTGCCAAATATGAAGCAGACAACTAGATCACTAACCTGTGACCTCCCTATTGGTGGAAGGATCATGGCGGAGTGTTGAAATTGGCTTTATTACTCACACCATAATAGACATTGTATTAAATCAAAGAAAGAGTATTATAATAATAGAAAATTGAATGAGGGTAAAAATCACTAAATTTAAATCATTCAATATGCATGAAAGGATAAAGCATGAAAGGATAAAGCACGCAGGATAGTACTGAATAAGAAGCGAACAACTAGACCGCTAACTGATGGTAGTAGGATCATGGTGGAATGTGGAAATTGCCTATATTACTCATGCCATAATTGACATTGTGGAAAATCAAAGAAAAATAATAGACATTGTGGTAAATCAAAGAAAGAGTATAATAATATAAAATTATATGGGGGTAAAACATCACAAAACTTACATCAATCCTTATGGAACAAAGGATAAAACAACTAGACTGCTAATCTGATTCTAGTGTGTTGCAACTAACAGATTTGCTTATGAAGGCCCCCTACTATTAGAGAAGTATCATGAAATGATGGATGAAAATGATATGACCAAGTTCATCAGACAAGTGAGCTTTAAAAAGGTAACAGATAGGTAGTACCCAAGAGAGAAACCGCAAATTGGAAAACAAACATAATCTATCAAAGGGCACATGTTTGTATGATTAAAATGCTCAATAGGGTTACACAGGACAGTTGTACAATGCACACAAATTGAGACAAATCAAACATTGCAAACTCTAACAGTAATGATATCAACAAGAACCAAAATTACATGTTGACAAAAACATTCAAATAATGTCTTACATCCAGACTCTGCATTTTAGTAGACCTAATATACATGTTGTATAACTAATATCACTGTCACAAGATGTTTTATTCATTGTATTAACAGAAAGAAATGCATGACCTTACAGGTCATGTTAGACCTGACAGCCTTAGGGTGGTCACCCTCAACTTTTTGCCTACCTCCCTCCACTTTTTGACACTGCTTTTGCTAGTTTTAGGACTCTACACACTTTATCACTTCTAACCAGTGCTAAAGTGCATATGCTCTCTCCCTTAAAACATGGTGACATTGACTCATACCCAATTGGCCTATTTAATTTACTTATAAGTCCCTAATAAAAGTGCACTACATGTGCACAGGGCCTGTAGATTAAATGCTACTAGTAGGTTTGCAGCACTGATTGTGCTACTCACATAAGTAGTCCCCTAACCATGTCTCAGGCCTGCTATTGCAAGGCCTGTGTGTGCGGTTTCACGGACAATTCGACTTGGCATTTAAAAATACTTGCCAAGCCTTAAACTCCCCTTTTTCTACATATACGTCACCCCTAAGTTAGGCCCTAGGCAACCCATAGGGCAGGGTGCTATGTAGGGAAAAGGCAGGACATGCAGTTTATATGTCCTGGTAGTGTAAAACTCTTAAATTTGTTTTGCACTACTGTGAGGCCTGCTCACTTCATAGGCTAACATTAGGGCTACCCTCATATACTGTTTGAGTGGTAGATTATGATCTGAACGTCATATTTAGCATGGGCAGAATGGTAATATAAAATCCTGCTGACTGGTGAAGTTAGATTTAATATTACTATTTTAGAAATGCTACTTTTAGAAAGTGAGCATTTCTTTGCACTGAAATCCTTCTGTGCCTTACAATCCACGTCTGTCTGGGTTAGTTGGCAGCTCCCTTGTACATTTCATTCAGACAACCACAAACACAGAATGCTCAGTCACACCTGCACACATCTGCATACTGAATGGGTCTTCCTGGGCTGGAAGGGTGGAGGGCCTGACACTTACATGTCAAAGGACAGTGGCCTGCCCTCACACAATGGACTGCCAAACCCCCTACTGGGACCCTGGCAGACAGGATGGAACTGAAAGGGAATCTTGTACACTTCCAAACCACTGTTTGACGTCTCCCCCACTTCAAAGGCACATTTGGATATTTAAACAGGGCCTCTGACCCTACCAATTTAGACAATTATGGACCTGAACCTGCAACCTGTCAAAAGGAAATGCCTGGTTGCCCAAAGGACTAACCTGACTGCTTTTCTGCAAAGGACTGGTGCCCTGCTGTTACCCTGCAGTTACCCTGCTTCCTTGCTGCCCTCTGGCTCTGCTGAGAAGTGCTCTCCAAGGGCTTGGATTGAGCTTCCCTCCTGTTTTCTGAAGCCTGTGGGCCAAAAAGACTTCATCTTTGCAAATAACTCATTGTGTGGTGAAATTCTGATGCACTGCCGGCCAGAAACAATGCATAGCCTGCATTGTGGTGAGAAAATCACCACACGCCAAACCGGGACAACTTAGCCCATCTCCCCGAGTGGAGATCGATGCAACACCAGCGTTGCAACCGGAACTTTTATGCACGGCCCACTGGATTGATGCATAGCCGAGCCGGAACGACGCAGCCTAACTTTCTGCAAGAAGAATTTATGCAGTGTCTGCTGTGTGACAGAAATTTCTCAGTATCACCAACTGGTTCGATGCAGCTCTTGTGACTTCGTCCTGCATGCCCAGGATTTCTCTGCATTGTCCAAATACCCCGCAACCCGAAGAGGACCCAAGTCTGTGCACTGGAAATCAATGCAAAGCCCTCGTTGCGTGAAAAAGCATTGATGTATCATCTGTGTGAGCCTGGAGAAACTGATGCACACCTTCCTGTTTTCCACACATTTTCTCCTCTGCGGTCCCTTGTGGATAATTTAGATGCAAACCAGGTACTTTGTGCTTGCAAGAGAAACTTGTTTTTAAGAACTTAAGACTCTTTCTTCTAATTTTCTAAAGTGACATTTCAACTGCATTTAAGCAGATAAATATTCTATATATTTTTTTTTTAACCTGTGTGGTGTTTGTTTGTGGTATTTATACTGTGTTATTGCATGATTTATTGCACAAATACTTTACACATTGTCTTCTAAGTTAAGCCTGACTGCTCAGTGCCAAGCTACCAGAGGGTGGGCACAGGGTAATTTGGATTGTGTGTGACTTACCCTGACTAGAGTGAGAGTCCCTGACTGCCAACCAAAGACCCCATTTCTAACAGATCATGGCTACACAAAGCCTAACTACACAAATAGATTGATACTGTTAATGCTGGGAATTAAATGTAACAAGCATAGTACTTTCTAGAGACATGTTCGAGCATCTCCAGGCAACAACTTGATACAGGTTGCCTGAATAGGGGGACAATAGTGAGAAAACAGGTTAGTGACCTTCAAGTTTGGCAAGTGTTATATATACAAGAGACACATTTGAACCTGTTAGACATGGCATCCTTGGCATAGTCTCCTGTGTCTTTTTTGCCTCTGCTTGTCATCTTTTGACTGTGTGCTGGACTCTATTTTTGGTACTCTGGGCACTATACCACTGCTGACCAGTGCTAAAGTACAAGTGCTCTCTGGGTAACTTGCATGTGTACTGGCTTTTCCATGATTGGCATATTTGATTTACTAGTAAGTCCCTAGAAAAGTGCACTAGATGTGCCCGGGGACTGTAAATCAAATGCTACTAGTGGGCCTGCAACACTGATTGTGCCAACCACATGAGTAGCGCTGTAAACATGGTTCAGTCTGTGGGAAGTGTTAACCTGCCAATTCGACCTGGCAAGTGTACCCACTTGCCAGGCCCAAACCTTTCCTTTTTATACATGTAAGGCACCCCAAGGTAGGCCCCGGGTAGCCCCATGGGGAGGGTTCATTATATGTTAAAGGTGGGCCATGTACTGATGTGTTTTACGTGTTCTAACAGTGAAATACTGCCAAGTTCGGTTTTCACTGTCGCAAAACGTATATCTCTAATAGGTTAACGTGGGGGGTGTTTTTAAATAACTTTTTTTAAGTGTAGTTTCCCTTTAGGGCCTTATAGTTCATAAATGTTTGACTTTGTTATTCATTGCGTGCTACCATTCCTTGACATTGGCATGGTGGCTTAAGAATCAGCAAGACGCGCAATTCGTTTTATGGTGTTTAAACATTGTTGTCCATTGAGCGCTACTATTTCTTGACATTTACATGATGTTTTACGAATTGGTAAGACGCGCAACTCGTTTCATGAGGATTTAACTTTGTTGTTCATTGCGCACTACCATTTCTTGACATTTACATGGTGGCTTAAGAATCGGCAAAAGAAGCGCGATTCGTTTCATTGTACTTTGATCTTGTTATTTATTGTGAGCTGTTATTTCTTGACATTTACATCGTGTTTTACGAATCGGCATGACACGCGATTCGAGTAATGATGATTTGACTTTGATAATCACTGCGTGCTACCATTTCTTGGTATTTTACATGGTAACACTCGAATCGGCAAGACGCACGATTCTCTCCTCGAGTTTATTTCATGTTGTTTATTGTATGCCACTATTCTAAGATATTTATTATGTAATATTCGAGTTGACAAGTTATGTGATTTGTTTCCTGAATCCATATTGTGTTATTCATGTGCACAATCCTTTTATGGTGTTTACTATATATATATAAACATATATATATATATATACATATATCTGCAATATGCGCAATTTGTGTTGAAACATTTTAAGAGTACACAGAAGGCCAGAGTTTCTAGATGCAATATTGTATGGTCCTAGTATACATTCTCAAAACAGGATTTATATGACTGGTTTAAAATTTAGTCAGAATGTTTTTCTGATTCTCATGTAAAGGAAAGTACTTGAATAAGAAAGTTTTCATTTAATTCATCTTGATTCCCCAACAGATATCTGGCCATCTTAAACTTAGTAATTTTAAACTTAACTCTTAGATTGTTCATGTTTTCAGAGTGACTAGGCTTAGAATCATAGTCTAGTATTGATTTCAGGAGATATAATTTTCATATTGTGTGTTCTAACCTTTTTCTTACTACAGGTCTCCTTCCCAGCTGTTCCCTTCCTAATCCCCTCTTCCCCTCTTGAACTCTCTCAGTCTCTGTGATTTATCTATCAGAGTCTTGGAGCTGTTCAGTGGTGGACGTGTTGGGAACGTGCACAGACCCCGAGGATCTGGTGACTCTGACAAAAGGTTATCAATCAGGTTCAGGTTGGGGGTGCAGTACCACCCTCGACCCCACACGCAAACGCCCGAAGGGAGACCACACAGCACACTGATGGTCAGTGGCGAGTTGTAGTAGGATCTGCAAAAGAAACAAGTATGACTTTTCTTGCAAATAATATTTGTCATCTGAAATGTGCTCTCCTTTTTCTTTTCCTTGTTTTATAATCAGTAAGATGTTATTGGGGCCCTTTGCTATAATTTCTGCAAGTTCTGGAGGGCCATTTGGGGATTCAACCCACACCTTAGCACTGAGGTTTTTATCTGCTGCACCATAGCTTCCCTTTCCTTGCACTGTCAGAAGAGCTGGGGCAGACTCCTTCCTTACCAAACCTCCATTCACTGCACTTATGACAAGTTGGGCAATTCTGTCTCCAATCTTTATGAATGAATCAGATTCTCTTCTAGTTATCAGAATAACTTTGATTTCGCCTTGGTAATCTGCAGCAATCACTCCCCCTAAAACCTGATCAATTTGCTATATCTGTCCTGGTAACTTTCCTCTCTGCAACTGATCTTTCACTGTTTGTGGGACAGATCTCTGTTGTGTGTGCTGACAAATAGTACATTGCAAAATCACAGTTTTTATCAAATCTAGGGGAAAGTACATCTCGCTAATCTCTGCCCACCTGTAAGTGGCTTTTTCTCCCAGATGTCCACATTTTTGGTGCACCCACTTAGCCATTCCCACCAAGTCAGAATTCTGGGTTGACACTTCTGCCTCTGCCCTTTTGTCTTTGATGTCTGCAAGGGAATTGAACCAGCGTTCTAACGAGTCAATGGGACAATGAGCATCTTTGACTTTACTCTGTTTTAACATTTCTCAAACTTCCTGCCACAACTCTTCGCTCCTCATCTCCTTTGAGTGAATGAACCAGTTATGTGCAAGCCATGTGGAAAGCCAAACGGCAAATCCATTGGCAGTGAACCAAGAATCAGTGTAAAAATGACACGTCTCAGGCAGCTCTTGCTTTAAAGTCTGACACACATTGTGCAACTCTGCATTTTGGCTACTTTTTCCTTCTCCTGTGATAGAAAACAACTTTTAAGTAACTGGATTGTATAACACTGCTTTCCATTGTCTTTTAGTACCCACGTATTTCAATAAATCATTAGTAGAACAAACACTCTTTCTATCCTCAGGAGACAAGAATTCAAATGGTGCAATCAATTTCACTGGTGACTCTTTTACCTGTGGTACTCCCTGCACCTTCTCCTCATCCTGTAAAGGGGCTTGTGACACCTGTTCAGGTAGGGCTGCAGTGTCTGTTGGTCCTACTCGAGCCCTGTCTTGTGTGTACCAGATCCAAAGTATGATACTAGTCTCTTGTGCCTGTCCTATACTGTGAGATTTAGGTGGACTCATCATCCACTGCATGATTGATATTTCAGATTTCAGAATTACATTATATTTGAATGTCATTTGCTCAGTATTCACTAGAGCCCAATAACAAGTCAAAATCTGTTTTTCAAAAGGAGTATAGTGCGCCACAAAGTCAGATAGTTTTCCAATCCAAAGCCCCAGGGGCACCCTTGTCCTCCCCTGTATCTGCCACATACTCAAGTTTACATATTGCTCCTGGACAGTTGCATGAAACTCAGCGTTTCCCTCTTGCACTGTGCACATATCTGACATCTGTTGAATTATTTCATTTGCTAAATCAAAAGCACACAGCTGCTCCTCACTCCATTCAAACTTATGTTTTTTCCTAGTTACTTTGTACCAAAATATTAAGATTTTACTCAGATGAGGGCTATACTGTTTCTAAAAATCAAACAATTTCATGAAACTCAGTGTCTCTTGCTTAGTGCAAATAGTAAGAAACTCTAAAATCTTTTGTTTTACCTGTGACAACATCTGTCTATGTTCTGGATTCCACTGAATTTCTAGAAACTGCACATTTTGTGACAGTACCTCTGTTTTGTCTGAATTAATTATACACATCGTACTCTGCAAAAGTGGTCTGAATATACCGGTAACATCGTCAGCTTCTTGCTGAGTGTAATCTTTTAAAGAATGCACTTCAACTCCTGCCAAAAACTGTGGGCTGCTCTGCGCACGGAGAACTACGCTCTTCTCATAAGGCTCACACTGGCCCCAACCTTTTCTAACCTCCTCATTACTGGAATGTTAAAAGTCAGACTCTCCTGTAACAGCTTTGTAAATTTCAGTTTGATCTTGCAATAATTTGTCCTGGCTAATTTGTGGAAGTAAATTCTTATTTTCATGTTCTAACTGCTTACATCTCTCATGTATTTTTCTGTAAGCAGACAAAAGTATTCAAACCCTTCTGTCAAGAACAAAAGGGACATAATTTCTTTCAAAAAGCACCTTCTAAATATGAAAACACTTTAGTGTTATCCAAACACTCATCCCAAAACTTAGAATGTCCGGATAAACAAGAAAACATGTTTTTCACAGCACCATAAGGCAGTTCAACTTTACATGCATTTTCAAACATGGTCTGCGGTGCTTCTTTTAATTCTCTAAACAACAAAAAAATTACACTTTTAAATCGTGCACTTCCAATCTCCAATTCTACTCCCAGACTGACGACTCGACGCCAAAATATTTTGCTTCACATTTCAGAACTATGCACTTCAGGATAGTTTAGGGCGCAACGTGAAACAATCACTCTAGAATAATCAAGTTTATTCCTTTAACTTGTTAAACATTTTTTCCCCTTCGAATCCTGCTGACTATGCCAAAATGTTTTAGGCATAGTCAGCAGAATTCAAAGGGGAAAATATGTTTAACAAGTTAAAGGAATAAACTAATGACCGAGCTGACATAAATATCCAGAATGCACTTCTTAGTTTAAAGAAGACATTTATTATTACTTCACCACGAGATTCCTGAGAGAGGAAATTAGTAGGTTGCAGGCACACATTTAAAAATAGTCACAGCAATGAAAGGAAAATATATCAAAGTGATTCTCATCTGCAATGTACACAGCAAATATATGTGATTATGTTATAGCATAACTGCCAAGCAGAGAATAAAGTCAAAATTCATCACCATAGGGCCTATCACTGCTCTTCATCTTTCTCATGCCAGCAAGTTGATGACCCCTGTTCAACTGCGAGAAAGAGTTTTTCCACCCTCACAGGAGGTCAGGCAGTTGACGTCTTCTCCGGACTGAAGTCTCGGAAAATTCCCCTTGCTGCCGCACAGGGACACCTTTTACAGATTATTCAAAACATGCTGGCTACTGTAGGTCATAGTAGGAAGAAACAACAAAGAAAGTTGGCCAGATTTTCAAGGCTCTCCCTCCCAAGGCTGAGTCCTTCACTGCACTAAAGAAAAACACAAAATATGCGCTTCTTTATCATGCTATCGTGTTCGGTAGGAGAAAATACGAAAAACACAAGCTTAGTTTACCTTGTGGAAAAACATAACTCATCTGCAATGTCTCATCTGCAATGTCTAATGCCATGATAAAGCCAATAGGAAGCTAAACTGAATACAAAATGTAATGTGCTACTGGTGAAAATTGAACAACTAATATGCACAGTGGTGAAACACAAAGTCAGTGGTCAAACATACTTATTTTCACTACACCACTGCATCTCATTCCACGACCCCACCAGATAAGTCTGGAGCATCCAGATGGCCCTGGCCACCGTCCCTTGCATCCGCAAAAACACTGCCGGAGGACGATTTTTCACCTACACTGCAGCAAAGAGCTGGAACAACCCCCCCTTGCACCTCAGACAAAGCCCATTGCGCACCATCTTCAAGAAGAACCTCAAGACGTGGCTCTTCGGATGAGGCGTCTCCCCTCCCCCCAGCACCTTAAGACCCTCACGGGTAAAGAGCTGCACTTCACAAGTATTGATTGATTGATTGAATTGGTACTTTACACATTGCCTTTGGGATAAGCCTGACTGGTTGTGCCAAACTACCAAGGGGGTGAGCAGGGGTTATCTTAAGTGAGTATCTCCCTTGCCCTGACTATAGTGAGGGTCCCTGCTCGCACAGAGAGCAAACTGACTGCCAACCAGAGACCCCATTTCAAACAAAAGATTTCTGTACTTTGTCAAGTTTCAAAATCCAGCAATTTTCTTTAATGGTAATAATGCGGTCAACATTAGTAGATCTCATTGTTGGTTTCACAACCTCTCTAACCCATCAGGAGATATTGTTCTCTGAGTGTTTCACTTGTTGAAATAATCTACGTTGGGGCATGCTCAGCCTCGCATCTTATTCTTAATTTATGTTGCAAATGTGTTTTTTGATTTGTTGAGTTGTTTTATCAATTTAGGGGAGGACACATGGGCCTACACATGGGCCTACAATGCAATAGATTACATTACTTGTATTACAGTTGGAAAAGTGTTTCAAAGTAAACTGATGGCCTTTGATATTGATTGATTTAACTGTCTTGGTGGTGGTGCATGCACTACAGATCTTGCATCTGAAATTACCTTGAACCGGGTAAGCTGAAACATCTATTGAATATTAGGCAATGTAGGTTCAATTCAATTGAATTCAGCTTTATTTCAGTACAAAACACCATAAAAGCACATCATACACAAGCACTACTAATAAATACCAAAAATTTTAAAAAGACAAAAGTCAGATCCTCTAACTGATAAAATGACTCATCCAAGTTCATAATATACATTGTGCATAAAATCTAAAATAAAGAAAAAAATATGATATATACAAAATTACAATGATTCAATATTAAAACCTGGTTGTGAGAGCAATCCCTCATAAAAGCAGCGAATGGCTTGCCATCTATGTTATGCCTCACTTTCCAAATCAATGTGTGACAAAACATTACTAATGACTACATCTTCCCTTTTAGAAACAGCTCTTTGGTCAAAGCACAGTTATGAACTTATAGAATGTAAATTATACATTAGCACTCAAGTAGTTGGCTCTAATGTGCCAGATTGCCTCTTAGAACTTTGCCAACACACATGCAACAGTCCCGTGCAGGCTCATTTTACAGATCCTAAGAGCCAAGCACTGATCCCTGAGACCCAAGGATTTGCAAAGTGCTCTAATCCAGCGATCCCTCTCTTTAGAATATGCGGGGCAATGCACTCTTTGGTTTTACATCCCATCGGGCAAGAGTCTATTCGACTATCAGATTGGTTCCATTTGCAAGTGAGAACACATAACGGTAAGGACCCAATTCTAAATCTGAAATGGCCTCAGAGCAGCTATGTCTGTGCTGGAATGTAAATTCAGATCCATTTGAACGGGCAATGTTGGGGAGCTCACAGTGATTTTTAACAAGGCCTTTAAAAAGGAATCCTCTGCTCTCTCTAAGGGCCAGATGTGTCAAGCAATTTTGCATTCGCAAACGGTGTGAATCACAAAATTTGTCCGTTTGCGAATGCAAAAATGCCTTTTAAGCTGTGCAATTTTAAGGAATCGCAAAAATAGCGATTCCTTAAAATTGCGACCCCATTTAGAGAATCGTACATTGCGATTCTCTAAATAGGAAATCACAAATAGGGAATTTCTATTTGCGATTTCCAAAGCACATGTATCAAGCATTTCCTAAATTCGAATTGGGCATTTAGGAAATGCAATTACCACCAAATCCAATTTGGTGGTAAGCATGTGCAATTTTTAAAAATGCATTATAAATGCATTTTTTAAAATGACATGTAGTGCACCCATGCCCCTAGGGCATGTGTGAGCTTCACATGTTTGCAAATATTTTTGGGGGGTGCATCAGAGGGAGCCTTAAGCCCCCAGCACCCTGGGGTTTGCATTACCTAATTTGCGAATTCCTAACTGGAATTCGCAAATTGAGGAATGCAAAACCATTCGCATGGAGTCCCATTCACTAATTGCAATTCGGTAATAGCGATTGCGAATTTTAAGAAATCGCTATTACCGACTCGCAAATTTCACACATCCCATTTTGCATTTCTTAAATAGCGATTTCTTAAAATTCGTTATTTAAGAAATGCAAACCGGGAGCTTGATACATCTGTCCCTAGATCTTTAAAGTTACCAAGTTACCATATCCCTATAGCTCTGCGCCATATAAAGTCCCCACCCCCGGCTTGGTTTTTATATATTTTCATCGCAGGTGTGATGGAAGATCTGGGGGATCTACCAGTGAATCTCAAGATACCCCCTGCCTTTCGCTTCAGACCCATAGAGCACCTCAATGATTAAGCTGACCATTTGTGTGAGTCCTCCAACCTGACTCCCAAGTAGTCAAAGTCGAGAACTCTTCTTTGCCATCTAACAATATCCTTTTCTTCACTTTATATTGGTGGCATATATTTGTAAACCATCTTCCTACAGAATCCTGTGAACTTCTCAACAAGCCTAACAAGACCAGAGGCAGTTTGCAATAGCAGTGAGGTATCATCAGCGAACAACAGGCCTGGGGTCTGCACTCCACCCAATTTACGAGCATCATTAACACAATCATATAAGTAAGGGATACAGGCATTTATAAAATTAAAAGAGTATGGGAGCCAACACACATCCCTGTCTCATCCCTTTCTGTAGTGTAAGCTCTCCCGTTAGTTCCCCATTTGTTTCCCACCTTATTCTAGTGTAGCTCTTGGAATATAATTCTTGAATCTGCTTTAGCAGAGGGCCCAAGACTCCAGTCCTATGTAGAACCTGCCATAGTTTGTGTCGGGAGACCAAATCAAAAGCAGATTTGAGGTCCACGAAGGCAACGAAAAGTCTCCCAACATCCAGGTCCACTGTCCTCCATTTAATCGTGAGAAAGCCGAAGACCTCGTCTACTGTGCTTGTCTTCTGCCTAAAACCCGCCTGCAGGTGACTTAGGGCATCATTTTCCTCTATCCACTCTTTGAGCCTACCCAGGACCTGATAGGAAAATATTTTTTACAGATTATCTAACAGACTTATTGGTCTATAATTACTGAGAACTGACCTCTCACATTTTATATAAATTGGAACGATTATCTCACCTTTCTAGGAACGGGGAGGGTTACTACCCGCCAAAACAGCGTTAGACAAGCTGTTTACATAGGGGCCCCAGAAGTTAAGATCAGATTTAAACAGATCAGAGGGTATCCCATCTAGTCCAGGCGCCTTTCCTAATTTTTGGGCCTTAATGGCTATCTCGCTTTCCCTCAGGGTAAATGGTGTGAGCCCACCTACACAAGAAGTAGCAGACGATTTTGCACTTTCTTTACCAATAGGAAAAGCAGACTCCTGTCTATACAATTCAGTAAAGTGACCGATCCAGGTATCAGCGGGAATGTGGTGGTCGGGCCTGGAGTTCTCATTCCGCCCATTTTGGGCTACCAAGGACCAAAACCGCTTTGAGTTGCTTTCCTTTGCTGCTGATAGTAATACCTGCCATGTCATCTCCTCCCAATGAGTCTTGCAGGTCATTTTTACAAATGCATACTCACGCCTTGCCAAGATTATCTTGGATCTATTATTTCGTTTTATTGCTTCCAAGAGTCTGCACTTGGCCTCTGTGCATGCTTTGTTGAACCACCTGTGACAATTCCCTACTTTCGGCTGTTTGTTCCCCGTGTTAGCTCTAAAAAATAGCTCTTTCAAGGAAGAAAGAAATTCTGCATGCAAGGCCATAATCTGGTTAGCTGTAGGTGTACAGAATCTAGTAGTTAATTGGTGGAGCGAAACAAAATTGAACATTTTAGCCACAAATTCATTTGAACTTATAAAGGACTCCCATTTTATGGCACCCTTATTATTTGACACCACTAGGGGAAGAATAACCTTGTGCTCTTGTTGTACGTATCTTTTTGCAAAGAACCACCTATCACATGCTACCAAAATGGGTGAGTGGTCACCATTGTATTGCTCACTCACCTTAGGTTTTTAATTACGTGCCAGATCCTGACATCAATAAGCACAAAGTCAAGAAAACTAATATAAGACCCTCTAAAAAATGTTGGTTTTGCTGGAGTGTCTGAGGGAAAGTGTCAATTTTTTGGCCGAAGACCATGTGTTGTCATAAAGTCAATGACCTGCAGGGCCCTAGTACTGGGTTTGAGCTGTTTTCTCGACATCAGGAAAGCTGGAATTCCTCATACAGAGTCCTCTACCTGTGTTAACTCAGAAAAAAGGGGGGTAGGCTCTAAGGAGACA
This sequence comes from Pleurodeles waltl, assembly GCF_031143425.1. Lineage (NCBI taxonomy): Eukaryota > Metazoa > Chordata > Amphibia > Caudata > Salamandridae > Pleurodeles > Pleurodeles waltl. The sequence continues at coordinate 683,152,405 of NC_090449.1, read as the reverse complement.
TTAAAATCTCTGGCTACGATGACAAAATGTGAGGAAAGAAAATCTGACTCAAGAGCATTCAGCAGGCAGATAGTATTAGTGGTTTGACTCGAGGGGCCAGGTCTATTGTATATATTAACGCACAAGAGCAAGGGCCCCTGGTTTAACTGAATTGAAACTGCCAATATGTCAACTGAATCAACAAAGATTTCCTTCATTTCACCCACCTCAGAGATGTTCATACATGTCATAAGACCCCGCCCGTTCTCCCAGATGTGGACGAGGTAGCCTCCTTACAAAAAGAGCTATACCCCTACCTGTAAACATTTGAAATGACCAAAGGTTTCTTGAATAAGCAGATGTTAAGGCTGTTGATAAAGAGCCCCCAGTCCACATCATCAATATTTTTTTTTCTAAGCCGGCTACATTCCATGAGATTCTGACATATTTAGATTTTCGGCTTGGTCAAGTCTCCTAGGAATAGGTGATTCTGAATCTGTTTCAGGTCCTGATTGAGGATTATCCGCAGCAGAAGATAGATGATTGTTCCAAGGGGCTGGTAATAAACACAGTCAGTCAAAGTCTGAAAGATCATCTGCTTGCATTATTCTCAGTGCGACCTGCTTCTCAGTTGAATTTGCATGCTCCCTCCTGATGGCCATGGAATGCACCATTGCAAGTGGAATGGGGTCCACAGTTCCCATGTTAAGTGGCCCCTTGCACAGGATGGTAGGTGTCCCCTTGGTCAAAGCACCTCGCTCGGGCCAGGAGCTTGTGAAGATGATATTTGAGTCATTTTGTAGGGGATTGGGTGCCTCCAGAGATGTCAAACCTTTTACCAGCCTGGGACTAGATAGCATTAACTTGATGGTATTCCAGCACCATGCCTTCTCTGAATAATGTGTAACAGGTATTATCTCTGACAATACAGTAGAGCCACATTGTCTGACATGCCTTATCCAATGGATGACTTTATTTTTTAACGATGAGCTGTCTTCTCATGTACTGGGAGGTAGTTGTGGTATCTTCTGTCTCATACAATGCTCTGTCTTGTGGATGCTGATGTCACTGGGGGAAGGCAATGGAACACTTTTTAATGAAGCATCTAGAATGTGAAGGGGAGATAGCAGTTGGAGGGCTATGAAGAGGCTATGTTTGTGGATGGGCTGCTTCATCATTAAAGAACCTACCACAACCTCATCAGAATCAACTTCTTTATTACACTGGCGACAAGTGGACCTTTGAAGGAGCAGCTCAACACCATTTTGAAGTTTTCACAAGCTTTTGAAGGAAGAGATTTGAAGCTTTTACCAGCTCTTGAAGGAACAGATTTCTCATTATCCTGACGACCAAGCTCTTCCTACAAGTAAGGAGCACAGCGCGTTTCAACAAGTGAAACTTATTATTTTTTTTATCTTAACATTTGTTGTTCTCTATCAGTTGCATTTCCTGCTCGAGCTCGTTTAACCTCTCGAGCAACACTGAGAGACGCGTGTTCTATTCCGTCTATCGTATCTTAGCGTTGCCTAGCAACTCAAAGAGACGCGTGCTATTTTCCTCGAGCGTATTTTTGTCCGTTTCGAGTGTTGTTTAGCAACACATAAAGTTTTATACACGTTTTTCCAACACGTGCTGCAACAAATAAAGACTCGTGCTACAAATACAGTGAGGTTCAGATGATTCAGCGTATAAAGCATATTGAGTTCTCTACGGGATCTTCTGCGGCTTTTTCTTTTGACTTTGTAGCACTCCTATTCAACCATTTGACTTTTAAAGGACTGAAAGATTGAACATGAGCACCTGCTTGGCAAGTTAAATAAAAAGCTACTTTCATAACCAATATATCTAAAGAATGCAGAATGTGCTCCTCCCTTTTTCCTGAGCTCTCCAGAGAGCCCACGATAAGGTGGAGTAAATGGAAAAAGACTTTCTTGCATTATGCAAGGGTTTGCGGGACCAACATTTCCAGTGAGAGGAAAACATCTTTGTTACTCATTCTCTGGGAAGCGAGGTTCAAGAGGTCTTCAACAATCTACCTGATTTGGAAGAATATGTAAAGGATCTGAATGAATTTGATATGTGCCTAAAGAAATTGGATCTCTAATATCTACCAAAAGTCAGCACAATTTTGGAAAGGTACCATTTTGGAATAAGGGAACAGAGACCCGAAGAGAGTGTGGAAGAATATATTACATCTTTAAGGAAGTTGGCATCCACCTGCAATTTTGGACCAACTCTAGAAGAGCGTATTAGGGACCAGTTCATGTTAAAGTGTTGCAGCGACAAGATTAGCCATGAACTGTGGACTAAAGATAATCCATATCTGCACGAAGTTATTGATATTGCCAAAAGAGTTGAGCACACACTGGCTTGTGTAGAAGTGTTAGAAAAAAATAAGAGCTTTCCTGTCAATAAAGTATGTATGAAGGGTGAAAAGAATAAAGGAAAAGATTTGGACAAGAATAAGATTCCACAAGCTATGGGAAAAACGAGAACAGGAGTTTGTTTTAGATGTGGGAATCCTGGACACTTTGCTTCATTCAAATTTTGTCCTGCTTTGAATGTTCTATGCAAGTCTTGCAGTAAGAGGGGACATTTTTCCAAATGTTGTAGGTCCACGAAGGATCCTAAACAAAATTTTGTTAGAGTAGTTGATGATTGTATTTTGTCTGTGACTTCTCAGTGTGAGCGGAAGAAACAACTTTAAGAACAAGTGTATGTTGGGGATGCAAATGTGGAGATGCTTTTCAATTCTGGTGCATAGTTGACTTTGATTTCAAATGAAGTGTTTGATGAGCATTTCAGTGACAAGATAAAATTACTTGATCCTGATGTGATTCCGGGAGCCTATGGAGGAGAAATTATTCAATTGAAAGGGTACTTTGAATCTGTCCTTTCTTTAAAAAATAAGTCTGTGTATGGGAAGATTTATGTGCCGATAAAAGGAGACAGTGTGATTGGCTGGCCCCATCAGAGGGATCTGAGAATCATCATTGATCCTCCGCCTACACCGGTCATGCTCAGAGAGGAATATTTGGAAGATTTATTGAGTGTGCTTGAGCTTAAGTGTTTGAATCCGCAGAGCGATTACACATTTTTGAGTGAAGAATACCCTGCGGTTTTGAAAGGATATGTGCATCAAATTAGGTTAAAACAAGGAGCAGTTCCTGTAGTGGCCAAGGTTCGCCCTATGCCCTCATCTGTGAGAGATGCTCTGGAGACAGAGATCAAGAAGTTGTATGAACTGGGTGTCATTGAACCAGTGGAATGTTCAAAGTGGGTGGCGCCCATTGTAGTAGCTCGTAAGGCTTCTTGTGAGATTCGGTTGTGTGTCGACTTAAGAGCTCTCAACGGGTGTGTGATCAGTGATCAATTTCCCCTGCCAAATATCACTGAAATGGTTACTTTATTACATGGTGCAAATTTTTTTACCACTTTAGACTTAACAGCAGCTTTTCACCAAATTAGATTACACGAAAATTCTAAAGATTTTACTACTTTTGTGACACCGTTTGGTACTTTTCGTTATACTAGGATGCCATTTGGACATGTGTCTGCAGCAGCTGTTTTCCAACGAGTCATGTACAAGTTGCTGGGAGAGATGTGTGGGGTGAAATGTTTTCAAGATGACATTTTGATTTATGGTGAAAGCAAAGAGACACATGAGAGGAGAGTAAAAGAAGTCTTAGACAAACTGAATAATGGAGGTTTAACTCTTAATTTGAAGAAATGTAATTTTGGAATGGAAGAGGTTGAGTATCTTGGGCATAGAGTCAATGGTGAGGGTGTTCTACCTAAAAGAGATTTGATTGATAGCATTGTGAAATTACATACTCCAAGGTCAAAGGAAGATTTGCTGTCGTTTTTGGGCATGGTGAAATTCCACAGTAAATTTTTACCAAACTTAGCTGCAAAGAGCACTGAGATGAGGAAGTTGTAAAAAAAAAAAAGATTGTGTGGACTAAGGAGTGCGACATGGAGTTTGCGAGTATCAAGAGGAAGCTGAGTCATTGTTGCAGGAAGATGAAAAGAATTCTGTGCTAAAGCCTGTAGTATACATTTCTAAATCATTGTGGGGTGCGGAAGAAAGGTATTCTACGATTGAGAAAGAAGCATTAGGTGTCTATTGGTCTGTGAAGAAACTCAAATCATTTTTGTGGGGAAGAAGATTCTATGTACACACTGATCACAAACCGTTAGCAGAAGTATTTACCAAAAAGGGGCTTAATTCCATTTCTATGCGCATTTGCAAGTGGATTGTGGGGTTACAGGATTTTTGCTTTAATATTCAGTATATTCCAGGTTCATCAAATAAGGTTGCTGATTGTTTATTGAGACTTAGTTCAGTGGTTGAAGAAGGGTTAGTTGATGAGGACGATGTGAGAGTTTGCAGTATTACTGATGGGTGCATTTCCCAGGATGGTTGGGTCAGAGCAGTTGTTAATGATTCTGTTTTACAACGAGTGAAGGAAGCTATGTCACAGGGGTGGAAGTGTGAGTGGAAAAGAGATCAAGATTTGTTGAGTTATTGGAAGGTTAAGGATGAACTGTCCTTTGACAAAGGTGTATTGTTATGTGGGTCAAGACTTGTCGTACCTTCAGAGTTGAGGGACAGAGTGATGAGTCTTGGTCATAAGGGGCATCAAAGGATGTGCAAAACCAAGGCGAGGATCAGACTTAGTTTTCGGTGGCCTGGGATGGACTTGATGGTGGAGAGGTTAATCAGAAATTGTATCGATTGTTCCTGTAGTGACAAGATACATAAAGTCAGAACTCCTCCCATGGTGGTTAGAGATTTGCCTTCCAAACCATGGGAACATGTGGCCTTAGACATAATTGGTCCATCACATTCCAGAAGTGGGACTAATTTTCTGCTTATGTTAATTGACCAATTTTCTAGGTGGGCTGAGATTGGAGTTGTCAGAAGCACTGAATCGGGGAAAATCATAGAGTTTTTGAATGAAGTGTTTAGTCGTGAGGGGCTACTTAAAAATATTTTGACAGACAATGGACATCAATTTGTGTCCTCCACAATGCAAAATTATTTTAATATGCATGGGATTGTTCACAAGAAGTGCTCTTTGTATCATCCCGAGGGTCATGGCACTATTGAAAGGTTCAACAAAAGCGTTGGATTTGAGTACGGGTAGATGTTGGAAAGATGCTTTGAAAACTTTTCTGAAAGCGTACAGGTTTTCCCCGCATATTTCAACAGGGAAATTCCCTTTTGAGGTATTCAGGGGGAGAAAGCTGACACCCTTTTGTCTCCTGGATGGGTGTACTGGGGAAAGGTGGGAGGAGGTTCGTGGGAGCCGATGAGTGGGGGTAATGTGAGAGAAAAGAAAATGATTGAGAAAAGAAAGGAGTATTATGATTTACGTAAGGGCACGAAGAATGTGTGTTTTGATGTTGGAGACAAGGTGCTGATCAAAAAACCAACATTATACAAGAGTAGCTCTAAGTTCATGGGTCCATTCAAAGTTGTGAAACTTTTCCGCAATGCTGTGAAAGTTGATGATGGAAGAGTTTGGAATCTCAATAGAGTTGTTAGTGTTAATAGGTAATTTTGTATTTTCATGTTTATTTGTTTCCAGGTTACTTTTACTGTTTTCTTCCATTTCCTTTGTTCATCCTTAGTTCTTCTGTTTGTAAAATGTGGAGATGTGTGGTATCTTCTCTCTCATACAATGCTTTGTCTTCTGGATGCTGATGTCACTGGGGGAAGGCAATGGAACACTGTGTAAAGAAGCATCTAGAATGTGAAGGCGAGATAGCAGATGGAGGGCTATGAAGAGGCTGTGTTTGTGGATGGGCTGCTTCATCATTAAAGAACCTACTACAAACTCATCAGAATCAACTTCTTTATTACAGTGGTGAATGTACTTTACACATTTAAATTGGGTAGCCACTATTATAGAACTTAGCAGAAGGCTGCACAATGGTTGAATCCCATGCCATTTTCACACAGTGGCAAGATGATGGTAAAGGGCAATTTTGACCATTGGCCCTAGGGTGGATAATAGGACAGGCCAAGAGTGCTCTCTCACCACAGAGAGGCCTAACAGCTGGACTGGAAAAGGCCTCACTCCTCATGTTCTTCTGTTCTAAAAGAGTATACAAGATAGAGTTTGAGCCTTCCTTTTGGGTAAATTCAGTATCCCTCTTCAATGCAATAGGTCGAGGGAGATTAAGTCCCTGATTTATACTTTTTGGTGCAAAACTGCACTAACACAGTTTTGCACCAAAAAGTTTAGCACCGGCTTGCACCATTTCTGTGCACCAGCCGGGCACCATATTTATGGAGTGGTGCAAGCCGGTGCAAAGGGTAGGCTAGCGTAAAAAAAATGACGTTAGTCGGTGGAGCTGGCAGTATGGAAGAAGGGGGTTTTGCACCAAAAAAGTACGCTAGGCAGGTTAGGGTAAACAAAAGAAAATGACTCTAAACTGCCTAGAGTCATTATCTGATGCAAAACCATTTATACCACATGACTCTTGTCTTAGAAAAGACAAAAGTCATGCCCACCTCCTCAGTGGCCAGCACAGGGGACCAGGATCTCCTGGGCATGGCCATGGCACCCAGTGCCATGTAGGGGGCCCCTTTTCAGGGCCACCAATGGCACTTTAAAAAAAAAATACTTAGCTGTACTTACCTATACTGACCTGGGATGGGGTCCCCCATCCTCCTCTGATCCTCTGGTGTGGGTGGGGGTGTCCCTGGGGTCTGGGGAGGGCACCTGTGGGCTTATTCCATGGTGTTCCACCATGGAAATAGGCCCATAGTTCACCTAACGCCTGCCCGCTCCAGGCATTAAAAATGGTGCAAAGCAAGCTTTACATAATTTTTTGACCCCTCCTCCCTCCTGTGCGTGATTTTAGCATGGGGGATAAATATGGCGCTAAGGCCATAGAGTCATTATTTGCAAGGGAATGCCTACTTTGCATCTCATTGACACAAAGTTGGTTTCCACATCCAACAAAATTACATTAACTCCATAAATTTGGCGCTAGACGGGTCTAGCACCAAAGTATAAATATGGAGTTAGTTTTGCACCAAATTTGCGTCAAACAAAATGACACAAATTTGTTTTAGCTTCTTCACTTCTTCTTTTATAACAGTAATAAGAGTTACCACTTCCTCTTGGGAGAGCTCTCCAATGGGCAGGTGGATAGAAGTTTGTGGAGTTGGAACAGGTTTTCTTAAACGAAAATATTAGTCAAGGGCCCCCAATGGCAAAAAGCGATTTGTGCAGGGAATATCGTGGACAATTGCACTGGATATTGGAGCACCCTCGGGAATTGAGTGTGGGGAACTAATTTTCATGGTCTCTGCATTTGAAGCTTCAAGTTCCCTTGGTACCGCCAATGCTTTCGGGGCGTCACGCTTGCAGACAGAATCTCCCTTGCTGGACAGTCTAGACTTAAAAAAGGGGGAAAGTGAGAAGCTTTTCGGCCCTTTCGGGGTCGCTTCTCTTTCCTCTTCAGCATAGATTCTACTTCTTCGATCAATGTGTTGATTTCATTGGTGACACAATTTGAGAGGTTATGGGAGATTTTATGAAGCTTAGGGATTTTTGATGAAGTTGCTCCCACTGCAGGACTGTCTTTTGCCTTCCCCTTCCCCATCCTCCAGCTGTAATAAAGCTAGCAATAACTTTTTGATGCTGTAGCAATGAAATATCTAGAGGCCAATCCCTACCTTAGGGCCAAGAGGGCTGGCCCAGCCCGGCCTCAGTCAGTCTCTGACTCTGCCGGAGTACTGGAGTGCTATTAAGTGAGGTTGGTGCTGCTTCTGGGCTTCTGATGCCCTCCCTGAGTTCCTGGGGCAGCGAATCCACTCTGCAATGTGTCCAGTGCTGCAGGAGTACTGGATCACTACTAAGCATGGCTGGTGCTGCTTCCAGGCTTCTAGCACTGCCCCCTGTGTTCCTGGGGCAGCAAATCCACTCTGCAACGCATCCTAACTCATGGACTGTCTTCCTGTCCCAGTGCTCTCACAAAGAGCAGTCCTTTTGCCTCACCCAAACTATTACTTAGTCCTAACCCTGTACAATGTAGGTTCCACATACGCTTTGACCAATCACTGTAGGAAAGGGCCTCATGTTGGCATGGTTACCCCCACATTTTGCCTGCTGTCTGTATGTTTTGACTGTTTTGACTGGGATCCTGCTAGCCAGGACTCCAGTGATTATGTTCTTTCCCTCTAAATTTGGTTACTCAGGACTTTGCACCCCCCCAAAATTGGCATACTGGCACCCCCATATAAGTCCCTAGTATATGGTACTTAGGTACCCAGGACATTGGGCACCAGGGGTTCCCGATGGGCTGCAGCATATATTGTGCCACCCATGGGAGCCCATGCAAAATGTGTCTGCAGGTCTGCCATTGCAGCCTGTGTGAAAAGGTGCAGGCACCCTTTCACTGTAGGACACTGTACCAGGTCACTGTCAGTCACCACTGTGGTAGGCCCTTCTAGCCCAGAGGGCAGGGTTCAGGTACCTGTGCATGAGGGCACCCCTGTAGGAGCAGAGGTGCCCATATGAACTCCAGCTACCTTACACTGGACTACATAAGTGCGGGAAGCCATTTTAAATGTGTACTGGACACAGGCCCCTACCTGTGTTCAGCTACAAAATGGTAACTCCGAACCTGGGCATTTTGGTATCAAACTTGTCGGAATCACACCCCAATACTGTTGCTAGTATTGATTGTATGATTCCATGCACCATGTGGGCTCCTTAGAGGACCTTCAGCATTGCCCCTACCAGTCTTCTGGGGTTTTCCAGGCAGTCCACGCTGCTACCACAACTCAGACAGGTGTCTGCCATCCTACTGCTTGACCAGCTCAAGCAGGGGAAGGCAGAACAAAGGAGTTCCTGTGGGAGAGAGAGGCAACACCCTCCCCCTTGGAAATAGGTGTGACATGGCTTGGGAGGGGTAGCCTCCCCGAGTCACTGGTATACTTTGAATGATACATTTGGTGCCCTCCTTGCAGAAACTGGTTTGCACCAATCCAAGGATCCCGGTCCCTGCTCTGGCACAAAACTGGACAAAGGAAAGGGGAGTGACCACTCCCCTGTCTGTCATCACCCTACGAGTATTGCCCAGAGTTCCTCCAGGGGGCCACTCAATTCTGCCATCTTGCTTCCAAGGTGGGCAGAGGCCCCAGGGAGCATCTGAGTGGCCAGGTTAGATAGGTGATGTCACAGCCCCCTCCTGATAGGTGGTCACCCTGCTAGGTGACCAATCCCCCTTCCTGTGCTATTTAGGGCCTCACTCTTGGGTGGGTCCTCAGATGCGACATGCAAGATTCCAGCCGGACTCCTCTGCATTGTTTACTTCATCTTCTGGCCAACGGGACTACAACTGGCCCCTCCAGGAACAAACAATCTGCAACTCCAGTGAAGACTCTGCTCTGCAACATTGTTTCTCCAGCTCCTTCAAACAACTGCAACATTTCCCTGGCTCTGCATCTTCTGAGGGTGACAAGTCTTCAGCCTGCACAAGAAGTAAGAAGGAGTCTCTCTTGGAGTGAAGGAGTCACACCCCTGCATCCGCAGGCACCAACTGCAATGACATCCGCCTGTGTGGATTTTCTCTCCTCCAGAGCTGCATGGATCCTGCCTTACAGGTGGTGGTTCATAGTGGTTCCCTTGGTCCTCTCTACCAGGTGTTCAACTTGGGAGACAGTAAGGACGTGCCTCTCCTTGCAGGACAGTACCCCTGTGCACCACGACTCTTGCAGCTACCAAGGTTGGTTTGTTCCAAGGGATCTTCAGGCTCTGTGTAGCTACGGCCCCCAGCATACCTTTCTGCAAAGCACAGTCTCCTGCCTGCTGCTCCAGCGACGTGGGACTCCCCTTCAGGTGTGCTGAGTGGGCCTCACTGCGACTCCTGTGCCTGCTACCAGTGGGTTGCCTGTGTGGGCTGCCTCATCTTCTTGTAACTCTCCCAGTGGCTGAAGGTCACCTCAGACTCCCGTCCTTGGATTGAGTCCCCTGAACCTTGCTGGTCCTCTTCAGCCTTGCAAACCTTCTAGCACCACTAACCAACTGCATCTCGACCACCAACATGGGACATCATTTGCATCACTTCTGGGACTCCTCTTCAGCTCCTGTGCTGCACTGCTGACCTTTGTCTACCGTCGATCTGGTCCTGCATCCACAGAAGGGTGGGTAGTGGCTCCTGACACAACTGGACACTCAAACTCAAACTGGATTTGGGCTGCTTCCTTTGCAGGTCCTCTTCTGTCATGATCCACCTGACAGAAGGGAAAACCAGGGAAAACCAGGTGTTACCTCTCATCTCCTTGTCGCTGGGAGGCACTTGGTACTTACCTTTTAGTTCCTCCAGCTCCCTCCTCCTGAATTCAAATCCTTGGGTGGTGGTCTGCTTTTCACATTCGATTTTTTTTGTCTATGGTTTGGCCTTCCCCTAGGGCCCTTACTATTTGCTATTGCTTTTACCTATGCATGTTGCTTTCTTTGCTATTAATTGATTGCTAATGTGTATATAATGATATGTTTACTTACCTCCAGTTGGGGGATTGCTTATTCAGTATTCTAGTATTTGTGTTACTATAATAAAGTACCTTTATTTTTTATAACACTGTGTGGTTCTTTCATGTGTGAAAGTGTTGTGTGGCTATCGTGGTATTGCATAAGCTTTGCATTCTCCTGGATAAGTCTTGGTTGCTCATCCACAGCTACCTATAGAGAGCCCTGGCTTCCTAGAAATTTCATACACCTAACTAATGGGGGATATCTGGACCTAGTATAGGATGATAATACTATGGGGGTCATTCTGACCGCGGCGGACGGCGGTCACCGCCCGCCACGCGGTTCCCGCCGAAAGACCGCGGCGGTCATTCTGGCTTTCCCACTGGGCTGGCGGGCGACCGACGAAAGTCCGCCCGCCAGCCCAGCGGGAAACACCCTTCCCACGAGGACGCCGGCTCAGAATTGAGCCGGCCGTGTGGGAAGGTGCGACGGGTGCAGTTGCACCCGTCGCGAATTTCAGTGTCTGCTAGGCAGACACTGAAATTCTTTTTGGGGCCCTCTTACGGGGGCCCCTGCAGTGCCCATGCCATAGGCATGGGCACTGCAGGGGCCCCCAGGGGCCCCGCGGCACCCCCTACCGCCATCCTGTTCCCGGCGGGAGAACCGCCAGGAACTGGATGGCGGTAGGGGGTGTCAGAATCCCCATGGCGGCGGGACACCGCCGACTTTCCGTCTCTGGCCGCGGCTGAACCGCCGCAGTCAGAATGCCCAGCGGTGCACCGCCAGCCTGTTGGCGGTGCTACCGCCGACCTCCGCCATGGCGGTAATTACCGCCAGGGTCAGAATGACCCCCTATATGTGTTCACCACATACCAGGCCAGCTTCCTACAATCAGTCTCTCAGATTGGGACCTCTCTTCAAGGGAGTTACAGGCAAGAAAGTTTTGTATCTGCACATGATTCTCTTGATCTTCTTTGAGAGAGTGCCAAAGGTGGTCGCACAAACCAAGTTCAATAGATTACTTTGTTCCCTAGGTTCTAGCAAGGTTTCTCTGTCATTGTACCATGCACGTTTGAGTGATTTTTTCAGTAATCTAGATGGATAAACCTGAGCAAGAAGATTCTGTTTTAATTTGTGTGCTTCTGAAAAGTAATCTTTTTTTTTGCAGAGTTCCACCTAAGGTGGAGAAACTGACCTAACGAGAGATTGTCTTTTAGAGATTGAGGGTGGTGGCTATTGTATTTTAGGAGTGTGTTGCATGCTGTAGATTTGGTGAATAAAGTGGGGTATAATTTGAAACCATCTGTTTTTCCTTGTAATGTCCAGAAAGTTCATCATCCCACTGCTGTATGAAGTTCAGATTGGGATTACATACGTTAATCTAAGTGTGGAGCTCAAAAAGACTTTCAGTGTCCCTTTTCCAAATCAAGAAGATGTAGTCCATATATGTCATCCATTTAGATATTTGAGACTTGAATGGATTATTAGTGCTATCAATAAATTGTGATTCAAAATGAGCAACATAGATGTTCGCTTTGTCTGGGGCAAAAAACACTCCCACTGCTAATTTCTTAATCTGTCCATAGAGCTGATTCTCAAATCCAAGAACATTTCTGTTGAGTGCTAACTCAGTACAGTCAAGAAAAAATCAAGTAGGTACCTGGTGTGGTCGGTTTTAGTCTCAAGTAATTGATCAAGGAGAGTAAGGACCTCTGGTTGTGCCATGCTGTGTGCAGACTCTCAGTGGCCTGGGTTACTTAAATCTCTTCTTGAGGGTTGAATGGTTAATTTTCTATAGACTTGATGACAGCTGTAGTATTCCTAATGCTTAATAGCAAAAGGTTGAATTAAAAAATCTGCATGAAAGCGATTAGAGAATGGAATCTCACCCTGATATAATGGGGGGTTCAGGTGGTTTCGTAGAATGTTTGTGAATTTTGAGCAGAATGTATGTGGCCGGGGCTACAGGATCGGGATTATTGAGAAATGTTGCTTCATTAGCACTCAGCCTCCCTTCATCAAAGTCTCTATTGTTTAAGGCAGAGATAAGGGTCTTTATTTTATTAGTCCATGTTAGACCTGACATGCCTTATGGTGGTCACCCCTAACTTTTTGCCTGCCTCCCTTCACTATTTGTAAACTCTGTTTTTGCTGTCTTTTAGACTCTGCATACTTTAACACTGCTAACCAGTGCTAAAGTGCATATGCTCTCTCCCTTTAAACATGGTAACTTTGGATCATACTCAATTGGACTATTTAATGTACTTATAAGTCCCTAGTAATGTGCACTGTATGTGCCTAGGGCCTGTAGATAAAATGCTACTAGGGGGCCTGCAGCACTGGTTGTGCCACCCACTCAAGTAGCCCCTTTACCTTGTCCCAGGCCTGCCATTGTAAAGCCTGTGTGTGCAGTTTCACTGCCACTTTGACTTGGCATTTAAAAGTACTTGCCAAGCCTAAAGCTCCCCTATTTCTACACATAAGTCACCTCTAATGTGTGCCCTAGGTAACCCCTAGAGTAGGGTGCTGTGTGGGTAAAAGGCAGGACATGTACCTGTGTAGTTTACATGTCTTGGTAGGGTAAAACTCCTAAGTTTGTTTTTTCACTACTGTGAGGCCTGCTCCCTTCATAGGCTAACATTGGGGCTGCCCTCACACATTGTTAAAATGGCAAGTGCTGATCTGAAGGGAGTATGAAGGTCATATTTAGTATGGCCAGAATGGTAATACAAAATCCTGCTGACTGGTGAAGTTGGATTCAATATTACTATTTTAGAAATGCCACTTTTAGAAAGTGAGCATTTCTCTGCACTTAAATCTTTCTGTGCCTCACAATCCACGTCTGGCTAGGTTTAGTTGACAGCTCCTTGTGCATTCACTCAGACACACCCCAAACACAGGGTACTCAGCCTCACTTGCATACATCTGCATTTTGAATGGGTCTTCCTGGGCTGGGAGGGTGGAGGGCCTGCTCTGAAACAAAGGACTGCTGCACCCCCTACTGGGACCCTGGCAGACAGGATTGAACTGAAAGGGGACCTGGTGCACTTCTAAGCCACTCTTTGAAGTCTCTCCCACTTCAAAGGCACATTTGGTTATAAAACAGGGCCTCTGCCCTACCACCTCAGACACTTGCTGGAGAAGAAACCTGAACCAGAACCTGCATCCTGCCAAGAAGAACTGCCTGGCAGCTCAAAGGACTGACCTGTCTGCTTTCTACAAAGGACTGCTGCCTTGCTGTTGGCCTGCTGCCTTGCTGAACTCTTGTCTGGCTGCAAAAGTGCTCTCCAAGGGCTTGGATAGAGCTTGCCTCCTGTTCCCTGAAGTCTCAGGACCAAAAAGACTTCTCTTTTTCATTTGGACTCCTCGTGCGCCAAAAAATTAGACGCACAGCTTGTTCCGTGATGAGAAAATTGCCGCACGCCGATCCAGAAAGACGCCGCTCAACGCAACGCCTACGGTGCGACCGGAACTTCGACGCACGGCCTCGCATGGACAACGCCACCCGACTTCCAGAGAGGAAATCGACGTGACGCCTGCCGTGAGAAAGAAAACTCCACGCACAGCCTCCCGGAACTACGCGCAGCCGGATAACAAGCTGAGGAATCCACGCACAGACCCTGGGACATCTGGTAATCCCACGAACCATAGAAGGAGTCAGCCCGCGTGCCGGAAAACGACGCACGTCTTCCCCGAGTGAAAAATAACGACGCAAGTCCGTGTGTGAAGGGGTGAAACCGACGCACACACCATTTTTCTTCCCGCAGAACTACGCACGTCTCCCCGTGTGAAAAATAACGACGCAAGTCTGTGTGTGAAGGGGCGAAACCGACGCACACACCATTTTTCCATGCATCTCCTCCTCTGCGGCCCTCTGCGGAGATTTTCCACTCCAAACCAGGTACTTTGTGCTTGAAAGAGACTTTGGCGGTCATTCTGACCTTGGCGGTAAAAGGCGCTTACCGCCGGTCAGAAGACCGCCATAACACCGCCGCGGCCACGGTAAACCGCCACGGTCATTCTGACCCGCAACTGGCAAACCGCCAAAAACCCGACATCCACAAAAGTCCGCCACATTAAAGGTCAGCGAAAAAAAGGCGATGACCAAACCTCCACCGTCACGCCAACAGAAATACGCCCATACCATTACGACCCACGAATCCACGCGGCAGTCTTTCAAACGCGGTATTCCATTAGCGGTACACACCGCCGCGGTCAAAATACACACACCCTTACAAAACACAACCACATTGGACAATTTGAAATACACACACCTGAGACACATAAACACACCACCCCCACACACCCAATACAATATAAAACACACACCCACATTACCCACAAACCCTTACTTCCACAATTGCGAATCAAGGACAGAGAGAGACAGCACTGCTTAGAGTAGACCATCACACAGAAGCTAATCACAACATCACCCACACAATTACAACGCACAAAACACCATACACCACCACACTCACCACACTCCACAACACATACAACATCCCTCACCTCATGCACACCACCCCATGGCACCCCAAAGACACCCCAGGTTCTCTGACGCAGAACTCAGGGTCAAGGTGGAGGAAATAGTACGTGTAGAGCCCCAGCTCTTCGGGGCACAGGTGCAGCATACAACAATTGCTAGGAAGATGGAGCTATGGCAAAGGATAGTCGACAGGGTCAATGCGGTGGGACAGCATCCACGCAATCGGGAGGACATCAGGAAGAGATGGAACGACCTACGGGGGAAGGTGCGTTCCATGGTATCAAGGCACAACATTGTGGTGCAGAAGACTGGCGGCGGACCCCCACCTACTCCCCCCGAATTCACAGCATGGGAGGAGGAAGTCTTGCACATCCTGCATCCTGAGGGCCTCGCAGGAGTAGCTGGAGGAATGGACTCTGGTAAGTCAAATCTTAACTACTACTTCCCAACCCCACCCCATCTGCATGCCAGCACATAGCCCCACCCTCACTCCCACCCCCATCACACCAACTCCTTCCAAATGTACCACCATCACAACCCACCCATCCCAACACCTAGACCTGCATGCGACCACAAAGCATGGACACCCATCACCAAAGCATGCCCACTGCACATAACCATCTCCCCCACAAGCCACCCTCACAAAAGCCCCCACACGGGAATGCCTGCACTTGGGTACACGGACACCCATCCATCCCACGAAAAGCCACACACAGAACTAATAACCATACCCTTATACCCCTGCAGGACCCGAACGCCACCACACCGCCACGGAGGGTCCAGAGATGTCCATCCCACCCCCAGAAGAGGTCCCCAGCAATGACAGCAGCTCTGTCGACCTGGACCCTGATGACCAGCCCGGCCCATCGGGGACCTCTGGACAGTCGGTTCCCCACAGACAGCCACAGGCTACACCAGACCTAACCCCCTCTGGGAACACCAGCACAGCTCCCACCCAGCGGGCCCATGCCTCTGTCTCCAGGACACGTTTATCAGCGGTGTGTCCGCCACTACAGGGCACCCAGGTTGACCCACCACCCCAACAATAACAGGGACCTGGGGGCAGTGGTAGTGGGCACACCGTCCAGGGGACAGAGGCCCAGGGAAACAGGGGAACTGGGAGGGCTGCTGTGCGACAGGGGGGGGACAGGCCCAGGGAACCGACTCTCCAAGAGGCCCTCACAACCATCATGGGAGCATACCACCACTCCCAGGAGACGATGGCGACGGTACTGGCCAGGTTCCAGGAGATCCAGGCACAGCAGGAGGAACGGTACATGGGGTTCAGAGAGGAACTGAGGAACATTGGTTCCGCAATGGGGACCATCGTCCTGGCCCTTAATCAGATAGTCACCACATTGCGGGACCATGTGGCACCCCAAAGGGCCCCTGTCACTAGCCCAGGCCAGGAACAGCCTACCACCTCAGCCGGCGCTAGTGGACAGGAGGCCCCCACACAACGTCAGGCCACCAGAACCCCACTTCCTGCTGAAGAACAACCACCCCGCAAGCGGAACCTGAGATCACACAAGAAGACAGAGTAGGATTGCAAGACCCCCGCCAGCATAATATAACCCCTGATGTCATCCCACTGTCTCACATTGTCACCCTGTCCAACCTTGAACTGCCCCTGCTCCATCCTTCCACAGGCATATGGACAATGCACCTGTGCGACTGAGAACTGGACTCTGCCATGCACATTTCTCCACCCCCACCCATCACCGTTTTACTATCATGTACCTATATGTAGCACTTATAATAAATCACCTATTGCACTTACAATTTCAGGAGTCTGCTTTTATTTTACTATTATGTTTCACACATAACGGTGCAATTATGTTCTGTTACATTGTAATGACAACATACCAATGACAACAAGCTGTAGTCCATGGGCAAACAAAGCAGAAGTCACGCAGTTGGTCAAACAGCTCTGAAAAGTGAAGGGAAAGTCACAATTCAGCTAAAAGGAAATGGTGGGAAACACAGAAAGTAGAGACGCATGAGGCCTCAAGTAAATGTAAAATGGCGTGGGTGAATCTTACCTGTGTGCTACTGAAAATACTGTTGTATAACTGTATCCCTGTTGTCCGTGTCGTCCCCGTCGTCTTCCTCCTCTTCACTCTCCACAGGCTCCACAGCTGCTACAACACCACCATCTGGACCATCCTCCTGCAGGAAAGGCACCTGATGTCGCAATGCAAGATTGTGAAGCATACATCAGGCCACGATGATATGGCACACCTTCTTTGGTGAGTACATTAGGGATCCACCTGTCATATGCAGGCACCTAAACCTGGCCTTCAGGACCCCGAAGGTCCTTTCAATTATCCTCCTAGTTCGCCCATGGGCCTCATTGTAGCGTTCCTCTGCCCTTGTCCTGGGATTCCTCACTGGGGTCAATAGCCAGGAGAGGTTGGGGTAACCAGAGTCACCTAATAACCACATACGGTGTCTCTGTAGCTGTTCCATCACATAAGGGATGCTGCTATTTCGCATAACATACGCGTCATGCACTGACCCAGGGAACATGGCATTCACATGGGAGATGTACTGGTCTGCCAAACAGACCACCTGGACATTCATAGAATGATAACTCTTTCTATTTCTGTACACCTGCTCACTGCCTTTGGGGGGTACCAAAGCCACATGGGTCCCATCAATGGCACCAATGATGTTGGGGATATGTCCAAGGGCATAGAAATCACCCTTCACTGTAGCCAATTCATCCTCCTCAGGGAAAACAATGTATCTCTGCATGTATTTCATCAGGGCAGACAACACTCTGGACAAAACCTTAGAAAACATAGGCTGAGACATCCCTGATGACATGGCCACTGTTGTCTGAAAAGACCCACTTGCCAAAAAATGGAGTACTGACAGAACCTGCACCAGAGGGGGAATCCCTGTGGGTTGGCGGATGGGGGACATCAGGTCTGGCTCCAGCTGGGCACACAGTTCATGAATAGTGGCTCTGTCAAGTCTGTAACGAAGTATAATATGTCGTTCTTCCATTGTCGACAGGTCCACCAGCGGTCGGTACACGGGAGGATTCATCCTTCTCCTCGCAAGTCCCAGCGGACGGTGCCTAGGAAGGACAACATGGAGTACAGAGTCAAGCAACCCACAGGTTCGTTCAAACAGCTTGCACAGTAAAAGAATCGCAATGCAGTGAAAGGCGTGTATGAGTGGCAATGCACGGCCTAGGCCTGTGTGACGCAGTAGAAATTAAGCCATGTGGGCCTTTGAAATGGCGGCTGCCTGACCTGTGAAGTGTGACAATGGGATGTGAGGTCAATGCGTTGGCGTGGCACACCGTGGCGGTAGGCGGTCGAAGACCGCGGTGCGAAGCCGCATTGGTTAACATTGAACCCTATGGGTCTCAGTAGCCAATGACGATGTGCGCCGGCGGTGGCGGTACGCACCGCGGCGGTACGCACCGCCGCGGGCGTGACTGCCATTTTCTAGCTGCTTAATCACTCGAGACCTGATCATCCACAGGAGAGGACCTATACTGCAAGTGCTGCTGTGACCTCGGTCTGGGAGATACTATGGGGCATATTTATACTCCGTTTGCGCCGGAAATTCGTCGTTTTTTTTTACGCAATTTCGACGCAAAACTAACTCCATATTTATACTTTGGCGTTAGACGCGTCTAGCGCCAAAGTCCATGGAGTTTGCGTCATTTTTTAGCGTGGACACCTACTTTGCGTTAATGAGATGCAAGGTAGGCGTTCACGTCTAAAAAATCGACTTCGAGGCATGTGCGTCGGATTTATACTCCCGGGCAAAAATCACGCCCGGGAGTGGGCGGGTCAAAAAAAATGACGTACGGCCGCATTTGCGCTGTTTTTTAGCGCCTGCAAAAGGCAGGCGTTAAGGGACCTGTGGGCTCTGAAGGAGCCCAGAGGTGCCCTCCCATGTCCCCAGGGACCCCCCCATCACCCTTGCCCACCCCAGGAGGACACCCAATGCTGGAGGGACCCATCTCAGGGACATTAAGGTAAGTTCAGGTAAGTGTTTTTTTTTTTTTTTTTTGTGGCATAGGGGGGCCTGATTTGTGCCCCCCTACATGCCACTATGCCCAATGACCATGCCCAGGGGACAGAAGTCCCCTGGGCATGGCCATTGGGCAAGAGGGCATGACTCCTGTCTTTGCTAAGACAGGAGTCATTTCTATGGGGGTTGGGAGTGAAAAAAAATGGCGCAAATCGGGTTGAGGCGAAAAAATTGCATCAACCTGACTTGCCCAATTTCTTGACGCCCAAGCTCCATTTTCCCCTACGCCGGCGCTGCCTGGTGTACGTTGTTTTTTTTTAACGCACACCAGACGGCGCCGGGGGATAATGCCGGCTAACGTCATTCAATAAATACGGCGCCCGCATGGCGCTTCAGAATGGCGTTAGCCGGCGCTAATTTTTTTGACGCAAAACTGCGTTAGCGCAGTTTTGCGTCAAAAAGTATAAATATGGGCCTAGGGCTGCTTCACTTCAGAAGAGTTGGAGAAACTTGTTGATGGGGTCCTCCCCCAGTATGGGCTACTCTACGGTCCTCCAGACCAACAGGTGAGTACACTGGGTGCACGTTGAATGGGCTATGCCTGTGTTGAGTGGGGTGTATGTAAGATGGTGGGGAGGGGAGCGAATGAGGACTGCAACGCACGATAGATGAGAGCATGTGCCACATGCCAAGGTTGGGGAGGGGGGGCCACTCACATCTACCATGCAGAAAAGTGATGATATTTTGTTTCCCACCCTGTACATGCCACATAGGTCAGCGCCCATCAGAAGATTGAGATTTGGCGTGCAATCGCCAAGGACGTCCGGGCCCTGGGGGTCCACAACAGACGGGGCACCCACTGCCGAAAGAGGTGGGAGGACATCCGCCGCGGGACCAGGAAGACCGCCGAGTCTCTGCTGGGGATGGCCTCCCAACGTAGGAGGGGTGCCAGCCGCCAATTGACCCCCCTGATGTCCCGGATCTGGCGGTGGTCTACCCCGATTTGGATGGGCGCGTGGGGACATCACAGCAGACACAAGGGGGTGAGTATCAGCACATTCTGCTATCTTTGCGCGCAGTGGAGGTGTCTGGGTTGGGGAGGAGGGCTGTGGGTGACTTTAGGCCAGGGCGCTTTCTGTAGGCTAGTCCCCTCCTTTAGGCATGGCCCTGTGCCCCCGCCCCTCACCTCTGTAGGGTGCCAAGTCGAGCTATCCATGGTCCTGCATCACCCATGTGTGCATTTGTTGTCCATAAACCTGTAGGCCTAGTCACAAGTACTGAGTAGTGTACCCCGATTGCGCGGCGTAGTGCAGGGGGCTTCTGTGTCTGTCCTCTCCGCCAACGGTGTTGCCAATGCATGCACTCAACCTGTCTTTATTTCTCCCCCCAACCATTTTCTTTATCTTCCTGTGCATGTGTGCATTAGCATCATCAGGCGGAGGAGAATTGGCATCGGAGCATGAGGGAGCTGCAACTCACATGGCCCCGGAGGGCCATGCTACAGACACCGAGTTCACCAGTGAGACGGAGGGCGAGGGGAGCTCCACAACGGGGACCCGTGGAGACGTCAGCGACACCGACACGTCCTCGAAGGGAGCTCCCTTGCGGTGGCGGCAACATCCGTGCCCACCGCCACAACAGGTACAGCCGCCACCCAGCGCACCAGCCCCGCCCTCCCAGCAGCCCCTCGGCTTTCGCTCCGTGCCCGCTCGCCCAGGAAGGCGGGCATCTCCTTCGCCCCAGGCACCTCAGGCCCTGCCCCAGTTACCCCTGCTGCCCTCAGTGAGGAGGTCATTGACCTCCTCAGGACACTCATTGTTGGGCAGTCTACCCTCTTGAATGCCATCCAGGGTGTAGAAAGGGAGGTGCATCGGAGCAATGCATACCTGGAGGGCATTCATTCGGGTCAGGCTGCCCGTCAACGATCGTTCAATGCTCTGGCCTCAGCACTGACGGCAGCCATTGTCCCGGTTTCCAGCCTCCCTCTTCTAACTGCCTCCACCCAGTCCCAGTCTCCTGTTCCTCTGCCTATCCCATCCACACCATCAGACCAGCCTGAACACACCTCAACACCCAAGGGCAGCTCATCCAGACATAAGCACCACAGATCCCACAAGCATTCACACAAACCACATCCAGATGCAGATATGGCAACAGTCACTACCACCTCTGTGTCCCCCTCCTCCTCGTCTCCCTCCTCCCTCCCTGTGACGTCTCCACTCACACCTGCATGCACACCACCATCAGCCAGTACTTCCATCACCAGCACACCCTCCAGTACAGTCCGCACACGTGCAGTCACCACCCCCACTGCCATTTACACGTCCCCTGTGTCCTCTCCCAGTGTGTCTGTCACCCCCTCTTCCAAAACACACAAACGCAGGCAGCCACCCACCCAACAGCCATCCACCTCACCACAGCCTACGTCACAAGCACCTGCACCCAAAGACAGCACACTTGACTCTCCTACAACCACATCCTCTTCCTCCACTCCCATACCCACTGCACCTACCATTCCCCTTGCTCCTAAAAAACTTTTCCTCTCCAAAGTTAACCTCTTTGCATCACCTGACCCACCCCCTCCATCTGGTAAGAGTCCTAAGAGCACCTCAGCCACCACCAGCCCTGCATCGAGGGCGACCATTGTGCATGGGTTTTGGAGTCCACCTTTCCCGAGTGCAGATACATCGGCCAGCAGCAAGGGGACAGCCAGCCCACCCCCTGGGAAGAGAACCCGAAAAACAAAGGGCTGGCGCGAGAAGGCTGAGATGGCTGCCACCAAGGAGCGTAGTCGTGGCCCGTCACCTGCCACAACATCAAGGGGAGGCAAGGGCCAGAGAGCTTCATCGAAGGAGGGCAAGGGCAGCAGGGCGGAGAAGTCAGCCAGCAGGCGCGCGGACCAGGGGGGCCCCACCAGCCCCATACCGGGTGTGACAGAGGACACCCACGGGCCCAGGACTCCATCACGGTCGGAGGGCGACTAAGCGGGGAGTCCTGGCCAGGTCTGGCTCCCTTGAAAGACAGGACAAGCACCACTGAAGAAGGCCCCGCCAAGACAGGCACCGCTGAAGAGGGCCCCGCCAAGACAGGCACCGCTGAAGAGGGCCCCGCCGTGAAGAGCACCGCTGAAGAGGGCCCCGCCCAGACAGGCACCGCTGAAGAGGGCCCGCCAAGACAGGCACCGCTGAAGAGGGCCCCGCCAAGACAGGCACCGCTGAAGAGGGCCCCGCCAAGACAGGCACTGCTGAAGAGGGCCCCGCCAAGACAGGTACCGCTGATAAGGGCCCCGCCAAGACAGGCACCGCTGAAGAGGGCCCCGCCGTGAAGAGCACCGCTGAAGAGGGTCCCACCAAGAAAGGCACCGCTGAAGAGGGCCCCGCCGTGAAGAGCACCGCTGAAGAGGGCCCCGCCACGACAGGCACTGCTGAAGAGGGCCCCACCAAGAAAGGCACCGCTGAAGAGGGCCCCACCAAGACAGGCACCGCTGAAGAGGGCCCCGCAAAGACAGGCACCGCTGAACAGGGCCCCGCCGTCTCAAGCACCGCTCCGCTGGGCCCTTCATCTCAAGCACTGCTCCGCTGGGCCCTTCCTGTCAAGCACCGCTCCGCTGGGCCCTGCCGTCTCAAGCACCGCTCCGCTGGGCCCTTCCTGTCAAGCACCGCTCCGCTGGGCCCTTCCTGTCAAGCACCGCTCCGCTGGGCCCCGCCGTCTCAAGCACCGCTCTGCTGGGCCCTTCCTCTCAAGCACCGCTCCGCTGGGCCCTTCAACTCTAGCACCGCTCCGCTGGGCCCTTCATCTCAAGCACCGCTCCGCTGGGCCCTTCAACTCTAGCACCGCTCTGCTGGGCCCTTCAACTCTAGCACCGCTCCGCTGGGCCCTTCCTGTCAAGCACCGCTCCGCTGGGCCCTTCATCTCAAGCACTGCTCCGCTGGGCCCTTCATCTCAAGCACCGCTCGGCTGGGCCCTTCCTGTCAAGCACCGCTCCGCTGGCCCCTTCATCTCAAGCACCGCTCCGCTGGGCCCTTCAACTCTAGCACCGCTCCGCTGGGCCCTTCAACTCTAGCACCGCTCTGCTGGGCCCTTCAACTCTAGCACCGCTCCGCTGGGCCCTTCCTGTCAAGCACCGCTCCGCTGGGCCCTTCATCTCAAGCACCGCTCCGCTGGGCCCTTCATCTCAAGCACCGCTCCGCTGGGCCCTTCCTGTCAAGCACCGCTCCGCTGGCCCCTTCATCTCAAGCACCGCTCCGCTGGGCCCTTCAACTCTAGCACCGCTCCGCTGGGCCCTTCAACTCTAGCACCGCTCCGCTGGGCCCTTCCTGTCAAGCACCGCTCCGCTGGGCCCTTCATCTCAAGCACCGCTCCGCTGGGCCCTTCCTGTCAAGCACCGCTCCGCTGGGCCCTTCATCTCAAGCACCGCTCCGCTGGGCCCTTCCTGTCAAGCACCGCTCCGCTGGGCCCTTCCTGTCAAGCACCGCTTCGCTGGGCCCTTCATCTCAAGCACCGCTCCGCTGGGCCCTTCAATTCTAGCACCGCTCCGCTGGGCCCTTCAACTCTAGCACCGCTCCGCTGGGCCCTTCCTGTCAAGCACCGCTCCGCTGGGCCCTTCATCTCAAGCACCGCTCCGCTGGGCCCTTCATCTCAAGCACCGCTCCGCTGGGCCCTTCCTGTCAAGCACTGCTCCGCTGGGCCCTTCATCTCAAGCACCGCTCCGCTGGGCCCTTCAACTCTAGCACCGCTCCGCTGGGCCCTTCAACTCTAGCACCACTCCGCTGGGCCCTTCCTGTCAAGCACCGCTCCGCTGGGCCCTTCATCTCAAGCACCGCTCCGCTGGGCCCTTCCTGTCAAGCACCGCTCCGCTGGGCCCTTCAACTCTAGCACCGCTCCGCTGGGCCCTTCCTGTCAAGCACCGATCCGCTGGGCCCTTCATCTCAAGCACCGCTCCGCTGGGCCCTTCCTGTCAAGCACCGCTCCGCTGGGCCCCGCCGTCTCAAGCACCGCTCCGCTGGGCCCTTCAACTCTAGCACCGCTCCGCTGGGCCCTTCCTGTCAGGCACCGCTCCGCTGGGCCCCGCCGTCTCAAGCACCGCTGGCCCATTGACAGTGCCGGTTCTGTGTCGAGCTGGTGTTCACGCTGCACTCTGAGCAGCCTGCCTCCTCCAATACCAGTGGAGTCGGTTATCCATCTGATGGACTGTGGCTTTGAACTCCCCAGGATGGCACAGTGGGCAACCCACCCACTGTAGAGACTTGAGAGACTGTGGCTTTGCACTCCCCAGGATGGCACAGTGGCCATGGAGGCCCCTCGTGGATCTGGCGTCGTGGACTCCTGTGGCTGAGGTGCCCCCCCTTCCCTTCCCCCTGAGGTGACTGTAGTTTTATCATCTGATGCCCCAGCAGTGTTCTCTCCAACGGTATCTGGTCTCCTGTGTGGGCTTTGCCCATGTGTTTGTGGACATTGGCCCACAGACTGTGGAACTTTAACAAAATGAGCTGGACTTCTTGCCTATGTATTTAGATTTAGCACTGTTCATTTGTCTTTTTTTAATATTTAAAATAGATGATTTTCCATGACTTCAATGAACCTCTGAGTTGTTGCTCTGCATTGGTGTGTAGATAGTTGGGGGGGGGGTGTATGGCATATGTGTGTGCCCGTAAGCTTTCCTCCTCCCCCCTCCCCTGTGTCGTCGGTGCAGTACTCACCGTTGTCGTCTGCGCCGGCGTTCGTACTCGTGGTAGATGAGCAGGTAGACAATAGCTGGTAGGATGTTTAATTTGGGTTCCATGCTGTCCAGGTTCCTCGTGGAGTGTGTATATGTGAGCGTTTTCCCGTTCGTAGTCTGTTTCCGCCGTGTTTTTATCGGCGGGGCTCCCGCCCTGGAAAAGGTGGCGGATTGGTGAGTTGTGATAGGGTGGGCGGTACATTGTCTGCCGCCTGCCTGTTGGCGGTGACCGCCGCGCTGTTTGTCTGTCCCGCCGTGGCGGTCGGAGTGTTAAAGTGGCGGGCTGTGTTGGCGGTTCCCGCCAGGGTCAGAATTCCTTTTTTTTAACCGCCTGCCTGTTGGCGGGTTGGCCGCCGCTTTATCACCGACCGCCAGGGTTGGAATGACCCCCTTTTTCTGCTTTTGAAAGACACTTTGGGGGTCATTCTGACTCCCGCCGGCCGCGGTAACTGCAGGGCCGACGGGAGCCGCCAGAATACCGCTGTGCGGTCAGAAGACCGCCGCGGTTATTCTGAGTTTCCCGCTGGGTGGGCGGGCGACCGCCAGAAGGCCGCCCGCCCGCCCAGCGGGAAACCCCCTTCCACGAGGATGCCGGCTCCGAATGGAGTGGAAAGGGTGCGACGGGTGCAGTTGCACCCGTCGCGATTTTCAGTGTCTGCATGGCGGTGCATCCGCGGTCCCTGGCCCTTGCGGATTTTACCGCCAGGGTCGGAATGACCCCCTTTATATCACTTTTCAGTTATATAACTACAAATTCTTATTGCATCTTTGATTGTGTTAGATATAACACAAATCCAGATAAATATTCTATATATTTTTCCAAACACTGTGTGGTGTATTTTTGCGGTGCTATATTGTGTTATTGTATGATTTATTGCACAAATACTTCACACATTGCCTTCTAAGTTAAGCCTGACTGCTTGTGCCAAGCTACTAGTGTGGGCACAGGATAATTTGGATTGTGTGTGACTTACCCTGACTAGAATGAGGGTTCTTGCTTGGACAGAGGGTAACCTGACTGCCAACCCAAAACCCCATTTCTAACATTGGTGATCAGCGGTGAGGATAGGACTTGTATTGTGCAGTGACATACAGTAGCTAAGTATTTCACTACCTACTCACAGTTGAAGGTCAACTTGATTTTTATCTCTTTTTTGCAAATTTGTTTTCCTGACAATTTTCAAAAACTAAATCCTCACTCAACATGTCTCTGGCTGGGTCTCAAGCAGGAGATTTGGACCTAGCCCTGTTGGAGACATATAGGGCCATATTTATACTTTTTGACGCACAACTGCGCCAACGCAGTTGTGTGTCAAAAATGTTAACGCCGGCTAACGCCATTCCAAAGCGCCATGCGGGTGCCTTAATTATTGAATGACGTTAGCCGGCGCAGCTGACTGGTGTACGTCAAAAAAAATGACTCACACCAGGCAGCGCCGGCGTAGGGGAAAATGGAGCTTGGGCGTCAAAAAATGGGGCAAGTCAGGTCTGAGGCAAAATTTTGGCCTCAACCCGATTTGCGCCATTTTTTTTTACTCCCAACCCCCATTGAAAATACTCCTGTCTTAGCACAGACAGGAGTCATGCCCCCTTGCCCAATGGCCATGCCCAGGGGACTTATGTCCCCTGTGCATGGTCATTGGGCATAGTGGCATGTAGGGGGGCACAAATCAGGCCCCCCTATGCCACAAAAAAAAAAAAAAAAAAAATACTTACCTGAACTTACCTTAAGTTCCCTGGGATGGGTCCCTCCATCCTTGGGCGTCCGCCTGGGGTGGGCAAGGGTGGCAGGGGGTGTCCGTGGGGGCATGGGAGGGCACCTCTGGGCTCCTTCCGAGCCCACAGGTCCCTTAACGCCTGCCCTGACCAGGCGTTAAGAAATGACGCAAAAGCGGCTGGACGTCATTTTTTAAGGCCCGCCCACTCCTGTGCGTCATTTTTGCATGGGAGTTTAAATAAGGCGCACATGCCTTGGAGTCATTTTTTAGAAGGGAACGCCTACCTTGCATATCATTAATGCAAGGTAGGTGTCCACGCTAAAAAATGACGCAAACTCCAAGATCTTTGGCGCTAGACGGGTCTAACGCCAAAGTATAAATATGGAGTTAGCTTTGTGTCGGATTTGCGTTAAAAAAAACGACGCAAATCCGGCGCAAACAGAGTATAAATATGCCCCATACTGTCAAACAGCTAAAAGGGTTCTGCAAGGTGATGAGAGTACCCACCCAAGGGGCCTCCAGAAAGGAGGACTTTCAAGTGGCGCTGAGTGCCTGGGCAGAAGCCCATTTAGAGGAGGGTGATGAGGAAGAGGAGCCAGAAAATGGCCCCTCGGAGGATTTGTTGCCATCAGTGGGTGATGTTACCACTGCAATTGTGTCACCTTCCAGACCAGGGAGCAGTGTCTCTGAGCAAAGCCTGACCGCAGAGGAAAGGAGAGAAGAAAGGGAGTTCCAATTGCAAATAGTAAAACTGAAAATTGAGGCTCAACAGGAGGAAAGAAGGGCAGAGAGAGAAGCCAAGGAGGCTGAAAGAGCTGAAGCTGCAGCTGAGAGAGCTTTGGCTGAAAATAAACTATTGTTGGTTCATGACTTGAGTCTCAAGGAGCTGGAGATTAAGGCAAGAAAGTCTGAATCCAGGAGTAATGGTGGCAGCATACAGACAGGACCTGCTGGAGAGAAGAAGGGTTGTATACCCAAAGATGTGGTGCCCAGTTCTGTGGTGGGAGATGACATAGATAAGTGGCTAGCTGCGTATGAAGTTGCACTAGAGGCCTATGAGGTTCCTGAAGGGCAATGGGGTACAGCTATGTGGAGTTATGCACCAGTACAGGGGAGGGACACACTTCTCACACTGGATCCTAAGGATAGAAACACATACCCACTTCAGAAAGCCATTTTAATTGCCAAGTTTGGGCTGACCCCTGAGGGATACTGTCAGAGGTTCAGAGACAGCACCAAACAATCCACACAAACATAGGTAGATTTCTTTGACTTTTCCAGTAAGGCACTGAATGGATGGGTGCGGGGCAACAAAGTAGATGATTATAAAGGGTTACATGACTTGATTCTGAGAGAGCATATGCTCAATACTACTTTTACAGAGTTGCACCAGCACTTGGTAGATAGTAAGCTGACTGATCCCAGGAAGCTTGCTGAGGAGGCGGACCTCTGGGTTAGCACCAGTGTCCAAAAAGGTACCTGGGAGGACACCCACAAAGGTGGTCAGGGTTCCCAACAGAAGAAAGAGGGGGGAGATAAACTTACAGATAATGAACTCTCAAAAGGCCCCCAAAAGAATTCCCAGGGAGGGGGTGGCAACCATTCCTTTTCCAGATTTGGGAAAAAGCCAGGGATGTATGATAAATCCGGGGAATCCAACCCCAAATTCCTGGAGTGCTACCAGTATGGTCACTATAAAGGCGACCCCCAGTGCTCCAAGAGGGCACCGTCCACTACCGGACAGACACCTGGGTTGACTAGTGTAGCGCTCGGGGGGAGATGGACCCAGATAGTTTTGGGGAGCAGGTAGAGATTTCCCTAGTGTCCCTGGGAGAAAGAGAAATGGTGCCCAAAGCCCACATGCCCCAAAATACTTCCAAGTACAGGCAGTGGGTCACCATTGATGGGCAAAAGGTGGAGGCTCTGCATGACACAGGAGCCAGTATGACTACCATCAAGAGTCAGCTGGTGTCAACAGAGCAGATAGTCCCTAATACATTCCACCAGGTCATAGTCGCTGACAATCGTGAGAGTCACCTACCGGTGGCTCTGGTTCCCTTTGAGTGGGGGGGGGTCTCTGGTACTCTAAAAGTAGCTGTGAGTCCTGCCATGCCTGTAGATTGTCTGTTAGGCAATGATCTTGAGCATACTGTTTGGAAAGAAGTAGAGCTCAGATCCCACCTGGAGATGTTAGGGTTACTTGAGTGGGTCTGCATGACCACACGGTCCATGGCTGCCCGGCAAGGGAGTCAAGAGCGTCTGGAGCCTGGAAAAATGGCCCAGACAGCTGCAAAGAGGAAGGGGAAGAGGCTTGGGAACCCACCCCAAATGTTCTCACGGTGGTGGACGAGGCCCCTGAGGAGGAGGAGGCCCCTGAGCCAACTGGGGAGGACATATCTGACCTGGGTAACCTACCTGAACTTGCTGGCTGGCAAGTAGGGGGGGGCCAACCAGGGCAGCATTCTGCAAGGCACAGAAGGAATGCCCCGCCCTTGAGGGTCCGAGGCAAAAGGCCACAGCCAAGCAGCAGGTGAAACCTCTGGCACTAACCATATTTACTGGGAGAATGATCTCTTTTACAGTGAGCGTAAGATTCCAGGTCCGGGGGCACCCCGTGTGCTGGTGGTCCCCCAGTGTTACTGGAACTTCCTACTGGGCCTGGCTCACGACATCGCCCTGGCAGGACACCTGGGCCAAGACAAGACCTTTAACAGGCTTGACACCAACTTCTATTGGCCCTGAATGAGGACATCCTCAGATAACTTCTACAGAGCTTGCCCCACCTGCCAGGCTAGTGGGAAGACAGGGAAACGGCTTAAAGCTCCCCTGCTCCCACTCCCAGTCGTTGGCAACCCCTTTGAAAGGGTGGGCATCGACATTATTGGTCCTTTGGACCCCAAAACTGCCTTGGACAACGGGTTTATCCTGGTTTTGGTGGACCATGCCGCACGCTATCCAGAGGCAATCCCTCTGAGAACCGTGACTGCACCGGTGGTGACCAGAGCCCTGTTGGGAATATTTACCCGTGTGGGATTCCCTAAGGAATTTGTGTCTGACAGGGGCACAAACTTCATGTCTGCATACATGAAGTCCATGTGGGATGAGTGTGGGGTGACCTACCAGTTTACCACCCCTTATCTTCCTCAATCCAATGGGTTTGTTGAGAGATTCAACCAGACCCTGAAAGGCACGATTGGTGGCCTGACTGATGCCATGAGGCGTAAGTGGGACGTCCTCTTACCCTGTCTGTTGTTTGCTTACAGAGAGGTGCCCCAGAAAGGGGTGAGGTTCAGCCCCTTTGAGCTTCTCTATGGTCACCCTGTCAGGGGACCCCTAAGCATTGTTAAGGAGGGCTGGGAGAAAGCTCCCTAGTCACCTCCCCAGGATGTGGTCAGCTACATTCTGGCCCTCCGCAACCAAACCCAACGCTTCTGGAAGCAGGCCCAGAGTAACCTCGAGGCCAGTCAAGAGGTGATGAAGGAGTGGTAGGACCAGAAGGCCACTCTGGTTGAGTTCTCACCTGGAGAAAAAGTTTGGGTGATGGAGCCAGTAGAGCCCTGGGCTCTCCAGGACCGCTGGACTGGCCCCTTTGAAATCAAGGAGCGTAAAGGGGAGGCCACTTACCTAGTGGACCTCAAGACCCCTAGGCACCCCCTAAGGGTCCTCCATCACAACCGGCTCAAACCTCACTTTGAGAGGTCTGAAGTCAGTATGCTGCTGGTCACAGATGAGGGCATGGAAGAGGAGAGTGAACCTCTCCCTGACCTCCTCGCCTTCAAAGAAGGGGATGGGTCAGTGGGGGGTGTCATTCTCTCTGACTCCCTGACTCTAACCCAGTGAGGAGACTGCTATGAGCTGTTAGAGCAGTTCTCCCCCCTGTTCTCCCTTTCTCCTGGACTAACCCACCTCTGTGTTCATGACATTGACACAGGTGACAGTCCCCCTGTGAAGAACAAAATTTCCAGGTTGTCGGATAAGGTGAAGGCCAGCATCAAGGAGGAGGTCTCCAAGATGTTGACTTTAGGGGTTATTGAGAAATCCAGTAGTCCCTGGGCCAACCCTGTGGTATTGGTTCCTAAGGCTACTGCCCCAGGTGCGAAGCCAGAACTCCGGTTCTGTGTGGACTACCGGGGTCTAAACTCAGTCACCCGGACTGATGCTCACCCCATCCCCGAGCTGATGAGCTCGTTGACAGACTAGGCGCTGCCAAGTTCCTGAGTACGTTCGATCTTACTTCAGGGTACTGGCAGATTGGCCTGACTGAGGGGGCTAAAGAAAGATCAGCATTCTCCACCCCTGATGGCCATTACCAATTCTGGGTGATGCCATTTGGGCTGAAAAATGCCCCCGCTACCTTCCAACGGTTGGTTAACGGGGTCCTACCTGGTAAAGATGCCTACTGTGCTGTTTACCTGGACGACATAGCTGTCTACAGTTCCAGCTGGGAGGAACACCTGCTCCACCTCAAGGAGGTGCTTCGGGCTCTGCAACAGGCAGGCCTGACTATCAAGTCTAGTAAGTGCCAGAATGGGCAGGCTTCCGTGGTGTACTTGGGACACCTAGTAGGTGGGGGCAAGGTGCACCCACTCCAGGCCAAGATTGAAACTTTCAAGGCCTGGCAACCACCTAGAACACAGACTGAGGTGAGAGCCTTTTTGGGCCTCACTGGATACTACCGCAGATTCGTCAGGGGCTATGGTACCCTTGTATTCCCCTTGACAGAACTCACTTCCAAGAAACAACCTAGGTTGGTGAATTGGACAGAGGCTTGTCAGAAAGCCTTTGATTCTCTGAAGGAAGTCATGTGCACGGCCCCGTGCTCAAGGCCCCTGACTACTCCCAGGAATTTATTGTGCAGACAGACGCTTCATAGCATGGCATAGGGGCTGTTCTACCACAGCTAAATGAGGAGGGCTCAGACCAACCAGTAGTCTTTATTAGCGGAAGACTATTACCACGGGAACAAAGGTGGAGTGCTATTGAGAGAGTAGCATTTGCTGTGGTCTGGGCACTGAAGAAGCTAAGACCCTACCTCTTTGGGACTCACTTCCGGGTTCAGACAGACCACAGGCCCCTCAGATGGCTCATGCAGATGAGGGGTGAGAATCCAAAACTCTTGAGGTGGTCCATTTCCCTACAGGGGATGGACTTTACGGTGGAGCATCGCCCAGGGGTTGACCACGCCAATGCTGATGGTCTCTCCAGATACTTCCGCCTTAGCGATGAGAGCTCCCAGGAGGTCAGGTAGCTCTCCCCACTTTCAGCTGGGGGGGACACATGTTAGACCTGACATGCTTTAGGGTGGTCACCCCTAACTTTTTGCCTGCCTCTCTCCACTTTTTGGACTCTGTTTTTGCTGGCTTTTAGACTTTACACACTTTACCACTGCTAACCAGTGCTAAAGTGCATATGCTCTCTCCTTTTAAACATGGTAACTTTGGATCATACCCAATTGGACTATTTAATGTGCTTATAAGTCCCTAGTAATGTGCACTGTATGTGCCTAGGGCCTGTAGATTAAATACTACTAGGGGGTCTGCAGCACTGGTTGTGCCACCCACTCAAGTAGCCCCTTTACCTTGTCCCAGGCCTGCCATTGCAAGGTCTGTGTGTGCAGTTTCACTTGGCATTTAAAATTACTTGACAAGCCTAAAGCTCCCCTTTTTCTACACATAAGTCACCTCTAATGTGTGCCCTAGGTAACCCCTAGAGCAGGGTGCTGTGTGGGTAAAAGGCAGGATTATGTACCTGTGTAGTTTACATGTCCTGGTAGTGTAAAACTCCTAAATTTGTTTTTACACTACTGTGAGGCCTGCTCCCTTCATAGGCTAACATTGGGGCTGCCCTCACACATTGTTGAAATGGCAGCTGCTGATCTGAAGGGAGTAGGAAGGTCATATTTAGTGTGGCCAGAATGGTAATACAAAATCCTGCTGATTGGTGAAGTTGGATTCAATATTACTATTTTAGAAATGCCACTTTTAGAAAGTGGGCATTTCTCTGCACTTAAATATTTCTGTGCCTCACAATCCACGTCTGGCTAGGTTTAGTTGACAGCTCCTTGTGCATTCACTCAGACACACCCCAAACACAGGGTACTCAGCCTCACTTGCATACATCTGCATTTTGAATGGGTCTTCCTGGGCTGGGAGGGTGGAGGGCCTGCTCTGACACAAAGGACTTCCACACACCCCTACTGGGACCCTGGCAGACAGGATTGAACTGAAAGGGGAACTGGTGCACTTCTAAGCCTCTCTTTGAAGTCTCCCCCACTTCAAAGGCACATTTGGGTATAAAACAGGGCCTCTGCCCTACCACCTCAGACACTTGCTGGAGAAGAAACCTGAACCAGAACCTGCATCCTGCCAAGAAGAACTGCCTGGCTGCTCAAAGGACTGACCTGTCTGCTTTCTACAAAGGACTGCTTCCTTGCTGTTGGCCTGCTGCCTTGCTGAACTCTCGTCTCGCTGCAAAAGTGCTCTCGAAGGGCATGGATAGAGCTTGCCTCCTATTCTCTGAAGTCTCAGGACCAAAAAGACTTCTCTTTTTCATTTGGACTCCTCGTGCGCTGAAAAATTTGATGCACAGCTTGTTCCATGGTGAGAAAATTACCGCACGCCGATCCAGAAAGACGACGCTCGACGCATCGCCTACGGTGCGACCGGAACTTCGATGCACGGCCTCACATGGACAACGTCGCCTGACTTCCAGAGAGGAAATTGACGCGACGCCTGCCGTGAGAAAGAAAATTCCATGCACAGCCTCCCGGAACGACGAGCAGCCGGATAACAAGCTGAGGAATCCACGCACAGATCCTGGGACATCTGGTAATCCCGCGAACCATAGAAGGAGTCGGCCCGCGTGCCGGAAAACGACGCACGTCTTCCCCGAATGAAAAATAACGACGCAAGTCCGTGTGTGAAGGGGCGAAACCGACGCACACACCATTTTTCTTCCTGCAGAACGACGCACGTCTCCCCGCGTGAAAAATAACAACGCAAGTCCGTGTGTGAAGGGGCGAAACCGACGCACACACCATTTTTCCATGCATCTCCTCCTCTGCGGAGATTTTCCACTCCAAACCAGGTACTTTGTGATTGAAAGAGTCTTTGGTGGTCATTACAACCCTGGCGGACGGTGTTAAAGCGGCGGTAAGACCGCCAACATGCCTGCTGAAATAAATGTGCAATTACGACCATGGAGGAAACCGCCAACAAAGACAGCCACTTTAACACTCCGACCACCACGGCTGTACAAACAAACAGAGCGGCGGTCACCGCCAACAGACAGGTGGAAGACAATGTACCGCCCACAGTATCACAACCTACCAATCCGCCACCTTTTCCGGGGCGTATTCACCCCGGATAAAAACACAGCAGAAACAGGAATTTCGAAGGAAAAACGCTCACCTCTACACACTCCACGAGGAACGAGGACACAATGGACCAGGAACTCCAAATCCTACCTGTGATAGTCTTCCTGCTCCTGTAACAGGAGCACGAATGCCGGTGGCGAAGACCACAGTGAGTACTGCACCTACTACACAGGGGAGGGGGTAGGAAAAAACAGGGACACAAACACGCAACTCCCCCACCCTCACCCACTACAACACACATACTAATACATATCTATACATTATAGTTAAACCCCCAACCCCCCCCCCAGAAGAATGCAAAGACAAAAGGAAATGAGTGTAACCATTGTAGTCTATTAAAATGCAGTACGCAAAAATATACATATATACACTATTAACAAAATATACACCAAGAATAGTAGTCCAGGTATTGCACCATTTATAGTCTGTGGACCACTGGGCCCAAAATGCATGGGCGAGGCCCACACTCGATACCAGATCAAAACAGAGAGAACACTGCAGTGGCATCAGATAGAAATACAACAGGCACCTCAGGGGGAAGGGAAGGGGGGGCACCCCTGCCGGATGAGTGCACAACGCCAGATCCATGAGGGGGCTCAATGTCCACTGGGGAGTGCAAAGCCACAGTCCCTCAAGTCTCTCCAGTGGGTGGTTTGACCACTGCATTATCCTGGGGAGTGCAAAGCCACAGTCTCTCAAGTCTCTCCAGTGGGCGGTTTGCCCACTGCATTATCCTGGGGAGTGCAAAGCCACAGTCTCTCAAGTCTCTCCAGTGGGTGGTTTGCCCACTGCCATATCCTGGGGAGTGCAAAGCCACAGTCTCTCAAGTGGATAACAGTCTCCACTGGTTCTGGAGGGGGACTGGTGCCCAGAGTGCTTCATCCTGTGAAGGACAGAGGTAGTGGATGCATGTCTCCACTGGTTCTGGAGGGGGACTGGTGCCCAGAGTGCTTCATCCTGTGAAGGACAGAGGTAGTGGATGCATGTCTCCACTGGTTCTGGATGCATGTCTCCACTGGTTCTGGAGGGGGACTGGTGCCCAGAGTGCTTCATCCTGTGAAGGACAGAGGTAGTGGATGCATGTCTCCACTGGTTATGGAGCCGGACTGGTGCCCAGAGTGCTTCATCCTGTGAAGGACAGAGGTAGTGGATGCATGTCACCACTGGTTCTGGAGGGGGACTGGTGCCCAGAGTGGTTCATCCTGATAAGGACAGAGGTAGTGGATGCATGTCACCACTGGTTCTGGAGGGGGACTGGTGCCCAGAGTGCTTCATCCTGTGAAGGACAGAGGTAGTGGATGCATGTCTGCACTGGTTCTGGAGGGGGACTGGTGCCCAGAGTGCATCACTCACCCCGTGACGGTCCCAGTTGCGTCAGTGCCCCTGATGCTCATGGGCTAGCGGTGCTTGAGTTGGCGGTGCCCTGTTCAGCGGTGCTTGATTTGGTGGTGCCCTGTTCAGCGGTGCTTGAGTTGGCGGTGCCCTGTTCAGAGGTGCTTGCCCTGTTCAGCGGTGCTTGATTTGGCGGTGCCCTGTTCAGCGGTGCTTGAGTTGGCGGTGCCCTGTTCAGCGGTGCTTGCCCTGTTCAGCGGTGCTTGATTTGGCGGAGCCCTGTTCAGCGGTGCTTGATTTGGCGGTGCCGTGTTCAGCGGTGCTTGAGTTGGCGGTGCCCTGTTCAGCGGTGCTTGATTTGGCGGTGCCCTGTTCAGCGGTGCTTAAGTTGGCGGTGTCCTGTTCAGCGGTGCTTGCCCTGTTCATCGGTGCTTGAGTTGGCGGTCCTTCATGGCCCAGCGGTGCTTGAGTTGGCAGTCCTTCATGGCCCCAGCTGTGCTTGAGTTGGCGGTCCTTCATGGCCCAGCGGGTCTTGTGCTGGCGGTCCTTCATGGCCCAGCGGGTCTTGTGCTGGAGGATCTTCATGGCCCAGCGGGTCTTTTGCTGGCGGTCCTTCATGGCCCAGCTGGGCTGGGGCTAGCGATCCTTCATGGCCCAGCTGGGCTGGGGCTGGCGGAGCCCTCCTGGGCAGCTGGGCTGGGGCTGGCGGGGCCCTCCTGGGCAGCTGGGCTGGGGGCTGGCGGTGGCCTGCTGGGCAGTGGGGATGGGGCTGGCGGGGCCCTCTTTGGCAGCTGGGCTGGGGCTGGCGGTGGCCTCCTGGGCAGCTGGGATGGGGCTGCCGGTGGCCTCCTGGGCAGCGGGGATGATGGCGGTCTTCTCCGCCGTGTTGCTCTTCCCAGACTTGCCGGGTTTCTTGTGGTCCTTCCCCACCTTGGAAGGTGTCACAGCTGAGTCCACACTCCCACCGGGACCCCTGGGAGCGACTTGGGTGGCTGGAGTCTTCCCCCTCTCCCGCCGGACACTGGCCAACTTCTGATGCTTCATGGGGGGGACTGGCTGTGCTGTGGCTCCGTGCCACACTGGCTGTCCTGGTGGGCGGTGCACTCCACATACCTGTGACTACAGGCACCACTGGTCCCGGAGATGTTGTGGCTGAGGTGCTAGTTCGGGACCTATGAGATGGACGGGGTAGGGGAGGTGTGGGAAAAAGGTCAAGGGTGGACAGGAAAAGTTTTTGGGACACACTGGGACGGGTAGCTGGAGGGGGTTTGGGAGTGGAGGAAGAGGCGGTGGTAGTAGGAGGTGTACGTTTGGTGACTTTGGGTGCAGGTGCCTGGCGCTGGAGGCTGTTGTGGGGTGGATGGCTGTTGGGTGGGTGTGTGCCTGCGTTTGTGTATCTTGGGAGGGGGCGTCCCAGACACACTGGGCGAGGACACATGGGACATGTGAATGGTAGTGGGGGCGGTGACTGCACGTGAGCGGGGTGTGCTGGTGGGTGTGCTGGTGAGGGACGTAGTGGCTGTAGAGGTAGTGCATGCAGGTGTGTGTGTAGACGAGACTGGGAGGGAGGAGGGAGATGACAAGGAGGGGGACACAGTGGAGGCAGTGGATGTTGGTGTGTCTGCATGTGTCTGATGCTTGCGTGAGTGCCTGTGGGATGTGTGGTGCTTATGTTTTCCTGAGCTTCCCTTGTGTGGTGAGGTGTGTGCAGGCTGGTCTGATGGGGTGCTTGGGATAGGCAGAGGTACAGGGCATTGGGTCTGAGTGGAGGGAGTTGGAGGGGGGAGGCTAGACACAGGGACAATGGCTGCCATCAGTGCTGAGGCCAGAGTTTGAAAGGCTCGGTGAAGGGCCGCCTGACCAGAATGAATGCCCTCCAGGAATGCATTTGTTTGTTGCAACTGCCTTTCTACACCCTGGATGGCATTCAAAATGGTAGACTGCCCAACAGTGAGTGACCTGAGGAGGTCAATGGCCTCCTCACTGAGGGCAGCAGGGGTGACTGGGGCAGGGCCTGAGGTGCAGGTGATGCCCACCCTCCTGGGTGAGCGGGCATGGGGCGAAGGCTGAGGGGCTGCTGGGAGGGCGGTGCTGGTAGGGGGGGTGGCGGCTGTACCTGTAGATGCAGGGGGCACAGATGTTGCCATCACCACAAGGGAGCTCCCATCAGAGGACGAGTCCATGTCGCTGGTGTCAGCTCCTGTCCCCGCCGTGGAGCTCCCCTCGCCCTCCTTCCCACTGGTGAATTCTAAGTCCGTAGTGTGGCCCTCCATGGCCATGTGGGATGCAGCTCCCTCGTGCTCTGGTGCCACTGCTCCTCCGCCTGATGATGCTAATGCACACAAGAACAGGGAAACCACAAAAATGGGGAGGGGACAGAATAAAGACATGTTGAGTGCATGGAATACCGCTACCGTTGGCGGACAAGACAGACACAGAAGCCCCCTGCACTACACCGTGCTCTTGGGCTCTACAGTGCAATTCCTGGGAAATGGCCTACAAGGCTATGGACGACATCTGCACAAAGAGATGACACAGGGGCATGAATAGCTGTACTTGGCACTCTACAGAGGTGGGGTGGGGGGCCACAGGGCCATGCCTTA
The DNA here is from genome assembly GCF_031143425.1 of Pleurodeles waltl. NCBI lineage: Eukaryota > Metazoa > Chordata > Amphibia > Caudata > Salamandridae > Pleurodeles > Pleurodeles waltl. The sequence continues at coordinate 683,114,701 of NC_090449.1, read as the reverse complement.
CGGAGGGGCCTAGCCTACGGAACTCGCCCTGGCCTAGGGAAACCCACAGCCCTCCTCCCCCACCCAGACAACTCCACTGCGTGCAAAGTCAGCTGAATGAGAGTGTACTCACCCCCTTGTGTCTGCTGTGATGCCCTCAAGCACCCATCCAACTCCGGGTAGGCCACCGCCAGGATCCTGAACATCAGGGGGGTCATGGTTCGAAGGGCACCCCTCCCACGTTGGGAGGCCATCCCCAGCTGAGCCTCCTCCGTCTTCTTGCTCCAGCGGCGAATGTCCTCGTATCTTTTCTGGCAGTGGGTGCTCCGTCTGTGGTAGACCCCCAGGGTCCGGACGTCCTTGGCGATGGCACGCCAAATATCTTTCTTCTGGTGGGCGCTGACCTACATGAAATGTACAGGGGAAGAAGAGAAGTCATTACCAACTGCACGGTCAAAGTGAGTGGCCCCCATCCGTACCCTTGCCATGTGGCACATGCACCCACCGTCTTTCATGCACGCAGAACTCTGCCCCCTTCCTTCTTACATCCAGCCCTCTCCACACAGGCATAGCCCATACAACATGCTCCCTGTGTACTTACCTGTTTGTCTGGAGGACCGTGGAGTAGCGTGTACTGGGGGAGGACCCCATCAACGAGCTTCTCCAACTCCTCCGATGTGAAGGCAGGGGCCCTTTCCGCAGACGTATGAGCCATTGTCTCTTCCAGACCGAGGTCACAGCAGCACTTGCAGTGTAGGTCCTTTCCTGTCGAAGATCAGGTATCAAGTGATTGAACAGATAGAAAATGGCGGTCATGTCCGCGGCGGCCACGTCCGCGACGGTGCGTACCATCACCACCGGCGTACATCGTCATTGGCTCCTGGGACCCATAGGGTCCAATGTTAACCAATGCAGTATTGCACCGCGGTCTCCGACCGCCTACCACGACGGTGTACAACGCTAGCGCAGTTACCTCCCATCCCATTGTCCCTCTTTAGAGGTCAGGCAGCCGCCATTTCAGGGGCCCACATGGCCTATGCGTCACACATACCTAGGCCTAGTCTCAACACACATACAGGCCACCTATTGTGTATGATTGGTGTTCTGGGTTAACTGTGGGTACGTACCTCTGAGTTGTTTGACTCTGTGGTCGCTGTTGTCCTTTATAGGCACTGTCCGCTGGGACATGTGAGGAGATGGCGGAATCCTCCGGTGTACCGACCGCTGGTGGACCTGTCGACAATGGAGGAAAGACATTTGATAATCACCTACAGGTTTGACCGTGCCACAATCCAGGAACTGTGTACCCAGTTGGAGCCAGACCTGATGTCAGCAATCCGCCATCCCACAGGAATCCCCCCTCAAGTGCAGATGCTATCAGTGCTCCATTTCCTTGCAAGTGGGTCTTTTCAAACAACTGTGGCCATGGCATCAGGGATGTCCCAGCCTATGTTTTCCAACGTATTGTCCAGAGTGTTGTCTGCCCTGCTGAAACACATGCGGAGCTACATCGTTTTCCCTCAGGTGGAGGATTTGCCTACAGTGAAAGGTGACTTCTATGCCCTTGGACATATCCCCAACATCATAGGTGCCATTGATGGGACCCATGTGGCTTTGCCCCCCCCCCACAGGAGTGAACAGGTGTACAGAAACCGGAAGAGTTATCATTCGATGAATGTACAGATGGTATGTTTGGCAGACCAGTACATCTCCCATGTGAATGCCATGTTCCCTGGCTCAGTGCATGACGCCTACATCTTGCGGAATAGCAGCATCCCTTATGTGATGGGCCAACTCCAGAGGCACTGTGTGTGGCTATTAGGTGAGCCCCTGTAAGCAAGACAGTGGGAATGGTTGTCTGGGGTTATCCCTACAGGTTAGTGTGTGTTTAACAGTTGTCCCTCACCATTTACAGGTGACTCTGGGTACCCCAACCTGTCACGGCTTCTGACCCCAGTGAGGAATCCCAGGACTAGGGCAGAGGAACGCTACAATGAGGCCCATGGGTGAACTAGGAGGGTGATCGAGCGGACCTTCGGCCTCCTGAAGGCCAGGTTCAGGTGCCTGCATATGACAGGTGGATCCCTATTCTACTCACCAAAGAAGGTGTGCCAGATCATCGTGGCCTGCTGTATGCTTCACAACTTGGCTTTGCGACAACAGGTTCCTTTTCTGCAGGAGGATGGTCCAGATGGCGGTGTTGTGGCACCTGTGGAGCCTGTGGACAGTGATGAGGATAAAGCAGAGGAAGAAGACATGCAGAACAGGGACTCAGTGATCCAGCAATATTTCCAGTGAAACACAGGTGAGAATACATTCCTGCCTACTACATGTACTTTTCAACTACTACCTCTCTACTGTCTGTCGTTTTCACCCAGTGTATGGTCACTGAGTTGTCACTTTCGCTTACGGTTTCACAGATGTGGGTCCCACTGTGTGTCATCTGCGTAGATTCCTCATGGACTAGAGCTGTGTGACATAGGTATGTTGACATTACTATTTCAAGAACATTTTGTCACTGTAATTGCAAATACACTATTTCGAAATCACAGACAGACTCCATATAATTTTGTGCTTTAGGTGTGTTTATTTAAATGCAAAATATTGGAGGGGGAAGTTAAATGGTGAGGGGTGATGGCGGAGGAGTGTCCATGGCAGAGTCCAGTCTATTAGTCTCACAGGTGCATTGTCCATATGGGCATAGGAAGTGGAGCTGGGGCAGTTTAATTATGGACAGGGTGACAATGTGGGATTACAATCTGGGTGGTCTCATTTCTTGGCGGGGGTCTTGGCATCGTGCTCTGTCTTGTTCCTTGATCTCAGGGACTGTTTGCGGCGTGGTTCTCCGTCTGCCGGGGGTGGGGTGCTGGTGTGGTGGTCCTGTGGTGGGTCGTCCTGTCCACTAGCGCCGGCGGAGGTGGTGGGCAGTTCATCGTCCATGCTAGTGTCAGGGGCCCCTTGGAGTGCCACAGTGTCCCTCCTGGTGTTAAGTAGTTCCTTCAGCACCACTACGATGGTGCCCAGGGTGGAGCTGATGGTTCTGAGTTCCTCCCTGAACCCCATATACTGTTCCTCCTGCATGCGCTGGGTCTCCTGAAACTTGGCCAGTACCGTTGCCATCGTCTCCTGGGAGTGGTGGTATGCTCCCATGATGGAGGAGAGGGCCTCGTGGAGAGTGGGTTCCCTTGGCCTGTCCGCCCCCTGTCGCACAGCAGCCCTCCCAGTTCCCCTGTGTTCCTGGGCCTCCGTCCCCTGGACCGTGTGCCCACTGCCACTGCCCCCAGGTCCCTGTTGTTGTTGGGGTGGTGGGTTATCCTGGGTTCCCTGTAGTGGTGGACACACAGCTGATTGACGTATCCTGGGGACAGAGGTATGGGCCCGCTGGGTGGGTGCTGTGCTGGTGTTTCCAGAGGGGGGAAGGTCTTTGGTGGCCTGTGCCTGTGTGAGGGGAACCGACTGTCCCGAGGCCCCTGATGGTCCTGGCTGGTCATCTAGATCCAGTTGGAAAGAGGTGCTGTCATCACTATGGGTCTCTTCTGTGGGTGGAGTGGACATGTCTGGACCCTCCTGTCTGGTGACGTTGGGTAGTGGTCCTGCAGGGGTGTAAAGGCATGATTATTGCATCTGTGTGTGGCATGGTGTGCAATGGGTGGGTGACCGTGTACCCCAGTGCTGGCATTCCTGTGTGGGAGCTTGTGTGATGATGGTTTAGGGGGGTGTATGGGTATGTGCAGTGGGCATGCTTTAGTGATGGGTGTCCATGCTTTGTTGTTGCATGCAGGACTTGGTGTTGGGATGTATGGTTTGTGATATTGGTACATTTGTGAGGAGTTGGAGTGATAGGGGTGAGGGCGAGGGTGGGGGTATGTGATAGCATGCAGGTAGGGTGGGGGATGTAACAGTTAAGATTTGACTTACCAGAGTGCATTCCTCCACCAACTCCTGCTGGGCCCTCAGGATGCAGAATCGCCAAGACCTGCTCCTCCCATGTTGTTAGTTGTGGGGGAGGGGGTGGGGGTCCGCCGCCAGTCCGCTGAACCGCCAGGTGGTGTCTTGAGACCACAGAACGCATCTTCCCCAGTAGGTCGTTCCACCTTTTCCTGATGTCCTCCCAATTTCTTGGGTGTGGTCCCACTGCGTTGACCCTGTCCACTATTCTTCACCATAGCTCCATCTTCCTTGCAATTGAGGTGAGCTGAACCTGTGATCCGAATAGCTGTGGCTCTACCCGGACGATTTCCTCCACCATGACCCTGAGCTCCTCCTCCGAGAACCTGGGCTGTCTTTGCCGTGCCATGGGGTGGTGTAGGTGATGTGTGGGGTGGTGTGTGTGGTGATAAGTGTGGTGATATGTAGTGGTGTGTTGTGTGAGGTGTGTGCAAGTTGTGTGGGTGATGGAGTTATGTGCCTGTGGATGCTGTTGTACTTGCTGGTGGTGTCTCTCTCTGTGCTCCGTTCTCAATTTTTGGTAGTAGGGGTTTGTGGGTGATGTGGGTGTGTGTTTTATATTGTATTGGGTGTGTGGGAGTGGTGTGTGTATGTGTATCAGGTGTGTGTATTTGGAATTGTCCAATGTGGCTGTGTTTTGTATGAGTGTGTGTATTTTGAGCGCGGCGGTGTGTACCGCCAATGGAATACCGCGGTTGAAAGACCGCCGCGTGGATTCGTGTGTCGTGATAGTGTGGGCGTATTTCTGTTGGCGTGACGGTGGAGGTTTTGTTTTCACCAGTTTATCACTGACCTTTGGTGTGGCGGACTTGTGTGGGTGTCTGAATTTTGGCGGGTTCCGAGATGTGGGTCATAATTGCTGTGGCGGAATTCCGCAGCCGGGACGGTGTGTTGGCGGTCTTCGGCACGGCGGTAAGCAGCTTTTACCGCCAATGTTGTAATGACCCCCTTTGTCTGCTTTTTAAAGACTTAAGACACTTTGGCCCTCATTCTGACCCTGGCGGTCTTTGACCGCCAGGGCGGAGGACCGCGGGAGCACCGCCGACAAGCCGGCGGTGCTCCAATGGGGATTCCGACCGCAGCGGTAAAGCCGCGGTCGGACCGGCACCACTGGCGGGGTCCCGCCAGTGTACCGCGGCCCCATTGAATCCTCCGCGGCGGCGCAGCTTGCTGCACCGCCGCGGGGATTCTGACCCCCCCTACCGCCATCCAGATCCCGGCGGTCGGACCGCCGAGATCCGGATGGCGGTAGGGGGGGTCGCGGGGCCCCTGGGGGCCCCTGCAGTGCCCATGCCACTGGCATGGGCATTGCAGGGGCCCCCGTAAGAGGGCCCCTACATGTATTTCACTGTCTGCTGCGCAGACAGTGAAATACGCGACGGGTGCAACTGCACCCGTCGCACAGCTTCCACTCCGCCGGCTCGATTCCGAGCCGGCTTCATCGTGGAAGCCTCTTTCCCGCTGGGCTGGCTGGCGGTCTGAAGGAGACCGCCCGCCAGCCCAGCGGGAAAGTCAGAATTACCGCCGCGGTCTTTCGACCGCGGAACGGTAACCTGACGGCGGGACTTTGGCGGGCGGCCTCCGCCGCCCGCCAAGGTCAGAATGAGGGCCATTATATCACTTTTCAGTGATATTACTACAAATTCTTATTGCATCTTTGATTGTGTTGATCTACAAATATCCAGATAAATATTCTATATTTTTCTAAACACTGTGTGGTGTATTTTTGTGGTGCTATATTGTGTTATTGTATGATTTATTGCACAAATACTTTACACATTGCCTTCTAAGTTAAGCCTGACTGCTCGTGCCAAGCTACCAGAGGGTGGGCACAGGATAATTTGGATTGTGTGTGACTTACCCTGACTAGAGTGAGGGTTCTTGCTTCGACAGAGGGTAACCTGACTGCCAACCAAAAACACCATTTCTATCAGTCCTAATATTTGGTAATCTCCTGTAGTAATCCGTAATATGTATCTGTTAGCAGATTTCATCATGTGTAGTTATGTCCTTCACAACAATACCTCCACCCTTATCTGATCGTTTTATGATAATGTCCTGAAGGGAATGTAAATGTCTTAAAGTGGAGTGTTGATCTTTTGATAGATTGAGACGCAAAACTGCGCTAACGCAGTTTTGGGTCAAAAAAATTAGCGCCGGCTAACGCCATTCTGAAGCGCCATGCGGGTGCCGTATTTAATCAATGACGTTAGCCGGCGTTAGCCGCCGGCGCTGCCTGGTGTGCGTTGAAAAAAACGACGTACACCAGGCAGTGCCGGCGTAGGGGGATATGGGGCTTGGGCGTGAAAAAATGGGGCAAGTCAGGCTGAGGCAAATTTTTCGCCTCAACCCGATTTGCGTCATTTTTTTTCACTCCCAACCCCCATAGAAATGACTCCTGTCTTAGCAAAGACAGGAGTCATGCCCCCTTGCCCAATGGCCATGCCCAGGGGACTTCTGTCCCCTGGGCACGGTCATTGGGCATAGTGGCATGTAGGGGGGCACAAATCAGGCCCCCCTATGCCACAAAAAAAAAATCAAAAAAATGACTTACCTGAACTTACCTTAATGTCCCTGGGATGGGTCCCTACAGCCTTAGGTGTCCTCCTGGGGTGGGCAAGGGTGACAGGGGGGGTCCCTGGGGCCATGGGAGGGCACCTCTGGGCTCCTTCAGAGCCCACAGGTCCCTTAACGCCTCCCTTTTGCAGGCGCTAAAAAACGGCGCAAAAGCGGCCGTACGTCATTTTTTTTGACCCGCCCACTCCCGGGCGTGAATTTTGCCCGGGAGTGTAAATACGGCGCACATGCCGCGGAGTCACTTTTTTAGACGGGAACGCCTACCTTGCATATAATTAACGCAAAGTAGGTGTCCACGCTAAAAAAGGACGCAAACTCCATGGACTTTGGCGCTAGACGCGTCTAACGCCAAAGTATAAATATGGAGTTCGTTTTGCGTCGGAATTGCGTCAAAAAAAACGACGCAATTCCAGCGCAAACGGAGTATAAATATGCCCCTGACTTTGCTACAATGAGGGCTGCCAAACTAATTATCGATTTCTTTTAAGACAGCATTTTCAAACATCATGATTTCCTTTGAAACCATATGATTAGCTGGAAAGAATGTAGAAGGAAGATGTAAACCTGTTGTATCCAGTGTGGAGTCTGATTCCTTTTAAGAGAAAAAGTCCTTCAGTCGTATAGATCTGAAAGGTTGGTTTGAAAAAGTTCATTCTAATGTGTAGACAAATGAAAGCCCTAATGCTAACAGAGAGTTTTCAGTTTCTGAAAGTATACTTGATGATAGACTACAAATAGGGAAAGTCTGACAAATGTCTACCACTCATAGTATTGGATCCTGGTTCGTCTCTGGCCAGGAGTATATTGGTTGCGATACCATCCTCTTCACTCACCTCTTGTCTCGTGGGAGAGACTGTGCCCCTCTGTGGCTGGCCTAAAAAAGTCTGATTTGATGTTGAGGGCCGATTACTGTTATCAGTTATGTGAGACATGCCTGGAGTCTGGTCATTATCAGAGTCTGAACTAGAATCATAAAAGCCAATATTTTTAAATGGTGGTGCATTAGGCCCAGAGGGCTGATAGAAATCTTTCCGAAAATATGGATAGGTGTGTTCCTTACTGTATCTCTTGGTGACTTTCTGTAGTTTGTCAGTTTTGTTTGTTATGTTTATTTGTTCAAATTCTTTTATGGTGAAGGCAAACTTGTCAAGGAGAGATTTTGATTTGGCTATGGCTGTGTCACTGCTACTCTATCTCAAGTTTCTATATATCTTTGAGCAATAATTTAATATTGAGTAAAGTTTTTTTGATCATCCACACATCTATAAAAAAAGTGACATATATATACATATATATATATATATATATATATATGTATATATATATATATATATATATATATATATATATATATATATATATATATATATATATAGAGAGAGAGAGAGAGAGAGATTTTTCCAATGCATGTGGGGAAACCACACATACATATAAAAGTGATCTATATACATATGGAGAGAGAGAGAGACAGAGAGAGAGAGAGAGAGAGACAGCAAAAATGTCTAGATAACTCTTGTGAATATTCTTGCTATGCTAGAGAGAGATCAGACTTTTGTCTAGTAGCAGATTTGATGGCATGAAGTAGCGCAGAGGGTTATTGTGCATGCTGCAAAGAATAGATCAGTATTTTGCATGGAGTGCTGAGTGAATTAGCAAAGTCAGCCAATACTAGCGCTTTAAAGCAAATGCAATGTATATGAGGGAGGGGCTATGGTGAGATTAGGGGCACTTTTGCTGGGTTCTGAGGGAATCCAAGGATGAGCTCATGGCAGGGGTGGCACCAAAATTGAGTGTTGCATTGGCACCACGAGCGCTATAGGCAGTGATGATGGGTATGTTGCAAGGTAAAATAATGCAGTGTCTTTGTTTAGTGTTTTTGGAGAACCTGTTGATCAAGGGAAGAAGACAAGGTAAGGTGACCAACGTTATTTACTGTTGCACACATCACTCACACCATCATGCTACAGTTTGCAGTCAATATATATGCCTTCTACATAGTATAGCATTTTAGAAATACAATTTTAGCCAGTAGCAGGTATGGCGTCTTGTTGGATGCTCAAGCCCTAACTCAGTTTATGGAGGACAGCTCTGAGGCAGGATCAGAAAGTGAGCAAGCAGATACTGAGACAGCATCTGAGGGAGAGGACAATGGAGCAGAATCTAGAAGTGATTTTTCAGTTGGCAGAGTCCCATCCGATGACTCCTCTTCCAGCAGTTCCAGGGAGATGATGATGATGATAGTAATGCTGTCCCTTTGCAAGCACAGCCTAGCAGGCACGTGCTGTGGCAAGCATAGATGGAGCGTTCTTGGTTTGCAAGGGATTCTGGGTATATACAATGTGGTGTGAGCCACACAAATCAGCCTACTCTGGATACCCCTAGCTGTCAAGTTTTTTAAAATGTGCAGGTTGGCTAGGTTTCCCTAGGTGCTGGCTGAGCTAGGGTTCACAATCTCAAGCTACCCACATTGGAAAAAATTACCAGTTTTCAGTGGAAAATGTGATGCGTCCATGTTGCTTTGTGGGGTGTTTCTTGTCACAAGCACTAGGTCTACCCACAGAAGTGAGGTACCATTTTTATCAGGAGACCTGGAGGAATGCCGGGTAGAAGGAAGTTTGTGGATCCTGACAGATTTCAGAACTTTCCATCACAGGAATGTGAGACCAATGTGTTTTTTAAGTCAAAGTTTGAGGTTTGCAAGGGTTTCTGGGTTACAAAACATGGTGTGAGCTACGCAAGTCAGCTCACCCTGGATGCCCCTAGGTGACTAGCTTTAAAAAATGTAGAGGTTGGCTAGGGTCCAAAAACTCAAGCTGCCGACATTGAAAAAAGGACCAGTTTTTGTTGGAATAATGTGATGCATCCATGTTGCGTTTTATGCCATTTCCTGTCGCGGGTACTAGGGCTACCCACACAAGTGAGGTACCATTTTTATCTAGAGACTTGTGGGAGCATGGAATAGAGGAATATTTGTTATAACCTATTGTATTTTGCTGAATTTGTGCCTTTCAAATGGAAAACAGTGAATAAGAAAGATGACATTTTGAAACATATCCTCCAAATCATACACAAGTGTGGGAACCCACAAATTCTAAGATGTAGAAATGACCACTGCTCCTAAATTCCATATCTTGTGCCCATTTCAGAAATACATAAGTTTCCTTGATACCCTTTTTCCACTCTGCCTATTTTGCTGTAAGAATTGGTCTGTACTTGGTACTCAATGAAAAATCATTGTACGGTACAGATCAGTTGTTGGCTTTGGGTACCTTGGGTTCTTGGAGAACCTACAAACCCTATATATCCCTGCAGTCAGAAGGGTATAGCTAACATAATGGTTTATTGCTATTGTTAATCGGCCACCATGATAAAAAGTTACATCTGAAAATGTTTTTACAAATGGCTGTTTTTTCCTACTCATTTTCAATATCTCTTTATTTCAATGGTTATTTTCCTTGGCAAAAACTTGATGAAGCTACACATATGACCCCTTGCTGAAATCAGAATTGTGTCTTCATTTCAGAAATCTATAGCTTTTCTTAATCAGGAATGGGTTTCACACTGGTTTCCACTACAAACTGGAAGTAGGTTGAGAGCTCCAAAAATAGGGAAAAGAGGCAGCCTCCTATCAAAATCTCAAAACTGCGGTACAAATTTAGGTTTATTGATTTAGCTCTGCATGTTCTTGCAAGCTGGGAAGGTGACTTTAGTAAAGCAAACCATTTGTGGATGCCATATTTAGGGAAAAAAGCCACTTTTATATGGAGCATAGTTTTCCTATTCTTCTAAAAAAAAAACTCAACATTTTGCTATATTTTGGCTATTTTCTCAGTCTCCTCAATGGGAATCCACACACTTTTATAATCCCCAGGATGTTGGAAAAAAATGACACAAATTTGGTGTGTATACCTTATGTGGAAAAAATGTGCGAAGTGTGTGAACTACCCCAAATAGCCAAAATAGGGCTCGGGGGGCGGAAGGTCCAGCAACTAAGGGGATAAGGTTATTGCATTTTTTTCATCATCATTTATCATATATTTATATATTGTTTTCAAAAGCTCTAACAGACAACTAATGCTTTCTTGCTAGACTGTAAAATTAATAGATGAGAAGAATTGTATAGTACAGCACTACACTTCAAATAAATGAACTGTAAATTAATGAGTAAGTATGTTGCTCACTCTAAGGAAATAAGGTCACTGGCCACCAGACTGCTTTCTGGTCTCCTGGGGAGTCATGCTAATGACTCTCATGCTTAGGAACAATAGCAGCCTGCTACAGGGTGAGGTTTCAGCTCCCTTTTGCAAGAAGTCACTCATTGTGTTAGCCCAAAAGGCAAGCTTCAAAGGAAAGCTGCCTTTGGTGGGCAAATAGCAATCACACCCCTAAAGGGCTACCTTTTGTTCAGGTAGATGATCTGGCACAGGGACAGAGAGGAGAGACCAGTGCCCAAAACCGGTGTTCCTGTGGGTGTGTCGCCCACTTCTAGGGTGGGCTTCCAAGCTCCTAACATCCGAGGAAAAGTTTTGGCATCTTGAGAGTGGACAGAATAGTGCACTTTGGGATTGCCAGATGCCACACATAGCCGGAAAGTCATCACTAAGAGGGAAGGGACCCCATTGCTGTGTGACAGCATCATCCCACCATGGTACATTCTGGAAATAAATGTGGCACCCCTGGCTCCCTGAACTCCAGATCACAGCGGAACTGGAGCAATGGCTGAAAAATGACTGCCCTGCTGCCCACTGGACCACGTAAAGAAAGGGTGAACCATCTACTGCACTGCACCTGCTGCACCTTAGGCTAGCAAAGAGAGGACTGTGCCTGTAGCTCCAGTCTCTGGGAAAGTCATGTCTCAGCTCCAGACCAAAGAAGTGACTCTAAGGGTCAGTTGGCTAGCCCCCTGGAACCAGCACCAGCGTCATCAAGGTATCCAACCTCAGCAAGTCAGTAGCTGTCATTGGTTCCCCTAAGTACCTAGGCTTGATATACTTATTTTAGCTTAGGCCGTGTTTTGCTTTACTGCTGAATACACACACTGAAAAGAGTTAAAAAGAATCTCTGAAATGTGCTTCTTAGTCTAAAGAAGACACTTATTAAATCACTCTGCAAGGCTCACGAAGGAAGGTCAGTACAACTGAAAGTGCACCTTCAAAATGTGCGCAACAATAAAGTGAGAACATATACAAAGAATCTTCAATCCATAAACAGAAAAAAATATATACATGCACAGTTAAAAATACCATATTGATATATATATATATATATATATATATATATATATTCTTTCACAATGTAAAGCAAATAATCAGTAAAGAGAGAGAGAGATCTCTACCCTCATGCGCTGTCAGGCATTCAACGTCAAAATCCTGACCAAAGTCTCTGAATCTCCCACTGCCAAACCTGCCGAGGAGATAGTTCTAGAAAACCTTCCCCTGCTCCCTAGTATTCAAAGCAACTTGAGGTCAGCTTTGAAAGAAACACGTTAGAAATGGCCAAGTTCCCAAGGTGTGCATCCCAAAAAAAAAACGTTCCCTGCCGTACCATAAACATCATCCTAGTACATCCTCATCTTGCTGACTGACTGACTCCTCCACGTTATGTCCTAGCCCTTGGTGAGAAAGAACATGCAGACACACAGAATAAAAACATGAACGAGAAAACACGTTGCATAACATGTTTTGTACTGAAAAATAATTGCACCTTCAACGTAGCGGTGAAGCTAAGGCTAAGCTGAATACAAAATGGAGTCTGTAATCTGTGACCGCTAATGTGACAGTGGACAGCTAAGCCTAGTGCAAACTGGTGCGACTCGGAGTCAGTGGTCAAAACACAAATATCACTACAGCCCGTAACCTGTTTCTTTAAATACACACACATTTTATTCCTTTGAATGTTTAACAGTGTTCGATTAGTTATATAAAAACCATGAGAGCCTAAGGAGTGCAGAGGGCATTCCAGCCAGGGCTGTCCGGGAATGTACATCATTCCATTTACAGCTCCACTGATCCTGACATTGGCTCGTCAGTCAATAGGGAGGATTGCCAGCAGACTACAGGCAGACCCTTGCCCATCTTTCAGGTATGGAGTCTGGGCTCCTTTCATAGACTGGGATAGGCAAAGGGGCTATTATCACTATGCTCTCAAGTTTTCAATATTAGGGTTTTAAGTAGGAATAATTAGATTTCATAATTATACCAGGATTATGGGATTGTTGATTTTTCTTCACTTTACTGGTAACAGTAATCACTGATTTATGTTTCATCAGGCTAATTATCGCAGCCACATTTTTTTACAAACAAATGCAAATGCTTCAATTAATATATTTAAATTATCTTGCATCTCTTTGTTGCCTTGGCATGTGTGAATCTTTGTGTAACTGAGTGAAAGGGTACAATCTGTTCACCACAACTTCCCTGAGGAGTCAGAGTGTCATGTTTCTAGGCTGCCACAAATCATTTTTACTTTCTAGATTTGGGTGAGATGCTGCTATCTATCCAACGAAGTTGGGCCAACAGCTTCCAGATAATGTGGGACCAACTCACTCACCCACACTCAGTGGTGCTGCCTCCCTAACACTATGCAGTTTTACCCCCCAAGATAAGAGTCCTACTGCATAGCCACTTCAGGAGAATCTCCAGTGACTGCCACTCGGCACCCCAGAGACCAATCCTCGATAGCCAAAAGTTGCACCTGATTCAGCTGGGCCCAGGAGTGTCACCTGAGTCTAGATTTGACATGAATCTCCACCAAGGGATATCCCTGAGACTGCTGTGTACAGAGACCAGTAGTCCAGCCACAGCTGCCTTTTCACTGTCTTAAAAAGGACTTCGGGCAACCACAACTACTGTGGCCAAAGTTGCCCCACCTGACCCATGGGCCAAGGAATATCTGCAAAGGCACTCCTGTCGACTGCACAGCACTTATAGTATCCATGAACATCTTCCTTCTCCTGCATCCGCAGTTTGGAACTAGACTGGAAAATGCTTTGGTGGCCAGGTAACTGTCCATATATTCCTCATTGGCCCACAGACCTTGCCTCTATTGGATTTGGTCAACCAGGTTGGGCCAGAGTAGCCAAGCTCAACTCTTACAAACTTTTCAAAAGTTTACAAACTTTACAGATACCAATGCTTGTTTGTGCTTGAATAAAAAAATACGTTTTCTTTGAATATGCATATTTCGGAACCCTCCAGTGGATTTTTCTAATCTTGGACTCTAGAAATACATGAAAATATGGTCTATTTTTATAAATTGTTGTTGGATTTCTTTCATGTTGTGTAGCCTTCTTATTTCTCTGTTTGGTACTGTTACATGCTATACACTAGTTCCTTTTTTAAGCCTTGCTTCTCAAAGTCATAGCTACCCTGGGTGGAGCTTCAGGTGTTACAAACAAGCCTAACTGGACCCAGGTCAGTTTTAGTGAGTATATAATACACCCAAATTCTCCCACTCACCAATTAAATTCCAATGTATTCTCATGTTTGCAATCTTTCAAATTACATTAATTTTGCTATTAAAATGTTGGTCCTCAGTGAAAGTAAAGGAAGTAGGCAAGGTTCTTACATTTGAGAGGCACACCAGTGTAAAGAGGAGCTCTGCTTTTAGAAGTTGCTCTGGTTTGAATGTGTCATGCCTCAATGGTCAGAGACCTACATTTTGGATCAGTGGTGATGTGTCTCTGCAAAAAATCATTAAGCACAGTAAGCCAATGGAAAATGTTCGAAAATGAGGTGTGATTGTGCTCAGACTATTTAGCTTCTGCTTTTAAGGATTTTATCGGTTGATCCCCAGTGAAAACCCAGGGCATTCTGGTACCGGCAGTGTTTCACAATAAATTAAATTTTTATTCAGATGTTTGTCTATAATGGTAATCCATTGTGCTTTGTATTTGCCCTTTTTCAAATCAAAATGTTCCATTTTGTCTCAATTAACCTCAACGTAATTGACGGGATTATATTGTTTGTCTGCCATTATCCTATGTATATTTACTCAAAATTCCAAGTAGCTAAGCTTTCAGCAGTTGCTCTGCTTTGAATCATTCACACATTAATGTGCAGGGTGTTTTGAATGGAATGGTGTATGTAATTTGTTGGTGGATCTTGATTTTATGTATGTTTTTATGAGTGTTCAATACATTGCTTTTCAAAGGAAAGGTTCAATGTCCTGGTTGTAATTATCCTATTCCAGCCATATTATTGTCAAGGGGTGCGATGATGAGTGGTTGTGGGCAGCTTGCATACAGGTTTAAATGCAAAGTAGGAGGAGTCTTTTGAATGTTATGGTATTGCCTGCCAGTGTTCTTTTTATGTTTGCCTCAAAGAACTGAGTTGCAGTCATTAGGTAACCCCACCCTGACTGATCTCTTTTAGGCACAGACCAGGATACTTTTAGGAGCCTTCATCCACAGATGAGGGTAAACACTATACTGTTTAAACAGAACCAGCAACATGATCTCCTGTAGAGTGCTCTTAATGACCATGCTCCTGGGGCCACTAATTGGTACTGGTGTCTGTGTTATATGACCTACTTCTTAAATTGTACTCAAGAGTTCCATTACAATAAGATCATGTTGCCACTAGGATCTGTGGCAATCTAGCCATCTGTTTTACTAGCTCAGGATTTAACCTATGACAATGCAATGTTGCCATTCTTGCCCACATCCTTAGCCACTGACAGTTTCTGAGGAGTGGATCACCTGATCCTGCTACCAGTGGCACCATTACACTATATCCCTGTGCTCCAGACCTACACCAGGAAATCATTTGAATGGCCACTGATAGACAATGTAAACATCTACTTCAATCTCATATCGTTCATGATTTATTGCTTCCCTGCAGTAGTCTGGGTTTTTTTGCTAAGCAATTTCTCTAAGGAAGTTGAACACCACATAGAACAAACTTAATGCTGGGTTACATGTTATTCTATATTTAAAAGTTAGCACAGTGCATGGCTGCTCCAGCAACTGAGCTTCCCTGTGCTAGGCCTGGGCAGGAGCAGGAGCAAAAACAGCTGCCACAAAAAGTGCACAAGAGAAGCACATTATCCTATAAAGTTATAATGAGAGAAAAGTCAGGTTTTCAGAATATTTCTAAAGTGCAAATGGTTCTCAATCATCCTAATATGAAGGGGCAGCGAGTTTCAAGCAGCAGATGAATTGGCTCTAAAGGAACAGTCCTCAGCCCGCACAATTGGCACAAGGTAACTTGGCTACTAGAGGGTAAAGTACAGGCGGTCCAGTACGGGAGAACCAATTTGGACAGAATAGGGGGCCCCAAAGAGTACAGGATTTTGTGCACAACGCACAATATCTTGAAATATATACTCTTCTCCACTAGGAGCCAGTGTGATTTCTATAGGGGTCCTGACACTAAACAAAACATAGGGAGTGAAAACAGCAGTCTAGCTTTGGCATTTTTAATCAGTTGAAGTCTTCCAATGAGTGGTTTGTTGGCGCCCAAATAAAGGACATTGCAATAATCCAGCAGAGAGAGAACTGTAGCCTGGACAATAGTCTGTCACATGTAGGAGTCAAAAAAGCTGAGAGTAGGTTTAAGGCTCTTCAAAAGCCCAAAGAAAGTACTAGCCACCGAACTGGCATGGGTTTCGAAAGTCAGAGAATTGACCATGATAATGCCCACATTTTTTATGAAGGTTTGGGTGTGGGAGGAATCTCAAGTGGGAAAGGCCACCAATGTCTCCCTAGAGATGGGTGTCTTTGCTTAACAGAAGTACTTCTGTTTTATTGGCACTCAGACAGAGACAGTTACAATTCATCCATTCTGCCACTGCCAAGAGTCCTTTTTGAAAGTTGGCATAATCAAATGAGGAGTTGCCTGTAAGAGAAACGTAACATCCACATGGGATTAAGATGACATTACAGATATGATTTACATTTTTGCCAATCAAAGAGCAATGGGCTAGTAGACGTTCAACAAGGGCCTGCAAAGCATGATAGGAGGTCCTTAAGGAGGAGTAGAGAATGTTTGTAATAGATGAGAGGAGGCTTTAATCCCTGTGATCTGCATTGGAGGACCACTTGTCCTTCCTTACAGAAAAGTTACATGAGCACAAAATAACCAACCTAACGTTCAATACCTGTAAATGTTCCAAACTGCAAATTTTTCTGCATTGGCCCACAGGTTAACAGAAATAGCAAACACCACATCCAAGAAAAGAGATAGTTCATGGTGAGCTGAGAATGCCCTAACACTCAGCCATTGGGGACAGCCTTCCTCTCCCTAACTGGACTTCTCGGGTATTTTGTTTATTGTGATAATGCAGCACCTTTACAAGAGTTCACTTCTAAGAACCAACAAAGTATATTTAATTTAGCTTGAATGTTAAAATGAATTCGAAGCTTTGAAAAGGCTCTTATGCAAGACTCCAGGTTAGGCAAAGTAATGAATTGCCTTGATAGATGCCCCAGATGATTGCACTGGAGCCCTATTCCTTGCATAAATTGGAATGAGAAACACCAATCCAAAATATTTATCAGTGGAATATTTGGTCAAAATAAAGTGTACTAATATTAAGAAAGAGGCTTTTGTTGCATGTTTGTTTAGCAAAGGATTAAACCGGGTTTATTATTTGCCAGTTCCGTTTGTCCACACTCTATAAATACTTATAGTTGCATATGCATTTAAGAGGACCTCTGAAATAACGTATATTTTTTCAGGTCTTACAAGCCTGACAGCCTGCTAAGCATGGTATAACTGCTGGAGGTAAAAATGGTTGAGAAGGTGGGTCTTCACATACTTTCTAAATGAAGTAAGCTTTGACAAAGCCATAGGGCTCACATTTGTTATGTTATTGGCAATTGTGGTATTTTTAAAGCATGCTAATCACCCGTTCATGTATCCAGGTTATCCAGGCACTCTATAGAAGGTATGTGAGAACAGCCCTGGGGCCTACTCAAAAAGCAAGGTCTTCAGCTTCTATGAAAGTCAAGAAGAGAGGAGCGGGCTCTGATATGCTGTGGGGGTGGTTTCAGGCTTTATGGGCCAGGTACGAGAAGGCACAGCCCCTTGTTCTGCTTTTATGTATGCATGGGGGTGTGTGCTAGTCAGAAACCAGTGTTGTCTGGTAGCTGTTTGAATATTTTCTTCAGCATCCTTAGTATTTCGAATTAGGCCGAAATCACTCCATTGACTTTGGTGTTCATGTATAGATTGTTGTCTATGATAATTCTGAGTTTTCTCACTTGCAAGCAGGGTATGGGATGTGTCCAAGTCTGTGGGTCACCAGATGAAGTTCCACAGTGAGGCTTTCTTCCCTTCCTCATTCTTGCATCTTTTTTGGTTTTACCAGAGTTCAATTTGAGGCAACTGGATTTCATCCCGGTGGCTCCTACTGCTATGCTTGTGGTGAACCTGCTCCCAGTGTTCCATTTTTGTCTGAGAGGGACAATATCAGTTGCATGCCAACTGCATAACTGAGGATGTTTGTGGTGAGCTTGTATGGCGTCTGTCCATGGGCTGACGAAGTTGTAGAAGGGCATTGGGCTGAGCGACGACCCCTGTGATACTCCACAAAAAAGATCTGATGCTTCAGAGGCGTAAAGGGGTATATTAACAGTTTGGGTTCTTGTGTTGAGTAGATCCATTCAAAGTCAAGTCCCTAGATGCCTGCTTTGTGGAGTTGTTGGATTAGAATGGGGTGAGAGACAGTGTTGAAGGCAGCCAATGTGAGCGTCCCACACACCCGTACAAAGCCCTACACAACACAGGACCAGAATACCTGAACAGCTGCATACACTTACACCAACCCACCAGACTACTTCGCTCTTCCTCACTCACTCACACACATTCCCCACATCCACAAAAGCAAAACTGGAGGTTGGTCATTGTCCTAACTCACATCCAGGAGATGGAACAACCTCCCTCAGCATTTCAGAACCTCCTCCATACTTACTTAGGCCCATATTTATACTTTTTGACGCAAAACTGCGCTAACGCAGTTTTGCGTCAAAAAAATTAGCGCCGGCTAACGCCATTCTGAAGCGCCATGCGGGCGCCGTATTTAGTGAATGACGTTAGCCGGCGTTAGCTGCCGGCGCCGTCTGGAAAATGACGCTAGACGCGTCTAACGCCAAAGTGCCATTTGTGCCAAGATGCGCCGGCAGGAGTAATGCGCGTACGCGTGCAACGTATAGCAAATCTAGGCCTGTATTTGGTTGCAAGGCACACTTTTCTCAAGCTTCCCACACCAACGTGGAGAATAGTGCACAATTTCACTTTGAGGTGCTATTGTTTCTGTTCAGTTTCTCCACAAAAGTGCCTGTGTTTCGGCGAGTTTAAGCTACTCCTTGGGCGGCACTCAGAGAATCCATTTTATCCCATAGCATGAATAAGCTAACAAAGCCCGCTATACTTCTTGTCGCCAAGAGACTATTTAAACTATGGCCCATATTTATACTTTTTGACGCAAAACGGCGCCAACGCAGTTTTGCGTCAAAAAAATTAGCGCCGGCTAACGCCATTCTGAAGCGCCATGCGGGCGCCGTATTTATTGAATGACGTTAGCCGGCGTTAGCCGCCGGCGCCGTCTGGTGTGCGTTAAAAAAAACGACGTACACCAGGCAGCGCCGGCGTAGGGGGATATGGGGCTTGGGCGTCAAGAAATGGGGCAAGTCAGGTTGAGGCAATTTTTTCGCCTCAACCCGATTTGCGCCATTTTTTTTCACTCCCAACCCCCATAGAAATTAATCCTGTCTTAGCAAAGACAGGAGTCATGCCCCCTTGCCCAATGGCCATGCCCAGGGGACTTCTGTCCCCTGGGCATGGTCATTGGGCATAGTGGCATGTAGGGGGGCACAAATCAGGGCCCCTATGCCACAAAAAAAAATATTTAAAAAAACTTACCTGAACTTACCTTAATGTCCCTGGGATGGGTCCCTCTAGCCTTGGGTGTCCTCCTGGGGTGGGCAAGGGTGACAGGGGGTGTCCCTGGGGGCATGGGAGGGCACCTCTGGGCTCCTTCAGAGCCCACAGGTCCCTTAACGCCTGCCTTTTGCAGGCGCTAAAAAACGGCGCAAAAGCGGGCGTACGTCATTTTTTTTGACCCGCCCACTCCCGGGCGTGATTTTTGCCCGGGAGTATAAATCCGACGCACATGCCTCAGAGTCGATTTTTTAGACGGGAACGCCTACCTTGCATCTCATTAACGCAAAGTAGGTGTCCACGCTAAAAAATGACGCTAACTCCATGGACTTTGGCGCTAGACGCGTCTAACGCCAAAGTATAAATATGGAGTTAGTTTTGCGTCAAAATTGCGTCAAAAAAAACGACGCAATTCCGGTGCAAACGGAGTATAAATATGCCCCTTAGTTCCATAAAAAGCTGAAAACCTGGCTCTTTGTATAGGCAACCTTTGCTACTACCCACCTACCAACTGCCCAAGAAGCAGGATACACTCTTGGGTGATTTGCGCGCTATATAAATCAATACAACATAACAGAAAAAGGCTGCTAATAGACCTAAATGGATGAGGGCTGCGGTTTTCACCTGTTGAGGATTATCTGGATGTTATCTGTTGCTGCTATAAGGGCATATTCTACGCTGTGGTTGGATCTGAATAATGATTGTGTGGTATTGAGAAGCTGGTGTTTGGAGAAGTGCTTTGAAAGGCATTTCTTGATGGCTTTTTCCAGGACTTTGGCTGAGTAAGGAAAAAGGGATATCTGTCAGTAATTGGCAAGTTTAATCAGGTCAGCCGAGATTTTCCTTAGGAGGGCATTGATGGCTGCCTGTTTCCATGGTTCCAGGAAGGTTGTTGTATTAATGGAGGTGTAGGTGATATGGGTGAGGACCTTGTTGATAGGGATTGCTTCTTTGTCAAAAGTGTGGTGGTGGTAGGTGTCCGTTAGGGCCCGGAGTGAATGGTCTTTGTGATTGGTTTCCTCCGTGCTAATGGTGTTTCGTCTGGTGATTGTGTTAACTTCCTTAATCACTGGGAGATTTCTGTAGAGGGCCAGGGGGTTCAGTTGTGGAGAGAAGTTGATGTATGTGGTTTGCTCCAGAAGACGTTTGAGAAGTCATTGCACAGATCTTGTGATTGGTTGATTCTTCTGGTGACAGCTGAAGTCTTTGACAATTGCAAAGATTATTTGCTGCTGTTTGAGCTGGTGTTTCTTCGTTGGACTAGGGCCTTCCTCTAGGTTTTTTGGATGAGCTGTAGTACGTCCTTTGAAGGCATCTTCATCCACTTCCCTTTGCTGGTTCTCCATTTCCATTACAGTTGTTTGCAGTGTCGCCTGGTCAGTTTGAGGTCTTCCATGTGCCAACTGTTTTGTCCTCTGTTTTTTGCTGTGTTGTTTCGTTTCAAAGGTGCCAGAGTATCAATACAATTGGTTGTCACTTGTTGGCTTGGCCAATGTTTTAAGCAATGCTGTACAGCTTCCCTGATACTGTGTATGATGGCTAAGGAGGAAAGAGAAAAAGCACTATTGCGCAGCTGCTTCATTTTGCACCACACATGTCCACGCCTACAAAATGTCACAGGTCCTTTTTTCTCTTTTACTTACTGATCTGAGTTTCATCAGTAAATTTGGAAAAAAGTACTGCAAAAGTGGATGGGGAAAGCAACTCAAAGGGAGCAACACAGAGGGCACAGGTGGGTGAAGATGGGGAAACAATACATAAGGCAAGGAGTAACCAGCAAGGGTGAGAGAGAAGGACTTGGTTGTGGAGCTGGGGGAGGGGAGAGCATGTATGAGAAAGCAATGCAGTGGGAGAAGCACACCAGCGTGAGCTCAACATGGAGGCGGTGGAGTCCAAGCATAGAGGTGAGAGAGCAACACTTAGCACAGCACATGAGGAAGAGAAGTATATGAGCAAGAGAGCTGGAAAACACATGCACTCTCGTGGAGTGCCCAGCCTAAAAGAAAAAGTAGTACCTGAAAAATAAGCAGTGGACGTACACAAGGAATGAAGCCATGCTCCAGGGGCAGTACAAATAAAAGAAGAAAATGAAGTAAAACCCACACAAGCTGAAGAATAAAAAACAAGTGTGACATCAAACACAACCAATGGCATGCAATGGGCAAGCTCTACGCCCACTGTAAGCTATTAATGCCGTTCACAAACAGAAAGCTTGCACTGTCCAGTAGACAAGACATAAAAAGGGTTTCCATTCTCTGGTTGCACTGTAGTTCATTCCAAATAGAGCAGGCCTGAAACAAGAAGAAATGATCTCTTTCTCATATCCTTCCTACTTTCAGAGGTTCTTGCTATTACCAAACACAGCATAGCATAGTACATCTGCTGAATGACCTCCCCTAATGTTTTCTTTTTTGAGAATCCTGAAAAGTTTAACTCCATTGATGTCTGAGACTTTCACACTTGTAATATTACCCTGCAGGGCTGCAGGAGAAGGGCTGTTATATTAGAAGGTATGGGCTCTTTTGTCCTTACTTCAAGTAGTCCAGCCATGCCGGACACAAGTACAGCATTATAATTCCTCCTCTGCTCTTTTGCCTGGAGATTCTGGTATGATTCACCTGCAAATTTTGAACTGCAGGTTTCGTTGTTTTGAGCAACAACGTAGCGCTTATTTCCGAGTTGGCCAGACTTTGCTATGGAGATACGGAGGACGGGAATTAACTTTACAGGCCACTATCTATGCACAAAAGTCTGAAAATGTTTATGAGTTTTTTTTCCAGAATTGGAAATGACTGCTCTGACCCATAGCTAGCTGGTGCTTTACTGGACAGTTTTTCACCCTTTTGGTGAAAAACACCCAGACATTTTCCACAAACTCTTCATCGGGAGTGCCGGTGGAGATTTGGGGGTTAATTTTCCAGGACTGTGTGTGTGGGGGCACTGTCTTCTCCCCCCATACTGTCCTAGGGGGGTAGGCAGTGGCCATGCATAGCTGTTGCCTGCAGCATTAGTCACAGACCTGTTGTCTCTGGGCCCAAAATTATTGGGTTCAACTCTTTCACATGCAATAATTCCAGACCTGGACACATTTGAAATGGCGATTTATGGTATTTCATGCAATATTATTGCTGTGAGTGAATTTCCTCAATTTGTAACCAGAGCCTACAAATAAAGATAACCATGGCAGAACTTAAAATGTATTTTATTTTGGGATTGGGCCTTTTCCGAAGTGATGAAATGATGTGCCTTTAAAGATCTTCTGAGTCTCAGATTGTTACTTTCCAATCTAAAATTATTTAAAGGATTCTGTATCTCCTGCAAATGTACAGCCAGGTCAGCAATATGCATCGGTTTATAGATTTGCACTAGACAAACACTTTTCGAAAGCAGATTCAAAAGTGACCATGAAGCAAACGTGCATAAGGCAAGCTATTTTGAAAAAGGCTCTTGCTTTTTTAGGACGTCACTAGAGGGATTTCGTGGCCATGTCATTTCAGGCCGAATATCAAGCATACTGAATGGTTTTTTAATGTTTTCTTGGTGAGACCAGAGCATTTCCTATTTCAATATTGTAAGAATGACAAGATCACGGTGAGGATTACGGAAATTCATCTCTGCAATGGAGTAGCAGCAGAACCTACTTTAGCAGGCGTTGGGAATATTGATGGAAAGTAATAGAACTAGTCTGACCTCTTTAGGAAGATCAATGTGTCTTGTTTACATCAGTCTAACAAACATTCAACTTTACCAGTCTGCTCCAGCCTGCAGACCTAGTTGAGTCTCCATTCTTGTGCTAAGGTTGTGCAACAAGAAGTGAGAGCTTTGTGCCTAGAAATGCCTTCCTGTTTTGCAGGAATTAAGTCTGCAAAAAACTGTAACTAATACCAAACCGAGGCCACCTCCTTCATGTTTAGTAATGTAACTGGTTATAAGAAAATATGCAATAACTATTTTTAAAAGTAGGAGACGGTTGTTCTCACTGGGATTCTACATACTAAAAATCACAACGTTTTTCTGGATTTACAGAATTAATATGTATGTATGAGGCACATTTAAATATAATGCATTTCAGTGGAGAATCTTAAGTGGTCCTGAAAACCGGATTGGGTTTTGCTATTTTATCGGATCCATAAGGTCAGCCTTTGAAGGTAAGAGTTTATTTAACTGCTTTCTCACTTTGTACCAGTGCATCATGAAAAAGATTTTCCTGTCACCAGCATAGATTTGAAGAACTTGTTTCATGAACGAAAAATATAGGGGCATATTTAAGAGCCCTTTTCGTGATGCTCCAGTGGTGCTAAGTACTGCATCATATTTAGAAGGAGGTGTAATGCACTTTTTTGTGGTGTTACGCCTTCTTGTAAATATGGACCCCTCTGGCGCATTTTTCTGTGCAGAGAGGCGTGCAATGGGTGTTGAGGTCGGTGTTCCACTGCAACACCCATTGCTTTTGACGCTGTCTCAGATTTACGAATTGTCGTAAACCTGAGGCAGCGCTAAAAACTAACCCCACCCCTGGGCATGGCAAAACGAGGAGGAATGCTTTTATACTTCCCCATTTTTTGCTTTTTCTATGTGTGCTGCATTCTGAGCACATAAAAAAAGCAAAATGCCATGGACAATTGTTTATGTGCAGGAAGGGATACCTTCCTGCACACAAACAATCTATCCACTCAACGCAGACACTTTTGCACTTTGGTGCAAGGATACCTGTGTTGGCGCTAGACAGCTTAATTCAGCGCCAGCACAGGGGGAAACACAGGGGTGTGCCTTATTCCTCTAAATACAGCGCACCTGTGTGTTTCTAAAGTGGCACGGCACTTCTATTTTTGGTGCAGCAACACGCTGTGATACTTTAACATCTGGGCCATAGTCTTAGAAATATCTCCTGTGAAACAATAATCAGCAGAGCAAAATAAATAAAAACGAAGTAGATTGTGTTAGGATATCACATTTAGTGTATGGAGTGGTTCCAACAGATGATGGTGAAGTTTATGCCGAAGCTAACTGTAATCCCATACGTTATTAAAAAAACAAAAAAACAACGGAGTGGGGTTAAATTCTGCAGCTTTCTTTTCCACAACTCTGTATGAAAAACTGATTTACCCTATTGAAAATAAACATTAGCTTATATTCAAATTAATTTTAAAGTCACCAGTTAAAGGACAACTAGCATTTATTAACCTCACAAAGAAGGCCGCAACACCAAGTACATCAGCAGTTGGCACAAAAAACCCAATAAGTCAAAATCTATCAATACCATACTTGCACCCACTCTTTATATACAAAGGAAGTCTCAATATTCAACCCAACACAAACCACCACATGTATATTACAGACATGACACTAATTAATACAACTATTGAAAAAGTCAGAGAGAACCTATGCATGCAGGTCACAACACACGGTCATCATAGACTGAAACGCATGGAATAATGTGCTAATTGTTAGTTGAATTAATCAATAAGTGCCATGTCCCTCATGAGACACCACATTATGTCGAAAAAAGTGTAATCAAACCACCAGCAACACAAGAACGACAGAGCTAAAGGATCAGTGACCCGGAAACTGACCACACCAGGCTTAACGAGGCACGAGAATAACAGGTATCAGCAGTAAACTCTCATTAGGAGAGATCAATCCAAGCAGCATGCTTGCTGCCACTAGTGTACTACTGGAGTTACTGATGAGGCAATGCATTGCACATAAGAAATAAATCCGCACAAAAACACTAAACGCTTGTCTGACCAACATACCTAATAAGATTGATATCGGTGCGAAAAGGTGCAGTGATTGTCACTGACTTCTGCAAGTATTATGCAAATTCCTCAGCTACAAGCACCCATGACAAAGCCTCAAGTAGTATCTCTGAAACTATAGAATTCCCTCTCTTAACTTGCACTCAGGATCAGACAAATTACAGAAAGGATTATGGGCCAGATGTAGGTAGGCTTTTGCACCTCGCAAACGGCGAAAAACGCCGTTTGCGAGGTGCAAAAGCCCTCAAGCGATGCAGAAACACATTTTGCGAGTCGGAACCGACTCGCAAAATGTGTTTCCGACTCGCAAATAGGAAGGGGTGTTCCCTTCCTATTTGCGACTCGCACCGCGATTTAAGTTGATTTGTGACTGCGAAAGCGGTCGCAAATCAACTCGCAGTTACCATCCACTTGAAGTGGATGGTAACTCATTCGCAAAGGGGAAGGGGTCCCCACGGGACCCCTTCCCCTTTGTGAATGCTCACAAAATTATTTTTTCAGAGCAGGCAGTGGTCCTATGGACCACTGCCTACTCTGAAAAAAACCGAAACAAAAGGTTTCGGTATTTTTTTCTATTTGCAGCTCGTTTTCCTTTAAGGAAAACGGGCTGCAAAGAGAAAAAAAAAACTGCTTTATTTAAAAGCAGTCACGGAGATGGTGGTCTGCTGTCTCCAGCAGGCCACCATCCCCGTGAGTGCCTAGACTCGCTATGGGGTCGCAAACTGCGACCCACCTCATAAATATTTATGAGGTGGGTCTTTGCGACCCCATAGCGAGTCGCAGAAGGTGTCTGAAACACCTTTCTGCATCGCAAATTGCGAGTTGCAATTTGCGAGTCGCTTTGACTCGCAAATAGCAACTTGCAATTTGTGTTCTACCTACATCTGGCCCTATATCTTCTCAACACACTAAACAAAAAGTAACAATGTTCACATACAATGCACGTTATGCAGCTTCCTGTATAGTAAATCTCAAATGGAAATAAACATTTAAATCATCAGTAAATAATGAGGAATGCAAAGTAATTTGCACTCCGTACAGCCTGGGGGTCCTACAACAAACTCTATCTTATTAGAAGTCTGTTACATACCCTTTATACAGAGTCAAGGCGAATAAAAATAATGGCAGTCTTTTGAAATGAAAAGAGTTAATTCGTTCGGGAATAGATGTTCATTTTTCCATTTAATAAGAAACCTATCTCATTCAATTCAACATATTTCACATTTCGCAGGTCTTGGTTAAGGTCGTCTAATACCTTAGCCTTCAAATGAATTCTGTAAACTATTTGACAACAGGTAGGTCCTAATTTATCTACAGGAGGAAGAACATTTATTTCATGGGTTGAAGCTCCAATGAGGTCCTCATTAGAAAAGAACCATACAATATACAAAGCATACAAATCAAAAGATATTATGATCATAATACAATATTAGACAAGCTACAAAAAATCATTTAATCAAATCAATATAAGTTTTAAAAAAAATAGAACAATTAAAAAAACTTTAAAGCAGAACATTTCATTTGGGGAGTTATACACTAAAAGGTGAGCTTCTCCTGATGTTTCTGCATTAAACTTAAAAAAAGAAGGGTTTTAACCACTTTCTATGTAATTGCATAGCTGGACACACAAATAAAACGTGTTTTAGATCTTGGCTATCTGATTGTCGTAGGTCACATATACTAAACATGCTGTACCATTTTGCAGTTAGAACCTTTAAGGAAAGCATATCTAATCTTAATAAAATGAGAAAAACGCCAGTGAGGCAAGTTCCACTCTAAGTAAGGTTGAGCTCTTTTTATCACAGCAAAATTCTTCATATCTTCTTTTTTGATTTCAAAGACTTAAGTCCAATTGATGACTATCGTTAGGCCTTAAGGTGGTCACCCTCAACGTTTTTGCCTTCCTCCCTCTGCTTTTTGACAGTGATTTTGACTGGTTTTAGGACTCTGTGCACTTTACCACTACTAACCAGTGCTAACCAGTGCTAAAGTGCATATGCTCTCTCCCTTAAAACATGGTGACATTGGCTCATACCCAATTGGCTTATTTAATTGACTTATAAGTCCCTAGTAAAGTGCACTACATGTGCCCAGGCAATGTATATTAAATGCTATTAGTGGACCTGCAGCACTGATTGTGCCACCCACAGAAGCAGCACCTTAATCATGTCTCAGGCCTCGTATTGCAAGGCCTGTGTGTGCAGTGTCACTGCCAACGCGACTTGGCATTTAAAAGTACTTGCCAAGCCTTAAACTCCCCTTTTTCTACATAGAAGTCACCCCTAAGGTAGGCCCTAGGTAATCCATAGGGCAGGGTTCTATGGAGGGTAAAGGCAGGACATGTCCCTGAGTAGTTTATATGTCCTGGTAGTATAAAACTCCTAAATTAATTTTACACTGCTGTGAGGCCCGCTCATTTCATAGACTAACATTAGGGCTACCCTCACATACTGTTTGAGTGGTAGATTCTGATCTGAAAGGAGTAACAAGGTCATATTTAGTATGGCCAGAATGGTAATACAAAATCCTGCTGACTGGTGAAGTTGGATTTAATATTAATATTTTTGAAAGGCCACTTTTAGAAAGTGAGCATTTCTCTGCCCTTAAAACCTTCTGTGCCTTACAATCCCCATCTGGCTGGGTTAGTTGACAGCTCCCTTGTGCATTTCACTCAGACAACCCAAACACAGAATGCTCAGTCACACCTGCACACATCTGCATACTGAATGGGTCTTCCTGGGCTCCGAGGGTGGAGGGCCTCACACCTACATTTGAAAGGACAGTGGCCTGCCCTCACACAATGGACTGCCAAACCCCCTACTGGGACCCTGGCAGACAGGATGGAACTTAAAGGGGAACTTGTGCACTATTAAGCCACTCTTTGAAGTCTCCCCCACTTCAAAGGCACATTTGGGTAGTTAAACCGGGTCTCTGACCCTATCAACTCAGACACTTCTTGACAAGATACCTACTGGGAAAGGAAAACTGAACCAGAACCTGCAACCTGCTAAGAGAAGCTGCCTGGCTGTCCAAAGAACTCACCTGACTACTTTGCTGAAAAGGACTGCTGCCTTGCTGTTGCCCTGCTGCCTTGCTGCCCTCTGGCTCTGATGAGAAGTGCTCTCCAAGAGCTTGGAAGTCTTCATCTCTGCAAAGAACTCCTTGTGCGGTGAAAAATCGACGCACAGCCTGCCAGAATCAACGCACAGCCTGCATCGCTGTAAGAAAATCACCACACGCCAAACTGGAATCACGCAGCCTGGCTCCCCAAGTGGAAATCGATGCAGCGCGGCCCACTGAATCCATGCATAGCCGAGCTGGAACAACACAGCCCGACTTCCTGTGAGAGGAATCGATGCAGCGCCTGCCGTGCAACCAGCATCGCCCCACGGATCGACGCAGTTCCTGTGACTTCGTCCCTCATGCCCAGGATTTCTCTGCATCATCCCTGAGGAGTCCAAATACCCCACAACCCGAAGAGGAACCAAGCCGGTGTGTCAGAAATTGATGCAAAGCCCTTGTTGCATGGAAAAGCATCAACGCATCGTCTGTGTGCACCCAGAGAAACCGACGCACACCTCCTTGTTTTCCACGCATCTCCTCCTCTGCGGTCCCGTGTGGAGAATTTAGACGCAAACCAGGTACTTTGTGCTTGCAAGAGACACTTATTGCTTCTTAGGAACTAACAACTCTATTTTTCATTACAAAAGTGATATCTCAACTTGTACTTATCAAATCTTTATCATTTTGACCTTATTCTACTCAGATAAATATTCTATATTTTTCTAAACACTGTGCAGTGTATTTTTGTGGTGTTCATACTGTGTTATTGCATGATTTATTGCACAAATACTTTACACATTGCCTTCTAAGTTAAGCCTGACTGCTCAGTGTGAAGCTACCAGAGGGTGGGCACAGGATGATTTGGATTGTCTGTGACTAGAGTGAGGGTCCTTGCTTGGACAGGGGGTAGCCTGACTGCCAACCAAAGACCTCATTTCTAACAACTATTATTTATAGAAGCATGTTTCAGGTGAATTTTCAGCTGTGCAGGTGAAAAAGAGAGTATTACATTTAAATATAACTCTGGCTACTCTACAGCAAACTTCACATTTCTAAAGAACAATGATTTCTCCTTCACCGTAATAAAAACCTCTTTAAATATAAGGTGCCTTAGTGAAGATACCTCACTATGAATCAGACAGTAGCCCCGTCAGATCGCCCCAACTAGCCTTGTACAAAGGAGCTCCTAATCCCAAACTCTAACTTTAAAGCAGTAATTGATGTAAGGGATAACAGGAGGTCAGACGTCTTAAAATTTGCCCTTCGGTTTTATCCAGGAAACCCACTTGACTGCTACATCTGTTAGTTCTACCGCATATAACAGTGAAGCAGGGACCTTGGCTTGATAGACTGTCAACAGATGAGAAAAGTGATGCCTACCTATTGCCTTACAGAAAGCACCTAGCCCACTTGTTTGTGATAGAGCCTTCCCCACGTTATTAGATATATGCTTTGAATCACTGAGTGAGCTGGACATAATTTTCCTCAGAAAATGGTATGATTTAACTCGCTCCAATTTCTGAGAGCACAAGTGCCATGACAAATTTGTTGCCTTCTTTTTTACTCAAAAAACATAATCCTTTGGATTTAGACATATTGACCTTCAAAACATGATGATCAGCGTAACATTGGAGGGATGCCAGATGATTATTTACATTTTTTGGAGTCAGATCAAGAATTACAATATCGTCTGCATAAAGTAGGCATACCAAGGAGCATCCTCAAATACTAGGTACAAAACTGTAACTCTTTGATTAAACATTAGGAAGGTCATGAATATATAATGAGAACAGTAAAGGTGCCAGTGGACACCCCTGCTCTAAACCGTTTTATAAAGGGATTTCTGCTGATAAACCTTGATCGCCACACATCAGAACTTTACACCAGGTCGAAGAGTGCAATACTATAATCGGATGCAGCAAATCAGCTGGAATACCAAGCTTAGTTAGCTTCTTCCAAAAGCATGGGGGGTCAATCTTATCAAAGATCATGGAAAAGGCAATAAAGGCTGCATAAACCGATGCACCCCTAATTCTTACCTATTTATCATTTATTAGCTGCAATGCTGCAATATTATCAAGTGTACTATGACCTTTTCTAAAACCAAATGGTTCCAGCGGGATGGTCATACTGCTCTCTACCCAGGCCTTTAGGTGTTCTAATAGACTTCTAGCAAAAACCTTACTAGCTGCATCCAACAGGGCAATTTGACTGTAGTTAGCAGGAGAGCTTCTATCAACGTTTTTATACAAAGGCATGATATGACTTTCAACCCATGAAATGGGAACTGTACTTTTCAAGTAACAGTATTTAAATTCAGGCTGCAATTTTTTTTTCCCAAAGGGAGGCCTCTGGCTTGATCCCTGAAATAGGAACATCATCAGGGCCCATTGCACCTGAAGATCGCATTGCCTTAACTGATGACTCAATCTCTGCTACTGAAGGGGGGGCATAACTAGTAGCTTCCCTTTTACACTCAGGCAGAGCATCTTAACCAAAATAGGTGGTATCTGGTTTTCTGCATAGAGAAAGAGAATATAGCCTCTCCAAACAGCCTCCTCTGTAGAAGGCAGATGTGAAATGTTTCTAGCACCAGAACAGTCTGCAGTAACTGATCAATATTTACGAGAATTTCTCAAGTGGGCTGCTTCTTTCAAGTCAATCCACTTATGATCAGCATTCTGTTTTCTTAAGCCTAACTTCATCCGCATCCATCTTGTCTTTAACAGTGATATCAATCTTCCCCTTTCCTTAGAAAATAAGGTAAACTATAACCAAACTAATTTATTAATTTCCTTATTAAGGGGAGGCACTAAGGGATGCATTACTTCACGAGGAGGCTTAGAGTGTATCTGATGTTTTGACTTTAAAATCTGCCCCATAAATATAGAAAAAGAGTTGAGGGTATCATGTTTCCAGAACATGGTTCAAGTGGCGTCAAAGGAAAATGCTTCACTGTGGCCTATTCAATGGAGCTGGCAGTGATAATGACCGCCTGGCCCAAATCCTGACACACATAACAGATTTAAATTACACATTTATACACAAGCTTTTACCTAGCAACAACATAGAATTACGATATATAGTTGCAACACTGATCACCGAAATTGCACACAATTTATAGGATGCAAAGAACATGGAAGATACCAATCTTCCTGGCAAGTTATGGCAACTCTTCAAATACTATTTGCAATAGCTGCGTGAGTGCAAGCACTTCTAATATTTTTTAACATTGAGGGGGCATCCTGTAAACGAAGGCCAAAGGATACTACAAAGATAAAATCATATGGCTCAGAGTGTAGAACTCAAAGTCGGTAAAGGACTTAGGGGCATATTTATACTCGGTTTGCGCCAGATTTGCATCATTTTTTTGCTACAAATCCGAAATCCAAAAACTTAACTCCATATTTATACTTTGGCGCTAGACCCGTCTAGCGCCAAAAATATGGAGTTAGAGTAATTTTTTACAGTGGAATTCTACCTTGCGTTAATGAGATGCAAGGTAGGCATTCCCCGGCAAAAAATGACTCTAAGGCATTTGTGCCTTATTTACACTCCCGTGCAAAAATGACGCACGGGAGAAGGAGGGCCTTAAAAAATGGCTCTAAGCCTGTTTAGAGTCATTTTTTAACGCCTGGTTCAGGGCAGGAGTTAGGGGACCAATGGGCTCCTTTCCGTGGTCTACAACCATGAAAGCAGTCCACTCTTTGCTAAGACAGTAATCATTTCCATGGGGGTTGTGCGTCAAAAAATGATGCTTGTCAGGTTAGAGTCAATATTTTTTACTCTAACCTGATTTGCACCATTCTTTGACGCACAACCCCCAGTCTTCCCTACGCCTCCGCTAACCAGTTAGCGTAATTTATTTTGACGTTAACCAGGCCGCAGCGCCGGCTACGTCATTCCTTAAATATGATGCCCAGCTGGCGCGTTGGAATGGCAGTAGCCGGCATTAAACTTTTTGACGCAAACTTGCGCTGGCGCAGGTTTGCTTCAAAAAGTATAAATATGGGCCTAACTGAGGGCAATGTCAGCAGTAGTGTAGTCCAACACAAAGGATTAAGGCTTATTCCATAAATTTCTGAGCCAGTATAGACCTGGGCGGACTGGCCATTTATTTTATCGCTGCATTTCCCCAGGGGCCTGGAGCTATTGGAGTTTGTTTTTTGAAGGCCCAGGACCCCTGCTGGCAACTCTTTCACATTCTGTAGTTCCCTAGGCATTAATGCAGACTCAGACCTGGACTGGTATAAAAAATAGGCCCAGCCCCAAATAAAAAATCACTTCCCTTAGTGAATCACACACCTAAAAATCACCTACATTTGTTAATCAGTGAAGTTTTGAGCTTGCAGAGACTGCATGCATGTGTGCTTGCTGCAGGTAATGTTTGAGCTAACATCAGGGAAATCAACAAAAATGACAGGCCCTCCAGACCATAAAACAGGCAGACAAACAGCGAAAAAACCAGCCCATACTGTCACTGTCAGACCAGCCATACTGTCACTGCCAGATTGCCATATCGGCCACTTCGACTCTGGGCACAGTAGGAGCTTCGGGAGCATGTGTGAAAAAGAGAGCGAGTGACCGAGAGAGAGAGAGAGAGAGAGAGAGAGAGGAGATATCCTGAAGGGAAGAGAGAAAGAAAGAAGAGAAAGACAGGTAATGGATGGGTGGAAGAGCTATAGAGAGAGTGGAGAAAGGGAATGGGCTGGTTTGAATATTTTTACCAGCGCAGCATTTGGTTTTCAGTCCAGCCATGACCTTCTATGATGTAGAGTAGAGCTCTAGATGTTAATTACAGTTCAGGCTACTTGGCCAGCAATCCTTTTTCAATCACTCTCAGTACTGCTGGATCGTGCACAGAAGCAATGGTTAGTTCTCTTCTGGAACAAAGAAGGGGACAAAGAGTTAAGCATTAAGCTCATATTTGCAATAGTGTGAAGCCCATTTAGCTACTCATAAAGGACCAGGAGACAGTATTAAAGTTTAGCAGATTTATTACACAAATTGGTAATCATTCCAATGCATAAGCATATAAAAATCAGGCTTTGATGATATAAAATTGAAATTAGCAAGCTGAATCATTGAAACGGGTTGATTTTTCATCATAAGGCATATAAAGATTATAGTCCCAGAAATGCAAAAGCTAAGAAATAAGAACTGGCCTTCTATAAAAGAATATAAGTTCCTTCTAGGCAGCACAAATTGAAAAAAGGATATCTGGTTAGTTTCTATCTAAAATAGAGCTAAATTCAAGGGTCTTGGGCCAAAGCAAGTTAGATGTCAGCATGGCAACGACTCTAGTAGAAGGCTTCAGAAAATAAAGAATCCAATGTTAGTACAAAGCTAGACACTGTAAGGACAAGGGGTCTAAAGGTCTCCTCCTCTCAGAGTTTAAAAGAGACCTGCTCAAATCCTAACAGTGTGAAACATTAAATTTATGTGGAAAGTTCCAGGAGCATGTGCATCTTCAGAACACATTATCAGAAACCCAATTATTTCTTCTTCTCACAGAGGACACTTGCAAAAGGGTTGACCTTGAACTTCTTTCCAGGTAGTAAATGAATAGGAGGCACAGCAAATCATCCAGTCCGTGTCAATGTCTTCTTGCTCTGCCTAATACACAATACTCCTGTCACTAGCTAAGCAACCAAGAATGTGCTCCTACAAAGGAAAAATAGATAAAGCTCATACAAAGCATTTTACATAATAAAATGAAGGCCTACGCAGACTAACTTAGCAAATCACCATTATAATTATTGTTAAACATTCAATTATAGTTAGTACTGTCTAAGCAAGTGGCAGCAGGCTAAATCGCCATGCACCTAACCCCTATCCCTGGCTGTATACTAAGATTTTAATAAAAAAATGAAAAAAAAGTGTGCACTCATCCCAACACCTGCTGCAAAGGTGCAATCCTTAAAAAAGGAACTATGAACAATTCAAATATTGATGGTGCACCACACTAAACAATATTAAGAAGTCCAATTCTTTAATATAAGTCCATTTAAATCTTCTCTTTCTTCTTCTTTTTTCAAAATAGGACACATTCATAGTAGAAACAGCATTCAATTGTAGTTGTAAGCATAATATCAGAATAAATACAGAACACAGACAATCAATACATATGTAATGTCCTTTTCAATAAATGCAACGTCATTATGTAAATGTAAATATGAAGGGGAACTTCAAAGTTCATGTTAAAGCTAATAATTAGGTCTCACATGAATACATTAAACCTGTAAATTCTGCAATGAATGCACACTGAATACCGTAGTTTGATGTTTCACTTTACATTAATAAGGTTAAGGCACACAGTATATATGATGATTACATTGTCAAGTTAATTTTGTAACACATAGGGGGTACAGCCAGAATTACGCTGCTTCTACCCCCCCCTCTGATGATGAATCAAGTCATCACAATAAAGATAACACACTTATCTGGTGGACCAATCAAATCTTCATGGGTTCCAAAAATATTTGTCTACTCTTTTCCAACAGTTCTATTTCATTATTGCATCTACACTGACTCTTCTCCAAACCAATTTCTTCTCTCTTCCTCTTCACTCCTTCCTTTGCCTTTACTCTCCTGTACACTTTAAAGGTCACAACCAAGAATATCTCACACAAGGCAATGATCACTGTTGTAGCATTTTCATCCTTTACAGGAATCGATTCTCATCAAGGTGGATGAATGTTTGGACCCAGTAAGTGGTGTGGTAGAACCATCAGTAGAATTTCAACAACACACCAAACAATGTAAACATCATGTCCAAAATGGCTACGGAAGGAAAATTCCAATAAGAATAAAGATAAAGGGTTTATTACAAACACAAGC
This sequence comes from Pleurodeles waltl, assembly GCF_031143425.1. Lineage (NCBI taxonomy): Eukaryota > Metazoa > Chordata > Amphibia > Caudata > Salamandridae > Pleurodeles > Pleurodeles waltl. Next base: position 683,079,654 of record NC_090449.1, on the reverse strand, counting down.
TCAAAGTCATGTAGTCAATGCATAAAACCAAACTATAAAGGTACACAATCCCCAATGTTGTCCAAGGCGTCGAAATAGATTCAGGGGAACTAGCATTATTAAAACAAAGCAGAGTCAATAATCTTTGGCTGTGAACAGATCAACCTTACAACTAACACGCATGTAATCAGGGAAATACATGTGTGGGAAGGAACGCATGTGGGCAAAATACAAAAAGAACAAAAATAATTTGGAAAAAGATAATCTTAGACTGCAGGTCACTAACTAGGTTAGACAAAGATAAGTAAAAAGGAAAAAGATCAGCATCTGAGAAGCGTGGTCAAGAGTCTTCTGAAAAGGGAATAAAAAGGACATCTAGCCAAAGGGGCATTCCAAAAGGGGTAATGGTTGATAGAGACATACCTCTCCAAGGGATACACCATTCAGGCAATCTTCATCTACAAAGCATCAGAATCAGCAAGCATTTGGGGACTGCAAAAGTCTGCTCAGGACTGCTTCAAAGTTCAAATGTCCATCAGTATTTTAGAATTCAAAGAACATTCTAATTCATCAAAGATATTAGTTCATGTCACATAGAATGGGCATTATCTCACAGTAAGCAATTATATGACTCTAAATTGAAAATGTTTAATTTCTTCCCAGGTCTGTCATGGGAAACATCTTCTGTCTATGAGACTCCACACATGTTTGAAACAATTGTATTCAATGCCAGTCCATGTTTCACACTGTTCTTCAGTCTCAGTCTACATTCTCTCTATACTTAAACAATATAAATATTACCAACTAGCTAAGCTTCCCGTTAGAACATAACCTAAAAGAAAGTTCACACTAGGAAATGAATCACTATTTCTAGCATAGTCACAAATTACAAGTTTCAGCAGACCTCACTCATGCTAACAAAAGAAAAAATATAAAATGCATTTAATTAACACATTTTAGTAAAACAGGTTATATGCAAATTTATTAATTCAACATTAGTAATATTTCATTACTATTAATAATACATTTAATTTCAAATGGGAAAAGCAGTGTTATTGAATTTAATTAGGAACAACAGAGAATTCCATTACTCTCACTTTGCACAAATTTTCAAACTCATTAATCATTTGCTAATCATTAGAAATGTAATATGTTTCTATTTGCACTTGTAGTCTAAAGTCTAAAATAGATTATAACATAAGTGTTATTCATCTAATATGTAATTAAATTCAAATGACACCTAAGACAAACTCTGAACTACAAACAAGTGCACACTTAAATTGTGTGTCAGTGTAGCTTTCTATGTTTAACCATTAAAACTACGCTTAATATAAAACATAAATTCTCACATTCTGTTGACCTTTGTGACACGAGGGTCTCTACTAACAGATAGACTGCATCATCACTGAGGGTCTCAAGACAGACCCTTCTATTCCACTTCCTAGATTTCCAAGCCATTTGCCACTTGCATAAAACCCATTTCCAATAGTTCCCAGGCACCTGTCGCTTACAACTCCTTCAAATCCTTCTTCAATCCTGAAATGTTCTTAATGTAAGCCTTCAAATCCTTACTTTTGCAGGTATGTAGGTACAACACTGTTTATCATCTAACAGACTCCACCTTCCTCGGCGAGCAGAATGTCTAACACGATACAGTTCTGCAAAACAATAGATCCTATAGCTACTATTTCATTGTCTACAACCAATAAGGCTCCAACAGTACTACTAGATAACTTATCCACTATGGTAGACAACCTTCTAATTTTTACGTATTTTGTATCACCCCCAGAGATGGAATCTTTGCAGCAAAGATATTTCCAACTACTTCTACAGCACTAACACCTTGTTTAGGCCTAAGATTTGTTTCCCAAGCAGTATCATCAAAATGCACCATATGATCAATTTTGTGGAAAACTACACCTGATAACATGTACCATACCATCCCTTAGGCAGCTTAAAACATGCATGTTCTCCAGGAATAAAGTAAACCCCAGAAATAACTGGATCATCTCCATCCAAAAATAACCTTCAGTTTCCTCTAACTTCAAACGTATGATCATGTTCACCCCTTCCCACAAATACGGTATCCACTGTAGATTTGTCTGTCCATGCACACAGTCTTCCCTTATGTTTCCAATCCAACATCAAATCAGTTACATTACCTACCACATGATGTTCGATTTCAACTTTAACCCACTTATGCTGACTGCTAAGATGCTTTTCTTATTTTGAATTAGCTTGAAAATCTCTCCTACTGTCTTCAACTAAATTTAGAAATTTCTTCTCAACATCTGTTATACTACAGGTAAAATTCTGGCAGTGTTTATAGACAGTTTCCAACATTGTAATGAACCTAAAGATCTTTCAATGATGGTTAACTCAGAGCAGGATGACAATTCCAATGCTCTAATGTAGGGATCTCTGAAAGAAAGAAATCATACTTTGAAAAATAATATTGAAAATGTCCTGTCCCGTAAAAAAATGTAACAAAAAGACTACATGTGACTCATACGTCAGAGGAATGTGGTGATAAGTAATCCATTCTGTAGCTGACACAGCTAATTGCATACACATGATGCAATCCCTTGCATCCATGGTGTCAATGTACCAATAAAGCAATGCAAAATAAGTGTTTGAAGAGAAATGTCCTTTAGATGCATCCATGTGTAATTCCTTCTCACTAAGTAAATAATACCTACTCTCATCAGCAGGAGGTGAAGGTTAGGAATAGTTTGGGGTTTGTCTTCTAGTGCACTAGATGTGGGTGAATAGAAATATGACCCTATAAGCAAAACAATTATTACTACAACTACAACTAGTAATTTGCCTATCAATATGTATCTACATCTATTATGTTTATTAGTTTCTATGACTTCTCTAAAAGCTGGCATTGGGAGGAATATAGCAGCAGCAGAGCCTTCTCTGTTGGGTTCCACCTGTGCAAATGGCAAAACAAAGTCCAATAAATGTAATGCTTGAATTTAGTGACAAAATCTTCTTGAGACCTCCTTAACCCTACTCTGAATTATTCGAAATGGCAACCCTATGCTCCTTCACCTGTGCCTCGGACCTCAGTACTTTTTTCCCTAATAAAGTCAATGCAAATGTCTCTAAAATATGCACAGTTCAAATTGACTAATAATCCATCCAGAGTGAAATGTCTTAGCCTATCTAACAATAAAAGAAATTCAAAGTAGAACTCTGGCAAAATGCTTAATTCACAGAGGTTCAGCTGAATCTAGAGCTTTAACCCAAAACTCCCAAAAATGCTCTCTCTCCATCATTATCAGCAAAATATGTCCATTCATGTGAAGAATACCTTTGGCCGCGTACTCTTACTCTTTTTGATCTCCTTAGTGCAGATCCTTCATACTCACCGTCACAAAATCTTCAGTCTCCACCGGAATAACTTGAGGTGCACAACCTTTAGGCAGACTCAGTCTTTCTATCTCTTGCCTTATTGGCCAGCGGTCTCCAGCTACCACTCACATTCTCACAGCATTAGGTCCTTCATTAGGGTCTGAATCTGACTCATCCACCAACACAGGATAAGAGTTGGTGGTTTCCATTTCAACTGGTGCCTCATCCAGATCCCCCCTCAGACATACAGGTGCTGCTTAAGACTCTGCTCGGTCTGTCTCTTGGCCACATCTGGTGCTTCTGGGGAGAGGTGCTGCCACATCATCATGGAGACACTCGACTCAGAGTTTGGGAAGCATGAACCCAGTTGGGGAGACCTCCACACTTACTAGCTGTCATCATTACCAGGATAACTTGGAACGGCCCACTCCAACAAAGTGCCAGACATGACTTTATCACATGTTTTTTCTCCAGGACCCAGTCACCAAGACGGAGGTTGTGGCACTGCTACTGATGCGGTGGGGCTGTGGCTTTTCTGACCTCATGAGACACAGAACATACCATGTCAGTCAGTCCTTTGCAGTAGTAAAGAATCAAATCATCTGTAATGTTCACAAGTGCATTAGCAGGCACAGCTGGTAATCTCATTGCTCTGCCCATAATTATTTCATGGGAGGGACAATGCTGTCCTCTGATAAGGAATGTTGAGAAGACTCATCTACACAAGAGGTGAAGCATCAACCCATTTCAAAGATGTCAAAGCACACACTTTAGCTAATGTGGATTTCAGAGTCCCTTTAATCTGTTCCACAATGCCAGACATCTCTGGACAAAGTTACAATGCAGTCTGTGCTCCACCCGCAAGGATGTGCACACCAATTTCAATACTTCATTGTTGAAATGGTTCCCTCGTTTTGATGCCAGAGAAGTTGAAAAACCAAACCTTGGGTTGGGCTCCCATAACAAGAACCTAGCTAATGTGAGACAGTCATTTCTTCCAGACGGGTAAGCGTCAACCCAAGGCAAGAAGATGCACACAATTACAAGGACCTATTGCAGCCCATTACACAGAGGCATCTCAATGAAGTCCATCTGCATCCTGTTGAAGAGATCACCTGTTCTTCCTATGGGGCTTAATGTCACTGGAGTTCCCTACATTCATCAGTGGACACATCACACATCTGTGACACAATCCTTCAGCCATTAGTTTGAATCTCGGGTTGAACCAGGGCTACCAAAACAAATGGACCATTGCATCCCTCCCTACATGCGCAGTGCCATGAACATGTCTACCCATAGGTGACAACAGACTATCTGGCAACACAGGTCTTCCATCTGCCTTAACCCAAATGTCAGCATCTCTATTAACGCAACCTGCTCTGATTAAAACTAGCTGTTCTGCCTCTGGTACTTCCTCCTACATCCTCTTAACTTCTTCCCAATTATCAGCTGTATGGAACAAGAGGTTGTAACTGGTCTCATCTGTTGACTCACTGCAATATTCTCCGTTAAAAGTACAAGCTCTGTGAGCCCAATACCTGGCAACCTCATCTCCTTATTTGTTGCCCACTTTCACATAGTCATCCCAGTGTGATGCACAGGGCACTTCACAACCTCAGTCTGAGTAGGCAATTGTAAGGCATTAAGCAAGTTATGGACATACTCTCCAATCCTGAGGGGAGATCCAGAGGAGACCATGAAACCTCACTCTTACCAAACTCTTCAAAGTCATGGACCACACCAATGCTGTACTATCAGTGAAAAATGTCACTCTCTGATGCTCAGAAACACATCATGCTCTGATAAGAGGAACTAGTTCTGACATGCCTGAGACTTGTTGCTCAAAACTTGAACAGGGACATCTTGACCTGTAGTGAGAAGGATTCAGGTACTACTGGCTGTTTCTCTTGGTCTACTGTGCAGGATCAGCCATGTGGTATAATTTGACATTTTCGATGGAGAAAAAGCAGTTTTCTTTATAACCACAGCAGCGCTGGTAGAATAACAGTTCTGGTATTGTGGATTCCCGGGACTGGAACCGGTGCATGATAAGAAGGACCAAACTCCTTTTTCTCAGCAACCTTTTCACGTACTAGATCCCTAACCTTTGGAATCCAGCTGGTAGATGTTATTGGTACATCCTTAATTCCTAAGGAGGTGGCACTGGCAGAAGTGTTGACGTCACAGAACTGATGTAATTCCTGTAAGACAGTGACATGTTCATTTATGTCAAAAGGTGTTTCTGCCGCCTCCATGCCAGGACCATCAAGATCTGGAACACACATTTGAGTTACAAACGGGCACTCGTCTAAAGTACAACCCCCCAGGGACCTTCTTGGCAGATTATTAAGTGCTCTCTAGATCTCCATACAGGTGATTAAGCCAGCTACGACCCGTACCTAATATTCTGGCTGTTAAGGATTGTTTTCAATCTCGGTTTCATTGCTCCACGACACTATTTCCCTTGTGATGAAATAGAGACGAGTAATGGAGATGGACCCCTAACGAAGCCATGGCATCCCTAAATGCCCTTGAGGTGAAAGCAAGGCCCTGGTCCGAGTGGAAAGCCGCAACTACATATGTGCAGATAAAGACAAATCTTTAATAACAGTCTGAGCGTCAGCCGAGCACTGTGGCCACACCCATAGAAATCTGGAGCAGGAGTCAACAGCAACTAAGATATATTTGTAATCACTGTCAGGTGTCTAGGGACCACAATGGACCAAGTACACACATTGTAGTGGTTTGTTAGAAATTAGGAGGGGTGTCTGCGGTGGGCATTTGACGGTGGACCCCTTAACTTGTTGGCATATATCACAACAAAGGACATATTGATTGGTCTGTTTGAATAGACCTGGCCACCAATAACGAAGCTGCCACACCAGCATGGGCAACGGCAACCCCCTCATGCGCTGCTTTGATCAACTCTGGTCTTAGGTCTTTATTGTGAACTACTCAAATTCCAACTCGATTTTTACTTCTGCATCTAAGAAGCCTCACCTTCAGTAGGAATAGTTAGAAGGAAATGCTTTTGGTAAAGGCGTGCCTTCAGTAGTGGCTTTCACAGCAGCCCATATGTCCGGTTTTGTTCTAGAATGAGTTACTGAGGCAACAGAAGTCGTAGCTACTGCTGATTTGGCTGCTTCATCAGCAAGTGTATTTCTAGCAATGTGTATTCCAATGCACTGGTGTCCGAGTGTATGTACAACATGGACATTTGGAAGCGTTTCCTTCAGATCTGCTACTTTCCCCCACAGAAGTCTGTGTTTGATGGTGTTACCTTTGGAATCGCTGAACCCATTCTGGTGCCAGTAATGCAGATATTCATTGAAGGACTGGGCACAATAGTACGAATCACAGACAATAAGTGTTAGCTGTGCAGGATCCGTATGTTCCAGTGCCATCACAAGAGCCTTTAGCTCTACTAGTTGTGCAGTGCAATCCCCTAGGGTTTGTGTAAAGGTATGTTGTAGATAGAATTTACTACCCTTCATATAGCCGCTTAGGACTGTGCAAGCAGCGGAGTATTGATGCTTTGTGCCTACTGCAGGTTGTACTGAAGCATCAGTGTACATGACTCTTTGATGTAGGCAATGTATTTGCCGGAACTGGGTATTCCGGTATGCCGGAATTGCAAAAATTCTTTATTGAGTAACTTTGGGTGAAAAATATAGTCGACATCAGTGGCTGTCAAAGACGTTGCCCACTAGATCCAACGTAGATGCAGTGCTTTAGGGTTTGGAACACTGGCTTTGATAACAGCTTCAAGGGCTGGGATTGGAGATACGACAATAATGCATTTCCCCTGGGACTGTGGTCTTTCTTTAATGACAGCCATCTGAACAGCAGTGAGAATTTTCTCAGTGGGAGCAAAACGTTGTTCTGCTGTTGAATACAAATGTGATTTGTATGTAATCGGGATTGTCTCACCCGCATTGAATGTTACATAGGTGAAACAAATGGCACAAGCAATTACTCTGATGACCAGATGTTTTTTACTGTCCCTAGTGTGTAGGTGTTGTGCTGCAAGCATGTCTTGTTGCAATACTCTGAGGATGCGTGTTTTCGACTCTCCAGAATTTACTGCAAAAGCCAGGACTTATCAAGTCATGTAAGGGTTTGATGCGTGATGCATAATCTGGAATGTATGTTCTGCCAACATTTTGAAAACCCAATAGTGGTTGGAGTTTTTTAATGGTATTTGGCGGTTGTAACTGTGAGCATTTTTGTAAGAACTGTGACACTAGGCTCTTTCCTTCACTTGATAACTCGTATCCCAGAAACAGGACACTAAGGAGGTAATTCTTGATTTTTTTAAGTTGAATTTATGGCCGAATTCGGCAAATCCTACAACAATGCGGGCTACCCCTCTTAGATGTTGCAGTAATTCATCACCCGTAAGGTGAATATCATCTACAAAAGACAATTCTTCAGGGTCAATGTCATGCAATATTGAAGTTACACGAGCCACGAACAGTCCTGGACTGTTCTTGGACCCATGCAGTAAACAACAGAATTGTTCCTGTGAGCCTAGAGTGCTGAAACTTGGTAAGTGTCTACTCTCAGGCACTATACTTTGGCAAAAGAAGCCATTGGAAATATACAATGTTGTTTTGTATTTTTTGCGCACTATGTACTTCATGATTGCCGTGCTATGAGAGTTTTGTATAGCATATGTGGGTGTATGACTGTTTAAGTGTCCATAGCCTAAGACTATTCTGTCTGATTGGTCTGGTTTAGCTACAGGGAATAGGGGATTATTCATTGGTGAGATACAGGTTTCGATTACTCCCTGGTACTCTAGTTGTGTGAGGATTTCCCTCACTGGTGCTTTAGCATCATGTTTTATTGGGTACTGGGGTTGAGGTTGGGGTTGATTTTTAATAGGAATTACATGATGGGGGAATCTTTATCCCACACTGCGTGATTGCGATATAACGCGAGTTCCTGCGCCAATGCCCAATTAATGGCATAGGATTCTGCGAGCTCATCGGATACAAGAGGCGAGAAAGAAGGTTTCATAACCTCTTCCCCATATGGGCAAGTACAGAAAAATTTAGGTGGCCAATCCTTTTCAGCCAGTAAAATATCATAAATGTTAATGACGCGGTCCAAACAATTACGGCGTTCAATGTCTACTTCTAACTGTATTGTTACATTGTGCACTCTGTCAGGCATGGAGACAGGCATGTTTGCAGTTTCAACTTGTAAGAAGTCATCAGTTGCTTTCACCTCCAGATGCTCTTGAAGATTCCGGCGAAATATTGTGACCTCTGCTGCGATGTCTAGCATAGCTAGTGCCCACATCATGTTCTTCAATAGAGCCCTCTTTTTGAGTGGCATGACGAATCGCAACTGCTGCTATTTTTTCCTTTTTAAATTGGGGTTTGTGTTGGGGAAGTTTCTCTTCTTTTTTAACAGAAACTTCAGTTGAGCATTGTGATTCCTGTCTCGGTTTCACGTACTCAGTTCATCACTGTGACTGCCCACCTCTTTCACTGTGTTTTTCTGGTGAGTCCTGAAAGGAACGAGATAGGCGCATATCAGTATATTGATATCTGTCAGGCATTTTAATATTATCTCTTTTTCTGACATATTCTGTGGGGTCTCCGTATGCGGAGATTCTCCCCTTTCTTTTTTAGGTGTTTGTTGTTTTTTTATCCAACATTTTTTAGAACCCCAAGGTAGATGCTTGGTAGAATCTTTATTAGATTTACCCTGAAACTGTGGTTTTGTGGGTCTGGTCCCCAGACTATCTCGACCAATACTAGAGTAGGTCTCTGCGATAAACTTTGGAAGCTCACGTTCTTGATCCTGTGGAGGAACGTCCCAGAGCCACATGCGCACTGCTAGTGCAACTGCTTCCCCTTTAAGGTTACTTATTATGATTGATGATACTGTGGCAAAATTACCCATGAGTTGCATCCCAAAGTCCAGGGCAGCCCCCTATTCATCTTGAATTTGTTTTAACACTTCCGGTAGATTGGCAAGTGTTGGTGTACTGTATGCGGTAGAAGAGAGCGTGGCAAATACTGTGCCCCAAGTGTTGTAGTTGTCTACTGTGGAAACCATCCCAAATGGCAAGCACACAGTTAATATTCTATGCTTATCCTGAAGTCCCGTATGGGGAAATACTGCTTCCAGTGCATTTATTTTTTGAGATAGCCAATAAGGAATCTCTTCCCGTTTGGCGGGTACCTTACCCATGTTCAAATGTACAGTCGCAGAATTAATGTCTGGTGTTGCTGCATGTGGTTGCGCCGTGGCAGCACGTGCTGGGTTTGTATTTAATGTTTGCATTACAAACTGTACTAGCCATCTGTTATTTCCGTAAGCTCTGCATATAAGCGACGGACTTCAGCTACCATCATGGTTGCTGCATCAGGGTGCGGTGTATATGTGGCCAATAAAGGCCAGGTAGGACCGTCATTACTTAGAGGACCTAACCTAACATGTAGGATTGTATGTGGTAGGGTGCCATCAAGCCAATTATTATGGTCTTGATAAACCTTTCTAGATATGCATATGTTCTATATTGTGCAGGTAGGTTTGCAGGAGTATAATTGTGAAATGTATTTGTGCTCCCATCAACTGCTGGAAATGTGACCCAATAATAAAACAGTTCTGTTCTGTATGCTGCATGAGCTTCACATTAAATGTTACTGGACCCCCCTGGGCAGTTAGGCCATGTGGCAGCAAATGTGTGGTAAGGGGTGGTCGCATATTAATTGCAATTGCTGCACGTTGACGGTTCGCCATGGTGAATGGTAAGTTTTGGTTCAGAGATAAGTGCACCAAATGGGGATTACCCTTTTAGGGTTCAAGCTTAACAACCTACAGAGTTAGTTAGGTACTCCCTACTTAGCTGAGGAGGAAAGTCCTCAATACCATGGACTTCTCCGTAAATAGTACTGAGGTGCCTTTGCATGTAGTGAGACAGAGATACTCAAGAGGACCCGAAAATTAGTGCCTGACTAAACATTGTTGGCGCCATTCCACGTAGATTCTCATTATCCTAATGAGACTACGAGATTTGGGCGGCAGAATCACGTGTACTGCGGGGGACTGAGTCTAATCCCGCATCACGTGACACCTGTCGGCCTAATCCGGGTTTTGTCCCGGCTAACTAGCAATGCCTCATCTCCACTCAAGAGCAGGGATGATTGGGCACTGGGCGCATGACACAAATGACTCCTCAGGGGAATCGTGGTCACTCAGATCTCATCCTTTTCTCTCAGTTACATTAGTCTCACATATGCAAGGACAATCAGAGGCAGAGTATAGTTCAATGAAGTTTTATTGAAGTAACTGCATCTTAGATAATAAGGCATGTATTGTAATAACTAGGATGATGAAACACAATAGGATTAAAATTGTGACAAGTAGAGTAAAACACAAAAATAACGCTAGCATGTTGTTACTACGGTTTTTAAGAGTAGTTCCTACCCAGGCTATGTTACAGCACACCATGTTACGCTCTAATTATGCCCTTCAGGTTCCCCCTGGGAAGACATCATCCCTCATACCTGATCAAGAGGCCTGTAGTCTACATTAGCAGCTGCAGCAAAGTACTCAGCAATGAGCATACAGTCGTGGTCATCTGGCTGGAATCTCCCTATAACGTACATGGGTCAAAGTAGTGTTTTTATACTAAAACAGCTGATGTTCCAAGAAATGATCACCAGGTAAGAGTGTGTATGTTTCTGTGAGCATTGGACACAAAGCGTACCACTTTTGCCGGCAACCTATCTTACTGCAGCCTTGAGAAAAGCACAGAGTGAAAGAAATGTCTTGTTTCAGAACGCAGTGCAGGCCTAAGCTAAGAACAGCTAGATAGAGAAAATAAAACAAGACTGCAAATGTGGCTATTGTTAAAATAATATAACAAAGCTAAAATAAAACATGTCTTGCTTAAAGTGCACAACGGCAGGCCTAGTTTGCTAAAATAACGTATATAAAACTATAGCTAAAATGGCTATACAACACCTTCCTTGCTCTCTTTTCAATATGATGACCAAGATATTGGACCTCTTTCTGACAGTACTGCAGCTTACTTGGGGACACTTTGGGGGTCATTCTGACCTCGGCGGTAAAAGGCTCTTACCGCCGGTCAGAAGACCGCCATTCTACCGCCGCGGCCGCGGTAACCCGCCACGGTCATTCTGACCAACAACTGCCAAGCCGCCAAAAACCCGACATCCACGGAAGGCCGCCTCATCAGCGGGCAGCGATAAACTGGAGATGACCAAACCGCCACGCCAACACAAACACGCCCATGCCATTACGACCCACCAAACCATGCGGCGGTCTTTCAACCGCGGTATTCCATTGGCGGTACACACCGCCGCGGTCAAAATACACACCCAGGCTCCAAAACCCAGCCACATTGGACAATTTGAAATACACACACCTGATACACATACAAACACCACCCCCACACATCCAAGCAACTATAAAACACACACCCACATCACCCACAAACCCCCACTAGTTGGAAATCGGCGAGAAGGCGAGAGAGAGCGAGCGAGCACAGCAATCGAAAACCCCAACACACACAGGAACCCAACATCATCAACCACACCACATCTACGCACACATCACCACGCACCACCACTCACATCACCGCAAACACCACCCCACACCTCATCCACACCACCGCATGGCACCCCAAAGACACCCCAGGTTTTCGGACCAAGAACTCCAGGTCATGGTGGAGGAAATCATAAGGGTAGAGCCACAGCTCTTCGGCACACAGGTGCAACACACCACAATAGCCAGGAAGGCGGAGCTATGGCAGAGGATTGTCGACAGGGTCAACGCTGTGGGACAGCATCCCAGAAACCGGGAAGACATCAGAAAGCGCTGGAACGACCTACGGGGGAAGGTACGGTCGATGGTCTCCAGACACAACATCGCTGTGCAGAGGACTGGCGGCGGACCACCACCCACCCCTCCCGAATTCACAGCATGGGAGCAAGAGGTCCTTAACATCCTGCATCCTGCGGACCTCGCTGGAGTAGGTGGAGGAATGGACTCTGGTAAGTCTAGTCTCAACTACTCCCCCCCCCAACCACCAGCATGCCAACCCACACCCCCACCCTCACCCCCAGCCAATGTCTCACCAGCACAACCCACCCAACCCAAAACCAAACCCTGAATGCCAACACCAACCATGGACACCCATCACCTATGCATGACCACTGCACATACCCATCCCCCCCACAAACCACCCTCACAACTCCTGCCACAAGGGGATGCCAGCACTGGGGGACAAGGGCACCCACAAATCGCACACCAAGGAACACACAGAAGCAATAACCATACTCTTTCACCCCTGCAGGGCCCGAACGCCAACACACCGGCCAGGAGGGTCCAGATATGTCCATCCCACCCCCAGAACAGGCCCGCAGTGAGGACAGCAGCTCTGTCGACCTGGAACCTGATGACCAGCCCGGACCATCGGGGACCTCTGGACAGTCGGTTCCCCACACACAGACACAGGCCACAGCAGACCTAACCCCCTCTGGGAATATCAGCACCGCTCCCACCCAGCGGGCCCATGCCTCTGTCTCCAGGACAGGTCAATCAGCGGTGTGTCCGCCACTACAGGGCACCCAGGCTGACCCAACACCCCAACAACAACAGGGAGCTGGGGGCAGTGGTAGTGGGCACACCGTCCAGGGGACAGAGGCCCAGGGAAACAGGGCAACTGGGAGGGCTGCAGTGCGACAGGGGGGGGAGGACAGGCCCAGGGAACCGACTCTCCAAGAGGCCCTCACCACCATCATGGGAGCATACCACCGCTCCCAGGAGACGATGGCGACGGTAATGGCCAGGTTCCAGGAGATCCAGGCACAGCAGGAGGAACGATACATGGGGTACAGAGAGGAGCTCAGGAACATTGTCCAGGCCCTGAACCTAATAGTCACCACATTGCGGGACCATGTGGCACCCCAAAGGGCCCCTGTCACCAGCCCGGACCAGGAACAGCCTACCACCTCCGCCGGCGCTAATGGACAGGAGGCCCCCACACAACGACGGGTCACCAGAACCCCACCTCCTGCTGAAGATCAACCACCCCGCAAGAGGAGCCTGAGATCACAAAGGAAGACAGAGTAGGATGCCAAGACCCCCGCCAGCCTAAGATCCCCCCGGATGTCATTCCACTGTCCCACATCGTCACCCTGTCCAACCTTGAACTGCCCCTGCTCCATCCTTCCACAGGCATATGGACAATGCACCTGTGCGACCGAGAACTGGACTCTGCCATGGACATCACTCCACCCCCACCCATCACCGTTTTACTATCATGGACCTATATGTAGCACTTTAAATAAATCACTTATTGCACTTAAAACACTCAGGAGTCTGCTTGTATTCTTAACAAATGTATTACACATAACGGGTCAAAAATGTACAGTTACATTGTGATGACAACATACCAATGTCAATTTGCTTTACTCCATGGCCGAACAAACCAGAAGTCACGCAGTGGGTCATACAGCTCTGAAAAGCCAAGGGAAAGTCACAATTCAGTTGAAAGGAACTGGGGGGAAACACAGAAAGTAGAGATGCAGGAGGCCAGAAGTAAATGTAAAATGACGTGGGGGATTCTTACCTGGGTGCTACTGAAAATACTGTTGTATGACCGTGTCCCTGTTGTCCGTGTCGTCCCCGTCGTCTTCCTCCTCTTCACTCTCCACAGGCTCCACAGCTGCTACAACACCACCATCTGGACCATCCTCCTGCAGAAAAGGCACCTGGCGTCGCAATGCTAGATTGTGAAGCATACAGCAGGCCACGATGATCTGGCACACCTTCTTGGGTGAGTACATTAGGGATCCCCCTGTCATATGCAGGCACCTAAACCTGGCCTTCAGGAGGCCGAAGGTCCTTTCTATGATCCTCCTAGATCACCCATGGGCCTCATTGTACCGTTCCTCTGCCCTGGTCCGGGGATTTCTCACTGGGGTCAGTAGCCACGGCAGGTTGGGGTAACCAGAGTCAACTATTAGCCACACACGGTGTCTCTGTAGCTGTTCCATCACATAGGGGATGCTGCTATTTCACATAACATACGCGTCATGCACTGACCCCGGGAACTTGGCATTTACATGGGAGATGTACTGGTCAGCCAAACAGACCACCTGGACATTCATCGAATGGTAACTTTTCCTGTTTCTGTACACCTGCTCATCGTCTTTTGGGGGTACTAAGGCCACATGGGTCCCATCAATGGCACCAATGATGTTGGGGATATGTCCAAGGGCATAGAAGTTAGCCTTCACAGTGGCCAAATCACCCTCCTCAGGGAAAATAATGTAGCTCCGCATGTATTTCGTCAGGGCAGACAACACTCTGGACAAAATCTTAGAAAACATAGTCTGAGACATCCCTGATGACATGGCCACTGTTGTCTGAAAAGACCCACTTGCCAAGAAATGGAGGACTGACAGAACCTGCACCAGAGGGGGAATTCCTGTGGGTTGGCGGATGGGGGACATCAGTGCTGGCTCCAGCTGGGCACACAGTTCATGTATAGTGGCTCGGTCAAGTCGGTAGTGAAGTATTATATGACGTTCCTCCATTGTCGACAGGTCCACCAGCGGTCGGTACACAGGAGGATTCATCCTTCTCCTCGCAAGTCCCAGCGGACGGTGCCTAGGAAGGACAACATGGAGCACAGAGTCAAACAACCCACAGGTACGTAACTACAGCTTGCACAGTACACGATTGTCAATGCATTGAATGGCTTGTATGAGTGGCAATGCAAGGCCTAGGCCTATGTGACGCAGTAGTAATTAAGCCCTGTGGTCCCTTGTAATGGCGGCTGCCTGACCTGAGAAGTGTGACAGTGGGATGTGAGGTCAATGCACTGGCGTGACACACCGTGGCAGTAGGCGGTCGAAGACCGCGGCACAAAGCCGCATTGGTTAACATCGAACCCTATGGGTTTCACGAGCCAATGACTAGCTGCGCCGGCGGTCGCGGAACGCACCGCGGCGGTACGCGCCGCCGCGGGCGTGACCGCCATTTTCTATCTGATTAATCACTCGAGACCTGATCATCCACAGGAGAGGACCTATACTGCAAGTGCTGCTGTGACCTCGGTCTGGGAGATACAATGGCTGCTGCGACTGGGGAAAGGGCCCCTGCCTTCACTACAGAAGAGTTGGAGAAACTTGTGGATGGGGTCCTGCCCCAGTATGCGCGACTCTACGGTCCTCCAGACCAACAGGTAAGTACACTGTGTGCACGTTGAATGGGCTATGCCTGGGTTGTGTATGGTGGATGTAAGATGGAGGGGTGGGGGGACAATGACGAGTGCAAGGCACGACAGATGAGAGCATGTGCCACATGGCAAGGTTGGGGAGGGGGGGCCAATCGCATCTATCATGCTGAAAAATGATGATATTTCAATTTCCACCCTGTACATGTCAAATAGGTCAGCGCCCATCAGAAGATCGACATTTGGCGTGCCATCGCCAAGGAAGTCCGGAACCTGGGGGTCCACAACAGAGGGGGCACCCACTGCCGCAAGAGGTGGGAGGACATCCGCCGCGGGACCAGGAAGACCGCCGAGTCACTGCTGGGGATGGCCTCCCAACCTAGGAGGGGTGCCAGTCGTACCCTGACCCCCCTGATGTCCCGGATCCTGGCGGTGGCCTACCCCGATTTGGATGGGCGCGTGACGACATCACAGCAGACACAAGGGGGTGATTACCAGCACATTCAGCTATCTTTACGCGCAGTGGAGGTGCCTGGGTGGGGGAGGAGGGCTGTGGGTGACATTAGGCCAGGGCGCTTTCTGTATTGTATTCCTCTCCTTTAGCCATGTCCCTGTGCCCCCGCCCCCCACCTCTGTACGGTGCCAGGTACAGCTAGCCATGGTCCTGCTTCACCCATGTGCGCGTTTGTTGTCCCTAGACCTGTTGGCCCAGTCACAAGTACTCAGTAGTGTATCCCGATTGCGCGGCTTAGTGCATGAGGCTCCTGTGTCTGTCCTCTCCGCCAACGGTGTTGACAATGCATGTACTCAAACTTTTATTATGTCTCCCCCCACCCTTTTTCTTTATCTTCTTGTGCATGTGTGCTTCAGCATCATCAGGCGGAGGAGACTTGGCACCGGAGCACGAGGGAGCTGCGACTCACAAGGCCCCGGTGGGCCATGGCACAGACACCGAGGCCACCAGTGATACGGAGGGCGAGGGGAGCTTCACAACGGGGAGCCGTGGTGAAACCAGCGACACCGACACGTCCTCGGAAGGGAGCTCCCTAGCGGTGGTGGCAACATCCATGCCCCCCGCCTCTACAGGTACAGCCGCCACCCAGCGCACCAGCTCTGCCCTCCCAGCAGCCCCTCAGCCTACCCTCCGTGCCCGCTCGCCCAAGAAGGCGGGCATCTCCTTCGCCCCAGGTACCTCAGGCCCTGCCCCTGTTACCCCTGCTGCCCTCAGTGAGGAGGTCATTGACCTCCTGAGGACCATCATTGTTGGGCAGACTACCCTTTTGAATGCCATCCAGGGGGTAGAGAGGGAGGTGCATCGTAGCAATGCATACCTGGAGGGCATTCATTCGGGTCAGTCTGCCCATCAACGATCGTTCAATTCTCTGGCCTCAGCACTGACGGCAGCCATTGTCCCTGTTTCCAGCCTCCATCTTCTAACTGCCTCCACCCTGTCTCTGTCTCCTGTTCCTCTGCCTATCCCATCCACACCATCAGACCAGCCTGCACACACCTCAACACCCAAGGGCAGCTCATCCAGACATAAGCACCACAGATCACACAAACATTCACCCAAGCAACACCCAGATGCAGACATGCCAACAGCCACTACCACCTCTGTGTCCCCCACCTCCTCGTCTCCCTCCTCCCTCCCTGTGACGTCTACACTCACACCTGCATGCACACCACCAACAGCCAGTACACCCATCACCAGCACACCCTCCAGTACAGTCCGCACACGTGCAGTCACCACCCCCACTGCCGTTTACACGTCCCCTGTGTCCTCTCCCACTGTGTCTGTCACCCCCTCTTCCAAGACACACAAACGCAGGCAGCCACTCACCCAACAGCCAACCACCTCACGACAGCCTGCAGCCCATGCACCTTCACCCAAGGACAGCACACCTGACTCTCCTACAACCACCTCCTCTTCCTCCACTCCCATAACCACTGCACCTACCTTTTACCTTGGTCCTAAAAAGTGTTACCTCTCCAATCTTGACCTCTTTCCCTCACCTGACCCACCCCCTCCATCTGCTAAGAGTCCCAAGAGCACCTCAGCCACCACCAGCCCGGGTTCACGTGTCAGCGTAGTCCATGGATTTTGGAGTCCCCCCTTTGCCAGCAGTGAGACATCGGTCAGCAGCAAGGGGACAGCCAGCCCCCCCCCCCGGAAAGAGGACCCGGAAAGTGAGGGGCCGCCGCGGGAGGAGTGCCACGGCTGCCCCCAAGGACCAAAGTTCGGACACTTCACCTGCCACAACATCCAGGGGAGGCAAGGCCCAGAGAGCCACAGCGAAGGAGGGCAAGGGCAGCAGGGCGGAGAAGTCAGGCAGCAGGAGCGCGGACCAGGAGGGCCCCACATGCCCCATCCCGGGTGTGAGGGAGGACACCCAAGGGCCCAGGACACCGTCACCGAAGGGTCCAGCAACTGCACGGTCGGAGGGCGACTGAGCAGGGAGTCCTGCCCAGGTCTGACTCCCTGGAATTACAGGACAAACACCGCTGAAGAGGACCCCGCCGTGCAGGAAGGCACCGCTGAAGAGGGCCCCGCCGTGCAGGAAGGCACCGCTGAAGAGGGCCCCGCCGTGCAGGAAGGCACCGCTGAAGAGGGCCCCGCCGTGCAGGAAGGCACCGTGAAGAGGGCCCCGCCATCCAGAAAGGCACCGTTGAAGAGGGCCCCGCCGTCTAGAAAGGCACCGCTGAAGAGGGCCCCGCCGTGCAGGAAGGCACCACTGAAGAGGGCCCGCCATCCAGAAAGGCACCGCTGAAGAGGGCCCCGCCGTCCAGAAAGGCACCGCTGAAGAGGGCCCCGCCGTGCAGGAAGGCACCGCTAAAGAGGGCCCCGCCGTCCAGAAAGGCACCGCTGAAGAGGGCCCCGCCGTGCAGGAAGGCACCGCTGAAGAGGGCCCCGCCGTCCAGAAAGGCACCTCTGAAGAGGGCCCCGCCGTCCAGAAAGGCAACGCTGAAGAGGGCCCGCCAAGACAGGCCCCGCTCCGCTGGGCCCTTCCTGTCAAGCACCGCTCCGCTGGGCCCCGCCGTCTCATGCACCGCTCCGCTGGGCCCTTCCTGTCAAGCACCGCTCCGCTGGGCCCTTCCTGTCAAGCACCGCTCCGCTGGGCCCTTCCTGTCAAGCACCGCTCCGCTGGGCCCCGCCGTCTCATGCACCGCTCCGCTGGGCCCTTCCTGTCAAGCACCGCTCCGCTGGGCCCCGCCGTCTCAAGCACCGCTCCGCTGGGCCCTTCCTGTCAAGCACCGCTCCGCTGGGCCCTTCCTGTCAAGCACCGCTCCGCTGGGCCCCGCCGTCTCAAGCACCGCTCTGCTGGGCCCCGCCGTCTCAAGCACCGCTCCGCTGGGCCCTTCCTGTCAAGTACCGCTCCGCTGGGCCCCGCCGTCTCATGCACCGCTCCGCTTGGCCCTTCCTGTCAAGCACCGCTCCGCTGGGCCCCGCCGTCTCAAGCACCGCTCCGCTGGGCCCTTCATCTCAGGCACCGCTCCGCTGGGCCCTTCCTGTCAAGCACCGCTCCGCTGGGCCCTTCATCTCAGGCACCGCTCCGCTGGGCCCTTCCTGTCAAGCACCGCTCCACTGGGCCCCGCCGTCTCATGCACCGCTCCGCTGGGCCCTTCCTGTCAAGCACTGCTCCGCTGGGCCCCGCCGTCTCAAGCACCGCTCCGCTGGGCCCTTCATCTCAGGCACCGCTCCGCTGGGCCCCGCCGTCTCAAGCACCGCTCCGCTGGGCCCTTCATCTCAGGCACCGCTCCGCTGGGCCCTTCCTGTCAAGCACCGCTTCGCTGGGCCCTGACGTCTCAAGCACCAGTCCGCTGGGCTCTTCATCTCAGGCACCGCTCCGCTGGGCCCCGCCGTCTCAAGCACCGCTCCGCTGGGCCCTTCATCTCAGGCACCGCTCCGCTGGGCCCCGCCGTCTCAAGCCCCGCTGGGCCAATGACTGTGCCGGTTCTGTGTCGTGCTAATGTTCCCGCTGCACTCGGCCCACCCTGCCTCCTCCATTGCCTGTGGAGACTGTTATCCACTTGATGGACTGTGACTTTGCACTCCCCAGGATATGACAGTGGGCAAGCCACCCACTGTAGAGACTTGAGAGACTGTGGCTTTGCACTTCCCAGGATTGGACAGTGGGCATGGTGGCCCCTTCTTGGATCTGGCATCGTGGACTCATGTGGCTGTGGTGCCCCCCCTTCCCTTCCCCCTGAGGTGCCTGTAGTTTTGTCATCTGATGCCCCTGCTGTGTTCTCTCCAACGGACTCAGGTCTCCTGTGTGGGCTTTGCCCATGTGTTGATACACTTCGGCCCACGGACATTTGCAATTTCTGTGACTGTGCGGGACTTTCTGCCTCTATTTCTCGGTCACGCAATGTTTACATTTGAAATTTTTTCCATCATTTTCCTATTTTGCCATGTCTTCAATGAACCTATTTTGTACATAAATGTTGTTTCTCACTTAAATCATATATTTTCGTTATTCCGGGGGGTTTGGGTGGGGTCACTTTGACTTGGTGCTCTGCATTGGTGTGTAGATAGTTGGGGGGTGGGTGTGATGCGTATGTGTGTGCCCGTAACCCTTCCTCCTCCCCCCCTCCCCTGTGTCGTAGGTGCGGTACTCACCGTTGTCGTCTGCGCCGGAGTTCGTACTCGTGGTAGATGAGCAGGTAGACGAGAGCGGGTAGGATGTGTAATTCGGGCTCCATGCTGTCCTCCGTCCTCGTGGAGTGTGTATGGGTGAGCGTTTTCCCGTTCGTAGTCTGTTTCCGCCATGGTTTTATCGGTGGGGCTCCCGCCCCGGATGAGGTGGCGGATTGGTGAGTTGTGATAGGGTGGGCGGTACATTGTCTGCCGCCTGCCTGTTGGCGGTGACCGCCGCGCTGTTTGTCTGTCCCGCCGTGGCGGTCGGAGTGTTAAAGTGGTGGGCTCTGTTGGCGGTTGCCGTCAGGGTCAGAATTCCATTTTTTGAACCGCCAGCCTGTTGGCGGGTTGGCCGCCGCTTTATCACCGACCGCCAGGGTCAGAATGACCCCCTTTATGTCCATTCTCAGCTAAATGATTCAACAGGGCAATGGTATCTTGCTTGCAAGCTTTTTGGGTATTCAATGCCACCAGTAAGATGTTGATATACTGGGCCAGGACCGAGTTACAGGGCATGACCAGGGATTCAAGATACTTTTTTAAGACTCCGATTGAAGATTGAGGGACTCTCGGAGTACCCTTGTGAGACTCGACACCATGCCAAAACACGACTACCAATCCAAAATGTGAAGTGGAACCCACTGTCCTCCTCATGCAATGGCATGGAGAAGAAGGCCTGGCACAAATCAAGGACAGTGAACCACTCAGACTCACATGGAATCTAAAATAAAACCACAGCAGGATTATGTTCCATGGGACAACATGGGACAACAACGGCATTTACTGGCATTCATTATTCTCAAGTCTTGAACAATGCATTATTTACCGCTAGGCTTCTGCAACCCCATAATGGGTGAGTCACATGGGCTCCCCATTATCTCTTTGAGAATAGCCTGTTGTATCATTGATTTGATCACTGAAATAATCCCTGCAGTTGTTTCAGGAGTTCGATTGTACTGTTGGGTTCTTGGATATTTAACAGTAGTTTCTCTTTAATGGTGACAGGGTCATCACCTTTGATGAGACCTATGTTCTTTCCTGAGATCTTTGTTCTTTCCTGAAAAATCAATTTCTTCCACTTCACTATATCTGGTGGTAGCTCAATTGTCATTATAGGAAATGGTGCAACTGAAAGGTAGTCTCTTGCCATTTTAAAGGCAGTGTCCTCATCATGCATCTGTAGCTCAATACCTCTTGGGGTACAATAATTTGTACTATTGAGCTCACACAATAGGTCTCTTCCCAGAAGGCTCATAGGACTAGAACTACATACCACAAACAGGAACTTGCAACATAAACAACTTGGATTTTATTTCCTGAAAGGGGTAGGTTTGGAACCTCCACTGTTATGACAGTAGAGCCGGTAGCCCCAGTATCAACCAAAACTGATAAGGAGTGGCCATTCACCTCACCATCCACAAATGGACCACTCTGGTCTACCTCTAAGACTACACCAAGCATGTAATCTTCCTCCCCCCTTAGGCACTGTCATTAGGCTGTCTCAACAGTGGTGGTTCCTCCGCAATGGTGGAGGAGTGTTGCTCCACTGGCTCAAACCCAGCAGCTAAAAAATAAAACAATATTTTATTATTGTTTTATTTTTCAGCTGCTAGCTGAGCCAGTGTGTGCAGGGAGGGGTGGGGTAGGCCATGGGAGGCGGGAGGAGGAGTGGAGTCACTGAAGTGCACTCAAAAGAGCCCATCTTAGGCAGGCCAAACATACATACACATTTAGGTTTCTCCAACCCGGCTGTTTTGCACAGCCAGTTTGGAGAAACAGCACAGATTGCTATGCACTGCCTGAGCAGTAGACCAAGGTATTCAGACCAATCCTGGTACTGCTCTCATGCTAAGCCTGGGAAGCCTTTGCTGGTGTCCCAGGGACTGCTGGGACACCATCAGGAGCAGTAGAGAAGAGGAATGAGGCAGCCGACAACGTCAGAGCCAGGACTGGTAAGTTTTTCTTTTTTTTATTATTTCCTAATCCCCCGCTCTCCCCACCCTGTCACTTGAGATTTGTGGCGGTCATCACTGTGTCTCAAGACTGTCGTCCTCAAACACTTCAAACATAAGGAACCGCTGGAACACCCCCTGATTCTGCTGAAAATCCCCATTCCCATTTTTTCTGGTACCATGTACATTTTGTTGTGGCATCAGAGCGTGCAGGGCGTGCATCATCGGTCATCGAGGCACATAAAAATGTTGTGTTCTCTGTCTTTATATATCTTGTGACTGCTCACGATTATTATTCTAAGGTTCTGTAAATCCTGAATTTTGGAGATTATGACAACATTCTCTCTTCCAAAGGCCCAGCGTTTTCGAATAATGACAAGGATTTGTCTTCTTCAAAGTACCCACATCAATTCCAGCCATCAGATCAATCAGGACACCACATCCTCTTCCCTTTTGTGGAAGCCCATTTCCGCCTTGCATCATTGGCGGTCCCTGCTGATACCCGCCTTATATGGAGCAAACATTGCTTAAAAAAGGTTTACTCTGAAGTCCTCACTATGTTGGTTTCCTCTGTGCCTCCATTACCTTTTCTTTCAGTCACTTGTGCTTCATAGCCATTCCAACATTCAATATTTCATCAAGTGACTTTTTCTGCCAACAAATGAAGTGCTGCTGAATCATCAAGCTAATAATCTCAGATCTCAATACCATCCCAAACCCACACACAAAATGTCCCATAACTTTGGATTCCAGAGTCTCATGTCCAGTATGCTGGTTAAACACCTGCAACACTCTCTTGTAGAAGGAATGCACTGACTCTTTGGGCTCTTGGGTCATTCTTTCAATCTTAAGCCAATCCAAATCCTTTGCTGGTATATTCCCTTTCAAAAAGGACATCATTTGCTGATAATTATTCATCACCAATGATGGGGTTGTTTATGATTAGATTTCTTGCAGGCTTCTTCTCTGATCATTCCACAGCTAATTTACATTCTGTACACAAATCACTTGGTACCACAGTGTCAAAGAATGTATTAATATCTATCCCCAAAACATGTGAGATTTTCACAAATCTCTCAATTTATTTATACCATTTCACAGGTTTCTCTCTCAGTTTGGGGAACCATTAGTGAATCATACAATACCACTTATACTCCAAGGTACATGGGCACAGCCTCCACCAGGCACTTCCCTCAATGGAAAGGCCCAAGTACCCACTTCGTCCCTAAAGGCGGAGATGGTTCTCCCTCCGGTTTCTTTTGCTCTTTCTATTTCTTCCATTTACTCTTCCATCTGTCTAATTCACTCCACTTTCAAATGTTCTTGACTAATGCTCCCATTTGCATTATCAATCCCTGATGTTCTAACGCTACAAACGTCAGTCTCATCAAAATATACAAGATAACTTTGCAATGACTGGGTTTGATTCAAATCTATCTCATAAGTTTGAGCTAATGCAGACAATTTATCATGAGCTTGTCCTCCACACCTAGTAACATTTGTACACACAAATACAAGTTCATTTTCTTGATAAGTATATAGTCAAGAAAGATCAAGGTTCCATGAAATCGTCTCATCCAAACTAAACTTCAGCCTGACCACATCCACTGCATTCTCCCACACTGGAGTCTGAACTAATTCTCTGCTTGTTTCTGAACTTTCACCTTCTCCTAGGGCCCCATTAAAGAATTTGATCAGATTGTCTGAAGCTTGTGAACTACTTCCGCTCTGTACCACTGGAGTGCTAGGAACAACCATCCCTTCAAAATTTCACCAACAGCACCCTGAAGTGGGCTCCAATTAGACAGATAAATGTTTGGCAGTCCCAGAGTGGACCCTCCTGTCAGATTTGTGGTCAACCACACTGTGGTAACATGAGGAGCATTTTTCTGGGTTGTTACTGAAGGAGTTTCTCCAGTAGGTACTGTCAAAGCATGTTTTACAGCTCTTAATGATGTGGATCTGTACAGTGGAACTACAGGACCAATAGTGGCTGGGACAGTAATCGCATCTGGGGCATTCTGGACTATAGAGTTTGCAAGGGTATTAATCCCTGAACTCCCTCCCATTGATGTTTTGACTCACATTAACTCCTGCACGTACATGCTGGTGAACAAAGCACTGATGGAGACCAGCACCACTCATTCCCCCAAATTGGGTTTCATTGTACGGGGATGGATGCGCTGATAACAGTGTATTCAATATGTCATCACTAAAATCACCATCACCACTTTCATCTATGTTCTCTGTGTCCTTTACCTTTTCCCTTTTCGGTTTTCTTGACTTTCCCTTGTCTCTATCCGTATCCTCACCCATCAGCGCTGTGCACAATCTAGCTCCTTCTATCATGTCAGTTCTCCATCTTTTCTTTTCTGCATCCCACCTAGGATCTGCGCAAGTATGCATTGACTGTTGGACTCTTCCCTGAAATTTCTCTCTCTGCTCGACTTTAGCTGAATGCTCCCACGCATTCAGTGCCTCGTACTGTGCAAGCCTCAATCGTAGTTTAACCTCATATAGTATTCTCCATAAATTTTAAATGATTGTCATATTAAATGGGTCATATCAGGGAAACCAAAATGCACCTTCTTTCTCAGTGATCTCATACCATTAGCTCAGCCAATTACTTGTGTGAAGACCTACATTTATAGCCATATGATGACCTGGAGAATCTTCAGGTGGTGACTCTTCCCCTACACAAACAGGTATTTCCACATCACCTCTGAATCATTATTGTAATACCCTAAAACATTTCATTTTTCAACCAATTGCTAATGATTGCAAGTTTTAAAATCTTTTCCATTTCTCCCACAATGCTCATTGAACAGTGACAACCAATAGCTGCGCACACTCTATGACATGGCTGCCCAATGCCAGCGTGGTACAGTGTGACGTCAACCTCATTCCTTGCAGTGGCTCACCCTCCTTTAAACATTTCACGAACCTACTCTTCTCAATGCTAAACACATGCACAACAAGTTACAATGCAAATTCAACCAACAACTTTGACTGCTCCACTAAAGAAATTAACGTAATCAATCACAACTTTAACATCACTGTATAATTTCACACAATCTCTGTAACACAGCAAGCTAGGCATATGCCACAACAACATGCAACCCTATTAATACTTACCACTCCGCTGTTACAATCCTCCCCCAAAACGCTGGAACTTTATCAATCCTTTGACTTGAACTATGGGCTTTAGGGTTTGGACTGGTCTAGGGTGCATCTAAAATGGGCATTTTAGCTCCCTGTTCCAACAACTGAACCATCCGATAATGCTACCATCTTGCTGGAACATGCATTGGAAGTGATGATCTGTTCTCTTCTGGATCTTCTCAGAGTGTTGGGGGACAAGGATTTAAGCATTAAACTCAAATTTACGACTTCATGAAGCCCAGTTAACTACACAAAAAGGACCAGGAATCAGTATTAAAGTTTAGTAGATTTATTACACAAATTGGTAATAATTCTAATGTATGAGCATATCAAAATCAGGTTATAGAGATACAAAATCAAAATCAGCAAATGCATATAAAGATTACTGTCACAGAAATGCAAAAACTAGAAATATTAACTGACATTCTATAAAAGACTTCAGGTTCCTTCTATGCAGCACAAATTGAGATAAGGACAGCTGGTTTGTTTCTGTCCTTAATAGAGTTAAATTCAAGGGTCTCAGGACAAAGCAAGGTTGGTGTCAGCATTGCAAAGGCTCTAGTATAAGTATTCAGAAAATAAAGAATCTATTGTTAGCACAAAGCTGGACACTGTAAAGTCAAGGGGTCTATAGGTCTGCACCTCTCAGAGTCTTAAAGAGTTCCGCTGCAATTCTTTTTTTTGGAGTTTAATATTGATTTATTTTAACTTCATCATTAAATACAGCAGATGAATTGCAAAGAAAAAAGGCAAACAAAACATCATAATACAAACAGCGATATACAAATCCCTTCTAAGGTTATAAGCCAGATCACAAAAACCCAAGCTCACATAACACTGATAAAGGTATATAACAATGATTGTTTCAAGCACCCCAAATATTACAATTCTATCCCTTATGGAAGACCCTGAAATGGATAAGCTGGAAATAAAACCAGAGAGCTTATTAATTATTAACAGGAAATACAAATAAAGGAATAAAGGGTGGAAATGCATTTCAATAAAGTGCAGAGTGGACGGAGGCCCAGGAGTGTCCGACTACTTGAAAAGCAGAGGTGTAATACCCTTGGAAAACTACTCTAACATAGCAGCATATCAAACAAGCATTTGCAATGCACTAGGGTCTCGCATTTCTCCAAGTTACAGCTATTAGAGGTTGTAAACTCCCAACCGGAATTTTCTTTCCACATTGAAAGAAAAAACCAGCACGATCGCGGTGCTACAGTTCACTCGTAATTAAACCTATCGGCAAAAGTGCAATTATATACGTAACCAGCAAAAGTGCAATTAACTATGTAACATCGTTGATGTTACGCAAAGCGCTCGACTTCTGCCAAGCGAGATCGCGCTGTGAACAAAAGATAAAACGTAGTCCACAAACCGGATGGGAAACAGCGAGCCTCGCATGTTTTCAGTACCTGGTCGCTGAGCTCGAGGAGAGCTAACCACCAGAAAAGGCCAGAATTACGCTGCTCTAGAACATTCCTAAAGTCTGCAATCCCAAGCAACAAGGTTGGAGGACAGTTTCTTTTCTCTGAATACCTTCTGAGAATGGCAGGTCTTGTCCTGCTATCAAAATGCACCTCTGTCAGGTAAAGTTTTCTTGAGTATTCTCCTCCAGAGGATTTGAAGATGGTATGGCTTTCCAACTGCCAATGCCTCAAAGTGTTTAAAACATTCCAATTATCACTTTCCAGCTGGTCCTGCATCCGTCATCCCATGTGGCGAATCTCCTAAACAGTGCTGGCAGTGTCCTGCACCCAAACTACTATGGCCAGCCTCTGACCATGTGAAGCAGACGTTAGCCAAAGGGATGGGCTTGTGTCTAGCCACACACTGAGTCAACTGCACATCCACCCCCTATTATGCATGGTGTTTGATAATTTACAATGAGGTTTGGCTAAAGGGCCTAGACTATGGATGTTGCCGGAACTTAACTTCTTGTGTGGTCAATCCTCTCTAAACATGGCATAAGGCCATGTACAGTTGGTACCAACAGCAGAGCCTGCACCCAGCTTCCCATAAAGATAATCCCTTCTCTGTGAGTGGTCTGCAGCCAGACTCTCTACCTGCTGAGCACTGACTTGGGCTGCATACAGCAAGGGTTGGACAAAAGGGTGGGCCCACAGCCAGGCTTTTCATTCAATCTCCAATGTGATTAATCCTCATTGGCATGATTCTTACCCATGAACAGCATATAGGGGGTTATTACAACTTTGGAGGTGGTGTTAATCCGTCCCAAAAGTGACGGTAATGTGACGGATATACCACCAGCCGTATTGTGAGTCCATTATATCCTATGGAACTCGTAATACGGCTGGTGGTATATCCGTCACTTTACCGTCACTTTTGGGACGGATTAACACCTCCTCGAAAGTTGTAATAACCCCCATAGTCATTTCACTGCATGTACCAACCTCTGATAATGCCAAACCCTCTACCAAAGGGTTGACTGCAGGGTCTTGCCTTGTAAGAAGTTTGACGTTCCCACTGAGTGTGGCGAGAATATATACTTCAAATGCTAGGGGAAGGTATATCAGAGACAGCATCAGAGCAGTGCCCTGAGCCTCTTTACTAGGTTTCTGTGCCAGGATACCCAGGCATTGAATTTAGCACTTGTCCAAATGGAAGCAACATGAGGGCCTGCTCGACCTTCACAAAAAACCCTTCTTCGGAAGCATATCATATTGGGTTGGTTTTTAAAGGATATTTGTTGCATTATTCATCAGTGCTGTTATCTGGTGAATGGGTGATGGTATTGACTCATGGACATACTGATTAACCTCATAAAAGTTATGAAATGCTGCAGGGGGGCTTTTAAAATGGGCTTTTCTGGCATACCACAGAGATGAGTGCCTCCTTTATGCATATGAAGTGCATAAAGTGAATGCATTTAACTTGATATTTCTCTGAGACAGTGATTTGGTTTCAGTTAGTACGGCTCGAAAATAGTGAGCAAGGTTTCCTCTTTCAATTTCTGAGGTGTGTTTCCTGAAAATAAAGCATTAACTCACAGAAATATCAGGTTAAATGAATCCACTTTACACCCTGCAGACACATAAAGCAGGCTTTGAGCTCTGTGCTGCACCATAATCTAATGATGCAGCCCCAGTAGTAATGTTATCATCAACCATGTACATGGTGTATCTGGAAAACCAGACAAGACCTTGTGGCCCCTCCATATACCATCTACTGCAATTGAGGACATCAGAACCAGCACAAAAATAAATTGTGACAGTTTTGGTCCCTGGCACAGCTTTATGTAAAATGCTCATTGAATTATTACATTTTAAATATTATGCACATTTGAAATGCTGCCAACATCTACCCCCTGAACATGATTTTGGCACACAAGCAGCATCTCATTACTAAATGATATTCTCAAGGTATCTTTTCCTTCTTTCGCACCTGCTTCATATTACAGATGTGGGTGCACCAGCAAAGAGGCCCTTGGGGGTACAGTAAGTGCACCACCAGGGAGGTGGTGTACAGTTAGCACACATTTGAGAGTGCCTTTGGAGAGGGGACTCTGAGAACCCTAGGACCCCCAAGGGTTGTACCCCCAAAGCACAATTCCATAATATGGTAAAGTCACGGACATGAACACTGCTCAGCTCTTTCCAGCATATGTGCTACCTTAGACAGTTAGTACATGCACTGGGATATGTGATCTTTTATGTAATTGGGTTGCAGACTGGATCTCTATTGCTTGAACCAAATGATGGGAGACACTAGCACAAACTTCCACTGTGTGCTTTTTGATGAATAGCTAGCTCTGTAGGTAATGTTGAAGTGGAGACTTGGAATAAATAATTATTAATCCATCTAATTTAAAATCTCCACTTACTACTGGACCCCAAGGCAATCAACCTTTCAGCAAGTAAGAAGGGGAAGAGCTGCAAAGCAAAAACAAAACATTTTGTCAATTCCTCAATGACATTTTCTTTTTAAGAGTCAATGATGGGAATTTTTAATTCTATTTTAAAATGTTAATATATCATTATTCTATCAGTTTCTTTATTAGCAAATCAATTAAAAGCAATGCAAATTACAGAAAAATGCATATAGCATGCCCCATAAACATCTAATCCCTAATCTAATCAATTTCATGACAATAAACTTCAACAGAACCCTTGAGGAGTGCTCGCCTCAGATATGAAAGCATAACATTTTCTAGTCAAGTATCTCATTGAGAAGTGCAGTATAATCTCTCAGTATTACGTTCACCAGGATAAGTCTGTCTCAGAATGAATCCAAGGCGTCAGCACAGAGAACAGAGCAAAATGTGTCAGACCAGAGGGCTCTGAGAGAGTCTCTAAGAAGTGTCTGCATGTGCAAAGAATCTGAAAAGAGTGAGCCTGAATGAAGAGAGTTCCGTATCTTAGTCTGGGAACACCTTTGTATAACATTATACAAAGAAACAAGTTACAAAGCATGAACAGATAATCATAGGTATTAGCCAATCAGTATTGAAATCTTCATGTGAACAGGACAGCTTCCTGTTCACATGGCAAGTTTTAACAAAGAATATCCTAAATATGAAATACATTTAAATATTTTCTACTCAGCAGTGAAACACTTGAGTTTCTTCTCATGGGTAAAGAACAGTTATGTGACTACAGTACATTTCTCAAGTTATCTTATTTCCATTTTCACACATCTTTCTAGAAAAAGCCTTATTCATAATAAACATTTTTAAGATTGATCTAACATTGCAGTAATTATTTTCCTGGGTTAAATGGTCATGAAACACAACATTAATATTCTCCCTGTTCATTTATTTGCATCATGAAAATGTTACACTTATGGCCATGACAAGGGTCAAAACTAACAAACAGGAAAGAACAAGTAAAAAAAAAGCAGTAGGAATTTGTCCTTGTTAGAAGCTCAGCCAAGTACATGTTGTTGTGCAGATTTCAAATGCAAACCCCACATTCAAATGCAGTGTTTAGTTAAGGCCTGAAAACCCTTTCATACAGGTTAATTAATATAATGTTGTATTCTTATAAAAGACTCTCTCTCAGTAACAAAGTTGTGATCCTTAAGCTTTCATAATGGCGATTTTTGGTATACATGATATTTAAACCTGTTAAGAAGGCTGCTGCTTTTTTGTACAGAGATTTATGAATAAATTGCAGTGTCAAAAAATATATTATGTTTAATTGTCATATTTAGCATTTCATTTTTAGCATTGTTTAAGGCTGGGATTGATGAGCAAGGATCACTAATCAAACCTATTAATGATTTGGAATTTAATGAGTGGCACACTTTCCAACAACAATTCAATAGCAAATACTTCTCCAAGACACAGACGTCTTTTCTCTGGGGCTGGATTTGTGTGTAGGATAAATCCATATTCAAGAAGCTATTTGAGATAAAAATAAAAAAAAACATAGCAATTGTCTCCGGTTTCTTTAGTGAGTATTTGTCATCATTTCTGTTTACTTTTAACATTTAATTTCAAGACATTCAAACCACAAATTGCTACAGAAATTTAATGCCAAAGTTTGGTGTATCCTCATCAAAAAGGCATTCATTTTTGTTAATTGCAATCACATGGATTAAATGAGCTGGAAGAGTCAGTGAAAGAGCTACTCAGGATCCTTTTAGTAAATCATGCCTTTTGAAAATGCATGTAGATTCAAGCAAATCCCAAGGATTGTGAAATTCGGAAGCGATCAGACAAGAAGCTGAGAGCTAAAACTTGGAAGCCTCCCTGAAATGCATCAGCATTCAACATGTAAACAAAACACAATTTACCATTTGTATGACTAACATAAGGAACATGTTATCAGTACATTAGTGGTACTTAATTAGTACTATAAACACTATGGGACATTTGCACAAAACCTATTTTGCAGTTGCAAAAGATGTGATTCAGAAATGTTAGTTTTTGAGACAATTTTTTTTTTTCTTTTGTATAATCCAATTTTAGGCAAAAGTATAATTTTACTGATGCCAAAAAAAGGGATTCTGAAGATTTACCAAGTTGTAGCTTGAAGGGGTGTGTTTTGGGCATCACTTCCAAGTTGTGATTTGATAATATATGTATCAATGATTTGTGAGTAAAGTTACAAAACAAAACCTAAAATCCACATAACGTTGCCAGTTATGATCAGGAACACTAACCATAAATTGTACCCCAGTCATACACTGTTTATAATGTTTATAATCTTATATGACATCTCTCATGAAATGCTAAATGACATCAATGATGACATCACTAATGACATCTGAAATTATATAATTGATAGCAGTATCCAGAGGTACCAGTACTCTGTCTCTTCTCATGCATAACTGGGGTTAGCTGCGGAGCCGGACCTTTTGCCCAGCCCTCTCTGAGATGGCAACTCACAATGCACATTCCCTTTAACTGTGGGAAGCAGAGGTTGACCAATGCACTATAGTAAACTCTCCACAGCCAACCCCATCCTGGGCATAACCTTCATCTGTCACAAATAGGATGACTACAGGCCTGACCTACAGTTGGACCAAGAGCCTTACCATTCATTAGTAGCCAGCCTCTACCCGCATGGCATTTAGCCAAGTGCAATAAGGGTTGTCTATTGGAGAGACCCTGGGTCCATACTTCGAAAGGCAACAAACCCCCACTACTCACAGCCTTGTGTTACGTGCAGAGAAGGCTGACCGCATTGCCTAGCCTATCGCTAGGTGATGCTTCATGTTTATGGTTCACAGTCTGTTGTAAATAGCACTATTATGGATTAGGTCGTAAGTGATTCCCATAAGCGGCAAGAGTTGGCAGCAGGGCTTGACCCGCTCCCAGGCCCTGTGGCTAACCCACTGTGGCCTGCTATCTTCCACAGTGTATGGCCTTTAGCTGTGCACCACTGAGCTGTCTGCATGGCTTAGACTTTTGGCAAATCATTCTTGTAACCCACTACATACAGCCAACCCTCATTAGTGGGCATTGGCTGAGTGCAGCTGTAGTGCGCTGAACTGTGTTTTTAAATTTCAAGATTCATTGATCCAGCACAGGATTGCAAATCCTCTAATTGCCAAAATTGGGGTCTCCTACCTGGGCTTCTGGGATAGGGCCGCTTCACCCTTCACCCTCATACCATTTTTTTTTTTCCCACACTGTGCTTGGTGTTGGAGTATGGTAGATGCAATAGCAATCTTTCTGTGTCTCGCAGGCATTCAGGAAACAGAGACTGAATTAACAACTGACAAAGGGAGCAAAGGGCCCCTCATGCAATGGTATGTCCTTATTTTTTTAATTGAATACAAGAAACCATCATTGCCTGTAGCCAAGTACAGCAAGAGTTGGCCTTTGGCCAAAACCTGAGCCTGAACTTCAAGATTCAACAAACTCACACTACTCAAGCCTTGAGTTGAGGAGAGTGGAGGTTGGCCACAGGGCCTAACCTATGAATAGGCTATGTTTCATGGTTATGGTTCCCGTTTAATGCCAGCACCAATATAACTGATGATATCATTAGCGATTGCCTCAGCAGCACGGCTGGAAGCAGGGCTTAGCCCACTGCCAGCCCTGCGACCAACAACCTGTGGCCTGACAGCTTCCACAGTTTATGGCCGTCAGTTGTGCACAGTGGGGTTGTCTAGAGAGCTGGGTCTTTGGCCAGGTCATGCTTCTAACTCACCACATGTGGCCAACCCTCATTTGTGGCCAATAACTGAGCGCAGCTGTAGTGTGCTAAATTAGTTTGTTTTCAATTTCATGATTCATGGATCCAGCACAGGATTTGTGAATACAGTGTTAAAAATCATATTTTTTATATCTATTTCTTTGTGAGGGCGGACCCCTTTGGGGTGTCCTACCTGGGCTTGAGGCAAAGGGTAGGTTCATCCTTCCTCCTCATGCCCTTTCCATTATATTTTTTGCAACAATGTGTTTTGTATTGAATTACGGGGCCAAAATACATTTTTCTGTGTCTGTCAGCAATTCAGTGCACAGCAGATTTGAATTGGCTATTGCATACAAGAAGAAACTTCCTCAAGCAGTGGTGTGCCTTCATTGCTTTGAATGGATTCAAGAATCCTTCTTGGGAGGATGCATAGATTAACAGTTCAGTTATTTAAAATTGAGCCTCTTCACGCTGAGTCTAGAGCAATTCTTAAATACAAATTTCTTGAAAACTACTGCACAGATATTAAAGGAAAAGAACTTCCTTGAGTAAAATTCTATTTGACATGCCAAGATTTTGTAAACTTCCAAGCAGCCATAATTTCTATTAGAGGAGCAAACAATTAGAGGAGAGTTACAATGGTACATGTCGCTTTTGGGACTGCCTTCAGTCTGATTCCCGCTTGATGAATCTGCAGATAACTTTGCCATTAAGTGTTTAATATGGATGGACTTGTTTGGAATGTTTTGTGCAGATACATCAAACAGTTATTAGGAAAATAAAAAATGCATTTTCAAGGAAAATTCTAAAATAACTACAGAGGTGCTATAGCACCTCAGTATTTTTTAAAAAATGCCAAAATTCACTGGGTAAAGTCAACTGAAGTAACTATGGCCCATACTGTCGCCATGCACAGTGTTGTCATCAATGATCTCATTTCAGATGTTGTATTGATTTTATCATAGAACATGACATGAGTGATGTAATAAGTGAGGTAATAAGATGTGAATTTCAGTGTTTTTGAGTTTAAAATATAACATTTTAACTAACATTTTCACCTTACTATAACATCACTTTAACTGTTGGTTTCTCACTGAATTTCTCAATTTTTTTTAATGTAAAGTAAGTTATCATTAGCATATCTAGCTATGATGTCACTTTAGCTTTTGTTTTTCAGTGAATTTCTAGGGTTTTTAAATCAAAGTAAGATTTTATTACCATACCTAAGTAGGCCTACCCTTTGCCATGCAGGGACGTCTGCTGTATGCGTCATGGGGTTGGCCATGTACTCAAACCCAGATGGTGCCCAAACCACTGCAATGCACAGCCTTTCGCCTAAGCAGCGTAGGGTTCACCAAGAGCCTGGCCTTCGACCTAAAAATTGTGCCCACACCCCCTGTGGGTGCCAGCACCGCATCAGGATCAGACTTTGGCTGTGTGTAGCATGAGGTGACCATCCTGCAACCAACTCCACCACGGGCAGCCAAGATCCTGTTGCTGGCCAGAGCAATGGTCTTGCAGCACCACAAGGCCCCCAATTTTGTTTTTTGTGGCGCCTCTCTACCGTGGTACTACCAAAAAATTACACAGGGCTGTGCTGAGCATCACTGTGGTACTGCAGTTCCCTGACACCACAAAATAAAATTAATTTGACAGCAGGGGATGTTTATGTGGGAGGGCCAGGTGGTCTGGGAACCGTTCCCCTGGCTACTTAACCATTGTTTTTATTTGTTATCAATGTCACAGGCACTAGGGGCCAGATGTAGCAAAGTATTTGCACGTCGCAAACGGCGAAAATCGCCGTTTGCGAGGTGCAAATGCCTCTTTGCTATGCAGAAATGCATATTGCGAGTCGGTACCGACTCACAATATGCATTTCCGACTCGCAAATAGGAAGGGGTGTTCCCTTCCTATTTGCGAGTCTGAGTGGTATGCAATACCATTTGCGACCGCGTACGCGGTCGCAAATGGCATCGCAGTTACCATCCACTTCAAGTGGATGGTAACCCACTCGCAAATTGGAAGGGGTCCCCATGGGACCCCTTCCAGTTTGTGACTGGACCCACAAATATTTTTTCAGGGCAGGGAGTGGTCCAAGGGACCACTCCCTGCCCTGAAAAAATACCGAAACTAAAGGTTTCGTTTTTTTTTAAGTGCAGCTCGTTTTCCTGTAAGGAAAACGGGCTACACTTAAAAAAAAAAAAAACTGCTTTATTTAAAAGCAGTCACGAACATGGAGGTCTGCTGACGACAGCAGGCCTCCATGTTTGCGAGTGCCTATACTCACTATGGGGCCGCAATTTGCGACCCACCTCATGAATATTCATGAGGTGGGTCATTGCGACCCCATAGCGAGTTGCAGTCGGCGTCTGAGACACCGTACTGCATACCAATTTGCGAGGTGCAAAGTGCGAGTCGCATGGACTCGCACTTTGCACCACGCAAATTTAAAATTTGCTACATCTGGCCCTAGGTCCCTGAGTCACAAAATGGTGGCCAGAAGCTTTCGCTTCATGTTGCAATTTAGCAAATACGTTTTTACCTCTCTGTACCTCAGTACTCTGCTTAGCTAGATACGTATGAATTTTGAATCTTAAATTCCAATAAAACTACTGAACAGATTTACACCAAATCAGAAAAAGTACACTTTCTGGGCAAAAGACGAATTTTCTGCCAAATTTGGTGTAATTCCATTCAGCAATTTTGCTGTAGCGCTGTTCAAAATTCCTATGGGGAATTGGGAAACTGCATGGGAAAATTGTTTTTTAGACCTCCTTTTACTGGGACTCTGCTTGAGGAATTATCCCAAAAGTTTCCGAGAAGGGTAAGGTCAGGTGGATAAACTTATTTTTCTGGAAAGTTTTGTGAAAATTCATCAAGTGGCACCAATGTTGCTAGCAAACTAAAAAAACAATTTCCTATTAAAACACTGCCGTAACTATAACTACACAGAAGCTACCTAAACTGTCAGATATATCAAAATCTGTATCTAGATAGCTCTCTCTCCATACATATATACATATATATATATATATGTTTTATAAATCAACTGTATAGGCCATAGATATATATTCCATAAAAAGGGATGTTAAGTGAAAACGTCACGTAAAACATGTAATTTGAAACTAGAAAAACTGCTGAAACTCACCAGCTGTAGTTATCTTCAAGTAACTATAACTTGTACCCTAAATTAACTATAACTCATGCCCCCGACATGCATAGTATTATCAACAATGATGGCATTTCAGATGTGATTTGGGATGTTATAAATTTAGTCAATTAATATGTCACAAGTGATTTAATATGTGAGCGTAGAAGCAGTGCATGGTGAGGATGGCAGTTGTGGTTACTTTAGGGTATGAGCTATAGTTACATGAGATAACTATAACTGGTGAATTTCAATGGTTTTGTTAGTATTAAATTGCATGTTTTACCTGACAATTTCACCTAACTATAACATCCCTTTAACCTTTGCATTTTTCAGTGAATTTTTAAGGTTTTTTCAATGTAAAGTAAAATATTCTTACAATATCTAACTATAATGTGTCTTTCACCTCTGGTTTTTGCAGTGAATTTCTAGTTTTTTTAACGTAAAGTAAGATGTCAATCATAATGCACAGTGATGGGCTGGATGCCGGGACTAGCCAGGCATTGTCCATTGTGCTGCTCATGCCCCTGCTCCCCTCCTCCTTGCCCTCAGTTATCCAAGTCCATACCCCTATCCCCTCATCCAGCCCTGGGTGACCCTTGTTCTGTCACTGTCCTTCCTACCTGCCCTGCACAGTTATCTTACTGTCCCTACCCACCTCCACCCAGCCTTTTGTTGTCTTAGTCCATGCACCTGCCCTCTCCCTCCTGACCAGCATGGTCCGATGTGAGGCCACTGTCCTCCAGTTAGCTTGATGTTCTTGCCCACTCCTCCTTCTCCCTACTGTCTGAATATATGCCACTATCATTGCCCTACAAATAAGCCTCAATGGTTAGCTTGCTGCCCTACACTCCTTCCCTCTGTCCTCCGATGTTTCTGTGCATGGCCCTGTTCTCTCCATTTGCCCACCATGTCCTTAGAACTGCCATTGCTCCACTTGCCTACTCTGAGTGTTCTATTAGGTTTTACTGACCCTCTCGCCTGCCCAGCATGGACCGATGGCTATCACCTATCCTTGCCCCTATCACCTCCATGTGTGTTATGCTTCCTGTGCCCCTCCTGCCTGCCCTGCATGGTCATCTTGCTGCTCCTGCCCTACCCTCCTTGCCCCTTCCATTTTCTATGTGGGGCCAGTATCCTCTCCCTCCTCCTTTCCATGGTAGGCTGCCGTGCCCCTGCCACCCGCTCTTCATGTCCATCGTGCTGCAACTCTCCCTACTGTTTGTCTAGTATGCCCATCTTGCTGCCCTTACCTCTTTCCTCTCTGCTCTTTGTTGTCCATGTGCATGTCCCTTTCCACTCACTATTGCTTTCCATGGTTCATTGTGTTGCATTGACCTCCCTCTTGCCCTGTTTCATGTATTGTTCTACTATAAGGTCATTTTGGTGGCCTTGCCCACCTCCCTCCCGCCCTCTATTGTCTCAGCCCATGTCCATACCGCATTTCTCCGTCCTTCCGTGGTCCAATGTTCCATACATGCCAACATTTTGAACTTGATAAGAGGTAGATTTTGAAAACAAATCTTGGGAATTGATTTTCCCCCATTGACTTACATTGAAAAAGAGAAGATTTGAGGTGGGAGATGGCTAAAATAAAGCCCTATTGGCCTTTAAAACATTAGGAATATCCCCTCTGAATTGGATTTGTTGGTGTGTATGATTGTATTGCCACTGCCTCCCCTTTCTGCCCTCAATCATCTATTGTATTGCCACAGGCTCTCTTGCCTGTCTTGCATGGTTGGCTTATTGATCCCTGCCCCCGTTTTCCCTGCCCTCCATGGTCTGGTGTGCTGACAATGCCCCTCCTGCCTGCCCAGCATGGTCAACTTGCTGCCTCTGCCCCCTCCTCCTTGCCCTTACTTTTCTTAGTCAGTGCCCTGGCCCCTGCTGCTCACAATGTTCTAATGAACAACTAGATCACTAATATTGTACATTTATTAAAAAAATGTGGCATGCCTGAAGTAATCTTGATGTACAGAAAACTGTAATACCTAAAGCATTTAAATTAGAAATTATAAAAATGAAGGAGGTCTTTTTAACATAGCAATTAAGGTTAGTGTTCTAAAAAACTGAAATAAGAATACATTTTCTGTGTTCTCAAACAGCAACAACACACTTTTAAATTATTTGCTGTCCTTATGATTTTTTTATCCAGTTGATCGTTACGGTCAGAGTTGCCAACTTTTCAACTGAGAATTCAGGTTGACGTTTTGGTGTCGGCTAAACATCTTGTGATCCTGGGAAAATCACCTAATCTCCTCATGCCTAATACTAAAATGATTGTGTCCTTGTATAATAAAACTCATGTAAAGCACTCCAATACCTTTGGGACACGTCTGAGCTATAAAAAACTAAACAAAATAAAAGAAATAAGTGTTTTGCACGCTTCTGTCATTGGGCCATACCTGAGCTACCTTTGGGTGGCATTTGTGCAACATTTGTGTTATTTTTTCTCTGATGGCCATCTTGGGAGACTGTTTTTGTTATGAAGCTCCTTAATTTCCTTCTTCACTGCCGTATCAAGTAGAAAAGTTTCAGTTTTCCACTTAGATTCCATCAAGGTGGAGTTAAGATGTGCCACATTTTTGGCACTAATGCAGAATGTTAGCAATCTAGTTGCTCATTAGAACACTTTGCTAAAGCTGCTTATCACCAGGACGGTAACTGTCAGTCTGCTGCTGGTGATACAAAGTGCATGCTTCAGTCTTGTTATCAGAATGTTTTAGTGAAATAGAAGAGGAAGAGGAAGATATTTGAAAACCCATTTAAAACATGTCCTAATTTTGCTTTCTACAGCACTAACCCTACTTTCTATGACAGAAAGACCCCTCTCATTTTGTTCCTTTCTAAATGAAATGTTTTAGATTTTACTGGTTTGATTCATTCAAGACGGCTTTAGGTGTGGCTTCAGGTGTGCCATACTTTTTCTTTAGAATACTCTGGGAGGCTGCAGTAGAATACAGGGGAATCAGCTGACAGGCTGCTCCTGATGAAAGTGCATGTTTTACGGAGAATGCCAGACTCTCTTCTCACATGGCTCAGAAAGATAGTTTGAATTCACAGAAAATATGCTCTCATTTTAGCTTCTGTAGTATCTTCCACAACTTTTAGAGAAAATCATGAGGAAACAAATTTCTTTCAAACATGATTCATGAAATCCTAGCAGAAGGCCAGTAATTTTTACAGGGTAAAATCACCATACAACACACCACAATTCCTAAAATAAGTACAGTACCTCCAACAAAAGATGTATATTATAACTAAAAGTTTTTTTCACTCCTTTTTGTGACCCTCAAAACTTGCCATTCACTACAATGCATTTTGATGAGGTTCATGTCTTAGAGTCATAGCTGCCAGAGTATGTTGTCCATATTGGGGCCAACCAATAAAGGGGGGGGTCCCATTGGGACACCCCATATGCCCTTTCGGTGTGCTCACTCTGCCCCTTAAATATTTTTTAATTCATTTCATTTTATTTCTCTACACTGCCCAGCTCTCTCCCACAACATGAGGAGAAACGTCCATGGGCCCTGAAAATGAAAACTCATGTGGTCTTAGAGGGCAGGGTTGGAGTAACCTAACCCCACAGAACTTGTGGGGACCAAGTTTTTTTAGACTTCATTTATATGCTTCCTGAATGAAATGCATTACAGTAGATTACACGTGACAGGTAACAACATCCAAACATTGGCAGCAGTGATATACAGGGCAAGTCCGGGGGTGATTTGGCAGCAGAGGTGGTCTTCCACTAGAAGGCCAGAGCCCTCAGCTGTTCTCTCTTCTCACAGAGAGACTATCGGGGGACCGCCCCGGAAACATTCATGTGATGCGAGGATTCACCTGCGCAGCCTACCACAAAATTCCCTGCCTATTTGGTTCTGCCCCCACATTCCCTCCACGCCCTCCCTCCAGAGCTGAGGTGATCCACCTGCCCATTAGAAGTAGTCCCAGAAGGGGCAACCGGCCCATCCATGCAGACCTTTCATCATTCCAAGGGGCAGTCAATTAGTTAACCATCTCCACCCATCTCACGTTCCATATTCTCTTCTGTCCTAACCATGCATAACCTCCCCTAAGGCCCATTCCTGTAGATGTTCTGTCCATTTGACCATCTGTGGCAGTACATGTGCTGTCCAGTGTATTGCTACTTGCCCCCTCGCTAGAAGGAGTCTGAGAGATGCAAAGCAGGATCATATTCTCACCTGCTCTCAGAGCTGGGAGTGAGCCAAGCAGACACTATCTGGGTGTGACCTCGAGGTTGATAGCTGTAATCTCGCCTTTAGTCTCCAGCACCATGGAAGGGTAACCACCATTTCTGGACATGCTCAAGTCATATGTAGAAAGGTAGCTGGGCTTGTGGCACATAGCGGGCCTCCCATGAGTTATGCAGCCTGTGGCAGGAAGTGAAATTACATCAGTTTGGACCTGGCATTACTGTCCACTTCTTTAAATTGTGTGCAGGCACTGTGCCACTCCCAATTGTCAATGGGTCTTCTAGGTCATCCTCCCACAGCTCACATGCCCTTGTTCTGTCACAGCAATCTGACTTTATTATGGCATAAAGGTGCAAGATAATGCTCCTACTGGAGCAAAAGCCCTGCATGAGCTGCAATGTCTGGGATTCCTGAGGCTCCACTGGAAATCCAGGCCACAACCTCTGAATTTTTGTGTATTGCAGAAATGGGCCTGGTTCAAGGTTAAAGTGCCCCCTCAGTTCCTCAAAGGAGACAGAAGTGTCCCACTGATATTAATCCAAACCATCTTGCATACCCCTCCCATCCACTGGCTTACATCTATCATGTTTTCAATCCTCTCTGGTGGCCCGAGCTAACGTAAAGGCAGCTGTCATGAGGTCAGCAACGCAGACTGCTATGTGTCAGCAAATCCCATGTCTCAATTACCTGTTGCACAATATAATGGCACCCTCTGAGCTCCCAGGAACCCTCCCATAAATTGCAGTGGGAGATCAGACTCTTCAATCGCCCCTCCCAGCAGCCATTTCTTCCAATTTGGGCCCTCATCACACCAAAGCACCACTTACTGTAGGCGGCCAGCTAAATAGTAGAGGAGGCGATCTGGTATCTCCAGTCACCCTCCTTCCAGGTCCAACTTCAAGATGCCCAGCTTAACTCTACTCCTCTTCATATTGTCACTCTGGAGTCCGGGCCACCTGAAGTCCTAGCTATCTTAACACAATGATCTCCCAGGGCACCCCCACCTCTGGAGGTTCCTCTCAGTCTAGTCCCTCCAGTTCCACAATGGAAAAGGCACTGTCTTTTGTTCATTTAGACATTTTGGACATGGCCCCAAACTTTTCTATGAGCCGCATAAAGTTTAGCATGCCCATCCTAGGTTGTTGTTTGCATACCAGGGTATCATCTGCATGCATGGTTACAAGATACATTTAGGAGCCAATCCTTATGCCCCATTTGTCCATGCGGGTCCTGAGATATATTGCCAGTGGCTCCACTACCAGAGCGAACAGCAGCGAGTACAATGAACATCCCTGCCTGGTACCCTTGGCTATCTCAATTTGTCCTGTTACAATGTTCCTGATCCACACCCGGTTTAATGGCGCCTC
This sequence comes from Pleurodeles waltl, assembly GCF_031143425.1. NCBI lineage: Eukaryota > Metazoa > Chordata > Amphibia > Caudata > Salamandridae > Pleurodeles > Pleurodeles waltl. The sequence goes on along the minus strand of NC_090449.1, from coordinate 683,037,994 downwards.
ACATAGTAGTGTCACCAAACTCACGAATCACAGTCCAAAGTCCATCCTATGCTTGACCTCCCACAGATATACCCAACTCAGGGAGTGAGAGGCTTTCTCAATGTCAATGTCTCTAAGGCTCCCTCCATCCTCTCACCTCTGTCTGAGTGCATATTGTGAGACAAACTCTGTAAGTTCATATGCATGCCCCTGCCCAAAATAAACCCACATTGGTCCTTGTGATCCAAGTGGGCAATAACACCCCACAGCGCAGTGCCCATGGACTTTGAAACGATCTTAGTGTTGACATCTTTCATTGACAATAGATGGTACAACCCTGGGTCTGTGGGGTCCTTGCCTGGTTTTAGGATCATCACGATCAGTGCTTCCCACATGGGTTGAGGGAGAGTGCCCATGTGGTTGGCATCCTAGGGAGTCTCCAGCAATTTAGGGACATGATGTGCCTTATATTGTTGGTACCTTTCAACAGAGAGGCCACCTGATCCCAGGGCCCTTCACCTGGGCATGGACTTCAAAGTCTCTGCCAGTTCTTCCCCCTGTAGTTCCCTTCCAAGTGCATTCACTGTTTCCCTATTTTTACCTGGTTCAGAAACACATCGATATCCATGGGGTCACAGGGGTAGCAGATGTATCATCACAGCCCTTTGCCATTCGGAAATAGAGATTTTTAAGAAATCGCTGTTTCCGACTCGCAAAGTGCCATGTATCACATTTGCGATTCGGTAATAGCGATTTCTTAAAAAATCGCAAATGCTATTACCGAATCGCAAATTGTGATACCGGCCCCATTCGCAGCTATGGGCCTGTTGGCCCATAGCTGCGAATTTTTTGCATTTCCAAAATTGCGATTTCTGAACCAGAAATCGCAATTTTGGAAATGCAAAAGCCCAGGGTGCTGGGGACCTAAGGCCCCCTCTGCTTCACCCCAAAAATGTTTTGGGGGGCATGTAAGGTGCACACATGCCAAAAGGGCATGTGTGCTTTACATGTTCAATTTAAAAATGCATTTTAAATGCATTTTAAAATTTTGCACCAGGTTACCACCTGGTTTCTTTTCGTGGTATTTTGCATGTGCAAAATGCCATTCTGTGAAAAATTGCAATTTGCGATTTTTTGCAGCATCTCCTTGCGATGTGGATTCGCATTTTTTGCGATTTCTTATTTGTGGTCTGCGAATGCCTTTCATGCATCACAGACCACTTTTTTGCACTCGCAAACAGCCGAATTTTGCGATTCGCACCGTTTGCGAGTGCAAAAAATGTTCATACATCTGGCCCTTAGGCCCTCGTTATGACATTGGCGGTAAATCCCGCTTACCACCATGGTGACGGCCGCCAACATACCGCCGCAGTGGCAAATATCCATTTGCCGTATTATGACACACACATATCAATCCAACAGAATACTGCCACATACACAAATCTGCCAGTCCAAAGGTCAGTGCTAAAGTGGCGTTACCAACACCCATACCATTATGCCAACAAAACAACACCCACTACATCATGACCCACGAATCACCACAGCAGACATTCAACGGCGGTAAACCATTGGCGGTGCACACCTGCTTGCTCAGGATGGAGACCCAAATACTAAACTACACAACATTGGCCAATACCAAAAACACACAACTGACACTCATACACACACCACACCCACACACCCACAGCACTATAAAAGACACACCCACATCACCCACAACCCTTTATGAATACAAATCATTGCCACCAGACTGACACCAAGAACACTGCAACAACTAGACACACACACCAGATACACCCATACATCCCTCACACACACCACTACGCACACCCAACCACAGTACCCAACACCCAAACACTTACACACACCACACAACACCCATGTCCCCACAAAGGCACCTGAGCTTCACAGATGAGAAGTTGAGGGTCATGGTGGAGGAAATAGTCAGGGTAGAGCCATAGCTGGTTGGATTACAGGTACAGCAAATATCCATTGCAAGGAAGATGGAGCTATGGCAGAGAATCGTGGACAGGGTGAACGCCGTGGGATAGCATCCAAGAATAAGGGACGACATCAGGAAGAGGTGGAACAACGTATGGGAGAAGGTATTTTCCATAGCAGCAAGGCACCAGCTCACCATACAGAGGACTGGCGGTGGACGCCCCTCCTCCCCCACAGCTCACAGCATGGGAGGAATAAGTCTTGGCATTACTGTATACTGAGGGACTCACTGGAGTTGCCGGAGCACTGGACACTGATGAGTCAATATTTATTACTTACCAACATCCATACCTGCATGCCATTATACACTCTCACCCTCACTCCCATCATTCCACTCCATCCACGCACTGCACCTACACATATGACTAACTCCAATGCCCAGCCCTGCATGCAATATCAATGCATAGACAGCCCTCCCAGCCCTGTATGGACACCCATTACTAAAGCACGTACAGCATAGTGGAACTAACAATCCCACAATACAGCAACATACACAAACCAATGTGGCAGGGCAACAGCAAAGAAAGAGGGGAAGCTAGGGATGTACAATATGTCACAGGCATGAAGCATAATACATCACTTACATCCCCACAGGTGCCCCAGCCAACGTCAGCGGAGAGAAGGTGCCACGACAAACCAGTCCCCCAACAGAAGATGCCCCCAGTGATGACAGTAATTCTGGACTTCAGGATCTGGATCAGCAACCTGGCCCATCAGGGATCACTGGACAGTCGATCACCCCAGCCCACTCACCATCCACCGTAGAGCCTCCCCCATCAGTATCCAACACCACAGCACCGACCCAGCATCCCCACACTTCTGTCACCAGGACACGTCAATCAGCAGTGTGCCCACCTGTACAGGGATCCCAGTAAACACCTCACACCCAAGACAATCAGGGACCTGGGGTCAGTGGCAGTGGGCACACCATTCAGAGGACAGAGGCACAGGGGAACAGGGACACTGGGAGGACCGCTGTGTGCCAGGGGGAGGACAGGCCCAGAGAACCGACTCTCCAGGAGGCACTCAACAAGATCCTGGGTGCCTACCAACAATCCCACAACACGATGGGCCAGATCCTTGACAACATTCAGGAGAACAAGCGGCTGCAGAAGGAACACCATCAGGAGATCAGGGAGGACTTACAGGCTCTCAACACCACCATGATGTCCATAGCAGGGATGCTGGCAGACATGGCCAACATAATGAGGGAATCGACAGCACACCAGCGAGCCCCTACCACTAGCCAGTCTATTGATCAGCCCATCACCTCCGCTGCAGATAGTGGGCAGGAGGCCCCGCCACAGGACCCACAGGCCATCAGCACCCCTTCCCCTGCAGAAAGTGAACTAACCCGCAAACGTTCCCTGCGACCCAGACAGAAGCCAGAGACACTTGCCAAGACCAAGACTACCACCAGGAAATTAGACTCTCCTGATTGTCCCCCTTGTGTCCCACCCTGTCACCTTGTCCACTTTGAACTGCCTTTGCTCCCCTTCCTATGGCCCCTTGGATACTGCACCTGTGCTACACACAGATCTGGTGCAAATGATATGAACACTGTGTTAGCATGCAATTAATGACCTGTAACTGTCTGTAGTAATCACATCACACCACTGTGGTCATATCACCAACATCTGTTAAATGACAAGCCAAAGGAGACAGTAAGTTTAGATGCAAAGGAAGTGAATGCCATCATGCCAGAGTCACACAGATTAAATCAATATTCAGAGCAATGATCAGTTCCACTGTCTCACCTGTGTGTCACTGATGTTCTGCTGTCTACATCCTCATCATCTGCCTCCTCATCCTCACTGTCTTCAGGGTCCACTGCTGCCACAGGGACATCTCCAGTTTCCTCCTCCTGCAGAAAAAGTACATGCCGTCTCAGGGCCAGATTGTGCGTCATGCACCGACACAGGATACTTGGCAGTGATGTGGGAGATGTACTGGTCCACCAGGCACACCATTTGCACATTCAGTGAGCGGAAACTCTTCCGATTCCTGAACACCTGTTCAACCTGGTGGGGATGATGAACGCAATATGTGTACAGTCAATTGCCCCATTGCATAGAATCCTGCCTTAACAGTGGCCAAATCTTCCACCTGGGGGAAAACAATGTAGCTGCACATACGCTTCACCAGGGCAGACAGAACCATTGCCAGCACGGCTGAGAACATTGGCTGTGACATTCCTGCTGCCAAGTCCACTGTCACTTGGAAAGAACTAGTTTCCAGGATATGAAACTCTGATAGCACTTGCACAAGAGGGGGGATCCCAGTGGGATGACGGATGGCTGATATCAGGTCAGGTTGCAATTGAGCACACACCTCTGTGATTGTGGCCCTGTCCAGTCTATAGGTGAGTATAATGTGCCTGTCCTTCAGTGTAGCCAAGTTCAAAAGGGGTCTGTAAATGGGGGTTTGTCTCCTCCTTCTATTAATCTGCAGCGGTAGGTATCTAAGGGCCACAAGAGTAAGTAGGCTGTCACAATTTGAACAATAGAACCACCACCTCAGTGTACATACAGCATCAATGTGATGGGACAGTGGGAATGGCAATGTATGTGTTATTTTAGGCAATGACGCAGTTATGGTTTATCTGATCGTTGTCCACTTCCATGAAATGGCAACCACCTGTCCTGTATCTTGGGACAGGTGGAAGTGAGATAACTCTGCCGACATTGGGCACCATGACGGAAGGTGGTCTTGCACTGCTGTGCAATTCCTCATTGGCTAACATTGTGTCATCGGGGATGATGTCTTGTGGTATTGCACATGGTGGGCGCTGGATGATGTGTGTGCCAATGGTGATGGAAACGGGATTGGTGGGCCATATGTGTGACAGGCTGGATTGTATGTGTAATGGTGTACTCCTGTCTGCATTCCCTCTGCAGGTCAGCGCCCATCAAAAGAAAGGATTGTTGCATGCCATCGCCAAGGACGTGCAGACCCTGGGGGTCTACAGCAGGCGGAGCACCCACTGCAGGGAACGGTGGGAGACGCTGGGCAAGAAATACTACAGCGGCCTAGCAGGGGATGGCTTCCCAATGAGGAAGGGGTGGCTTTAGGAAGCTAACCCCCTTGATGGCCCGCATATTGGCGATGGCCTACCCAGAGCTGGATGAGCGCTTGAGGGCATCACAGCAGCCACAAGGGGGTGAGTACAAAGGGCATTACTACAATAATTGGTAGGTGGCATGGGATCCGGGTGCTGCGTGTGAGTTAGTGGGTGCCCCTTAATGCCAGGACAGACATTGCAGCGTGATCCAGCTCAAGGGTAATGGGTGTATGGCAACTGCAAGTAAACTAGCTTGTTTGCATTTCATGTGGGTCCCAGGAGGGGTGCAGTTGGCGGTGTTTGGCCCTCATTTTGCTGTGGCATTTACCCAAATCAATGGCAATGCAATGCACAGTGCTCAATCCTGATCCCTGTGTGTGACTGTGCTGTGTATGGTAACTGTTGTGTTGGTGCAGTAATACACCCAGTGTTCCCCTTCTCTCATTCCCCCCTTTTTCCTTCTGTCATCCTGTCCATGTGTGCAATAGCATCATCTGGCAGAGGAGCAGGGTCACTGATGACAGAGGGAGCTGCATCCCACAGGACCCAGGAGGCAGAGTCTACCGACGCCGAGGGAACTAGTGGGACGGAAGGCGAGGGGAGCACCACGGCGGAGACAGGAGGTGACAACACTAACTCAGATACCTCCTCCGATGGAAGCTCCCTGGTGGTGACAGACACCTTTGTGACCACCCCAGCTGCAGGTACAGCCGCCGCCCCACATACCAGCAACGCCCTCTCTGTAGCCCCTCAGCGAGATGCCCGTGCCCACTCACCCTGGAGGGTGGGCATCTCTTTTGCTGCAGGTACCCCTGGCCCTGCCCCAGTGAGCCCTGCTGCCCTGAGTGAGGCGGCTATTGACCTCCTGAGATCCATCTCTGTAGGGCAGTCAACCATTGTGAATGCCATCCAGGGGCTGCCATCCCAGATGCAGCAATCCAATGCATTCCTGGAGGGCATCCACAATGGACCGGTAGCCTAACAGAGATCGATTCTAGCTCTGGCCTCCTCTCTGATGGCAGCCATTGTCCCTGTTCCTACCATCTCCCCTTCAACTACCACTTCCCAGTTCCAGTCTCCTGAACCGCAACCCATCCCATGCACACATACCGACGAGCATGCACACAAGACAACACACAAGAGTGGCACAGTCAAACACAGGCATCGCACTTCAGCCCACAAGCACTCATGCAAACACAAGACAGTTGCACATACAACCACATGCACTGCCTCCACTGTCTCCCCTCCTCCTCCTCTTCCTCCTCCTCCACCTTCCTCACAGTCATGTCCACACTCACACCTGCATGCACTGCTTCAACATCCACCACCAGCATCACCACACCAAGCAGCACACACACACCTCACTTGCAGACACCTCCGCAACATCCATCGACGCGTCCCCTGTGTCCTCTCCCACCCTGCCTGTCCTCCCCTTAAAGGACACAAACGCAGGCACTCAGACACCCAACAGCCATCCACCTCACATCAGCACACTCCCCATACACCTGCACCCAAGTCCAGCAGACGTACTCTTCCAACAACCACTCACTCAACCTCCACTCCCATCCCTCCTCCCTCATCCCGCCCCAGCGTCCCTAAGAAACTTTTCCTTGACCAACTTGACCTCTTCCCTCTCCCTCCCCCTGTCCTATCCGTAAGAGCAGGGTCCCAACAACCCAACCCAGCACCTCAAGCTAACAGTCTACGGGGTCAGTGAAGGCACCTCCTAGTCGTGGAGGCAAGACTGTGAAGGATCCCACTCCACCAGCCAGGAAGGGGAAGGATCCCACTCCACCAGCCAGGAAGGGGAAGGATCCCACTCCACTAGCCAGGAAGGGGAATGATCCCACTCCACCAGCCATGAAGGGGAAGGATCCCACTCCACTAGCCAGGAAGGGGAAGGATCCCACTCCAACAGCCAGGAAGGGGAAGGATCCCACTCCACCATCCAGGAGTGGGAAGGATCTCACTCCAACAGCCAGGAACATGAAGGATCCCACTCCAACAGCCAGGAAGGGGAAGAATCCTACTCCAACAGCCAGGACAGGGAAGAAGCCCTCACCTCTTGCCATGAAAGTGAAGAAGCCCTCACCTCCAGCTGCGACACAGCAGCCTTCGCCTCCAACGGAGGCTACCCAGGAGGCACCTTCCACAGATGAAACACAGCAGACCTCGCCTCCAAGGGAGGCTGACCTGAGGTACCTTCCACAGCTGAGACACTGCAGCCCATGCTTCCAACAGGAGACTGTCCAGGAGGCACCTTCCACAGATGAGATACAGCAGCCCTCGTCTCCAATGGAGACTGTTCAGGAGGCACCTTCCACAGCTGAGACACAGCAGCCCTCCCCTCCAACAGAGGCTGCCTAGGAGGCACCTTCTACAGCCCTCTCCTCCAGCAGAAGCTGGCAGGGTACCACCACCAGTGGTAATGGAGCCCTCCCCTCCAGCTGAGACGGTGCAGCCCTCCCCTCCAGCAGTAATGTAGGCCACCCTCCAGTGACTGCTGTACAATGAGCCCCCTCCAGAAGCAGTGGGCAAGTTTCCCACCTCAGAGACTGTGACCTTGCACTACCTATCATTGAGAAATGGGAATGGAGCTCCTTCCAGAACCAGTGGGAAAGTTCCCCACCTCAGAGACTGTGACCTTGCACTCCCCAGCATTGGGAAATGGGCATAGAGCCCTCTCCAGAACCAGTGGGCAAGTTCCCGACTTCGGCTGAGGTGCCTCCCACCCCCTTCCCCCTGAGGTGCCTGCCCACTTCAATAATGATGCCCCTGCACAGTTCTGTGAGGATTTTGTCAGGAAACAAGTTGGGCCTTGGACTGTGCCTTGTGACAATGTGAGCCCTTAGTACTTTCGACTGGGTATTGGCCCTTTGTGGACAATTGTACGTATGTAGTTCATGTGGTGGCTTTTGCCTTGCAAACACATTTTCAGTACTTCTGAACTCTAGTCCTTGTATAATTATGCTGTGTGTCGTGTGCCATTGGTTTAGGTCTGAAGCTGGTTGTGTGTTTGGTGTGTGTGTGTATGGTGTGTGATGTGTGTGTGTCACTCTCCTTTTCCTCCCTCCCTCTCTTGTGTGCTAGGCGACTGTACTCACCGTCGGTGTCTTTATCAGCGTTGGTGTTCCAGGTGGAGCATGGTGTAGAAGAGCATCGGGAAGACTTGCGGTTCCGGTTCCATGGCAGCATTGTTCTTCTCTGTGTCTCTGATTGTGAGTCTTTGGTCTTCTGTGCAGTGTTTCTGTCAGGCTTTTGTTGGAGTTGGGTCTGCCCCAGAAATCATGGTGGTGTGCTGTGTCATGATTTGGTGGGTGGTACCTTGTCGTCCGCCTGGCTGTTGATGGCTACTGCCGTGGTGACTGGTGGATGGTGTGGTACATTGGCTGTCTATGGGCGTTCTCCCTGCCATGGTCATAATTTGGCGGTAATTACCGCCAGCCTGTTGGCAGAATTGCTGCTACTTTATCACTCACCACCAGTGTCATAATGACCACTTTATTGTTTTATTTTGAACTATTTTAATACCCTTTTTAATATACACATAAATTGCCATTCAAATATATTTGAATTACTTGTAATTAGTTCTAAATTGTCCTTTTAAGAGAATTTTTTAAACATAATATAATAATATTTTTTCTACTTTAGGTGGGATTTTTAATTTAATTCAAATGTTTATATATTCCAAATAATATTCAGTTTTAAATTACAATTAAGTTAATAGTGCTGTAGCATTCCTTAATTCTTTATTTAATATAACTAGCAAAATGTAATTTACAATAATATGTAACATAAAAATATTTCAACTAATTTTTTACAAGTTTAGTAAACGTTTATACTTTTCTCTATACTTCAACCACCAGAGTGGCGATTTCTGTATGGGAGCTGGTAACTTACCCACAAGTGTAAGTTGCCTTTGAAAATGGCCCCATATGTATCAAGAAGGCAAAGTGTAAAAACAATTACCTACAATGCTGAATGTAAGGTAACAGTGCTTTGCATGTCTACATGTGAGCTGAGATGTGAAACAAACATTGGCATGTGGTGAGATTGACTAAAAGCATGAACATCATTTATTTTTACTACCTAGATGACATAAGAGTGAAAGTGGAATGGAAAAGAAATTCTGATTAATGAATGGAAAAGTGCTTAAATTATACAAAAATAATCTCTAGAAACTCCTGTTTAAAATTTAAGAAGTATACTTACCTACTTCAAGCATATCTTTATCCAAAAAGCATTGGCCAAATGTTCCACAGAGCTGCTGAAATTGGCCCATTTGCACAACCCCTGAAGCAGACTTTAATCACATGGTATGGGAAAGTAAAGAGATAGTTCCCTACTGGGAAACAGTGACTGCCATGCCCTCAGAACTAAACTAGCAGCAAATAAATAGCATCCCAACCACTTGTCTTTTGAAATAAATACCTACAACCAAATTGGTAAAAATCACAAGTACATTTATTGACGTAGCCTTTGTTCTGGCAAAAAAGGTGACTAGCTATGACATGGATATCAGACCCATATGCCAAGAGGATAATATGAAGTAATAGCTCAGGCCAATAACAATTAATTATAATTGTTGGATACAGTTTACTGTTACATGTTTCTAATGTGATTATCAAATGGCTCAGTAACCGAACCATTAAAAATCTAAAAAGGTAAGTGGACATTTATCAGAAGTGAAATGGTATATGCTTTAAGCTCGCCAGCATTGGGAAATGGGAATGGAGCCCCTTCTAGAACCAGTGGGCAAGTTCCCCAAAGAAATCTAATACAGAGCTAAAATCCTTTCCACACTCTCAGGGTAGCAAGTTAGTTAAAATTCTTATGTAGCACAGACATCTATCCCCTCAGGGTTTCCCAATGTTATTTGAAACTTGTACAATATATCTGGCTCCGGTGATTCAAAACAGTAGTGTCTTTAATTGTCTGTAAAAGATAGACAGTGAAGTGCAAGATCTCAGGTGTTCTGGTAGAGAGTTCCAAACCTTAGGGCCCATGGATGAAAAAAAACCTCCCATGCTAGTGCATTTAATCTTAGGGATTGTGAAAAGGGAGAGGTTGCTATAGTGCAGATCGAGAGTGGGTTGATAAATTTTTATCAGACCATTGATATAGTGGTGGGCGATACCTGCTCTGGCTTTGAAGACATAGCAGAGAGCCTTGAATTGGACTCATTTTTCCACCTTTATCCAGTTGAACCCATGGCGGAGAGAAGTAGCTCAGGCATGTTTTGGCAGTCGATGGATCTGCCTTGCAGCCACGTTCTGCACCACCTGCAGATATCTCATGGAGGGTTTATCAGCCCTCAGGTATAAGATGTTACCATAGTCCAGGCAAGATTGAATTAGTTCCTGGACGACGGTTCTTTAAGCAGATGTAGGAAGAATCCAAATAAATTTCTGTAGCCGTTTTAGAGTGGCAAAGCAGATTCTGCATACCTTTACCACCTTTTGCTTTATGGAGAGCTAACTATCTATTAAGAAACCTAGGTTCCTGACTTTGGAAGTTGGAATGGGGATCTCATTCAGCAACGCTGGACAATGTAGTGGCCGCCAGAGGCTTGGATTTTTCTAAGGATCAGCACCTCAGTTTTGTCGCTATTCAGTTTCTGCAAGTTGCTATTCATCCAGGAGGCTACCTGAACCAAACAGCAGTTCAAAGACACAGAGCTGTGGTCCTGAGCGAATGATAATTAAAAAATAATTTGGTTATCATCAGCACAGGCAAAAAAGATAAGACTACAGAACTCTACTAGCTTGCCCAGGGGTGCACATAGATATTAAAAACCGCAGAGCTTAGAGCTGTCTGAGGAGCTCCAGAGGTCAAAGCATGACACATGCACAAAATGCAGACTGAGGAAACCTGAAAAGTATAACCTGTCAGAAAGGACGATAACAAAGCCAGGTCCTTACCTTGAATCCCTAATTGTGTTAGTGTCCCTATGTGCCTGTCATGGGGCACATTATCGAAGGCAGTGCTGAGATTGAGTTAAATCGGCGCTGCCATCTCACTCTCGTCTACAAGCTGCCTAAGATGTTTGTGACTCCCAGTAGGGTGGATTCAGTATAGTGTCCTGGTCTGACCCCTGATTGGGAGCCATGTAAAAAGTTTTGAGACTCGACCAAAGCAGAGAGTTGTCTACAGACATGTTTTTTCTACAATTGTAGACAGAATGGAGAGCAGGGAAATAGGTCTTTAATTAGGATTTAAATTAGGTTTCTTCAGAAGAGGAAGAACCATGGCGTGCTTCATGCCTAAGGAATAGAGCCCTCGCACAGTGAACACTTACGTTTTACCAGGGGAATTATGATGTCTGGGCTAGGGAACAGAGCTTGGCAGGGGGAAGGGTGTCTTAGGGGAACACAATCTTATGGATTGTGTCAAAGACACAAATTTAGACAAGTCCAAAGTATCCCACAAAACTAAGAGGAAGGTTGACCGAAACAGAAGTATCAAAATCAGGAGGCAGTGGAGCAATATCAGCCTGAGAAGAGTCTCTACTTCCTCTCAGCAGAGATTGCTGAATATCCTGCACTTTACTCACAAAAAAGACGTCAATTCCTCACATTGTACCAGAGATAGTGAAGCTCCTGGGGCAGTCCTCCAGGGTCAGAGAGCTCACTGACTATTCTAAAGAGGACAGTTATGAGCAAAGGTGATCTGATCAGAAAAGGAGTAGACCATTCTAAAGTGACTATGATTGTTCTTTAGTGCCAATTTATATTTAGGCTTAGAAGTGACATCATAGCTAAGTCTCCAGAGCCTCTCCAATCTCTTACAGCTCATTTTCATAACCAGTACTTCCCCCATATAGCATGGGGCTGGTGAGAAAAGTCTGGTGGAGCAACAATTTTTACAGTCAGAGCATGATCTAAGGAGCAGCACAGCCACTTATCCATTCGGGGCAGATCAAGCTTAATGTCTCCCCATAAGTTAGGTATCAAATTCCTCAACTGACTGTTGAGGGCACTAATTTCCAGCTTTGACTATGTTCTAGTGTTAGTTTGTGGTTTATTCCTCTTCCTAGCGATGCCAGGTGGAATATGCACTGTTGGACCTGGCCCCTTTCACAGGGTCATCCCCAAACTTTTTGCCTTCCTCCTCCCATTTTTTTCTGACCTCTTTTTGTTGGCTCTAGGACTCTGAGCACTTTATCACTGCTGATCAGTGCTAAAGTGCATGTGCTTTCCCTTCTAAATTTGGTACGATTGGCTTACACCAAATTGGTACATTAATTTACCTGTAGGTCCCTTGTACAGTGGTATTCCTATATCCAGGGCCTGTAAATTAAATGCTACTAGTGGGCTGTAGCAGAGCTTGCGGCACACACAGAAGTAGCCTTTCAAACCTGTCTCAGGCCTGCTACCGCAGAGCCTGGCTGTGCAGTTTACTGCCACAAGAACCTGGCATCTAAATGTACTTGCCAGGCCAAGAACCCTCCTTTTATCATCTATAAGTCACCCCTAAGGTAGGCCCTAGCTAGCCCTTTGGGTACGGTGCTGTGTGAGTAAAAGGCAGGACATGTGCCTGGTTGTGTGGCCTGTCCTGGAAGTGACAAACAGCCTATCTAGTTTCTCACTACTACGAATGCTGACTCCCTCATTGGATTGCATTGGAAATGCCCTGATGTATGTCTATGTTGTATTGCCTGATCTATGAGGGATGACGTAGACATGTTTGGTATGGTTGCAATGGTAGTGAGAAATGCTGCTTACTGGTGTAAATGGATTTTTTCATCATTATAGAAATGCCACTTTTAGAAAGTAGGCATTTCTCTGTGCTTATGACTCTGGTGTTTTTGCACCTTCACTCCAATTCACACCTGGGGCAGTGTGACAGCTGGGCTTTGTGCATACTTTTCGAACAGCCTGTACACAGGGAGAGTGGAGGTGTCACAGGAGTGCATCTGCATATTGAATGGCCTTCCTGGGCTGAGATAGGAAGAGGCAGGACACACATGCATTTCTAAAGGCTGTGCCCAGGCCTCACACAAAGGCTTCGTTTATCCCCTACTGATGTTTGGAGCCAATGCTGGAGGGAGAAAAGGGACACTCCAGGAACCTGTTAGTGTTGGATGGAACATCCTCGCCCCCTTTGTGGAAGCTGCGCAAAATGAGAATAAGTACTGGGGGTTTTCCCCCACCTTTGGAGATGCTAATAGACTACTTAGCTGGACACTGGATGCTGCTAGGACTCGCCAGGAACCGCCTTGGGGTCTGCTGCTGTTGTGCTGACCTGCGACCTGCTAAGTCACTGAAAAGAATGTCGGCTGCCTATAAATCCTTGTGCCGGCCTGCTTCCTTGGGCCCTGCAGCCCTGTGCCCCATTGTTGTCTCCAGGGACTGGTGGTATGCCCCCTGTTCCTCTGCATTTCCCCTTCCTCAAAGCGCAGGGAGGGTGCTTGGGTGTACAGTTTCCCAGCACAAGGGAAACTCTGGAGGTACAGAAGCGCTGTTTTCCCTCTGTGCCAGAGTGTGAGTAGGGTTTCATCCTACTTCCTTTGCTCAGCATGTGAAGAGCGATTTGATTACTGAAAGCCGCACCTGCTTGGGGAGCAGAAAGCACCTGTGCCACTCAGTGTGGGCCCTCCCCCAACCTCTCCGACGTGGGAGAGGTCACGGGGAGCGGAGGAGTTAGAGCTGAAAATCGCACTCTTTGTGGTGCCCCTGGAGCATGAGGATGGACTGCTGCTGAAAAATCACTGCCCAACCCAGGCAGTTCCAGAGGTGCTGCCGTGAGGCCGAGGAACTGTCCCTAGCGAGAGGGTATTGCGGGCTTTGCCAGTCAGGGCCGCCCCCTCTTCAGGAACCAGCAGTGGCTTGAGAAGCCCTGGAGGGCTCCAGTCAGACTCCCAGTGGAGGCGGATAAGCGAAGGAGCACCAGAAATCCATAGTCAGACAAGCACCAGACACAGCCGCTGGTTGGACAAAGAGCATATGCGGGGAGATGAAGAGAGGTCTCCTCACCACTGAGATCCGTGTTGGCACCCCTCCCCTTTTCCTTCTGTGGCATCTCTTTGGGGGGGCATCCTTAGTACATTTGGCAGGACGGGAAGGGGAATCCTCATCGGAGGGCCCATCCCTGCCAAATCCGTCCTTACCATAATTGTGGCACTAGGGGCATGAGAGGTCCTGTGGAGAGCATGGTGCCAAGGATCCACCATATAATCCCTAACATTAGCCCCAGGACCTATATGCTAGAGTTATTCTTGAGACACATGGAGATTCCCACGCCAGTGTAGGCCTTGCTTGCCGCAGACAAGACCTGGAATGCAGTGAATTGCACCATAATGCCTCTTCTAGGGGAATGTTTCTTCTTGGGCAGCCATGGTGATGTCATAGCATTTATGATGTTGTCCGATATCATGTTTACGATGATATGTGCATGGCTGGTAACACTGATGATCTGTGTTAGGAAGAGAATTGTTCTAGGACATATACTGTATAGGGATATTTCATTTTATGTGCATCCATGATGGTGTCTAGGCACTCATGATAATGTGGTTATCCTGATATGCACATTTTTTGTGATGATGACAACCTGGTAACCTATGTGTTTATCTGACTACTGCGTATTTTCACAGAGTACCAGTAACCTGTGTAATGTTCTGACAACTGCTTGTGTAGCAGGGTATTACTGATACATGTTGTATTTGATGTAATGATGTTTTATGCAATACAGATTATTTTTATATGACTGGTTGTTGTGTCTCTTTTGTGGTGTATATATTGTGTCACTTGTGTTGTGTGTGTTGTGCAAACACTTTACACATTGCCTCTGGGATAAGCCTGACTGCTCGCACCAGCTACCAAGGGGGTGAGCAGGGGTTTTCTTGGGTGGTTAACTCCTACGCCCTGACTAGAGTGAGTGGGTTCTGCCCGGCTTAGGTGCATATCCTGGCCAACCAGAAACCCCATTTCTAACAGGTACTATAAAAGGAACATCCAGATGATCTGACCACAGGTGAGGAACCACAGGAGTGAGGCCTACTAGCCCACTTGTGTAAGATCAGTGGCTTCTGTATTTAACTTGGCCTCTATGTACAGTATGCAGCGTTAAACAGCACGTGGAAGTTGGGTGTGCAAAATGGGACATCGGCTAAAAGCAGCTGGGTTGCATGAGTTTACCTATCGATGGTACACAGCATGGAGGCCTGTGGGTTCCTGAGGGAAGCTGAGGACTTATAGAGGCTGAAGAGGTGTAAGCTGCACTCACCAGATAGAAGATATGTATTGGTGACATTCCTAAGGGCTGGAGTGTCTCACACACACTGAACATAGAGGAGGAGAGCCTCCTCTGGGCACCTCAAAGGTCTCCTTGATTCCAGGTAGAGGTGTTGGTCAATATGCCCTGGGCTCATTGTCAATGAGATGGAGGGACTGATTAGGTTGGCACTACCAGAAAATCTGATAGAGTGGAAGACCTAGGGCCTGATTACAACCTTAGTAGAGGCGATTACTCCGTCCCAAATTTGACGGATATTCCATCCGTTGTATTACAAGTTCTATTATATCCTATGGAACTTGTAACATGGTGGACGGGATATCCGTCACATTTGGGATGAAGTAATCCCCTACACCAAACTTGTAATGAGGCCCTTAGCCCTTTGAACCTTTATGGGGCATATTTTTGCAGAGATGTGGGCGTGTCTAGCCTTATATTTCTTTTGATAATTTATGTATAAGGTGTCACTTTTAGGGTAACCATCTATTACCCTTGTAGGCCGATACAATCTTTGGACTCAGATAGGAGAGTGATAATGTCCTAACAACAATAACAATATCAAATCAATAAACATCACTTTCAATTTTTGAGTCAGTAATTTATACACACCATGACCAATGTGGCCCTGAATCACCACACCAGTTTAATAAAGTTCAAACATTTACTGCCCTTTAGATTAACAATGCTAAGATCACGTAAATCAAACGCAAGACCAAATGATAAAAATACAGAAACAATACAGGATGACCAAATCTTCGAAAGAATCTTAACCTACACAGAATATTTATCATTAAATATTCAAGAACCACCATGCAGAATGACAACAATAACAGATGAAAGATAGACCCAAAATACGTTTAGTTATCGCAGATGAATTGTCTACAATGAAATTTTATGAAGCAGTCAAACTTAGATTTTGACATCCTTAACATGCAATTTGATAAGCATGTTGGGATTTCATGCAAAAAGAAAAGAAGACAAAAATTAATTTGGAAAACATCTGGCTATGGTGCTAACCAAAAATAGTGGTTGGATTTTTTAAAGAAAGAAATCATAAACATCTGCAAGAAAGACAAATGCACATTTGGTTATATCTCACCTAAATGGATCAGCAAGCAGCGATGTCTTCATCAGTAACGCATCTTCTGATCTTCTTCATTGGGCAATGAAATGCTAGGGAACAGTTCAGTAATGTTTGTTCTTAATGCAGCCGAACTGACAGAATCATACACAAAAAGCTAAGAAAAGAAGAACACATTATTTCACAAGCTTGGAAAGAAGGAATCTGAGCTTACATCATGTTACATCATCTAAACTTTGCTATATCAAATCCCTAAAAATCAACTAACTAGAATGCTATGGGGTGGTATAGATCAGAATCAATTAGAATTATTCCACGTTCTCAGAAATATCTTTTCTTTTTCTCCATTCATGTTTGGAACATCTTCTCTCACTGCAGTCACCAGTCTCCACAGTAGAATACAATTGCTGCAGGTTATACATGAGCATTGAAGACTATTGTTCCTGGGTACACATTATCTCATTCCAGGAAGACAAATAAATGTTATAACATAAGAACATAATTTTTCCACAGTATGCGAGCTACACAGGATATTGAAAATCTATTTCACTAAATAATTTAAATATTATGTGAGGTCAGCAATATGTGAACAATGAACAATGACCTTCTACAAACTGCTGAGACAGAAAAACATTGCACAAGCTTTTAACCGGTTCTGTGCTTTGGACGAGGTGACCTCGTCCAAGGCACCAGTTCCCGTGTGCCTTGGACGAGGTCACCTCGTCCAAGGCACAGGAACTGGGGGAGCGCTAGCGCTCCCCCCCTGTGCTCCCCACCCACCCCCCAAGGCAGGGATGGAAGGGTAAGCCCTTCCCCTTCCACCCCGACCCCCCCTGTGATTTGTCTCAGGGCCTCCCCCATCGCACTGGAAGCTCAGCTTCCAGCGCGATCAAAAGAGAAATGCTTTGCATTTCTCTTTCGATCACGTGGGGGAGGCAAGGAGAGGCTTCAAAGGGAAGGAAATTTATTTCCTTCCCTTTGAAGTCTCTCCAAGCGTTTCAAAAGCCGGATTGCTTGCAATCCGGCTTTTGAAACGCCCACTACACACCAGGGATGTTTTTTTTTTTTTTTAAATAGACATAAGGGAGCAACCCCTTGGGCAAGGGTTGCTCCCAATGGGGTACATTTTTTAGGAAGGCCTTTTCTGCCCCCCCTGGGGGCATTTCGGCCATCTGCCCCCAGGGGGGGCAGAAACCTCTAGGGCACCAGGGATCTTTTTTTTTTTTTTTATTTATTTTTTTAGGTGGGGAGCGACCCCTTAGGCAAGGGTCGCACCCCTAGAGGGCAAATTATATTTAGGCCATTTCTGCCCCCCTTGGGGGCAGATTGGCCTATTTTGATGAGGCCAATCTGCCCCCAAGGGGGGCAGAAACCACTAGACACAAGGAAGTTTGTTTTGTTTTTGTGAATTTCACGCAAGGGGAGCGACCCCTGAGGCAAGGGTCGCTCCCCTGGGGGGGGGGATTATTTTAGGCCATTTCTGCCCCCCTGGGGGGTAGATCAGCCTATTTTGATTAGGCCGATCTGCCCCCAAAGGGGGCAGAAACCACTAGGCACTGGGGATTTTTTTTTTTTTTTTTGTTTTACAGATGGGGAGCGACCCCTTGGACAAGGGTCGCTCCCCTGGAGGGGAAAATTGTATTTAGGCTATTTCTGCCCCCTTTGGGGGCAGATCGGCCATTTTTTGCTACGCCAATCTGCCCCCAAGGGGGGCAGAAACCACTAGGCACCGGGGATTTTTTTTGGCGCCAATGTCACGCAGGGGGAGCGACCCCGTAGGCAAGGGTCGCTCCAGGGGGGGGTTGGGAGGCAAATTTATTTGATGCCATTTCTGCCCCTGTGGTGGCTGATCGGCCTATTGTTATTTTTGTAAAAAAAAAAATTGTGTTTTTTTTTTTTGTTTGTTTGTTTTTTTAGAGATGGGGAGCGACCCATTAGGCAAGGGTCGCTCCCCTGGGGGACAAATTGTATTTAGACCATTTCTGCCACCCTTGGGGGCAGATTGGCCAATGCCCCAAGGGGGCAGAAACCACTAGGCACCGGGGATTTCTTTTTGGCGCCAATGTCACGCAGGGGGAGCAACCCCGTAGGCAAGGGTCGCTCCCGGTGGGGGGGTGCGGCGTCAAATTTATTTTAGGCCATTTGTGCCCCCCCCGGGGATAGATCGGCCTATTAGTAGGCCGATCTGCCCCCAGGTGGGGCAGAAACCTCTAGGCGCCAGGGCACATTTTTTTGTGTTTTTTTTTTGTTTGTTTGTTTTTTTAGAGATGGGGAGCGACCCATTAGGCAAGGGTCGCTCCCCTGGGGGGCAAATTGTATTTAGACCATTTCTGCCCCCCTTGGGGGCAGATTGGCCGATTTTAGGTCAATCTGCCCCCAAGGGGGCAGAAACCACTAGGCACTGGGGATTTTTTCTTTGGCGCCAATGTCACGCCGGGAGCAATCCCGTAGGCAAGGGTCGCTCCCGGGGGGAGGAGACTGGGGGGGCAAATTTATTTTAGGCCATTTCTGCCCCCCCTGGGGCCGGCTGAGCTAGAGGCCAAAATCCACAGGTAGGCACTTTGCAAAATACACCTCTGTTTTCTGTGAAAAAATGTGATGTGTCCACGTTGTGTTTTGGCCCATTTCCTTTTGTGGGTGCTAGCCCTACCCACACAAGTGAGGTACCATTTTTATCGGGAGACTTGGGGGAACGCTGGGTGGAAGGGAATTTGTGGCTCCTCTCAGATTCCAGAAGTTTCTGTGACCGAAATGAGAGGAAAAAGTGTTTTTTTGGCCAAAGTTTGATGTTTGCAAAGGACTCTGGGTAACAGAACCTGGTCAGAGCCCCGCAAGTCACCCCATCTTGGATTTCCCTGGGTTTCTAGTTTTCAAAAATGAGCTGGTTTGCTAGGTTTCCCCAGGTGCCGGCTGAGCTAAAGGCCAAAATCCACAGGTAGGCACTGTTTTCTATGAAAAAATGTGATGTGTCCACGTTGTGATTTGGGCCATTTCCTTTCGTGGGCGCTAGGCCTACCCACGCAAGTGAGGTACCATTTTTATTGGGAGACTTGGGGGAACGCTGGGTGGAAGGAAATTTGTGGCTCCTCTCAGATTCCACAACTTTCTGTCACCGAAATGAGTGGAAAACGTGTTTTTTTAGCCAAATTGTGAGGTTTGCAAAGGATTCTGGGTAACAGATCCTGGTCAGAGCCCCACAAGTCACCCCATCCTGGATTCCCCTAGGTCTCTAGTTTTCAAAAATGCACAGGTTTGGTAGGTTTCCCTAGGTGCCGGCTGAGCTAGAGGCCAAAATCTACAGGTAGGCACTTTGCAAAAAACACCTCTGTTTTCTTTCAAAAAATGTGATGTGTCCACGTTGCGTTTTGGGGCATTTTCTGTCGCGGGCGCTAGGTCTACCCACACAAGTGAGGTATCATTTTTATCGGGAGACTTGGGGGAACGCTGGGTGGAAGGAAATTTGTGGCTCCTCTCTGATTCCAGAACTTTCTGTCACCAAAATGTGAGGAAAATGTGTTTTTTAGCCAAATTTTGAGGTTTGCAAAGGATTCTGGGTAACAGAACCTGGTCAGAGCCCCACAAGTCACCCCATCTTGGATTCCCCTAGGTCTCTAGTTTTCAGAAATGCACAGGTTTGGTAGGTTTCCCTAGATGCCGGCTGAGCTAGAGGCCAAATTCTACAGGTAGGCACTTTGCAAAAAAACACCTCTGTTTTCTTTCAAAAAATTTGATGTGTCCACGTTGCGTTTTGGGGCATTTCCTGTCGCGGGCGCTGGACCTACCCACACAAGTGAGGTATAATTTTTATCGGGAGACTTGGGGGAACGCTGGGTGGAAGGAAATTTGTGGCTCCTCTCTGAATCCAGAACTTTCTGTCACCAAAATGTGAGGAAAATGTGTTTTTTTAGCCAAATTTTGAGGTTTGCAAAGGATTCTGGGTAACAGAACCTGGTCAGAGCCCCACAAATCACCCCATCTTGGATTCCCCTAGGTCTCTAGTTTTCAGAAATGCACAGGTTTGGTAGGTTTCCCTAGATGCCGGCTGAGCTAGAGGCCAACATCTACAGGTAGGCACTTTGCAAAAAACACCTCTGTTTTCTTTCAAAAAATGTGATGTGTCCACGTTGCGTTTTGGGGCATTTTCTGTCGCGGGCGCTAGGTCTACCCACACAAGTGAGGTATCATTTTTATCGGGAGACTTGGGGGAACGCTGGGTGGATGGAAATTTGTGGCTCCTCTCTGATTCCAGAACTTTCTGTCACCAAAATGTGAGGAAAATATGTTTTTTAGCCAAATTTTGAGGTTTGCAAAGGATTCTGGGTAACAGAACCTGGTCAGAGCCCCACAAGTCACCCCATCTTGGATTCCCCTAGGTCTCTAGTTTTCAGAAATGCACAGGTTTGGTAGGTTTCCCTAGATGCCGGCTGAGCTAGAGGCCAAATTCTACAGGTAGGCACTTTGCAAAAAAACACCTCTGTTTTCTTTCAAAAAATGTGATGTGTCCACGTTGCGTTTTGGGGCATTTCCTGTCGCGGGCGCTGGGCCCTACCCACACAAGTGAGGTATAATTTTTATCGGGAGACTTGGGGGAACGCTGGGTGGAAGGAAATTTGTGGCTCCTCTCTGACTCCAGAACTTTCTGTCACCAAAATGTGAGGAAAATGTGTTTTTTTAGCCAAATTTTGAGGTTTGCAAAGGATTCTGGGTAACAGAACCTGGTCAGAGCCCCACAAATCACCCCATCTTGGATTCCCCTAGGTCTCTAGTTTTCAGAAATGCACAGGTTTGGTAGGTTTCCCTAGATGCCGGCTGAGCTAGAGGCCAAAATCTACAGGTAGGCACTTTGCAAAAAACACCTCTGTTTTCTTTAAAAAAATGTGATGTGTCCACGTTGCGTTTTGGGGCATTTCCTGTCGCGGGCGCTACGTCTACCCACACAATTGAGGTATCATTTTTATCGCGAGACTTGGGGGAATGCTGGGTGGAAGGAAATTTGTGGCTCCTCTCTGATTCCAGAACTTTCTGTCACCAAAATGTGAGGAAAATGTGTTTTTTAGTCAAATTTTGAGGTTTGCAAAGGATTCTGGGTAACAGAACCTGGTCAGAGCCCCAGAAGTCACCCCATCTTGGATTCCCCTAGGTCTCTAGTTTTCAGAAATGCACAGGTTTGGTAGGTTTCCCTAGATGCCGGCTGAGCTAGAGGCCAAAATCTACAGGTAGGCACTTTGCAAAAAAACACCTCTGTTTTCTTTCAAAAAATGTGATGTGTCCACGTTGCGTTTTGGGGCATTTCCTGTTGCGGGCGCTGGGCCTACCCACACAAGTGAGGTATAATTTTTATCGGGAGACATGGGGGAACGCTGGGTGGAAGGAAATTTGTGGCTCCTCTCTGATACCAGAACTTTCTGTCACCAAAATGTGAGGAAAATGTGTTTTTTTAGCCAAATTATGAGGTTTGCAAAGGATTCTGGGTAACAGAACCTGGTCAGAGCCCCACAAATCACCCCATCTTGGATTCCCCTAGGTCTCTAGTTTTCAAAAATGCACAGGTTTGGTAGGTTTCCCTAGGTGCCGTCTGAGCTAGAGGCCAAAATCTACAGGTAGGCACTTTGCAAAAAACACCTCTGTTTTCTTTAAAAAAAATGTGATGTGTCCACGTTGCGTTTTGGGGCATTTCCTGTCGCGGGCGCTAGGCCTACCCACACAAGTGAGGTATCATTTTTATCGGGAGACTTGGGGGAACGCTGGGTGGAAGGAAATTTGTGGCTCCTCTCTGATTCCAGAACTTTCTGTCACCAAAATGTGAGGAAAATGTGTTTTTTTAGCCATATTTTGAGGTTTGCAAAGGATTCTGGGTAACAGAACCTGGTCAAAGCCCCACAAGTCACCCCATCTTGGATTCCCCTAGTTCTCTAGTTTTCAAAAATGCATAGGTTTGGTAGGTTTCCCTAGGCGCCGGCTGAGCTAGAGGCCAAAATCTACAGGTAGGCACTTTGCCAAAAACACCTCTGTTTTCTTTAAAAAAAATGTGATGTGTCCACGTTGCGTTTTGGGGCATTTCCTTTTAGCAGGCGCTAGGCCTACCCACACATGTGAGATATCATTTTTATCGGGAGACTTGGGGGAACGCTGGGTGGAAGGAAATTTGTGGCTCCTCTCTGATTCCAGAACTTTCTGTCACCAAAATGTGAGGAAAATGTGTTTTTTTAGCCACATTTTGAGGTTTGCAAAGGATTCTGGGTAACAGAACCTGGTCAGAGCCCCACAAGTCACCCCATCTTGCATTCCCCTAGGTCTCTAGTTTTCAAAAATGCACAGATTTGGTAGGTTTCCCTAGGTGCCTGCTAAGCTAGAGGCCAAAATCTACAGGTAGGCACTTTGCAAAAAACACCTCTGTTTTCTTTCAAAAAATGTGATGTGTCCACGTTGCGTTTTGGGGCGTTTCCTGTCGCGGGCGCTAGGCCTACCCACACAAGTGAGGTATCATTTTTATCGGGAGACTTGGGGGAACATAGAATAGCAAAACAAGTGTTATTGCCTCTTGTCTTTGTCTACATTTTTTCCTTCCAAAAATAAGAGAGTGTGTAAAAGAGAAATGCCCTGTAATTCACATGCTAGTATGGTCACCCCGGAATTCAGAGATGTGCAAATAACCACTGCTCCTCAACACCTTATCTTGTGCCCATTTTGGAAATACAAAGGTTTTCTTGATAGCAATTTTTCACTCTTTATATTTCAGCAAATGAATTGCTGTATACCCGGTATAGAATGAAAACACAGTGCAGGGTGCAGCTCATTTGTTGGCTCTGTGTACCTAGGATTCTTGATGAACCTACAAGCCCTATATATCCCCGCAACCAGAGGAGTCCAGCAGACGTAACGGTATATTTCTTTCGAAAATCTGACATTGCAGGAAAAAGTTACAGAGTAAAACGTTGAGAAAAATTGCTGTTTATTTCACCTCTATTTCAATATTTTTCTTTTTCAGTTGTTATTTTCTGTAGGAAACCCTTGTAGGATCTACACAAATGACCCCTTGTCGAATTTAGAATTTTGTCTACTTTTCAGAAATGTTTAGGTTTCTGGGATCCAGCATTGGTTTAACACCCATTTCTGTCACTGACTAAAAGGAGGCTGAAAGCACAAAAAATTGTAAAAATGGGGTATGTCCCAGTAAAATGCCAAATTTGTGTCGAAAAATAGGGTTTTCTGATTCAAGTCTGCCTGTTCCTGAAAGCTGGGAAGCTGGTGATTTTAGCACCGCAAACCCTTTGTTGATGCCATTTTCAGGGAAAAAACCACAAGCCTTCTTCTGCAGCCACTTTTTCCCATTTTTTGTTGAAAAAATCGAAAATTTCACTGTATTTTGGCTAATTTCATGGCCTCCTTCAGGGGAACCCACAAAGTCTGGGTACCTCTAGAATCCCTAGGATGTTGGAAAAAAAGGACGCAAATTCGGCTTGGCTAGCTTATGTGGACAAAAAGTTATGAGGGCCTAAGTTCAAACTGCCCCAAATAGCCAAAAAAAGGCCTGGCACAGGAGGGGGAAAAGGACTGACAGCGAAGGGGTTAAAACGTAGAGTTAGTTTAGGCCTCTTCATGTAGG
Source organism: Pleurodeles waltl (assembly GCF_031143425.1). Lineage (NCBI taxonomy): Eukaryota > Metazoa > Chordata > Amphibia > Caudata > Salamandridae > Pleurodeles > Pleurodeles waltl. Next base: position 683,014,033 of record NC_090449.1, on the reverse strand, counting down.
CCCATATTTAATAAACATTTAATTTCATATTTAACCCAAATAATCATTTAATTCCATTACATTAGTTTTCATATTAATTCATATAAATAATTATAAAAGATTTCTGCATTAACCAACATTAGTTTTCTAACATGTATTGTTCATGCTGTCCACCACTTTTGCCATTTACATGTTGCACTTTTTAAACGCACATTAAGTTCAAAATAGACTTTTAAAACACTCTTTTCACTTTTAATTAGTACATTAATACTTTAAAATGTTATTAATAACTTGCTCTTTAACAATCCTTCCTCTGATGACTATATGTGTATTCACAAAAGTATATATTGATACTTGTATTAATAGTTGTGAGTCAGCTTAAAGTTTAGTTTGTCTATAATATCTATTGTGTCTTGCTTTTCTCCAGCTTCTCAACACTTCTTTTAGAACTTTCTGCTTCACAAAATCTGCAATTACAAGAGTAACTCCTTTGATCACATCTAGTGCCATATGATTTTGAGGAGTTTGTGGAAAAACTGCATTAGTTTTGACTGTGACTTTAACTGGTTCAACTGCTCTGATCAGACCAGTGTCTTTCCCAGAAAGATCCCAAACTTTTAAAGTAACTGGAACTTGTAGGTCAATTGACAAGTCTTGTACTATAAATGCAGGATAGAAACTGGACAGTGGAAATTCTTCATTAACTGAATCACATTCAATTGGCATAGATGAATCATCATCATTAGCACTAATCGTCTGAATAGCAATTCCATCATTTGTACAGGTAATTGAAAAAAAATTTGCACAACAAATCTCTTCCCAGTAAGGAAACTGCACTTGAGTCACAGACTACAAATTTGTGCAAATCTTCAAAATTAACAGTTTTAACAGGAATCGGTTTAAGTAATTGGGTTTGTCAGGAATTGATTTGCAACTCCTACAATCTGCACTATTTTCCCATAACATGGCACAGTGGGAACTTCTGCAGTTCTCACTGTAGAGTGTGTAGCTCCTGTATCAACTAGGAATGAAACCTGATGACCCATTACTTTTCCTTTACAGAAGGACCATTTTGATCCACTTCCAATGAGGCTGCTAACACACATCTTCTTCGTCTGAACTCTCACTCATCAAATCATCATTCGATTCATCCTCGCTGTCAAGTGTAAAATGTTGTACTGTGTGATTACTTTGATTTAACTTTTGACCTGTGTTCTGCTGAGGAATCATCACCTGCTGCTGTGCCTTGGGGCTTGAGGTATCTACATTTCTTGCTCTGGTATCATTTCCATTTGGGGCTGCATTTGTTGTGACTAGTACATAAGAAAATGTGGCCCTTACATCTGTTGCATCGGTTGGGAACTTTGCATTTGCTGAGGAATCTGTATTTTTTATTCAAATTCTGAACATTTAAGTTAGTGCCCCTTATTCTCAGTCCTCTCAAATTTGAAAAAAGATTATTTTCATTTATCTGCATGACAACACCTTCCTGTACCATCATTGTACACTCCTGTTTCCAATGTCCGAGGCCCCCACAAGTGTGACAAGGTAACATTCTTTTCATTATCTGCATATTACCAGGATTAACAATAGTAATTAAATTGATGCCACGGATTCCATTTTCATTTCCAGCACGGCCTCTACCTCTTGCCTGTCCCTGATTTTGAAACAACATGCAAGTGTTTCCTTGTTGTGGAACAAATCCCCGCAGTCCTGATTGTGCCACTTTAATCTGCATCCCCATCACCTTTTCCTTCAATTCCTTCTGTTTCATTTCAATCTCGTCACTACAATATTTTGCAGATTGTAATACTTCATCAACTGGTTTTGCTTGCCAACAAATCAAATGACTCTTAACCATCTGGCTAATTTCAGGTCTCAACCCTTCAACAAATATGAACACGAAATGAATCATGTCTTTGGGCTCAATTGTTTGTGTACTACTGTAATGTGTAAATGCTGTCAGCAATCTCTCATAATATGCATCTATTGACTCCTTCACTTCCTTTGCTGTTCTATTAATTCTCTGCCAATCAATGCTTTTAGGAGAAATTCTCGTTTTCAAAAATTCAATCACTTTGTAATAATATTTAATTACATCAGGAGTTGGTGCACCTGTAACTGAATCTTGTGGAGGCTCTCTTGTTGGCCAGTCAACACTCGTCTTACATTCTACCCACAAATCAGCTGGAACCACTATTTCTAACAAGGTATTTAAATCTTCTCACAGGCATTTTGTGAGCTCCACAAATCTATCTGTCTGCTGGTACCATTCCACTGGTGTCTCTCTCAGGTAGTCATTTGTAAATGTCAAAATATCACTCCTACTCAAAGGACATGTACATAATTTCCTCCAGGAATTTCTCTCATAGGTAATATCTTTACTGGATTATCAGTGTGCTGCATATCAACATTTTAATTTGCAGACTCCTTTTTAATCTGATCTCTTTTCTTTACCCATCTGCCTTCTCATTTATTGAATGCTCCCCATGTTTGAATATTCTGAATTAATTCTTTAATATGAATTTTCATTCCCGGTATTCTCATGTTCTTAATATTTTTTTAATTGAATTATAATATGTAACTTCTTTTCAGTGGCTTTGGTCTCTCAAATTCTATTTCATATTTCTCTGCAAGTTCTGTTAATTTCCGATGTGCCAATCCTGCTCTGTAACATATTTACACATGAAATGCAACTCTTCTTCATTACATGAGTCAATTCTATTTAACTCGAGTGTTCCCTCTATCATTTCATTTAATTCTAATTTAAATCTCGCCAGGTTCAATGAATGTCGCCCTTCAGCATTTGTTTTTGTTCCACTCATTTTTTCCAACCAGTCTGTTAATTGCTGAGCTGTCAAACCTTGTAATGAAACATTATTGTTTACATTGGGCACACTCTGTGGAGTAATACCTGGAGTCTCAGGAGTCATCAGAAACAAATTTGAATTCAAATCTGACTTTCCCAAATTATGTGAAGTCCTAGGATCATTTAATTCAATCAGTGGACCTGTCTTGTGAAAAGTCTGATTCATTTGAGACATATCTCCTGCAGTAATATTGAGTCACTCCATTGTTGCATTTGAATTAAAAATATTCTGTACATTGCTCTCATTATTTCCCCGGGCAAACAATGGTACAACAGGACCAATAGTAACAGGAACTGTTAATGCTTCTGGACTTGTTTGAACATGCTGATTTCTCACGTAAATTAGTCCTGAATTCAGACCTGACAGCATTGAAGGATTTGATTATGACATTGTTACAGGTGTATACCTTGGCATTGTCTAAACTTGTCAAATATCTTGCACAGAAGTCAACATATTAGGTGTAGACTCCACCTGAACCATCATTGGTTTCTGGTAAATCTGTGATATCTGTGATGATTACACCACTGATTCAGTCATGCTCACTGCAGAACGTACAACAGGAAATGTAGGATAGAATACAGGTGGCTCAGGCTGAGTCAAAAGTGTCAGAGTAACTGCGATAATAGGAATGTTAGTTGTGACCTGTACCTGACTCCGCGTTACTACAACTGGTACTGGTACACTTGGACCAGCACTAGTACCAGGACCCATCTCTTGTCCTGCATATGGTGGAGGACGACTTTTCAATAACTGCCTTATAAATTCATCATCCTCTGTCATCATCATAAATCAATGATTTCCTAGCCTCATCTGTCTTCGTCTCATCCTCTTCAGACGAGTCTTTATTCCTATTCCATGTCTTTTGCCTGACACTGTTCTATTTCTCTATTGTAATTTCAGAAAACATTCCAATTCCCTGTAAAGTTTTAGTTCTCCAAAATATTTGCTCATTGTCCCACCCTGCCTCTAATAATGTCTTCTCAACTTTTCTCATTCGTCTCTCAAATTTTAATTTCTCTTGTTGTCTGGCCACTAATTCCCAAATAGCTAAAGTTTCAAATTGAGCTCGTCTAGAAGGACATTTTAATTTATACAACACTCTTCACAAATTTTCTAAAATTCGCATGTTAAATGTTCCATCGACAGGAGATGCCTAGCTCCCTTCCTTCGCTGTAATTTTGCACCACTGTTTTAACCAAATTCAAGCGGCTGTACCCTTCTCTTCAATTATGATTTATGCAGGTGTCCCTTTTGGTGGAACAATTTCTCCTACTCTTACTGAAATAAAAGCATTTCCCTTAAGCGCACTCTTTAACGCTTTGAAAAATTAAATTTTTACCTTCAATTTGACTCAAAACTACAATTTAAATTCAAAACAGTTGTTGCTTGTCTCTCTCAACCAATAACACTTCACGGTTGTCCACCAATCCATTTGTGGCTCTTTCTCACCAACTGACCAATCCCACCACTGACCTAGTGAATCACACGCACAGTGGCTGACAAAGTCTTGCTGGCTCGTCTTCTAAAACTCGATTCACACAAAACTAAATGCGAAATATTCCGAGCACCAAAGAAAAATCAACACACCAACTTGTCTGTTTACTACAGGTAGGGAACACAATCACTTTGGAAGCTTCATAAATTATTAAATTGTGGCTTTTAGCTCTGACTAATACTCATTTGACCTTCACTTTCTCTGATTCGCATGTAAAAGTTGGCCAGCAAATTTCACCCTTGACCAAAACTAGATACTTCTTGTGCACTCAGGAATCAATCAATCAATTGCATTTATAAAGCCCGCTACTCACCCGTAAGGGTCTCAAGGCGCTCGGGGGGGGAGAAAGGGGTCAGTGCTCGAAGAGCCAGGTCTTGAGCTGCCTCCTGAAGGAGAGGTGGTCCTGTATGGCGCGAAGGTGGCTGGGAAGAGCGTTCCAGATCTTCGCTGCCAGGAAAGAGAAAGATCTGCCTCCGGCGGTGGCTTTGCGGATGCGGGGTACGGCTGCCAGGGCTTGTCCGGTCGAGCGTAGGGTGCGCGGAGGAGTGTAGAAGGAGACTCGGTGGTTGATGAGTTTTGGTCCGAGGTTGTGCAGGGCTTTGTGTGCGTGGGTGAGGAGTCTGAAGGTGATCCTCTTGTTGACTGGGAGCCAGTGAAGTTTTTTCAGGTGTCCGGAGATGTGGTGGTGGCGGGGTATGTTCAGGATGAGTTGTGCGGCCGCGTTTTGAATTCGTTGAAGTTTCCTCTGCAGCTTGATGGTGATGCCGGCGTACAGAGTTTTCCCATAGTCCAAGCGACTGGTGACGAGGGTGTGGGTGATGGTCTTCCTGGTGTCGGTGGGGATCCAGCGGAAGATCTTGCGGAGCATGCGGAGGGTGTTGAAGCATGCCGAGGTCACCGAGTTGACCTGTCTGGTCATGGAGAGGGATGAGTCCAGGATGAAGCAGAGGTTGCGTGCGTGGTCCGTGGGTTGGGGGGTGCTGCCTAGGGCGAGGGGCCACCAGGAGTCGTCCCAGGCGGTGGGTGTAGGGCCGAGGATGAGGACCTCCGTCTTTTCTGTGTTCAGTTTAAGCCGGCTGTCTGTCATCCAGTTCGCTACTTCCTTCATGCCTTCGTGTAGTCTGGTTCTTGCTGAGGTTGTTGGTGAGGGATAGGATGAGCTGGGTGTCGTCGGCGTAGGATATGAGGTCGAGTCCATGTTTTCGTGCGATGTTCGCCACGGGGGTCATGTAGATGTTGAAGAGGGTGGGGCTGAGGGAGGATCCTTGGGGGACGCCGCAGATGATCTCCGAAGCTGTGGATCTGAAGGGGGGGAGGCGGACTCTCTGCGTTCTTCCGGAGAGGAAGGAGATGATCCATTCCAGGGCCTTGTCTCTGATGCCGGTGTTGCTGAGGCGACGTATCAGGGTGCGGTGGCATACCGTGTCGAAGGCTGCAGAGAGGTCCAGGAGTATGAGGGCCACGGTTTCTCCTTTGTCGGTCAGGGATCTGATGTCGTCTGTGGCTGCGATGAGGGCGGTCTCGGTGCTGTGGTTAGCTCTGAAGCCGAACTGCGAGGGGTCGAGTGAGTCGTTGGTTTCCAGGGTGGTGGTGAGTTGAGCGTTGACGATTTTCTCAATCACTTTGGCGGGGAACGGAAGGAGCGAGATGGGACGGAAGTTTTTGAGTTCGGTGGGGTCTGCTGTTGGTTTCTTTAGGAGGGCGTTGAGCTCGGCGTGTTTCCAGTTCTCCGGGAAGGTTGCGGTGGTGAAGGACGCATTGATGATGTCTCGGAGGTGGGGTGCGATGATGTTGTCGGCTTTGTTGAAGATGTGATGCGGGCAAGGGTCGGATGGAGATCCTGAGTGGATGGAGTTCATGATGCGGGTGGTTTCCTCGGTGGTGGTTGGGGTCCAGGTGAGGATGGTGGTGTTGTCGGAGGTGGGTTCCAGTGGTGGGTTTGTGTTGGTGTTGGTTGTGGTGAAGCTGTTGTAGATGTCGGTTATCTTGTGGTGGAAGAAGGCTGCGAGGGAGTCGCAGAGGTCCTGTGAGGGAGGGATGGAGTTGTTTTCTGCGTCGGGGTTGGAGAGTTCTTTGACGATGCCAAATAGGTCCTTGCTGTTGTGGGCGTTGTTGTCTAGTCTGTTCTGGAAGGCTGATTTTCGTGCGGCGCGGAGGCGTTGGTGGTGTTGGCGGGTGGCGTTCTTGAGAGCAGACATGTTCTCCTCGGTCCGGTTGAGGCGCCAGGTCTTCTCGAGGGTGCGGCATTCCTTTTTGGAGTCCTTGAGGTCAGGGGTGAACCATGAGTTTTTCTTGTGGTTGTTAGTGTTTGCTTGGGTCTTCAGGGGGGCCAGGAGGTTTGCGCAGTCTGAGATCCAGCTCGTGAGGTTGTTGGCGGCTTTGTTGGGGTCTGGAGTGCTGGTGGGTTGGTTCTGAGCGAGGGTCGATGTGAGTTGTTCCGTGGTGATTCAATTCCATTGTCTTCTTGGTGGTGCTGGGTGTGGTGGTGCACGGTGGTCTTCTTGAAGCTGAAGTGGACGCAGCTGTGGTCCGACCAGGAGAGTTCGGTGGTGTGGCTGAAGGAGATGTGTTTGCTGGAGGAGAAGATGGGGTCGAGCGTATGTCCGGTGTAGTGGGTGGGGGTGTTGACTAGTTGTTTCAGTCCCAGGTTGGCGAGGTTGTCCAGTAGGGCGGCGGTGTTGTTGTCGGTGTGGTTCTCCAGGTGGAAGTTGAGGTCCCCTAGGAGGATGTAGTCGGTGGACGGGAGTGCGTGTGGGCTGATGAAGTCTGCGATGTCTTCACTGAACTTTGTGCGTGGTCCTGGTGGTCTGTATATGAGGGTGCCTCTGAGGGTGGTCTTGGGGTCGCTGTGGATCGTGAAGTGGAGGTGTTCGGCATCGGGGAGTGAGTCGTCGACGTAGGTCGCCATGCGGATGGAGCTTTTGTGGGCGATGGCGATGCCTCCTCCGGTGCGGTTGGTGCGGTCTTTCCGGATGATTTTGTAGCCGTCGGGGATGGCTATGGCGATGTCGGGTGCCGAGGAGGGGTTCATCCAGGTCTCAGTGAGGAAGGCGATGTCCGGGTTTGTTGTGTCGATGAGGTTCCACAGTTCGATGGCATGCTTGTGTACGGATCGGGTGTTGATCAGGATGCAGTCGAGGTTGTTTCCGGGGGAGTTGTTCTTGTTGGGTGCGATGTGTGTTCGTAGGCCGGTGAGACAGCAGTTGCGGCAGATGAAGGGTCCGTGGGTCCGCTTCGGGGTAGCGCGGTAGCAGCCCGACGTGCGGCCGGGGTTGAGGGTGGTGAGGGTGGTGGAGTCGTAAGTCAGGCGGGGGAGGTGCAGGGTGCGGGGGCCAGGGGTTCGGGCGCTGGGCGCGGTCCAGGCGCGGACGGGCGCAGACGGGCTTGCCTTAGGCGCGCCTTCGGCATGCCAGCGGCGCGCCCGCTGCGCGCGGCCGCCATATAAGGGGTAGCCGGGGGGGAGGGGTCAGCTGGGAGGCGGGAGGCGGGGGAAAAAAAGGCGGGAAAAGCGGCGAGGGGGCCTTGAAAAAGTGCGGAAAAAAGTCGGCGGGGGGGAGAAAAACGGCGATTGGGGGCCCAAAACGGGATGCAAAAGGTAAGAGGGGGGCGCGATCACAGCCAGCAACAAACACACAAACACAGACGCTCAGGGTACAAAAGGCAAAAGGGGAACGCGATCATAGCCAGCAACAAGCACACAAACACAGACGCTCGGGGTACAAAAGGCAAAAGGGGAACGCGATCACAGCCAGCAACAAGCACACAAACACAGACGCTCGGGGTACAAAAGGCAAAAGGGGAACGCGATCACAGCCAGCAACAGACAGACCAGCGAAAAGAAAGCAGAAGGGATCTGGTGGCGCTTCGTGGGCAGGGGAGCAACCTACCCTCAGGTCAGGGTCGCTACCTCTGCCTCGCAGCGGCCGCCATATAAGGGGTAGCCGGGGAGGAGGGGTCAGCTGGGAGGCGGGAGGCGGGCGGGCAGGCGGGGGAAAAAAAGGCGGGAAAAGCAGCGAGGGGGCCTTGAAAAAGTGCGGAAAAAAGTCGGCGGGGGGGAGAAAAACGGCGATTGGGGGCCCAAAACGGGATGCAAAAGGTAAGAGGGGGGCGCGATCACAGCCAGCAACAAGCACACAAACACAGACGCTCGGGGTACAGAAGGCAAAAGTGGAACGCGATCACAGCCAGCAACAAGCACACAAACACAGACGCTCGGGGTACAAAAGGCAAAAGGGGAACGCGATCACAGCCAGCAACAGACAGACCAGCGAAAAGAAAGCAGAAGGGATCTGGTGGCGCTTCGTGGGCAGGGGAGCGACCTACCCTCAGGTCAGGGGTCGCTACCTCTGCCTCGCAGCGGCCGCCATATAAGGGGTAGCCGGGGAGGAGGGGTCAGCTGGGAGGCGGGCGGGCAGGCGGGGGAAAAAAAGGCGGGAAAAGCAGTGAGGGGGCCTTGAAAAAGTGCGGAAAAAAGTCGGCGGGGGAGAAAAACGGCGATTGGGGGCCCAAAACGGGATGCAAAAGGTAAGAGGGGGGCGCGATCACAGCCAGCAACAAGCACACAAACACAGACGCTCGGGGTACAAAAGGCAAAAGGGGAACGCGATCACAGCCAGCAACAAGCACACAAACACAGACGCTCGGGGTACAAAAGGCAAAAGGGGAACGCGATCACAGCCAGCAACAAGCACACAAACACAGACGCTCGGGGTACAAAAGGCAAAAGGGGAACGCGATCACAGCCAGCAACAGACAGACCAGCGAAAAGAAAGCAGAAGGGATCTGGTGGCGCTTCGTGGGCAGGGGAGCGACCTACCCTCAGGTCAGGGGTCGCTACCTCTGCCTTGCAGCGGCCGCCATATAAGGGGTAGCCGGGGAGGAGGGGTCAGCTGGGAGGCGGAAGGCGGGCGGGCAGGCGGGGGAAAAAAAGGCGGGAAAAGCGGCGAGGGGGCCTTGAAAAAGTGCGGAAAAAAGTCGGCGGGGGGAGAAAAACCGCGATTGGGGGCCCAAAACGGGATGCAAAAGGTAAGAGGGGGGCGCGATCACAGCCAGCAACAAGCACACAAACACAGACGCTCGGGGTACAGAAGGCAAAAGGGGAACGCGATCACAGCCAGCAACAAGCACACAAACACAGACGCTCGGGGTACAAAAGGCAAAAGGGGAACGCGATCACAGCCAGCAACAGACAGACCAGCGAAAAGAAAGCAGAAGGGATCTGGTGGCGCTTCGTGGGCAGGGGAGCGACCTACCCTCAGGTCAGGGGTCGCTACCTCTGCCTCGCAGCGGCCGCCATATAAGGGGTAGCCGGGGAGGAGGGGTCAGCTGGGAGGCGGGCGGGCAGGCGGGGGAAAAAAAGGCGGGAAAAGCGGTGAGGGGGCCTTGAAAAAGTGCGGAAAAAAGTCGGCGGGGGAGAAAAACGGCGATTGGGGGCCCAAAACGGGATGCAAAAGGTAAGAGGGGGGCGCGATCACAGCCAGCAACAAGCACACAAACACAGACGCTCGGGGTACAAAAGGCAAAAGGGGAACGCGATCACAGCCAGCAACAAGCACACAAACACAGACGCTCGGGGTACAAAAGGCAAAAGGGGAACGCGATCACAGCCAGCAACAAGCACACAAACACAGACGCTCGGGGTACAAAAGGCAAAAGGGGAACGCGATCACAGCCAGCAACAGACAGACCAGCGAAAAGAAAGCAGAAGGGATCTGGTGGCGCTTCGTGGGCAGGGGAGCGACCTACCCTCAGGTCAGGGGTCGCTACCTCTGCCTTGCAGCGGCCGCCATATAAGGGGTAGCCGGGGAGGAGGGGTCAGCTGGGAGGCGGGAGGCGGGCGGGCAGGCGGGGGAAAAAAAGGCGGGAAAAGCGGCGAGGGGGCCTTGAAAAAGTGCGGAAAAAAGTCGGCGGGGGGAGAAAAACGGCGATTGGGGGCCCAAAACGGGATGCAAAAGGTAAGAGGGGGGCGCGATCACAGCCAGCAACAAGCACACAAACACAGACGCTCGGGGTACAAAAGGCAAAAGGGGAACGCGATCACAGCCAGCAACAAGCACACAAACACAGACGCTCGGGGTACAAAAGGCAAAAGGGGAACGCGATCACAGCCAGCAACAAGCACACAAACACAGACGCTCGGGGTACAAAAGGCAAAAGGGGAACGCGATCACAGCCAGCAACAGACAGACCAGCAAAAAGAAAGCAGAAGGGATCTGGTGGCGCTTCGTGGGCCGGGGAGCGACCTACCCTCAGGTCAGGGGTCGCTACCTCTGCCTCGCTGCGGCCGCCATATAAGGGGTAGCCGGGGAGGAGGGGTCAGCTGGGAGGCGGGAGGCGGGCGGGCAGGCGGGGGAAAAAAAGGTGGGAAAAGCGGCGAGGGGGCCTTGAAAAAGTGCGGAAAAAAGTTGGCGGGGGGAGAAAAACGGCGATTGGGGGCCCAAAACGGGATGCAAAAGGTAAGAGGGGGGCGCGATCACAGCCAGCAACAAGCACACAAACACAGACGCTCGGGGTACAAAAGGCAAAAGGGGAACGCGATCACAGCCAGCAACAAGCACACAAACACAGACGCTCGGGGTACAAAAGGCAAAAGGGGAACGCGATCACAGCCAGCAACAGACAGACCAGCGAAAAGAAAGCAGAAGGGATCTGGTGGCGCTTCGTGGGCAGGGGAGCGACCTACCCTCAGGTCAGGGGTCGCTACCTCTGCCTCGCAGCGGCCGCCATATAAGGGGTAGCCGGGGAGGAGGGGTCAGCTGGGAGGCGGGAGGCGGGCGGAAAGGCGGGAAAAGCGGCGAGGGGGCCTTGAAAAAGTGCGGAAAAAAGTCGGCGGGGGGAGAAAAACGGCGATTGGGGGCCCAAAACGGGATGCAAAAGGTGAGAGGGGGGCGCGATCACAGCCAGCAACAAGCTCACAAACACAGACGCTCGGGGTACAAAAGGCAAAAGGGGAACGCGATCACAGCCAGCAACAAGCACACAAACACAGACGCTCGGGGTACAAAAGACAAAAGGGGAACGCGATCACAGCCAGCAACAAGCACACAAACACAGACGCTCGGCGTACAAAAGGCAAAAGGGGAACGCGATCACAGCCAGCAACAGACAGACCAGCGAAAAGAAAGCAGAAGGGATCTGGTGGCGCTTCGTGGGCAGGGGAGCGACCTACCCTCAGGTCAGGGAATCACCAATATCTATCAAACCAACACTCCCTTTTAGCATACACTCAAGGAATACTATTTGTCAACCAAGCCCGATTGACCAACTAAGCAGACAAGTTACAAGAACAACAACCAAGTGTTTCCTCCACTTGTACAATACTTTGGAGTCTTAGACCACGCAGGGTCTGCATACCAACAATCACGTGGGCAATTTTTTGGCCCAAAGCACCACATCCAATTGAAGTATGATGAATTCCCTACATACACCCTTTGGAGTATGCACACTCCTTAACAAACTACATTGGAGTACGCAATTTCTCTCAAAACATCACAATTCACCAGCTATTTTCTAAAGCACAGCAAGCGCAACCCCTCTCCCAAATACAAATTTCACTAGGATCACTAGGAACATTTTCACACAAGCATCGGCAAAGCCAAATTTTAACCAAACAAGCGTTGACAAGACCCGATTTTAAAATTTAGAATTTTCATCAAGCACTGGTAAAACCAAATCTCCCAATTTTTTCCAAATTACATATAACTGTTAAAAATAGGATGTTTCCCTCCTAATGAGACATAACCATCCCCTGCTACCACAATTGTGGGCATGTCCAGCCTTGTATTTCTTTTGATAATTTATTTATAAGGTAACCAACTATTACCCTTAGAGTTCGGCACAAATCTTCGGACTCAGATAGGAGTGTGATAACATCCTAACAATCAACATTAACAATATCAAATCAATAAACATCATTTTTGAGTCAGTAATTTATACACTCCATGACCGATATAGCCATGAATCACCACACCAGTTTAATAAAGTTCAAACATTTATTTCCCTTTAGATTAACAATGCTAAGATCACATAAATCAAACATAAGACCAAATGATAAAAATACAGAAACTATACAGGCTGACAAAATCTTCCAAAGAATCTTAACCTAGACAGAATAGTTATCATTAACCCCTTTGCTGCCAGGCCTTTTCCCCCTCAGGTGCCAGGCCTTTTTTTGGCTATTTGGGGCAGTTTACGCTTAGACCCTCATAACTTCTTGTCCACATAAGCTACCCAGGTCAATTTTGTGTCCTATTTTTCCAACACCCTAGGAATTCTAGAGGTACCCAGAGTTTCCCATGGAGGAGACCAAGAAATTAGCTAAAATACAGCAATTTCCTTTTTTTTTTAAATGAGAAAAAAGGGCTGCAGAAGAAGGCTTGCGGTTTTTCCCCTGAAAATGGCATCAAAACAAAAGCGTTTGAAGTGCTAAAATAACCGTCTTGCAAGCTTTCAGGAACAGGCAGCCTTGAATCAGAAAACCATATTTTTCAACACAATTTTGTCATTTTACTGGGACATACCCCATTTTCACTATTTGTTGTGCTTTTAGCCCCCTTCCAGTTAGTGTCAGAAATGGGTATGAAACCAATGCTGGATCCTGGAAAGCTAAACATTTCAGAAAAGTAGACAAAATTCTAAATTCACCAAAGGGTCATTTGTGTAGATCCTACAAGGTTTTCCTACAGAAAATAAAAGCAAAAATTTAAAAAAATATTGAAATTGAGGTGAAAAAAAAAACGTTTTTCTCCACATTTTACTCTGTAACTTTTTCCTGCAAAGTCAGATTTTTTAAAGTAATATACCATTACGTCTGCTGGCCTCTTCTGGTTGCAGTGATATATTGGGTTTGTAGGTTCATCAAGAACTGTAGGTTCCCAGAGCCAATAAACGAGCTGCATCTGGCAATAGGTTTTCCTTGTATACCTGGTAAACAGCAAGTCATTTGTTGAAATATAAAGAGTGAAAAATAAGTATCAAGGAAACCTTTGTATTTCCGAAATGGGCACAAGATAACGGGGGTTATTACAACTTTGGAGGAGGTGTTAATCCGTCCCAAATGTGACGGATATACACCAGCCGTATTACGAGTTCCATAGGATATAATGGACTTGTAATACGGCTCCTCCTCCAAAGTTGTAATAACCCCCAAGGTTTTTTTACACACTCTCTTACATTTGGAAGGACAAAATGTACAAAAGACAAGGAGCAATAACATTGGTTCTGCTATTCTGTGTTCCCCCAAGTCTCCTGATAAAAATGATACCTCACTTGCGTGGGTAGGCCTAATGCCCGCAACAGGAAATGCAACATGGACAAATCTCATTTTACATTGAAAACTGATGTATTTTTTGGAAAGTGCCTAGCTGTGGATTTTGATCTTTAGCTCAGCCGGAACCTAGAGAAACCTATCAAACCTGTGTATTTTTTAAAACCCAGACACCTAAGGGAATCCAAGATGGGCAGACTCTTGGGGCTCTCACCAGGTTCTGTTACCCAGAATCCTTTGCAAACATCAAAATTTGGCCAAAGTACACTTTTTCCTTATATTTCAGTGACAGAAAGTTCTGAAATCTGAGAGGATCCACAAATTTACTTCCACCCAGCATTCCCCCAAGTCTCCCAATAAAAATGGTTCCTCACTCGTGTGAGTAGGACTAGTGCCTGCGAAAGAAAATGCCCCAAAACACAACATGGACGCATCATATTTTCCCAAAGAAAACAGAGCTGTCTTTTGCAAAGTGCCTAGCTGTGGATTTTGGCTTCCAGCTCAGCCGGCACCTAAGGAAACCTACCAAACCTGTGCATTTTAGAAAACTAGAAACCTAGGGGAATCCAAGATGGGAGACTTGCGAGGCTCTCACCAGGTTCTATTACCCAGAATCCTTTGCAAACCTTAAAAATTGGCCACAAAAATACTTTTCCTCACATTTTGGTGATTGAAAGTTCTGGAATTTGAGAGGAGCCACATATTTCCTTCTACCAAGCGTTCCCCCAAGTCTCCTGATAAAAATGGTACCTCACTTGTATGGGAAGGCCTAGTGCCCGCGAAAGGAAATGCCCCAAAACACTATGTGGACACATCAAAATTATTATCAAATACAAAACTACCTGTTTTTTTGGGGGGGGGGGGCACCATGTGTTTTTGGTCCTGGGCTCAGCAGCCATATAGGGAAACATGTCAAACCCAAATATTTCTGAAAACTAGACACCTAAGGGAGTCCAGGGAGGTGTGACTCGCGTGGATCCCCCAGTGTTTTCCTACCTAGAATCCTCAACAAACCTCAAATTTAGCTAAAAAATAATAAAAAAATCCCACATTTCTGTGTGGGATCACCGCACCAGCACAATTTCCCACCACCCAACGTTCCCCTCAGCCTCCCAGTAAAAATGATACCTCACTTGTGTAGGTGGGCCGAGTGCCTGTGACAGGCAAGAGCCAAAAACATGTTGAAAATGAGGGGGAACCAAAGCGGTTCCAAAAGGGCAGTTTGGAAAAAAATGTTTTTAGGCTGACAAGTAGGATAGAATTTTTATCAGTATGAATGCGACTGTGATGGGAGGTAGGAATTTTGTGGATTCCTGCAGATTCCGGAAAGTTCCATCTAAAAAATGTGGGAAAAATGTGTGATTTTCAGCAAAGCTGGAGGTTTGCAGGGCATTGTGGGTAAGAAAATGCCATGGGGTACATGTGAAGCACACCATCCTGGGTTCACCCAGATGTTTAGTTTTGAGATGTGTCCAGGTCTGGCAGATTTTTCTACATGGCAGAGTCCCAAAGTCCAAAAAGTGCAGCTCTCATGGCCCAAATGTAAAACCAAAACCCCAAATAATCAAATCTCCTCTTGATTGCCGTGGGATTAGATGTTTTAGTGTGCGGGGGGAGAGCTGAAAGACTGTTACCCCTTCAGTTGGGGTGGGGAAATAACCATGCCCATACTGGTTGGTAGCCACCACCCCATTATTTTTGTATTTTGTTTAATTCCCTGGCATCTAGCAGGTTAATTGGGGGTAATTACCCCATCTGCCCACTGGTGGGCAGAACAACTTTGACCCCTTTTATTTGGGGTTGGGGGTGTACGGCCATACCCCTACCCTCTTTTTTAGAAAAATAAATCTTGCCTGGTCTCTGGTGGGCTTTCTGCCCCCCTTTGGGGGCAGATGAGCCTTAACAAAATAGGCTGATCTGTCGCCAAGGGGGCAGATATGGCACACAGATAGGGCCCAAGGGGCTGCCCCCCAAACAAAACACACACATACACACTGTTAGACTTTTCATCCTTGGTGTGGTCTCCCTTAACTTTTTGCCTCTGTTTCCCAGGTTGTTGGTGTGTGCTGGATGCTGTTTTTGCTGTTTTTGTTACTCTGGGCACTTTAACACTGCTATCCAGTGCTAAAGTGCAATTGCTCCTAAACAAAATGTGTATGTAATTGGTTCATCCATGATTGGCATATTTGATTTACTGGTAAGTTCCTGGTACAGTGCACTAGAGGTGCCCAGGGCCTGTAAATCAAATGCTACTAGTGGGCCTGCAGCACTGGTTGTGCCACCCGCATTAGTAGCTCTGCAAACATGGCTCAGACCTGCCACTGCAGTGTCTGTGTGTGCAGTTTTAAACTGTAAATTCGACTTGGCAAGTGTACCCACTTGCCAGGCCTAAACGTTCCCTTTTCTTACATGTAAGACACCCCTGAGGTAGGCCCTAGGTAGCCCCAAGGGCAGGGTGCAGTGTATGGTTAAGGTAGGACATATAGGGGGTCATTCTGACCCCGGCGGTCCTTGACCGCTGGGGCCAGGGTCGGCGGGAGCACCGCCAACAGGCTGGCGGTGCCCCGCAGGACATTCTGACCGCGGCGGTTTGGCCGCGGTCAGAAGAGGAAAACCGGCGGTCTCCCGCCGGTTTTCCGCTGCCCTGCTGAATCCTCCATGGCGGCGCAGCTTGCTGCACCGCCATGGGGATTCAGACACCCCATATCGCCATCCTGTTCCTGGCGGTTCGCCCGCCAGGAACAGGATGGCGGTATGGGGTGTCTTGGGGCCCCTGGGGGCCCCTGCAGTGCCCATGCCAATGGCATGGGCACTGCAGGGGCCCCTGTAAGAGGGCCCCACAAAGTATTTCAGTGTCTGCTCAGCAGACACTGAAATACGCGACGGGTGCAATTGCACCCGTCGCACCTTCCCACTCCGCCGGCTCCATTCGGAGCCGGCTTCCTCGTGGGAAGGGGGTTTCCCGCTGGGCTGGCGGGCGGCCTCCTGGCGGTCGCCCGCCAACCCAGCGGGAAACACAGAATAACCGCAGCGGTCTCCTGACCGCGGTGCAGTATTCTGGAGGGGGGAACTCTGGCGGGCGGCCTCCGCCGCCCGCCAGAGTTAGAATGACCCCCATAGTAATGTTTTATATGTCGTGACAGTGAGATACTGCTAAATTCTTTTTTTACTGTTGCAAGACATGTCCCTCTCATAGGTTAACATGGGGGCTACCTTTAAAGATGATTAAAGTGTAGATTCCCTTTGGGAGCGGATAGACATGTGGAGTTTGGGTCTTTGAGCTCACAATTTAAAAATACATCTTTTACTAAAGTTGATTTTAAGATTGTGTGTTTGAAAATGCCACTTTTAGAAAGTGAGCATTTTCTTGCTAAAACTATTTCTGTGACTCTGCATGCTTGTGGATTCCCTGACTGGGCCAGTTTGACAGTTGGGCTGGTTGCACCTCTCACTAGACAGTGACACAAAGGGAGCTGGGGTGAAGTCTGCATTTCCTGATGGGCCATCTGTGCTAGGAGGGAGGGAAGGAGTGGTCACTCACAGCTGAAAGGGCCGTGCCTGCCCACACCCAATGCAGTCTCCAACCCCTTGATGTGTGTCTGGGGCCTGGCCTGGGCAAGGCAGGATTTCACAAACAAAAGAGACTTTCCTTTGAAGTAAGCCTACTTCAAAGGGCAAAATGGGTATAAGAAGGGCACCAAAAACCACAGACTTTAGAACACTTGTGGAAATCAAGAGGAACCTCTGCCTGGAGAAGAGCTGAAGAGCTGAGGAAGAAGAGCTGCCCTGCCTGTGACTGTGCTTTGTGGAGCTATACTGCAGTTGTAATAGAGGACTAAGACTGGACTTTGTGTGCCCTCTCCAAGGGCTTGATTTAGAGCTGCCTCCTGTTGTTTGAAGTCTCAGGGAAAGCAAAGACGTGTCTCTGTCAGCACCTGGAGCCTCTGCTGAGACTCCTACTCTGCCAAGTGGCGCCCATCCAGTTCCTGGGACCCTGAAAGGAGATGCTGGCAGACTATGAGTGAGAAATCCACACACTGACCGCCGTGGAGAAAAAAGATCGGCGCAACACTGATCCACGGCTGAAATATCATTGTGCCGCCGGCTTTGTGGCTGAAAATCGACGCTCACCTGCAACACGACTGAAAGATCGATGCACGCAGCTGGAGAAATGACACGCAGCATCGCTGCAAGAGGCTGGGGAGATCGCAACCAGCGCTGCATGGTTTTCGGATCATCGTGCGGCAGGATTCCGATGCAAACATCGCTGGGCTTGTAAAAATGACGTAAGGCCTGCTCTGACCCGAGAGTATGGTTCGAATTGACGCATGGCTCTCCTGCGGAGAGAAGAAACGAGACACACCGACTCGACTGAAGAAGAAACGTCGCACGGTCTCTCTGGTGAGTGATATCAAAGTATCCCAAGTCCTTTTTGTCGCACACTCGCCTGTGCAGGGTTATTTTTGATGCACCCAGGTACATTTCCACGCTAACAGTGTTAGCGTTATGTAATAAAATACATGAAGACTATATTTGGTTTTTAATTGATAACTTGACTTGTGTATTGTGGAATTTTGTCGTTTTTGTCTTGTTTTGTTTAGATAAAAAAATTAAATTTTTCTAAGCCTGTGTTCTGTCATTTTGTAGTGTTTTTCATTAAGTTACTGTGTGTTGTGGTACAAATACTTTTGTAAAGCCTGCCTGCTCGTGCCAAGCTACCAGGGGGTGAGCGGGGGTTAGCTGAGGGTGATTCTCTTTTACCCAGACTAGAGTGAGGGTCCTTGCTTGGACAGGGGGTAACCTGACTGCCAACCAAAGACCCCATTTCTAACACACACACCCCATTCCTTGGTGCCCAAGTGGTTTCTGCCCCCTGGGTCAGATCGGCTTAATAGAAATAGGCCGATCTGCCCCCAAAGGGGGCAGAAATGTCCTAAAACAAATTCGCCCCCCAGGGGAGCGACCCTTGCCTAAGGGGTTGCTACCCTTGCTTGAAATTGACAAAAAAAATCCCTGGTGTCTAGTGGTTTCTGCCCCCCTTGGGGCCGATTGTCCTAAGAAAAATAGGCCGATAGACAGAATTGGGCTAAAATAAAATTGCCCCCCAGGGGAGCGACCTTGCCTAAGGGGTTGCTCCCCATCTGTAAAAAAATTAAAAAATTTAAATCCGTGGTGCCTAGTGGTTCCTGGCCCACCCAGGGGCAGATCAGCCTTATTACAGTAGGCCGATCTGCCCCCCGATGGGGCAGAAAAGGCCTTACAAACAATTGCCCCTCTAGGGAGCGACCCTTGCCCCAGGGGCCGCTCCCCTTATTCATATATAAAAAAAAAGAAATCCTTGGTATCTAGTGGTTTCTGCCCCCTACCTCCCCCGGGGGCAGATTAGCACACTAAAAAATAGCCAGATCTGCCCCCATGGTGGGCAGAAAAGCCCTAAAAATAATTTTCCCCTCAGGGGAGCGACCCTTGAGTAAGGGGTCACTCCCCTCTTGTAAAAATAATATTAATAAACAATCCCTGGCGTCTTATGGTTTCTGCTCCCCCTGGGGGCAGATCGGCCTAATTAAAGGAGGCCGATCTGCCCCCGGGGGGGGGGAGAAAAGGCCTTTAAAAAATTGCCCCTTTAAGGAGTGACCCTTGCCCAAGGGGCCGATCCCCTTATTCATATATAAAAAAAACAAATCCCTGGTGTCTAGTGGTTTCTGTCCACCCCCGGGGGAAGATTATCCCATTAAAAAATAGGCAGATCTGCCCCCCTGGTGGGCAGAAATGGCCTAAAAATAATTTCCCCCCCAGGGGAGCAACCCTTGCCTAAGTGGTCACTCCCCTCTTGAAAAAAAAAAACAAAAAAAAAACAATCACTGGCGTCTTATGGTTTCTGCTCCCCCTGGGGGCAGATCGGCCTAATGGGGGCAGATCAGCCTAATTACAGGAGGCCGATCTGCCCCAGGGGGGGCAGAAAAGGCCTTAAAAAAATTTGCCCCCCTAGGGAGCGACCCTTGCCCAGTGGGCCGCTCCGCCTATTCATATATATAAAAAAATCCCTGGTGCCTAATGGGCAGCAGAAATGCTGAGAGAGACATCAAAAGAAAGGACAGGCATTTCCTTTCCTTTGATGCCTCTCCCGCCCCACCTCCCGGTTGGATGACAAATGCTTTTGCATTTCTCTTCCCGGAACCCAGCGCGATCGGAGGTGACCTCTGAGGAGGTCAGTGCGCGAGTTGCACGCTGATGTCATCTAACCTCACTGGGTGTGTGTGGGTGGAAAGGGAAGCGATTCTCCTTCCATCCCTGCCCTTAGGCTCTTGGGGGGAACGCTAAAGCCCCCTCCCGTGGGCCGGGTGTTGGACGAGCTGGTCTTTTTCCCGACACACTGTAACCAATGGCGAGGGCAAGACCAGCTCATCCAGGGCACCCTACGGGTTAAACCTTCAAGAACCACCATATAGAATAACAACAATAACAGATGAATGATAGACACAGAATATATTTAGTTATCACAGATGAATTGTTTACAATAAAATCTTATGATACAGTCAAATTTAGATTTTGACATCCTTAACTATTACTCCAATTTGATAATCATGTTGGGACTTCATGCAAAAATAAATAAAAAAAATTATATGGAAAATATCTGACTATGGCAGTACCCAAAAATAGCGGTTGGATTTTCTAAAGAGAGAAAATATAAAAATCGGCAGAAAAGACAAATGCACATTTAATTATACCTCTCCTAAATGGATCAGCAAGCAGTGATGCCTTCATCAGTAGAGCATCTTCTGGACGTCTTCACTGGACAAAGACATTGACCCTCATTACAACATTGGCGGTAAATCCCGCTTACCGCCGTGCAGAAGACAGCCAACACATCGCCGCGGCCGTGGAATTCCGCCACAGCTATTACAACCCGCAACTCGGAATCCGCCAAACTCTAGACACCCACACAAGTCCGCCACACCAAAGGTCAGTGATACACTGGCGATAACAAAACCTCCAGCGTCACGCCAACAGCAATACGCCCACACTATACCAACCCACGAATCCACGCGGCGGTCTTTCAACCGCGGTATTCCACTGGCGGTATACACCGCTACGCTCAAAATACACACACATTTACAAAACACTACCACATTGGACAAATCGAAATACACACACCTGATACACATACACACACCACTCCTACACACCCAATACAATATAAAACACACACCCACATTACCCACAAACCCTTACAACGAAAAATTTGAAAGAAGCAGAGAAACAGAAAAGCAAAGACCACACCAGCATACAGAGGCACACAACACCATCACTCATACACATCCACGCACAATACAACACACACTCCAAATATCACCCCACACATCACAACACACACCACCTCACACATCACCCACACCACCCATGGCACTGCAAAGACACCCCAGGTTTTCTGAGGAGGAGCTCAGGGTCATGGTGGAGGAAATCATCCGGGTAGAGCCACAGCTATTCGGATCACAGGTGCAGCACACCTCCATAGCTAGGAAGATGGAGCTATGGCGCAAAATTGTGGACAGGGTCGACGCAGTGGGACAGCACCCAAGAACACGGGATGACATCAGGAAGAGGTGGAACGACCTACAGGGGAAGGTGCGTTCCGTGGTCTCAAGACACCACATTGCAGTTCAGAGGACTGGCGGTGGACCCCCACCTCCTCCCCCACAACTAACAACATGGGAGGAGAAGGTCTTGGCTATACTGCATCCTGAGGGCCTCACAGGAGTAGCTGAAGGAATGGACTCTGGTAAGTCAAATCTTTAACTACAATATACCCCACCCTACCTGCATGCTATCACATACCCCCACCTTCACCCTCACCCCCATCACTCCAGCTCCTCACATATGTCCCACTATCACAAACCACACATCCCAACACCAAGCCATGCCTGCAACAACAGAGCATGGACACCCATCACCAATTCATGTCCACTACAGATACCCACACAGACCCCAAAACAATTATCACACAAGGTCCTACACAAGAATGTAAGCACTGGGGTACAGGGTCACCCACCCATTGCACACCATGGCACACACAGATGCAATAATCATGCCTTTACACCCCTGCAGGACCCCTACCCAACGTCACCGGACAGGAGGTTCCAGACATGTCCACTTCCCCCACAGAAGAGGCCCACTGTGATGACAGCAGCTCTGTCCAACTGGATCTTGATGACCAGCCCGGCCCATCTGGGACCTCGGGACAGTCGGTTCCCCTGACACAGTCAGAGGCCACAACAGAGCCTCCCCCCTCAGGAAACACCACCTCAGCACCCACCCAGCGGGCCCATACCTCTGTCCCCAGGACGCATCAAGCAGCAGTGTGTCCACCACTACAGGGACCCCAGGCAAACCCACCACCCCAAGAACAGCAGGGACCTGGGGCAGTGGCAGTGGGCACATGGTTCAGGGGACAGAGGCCCAGGAAAACCGGGGAACTGGGAGGTCTGCTGTGCGACAGGGGGAGGACAGGCCCAGGGAACCCACTCTCCACGAGGCCCTCTCCAACATCATGGGAGCGTACCATCATTCCCAGGAGACAATGGAAATGGTACTGGCCAAGTTTCAGGAGACCCAGCGGCTGCAGGAGGAACAGTATTTGGGGTTCAGGGAGGAACTCAAGTCCATCAGCACCACCCTGGGCACCATTGTAGGGGTGCTGAAGGACCTTGTGAACACCAGGAGGGACACTGTGGCACAACAAGGGACCCCTGACACTAGCCTGGATGATGAACTGCCCACCACCTCCGCCGGCTCTAGTGGACAGCAGGCATCGCCATAGGACCACGACACCAGCACCCCACCCCCTGCAGATGGAGAACCACCCCGCAAGCAGTCCCTGAGATCCAGGACAAAGACAGAGAACAATGCCAAGACCCCCACCAAGGAATGAGACCACCCTGAATGTCATCCTTCTGTCCCACTTTGTCACCCTGCCCATCCTTAAACTGCCCTAGCTCCACTTCCTATGCCCCTTTGGACAATGCACCTGTAAGACAAATAGACTGGACTCTGCCATGGACATTCCTCCACCATCACCCCTGCCCATTTTACAAACCCCTCCACAATTTTGCACTTAAATAAACACCCTTGAATCACAAAACATTCTAGAGTCAGTCTGTTCTTTCACAATTGTGTATTTGCAATAACTGAGGAAAACCCAATGTCCATTCTAATGTCTACATACCTATGTCACACAGCTCTAGTCCATGAGGTAACATAGCAGAGTTCACACAGTGGGACCCACATCTGTGAAATTGAAAGGCAAAGTGACAAATCAGGGTCCATACACTGGGTGAAAGTGACAGACAGATGATAGGTCTAACAATTTTATCAGATGTAGGAGGCAGTGATGTCTTCTTACTTGGGTCTCACTGGAAGTATTGCTGGATCATGGTGTTTCTGTTGTCTATGTCCTCTTCTTCTGCCTCCTCTTCTTCACTGTCCACAGGCTCCACAGCTGCCACAAGAACCTCCTTCTGGACCATCCTCCTGCAGAAAAGGCACCTGTCGTTGCAAAGCCAAGTTGTGCAGCATACAGCAGGCAACAATGATCTGGCACACCTTCTTTGGTTCATAGTATAGGGAACCACCTGTCATATGGAGGCACCTGAACCTGGCCTTCAGGAGGCTGAAGGTTCTTTCAATAATCCTCCTAGTTCGCCCATGTGCCTCATTGTAGCGTTCCTCTGCAGTTGTCCTGGGATTTCTCACTGGGGTCAGTAGCCATGACAGGTTGGGGTACCCAGAGTCACCTGCAAATGTCGAGGGACAACTGTTAGACACACACTAACCCTTAGGGACAACCCCAGACCCAGACAACTATTCACACGCTATAGGGTCCTTGTCCTCACCTAATAGCCACACACGGTGCCTCTGGAGTTGCCACATCACATAAGGGATGCTGCTATTACGCAGAATGTAAGCATCATGCACTGAGCCAGGAAACTTGGTGTTCACATGGGAGATGTACTGGTCAGCGAAACACACCATCTCCACATTCATAGAATAGTAGCTCTTCCGGTTTCTGTACACCTGTTCACTCCTGCGGGGGGTACCAAGGCCACATATGTACCATCAATGGCACCAATGAAATTGGGGATATGTCCCAGGGCATAGAAGTCACCTTTCACTGTAGGCAAATCCTCCACCTGAGGGAACACGATGTAGCTCCGCATGTGTTTCAGCAGGGCAGACAACACTCTGGACAACACGTTGGAGAACATAGGCTGGGACATCCCTGATGCAATGGCCACTGTTGTTTGAAAAGACCCACTTGCCAGGAAATGGAGTATTGACAGGACCTGCACTAGAGGGGGGATTCCTTTGGGATGGCGGATAGCTGACATCAGGTTTGGCTTCAACTGGGCGCACAGTTCCTGGATTGAGGCACGATCTAGTCTGTAGGTGACTATTACATGTCGCTCTTCCATTGTCGACAGGTCCACCAGCGGTCTGTACACCGGAGGATGCCGCCATCTCCTCACCTGCCCCAGCGGACGTGCCCTATGGATGAGAACAGCGAGCACAGAGTCAGCCAACACTGAGGTAGGAAAAAAACAATTGTATTGCACACATTTGTCAATACGCTTTGTGCCTGTCTCTGTGTATATGCAAGGCCTATATATGTGTGACGCATTAAAAAATAATGCCATGTGGCCACCTGAAATGGCGGCTGCCTGACCTGTAATGTGGGACAAGGGGATATGAGGTAACTGCGCTGGCGTTCTACACCGTCGTGGTAGGCGGTCGAAGACCGCGGTGCAATCCTGCATTGGTTAACATTGGGCCCTATGGGTCCCAGGAGCCAATGACGATGTAGGCTGGTGGTGAGGGTACGCACCACCGCGGACGTGACCGCCATTTTCTCTCTGTTCACTCACTTGACACCTGATCTTCGACAGGAGAGGACCTACACTGCAAGTGCTGCTGTGACCGCAGTCTGGAAGCGACAATGGCTCATGTGTCTGGGGAAAGGGCCCCTGCCTTCACATCGGAGGAGTTGGATAAACTATTGGATGTCCAGCTGAGGATGGCCTCCCATGTGGGAGGGGTGCCCGTCGCACCATGATGTTCCGGATCCTGGCGGTGGCGTATCCGGAGTTGGATGGGCGCTTGAGGTCATCACAGAAGCCACAAGGGGGTGAGTACACTCACATTCAGCTGACTCTGCGTGCATTGGAGGTGTCTGGGTGGGGGAGGTGGTCATTGGGTTCCCCTAGGCTAGGGCGAGCTTTGTAGGCAAGGACCCTTTGTGAGGCAGGCTAAGTGGCACCCCATCCCCACCAGTGGTAAGAGCCATCTACACCTAGTCAGGCTCCTGTTACTTCCATGTGTGCAGCAATCGGGCGTAGGCCATGTACCCCATGTCCCTGTGAATAATTAGGGAACTCCAAGTGCATGGCGCAGTGCAGAGGGCTGCTGTGTCTGTAGTGTCCGCTGACGGTAGCGGTATTGTATGCACTGAACATGTCTTTCTTCTTTCTTTTCCCCCCCTTTATGTGGTCTCCCTGTACTTGCGTGCATTAGCATCATCAGGCAGAGGAGCTGTGCCACCGGAGCAGGAGGGAGCTGCATCCCACATGGCCTTGGAGGGCCAGACAACGGAGTCTGAAGTCACCAGTGCAACAGAGGGCGAGGGGAGCTCCACGGGCGGGGAGAGGAGCTGAGACCAGCGACACCGACTCTTCCTCTGATGGGAGCGCCATTGTAGTGGCGGGACCCTTAGTGCCCACTGCATCTACAGGTACAGCCGCCACCCCCCCTACCAACACCACCCTCCCAGCAGCCCCTCAGCGTGTGTCCCGTGGCCGCTCACCTAGGAGGGTGGGCATCTCCTTCGCCCCAGGCCGCTCAGGCCTGCTGCCCTCAGTAAGGAGGCTATTGACCTCCTGAGCTCCTTCACTGTTGGGTAGCCTACCATTCTGAATGCCATCCAGGGTTTAGAGAGGCAGTTGCAACAGACAAATGCCCTGGAGGGCATTCATTCTGGCCAGGCAGCCCAACAGCGAGCATTTCAGGCTCTGGCCTCTGCACTGATGGCAGCCATTGTCCCTGTGTCCAGACTCCCCCCTCCAACTTCCTCCACCCAGACCCAATTCCCAGTATCTCAGTTTATCACAAGCACACCATCAGACCAGCATGCACACACCTCAACACACAAGGGTGGCTCTGGCAAACATAAGCACCACACATCCCACAAGCACTCACACAAGCATCATACCCATGCACGCATACCAACATCCACTGCCTCCACTGTGTCCCCCTCTTCCACGTCTCCCTCCTCCCTACCTGTCACGTCTCCACTCACTACATCTTCAGCCACTACCTCCATCACCAGAACATCCATCACCACACACCGCTCAAGTGCACTCACAACCCCACTACCATTCACACATCCCCTCTGTCCTCTCCCAGTGTGTCTGTGAGCCCTCCTCGCAAATTACACAAACGCAGTCACACACCCACACAACAGCCATCCACCTCACAACAGCCTCCAGCCCATGCACCTTCACCCAAAGTCAGCAAACGAACACTTCCTACAACCACTACCTCTTCCTCCACTCCCAAACCCCCTCAATCTACCCGTCCCAGTGTGTCAAAAAAACTTTTCCTCTTAAATGTTGACCTTTTCCCTACACCTCCCCCCGTCCGTCCCCTAGGGCCCGCCTTTCCAGGTCCCAACTCAGCACCTCAGCCACCACATCACCGGGCACAGTGGTGCCAGCAATACCCGTTTTTTGGAGTGCGCCAAGTAACAGGGCTGCCAGTGTCCCAAGGAGCGAGGCCAAGGACATTCCCCCACCTCCAAAACAGAAAAAGTTGCCCACATCCTGGAGGGAGAAGGCCAAAACACCTGCCACCAAGCGCTCAGCCAAGACAAATGTGGGGAGTGCCAAGACAGCTGCGCCAGCATCCAAGGTGGGGAAGGGCCTGAAGCAGAAAGGCAAGTCAATGTCGCTGCCAACCTGCACAGCGGACAAGACCGCCACCGGCACCGCCAGATGCACCGCCGCCAGCGCCCAGATACAGAGCCCTTCAGCAGCACCGCGGTCGGTGAGCCCGCCACCAGCACCGCCATTACTGACACCACTTCCAGCACCGCGGTCAGTGAGCCAGCCACCAGCACGGCAGTCAGTGAGCCAGCCACCAGCACGGCAGTCAGTGAGCCAGCCACCAGCACCGCAGTCAGTGAGGCCGCCACCAGCACTGCCGCCACAATGACCGCCGCAAGCACCACCACTAATGACACCGCCGCCAGCCCCACCAGCGGCCCGCGACAACCTGAGCCAGTGGCACCACTGCAGACATGGCTGCCACCCCTAGTGGTCATCCGTACGTGGCTGCTGTTCAGTTACTGGGGCCGGGGCAGCTTCCATGCTGCCCCACCGTCAGTGGAGTATCACATCCACTACCTCAGTCCTTGGCAGGATGAAGCACTCTGGGCAGAAAGCCCCCTCCGGAACCAGTGTAGAAAGGCATCCACTCCCTCAGTCCTTGGCAGGATGAAGCACTCTGGGCAGAAAGCTCCCTCCAGAACCAGTGAAGAAAGGCATCTACTACCTCAGTCCTTGGCAGGATGAAGCACTCTGTGCACAAAGCCCCCTCCAGAACCAGTGGAAACTGTTATCCACTTGAGAGTCTGATGCTTTGCACTCCCCAGGATAAAGCAGTGGGCAAACCACCCACTGCAGAGACTTGAGAGACTGTGGCTTTGCACTCCCCAGGATAAAGCAGTGGGCAAACCACCCACTGGAGAGACTTGAGAGACTGTGGCTTTGCACTCCTCAGGATAAAGCAGTGGGCAACCCACCCACCGGAGAGACTTGAGAGACTGTGGCTTTGCACTCCCCAGGATAGAGAAGTGGGCAACCCACCCACTGGAGAGACTTGAGAGACTGTGGCTTTGCACTCCCCAGGATACATCAATGGGCATGGAGCCCCCTCATGGATCTGGTGTCGTGCACTCATCCGGCTGAGGTGCCCCCCTTCCCTTCCCCCTGAGGTGCCTGTTTTATTTCGATCTGATGCCCCTGCAGTGTTCTCTCTGTTTCGATCAGGTATCTTGTGTGGGCCTCGCCCATGCATTTTGGGCCCAGCGGTCCACGGACTATATAGGTGCAGTACCTGGACTTGAATTCTTGGTGTACATATTTGTTTATAGTGTATATACATTTTTTACTAATGGATGTTTATTGATTACAATGGTTACAATAATTTCCTTTTGTCCTTGCGTTCTTCCAGGGGGTGTTGGGGGGTCTAAATGTAATGTTTCAGCATGTATTGGTGTGTGTGTTGTTGTAGGTGAGGGTGGGGCTGTTGCGTGTTGCGTGTGTGTGTCACTCTCTTTTCCCTCCCCCCTCCCCTCTCCCCTGTGTCGTAGGTGCTGTACTCACTGTGGTCATCGCCGCCGTCGGTCGTGCTCCTGGTAGAGGAGCAGGAAGACAATCGCAGGGAGTATTTGGAGTTCAGGCTCCATGGCGTACTGGTTCCTCGTGGGGTGTGTAGAGGTGAGTGTTTTCCCTTCCAAGTCCTGTTTCCGCCGTGTTTTTGTTCGCGTTGAATCCACCCCGGAAAAGGTGGCGGATTGGCCTGTCATAATAGTGTGGGCGGTACATTGTGTTCCACCTGTCTGTTGGCGGTGACTGCCATGCTGTTTTTTTGTACCGCCATGGCGGTCAGAGTGTTAAAGTGGCTGTCCATGTTGGCAGTTTCCGCCATGGTCATAATTCCATTTTTTTTTACCGCCGGCCTGTTGGCGGTTTTACCGCCGCTTTACCACCGACCGCCAGGGTTGTAATAAGGGCCATAATAGGGAACAGTTCAGTAATGTTTGGCCTTAATGCAACTGAACTGACAGAATCATAAACAAAAAGCTAAGAAAACAGGATTTCACAAGCTAAGAAAGAAGGAATCTGAGCTTACATAATATAAACTTTGCTATATCAAATCCGTAAAAAGCAACTAACTAGAATGCCATTGGTCAATCATTGGGGTGGTTTAGGTCAGAACCAATTAGAATTATTCCATCTTCTCAGAAGTATCTTTTCTTCATTTTCTCCATTCACAATTGGACCATCTTCTCTCACTGCAGTCACCAGTTTCCACAGTAGAATACAATTGTTACAGGTTATACATGAGCACTGAAGACCATTGTTCCTGGGCACACATTATCTCATCCCAGGAAGACAACCAAATGTTACAACAAAAGAACATAACTTTTCCACAGTATACAAGCTACACAAGATATAAAAAATCTATTTCACTAAAAATTGAAATATTATGTGAGCTCAGCAATATGAACAATGAACATTAAGCTTCTAGAAACTGCTGAGCCAGAAAAACATTGCACAAGCTTTTAAAACGTAGAATTAGCTTTAGACCTCTTCATGTAGGCCCATACTTAATAAACATTTAATTTCACATTTAAATCAAATAATCACTTAATTCAATTACATTAGTGTTCATATTAATTCATATTAATAATAATAAAACATTTGTGGATTATTCAACATTATTTCTTATTTAACATGTATTGTTCATGGTGTCCACCACTTTTGCTATGTACATGCTGCACTTTTTAAACACATATGAATTTCAAAACAGACTTTTAATACACTCTTTAGTCTTTCAATTAGTACTTTAATACTTCTAAATGTTATTCATTAACGTGCTCTCTAACAGATGCTCACAATCAGGTGTGATCCCTGGTTACTCCCTTGGCCTGTGTTGTGGGTTACTCAGAATTAGAGCTACTCCTGTTGTGGCAGACTTTTCCATTTACATAGGGCAGTTCAGAGGAGAAAGCCCTTCGAAATTAGTGTTAGGGGTGTCAGCTCCTACAAAGACCCGGACACTAAATCACAAATGTTTCTGGATTTGGACTAAAAAGGTGGGGCATGAGCCATCTTGGTGGAACAGTACCATCACCTCAGGAGCAGGAAGATCACCAAGACTTCTAGCTGTTTGAAACAGGACAGGGGGCCAAGTTCTGCCATTATCTCTGCTGGGTGAGGGGAAATCACCCAGGAAGACAAAACCACTTGCCCGAAGCCTGGAGCACCAGCCAACTGCCTACCTGCCAAGACCTGAGCCTTCTCTGATGAGGACTCATGCCTAGAGCTGCCTGCCTGCCAAGACCAGAGAGCTATTTGAGGAGAATGAGAGTGCCTTGAGAGAGCGAGGCCCAGTAGAGATCTTGTCAAATGGATCCTAATGAGTGAAGTGTGAGATGCCCAGTCCTGTCAAGAACATTTTAGGAGAACTGGCTGTCTGCCCCTACCTGAGGAAGCTAAGGCCATCGCCCTGGCATGTGACAGTTGTAGTTGGTGACCCCATGTGCCAGGAGGGGATCACCATGAAGTGGTGGGCCACCGTCCATGGAAGAGTTGTAGTTGATGACCTTGTGAGCCAGTAGGGGGCCATTGCCCATGGGAGCACCGTAGTCAGTAACCAGTGTGCTTGGAGGGGGCCACCAAAGTACCTTTGCCGTGGTTCAACGTGCCAAGGATGCTGTGGTGAACACTGACCTATAGCTGCTGGAGCTGAGAAAGGACTTCTCAGGCGGACCATCCCAGTCTGACACAATGTTTTGGATAGACCATGAGAAGTTGGGGGTACCTTGAAGAGGCAAGATCGGAGATAGCAAAGGAGCACTCTAATCCTCCTGGGATTACTGCTACCACCGGGTCAGTTAAGACTGTTCCAGGTCATTGGGACCCTGAGGACTTGAACAAACTTAGCGTTGAGGATGTATTGAAATATTGGTAAGGAAGTTTGGCTATCGCTTGGTGGATCTCTTCTTTGCTGATGTCTCTGTCCAATTAAGCCCTGCCAGCCTCCGAAAGACTAGGCAGGTTTGCCTTCTCAAAGAAGGTGGTCAACTTACCCTGATCTTCCACCGTTTCAGGGATGTATAGGGTTTGGTAAAAGCGACCAAATTCGTCCGCGATCGCTTGGGGGTGGGTAATAAGTTTACCATCAGTGCCATGCAAGGCCAGGATGGCCAACGCCACCTCCCTTTGGTGTAGTTGAGCCCTGCCTTCTCCCATGCTCATAGTGGCGACCTTTCAGTCGCTGCAGCGCGTATTCCACTTGTGATGTAGAGAGAGCATTAAGCTCTATTTTGGCCCATTCCAGGTGGGGACGGATGGTCAGGGAGGGATTTCGGGTGTATTCACAGGTAGTCTGGGCTATGCAGTCTTCCAGTGCTCTTTGGTTTTCACGCCTCTGGGCCTTGGCAATGGCGACGTCCCTCATGAGCTGTCCCTCTATCATTGCCTTCGCTGCAGCCCATACCAATTGGGGTGAGGAGACCGAGTCCTTATTGTTGAGTAAGTAAGTGGAAATGTGGGATCAGAGTTGCTCCTTCCCCCTGGGTGTCCTATATCTAGAAGTCTGAAGCCTCCAGGGCTTACATCCTGGGGACGCCACCCCGAGCTTCAGGGCCAGTAAAACCGGGGAATGGTCAGACAATGCGGCCAGTAAGATCTGGGACTCCCTACTGTGTGTAAAAGTCTGTGGGTAATGAGGAAGTAATCTAGTCTGGATTGGGTCCAATGAACTGGTGAAACAAAAGTGTATTCACGGTCCGATGGATGGGAGAGGGGCCAATGATCCAGTAGACCATGGTCAGAAAGGATATAGCCCATGAGGGCCCGGTCGGCATTGTTGCCTGCGTCAGGCCTCCTGATTGGTCCAGGATGGAATGCTAGGTTCCAGTCCCCACCTAGTAAATATTGGGAGGCCCCGATCTCCATCAATAGGCGGTTCATAGAGAGGAAAAAAGGACTTTTGGATCCCGTGGGAGCGTAGACTGAGCCAATACAGACCGTGGAAGCACCCACTTTCAGTTTGACAAGGACATACCGTCCCTCAGGGTTGGACCACATATTGCGAAGTCTGAACTGTAAAGATAAATGAATAAGAATTGCAACCCCACACTGCCTTCCTGAAACCTGCGGCGCACAGTGCACAGATGGGGCTCTGCTGATGAGTACCTTCCTCACCCAGTCTCTACACAGTTTCTCTGACTCTGAGGGAAAAGATGTGTTTCCTGAAGGAGGGTGATGTCTGCTCTTTTAGATCGCAGGTGGCATAAGACCTTTTTGCTGCTTGATGTAATGTGTCATGCCATGGACGTTCCAGGAGAGGACCGTCAGTGGAACTGTGGATCCCATGCACGGATTTGTACAAGCGGGTTGCAGTGAGAGTGGAGTCTTCCTAGCTCAGGCACGCCTACCAAGGAGTCACTGTGGTGGTGAGGAGACTAAGGACGTGAGGGTAATGGGGAGAGGAAGGGACTGTGAGGCAATCCTCGGTCAGGAGGGGGGGAAGAGACCAGCTGGAGAGAAGCAGAGAGAGGGAGAGACAGGAGATACGATATAAGATACTTAGGGGAAGTAGGGGACGAGTAGGCCAACTCCGTGGATAACAAAGTTAGGATAGAGAGGAATGGCGGGGGAGGCTAGGGAAGAAAAGTGGGGATAAAGAATGAAAATCAAAGAATACACAAAGGACACAGAAGAGTGTACTATGGAAATTGAGCTAATTACCTCACTATTATAAACCCTGTTGAACTTCGGGTCAGAACCGGCATGGCCCGCGCGCCGAATAAGCCCGAAGGGGGATGGGGTGGGGAGCCCGAAAGGCCACCCACAGACAACCAGAAGTGAGTATCGTTAAGCAGAAAACTTGCACAGCGCAAAGGGGTAAGGAAAGAACATAGGGGGTCATTCTGACTTTGCCAAAGTAACCCCTTCGGAAGACCGCGGGGGTCATTACGACTTTCCCGCTGGGCCGGCGGGCGACTGCCAAAAGGGCGCCCGCCGTCCCAGCGGGAAGACCCTGCAACAAGGAAGCCGGCTCCGAATGGAGCCGGCGGAGTTGCAGGGGTGCGACGGGTGCAGTTGCACCCGTCGCGATTTTCACTGTCTGCAAAGCAGACAGTGAAAATCTTTATGGGGCCCTGTTAGGGGGCCCCTGCACTGCCCATGCCAGTGGCATGGGCAGTGCAGGGGCCCCCAGGGGCCCCACGACACCCATTCCCGCCATCCTGTTTCTGGCGGTGTAAACCGCCAGAAACAGGCTGGCGGGAAGGGGGTCGGAATCCAGGATTCCCTGGGCCAGGGGAAAACCAGCGGGAAACCGCCGGATCCCATTTTCTGACCGCGGCTTTACCGCCGCGGTCAGAATGGCCCTGGAAGCACCGCCAGCCTGTTGGCGGTGCTTCCGTGTCCCTCCACCCTGGCGGTCCATGACCGCCAGGGTTGGAATGAGGGCCATAATGTATAATTGATCACGGGGAAAAAAAGAGAGAACATCGAGGAGGGGGTCCATGACAGAACCTGGACGCGTGTGGCTTTGTGTGCCCTGGGCTGGAGGTATGAGGTCGACTGCCCTATTTGGGCGATGGCATCTGAGAGAAGTTAGGGGACCTCCATGTTCTGGGTATTCCGATTCATCCCATCGGAGCGAAGGTCTCTGAGGGAGGGGAGATGAAGAGGGCCTGCATTAACGAACCGGGGCCGGCAGACGGAGAACGCGGAGGAAGGGTTAAGATAAGTTGAGGTAAACTAAGCTAAGTGGTGCGAAGTTGGGGGGCACCGGGATGTGGGGGCCGGGAAGAACTGTGCTGTGTCGCCTGAGATGCTTCCCAGTGTGATGGCTATTATTATGGGGGGGACGGAGAAAGCAGGAAAACGGGCCACACAGACCCTTGTAGCAGCCTTCATGAAATGGTCTGGTCACCAGCGGGTTGTGGCAAGTGGTAGGCTCAGACCGACATGACTGGTTGGGGGCATCTCAGAAGGAGGGTAGGCAGCAGAAGGAGGATCCCCGCCCCACAACATAAGACTAACAACGAATTCAAGACAAAATAGCTCATACAGTACTCCTAACACCGAGCATATATAACATACTAGATGGAGTAAATCATAACCAGAAATGTAAACAGAGAGGGAAAACAGGAGGCAACTAGCCTGTGACATATCCCCACAGCCCTGTCATCGACAAAGCCCCAGAAAGGACGGGAAACACCCTGCGAGCCAGATGCGCTAGGAGCTCTGTGCGTAGGGCAGACAATATCAACAGAAGCAACAAAGACAATAGTCACAATAGTTATAATAGTTACAATAATGGCAGTTCCTATCATAACGGGGGTAGAGAGAAGCGGAAGCTAGTGAACTGGTCACTTATCTGTCCAGCAGGGAAGTACATGCTTCTGGCAGGAGAGCAGGGGTCCTTGGCTGTGACGGAAGATCAGCACTACCTGCGTTCCACAGTCGTTAATGGTTTCAGAGGGGATCGGGATTTGTCTCTGTCTTGATCCTGGGTGAAGGCAATCACAGCTTGAAGAGCATGTTTTTGGCCTTCTTTCGATTTTAGTGTGTGGTCGTAGGTCCGTCCTCTCTTCTGCAAGGCTGTGAAGTGGCGAGAAGTAGCAACTGAAGAAGGATCCTCCAGGTTCAAAGAATCTGTTCTCAGGTGGGCAGGAGTGTGGTCCATGGGGTGCATAGTGAGGTCTTTCAGGAAGAAACTAAGGTCTGCAGGATCAAGGAAGATCTTGATTTACCATCCAGGGTAATCCACATACGGATGAGCTTGAAAAGTCCAAACTTGATATCTAGCTGCCTGAGTTGGGGCCGTAGTGCCAGGAATGCTTTCTGCGTCTCGTTCATTACTCTGGAGAAGTCCGCGGCCACCCGTATCTCATGACCCTCTAGAGAGTACGGGCTTTGAGATCTGGCCGCTGGAATGACTTGATGGTCCTGCTTGTGGCAGAGGAAACATGCGATGATGGGGCGAGGCCATCCCAGGGGGTCATTTATACAGAGGACCAATTCTGTGGGCTCTTTGAAACTCCAATGGCGGGGAAAAATCAAGGCCCCTGAGTTCAGGGAGGAAATTTTTAAGAAAGGCCTTGAAATCCAATCCTTCTTTGTGTTCCGGTATGCCAAAAAAGCGGACTGTGTCTCTCCTGCTTCTGTCCTCCAGGTCTGTGATCTTCATCTGCAGGGACCGTATCTCCTCGTCCTGGGCCGGCAGATCCTCAATGTGATTCTCGACAGTTGTGAGGCGGTGATCGAGGTCCGTTACTGTTACTTGGAAACGGGCTATATCTGCCCGTATGGAGGATGCGGCCACAGAAAGGTCTGAAATCTTCAAGCCTATTGCTTCCAGATGCCGTCCCACTGCTGTGATTTCCTGTAAGATGCAGTAGGTGGCATCAGCGGGATGAGAGTCGGCCGGCTGGGCTGCAGAGCTAGGAGGGGTCACGTGTGCCGACATGGGTTTCTGTAATGCAATGGCTTCTGAGAACAGTAATTGTCGGGAGTGTCTGCCTGATGATTTCCCCCCTGGCATCGCCACCTGGGAGAAGAAGGGGTCCTGGAGCGGAACTGCAGGACACCCTCACAGTTGTGGGGTTATATCGTGGCTGTGCAGGAGGTGTAGTTGTCTCCTTGGGATGGCAAATCCAGCATAAGAACCCATCCTATGTGGATGCTGGGACCTACTGACCTCGATCTCGCCGGACGTTGCCTTCCTAACCGAAACCTGGACACACTCGGCCTCTGAACCTGACATAACCATAGCCATCTCTGAAGGCTACAAAATCACCAGAAGAGACCGCACCAACAAACCAGGAGGAGGAATCGATATAATCCACAAAAGCACCATCAGAGTCTCGACCAGCACCCATTGTAGTGTGGTCAGTTTTACGTATATTTTGCGCATTAGCTTCAGGCCTTAGGCCTCTGTGCACTTTGCCCTAAATATATTTTATTCATTTGCTAACAGCTTAGAGCCTCTGTGCACTTTGCTCTAAATGCTTTCTATTAGGCTTCGTACTGTTATTTTACAGAATAGCCAGTTCTACGGTGTTGTTTTTTATTCATATCACACTGTTTTGCCTACTTCAGCACTGGAGTTCTTCATAACATATTCACTCTGTGCTTTAGTCAAGGATACAGTCTGGTACATTGCCGATAGGCGTGGTAGGAGTCTAGACTTGCCATTCCTGCGTAGGAACATTTTGTGATCACGATGACATGTTAGTTATAAAATCACTTCCTTGTCCCAATACATAGCAGAGGGAGATTCCGACCAGGGAACCACAACTAGACGCTGACTGCCTCGTTGCAGATGCTGAACCAGATCACAGGCCTTTGCTCAGGTATGAGTGTGTCCGTCTCCCTAGTGATACAGAAAGGCAAGCTGAAAGCTTAACATGCTGTGCTCTAAATAGAACAAGCAGAGGGAGAGTAGAAACGGTTAGGAATTATGATAGCTTTATTTCTATGTTTTACTCTCCTGGTTACTATATCAATCCTACTATGTTGTATTGTTCTGGTTATTGCGGCTCACGCCTTAATATCTAAAATACAGTTGTTTTATTAAAACATTATATAAAACTTATACTGTCTTTGTCATTTGTATATGAGACCATATAGTGAATGAGAGAGTTGGTTTGGATCTGAGTGACCACGACTTCCCTGAGAAGTTCCAAAGATGTCATGCGCTCGGCTGCCCAATCATTTCTTCCCCGTGGGAGAAATGAGGCACTGCTAGTTAGCCGGAGCAACAACCGGATTTAGGGTGACAGAGTTCCTTACACGTGGGTCAGACTCAGTCCCCCACACCGTTATCGATCCTGCTGCCTAGAAATACAGTAGTCTCATTTAGGATAATGAGAGCCCACGCGACATGGCGCCGCCAACGTTTGGTCTGGCTCTAATGTTTGGGTCCGACTGACTCTCTCGGTCTCGTATATATTTTGACTCCTCGGTTCCGTATGCGGAGACGTCCGTGGGGCTGAGGGTTTCCGCCACCACAGGTTGGGTACATCCTATTACTTAGTGGTTGGTTGTTCAAGCTTGAACTTTGAAAGGAAATACCCCGATATTGGTGTGCCTTCTCTGTCCTAGAGCTATTATTGTTATACTAATGGCGAATCCAGTTGTAGTAAATATACCGCTTAATATGCGATTTCCGCTCACGGGTCATCTGATAGCACATGGACTGACGGTCCAGGGGGATCCGGTCACTTTTGTGGTGGACGCCCATGCAGCCTATAGAACAGAACTTTTTTATTCTTGGGTCGTATTTCCAGCAGCTGATGGGGGTACAAATACTTTTCACGAATATACTGTTGCGAATGTCCCTGGACAATACTGGGCTTATGCATACTTAGAAATACCTTTATCTTATCAAGAACACCATAATTGGCTTGATGCACCCTCCCACATTCAGTAACACCAGTACGGTTAGGTCCGTTGAGTAATGATGGTCCGACCTGGCCTTTATTGGCTACATATACACCATATCCTGGAGTGGCAAATGTGGCAGTGGCTGAAGTGCGTCGTTTATATGTGGAATTAACTGCAACGTACAGACGATTAGTTCAGTTTGTGATGCAGACATTAAATACTAATGCAGCGCGTGCTGCTCCAGCTCATCCACAAGCGGTGGTGCCGGGAATAAATCCGGCCACTGTACACTCTGTAATGGGCAAGGTACCGGCTAAACGTGAGGAGACT
The DNA here is from genome assembly GCF_031143425.1 of Pleurodeles waltl. Taxonomy (NCBI): domain Eukaryota; kingdom Metazoa; phylum Chordata; class Amphibia; order Caudata; family Salamandridae; genus Pleurodeles; species Pleurodeles waltl. The sequence continues at coordinate 682,976,851 of NC_090449.1, read as the reverse complement.
CAATTTTGGCAGGCGCAAAAAATTAATACGCTGGAAGCAGTATTTCCCCATACGGGACCTCAGGATAAGCATAGAATTTTGACGATGTGTTTGCCGTATGGGATGGTTCCTACGGTGGATCTTTGTAATACTTGGGGCACGGTGTTTGCCGCTCTCTATACTACAGCACACGGTACACCGACTTTGGCTAATTTGCTGGAGGTGCTTAAACAAATTCAGGATGAATATGGGGCTGCCCCTGCCTTGGATTTAGGCATGCAATTGATGGGTAATTTTGACGCGGTTTCTTCTATTATTTTGAGTAATCTCAAGGGGGAGGCTGTAGCACTAGCAGTGCGAATGCGTCTTCGGGACGTTCCGCAGATTAATCAGGAGCGGGAACTTCCGAGAATAATAGCTGAAACATATTCTAGTATTGGTCGTGATAGCCTAGGGGTTCGACCGCAGAAACCACAATTGCAGGGTAAAAATAATAAGGATAATTCTAAGCAACCTGAGGGTGCGAAAAAGCGCTGGGATAAGAAACAGCAAACACCTAAGAAAGATGGTGGGCAGTCTCCGCAACCGAAGACCCCACAAAATAAGTATAATCTCAGGAATAGGGATACTTTGAAGACGCCTGATAGATATCAATATACTGATACGCGCCAATCTCGTTCCTTTCAGGACTCCTCGGAGAAAAGAAGTGAGAGAGGTGGGCGGTCAGAGCGGAGGACGGAGTACGTGAAACCGAGACAGGATTCACAACGCTCAGCGGAGGTTTCTATTAAACAAGAAGAGAAACCGCTGCAACAAAAACAGCAGTTTAAAAAGAAGAAAGTGGCAGCAGTCTCAGTTAGACATGCCGCTCAAGAAGAGAGTTCTCTTGACGAACAAGACATGGGCATTAGCGCTGTTAGACAGCGCGGCAGAGGTCACAATAGTTCGTCGGAGTCTTCTAGAGCATCTGGAGGCGAAAGCAACTGATGACTTCATACAAGTCGAGACGGCGGATATGCGAGTCTCTGATCCTGATCAAGTATATCTTGTGACTCTACGATTAGAAGGGGACATTGACCGCGTTGTACACGCCATCTTTTGGGACCATATGGTGAAATCATATGATGTCCTGTTGGCCGAACAAGATTGGCCACCTGACTTTGTTCGCGACTGTCCAGTTGGGGAGGAGGTTATTGCGCCTTCCTTTTCACCACTTGTTCCGAGAGAACTAGCGGAGTCATATGGTAAATCATGGGCTCTAGCACAAGCCCCCGCCCTATATAGAAATAATGTGGGGTGGGATAAACAATCACCTTATCATGTCATTCCCATTAAAGGAGAACCTCAGCCACAGCTGCAATATCCTATTAAATTTGAAGCAAGGGCATCGGTTCGGAAAATTCTTACACAATTGGAGTACCAAGGTGTGATTGAGCCTTGTGTCTCGCCGATGAATAATCCCTTATTTCCGGTTGCTAAATGTGGTGGATTACAGACATTTGAATAGTCATACACGCACATATGCTATACAGAATTCACATAGCGCTGCGCTTATGAATAATATAGTGCGTAAAAAATACAAAACAACCTTGGATATCTCGAATGGATTTTTCTGCCAGAATATAGTACCCGAAAGTCGGGACTATACCGGTTTCAGTGCGTTTGGCTCTCAGAAAAAGTTTTGTCGTTTACCTCAGGGGTATAAGAATAGCCCAGGACTGTTCTCGGCTCGTGTGACTGAACTTCTGCACGAGTTGGACCCTGAGGCGTTATCATATGTTGATGACATTTATTTGACGGACGATGAGATTCTACAACATCTCAGTCGCGTATCGCGCATTGTTGTGGGTTTTGCTGATATTGGTTATAAGTTTAATTTTAAGAAATCGAAGATTGCCTTCCTCAGTGTTATTTTCCTGGGATATGAGTTATCGAGTGAGGGCAAGAGCCTGGCGCCACATTTTTTGGAGAAATGTGCTTTACTGCAGCCTCCTAATACGGTTCGGAAGCTCCAGTCTTTGTTGGGGTTTCTGAATTTTGGCAGAACTTACATTCCTGATTATGCTACACGTATAAAACCCTTATATGAACTGATTCGCCCGAATTTTTCAAGTAGATTTTGGACGATTGAGCATACACACATACTGCGAGAGCTGCAGAATGATCTCTTAGCGGTTAAACATTTACACATGCGGGACAATAAAACTCATTTGGTCATCAGGGTGATTCCTGGAGCTGTTGGATTTACGTATGTCACCTTTAATGAAGGGGAGACAGTCCCGATAGCATACAAGTCCCACTTGTATTCTGCTGCAGAACAACGTTTTGCACAGACTGAGAAAATTCTCACTGCAGTACAGATGGCTGTGATCAAAGAAAGACCGCTAGCCCAGGGCCAACGCATTATTGTCGTTTCCCCAATTCCGGCCTTGGAGGCTGTTACAAAAGCGAGTGTTCCTAATTCGAAAGCTTTACACCCGCGGTGGATACAATGGGCTACGTCTTTGACCGCCACTGATGTGGATTACATATTTGACCCTAAGCTGCAGACTCAAGAATTTCTTCAATATGAAATAGAGTACCCGGTTCCTGCTGGCACATTACCTATTGACCAATATGAAGTGGTCATGTATACCGATGGCTCTGCGCAACCGGCGGTTGGGACTAAACAACAGTATTCTGCTGCTTGTGCGGTGGTGAGCGGGACTATGGAGGGGGGAGTTTTCTGCCCCCGACATACTTATACTAAAACCTTGGGAGATTGCACGGCGCAGCTGGCTGAGCTCAAAGCTCTTTTGTTAGCGTTGGAGCATGCAGAGCCGGCGATATTGACCTTGCTAGTCTGTGACTCCTACTACTGTGTGCAATCCTTCAATGAATATCTGCATTATTGGAAAATGAATGGGTTCAGAGATTCTAAAGGCAACACCATTAAACATAAATTGTTGTGGGGTAAGGTTGTGGGTCTGAAAGAGACGCTTCCTAAAGTCCATGTTGTACATACACTTGGACACCAGCGCGTTGGAATGCACGTTGCTGGGAATACTTTTGCTGATGAGGCTGCAAAGTCGGCAGTGGCTATCGCTACTGTAGCCGCGGTAACTCGTTCGAGTTCAAAACCAGACATAGAGATTTCGGCTGCCATAAAAGCTACGGCTGATGGCACGCCATTTCCTAAAGGATTCCCTTCTAAATATAGTTACTGCTTGAGTAGTGCACTAAATGCTGTTGTTAATATTCCAGGCGTTGGTGTACGTGAGTTACCGAATAAGATTGAGAGACTTCGATTAATTTCTGCAGCGCATGAAGGGATGGCATCTGCGCATGCTGGTGTGGCTGCCACGATTTCGCTTTTACAGGCCCGTTATTGGTGGCCTGGTCTCTATAAGGAGACAAAGCAGTATGGGCCAGATGTAGGAAAGTCCCAAATTGCGACTTGCAATTTGCGAGTCCCTGCGACTCGCAAATTGCAAGTCGCAATTTGGGATGCAGAAAGGTGTCTCAGACACCTTCTGCAAGTCGCTATGCGACCCCATAGCGACTCAGGGCCCTCACGGGGATGGAGGCCTGCTGGGAACAGCAGACCTCCATGTCCGTGACTGCTTTTAAATAAAGCAGTTTGTTTTTTTCAAAGTGCAACCCGTTTTCCTTAAAGGAAAACGAGCTGCACTTTGAAAAATAAACCGAAACCTTTTGTTTCGGTATTTTTCAGGGCAGGTAGTGGTCCATTGGACCACTGCCTGCTCTGAAAAATTATTTTTAGGTCCAGTCACAAAGGGGAAGGGGTCCCATGGGGACCCCTTCCCGTTTGCGACTGGGTTACCATCCACTTCAAGTGGATGGTAACTGCGAGTCCATTTGCGACCGCTTTCGCGGTCGCAAATGGAATTGCATACCATTGCGACTCGCAAATGGGAAGGGAACACCCCTTCCTATTTGCGACTCGGAAATGCATTTTGCGAGTCGGTGCCGACTCGCAAAATGCATTTCTACATAGCAAAGACGCATTTGCGACTCGCAAACGGCGATTTTCGCCGTTTGCGAGCCGCAAAGTCTTTGCTACATCTGGCCCTATGTCCTTTGTTGTGACATCTGTCAACAAATTAAAGTATCGTCGGCTAGACGCCCGCAGCAGACTCCTCTTCTGATATCAAATAGACCATTACAGTGTGTGTACTTGGACCATTGTGGTCCACTGACACCAGATAGTGCATACAAATACATATTGGTTGCAGTAGATTCGTGCTCCAGATTTGTGTGGGTCTGGCCACAGCGCTCGGCTGACGCTCGGACTGTTATTAAAGATTTGCGTATCTTTGTCGATACATTTGCAGTTGCGGCTTTTCATTCGGACCAGGGCCCTGCTTTTGCCTCTAAGGCATTCAGGGACACCATGGCTTCGTTGGGGGTCCAACTCCAATTCTCGTCTCCATTTCATCCCGAGGGAAATTCTGTCGTGGAGCGTTTAAATCGTGATTTAAAGCAATCCTTAACAGCCAGGGTTATAGGTACGGGTCGTAGTTGGCTAGCCCACCTGTATGGAGTACAGAGAGCACTTAATAACTTGCCTAGAAGGTCACTGGGGGGTCGTACTTCATATGAGTGCCTGTTCGGAACACGAATGTATGTTCCTGATCTAGATGGTCCTGGTGTGGAGGCGGCAGAAACGCCCTTTGACATAAATGATCGTGTCACTGTTTTGCAGGATTTACAACGATTCCGTGAAGATAACTCTTCTGCGAGTGCTGCCTCCTCTGGAATTAAGGATGAGCCAGTAACACCTACTGGTTGGATACCCAGGATTGGGGATCTAGTGTGTGAAAAGGTCGCAGTAAAGAAAGAATTTGGTCCTTCTTATCGAGCACCTGTCCCGGTGTTGGGGGTGAGCGGCACGAGAACTGTGATTTTGCCGCCGCTGCAAGGGGCCAAAGGAAATCGTTTTGTTTCCATTGATAATGTCAAGTTACAACATGTGGCCGATTCTGCACAGCAGACCAAGAGGGACACCCAGTAGTTCCGGCATCCCTCTCACTACAGGGGAAGAAGTCCCGCTGCAGGTGATTAGCACCGACCATGTTTCCTCTCCGAGCTTGGGGAGGGTGGAAGATGATCTTGCGATTGTTCCACAGTCGACGATTGATATCGATTCTTTTTCTCAAGTTGCTGTACGTTCTACTGATGTTTCTGAACATGTGATTTATAGCGTACCTAGGAGAGAACCTCCATCAGCTTCCTTGTTCACTGTTGCACCTTTTGCGAGAACTGCCTCTGGCTGCTTCAACGACGCGGATGCGGCTGTATCCAGCTCTTCGTCTTCGCTGTCTTCAATCCGAGGTCCACGTAAGCTACTAAGTTGGCTTAAACGTACATATTTTGTTGTTCCTTGGAACTATTTGTGGCTTTTTATGGCTGTACTGACTATTTTTTTTATGGTTGGGATTTGTGGTTACCTTTTTTCTGGTAATACATGGTAATTTTCTTCCTGATCGATCAGACATTGAGCACGTGGAGACTGTGTTGAGACCACATTTTTCGTCTCATATGGTTCGAAGAGACATATCCAATGTGAACATTTCTGCGATACCAATTCCGGATGGAATTGTGTGGGATAAAGTAATGTTTGAAATATATGGTACCACTGAATTGATTCAAATACAGTATGTTCTTAAGTTATCAATGAATGATATTGTTATTCCAGGCATTGTTTCTGATGATTGGGATGTGAAGACAGTAGATGCTATGCTAAAAGATTTGCAATATTATACTGTCTATGACGATGAAGATGCTTACCAATTTAAAGATAATCATGGTGATATGTTTTGCTACACCTATTATGGACACCACTTTATTCACAAAGCGAGTAGCCCTAAGTCCATCTTTCATTATGTACAATGGGAACATTGCTCGACTCCTCCACCAGGGAGTTCGAAAACGTATAATGATAAATTTGCATATTTTTCTGGGCATGATCAGCGAAGCGCTAAGTCTTACTATTTTAAAGTGACACCGTATTCTAATAAGCAAATTTTGTTGACCGATACTAAATTACTGTATTCTAATTCGTTTGTATCTAAACTTTCGGTCGAAGGATATGAATACTGGTTGAAGACTGTTGACTTGAAAAGTGTTTGGGGTACGAAAAATTGGCAGATGCAAGGCAGAGATACATTATTTCGAGCATGCATTATCCCTGTGCAAATGATTTTCCTCAATGACACAGTACAACAGACTAGTTGTTTGGGCTTGGCGTCGATTAGAGAATTGACTTTGCCTAGCATACCTGTCCCTTCTAAATTAAATAACTGGCAGCACTATGTGAATGCTACTTTTAGTGAATTTACGCATTGGGTCCAGAATGGTACGCTTAACGCTTCATCGTTACATCCGGGCGGGTGGTTATTGTGGCCTGTAGACACTAATCAGTGTCATCAACGTTTTGTTACCTCTTCTGGGGGGTTCAGGACTAGTAGGGCAGACCCTCGTTACATTTCACCTGAACATGCAGATATAATAACTACATACAGTGTGGGGAAACTTTGTCAACAATGGTTGAAGTACTCCACGCTGGGTGCAGTTAAGTCACACCTCAAGTTACTGTCTAATGGTACTGATTTACAAGATTTCTTGTCAGGTCCCAAGGTGCCCCGGAGAAAAAGGTTCTTATACGAAGTGTATAATGAGTTTTGGAAACTTTCCCAGCAGGAGGCTGCAGCCAGGTTAAGACAGATTGATCGAGAAAATCTGCTGCAGACTTTGTCTCTTGTTGATAATGGCATGCATACCATTTCTGACCGTGTTTACACGATTGACAGCATTGTCTCTTCTGCTATTGACTTTATAAAATCAGACATGTCTTCTTTATATCATGGGCAGAGTCAGACACGATCTATCATGCAGCTGGGTTGGACTCTTCAGACCTTGAAGGCGGGTAGCGTTCCATGGCAGCACATTCGTGCCAGAGAGATCTTTATCTCCTTTAATTTAACTCGTCAACAACAATTGATGGCTAAGAAGGAAGCGACGTATGTTATGTTAAATATTGAAAAGTTGGAGAAACTGCCTTTTACGGTGGCTGAGATTCCGTCAGCTGAGTGGTTGATTCATGGGGTTATTAATTTGCCTATCTCCACTCTGCAATTTACTTCTTGTTTGAAGCACATTCCGGTGGGTAGATATGAACTATTGGGGGACAGTTACATACACGGGGTGTGGGAGCTTCCTTTTCAGTACAGATGTGTTAATGGTTTGCGGGAAGTTTTTCTTAGCGGTAGCGACTGCGAAACTTCTGTTAGCCATTCCATGGTTTGTAAACAGCTGTCCTTGCACGGAGCGTGTAATGCTTCGATTGCTAACTTAGCTTGTTATCTGAAGGGAGTTCCGGTAATTAAAAAAACTTTCCAGGTGCTTTCTAACGGCAGTTACATTGTTCTTAACAGCGAACGCTGCTGTGGCATGCGTGCCGGAATAGTTTACATCGTCGTTGTCAACAAGGCCGTTACGTGCTGCGGGAATGTGTTGTTTCCCCCTACTGAATTTAGGGAGGTAGCGGACATCTGGCCTCATATTGCTACTTCCAAGGTTGATTTCGACAAGTTGAGTCAGCTGAAAGCTTTATTGTTTCAAAAGCATGTGGCCCTTACATCTGCTAGCGAGACCTACGCACTTCAAGTGGCAAGGTCATCGGCGGAGATACAGTCCCTTTTGAGTGCTAACTTTCCGAGTCACTTCGGTGAACTTGTGGGACATATATTTAATGCATCTAGCACTGCTGGTATTGCTCATTTTTTCAAAGCCGTTGGTGTTGGTTTCGTTCACACCTTCTCTTCCGTATTCGGTTTGATACCTTCGGCTATACACTCTATTTTCGGAAGCATTTTTGGGGGTTTCCCAATTACTTTGGCTTTATTTGCTGGAGTTTTGCTATTGTTGCTATTTTTTCGCAATGGCTGTCCCGCCGCAACGAGATCCTGTATTGCTGCTCCCGTCAGCGCAGCTGTGTCGTGAACGCATGATGCAGCGTTTTGGAGCAACACTCCTGGCTCATTTGGAGTGTGACTGGTCTTTGTCGTTCCGACCGGTTTTGGATTGTGTGCAACCCGTGTTTCGGTGCCTTTGGTGCTCGTTTGAACATGCACTGGCTTTCTGTCTCTCACTGCAGCGCTCTCCAGTGGTTGATCTTGATCTGTTGATGTTCCCGATTAGGGCTCATTCCCAGACTTGTGCACTGCGGTTGCGTTTGCTTCGTGAAGCGGATTATGAGATTCCCTTCCTGGAGGAAGATGGTTTTGTCTCTTTCCGTGGCACTACACGGGGTGCCGACCTGAATGGTTTTGGGGCTTTGGAACACACCTGCTCCATGGTACTTTGTGGCGTGGATCTTCCGATATTGACATATCTCGAAGTGGAGGAGCTTCTACGTTCTGTTGCTTCTGTTTGACAATTGGATTTTTTTTTTTCTCTCTCTCCCGACTAAATTGACACTATATTGCAATTCGCTCTATTGTCACATGTTTCCTAAATTTATGACTTTGTTGTCTTCTCATCTTGTCGAAATGTTGGGTTTAAATTTAGGTCATGTTTTTTTTTATGTTGTTGGAACCACTTGCTACCGACAAGGGGAGGGTGTAGTGTGGTCAGTTTTACGTATATTTTGCACATTAGCTTCAGGCCTTAGGCCTCTGTGCACTTTGCCCTAAATATATTTTATTCATTTGCTAACAGCTTAGAGCCTCTGTGCACTTTGCTCTAAATGCTTTCTATTAGGCTTCGTACTGTTATTTTACAGAATAGCCAGTTCTACAGTGTTGTTTTTTATTCATATCACACTGTTTTGCCTACTTCAGCACTGGAGTTCTTCATAACATATTCACTCTGTGCTTTAGTCAAGGATACAGTCTGGTACATTGCCGATAGACGTGGTAGGAGTCTAGACTTGCCATTCCTGCGTAGGAACATTTTGTGATCACGATGACATGTTAGTTATAAAATTACTTCCTTGTCCCAATACATAGCAGAGGGAGATTCCGACCAGGGAACCACAACTAGACGCTGACTGCCTCGTTGCAGATGCTGAACCAGATCACAGGCCTTTGCTCAGGTATGAGTGTGTCCGTCTCCCTAGTGATACAGAAAGGCAAGCTGAAAGCTTAACATGCTGTGCTCTAAATAGAACAAGCAGAGGGAGAGTAGAAACGGTTAGGAATTATGATAGCTTTATTTCTATGTTTTACTCTCCTGGTTACTATATCAATCCTACTATGTTGTATTGTTCTGGTTATTGCGGCTCACGCCTTAATATCTAAAATACAGTCGTTTTATTAAAACATTATATAAAACTTATACTGTCTTTGTCATTTGTATATGAGACTATATAGTGAATGAGAGAGTTGGTTTGGATCTGAGTGACCACGACTTCCCTGAGAAGTTCCAAAGATGTCATGCGCTCGGCTGCCCAATCATTTCTTCCCCGTGGGAGAAATGAGGCACTGCTAGTTAGCCGGAGCAACAACCGGATTTAGGGTGACAGAGTTCCTTACACGTGGGTCAGACTCAGTCCCCCACACCGTTATCGATCCTGCTGCCTAGAAATCCAGTAGTCTCATTTAGGATAATGAGAGCCCACGCGACACCATGACACCCTCAACCTCGCCAAGCACCTCCACTTCCGAATCCACATCAACGCCAACACCACCCTCAAAGGAACTCTGATCTATAGACCATCAGGCCCCCACTCTCATTTCTGCGAAGCCATTGCGACATCGTCAGCATCAACGCCCTCGACTCCACAGAATACATCCTCCTCGGCGATCTGAACTTTCACCTAGAAAACAACAACGACGGCAACACCACCAACCGACTGGCCAACCCCGCCAACCTCGGCCTCAGACAACTCGTAAGCTCACCCACCCACTCCGCAGGCCACACACCCGACCCCGTCTTCTCAGCCAGAAGAATGGAGAAAAATATTGACGGATCAACTGATTTCCACACTCGCCCAGGACCCACCCCCAGAGACCACGGACCCCAACACAGCCACCACCAACCTGAACCGCTGGATAGAGGACTGCACCAACACACTCGCGCCGCTCAAAAAAAAAAAAAACACCCTCCACAGAATCAAGGCCAGATGGTTCACCCAAGACCTACAGGAATCCAAACGGCTATGCCGCAGACTGGAAAAAACATGGCACCGCGCACCTACCAACCACAACAACACTGCATTCAAGGATGCCATACGCAAACATCACCAACTGATCAGCACCACCAAATGGACCCACTTCAAAAACCGCCTGGACACCAGCACTCTCAACAGTAAAGAGCTCTTCGGCATCATCAAAGAGCTCTCCGCTCCCAAGACTTGCTCCAACGAACCCCCGCCATCACAGGAGTTCTGCAACTCACTCGCAACCCACTTCGGTTGAAAGATAGAAGAAATCCACAACAGCTTCAACCCCCAGACCCACCAGCTGACTACAAACACCCACGAACCCAATCCCCCAAACGACATCCACCTCCTCCACACCTGGACCCCCGTCAGCAAAGAAGACACCTCCAACATCATGGCCTTCATCCACTCCGGATCACCATCGGACCCCTGCCCAAACCATATCTTCAATAATGCAAATATCATAATCGCTCCCCACCTCTGCAACACCATCAACAGCTCCTTCAAGTCAGCCACCTTCCCAGAAAGCTGGAAGCACGCAGAAGTCAACGCCCTGCTGAAAAAACCCTGGGCAGACCCAGACGACCCGAAGAACTACCGACCAATCTCCCTCCTCCCGTTCCCAGCCAAAGTAATCGAAAAAATCGTGAACAGCCAACTATCCAGATTCCAGGAAGACAGCAAGGCACTCGACACCTCCCAATCCGGATTCTTCAAACACCACAGCACCGAGACCGCACTCATCGCTGCCACAGACGACATCAGGACCATGCTCGACGAAGGAGAAACAGCAGCACTCATCCTCCTTGACCTCTCCGCAGCCTTCGACACGGTTTGTCATCACACTCTCCGCACACGCCTCCATAATGCCGGAATCCGCGACAAAGCACTCGACTGGATCTCATCATTTCTTTCAGGCAGAACCCAGAGAGTCCACCATTCATATCAGAAACCTCCAGGATCATCTGCGGCGTCCCCCAAGGCTCATCTCTAGCCCCACGCTCTTCAAAGTGTACATGCCCCCACTCGCCAACATTGCACGAACACACCACATCAAGATAATTTCCTACGCAGACGACACTCAGCTAATCCTCTCCCTAAAAAAAGACCCTGCAGCTGCAAAAAACAACCTCCACAACGGACTCCAAGCCATCGCCAGCTGGATGGAAGCAAGCTGCCTCAAATTAAACACAGACAAGACAGAGATCCTCATCTTCGGAGCAAACCCCTCAGCATGGAATGACTCCTGGTGGCCCACCTCCCTAGGATCCGCACCACCTCCCACCACCCATGCACGTAACCTGGGTTTCATACTGGATTCCACACTCAGCATGACTCAGCAGGTCAACACCATCTCCTCTTTTTGCTACAACACCCTACGCATGCTCTGAAAAATCTTCAAGTGGATTCCCGTCGAAACCAGGAAAACTGTCACCCACGGCCTGGTCAGCAGCCGACTGGACTACGGAAACGCCCTATATGCAGGAATGACAACCAAACTTCAAACAAAGCTGCAAAGAATCCAGAATGCATCCGCCTGACTCATTCTGGACATTCCACGCAGCAACCACATCACCCCCCACCTCAGAGACTTACACTGGCTACCAATACCAAAAAGGATCACCTTCAAACTCCTCGTCCACGCACACAAGGCCCTCCACAACACAGGCCCAACCTACCTCAACGAAAGACTCACCTTCCATACCCACAACCTTCGCTCCGCCAGCCTCGCCTCCGTTCCCCGCATCCACCGCACCACCGCCAGAGGAAGATCCTTCTCCCACCTGGCCGCCAAGACCTGGAACTCCCTGCTGCTCCACCTTCTCCAGACCCAAGATCTCTTAACTTTCAGGAAACACCTAAAGACATGGCTATACGACCAGTAGCTCCTCCCCCCAGCGCCTTGAGACCCTAACGGGTGATTAGTGCGCTTTATAAATCTTATGATTGATTGATTGATGCAGCCGCTCCCATAGGTGGTAAACCGAGCGCGATGCGCTCCTGGTGTGCCTGCTCCCCAACCGTGACCCTCTGCAGTGAGGCCCAATCTTTATGAACAGTGCCGGACCAGGTCCTGTGTGGAGTCGGGGGTGATTGCCTTAGATACGAGCCGGCCACACTTGCAAGGGTGATGTTGAACTGAGGTGGGGTGCTCACCCAAAGAGTCCACGCAAAGGGTTAGTCCCTTCAGTAGCACCCAGTTCACACAGGCTGCCACTTCATTATGATGGACCCCTGTCCCACGGGTTCCGTCGCTCCAGGGGTCAGGCTATACAGGCACAAACCTGCTTACGAGGTCAGACATGATCCAGGCTGACAGACGGTCCCTACAACGCGTGTAGTAGATAGCTGCAGCACACCTCCTCGCACATGTTGCGAGCCTCACTGGGCCCTCAAGCGAAGGTGTACTCCGGTGGCAGAGGAGGACCTGTCTCCCTCCTTCCTCGGCATAGGGCCCACTCCAGCACAGGCAGGGAGGCTGCTGGTAGTACCCCTCTGAAACCCACCCTGTCCCTCGAGGACTCCAGGAGTTCGGGGGGTGTCCAACTGCAGGCACTGGAGGGTTGAAGGGTCACGGACCGTGGACAGGCTCCAGTCTGACTTCTGTGGCCGGACGCGATCAAGACCGTGGCTCTTCCGGCATCGGAAGGCCGTGAGGCTGCTGCGCTGCACACACCGGTTTGTGGAGAGTAACAGCCCCCTCCTACGCTCGCCGCCAGGGTGAGCAGACTGTGGCCAGCTTGTGGAGGTACTCCCATCCTCTGATAGCCCCTCCGGCCCCCCGGGCTCAGCTTCGGCATGCAGAGTGCATTTACCAAGCGGCCATTACCAACGACGGCCAGACCACACCCTAAAACCTAGAATTTTACAAAATAATTATCTTAAAGCTGCTACTGTGAGTCTGTTGAGATATTAGCCTGTGTATGCCTAGCACCTACCTCCCTATGAGGAATCTTTAACTACTTGACTAACACTACCAATGACAGCAAATTGCTGGACAAGCTAGCACTTGGCCCAGTTGCTCAAGGCCCATAGTAGGTTGGACCACAGGACATCACGAGTAAGAGTAACCAACCACCACAGTTGGGTCCGGGAACTACTGCTTGCCCTGTAGCCTTCTGAAAAGGGTTTTAACAGGCACATTTGATCTTGCAGTAAAAAACAACAGGGCAAAATTATGAACCAGTTTTATGAGTCATAACGCAAAATTTCATAAACTTTTGGGACATTTTATGTAGTTTTGCAAAATAAAATTAAACACGTTTTGCCTAAAATTACTCACCACTACCATTATTATGACATTGTAGCACTTGCATTGCCTGGTGACAATTGAGAACTAGATTGGATCAAGGAAAAAGGATAAAGACTCTGCTGCCTCAAATGACTTTGGAAGAGTTTTCTTTTCTTGTTCTTGAATCATAGCTTCAAGCACTGGACCAGTGTGATATTCTGGTACAGAGGGTTATTTTCACCTACTCTTTATTATTTATTTTATTTTATTTTTGTACATCATGAGCATGGCCCAATAATTCATAAAAGATTAAGTTGCAGTGCCCAGAAAAATATGTATGTACATGGGAGCTTTGCAAATCTGATGTCGCACCTACAAATGTTTAGTGAAGTCTACAGGGTGACAAAATAAAGAAGATAGCATTCAAGTGAAAAGAAGGTAGAAGGGCCTATCGCCGAAGGTACAGTTGATTAGATAAAGCCTTGCTGTGGGAGCAATATCAACAAGTGACTGGAGATTTTATTTCAAGAGAGTTGTGGAGAGGCAAACAGATCAACAAGACAATGAAGGGCAAGAGCCTGAAAAGGCAACACCTTAGTAAAGTGGTTAAGGGAACATGTGGTGATTAGTGAGAAATAGCCTTATCGTACACAAAACAGAGACAAACAGGGAGAATTGGCAAAGTGGGACTTTTATAAAGTTTTAAAAAGAGTTGGTCACACTGACTTTCCTTGCAAAAGGGAAACCGTTTCTGCTGTCATAAATAGCCGCAGGAGCAGCTGGTTTACTTCTGCCATTCTCAATAGTCCTGCTGTCATAAATGGCCGCAAGAGCAGTTAGTTTACTTCTGCCATTCTCAACAGTCCCCTATTTGACATGATACCTCTGGCACATCTCCTTCAAAGAGCCCAAGCCCCTCCTGACTCACAGTCTCTCAACTGCTCTGTGGGTCACTCCCTATCTATACGGCAAAGATCGTTGACCCTGTGCTTCCCTGCACTCTCCCCAAATCTTTAACTCCCCTACACATGCCTGAGTCAGTCCTCCTGCACCATCACCCTGCATTGCCCTGTCTTACATTGCATGGCCTTGCCCATCCCACCCCACCTGTGGCTGGAAATCAGCACATCCTGTGGACCACAAATAGCTCATACTTCATTTTGGTAAAGTGAGAAGTCAGACCACTTCATTAATCTTGAATGGGTCATGTTCCAGACTTTGAACCACTAAACTAACATAGGGTAAACCCTTGCCTGACCCTAATCTGTTTCCCTGCATATATCTATGTATGTAGAAATTATATAGCATAAACCTAGCCAGAAGTCAATGGAGACCAGTACAGGGTTAAAGAAAAATGTGCAGTCAATCACTGATCGGAGTGAAAGCTGGATTCTGAGAGTTACTTTGCCATTATGTAGTATTCTTTAGAGAAGTGTTCTCAGCTCTATTTAAAACTGACGCATGCTTGGGGCAGATGAACAGAATGATGTTCCAGATCCTAAGTGCTAAATTAAAAGACTGGTACCTTTATTTTTCCTTTTTGCATTTCTTTACTCCTGTCTGATAATGTCCTGGCTGCAGGTGTGCTGAGAGACATTGGAGGTCATGAGCTTGTGAGCATGATAAGCAGAGTGCCAGTCATGATGGCTCACTAGATGTTGCAACTGGTTTTGAAGATAGTGCAAGCTGGCAATGGGATATAGTGGAATTTCTTCAGGTGAGGGATGATGGTGTCCTAGTTCATCAAGCCTTTTGTGAAAATGTGGGGTGCTCTTAAGGGGTAACTGATGGTTTAGAAGGCTGAGAAAAATGTTCTTGACCCATCAGATGCAGAAGTGGGAGGGCTTGAACAGCAATTCTGAAGTAGCTTTCTGGGAGGGATGTTTTCACTTTGTTTAGAATCACTAACTGGTTCCAGGCCATCTTGGTTTTCTTCATAGTATGTTTCATGAGGGTGAGTTGGGTATCCAGAGTGAATCTGTTTTACTTGGCATTGGTTGAAAGTTGGGGCTCACATCTCTCCAGGCTCATGTCAGTGCTAGTTGTGAACTAGTTGTTTCACATAGGCAAACAGTGTTGGTAAGGCTGAGTTTCAGGTAAGGCTGTGACATCTAAGCCTGGATGGGGTGAAAGCAGAATTAGAGGCATTGGATGTCTGCAGTGGATTTCATTTTCAACTGGGGTGTATGTTGTTGGCCTATTTGTTAATTGTAATTGGCCTAATTGGACTATATAGTGCCAAGCCTCGCCATACAGATACTAAAAATAAAATGTGGCAAAATGGAATTCTGGGGGATTCCACAGGTGCTATGAATCTTGTGGGGCCTGGATTCACCCATCTGAATTAACTGGTGTCATTTGGAGAGGTTGACCAGAACCAGTGAATGGAATTGCAAGAGAACCCTATTCAGAGCTTCAGGGCATTGATGAGGATGGGATGGTTTACATTGCTGAAGGTGGCTAGGGGGTCCAACAACATCAGGAGACCCTGACCATCTTAAAATTGACAGGTGGTTATGGCCTATGATTTGTAATGTAGTTGTCATTGTGCTGCAGTATGATCTGAAACCAGATTAGCAGCCCCGCAGCATAGAGTTGGTGCTGATATGATTTTTGAGTTTTGTGTAGAATGCTGTAATTTAGTAAATAGTGGGTATGTGTATGACAAGGGCATCAGGATTTTAGTGTAGGGATTATTCAAGTGCGGAAGAATATGGTCTGCTTTGAGAACTTCTGTGAAGATGTGGTGAGTGAGGGAGGTATTGATTGTGGTGAGTAGGGATGGGAGAGCTTCTTTAGAGATGGTTTTAATAAGAGACGAGAATAAAATATTATCTTCAGAAAAGATGGCTTTGAGGGAGTTGAGAATATTAGTAAGATTTGGAAGAGACAGGGATTTCAAGAATGACCATTGTCGGCTACAGCTCATAGATTAGATGAGATAAGAAGAAAAGCAAGCTTAATGCTGTTGATGGGTTGTCTGTTTTTCTGAAATGTTTTCACTGCAAAAAAGGTTGATGGCATAATACTTGACTGTTTAGTGTGTGACTGGAGAGATAGGCATGGGACTGATGCTGTGATCGATTGTCTTGAATAGTGTTCTTCTTCTGCTAGCAGCTTCATTAGAGATGTTAGTATAGTACTAATATTTGGCTGATGTGATGAGTTCAAGTGTGTGTGTGTGTGTGTGTGCACGGGGTGCGCACGCGTAAACTTGTGGAGTGTAATACACTGCTATAGAGGACCTGCCTGCTGTATGCATCAGTTTGAGAATCAGCTGTAAAAACATTTGGAGGCAGCATCTTTCAAAAGCATCTAATGGGATCATTGTAAACCTTTTATCAGTATCTCTGGTTTCTCAACATTGGTGTCCTCTATTTGAAAAGGTGCAGCCAAACATCGGACAGGTGATGCGGATATGGTCTATTCCTATCTGCAGCTATCTTTAGCCTTTTTTAGGTAATGGTGGTACGTCACCTTCACACAGAAACCCCACTGCTCATTTCTTCTATAATTGCAGTGGGTAGTATATCAGTGTAATCAACTTGGGACGCAATGGTCACAAACACATCAAATTTGTTAACAAAGCTGTAGACTCTCCTGGTACCACATTCCTAGTACCAAAATGTAATACTCAGACCCAATGTGCAAATGAGCAGGACACGAAGGAGAAGTACATAAGAGGTAAGTTTTAATCCACATACAATAACCCACGACCAGAGAGGCAACTGATTCTCCAGAAAACTTCCAGTATTCTGCCAGTCATGGAATCTAGAGCACAGAACATTCTAAGAATGACAGGGGTGCAAACAAGCATCACTTAAGGAGACATAATAAAATAAAGAGCAAGCAATTAAATGCTAACAATGAAATGAGAAACGTTAACTGTGAACAGCACATAAAATATGTAACAGTACACTGCACTCCCCCTATTGGAGTCTAGAAGGGCAAACAGAGCATGTTCCATTATGCATGCTATCAAATCGGTAAAATATGCATAATTAGGGCGGTATAACTCATCTCAATACCAGCATACCAGAAACTGGGGTAAATTACAAACCAACTAGTTATCACACTCCAAGCGAATGCAAATTAGAGGGTCCTACTTCCATATTTCATAATCAGGTCTCGGCTGAAATCTAGCATCCCTAAAGTAGAGTTTAGGCACTATATGGGTAAGCAATGTCAAATTAGGCCTGGCTGATCAGCTCTCAGTTATCCAATTAGCAATTTAACCTGAGATGTCAGATGAGGCAAATTAACTCCTGATTTCGGATAATGCTGAATTTTAAACCAGTACAGCTTTTAGAAGATACAGTCCTAGCTTCTTTGGGAAATGTACCGGTTATCGAAATATTCATTTGCAGTAGCTGTGTGGTATGTAGCTGTACCTCTCTGATGCAAAATGTTGGAAGTCATTCTAATACATGCCTGGGGCAAGGTGTACGGAAGGCCGGATCAAGAGGCATTTGCTATAAGCATAAAAGACAGTTCAACAGATCGATCTCTCTCTCCGGAGATCTATATGTAACACGTAGGTCTCAATTTTACATTCTGGTACGGTCAACTCAGACTGTTTCATCAGCATTTCGAGATGACAGAACAAGTAGCATTAAGATGATCTATCATGGCATCTACTATTTACAGTGATAACTTGGTGTAACGGTTACACCTACATATATATATAAAATAATATGGCATGACCATTTGACCATGTAGTATAACACACTTTGTCCTACCCATCCACCAGTTTCTGTATATGACAAAAGTAGAAAACATTGTAAAACAATTTAAACAGAATTGCATTCTCCTTTTAAAATGGCTATTTCAGGGAGTTTTTTGTTCCAGCTTATTGTTTTAGTACATATTTCGATTAAACATAGTTCTCTGAGTACTTAAATTTGAAACATATTCATTTTAATGGTGTTAAAAGAACCATTGGGATTCTGCATCCAAACAGTACATTACGCACAGTTAATTACTCACTAAGTAGAAATTTTATTGCACATAAACTGTAATTTCTCATTTAAAAACAAATTTGTAAGGTTGACTGAGTTTTTTTAAAGTGTTTAACTCTAGCGTGATGCAAATAGATGTATGCTGTTACATTTCGTACAGTGGCGAAAAAATAGTAGTTTCCTTTACAAATACAGCGGAAACACTGATATTTTTGTGGTTGACACAGTTTAGGGCGTGCTTCTTACCACTTTTTAAAAGACTCGTGAAGGAGTTACATAAACAACCGATTTTGTTTTTTTTTAATCCATCACCAAATCAGCCATCTTTGTTTTGAGAGGGATTCCACTATCATACTCGGCCGATAGATTTCAAATTGAAATTGAAACATTGATATATTGCATACAAGGCAATACAATAAGTAATTTCCTTCAAAAATATAGTTTAACAAAAACACTGGGGTTGTTGTAGCTGTTACAATGGACTCCATGCTTCCTGCAATTTTTAAAAGATCAGAATTAAAGTTTCAGAAACTATATTTAAAAATATTTCATCTCTGAATAACCGTCTTAGTCTTAAATGGGTGTATGCAATCATTATATCTGAGAGTTCAAGTTGAAATTGTTACTTTCCTAACAAAAATTCTCCTTCGGTGACCCCAAACAAAAAACTGGGAATCAAAAAAAGGAGCAGAAAAATTGTTGTGGCACCTGAATAGCGACTTTTTACAAGTGATTTCTTTTAAATACTTGGCAATGAAGTGCAGATTCTTTCTGACTAGCCCGGCCTTCTAAAGTCACTCGACCAAAATGTAATAATGAGGTTAGCTTTGTGTACTAGGCGGAATAAGTAGAATTGATGATAACATGTCCACCCCTCTCCCCATCACACGCACACTATTTTAATTAATGAACTGGCGCAAATAAAAATTTGGCAGGGGTAAAATGTGACCACCCCGTCTAGCAGCAGAACGTTTTGTCCATCTGCTTCAACAGCAAGAGCCTTGACATCCCTGGCGCGGTATGGTGCGCCCCTCGGGCTCCTTCCAGACAAACTGGCAGTATGTTTTTATTCCCTCCGGAGCTGTTCCCTCTCCCTTCCTATCAGGTGCTGCCCATATCCGTCAGCCCGAATGGGAGCTGAGTTTGCAGGCTGACAGGGGATGGAGAGGGCTGGTGGTGCTGATGTCAGAGCCGGGAGACAGCTCTGATTGGATCTAATTAGACTTTGCAGCGGCAAATAGACAGGCTCCCTGCATGACTGCCTTCAAAGTGGCTGGTGCCAAACAACTAGCAGAGGTGCACAAAAGTAGGGGCAGTGCATTTCCAGCCCTGCGAGCGCGAGGCGGGCTTGGAGGGAGCTGGCAGGCACTCCTGCAGGCTGGTGTCTGTTCGGTAGAGTGCAGCTCTGCGCGCGCGCCTAGAGTGCCAGCTGAGGGGATCAGAGGCACGCGGGCGATCAGAGCAAGTGACTCGAGTAATAACACTAATCGAAGAAGAGAGACACGCAGCAGCAACTGGAAGGAACCTGCGGCACGGCGCACATCTATTCACAAAAGAGCAACTCTTTCCTGAGGCACGTCAATGGCATCAGTTCTGGGGAGCAGCAGATCTCCCGGCGGCCCGAGCAACCACCAGCTGAAATGCAAATCTAAAAGGAGACGGAGGCGAAGATCAAAAAGGAAAGGTAAGGTCCCGTCTCCATGGCTCCCCTGAGACTCTATTTCTCCCTACCTTTTGGCGTTGGTTCCCCTTCTCCCCCGTGCCTCTTTTTGTTGTTGTTTACCGGTCTGAAGAATGTACGGCTACACTTGGCATACTTGGGACAGGGGCTGCCTGGTGCCCTGTAGTGCAGGTGCGCCAGGTCCTCCCCGCGCAGTTCACAAACGTCAACAAGCAAAAGCCGAAGCAGAGGAATCTCTCTGAAAAGAAAGGGTTTGTGTTCGCGTCAGGTGATTATTAGGCGGCCCTGTCAGAGTAATTATCAGAAAACCTCGGCAGCCAGGCGCGCTGGATCCTGCTGGGGTACCCTTTACAGAGTGAGGCTTCGGCTGTCCTCGACAGAACAGGGCATGGGCACGAGGGAGACATGCTCCTTCTCACATCTTTCATTTGAAGAGTGGGGGTTGGCTTTGTAGTCTGCTGAAAACTCTTGGGCGTGCAGCAGCTCTTTTGCAGTAATGTGAAAGAAACGAGGTATACAGACCACCTTACGTGCACTGTCTAGGTTGCACGTGGCCCATAAAGAGTATTTAAGCGGAGTAAATACGAGAGATTCTGTAAAAAGTCAAACAAACAGTTAGGATTGTGTGTGTTGGGAAAGCATCAGACTGAAAGGTAATTGTTGAAAATATCACCGTATTTTATGTGTATGTGCTTTATATATAATTCATAACAATGGCTTTCTTCCATGCATATTATACTCATGTCCTACACATATTAACACGTTTTCTCAAACAAAGGAGCTTGTTGTGCAGACTGAAAAGAAACAATGCAATTCAAAAGCCAGAACTCACTAATAACTACTGTGTACAACTGAAGGGCTGAAGGCAACCTCGGCAAACTTTTTAGAAAGTGAAGCATCCCACGTGGTCAGGTTGTACTTGTGTTGGTAACCACTAGCAAATTCTCCCATGGCTGATTCTTGGTGCGAATTCAAGTGTATGGCAACAAGTTCGCGCACCTGCACTGTTATATCGGTGCCTTTGTGTCTCTTGTTTATACTTTGTCTCATAAAATAGGCTAAACAAATTATCAATATAACAAAGGTAGGATCATTCGGAGTGGTTTAAACTTACATTAGTTACATTTTTGAAACTACACCAATCAGTTTTGACATAAAGGTCTAAAATATACATCTTAAGTGTTTATGTTCAATGTTTCCACAATCAAAAGTGTATCCCAGTGAACGACTATGATATATCTATAAAATTATGCCAGTGAAGCAAAAAAAGGCCCTAACTGGCTTTCATGCTAAATCGTGATGGAATACCATAGTGCTAGCATTATGAATCAATTTTTAGTAAGTCAGTCTTACCAAATGGTAACCAACAAATTGCCATGCCTTAGAATGTCTAATAGTTTCAAGTCGCATTCTGTAAACTTTGCATTAAGAGTGATTTTCTATGCACATTGGATACGTTGGATTTGAGACTGTGTACTACATCATGTAATAATGCTCATTGTTCAGTCACTCGACTTTTTTTTTGTATCTGTGTAGTTCTGTCCTATCAATTTAAAAGTCTCAGATTCACGTTTGTACTATATATCACAGCTGCTCAACATTTACAGCATTCTTTCTGCTAAATCAGATATTAGACATTAAGAAGGGTGCATATAACTTCACCCATAAATATTCAGGAATACTGGTTCACTAAGGATCTGGAAATGTTAGTGTTACATAACATTTTGACCCGTACCAGCCAAACATAGTATGGTGCATTTGTCAATAAATGTGAGAAGGATTGAGTGAGTCTGCCTGAGAGTTATTTTTAATTGTTGACCCTAGACATCCTAACAGTTTCATATGAACGCCGTTGCAAAATCAACTTTTGACTGTTTTCCACTTGTACATAACAAATGTGATTTTGCCAAAAATAAAATGCTGCATAGAGTCAAATAATGAAAGTCCTGTTTCCATAATACTGTCTTTCACATGCATACTACCGAAAAGTTCATTTAAAATGCTTTGGACAATTACCCCCACCTTGCACTAAAGTAAATCTCCACACATATTTCTGTATGTAGGTGAGTCCCTAAAAGATGAATGAGGAAACCACTTTACACAAAAAGACCACAAGACGCGGTTATCGAACATGACAGCATTAGTCACCTAGCGTGCAATTCTTCTTGTCACCGAGGCCTCAGATAAATAGCTGTCAGGGGATGCTGATATATAACGAACTAATCAGGCAGAGTGATAATGGACGCACAATCTGATAGCCGGTTTATTTAGTCTTGCACCTTCTGATATGAAGGTGGAAAAACGTCAAATAGCAGAGCAGAGGATGCCTCTTTTGTTGCTTTGTACTTCTTGTCAAATGCATGTATGTATCAGCTGACAAAATACCCACTCTACAAGGGTTTCTGCAACCAAACAATGCACATCTGCACAAGAGATGAGTTGCAATTAGCCCGATTAGCTTGCCTGATGAATTGCATAAATGTGCTATTCCGTAATTTGAAATGTAATTGTTATGGTTCATTTTGCTTTTAAAATGATTATTTCTAAAAATGAAAACAGAAAAGAATCACAGCACTAAAATCAAAGTGACTATCCACTAAATAAGGTGTGTTTTTGTTTGGTGGTATATTTCTCCGAGTTTTTAATTCCCAGGGTTTCCAGGCCTAGAAAATGTTTCTGAAAGGAAACATACGAAAAGGAAAGATTGGATTCATATTACAAAAGCGAGTAACCCAAAGATCCCGTATGCACACTTCCTTCCTACACTAGAGCGCCTATCAATACTGTCGCGATAGAGCGTGACCTTTGTTCGCCTTCAAAATCCATTATCTCTATATCACATTAACAGGGGAAATAATACATCTATTGACCACTTCGCAACATGAACAAAACTTTTATCTTAATTTGCAAAATGGATCGTACGCTCTCCCATTAAGTTTGTTTAATTAAACGTGAGTTAGAGTTAAAAAAAAAAACATGGCCAGTTAGAGGTATGATTATAGAATTATTTCGGACTAACCTTCAAAATTTTAGGACCTTGGTCACCTTTTTCCCAGTCAAAGATGAAGATCCTTTGTTGTTGATTTCTTTATAGAGCAATTCTGGCAGACACACTTCAGTGTTTCTTTGTTTATATTGAGAAATCGCGAGTTTAGTCAAAAGGTAAAAAAGAAAGGTACACATACATGTGTGTTTGTTCTTTGACAGAAGTTCACCAAAGTCAAAGTTCTTTAAGGAGAGTAAGTAAATTAGCCAACGGTCCTCTTATTTGATTCCTGGTGGTTTGTGCATCCCTTGCAGCCAGTACAAAAAGGAACCCTTGTTACTGAATAAGAGCACATGGTATAATGTTAAACTTGCATCTTGACTTTTGGTGCTCTGTATCATTATGTTTTTAAAGGGTATATGTTAAGGCGTGTCACATCAAAGCTTGAAAGGTTGATTTTACAATAGGGTTAGGATTTGGGAGATTACATGAAGGGCTCAATTTGATGCTAGTTATTTAAATCTATATGTATGAAATTAATTTATCTATAAAGGTGCTTGTGTTATTTTATTAGAATACCTGAATATGTTTTCTCATATGTGCTATTGACTAAAACGAATTTCAGAGGCTGACTGTATTATAATCCTCTGTTTTTAAATCCTTTTGTGAGGATCCATTACTCGCACTGAGGAAGTGTCCTAAACACTTGATGAAGCTGCTGTTGGATGAACGTGAACACTCTGTGCCAGGGGACGGAGAGGATTGTCAGTCTCAATAAAGGAGCACACCCGTTAGGAGATAAATACTGCATAGTAATGGATGTCATTCTGCGCATAGTGTACCTGTTTTTTTTTATGTAGACCAATAAATACAGAGCGCACCTTACATAACGATAGCCAAAGAGCTAAAAAACCCTATTTTTCAAATGGCAAATCAATTAGAGAAAAGTACATTCTTTTATGCACATCTTCTTAAAGTGGATATGTTAGATACCGCTTCTTAGACATCAATTGCTGTCTGTTCCATTGTCACGCTAATGGATGCTACATACTGTTTTAGCCAGAATGTGTGTAAAGTGCATTTAGACTTCTGCTCAGGTAATTTAAGGCTTGCAAAAAGTAATGCTGTGAAAGAAGGGCGATTTGGCTTTCAGTGAGATACATTGCAAATAAGGAGAGGGGTCTAGCACTTGGAAGTGGTATTGACAAATGTCGAATTTCAGACAGTTTAGCTTGTAATCACCACCTAGGAAAGGTTCCAGTGATCAGTAAACCTGTGTGTCAGCCATTACTGAACGTTGTGTTGCATTATTTTCAGTCATACCTACAATAAAGAGGCAGGATTTATAGGTTTATCCCTTGCAGTAATTAGAGGTTTTAAAGAGGAATGCAGAAACCAGTGCACGTCCTGCAAC
This sequence comes from Pleurodeles waltl, assembly GCF_031143425.1. Classification (NCBI taxonomy): domain Eukaryota; kingdom Metazoa; phylum Chordata; class Amphibia; order Caudata; family Salamandridae; genus Pleurodeles; species Pleurodeles waltl. The sequence continues at coordinate 682,952,436 of NC_090449.1, read as the reverse complement.
ACACGGCCTGTAGACTTAACCTCAGTACATAAATGGCATATGCCCGACTAATAGGTTAATAGTTGACTGGCATGACTGCTAATGATTAGTATTGTAGGATCTCCTGGATTGTCTTAGAATCTCAGGTACCTGCACACAAATATGAACCTAGTCCATTTTCCTAATCTTGCAGGTCAGTCTAAAGATTTGGACACTGAGTCCCTATTTTTGTAATGTATGAATGATTGTGATTGTGTCTCAATACTTCCCGGATGTAATGTTTTCCGAACGCCCTACAGTAGTTTCTCTCTTCTACATGAAAATTATTCAGGGTAGAAGGGGTGTACCAAGACCTTAGTCTGTTACCACAAAGTCACAACTTCCCAAACTGTCATCTAAGGAAAAGTGAAATATTGAATTAGAACTCTGGTAAAGTTTGAGTTTACCTTCAAACGATTTATTTTGTACAACTCTGCAAAACATAATCACTTTTATGCACACAGAACCTATACGCGCATAAGGTAACAGCAAATAGCAATAAACGATTATTAAACCATTACTAAGTAAATTGTGTTGCCATACATCAGAAATATGCTTTCTAATTAGTCATCAACAGTCGACTAGTAAGCAATGGTACTGCACTCCATTCTACCTTCAACAAACAGATTTAACTTACATTTACTAGACAACATAAAGACCAACTACGTAGTTCAAGGAGCAAGTGGTCCTGAAATACAAAAGGAAAAACCTAATCACTGATATCCACTACCCCACATAGCTGCTAAAGGATAACTACTACCCTTCCCCTGTATCTGCCCTTCCCATGTTCCTACTTTGACTACAGAAGATCTGTTAAGCAGTCACGTTTGAAGTCCCATCAGGTGAAATCTTAATGGCTTATCATTTAAACCAAATTATTCCAGCTTGAGTTCTCTGAACTTGTTTGTGCTCCAGTTATCACGAAGTTGACACTTTTTTGACCCTCAATTTTCACCAGATTGCTGTACATGCAGATTGCGACCTAAAACATTTTCACTTTACATGTACCTTTCAAAAGTGTCCGACCTTGTTCACTAAAGTGTGAAGCACTGAATATGATTTTGAGTTTTTCTTAGACCACCCAGAGTCATCATAGTATTTTTTTATGATGGCATGCTGATAATTTGTAGATATTGATATGCAAATCAATGTTTGTGGATATTGATCCATGACATAAAAATGTATACAGGAATTCTACAATCCTCAAAATCCTAAGTGTATTCAACTACATTGCTGGAAATATGCACAGTATTTTTGTTTAAGTGTGAAGCTTTCTGTCTCCACTTTAAGAATGCCTTGTGTTTTTCTCAGTTTTCTGCAATTACATGTACATTGCTACTGTCCACTTGGATAGTGGGATAATGTGGTAAGTTTGGAAGCAATGAAACTCATGAGATGAATAGTTAGAAGATTATCATATTTGACTGACAGGTAACCTGGATGTTTAGTGGAGTTGAGAATTTTAACTGATTAAATCCATAAATGATAGTGCATTTAGCAAATTGCCTTTGCAAACGGAGTATACATTTTATGACCATTATGTGGTTAATTTAGATATTTGATTCCAAAAATGAATGACAAAGTTTGATGCCAGATAAATTGTTTTTTTTTCTTCTTTAGAACAGCATTTAATTATTGCCTTTGTGGAATGATCCGCTACTGTATGCAAAATGATGTTTCAATTGTACAGCTGGTTGATTGGTCAGACCAAACATGCACGGTGCCTCTGTTCTGCCTGGTAGGTAGGCATTGAGGGGTGATTGTGACTCTTACCAGATAATAATGTGATGAGTCCATTATACTTTTGTTGAGTGGATTTAGTTACTGTTTATATGTCTGTTGTATAGCTGATTCATCTTTACTCAGGTAAGGTAATCTTTTCTTGGAGCTATTTAAGAGGTACTTTATTGAAAGATCGTGCGAATCAAGAACTCGCAAAGCCGTACTGCAGTCTAAACACTAAGAACAGGCAGAGCTTGTCGACGGCTCCTGCGGGGCAAAAATCAAAGTGGGTAAAATGAAGGAAATAAGTACACCAGATGGATGACAGAAGTAGGATTATTGTGAAATGAAATCCCATGAAAAATTAATGAAATCGAAAGATTGTGCTAAGGCTGGAGGTATGGAGTCAGCCTAGTGCTTCATCTCTTCGCACTGCCAAAGTAATAAATGAGCATGTTTCATCTTGGCTGGGTTCAGGGACACAACTCCTTCTCCACGACAAGCTTGTGTCGCACCCCAAGATGCGCAGAGCTTATCAGGCTGCTCTGGCAGCTCAAGAGGAAGGGCTGGATTTGGCGATAAAATGAAATCGATTGCACATTTATCTGCCATCTAATTCCTAATCTTTTTTTCTATTTTATTTTTATACTTGCCTCCCTGTCTAAGTGATCCGTATAATAAGACCAATTTAGGACTGCATGAAGGGCGTCAGTTATGGTGGCGTGAACCTAAAGCTATTAACTAAATAGAGGACATGCGTGGCTAAGGTGGAAGGATTCGGATTCATGTTTAAATTAAGCCTCATTACTGTATATTAATAAGGTGGATCACAATTTAAAGTCAATTGCCTTAATGTGAACTTTATATTTTAGGCAAATACTTTATTTCCACTTTCTATAAATAAACTTTAGCAAGATTTAAGAACTCTATGAAGATACCAAATCTGCCTCTTGACACTTTGTGACCCGGGTTTATTCAGTTTACAGATGATAGTGACATTTTGCGTACCGCGTATGGACCCTGATCTGAAAAATGCAGATCAAGTTCACAGAAGTGGGGTCCAGGGCTGACAAATAAAATGGAAAAAAAATGAAAAACTAACAGGCTAGGTAAATTACTTATTGACTCTGTATGTATAGTCGGGTGCATTCCAAGCTGTGTATGATGGAATTGTGTTTAGCGAGTACACAACATGTGTATATTTGACAGTTTTCTTGCCACGTGTTGCACGTTCATGTAGGCAGCACATTGGCTTAGTCCCAGTTGGTAGAAAATGCATCCATCACCTATATGTTGAACTGACAGTCTGTGTTTTGGATTGATTTGTCAGATAATATTTGTGTAGTGATATGCTTTAATGCAGAATTAATTCTATGAACACCGACATTTACTCGAGTGACAGTTCATGACCTGCGGGTAAAAGTGCGTATATGTTAGTTACAAGTTTATGTAAAATTTTGCGCACCTTTATAGTTTGCCGAGTGGTGGGTTGTTGCAATGTGAGGATGTTGTGTGCTGCATGTAAGCGATTCTGCTTATTTCCACCATTTACGCTGAACTTGCTCATTCTTGTTCTGCAGCTGACATGGCTTCTGTTCCTACAGCATCATTGATCACCATATATAATATATTTAAAAAATATAAAAGGCATAGTGTTTGTGCGGGTCTTAAATTCTCAAAATATGGCTGTGTGCTGTTGAAGTAAAACGTGGTTTATGTGTTTTAAAGCACCTGGAATTCAGTTGTCTCCTTTACCACTGGCTCAATCCCGTACAGGTCTGCAGGGTGGTTGCAAACAGAACATTTGTCCTTGTATCCGAGATATGCAAAGCAAGAAGTACACGACAAAACCCTGAAGATTGACCTCCGAGCAGCAGATTCTTGAAGCATGAACGTTTTTGTTTGGCAAAACTACTGTATGTATGTATGCGTATTTATATGGTATTTCTAGTGCACAAACTTAGCCTAAAAATAGCAGAGCCCTATACATGATCAAACCAACAAGTAATGGGAGAGGGAGCTGGATTGTGGAGAGCTAACTTATTGTGATGCAGTGTTCTTTAATATGATGAGTCTTCATCTATTTCCTACTTTGAAGCAGTGTGTGGGCAGTCTTGATGGATACGGGGATGTTGCTCCAGATCTTGATTGCATAATTTGGAAAAGGTCTTCTGTCCTGCGTTTTATTTTTTAATTTGTTACACTCCTTAGTCAGATGGTGGCCTGTATATTAGTGTACAGAGCACCACCAGAGATTGTGAGCTTGTCCGTAAAATAAGCTGGTAAGCTGGTTGTGATGGCTTTGTCAATGGTTAAGCTGGTTTTGAAGATAGTGCAGGCCAGCTAGCGAAGCCAATGGAGTTCCATTAAGATGGGGGTAATTCAATCATATTTCTTCAGGCCCTGGATGAGATGTACTATGGAGTGTAGGAGGCATGGAGCAGGGCATTACCACCATGCAGATTAGAGAGTACAGTTTGGATTTATTTAGGAGATAGTTGGTGACAAGCCATCTGTTTGTTTTTTAGCAATGTGAGGGTGAAGTTGTCTGGGATGAATCCAAGGTACTTGGCATTGGGTGAAAGGTGGGGTTCAAAGTCATCAAGGTTCATGCCATTGAGTCAGGTTTATACTATATCTTACTCACTGTTCTTGACTAATAACAAGAATTCTGCCTTAGTTGGGTTGAAATTCAGGTGGGTGCCTGACATCCAGGTCTTGATAGTGGTCAAGCAGTATTTCAAGTGTTGGATGTCTGAAGCAGAAGCAAGTTTTATGTAGAGGTGTGTATCACTGGCATATTGGTGAGTCTTGATGCTAATATCGGTGAGTGGAGCAGCAGCTACTCGATGTAAAGGTTGAAGATGACAGGAGACAGTGTTGAATCCTGAGGACCCCAAGGGTTATAGGGTGTCTTTTGTGACCTGGATGAGCCCATGTGAACAAACTGGTGTCTGTTGGACAGATAAGAGGAGAGCCAGTGAAGGAAATTGTCAGAGAATCCCATACAAGACTCTTGGGTATGTATGAGGGTGGGATGGTTGACTGTGTTGAAGGTAGCCAAGAGCCCAGCAATAGCATGAAGAAGGGGGCTTCTTTACCTGTGGTCAAGAGTGCATTGTCTGTGATGTGTAAGATAGCAGTGCTGCAGCATGAACTATAGCCAAACTGAAAGTTTTACATGATATGATCTTAGAGTTGAACATAGACTGCTTTTTCAATGATCTTGTTGATGGATGGCAAGGTCATAGGTTTCTTTAGAAGTGGAAGGATCTAGACTATCGTTAGAGTTTCTGGGAAGATATTTTGAGTGAAGGAGACATTGATGATGGCATGTAGAAGTAGGAGAGTAGGGGTAATAGAGTGTCCAGAGACAGAGCTTTGTTGAAGGACTATTTTAAGGCATCATCTTCATAAGAAGTGACTTTGAAGGAGTTCAGTATGCCAGTGAGATCCTGGAGAGGTAGGGTTTGAAGGCTGACCATTGCTGGATTCTACAGGATGTGGTGGATGTATGAGATAAAGCAGACTTGGTGTCGTCGATATGCTGTGACATTTTCTGTAAGTTTTTGCTGAATAACCTTTGCACACATTCTATGCAAAATTAAGTTTCTATTCATGAACAAAACATCACAAGAAATTATGGGCAAGGAATGAGGGATCAAGATTAAAACATGCAAAGAAGCAGGACACACGCAAAGCTGTCTCAGTGCTGTAAATCATGATGATCTATTGACTAAAGTGATCACCTTGGGACTGGGTAGTTTTCAGCACTTTTCTGAACAATCATGTGATTCATGTGATATCATGTTATATCTCTGTGCTTTTAATTGTAAAAAAAAATAAACAATAGTCCCTGTTATATCTTCTCTGGTCCATCACAGTCTGATTTCTGCTTTCTGGTCTCAGCAATCTGCACACACCATACTAATCTAAGGGCAGATTCATGTCAAAATGTATCTGCTTCAATAAACCTGCTCTTTGTGAAGCACTATGAGCCATAGAAATAGGTCTGCACAATATCAAATACCCATAAAAATGTTAATATGCCTCTTGCTCCTGATTCATTTCGGAAGGATGAGTTGGCTCAACTGGGGTTTGAACCTGAGATGCTAAAGTTTCCGTGTCAGTTATCACAGGTATTTAGGGCTTTGTTTTGAGCAAGGGAGTAGTCCTGAATCAGGCGCAAATGTTTGTTTGCGCAGTGAGTCGAGAATACAAGAAGTGCACAAAATGTGCACTTTTTTCCCTGCAAACATTTTTCCCTACAGACATTTTTCTAGGTAATACCTTGTGGACTTTGTGCAGGAGTTATAAATAACACAATTCTGAGTTTTGTTGCTCAGACAACCTCCATTAACACAATAGCAACGTTGCATAACCAAAGATGGCTGATAATACCACACTAAGTAAAAAACACACCTTGGGGTCTCAGTGTTTACTTGGTGTGGTAAAACCTTTCCCATATAGGAGCACAATCCGTATGAGGCCCACAGTAATTCATAATCAACAAAACCAGAAGTTGTTGAGGAAGACATATTTTGAAGCCCATGCAATCTTAAAAGCTTGCACAAACTGAAAATGGAGACAGTGTGCCGAAAAGGTCATACACATTTGTCTAATGAACATCAGCACCTTTAATGGGCCATACAGAAGTGGTTTCTAAGCCGTACAGCAGTAGCTACTACAGAAATAAAAGAGGCCCAAAGGAATTTCGATTAGTGGGCTTGCTTGAATGCCCGGTCAGGGAACCGTCTGATAGTATTTCCAATAGTACTGAATTGCACTTGCATTTCTTCTTTGGAATATTTTTATGATTTCTAATCTAAACCCTAATGCTTACTACTGACCCTTGATAAAAGAAACCTTTTGCCAAACACCATTCATGTTTCTTTCAGGATTTATTTTTACATAATGTGAAAATCGCATGTCCTACTATTTTTAATTCGTAACAATTGCAATTAAATATAGAACATGTATTGAATGCTTCTTTAAAACCTAAACACCGTGTATGATGTTCAAATTAATCTCTTCAGACTCCATTACTCTGTGAAACTGAAAACCTGGCTATACCAACAGGCCACATTCAGGGCACCCCTCACTCCTTAGCAGGTGATGTGCGCACCATACAAGTCAATATAACATGACATGACACAACATAACATACAGCATTTTGACCCATGGAAGGTCTAAAAAAGAACGTGTAAATAAATAACATATTACAGCACTAAACAGACCTACTAAACCACTTGAGGTGGTAAACTACAGGAAATATATTTTAACGTTAAATAAGGTATTGCTTTATTGCACACACATGAATATATCTTAGCTGGTGTGACATTTAGGTTGTAAATTTTATTGCCATCATAATTACATTACTCCTTTTCTGTTTCCAATCTTTCTGTCATTTCTGTTACTGTATTCGTTTTACACTTTATATACTATGCATCCCTCAACACAACTATATGGGCACTTAAAAGCATGGCTTGTGAGTGTAATTGAGTTTCGAGCCCACTTTACATGGCTCCAGCAAAGTATTAAATGGCAGTCAGATTCAATATGTCTCCTAATCTCTGAGTCAACAACATGGAAGACAGTAAATTAATTTGTTGATACGTGTATGATCATAAATGTTAACTGGGATTTACAGTGAAGTAGTGTTGAAAATGACCCTTTCTGCATGGTCTCCCCCAAACCTTTTGGCTTTTACACTCCATTTTTTCCTGAAATCCTTTTTGTTGCCCCTAGGACTCTGAGCACCTTACCACTGCTGACCAGTGCTAAAGTGCTTGCTCTTCTCACCTAAACATGGTAACATTGGTGTGTGCACAATTGGCATATTTAATTTACTTGAAAGTCCCTTGTAAAGTGGTACAACGTTTACCGGGGCCTATGCAGTAAAAGCTACTAATGGGCCACAGCAGTGATTGTGCCTCCCACTTAGGCAGCCTTTTAAGCATGTCTCAGGTCTGCCACAATTTGACTGCAACTTCGACTTGGCATTTAAAACCCCTTGCCAAGCCTTAAACTCCCAATTTATTACATATAGGTCACCCCTAAGGTAAGCGCCAGGTAGCCCTAGGGCATGGTGCTAAGTAACTAAAAGGTAGGACATATACTTTTAAGTTTTACATATTGTGGTAGTGAAAAACTCCTTGAGTTGTTTTTCACTACTGTGAGGCCCACTCCTCTCATAGGCTAGCATTGGGAATTCCTTAAAACAATTATAAGCTGTAATTTCTGGCTGTATCACGTTACCTATCTTTGGAATGGTAATGATAAATCCTCCTTACTGGTAAAGCTGGATTTAGCCTTACTATTTTAGAAATGCCACTTTTAGAAAGTAGACATTGCTCTGCTCTTACAACCCTGTGTACCTGCAGCCTGTCTCCAGTACACGTCTTGGATTGGTTACAGCTGCACTGTATGCATTCCCCCTAGACAGCCACAACCCAAACACAGAAAGGTTAGGTGTGTCTGAGTGCTTATCCGCATTCATCTGCATTCTGATGGCTCTTCCAGGGCAGGAAGGAACAATACATACACCTTAATAGGCAGTGCCTGTCCCCACTCAAAGGGCTGATTACCCCTTACTGATAGTATGGCACCAGGGGTGAGCAAGAAAGACAACTTGGGCACTTCAAAGACCGTTCTTTGAAGTCACCTCCACTTCAAATACACACTAGGGTATAAGTACTGGGTCTCTGAGCCAAGAAATCAGACACTTATTGACCAACAACTGGAGTTTGTCAGAAGAATTACTGTACTGCATCAAGGACTGTTACTCTGCTGGACTGCTGACCTGGAAAGACTGCTCTTCTGCTGTGCTGTCCTGCTGCCTGCTGATCTCTGACCTTGCTGAGGGAGAACTGGACTCTGCCTTGCACCCTAAAGGGTTCTCAAAGGGCTTGTTGGTTTGCCGTCTGTTGCTAGAGACTCATGAATATCAAAGTCTCTACCCCTGCTCCCCGGCCTGGTTCACTGGAAGTGGACCCGGATAATTGCACCGGCAGAATCAATGCATCAACCCTGTTGCAGGAGCAAAATCAGCACATCGCACTTGGGACCCGAGCAACATCTCCAGAACCACTGCACTAACTGACACATCCCTGGCCTGCTGGAAGAGGCACCTGACGCATCAGCATCAATGCATCACTGAACCTACTGCATTGCTGTCATCGCTGCAGGACGATCAATGTATACCTTTAACAGTGTGGAGAAACCTTGTACATTGGCTTCAAAATCAGTGTGTCGCGGCTTCAGTGCTCATCTTCAGAAACCAGCGTGTTGGAAAAATCAATGCATCGACTGCGGGAGTGGTATCAACACATGTACCAATGCATCCTCCCTGCATCTTGTGTTTGCGACCAGAATCAAGGTACCCTGTTCCCCGGGCATGTGTGACTTCTGTACCCAGCCAGCATTCCATAGCGGTTGGCTTGAACTGTTGACTTTACCCTGGTCTAGTGCAATCTCAAGTAATCCCTAAAGTGCTATTTGCTTCTAAGCACAAGAACTCTTTTATTCTAAAATTCATATCTCGGCTTCTACTCATTGGATTTTCATTCTTTTGGTCTTAATTAATTTATAAAAATTATTGTCTATTTTTGTAAACCTGTGTGGAGTATTTTTGTGGTTTTTCATTGGGTTGATGTGTGTTGTGTTGCACAAATACTTTACACATTTCCTCTTTAGATAAGCCTGACTGCTTTGTGCCAAGCCAGCACACGGTAGCACAGGTTATCTTTTAGTGTGTATGTGACTTACCCTGACTAGAGTGGTGATCCCTACTTAGACTGACTGGGTGCATACCCCTGCAAACTAGAAACACAATTTCTCACAAATAGTGTGGCATTCAATCCAACCACACACCCCGAAGCTTCTTGACTGAGGACGGGTTAGGCTACATGCTGCTGGCAATCACTAGCGCTTTATAAATCTGTTTTGAATTTTGTTGTGGCTCTCTTGTTTATAAACATTTACAAATCTGTGTGGGGAAAGCATTTGCTTTTCCTTCTAATTTAGGGGTAGGTGAAGGCTACACCTGTGAATATTTGAAAACTTTGCATTGGAGAACAGGGATATTTCCCCACCTGCACAATTGAGTTGTTTGCTAGCCACAGAATGTCCGAACCATTAATAGCTAAACATCTTACGGCTGGGAAATGTCTCAAAGTATTTTTTGGTATTTTGGGGGATTGGCAAGTGGTAGGTTCGAAACTAGGGCGTGAGGGCTACTATAGCACTGGTGGAGTAGCAGGGAGTGAGGCAAGATATGAGCTACGGTGGGGGTACCCACAATAGACGGCTACTGCACTATGGTAGTCTACCCCTTCCCACTGTTACAAAGAGCGACTAAAACTGAATATTCCCTAAAATACTTCTGTGTTTGCCATAGAATTCCCGAATTTGCAAGACACTTGACTTTGAAACTTCTCACTCCTCAACTCTTAGGCAGTAAATATAATATAATTGCCTCTCTGCAAGGTGAGCAGAGTACAACAAGCTTGAAACAGTACTGTGTCATACAGGCCTATAAATCACTGTTGTCAGACAGTCACAATTGAATGTGAAATGTAGAATGTAAACTTTAAAGGGGAGCATTTCTTTGAATGAGCAATTTATTTCATAAGCTCTACAATCCATCTAACACATTCTATACCAGGCTGGTGCTTCGATAACGTGATGTAAAGAATCGACCCAGGTGCTACCAAATTACACCAAATGACCACCCCCTCCAAAAAATTGTTTTTGTTAATGTAAAGAGAGTGCTTCATAGGAAAAATGCAATTTTGGTTGGAGTGCTGGAAATCCTCTTAATGCTTCAGCTTTGTTTGTGAGTGCAGCATCAATTGTAGAATGCAAAAATCACAACAGGAGTCAGGGGTGATTGTCCCTAAGAACGAAACGGGATCGCGTATCACTGTTTGCAGTTGCATAGCCTTTTATATTAGGATATGCTTCACCAATGGCAAAAAAATCAATGGTTTGGTATAGCCTAGTTCCACCAGTCACTGTTAGTAGTTTATTCAACTTCAGGTACAGCTATCCTTCCGACGGCTTACATATGATTATTGTGCTGATTACAGAATACCGTCGTTCCTTACTGTTCTCCAACTCATATAACACGACAAAACAAGAATTTTAAACCTTTTGCTGGCACTGGCAATAGCAGGTTTTTCTTCCACATGAATAACACTGCTCTCTGGTTAAGAGATAATTTTTCAAACTCTGGTTTTACTTCGCAATCCTATGTATTTATTAATGAAGTATTTATCAAAATTCGGAGGGAAAGTGCTAAAAGTACAAATAATTAACCGAGACTGCTCTAGCTCAGCCTGAAAAATGTCAATTTCCCCAAAATCTCAACACTAACAAAGTTCTAGTGGCTGATTTCCATGCTGTGGAAATAACGAAATGGGTGTTTAATTGCTAGTCATAAAAGTGCTAGAAATAACATTTAGTAAAATGAGATTTGTAGGCAATTATGGCATTGGTATGCTGCAAAAGCAAATCAAGGGTGGAAACATTAAATTACCAAGTGCAGTGCCATCATCATCTTTGACAAAATTGTCTGGAGGCCACATGCTAGAGAAACCGTTCCTGCATTTTTCAAGCATCTCTATTTTCCAAATACGATAATTGTAAATGTAATTTGAAATATTAAGACGACTGTAAAATGCGGAAGTAATTTCCTCTTCGAAGGAGCTTATCAACTGGGGCATGACTACGTTTGGGCTCTAATCGGTGGACTGCAGCATCGTCTGTCTATCCTCCAATTTGTTTGGATTTGTTGCTAGCGAAATCACACCCAGCATTTTTATTTTCGTCTTTGCTTACTTCCATAAATGCAGAATCTCATTTGTCACGGATTGTGAGGTTGCCAGAAGGTTAAGTGACTGGCTGGAATGCACCTGGGAAATATTTATAATTATGCAGCAGTGACGGGAGAACGTGTGGCGGAAACCCAATCATGCTGCCTTCTAATAAGACCTAATTTTGGCAAAGGTGACGAAGGGGGCGAGGAAGGGGCAGGATTAAAACATGGGGGGAGATGTCCCATCTTTTACATGTCGATGAAGTGACTAATAAGCATAACTGAGAACGGCGAACGGAGTTTGGATAGAGGCGGAGCTAGCCCTGTTCACTCTACAGGGATCTTATCTTTTACAAGCCATCCATGCTCGAACAAATAACAGTGATTCTGTGAGGTGCCTGGTTTCCATTTAGCATGTAATAAAATGATGACAGCATTCTCTGGAGATTTTGAAAACAGTTTCTAGTCCAGAAGTTTGAAGACTTCAAATGACGTGCATAACACATACCTAAACATATGTGTAAACTTCTTTAAAAAAATCAAGATGAACAATGTCAAAAATACATGCAAGGAAAATGATTTTTATCGTAAATCGCTACTATTGAAAACACAGTGCCCAAAAACAAACACAAATGTAAGACTGCAGTCTTGACGCAAGCCTCTGCTAATAGTTAAAGTAAATATTATTCTAATCGCAATATGGTACTAAAAAGGTTTAGAGACACTACTCCGCGGCCATCATGTAACAGAAGATGAACACTCCAAGAGAACGACGAACAAGTATTTCAATTCACCCTTTAAAAAAAAGGAACCTATATCAGCGAACAGTTTTTAACTATTTGAGATTCCAGAGAAATTATTTTAATGTTTCGCCCCGTTATATTGAAATGCAGGATGATCTAAACAGACTTCAGTGTCTCTCTCGTATGTCAAGGTACACATTTACTTTTGGAACGTCTCTTTTTGGCACCTATCAAGGACAGAAAATAGTCATTGTTTTGTTTTTATCCATGAAGAACAATATAGCCTGATTTATCTTTATTTCACCTATCATGATTACGAATCTCATACCGACATTGAATTACCCACAAAACTTTAAAGCATACCTTGATGTAAGTGGGAACAAGCAGTTGACACTTCAAGCAATAATAGGCCTTTCGTTTAGAGTCTCTCTGACAATTTGTTCTGATGCACTGATGTGGTAACTTTGTTAACACAACCGCTTACTGTGATCGTAAGGCAAACCTGGCTTTAGATGATGTGTCTGTATATTTTTCAACATTTAAAAGTATAGGGTTAGTGTTCTCTGTTTGCTGTTGCTAACTGTCAGAGCTTTTCTGTGCCCCACCAAATGATGTCGAAAAACATCTGATCTGATCTTTTCCAGTATCTGACTGTCCCTACATTGGACATTTGAGGGGAACTCAGGTCTAAAATCAACATTTGATTGATTTATTGAATTTGATACAATTCTCTGTGCTAGTAAGGGCCACAGGCACAGTCTGCAATCAATGGCATAGCCAACATGATGAGGTGTCCGAGCAGAATGTGGCGAGGGGTCCCTGAGACTGCTATTTCTGAGAGATATTATTAGGTGTTGGTGGAAGGAGGACCCCCATGTGCAGTGGCCTGAGTTACCCCACTGTCTGCAGCAGGGCCAGCTTTAGGACTGGTGGCGCACTGTGCAACAGTTTATTTTGGCGACCCCCACCCAATGACCTCCTCCTCGATTTCACTCACTACCACCTGGCAAATATGCCCCTCGTCCCTCCATCGCTCCCCTTTCACATACATTCATGTGTTTTAAAGCACTTGTAAAGGCTGGCTTTACTAATCCACTCAGCTATCCACATAAAATATAGGGGCATATTTGAAAGCCCATAGTGCCATTCTAACACCACATTAGCATCATTTTGTTATGCTAATGTGGTGTTAGAAGGCCAATAATGCTGTGCCATATTTACAAGGTGGACGCACCCCCCAAAAGCTGACCCTGGTCTGCAGTGTAAAATAAGCTGTCTCTTACCACTTGAGAAGCCATTTATTTCTCTTTTATCTTGGGTGGAGCAAATCCAAATAGACTGCACCAACACCCTCGAGCATGTTCTCTGTTATTGAAGTTTGTGAGTTTCAGTGGTTTAGAATATTAAAACAAGCTTCTTTTATCACCAAAAATGCCCTTGTGAAGGCTCTGAATAGACCGTTGGACCCAGAATGCATCTGTCACCAAGCTGGTCAGAGGTCTTGTAGTCTGCATGAAGATTTTTTTACATGCATGTAGGAATACAATGTTAGGTGGGATTTTCCATATCACAGCCAACCCATTAAGACATCTTTAGCAAAGCAAAGAGAATATTGGACCTGATTTAGAACATGACGGAGGGGTTACTCCATCGCAGCGGTGATGGCTATCACGTACGACGAAATCTAAATACCATTGTTTTCTATGGCAAACGGGATATCCGCCACTGTTGTGAATGGAGTAACCCCTCTGCCGAGATCTAAACCAGCCCTATTGACTCTAAGCACAAACACCCACAAAATTCGATTAGGCCATAAGTGAAAATGAGGATCAGTTTCCAACTGCTTTCCACTCAATTTTCCCATTAGAACCACTAATACCTTTAGTCATGGAATTTAAAATGGCAGCCATGGCACCATGATATCAGACCTCGAAGGAAGCTGATCATGCAACACAAGTGACAGAGATGGCCACCACTTTTGTGTCCAGGCAGATCCTTCCTTGTGATGAGTGAAATAATTAATTAATCCGAACATCTCAAACTCACTGCAAAATCAAACTAACAAACCATGAAATTTGCAGTGAAAGAAAGACAATAGAAACATGGATTTGTCATCAATTAAAGTAGTGTGAATAAAATGTTGATAAAAAGCTATTTAACCTTCTGCATTGTGGGTGTGGTTCAAGTGATATTGCAAATGGATAATCTGTGAAGCCTCTTAGACAATGGCCTCACTTAGGATTTGGATAAACTGAACATTTGCCATAAACTGAATAATGGTCCACTGTACCAAACCTGAAATCCCATACCTCATTTACTGGTGGGGAACTCTTGGTTAGAGGCACCAGGAGTAACCTCAGGTTTTCAAAACCATCATCCAAGGGCTCCAGCCCACTTAGGAAATACTTGATGCAATAAAAAGCCTGTCCAACCCTGGAAGTGGGACTCATCTGATTTCCCTCGTGGCATAGCCTTCGGATAATTGCTCTAAAACTACATAAGGAACTTACAGCCTGATATGCAGTCACAAAGCTTGTGATTCACATAGACACAGACAGGATATACAGTAGTAAACACCATATCAACAGACCAAAGCCCTTTTTATTGTTAAAAAATGTGTCCAACTAAAGAGGGCGTTTTCAACCCTTTCAGAATTATAAATCGGAAGGGGGCATAAAAGGGGTGGTCCTCTCTTGTTTGTCACAATGGTATGTATCAATAGATTGCCATCATGGATGCGATAGCAAGCCATTGATTTGCTAGTTTTCTTTAATGAATCAGGACTGCCAGCCTCGAAAAGAGCAGACACTGGTGCAGAAGACAGTACATACTCCTGCTGATGTCATTCCTAGGAAGAAAACCTATTTTAAGAACAACATCTCTGCCTTTGAAGGAGCTTCTTCTAAAACAAATGTTTTCCTGCTGGAAAATGAAAGCACTAATGGATGTCTTCTGTTTTGTGCAGGCCTCCATACCAGCGCTGTCAGGCATTTACAGTGGGTCATAGATGACTTTCTGCCTAATCTATTAGTTTATAGATTTTTTTCAATGCACCTGATTTGTACATCAGTTGCACTGTAGAAAGATGGCCAGGACACAATTAAGTTGGTATGCAAAAACACAAACTCATTGTGACCAGGCATTTAGTGTTTCAGGTCCAAGATAAACTTCGAAAGCACCCCAGCACAAAGAATGTCCAAACAAATGAAGAATGAATGGTGCAGTATAAACAAGGACCACAGATAACTATGCATCATCCTCAAACTCATTTCATTCTCCACCAACACATTTGTGTTCCACTCAAATTAAAAATCAGTAATGGTGAAATAGTATGATTAAGCCACCTATTCTCTTCAGGAAATGATCCTACAATTGACAGAGCAGAATGAGCCTTTGCTCAGATGTAGCCTACAAACTCGTGCTTCATTTGAGCTGGTGGTTGCCGGTGGCATCCAGCTGCAATCATTTTTGTGGATGGTACTTATTTTTCCCCATGAGACTTTGACCGTGAGTGAAAGAAGTAGAAAGAGAAAGATGGGAAAACCATCACAAATGGAGAATGGATGAACTGGCAAGAGTTATATGAACGGGCCGGGAGTGTCTGATAGTGGATGGAAGAGTCATGAGGTCGATTCAAGGCCACACAAACTTGGTAATTTTCACACCATCATTCAAAAATATGGCCCCTGGGTTTGTGAGCATGGCTTTGGGTACCGCACTCATTCAATTATAAATTAAGTAGTACTAAAAGCAAAACACCAATAAAGAATTAGACACCTATAAACAAAATGGAAAGTATGACTTGTTGCACTGCTCAGAGGTAACAGCTAATATTATGGATTTGTGTTTTTTGTAATACACCTATCCAGGTGCCCCAAAAGCCAGTGCTTCTTCACTGTAAAATGTATAGTTCCTACAATGTAGTCATTTCTTCAATAGATGTATAGTTTTCACAATGTAAGAATCTGCTTAACCATTTCATAATAATATCTTTTTTGGGGGGATACTACATGTATACTAAAATTGTTTCGGAGCGATGCAGTAAACATGGCCATTTCTGAAACATGGCTCCTGGGGACAGCAGTGGATGTAGGCTAACATAACGTCAATCAAAGACAATTGTGACAAAGAAAAATTGAAAACTGGTTGAAGAAAACCCATCTGCAGCTTTTTTACGGCAGGTTTTCAACTGCTCTACTTAGCAAGAAATGGTCCAGAGATCTTGACTTTTCGCTGCTCACATCTATGGTTTCATAAAGAGGCAGAACGAGAGCTGCAATTGCTTTGTGAAATACTGTGTCAAAGGAATCGCCGGAGCCACGAAGCTAGTAGAATGCTGCTAAGCTGTGAACAAATGTGGTAATATGAAAACCGAGCTTTTCCGAAGATTATGCACTTACTTGGGTTTCAGATTCAAAAGGACGCATTTCAATAGGGATTCAGTGCCACTGTGTTACTAGACTCTCACCTAGAGCTTAGGGATGAAATTACATTGCATCCGGGTCGGTTTTCCGTCAGAGCAAGGTTAGAGTTGTCCTAACAGTTTGAACTTTAGCTAGCTGTTTGATTTGGTCTTTCTGTCGTGCTTGCTCTGCGCAGGCTTTCACATCTTCCGAGCAACCGATCACAATTAATGCACCACGCTGCAGGGGCTAGTCACGGGTTGCACAGGAGTGGTGGGGTGGTAACTTTACATCCGGAATTACCCGTACTGTGGGGTATAAACCCCACTATTACCGTATAATACTGAGTTAACGAAGCAGTAATGGAGAATAACATGTGAGATGCAGAATAAGGGCATGCGCCACTGCGTGTATTCATGTATTCATAATACAAACTCTCTTATAAGTTTTACCCACGAGATATCCACTTGATGAAACCTCACATAATTTGGGTGGGGGAAAACTGCATCATCGTATGCTGACATCTTCCATTTTGAGGGACAGAACTGCCAATTATGTGATAATTGTGTACCCAGTAAAAATCACAGCATGTAGTACAGGTATTTCCCAGATGCTCTATTATCGCTCCTATGTACTGTGTGGGTTATAATGAGCTAGGTTAGGCTTATTACACTGCGAGTTAGCGCGTGATTTGCAGACAACACACCTCAAACAAATATCAAGCAGTGGTTTCTGCTTCTGTTTCTTAGCTGTGATGTATGTAGCTCGGGCATTAACCGGAACAATTATTGGGGCATCCTTGCGTAGTCAGTGAGATTTAATCAAAAAAGGTGTGTATAGCCCCATTCTGTGCTGATCATGATAAGACCAATAGGGCTGTATTAGGATCCTCTTCTGTGCCCTCGAATTGGTCGAAAAGGATGCATGCACTTGTTTTGAAAGAAATTGTGTTTTTTCCCAGATTTACTGGCTCCTCACTTTCACCTACCTTCATACTCCTATTTTTTCCTCATGATGCTAATCTTTGTTAAACGTTTACAAAAATGTCCTCTTTGCCGGCTTGTTAACTATATTTTGCACATGGTCTGTTAGTAATGGAGCAATCAGAAAATATGCCAATTGAGGCACAATCCTTAAAGGCCTTAATAGGCTGGTGAAGACACCTCCGGGCACATGTGGCACCAGACATGATTTGGCAGATCAGCCCAGTAAATGCTGATTGGAGTCAATGGTAGCCTCAGATTGCTTTAGAGGTATTGAACCAATAATATTTCATGACAAAATGATACAGATCTGTATTCCATGATCAACGCCACAAGCGATGCCACATGTGACGTCAATACATACCAGTAAAGTGGCAGATTCTGATTGAATACAGGGTTCACATTTTCTGCCTGCAATTACAAAACGATAATGTTTATTAACTGAGAATAACCAATCCTATGTTTCCTTGAGTTTGTAGTTTCTTTAAGCAATGGGGATTACACATTTTAAGTTTCCATTTTAAGGTTGATTTTGTTCCGACTAATGTTTGATTTGCTGCCTAGGGACCAATCATGACACTGCACTTGCAAATGCTGATAACGTGACATAACATAACGTAATTTAACATAACATAGCATATTGGAACATAACATAACATAGCATGACATAACATAACATAGCATGACGTAACATAACATGAACTATTATATTGTAAGATCACATACCATAACATGACGTAAAATAACTCATCCAGATGTTTTATAGTAAATGAATGGCGTACTGCTTCAAGGCAGACCTTCCCATTGGGGACAGAATTGATTACAAGAGAGCCTCGCTTTCAGTTTTCCTGCATACCATGAACAGAAGAAAACTGATTCAATTTTTCTGAATGCACAGTTCAACATAAAAACCATCTGTAATCAAACCATGTCCTAAGATTAACAGTAATGCTCTTTCGGTGGATTTCCAAACAGACCTTCATCCAATTTATTCTCGTGGGACATTTTTTCGCTGTGACTGTTGACTATGATATTACATATAACAGCTTGTTTCATAAATGTTGACCAATAACTCTGATTGAATTGTAATTCTGCTTATGGTACTCCAATGCCTATTCATTAGTTGAAAGCACCGACAATTACAATGATAGGTTTGTTCCCAGCATATGAAATATGCTTTCGGATTTGATAGACATGGGATTTGAGGACATAATCTCTGGGAAATGTTGTGGATTATTTTATGATGATGAGGTCTGCCTGGGAAGTGACAATGTAAGCAGATTTTGATTTGATTTCATTATGTTTTTAGCGTGTGTGCACTTTTACTGTTATAAACCAAGCAGCTGTCCGTGCCCTGTGTCAAATGAATGAGTTTTGTTTGGTAGGGGGTTTCAAGAGTATCCTTAGCCTATGCCCATGCAACTTCACACATCATTCTACATACAAATGAACTAGCAATGCTTTTAGGAAGCACATCGGACTTAATAAAATACTGGGCGGAAAAAGAAAAAAAGCTCGAAGTTAAGTCTATATTTGAGTGTGGTGGTGTAAGTGATTCGAAATTCGAAATCCTAATTTTAGGGCTGCTGATGTAAAAACCTCTGCCACAACCAACATGTCTAAAAAAGCTCTTCCTCAACATGCACTTAAAGAAGCACTTTAAAACTGTTTATGGGCTACATCTTCATCTACTAACACACCACCTTGTAAAAACAGAACCTAGCCACAAGATTTAATTTAGTCAGTGAATGTAAAAACCTGCTTCCCTCCAGAAGTTTTCTCTGTAAGTGGACAAAACAAACTGCAGATAGCCCTGAGATTTCTAGTGTAGTCTTAGAAGCATGTTTGAAAACTGTATGTAATTATCTTCATAACATGTTTTCTTAACTGCTCATGAACCACAACTGCAGGCGATCCCGCTAGATGTATAGGGATTTGAAAAAAGGGGTGGTTCCCTTTATTACACATTCAACAAGCATATGCAATGCAATGGGTCTCGTGTTTAATCGAGTTAAAGCTATTAGTGTTGTAAACTCCTAACCGGACTTTTCTTGCCACATAAACTGAAAAGTAAAACAGTTTTACATAAGCGAGCCAACAGCCACCATGAGTGTAAAGCAAACACACAAAAGAAAACAGAAGTTCGCTCGCAGTGAAACGTATCGGCAAAAGTGCAATTATCCATGTAACCAACAAAAGTGCAATTATCCATGTAACCAGCAAAAGTGCAAATATCCGTGTAACAGGGTCGATGTCATGCAAAGCGCTCTGCCACTGACCAATGAGATCGTGCTGCCTACAAAATAAAGAGAACATATAGTGCAAAAACCATACGGAAAGCATGGAGCCTCATATGTTTTCAGTAATTGGCTGGTGCGCTTGAGAAGGGTGAAACACTGGAAAAAGCATGACATATGCATGCCTTTCACTATTTAAATCAAGTGAATTTTAAAAGGGAGACTCATGAACCAATCAAACTGATAGGCTTGACATGGGTATGGTTACAAGCCCACAGAGAGATTACATCAGGGACAGAGTGCTTTGCACTCGATCCTAAAAAGGGAGAAGGAGAATGTAGCAAAATGCCGAAATTAGGCCTCTGCTTAAACTGAGTGTTATTAGGGTTGAAAGCCCAGGCCAACCTCAGAATAATACTATGTTAACTCAAACAGTGGGAACGGCAATAGGTCTAGCCTCGACAAGTCTATAAAGTTTTTTTTTTTTGCAAATGTATGTAATAAGCCTGAAAACTGTACAAATAATAAAAAGTAAAAATACAACATTCGAAAGATGTCTTCCATAATTTGCCAAAAAATGTAAAAAATGACACACCACAATTTTTTTTTAAAAAAAATTAAAACTGAAATGAAGCAACTAATTGTGCGACAAGCCTTGGGAATTAAGTGCACTATTGTGTAGGAAGAGTTATACGTGAGCACAAGATGAATGCTGTCACTAACAATGAAGAGAGCCATTGGCTGGTGTAGGCCAACTCATAGCCCCATGCTGAATGCTGTGGTGAGCCGAAGCAAACTGTGAAGTATACTTGAATAGACCAATGGCAGAAAAGGGCTGACCAAATGCCCCTTCATCTGCATATTGTTTTGTCTTATACTGCCACATTTATATATGTATTGGTCTACTCTGTGAAACTGAAGTGCTTACCTACATGGATAGCATATTACACCATGCAGGGTGCATGGCTTGGAGTGTGTTGCTTTTGCTTTGGTCCAGAATTGGAACTGTTTCCATTTTGGGCATGATGACCACCAAGGTAATGGAAAGGAGTGTTGAGCAGTGTGATAGATGAAGAAGTCTGAGAGGGAGGTGCAATGTTTATGGTATGAAGAAGTCTGAGATGGAGGTGCAATGTTTATGGTTTTCAATAGGATGGCAGCTTTGAACAGCTGTGCAGGTGCCCTTATAGTTCTTCTGATGATCATGGTCCACTTGGCTGGTTACTGCATTAGGTTGCCCTTTCTGAGATGTTTTGTTTAGCGTTTATGGTCCTGAGGAGGTGTGTGTTACAGGAAGAAAAGGAGAAGAGATCTGCAGGTATGTACTTTAGTAATATCATCCTATATTGGATTGTCATTGTGAGGTATAAAGAAGCTGCCATAGGATGAGCTTGTTGGAACTTGCAGTTGTAGGGAAAAGTCCTCTGTCAGATGACGGGATGTGTCATATCCCTCCAGTCATTTCATGCCTGTTCAGTTGATAACAATGGTTAATTAGTGTGGGCTGATTCAGTACTGGGAGATGGACATGATTCATAGCAGTTTTGTCTTATGTGAGTCCAAGAGTGTCAAATAGTATAGGAGAATGATAATGCATCCTAAATGAACTACAATCAACTGCCCAACTGCTGAGTGTTTTGGTATTAGTGTGAGTCAGGAGAGTAATGTGAGAAAGTAGCCTCTTTCTAGCATGGTTATCCCCACTTTTGGCATGTTTGTGAGTGTGTGTAGTGTGTTTTTACTGTGTCACTGGGATCCTGCTAGCCGGGACCCCAGTGCTCATAGATAAAAACCTATATGTCAGTATGTTTTGCCTGTCTCACTGGGATACCTCTAGCCAGAACCCGAGTGCTCATAGTTTGTGGCCTAATGTGTGTGTTGTCAATAGTGCTTGACTGTGTCACTGAGGCTCTGCTAATCAGAACTTCAGTGCTTATGCTCTCTATGCTTTTATATTTGTCACTGTAGGCTAGTGACTTCATTTACCAATTTAAATTGGCACACTGGACCCCCCCTTATAAGTCCCTAGTATATGGTACCTAGGTACCCATTTGCGTTCCAGGAGATCCATATGGGCTGCAGAATTTCCTTTTCCACCCGTAGGGAGCTCAGACAAACCCGTCCACAGGCCTGCCATTGAAGCCTACGTGAAATAGTGCACACACTATTTCACAGCCATTTTCACTGCACTTAAGTAACTTATAAGTCATCCATATGTCTTACCTTCACTTGCTGATGGTTAGGTGCACAGGTACTCAGTGTGAGGGCACCCTTGCATTAGCAAAGGTGCCCCCACATAGTTCAGGGCCATTTCCCAGAACTTTGTGAGTGGGGGACGCCATTACACATGTGCACCACATATAGGTCAATACCTATATGTAGCTTCATAATGGTAACTCTGAATATGGCCATGTAACATGTCTAAGGTCATGGAATTGTCCCCCCATTCCAAATCGGGTATTGGGGAGCCAATTCCATGCATCCTGGGGGCTTCACCATGGACCCCCAGTACTGCTAAACCAGCTCTCTGAGGCTTGCACTGCAGCTACAGCTGCTGCCACCTCACAGACAGGGTTCTGCCCTCCTGGGGTCTGAGCAGCTTAGTCCCAGGAAGGCAGAACAAAGCATTTCCTCTGAGAGAAGGGTGTTACACCCTCTCCTTTTGGAAATGGGTGTTACAGGCTGGGGAGGGGTAGCTTCTCCCAGCCTGTGGAAATGCTTTGAAGGGCACAGATAGTGCCCTCCTTGCATAAGCCAGTCTACACCGGTTCAGGGACCCCTTGTCCCCTGCTGTGGTGCAAAACTGGACAAAGAAAAGGGGAGTGGCCACTCCCCTGTCCATCACCACCCTAAGGGTGGTGCCTAGAGCTCCTCCAGTGTGTCCCAGACTTCAACCATCTTGCTTTGCAAGGTGTGGGGGCACTCTGGATGGCTCTGAGTGGCCAGTGCCAGCAGGTAACGTCAGAGACCCCTCCTAATAGGTCCTCACCTGATAAGGTAGCCAATCCCCCTCTCAGGACTATTTAGGGTCTCTCCTGTGGGTTCTCTTCAGATTCTGCTTGCAAGTTTCCTTCAGGAATCCTCTGCAACTACTACTTCATCCTCTGACCTAGGATCAACCGCAGCCTGTTCCAGGAACCGCTGTAACAGCAACAAAGTATCCACAAGAGATACTTTTCCTCTGCAACTTCAGCTCCAGCCAGCAACTGCAACAGTTTCCACGGTGTGCACGCTGTGAGGACTCCCTGTCCTCATCCTGCACCAGAAGGACAAAACAAATCTCCCGTGAGGTGACAGATTCACTCCCCTGCTCACGCAGGCACCTTCTAAGACAACGACCGGTACCCTTGGACCCCTCTCACAGCTATGAGCATGCTCCTAAGGACACAGAGGGTAGACCCCATCGATATAGACTGTCCTGAGGTCCTGCAGATGCAATTTGGAGTAGGTAAGACCTTGCGTTCCCTGAGAGGGGTGGTACCCCTGTGTACTGCATCTTCTTCACCTCCTGAGGCATCTGTGCACTATTTGCCAAATACCTTTGTGCACAGCCTGGCCCAGGTCCCCAGCACTCCATCCTATGGCACTCAACTCGCTGAGTTGTTCTCCGGTGGTGTGGGACCTTCCTTTGTTGTGCTGCACCAACTGCATTTTGCACCTCCTGTGTCCCCGAGTCCTGGGACTCCCGTGGGTGCTGTCTGGCATCCTGAGAGCTCTCTAAATTGCTGAGAGCCCTCTCTTCCTCCTCACACAGAGTTGAGGCGCCCATGTCCCTCCTGGGTCCAGCTAGTGTCATTTTGACGCAAAATGCATATTTGTAGTAACTAAGGCTTGTTGGCAACTTCCAACACAAAATAATATCTGCATCCATCGTCACGTCGTGGGACATCTTTTGCATTATACAGCTATGCAGGAACACACTGGCATCTTCCTAGGGTGCATTCCTGCAGTCTTTGCTAAACCAGTGACTCTTCTTTTGCACCCTCTTCTGGGTTGGCAGGAGCTTCTGTCCTTCCTGGATCTTATTTCAACTTCTGGACTTGGTCCCCTTCTTTTGCAGGTCTTCAGGTCCAGGAATCCAGCAGTTGTTGTTTGCAGTCTTGGTTGGTTACTGCAATTATTCATATCGCAAGGTGTAGTGTGGACTAAGGGAACTTGAAGTGCTTTACTCCTGCTTTTCTGGGATCTTGGGTGGGGTAATTTACTTACCTTTACTGTATTCTTACTCTCCCAGCAATTCTGCACACACTACACTTGTCTAGGGGGAAATTCATGATTCGCATTTCACTTTCTTAGTATATGGTTTGTGTTGCCCCTAGACCTACTTTCTCCCATTGCATTCTATAACATTTCAAATTGTTTGCACTATCCTATGACTAAATACTTGTCTAATTTTGGTGTCTAATGTACATATTGTGAATAATACTTACCTCCAGAAGGAGTATTGTTTCTAAGATATTTTTGATACTATGTCACCCAAATAAATACCTATAATTATTTTTGGTAACACTGAGTATTGTCTTTACTTGTGTATAATTACTGTGTAACTGTAAGTGGTATTGCATGAGCTTTGCATGTCTCCTAGTTCAGCCTAAGCTGCTCTGCTATAGCTACCTCTATCAGCCTAAGGTGCTAGAACACTACTACTTCGCTAATAAGGGATAACTGGACCTGGTATAAGGTGTAAATACCCAAGGCACCCACTACAAACCAGGCCAACCTCCTACATTGTTATATATTTAATTGTAGGGTAATTAATTTTATATAGCACTTACATATGTTTTGATGTGCAGTACTCCACTGAAAGTCTATTCATTTAAGGGCTTAGGACAAGTGGCTCAATGTAGTTCTGATATGTAAAGTACCTCCTGTTTCTTCCTATACAGAATTACAGGTTGTAAGGCTAACATCAAATATCACAGTCTTCCCCAGCTAAATTTCAACAGGGTAACCATGCAAAAATTTATAGGCGGAAAAATGTCCAGTAACTACTGAAACTTGAGGATTTTTGAGTGGTAAGCATAAATTAGCATATTATTAAAAGTTTAAATAGATGCTGTTTATCATACCTAGAAATTTCGGACTCCTGCAGAGCTGGGTTTTATCAGGTGTGATATATAAAGCACCAACACAAAGCCACTTATAAATGAGATTGTCAGACTTAGTCCAGGAAGCTAGAAACTAAAATGTAATTAGTCTGGAAGGCATAGAGGGCCAGGGATCCTGCTTAAAGCCTAATCTGACCAGAGTGTAATATCTGTTAGTACTCTCTGCTACAGCAGAAACATTCTTATTGCATTGTGTGAGATTCTGTTTTAATTCTCTTGCATAATCTCACCTCACACGATGCAACTCCTCCTGCCTCTTTGTTGGAATACTTTATATAAAGCATCACATAAACTGTTTCCGTTTTGGCTCCCAGAACTAATGAGGCCAGAGTCTGCTGTGAAGAGTGTAATATTTCAATAAGAGATTTTAACTATTACAAACCGCCTAACATCTTCATTCAAGAAGGCTGGAGTTAATGGGCCTACCTTGAAGATTTTTTTTTTTTGAATATCTGAATGTTTCCTTTGCCATGAAAAAGATGTTTTAGCACTGTTTTGGGACAAAAAGTTCCAAAATGGTGTCTGCCGAAGAAGTAGGGTGACCCAGGAGAACCTATTCAACAAAGTCTCAATCAAAGCCTTTTGAAGTTCACGAAAAGCATGAACCAAGGTTTCTCAACAAATCAATTCCATGATCTGGAAATCCTTGTACATTTGTCCTTTACCACTAAAGCAGATCAAGCTTCCTAACCACCAACTTCAAGTGGGCCACATGTAATAGCTAACAGCCTTACGATGAAATATTGTCCCATTCTGAGCTTCCTAAACCAAATGTCTCCATCACTAACATTCACAATACCTACATGTAAACCTGGTACGCATCTGGATGCATATTATTTGCAACTGGGCACTTCTTTACTACATGCTCTCTTTTTTCTAATTGCAATGGTAGCGTGCTTTATCATAACAAAGCCTCACATTGTTTCCAACTCTGTGCACTGGTGTGGTGATATCAAGGTGTGCCTTAATGTGACCTATCTAGGGATCATTAGAAAACGTTTTTGATGCAATGTTTTTGCTTTTGATTTCAATATTGATACTTTTTTTTTTTACTATAACTGTCTGTCCCTTATACATTTTCTTCACTTCTGTGAGATTATTCTTGTCCAAATACTGACCTTTTTACTTAAGAGTGATGAGGCTAAGCTTTCAAAGGTAATGCAATGTTCCTAGGAAAACCTGTTCAACTACTCAATATTTTCACTGTCCGTACGGGCTTAGTTATGACTCGTATTGTCTGTGACCTCTCCTTACAGTTACTTAGCAGGCGGGTTCTCTACTTGGCCATATTCTGTTCAACATAACAGTTCAATAATATAACCAAGATGAAATACATGGAATGCCCAAGGTACATTAAAGAACTATGGTGACTCTCACAAACTTTGTCTGTCTCTCAAGAAGAATTTGGAGATGAATACATATGTTAATTGAGTCTGTTGTCTCAGTGAATGAATACATCCACTCCAGGAATATTAGTTTGAACTCATGGTTGCAAGTTTGCATCCCAGCAGGTCCACTCAGCCTTTCTTCTGCCTGACGGTGATAAAATTAGCACAATGGAGTTGGGTAACAATAAACATCTGGACCCAGATGTACAAATATATTGAACAGTGCAACACAGCAAGTGAAGTTGCTGGGCTGGATTGTGTGAATGGAAGAGAGCAGAATAGCACCAAATTGCTGAAGAACTGCTGGTCGGCTGTCTCCCTACTCTGGTGCAGTTTATGCTGCCATGTGCCACTGCAGAGACCATTCCACCAGTGCAAAGAATATGCATAATAGCCAGCATAGTTTTTGTGCATTAAAGAGGTCCCTTCTTGTTCAAAACCTATGCAGAAAGTCACTTTTTTCTTTGTGTGTGTGCTGCAGAATGCAGCACACATGCAGGGAGGAAGAAACAAAGAGAAATAAAAATACTTCTCCTCATTCCGCAGCCTTAGGGAGGTGCAAAATGATGGCACAAATGCATGTCTACAAGTCTTTGTAAATATGTATTTGTGTCAAAATGCATGGGTGGATACACGGGAATGCCTATGCACCACCCATGGGGCACCACCTTGACACAAAGTAAACCAAAGTAGCACATTGCCCTGCGTTGCCTTAATTTGGGCAACAATCCAGTATGAATAGTGATTTGTATTTGTACTGTAAATACCAACCCAACATTTTGCATAAGGTTTGTGTTAAAAAAGTAACCCAAGCCCGACTCCTATTGTTTGTACTCTGTGCCCTGTTATTCCATGCCAAGATGCTCCTGTGGCCAAAGCGGTGAATGCACAGTGTACAAATACATGTTTTGTTAAGTAATTAAAATTGAAAACCGTGCAAAAATAACAGAATCCCATGAAAGTGCAGCATGAACTGGATGTTTGCCGCAAGAGGATACCAAAACACTATGGCCCTCATTCTGACCTTGGCGGGCGGCGGAGGCCGCCCGCCAAAGTCCCGCCGTCAGGTTACCGTTCCGCGGTCGAAAGACCGCGGCGGTAATTCTGACTTTCCCGCTGGGCTGGCGGGCGGTCTCCTTCAGACCGCCAGCCAGCCCAGCGGGAAAGAGGCTTCCACGATGAAGCCGGCTCGGAATCGAGCCGGCGGAGTGGAAGCTGTGCGACGGGTGCAGTTGCACCCGTCGCGTATTTCACTGTCTGCGCAGCAGACAGTGAAATACATGTAGGGGCCCTCTTACGGGGGCCCCTGCAATGCCCATGCCAGTGGCATGGGCACTGCAGGGGCCCCCAGGGGCCCCGCGACCCCCCCTACCGCCATCCGGATCTCGGCGGTCCGACCGCCGGGATCTGGATGGCGGTAGGGGGGGTCAGAATCCCCGCGGCGGTGCAGCAAGCTGCGCCGCCGCGGAGGATTCAATGGGGCCGCGGTACACTGGCGGGACCCCGCCAGTGGTGCCGGTCCGACCGCGGCTTTACCGCCGCGGTCGGAATCCCCATTGAAGCACCGCCGGCTTGTCGGCGGTGCTCCCGCGGTCCTCCGCCCTGGCGGTCAAAGACCGCCAGGGTCAGAATGAGGGCCTATCTGTACTGCTGAACGCAAATGCCTCCATGCAAACCCACAGTGCCGCCTCCTTGTCGCAAAATGAACTGCGTGTCTGTATTAGCGACTGCTATAAGAATCTGCCATCAAGATTTATTAAAACACCTATTTTAATTTTACAAGTTAATCATACAATAGGCATGAAATACACCACTTAAGTGAATGAGGGAAGGCCCCGGCTGTATGTGAGACTTCTAATTATTTCGTTCTTATCTATTATTCCCTGTGAAGACTGTTTACTTATGGGAAATCTAATTATATCCTCTCAAGGAATTTCATGTGTGAATTTGCAATAAAATATTGACAGTAACTTTTGAAAGCATAAGAAGATCAAATAGCATGTAAATCTTTCTGCAGTTTCTTTGGGGATGACAGTTTGATGGGGAGCTCTTCTTAACAGCGTTAACAGGAAGTGACGCAGGGCTGTAAACACTGGGGTGATACCGTGGGACAGAACAGAGGATCTAACAAGTGTTGTTAGCAATATGAACACATTATTGAAAAATTAATTTGCTTATCCCGAGTAACAGCTCCTGATTCAGTCTTTAAACAACTGCTGATCAAAGGTTCAATGCGAAGAAACCACAATCCATCAGCAACCATCGTGTAATTTGTGGATCAAGTGGTGCTTCCTTGCTAAGAGAGTGAGTACGCGCCATGCACATATGAGTCACAACTCGAGAGCAGGCCTGTGGAGAGAGTTTGGGGGCTGAAGAAGGCTCGCTCACAATGTGGGCTTTCTATAATATCAGTTAATATTGCCTATGGATCAGTGCTTGAAGTGGAAAAATAGAAGTGCTGGTACTCTGCACCAGAGTACCTGCTTGTTTCTGAGAAGTCCCGGTACTCTCCGATTAAAAGTATTACGTTTTTCTTGAGAAGAGCTGGTCATTTCCCTCTCAAAATAAAAAAGTGCCGGTACTCAGTACCGGACAGTACCGGCCCATTTAAAGCACTACTATGGATTGCGATAACGTGCGTAGATGCCGAAATATGTCAACATTTCTTGCACATGTTGGATAAATGTCAACACAGCCCTTAACAGATGAGGATAAAATATAAGGACTGCAAATAGTCTGTTTGTCTTTTTATCTTACTTTGCTCTGCTAGTTCTCTCGCTTTCCTCCTCTGTCTTTCTCGTTTCCTTCCTCTTTCACTCCATCTCTATCTCACTGTTTTATTCTCTCTACCTTTCTCACTTTCCATCTCTATCACTTTCTCCCTCCCTTTCTCTCTCTCTCATGCTCTCTGTCTTTCTCTCTCTGGTCCTCTCTCTAATGCTTCCTCTATATGGCACCTGGGGGCATATTTAAAAAAAGTGGTGCTGTACATAGTACAGCGCCACTTTTCTTGTGCCCCTTAGCACCCCCCTAGCCCCACATGTGTGTGCCGTATTTAAAATATAATGCACCACGGCGGCAGTTAGAGACTAGTGTCAGAATTGTTTACGCTTGTCCAGAGCTTTGCAGGATTAGCGTAAAAAATGTTGATGCCATCCTGCAAAGCTCATTGAGGCCCATTGTAATCAATGGTGTGCCTCTTTTTAACACCTGCTCTGTGCAGGCATTAAAAGTGCAGAAAAAAATGACACAAAGAAATCTGTTAGATTTCTTTGCACCATTTTTTCGGCCCCCATAATGGGAGGAATGTGCCCTTTGCATACATTATACCTGGCGCAGGTGTAATGTAGTGCAAAGGGTTACAAAGTCGCTCAATGTATGCATTGCACCACTTTGTAAATATGGCACGCGGATTTTGGCCATGTTGCACCACATTAGTGTCAAAATAAATGACACTAATTTGGTGCAAGGAGGTGCTAGGGACTCTTAAATATGCCCCCTAGTGCTAAAACTGCTTCTAGGGATGTGATAACAATTACTAAGTCCGGATAATGTGACCAAAAGAGGCACTCCATCATTGCTGGTCCTTCTAATGCTACTACAGTGGCCTGCTATGAACCGCAATGGGAAACGGGGGGGGGGGAGTACACTGTGCATACAAATGCCAGATGATGCCCTTGTTGCATTTAAATAAAAATACCTTGCACGTTTTCTTCTTTTAAAGATTGGGAATAGGTGTGGTTTATGTTGCCTAAGCCTTGGTGATTTCTGCTGACCCCTGCACTTTTGCCACATGCCCCCTGAGCATTTGTCGTACTTCTTTTATTTGCAGTTGGGAATTAGGGAGAAAGATGCCCCCCTCAGACACCCTCTGTTCTTTTCTAGATATGCTCCACTATAATAGACATTAGAATATTGGAACATGGGCAGCTCCAAGGAAGGAAGTGAAGAGGCTGAGGGCCACATTCCAATGTTTTCCTTTCCTCCTGGTTCATTTAAGAATTTTCTACCCTAGTTGAATGGAATGTTCTAATAGTATTAATTCCTTCTACCTGCGGTTTTACTGGGTGTTAGAGGTTCTCACTTTCATTGCAGTCCTCGCCTGTGACTTCAGCCAATAACTCAGGTTCATGTTTTTTAACAACCCTTACACCCCTTGGCAGCATACTGTAATATTAATTAATGACCTCATATTTATTTCATCACTATCTTAAAATTTACACTTCTGAGAGCAAACATTTAGTACTGAATATATACAGATAATCCTAAAAATAAATGTTCTCTCACAGTTGATGCATACCTTACAACTCCTTCAGTTTCGACGGGTATCGCACATAATTGGGCTGGCCTTACCCCAGCCCACTCACCAGCCTCCTTTCTCCACCTGCCTCTATGTTCTACAGTCTGCCTCTTCAGTTCCAAGGCTGTGACACTGAACAGTGTTCCAGCCATAACCCTTACCGACAATTGTAGAGCCAAACCTTGGAGTGGCACGTGGCGTCCTTGTATCAAAACAGTATTACTTGGAAAAACATGACCTCCCTAGAATTGATGTGTATTCAGTGTTTTACAGTGCTTTTAATAAGCTCAAAGAATAAGTCACCCAGCAATGCATGTAAATATATGTTTATCCAAGCTCAAGCTGCTTAAACATAACCCGTTACACAGGTTGAGCTAGTTAAAATACTGTTATTTTAGGTTTATAAACACGAGTCTCTCACTAAAAAGAGAATTGCCATGCATGAAACTACATCCAGAAATCTCACTTGCCAAATTGCTGCAAGATGTTGAGAGGGGTGGTTGAGGGCAGGAGTAAATTTACAATTGAGATTCCCTGGGAATGTGAAAATTGCACTGCATGCTACATCTATCCCTTGGCTCCGCCTAGGTTGCCGCTTCAGAGTTTTATCAGAGTTAGAGCTTTATTTGAATGCATATTTAAGGCTGAAGTCTAGAAAAAGGAATAACAACAAACAGGGGGCAAGAGCAGCATGGACTTTAATGCAAACCAGAGAAATAGTCCCATTCGTCCTATTGAGTAATAAACGACATGCAAAAATGAGGTAATGTGTGACCCTTGAACTTGACGTATCCTGGTTGCAGTTAGTGAGAGAGAGGCTAAACATTGGTGTCTGGTGAGGTATAGGTGCAGCATTGCTGTTAAGTTCTCGGGTGCTCCACTTTTCTGGGTCCTTTTGAACTGTGTCACATTGTGCTCCCTGTTTTAAAGGCTGCAGTGGGCCAACATCAAGGACGTCATTTAGGGTTCGCCAGGGGTCACAGCTGCGACCCCTGGCTTGCCCTTTGTGACCCCTAGCACTGGCTTTTCGAACCCTGGCCTCAGAGGTGGCAAAACACTGGGGAAGCTCGGCTGGTGCTCCACTTTCCTTCTTTTCTGGCAATTTATTGTATTATAATAATAGTGAATAATATTACTTTATTTTTATTAGTGTAATAAAAAATTAACTACAGTTAGCTGGAATATAGCCTTCCCTAGTAGCTGAGGTAAGTAGAAATTGCTTTTAAATGCATGTTGTGTGTGTGCTTGCCCGTGAGAGCGTGTTTATGTGAGAGACATTGTGTGTATTTGTAAATGTGTGTGTTTGTGTAAGCAGGTGTGTACGTCAGGGAAAGGGAAGGTTAAAAGGCGTGTGATTCCGCTACTTCTGGCATTTTGGTGAATTTAACTTCCATGGGCAGCATCAGTGCATGCATAATGTGATAGTTTCCTATTATGATGAGGTCACAAATAAAAAATAATGTATTTAAATGTAATTTCGTTAAGATTAGGGTTAGGTCCAGGACTAAGTTTAGTTTTAGGGTTATGGATAGTGTCATGTCAAGGTTACTTATTTAGTTCAATTAAAGCTACCTTATCTTCAAATTATTAATTGAATATTTATTTAAATATAATTGTATTTAAGTCAAATTGGCAAGATGGCTTCTGCGGGGGTTAGGTAAAGGTTTAATTCGATTACATTTATTATACGAGTTAGTGCTGAGTTTATGTTTAGCAACGGTGCAGACATGGTGGAGCCGAAGCAGTGGTACTTTTAAATATATTCTTACCTGTTCCAAAGAAGCAGTAGCAGTAGATCGAGGTAGCGGTCATCAGAGAAATAACTTCCAACCAAAATAAATCCTTTGATGCACAGTGTTTTGATGGTATAATGTTTGACTGTAGCTCATGTTGAAGCTGCCACCTTGGTTCATTGCCTTACTTGATAATATAGCACCAGTGCCAGATAAATGGCACAGGTGTGCCATGCAACTCGCTTGGTGTCCTTCATATGACAGAAGCAGTTCACAAAGGACCCAGTAGGGGCAGCTTTCTTTGAATCCATGCAGAATTTCGATCAGTACTCATGGGATCAGCACAGACGGCAGAGAGCTGCCAACAGAGATCGGATGCTGACCTCTTGGCCCCAGGCCTTCCATTACTGGCTCTTGTCAAGTATTCACGCGTCCATTCAGATAGGGGTGGAGGCATCAGCGTGCAAAATAAATAGAGGGCAACAAATTCTAGCATTACATTGAGTCTATAATGCAAGGTCCAGGCCCCTACTCTTGTGACGTTTGCTTTGTGCTTCTCTCCAACCCGTTCAATCATCTGCTTAACTAGGAAGTGGGTGAACTGACAACATAGGGAGCATATTTGTTTAAAGCCTATCATTCTTGAAAATGACAAGATGGACACAAAAAAACGAGCCATCAAATCAGGTCCTTCTACTCAATTTGTTGACAAGTTATTTACAGTCGTGGGCTCTGGTTCACGAATAACTCTCCAGCCCAGCAGGAGATTTTCCTTTTTTCCTTTTTTAGCTGTATTTAGAGCAATGTATTCACAGTTCTGAGCTTCATCAATGGCAAGGAGGCTATTAAATGAGCAAAATGCATCCACGCATGCTCTAGATCTTTTTTTCCTCAGAAAGTGCGGCAGCGGCCATAAAATTAACTAGGTTAAATCTCAAAAGTACAATGGTGCTAAAACAAAAGGAGCAGTGATCAGGATTATATTGGGGAAATCATTAACATTTGAGTGCCCAGGAATCCCTTTCCGTACCAAGACTATAACTTCTTGACTCCTTTTACAGCAGTTGTAAATGCCAGATGTGTAATAATTATATTCACGTTAGTCTCTGACAATATTCCAATTTTAAATCCAGTCTGCCTGCGATGGGTGAAAAATCAAATCCTGAATCAGCAGCTGCTTCCAGGGCTGACAACAGAACCTTCAAATCGGCTTTCGCCGAGTGAATGTACAATTTCATCTTCACAGTATGCACAGCAGTGAAGACATTTTCCACACTGTCTAGGGGGGACACCCTCTGCCTCGTTCACCTTAGTAGAACATGCTAATAGTGCATTCAGGGCACATGGAACTTGTTGTTTGGTGTTTGTGCACAACACCATAAAATGTGCCCAGAAGCGTATTATGTGCAATAGTATTATTAAAATGTATATTCTAGTATGTTGTTGTGGGTATGAACTGTTCCAGACTACCCTCAAGGAAGGAGGTGAGAATGAATAAATTACTGTTTATCTCTTGGTTGTGTGCCTCAAGCGTATCCCTGTTGAAAAAAAATCATAAGGAAGGCAGCACAGTTTAGGAGTTGGGTGGGAATGTGGGGGGGGGGGATATGTAGACTGGGCATTAAAGAATCCTGCCATTCCCACACCATCCTGCAAGCTGGGGGGCAGCTTTTAGGACTTGATTGGCTGCCATGACGCGGCTTCAAAGGGCTTACTCATTATAGTATATTTTTGTAATCATTTCTGTGGGAGGATGTTCCCCAAAAACTCAGTGGAGTTGGTCAGGTTTGAGCAACAAACTCTCTCCCTTCGTCCGTTGTGGGGATTGTTAGAATTTTTTTTTTGCCAGGGCTGGGTTTGGTTTTCAGCCTGGATCAGTCAAAGTAATATCACTGGGATTTGAAAACAGAGGTGGGAGATGGCGAGACATGATTCTTATTTGGATATCTCAAAAGCTAGAAAGGGAATTGTGTGAATCTACATGTAGGGTGATTCGTCATCCATATAATCTTGTTAGGGGAATTAGGTTGAACATGTCACTTCTGCTACCACTGATATTTTCTCATTTGCTGTCTAGGTAAAATGTTACTCTGTTTGTTGTGCTTTCTGCATGACTTATGAATAGTGACATTTGAGATGTGAAGTCAGTTCATCTGTGCTATGATGCTGCTGTGACATGGCTTCATGGGTTTGATGTTAGAGAACACCTTTCGATTTTGCCCAAAAATGTTATATACTTACATATAAGGACTTTCAGCCGACTCTCTTCTTCCATTGGTCTGTTAGGTGTCATTCAAATTTTTCTTCTGCCCACGAAGGCATACAGCATGGAGCAGTGGACCAGCCCACTTCAGCCACTTGCTAACTTCAGTGTGAGTGCCAGCATTCTGCCAGGTGGTGGCTCCTCCACTAAAGCAGAGGAGCATTGCCCCACTGTGCAAAAAAATATATATATATTATAATAACACAATGTTATTATTGTTTTATTTTTCAGTGCGAGCCAGGCTCGGGTGGGATGGGCTTGGGCTGGGCTGATGGAGGGCTGGAGGAGGAGTGGAGTGCACCATAAGTGCGCATGACTCTTTGGCTTGCCATTTTGGGCCGGCGAAACATTTATGCACGCTTAGCATTTCTCCGTGGGCTGTATTGCACAGCTGGGTGGAGAACATGCACAGGCTCATTCTCCCTGTCTGAGCGCCAAAGCAGGCCAATCACCAATCATACTGGTGACAGGAGCGTTGAGATTGGCTTAGGGGAGTCTGGAGCCTGTGTGCTTCCGTGCTGCCAGGAAGAGAAGGAGACATAGAAGAGGCAGCGGCCGTTCACAGGTAAGTTAACTTTTATTTTATTTATTTATTTATTTATTTTAATCAAGCCCCCTCGTCCTTCCCCTGCCCTACCACAACTTTTACAAAACCGCCACAACTGAGTCTGTCCTTTAAAAAGCAGAACTTCCACACACAAAACAGTGATGGTAATGTGTGCTGTTTTGAGATGAAAAAATTGTAATGCCATACAGAACAGGGAATTCTGAATGGCTTTTCACCCAGTAAATCAGCCTCCTTATAATTATTCACTATTAACTAATAACAGGAGTAGACACGTGCTGAAAAGCAGTCGGAAATGGTAATTCTTGCCATCCAGAGTCTCCACACCTGTTTACCTCTAACCAATAATCAGTGCCTTCGTATGCTCATGGCATTAATGCTAATGCTTGGGAGTGTATTTTGACCTTTCATCCTTCCAAAGTTGATGGATCAAATGCCATTAAATTAGATAACAATGCCAAATCTTATCGTAAGTACTTAGCAATGTCAAAAACGTATGCAGTAACGCCATTTAAAAATATATATTTTTTATTAGTAATAATAATAATAATATTGATGATAATAAAAATCACAAAGTGGCAAATGCAGTTGCATAAGAGGTGCAGAATATTACCTACCATAGATGTGGGCTGCATTGTTTTTTTGAGCAAAGACGCTCTGACAGCAGGAAAAGAGGGCACAATAAACTCTCTTTGGGACCTTCAAAGGAAGAGCAGTGACAGACTTCTCCATCCCCATCCCAGAGCATTTCTGGTTAACACTCAAAGCCAAGCGGGGCCGAGGAAGTACCAGTCATAGAGCCAAGCAAAGCTTATAAATGCACACAAGAGGCTCTGTCTATGTAAAATTGTTTTCTGTCTCTGGCCACTGGAAGCCATCCTCAACAGAGATGCAGTCAGACATTGCACACACCAACCATTGCAGACCTCCACTTGTGCACCCTCAGAGAAAGGCCCTTTATTCCGTTGCGCTTGGAAGGTGTGCAATATATTATGCAGCCCACCGTACAGGCGCACATCAATACACTACACACAGTACAATAGACTGAGAAGACGATTGATTAATTTAGAGTTGTGCACGGATATTCAAGGGGATTCGTCTTGCATGCACCACACACCAAAACAAGGTTCGTTGCACAAAATGTTGTGTACAGTGACTATGGGCCTGATTTACATTTTGTAAGTTTACGCCACTTTTGCATAAAAAATTACATAAAGGCAGCGCTAACTTTTCATAAATCAGGCCTTTAGTCTGAACACTGGTTATAATTATGATTATATTTTGTAAGTTTGCGTTGCTTTTGCGTCAAAAAATTACGTAAAGGCGGCGCTAACTTTTTACAAATCAGGCACTAAGTGTGTTCTATGGATAATGTTAATGTAACATCTGCTATAGTCTGTGTGCAGCATTGATCCATCTGTAGTGTTGATTAAAACATTATGAACCCTTTTTTTACCTTGGCAAAACACGTTTTTTGTGTCATGTCAAACAATCAGTCAGCACTAGATGGATTTTCAGTGGCTTTATAGTTTTTTTTTACCCGAAATATTATATATGTAAAGCCTGAAGGAATTAAATACCTCTCCCAGTATCTAGTCTAAGCATCACCAGCAGGTACTCTGAGCTTGTACTCCTGCAACTACAAAATATAGCTTCTGCGCACGCCGCCCTTTTATCGTGCCTTGACCCGGCCGATTCCTTGCTGATCTCTTTTGTCCTTTATGGCGCAGTTCCTATATCATCAAGCTGTAGGTGATGGATCCCCATGCCAGGGCTTGGGTGGGTGGGTTGGGAAGGGGTAATTGCTTCTCTTGTTGTGGGAGACATTGATACATTGATTAGGACCCCGTACCACCTGAAGCAATTACAGGCCCCATCATGAATCGAGCGCACCCATTATGTTCTATGATGTCCACTGGTGATGTGCTTAACCTACCGTGTAATCTTACAGACGACCAGTAGGCATCCAGGCTGTAATGAGTTAAATGTTACTCAAGTGCCCACCCCCTCTCTGCTACAAAAAAGGAAACAAAGGGGCCCATGGCAGAAACAATGGGATGCGGTTAATTAATACTGATTGAAACACTGCAATGCAGTCTACAGTGAACAAATGCTTGAAAAAATAAATATAAATAAATAAACATCTCTATTGGTATGCTTACAATTTCAAATCAAAGTCGCTACTCGTGGAAGTCAACAAATGGTTGTATGTAATTTGCTTCCCCAAACGAAAATATATTTGAGCAACATGGCAGAGCTGAAATGTACCAGTTTTTTTGCTGAAAGCTTTGTAGCGGAATGCATTAAGACCTGATTTGTGCACATCGTACTGTACTCTTAGCTTATTATGCCACTGGGAAGCGCAGTATCAATCATACCGGGCTCGTGGGCCTTAAAATATAAAGCTGCACGCACACCGCCGAAGACAGGGAAAAAAAAAAGAAAAAAAAATCATGATGTGTTTTCCCAGCAGATAGAAAAGGGTTAATTTGAAATGGAATGCGCTACACTAACCATTCATCAGAGCATTAATGGTGACCAAACATATCGCGTAATTCTGTCGTTAATGAAAGCGATTAGCATCGCAGCGTCCGCCTCCTCTGAAAAAAAGGGCGGGAGCTCCTTTCAGACTCATGGTCATATCTCCTGATCCACAGTACAGCAGTCGCCGGCTTAGGACACGCTGTCCTCCACACGCGGAAGGTTATTAACGCTGAATGGAGTCCGCTTCTCAGGAGAGCAGCAGATAAAATGACCAAGGAAAGAAATAGCGCAACTTCTCAAATTAGCATAATTAGTAATTATCTCTTAATAGCCCCACTTGGCATCAGAGACTTGGCACTTGAAATTCCGCTTAAAGTTCAGTGAGGAAAAACAAATTTCACGCTGAAATGTCTCAATAACACAGCTCAGCTGCTGAGATAATCATCTTATATAGGTAGAGGACAGGGGAACATATGGATGTCGTAGGCCAGCCTTATAAAAGCATTAGTGTCTGTGAGGTTCCAGTACCTACGTGCTTAGCTGAAGTCTTAAACGATATCACTGTGTCTTGCTCAAAAACAGTCTCGTCCTGTAGGCATGACTGGGGATGGTGCGCATATCTACATTCAGTGCCCTGATGGCACAGGTGACAAGGGTGTCACATCCTTTTGTGAATGCAAGTGCTTTATAAGGTGTTCAGACTCAGTGGTGAAACGCAAAATGAGCCCCTCCCACAGACTGCGATGAAGGGCCCCGAGTTTCCCACATCTCACAGATATGTTGCCTTGGGGTGAATGGGAACCCCTTGAAGGGCTGGGCCCCTCTGATTCGCGGGGACTAAAGGGCATGTGTTACATCCCTCAATCGCACACCTCACAGAAATAAAAAAAATCGCTATAGAACAAAAGGAACCCATCAGTACAAGTGAAGTTACACATAAATAAGTAAGTCACTGCTATGCAGGCCCGAGCAGACCACGAAAAACAAAATACCACTCTGTGCTTCTGGGTTACAGGAGTGCATTTTGGAATGGTTTCTGAAGGAGAGCTTATGTTGATGGGCCTTGGTCTGTAAGTACTGTGTAGTCGCCAGTGCTTTAACTGGAAAAAAATAGAGGGCCACTAAAGGGTGCGTGGCCAAAGAAAGGTAACTACATGTTTTCCCCAAGAGACTGTCATTAAGGGTGTGACTTAAACTTGTAAACTATGCTTCAGAACGCTTGCCACCTGACCAGTATTTGGATGCCGGCCGTTTTCTGTTTTTGCATCCATACATGAACAAATATAACCTAAATCAAGCTAGACTTACTGGCTTTGCCAATGCTTGTTACCAGTATCAAATTAGTGAGTAACAAACGATGTTGTTGTGAATCATTAGAATTGAAAGTCTTTCAACTGTAACAACGTGCAACTGTGACTTAAACATTCCTTAGTGTGTGGAAGGGATAGCGGTCTTCGGAGTGTCTTATTCCCTTCCTTTGCTCCCTTTCCCAGCACTTTCCTCAGTTGTCCCCCACTCTGTTAGATATGTATGCCCTTCTGAAACCCTCCATCTGCATACCTCACATATCATCTCCATGCTGCTCATTACTGGCTTTTCTTTGGCCTGCATATACTTCTTTGTGTGACATCCCTTCAACCATGCTTGCACACTTTCTTTCTGTCTCTCTTTTGCCAGGCACGTTCAATATGTCAACACATTTGTATACCTCCTTCACACAAATTCACATAAACGATAACTGCACTTGCTGCATTTTAAGCATCACTCTCCGCCTTCTGCAGTAAGGCTGAGGATTGGTTGAGCGTGTAGTCTGACCACCTTTATATCCCATTGTTAGGAAGTGAAGAAACTCAAACTACCTTCAGTCTCAACTCCAGAGCTTTCAATTGTGCCCCAACCTCAATATGAACTCACAATCACACCTAGAGGCAACTCAATTCATGGTATGCACTATGACTACACAAGAGTTGTGTGAAGAAAAAACTTCAGAGACACAACATCTGGAAAATATAAATAATTTAGGATTGCAAAATGAACTAAAAAAGTGGAATGTAAAGTGGCACTGCATGACTAGCAAGGATTACTAACTTGGCATGCTGGAGCTTCCTGTGTCCATGGTGGGCTTTTTTTGGTGATGGGCATGCTTGTCCTCTGTTTCAGTCACAAGAAAACAGTGAGTGCTGCTGAAATTGATTGTTCTGCTTTTCAAAAGATGAGTTGTTGTTGGTGTTGCACAACTCATCCATTTCATAGTATCAAGATTTATGGTTCTAAGCACTGACACCTCAGCCATTCAGTTTCTGTGTTTGAGAGATGATACATTTTGCTATATTAATCTTTCTTTCTGTTTCCATGTATTGGGGTGATGCATACTTAGATGTAGGATTTCTACGGTGTTAGGACGCACAGCTTCGGTATACTGCTTCGTTAGTCCTCCTACCTCTATGAATCAGAGCCTGTGTGCTGTGCTAGCTCATTCACTAACTCTTTCTCCCAAGCCTCATGGATATTATGTTCTGAGTCATTCCAGTCACCAGTCACAGGCACATTGCCTTTCTTGTAGCTGGAAATAACCAACTTTAGCTTTCAAGAGAGAGGACTGCCCCACCCATGTGTGTAGGCCAAACGGCTGTGAACCTCTCTTAATGCACATACTTCCTTCTCAGAATCATACATACAAGACATAATTGTATCTTTTGCAAAATGAAAGATTTTCTCAAACAACACTCCCAGAAAGAACAGATCCTGGCTGGCAGTAGTCTAAGTTTCCTTCACATACAGAACAAGTATAACTCATGAAGCAGCACATTCACTGGCCACCCACGACCCCACACCCACAGTTCAGCAAAGGGAAGCAACCTTCGCAGCCCAGGTATAAAATAGGCACCAGTAGTGCAAGCGTAGCTACACATACACACACAATGGACAGTCATTAGTATGAGTTTCCCTCATCCGCACACACACACACACATACCGAGCCGCAAAACATGGGCACCAGTAAATCAAGTCCCTCCCTGTACAAAGACGCTCACAACAGGTACATCCGCATCAGAGGCATAAGCTTCCTTATACACTCAGAAGAGCAGCACAAGTATTAACAATCCAAACTTCCTTCACACAAACAGATGAGGCAAACTAGGAACAGTAACAATACAAATTTCATACACACATAAGCACATATTGAATTTCAGACCTCCACACGTGCACGCACACACACAAAGAACAGATAAACACATGCACACATGCAGCATCGAGGCAAGCTTCCCTCACACAGAACAGTGCACAGGAGCTCTGTTGTGAAGGAATATGCAAGCCTCTGCACATTAAGGCGCTACATTTAAACAACCACGTTGGAGACATTCACGGTGCAGGGCGAGAAACTAGCGACAGAGAGTTTTGGGGATAAAGGAATAAACACCATGGCAAACCGAAAATTGGTAGGATTAAAGTAGGAGCAATAGAGGGAAAGAGAAGAAACCGATTACATCAACAAAAAAGGGGTAGCGACAGGGCACAGAGGAGAGAGGGGGTCCTGCATAACAAATGCATTTCTCAAAGCATTGTGGAAGTGAAACTAAGTTGACATGGAGGATGGGTGGCATGGGTGGATGAAGGAGATACAGTTATGTGAATTCAGGGACACAAGTGGTAAGGCTGGCATGGATAAAGCAACGGGGTCATTAACAGACCGGGCTCATTAAGTCCGGGGAAAACCAGTGTTGGAGAGGTAGAAGGTTCAGTGATATAAACATTAGCAAAAAGGGAAGCTATGGGCACACATATGCCTGAGAAGATTAAAAGATACAAATACATGAAAAGATGGGCGTTTGGAAAGAATGGGGGCATTTGTGGCTCAAAGTGGAATTAAAAGAAGGGGCATAAGTCGTTGTGGTACAAAGGAAGTTATATGTTACCACATGCTACCTGGCAGAAACAAACCTCTAGAATAGCCACTGCCGTAAGTAGTGACCAGACGGATTCACTTGCTGCATGAAAGAATCATTGTGCACTGGTTACTGAAGGAAACTTCTTGCAAACCAACAGGAGGAAATGACTGCTTCAGATTGAGGCATCCACTTGCCATGCAAATATTTTTTACAAGAAAAGGAAATCAGTGATTTGTATAAAACAACCTCAGGGTGCCATGCACTCATGATTGTCCACATCAAGAGCCTTGTTACTTGAACAGAAGCATATTGGCCATGATGAACAGTGATAATGAGGAACCCCGCCCACGTTAGAGCTCAGTCTCATGCATCATGAATAAATGCAGATTTTGGGCTGTTATGTGCTAATTGTGTTAATAAAGAGAAAAACTTGTCCTCGAATATGACTATATATCTGGGTAGGTTAAATAGTTTCCACTAGTGCATGAATAAACCAACAATTTTACCACTTTTGTTAGAGCAACTAAGATTGTGAGCAAATACAAACCATGGCGGTCATTCTGACCGCGGCGGGCGGCGGTCGCCACCCGCCATGCGGTTACCGCCGAATGACCGCCCGCGGTCAAATGACCGCAGCGGCCATTCCAACTTTCCCGCTGGGCCGGCGGGCGACCGCCAAAAGGCCGCCCGCCGGCCCAGCGGGAAAGCCCCTGCAACGAGGAAGCGGCTCCGAATGGAGCCGGCGGAGTTGCAGGGGTGCGACGGGTGCAGTGGCACCCGTCGCGATTTTCACTGTCTGCAAAGCAGACAGTGAAAATCTGTATGGGGCCCTGTGAGGGGGCCCCTGACCTGCCCATGCCAGTGGCATGGGCAGTGCAGGGGCCCCCAGGGCCCCCCAGGGGCCCCACAACACCCATTCCCGCCATCCTGGTTCTGGCGGTGAAAACCGCCAGAAGCAGGCTGGCGGGAAGGGGGTCGGAATCCCCATGGCGGCGCTGCAAGCAGCGCCGCCATGGAGGATTCCCTGGGCCAGGGGAAAACCGGCGGGAAACCGCCGGTTCCCCTTTTCTGACCGCGGCTTTACCGCCGCGGTCAGAATAGCCCAGGAAGCACCGCCAGCCTGTTGGCGGTGCTTCCGTGGTCCCCGGCCCTGGCGGTCATGGACCGCCAGGGTCGGAATGACTCCCTATGTCATCATTACTACAATAGATGAAGACGAGATATAAACATAACGTTTGAGTTATGTGTGTACTCAAATTCAGGCTATGTCGAAATGGGTGCTCTCTATGGACCAGGTCCAATAAAGCATTGGAAGGTTTGTGTTCTATGAGATATTGCCCAGTGACTAGGTTGAAACCCTTGAAACCCGATGGCTAAATTTACAATCTTGGTACTTAGCCAAGTTTTGTTTGATCCTGGACAATTCTCTCTTAGCCTCAAACTATAATGCAAAGATGGGTAATACAATTAATGATTAGTGCTGTATACATCATCTTTACAATGAATTGTCTAAATTGCAAGCTTACATTCCTCTTTTTTTATTGAGCAGAAATGGCATATGTTATACAATGCAAAATAAGATTCATTACTCTAAACAATAAAGCATCTTCTTCCCTGTCTTTTATGGACACTGATGAGATAGAAGGTGTACAATCAAGATACAACCAACAAAATATACGCCTCATATCAGTTTCATAATGTACAATATCAAAAACCCACAGATGTCAAATAAAGTGTTCCTGTGCTAAAGTGCATATGTGCAAAAAAGGTAAAAATTTGTGCAAGATGTAAAGTGCAGACGTACTAAAAACACATGTAAACAAAGCAGAAACATCCTGTGAGCGTCCTGTATCTTAAAAAAACAGGTCTCCTGGCGATATGAAACAGCTTGTATCCTGTCTTCTATGGCCACTAATACAGTAATGATATCAAACAGATACATATTTGGATTATCACACAGAAAATATAGACCTCACATCGATTTTGTAATGTATAGCATCTAAAGAGCCACAGAGATCGAAATAAAGTTTGCATTCCTCTTGCCGTCAAACTGTGATTTCTGTAATCTGGTCTCAACTAGAGTTTAGCGAAATTGTATTGTATTGTAATAGTATTTATATAGCGCTTAC
This sequence comes from Pleurodeles waltl, assembly GCF_031143425.1. Lineage (NCBI taxonomy): Eukaryota > Metazoa > Chordata > Amphibia > Caudata > Salamandridae > Pleurodeles > Pleurodeles waltl. Next base: position 682,908,656 of record NC_090449.1, on the reverse strand, counting down.
TACCCCTGACGAGGCGTCGGAGCGCTTTTCGGAGAGTAGCACGCTACTCCGGAACCCAAGAGGAATTAATGGTGGATTAGTAGAGGGAAATAGGAGTTCAGTTTTAGTATTTTTTTGAGTGAATTTGAGCAGAGGATAAGCGAGCTTATTAGTTGGATTGACTAGAGTAATGGAGGGATAGAGGAGGGAAGAATCCAGAAGTGTTAAGTGGGAGTTTATAGTAATAGGATGAGACTTGGGATGGGTAAAGGAGAGATGAAGGAGGGAAGAGCCTGTGGAAAGGGTTAGGAGATCATAGTAGCAGGAGGGGATTTGGATGAGTCAAAGGTGAGATAAATGAGGGAGAATTTAGTAGGGTTGTTTGGGAGCTCATGGTAGTAAAGTGAGGTTTGGGTGAGCTAGATGTGGAAGAGGAAGGAAGGGCTTAGGCAGGGTTATTTTGGGGATGAAAGTAGTAGAATGGGTTTCGGTGGGCTTGGGATGAGTCAGAGTGGGGATGGAGGATAGATTGATAGAGGCATGACATATGGTGATGGGTAGACAAAGTAAAGCTTACAAGAGAGTACATTTATATTATTTGTATTTCTAATTTTATATATATATATATATATATATATATATATATATATATATATATACACACACACACACACATACATATACACACATATATACACACACACACTTTTGTAATCATTCTTTTTATTTTAATGTATTTATTGTTTTATTACTTTGAAACTTACTTATTTATAATCTGAATGTTATAGATTTTATTTATACACACATTCATATACACATATATATTTAATTGTGAGTAAATATACATTTGTTAAACAGATTTAAAGAGTATGTGTGCAATTTATTGTTATGACATAGTAGCAATACTTATTTCCTAAATAACTATACATCTAGAATATACACATATTCAGAGTAAAAATATTTATCAACACCGGCATATGCAGTCCATTGCTGTTGGATTATGGTTTTTATGAAGGAAAGAGCCAACTCTTGAGTAGTCTTCTTTAGGCAAGATAGTTATCCGTGGATCTTATATTTGGAGGTAATGAATTCCATAGTTTGGCTGCTTGAACAGAGAAGGATGTACCACCTCTAGTCTTTTTCTTGTATGGTGGTGTTCTAAGGCAGGGGGCCAATCTTGAGCGGAGGTTTCTTTGTTGAATGTATTTGGTTATTTTGTTTCTGATAAAAAGTGGTCCTGTTCCATGTATAGCTTTGTGGGTGATACAAACCAGCTTGAAGGAGGGTCTTCTGGCAACGGGTAACCAGTGTAGTGCTCTCAAGGCAGGGGAGATGTGGGCTTGTGGCTTTACATGTAATAGTAGCCTGGCAGCAGAATTTTAAATACGTTGTAGTTTTTTCATAAATATATAGAGATTATCTGTGGTAGAGGCCATTGGCATAATCCAGTTTGGATACTATAAGAGAGATATTAGCCTACACCTTGTGTAGAAATCAGAGGTGGGAGAAGATGTGTCGCAGAGTCTTCAAGGTAATGAAGCTTGTTCATGCTAATATGTCCACTTGGGCATTCACTGGTAACTTGGAGTCCATGGTAATTCCAAGGTATTTAACTTCCTCGGATAATTGAGTAGGTGGTCCGAGATAATCAGGCCAGGCGCACAGTGGGTCATAATTCTTCCAGTCACCACATATGAGTATTTCCGTTTTGGAGGTATTAGTTTGAGATGGCTCCAAGTCATCCACTGAGCAACAGCTCTGAGAAAAAGGAAGATTTGTGAGTTTTCAATGTCTTTTGGGCATTCCAATTTAATTAGTATTTGTGTGTCATCAGCTTAGTTGTAGCATGCGAGTTGAAAATCATTGATCAGTTCTGGTAATTATATCATGTAGATGTTGAAAAGCAAAGGTGAGATGACTGATCCTTGGGGGACCCCTGCTTTTGTGAGGTAGGGTTTGGACAAGAAGGGGGATATAATATTAGTTCTGTTTTGAAGGTAGGATGTAGTCAAGTCTAGAGCAGTCCCTTCTATGCCTGCTTTGTGGAGTCTTTGAATTAGGGTGTCATGGTCAACCATGTCAAAGGCAGCCGAGAGGTCCAAGAGATGAAGTGCAGCAACTCCACTGCGGTCAACTGTGCTTTTAAGATCATCCCAGATTGCTATGAGTGCTGATTCAGTGCCTCTTCCTTAACGGAATCCAGTTTGGTAGTCTGAAAGTATGGAATTGTCTTTAATGACTTGTGACATCTGGGTGAATGCTGCTCTTTCTATCAGTTTGCCCAGGAAAGGTCCATTTGTGATTGTCCTGTAGTTGTTGGGGTCCTGCAGGTCTAGGTTTGTTTTCTTTAATAACGGACTTATGTATGCCTTTTTCAGGGCTTCAGGAAAAGTTCCTGTAGTTAAAGAGTGGTTGAAGATTCTTCTTGCGGGTGTGGCAGCAGAAGTAGAAAAAAGGATGTTCTTGAAGATTTGCGGTGGACAAGGGTCAGAGGGGCACCTGGAAGGCCTGCTTGCTTTGACCAAATCCATAAATTCACCTTGTGATTTGTTTGAAGGACTGTAGTGGCTGGAGTGGTTTATTCTTAGAGGGGATTTTAGGAAAGGGGTGGTTGCTGATGGTTTCCCCCCATGAAATTGCATACAAATTGGCACAAAATGCGGTCTGCAAGTATCCCCCCTCACATTTTCACGTGATGTCATGCCTTGGTGAAAGAAAGGTGTGTGTAATACCAGCAGGAGGCTGTTTGGAGCAGAAGATGCCTCTAAGGTAGACATTTTCTGCGCGAGCCAGTTTCACAAGAGCATTTGGCAATGGCCTAGTCACAATGCACCCATCACATTATATTTTACACTGCCTTGTACCTTATTGTTCAGATGCTTCGACTACAATGAAATACTTATAGTTAAGCATTATTCAGTTCTTAGTACCTAAAATAAAATATATTGTAGATCTTATGCTAGATAATTTTCTAGAAAATCCAGATTGTGCACACCTTACTCTCCACAGGAGATAATAGGATCACATCCCATCTGTGCTGACACAATGAGGGCAGCATTGGCACGCACAGGAATAATAAGCTTTGTTTTCTCTGCTATGTTTTTGCACAGCATGAGGTTTGCATCTGTGCAAATGCTTAATAAATTTGGCCTGTCATGTTTCCAGTTCTATCGTTTGAGAGCCGAGACCTGCTTCCAGGGCGAAGTGGGTCAAAATGACTGGCACAACTGAAAGCCGTAATGATGCAAAATTAATTCTCTATTTCACCAATAAGTAGATGTGCGGAGAATAATGCAGATTACATGGGAAGTCCCACATGCGGAGGTTGCTATTAATACTATGCGCATCACCTTGTACTGTAGATTCTAACCATATGAATTATCGGACTAATGGGAAATTTAATAATGGGCCTGATACACAATTCCCTCTATCAATTTCTTCGTATTTATGGAGCTACGTAGGCATGAGAGTGATAGTTGAAGGAGCTTTCTCTTTTATGATTGCTCAAGATCATAAAAGTTCACTCTGTGTGATTTGTGGTCTTTCTCTTTTTCTTTCCCTTTCTCTTTCTCTTTCTTTTTCTCTTTCTCTTTCTCTTCCTCTTTCTCTTTCTCTTTCTCTTTCTCTTTCTCTTTCTCTTTCTCTTTCTCTTTCTCTTTCTTTTTCTCTCTCTCTCACACACACACTACCTCTCCCTCTCTCTCTCTGTGTCTCTCACACACTCTCCCTCTCGTTTCCCTTGTGATCAAGAAGTGTGGGACCAAAGTGTATGCTCAAACAAGTGCCATATTTTGTTGCACGCACGCAAACACACACATTCTCTCATAAACACACACAATTTTCGAGGTTCTTTTCAGAGTACACATCTGAGATGTCTTTTTTGTGTTTTTTTACAGTCTTGAGAAAGAGGAGTTCTTCTTGAAACATGATAGCTGTTTCTCACTCTAAGTGTTCATACTAATGATATATCTTACATGAATAAAGAAAATAACTTTGTGTGAACACTTCATGGATTCCACCTAAATTTGTGAACCTTGGCAATTGATGGTGTCAAAAGACCTCCAAGAGGACTAAATGTTCAGCTGTGTTTAGTTTTTTATGTCACAGCCTACTAGACAGCGCAGCTCTATGGTTTGCTAAAAACATCTTGAGGACTTTCAGAAAGTTGACCATGGAATGCATTCCACTCATTGATTACCATTGTCTTTGTGGTTTGTAACTCAAACTTTCTGGCTTTCAATTTTCTGGCTTTATTTGCTTTAGGCTCCCTAGTTCAGATCATCATTCCTGTTACCTAAACTATGTTTACAGTATTTTTCCACTTTCTGTTAACAGGCCTTTATATCTTGTACTTAACTCATCACATTTACTGTGCGTTCAAAGACCAAGGTCAAATATCAGGCACTGTCTTCCAAGGGTTTCTTTTTCTGACTTCAAAGTGACAGGATTTATGTGACACGCTTGCTGGATACTGGGGTTAGGAAAGAGTGTTGTTTTTTAGCACGCAACAACATTTAAATGAACACTATAAGTATTTCACAATATATCAGAATTTCGAACGCACAAATGAAACACATAAGTGTTTTTGTTATTTTTGAAGTGTGTTGGAAACAAATACTCTAATATGATCCAAACAAATCCTTAAACTAGGTGATGAAATTTCCACACATTTTCATCTGCACACTGTTTAGCTTTATTAGTAAAACTGCATGTCTATGCAAATGTAATGGTCATTTCAATTGAAAATGTGTTGGCCGTAACAGCAGTGTGCTACCACATCATGAATACTCCACCCTATGCCATTCCACTCTACTCTTAACTAGTTCACACGACTGCACTCTACTCTGCACCACTCCATTGCACACCACTTCACATCACTGCACTCTGCACCACTCCAATCTATGCCACTGCACTCCACGCCACTTCACGCTATGCCTCTCTACCCTACCCTGTCCCACTCCACTCTATACCAATTCACTCTTTGGAACTCTACTTTACACCACTGCACTCTTTGACACTGCACTCTACACCACTCCAGTCTAGGCCACATCAATCTACTCTGTACAACTCCACTCTATGCCACTGCAAAACTGCACTCTATGACACTGCACACTATGCCAGTACAATCTACGCCAATGCACTTTACTCTGTAACACTCAACTCTATGCCCCTGTACTCTATGTCAAACCACTGTAAACCACTGTAATCTACTGCGCACCACTGTCTGCTATGCCACTGCACTCCACCACTCTACTGTTAACCACTGCACTCTAACCTGCGCCACTCCACTCCATGCCACTTTACTCCACTCAGTGCCACTCAGCTGTATGCCTCTGCACTCTATGCTGCTCTACTCTTAATCACTGCACTCTACACCAACGCCCTGTACACAACTGCACTCTGTGCCACTGCACTCTACTCTGCATCACTGTACTCTACACCACTGTCCTCTACGCCAATCTACTCCACTCTACACCACTACACTCCGACACTCTACTCTCCAACACTGCACTCTCCACCACTGAATTCTACACTTCTATAATCTGCATGACTCCATTCTACACCACTGAACTCTATGCCACTGCGCTCAAAGGCACTATACTCTACTCTGCTCCACTCTATGCTACTCTACTCTGCACCACTTTATACCACTGCACTCTATGCTACTCTACTCTGCCCAACGTCTGTCTGCATCACTCAACTCTACGCCACTCCACTCTGCACCACTCTACGCCAGTCTGCTCTATGCCACTGCACTCTACGCCCCTCAACTCTACTCTGCACCACTCTACTCTCTGCCACTCTACTCTGCACCATCCCACCCTGTGCCTCTCCAATCTGCACCACCCCACTCTGCACTACTGCACTCTACTATGCACCACTCTAAGCTACGCCACTGCATTCTATGATGCTGCTTTGTATGCCGCTGAATTCAATGCCTCTGTACTCTGTGCCACCATACTCTACAGCAGTCTATGCTAATGCACTCCACACCAATCCATCCTACTTTATGCCACTCTAGTGTATGCCACTCTATGCAACTCCAAACTATGACACTCCAATACACACCACTCACTGCCACTCCACTGTACAACACTCTACTCCACTCTTCACCATTCCACTGTATGACACTCCACACCACTCTCCTCTATGTCACTAACGTTTAGCCATGCTGTACAGCAGCCTCACTGGTGAACAACATGGCTAAAACACATTGGCAAAGCCGATAGCTCTTGCATAGGTGAGATTGATTGTCATTACCACTTATCTGTCTACTTTATAATTCTGCATATGACTGCTTCTATATTGCACCTTGTATTGTACTATTTTATATAGGGCTGGAAGAAGCTTTAATTACAGCGCAGTAATCAGAGTAGTTTCACTAAATACACATTACTCTTGTCATGAAAAATTACTGAAATTTAATGATTACACCAGGTTTAGTAATTAAGAGTAATTTGGGGCCAAAATTCTACCACAGGAACAACAAACTAAGAGAAAGCTAGCAGATGATGGTTACTGCTATTCGTGTTCTGTAGCATTAGCATTTATTGCTAATTTCATATTGCAAAATGTATCCCCAGCCACATTTTGGATTTGAGGGTGCATTTTGCTTTAAGAAAATAGTTCTACATTGTATTGCATTGTATTGTAATATATATGATGGATTATGCTTCTCACAATACACACAATTGCAAGAACTGTTTCTGTTGCTACACATAATTACGCTCAAAAGAATTACACCAGTTACACCCACCCCTAATTTTATATTAACATTTTTTTTTAAACTAAGAAAACCATAGAGGGGTAGATTAACAATTCAATGAAAACTTGCTTTTTATGTTACACTTTATATGCACTGCCAAAAACACATGTTACTCCCCTGGGTGTCCATGGGAGGGGTCCGGAGGGGGTAAGGAGAGTGGCACTTGCCCCCCTGGATTTAGGTACATCCTGGGGTGCAGGCTCACAGTGCTGCGTAACACTACGACCGCCGCAATGTTACACTGCCTGCACTAGTACTGCTACAGCCTTTGCCAAAAAACATTTCAGGCCACTGCAGACCATGACTGATGGGTCACAGCGGGTGGGGATGATGTTAAAATGTTGCCCCCCTCAAAAAATTTAGCAGACATCCATGATTACTCTTATGCTTCCTAATTGTACTCAACTTACCTACCTGGGAAGGATGTAGGGATAAGTGATCCTAGTGGACAACCAAATTAGGGAAGTGCATACAAGGGATGTCAGCGTCAAGTATTTAACAGACCAAGCAACCGTGTCGGCCTAATTGACTCCGAAGAAAATAAATGGAATTTAAACAGATAAACAAATGGATCCAATGAACTACTAACTCCTCTTTGAGACAATATTGTTCATGTGGATATTGTATTGCCATTATCTACAATAAACACAGCAAAAGAGAAGGAAGACATTAGCAAGTTTTAAATTACAAGCAGACATTCCTTCTTATCCCCAGGCACAGCCATTATTGCTGCTGATCCTGATTGGAGCAATCTTTTTTGTTCTTAATGAGCTCGATTCTGTTTTAATGCCGCCGCATTTCTTGTTTAAAGAACTTACCACGACAAAATATGCACAAAACAGCCGTGTATCACTTTGTATAAATCCCAATAGTTTTCTTTTCTGAGTTTAAACATACAATGATCCGTGTAAAAAGGCATGATATCGAACAGCAAAGCAGCAACACACAAAATGTCTCTGTATTCAATATGTGACACCCGGGCCATAGAGCCACCTCGGAGGTCTTTTGTGATAAAGAAGGCCCTTTCTTCAGGCAACTTTAAAATGTTTGCAGGACTTGGGTGCGTTCTTAACTATAAACAATTTTCCACTGTAATTGCACGGACAGTAAACCAATGGAAAGCATGCACATTTAAAAAGAAGAATAAACTAAGATATTATGCCCATTTGCAATACCCAGACTAAAGTTGATTAAGTTGAGTTAATTTGGCGCTGATTTGTGTTATTTTGTGTTTTTGTATTCAAAACAGCCTAGTGTAAGCTGACAGAAAGGCAAAATGCACGATTTACTAAAAGGGTAGTAAATCTGCACTCTTACGGGTATTCTTACAAACGGATGCTAATTTAATATTTTTTTCCAATCTGGAAACATTTGCAGCTGTACATCTTGAAATCTGTAGCATAGTCAGCTTTTCAGGCATACCTGCAGGAAGGTCATGAGGTATTTTTAGACATTGGTATTCCCACAATGCAGATACGAATTCTCATATTTCATGTGACTTCTGTTTTTCTTATGAGTATGCTAGCTGCATACATTTTAGGCATGGGAGAAATGTTAACAATGCTGGCATCATTTGAACAGTTATCATGTGTGGTGTTAGGTAAAATTACTTTAAATTTTGCATTACACAATTGCATGGGTCATTGAGGCCGAAAATATCTAGCCGAGACATTTTTTTATCCAGTTTCCTGCCAGTATCTTGCACGATTTTCTTGTACCTGAAGTGCATGCTTATGTGAAGAAAGTCCTATGAGAAGGGATTTAAAAGAATTTATGAAAAGGTACTGGATTTTGTTCACTGTTCATAGGTTTTGCTTGTGAGAGCCTTGATTGAAGCAGACAATATCTTGTGAGCCATATTAAACATGATATGTGCCACAGGAACATGTGCTGCACTTATTAAGTTCCCCATGCAACTTTAGAACATGTATGGGCAATACATCGCTCTAGTATCTTGTGTGTCTTTTGCACAAGATGGCTTTTCTCGTGTACAATTTTAGCGCAGATGATAAAAATATGGGTAATACATGTATTTCGCAAAGTTTGCCCACTGCCACAACTGACATTTATTCAGGGAATATATCTGTATATGGTTGAGAGTGCGTTCTGCATTCCCTCACACACTTAATAAAACACCGTGTGTATTTCTGTGTTATGGTGCAGTAAAATGTATATTAACAACAATTCCAGCAGTATATTTTGACAATTCAGTTTTAGAGGGAGAAACAAAGCTGTGGACTATTTGCATTTGCAGAAGTTTTCACTTTATTGAGTCATTGAGACTTAAATGTGGCAGAAGGTACAACACAACAAATTGCTTCACATCGCAATAATGTATGCACATGACCAGTTAGCATCACATAACCCCCCCTTGTACAAAGTATTTGCTTTGATGGACAGCTGATGTCACGATCCCAGGTTACTGGTTACGCTTACAGATGCCAATGGATAGATGAATCCTTGACAGGGAATGGAGAGTGTTTGACAAGCATGCTGTCTTTATCTTTGCCATAATGCAAATCATTGCCAAGCATGCTGCTTACGAAGTTGCAAAGATATCTGGAGTATGCAGATTAGAAGTGATGAGGTTACAGCAACTAGTTACTCACCTTCTGAAGGTGAGGAAAGTATTTGCAGAGGTTCAGGAGGAATGCAGAGGGCTATCCTTTGCGTGATTCGTGCAACCTTGGATCAGTCCACCAGTGCAGGTTGCTACCTCTGCATTGAAGCAAACGTGACCATTATGCGACCCATGTGAGTCACACTGTTGCAGTGAAAACTTGCGATTTATGTTTGGTAGCCTACCAAAGATATATGCTTGAAAAAAAATAGGTTGCACATGTACAAATGCTTGGCCAAATATTAGCGTTGGTCCAATATTAATATGTCACAATATGCTCAGGAGACCAAGAAATCTACAGGCAAAATCACCAAAATCATTTCAATAATTATGTATTGGAAGACCCACTAGGATTGCTGTCCAGTGACAGCAAAGCAGGTGCCCCACTAGCATTTGGCACCTGCAAGTAGCTTTTTCCAAATAAATTCAGTAGCCATCAGTGAATACTCAGATGGCAAGATCCACAAATCAATTGCATCCTTTACAATTAGCTGTGTCCCTGGAAATTTCGACAAGAATGTTTAATTGGCTTTTGTGGGATTTTTTGTTTGTTTATTATTGTGAAGCAAAATGTTTTAAAAACAGATCAGATTCGTGCAGCAGATTTAGCTGTGACAATTTCCACGCTCTGCTGACCAGTCACACCAGATGCATACTGATGTGTCGCATTCCTCAGATGTGCAACCCTGATATCAGAGAGCTGGCGTGGAAGTCTTCTGATGAGCACATGTATCATCGATTATGGCATTTCAGCCATAGAAAGAATACAATCTCATGGATCTGAGAGGAATTCAGGACCTAAAAAGTAGCAGTATGCTTGTTCTCCTATATTACTGAGGCTTCCTGGTTTTGTATGCCAGAATAAATAACACAATTATTTAGTAGTTTTGTAGTATACTTAACAACACTGTACTTGTAATGGCGAAGTTGTCTCCAGCACGGCTGTGGTACATGGGTTTTCATTCGGGCTTTAAGCACATTCTCACAAAGTTTGATTCTGGGCCTATTCCTTTAAACTAATCCTATGTCTGTTGATATGTTCCTTAAAAATGGGAGCATAGCTAAACTTGTGCATGATTTAATACATTAGAACAAAATGTGTGGCACGATATTCTGGAATTATTTCTTATCTTAGAAATAAAACATTTTTTTCTAGAGACCTAATGTTTTTGTTCTCAAAGTTAGCTCATTCTGATAATTTTTCCTTAACTTTGTGCTCTTTGAATTTCAAACATTTGAGTTGCAACATATCCCCTTTTTTCAAAACTTTTACTTAAGGCTTCGGCAACTCTTACAAATGAAAATTATGAAAGAGGTGTTTCTGTATCTTTTTATGGATCTCATTTATCAAATGATTTTGATAAGAACTTCTCAAACTCAAGCAGTGGACATAATTAAATTACTGTGGTTTGAAATGTATGCTAGCACTTTTTGAATAATATTCCACTTCCTTTTTTTATATTCCTTTTTTTTTAAAAGAATGATCCTTGATTTATCCCAAACTTTGACACGACAAAATTACATATATGGCATATGACATTTGCCACAGTGGCAGCTCCGAATAAAGTCACAAAAAGACTATTAACATACCTTGACATGCCTTTTCCCGAGGGTGATTGATGTGTTTTGGGCACTGTTTTTTTTTTTTACATTCGTGTAATGAATCTAAGTGATCGTTGGTAGTGATTGCTGTTAAATATTCTACATGCACACATTTCCCCTGTGAGCCTCTCTGCTTCGGTGAGATTTTTCCACTTTTGCCAGAAACCTGCTGGTGTTAAAATAATTGACCGAAGACAAAACAAAGCCAGTGATACCAAAGCATGGATGCCTTCGGCAATGATTTTTAAATGTCATAGAATTGCGCTAGAAAAAAGGTAGATATGGGTCACGGTGATTGACGTGTGTGATTATGCATCTAAGGCATAAGACTGCACCCGTCCTTGACATGGAGGTCAATTCACCGAAATGCCAGGGGTAGCAGAAGTGACATCATATGCCCTTTGATCCCCACTTTCACTCAAACACACATATTTACACGCACGTACAAATTCACACACTCTCACATAAACACACTCTCACCTGCTTGCACACACACAACATACACTTAAAAGTACTTTTTACTTACCTCAGCTGCCATTGAAGGGCAATTCTAGCTAACTGTACTTCACTTTTATTACACTAATAGTGAATAATAACATATTATTCACTATTAATGGAATACAAAATTGACAGAAAATAGAGTGGAGCCCCAGTTGACATCCACAAGGAGAAGCTATTCTGTGTTCTTGGCACTAAATATGCCACCCCTGAGGCCAGGGGTCGCAGGGGTTGCATCTGTGACCCCTAAATGACTTCCACGTCCTAGATGACCACCTTTGGAGAACACCACTTAATGGATCTAAAAGGGCAGCATATGAGTTATGGCTATAAAGCGGCGATGTGCTGATGTTTGCTTTATGAAAGCAAACACACAAAGCACAGTCTGGAGTATTGCGGCCTGATACAGAGAAGGATGTGTAATCTTACAAAACGCATAGTGACATGAGTTGTAAAACTGAGGAGTTGAATGAACTGAACATTCCCAAATTTACTGCACCTATCACATTTGGGCAATTTAAGTGTAACATTAGATGAAGAGATAGATGTAGGAGTGGTGTTTATAATTATTATTATCGTAAAATTTATTTTGGGAATAATTTAATTAAAATAAAATAAATAATGCAAATCAAGCATCGACACAAAAAATAAGTCTGGCTTGCATTTAGAGCCATTACTTAATTGTTTTTTAAAAGTGTGTTGCAATGAAAAATTTAAACAAAACGTGATTGCTTTCTGTATCCAATGCTTGTGTCTGATAAATAATGTAATGAAAAGATTTCTCATTGTACTAATGAAATGTAAAACAGTCCCTCAAGCATTACAATGCAAGCACTCAGTAGGTGGTGGAATAATGCACTAAACAACCAAGCGAGTGGGGTGGAGATAAAGAGCACTATAGCTATATGTTAAAGAATTGGTCACAATAGGTCATGTGGCAAGTGTGATGTCAAGCCGTACCTAAAAAAATGTTGAAGGGGAATAATGGAATACAACACTCCATTATTCACTCATATATCCATCAACAGTGCACTGAACAGGGTGAACGTGCAACCAGAGGTGCTTAATTCATGTTCACTTTAAATTGTGGGGGCAATGGAAAATTGGTTAATGTGACACATTCATTATTCCACATAATGTTAAGAATGGGCCATGCAGGTGAAATCCCAGTGGATACAAATGATCAAAGGACTCTCACAGATCTTCCTGGAGAGCATCTACACGTGGAAACAACACAGGTGGTGCAAGGTGCAGAAATGTAAAAGTAAATTGTGTCCAATGACAGATTTACCCTGAAGCTTATATTGGGAAGTCATAATTTTGGCAATTGAGTACTGGCTAATCTACATGACTCATATGCAAGGTGTTAGCAACAGGCTGATCCAAAATAGGACGTGTGTTGTACAGATCATGCTGACAGTGGTATCATGCTGAAGATCAAAGTATTCCAGTTATAGAGGTATACCAACAGTGTGTTCGAGAAACCAGAAATAGGGTTTAGGAAAACAAAACTAGCAAAGCTTGCATGGTCCAATAGTTCAGCACCTTAAGATGAAGCTTTTAATGCTGGAACCCAACATACTTCTCACCCCAATATCTCACAGAAAACTAACTAATGTATAGTGCCTTTTCTATGAGATAATAAAATGGGAGTTTTTATATTTGCCAGTATCATCTAATGCCATTCCTTATGCAGACGAATCAAATTCAGAAAGTCTGTCTAGTAAAGCCTTATCTAGATATAAATGTTACACTTGGAGGATCTATGGGGCTTCAAAGCCAGCTGCTTTGTTTTACTCTTTTGTAGTTTTAGGATTTTCTTTTCACAAAGTGCACGGAACATCATAAATAGATGCAGATGCCCACAAGAGTTTCATAATAAGGGTCACATCATCTTTAGAAAAGGGAGGTGTCTCGAGCACTCCATCAGCATTGACACATGTCCAGGGAGTGGGCCCAAGTGATCAACAAAGTTTTTACATAAATACGGAAAAATGTGGGAGCCTGGACAGCCTTCTCTGACACCTCAAAGGACTGGAAGGTGGTCTGTTGGTTCCCTATTATCCCCCATCACACTCTTGCCAAGTGGTCTCTAATCAAGCATGCAAGGAATGGATGACATGCAGAAGATCAAGATCTGCCAGTATAGACAATTGTTTCATTATTAGTATGCTATCAAAAGCTCTTTCCAAACTGGCTAAAGTGCTGTCTTTCTGAGGGCTCACATATATTACAAGAGCAGTAGATGCTATTGCTTGTATATACCTAAAGAGCTAAAACTGTTCAATTGTCACACCTGACTCAGTTCCCCACTTATATGGTGGTTCCAGAGAGTTTCCAAGACTAAGTATTTCTCATCAATCTCAACTATCAAACAATCTCCACTAGTTACAGATTTTTTTTATTTGGGGCATCTGCATATGTAAAAAAAACTTTAGACCATGGCTTTGTGAATACTGGTAGGAACATTATGTGCACACTTCCCTCTTTTTCTGCACAAGACTTTCACTTATGCACGGAAAGCTTTAGTACATCTGGCAATTTAGAGTGAGCTAAACTCCTTCACTTGGTGTGTGATTGTGGAGAGGGTTGCAGTTATCGGATAATCATCTAGGATGGATCCAACAGTGGCAATGGTGGTGTATGTGGGGTTTCCATTACCACATGCATTGCACATATAACAGTGAAGCATCTTAGATGGGAAAATGTGCCTTCAAACTGTCAGTTTATTCTCAGTTGAAGAATCTAATTTATGTTTATTGCCTAAAATTGAGTCAAAATATCCAGTACCTTCTCTTCTGCTTATTAGTATCAAGCTGATGTACATGAAACAATATTCGTTAAATTCTTGTATCCCGATTGGTTTTTAATACTCTGCTACAATGGCCCCTTGAATAATTTTGCTGCCTGACAGCAATTTGAAACAGGAGAGTTAATCACTGGTCCCAGGATTCTCTCTGTTCTATTTTTATTGTCATAATTTGTTTATGGATGTCTGCCCTAGTGACCACACAGAAGGCCCTTACAAACTTATTTTGCAGCTGTGCATTGTTTAGCCATCTTGATATTTGGTTGCCTTTTAGCATGATGTAATATTGAACAAGCTTTGGCAAAGCCTATAGGTCCAGCGTACATTTTGATTTCTGACTAAAACATTCAAAAAGTGGGCTCCAGGAAAAAAGCAAAGCAAAAAAAAGTGATTAGGTTTTGCATACAATTTGTATAAAATACAGAAATACAGAAAGTAATGTGTGGTGTACTTTGACATGCAAAGTAGTCCCTATTGAATTTAAATGCAACAGCTCTATAGGAGTTGAATGATACAATAAACACCCAATATCATGAGGTGACAGAGAAATGCTTCTCTGGTGGAGCCAAAGCCCACACTGTGTATATTTTAAAGTATTGGTAATAATTGGTCTTGCAGACAGCTGATTATAAAGTTACAGAAGGTCAAATGACAACATGACCATCAGAAACGTGGGATAATGCTACACAGCATAGCTCAGCATTAAATGGTTCCACTATTATGTTGTACGTATTAGGGGATGAGTGCCAAATCACCACTTCAGGCACTGCCCTGCTTTCAGCAACAGACATATGGCAATGAACTTGAGCATACCTGCTCCATGAATATTTAAGAACTGTTAATTATAAATTTCAAGTCTAATAACTCCTCCTATGGGAGAAGTTTCAACTTGTTTCAGCTCCTCAATTCAAGATGATGGAAATGTGCAGATGTAGATTTGCACACAGTTACACACTGTGCCGATGAGGGATGATGGAAATAGTTCCTACATCTTCTATTTCCAAAGGTACAGCATATTTACTAAGGTAAGTTGCTGTGCAGAGTTGCATAAAAGGAAGAGAGCAAAACTGTGCCATATCCAGTCAGATAAGGTACAGTTCAGTTCTGCAAGCGCTGGCACACTTGTGGCTCCCTATCTCAACTGCAAGCACCATTGCACCATGGCACAAGAGTGCCTGCATCACAGGAAGGATTATTTTTGTGCAGGAAGGATTACTTTCCTGGACAAAAACACTCCTTAGAGGGATATTCCTCTTTCTATGTTTGTACTAATGGAAGGAGGAAATAACGAGGAGTGAAGAATATATTTCTACTGGTTACACTCCTGTTGAGTAGGCACACCATTTTGATGTAAACCCAGGTTTACCAGCCTTTGTAAACCAGGATTTGCACCAAAATACATGGGTGGATGCATGGAAACTCCCATCCTCAGCCACATAATGCCTAACAAATGTGAAATAATGCAAGGCAGTAATATGCTCTTGTGCTACATTGTATTTACTAAATCATGCAAAGCCAAACAAATGGACTTTGTGTTGCTTGGTAAATGCCAAAAAAGGTTTTGCCACAAAAGTGACACAAATCTGATGCAAAATCCCAGTAAATCTGGGCCTTCGTATCTTACATAAGACATTACACCACCTTAGTTACTCATTGATTATTGCCTAGCAATATACATTCTTTCTTGTGTAAAGTCATTCTCAACGCACATTTTGCAAACAGGATCTGTCAAAACAGATCTATACAAACTCCAATATATTCAGAATACCCGTCTTTGTGTGGGCTAATGCTAGAGGCAAGTACGACCAAAGTAACTGCGACTGTTTTTTGTCTTGCTTTATTTCCAAACCGAGATACATCTGAATTGCAGTTTCTACCTGGTTTCACAATGTATTACAATTTTGAAAGACAAAGACAATTTGAAAACTTGACAGTCTCTAGAAAGTCTTATTTTCCTTCATTTATCAAAATAGGTCAATATTTGTGCGCTCACATTAATATTGATCGCTTCAGCTCTACTAATATAATCTAACGGTATGTTAAACCTTGGTGGGAACCAGGGCTTAATTTGTGTTGGTGGTTTTCGGTGCTGAGCAGCGGCACATATTTTTGAGGGCCGGCACTTATTTTTCTGCATCAATCATTGACTGCGATCAAAAGACATATATGGGAAAGATGGAGGAAAAAAAAAACGAAAAAACCTCACCAAGGGAGAAAGCAGAAAGCAGCCAAAGGGACGGTGAGGAGTTGTAAATGGATTAAAGAGGCCCGAGATGGCTTCAGGATTACGCTGCCTCGGTATTCTGTGCTCATACACTGAATTGCAGCCGCTGTGTGTTTCAGACGAGAGCTTTGGGCACTGGAACGCTTTTGTTTACAAATTAAGCACTGGTGGGAACAGAACATAGGGAACGACTGAAGAAAAAGGGAAATAAAATGCTAGAAATACATTACACAATGAAATGCACATTTGTTTGTAGGGTTTATAACTGTTGTCAAGTAGCACTCTGGTTTCTGATTTCTCCCCTCTGAATGGGTTCTGACTGCTTTTCAGAACAACTTAATCGCATTACTTCCGTAAAATACTAGAGATTCAGAGTAGTGCATATTCCGAGACAAGTACAG
This sequence comes from Pleurodeles waltl, assembly GCF_031143425.1. Taxonomy (NCBI): domain Eukaryota; kingdom Metazoa; phylum Chordata; class Amphibia; order Caudata; family Salamandridae; genus Pleurodeles; species Pleurodeles waltl. Next base: position 682,891,757 of record NC_090449.1, on the reverse strand, counting down.
TAATACCGTCAACCCCAACAGCATCCAGTAACATGTGCAATGCTTTTCATACATGCAAAACATGGTACATTTCGCACTCAGTGTGATATGATGTTCCTTACCAGTGTGGAGTTTGTAACTCCTGGAAGTCAGAGACTTGAATGTGTTATGATGCCCCTCCCATAGCTTATTACCTGAAACAGAAAAACAAGGGCTATATCCTTGCAATGAGACAGACTCTCATTTCTAATACGCCAATGATGATGCAGTAAACAGCCATTTTGAATTTGGTCTTTTCACTGCAGTGTTGAACGAGAGAATTGAGGGCAATAATACTATGTCTTTTGGACCACATTTATTTGCACTGTCTTTTTATAAAAAAAATGTTTGAGAAATGGCTCGTCTACCTAGCCCATCCGTAGCTGAGGTGATGGTAAGAGTCTGGTAATAGCAGTTAGATGGCTGTAACACTACATTGGTGATGCAGTAAGCAGCCATTTTGAATTTTATGTTTGCACTACATTGCTGAATGTAAGAATTGAGGGTCATAAGAACACGTTTTACGGAACTAATTTTATTTGTGCTGTCACTTCATAAAAAAAAATGTTTACCAACACTTGGCTGCTGTTTTGAAACATTTCTTATCTGCCTACCTCATCTTTAGGTGAGGTGATGCAAGGGTCTGCATCTAATTTCCTGTGATTCTCAATAGCATTTGTGGTCATCAATGATCCCACAGAACCCATGAGATCATGTGGAAACAACCAGCTTGCAAACCGTCCTACTTAACTGTCCCAAAAGCTGTCTGCATATCCACCACTAAATTTAAGAAAAGCAACACTTTAGTAGAGGACCCCACTGTCTTGAAAACTGAGAATTTCCTATTTGAGCCAAGTGAGGTACACTTATGGCTGAGCTGTTACACTACAGGTACCATGAACTGTAAGATCACTATTCTGTAGGAACAGGTAATGTTGGATTAGGATGATTGCACATCTGTAAATCCAAAATACTGTTACCTGTTGCTTGGCCGACTCAGACCAGCAGAAATCTAAACATGCTGTGCATGATGTTCCCATAATGCAACATTTAAAGGCTTTTTTGAATATCGGTCTGTTATACTTGTGAACAAATTGAGCTCTATCCGCAGCTAGTTTGGCTATTGGCCAGTTCTATTTTAAAGCAAAACTAATGAGTCCTGATTTAATAGGAGAAGGTCAATCCTTACCAGGCACGGGGGAGGGGATGATTAACCACTGTAAAATGTCACCCCACTGCAATAGCTGTTCAGTGCGGTTAATACTGGCGTTTAACAAACCAGTGCATATTGTGTGTAATTTGTGTTTAATTTGACCTGTGTGGTGCCCTCTGGTGACTCCAGACACTTAAATTGGCAATGCTTAAATAAATTAACTCTGGAATGACGACTCTTGTATATTATACATGCAGCCCATGTTCATGGCAAAGAAACATTCCCGGACCATATTTTTGTGACTCACCGCCAATCAAAAGCAGGTTGTTTAAAAGCCTTCCATATATTAAGTGTCCAGTCCCTGAGATCTATTTTAGGCCCGGCCTAGAGTCAGCTTTAGCTCACTTACTAGCTGCTGTTCCTCAAATAAATGCATAATGAAAGACATACATACAAATATATGGTGCCAGTGCTGGCGCTGCTATGCGTGGGCTACCAGGCCACTCTTTTATTTTTAATTCTTGTGTTTTTGCATGTTACATATGTTTGCAAAATATTGTAACAATTTTACACTTGCTAAGGGCTGACCCAATAGCTTTGACAGTGCCGATTTTTTTACTGGTGCTTTAATCCTGGGGCATGAAGAATGCTGAGTTTTAACAGAACTAAAAGAGAATTGTATGCATGAGCAAAAGTAATAAACTATTTTCTTTCAGAAAATAATCAATGTGTATTGCCTCTATATTAACCTCATGTCTCATTCTTCTAATAATTTCTCGATTGTTGCTTCTTGCAAAGTTTTACAGGTTAAGCGCTTTACCACCCGAAGTTTTTTCCCCATTAATAAATAACTTTCTCTATATAGTGAAATATCCAAATCTAGGTAAGCTGCAATATTCAATTGCCATTAACTGAGCATCGATGAATCACAAATAATAGGGCCAATGCTTCAAAGCAAAGGCACTCTACAGAGCAATAAGGAGCACTTTTACACCCATGGCAGTAAGTCCAGCGTGTGTGGAAGCAGGCGTATTAAAATTGAGTGCCTCAACACAATTGTGAATTTGACATGCTTATTTTTCATGTAGATACCTTGTAACATGAACACATGTTTCACCAGAATCCTTTTATTTATGCAACCACCTTGAAAGCTTTAATGTGCTTGTGCAGCCTTTGAGCATTTCAGAACACATATGCTTCAGGTTTTCCAGCGTACCATTACATTTATGTATATTGGCCACAATGTTTCATTTCTACCCCAAATGCCTCGGAGTTCGAGGCAAACTACATTTTGGTTACATTTGATTCCATTCCCATTACTTGGAATGCTAGCAGTGGGCTTCTTCCCAGTTTCACCTGGGATTTAATTTGCTAGTACATTATCCCTAACTAGACTGGGAAATATTTCATGTAACATTATCCATGTGTAATAGCCCAAATTCTATGACTTATTCAAACCTATTCACAAATGTAAATTGACATGTTATTAAATCTACATGTGTAAGTTTGCTCTTGCACTTTTGAGTAACTTTACTTCTGTGAGCTGTTCACCATTTACGAATGTAAAGTTACTCAAAATTGTAGAGGTATATGTGCATAAACCTTGAAATAGGGGGTGAAGTCAAATATGAGTGTAAAGCTAATGCTAGTAATGACTTTAAAACCGTTTTTAATACTACGCAGACTTGGAGGAGGCCTAATCTGTTAGGGTAAAAGGTCTCCGCGTGGCAAAATGTAAGAAAAATTGTGGAAGTTTATTAAACGTTTCAAAAGACTAGATCAAATATTTATAAGTTAAACAATATTAATTTGATGTCTTTATTTGAAATGTAGACTAATATAATAACACTTTTCAGAATTTCTAACAGCTTTAAAATGTAAATATTTTGAATTTATTAACTGGAAAATACAATTATTTTTCTGAAGTTTAAGTTAAACAAATCTGCCTAAGTTATAAAATATTTGTTGATGTTGTATTTAAAGTTACAATACGTGCTGTATACAATTAATTAACGGTAATGTCATTATTTTTCATAAATATTAATGTTACATTCACTTTTACATGAAACAAGTGAATACATTATTTGCAAATAAATAAATTATGTTTTATTTTTAGAATTGTGTACATAAACTAACATTTAATGAGATTTTTAAACAGTGAAATAATTTAATTAATTTTAACATTAGTGCTTATTTTAAGTCCCTACCATCATTATTTTCTAAGACAGGGTGTTGCACTCCCCGTTAGTTAACATGGGCGGTGCTGGACTTACTCTACCTCTGAGCCGGAGCACAATTATGACTGTTTTGGGTTGATTTGGCCATAGCTATTATAGAAGGGCAGTTTGGGAATGGCAATGATTTTCTCTTAGGTGTATGAGTACATTTGCCACTTAAATGTGTACTTAGGTGTGCTGAGGCCCCACAGTCAGAACAGAAATCTTAAAAAAGAAAAAGATAGGAGAGATGGAGGTGGAGGTGAAACACCCTCACGTAAGATTGTGAATACAATTCTGTAGTACATTAGTAGTACCATTGTAGCATTATCAAACATACTACAAAATGCAGTTTGTGAATAGGCCCATAAAGTGTGCTGCCACCTGCGTCTCACGCATTGACAACAACCAAACCAAATGAGTCTATCAGCTTAAATATATCTAATAAATGCATGCTGGCATTACATACCTAACCATGAAGGCTGCCTAAAGGAGTAAGTGAACACAAATAGCTTGCAAAATCACAACAATATGGTAGGGTTAGATGAGGTAACCACACTTTCTGTATTATTGCCTTGTATGCAGTGAGCTTGGCAGCTCATTCGTTCCTGTTGGCAAGTACATCCTTTTCTCTGTGTTGCACTGTGAAACTTGACGGGGGAGTAAGGGGTGCTAAAAATATGATATTCTACTTCATGGATGACTGTAAGATTTCACAGGTAGTGATATCTGAGTTTTATACCACTAGATCAGGTTTCTCATCTTCAGAAATTAGCGCAGGTTTTCTTGAACGTTTTGCATGAGCTGAAGGAAAATTACGATTTGTGTCCCCAGGTTTTTCAGCTCACTCTTCTGACTTGCTAGCTACAGGATTGTAGGACTGACGCTATCTCCCAGTTTTTGATCGGTTGTCTGCACCTGCAGAGCTCTATCTCTCGCTATAGAAATGAATTGTGCCTCAATGCTGGTATCACCCAGAAGGTAATTAGCAGCTTAATACATTTCTCCTTAGTGCCACTCCACGCCGATTCAGGGACCCCAGTTAATGCTAATTTCATTTAGACCTTTAATCCTGGTCTGGCTGTAAATTTATTAACAGTTTCCTTACTGTTCCCTACCAACTATTAAGTTTGTTTTCCTTTTCACTCAATCTCTTCTTGACATCTTTCAATCGATTGTCAGCTTTATCATTTTCCAAAATTCACCAATCCAACTTGTTCTCAGTCCCAAACATGCTTAATATTAGTTAAGACACATCGTAATTAACCTCAGTGTCCTCATTCTCGGAGTCCTTTCACAAGTGTACATTATGTTCTTTTTCTTAAGACTTACCTTTCATTCTGGATCTTTTCTTTCTTATACTGATCTAACAGTGCTGTTAACGTGTATAGTGTGTGTTTTACACTGGACGAGTTATTGAGTCTTCATATCTCAATGGGGTATTTTTCTGACATAATTGTGATTGCATGTTGAACGTCAGGTTCAAGTATACAGAAACACAGTAGTCACAGTGAGTGAGTATTTGCCTATCAACAGGATCCACAGAAGGAATCATTACCTCCTCTTGTATTGCGAGAAGTAAGTTTGTTCTTGTCCGATGCTAGTCCCATTGAATACATTATTAAATTAGTTGAAGTTTTTCCAGTATTAGTCAAGTTAGCTTCAACAAAATGCCCAAATAACGAGAATGTAGTAATGTACAGTAGGTAAACATCGACCGAGAAGCTTGCAGGGGAGCTACATATACAAACCAACATTGTCAACACTGCCCCTATTCCTTCAGAATGATCGATAGTGGGATCATGTCCTATGGAATATTTTACCTTACAAATACCACAATCTGCCTCACCAGAAATGTGAAAAACATAAAGGTGTTTCTGTATTTCACTGTGGATGTTCTCATTGGCTATGGCACAGGTATGCTCAAGGTTTCTACAAGACAGCATGTATGGTGGAAGTTGTTTTCAGGTCTGGTATGGTACTAAAAAGATAGGACAGGCAAGGTAATCGAAAGACTGGAAACTATTGCCTTTAGGCCCTGTTGTGCCACAAATGCAAAGAACCAGCTGCAGGAACTGTGTCTTACTAGGTTTATTGTAACCACAACCACACACAACACAGAACCTCTTCCACTAATCCAACCACTCAGAATGCCCATTTTCTCCCCACGTGTGATACAATCTATAACCGGAAGACATAGTTGATAACACACTAGGATAACCAATAACCTACAACAACCTAAGCAACCAAAATCGTGTGTTTGTGCATTTTCCGTTGACTCATAATCCTTAGATCATTGATGTATATTTAGATTTTCTTACATAGTTTTCTTTGACTTTGTCTCCCGAGTTTTCGTACAATTGCTGTAATCAGTTTTTAGTCCAAGATCGTTTCTACAATACTTGGCCTTGGCTGCAAATGCTCATCCTAGCTGTTTGGTGACCTGGACATATGATATATTAATATGCTGATTGTGAACAGTGCAAAATGTTTTACAATTCTTACCATTGCCAAAAATTCCCCCATCTGAATTACTTCATCTTCACAAGTCAGTTTGAGGGCAGTGGCAAATGCACAAGTTCACAGGTGTTTAATGTTAATGATTCGTGCAAGGATGTTCTTGATAGAAGCAATCTCAATATCGTTTTTGGCACTGATATACTGAACCAGAGAATTACTTTTCCTGGAACACACAGTGTTGCCTTTGCTGGATTAGTTTCAACTGGAAGTCCGTTACAGTATTCTTGATACAAATTTAATCATTGACCACATTTTACGTTTCTTTGAGGTAATGATGTTAAGTGTAAGTGTCTTTTACTTGTATTAATCTTTCGTGTTGCAGGTCAGGTAAATTTGTGCATTTATTGATGCAGTAGATTCTATTATTTACATTGCTTGAAAAATCTACCACAAAAATGGTGGTAGGTTGCTCCCAGAGGGTGCAGTAGCCCAACTGCTAGTAGAACCTTTCCTAACCTACTTAATATGCATGGAGTTTGTCACATGCATTGGTCAAGCCTGCAGACATACCTCCTGACACGCCCAAATACGCTACTTTCATCGGAGTGCAGAACAGATGAATTATAAAAGCACTGACCCTATTATACCCACTCCATGATGATTATAGAAGTAGTGTGGTGGATGTCACACTCTTGCCTTGAAGCATCTTGTGCAAGGCCAGTAGTCTAGCTTGTAGAATTGTCTCTACTGTGTTATGCTCAGCTTGTAATTTCAACTTCATGATTTAATTTTTGTTTTATTACATTTTGGGTTGATTCACAGAGTCTCCGTACTCATGGTGGAGGCTCTGCAATTGTTGCGGAGTCTCCACACAGCATATTGCAGAGCTTGCGCCGAGCAGAGATTTAGTCATGATTGCAGAGACTCCACTACTAGTGTGGAGCCTTCGCCGTGACTGCAGAGACTCTTTGTGATTTGGGCCCTAGGTTCAAGGTATAGTAATTTTTGTCCATGAGCTAAGTGTAAGATGTCTGTGATGCAATGTCTACCATCGTCATTCAGAAGAGCTAGTTTTGTTGTTGTTTGGTTAGTTTCTTTTTTCCAGGACAACTGGAATCATAAAACACATGAGGACCACATTATGCATTAGGATTCACTAAATTATGTGGCAGGAAAAGGCAAAATATGCAGAGTAATGCGGCACATATTGTTAAAGTATTACTGATTTATTTTTATTTTTTACACATTTCAACACTGTCTAGGTAAAGATCCTACCTCTTTGGTCACAGTTTAATGCTCAAAGATAGCAATAGATAGTTGAAAGGTGACCAGTCAACTTTTGTGAAGGTCCTTCCACTGTGCAGCAACATGGTTTGCTGCATTTTTAGTAACTTTTGATCAGTGGCATAACGCAACTTGAAGGGACCCTTTGCAAATTGCCTGAAGAGGGCCCCTGCCCCTGCATCCAGTCAGAGGCCTGCCGCCTGTGCACAGTGATCTGTGCTGAGGGGACCCCCTAAAGATCAGTGCCCCCGGTACCACAGGGGATGCAGAGGCCTTTGTTGCACCACTGCTTTTGTTTGTGCTGGAAACAACATTTGTGGGCTACAATCTGTAGAATTATGAAACAGATGAAGGGTTATGTGTCAATTGGGGCAAATCTATAATTAGGCAGAAAACACCAGAGCAACAGAATCGCAGAAGTGCAGTGGCCCTAGTTTTTGTAACACTGGTTATACTATATTTGAATACACACTCAAATTCTAACAACAATACTTTCTCCAACAATTATTATCACAATATCATGGATGTTATGTAATACAGACCTCCAATTTAATAGGTTATTGTTATGAAAGGTTTACAAATTCTTTCCTGCAGAAACAAGGTTTGTGTGAGATATCTCGTCAAAAGAAAAACATTTTGCATAACTTTATCATTAAAGCCAAAAGGATTGCTGAGAAGTGTTGAATATAGCTGCTGATTAAATTATTCAATTATTCCATGTAGGAAATTCTATTTTTCTAGGGGCTAATTATAAATATCACTTATCTTAATCATACTTATCCGTTACAATCTAGGTTTTTAGGCAAAGTGCTTCATTTTGCTCCTAATTATTGTCAGAAATGTAAAATGCTGGGTGTCACAGACCCAGGCCATTAAATATAAATCACAAACGGCCTGGAAATGTGCTGCTGTCATTATGCGCCATCCTGCCAACCACCACCGCTATCAGGAAACCAAAGATAACTAATGAATGTACAAGCCAAGCCATCGTTAACACCGCATGAACTCTGCATACGTGCCGGGGTCCCCGAGCTCCCTGAGGCACATTAAGTATTGTAAACTCCTTGTTGTGCAAATCATCAGCAGAAGATGTCACTTAACTCTGTTGGATGTGAATGGAGCAGCAAGTGAACCATCTCTGAAAACCGAAAAAAGTTAAAGTGCTCACTGTTTGCCGTGTGAACCAAAACTCATTGACTTGCTTTACACACTGTGAATTTTGCTGATCACAACAAACAATAACAAAGTTGAGAGAAGGTTCAGCCAGTTCAGATTAAATCATAAAGCCTGTGTTCATTCGTGAACAAGTTTAAATTGTAAAGAAAGTACCCCACTGTGCCCCTCCCACCCCAGGACCTACTTAATGCCAGTCGCTGCGTGACCCCACTCAGCAGGTCCTTGCAACAGCCCCCCCCACTGCCTGGTTGCCTCTACCTTCTCGGCTTACTCTGCCTGAGTAGGCAGCTGGTTGCAGGTTAACCCTGTCTCCATCTGGGTGACCATTTGTGCTAGCGCCTCGGCCCCTGCAGCCTTTTCCCTCCATTTTGCCCACTTTTCTCCTGCCACCCTCCTCCCATTGCGTGCCTCGCACCCCACTACCTACTTAATGGCAGTTGTTGTGCCAATGCACAGTGGGCGTGCACAGTGTGCAAGCCTGTCTGTGCCGGTCCGAGCCTGGAACTCGCCCAGCACCAGGAACTCTGGCTCTCCCACTATCCGCCGATACTCTGCCACCGAGCTCTGGGACCTGGTCCCCAGAAACCAAGACAACAACTGCTGCATCACCTTCCCTCAGACCACTGTTGGACCCTTCACCTGCCCCTAATGCCACTTCACCTGCAACATGATACCACCACCAGCTCCCCATCTCCACCCTCCAGGCCAGAGAAACAACTACACTGCCTACTGCTGAATGCTAGATCACTTTGCAAACATGCCACAGAAATATGGGACACCAAGACCACCCTCACCCGGGATCTGATTTTCATCACTGAGATCTGTTTCACACATGTTTCGGCCCCCAACATTACCTGTGTCACTCAGCAGGGCTGCAAGCTGATTTACAAAGACCACCACAACAAGCATGGAGGATGCGTTGCCATCATGCATAAAGACAACCTCCCATGAAGAGATGTACAGCCTCATGAAACACCTCGACTTCCTTATCTAAATCAACACCAGAACAACAATCAGGAGTATCCTCAAGTACAGTGCCCGGGGCCTCACCCCGGCTTCTGCAAAGCCATCACCGACTTCATCACCCCCCCGGCGATCAGCCCGAGACACTACTTAGGAGACCTCAATTTCAACCTAGATGACCCCAACAACAACAACTCTCCAACCTCCTGGATAACTTAAGCAACATCGGGCTCACACAACTAGTCACCAGCTGCACACACATTGCTTGGACCCATCCTAGTCCCCATCTTTACAGCCAGTGATAAAATTAAGTTTGCCCACACAATGCACCACCTCCTGGTACACTTCTCCATGACCAACAGACGTGAGCCTTCCACCTCATTCCCACCTCACCCCCTCTGCAGATGGGGAAAAATCACAGAGACCCAATGGACGACGACCCTCCACTTCAGCAAATCCATCCTCTCTGGCAACCTTGAGCAAGATGCCCACAATCTAGCCAAATGGATCCTCACGTGTACTACCAGAAGATTAGGCAAGCCCACAAAATGGTACAACCCCGACTTCAAGAGAGAATGCAAATGGGTAGAAAGGTGGTGGTATAGCAGCAGAGACCAAGCAGACCGTGCCACCTAAAAAGAAGCACTGAGCAAATATGATCTCTGCCTCAGAGAAGCTGAAAAAAATCCCCCTATTCTGCATCTTTCAGTAAAGCACCAACCACCCGAAGACTTCAAAATCGTCAGAATTCTCCTGACCTGCAGCCACTGAAAACACAATCCAACCTTCTCAGATCCTTATAAGTATGACCCACTCTGGCTAACTCAGTGACCCATGCCCCCACCACACCTTCAACCTGGGCCAAAAGGAGAACAGCAGCATCCTCGCCCCCATCTTCAACATCTCCATCAGGACTGATACCATTCCGGAAGCTTGAGAGCAAGCTGAGGTCAAACCACTCCATAAGAAACCATCCGCCAACCGCAGGAAACTCAAAAATTACTGCCCTAGCTCTCTTTGCTCTCCTTTTCAGCTAAGTTCCTGAAAAGAGTCATCGGTAAACAGCTCTCCGAACACCTGAAAAGACTCAATCCACTGGACTCCTTTCAATGTGGCTTTCATACCAACAACAGCACAGAGAATGCCTCTATTGTCACAGCGGACAACATCAGGTCACTCTTCAACTATGAGGAGAAGACGGCCCGATCCTTCTTGACCTCAACACCATCTCTCACTACATCCTCACCTCCAGACTCCACCACATCGAGATCTGAAGCAACACCCTCAAATGGATCCACACCTTTCTCACAGAATGCATCCAGAGAGTCCACCCCCCACCTTCCACCTCAGAACCAAAGAGCACCATATGCACCATATGCGGTGTTCCCCAGGGGTCCTCCCTAAGCCCCACCCTGATCAACACCTATGTGTTGCTGCTGGCCAGGATTGTGTGCTCTCATGAACTCAACATCATCTCATATGCAGGCGACACTCAACTCTCCCTCTCCGAAGACCATGGCACCCCTAAAGATAATCTCCACAACCCCATGACCCACGTTGCCAAATGTATGAGATCCAACTGATTGAAACTGAACCGGGACAAGACAGAAGTGATCATCTTTGGAAACAACACCTCTCCCTAGGATGACTCCCGGTGGCCTCCATGGTCAGACAACCCCCGACCCCTACCTATCACGCTTGCAACCTCTGCATCATCATCGACAGCAAACTCACATTCAAATGACAGATAAATGCAGTGATCTCCTCCAGCTTCCACAACCTCTGCTTGCAACATAAGATCTTCAGATGGATCGCCATCGAAGCCAGAAAGACGGTAACCCAGGCTATCATTGCCAGCAGACTAGACTACAGGAATGCTCTTTACTTCGGACTTTCTACCCATCTCATCCACTGCCTCCAGACCACCCAGCAGCGAGACTCAGCCTAGAACTCTGCAGGTGGACCTGCATCACCCCCCCCACCTCAGAGGTCTCCACTGGATGCCCGTGCACAAGAGGTGCAAATTCAAGATTCACACCCTTGCATCCAAAGCCCTCCACAACGTCTAACCCAATCTCATCAACCACAGACTCTCCTTTCACCGACTCACCAGGGAACTCCATTCCACTACTCTCGCTCAAGTCCCAAGAGTTAATTGCACCCTCTGTGGTGGGTGCTCCTTCTCCTACCTGCCAAGGACTGGAACGACCGCCACCCTACCAGCATACCACCAACACTCTCCTCAACTTCAGGAGGAAGCTCAAGATTTGTCACTTTGACGAATATCGCCCACCCACAGCGACAACTCTCAGTGGAAATCCCCTAGAATGAGAAACAGATCTTTACAAATCTTATGATTGATTGTTTGTTTTAGTGGAATAGGCCATAGACAGAGGCCCAGATTTACCAAGAACTGCACAACTTAATGTGATTGTATGGAAATATGCAGCTTTGCATGAATTGCCAACATTTGTGCAGCACTATACTTGCTATATGTTGCGTGAGATATCATCAACCATGCTGAAGCTAAACAATTGCATGTTGCCATGACGATAGACATGATTCATGATTGCATGGCCCCACAGGAGAAAGGAGAGCATGTGAGGTATTGCATGTGTTTTGCTGTTGAGGCACACTCCTCCGTACAAATCTCCATGCACTAACTACCACCCAGGGAAAATCAGCTAATATGTGTGCTGTCATGGAAATTGCATGTATGCTCTGCTCCCTATTAGAAATGTGGCACAAATGGTGCAAACATCTGCTATACAGACAGAAGTATTTTACTTTTTTAACATTTATTTTCACCTGTATCCACCATATTAGAATGATCCTGTTATGTAATGATTAAAATACAAGTGATATATGGAAGAGGACATTAGAGGTCACCTTAGAGTTCTATGAATACTGCAGAGAGTGTCCATTGTACTGCAGCAACAGGCAGAGAGACACTCACTTACCCAGAAACTAACTGTAAGAATTGATGGTGGGAGACAACTTCTCGCTGAGAGACATGCTACAAAGAAAATAGACCAATTCCAAAGCTCTTTTGAGACAGTGCCTAGAAGGGACACTTCAAATTAAACTTTCTGGCTGACTGAAACCTCAACCGAAAGAACAGACAAAAGCAACTATATGCAGGAAGATGTCACATTCAAAGCCATGGCATGGCTCTTAAGTGAGCATATCACAAGAGTCACGAAATCTGGAAGTGCAGAATGCTTTAAAAATAAAATGTTACGGGAGAACCCTCGAACAGTGAAGACTGCTCTAAAGAAGTGTTACTGTCATACAAAAGTGATAATATTTTAGCTGGCAGCACATAGGAAAATATATATTATTAGTGCAGTGGCACTGGGGCTGGGGTGTATGAGAAGCCGACGTTCCCATTTACTGTCATCTTTTACTACCAAGCCTAGGAGCATAGGCCCTTTTTTAGGTCTCAGCAGCAGACAGCTTTAAATGACTGTTGACAGACCTATGGCTGCCAATAACTGACATATATTTAGATTAGGTTTTGTGTCTGATTGGATGGCTTTGTTGTGATCTCAGTTGTCTGCTCTTGGTTCAAAGGCTTTTTCCACTTATTCCTGTGTTTGTCCCACCCAGGATGAGTTTGGTCTTACTGTGTTCTTTCTTTAGTGTATATTCTAAACTTCATGAGAGTGCATGTGTTTGCTTGCTCTCTCCCTGTTTTTACCTCTGCCTCCCCTTGCGTGCTCCCTTTTCATTGTTCTGCTCACTGATGGTCCATGCCAGCTGGCCGTGCTACTTTTCATGGGTTCATTTTTTATTTTTTTGCAGGAACCTGGAATATGCAAATTGTTGCCAGGCTACTGACTACTTTTTTTTGTTCTCTACACATACTTGCTTTTCCCTTTAAAAAAATGTAATTTACTGTTTTAACATGGCAGTTTTCCATTTTAGAACTGCAAAGTAAAAATAGCTTCCTTCCCCCACAACGCGTATGCATGCATGCATCACAATGCCCACTTCATAATGAATGCTTATGTATGCATCATGATGCATGCATGCTAATCGGCAGCCATCTTGGATTTTGTTTTCTCCAATATAAATTTCAGTGTAGGATTGTAAGCCACACGTTTGCATGCAACTTTATGGATACAATTGGCAAACAGCATTGCCCAAGGCAAGTGCTCTGCCTTTTTAGGGCCGAGACTTATTGGCTTTGCTTTTACAGCCCCATGGTACACATGCTAGGCTATTGCTGGCATGCATTAGAGGTAAAGGCTTATGAGAGAGGTACAGCATGCCTCAGTATTGTATTTGATGACTCCATGATTCGGAAAATTAGATCCATAACACACCTGCCACTGTATTACAAAAAAGTTGGAATGGTCCAAATAAAAGTGTACATATATTTTGCACTATTATAATACTTATGTTTAATGGATTTGTGTAAACAAATGTTGCCCTTATCTATATTACTGAAAAGTTTCTGTAACAAGGTAAAAATGAGAAAATAGATCGTGGAACCGTCGCCAAGAATATGTAATACTCTGTTTTGCTTATAAATTAATTAATATGTGTCAGAAAGACTTTAGCCAACAGACCACAGCCCTGAAACAACCCTTTCTCAAAATGCGAACTCATTGTGCTTTGATCTCGCTGCTTATGTAAAAATGTTCAATTAATTGCACCTCAAACCTAGTCATAGCTTTCACATTTCAAAACAGATTAATTATTTGTATACATCCTACTAAATCAACACAGCAAAAAAAGATGTAAAATCAGTTTGTCCAATGTTTGACCCATTGCAAATATCATTTGCTCCATTATTTATTATTGGATTTGCCGGACTTTTAGTTTTTTCAGCAATGCAGAATTTCTCCTCAATAGTCCCTGGATTGTATAGTTCATTGATTTAGAACAACAGACTAAAATATCTACAGCTATGAGGGCACTCTGTAAACTCGGAATTCATAATAGTGACTGAGTGAAGAGTTCTCACTAAAAGGAGTATTCCTTGCAGGAAACAAAAAGCAGTGTTAGGCTACAAACAGAAATCTCTCTTACAAAAATGCACTTGCACTGTATGTCTAAATGTGTAATGAAATTGAAATCATTTTACAAATGGGTTCTGGGTAAAATTATTAATGGTTACTTATGGCTGACACAAATGTGGTCTCAAGGAGAAGACTGAACAACTGAGCCATCGTGCTAGAAAAACTATTTTGTGCATGAGCGCAGCTGATGACATCGTTGGTGCACGACTCTCTGTAAATATGGTGCTGCACAATTTTTGCATATTTGCCCAATAAGGCGTTGTAGATTTTCACAAATATAACGATGTCTAGTAAATATGTACATATAATAGTTAACAAAAGTATCTTTATTTGCTCATTAATACTTGGGAGGTATTGGGGTGCACCTGAAGTTTGGATTCAACTGGTCAAGAGAGAGACAGTGTAATACAGAAAAGACTTCACTTGCTCTTTTAGTGGAGAATTTAGTTTCACAATTTGAATCTTCAAAAATTACATTAAAAGGGATGTAAAAAGATGGAGCCTTCAGATCTCCTCTTTGGAGAATAATTAATATCCTTATTATTAATGAAGATCACCCTCGGAAGCGTCTTCGCTGTTCTGTTCACGCATTCCTGTGAGCCTGAGAGAAACCTTGGATTTCGATTAAGAAACCTGACATATCTTCAAAACAAGAGAGATTCATTTTGGCATTCAAATGCTCAAAAATCATAATTTATTGTGTGCCCTTTCCACTCAGACAGGTCCTCAGTCATGTAATATGGGACTGTTATTCGCATATATGGCGTTTATATATCAAGGCACGGTTGGCATGCAAACGGTCTAGTTCTGCATATGTATGTTTTAAGACTGGACTGCCACACAGCTTTCATATGGCTTGACAAAAAATCATGAATTAAAACGTTATTCCTACCTCTCAAGTTGGCACTGAAGTGCTACTTTGAAGAGAATGGATTAGCATATTTGTAAAGTTAGCTCATGCTGGCTACAGCAGGTAAAGTAACCACATGCCAAAATTGAGCGGGCCCCTGATTTTTCAATAGCAGCACAGCAAAAACAATCGATGTCAATGTCTAATTCAAGAAACATAATACATAGTTCAGTTTTGGACTGGACCTCTTCTAACAGGATTGGGGAATCCCTGAAACAGGTGTCTTGAGAGAAAAGGTACTGTATTCAAGGAATTGTGCCAAAATGTCCGACTTGCAGTTATTTGTTATTGCATTTAACAGTGTAGTTAAGTAGCAGTGAGTTGATACCACGGAACGTGATTTTTCACGGATGTGGTTAAAGATAATACACTTCATACCTACAAATATGTATGCATGGCTTATTTAAAGGGGATATTCCCATGGTCTTTTGTTACTTATGAGGGAGGTGAATGGGAATTCAGGAGCAGTGTAATGAAATGTGCGCTGGTGCAGAGCAAGGGACACTGACGCAAGGAAAGTACAGTTTTACAAAAAACATTCACAAACATTAGAAAAACAAAAGTTGGCAACCAGCGCCAGACTTATTGACTCTGTCAGAGCATTATAAATTGCATTCTCTAAAGAGTTGCTTATCCATTCAGCTCCACAGCTGTGTAGTCACCAGTTCATGCACTACCACAGAGAATTTGAAAGATAGCTACATCCATGACAGGGTCCCAGGATTTTAATAAGAACTTTAATCTAAAGATTTGTATTTATAAAACAGCACTTCGTCACCATTTTCAGGCTTTGTTTAAAACATGAAATAGGTGATGCCTCCACTAAGCTACGCCCAAATAATTTTCTTTTTGACATGGAGTAAATTCCCCTTGTCCCTCACCAGATATTTTAGTGCGTGAAAATGAAACAGGCTGGGGCCTAGGCCGGGATTCATTGTATAGTTGTATTTGAGTAAACCATTTTATTCATTTTTTAATCTTATATTTCCATAGAGTGCAGAGAATCACATCCATTACCCTAACGTTTCACATTAATGTTTAGGGGCAAGACTGTTAAGAGGAAGCTCCATTTAGAGTAATCAGGAAAGTAGCATTAAGCTGCCATGGTCAAAAGCAGACTAGGGCACGGATTTCAACAGGAAGTGTATCAACAGAAAGTTTATTTAGGTCACACACATAGCTCTAAAACCTGGCTACATTTATTTTTCCAATTTTATTTCTGCACTCTAAGGCCACACCATATCTCCCATTACATGGACAGAAAAGTAATGTACAAAGGAAATTCTTTGTGACTTATTAGTTATTCTCGGTAGATAATATAGCCTTGTAGCTTGCCCTAGTAGGCACCAGCGGCCATTAAAGGCCTTATCCAGGGTTAAAGGCCAGACCTAAAGGTAAGGGCCTTTAACAAGGAAGTAGACCTTTAATGTCCGATATAGCCCAGTACGGGACGCTGTAACGCTATTAGAATATTCCGCACATTGAGGGTATACTGTTCTAATTAGTAAAACAAAGACCTCACTGAACCCGAGTGGGTTGGAATCCCCTCTGGCTCCATGAGGCCTTTGTTCACACCAACAGCTGTGAAAGGCAAATACTGGAATGTTGATAGTCTGGGCTTTTACCAGCCATTAGAAGCCCAGAGCGCTCAACATTCTAATTTTATAATAATACAAGAAACACACAATACAGATGGCCTACTTAAACAAGGTATTTCATCTGTACATTTCCCTTTGTGCATTGCCCAATATTTGACTTTAGTTTTGTTTTTTGGAGACAGGTTACGGAAGAGAAACTGTACATAGTGCCCTATTTATTGTACTCCATTTTCCAATTGATTGCAAGAAGTCACTGGATTGTCAGTGGTAGATTTTGGTAAATACTGTATACATTTACACAAGTCTGTATAGGATAAAGTATAAGAAGCATCCCATCCAAATTTTGGTTCAAAATTATTGAAGAAAGGACTTTCTGAATTAGGGCATCATCAGTGAGTAGTCCATCGATGGCTGGCATTTGCTTACTCAACCTCAGTGGCAGCCATTCTATTTTTCCAGTCCAAGTCCTACTTTGCAATCAACAAAACAGTCTGGCCAATCTCTGTAAATGTCTTTTCCCATGTCATTCTTTTCCATTCATCCCTGCATATTCAGTTAAAAAAGTATTTTCAGTACATTAAATCCTCTTCGTAGAACAATAGAATGTACTTGTAAAATAATAAGAATAGCAGTTTCACTTTTTAAGGTTAAAATGCTTCCGAACAGTTGTAAGACTACACTGCATCATTTGCATAATCTACTCTTGAAGAATATTGGGAAATTTGTCTGCAGTATAAAGGAGATATAGTAGTTCAAAACGATTAATGCCAAATTTGCACTCTGGGGCACTAGTAGAAACTTTATATTAAAGTATCTGCAATTTAAAAAATATAATTCCTAATTGTTTGCTAATCCACTACACAGTTTGACCACCGGGTAATGATCAACACTGGACTCTGTGGGATTTGTTATCTTGGAGTTTGCAAGTTTTGATCACAGTCCTCACATATAAACTGATAATTTGGAACTACCCATCCTCTAGCTATATATGAAAGGGATGTAAATAGTGCTCGGCTTATAGGAATGATGGAATCATTAGAAGCATAGACAATTTGAGAATTTCACCTTTAATGTGTGTTTATTTTGAAGATACAGTTTAGATCAGATCCAGCAAATTTAGTCACTGATGTTAGAGCCAGATAACGAGTACGGCTGTCCTAGGACTGCTGTACCTGTGGTGGCTGTCGGATTGCCGCATCCTTGGCGGTCCGACAGACAGATTTGGATGCTGGCGGTCGGACCGCCACAAGACCACTACAATCACCAGGATCAGAGGTCCCACGGTTGCAGCATGTTGGAAAGCTATGATCAAGCATGGCAGTGCCGATGTTGGTACCACCGTGCTGATCACGACTTGCCTTTCCACCAGCCTTTCCATGTCGGAAACACTGCCATGAAAAGGCCAACTGAAAGGCAAAGTCAGGGCTACATAGGGCCCCTGCACCATCCATGCCCATGTTGTCGGCAGTGCAGTCGGAATGCGCACTGTCTGCTATGGCAACAGTGCATATTTCAAATGTGCTGACAGCACCAGCAGTCGGCAGCATTGGCCACAACTCTCCCTTGGAGCCGTAGCCAATGACACCATACTGTCTCTGCCATCTGGCCCAGTGGTAACATCATAATACGGCGGTCGGGAGGCTGCCGGCTTGGTGGCGTCCTCCCGACCGCTGTCTTGATGGTCCAACAGTTGGACTGCCAGTTCGTAATCTGCCCTTCATTTTTTTTTTTTTTCTTTTTTTTTTTTGGGCTGGGGCTAAAGTGTAGATATGAGCTGTATTAATGGAAGTCAAAGTGCTTGCATCAGATAACACCGCTGTGGTGTATTCAGTTTTCATCGGCTTCAACAACATTATTCACTATTGAAGTGTATGTTTAAAAAACACAGTACATAATATATTTTAATGTATTGTATTTGTGGTAGACCAATGTAATATGAAAACACAGACGATAATATCCAGAAAGTGCTACAGTCAAGAATATGAGTGTACCCAGGAGGGAGCATCAGTAATCTTGATTTCACAGAAACAGGTGTACTGTCAGCTTTAGGCCTGTATTATTTGGCTATATTGAAAGATATATACATGGGCTACATTGGTGATGTAAGCCGAGCACTGCACAACAATAATATATGAAGCTTGCAGTGACAGAATGCTAGTGAAAATAACACTTGAAGATTAAAACATGAAAACCGCATCTAATCTCATTTTTACAGTCTAGGTGTCACCCTGCTCAACTGTAATAATAATAGAATGTCATCACAATACCATTTTAATAGTTTATTATAGTGGAGCTGTGACCTAAAATGTTCCCTATCAAAGCCACCAGACAGTGTGAAATGCAGATCACTAAGCAGAATTAAAACTTTTGCATGCACTGTTAAAGGAATTTTCAGCTCCTTTTCATCTGCATTTCTTTCCCTGAAAATGCATGTCAGTAGGCAATAGGAAGTCATTTATGGACCGATGTTTATATACTGCACTGCTGGAGTTCATTACAGGATAGCAGTAATTGATCTGCATGTTAGCACATATTCTATTATTAACCCATAACTGGTTTTGAAAGTGACCTATAAAACCTGTTAAAATATAGGTTTGCAAAACATTAGAGGCTGAATACAAGTGTTCTTATTGTCACACTACATTTTTCAAATATATTTTTTAAAGAAGAAGATAAAGAGCACCATTTTAAAAGGGGTTTTTGCAGTATTGTGATGCTGGAACCGTATATTGTTTCGAACACAATTCGCCCTGTCATAATTTCAAAGGATATTGCATGTCACCTTCATGTTCTTTGAAATTATAAAGAAACTTGGCCTTGGGCCTCCTTCCTGAATATTGTTATGCACCGCCTTGATTAATTCAAATATCATTATAAGGTCCAACATAAAATAATAGGCATGCAGCAACTTTCTCTCCCAAACCTAGTGTGTCAGAAATCAACCACTGCTTGTAGACCTCATGTAGGTTTAGGCTACAGATTTTTGATGGTGTTTCTGACACAGTAAAGCGTAGTTTGCACGGAGGCTAAAGTAGAAATATGGAGGTTAAAAGATGGTAAAATGTAATCCCTATTTGTGTTAGGTTGAGCTTTGAAAAACACAAAAGTTCTCGAAATAGAAGTCAAAGTCTACACGGAATAGAATATGGTGCCTGTCTTACTTTCAATTAATAATCTTAGAACTTGTCATCCAATCCTAAATGGTATTCTAACATGTTAATAAAGCACTGTTGATCCCACTGAGAAAACTGTATTAATTTAACATGTTCTGTAGAAGGAAACTATTAATTTTTCATGACCTCACATGCCCACGACTTAAGTAAGCATCTGCAATAAACATTCAGCAAGTGAAATAATGACAGAAAACAAAAAGATGACGGAACTTAATGGTAATTACAGGCAGGGTACAAATTACAGCTGGGCACTTGTACCGGTTTTGCTTTTCCTTTATTTTGCAGAGCACAGATGTTTCAAAGAGCAATCTGTTAAATTAATTCCACTCAAAGAAGACCATTATACCTATTTCCTGAACATTTGAAGATATGCCCGGTGGCTCTACACAGCATAGCACTGTCATCTTCTTGTTAAAGACTGAGAAAAGGTTGATTAAGTTCCTCCTGCGGGGCTGTGATAAAGAAGAATATTAACATACACTAATGCACTGTAGTACTGCGTATGCTGCTTCACAACTCATGCCAGCAATTGTTAAAGCAGTGTGAGACTCGCAGTCCTGTTTGTTCTTTCTCAGACATTACAACCTGGTTAGACAAATATGCAAACAGTGCGTGTAAACATCATTTGTGGCTGGCTTCTGATGGTGTTTGCACCCAACTTACCCCATGTGTAAATGAATGGGTTTTAAGCGTGCGTAAAAGGTGTTTACAGTCATTTTGCACAAGCTATTGCTATTTCTACACTTGTTATCATAGTATATTACTGCAAGGTGATATCTAGTGGTAATTGCCCTTGTTAACACTGAAATGAGCACAATTTCTTATCAACTCCTAGGGTGAGTTAGTGCAAGACTAGGGCTGTGCGCAGTGTTAAGTTTTCCTGCAAAGGTAGACAACTTCCCTCTAGACAGTCAGGATAATGTCCCCAACTTCACGGGATATTCTTGAGGCAAAACTAAACTATTTTTTTTTAGAAGGTGGCAGTCTTGTTCGATAAATGCAGGATGTCAGGCTGTTAGGAATTACCTCCCACTTGAGTTTTCCATGCTACCACTGATGGGTGCCATTACCACTAGGTGGCATCCAGGATTCTCAGTTGTACCTTCCATTCCACACCTGGCAGAAGTTTTGACCTGAGAGGTGGGAAGTACATCAAGTAAGGAATGTTGTGTGGCGCTACAGTCCTGCAGATCTCAATTCGGTGGTGTAATGAAACTTGAGCTCCCCCGCAAAGTGCATGGAGACCCCCTTCACCCCCCAGAACTCACTCAGGAGCTCTCAGGCCACGGTACTATGCTGAGGGGAGCACCTGGAGCTTTGGACCCCTTCACTGCGGGGGCTGCCAGAGGCCTTTGTTATGACACTGTCTCAATAGTAGCTTACATGTGTTACCCTTGTTGAACAAAGGTTCTCTTTCATTGCCTTTTCTAAAAAGAAATCACCAGTTAAATGGTGACGAGGTTTTAAAAAAATGTACACTAGATTATGAAGCACTGTGAATTGCAATTTGAACAGCCCTTGCCAAAAAGACACAAATTAAATTTACAGTGGTTTTAGCACTTAATCATTGGTCTTAAGGCCAGATGTTTGACCCAGAGTTTTGCGTCTTATAATTTGGGACTCATTTGCGAGTCGCAATTTGCGAGTCACAAAACCATATGTATAATAGTGTACTTCACACTGTTTGCGATTCCCAATGGGGTCGCAAATGACCTACCTCATTTATATTCACGATTTATGTCGCAATGTGCAATCCCATTGAGAATGGCTGCACTCACAGGGATGGTGGCCTGCTGGGGACAGCAGATCATCATGTCTGTGACTGCTTTTAAATAAAGCAGTTCTTATTTTTTTAAATGCAGACAGTTTTCCTTAAAGGAAAATAGGATGCATTTCCAAAACAAAAATTCAAAATTTTCTTTTCATTTTTTCAGAGCCGGCAGTGGTCCATGGGACCATTGCCTGCTCAGAAAAAATATTTTCCCTTCTATTCACAAAGGGGAAGGGGTCCCATGGGGACCCCTTCCCATTTGCCTATGTGTTAGCACCAATTTGAAATTGGTGCTAACTGCAATGGTTTTGTGACTGCATTCACGGTCACAAAACAATCCTACATCGAACTATGACTCGCAATTAGTAAGGGAACGCCCCTTCCTAATTGTGACTCGCAAACCTATTTTGCGATTTGGTAAATAGATTACCGAATCACAAAATAGGGTCTGTACATACCAAAATGCATTATTCTTGTCGCAAACGGTGAATCGGGCCATTTGCAACAAGAAAAAAGCTACGTACATGTGGCCCTGAGTCACCTGCTCACTGGAACACCACTTAAAATTGTTAACGCGTCTTCTGAAAGGAAAACAATAAAGCGAAACGGTAGTTAGACCCTCATGAGCCACCTTACTTAGCTTTACAATACAGGACCATGAAAGAGCACTTATGTGAAGTTTACATGACCTTCTCTAGTCTTCCACTAAATGGAATCTGCTACACATATGATGGGGGGCACTTGAGTCTCCCCATCTCACAGATACGCATGGGCTGTAATGGGGGGCCTTGCAATCCAGGATTTGCATGAGCCTCCATTTCGACCGTGGCTAAAAATAAAATTAAAACAGCATCATTTTTGGACTATTACTAATGCACAATTGTTTAAAGGGAAATATCAAACAATATTATTTTAACATGAAATATGGGCCAATCTTCAAAAAATAGACAAGAAACTTCTAGGCAATTTTACATCCTTCTCTTGGCAGCACTTATCTGAGTTTGTCCTGGAACAAAATTCGCATAGCAAAAAGGTCAGCATTTAAGGCAACATTATATTTGTAAATATATTTTGCATCCGGGCTGGTTTTAGTTTACATTTGGCTTTTTAAGGCAATCTGTAATTGCCACATACTTCTTAATTATGTAGCTAAATGTGTATATGGATATTAGGGTGAGTCAACATGAGGTGATTAATATAAATAATGTGCTGGAAATGGCCCAGTTAGAGACAGTATGGAAAATTGCTAATCTCTTACATGCCGTTCTACTAGCTGTAGAGGTTGCTTTCAGCTACTACCAGCCGATCCTATGTACTTTGTTTGTTGGTTTGCTTTTTATGTATTTGAGCATTTTTAGTTAGCATGATCCAGGCCCCCGCAGGTCATCAGAGTGCTTTATACTTTTTTAATATAGGTTTTCACATTTGTTCCATATATCCCAATTATCTGTTCTCATGTAACCACGCTGCAATCATTACATTTCCCATGTCGGGACTGCAGTGCAGGGTGAAAGAGACAGAAGAGAGAAACCGTATATCGTTCTCACGCCAGCATTCGGTTGGTTTAAACTTTTTCCTCACGAAATCAAGAGAAAGGACTTTTCCACTCCTTACAAAAATGCATAAACATGTTCTTCTTTATTAATTAAAAATGTGAAAATAAGTCTCAGCAGCTTTTCGATCTAGATAGTTTCAAATAGTCTGTTTCAGCGAAACAATCAGAGTTTTAACTCCCTGAGAAGCACGAGGCGCTTGGTCAGAAAGATATAAGTAAACGACCAACGCCCGTGGCCTTTGAAATCAGAGATCTTTCAGATGTTTTGTAAATAACGAACATCTAAATGGAAATGAAGTGAGCATGCATAGTGTTCCCTATACATTTTGATACTCAGTATGCTATGCTGAGATGTGTTGCATGTTTTTTTTTTTTTTTTTAATTTTCTTTTTTTTAAAGTGGATTGACATTTATATAACGTTTGATTGGTTTCTGGCATACAGAGACTTAGCTGCTAGAGATATGTGTGTCCAGTGTGTACATGGTAAAGATTTTGTAACCTATCCCAACACCTCTATAGGTGAAGTCAATGAGAATGTTATTCTGGGTCACTCTACAATGAAGCCTAGATGCTGGGATCGTGCGACCTTCCTAAACACCTGTAGATCCATTTAAAATGGCATTGTTTTACTTAGATATGGGTTACAATGGGGCCTGTGTGATGTGGGTTATTTATATTGTGTGTATGTATATGTGTGCGAGTCTGCGTTTCTGTGTCTGTTTCTGAGCGTGATGGGATTGCCTCCCTTCTTCTGAAACTGTATCCATGTCTGCCTGCTTCATGTCTGTGTTTTTAGCTTATTGAGGCCCATATTTATACTTTTTTTGCACCTCATTTGCATCACTTTTTTGATGCCAAAGGGATGCAAAGTTACAAAATACAATTATGGCCCATTTTTATACTTTTTGTGCGCCCCATTTGTGTCATTTTTTGACGCCAAAGCGATGCAAACTTACAAAATACAATTATATTTTGTAAGTTAGCTCTGCTTTTGCGTCAAAAAATGATGCAAATTTAGTGCAAAAATAGTATAAATATGGGCCTATATTTTGAAAGTTTGCTCCGCTTTTGCGTCAAAACATGACGCAAATGCGGCTCAAAAAAGTATAAATAAGGGCCTAAATGTCTCTAAAGTGATATGTATTATTTCACTGACACCTAGTTAAAACAGCATATTATATTTGGTCACCTCCAGCGCATAAGACCAGCAGTGGGACTGAAAGAGGACATATTTTGTATAATGAATGCCTCTTCTTAGCATGGTCTCCGTCCAGAAGAGCAATAGCAGGCACTGTTGATTCCCAGTCTTTAAAACGAAAGCGACCCAAAAAAGCCAGACGATTTTGGACCTAACCGGTTAAGTTCATGGAAGCTTAGATGGTGTTCTAGCAATATCTGAAGTTGAGTGAAAGTTTCAATAAAGGCATTCAATTGTCTACTCTTAACAACTAAGCTCGGAATACATTACAACTCTTTTCTATGGTGCAGAAAAATATTTGAGGTTGGTTATTAAACATAAATACATTCAAAAATAAATTACCTTGAAATGTTTTTTTTCCAATTATCTCTATAAATATTTACGTGTGTCTCGTTATGTATTTGCAATGCTTCATAATGTGAAAGGAACGAGAATATAATAGTAATGTATAAATGATGATGATAATGTTGAAGAGGATTTATAAGAGTGTGTGACCTGATATGCAGGTGGTTGTGTGGGAACTAAAAGGTGGAAAAAGATCAGTAGAAAATCAAATTCTTCAGGACCTCACAAAACTTTAGATGAACAGAGAAATGGACAGAGAGTTCTGTAGTTTAGGTTCCAGCTAGAAGAAGGATTTACCCTAAAATCTGGATTCGTAGCACTCTGAGAAAATTAAAATTTCAAGAGTGAAGAAATCTTCTAGGAGATTCACGTGTAATCGTAGATTGAATAAAGACATGACCCAGCTTGCAAAGACACGGTAAACAATGGAAAGTGGTTTGAAGTGCAAATGTTGTGTCATCAGAAAACAGTGCAACCTTCTGACATCAGAAGATACAGGAAAATGCAGCTAAAGATTGCAGCAGTCTGGTTGCCACATTTTCAATTAGTTGAAGTCGCTGCAACAAACTCAGAAGCAACCAAAGTAAAGGATGTTGCCATAGTCAATACGTGACATAATGACAGATGACTGGCAAAGTTCTTAGGGAAGTAGAGGAAGTATTTCCCAGTGCGTTCATTATTGTCTCCGAAGATCTTGAGACAAAAACAATTTTATGATTTGCCATATTTTCTGTGGTTTCGGGAACCTAATGCTTGTTATGAAGACTTTTAGATTTCCATGGGAATAACCTCTTTCTTATTGTGAGATGTGCACCTTTCTTGGATGGCGTTTGGTATTTGGTATGCAGGAATGGCTTCTTTCTTATTCAGCGATATGGACTTTTCTCCTGTGACTTCAGGTATATGGTTTGTGATATACAAGAATGGCTTCTTTCTTATTAAGAGCTATGTAACTTTCTGATGTGGCTTTTGCTATGGGGTTGTGGTATACAAATAAGGCTGTCTTGGACAGGTTTTGAATTAGGATTCCTGACCTCGTCATGAAGAGATTTAATTAACCACATTAAGGTCTTCAAATGTCAATTCTCTTTGTTCCGCAATGTTCATCAGCCAGGAAAGTGTTTAAACTGGAGGAAAAATATGTTTACCTGTTTTGCTGTTTATGATATAATCTCCATTAGACTACCATACATGAAGCCACCATGGTACATTAATAATCAAATGAACATAAATCCGAACACCGCTGTAAAACTGTGTTTTGTCTAATATTCAGAGGGTTCTGATACTAATTTATTCAGGAATTTCAACATTAGATGGCATCTTGACTTCCATCCAAAATGAAATTAAAGGGATTTTTAACAATGTTTAGTGGTGTTTTACCCAAACATATTTTAGAGAGATGGCATTGCCATCGTCTCTGTGATGGCAGTGTGATAAGTGTCTAGGTAAAGATCTATATATAGTTAGATCAATCTTTGATGAGCACATTGTGCCATGAGCTTTCCACTTAACATAATGTTTTGGAAAGGAGATTAAGGGCCTATTTTAGAGTTGGCAAACCAAGTTACTCAGTCACAAACATGACGGATATCCTGTCCACCATCGTACAAGTACATTATATCCTACGGCACTGGTAATATGGCGGATGGTATATGCATCACGTTTGTGATGGAGTAGCCCTTCCACCAAACTTTAAATCAGGCTGCAAGTTCCTATTGTAGCAACCTCCAGAATATTTCTATGCACGGATGAGTGCATCCGCAATTGTGTATCACTTTGTTCTGGTAATTTTCACTTATTGGATTAATAAAATCCCCTGATTGTAAAAGATTCAAAGCTTTGCACCTAGTGCTTTACTCAATTTGAACAAATCAGAGTGTCATTTCATTTACAACAGTTACATGAGTTGATGATTCAATAGAGAATCCTTTTTAAACCTCATGAATAATGCATGAAGTTTTTGATGGCTAGTGTTAGACCTGACAGCCTTAGGGTGGCCACTCCTAACTTTTTGCCTGCCTCCCTCCACTTTTTGGACACTGTTTTTGCTGGTTTTTAGACTCTGCGCACTTTACCACTGCTAACCAGTGCTAAAGTGCATATGCTCTCTCCCTTTAAACATTGTAACGTTGGATCATACCCAAATGGACTATTTAATTTACTTATAAGTCCCTAGTAGTGTGCAATATATGTGCCCAACTGCAGCACTGGTTGTGCCACCCACTTAAGTAGCCCCTTAACCTTGTCTCAGGACTGCCATTGCTAGGCCTGTGTGTGCAGTTTCACTGCCAATTCGACTTGGCATTTAAAAGTACTTGCCAAGCCTAAAACACCCCTTTTTCTACATATAAGTCACCCTTAAGGTGTGCCCTAGGTAACCCCTAGGGCAGGGTGCTGTGTGGGTAAAAGGGAGGACATGTACCTGTGTAGTTTACATGTCCTGGTAGTGTAAAACTCCTAAATTCATTTTTACACTACTGTGAGGCCTGCTCACTTCATAGGCTAACATTGGGGCTGCCCTCATATATTGGTTTGAGTGGTAGCTGCTGATCTGAAGGGAGTAGGAAGGTCATATTTAGTATGGCCAGAATGGTAATACAAAATCCTGCTGACTGGTGAAGTTGGATTTAATATTACTATTTTAGAAATGCCACTTTTAGAAAGTGAGCATTTCTCTGCATTTAAATCTTTCTGTGCCTTACAATCCACTTCTGGCTGGGTTTAGTTGACAGCTCCTTGTGCATTCACTCAGACACACCCCAAACACAGGACACTCAGCCTCTCTTGCATACATCTGCATTTTGGATGGGTCTTCCTGGGCTGGGAGGGTGGAGGGCCTGCTCTCACACAAAGGACTGCCACACCCCCTACTGGGACCCTGGCAGACAGGATTGAACTGAAAGGGGACCTGGTGCACTTATAAGCCACTCTTTGAAGTCTCCCCCACTTCAAAGGCACATTTGGGTATAAAATCAGGGCCTCTGCCCTACCACCTCAGTTACTTCCTGGAGAAGAAACCTGAACCAGAACCTGCACCCTGTCCGTGTGCCGGAAATCGATGCAAGGTCTTCCCCGCGTGGAAAATAACGACGCAAGTCCATGTGCAAAGGGGCGAAACCGACGCACACTCACCGTTTTCCACGCATCGCCTCCTCTGTGGTCCCTTGCGAGGATTTTTCAACGCGAACCAGGTACTTTGCCCTGCAAGAGACACTTGTTGTTTCTAGGTGAACTTAAGACACTTTTTGTTGCTTTTACAGTAATCTTTGAACTCTAAAGACACTTGATATCACTTTCAGTAGTATCCCTACATTTGCTTATTTCAACTTTAATCGTTTTGACCGGCATTTATTCAGATAAATATTATATATTTTTCTAAACACTGTGTGGTGTATTTTTGTGGTGCTATATTGGGTTATTGTATGATTTATTGCACAAATATTTTACACATTGCCTTCTAAGTTAAGCCTGACTGCTCAGTGCCAAGCTACCAGAGGGTCGGCACAGGATAATTTGGATTGTGTGTGACTTACCCTGACTAGAGTGAGGATCCTTGCTTGGACAGGGGTAACCTGTCTGCCAACCAAAGACCCAATTTCTAACAGCTAGGAACATATATTTCCTAGAGAACACATATGTATAAATATATGTTTAGATGTGCCTTGTGTTGTGAAGCCCACCTGCAGTTCACTGAGCCTACCAATGAATATAAGAGATGGGGCCACAGAACTTTTCATTTGTCTGGGTAATAAATCATCTCTCTGCACCACAGTTGGCTATTCAAACTTCAGGTAACAACTTAAAACTTGGTTCTTCTCATGCTAGCCTAGTCTTTTCTCTGTGCTTTGGAGTTGTAAGTGTTTTCTGCATTTTTGCTCCTATGGATCCAAGACACTCTTAAAAAAGAATATGCGCTTTACAAGGACCCCATGCATAAATGCATAAAAAATAAATAACAAAGATACGCCAATGTTTGGGAAGCCAAACATTAGAATTTGTGTGGATTATTTACACAGCTTGGGGAATTAAAAATATAAATGTTAGAAATTGGGTCTCTAGTTGGCAGCGGTAGGCACCCTGCCAAAGTAGGGACAACAATCCTAGTCAGGGTAAGCGAGATACATACTTAGAGATAACCTGTGCTCAGTTTCTGGTAGCTTGGCACAGAGCCGACAGGCTTATCTAAAAAAGCAATATGTAAAGTATTTGTGCACCACGCACACACACACACAGTAACACAATGAAAACACCATAAACACCATAAAAAGACTTCCCACAGGTAGCTACAGGACTCATGCAGAGCCCACTGAAAAAGTACCTTGGATGAAGCAAAGCATCAACATCAAGGAGCAATGCAAAGGCGATGCATCGTTTTTGATCTGCGCAGTCAGGTCGAATCATCGGTGCTGAGCCTCGCAGTCTGGTCCCATGTCGGTGTCTAACTCCATTGAGATTAAAGCAATGAGTCATCAAGCTGCACTTCTAAAAGTGGCATTTCTAAAATAGTAATGTCAAATCTGACTTTACCTGTAAAACGGAATGATCATTACCATTCCAATGATATGAAACATAATGTAGCCACCCCTTTCTGATCAGGAATTACAGCTTAAAGGTATGTTAAGGGAATTCCCAATGCCAATGAGAGAAATAGACCTCACAGTATTGAAACATGACTTTGGGAGTTTTTCACTACCAGGACATGTAAACTAAAGGTACATGCCCTGCCTTTTACTGGCATAGCACGCTACCCTATGGGCTTTCTAGGGACTATCGTAGGGGTGGCTTATATGTAATAAAAAAGAGTTTAAGGCTTGGGAAAAGGTTTTCTATGTCAAGTCGAAGTGGAGGTGAAACTGCACATACAAGCTCTGTAATGGCAGTCCTGAGACATGCTTAAAGGGTTACTTAAGTGGGTGGCACAATCAGTGCAGAAGGACCACTAAAAGCATTTAATTTACAGGCTATAGTAAATGGTATACCACTTTAAAAGGAACTTACAAGCAAATTAAGTATGCCAGTTTTTAATACACCAATGTTACCATGTTGAGGGGAGAAGCACATGCATTTTAGTACTGGTTAGCAGTGGTCAGAGTCCTAAGGCCAACAAAAAGGTACAGCAAAAATGTGAGGCAAACAGGCAAAAGGTTTGGGGGATGGCTACATGTCTAACAATAAGGCATGGTCCTCCAAGAAGGTAGGGATTACAAAAGCACTTGCAAAATACACGTGGATGTGAGCAAATCATTTAGTGCAAGCATGAGGACATTAGATGGTTAAATATTCTGCCCAGTTCAAATTAAGCAGCACACACAGCCTAAAAAAAGCAACAGTTTCAACTTTGCTGGTGAACAGATATTAAAGGAAGCCAAGGTCAAGTAAATAATTCGGCATCGATCTCCATTTGTTGCTCCAAATACAGACTTTTTGATGATTGTAGCAAGGTGTTACCTTTGCCACTTTAAGAAGTTCGATAACTCTGGGTAATTTCCCTGATTGTAGAAGTTTATACAGAAAAAAAACAGTGTGAATTTCCCAATGCCTTCTGAAGTTTCAGGGAATTGAAAAATATATATTTTGGTTACAACCCTTTTTTAGCTGTTGCTCATGTTAGGCGGGCCCTCCTACCATACCTACGACCTGTCCAGGGTGAGTAAACATTCAGTATGGAATGGAAGGCATTCCTGATCTCATGGTTCATAGGATACCAGTTCCCATAAAACTTCACAGATAATTCTTACTGTTTTAACACGTTTTCTCAGTCTTTCCTTTGAACACATGCCCTCATTTATATGTCTAGTTAATTAGCTCCATGAAACCTACGTGATGGGCAAGCGCTTTGCATATAAAACTAACATAGCAGTACATTTTCCTACACTGCCAGTTATATCAGCACTTTGATGATGAAACAATAGCAAACAATGTGAAAATAAGTGGTTGCATTAAAGTGCCTTTGGTATTATATGCACGGACTTAATTCACCGCCTCGACATTTATAGAAACATTTTTGGGGCTCAAACCCGAGGTGCTAGTTATTGCTGGACAGGCCTCCAAATCTATCCCTTTATGCAGCGGAACATGCGCCGTTCGGTACATTACTATTAGTTTATTTTGGTAACGTTACTGCACGCCCATTAACAAGGATCACAAACAGATTTGGGACATTAAAAAAGGGATAATTACATATTGAAAATAAATTGTCTAAATGAAGTGACTAATGGTCCGAGTTCCCTGCTGGTATATTGGTTTTCCGTCTACTTTTTTCTAGTTTTCAGTTGTTTCTCTTTCAAGAAAGCCAAAGTGAACAAGCTGTCGTTCACTGCAAGAGATGGGGAGACCTTGTCGATATTGCCTTTGCAAGGTGGAGGGGGTGCAAGTGGGGACTCCAGCAATCATTACTCATGATAAAATGGCGGCACCATGTATTGATCAAGTGGTGTTCGATTGATATGTATGTTACCCGCTCCAAGGCACCTTGGAAAAGAACGATTATATTTTAAGGGGACCTTTGAGATTTTTTAAAACACCACTTACCTGGAGACATTACAAAACAGAACATGCAGTTCCTTCATATCTTTACTGGCGGAAACGCTAAGAAAGGTCTAACCAATATTGATTCAAGAATGTACATTTTGTGTTAAACTTGCAGAGTGGAAACAGCCGAGGAGTAGGTCTCAGGGTGGCAAAGCAGAGAAGAAGAAAGAAGTACAGTGGAAGTTACTGCAAGGAACAGGGCCGGCTTTAGCGCTGGTGTTGCCCTGGGCGACGGTCCATTTTGGCGCCCCCCACCCCTTGACCACCTCCTCGGATTCTCTCACTACCACCCAGCAAATGTGCCCCTCGTCTCTCCATAGCCCCCCTTTTCACATATTCATTTGTTTTAAAAGGCTGGCTTTACTAATCCACCCAGCTATCCACATAAAATATAGTTCTGTTATTTGAAACAGACATATTAACCCTCTGCATGTTAACCTCCTATGCTACTTTATGGCAAGTCAAAGCTGCCACTGAACAAAACTCCCATCTCTCTCCCTAGCAGGAACATTAATCACAAGAGATATCTTGATATTTTAATTGCTTACTGAAGGCTGGACGCACAAGAAACTTTTCAAGAGGTGCTTTTAAATCGTAAGCTTCTAAGTTATTGCTAAAGACAGCGCCCCCTTGTGGTCAGCACCGGGTCGCGGTCGCGGCAGCCGGCCCTGGCACGGAACAGAACATGAGAAGAGGCAGAAAGAGGAAGAAGAGGAAGGGGAAAATGTGTTGAGTGCTCATCAGTGACCAAGAGAGATATACTTTGTCCTGCATCCACTGGGTGCGAGTGCATCCCGCTGTTCACGGGATGCCCGCTTGCCCTAAGGTGGATGTTGGATTTCAGCAGTTGTGCAACATGGAGCAGAAATCTGACATCAGACTTTAGCTACGGTGGATAAACCAAGCGAGGTACGAATCATTTTCATAAAATTCTAATTTGTAAACCATCACCTTTGCAAAATAGACTTTATTGCATTATAACATGAAATACAAATGTTTACACTATTTTTTCATAAGTAAAACTGTGAAGTTATAAAGCAGTGTGCAGGTGTTAGTTACTATGTAACTGGCCCAAAGCATGCACGTGCCAACTGCATATTCATGTTTCATTTAAATATTCATATTTATTTAAAAAATTCTCAATGAGCAGGTTTTTGTTTGTAACTTGTAGGTTTGGACCATCATAACGAAACATCATGATGTTATCCTGCATTATAACGTCATGCGCCAATTACATTTTCAGGTACTTATGGTGGTCGAATAGTGTGGACTGGAGTAAAAAAGAAAAGTAATCCTGATGGAAACTTTCTGTGGGCTCATGAGCAGTGTTCTGGCTGTGTGCATGGAATCATTCATGGACTTGAGCCAACATATTGCTTCACGCTGTTCTTGGAACTGCTTTTGTTGTGAATGTTTGCCAAGATGTGTACACATTTTGGAATCAAAATAACCTGATTCATCAGACGGAAGCAGCCATCTCTCTAGGAAAAGAAAATTAGCCAGGGGACAGTTCACAAAGCGTTTCCAGGTGTACATCGGACTTGCACGTGGGAAAAGTCATAAGTGAGACATGCACATGTCATGTCTAATCCACAAAGCTTTGTGTGTAATTGCACGCTGGTAAGCAGGATTTGCTTGTGTGAAGAATGTCCAATGAAACTTTCATTACTCGTTGCTGAATTTAGGTTAGACATTGACCTTCTAAATTAATTTCCGGGGTGTGGGGGGGGGGGTGCGAGGTGGGTCTTGGGTACCAAACACAATGCAAATGAGTCAAAACACCACACAGTCACAACTTTGCATCTTAGCTATTTTACAATGACATCAACACAGATCTAGCTTTTAATTTACCGGTGAATGGATTATGCTGTAATGGTCCCCTCTCTCCCTACTTTTGCTCTCTCTCTTTCTCACACACACACACACACACACACACATACACACACACACACATATATATATATGCACACAAATACATTTACTCACACATCCACTCACTCTCACGGTGACTCACTGATACAGCACTCACATATGAGAACAGCAACTCAAAGATAAAATCAGTCACTGATACATTCACTAAATCACCAACTAACTGACTAATAAAGGCAATATTATGGCTACTCAGTCCCCAATTAATCTTTATTATATGTACACATTCTCACACATACACTTACTGTACCACGCAAGAAGTAACAGAACCCATGCAGGCAATACTCAATACAAACACTCACACACCCATTCTCTCAGCTATACAGCCACTCAGATACCCACTCACTGTACCAATACAGACTAGCACATAGCCACTTCCTCATAAATACACCTAGTAACACATCCACTTACGGTTACATACAGAAAATAACTCAAACACTAACTCACCAATACAAGCACTCACACCTTCAGTCATACACACATATAACCACTTACAAATACTGGATGATGGCATCAGTGATGTCATTTGAGATGTCATGACTGATGTCACTGACTTTGTCATGAGTGATGTAATATGTGATGTCATAAGCAGTGTATTACAGGGGAAGAAAGTTATAGTTAGCTCAGGTAACTATAACTGCTGAATTTCTAAGGTTTTGTGGAAGTAAATTCAGGACCTAACTATAACGTCCCTGTAACCTTTGAATTTTTTCAGTGAATTTCTAAGGTTTCTTAAATTCTATTTCCTTACTATTATGTCTCTGTAACCTTTAGTTTTCCATTGAATTTCTATGTTTTTTAAAACAAATATTAATTTTCACTACTATACATTAATCCAACCACCACCACACAGGATAAAGGGAGTTGGCCACCGCCTATCGCGCTGTGTGTGAGAATAGGTGTTAGAGGGTGTACCTGGGTGAGATTGGCTGTGATAGTCTCTGTCTGCTTGTGAGAGTGCATTCATCAGTGTCTAAGTGGGTGCGTCAGTGTCTGAGTAGGTCTGTGAGTGGGGTCATGAGGCTCTGAGTGGTCTGTGTGTAGGTGTAGGAGTGTCTCAGGGGGTCTGTGTGTGGGTCCTTCAGTGTCTCACTGGGTCTGTGAGTGAATGCATCAGTGTCTGAGTGGGTCCGTGAGTGGGTGCTGAGGGTCTCAATGGGACTGTGAGTGGGTGCATGAGGGCCTGAGTGGATTTGTGAGTGGGTGCCTGAGGGTCTGTATGGGTTTGTGAGTGGGTACAGCATTGTCTGAGAGGGTCTGTGAGTGGATGTGTCAGTGTCTGAGTGGGTCTGTGACTGGGTGAGACAGTGTATGAGTGGGTCTGTGAATGGGTGCATGAGGGTCTGAGTGGATTTGTGAGTTGGTGCGCGAGGGTCTGAATGGGTCTGTGAGTGCGTGCATGAGGGTCTGAGTGGGTCTGTGAGTGGATGTGTCAGTATGCGGGTGTGTGACTAGGAGCATGAGAGTCTGAGTAGATTTGTGAGTGGGTGTGTGAGGGTCTCAATGGGTCTGTGAGTGGGTACATGAGGGTCTGAGTGGGTCAGTGAGTGGGAACGTCAGTGTCTGAGTGGGTCTGTGAGTGGATGTGTCACTGTCTGAGTGGGTTGGTGAGTGGGTGTGTCAGTGTCTGAGTGGGTCTGTGAGTGGGAGCGTGAGTGTTTGAGTGGGCCTGTGACTGGTTGTGTGAGGGTCAGAGTGGGTCTGTGAGTGGGTGTGTGAGGGCCTGAGTGAGTCGATGAGTGGGTGCTTCATTGTCTGAGTGGGTCTGTGAGTGGGTGCATGAGTGTCTCAGTAGGTCTGTGTCCAGGTGTATCGGTGTCTCACTGGGTCTTTGAGTGGGTGCATAAGTGCCTGAGTGGGTCTGTGAGTGGGTGCCTGAGGATCTGAGTGGGTCTGTGGGTGGGTTTGTCAGTGTCTAGTGGGTCTGTGAGTGGGTGTATGAGTGTCTCAGTGGGTCCGTGTGTAGCTGCATCAGTGATATATTTTATATATATATATATATATATATATATATATATATATATATATATATATATATATATAGAGAGAGAGAGAGAGAGAGAGAGAGAGAGAGAGAGAGAGATGCAAGTGGAAAATGGTTGGAATTAAAAATATGAGGATAAAAATAAATAGAAATAAAAATGACTGCTGAAATTAAACACGATGCAACCAATCAGGAATAAATATAAAAATAACACTGTGCAACCTGCTTCCTTCCTTGTTTGGAATGAGCATAGCTGCCAATCTGACTGACAGTGCATTCAGAAATAGGAAATGTGTGCCTGACGTCCAATCATTTGTTTTGGTAAATTTAGATCTCAGATTCTTTCAAGGACCCACTGCATATCCTGCTACAGCCAGTCCATCCCAGAAACAATAAACGGATGTCAATTAAGTCATTGCTGCTTCATCTACTACATCTGAAACACTGCACCAGGTAGCATAGGTAATTTTCCTTGTTCGCACCTTAATTTTTTAATAGCGGGGAGCTTGGCCAGGGTCACAATATGTTGCCTTCTGTGGAGTGCTCTTTAACAATATATACATTTACCAATACAGAATGAGTTTTTAAGCTAGGACATGGGTGATGGAATTATTTTTCAGCAATATACCAGATTATTATGACATTTTCACGTTTAAAAATTGCTAGGTACACAGTGAAGTTTGATGAAGTGTTGGGTTGGCAGAGGAAGGGACAGGTGAGGTAAGAAGGCAGGGGTAAGATGATGGATCATTGGTTTTCCTGGAATGTCCTAAAGCTGGAGATTCCAACAGCTTTAGGAAAATTGCAGGTACGAGTGAGCCACTAGCATAACCATAGAGAAAGAACAACTTATTAAAGATGACTGTCATATCCAAGGAGTGCTAAAAGCATCTTTTACTACATCTTTTCAAAGCCCATTTATATCACCCTAAACCCTTGGTTAGGGAGCTTTAAAGCTCTCTGCTAAGACTACTCTTTCCCAAATCAAACATGAGCTAATCACCACTAAGTTTATCCCGTGGAGTTGAACCCATTCAAATTACCTGAAAAAATCGTGCTTGCAGTGACATTATGATTACGATCCAAAATTTAAAAAAAACATTGAACGTCTTAACTGGAGCTAGCTGTTTTACTATGAATCCTTCAATGCACTGCTGATTGCTTCACAGATGACATTATAAATTACATAATGGATGACATCAATGATGACATCACACCTGGCTTAACCACTGACATCATCGGGGCTTGCCCTATGCCATATGCACCTTCGTGTGCTACACCCAGAATGCTTCCTAGTTGTAGAGTGCATAGGCATGCTTGGAGGCCATGCCACAGCATCTCAGCAAACAGTGTTTTCCCTCAAAAAGCCTACACTGCTGTGTATTTCAAATCGAAGTGTACTCTGCAACCATGTGTGGCATGCTGTGTTGAACGACTCTATGATCCTGTATTTTGATTGCAGTGTTGGGTAACGCTATCTCTGCCACATAGGGGGTGTGGCCATAGGCAAAACCTTCCATGCCTGATGTCTTTAATACAGTGGACATTGGCCATGGACATTAGCCATGACCTGCACGCTACATAGAAACATAGCCTAAGTTAAATGTATGTTAACAGCTGAAATTATTTGGATAAAACAGCTTTTCTGATTCAAATAATGGGAAAGCAATTGTTTGGAAATATGCATTTTCCTTTAAAATGTATTTGATTTCTCAGACTGAATCTA
Organism: Pleurodeles waltl; assembly: GCF_031143425.1. Taxonomy (NCBI): domain Eukaryota; kingdom Metazoa; phylum Chordata; class Amphibia; order Caudata; family Salamandridae; genus Pleurodeles; species Pleurodeles waltl. The sequence continues at coordinate 682,854,739 of NC_090449.1, read as the reverse complement.
CTCTCCTCCCGCCTCAGTCTTTCTCCTCTTTCCATACCATTTTGTTTACTGATGCTGTAGCTTAACTCTTCTTACTACGCAACTCCCTCATTAAACTCTCTCCAACAACTTTCTTTTATACCTTTTCTTTTTTTTTCCTCGACCCACGCCCACCTGCAAATATTTTATTCTCATTTTGTTCATTTTTATTATTACTTTTCCCTTTTCAAGTTTTCCTAGTTAGGTTAATTGATTTTAGTAAAATTATCATTAAAATCATTTCTGTCAATATTTTTGAAATTCAAACCAAACAATTTGGCCTAATCACTCGGTGTCCCACAAGCCCTCTCACGTGTGCCCTATTTTATATAAACCACCGCTGATGTCATGATATCATTAGTTCAGTCTTGTGGCCTTCACTCTATGAGACAGGACATAAGTCTGATTGACAGAGGGAGCCCTAGGGTAGCCAGTAAAGATGGCTATTATCATTTATTAAGCAGGTGTTGAAATGAATTGGTCTTTTATCGTAATGCAGATTTACAGTGCATTAGGCAATCCATTTTTCAATTTGGTGTACTGCCTCTGATAAATTAACAGATGTCGATTGATTTTTTTTGCCTTCATCCTTTCAGTGTTTACCTGACAGCCAGCGCTTTATAGCTGAGCAGTTATTTGAAGTTATAAACATTATAATTAGCAATTTTTTAATTAGACTGACAATTAGCAGGAGATTTTCAAAGCTGCTAATTTGACATGTCATACTCTCCACACTGTTTATGTTAACCACCACTCCAGTGTATTCAGTTGAACAGAACCGCGGTGTCTGAAAAATCAATCTCAGAAGAGCCCTTTTCTCTACTTGGCTAGCGTTTTGGCACTTCACCCAGACTCTTGGGACTTCAAACACATTTGATAAGATAGCAACTTAAACAACTGAAGTTTAAGAGGCTAATTTATTGCACAATGCAGAAACCAAACCAACTGTAGCATCATGCTACAAATTAGCGTTTGAATGGCGGTGTAACTAAACATCAGCAATTAAGTATCAAATATACCAAAACCAGCATTTCCTGAGAGCAACAAAATACATGTATCTCCTTGCACACACAGCAAAAAAATCAATGGACATTATGTGTTTCTATTTCGAGTACTATTATCTGTCATCCTAACAACCGCTCCCTCAGGAGCAATATATCCTTAATGCAAACTCCTCTACTTAAAGCTTTAGATAGATTGCTCCAGAGGGGCACTAACACTTCTTGGCAATTCTTCAGAAGACTGTCTTGTCCGTTAATGGGGTTATATTTCCTTTAAAGATCTTACAGTCTTTAGTAGGAGTGCAACACTAAATGGCGGGTTCAGGAAAAGGGAGGGGGTTCTGGTCATTTAAAGTGACGGGACAACGAATGAGCAGATAACCCCTGTATTTCTGCAGTGTACAGAAGGTTTGCTAAAGGATGCGCGGGTATTGTGCGGCATACACAATTTTGCTCCACACCATGGGCATTCACCACAGTGAATAAATTGATGCGGTCTGCCAAGAGAATATCATGACATAAATATGGTATTGCAAACATACTTTGTCCTAAACATTGTATTCGAAAACATAATTATTAATAGAAAAATCTCCTCCCAAGGGAGCAATATTTTTATGAAAAATATTTAGGCCACAACATATATGTCAAACTATGTTTTCCTTATCAATATTTTGACCTTAAGCCATCGACGCAGTGTTTTGTGTCACATTACTGCACATGAGAGCTCGAGCAAAAACCTAGTAAATAACCCACTTTTTTTATTATAATCAAGAGCCTGACTTAGAGTGCATTAGAGGCTATGCCACTGGTAATAAAGCAGATGGGATATCGGTCATGTATGTGACGAGTAACCTGTCTGCCATATCAGGCCTGGAATGTGCAAACAATCGCACACAGCCTCAGCACTATAATGCATTTACTTTACAAGAAGATCATGTCAAGTAGTGTTGATGTCTATCGTCTGCATAGAGAGTTAACATAAATCTTTCTATTTCAAGTTTGTGCAAGCTCCTTAGCTGCACAAGAGAATATGTGGCTGCTTAAATGCAAAATCCCTATTGCTAGGGGCTTGCCAGCATGGTACTGAATTCCCCTGGCTAAAGAAGCCAATATGTATTAAAAACATGTGCTTTGTGAAAGTTTGCAATATCAGTCACTCTATTGGGCCAGCTGAAAGATTCACTGTGGGTTTTGCTTTTCTTGTGCTGCTCCCAAATCGCTGATCCACCATATGGTTGCTGTAGGAGGTGAGACACAATGGGATACTGTCCAATAGAGTCATGTTGGATAAAGCTACTGCTTCCAGAATTTGAAATCTCTGTTGGAGGCAGTAAGTGAAATCGTGTTTTTCTCAAATTAGTTTAAAAAAAGTTATGAATCTACACAGAAAACAAAGATATTTCTCTATTCTAGCCAAATGTCCTCCTTCTTCCCTCGTAGTGATGTTTGATCCAAAGGGATATCACACAATCACATGATATTATTTACCACAGCTGGTGATTTATGTGTTCGGTTAGCAGCCTCTGAGTCACTACAAAGGTTTGATTGTAATTGCATAAATTATCTTTAAAATGCTTGAGTTTTACTCCAGCATTTGCACGTGGCGTATGCAGAATCCAGTGCAAAGCTGAATGTTTTAGCCCCTCTATAGAAATGGTGCTGGCTGTCCCATAGAAGGTCAGAAAACAAACCATTTAGACAGAGTAAAGTAAGAGATGTGCTAACAATTGTATCTTCTCGCAGGCCAAGTGGGGGGCTTTGTTAGGGGAGTCTGGTGGATCTCCTATGCCCTTTTGACACGCCACAGTGAAAGTTATAGAGTGCTCTCCTGTTGTAGAAGCCAATATTGTCCCGCCTTTTACACATAGGTGACACAGAGTCATGCCTCTCGGAAAAAAACTTCACTAACATGAAATTATCAACTTCTTTTTGTGTACCTTATTTGTGAATAGGCGTCCATATGTAAAAAATATTGCAAGTTATTGCATTAGGTAAGAAATCTGCAAGATATACCATAAACTAGAACAGTGGTTTATAAGGAAAGAGCAAATAACGACTTGAAATAGAACATAAACAGTTTTACATCTCTATCACAAACACTTACCAACCACCACTCGATGTCCCAAAACAAACAAATATAAAATACACAATAACACACACAAAGTCAGAAATCTCCCAAATGCTAAATACACATTACAGAGGTATAATATAAAACTGTCAAGGTTAGAAAAAGTACAAAAATATCAAACTGTGGTCCCATAAACACAATATCGAACTATCCTTTACCATAAACATAATATCGAGCATATCCTTTACATAGACGTCAATTTTATAGATCCTCCAAAAAGTCTCAATATTCAGACTACGTTCTGTTTTCCCGAGATAAAGAATGCTTTTTTGAGCCTCAATAAATGCCCTAGTGTGAAGTCATGTTTAATATTATGTACAGATGTTAAGAGAGCTACATGAAGAAGTGAGGGCAAGGAACTATTTAAAGCAATATGTATTATAATCTTATTCCTTGCAAAACCTCAATTTCATTTTTTTATTAAGTCACATATGTTCAACACAGATAAATTGAGATTGAAACCAAAGGGCAATCACCCCAATTATTGACAAGTAATTTATAAAACATGATGAAAGAGTCCATAAATTCGGTATAGACCACGGAAAGCAAAATAATGTACACTGACACAATAATATAGAGAAGTGAAAATAGAAAGATGCCAAAAACGGCATGATTACACCAGATATCGGTAAACATAAGACAAACATTGATTTCATGATAAATCTAGTTTAAGGGATCCTAACTAAAAACAGCCCATGTTCGATCAAATTTTATAAGGGAGGGGAGCCCTTTAGCTTTGGTCACTGCCATTTCGGACTCATATATCTGCCAAAAAAAGGCCCACCATTCAAGTGGCTTTGGAGGGGAAGAAGAAACCCATGATTTAGCAATGGAGAGCCGAGCCGAAGTTATTGTAAACCCAAATCCTGTTCCGGCTTAACTCCCATCAGGATCTCTTTAGGAGACAACTGAACTCTAAACCGGATGAGATTAATTTGGTCACCCCATCACCAAATTGGTGGAGTGCAGGGCATATGACAAACATATGAACAGTATCTGCTGCGAACCAACCACACTTAGAACATCTGGTCTTGTCACAACAGGTGTTTCCCCCATTTTGAAATACTCTCCGGTGTATAATACAACAGACAAATAGTCCTGATTTTCTGTTGTTTTAAATTTACAGAATGTAGCGAACGATCAACAGCATCAAGAGTACTCTGGATTTGCGATGTAGGAATCTCAATGGACAGCAACTTACTCCACTTAGCTGCGAGCAAGATACTGTCATCCATACTATCTTCACAAAAACCTTGATAAATTGCACTAATGAAAGCCTTCCTACTTGCCTTATATATATTTGATGTTATCTCCGTGCCTTCAAGAGCAATCACGAGCTCATTGCCTGAAGAAGAAAAATAAAATCTCTTAGCTCCCCCAATTCTATAAGGAAAGAGCCTATATTCTGACCTTAATGCAAGTCGATAACCAAAAGCTGATACATCTGGTTCTGCTGGGATTAACAAACCGTGCAGATGGCCAGCAAATGCTGCCCAAAAAAAGTATATCTTAGAATCTGGAATTTGTAACCCCCCTTGCTTATATGTAAGTTTCAGAAAGCAGATAGCACGTTTAGCTGCCTATAACCCCTTAAGAGACTGCCAATAGTGCCGCCCAAATGTTTAAAGAGCGAGTCTGGGATCCGCAGCAGGATTGCCCAAAATATGTACAAACATATTGGCAAAATGATATTACAGCAACCCATAATAATGATTGCGAGCTTGTTCCAAAACCTTAGTATCGAGATAACTGAATGTAACAAAGATTCATAGTTCAATTAAAAAATATTATCAACCCGGCAGCTGAGCTTTATACCAAAATATACAGTTGTTGTAGTTACAGCTGGTGTAAAATTTAGGAGTTTTAGCTATATGTAGCTTATACCTCAAGTGTATTCCAAACCTATCAGCCTCATTTATGATATGACCCAGAGAGGGCAGAGGGTTTGCGCAACAGCAATGTTGTCAGCATATGCAGTGAAATTAAGTTCACAGCCACTAAAAATCAAAGGCTGGATGCTCACAGACATATGTACAGAATGCAGAAATGGCTTCATATAAAGAGCAAATAAAAGAGGAGATAGTGGACACCCCTGCCGGGTGCCACGATAAAACTGAAATGGAAGTGAATGCTTCCCAGCATATATTTGCTTGACACAAAGGGTCTTATATAATGACGGCACCAATTTGCTAAATCTATCCCCATTGCCAAAAGCTCCCAATGTAGTCCACATGCAGTCCCAAACAACATTGTCAAAAGTCTTCTCAGCGTCTAATATTAACACGTCTATTCTTGCATTAGATTTTTCTTTAATGTCAAATGCTGTGATTGCAGTGTTAGTGTGGCTTATGGTGTCGCTGTCTGGTATAAAACCATGCTGGTGTTAGGAGACTAACGCTGGAAGGAGGGGAGCAAGTTGGATAGCTAACATTTAGACAAATACATTCACATCTCTACTGATCAGGGAGATGGGTTGATAAGAACCCATATCCTCAGGTGGCTTACCTTTCTTCAAAATCACAATAATGTTGGTTAAGTTCCAGGTATCAGGTACATCTCCCACATTGTATATTTGTTGGATCATCCTTAAAAATTCTGGAGCTATTACATCCTTAAATACCTTGTAAATTTCAAGTGGAATGGAATCCTCACCTGCCACTTTGTCTGAGGGGAAGGCAGCAAGAACAACCTCAATCTCACCCAGATAAAAACCTAGCTGAAGTGTAGATACCTGACCCTCTATTAAACAGGCCAATCTGCAGCACCTGTATATATTCCATCAAACCTGTCAGGTTAACCACTTGTGGTTGCCCATACAAACCCTGATAAAATGATGTTGTTTGCTCCATATTAGCCTGAGGTTTAGAGTAGACAATTCCATTGCTGCCTCAAATACCTTGTATCTTTCATGTTGATTGTCTATCAGATATTTGATGGGCCAAAAACTCGTCCCACCCTTTCTCAATAATCATATTGTAAAGCTTTATTCTTTAAATAACTGGCTGCTATCTTCTCTCCCAGACCTCATCCAAGTAGGGATTATTTCTCAGTTATTTTGAAATACAGGGCTTGTTCATTCATACCACCCTGAGGTATGGCCTGAGCATGTAAGATTTCCAGTTGCAGAATTGCCTGACAAAGAAGCCTGGCATTTTTCAATGCGTCCCTATTTCGATTAAGAATAAACTGGAGCATAATGCCCCAAATGTATGCCTTCATTGCATCCCAGACAACCGGCAGTGTAGCCATGCCAATACTAGCTTAAAGAAATTCTGTAAGCAGACCTGACACGCTTTTGGTAATCATAGTTAGAGAGGTGATGAGAAAACTAGAAGTGAGGCTGTTCCACTCCAAGCGTAGTAAGTCTAAGCAACAATAAAATAGGATTGTGGTCAGATGTGATCTTAGGACACACCTCCAATTCTGCGTCCTCAATCAAAAACCTCCTCTCAAAAACCATGTCTATCCTAGAAGAATGTTTATGTGGAGCCAAGTAAAATGTGTAGCCTGTCTCAGAGATTTGTGAAAACCTGCAAACGTCAGTCAGCCCAAATATACGGGCAAGCTCATGGATAGATGCCCTAGGTCAGCCATAGGTGGAGTGGTAGAACAATTATTGGCGTCAATGCCATAGTCCATCCAACAGCTAAAATAACCAATTACAATTGTTTCCCCAAAGCAGTTCAATAATTCAAAGGAAAGCATGTCCAATATTCTAGGTTCATCAATATTTGGCCCATGAACCACACAGTTAACAAATTCTGACCAAGTAACACCAACAGAGCAATTGCCCATCTGTACCTTGCTTCAGAGGGAGGTCTCAATACATTATACTCTGCGTTCTTTACAGACATTATAGCCACCCCCCTATAGAGAGAGATTGTGAAGAGCTGACAGTAATATCATAGCCAAGCTGCCTGAGTAAGAAATGGTCTTCACATGCAAGATGGGTCTCCGCCAGGGATAGTAGCTGTGGCTTGTACATTTTTATTTCCCCTCACACTAGTTGGCATTTACTAGATGAATTTAAGCCAGACATGTTCCACTTATGCATTTTTTCTGAGCCATGAAACTGAGCAGCTATTCCAGGGTACAATCCCATATTTTGGACCAAAATTGAACTGTGCCAACGGAAGTAGAAATTCATATAACATAATAAGAACAAAATTACTTATTTTACCCCTCACCCCAAACCATGATGCCATAAAAATTTACCTCTCCGTAACCAAATATTGCAAACCTCTAGAGACCCCACCTCAAGCCAGATCTACCCCCTGTATCCAAGGAAAGGAATCATCCCACCTCCTGAGCTTCTGATGGCTTGGCAGTCCTGAGATACTTCTAAACCATGGCCCTCTGACCACAAACCAACCACTCACATTGCCTCAAAGAGATGAAGAAGCTACAATATAATTTAAGTAATATAACCAGAATGCAATCAACTGAAACGCATAAGGAGAAGAAAGCAAGAGAACAAAACAAGAAAAAATAAACATTAGAAATAATTACGCATACATCATAGGATTGAAATCCTGAAAGTTTTTGCATCCCTGGTCCAAAAGTGAACCGGATCAGAGTAACAGCAATATATTTTCTAAAGCTACAACTGTAATATATAAGTTTATGGTGTCAGCCGCATTAAACGACTTAAGACCGGCGCAGCATCTTGTTCAGAGTAACACATCTGTATCCGTCCATCCTTAATAATCTTAAGCCGGGCTGGATCTAGCAGGAATACTTGGGCCCTAACAGCCTTAAGGGGAACTATAAGTTGTCGTAGTTTCCAGCACCTATCCATGGTTGCTTTGCAGAAATATGGCCAGACCAGAATTGACAAAGTATCAACCAGAACAGTAGTAGTTGGGCAGGCCTTTAGAGAGATTGCCTACCTTAATAAAAAGTTCCCTCAGATACATTAGAATTGGACAAGAGTGCAGAGTGCATTGACTTAGCATCAGCTGATTGTGGTTGAGGTTAATAGGGAGGTGATGCGCATGCTGAATTTGTGAGTCCCAGTGCCTATCCAGAAGATCAGGAAATGATTTACCAAATAGCTGAACTATGAACTGGCAGGTATCACCACCCTTTTTCCCTTCCGGTACGCTAAGGTAATTTCTCTCCTGGTGATTTTCCAGGTCTTCAATTTTAGCTTGGACATACACCAGTAGTAAATCATGGTACCCAATGGATTTAACAGTAGCTGTTCCAACTTCCTCAGCATCAATGACCCGTTGTTGAAGCTCGACCACTTCAGTAGTGAGAGATGTAACCTTGCCAGATACTTCAAGCAATGATTGCTGGATTTCCCATGGTCTGCTCTTGTTTGGACATAGTGCAATTATGCCTCTGACTGCTGGGCCTGCAATTGCTGCAGCATTGCCAACAGGGACAGCTCCTGCATATCTTCTTCCGTAAGGATTTCCGTAGGGACAACTTGTGTAGAATAGCCAGAGGGGGCACTACAAGAGAAATCAAAGCTATTGCCTGGAATTGGGACAATTTGGTTGCGGGCTGTAGAGGGGGGCTGTTGCTCCACAGATTGCTTACCCTCCCTTGCTGATGAGTGGAATGCAGACAGCTGAGAAAGTAAAGTTTTTACCTCTCCCTTTGATATAACCTAGTTCCGAGTGGACTGTCTTTGGCACCAGAGCCACCAGCTATAATCATCTTTTTTGTCAGATGAAAGGCTGCTGGGTTGCCAGACTGAGAGAGTCTGGAGGCCCCCATAGATTTCTTTAAGTTGCCTCGACCTTGCTGAGCATGCTGCCTGCCTTTATTCCCATATGTTAACTCTGTGCTACAAATACCAGCGCCTGATGTTACACCCAGGGTATTGACAATAGTGGTACCACTGCTAGAATAAGCAGAGGCAGAGGCCTGGTAAGGGACAGGGAGAGGTTTGGTTGTAAACTGCAGAAGCAGGCCAAAATCAACTATCAGCTGAGAAGCCACTACAACAGAGATCACTTGGTGGGGTTAGACATGTCCCACCACTTAACTGCCCCCATTGACCCATTAATCTCACCCTCCAAACTGCCCAGATAAGCTGCTGTAGGACAGCCTATGTTGAGGGATTGCTCAGAGCTCTGGGGTTTTATTTGAAGTAGTTCTATGCTGTTTTTAAAGGCAGGGTGAGCAGAGGCATCAGATGCACCAGCGAGTTGGGAGCTGAAACTATGTTTCTGACTAGAAATATCAGGAGACTCTGCAACAATGTCTTCCACTGCAATAATGTTGCTTTCAAGCATGCAGTAGGGGTAGTAATTGTCAAGCCGCTTCTAGTGGCTGTATCTGCAGCCGTTAGCACTTCTGCCATGGAGCAATGGGTAGGGGTTTGTGCCATGATGTGACCATTCTCTTGCCAAATACACAGAAACAATATTATGTGTGGAGGAAGATAGCAGGTTGACATCTAGCAGTTCAGAGCACTCTCTCCTCTGTGCTCCTCTGATCACTGCTGAATGCAGCCTCGATGCTTCACCTAGCAATTATGCTGGGACCGATTCCCAAAGGTAAGTTTAGACATTTGGTCTAAGTTTAGACCAAACGTCTTAGTTTATGATTTTTGGTAATTCACAAAGGGCATTTATAAGTAGATTCTTTACTTCTGCACTCGGAGCAGATCTCAAACGTCTACATTTACCTTTGTGAATCGGGCCTGCTGAACGCTGCCACTGTGTGAGTCCGGGTGAACTGCTGAATTCCTTTCCTTTCCGGACATCAATGTGGCAGCTCAGTGGCTGGGTTCATTGAGGTCTCCTGGTACTCCTACATTGTACCTGTAAAGTTTCCTCTCTACTTCATGTCCCATGCAGTTCGGGGACTGCCTTCTGTAGCATAGCACCAAAATGGGATCTCCAAGGTGGGCGAGAGGCCCATTGCCCTGTAAAGGTGTGAGCGGCAGACACCGATCAGGCTAAAGAGAATGGGGGCAGCCATCAGGCAATTTTCAGAGACCACTCTACCTTTCAGGTCAGGCGCCTCATATTAAAGCTGTTCAAATCAGGTACGACAACCAGTATTATCTAGGCCACTAGCAAGGAGCAGCCGGTCTCTTGAGAACTTCCATTTGAACTTCCATTTCACAATTCTGATACCCTTAAACTAGACCATATCATGTGGACTAGACACTCTACGTCCTATTAAACACCAAGATGATATATTTTGTCAGTGTAAACCAGGTGGGTGCACATTGGTAAATGTGGCATCAAGGATTGCACTTAAATTTATTAGTATTTAATATTCAATTACTTTTTGATATTAGACAGTACAGACAGGGTGCCAGCTGTCTGCAGACATGCAAATTACATATAGAAGACCATCAAGATAAATATTAGAGCAGTAGTTCCCAACCTTTTGACTTCCGTGGACCCCCACTTAATCATTACTAGGATCCTGGTAACACCACTGAATCAATATTGATCTGCCCCCCCATGAGTCATTACTGAAAGCTGAGGACCTAAACTATTAATACTATTTAATTTTCTAAGCAGTCACGGACCCCTTGAGGAGGCTTCGCAGACCCACAGGTTGGGAACCACTGCATTAGAGCATACAAATGTTTGTGATAAAAAGAGGTGGTTAAGAAATTCAAATAGGTCAGTCCCACAGGTTGGGAACCCACAGGTTGGGAACCACTGCATTAGAGCATACAAATGTTTGTGATAAAAAGAGGTGGTTAAGAAATTCAAATAGGTCAGTTCAGGTCAAGCTTAGTAAGATCAAGGATATATAGATCAGCCATTAAGAGGCTGATACAGAGCATGAGTAGAAAAAAGTAAGAGGAAGAAAGGGTTGAGGGAGGCAGAATGGAAGGCAAATGTCATAGGTATTAAAAGCTTGTGGGTGTGTTTTGGAAATGTGTAGGTCTCCTGAGACTACAAGCTGTAGACAGGATCGAGATAAAGTTACTGAAACGATGAGGTCAATGGTGTTGATTGGCATCTGTGTAGTTGATTTTACAAGGAACACGAAGTAAAGGAAGGATGATAAGTCTAAGGAAGTAAATATTCACAGATATACAAGTGGGGGAGTCACAAACATGGAAATCTCTGTGGTAGATGTTCTCTGCAAAGGAGATGGTTTGGAAAGAGACACAATAGAAGAAGTCCTAAATAAAGTCCTTGTGCAACTCAAGGGAAAAATATGAGGTGTAATGTGATGATATGAGAGCAACTCATTCTAGAAGGCATTCATAGAAGGACTTAGGAGGAAGGGCTTGTCGTAAGTGGGATGCATGCATTTGTGAATGATGGCACTATTTCATTGCATCAGATTTATGGAGAAATCGTTGGTCAATGATGTTGTAGCACTGTAAGACAATATTACAAATGAAGGACGATGAAGTGGACCTAAGGTGTGTATCTGTTATAAACAAAATTTCACAGCCATTACAGGATAAGAAGCTGTGTTGTCTCTGGATGTTGGAATACTAAGTGGGCCTTTATAAACTTCCTGATGGATAGAAGTCAACAGAAAAAAAGTCTATGACTTTAGGATTGCAGCATAGAAAATACAGTTGATAGCAAATGTTACCAAGTTCTGTATGGGAAACCAGTTTAGAAGAGACGTATTTCAGCCATCTAAAAATCATTCCTGGTTTCTTGATGGATCATTTTGAGATGTCTAACACCATGTAACATATAAGAAAGCAAATGAGAGATGACACTTTCCACAACAGTCCTTCAACATACATTCAATCTTGCTGGTTATGTGATAAAAGTTCAATGGGCCACTAGATCGATTTAGTGAAATACATTTGAAGTTCATTATATAACTGCTTTCGCAGCAGGAGGTGTACATAAGTTGTACTTAACATTACTATAGGTATTTTACAAGAGTTCTACTACATGGAAAGTTACTAGGCTTTGATGGTAAACACTGGCTGAAAGAAAATGGGGTGTTTTCTGACTGGGGTGTTAGAACTGGTTAAGTATCATCCATAATCTTTGTCAGCGTGAGGCACATGCAAATCCTAAATTAACCTATGCTCAACCCTCTCGTAGCTTGGCAAAGAGCTGTCAAGCTTAGCTTAGAGGCAATGTGTAAAGTATTTGTGCAACCTGTCAAAAAATGATAAAGTGAAAAACACTACAAAGAAAGCATCCCAAACTGAGTTAGAAAAATAGAGTGATTTTAAGATATAAAACAAAGCCAAAATTACAAAAGTGCAATTAGTAGAACCGGAGGCATACAATTTGAAAGATTCTGGTGAAAATAGCTCCAAAAATCACAAACCACCAACTGTGGGTATCTGGTTGCGCCGGACGAGGACAAAATCAGAAGTTCAGACAGACTGGGATAGAGTGCAGACCAGCTACAGGGACTGAGTTAGACAAGTTGAACAAAGTACCTTAACTCCAGGTTTGCAGAGCCTTGCAAGGTTCCACATTAAAGATGTATCACACAGCTGAACTGGTGCATCAGTTTTGAGATGCAGCAAGACTGCGGTGGGAGGTCCTGCTTCATTGATGAGGGCTTGCAATGTGAAATCCGGCATTGAGGAGGCATTGCGCAGTCACAGCAATGTGTCGGTCCCAGAGAGCTGCAAGGCTGCAATGCGGACTCTGGTGTTATCAGGGAGGCTGCTGTCGATAAGGGATGTAATGGCCTGCACAGAGGATGCATTGTGCCGTGGTAGTTCCAATGGGCTGAGAAGCAGGTCTTTGCAATGGGTTCAATCCATGCAGCAGCTGCGATGTGTCATTTCTGCTTGGGTTTGCCTCATGCAGCAGAGTAGATTTGTCAGTTCTATTGCATCCACAGAGGCTGGCAGAGCACCATAAGGCCACTTCCAAGGGTCCAGTACTGGAGTGGCACCACTTCTCAGGGTAGACTCACAGATGGTAGGGTCCAAATGCAGGTGCAAGGTTGTTGGAACCCTGTTGTTTCCCTGAAGTTTCAGATCAGGAGGCCAACCAACTTGCTCTTGGAGTCACTTTGGGGTTCTGGGTTCAAGAGAGAGAGGTTCGTTCCTTCTCACCCAGGCAAGAGGGCAAGAGGCAGCAGGTCAGCAGAGCAGGAAGCAGCCCTTTAGAGCAGCAGTCCAGCAAAGTGGCAGTCCTTTCAGAAGCACAACAATCCTTCTTCCTGGCAGAGTATCCACAGGTCCAGAAGTGCACTTTAGAGCTGAGCCTAAGGGTCCAATATGTATACCCAATTTTGAAGAAGCTTCTAGACATTTCCACCCCCTGAAGTGTCTAGCATCCCCTTCCTCCCTGTCCTGACCCCAGTCTGTCTGAGGTCACAGAAACCATTGTCAGACCCTTTATGGGAGTGCTCAATCAGAGCCTTTGTGATGTGCCAGTGTGGTAGTTGATAGCCCCTCCTCCTTGTTAACTCAGAGCTCAGAGTGGCCCACCCTGCCAACATCTAACCTCCCTTTGCTGTACTGTCTGGGAGCAATACATAAAGATTAACTTCCAGCTGCACCTAGTCATCTGACCCAGGACCATGCAGCAGACACCAAATGGAAGGGATAGGAAAATGCCAACTTTCTAAAAGGGGCATTTTCAAAACTGTGATTTAAAATCCGACTTGACCATTTAAGAGGACTTTTAATTATTTTCTATAGACTCCAAGCTCAATATGTCTACCTGCTCCCAATTGAAAGTTATCTCTCATTAAATATAATAAGGTAACCCAGTGTTAGACAGGCCTTGCAGTACTGAAAAATGAATTAATGAGTTATTCACTACCAGGACATGTAAAACTTAACAATACATATTCTACTTTCTAAATACAGTGCATACTGTCCTCTGGGCTGTTCACCCTGAGAGGTGTCTTATATGTATTAAAAAGGAAAGTTTGGGCCTGGCCAAAGGTTTAGTTTGCCAAGTCAACATGGCAGTTTAAAACTGCACAGCCAGACTGCAATGGCAGGCATAAAACATATTTAAAGGGCTACTTAAGTGGGTGGCAAAATATGAGCCGCAGGGCCTCTAGTGGCAGTTCATGTACAGGCTCAGGGTACTTGTAGTACCACTTTATTAGAGATGTACAAGAAAATTAAATAGGCCAATTGGGTGCAATCCAATTTTACCATGTTTTAAAGAGAAAGCACAAGGACTTTAGCACTAGTTACCAGTGTTAAAGTAAACAGAGTCCTAAAGCCAGCAAAAACAAAGTCAGCAAAACAGGATGATTGAAGGCAAAAAGTTAGGGAGATGCACTCAAAAGATGCCAAGTCTAATAAATGCATTTACTGTCTATCTGGATTTTCATATTAAAATACAATTTTACTCAGTTGCCTTAGGATTTCCTTAAAATGGTGCTCTTTTGATATCTCAGTGGCTGTAGCAATTCACAATGTAATAATCACTAGCAGAAACCTGTTGTGAAATCCATACTGATCAGTGACTTATGATGATGCTCCAATTGTTTAAAAGTAAGCATTAGCATTTCTATTTATTATTGCACATTAGATACAAAAAGGGGCACAGTAATGACTTGTGGTTCAAAAACAGCAATAACATAAGAATACCAAATAGCACAACATTGCTTAACAAAAATAGAACAGGAGATCATTTGACATAACAAGAACGAAGGGGACCATTTAAGGTTATTGTGAGTGAGTGGGTGACTTATTGAGTGAAGAGACTTTTATGGTGAACAGAGATCACAACAGAATAGTAAAGGAGCAGTTATGCTGGTAATCGACGCGCCAATTGGCACACTTATATTTTGTGTGGTCTCTCCCTCTCTCTCTCTTGATCTTTATCACTCTCTCTCTATCTGTCTCTGTTTCTCTCTCCTTCTAAATCTACAGCCATTGCTCTTGCTCCCCTTATCTCTCTTGATGTGTATGAAGTTATACATATAGGAGTTTACAATTCTTCTAGACTCTGGGCCTATGTTAAAGGTTGGCAGACATGTTACTTTACCACAAATGTGACGGATATCCTGTCCACATTATTGCAAGTGCCATAGGATATAATGTACTTGTAATAACGTGGATGCGATATCCAAACATGTGTGGTGGAGTAACCCATTCACCAATCTCTAACTTAGGCCCTAGCAAAATGTACTACATTGTGTGCGTCTTTACTAGCCTGACCAAGTAGGGCTGTGTTACCACATTTCTGTTTACCAGGTTACTATTTCTCACTTCCTCTGTCACCCAACGCCACAGTTGATCTTTATCATTGGACGAGGTCAAACTCTTTATGTGACAATGACTGGAGTAACAGCTTCAAACAACATTGTGCTAGTGGTCAAAGTAAAGATGTTGAGAGGGCCAACAATGGTATATTTCATCAACAATACTTACATTAAATTAATTTCTAATCTGTGACAACTGAGAGCATCTGAGAGGACAAACATGAGATATTTAGTTATGACTAAATTGACCCACGTCAAAGGGCAATGGTAGAAGTGTGACTAGGTCAAGAGACAAGGAACTAACTCTAAAGACAGCAGCAACATACAATAAATATGTATACTGTCCAAGAGCCTTCTGGATAAAGGTTAGTCTATTTTCGAAATAAATTAGTAAAATCTCCACGTAGTGAAATGGGATTATACCTCGTGTAGACTTCAGGCTACTTAGCAAATTCAATAGATGATTATATGAACTACCCCACAGGTAATAATAGCAGCTTCCAAGCTGGAAACTCCAGTTGATGAGTTACACATATTTTCAGTTGGTTCTAGTTGCTAGCACTTAGGTTTTCCACTAATCGCCCAATTGCTATGCCCAAACATCTGATGAATTGAAAGTGCTGGTCACTGGTATTTATCAATCAATCAATTTCGCTTTATTTCCCTATATAAATCAATAGAGATCTGATTAGTTGTTTCTACTGGACATAGGTAATCCAGCATCCGATTATCGTACACCACCATTCAATCCAGTGCAAACCATTTGTAACTGGCAAAGTATAAATCCCACCAGGGCTTGGAAAAGCATTTATTTTCAGCTTTAAACTTGCAGTAATTTCTAGAGCAAGATGCATTGGCCATAGTTAACAGTCAAACAAGGTGCTGAGAACTAGAAATTGAAAAACAATGGCCGGCTTTGTGTTGGCGTAGGTTTCCTGCGTTATGTAGAACTTGCACACTGCCTTGATCTCAGTGTGTATTGGTATAGAGGAGCTGCTGTGTCATAGAAAACACAAACAAAGCCAAAATGAAACATCAATTCCCTTTTCTGATCTGCCCTGCCCTACATACAAGTTTGTAGTGCACCCCGGCATGCTTTACATGGACTCATTGTTCTAAGGGAAACAGCGTGCTTGCTGTCATAAAGACTCAGGCTCCTGCTTGAGGCTATAATTGAGAAAATTGTTTATTTTGAGCTGTTTATTTAAGCACAAGAGATTTTCTAATGGAGTCATCAGACCTTTCTCATTGGCTAATAGTTTAATTAGGCCCATCTGCTGGAGGCAGTGGAGAGAAGAGTCCCAGCTCTGATGCTAGCAGAAAGGTAATTTATCATCCTGTGGCCCAGTGGCTAGCACGCCAGCATCTCTAAACCCAAACAGAAGCTGAGCAATCTGTCTCACCTGAGAGTTGCTGATAGCTATTGGAGGTGCGCATACCGTTCACCTTGGCGCACCAAGGAGACCGGGCCTCATTCAGGAGTATCCTTCAGATAACCTAACCAGAGAAAACCCGGGACAGTTAGGGAAAAGTCAGGAAAATCATGCTTCTGTCAGCCAAATTTATTATAAAGAAAGGCTTTTTTTGGCTAAAAATAAAAAGTAATTTAAATGCAAATAATGTGTTCCATTTAATATCTGCTAGGCAAGCAGCTGAAAGTGCAGCACATGAAAAATGTTCGATTATGACTATAAACTGTTGGTCTATGCTTTTCACGAGCACAGTCGAAGCAAATAAGCAGAGTAGTTCAGTAAATGTTTATTCTAAATATACACCATTTTAAATGTGCGTTTTATGCTTTACTTTATGTTATTTTCTGGTCCGTTGTGTTACAATGGTATTTATAGAGAGCAGCTATTGGTGCTATCTAGATGGGAGAACTAGAACCCCAACAATGTTAGTAAACATGTCTGAAACATTATCTGTCTAAGCTGTGTGAAAGAAAAGGGCTTTAAGGGTCTTCAGTCTTCATATTTTCCCCATCTATTACTTTCACCCTGGGTTGAGGATTTTTTACTTTGGACTCCTGTTATTTCAGACATCCATTATCTCTGCAGTTGGTGCGAGCCCACATGATCCCAATTATGCTAGACGTTTTTACTTTTTTCTAAATTGATCTTTCTCTTGATTATTTTAATGCCACCCTGTTGCCTTTATCTTCCAGATATTCTACTACTGTATTGCTTTATCTAATTCATGTTTGTACAATGTTTTACCATAAAGCACTTTAGAATTCCAATTAACGAAATGAATGAATGAAAGCTTTTTAGGGCTGTTAGTAAGAAATACAACACCCTACCAATCAGAACACAGTTTTTCAATGACAGACTTTCTATAACCTCCTGCCCAATAGTAATCAGACAAATGCAGCAATCATACTGGGCAGTAGGCATTATGCTTATTTTGAAGGGACGGTGGTCCTTTTCACCCAATTCATTCTGCTTTATCATCTCAGGTGGAAAGGATTGATGGGCTTAGCTCTAGTCTGGATGTCTGGATGTGCTCCCGCCCAGCTGATCAACTGTAGTTTTTTTTTCTTTTCTTTGTATTGTAGGAATCCATATTTTCTGCTCTGCTCTTTTCTGTAATCTTTTCAGTGTCTTTCTTGAGCCCATGTCCAAATATATCCATTAATTGAACTTCATTCCCTACATGTATACTAAAGTCTGTCAGTTTATCATCCACATGGATGGGACTGGTTTGTCAGCAGGGTCCTTGCAACATTGTTTGGCATCCAACAGTGAATGAGTAACCACCAGAGAAGATGGAAATCCTTAATTTTGGTAATTCTATTTTACACATTTGGAGAACAACAGGCCTATTTAAATGACCCTGGCCCTCCACCAGTCTCTATCATGCATACAGTCGAGATTACATTTCATGCCATACATGAAGTTGTCTCGGCAAACCTCTTCAGTAGTGCCAGTTGCATGCATCTTCTGAACATTTTCCCCATTTTATTAATGACAGCAGAAGATGTGATAAGGTGGAATCAGCAGGCTAATGATTCAACTATCCCAATTCACTATAAGTTACCATGCCTAAATTCCAACTGGCCAGACTAAAAGAAGCTCAGAAATATGCCACTCCAATTTTGAGAACCCTTCTCTGACTCTAGGTTGAATAGTTTTAAAATACATGTGTATTACACGATCCTGAAGATTTCTGCAGACACTGCATCCAAATCAGCAGGGACTTTATCAAGCCAAGATGCATAGACGCTTCCACAAGAGTACAAGGGGTGCAATCATCTGCATTCAGTGCAAAGCAGTCAAAATGTGAACACTTTTTCATTGTTTGGACCTGGAAGAAACCTTTCCTTATCACTTCAAAAATATGTGAAACTGTGGCAATAGCAGCCTCCCTTTTGACTCCTAACATTCTGACTTGATTGGATATAGTCCTAATGGTACTTGTTGAGTAGCAATAGCAGTGATGTCTCCACCACCAGGCACACATCGTTTTTGCTAGCTTGCTAGATTCAATTTAGGTACAGACTGACTCAGGGGTCAATTGTCAAGAAGCTCAATGCAAGCTTAAAATGTTCATCTACATAGAGTGAGTTAAATCCACAGTTTTGTATTATCAGCATAACTGGGAACGTTGGGTTTCCAACGAGTGGTGCAATCTAATTAGTGGAAGATAGACAATTAAAAAGAGAGGGACGAGGGTAGAGCCCTGAGGATCTCCACGGGGTGATGATTTATCTGCTGATCAGAGGATGAGCATTTGAATTGACTTTGATTTCCCTTTCAGAAATTGTGGTATCCAGACTAGTACCTTCACACAGCCCTCTGCCATGTGAAGGCTTGACCGATGAAAGTTGATGAAAAAAATCTAATAAAGTAAGCTACCCGATATCATATATCACAGTAGGGATCACTGAATGTAAACTTGTAACTCTAGCTATGCTCCAAACAATTTAATGGGAAAAGGCCTAGCCACTCTGGGTTACTAATTTGAAAGGCCAGAGACATGCTCTGTAGTATCTTTCAATAAAGGTTTAAACCTATGTGTGAAACAAAACGAATAAAGGGTTGAATAACATGCATGCAAATAATATTATCATAAATCAGTTGAGAAATGATAGTCTGAAGGGATATAAGATAGATTGACATTGAAATGTTACAGCATGGTTTTCATGCTAGATTGCATGCCATTGTCACTGCTTCCTCTTCTATCCCAAAGCACAGAGTCCTTCCTTTATGTTTAAAAAAAGACAAGCAGAACAGCTAACCTGGATGGAATTGCCACCAGGAAAAGGAGGAAGGGTCATGCACAGAAGAAAATATTCAGCAGGGAATGGCAGTGGAGAGGGCAGATGAATAAGGCATAGAATAAAAGGCTGACCAAAAGATGGCATGCAGCTTACAGGGAGGAGAACACAATACAGTGGCAATAGAATGGCAAAAATAGCAGTACTACTTGAAGTTTCTTGTGAAGGTGATTGTGCACAGGATTTTCCAATAATTTCTACCAGTCACCTAAAATTTTCTAAAGGAGGGGCAACCAGTGTATTTTCAAAGTTGAACAAATTAGCCAGTGGATATTCAAAAAGCAAAGATTATACTTTCATTTTAAAATACATCGACCTCAACATGCTTTAGAAATGTTGGTCTCCAACTTTACAAGCTACAAAAAACACATTCAGAATACATATATTCCTGGTTCCTGATTGTGATTTAAGTCTGGGTGTAGTAGCCTAACTCCGACTTGCCTTCATGGTACCAGTCTATTTCCACAAAATATGCATAGGCTATTTTCCCTTTACTCTCTGTTTGCTATTGCTTTCCTTTGCTTCTGCTTGACATGGACATTTACAACGTGTATGAAGTTAAAAAAGTTAGTAATTAGTCTCATCATTTTTACACTCTTAAACATGACATTAAGTTTTACAAAGTGTGCGATCAATTTCGGCTCACAATGTGCCAAGAGGAATCCCGCCTCCAGGGAGCACATTTGGAAAATAAATCCAATTTATTTCGCTGATGTGAAACAGAGGCGACAATTTGGCATTCCTGTTTGGCGGGTCACATCTTTGCTATCCCCTCCCCACTCCGCTTTTTCATTCACCAGGCGCGATGCGTTTACTTTTAGCCATCACCAATGCAGCAGGTACAATGTTGCAGGGTGCCAGGTGACCCGATTGTGGCTAATTTTTAATGCCAGGTAGGGAAACAGAGAGCCAATTTTCATGATACCATTACTACACCACTGACGACAAAAGCAATTATTATACATTTTTCATGGGCCCCTGGCTAGCTCGCCCCAATGTTTAAATATAGTATGATACAGTAAAAGGCAATAGTAAGAGATGAGGGTGTACATTGCTGGACTGAGACTTCATGCTGCTCCTCTCGGTGTCACTAAAGAAAACAGACTTGTTCTAAGTCCATCAGTTCACAAACTATCGAGGTGTCCTTTCATAGCTAATCATGATGCAATGTGTTTGATTTATTGAATTATGAACAATCATAAAGCACTTGCTTTTGCCTGATACCGAAGATACGATTCCACTGGTAAGAGATGTGTGTGGTTTTATTGTGTGGCATCTTGACAAAAAGTTTCACTTTACAACAACAACACGGTCGGGTTTATAACAGAGTGGAATCTACGTTTTTTTTTTGCACAGCACTATTTATTAATCCCTTCAACGTTCTTTCGCCCCTAATACTTAGCAAAGCCACTGAAATAATAACCTCATGAAATATATTTTTTATAGTCTCACTCAGCAGATACTCGCACGAAAGCACGATGCAGGAAAGTCTAAAGCAAACTGTCTTTGCAATTTTGCTTTCCTGTGTATGGCACTTAGACACAAGTAGAAGCCTCATTGGAGATACAGCAGAATGCCAAGTAAATCAGCTCCTGTACACAACCACCAAGTCTAGTTGTTGGGCGAAAGAATGCTTATGAAATGAGCAGAATGCTCTAACTATAGAGTTAAGGCACTAGCAAAGATTGTAAACATATAGTTCACTACCTCTCATAATATAAAATTGATTTAGTAATTCCATTTTTATAGTTTCTATAGTGCTTTGTGACATAAATTTAAAAGTGAAACTAAATTACACTATGCCATGCAAACAATGACATATTTTAGAAATTCTGCTAGTTGTCAAACTGCCAACTCCTGATCATATCCCCTTTCTTTTTTTTGTCACAGCAAGCCGTTTACTGTCATCAACCATGGACGGATGGTATGCTGTAGGAAAGGTCAGATGTACAAATTGAACTTACAGGTATCATTTAGAGTTTGAGGCCCACCACAAGTCTCAGCTCCCCTGCCCCATTTACTGGTAGAATAAGTTCTACATTTTCGGTGGTGGTTGTTAGGTGGTTTCACCAACCCATCATAGGGCCACAAGTTAATATACTTCTATAGGCCTGCCTCCATTTACAGCAGACCCTCCAACATACATTTTTCCTGTTCAAGACAGCCAAAAAATCCAGACAGTCCAGAAGAGGGATCAAAACAAATGACTCCCATGCACAAGGAAAAATCTCTCTGGTCAATCACCATAATTTGCTTTTTGTAGTTCAGAAACAAACACCTGCTAAGAGTTTTGTTTTTGCAAGCAGTGCTGCCCGAGGAATTACGAGTCCCTTCTCCACCGGTGAAGCCAAGTAAAGGATGACGGAGATGGGGTACAAGGGGCCCCTGCATGGCCCATGCATTTGGCATGGGCAGTGCAGGGGCCCCAATGGCCAGCCCCATTGCGCTTTAGCGCAACTGGTGCTGGTGCACCCTACGCACTGCAACATTGCTGCTGGCTCAATTATGAGCCGGCGTCAATGTTGTGGGCTGTTTCCTGCTGGACCATCAGGAAACTCTGAATAGGGGCCACGGGAAGAGGACCGCACTGGCAGTGACCCGAATACGTTACTTTGGCAGACAGCCTTTTCCGTCCGCCGGAGGCATAATGAGGGGCTAAGTGCCTGATTTAAATTTAGTTTGTATAGCCATCCTCCATCAGAGCAAGGAGTATTTGACTCTGTCGCTCTGCAGAGATCTAACAGCCAAATTTAGAAATGTCTGTTGGGCTGAAGGACATTTCTAGCATTCACAGGAACTGCAGTCAAGGTGGTCCCTGTTAGCGCACTGTAACTTTGATGTATGGCTCTGTCACACATGATGGAGGCATACGACAAAGCTACAAATTTTTTTTTATTTTCAAAAACAAAGCCACAAAGTTGAAAGTGAAAAAAAAAAAATGTCCACCTCGCTATGGAAGTCATCTCCCATGGCGAGGTGGGCATTTTTATGTTTTTGCTGCCCCTTAACACAAGGGTTTTCCTGGTGGGGACAAGCAGTAAAAACAGCTGTATATCTGCTCATCCAAAATGGGCAGGTGAACATATAGCCAATTCTCCAATGTCCCCTACTACGTCAGGCCAACGGAGAAGTTTGACAACAAAGGAGATGGAGTATCCTTCACCGTCGCCAAACTATGGTCTGCCGTCTTTTAAATTTGGCAGGCGGACCATTATGTTAGTTGGAAGTGTACGTACTGACATATAAATCAGTCCATCAGTCTGTGTAATAAATGAAAGGCAGTTTCTACCCAACACATCATTCTGATTTCCTTATGAACAACAATCTCACACATTTGGCTATTGATCTACTCAATCTACTCAGATGTTTTTCAAAACTTTTCAATTTTTTAATTAAAATGTGTAGGAAAAATAATCCCAAAAATCAGCTTTTTCTGAAAACCATCTACTTGGAAACAAAATACAAAAATTTTGTGGAAGAATGTCCAAACAAAAATGCTTATGGGAAAAAACGTCCTCCATAATTTTTTAACAATATATCAATTACATTATTATCTGGCCAACATTATTAGAACTACATATCTGACTTGTTCGTATCATTTGGGCATTGATCAGCCTATTACAGCAAAGAAAACAAGCACTGTCGAAACAAATAGGCCTGTTCTGGCTGCCAGCCTTTTGGCGTTGTCAATGCTTGTTTAATTTTTTCATGTTTTTTGCAAAACTTTAGTGGTGCAAAAGCTGCCAAGTCTTTGTCAATCTCAACATATAATTTGGCTAAAAACAAAAATATTTTGTGGTCTCAAAAATGACACGTTGTCCTAATATTTCCTGGCCCTGAAGGGAACTAGTTCGAGCTCGGATGTGCTCCTTGTGAATGCGCAGAATGCTCTCATTCTCAGTGAAGTTAGCCATTGGCAGAAGTGGGATAACCAATCACCCCATACTGTATACTGTAGTGAGCAGAAGAAAAATGTGAATGCCAAACGGCGGTCCAATGGAAGGAGAGGGACGATTGAAAGCTTCTATAAGCATATCATAGTTATTATTTGAGTAAAATCAGAAGGACTTTGCTTGCTGTACATCTAAAATCAATTAGGGCAGAACTTAATGGCCAACACTCCATAAAGACACCCTACAATAGGCAATATTTGACAGCAGATTTGTCTGTCAGCCATATACTTTTGACTGCAAATTGCGTGCGCTGATTTTTGTGACAGTGTGTACAGAATCCCTCTTACTTACTTCATTTCTCATGAGCCCGGCCTTTTCACTTTGTTTCCCAGTACCTTACCCTATATTAAACTAAAATCTTATTCGAATGTATTAGGTTTCACTTGACGTATGCATTTAAAATAATAAATTGTATGCACTAAACCTCTAATTACAATCCCCTACTCTATAATGATACATGGCACCTTAAGACCCCGAAAACAAATGTTTCTGCACACTACCCTATGAATTGAAGTCACTTGTCCATTGACCTGACACGTACCTAATGCTTGTTCACATTGGCAAAACAAGCTTATTGTGTAAAAAAAAACAACAACAAAAAAAAAAAACACAAGTGCAAGTGCCCAAACATAACACTTGGTTTCATTTACCGCACATTTATTTCACCATTTAAACCAGCTGTTGCCTCCACAGAAATTGCAATCAATGCACACATTATACGCACAACACATTTTATTCATTCATGGCTCTGAAGTTCAAGACCTCGAAATTACAAACATATTTTCTGCATTTCTTTCTGCAACTGTGGGATTCTGGGAAGCCGGCCAAACCTTTTTCTTTCGATATTTTAGAAGTACATTTAGACTGAAATGCCTAGAACTATCAATTTAGCTTTGAGAATGACTGATGTGTTATTAATCTTTTTTGATTAAACCTCAAATGGAACATTGCTCTAAAAATATAATGCAAGCAAAATCTAAAGGGAACAAACATAGTGGCTTTACCTTTTATTTCTATGTGTTTTCTTCTGTTAACAAAATCACCCCTTCCCTCCGCGGCTCAATATATTATACTCTGTTGTATTTCTGGAATGAAGTGCACCACAGCTGCTTGCTTATTAAGGATATACAGGAGATGGCAGGATAACATTAGTATGATGCATGTGCTGTTACAGGGACGCACTCATTCCCAAAATCTGTGCCAGACGCGCACACACACACATATAGTCGCACCTGAGTGCCTCGAAAAATGTGGTACCACTACCAGCTTTCTGATTAATCTTAGTAGAATTTCAGAGTGTTATATCAGAGGAAAATAATTTAGATCTGTAGCTATTTTCAGAAAGTTGAAGAAGAGCTTTGAAAAATCCACATGTAGAACATATGCCATTACAGTGGAATGTTAGTACAGAACAGAACTGATGACCAAATGCCCTACAAGGCAGGTTACAAATAGTGGGTGCAAACTGAACACTGCCATTTTGTGACCTGCGTGTAATTTTGCATTGTGGCTTGAGGAATAATAGATTGCATTGTTAAATTCCAATTGCAGAAAGACTTGCCTGATGAATAATATTTTGCTTTGCCTCTGCGATTGGCTAAGAACACATTGATAGTGACCTACAGGGAACAGGAATCCTCCATCTGAGCTTTTGCATTCCCAAACAGGAAGTTTTTTTTTTTTTTTTAAAGCAGCCTATTTCCTTAAATTAACAGACACCCATTTCACAAATTGCTTCCTGTTTGGGAACTGATCAATGGACCAGGGACATCCAACGGGCCACCTTCCTATTTGTGAATGAAGTACCCCCTCTGCTGAGGTGTCAATAATTTTTCAAAGGTTTGTGAAAGCTAATGCTATCCCAGACCATTGATTCTTTTCATTGGGAATCAGAAATCAGAGAAGAAACCCCTTTTCATGTCCCTTCTTAACTGAAAATCAAATTGAGTCACCAGTCTCTTTTGTGATTTAGCAAGGCATTTATGTATGCAAAAATAGTTTCGTAGAAATCTGTTTTGCGCCTGCAGAAATCAGTGATTTTACAAATCACAGGATTTACAGTGACACAGTGTGTTGTACATCTGGCCCTTGGATATTTGCTTCCAGTTATGAGAAACGAGACTATTGTTCAATGCTTCCAAAGACAGCCATAATATTTTTGTTAATAGGTTATCTCAATATTTTAGAGTTCAATACGTTTTAATTAATCTTTACCTATGTCACTATAGTCTAACAGACATTGGGATCAGGCAAATTTTTGCAAGGAAAAAAAAAAAAAAAACTGGCCTAGTTCCTCCCTCTCATTCCCGTCATTAGTCATTTTCATTGCTCATCAGTACGTGCATCTTGTTCCTAGTATGCCTCTTTTTTGTTTCATTTGAAATGCCCAGAGTAGCAGTGTTTGTTTACACCACTTTTGTGAGGCTCTTTAACATTCAATGAGACCCATAATCACCTCGGGCATCTCCGTTTCCTGATGTCTCTAGGTGAATAGTTCACTAAATTTTCATAAATATAAATGTTTCCTCTAACCATGTGATATATGCCAGTTTCCATACCTGGTAGGAAGTCCTGTGGTGTTTTGTACTGCACTTTTGATTTTTAAGCACTATAAATGGCGGGTGATACATTACCTGCTTAATCATACTCATTGTATCAACCGATAGCCTATAGCCTAATTTAATAGTACTCAATTTACTGACTTCAAAATGATTTGTCAACCTTATTGAGTTTCGAACTCTTGGCCTTGGGAATATTGCAACATCAACAGCAAGACATTAATTGATCCATCTTGCTCCTAATAATCATTCTATTCCAATACAATTCCAGCAGCAGAATTTCGCTATGCCTGATCCAGAGTGTGTAGGTATTTCCACACCCATTTTACTAGGTGTGGGAAAGCCGCACTCGATTTTAATTGCTGATTATTCTGTACAGAAAAATTGCATGAAGCTTTGGGTGCAGTGACAGTCAGGCCCTACAGCCCCATTTTTTGACAGGTCGAAGAATACAATGTTCACATGTGATTTTACTGTTACTGGCAAACTTGTAATAGGACAATTTTATGTTTTATTATGTGTAACCAGATTATAGTTTCACTATATAAAGCTATTCTATGAGAACTCCTTCAAGCTCCCACTAAAAGGAGAATCGAATATTAGCTTTTAAACTCAACTTTCACTAATGTAATTACCACTACCTTGCAGTGCTGGCTTCCTGTTACTTCTTCCCCTTTACCTACTATATCACCCCCTTTGCCCTCTTTTTAATCCATACTCTCACCCCTCTACACATCCTTGTTTCCCTGTTAAACGCTCTGAAATGGCTTTTTAATCAGCATTTGGCATCTGACAATGCTGAAAAAATAATATATAAAAATAATTTAGCCTACCCTTGCGCACACATTACAAATGGTATTAGTTAAATAGATGTTCATTTTGTAAAAACGCTTGCTGGGCACATTTTTGGTAGTGTACATGTATTACTTGATATTTCTGGTTTACAGTGGAGCTGTTTATGAAAATGGCTGATTTCATGAGACAAGTTCGGGTCCTTAGTATATAGAAGTTGATAACGGATAGACTTAAGGTTATGACAAATGCATAAAACCCTTTCTTGGCATGTATTTACAAATTACATAATGTAATTTATTAACTTCCAAAGGACCCAATTCTAAAAAATGTTAGGCATTATATCCTGTGGGATTATGTCTAAGAGACTTCAGAGAGGTTGCCAGGAATGTTCCAAGAAACTTGCAACAAGCATAGTTTCCCAGGAGTAATTCAGGGTTTTTGGGGAGAATTTCAAGCTTCTCACATGCAAAAGTATTTTTTGCCTGTGCAAATGTAGCAGGAGTACATGTATGCATGTGTAAATACTTTGCAAATGTTTACTTGCACGTTACAACTTTTGTAGTGTCACAGAGAAAACATTTCTCTAGATGGGGGAATGGCCTCCCCTTATACAACAATCAATTTTGAGGGTATTTGCTATCAATTCATTCCCCCCACTTCACCGCCAGAGCGGTGAGGCCCCTGCCGGCCTTATCATAATTTTCCCACTGGGCCAGCAGGCAGAAACAGTGTTTCCACCCGCCAGCCCAGCGGGAAAGAGGCCTTTTCATTGACGCCAGCTCCTTATGGAGCCGGCACAATGTGGCGGAGCAGCGGGTGCAGCAGCACCCATTGCGTATTTCACTGCCCGTAATTCGGGCAGTGAAATGCACAATGGGGCTGTGCATGGGGGCCCCTGCACTGCCCATGACAAGTGCATGGGCTGTATATGGGGCCTCCAGGGGGCCCTGAGTCACCCATTACGCCAGCCTTTCCATGGCGGTGTAAACCGCCAAGAAAAGGCTGGTGGAATAGGACTCATAATCCCCAGGGCAGCACTGCTTGCAGCGCTGCCCTGTCGGATTTGAAACGCCAAGACCGCCAGGCTGTCTGGTGGCGGCAGCCTGGTGGTGGAGGCGTTTCCACTGTGACGTCTCCGCAAGGGTCATAATATGGCAGGTGGACTGCCTCTACCGGGGCGGTAAGCCCGCCATCCGTGAGTCTGGCGATCCATGGACTGCCAGACTCATAATGAGGGCCTCAGTCTTGTCCCTGACACGAGTAATTCAACAAGTACATCCAGAGAGTGGTTATGTGTTTTGCAAACAATTGTGAATTCCCGTACCGTGATACTGTGTGCGTGTTCTTCTACACTGCTAAGCATATCTGTATCCCATTTAGGACGCTTTCCCTGCATGAAACGTTACACCGTGTTGGTGTACTTTTACACCTGAGTAGATCATTTTATAAGTGTACATTCTTGTTGTGCAAATTACAGGCCATCAAGTTATACTCACAAAACAAGGCACTTATGTACCTAATTTCAAGTGTGTAAATGGTTTTGTGAACTGGGCCTTCAGAGATTTGCTAGGTATATTTATTGAGTGCTTAAGAATCAAATACCTTACACAATGAATGTGCGTCATATAGTCACAGCAAACAATATGCACAGCAAAATGATCAAAATTATTTTCCTCCACCCTCACTTACCCCTGCCTCTCCACACACACATTGTGCGCAAAGCAAAATCTTGCAGAGTGGTTTCACACATATCTTTCAAATCCATTTGCATTTTTATGACTTTTCAATTGGTAACAGATTAAAAACATAATGCTTGGCTCTGATTTACTTGGGCACGTTGCTAATCCCTATAGCATACACATTTGGCATCGCTAAGTACAGTGTCAGGCCTCAAAAATAAATCTGCCGCTGCCTGTAACCGACCACAAATGTGCAATTTATTGAGAAATACATATTATTAATGAAGTAATAAACAGAAGTAACTCATGAGCATTACTCACCTTTGCATCGGTTTCTATCATCATAATTGAACTAATTCCCTTTTTGTTCCTCAGCACAGACAGCCAGATGGATGGGTTTCACTGCAACATCTCATTGCTTCCTTTTAATTTATTCTCTCCACATTATTGTAGTAGAGGGAGTAGTTGGTTGTCTCATACTAAACACCATTGTAAAAATGACATTAGCTTCACAGCGGCTGCAGCATTCTTACCCGCCACAATGTGGTTTCCTTTTTATGTTAGTTATTTTGCAAAACGAGATGCTCGTGCCTCTCAAAACATGGATGACACCATAAAAATACATGAAATCGAGCCATGCCAATCAGAGCATTATAATGCATAGTAGTAACTGCTTATGGGGACACTCTGGTGAAATAATGCTAGTACAGGCCCAGCAGAATATTGCAGAATAGCAGCATTGACAGATAGACATAATTCTCAATTTTTTGGGACTTGGGATTTTGCAGAGAAGAAACAGCAATTGAATTGGGGCTGTGCCATCTTGAAACAGCAATGAAAGGTATAGTCCAGTGTTAGGGTTTATGCTATAATCTATCTTGTTAAACAATGTTGCACATATTTATAAAGCATGCATTCCGACATTATTATGATAATAGAACACATCAAAGCCTGACTATCTTGATGTCAGGATTACGCCACAGACCAGAGTCTGTTTTCTGATTGTATGAGTTGCTTCATTAACTGGGATCATGTATAACTTTGCTTATATGTGTATTATATCTATTACTGTTGTTTCATGTATGTAGCCAGAGGTCATTACAAATACTTGTATATGACATCTATGGTCTGAGGTGCTTTGTAAGGAGTCCACAATATCCCTTCACTCTGACTAACTGTGGGGTGTTAAGTGAGCATTGATTTTGTGTGATATGTGTTGGTGTTGTGTGGTTTCATGTTTATTAATGGGTAGAGTTCTATTGGGAGTAGATGTTGAAGCTAAACATAATAACAACAACTCATGACAAAGCTTGTCATATGCCATTCTTTTTTTTCTAAAAACCCTTTATCTATTGTTCTGAGCTAACTGGCTGAACTGTGAATTCATAAAGTCCAGCACAGTTTCAGCAGAAAAGTTTCAATTTGACATTACTTAACTAATGCGTCTAACGCTGTATGATCTAACAGTATGAGACATCTGATGGCAAAAGAGGCCCTCACAGTCAAACAGTTCTATTATTTGAAATTGCATAATCGTTGGAGTCTTGCAAGAGTCACCCAAACCCAACCATCCAAATGCACAAATAT
Source organism: Pleurodeles waltl (assembly GCF_031143425.1). Lineage (NCBI taxonomy): Eukaryota > Metazoa > Chordata > Amphibia > Caudata > Salamandridae > Pleurodeles > Pleurodeles waltl. The sequence continues at coordinate 682,824,645 of NC_090449.1, read as the reverse complement.
TGTGTTCCCTCTTTTTTCAGAAACTATGAACGGATTAACACCAATTCACAACATGCACACTTTCGGGATACAAATCTAGCTATCTGTCAAAGTTGATGTAATTCTGTTCAGCTCTTTGGGCAGTAGCGCTGTTCACAAATCCCTATGGAAATCGCATGGAAAATCGCATTTTGGGAACCCCTTTTTATTTGGCCCCTGCTTGACGGATTATCCCCAAATTTTCAAGGATGGAGCTGAGGTGGATGAACTTTTATTTGGAATGTTTGGCCAAAATTCAGCAAAAAGCACCAAACTAATCTGCAAACCCAAGAACACCCTTCCTATGGTAACTGAGTTCTAACTAGTACTACAAAGTGGCGACCGCCGCTGTGTGATGTACATATATTGCAGATGGTGAGCTGAATTGAACAAAGAAAGGTGAAGACACATTTAGACAATTAGATGATGTTGAAAACCCCAGAAATTTTGTCTTTTGTGTCTCACTCTATCTTGGAATACCATTTTAAAGTAATTCCTGTTATCACAACAGCTCTGGTATCAGTAGACTTGAGGGTGGTAATTTCTATTCACCAACATTCTTTCTTTTATGAGAAGGCCTTATGATACATTTTGAAGTGGCCTCAACAGCCCATTTCTTGATAATGTATTCTCCAAGATCTTTCCCGAAGAATTAGTAATGAAGATTCTTTTCACCAAACATTCTTTCTTTTATGAGAAGGCCTTATGATACATTTTGAAGTGCCCTCCGTAGCCCATTTCTTGATAACATATTCTCCAAGATCTTTTCCTAAGAATTAGTAATGAAGATTTGGTGAAAACATATAGCAAACATAACCATTTAAGCTCTGTTTCATAAGCATTCTGATTTCTCAAATGTTGCGGTGCCTCAATTAGAGTTAGATGGGACAGAAAACCTGCCAGTCTCGGAGGGCTGCTGTAACTCCCGAGCAGAATCCACTAGCTGAATTTCCTTCACAGTACAGCTCCTTTTGGAGAAGAAATCCATTCTTTTATGTATTCAGAGTTTTCACCAGAAATTGGAGGGCTTTCAGTTCTCTCTAAACTTTCATTACACTCTTAGCCATAAAACAGGAACATTTAACCACAGCGCCATCACAATAATGTGCATATGAGCGTTTCAATCACTTTTTCAGCTTTAAATGTTTTTAAGAATGATATTCGACTTTGGAATCATATCTTTGTGCATTCCGATTTAGGTAAGTGGATATCAACTTCATGTAGAAAATCCTATTGTTATGTGTTTGTGATGATGATGCACACATGAAATGACTAATTCATTTAAATCCTAGAAGAATGATAATTATTGGCTGAAAAGATTAAAAGAAGATCCTTTCTTGATCTCCAAAAGTGAATGATTTTTAATATTTTATTACTTTTTCATTTTTGTGAATATTTAATTGCAAATCAATGTCCAGTTGCAAGCAGTTCAGGTTATGTTTTAAGTTTAGGTCAACCATCTCTTGGCAACAGGCTGTTTGGGCAGAAAACCTCAGTGGTTCAGTTTCTTTTTAAGTGACCACAGTCAGATGATTTCACACCATTTTCATTCTGTGGTGCAACTATTGTCTTGTGGAATGTTACAAGCTTCTAACATTGCACTCATTTCATTTCAATTTGTACCCGGAACAACTGTGACAACTGGTTCTTGCCTTTGGCTTCCAAGTGTTATCTTATGTGGATGTCACTCATCTTCTGCTGAGGTTGGACCAGGCCTTCTCCAATACCTTAGTCATCTGAGAGACTGCCTTACCATCATCCATAGCTGGGAAGGCTGCTAAGCTTCTGAAAATGAATGGAGATATGACGGAGGTCGTGGATATTGGTGTTGAGGCTCCTCGGTGGATCTTTGGCTTTAGCTTTACTTGTTAGGCTCAGTGTAAACTCCTGCATGAACCTTGACTATGACCATTCTTTTGAGGTCGAGGTCCAAAAAATCTGGAGCTCTTGGTTTCTGAAAAGTCCATCTCCTCTAGAATATGTCTCCCTTCCTTCTAACAAAGCTGAGAGAAGAGGTGATTGGGGCATGGATTCTTCCCTGTCTGGACTACAGGAAAATCTTTCATCACAAACTGCTCAATAGTGTGCTCTAAAATTTCTGTTAGTTCAAAACATTGCTGTTAGGCTTGTTTGTTAGTGCTTAAAGTTCAGTCATGTCTTATAGGCTACATGCTCTCTTCTGGTTGCCTGTGAAGCAAATAGTTCATTTCAAAGTGATGTGACTCATTCATCAGACTTACAACTGAACTGGGCTAACTGTTTCTTCACAGTCTTCTGATGGCACATGCTCCAGCCAGAATCTTGTGATCTAGTACTAAGGCCCTTTTCAAAATCCTCTCTTCTCTTCAAAAGGGCCTGTTGATGGAACAAATTGTTGTGTGTTTCAGGAGTCTGGATTCTGGATTCTAGAATAAGCTGCTTCTATTACTCCACAGAACAACCAACCATTGCCTGTTTAAGAAATATATGAAGAGTTTCTACTGATCTTAGATAAAATGAATTAATAAATATAGGAAAATATGTGCAAAATTAAACATAATTGAACAAGAAAATATGACAATGGTATTTGGTTACATAGGTATTGTTAAGCCTGTCCGTCTTAGGGTTGTCTTCTCCCAAACCTTTTGCCTGCGTGCCTCATATTTTGCTGATTAATTTTTGTTGGCCTTAGGACTTCGAACACTTTACCACTGCTGACCAGTGCAACAAATGCATGTGCTCTCTCCCTAAATATTTTGATTGGTACACTTACAATTGGTATACTTAATGTACTTGTAAGTCCATAGTAAATTACACTACAAGTGCCCAAGGTCTATACATTAAGTGTTACTAGTGGGACTGAAGCACTGCTTGTGCCATCCACTCAAGTAGCCCTTATAAGATGTCTCATGCCTGCCATTGCAGAGCTTGGGTGAGCAGGTTTCACTGACATGGTGACATGGCATTTAAATCCTTTTCCAAACCTTAAACTGCTCTTTTAATATATATAAGTCATCTCTAAGGTAGGCCCCAGGGTGCCCATAGCACAGGGGGCTGGTTATATGTTAGAACTGGATGACACTGACCTTTTACCATGACGTAAGTTGTCAGCAACAGTAAGAGATTAAGTAAGCATCGATTGAAAATTCTTTATTTCTGCTCAAAATGTATGGCACACATGTGTAAAAAGGTTTGTAAATCACCACTAATCACAACGGAAAAGAAAATAACCATGTGATATTACTAGTCCCATCGCTAGCATATCTATGGCCTTCACAACTACAAGTATTTAGTCTATGCCTTAGTGAGTATGTGTTTTCACTTATTTCATGCCTTCTGAAACATACCTAGACTGCTATTGCAAAAGGTAAGAATCTTTCCAGGTGTAAAACGAATTTACTCCCATAGTCCAGTATTCTGTGTGTAAAAATTGCCCTCTACTAGTTTTATAACTATTGCAGCAAAATTATGCATTATTAAATCTTTCTAATAAAAATGCTGACTTATATATAATAGATGTTGAAACTGTTTATGCTAAAAAAAATTATCCCATCACCGTGTTCCTTGTAGATGGATGGAAAGGCGTTTCCTGAAACTATACACAGAGTGTAATACCCACAGAAATGTACAGTGAGTGGGCTACCACAATAACAACTATTTGCCAAGAGTCTTCTCTCTAAATTATCCTTTCCATTCAACTGTATCCCCAAGGACACTGGTTGTTTCATTGGAGATTCTAAAAGAGATTTTCACTGTGAGCAAACTCTTTGATAACTGTTCAGGCTTCTGACAGCAGCAGTACTGAACTTCAAGATACTTAACAAGCCAGAACAAGAAATACAGACAGCGTTTACTGGGAAGATAAAGGGACCATACTGCCTCAAAACTATTCAAATCAGAGGTACCTTGCACTCATAGAATATTTTATTAGAAGCGCAGTCGCTGAAACGTATGATTATGTACCTTTACAAGAACCAACATTATAGAAAATCGAACTCTTTAACTGAAAAAATGAAAATGTGCATGATCTTTTCTACTCGCTTCTTTTTTTAAAAATGTTATAACGCACAAATCTTTCTCGTTTGCACATTTCCAACAAGTACTAAAAATATGTTCGTGAAACACCAATGCAAATAATAATAATTTGGCTTTAGAACACTCCTATACATATATAAGTTAACTATGAATTATAATCAAAATCACGGAGAAGTAACCAGGCATTTTCTGTGTCGGCTCCTCAGCTCTGGAACTCTACGTCCACCACTACGGAAATGGCACGTAATAAGCTACATTTCATTAAGGAAAAGATAAGAGAGCGCTTTATGAACAACTGCGGGAAGCATGTTATCGTTAAAATGACTTCGATCATTGCAGGCCCTTGCAAATATATGATTACGTTTTAACTGTCCAAAGAAAAAAGAGGACGTATAAGTAGAGTACTGAAGGTTTTAAGTTAAGAAATGTTTCCACTAAAGCGAGTAGCAAAATCGTTACCCTTGGTTGCCAGGAGGGACTGAGAGGAGTTTCAGTGAGATGGCCTTATTGTTTCAATGCGTAGAACAAAGTGTAAGATTGATAGATAGATGTATTGATTTTACCATTAAAAGAAACTTGTAGCTTAAACTTTCCCGAGTTCAAAGGTTTCTTTGTAGGGGTGTCCAAAGGTGAAAAGATGTGAAAGTCTTTCTAAAACTACGCACAAGTTGGACGTTTGCATAAAGATCATGACTTTTGTGCGTATTGTGTATATGGGTGTAATTTGTGTTGTCATAGCTAAGAGGCGAGCAAGTCACATCAAAAATGCTTGCAGGTTACTGCTGTGACAGAGCTTCAGAGTACTCAGGAGAAAAAGCTAAGCAAGGCACACAATGCTATACAAAATGGTTGTGCCTTACGGGTGTAAGATTTTTATGTAATTGTGAGAAAAAGCTAAGCAAGGAATGCACTTGTGTACAAAATGCCTGTGAATTACTAGCTCAATCTAAAACTTGTGAAAGTAATTCATACATGTGTGTATGGACGACAAAAGTGCAACATACACAAAATAAACACCTTGGTCTTCAAGCAAGTTGGAAACAAAAGGGAACGTTACCACCTAAAGCAGAAGAGTCCTTGTTAAGGATGAATTCCCTCAACGCCAGAGGTGGCATGCTTCATCATAGGTAATCTCACACCGTGACAGCTGATCATGATGCGGCGACAACTCCCTCGCTAGGATAGAGGCGCTCTTGCGAATGTTTTTTAGAGCAATAGTATGTCACTATGGTAAGCTAGATGGTGGTGAGCTATGCAGAGAGGGCAAGCAAACGTGGTTACAGCTGACTACAGGTTTCACAATAACTTTATTAGTGTGCCCTTTTGAAAGGACCCTTTGAAGAGGCACATTGAAGTAGGACTAACTACCTCCTGCAGTGTCCGACTGTTTTTAGTCCTAACCCACTGGTACACTAATTAAACTATCTGCAAACCCTGTAATCTTCTCCTTTGGCTAGGTTAGTGTTCCCTTTTGTTTCCCACTCGCTTGAAGACCCAGGTGTTTATTTTGTGTATATTAATAATTAGATTGAGAGTCAACACCTGCAGGTCTACAAATCACCCTTGGCCCTCTTTTTTGTGAGTGATCAAACTACTGGTAAGCCAATTTATCAAGAATGCTGCAAGTGCTTGTGGAATAAAACGTTTTCACATCCGTAGTTCTGCATTGCTTGGAGGAAAATATTTGATGCTCTCTTTCTCCTGGCCAACAATTGTGCTGAGGATTTAAAACCATTGCCCACTTCTGACACTGATCGTGATACTTGTACCTGATAACAGAGAATTTGTTTGCATACAAGGATTCTGATGGGGTCATATTTAGTGTAATTTGGAGGCAAGGGGAAGACACGTTTGAAGTTCAGATTACAAGTTTATAGTTCATCACTTTCAGCTAAAAGTGCTTTTTATACACAAAAATTGAAGAAAATGAAATTGGATATTGATTAGTACAAAATGCAGAATTCCAACAAGACAACTGTAGCATGGAAGTGCTATTAGTATCAAACCATGGATAGCGGGCAGTGTGAGTTATGGCTTCTGTAGTGTGCAGTGATAACCATAATTGGCAAATTTCAGTGGTATTATGTGTTTTAGCCAGAACCATAACTCAATTTTTAACTGTGTGTTTTTCAGTGAATTCTAATAGGATTTGAAACACAAATGAAACTACCAAAACTAATGATAGCAACGACAATGCCAACAATGACAAACAATATATTAATAATCACCACGTTTAGGATAATAAAACTCCAACTAATACTACTATTATTAATAAAATCATCATCGTTATAATTCTGTTCCTAAAACATCTATTTTAATGATAAACACACAACCATTGTCCGCCATCTTATCAATGTCTAGGTATCTCTACAACACTCAAAATAAAAGTGAAGCAATCCAGGAAAATACATTTTGATTTTCTGGAACTTAATTTTATATTCAGTGTTTGGATGAAAATGTCGTATATATTTTCAAAAGCAGAAGAAAAATGAAGTAACCTTGTATACGACCAGGTATGTCTTCCGAGCATTGAGTTGCAATGGTGCCATGACCCTAATACAAACAATAAAAAATGACTCTCCAGTCCGATGATGAGTAGTAAAAGTCAGACATAGTTCTGGGGGAGAGGAGCAGTGGGCCTTTTGCATTTAGGGACCCTGGTGCCACTGTACCTGCTACACTTAAGACAGCTCTGCAGCTGTTTTCGTACTTAGACACAGAGCATCCTTCCGTTGCACGAGAACTTTGTGACAGGTGCATGATAAATCATAACCTAAACATATGAAGAAAACGTAGTTAGGAATTTCACTAATGCGAAGGACACAATTTTTTCTTTGAAAAAAAAAAAGTTTCACGATGAAAAATATGTGTCTTGACGGCGTATCAGAGATCCATTGAGCTGAGTCAATGAAGACAAGGAAAAAATTACTTCCATATCACTGTGATCATCAACTGTCCACTCCGTGCTGGTACTGAGGAGGAAAAGACAAAGCTGAGGTGACAGCTCTCCAAGCAGCAACACACTTCGGTGTCACTCCCTGCGATAACCCGTGGCATTACGAGCTTGTGTTTTGTATTTTCTTAGATTTACATCAGTACATATATATATCAAAATCAGTTGTGTGTTTTCCCCTGAAGTGTTGTCAGAAACTTGCTATGATATGTGCAGGTGGCTAAAAATAATGTTTTCAAGCAGCATCCAGACAAACGAACACATTCCCGCAGTAAACGTGATATCAAGGGACAGTCGAGCCTTGACCGTAATGGCCGCCATGACACAATGACAGAGTTATTCTTTCCGTGCCGTAAATCAAGGAAGAGCAGCTCGGCAGGCATGCAAATGTTGTTCTTCCCGGTAGCAAACCAAGGAGCCATATCCCCTGCATTTGAAATGCTTCCTTGGATGTGCTTGTTTTATATCGAGCTGTTGGTAATTCATCCTTGCCGCGCTGAAGCCCCCTGGTTACAAATGGCGCTATCATTACACTTCTGCCGGTGTCCCTACCTCCAACTCCAGACCATTTATCTTTAATCAGCAGCGCACCATGCATCTTGTATGTGCCCTTACCTCTGTCTCCAAGAGGGTTAAGATGCTTTATCTTTTATCAGGACTGCTCCATACATCTTCAAAGGAACGTCGCGCGGCATTTTCGTAATTCGATCATTAAATATATCTTACGAAATGCAAAGCTAGAGAGCAATAATCTTGTTTTCCTTAAACGTAGAATATTAAGAAGGCTTGACAAAAGTGCGTTTGGAATTCTATTTTCCCCAGAAACGTTAGCTGCACAGAACAGTCTGGTAACCCCTACATGCAGGAGGACCTGCACAGTGCTAATTTTATATTGGGCACTACCAAAAGGCTCACTTATTATGGATACCCACTATCAGGCACATATGGGCCGATTCACAAAGGTAAACTTAGACCAAAAGTCCAAGTTCAGACCTAAAGTCTAGTAGTAAAGTTAGACTTTTGGTCTACATTTAGACTTTTGGTCTAAACTTAGACTTTTGTTCTAAGTTTACCTGTGTGAATCAGGGTCATCCACTTTCTATACACACAAATTCTGTCCTCTGCAGCAGACCATCGGAAACTTTGAGAGGTTGTGGCGTAACAACCAGAGCTGCTGACTTTGGAACTGGGAAACCAGGTTTGAGTCTCAGCGTCGGCTCAACATCCTGTGATTCTGGGAAAATCACCTAAGCTCCCGGTGCCTCCCAAAATGATTATGTCCTTGTGTAATGTAAGTAGTGCTCATGTAAAGTGCTCCAATGCCCTTGGGTTGAGCTTGCGCTATATAAAACGACAGAAAAAAAACTTTGTTGAGCCTCAAGAGGCACAAAGGAATTACTGGATGTTTATAAGGGATAATTATTCAATAGATGCAAATAGCATTAAATATGAGGAAAATCAAGACTGATAATGAAGACGTCATCATTATGAGTGCTGATTTCCTCTCTTTTATGTAAAACAAATTTCCCTTAAAAAACTAAACAGTATGACATCAGCCCCACAACAATCACCCCATCAATCCACCTACCAGTACAGCGTCACTCAGATAACCAAACAACGCAGTGCTTAATCTGTAAAAGAATAAGAGCTGGGGCCCAATGTTTTTTCAGAAGTTTGCCACTGACACTTTCTAAATGTTGTTTCTGCTGCACACCAGGGTTATCTAATCGTGATTACACCTCATGCCTTTTTCATCCACCACTATACACTCCCTGTCCCTTCATCGCACTCGTGCAGGTTCTTTTTCACCAGTTTTCTTCTTTCGTCACTGTTTTTCTATCTCACTATTCCCTCCTGTTCCCCGTCTTCTGCCTTTCTCTCTCAAGTGCTGGGTTACTGTCTATTGATGAGAAATAAGTCATGGTCCCCCAAAATGAGCCTTCCTAGGCTCCATCTGGAAGCACCAGCCTAAATTAAACACTGCAACTATGTGAGTTTAGATCATAATGTAATATAACTTGTAAACTGTAAGACTGGAATTCTAGTTTTACAGAGAATGCTTGCCTCTCAGTACTCAATAATCTAGCTTTTGGACACAGTCTTCTCTCTTCCGTAAAAGCCATATAATCTGGGGTCATTTTTGACTCAAAACCACCCAAAGCTCTTGAACCACCCATTTACATGATGACAGAAGGGAACTTTAAATAGCTTATTCTGCTGCACATGGTTAATCTTAAAGTCACATTAGCTTACATAGATTACTCTTAAAAATGCCATTCTCTTATCTTTTTTTTAAAAGTTTGATTCCCTCATCTATTTAACATTGATTCATTGCACTTTCTTCTTTTCCCTAGATTTGTTCTATCAGAATTGCATAGAGGATAGAACCTTTTTGCAAACCTCCTGCTGAATCTTGAATGCTGCACCTCTGTACTTTCCACTTTGAAAGTTAATTCAGTTGCATATTGTAAAAAAGTTGTTTTTCTCTGTGTCTTCTTTAGTTGCATCACAGAATAAAGCTTTAGGTTCCATCTCAGGGCAATTTGGGATCTTAATCATATGTCTGTATCTACCTCTGCTTTTAGCATGGTGAGCATCTTTTTGGCTTCATTTGTATCCCAATCAAAAGGAATCTGAATATTTTTAGGTGCCCTCTGAGTCTCAGAACAACATTAGCCAGTTCCACATTAAAGTTATTGAAAGGAACCATTGCAAATGAGAAGAAACCCCAAAGACCATTCTACTCACCTACAACTTTGTGTTGCAGAGTTTCTCTAATAACAACATAATCACTCTACAGGGCACCACTCAGAATCCATATGTCACCTTAATTGTAAAAGCCGCCACAGGCCTAAAGAAACAGATGCCTGAAAAGGCCATACATTTGAATATTTGGGCAGTAAATGAAACTCAAACTGTAAAGAAAAAAACAAACAGTTTTTAAGAAATTGAAGAAAAGCATGACTACATTTTCTACGAAATATTTAGACAACTTGACAAAGTGCTAATTACCCAATCACCTCAACCCACTGCTTTTTAGGTTTCATTGCACTTTGCAAACTGTGCACAATACCACACTGGTACCAGTAGTTTTCAGGCATTGAGTAGAATCATAATGATTTTTAATATTTTGCCACAAACTCTGGGAGTCGTTAGTGCGGTAGTTTTTTCTTTTCCGGATAGGTTCTATTTAAAATTCAACCTTTCATTTATTAATAAATATAAAGTCTGTTCTTCTCAATTTTAATGTAGTGCTGTAGGAACAAATGATGATGAGTTGATCTTCAAAATAGGACGTTTTAGTAATGGACAGCTTCAGTGCGGAAAAGACTTTGAAGGAAAATTATGGCGCCCCTCTAATAACCTTACCTCTGTCTCTGAATGATATCCTCTGTCAGAGGCAGACCATTTAATACCTATTATCATAAAATCCTGAAATGTGCCTGTCTATGTGGTGGTGAGTAAAGTTCACTCGCCTGTGGGTATTCGTGAGCAAGTGTCTGGCTGTGTCTATGACTGTGGTCTCTGTTTTTCTGTCTCCGTCTGGTGTGTGCATTTGTATGTATGATTGTGTGCTAGTTTGCTTTTCTGTGTGGCTGTTTGAGATTCGATATTCCCAGTCACAATCTACATAGGTATATATGTCAAAAAGCTGTAGGTTTTGAAAATACACCCGAACCATTTTGTAACACTTCCATTGCGTGTCGAGCACGTCTAATTGAGTGCAATAACATATTAAAACAGTTATCACAAAATGGTGAATTATTCTGCATAATTTTTCTGAAAATGTCTAAACAGCCTTGACTGAAACAGGTCCTACCTCTTATAAGTAGTTTTCCTTCATATGTTATGATACCAATAGTTTTTAATTATGATGCTAAGAATTGACACTGTAAAAACAAAAAATATACCAGTCTTATGACACAGACAGCAGAGTTAGACAACCTGTAGAGACTCAAATAGCAAACGCTAATTTTACAAATACCTTATAGGTTCTGATACTGGACAGGTTACCCCAATTCTGAAGGCTCAGACAGCAGTTTTAATAGTAAGGAAATGCTTTATCAATTTAATAAACATTTCCCCACACGGGACAAAATAATGTAAATCTTTCTTTTCTCTGACACTAAGGGAACAACATAGAGATAAAGATTCTCTCAAAACTGAACGTGAATTATTACTCAAATATCTTCGTTCTGAGTATGTACTGGTAATGCAATGATTATGTACCTCATATTGGCTTTAAATGCATGATGATTCTCATATTTAGCTATTAATTACAAGGTTTCATTTTTGAAAAATAGACACAATGCCCTCAATCATCTCTTTTTGTTTTCTCTTTTTGATATATTTTGTGACGAAATATCAGCTCCTAATTGTCATCCAATACTCACAAGTACTGCTGTCATACATGGACAAATTATGCCTTGCCTACCTGTTTATCAAAATCATGTGCCAGGAAGGCCCTGTATAAGGTAGGAGTCCAAGAATGATGCCAACATCAGTGTTATGCTACTAGTGAGAACCATGATGCAAGGGATGTCACCAATCAGATACAAATACAATAATTATGTCAAGGCCAGCATATTCAGGTGTAAGTAACATCATTGCATCTATCACCACGATGTACTTAGAGTGACCATCACTCTGCTATGGCCAGCACTGTGCTAGAAGTCACCAACATGCCAGAAATGGCCACGATATGCCAACAACAGCCATCAGTATTTAGGGATTCTCACAGTTATTCTAGATGTTTTCCCATATGAGGAGGCACCATAAGTAATGAATGGCTAATGAGGACAAGTCTGCCCAGCAGAGCAGGACATCACAGACGTCAGGTACGCAATCTCATCCCATGCACGCACACAGAAACACAGAGAGTGATACATACAGCAGGACAGATACACAGATGCATGCACAAACACAAGCACACCCATGCCCCTACAGCAATCAATGTTTTTTACTTATCCTGCATAGCATGTTGGCCCTGCCTCCTCTATCTGGTATGGGTTATGTCTCTCTGCTGATTGTCTTGCTCCCAGTTCCTAGTGCATAGCAACAATACAAGATCTGCAATACAGTTGACCACCATGCAGCTTGTGCCACAGATTTCAAACATGCACATACAACGCTCTGTCAGTGAGCTAGCTGCTACAATATCAAAGCAAGCTAGAGTTAAGAGGGCCTCTATGAAAATCAAGATATCCATGGTGGATTGCTGGGAGGCCAGCCATACCTTTGGTGATGATTTGCTATGGGTTAACCTGGAGGCACATTGCTGTAATGAAGTCCAGGAGGTCAGAAGAACAGTGGGATGGTCTAGTCAATTTTCCCCACACTAAAAATAAATATCCACACGTTACATGTCAAATCTGATCCTAGGTGGATTCCTGTTGCAGTCTACTAAGATCTAATTTGATTTCTGCAAAGTATGCGTGAAGCTAGATGGTGAGGTATATTGTGTAGACCACTATGTGGAAATATTCCAGGAGGAAGACAATCAGAGTATTCACATGTACGATAATCAGAATGTATCCGGTGATACCAACTCAGCCTGACTCCACTCCCCATCTAAACAGAAGCAGTCCTTGTTATGTAACTAAAGAAACTGTGTTAAATGAAGGGGAGAATATTAACTGTCTATTACTAATTCCATGGACAGCGACTGCCTTTGAGAGAAATGCTAGCCTTAATGACATTAACATTTCTTCAGAAATGTAAGGTTATTTGCTTTCAGGAAACATGAACTGTCGAGGATATTAGGATATGTACTAGTAGGAATTGGGAGAATTATATTCTATTTCACTTAGTAGCCAATACAATAAACATTTTAATTTGGAACTTTAGCCTTTAATTCAAGGGTGGTACATTTCTAATTTAACGCCTGCAACACAAACCCATATCTGGCAGACTTATTTGGTGCAGCACATTAAGCGTCAAGAGCATAGCCTTTAAGACTAAACTCTGCACCATGACGACTGCGTGTTGTCACTTTCCCTCCCCCAGAATCACCTATGTCTGACAGCATTCTTCTCACGTTGCGTCCCTGCTTTATTTTGATGTATTCCATTGGTAACCTGCAAAAGACAAATACATTATTCAAGCAGCAGCAAAACAACAAACTTGGTAACATTTACTAATTGTTAATAAACAAGAAATAATTGTTTATCTGATGGGACCCTGTGGCAAAGACTGGTGAAGTTAACCATTTCTTTGTGCACTCTTTGTCTAAAGAAAAGCAAAGACATTAATTAATGTATTCAAGCATGTTTGTTTGCAGTTAAAAAAAAGACTCATATTGTGGTAGTAGTTTAGTATATGTACAGACTTACTTGTTGTGCAGTGACTTATAGCCACAATAATGCTATGTTGTATATTTATGATTGCAAGAGATGAAAAGCTGATAAATCTAGGAACCATTTATTTGAACCATGTTATTTTAAAGGACTAGTGTTGTTTATCTAGATTCATACAGTCATCAATCAGTCAATCAATCACGGTCTTGTATAGAGCACTGTTCACCCATAGGGTCTCAAGGCACTGAGGGGGGACCTCACAGATGAGTCAAAGAGCCATGTCTTGAGGTCGTTCCTGAACTGAGGCAGCAATGGCAACTGTCTGAGGTACGGTGGTAAGATGTTCCAGCCTTTTGCTGCCAGGTATGAAAACGATCTTCCTCCAGCCAAGGAGTTCTTTATTCGGGGTATGTTGGCGAATGTGACTGTTGGGATGGGCAGAGGGATCTGGCAGGGGAGCACCAGTTGATACAGTTGTTGAGGTAGTTGGGTTTGTCATTGTGGAGGGCTAAGTAGGTGTGTATCAGGAGTTTTCTCTTCTCAACGGTGAGCCAGTGGAGATTCTTCAGGTGTTCTGTGATGTGTTCTCGGCAGGGGAGGCCGAGGACGAGTCTAGTGGTAGAGTTCTGGATCTGTTGTAGCTTGTTCAGGTTTTTCTTGGAGGTTCCAGCATAGTGGGTGTTGCCGTAGTCATGTCTGCTTTTATAAAGGCGTGTGTCACGGTTTTCTGGCAGTCAGTTGGTATCCATCTGATGATCTTTCGTAGGAGTCGAAGGGTGTGGAAGCTGGTGGAGGCAATGGAGTTGACCTGCCTGGTCATGGTGAGCATTGAGTCGAGGATGATGCCAAGGATGTGTGCATGGTCCGTAGGGGTGGGGGTTTGCCGAGCACTGAAGGCCACCAGGAGTCTACCCAGGCCAGCAGTGAGGGTCCCAGGACAAGGATTTCGGTTTTGTCCGAGTTCAACATGAGGCAGCTTTCCTTCATCCAGGTGGCTACTGATTCCATCCCGTCTCTGAAATTCTTCCTGGCTGTTGATCAGTTCTCAATCAGGGAGAGGATCAGTTGGGTGTGATCAGCGTAGGAGTCGATATTCATCCCGTATTTTCTGATAATGGGGGCAAGTGTGATCATGTAGATATTGAGCAGCGTGGGGCTCAGCGACGTTTCTTGGGGTACTCTGCAACTGATGTTGGTGGGTTCTCACTGGTGGGGCGGGAGCCTGACTTTCTGTGTTCTGCCTGTCAGGAAGGAGTGAATCCATTGAATGGCCATGGTGGGACATTGTATCGAAGGCGACTGAGAGGTCAAGTAGGATGAGGGCTGCTGTCTGTCCTTGGTCGAGGAGGGAGCGAATGTCATCTGTGGCTGCGAGCAGGGTGGTTTTGGTGCTCTGGTTGATTCTGAATCCTGATTGGGAGATGTCCAGGATATTGCTGTCCTCAATGTGTTGTCATAGTTGAGTGTTGACGGCTTTCTCTACGACTTTATCTGCAAAGGGTAGCAGTGAGATGGGGCCGTAGTTCTTGAGGTCGGACGGGTCGGCTGTGGGTTTCTTTAGAAGAAGGTGAATCTTGGCATGCTTCCAGTCTTTGGGGTAGGTTGCTGCTTCTAGGGAGGAGTTGATGGTCTAGCAGAGTTCTGGTGTGATCACAGCACTGGTCTTATTGAAAATGTTGTGTGGGCAGGGGTCGGTCAGGGCTCTGGAGTGGATGCTGTTCATGGTGGAGAGGGTGCCATCCATCGTAACAGGGGTCCAGGCGTGGAGGAGTCGAGGGGGTTCTGTTGGTGGGTTCGATGAGTGTTGGGTTCTGAAACTGTAGTAAATGTCCTTGATCTTCCTTTGATAGAAGGTGGCCAGTCTGTCGTAGAGCTCTTGAAATGGAGGGATGTTGGTGGTCTCTTAGGTAGGTGTTAGTACCAACTGTCATATGTTTACACATGTTTGAAACTTTTACCTGTGGAAGTAATTCCCATGAGTTTGTCTTCTAAAAGTATTACATAGGCAATATTCAGTCTCCAGGAACCAGCACCTTAAAAAGAAAGTTAGAAGGGGCACGAGATAAACAAATATGGGTTACATAAGATAGAAATCAGTGTATTGTGAATTCTAAATTCAAAAGGGTATTCATATGTTTCTAGAAACCGAAAAGACACTCAACATAGTCAGGTGGAAGTCTGGTTTGGTCCTGCTCAAGGTTCATCCCTTCATCTGGCTTGGTCAGGCATGACTTCCTGTAGGGGACCGTTTAATTCATAGGGAAGTTGGGAACTACATTGTGTCCATTTCACTCCTGTGAAAAGGCACAAGCCCGACAGGATTCATGAGTTCTATCATGAGTTCACCAAGTCCTTCAAGTCCTTTCTTCATCATCAATGTATCATTGAATGTTTTAACTACTGGTTTGCAGCCGGAAAAAAATGTAACACGTCTATATATACCTTAAAGGGAGCAAGAGGGATAACATCAGCTAGAATAAATTCTTCCTATAGACAAACTCACATAAACTGACATTAGTCTTGGATGGTATAAGTGGAAACTTAGAACCTTGTAACCAATGTCAAGAGTAAGGTTTTGAAGAAGTGTCAAGTAAGTCTATTTATTTTTAAGGACGCTGGGCCCACCCCCCTGTGAGTAGCATGCTTCATCAATAGGTCGTCACCCATGTGTAGTGTTGGGTAGCTTGGATTGGCCCAACTTATTGCGAAAGCAGAGCTTTAAGAGCGCTTAGGAGATGGATTTATTAATGTGAAATGTGAAGGTCCCTATTAAGGTGACTGTTTGCATGTAAATATATTTTGCTGGACCCTGTACTAAGGGGAAAACAAGGGTTCACAGAAATGGTGAGCTAAAAATACTCTTGTGGTAGATCCTGTCATTATTTTTTGGAATCACACAAAGGTAAATTAAAACAACGGGGGAGTCAATGCTACCCTAAATTGTGATCAACATGTTTTGTCCTCCCATTAATGCTCACTAAGGGGTCAAAAGGCTTTTTTTCATGACCTGGGTTCAAAAAGTAAATTCAGTGCACATAAGAAATTGAAACAAGTAGCTGAAATATCTACCTGTTAAGTGTATGAAATTACATGCAATATGAAAGAGTTTTAACACTAAGGGCCTGATTTAAAGTTTTGCGGATGAGTAACTCCCTCACAAACGTGATGCCTATCCCATCTGCCATGTTATGATCCCATTATGGCCCATAGAGATCATAATATGGCGGACAGGATATCCGTAATGTTTGTGACGGAGTAACCAGTCCGTCAAACTCTAAATCAGGCCCTAAATCTGTAGTGAGTCCTGACATGGAAAAAAGACACAGCATAGACAAAAATCAACAGCCAGTATTACCCAGTGACTAGAGGGAACTCTAGCCCTTTGTTTGTAGAGCACTGTGGCTTGAAATGGGTCCATACATAAAAACTCAAGAGAGTGAAGGTTGGAATACTTTTTTCCCCACAAAAAAACAAACTGCACACTTGTGAACATACATAAAAGGGAAGAGGAAGTTAAAACAACTCCTTATCAGAGACACTAACCCTGCCTAGATCCAGTTAATTTCTGCCCAGGACTATTTAGTGACTGTTATTTAAAACAGAGCTGTCACTAAATAATGAAGGAAACAAAAGTGGAGAGTAAAAAGTCAAAGGGGTTTGTAATAAGCAAAAAATAGGCAAAAAAAATTGAATTTTGACACGGTTGCAGCATAGAAACACGCCCTCCCCTTCCGTGTGTACAGTGTGGTCTGCAGATGCACTGGATGCCCTATATACATGCCTGAAGTTTAAGATGATGTTAATAAAGGACACAAGCAGGTTGTGATGCTGGATAAAGTGTGACACCACCATGTCTGAAAATAATGATCAGACTATATAATGTTTACAATAAAATATTGAGTGGCTGATAACTAGAATTCTCACGTGTATCATGACTGACATATAGCATGCATCTACGGTGCAGAGACTTGTCTGCACAGTGTTTTTAATCTGTGGAAAAACAAGTTCTATATTGAAGATAATCAGGGCAAGTGAACACAAGTTATCTTGTCAGGGGTAACTGGGTATGGAGTAAAAAATATTTGATGGCTAATTCTATCACATTACTTTGTGTAATTCTGCAGAACATTGATCAATGCATGAGGTGCAGTGTTAAGTGTCAAGTAAAGGGTTCAAATCACTCAAGGAAAGTAGAGTATTTTTGAGAAAAAATTATATTTCCTTGAAAGTGAAACTAAAGATGTCTTCAGAAATCACCCACTAAGGTGTCTATTATGTGTACCATATAGAGATATTCACATATCTGTTCTTGGAATACTATTGGGGGTGCATGCTGAATGGCCAAATTCATTGTGATTAGTAGTAATTCTGGTAATGTATTTCAAATCACATATTGATTATCATGTTATTTCATTGTTCAAGCACCTTAGATAGGTTGGTAATTTAAAGGCCAATTTTGGAAAAGCATCAAAAGAGCTTCTCATAGTTTTGCATTGATAGTCTAACCTAGTTAATATTCCATGTTGGCTAGACCCAGATAGTGTTTTGTCAGTGTAGTCATACTGCCATATTGCATACTACATGGACAAGTGGTCAAAGAAATAATATTGTGGCTATTACAGTTTGTGTGTTGTTTCTGTAGCCATAGTGCATTAAGTCTCAAATCTAGGTTGCTAAATTGGTTGGAGGCCAAATCCTTAAATGACCACATGGTTAGCATTCTGTGAGACAATGTGTCCCTCAAAGGGTATGTTGTTTAGGGCTGTCTGTGTTAGATTTGAGTCTTGCATGTACTAGGACATCTTTTGTGTTTAAATACTGTTAGACTTGGCATTATTGTGTTTTCCCCTAACCTTTTGCCTTTGGACCTTTTGTTTTTGCTGATTGAATTTTTACCTGGCTAAGGACTCTGCACCCTTTACCACTACCAAAAAGTACTACTGTGCTTGTTCTCTTTTACTACAACATTGCAATATTGGTTGACACCCGATTAGCATATTTAATATACATGTAAGTCCCTAGGAAAGTGGCACTACATGTGTCCAGCACCTGTAAATAAATTAAATGCTACCAGTGCCCTGCAGCAATGATTGTGCCTCCCACTTAAGTAGCACTTTAAACATGTCTCGGGCCTGCTATTTCAGGGCCTGTGTGTGCAGTTTTAAACTGTCATTTTGACTTGGCAAAGGAAACGTTGTGCCTGGCCCAAACCTTTCTTTTTAATCCATATAAATGACCCCTAGGCTAGGCCCAGGGCAGCCAAGAGGGCAGGGTGCAATGTATTTAAAAAGTAAGACATGTACTTTTAGGTTTTACATGCCCTGGTAGGGAAAAACTCTAAAATTCATTTTTCACTACTGCAAGGCCCATCTCTCCCAAGCAGTAATACTGGAGCTGCCTTATTACACTTATAAGTGCCCAATTCCGCATTTCAGGAGGATGAGCTGGTAATGGGGCAAGGCTAAATTTGTTGAAATAACACGGCCTAGGAAGGTAAGAGCCTCTAGTGTTGCTAGCCCTCCTTAAGCCCTGCCCATAGCTCCTGGGATAGCTGGGGCAGAGTAGGCCGCAAACCCATCAATATGAACATTTTTCACTGGCCATGCTTCCTGTAGGCACGAAGCTGCATAAGGTTTGATGAAATTAATCTACTACGGGTTCCTCAGTTTTGCGTTTAAACCTGTGACATTCCAAGAAGCAAAAGCAACTCTCACAATGGGACCAGGGCTAAGCCGCTGACTTCCAGAAGTCCCTTCTAATGTTGGGGAAGAGTCAGATGATCTGGTTTGGTAAACATGCATTTCCCCACCAGTTCCCTGGCCCTTTGAGGACATGTTTCACCCCTATCGTAATAGCGATACTTGCAGCTTCGACAATAATTCCACCCTTCAATAGATTATTTTATACGTTTGGTGCATTAACCAACTCCTATAGAAAATACTTAATATGCTTAACATGACAAAACAGGCAGATGTGTAGCATATGTGAGTACATTTACCCATAAAACAAATAAGGCAATGCTGCAGCTATGCAAACAAAATGGAATTTCCTCTCACTTATCAAAATAAGATTATAGTGCCCAGTGTGACCACTCATAAAACTGAATACTACTTGATCCAGAGAGGCTAGCTCTGAATACCAGTTATAATGGGAAACTATGCCAGCATTTATTCCAAAACAACATAACATTTATGGTGCATTAGTAAAGCCATTAAAAGAGCAGCAGGATGTTACTCACAGCTTTAAGCTCCCCAAGAACAGTTAGGTTCATTAAAATGTTGTGGCTTGCTTTCAGGGTTAGAAATCATTCTGTTAGTTTATGTGTTAGCTGCATGTGTGGGAGTGAGAAACATTAGCGAGTGAAATTGTTTAAGAACACACTAAAATACAATTAAGAAGAGGAAATAGATATAGATAAAGGAGCATAGCTGGATTAAAATGACAATGAAAGAGGATAGGAGTTAACGAGTGAGTGCGTGAGGTGGCATGTGAACAAACTAGTGAGTGAATCACTGAGTGAGTGACAGATTGAGTTGAGTGAGCAAATTACTTTATAATCAAGCAAGTCAACAATTGAATGAGTGAGTGAACGGACAAGTGAGCAAATCTGTGACTCTGTTATTGAGCTGATGAGTGAATGACAGAAAGAGTAACTGACTTGATAAATAGGCAAATAAGTGAATGAGTAAATGAACGAGTCCGTTTGTTATTCTAGGTGTTTACACATTTACATTTATCCTAGACGTAGCCTACAACTTGGCCATAAGCATAATGTTATATTTTTCTAAAAGAGAACGTTATTGAAAATTCTAAGAAAAGAGGTTAAATAGACTGACAACCCCATCAAATACAAGAAAAGTTGTTTTTCTGAGATTTTTAAAAGCCAGGTAGCACGTGCAAATGTTCTTTCATCTGTAACAGAGTCTGGTCCCACAGGAAGGTCAAAAGTAAGATATGTTTTTTCGTCATCTTTTTACCTAGGTGGTGAGAAACAAACGCAAAGAGATGAAGACAAGGAGAAAGGGATATCGAAGTATAGGGAAGATTAATAAGTGCTTCTGCAGTACACCTTAAGTACTAAAATGCATAGATAGGCATTTAGCGTGTCTTATATCTTCATCCTTGGAACAATGAACAGCTGACTGCGTCAACTAGGGTATGGGCATCTGGCCTCTGGGTTACACACAGACCACTATACGGAATGCATTAGTGTACTCAGATTTCTATCACATTACGGAATTATGAAATTAAAAGACAGTAAAGAATATGGAAGGATAGTGATGTAGGAAGAATAGGAATGAAAGCAATTCGAAAACTTATTGAACGTGAAGACGGAAGGGGGATATGTGTATTTGAAGGTTGAGAAAGGAGATAGGAGAGAATGAGAAAGAGAAAAAGAGAATAGAAGTCAGGCAGGGGGGAAAGGAAAGGAAAGCAAAGGCCAGGACCGGGCAGTGCAGGGCAGGACAGGGAAGGGACGAGAACGAAGAAGGAAGGAAGGAATAGGCACCGTAGTGAGCAAACACCCCCCACATACCAATAAACTTAAGCATTCAACCATCTATAGGAGGCCTACACATATAATAATGCGATCTGCACAAAATGATTCAAAATGAACTGAAGGGCCTTTGGACGAATGCGTGTTCTGATTGAGCAAGCGAGCCGCTGACATACAGAAATTATTGGTCTGGCAGGTTGCCAGCCAGTTCCCATGTACTGCAACTAGCTTGAAGCTCTGCTGGTGGAGTGAGTAACCAGCTGAGTGGCAGATGGTGGTGCAGGAGGAAGAATCACAACAGATGATGTAGGGGGCTGCTCAGACACACAGCAGGACAAGATACTGGGATTGATGTAAAGGTTTGATGTGTTCTGGAATGTCAGCCAAAAGACTAAACTGCCAAGTGAACACCAGAGATTGGAGGGCGGTGGGCGTATAATGCTGCACACAGCAAAAAGCTCAGACTTTGCTGTGAATAACAAATGTAAAAGATGAACCTGAGAAACACCCACAGTATGACAATCTCACACGCGTAAAGTGGATACATGACTAAAAGGTGATTTCTGTGAAATAATTAGCATAATATGCTAATAGAGTTAGTCAATATGGAATACTGCATCTAAATTGGCTAGTAATGACATGATAAGAAAAATCAAGGGGTATTATATTATAAGATTGAGATGTCATCATTTGCTATCAACAAAGATTCCTGCTATGTGAATCCAATTTAAAAAAAGGGTTTATAATTCAGAATAGGGATGATGGAAAGCAACGTAGACACAATAGACACAGAATTCTACTGGAAGGAATAGGATAGAGGAAGGAAGATCGGTTTAACATTTCTAGAACACTTTAAAGCATGGACTTTTAGGCATTAGAAGACAAAACAACAATAGCAACATAATGAAAGCTTAAAAATATGATCAGGGTAAATTGGATACAGGTAACGTGTGCTATGTTGCATGATTTTATTTATGAAAGAAGTAGTCATTCTGGAGCATTATCCTATATGTAAGGAGCTCCTGTCTTATTGGCTGATCATCCTAGGACTTACTGAGTATCGTGGGAACCTACCCAGAGGGGGCAGGTGGCTCTAGGCAGGTGAAGCTGCATCCCACTTATATGCTGGTTAGTAGACGTGATCATGTCCAATGGGTGAGGTGCGAAATAGATGGGGTATCAGCTGATGTACAACTCAATCCTGGGCAGACAGACAGATTATAATGAGGTATAAAAAAACGGAACGTCTTTTGCCAATAGTTGAGCGATAAACCGTCCTATGTTTACTCCAGATCTCCGAAATGATAGCATCAGAGGAAAGATTTGGATTTCCTTGGGGACAGAATATTCTGTGATTGCTGAAGCAGAAGCTCTTTTGAGTGAGCATGTGAGCCCATGTCACTGGCATAAACTGTTTGTAATTGTGGACTTTCTATTTGACCAACTATTGGACCACAATGGAATCATGTCCAATTTCACTAGACAATAAAGTAGACCTACCAATGCAATAGAACATTTCTGTCACTTTCGTTGCTTTTGACTACGTACTGTGCTCTGCTATTTTGTCTAGATCCATGTTGTACACTACTACCACATATATACCATTAAATCATTTCAATGTGGTTATCTCAATCCTTAACAACAGGCAATGGTTGGACCAGGTGCTAAACATAGCAGATTAGGAATCTGAGTGGTGCATATTTCATAGAGATCAACAAACATTAGCCAAAGACAGTATCATTTATTTCAACAATCTTTGTGTCGCTCCATCTTTGAAATGTGAAGTAGTAGCAGAGATCTAACATTTTCAGGTGGGAGATTTTCAACCAGTCTTGGCTTTATATCTCATAACAATTCTGCACTGTAGTACTGGCATTTCTGCATGTACAGTGTGACTTAAAAGATAAGACTTGCAGAACATATTAGCACACAATCACAACATATTGCGTCATGTGATCACATTGAGTCACTAGTTTATCCTGTAATCAAAGCATTTACTGAGTGTTTATTTTTAGGTTAATTAAATATATAGTGCTAGCAATACCAGGAAGACCAGAGTGAAGGTACATATTTGTATTGTCTAGTTGTAATGCTATTTTGAGGATTCACACGCATTTAAAGTTACCTGCATATGGAGAGGTAGGGTGGGGCTATTTGATAAAACATGGAACATAATAATAAAGTTACATCCAAAGTAGAGTTTTGTTGGGCAGTGTTTACCTTGTAATATAACAAGTGCCAGTGCCCAAACTTTTGTTTAGCGGCTAGTGGTTGGCGCTATTGAAGGCAGAGGTGCTGAATACCAACGGTGCATAATCTTGATTTTACCTCATGCGTCTTTAATCAAGAGACACTTTTCATTGCTGCTTTCCCTCTTTGTCACTGGTTTTCATTCTTTATCTTCCTCCTTCTTTCTCCTTCTTCCCCTCTTGCATGTTTTTCTTTCTCTTGCTCAGGGCAAAAGACTGGTGATAAAAAAGAAGTGCTGGTTTTATAAGTGCAGGTTACTCCAACCTGCAATCACCAGCTCAAATTAATCACTGGTTTTTGAGCATATTTATAATGTTTTTTTTAAAATGTTGAACAACAGCAAGATGATAGATGGAATGCTTGAATTAGTCTCAGCCACTGGCAATCACTCTGGGCTGCATCGAAATCAATTATTTTTTGCCCTTCACCCCCCCCTCAGTTTGGACCAAGCCATATGCAAATCAGCTTTGACCCTACTCTGATGGGAACAGTCCAGCCCAAACTGCCAAGACAGGTCCTCCGGGATACAAGCAACCTAGGAATGGTTTCACCCGGATAAGGGCTCATCAGCCACGTATAGCTTGGTTTTAGTGGCACAGTGAGCAAGGGACCCATGTCTGAGCATACTTGTGGCACTTAGGACGTCAACTGTAGCAAAAACAAAGTGATGCAGGGATTCAGCTGGACTGTTTCCATTGGAGCAGGGCCAAGGCTGGTTTGCATACACCTGGGTCCAAACTGAAGTGTCTGGGTGGTTGAAAAATGATGGATTGGGACACTACCCTAGCAATCCCCAGTGGCTGAGGTTAATTTAAAGCATTCCATCCCTGGCTTTGACTTTGTTTTTTATGTTCTTTTTTAATTTAATGCACTTTATTATTTGAATTCTGAAGGCAGATCTTCTGCATGTGCGTAGCAGCAATGAAATTCTAATTTAGAGTTTGCTAAATTGTTCTGATTATTTAGTGATGTAGTTGTCAATGGTAGATTTATTTGAGACAAAGATAAGGCTAGTTTAAGCACTGTAAATGAAAGATTCGGGTTCACTGTAGAGCTTTTCTTTCACTGTAATATAGTTTACATATGTTTAGGAGAAAGTATATAACTACATTATAAGTATGTTGTGTGTATGATTATGTCAAATAAACTACTTATAAAAGGTGTAGTCATGGGGAACCATCGAGCTGAAATTAACTGCATTTTTGCAAGGTCACTTAGGAGGCCTTTGATCTACTAATGAGTTGGACAGTCAATTAGCTGACAAAATAAAAAGGGACCTGTGGTGGGCAAAAGCTTGATCGTGAGCCTAATTACATAAATCCAGCCAATAGTAGTGCATTTTTAGGCCTTGCCTGCAACGATGTAAGCACTGCATGCTATCTCACTTGAGAGATATACCACATACATAAAGGGGCTTGAGACCCACCCATTGCCTAGCATTTGTTGACTTCAATGTCACTCTTATTTGCTGCCTTCTAATTGGCCAATGTGTGCAAGCTTCACTTCCTCTTTTGATTGCTTCAGCTTGATTGCTGTCCTTCGCTGATCACCCTGTGATTGAGGTACTGTTTTTACTTTTTGTTCTTCCTCATCATCCTTGTTGAACTACTTTTCATTTGTAGTTATGTTTTACTATGCCTCATGCATTAAAAAAAAAACTTTCTCCTTTTAAATGGATGTTCATTGTGACAAAATGTATTACCTGTTTTTTTTGTGACAACAGATGTCATCTGCTTCCAAATGTATTTTCACTGATACCTTCTTTATGTGGTAGGATTTTTTTGCCACAAGTGATTTTTTTTCTTTTTAATTCAGGGGGCATTAACTGATTTTCTCAGCATCACAGGAGTGGTGTGCCGAGACCTGACTGTCATTGGCAAAGCCAATAGGTCTTGCATTTGAGTCTACTGAGTCTGCCATTGCCAATTGTTCATGTGTTCCCCTTGGGCTATGCTCACTTTAACAAGGATTTGTAGCCATGCTGCCTAGCAGCATGGCTGGTTTGCAGAATGACTAAAATAATAATAAAAATAATAAAAATGGACTATGATGCATCCAGCGCTAAAGCGCTTTAAAAAAATGCATTAGCACTGGCAGCGTCATAGCACCTTTATAACTTAGTTTTAGCCACACTGAAAGCATCCGGGCTGCTGTGCAGCATGGCTACAAAATATTGCCTAAGCAAATATCTCTCATAAGCAAGACCTATTAGCTTTGCCAATGCTTGTTTAAAATATAACCCTCCAGTCCCAAGTAAAAACGACGTTTGCAATGTCTGGTGTTTAGCACAATTAGTAGGCTCAACTACCCTTGCAAAACTGCACCAGAGCTGTGCAAGATACACATTTTTAAGCCCATTTTGCCAGCACAGTCACAGTTCTCCTTTTACTCCCAGCAGAGAAACGTAAACAGAAACATCAATTTAGTATTAAGCCACGTGCTATTCAAAGTGATAAATTCCCTAACGCAAAAGGATTTACTATAGGGCTATGGTACAGCCCCACTCCCATTGCAGTGAAGCAAACCTGCTCGGTCTGCGTAAAGTGATTTGGGTGAAATTAGCATGACTTAACATGCAACCTTTCCGCTGCCTTCCGACGAGAATTCCACTGAATGAACATGAGGTAATTTATAACTTAATATTTTCTACTGATCTCCTCTGCAGGCTGGTGGACAAATTTAACTCAGCCTTTCCCCCCAGGCTTGTAGATAGAGCATATGTAGACGTTTAATAGTGAGAAAATGAATTCATCATTTGCCGGGGCCCGAGGCACAGTTTTCTTCTATGTCTTTGCCTACGCATGCCCCTCTGCCTCAATTGGATGCTAATGGACATGTAATCTCAGCGTTTCTTTTATGTAGAGGTAAACATGGTATCTTAATATCGCTGTTAGAGACTGGAAGATGGGGACAGACAGGAACACAGCTGCAGCTCATAAGATTATTGTACTTGGCAAGGAAAGTGCAATATTAGATTATACATATATCCATAGTCACTGAAAAAGCAATGATTAAAGTGACATTTAAAAAACAACATACCACTAAAATGCATCATTCACTCACGGCATGTTAAATTACATCATTGATGACATCACATGATAACTCATACACCATTCATGATGACATCATTGATGACGTCACACAATTTTTGTGACACCATCCTCAAGCATTTGTAGATTTGAAGAAATTCAACACCCGTGGACAATTTTCTATTGATCTAAAATGAGATTACCGTCTTAAAGATTTCACATGACCCACAACTTTAAGTCATTAGGTTGACAGGTGTACATTTGCTGAAGAAAAGACACCTATCAGGTCTAAAGACAACCCTCCAGTGTAAAATATAATGCACATATTGCTGAGATGCTCACAATGGCAAACTACTTCAGAGCTTTCTTATAACACCAGTGTGAGATAAACCACCTATAAGTGGGACACCCCTAGATTCTACATTATTGAAAAATCAGCTAAGTCTCAAAATGTTCAGTGAATCAGTGACATAATCAATTATGCCATTTAACATTTCATGAGTAATGTAATATGAGAGCTCAAAAGCTTCTTGGGGGTGCAAGTTACAGTTAGTTCACTAAATTATAATTTGTATCTTTTGGCTTTTTTTGTTTCTAAATGTTAGTTTTCATCTAATGTCAACGCCTACAAAAATACCACTTTAACCTTTGTGTTTTCAGTAAATTTCTAGGGTTTTCTTAAAATAAGGGAAGATTTTATTACCATTCCTAACTATAAAGACACTTCAATCTTTGTTTTGTCAGTAAAGTCTGTGATTTTTGTGTATTAGTGCTAGTTATTCCTGACCCCTAAGAAACCCTCAGTAACCCAAAGATATTCATCCCTGAACTCAAAAACCTGACAGGACTCCTAATCTCCATCCAAGTTTAATGTAATTTTATTTTTTTCCTTAAAATCTTTCCTTTACAACGTTTCCTTTACTTTTTGATTTTTCTTGTATTTCTTAAAATTGCCTTTTCTTAAAATAGGTTTTCCATGATTTATTTTCCTCCAGTGTGCCTTCTCAATTTTCATTTTCCATTAATTCACACACAACACACTGGTGATACCAGTCAGAAAATTCAGGAACAGGAGAAATATTAGCTTCATATTTTTATGGTGCAATCAAATAGAATGAGAATTGACGACTAGTTCCTGTGTGATCCCTGAGTAATTCTATCTAAAGTTTCCTTTAATTTTTGTTCTTTTTGTATTTCGTAAAATTGTCTTTCCCTAAAGTATGTTTTCCATGAATTAATTTCCTCCATTGTGCTTTCTCAGTTTTCATTGTTCATTAATTCAAGCACAACATACAGATGATACCAGCCAGAAAATTCAGGAACAGGAGAAATATTAATTTCATATTTTTATGATTTTATCAAATAGAATGAGAATTGACGACCAGTTCCTGGTTGATTCCATCTAAAGTGGACGTACTTGTAAAACATATAAATCCCTTAATTATAATACCCTTATATAATTGGTAATTGAAGGTCTAAATTTACAGTTACTGAAATCAGTAGGGGTATGCGGAACTTGTGTGGATTTCACTCCTAGGAATTCCGTGGAGTTACTTCAAAACTCACTGAGATTCAGTGGTGTTATGCCAAAGGTTGAAAACTGCATATTGCACTTCTCACATTGCCATTTAGCGTCAGTATCATGAATACCTACTCAATAAAAAAAATTGAGTTGATATTTCTGCTTCTCGAGTAGAAAATCTACTTGAGGATCAGCCCTCTGGCCTTGACTGCTCCTGACACACCTTAGAAAAACTCATAGGAAGTCCTCCTAGTGACCGCAAATTACGCTAAGTGATGCCAAATCTCTTTCGCCGGCACCCATTCTGGCATCTCGTGTTGTTTGAGTGGAAAATAATCCACTATCAGCGACTGGCGATGACTTCACATAACAAGAGTAATGGAGAGTAGTCAAATTTCTCCAATTCCACAAGTGGAATTAAAAATTCTGCCCAGGCCTAGAAATAGGAAGCTCACAGTAAAGGTTGTTGTTTCTTATATGTATTGGTGCACACAGGGCTTTTCAAATGGGCATGAGCTAGATTTAATTTACTTACCTATGCCATTCTCTTAGGTGTGTGGTATCAATAGAGCTTGAAAGAATAAGGATTTCTGGAACTATATCTTAGTATTCCATGGGTACATGCACGTAAGCAAACAAATATGTTCTGTAGTGATAATTAGAGCGAAAAATAGGGGATACAGATTGAGACAAGTGTCCAACAGTATATAACTAACAATAAATATGAACAAAGAATTGTAAATGTTTATTAGACCTGCATTATAGAATTAAGAAGATACAGTCATAAGACCTTTTGTCCAATGGGCTCAAGAAAAATGGTTTTAAGAATTTTCTCAATAAAGGTTTTTTTTTTTTTAACATGAGCATTTGAATCCTTAAATTCAGTAGAAATTGAGAGATTAAATAGTAGAAGTGACTGTGTGTAAAATAATGTCTTTTTTATTTTTATTGTTTACATACATGGTGGATTTTGACACTTTTATATGATATGTGTAAAAATTGAAATTGGAAGACTATTTAAGATGTGTCCTGTAGAATGTGGAGTTATTTGGTTGAGCCACCTAAACACAAAGATGATCGTTTAATAATCCATCACTAGCCTTCGATTACACATAATGAACAACAGATACTATTCATATTTGTGTACTGACATATTTGATAGGATGGTCAAAAATTCAAAGACTCTGTAATGCACCTGGCACTCTGCTGTTGGTCTTTACAAATAAGAACATATATTTATAGATGTCTTTGGTGTATTCCACTGTGCGTGTTGATAAATATTTTTAGAATGGGGCCATATTAAAAGATTCTAATATTAACTCCTGCTATGCAAGGAACTTATAGGTTTTCCGGTTGAAATTTATGTTTGTGTAGTCTACATTGACCCTGTACCCTTGCTTTTGAGGGGTCACTCTCATGTAGTGTGGCCTAGTTACACCAGTGCCAGTCTTGATTAGCCTCATATTGATTGTTGCTGCCCCCAATCCACTATCACGTGACAACATATAGATCCTTCACCAAGATTCGGCATTACTTGTTAACCATTAAAGTTGAGAGACATATTTGTGATCCCCTATAATTCTATCTTTTTTACATTACCCATGGCGCTTGAGCCACTGAACTGCCTTGTTTCTCTTCTAACTTTTCACAGTTTTTAACACGATCTTTTGTCTTCCTTGACAGACTGTGCAATTGTGTAATTACACCACACCAATCTGCGTAAGAAATGTGTAATACAGTGTCCAAGTAATGATGTGTGCTCACAAAGAGGCAAAAACAAGCAAACAAATACAGTCAATTAAATAATACAAGGATCTTCCTAGTTCAGTCCCACAATCACTATTACCAGTCTTTGCAGCTGGCCCTAATTTCTTTTCCCAGAGGCTCAATAAGATAGAAATGAGCTTGCAGTCACATGGGATGAGATGGGACAGTCAGTGGCCCAGGCGGACCTTGCCACCTTGCCTCATTGCCCGCCCCATCGACAGCCCACCGCCTCTCCAAAATGACTGACAGCTAGTCCACAGAGAAGGGGAAGTGGGCTCATTTGACACTGGGAAGATAGGACTGTTACAGAGCCACCCATCTCTTCTTGCTCCTTCCCAGACCATCGCCATACCAGCCCCATTCCCTGTAGCCGAGTGGCTGACAATAACACAGCTAGGAAAATGCGGTCCTGTCGAATTGCCAATAGACTATAATGGGAAGGGCCAGGAGTCCAAATTGCCTCCAAATGTGGTTGAGTAGGAGGGGGAAGTCCTGCCTCTGAGTTGGCTAGAAAGATGGATAAAGCAGGGGAGTGCATGGGGTGCCCCCTGCTGCGGCAGATTGCCTTTAACTGCACTGTCAATGTTAGCAAACCAAATTATCTTTTCGATATTTCACCACATTGAATTTGAAGTATATTTAATTAATCAACATTAGAGAATTCGATTACACAATGCTTGCTATTAAGGAGTTGAAATTAACGCAAGAAACTACGTGTGAGACCTTCGTCCTCTATTCTTTTTTTTTTACCCAGCAGCACTTGCTTGCAATACGATGTTCCCAGTACACAAAGCGATAATAGCCAAAAATGCAGGCGGGAGTGTCACATGCGACATACGGCCACTTGGCAAGAATACAAATATTGCCTTTAGCCTGATCCAGCTTTGCTTCCTCAAATCATTTTAAGAGAAATGGATTTCCCAGAAACCTTTTTTTATCATACTATTTAGCACTGAAACATTGAAATTAAGATATTTATGTAACAAAAATATCAAAATTTCATACAGGGCGCCTTAAAAAAGAGGCAAAGTTGCAGAGGAACTTTTTAGTAGCACAAACTATTATCATTATTAACGCACCGATCACCACAACCACTGCAACAGAATAATAAAAATAATAATCCGGAAACATTTGAAAACTAGAAAATGAATGATCGACTCTGCAGACAGCTGCGTTTTGCATGCCAAATGCTTTTCTCTGAAGTACTTGCTAATTATAAGGAAGAATGAGAGATAGCTCCCCAATACGCAAATTGGCCTATCTCTCCTTAGCTCGGAACCTTACGTAGTGAAATGTTAATGATTTTGTTTAAATAAAAGTAATATTTATTTTTTACAACTCATGTGGGATGTAATAAAAAGGGATTTAATTAAAACATCCAGACGCAAGAGCCCAGGCCGTGGAAGAAGGCCCTTTAATCTTGTTCACTTGCACATGCTGCAGAGCACACTGTGCTGGTCTGTGTGGGCGGATGGAATTTATTTCGACGAGTTGTTAAAGTCTACTAACACGAATATCAATAGCTGAAAGAAGCACCTTCCTGGCCCGGATGCTGTAATCCGGCGAGATCCACTTAGAACATCGCTCACGTCAAACCGTTGTGCAAAATGTGCCTGCGTTCGGTTTGCTGCGTGGGTTTGCGTGACATTAAGGCCGTCTGGATTTACAGAGATGAGGCATGTTTGGAAAGCATCCCTCACAGCTACGCAGCAGTAATTAAGAGCGCAACAAGTGCTGAGCACAAGTGGATGATGATGGCGCAGGTCTAATGTCAACTGAAGGCAATTAATTATGCGCACTGGCCATTGAGTTTAGGACTTATACACAGTTATCGTCAAGTGCCGACGAGGTCTCCTCTTGATCCTTCACAATAGGCTGTATTGAGAGATGCGTCACATCGCCAACCAGCGAAAAGGCATTCCCGGAAACTTGCATCGCGTAATTCTGGCTATCACTCCACATGTATTCATTCACTGGGTGTCTCAGAGGATAGCTGTATCAAACTATTACCGGAAGCAGTCGTGGAATTCTTCTAATCCTACGACAGGATGCGGGAAATATACAGCCGAGAGATGCCGCCACTCTTCAGTGTGCTTCATTTTAACCCAAGGCTAGGAGTGTGAGCTATAGAAGTTTCTGGCTCCCCTGCCAAATTGTGTAGGGCTGCCACATGATGCTTCTCTATACTGCTGCCCACACAGTGTGGGGGTTTACTTATCAACACATGCCCAGTTACTTACTGGTAAACTTTATTACTCCATGTACGGGTCTTCCTCGTCTCACTCCTTATTACATGAGCAGGCCTCTGCTCCCACAGAAATTGATTAGCTTAACCTGACAGAATAATACCCCCAATATGGTCACCTCAATCCCAGCATGCCATATAACCAGAAGCCCCACCGAACCACGTCATGCCATATCCAAGCCCAAAAGAACCAAAATGCAGATGGGACCGGGTGGGGAATCAAGGACTGAGACGAGCAAGACCCGTACTCGAATACCTATTTCTTTGAGGAAGGCTCTGGAAAAAATAATGGTAGAAAAATGCCCTTCAATCAATGAAATGAGGTAGGCACCTTAGGGAGAAAAGAAAAAAATGTGTCTCACAATCATCCAATCCGAAAAGAACCTAAAAAAAGGTGAGAAAGACAACAATACCCCAATCTCCCCAATCCTCCTACTGGAACAGATTGTCACCAAAAACACCACTTTGGATGACAAAAACTTCAACTGAGAAGACTCAAGAGGCTCAAAGGGGGGACCCTGAAGACGATGCAACACCAGGGGATGATCCCAAGAAGGAACCTGAGAATGTTAGACAGGCCGCTTAAGAAATAAACTCCTCAACAGATGGGAGGCACGAGGTGAAATGGCCAAAACGGCACGAGTCCTGATAGTCTGTATTGCAGCCCACTGGCTAAAAGTCATGGAAACCACCAGACCCAACAAAACCCATATCCCATATCTCATAAACTCCAAAATCAAACTGGCGTCACACACATAGGGAGACACCTCACTAACACCTCACTATTTTTCAAAATTCCTCTAATGACACCCATACAACTTCAATATAGAAGGACACCTAGTCTGCTGAATTGACTCAGCCTCCACAGCAGAATAACCCAGTGAAATCATTCTCATCCTTTCAAATGCCAAACCCCCACCCTCAGTCTTTTCACTGACTTCAGCGACAGGCAGTGGGAATGGAAAGAAGGGGGACTGCCACTGGGGAGAGACAGATAACTGAATGAGGAGGGGGAAACCAAGACCTCCTACTTCACCCCAGAGCCACCAGAAGAATCACCGCATGGTCTGACTGAACCTTCCTCACCATCCTGGAGAGAAGCAGTAAGGGAGGAAAACAAAACAGGAGACCCACCGGCTACTGCACCAACAGAGCCTCCATTGCCCATGCTCTCTGAGAAGGAATCAGGGAACAGAAGGAGGGGAGAAGAGAGTTGGAATTCATCGCAAACAGATCCACCCACAGGGCTGCAAACCACACCATGATCTGATGAAACAGAAGATGGCACAGTCAGAGGAAAACCAATGATGGAAAAAGATGTCTCAAGTGGTCCACAGGTCCACAGGCTCATTCTCCCTCCCCTGAAGATACACTATTGACATAGCCAGCATATTCTGCTCTGCCCAACACAAATCACAGATATGGCTTCTTTCTTCCAGAAGCAACTGAACATGATGCAGCAGTCTGACTCTCTTTAGAGGGTTCACTGGAATCGGATTGGCCCTGAAAAAAGGAGGAGGAGACACAAATGGAATCAGTATGCACATAACATGACCTCCAGAACCCAAGCGTCTGAATCTGAAGGCCTGGAGAAGTTTGCCCACTGGTACGTTTGAGGTGTGGGGTTTTGAGAGGAGAACCACGACCCCTGCCTCAAAAGTCCTGAGAGGAACCCCTAGCCACAGTCGGGCCAAAAGCTCTATGGAAACCAAAACCCCCTAAGCTGTTGTATCTGTTTTGTGCTATACCACCGAGTTTCACAAATCTAAGATTCAAGGAGATAGATAGATTGGTTATGAGATTTATCTGGGCATATGGTAAGTGTAGAAGAGCAAGTAAATTTATGTCTCTTCCTCGAGAAAGGGGGGGGTGGTCCCTACCGAATATAAAATTATACCAAATGGCTGCAGCTTTTCAGTATATGCGTCCATTATGGGGTCCTAAGAGAGAAGGGACCGCGGAAGAAGATTGCCCTAATATATACGATTTGCAGATAGGAGCAGCAGCCAATGGGTGTTTGGTAACATTTCATGAGCCCGGATATTATAAGAAAACCCGATTTAAGGTAATGGAAGCGGCCTATAAGTGTTGGCGATTATGGTATAAAAAGAAAGGACATGGCAGATATAATTATTACACCATGATTGAGAAGAATCCATTGCTCCCCGAAATATTTAAGGATAGGTGTATGGCAAGTTGGGGCTCCCTAGGTATAGTGAGGTTAGGGAATTTTTTCGACAATTTTGGGGTCAAGTCGTTTGGGGATCTACAGGAGCAGTATGGTTTAGAGCGAAGGGACTTCTTTAAATATCTACAGATACGAGATTTTCTCACACGGAAAACAGGGGGTGTGCATGGATTTAGAAGTAATCAACTGTTGAATGATATCCTGGTTAACCACAATATAGCAATCAGATCGATTTACGCGTCACTGCTGGCAGAACAGCCTGATGATTTAGAGAAGAACAAGGAGAGGTGGAGAAAGAAGCTAGTGGACGGGAGTAAGAATTTTATAAGGTCACTAGAGCTGGGATACACTATTTTACTCTCCTCGTCCCTGCAAGCACAACATTATAAAACCGTATTTGACTTGTATCATACCCCTACTCATCTTGTCAAATGGGGGAGTTTTCAGGAACAATCTGTCCAAGATGTGGGGTGCATGGAACAGACATCGTACACATGATGGCTACATGTGGGGAACTAATGGCTTTGAGGGAGGGTATTCAATCTGTTTTGAAAGGGGTTCTGGGATATGATCTGGCTCTCACCCCAGAGATTATGGTCCTAGGAGTCGCTGGAGAAGTGGGTGGTCCACATAGAGCATTTATCTTTGTGGCCATGGCAGTGTATCGAATATGTATATCATCTGCATGGCTGAATGTACGACCTCCGTCCTGGCAGCAATGGTTGGCTAGATTGTTGTCTGTATATTATTTGGAGATGGCACTGTACGAATGCAAGGGGAAACGTGGTAGAAGGAAAGGGAAGGCAATTTGGGGGTCACTTCAGGACTGGATCCTGGCTCATAATGATTAATATTAATGTTTAAATTGAAACCAGATTATCCTCCCCCAATTTAATTTAAACATTTGGGAAATCTCTCTCCGTCTGGATTAGTCGGGCTGCTGTGCTTCCCAGTATAGATTTAGGTGGTGCCCTTCTTCTAATGTTCTTTTTCTCTTTGGTTTGAATTTCTTTCATGCAGTGTAAAGTGATGTAAGAGTACATTTGCTGTATTATTCCTTTCCAAATAAAAATAAATAAAAAGGAAACCAAAACCCCTACCCCAAACAAAAGGCTTAGATGGAGTGAATAGTCCTTTTCACCTCATCCTCCAGTTCCTGACCAAATATTTCCAAACCAGAAAAAGGCAGTTTCAAAAGTACCGCCTTCTGAGAGGCATACGTTTTCCATGAGTTCATCCAGATAGTCCTGCTTGCACAAATAGCAATGGAAGAAGCAGCAGCAGATGGATACAAACTGTCAAAAGAAATGTCCAACAGATAATGGACCTGTTGTTCCATGGACCCAAGAAGAGGAGAACAATTTACCCCTTCCATCATTTTCTCAGCTAACACCTGAAAATCCAGTAACAGGGACTGCACAGCATACATAGAACAGGCATTTGCCCTGATTGAATCGTTGATAGCAGAAGTAGATCTCTGAACAGCAATCTGAATCTTTTTGTCAACAGGGTCAGAGGTAAGCGCATCCTCTGAAACAAACAACCCTTGAGTAGAAAGACCTGCCATGAGGTTGTCCACCTTGATGGTGGAGGGAAATTCCCCCAAAAAACCTGCCAAAAGATACCTCTTCAGCAGAAAGCAAGGAAAAGATTGGCGTTCCAAATCCTTCCACTCTTTAGCCCATACTCTCCTAACTAAACTGTGCAAAGGAAGGGATTCAGGCTCAGCACTATTGTAATGTGCCAGAAAATCCTCCTCAAAAGGCACCGCCACAGGAGCCGGGAACCTTAAATTATCCCTTATGTGAACCACCACCTCTACCAAGTCTCTGCCCTCACAAATTGGCCCTTGGCATTCTCTTCATCTGGCAAGGTATCAGAGTCCAAGCAAAGCACCTTACAAGGCACAGGATCAGCCTTTCTGGCCCTCATAGCAGCTTCCACTGCTGCAGAAATCATAGACTGCAGCAAGTCAACAGATGGCAGGGCGGAGGAGGGCCCAGCCTACGCCTCAACACATGCAGCATCAACCACCTCTCATTCATCTTTTCTTTTCTTTTTAAAAAAATCTTTTTTATTGTTTTCAACACAGAGCATGAATTTACAAATACAGAAACTGGGTCGGTACATTACACATTCCAGAAACTAGCAGCTGTTCACATATATTTACTTATCAAGGCATTTCCTAAGCAACGGACAGTGCAATTAATATTTAACGACATGGTGTATTGCCATAACACATGATACTGTTAAGTACTATGAACGCACTGAATCTATTCCACATGCCCCAAGTCATGTTAACCACCGCAGCACACTACAAGCATGTATTCCGCTGTAGCTAACCCATCCTCTTTTGTGCTCACAATCACCTGGTGAAATATGTCAGCAGGTCAGTTTTGACTTCAATGAGGTGTGCACAATGATAGTATAACCTCTTCCCCCACCAACGTGATGCTCTTCTCTTATCTCTGGGAAACTTAACAAATGTAAGCCCCATAAGTGTTACTTTCGCATTGTAATGAATCACGGTGGGCGCTCATCATTTTTCGTATCCAGTTTAGTCACCAGCACTTCCCATATATCATAGCCCGTGTGTGCCTGCCCCCTGTCCCGCAGGGGACGCAACACTCGTACTTCCACTTGCGCCCACCGCAATGTCAGGGCGCGCCAACTAGATATCTCCGGCACTCTACATGCCTTCCAGTTCATGGCAATCAACCGCTTATACATGATGAACCCCAAGTCAGCAAACTTATGAATGTGTTTATGTTTCTTAACTCTAGTTCGTATCCCTAACAGACAAGACTTCGATTCCGATAGAAACACGTGTTCTGTAATGTCGGTCACCACTGCTACCACATCAAGCCAGGCCCTTTGCAAGGGACAACAGTCCCATACCATATGATAAAAGTGCGCTGCATGGAGACCAAAATGGGGGCATGCCGATGCGGACGCAGGGTACATGCGCTGAATACGAGATGGGGACAAATACATCTGGTGTATAAAATTAAACTGAATATAGCGGAACCTAGGGTTCCTTGACACTCTCTGTACCTGCTGAAGGGCCAAAGACCACTCCTCAAAGGATAAGGGTTTGGGGAGGACTGAGTTCCATCTGCGTCCCGCCGCCCCCACGCTATCCACGATCACAGTATTCAGAGCTTTATATAAATTAGTGATTACTTTTTTTCTGGGCACTCTCTGAAAGTAAAAAGTGTAGAGCAGGAAAAGTCTTAGGTTCCTGGTCCCCCTGCATCCATGTCTTTTTAATCAGGTGGCATACAACGTAATACGTCATAAATTGTCCTGAACTCAACGAGGTCAATCTCTGATAGTTTCAAAAGACATCAATGTACCATTGTCAAAGCAATCACCCACGGTCTCTATTCCTGCCTCCACCCAGGGTGTTATGCAATGATGTTTGAGTAGCTGTGTGCTTCCCTGTATTTGGCCCAGCGGTATGAGAGGGGAATATGGAGAGCAGGGTTTGCCCCCCCTGTATATATCTCCGCCAGCATATGCGTGCTGCCAACTGTAGATAATTGTTGTTCATGTGTTGCACCGTGCGATCGGTAAGCCATGTGAAGATGGGAACACCTCTCAACTGTGCACGCACCCATACCGCCTCGGACGATTCAGGCCTATTCAACCAATATAGCGGCCAGTGCAGTTGCGCTGCTGCATAATACTGTTCAAAGTTTGGGGCTCCCATCACACCTTCACATAATGGGTGTTGCAAGGTACTGAGAGCGGCTCGGGCCTATCACGACCCCAGAGGAGCTCCAGCAGCAATCTGGGGACAACTATAGGTAGCGCTGCAAAGTAATAAAGGAACCTTGGTAAAATCAGCATGTTTGCCATTGCCACCCTTCCCAGGGGAGAAAGATGATGCGAACACCAGAACTGAAGTGAACCTTTCATAGAGCAAAGAGTACGTCCCAGGTTACCATCCCTCATATCATTAGTCTTATGATATATTTACACTCCCAAATATTTAAAAGTGTCCAAGCACCACTTCAGCCTACTTGGGGGAAGCACCTCCCTCGTCCCCATAGGCAATTCCACCATAGGAAACAAGCAGGACTTTGACCAATTAACCCGCAGACCTGAAATTGTTCCATACAAATCCAACAAGGACATCAAATCAGGGAAGGTGGTCCAACCCCTCTCTAAATAAATCAATGAGTCATCGGCATATAGGGATATAATGTGATATATCCCCATACAATACATCCCCCACTGCGCGGACTTAGCACGCAACCGAGCAGCCAGCGGCTCCATTGCAAGAGCAAACAACAAGGATGACAGTGGACATCCATGTCTAGTTCCTCTGCCTATGGTGAAGCTTTCTGATAATATTCCTCCTGTCTTTACCCTAGCTGTGGGGTCAG
The DNA here is from genome assembly GCF_031143425.1 of Pleurodeles waltl. Lineage (NCBI taxonomy): Eukaryota > Metazoa > Chordata > Amphibia > Caudata > Salamandridae > Pleurodeles > Pleurodeles waltl. The sequence goes on along the minus strand of NC_090449.1, from coordinate 682,786,474 downwards.
CACACAGAGTCTGCATCCAACGCATGAAGCCCAGTCCAAATCCCATGCATGGTGAACAGGAAATCCCAGCCCAGGGTATCAAATGCCTTTCTGTGTCTAGGGACACGGCCACATTTTCATATGCTTCTTTAGGAGTATCGCTTAATAATCTTCAGTTGTTTAAGAACGTGTTTCGCCTGGGTATGAAGCCACTTTGATCTTCATGGATCAGAGTGTGTATAACCAGGGAGAGTCTATTCGCCAACACCGCACCTAAGATTTTGCAATCTAAATTTAGGAGAGACAGCGGTCTGTACGATTTCACATCCATGGGATCTCGGGTAGGCTTAGGGAGACCTACAATTAACGCCTCTCTCTGGGATACCGGGAGTAAGCCTTGAGTCCAAGCCTCCTTAAACGTGGCCAACAAAGGTTGCGATAGATGCTGAGCATAGGTGGCATAATACTCAATCAGTAGGCCATCTACGCCAGGAGTTTTATTACGAGCTATTTGTGTTATGGTCACAGCAATTTCTTCCGGTTTGAGGGGCTCATCAAGCACAGCCATGTGTAGCGCTGACAACTACACAAGTGGTGTTTCATTAAGGAAGGACTCCTGCTGCTGAGTATCATATGCTGGTTGTTGTCGATATAGCCCTGTCTAGTAATCTTTAAAGGCATTATTAATTGCTTCTTACGAGGACACCACTGTCCTATCAGTTAGACATATAGCCTGAGCTCCAAGTGTGCTGCTATTCTTCATGTAACAGCCATGCTAAGAGCCTCCCTGAGCGATCACCCTCCGTATGCAGATGCATAAGATGCTAGTTATAATCATGCCGGCGGAGGTCCTGATCCGCCTCCTCATACACCCTACGTTTTGCACCCAGGGGTTCAAATGGCACCTTATGTTGTGCAACTGCTATTTCCAGTGCACGCATATCTTTCTCTAAGGTGACAACTTCGTCGTGTAACGAGCAGCACACCCCCAGGAAGTGGAAAGGCAGTGTCCCCTCACCACAACCTTATGTGCATCCAATTCTGTGGCTCTCAAATCGGTGGACCCAGCATTTAACTCCCAGTAATTCTTAATGCAGGTATTTGAGTCCTCTCTGAATGGAGAATTTAGCAGTGCCTTGTTTCTCAGACGCCAGGTGGGTATTGCGGAATGCATTCTCCCCCATTTGACAGTCAACAGCAAGGGGGAATGGTCGGACACCGTCTTAGCTAAATAACCAGAGGTCTTGATCAAAGAGCACACAGAAGGAGTCCCCCATAACAAGTCTTTTCTGGTGTGTATATCATGTAATGAGGAATAAAAGGAATATTCCCTATGTGTTGGGTGTCCTATGCTCCATATGTCATACACTCCGGTGTCTCTAGCCCAAGCTGTCAGCAAAGTAGAGTTTCGACTGCTCGCTGCTCCCTTCAATGGCGGAGACAAATGATCTACCAACACATTTGGGACACAATTTGGTAAGTCAACAAATCAGGAAGAAGAATTCACCCAACGCACTATTTGGGGCATAAATCCCTACTATGGTTAGTGGCTTGCCGTCCAATAGCCCCTCCAGCACTATATATCTGCCACCCACATCTACTCTTTGTTTACGTTGCACATAGGGGATCCTGGGTGCCCTCCACACCAACACTCCCCTCGCATAGGCCGAAGAGGACGTACCAAATACCTGACCTCTCCAGCCCTTCCTCAGAGCCTGTAAGTCACCACCCAACAAGTGCGTTTCCTACAGTATGGCAAAGTGCACCCTCCCAATGTCTGAGACAAGCATATATACGGTGCCTCCTACCCGGCATCACCATCCCGCGTACGTTCCATGTTATAAAATTATATTCCTGCATTGTGTGTGGTCTGTGTGTACCCATAATGCAATAAACAGTACAGTCATATGCATCGTATCATATGCTCGGCTCCTAAAGGGGAATGCCCATCCGCTGCTCTGGAAAATATACTCACTTGACAAGTTTACTAACATGTGTTGTGACCCAACAAAACAAATTAAATATAACCCCCCAACAGCAATCTCAAACCCAAAATATGATGGCATTCAGGCACTCCAATGATTACCTCTTGCAATAACAAAAGAAAAAACATGTAATGATTGCAAGAAAACCTTTTCCTTGTGGATACCATCTGTGGGGACATGGTGATGATCATGTGGAGCCCGCTTTGGGACCCCCAGTGTCGGATAAAGGGTAGTCCGAACAATGCCCACACCAGCCACAATCGCAATATCACATGGCTCCCCCAAGTGTGCGGTGCAAGTGTCTTGCCAACGCAAAGATTTTAGGAAACACTTCGATCCTCTCGGCTTCAGACATCTGGACCATGGAGTGTCATTTCTACTATATGCACACTTCACTATCCCTCAGGCAAGGGCATTCAGTCTAATGCTGCAGAAGCAGGACCTGAAAATGATTGTTCAGTCAGAACAGCTCATCTGCAGTGCTCGGCATGACCACCGGTCCCTTTGTCACTCCCACAATAGTTAAATCAGAGCCACCTGAGTCTGAATCTGTGTGCGCCTACTAAGTGGCCTGGATCAGCGCAAACGAATTTTGAGTGTGTATCGCTGCATCCCTGAGTACCCTTGCTCTTTCTGCAGCTGTCTGTGTCTTGGTGGGCTGCGCTCTCGACTTCCTCTTAGACCTCCTGCGAGCGGGTGAAGTTAGCCATTCTCCACCATCCCTTTCCTCCTCCGAGGGTTGAGCAATTTCCTTGGCGTGCATCCATGTCCAGGAATTGGCCGGAGTAGCAAAGATGTAGGTGCGATCCTCCGCAATCACCCAAAGCTTGGCAGGGAACATCAAGGCATATTTGAAGTTGTGCTCACGTAGCCTTTGCTTGATTTTCAGATAGGAATAGCGCTGGCGCTGCACTTCTGCAGCAAAGTCTGGGTAGGGCGGTATGAAAGCCCCCTTGTGCCTCACCGGGCCACTGTTCCGGAAGTGCTGCAGTATCATGTCACGATCCTTATAATTAATAAAGCGTGCTATGATCGGATGGGGAGGCAATCCCGGGGCTGGCTGTCTACCTGGTATTCTGTGTGCCTTCTTCCACAGAAAAGAATTTTGATGTTGCCCCTTTCAGCTCCTCACCGACAAGCCATTGCTCCAGAAATAGATCTGTACTGGGTCCTTCCACTCTCTCCGGGAACCCCAGGAATCGCACATTGTTGCTGCGAGCTCTCCCTTCCGCATCCTCTGCACGCTGTTATAGAGCTTTCGCTTCTAAGTCTAACCTCTCTACATGTTTTTGGGTTTCCGACACGGTGGGTTCCATGGTATCCATGGTAATTTCTGACTCCTTCACCCTCTCCGCCAGCTTGTGGTGTTCAACCCTAATGAGGTTGAGATCCTGACAGACTGTATCTATCCTGTTTTCAAGGGACATCTTGGTATCCATAATGGCCTTTAATATATTTTCAAATTGCCTCAAGTGTGTTTGCAGGGTGCTTTCCAAGGAGCGCAAACTCGGTGCGTCCGATAGCGCTTTGGTAAGGTCCACAGGCCCAGAGCGCTCTTGGGGCTTGACAGTCTTGGTCTTCCCCATCATCCTGTGGTGCAGAGTGCTGCACTGGGGAGTTGGACCGTCTCCACTTTGCACTGTCACCACTCAACACCACACCAAAATAGAAAGGAGGGATGGGAGGCCCCAGTGTTTCATTCATTGCGCATGCCGGTGCCCTTCCGTAAAGAACGTAGGGCCTGCGAGTTGCACTCACCATCCTCCGCAGTGCCGCTTTTCCGCTGCTCTCCCCTCAGGCAGCATCCATAGGCAGATGTGCATTCAGGCATCCGCTCCAAAGCAAAAACCAAAAGGGAAAAACAACGCCTCGAGCCCATGATATGTGCTGCGCACACTGTAACTTCAGCACTGAGTGTGGCGCGGCACTCCGGTAGGCCGCGCCCGCGGCAGCTCGCCGTTAGTTGCCCACTTGGAGGAAGGCCCTGCTCGCCTCTGTGAACGCGCTGCAATTTGGTCATGTATGCGGCTCCAATCGCAGTCGCAGTGCTGTAACCGAGACCAGCTGCCTCCGCGTTGCCCACGACATACTCCGCGTCGTGTGGCTGGTGCTGTGGCAAGTTATATGAGGATGATTTTAGAGGCCCGAAGCGGAGCTCGCTTTCAAGCGTCCGTATTGGCCGCCATCTTGGCCACGCCCCCAACCACCTCTCATTCATAATGCTGGTAGCAGCACATACAGCTGCCAACTTCCTGAAACAGGCTTTGTTGCCCAGCAACACTGCCAAAACTTGCTGCAAAATTTGTGAGAAGACACAAGGCAGCCATCACAACTACGAGCAAAAACTCCGGAAAGCCCATGGAGTAAGCACGCCCAAACATCATAGGGGATTTGAAACAATAAACAATAAAGCACGTGCAATGCTGAACACCCGGCAAACAACAAAGCGTGCAGCATGCCGCCAGATACATTCTGTCAAATACTGACAGCCCTGTGTGTCCGACATCCTCCATGTGAGTCCCGACTGCCCAGCATGTCAGAAAGACCCACTGCACAAATAAGAACCACTACAGTAGGTTTTAAAGAAGATAAAAACACAACATTAATAACATGTAAAATAAAAAATAAATAAACTTGTAGAATACTCTCACCTCGGCCGAATGGTGTCAGGCATCAATCGGGTCACAGAAAAAACAAAACAGGATGTGGTTTGGTGGGGCTTCTGGTTATATAGTATGCAGGGATAGAGATGGCCATATTGGGGGTATTTTTCTGGCTGGTTAAGGTAATCATTTTATGTGGGATCAGAGGCCTGCTCATGCTGTAAGGACTGGATGAGGAAGATGTGCAAGGGGGTAATGTGCAGTTCATCTTCCACTTTTACTATGTTGCTAAAGATTGTACAATTTAAAGAGACTGCACTCATCTATTCAAGTCAAAGAGTAAACTATGTAAGTGATTCTGGTAATGTCATATTTTGAATACCATTATCTGCTTCACAATATTAATCCCTGGGGTACAATGAGACTGTTGCCTAAAAATTAGGGTCTTGCTTATATCTTACCAAGTAGGTCACAGGTCCAGGCTACATGGAGAATGGAATCATGCAACCTCAAAGGGCTATGGCAACTGCTCTGTCTCCCCACACTGCCTCACCCTAGAAATGCACTTGTAAGACACTGCTCATGTGCACAAGAGGTGAAGGAGTAAGTGGTGTAGCCTGCTCAATGGGTTGCAGAACTGAGAAGAATAATGTCCAGGAAAAGGTATTTGAATGGGTTCATCCTGAAAGAGAAAGCTAGGGGCACCACAAGGAGTTAGAAGAGTACATGAGCCCAAATGACACAGATCTTTATTTCATTCTCCAAGGACCAGGGTTGGTTGGATTTATGAGGAGTTCAAACAGAAAAATATGGAATTGTAGGTGATGCTCAGTTCTGATGCCCTGGTAAAATGGGGACCCAAACGTTGCAGGCTTGGTTTAGAGGTAAGTAGTTTTGAGAAAGATAAACTGTGTCATAGTGTAGTAAAAGGTGAAAAAGAATGAGCAGGAACTCTGAATTTAGTCAAAGAAATTCACCAATAAGAGCTGAGGTCTTACGAATATTGCTATGGCCTATCTCAAGGCAAGTAGGACAAGAGAATACAATATACTTGCAAGAATTCCCTTTGGCCTGACAAATGACTGAGGAGTGGAGAATATAGGCATCTTAAAGCTGTCATGTGGTTTTGATAACTTGAAAATTGAATAATACAAGTTACTTGTGTCTGGTGTTCTCGCTTTCCAGCTTACCAGATATCAAGCTACAGAATATTCAGAATGCGATGGTCCATGTTATGATGGGGACAGGGAAGCCCAATGCCAGAGACACCTTGCTGGATGTGTATAAAGCTTCCTTGTAGTACCAGAATAGGAAATTTAGCCACTACTCACAAGACAGGACTCTAAAATCAATGCATCAGGGGTTCTTAATCATCACAAACTGAACAGAAGCAAAAGGGATTTAATTCTGGTCCCATGTGAGAAGAGGAAGAATTGGAAAGTGGAAGTGAATAGTCACATACTTGCAGGTTTGTGTTTTCCATGGGCATTTGGAGGCACTTTTCCTCTCTGGACATTTAGATCTCTGAAAGGCATGTGAAAGATCATTTCCAAGATAAACAATGAGCAGGAAACCCCACATTTAATGGGATGGTGGAAAGGCAGGTGTACACAGTGTGGCCATTTATACACTGTCAACTACTTTGAGAAATAAGGGCCCTTTTTATATCCTGACACACCTTATTTAGGGATCGCTGCCATGAAAATCAGCAGTTCATTCACCTTCAGCTCCAATGTAAGCCTGGTGTCATATTTGACGTCTCCACTGGGAAAAGTATTTTGTTCTGCAAAAACAAAAGTCCCAAGTGAAGGACCACGTAACAATAGTCATGATGTGCAGGAAGCCTTCTACCTTTGTGTGGGGGCCACTGTACATTGTCCATAACTGGGACTGCCATGTCCCACATGGTGGTCCCATTTAGGGAAAATGAGTAATCATGACCTGTTTGCCTTCTAGCTTGGTTGAAACATTCTGTGCTTCCCCCACCTCTAAAGGGGGGAGGGGATTTGCAAGTCTAGCAAAACAATGTTCCAGTGTATGACGGATGGTCTATTCTGCCAGCCTATAAATGACCCTTGTGGTCTGGCTGTGTGGGACAACAGCCCATTTCCTGGTGGATATTCAAGTTCAGACTGATTCACCTCAATGCCTTTTGGATGAGCACAAGTCATTATTTGAGGACAAACTAGGTACTGTTCAGGGCTATGAACATACAATTATACTTAAAGAGGATGTACTTGTCATTCATATTGTGTAAAATGAGCCCATGAATGTCTGAAGCCAATTAAAGTAGCATTTGGAGAAGTTGTGTGCAGACAATGTCATACAACCTATTGACTCATCTCAATGGTTGTGCCCCATTGTAGTTGTGAAGAAGCAGACAGGGGCCTCGGCCTTTGTGTTGACCTGATTTCCCAAACAAGAACATCTTATTAATTGTTTTCCTTTGCCAAAAGTGCAGGAAATATTGGCTCAGTTGCGTGGTGCCAAAGTATTTTCATGCATAGATCTGAGGGTGGCTTATCATCAAGTGGAGCTGGTGGACGAGTCGCGCTCTTGGCTTTTAGGTTCCTCCAGATGCCATTTGGCCTTGATTCTATGGATCAGTTTTCCAGAAATTGATGTTTAAGTGGTTTGGACAATATAAGAATGTAATTGGCATATTAGTATGATATCCTAGCTTTTCTAAGGATGTGAAGGAGCACTTGATTGCCTTGAGTGATGGGGTGGTTGTCTTAGAAAAAGCATGGCTTTACTGTGAAGAAAAAAGTGCAACATGTTAGTGGACAATTTGCATTACTTACGTCACCATATATCCGAGTGAAGGCATTGAACTTAAAGACAAAAACAATTGGGATCATTTCTGGGGCTATGTGACTACTACTTGCTCTTTATCAATAATTTTCTTATCAAACAGAGCTTCTCAGGAGGTTGTTACTGAAGGGTGAAAAATTTGTTGGGAAAGCTCGGAGAAGGCTGCTTTTGAAAACGTAAGGAATCCAATTGTTAATACTCTAGCTCTACATGTCTTCAGGGATGATGTGCAATCAGTGGTTATGATCGATGAAAGTGGTATGGGTCTAGGAGCTGTGCTTACTCAATTGGTTGGGAGAAAGGACCACACTTTTGCCTTTGCTTCAAGATGCCTGTCCAAACACAACTACAATACAATTGAAAGAGAGGCTCTGGCCTGTGTTTGGGCAAGAAGGCATTTTGCAACTTGTCTGTGGGAGAAGAATATCATATTTATAATTGACCTTAAGCCTCTTGTATTTCTGATGTTTGAGAGTGCTTTTAAAAAGGTTAGCCTGAGGTTGAGGAACTTTGTGTCTAGGCTGTATAATTCAACTTCATTGTCAAACACATTCCAGGTGGGAAGAATTCCCATGCTGATTATCTATCTAGATGTCCCACTGCCAACATGACAGACAGTCATGAGGAGATTGAGTGTGTTGTTGGTCTGGTAGATAGTTTGGTTTTAGTGGATGCAGTGATCATCTTTCAAGAATGGAAACAATGTTCAGGATGAGATGAGTGTTGAAGGAAAATTAAGAAATGTATCGTTAAGGGATGGTCTGCAAAGAAGAATGTGAGTGATGGAATTCATTTGTATCAGAAAGTGAAGGCTGAATTAACCATTGAAGGAGATGTTATTCTGAGCTGAAACCTGATGTTTCCCCTGTTGGAGTTGAGAGCCAGGTTGATTGACGTTGCTCATCCTGGACTTGCTAGAATAACTTGTACCAAAAAGAGACTTCTGTTGTATTATTGGTGGCTAGGGCGAGACATGGATGCAGAATTGGAGATGCATGTAAGTATATGTACAAGTTGTCATGATGCTGATAAATCTGTTTGTGTGTAATACTCCACTTCAACAAGGTGGAGTCTCCTGGGAGTCCAAGGGACAAGTTAGGAAGGGATTTTATTGTACCTATGAATTATGTGTGTGCAGCAAAAGGGTATGCTCTGGTGGTGGGAAATTATTACTCTGAGTGGGTTGTTAGCAAATTTTTGAGAGACTCCACCACCTGTGCTGTTCTTGATTTGTTGAAAGATCTTTTTGTACAGAAGGGGTCCTTAAAGTCCTGGTGACAGATAATGGTGTTCAATTTCAATCACAGGTCATGGAATCCTTTTTGAAGTCCTTTGAGAGCAAACATCTTTCTGTGGTATTGTATAGCCCACATGGCACTGACATGGTGGAAAGGGTGAACAGAATTTAAAAGAAACTACACATTTGGATGCCACTGCAAGGGAAGATGTATCGGATGCTGTTCAGAAGATGTTAATGGGTTATCTCAGCACCCCACATTCCTTGGCAGGAATTCCTCCTTTTTTGTTGAAAGGTAGACATACTCTCTGAGTTGAGTGTTGCAGCACACACGGTGTAAGGACAGGTTGCCTGATTTAGGAAAGGTGTGCAGCAAAAGAGTAAAAAAATACTCAGCTTAAAAGTAAACACTATTATGACAAGGACAAGAAGGTAAAAGAGGTGCACTTTCAGGTGGGTGATGTGGTGAAAATAAAGAGGCCGGTAGGAATCAAAAAGAACAATTCCAAGTTTTTTCCCAAGATGAACATTGTGAAAGTATTTATACACACTATTCTGGTGGAAAATGGTCAGTGCTGGAGCAAAGGGATTGCCGTGTTGGACAGCAAGGATTACAAAGCTAGTGATCCCAACAAGCGCAGTGTACCCTGACTGAGAGTAGGTGGTTCGGGGAAGAGAGTAGGTCCATGGGCAGAGGACCTGAGCAGTTGGCTGACTGCCACATGTCTTCCTTGGGGGCAGGAGATGTGGCTAAGGAGGTTAAGGTAAGGGTGTATATAGGAAAACAAGTAGCTCAGACTGTTTTAGCACCCCAAGGCTTTGTCACTGAAGTACAGCTTGACTCCTCTGGCACAGCATGCACAGGATCCATGTCTATGCCTCAAAGGCCATTTAACTAACAACATTTGAGCTTACAAAGGTGCACTATAACCACATTAAAAACACCCTGAGCTAAACCAACAAATCATATTGGATGGATTAAATGGCATATATCACCATAACCAAACAGGTGTTTTAAAATAAAAAAAAGACACGAGTAATTCAGTAAGGGCTCATCCACCGATCACCAAAACAAGCATAACTGAATTGAAATAAACAATCACCATTCTGAAAGAGGGTATCATGCATATGTAGGTTTGATTTTAACTATCTGCTGAGGCCTTTTTCGTTGACATGTTGCCAATACTCGGTGTTTTTCTTTAAACTTTGCCACGTTTATCTACTTAAATGTGACGTATTTTACTAGCTTAGCTTCTAGAATGACTATGCTCTGTTTCACTTGTACCTGCTGAAATTACACAGTTTAGAAATGTCCTAGTTTAACTAAAAGTCCTGGGACATCCGGCCTGAAATTGTACCTTGGGAAGACTGGCAGGTTCAATGAGAAACATTTTTTGTTTGTCTGCGCAGTTTAGGCAACAACTGTTATTTATTCAACAATTGCACAATTATGTGTTTCCTATCGAAAAACCTTAACGCTGTTCAGTTACCAGAAGACACGTTGGTGCTCCACAAAACACTCATACAGATAAAGTATATGATTACAATAATGCATACACGAATACATTTCTATACCAACAAAGACGGAGTGTGGGTGAACAATAGGACACTTTAGGACCTCTGGGGATATTCAGGGCTGGCGTACGATGACAGACATACTCCTGGCAGAGGAATCTGAACCGCCACTGGTGCACTCCCAGTGGTGTATTATCCTCAGGTTGATGGAACAGCTGAGCTGGTTCGCATGGGGACATTTTATATCTGCTGCTATGTAGTATTACTTTAAGAAGAAGGAATATCTGAGATCGCTGCCTGTTTCTTACTTTGTCACTCTGACATCTCTCAAGCGTAACTGCTGTAATCATTGATTTGTTACCTGTCAATGTTTAGGAAATGAAGAAAAATATGTTAAAATATATGTTACAAATAATAGAACAGGTTTATAGACATCCTGGTGCTGGATGTCAACAGCGTCAATGGCAAATGAAGAAAAAATCATATTGAATGTCAACTAGTGATGAGATAATGTAACCTGAACAAAGCAATGTTGTTGCTGTCTTATGTTCATGTGTGTTTTCTTGAAGTGCAGTGCAAAGTGTGTTAGGGGAAGTGAAATGCTGTGATACAATTCTGTCACTCTTCTTGTGCACAATGGATAAAATGCAACATAAACTGCTCGAAGACCTTAATGGCCATCCAATCAATTCTAAGCTATGAAGGCCTACAGACATCATGTAGGTATACCACCTGGATGCAAACAGTTTTGCTTTTCCTACACATCCATTGTATTACCTCTTCTGAGAACTGAAGTTGGTATTTTGACTTTAGCTTTTATGGGTTCCTCTAAAAACTGTCCAGTCCCTCATCCTGCACAAACTACACCTGTCGTAGGATAGAGGCCTAATATCCGTTTTTTGGTAGGTACATGGATCTATTATTTCTATTACTAGTGCACAGAAGAGTACATTTACAGACGCCTCTTTGAAGCATTGAGGAGATAGCCAATTCCATCCACGTACTTCTGCTGGTTCTTTTGGTTGATCTACTAGTCTGTCTCACTAGGTACGTCATTTTATGATTTTCTTGGTGGTGGCTCATACCTAAACAATTTTTTAAAGGTATATTAAACTGTTGTGTTTGAAAGAGATGTATTGCTTCCAGAACACTTGGCAGATTCACAGAGAATTTTATGGGTATATGAAGTAGTACTACAGGAGTACTATGTTATGTACTCTTACAACCCTTTGTGAATCACCCAAAAATGTCCTACTCCGTAATAGACCATATTTATATTAATTGTATGTGAATATGCCAATTATATTTCCATTTTAAATGATTTGAGATCAACTCATAAAGGCATCTGCCAGTGGGAAGTAATACTACAGGGGTAGTCCTTCTAATACTCATACATGCCTTTTTAAATTAACCCTTATTTTATACACCAATTTACAAACCTTTGCTTTAGTGAGCCCGATACACCACGTTCCACTGGCTGTAGCAGTACTGAAAAAGGTCCTGTGGGTGTCCTCTGGTCAAACCGCACTCGTTATCCATTCATATTCCGGTGGGCACGGGCTGGCAAGGAAGGCATGTGTGGGGGTGTGGAATGAATGTAGCTGTAATTGAGGTGCTGGTTGAAGAAAGAGTATAATTTATAAACCTAGGAAAGCTTTGAATTCCCAAACAGTAAAGTGCCTGCCCATCTTTATTGCTGCATAAAATTCATCTGCCACATAAAAACAGGCATAGCAAATAAAACTGAAGCATGCATTGGTTGCAATTACAAAATCTTGCTATAATTGTTACTTTATTAGAAATGCAATTTTCTTTTTTGTTTAATAACTTTGTATTTTATTAAGAATAAATATTACAGCCGATAAAGCATAACTATTATGGAGAATAAAATAAACAATGGTAATAACATGTAGTCGGAAAATATTAATACAATACTGTAAAATTCAGAACCATGGCATATGAATCAAAGGACAACATTAAAAAATATGACAATACAAAAAACCCTAGGAATAATAAGAAAAAAACCTCAGTCAGAATAAAAAGTAATAAAACATGGAATTAAATGTAGTTTTCTAATACACCTGTGTGCGATTATTAACATGGCTAGAAGCTGGTGACGTGCTGTGTCTGTGGTTGCATTGTTCATACCTCTACGTAAATGAAACTACCAGATACAAGCAGATCTTGGGAAATTAACAAAGCGAGCTGGGAGGGCCAGGATCATGATGACCCAGAACGCTCCTCTTCTCTTTCAGTCGTAAACGCCCACCAGAAGAACGAAGAGCACAATGCAGCCAGCAATCGAGAATACATCACCTTACTACAAACATTAGCCTAATCTTTATTTCAAGACAAAGTATCTTTTTTTCTTTAATGCACAACCAGGATCCGTGTCGCACAAAAATGATAACAGGCAAATGCAAATACTACTATCTAGGATGCATATGATTCTGGAAGAAGAGGTAAACACTCATGTTCCATTTGACCTTTGACCAGTCCCCCCTTTTAGCTGGCTGGATGCACAATGGCAACATTAGAGAACAGAACCTCTTACATTCACCTATTCGCCTCCATGACCACAGACGTGGATGTCATTTAGGGGGACTCTGAACTCGGACATCGCAAAAGCAGTGGCAGGAACAGAAGTAAAACGGTGTCCTGTTTATTTTTTGTCTCTCCAGCAGAACTTGGACATTTTGATTAATAAGAGTTTGTTTCCACTTCAAAATCCGTTTTATAAATGAATAACATTCTCAAGTTTGCTTAATCCATACTCGAAGGAATTCAAATGTTGCTTTTCTGTAGGCTCCCATGTGCCTTTTTAGATCTTATCCCTCCAGGAGAGGAGAAAAGAAAACCAAAATCTAACAGTGACCTGGCAGGTTATACCTTCATCACACTGACCTGTGGCCAGCCATTTGACTGACTACCTCTGGTCTGTTGCTGCTCATAAGATGCTTACTGAGGCACTGATTTGCTAAGTCTTTGCGCCAGGTTTGAGTTACTTTTGTAAACCCACACAGTGCTATGCTAGGACTTAATATCCAGAGCAAATCAGAATTTGTGTGGGATAGTTTCCCACATTATTTCAAAGTTGCTCTATAATATGATGTTTTTATCCATCCACAAACATTCATAATCAGGGATTTGTGCCAAAGTATTGTGTCTCCTTGATGCAGGTGTAATGAGGAGAAAGGTTTTCATTGTTTCTCGTTTTTCCTACTTTGCATATGTGCTGCACTGTACAGCATACATACAAAGCAGGAAATGTGTCACATGATAGCTTTTGTACTGGAAGGGTCACACTGAGGTGTGTTTTGGTATGTGGGCCAGTGGATATGTATGTGAGTATGTGTCTGTGCAGGTAGTACCTGGGTAAATAACCACTACAAACCTGATGCAACAAGGCAGCACTCTTGGCAAATAATTGATGGATTCATGGCAGCATGTGAATTATTATGTATGTGTGATACAAAAATAGATTTGAAACTGCTTAGATATTGTTACATTATTTTATTGAACCTGCATTTAATGTTTACATCCTTGTTCATTGCTGGTATTTTCAGTTTGAGATGTCTCTACCTTAATGCCATTATGTAAAAGAATACATGATAAACACTCTCTCTAACATTATCAGGGTCAACATTTTATGTGGTGTCACGTCCTGTGATGTCATCAGTGGCTGACCATTTGGATGATGTCACTTCTGATACCCATGGCATTTTAGTGACTTGACATCCATGACTTCTAAGAGGCATACATGCCTCCACAGGGGTAACTGCAGCTTTAAACAGCACCTTCTCCAAAAATGTGTGTGCATATCGGCCATCTGTGCAGCTGGAGCTACTGAGGAGGATTCTAAAAATGTCACTTCAACTTGACTTTCAAAGGTGGGTTTGTTTCCTACCTCTAGAGCCCAATTATAAGTTGTACATAGCAGGGGGAAATAGTTACCAGGATCAGAATGACGAATTCTGGATAGTAATTCCACTCCAGCACCATGGAATTACAACTGTTAGGCCCCTAATGAAAATTAACATGTTAGGCCTATTGTTACCAGGCCTTTTAATAGATTATAGTCCAAATCCAGACTTGTTTCTGCACATAAATTCCTCCTGCTTCCAGAAGTTGGAGCTTCGGTGCAGATATCATGTTGGACATTGACACTGAGTTCCTTCTATTGCTTACTGAGGGGAGGGGGTATCCCCCAAGGAGATACAACTCATAATGCCTAAATGCCGAGTAATCTTTAAACTCATTCCTGTGAGGCTGAGCAATATCATAAATGTCTTGGGGCATTCTGTGTCCCTTCCTAAAGCTGCGCACCGTTTGCCCAGCAGTTTTCAAAATCTGCCTCCTGTCTACAGTCTGAAACAACTTACTACCTTGTATGCCTAAGTATATGTAATCATGTTAGCTGTTAGACATACCTATGCGTCTGTAAATGTTAGATATGGTGGGCTCTTCTAAGCTCACCATATCTAATACAAGAGGCGTTTGAAATTAAATTGCTGTACCCTGTAGGGTCTATAACAAGACGTGGTGTCCTAAAAATTACATTAAATAAGTGATAGCATTACAATATTACGTTTGGTTAAAAACTGCAGTGGAAAAGAGACCTTATTTTATAGTTACTATGCTGTTACTATGCTGTCCACTGTACAATTATTGTGTCAGTGATTTAGTTTATTCCATTAAAATGTGCAAAATATGTAACAACTATGACTTTGAACTAGGAATGGGCAAAATATAATTTTGGGTAATGTAATCTTGCATAATATCTGACACTTTGGATTATGATTGTTTCATGATATGCTCACGATTACTCTACATCTCTTAACTGAAATTTAATTTGGGTAAAAATGTTGCCACAGGAGCACAAGAACAATCTGAGCGAAGTGCCTGTTGCTCGTGCTGTGTTAAATGTTTTACTTTTGTTTAGCATGAAATGCAACGTTGCATGGAAAATGGAAACTAGGATGCATTTCAGTGTAAAACACAAAATGACAGAACTGGATTTCATATAATTATGCATTGTTTTGCATAACGTTTGGTCATTTTGTGCAATTTTTGCAAAGGAAATTATTAAAATTTCAACCGGGCGCATTATAGCCAGAGAGGGGCGGCTTCTCTGCAATGGGGGATATTTCATTATTGTTTTATTTTACAGCTGCTGGCTCAGCCAGCAGCATGTGTGTGTGTGTGTGCGGGGGGGGGGGGGTGAGCCATGGGAGGGGGGAGAAGGGAGGGGGAGTGGAGTTTGTGCAAGTGTGCATGTGTGTTTGGCTGGTTGTCTCAGGCCAGCCAAACACATGTGCACACTTCGATTTCTTCAACCCAGCTGTGTTACACAGCCAGTTTGGACAAACTGCACAGGGTCCGGTGCGCTGTCTGAGTGCCAGAGCAAGCTGCTCAGAACAATCCTGGCACTGCTCTTATGCTAGGTTTAGCATGAGAGCAGCCCCAGGATTGCCGGGGAGTCTGTGCTGGTGTCCTGGTAAATGCTGGTACACCAGAAGAGAATAGAAGAGGAGCGAGTCGGCGGCTTTAGGAACGGGTACATTAAAAAAAATGTATATATTTATTTCATCATCCTCCTTGACCCCCCCCCCTCTCAGCTCCCCCTTGATGTTTGCAGCGGCTGCCACTGCTGGTAAGCAGTATGTGTTCTCACTTGATTATATATACACTGGTGGGCTGTGTGCTTTGTATTTGTGGAATGTGCACTGGTTGGCAGCAATCTTGGACAGTCGGAAAATGTGCACTGGTGGGAAGTATTTTTGTCAGGGGGTAATATGAGCAGCAGTGGGCAGAATGCTTCCTCATTTGATGATATATGCAGTGGTGGGCAGTCTTTCTTGTTGCTGTGTCACATGGTGTGTGCTTAAGTTTCGATCTAGACTTTTTTTTTTTTGTTTTTACATTTTGCACAATGTAAGCGGGACTGGATGTTTTTCCTTTCCGGTCTTATAAAGCAGCCCTTTAGGCTGGTTTAAAGTCATAGAGCGTATTGCGGCATGGATAGTGGAAGGCAGGGCAGCCCTGTGATCGTGCCCTTAGAATGTACACATGCTTTTTGCATACACAGTGAAGGGAAGATATGTTTTATATGCGTGGCATTAATTTTACACTGACCAATGCACAGCCTGTGGTTCATACACAGGGAGTGTCTACCTGGAGAGTGTTATTTGGGCTTTTGGAGGGAGGGGTGGTTTACTTTGGTGTTTCAGAGGGAGGGGTGTTTTTTTTGCGAAGTGGTGGGCTATCAAATGTCACAAGCAGCCGCTGAAACCTGATTGCTCCAATTTGCCTCTATTGTGTACAGTATGACATTGCCTTAATGGCCAGTACAACTGAAGCAGTTATAGCATAAGTTGCAACACTTTTAAATTCATATCTCAGCATATACCGAAAACATGATGGACTTCCAGTCACACTGCTATTTCAGTAAAAAGAAGTCATTTTATTTCCAGCTGAGCAGGCACTCTCTCATACAAAAGAGCTCAAGTTATTATTTTGTTGCACTTTTGATATATTGCACATTATGAGAAAGGTCATATTTTTAATAGCTTTGTACTCTGCAGTAATCAAATTTGCAAGCTAGTAAGGAGCTTGATTGAGCTAAGGTTCCCCATACAGGTTAAACCACTGACTTCTCAGAGGCCACCTTCCCGAGGTTTACAAAGAAAGCTGCGAGCCCGGATCCAGTCTTATCTTGATTAGCCTCCCTTGTAAGAGGGTGATGTATTAATCAGGAAGTAGCAGGAAGCTACTAATAAGCAGGCCTTTGCTTTGGGGACCGGCACCAAAGGAATACCTTGCAATAACAAATTCATCTCCTGGCCTAATAAAATCATTTAAAACAAATTTCAAGCAGGTGTTAACAGATACCTCAAATCCACACTAATTAGCGGGATTACCTGCTTTAAAGTCGATCCTGTTGTGGCTGGGCGTTGCTGGAAACGAGCACTTGCCAACCCTGGCCTCCAATGTTTCAATTGCAAGTGTACGTTCACCTGCCTGTTTCCTTGATCGTCGTTTGAAAAGCAACACTTTTGATAAGGCAGGAGCAGAAAGATAACACCGATTATTTGTGCGTGATCTAATATTACTGAGGGGGAAATCTTGGATCCTGCCCACCCATTTCCTGAAATTCATCAACAACCATCTTAACCCATATCTACAGGAAGAGGTGACGTGTATGTTGGCCAGAGACTAGGATTGGTTGTCTAAAGAAACTGATGACGTACCATGAGCGTGTGAGGCCATTACGCATGTTGAATTGTACGCAGATTATTGCAGATTTTCTCTTTAAATTCACTTTAAATGGAATTTTGTCACCTGAGATATTTTGAACCACATTGATGATTGATTGAATACCTCAGATGCAGTGATAGATTTTTTCTGCAGTAGAAATAATTATTTTGTGTATATATATTCATAAAAAGTCTGCACCTGTGACTAATCCGATCTGATCACACCTATAGTGCGGAAGTTTGTTCCCCCTGTTCAGCACTTGATGTTTGGCAGTATTTTATTCTCAAGTAGGTGGCTTAAGTATTAAAAGATGCTGCTACGATCTGAAAGTTAGGTACATTTGAACAGATCTTAGCTCAGTCAGCGGTTGGTTGAGCTTCCTGTTTAACAGTACACCACTTTTTTATGTTTCACCTAACAACATAAAAACCTTGAGTTGCTGAAATCCGTGTTTCGAATGGTTAAGTGCAAACCACTAATACCAGCCTCTCAGTACAGCAACTCAGTGTGTGATGTAGATCCGTTGTCATCCTTAAATCCATAGCATGTATGCATTTTAAACAAACATTGGCAAAGCTCTTAGGTTTGAGTTTAATTTGCTGATGCAGGCAGCTTTAGTACATTATAGCAGGGGCAGCTCCTCTGTTAGGGCGGAGGAGCGTCGCCCGCCGCCAGCTGCAGCAGCTGCCTAAGTTCTACAATAAAATAATAATAAACTCTGTTTATTATTGTTTTATTGTAGAAGGGGCGGGGCCCTGGGCTGTGACGAGCACTGAGGGGGAGTGCTCTGTACTCCCCCCTCAGTGAGCATGTATGTTTGTCTGGCTGTCTCATGCCGGCCAAACCTACATGTGCACTTAGCCAGTGCTGGGTTGGAGAGAGCAGGCAGACTCTCCCAATCTGCCTGGTGTGAGAAAGTAGCCTCTTTCTAGCCTTGTTACCCCCACTTTTGGCCTGTTTGTGAGTATATGTCAGAGTGTTTTCGCTGTCTCACTGGGATCCTGCTAGCCATGGCCCAGTGCTCATAGTGAAAACCTTATGTTGTCAGTATGTTTGTTATGTGTCACTGGGACCCTGCTATCCAGGACCCCAGTGCTCATAAGTTTGTGGCCTATATGTATGTGTTCCCTGTGTGATGCCTAACTGTCTCACTGAGGCTCTGCTAACTAGAACCTCAGTGGTTATGCTCTCTCTGCTTTGCAAATTGTCACTAACAGGCTAGTGACCAATTTCACCAATTCACATTGGCATACTGGAACACCCTTATAATTCCCTAGTATATGGTACTGAGGTACCCAGGGTATTGGGATTCCAGGAGATCCCTGTGGGCTGCAGCATTTCTTTTGCCACCCATAGGGAGATCTGACAAATCTTACACAGGCCTGCCAGTGCAGCCTGAGTGAAATAACGTCCACGTTATTTCACAGCCATTTACCACTGCACATAAGTAACTTATAAGTCACCTATATGTCTAACCTTCACCTGGTGAAGGTTGGGTTCAAAGTTACTTAGTGTGTGGGCACCCTGGCACTAGCCAAGGTGCCCCCACATTGTTCAGGGCAAATTCCTCGGACTTTGTGAGTGCGGGGACACCATTACACGCGTGCACTATACATAGGTCACTACCTATGTATAGCGTCACAATGGTAACTCCGAACATGGCCATGTAACATGTCTAAGATCATGGAATTGTCACCCCAATGCCATTCTGGAATAGGGGAGACAATTCCATGATCCCCCGGGTCTCTAGCACAGAACCCGGGTACTGCCAAACTGCCTTTCCCGGGGTTTCACTGCAGCTGCTGCTGCCAACCCCTCAGACAGGTTTCTGCCCTTGGGGTCCAGCCAGGCCTGGCCCAGGAAGGCAGAACAAAGGACTTCCTCAGAGAGTGGATGTTACACCCTCTCCCTTTGGAAATAGGTGTCAGGGCTGGGGAGGAGTAGCCTCCCCCAGCCTCTGGAAATGCTTTGATGGGCACAGATGGTGCCCATCTCTGCATAAGCCAGTCTACACCGGTTCAGGGATCCCCCAGCCCTGCTCTGGTGCGAAACTGGACAATGGAAAGGAGAGAGACCACTCCCCTGACCTGCACCTCCCAGGGGAGGTGCCCAGAACTCCTCCAGTGTGCCCCAGACCTCTGCCATCTTGGAAACAGAGGTGTTGCTGGCACACTGGCCAGTGCCATCAGGTGACGTCAGAGACTCCTTCTGATAGGCTCTTACTAGCCTATCCTCCTTCCTAGGTAGCCAAACCTCCTTTTCTGGCTATTTAGGGTCTCTGCTTTGGGGAATTCTCCAGATACCGAATGCAAGAGCTCACCAGAGTTCCTCTGCATCTCCCTCTTCACCTTCTGCCAAAGGATCGACCGCTGACTGCTCAGGACACCTGCAAAACCGCAACAAAGTAGCAAAGACGACTACTGCAACCTTGTATCGCTTCATCCTGCCGGCTTTCTCAACTGTTTCCTGGTGGTGCATGCTCTGGGGTAGCCTGCCTCCTTCTTGCACCAGGAGCTCTGAAGAAATCTCCAGTGGGTCAACGGAGTCTTCCCCCTGCAACCGCAGGCAACAAAAGACTGCATCACCGGTCGTCTGGGTCCCCTCTCAGCATGACGAGCGTGGTCCCTGGAACTCAGCAACTCTGTCCAAGTGACTCCCACAGTCCAGTGACTCTTCAGTCCAAGTTTGGTGGAGGTAAGTCTTTGCCTCCCCACGCTAGACTGCATTGCTGGGTACCGTGTGATTTACAGCTGCTCCGGCTCCTGTGCACTCTTCCAGGATTTCCTTCGTGCACAGCCAAGCCTGGGTCCCCGACACCCTAACCTGCAGTGCACAACATTCTGAGTTGTCCTCCGGCGTTGTGGGACTCCCTTTTCTGACTTCGGGTGGACTCCGGTTCACTCCTCTTCTAAGTGCCTGTTCCGGTACTTCTGAGGGTGCTGCCTGCTTCTGTGAGGGCTCCCTGACTTGCTGGGCGCCCCCTCTGTCTCCTCATCCAAATGGCGACATCCTGGTCCCTCCTGGGCCATAGCAGCATCCAAAAACACTAACTGCAACCCTTGCAGCTAGCAAGGTTTATTTGCAGTCTTTCTGTGTGGGGACACCTCTGCAAGCTTCTTCTCTATGTGGGACATCCATCCTTCAAAGGGGAAGTTCCTAGTCCTCTTCGTTCTTGCAGAACACAAAGCTTCTCCCATTCGGTGGCAGCTTCTTTGCACCCTCAGCTGGCATTTCCTGGGCATCTGCCCACTCTCGACACTGTTGCGACTCTTGGACTTGGTCCCCTTGTCTTACAGGTACTCAGGTCCAGAAATCCACTGTTGTTGCATTGCTGGTGTTGGTCTTCCTTGCAGAATCCCCCTATCACGACTTCTGTGCTCTCTGGGGGTTGTAGGTGCACTTTACACCTACCTTACAGGGTCTTGGGGTGGGCTATTTTTCTAACCCTCACTGTTTTCTTACAGTCCCAGCGACCCGTTACAATCTCACATAGGTTTGGGGTCCATTCGTGGTTCGCATTCCACTTTTGGAGTGTATGGTTTGTGTTGCCCCTATACCTATGTGCTCCTATTGCAATCTACTGTAACTTTACATTGCTTGCATTACTTCCTTTTGCTATTACTGCATATTTTTGGTATTGTGTACATATATTTTGTGTATATTTGGCACCCTCATACTGAGGGTACTCACTGAGATACTTTTAGCATATTGTCATAAAAAATAAAGTACCTTTATTTTTAGTATATCTGTGTATTGTGTTTTCTTATGATATTGTGCATATGACACCAGTGGTATAGTAGGAGCTTTGCATGTCTCCTAGTTCAGCCTAAGCTGCTCTGCTATAGCTACCTTCCATCAGCCTAAGCTGCTAGAAACACCTCTTCTACACTAATAAGGGATAACTGGACCTGGTACAGAGTGTAAGTACCCCTTGGTACCCACTACAAGCCAGGCCAGCCTCCTACATTGGTTGTGCAGTGGTGGGATCAGTACTTGTAACTACTTACCACTTTGTCATTTTGTACTTTTCATAAGAGAAAAATATACAAAACAAATTCAGTGTATGTACACCTAACCAAAAAGTTTTGCTTTTCTTCTCTTACACTATCTGCTAAGTGCTGAGAAGTACTTCTAAACGTTCTAAAAGTTTGAAAAAGTTTTTTTTTTCTGTTCTTTAAAAAGTCCTGAAACCTTTTCTCTCTTCTCACTGTCCCTAAACCTTCTTCTATCATGTCTGATGTAGGAACTTCTCTTAAAATGGTCAATACAACATATGACAATCTTAACTTTAAGAGCCTAAGGAGTCTCTGTATTGATAGAGGTGTAGTGGTAGGAAAGAACCCTTCTAGAGAATTTCTATCTAACATGCTTATTGAGAATGATAGGGCCCAGGGTGGCACTTCATCTGAGAGGTTAGTAGATAGCTCACACTCTGACCCAGGGGAGACCCTTGAGGGAGGTGTACAGGGTTCTCTTCCAAGCCTGCCCCCTAGCAGACCTCATAGCAATGCTGGTAGTGATAGAAGCTCCCATCATAGTAGGGAGGGTTTTGTTCCTGAAGGCCAGGTTGTTAGAGTGCAAGCTGTTAGAGGCAGGTTTCCCTCTGTTGAATCCAATATTTCTTCTGTGTCCAAGCATTCCCAACCCACCCACCCTCAAGACAAATTGTTAGAAAGGGAACTCAATAAGTTGAGAGTGGAAGAGACCAGACTGAAGCTTAAACAGCAACAGCTGGCTCTAGACAGGGAATCCCTAGATGTGGAGAACGAGAGACAGAGGTTGGGGTTTGGACCCCATGGTGGCAGCAGCAGTATTCCTGATAGCAATCCTGTGAAAGAGCATGATTCCAGGAATCTACACAAGATAGTTCCCCCTTACAAGGAGGGGGATGACATTAACAAGTGGTTTGCGGCACTTGAGAGGGCCTGTATGGTACAGGGGGTCCCTCAAAGGCAGTGGGCTGCTATCCTATGGCTATCTTTCAATGGAATAGGTAGGGATAGGCTCCTTACTGTTAAAGAAAGTGATGCCAATAATTTTACAGTTTTGAAGGATGCACTCTTGGATGGATTTGGCTTAATCACTGAACAGTACAGGATTAAGTTCAGAGAAACCAGAAAAGAGTCCTCACAAGACTGGGTAGACTTTGTTGACTATTCAGTGAAGGCCTTGGAGGGGTGGTTACATGGCAGTAAAGTTTCTGACTATGAAAGCCTGTACAATCTAATTCTGAGAGAGCATCTTCTGAATAACTGTGTATCTGATTTGTTACACCAATATCTAGTGGACTCAGATCTGACCTCTCCCCAAGAATTGGGAAAGAAGGCAGACAAATGGGTCAGAACAAGAGTGAACAGAAAAGTTCCTACAGGGGGTGACCAAGATGGCAAGAAGAAAGATGGGGAGAAATCTCAGGATAAGCATGGGGATAAGGGTAAAACCAAAGATCCTTCTTCAATCCTAAACACTCTTCAGGGGGTGGGGATAAATCTAATTCTTCCTCTTCTTCACAACATACACACATTAAAAAGCCTTGGTGCTATGTGTGTAAAAATAAAGGCCATTGGCAAGGGGATAAGTCCTGTCCAGGTAAACCCCCTGAGCCAACCACCACTAATACATCAAACTCCAGTGCCCCTAGCAGTAGTGGTAATAGTGGTTGGACTGCTGGCAACAGTCAAACTAAGGGTGTAGTTGGGTTCACTTATGGGTCCATCATAGAAACTGGGTTAGTCAGTCCCAAGACAGTTTCTGTCACACCTAGTGGCATTGGCCTTGCCACACTGGCTGCTTTTCCCCTTGCAATGGATAAGTACAGGCAGACAGTTTCAATAAATGGTGTTGAGGCCCAGGCCTACAGGGACACAGGTGCCAGTATCACTTTGGTGAATGAAAACTTAGCGGCTCCTGAACAACACATCATTGGACAACAGTATAAAATTATTGATGTCCATAACTCCACTAAGTTTCTTCCCTTAGCTATAGTTCAGCTTAGTTGGGGTGGAGTTACTGGCCCTAAGCAGGTGGTAATATCACCTAGCTTACCTGTAGACTGTCTCTTAGGTAATGACCTAGAGACCTCGGGTTGGGCTGAGGTAGAGTTTTATACCCATGCAGCCATGCTGGGTATCCCTGAGGAATTGTTCCCTCTCATTTCTACTGAAATGAAAAAGCAAAGGAGAGAAAAAGGCCTGAACACTCAGGATCCCTCTCCAACAACAGGTAAAAAGGGTATCACAGTATCCCCTAACCACCCTGCCATTCAGGATACTATTCCTGTGGTGGGAGAAACCTCTCCTGGGATGGCACCTGTACCAAGGTAATCATCAGCTGGCATAGCTGTACTCCCTGAGGTAGAAGTACCTCTCTGTGGGATAACTAATATTGGTGAGAAAAAGAGCACCATTTTAGTTAACATGGAGCATCCCTCCAACCCTCCCAGAGAAACTTTAGTGCAGACACCCTGCAACGCCTCACAACACTTAGGACAGCAGCCCTGCCCTAGTGTGGAGCTCATAGGACAGCATCCCTGCCCTGCTCCAACTCAAGAGAAACAGCATCCCTGTTCTCTCTTACAGCCATATGGACAAAGTTTTTGCCCAGCTATGGCTTTACTGAGACAGCATCCCTGTCTGGCATTCTCATCACTAGAAATAGGTCCAGTGGACAATTCCCACTGTTCTAAACTAAAACTTATTGATAGAAACTCTGAAAATATATCTCCACATTGTTGGTTCAACAGGGTGGTTTACATCCCCACAGGGAAGTAACCATATAGTGAATGATAAAGAGAGTAACCAGTCTATTGCAGAGCTACTCTCCACTTATCACCACTTAGACAATAAAGTCTCAACTGGCCAAGGTTAGCCTTATTGTCCTTTGTTTGGGGGGGGGGTTGTGTAAGAAAGTAGCCTCTTTTGAGCCTTGTTACCCCCACTTTTGGCCTGTTTGTGAGTATATGTCAGGGTGTTTTTGCTGTCTCACTGGGATCCTGCTAGCCAGGGCCCAGTGCTCATAGTGAAAACCCTATGTTGTCAGTATGTTTGTTATGTGTCACTGGGACCCTGCTAGCCAGGACCCCAGTGCTCATAAGTTTGTGGCCCATATGTATGTGTTCCTTGTGTGATGCCTAACTGTCTCACTGAGGCTCTGCTAACCAGAACCTCAGTGGTTATGCTCTCTCTACTTTGCAAATTGTCACTAACAGGCTAGTGACCAATTTCACCAATTCACATTGGCATACTGGAACACCCTTATAATTCCCTAGTATATGGTACTGAGGTACCCTGGGTATTGGGGTTCCAGGAGATCCCTATGGGGTGCAGCATTTCTTTTGCCACCCATAGGGAGATCTGACAAATCTTACACAGGCCTGCCAGTGCAGCCTGAGTGAAATAACGTCCACGTTATTTCACGGCCATTTACCACTGCACATAAGTAACTTATAAGTCACCTATATGTCTAACCTTCACCTGGTGAAGGTTGGGTGCAAAGTTACTTAGTGTGTGGGCACCCTGGGACTAGGCAAGGTGCCCCCACATTGTTCGGGGCAAATTCCCCGGACTTTGTGAGTGTGGGGACACCATTACACGCGTGCACTATACATAGGTCACTACCTATGTTTAGCGTCACAATGGTAACTCCGAACATGGCCATGTAACATGTCTAAGATCATGGAATTGTCACCCCAATGCCATTCTGGAATAGGGGAGACAATTCCATGATCCCCCGGGTCTCTAGTACAGAACCCGGGTACTGCCAAACTGCCTTTCCCAGGGTTTCACTGCAGCTGCTGCCAACCCCTCAGACAGGTTTCTGCCCTCCTCGGGTCCAGCCAAGCCTGGCCCAGGAAGGCAGAACAAAGGACTTCCTCAGAGAGAGGGTGTTACACCCTCTCCCTTTGGAAATAGGTGTCAGGGCTGGGGAGGAGTAGCCTCCCCCAGCCTCTGGAAATGCTTTGATGGGCACAGATGGTGCCCATCTCTGCATAAGCCAGTCTACACCCGTTCAGGGATCCCCCAGCCCTGCTCTGGCGCAAAACTGGACAAAGGAAAGGGGAGTGACCACTCCCCTGACCTGCACCTCCCAGGGGAGGTGCCCAGAGCGCCTCCAGTGTGCCCCATACCTCTGCCATCTTGGAAACAGAGGTGTTGCTGGCACACTGGTCTGCTCTGAGTGGCCAGTGCCATCAGGTGACATCAGAGACTCCTTCTGATAGGCTCTTACTAGCCTATCCTCCTTCCTAGGTAGCCAAACCTCCTTTTCTGGCTATTTAGGGTCTCTGCTTTGGGGAATTCTTCAGATACCGAATACAAGAGCTCACCAGAGTTCCTCTGCATCTCCCTCTTCACCTTCTGCCAAAGGATCGACCGCTGACTGCTCAGGACGCCTGCAACGTGGCGACATCCTGGTCCCTCCTGGGCCACAGCAGCATCCAAAAACCCTAACCGCAACCCTTGCAGCTAGCAAGGCTTGTTTGCGGTCTTTCTGCCTGCGGACACCTCTGCAAGCTTCTTCACGACGTGGGACATCCATCCTTCAAAGAGGAAGTTCCTATTCCTCTTCGTTCTTGCAGAACACAAAGCTTCTCCCATCCGGTGGCAGCTTCTTTGCACCCTCAGCTGGCATTTCCTGGGCATCTGCCCACTCTCGACACTGTTGCAACTCTTGGACTTGATCCCCTTGTCTTACAGGTACTCAGGTCCGGAAATCCACTGTTGTTGCATTGCTGGTGTTGGTCTTCCTTGCAGAATCCCCCTATCACGACTTCTGTGCTCTCTGGGGGTTGTAGGTGCACTTTACACCTACCTTACAGGGTCTTGGGGTGGGCTATTTTTCTAACAATCTCACATAGGTTTGGGGTCCATTTGTGGTTCGCATTCCACTTTTGGAGTATATGGTTTGTGTTGCCCCTATACCTATGTGCTCCTATTGCAATCTACTGTAACTTTACATTGCTTGCATTACTTCCTTTTGCTATTACTGCATATTTTTGGTATTGTGTACATATATCTTGTGTATATTTGCCATCCTCATACTGAGGGTACTCACTGAGATACTTTTGGCATATTGTCATAAAAATAAAGTACCTTTATTTTTAGTATATCTGTGTATTGTGTTTTCTTATGATATTGTGCATATGACACCAGTGGTATAGTAGGAGCTTTGCATGTCTCCTTGTTCAGCCTAAGCTGCTCTGCTATAGCTACCTTATATCAGCCTAAGCTGCTAGAAACACCTCTTCTACACTAATAAGGGATAACTGGACCTGGTACAGAGTGTAAGTACCCCTTGGTACCCACTACAAGCCAGGCCAGCCTCCTACACCTGGGAGCGCCCAGGGTGGGTGCTCCTACCACTCTGAACACTGCTGTTCAGATTGACCGTAGGGCAAGCTGGAAACTCCTACTTTCGGTGAAGGAAAGAGGAGCTGTGTGGTGGTGGCGGCGGCAGCAGATTCTGGTAAGTTTTTTTTTATTATTAATTTTTCTTCACCCCCCCGTGCCGCCCCACGCCACAAGCTGCTCCTTCTTAATAGTAAGACACACAGCCAGCACCATGCCGTGTGCACAATCAGCTTCACCTCACGTAGGCTTATGGTTTCAATGTACGCTGATGACGTTACGGTCTATGTTCAAGACTCTGATGTTCATCTGGTACCTATTCTACATGAACGTTTAGATTTGTTAGGATGGCTGGTATTGTAAACAAATAGGCTAAATCAGTAATCTTTCCTTTAATGCTGGCTACATTGCAGTTGAATATAGCCTTCTCTCTATGATGGGTCGACTTTGTGGTCAAATACCTGGGGTCTGAATCAGCAAAGACATGGGGAAGTTGTGCAGGAGAACTACGGTTGAGCAGTCACCTGGCTGAAAAACTTAATTTGAGTTTCTGACTGCAGCTGGGAGAATAGTGATTACCAAAATAGTGATCCTGCCAAAATTCTATATCTCTTCGTCAAGCTTCCTATACCACTGATGAGGGCCTTTCTTACACTCCTACAATCCCTACTGGTGGCACTCACTTGCAGAGGCAGACAGCCACGACTAGCTTGGAAGATACTGACCTTGTCATCACTATTACTATTGTGCACAGATGCCATTTTCACACCAGTGGCTGCGCCCTGATCCATTTGTGCTGCATAAGGAGGTTGAGCACGAAAATGTGGTATCCCATTCATTGAAAGCTGCCATCTGCACAGTGCCAATAAGGCCTAGGAGCAAAGTTGATACGATGAGATGCACAATGTGAGCCTGGGATGGACTTTGCTGTAGGGTCCACCTTACTCTCCTCTGCTCGCCAGTACTACCTTTGGAGCGGAATCCAAACGTACCTCCACACTGGAGGAACAGTCTTACCAACAATTGAACCATAAGCAACTGAGGGCACAGGGACCTCTACTAAAATAAATAATTTGTTGAACTTCAGGATGTATAGAAAGAAGCTAACCACACACCACTAAATGTCTTCCTCTGCATTCAAGTTCAAAGTGCATGCACACGTGCGCACCCCACCTTTCACCAGGACCCTATTCGGCTCCATGCACTGCACTCAGCCTTGGCGTCACCCACCTAAAAAATGTTGATCTCAAGACTCTACTCCACTATGCAGACTATGGCAAGTGTTGCTAAACTCAGGTCACACATGAAATGGCAGCACGACCTGGGCGTTGATATCGCAGACATTCAATGGAGCTATGCTGTATCCAAACCAGAGCACTTTCCCTAAACTATAGGCTCTGTCTCATGTATGTTAACTTTTTACATAGGTTGTATTGTACACCCCTTCAACTGTTCAAAATGGCCTTGACAGTGACACCCGTTGCACAGGATTATGACAAAGGTAACTGTTAGATCTGGCATACTCATTTTGGTTACCCTGGCATTTTGCCTTCAGATCTCCTGTTTTTGCTGACTTTGTTTTGGCTGGCCTTAGGATTCTGCAAACCTCACCACTGCTAAACAGTGTTAGAGTGCTTGTGCTGGTTCCTAAAACATGATGACTTTAGCTTATCCCAAATTGGTATATTTAATTTACTTATACATCCCTATTAAATTGCACTACATGTGCCCAAGGCCTGTACATTAAATGCTACTGGTGGGCCTGCAGCACTGATTGTGCCACCACTTCAGTAGCCCTCTAAACATATCTCAGGTCTCCGTGTCAGGCCCCGCTGGTGTCGGCTTGTTGGGAACGACTCCATCATGACGCCGTGTTAACACCTCATCGAAGCATTTTGTGTTTCTAAGCGCAATTTTTGAGTTTAATCTTTAAAAACTCATAACTTGACTTGTGTATGTCTGATTTTTGTCGTTTTGGTCTTGTTTTGTTTAGATATATATTTCCTATTTTTCTAAACTGGTGTTGTGTCATTTTGTAGTGCTTTCATTAAGTTACTGTGTGTGTTGGTACAAACACTTTACACCTAGCACTCTGAAGTTAAGCCTACTGCTCTGCCAAGCTACCAAGGGGGTAAGCAGGGGTTAGCCGAGGGTGATTCTCATTTACCCTGACTAGAGTGAGGGTCCTTGCTTGAACAGGGGGTAACCTGACTGTCAACCAAAGACCCCATTTCTAACACACTGTAGTGGGTTTGGTGCCAGAGCTGAAGGGTAGGGACTCTGTGTACTTCAGAGGTATGTCTTTGAAGTCTCCCCCACTTCAAAAGTCCAACTTTGCATAAGTACTGGAACTCTGGCACCACCAGATCAGTACACTTCTGGACTTGTGGATACTCTGCCAGGAAGAAGGACTGTTGTGCTGCTGAAGGACTGCCTATCTACTGGCCTGGTCCTCTGCTGGGCTCCTGCTGTTCTGACCTGCTGCCTATTGCCCTCTTGCCTTTGAGTGAAGAGGACTGGACTTGCACTTGCACGAAGGGCTAGTTGGCTGGCCTCCTGATCTGAAATCTCAGGGCATAAAAGATTTCCAACCACACTGCTTCTGAACCTGGACTCTGCTATCTGTGAGTCTGCCTGCCAAGTGGCACCATCCCTGTCCTGGACCCTTAGAAGTGGGCTTATGGTGTTTCCTCCAGCAGAACTGATGCATCCTCAGCTGCAGGAGCAGAATTGATGCATCGACTCTGCTGCCTGGAGCAGAACTGATGCATCGCTGCTACTGCATGGATCAGAACCAGCGCAACTAACTTGCATCGCCATATCTTGGGACTGATGCATCACCTTCAGAACTGCCACTGTGCAATGTTTTCCCTGACTCAAGCTCCTCACATCCCTCATTGGAGGCAGCCTTGACTGCAACGATACAGCTCTGCATTTCATCCTCAGTGCTCATCTAAATGACTCATCCACCTCAGATGCACAACGCACACTAACACCAACCTTCTCATCGCAAGACCCATCAACAGGATCTTCAGCAATGATGCAACAGGATGTCGCACCACAGCCCCGCTGCATTTCAGAACCAGTGCATTGAATACGTTGCATAACGCATCTTTGTTTAGGATCCAAGCAATGCTTGGCAACCAATATTTAAAGTATTTTGCTTAGTGAGGCTATCTGGGTCCCTGTAGCAGTCCGCACTCCATCGCAGTTTGCTTGACCAGATATCCCTAGTTGGGACTTTCTGCTTCTACACACTAATCTACAGTTTATTCTTTAAAAATTCATAACTCAAGTTCTACTTATTGGACTTTTTTTGGTTTGGTCTCATTTTATTTAATAAACTAACTGGTCTTTTCACTGTTTTACTATTTGAAGTGTTGAACACATGCTTTACACATTGCTTTCAAATGAAGCCAGACTGCTCTGTGCTAAGCTACCAGAGGGTGAGCACAGGTTAATTTGGGGCATGCGTATGCCTTACCCTGACAAGAACTGTAGTTGCTGTTGACCAAGGCTCACATCCCAGTCAACCAACCACCCAATTTCTCACAGTTGCTGACTTCTTACATTTAGATTGGCAGTGTCCACTTCTGGGGTCGAGAATTTTCAAAACTATAAGAAATAACAGACACCATGGTACCTAGATCACATATTGTGGCCCTGTTGGATTACGTTAAAGTCATCCCAACTAGCGCACGCAAACCTGTAGTTATGATGCTGCTGGCAAAACATTGAGTAGCCATGCACTGGGGATGCGCTGCATTTTCCCAAATTGATTGTCAGATCACAGACTTTATGTACTGCCAGAAATAGCTGATGCAGTACAGGCTGTTGATGCCAGCCGCTAGCCAACTAAGAGACACATGAGCTCAGTTTGAAATACATATTGAGATGCACTCCACTGAGGGCAGAAAGAGAGGATCTCCTCTATCCCCACGAGGAACTTCTCCCCGAACATCCTGATGTAACTTACCACTCTAGCTAAGTCACACTGTGATGGGCATGGGCAAGAGGCATCATGCTCAATACCTAAAACACCAACACCCCATCATGCTATAAAGCACTGACATATTGCTCCATGTCTGGTTTTGCTTGTCTGTAATTATACTGTTACAAATGTGATTTCACTGAAATAACCAACTCTCTAACATATGTATCTGCTTACTGTATTTGTCTGTCAGTCCCATTAAAAAAACAATAAAAGAAATGAAGCAAAATGGTAACACACATGGAATGAAGCCACATGAGTAGACTGAGAGATCTTTATTTGTGAAGTAATACTTCATGGAGTTCAATGCAAGCACTTGAGTGGAGGCTGAAGGAATCATCCAAACAGCCAATAGCACTAGGTGAAAGATTAATGTTGCTATTGCAGCTTGTGTAAGAACAACAGCATTGAGGGTATTCTAGTAATCAAATCATTTAGTAGGGATACCCTTTATAGATTATGCCTAAAATGTGTTTTGTGCATACCCTTATCATTTCAATTGGATACACTACAGTTCTGCATCCATGATCATCCTGTTATCAGCTACTCTGTTAATTCTGACAACAGATATGCATATTAATCTGCCATCTTGTTATTCCAGTCCTAAGCATTGGCAACATGGTAATAACACTAAGGCCCTCATTCTGACCCTGGCGGTCAAAGACCGCCAGGGCGGAGGACCGCGGGAGCACCGCCGACAGGCCGGCGGTGCTCCAATGGGGATTCCGACCGCGGCGGTAAAGCCGCGGTCGGACCGGCACCACTGGCGGGCTCCCGCCAGTGTACCGCCGCCCCATTGAATCCTCCACGGCGGCGCAGCTTGCTGCACCGCCGCGGGGATTCCGACCCCCCCTACCGCCATCCAGATCCCGGCGGTCCGACCGCCGGGATCCGGATGGCGGTAGGGGGGGGTCGCGGGGCCCCTGGGGGCCCCTGCAGTGCCCATGCCACTGGCATGGGCATTGCAGGGGCCCCCGTAAGAGGGCCCCTACATGTATTTCACTGTCTGCTGCGCAGACAGTGAAATACGCGACGGGTGCAACTGCACCCGTCGCACAGCTTCCACTCCGCCGGCTCGATTCCGAGCCGGCTTCATCGTGGAAGCCTCTTTCCCGCTGGGCTGGCGGGCGGTCTGAAGGCGACCGCCCGCCAGCCCAGCGGGAAAGTCAGAATTACCGCCGCGGTCTTTCGACCGCGGAACGGTAACCTGACGGCGGGACTTTGGCGGGCGGCCTCCGCCGCCCGCCAAGGTCAGAATGAGGGCCTAATTGTCCCTAGCTTTTATTTGTTATGCCTGCTGTATCAAACTTTAAAAGGGAAGGGATGTGCCTGTCTGATGACTGTAAGTTGTAAAGTGGCTTCTGTTAGCTAGGTTTCATAAAAAAAGAGTTGATGCCAGCCCACACATGATGAAAAGAAGAGATTTTCACGAGAGTTCCTGCATGGACATTTCTACTATATGGCCTCTACAGGTGCAGGAATGGGTCACACAGTAGGCCCTCTTCACAAAGGCAAATTTGCATGTGTAGATGTACTAAATCTATTTTGGCACCTAGGTGTAAGCCTACACTTTTTTTGCTATTCACCATTTCAGAGTGTAGATTTACAACTAATCAAAGACTAACATGAATCCACTCTCTTGTTCCATAGACTAGAGACAAGTAAGACCGATTTTACAGATGTAAAGTTAATACTAGCAATTAGCAACCATAAGGTAAGGTCTGGGGAAAAATAATAAAGTTTAATGATCATTCAAAAAAATGTAAAAATATTTCCATGTAAAATAAAAATGTAAATTATTTAAAAATAATAACTATTACATTGAAACATCAAAAGGAAGTTATACAGTACATTAACCCATTAAACTAAATGTTTATTAAAACATTGAAATGTGTTAATTTAATTTATATTTTTTTATCAACATTTACATAAAACACCAAACAAAGCATTTTAATTTTCAATTCAAATTTACTATACTTAATTATTTGTTATTTGTTTTTTAATTAAATTCAATTTAAAAAAAATATTTTAAAAGTGTATTTCATTATTTTTTAAATATATTAATTAGTAACTTGTACAATTATAAAATAGTTTTTTATTAATTTAATACAACTTCTTAAGACTAAATACAAATTGTAAATACCTAATTTAAAATTCACTGTAATTTAGTTTATTTCATATTATTTCCTTTGGGGTGTTATATTTAGTTCTTCCTCCGTTATTTTCTAGACGACTAAATTGCAGTCTCTGTCAGTGGCCCTGTGGGGTGCGATACTTACTTCAAGTCTGACCCGGAATATGTTTACTTCTGTTCAGGGCCCTTTATGGCGTAGTAACTTTACAGGTAGAGTTTGTGAATAACAAATGGCTTTCTCTTTTGTGTGTGAGTGTTTGTATTTAGCCCTCCCTAAATCACTCATTACCAACTCCTCCCATCTAAGAGTGACTATTTCCTATTTTCCTGCCACTTCCCTAGTTTCTCCCACAGTTACTTCCAAATGTATAACTATGTGCACAGAACTCTCCATACACATGACAGGGATCTCCACCAAGAAAGAAAGGAGTGGTGAAGGTGGGAATGGAGATCTCTGCACTAGATTTCCGAACTGCATTTTATAGTATGTGTGTAGTACTACTGTAGCACTAGTAAATGTATTACACATTAAGCCCTGAGTCTGCTTTGCCAAAGTCGCTAAGCCACAATGTGTGATCTTATCTCCATGTAAATTTACCTTAGTGAATAGGGCCCATAATTTATATTAGTGTGATTAACGTGTATCATTCCCACCAAGCAAGATTCTTCCTAGAAAGGTAGCTAGCTACTCTTCTCCCCAAGAGGAGTGCCATGATGAAGTGGCATCAGAAAAGGTGAACACTGTCTTTTGAGCCTGGTGAAGTATCAAGTTGGCCCTAGGCGAAGAGATCTAGTCAGCTTTTGCAAAGAGATGCATTTTGTGGTGAAAATCTCCATTGCACATAGTCTTTCTTTCAATTACCCAGTAATTTCAAAAGATAAAGAAATTGTGGAATCATCCTTTCCATAAACTAGATAAGGTACTAATTAGGAATTCATTTCCGTCCCTCAAAAAGGAATGCAGAATGAGAAATGGGGTGGAGAGAGAGGGTTTATGTAGCTCTCCTAACTTGGTTTCTTTGAACACTGATTCCATCAGTGACTCTGGATAAAGATATTGTGAGAGGAGGGACAAAAAGACTCTAACTGCTAACCATTAGAGGGCACCGAATAGAAATGGATCTCTCAAGGTCTCCTCCCTACATTTACTCCACCTAAGGAAAGATAGCAAGGGCACGTGTCTGCAGAAGGAAGCAGTCCTGTTTATGTTGCAGCAGGCCCTTTGCCTAACACAAACACATACATTTACACACACACACACATACACATGCACAAACACACACAAACACTCACAGCAGACATGCACACATGCACACAGACACACCCACGCGAACAGACACAGGCAGACACAGACACACAAGTATACAAAATCACGGACAAACAGACACATGCACACACACACATATATGTACTCACCCCCCCCCCCCACACACACACACACAGACTTAAAGCAAAAGTCAGTTTCTTATACCTTAGTGGAAATGTTGCTAAGGGTATTGATTAAAATATGATAAAGAACTACTCATAATAGTCCCAATTCACCTGAAATCAAATTACGGTGTTGACGAAGCCTGCTCCATGTATAAATGTATGAAGCGCTCCAATTCAGGTATAAAACAATTCGCAAGACCAAACAAACTAGGATAAAGTTCAGAGTCAGAATTCCTCCTCATCAAATACCTTTCAAACTATGCATAGTAATCATGATCACGTTTCCATTCATATGCAAATTGTCTTGAAATATTTATTAAAAGTGTATACTCTTACAAATAGATACCACCTTAGTCTTCTAGAAGAAAGCTGAGTCCTGTTTTTAACAAATGTTTAAAATAAAGGAATCCTTTTGAACACAGAGCCAGGGAATAAAATGACCTTCAGTCAAAGAAGGTTCTTGCTGATCAGAAGCTGTGAGAAATCTCAGCTGCAACAGAAAAGCTTACAATGGCCTGATGTTTCCAGAGTATTGACAGGAGATTGACTGGTTAATAGATTTCATGGTGCTCGAGGAATAACTTTTTAGGCCATTTGTTTACTCTAATGTGGTTTTCATCAGGGCACTGTAGATAAGGGTATCAGCTTTCAGAAAAATCAATCTAGCTAATAGATTCTTCATGTGCTGCTTTACTGATAGATGTAGAAAGTAAATGCAGTGTGGCCCTTCAGTTTCGCCTATTAGGATACTGCAATGTCTTCAATATTTGGTCAAAACTTGGCATTTGTTCAAAGAGGTCGTACTCAGAAAGGTCGTCTTCATAAAGTTCACAGTATGAGACTAGTCGAAGCTAGCTGGTGATTTGTTTATGAAACAAAAGTTCAACATCACAATCTTTGAACCTATTATCAAACCTGCCAAGTGGCCCCATGTTATGCATCACACAATTAGGGTTTCATTATGAGTCTGGCACACAACAGACCGACAGACTAGCGGTGGCGGTCATGTCCACCTCTGGTTTGGCGATCTGACTAACAAAATAAGAGTTTGGCGTTCGGACCGCCAAACGTCTGCCATCTCTGCCGGGAACAATGTTTCCGACAGGCTGACGGTGGTGCAGGTCAGAATCAGCCAGGGCGCCACTGAAGTCAGCGATCCCCTGCTGATTACAACCTGTTCTCCACCAACCTTTTTATGTCGGTCTCACTATCATGAAAAGGCTGGTGAAGAACAGGTGCAGGGGGCCCCAGAGGGGCCCCTGCACTGCCCATGCCCATGCCATGGGCAGTGCAGGGGTCCCCCTGCCCAACACTCTCATAATGAACACTGTCTGCTGTGCAGACACTGCGTATTACAAGGGTGATGGTGCCCCCTGCGGGTGGCAGCATTGCCACTGGCTTGATTACGAGCCAGTGACAATGCTGCTGCCACTTTCCTGCTGGGCTGACGGGTGGGAACCTTGATTCCCACCCGTCAACCCAGTGGGAAAGTCATAATAAGGCCAGCGGGAAAGTCACCAGTAAGGCGACAACCTCTCCGTCAGAAGTTTGGCAAACGGGTCTTCCCATCCGCAGAACTCGTAATCGGTCCCTTAATCTGGAGTTATGGTCACCTGCACATTACATTGTTGGACTTGTAGTTTTCCTTTTAACGTTACAAGCATGACCTCAGAAAATCCCATCATGCAAAGTGATTCTGACTAAAAAGAAAAGACTAGCTGGTCACTTTTCTGTTGCTTATTGCTTTATTCTGGGTGTTAAATGGGTACTAATGAGGTGCAACCAAAGTCCAGACAGAGTCAACAAGTGCAAAAATAACAAACTAATGAAGTAATTCCATCACAAAATAAGCCACATTACTTCACATAATTTGCTTTTTCTAGCTACAAAATTTACTCAACCCTGCTGCATAATTTGCCCCTCCTCTGCTGCATAATTCCAGTGGCCTTGACCATATGGGGCTAACTGGCAGCTATGACATATTTTATGGTGCTGTTCTTATGTAGATGGCTTTTTGTACATCAATACACTTGTGGAATAGCTTTCCTTATGTTTTATAGACCAACCTAAGACTTGCATATACGTTCATGCGATTGGTCACCTTAAATTTAGCTGTAGGCTAGGATAACTAGAGTTCCAAATGCTAAAACTTGGACAGACTACATACAATTGAAGCAGGATTGCAAAATAGCTGTAATAATGCAGGGCTACATCAATAACACTCATCAACATAGGACTGTGTAACATGCAGTTTCACACACCTACCTAGACTTCTCTTTTTAACTTAACAAATATAAGTGTTTTGTGGTAATCACACTTTAAAAAACAGAAAGGTAAACTTTGTGATCCTCCTTAAATATGCATATTTTAGTAAAGACATATGGCCAAGAGACGCTGAGTAAAAAAAGGAGTAGGGTTGTGATCCATGGCAACATGGAGATTCTGACCCACTTATGCTATCTTATGCATAAACATTAGTTGTAAACATAGATGTGACGCTTGCATTGCAGGCAGCAAAACAATAACATACCTCTTTATAGGTTTCTTGAATGGGCACAGATCACAATAGTTTGATAAGATGAGACATGCCATAGAACATGTCAAGCTGGCTGCAACCACTTCTCTGTGACAGAAGTTGAGAAAAGGGAGCAGCGGTGCAGGAAGAAGAATACCTTCCTTCACATCACACTGCCTGACATAGGGTCAGATGAAATGCAGAATGTACAAATTGCTCCTATTCCATATTGCTTTTTATGATAGGCACTGAGAATATCAGTTCATGATGTTGAGACACAGAAGGATGCGATTGCAGGGGTTAGTAGGTATTCAGCTGCAAAGGGATTCTATTGTGATATTGCTACTGAAATGTTAAATGTTTTAGTTAAGATTATTTAGAGATGATACCACCCCTAGTGATTTAAGTGGTGTTGCATAAGTTTTGTGTGATTTTGTCTTGCTTTTAGAATCTAGAGACACCCTGATAAAGCCAGTAGGTCTGCCTTTTTCATAACAACATCCACTTATATTGTTTCTACTATGGGGACATTGTGTTTCTATGATTCAGATTGTGTTGGTGGTGTGACCTCTTCTGAGGATATCACCAAAAGTATTTCCATGTACCTAATTCTACATATTTGTAAATTATGGTGTGTCATTTAGTATTTTTAGGAGTGGGCGAAGAATTCCGCTCCACTGGTGAAGTTTGCGCAGTTTTCCCCACTACTCAGTCTGTGCGGGGTTCCGAAAAACTCAGCAAAGTAATGCGGAGTGGAGTTTTTTCTTTTGCTTGCCAGAGTTAAGTTGGCAAGCGCGAACAAGAAAGCGCTAATTTGGCGAGTGCAATTGAGTTTTCTGAATGCCTAAAGCCTACTGCGACCGCTCACAATGAGAAAGCTGCTGCTCGCGATGATGAAGCTGCCACTCGAGTTGAAAACCTACTTAAGTGGCAGAAAGAAGTTAGCGCTCTCTGACGCTCTGCGTGATGGTGTTTGCACTGATTTTGCAGCGCGGGAGAAACTCCCACACTGAAAATCAGTGCCAACAGTGCGACTTACCCAGACTCCGCCTCTTGCGGAACTGCGCATAGAGAGGCAGAGTTTTTTCGGCACTTAGCCGAGTGACAAGGAGGAAGAATACATGAAAGGAAGGAAAACAAAAGGTGAAAGGAAGGGTGTGCTTGAAAGGTATACATGGAAGGCTGAAAAGTTGGGAGGACGAGTAGAAGGGCTGAAAGGTGAAAATGTGAATGGATTGAGGGGAAGCAGAATGGACAGATGGAAAAGAGTAAATGGATGGATGGAGAAAGGACGAATGGATGGATATATGACTATAATGATGGGCGTTTATGTGAAAGGATAGATGTTTATATGAAATGATGAATGTGTGCATGGATACAAACTGTATGGCTGGACGGGGCAATGGTTTAGTAGATAGAAAGGTGGAGGGATATGTTATAATAAATTGAACCTGCTCCAGTGGAAATCTTTCAGTCATTTATTTACAGCAACATACTTCCAGTTAGCTGAGTGGCACCAAGGTGACAGCTGCAATGTTCAGGTGACAGGGGCATTACATCATCAGGGAAGGGAAACGACCATGGGGAAAGGAGGAAACAAAAAAAAGAATGGGATAAGTACAATACACCACATTTCCTTATCAAATGGAACAGTAGAAAATACTTAGGGCCAGATGTAGCAAAAAAAAAAATTGCGAGTTGCAAAGTGCGAGTCAATGCGACTCGCAATTTGCAACTCGCAAATTGGTATGCAGTACGGTGTCTCAGACACCGACTGCAACTCGCTATGGGGTCGCAGTGACCCACCTCATCAATATTCATGAGGTGGGTCGCAAATTGCGGCCCCATAGCGAGTATAGGCACTCGCAAACATGGAGGCCTGCTGTCGTCAGCAGACCTCCATGTTCGTGACTGCTTTAAATAAAGCAGTTTTTTTTTTTTTTAAGTGTAGCCCGTTTTCCTTAAAGGAAAACGAGCTGCACTTAAAAAAAAAAACGAAACCTTTAGTTTCGGTATTTTTTCAGGGCAGGGAGTGGTCCCTTGGACCACTCCCTGCCCTGAAAAAATATTTTGGGGTCCATTCACAAAGTGGAAGGGGTCCCATGGGGACCCCTTCCAAATTGCGAGTGGGTTACCATCCACTTGAAGTGGATGGTAACTGCGATACCATTTGCGACCGCGTAGGCGGTCGCAAATGGTATTGCATACCACTCAGACTCGCAAATAGGAAGGGAACACCCCTTCCTATTTGCGATTCTGAAATGCATATTGCGAGT
The DNA here is from genome assembly GCF_031143425.1 of Pleurodeles waltl. Classification (NCBI taxonomy): domain Eukaryota; kingdom Metazoa; phylum Chordata; class Amphibia; order Caudata; family Salamandridae; genus Pleurodeles; species Pleurodeles waltl. The sequence goes on along the minus strand of NC_090449.1, from coordinate 682,747,393 downwards.
CGGTCCTGACTCGCAATATGCATTTCTGCATAGCAAAGAGGCATTTGCGCCTCGCAAACGGCGATTTTCGCCGTTTGCGAGGCGCAAATCCTTTGCTACATCTGGCCCTAAGTTCTTAACCAATATATACAGGTAAGGAGTTATCTGATTATATCTAGCAACAAAAATATATGAGGTAACTGTAGTGATGGAATTAATGCATGACAAAGCAGGAACAAGAAATTTGTGAAGTAGGAAGATAATGTTTAAATCAATTCAACAAGAAGTCCTTGTGCCGCCGAGATGCCCAATGTATTCTCCTCAATCGATTCGCTGCCTCTACCCTGTTATCTGTCACCACAGGAACTTGTTTGGGTAGGAAAGGGTGATGTCTGGTGGTACACCTAGTAATCTTATCCACACCATATGTTTGTCCATTTTTTAGAGTGATGACATTCCTACCTGCATGTTTAATTTTCATAGGGTGGGAAAACCTGCTATCTTCCACAATTCTCTTCTCTGTCAATTTTACCTTTACCCATTCTCCAATGTGGAAGTTAGGGTGGTTGACACATTTTTTACAATCATATATGTTTGTGTCTTTGTTTTGGTGAGAGCTTATTATTTGCATAATGTCTCGCCTGTTCAAACTGACTGGCATATTCCCTGTACCCCATGAGGCTGACATCTTCGTTCTCTGCTTCCTAGCCTTCAATGAAATGAATAGTGATACACTAGTTACACTATTAGAAGTGGTCATTCAGGCCCAGATGGTGTCTTGTATAGCCTTGGTTATCAGTAAATGCATTTTCTCTGCACTCTGTATGCAATCTTTTAATATTCGATTAACATGTTAAACCAACCCATATGCCCTTGGCCAATATGGTGCCCTTCTGAGAAGTTTTATGGATTTTTCATTCAGAAACTTGTGCATCTGGTGAGAGGTAAGCTGCATCCCATTGTCTGTAATGAGGGTCTCCTGTATGCCTTCTTCGGAAATTGTACTTCTCAACAAATTGATCAGGTTTTTGTGGTTAATTTGTGGATGTGTTTGGTAACTACCCAATGGGCATAATGATCAACTAAAACCAATATAAACCATTCTATTAGGAAGTTAAGGTTTAGTGGGCCGATTATACCCAGTGCCAGTTTCACTCATGGTCTACTTGGAACCTCAACTCGTGACAAGGGAGGCACACTGGTTTTAAGGGTTTTGTCACTGTTTGCACAGTATACAACCCTTCACCACATTCTCCATCATAGTGCCCATGTTAGGACACCAGTTTGCTAACTTTTATTCTTCGTGAGACCACACCTAAGATGGCCCTCATGAGCAGGTCAATTATTTTCTCTCTCATTTTATAAGGAGGGATTGTTTTCTGTCCTTGAAGGATGAATTCTTTGGAATCAATCAGTTCTAGCCTTAATTCCCAATAATTTACAATGGTGCTGGGCAACTTATTCTTATCAGTGGACTGACCCTTGTGAATATGCGTAGTCTGAGTAATAATTTCCTCATCCTCATTCATTTTTTGTTCCCACTAACTGGAATTTATACTGGTTGTTTTTACTTACAGTACAAATTTCACAGATGTTCTTCTTGGTTCCTCATGTCAATGTTGAGAGGACTGCGTGGAAGATAATCTGCAACTACATTCTGTGAACCCCGAACATACACCATTCTGAAGTTGTAGCTTTCTAGTCTTAGAACCCAATGAGAGATTCTCATTGTTGTTCTCTCTGATCCCTTGGTAGTGAATCTAAAATTCAAGGGTTTGTGGTCCATTCTAATGGTGAATGGTATTCCCATAGGAAAAAAGTAAAGTGTTTGACCGCCCAGTAGCATACCAGAGCCTTCCTTTATATTATTGGGCATCTTGTTTCTGCTTCTTTCAGTGCTCTTAAAACATAAACCCTAATCTGTTCGATGTCATCTATCTTTTGAGTAAGGGTTGCCCTTTTTCTTTTGCTGCTGGGATCTGTGATGATTCGTGTGGGTCTATTGGCATCAAATTTTCCTAAGGGCGGGGTTTTTGTAATGGCAGAGTTTATGCAGTCTAATGCTTATTGACAGTTCTCCTCCCATACAAATGAAACTTGGACCTTGAGTAATCAGCATAAGGGTTCTTCAATTTTTGCAACATTTTGGACAAATTTTGAATAAAATACTGATAACCCCAGGAAAGACCTGAGCTCTTCATTATTGGAAGCCACTAGGGCTTAGTTAATTGCTTACACAAAGTCGTACTTTGGTTTGATCCCTTCTTGTGAAATTGTGTGTCCCTGGTACTCTACGCCTCCCACTCCTATGCAAAGATTTTCTTTCTTAATGGTTAGGCCTGCATCTCTAAGCCTAGTTAGAACCTTTTTAAGAGTGACGTTGTGTTTTTCTTCATTGGTGCCACAGATTACAATATCTTCCTGAAAGCACATGTTGTGCTGAACCCCTCCTAGCAGATGTTGCATGATTCTTTGGAATGCAGCTGCCGACGACCCATCCTCATCACCAATGTTATATTAAATTGAACCTATTCTAGTGGAAACCTTCCAGTCATTTATTTACACCACCATACTTTTAGTCAGCTGACTGGCACCAAGGAGACAATTAGAATGTTCAGATAACATTGGCATCAAATCATCAGGGAAGGGAAGGAGCCACAGAGAAAGGGAGGATGTGGGGCAGAAAAGGGATTTTTTTTAGATGAGTACAATACAACAGGATGGATGGATGAATAGATGGAAGGGTGAATGGGTGGATAAATGGGTGGTAAAAGGTTGGAAGGAACTCTTTTAAGGAGGGTTGGGTTTGCTTGCTTTACACACTTGATGTGTTGAGAACTATGTTTCAAGTGGGGGGGTGCTTTATCTTTCTGGCTACTCCCTTGCGTGTTCTACTAAACCTTGCTACTGTGTGAGAGTCAAGTGCTACAATGGCTTGGAGATATCCTTTCTGCAGCTCACAAAGCCACACCCTCTAATTCTTTTATTTCATTCAGCTCTTTTTTGTTTGGAAATGACCATCTTTTGTGTGAGATTTCCAAAATGTTGGCCTTCTTTTAATTAACCTTTTTTCATTGACCCTAGGACTCTGCACATTTTACCCTTGCTAACCAGTGTTAAGTTCTTTGTGCTTTCCCTTTTAAACATGACAAAATTAACATATTCCTAACTGGCAGATTTAATTTACATTATGTTCATAGTATACAGTACTAAATTTACCCAGGGCCTGTAAATTAAATACTATTGGTGGTCTGCTGCACTCCACTCACTGTGCCACCCATGAAAGTAGCACTATAAAACATGCCTCCAGGCCTGACCCTGCAGCTGGGTTTGCAATTGTGTCATTTCAACCCTGCAAAACAAACCTTTTGCCAGGCTTAAACCATCCTTTTTTAATAATTATAAGTCACCCTGTAAGGTAACCCTAAATGTCCATAGGAGAGGTGCATGTCATTGAAGAAGTAAGGCATGTATATTTAATGTTTTACATGCCCTGGCAGTGAAACCAACCAAAGTCATTTTTGGTTGTAGCAACATTTGCTCTCCTATAGGAAAACAGTGAGTTACATTAAAACAACTTATAATGTATAATATCAGTTTTAGATCTGCTAGAAATATAGTTCAAGGACTCATGTAATAGTATGTTAAAATCTAACTTAATGATCCTGTCTGACTTTATATTACTATTTTGAAAATTACACTTTTAGAAAGTTGTCATTATCCAGGCTAAAGTGCCTTTTTTGCCAGTGTTTTGTGTCGCCTGACTGTTAATGGCTCCCCTGTGGTCAGATGTATATTGTTCTCTGACAGTGGGCAAAGGGAATGGATGCAGGGGCATGCTCGCAGGATGGCCTGAGGTTGTGCATATCTTCAAAGGGTGCCTAGCCTGTCACTGGCAGATGTAGCTCACACATAGATCTCCCTACCTTTTGTCTTGCCAGTTGGCCTTGCTCCAAACCAAGTGACAGTGTCACCCCTCCAAACGTTTACCCCATTGGCTAGGGAGTGGCCAGGAGTTTCCTCTATTCACAGGCCTGCACTGGGCATAGGTGTGGCATCCCAAATACCCTCCTCAGAAAGCCCTTGGACCTGTGAGGATCTGTATGACCCCTCTGCTATCTGAAATCCCAAGGAGGCTTGGGCTTGCTTGCCTTGAACCTAGAGTCCCAGAAGTGACTCCAACGGTCATTTGGCTGGCCTCCTCTTTGAGCTACAGGGAAAGAACAAGTTACAAGAGGCAACTGCCTAGCCTGATTCCCTACCCCCAAGTGGTGCCTCTTGGGTTCTGGACCATTGACTGTTGTTAGATTACACTCAACTTATCTCCAAATTTCAAAAGCTAAGACTTATAGACATTTTTGAATGAGATCTGACTGCTAGAAAAGTTTCTAAGTTTGAACATAAGAAGCTTCACCGAGACCAACGCCATTGATGTTAAGGCCTCACTGAGCACCAACTTTGGACTGCTCAGAGCTTTAATGCTTATGTCAACGACCAAACCAGAACCCAGTATTTTAGCAACCTGTCATCATTGAGTCCCGCTCTGGATCTAACTGTCAGCTTACCCCACAAATGATTTGTTGACAACCACTTTTTCTCTATTAAAGTTTCAAAGGAAGAAGGTAAACTTTCCACCGGGACAAAACTGGAAACCTGTATCCAACCCGGGCTCCATCTCAGTTTGCCTTACCTTTTGACTTTGAATCTGTCTACTGTGAGCAGATAATCACTGTTGGTGCTTAGTGCTTTATGATGCTCTTTTTTTAACTCAAACAGTACAAATTCAAATTTCTTGTTCTTCATCTTGAATTTTTGTTGTTTTGGTATCATTTTATTTATTGAAATTTACTCTATTTTTCTAAATTGGGTTGGGATTATTCTTGTGTTATGTTTTCACTTAATTACTGTTTGAGTAGTGCATAAATACTTTACACGTTGTCTCTAAGTTCAGCCTGACCGCTTTTGTTCCAACCTCCAGAGAGTTATGCGCAGGTTTATTTACTGGCAGTGGTGTTTCACTCTGACAAGGATTGTGATTAATAATTGAGGTGGGTTCTCAGCCCTTCAACTAATACTCCACTTTCTTACACCTTTCTTCTTTACCTGTTTCCTTTATCTGTCTGTCAAACTAATTTCTTTGAATCGCCATCATTTCCTGGGCTACCCAGAGCTGTTGCTACACTCTCTAAGAGAGGATCTCCATCATCTTGTTGACATGGCTATACCTTTAACATGTGTAGGAGATACAGAAAGAATTGCACAGACAGCTGCACCCCTGGGTTTCTGATCTTGAAAATTATGATAAACGACAGGGCAGGTTTAGCAAAACCTGCAGAGCCCTGTTCAGCAATTACTGCAGGCAGGGGCATTGTATACAGACCATTGAATTGTATTTCTAGTGAATTAGTGGGTGTTCTAATACCAATGATAACTATAATTGACACAGATCAATGTATTTGAGGTTCAATTACACTAATAATGTTCTTTCAGAAATTATTTCAAACCCAAATTTCACAGGAAATATGTCATACTCTTAATGATAGATGTTCCTCATTTGGGTGAATTTTATTACACCTTTAAATGACGGATGTGAACAAAGAGATTAGTGTAGCCTAGCACAGCATATAATAGTATTGTTTACATCTAATCACTCCCTTGGCAGTTTAAGAGTAAAACCAGTGGGTGGATATTTTGACGTTCCTGGGTGGACCCTAGTGGACCCTACTGATGTATGTAAATGGCTAAATCTACTTTCAAGTATGTCCACTCTAAGGGTGGCAAGTCACGTCATGCACAGTGAGATCTATTCTCACATTCTCTTGCACAGTGAAATAAGATGCCCTGCACGTCCACCATGTTCAAATCACACATACCTCACCCAACGTCCTATCTAGGCCAAACTACAAACAAGTACCTTTTAAACATGCATGCCAAAGCGCACCCAAATACAAAGCAAGGCATATCACAACTTCTCCAGAAGTATGAAACACTATATAAATAATGTAGTTGACCTACTCAGAAAGGTCTTCATGCTTTGCAAGGGATATTATAGTTCACTATAATTAACAATACAGTGCACAACAATACCACTTTCTGGGATTCAAATGTCCTGCAGGTTACAAATAACCCCCAGAAGTAACAATACTGGCACTTTCACACAGATGGCATTACTTACAAGGATTTATAGACCAATCTTTTTAAACCACCAGATTGCATTGTTTCTTTTTTAAGGTCAGGTTTTACAAAAGCTGAACAATATCAATTGTCTCACACCACTAAGAAATTAAGAATACACCCTGCTGAGGTGTATGTTCATGTTTCTTCCAATTATTTAATTTCATATTCTTTAACCTTAAAATCTAAAATACTTCTGTCATGTCTGTGATTTGTTTTATTATGGTGGCTTATTCTCTGTCTATTGTCCGTGTTCTGTTGCAGGGTATTCCTGCTGATTACTTCCGGGTGGTTACATAGCACCCATACTGACTTGACACCTGCTCACTTAGCCCCAGTGTCACAGTTTTAGAAGTTATATCATAAAGCAGAGAGCAGGTCAGTAGATGGTGTGGCAAGCAATGAAAGTAAATTTTAAACAAGCATTTGCAATGCAACGGGTCTCGCGTTTGCTCAGGTTAGAGCTGATAGCGTTGTAAACTCCTACCCCGACTTTTCACCTATTGGCAAAAGTGCATTTATGTACGTAACCCAAAAAAGTGCAATTAACTGTGTAAAGCGCTTGACTTCTGCCAAGCAAAATCGAGCTAGTAAAATAGAGAAAAAGTAGTCCACGAGCCGGACAGAAAACAGCGAGCCCCGCATGTTTTCTGTACTTGGTCGATGCGCTCGAGGAGGGCTAGCCACCGGAAAAGGCATGACGTGTGCATGCCTTTGACTAATGAAAGCAAGCGGATTTTAATAGGCAAGCCCACGAACCAATGAAAAACACTGACGTGATGTCGATAGGGCTCTGAGCCCTTTTCTAATAACTAAAGCGCCTCGCTGCGATACGCATCCGCGAGCTCATGCAACGCAGGCTCGACCCTAAAAATGGGAACTTCTCCAGCTGTAAATGCATTTGCTAGGATGAAACGCATATTTATAAAGCAGTGGGCTACAGGTCAACATCCCCGCCCAGCCAGCTTCATCCAGGGCAGCTGGCAGAGGTGAGCTTTCGGTCCAATGGACTTTGCGTCACTGTATTCACACATACCATAGGTGCTTCTCACGTCCAAGAAGTGTTTCTATCTTTAATGGTGATCGTGCTGTAATAACTACGCAAATTGGGTGGGATCGCATATCTTAGGGAATCATATGAAAGGAATTTGTCCATACAAAAAAGAAAATGTCTGTGTTACTTCCACTATGAAGTAATCCACCACATTTAGGCATAAACATGAAAACGTACAATTTTCGAGATTCTCCTGCAGAAGGAAAGGGTCTTTTGCAAATACTTTAAAAAGTTCCTTAGGAATATGGACCTGAACTGTTAAGTCTTTTCATGGCATGTGTCGTACAGTCACTACTATGGTAGGCTTTTGGGTTCATCATTTAATATGGGTATTTTCTGTGTCTCACACACACGTCCTGGGGCCCTTTCCATTATTTTGTTCCACGATTTCTTTCTACAGAGGCCTCACTTTGACTTTCTATTTTCATCAGCAATTACTATTATTTCAACAAAGAAGAGGTGCAGTTTATTTTTCTTGAGAATATTGAACCATTTGCACTATATTTGTGAATAAAAGCACCGCAAACGAATATCAATAAAACGAAATTACCTTGTACTTTTTATTTACCTTCAACCTGTTTTTTAACAGATTCATTCCAATTTCACGTCCGGAATGAATTCCCCTCAAGAGCCAGCATTATGTTTAATATTATTACAAATCTCGTGATTTCTGCTCATATTGTTTAATGTTATACACGTGACTATGTAGAGGATCAAAACGCTCCTTTTTTCCCCTCTGGGGGAAGGCCTTCTAGAAGCTGTGATCACACACTGCATTTGCTTTTCTTTCAGACCTCTGCTATGTTGCTGGAGGCCTAGTGTAAGTACCATGTATGAATGCATTAAGGATGACAGTTTCTTTAGAAAGAGGCAGAATAGCCTTTTTTGCGTTGTGTACCTATGGGAACACAATACTAAAAGACGGCACGCACCACTACGCATGTCATTTAGTGGCTACCCATTTGAAAGCTTCCGTAAGAATTAAAATATCTTGTGGGACCTTGTGAAGAAAAGTATAGTGAAACTGAATACAGGATTCTCTTTCGAGTCACATAAACAAAATGGAGTTTATAGCTGCTATCATATTGCCAGCGGTTACTTGCTCTTGAGAGCGTCTGTGTGAAGCTTGGCGGGATTTTCTAAAAGCGCTTGTTAAAATGCTCAAAACTCATAAATGGTACTGATACAAGGGCAGAGTAATCCACGCACAAAAGCAATGTCATAAATAGTGGTGAGCAAAATGGGTTTGTTCCAAGTGGCAGAGGTCTAGGCTGGAGGCAGGTTCCACCCAGGGGTTGCATAGAGATCCCTCCCCCTGATGGAGAGTACCCGACCCATCCGTGGAAGTCCCAGAACAATGACTCCTGCCAGTGTTCTGCGTTTCAGCCACTCTGCATTAACCAGACGTTTGTCAAATAAGAAGGGTTGAAAGAGTTAAAACCAGTGTGGTAAGGTAGGCCAGGCGGTGCATGGGGTCCCCAGCCCTTTAGGGTGGCTCTAACCCTTCAGAGAGCCCCCATTGAGCCCAAGACCAATGAATATCTGAGGGATATGGGAGACTCAGGGGCCCATCATCACATTCTGCAGAGACGTTCCAACATTTAGCGTTACCCTACTGGTTAAAACTTTACCTGTATTGGGCGGAGCACGGGAAAAATTAAAGCAAAATGTGCTAACTATGCTCTTCTGGGGTGTTCACCATGGTACTCGGATTCCACACCATTTGCATTTAGGTTGCACGTGATGACCTTTTCTGCTCCACATTATACACTCTTCATTTAGAGATTTATTATTAAGTGCGTTCTCCGCCTTCAGAAATACTCATGAAACTAATGTTACGTTGTACTATACAAGACAAAAATATACAAAATAGAAACAAATACGGGTTAGGAACTTTAGCGATCGGTGATTAAAATGACTGCTAGTGTTATAAGGTAGTTTAATCAACTGTGGCACGCGTCTGCAAAGTTTTATATTGCCTCTTCCTATTACTGTTGCTGGACAGTACGTTTTGCCTAACTACAGACGACCGTCTCAAAGGTAGCTTTTTCCATTTGAAGGACTTACCGCCTCGAAACCGGTTGCCCTTGTGCTCTGGCAGTTCATCCAGCTGGTCACTAGCGGGCTTGTTAGAGGAGGTCTGGTATATTTTTCTGTCACCCGCAGCTCTCATCCTGTTAGGCTGAGATTCAGTCTGTGCCGGGATGAAATCACCCTAGCATCTGGCCTTGGTGTTTTAGGGCATATTGTCAGCACTTATCAAGGGGGAGGGAAAACATTTCCTGAATCACTTTCTGTTAGACATTAGTATCGCAAACTGGAAAACAAGTCCCAAGGACAGAAACTCAAAAAGAAATAGAATCTTGATGAGATGTTGCTCTGTAACTTGTTCTAAAGAGAAATCATTTGGCGAATGCGTCCTTTTAAGACTATAGGTAAGTAAAGCACTAGTACAGAATGACGGTAACATCATTTCCACAAGCCAATGCCCCCATATTTAGTGATTAGTGGTAGAATGAGGAATAACCCCAGTATCAGTCGTAACAATGGAATATTCTGCCTTCTTACAGGGGTGCTTCCCATCAGCAGCCTTTCGTTAATATTTAGCATGAGGTGTTGCCACATCACCAGCAATGTTGCTGACCACGTTGTTATGTGGCCGTGTATTAAAAATGTCCACAATTTCAGTTAGTGGATAGTCATATCCATCCTACTGCATCCTATAATACCCTGTAGTACTGTTAACCCCTATTTCTGAATTATTTACTTAAACTCGTGCAAAAACCCACCAACCGAAAATGTATCATTCCAGTTTATGTGGCTTATTACAAAAGTTCTTCTGTTCTGTAGGAATGAGGCGCAATAATCATCTTTGTGACTGACTAGTATTACTGCATAGTATTTCCCTTTGTGCTATGCTTTAAGTACACGGTTTCCTCCAGTTAGTACGTGGAAATTGTGCATACAGAATCCAGGGGACTGAGCAGAATTAGCAAGAACCCATGATTTGCAATAGCGCACACTCAGAATGAGAATTTTGGCAACCTTTTTGGAAAATAAATATTTAAGATGTATATTAATTTTCGAGCTCCTTCCACCTTCGTGAGTTTTAATTGATTCCAAAAACAAAACAAAGGCAAGAAAGCCTCTGACCAATGTGAGTGCTTCTTCCCGTTGCACACTACTATTTCAGGACACTTTTTTCCTCCTACCATAACATTGAAATTGATTCAGTTTAGTGAGATAAAAATACCCACACTTACAAAGAAATATATTGATTACCCGGCTGAGCTGTCAATCACAAAAACACATTTCACTCATCTATGGACTTGCAACTCGAGTCAATGGAACATTTTGTTTTGACAAAAAGTCAGTGCAAATTGTTCCACTTGGCTAACCACTATCTGGTGGACACACTTTGTTGCACAAACAGCTGAGCTGGAAGTTGAGCAGCAAATGCAGAGCAGTGCGTCATTTTCGTCGAGGAGCTGTAGGGCCACATGTAGCTGACACCCTAGTAAAAAAACTTCATAAAATGATGACGCCTAGTACCAGCTTCATGATCTCCTTCACCAGAGCTATGCCCATACATCCAGCCATATAGAGCATAGTGAACATTGGAATGTACTGAATCAGCGGTCTCTAGTATTCAGGAAACAAGGCAACCTGCAGCAAGTTTAGGTTGTCATTTGGCGAATTACGTCACAATGTCTCAAAACCTAAGCTGGCATCATCAATGATACGTACTAGAATGCCTACTGTTAGTGATTGGCACCAGCACAGAGCTGGGCAACAAGAAATGCCATGTTCGTTTACTCTCTATGCCCCCCCATATGGGTTTACAGTAGTGGTACTTAATTTGTGCCAGGTAATGCAGGTGGTGGCCATCAACCTTCATTTTTGGGGACCTGGTCTTACTTGTTTTCTTCAGAGCAAGAGAGAGAATTTCAGAAAAGGAAGAAAGAAGAAGGAGGCTAAAGACAGAAAAACAGTACCAACTGAAGAACACAGGAATGAATGGGCCGCAGCAAGAGTATAGAAAGAGAATCAGGAAACGTAGAGTGGTGTGAGAAAGAGGCATGGGGGAAATCATTACTAGGCAGCCTTATTATAGAGGAACCCTCCTTGGTATTCAAGAGACTGGCAGCCGGTTTGGGAAAAAAACTTTAGGCCTTTTCACTTTTTCCTACAAACTAAGCACTGGTTAATATTGCAAAATGGAGTCTGAAAGAACAGGCGCAATCACTTCCATAGGGATTTGATGAAAACTTGCAGAATTCCCTGTTTGTCCTTATTCTATGCTGTAGGCCCAATTCCACATTACATATGTTATTGGCCTCAGTAGGCGCTTTTGCTGCTGTGTGCTGTGTACTGGCTGCCTTCCACGGGGTGAGGGGCGGGGAGGAGGGACCAGGATCATTTAGAGCATGTTTTAGTCACAGCCCCTCTGCTTGACTTTAAACCTCTGCCAAATGCAGGCACCGAGCTGCTGTGCGAACACCAGCACAGTGCGCCTGCAGTAGTCTACGTTTGCTCACAGCACTGTGATTATGCACGAGCCGAAAAACAAAATGTAATGCCACATTCAGAGAGATCTAAAGGCCTCCAAAGGTGCATGGACAGCAGGGTTCAGACTGTGAGGTGTGAACATCTAGTTTTGGACGGAGCCACGTGGGATGGCAACGCCATCAAAGGAAATACAAATTGGCCAGAAATCCGAAAAAGAGATTGACGTTTGAGTCGGAGTGCGTAGAGTCAATGTTTACTTTCTTCAGTCATTTGTGACCTGTTCCTTGAAAAATATGTTCTAGGATGTGTTTTGGCACAAGCGAGATGAAAATTACCTTTGTACTGTCACTTCACACATGCAAACTTTATAAAACAAATTCAACATAAAAGCGACTAATGAGTTAATTTCCATAATGGCAAATTCTACTGACGATTACATACAGACCTGCTGGCCACAGTGAGTTTTGTCTTCTGATGTCAACCGTTTGCTTTCTCAAGGTTTGTATGTATGTACATATTAACAGGGAAAAGGAAAAACGCCCAATTTTCTTTTTCTGAGGCAGGAATTGTTTGTCGTATCTTGTCCTTTATCTTCACCCACACCTTTCTGAGACACCGATAAGCCAGGTTATCTGTCTCTCCAGATTGCATTTATGCCAAATAAAACCTTTATGATCCAAGAGGATTATTGCGCACAGTGTGACATTTGATCTCATCCCTGGATTCCATCTGTGTTTCACAAAAAAAAAAACATTTGACTTAACCTTTATGCTGGACAGGCATGTGCTCCATTTACGTCACAATGTCTGAAGGCAAAATTATGCATTACAAAATGTAAGGGCCTAAAGCAGAGACACTGGAGGATTATGGGATAGAAGGCCTTTGCCCTTTGGTGAACGCATTGACAGCACGCAAGATCCACAAGCTTTGCCATTCAATGAAAGCACAGGGTCCCGTTCTCAAAAAGTTGTAAATCTGCACCCTTAAAGGTACTTTTATAAATAGAAAAATCTTACTGTATTTTAAATTCACATTTTCAATAATATTTCTGGAAAACTATACAATGTGTATGTTTGCAGGAAATTAATGGAAATGCCACGTCACATATTTCCCAGGCTTGAATTTAAGCACTAGGGCAATGGTCTGTATCCGTAGAAAAATATTTTTTAATAATTAATTGATTTGTCTCAAACTTTTTTTTCATGCGTACATGCATTTTATACGACAACTTTTTTGTATGACGCACACACACACACACACATATATATATATATATATATATCATTTTATATTTTTTTCAAATAAATTATATAATATTACTACTCCTGAGCCAAAGTCATTCCTTAAAGGTAAATCTTATTCTTAATAAATATATATAATCATTGGTTGGCAACCACAACAACATATACAGTGCTAGCATATAGACTAGTTCTCTTGATGTAACAGCTCCCATGGTCTTCAACTATAAATGAACAGCCCATTTAAAAAACATTTTTTTACAGATAATTTTGTTTTTCCACTTAATTAGTGAACGATAAGAATAATTGCATGTGACTACTCTGCACCAATTTGTGTTGTCCATTGGGGCTCTAGAACGCAGAAATTGGTTAAGAATAGGCCCGTAAGGGGATTTCCAACCAGTGGATTTTTGTTTTGCAGGGTCACAGGCACACATAACGGGGTACCTTATATTCTTTAAAAATAAAACAGACTAAGCTGCAGAAAAATTGTGCCCAAAGTGCTAATGCACATTTGAAATTATGTTTTTCTCCTTACCAAAAACAAATTCCCCAAGGAAAAGGCCCTTCCACTACACTGTCTTTACATTTGAAGGTGATTCATTCTATTTCCGACCCTGGGAGGGAAGTTGCTCCAGCCCTCTACTGAAGTAAACCTTAAACCATTTCCAAAGTAGTTAAGGGTCAGTTTAGGCCTATAAATGTTACAAGTTTGGGGATATTCATCAACGTATGAGGCTAATCACACCTTGCTTTGCCCACTCCCCACACCTTGAGTGTGAGTTACTACTGTGTATTGCTCCACCCTGGTGTGAGACAAACATGCAGCACTACACCCATTAATGCCTGTAAGGATTCCCTTTGTGACTACTAGCAGGTGTAAATAGAGGCATTTCAGAGATAAGCTGATATTAGTGAATTTCCCTCAGTGTCATGAACAAGTATCTGCAGCCTGAATTAAGATTCACTTTCTGTGAACCTTTGGCATATTCATAATACTAGACAAATAGTTGGGCTTCATCTTCAAATCAAGTAAAGTTTTCGAATTCAAAACACAACACTCTATTTTTTATTCTCAAAACACTTAGCATGATTGAGTGTTTGTCTCTTCTGAGATGGAGGCCTGCCTCCGCTCTGGAGGATCGGATGCGAGCTACCTCTGTGGCATGCTGTCTACAGCCCTGAAAAGCCCATTTATTTGTCATACAAATGATTACAATTAAAGATTCACTTGGTGATTTCATGTCTGATTCACATAAAACTACGTGCATTAGGCTTTCAATCTATCAGTCTGGAGGGAAGCAATTAATGACATCCCTGCTGAGGGATACAAGCTTCGCGCATCCGATAATGGCTTCAATGTTTTGGGAGGAGGCCATTTCTTTTCAGTTATTTTGTTAAAAAACAGTGCTTAGAATCAGGAACTGCACTCCTGTTTGCTTCTTTATTGGAATATAAATCGCAGACCACTTCAATTTAGATTTGTTGCTCAGCCCATGTTTGTTATTCTTCTCAGGGATTTAAGTGGGGTGAAAAAACTGGGAGTGAGTGGGTCTCTCAAAGGGGTGTGGCCTATGTAAATAACCGCGTGGGTGAAAAACACGCAAGCTAAAAATCTATGCTAAGCATAGTGTGCTGCCCCACTGGCATTATGCTGCTTCTTTCTGTCAGTGCATCCAGATATAAAATACACCTGACATTACACCTGAAAGAAGTCAGGACTCGTGACGTTGTCATTAGTTGTTATTTGCATAAGATAAAAAGTAACAATGGCTTTGTTGTAGATAATGTTGAAAAAGCTTAAATTCTGAAATTATGAGACTGTCAAATAACTATAACGAGTCTCTTAGCAGTTACATGAAAGGCAGCGAAAAGTGGTACTGCTGCCAAAATAAATAAAAAAATCACTCTGAAGTTGGGGGCAAACATGGAGAGCCTAACAGGGACACGTCTCAGCATCTGCTTTCTACAACTGCTGGTATCGAGCACTAGCAGGACCCAGGCCACTTAAGCCCTGATTCTTTTCACCCCATCACTTTCCTCATTGGGGTAAAGAGCACCTGCCATTAAACCAGTGGGCGGGAATTCGTAGTAGGGGACCCAGTAGGTTCAGAATGATATCATTTTCAGGCTATTTTGAGCAAGAGATTTGTGGAATCTGCGGGTGACTCAACCCCACTAAATTCGGGCAGTTCTTCAACTCAACACAGGTGGATATTTGAGACAAAGTTAAAAATAATCTCTGGACAAAATCTTAATTCATGTTGTGTTGTCGCTTGCACAACAGTAAACCCCAAATTTACTCACTATTACGTAGTGCGAACGGTATAACATTGTGCAGCACTATATTTACAAAGAGGCATGCCAATGGTGTGATTGACTGTGCTTATGCAAAACAAATAAATACAGTACATCAAGTGCAGTGAAGGAAAAAGATTGATTAGAAAACTGTGCAAGTCAAAATTTTGGGATGTCATAGGTATAAGCAGAATAACAGTTAAATGGACTAGATCTGCAAAAAGTGCATTTTCTACATCTAGCCACAAGATGAATAGTTTCTTCATAGAGAATCTAGAGTCAGACAAAGAGAGGGAATACTTATTTTTTCTCACTCATTATTTTGAAGGTGCTAAAGCAGAAGAGCTACTTAGTGATGAAGCACTAGTGAGCCAGAAGTTTCATCATAATTCATAGTAAGGACGGCCCTTTATAACGCTACAAGTATTTGTCAAAGGTCTTACAGAATGTCATAGGAGAAACATGCCTGAAACGTATATCCACCTGACACCTGATCATGAAACATTAGCAATAGTGGAATTGATCAAAAAAGCGGTAGCATGAAGATAGCCCACAAGACACGCATAAAACTCAATTGGTGCCCCTTTTTCTGAAACCCTCAGAATATAATTCCTACAAACTAATGCAACATAATCCAGATGTCACTTTGATGCCTGTATCATCAACAATCAAATTAATAACTTATTCAAATTAATAACTTTAGGTGCCTACAGAATCCAATAGCTTGATCCTTAAAAACTAGAATGCACAAAATAGAAATAACTGGTAAACTCTCACATCAAAACTCTACACCCAATGGTCTTGCCCAGGAAAGGCCACATGGCCCTGTTTTTTCCTAGTCCCTCCCAAAAGGAAGCCCCCCAACGCACACTGGACACAATTCAAATCATAAGCCTGGCCCATCCCAACAAATAGACCAGTAAGAAATAACATCTCGAATTGGTTTCACTGTCTCTCTTGCTTTAGTGGAAGGACAGAGAAGATTGAATAATTCCAAAGAATATTGACAGCATGAATCCATAATCACTAGAAAACACACACTACAATTCTTTTTAGTGCTATTGCTAATTCGAATTTTACACACTGCATAAACAGCATAAACATGTGACTACTGCTTCCCATTGTGTAACTAATCATACATATCCACAACATGCATAAGTAACCAGAGTAGGATATAACAACAAACATAATAGCATATTTATGGTAGGCTGTGATTTCAGGTTGGTCCTTGAGTGTACCTACTTAATTTTAACAGTCATTCCACATGTTATTCCAGTGTTGAATAACTGTTGGGTGCCATCATGCCAGGGCTCCAGGATAGACAAACATCTGTTTCCAATATGGTTAAGGTTTTTCAGAATTTGGAAGAAAGTAACATGGTGAGGGGCGGGGGAGGGATTACATTAATCTGAATAGATTAGTCTGTCACCAGGGGGCAAATATCTCCATAGATAGAATAAGTAATTCTCATGACTGTGCATTCCCCCTTTCACATGTTCTCTTTGGTTAACCCCTGCAGAGTCACCATCAGAGTCCATTAATCTAGCCCATTAATATAGTACTGTTCCAGGTGGAGTCTACTCTGGAGGATTTCATAATTTCTAGGTAATTCTAGGAGGAGTGCATCTCAAATATAATACTTCTTTTCCTTGACCTAGTGGAACTAGTGCCTGTGGTCTAATTGCTCTCAGGTTTAAATTATTTAATCATCTTAGCAATTCAGTAAACATGATTAGGGGCTACAGCAGATTTCTAGGATAATGCTATCTTATTTTGGCAAATTTCAGAGCTAAACCAACAAACCTGCACTCATCTCATGCCTTCTTGAGCTCTGGCATTTTTCCCAGTAGATAGATCTCTGGCGGCTAATCAGACTTCATATCCCTTTGTCATCAAAGCTAAAAAACGACCCTTTTGAGCATTTCACTAGGACTGTGCACTTCACCTATATAAAACCTCCAGGAAACAAATATTTCGCACCGTATGACTTTTTCATTTTGTAGATGACAAACCATTAATGTAAGAACTGCCATGAGCTTATGACATCTACAAAAACGCCTCTTAGCTCATCTGCCGAAAACCCATGGGGCTTATTTATTCTAGGAGGTCTTTACTCTGTTCGCCAATGTGGTGGAGGACATTATGTCTGCCAGCCTGATGGAAAGAAGACCGCCATATTTTGAGTTTATGGACATCTTAGCAGTGGTGTCTTTGCATTCACAGGAACAGTTGACATGACAGCTCCTGCAAAGGCACTAAAAGTTTGGTACTCAGCCACCATTTGTTATACAGCTGTTAACCAACTTATTTTGGTTTTCAGAAATAAACTCCCAATGTGTGAGTTGGTTTTTGAAAAATAAAAACATAATCACACCCACACTAGGTTTTTTCTCTCATTGTGAGTTGTCGTTATATATTTTTTTGTTTTACCTGGTTGTCACAGACTTAAAAAATGGAAATCAGGATGTCTGTTCTAAACAAGGAAAGTGTCAAATGCACATTTTCTTGTGGCCCCTACTCATTTTAGCCGTTGAAGTATGGTTTCAAATGGCGGAGCCTGCGTGGCACCCTGAGAAAAATGGTGATACTCCTGACTCAAAATAGTGTGGGTGGACCAAGTTGTTTGGACAGACAGTGTACTCTATCGTGTATCACAGAGAACTGAGTCTGCAAAACTCTAAATCAGGCCCACAATCTACTGTTCTGAAATAATTCAGGAAAGTGTAGTTGAACTAGTAGCTGGGTAAAATCCTGGCACTGAATCACCCCACTGCGAAAAAATCTACAATGGCTCCCTATGAATGCCCAAATTGCATTGAAAACCCATTGTCTTCTACTTTTGCAAGTAAATAGCACTATCTGCTTAGAGGTTGCCTCCATTCCTCATACCGACAACAGTGCTGCTTCAGTAATGGATTCTACTTCACAAAGCAGTATATTGAATGGATTCCTTCCAATATTGAATCCAGAGCAAATTACATCCATGCAGAAACTGAAGATACACATATTCTAACCATTTTGCTGCCATCTAATCAGAAAGGAAACATTAGGATGTTGTGCTTCAGAAGATTCCGGACTCATTCACTTTCTTCTCCCTTTTTTTATTCAGCCCTCCTGCCCAGCCTTTGTTTTCTTTTCTCCCTTTAGCCTTCTAACTTTCATGTCCCTTTCTTCACATTCACTTTCAATGTTTCTGAAAGAAATGTTGCGGCTAATACAGTTTAAAGGTCTATAACTTAATATCACGAGGTAAGGTCTTTGCTATAGTGTATATATAACATGTACAAGTAATTTACAGAGGACAACTGAGTGAGACTGGAATACAGAAACCAGAATGTTATGGGGTGGTATGGTACAGGAAAGTAAAATGATTAAGAGGAAACACATGCTTTTATTTAGCAAAATCTAAAAGCTAAGGTTAGGACACCAGCATGAGGGGCTAAGATCAGCTACTAGATAATGGGCCATATAATGAAATATGTGGTATTCATCATAATTTGACCGTTTGATGTAGAGTGGCTGGAAAAAGGTTTCCTTCACTGCATGGATGGTTGGAATATCCCCATATTTTTCCTGTTTACCTCTTAACCTCATGATTACTGCACACTGGATACTACAGGTTTCATCTTAGTTCGCAGTGGAGGGGATGCAGGGGACCCCCACCGTTGAGTACGTCCTAATCCACTCCTCCCCTGGATGTGCAGCATTATCATGAATTCCTACCATAGCCCACATAACTTCTTCCAAAATGAGTTAAGAAAAAGACTGGACTCATTCCCTAAAGTGTTGACCCTCCAACAAGCAGCATTGTAATGAGTACCAGGATTGCAATTTATGTGGTGGAAGGTGGTGGTCCTCATCTTCACTGTCTTGCAATCAAGAAACTCCACCAGTGGAATTTTATTACCTGTGAATCACTTCCTCAGTCACTATCTACATTTCCATAAGAAGCACTAGTCACCACCACGTGGTACCCTTAGTGGGCTACATCTCTAGAGTCAGCCAACAACAATCTTACTGCTTCCCTGATGCATTTCTTGCATTTAGTTCTTAGTCAATTTCGTTCTGATTGTAGCGTAAACATGGTGGCTTCAAGGTGAAGGGATAGTACAAGAACCTATTAGCACAGTTCATTCAGCTGCTGGATTAGACATAAATTGAGACAGCCCTTTCACTAGGGACCACTTGTCAACTCACCTCCTCAAGACACTGCAAGCCTATTGCACGGATATCATGTCATGTTTTGGGCTACAGCTGTAGGATAAATGTGGAAAAATGTGTTACATGGGATGGCCTCTGGAGAGTTCGCCAAAGCACTCCATCGGCACTGGATGCTAGTTCCAGGCCCAACCTAATTGTCTAGACCACCTTTCACCTTTCTGCACCGACCAATTAAACTTCATCTCCTTGCACGACGCCTTCTTAAAGTCCACAAAGCATAATTACAGGAAACTAGGTCGCCCTCTGCCTCTGTACATTTCAGCGTCTCCCCTTGTGTTTCTTTATGAAATGATTATTGCTAAACACTTTCAGATAATTACTGCATAGCTTCTGTCGGAGGCTTTCAGAAATGTCACAGCTTAAACAGTTCTTCACCACTTTAGGTACATTTACTGTTACATTTAGTCACCGTTTCTTTAATACAGTCTACTGTAATTTGCCACCTACTAACGGATTTAAATGCTTTCCATTTATAATAACTATTTCGTATTTATACACTTCAATCAAAACAGTGAGTGACTTTGTAATGGAATTTAAACTTCATTTTATTTCCCAGTAGTGCTTGTATTTTATCAATCTTCTTCTAGCAATCATGCCCTATAAATGAAGGGAAAGAATTCAAATGTCTGCGGGAGATTTACAAATGTCTTTTTATATTTCTTGTTGTCCTATATGAAAGGAGTTCAGCTATCTTTTTTTCTATCTAAAATATATGATGGTACGTTAATATAGACAGCATATAAAATCTGCAACACATATAAAAAAGGCTCTGCATGATGGCATAAGTAGTACAGTGAGCGTCCAAACTAATACTGAGTGTTCAACGTCGCTGTTGCAAATGGTGAAGCTTCTTTTTTCCATGGGGTTCTTCATCTGAAGTGCAACTCTTTCCTTCTGGTCATGGAATGGCAGACATCACAACAACCACATGGAAGGTAGTCTATTCATGGTAGGGTCTACATGGTGCATTGTGGTTGCCCTTTTCTGCTTTGAAGAGGTTTGTTTATAATTAAATGGTCATTGCTAGTTTAACCCCTTTTGAAGGCAAACAGACGGTTTTGTAGTGTTAGTCGTTCACATTCAAAGTATTCTAACATGATGTTCTTCTTGAGATTGTTCGAAATTCTGAAGTAGTTACATCTGTAATATTTTCATTCTGATTCTACAGTGTTGAAGGAAGGCTTCTCTATTGGAAGTTCCCAGCTCTTTTTTCACTCTTCTCCAGTAGTTTTCCAGGATATTGCCTCTGAGCTAGCTTCCTTATCAATAGCTCAGCCTGTAATGAGAATCTCTGTTGGTGTGTTTACTACACACTTCACTAATAATGTTGCCATTATTAGTGATTTAAGATGGGAACGTTGTTGATTGATCGACTGTAGGATTATTTGGCTTGTTTATCAATGTCATTTTTGATGACCATTACATTATTGATGTGGGATTTCCAGATCCAAATATTCTTACAGAAAGTGGTAGCATTGAGCCTATCTGTTTCAGCTGCGTGGACGTAAAGTCATCCCTGTTCTTGACAGAAGGTGTTTCTCATAGAAGTCTGTTCAACCTGATGGTATTAATTATCCTCAAACAAAAAAGATTTTATCAATGCTGCTTCAGCCAATGCCGTAACCAAGATGATAAGGGGTCTCATAATTCCACTCAGGGCAGAATTTTATTTCAACGCAGCCGCACGTCTCATCCTCAACCTTCCCCGCCACAAACACATCTCCGCTCACCTCAGATCCCTATACTGGCTGCCCATCAGCAAAAGGATAATCTTCAAAGTCCTCATCCATGCTCACAAATCCCTCCATGACACTGGACCGGCCTACCTCAACGAACGAGTAAACTTCCAAATACTAACTTGACATCTCCGTTCCGCTGACTTCGCCCTCGCTATAGTCCCCCGCATCCAACGCACCACCTCCGGCAGCAGATCCTTCTCCCACCTCATCGCCAAGACCTGGAACTCCCTCCCCACCAACCTACACAAGACCCAGGACCACCTAATTTTCAGAAAGCACCTCAAGACATGGCTTTTTGAGCAGTAAACGGCAACCCCTCCCCCCCCACAGCACCTTGAGACCCTAACGGGTGAGTAGTGCGCTTAAGACATTTTTTGATTGATTGATTGATTGATTGATTGTACGTGACTGGTCCACAACCTCCAGTGTTACCTTTTGTAAAATGGTGGTATAGATGGCTTCAGCATCTTAAGTGAGGACTTGTTCATCTTCCAGATTAAAAGTAATGTCTTTGTTTAAATTGACAGCCTCCCTTGTGTCTTTTAGCAATTATGATATCTTTTGTTTACCATCAGTATAAGGAAAACGCTACAAAATCATCCCAGAATAGGCCCTATTCCAGATACTACAGGTCTACTGTTGGAAATTGACCTCTCTGCAGAATCACTCCTAAACTTTTTGCCTTTCCCTTACACTTTTTTCTGAATTTGTTTTTGTTGGCTTCAGGAATCTGGCCATTTCAACACTACACAACAGTGTTAAAGTGCATGTGCTCTCCGCTTAAAACATGGTTTTGAATGGCATACACCCAATTGGTATATTTACTTTAATTATAAGTCCCAAGTAAAGTGCACTACATGTGTCCAGGGCCTGTAAATTAAGTGCTACTAATGGGCCTGCAGCAATAACTGTACCGCCCACTTAAGTAGCCCTTTAAACATGTTCCATGACTGCCATTGCATGCCATGTCGGCTTGGCATTTAAACCCCCCTGCTAAATCTTAAACTCCCCTTTCAATATATATAGGTCACCCCTAAGGTAAGCCCTAGGTTGCCCATAAATTACAGAAACACAAGGGAAACCCATGGATAGATAGGGAACAGGGGTACATAAAGCTTTAAAGGAACAAGGGTGCCTAAAGTTATTACTGGGAGAAACAATTATGCCCAAATGCACTGTACATTAGACAAATTATAATAACATTTATTTAACAAATTAAACAAAACGGTGGGTGGAGACACGAAACACAAAAGGCACAAAATTAAATAAACAAAAGGGCTCAGGCAACAATATGTTACATAAATCAAAGAAATGGTTAGTCACACATAAATCTACAGCAGCACCTCTGCCCCTATGTTCTTTACTTTATACATCTAATAGGGTCTGTGTGTAAGAGTTGACAACATATCGACAGGGGCGGCTCCTTTATTAGGGCGGAGTAGTGTCGCCCCCCTGCCAGCAGCGGCAGCTACAAAACTTTTACCAAACAACGATAATAAACTCTGTTTATTATCATTGTTTGGTAAAAGGGCAGGGCCACGGGGGTGACGAGCAATGAGAGGGAGTGCTCAGTTCTTCCCCTCAGAGCTCATGTGTGTTTGGCCTGCCGTCTCGGCAAACACACATGCACAGTAGGATCTCCGCCCAGCAACACAGAGGGCCTGTCTGCTCTGGTTGGGAGCTCCCAGACAATTCTGACACTGCTCTGAGAAGCGTCAGGATTAGCTGCAGGGCTGGCTAAGAGCCTGTGCTTGCAGTGAGGAGAAGCAGGAGTGGAGCAGTGCACGGCGTTAAGGTAAGTGTTTTTTTATTTAATTTCCCCTACCCCTCCCCGTGGACCGCTCTGCCCCTTCTGCTTGCCGCAAGCTGCTCCTGCATTTCGATCCTTACACAATAACAGCATCATCATCAGGACATTACAGGTAATGCTGATATGTTTTACTCCATGGTAAGAGAGAATAACTGAAAGAAAAAAAGGAAAGAAGAAAAGGAAAAAGAATCTGTTGCCATTGGGAAGATAATTGTATGTTTTAGACAATCAACCGCACTCACAGTGGTGAGAAGTGTTAAGTACCCAAGGCCACGCACACAGGTGGCGTGCAAACAGAACGAGTTGTGATCACAATGCTAAGAAGCCGGGGTGGGGATTCAATAAGGGAATTAGAACCAACCAGACTGTGTCAGTCTTAGATGGCCGCCAACCTATGATTAGTACTAATGGAGCTGGCAAGTTCTGTGCCACTAAAATCTGTGAAGTGGAGTTTTTTATTCTAAGGAAGGAAACAATGGGCAGAATGCCTTCAGACTCCTTTACAAAAGTATGCTTCAAATATGTTGCCCTTCTTTTCTAAATTGTGCAATACAGTTGTATAACTATATACATGATATAAGCAATTGAATTCCAAAAGACAATCCTCCTAGGCAGAAATCCAGCACAACTTAAGAAAAAATATTTAATTAACAAATAAAGCTCAGAGCGCAAGGGGAAAATGCTACACATCAGGTGCCTCTGAAGTGTTCCAGCCGTCCTATGGTTCTCACATATTGCTTTATAGTTGTAAGGCAGGCCACTTTAAAAGATGCTGTTTGATACTTAAGCATGAAAAAGTACTAGATGGCCAATGCGTCATTTTGTTCCAGTACTACTTAGCGATTCACGATATGGTCGATGAATCCTACCAGGCAAGACCAACAGCTTGAAGATGGTCTCTTTTACCGACCGGCTTCCAGACCATGCCAGATTTTCCTTGACACATTATACATAGTGAGAAATAGGATGGAGTGAAGTATATATGATAGATGTGCAGCATCCTGAAGTCTTTTCTTTAACCGGTGTCATTTAGAAAGACAAACAAGGAAGAGGCTGATGAAAATCACTGCCCAGAGAGAAACAATGATGCCTGGGATATTCAAGCGCTCTGTGATTAGACACACTCAGGTTACTTTTATGAAACGCTCACCCAGCCCTTCAGCTTTCTGAAGCACCATATATCAAGATGTTTTATAGCTGCAAGAAAGAGAAAAGGATCCAAAGCTATTTCAATAGACCTTGAAAAATGCATTAACATTTTTCACAGGACTGCTCGTCTTCCTCTTTGATGCTTGTGAGCTATGTTGTTACTGTAATTGCATTTGTATTTTTGACCTGCCAGCTTAAAAAAGATGACACCGCTGTAATTCAAAACTGAATATGCACGTTTTGTAAGTAAAGGTAACTGTGACCTGGTAAGACTGCATTGAAGGTACAGATGTATCTTAAAGACCAAAGACAACACATTCTAAAATCCTAAAATTAGAACTATTTATACGTTTTCTCTGTGCGAATCAAAGTCTCCCAAAAGTTTGATTTTCTTTATACTTCCTCGACATATTTAGTGTTCAGTATTTAATATTGTTATCCCAATAATATTAAGAGGCCAGGTTTTAGATGGGGGTGTTTCGGTCCAGGGCTGGTGGGGGGGGGGGGCAGAATAAATGTTCCTTTACAGTATTTCTGCACAACATCCAGCTATTACAAGTTATATGAACTGTAACAGATAATATCAAGCCAATTTGGTTTTACTGGGTCAAAAAACACCTCATTTCAGGGCAAATAATGGAGATTTTTCACCATTAATTCATCACCTGTGTTGAACATGTGGTAAATAGGAATGGGATAATCACTGTGGGTCAGGAGTTGGTGGGTTTGGGTGATGACAGCATAAAGGACCAGAGGAGGCTGTAGGCAGGCAGCAGGAGCACTCAATGGCTCCCCTGTGATGTTGTAGGGATTCGGTTGGGTGCTTTTACTTGGTACATATCTATGCACGGTAAAAAGGGGCCATTTTTTAATTTTTTTATTTACTATTTAATTAATTCATTTTAATTGTATGAAAATTATTTTTTAAATATATATTGAAAAAAATCAGACCTATAGTAACTTGTTTGTATTTACCTAACATATATTAAAATGACAAAAAAAAGGTTTGTATATAATGTAATATTTAAAAACATAATTAATGTTACGTTAACTATTGAATCAACATTTTTTAAATATTTACCATGAAATAATATTTATTTTTCATTATGATTGATACAATTTTTAAACCAAATACAGTTATATGTTTTTAAAAAAAGTCAAACTAAATAAATTAATTTTAGTATAACTTGCTGTGGGGTTCTATTTGTTGTCCCTACCTCTCTTATTTTCTATGGTAGGGTACATAGAGATTGTATTCCTGGTAGGCCACTTATATCGTCCACTGCTTATCGTCTGACAGGACCTATGATCCTCAGATCAAGATGGAGATGCTGTTCGTTTGCTTATCTGGCTTCCACACTATGGAATTGCTTGCCAGTTGGACTACATCAATTGGACCTAGAACTACCTTTTAGAAACGATCTGAAAACCTGTCTGTTGGTGAACTAACCTTCTCCCAGCCCCAATTCAGTTTTGGCAAGTGTTGAGTTGGTTTTAGTACTTGAAAAGCCTCCTGGAAGCCATGATCTCTTTAAGTTCAACAGGATAGAATATAAGTTCAACAGAATATTGCAGTACCAGTGGTTGGCCATGTTGGCTGCTGGACTTACTTCAGGGTCCTTTTTTGCTGTAGTAACTTTACCGTCTCAAATTAGGCTCCACTCCTGTTTTAAGGGGTGGAAACATGAAAGTTTACACTTTTGAGTAATGTTACATTTGTAAATGGTGAATAGCCTAAAGTAGTAAAGTTACTCCAAAGTAAACTTACATGTCCTATCTTTTTATGTGTAGAAACTCAGCAGTCGTAAAGATACTACTCATAAAATACCCAAATAGCAAACAATTGTAAACATGCACAAAAGTGTAAGTTTACCTTTGAAAATTAGGCCTCCAGTGTGCAAATAGTTGCCACTCTTAAAATACATGCAAATTGTCGCTAATCAAGACAATTGTAAGTGTGTTTGCAATGTGGAGTAATCTCCCCATATTCCATAGAGGCGAATGCAGAAAATGGTTTTATTGGGGGGGAAATTATTTTCCTGTCGGAGAAGCAAATAATATGAATGTGCATTACATTTTTGACATGCTTGCGATTCTGTATGCAGAAAAAGTTGTGCATATGAGTAGTGATGAAAACCCATGACTTGAGCTGATTTCAAAGAGCACTCTTAAAATTCTGTGTGAATTCACAAAAACATTAGTGCACTCTGTGCAAGTGAATTTCTGAATAACTCAGTCCTGTACTCATGTCCGTAAAGCACATTTAATCTAACATCAGAATTTTCAGGATGGCATTGTTCAATATTGGGCTGCATTTTTAAATATCCACAGCAAGTAAAATAGAGCTTTATCACACAGATGCCAGTTGCATTACACAATAATCAGGTAGGAGCCCTAGAAAGTGCTTGCTGGCTGTAGCTCTGTTATTCCCAAATCACTACTTGTTCTTTTCCTCTCAAGTGGCTGTCATTCACATCTGTGAACCCATTCCACAGAACAACATTATTTCAATGCATCCCATTAGGATGTTTGTTTACCCTAATAAAGATATTGCCTTATTTTGCATGGTTGATGGCCTAATTAAAAGCACTGCACTCTGTGTCTTGATTATAATAGCTACAGCCTCATTTCAGTTTTCAAACTCTTTAAAATGTAAATGAAACCGAAAAAGATGCCTTGAATGCAAGCCTTTCATTCTAGAAAATCTGGGAGTATAAACACATAATCTGACACCTTAGTCTTAATGTACTGAATAAGGTTTTAACGCCAGCAGCGGCTGCTGCGAATCTCAAGGAGGGGAGGCAGGGGGAAGGGACGATGGGGACGTGGGGAATAAGGAATAATAATCTTACCACTCCTCTTCTCTTTTGATGTCCCAGCATTCCCTGGAACACCAGCACAGACTCCCCAGCATTCCTGGTGCTGCTTTCATGCTAAAACTAGCTTGAAAGCAGTTCCAGGACTGGTCTAAGCAGCTTGGTCCTATGCTCAGACAGCGCACTGGAGCTCGTGCAGTTTCGCCAACCTGCCCGTATAACACTGCTGGGTTGGAGAAACCTAAGTGCGCATGTGTGTTTGGCTTGCCTCAGACAGCCGGCCCAACACATATGTGCACTTAGTGCACAGACTCCACTCCTCCTTCCCTCTCCACCCTCCCATGGCCCAGCCCTACCCCTCCCTGCAAATGCTGCTGGTTGAGCCAACAGTTGTAAAATAAAATTATAACGAAACATTGTTTTATTTTACAGCTGCCGGGTCTAAGCCAGAGAAGCTATGCTCCTCCACCATTACAGAGGAGCCACCCTTGTTTTACACTATTTTCTGTCAACTGTTAAATCCATGTTGGTGTTTGGGTTACAAAAGAAATTACTTTACACATTTTTCAATACCCAGAAAGTTGGCATTCACTTGTTTAATTAAGAGCTTCCCAAGAGGAATAGATCAAAATAGTGAAATTGTGATATTTCTGCAATGGCTTGATTCAGATATGAATAGTTTAGTTAGTTAGTTTCAAAAGACATGGCCAGCCTGAAGTCTTGCCTAAATAGCACCCCAGTTAGGAAATATGCCATGGTAAAACCAACCAAAACACAATCTGCCTTCATGGGAAAGGCCAGCAAGCAACAATAGCTCCAGATATGACATGGAAAAATGAACCTGGTGGACTTCAAACACTTACTCATCAACATTACAACGTCTCTGGTTTCCCTCACCGATTCTACACTAAGGGCCCGAATAAAACATTGGCAGTCAGACTGGTCGACTGCCAATGCCAAGGTGGGGATGCCACCGTCCTACCGGTAGTGACCCCCGCCCTATTACAATGTTCCCGCTGGGCTGACCGGGGGAACATTGCAATAGAGGTTTCCCACCAGTCAGTCCGAAAGGAACAGTGCTACAGTATTGGATTCGGCACCCTTAAAGGAGCCGAGTGTGATACCATAGCACAGAGGAGGCTGACCAGCACCCTCAAAATGTGCACTGTTTGCAAAGCGTCTCTTGCAAAGCAGACAGTGCGCATTCTGACGGTGCTGGGCAGAGGGGCCCCAAGCACTGGCTTTCCTCTAACCTTTTCATGGTGGGGTCCCTGCCATGAAAAGGCTGATGGAAAGTGGGTTTGTAATCAGCCAGATGGCCCTGTGTTCGGCGCCACCATGACTGGTTACAAGCCCAACAACCGTCACCCCTTCGGGATCTATGATCCTGGCTGGGACGACGGTCTTTAGGTGGTCCTCTGTGGCAAAGTTGAAATTTGGCGGTCAGACCGCTTGGTGTGCAGTAGCTGTCAAAGTGATGTATTGAGGCCCTAAATTTCAAGACTGAGATTATAAGCAAGACCAACATTTCATGGCACAAACTGTCCAGATCCACAAAATGAAGCGTTTATTCCTGTGAGAAGACTTCAGAATGGTCATACAGACATGAGTCCAGTCTCAACTTGATGGATGCAACATTCTGCTATCCGCTATCTCAGAAACCCCACCTAAGGCTCAGGAAGGGCATTCTTTGTGCAGCAGCGAAAGACAGCAGAGGCTTTCAGGAATTCTTTAGGATATTGCCAAAACATATTCCATCGATCTGTAGCTAGGTGTACACTATGTTCTCCAAATCAGCTTTAGCTGCTGAAGGCCCAGGCAGCCTGTCAAAGAGCTTTTTAGCTATGCACCCTCCATAGTGTAAGTCACTCAATTTTTTTCATTATCAATTTGATGAGACAGTAGGATGTTTTTCGATTAATTTACATACAGCGTATGATTCAAGTAACTAGTTCTCTCATACCAAGGAGATAAGAATGCATATTTATACTGATATGTGTAGTCCACAAACCTAAAGGAGGAACACACAATGTGAATGTGAAAAATGTTTTACAGATTGTATAAATCCAAACCTTGACTCCTCAAGAGATAGTTGTTCATATGCAGACATTGACTAGTGAAAAATTATTTCATAGACCCATAGATATATCTGATAAATCAATAAAATCAAGAATGCTTATTCATGTCTGAAGCTCAATGTAATAAACCCACTGGAGGGCAAATCAGCACAAAAATTCAGTCACAGTTTTCAGTTCATTACTGCTGAATCTGATATCATTGGTGTGGTTTCCGCCCATGTTTCGACCTTCAAGCCTCCTGTTTTTGCTGACTTTGTTATTGCTGGCCTTGTGACTCTGCACACTTCACCACTGCTAATCATTGGCAAAGTGCATGTGCTATGTTCATAAAATGTGGTAACATTGGCTTCTACCCAAATGGCACATTTAATTTACTTCTAAGTCCCTATTAAAAAGGTGCTATGTGTACTCAGGCCATGTACATTAAATGCTACTAGTGGGCCTGCAGCACTGATTGTGCCACCCACTTAAGTAGCCCTTTTACCATGTCTCAGGCCTGCAATTGCCGCCTGTGTGTACAGTTTTAAACTGCCATATCAACCTGGCAAAATAAACTTTTTTCCAGACCTAAACCTTCCTTTTTAATACATCTAAGTCACCACTATGGTGGGCCCTAAACCTCCAAATGGGCAGGGGGCAGTGTATTTACAAGTTGAATATATACTTTTAACTATTACATTTCCTTGTAATGGAAAAACTCTTGAATTTGTTTTTCATTACTGCAAGGCCTACCGCTACCATAGGATAAAATTGGGTTGCCTTATCACATTTAGTAAGTGATAACTTTCAACTTGGAGCACATAGAAATGTTGAGTTTGATCTCCAAGGAATTGTAAATTAAACACTCTATTGGCAAATATGGATTTTAAGTAATAATTCTGAAAATGCCACTTTTAGAAAGTTGGCATTTTCTTGTCTCAACCATTTGGTGCCTGCAGCTTTTATCTTGGGTCTCATGACTAGGTGTAGCTGGCAGTTGGTCTTTGTGTGTTACTCCCAGACAGTGAGACAAAAGGGGAAATAGGTGTTGGCAGGATGGACATATCTGACTTGATGAGGGGGAAGAGCAGGCACCTACCACACTTCCACATCATAAAGACTCTGCCCCAGCACACTCTCAAAAGTTTGACACTAGGCTTTTGAGACCCCAGACAAGGTGGGCCGGGTTAGGGAGGCATGAAATTCCACACACCTCTGTAGGGGGAGGACTCAAAAAGCTTTTCCCACTTCCCAGCCCTTTACATCACTTCTGGGCCTGTGAACTCTGTCAGGAATGTCTGCGCAGCTGTGAAGTCTGCTCTATTGACCTGCTTGCTGACCAAGGACTGCTTTGCTGCCCATGGCCTGCATTTGCTGCACAGGACTCCTCTGTGGGTGAGCTGCCCTGCTGAATCCAGCCTGTCTGTGGGGACCCAGAACTCCAGGAAATCGCCAAGGATTTGTTGGCTGGCCCCCTATGCAAGCCAGAGGGACATAATAGGCGTATTCAGCGTTGATGCACCTCCATGCATCTTGACGTAACCGGATGCAGCCCATCTTCTACTCTGGCCCAGCATGTCTCAGCTTGTCCGCAACACTGACTTATCTCAGCACAAGTCTCCACAAGCCCCATCAGCTTCCTTGATGCAGAACCTTGCACTGTAGCTCTTTGTTGATGGTCATCAACTCTGCCACTAAGCAACGCATCTCAACTCTGGACCTCACATTGCAGCTCCTTGTCAATGGCTCCTCAGTGTCAGCCTGCAAATCTCAATACAAGTTCTTTGCATCTCAATGCCAAAGCCACAGATGCTTTGTCAATCGTCTGAACTCAGTCCTGTATATGGCCTGCGCTCCATTGCGATCGAACTGAACTTGCGACTTGGACCCGGTCTGCCGTGACCAGATATCCATGGTTGCTTCTTATTGCTTGGTTTTTCCAAAACTTACACACTTCACATCTTCTACCCTAAAAATTGGGTTTTTGTCATTTTGGTTTTAAATATTGTATTGAAATGCACTTTATTTTCAAAATTGGTATGGTATTATACTTATGTTGTGTTTTCACGTTATTAGTGTTTAAGTGCTGCATAAATGCTTTACAGATTGCCTTTAATTTAAGCCTGACTGCTTTTGCACCGAGCTACCAGAGAGTTGAGGACAGGTTAATTTGAGATTTGCTTGTGTTTCCCCCTGACAAGAATAGTGGTTGCTGCTTGAGTATGATTCACCTCATCCAGTAACCTAATTTCCTACAATTGCCTTCCAGTGACAGTATTCAAAATATTACTTGTCTTCATCTCCATTCTTACACACTGTACCCATGATTGCATCATGGTACTAATGAAGTTAATTATTTTACATTTAGAAATCTAATGGGTATGCTCACATATAAGTGAGAGAGCTAAGCAGAGAAATGTCTACATAAGGAGTATACTTAAACGAGTAAGATTACAATTGTTGCATAGTCCAATATGGTGGATTTAAAAAAAGGTAGAGACAATCATTAGAGACAGTCATTAGATATAGTGATTAAGAGTATCTGTCCTTGTCCAAAGGTAGGATGTGTGTTAATGGATTCTGATGCATAAACTTTGTCTGACAACATAGACTGGTAGTGGAGTTTTTCACTCAAAGCACAATCTCACTATAATGGTATTTCTGATTGGCAGTGCTTTTCAGCACAGATAATATGGTGTACAGCAAAAAAGAAATGTTTGAGATGTTCTAGTAGTAATCATCCAGAGAAGAGTAGGTGAGATTTGGCCACAAGGGTTATATGCAAAGGATTTAATGATTGGGAGGGTTGTAACTTCTTTCTGGAAAAAGGAAATATAGAGAACAAGAAAAAGCTTGGTAAAAAGGTGCAGCAAGTGTTCATGGAGATGTCTGTTTATGTGAACTTTAGAATGTGTTGCTTTTTAAAATTTTGGATTTCCAAGCATATATTTGTTGCCTAAGGCATGCGAACCTCCCAGGAGTGAGGGTTCCCTTGTGATCATTTTGGGTCATAGGTGTTCAATGTATGTCACAGAGGAATGGATCAATGTTCAATTGTCAGGAGGATCAAAGGCTACATTTGCATTATTTGACTGTGAATGTACCTTCCGAGTATACCCTGAAAAACTGAAATGGATCCAGCCTCCAGGACATAAGCTAGATAACATTGACTCAAGTGAACTACTTTGTATTCTAGACAGGACATCTTCATGACCCAGTAGGACTAGCAGAACGCGAGCTCTACACAAAACATTGTGATGACTGATCTCTTGAATGTGCTACAGGAAAACAGGACAACCTATCAGTAAAGATCAGTTAAACACGGAGAATGTGCACACCAAAAATATATAATATACTACTCATATGTGCAATCCTAGTTTCCTGTTATAAGGACTCAGTAGTTCATGGTGATATATAAAATAGCATGTTATCAAAAAAGTACATTCTTCTAAAGCAAAATGGCCCATCAGATCAATAATTAATATTGACATATTTAGTGAAGATTACAAATGTTTTATCTCTCCCGATTAATGTATTTTATTGATAATTTTAATCCCCCCCATGAAATCTAACGCTATTTAATAACTTGTAAATAGTCACTGAACTGCAAACCCCTGGGTGCAGCGCGCCAGCCAGTCCTGATGGATATAACGTAGAGAGAAACTGACTCCATTAAATCCAATTAGAGCTCTTTAATTCCCCTTGGTCCTGAACTTTCACTTATCACAGTGTTCTACATCCAAATCAAAAGTGCCTGCTGTTTATAGCGGCGGTTGTATTTAATTTAGTCGGTAACAAAGAACCACCTCGACTTCTCCCTTCTCTCTCAGACAGGTTCCTTTCAAGGGGATGCTGAGTGGGCGTTTTTTCTCCCTTCCTGACAAGAAAGGGCAGCAAATTTGTACAGGAAAGCATTACGTTTAGGACACTTAATTCATGTGAGACAAGGAAGACAGACAGGCTGAGCAGTTTGGAAAGTGACCTGTTAGAATGTGCTATAAAACATATGGACTAGAAACTGTGTGCTGTAACATCGGAAACAATGTGTTTTTAAGTAAACTATATTTAAGCTTAATCCTGGCCAAAGGACCCCGAGAGTTTATCACAATATAGTGGTAATACTTCCGGACAGCTAATTTAAAACATTTTTTTTAAAGAAATTGCACACTGTTCATTCGTATGATAGGAGAGAAGTTTCCCAGAGGAGGCTCTTGGAGAGTAATTGCTCCTTGAAAGATGGAATTATCTTAAAAGTAGCCATTGAACTGAGTGGAGAATGAGAAGCAGATGAATTTTCAAGTGCCGAGATCGGCTTGATGCAAATTTGCATGAAGTACATACTGCCTGGATTCACGCAAAGGAAGTTACTCGGCAGTGGAGGCGAAAGGGTCTCCAAATTAATATTCATGAGTCAGAGTGCACCCAGACATTGCATTATTCGTTTTCAGATGCCATTACATGGTCCATCGGCAGACCGTCTGTGTTCAAATTAGCACCAGTCAAGAATCCCATTAGTGACCCGAATAAAGAAAATAGTTGTAAAGGAAACTTCTAAAAAATAAAGTTATTTCCATGTTCATATCAGAATAATATACGTGAGGCTTTCTAAGTCACATGCAAGTCATATAAGTTTGAGATGTCATTGTTATTTGGCACTTACATAAAACACAACCGACAAGTAATATGGCATTTCAGTTTTGGGTCTTGTAGACTTTGTAGATGGCATATATCACCTATCCCAATAAAAACGCTGTATTCCTGTTTTGCTATCTTCACAAACTCCACCATTTCTGGATTGAAGCTGACCTGTACCGAGGCAGGTTCACATCGTAATTTGTGTGCGGAAATGTATTTGTGTGTTTACAAGGCAAACAAGACATTGTCACACATCACCATTATTTATTTTTTAATAGAATACCTGGTTTAACCATAGGCTAACTATTCACATTATTAAAGCTAGCTAGAATGGTTAAGTCATTTTTAAAAACATCTCACTTTGTTGCGAAACCCATAACACGCACACTCATCATCTTTGTGAAAAAGTGGATTATTAGTTGGGGTGGATGATACTTCATCACAAGTGATAATGTCACTCGTCTTGTTAGGTCCAATATAGGTTTCAATAATTTAAACCTGAGCGACACCCCTGGTAGCTATGTCATAGAGCAGAAAGGTTTAACTTAGGAAAATGTATAAAGCATCTAGAGATACCAAAACAGTTAAAAAGGTTAAAACAATAAAAAAGCCTTTGTCTCCCTGAGCTTAAGAGGAGGTCAGCCAAAGACCCTTGGAGTCCACTTCTTTGTCCTAGGTTCAAAGGGGAGCAGGTCAAGCCATTAAGATTCTCCCCACAGGTAAAAACAACAAGTGTAGTCCTTCTCTTTTCCATAGGTCCAGAAGTGTTAAGAAGAGGGTGCCACATTTATGCCCAATGCCAGCCTGTGAGATGAGGAAATGCCTGGCCACTCCCTATCCATTGCGGTGAAAGTTCCCAGAGGTGACCATACCCACTTTTGAAGCACTTCCTGTGTGTTCTACTATTAACTAGCCCATAGTGACCCTGTAGAACTAAAACCAACAAGGCAGAACCCTTCTTCCCCTGTACAGAGCTTCTGTGCCTATGCTACAGATGTGGCCACATGAGCAAACCCTCTCTTGTGTTTACTTATAAGCATTTTTGGGGGCAGCTCCTCTCCCACAGGACCAGATATGAACTGAGCTGCCAGTGACAGGGTATGCTTTCTTTGAAGTTAATTAGGTTTCTGGGCACAGCCCATGTATCCATCCTATCAGGGGAAGGTCAACCTCCCTCCCTTTGTCTCAGCCCTAAGAGACTCTTCACACCAAATCAAGAAGCTATTCAGCTCATGAGTGACACTGAACACTGGCCTGAAGGTACATTTGGCTGAGGCAGGAAAAGGACAGCGATCTAAAAGTGTCATTTTTAAAATAGTGATAGGAAATTCAACTTGACCATCGAAGTTGGATATTAAAGTATTAAAATAAGTGCTTGAAATATTTGTCTGGCTACTGCCAAACTGAAGGTAGGCATTTGCTGCTATAATGTAACCCAGTGGTTATGTGTGACAGAGTCAGCCTTACCATAGTGAAAAATTACTTTGTAGGTTTTTCATTGGAGGACATGTAAAACATAAAATATACATATCCCAAATGTTTATTACCAGGCACCCTGCCTTCTGGAAATTTAGGGTTTACTTTAGGGGTTACATGACTTTTACTAAATAAAGGTTTAGGCTTGGCAAAAGGTTAATTTTGCCAGATTCACTTGACAGTTTGAAAACTGTACACCCAGTCTGCAAGGGAAGGCCTTGAGACATGCTTTGCATTGCCACTTTAGAGGTGACAAAATATGTGCTTGAGTCCACTAGTGACGTTTGATAACAGGTCCCAGGTACACGTTTACACTACATACAAGAGACTTATAGGTATGTTAAATATGCCATTAAGGAGTATAGCCAGTTTTGACTTGTTTGGGCAGTCAGAGCACATGCACTGGTGCCTGCTTAGCAGTGTTTCAGTGCCCAGAGTCAAATTGCCATCAGTGGAAAAAAATGGGGGTGACCATACAAAATAAAGCATTTTATCCCAAACTTCTTGACATTAAAAGCTCACTCAGTCTGACCAGGTAATGAGGTATCTTAGAAGAGATCACTTTTCCTTATTAAAGTACAACTACACTCCGTAGTGGTAACCAAATAGTGTCATACACCTTCTCTGAAGTTTGCAGACAGCAGTTAATCTTGAAATCTGTAAGTTGTTTGTTTGAGGGTTGATATTTTTAGTGTTCAATAGGAGCACTTTGGATTTGGATTTGGTTTGTGTTTCGACCCTACTCATAACATTTTAATTTTCATAACTTCGGGCTACGTCTAAGTTATAGCCCAATTGCACCCCTGGAGAGATGAGGTTGGGGTGGAGTGGGGGGTTTCCATGCATGCATTGTGGCACTTTGTAAATATGATGTGGGGAAAATGCCACTTTAGTGCGGCCTTTGTGTAAAAGAAAGCACGCTATGGTGGCACTAAGGTGACGCTAGAGGCTCGTAAATATGCCCCTTAGGCTCTTATTTAGTCATCACTGTCCATCACTGTCCTTGAAGGCTCACATGGCAATACCTGTGAGCACAAGGGAGATCAAAACAGGTAGGCCTTGAGTGACAAGTCATTGGCTACAGAGCAGTGATTTGCACGAGCTATGGAGCAATCTTCACTGGGGATAGGCCTGGTTTTGATGCAGCCACTGTAGACTGAATTGAAGAAGCCATGTCAATACTCTATCGTTTTCGTTGAATACAATTCATTGTAGAGCTGACCGTGTTTTACCTTCTGGGACAAATACACTAAGGGCCAGATGTATCAAGGTAATTTGCATTCGCAAACGGTGCGAATGCCCGTTTGCGAATACAAAAAGCCAGTTCAGAATGTATGAAAGACATTCTGAACGCAATTTTAAGGAATCGCAAAAATAGCGATTCCTTAAAATTGCGACACTGTTTAGAGAGTCGCAAATTGCGACTCTCTCTTAATAAGAAATCGCAAATAAGGATTCCTTATATGCGATTTCTTAGCACATGTATGAAGCCATTCCTAAATGCGATTTGGGAATTTAGGAATCGCTATTTACCACCAGCTTAAACCTGGTGGTAACCATGTGCAAAATTTAAAAATGCATTTAAAATGCATTTTTAAAATGTACATGTAAAGCATACATGCCCTTTTGGCATGTGTGCACCTTACATGTCCCCAATTTCTTTTTGGGGTGTAGCAGAGGGGGCCTTAGGCCCCCAGCACCCTGAGGTTTTGCATTTCCAAAATTGCGATTTCTGGTTAAAAAATCGCAATTTTGGAAATGCAAAAAATTAGCAGATATGGGCCAACACGCCCATAGGTGCGAATGGGGACAGATTCTCTATTTGCGATTCGGTAATAGCATTTGCGATTTTTAAGAAATTGCTATTACCGAATCGCAAAAATCATACATACCTTTTTGCATTTCTGAAATAGCGATTTCTTAAAAATCGCTATTTGAGAATCGCAAATCGGTTGTATGATACATCTGGCCCTAAGTGAGGTGCGAGTGAGGCTAGTGGTTAAAGAAAAAAAATTAGAAATAAAACAGGAGTGTGGTGAGCTAAGTGTAGGACTGTAGGGTGCTCTTCCCAATAAAATGAAAATTAATTTCTCCTCCCTTCATTTATTGAAAGAAGCATGTATTTTTGTGAAAAAAAAACAAAACTGGTAACAACGTTATTGTTTTTGCAGTTAATATTTTTAACGTAACCAGTAAGTGTGCAAAGCCCCCATGCAGAGTAGATATAATTATTAATGATTGTTTTAACACATGAAAGACCGTGGAGGTATATTGGTCCTGTAGTCAACGGTCTAATACTGCCTGTCTCAGTTGCATTTTGGTTTCCCCACTAGTGAACAGTTTTTATTCTGCAGCAAGTGATGTGCCATTACCCAATAATCCAAATAGGTCAATCTTTGGGTGAATTAGGTACCACATTTTCAAACCCCCAACTTTGAAATCTGACCCCACTTGTAAGAGGTTCATGAAAAGTTTGCAGACTGACCAATTCAGACTTGCTTTCTATTTATCCGAACAGAAGAATGTGATTGAAGAATAAGGACCGTGGTTACTATTACTTATTTTAATTGCACACAGCAGCTGAAAGGCAAACAACCACTGGCAAAGCTAATAGGTCATCTAATGGCAAGCATCCAATGTTTCTTTTTTATTTTTCACACATGTGTGATGCACAAAAAAAGAAAAAAAGTATTAAAATAAAGGAATAGCCCAGCAGGCCAAGCACATCTGCTCTTTCACTTAAGCACTCTCTTTTTCATATGGATTTGCTCCTGTGATCTAATAAAAAGCCATCACTCCCAGTGCAAGATAACAAATGAAGAGGACTGATCCAGTGCACCATGCTCTGTTAGGCAGAAGCAAAATTTGGAAGAAACTGGATTGTCAGTTGACTGGGATGTGAGCTCTGGTCAAGCAACATCCACAATCCCTTGCTGGGTGAACCACAAATAGTCAATAAATTCACCTGTGCTTGCCCCTGGGTACCTTGGCACAAAAAGCAGTCAGGCCAATCTTCAATATTTAAAGTATTTATTCAGCACACAAACAGTAGTAAAGTAAAAGCGTACACACAAGAAATACCTCGCACCAATTTAGAAAGATACAGTACATTTAAAAAAATTAGTTGACATCTTAAAAACATAAATCCAATCAGTAGAACCAGAGTTATGAATTTTTAACGTTTTTAGTAAAAACTAGTGCCTAAAAGATCAAAGCGACAATTGTTGACATCTAGACATGTGAGACTGTTCCAAAGTCAAAACATATTGCAGGCCACGATGGAGTGCAGTTCGGACAGAAGAAGGGGATAGAGCCCGGTCAGCGTTTACCTTTGCACTTACAAGAATTTCTGAGAAAATTTTTCTGAGAAGGCACACTTCATCGGGTAAAGGCTTCAGGAGGTGATTGATCAGGGATTGTTATTGTTGGATAGCCTTGGGTAAAAGCCACAGTGAATATTTCTACATTTGGATTTAGGGGATTATTACAACTTTGGAGGAGGTGTTAATCCGTCCCAAAAGTGACGGTAAAGTGACGGATATACCACCAGCCGTATTACGAGTTCCATAGGATGTAATGGACTCGTAATACGGCTGGTGGTAAATCCGTCACTTTACCGGCACTTTTGGGACGGATTAACACCTCCTCCAAAGTTGTAATAACCCCCTAAGTCTCTGAAATGGAAGTTAAAAATCTCCAGCACGACGAGGCAAAGGGCTGTAGCCAAAGACAATTCCACAAGGCCGAATATCCCTTTGGCCAAGGACCTCTGAGAAGCATTTCTGTTGCAAAAAAGCTGGAGAAGTTAATCTGATTGTTGATACACTTCGGGCAAATAGGTAAGCGGACTGATCCCAGTCACCTCCTAGTTCTCAGAGCAGTTTTGAGAAAAACAAATTTAAGTCCTCAGTTTTGGGATTGGGCCATTTAGGCACCTTTAGCACCACAACCAAGGGCCCAGAACTGATGGTCCACCACTTGAAAGTTCAGGACTCGCTCACACTGGCTCCAGATGCAAGTTCAAAATGGTGGAAGCCTTTTATGTTCCTGTGGCACTGAACAGGAGACCAGCAAACTAACACTTGGAGTCACTTTGGTAGTCCTGGGTTCAGGTGAATATGCAGGGCTGAACAGTGGGGCTGGTCTCTAAGGGTACAAGGCAGGCTCCAGGCAACAAATCAGTCCTTTAAAGTACAGCAAAGAAGTCTTGCAGAGTGCACAGCAGGTCACAGCAGCAGGCCATCCTCAGAGTCCTTCTGCAGGTCCAGAAGTGAACTGAAGAGTGGGTCTGAATGACCTATTTGTATAACCCGGTGACCTTCCTCTGGAAGGTGGAAGAAGCTCCTAGAAAGTGCATGACATTTTCCTGCCTCCCCTGCCCTGGCTCCAAGCTGGCTGTAGTAACAATGTGAATGTATTAGGTCCTTTGTCTGAAGGCAGGGCACACCCATTTCAGTTGCAAGTGGGGATGTGCTCAGCACTGCCCCCATCCTGCCAGCAGATGGCCAGTTGAAGCACATCTAAACCCTATCTTGTGTGACTGTCTGAGAGAAACTAACAAAGTCTGTCAGTTACACCCAGCCAAGTGACCCCAGGCAGGCTGCAGGCATAAAAGGGCAAGGGGCAGGAAAATGCCAAGTGGCATTTTCAACTTTGTAATGAAAAATCTGACTTTACCATTAAGGAGGATTTATCATTACAATTTCATAGATACCAAACATGAAATATCTACCTGTTCCCAATTGCTAATTACAGGAAAATAAATGTAATAAGGACTCTCCAATGTTATCCTCCAGGAGCTCTAGGCCTCACAGTAGTGAAAAACTAATTTGGAGTTTCTCATTATCAAGACATGTAAAAACATAGAAGTACAGTAATTAGAAGACAATCTGCCTTATATGCTACCTAGGGCCTACCTTAGGGGTGACATATGTAAATAAATTGGAGTTTAGGGTTAGCAGGGGGATTATATTGCCAAGCCGAATTAGCAGTTTAAAACTGCATTCTAGCTGCAATTGCAGACCTGGGACAGGTTTTAAAGGGCTGCTTAAGTAGGCGGTGCAATAAGTGCTGCAGGCCCACTAATAACATTTAATGTACACCCCCTGAGTATATGATATGTTAGAAATGGGATCTCTGGTTGGCAGTCAGTTTGCACTCTGTCCAAGCAGGGACCCTCACTCTAGTCAGGACAATGGAGACACACACTGAGATAATCCCTGCTCACCCCCTTGGTAGCTTGGCACAAGCAGTCAGGCTTAACTCAAAGGCAGTGTGTAAAGAATCTGTACCAACACACACAGTAATACAATGCAAACCTACAAAATGAACACCACAACAGTTTAGAAAAATAGGTAACTTTTATCTAAATCAAACAAGACCAAAATGACAGAAATCCAGCATACACAAGTCATTATATGAATTTTTAAAGTAAAAAGAGTCTTACTCCACAGAATACAATGGAAAACGTTGATTTTACTCAAAATACCTGGTTTGCATAAAAAATAAAGCCGCATGGGCAAGCGTGCTTTGGAAAAGTCAAGGAAGCATTGATTTGTTACTCGAAAGTGAGGCTATGTGTCATTTCTTCTCCGGTCATTTTCCTCTCCCGCAAGAGAGTGATGCGTCGATTTCTGGCCCGGGAACCATGGATCCACACAGGGTCACAATAACTTTGATGTCCAGCGACGATGCGTGAGAAATTCAATCGCACGAAGTTGGAAAACCGCGCTGCGTGGGGTTGGCGTCGTTATCAGCAGTGGCAAGGAGGTGTTGAGTCATATCTCCAGCCGCTATGCCTTGATCTCCCAGCTGTGATGCAGGTGGGGCGTTGATTTTAGCCATGAAGCTCATTGCACATCATTTTTTCAGCTGCGTTGCAGGCAGGGGCGGCTCCTACATATGGGTGGAGGAGCATCGCCCCCCGCCAGTAGCAGAAGCTGCAAATCTTTCAGAATGAAAGGATGATAAACTATGTTTATCATCCTTTCGTTCTGAAAGGGGGGGCCACAGGGGTGACATGCACTGAGTGAGAGTGCTCAGCACTCTCCCTTAGAGTGTGATTGGCCGGCCGTCTTGGGCCGGCCAAACACACATGCGCAGTAGCCTGTCTCCAGCCTGGCAACCGTGTTGCCGGGCTGGAGAGAGCCTGCACAGGCTCCCAGTCTGCCTGGGAGTGCCCTGGCTGGGAACTCCCAGCCAATCCTCACGCTGCTCTGAGCAGCTTCAGGATGGACGCGGGGCAGGCTGGGAGCCTGTGCCTGCAGCCTGCGACAGAGGAGCAGCACGCAGCGAGTTAAGGTAAGTTTTTTTATTTTTTTTATTTTTTAATGTATTCCCACCTGCTTCCCCCTCCCACTCCCTCCCTGTCACGCTGCCCCTTTTAGGAGCTGCGAGCCGCAACTGGTTGCAGGGGTGGGTCGAAATTTTCCCCACACTGCTTCCTGTGTGGATTTCCATCCTTTTTTTACCAGCTTCACCTTTCACGGGCCCAGGGACTGGCTAGGGCACCACTTGGCAGAGCAGGAGTCTCAACAGAGAGTCAGGTGCTGACAGAGGAAGTCTTTGATGGCCTTGAGACTTCAAAACAGGAGGCAAGCTCAGTCCAAGCCCTTGGACATTCTTCTCAAGCCGGACTATACCGCAAAGTCCTTCCACAGGCAGAAGCAGCAACTGCAGGATAGCCCAACAAAGCACAGTCACAGGCAGGGGCAGCACTCCTCCACCTCAACTCTTCAGCTCTTCTCCTTGGCAGAGTTTCCACTTGGCTCCAGAAGCAAATCTCAAAACCTGGAGTTTTTTGGTCCACTACTTATACTCTTTTCTGCCTTTGAAGTAGGCAAACATCAAATAAAAGTTTCTGTTGTTCACAGTATCCTGCCTTGCCCAGGCCTGGCTCCAGCCACACACCAGGGGGTTGGAGACTGCATTGTGTAAGGGCATGCACAGCCCATTCAGATGTAAGTGACCACTCCCCCCTCCACTCTAGCCCAGATGGCTCATCAGGATATGCAGGCTACCCCCAGCTCCCTTTGTGTCACTGTCTAGAGGGGATTCACAAACAGCCCAACTGTCAGTCTGACCCAGACAGGGAATATACGAGCAGTCAGAGTCAGAAAATGGTTTAGCAGGAAAATGCCCACTTTCTAAAATTGTCTCTCTTAGAAATGCCCCTAGAGGAATTGTTTACAAATACAACGAATGTCCGTCTCATAAACAACAACATTGTATATAACCACCCTAGATCACAAGATTGAATCCCAAAAGAAGATCAAGGAAGGGGTTATAACCCTCCTCTTGACAGTCCTGCACAATAATAGGGGAGACCAGGTCAAAGATGCCAGGTCTAACAGTATACCATTCTACAAGGGACTTACAAATAAATTAAATATGCCAATCGTGTGTAAGCCAAACAAACCATATTTAGGTGCATGGGCACATGCACTTTAGCACTGGTTAGCAGTGGTAAAGTGCACAGATTCCTAAGGCCAACAAAAACGAAATTCAGCACAAAAATGGAGATAAGTCGGCAAAAAGGTTGGAGAAAGATCACCCTAAGTCTGACAGGTCTAACATGTGCTTATATTTTACTTTGATTTTTTAGAACACATGAGGCATGTAAGACAGTGATGTGGATCTGGGATATTGCAGAAGGAGTAGCAAGTAGTCATAATATCATGATCAGAATATCGAGGACCAAAATATTGACATATAAGTATGCCTGAACCTAACTCTTCTTATGCCTACCGTGGTAACATCTATAGCTTTAAGAAAATATACCACCCTCTTTTCCCTTAGTTCCTCTATACTTCGGTTTTCAATATTTTGGCCACTCAATATTCCAGATTACAGCCCCTGGTTGGAACGTCTGTCTCTAAGCCAGACCTAAACAAACTTTGGCACAAAATCAAACCAGCTACTGTTTTGTGTCTCGTTCTGTACAACTTAAATGAATTATTTAATCAAGATGAAAATGCCAGATGACCTGACCAGTAAGTCCTGTGGATAACTGCCTGAAGGTCATATCCCGAGGCCCTCCACTCTTGCACTTGCATTACTCTAATGTTCAAACATATGCTAAGGAATGCTTTTAAAGACCGTAGACGAAAAGGAGAAAAGTCAATGTTGCATCTTTAAATCATTTTCCGGAGCAATGTCACGCTTTTCAAATACGATCCCCAAGGGTCCTACTTGTCATCTTCCCTTTTTGAAAACGATGACAGCTCTAATGCATTTGCAGCAGGAAATGATTTGTTACACCTAGTCATGCAGTCAGAGCACCGCAACTGTGATTCTATTTTCTTCTTGTGCTACTGTACTCTGTGTATCAACTTATCAAGAAAACTCGGCAAAATATTTATAGCAAAATGAGAAACACGCAGACTATTGCAAATCCGCAGTGTCAAAACTGTTCGCAAACAAATATGGTAGTCACCTCCTTACAAGTACAGAAGGAAGGGTAATACCTACTTACCAAAAGTGTTCTATAATATGTGAAAGAGCTGCTC
Organism: Pleurodeles waltl; assembly: GCF_031143425.1. NCBI lineage: Eukaryota > Metazoa > Chordata > Amphibia > Caudata > Salamandridae > Pleurodeles > Pleurodeles waltl. The sequence continues at coordinate 682,703,731 of NC_090449.1, read as the reverse complement.
AATTTTTTGGCATTTTTTGTTTTAATGGAGAAGTATTTTCAAACATCTCTAGGCAATTATTAGGAATGGCATTAAACAGAAGAAATGCTCCCAACGCTTGACACATTGCATGTGTGCTAAAATGTACAACACACATGCAGTATGTAAAATGTTTTAAAGTTTGTGGAGGTGTAGATGTAGGATTTTGTACTGGGAGAGTACCCTTCCAGCACAAAACCTATGCTAGTCATGGATACACGTTTTGTACTACAGTACAAAGGTGTGTGTGTGGCACTAAGCAGCTTGCTTGTATGGAGGCCATTTATTTGAGTAAATATGTCTCTATAATGTTCTCTCCTCCATCACAGTGCACTATTTAAAAAAAATATATATCCTCATGTCTTTTATTTTGCAACATAGGACTGGCTAGGATTACCACCATGGGCTTTGTTAGCTAAACCTTGAAGAACAAGATTCAAACATATCTGAGCTTATATACTCAATGCCTCCCAATCGGGCTTCCGCAACCATCACAGCACTGAAACTGCCCTGATTGCAGCCACTGTCAACATCTGAACCCTCCCCAACCATGGAGAAACAACAGCTTTGATCCTCCTCGAACTCTTGGAAGTCTTCAACACCGCATCCCACCACATGCTGAGCTAAAGACTCCATCATATTGGCATTAAAGGGGACGCACGTAGATGGATCACCTTCTTCCTCACTGGAAGAACCCAGGGTATCCACCTCCCACCTTTCACCTCTGAACCCAAGGAGATCACCTGCCATGTTCCCCACGGCTCATCTCTCAGCTCCATGCCTTCAACGCATATGATCCCACTGGCCAACATCCTCAAATCCCACAGTCTCAACATAAATTCCTACGCAGACGACACCCAACTCATCCTTTTACTCACCGATGACCACCAGAACCAACTTCCACAGATGCACGATAAGCATCGCTGACTGGATGAAGAAAACCTGCCTGTAGCTGAACACAGACAAGATGGAAGTACTGGTCTTTGGCAATAGCAGCAACACATGGCACAACTCCTGGTGGCCATCAGACCTAGGACCCGCACTCACTCACTCCGACATTGCCAGAAACTTCAGAATCATCACTGACAACAAGCTCACCATGAAATCACAGATCAGTGCCATCTCCTCTGCCTGTTTCCTCACTTTGTGAATGCTACGTGAGATCTTTAAGTGGCTATCCCTACACACAAGATGCACCGTGACACAGGCCCTCATCACCAGCCGACTGGACTATGCCAACGCCCTCTTTGTAGGTATTGCTGCACACCTCCTACAGAAATTTCAGACCATAGAGAACGCCGCAGCCAGACTCATCTTCGCTCCTCACCGACAAACCAGCATCACACCCCACCTCAGGCAACTCCACTGGCTCCCCGTACAGAAGAGATGCCAATTCAAGCTGTTGACCCATGCACACAAGGCTCTACACAACCAAGGACCTATGTTGATTAACAACCACTTGAACTTCCACCAACCATCGAGAAGACTATGATCTGCCTCCCTTTCACTTGCCCATACACCACGCATCTACCAAAGCAGAAGTGGAGGACACTCCTTCTCTCACACTGAAACAAAAACCTAGAACAGTCTCCCCATGCATCTCTGAACCATTACCTCACTTCGGAAATTCCAAATGTCCCTCGAGACCTGGCTGTTCGAATAAGCCTTGCCTCGTGCAAGTGCCTGGATACCCTATCGGGTGATTATCTGTGCTTTAAAATCCTGATTGATTGATTAGCAAATGCTCATTATTTAATTAGCAGTCCATTTTTTAAAGGAAACCAAACCCTGGGCATTCTAATTATAATCAGGGGATAATTATTAATTGAATTACACATAAAACCACTGTTCATGAAAACTGAACATTCTAATTGCAACCAGGAACCATTGTTAGATTTGCTGTGCTGGCAGTAACTTCGATATTCTCTGATTAATATAGCCATAATGTTTTTGAAAGAATAAAAACTATATAACTACATAATTTAATGGTTTTCTCTTCCAGACTACAACGAATTAAACATTATAGTCCAGTATTTACCTCACTTTTTTCAATGAACATTTCCCATTTGAAACAAAAGTAGTTACCTGTAGTTTGACATTTATGTAGTATATGTGTACATGTATAGTGTAATCTCATTGCACAGGTCCATATTGTAAACCAGTGAAGGTCAGAATTATTATTGATGAAATGGATAAAGAGCCATCCCTCCACTACAACGGTAATAAGATGTGATTTCATCCTTACACTGTCATAATAATTGTCTAACTCTGCATTCTCTTACTACACTTGCTCTAAATAACATGATTTATGCCATAGCAATGAAAATAATTGTGGCCCAATAACATATATTATTTAGAGCAACTCTATTAACAAAAACGCATAATCACTATTTTATTACCACAGTGACAAAAATGAAATTCCAGTTCATTTCCACAGTACAGCAAAAATGACATTAGAAAACCCCAATTTACTGGTTCTGAAATTATAAGGTAAAATGACTTGAGAAAAACAAATAACTCTTGTATGAGTTGGAAGGCCTCTCCAGGGTAATTGTATCTCACTGCACAAATGTAACCCCTTTCTTCCTGATTTTAGGTTAAATACCTTTTTGTAAATAAACATGAAGAATGTCATGGCATAGACCATATATATACTGATAGGCAGAGTGTAGTATGCTATTTTTTTACCATCACCAAGGGTATAGAAGGGCATCATGACCTTGGGGTTTCACTTCTTGGGAGAACATATATAATTGTATATATATATATATATATATATATATATATAGAGAGAGAGAGAGAGAGAGAGAGAGAGAGAGAGATACAGAGAGAGAAATAGATAGATAGAAAGATAGATAGATAGATAGATAGATAGATAGATAGATAGATAGATAGATAGATAGATAGATAGATAGATTGATAGATCACCCAAGCCAACCATGAATCCCTTTTGCTTTCGAACCCCTTTTGATTATGGAACTTGAAATGAATAAAAGCAACCCCTTTTATTCATTCCAGGCTAGTTTGATTGGTATTTTACCAAAGCTGTAATACTGTGCCTGGGTTGTGGTTATTCCAAGAGCAGTCTCCATCCAACTCTAAGTCCACCTCATGGCTGCTTACAAGATCACTGGTGCTCAGGTTCCAGGCTAATACCATACAGGTGGGACCCCATGGAGCCACTTCTCCACAGCCAATTGATCATGGAGATATGCCTCAGGAGCAGCTTCAGTACCCACATGAGATGCAGACGAGGCCACGAGCAGCTCTGTCTCTGTCATGCATGCTGATAGTTCTGTGTTTTTTTGTGTGTTTCTGAAACATGACATTTTATGGAGTTTATTCAGTTCTGAAATAAAACATACACTACTACTACTACTGCACCTGGAGTGGTAAAAGGCTTTTCTAATTTTTCAGCTCAGCATGGATGCCACTAGCTAATTCCATGCCTAAAGACTTTGCTGTGAACATTGAAAAAGGCTGTGTCCCTTTCTAGGTCAGCATGAATGGCACTATCCTAAAGCTATGCTATGGTGTTGTTGGGTGCTCCATATATTTGAGAGGCTCTCCACTTAAATTTGGGACTTCCCAAAACACAAAAACCCTACTTGAGCAGGAACCACAATCTTTGTCAGGATAAAGTCACAAGCAAACCACAAATTGTGCAAAGTAGGTGTGCAATACTTCAAACAGTAATAAAATAAAAACATTACACAAAAAGGACCCCACACCAATTGAGTAGATTTAACTAAATGAAAGGAGGCCAAAACAAGAAAAATACAATCAGTAGGTTCAGAGATGTGAAATTTTAGAGATGTAGGTGAAAACAGTGCCAAAAACCTCCAACCCCCCCCCACCGCGACTTTCTTTTCTTTCGAGACCTGGAGATAGTCACAAGTTCGGGCTCATCGTGAAGGAGTGCGGGTCAGATACAGGGTCCCTGTTAGTCCTGATCAAATGTTACCTCCTCAGTCCAGACCAAAGAGTCCTGTTTGTGGTGGAGGAGGAAGAGAGGAGCAGGGCAATGCAGTGGATGGTCCTCACTGTAGCATGAACAGCAGGCCTAGTGGCATGGACCATTGTTGCTGCAGTGCAAGGATCCTGCACAAGCAGTTGGGCTGGTGCTTCATGATGTCACTCTCTACGAGCGGTTGCTGCTGTAGAGCAAAAGGTCAGGCTGACAGAACTTTGCATAGGTGGGCTATGTCAGTGATGACATTTTGACACCAATGGGCCTGTTTGCAGTTGTGAAGAGCCCGACAACTTCAATTCAGACTCTCAGATGCAACATGAAGGGCCAAGGACCTCAGAGGCACCACTTGAGGGTCAGAGGTGTGATGCAGCTGGTTCTAGGTGCTGGTTCAGGTGGTTGGAAGCATGTTATGTCTTTGTGGCTCTGAACAGAAGGTCAGCAGACTAACCCTTGGGGTTACTCTGGGAGTCCTGGTTCAGGTACAGGTCCAAATCCCTCTGGGTCAGGCAGGAGGGCAGCAGAGCAGCAATCCAGCAAGGCAGCAGTCTAGCAAGGCAGTAGTCCAGCAGGGCAGCTGTCTGGCAGAGTTACAGTCCTTTTAGCAGCAGAGCAGTCCTTCCTGGCAGAGTTTCAACCGGTCCAGAAGTGTGTCTGAGGTCCAATATTTATACCTGCTTCTTCCTTTGAAGTGGGTGAAGCTTCTAGACATCTACTCCTTAAGTCTACAAGGGCTTTCTGCTTTCCCTGCCAGGGCTCCAGAGTAACTACAGGGGGTATGCAGCCTTTTGGGTGGAAACAGGACACAGCCTATTCAATTGTAAGTAGGGCTGTGACCAGCTCCACCTTTCCATCCTGTCAGTGATGGTCCATCCAAGCACAGCTAAGCTCTCTACTATGTGTGACTGTCTGGGAGGAATACACAAAATCCAGCTGTCAGGTACACCCAGTCATGTGACCCAGAGATAGGCTGCAGTCACCAAGTAGCTACGTTTAAAATTAAAAGTGGCAATTTCAAAATTGTAACTTAAAATCCTACTTCACCATAAGATATGAATTTTCATTATAATTCCAAAGCCACCAAACATGAACTGGTTACCTTACATGGTAATAAGAATACTCCAATGTTATCCAATGGAAGAGGCAGGCCTTGCAGTAGTGGAAATAAAATCAAGGGTTTTTCAATACCCACACATATAAAACTTAAATGTACATGTCAGACTTTTTAAATACAGTTCACCCTGACCTTTGGACTGTTCAGGGCCTACTCTGGGATGACCTATATACATTAAAAGGAAGGATTGGGCCTGGCAGAAAGTTTATTTTGCCAAGTCGAAATGGCAGTTAAAGGGGGAGCTGCAAGAGGCATTGAGGGCCTGGGTGACAGCCAAGGAAGCTGGGGGGGAAACAGCAGATATGGATGGGAAAGTGCAGAGTCTACACAGTGGTGTAGTAGAGGTACCTGTTACACCTGGGGGGAGGGTCTCCAGGAGTGGTAGCAGTAGGTCCTTTAAGGGTCTGACACCTAAAGATGTGCTAGACAGACAGGCAGAAAGGGCTCGCTGGCTGGAGGCAGAAAAGTTGGGGATGCAAAGGGAGTACAATGAGTGGAAAAGGGACTTCGAGATAGAAACTATGATTTTGGCTTATGAGCTAAAACTGGAAGAGCTGGCAGTCAGGAGGGCTGAGTCCAGCTGGAATGGTGGCAGCAACAATCTTATATCCAGTGCTGCTGAAGAAGTGAACATGCCCAGGGATGTGTTGCCCTACTTGAAGGAGGGAGTTAACACACGCCAGGAGGTTCAGGGGTATGAGGTAGCTCCAGTGATGCACAGGGTCCCTGAGGTGGATAGGGGAACTGGCATGGGGAGTCATATTCCTACTGGTGGGAGGGACACTCTACTACCTCTAGGTGAGAGTGACAGGGAGAGGGGCTCCCTCAGGCAGAAGTCCTGGCTATGGAGTGTGAAGACATCCCAGGAGAGTGTGGGTGGAGTGTCAGGGACAGTCAGGTACTGTCTCACCAGTCTCAGGAGGGTGATGTGGGGTGCTTTTTCAAGGCTGGATGGTGGGTGAAGGGTACTTTGGTTGATTCATGTGAGGGGCTGAGTGATATGTCTAGTCCTTATTTTCCAGAGCTACGTCAACACACGGTGGAGTGTGAGTTCTCTCACCACAGGGAACTTACACTGGAGGCAGACCTTTGGGTGAGTACCAGAGAGTGTGAAGAATCATTGGGGGTTGCTCCTGAGAGGAGTGTTCTAGGTAGTTCCCAACCAGGTGAGGTAGGGAAGGATTGTAGTGTCCCAGGTAGGTCCCAGTGTAGTGAGATTGGTGAGGAACCCCATGTCCAGTCTCAGAGGAGAGGGGATGGGGATGGGTTGAGGCCCAAGGTGCCCAAGATCCGGTCCCAGGTCCTGGAGGGTTCCATGAGAGAACACCAGGAGGGGAGGCTAGCCTGTACCATAGGGCCATCTGTTGAGGGAGACCCCACAGTGTCAGGAGAACTTGGAGGGGTGGCTGTAGCCAGCGTCCCACCAGTTCTGGTGTCTGGCAGTACCACTCCTAGTGAGGGGGTGCAAAAGTCCAGACAGAGGGATGAGCAGGGGTTGCGGACCCCAGTGGAGAACCTGGAGGGTCAGGGGTCAGGGGTCAGCTCTGAGAGCAGATCCCCCCAGGAATGACCTTGGCGAGACCATTTCTGGGTTGGGGGGAATACAGACTCTGTCAGATGGGCAGAGGTCAGGAGACCTGCACCAGCCAGACTCTTGTGTGGCTTCTGGGGACGGTGTGTCCCTTGAGGGGGATAAGTGTGCCCCACTGGAAGTCCTGGTTTGCCAGGCAATGGTTCAACCGCAGGGTGGTGACTCTGCGTTGAATGATCAGGTTCAGGGGGTAAACTCTGACCTGATGGGGGGTAAGTGTGCTCCCAAGGAAGTCCTGGTGCGCCAGGAAGTGGTTCAACCGCAAGGTGGTGACTCTGGGTTGGATGACCAGGTTCAGAGGGTAAACTCTGACCTGGTGTGGGGGTAGGTATGCCCCCCAGGAATTCCTGGGTTGCCAGGCAGTGGTCTAGTCTGTGGGTACATACCCTGGATTGGAGGATCAAGTGCAGGGGTAAACCCTGACCTGAAGGGGGGGGCAGTTTGCCCAATCACCCCCCCTGGTGTGATTTCTAGGGGTACTCTCCCAAGGGGGGAGTGCAGAATCCTTAGAGTAGGGGTAGGGGAGAGAGAGACTTACCCCTGACCCCAGTACAATCTAAGGGTACAGACCCTGGATTGGAAGGCCAGGTTCAGGGTGTCCCCCCCTGACCTGGAGGAAAGGGCCACTGCTAACAGTGACCCTACCATGTTGTCTTCTGGGGGGGCCACTCCTAGTTGGGGGGTGCAGGACCCCAGAAGGGAAGGCCGGGGGAGGGAAGCCTTACTCCTGGCCCTAATCCAACCTGAAGGTACAGACCCCAGGTTGGAAGACCAGTTGCAGGTTAAAATCCCTGCACTGATGGGAGAATTGTGCAGGACTGCTTCTACAAGCATCCTGACAATTTTGTACTCTGGGGGTGCCGCTCCTAGAGGGAGGGTACAGAGTCCCAGATGGGAGGACCAGGGTCAGGTTGTCATCCCTGACCTGGTGGAAGGGAGAGTGGTCAAAGGGTGTCAGGCACCTGGGGCTACCGTCCCCCACTCTCCACAGTCACAGTGGTTGGAGAGGCCTGCGGTCAGGCTCTCATCCCTGACAGTTGACAGGGGTCACTGTGGCTTGCTGTCCTGGTGGACAGAGTTGCCCCTGGGGGAGGAACGAGAGTCACACCCCAGGGGTGGAGTGGGCAACCCCACTCTGTTGGCCCTGGTGATGCTATCTGCCCATTGGGATATATCTGTGAGCAAAGTAAAGTTAGGTGCTGCACAGATGGTATCTGCAGATGTGGAGAAGGGTTCCCCATGGGTTAGCTTAGTGGGACCTGAGAGTATGGACAGAGAGATCCAACCGGAGTCAGGAAGGCGTAGAACTGGAACATGCCACTGCTGTTGTGGGCCTTGTTCTATCGCCCAATCAGGGAAGTACATCAAGGTATTGATTGTTCTCCTCTGGCTTTAGGCTGCTAGGGGGTTGTGTTGGACTTTTTTGCTTATGCAGGGTCATCCTCAATCTTTTTGCCTCCTGCCTCCTATTTTGTCTGACTTGTTGCTGTTGGCTTTTGAACTCTGAGCACTTTACCACTGCTAACCAGTGCTAAAGTGTATATGCTCTCTGTGTAAATTGTGTGTAATTGGTTTATCCATGATTGGCACTCACGCGGCCCCCATTCCGACATTCCCGCCGGCCCAGCGGGAATGAGGCCGCAACACAGAAGCCGGCTCCGAATGGAGCCGGGGGTGTTGCGGCCGTGCGACGGGTGCAGTTGCACCCGTCACGCTTTTCACTGTCTGCTGGGCAGACAGTGAAAAGCTGTCCGGGCCCCGTTAGGGGGCCCCTGCACTGCCCATGCCAGTGGCATGGGCAGTGCAGGGGCCCCCAGGGGCCCCTGGACACCCCTTACCGCCAGCCTCTTCCTGGCAGTGAAAACCGCCAGAAACAGGCTGGCGGTAAGGGGGTCATAATCCCCAGGGCAGCGCTGCAAGCAGCACTGCCCTGGCGGATTATCGCCGCCGGGGCAGAAATGGTGGAAAAACGCCGGCCCCGGCGGTCCGACCGCGGCTTTACCGCCGCGGTCAGAATGGGGAAAAAGCACCGCCAGCCTGTAGGCGGTGCTTTCAGTCATACTAGCCCTGGCGGTCTCGGACCGCCAGGGTCAGAATGACCCCCCTAGTAATGTGTTTTATATGTCCTGGCAGTGAAATATTGCTAAATTAGTTTTTTACTATTGCAAGGCCTGTCCCTCTCATGGGTTAACATGGGGGCTACCTTTAAATCTGATTAAAGTGTAGATTCCCTTTGGGAGCGGGTGGACATGTGGAGTTTGGGGTCTCTGAGCTCACAATCTAAGAATACATCTTTTAGTAAAGTTGATTTTAAGATTGTGCGTTTGAAAATGCCACTTTTAGAAAGTGAACATTTTCTTGCTTATACCATTTCTGTGACTCTGCCTGTTTGTGGATTGCCTGTCTGGGTCAGTTTGACAGTTGGGCTGGCTGCATCTCACACTAGACAGTGACACAAAAAGGGCTGGGGTGTAGTCTGCATTTCCTGATGAGCCATCTGTGCTAGGAGGGAGGGGAGGAGTGGTCACTTACACCTGAAAGGGCTGTGCCTGTCCTCACACAATGCAGTCTCCGACCCCCTGGTGAGTGTCTGGGGCCTGGCCTGGGCAAGGCAGGATTTCACATTCAAAAGAGACTTTACTTTGAAATAGGCCTACTTCAAAGGAGAAATTGTGTATAAGAAGGGCACCCAAAACCACAGACTTTAGATCACTTCTGGACATCAAGAGGGACCTCTGCCTGGAGAAGAGCTGAAGAGCTGAGGAGAAGTGCTGCCCTGCCTGTGACTGTGCTTTGTGGAGCTATCCTGCAGTTGCTGCTTCTGCCAGAGTAAGAGGGCAAAGACTGGACCTTGTGTGCCTTCAATCTTGAGAAGAAATCTCCAAGGGCTTGATTTAGAACTTGCCTCCTGTTGTTTGAAGTCTCAGGGACAGCAAAGACTTCTCTCTACCAGCACCTGGAGTCTCTGGAGAGACCCCTGCTCTGACAAATGGTGCCCTTTCCAGTCCCTTGGCCCTTGAAAGGAAAGCTGGTGGAAATCCAAGGAAATCGACTTCGGATGACTTCGGACCGACGCCGCTGCTGAATCCGGTGACGCCGCCTGCAACCAACTCCATGATCTTTGCTGGAATGCGACGACCTTCGCAGGCCCGACGCCGCTGCAGCCCTGCTGAAGTCCGTGACTCCGTGGAAGTCGCCGCACCACGTCGTGACTGACGCCGCTCGAAGTGGGTGGAGTCAACGTTTCACACAGACGCCACGATCCCCCGACTTCGCGCATCGACTTGTTTTCACTCTTCACCAAAGGTACTGTACGTGGGGGTCTACGCGACTCCGTGTCCGGCGCCACTGGTGACGGCTTGTTGGGAACGACTCTGTCACGACACCGTGTTAACACCTCATCGAAGCATTTTGTGTTTCAAAGCTCTATTTTTTAGTTTAATCTTTAAAAATTCATAACTTGACTTGTGTATGTTGGATTTTTATCGTTCTGATCTTGTTTTGTTTAGATGAATATTTCCTATTTTTCTAAACTGGTGTTATGTCATTTTGTAGTATTTTCATTTTGTTACTGTGTGTGTTGATAAAAATACTTTACACCTAGCACTCTGAAGTTAAGCCTACTGCTCTGCCAAGCTACCAATGGGGTAAGCAGGGGTTAGCTAAGGGTGATTCTCTTTTATCCTGACTAGAGGGTCCTTGTTTGAACAGGGGGTAACCTGACTGTCAACCAAAGACCCAATTTCTAACAGCAGTTTAAAGCTGCAAACAGGCTGCACTGGCAGACCTGAGATATGTTTAAAGGGTTATTTAGGTGGTAGGCACAGTCAGTGCTGAAGCCCTACTAATAGCAATGAATTTACAGGTCCTAGTTATATGTCATGTAACCACTTTACTAGGGACTTACACGTAAATTAAATTTGTCAGATGGGTATACCCAATTCTACCTTATTTTAAGGAGAGAGCACGAGCACTTTAGCACTGGTTAGCAGTGGTAAAGGGCACAGAGACCTAAAGCCAACAAAAATAAATTCATCAAAAAAGTGGAGGGTGAAGGCAAAAACCTTGAATGTGACCCTGTTTAGAGGGCCAGGTCCAACACTGCCTTTCTAGCCAACAGCACTTTGAATGCTTTACAATAATGTAGCAGTATTGCCAGGATTATTTGCTGCCCAGTTTCCCTACTATTCACCAAGAGTTTGAAATGTCTGTTTTCAGTGTAAGTATGGCAATTTGGCATACTTCTATTTTTCAGGTATATGAAACAAAGAAACATGAGAACATCACTCAATTCAACAAGAGTAGTATGCATAGTGCCTCAGGGTGCAACAGGTATGTACACATTTGCTTTGCCACATGATTTCTGGAATCCGCTGTGAAGAGATGGGCTGGATACGAGGCCACGGACACAGACTTTGGTGTCAATTATAGGGAGAAGATTTCCCTTGTCATTAATAGTGATAAATGAATAGGAGCCCTGATGAAGTTCAAGTGGAATGAACAAAAAGCATTGGCCGTTTTTGCAATGATGAAATAAAGCAAATGAAAAATATTTATGACGTATTGGAATTGTTGACTTGTTGGAAAATTGGGTGCGCCTTCCCACAATATATACTTAGATCTGTTTTCTACATTAGGTAGCCGCACCACTCAACGGATGGCATTGGGGAACGAATGCACCAGAGTAAATTTGGTGGAACCAAAAAAACAGGTGCGGTTAAGGATGTCTGCTGTTGTGTGAGCATTGAATTCAGGTTTGTACACTAGCTTTGTGCTCCTCAGAGCACTATGGCAATACAGAAGTGATCACAGACACTTTTGCAGCCCCTTTTGTAATACTGATAGTGCTGGTACTCATTCAGAGACTGTGCTTTCTTGAGAAGGCATTTCCTTACTTGTATGAGGTAGACCTCATGCAAATGAAGGAATAACTTTACCTCTGTGCTCGCATCTTATCAAGGATGCGGGCGTAGAGACAAGCAGGCCCTTCAGAGGTGTACAGACAGCTTACTGCAAAATGTGACACATTCTTAGTGCCCACCTGAGTGTAATTATCTGGGGAGACAAAGTGGGTACCATGGACCCTCCAGAAATCCATGTGCAGGCAGGGGCAGTCACTCAATGCACTTTCTTGCAGGGGATCCCTGTCCACTCTTTAAAGTGCAAGTGGCTCCTGCCTGCACTATGAAAGATGGAGGAGCCTGTAAGCAGCCACTCCATCTTTCAAAGCATGTGCTGTCTTCAGGTTGGCTGCTAAATTGGGCCTGCCCTACAGATCTTTTGAAATATGCACCTGGCTCAGACCGGGACAGTGTGCCCATTCTGTAATTGGGGCCATGATGGCTATATTACTATCTTTAAAGCCCTGAGGCATTGAATCCAATCATGGCTTGGGCACGCGTCCATAAAATATTTGCATGGTTCTGAACAATGATTGCATGTTTCTAAGCACACTTTGGGTCTTTCATCCTAAGTATCTTAAATGTGTGAAACACGTCTACATTAAAACCAGCGCAGATCTCTTCACTGTGAAATAACCATAGGTGTGAGATTGTACCGTGTACAGAAGGTCAAGTTCGAAACGCTCCAGCTACAATAATAATTTTCACAGTGCATGATCTGCTGGTCCTTGCCACTCGGGCAGAACTACATAAAATAAATTAAACAATACAGGCAAACATTTTGCATCAGGCAATACAAGTGTATACCATGGTTTCTGCTTAAGCCTACAAGTATTTTCCACTGTCTCCTAGGCCTTAAGGTATGGCCAGCTAAATTACACACACGGTATCACCCAGATCTGGGCAAATTTAAAGTATTATGAGTTGGAGTGTTGTTAGCTTATAACAATTGGGGTGGTCAAACACAGGGCGATATTGTGTGGCTCAATGGTTCCTCGGGCTGATAGGGAAGGAATACAAACAGTAACCCCTCTCTGCGGGGCTGAGGCAACAGCCCCGTAGGGCATGTTATACTTGTATGGTACTAGAGTTTTGCAGTCACTCCTGTGGGATTAACTAAGCCCCAAGTTCAGAGAGGCAAAGTGTAAAATGTACCATTTCATACCCTGCAACGTTGTGGCATATAAAAATGTTTTAAAAAACCTACTGAAAATGTGAACTCATCTTCACAATGAATAAGCTGAAAAGTCACCTTGCAGTGTAACATTTATACTGAGTTTTGTTGATGCCAGCATGTGCCTTTTTGAGTGCTACACAGTGTCCATAAACATAGATGCTTTATGTCTTATTAATTTCAAAGGAAATATACCTTAAAGGCTGAATCACCTGAACAATTTTGTGTCAGCAGTATTTGAAATTATTAGCAATATTGACCGGAACACAGAAAAAGTTTGTGTCAGCAGCATTTGAATTTTTGTCAAATATTTTAATTTGCTGTGCAAAATGTTATTCATAGAAATACTAAAGGGAAAAAATAAGCAAATATTATATGATGCAATATTGGGCTAACTTCGAGCAATGAGCAATTTATTGCTGACAGACGCATATATTGCTAGCAGCTTTTTTCCGCTGACAGCTAAGTTAAACACTGAAAGTCCAATTTCGTTTTTGTGATCTCTACAATATTTCTGATGAAACCAAAATACTGCTGGCATAAAACTGGTTACATATTGTCTCCAATGATTTCAGTGATATCTAAGTGTTTCTTGTAGGCTATTCATATGATTTATTAAAGAAAACAGAGCTTATGGACACTGTACTCTATAGGGCATTGACTACACTGTATCTACTGTAAGGGTGTCCAAAATAGGTCCATGAAGGGCAGATCCCTTCCACATTTTCAGAATAATAACTTAATGTAAATAAGTAATTTTAAGAATAATGACGTTCATTTATGTTGTGAGGAGATACTGGAAGTCAGATTGAGTCAAACTTTTGGGGTGTTGGACTTGGAAACCTTTCATCTTTTACAAACATCCTCGGTGTTATCTTCCCCCTGTGCAGTGTAGCATCATTTAAGTATGTTTGATCACACTGCATCACCAGAAATAAACATGTTCTGTCAAACTGGGATTTTCATTGATTTCGACAAGGAAATCTACATTTTATTAAAGACAAAAAGATGAAAGTATTTAAGCTACCAGAGGTGGTTTCTCCACTGAGGTGGAAGAGTGTTGACTCCCCACCAGCAGCGGCAGCTGCAAAACCTTTCAAGACAATGATAATAAACTGTGTTTATTTTTGTTTTTTTGTAAAGGGGTGGGGCCTGAGGGGTGACAAACACTGAGGGGGATTGCACAGCCGGCCAAACGCACATTTGCGCAGTAGGCTCTCTCCAGCCCGGCACTGTGCTGATGGGCTGGAGAGAGCTGCCACAGGATCCCAGTCTGCCTTGAAGCACCCTGGCTGGGCACTCCAAGCCAATCCTAACACTGCTTTGAGCAGCGTCAAGATTGGCCACAGGGCAGGCCTGTAGAGGAGAGGAGCAGAGCTTTGGTGACGGCAACATTGACGATCTAGGTAAGTGTTTTTTTTGTATTATTTTTATTTAATTTTATTCCCCCCTCACGCACTGCCCGCCCCTTCAGTGCACCGCGAGCTGGCACTGTAAGCTACAGTCACTAATTGTTCCCCATCTAAAAGTTTTTACTTATGTATTGTTTCGTCAGTCCATGTAAGAAGTTTCAATGCAAAGGACGCATGAAAGCCCACGGCACTCAAGCACAAAAAAGAGAAACTCCAGAGATCTTCTGAGCCCCCTCTGCAATCCGGCATGATCATTCTCATGAACTCCATTTCTCTTCCACACTACCTTCCATTTCACCACTCCTTCGCCTCTCTGTTCGTTTATCTTTCTAGCTGTTCTCTGTCTGTATGCGCCATCCTCACTCCTGGCTCACTCCCTATCTGTATCCCCCTTATTATATTCCTGTCTGTGAAGTGCCATCTCAGAAGAAGAACCAACTCAGAGCAAAGCAGCAGAGCTGGGAGGCTAGAAAGGGCTCTGAAAGCTGCTAAGTAGCCGGGTATTTAGTACAACGTCCCGTTTTCCCTTGTAGTCTACACACCCCTTCCAAAATATCGGTTGTGTGTAGGTGATTGTGTTTGGTGAGTGTGTTCTTGCATTTGTGCGTGTTCATGGATGTGCATGTTTGTGTGTGATGTGTTTTGTCTGCATACACAGTGCCAACCAGAGGTTAAATTGGGAGCAACATGCCCATTCTTTTTAATTTCACAAAAAAGTTCCCCTAATTTTTGTTGAAATACAAGTCTCCGAGTCCTGCCGATTGAGGTGTCTTAGTTGTAATGTGTGGAAGGTGCCTGATGCCTGAAAAAGAGCTAGATGTGTCCAATTAGTTCATCAACAAATGTAAAGGCCAGTATATAGCTTTCATTGTTGGAGTCAATTCAATCAATCTTTATTCGATCAAACTTTTTACCATAAAAGCACATAGATAAAACAATCTGCATCTCATAAGATAAAATATTAGTAAAATAATTTAAAATACACAAAAATACCTACAGTACAACCATTTGTTAAAGGGAATAACATTTCCTGAGTCTAAGTGCTGCAATTATTTAGCTAAGTACAGAGGCGCAGATTTCCAGAGTAGCTAAAGATCTGAGATAACTAAAACTATATTTGTGCGCTGTAAAGTGCTTTTGCAATAAAATAGGGTGCAAGAACTCGGCTCTTAGTGGGGAACACAGCTTGCAAAATAAGATAAAATGCTCTGAAAGAATTAGCATTGCACGGGCAGAGTCAGGAAAGGTCAACCCTGTGGCCAGCAATGGGAAAGGCAATTAAGTGGTGGACAAAGTTTAATCTGAACCTTGTCAGATAAAATCTATGTTGGGGGTTGGAAATCCAGGTTAGGTACGAATTTTGTTACAGACACATTACAAATTTGGATATAAGCTAAAACAGAGTGAATATTGAGAAGCCTTACAATTTGGCCCTCTTCCTTGTATGAGGCAAAGGCCCTTTTCACTGTATATTTTGCATTACAGTGTATCACTTCAGGAGAGACAAACATGCTCTAGACCATATTCTTGAGGTACGTCAACCATAGGATCGATTGCATATTATCTAAAATCAAAAAAATGTCAAAACTTCTCGAGTGAAAGCAGCCGAAGGGGAACTCCATATTTTCAACCATAATAAAAGGGGGAAAATATCCACAAAGACCTCTAGATGTTCTCTTCCACATTCAAGATGTAGAATGTAACTTCTGGTGGTGCGAGAGATCACGAATACTCAACACAAAAAATTATTTTCTGCCATCTGTAATTTTGGTGGTATGGCATAACCCCACACTCCCGCCCCATAGACTCCAATGGGGAAACATTTGCTCCTATAAAGCAGGATCCCTGATTGGCTTATGACCAATTCTTGCCGCAAATCTAAATACTATGTCACAGCCTGCCTCCCTTCTTTTGTGCTCTCTGTTTAATTAACCTTTCCCATGCACCACTTGCATCAAACAGGATACCTAGATAGTTAACATGTGGGACTTTATCCCCCCAATACTAAAACACTTAGATTTGGTATATCATGGCCCACACAATCATTACAAATAACTTGTGTTTGTTGACCTTAAGTTTTAATTTTATCTTAAAATCATTAAAACCATTTAAAAGACTCTGGAAACCATTTGCTGTCAAAGCTAAAAGGCGGGCATTGTCTGCATATACAGGGACTGCCTTTTACCCTATTCGGGGGACATCTTTACTATACGTCTGTAGGAAAGGCCCTAGGGAATTAATATACAGTAAGAATAAAAAGGGAGCTAAAATTCAGCCCTGCCTTCCACCTCTGGTAACTCTGATTGGTTTGGTACAACCCCCATTATAGATGTAGCAGACTGTGGTTGTTGTGTCCTGGTGCAGACGCTTTAATAAGTTAAATAAGTGCTGATCAATACCCGCCTGACCCATTACGTCTCAAAGATTTTCCCTATCTACTAAGTCAAAGGCAGAGGAGAGGTCCATAAATGCCATGTGGAGAGCACCTCTCCTGGCCTAGACATACTTCCCCCAAATAAGTGTTAGATTATAGGCCTGTTCCACTGTCCCTGGGCCAGTTCTAAAACCATATTGAAGTGGTGAGAAAAAGGAAGTGGCCTCTGCCCAGTCCTCCAACTTGTCAAGAATTACTCGCCCCAAAATCTTTATTGTGGAATCTAATAGTGGGATGTGGATGGTAATTTGTGGGCGGGTTCTGATTGCCCTTTTTAAAAATTGCACTATAGTAGCCCCTTTCTATGAATCCGATAGATTGCCCTTAACTGGCGCTCTTAAGGCATTAGTCAAAAGAGAGGCCCAGAAGTCAACATTGTTTTTAAAGAGATCAACTGAGACCCCATCTGGCCCTGTGGCCTTGCCATCGGCTGCATGTTGAATTGCCGTAGCAACAGCTGCATGGTCAATTGTATTGTATTGTATTGTATTGTAATAGTATTTATATAGCGCTTACTACCCCTTACGAGGCGTCGAAGCGCTTTTCGGCGAATAGCACGCTGCTCCGGCACCCAACAAGTATTAGTGATGATTAGTATCGGGAAATAGGGGTACAGTTTTAGTATTATGAGTTCATTTGAGCAGCGGATATAAGAGTTTGTTAGTTAGATCGACTGGAGTAATGGAGGGGTGGAGGAGGAATGAAATCCAGAAGTTTTAATTGGGAGTATATCCCTCATCCCAAAGGTTTGGGATGAGTAAAGGGGGATGGAGGAGGGAAGAGTCTGTGGAAGGGTTAGGGAGATCATAGTAGCAGGGTGAGATAAATGAGGGCGAATTTAGTAGGGTTGTTTGGGAGGTCATGGTAGTAGAGTGAGGTTTGGTGAGTTAGATGTGGAAGCGGAGGGAAGAGCTTAGGCAGAGTTATTTAGGAGATGAAAGTAGTAGAATGGATTTGGGATGAGTCAGAGTGCGAATGGAGGATAGATTGATAGAGACATGACATATGATGATGGGTAGATAAGTGTGATAAGATGAGAGCGGGGCTTCATAAATATCTAGTATAACAACCCACCCGGGAGCCATGTAATGACCCACGAACATGCCAACCACAGAACATACACACACATATATATAAACACACATATGTACATACAATACATAATTAGAACCATTGGTAAATATACTTAAACAGGTTTAAAGAGTGTGTGTATTTTATTATGACATAGTAGCGATACATATTTTCTAAATAACTATACATAACTAGAAATATGCACATAATCAGGAAAAAATGTATTTATCAACATAGGTATTTGCAGTCCATAGTTGTTTGAATATGGTGGTTATGAAGGAAAGAGGCAACTCTTGAGTAGTTTTCTGAAGACAAGAAAGTTATCTGTGGCTCTTATAGTTGGGGGTAATGAATTCCATAGTTTGGCTGCTTGAACAGAGAAGGATGTACCACATATATAGGGTGGAAATAAAATTAACCCATGCACCTTCTTGTACAGCATATTCCAGAGTCAGAAGTGATTTTGCTTTGCCTATTAACAGAAGTGTCTAGAGTTAACCCAATTAAGCATCTCAGACAAACTTGTCTGCTAGTAATTATGTTTTAAAGTACCTACAGGGGCTCAGTACCTGCTTATGTGCTTTTATAAACGACTGAGGTTCCAAACAGATCTAGCATTTGACAGGTGGTTCTAAAAAGCAACTGTCACATTCTAAATGTGGACTGGTCATGTAGTGACACTCCAGCATATGCTTTATCCACTTGGGTCATGCACTGGCTGTGGCAAAAAGACAGTTCCTGCATTTTCTTAATGAATTTCAAGATAGATCACAAAACAAACAATGCAAAATTTAGATTGTTCCAACAATTTGCTTACCACAAAGCCAAAGCCGTTTTTAAGATTAATCTCTCTGATGCGGCCATATCCCTTGAAGAATTTCTCCACATCCCGCTCCCGGGCATGAGGTCTCAGACGCCCAACAAAAACACGACAACCACTCATTTTGTCCTAGAATAAACTTTCCACTACACCTAGTCAATCAAGTCAGCTAACCACTCCTCACCTACCTCCTTCATGGATATGGTGGGATCACGTCTTTGCTCACCCTTCTCACAATTTGGGTTAAAATATG
The DNA here is from genome assembly GCF_031143425.1 of Pleurodeles waltl. Lineage (NCBI taxonomy): Eukaryota > Metazoa > Chordata > Amphibia > Caudata > Salamandridae > Pleurodeles > Pleurodeles waltl. The sequence continues at coordinate 682,684,973 of NC_090449.1, read as the reverse complement.
AGAAAAGAGTTCTATCCAATCCTGTTTGCTGATATGGCATTCAATACCAGTGGGTCATTTATCAGAAAAAAAGGGTTGGTTAAAGGTCTCCCAAAATAGTCTATTGTCTTTAAGAAAGGCAGCTTTTTCCAGATCTTCCCAGGCCCTCCTTCTAATTTCATGCCTTCCATTCCCTATGGCCTATTTGTAAGCTTTCCTTGCTTCCATTACCTCCTCTACATCCTGCGAAATTTTATTGGTGGCCCTTTTTATTGCTTTTAGTGCTACTGTTCATCCTGTGCCGAACCATGCATTGGCAGAGGGCTTTTTCTTCTGGATAGTTTTAGATAGTTGTCTTCCAACCATGCTACTTATTTTAATAAAGCTTTCTGTGACATCATTGGGGGGGCTATCTGGTGAAAGACAGCAGATAGCATCATTAAGAGTTACACTTATCAGTTTGTTAAAAAACTTAGCTGACTCTATGTTTTGGCACTTTAACCGGACCCTTCTATTTACAACATGACAAACAGGCAACTTTACTGTAGCCACTGATGCATGGATTATGGCAAAGAAGAAACATAGGCAGGTGGGATTATGGACACTGAAAGGGAGTGAAATTACTTCATAATGTGCAATCTTGCACGGACGTGGGCTGAAAGAAGCACAAATTCAATCGTACTACCCTTACCCCTTAGGGGGATCAAGGTTACGCCAAGCCTGAACCTCAGATGCAAAACTTAAGATGTATGATAAAATCAGTCGATTTAGTGGTTCACCATAGGCTGAGTGCACAAAGTGGCTGGCAGGGGTTCCGTATATAGCAGTGAATCCACAAACTTGCTCTGTGGGATAAATACATTTTGTTATATTAAAATCCCCAACCCATATGACTGGGACAACCTTTTCCTCTTGTTTTTCAATAAAGGCATAAGGTACATCCTAGCTATTCGACTGTCTTGATGGGCTGTTCAGAAAAAAAGTTGAAATAAAAATTTATTAGGACCATGTTTATCACATTAACTAGTTGCAAGTATAACATTTGGTAACATGGGGGGGATGCAACTGCTCTAACATTAGGGCTTACAATGGCACAAGAGATGAATGCAGCCAAACCACCTTTACCTCTACCTGCAGAAGACGACATTGCAGGCGCACAGTATGATTTAAACCCATTCAGGGCAATCAGATCAATAGTCCATGTTTCCTGACAGCAAATAATGTCAAATTTTGGGCAAAAAGCACCCAATCTTCATTTGAAAGTTTTCCCCGGGCCCCAGTTATCTTCCAAGAAAGGAACAGTAAGCCCTGAATGAGCTCAGTATTAGTGTTATTGCAAGTTTCATTGAGCAATAGTTGTGGAGTGTGGGTAGGTGAAGACTCGCTGACTTTTGTGTTACTGGCATGGACGGCTAATGTCTCTGAGCGTCAATCATTTTCTGTTAATATTGACAGAGCTTCATAGCGATTTGAATGAACTGAAAAAATCAAGGGCACTATCCTTTGTGGCCTCATTAAGGGTCTATAAAACTTATAGTGTAAAAAATCAGCTGTCTGGTCCGGCGGGTGAATAAGAAAAACCTGAAGGACGTACCCTTAATTTCTCACAATTAATGCTCATCAAGCTAGCTTGAGATAACAACTATCGCACACATTCTGGATCTTTAACATTCAGAACTACACAATCCCTTCCACAGACTTCACCGAAGGGCCAAACCAATGCACTCAACGTGCCATGATGATGTTATCAGTTATAGTTTTATGGTGTCCCAAATTATTCCTGCATCAAAATGCAGCTTTATTTATGAGACTCTGGCAGCTCTCATGTGCTCCTTCCACCAGAGGCAGAACATTCACGAGGGCCAGTGTATATGGGGTGCTGTCAAGGGGTAAATGCAAGGGCCTCTTTTGGCTGAACAGAAGCTAGATGAAGTAGCTGTTTTACCGGCATCTTAGCTCTAGAGAGATAATTATGTTGGGGCCCTTGGCTTGATTCTGAAGGGTCAGTATCCCTCCCCCTGCTGTGGTGGTAGATGATGCAGTACAATTTTGTAAAACTGAGTGGCCCTGAGTAGAAACGCCATGGTAGGGCCCACCTTCAACTCCTTGAGGATGATTGCAGACTTGCGATGCACGCCCTGCTTGGGGAAAAATTGTTTGTTGACCCTTTTTAACCGTACTTGCCAAGGACCCTCAATGTTTCCTAGGCGAATCACAATTAAGTTACCAATACGGGAATAGAAATCGTCTGTCAAGTTCACTACCATCCCTTTATCCAAATCAGTAGTTAAGGAACTTTCCTCCTGACTAAAATTCTGGCTTAGAATAGTTTTTTTGGTTTCCCAATCTCTGTTTCTTGGCTTTTGTGCCCACCTTGGCTCTTTTCCTTTTTGCGCTTTTAGGCCCTGATTTATAATTTTTAACGCTAAACTGCGCCAATGCAGTTTAGTGTCTAAAAGTACACCACCGACTAGCGCCATCCCAAGACGCTGGCCGGGCGTCATATTTATGGAATGACGGTAGCCGGCGGTAAGACCCAGCTAGCGTCATAACAAAGGATGCTAGCCTGGCGGGGGAGGCGAAGGGGGAACAGGGAATTTAGCATCAAAGGATGACGCTAGTATGGGCAGAGGCATAAATAATGCCTCTAACCAGAACAGCATCATTTTCTGACGTTACAACCCCAATGGGCATGACACCTGTCTTAATTAAAACAGGAGTCAAGCCCACCACCCCAATGGCCAAGCCCAGGGGACATATGTCCCCTGGGCATGGTCATTGGACCCACTGACATGTAGGGGGGCCCAAGTTAGGCCCCCCTATGGCCCTACAAAGAAGAAGATAAAATACTTACCTCTACTCACCTATACTTACCTGGGATGGGGTCTCCATCCTCCACTGTCCCTCTGGTGTGAGTGGGGGTGCCCCTGGGGCTAGGGAAGGGCACCTGTGGGCCCACAGGTCGCCTAACACCTGCCTTGATCCCGGCATTAAATAATGGAGCTAAACAAGCTTAGCGCCACTATTTAAGGCCCCATTCCACATGCTTGATTTAAGCACAGGGATAAATATGGCGCTGAGGCCATATCATCATTTCTTGCCCAGGAACACATACCTTGCATCTCATTGACACAAGGTAGTTTTCCGCAGGCAAAAAATGACTTTAACTCCAATATTTTGGCGCTAGACATTTCTAGCGTGAAAATATGAATGTGGAGTTAAGTTTGCCCTGATTTAGCATTAAAAATAATTGAGCTAATTCAGTGCAAACAGATCGTAAAGATACCTCTACATTTTGTGCCGCACCTCTATGCCAATGTCTGGGTTCAAAGATTGGGAACAAAAGGATGGAACTACAGCAGTGCTCGCACTTGCAGTCACAGGGGAAAACGGGGCAATGGTTTGCTAGACCTGTTGGGTTTCTACCACTTGTGGTTCAAAGTCCTGAATTGTATTATTATCAATGGGCGGCGGAGAGGATAAAGACAACCTCCTTCCGGCCAGTCGATTTCCTTTGTTAAGACTCATACTGCACGCTGGAAAAAGTCATCTAAGGTGGTGCCTGCAGCTGCTGATAGCCTAGAGCTAGGTGTGTTACATTTGCTCATCTCTCCCCCAGTCATAATTCCAATCAAACACTATATTGTCCTCAAAGAAACATACTCTTGTGGGTAAATATGGTGGCCCTTCTGACCAATTTTAACAGTACCTTAAAAAAATTCAGTGGACTCCCAGCAGGCAGAGCAAAGGGGGGTGGCCCAGCACATCCTCGTTCTGGTGCGGACAAGCACAGACAGGCATGCTCTTGGCCCGGTCATCACCCAGACACGGGCCTGGGCTCATCTCCTGCGCGTTCCACGCTGTGGAAGCCTCTGTTGCCATTTAAGCACCTCTGGGCATGAGGAGTTGTAGGCAAGACCTCCTGGTGCTGCACTGTTGGCTGGGGTTAAAGTAAGGCTCCCCCAGTCCAATTCAATACACGTTCAGCATTGTTGGGGTCATTTTAGGCTTTGTAGTTGCAAAGATTTGTTATTTTTTAAAGTAGTGGCTCACATATTCACAGTGCTTTCTGTCACAGACTGGGACCTCATAGCACTACAAACACACAAGTCAATATTCACCACTGAGCCTAATAGGATTTGATTGTGTGACTCTCTGGTTGCACACAGACATCTGCATTGATTTCATTAGCCAATAGAGGTTTCAAAGCATTAGATAGCACATTTCCCTCTGATGAGTTTAACTTACATTTATTTATCCTTTAAGATGTGTGCATTTTTTTATACTCAGCGACCGGAAAGCGAAATACCAACAAAATATTTACAGAATATGTTGTTCTTTTAGCCACATATTTTACCTCTCGCACACATTCACTGACCTTGCCACATTGCACTCAGGCTCACAGTTCTCATGATTTATAAATGCACATTGGATGCAGGGGCCCTCAGTGACTACAGTATAAGAAAGTAAAACTCTTTCAGCATCTCAAAGATTTATCTGCAATAACTTTTTACTGAGTAATCTGAAAGGTCTAATTGCTATGCCCGTTTCTCTGCCCTGATGGAGCCACAGGAGAAAATTGTAGTTTGTGGCTTGGAAGGAGAGTTAGGTTGCTGGGTGATGGAGACATATTAATGTTTGATGGAAGTATATGCACAACTGAGCTGCCCAGTACACAACAGATACAAACCTGCCGGGGCAGGGCATGCTCATTTGCCTCAGATATCAAGTCTGGAAGTTCATGTAGCTTTAGCCTGAAGCTCTAAGGGAGCCTCAGATATAGACACGTTTATATTTTTGTCACCTGATAAGGCTTGTATTATAACTAAGCATCTGAAAGGCTGGAAATGAGCCAAGACTTATTGCCATGCCTCTCAAACATTCCATGTGCCTTGGAGTGTGAGAACCAGGCACCAGACCTTAGACACCAGTGACATCACAATAATTGACTTTACCAGCCTTTTAACCCAGGGACATCCCTTGAAGTGGCATCACATTACTTTTGATCCAGTGATCACAGGAAGTGCCATGACAAAGATCTCACATCTGAGACCTCCTAAGAAATGTGGTACCTTAAACAGTAAGTGAAGCATGCATCAATTGAATCCCTCCTGCTCCTGGCACTTAACAACACACCCCTTCTGTGCTCAACTTTTTTTCTATGGATGCTTGAGTGTTTTCAGACAGTTCTCAAAGCCTGGGGCAGACAGGATCTATAGCTGGTGATACAGATAAACATTTTAAACTGAGGGGTACGCTGTCCTCTAGCATACTGGCAGTTGTTACTACAATAAATGTAGTAACCCATTTTATGATAATATAACTGAAGGTCAACATGAAGATCTAATATTAAAATCCATGTTCAATGCCCATGTGAAACAATGACACTGGAATGTGTTATGAAAGGAGAGCAAAATAGCCCAATTTGTCTGAAACAGAAACAGAACGGAAGGTTCAGAATAAAACCCTAAACACTAGTAGGTTGGAGAGTTGTCAAAAGGATAAAATGTCAACTCTGTTCCTAAAACAGAAACAAAGGGCTGACTATAAGAGGTGTTTTTTTCCCTTTGCAGGAAAAGCAATTAGGGTGGGCCCAGGAACTTCATTAACCTGTCAGGGCCCTGCCCTTTCACATGTAAATATGAGGTGAGCCCAGGCGAGGGCAAACCTTTGTTCCCCCAGGCAGCCTTGCGCCAAATAAAGTGGGGGTGTAGCTACACCAGAACTAGTTTTGAGTGACCACAAAGGATAAAGCTACTTATTTTATGGGTACACCTGTGGGTAGACACACAGGCCGTGCAAAAGAGAGAACGTTTTTCCCCATCTTGGATTTGGAGTAACTCCTGACCCTTAAGTGCTGTCCCTGAGGTCCTGGGATCCTTGGCTGTGTCTATCTGGACATCTCCAACCATCTCTGAAAAGCTGTGGGACTTGCAAAAGTTCAGATTATCAGTAGCTGAACAGACTGGGACCAATCACCAGAACTCATGTGGCCAAGTCGCAACTGCTCTGGACTGAACAAAGTGATTTGCCCTACTTGGACTTTCACCAGTGTCACAAATCTCTTTCCGCTGACCCTCGGCAAGAATTTATCTGACCTTATGGAACTCACCTTTTGATTCAGCCTGTAGCCATGCCATGCTGGACGATTCTGACCTCCCACAAAGAGAGTACTTCCAAATATAGAGACCTTGAACAGGTGAGTAAGTATTCGGCCAACAACAGGACTTTCCCAAATGTGAAATATTAACTTTTCCCACTCTGCACTTTTACCACCAAAACCAATAGCTGCAGTGGGACCTCATCCAAAGAGTGTACAGCTTCCTCCGATATACCCTACAGCCTTGCCCCACTGAAGAATTTAAACTTTGACTTCAGAGACTAAGGGCCTCATTACAAGCATGGTGGTCTTAAGATCAGCAACCACTACATTAAGACCCTGGTGGTCAGACCGCCAGGGTTCTGCCATCTCCACTGGGATCAGTGATCCCAATGGGTTGACGGTGGGTGTGGGTCGCAATCAGCCAGGGTGGCACTTCATGCAGTGCCACCCTGCTGATTAAGACCTCGTTCTTCACCAGCCTTTTCATGGTGGTTTTACCACCATGAAAAGGCTGGTGGAGAACAGGTGCAGGGGGCCCCAGGGGGGTTCCTGCACATCTCATGCACTTGGCATGGGCAGTGCAGGGATCCCCCTGCACAGTACCATCGCAATGTTCACTGTCTGTTGTGCTGACAGTGAAAATTGCGAACGTGCTGGTGCACACTGCAAGCGACAGCATTGCGTCCAGCTTGATTTAAAGCGGGAGACAATGCTGCTGCCAGTTTTCCCCTAGGCTACCTAGCGAGAAACTCATAATTGGTCCAGCAGTGTGGTCACCCCTACACCGGCAGCCAGCCTATCCGAAGTTTGGCAGACAGGTATTCCCATCTGCCAAACTCATAATTAGGCCTTAAGTTCTAAGGTAAAATCTTTAACCAGAATGCACTGGCTTGGAATATCCACATACTCCGTCTTGGTCAGCCTAAGTTTGCACCTTGAGTCTGTTCACTCATGAACAGTGATTATTGATTGGCACATTAATTTTCTTGGTGCTTTCCCTTTTATATATTTATTTCAAATTCATTTCTCAGGTTAACACATTTTCTCATAGTTAAGTCTGCCTGCCATGTGCCATAGCGACCAGGTGTTGAGCTCAGGTTTAAATTATTGAAGCCTTTGTCTGGCCTAAGAGGTTAGTGATTTAGGGCCAGATGTAGGAACGCAAAAAATTGCGAGTCGGAAATAGCGACTCCATGCGAATCGCTATTTCTGACTCGCAAAACGATATGCCAGGAAAAATCGCTATTCCAAATAGCGATTCGGTGCGGAGTCGAACCCCAATTTGCGACCTCGCTTTTTGCGAGGTCGCTATTTGCGACCTCGCAATTTGCAAGGGCGCAAATTGCTCATAGGGTGTGGTCCGGTGTCGCAAATTGCGACTGACTCGCAAATTGCACGCAGGTGAAAATTAAACTTTTGAAAAACCCACTTCCTGGTTCTGAGTGATGACATCAGAACCAGGAAGTAACCCCATGGAACAGGGAGGAGCCCACCCAGCCCAAACTGCAGAGCCACACCCAGGTGAGAGGAGCTGCAGCAACAATGGCTACACAGGAGAAGGAGACACCCAGTGGAAGCAGAAAACGCAAACTTAAGTTTTCTGAGAAGGAGTTGGAGGTGCTCACCGAGGAGTGCTGCCTGCACCATGAGGAATTATTCGGCAAGGCAGCAATGAGTGTCCCAGACAACCACAAAAAGAAGATCTGGCATGACATCCTGAACAAAATTAATGCTATCAGTGTCAGCCACCGCACCCCGGATGAGGTCCGCAAAAGGTGGTATGACCTTCGCTCCAGGACCCAGGAGAGGGTTGTGGAGTGCATGAGGGAGATGCATGGCACTGGAGGAGGGCCATCTACTGTACCACCCCCTACAGTCATCGAAACCATGGTAGAGACAACTATGGAGCCGGAGGCTGTACTGGGCATTGGAGACATAGACAGTTCTGCATCAGGAACATCAAAAAGTAAGTACCAAAATTAATGTATTTACACCAACCTATGCACCATGCACACAATCACAGTACACATCAGCAGGCACCTCCACATTAGCTCCATTCACAGTTTTGCAACCTATAGAACAGTGCATTATGGGCAATGTAGTACAGTAGTCCAAATATAGGGAAATATTTATTCTGAGGCATCAAACATATGTGCGATACTGACCTATGTCCCACAGGTTTCCCACAACGCCCCCCCATCAGCACCACTGTGCAGGGAGAGGATAATGGCACTGACACACAGAAGGAGGCTGTCACAGACACCGCAGGGGAGTGCAGGACAACACCACCCGTCCAATCGGAACAGGAGAACATGGATGATCCTGCTCTCGGTACGGAGGCAGCCATTGGGACACCGGGGCCAATGCCTAGGGAGAACCAACCACAGGGAGCATCTGGCGCAGTGCGTAGATGACGACGCACAATGCAGTCTGTGAGTAGGGAGGATGTTGCCGATGAGGATTTCATGGGACTTGAGGCATCCTTATTGCAGAGTCACTGCCTGCAAAATAGACAAATGCGGTTAATGAACCGTAACCTCTCGAGACTGCAGACACAATCACGCCTGGGCTGGCAAATGTGGACAACCAGTTCACTACAATGAACACTCACTTGGGTAACCTGACTACCTCCATAGACAACTTGGTCAGGGAACTGGCAGCTGACAGGGCACAGGCACAGCGCGGGGGCGCAACACTGCTGCCCGTTTAGACAGGCTAGGTGTGTCTGCAGGGTGCCTGGCTACCAATACAACCTGCCTGTCAAGGCGCACTGTCAGCCTGCAAGTAGATCGAGGGCATTTTGCAGGAGATGTGGCTCAAGGACTTGGCCGCATCATCCATGTGGTGGACCTGTTGGAGACCAGACAGGCAGCAAGGGGCATTGGGAATACCCCGCAGGACAGTGAGGAGGTCTCCAGTGTGTGTATTGTGTCTGCCACTGATGCACGTGTGTTGTGGAGTAGCAGTGCATGGCAGGGCTCAGGGGACCAACCTGGAGTGAGCCATGGTGGCCGCAGTTGCAGGAGACTGTGAGCTACTGACGTGGTGTTACAGAGGCACATGCACATAATGTGTCAGATTACACTTTCTTTTTGCATACTGTAGTATAGTTGACAATTGTTTCCACATTATAGTCCTGCAATAAAAGGGTTAATTTGTTGAACTACACAACTGGGCAATGTGTGTCTTACATTAATGAGTGTTGTCATGGTTGCTACGTACCTGCCAAAGTAGTGGGTTGCTATGTGGTTCCGTCTCTGTCTGTCCTCCATTGAAATTCTTCTATCCCCAGTCTGTTGGTGTGTCACCCCATCCTCCTAATCTGTGTCGTCAGGGGTGAGATATAGCCCATGTCTGGTAGCAATGTTGTGTAGGATGGCACAGGTGGCAACTATCTTGCATGCTGTTTCTGGGGCATACTGAAGTGTCCCTCCACTTTTGTGCAGGCATCAGAATCGTGACTTCAACAAGCCAAACGTCCTCTCAATTACAGCTCTGGTCCGCCAATGTGCAATGTTGTATCGCCTCTCATTCTGATTGCCAGGTGTTAGGTATAGGGTGAGTATCCATAGTCTCAGGGCATATGCAATGTAACCTGTTTGACAAAAGAGGCAAATTTAGCAGAGCATTACAGGGTTACGCAGTAACATGTATGTAAGGCTTCAGAGTGTACTCGCCAGTACCTAATAAATATCCTTCTCCAAACTCCCCACGTTCTAGGCATTGGTGTATCCCACTGTCCCTGAATATGTATGCCTCATGTGTACTCCCAGGATATTTAGCCACAATGTCAGTAATGACATTATGGGCTTCACATACCACCTGGATGTTTAGTGGGAAGATTTCCTATTGCGGAACACATATTCCAGATTTGCTGGTGGGCAAATTGGTATATGTGTCCTGTCCACACACCCTATTACATGGGGGAAGTTGGCAATTCTGTAGAAGTCTAACTTGGTGCTGTTCATTTCTGCCTCATTTCTGGGAAGGGATATCTATTTGGACATGTGTGCGAGTATGGCATCTAGGAAACGTCTGAAGAATCGTGAGAGGGCACTTTGGGATACCCCACCTGCCACTGCAATCACCCCCTGATAGCTACCTGAGGCCAAGAGGTGCAGTGAGCAGAGCACTTGCACATGTGTGGGGATGGCGCTGCCGCTCATTGTCTGGCGTTCCAGCTGAGGTATCAGCCGTTCAATTATCTCTAAGATAACAGCGCTGCTCAGTCTGTATTTCTCATATATCTCCTCCTCAGTTTGTTGAAATAGTGTCTGCCTGGTTCGATTTATCCTCTCCTGTCTCTGCCTCATCCTCCTTTGCTGGGCAACCTGGACTCTCCTCCTCCATGGGATCACTTATAGTGCAGCCATTTTGAGTAGCCCTGATGCCTTCTGGGTCTCCTTTTATACTTTGGTTCTGGTTACCACCTGCTCTGAATCAGTGGTAATCTGGGTGTGCAAAACAGGCTTTTTGCGAGTAGTCGCAATTTGCGACTGGCTTTTGCATACGGTTTGCGACTCGCAATTTGCGACTTCCTAATTGCGAGTCGCCAAATTAGGTCGTAAATTTTGCGAGTCGGTAATGGGTTGCATCGCTATTTCGTTCTCTGCAATGGGATTTGTACATCCCATTTCGCATTTTGCGGGGTCTCAAATAGCGCTGCGACCCATTTGCGACTCGCAAACATTTGCTACATCTGGCCCTTAATTACTTTTGAGGGACTACCATCTACCTCAAATGATACTTTACATTATTAAATTAACCAACAGAGCTTTCTTTCCAAAACAATGCATTTCTCACAGTCTATTTTAACTTGCATTTATTTTCCATTTAATGTGTTCATTATATTTTTTATGCAGCTGCTGTAGGTGAAAGGTCAACAAAGTAGTTACAGACTATATTGGTTTTTTTTCCATTCCTCTAACCACCTCCCCAGACTTGCTGATCCTGCTCACATTACACACAGGGTCAAAAATGCTCTACTTCTTTTATGCTCTTCAACCACTGGGCTGAAGTCCCCACTGCACCTAAAAATGTTAGGTTTATGTCGCTGCCTAAGAAAATCATGAATGCTGTCACTGCTGTCATGAATGTGGTGAGTTAAAGGGAAAAGGGCTTGCAGGTGAGAGACAAAAAAGCGTGTAAAAATCACAATGGTCACTGAGTTCAGAGGTGTGTTCACTGAGCTTCTGAAAGGGCTTGGGCATAAGTCTCCCTGTTGTGACCAGAGCGTTGAGTACCAATGCTCTCATTTAACATCGAGATGTCCTGGTGCTCAACAAGGGCAATCCTTAAAGGTGTTGGGACTAACTTCCGGTTCGTACTATTTATTTTAAAGGACAGTCCTCAGAGAGTGGAACACAGACCAAGGATAAGATGCAGACCACAACATATCAGCTTCACCTTGTTCAAAACACAAAGCACAATACCAGCAGGGGAAATAACGGAGTATAGATGAAATAGCTGCTTTGTATGTAAACCGCATACAACCTGCATCGAAAATAAATCGTGAATCAGGCTTGCAGAATAGCTCAAATATACTAAAAGCTCTTTCCTTATCTGATTTTGAGCGATGCGAAATCAATGACTCTAATTTGGAAAACATAGGTTCTGAAGTACAAACATTCACGTTTCCTCAGGCCCCCAGCCTCCGCAGCACACCGGAGACGAATTTTCAGAGTAAAATTAGGATCTGAAAAACGGAGCCGGCTAGGCCTCGAGGCAGAGTGTGCTGACCTCATTATGTAGTACAGATTTTGTGCTCGAGCAGAAACTTCCCGTCCTCCATCACAGAACCCGCCCGGTCTCCGAGCGCGCGGCCTAGCTCCTACCTGCCCTTCATAAATGGCGCAGCCAAATTATATGTTCCTATAAATAGTCGCACAGGGTCAAGTAGTGTGATTTATCACACCCTGCTGACCAATGACACGTTTAGAAAGCGCCGGTTGTATATTTGAAGGCCTGTGAATGCAGAGTATTCTCGGGCAGCTCAGCCAGAGACTAATACAGCCGACAGAAAACCATTGCTATTAACACAGCAAACAGAGAGCAGTATGATGGGACACAATTTCCTTCACTGCGGTGCAGTGTCAAATATATAAAAATATTTCAGTTGTAAGTGCGTTTTTTTTACTCGCGGAAGAATCAATTCCGCTCCTAGTTTAAAATCCACTGCTTTCTCTTGGCCTCAGCCTGCTGATGGTGGTAATGTTCAGTGACATAGTTACTCAGCGCTAATGATCACCTTTGGGGATTTCCGGAGTGCTTGGCGCGCACCGGCCATCGGTGAAGTGTAATCAATAAACCTGTCGGCTAGACTTTTCATGTTGCATTTCCTGTTGGAACTGAATGAACACCGCCATTTACTGATCTGTGATGGCGTTCCCCTCGCCAAGTAGTTCCCGCTCACAGGGGAATGAAGCGAGAGCAGTTTATCTCCTGAAACATGCGGAAGGCGGTAACTAAAAGTGGGCAAGCAAATGGCTATTGCCTTCGGGAAGGTTCTGGGGGCAAAGGAAAAAAATGAGGGAGATTTAAAACAGCTGCAGTGTGTTCTACATTTTAAAGAATATAATATCCCACTCTTACCATTGACATTCGTGATACCAACATCTGTTATTTTCAGCGCCTAGAAAGGAAAGAAATGCGGTATAAATCAAGTCATTCATATTAATTACTTGACCAACCTGCTTTCACAAGTATACCTAAATGAACAACAGCGGTTCTAGGCAAAGGATAACTGTTACACAGTCAATAAATGTGAAAGGTACTGCAAAAATAACAATCATAAAGGGCCCGCGCAAAAATTGGAAAATACAGTAAACTATTATTACAGGCCGAATTTGACATGACATAACCAAGACATAAACGATGGACACATAAATAGTTGATGCTCAACTTATTACACAACAAAACCTAATGTGTTACAGATAAACAAGCAAACGTCACTGGGACAATAAGCTTTTTGGGTAGTCCATGAATGAAAATGGAAAATTGCGGGTTTTAATCCCTTCTCAAGTGCCAGAAGTGTCAACAGCATTTGGACCCAAAAGTCAAAGGTTCATCTTCAGGACTAAAAACAAAGAATATCGAAATTGTCTATGAATAGCTTATTAAATTAGACACAAAAAAAAAAATGCCAACAAAAGTGGGGAATAGTTTACCTCAGAGCTACCAGGAGATACACGCATTTTCTGTTTGTCTCCACAATTTTTTTCATTAGGGCCTTCTTGTGAAACTTCATGGACTTGTTCTCCTTTCTGCCCTTTCGTTGCCATACCTTCTGGCACTCAGGCCTATGTTGCACTGTGTTTACGCTACTTTTGTGGAGCAAACCTGGCACAACATGGTGGATTTTAGCATCCAACACACATCCTGATTTTCATGAGATCATATCTCAAAGTAATGCAAAATCGTGATATGCCTTTGATATGGCCAAAGAATGTGTGCATTGGCACATTGGTTGCCAAGTGTACCAGACCACAAAAAGTGAAAAAACGCACCCTATTTTAGTCAATACAGTGTATTTTTTCTCTCCCTTTCAAGCTAGTCAGCACAGCAACATGGCGCAGCACTGGCTTATATCAGTGAATAGTAAATCTGAGACTTATTCACGCGCAATTGCACTCACTACCTGTTACTGACTCTCACTCACTTTCACTCACACACCTGCTCACTCATACACATACACTGTCGCTCATAAATTTACTTTCACCCTCACGCATGCAAGCAACATACATTAAAACCATTTTTACTTACCACAGCTGCCACAAAGGGCCAATTTCTAGCTATGGGTGCTCCATTTTTTATTTCAATAATAGTACATTTTACAATATTATTCACAATTAGTCAAATGAAAAATGGACACATTTGAATGCGGAGTGGCCTTCTGTTCTTGTCACTAAGAGGCCAGGGTTCGCAAAAGCTGTGCCAGAGGTTACAAGGGGCATGCCAGGGGTCACAGTTGCGACTCCTGGCTACAGCTAAATGATGACCATGTGCAAAGGTACACTATGTAACCTTTGAAGACCACAACAATCCCTTAATAGGACAGAAAATAGTCTCTGTAAAAAGGGAAAATGGAGGCTAGAGAACCATTAGGCCCACAAAACTTCCTGGATATGCATCAACAATAGCTCCTCTTGTTTTGCAAGTCGTTGTTGCTTGAATGTGATTTTACCTTGAAAAAACAAAAGACAAGAGGAGTTTGGCAAAACAGGAACAGTTGGTTTAATTAAACTACACCTGGGAGAACAGTTACAGAAATGGGGTCTGAGGACTGTCTCCACATACAATCAATGCGAGCAGTGTATTATATATTTCTCTGAGTCCCATAAAACAATTTCAGCATTCCTTTTTAGGTAAGGAATGTGGGCCATTGTTTTGCAGTCATAAATAAGATCCTGATAAATGCAGGTGGGCCTCGACCTTTCGCAGACACAATGTGGGCCAGTGGGTAACCTGTCCAGATGTCGGGCCCGATGGGAGCGAGATTGCTACATGTTGCTGTGCGTGCTGTGTTCTGATTGACTAAGTGTTCCTAACTTCATGTGGCATCTGACTTTATGGTGTTTTGGGAATGAGCACACCGCTCTGACCATGTGGGTTCTATTGGGGACAATTTCCTTGGACCATTGTGGTGTCGCTGCCCCTATCTGTGGGATTGAGCTGACTTTCCTGTTCGCTCATCTGTCTGCCAGTTACATGCCACCCTACGTGCGACTTGTCAATCAGTAACCTCAGGCCTAGGTCTCAGAACCTGTCTGACCATGCACTTCTGAGGTAGGGTTGATGGAGAGTTCATGAGGGGTGAATTCGACAATAGCGATGCAATTTCATTTCTATATGTGAACATATCATGGTGCACATCAACATCAACTTTTTCAATATTAACATGGGGATTCCAGATCATTAATGTTCACTCACTGAATCTAGTCATTTGTTGTAACCAGGTTACATCTGGCTAGACACCTTGTGACTGCACATTACGTCCACATAGCAGCATCAATGAATATAAAACACCCTGACAAGAAGGGCAGGCAAAGACTGAGTGAGATGAGGGCTAGTATCAAAGCATTCTATACACAGTCTCTACCCCAAGTGAGGTAACTGCTCCTGTTCACAGAATAACAGCATCTTCATTTTGTTTGCCCCTTAAAATCTATGTTCGACATTTGCTTGCTACTTTCTTGTTTAATTATAAGTACCAAGGTCATGATTTTAATTTGGGTAGTTGAGGTAAAACACATGTTTAACCAAGGTAGACACACATTGTTAACATTGGGTGTGAAATAGTCTAGTCTACTTCCATATTTGATGCTGTCATGCCCACAACCACATCAGTCTTCTCCATCAACTTGCATCTCCAACAACATGGCTGAGGCACCAACCTCCATGGGGCACTGAGGGTTTGGCCCCAGCAATATTTTAGCTGAAGGGCTCCACTTATGCAGGGACAGTTCTTAAGAATCCTATACTGCCATACATACAGAGCACACATATGTCACATAAGTACTAAAGGTGCAGTACTTGAAAGAGTGTCACAGCTAGTTCAGGGACAGCCATGCCAGGGGTGTCTCTGCAGATGCGTTCAGCTGTGTGACAAAAGGGGCTACCATTAAGATGGGCATAACATTTTATAAAGCGCAAATGTTTGCCCATTAGCACCTGCATTCCCACTCAGATAACTCCCTATTGTGCAGATGGCGGGGGTGGGGGGTGAGGGTCTGTCAATAAATCTTTTTAGATAAATGTATGTCAACTGTAAGGCACAATGTACAATCGGTGGTCACCCAATCATGGCATTTTTAAAACTTCCCCTCAGTAAAGGTTCTAGGAAAAGATTGATTGGTTAAGGTCAAGAACCTTCAGTGTGTCAAATGTAATTGCTAATCTTAAAATATGTATTGTTAGGACACTTTTATAATTACATTTGGATGATTTAATCACAAAAATGAAAATCCATTTGAGGGGTTTTATTAGACATCACAATCTACATTCTTTTGTTAAAGATGTGTAACAAACCTCAATCAATCAGTATTTGTAAAGCGTGGTTACTCACCAGTGAGGGTCTCAAGGCCACGGGGGGGCCTCATCAGAAGAGCCACATCTTGAGGTTCTTCCTGAAGATGGTGAACGACAGGCTTTGTCTGAGGTGCAGGTAGGGGGAGGTTGTTCCAGCTCTTTGCTGCAGTGTAGGTGAAGGTTCGTCCTCCGGCGGTGGTTTGGCAGATGCGAGGGATGGGGGCCAGGGCCATCTGGGCGGGGCAGAGGGATATGTCTGGGGCATGGAAGGAGACGGAGTGGTTCAGGTAGATTGGTCCTGCGTTGTGTATGGTCTCAGTAAAACATAACACTTTAACTTATCATTTCAAAACAGGTTGGGTGCTTCTGGGGTGCAGTTTTTGATATGGTGGAAATGCAGATTTCAGGCCCTGAAAAAAGCTTTCATCTTGATAATTAAACATCTCTTTTAAACACTGGCACTCAATGATGCAACAATAGGCCCAGTACAATGTGGTTTTCTACCATCAGCACATGAAATGCAAACTCCATCCTTTCAGCACTTCACTGAGTGACTGTTGATTGCCTCCAAAAAAAAGCCAAGATAACAAATAATAAAACTTATGTTTTCCACTTTGTACGTAGCAACTAAGCGGCCCATTGTCAGGTATGACACCTTCAGTCATTTCGAGCTTTTCAAGCACAATTATGTTGTATTCCGGAATTGTGTTCCCTGTTAAAAATTCCAACAAGTAAAGAGCTGCTGGCTAAAAGGAGGGCCGTTTGAAAGTGTCACGAATGACATAAAATCTCATGGGAGTTGTGTTTTTATATTTTACACTTTACAAAGTACTAATCAGTTCACCGCTTTGTTGGTGCACTTATATTCTCAAAGCAGATGCACATTCAGTATTTTAAGCAAGGAGCATGGCACCCACCCAGGCAGTCCGAAAAGGCTAAGCTGTCAGGTGGGTCTAAAGTACCAGGTTCCCAAAAAAGACTCCAGCTGAGGCGCCAAACTGCCAGGGGCAGGAATAAGCCAAAATGCTTACTACCTATCCAAACTCTTTCAAACAACTCTGGCTTCAGACTCCTCACAAATCCTCTCAGGCACCTGCAGTCTCCACCTTGGCTGTTGTAGAAATCAGTCTTCTGCCAGTCCTCTTCAAACAATGGGCATCCACAGCCAGCCACCATGTCTGCATCCACACTGAGAGCAGTGCGCACTCACTTGCTGATTCTCAGGGGCATTATACTTAACCTGCACACACGGTGGACCACACACCATGTCATCCAACCCTTGACATTGAACCTATTAAAATGTTGGTTGACAATGAGGTGCAAGATCCAGTCATTCCTTTTCTATACTCTGCCCTTGGCAAGGTCTCTGTAGTCCTTCTCACATTATGACAAAAGGTATTTGAGTGATAGGAAAGGTACTGCTATGTGAGAGCCTGTTAGGTTAGTAAAACCCACTTAGGTAAGCCTGCCACACTCTTACCATACCTGCAATTTTTCTAAATTTATATTCCAAATGAGGTCATGTGACCGGGGTCCCACCAATAATTTTGTTAACCTGTCTCCAATGAAACATCTATGGCACTAGAATTACAGCTGGGGTATGGGAAGAAAGGCATTTAGGGACTACCATAATTGCAAGTTCAGGGATAGTAGTATCTCCTGTGATGCAACTCGCCTTCATGTGTGGAATCCCCCATAAGTAGTGAATGATTATCCTGAAAAAAACTTTCCAGGTTGGATCACCCATGCTGCCTCTGTGCCGGTGATGGTGGACAGGGCACCCAAACCCTCAGTTACAGGCATTACAAGCACTGGGGAGATCTCTGATGGGAAATATTAGTAGATAGATCGTCACTTTCCATTCATCTCCGGTGTCCAGCCACAAAATCGTATGGATCTGTTTTCACCCAGACTAGGAGCAGGAAGGGCGCACTAGACGAAAGACATTGGCTCTTTATTCCAGTCTCAAATTCAACACAAAGGAGATTAAGAATAGGTGCTGATTTGTTTAATTTCTTTTGTTCTTAGTCAGTTTTCTTTGACCAGCACCCAACAGGTTCTACCCAAAATGAGAGATAAGACTGGAAATGTAATTTTGTACACCTTTGACATGATTTTATGAAATAACAATTTTTAGAATCCGACACAGCAGAATAAGCGTATGCATCAACCTGAGTGATAAAGACCCTTTGCGGGCAACATATTCAGCGCCTGTAACAATGTGCAGTTTTTCAATAAGGCTATTTATCACTGAATCACCAGTTTGCTATAAATGATGCCCAGTACCTAGATATTGAGGTGTTTAACAATATTAATACTTTCTGTTAAGCCACACTTTTAGTCTGTGGATTGGCGTGTAAGTGACCTTTCAGGATAAACTCGTAGTTGGAGGCTCAAGCAAATTATATCAATAGTTAAAGGGCTTTGATGGCAGTTGCTTCATATTGTCACATTTTGCTGTAACAAAAAATCCCTGTTTCATAAACTCATTTGTATAGCACACTTAAGATTTGTTTTAGCAACCTCAATGTCCCAGCCCACCTGAAGTGAATACATCAGGAAGATGGACCATAAAACAGTGTTGCTCTGACTAATTTATAATGGAAGTCTGCTCAGCCAGTCCTTAGTATTCACACATGATTATATTAGTTACAGGGCAATGCCATACCTTTTGATTACTTCTGGGAATTAATCTATTAATCTTCATTACAGTGAAGAAGTCCCCTGTTCTAATCAATAGAAAGGCATTCCTGCTATGACGAACATCTAACAAGACATTACTCTGTCATATCATATTTCCCTTTTAAGAAACCTCAAACAAAACAATTTCTGGTTATGCTGCATTTATAGTAGTGCACAATGTTGATTGAACGTTCTGTAAATAGTGGCTGCCAGTAGAACCTGAAGTATTATGTCTGGGTTGCATATCAAGAACCCTACTCCCTTTCCACAAACCATACATAGACCACTGGTTTACAGATAACCATTACTGTGCCCAATGCAGAAAATGATAGTATTTTTTAAATCAGTACAAGCATGCACATAGTCTTGCTAAGCATGATTTCTAAGGTGGCCAACATTTTTAAGGGATGTCATTTTGAAAGGTTGGCCAAGGACAAACTCCACTTGGGTTATCTTTATTTATCAAAACATTTTGGAGTTTCTTTGCAGGATTACATTTTTTGTTATTCACAGTTACATTACATTTTTACATTAGATAATGAGGTTATCCTCACTCCTTTTCCCCTGATTTATGTACTCATGTCTAAATAATGAAAGACAACTACAATCTCATATAGCTGTTTACTCCTGTGGAATGTGAAAGACAGGCTTAATGAATAGGGAACAAGTGGCTCATTTTTTCTAATAATCCTTGTACTGAGTCTATTGACAGACCCAGTTAAATTTCAGCTTTTCACAAGTTGTATGTGTCAAGAGAATGGAAAACATATTTGAACTCAATGTCAGGAAAGAGAATCATTTGGCAATACCTAGTGGCAGTGGTAGGATCTTTGTGACTGCAAGGGTGGTTGAACATCCCCTGTTAGACCTGGAATCCTGGGTGTGGTTTCCCCTGCCCTTTTCCCTCTGCTTCCTGTGTTTTTGACTGTGTGCTGGACTTCATTTTTGCTGGTTTTGGTACTCTGGGCACTTTTCCGCTGCTGACCAGTACAAAGGTGCAAGTGCTCTCTGTGTAAATTGTATTGGTGATTGACTTTTCCATGATTGGCATATTTGGTTCACTAGTAAGTCCCTAGTAAAGTGCAATACATGTGCCCAGGGCCTGTACATCAAATGCTACTAGTGGGCCTGCAGCACTGATTGTACCTCCCACATGGGTATCCCTGTAAACATGACTCAGACCTGCCACTGCAGTGTCTGTGTGTGCAGTTTTAAACTGCCAATTCGACCTGGCAAGTGTACCCATTTGCCAGGCCCAAGCTTTCCCTTTTTGGTCATGTAAGGCACCCCTAAGGTAGGGCCTAGGTAGCCCATTAGGCAGGTTGCAGTGTATTTAAAAGGTAGGACATGTACTGTTGTGTTTTACATTTCCTCATAGAGAAATACTGCCAGATTTGGTTTTCACTATTGCAAGTCCCATCTCTCCCATAGGTTAACATGGGGACTGCCTTTAACTATCTTTTAAGTGCAGTTTCCCATTGAGAGCAGATGGAGATGTGGAGTTTGGGGTCTCTGAATTCACAATTCAAAAATACATCTTTTGATAAAGTTGGTTTTTAGATTGTCAGTTTGACAATGCCACTTTTAGAAAGTGTATATCAAAGCACATATTCACGTGAAACTCACTTTCAATTTTTTTATATTATAACTGAAAAATATATTGCTACCAACTTAATCATCCCACAAATTTTGAATAAAGATGGTAAATCGTCTGTCATAAGCATCCTAATTAGGTCCACTAAAACCAGTACCCGAACATGTGTAACAACACAAACTTTTAATATTCTAAGAAAACATTACCATAACATAGGATAGTCTTTGTGTAATCACACTGAAAAGCAGAATAATGAGAAAAAGTGCACCTCAAGTGAAAGAGACACCACATCAAAAAGCAATCAAGGAGTTGCTGGTATTTATATGGTCTCTGGTATATCTTATAAAGACAGCCTCTTACTGAAATTCGGATACATTTATTTATCAATACAGTAGTTTTTCTTCATTCAAAACACAATAAGAGAGGTCTCTCTTATTAGACTGTTGACTATGTTTCAACCCTAACAGAGGGTACCAGGATCTCATCAGGACAAGCAATGACCTGGGGAATGTTTGTTGTTACAATATGGAAAATTCAAGGACCTCATCTCGATTATAAGTAATGGTATCCATATAGTATCCATACTTGTGTCAATAGGTCCAGCTCAAGACGGTGCTCTAAACACCTTAATTAGAAATATGTGGCCTGGGCTGACTTACAGCTGTTCCCACAGTGAGGAACGCTGTACAACTGAAAACTCCAGATCAGAGGAATAGTAGGGGAACTTTTAGAAAGTGGGCATTTTCTTGTTTAAGCATTTTGTGCCTCTGCCTGCCTGTGGAATCCACATCTGGGTCAGACTGACAGTTGGGCTGTTTGTGAATTCCCTCTAGACAGTGACACAAAGGGAGCTGGGGAGTGTCCTGCATATTCTGATGAGTCTCCTGGGCTAGAGTGGGGAGGGAGGAGATGACACCTGCACCTGAAAGGGCTGTGCCTGCCTTCACACAATGCAGTCTCCAACCCCTGGAGTGTGCCTGGAGCCAGGCCTGGCCAACGCAGTATCTCGTCAACAACATATATTTTCCTTTGACGTTTGCCTACTTCAAAGGCAGAAATGGTTATAAGTAGTGGACCCAAAACCTTAAACTTTTAGAACACTTCTGCATCAACAGGAACCTCTGCCAAGGAGAAGAGCTGAAGAGTTGGAGGAGGAGCACTGCCCCTCTCCTGTTTTTGCTTTGCTGGGTTGGTTGCAGTTGCTGGTTCTTCCTTAGAGAGGACAAAGACTGAACTTTGCTGTTTATCCTGCTTTTGAAGTTTCTCCAAGGGCTTGGCCTGAGCTTGTCTCCTGTTAAGAAGTCTCAGGACAGCAAAGACTTCACCTACCAGCCTTTGGATTCACTTGCTGTGGACCCTAAATCACCAGGTGGTGCCTATTCAAGTTTCTGGGCCCTTAGGAGTGAAAGCTGGTTGTAAACCAAGAAAAAAGCTGGTTGTAAACCAAGAAAAAACAATGCCGGACGATGCCCCGACTGATGCCGCTGCCTGACCCCGCAACGCCACCTGCAACCGAAGCTGTAGTCCCCGCTGGAGTGCGTCAACCCCGACTGACATTGCAGGCCTGACACCGCCGCAGCCCAGCTAACATCCTGTGACTTTGTGAATTCTGAGTGCCGTGTCACTGACATCGGTGCCACCTGACTCCGCCACTACGCCTGCGGCCCTGTGGCTTGACCGTGACCCCATGAGGTCTCCCCACTGCATCTTGACCTGCCAGACATCGACACCGCCGGAGCGTAAGTAACCAACGCTTTGCATCACCTCAGCTCCACTACTCCACAGCAAGGTCCCAATGCTTCACCCCGATGCCTCCGTTCCACTGCTTTGTTGCACTGGAACAGACGCCGCACTGGATCCAGCAACACCTCGCTTCCCCGACTCCGTGCACTGGCTTGTTTCATCACTTTCAAAAAGGTACTGTACCTGAGGGTCCATGCGACTCCATGACCAGCACCTTTGCAGAGGATTGTTAGGAACGACTCTGTCATAATACCTTGATAACACAAAGTTGAAGTGTTTGTGTTTCTAAGCGCTATATTCAAGTTTAATCCTTGAAAATTCATAACTTTGCTTGTATATGTTGGATTTTTGTTGTTTTGTTTTTGTTATAATCAGATAAATTTCTGATATTTTCTAAACTGGTGTTGAGTCCTTTTGCGGTGTTTTCACTGTGTAACTGTGTGTGTTGGTACAATTACTTTAAACATTGCCTTTGAGATAAGTCTGACTGCTTGTGCCATGCTACCAAGGGGGTGAGGATGGGTTATCCTAGGTGTGTACCTCTCTTACCCTGACCAGAGTGAGGGTCCCTGCTTGGACAGAGTACAAACTGCCAACCAGAGATCCTATTTCTAACACCCCCATTGGAAAATTGCCTGCTGGAGAGACAGATGCCTTTTTGAGTCAGCACTTTTAGCGTTGGAGACAGCATTGTTAGATACCCTTTTAGAGTGTCTATCACAGTCGGTGCTGTCATAGAGAATGATGCACAGGAAAAGTCTCCTTAAGTTGCTACCCAAAAAGATTTTTATGGTCGTGCTTCAGAATAAGTGCACCTTTGCTGATCAACATTTGATTATCTTTCATGATCATGGGCCACTTTCGTTTTCAAAATTCTACCAATAGTTTATTCTCACTATATCTATCCCCGTTTTACTAGGGCTGCCATTTCCAGTGCTTCCCTTCACTGTGTTTTTTCTGCGTTTCTGTCACCCCTTGTTCATTTTAGTGAACTTTAGATCAATTTTTAAAGTGATTAACTCACTTTCTCTCCTTGCATGCAACACTCATTTTCCCCTTACTGGGTAAAAATAATATTATGACATATGCAGAAACTCCCTCCTCTGGCTTTAGCTTATTTCTTCTATTATGCATCATGTGTAGTCTCTAATATGAGTCAAAGGAGGAAAAGGTAGTTGGCGCTAAAATCCTTGCCCCCTGCCCCTTTTCTCCCAATGAATAACTAATGCACCTACCCAGTTAGTGCATTCACTGGAGACCTATGTGATGTCCTTCTACTTTTTCCCCAATTCTAGTATATTGTTTTCTGTTCTCAAGTCCTCGTGCTTACCTGTAGGTCACTGTTAGGATGCTATTCCCTCTCCAGTGTGTTGGAATTTGCTACCTACTATCCATTTTATAACTCTTGTCCAAACGTTTTAGAATTTGCTTCATGGATCAGCCTCAAGCCTTAGGTTCCCTGGGTTGTGTATTTTCAGTATGATCACCTAGTATCTTTCGTGCAAGCCAATCCTTTTGTCTCTCCTCTGAAGTCTGCTGTTTATCTTGGTGCTTTGTTTCCTACCTATTTTTGAACTGCTAATCTATGACCTTGCAGCTAATAATCTTTATAATTTGTCTCACTATCAATGTTCTGGAAATCAGCTTCTTTGCAGATCAGGCCATATACTTGTCCATTGTCATGTTTTTCTGCCAGTCTGCCATGAAACACACTGAGTATACTTAAGGGGAATTCATGAACCTGAAATCCTTCATGGGTTGGTATGCTCTGTAACTGAGCGTATGAAAAAATTGCTATTCAAACGCATTTGGACGACACCGGGCCAGGGATGCTCTGGTAATGAGAGGGAAAGTGGCCAAACCTGATTTCCCCCCATGAAGGCTGGATGAAAGAAGCAGAGCTGAAATTGGGTCTCTTCCGTAGGCTTGAACTTTTTGAGAAGAATGACTTCTTGAAGCACATAACACATCATATCTCTGGTTTAAAACAATCAGAGTGTGGCAGGAGTTTGTGATTTTCTATAAGGCGTTCAAGGCATATAAAATAGGATTGAGACAATGTGTCTGCTCCATGTTTTACTCTTTCCAATACAGTTGGTGTGTTGAGCTATTTCAAACTGGTTTAATATTGGAAACTTTCCCTAATGAAGGGTGGAGCATTGAGCCTGTCTCAATCTGTCTTCACTCCTCACCTCGAAGCCGGGAACCAAAACATTAACCAAGAACTAAAGAAACTCTTCTGGATGAGCATTAATCTTCATTCGATACGTATTTACATCGTAGGAATAATATTGTTTCAATGTAAATCGCTGTGATCATCAGAAAGTGTCAGTCTAGAAATGGCAAGGAAAAGGTCGCTTCAAAAACACATTGTGCTGTGCAGATTGATAGGAGGCAATTGCTTTGTTACGTACTAAGGCTATTTCCAACCCCCCCCCCCCAAGCGCCTGGGGAAAGCATGGCTTGCATCCATAGGAACTTGAGACGTCCGGTAAACACTGTTACACTGACATGGTTGCAGTCGCATGTGTGGCCAAGAAATATCACCCTCAAAGGAACCTCATTGTTTCATGTAAATGCATTTTTCTGGGAAATGGCACACAAACAACAGGCATGTTAATATTCATTAACTAATAATAAAATACTGCAAAACAACACACACGAGAGCCGCAATTGAAGCTCGAAAGGCTGCTCTTCCTGTGCACCTTTCAGCTATAATAACCGACTGCAAGCTGCGCATTGTTTAACCTTGACTCGCTGTCTCTGACAATGTCAATTTTCTTATTTAAATAATGTAATAACGCCGAGACGTTTAACCCGAATTTGCTTCCTTTGCATGAAGAAACTAAACAATTTTAGCGATCCGCCAGTGTAAAAGGTATACTTAAGAAAAAACATTACTCGGTGAATACTAATGACACGTGGCAGATGATTGCATTTTTTGCAAAAACGGTGACATGAGCCAGACTGCAAAAAGACTCCTGCTTTCGTCTGATTGCAAATTTCACTCTTGATTGAAAATCGTTCTCCGTTCAGATTTTTCCATGAATCACACTGATGGATTTCCCGCTAAGTAGCGATAATTTAGTACTATTTTTGAATTCTTCACGGATTTATTCGAAATTTCACAGCCCTAAAGAATGTTCATTCCTCTATAGAAATCAGTCGTAATCATGTAATTTACGAAGAAGTTGCAAAGAATACTTTTTTGGGGGCGTCCAGAACAGTTATGTTTTTGGCGATCTATGGGCTAACACTACACCTATTCAGACAATATTTACAGAAAATGGCAAAAGATTGGCATGCATTGTTCAAATATTTTAAGTCCACCCACCTTTGTAATAAAAAAAGGAACACCAACAGCACTTTTTGCATATGCTTTTTCTACTTTGTGTGATCAACGTATTAGTGTTCCCCAAGAACAGATGTTGAAGTTTCGTGAACATTTTCGTATAGTTTATATTATATGCCTAAATTGTTTAGCTACGCGATAGTGTAAAATGTATGCATTTCATAGTTTAGTTAGTCCTGATTCCCTAGAATTGTACACCTGTGTCGAGTTTCCCCTTTAAGTTTTCTAATTTGTTTAGGAAATCGAATTGTATTTTGTTA
This sequence comes from Pleurodeles waltl, assembly GCF_031143425.1. Classification (NCBI taxonomy): domain Eukaryota; kingdom Metazoa; phylum Chordata; class Amphibia; order Caudata; family Salamandridae; genus Pleurodeles; species Pleurodeles waltl. The sequence continues at coordinate 682,659,234 of NC_090449.1, read as the reverse complement.
CATTTGAAAACTATAAATAAAAAGTTGGATGAAGAAATATTTGCAAAAATCTAGAACAAATTAATTTGCTAAAGCATATACTTACAATTTCTATTAATCTTGTGTACATTTGACACAGAAAGCGATTAATTTAAAAAACCCATTGAGTATATATTTCAGATAATCCTTTACTGGTCTGAACACCAAAGTGGGGGCTTACACTATATTTACACTTCTAAGTGAAAACAGACGTGTGGCTACCCCCGTACACAGAGTGCTCCAACGACCCCACCCCCTTCTAGTTTTTGCGCTGCCTCTCCTCCCTATTTCCGTTTCAGCGATAGTCTGAATTTGGGGGTTACAATGTGGGTTGGGAAGCAAATTCTTTTGCGCTTACCAAGACCACTGTCTCATCAACCTTGGATCATTAACCCAGTTTCTTAGCACTTAAAACATGGCTGTTTATTTTAAACAAGTGAGGGTTCGCTTTTTTTGGTTCACATTCAAAACAACTTGCAAAAAGTAAATATTTTCTTCGAAAATACCATAAAATTGATACACCCAATTCCAAACCAAACATGCGTTAAAGAAGACATTAACTAGGCTGCATATACTGTTTTGCAGTAACTATTTCATGTTCATTTATTTGGATGTACACCACCCAGTCCCTTTTATCTGGTATGGTGGAAAGGTCTCGGAAAGCTATATGGTACCTTGTGGGGTAACACAACGAGGACTTGATACTTTGTTGGCCTAGGCTGAGGTTGTGTCATTTTTACTCCTTTTTCTTTTGGAGTTAAGTCGGTCATGTCACCTATTCATTCACTGAAGATTCTGAATTCCATGAACACTGTGGGTGAAAGAAATGAGTTCCATTAATCGAAGTCCTTTATATTCCATTACTTGTATGAGCACTTTCATGGCGATGGAGTTTCATACCATGGGTATTTTTAAATAGGAGACCAGTATTTAAGGTGAAATTCTGAAAACTACAGCTAAAGGAAAATATGAGTTAGTATGTATAGTATCAAGGAAGTGATGGCATGAAAGTACAAAGAGGAACAAGGTCATTATGATGGTAAAAAAGGGCCATGCAACATGCGCATTTATGTATACATTTAGTTAGTTATTTATGTATCTACTTGTCATATGGGTTTCTATAGTACCCAGACGTCTATAGTGCCATATTGGAGAGCCAGGGAGCCATCCTGTAGACAAAGACTCATGGGAAGTACAGGGAGGGTCTGTCAATCTATCCCTTTGTAAACCAGAGTAGATGACATATCTATGCTTTTGTGAAACCAATTTGTTGTAGGAGAGGTATGATGATACCCCTTTTGTGGTCCTTTCCTATTGACAATGGGGGCACCACATAAGGGGGGCCAAATGACTGAGATGGACGATGGTTTCACAAGTCGGAGAAGTAGTAGATCAGAATTCACTTGCTAGAGACACATGATATTCAGCAACATCTAACATCAAATTTCCATCTGCAGTTTTCTGCAAATGTGCGTATCACCGACATATATTCAGTAGTCCAACTTGTACCTTTCAAGAATGTGATGCAACATGGACAGATATATTTTGAACAGTGTCGATGATGATGACCCTTGTAAAGCTTTTTGCCCATAGGAACGTTTATATGCTCTGAAAACCATCAGTTTGGATTTGCACTCTGTCACGTTTTGTTGAGCACTACTGTGCCCTTCCAGGAGAGGCCAACCATTTACAAAATCAATCCAACCTCACTCCAAAAAGTAGCAGACAATCTAACTGAAATGTCACGTCCTGTCTTTACAGGTCAATTCATGCACATTTCTTCCTTTTTAACTTTGAACATATGCAATAACTTAAATTCTCAGACACAGGGACCACAGGGCTAGATACACATTATCTCTTAAGGTTCCAATATAAAACCGTATTTTGTTTAATAGAAACATGAGCATACCCATTGTACGTGGCTGCAAAGTGTCTGCCCCTCCTAGGTTTGGTCACTAAAAAGTTAAGGAATGCACCTCAGATGTCTAAAACCTATTGGATCATAAGGTCTACCGACCACCACCCCTTCTGCAATGTTTGAATTTCAAGAGTAAACCTGAGTGTCATGCATAACATACAAGCTTAAACTTCCATGCTTGCTGGGTATATGGAGTCGAGCTTTTTAGCCTGCACAAAATTGCATGCACATTGATATACTTTATGTTCTATGTAGAGAGAATTAAACCTTCTCTTTCCAGTCAGACTTTTTATTTGGGAAAGGGTTCATTTCAGTGCACAGGGAGGGTTTGTGTACTATGGTGGAAGAGGAGGAGAGAGGGGAAGGGATGGAAGAGCCAGAGTGAGATTTCTGATTACCTGCCATATTATCTAAGATTGTCTCTAATGTAGTCCTTCGAAAGTGCCTACATAACTAGTATCCCAGACTGGCCCAAGGCACTCAACATACTGTATATTGACACAAATGAATCTCTCAATGCCAGGTAATGCAAACTACACACACCTAATGAACAATACACACTGCTTAAGTCACGGATAAATGAAATATTTGAGAGGACTTGTTCTCCTGTTTTGTATTTGGTCTATAAAGTATGGTTTCCTTTTTTTCATTTCCGCCCTCCAGCCTTGCAGCGAACATTTCTGCACTATCTTTGACATATGACTGCTCTGAAATAATCAGATTGATGTAGACTGACACAAATCACTCCTTATTACTTCAGATTCCAGAATTACGAGGAGCAGAGAGTTGAAAAAGCACAATGAGCAGTAACTAATATCCACCATATATTACATCCAAGAATAGATTAACATATGAAACAACGCCTCGGAGCATTGCGCTATAATTAGCCTGCAGAACACTATTTTATCTCCACATTCAACACGAGCTATTAGGGACAGTAAATCATGCCTTCAGTAAGGAGTACTTACACAAACACGATAACAGTGGTTAGGAGGGCTGCATGGAGAGGTTGCCACTGAGGGCTCTAAAGCTTGCAGTGCAGGTTGCGAACGGTGGCTTAAATCCTCCACTTCCGGTCTAAAGATGTCCCAGGTTGTGGCAAAAGTTAAAAACAATGGCAATTGCAAAGACTGCATTGGTGTCAGGCTAAGTTGTGCCTTTACAATTTATCAGTTTTTTTTACAATGACACACTTCATCACCAGTTTGAGTGACCCGATTGAGCAAAATCTTGTTTTGAAGTAGGCAGGCACAGCAAAAATATTTTTTTCACTGCTCAGTGCAAAATCATTTTCACACCTCGATTAGTGCAATTTATAGTGGAAAATTATACAACATTTTGCAATCTAAAAAACCCAGCCCCTGGTGTTGAAACACATATAAGACTTGACTGAAAGTGGTGCTGTCTAAGCCCTGATCAGTTGCAGAAGAGTAACAATTACATATCTTGTGGTCTCACTACATACAGCTTCAGCTCTCTGTCATGGACAGCATTGCATACAATGCCACACAGTGTGGGCTTTAATTTAGCCTCTACTTATAATTGGGTAGATTTATTTTCTGTCTCAGTTCCCTGCTCTTTAATGGGTCAACTTTACTTCTTATTCTTGTGTTTTCCCCACCACTCGATAGTTTCTTCTCTACCCATGCCTTTGTTGAGCTCAGTTGTATCCTTCATCGCCTGACATGACTAAATAGTTTTTCTTTTTTGTTTGCTATTTCATTTTAAATCTCATTTAGGGCCAGATGTAGGTACATTCTGAATTACGACCTGCAAATTGCGAGTCAGACTGACTCGCAATTTGCGAGTTGCAATTCAGAATGTTGGATGGTGTCCCTGACACCATCTGCAATTCGCATGGGGTTCGCAAAGGCCCACCTCATGAATATTCATGAGGTGGGTCGCAATTTGCGACCCCCTTGCGAATGGCGGCCCTCACAGGGATGGTGGCCTGCTGCGGACAGCAGACCACCATGTCTATGACTGCTTTTTAATAAAGCAGTTTTTTTTTTTGTAATGCAGCTTGTTTTCCTAAGGGAAAACGAGATGCATTACAAAAACGAAAAATGAAACGTTTTCCAGGACCACTGCCTGCTCTGAAAAAATGTTTGCAATGCCATTCTCAACGGGGAAGGGGTCCCCTTCCCTTTTGCGAATGGGTTACCACCCATTACAAAAGGGTGCAAACTGCGATTGGTTTGCGTTCGCGGTCACAAAGCAATCCTGCATTACACTGCGACTCGCAATTAGGAAGGGAACACACCTTCCTAATTGCGACTCGCAAATTACCGAATCGCAAAACGAGGTAGGTGCATTGCAAAGTGCATTTTGCATGTCGCAAACCGTGAAATTCGCTGTTTGCGACGTGCAAACTGCTTACTACATCTGGCCCTTGGTCCTTTATGCAAGTGCTATCCCCGTCTTTCTTATAGCTCTAGGTGCCCTCCTTCACTTGTTCCCCCATTACCTATAGCTTCTCTCTTCTCCACCTCTCTCCACTTGTATGACACTAAACACTTCTGCTTGTAGGTGTCACACTCTCCCTGCCCTCCTCCACCCTCTTCCCCTCCAATGCCTATCACTTCCCTTCTCCAACTGACTCTCTGCCCTCCCCTTACTCTCAATTCCTCATCACGCCCCATCCCACTAACCCTTTCCTGTCACCTCGTCACTATTCAAAATTGCTGAAGCTGTTGGTTTTGCCACTGCTGGATGTTTTTAAAATGCATGACATTGGCAAAGACAACATTGACAAGAGGTCATAATAAAAGTGTAGTTCTTTTGCTTTCAAGATGGGTGCCACGTTTGTGACACAACACACCAGACCATCTTGAATGCGTACAAAATAAAATTTTCATACTTTCCAGGCGGCTGTGACATTGTGTAACACAACATGCATGCAGCACCCTGTCAGCCATCTTGAAAGTATGGAAAATAACTATTGTACTTTCAAGATGGAGGGCACATAGCATGATACAATATGGTATAACACATATGGTGGCTATTTTGAAAGTACAACAACATTAGTTTCTATACTTTCAAAATAGCTCCACATTGCATCATGCTACGTTGCATCACCCAATGTGATGGCCACCTAGAATGCACAGCAAATAGGCTTTCAAGAAGGCAAGTCACCACAAATGGTTTCTCCAATGCTACATATTTCAAAGCATCCAGCATTTGTAAAGCCAATAGTGGTGACCAAAAAGCACTGGCAAAGCGAGAACAACTTACTTTGCCCAGGTATGGTATTTAAAGTTAGCACTGCTTCTGACCAGTTCCCTGAGACACCAAATGAGATCAGAAATTAAGTTCAACACTTTGAAAAGGCTATAATTGCAAAAAAGGCACAACATGGGAAGGTAAATAAGACACTACCTCACCAATGCACACAAGCCTACCATGTAAGTAAGTAATGCTTGCTGACTAAACTTAGGGAATTCATTTTCATGTACAATGGTGCTCCATAGACACCGGTTTAACAGCTTATTTATTCAAATTCAGTACTGTGGAGAAAGTGTTACAGAAATATATGAAACCTTTGTACAGGAAGAAAGATACTTTTCTCTAGACTTGTAAAAAGAAGTGAAAGAAAGAGGACAAGACTGCTTGATGTTATTCCATTATGCTTGCACAGAGTGGGCAAAGTGACCTTTATAAATACTGCTTCTCAGGCAGTAGAAGCAGAACATCATATTCCAAAAGAACATAATTGAAGGCAAGCTAATGCCACGAAGGAAATTGCAAACAGGCATTAGCATGAGAGGGACATTTTAGAAGGCCTTCACTTCTGCACAAACTTGGGCTTTGTGGCTTGGATGAAAGAAAGTGTTTCTTCCACACAGTGAAGAGATTTATATTGAATGTTTGCATGCCAGACATACACTCAGTAGTGGAACATATATTAAAAACCTGCACTATGGGTGTTCATGTAGGAAATACATATTAATTAATAAAGCATTACATCGTTATCAATTTTCTAATTTTTTTAATGTATAAGGAAAAAAAGACTTAAATGATTATAGTTTCTCATTTGTCTTGTTTTTGCCGAACGAAGCGGCCTACTTGATGACGTCACTCTTTTGCGCATACTCTGACCACCGAAGATCAGGGGAAGCAGAGATGTTTGATGCTTACAGCTGTGGACGCTACCAGGAGTTTGAGGCAACCGCTCAGAAAGTTTTAGTCAATAAACAGCCCTGGAAATGAATTAACGGCCCACGATGCCTACTTCTTACAAACCATATCAATAACATGATTCACATGAACTAGTATATCTTTCTCTCAAGACAAGTATCAGGGTAGTAAATTCTTTCTGAGGTGCCCCAAAGCGATGTCATCACGCCTAAAACAAAGTCAGATATTCTAACAACCAATCATTATTCATACCTACTTTGCAAATGTAATAAATCAAAAATGAAAAGGCGAAATAAAAGGCAAGGGCTACTTAACACTATTTTCCTCATGACTTTGAAAATGGATGGATGTGGCAAACATTTTAGCTCTAAGTAAGTTAAATGGGATGCCACAGACACAATTTTAATGCAAAACCCCACTTAGCCAACACTTTGCCAACTACAGATAGTAATTGTAATATTTGAGAGAACTATCGAAGTGTTTGCAAGAGAAAATCTTTGCAATATTGCCCACTCAGACTCATTACATCTTTCTTTGCTTCAAAACGGATTTAGCTGGTACAGGTATCAAAGGCACCCTTCCGTTTTTTATATCTTCTGAGCTTGGCCTTTCACCTACTCTAGTTAAAACAGCATGACTATGGGGCACACCGGATAACCAAGATTCCAGAATTATGCATCTAGACTTGTTTTTAGTGTGACGAACAGAGGTAATATCTTATTATATATAAGCCAGGATGCCTATTGAGAACATATACCGGAATATGTTTACATCTCTGCTCTGACATAACAACCACAATGTTCAAATACCAGCATTTAAAGGGACATTCATTTCTTCAAATGCCAGCACTTGCAGGCAGACTCATTATCAAGACACAGTGACCTTAATATGACCTACAATAAGAGTTTCTGTTCCCATAGGGATTACAAGTCCCAGAAGTAGGGCATGAAGTAAGTACAAGAATCAGTGATGCATTCTTGATTCCTGTGGTAATTCCCATTTCCCTGAGGATCCCCAGGTTAAACTAGTGATACTGGGGTACTCCCCACCCCATAAGTTATTTATAACCCTCGTTTGCAGGGGAGGGGACTGCCAGGCCGATTTACAGACATCTTGTTATGGGCTCCCCAGGCCATCTTACGCAAACCGTGATCTGTCACAACAGACAAAATAAATCCATTTTGCGCTATTTTGTGAAAGAAGAAATGAAACTTAAAAATATTGAACCAGGACAAAAATTAACAACATTGATTCTTGAAGCATTGCTAAACTAACATAATGCATATTTAGCATCTGCAATTCATTTTGCACGCCTATAAATTTCTATATATAGGGCATACCAGTCCACAAGTACCAAAAAAAAGTTTCACCTTTTTGCTCGTAATGACAATATGAATGGAATAAACTGATTTTACTTAAATGTCAGTATTCCAAAATGTCTCCTCCAGCACCAGAGTTCCGATGCATTCATGCTGTTCCTGTCCTGTTTCTTCAGTGCCCATCGTTTGCATTCTTTTAGTGACACTAGGGATACAATCACATTACATTTATGACCCCAGTTGTTGTAAATACATGAGTACATTTGAAAGTCTTGTCCAAGTCTTTTGGTCACAGCTCTGGCCAGGACTAAGCTGCAGAATGAATCTTGACTCTTTGAACCCTTATTATTGATGGTTGAGTCCAGAATACAGAAGCAATCCATACTTGTGGGTCTTCCCCATCAATTTTAAAGCTCAATGCTGCAGCTACTGTCATCACCTTGATCTTTTTACATGAGATATAGGCAAATCCTTTCAATATGCTAATTGACTTTTAATGTGATGGCTCTCATGTCGTATTGACTTTGGTGATGAGAGGTGTGTCCTCTGCATACAAACTATTGTTGATGTTTTCTAAGCTGGTTTCGAATTCATGCTAAACTTCAAGGCTAACCTCTCCCAATATGGAGTCTACTGATAAGTCACATCGGTAGGGTGAGAGAATGCAGTCTTGCCTAACTCCTTTGTCAATGTGGAACCATGTTCTTTCTTCAATGTTTCTTTTCCCATTGTGTACATTATGCATGAGAACAACGAGATGTTCCGTGAAACCGATCGTCCTAAGAACGTTCCACACATTGATATGATTGATACAATCAAATGAATTGCTCTAGTGAATAATGCACATGTTAATTCCTGTTGGCATTCCTTGTTTATTTTGATTATCCAGTGGGAGTCAGCAATGATGTTTCATGTTTTCCAGCTTTACTTAAACCCAGCTTGTATATCTTGTAATTCGCTTTCCACTGGCTCTAACCTGCTTTAATATATCCCAAGTATGATCTTACTAGCATGTGGAATTAGGTAAGTTATAATTTGTAGTCTTTCAGGTCTCCATTTTGTTACCCATTGATTTATTTCGAATCAACTGAATCATCTTCTGTGGCTTGTAATATTTCCCCAGCAGTGTCATCAATTTCTGTAGCATTCCTTTTTGGAAGTGACTTCTTTGCTGATCTGAGTTTTCTCCCATTTGTAAAGGATATTGTGTGACTCTAATGTTCTCTAGGCTGTTCTAGATATTGGCATCCTCACTGTTGAGGCCTTCTGTGTTTTATTTTCATGTCTGTTCGATCTAAGTGGCATAAACTCTCCTCTAACATATTACTTAGTGGTTTGAACTACTTTTTGATATTGTCGATCTTAAAAAAAATGTATTTCCATTTGTGTTTGCATATTCAACACTGTTGCATACATTGTTGTATTGTTGGATTTAGTCTATAGTAGCTGCCATCAGAAATTCGTTTTTGCAATATTGGTGTATCTTATACCGATTCTACTGTTTGTTCTGTCATGTATTTGGATTTTGTTTTTTGTTTTGGGTAACCTCTTCTGAGATTGATTGTTAGTGCTTTATTTGATTTCTTTCAATAGTTATCTTGACTCCATAGCATTCGAATTCAGCATTTCAATCATTTTTGGACATTTTGCTTAACATTGGCAGGCATATTTTCCAGATCATATCTGGTCTTAATAATCTTCTTCAGCTTCATTTGAATTTTACAGTTGAGCAATTATAGATCTGTTCTTTGGGGTGCTTCAGACAATGTCTTCAACACTATATCTGAGATTGCCATATTTTTGCATTGATATGTATTCAGTTGGATTACTGTGTGCTCTCTCTGATTAAGCCCATGTATATGATTTTCACTTATATGTCATTTTTCTATGTAATTTTCGCATGCAAGGCCATGCAATCCAATTATGTTACCTTCTTTTGCATTACCTACTTTGGCGTTCCACTCTCCAACCACCAATGCACATACAGTTTGTTGCATGTTCTGCCAGTTAAACTTAGGCCTAATCATAAAATTGATGTTAGAGTTTGATGGATGGATTATTCCACTACAAACATGACAAATGTCCCAACTACCTTGTTACAAGTGCATGATGTCCTTTGGCATTTGTTTTAAGTCAGATGGGATAGCCGTCATGTCGTCATGTCTGTGGAATAGTAAATTATTCGCCAAACTCTAAATCAGACCCTTAGCCCATCTTCATCTCTATCAATTGTTGTTGCCTAAACTTTGATGATTGTTTCGTTGATGCTCTATCCACGGATTCTGGTTGATAGAAGTCTATCATTCATCGCATTGTATCAAATTACAATCTTTGCACTGTTCTTCCTGAGTATAAAAGCAACTCTAGTTCTTCTTTGTTTTTGTCCCCTTTGTAGTAACCTGTGTAGTCTTCATACTTCCTAATGGAAATATCCAATTCCAATCCACTTAAATTTACTGATCCAAAGGTGTCAATTTTAAACTGACCAATTTCATTATTTATTATGTCATGCTTTCCTTGCACTGTGCCTCCGATTTTGTTTGCTTCGTGTGTTGCCTTGGTGCAAACCTTTAATTAGAAACATATTAATTTTGGCCCATTTTCAATTTTTCGAGAACAAAAATGGGGCAAATTGATTTTGCCCACTTTTTTTGTGTTTTGTTTTGTTTCCGCATCAGGTTTCCGTATGTTCCCAGAAGTGCCTCAGCCAACCAACTATTCCTGTTTTAGATACTTGGATCAACACTCACTACCTGAACTATCTTTAAAAGGCTGAGGCCCATATTTATACTTTTTTAGCGCTGCATTTGTGCCGCTTTTTGATGCAAAAGCGGCACAAACGTACAAAATACTTTTGTATTTTGTAAGTTTGCCCCGCTTTTGCGTCAAAAATCGGTCCAAACGTGGCGCTAAAAAAGTATAAATATGGGCCTAAATATTTTATTTTCCAGCAGTCTGAGTAAAAAAGCTAAACAGTTTATCTGACGACACGGTTTTTCTTCCTGTTATATTTTAAGCTGTATTTGATTCTCATTTGTTATGTTTTTTAACAGTTCCAGCATCCCAATATAATGTTAAATGAAAATGGGTCTAAAAAATGACTGTGACAAATATCACAATGTAGTATGGAACAAATCTGAGAGAATCTGCAAAAAGAATGCAGAGATCCACTTGTCAATGTTGCTTAAAGAGCAGAGCCTGCAGTAGTTTTGTTCAGAGAAAACAATTTCAGGCATGAACTGAACTGCACTTTTAGAGTGTGCCTGCTGAGCCTTTATCAGACAGCTGAGGAACTTTCCCTTTTCAGAGCTCTCCTCACACACTGCTGTTTGATTGATATGTCCATAATTGAAAAGATACACTTTGTATTGCGCACCTCATGCATTTCGTATGTGTACCAGCTTCTGGCATCTTCCTGTAAAGTTCAAACCTTTCTGTATGTTATTTATAATGCTTCCAAAGTTTGGTCATTTAATCCCCGACCCAATACCAAGTCCTTTGCACTTTCTTTGCGATAACATGTAAAAATGTGTACAGAATTATTACCACCAAATTGAATTTGACATTCATTATATCAATTTCACAAGGATAAAAGGTTGATTCAGCCTTCACAGAATTCAAACCTGCGACCTGCAGATCACAAACAGACCTCACTAATGAGGAGTGAAGTAATTAATTTGTCCTACTAATTACTTGTGAGGCAGAAATTCCAAAGAGAAAAAATAAATGAGCCATTAGACTGTGGAGGCTGAGCAAATGAAGAGTGAGAATAGAACGACAGTGTACTAAGTTGTTCGTACAAAACGTTACAGAATCACGCCATCAGGTCTTAACCTGCAAAAGGTAGACGAAAGAAGGAAACCAGTAGGGTTAAATGTGAGCATAAAGTTCAGTACAGCCAAATGTGGAAGACGCTTACCAAACGTAAGGCTCAATGCAGTCTGGGTTGCTTAGTAAAATTTAGAAATTGTTGGAATTATGAATTGAGTGATGTTTATCCCACTCAGTAATTACCATGTGCAAAAAAGTCCACACCCCTGCAATTTTTCCTTGGAACATGTGGGCACATCAAACCTGCTGACACATCCAAGGCAAAATGCCTCTTAATTGCCAGGACATTTAGATGTTAGTATAGAAAGCACCAATATCGGCATATTATGCCCCATTTAAGACGACAAAACTTGTAACTGGTGATTGTAATCAAACCTGATAAATTCTAATCCCCACAATGCCTTTGGAGCACTCAGAATTAGGGTGTCAGAGGTTACAGTTTAGGACCTGATTTAGAGTTTGGCAGACGGGGTGCTCCATCTTAAACGTGATGGAGTACCCTGTCCACCAAACCCTAGCACCTGGCCTTACTAAAAATTTTCATCTCCAAAGTAAGGCAAACCTGCCACAAAGTGTTGGGGTAGATGTATTGCATTTGTGTTGGGTAATTCCCCAACCTTTGTCAAACTTTGTAAATCTAGGCCTATGCTCACCTGCCCCATTTAGAGTCAAGCTGACAATAACCCATAGGCCCTTCATTGATGGAGTAGAGGCAGTCAGAGAAAGAACGTTTCACTACCCACCCTATCTAGGGTGGATGGTCTGATGTCTTTTTGCTTTCCAAAACCACCAGGACCCCCACCCCACCACCACAAGTAGGGACGAAACTCTCAGTGTGTGGGAGTCATAAGTTTTTGTGTTTTTCAGAAACGAACACTCACTTTGGGAGTTTGTTTCTCTGAAACAAAACCTTGAAATAAGTTTTGGGAATGGCCATCAAAACGGATAGCTGCTATTCACAAAACATTTTATACATCGAATGAAACTGCTGTGATGACAGTTCTTTTCAGTGTACAGAGATGTCAGCTGGGCTGGCAGGTATCTCTAAGTCTGATGGATGGTAGTCCATCAGGAGGACAGAAATAAAGTCTTCCTGCACCCTTATGGACAGAGTTCCGTCCGTCAAACCAGAAATCAGGCCTTAAGTCTTTCGAGTGGAACGGACCATGGTAATGGTTCACTTAGTGCTAGGGACATATGAATTGAAGTATTTGTGTGAAAATATTTTTGACAAATTCAAAAGTCTAAGGACTTTGATTAAACAGAATCAAGGTAATTGCCTTTCAAACATTTTCGATTATTGCAATATTTTATGTAACCTAAACTTTTATTATCATCCTCTTTGCTTTAATACTTCCAAATCTTTACAGATATGTAAAGCCACATCTTAGAAGAGAGTTTTAGTCAGGAAGGTAATTTAATAAGATGATAAAGGTGGGCGGGCATTTGGGTTTCACTTCCTGTTCACCTCTATCCTTCCAGTACTGCTATAGGCATATTATAAATACTAATATTGTGTCCATTAATTCTTTCAGTACTGCATGTCATGTTACTTTGTTTTCTTCTCTTCTGGATTCAGATTTTTTTAGGGAAATCCTTTTTCTCACCACATCCCATCGTGTATTTTTTGCTTTCAAATAATATTAGACATTTCTTTACATGATGAATCTTTTTAAAGGTAAGTAGTAATGTATTGAATATATGTATTGCTTGGATGTCAATACTATTTAAATTGCAAACTAAAGAAACTCATTGGGGGCCTTATTATGAGCTGAGTTATCTCATCTGTAGCAGCAACATTGTGTGAAATAACCCACATCCCTACTGCAAGTGTGTCTGAGCCTGGCAGGTCCAAAAACTCTGAACCCAATAACATCTGGGCTGGAGACAGTGGGGCTGTAAATCTTGCTGCTGGTCAGAGTCTGGAGGCAGCAGCATTGCTGCCCCCGACTGCCCCCTGCAGTGATCTGTGGGTGCAGATAATGCTCCCTCAGGAAAGGCACAAGTGTTCTCTTCACCCCCGCTGCTCCACCCATTGTGTCCCGTAAATACTTTTGGCCTGCTCAAAGCAGACAGAAAATGTCTGTGTTTTTGCCAAAACGGTGAAAAGCTGCCTGTGGGCTCACAAGTGTTAAAACCTGGGACCCAGAACTTTATAATGGACTTTGTCTGGAGGGGTATATAAAAGTTTTAAAAATGTCCTATATCAATTACTGGAGCTCCTGCTGTCTAGCTCCATACTCTAGAACTTCCTTTCCTATGAACTGCATCTTGTTAAGGAAACAACAACACTTTCTTTTCCTAGCGTGAGATTACATAGATTTCAATAATGTAATGTTTCCCTGACTTGTGGAGATCACATATATTGCATAGGCAGCAGTGATATTTTTCACCAGCAAATAAAATGGTAAATTGATCTACAGGCCTGGCAACCTCTTGATGCAAAACTGCATCAAAATTACATGCAGCTCGGAAATATTGATTAAAAAAATGATGCCAGAGCTGGTGCAGTCATGTAATCTGTCTGCTTGAAGTCAAACCACACAAAAACTCTCCAGGCTTTACGACTTATGTGTTTCATAAAACACTGAATGACTCTGTACCTTTAACCTGTCAGCCAGTCAGCCAGCATTTCAGATTTGAAAGAATTCACTTGAAAACCATTCTGTTCCCATGTATCACCTCATTACTTAAGACAAGTGAGATATTTCATCACATCACCTGCAAAGATTAAGATTTGTGCACCTATTCGCAAACACCCCTTAGAGATTGCGCCAACCTGCCTAATCAGTATCACTGAAATATAATTACAAGGTCACCACAGGTCACTGTAGGTCATCAGTTAATCTCTTCTGTGAATAGGTCTTTCAAAGTGACTGCAGGAGATTATTCTTTGGATCTATTCTTGGGCTTTATGATGTCCCAGAGGTGTTTACTTGGAAGATGTCAGGGTCAGGATGCAGGGGTCACTGCAAATGAATGCAGATGTCCCACAGATGATTTGTGTGGCCTTCACGGAGCCTTCTATGGGAGAGCATGGGAGAGGTTATGCTGCCAATTAATGTAGATCATTTGACAGCCTCCCCAGATCCCAAAGCCTTATGTTCATTAGCTTGCAGAAACCTGCAGATTTGTCATGTCTCCTATCCTTATGTTGTACACTCACCCCTCTTGTAGGCAAGAAGTGCCATAGTACATACATTGAGCTTCACAAAAAACAATATGCAAAATATGCTTTCCCCTGGTTTTGCATTGGTTTATGGGATTAGTGTACTTTTAGTATTGTAAAAGGGGTCCCTCAGGACCCTGTCTAGATTTATAAATGCGCTCTCACAAATGTGAGTCATATCTTACATTGGAAACATACAGCCCGAGGCAAATCAAGTCTTTCTCTAGTGGAGTTGATAGTCGGTAAAATTTTCTGGATCTATAGACATGAATGTATAGTCTGCTTGCAAATAAATTCTGCATTGGGCTCTTGTCTCACTGAGGTGGGTCAATTCACAGTTTGAGGATTTAAACCGCTAATTAGTGTGAAGCAGATTACATTCTAAAATATTTAAATTACTCATTGGGCAATCGATTTTTTTGTTGGGGAGGTTTGTCATAAGTTCCAGTAGATATCTTATACTTCGAACTGAGAGCTTATTTTGAGCTAAGATTTTCAGTGGGCCCGCCAGCACTCGTTTTTGGGTACTGGTTTTTATTTTACCTCATCAGAAGTTGATCCAGAGTATTAGAGAGAAAACACAAAAGGACAAAGAAAGAAGTAGGAAATAAAGATGGACAAATGGTGACAAAGAAAAAAAGCACGGATGTAAGGGTATGCAGAATTTGTGCCACTTTTTTTTTTACCCCCAACATTTTGCCTCCTTAACTGCAGCTTCTAATTGAACAGTGCTGCAGTAGGAGTTAGCTAAATGGCTGTGGAGAGGGTGTGGGGGGAGGGGTGTGGGCAGAGATATTGGGGGAGAGGCGTAAAAAAAAAAAAAAAAAAAAAAATGTCAATCACAGCACTAGTGTTGAGAGTATCTCAGTGTTCGCCCTCTGGTGAAATGTCAAATCATGAAAAAGAACCAGAGTGAAACAATGCAGCAGGACGTGTCTGGTGGCGGATAAAAGAGACATGAGGTGGAATCTAGACTGTGCAGTTTTGGGATTTAGCACCCTTGATTATTTCGGGAGACTTTGAAAGATGACTCTGTGAAACAACATCTCAAAGATGTCTTATTATTTTAAGGTGCAGTGAAAGCTGTTGAGATATGTCATGGGTTGTTCAAGCTGTCCATGGGTTTCTGAAGTGGGTCATGAAATGCTGCTGTGTTAATGCAGTGTTCACAAGCAGCAAAATACTGACAACTTCAATCCGGAGACAAGCTCAGGACTTGTGAAATCGTGAAATCGTGCAGGGATAGGATATAATGGCAAACTACCAGAGGATAGTACAAACATCCACAGAGCAGTTGATGTAGCGAAGACTATAGCTTCATTGAGTAACGGGGGCCTTGCCAAAGGGCACTTTACTGTAACTGGAGAAGCTCGATCATGAGTGACTCTGCATTGAATAATTTCGTGTTTATGGTCCAGGTGAGACCAGATTAGAGATGTCATGGTGAGCAGTGGAGACAGAGGCATATAACAGGCAGAGCGCTACACTAAGCCGTGGATTTTTACACATTTACGATTTAAGTCACTGGAGATAAAACTATTTGCCAAGAACCTCACAATGCATTTGGTTTACTTCTAGAGATTATGAGCACTGTTTCCAAACCCAAGACCGTTTTCATCAATCACTTTGTCCAACCACGTGAACCCTTTGCTAAGTGGAAATCCAAGAACACCTGTATGTGTAATATGAAAGAGCAAAGACGGAGTTGCACAAGTAACTGAATTATACATGTCTGGGAGGCAGCAAAACGAGTTTCGTGGTGTATTGAGCATAACTTACACTATTTGACTCATTCAACTGATTATTAGCTATTTTAATAACTGCTGAGCACAAGTTCCATTGGACTGCCTCAAGCCTGTCTAATGTGTGCCTAATGGTATTTAGGGCTTCTCCAGTGCTTCCTTTGGCATCAAATGCTGCTAACGTGATATATATATATTTTTTTAATATAAAATATTGTTAATGAGACCTGCACAGCACGATGGAATACTCAGCTAAATATCCATCAATACATTTGGTAACATTTTATATCATCGTCCTTGGTGTAAAACACTCCTTCTCGGCAAGTTCAAATTCTTTTTTGTACATAAGCAAAGAACATCAGTGTAGATATAAAGGTGAAGGTATTGGGGTACCCTTACCCTTTTTTCTTCAGGTTGTGTCCAGTCTTGTATACGCAAACTGAAGATACCGCTGTCAGCTTGCACTGCATGTGCCTCTGACTAGTTGCTCTTTTCTCTTTACTTGTTCCTTAACAGTACATTAATAGATATGATCAGTTTGAACTCACTCTACTTTAAGTACTTACATCTTATCAGCGGTCAAGCTCCTCAATATAACTAGCAGTCCTGGTGATCACCAGCAGACTTTTATGCAACAGAGGATCACAATGTCAACTGATTTTAGTGAGACAAAGAGCAGTCAGTAACCTTGAAGGGGTCCCCTATAGGTGTGCGCGAAATTTGAGTGATTTGCTTTTGCGTAATTATGTAAAACTTCCTACAAAATTACATGAAATTACATGTAATGATATGAACTACAAATCAGCCATTTGCTGCTGTATTTTAGCATGAAATGTGTCCTCATACCCACTTTCGACGTGAGGATGTGTCTTGTGCTGAAAGAAGTGCTAAAAATCAAAAGCACCTGAAACGACAGCCAATCGCTTTTTATTCACATTGGTCCAATGTGTTTGCGCTACATTTTGCAGTGAACAGCATGTGGTTACAAATAGCGCAATTTTAGGAAATTTGCATACTTTAGGGTCAGATGTATCAAAGGGTTTTACCCACTCTGTGTGTATGGGAAAATGCTTTAGTACATATGCCTTAAAAGTCATGTAAAATTACCAGAATTACTCTAATAACGCCGGCATCATGTTTGCATGTCTACACTGGCACAGCATCACATGTGCCTTATAAGTAATACTTCAAGTCAGTTCGCTAGAGTGTCATTCATATTCATTTATTGAATTACATATTCCTTTTGTGAGATGTTCTAAGAGTAAATTGTTTCAGATAACCCACTGTATTTGTTATAATATTAATAAAGGTTGAAAGCACCCATGGTTTTATGCTCAAAATGTTAACTTGATCACAGAAATCCGATCGTTAAACATTGTCTGGTTGTCTTGCCATATTCTTAATAGTCAAGTGCCTTTTTCAAGGTCAACATACATTTAGGTTGTGAAGAGTCTCACACATAAAGAGCCGAAGGGCAAGAAAAATATCTGCTAACATAACATAATGCTCTAGTAAAGTTGCACTTTTACGAAATTGAGCGTCAGCAAAAGACAACTCTGAGATGTGCCCTCATGAATACTTCTCTAGGTAACTGATTTAGTTGGCCATGAATTGTGGGATAACCGTTTTGTCATAGCACTAATTATAGATTACATGTTATCCTAAACTGATTCAAACCCTCTCACGGACGCATAACTCATACAGGGACCAGCGCATGCAGACCTACTTTCAGAATGGCCAGTTCAAGGTAGCGAATTTTCATGTTTGCAATTTCATAATAAGTTTAACCTCAGAGCAGCTAAATTCAGACTGACAAATTAATGGAAATGAGACCCCCAGCCGGACCAAGTTGGTGAAGAATAATTTGTGAGCACAATGGACCAGATTTGCGTGTAATCCAGATCTGCGAAATCGACCACATTTGCAGTCCAATGTTGAGCCCACGTTAGAAATGCTCACCCCGAGCAAAACCAACATTTGCTCTAACTGACAGGTGCAAAAGTAAAATTTTCATATTGCTTGTCAGTCTAAAGGTTGGCACAAATGTGTATTGTGTTAGTTTTCCTGGTTTGCGCTATGCAATTGCGTTAATGAACAATTTTACTTAGAGTTGTGCGTCACGCTCAGTGGCCTAATATGAAAGCATTTCAAGAAAGGTCCTTGACCCATTTCATGAGTCTTGGTTTTCCCTGAAATGCTGTAACAACTACCTGCCCTTAGCAATTATTGGAATTTGTATGGCCAGCAGCCCAATCTGCAAGAGATGATTAGTTAACAGACTCACTCTTGAAGGCTGTTTGTTTGCTAGGGGGTAACAGTCATTTTTCATAGACTGCCATTTACATGGTTGCCACAGAGGATAAGGAACATTCTCATGAAGGCCAGGGGCCATACTATGGAAACAGCGCATTTTTCCTAATTGCACCATGGCACACCTTTCAAAAGTTGCGATGGATGCAAAGAAGGACAGTGAGTTGTATTAGAAAGAATGTGCTGGCCCTGGTCACCCACAATTTGTGCTGTCGTGGGGGCAGCGCATTCAAGCACAGTGCAAGCGCAATGCCACTGGCACTTTGAAGAGGGAAGACAGTCCCCTTGCAGGCAGGTGCAGTGCGTTACTGCACCCGCCTGAAGAGGTATGTTTGGGTGGTCGGTGGACCCTGTTTCTCCACTTCAGAGGGCTAAGTTTAGGAGGTGCAGTGAAAGTTTGTGGTAGACTTTCAGTGCATTTCCTAAGTTCATGTTTGTCTCTTTACCTGCATCTGTAATACTGCGTGGGCACAGAGGTAAAGTTATTCCCTCTTTTGCATGGGGCCAAGCCCCCATCCAAATGTGGAAACACCCTCTTATGATAGCTCTGGTGCTACATTGTGCCAGCACTATCGGTATTACAGAAGGGGACACACATGCATCTGCAGCCCCTTCTGTAATACCATTGCGAACCAGGGGAACACAAAGTGGGAACACACTTCTGTTGTGCCCACTTTGTTGGCAGGAGAATCTTCTTCTGTTGAACAGCACTGAATCTGCTTTGGCAGTGTATGCATCTATAGAAAGTATTACACAAACACCTTCTTGAGCGCCTTCTACAACAGAAAAGTTGGTACAATACTTGCCATTGTAATTAACAAGTGATAAGTGCACATCAGCATTTGCTTCCCCTTTTCTAATAAATTCCCACTGCTTTAATCTTGATCATCACCACGGGGAGGTGCCAAACCCTGGGGCGGAGGGAGGGGGCCAGCCCCCCCCCCCACGTTATCATAAAAATGCCCCCTAAACTTCGCCCACCGGGGGCTTAAAAAAGGCAAGGCGTGGGAGCCCAGGTTTCATTTAAAAAAAAAAAAAAATTACACCGGATCGGGGGATTCACCCCAACTCACATTGCAATTTTTTTTTCAAAATGCTATTTAGCACGGGGGGTCTTTTTGCAATCCCAGTACCAGAGCTAAGGGGTCAGGGTGTCTGTACCCTGGCCCCTTTTCTTGTTTTTTTACATTTTTGTCTGGGACTTGCGTGAGCTGAGTACCAACATTGCTGACAATGCTTCCTTGTTGAAGTGTTGTCAGCCAATCAGATCTCAGCACCAGATCAGGAAGGGTCACGAATCCTTCACATCCTGATATATACCAATTTTTATTTCCTTACATTTCTCAAAAACTACTGAACGGATTTACACCAAATTCCAAAGGGGGCTCCTTCTGGACCAGGGGCTACCTTTCTGCCAAATTTGGTGTCATTCTGTCTAGTAGTTTTGGCGCTATCGCTGTTCAAAATCTCAACAGAAAAATTAATGAGGAAACCGTGTTTTGGGAACTCCCCTTTCTCTTGCCCCCCCCCCAGACGGGTCACTCATGACTTTCCATACAGAGTCTGATGTGAGCGTGAACAGTTTTTGAGATATTTCATGAAGATTTGTCAAGGGGCCCCAAAGTTATTAGCAAAACAAAAAAAGTTAAGGTAACTTCTTGATTGAGAATTGCATAAAAAGGAAGATGATTATTACGGGAATGTCAAGAGTTATATAAAATGTGTATAAGTAATATGTTTGAAAAAAAAAGTTGAAATTTTTAAAAAAACATGGCAATACTCTGTCTAATGGGTTAAACTAAAACAAGACAGCATTCCCAGTCACTTTAAGATGGCTGCTAGGTGTGCATGTACTAAATGTAGTACGTTTTTTCTTTTGTGTTTATGTTTATAATATAATGGAAAGGGAAATGGGTTAGTGAATATTTCTGGGAGCAAGGGAGCTGAGTCTCCTGAAACGCGTTAGAGAATCTCTTTTTTGCTGTTTTGTTTGTCTGCCTTATTAAAAGATATTTTCCGTAACCAGTAAGTGGCTGTGACACTATCTTCTTTTCAAGAAGGTTTTTTGTGTTGATTTATTAGGGTTCGCGACCCTGTCACAGCCTGCCACCTTGGAGCTGACTTCTTCGCGGTGTTTTCAGACTTTTGTTATATACGTATATATATATATATATATATATATATATATATATATATATATAAGGTCGCCACTAGGTAGTTATAGTTAGGACCTAGTTTCTATATAAAAAGCGTTTATTTACTTGCCTATATCTTTGGCGCCACTGGACAATCTTCACAAAACTTTCAAAAAAGAATTGCCAGTCCAGGACCACCACCCCCCCCAGGGTTAATCTTTAAAAAAAGAAAGGTGGTCCCTATGGGAACCCCAAGCCCTGGGGACCACAAGCCCCCGGGCGTTCTATATAGATACATGCGGGGGCCCGTGGCCACCCCCACATCACAGGACCCCCCCCCCCAGGGCAAACAGAAAACAATTGAAAGGGGGTTCCTTCCAGACACCCTGGGGCTATCTTCATATTGGAGGGGGGCTACATGGCCGCCTCATGAAGCCACAGATGGCCCCGGGGACTGCCACCCCCCCCCCAGAACCGGCTCCTGCTCTGTCGGATATAGCTGTTTGCTATGGCTTGACTGCAGCACAGCTGCTACAGCCAAACCACAGCAAACACTCAGTTATTTGACAGCGGGACCTTTAATGCAGGTTCCGCTGTCAAACAGCAGTGTTTCATCTCTGTCCCCTGCACACGTGCAGAGGACAGCGTTGAAATGCTTCAGCAAGCACGGAGCTGCTATCAAAGCTGCTCCATGCTTGCTGAACCATTGGCACTGCTTGGGATGCCTTTAAGGCTTCCCCAACAGTGTCAGGTAGCCCATAAAGGGCTTTTTATTTAAACATTGTTTTTTAATAAAGAAATAAATATATAATGAGGGACCGCGGGGAGCCCTTAATGGCTCTCTGTCCATCCCAGGTACTGCATAAAGGGCATTTTAGTTACAATAAATTTTTTTTTAAAAAAATGGGGATGGACCACTCGCGGTCCCAGATAGCTCATAAAGGGCTAAAAAAAAACACTGTAGCTTGGTGTGAAGGTCTCAGACCTTCACACACTAAGCTTTAGGGGTTTGAGTCCAACTGGACAATTTTTTTTTTTTTTAAATATAGTAATAAAACAATTATTATATTTAAAAAAATACATTTGTGATTTTAAATTGGAAACAAATAACTCTTTCTAAGTATAGCAGGCACGAAAGACAACAAAAACTCTATCTCTCTCCCTCTCACTTTCTTTTGCTCTCTTTGTTTCTCTTTCAATCAATTCTCCCGCTCACACAACCACTCAGACATTTACAAACCCACTCAGAGTCCCACTCAGACACTCACACACCCACTTTCAGACCCACTCAAACTCTCACTCACACACTCACAGACCCACTCAGACCCTTATGTACTCACTCACATCCCTAGCCAAACCCTCACATGCCCACTCAGACCCACTCAGACAGTTACGCACCCACTCACACACCAACTCAGACCATCACACAACCACTCACAGACCCATTTACACTCAAATGCACCCACTCACAGACCGTGCACACACTGACACATTGAGTAAAACATTGATATGTACGCACTCTCACACCCAGACAGACAGCCTGAAAGCCACTCTCATCCCCAGAAAACTCTCTCACAGCTATTCTCACACCCAGAGAAGCCTTGACCAGCTCCTGCTGCGGAACAGCTAAAGCTATGTGCACACCTTAGTTTTGGGTGATTATGGGGTGTTGTCCGCTGGGCCTGGCTAAAGGCTAGGTCTTGCGGGTAACCGCCCCTGTGCATGGGTGGAGACTGCATGGTGCAAGGTTGAGTGCTTTTAGGGGAATTGCCTCAGGGCAGGCCCTGTGGCCAACTGCGCACGGCCTTTGGTTAAAAGGGTGTTCTAGTTAGGAAAAATAATTTAAAAAACATAGAAATTAACTTTAAAAAACAAAGGTTAAAGGGATGTTATAGTCAAGCTCAGATTCTAACTGTACCAAACCATAGAAATTCACCAGTTACAGTTAGAGTTACCTTAAGTAACTATAACTCATGCTCTAAGGTAACTATAACACGCGCACATGCCATGCACTGCCATTACCCCACAAATTACGGCAATCATGCCATCTTTCATAACATCTTTGATAATATCGATATAATATTTGCAGTAACATTTTTGCCAAAAAAACTGTGCATGGTGAGAGCATGAGTTTTAGTTACTTTAGGGGGCGAGTTATAGTTACTTGATGAACATGAAGCTTTGTGTATTCCTATGTTCACCAAAGTGACAAATGATGCACATAGCAACCATCCTGATTTCAGTGCTCTTCACGAGGCCCTGCCTGTTACCTCATCCATTTCCAGTTAATATCCTATAGTGATGCTACTATGTGCCAACCCAGCATTTCATTATGTTTCATTCTCTGCACCAGTAATGATGAAAACGCTGTGGATTCCTTTCTGTACTTTTGTGTGTTTTCAGTTCTGGGCGGCATGTTTTGCTGTGGTTTAGATCCGATCTCTTGTAAAATATCCTCCTGTTCTTTAAGCTGAATCTCGCTACCTATACCTCTCGGGAGGGTCACAAAATATGTTTAACTGGCACAGCTTCATGTCCTTAGAGGTATGTGAAGGCAGTGCTTGGTGCGAACATCTTTTATCTCTGTATTTTGAAAGCAGGTTTCTGGTCGGTGTATGGTGTGATAATATTTATGCCTATTTGTTGTTCCACATTTGTTGTGATAGTGATATGTTCTGTTATGTTTTTGTGTTGCATTACTGCAGTTTGATGTTTTTGTGGGGTGCTCTGCCTGTGTGTTTCAACAGTTTTTTTGTGTTGTGCCCGCTTATGTTTTGTCTTGTTATATTGCTTTGTGTGATTTTCTCTTCTTTACTTTAGATAAGTCAACAAATACTGCAATGTTACCAGCCAAAATCGGCACATTTCGTTCAAGTGCCTGTGACAAGCGAAAATGTACCACTGTCTAAAGCGGAAAAAAGCGCTGTTGCAGCTCCTCAAATATTTGACACGTCATCCCAAAAGTGTGGCAGAGACTCTATCTAAAATTAGGACTTGCAGTGCTCACTTTATGCGATACGGCCCCCTAGTGTGAAAAAAGCATTAGCATCACAGCGTTTCAGCTGCAGCAGTCTGTTTCAGTGAAAGCAGTTGAGTATAATATGTATCATGCGGTCATGCATTGTGAGGTGTTGGGGATACAGCAGAGCTTTTTGGTCGGCTCTGGACAGCATGACCAAATGATAAGCATTAGCTACCCACTGGCCTTGCACAGTGTATTAATCTTTTTTTACTGCTCTGTCACATGAATTGATATCCTCATTTTTCCAGCCCATGGGCTACAGTTCTGCAAAGTGACTCCTATTTTCATTTGGATCCATACAGGGAGAAAAATTACATGCATAATACATTATTGATTTTTGGCTAAAATATATAAAATCACATATGATGGATTGTAGTTGGCTTAACGCCAGCACAGTGCATGCAAACACTTTGTAGAGCCCAGCCACAGTTGTTTGGGACTATATTAGGAGTAAGGGTTGATGGCGGTGGTAGGGGAGTTGGGGGTGGGGGGGTCCCACCACTCAGCAAATTATAAAATATGAAAGTGAGTGCCTTATATGCACCAATGTTTCACTGGTTGGGATTTAATGTAATGAATGTTGGGAATCCTGTAATATGTAATGTGAATGCAAATGTTGTACTTTCCAATCCGCAAATAATCATACTTCATGCTCTCATCCCATTTCAGTGCAGTGCGAATTGACTAAACACACAACATCTTTTAACCACATAGCCTGATGAATCTATTCAATATCCACATGTATATTGTTAACATTTAAATGTGAATCATGTAAAGTTACATCTGGCACTGTAGGTTGTATACATGCATAGGTAAGGTTTGAAATATATACTACATATGGGGCCAGATGTAGCAAAAATAAAAATTGCGACTCGCATTTTGCGAGTTGATGCGACTCGCAAAATGCGAGTCGCAATATGTAATGCCAGAAAAAAAAACGATCCGATTTTGCGACTCGCAGCCGGACTCGCAACGCAGTGTGCGAGTCCGCAGATAGCGAGGTCGCTTTTTGCGAGTGTGCAAAAAACGAACTCGCAATTAGCGAGTAGGTGTCGCAAATTGCGATTTCCTTGAAAATTGCTTGCAGGTGCAGCAGAAAACTCCAGAAACCACACCAGAACACTCTGGAAACACCTCCTGGCACATGATGATGACATCACAGCCAGGAAGTTTATTTTTTCCACTTAACAAATGGAGTTTTTGGTCAATAGGTGAGTTGACACGTACCGTCCAAAATATTGTGTAGCAATGTGGTCCCGTCTCAGTCTGCCTTGATTAGCTATACTCCTATCCCCATGATGGCGATGTGGTTGTTCTTGCTCTTCATCATCCGGATCTGGGTCTGCAGGGGTGAGAGGTAGCCCACGTCGGGTGGCTATGTTGTGGAGGATGGCGCACGCAACCACAATTTTGAATGCGGTAATGGGGGTGTATTGGAGGGCGCCTCCACTGCGGTGGAGGCATCTGAATCTTGCCTTCAGGAGTCCGAAGGTGCGCTCTATCAGGTTCCTGGTCCTCTTATGCGCACTGTTGTATTGCTTCTCTGATTCAGTGCTGGGTGGGAGTCATGATCCAAGGCCTGAGAGCATAGGCACTGTCACCTGTTGGGCACAAAAGTACACTGTTAGGAAGTCCAGATAGTTGTGCACAGTGACCTGTGTGTATGTCTGCAAGTGTCTTTAGCTCTACCTAGGAGGTAACCGTCTCCGAATTCCCCACGTTCCAGGCGTTGATGTATCCCACTATGCCTAAAAATGTATGAGTCATGGGTACTGCCTGGAAACTTAGCTACGATGTCCGTGATGACATAATGGGCATCACAAACAACCTGTATGTTGAGTGAGTGGGTACACTTTCTGTTGCGGAAAATGTGTTCCAGATTTGCAGGGGGGCATATTTGAATGTGTGTCCCATCTACACACCCTATGACATGGGGAAAGTGGGCAATCCTGTAAAAGTCCAGCTTGGTGCTGTTCATTTCTGCCTCATTCCTTGGTAAGTATATGAAGTGAGACATGTGCGTGACTAAGGCATCTAGGAAGGCCCTGAGGAACCTTGACACTGCACTTTGGGATACCCCACCTGCCACAGCAATGACCCCCTGATAGCTCCCTGAGGCCAAGAGGTGCAGTGAGCATAGTACTTGCACATGCGTAGGAATGGCGCAGCCACGCAGAGTCTGGTGTTCTAGCTGTGGTTTGAGTAAATCTATTAATTCTAGAATGGCTGCGCTGCTAAAGCTGTATTTGTCATAGATCTCCTCTTCAGTTTGCTGAAAAAGAGTCTGCCTGGTTCTATATATCTTCTCCTGTCTGTGGCCCCTCCTCCTCCTCTGCTGGGCTGCGTAGACTCTCCTCCTCACTTCTATCAGGTATATCTCCGCCATCTTGAGTAACCCAGATGGCTTCTGGGTCCCCTTTTATACTTTGGTAATGGTTACCACCTGCTCTGAGTTAGTGGTAAATGGGACATGCAAACTGGGCTTTTTGCGACTAGTCGCAATTTGCGAGTTGCAATTGCATAAGGTTTGCGACTCGCAAATTGCGACTTGCTATTTGCGGGTCGCTAAATGGGGTCGCAACGGATGCGACTCGCAAACGGGTCCCATCGCTTTTTGCGAGTCGGAAATGGGCTTTTTGCATCCCATTTCCGATTTTGCACTGTCGCAAATTGCGATTCTGCCCGTTTGCGAGTCGCAAACCTTTGCTACATCTGGCCCATAGTGTCATATCACGTTTTGCCAAAAAGGACCTGATTACAAGTATCCTCATGCTGTGGACACTTCGCAAACACCTATTTATGCAGGGATCTCCATTATAAGTGGTGCAAAGTTTAGCAAACCTGATAATAGCCATGTGCGACAAAGTGCACACCTTCCTTTAAATCTCAGGAGGTCAAATATGACAGGAATTAATAGAGGGAAGTCCCAGTTTTCACAGGGAGTTGCACATTTTTTTGTTTACTTGAAGTTTAGGGATACCCACAAACTGTGGTCAGAATTTGATCATAATTTGGCCCGGGCACCGACAAAAAAGTGGTCCACATTTCCGGATCTCTCCCGTTCATGAAACACCATTTGGTTGTCTCATTGTGCTCATTGTTACAGAAATGTTAAAAAAATTATGTATTATAAAGCTCATAGAGCCAAAAACATTGATGAAAACAAGAAGAGCTACATTTGGTTGGGTGGGCGAGGTGCAATAAAATGGCCCAAAAGCCACAACTCCTGATCTGGCTGTGTTTGCTACCTGGATATTCTTTTAACCGGCATAGCCGGTCTTTTAATATCCTGGCTGGTTTGAAAATAAAAGAAAATCTCCTAAAGCTGGTATTTTCTAATCTATCAATATGTTCTTTTAACAGTAAGCCTAAGATGAGAGCAGTTGTAAATGTAGGCTAAAGGTGCTTAGTGGTCCATGGCTGACATTTTTAAATAATTTTTCATTATTATGTTCCAACCTTTGCATGCTTCTAAAAGATGACCAAACAGAAGGGTATTTTTTTTTAATTTAGTTCTACTTAACGTAAAATCTTCCCATTGGAATCAGATCAATTACGTGAGCACAGTTACATTACAGATGATCAAATTCATTTTTATTTTAGACCTTAGGCAATTAAGTCATTTGCCCAGAATCACAGGATGCAGAACTCATAATTAAAAACAGGGCACAGTTGTGCCTTAGGCACCAGCCCTTCGCCCAATGCAAGACTGCCTGCCTTCCCCATCTGACACTGACACAAACCTACATGTTTGAATATTGTAGGAAAGTACCACCTTTCTTGGCATGTGTCTCCCAATTTCTGCCTGATTGTTTTGCCTGTCTCACTGGGATCCTGCTAGCCAGGATCCCAGTACTCATAGTTTGTGGCCTAATGTGTGTGTTGTCAGTATGCTTAACTGTGTCACTGAAGTTATGCTAACCAGAACTCCAGTGCTTATGCTCTCTCTACTTACCAAATTAGTCACTATAGTTTAGTGAATTCATATTCAAATTGCAATTGGCACACTGGACCCCCCTTATAAGTCCCTAGTATATGGTGCCTAGGTACCCAGGGCATTGGGTTTCCAGGCGATCCTTATGGGCTGCAGCATTTCTTTTGCCAGCCATAAGGAGCTCAGGCAAACCTTTCTTCAGGACTGCCACAGCAGCCTGAGTGTAATAGTGTCCATACTATTTCACAGCCCTTATCACTGCACTTAAGTAACTTATAAGTCACCTATGTTTCTAGCCTTCATTTACTGAAGGCTGTGTGCAAAGTGACTAATGAGCAGCTCAATCCCAGGAAGGCAGAACAATGCATTTCCTTTGGGAGGAGGGCGTTACACCCTCTCCCTTTGGAAATAGGTGTTACATGCTTGAAAGGGGTAGCCTCCCAGAGCATCTGGAAACGCTTTGAAGGGTGCAGATGATGCCTTCCTTGCATAAGCCAGTCTACACCAGTACAGGGACCCCCAGTCCCCGCTCTGGCACGAAACTGGACAATGGAAAGGGGAGTGATCACTCCCCTGTCCATCACCACCCAGGGGTGGTGCCCAAAGCTCCTCCAGTATGTACCTGGCATTAGCCATCTTGGATTCCAAGGTGTGGAGACACTCTAGAGATCTCTGAGTGGCCAGTGCCAGCAGGTGAAGTCAGAAACTCCTCCTCATAGATGCATACCTGGGTAGGTAGCCAATCCCTCTCTAAGGGCTATCTAGGATCTCTCCTCTGGGTGTTTCCTCAGATTCAGCTTGCAAGACTCCTTCAGGAATCGTCTACATCTTCTGCTACAGCTACTGACTGTCAGATCAACAGCCGACTGCTCCAGGAACCGCTGTAATTGCAACAAAGTATCCACGATGGCTCCTGTGACCTGCAACGTCATCTCTAGCCAGCATTTGCAACAGTTTCCAAAGTGTGCATGCTCTGAGTACTGCCTGTCTTCATCCTGCACTAGAAGATCCAAAGGAATCTCCCATGGTGTGACGGAGCCACTTCCCTGCTTCTGCAGGCACCCTTTTGCGATGATGACCCGTACTCTGGGACTCCTCTCCTGATGATGGGCATGCTCGCCGGTACGCAGGTGGTGGACCGACGTGACCCAGACTGTCCTAAGGTCCAGCTGTCCAAATTTAGTGGAAGAAAGAGCTTGCCTCTCCGTGTTGCGACAGTACCCCTGTGCAACGGGTCATCTCCAGCTCTTTGGGCTCCTTGGGCTTCTGTGCACTTCTTCCAAGAATCCTTCATGCACAGTGTAGCCCAGGTCCCCAGCACTCCATCCTGCGATGCACAACTCGCTGAGTTGTTCTCCTGCAGCATGGGACCTTCCTTTGTTGTGCTGCAACGACCTCACTTTGCATCTTCTTTGTCCCCTTGTCCTGGGTCTCCCATGGGTGGGCTCTCTGAAGTGCTGAGAACCTACTCTGTCTCCTCAGTCTGAGTTGAGACCCCCAGGTCTCTCCTGGGTCCAGGCAGCTCCTTTTTGATGCAAACCGTGAACTTGCATGCATGAAGGCTTGTTGGAGGAATCCAGCGATGCAAACAGCCTGCATACAACAACTCGACGTGAGACATCTCCTGCACCATGCAGGAACCTGCAGCCATCTTCTTAGGTGCTCTTCTGTACTCTTCTTCTTACTGGAGAATCCAATTTTGCACCATCTTCTAGGTTAGCAGGGGCTCCTGTCCTTGCTGGAATCTTCTGTGACTTCTGCTCCTCTCTTCACAGGTCTTCAGGTCAAGGAATCCACCTGTTGTTAATTGCAGTCTTTCTTGGTTCTTGCAAGATCTCTTATCACGACTTGTAGTGTGTCCTGAGGATACTTGCAGTACTTTACTCCTACTTTCCTGGGGTGGGGTACATTACTTACCTCCCAGCACCCCTCTACACACTACACTTGCTTAGGGGGGAATTTGTGATTCACATTCCACTTTCTTAGTATATGGGTTGTGTTGCCCCTAGGCCCATTGCATTCTATTGAATTTTCTACTGTTTGCACTATTCTATGACTGCTTACTTATCTGATTTTGGACACTAGTATATATATTGTGTATAATACTTACCTCCAGAAGGAGTATTGTCTCTAAGATATTTCTGGCCTTGTGTTACTAAAATAATTACCTTTATTTTCGGTAACACTGAGTATTGTCTTTTATTGAGCATAAGCACTGTGTAACTATAGTGGTATTGCAAGAGCTTTGCATGTCTCCTAGTTCAGCATAAGCTGCTCTGCTACAGCTACCTCTAGACAGCCTAAGCTGCTAGAACCCTGCCTACAGTTCACTATTAAGGGATAACTGGACCTCGTATAAGGTGTAAGTACCTTAGGTACCCACTAAAAACCAGGCCAGACTCCTACATGTACTCCCAAACATCCAACGTAAACCAGACCTAGAAACCACAACCACTTTTCTGCTAGGAATCCCTTTGTGAGTTCCTACGGGTGTAAAAAAGGTAATTGTGGTTGTAAGTAGACAATTATGATTACATCGTCTTTTGTAAATAGGGCCTAATTGCTCTAAATATGAGTCTACAAGAAGCAAATATTTTCTTAGATGACACGCATGTTAGAGTGTGTGTTGTATTTCCTTTTAGGATATTGAAAACATTTACAGACATTTGGGCCCATATTTATACTTTTTGACGCAAAACTGCGCCAACGCAGTTTTGCGTCAAAAAAATTAGCGCCGGCTAACGCCATTCTGAAGCACAATGCGGGCGCCGTATTTATTGAATGACGTTAGCCGGCGTTAGCCGCCGGCGCTGTCTGGTGTGCGTTAAAAAAACCGACGTACACCAGGCAGCGCCAGCGTAGGGGGAAAATGGCGTATGGGCGTCCACAAATGGTGCAAGTCAGGCTGAGGCAAAAAAATCGCCACAACCCGATTTGCGCCATTTTTTTACGACGCCCATCCCCCATTGAAATGACTCCTGTCTTAGCAAAGACAGGAGTCATGCCCCCTTGCCCAATTTTCCATGCCCAGGGGACTTCTGTCCCCTGGGCATGGTCATTGGGCATAGTGGCATGTAGGGGGGCACAAATCAGGCCCCCCTATGCCACAAAAAAAAAAAAAATACCTACCTGGACTTACCTTAATGTCCCTGGGGTGGGTCCCTCCAGCCTTGGGTGTCCTCCTGGGGTGGGCAAGGGTGGCAGGGGGTGTCCCTGGGGGCAGGGGAGGGCACCACTGGGCTCATTCTGAGCCCACAGGTCCCTTAACGCCTGCCCTGACCCAGGCGCTAAAATCCGGCGCTAATGCAGGTTTTTTAGACCCGCCCACTCCCGGGCGTCATTTTTGCCCGGGAGTATAAATCCGACGCAATAGCATCGGAGTCATTTTTTAAGACGGGAACGCCTACCTTGCATATCATTAACGCAAGGAAGGTGTTCACGCAAAAAGATGACGCTAACTCCATGAACTTTGGCGCTAGATGTATCTAACGCCAAAGTATAAATATGGAGTTAGTTTTGCGTCGAATTTGCGTCGAAAAAAACAACGCAAATTCGGCGCAAACGGAGTATAAATATGCCCCTTGGTTTTGCTAATATCCACCGTTGATTTACCTATCAAAATATATTCCAGTTGGTTTTTGTTCTGTCCTATAAATAGGCATCTCATACAATTGTACACCGACTACATGAAATCTATTACATTGGCATACCATTAGGCAGATGTCTCTGCATTACACCAAAGGTTACAACTCTGTCAACTCCACTAAATTTACCTACTACCATGCTGTTTCCAATATATTTTCACTAGTAGGACTACTAGGTTGCTTATTAAATTTTGGGGAAGAGAAGAGCTGGAGTTTAGTTAGGAAGGGATTATGTTGATGGATGGGGAGGGCTATTTTTAAGATTGGGGTAAGATTTATGGTTAGGGTGATATTTAAGAGTAATATAAATAAAGATCAGCTTTAGGGATAGGATTAAATTTAGGGTTAGAGTTAATGACTTGAAGTGATTGAGAATTAAACCTATGGGTAAGGTGAGTGAGGAGTTTATAGTAGGGGTAGTGTTAAAATTTGACTTGTTGTTAGGTTAGGGTGAGTGGCAGCTTTAGTGTTATGTTTTAGACTTGAATGTGGGTATTGAGATTTAGGATTATGGTTAGGGCTAGAGTAATACAATTCAGTTCATAGTTAGCATTAGAGTTCCAATTAGATTTAATATTACAGGCTAGGTTTACGGCCACCTACAGAGGTAAGAATATGAGTTAGACTAGCTTTAGAGCAACAGGTAGTGCAGCAGTTCTTATGATGCTATGATGTTGGAACAATGAATAGTTACATAATATATCTACTTGTTCAATAGAGTTGTCGGAGGAAGTAGTGTTTTTTTTTTACTGATGTGTCATCTTAGTTGCACTTGAAATAGTATTAAAAACAATAGAAGGTCACCAATTACTCTCTTAATACCAAGTAAGCTATTGCCATCTTCGTTTTTATTTGGGGGATTATAATTACAAAGGTTAGGGATCTGGAACTGGAGTAAACAATTTTCTGAATTTAGTTCATAACATGTACTTTTGGACTATAAAGGTAAACCTGAAAAGTGGTTACTGTGCTGACAAACTCAGTAGTACCTGGGATTTTGACTGATAAACATCTTAGTTCCATGTTTCTGAATGTTCCCCTAATCCATTGTTTTCCTATGTATTGTTGCACTCTTCTATAAAATATACATTTTACTAGTTATATGTGATATGACGTAGGCTTAGCGTAAAAGACATGCAGCGCTGTCACAGGGCAACCAAAAGCCCCAGTGTTGTCAACAAAGAAGTAAAGCAGCTCTAGAGAAAATTGTTCATCATTATGTAGTTGTTAGAAATAGAACATCCCACATATGTCTGTCTAGGTTTTAAACTGTCTACACAAAACATCATCTTGCTTTTCATATCTCTTCAAATGTTTCAAAGTGGCAATTTATTATGAATTGTAACAGTTTTCATGAATAGCATTATTTAGCTTTTTGGTGTCAATGTTGACATGAAAGAAATTGACAAAAATGGTTCTGTGTGAATTCATTGTAAAAGGCTCCATGCAGCAATCCATCAGTGTAGTAATGCAGTGCTGCTAGTCTAGATGCACTGAGCTGACCAAAGACAAAATACACTGGCACTCCTCTACATCTTCTAGAACCACCTGTTAGGGTCCGGATTCACTGTGTGCATCCTCGTGCTATTCAGTTCTTATTCCATATACATTCCATTTTTGCTCTTCCCTTGTTCTCCCAAAACTATGATCAAAAGCATCATTATCTATTGTTATGCATTGTATTTTTGGTATCCTCTCTTTCCGATGACAAATGCATTGCCCAGTGGCCTATTACCATTTCTATGTCATGTCAAGTGGCTCGAGTAATATGATTAAAAAAGCACTAAACTACAGGGCCAGTTCTGAAATGATGTTGTGCCAACTTCAATGCCTTCTTACTATGATATGAGAAAAGAGTCTTAGAAGTCAAATTTAGAAATTGTAGGCAGGTAAGCAGGGTTCATTACCCAGGGACCTCAATTTCAGTCTCTGGAAGCCTCGGGTGGGATAAGATATTAACTACTTCTAGTTTAGATAATAAATATTGGTGTTATGTTGCATTCGAACAATGGCATGCTGAAAGCTCCATTCAAAATGATGAAGTGGATCAAGGCCAATAATGGCTGCCACAGACCTTTACTCCAATATTCCAATGTTTGCTTTTCTATTTGAGTTAGAACATATTCTCAACGGGTAGAATGTTCTAATAGCCATACAGCTCTTCTGCCTCGGGCTCAAGCCAGTTTCTGGACCTTTAACAATTGGGATGTCAGCTAGCTCTAATTTCGTCTTATATAAAAAACATATTTTTACAGTGTGTCTTCCTGACTGGCTTGGTAACCATACAGAATGCACTGCTTCTTCATCTAGGAAAGTAGGAGGGCAAACATGTAGTGCACTTCTTATTGCTTGCCAGAAGCTTTTTATCCAAACTATGCAGGGGCAAGCCATACCACTGAAGCTTTATGCATTTACTCCCCTTCTCTCCTTTGCTTATGTTATAGGAAGTATGATTGTGCCACCATTAAACTTTACAAATGATCTTGTAGTTTCAAGTTTCAAGTTTAAGTTTATTGACATGGTTAGTTAAAACCATTGCAATTCAAACATACATATTTGTATAAATGCTTAGCATACTCACTGTATTAAATAGAGACTCATAAAAACATAGAATGCTTGTTTAAACTAAAACTTATCATAATGATAAATTTGTGCGTGGCTAAAATGTTCTCCACTGATTTCAACCTTACTCTTAGTCTTAAATTTAGGACTTTCTTGCTCCTGTGCAAAACTGTGATTGTAGATGAGTGAGGCTCAGGGAATACTAAAAATAATTAACACTAAGTTATACCTGAGACTGTTTTCTGGCTGCAGCTAACCTATTGGGTGCTTTACTAACACAAAATGATAACCCATGCACACTCGGCTTAGACTTTATTCTCTAGTTCTTTCGGGGCCTGTACCATAAATTTGGTCCCTCGACAAGAAAACGGAATTGAGAGTCCGCTGAGCCAACTGATGACGGCCGGCCTGCATGAGCGTATGTTCAATGTTCTAAAAATATTGTTCAGATACAATATCCTGTAACCCAGCAATGCCAGGCACACACAGAAAATGTGTTCTAATGACTCCTGTCTGTACCCACACAGTCGACAGGAATGTGTTGGATCTTGTTGTCTCCATGAAGGGACCATATCTTTTGTTTCCATCAACCCAAATCGAAAGAGCAGGAACTGGTGTTTCAGCAACTTGTTGAAGGATGCTGCTAAATATTCCTGTGCCCGTAAGGTTTTGTAAGATGTTATTACAATCCAGGCGTGCTGTCTTCTTGCCAATTTTTGTTTGTCAGAATTTAAAGATTTTATCTTAGTGACAGCATTTGCCTTCCGGTAAAACTCCTTTTTGCCCAGGTTCTGCTCCCAGGCTTCCGGCAGACCTAGCACTTTAATACATTTGTTTAAATGCTGACCCCAGGTGCCTTTATCGTTGTGACGCAGTTGCTCCTCGATTTCCATCCAACATAGGTTATTTAAGGTACCAATCTCTGCTGCACGCATCCTCCAGCATAATTTGGTGAAAGCACATTTTCTCTGAAATTCATAGTTTTTCAGACCCAATTCTAGGCGTACCTGGGCTGGAGATGCTGGTCGTGGTACCTGAAAAAACATTTTGTAGGCCTTTGTCTGGACTTGATTGACAAAAACTGCCTCCTTCCCCAGCATGATTTCGGCACCATAAGTTACAGTCGGCATTAGTCGTGCTGCCATGACTGAAAGCAGGTGAGAATATGACGGGCAGCTCAGTTTTTGTTTAAGTATTTTGAAGCCATAGGTCAATGAGAAGGCTTTAGTTTGAGCAACAGCAAGCTGTGGCTTGAAAGTCAAGAGGTGATCCATGGTGAATCCCAATATTTGTATGTGGTGGCAACCTCCACCCAGGTTCCATTTATGAACCATGAAGCAGATTTGTACTTCATGTCTACTAGGCGGACAACCTTCGTTTTACTCAAATTCAATTCCACACCTTGCATTGTTATGTGTGTATGAAATGCATTGATGCGATGCTGTAGGCCGACTGGTGTTTGGCTGAATAAAACTATGTCATCTGCACACTGTAGCCATGCTATTCCTTTTCCTTTCTTGGCCAATACTGGTGGATGGCTGTTTACCAGTGCTAGAGCCTCGGCTAGGTCAGCAAGATATAAGTTGAACAGCGTAGGAGCTAATACACACCCTAGTTTTAATCCTTTTGCCGTTAATATTCTGTTGGTGAGGTGGCCATGTTCTCTGATTTTTACTTGTGCCCAAGTGTCTGCGTACAAGTCCATCATTGCATTGAGAAGGCTGCAGGGTAAGCCCCAACCTTACAGTTTCTCCCATAGGCGGGTTCTTGGTACGCAGTCAAAAGCTACCTTTAGATCAATAAAACATGCAAATAGCCTTTTCTTCTTAAGCCTGGCTTTTGTTTCCCAACAGAGCCAGGGTTATCAGGTTAGTGGAGGCTCCCATACCAGCTCTGAAACCTGCCTGGCATTGTGGAATTAGATGTCTGTCATGAATCCATTCTGCTAATTGTTGCAGTAAACATGCTGGGTAGAGTTTTGCTTCCACATCTGTCAATGCTATTAGCCTGTAGTTTGAAGGGCTAGCGGGGTTGCCTGCTTTGTATATTGGATGGATGATACTGCCTTTCCATGCATCTGGTAGACCCGTGGTGCCCTGGAGGTCATTAAAAAGCAGCATCATATAGTGTGCCCAGAATTAAGGGTCTCTTCTAAACAGGGCATTCGGAATTCCATTCTGGCCAGCTGCCCCTTCCAGTTTTAATTTCTTGATAAGGCTTTTCATCTTTTCGATGTTGATGCTCTTTAGTGTGTACTTTTGTTCATTTTCGTTTAGAAGTAAATCAGTTTGCGTTGTCTGTCCGAAACCAAAGTTAATCTTACTTGAGTCATTGGCTGCTTGAGAGGCCTCCTCCTTCATATGGTGCACAGGGAGTGAGAACATTGTTTGTATGTGGGCTTCCCATGTGGCCGCGTCAATACCGGCATTTGTATGTCGATTTTTTCCCTTATTTAGTCCGTTTATCAGTTCCCAGAACTTTTTATTATTTTTCTGTTTGTTGGACATGAGCAGCTTAGTCCACAAACCCTCATGTTACCTCTGTTTTGCCATCCAGCAATTTTTCTTGTATTTGGCTCTTAGCTCAGAGAGCCTTGTGTTATCAGATTTCCTTCCCCAGCGTGTGTCCTTTAGGACTTTTTTTAATTCTCTAGAGACTTGATTTTTCTGATTACGCAGTGTTTTGTTAAGCCATGGCTTTTCTGCTCTGCTGCTCTTAACTTTGTTTATTGTCTCAATGACTGAAATTGGGAGATGTTTTTTGATGGAAAATTTATTCATTAAGGAATCACACAAGTGCGTCCAAGCGGTCATTCGTTCTCCTGGAGGATGATCTTCTTGTTCTTGCATTCTTAGTGTTTCTTTAAGCTCATTAATTGTGCCAGCACTGTGGTACACTTCTTCCATTATTATTCTGAGACCCGGCACCCTTCCAATTATGATATTGGCAGAGGGTAACGGGTTCCATTCATTCTGGATCCTAATGAGCTGTGGGAAGTGGTCGCTCTCAGTGCGTTCTTGGATCCTATATGCTAAAACCAATGGCAGTGTGGTTTCATTGATAAATGTAAAGTCGATACTGGATTTTTTTATGCCATTTAAGAAGGTTACTTGTGTGGATAAAGCATCCTTGGGAAGAGGCATCAGGCGATGCAAACCCAGGATTTCAAGCTTTGTGATCGTGTATGTTCCAATAAGAGGTTTTGTGCTGCCCTTTCTAAAATGAAGGTTGAAATCACCAGACAGAATGAGGATTGCGTCCTTATTTTGCTTCTGCAGCATTTTTACAATGCTGATCAACGTTGCTATATTTTCTCTGTTTTGCAGTTTATTAGGATGAATATATACATTGATCAGTAGTAAGGTTCTGTTGTTTCCTAATGGAGCCCGGTGTTCCAACATAATTGGTAGCAGCCAGTCAATTCCCAGGTCAATCTCTTTGGTCACCCAGTTTATTTTCATGGGGCAGTACGTTGTGAGGCCCCTCTTGGGGTGTCAGTGTCTTTGAGGTTGTTTTGCAGAGACGTCTATCCCTGAATA
Source organism: Pleurodeles waltl (assembly GCF_031143425.1). NCBI lineage: Eukaryota > Metazoa > Chordata > Amphibia > Caudata > Salamandridae > Pleurodeles > Pleurodeles waltl. Next base: position 682,621,954 of record NC_090449.1, on the reverse strand, counting down.
TCCAGAAATTTGTATTGGCTCCATGAGTCATGTTCCCTGCAACATGATGATTTCAAACTGCTGGAGGAAACTCAGGGCCAGCTTATCGGTTACCAGGTTTTTTAGACCATGAGTGTTCCAGGAGCATATATGGATATTTTCTGGGTTTCCGTCAGGACCAATTATGATTGTTGTCATTTAAAATTTGCCATCCAGCCTGTTTGACTGTCGAGGGCGTGCCGATGAAGATCTGTTGGTGCATGCCGTGATGAAGCATGCTTTGATGCTTTACTATTGTTAAATGTTCCCGATTACTTGGGGAGTTTTCTACTCCCACGGCCCCTTTTAAAATTGATCTGCCCTTCTTTTGTTGTGGTATCAAAAGATTAGGGTATCTGGGCGGTTCTAAATTTTGCAGGATGATGCCCAATGCACTGAACATGCCTTGATATACTAAAATTTGGTCAATTATGGCAGACGTGCCCAGGATGTCAGCGTTGCCCCTTTATCTTTGATATTTGGATGTGGAATGAACTTGACAGTCATCAGCTCTATTGTTGAAATGTGAGCCAGGGGCTGAATCACATTTATTAACTTCAGTATGGTGCTTCTATTTAGTATGTCAAAAGCTCCCATTGAATCATAACATGGGATTAAGAGTAATTTATTGTCCTCTGAACCCACCTTATCCTGCGATATTGGAATTATTTTTTGTGCCGCGCTGTTTATGCAGTTATCTGACCAAAGATAGTAACCATGATCTAAAGGCTGATTGTTTTTGCCTACAGGTTGATTTGTTGCAATTGTGTTATGCACGGAGCTTGCACATTGAGGGTTATGTTCCCTGAGTTTGTCAGTTTCCGGCCTGTCACTAACCTGCTGAGCTCCATGTTCTGGGCACTGCCTGATGATTGATCTTTTTCCCTGTGATTCTCTTAAGGCCGTCTCGCCACGCAAGAGGCTGCCTCCCCGCTTGTTGCAGGAGAGAGGGGTTTTAGGAGACTGTTGCTGTGATGTGTATTGATTGCCTAAAGCACTTGGTTCACACGTGGGATTGTCCTATCTGGCTGGCTGTTCTTCCCTTGTCTGGCTAGATTTAACCCGGCTTGCTGTCTTTTTACTGTTGTCTGTTCTTCCTTGTTCCTTACACTGCAAGCCATTAAATTTAGTAAATGATTTCCATATACTGTGTTACTGAACCCCCTTGGATTTTTTCCGTGCTTTCCTTTGTCATTTCTTTTCCTGTTTTGTGAGGGAGGATTCCTCCACTTTTGAATTGTCAGGGACTGATTCCTTCAATCCGCCCGTGGCGGAGCCTGTTTCTTGTGTGCTAAGGCGTGATCTGCCCTCTATGTTACTCTGAGACTTTCCCTGTCCAGATGAGTAATTTTCCATGAAATTATTGCTTTCCTGATTAGGTTCCACCACGTTTTGGGTGCTTTCCTTGTTCGCTGGGTTTTTGGGGGTCTTCTGGTCACTATGACTAAAGTGCTCTTGAGTTCTAAGGGTCTGGACTTTTACCTTTTTCAAGATGTCGTTTAGGATTTCCAAAGTTCTTTGTGAATTGTCGCCTATGGTGGTGCACTGACATGTCACCTGCTGGGTGTATGAGTGGGTATGAGCCCTTTTTATCAGATTGTTCAAGACTTGTAGCTTGTAGCTTGTTGTCGATGCTAACAATGTGGATGGCCAAGATGTTAAGTAAGTCTACCTGGGTGTCTTGCTTATCTGCTAGAAATTGGATGGCTGCAGACATGGCGTCCATTGTTGCTAGCAAGGCCTTCCAAGAGTCTCCAGATGTTAATGGTTCTACATTTGAATTGGCCCCCGTTGTCATCAGGTGCCTCTTGTTGCTCTTGTTGCTCCGTTGCCGTGGCAGCTGAAGTTACATGCATGTCAGATGTAGTTGTGGCTGTTATTTTGCAAAATGAACGATCTTTTCTTGGTGAGCTTGTACTGCAGATGGATCTCGATTTTGCTTTGTTATTTCTGATCTGATTACCTTGAAGTATATCTGAGCAAGTATCTGTAAGATCTATCAGTGGAAATTCCTCTGTTATAATAGTATAGTTCTCTTCTTGCGGGTTTTTTTTGGAAAATGAGGTGCAACATGGACTCTCACCCCAGTTGTTCCAGTTACTGAAATTTAAAGTGGAAAAAGTATCATTTTGGTAACATCTGTGAATTTCTGCATTGATCGTTATGCCGGTTTTATTGGGATGAGGGCTAAGTGCGTTTGTTATTCCCAGGTCAACACAAGTCCTTTCAACATCCTGTGCAGTCTTCACTTCAGCCACACCTGTTGTCTCAGGGTCATTGGCAAGCGCTATACCTTTTGAAGCTCTGGTGGAGTTCGAATCCTTCTTAGTGAGCAAGAAGTCCGTGAATGTATAGCCTGTCTGTCTGCCGTGGCTCGGAGATTTATAAGGCGAGTTGGTTGTTTGCGCCAGATTTGGGGGTATTTGCCTTACTGTGGATTCACTTTTTGGATAATTCAACCTTCCCTTGGGGAGCCTTGTCTTTGCTGTTTTCCTTCCATGTGTGAGTGTCATCCTTGCTGCCACCCCTGGATTGACTGCCTATATCTGAAAATGTCGTCTGATGATCTTGTAGAAAACTTCATTTCAATTTAACAGTAGAAATATTACAGCATCTGCAGGTTACTGCTTCCAAGAGCTTAAGTAGGTCAATACCAGGAGGATGAAAATTATTGAATGACGGGAGCCTCTTCTGGTTCAATCACTTGGATCTGTTTCAAGGTCACCACTATGTATTTCTTGTTGTGGTTGAGGCACTTGACTGGTTCCAAAAATGCAGCACATCTCTCATTACTTATAGAAAAAAAATCCAGATTTATTTTGGCTTTGAGCATTTGGATGGCTAGTTTAAGAAACTGTTTTTCATGGCTAGAGGCTTCCTGAAGTGTGCTTTCATTAAACTTCTGTGGTCAGTGTTTTTGTCTAACAAGAGATTTGTTACCAGTCATAAAGAGGTTGCTATAACTGAAGCCTTTTCTCAATTTATATATCGATGACTACATGCGGAGAGCCACCTTCCGAAACACATGCAGAAGTTCTGTGCAGAGAGAGAAAACAGTGTATGCCACAGCAGTAGGCCACTCTTAAAATATAAATGCAGTTTATTAATGACCTGCAGCAAGTTCCCTTTATAAGTAGGGCTTTTAGATCCCAAGCCCGAGAGAAAACATCTTCTGATAATCAGGGTCAGACTGGGACAGAAAATAGTCTCGGGTAACAAAAAAAAGTGGTCCATATTAACGATTAAGATAGCTAAAAGACTGGCCTGCGTTTTCAATTTGGGGAAGTGTGAAGGGATCCCCTTCCAACCCAGCTCCTTAACTGCCTTAAGCGTGCGGCGTCCATCCATCGCAAAGGAACTTCAGGAGGGACAAGGCGACCTAGGGGACAGAAGCAGAACAAAGCCATGTTGAGCAAAGTCACCAGAACCAACATAAATAATGACAGACTTTTCTTGACGGGGAAAAGGGGTGGGGCCAACCAGCACAAATGCCGGCCAATTGGACATGAAGGCTGGAAGTCGGATTTGATGGGTGGTCTGATGCAGAAGATGAGAGAGACGCTGACACCGTAATCAGAGTGCAAGAATAAGGAGAGAAGAAGACCAAAGCTGACCCCCAAGGAGCCACAGGGAGAAGAACAGAGGTCGGACTCTGACCGAGTGAGGTAAGGAGTAGAGGAGGAAAAGCTGCTTGCCAGCTATGGAGAGCAGAAGGAGGACATTGGCATGTGGTTCACGCAGGTGGTGAGACTCCAGCAGAGATGTTACTACATCCCACCTCAGCCTAACAAGGCTGTGGATAGTGTGGTGAGTTTGAGGGAGAGGTTTGGGGAGCCTCTACCAAGAGAAGGGGAGTGTCTGCAATAATTTGAGAGCACCTGAGCTGCATGCCTCAAATTAGGAATGGTCCCCGCTGAAAACATCCCTCTCCATTATTACTACGAGAGATGTGGCAACCGTAAGGTATTGGACTTTTTTTGTGGTGCTTTAACTATTTGTATTTTTTTTTTCTTCCCCTCTTTTTGTTTACCTACCATAACCTCATCATATAAGACCTGCCCACTGCTTCTGCTCTTTTCAGGTCACTCCTATGAAATAAAGAAAGCACAGAGAGTTCAGAAATGTCACATTTCAGGTGATCTAGGGACGGTATTTAATATAGAAAGAGAAGAGAATATCATACTCACTGCACAGAGGGCTCTGGCAGTTGTCCTGCACTATAAGACCTGTGTGGAAGGGAGAAAAGAAAGAGTAACAAACTCTTCTATTGACAATTTCTTTCTGGAACTCCTATTTTTTCCTGTTTCACATAAAAAGACAAAATTAATCAAAACATCAAGCCTCCGAAGCCATATTTCTGCCCTGGTCTCCAACAGGAAGTTTTGAACTTCACTAGCGCATTGTATGGGTGTTTTTGCAAGGTATGGTAGAATGCATGCATTTAAGATTGGTCTGTGTTAGACAAGGTGGCTCTGATTGGCAGTCAGTTTGCAATCTCTCCAAGCAGGGACCCTCATTCTAGTCAGGGCAATGGAGATGCACACTTAGATAATCCCTGAGCACCCCCTTGGTAGCTTGGCACAAGCAGTCAGGCTTATCTCAAAGGCAATGTGTAAAATATTTGTACCAACACACAGTAATACAGTGAAAACACTACACAATGGATACCACACTAGTTTAGAGAAATATGTAATATTTATCTAAATCAAACAAGACCAAAACAATAAAAATCCAACACACACAAGTCAAGATATGAATTTTCAAAGCAAAAAGAGTCTTACTCTATAGAAAATAATGAAAGCGTTGTTCTTACACAAAGTACTTGGTTTACATAAAAAATAAAGCCACACTGGCAAGATTGTGTCAGAAAAGTCAGCAATGCGTCAGTTCCTTACTCGCAAGTGAGGTCGTGCGTTGTTTCTTCTACGGTCGGGTAGGCGACACGCCATTTTTCTCCCCTGTAAGAGAGCGTTGCGTCAATTTTCGGAGATGGCACCTCGGATCCAGGCAGGCTCATGATGACCTTGATGCCCAGTGATGACCAATGAAAAATCCTGGTCGCTTAGTGATGGAAAACCATGCTGCATGGGATTCGCGTCATTTTCAACAGCCGTAAGGGTATGTTGTGTCGTTTCTCCAGCCATGATGCAGGTGATGCATTGAAATCCGCCATGGGGTGAGTGGCACGTTGTTTTTCAGCCGCGTTGCAGGTGGTACATCAAAACTTTCCCTGCAAGGCTCCCTCTGCATGGATTTCCATCCTTGTTCTACCAGCTTCACCTTTCAAGGGCCCGGGGACTGGATAGGGCACCACTTGACAGGGTGGGAGTCTCAGCAGAGAGTTCAGGTGCTGGCAGAGGAAGTCTTTTATGGCCCCGGGACTTCAAAACAGGTGGCAAGCTCTACCCAAGCCCTTGGAGATTACGCACAAGCAGGAATATACCACAAAGTCCAGTCTTTGTTCCCTTTCACAGGCAGAAGCAGCAACTGCAGGATAGCCCAACAAAGCACAGTCACAGGCAGAGGCAGCACTTCTCTTCAGCTGTTCAGCTCTTCCCCTTGGAAGAGGTTCCTCTTGGTTCCAGAAGCAAACCTTGAAGAAATCTAACATCTGGGGTTTTGGGTCCAATAGTTATACCCCTTCCTGTCTTTGAAGTTGCCCAACTTCAGAGGAAAGTCTCTGTTGTTCACAAGATCCTGCCTTGCCCAGGTCTGGCCTCAGACACACACCGGGAGTTTGAGACTGCATTGTGTGAGGGCAGGCACAGCGAATTCAGGTGTAAGTGACCACTCCTCCCTTCACTCTAGCTCAGATGGCTCAACAGGATATGCAGGCTACACCCCAGCTCCCTTTGTGGGAGCTGGGCCCAACTGTCAGTCTAAAACAGACAGGGATTACATAAACAGGCAGAGTCACAGAATAGTTTAAGCAAGAAAATGCCCACTTGCATTTTCAAACTAACAATCTAAACACCACCTTCCCTAAAAGATGCATTTTTAAAATGTGAGTTCAGAGACCCCAAACTCCTGCTCTAAAAGGGAAGCTGCACTTTTAAGGATATTTAATGGCAGCCTCCATGGTCTTGCAACAGTGAAAAACAAAGTTGACAGTATTTCACTGTTAGGACATGTAAAACACATCAATACATATCCTACCTTTAACATACACTGAACCCAGCCCATGGGGTTACCTTGGCCCTAAACTACGGGGGCCTTATATGTGTAAAAAAGAAAGATTTGGGCCCGGCAAGTGGGTACACTTGCCCGGTCGAATTGGCAGGATAAACTGCACACACAGACACTGCAATGGCAGGTCTAAGCAATGTTTACAGGGCTACTCATGTGGGTGGCACAACCAGTGCTGCGGGCTCACTAGTAGCATTTGATTTACACGGCCTGGGCACCTCTAGTGCACTTTACTAGGGACTTGCTGGTAAATCAATTATGCCAATAATGGAAAAGTAAATTACACATGCAAGTTACAGAGGGAGCACTTGCACTTTAGCACTGGTCAGCAGTGGTAAAGTGCCCAGAGTACCAAAAACAGTAAAAACAGTGTCCCTCACACAGTCAAAACATGGGAAGCAGAGGCAAAAAAGAAAGGGGAGACAACGCCAAGGATGACAGGTCTAACAGTCCGATTAATGATTTTTGGTAACATTAGTTGTCAACAGTAAAAACCGACCCAGTATACCATAACCGGGTCCACAAACAGCCAAGAAATCGGTTTATACAGTCACTTGTCAGACAAGCCCTGCTGACACTACCAGATTGCCCTATGGGTCAGTCCGACCCTGCTGATGATGGGCATCAGCATTTTCGGGAATGTGGAATTTCGAGCATGTAGTCAGTAGAAGCACCTCCTGTTCCCACCTGAATTTCCTTTCTTGTTCCCAGTCAGATTACTTCAGTTTGTGGAAAGTATCACTGTCAGTCAGCGAGAGATGGGACAGAGAAAAACTGGGAGAACATGAAAGTGCCAGCCATTATTTACTTATTTAGTATAATTGTATTAATTGTGGATATTTTTAGCATGCTGTTTCGGCCAGTTTCCCTTTTGCATGAAAAGTAGATGCCGGTCATCCTAGCTATTGTGATACTACAGATCATACTGCACATCTGTTTACAGAGGTGGTAATTACTGATTTTGAATTCTGAGGACTTGCGAATGTGAAGGCTTCCTCTACCCATTTGTTGCCCTACAATAATAAGCTAGTTTGAGTTCAGGACCTTCCATAACTGGGCAAGGTGAAGGCAACCTTCAACAAGTACACACTGAGGACTGCCCTAGTTCGGTTTATTTATTTGCACAGCATTTATAGTGAATTAAATTATTTAAAGCACTTAACAGTGCTACTTAAACAGAGAATGTTGCAGCACAGCGATCAAGGTTAATTGAAGAGAAAGTGCTGAGGTTAATTGAGTGTGAACCAGTGTGGGCCTTATATTTCAATGCCAGGGGCCTTGAACTGCAGAAATCCATTCAAGGCAATTCTTTATATCAAGTAAAGGATGGGCTACAAGTTAAGCTAAGCCATCTTTATTCTTTTGTTGTTGGTGGAATATGTTGAGTTAATCATTGAATGAAATTATCAACATGTCAAGAGTCGACTTCTAGTCCAAAAGATGATCCTTTCTTTTAAGAGATAAGTCCACCTTACACTGAACCAAATCACAAGACACTCCATGGCACTGCTTCATAATACAGGATATATGATTCCATGTGTTAAAGGCTTTTCCTCCTAGTGAATCCTCTGCTGTGTGTAGTTGCAGGCTTTGAGTTGAAAAACCTGAATCACAATTTATTAAAATGGCATTGCCAATCATTGTGGCAGGCGATGGTAAGTAACACTGTGATTCCTTGTGAAATGGAAGAGAAAGAGGGACCTAGATGAGCTTTCTGCCCTTCCTTCCAATTCCCAAGGACATCTGCCAATAATTTTGTGACTGCTCATGTAGTGGCAGAGCATTGAAAAGTTATCAACTGGCACTCACATAGTGGAAGAGGGACAGCTCACACCGTGTGCGTCATAGATGTAGGTATCAGAGGTTCATGGCCCACTACATCTACCCGAGAGGCTCTTTCACATAGTGCAACTTTGCATGTACGCATTTCCGTCAGGTCAAAATAATTTGGAGATAAAACTGTGACTAGTGAAAATTGATGAGCCATTATTTCCACATATCCTTGCAACAAAAAAGATCCTTGATAAAACAAAACGGAAGTGCCATCTCTCAAACACTGCACACACAGAAAAACAACGTGACCTGGCCAAAAATGCACCTATCCCATGATTTACAGAGAGGCACTTTATTGTTCCACAACAACTGCTGTCGTGTTTGGGGTAGAGGTGCCAAGTTTTGGAAAAATGATCTGGGTGATCATGTAAATTCAAGAAAAGCTGATTTTTTAAATTTTTTATTTATGTCAGTTTTTCAGTGTCCTTGCTCATAATCCAGTCACCTCTGCAGTCAGCACCTCGAGTTCTAAGCACATCTATAATGGAGGAGATCAACACTGCAGCATGTCCCTGGACCGTCGATGTGCACTCTCTTGAAGCACTCATTGGTACTTACTTCATCGCCGACCTTCAAAACAGCCATGAGGACGTTGGACATGTGCCTAGTTTTACCTTGACTTGCAAGCTCTACGAGACTTTTTCACTTATCTGTGTCTATCTAGCATGACTACTTACTGCTTGAGATGTTTGTTGTACGACTGTTTTCTAATGAAAGATGAGAATGCGCGGAGATGACGCACAGCGACCTGCTGAAGAGCGATGCGCTGACCTCAAAGTACGGTGCCTGCATTATACAGAGAAGCCCATATTTTGGATTGCCATGCTTTGAAGGTTCCCGCAGATTAGATGAGATGAAGTAAATTGCAGTGCTATCTTCCATCATAATAGAAACTATAAATTTAGCACAGCTCTGATGTGTGAGCCAATAAGTTAACCAGGCGTCCCCTCCCCATAAGTGCTAATGATGAATAAAAGTTCCCAATTACACTAAAGAAAATATTCATACAATTCTGCCGTTCCTTTTGATTAATTTCTGCTGAAGCCTATCATTTCAGAGACGTATTGCATTTCATAATTTAAAGCCTGTCAGTTTCCCTCACTGAATAAAGTTTGTGAAATGTCTCTTTGCCAAACAATCTTAGAAGAGCAAAGATAGTTCTTTATATTAACAGCGATGAGTATTTTTATAGAGAAAACATTAGTGTGCTAAATTGCACCAGAAAACCATGGGTTTCAAATCTGTGTGCACTACTTAACGGAGCCATCTGTAAGCATGTGCCAACCGAACAGGTTCTATAAGAACCAAATAAGATATTCTTAGAAGTATATTTAGATGATGGTGTAATAAAGTATACAGTTTCTAGAAACAAGTTACTTGGTTGCTGCAGTTTTAGCAACTAGCAGCAGGGCAAGTCTGGGGTGTCATTTAGAGGTGTCTTTAGAGTTGCACATTGTAACAACAAGTTCTTTTTAGCAACCCCTGTGGGTTGTTTAGCCTCCGTGATTTAAAAAAATTAAGTATTGATACAGCAGCCCCCACCTTTGGAGAAGCATTTTTTAAACAAAATATTGCATAGTGATTTATTTGATGTCACTACCTGAAATGCTATTGTGGATCAAAGAGTAGACTGTCATTGTCATAATGAGGAATTTGACTCCACGAAGTCAGGGGAAAAACAGTTCATATTTTTCAGGGGGCTTCAAAGGCTGAATGAATGAGCTAAATAAAATGTGAAAGAAAGAGTGGATGGGAAGAGAAAAAACTTGTTACAGAAGTTTCAGATGATAGCAAAGAACGTGAACATAACCTTCCAAATAACCTTCCAAAGCACACTATAATTGTTCATGATGCAGCTTCAATCATATAGTGTTGGTACTTGTATATAAGTGTTGATATTTGTAGAGCAAGCTCAAATCTAGTTCAAGAGCAATGGTGCACTAACAGGAGCATTAGCCCCCCCACCCCCCGCTTAGACACAAATACTGGGGGAAGGTCAACATAGACCAGCGGGTTAGGGTAGTGGTACTTGAAAAGGTGAGTCTTTCAGCATTTTCAGGGTCGAGCCTGCGTTGCATGCGCTCGCGTATGCGTATCGCAGCGAGACGCTTTAGTTCTTAGAAAAGGGCTCGGAGCCCTGTCGACGTCACATCAGTGTGTTTCATTGGTTCGTGGGCTTGCCTAGTAAAATCTGCTTGCTTTCATTAGTGGAAGGCATGTACACGTCATGCCTTTTCCGGTGGTTAGCCCTCCTCGAGCGCAGCGACCAAGTACAGAAAACATGCGAGGCTCGCTGTTTTCTGTCGGATCGTGGACTACTTTTTCTCTATTTTCCTAGCGTGATTTTGCTTGGCAGAAGTCGAGCGCTTTACACAGTTAATTTCACTTTTTCGGGTTACGTACATAAAAGCACTTTTGCCGATAGATGAAAAGTCGGGTTAGGAGTTTACAACGCGATCAGCTCTAACATGAGCAAACGCGAGACCCGTTGCATTGCAAATGCTTGTTCTGAATTGCAGGAGAGTTGGTGCTGATCTGATGTCAATAGAGATGTTGTTCCAGCTCTTGGAAGCTTTAACAGAGAAGACTTGCTTTCTTATGTTTTTTCCTTCTTGCAATGTTTCTTGCAGTTTGCCGATATCCTGACTCCTGGTTTGGCATTTTCCCATAGCAGTGGATAGTTAGTCTGTAATGTAAGCTACATTTTTTAATTTATGGCTTTATAATTGTCTCATTGTACAAAGCGGTCTACAATGAGCAGCACACTCTTGTTTGTTTATCAGATCCAAGAAAGGGACCACTACACTCCAGGATCTCAGAATGTCAGTATATTTATTCCAAAGAAAATTGGCTTGCAAACACAAACATGTTTCTACTCCCACTGAGTCTTAATCATGGTCTTTATCAGTGTGCAGCTCATCTTGAAGGTGATCTATATCTGTTAATAGGCCTACTTTGCGTCTAGTTCAGTGCTCCAGAAATACTGACGCTCCCTTTCTCAAGTGATTTATTTTTTATTTTTTGCTTAACAATCTTGAATTTAGTTTTTTCAACTCCACCCATCAACCCTGAAACTAAACCAACTTGCTGTTGTCTGCATCCTTCCAGATTCCCGTAGAATAACTGACCATAAGCTCAGCTTAACAATTTTTGTTCAAACAGCGTAACATTAGATGTTCTCATGTCTATCAGACGCCGCTTTACTGAATATATCCCCCAAACCAAACAACATTCATTCAGTATACTAATAAAATGATCATCCATCTTTTTGGACCTCACTTAGAATGTCCACCCTGACAACCTTATTGTTACCCATGATTCTAACTTGCACTTACAAAACTCTTATCTCACAAGAGCATCAGAAGACTCTTCCGAAAGCCAATGATTTTCTGTCATTCATCCCTCTAGTCATCTTGAGTCCATTTGTGTCTCAATCCTCACCTCATATTTACCAAGATTCTAAAATGTCAAAAGCCTCACTGCCATCTCACTGTAGCTGAGAGACTAAATCGCCAGAGGTCGTGTGACAAGTGAGTGTGTGGTTTCTGTACCCTGTGCAAAAGTTTTGAATGTGTCCAACTTAAAATGAAACACAGCATTATCAATCTCATACTTATAACCATATTCAACCATGACACAAATCATATGCTAACGTTTAAACATTTCAACATCAATTCGCTCATTAGCCAGAGGATGTGGGCCGATGACATAAGGATTGAAGCCGCTATCTCCCAAAATGCAATTTTGCTGTTTTCTGGTTAGTTAATACAGGCCCCCAAATTAACATTGCCACCACATTTGGGAAAACAAACATAAAGATTGTCATCCCACCACTTAGGCTGTTCCATGACACATGGTTCCTCTCACAGTTCAACACCAAAATTAAAGAAAAAATATATATGATAAAGCATCCCTTACCATATATTCTAGGGATATTCCAAGTCACGAGGAATTCTATAACCATACAGAGGAACAAGGCTGGAGAACAATTTCCTGTATAAAGCCATGGAACTCTGATGTGACTTGCAATCTCCTTATAATAAATGGCAGGGAGTATTTTATTCCTTATAATGCATAGTCACATCATCACACCTCCCGAAAACCACTTAAATCCTTATTACCTTGCTCTTTCATATGAAAATGCTACTACGTCTGTAGCCATGAAGAATAAGCATGGAATCTAGTATGAAATTAAACACACTAAAAATAGCTAGGGATTTGTTGCAAAACAAAATAATAGAATCAGTGCTAGAAATTTGGTTTCTGTTTGGCAGTGGTATGCACCCTGCCCAGGCAGGCACAACAATTAGTCAGATGCACACTATAGATTAACCTGACTCACCCTCTAGTAGCTTGGCACAAAGCAGGCAGGCTAAACTTAAGAGTCAATTTGTAATGTATTTGTGAAACATTTCATGAAGTAACACAATTAAAACACCACAAAAAGACTCCAAACCAGGTTAGAAAAACAGATTATATTTTTATGAACAAAACAAGATGAAAACAAAAAAGATCCAATAAGTAGATCTCGTGATATGAATTTGTAAAGATTAAATTAAACTATAGTGCTATCTGGTCACGCTGGCTGAGGTCAGATCTGAAAAGCCAGGCTGACTGTGATGGAGCGTGGGTCAGTTACAGGGACAAGCCTTGGCCCGCTGAAACAGTACCTTGTTTCATAGATTCATTGACGATGAACTTGAGATGTGGGGAGCAGATGAGGAGATGCACCCTGCCGATTCTTTGGAGGTAGACGATGCATTCGTTCTGAGCCGCGCAAAGTCAGAGATACATCGGAAGCTAGAAACGATGCACCACGAAGTTGGCGATGTGGTGTCAGCGATCCTCGTGGCAGTGGTGATGCATTGGCATTTAGTGAAATTCATTGGTTTCAATCAGCGCAAAAGCATTAATGAGCAGGTTCTGGCAGTCACACCACTTTATATGTACATCGAAGGGCCCAGGAGTGTATTGGCACCCCTTGGCAGGGCAAGACATACAGCAAGGAACGTCCGGGTACTGTTGCAGAATGATGAGAAGTCTTTGATGTTGCTGAGAGTTAGAGCAGGGGGAATGTCAACATGCCCCTGGTGTCACTCTGAGTTCAAGTGAGATGGGTCCAGTCCTTCCTCAGCAGGGCAGAGGGTAGCAGGCACAGCAGAAAAGCAGTTTGTCCAGTGCAGCTGGTCAGAGTGGCAGTCCGTGTAGCAGCACATCAGTCCGTGCTCCTGGCAAAGTTCTTCACAGGTCCAGTAGTGCACTGAGTTGGTAGGATCAGAGGTCCAGTGCTTGTACCCAGTTGTGCCTTTGAAGTGGGGGCTACTTCAAGGAAGGGTGTTTGAAGTGCACAGAGGTCCTTTCTTCCTGCCCTGACTCCAGACTCACTCCAGACCCCTATGTGTGGGAACAGGATATTGCCTATTCAGGTGTAAGTGTGAGCCTATGCCCAGCTCCTCCTCCTCATCATGCTCAGGATGGCCCATCAAGACATTAATGGCCCATCAGTTACACCTAAGCTCTATCTGTGTGTGGCTGTCTAGAAGGAATGCACGAAGTCCAGCTTCCACCTCACCCTAGACATGTATTGGAGACAGGCTGCAGCAAACAGGGCTAAGAGCAGAAAGATACAAACTTTCTAAAAGTGTCATTTTCAAAATTGTAACAATAAATCCAAAGTAACGTTTAAAAAGGGTTTATCAGTACAATTCCACCAATTTCCAGGCCCAAACGTTACTTTCTATTACATATAATAGATATACATATGGACATGTACTTTTTAGTTTAATATGTCCAGGTAGTGAAAAACTGCTAAATCTGTTTTCCACTACTGCAAGGTCTATCTCTCCCATATGATAACATTTGGTTTACCATGGAGCATCCTTTAAGTGTAAGTTTCAACTGGGACACGGTAGAAATATGGAGTTTGGTGTCTCTGGACTCTTAATTTAAAATCACAATTTATTGTGAGGTCAGATTTTAAATTGCAAGCCTGAAAATACCACTTTTTGAAAGTTGCCATTTTCTTACTTTAACCGTTCTGTGCATCTGCCTGTCTCTGAATTCCCCCACTGGGTATATAATAGCTGGGCTTTGTGTGTTCCCTATTGGAAAAGGGAGCTGGAGTGTGACATTTTCATCCTGATGGCCCATCAACAGGGTGATGGAACATTATTGGGCTTGAAGGGGGGGCGGAGCTTAGCACTGACCCACTTACACCTGAATATGTATGTGCCACTCCCCACACAAAGGGCTGCATAACCCCTTGTAGAGTGTCTGGAACCAGGGAAAGAAGGGGAGGGACCTTGTCCATTTCAAGGCTTATCTTTGAAGTCTTTCCCACTTCAAAGGCCCAACTGGGTATAAGTGCTGGACCCCAAATCACACCAAATTAGAACTCTTCTAGAATCAAGGTCCTTCTACAAGGAAGACGGATTACTGCGCTGCCACTCTGCAACTGCATTGCTATATTGGCTTGTTGTGTGGTGTGCTGTAGGAATGACTGCCACATTGCTACTTGCTTTGCTGTGTTGGCCTGCTGCCTGTTGCTTCTCACCTGCAGTGAAAAGGACTGGACTTGTTCTCTACTTCCTTGAACCCAAGATTCTCTAAGGGCTTGTTGGCTTGCCCCCTGTTCGCTGCAGTTTCAGGGACATCAAAGACTGCCTGCCACTCTCCTCATGATGCTGGACTCTGCCATCTATGAGTCCTACCCTTGCCTGAGGTCCCACTCCAGTCCTGGGCCTCAAAAGTGGGTTATTTGGCTGATTCCTACAAAAACTGATGCATCACATTGAGTGCATGGGAAAATCCACCGTATTGCTCCTTTGATGCAGAGGCTGTTTCATGACAGCAAATTCACAGCCTGTGAAGACTGATGATGTCATTCTGCATGGCTCGATGACGATGCTTCACATTCACTTCAGTGAAGCCTGACATTGTTGCAGTGACCCGACTGCATAGGAAATGCCGCTAGATCAAGCCCTTGGCATTGACACTTTGTCCATCAAAAGTACTGTTTCAGTAGACCCTGTGTCGGTTTTAGAACCGGCCTACACTTTATCGAGGTTGGCCTGCATTTTGGATTGGCACCAGTCCCTCATGACCTCAAGTAACCTTCTGATCGCTAATGACTTCTAAGCACTGTTTCATATTTAGGGCCTGATTTAGATCTAGGCGGAAGGAAATACTCCATCACAAACGTGACGGATATCCCGTCCACCCTATTATGATCCCATTATCTCCTATGTCACGATTGTGATGGAGTATTCTCTCCGCCAAGACCAAAATCAGACTCTCAATCTTTAAAAATTCCTATCTGAACTTCTACTTATAGAATTTTTATTGTTTTGGTCTTTACTCAGATAAATATTCACTATTTTTCTAAACTGGTGTGGAGTCTTTTTGTGGTACTTTCATTGTGTTACTGTTTGTGTGTGTTGCACAAATACTTTACACATTTCCTCCTAAATTAAGCCTGACTGCTTTGTACCAAACTACCAGAGGTGAGCCCAGGGTAATTTCGGTTATCTACCTGTCTGACTAAGATTGTGGTCCCTTCTTGGACAAGGTGCAAACCTCTGCTAACTAGAGACCCAATTTCTAACAGCAATAAAAATTGCACATACACGATTGGCAATGGCAGGCCGGAGACATGTTTAAGGGATACGTAAGTGGGTGGCACAAGCAGTACTGTAGTCCCATTAGCAACACTTAATTTACAGGCCCTGGGCACTTGCAGTACTTTACTAGTGACTTGTAGGTAAATTAAGTATGCCTATTGTGGATGTACCAGTAAAACCACATTTAGGGGAGACAGCACATGCACTTTAGCACTGGTCAGCAGTGGTATAGTGCTCTGAGTCCCAAGGCCAACAAAAAGAGAAAAGCAAAATATAAGGCAAACAGGCAAAAGGTTTGGGGAAAGACCACCCGAAGGCTGTCAAGTCTAACAATCAGTTTAATGTAAATACGTTTTTAAAATGTGCTGAGGTTCAGAATCTGTAGACAAATTCACATATGTTCTATTTTCCTAAAATTACCTTTATGGAGTAAACGGTACATACTTTGCCACACACATCTCCTTTGTACTGATCATTGTTTGTGTTAGAAAGAGCAGATTATAAGAATGTAACATCACTCTTTCCTGCACTGTTTAAGCTGCAGCTGTAGTTATGCTCTTTGACCTTTCTTTCACCCTAACTGTTGGCAGAAGTGATTACGACATCGCGAAACATCCCAAACAACGTGTTATGAATGACGCAGACAGTTTCAATGCAAGTGTAACCATGCTTGCCTAAACAACACATGGCTTTTTCTGTGTCTTAACTACGCATGTGCTGAACTACTCATATGCGTTGGTAAGGTACAGAAATGCCATGCGGTGTTTGGGAGAGGATGCAGTGAAGTAAGTGGGGCTGGGGCAGGAATTGGGGTGGGGAGTTTGGGTATTTTTTTAGAGGGATTAGGGTGGGGTTCAAGGTATTTTTTTTCTTTTTTAAGGGGTGGGGGTGGAAGGGGTTTGAAGGAAGGATCGGGAGAGGATGAGGTGAGGCATGTGGGGTGAGGGCAGAGTGGATAGTTTTTAGCGGTGCAGTGGATTTAGGGCTTAGGGTAGGTGGGGGTTGGAGTAATTTATTTTGTGGGGGCAGGGGTAGAGGGTTTGGGATAGTTTTTTTTTAGCTTAGGGTGCTTGGGGGTCGGGGTAGTTTACTTAGGGGGAAGGTTTTAGGGCTCAGGGTGGGTGGGGGGTGTCAGGGTAGTTTACCTAGGGCTAAAGGTGGGTGGGGGGGCGGGATAGTTTAATTTTTAGATGCGGGGGCCGGGAAGATTTTTTAGGACTCAGGGCGGGTGGGGGGTGTTGGGGTAGTTTCATGTTATGGGGCGGGTGTTGAGGTCAGGGTAGGTTTTTTTTAGGATTTAGGGTGGTTTGGACGTTCAGGGTACTTTAGTTTCTAAGGAAGGGGTGGGGTTAGGACAGTACTTTTTTTTTAGGGCAGTGGGAGTCACTGTAGTTTAATTTTTAGGCGCATTGTTAGAAAGTGGGCTATTAGTAAGGGCAGGTAAGTATGTACACTTAGCTAACCCCCACTAGGTTCAGTTAGGTCTCAATAAATTAACCCCAGCTCAACCGCTGGTAGCTTGGAAATGAGCGACAAGGCTTAACTTAGGAGGCAAAGTGTAAAGCATTCAAGTATCACAAAACAATAATGAAATAAAACACAGGAAACAGTTTAAAAATCGAAAACCAATTTAAAAAGATAGGAAATATTTTTAGCTTTAAAATGACACCAAGTACAATTGGATAAGGGGAACTGGAGATATGAATTTTTAAAGAATTCGTGTTTTTTAGCGTTTAGAAACGAATAGCGCCAATCTAGTCATCTGGTCGCACCTCGACCAGGGCAAAGTCAAAGTTTAAGGTCGACCGTGATGGAGCCCAGCTCGGCTAGAGCAAGCGGGAGGCCTCGGTCAAAAGTTTACCTTCGGACTTAGTCATTTTCTTGAAGATTTTCTTCAGCAGGACAAAGTCGCCAGTCTGATCCGACCTCCCTGGAGCCCTTCCTCGGATACGCATCGCAGGAGCCCTCGGGAAGATTTCTACTTTCGGACCTAGATGATTTTTCGAGATGAGAATCCCTGAGGCCCTCTTCGGATATACTGTGCGGGTGGTCCCGGACAACTTTTTAAGTTAGGACTTAGTCACTTTTTCGGAGATTCACTTTAGCGGAACGAACCTCCAAGTTTGGCTGGGTCGCAGTTAAGGCAAGCCGAGTAGATTTGCTGCGGCGGGGGGGGGGGGGTCCCTTTATGGAGCTTTTTCCAAAAAGTTCTCCAATCTTCTCCAAACTTCTGGATCTTCTTCCAGAAGGTCTTTTAATGTTCTTTTGGAGTCCACAGTTCACCCCACGGTTCCAGAAGCTCTGAGTTGCTCCTTAGGGGGTGCAGAATACAACTCCCAGAAAGCACCTGACTCAAACTTCAAATTGGCCACTGGTCAGTTTCTTCCTGATCAGAGACAGGGGACTATGGTTAGCAATTTTTCACCTGTAGCAAACAGGGAGTCCCTCCTTGAACCAGTTGAAGCCAGTCAAAGTCCTTCTTGTGGTGAAGCCCAAGTGTGCAGTTGTGCAGTCCTTCAGAGTGCAGTGCCCAGGTGCAAGTCAGGGGTCCAGCAGGGCAGTCCTTCTTCTCCTGATGTTCTTCCTTGTAGTCATCTGAGGTTTGGATGTAGCTCTACCATATTTATCCTTGCTACTGGGTGCAAAACAAGGGGGTCCTGGGTCTCGAATCAGATGCAGGGTCCTTCTCCCTGTGATGACCACTTCCTGGGAAGTGTGGAAAAAATCAACCCTAGGGAGCACATTCTTCAGAAATCCATCATGGCTGAAACTGATTTTTGGAGGTTACATCTGGCTGAGCCCACCCACTGGTGTGGCATAAAATCATAAACACACCCCTCTCCTGCCCTCTCCTAATCTACTCAAGAGGGCACCTAATTATCTGGGGGTGCAGGATGTGAGGGAGGTGCTGGGTTGCTCCAAATGTCCTTCCCTGCCTTTGAAGACCAGTTTGACATCCCTCCCCCTTCCTGCCTCCCCATCTGCTGAGGTAGTTCTCCTCCCCCATGCACTTTCTTTGTGTTCAGCCCAGGCAACTTTACTCCTTATCAAGGCAGTCAGGTCAGGCTGACATCAGATGTCAAATGTAATAACATATTACAGCTGCCCTTATATGCAATTTCTATATTATAGATGACTTAAGATGTTGCAAGTTGCCTGTTATAAGGACATTTAAGGCAGGATTCTATACATTGATTTAAGGCTCCCATGCATTATAAGGCTATAATACATGGGATACTGCACACCTTATAATAGGAAACTTGTGATGCATTCAGTCATCTATTAAAAATAACTCATGTCAGAATTCAATGGTGATAACTTATTACAGTTCACTTCTGGCACCACAATGGTTGCTGCCAGAGCCAGCAGCCAAAAGGAAAAGCAGGTCAGGTCACAGAGCATATTTAAAACAGCTGTTTAAAAAACTAAAACAAACCCTTGCTTTTCATCTACTGCTCTGTTTTCTAGCTGTATAGTGACATGCACAAAGGAGATATTTATGGCAAACTATTTTATGCACTTCTTAGACATTTAAAGTAAAGTTAGAATCTTTCTGCATATTTTTAAACAGTTCAAGCCACAGCACCTTAAAAGAAATTATGTATTAAACTGATCTTCTTTCAAGAACTGTCTAACAGCTTTTTGGTGTGTTTAACTTTTCACTAAAGATTCTAACTCTATTCTTGATCTGTGCAAGAATGCTCTCTTTTTAATATGAAAGAGCTACGCCCCAAGGATTTAAGTGATATGTGGGAAAGGTGGAGGTGGGACCATATAATATAAGGGTTGAAGTACCATCTGCTGTACATGATGAGGGTATTGAAAGTCACCTTCGAGTTCCACAACCTTATAAAGGAACTTGGCCTTCAGCCTCGTTCCTCTAAATGGTCATGGAACGTCTTTGTGAATTGCAATATGCTTATAATGTACAGCAGACGGTATTTTATTCTGTATATAATCACTAGTAACACCAGGAGGCAGCATATAAGCATTTTTGTGCTTGTATGTTATGTATGCCCAACTGCAGACCTGCAGTTCTATGCAGAATTATTGGATTAGTTCCACACAGGCGAGTCCCAGGTCAACCACAGTGCTGAGCTGCTCATTAGCAGGTCGTAGCAACGCAGACATCCAAAGGCAGGAGATGCTGGTGGTCTCGTGACTCTCTCCAACAAGAGATTCTGTCTGTTTCACAGTCTTCTTTCTGTGACTCTGCAGAGAGGACTGGTTTACTTAGTTCTCCAGCAAACAAAAAAGTAAACCCACGAGAGCTGCCACTGTTCACGTTACATCCGAACTGTCTGTTAAACCTGTAATTATCACCGTTCCTCGTGGGTAAAACGGTACGGTTCAATTCTTGCTTTTTGTTCGCTTGTCAGCTGCAAAAACATATTAATTATCTCTGCTTTTCAACACAGCAACAATAATAAATACTCTGCAAATGGCTTCTTAAATAGAGTTACTTTAGGCCTATATATTTTTGCAGAATATGAACAACTGTGTTGCTATGGTGCAGAGAAATTATTGAATTTAGATGTTTCAATTATTTGCGTTGCATAATGCAATTTTATTGTCGGGATTCTCTTGCCTCGATCGGTGTATGTGCCTCTGATTGATACAATGAGCATCATATAGCAAAAAGATCTTCTCGGGCTTTATAAAGTGCATCATTACTAAATGGATTGTGCATTAAATCTCCTGTGATATATGTCTGTCTGAGTAGGAGGGCATCCATTTTAAGAGGACTAAAGTGAAGAATCTTAAATAAATCGCTGTACCACCACAACTCATTTAGGGCCTGATTCTTCTGAGTATGTCAGAATATGGGTGGCATTTAATGCACCAGGTAAGTGTCAATACCCCAGGGCAACCAGGTTTGGTAAGGAACTCCTATTCCCTGTTTTGACCCTGCTTGGTCCTTACTACACCAAAATATGAATAGTTTGCCTTTTTACTGGGCCTTCCCCGTCCTGATAGATCTTGCCAGGTTATACCACACAACTCGGAATGCTGACCCCCTTGGACACTCCTGTTTGCGCAGGAAATGAAATGTAACCATGTAGTTATAGCCAGGTAGTAAACGTTCTCTTTGGAATCTAGTATTGTACTGCCAGTTCAAAAATTAATGCTGTGTCATTTAATCAGTGTACACATGCTGCTTAGTACTGTTTGCTTATTGATTCTGATGGCAAAGTACCTCAAGATCTGAGGGTTATGGATCTCTTCAGTCCAGCCCATTGGTTGCCACTGGGGAGACTGAACGTTATATAAAACATAGCAAAATACCTACAGTAAAATGACCAAGAAACCTGTAACACAAAATATGCGTGCAGTCTGCTGAACATTCTAGGGGCATTCACTTTTGTATTGTCTGCTATAGTTGGTCCTTTGAATGTACGTTCTAAGGTAGCAAATCACTAAAAATAAAGAAAAGTGTTAGGAGTCATATGGGAACAATAACGTGGGATATGAAAGAGTTTTTGTGTGTGGGTATGTATTTATGGTGTCCCCGTGAGTGCATGTGAGTGTCTGTGTGTGTGTGTGTGTGTGTGTGTTTGTGCGCGCTTACGTGAAAGTAGGAAAAGCACCTGCCCTGTGTTTTCTACTACCAATGGGGAAGGAGCAGCAGAGATGAAGCAAACATCAAGTGAGCACCTGACTGATGAAATGGGCTGATGAAATGCAGGGATACTGGATTAAAAGTTATTACAGAGCCAGCAGGAGGAAGAGAAGACATTGCGTCACCACTGACAATAATTGTTTAAATACTAGGACGTTGTATAGTGCGGTGATGGGCTCATGGTGTTGCTAACACACTCCAAGACTGCTTTTGGCCTGTTGCTGGGCCCAATGATGCAGGCCACCAGTACAATTGCCACTTAGTAGTGTAACCACCACAGAGGTACTAGACACCTTTGAAGGACAAAAATTTATCTCCTTGTGTCTCTATGCAGGGCCACCTGGTTTAAAGCAAATGTGGGCTGTACCTTCACTCTTGTGGTGGATTATTCTATCCTCTTGTGATGGTCACTTATGCCTTACATGGGCGGTGCTTGTACTTGTGGGTGATTGAAATAAACCACATTAGCAGTGTCAAGAACACAAGATTTCATATGATCTGATGAACCTTCTATTGATTTTTTTGTCTGAAAGTAGCATGATTGACTAAGCAAACATAAATGAATTCCTACTTCCATGGAATTGAAACTGTAGCAAGTGACAGCATGTTCTTCCTGCTACACATTATTTGAGTCAGAAATTTATGAACCAATGCGTGATCCTCAAAGGGAAGAAAGTACTGATACATTTGGTGAAAGGTCTTGTGAGACAACAGGACCTCTTACCAAATAAATAAAAAAACTACAACTAAACAAATAAAAGTGCAGAAAATATATATCCATGGGCATAAACTTGAATATGAATAGCCAGAAGAGGGGAATTATTAAGTGTGACCAAAATCCGTGTTCCAAGTCAATGAAGTCCTTATTCGATATTTCATCATAAAAGACATGCTACACGTCATAATACTAACAAAATTATCAGTACTAACGATTAAAACAATAAATACAATATTTCATAAAAGCTACTAAGAACGTATTAAATCTATCTAATGCTTCATTTGTTAAATATTTTAACATATTAAAAAAAGAAGTACATTAATTTAAAAACTCAGTTCTAAAATTCAAGATAGTTTACTTATCTAAAACATGTAGCTGTTTTAGTAGTTCAGAACGAATTACCCATGCCCACCCCAGGAATTTGGCCAGCCCTATTGCTATAGTAGGTGAAAGATCAGTTTTAAGGATCCTACAAGCAGTCTCGGCCGATTGTGTGCCCAGACTTTTGCATAGGGGTACCAACCACTTCTTCCTTGGGGCAGCATATAATGGACAGACAAAAAACAAATGGCTCACATTTTCCCGCATTTCAGTACACAATGGGCAATTATCTGGGCCTCCAGTGCCCCAGGTTGACGTTAACACCTTAATGGTATTGAGCCCACTCTAACTTGGTGATATAATTTGCGGTCCATAGATTTCATAATAACATCCCAGTACTTTTCAATTGCAGAGACATCTTTCACGTGTACAAATGTTGTTGTAAGGGAACTACCTATAAGGGATGAGTGTCTTATGCCTACCACCCATTCCCAATATAGTTGTTTCAGCTCCATTTTTGAAGGAAAAGTAGCTGAGTCTGGGTTGTGCCAAAGGGCACCTAAACCCATGGCACAAAGGGTGGTTCTAACACCCTTAAACCAACCAATCTTATCAGATCCTAGGGTGTCCCTTACCTCGAGGCATGCTTTCGCATATAATAACAGCTCTGGGATAGACCACAACCTCCGCCAGAAGGCCAAGGGCCGAAATCTGGCTTGATCTTCCACCGGTTGGAGCCCAAGATCATAAAGGAGCGGGATGCGTGGGGATGACCTCAGAAGACCAACCGCCCCTCTTGTAAATCTATTTTGGGCCAGCATCAGTCGGTCCAGATTGCTATAACCCCAAAGCTCTGCCCCATACAAGACTGAGGGAAGAATTTTTGACCCATAGATTTCCATAAGTGGGGACATCGGGCGGGTAAATGATCTTTTATATTCCTTAAGAAGGGCACCGCCTAATTGAACATGTTTAAGTGCTTTGATATCAATCTGGGGTTTCCAACTAAAATTATCAATAAAATGCACACCCAGATATGTAAATTCGTTAGTTTGCTCAAGAATAGCACCACCCATTTTAACCCTTGCCACAGTTTGTGTTTGACCTCTTAGTACCATGAATTTTGTTTTAGAAACATTTACTTCTAGCTCATGCTCGTCACAAAATAACTCAAATCTGAGTAGGGCCTGCTGGAGCCCTTGCCTTGTCTTTGATAATAACAAGGTATCATCCGCGAACATGAGCAATGGTACTTTCATTCCCGCTATCTGGGGAGCATCCGTGGGATGTGTTGCAAAATATTTGGTAACCCCATTAATAAACAGGGAAAACAAAGTGGGAGCCAGGACACATCCTTGTCTAACACCTTTCAAAACATGAAACCTGTCCGTAACCTCGCCAGGCTTACCCCAGCGGACTTGGGCATAAGTGTATTCATGAAGATTCATTAAGAGTCGCACTAGAGCCCTGGGCATTCCCTGTTCCAGTATGCAATCCCATAACTTAGTCCTAGGGACCAAGTCGAATGCAGAGCTTAAATCCACAAAAGCTGCATACAACTTGCCCTTACCCAAAAAAAACTGTTTTCCAATATAAAAGGGCAAAACGAAAGGCTTGATCAAGGGTGCTTACATGAGGTCTAAAACCCGACTGCAACGGAGTCAAAATATCTGAGTCTGTTATCCATTCCTGTATCCTCCCTAAAATGAGGCGCGCTATGATTTTTTGGATCGCATCAATAAGGCTGATAGGCCGGTAATTTGAGGGTACTGAGCGATCGCCTTTCTTGTATATAGGAAGGATTTCTGCCCCATACCATGAGTCAGGAATTTTAGCGCCTGCTGCAACTGCATTCACCAGGTGGAGTATATAAGGTACCCACAGGACCTGGTCTTCCAAAAAAATGTCAGCTGAATACCATCTGGGCCAGGGGCCCTCCCTTTGGGAATGTTTTGCAGGCAATTAATAACTTCAGTAACTGAGAATATTAACGGCTCGACGGGCTCAAGACAGTAGGGTATAGTCACTTCTACTGTATGACACTTAAACTGACCCTCAAAAATTTTTACCCACTGATGATTAGAGACAGTTGCTGGACTATAGTGCGTGTCCTGCGAGATACCCCATTTTATGAGGTACCAAAACTGTTGCATATTGCGTTTACCACAGGCTTCTGACAGCATAAGCCAGCGTTCCTCATCCCACTTATGTTTTGCTTTGCGTTTTGCCTCATTATAGAGTTTTCCACAAGATCTAATCTGGCTATGATTTTTGTTTTTAATAGCCTCAAAGAGAACTCTTTTTATCTTGCTACACTCTTTATCAAACCAGGTAGTGGATGAGTATTTCTTGGTCCTAGGTTGTTTAGGGCTAAATTTGATGAACAACTTTTTAAGTTCCTGAAACAAGTCAGAATGGGTACGTATAAGTTCGCTGTTAATCTCGTCCTGTGAGCCACAATTGTTTAAAAGCTCCACAGAACTAGACACTAAGGTTCTTATCGCCCTGCGGGCCCCAGCGTCCACAGCTATTTTAGGCCAGCGTGCCCTGCGCGTATCATTGCTCACAATGACCTCTTTTTCTGTTATATAAGGACCACTGCCCTCAGACCTCTGAAAGCTGGAATCCCTTAAGGTCAAAACCAGCGGGTCATGGTCGCTCTCTGGGCGTTCCGTAACTAGCATATCAACAACTGCAAACCACTGCCTCACATCGACCAAAATATAGTCGATACGACTACTGTGTCTGCCGTTGTTGAACGTATGCCTGCCCTTCCTATCTGACTTGACCCTTCCATTAACAGCTCTTAAACCCATGTCCAGGCATAGCCCCTTGATATAGGTGGCTGAGCTCGACCACTTAGCAATCAGAGGTATCTCGAGTTGGGGAATACCCCAGGATAGATCCTCATCCTCGGTAAGCGGGCCATCCTCAATACCCAAAGGCTCAAAACAAGTATTAAAATCCCCCATCACAATCTTGTGGCCATCGGTCGTTGTTCCTGATAAAATGTCATCCAACAGGAGGAGGGTCGGAGAAACCCTTCCTCCCTGGAGACCCCTGACATAAATATTAACCAACAGGATGTTTGTACCTTGGTTGGACTTTATCTTTAAAGCAATTATGTCTGGACTATCAATTGTCACTTCTTCAACTCTTACACCCGCACTTTGGCGGACCCAAATTGTAAGACCTCCAACAGGACGCCCTTTCTGGCCTCTAATAGCTGGCTTGCTAAAATTCAGATACCCCACCCGAAATATCGGTATGATAGCCCATGTTTCCTGGAATGCAATTATATCGCCCTGATCTATGAAGTCCCTCCAATCAGGAATACACTGGCTGGACTCCAGACCGGCTATATTCCAGGATATATACCTTGATAACATATCAACAGGCTCAGCTAAAGCAGAGGGTGAGTCCGTACTAAAATTGGGTAATGCAGACAATGTACCAACAGGGGTAGTGTCAGGATTATTACTTTGATCTGTGGCAATAGCCTTCCAACTTATATCTTCTATGTGGGGGGATTTCAATAAAGTTAAATTAACAATTTCTTCTCTCCCGATGAGTCAATCATTCTCATCTAGGCAGGATAACGGCCCATATCTCCTGACAGTAATCAAGGGTTCAATGCTTTCTGGTGCGAACCATCCACTGGGAGGGTTAATGACATTTTTGTTAATCTGGGGAAGCACCTTCACCTCGGGATACACCGAAGGATAAAAATCTAGTAGTTCCCACGTGACTATTGGTCCATCTGCAAGTTGCGGGCACCAGCCTCTCAAAAATGGGACCACATTAATACTCCTGAAATTAACTATTACCAGATCACCTGGGATATCTTTAATCATGTGGCCAAGCCAACCCACCCTTCTCACATTTAAGATTTTACCATCAATGGTAGGTGGGAGGGGTCTGTTCTTAGTAAGCCAGAAGGCTACTTTGTTTTTTAAGTCGTTGTAACCTTCTTTTTTACCTGGACTAAGTTCTGGGACTCCTGACAATATACATACAAATGGAGCGGCCTCCGGTGGGAGATCAATCCTAACATTATAATTATTGTTGTGCTCTCTTGCTTCCTTATGGACTCGAGTTGGTTGAGGCCTACCCTCTAGGGACCCTCGAATCACTTCGGGTTCCCTAAGTATAGTGGGCTCCGCCTCCAAACTTGTTTCGTTACATGGGGCTTTGTGTCTTAAACTGCTGCCCGCGAGTATTGCCTGCTCAACACAATTTCCATATGGTAAATCTAGAGGTACCGTTAGTACATCTGCTGGTGTCGATGTTACTTGTACCCTCAGACTATGAACCTCTTGGGTAAGTACTTCAATTTTCAGCAATAATGTGCTAAAAATTTCAGCCATTTTTGTCGCTAACTTATCCTCTACTGTTGCCAGTATATTTTCTATATACTGCCTGTTATGACAGCAACCCACTGGCTTATCAGATCCCCCGTCTAATCCTTTTGTTTTAATAGTATGGGATTTTGCTTCGAGGGGCTTTCGAGAATTGCTGACCTTCCCCACTCCTCTTTTGCCCAACGACTTTCTACGAGCCCTAACTGCTCTTGCTGGTTGGGGGGGAGTCTCTGCCATAACCACGGGGCTAGATGGACTCTCGCCAATTATACCCTTTGAGTCTAAGGGATTAGAATGTATCTGTGCCTCGGTTAGTATCATATCCTTATCAGTGTTGGCGCCCAGATCCTCAAAAGTAGACACTATATGTGGGGAGGAACTAGGGTGTGTCTGAACGGGGGAACCTCCTTTCCCTAGGGAGACTCTGCGATCGCTATTAATCTTTTTAACCACCTTAACCAGGTAGTTATCAAGCATAGTAGCCCCTAGATTTTTGGCGGAGTTATTACAGTTAGCCTTCATAGGTTGGTTGCAATAAGTACCACCAGCTATGATTCAGCAATACAAAACACAAAACGCGTAATCAAGATGTAATACAGCTGATTTACAGTTTAGGCAGAGTCCCGTGCCCAGTCCAGACTCTTCAGGCCTCTGAGGGCCACAGAGGGCCCGCCCTTTGCCCGGGCTTAGCCCGGCGCCGCCCGCGCGCATCCCGCAGTGCAGTGTACCTTGTTGCAATTTAAGGGCCCGGGGGGCGTAACAGCACTTCCGTGCCACTTGGCGCACAGGAAATCCAGAGGATTCTGGGTATTGTAGTCCTCCCAGCGTGTTTTAGCAGGCATCCTACAACGGTGGCGGCCGCGAAGCGGGTGCCGCTAGTTGCGGTGGTCCGAGCCGACAGCCCTGTGTCCTGTAGCAAGGTAAGCAAAAAAAAAAATGAACAGAGTTGCGCGTCCCGCGGTGCGGTGTACCTTGTTGCAATTTAAGGGCCCGGGGGGCGTAACAGCACTTCCGCACCACTTGGCGCACAGGAAACCCAGAGGATTATGGGTATTGTAGTCCTCCCAGCGTGTTTTAGCAGGCAGCCTACAACGGGGGCGGCCGCGAAGCGGGTGCCGCTAGTTGCGGTGGTCCGAGCCGACAGCCCTGTGTCCTGTAGCAAGGTAAGCAAAAAAAAAAATGACCAGAGTTGCGCGTCCCGCGGTGCGGTGTACCTTGTTGCAATTTAAGGGCCCGGGGGGCGTAACAGCACTTCCGCGCCACTTGGCGCACAGGAAACCCAGAGGATTCTGGGTATTGTAGTCCTCCCAGCGTGTTTTAGCAGGCAGCCTACAACGGCGGCGGCCGCGAAGCGGGTGCCACTAGTTGCGGTGGTCCGAGCCGACAGCCCTGTGTCCTGTAGCAAGGTAAGCAAAAAAAAAAATTACCAGAGTTGCGCGTCCCACGGTGCGGTGTACCTTGTTGCAATTTAAGGGCCCGGGGGGCGTAACAGCACTTCCGCGCCACTTGGCGCACAGGAAACCCAGAGGATTCTGGGTATTGTAGTCCTCCCAGCGTGTTTTAGCAGGCAGCCTACAACGGCGGCGGCCGCGAAGCGGGTGCCGCTAGTTGCAGTGGTCCGAGCCGACAGCCCTGTGTCCTGTAGCAAGGTAAGCAAAAAGAAAAAGGGCCAGAGTTGCGCGTCCCGCGGTGCGGTGTACCTTGTTGCAATTTAAGGGCCCGGGGGGCATAACAGCACATCCGCGCCACTTGGCGCACAGGAAACACAGAGGATTCTGGGTATTGTAGTCCTCCCAGCGTGTTTTAGCAGGCAGCCTACAACGGCGGCGGCCGCGAAGCGGGTGCCGCTAGTTGCGGTGGTCCGAGCCGACAGCCCTGTGTCCTGTAGCAAGGTAAGCACAAAAAAAAATGACCAGAGTTGCGCGTCCCCGTGTTCCATATAAAATCTGGTTCTATGTGAATAAATTGAAGGTATTAACAGGGTTACGCCCGTCTAGATCACAAGTCCTCATGTACGGGTCACTATCTAGTTGAGCTTTGTTATGAGGTTCATGCAGCCCGTATGGTAATAATCACTATATATAGGGCACTACTGGATCAAGTATGGCAGTTTACGAGCTTCGAGGCTGTCTATCTCGAACACAGGGCATCATCTATGTCCACATTTGATTGCAGTATCCTCAATGCAAATTCGATTAGGTTCCCTTTCTCAGTGGTAAATGTGATGCTCACTGAATTACATAAAGTGACAACAGGTGTCTGAAGGTCATGATTAAAGAGCATTGATATGCAATATCAAAGAGTAGAGGTAGATGTAACCTCAAGATAGAATTTTCACTGAAGCCACTGGGTCCTGTAGATACAAACCAGATGAATTCAGGTTTTCAACTTTCCACCAGGGTACATTTTATATTAAATACCAGCATATAGCTGAAGCAAACTTCATGGCTGTGTACCTCATCAGGGGAAGTAAGAGCTATATAAATGCAATTACAGTATAACACAACCTACATAGATTTCAGTTCTTCAGCGTGAAGAGGCCCAGCATCATTTCAGTTCATCTTAGTACAGAGGCCTAGTCATTGAATAAACTGTGACAATATATATATACATAGCCATGATAGAAATCAATATTTGACCTTGCCTTCCGCTGCTACAGGTTGCTGGGTGCCATTAAGCCGACCCATAGGAGATCCACAATGCTTATGCCATGCTTGTTCTCCTTCCCTGGGCACACTCATGCATTACTTGTGTCACTCCAAGCCACCACAATAGACTGAGTAGTGTTGACTCATAAATTAGTAGTTTTATCTTCTACCCTTCTATTATGCTGGATGTAGTAAGTATAGAAGTGAAGAGTCACTTAGCCAGGTTTTTCACCTATTCCTCTCTGTCGAAATCCATGTGTTCTGAAGCACAGTACACAGAGTGATATTTTGAGGTTTTTCAGTTCAATTATCCATCATATGAGGAGTACAAAGTTTACCTATCAGGGATGGATACTGCACAGAGCACAATACAGCTTCTACACATAGTTGACACCTTAATTTTGAAAAGGGCACGGAGGCCTTTAAATGGTTAATAGCCTCAGTTTATTTTCCAGTGGTCAGATGCCCACTTCACTTATACCACTAGCATGATACCCTCAGAAAATAGGCCCAAGATAGGATAGGCATGACAGTCAGCCCATACTACAGTGGCATAAGCCTGGCTGATTTACTGCTCAGGCCTAGTGATGGTTTACTTTTGAGATTACATTATATAATTCTGCAACATCATATGGCAAGTGATCTGTAATTATGTGAAGTGGTGTAATGGCATATTTTGGAAATTTCGCATAAAATGATTTACACAAAACTCGAGAAATCACGTGGATGTAATTTAATTTTCGCCCAGATCTGTGTTAAATGTATGCACCTTAGTATGTGCAAACTCATGAAAGCTGGCTTACAGATGTGGCCTGCATGAATGAACACCTTCATGATACATCCCCAGAAGCATTCTGAAGTGCGAGCCTTTGCAACACTGAAGTAAATGGACAGCACAACGTGAATGGCATTTGTCCCACCTGCCCCTATGCAGTAAAAAGGCAAAGTTAGTTGGAGCACTCTAGTGTCTAGTGATTTTAGGGCCAGATGTACCAAGCTTTTTTGCATTTGCAAACTGTCTATTTTTCAGGATTGGCCTGTTTACGAACACAAAAAAGCATTTTGGTATGTTTGAAACTCAAACTTCGATTAGGTAACACGTTACTGAATTGCAATTTGGGTTTGCGACCAAATATCGATGTAGTATTTGGAAGGGGCATTTTTAGGCCGTCCCTACCAAATGCCAAATGCAAGTGATATCTATTAATGTTTGGCAACTGAATTCTGGTTACAAAACGTTAAAGCTTTACTGACTACAAACATTTAGTGGTAACCCATTTGCAAATGGGAAGGAGTCATCTTGGGTCACCTTCTCCTTTGTGAATGTTAAAAAAAAAAAGATTGTTTAAGAGAAGACCATGGACCCTTCATCTTGTTATGCAAACAAAACAACTAACTAAACTTAATTTTTAACCGATTCCCGTTTCTATAAGGGAAATTGGCAGCATTAGGAAAAAAAAATGCTTTTTTACTTCATTAAAAAGCAATCGCAGACATGGAAGTCGCTGGCCCGGTGATGGCTACGATTCATATTGGGTCACAATTTTCAAACTACCTCATTAATATTCATGTGGTAGGTTGAATGGCGACCCTCTATGAAGTGGTATTTTGAGAACCGACCTATTAGTACATTGCTCGGTTCGCAAATTACCACACCTTTTGCAAAAATATTGATCACAAATTGCGACCAGTCTTTTGCGACCGTTTATATGTACATCTGGCCCTTAGTTCTGCACTTCTTGCGTGTAACAACGTTTATAGGATTGAATGAAAGCTTAAACTAACCCGTTGCTTAGGGAACATGTGCTTGGTGTTCTGAGCAAACCCTGGGAGAAAAGAACAATTTAATGAACAGTCGCTAGACGAGTATGGGATGAAACATCGTCATGTGTCATTTTCGAAAAATAACTCGGTAGAGTCTGTTGACCTGTCCTTAGTCGCGTGACAGATGACGGTCTGATTTATATTGACTGAGAAGAGACAGCGAGGGGTCAGAGACAAGGAGATTCAGTGAGGCCAGGCTGGCAGGAGGCAAGTCACACCTCATTAGCAGGAGAGCAGGTACTGGTTCCAGACCCCTTCCGAAGGTTCCCCGACAGCTTGAGTTATGTTGACAGCTTCCCCTCAAAGGGAAGGAGAGTGTCGTGCCAGTGAGATGAAACATGTTTCACTGTCACCCTCCACACAGAATAAATCGACGTCCTAGAATCTTGCCATCAGCGACATTCCCGTCTGGGGAAAAATGGAGGACCGGAGTTTGATGTTATAAATCACCATAATTTGTTACAATTTCCAAAGACAAATATGACAGGGTGGAATTACTTTGCCGCGCCGAGACAGTCATTTGTAGAAGCCATAAAGTGCCTGTATAAATCTGAGCATGAGCTACATTTAATCTGAGGAAACACGGCACAAGAGCACCTCAGAATCGTATGTTTACCAAGAGTTTAACGAAAGAGATAATTGCTCTGGCAGCACAGCGGGTTCATTTCTGCCAATTTTTACCAATCAAACTGCTATTGTGTTATTTAACTACCTTCAGTGAAGCAAAGACATATTATTATTAGGTTGTAATAGGAAAGCTTGTTCTTGAGCAATGGTTGAGAGGGATATACAATTTAAAACGTTTTACAGCGCGATTATTACAGATTGTGTGGTTCTCCAAGGCCAGCAAAACGTCGCCCAGGGGGAGCAGCCCTATCTGCAGCAACCAGAATTGACTAGACTGCCCCCGAACCAAGCGGTCTGCAGGTTCCTTTTTTGACCGTGGCAGGAGGTAGCAAATCTATGAATGGCTGTGGATTCTCGCCACTATCCACTTGAGCTTCCATCCATCGAGCGAACCTATCCACTGTCTGCACAAAGTCTTCAAGCCATGCCGAATAACACTGTAACTCATAAATTATTTTGGAACCTTCACATTTTTTGCCCTCTAGGGTGGAGTTTCAGGTAAGTCAGATTTCTCACATTTACCCTTGCATTCCTGACAAGTAATTCAGGGTAGCAGTGCCACCGTAAGCATGTTTGGGGACCTAGGCAAAATACATTTTAAGTCCCTCTTTTCGGAATAAATTTGAAGGTTATTGCTCATTTTCTGCTAATTCAAGCCTGAAAGATGCCAAACCACGCCAGATTATAAACTACATTCTCTGAAAGAGTTTCAAACAATTACAGATAAAATATGTCTTTGCTGGCGCCTCAAAATTCTTTAGACGACACGTGGCACAAAAAGTTTGAGGAAGAGGTAGGTAGACAAAAACGAAAAGGCTGATAGAGAAAAATGTATATCCAAAGGGGCCCTCGAAGTTGGGGCTCTGGGCAATTGGCCACTTTATCCATACTTTAAAACATCTCTGCAGGACAAAGACATGGCATTTAAGAGTTAGGCTATGGTCAGGTTAGAATGGCACCAGGTATGAAGTCACCAAACCATTAATATGAAAAGCAGAGCTCACAGTGGCAGCCATTTAGTGTTAGCCATACACCTTGTGCCAATAATAGCAGACGCAGAATCACAACATTTTGATCCAATATCGAAAAACTCAGTAAAATAGTATAAAATTGTTGCACTGAAAAACTTAGAAATAAGGAATTCGTTGACACCCTCTTCCTAATAGATTTGGAGATATTTTGTAATGGTGTAAAACAATTCAAAACAACTGCACATTCTGACAGCTTGACCATAAGTGCTGTGGCCATATATTCTGTGACTCAGAGAGCTTGGTAATTTTTAAATTAAGGCATGAGGAACGGTTGGAAATGTGCCCTTCCTGCAGGGCTCCCGGATTTGTTTGCATTTTTGCTGAACCCTATTTTGCTGGGAACTCTGTGCACTTTACCCCTGCTAACAATTCCTTAAGTGTATGTCATCCTCCTTCCAACATGGTAACATTGTTATACTACTGTTTGGTACATTTAATTTATTCTTAAGACCCTACTATATGGTGTCAAGGGAACCAAGATCATGTAAATTAAATGCTACCAGCGGGCTGCAGCACCCATTGTGCCATCCACTGCAGTAGCGTAGCACTGTAATACCTGTTTACAGGCCTATCAGTGTAGCCCGGCTGTGTAGTTTTAAAATTGCAATTTGGACCTGTCAACATACCCCTTTCGACAGGACTAAATCTTCCTTTTCAATATTAGTATGTCACCCCTAACTAGGTCTCATGGCCATAAGGCAGGGTGCATGATATTTATAAGGAGGACATTTAAAGATGTAATGTTAAAAATGCACTTTCAGTGAAAAGCCTTAAAAGCTATTTTCACCATAGCAGGATTGGCTGTTAGATAGGAAAGCATTAGGACACACTATGAAGTTTAATAAGTTGCCTTAGCCCTGCCTGAAGTACCTGAAAGCTAAATCTGCATTTATCTCTCCATCTTCTACCAACCTGTAAATAGCTTTTGAATGGGCGGGAATGATGTGTGAACTTGCTCCCAGTACAGAGTCGAAAGGCATTAGCTAAGGGAAGGGTTTGTTGTGCCCTTGACAGAATGGACTGTGGACTGAACACAAATGCTTGGTTAACTTCAAAGAGGCTTACCCTGTCATAAGCAGATACAGCTAGCAGCCAGGCTACACCCTTCATTTGTCCCCTCAGTCAGACCCGCTTCCATTACAGTAGGCCTCTTTTTGATGTTACATTGTCACAGCTTGTTTGACAGGTCTGCTGGTGTACATATACAATTTGGGGTGCACTTCAAAGAATGAAGGCAGGATGCCAAAAGAGTCCTTCTGTGTCCCATGTCTGGTTGATGGAAACTCAACTTTGTACTACCAGACATCTAACTTTGACATTATTGTGGGTACACGGACTGTTACAAAATGGATTTTGGTGTTAGATGTGGGAGAACAGTAGGATTAAGATAAAGCACTCCCAACACACACATCCAGCCCTCAAAGCCCAATATTAGTGTCATCAAAGACTTTGGCTAGCTTGAAGATGCTGAAAGTGGAAGGGATAGCCCTGGGAACCAGTATCCAACTGATTAGGGCATCTCCAGGGGTCATTGCCCCTGCTAGTGCATGCCAGGCATAAATGTGGAAACTCATCCCCATCAACCCACATCAGAACACTGCTGGGCCTGTGAAATATCAGAATTGGACTGAACCTAATGTTTGAGATCTTGAAGGCTGGCCCGGTTCTGTCTCTTTTACCCATGACAAGACATGGGCTCTAAGGGTCATCAGGCTGACCATCCATTCAATCTACAGAGACACAACAAGCTACAAGAGATCTTGTGCTGCAACTGCCAGCTGACTAGTGGCAACTGGACCTGGACTGGACTCTCCTGTTGGTCTCTGCCTGCCACCTTGTGAGTCTCTAAGGGCCTTCCCTGGGTTCCTGGAGGGTTTAGAAAAGTACACCTGAATAGATTGTGACGTAATGGACTAAAGCCAGAAGGTAAAATCTTTGACAGATCTGGTTGGTGTATCTGACCTGTGCTCCATCACTGTCAGTGTCAAATTGCGCCTAGGTTCTGGCCTACTTGAACCATCGACTATATTTGGCACTTTCTGCTTCTGGGCCTATTTTTTCTTGAAAATTAAAAAAATCAAATGTTTGGTTCCCATGATGTATTTTTCTCATATTGTAACATTTTGTTTATTTAATTTTACTCTAATTTTCACATTTAGTTTGTGATTTTTCTTGTGTTGAATCTTAACTTTATTACTTAGTACTGCATAAATAATTTACACCTTATCTCTAAAATAATCCTGCCTGCTCATAACCGAATTTCTTAGAGAAACACTTAGGCGGTCATTCTGACCGCGGCTGTCGGCGGTCGCCGCCCGCCAAGCGGTTCCCGTCAAAAGACCGCGGTGGCCATTCCGGCTTTCCCGCTGGGCCAGCGGGCGACCGCCAGAAGACTGCCGGGCGGCCCAGCGGGACAGCCCCTTCAACAATGAAGCCGGCTCGGAATGGAGCCGGCGGAGTTGAAGGGGTGCGACGGGTGCAGTGGCACCCGTCGCGATTTTCACTGTCTGCTAAGCAGACAGTGAAAATCTTTGTGGGGCCCTGTTAGGGGGCCCCTGCACTGCCCATGCCAGTGGCATGGGCAGTGCAGGGGCCCCCAGGGGACCCACGGCACCCGTTCCCGCCATCCTGGTTCTGGCGGTGGACACCGCCAGAAACAGGCTGGCGGGAAGGCGGTCGGAATCCCCATGGCGGTGCTGCAAGCAGCGCCGCCATGGCGGATTCCCTGGGCCAGCGGGAAACCGGCGGGAAACCGCCGGCTCCCCTTTTCTGACCGCGGCTTTACCGCCGCGGTCAGAATCACCAAGGAAGCACCGCCAGCCTGTTGGCGGTGCTTCCGCCGCCCTCCGCCATGGCGGTCATGGACCGCCAAGGTCAGAATGACCCCCTTAGTATTGACCCAACATATGGACTACAGATCCCAAAATGATGTTCAGTGACTTGAATTATAACATAATCTATCTGTAATAGAGGAATGGCCAAGTAGTGTTCTGGGGCTTTTGGTGCCCTGTGTAACATCTGTATTGTACAAACAATGGATTTTACTGAAGTTTCTGTGCAAGCTAATGAGTTATTGAGAAAATTACTATATTTTGTTGTTACAGTTTTCAACAATCCCAGGCCCAATTCAAATCTGGACTGGGTCTCAAAGACATGTTCATCTATTTTCATAGCCTATATCCAGTATTGTTCATAGATAACATACAATTTTAGAGAAAGATTCAGTGAATGATACCCATTCTAATTCAAAATTTTAGATTAGGTTAGCCAAGGGTTTTTGTGAGATACTTGTTAAATGTCTCCAGAGATGGTGATGTTGACAATTTCTGTATTATCTAGACCTAATATCCTTTGAGATTGTTAACAGAATACAGCACTGTATTTGTGGGCCTAATCCAAGTGGCTCCAACTTTTTCTGTAAAAAGCGCACTTATGTTTAGAGAAAATCATCCTGATGTACTAATAATATTAGTGTTGTATTAATTACCTCATCAGACAAGGTTAAATGAATGCCCAGCCCATGCAAGATTACCAGCAGTGCATACCTTGGGTCACCAGGCCTGATTGCCAGCGGTGATTTAAAAAAAGGTTTTGTCAATGTGGAATGCAGCCACGTTGTTAATACTATCAGCCATTGCCTCAATGCGTCTGGGGCCAAGGTAATGACATTAGTAATGCCTCCTTAGTGTTGTATGATTTATCACTACAATATTACATTTAAATGTTTTGCAAAGCCAGTTATTCTTCACCAAACATCAGCAATTGAGTTATGAAAATGCCCACATTTACATCTCAAATATAAATTCAACTAAGCAGAAGCTTGTAATTTAGTAATCTGGGCTGCACACAGTGGAGCTACTTACGTGTAGCTGGAGAGCTACCAGTTGGTCACTAACTACTCATTTAAGAAGGCTGGTCTAAACCCTAGATACTTGTTTTCCAATAATAATTCTGCACTTTTTATGGATAAACAGATTAAATGTTTTTCAGGCTAAGAATGTCTTCATATTTATGCTGATCAGCTCTCATTGGAGTTGTGCTTCTTGGACCAAGCAAAGATTAAAGGTTTTGAGAAGTTCACATGTGGCACAACAGTGATGTAAGCTTTATCCAAGTGGAACCCACAAATTTGCCACATTCTGCATCTGAAGAACCTTCGGGCAGCATGAAGTTTGTTTTCATCCCAGTGTGTTTTTGTGAGGAATAATCATTTCATTTTCAGTCATCTCTGTTTGTTGGGTGACAAAAAGTTTACAGTGTGACAGTTTGTGAAGATTAAAATTATAGTAGTAAACCTGGGGCACCGAGTATTATGGCCTTCGTAAGATACTTTATCAGGTACTCAAAGGCTTTCAAAGACTGGTAAAAGTACCGGCAGAGGATTACTGATTATATCACCTCCAGATCCACAAGGAGATTTCTAAAGTAACTTATTTTCTGAAATCAATAGACTACTAGGTTCAAGTTTAAAAAAAAAAAAAGCTGAAAAGAGTAATGGTTCCATTTAAGGAAGGTCTTTTCAGCTCTGAACAACGTGGGAGAAGAAACCTGAAGACATATGTTAGGTCACAATATTTTTGGCCCTAAACAACATATCAAGAGAGTGAGGACAATGACCAGGGAGAATGACCTCATTTCCCCAAAGGATCTAGACGTCATCAATAAGAAATGAAAGCTTCTAGACCCCTCAATACTGGATATTCTATGAATCTAGGATATTGGCCCTCTTTTTGAGGTGGTCACAATACATTTGGATCTGTATGTTATACATACAGATGCTTCTTATTGGTTGATTGGCAACCAAACATTGTTGATCTAGGAAACATTGAGCCAAATTTAAGAAAAGTGGTGCTGCATCCAATGTAGCTCTACTTTTCTTGTGGCCCCATAATGCCATCATGTGTGCTCCATATTTAGGATACAGTGCACCATGGCGGTAGTTAGAACATTAGCATCAACATTTTTGACACTATTGTGAAGCTTTGCTACATTTGTATAAAATGTTGACGCTAGTGTAGAAAAGTGCAAGGAGGCCCATTGATTTGAATGGGTGCGTCATTTTAATGCCTGTTCTGAGCAGGCATTAAAAATGACAGAAAAAATGGCGCAGTAAAATTTTTAAAATTCCACTGTGACCTTTTTACAGGCCTCCTAATGAGGTAAAGCCCTCCTTGCATACATTATGCCTGGTGCATGCATAATGTTGCGCATTGGGCTTACAAAGTGGCGCAATG
Organism: Pleurodeles waltl; assembly: GCF_031143425.1. Lineage (NCBI taxonomy): Eukaryota > Metazoa > Chordata > Amphibia > Caudata > Salamandridae > Pleurodeles > Pleurodeles waltl. The sequence goes on along the minus strand of NC_090449.1, from coordinate 682,583,914 downwards.
CTTGCACTGTGCCACTTTGTAAATATGGCACAGGGAAAGGTCCCCCTTAGCGTAAACAAAATGACGCTAAGGCAGCACTAAAGTGGTGCAAGGGGCTCTTAAATCTGCCCCACTATCTTTTCAGTTACTCAACTATTGCTGACTTAGGAAAAGATGTCTGTCTCATTATTCAAATATTTTCGATGGAGTAAAAAGATAATGACTGTCTCAGTTAATCAAGAATTGTTGATTGAGGAAAAGATAATGGGCCTTGTAACGGCCATGGGGGCCGGCGATAAGCTGGCAGTAACACCCCCAACAGGCTGCCGGTGTTCCGCCAGCTATTATGACCGTGGCGCTATAGCCATGGCCATACCGCCGGCCCCTATAATCCCCAGATCAGCGGTGCAAGCACCGCTGCTCTGGGGATTATGAGTTCCCGACCGCCATCCTGGCCATGGCGGTAAACACCGCCATGGAAAGGCTGGCGGCAAGGGGGACTTGGGGTGCCCCTGGGGGCCGCTGCACTGCCCAGGCACTTGCCATGGGCAGTGCAGGGGCCCCCAGGCATAGCCCCGTCGCCCGAATTTCGGGCAGTGAAATGCACGACGGGTGCTACTGCACCCGCTGCACATCAGCATTGCCGCTGGCTCTATTACGACCCGGCAGCAATGTTGATGTGACTTTTCCACTGGGCCAGCGGACAGTAACACTGTTACCATCCGCTGGCCCAGCAGAAAAGTTATAATAGGCTGGCTCCCGCAGCCTCGGCGGTCTTTTGAAAAGACCGCTGAGGTTGTAATGAGGGCCAATGTGTCTTTCATTATGAAAAAAAGGTCAAAAGTGTATAATTAATTTCGATGTTCTTCTAAACAGTTAAGTTTTCTTCGAGCAGTAACAGGAAATTTCGGTTTGCCCTAATGAAGGCGAGAAGGCAAACCTAGGCTATAGATTGCAGGTATATTCCATGTTATTTCTATGTTATTATTACTGAAGCCAAACAATGTTAATAAAAGGCATATCTGGACAAAATACAGACAGTACATAGATAGCAGCTTTTAAATGTATAATGTACTGCACAAATAATGAGGTCTCGTTTAAATTGGACATTTTTAAAACACATTTTTTAAACAGTCAATACTTTTTTAGTATGTATGCACTTCATCAGCTTTAAATGTTTGTTATTTTGTTCATAGGATTTCTTGGAACCTAAGAAAAACAGATTAAAATTCTGAACCGTGATTGTCAAGCCATTCTTGGGATATAGTACTCTCTTGCTATCATTTGCAACTCCCACCTAACTTCATAAACTGAATTTTGTCTAGACAAGTGATAGTGGGAAAACTGCCCATATTCACAGAATTTGACCTATATTTCGAATTTTCAACAGTTTTTAATGAACAAAAGAAAATGCTTCCCCATCTAAAAGTGTTTTAGTGGAAAATCTGATTGCTAATAGACTATAGCCCTATAGCCTGCTGCTGAGAGCTATACCACTTTTTAAAGGCCTTGAACCCAGACTTATAGGTCTGAGCCGCAGGCCGTTACCGGCAATAAGGGACAGGGAGAGGGTCTTTTACCACCGATATAGCCTGAGGCAGAAAGGCTACTAGGACATTCCACCCACTGTGGTTAGAATGTTCTAAATTAAAAAGGGAGAAAATGAAAGATAAACATTGGAATGTTGGAGCAGAAGTCAAATAGCAGCCATTATTAGCCATGAGACAATGTATTGCCTTTAATGGAGCTTCTCACCTTCTAATTTTCTACTCAAGGATATTCCAGATAATAATGCCCAGAGTTCGCAAACCGGATTCATGAGCACACCCTGAGGCACTAATGAGAAATGTTCCCTACTCCTTTCTTCTCATTCTTGCTAGAAGATATGGGGGATCAACTGAAAGCACACCGGGCTTCCATGCTCCAAATCTAAGAACGTTTAATTCTTCTAGGAAATCCAAGACTGATTGAACCTTTAGTATTTCATTAGTTTTAAGAACAAAGAGCCCGGATGGCCACATTGTGTACCCATGCATGTATTAGCGCTATAATAAAGGAACGGGCCCATGTGTATACCTTTACAAGAGGGCCTTCCATTAGCAAATGCATTACTACTGAAGTGACCTTCCGCTGTGCTTTTCTGTGCATTATTTCATTTTCTTCAAATCCTTTCATGCCTTTTGTCGGTGCCTATCAAAGCATGTTTAGGAGCCATTCTTTGCAAATGCTTTTATTACCAAGCCAAACATTTGTATACAGCCATTATTCCTAAAAGCAGGGATAAAGAAATACTAGGTAATCATTCAAATAGTGTGGTGCATTAAAACATTTATGGATTAGGCAAACGATCATATACGTTATAATGCTAATCACTCAAACATGAGGGCTTCGCATGGATATATTATTATATTATATTATATTATATTATATCACAAGAGACGTCTGTCAAAAAGCGATTTGGTGTAACAGTATCTAACCATCCTGAACTTTTGAAGGGCCTTACAGAAGAAATTAAGCTGGGTCAAGGGAGTATGATGCAAAGTATACTAGTCCTTGCTCTGAGACAAACTGTGAATAGTGGTGGCGTTATTAAAATGTAAGTGAAAAAAAGTTTATATCTGATGTCAAATAGGCCGGGTGAAACCTCAGCTATACCAATATTATCTTGCATAAACTCATATATTTTATGTAATACAAAAAGTTCGAAATCACACCATATATAACTGTGTGTCTGTTCCGGTAAAAATCTTGTCGCAGATCCGCAGGAACAAAGCGAATGAACAGAACAAGAGTGGCTGTTTTTCGCATCATGCAACTGTTGTACTAACTTTAGTGCAAAATGCATCATTGCATCTAAAAATGAATCCAAGGATGCATTTTGAGCTAAAAAATAGAGCCATATGCTGGATTTCACATGTTTACTGTGGAATTTCTTGGAAATTATGCAAATTTTTCGCACCCCAAATGTCAACCCCATCATATCAATCGGTACCAAAGAGGGTAAAGTATGGGTGGAAGTCTTCCACATTTCTGAGAGAAGCATGGCTTGTTGAAAGAGTTACTTTTAGAAAGCGGGGACAGAGAATGTTTAAATTGCCTTGGGGAATGAGAGAAATGCATTTAGTGAAATTGGAAAAAATGGTTTTTAAAAGAGACAGTTTGAATTTTAACTCTCACAAGAAACTTTGCTCTCTGATACAGAAAACATATCTGAACATAATAACCCCCGACTTGGTATAAAAGCAGAACTTTACTCAAAGAAGCGCATTTGATTGGCTTGATGCAAATCACTTCAACAGGGTCTGAGAAATAAGAATTTACAAACTGTTTTGCGGTGGGCTTGAAAGGTTTAGCAGTTAGAGGCATCTGGTTCGTGGAAAGTCCACAAACCAAGGGCAAGGACCTTCTGAGGCTTAAATTAAAAATATAAATACGCAACTGCTCGAATGAGCTTTTTCTTCCGTTGTTCATTGCAGAGCTGTGAATCCACAGCCGAGATTCCAGACCGGAGCAGTCTGACTGACTGACTGCTAGAGAAACCTTGTCAGATGTAGAACTCTCCCCTTCCCACAGCCAATAGCCTTTAGAGTGAGACTGCAAATTTTTTGAAGAGAGACCAACAGCGGCAGTGGCCGGCCGCCGAGCCTGGCACCCTCCCTGCTCAGAAGCACAACCTCCCTGCTGCACACAGCATTCAGCCATGCGGTGTGGTGAGTTGGCTGTGCACCTTTCTCAGTACAGACTGCGGAACCTCACTGCACACAGCCTACGACCTGCACAATGAGGGTTGATTGCAGGATGGCTCAATAACAAGACCCTTTTTTTTTTTTTTTGGTACTGCTCCAAAAGGGTATCATAATACTGCCACTGCTACTATGGTACCCACAGGGAGTACCTCAGTGGATACCGCAGTTACAGGTGCCACAATACCCATGACCCATAGTGTGTACATTTTAAACTTTTGACTTAATGATGGATACCTCTTGGTCCCCTCAACCTTTCCCTGTAGGCCAGGGTGTGCCCACCTTGACTCTTATGTGAACTTTGTTTGTTCTTTCAGGAATACCCTTGTCAAAAAAAGATACAAAACATGAACAAATTCCTCCTCGTAGATGCTAATTGGGATTATAACTTTTCAAATCTTCTCACCCCGCGGGTTGTTTGAGTAGGTCACCAACACCAAAACCCTTGATTCTTATGGTAATCCATGAGATTTCATGTATCAGAATATCTGACTACAGCAGCGAGAAAGGGGTCCGCTCCCTTGGCCCCGACAAGGGTCCCGAGAGGCAGGATGCACCCACAGCCACAGAGGGCACACTTCCACTAGATCAATCCACCATACCCACTGATGGCTCTCCACCAAACACTTAAGTATAGGTGCTACTGCCCCACGGTACCAACACATTAGCAAACATGGCGCATTCTAACTCTTGGTGGGTCCAACTAACACCTACATCTACAATATCCACTAGGGGAAGATTGTTTTTCTTTTGCTTTACTTTATTGTTATAGGGCTAAGTTACAAGTTGAAGGGAAAGGAGTTAGCCTTCAGGATCTGGGATATTCAGGGAAGTTAGTGAGGGTGCATTCCGTAAGCACACAACAGTTACTTCTAGTTTAAGAAGTATGGGGAGGGATCCAGGGTGGGGAAAGGGGTCAAATCAGTTCAGTTCAATTGTTTACAGGAAAACCCACATTGTACTATTTACACTGCAAGGAAGGCTTGATTAAGAGGTGCTCCCCCACTCCCAATATCACTCCTACACTTCATTGACTGATGCATCACCCTACGTGGGGGAACACACTAACATAGGGGCCCCACAGAAGCTAACATTCCTCTCTTGGAATGTTAATGGCATGCTGGACAAAATCAAGCATGGCTCAGTTCTTTAGTCAGCTTAGAATCATTGGGGGGATTTTCTCCTGCTTCAGGAAACTCATCTTATAGGCAACAAGTGTCCCTTCCTGGCCTGAAAGGGCTTTTCTCAGGTATACCATGATGGGTTTCACTGGGGCTCACGGGGTGGCCATTCTGGTACACAAACAGGTCCCCCTCAGGGTATCACAGACATGGTACTACAAATGGGGCAGGTATGAGGCTATAACTGGTACGCTGAGAGGAGCTCAGATATCCATTGTATTGGACTACGCCCCTCCACCTGTGACAGAAACATTTTTAAGGGCATTGGGGGCTCCTCTGGGAGCTTTCTGAGGAACTGTGGATGATGAGAGGGAGACTTTAACAAGGTTTGTGACCCTGCATTAGACAGCTATGTGACAACTTGCTCCAGGATGCCATGGTGGGCAGTCCCACCCAGCTGTCAAGTTTTACAGACAATATGATATGATGGCACTTGATGTGTGGAGGGCACATCACCCCCAGGAAACAGGACACTCTTTCTGCTCAGGGGCCCATTGTTCCTCCACTAGATTAGACTACTTCATAACCCCCCTACGAGAGGGTCATTGGGTGCAAAACGTAGACCTGCTTGCGAGAACCCTCTCAGACCATTCCCCTCTGACAGTGGAGAAGGAGTGGAGTCCCCTGCAGACACCGATAGGGTGCAGGGGGAAATCATAAGTTACTGCAAGAGCCAGCGGCACAGACTCCGTCAAAGAGTTAAAGACCTTGAAAGATCAGTGTTATATCTGGAGAAACAATATCTCACCTTAAAGCAGGAGCAACTCCTCCAAGACTCGCTACATGCTCAACTTGTCCTTAAACAAGAGCTCACTCAAGAGGGTAGAGAGGCATGGATGGCAACAAAGAGCTGCAAAACGAGCAATGAGCTGCTCTATCTTCGTACACTCCGACAGCCAGGCTCACCAGTGGCATTCCTCGAGTGGGACAACAGCACTCAAATCACTGGCAGTGGGGACATTGCAAACTAATTTGCAACATTTTATGACAACCTTTATGAGGCCAAACCAGGAGGCCCCCTGACGACCTGCCACAATTCATGGCTGACTTGCCACTGCTACACCTGTCGCAGGAAATGCAAGATTTTTTAGAGGTAGAAATAACTGAAGAGGAGTTGAGGACAGCTCTGGTCCGGCTTCATCCAGGTACAATGCCTGAGCCCAATTGGTTTCCCACCGAGTTCTGGCATCTGATCTGGCCAACTGCAGGCCGCTTGATGCTAAATATGTTTGCTGAGGCTTTGGAACAGGAGGAACTGCCCCAAGACTTAGGGACGGCTGAAATAGACGTCATACCAAAGCCCGGCCTCTCAAGTACCAAAGGCAAAGAGTACGGACTAATCTCCCTAAAAACACAGAAGGAAAGGTGTGGACCAATGTATTAATGAACAGGCTTGCAAAAGTGATACACCATCTATTTCACCTAGCTCTATCCGGCTTTATGCCGCACAGAGCTACAAGACACAACATACGAAGAGTATATAATGCTCTGGAGTTGTGCAGGGAACTGCCAGGCCATCAGGCACTCTTGATGGTCGACTTCAAAAAAGTATTCAACACGGTGGGATGGGACTATCTATTCACACTTTGACACTGATATGGGTTCAGCCCACAATTTAAATAATGTGTCTACCTCCTATACACTCATCTGAAGGCTCAGGGGAGAATCGGAGGAACTGTCTCCACATGGTTCAATGTCCGACGAGGAACTCACCAGGTCTGCCCCTTGTCCCTGCTCCTGTTCATGCTGGCAATTGAGCCATTGGCAACATGGGTAAAGGTAGATGCAATACCCAGGGACTTTCAATAGTCTGAGGGAGTGGCAGACAGGATTTCCCTATACATGGATAATGTCCTGATATTTCGGGACAATCCAGAAGAGTCGGGCCATGGGTCCTCCAAATACTGCAGACGTTTGGGACTTACTTGCGCCTGCACATGAACATGGCCATGTCGTCTGTTTACCCGATAGGAAGTTGCCCTGAATTGGTGCCCTGGGCCCAGGGGATACAGTTAATCCTGAATGGCATTTAGTACCTGGGAGTCTTCATCACAATGGATAAGACCACCGCTCATGAACCCAATATAGGCATTTTCATCCAGAAACTTGCAAGGGACGTGACCTTCTGGTCCTTCTTCCCCCTCTCCCTGCTGGGTCATTCTGCCATCTTCAAGACCTCCCAAAACTCATACACCAACTGCTGAACTTTCCTCACCTCATAGATAGACCCATCTTCACAAAAATCAACACCCTATTAAGATCCCTGTTGTTTGGGGGGGCTTGGGTATCCCTGGGAAAGTGTTGCCAACCTGTGTTTGCCAGAGGTCTGGCTATGCCAGACATTCTCCTGTACTATTAGGCCACTCATCTCCTGGTATTGAATGACTATTGGTTCACTGGATTTGAAGACCCGACCTACACCTCAGAGGGATGGCTCATGGGATGGGTTAATCTGACTCATCTGCTATATGGAACTGCTGTCCTGAGTAGGTTCCGCTCTGCCACTAAAACGGTGTTAAAGGGTTTGATTGGATGTGCTTAGGGCCATGGGATGGGACTCCAAACTTACGAAAGAGATCCTGCTGTGTTCGGAGACATGGCTCCCACAGGTTCCAGCACTGAAAGAGTTCTCAGCCTAGTACATTGTAGAAATATTAACACTGGGTTATGTAATGCAAGCAGGACACCTGAAATCATTTGCCAACCTGCAACCTAGCCAAAATAGACACAGCCCAGGAGTGAAAGTCCACATTAGCCCCTCTCACTACTAAATGGAGTAACTGCATAGACCACTGCAAGACTCTGGAAAGACCGATATTCCAGGCACAGGACTTCCCAGAAAAACACAAGAAAATATGGCGTAGTTGGGCTGATTTTAGAGGCATTTCCCTGGAGCCATGCCCGGCCCCATCATGGGCCTTACAGAAATTCACAAACACAAAAGGGTGGGAGCGAGTGAAAGCATTATCATGAATTGTACAAGTATCTGGTTGGAAGGAGGGGCAGCTGCCTAAGTTTTGAACCATACAACGTGAAGCAAAATACTTGTGTGGTGTGTGATAAATCTCTTTCTGATGTTTGTATGTATATCTCATGTGTGATGTATACTTGGTTTACAAAATAATCAAACAAATTACAAAAAAATAGCTGAATACAGCCTGAAACTCAGCCTAATACCAATCCACTGTTAAAGATCTACTGGCTTTAGCAAATGCTTTTTCTCAATAAATCGGCCAAGCCTACTTCTTTTGTCTTTGATAACTTGGACATAGTTTTCACCAGTGTACCAGTCAAGCCTGTACCCTTTACCATTGGCATACAGTCACAAAATTAGAAAATGTAAACAACATTACCATTGAAAAAGCAAAATACTAGGGCCCTCATTCTGACCCTGGCGGTCGGTGATAATGCGGCGGCCAATCCGCTTACAGGCCGGCGGTCCAAAATATGCAATTGTGACCCTGGCGGGAACCGCCAACACAGCCCGCCGCATTAACACTCCGCCCGCCACGGCGGAACAAACAAACAGCACGGCGGTCCCCGCCAACAGCCAGGCGGCAGACAATGTACCGCCCACCCTATCACGACCCACCAATCCGCCACCTTTTCCGGGGCGGGAGCACCGCCGATAAAAACACGGCGGAAACAGACTACGGACGGGAAAACGCTCACCTCCACATACAGCACGCGAGATTCCGGCAGTATGGAACCCGAGTTGCAGGTCATCCCCGCACTCCTATACCTGCTCCTGTACCAGGAGCACGCCCGGCGGCGCGGAAGACATCGGTGAGTACTGCACCTACGACACAGGGGAGGGAAAAGAGTACCGGCACACACCCACCCACCCACACCCACTACAACACACACATCAATGCATTCCCACAGATCACTGTCACAACCCACAAACCCCCCCCTCCGAAATAATGCAAAGACCAAAAGAAGAGATCATAAACGGGCAGATATATTGAAATATGGACACCAGTAATCCCAATAAATAAATAAACTATGTACACAATATATACAGCTACTAAATGTAGTCCAACCACTGTCCGTGGACCACAGGGGTCCTGTGCAAAGGGGCAAGGCCCAGTCCCACGACAAGAACTCCACGGAGAGAACACTGCAGGGGCATCAGAAAGAAAATAGGACAGGCACCTCAGGGGGAAGGGAAGGGGGGGCACCTCAGCCACTTGAGTACACGACACCAGATCCACGAGGGGACTCCATGACCACTGGCCCATCCTGGGGAGAGCAAAGCCACAGTCCATACAGTCCATACAGTGGGTGGCCTGCCCACTGGGCCATCCTGGGGAGAGCAAAGCCACAGTCCATACAGTCCATACAGTGGGTGGCCTGCCCACTGGGCCATCCTGGGGAGAGCAAAGCCACAGTCCATACATTCCATACAGTGGGTGGCCTGCCCACTGGGCCATCCTGGGGAGAGCAAAGCCACAGTCCATACAGTCCATACAGTGGGTGGCCTGCCCACTGGGCCATCCTGGGGAGAGCAAAGCCACAGTCCATACATTCCATACAGTGGGTGGCCTGCCCACTGGGCCATCCTGGGGAGAGCAAAGCCACAGTCCATACAGTCCATACAGTGGGTGGCCTGCCCACTGGGCCATCCTGGGGAGAGCAAAGCCACAGTCCATACAGTCCATACAGTGGGTGGCCTGCCCACTGGGCCATCCTGGGGAGAGCAAAGCCACAGTCCATACAGTCCATACAGTGGGTGGCCTGCCCACTGGGCCATCCTGGGGAGAGCAAAGCCACAGTCCATACAGTCCATACAGTGGGTGGCCTGCCCACTGGGCCATCCTGGGGAGAGCAAAGCCACAGTCCATACATTCCATTCAGTGGGTGGCCTGCCCACTGGGCCATCCTGGGGAGAGCAAAGCCACAGTCCATACAGTCCATACAGTGGGTGGCCTGCCCACTGGGCCATCCTGGGGAGAGCAAAGCCACAGTCCATACAGTCCATACAGTGGGTGGCCTGCCCACTGGGCCATCCTGGGGAGAGCAAAGCCCCAGTCCAAACAGTCCATAACAGACTCCACTGCCACTGGAGGAGGCATGTTGGCCAGAGGACATCCTGCAGCCCTGCCCGAGACAGATCCTGCCCTGCCACGTCTGCCAAAGGGCCAGCGGTTCTTGCCTTGAAGGGCCCAGTTCAGCGGTTCTTGAGACGGCGGTCCCCAGCGGAGCTGTGCTGGAGACGGCGGGGCCCAGTTCAGCGGTTCTTGAGACGGCGGTCCCCAGCGGAGCGGTGCTGGAGACGGCGGGGCCCAGTTCAGCGGTTCTTGAGACGGCGGTCCCCAGCGGAGCTGTGCTTGAGACGGCGGGCCCAGTTCAGCGGTTCTTGAGACGGCGGGGCCCAGTTCAGCGGTGCTTGAGACGGCGGGGCCCAGTTCAGCGGTGCTTGAGACGGCGGGCCCAGTTCAGCGGTTCTTGAGACGGCGGTCCCCAGCGGAGCTGTGCTTGAGACGGCGGGCCCAGTTCAGCGGTTCTTGAGACGGCGGGGCCCAGTTCAGCGGTGCTTGAGACGGCGGGGCCCAGTTCAGCGGTGCTTGAGACGGCGGGCCCAGTTCAGCGGTTCTTGAGACGGCGGTCCCCAGCGGAGCTGTGCTTGAGACGGCGGGCCCAGTTCAGCGGTGCTTGAGACAGCGGGCCCAGTTCAGCGGTGCTTGAGACGGCGGGGCCCAGTTCAGCGGTGCTTGAGACGGCGGGCCCAGTTCAGCGGTTCTTGAGACGGCGGTCCCCAGCGGAGCTGTGCTTGAGACGGCGGGCCCAGTTCAGCGGTTCTTGAGACGGCGGGGCCCAGTTCAGCGGTTCTTGAGACGGCGGGGCCCAGTTCAGCGGTTCTTGAGACGGCGGGGCCCAGTTCAGCGGTTCTTGAGACGGCGGCCGGTCTATGGCCAACTGCTCATTGCCTGGTGGTGCCCTCCTGGGCAGCGGGGATGGTGCTCCTTCAATGCCCACCTGGGCTGTGGGTGGTGGGGCCCTCCTGGCCAGCTGGGCTGGGTCCTCCCTGGCCAGCGGCTATGGGGGTGGTGTGCTCCTCCTGGGCAGCAGGCCTGCAGCCTGACCTCTCCGACTTGCTGCCCTTGCCCTCCTTAGTCGGGAGTCTGTGGCCCTTTCCTCCCTTTGGAGCTGTGGCTGGTGACTGTGTCTGGGTGGTGTCCGGGGGGGATATAGAAGCCGGGCTCCTGCGGCGCCCCTTCCGCCTTCTGCTCCTCTTCCCAGGGGGTGGGCTGGCTGTCCCCTTGCTGCTGGGCGAAGATCCAGACATGCGGGCTGGTGGGCTCCAATACCCCTGCACCCTTGTCAAGGGGGCTGCAGGGCTGGTGGTGGCTGAGGTGCTCTTCTTACCCCGACGAGAAGGAGGGGGGGGCTCAGGGTCAGGAAAGAAGTTAGCAGTGGCGAGGAAGAGTTTCTTGGGACAATGGAGAGTGGTAGGTACAGTGGGAATGGGAGTGGAGGGAGAGGATGTGGTTGTAGGTGAGTCACGTTTGCTGTCTTTGGGTGCAGGTGCAGGAGGGATAGGCTGTCGTGAGGTGGATGGCTGTTGGGTGGGTGGGTGGCTGCGTTTGTGTGGTGTGGAAGAGTGGGTGACAGACACAGTGGGAGAGGACACAGGGGACGTGTAAATGGCAGTGGGGGTGGTGACTGCACGTGTGCGGACTGGACTGGAGGGTGTGCTGGTGATGGAAACACTGGCTGATGGTGAGGTGAATGGAGGTGTGAGTGTAGACGTCACAGGGAGGGAGGGGGGATACGAGGAGGTGGGGGTCACAGAGGTGGTAGTGACTGTTGGCATGTCTGCATCGGAATGTTGCGTGTGTGAATGTCTGCGTGATCTGTGGTGCTTATGTTTGGATGAGCTTCTCTTGGGTGTTGAGGTGTGTGCAGGCTGGTCTGATGGTGTGGGTGGGACAGGCAGAGGAACAGGAGACTGGGAGGAGGGAGTTAGTAGAGGGAGGCAGGAGACAGGGACAATGGCTGCCGTCAGTGCTGAGGCCAGAGCCTGGAACGATCGCTGATGGGCAGCCTGACCCGAATGAATGCTCTCCAGGTACGCATTGCTGCGATGAACCTCCCTCTCCACCCCCTGGATGGCATTCAAAAGGGTAGTCTGCCCAACAATGAGCGTCCTCACGAGGTCAATGAGCTCCGCACTGAGGGCAGCGGGGGTAACAGGGGCAGGGCCTGAGGTGCCTGGGGCGAAGGAGATGCCCGGCTTCCTGGCAGAGCGGGCACGGGGCGAACGCTGAGGGGCTGCTGGGAGGGCGGAGATGGTGCGCTGGGTGGCGGCTGTACCTGTAATGGCGGGGGGCACGGATGGTGCCACCCCCGCAAGGGAGCTCCCTTCCGAGGACGTGTCCGTGTCGCTGCAGGGTCCAGTCGTCCCCGTTGTGGAGCTCCCCTCGCCCTCCGTCTCACTGGTCCAGTCAGACTCTGTGGCATGGCCCTCCTGGGCCATGTGAGATGCAGCTCCCTCCTGCCCCGATGCCACTTCTCCTCCGCCTGATGATGCTGATGCACACAAGCACAGAAAGAGAAACAAAAAGGGGGGGGGGAGAGAGAAATAAAGGGATATTGAGTACATGGATCTCCGGTACAGTTAGCGGACATGACAGACACAGATGCCCCCTGCACTAAGTTGCGCACTTGGGGTCCGCTACGCATTCCGTGGAACATGCCCTACACGCCTAGAGTTGACAACTGCACCCATGGATGACACGGCCCAGGGATGGCTGTACTGACACACTACTGAGGGTGGTGGCTGGGGACACAGGGGCTTACGGGGGTGCCCAGCCTACAGATATCGCCCTGGCCTAGGGGGACCCACAGCCCTCCTCCCCCACCCAGACACCTCCACTGCGCGACAACAGAGTAGATAATGCTTGGACTCACCCCCTTGTGTCTGCTGTGCTGCCCTCACGCGCCCATCCAAATCAGGGTAGGCCACCGCCAGGATCCGGAACATCAGGGGGGTCAGTTGACGGCAGGCACCCCGCCTACGTTGGGAGGCCATCCCCAGCAGAGACTCAGCGGTCTTCTTGGTCCCGCGGCGGATGTCCTCCCACCTCTTGCGGCAGTGGGTGCCCCGTCGATGGTGGACCCCCAGGGTCCGGACTTCCTTGGCGATGGCACGCCAAATCCCGATCTTCTCATGGGCGCGGACCTATGTGACACGTACAGGGAGGGAGAAATACCACGTTCAAGTTTGTCTGCATTTTCGTTGCCAGTGGCCCAACGCCCCCCATCCCCGCCAGGCCCCCCGCCATGCCCCCCGCCATGCCCCCCGCCAGCCCCAACATGCCCCCCATCCCCGCCAGGCCCCCCGCCATGCCCCCCGCCAGGCCCAACATGCCCCCCCATCCCCGCCAGGCCCCCCGCCATGCCCCCCGCCAGCCCCAACATGCCCCCCATCCCCGCCAGGCCCCCCGCCATGCCCCCCGCCATGCCCCCCGCCAGGCCCAACATGCCCCCCCATCCCCCGCCAGGCCCCCAAGCCAGCCAGTGGCCCCAAATCCATATTGAATTAAACTCACTTGTTGGTCTGGAGGACCGTAGAGTAGCGCATACTGGGGGAGGACCCCATCCACAAGTTTCTCCAACTCCTCTCCAGTGAAGGCAGGGGCCCTTTCCCCAGTCGCAGCAGCCATTGTCCCTTCCAGACCGAGGTCACAGCAACACTTGCAGTATAGGTCCTCTCCTGTGAAAGTTCAAGTCGCAAGTGGATAAGTAGATAGAAAATGGCGGTCACGTCCGCGGCGGTGCGTACCGCGGCGGTGCGTACCGCCACCGCCGGCGCCCTTCGCCATTGGCTCATGAAACCCATAGGCTTCAATGTTAACCAATGCGGATTCGCGCCGCGGTCTTCGACCGCTGACCGCCGCGGTCTTCGACCGCTGACCGCCGCGGTGTGCCACGCCAGCGCATTGACCTCACATCCCATTGTCACACTTCACAGGTCAGGCAGCCGCCATTTCGAGGGTCCACATGGCTCAATTTCAACTGCGTCACACAGGCCTAGGCCTTGCATAGCCACTCAGACACGCCATTCACTGCATAGAGAATCGTTTACTGTGCTAGCTGTGAGTACGTACCTGTGGGTTGCTTGACTGTGTGCTCCATGTTGTCTTTCCTAGGCACCGTCCGCTGGGTTTGGCGAGGAGACGGATGAATCCTCCCGTGTACCGACCGCTGGTGGACCTGTCGACAATGGAAGAACGCCACATTATCCTGACCTACCGTCTTGACCGTGCCACTATCCATGAACTGTGTGCCCAGCTGGAGCCCGACCTGATGTCCCCCATCCGCCAACCCACAGGGATTCCCCCTCTGGTGCAGGTCCTGTCAGTACTCCATTTCTTGGCAAGTGGGTCATTTCAGACAACAGTGGTAATTGCTTCTGGGATGTCTCAGCCCATGTTTTCGAAGGTGTTATCCAGAGTGTTGTCTGCCCTGATGAAATACGTGAGGAGCTACATCATTTTCCCTGAGGTGGGCGAATTGGCTACAGTGAAGGGTGATTTCTACACCCTTGGACATATTCCCAACGTCATTGGTGCCATTGATGGGACCCATGTGGCTTTGGTTCCCCAAGAGACAGGGAGCAGGTGTACAGGAACAGAAAAAATTACCATTCCATGAACATCCAGGTGGTGTGTTTGGCTGACCAGTACATCTCGCATGTAAATGCCAAATTCCCAGGGTCAGTGCATGACGCCTACATCCTGAGGAATAGCAGCATCCCTTACGTGATGGAACAGCTAGAGAGACACCGTGTATGGCTATTGGGGGACTCTGGGTACCCCAACCTGTCGTGGCTACTGACCCCAGTAAGGAATCCCCGGACCAGGGCAGAGGAACGGTACAATGAGGCCCATGGGCGTACTAGGAGGGTGATCGAACGCACCTTTGGCCTCCTAAAGGCCAGGTTTAGGTGCCTGCATATGACCGGTGGATCCCTAATGTACTCACCTAAGAAGGTGTGTCACATCATCGTGGCCTGCTGCATGCTTCACAACCTGGCTTTGCGCCGCCAGGTGCCTTTCCTGCAGGAGGATGGTCGAGACGGTGGTGTTGTGGCAGCGGTGGAACCTGTGGAGAGTGACGAGGAGGAAGACGACGGGGCTGAAACAGACAACAGGGACAGAATCATTGAACAGTACTTCCAATAGGACACAGGTAACAATTCAAACATAATTTAGTAAATGTGAACTACTCTCCTGCATCTCTGCTGCCTGTCTATTTGCCCCAGTGTATGATGACTGAGTTGTGGCTTTTCCCTCCCTATTTCAGATCTGGGGTCCCCACTACGAGTCCTGTGCTTCGTTTCCCCATGGACTACAGCTTTGTGGCAGCTGTTTGTTGACTTCACTATGTACAAGGACATATTTGCACTGTCATGTCAATTACAAAATTTTGAAATCACAGCCAGACTCCAGATAGTTTTGTGCAAAATAGGTGTTTATTTCAGTGCTCAAAATGGGATGGGTGGTTTCAAGTGGGTGGGGGCTATGGTGAAGGAATGTCCATGGCAGAGTCCAGAGTAACAGTCACACAGGTGCATTGTCCAGAGGCCTGTGGAGAGATGGAGCATGGGCAGTTCAAGGATGGACAGGGTGACAATGTGGGACAGTGGGATGACATCAGGTGGTATCCTTTGCTGGCGGGGGTCTTGACATCCTACTCTGTCTTCTTGCGAGATCTCAGGGCCCTCTTGCGGGGTGGTTCTTCTCCTGCAGGAGGTGGGGGTCTGGTGGGCTGCTGTTGTGCGGGGGCCTCCTGTCCACTAGCGCCGGCGGAGGTGGTTGGCTGTTCTTGGTCCAGGCTAGTGGCAGGGGCCCTTTGTTGTTGTTGAGTGTCCGTCCTGGTGTTGATGAGGTCCTGCAGCAGCCCTACCATGGTAACCAGGGTGGAGGTGAGGGCTCTGATGTCCTCCCTGTACCCCCGATAGTGTTCCTCCTGCAGTACCTGGATCTCCTGGAACCGGGCCAGTACCGTCGCCATCGTCTCCTGGGAGCGGTTGTATGCTCCCATGATGGTGGTGAGGGCCTCGTGGAGAGTGGGTTCCCTGGGCCCGTCCCCCCCCTGTCGCACAGCTGCCCTCCGAGTTGCCCTGTTTCCCTGGGCCTCTGCCCCCTGGCCGGTGTGCCCACTACCACTGCCCCCAGGTCCCTGTTGTTGTTGGGGTGGTGGGTTATCCTGGGTGCCCTGTAGTGGTAGACACACCGCAGATTGACGCGCCCTGGAGACAGAGGCATGGGCCCGCTGGGTGGGAGCTGTGCTGGTGTTCCCAGAGGGGTTTGGGTCTGTAGTGGCCTGTGCCTGTGTGAGGGGAACCGACTGTCCAGAGGTCCCCGATGGTCCGGGCTGGTCATCGGTGTCCAGGTCGATAGAGCTGCTGTCATCGCCGACGGCCTCTTGGGTGGGGGGTGTGGAGAATTCTGGGCCCTCCGTGGCGGTGTGTTGACGGTCGGGTCCTGCAGGGGTATAGAGGTATGGTTATAGTTTCAATGTGTGGCATATGGGTGTATCTGTGGGTTCCCGTGTCCCCAAGTGCTGGCATTCGTGTGTGGGGGCTTTGGTGAGGGTGGCTTGTGGGGGGGATGTGTATATGCATTGGGCATGCTTTGGTGATGGGTGTCCATGCTTAGTGGACGCATGCAGGCCTAGGTTTTGGGATGTGTGGGTTGTGATGGTGAGACATTGGCAGGGAATAGGTGTGCTGGGGGTGGGGGTGAGGATGGTGGTGGGGGTGAGGATGGTGGTGGGGGTGAGGATGGTGGTGGGGGTGAGGGTGGTGGTGAGGATGGGGGTGGGGGTTGGGTTCGAGGATGGGGGTGAGGGTTGGGGTATGATTTGGCATGCAGGTGGGGGGGAAGCAGTATTGAAGCTTCAACTTACCAGTATCCATTCCTCCGCCGACTCCTGCGAGGCCGTCAGGATGCAGGATGTTCAAGACTTCCTCCTCCCATGTTGTAAATTGTGGGGGTTGAGGTGGGGGTCCTCCGCCAGTCTTCTGCACGGCGATGTTGTGCCTGGATACCATGGAACGCACCTTCCCCCGTAGGTCGTTCCATCGCTTCCTGATGTCTTCCCGATTTCTGGGGTGCTGTCCCACAGCGTTGACCCTGTCGACAATCCTCTGCCATAGCTCCGTCCTCCGGGCAATGCTGGTGTATTGGATCTGTGTGCCGAACAGCTGGGGCTCTACCCGAACGATTTCCTCCACCATGACCCTGAGTTCTTCGTCTGAGAAGCGGGGGTGTCTTTGGGGTGCCATGGGGTGGTGTGTATGATGTGTGGGGTGGAGTATGTGTAGTTAAGTGTGTTGAGTGTGGTGGTGTGTGTTGTTTTGTGTGTGGATATTGTGTGGGTGATGGTGTTGAGTGGCTGTGGCTGCTAGTTTGTGGATGGTGGTGTCTCGCTCTGGCCTTCTTTCTGAATTTTTGGTCGTAGGGGTTTGTGGGTGATGTGGGTGTGTGTTTTATATTGTATTGTGTGTGTGGGAGTGGTGTGTGTATGTGTATCAGGTGTGTGGAATTCAAATCGGCCAATGTGGCTGAGTTTTGTTCGTTTGTGTGTATTCTGACCGCGGCGGTGTGTCCCGCCAATGGAAAACCGCGTTTGAAAGACCGCCGCGTGGATTCGTGGGTCGTAATGGCATGGGCGTATTTCTGTTGGCGTGACGGTGGAGGTTTTGTCACCTCCACTTTTCCGCCGACCGCTGGTCTGGCGGTCTGTTGTGGCTGTCGGATTTTCGGAGGTTTGGCTGCTGCGGGTCAGAATGACCGTGGCGGGTTTCCGCGACCGCGGCGGGATTATGGAGGATTTCTGACCGGCGGTAGGCGCCTTTTACCGCCGAGGTCAGAATGACCACCTAGATCTCTTAAAATGGAATAACAAGGATTTTGAAAGTTCAAGTCTTCAATCCCCACTGTTTGTTAGAGGAGGTAGCTAACACTAAATCCCAGGTCTACTAGAGTATACTATAAGATCTTGAAACAAAAAACCTCTCTGTAAACTTTAATGGAGTACTAATAATCCGCTCATAAAATCCTGGTGACTTTAACATGTTCTATTTACACTCAATGAGTCAGGCCCACTGACCGTATAGTATCTAGCTTTCATTCTTGGACATTCGCTTGCCACCATAACCAACAAAGCTCTAGTGTATTGAGCACAAGCTTCCACACATGTCAACCACAGAAGAACAATCTAGGAAAAGTTTTTAATAGCATCATATTTGTATTTGTGTGACCTTAAGGAGCAATCTCCATCTATCACTGTGGTATGTGTGTGACTGAAAGGTCAAACAAAATAGCTTTGTTTGATTAATAAAAGATCACAGCTGCCTGGGGGATAACGACTCTTTCTTTGGAAACACACCGATTTTAACAAATCAAAAGCTTTACTCAGACGAACCAACAACTTTTCCCTCTCAGTAGTACTCCTGAAAGCTCAATTTTTTAACGTATAGGCTCTGGCGACAGCTGCAAAGTCAGACCTGAAAATGGTGGGACGTGAAGCACTTTGCCATCCACTTAAACACCACTTACTTTGATCACATGGAATCACTTCAAAACCTGTGCATCGTTATCAAACAAACACATAACAATATGATCAATAAAAACCCACTCCTCAAAAGACATACCTAACAACCAACAAACCAGACATATCCCCGCCCCCCCCAAAAAAGTACAAATTCTGACAGTCTCAGTGATGTTCAATATCTATGTGGAAGAGAATGGGCGGTGTTAGCATTATCAGGGTTGAGGTGAAGCAACATAAGATGAAACAAGTTGTAACTTTTATCTCAGGAAATCAACTTTCAGAATTTCTTTCTACTCTTTACAGTTCCTCAGATTGCATCCTACCTAAACATTTAAAAAAAATCCTGCATTACAATAACCTCTTTTTTAGCTAGGGATTATTCTCTCTCCTGCCTTCCTATTACAAAGACACTCCCCGTTCACTTCATCCTGTGAAAGCCTTAGTACCTTTAAGTTTGAGCTTGAACATGCCTGCTGCCTTACTACCTACTGAACTTCAATACAGTAACCTTACCCCTTCTTAAAAAGCATAACATTACAGGCGAAATAACAGTTCCTGCAACACCAAAACACCTGGCCTATCTACACAGCTCGCTCCCACAAATACAATGTTTTATTCTGTTAAACCTCCCTATGTTAACTCACACTATGGAAAATCCTTCACCCTTTCCCCTTACCCCTTTTTCCACTTAAATTAACTATTACTCAGTTCGTAAACGAAAGAGTGACGTGTCCGAACCCCTGCTCAGAAGCAAGTGGTAGGCGCAATTAAATTTTGTGAGCTGAATACCAAGGCTGATGGTCTTAAAATCACCTCACGCCTCTTTAATCTCGGCCCCGTTTTATTTCACTCTTGCATGTTCCTGCCTTCTCCCTTTGTGAAGGATTTCTGTCTTTCTTTTTCTCCATCTTTCGATGTGTGTGTTTTTCCATTACTTGTTCTTGGTAAATACCTAATGTGAACAAATTCTCGGTCCGTAAAAATAAATGCCAGTGGCTCCCACCGGCAACCACCCACTCAAATTAAGCACTGATAATACCTCCCTCTGGTAATCACAACTAATTAATATTAATGTAATGTGTCACAACTTGGAAATAAAGAAAAATGTTCAGCTTTCTTAAAGCCCAAAACTAACCCAATAATTAACAAATCGACAACATTAATTAATAACTACTTGATTAACCACTAACTTTGGGTTATGGAGTAACGTGCTACCCATTATAAAGCACTTCAATGACTCATCAGGGGTAGTATTCACTATATAAATGCAATTGCAGTACAATACAATGCGGGAGGCAAGTGCACATTTTGAAGTACGAATCGGTGCGAGAAAAGTGATCATAAACTTTTGTGAACACCCATAGAGTTACAACTTTGTAAAGTTAGCTCTCTTTGCACTGCCATTTGGACCTCTTATTTTCTTTGCCCACCTGGAACACGCTCTTCAGTTATGAGTGCCATATGCGACTGAAAAAGAAACGCAGATCCTCATTCTCTGAACTAAGATATGTGACTTCCGGTGGCAGATTTCATTTTTGTGTAAATAATTGTGATTTGTCTTCACAAGAACAGTTATAGACTTACGCTGCTATCGACGCTGTTATTTCGCACGCGCACAGCCCCTGTAAATCAACTAAGTGAACTACGGATCTAGTAGGTAACTCGTATGTAAATCACAAATGTTGGAATTATTTTACTGAGGTGTGCATTAACTCTTCAAATGCCGATCTGCAGGCTGTTGCTTGGATAGTGGTTGTGCTTGTTGCAGCCCTGAAATAACACAGGGCCTGATTGCAATGCTTAGGTCTATGCTGGTTTGTTCTCAATGCCGACTGAGAGTATTAAACAAGCAGTACATGTGTCTGTGACTGTGACTACATGTTCCTTCTGTGCTAATGAAGGGGCTTCTCAGGGCCGTAATTGCTACCTGCCACTGCCCGTCGGGGCCTATAAATTGCAAGAAGCAGCTCCCGTGCACAGGTAATAAGCTGCATAAGGGGTGCCGTGCCCTCTGCAATTAAATCTCAAATCCGATCCTCTTCTACGTGCTGCACGAGCGCTGATGATGACTGATGCGGACTATTAGACGGCCAGCACGATAACACCGTGCGCAGTTTTGCATAACATTGCTAGCTAGGCCAAAGACGTCTGCTCTTAATGAAAAGCTTCCACACTATCTAGGAGAGGCCAGCACGCGGACATACATTTTCAGGCAAGCACGCGCGTAGAAAAATCTCCATCGGAAGAAATATGCCTGGTGCTCACAGGGAACATTTTTCTCATTTAGGGTGAAAGGGAAAGCAAAAATAACGAGACCCTTCTTTAAAATGAAAAGTGGCATTTGTACTTTCTGGTCCATGAGGAATAAAAGGTAAATATTTGAGAAAAAGAAGCATTGAAATATGGAAATATATGTGAAACTGTTCTACTTCAAATCCTTTTTAAAAAGTCTCCTCTAATGCCAGTACTTGTAGGCATGGTTTGCCTTGGACAAACTGAAGCCAGCACTCACCAAGCACAGCTCGTCACTTTAAATGATGAGTAAAGACTATATTGGATGTGCAGGCCTCACCGACGTGATAGTTGCAGTTATCATTCACTTCACTATTGCTTTATGAACTGTTGGGCAATTGCCCCATACTTTGAGTATGAACATCATTTTCTCCTATTTTACACCACCCATCAATCTAAAGTTTTTGTTCAAAGTGTAGCTAGCCATTGTCTCACCTACCATTAATTTGACTTATCACTACATAGCTCTGCAAAAGTTTATTATGTAAGCATAGTTTCTCTGTATGACCAATTATTGGATTACCCATATTTCAGAGGATTTCCTGGTTTGCTTGTGCCTATGCACTCATGTCATTTTATCTTGCGGATATTGGTTGTGCTGTTTCCTGGAGGACATTTTGTATGAGACAGTGTGGTTTGTGTGGATTTTCCTCACAAAGCCTCTCAAAATAAATTACACTTGGATAGAAAATACTTTCAAAAGTCCTGATGTCGACACGAAAGCCCTGCTCATGTGGAGCTTCACAACCTTCATATATTTTTCCATTTTTTGATGAGAAACATCCACGGTTTGTGAGAAACTGAATTAAGCATTATTTCAACTGTGGACATTACACCCACCTTGACATGGCTGTAGCGCCCCAGTTGCAATGACTCTAGTTACAATATTATATCTGCTGAGACACGACAAGAGCATATTGAGTTAATGGCCATAGATTTGTAGTAGTCATGGTCACAGTAATGTTCAATCGAAGTCATGGTCGGATGAAATAAAAGTTGTTGAAATAGTCACATACATGATTTCAGACCAAGGGCATTGAAAAGATGCAAAAGACTTTATTGTAAAGATCCAAATTCCAACATTGTACTTCGTTGTGTCACTATTAATGGGGCTTCCTCCTCTGGAGTGCACCACTTCCATAACTGAGACTAATATCAGTTCTTCATCGCAAGGGAAATGCAACACTTATAATTTGCCAACATTAAAAAACACATAGACTTTCCGATGTATGATTAGTTTGTAACGGTGCTAAAGCAGGTTTAATACATTGTTGCAGACACTCCACTTTCACAAACACAGATCAGTAAACATGAACAGTACTGTTTATTCACTAATTCTCTAGTTACACAATTCATCATTAGAGAATGTGGACATTCTCTATGTGTGTGGTCATAACAGAGTTCACCTTGCATCACTGAATGTGATTTCTCTGACAAAAGGAGAGTGATACTACCTGTGCAGACAGGAAGTAACATTTTGCAAAGCAGATCTCTGTGTTGGTTTGTTTCAACTTTGTTTCATGACCGGAGAACTTTTTATTAGTCTGCAGGCTGCTTTTCTCTTTTTCTGTTCTTTGTTTATTTATGTTCGGATTTCAGAGTTTATTAGTTGTCATTCAATTCTTCTGTAAACCTTTTGTATTCTGTGGAGAAATCACAGCCAGTGATAGCTTTTAGCTTCTTCCTCCATCCCCTGTCTACCCTTTGAGTTGATTTTGCGTGAATTAATTATTCCCAACAGATGCCTACCAAGGGGTTCCTCTTTTAATTGCATAGCTAACATCAAAGACCCCCACCTGTGTGTGTTCACATTACTGACATAAGAAATAAGGCAAGCTGCCCGACAACTCCTACCATTCAAACAGTACTCAGGAACGATTTTGGAGCTACCAGTAATGGAATATGTGCTAAAAAAAAAAGGCAGCGGTCCTGTTTGCCTTCCTCT
Organism: Pleurodeles waltl; assembly: GCF_031143425.1. Classification (NCBI taxonomy): domain Eukaryota; kingdom Metazoa; phylum Chordata; class Amphibia; order Caudata; family Salamandridae; genus Pleurodeles; species Pleurodeles waltl. The sequence goes on along the minus strand of NC_090449.1, from coordinate 682,561,205 downwards.
ATGTTCTGCGAACTTGTTTCATGGCTCTGTCGCATCAACTTCCATTTTGAGGCTGTACAGTATACTGCATGAACCCAACTAGGTTTGGTGAGGATTGGGGGCAGGGCGGCAGAATCCTCTAGGAGGAAGCTATAGGAAGAAGAAGAACTTGGGGTAGGCAGTACCTTCAAATTGTCAGCAAGAAAAAAAGGCACATTGAAGCAAAGCTCCATTACACTGATCAGAAATCTCTACATGAAAGTATTCATGTGCACCATCTCCTCCAGCCTCTCTCTCCTTGCCAGAACTAAATGAATACACAAAACACCCATAGTAGGAACCTCCACCACAGACAATACACATTGGGATTCAAAACACTAGACATTGGGCTTCAAATTAGCTCTCAAACATCATATACAAATAGTACAAATTAATTCAGGGCATATGTTGCTCTATCTGTGCTGGCACATGATCCCGCATTAGTTGTAACTTCAGCAGCTCACATCAACCCCCATGATCTGTAACCCTGATCGTACCATTTCAGAAATTCAGGAACCCTAGAGTTTCGAGAAAACCATGCCCTAGATTTCCTCTGCCTTTTCATGGTACCCTAAAAAAGAACTAAGTAATGGAATGGCTGTTTGCTTCCCTTGAAAACTGTTTTTCTCACCTGGCTGACTAGATGCCCTGAGAAGCAAAAGGGCAGATGATACACATATTGTGAAAACACCTGACCTTGCTGACCGTTAACAACAAGCACTGGCAAAGCCAAGATGTTGGGCTTACATTGTGAATACTAAAAAAGGGAAAGCATGACGCAAAAATGAATGTGTTTCATCTAATATGCATCTATGTGATAAATAATTAAGTTTGTAATGATTCAGTGTTCTTTTTAGTTGTAAAATAGTGCCTCATGTTTTGCCTTCAAACTCCACCTGGTCCAAAATATTACACCAAACAGCAAACAATCTGATGTTAGACAGATATAATACACTGGCGTTGCTAAATATTACTCTATATTTATATTAAATAATTGGTTACATTAGGTGTGCAAATCAAATGGTGCACCAAGCAAGACCCAAAAATAACTATAAACTGCTCGACGTTATTAGAGTGAATTTTTTTTTTTTTGCTCTCCACTTTAAGTTTTTCCAAAGCAACCTGAGCTCTCTAAAAGCCCCCAGTTGTTGTTTATATGAATCAAGTGAATATGAGGACTTGGGGGCGTGGCCGAGCAGCGAATGGTGTAGGCAGCAGGGAGTCGGGGCTCTGGGACCCGCGGCCTCATCGGACCCCCCAGAAGCCCATCCTTCGGAGGGATGATTGTCGGGGATAGCGGGAAGGACGCCAGTATCACCGGAGCACACGCCGGGCTGAGCATCAGCGGAGGCAGAGGGCTGGAGAAGGCTGCTGGAGCTGAAGAGGACCGCAAACAGAAGGCACACTAAAATGGCACCTGCCTGTCCACCCCGAGAGGCCCCGCTGACACAGGTGTTGAAACACGCCTCTCAGGGGTGCTGGGTGGAGTGCTGGGAGAGCCAGGAGGAAGCCTAGCTCACAGGGATTGAGAGGTATCTGAAGCCTGGTGGAGCGGAGACCCCTGGGGCTGGAGGTCTCCTTACCTCGGAGCGCACACAGAACCATCGTGCCGCCGAGGGCTGTGTCCTACTGGGCACTGCTCGGAGGGCAGGAAGACCGAGCGGCACCTGAAAGAAACGACCGGAGGTCAATACCTCATGCAAGCAGGAACCGAAGGTGAGTGCAGCGTGACTGGACCCCGCGGCCTAGAAGTGCACAGGGAATCCTGGTGCCTGCCAGAGTGACTGTATAGAAAATAGAATCAAACATCAATGTTACACATCATGGAAAAGGCCTTTAAGAAAAGAGATGGAGAAGGAGGAATTTCCCAACATATAAAATCGTCCAGAAATGAGGAGGAGCAGCCATTAACACCCACGGAGAGTGCAGTGGCCTCCACCCCCACGCTGCAGGACGTCCTTCAGGCAATAGCAGCTTCACGGACAGCATTAGAGGTTAAAATAAATACCCTGAATATTGATCTGGGCCTACTCCGGGATGACCATCGTAGCTTGGTGGATCGGGACTGCACAACGGAACGGGAAATCTCAACAACAACACCTGCATTGGCCTTGGCAGATGGCCGCTTGGCATCACTTGAAGCTCGGGTAAAAATACTGGAAAGGAGGGTGGAGGACGCAGAGAACAGAGCAAGATGCAACAACATTAGAATGGTAGGTCTCCTGGAAAAAAATGAAGGCCCAGTCATGGTGAGCTATTTGGGGTACTAGCTCAGGAATGTGGTGGATCCAGAGGGGCTCTCCCCCTTCTTTGCACTAGAGAGGGCCCATCACGTACCTGCTAAACCACATCCTCCAGGTGCCCCAGTGGCCGATGGTGGCATGAATACTATACTTCAAGGATCGTGATTACATCCTACAGCAAGCTCGAATGCAGGAGCGGCTGATAGTGGATAATAGCAGGGTGTCAATATTACCTGATTTCTCTAGGGAGGTCCAACGCCAGAGGGTGGCTTTTATTGCTGCAAAACAGAAACTTGGGGAAGTGAAAATCTCATACTCTATGCAGTTCCCGGCACGTCTCCGAGTGGCGAAACCGCCGGGAGTGGAATTCTTCAATTCGCCACAGGAGGAGTGGTCCTGGCTAGATCTGCTGCCTAACTCGGCCCGAGTGGCCCCTCTCAGCATCAGAAAAGGAAGGGTAGACCTCGATCCCGCCAGAGAAAGTTGTCAGCCAGGATCAACCCTCCTACAGTGGAGAAAGTGCAGGAGGAGTGGCAACGGGTGGTGGTGGCGGTCACCTCGTTAAGTGGCTCGTTGCTGAGCAATAGGTCCCCGACCAGATGAGTGAGTGGAGAACAGACAGATTCAGACAATGACTCTTTGGCCTCATCCAACTCAAGTGTAGTTCTATCAGCGGTTACCCCAGGAACTGCAGATGAAATCATCTAAAGGACTGACCAAACAATCCAGCTACATTCAGTTGGCAACCACTGATGCTCTCTCAGCGCCAACAGCAAATATTACTTGGCAAGAAAAGGACAGTCATGCCTGGCCCCTACCCTAAGTGCAAAAGTGCACTCCTAACGACAACATGAGGTGAGCCAACATTGTAGACATATAATGGGGGCGAGATGGGAGCTGAGGGTGCCTGGAGCCCCCTGTTGCATAACGATGGGACAGACATCCCCTCACAGACCGTAGCTTGAACGATAGACAGAATGTACAAGTTTGTTACTTGGTTGTTTGATAGTTTGGGCGAACAAGTTACACCTCTTGCCCTGGGGAGTTATGGAAAATTTTATATGGTTACCGTAAGAAATGTTTTGTGTTTCCAAGCCCTGCCTTCCATACGAATTGCTGTGAGTAGAGCTCCCCTTCGGAGAGTTCCTAGACCCCAACATTTGTCATCATGTCTTATACAACACTCTTGATGGATACTACACTGAATATCAAGGTTCTAACATGGAATGTTAAAGGCTGCTTTCCATGGCTAAATGGCATAAAGTATTTTCACATCTCACTAGCCGGGGAATCCATCTCGCCCTACTACAGGAGACACATTTAGATGCAGTTGAGGGGTGCGCTCTTCAAAGACGATGGAGAGGCCTGGTATACTACACTACTTACTCGGCCTATGCTAAGGGAACCTTAATATAGATTAAACCCGGAATCCCATACCAACATACAGCAACCGTTATAGACCTATTGGGTCGCTACACTGTAGCCATTGGGAAGCTGGATGGGAGAGACATAGTTTTGGGCAGCATATACAGCCCTAACACTGACCAATCGGGGTTCCTCACACCCCTTTCAGAATGACTAGCCATGCAGCTCACAGGAGCTGTCTTGCTAGGGGGAGACTTTAACTGTGTCACAGACACCGCACTAGATAGGTCGCATCGTCCGTTGCAATCTTCGTCGGTTGTGCGAACTGCCCACTGGTTCCAAACCTGGCAGGGTGAATGGGGTCTAGTCGACACCTGGCAAACCCATCATCCAGGGACTCAGGGTTACTCCTTTTATTCGCCAATGTATGACCTTCACGAGGTGTTGGACACACTTTTGTGATCTCTGGACATCCATGAGTTAACACGCCTGACTGAATATCGGACCCAGACAATCTAGGACCACAACCCACTACTGATGCATTGTTGGAAGACCAGGCTTTCACAAGTACCATTGACGCTGCCATAGATAATTACTTTTCAGTCAATGAGGGCTTGACGAGCTCAAGACTGAAGGAATGGGATGCATTTAAGACAGTTATCAGGGGGCGATGTATCTCAGCAGCCACGGGTGTCCGCAGGACACTGCTTCAAGATATGGCACGGGCTGAACGGGAGCTGCGTGCACTAGAACAAAGGCGCCCAGAGGACCCAGGTCTCAAGGCAGCACTTCTTGCCACCCGGGAAAACACAGAGATAGCAATGGAGAGGCTCCATTGTTACAACTACAAAGCCTACGTGGCTTGCACCCATTCAGACGGGGATCGCACAAGCTCCCTGTTGGCTTGGCTGGCGAATCCAGCGCATAGAGGTTCGGTTATAACTGAATTGACTGATGCCATGGGTCAGAGTGTCTACACACAGACCTCCATTAATTGCAAATTTTATAACTACTATACTGACTGAGCAAAATCCAGTCAACTCCGACAGACGTCCACAACTTTCTATTACACTTGGTTCTCCTAACGATTTCAGACCAGGAGGCGACAGCCTTGGGAGCAGCGGTTACACTTGCAGAGGTGTAAGCTGCTATTGCTGACATGGCACGAAATAAAACTCTGTGACCGGTTGGGTTCCTGGTCAAATTTTATTCAATGTACATCACTTAGCTGGGCCCTAGACTTGTCGCACTATTTGAGGAGGCCATGAGATGTAGCATTCTCCCCACGTCAGCTCGGGAGGCCTTGATTATACCCCTCCTCAAACCAAGGAAACCTCCCACAAATGTAGCTTCTTACCGCCCCTATCGATGTTGTCTGGTGACTTTAAAATATTGAGTAATATTCTGGCATCACGCCTCTTGCGACAAATGCCACACTTAGTCCACATTGACCAGGCGAGGTTTATCCCCGGGCTCCAAACAGCTATTCACATACGGCACCTCCTCTCCCTTCTAAACGACGATATACATCACAAGCAGGAAGCGATGATCTTCACGATTAACTTTGAAAAGGCTTTTGATAGTCTGGAATGGCAATACTTCCATGAGGTACTTCGTAAATTTGGACTAAGCAACTGGTTCATTGCGTGGACCTGATTACTCTGCACGGAGCCGAGGGCTAGAGTCCACATGGGTACCACCATCCCAGAGAGCTACCGAGTAGAAAGGGGAACCAGACAGGGTTGCCGCTTTCCCCCTTGCTCTTCGCACTTGCCATTGAGTCACTTGCCTGCCTAGCCAGAGCAGGAAGCACCTATAAGGGTATAACAATGGTGAAGCAGATACACCACATAGCTCTTTATGTGGACGATCTTCTCCTCTTTTTGGGTGATGCAGGAGAAGCTTTGTGTGGGGCTAAGTTGCTGTGGGGGAGATTTGGCGCGGAATCTGGCCTGAGAGTGAACTGGCAAAAATCTAGTCTACCCCTGGTTGTGGAAGGCCGTGCAGCTCCACCAGATCTTGGGGAGTTATAATGGGAACCGCAATATTTTTCCTACCTAGGTATCCATGTCTACCACAATCGTCATGACCTGTTAGAGGGAAACGTGAAACGGACCCTGAGAGGTCTTCACACCTTTATGAGCTTCTGGTTGACCTTGCCGTTATCCGTGGCAGGAAGAGTTGCGCTCCTGAAAATGATAGCCTTACCCTGCGTACTATATTTTTTCACCACCCTCCCGTTATGGATCTCGAGTCCCTTTTTCAAGGAATTGAATTCTGTTGTGGTGGACTTCTTGTGGGGCAGTGGCAGGTGCCGACTGGCACTTACGGTACTGCAAAGACCACTTATGGAAGGGGGGGTTCTAGCTGTCCCCGACTTAGAGGCTTACTATTTAGGGGGGCAATTGCAGTGGCTGACCCATTGAGAGGCCGGTCATATGATGGCCGACAGGGAGATTAACCCTTCTGCCCCAGACCTCCACTTGTTAGCCAGGGTGATCCTTTGGCTGGGCCCTCCACTTCCATTCGGTCCAAATGAGCTGAAGTGTTTGCACAAATGGTGGGTACAATATCTTGCCAAATTACAGTGTAAAGTGCCTTATGCACCAGAAATCCCATTGCAATGTCTACAGATGTTACAGCATGGGGGACTCTTGCGGTGGGAGATGACTGGGGTGACCTTAACGGGCACCTTATATGAAGCAGCCTCCCTGCTACCAATTGAAGATTTCCACAACCGATACACCATCCCTCCAGGCCATTTCCTTCTACACAGGGAGGTTATCGAGCCGACTATCAAACATTGGCGGGTCGGACGAGCAGAGCCATCCATTTTGGGGGCAGCTCAATACCTCACGAGCACCACAGGCACTTACAAGGCGGTGACCTGCCTCTATAAGAAAATACAACTGACCTTATGCAAACTGCTCAAAACTCTAAAAAATAAATGGGAAACAGACTTGGGCACCCCATTTGCTGCAGTACATTGGGAGGACATACTACCCTGCACCCCAAAGGTCTCACTGAATGCACGGTTCATACTTATAAATATATACATCTTACACAGGGCATATCTGACACCAGGTAGACTTCAGCTACATTTTGGAATGACAGAGGCCAAATGCTCAAGATGCGACACAGTAGAAGCTGAGTTCCTTCACATGTTTTGAACTTGTCCACATGTGCGGAAGTTCTGGGGATCGGTCACTGACTCATTAACGGAGGTGATAGAAAGGAAAGTCCCTGATAATCCTACACACTGCCTATTAGGGGGCTCTGACATAGGGCCCGGTATAAGGTAACTGATCAGTTTAGGGATCTGGCCCTAGTACTGGCTAAAAGAGAAATAGCAATGACTTGGAAGGCTGCGCAGGGACCACAGGCAAACACATGGAGACAGGAGGTGTTAAAATAGGCGAGGGGTGAGGAGACAATGAGACTCCGGGAAGGCAAGCAGGGACAAGAGCTAATAGAAAGAGCGTGTGCATGGGGCACTTTGGTGTGTGACTGGGAACAGCTGAGAGAGGCACCCTAACCCAGGGAACAACACGCATACTAGGGATTGCATGCCTAACTCCCCCATACCCCCAGACAAATAGAACCAGCAGTTGAGGAGGGAAAGGACATAGGACAATTGAGGGGCATATACCACAGCAATAAAAGTTAGGAGCATGAAAACACCATAGATCGGCTAGGCACACAAGGGAAGGGATGGGGGAAGACAATGGGTTACCCGAATTGGGCTCCACTTTCAAACTGCAATAAATCAATGCCATAACTAGTCAAGAAAAGACAGGAGATCCGTGAAGCATAGACAACAAACCTACCCAAGAAGTCAATGTTCTGCTACATATATCATCTGTATATTCTTGCCAAAGACTTGGAAGATGGTTATTGAACATGATAAAACAATTTCTGAGATAATTGCAAAGTTGGAGGAGAGGAGCACCAACCGGGGTTATGGTTCAGTTACGTACAAAGAAAACAAAGAACATTTGTTTAAAAAAAAGTGAATATGAGGACTTATATTTTTTGGCAGCTGTGTTTTATTATCAGATGTGTACCTACTTGTTATCTGTTTTTCGCCTATAATGTCATAAGGCACATCGGTCACTACAAATGATTTCTAATTGAGAACAATATATATCAAGAGTTCACAGCACAGTTCGCTTTGAAAGAGACAGGAATGGGTAATAAATAATAAAAAAGAGCAGAATCATCACTAGTTGGGGGAAGGCTGTATTAAGGCATTTGTTTTTCACTTAGAGCTTGTCAAGCAATAATTAAGTGCACATTTGCAAGAAAGTTGTCAAATAGCAATACTTGACTCAAAAGACGTTGATCATGGCTAAGGGCCGCCAGAGCAATATATTATGTCAGTATCTGTGCCAACCTCATTGCCAGGACTGCACCGTGGTATCTAGGTAGATCTACCTGTGTATTTGCTCTAATGTTTTAAATACTGTCAAAGGTGGCTGGGCCAATACATCACCTTTTGGGGACAATTTGTGATCTAATGCAGGCACTAGAGAATGTAGGTGAGCATCTGAACTGTGCAAAACTGTCTAACAGAGCTATTTTCAGTTCTGGCTTGCTGCATACTGCAGATCAGCACCAATTAATCCAGGGATGTAGAAGTGTGTTGATGCCCTCAGCATAACAACGCAGAACCTTAGCTGCTGGGGATCACCTTTAGATTTTGAAATTGTCCCCTCACAGCAAAACATTCAGAGCCACTGTCAGGCGCAAAGAGGCAGACTCAGGCTTGCAGAAGCCCCCTCAAGTCAGCAGAATCCATATAAATACCGTTGCTGAAATCATGCTAGAATAACCAGTTCCATTGGTTGCCACTCCCACCCTCCCAATTCTGAAGTGACTGGAGTTGTGCTAGTAGTGCTTTGAAGTGGTCCTCAAGTGCACAGATAAAGAACAGCTGTCTTTACCCAGTCTGGCATCGCTAACAATCACCTACAAATGGCCTTCTAGATTGGTCATTTGTCTGATGATGTCAGATTGGGTTTTGAGATCTCACGTGGCATAATTCATCGATAGTCTGCTTAAAATAACACAAAATGCTATTAATCAATGAAAAGTATACAAACCTAGGGGCATATTTAAGAGCCCCTAGCACCTCCTTGCGCCACATTAACATAATTATTTTTTATGGTAATGTGGCCCAACAAGGCCAAAATCCCCGCTCGATATTTACAAATTGATGCACTGCTTGCATTGCGCCACTTTGTAACCCTTTGTGCTACAGTATTCCTGTGCCAGGCACAATGTATGCAAAGGGGACATTCCTCCATTAGTGTGCCGAAAAATGAGGCAAGGAAATCTAACAGATTTCCTTGCCTCATTTTTTCTGGCACTTTTATCATCTGCTCAGAGCAGGTGTTAAAAGGGGGCACACAATTGTTTACAATGGGACCCTATGCACTCTGCAGGAGTAGCGCCAAAATGTTGGCGTTACTCCTGCAGAATGCATCAATATCGTCATTAAAAATGATGCTCTTGCTTCCTACCCTGCACCACGGTGTGGTGTATTTTAAATACAGCGCACACATGGTGGTGGTAGCGGGGGCGGTAAAGGACGCAAGAAAAGTGGCACTGCACTGTGTACAGCACCATATTCTTAAATATGCCCCCTAATTTCTCACCGTTGTATGTAGACTCTAAAAAACATTTGCATATGTATCCCAAAATCAGAATAATAATGTTACACAAATAGCGCTTCATTACTACGCATGCTTCAAGTTTTATGTGTTTTTATGTTCTGTTGGTTTGTAATAACTTCCGCATTGCTTAGGGGCACTATTCGCCATCATAACATTTTCCACGTGATATTCATAACCTTTCGGAAGCACTTTAAAGTACTCACGCAATAAAAAACTAAATACGTCAGGTTGAAGCGAATGATAGGCACGACTCCTCGCGCTCAACGCTCAGTGCAGACCTGCATCTCCAAGGTATCATGCAAAATAAGCATCAAGCTGATTGTTTGCTTGCAGCACACATTAGGCAGTCCCGTCGACGACTGATACATACTGCAGGGAACTCATCTCCACATAATGTACAATATTTACCATCTGATGGCAAAATCTCATTCCGGGCAGTGTCTACATGCTTTTAAATCTGATTTCCATATTGCCTATGGAGAATCTGGGTGCTTTTGATTTTTTTCAGTTATATAATATTTTTTAGTTTTGTCTGCCGTGGGAGATCTTAAGGCCCGGGGATTTATGTATTTCGTCGCTTCCGAAGACACCAAGGTGCTTGTGAGTGTGTGTGAGTCGATTAGAATAAAAATGCATTTCTGGGTTCTATTATGGCTTCAAGGGAGTGGATAATATTTTAAGAACCTTTGGTAACCTTGATTTCATAAAGTACAAAACACCCAATCTTGGGTAGACGGCCTTATTAGGGAACTTCAAAGCCATAGCTCTGCTTGTGTGTGCAGGCACACCGTAATAGCACATGACAGCCATTGTGTCACAGTATATTCAAAGTGCTGCGCCTTCAGTACAAAATCCAGATTTCTGAATAGGAAGCTAAATCAGCCTAGGAAGTATACAAGGACTTCAAAAGACTCTCGGAAGTGATGGGTTTATTGCTATGTCTTTTTGACAGTCAGCATTGGCCCGGGCTTAGATAAAGAGGCCTATATCTGTTATTTTTATGGTGACCAAAGTTCAGTATTATAAAACGTGCTCTATATCATGCCAGCATAATTGAAGGAGAACTGAATTCATATACTTTTTCTTTTGTTTATTCCCTTTGTGTGTTGAGACACAATTAAGCATGCAAAATGTGAGTTCCCCAACTATGTGAAGATTTGTCCGTTTGCCCTCGTTCATTCAACAATTTGTCCGTTTGCCCTCGTGCATCCATTAATCCATCCCTTCATATTTTCTTTTAGACTGTGTTTCCCACTTGTATTGTTCAACTGAGGGGAAGATAAAATATGGCAACCTAAGAACACAAGTTAGTTGCTCACACTCTTCTGGTCGTTATTGAAGGTGCGGTGAATACACATGAATTAAAGCCATTAGCGTTCAGTACCACCCCACTAATACCATGCAATTACAAGCTTATCTGTATGGATTTTGGAATAACTATTTGGATTAATTTTTACCAGGCAAAATTCCGCACAAGATTTCTTTTTCCATGGCAATTATTGTTCGCAACTACCTCCTGCTACTAAGGGCTGGGCAAGGAAACTGGTCAGGGTGCAATGTGGCCCATTCCTGAAGCGGCCACTGGTTTATTCGTCTTATAAGATCAGATCTGTTGTTCCTGCACCAGGTAAATCTGGGTGCGGAACGAAAGTCCAATCACGATTGAGTGGAATGGAATTCCACGCATGTGTGCCCCTCGGCTCAACTCACAATTGGGGCCAAAGTGTCGTGGTGTATCTTGAGCCCAGGACACCCAGCATTACCCCATACTTTCATACACACCACTTGGTTAAAGTCTGACGCTATGCCCTATACTGCTCAAGCTCAGTATTCCAATGAGCCAGGGGCGGCTCCTCCTTTAGGGTGGAGGGGCGATGCCTCCCTGCCAGCAGCAGCAGCTGCAAACCTTTTCAAGAAAACAATAATCATCTGTGTTTATTATTGTTTTCTTGAAAAGGGGCGGGGTCACAGACTGTGACAAGCATTTGAGGGGAGTGCACAGAGCACTCCTTTCAGAGCGCATGTGTGTTTGGCCGGCTGTCTCGGGCCAGCCAAACACACAGGTACAGTAGGCTCTCTCCAGCCTGGCAACTAGAGCCTGCACAGGCTCCCAGTCTGCCTGGGAGCTCCCTGGCTGCTTTGAGCAGTGTCAGGCTGTGCGCAGGGTAGGCGGGGAGACTGTGCCTGCAGAGGAGTGGATGAGTGATGGCAGTGTTTTTTTTAAATTCTTTTTTATTGAATTATTTAATATTTATTCCCCACCCCAGACACTCCTGCCTCCCCCGCGCACCATCCCGCCTCTTATGCTGGTTGCGAGCTGTGACTGCTATGAGCACATATTTGAGTATATTATGGTAGTTCTACCAGTTACTGTGGGTTGTGAGCAAAGTGCCGAAAATGCTTCAGTTGTTTTAGGTATTAAAAAAAAATGTTTTTGTTCTTGGTGTAACTGGGAGAAAGACTATTTCATAACCCTTATGTTTGTTCCTAATCCCTTTTCAAATTAGCTCTTTGGCAGTAACTAAGAGACAGCAACAGAGTCTTCAATATGAAAACTAACATTTATGCCAACGAAGGAAATGTGCCTTATGTGCCATTTATGACTAGCCTCGCTGACAAATGATGAATGAAGAATCTACATGGCATTTTACATAGCATTCACTACCCCCATGTTCAGGCACAAATACATACTCCAAGAATGCATTTCAACCAGACACATAGAACATTTAAATTAACATTGATATGGCAAAACCTCTAATACCTAGAAACAATGCCCCCCCCCTCAATGAATCCACTGTTTCTCACTCCTGCAACCAGCAAATGTGTCCAACCCTATGAAGTCAGCTTTTCCCATTATGCAGCTCCCCCATATGAGGATCACCAACAGCAACAATATGAAATTCATTATACATTTGTTCTTAAAGAAATTGTATGTAATAATTATTTCCTTAACAATATCACAAAGAGCATTCTCCCTAATGGTGATAGCATACAGAACATGCTGCTACACTTGAAATGTTGAAATTATTCCTAGATTCTCAACTGAATTGAGGCTCACCTTCCTCAGCAAGGGTTTCGGCAGCAGTCTCCCCAAAAGGTTTTCAATGGGTACTAAGGCAAACATCCAGCATGCATTGTACGCATGCTGCTGTGAAGTCAATATGAACCACATGGAACAATCTACACAGAAGTGTTTTCTTTTGTCACACCCTAAACTATTGTTCTGCTTTCAAAACGGCTGATGCAGTCTCTCTCCTACTCCCACTGAAGAAACTGCTGAACTCACTATCAGCTGCACCCTTTCCAAAGAGAAAAGTTGTCAGGCACTCTTTTTGAGTTGGGATTTTCTTTGTAAATAAGGCCCTTGCGCTGTCTTCTTTGTCGCTCAGGGTGGTCAGCACTCTCCTTAAACCAACATTCACTGAATCAACCCACCCGTTCATCTGTCATCTTCACCTGTAGGAGACATGGGTGGTAGTGAGCTGCAGTTGATAACCTCAGGAGAAATTGTTCTCTGGAGACTGTGAAAGCTGATTAGATCTTTTCATCTGCTGCTGTCTTCCAGTCTGGTGAGCATCCTTCTGCTCACGCTCCTGGGTCCTCTGGATCATGCAAGGCTTCCAGTTACCTGGAGGAAAAGACATTGGTGTGGTGCACAGTACGTTGTGCCTCGTCTCACTCTGAGCATGCATGGTTTATTTTATATTTACCATCGGTTTCAAAAACGGGGTTATATAGAATTTGGCGAATGGCGGGCAACAGCCAAAAACTCGGGGCTGTCCCTTCCACACTTTTTATAGTGTATACTTTGCTATACACTCTACACAGTAGGGATAAGATATCCGCTAATTTTTGGTGGTTGCTCCGCATCTTCCAAACTCTAAATAACCCCAAAAGTGTCCCCTAATAAGTTGTAGTCTAGACATACCAAGTTGTATAAAACATATTCTCAAAATAGATTACCAGTAGTAAAGGAAATCCATTGACCTGGATCCAAATGTATTCAACTTATCCATCCTCTCTCCTAGATACGTCAGTTCTCACATTATGGCACTGCCAACATCCCACATAAACTCACCCACCCAGTAGAGTCTAGCAATATCAACATGCAAGTACGCATATGGTACACTTTTCTACAGTAGAATTCAAGAGTTTGTATGCACATGGTGATCACATTGAAAGGTATCTTCATATGTACTAAAGATTAATGATTGTATAAAAGCGCATATCAAATCTAAAAATGTTGAATTGCTTAGTGCAGTTTTTCAGCATGGTTTGCAAATTGTACTATAATTGCTTCACCATTTGACCTATACCTTAAATGTAGTATGGCCGGGTAAATAAGGCTGGGACTTTTAATGTTTTTGAATGGTCCTGAAAGAGTAAATTGTAATCACGGAATCAGAGATCTCTCAATTTGACTTTTCTAACAAAAATGCATATTAATTAAATACATGTCTGTGTATTAGTGCACATGTTGTGACAGGGACGATGATGACATTAGCTTTGAAAGCTTCCTCACTTGCAAATGTTAATTAAGACACTTATCTTGAGTGTTCAAAAAAGAAAATTTGACAGTTGCTAAGTTCTTGAGCTCTGGTGTACAATGCAATGAGATTCGGAGACCCTCAAAGCAGAATTTAGATACAAAATTCATCTGCATTCTTCACAGAACAACTCCCTGACAATAATGACTTTTGGTCACTATTGCCCGTCACTGGTACTGAACGCGAGACCAGGTGAGAAGTGAGCGTTTCCCATACTGTGTACCAACCCTATTGAGCCATGCAGTCTGCTTTGAAATTTGCCTGTTAGTGAAAACAAACAATTGGCTATTGAACAAATGCCCAATGTCATGATTCTATCAAATTAATGCCTGTGGAGCATTCAAAGTAAATTTTCCACTTTTATCAAAGGGCATCATACCAAGTCTGCTGCTGAGCTGGCTAATTTCTAAGCACACAGAAATAATAAGAAACTGTGTCTTAAGTTTAATTCATTTTTCTTGTTGGCTCATGGAGATGGAGGTAGTTGAACTGACACGGCTGAACCCACTGAAGGCAAACAATGAAGCAATGCTGAAAATCCTTTGATACACATTGTTCTGACTAAATGACATTTAACAGTATTACAGCTCTAAGTGCAAAGAAAATAGTATCAGAACGGCTCCTAAACCTCGGTCCCATGGTGGATATCATTTTCAATATCCTGTGACATATTTGCACCTATGCTGCCTTGGAGGATCTTCTCAGAATTTGATAATGGCAAGAACAGATCAACAAGAATTTATGGGTTATGGTCTCCTGTGACCACCTTAGAACTGGGAGGAAGAGGCATCCTGTGAAGGGCACTTCATCAGGCTTGGCCATGGCATCATCTGAGTCAGTAAGGTTATAAAAGCACATTAGCGATCCCCTGACGAAGCATGGATAGCACAAGGAAGCCCGGGAGATGGATCCCCCGCCCATGAAATTGTGTTTTTAGTGTGGCCCACAGTTACTGTGGATGACAAAAGGGCTGCGAAAAAATCAGATGCTAACGATAAATACAATAGAAGCAGGAAATTAACACGATCTGCAACACATGCCTAGCCTTGAAGGCTGCTGCATAGGAATGAACAGCCTCGTTGTCAGTAAGAGAAGGAGAGGAGGTGTGTCTGCCAAGTCAGACAAGTTTCATTACAAGAGACAAGCGCTCAGAATGTATTCAAAGGCATCATTAACATTCAGCCCTACCAGCACTCCCACATTATTCAACCACTGGAACAGCGAGCCTCCCTTGAAGACGCTTCGGTTTTACTGGCCTGCCATGCCTTCCTTTTAAACCTGCTGCCGCTTCCCCATTTATACACATCTCGTTGCTTGGCCGATGACAGGGGGTCAGTGTGTGTTCTAATGCATTACAAGAACTAAACAACAGAAATCGCGAGCAAGCGATAGTGAAGGAATTCTAGTTAGAAAAAAATGGACAGTGGCAACTGGAAAATAAATGAATCATTGATTCGGAACTTGTTCAGCCAGGAGAGAGCAGCGCACAGTGACAGATAAGGGCAAACCAGGAGCTGGGGCTAAGAAGACTATCAAGTTAACAAATTGGGCTTGTTTTCGTCAAAGGGGAAATAGATGATGGGAAATTGCTGAAACACAAGCCGCGGCAAAGGATTTTTTCTTAATTTATAACACTGATCGAATTTTGCTCATGAATTTAGTATAGAAAAAAGAAGGTGCGAGAAAATATATGATCAGTGGCTATCTACCTTGGGAGGTGGAAAGTTATTTTTTTTTAAAATCATCATCAAATTTAAACATATGGGCCATCTTTTCAAGAAAGGGACTCAGCGTAGCAGGTCACCTTGCTGCTCTGCGCTGCGTGACAGGGAAAGGGCAGGAATGAGCCAAATTTAAAAGAATACGATGCACTCAAGCCTTTTTCCCTGCGCTGGCACCGTTTTGGCTGCCTAGCACCCGCGCAGGCACCCTTGCACCATGTTTCCCAGGGGCAGAGTAACGCGATGCATCAATTGGCCCTGCTTTGCATTGCTCCACATTTATCAAGCCTCCAGGGCCATGAAAGGTGGCCTTGTGTGGCTTGATAAATCGCACTTTGGGCTTGCAATGCAAACCCTCTAAAAATATGCCCCATTGTTCACCATGTATAGCTATTGTGTGTACAACGAATCAATAAGTGAAAAATCATATTTAAAAATAAAATAACAAAAATAATCTTTTGCCATGGATGTAAATATGAAATAATGTATAAACCCATTACTTACCTTTTTAAATAAAAAGTAAGCTTCTGTTGAGACCCATACATTCTTTTGCAACATACCACTCCCCAGTGGCATAATAAAACTTGAGGGGGGCCCCTGCAAAATGCACGAAGGTGGCCCGACCATTTCAAGAGCTCTCAGGCTGGGGGCCTGCTGCCCATGAAAACAGTGCCAGTGCTACAGGGGGCCCCTCACACTGCATGGCTGCTGTGGCTATTGTTACACCACTGTCACTCCTTTGTGCTTCAGTCTGTCATGTTCTTTGAACAAACCATTTATACCAATTACCATCATTTCTCATATATCAGTGTCACAGGCTCTGTAGTATTAGTTGCAAGTGCACAGGGTTATATAGAGTGAGGCCTTTACGTGCTGGATAGCCTGCTCAATACGTTGCAGTGAAAAAAAAATGAGAAAGTTCCAGGCAGGGAGATATGTCTGTATGCAGCTGCAACTGGACAAAAGGAGAGGGGATGTGGAGACTGGGTTCCCTTGGTTAGACCTTCTTTCATATAATTTCATATAATTGTCAATAACTGTCACCTCCAGGTAGTGTGGTTCACAGGCTAATACTTGTAAGAGTTGACAGTGGAAAATATTGCAAAGATGTCAAATATCTGGGCAGGACCAACAGCTTGCCATGTCTGTGAAAGCTGTGCCCTTCTTTGACTTGTGCTGGAACTTTGGCCGCTTCTTCAAGGTAATTATCAGATACGTTTGAAAGGACTTGGGCAATGAAGCTATATTATTGGCTGTGTTAGGTGGTCTTCAGATTCTGTCCTCCAAAATGTCAAAGTCTATGTTTTGCAGGCTTTAGTTCTAATAAATTATGTAGGCCTCTTAAACACTGGTCACCATATGGCCAATCCCTAGCATAACACTTGTATGATGTGTGTGCAGTCATATTTTAACACTGCAGTACCAGGTTGGCACATGCTTTGAAAAGCTATGTTTTTAGGTACCTGTGCAGTCCCTGTGTTGTATTGGATTGGAGTTGGACTAGTAAATATTTTACATTATTTATTACCCTAGTGTTTACACTTTCTCCCATGTTTGTTAAATTGAAGTTAAAACAGTAAATCTTCCCCACCCCCCTTCAATGTGTGGACGTTCTTCAATCTTTGTTGGATTCGAGCTACAATAGTAAATCTGTCCATCCAAACCCATGCTTGCACTTTCTCCAATAGTTGTTGGACTGGAGGTACAACAGCAAATCTGACCCTCATTAAAGTATATATTTTTCTTGGTGTTTGTTAGACTGGCGGTAGAATACTACATCTGCTACCCATGTATACAACTTTCCCAGATTTTGTTGGATTGGAGGTTGAATAGTAAATCCCACCCACCAATGTTCACACATTCCTTAATGCTTCCAGGCTGGAGTTAGAATAATAAATCTGACCATCTCAGTGCATACACATTATGATATGTGTGCTGGACTGTGGTAAGAATAGTGAATGTTTACCCCCTCAATGTATGCATTTTCTCCAGTATTCATTAGAATGGAGTTAAAATAATAAATATGACCACCCTTTAATGTTTGCAGTTTTCTAAAGTTTGTTGGGCTGGAGTTAGAATAGTATGCTTTAACATATATATAGTTACTTGTGTAATGTCGATATTTTGGTCCACAATATTTCTGTTTTGATATTCTGCTACTTTAACTTAAATGTATATAAATTCAATATTTTCAACCTCAATATGATGTCTGCAAGATATTCATATTGTAACATTTGTGTGATATATATTCTTCCATACAACCTATTAACTTGCCATATTACTGAGTGTTAGCCATCCCATTGAGCTTCTTCATTTTTCATAGCATGAACCCAAATGTATAAATGAGTTTGTGACTGTTGAACACCATGACGTTTATCAAACATTCTCGTGTGAAATCTCCGTGAGAAAGCTCAAAATGCTCTTGTTTACTAAATACTATTTTTTCTGTTACCTTTCTTACCTCACATTGTGGTCTAGTATAAATATTTTGAACATATCTGTTGCTCCTTTCTCCATTCCCTACATCAGGGTAACAAACAGACAGGACATCCAGTTGTGTGTCGGATTTTCATGATAGTCATATAAGTTACATTTGTATGCAATTATTCGAAACAGAACCGATTTACACTAAGTCACTGGGTATTCTGAAAATTAGACATAGATCCAGTCGTCCTTGACCTTTGTTAAACCTGTGTTTTACTGGGCCTTTCCTCAGTTTGAGGACAAACATATTGATTTTTATTTTGATATGAACAGTTGTGTGTTCCCTTCCTAATTCCTTACAGAAAGGCTGCTGTCGCCCTGGAGGACTGACTCACAGGCAGATTTTAAAGATATACATATAGGATTTATTTATCTACATGCAAATAATCTAAATGAACCCTATTTGCATAAGGCCTCCAAGACCCATGTTAAACATTCACACCTTGAAAAGACATCTGTTGTGCTGCCTCTGTTCTATCAAAATAATACCTGAAACAATTACTTTATCAGTGCCTCGTCCAAATTCTCTCTTTCAGATCCCTAGAATCCTTACGCCTTTGCAAAGACAGGTTTCTTTTTCCGATCAGCTGACCCAGCCTTGAAAACCCACAAACAATATTACACCTACCATAAGAGCTCAGCACACTAGACAGGTTCTCAAATTGACTAAATGTAATACAAAGAATTCTGTCATGCAGCAAGAGCAAATGACTGGCCCTTTTTTTTCTTGCTGGGTTTGGTAGGCTATCCATTTTGTTTATTACGCTGCCGGTAGTGTGCAGATGGCCACTGCAGTGCTATGCAATGCTGTTTCTGATGACAGGTTATCACACAGTAAACAGAGCACATCGGTTATGTGGTATTAACTCAATTTGTGCTGAGGTCATTTTTGTTCTCTTCAGCATTGCCTCTCAGGCAGTTTTTTAATTTGTTCCTCCAGGTACCCCAAAAGAGCGGGTTTAAGGCCAAAAGGAAAAATTAACTGTGCACAACTATTTTATCGGATCTCCATAAGACTGCCCCGCAAAGCTACTAAGATCTTTCTAAAGATGGTTGGTCTCATTTACAAGAGGCCTGCACCGCTGGAGCGTCACTTTTTATGAGGCTCCGGTAGCGCAGGCCTCTTATATCTATGAGTCAATGCAAAGCCAGCGTGCGTGGTTTTACATGACCTCATAGATATGGAGTAAAGCAAGGCAGCCCAAAGCGCTTCCTTGCTTTTCTCTACATCAAGGAGGCGTTCCATGGGCATTGTGGTGGGTTTTCCCATGTAAGACCTATGGGTTATGACACATTCCCTGATTTATAAGGATCTGTAAACCTGGGAATGCGTGAAAACTGTGTGCCTCCCCAGGGGAGGCCTAACGAGGAGAAATAACTTTAATTCTTCTTATTTTTATCTCTTTCTATGTGTGCTGCATTCATGCAAAATGTGAATGGTCTTTTTTGGGTTTAATGCCTCAGTCAACTACATCTTTATTTTGTTTAAATTATTTGTTTCAATCTATTTGAGCCCCCTACACCTCACAAGAGAAATGCACATTTACAATATCAGGGCTTATCTGCCCTCTCTTCGCCACCCAAAGAGAAGTAACATAACATGCAAAGGAAACAGATGGGGCAGAGAAAATAGTGAATGCATAAATGAACGGATATGTGAATTAACGTTTGGGGATTTAGTGCATGGTAGAAAGAATGAATGCATGTGTGAACTATATAATTAATTCAGAACCATCAACATTTTTGGCTGGAGCCTTCAGATGCTCTTAGGACCAACATTGCTCAAACAGTTTGCAAGCGATAATGTAATTGTCAACTGGCTCAATGGCCTGAGGCTACTGCCACTCAGCCTACTTTTTCCACTCAAAAGCCCTTTATATGCTTGAGCCTATAGTTTTACTTTCTCCTTCACTACTGAGGTCTGATAAGTCCCAACATGCAAAGTGCTGCTAGCTAAACAGGGATGAAAGTATGAAGGAGGGTGCCTTGATATGGGGCAGTTTGGCACTATGATACTACTGTGTTGCTGGGTAAATATTATGAAGGGTTTTTCACCCCACTGATTAAGGTTTGCCAGTCACTGTTGCTCTTGCTGCGATAGTAAGAGAAAAAAACAACTACAAGTGGGATAGGTAGGCTATAACTTACTAGTCCCTGACATGAAGACATTCTTACATTGTTCCAAATGTGCACATGGAATGTGTAACTAAGCAGTATAGCCCCCAGCTCAGTGCAATAAGAATGGTTAAATACCATGAATTTGAGCAACCCAGGCTTACAGTAAGGATGAGGGCCTTTAACCACTATTATTCCCTAAGTCAGAATGACTATAATGCTGTTCAAACATGCCACCCATTTAGGCCAAAATGTTCTAAATTACAAATTGAGAAACACAGAGCTAAACATTGGAATTTAGGGGATGAAAACCTGTACCAGATGTTATTGGCCCGAGCCACCACTGTCTTCAATGGTCTTTCAACAGTACCATAGTCCAATTGTTGTTGTTTCCAGTTTCATCTGACTAGGCTTGTAGATTCTAAAAAGTCCAGGTCTCCCCAGGTTATTTGCTTAGCTTGCAAAAATTCCTAGATTGGCGATAACTCCTTTAAAATGTACGAATGTAGTCTCACTCTAAAACAGTAGTAGAGCTGTAGAGATGCAATCCCTTTTGTGAAAGAAACATAAAGGCACCAGCAGAATGTTAATTACTAAATACGATGTGATCATGCCCTCTTGTTGAATTGAGGGTAATTTAAAGGGAAAAATCCTACTGCAAGAGCACATTAAACGCGAAAGACTGCTTGCACTTCTGTTTATGTTCTGTTATATTTACCGCTATTTTCTTGGCACAAAATGCATCCGCACATCCGTTTTGGATCGGATGGTGCATTTTTGCACAATTACTATTATTGTATAATTCCGTGTAATCTCATCGAATTTTGGGGTAATTCTGCAGGATTATGCAACATGGAATTAGGCAAATGACGCCCTCCCCTAGAAATATATTTTCTCTAGTTTCGTTTTTTGATAAAATCTGATCCTTTTTTTTTTATATTTCTGTTGAAATAGAGTGCAGTAGTACTGATTTTTTTCAGGAACCAATGGGTTGTGGGTCAGTAGAACCCCCATCTGTGGTTTCATGGACTTTGGGCCAGATGTATCATCACAGCCCTTTGCGATTTGGAAATAGCGATTTTTAAGAAATTGCTATTTCCGACTCGCAAAGTGCCATGTATCACATTTGTGATTCGGTAATAGCGATTTCTTAAAAATCGCAAATGCTATTACCGAATTGCAAATTACGATACCGGCTCCATTCGCAGATATGGGCCTGAACCCGAAATCGCAATTTTGGAAATGCAAAACCCCAGGGTGCTGAAGGCTAAGGCCACCTCTGCTGCACCCCAAAAGGTTTTTTTTGGGACATGTAAGGTGCACACATGCCAAAAGGGCATGTGTGCTTCACATGTACAATTTAAAAATGCATTTTAAAATTTTGCACCAGGTTACCACCTGGTTTCTTTTAATGGTATTTTGCATGTGCAAAATGCCATTCTGCGAAAAATCGCAATTTGCGATTTTTTGCTGCATCTCCTTGCGATTTGGATTTTGTGAATCGCAAATTGCGACTCGCAAAACCAGGTCGCAACGCAAAAATCAAAATTTTTGTGATTTCTTATTTTTGGCCTGCGAATGCCTTCCATGCATCGCAGACCACTTTTTTGCACTCACAAACGGCCGATTTTTGCGATTCGCACTGTTTGCAAGTGCAAAAAAGTTTCATACATCTGGCCCTTTATCCACTATGAACGTTTGTCGCAATTTAACCCAATTATGCAAAAGAGAGAAAATAGACAGGGAGTGTTTTCTTTCTACGCAAAATCTGTTTCTAAATGTAACAGTATTCTGTAATGGATGTATTTATTTACCTACAAGGAATGAGTTAGGGTTCTAGGAGAAAGCAAGCAATGTTATTAGTTGTTTCCCAAAACAGGGGTGGTTGCATGTGCTTTAATAAAACTTTGATGGATGGTAGCCTCGTTTTTAAGACAATTTCATTGTCATTTTAATTCCACTAGCATGATGAAGGACGTTCACTGTATTTACTGTTATGATAGTTATAGTCTGGCCAGCAACCACCCTCTGTATAGGAAACACACTCAACAAACACACCAATGACCACCCATACAGAGGAAAGGACGCTGGACACACTTTTGCCAACAGATACCACAAATCAGTACAAACAGGCCTGCTTTTGTGCACTTTCCAGTTTCTCCATCCACCTTGAAGAATCGGGGATGCATATTTTAACTCTGGCGCATAAGCGTTACCTCCACACATTCAAGTACTTGTGTTACACAATGATAGTTGCCTACAACAATATACGGCATGCACATATAAGTGCAGAAGCTTTGATATGGACTAAGAGAACCAATGCAAATTTTGCATGGTTTATTCTTAGCTATAGTGCCAACAGTCTTATGTGCCACAGTATTTCATCATTACTCCGTTGCTTTATATAATTTGTTGACTATCATAATCAAAATGTAGCCCACAAGTCGAAGTGTTCAAAAAGGAAAACTGCCTGACACTGAAATCTGGTAAAAGGTAATTTCCTCTGGTAAGTTCCAGTAAGGGCTACCATTTAAATGCTGGTGTCCTGTGGGTGTGTGGGGGATGATGGCCGGCTGGCGAGAGGGGGGGAATTAGTGGTTACGACCTTTTTACTCTGCTTACAATGTGCACATTGAACTTCATTGCTAATGTTGCATCCCAAAATAACATCTTTCTAATTGCGATCTGGGGACAGCTGACCACATGTCTGTGACTTCTTTCAAATAAAGCAGTATTAAAAAAAACGCGGCCCATTTTTCTTAAAGGAAAACGGGATGCATTTCAGAAACCAAAATGAAAAGTTTTCTTTTCATTTTTTCAGAGCAGGCAGTGGACCGTGGGACTACTGCCTGGTCTGAAAAAATATTTTCGCTACCATTCACGAAGGGGAAAGGGTTCCAGGGGTCCCCTTCCTGTTTATGAATGGGTTAGCACCAATCTGAAATTGGTGCTAACTGTGATTGTTTTGTGAGTGCATTCACGGTCACAAAACAATCCTACATAGCACTGCCGCTCGCAATTAGGAAGGGAACGCCACTTCCTAATAGTGATTTGCAAACCTATTTTGCGATTCGGTAAATAGATTACTGAATCGCACAATAGGTTCTGTACATACCAAAATGCTTTTTTCTTGTCTCAAACGGCCCGATTCTGTGAATCAGGCCATTTGCTACAAGAAAAAAGATACATACATCTGGCCCTAAGGGTGAATAAGGCAGGGCACTGACTTAATGAAAGAGCAAAGGGCACTTATATCGGCAGTGATGGGGTAAAGCAATACATGGATTGTGACAGAGGTGGGGAAGGAAGAAATATGACAGAAAGTGAGGTATGCCAGGTCGCCGAAGAGTAGTGGGAAGGTCATGGCATGAAAGTGACTCGCAGGTAGTGTGGTTGGTCAAGTCCACAACAGTGTGGAATGGGAGGCTTATGCAGAGTGGGACAGTGACAATGAGAAGTGTGCATTAGAACAATTACTGGGTGTAGGAACCTAAAATGGAGCAGGGTGGCCGAATTCTGGAGGATAGTAATAGGCAGAGCAGGTCACTAATAGGGAGTTACATGGGGCATAGCACCAGAAGGGAAGAAGGAAGCGTGGGACACTGGCATGTGATGATCATCCAATTGATTCATGTGCACGAGTTTGACTGCATTTTACAGTCTTGAAAAAACTCTTAATCCTCTACAGTTTCTGTTTCGAGACAGTCAAATGATTCAACATGACCTGAATTGATGGCTTACATACCACTTCACTTTTACTCATTGGTCTTATATGCACTACACAAATCATCCAGGGTAACACTTAATGTTACCCTGGGTAGCGTGGATCTACACGTTTATTCATCGGGTCATCCTCGTAATATGTCAGTGACAAATTGCATACATCCACATTTTCTTCTCAGGTAAGTAAGCCCATTTTATGGTGGCATATGCCCATCAGATTGTGCATGACATTCACTTGCCTGTAGAAAGTCTTTTAAGGTGAAAGTCATTGTCATTGCAGATCACCTCTGTCTCTGAAAAGTTTAGAAAACTGCATTGTTCGCATGATTAACCTAATTTGAATTCAGCTTTCCTATCACAGGTTAGAAGCTTGATAAATTTGCAGAAAATAAGATGGGTATTTATTCATACTTCGAAAAGTAAACGTGAAAGCGATGTGATTCCTTGCCTCATTCAGAGGCAGTATTCATGCCATTTAATATTTAATATGGTGTGTGGTAAGCTCCATTACACCTTGTTTTTCACAAAGTGGTCAGGTAAATATATGCGGATGAGGGTCGCCACTTTGTGAGTTTAGCTCAATAACTCTGCATTCTTCACTTCTGTGACACCAGCCAATGTTCTGGAGAGCAGAGACGTGTGTTATTCAATGGCTAGTGAGGTTCAAAAATAGCGCCATAAAATAAAACTGTGGCGCTCTTGCCTTTATTTTTAAACTCCAAGATGACTGTGCTAATCAATGCGTTTATTATTTCGATAATACTGCAGCCACTCCACAGGAGGCATCCTTCAAGATCAGCCTCTGTGCTAAAAAGACGGAGAATTATTCATAATTTGGCCATGCACTTTGGTTTGAAGGATGTGCTCTGGAATAATAGTTTGACGTCAGAATTATCTGCCCATAGATTTTAAAAATGATACCTGGTTTGATAAATCTATTTAGAATTGTTTTTTAAAAATGTTTTTGAATCAACTATCAAAGCTGCAATTTTGTTATAGCAACAAGAGCGATTGTGCAATAATAGTGCTGCTGATTTACACAATGCCACTGTGTGTCACACTGACTGGCACTATACACTAAAGACCACATGTACAAAGCTTTTTTCTCATCGCAAACGACGCGATTCACAGATTCACAGATTCACAGAATCGGGCCGTTTGCGATGAGAAAAAGCATTTTTTAATGTACAAACCCTATTTTGCGATTCGGTAATCTCTTTACCGAATCGCAAATAGGGTTTGCAAGTCACAAATAGGAAGGGGCGTTCCCTTCATAATTGCGAGTCAAAGTGTGATGTATGATTGTTTTGTGGCTATGAATGCGGTCACGAAACAATCGCAGTTAGCACCAAATTCAAATTGGTGCTAACGCATTCGTAAACAAGAAGGGTAGTGAAAATATTTTTACAGAGCAGGCAGTGGTCACACGGACCACTGCCTGCTCTTTAAAAATAAAAATAAAATTTTTCATTTTTGTTTTAAAACCAAAATACTGCTTTATTTAAAAGCAGTCACAGACATGGTGGTCTGTTGTCCCCAGCAGACCACCATCCCTGTGAGGGCAGCCATTCCCAATGGGATCGCAAATTGAGACCTACCTCATGAATATTTGTGAGGTAGGTAATTTGCGACTCCATTGGGAATCACAAAAAGTGTCATTGACTCTGTTGTACATCAGGTTTTACGAGTCGCAAATTGCAAGTCGCAAAACCTTATATTTGTACATGTGCCGCTAAGGCACATGGTGAACATACAATTAGTATCATTTAAACCCTGGCAAGAGATCAGCCAGGTCAGTAAAGGTTATGGTCTATGCTGACCTGGAGAATGACCTTCCCCCACCATATATAGAGATCCCTGCCTAGCAGGTGGTGATCGTTTTCCCTTAAACTGAGCTGTTATTCTGAAAGATCAAAACCAATGCAGAAATGTTTGATGTGCCCATTCAGAAAAGTTGTTGTTTACAATAAACCAACTCTCAAAGCCGAAGTTTGTTTCTCAAAAACTAAAAAAAAGGCTTGATCCGCAGAAGCTTTTAGTATCAGGTGGGGGCTAATGGAAGTTTTTGCTACCTGGGGATATCCATATCTAGTACAGTGGTCTTTGGCAGGGAAAACAAATGATAATCACTACACTCTACATCAGGATGGGTGACTGTCACTTTGACCAGCCAGGCCTCTGACAGATAGGTCTTCAGATCAATTATACATGCCAGTGGAGTCTCGTTCAGCTTAGACACAATGCTCCCAGAACCTCACCCCTTCTAGATAGAGAGTGGGAATCTTGAGTTTGACCAGGCAGAAGTACTGCCAATGAACATGGATGCCTCAGCTCCATCAAAGTCTAAATAAGACCTAGTGTCACACAGGAAGGAGAGGTGAGTTCAAAACCCTTTTAAGGAATATGTCTCCATCGTCTTGTGAGGATGCTATGCACGACCTAAATCTATTCCGGATTCCTTACATCAGAGGCATCATTATATTCCTTTATTCATACTGTTGAGTATATGGCAGAGCTCATTAACTTAATATTGCTCAGGATTGGGGACCCCTAATTCCTACACGTCTCTAATACCAGTTCAGGCTGTCTCACTGTGAAATGTGTTTCCCTACTACTCATGCGAATGACAGTTCAGACCCCATCTTCCCTTTTTAAGTATCCTCTATACGCTGAAGGTTTGGCCTAGTGGACTAAGTTCAGACCAATGCACAGCTGTGCCCGCCACCTCTTCAAGCTCCTAGTCTTCCTTGAATTTGATAACATTTTTCTCACGCTGGAGACCCCGAAAATGTTTTGCAATAAATTTCCAAAAGCAAATCCAGAAAAATATTTGTTTCTTGAAAAATAAAGTCACCTTGCTATTTGCTTGTATCTGATTTGTAAGCTATTTGAAAGTCAGAGAAATTCTCAGTGATATGAATATAGGATTTTTATGCAACCTACTCTAAAGGTGTTTGGCACTATGAGGCCTATTTACAAGACCCTGCGCTACCGTTGCATAATTGTTTATGACACTGACACAGAGGTGGTGCAAATCAGTGCTCCTACAGTGCACCACATTTACAAACTGGCACGATGGGACCATTGTGCTAGTTTGTAAAGCCCTGTGGCACATTATTCCTATGCCAAGTATAATGTATGCAAGTTAGGCATTCCCCCGTTAGAAGCTACGCAAAACTGGTGCAGTGAAATCTACAAGATTTCACTGCTTCATTCTGTGCCTTTGCAGCATCACTTTTTAATGCCTGCTCGGAGAAGGCGTTAAACTGACGCATGGCCTTTTTGAGAGGGGGCCTCCTGGAATTGCTGGAGTAGCGTCATTTTTTAAACTAATGCATCATTTTAATGCCACAAATGCATCAGAATTTCTGACACATCTGTGGACATACAGTGCTACCACGGCATCGATGGGGGGGCTCAGGGCAGCGCAAGAAATCTGACGCATCAATGGTGATGCGTCAGATTCTTATTACTAAGCCCCTATGTTCCTTATGTACTAACATATTTTCTCCTAAACACAGAATGAGTAAACCCCTTTGATACATCAGACCCCATGCCTCAAAATGCCTTTCGGGCATGAGCTTGCAGAATGCGTATTACTGCGGAAAGAGGTCTGCTCCGCTGCATTTACCTTACCAAGCCACATTGACGGAAGACAGTTGTCACTTTCGCCGACATGCTGACAGTTCCACTAAGAAGCACATACTCTATATTTGTCTGGCTAAAAGGATTTTGCTTTTCATTAAAAATACCATAAGCCACAACTTTGACAGTCTGTGCGTTTCCAATTTTACCTTAACTTTCCAACTGAATTCACAAGATCTGTGCACTGGAATTCTCTTAACAAATAAAATCCTGATAAAATCGGTCGATATATTTCGTTGAACTTGGTGTTTTTTCTATAGTCAGAAAATGAGGCCGTAATTGTACTTAGTCAGTAGAAACCGACTGCGTGCAGTAAACTATATGGAAAATGACTTTGTAATCGGCAGCATTCATTTCAAATTCCCCGGCTCCACAACTGTCTTGGAAATATTTTGCATAATATAGAGCGACATTATGCATTTAAATGCGGGGACCTAACAGTTTGGGTTAAGAGCTTTGCCATGTTCTTGAATTTACAAAGCATGCATCGACGGGTCGGCAAATGATTACCAGCCAACAAACGACGCCTTATTCACCTGCACATGCTTGGGAATTTCTAGCTACAGAAAGATAAATACATGCACTACTCATTCAAAAACCATGAATATTTTGTGCAAGAGCAGTTAACCCTTTCTCTGTGAAAAAGAATGCCTGTTAGCAAATCTCATGATAGGGGATAGCTATTCCCAAAGCCTTTATGGCTGAATTTTGAGCATTTGTGCAGGCAAACAGGGGGCTTTTGTTCTCTTGACAGCTGTGTCACATACATTTGGGATGGACACAATGCACCTGATTAACAAAGAGGTGCCCTATGACCTGCACAGCACAAGATGTGGTACACAGACCTACATAAACAATGCACTCCTACAATAATTGTGACACACATTACAAAATACTGGGTACTCACGATTCGACCGATGATCAGGTGGAGAGGTTGAGAAAAGTTCCGGGGGAAACAGGACTAATCAGGAGTATCAGGAATGACATATTGATTCCTTGGTAATTCCCCATTTTAATGACCTTCTGCAGAATCCACACTTATTACCTAGGAATCCTGCCTTCCACAGGCGTTATTGACTTCCCTAGTACTCCATGGAGGTGAAGTTACTGGTTATACCTATAAGGACCTCTGAACAGGGCCCTGTAAGGACCTTGCGCATTGTGAGTGTTCCTTCTGCCCTACGTGTGTGTGCTGCGGTCCCAAAAAATATTTGTGTATGATTCTAGTGCATGCCACACAGCAAAACTGTGAGGAAATCACCAGTGTTCTCCTCCACTTTCTAAGCACTGATGTAAAAAACAAGACAAAATTTAAAATGTGCATACAATCACTGCCTTAGATCTTGTTTGGGACACTTTGGGCACTTTTTTACGCTTACCTCTAAGGAAGTCCAGTAGCCACAAATCAAATAGCATTCAGTGTGTACAGTTCTTTCATCACTCTAAAACTGCACATTACTGTATCACATGGCTATTGTAGATTTGCAATATTTCCAGGAAAACAGACCTTAAGGGTAAGCTAAGGTCTGGTGTTCTGCCAAGCTGAAAATAGCACTTAACTGCCTTTTAATCTACTGCGCAGGCTATTGTCCCCATGGGTGCTGTAATAGTATGTAGATAAGAAAAATGAGAACAAAGGGTTATTTTCACTTAGCAAGCACCAGCTGATAATATTATGACCGCGCCATTAGCAGCCTTGCAGAGGTGCAGGCAGAACCGCATCCCTGAGCAGTAAATACTGATTGCTTCAGAGTAAACAGGTAGTTTAATTAGAACACCATATTTCAAAATGGAGTCGCACCCTGGGAATAGCTGTCCAGCAAATGCATTGCTCTCAACTGAATGAGGTTTCAAAGCAGCTTGATGGGCCTGAGTGGACGGAAGGGTCATGTCATTAACATCAGAGTAAGCAAGGGGGTGAATGGTTGGTTGATCCAGGGTTAGGGAGGATTGCATTGTCCCAGGAGGGATGCAGATTAAGTCACAGGTTTAGCATGTAATTTGTGGGCTATGCAATGATTTGTTTGGCTCAGTCAAGTTAGAAATGGGCATGGGTCAACAGCTGCTAAATCAATGACATTAATTGGAAATCTTGTTAGCCGCCTCATCAGACGGCCAAAGAACTGAATTAGTACGGCCAGGGAAAACAATCATTGTCAATGATAAAAGGTCCTGTACTGGAACATGAACAATGGTGTGCTAAACATGCAATATGTAATCAACCAGACAAATATAAGTAATGAGTGACCCAGAAGCGCAGGCACACCAGCCATGGTGCTGAGGTGCAACCCTTTGCTGGTGGCTGTGCATATGTGATCAAGTGAAATGCTATCATTTGTAGTGCAAAACTGATAATGAATGAGGTGGGCTCGCCCATTGTCCCATGCTGTATGTTGTGATGGGCCGAGGTTATTTATACTTGAACGGACCACTGGATGAAGAGGACTGACTAAAAAGCTCTTATTGCATTTATATATGTATGTATTTTTAATTAAGATTCTTTGCTGCAAAACATGAAAGTGGCAAATCAGTTAAAACTGTCTTAAACCAGACCTAACACTTTCTCTGTGCACATGTGGATAACTGTAATTGTTCCTTGAGTGAACAATAAAAATAAACAGAAACTGTGATTATGCTAATCCACTATTTGCATCTGATTTGCCTTGGGTGTTTGACATGATTATGGAAAGTTCATTGCACAAAACACAGTGATCTACATACCATTGGATCATAGCCATTTGGGGTGCAAAATGCAGCCATTTCTAATCTTTTCAGTGGCACCTTGAACCTGGTAGCTTAGCACAGAGAGCTCCGGTAAGAAATAGTTTCAATGTGAATTTTTACTGCAGTGCATGATGCACTAATATGGAGTACTGGATCTGTCTTTTGTACAGTGCCTAATTTGAGGAGGGGTTTTTGCAGGACTTAGCACCAGATCTTAATTGGAAAGCTTGCATTTATAATTTATTGATTCTGTAATGCTCAGAAGGTTTTATATATTGCAAGAAAGAACTGTATCTGTGTTGCTGTAGTAATGTTATTAATTGTAAGAGACATGCTTCTATTATTTATTTCATAAATGGCTTTGGTAAGGACAGAAAAGGAACAAGGATACCAGTGTCTTAAAAAACTTCTCCCCGGCCCTGTCAAACTCGCAAGCAGGGGATCCACAGGCTCCCTCCTCTCCCCTCTGCCCCATGGATGGACCATGGATGCCCTGATTGCATGCTTCATGCAGAACACTCCAGCAATGTAGGATCACAGCTGATTTGGCCTCAGAGAGGTCATATTTGAATTTGGATTTAGAACCCCGGGCAAACAAACCAAAGAACTCAAATTCACCCATCATAGGCATGTCATATGTATGTTCTTTCATTGAATGCTAATACTAGTAGATTGTTTACCATTCTAAATAGTTTACTTTAGTTTAATTGATTTATAAAGCCCATGGCTACCCAAAGGCTTCCCAGCGCTGAAAGAGGTCGAAGGCATCACAGTGGAAATTTATGCTGGAAAGAGTAGAGTCCTCAATTTACCTAGAAAAGAAAGTTCAAAATTGTCCACTCGAAGTGACAAGGGGAGGGAGTTCCATAGTTCAGCTGCTTTGAATGTGAAGGACTTACCTCCCAATCTTGTTTTTTTTAACACAGCAGGTGTTAATTAGAGGGCAGATTAAGATCTATGGGATCTCTGGGGAGTGTACAGTGTGATTATACGCTTGATAAGAGAAGGTCCCCTATCAGGAAGAGCTCGATGTACCATACACAAAGCTTTAAAATGAATCCTTTGCTGGATGGGAAGTCAATGAAGGGAGGCTAAGGCTGGTTTAGCCAATGCAGTTCTGGGGATGGCCATAAGTAGCCGAGCTGCCACATTCTGCACTATCTGCAATCTCCTTAATACACAGATGGGAGAACTCAGGAACAGAACATTCCCATGGTCTAGGCGGTATAATATAAGGACTTGAACAATAAGTCTTTTGGCAAGAAAGGGGAGAGAATAAAAAAAAGATTCTGAGCATTCTTAGAAGATTGAAGCAAGAGGCCGCTAATTGTTTTGCCTGCTGTTCCATCGATAGATAGGAGTCCAGCCAATCTCCTAGGCTTTTTATAGTTTCCTTTGGGGGAGGGAGTCTTTTCAGTTCTTCTGGAATTAAGATGGGATATTCAAATAGGGGAAAATTGCCAACCAGCATTACTTCAGTTTTTTCAGCATTTAGCTTGATCTTACTGTCTGACATCCAATTAGTGATGTCTGTAAGGCAGGAGGATAGCGCTTCTTGATCAGAGCTTACATTGGTGCTAAAAGAATAAACCAGCTGGGTATAATCAGCATAAGATATCAGAGAGACAGACCGTAGGGTTCCACAATTTTAGTCAGGGGGGACATATAAATGTTAAAAAGAACGGGGCTTAGAGAAGAGCCCTGACGAACCCCACAGCTACAGGAATGGATATCAGAAAAGAAAGACCTATCCAAAACCTGAAAAGACCTACCTTCTAAAAAGGAAGAAAGGCAGTTAAAAATAGTGCCGTCAAGTCTCACTTGAGTAATTGATTGAAGAAGGATTTTATGATCGACTGTGTCAAATACTGCACCTAAGTCCAATAAAATAATTGCTGCATAGCCACCAGTATGTAGCTGTTGTCAAGTTTCTTCTGTAGCTGCCAAAAGGGTGCACAAACAGAAAGAGGTGGGAGATGCTACAGCGCTCGCACATCAACACAGATTTTTTAATAGTGTCCATACACAGTAGTCTTAAAATATATCCAACAGTAGAAATACGATGGGTGCCAAACTGGCCGGGCACCTACCACCTAAGGTGTCCAAAACCCACTGACTGTAGAGCGGTCAGTGGTAACATAAATTATATGAACAAAAGGCCAGGGCACACCGAAGATAGTTCTGTGTGGTTGATCCAAGTGGTCATTCAATCAGAGTCGGAGTCCAAAGAACAAATGAAACTGGACATTTATTAGCGATGAGAAGGTGTAGTCAATATTCAGATCAAAGACCACATGTGTCACAAACAATCTAAAAAACAGCAAGCAGCCGACACGTGTTTCGTCTCCTAGACTTTGTCAAGGCTGTAGGATAGATAGACAATATATACATATTGGTATAATGGGACATTGGCTTATTGAATATCTACACACACTCTCTATTGAAACTAGAGATTAGAACATATACCCAGGTGTGACTATACACCCAGCATAGACAAATCAGGTGCGCGTGTGTGTGAATCTGCTGGTACGTTATGCAAAGTACACAGGATGCACACTGTGCGTGAACAGCAAAGTACACAAGCATAATGTGCAGTACTGATTTTTTCGAGTGTTTTCTTTTTTATACTTCCCCCTTATCACATACTGCACATTATGCTTCTGTACTTTGCTGTTCACGCACAGTGCACATCCTGTGTACTTTGCATAATGTACCAGCAGATTTACACACACGCGCACATGATTTGTCTATGCCAGCTGTATAGTCACACCTGGGTATATGTTCTATTCTCTAGTTTCAATAGAGAGCGTGTGTAGATATTCAATAAGCCAATGTCCCATTATACCAATATGTATATATTGTCTATCTATCCTACAGCCTTGACAAAGTCTAGGAGACGAAACACGTGCCGGCTGCTTGCTGTTTTTGGATTGTTTGTGACACATGTGGTCTTTGACCTGAATATTGACTACACCTTCTCATCCGCTAATAAATGTCCAGTTTAATTTGTTCTTTGCACTCCGACTCTGATTGAATGACCATTTGGATCAACCACACAGAATTATCTTCGGTGTGCCCTGGCCTTTTGTTCATATAGTTACTGCCAAAAGGGTGGTTTCCATACTATGTTGAGGTCTGAAACCCATCTGAGTGGGATGTAGGAGCTTATGTTCTTCTAAGAAGCCAGAAATGTGTTTGTTAACATGCTTTTCTGCTAGTTTGGATGCTATCGGAAGAAGAGCAATAGGTCTATAATGGCTTAGTAAAGATGCATCCAGCTTAGGTTTTTTTCAGTAGAGATTTAATAATAGCGTGTTTTTAAATTTGGGGTAAACTCTCAATTATAAAAGAATCATTGAAAAAATTAGTTAAAATCGGCACTAAATCATTCAAACCTTGAGCTAAAATGACTGGAGGAGCAGGATCCAGAGGAGATCCTGATTTTAATCTTAACAAATAATTTCCAAGTAGATCTCCTGTCATCGGCTGGATGACTGAGAGAAAGGGTCTGGAGTGTTGGTATTCAGTCTGAGATGACTTTTTAGTCTCTTTAGATGAATCACTAGAAAAGATTGACTGGATGTCAGAAATTTTATTTTGAAAAAAGCAGGCCAAATTATTGCAAATTATTGTTCTTCGGATGCTTCTATAATACTGAAGGCAACAGGTGTGTGAGTAATTTCCTTAAATATAGAGAAGATCTCCTTAGGAGAATTAGAAGATTGTGCTATTCTAGAAGCATAATAAGCTGCCTGCACGGATTTGATTTCCATATGATATAATTTGATCGATTTTCTGTATTACAATTTGGAAACATCGTTGTAGGTTTTCCTCCATTTCCTTTCAAGCTTTTTACACTTCTTTTTTAAAAGACACAAGTCAGGGGAAAACCAAAGTGGCTTTTTGTGGCAACCGTTTTTAACCATTGTCTTGGTCAGTAAAATTATATCTAGGGAGCTAGAAATCCATTCACTGAATCTTTCTGCTGAACATGATTCTATTGGAAAAGTGTGGGTATATTTTAGGGTGTCTAACCAATATCTACAGTTGAGTTTAGACCACTGCCACAAGGTCAGCTTCCTAGAAGGGTGGTATGTTGATGAAGAGTATGTGAGTGTAATATTGAAGGGAAGTAAGAAATGATCAGACCAGACCAAAGGAAGGAGGGGTTGTACAACTAACATTCGAAGGCTGCTGAAAATTAAGTCAATGGGGTGACCTTTGGAATGAGTAGGGGTAGTGATCAACTATCCAAGGTCTAACGCTGCCATATCCATCAAGAGAGTTTTGAAAACTGTACTGTGCATCTCATCCATACGAATGTTAAAATCACCCAGGATAGTAAAATTAGGGTGTTTGCAGGCGAACTCCGCAACCAGTTCTGGAAGAGCCTGTTAAAACCTCCCGTATGGATTAGGGGGATGGTATGTTAGAATTCCAGAGAATGTACACGTAGAGCTGATAGATAAAGAGAAGAATAGACTCTCACTATCAGGAAAAGCAATGGGCTGGGAAGTGCAATTGATAGAATTTTTATAAATGATTGTGACTCCTCCACCTTTAAAGAACAGTCTATCCATGCGATATATTAGATAATCTTGGGGTAGAGCCAAGATCACATCTTGTGAGGATTCCTCAGAAAGCCAAGTTTCAGTTAAAAAAGCGCTTCTGGGGCACGTTCACTCAGTAGTGAGTAGATATCCAATTTCTGTGGCGGAAAAGAACTATAATTGACTAGAAGAAAATTTCCCGTACACTCTGAATGTTTCATGAGAGCAGGGGAGAATTTAACCTGAGGGAGCCACTGACAGGAGTCTAATCTTATAATAGGAGAATCAGGGTGAACAAAGTGCTGACAAACTTTACTAAGATTATTGAAATGACTCCTAATGTCTAACAATTAATTTGAGGAGTAAGTCAATTTACTTGAGTTAATTAGGGTAGAGTTTCTGGCTCCTGGGCCCGTTTGGGTGCGGACGGGTGCAGAAGGGCTTTCCTTAGGAGCACCCACTGAGCGTTTCCGCTGCGCACCCAACTCATCAGCTTTTTAATAAGGAACTAATTAGGCAAGGAAAAACAACTACAGTGCCTCCCAAAACAGCGTCTCTATAAAGACACCAAAAGGGAAATAAAAATGGCGGTCCTAAAAGGCAGCAAGGAGGAGAGAGGCCACTAACCTAAAGTCAGCTGAGTAATTTAAAAAGATATGCCTATCAGATGCCACTAAACACGGGCATCATGATGGGTAAAATATGATTTTAGAAGAGGTAAACAACATAAAAGGCGTCACAATATCAAAATAGAAACTGACCGTAATAACCACTGCTTAAATGTTTGCCGGTCCACTGTGCGCCCAACTCATTGTCTTTTTAATAAGGAACTAATTAGGCCAAGAAGAACAAGTAGAGAGCCTCCCAAAATGGCATGTCTATAATGGCACCAGAAGGGGAATAAAAATGGCAGTCCTAAAAGGCAGCAAGGAGGAGGGAGGCCACTAACCTAACGTCAGCTGAGTAATTTAAAATGATATGCATATCAGATGCCACTAAACACGGGTATCATGATAATAAAATGCGATTTTCGAAGTTAAAAACAACATAAAAGGCGGTACAATATCAAAATAGAAACTGACCGTAATAACCACTGCTTAAATATTTGCCAGTCAGATGTGCACCCGACTCATCGGCTTTTTAATAAGGAACTAATTAGGCAAAGAACAACTAGAGCGCCTCGCAAAACGGCGTCTCTATAATGGTACCAGAAGGGGAATATAAATGGCGGTCCTAAAATGTGATTTTCTAAGTTAAAAACACTATAAAAGGCATCGCAATATCAAAATAGAAACTGACCGTAATAACCACTACTTAAATGTTTGCAGGTCTGGGCACTACAAGTACAAAAAAAAGGAAAAACAGTATTAGACAAGCTACTTGCACTAGATATTGAACAACTCATGACCAATCTGCTTCTGCATGGGTGTTGGAAAGGGTGTGAGAATAGACACAGTAGTCACACATGCAAGTGCTTACAATCTTTTATTGGTCAGTAGATCAGTGGCAGTATATTGGAACCAAAAAAATGTGCAGACAGAATATTGTGTCAAAAATATTGTGGGCCAAATAATCAAGAATGCCTCAACTACATACCTTGAAGATGTATAAACCATCAAAGTACGTATATGTGACGGTATATATAGTAAAACTTTGCTTACCTATCGAAACTTACACTCACAATATTTTTGTCCTCAATATTCTTGACACAATATTTAGTCCCACAACATTTGTGGTACCAATATTCTATCTAAACACCGGGTTAGTATCATGTAGAAAAAATGTTGATATAAATAAGGCACAAATACATCTCAACACAATACTCTGAAGTATCTAATGTATGCATTGCACACATTAGGTACAATTTACATGCATTTAAGTGGGTCAGATAAAATCGCTAAGCATCTATGTAGTTTATTCTTTGTATAGCATGCACTTGTTTCCCTGTTCTTTTTTAATCTACATATAAAGTGTATTTTGACTATACCAATATTGAGTTTGTCACGACATCAGATGGACAGAAACAGTTGAAGTGAAGACATTAACTGTGTTTTTTCAATTAGTGTGAACATAATGTGTATTGTGGATAGGAAGTGTAGAGTTATAATTTAATATAGCATATTTTGATCCTTTAATCACTTTAAATAAAACACAGCAGTTGGATTCTATAATTAATTGTTAAAATAACATTTCAAATATAGTGTCATTGAACAATAGTCATGTTTCTATGTTGGAAATTCAAGCACTTGGCAATGCTCCAACTATTCTATATTGACAGTGAATAAATGGGGTAAGTCAATTTAAGTTCTCCACTGTGTTCACTTATTTTGATTTATTCATTTGATTTATGGTGCATCCTAATGGAGCATATTATTGATTTATGGAAACCATGAATTAGAAATAAGGTCCTATGACTCAAGCTTCAAATTACATTTTGTTTACTTCATGGCCGTTTAACAGAAATAGGCTGTAGAAAAAAATATTGTACTTGTTTAGAACTATTGCGAGAAAGCAGTTATCAAAATGAATGAAAGCTCATTTGAAGAGAATATTATCAATAAATCGAAATGTCTTATTCTGAAAAAGAATCCATACATTTATTACATCATACAAAAAAACACATCCTTAATAGTCAATAACCTTAAAATAAAAATTATTTTTGTGCAAAAAGGATGTGCAAATGAAGCGAAGGTATATTTTCCTTCACAAATCCCACAAACCCAATACATAACGTTCTTCATCTGTCCTTAAGATCAATCTATAATAAAAAGACAACTATTGTGTCATTTCATGCAAACACATATTGCAAATTTAGCTGTGGCTCTTTTTAACATCCCCAAATGCATCTATTCACTGGTAGTTCAACATCTACACCATTAATGTACAAGTCTACAGGTTAAGTCATACATGGTTTGAAGTAATAACCTTACAAAAATTACTCCCCAGACAGTACTTGATATGGAAATTCCTCTCTTTTTCTGAACATTTCTGGGTGGCAAATAAATAACCACAACAATAGTAACGATAAGGCGGAAATGATGCTAATAGTCATATTACTATAAATGTATCAATAACCTGTAGTTTTATTCATACAAGGTTATCTGCTGCAATGTTTCTATGGCATAGCAGTGCAAAACACACATATATATATAAAAATGTCAAATTGAGAAGTATTTTGAAAAATCCATAAATCCACATACTTTTACCCGTACTATTTGCATGGAATTACAACTTTGAGGAAATGTACAAAAAATCTTTTGAGGACACATTGAAATGTCCTCAAATTAGAGATTCACATGCACAAGTCTACTGCCATATACTTTTCCCTTCAAGAAGGACAATCCACAAGAATGAATATTGAAGGTATAAATTACAAGATATAACTTTTTCCTGTTAATCTGCACCTGGAAATCATTTTTGTTCATGCAGAACCATTGTCTCCTACTGCCCAGTTGGCACATTTGTTCCATGCTTTTTGCTCCAAGGGTATGTATGTTGCATGTGAAAACCACTGACAAGGATAGGGAATACCCCGAAAGTGACACCTTCCGGATGTTCACTATCTTTCAGATGACTACCCAACTACCAAATTCCTTGGAACAACCATGTTTCTGTCCCTAAATATACGACTGCAGAAATTCTCCAATAAATTAAGGATTTTCCTAGTTGTAAATGAAGATATGTTTGTAAATACTTATTCTGGAGTTATGATATGTCATTATCAACCAAAAATTTACATTTTTGTACATCCAAAACATATACCGGTGGAGAAAAGTGTTGAGATTCAAGCTGACCAACCTTAAAGATGAATGGACTTTTCAAATAGAGCACTATTATAAATCTCTAACTAATCTATGAAAGCTTGATTTGTATTGACTCAGTTGTGTATTGTAGGGCAAATGCAATTGAGGAAATACAAAAAAAATGTTGGCAGAGTTCACACACACAGGGATTTCCACGCCCGAGATTCACTTCAAGTCATCCCCAAATAGATGAAGATAAATCATACATTTTTGTTTTTGCAGTTATGATATAGCTCGATTTCAACTCAAAGGTATTGAAGTTATTTACATGAGCACCAGTTACATCATACAAGGTCACATTATTTTTTATGCACGAGGAGCTTCAGTAATTTGCTCAGAAACACATGATGTTGAGCCAACGATGAGCCAACAATGAGACGTGAACCTGGTTCCCCTGTTCAAAAGTCACAGCCCTGGACGTGCTGAGATAACGCCTTTCAGAGAGGTAAAAACAAACTCAGGAACTTTTTACCCTAAATCTGTTATCAGAAGACGTTATGCATAGATGCTAAACCCATGCGGAACCCCAAATAGAGATAAAAGCAAAATAGAAAGCTAAAAACTAACAAACAAGACCTACAATCTAACAAAGTATCTTATAATAGCAAAAACTCCAAAAAGATAGACAAATATAAAGTACAAGTCTGTCATAACATTATGGAGGTTAAAAGCCAGCAGAAAAGACAGACCTGCAAAGCACTACCAGACTAAATCCATTTTTTTTTTGCAGTTTTTATATCGCACAAACTTGGCCCAAGAGCATTAGAGCACTTCACTTGAGCACCAGTTTGTATAACACAAGGTCAGATTCATTTTTTTTGGTTTTTAGGCACGGGTAGATTATGTGATCGCAGGAAGTCTAACTTTGTACCCCAGCTTTAATGTCGAGAGCTTTGTCTATTATGACACATCTCTTTAAGCAACAATTTGGTCTAGGCCATTTAGTAAATGAAGTGATTTGTCTTGCATTCCCCTAAATATGAGGAAGCCCTAACTAGCCAACAGGAGTACCAATTTGTTTACACCCGAAGGCGAGCTCCAAATTCACATTCTGCGTGGAGAAAATCCAGCGGTAACATACATGAGCGGTAAAATACTTGTGTTTAGATAACCTTCAGAAACCGACTGGTAAAGTCATTGCAATACCGCTCAAGACATATATATCAGTAACGTTTCGTCAACACCTTAAACATAATAGTTATCGCAAGTCATTGCTGGAAAGCAGTAATGAAAGTTATCAAATCGAAAGAGAGAGAAAGAAAAAGAGAGATTATACTCCAGTTTGTTGGGAAATATGTTCTTTCAGAGAAACATTTCCTGAAAGAATAGGGCCAATTAAGTTTATGATATTTTAATGGATAACTCGTATGCACTTTTAAAAATATTTAATCCTTCTATGAGGATCTAATAAAACACTTTTTTTTACAGGTGGAAACAAAATATGTGTGAGAAAGGCCGAAAAAAACAAATCAGAGTAACAACTCACACAATACAAAGTTTTGCTCAGGCTGCACAAATTGGAAGTTGCAATTAAAAACTTTAAAACAACCAAAGACGCTCCAGAGGCAGTAATAGTTGTTACTGGAACATCACATACATGTCTTGAAAGAACATTTCCCTGATGCGGAAGGGAGGTGACGTTCAGCAGCTGCAACTAAGTTCAATCACTGAATCAGAAGAAGTGCAAAATTAATATGATTCCGATTTGTCTAGTTTTAAATTTCACGCGCTGTACACCTGTGAACGTTATCACAGAATACGAATTCACTCTATAAAATGCATTGTTATTCCATTGTGCTGCTCAGACAACCTGGCAGTAGATGTTACTCGGCACGGATCAGCACACAGAGGGTTAATGGCTACCACTTGGACTCCCTGTAGAGAAATGTAAAAAAAGGTCTGTGATATGTTGAGTTTCAAGTGAGATTAGCCCCCAGACACGTCTTGTTGAACTTTGCAAGAATGAAATAATATTTTCTCAAGGATGAATTGTTCTTGAGAAATTCCTCCGAAGGCGCATTCTTTGGAAGCATGCTGGCTTACAAATGGCAAAACCCAGTCACTTCCTCTGAAAAGCAAACTTCAATATCTTGTTTGTGAACTGTACGTGCTTTCTGTAAATCTACAGCATACTGTGGTCTTCTACTTATACACCAGAAATGAATATTAAACAGAGTCATACTGTGGCTTTTGAATGCAGTCACAAATGTAGCATAGTTGTGCACTGTGCAATATTTTATATCCTCACAGTTTGTTCAGGAAGCATCCCAGTGTTTACTACTGAGCTCTGTGGAATAGAAGAGCGAAAACCTTCTTCACACCCTCATCTTTTCCATATGCTCGCTTGCAAGACTGCAGTTCCCCAGAGAGCTCACTACATTATAATTACTAAATGAACCAATGTAATCAGACTGTTGTGTACAGTGATAGGCGTAACTGTGGCTTATTACAGGCTGCGCTGTCTCATGAGCGTTCAATGCAAACAGCAGAATATTGGGCACAGGCTCAGCTGATGTAGATCATTCCTTCTATTCTTTCTCAACAATGGAAATTCTTTCCACACATGCTGCAATCTTGTCACCACTGTTGAAGTCTGAGTGTTTTTTGGACCTTGAGAAAAAAGGGGAGGATCCTTTTTTCACTGCTTTAGTATTTAACATCGATGGCACTCATTACCAGTGGTCTGGTTAATTGCGATATGGGCCATAACTCCTGTTACTGGGAAAAATGCTCAACAATTATTAAGACGTGGATTTCGGTGCGTCAAGTGACTCATTTATATTTCAGTATTGCAATGTCACCAACTTTGAGGTTAGATTGTTCACTGCCACCATCGGATATTCCCTCTTGACTCCCTCCAATCTACAAATAAATTCCACTAATTGCACAACAGACGATGTGCTATCTTAGCAAAAGCCACTTCTTAAAGTTAATTTATGTGTGAGTGACCAGTTCACTCCACTGAAGTCACTAGCCTTCCTTCACGACATTAGGAATGCAATAAGGTTAACCTGTATTACTTCAGCAAATAATAAAATAATCTTCCTAATCTTTTAATGACAATCACATGTCTGTTTGAGGATGGAAACCATGGTCTTTGATGCTATTTCCTTCATGCAAGCACACCAAGACTCCAGAGATTAGCAAGCACCTGACGAATTACCCCTAGTATTTCCATGGTTAGGTGGGTGAACTAAGACCACCTATTGCATTTTCTTTAAAGACATGTCCACATCAGGCTCATCACATTAATGAAGATGCTTTCTGTGTCCTTACCCTCTGTACCAGCCTATTTTACTATAGCACATAAGGGTAAGTGGGAACATGTCATACTCCTTTGAATGCTAAAAATGTCTCCAAAACATACGTGTGATTGCAAACTTCATCTGCTAGTCCTCTTGTCTCATGGAAATCCCGATACAATAAAAGAGGAGCTATATTCACAAGTTAGGATAATTCAAATAATTGAAACATGTACTGCATTATTATAATACTGACTATTATTTGAGATACATACCTGGGAACAGCCTGCCACATGGAATTACTCCAGTGCCAAGTTTAGTTGGCATGTTATGTTATGTTGTCTCCGTAAATTCATCCGAGGCTCAGCACAAAATGCACCTTTAAAAGATATGATTTCCCAATTGGTAGTCTGAATAATATGGCCACTGCACTGCCCAATATGACAAATTTAGTCTTAAGTTAACTTAACCTACAATGCAAAAAGCAGTCTTCTAGTTGAATCCATGTATCCCCCAAATCACTTCCAGTAAGTATTCTGAATAATATTGCTTCAAGAAATGAAGTTTCCAATTCATGCAAATCACAGTGCAGCAAAAGTACATTCTGAGTCAATAGTGACTGAAGTTAGGAAAGTTTTATGATAAAATAGGAACTGGAAATTAAGAAGACCAAATTAAAATCTTCTAAATGATTATCATATGAGTGGTCATAAGAAAACGCTATAACTGAGTTAAAGCACCCTTTGTCCATCACTGCCTTTGTTCCTGTGTTTCAAATTACCAACATTACTTCAACATTTACAAAACAACCATGGCCATCCCAAAATATATTATTGTGCTAGTTGCAACAACCAATTCAATAAAATTACACTTAAAAATAAAGAACTTGTGCCCACATCAAATTTAGGTAAAGACAGAACACTAAACAATAGAGAAATATAAATAAATATGGAAAGAGTTACACCTTTACTGGGAAAAATGCTACCTATGAAAGCCAATGGACAAAATCTTAGAAATCAAAGGAAAAAAGTATGAATCATAGAGATCCTTCCCAGTGTCCACAGATTTCTCAAATTGTGGAACATTCATCCTGTTCCAGCAATTCAGGCCTCACAAGCATAAGATCCATAACATGACTCAGTATTCACCAGTAGACCAGTTTTCTCCAAAAAGCTGGTTGCAGTCCTTTTAAGGTGGCTGTATGTCCAGTTAACAGATGTCCCATCTCGGTTCTCATGACTTTATCCGAGTAAACATTTGCCAGGAGTTAAACAAGCAGCAGATTAGGATGTGTGTCCCTAGCACTCACACCTCTCTAACCATGGAGAACAAATGAAGAAATTAGCTTAGATACACCTCTACCACTTTTCCTCTGTAGGTAGATGGGAAGTACTTACAGCAAGTAAAACCTTCCAAAGTGATCCAGAAATCTTGTTCTTCAGGAAAGTGACTCAGAAACAGCAAGGAATTTCTTTAAAAAATAAATAACTGGAACTCCCTTGCCAAAACAATTCATCAATATCTGTTGCCACAATCAAGACTGCTACTTTGCCCATAATACAAAAAATATTCCAGTCTTAGGGGAATGATTCGTGGAAACCACTTTTCTAGAACAGACAGCAACAAACCTCAACATGCAAAATTGTCTAAACAGCTGCTTCCATACCTGAGCCTCACTTCCCTGCTCCACCCAAAGAAATTCAACCAGAAAAAGACATACCCATCTTCCAGTGAAATGAACAAGTGGGATTCCTACTGAGCGCTCTGTCCAGAGTCCATGGTAGCTGATGACATTTGAAATAGTAAGGAGTAAAATTTAGGGATGACTTTTCAGTAGTGAGTGAGTGAGCACTGCATTTTCTTTCACTTTTGTCTTGTCATAATTTTGAAAACTGTGTACCCACTTGAAGGGAGCCCAATCACAATTACAACTGGAATACATGACCACTGCTCCATACAGTCTGCAGAGAGGCCCAGGATTGGATGGACATGTATTCTGAAACATTTTTGACCCACTGACAGGTAATGTGTGAAGTGAAACTCACAGTGTCTTCAGTCTCACAGCTACAGCTCTCAAAAGTGGACCGTAATAACATGTGGTGCCACTTAGCTTAAAGTGTGCATTGTACAAGAGTAATGTGCTATGTGAAAGAAAAAC
This sequence comes from Pleurodeles waltl, assembly GCF_031143425.1. Lineage (NCBI taxonomy): Eukaryota > Metazoa > Chordata > Amphibia > Caudata > Salamandridae > Pleurodeles > Pleurodeles waltl. Next base: position 682,517,192 of record NC_090449.1, on the reverse strand, counting down.
AGAAACAATATCCTGGAAATTGTTAACACTTTTAGGGCATGCAACTTTGCATGATTATTTCAAACATATGCAATATAAACAAGAAATAAATCGCTGACCATAACATTTTGAAGTTACAATTAAATGTTAAAAAGTTTAACATTGACTTACCTCAATGCAGGTGCACGTGGCACACCCTCAGTTTGTCATCTCTTGTCTCCTCCAGTCAAGGATTTCAGACCATGGCACTGATTGTGGAGTCCATAGCAGAGCCAACTAACTAAGCCAATCCATCAGCTGCTCTCATGCTGTTTATAATAGTAATAAAAAACAGAGATGCCCCAGGATTGGATGGAGCAGGCTAACCCAGTGCTCCTTTTGAGACCAGGAAACTGTATCTGCACTGCACTAACTATTTACCAAAGCTCATATTGGAGAGGTCTGAAATGCACATGCCAGGCTGGCCATCATAAGACAGATGGCAATCCAACATTCTCCAGTCGAACTGTGGACTGAGTTGTTCCTGCTTCCAATCAATAGGGATGGCCCCACCCCTGCCTTCGCACTCGCTACTGGCTAGTGTGTCACCTCAATAAATCGAATTTTGACAAAAGCCCCTTTCGCTGCTTCATGGAAGAAGCAAATTAATCCCTTACAATGTGGCAAGAGGCTATTGGACTCAGGAAAGTTCCTAAATGACAACAAACCTACTACCAAAGAAAAAAACAATAACATTAATTTCAATGTAAAACATATTCAGACTCTGACTTATGTGTCTGCATCTTAAATAACACTACTTGTTCACTAGAAAAACCGCCATATTAGCTGTGACAATGTTGGACCGTGCCCTTTTTACAGGTCATCCCCAAACTTCTTGCCTTCCTACTCCTGTTTTTCTGACTCTCTTTTTGTTGCCTTTAGGACTCTGGGCACTTTATCACTGCTGACGAGTGCTAAAGTGCATGTGTATTCCCCTCTACACATGGTATGATTGGCTTGCAGCCGATTGGGACATTTAATTTCCTGTAAGTCCTTGTGCATTGGCATCACTTATAATCAGGGCCTGTAAATTAAATGCTACCAGTAGGCCTGCAGCGCAGATTGGGCCACTCACAAAAGTAGCATTTCAAACCTGTGTCAGGCCTACCACCGCAGGGTCTGCATGCTCAGTTTACTGCCACATTGGCTTGGCATCTAAATTTACTTGCCAGGCCTGGAACTCCCCTTTTATGGCATATAGTTCTCCCCTAAAGTAGGCCCTAGGTGGCCCTATGGGCAGAGTACTGTGTAGGTAAAAGGTAGGACATGTGCCTTATTGTGTGGCCCGTCCTGGTAGTGACAAACAGCCTATTTGATTTCTCACTGCTGTGAGTGATGGCTCTCTCATAGGTTTGCAATAGAAATGCCCTTGCATATGTCAAGGTGGTATCTATGATGAGTAGCGTGGCCATGTTTGGTGTGTTTGGAATGGTAGTGAGAAATCCTGCTTAGTGGGGTAGGTGAATTCTTTATTACCATTGTGGAAATGCCACTTTTAGAAAGTGGGCATTTCACTATGCTTATGACTCTTGTGCCTTGCAGCCTGACTCAAATCCACATCTGGGGTAGAGTGAAAGCTGGGCTTTGTCCTTACTTTCCAGACCACCATTGCATAGGGAGAGGTGAAGGTGTAACAGGATTATATCTGCATATTGAATGGTATTCCTGGGCTGGGAGAGGGAGAGGCGGGAGCCCTTACATCTGTACAGGCTGTGTCCTGCCCTCACTCAAAGGGCGTGTTTACCCCCTACTGAGGTCTGGAGCCATGGCTGGAGTTGAAGTGGGGTGATGTGCACTTCTAAGGGTCATTTAAAGGGCCCTGTGGAATCAAAGACAAAATTAGTATAAGTACCGATGTTGTTCCTCATGTTTTAGAGACTGTGTGGACTGGACATCATATGCTCCTAGGAGGACTTGCCAGGAACCGCCACTGGGACTTCTCTGCTGACATGCTGACCTGTGGCCTGCTAGGTCACCAGAAGGATTGCCATTCTTGTTCACCAGTACCTTTGTGCTGGCCTGCCTTCACACTGCTTTGGTGACCCCAGTATTCTCCAGTGGCTAGGTTGTGTGCCCCTTTTCCTCCTGTTGTCTGCTGTTTTTGGCATTTGGAGAGTGCTGTACTCTTTACTCTTTTCCGCTGCAAGGCCGCCGGTCCCTGAGCTGTGTGTGTGGTCTCTTCTGGGCCAGAGTGGGGGGAACTGTGTGCAACGGGTGCTGAGTGCAACAGAGCAGGAGGAGCACAGAAGAGCCACCAGCAGTCCTTTGTGCAAAGCATGGATGAAGCGTGCATTCTTTGGTGCCCCACGGGCACATGCCAGGAACGACATGACTGAGAACACCCTCAAATTACTCCATATCCAGTTTTAGGAGCACAGGAGTTGTGATAGTGACCTCGGTGGGTTTCCACTCAGCACATATCCTGTAGAAGAAGTGCAGTAGCGCTGTGGCCCTCGTTTAGAAGGTGTTTGTGCTGATTCTTGCAAATGATGCATTTCTCCATTGGATTCTCACCCCCCATTGTTTATGCTGTATGACCTGAAGCTATTCATTATGTCATTAGTGCCTTGATAGGGTAATCTTAGGATCTGCATTTCACGCATATGTGTTGTCTGATGTTTTGCATGCCATGTGCAATGTGGGAATGTTTTTTATATTTGCATTCATGATGTTAATGGGTTGACAAGTACCTGCTTGGCACTATATTACTGATTCATGTTGTTTTTGGTTGATGAAGTTTATGCAAAACAGATTATTTTTATATAGCTGGTTGTAAAGTCTCTGTTTGGGATGTATTTATTGTGTCACTGGTGTGTGTGTGTTGTGCAAACACTTTACACATTGCCTCTAGGATAAACCTGACTGCTCGTGCCAAGCTACCAAGGGCATAAGCAAGGGTTATCTTAGCTGTGTCGCTCTCTAACCCTGACTAGAGTGGTGGTTGCTGCCTGGCTTAGGTGCCTACCCTATCCAACCAGAAACCCCATTTCTAACAGACAATTAATCAGTTGATGAATACATTAATTCATTTAGAGGCTGTTTGGGTGCAATGTAACACTCTGGCCCTCATTACGACTTCGGTGGTCTTTCTAAAAAGACCGCCGAAGCCGCGGGCACTACTATACCACCAGTGCTGATGGTATTTGTGGCTCCCTATTATGACTTTTCCGCTGGGCCAGTGGACAAGTTACATCAACATTGCAGCTGACTCAAAATAGAGCCGGCGGCAATGTTGATGTGCAGTGGGTGCATCCGCACCCGTACCGGATTTCATTGCCCGAAATTCAGGAAGGGAAATACGCAATGGGGCTGTGTCTGGGGGCCCCTACACTGCCTATGCCAAGTGCATGGGCAGTGCAGGGGCACCCTGAGTCCCCCTTACCGCCAGCCTTTCCATGGTGGTGTCTACCGCCATGGACAGGCTGGCGGTTGGGGATTATGACTGATAGGCGGAAGCCTGGCGGTATGTTGGAGGGGCTGGCGGTATGGCCGTGGCTAATGCGCCACGGTCATAATACGCTGGCGATACACCGCCAGCCTGTTGGCGGTGTTACCGCCAGCTTACCGCCGGCTGCCAGGGTCGTAATGAGGCCCTCTATGTCACATAGGCAGATTTCTGAACTATGAATATCAATGTTCCTGCTTCACAAACCAATAACTGGAATATAAATGTAAAAGATTTGGAAGACTGTTAGCAAAATGTAGAAATGTTTATGTTGCTCAAAGTTACTCATCGCATGATTTGCACAAAAATTCTTGCTTGGAAGTGGGGGTAATGCCATAGTGAAGTGTGCCTGAATGTAGGAGAAAACAGTGTAATAAACATGATTTTCCAAATCATTTAAATGAGTTTGCTAAAACAATATTATATGGGAAGGAGGGAAAGATGAAGCACGCGGTTCAAAAGTATTATTGTGGGACAGTTGTAAGGTATGGCTGGTTCGTATTCATAATCTGTTTGTCAGAAGAGAACTACGAGTAGCCAAAAATCTTCTTCGATTTCTGGATGGTGGGTTTGTTTACAAAAAGTAATAACAAGGGATTATTCTGGGCAATGATGGGATTTCGTCATTTTTGAAGAGTTGTGGTTTGAAGATATTGGCTATCTGAGAGAAAGAATAATCAAGATCAAGTAGCCAACCTCCTTAAGGGCATCCCTTATTCTTGAAGGTATGTGGCCACTGCATCTGCTCCATGTCTGGCCTTCTCACTTCCACAGTCAGACTACACACTTTTGACCTTCAGGGGCAAAGAAAGCACTAGGTAGGGATATCAGGCTGGGTCCTGCCCATGTGCTGCCTCTCCAGACTCTCCCACTCAAGGTCTGTATTCCTGACCCCAGGTATCAGCAAAGGTCATGTCATTCACTTCTGTATTTCTGAAGTCTTCCCCTTTATACAGCTTATATCTTGATAACCAAAGACATTATCTTTTTTTCAGAATAATTGTATTCCTCAAGAGACAGCACACACAATTACCTCGCCTTGAATATTTTAATGCACTTGCCTTTCGAATTATATTACGTATTGCAAACAAAGGTTAGCTTCTTGCAGGTGCAATATCTATAGTTCATTCAACAAATTGCCTGTTTTATTAAACTAACCAGAATGAATTGGAAAACAACTGCTACATCTCAAGTAAACTAGTGCGATACTAAAAGCGCAACAAATAGCTGTTAGTTTCATATTATTTCTGTTTTTTTCTCAGGTGAATTTTGGCTTTGCATGGTCGTCAAATCTGTGGGGAGATTGTTTTATGGAAAAAAACAGTATTGTATATGTTTGACGTTTTCACTGTGTTATGATGCCAAATGAGGCGGAGAAGCTGAGGGAAACAAAGAGAAGGGAACGGGGAGAGGGGAAGGGGAGGGGAAGGAGTAGGAGAAGGGGCAGAAGAGAAGTTTGTTTTAGGAAGAGAAAAGAAGGGGAGGCGAGGGAAGGGGAGGCAAGAGGGAGGGGAGGGAAGGAAAGGAGATTGAGGGGAGGTAAAGGGAGGTAAGGGCAGGAAAGCCAAGGGAAGCTTGTTTTTTGAAGGGAAGGAAAATTCCTGATTGTGCTGTCCTTGAATAGATTATTTTCAAAGCAGTCGTTAAATTAAATAGAATATTGGCTAGCAAAGATGTTGTCAATCTGAGAGAGCTACTGAGTAAGTGTGCACACTTCAAAAATTTACCCAATGGACCCAACTATTGTTGAGCGCTTCTCAGCTACCTCTGAGGGTTAGAGATGTTTATGAGAGGAAGATGCTGTGCTGTTTACAACATAAACTACTGTAGGTGTTTTTTTTAGGGTAGATTGAAAAAGGGTTACAGGCCAAAAGAGCCTACCTAACAAAACACATTTATCTTTGGATGGTAGCCTAAGAACGGGGTGTGCAATATTGAGGTAAGATTGCAACAGCTCTACAAAACACAAAAGTATCTGTACCAACTCAAATGTATCTGTAACACTCCTGAAGTCTACACATTTACATGACGGTAATCTGGTATGCATTGGGCCCTATCAGGCGTTCGGTGGATGTATCTAACTAAAGATAGAGACTTTGAGAATTAGTTGATCAGATGAACTTCAATTCTAATAGGCGAAAAAGATTGCCTAGAAGCATTCCAAGCTTCCTAGCGCTATCCTAGTGCTGCCGATAAAAACTGTAGCACTGTGGAAACAACGAAAGCACTGCAAAAAAACATAACATATTCATCCACTGGTGAAAAAATTTACAGAAATCCTATCCACCTTATGAACCTTTGACTTTGGTGATACGGATTTCTGTGATCACAATATAATATGACAAAGGTTATCATTAAAAGTTTTACCACGTTTTTGAAAAAAAAACTACATCTAAATGTGGTTGCATATAATGTTCATTTCAATTCTGCATTTAAAAATGTCTGTTGTAATGGAACATTTAAAAGATAGTTGTGTGCAAAGGTGATGTTGGATCTAGACCTCCCTCAAAATGAAGAAAAAACATTGTAAAGACTCAAACTTCATTGAAGCCACAATAAAGAAACGCCTTTTTAAAGAATCATCCTATTAAAGTTATACCAAATTTAAAAAAATGACTAATTCACGAAAATAATGTGAAAAGGCGAGAACTGATTATTTACAATGAGATCGACAAAGAGGGGACTGGTCAGACAGGTTTACATTGAAAACAAAGCAACACAGATTTGATATATCACTCTTTTGAACACTGCAAACATGATCCAACTATCGACCTTGATTGATTCCTGAAAGTCAAATGCTACATATTTCATTAAAATATATTTCTTAATATTTTTAAAATTACCACTTTATTAAGTTACAGTGTTGCTGTGTAGCCATTTGTCTGTTTCTACAGCAATTCGGTAACGCAGTGCCTGAAGGTCACTCTTTGGAGACGGCCTTAATTAAGATTTCTGCCTGCAGCAAATTGCAGCAAATCCAATACATCACACTGTAGCAGTCCAGATACAGATCATTGGCTGCCCCGATCTAGTCATGTGCTATGAGCAAATATTACCATTTTCATTTTCTTGAAGATCATTTTGTAATATGATTAAAAACGTAGTGCCATGGTTTTCTTAAACGCCAATACAGAAGAATTAAGCATGTGAAATGATTTCCTTATACCATGCGAGGCTTTCTTTAATGTCCTACAACTTTCAGAAGGGATTGTGGGTGTAATATAATGATCAAAAATGATGGTGCTAAAATAACTAACTTCTTTGCGCAGAATGTTAATTTTTCTTCTTTTTTCTTCCCCATCCCCCTGGAGTAGCTATTGCAAAGTCTGTCCTTGCAGTTCCAAGGGCATACTTGTCATCTTTCATAAACTAGCAGGGTGATGCAAGAAACTAGACACATATTTTTTACCTGCGTCATTTTCCTTGGGCTATAGAGGCACATTATCATTTGCAAACAACACAGATGTGTGTTAAATATTATTAAAAGACCGTACTTAACAATTGTGTGAGTATGTGACGTATGCATACATATATGTGCAAAACAGAAATAGTGAACTCTAGGTGGTTCACGATATTTAGTTGGAGAGCTGCTCCTTCATGTGGAGCTCATGTGTAAAATCACTCACACTCTAAATCAGCCCAACTCATGTCTGTGTTTTTGAAAGATTTGTAAGACATAGCCGAAGCCCAATGCCACCCATGTCGAGCCACACAACTGACAAAGCATTTTGCCATTTGTTTTAGCAATGTCTTTAAGTGTAGGATTAGCTAGTGCTATCCATGCAATGCCAAAAACCTTAAAGCCATTTACCGATCCAGACAGAGAATTACAGTTTAGGATTGATGAAATACCATCCAAACCAACTAGAATGAGTAAAGGCAGACGTATTTCACTCTTGCTAGATCTCGACAGGGAAGCATAACTTTGTCCAGACATGATGGGGCATCCAGTAAAAGTCCAAATCTTGTCCAAATAATGTAGCACAGAAGCAGTCTGGACAAATGTAGCACAGTAGCAGAGTTGCTGAAGTGTTTGCTTTACAATGCAAGATCAATGAACCAGCATCGTATAAAAATCTTTGACCTACTCCTGGTAGCTGACAGTATCGCACTTTCATCCCTCAAACCTGGTTCTGTGACAGTAGCATCCACACATGTCTTAAAGCCACACCCCTTTAATAAAGAATCATCTGAAGAAATCACACCAGAGAGGTAAGAGGAGGCTTAGCTGGACTCTTTAGAAAAACTTTGAAAATCATGCACATGGAAGACTTTGTTATGATTGATTGTCAACCCATGGTAGGGCATGCTACGCACCTCCGATTACTGGAATACTTAAAAATGCTCTACTGGATGGAGTGATGAAAACTTTGCTAAATTATCCCAACCTGTATATTCTGAAATCCTATTAGTCTTTACCATCTAGTTTGACAACCAGTGTCTAGCAACAACTACATTCAAAACATCAAACTTTGAGGCCCTCACCCTCCACGGGTTAACACATTGGTTCTGGAGCAGCTCATTGCACTTGACACACGCTATAAATGTTTTTCTTCACTACTGGACATGCCTTGGTAACCAATAACTCAACAGTGAGCTGGAACAACCAACATGTCTTTGCTTTCAGATTAACAAGCAAAGGGATTTGCCTGCATTCTACTACTGGCTATCCACAGGTCTATAAAACATGCCATTAAAGACATCAAACAAACTTAAATTCAAGAAACTAATGACATGGCACAACTGCAATGAAATGAGAACAGAACTTTGAAACATACAATGCAATTGAAGGACATTGTTACACGAGAAAGACAATATTAATCTACATTGTTATAACAGACCATATAAAACCGCAATCAGAAATACGAAAAGCAACACTGCTCTACATGCATAAAGGATGCAGACTGCCCATCAAAGGATATACATAACATCCAACATACACTTAGGCCTGCTGTGACAAAATTCTCCAAAGAGCTCATCCCAAAAAATAGAAGTCCACCGTAAGACAAAAACAGCTAACACTGGTGTGCTAGACAATAAGACCACCATAGACACAAACACAAGTGATCAACCATCGTTTAACACCCTCAATGCACTCTCAAATAATTAATTATGTAAACATGTCAAAGTAAGCAGGCCAATGGTATCACTATCAGACCTTGCCACCTTAAAATATTTATAGCTTTAATTCTGACAACATGTGTTGGGAAATAGTCAGATGCTTACTAAATAAGTGCTTACTGCAGATATCCTTCCCTTCTGAGTTGAAGACCTTTGCCTCAATAAGAAGAATCTTGAATCATTCAACATAGCAAACTAGAGACCAAATTCCAATGACACACTACTGGATGAATTGATTAAAAGAGTGGTGTGTAGCCATCTGTTGTCAGATCAATAGCTTGGATTAATTCAGGCAGAGGAATAGAATCAGCTATCATATCCTTGTGGGATTACCTTAAACTTATGGTTGACAAAAATGCTGTGGTAGCATTACTAATACGGGACTTATCAGCTGTGTTCAACACGGTCCACCACTACCCACAGACTGCATCACCTCAGCATATGTGACAATGCTCTTAAATGGTTTGCCCTTTACCTCAATTACAAACAATGCCTGGAATTCCTGCCACCCTTAACATTGGTGCCTTGTACTTCAGCATTCCCAAAGGGTCCATCATCTCTCCTCTTTTATGCAATGTCTACCTAACCCCCTGGCGGATCTGATTAAATCATTCAAACTGATGTGCTACAACTATGTCAACTACACTCAAAACATTCCAAAAGTGGATACTCCACAGGATCTCCAATGTCACGATGATATAAATGCCTCTTGTAACATACATATGGTTGATGAATAATTACCTAAAGCTCGATGCAGTGAGAACAGAGAATATGACCTGTAGACAGTGGCATAAACATCAACAGATGACCAAATGGCCAAAATAACGTATTACCACGTGACAAGATGTTAGGTACTTTGAGGTAACCAGGGACTCACACCTGTACCTAATTTCACATGTTATTAATGTCACTCGGAATAGCTTTCATGCAGAGAAACATTGATATGCATCTTATCCTAACCCGCACACCAACAGAAGCTGCAAGCTAGTGCTTGCCATGGTTGACTATGCCAAGAGCCTATTTCTACAGGAGGCCAGTGGATCTCTATACAGGAACTACAATAAATCCAGAATACCACAGTGAGGTCTCTCCTCTGCCTACACCCAAAGAAATGCATGGCACCAGTCTTACACACCTTCCACTGGCTACCTATAGCTCGGTACTCAATGTTCATGGGACTCTGCATCATTCACATAGCCTCCTACGTAAAAGGACCATAATATTCACAAATGAAGTTTAAACAATACTCATAAAACAAGACACAACATTTGAGCTCAGCACCTCGGATCACTGCACCTCATTACAAAAGGAAATCCATAGGAGGCTTCATCTTCTGTGCCCAAGTGTCAATGATTAGGTACTGCTTGCCCATAAAATTGTGAAGTATATGGGAGCACATAGAGTTCGGAGTTGAAAAAATGTTTCTCAGATGACCCACAATGTACCAGACCTGGCAAACGGTGAGGAATTACAGCTAACCACCAGTGTTTGCACAGCACAGAGCACAGCTATTCATGCCTTCTTCCAGCTATGTGATGACAGATACAGGTAGCGTAGCTGTACCAAAGGATCCTCCCTATAGCCCATTATCCAGCAACTGTAACAATCCACCACTTATGCAGCTTATTTTCTGGCAGTATTATCTTCATCCATTTGAACTTGAAGCAACATTTTTTGAAAAAAATCTGCCATTAATGGAATTTATGTGGCAAATTAGGTGACAAATATGGTAATACATGAATATGTGGTAAATATAATAGCCAAAGAATCACATATTCTTTTGGTGACTCACTACTTTCAATTGTTTTATCAACGGTGTATTTATGAAAGCTAATCCTAAACTTTCTATTTCCAATCAGTAACCATTGTTAGCTGCATCTTGAAGAAAACATACGTTTCAAACTAATCCCAAAATAAAAATGCTATATGAAAATAAAACTGTGGCTTGCATGTGTAAGGGGTTACTGTATCAACTTTAGGGTGACATTTACAAACCACTTGGCCTTTGCTTTATGGTTTATAATGGTTTATTGTAGATTCTCTCCAGAACTGTTCACATTATCTCTTTGACTCTCTCCCAGGGCAAAGGTATAGTGGACTTGCTGAGGACACTACTGGAACCATGAAAGAGGGGGGTTCCTGGAACTTTTGTTGGACTAGTTCTGTTGTCTTTCTCTTCCAACCTTGACCACGCATGAACATCAAATATGTTGAAAATAACTTAGGGGGTTATGTCTGGGCAATAGTTTGGGCACATATGAATCATACAGTTAAAACTGTTATATTTCAGTTCTCAACCATTGAATTGCTCTACTTCTTATCCTGTAACTGTGTGCCTATTTTTAATGAGGCCCTGGTAAATTCCCTCATACGTTTTTGCTAAATTCAGCCTGAGCTGCCACCTGCAGAGCGCTCAAAATCCAAGGGTTCATTTGGCCTGCAAAAATGGTTTGTATCTGCACTGTCGGAATATCCTTCAACTGAGTCCTCTTGAAGCCAGAATCTCCTTCAAATAGTTTAACATCATTTACAAATGCTATCATGGGAAGCCTTTAAGTAACTGTGTAAACCTATTCATCATTATATCCAAATGAGGCACCTGATTTCAGCCCATCAGAATCTTTATTGCCTTTCTCTTCCAACCTGTCATTATGGAGAGATATTGAATTGAAGTACTTGATGAAGTAACTTAAAATGTTCTTCCTCTTGATGCCTAATTGGTTACCAATAGTTCTTCCTTCAACTACAAGGCACTTTCATTTTTTAACCCTTTCCTTGAGCTCAAGCAACCCTCGCTTCCAGATCAGTACCTAGAGATAGTCCTTGTATTAATGATATAAATACATATCTTCAAACAAATGCAAATGATGGATGGGGAGCAGAACCAATCAAACATTCACCCCCAGTCATGGATCTGGGTTTAATCCATTAGTTCTTTTGCTCACCATGCCACCCTAGGTTGGGACCAGGCAAATGCAAATCAGTCCTGACCCTGTTCCCCATGGGTGCAGTCCATCCCAAGCTGCTAGGCCGAGTCTTCCCTGGACCAGAAACAAGCATCCTGGGACTGATTTCAGGGTATCACCCTTCATCAGCCAGGCTAGCTGTGGCAAAGTGAGCCCGGGACCCACATCTGGACATACCCGGTTCACTTAGGGCATCAACAGCAAACAAACACAAATGATGGATGGAATTCAGAGCCAATCAAATATTCACCCCCAGTCGCAGATCTGGGTTTAATCCATCAATTATTTTGCTCACCATGCCACCCCAGCTTGGACCAAGCCATATGCAAATCAGTCTTGACTCTTTTCCCCATGGGAACAGCCCAGCTCAAACTGCCAGGCCAGGTCCTCTCTGGCCCGGAAACAAGCATCCTGGGACTGGTTTCACAGAACAATGGATTAAACCCATATCTGTGACTGGGGTTCAGTGTTTGAAAAGTCTCAGCACTCCGTCCACCATCCTTTTGTGTTGATAAATACATATCTTCAGCAGCCACTCTGCATCTCCTCCTCATCAAAATGCACATGAATATGGTGGAGAAAGGGTGCCCAGGAATGGAGAATCTGGCATGCAACATATACCATTACAGGGCACATTTGCATTAACAAAACATGACGTGAAAACATAGGGGTCACGTTTGGGCTCTTTGAGTCAGTTCTGATGATTCCGAACCCACAGAAGAAATAGAGTGCTGTGCACAAAGACTACTCTATGCTCTCCAGAAGATAATCATGTAGACGAATGAGAGAGGTGTGAGATGCCAGCTCTTAAAGAATCCTGTGTGGCGGACAACTGTGAAGTTTCATGATGTTTAATTGAATCACTTTGAAAACAGTTTTATTGATTTACGACATATGAAACGTGTGTGGCTGGGAAGTTTTCTCACTTTGCCAGCAAGCAGGGGAGGTTCAGGAGAATAAATTCTAAAATTAAAAAAGAAGACTAGAAGGAAAACGTCATTCATACTATGATTCCATTAACATATTCATAAAAAACATCAATGGTCCATACATTAAGCACAGGATAGACATAGTTTTAGGAAGGAAAATACCATGTTTGCTTTCTGTCCAAAGTTGAAAGAAATGTACAAATATTCATGTGGGTTTACACCACCGTTTGGGAGTAGAATTTAATTAGACTTTCTAGATATCTTAAAGGTTTCATTGATTATGCTTGGAAAGCTGCATAATTGCAAGGTTCTGGATTTAAGAGCCTCTAGTACCACCAGACCGTCACTTTTTGTGCCGCTCCGGTGGTGCTAACCACTGCATTTTGCAGCAGACATAGAAGTGCCAAATCACCATGGTAGATTGTTTATGTGCAGAAAGAAACACCTTCCTGCGCATAAACTATCTATCCTCTGAATGCAGACACCCTTGCACTATGGTGCAAGGATGCCTGAGTTGGCCCAGGCAGCTTAATTTTGCGCTGGCGCATGGGGAAACGCAGGGGTGCTCCGTATTCCTGTAAATACGGCGCAAACCCGTGTTTCAAAGGTGTTGCGGCGCTGCTATTTTTGGCGCAGCACCACACTGCGCCACTTTTAAATAAATCAGGGCCTTATTTAAAAAAATATATATATTAAGTATTCATATTTAAGCTAATGGCAAGGGATTTCACTTTGTGTAATTATACATAGTGCAGAATTCTGCAAGCAGAAATGTTTTCCATGAGTCCAATTGCACTTTTTATATTTCTTATTTCTCCACAGAGAAATATTGATGGAGCATTCACCGCCAATTTTCGGGGTCATGTCTTTCTATTCCCACCCTAACACTAGGTTTACTCCTCCCAAAATTTAAATTCTGACCATTTGAATAGGCAGAGAAACAGTTTGTGAGCGTAGACTGACTTACACGGTTGCAGGTGTGCACATACCTTCCAAGTTATCCCAGCCATGAAACTACCCTCCCTGCTCATGAGAACAGATTTAATTCCATACTGAACTATTTGATACCTATTAGTAAAAACACCCGGGGTGCAAATTCGTTATGTTTTATGTATACGTGTTAATTTGCTCCCAAAAATCTTGCCATTTCCACATGAAACTTAAAGTTACATGGGCAAATGGCTTTATGAATTGGGCCCTGAAAGTTCATTCACACCCAGCATTTACGCATCCAGAAGGGGTTCATTCTACCCTTGATGAATATATTTCATACAAATGTGGTCACCTAAGTAGGAAAAGGAGTGGAGAACGTTGTGTTCCTTCTAGATGACCGCCCCCTTTGCCTTGTTGAGATTAAAGTGTTTAACCCCTTAATTAAAATAGGAAATACACATGCTCATTAGTTCTCGTTCAATGAACTCTTCATTAATGTGACTTCTTTATTCACTTTGTACAGTGCTTTCATCCGAGCGCTACTTTGCAAAGTGTCTCAAGGTACTGCAGTTTGCCGAGGCAGCATTAAGGATGCATGGATATACTCAGGCAAACTCTTCAAAAGGTGATTAAAAGCAGTGTTCTGATTTCCCAAGAACAATATTTGATCCACTACTCTACACCTTGTTTTCTCTCTTCCCTTTTATCACATTCAAATTTCTGTGCAAACAAAGCAAGAGGCATCATCACGCTTTCAGCTGCAAACAAGATGTATTCATGTTTCACATCAGTCAAAATTTCAAAGACTTGCGGAGACTCATAAAGAGCATTCCGTCTTCCCGTGACTTCCCCAGACAGGGTTCCCTGAAAAAAAAACACACTGCAGTGGAGTCGCTCGGCAAGAGCCCTGTCAGAAGAACAATTAGCCTTTGCGACTGTCAATTTGTCAAACACCAATCATGTCGCAGCGTTTTTGCTCTGTTGTGCAGTGTGACCTTGCCGCTATTCAGCCAGGTTCATTTCAAGTGACATTCAGAAGGCATCTGCAATCTCGCACTAAAGCGCCTTTACTACTGTGCCATTGGTCCCTGCTCGGACACGTATAATAGGACCCTGATAACGAACTTACATAAGAAACTTTTAGTTCACGAATAGAAAACATGGCCCTGTTAAAAGAAACGTCCGTTCGTTCTTTTATTTTAAAATGTGTAGCACTGTGCATATCTGAATCCATTCAATAGAGTGCTTACAAGTATGATAACCGGATGTGTAGTATTTTAAATTGTATTTATTGCTTCGTATCTAATGAAATAAAGCATAATGAGAGGTCACACAAAGCCCCTCCTCGCTCACAAATCACTGCAACGATAGGGGTACGTAGTATTTTAAAAGCATACCTTGGGCTGAAAATTTCCAGTTTTGTAAATTTGGTTATAAATTAATTACAGCTTAAGAAACATTAACGGCAACTGTAGTGCGGACACAGTACCAACGGTCTTTCTCACACCTACACTTGCTGTCTATGAGCTTGTCTTGCCTTCATTAAACTGAAATAATCTTCTGAGGCCCTCATTACAAGCGTATCGAACAGGCGCGGCTCGCGGGAGAGAAAAGGGGCGCAGGGCGGCGTGGTGTCTGGCAGGGACGGTGGCACAGGGGGCCCAAAAAAAATAAAAAAATAAAATAAAAGTGAAACTTACCTTTTTCCATGCTAAGCCACTCCGTAAGCTATGCTCTCCTTCGCTGTTGCAGGCACAGGCTCCCAGCCTTCCCTGCGGCCAATCTGATCAAAGCTGCATCAGCATTGGCTGGGAGCGCCCAACTAGGGGGCTCCCAGGCAGACTGTGCCGGGTTGGAAAGATCCTACTAGGCATGTATGTTTGGCCAGCCTGAGACAGCCGGCCAACCATACAGGTGCATTGAGGGAGGGTGCTGTGCATCCCCCTCCGTCCCCATCACGCCCGTGGCCCTGCCCACTTTTAAAGTAAAAACAGAATAAACTGAGGGCCATACTTATAATTGCGCCACATTAACGTCATTATTTTTTTACATTAATGTGGCCCAACGAGGCTGAAATCCCCGTGATATAATTACAGGGTGGCGCAATGCATGCATTGTGCCACTCTGTAACCCTTTGAGCTACAATATGCCTTTGCCAGGCATAATGTATGCAAAGAGGGGTGTTCCCTGGTTAGGGGAGCAGGAAAAATTGCACTTTTTTAGGGCACTTTTAACGCCTGCTCAAGAGCAGGCGTTTACAGCACTTTTAACGCCTGCACAGGAGCGTGACCCTATGTACTCTACAGGAGTAGCGCTACAAGTTGTGCAGCTCCTGCTACTGGCTGGGGGCGCCGCTCCTCTGCCCTAGCAATTAAGCCTCCCCTGGTATCGAAATAGAGAGTAGGGAGGGGTATGTACCTAGCATGGTAAATACCATTACTCCAGGGTGAGATATTTGCTATATGTTGTAAATACCTCCCCTTTAATTCTGAGTTTTCAACAGGAAAATAAGGCTCAGCATGCAAATTGTTTTTTACACACTGAATTGCAAATGTTTTGCCTTTTTTCAAGGCCTTTTCTTCCAATACGTTTTGGCAGGTTTGACTGTCAGAAATTATAAGAGAAAACGGCAGACTGGGATAATTACCACATGCTAGAAATTGGGTTTCTGTTTGCCAAAGGTGTGCACCCTGTCCAAGCAGGAACCACAATCCTAGTCAGGGAAAGTCACCAAAACACCCTAAATTAACTTATGCTCACAATGTGGTAGCTTGGCACAGAGCAGTCAGGCTTAACTTAAGAGTCAATTTCCGGCGTATTTGTGCAACACTTCAAACAGTAAAACAGTGAAAACACCACACAAAAAGATACCCTACCTTGTTAGAAAAATAGAACTTAATTTAATAAATAAAACAAGACCAAAATGACAGAAAGCCAATAAGTATGACTTGAGCTATGAATTATTAAAGAATAAAGTGTAAAATAGTGCTTAGAAATAAAAAGCACCAATATGGGATATCGGGTCACACCGGACCAGGACAAAGTCAAACATTCAGGAGGACCGCGATGAAGCACAGGCCCTTGGACTCACTGAATAAAAGTACCTTAATCCTGGTTGTGTCAAAGATGCAGGAAGCAGGCTGAAGTTTTCTTGATCCCCACAGTGGCGGCGATGTGACTATCCTTCCCAAGCAGTAATAAAGATGCTTTGATTTTCTCTTTACAACAGCGGCGATGCGTCAGAACCAAGATGCAGCGGTTCCGAAGGCAATGTGCAGAGGTCCACCCACAGTGGAGATGCAATGCGTCGTCTCCAATCCACACAAGGGAGCTGATGCGCTGGACCCGATCCATGCAACAGGTGTGATAGGCTGGTTTCAATCAGCACAGTGGCTGTGATGTGTCAGTTCAGCTGCAGAAAACAGGTCTTTTATTCTTTTATGGCCCTGAGACTTTAGTGAAGAGACCAGCCAGCTGGCCATTGCAGTCATTCTGGGTTATGGGTTGGAGAGATGCAGGCCCACTCCTTCTCACTTGCAGATAAGAGGGCAGCAGGCAGCAGCTCAGCACAGAAAAGTAGGAGCTCACCATAGCAGCAGACAAGTAGAGTAGTAGTCCTTGTAGCAGCACAGCAATCCTTCCTGGCAGAGTATCCACAGGTTCAGAAGAGTACTTTCTTGTTGGGGTCAGAGGTACAGTACTTATACCCAGTTTGGTCTTTGAAGTGGGGGATACTTCAAAGACAGGTCTTTGAAGTGCACAGAGGTCCTGCCCTTTCTGCACTGACTCAAGACTCAGTACAAGGGGATAAGCAGCACTTTGTCTGAGGCCAGGACACAGCCTATTTAGGTGTGTGACGCTGTGCCCACCTCCTCGCTCCTTTCCTGCCCAGGATGCCACATCAAGGCACACCTAAACTCCCATTGTGTGTGGCAGTCTAGGGAAAATACACAAAACTCATCTGTCACCCACTCCAGACAAGTGATTAGAGACAGGCAGCAGGCACCAAGTGGCTAAAGTAAGAAAATAAAAGTGGCATTTCATTTTCAGAATTACAATTTAAAATCCAACTTCACCATAAGTTATGATTTTAAATTGTAATTCCAGAAACACCAAACTCCAAAAACTCATCTCTTACTGATTGTGAATTACACTTATAAAATGCAATAAGATAATCCCAAAGTTATCTTATGGGAGAGATAGGCCTTGCTGTAGTGAGGAATTACTTTAGGAGTTTTTCACTACCTGGACATGTAAGGCTTGAAAGAACACACCGTGCCTCTTAAATACATTACATTCTTTTCCTCTAGCTTTTTCAGGGCCTACCTTATGGATGACATATGTATAAAAAGGGAAGATTTGAGCCTGGCAACATGGTTATTTCACCAGACCAACCTGGCAGTGTAAACTGCACATACAGGCTCTGCAATTGGAAGCCTGAGACATGGTTAAAGGGCTTCTTAAGTGGGTGACACAATCAGTGCTGCAAGTCCACAAGTATCATGCAATCTACAGGTCCTGGGCACATGTAGTGCACTTTACTAGTACATTAAATATGCCAATTGCGGATAAACCAGTATCACCATGTTTAGGAGAGAGAGTGCACTGGGTCCTAAAGGTGGCAAAAACAAGGTCAGAAAAGTGGAGGAGGCTAGCAAAAAACTGGGAGGAAGACTACTCTAATGCTGTCAGGTTTAATGTTGGACCTGGCCCTTTTACAGGGTCATTCACCAGGCTTTTTGCTTTTTGCCTCCTTATTTTTCTGACCTTTGTTGGCTGACGTTTTGACTCTGAGCACTTTTTCACTGCTAACCAGTGCTAAAGTGCATTTGCTGTCCCTTACAAAATTGGTATGATTGGATTATACCTAATTGGCATATTTAATTTACCTATAAGTCCCTTGTAACGTGGTATCCTTATACCCAGGGCCTGTAAATTAAATGCTACTAGTGGGCCTGCAGAGCTGCTTGCGCCATCCACTGAAGTAGCCTGTCAAACCTTTCTAAGGCCTGCTAGCGCAGAGCCTGTGTGCGCAGTTTCCTGCCACAGGGACCTGGCATCTAAATTTACTTGTCAGGCCCAGAACTCCCCTTTTACTACATGTAAGTCACCCCTAAGGTACGCCCTAGCTAGCTCGTTGGGCAGGGTGCCATGTATGTAGAAGGCAGGACATGTGCCATGTTGCGTGGCCTGTCCTGGTAGTGACAAACAGCCTAACTTGGTGTCTCACTGCTGTGAGTGCTGCCTCCTCATAGGATTGTATTGGAAATGCCCTTCCTTATGTGTAAGGGGTATTGTCTGGTTTATGAGGGGTAGCTTAGGCATGTTTGGTATGGTTGTGATAGTGGTGAGAAATGCTGCTTACTGGTGTGGGTGTATTTTTTATTACTATCACAGAAATGCCACTTCTAGAAAGTGCGCATTTATCTGTGCTTATGACTTTGGTGTTTTGCAGCTTGCCTCCAATCCACGTCTGGGTAGACTGACAGTTGGGGCTTTGTGCAGACTTCTCAGACAGCCTGAACACAGGGAGGGTGGAGGTGTCACAGAGGTGTATCTACATATTGTAAAACCTTCCTGGGCTGAGAGAGGGGAGAGGCGGGGCACACCTGCATTTGTAAAGGTTGTGCCCTGGCCTCACACAATAGGGTTGTTAACCCCCCACTGATATTTGGAGCCTGTGCTGAAAGGAGAGAGGGGGCACTCCCAGAACGAGTTGAAACTGGCTGCAACCTCCTATCCCTACCATTGCAAAACATTGTAAGGACTGAGTATAAGTATAGGGGAATTTTCCCCACAATTTGAACATTCTTGGGACCTGAAACTGGACACAGAACGCTGATGAATGGACTCACCAGAAAACCACCTTGGACTGCTGCTGCTGTGCTGACCTGTTACCTGCCTGGTCACTAGAAGGAACTGCCACCATCTTCACCCCTTGTGCTGGCCTGTAGCTGGGCCCACCACTCCTGTGCTTTTTCTTGTTTTACCAGTTCCCAGGGGCAGGGTGCTGTGACCCCTGACCCCTGCAAAAGATCCCTGCAGATTCTGACAAAGCGCTTGGAACGAGCGCTCTCTTAAATTGCAGAAGAAGATCACTTCCGCAGCCCGGGCTGCAGATTTTGCCCTAGCGCTCTGAAAAGCGCTTTATTTGGGATCCCTGAATCACCGCCGCAACCCGGGCTTTGAATTACCCTTTAGCGCGGGGCCGCGCTGTTTCTGGTGCCCCCGGGGCACGAAAAGAAGTACACGGAGCAAACGTGCTCCTCTCTGCGCCCCCGGGGCACGTCCCGCTCCTGGGAGCACCCCCGGGGCACCAGTCGCCTCCCATTACCTCAGAAGCGTCCCGGCGGCCCGGGAACAGCTTCCTGCACTCGCAGACCACATCGGGTGCAGGAGAGTGCCTCCTCGGGCCCCCGGAGGGGTCCGAGCTTCAAAGAGCATCCCAGCAGGACCCCGGTCTCTGCAGTTGGAGCGGGACGCTCCTTTTTCTTCGCCTTTTTCTTGCATTTTAGGCAGCCGCATAGTGGACGAGGGCGGCTGCCTATCCGCCAGCAGGACACGGAGAGGAAAGGGAATTCTCTTTCCCCTGGTCACTGCGCGAGGGGTGCGATCGCCCCGTTCCGTCTCCTTTGGCAATTGTGTGGTCCCCCCCTTTGTGGAGGGCCAGTTGAGGTCCGGGTGGGGGCCCTACACGGATCACGGGTCCCCAGTGGGGCCCATTCCTTTCACTGTAGAGGGGGTGCAGACCGCCCCTATCTCCCAAGAGATCTCAGAGGCCCCCGTTTTGCGCATAAGAGCGCCGGGGGCCCCATTGTCCATCTTCTAGGCACTGGGAGTGCCTCTTCATATCAAACAGGTACTGTGGGTCACATAGTTTGCTTTAGTGGCATTGTATGGACCATGGGGGACTCATAAGTTACCTACCTGCTGGTATGACCTAACATATATGTGCTGCTGGTCCTTTTATGCGTATTTGGGAAATATTAATGATGAGTGCATATAATTCTTATGGTAATTCCTGACTACTGCTTATGTTGCAGAATCCTGAGTACTTACGTGTTCTAATGTGACAACTGCATATTCTTACAGAGTATTAGTAACTTGTGTAACGATCTGACAACTGCTAAGGTAGCAGGGTATTACTTACGTGTAATGTTGGTCTCATTATGTTTTGTGCAATACAGATTATTTTTACATAGCTCAGTGTTGTGTTTACTTTGTGGTGTACATTTTGCGTCACGTGTGTTGTGTGTGTTGTGCAAACGCTTTACACATTACCTCTGGGATAGGCCTGATTGCTCGTGCCAAGCTACCAAGGGGGTGAGCAGGGGTTATCTTGGACGTGTAACTCCCTTGCCCTGACTAGAGTGGGTAGGTTCTGCCTGGCTGAGGTGCATACCCTAGCCAACCAGAAACCCCATTTCTAACATTTATCATCACACAACTAGTGATTTTGTATGGTTTTGGACCCTTTCTGTGGTCTCTATGTGAAACTGTTTTGAGCTGTGATCTCCATTGCCCACCTATTAAGTAAGGTCAACTGCTGTGCAGCTGGGATTACAGGTTCCTGACAGGTGGTGTGTGAATATGTGCAGGCTGAGAAAGGAGGACTACTGCCTGACTTAGAATTGCAGCTGCTTGCAGTGCTTTGATAAATGAGTCCTACACTAAATTAATTTGATTATGAAATTAGACCAAAAAACGGTATCATTTCATTTTGGGTGTAGTCCAATGTGTACCGGTATTAACAGTGCAATATATGTATACATTATTTTATGTTTTACTGTAATTCTATTTTGTAATGAGATATAAGGGTCAGAGTCTCCGCCATGTATATAAATGATCTGGCCTGGAACTCAAATATGTGAGTTTATTTTGACATACCTGGGTTCCTTCACATATTTGAGGATTACGCACATTTGTGAGGGCCAGCATTAGTGAGATTCATGTCTTAAGCTGCCCTGCTTAGAGAGTTAATTTATCTACAGCACCAGCTGGTAGATAAAGGCCCCCTGAATACAACAGGCCTACTAAGATTAAGGCCCTCATTAAGACCACAGCGGTCTGAGGATCACCGCAGTGGAGGTAGTGCTCTCACAGCTGTGGGCCCGACGGTGCAGACCGCCATATCAGGAGCAAGAGAGTGTGGCCTATGGCAAACAGCCACATCACTGCCTGATTCCCCAGTGCGGGCAGATCACCGCGACTGGTGGGGGCCTCCTCTGGGCCAGCGGTATGCCTCACACCGCCAGTCGCATTACAAGGGTACTTACTGCCAGTGTTTTTATGACGGTTGCCCCGCCATGAAAATCCTGGTGGTAATGCATCCAGCGACAGGAATAATCACTCCTATCACCCCTACACACACCCCCACACCTCCACACACCCATACAGACATACACACATGCACGCACACACACACACATGCACACCCCACACACATGCACGTCAGGCACACACCTACCACCCGTTACAGCGATCCAGCTACCTGACAGGGCCCATGTCGAGGTGGTCCTCTGGGAGGGGGAGATGCTGGCGGGGACTGCCGCCGCATACCTGACCGTCCCCGCCCATGGGCTCCAGTCTCCCATTGACAGTGATGCGTTCCCATTAGATGGTGCACAGGGTTGCAAACCACCAAGGGTTCACTGCCGTGCAGTGATCGCTATGATGAAATATGGCATGTAATATGGCAGGCGGAGGCTGATGTCGTGGCGGTGCAGGTGGTGGGACTGCCTCTCTCTCGCCGTTGGTCGGCCTGGTTGTGGCTGTCATGCAGCAGTTTTTTGGCAGTCTCATACGATGGTCAGGAGACAGCCTTCACTGGCAGTATTTCAGTGGCCCCCCAGCACTGCGGTCATGCTGAAATACCGCCAATGTTAGGGCCTAAGTATCTCCTTGTTGAGAAAGGGAATGGGGAAATCTCCATGTCTGGCAAGCTCCAGTCACTACTAGTGATTCTTAAAACTCAAGATGGATAAACCACATGAGAGTGGAGAGAGCATACCTCAGACAAAGAGGAATGCTACAAATTTAGATAGAATTTCTATTTTCCAGGGTGCAGCACATCAGTAGAACAGACAGTGAGCGAACTCTTGTGAGTGACCAAAGAGGTTTTGGGTTGATATAGCACTGCAAGGTTGGTTGGATGCTTATCAAAATGAAAGAAACTGTACGTCCGTCCTTAAGATCGGCCACATTCTTAGAGAGCTCAGAAGGAGCATGTGAAAGAAGGGGAAAGGGCAAGCAAAAGCTCATGCTCCCCCGCAAGGAGTCTGAAGACTCCTTGTTTGAACTCTGAACATCTGTGAACTCCCCTCAAAGCTGGAAGCGCAAACCACCTGACTCCTTTTCATGTCCAATAATGGGTGAATGCCGGGCATCATGAAGGGGGTATCCCCTGAACTTCTATGTAATATTTCTGTTGTGGGTGCTACAGGAGTGGGTACTTCAAACTCTTGCTGGAAACACATTCACTTTGCAAGTGGTGGAAATGCCTGGGTGCGTGTGGGGGAGCAGGCAAAGAGAGTGGTCCACCATGAAGACTTTTGGGTGCTCCTTCCAAGAAGGCCCACAGTCAGCAAACCAAGAAGGCTGACCAGAAGGGCAGCTGTGGGCCCACACAGCCGAACTGCTAAGGAGGAGAAAGCAACAGTGCCAGGTTTTGTGAAATATAATAGAATGCCTAAACTAAAACACTGGGTATAAGAAGGTGCTCTAAGGATAACCAAGGTGGTGCAATGCCCAAAAGGAGCACAGTGCAACAAGCCCTGTTACATCCTCTACAGGTATCAAGATATCCTAAAATTATGACATTGCTTGTATTTATCACTCTGTCACTCAGCAATAGCATCCTAGGAACTGGAGACACATAGCTGACCAGAGCAATTCATGTACAGCCCATAGTTTCACCCCATGGAGATTATTTCATAATACACTGCATCTCCCTGTGTGAGCTAGGGAGATAGGTTGGTTGGTAGCCTCCATCACTGGTGGGGATCAGTGGAGAAAAACATATTTATTTATTTGAATTCTTGTACAGTACAAGTCAGACTCTCAAGGGAATTATAGTGATTTATGTAGGTCCTTAATAAAACAGTAATTAACGAGGAGAATAGAGGTGCAACAAAACAGTAGAGCTCAAGAAGGAGCAAGCTCAAACATAATTATAGCTGACGAATAGAGAACAGTATAAATGAGAAAGCAAAAGTGTAGTTTCCCTAGGGGAAGCATTGAGCTAGTCCACGTATACTACTGAGTAATGGGCAAGAATTTATTGAGATGGGAGATGCTGTTGAAAGAGAATGATGTTTAAGTCTCTTTCGAAAGAATCATGGAAGTGATTTTAAGTCTATTTTGAAAGAATCATGGGATTGGTTGGTCCTAATAACAGGTGGAAAGGGATTACATTTTTGGGGAGCATTCCCACAAAATGTTTGCTTCAAAGTTATGCTTTTTTTAAAGAAGAGGTTTTAATTAGCAGAGAGTTGATGCATTAAAGACAACTGGACCCTCCAGAGGTGGGTTAGGTTATGAGTTATGTGTGTGGCTGTAGAGTCTTTTGAATAATGCAAGCCAGTTGAGTGTGGTTAGGACTGGGGTGATGGTGACTAAGCAGTCTCTAGAGTTGAGAGTCAACTTCAAAACAACTAGGTGTATTGTGAGAATGCCAGTTACAAGCAAGTTGTTGTAGCCTGGTTCCACACACAAGGGCCTTCGGAGCCAGTGGCCCAAGGAACTGTGAGGGGAGGAGCCCCTCAAGCATACTGGGGACACACCACACTCTTCCTCCCAGTTGTGGCTAGCACCTTGGAAAAGTGCCAGGTCAGAGGCATAAAACAAACAAAAAAATAAACAAAAACTTCCCTAAATGTTGTCACCCCTGTCCGCTCCACTGCAGGCTCCCAGCCTGTCCTTCGGCCAATCATGACGCTGCCCAAAGCAGCATTATGATTGGCTGGAGCACCCCTTGCTGCTTGTCATCCCCATGACAAGTTTTATGTTTTATTTTTAAAGGTTTGCAACTCCTCCTGCTGGCGGGGAGCGATGCTCCTCTGCCTCTGCTTCCACCTCTTCCTGTCCCAGAAGAACTGAAAAGCAGGAGAGCAAGAGGCAGTGGCTTTTGCTCATCCCTGGGAAGCATAGTGCTAGGCTAAAGTGGAGTACTGCAATGCCATGCAGCCTTGGTCCCACTACATGGTCCTGCAGAGTTGTGCAGGTGCCCCAGCACATTCTGTCTCATTTTTACTATTTTGGATCTCTTTAAAATTCATATAATCATATTGTCCCATTTCCTATCAATTTTCCTTCTGTTTAAGTTTTTTTAAAAATTGCTAGCCTCATTCTGCCTCATTTACCATTTTTCTTCACTAATGTTTTGTTGCTTCTCCTTTTATAATACAGACGAATAAGGAAGGGGTTATGGCGCACACTTCCTAAAGTGGTTAGATATTCCACCCCTACATTCTGTTTAATACAAGCTCAGGTGTCATGCCCATTCTTTCCTGTTTTATTAAATTTTACCTCCAAAGTCTGACAATGAGCACTGTTTACTTGAAAGAGTAAGTATTAGAAATTGGGTTTTTTGTTTGGCAGAGGTATGCATCCTATTCAAGCAGGATCCACAATCAAAGTCAGGGTAAGTCAGGTACACACCATAAATTTCTGTGCTCACTCTCTGGTAGCTTGGCTCAAAGCAGACAGGCTTAATTTAGGAGGCAAAGATTCAGGACGACCGTGATGGAGCACAGACCGGCTAAAGGGACCAACCTTGTCCCGGTGAAAAAGTACCTTCTCTGCGCATGCAATTTAACACTCGTCATCTGTGGTTAAGTGTCCAGAGTCCTAGAGCTAGCAAAAAGCCAGCAAACACGAGGTCAGAAGGCAAAACGTTTAGGGAAGCCACACCAAGGATGCCAGGTCTGACAGTATGCTTAATTATATTCCACTATCGCAAATATTGTGCCAATAATACCCTTGTTTAAAGAGTGTAATGGTTCTGACAGTTAATTAATTCCTGATAAAAATGGACAGATTGAATAAACCATTACACGACTTTTATGATTTTTTAATGTTCAATGAATATAAAATGTTGCATTACTGTTTGGATCTTCTAAAAGGAGAATGTGGCTAGTCTGTATTCACAGCAAAATAGCATAGAAAATAGTGAATCAAAATTTGCAAAGCCGAATTTTCTTGACAGGCAAGTTTATTATCAAAAAAGTAATTGCTCGCTTCTTTCGATTATACAATTAACCTCATCCAATCGGAGCTGACAAAACGAGAAAATGCAAATACTCCTTATGACTTTAAATTGTTAAATGGTCCATGTGAACTAGAAACATGAATGCTGTGGCGTTTTGTGTTAGAGCAAGGCATCCATCAATTGAAGCTGACAGAGAAGCAATATACAAGTTAGTGTTTTAGCCTTGTGGGTCATGCGGGGCCAGCTATCAACTCCTGCGAGCAATCGGTTTTGTAGAGTTTAATATTCCACCTTGATGGTGCTGCAATGGATGTGGCCTTGCAGTCCGGAAGTGACAAAGATCAGGTTTCCTTTTATCTTCCCACAGGGTAATCTAATGTGCCAGTAACGTTCATATCGAATCCAACCGTGCTTAGGCACGCCAATCTACTTTCTGTGACAGGGAAAAAACACGTCTTCCTTGTCTGTGGCCTCTGAAAATATACATGGTCGTTAAATTATTAGTACGCATTATCTTAGATTGGTGCGTTCACGCACTTTTACGCATCCTCTAAATATGAATGGGAGAAAGGCTGATGCAAACAACATTTATTTTTGTTTGTAGCTCGGTCACAGCTCTTTTATTCGACAGAGAAAAGATGCAGCATTTTCTTTAGAAATACACTTGGTTATCAAACATTTGTATTTTTCATAATTTAAGTGCAGCATTTAAACATTACACCATACACATTTCACACACAATTACATGATATGTTTGTGCCTCTCAAAAGAGTGTTAGCAACTTGGTGGTGCATACTCTTAGAAGCCATCTTCCTTTGACCAAGCTTGATTCTTCCTCTCCACCAAGGCAAGATAGAATACAGACTTATCTTCAGCAGTGGACAACCCTATAGTCGGGCAAGAAGGCCATGGCCGGCACGAATCTGACATTTTTAGCCAATATGCAGCCACCTATTTGTGAGTCAGGTCATCTACATCTTCACTTCAGTCACGTTAATACGTCAACTAGCACAGCCCCATTCTCTCATTATTATCAGGAATATAAATGTGTACATCCCTCTCAGTATTTCACCAAAGTATTAATATGCATTTGAGATGGTACTATAAGAGTACTATTTTAAATACTCCTACATGCCTTTGTGACTTGGCCCCGAAACAGCAAACTCCATATCAGTAAAAGTGGAAGGAAGGCACACTGCTTTCTATTTATACAAATTGTCCCTGAATATTCCCATTGTATTCCCATTTTGGAGGATTTGGACAAATGTACACAAGTAAGCAAGAGTGCATAACAGAGTACTATAGCAGTACTACTTTATATACTCCAAAATGCCTTGGTGGTGATAAACCCTCTATTTTCCATTAGTCGAAATCCTTGAAAAAAGGCATTACAATAGTAGATATCATTCTGACCTTAGGTCGATGGTGGCTGAGAGCAATTACCAGGAAGGAGACTTTAATGCAATTTTGAAGGTAGGTTGACAATAAGCCTTTTAGTTGAAAAGGCATCAGCTCTGCCTCTCTGATTTACAGGTAGCATAATGGATAAGGCACCCCACTTTCCCCCCTTCCCCTTTATTCCTTATGATGTTCTGATTCAATCCAGATTTGAATGTAAAGCATTTATCAGAAGATGCGTTTGTGGGTTATCTCCAGAAACAAATTTTTTGCACTTCCATGAGGTGTTGTTGCCCTATCTCAGCCATGTGTAGTGCATATTAAAACTCTATTGCATCTTGTTTTTAGGACACGTTGTTTCTACACTGTCACCCATTACAAAGGAGATACATCTATGACATTGTCTGACTATGTATGGTATGTGTTTCTTTGCATAACTCTCTTTCAGAACATATATTCCTCCTCTTCACATTTTTACCATATGCCTTAATGTGTAAGTATACTAAAACATCTCTACAGGGGATTTGTTTTTCATCTCTCAAATTCCAATATTAATTGTTTCTTTTATATAGCCTATTATGTCATATGACCATTATTACAGTTTCTAAGTGCTGTAAATAATAGTTATTAGTGTTACTCAATGTTGCATTGCTCGATATCTTCAGGGAGATCTTCACAGAAGATCTGAAATAAGGAGATGTTAAATTCTCTCACAAATGGGGCATAGAATGTGAATGTTGGTGCTTTCCACACTAAATCTGCATGTACTGGCATTTACCAGGCATTTTCTCCCAATAACAAGTGGCAGGTTTACCCTGCCAAAATGAATTCCATGGATGAGGACCTTATCATACCCAGTAATTACCAGGTGTGATAAAATCTGCACATCTCATAATTCTGAGAAACAGGAAGTTGTGCAGGGGTCAGAATGTTTTGTTCATATGGTAATTGAAACCCAAATGCCAGCAGCAAGCACTTAACTCACTGAGCTAGTTTGAGGTTGCTTTTTTAAATCTGTTTGAGAAGCTACACAGTTCCTCTCCTTGCCTCTCCACATTTCCACTGTAATTTCTGTCATGATATGCCTCTCAAGGGACCATATTCTCATTCCTCCTTGTCCACCTCCTCTTTTCATGCTCCCTCTGCAAATTATTTCATAAGTGTGCCTCTTGTGGACTCAGATCTACAAGTCAACAAGCATTGAATTCACTGTGGTCTCATCATGCACCCCTCATGATAGTGCAAATTTGATGCAAATACACCTTCAGTGTTCAATGTATATCCAGGAAGCTCAAATCCATGCCAGAACTTCACAGAATGCAAATGTGAAAAATGTCCATACAAATATTCTAAATGGAATAGATTTGTCATAGCCAGTATTTATCCTGAAAATCAGGGATGAATCCAGTACACCCGAACCTCGTTGTATCCCACACATGATCTGGGCCTATTCATAAAGGTAAACATACGTGTGTATATTTACTACTATACCAAAGTGCAACTCAACACTTTTGTGTCAGTCACAATTTTCAAGTGTAGATTTACACCTAGGTACAGATCTACATGTCTCCACCCCCAAAAGTAAAAGAGTGAATCCTCCTACAACAGGATTTACAAGTATTATTTTTGCACACGCAAAATGAGATGTCCTCCACTGTGGCAGAGATCTCCCTATGGCAGTGTACAAGGAGTATTATTACAGTTTATTATTCTACAAAACAGTTACAATATTTGAACGTAAAATATAAATGTAAGCTAATTTAAAATATTTAAATTCAATCTAGTACAGAACATGAACTTTTTATATTAAATGTGTTAAATAATTAATTAATTTAAATATTTTCATTTAATAGTCATAATCCTTAAATAATAATTACAAATACAATTTCCGCCCTCACTAAGATTTTTGTTTTTATTTATTATGCTAAAAATTGTGTTTTTAATTTATTTTAATTATTTTAATGTTTAGATAAAAGTTTATTTTTTAAATTAAGTTACTTATTAACTTTCAAAATAAAAGTAATAATTTGTGGGTGGGTTTGATGCTCATGTAAGTGGTATTGTGTGGTGCTTGCATTATTCCATGGCTGGGCTGGAATAATTTGCTCCTGTTTTGATGCTTTTCTGGTTGTAGTAACTTTAGAATTTTAGTTTGTGAATAAAAATGATCTTACTGTTTTGTGGATATATGAATCAGCATATCACTCTCTAAAGTACTCCTTAAATTTCCCTAAACCCATTTCATATAGGAGTAAGTATTCCTCTTTTTACAGCCACTCCCCTTTGTCCCTCCTACATATTGTACTGAAACGTGCCCGTGTTTGCAGAGATCTCAGCCATTGTGGCAGAGATCTTCCCACACAATAGAAAAAAGGGTTAGAGGCCCTGAGGTTTGGGCCTAGTACTGCTGTATTACTACTTTACCTACTACTAAATGCAGACTGTGAATAGGCCTTAATATTGTTTCTTTCACTGTTGAAACACATGCCAGAAATAAATGGCACATGATAAGAACATTAGAAATTCACAGTTCCAGATTTTCACTTTTTAAAATAAAAGAGGTGGATCAAGGAGAATGTTTTTGAATGCCAATCTCTCCAGTAGTACCCTTTGGTACTGTGACTTTCCTTGTGTGTCACTTTTCAAGCACATTTCCAGGGATTTTGTCTGCTGCCATTGAAAGCGAGGAGTACCGCGTGCACACAGGAGATAATATTGTGATGGGAAATATCGAGTGGATTAATGCGTTTCTAGTGAAGCTACCAGGAAATTGTCTTTCAGTTTGTGCTTATAGGCTTATTGAGGATACGTCATGTCAAGAACGATTTGTTAAACAAGAAATATACAATGTGCACACCAAAAAGGAAACCAGAAAACTGGGATGCTATCTAAGGCCCGATGTGCATCTCAGATTATAAATACATCAAATAAATAAACAGAGCGCATCCCGGAGCCCTCGAGCGTTTACTGTGTTTAATTTATAAAGCCTAAGCTATTCCAGAAGCAATGATTTGTGGAAAACCAAACAGCAGCTGAATAAAACAGCACCTCTTTTATTTGGCTAATGTTCGAGCTTTAATTCTCAACATAAATGTCACGGTCGTCCCGATTAGAAAACACCTACTTTAAATTCTGTACAAACACTTGAAGAAAAGGTAAGGTGGGCGCTCATATCATTTTAATAAATGCGTTCCATTCAAAAGAGGCTGGCTCGGCCAGTGCTTAATTTGTAAAAAAAGTAAGTGGTCCCTCGAGAAGGCCACTGCAGCTTGAACCCCCTCATTGCCCCTGCCAGGATTGCTAATGACCATACCAACACAACTACTAGCCATCACACTCCTATAAGTGTGACGATTCACACTGTTCCAGCGCCCAACACAATAAGAATGGCTTGGGGAGCAGGTATTTGTCATTTTCAGTGTAAATTGAATTAATAAATGACTTCTGTATTGTTAATTTCTAAATTAGACAGACAATCCACCATGTGGCAGATTGTTATAAGTGCTGGTGCTTACAATAAAGTTCCGGTGCCAAGCACTGGAAACCACCGGCTAAAATTAAGCACTGAGTTCGGCAGAATGTTCTGCTCTTTTCTCCTCCTACATCTATTTTGCTCTAATTCTTTTTGTCCCTTTTGTCCTTTCTCCATCATTCTGTTCCTTTTTTTTATCACCATGAGTCTGTATGGGCCAGCTGTAGAAAAGTATTTTGCGATCGCAGACCCCTGTGATCAGTAAAATAACGGTCCTTGAGATCACAAAATGCTATTTTCTATGCTCAAAGCGCATAAGGAAATGCAGTTTGGAAGGTGCATAACAAGGGTGATCATTGAAAATATCGATTTGGTATCCAATATATCAATTCCGGCTGCAAATCCATGAAGAGTTACTGGCACCCTAAAGGAGGTCGTAACTAATTTGCACATGGGAAGGAGACTCGCTCGCACCCCTTCTGCTTTGGGAATTGAGTTGGCATCCTCTGGGGGAGAAGAACCCCTAGCCCCCTCCTTGATGTTTTCCCAAACGGAAAACTTTACTTTCTTTAAGTAGCACCAGTTCCTTTCAGAAACACAGGCTGTTTAAAACAAAGTTTTCCATATCGGAATACAAATACACGCATTATGGTATGTTGTTCCTTGGCGGCCATTATCCCTGTGGTTATAGCCAATGACGGGGGTCATATATTGAGAACTAATTATTATTTAGGCAGGTTGTTCTGCGATACCTGGCATTAGCGATTTTATGATACAACCTATTAGTAAACAGATCATTTTTCAAAATCAGAGTCAGTTCTCAGAAAATTGGTGCGCAATTGTGGCTACGTTTTGTGTATATCAGGCCGTAAGTCTTTTCATACCCGTCTCTCACTATGTCACCACCCATATTACTCTGTCTTAATATCTGTCCATCTTTTATCCTTGGTGTAAATTTTATTATAATGCTGCATTGTTCCAGGGTTTAGATAGTCAGTGCCACATACTTAAAGAAAGCGCCCAAGAACAAAAAAAGAATAAAAAGGAGCAAAGGCAGTTGGCCATCCTGAAGGAAAGGCCCATGAACTATTACAATGTCAACCTATAAAAGGTCTAAGTGAAACTAGGGGAATACTAGGAGGCTTGCTAATGAGCAATTACAGCCATATCCATACTAGCAGTTTATCACTGTCAAGACTTCCATACTTGGAGTTTGGCAATTATGTAATTTTGAAGCTAATTTCCTACACCAAATTCTAGACCTGAACCTAGACTTAATTTGCACTTTGACTTAAGACACCTGGGCCTGAATCAGAGCTACGGGATGTCCGCGTAGCATTCTAAACTGCCTGAGGTATGCTTCAACCATAACGACAATGCATCCTTCTCTATAGTCACACACCGGCCCAGAAAAACATTCCACTGTGGAACGTACCTCTACTCTACATTTATAATAGGCTAGTTATTAATACTTAGATTTATCATAGTGTTAGTCTGAGGTGTGTCACACAGGCACACCATAACAGTGTCTGCACCATTAATAAAAAGGTACGTTAGTTTATGGGACTGAATGCTGATTGGAAGGTTTTAAACAAAAGCAAAGTAAGCAGATGGATTTCCTCACCATAAAGCAACAATTAATTTCTTACAAAAAGAGTTGGTTTGGAACTATGATAACAAAAGAGGGAATGATAATGATGCCACGTACCATTGACTTAGCATACTACTCTTGGAGGAAAATGTTGCCCATATAGGCTAAATTTGCATAACTCCTCACTGGCAATGGCAGGGGTCATAGAGGGTAGGCCCATATTAGGTGAACCCAAACTACACAGAGGTGGAACCAGAGTGGGCATTTTCTATAAGAGGCTTATATGCCTGTGCTTAATCTTTAAAAAATGTAATTTAGCCAGGGTGTAGATGTGGTGATTAGGGGAAAAGACTAATTAAACGACGTAAATGACTTGCAAATGCTTGCTGTTTTTGGAGACACAGTGAGTCACATGTGTAGTTGTTTAAGCAGACAACATCAATAATACTGATCAAAGCTTGTTAGGAAAAATACTATTTTAAATGGGGTTTGGAGTCTCTCCCTAAAGTTCCACATGGAAATGTGGAGGCACATGTATGCAGTTTCAATCATATGATCTAAAGTCTAGTTCACATTTGGATAAAATGAACAATTCTCTTTCACTCCCAATACGAGCATTTTGCAAACCTCATAAATAGCAAGCAATACACTTGTAAAGTGCATTGTGTGTGCCCATAGTTGTTTAAAACCTTGCAGAATCAGAGCTAAAAATACCTGAGGGCATGTGCAAGGACAATGCAAGCTCTTTTCTGTGATTTACTAAGCCAACCAAACCCACCTTGCAAGACTCTGTGGCCCACATTTACACTTTTTTTGCACCGCATTTGTGTCATTTTTTAACACAAAAGCAGTGCAAAAGTACAAAATACAATGATATTTTGTAAGTTTGCACTGCTTTTGCATCATAAAATGATGCAAATGCAGTGCAAACAAAGTATGAATATGGGCCTATGTGTTTTAGTAAATCTAAAGTAATGAAAGGCAGTGCATTTCACTGCCTTGTGTTACTTTAAGAAACAGAATTGTTCCATCTGTGGAGTGTAGACATTCCCATGCATCTACCCATGACATTTGACACAGTCCCAGATTTACAAAGATCTGTAAACCTAGGATTGCGCCAAATGGTGAGCGTCCCTGACCGAGGCCAAACAAGGAGAAATATCTTTACTTCTCCTAATTATTTCCTCTTTGAATGTGTGCTGCATTCAGCAGCGCACCTACTCAAAGGAAAAGGCCTTCCAAGATTGCTTTGTGCAGGAATGTGTCCCCTCATGCACAAAAATAATCCTACTCGTAACAGAGGCACCTTTCCACCAATGTGCAAGCGTGTCTGTGTTGGTGCTAGGCAGCTGTAACTGTGCCAGCACAAGGAGGCAGAAGAAATGCGCCATACCTTAGTAGATATGGTGCATCTCTGTTTTCTCCCTTCTACACAATGCAGCGCAGCAAGTTGTCTTGCTGCCTTGCATTGCATGGAATATTGGTAAATTTGCCCC
Source organism: Pleurodeles waltl (assembly GCF_031143425.1). Taxonomy (NCBI): domain Eukaryota; kingdom Metazoa; phylum Chordata; class Amphibia; order Caudata; family Salamandridae; genus Pleurodeles; species Pleurodeles waltl. The sequence goes on along the minus strand of NC_090449.1, from coordinate 682,483,615 downwards.
CGGTACCTTGTCAATAGGAAGAGCATTTCCTATGATTACGCAATTTTAGAAATGGTTTGAAAGTTCTTGTTAAAGATTTTTGAGAGGCAACACCAAAACCAAACCACCCAGGGATACAGAAATACATTTTGGGTAGCACAAGGTAGGGAAGTGGGAATTATAGACAGAGAAAGAAGAGAAACGTAGAAGGGTTATCATACTGATGTCCTTCCATTCCCAAACAGTACAAGATAATATGGAAAAGCTTTGCCAACGCAAATATTAAAGTTGTACTAACACCGTGTCCTCAGGTGGACTGTTGTGTCCAGTTTACGAGGAACAAGACCACTTCTGGAGAAAGGATAAACTAATTAAAGATGGACTGTGGGAAATTTTCCAATCTAGTGCAAGCGTACCCCAAAGATTAAACAAAAATAGATACAAATGCATACATTGCAACAAATTACAAACAATAGGTTTCACTTTTTCAGAAAACATGGGCAGTAATGAAATCAAATTGGAGAATAAGTTGGGTTAGCAGAATCAATAACATAAATTTGAAAAATCCTAGGAAAGGCACATTGGACTAAAGGTGGCACAGATGCAAAATAGTTGTGTAGTGTGTAAGCTAAATCAATGATGCTACACAAGACATCAGAATAGGCAGCTGATACAGAACTGACATTTACAGAGAGAGAGAGACAGAGAGACAGAGAGACAGAGAGACAGAGAGAGAGAAAAGAGATAAAGACAGATCAAGAATGGATAGTTTGAAATCAGAGAGGTATTATTCAGCGAGAAAGGAAGCGGGCTGGTTTAACCATTTACACCATTGCTGCTGTTGATTCTCAAACCGGCCCTGCACTCTCAAAACTAATTAATGTAGACCTTTTGAGCATTTATTCTATGGTGTGAAGTGGTTAGATTACTGATTATGTTAAACACAATGTTGCCTTACTTTTTATTTTTTCCTAAATATATATATAACTCTGCAACATATTGATCATTTTTACTACATACAATAGATACTCCCGAGACCAAGTGTTAGAAAACCAGATATTGAAAATAAAGCAATAACATCGGTTCCAGGGACTGCAGTATTCAGAGGAGCTCAATGTGAAGTAAACATCATAAAAGTCTAATAACGTCAAGGACACATCTTACAACTCTCCTAATACCATCAAATCTTGTGATCCAACATATGTCACACAAGAGACGGGACAGGAGTTGTCGGATCAAAGATTTTGATGAAATTAAACCTGTGAGATATCATTGGCATTTTTAGATTTAATTTTCAATAAAACGTACTACACAGCAAGCTTTTAGTATTCTATATGTGTACATAGATCACCCACCTGTTGCTTGATTTGTAAAAATAAGTCCAGGAACTCAGAGTTTTTCTTAGGAGCCCACTGTCGCCGGCTGAGCTCCAGAGTTGCTGAATATGAAGGCTGCCTAATGTTAATTCCACATCTTGCCTTTCTCTTCCACCACACTTTATCTCACTCTTGCAGATTATTTTTCAACACTGTTTTCTCCCTTTGTTCATGTTTTCTTGTCTTTCTCGACATCTATTTTTCCTCTCTTTTCTGCTTTTCTTGCTCTGACTCAAAGTCCTAGTTTAAAAAATGAGCCTTGGTCCCCAAACATGAGGGTCAATGTCCTTCACCTGCAGTTTCCAGGACAGATTGGGCATCTACTCTTAGAATAGCAATATGAAATAAACATCAATCCAATTTTACAACAAAATATGCAACCCAGTACTAAATATACTACTGGGTGGCTTGCTTGGGTTGCAGTGAAAATGGTGTGAGGAAAAAATAGGCTGCCAAAAAGCTGTGTCAAGAATATCTCCTAAAAATAGAATGAAAACACTGTGGCTACAAAAATAATCAACAAATGTTGTGCATTATATGGCTAAGGTAAGTGTGGTGAGAGCAGTAGATCCCACTAAGTAGTGAGGAACATTTACAGTTGGCATTAGGGGGTAGTAGGAGGTTGGTAGGGTCAGTGATTGGTAGCATTAAGGGGTGGTTTGGATATACTTAGGGATCCGAGATGGGAACTTTGAAAGGGTTGTCAGAGGCTTTTAGGTCTTAATGAAGGGTAGTGTTTAGGGTACTAAGGGGTTTTAGGGTTTCGGGATGGATAGTAATAAGGGGAAGTAAAGGTTTCTAGATTCAGGAAAGGATAGTGTTAAATTGCCTTTAGAGATCACAAAATAGTAGCATTGAGCAGTAGTCTGGGACTTTTAGGCTTCAAGGAAGGGTTGCTTTAAGGAATAAGAAGGGAAGCATAGCAGTGAGGGTCTGTATGAGTTTTTAGGGCTCACTGAAGGATAGCAATAAAGGAAAATAAGGGATTTTGGGGTTCAGGGAAGGGAAGTTTTAAGGTGTAGTAAGCGATCAATAGTGTGCAGGAACTGGTAGTGTTAAGGGAGAGTTAGAGGCTTTTACAGTACAATTTACAGTACAGGGAAGTGTAGCAGTAAGGGGTAGTTCTGGGTATCAAGGTTTCAGGTATGGGAAGGTTTAAGGGGTTGCTAAGGGGTTATTAAACAACTATTAAATAACTTAATGCATGTAATAAAAACTAATTTTAAAATGTTTGGAATTGTCATAGGTAACAATGAAGGACACAAAATTATTACCTAAACAATTTCGACTCACTTTTACTGTAGTCAACATTTTAAGTTGACTTCATTACATACTTACCCTTTATTCGACGGTAAAAGGTGCATTGAATAGAAAATATTATTGGAAAACGAAGTACATCCGTGAAAGGACTAAGGGGCAGTTTTTTACAGTTAAAGTTGTAATTTGTAATTAATTTGTAGTTATAATGTAATTTGGTGTACCGAAGTCATTCCATTGACAGCTACGTTACATTTAGATCATGATCAAGTTCAGATTTATTGTTTCAGTTCTTTTAAACCATAACAATTTAAACAATCAACATTGTTACTTAAATAGAATTTATTAAGAAATATATAAAACATTCTTCCTGTTGATACAGAAGCATGAAAAACAACAGCAATATTCTCCAACGCACAATTGTAAAAGTGCCTGTGGTCCTAACCACTTGACGACATACATTAAAAGGAAATTTAATTTTCCAAGAGGTTTCGAATTAATAACTATATCAGTAAAACATACATCGCAAATTTAAAGATATTATCAGCTAGGAAACATCTAACCAAGTGACAAAGTCCATCCTTGGTTCTTTGGCACTACTGCGAAGTGTAATATAAAGTGCAGGTACCAAAAATCTAATAAATATCTAACACACAATAATAAGAAGAATTAGGCCTAAAATTATACCATGAAATACAAACAAACCATTTGATTTAAAATATTAAACATTCGATTTCCCAAGTGAGTTCAATACTAGGAATACACACTCTGCCTATAATGTTATCGACCTATACGTAAGGATATGTTTATCATATTTTACTTCTGTTTTTAAGCAACCTTCAGCTGTGTTATTACTCAACCAAGGTCATGAATCTCACAAATTTGAAGTTTACCTGCAGGTCCTGCAGATTTAGACATGCTATAAGAGCCGCTCTGCAGTTCTGAATGGCTTGATCTTTAAAACTCGGTTTAGAAAAATTATGCCAAAGTTCTGGCAAACCAGGGCAGATACAGAAAACATGAATCAGAACTTTGTTGTGCCAGGCACAGTGTCTGCAAGACGTTAAGATGGGTCATATATCCACGATGAGGTGTTAGCCCTTGTTGGAATACTACCTAACCGCAGCTTCATTAAAGTCTGTTTCATTTGTGCAGGAAACGGAAAAGAGAGGTAAGAAGCTGGAGACAGATTAGTATATTGTTTTATTAGCATCCATTCATGTGAAAGAGCACTGAATTTTACTTTATCTTCAAAGAAGGTAAACATTTTACCTCCTTGTGCACACCCTTTTTGAAGGAACAGTACTCAATGCCAACATCCCACAATTCTTGCAGACTCAGTTGATTAATGGTCAACTGCAACTATTTGCTAAAGGCAGACTTTCGGTTATTCTGAAGCGCTTTCCAAAGGGGCATATTTAGTTGATCGCCAGTTCGGCTGATTTTTAGGGTCGAGCCTGCGTCGCATGCGCTTGGGCATGCGTTTCGCTAGCGAGACGCTTTAGGAATTAATAGGGGCTCGGAGCCCCGTCCATGTGACGTCAGTGTCTTTCATTGGTTCGTGGGCTTGCCTGTTAGAATCTGCTTGATTTCATTAGTGGAAGGCACGCATACGTCATGCCTTTTCTGGTGGTTAGCCCTCCTCGAGCGCATCGACCAAGTACAGAAAACATACAAGGCTCGCTGTTTTCCATTCGGTTTGTGTACTACTTTTTCTCTATTTTCGCAACGCGATCACACTTGTCAGAAGTCGAGTGCTTTGCATAATATCGACCCTTTTACACAGTTAATTGCACATTTTCCGGTTACGTACATGGTTTATGTCGCAAGAAAAGCCCGGTTAGGAGTTTACAACGCTATTAGCTCTAACACGAGCTAACGCGAGACCCGTTGCATTGCAAATGCTTGTTATACCATGTTTTAACCTAAGCAGCTTTTATTGCTAAGTCTTGTCATGTTAGCCCAAATTCTAGTCAAAGCTCTGCTGGCGAAGTTAAATATGGCAAATTAAAAACACGCCTATAAACGCTCAACTGGATTTTGTCTATTAGAGCAGCATTCAAGACATTTGTCACAATAACAGCATAAGTGAGTGTTGGCAGTAATTTCGAATAAATTGCTGTTCACACCAGGTCAAAAGACGGACCTTCTAGCTGCCTGACGAGGGTTGAAAAAGCATGAGGTAGTAATGCTGCCTTATTCTTGATGTAATGTTTCTGCTGTGCAAATAAGCCCTGGGAATCCATGTATATGCCTACGTATTTATAGTATGACACTTTTATCTAGTGATAAATTGTTCTGGGCGAGACTAATGGGGATCAACCAGCAAGGTCCCAGTAACATACCTTTAGATTTTGCCACATTGATCTCCCTAGACTTGAGGGTATATAGGTGGATAATAAATTAAGAGACCATTGCAAGCCTACATTTGTGTGGCTAAACAGCACTAGATCGTCTGCATAAAATAAGTGAGTAAGAGAGAGGGATCCTAAGCTCAGTGGGTGTGAGTTCACATTATAAAAAATTTGAGAAACTGTGCCATAAAAAGATTAAATAGATGTAGTGCCAGCATACACCTTTGTTTCAAGTCAGAATATGTGGAAATTTTCCTTGTGAGTTTTGTACCATCACCAATTTTTTCCTGGACCCATGTATGTGAATGTAATAGTATTTTCGCCTTTAGTAAGGGGTCTGGGGGCCCCATAGCTTTAACTTACTCCAAAGCAATTGCCTACTAACCCAGTCAACTGCAGCTTTGAAGTCAATAAATGATAAATAAAGATTCTTCTTCAGCCATCAACATTGTTCTCCAAAAAAAGAAATCACAAGTATATTAGTTGTCATCCCCACTCTTTTCCTAAATCCTGTCTGGTTGAGGGTAACAATGTTATTACTTTCAGACCAATCCACCAGACCTGCAAGGACCAGTGAAGCAAAATACTTTGCCTCACATCAAGAAGGGCTACGAGCCTGTATATAACTGGATTGGCCATGTCCCCTCCCTTTGGAGGGGACAGGGCCAAATAGATCGGATAGATCAGATTAATTATAGATCCACACCAGGGCTCTAGAATAACACCAATTAACCTAATTTCTTGGTATAAGAATCTTAAAATGCCTGACCAAAATACAAATGGCTTGCGATAAGACATTTGGGCCTGAGGCCCAATCATGACGAGCCTTCATCAGGACACAACCAATTGCAGTTTCTGTGTTCTAACGCAAATGGACATTGAGAACAATGTATTCAAGATGTTACCATTCAGTTTGCCGGTTCAGGAAGGTTACTAGTTTGGAGATTTATCGAGAACACTTCTACAAGATGTTTCGGCCAGGCAGTCTCTGTTACATTTGAGTCGTTGACTGGATTTCCTCTGATGTTCAAGTGATTAATACTTTCCCAGAAAAGGCTGCCTTTTGCCTTTTTTGCAGAATATATTACTTTGACCAGAGGAGATATTTGTGATATGTTTCTCCTTTCGAACACAAGTTTTGTAATCCTTCTTGGCCTTTTTTAAAGGTTCCCAAAGAGAGTCATTGCCTGGGGAAGCTTTCAGACAGCTTGCCAACCTCTTTTTCTCTTTCTACAGAAGGGTGCATTGTTTCGAAAGGCATACTGGGCCAGTGTGATCAAGATTGGTGATGGAACAGGGGTGATTTGCTTGGCCCAGCATTCTAATAAATGCTTCCTAAAACACTCCCATGCCTTAATTACATCCAGGTGGATATTTACACTTTCTGTCAGTGTCGATGTGGTGGTTGCTGCTACTTCCCCAATTGTTTCTGAAGCCCATTGCAGTGGCTTTAGATTCATTGATCCAGTAGTTCCTAGTTGAGGTGGAGCTTGAATATGAGATGGAGGGGAAGATCCCAGTTGTAATATTTGACAAGCGTGATCACTAGACAAATTGTATTTTATTGCAAATTGCTGTACCAGGGGAATTAAAGGTAGGCTTTGATTATTTGAATTAGGACCATAATATGTGTAGTTTGGGTGGAATCATCTGTGTATCTTCCATTTAATACACACATTTGTAGGTATTCTAATGACGTTACTAAATGCACATCTAGTCGATCACAATATGTGCCATTTAGTGTTGTCTGAATCGGGACATTCCAACACAGATTATCAACTGTAAATGATTCATCATCCTCTACAACCTGGAGAAGGTTTATATTAATCACCAGTCTGTATTATATCCCAGTCCGGGAAGAGCTGGCAGTACTGCATAATGATGGTCAATAGTTTTCCTATTGTGGCCCTCTTTTGAGACACGGCAGGATAGATATAGAGATTTACCAGCAACAGAGGAGGTCTGTCTTGGAAGGCCCAATTAGTAAGTTTTATTATCTGGATATCAGGGTCTACTTGTGGAAGCTCTTTTATGTCAATTCTTAAACTGAAGGAAAAATATACGGCCAAGTCCCCACTAGGCCTACCTAGTCACTTATGCCTACCTGCCTTAGAGTAGTGGGACACAAACCCAGTTAGTGGCTGATCATATTGAGACTAGGTTTCTTGGAGAGAAATGAGATCCATATGATTCCAGCTTCCAGGGGGAATACCACTTTGCAACAACGATCTTGCACCAGCTATGTTCCATGACAGTAAACATAGGGACTTTTGCTTTTGGCTAGAGTTCCTTATGATCTCTACTCATGCATTTTGAGGGGCAATTAAGACTTGTAGGAGCCAGTCCCTTTGAGAAGCTGTAGGTATTGGAATAATATGTGTGACGTTATAAACATCCAATTGTTTGGGAGATAGACTTCTGGCACCTCTTAAAACTGATTTAGGTGGCTTGAATGGAGCAGACGGAATTTTTTTGTATTGAAAGTTGAAGAGAATATCTTAATGGCTTGGGTCTAACTAACACTATCCCCTAGCTTTCAAAATTTGAAGAAAAGGATAGAATCAAATCCACTGTTTCAACATATTTCCATGTAGTGAGCATGCATTCTGATAGATTATTTCTAATCGGGGCAAGAATTCAAATGCTATTAAATCTGCTGATGTTAACGTTTTTAGTGCTGGAATCTCTTGTAGTAGTCTTAGTATGTTACCTCTGTTAAGCACATCATGGCAAACTTGCAAAGAATATTCTGGCTGAGCCTCACGTTCATTGCCACTTGTGTGGCTTATCTGCTGGTTGTTAACCTTCCTGACACTCGTTTTGTGCAGTATGTTCTGATTGCCAGGGGACAATGTGTGAATCAGGTCTGATTGAAAGTCAACATGGCTCGCACCTACCAACGGTTTCACAGTTGTTGATCCTACCTGAGTAGAAGGCTCACTAGATGACATTAAATCCAGCCCTGGCACTATAGAAGCGATTTCAGGAACTAATCCGCCTGATACAATTGCATTAACTGTCACAGGGTGTTGCAAGTATTATCAGGACCAGGTTTACTAGTTTTACTAGCTTTGAAATGTGGCATAAAGTCCATGTGAACTGAAAGGAGTTGTAGTTTCACTAAGGGGATACTAGAAGGTCTTTTTTTTCACTTTCAAACTCTTCAGCGGTGTCCACTTTACATTACCTTTTAATATTTCCACCAGAGTTAAGGTATCCGACCTGGCAACTGCAGTCAAAAGCTCAGTGACATCTAGATTGTCGCCGGGTACATGCACATTGGCTTTACTGTTTACTATTACATTGTCAGAAGTTTGAAATGATTCAGCCGGGATAGATGGTGCAGTTAAAGGTGAAGAAGGATCCAGACTATTACTGGATATTTGTCCATCTACTCTGCTCCTTGAACCTAACTTAGTGAATATTGGGTTAATGTTTTTCCCTGATTTCCCGATGAGTTGTATCCCGATTGAGGGAACGTAGGCCTACACCTTGTGCATCTATCAGCGAGTTGTCACTTCACTCAATACAATGGGACATATCAGTGTGACATTCCATGTTATTGTGAGTTTTACTTTCTAACTGTGTGTATTTTTGTATACTTGTCAGAAGATGTGGAAGAGAGGATAACTTGTCTATGATTGGACCACGTGAACATTTCACAGGAATTGGAGCATGAACTGCTTGTACTCTTGTGATTAATGATGTTAATGAGTCCATTTTCTGTCTTATACATGTAATATGTGTGGCCATTAAATTCATAATCTCTAACTGCCCTTCCAACTTATCTGACTGAAAGTTCACAACCTTGATGGATGATTGCAAAGTTGTTAGCAATGCCGAGTGCAGTGCGTATAATAAGGCAGATAGACTTGATTTTACTATTCGAAAGCACATGCTTGGGTGCGCCACTATTTAAGTGCAGCTCATATGAGACTGCTCCTCAAAAGACAAACTTGCCGATTGCTGTAATGGTGAGGACACAGCTAGAACTTCTTGTAGGGACAGTATTTCCTCGATGTCTGGCAATTTGTGGATTGGAGTACTCATTATGTTTACCGGCTCCAAAATAGAAGCCTCCAGTAGGCCCAGTGTGCGTGGTGATGTTATAGGGTGTTGCGTCAGTTCAATAGGCTCCAGGCATCCCAAATCTGTTTGACGTTAAGCACATGTGTACCCTCCACATCAATTGTTTGGGTGTCCAAAGCATGCAAGATGTCTGCATTGCTAGAGATAGAAAGCGAGACTCTGAACCATCCGCTTGGGAATCATGTGTTACAGGGGATGGATCACGAGTTGTGTGGAGGATGCTAGAACTTGAAGAGGCTAAAAAAGGGTCCAACCTTGAAGGCGGCGTAAAAGTGCCTTCACTCAGCAACAAAGGTGGCCAGTGCACTTTAGCTACTACTTCCAGCACAGGTTTGATCAGATCAGTGAGATTGCTGCTATTGTTGCTGTTCGCCAGTGCATAGGAGGAAGCAAGATCGCTGTGTCTTAGGTGCACTTTTGCTGAAAATTCGCTCGTACTTGTTACTGTTGTCTGAACTTGTTGAGCAACAGACCCTGTAGCAACCATATAGCCTGATTTACGGGGCGAAATTGGGCAGGGGAGGCCTCATACGTTGACCGGTGTTGCATATATTGCTGCCCTAGGGTATTTCAAATAAGACAAGATTGATTCTCCAGGGGTTGAGCGCTGATTGGCTGGAGACACAATTTTCACCAAGCTGCCATCAGAGGCCTTTACTCGCTTGTAAACCAAACTTGTGTTCTTGGGGGTTACCTCAAACGCGCCTTAGAGATTAGTGGATAACAAGGTTTTCTGGACCTCATTTTACGAAGTTCTCTGGTCACTGTGACACTGGTGCCGACTGGGTGGCAAGAACTTCAATCAGTATTCAATCAGTATTGAGCTACTAACTACAAATCTCAGGTTCTAGCTTTGACATAAGATGATACAGAAATCAAGGTAGGTGTTGAGTAGGTCTGAGTAGTAACAAAGAAACAAGGAGTACAAAACTGGCCCTTGACCTTACTTACAATCCACATTCAAAATTGGTTGGTCCTGGCACGGCAGCCACTAACAATACTGGCAATTGCGGGAGCTTGGGGAATAAAATGTCATACGTGTTGTGGGTTTCATCACATACGCAGCACAAAAAAAATTTGGTTTTTACCTTGCACAGCCTTGTACGGACCATGTAGCTGTGACTGTGATGTAGCCAGACTGTGGCACTGCCAACCTCCAGCAGTCCACAGAAGTGCCCTCCAAAACTCCTCAGCAGCAATGGCTGACTGAGAAGGGTAGAGGTAGGACAACGAGCGGGTGGCAGATGCAGGGGCCGGAAGGAGGCATGGCGTGGAAAGCTGACATCTTGAGATCCAAGTGCCAGTGAGCAGATCTCACTGGGTAGCCCACAAGCGGCACCCAGTCCTAGCTGGGCCACTTTTGTGAACTCCCGGGGCACACTCTCAGAAGCAGCCGACTACAGCCAGTGTGCTCACTGTAATTTTAACGATTGAAGCCTTAGGAACCTTTTGGGACCTTTGTGTCCACTTTTGGAGCTAGGGCCAGCCCTGAGGTTTCCACCACCACACTGCCACACTGTGAATTGGCATTAGCTGCACTATCCACACCATCCACACCGATGGTCACAGTCTTCTGCCAGTCTCTTCCCCCGTGCAGGCCTGCCCAAGGCAGCAGGAAGGTTCAGAGGAGCCAGACAGCTTAAACAGATTGCAGTTAGCAATTAGCAGTTAGGCGGCAAAGCCGAGTAATCACAGACAGTTGGGGCAATTTCGACAATTCAGGCAGTAAGGACCAAATATTTGTACAGTTAGTTTATGCAGGACAGCGCAACACAGCACAGTCTAAATTAATTGATTAAATATATTGAGTGATAAATAATTAGGTAAGCTTGGCAGCTCATCGCATGGCCACCTATGGCAGCGGCACTCAGCATCTAACAAGAGAGCAATTTGGGAAGCATGGAGTTTGGAGACCAGAGAGCTGGGGGACCACGATATTCAAACCTCCCGCTCCGGCACCGGCTGCGGCTCTGCTCCCAATCCCATAATGGCTTCTATGGCTTCTATGGTGCAGAGCGCCGTTCTGCTGCCCACTTTTCACTGCTCTGCTGCCAGCTCTGCACCACCCATTGTTGTTGACGCTCCGTAACTGGAAAAAGAGAATCACTGTAACCGGCTGTTGCTGGAAAACAATCTGAACATGAAGGGATCATTATTACGTTTAACCACTGTTGATTCCTGAAAACCACAGATGCATGAATACATTTTGTGTTTTCTGTAATGACACCCAGCACAGAATTTGTTGTCTTTAGGACGTGGATTATCAGTTCTTCAGATAGACCTGTATAGGGGTTATTGGCTACAAACAGGTCCTGACTATGTTCAATAACCATTCAATTGATCAGGATGCAGTAGAGGTGAAGTATTTGCTGTACATCTGTAATACTAAAAAGAAGAATCCATCTGCTCACCATCCTTGAGACCTTTGGTTGCAATGCTTAATGCCCTGATAATTACAGTTGGCTAGTCCGCAACCACTGCATTGCCTGTAACAAGCAGACTACAGTATAGTAGGATTCCTCTAGTGTAGTATATATTTCTTCATGTTTATCCCATAGTCGTATACACTACTACTCAATGAAGATATCTCCGCAAGACAAAGTTAGACCGGAAATGTCAGGCATAGGACACCAACTCAGTGAAGGCAGTTTACAAAGAACTTAATATTTTTATGTCAAGACACTATAATCTCCAAACACCTACCTGAAGAATTCAGACTTGATTACAATCTATTTTTCATCTGCAATGAACCTGAAACCCCATCTTTTCAAACTTCACCTAAAGATTGAGAATTGATGCCCTTAATATAGATATCTTGTCTCTGGGCTAATAACGTTATTTAGTGGAACTGTACTAATGAACGAACATTCATTACTTCAGTGCAAAGGTCAAATTGCAGTTTGTTACAATTGTAAAGACAGTTTGATACTAGAAACATACTGTTTTCTGCTCCTCAGGTTGCATATTAGAGTTAATGAATACATGGAAACAATTTTCCTACTGGCCACACAATTCCCTCAATATGATTTTACTTTACTGCAAATGGTAACCCCTTGAATTCTAGTTTTGTTAGATATCTTTTCCTAAAGAATTTAACATGAAAAATGCCACGGCATAAACCCTGTGTGCAGAGGAGCAGAATATAATATGCTATTTACTCAAGTTGCTGAGGAAACAGTTGGGTATCAGGTCCCACCTCTCCTCAGTGATTGCCCTCCCACACCGAAGAATGATAATAAAGAAGCATATTACATCCATTGAAGTCTGCGCACCTACATATTTACCAGTTCTGCCATATATAAATAATTTGAACAAATGAATACATAAACAAGTAAACAACTAAATATATTCAACTTTCAAAATAGTGCTTCCTGTGATGGTATTCAGTTATCACAGAACTGAAACTAGAGCTCATTATATCAACTTAGAATGTGAAAAAATCTAGACTTTAAATTACTAATGTTGTGTGATAGCTCACATTGGTGATTTTTGTGGTATGTAAATCAACATAGCGCTTTTGAGTCTCATTCTGCCATGCTAGTGCAAAGACAAACGTTTAATAGATAACCCCTCAGTGTCCCTTTGCCGGTGCTAGAACCTGCGTTATTTTGATGTGAATATGGTCTGCACTCAGCATTTCAACCAATGAAGCCATCACCGTAGGCACCGAAATATGTTTAGTATCACTGCATGGTCAAGGTTCTAAAATATAGAATACAAATGGTGTTTGCACTGTATTCGACATTTCTAAAAAAAAATGTCTGACAATTATCTTATGGCAAGATTGTATCACACGTATCTGTAAGTAAATGATGAAGATGAAATATTTGAAATTGTATTTTGCGCAGCAGTGCGGGTGTTTTTCCAAGTACTTCTGTGGCAGCAGTGAATAATGGAATAGTTTACGCCCTTTGGCACTTACACATATCAGCTGGAAATAAAACAGGGACTTCATTGGCATGTGTGACAGCCAGCAGGATGGATTGCCCAGCTGATGGTGCTTTATGAGCTAATTAACTCCATGGTGTCAAAATGCATGTGGAAAACAAACATTTAAAGATCAGAGTCCACAAGCGTCTTGCAAGCAGCTGAAGCCATGCCAGAAATTACATCAGCTGCATGTAGCCTTAACAGAGATTACTATATTCTGTGCCCGTGACCCAGGATCCTATGTGTGTCTACAAGAGATGTATGATGACCACCTACGGCCAAAGTGCTCTTTTTACATGCTTGAAAACATTCAGACACAATCTTTTTATGTAGTGCAGTCACTGGTGCTTTTCATGTTGTCCTGTCCCATGCACCAACAAATTGCATAGGATCACATTATGCAGCATTCTCAGACACGAAGGGCACGAAGGGCACGAGGACCGTGAAACCCGCAGTGGCAGTGACTGCTGCACTCCTGGTGGTCTGACCCCAGATTACAACCCTGGCAGTTGGACCACCACCACTGCCAGGGTCTTGGATCCCTGGTGGTGGTCGGGCTTGTAACCAGCCATGGCGGTGCTCCCCGCCATGAAAAGGTTGGCAGAAAGTGGGGTTGTAATTAGCCAGGCAGCCCTGAGTTCAGGGCCGCCATGTCTAGTTACAAGCCCATCTGCTGCCACTCTGCTGGGATCCATGATCCTGGCGGCGGTCCCCTGGTGATTCAACTGCCAGGGCTGTAATCTGGCGGTCGTACCGCTAATAGCAGCATTCTGACCGCTACCACAGGTTTGGCAGTCCTCGGATAGCCAAACTCGTAATAGGGTCTGAAATCTTTACTAGTAGTAAGGCAGAAAGACCATAGTACAATAAAGATATGTGGCCCGATCACGATCATGCGTGTTTCATCAGGGCAGATGTGCACTTATGTTTATGTGATTTGGCTGTCTAAAGCACATGTATTTTCCAATTTAGTGCATGAGCTGCAGGCTGCACAGCACAGAAAAAGTGAGCAGTGGCTACCTCTCTCTATTTCTGAGCTATGCTCTCTGCAGCTCATGCGCTAACATAGAGAAATTCCGAGTTAAGTTTATGCACTTTATCCAGTTCAGTCACCTAAAACAGGCATATAGCTGTATTCTGAGGGCATTCACACATTTATAATGGGGCCTTGGACCCTGGTCCAAAGGCACTTCAGAGTGAGGTACTCAATATTGACACTTGTTAGTAAAAAGTGGGCAGACAGGGGGACAGATGCAAATGGCATGTCAAGTTGTTGTTTCCCAGTGGGTTCCAATATTAGGTGATAAACCTGGATCAGGGAGGTGTGTGCAGCTCACTGCTCCAAAGGGTGTTCAAACTGAGAAATAATCTGAGCACAAAAAATGGTAATTATCTGCTTCTTCCCCGAAGCCAGGCCTTTATTCAACAGAAGTAAAATGGAACAGGAGGATGCAGCCATTATAGGCCATTATAGGCCATTATAGGCCAAGGTTTAAGATATGATGACACATGTTAATAGACCACAGAGTAGCTTATCAGTAACAATGAGCCATTTGTTTTTCCTTGTGTATGATTAGCATTCTGGGTATGTGGACCTTTTGCAATTTTCTGCATTAGTTTTGCTTTCCATGCAAGCTCAGATAACAGATTTGTACATGGTGACGTACACAAATAAGATGATGGAGACATTAATCTAATCATCTATGCTTATTCCTCATGGCATGAGACAATGGTGTACAGAGCGAATAAGAGAGAACCAGTCAAAAGACAGGCTTCAGCCTGAAATGCATGGAGTTGATTCACAAAAGCATTAATGAGCACGGGAAGTAGTGTGACAGAAGTGCTCTTTTACATACTAATAGACACCTTTGTAAATTGCTACAAAAGCTTCCAAATCCCTGTTAGCATAAGTACAAATAAAGTACAATCCCTTGCATTATTGAATATGAGGTGTGTCACATTTACTGCACAGGCCATACATCGAGAGTCATTACATCACAGGTAAGTTTTACTGCTATTACTCCCCAGATTTAATTCACCTAATGTTAAGATGATAAACATTAGAGGTATTACATATGAAGTGTATTTTGGGTTTTCTAATAACTTTGGCACTGTTTGAAGAATCTTCACAAATTGTTTCAGTTAAAAAGAAAAGTTAATTGACCTCAGCTTCTTTCTGGAAAAAATCAGGTTGATTTGTCAAGCAGAGGTGGAGAAAAAACAGTGTCACAAAATGTTGATTTCCTGGGATAATTCTCATTGGAAAAATAATGGATTTACACAATGTTTGGCATAAAGTTAGAACTTAACTCAGAAAGTGTGTCTTTTGGGATTTGATGTAAATCTGTTCAATCATTTTCTAGAAAATTGTGTTTGCAGAGGTGCCCCTGGTGGTCATGAAAGATTTAAAAAAATAGGTATATCCAGTCTGTTGGTGAGAAATGCTCTGTTTGGCCCCTTTAAAGGGGACTAGCCAATCCTGATTGGCTGGCCATAACCTGAACAATATGATGAAGCAACATTTACAGGACTCATGGACATAATCCTTATGCCCTGAGAATGAATTCCAAGAAATATAAAGGGTGAGTGTGAGCATACCCTCCCCTGCAGGAGCATATGGGAAGTCCATCAAGACCCCCCTCTATGATTTGCCGGACTCAACTTGAACAACACGTTTTGGAAGTCATTACAGGACTTAAGGACATGGCCCTCCATTTAAATGCGTTTAACGAAAAACTGTTAATGAGGGTCTCAAAAAGAATAAAGAAAAGGAACACGTTTTAGCCACAATAAAAATACTTGTTGCTGATAGAATATAAAAATCTTAGGAACTGTGCTGTGCTATAATGTGATTTTAGATTTTACCCTCTGAAAAATGCTGATCCTCTGCTTGGATTTGATAAACCATGTTCGAAAGAAAACTGTTTTTGCTCAAGCTTTTCTTGTACTGGTTATGGAAAGTGCTTCAGAAGCTAAAATGAGAGTGTATTTTCTATTAATTCACACTATCTTCCACAGCCATGTGAGAATAAAATCTTATATTATGAGTTAAACAAGTTCTTTCAACAGCAGCCGCATGTTATTGTTCTTCTGCTGCTTCTCACAATTTTCTAACAAACATCTAGGGCACTAACATTCTGTATTTATGACAAACCGTGGCACAGCTGAACACCATCTTGATGGAATCAAAGCTGTAAAACTTAAAGCATTTTCTACTGAGGATACTGCATTAGATGAAAAAAATGAGGGGGTATTTTTGTCATAGAAATTATGTTTAGTGCTTTGGAAAGCTAAAATTAGGTTATATTTTCAATGGGTTCTCAAATATCTTCCTTATCCATTTCAGTAAAACAGTCTGATATGTAGTCAACTAAGTACTCCCAACACCAACAGCAGACTCTAATCAACTTCAGCATCACCACAGACCTCTACTTAACAACCAGTGCTAACATTTTGTATTGAAGACAAAAGAGAGGCAATCTTGGGTGCCATTTTGTTGCAATAGGGAGCTGCTGAATTTCATGAAGAGCAGGCTGAGGTGAATACACAATGACAAGTTAATGCGGGCATGAAACCAGAGGGAGAAAATGAGGGGTGGTGTGGGTTTGCAAAACATTGGTGCATAAAGGGTTTAAACATTGTTAAAGAGAGAGACATATGCATAAGTACAGCATCCCTTCTCATCATTGTTTGCTCAGCCTGCCCATCTTCTCAGGTGCCTGTTAGTTCACTAATTTTAAAGTAATAACATTTCGGAAAAAAAATACAAATGTGTGTGTGTGTGTGTGTGTGTGTATGTAACACTAGTTCCAACTTGTCATATTTCATCACCCATAGTGTTCCATCTGGATTCACTAATGGCGTGTCTTTTAGGTCAATTCTACCCTTAGTCTCTTCTTCAGTACGGAGAAAACAATCGTGCTGTTCAGAGACATCTCTCTCTTCTGGAAGAGGCAACAAAGTAGCTGAATTCAGGGTATTACATCGTTTGATGTGTATGTGACTAGCCAAAAGCGTCAGCTCATATCCGGACAACCGAGCACTCGTAAGATGCTGCGTTTTTGTCCTATTTAGTAAAGTATCCACTGCATGTGGCACCATAACAATGAGAGTATTATCTAGCACTACTCCAGCAGACTGTCGAATAGAAATTGCTGCTGCCGCTGTCGCCTTAAGACAACTAGGCAATGCTTTAGCTACTGGATCTAACGTAGCTGAGAAATATGCGCATGGTCGCTGTTGATCTCCAAAACGCTGCGTTAAGACTGACAATGCACAACCCTCTCTTTCGTGGACATAGAGCGTAAAGGGCTTACTGTAATTAGGAGTACCCAATACAGGAGCAGAACACAAAGCAATACGCAAATCAGTAAAACTCTTCTGACATTCGTCAGTCCACGGAAGAGGCTGAGGCGTATCTTTTAAAGTTAGCGCCAACAGCGGTTTAGCCAATAAAGAGAAACTCGGAATCCACTGTCTGCAATAAGAAGTAATGCCCAAAAAAGCACGTACCTCTCTTTGTGTGGATGGCACTGACATTTGTGCAATTGCCTGAATTCGTTCGGGGGTCAATCGTCGTCCCTCCTTTGACAAGAGATGACCCAAATAAGTCACCTCGCGACAGACATATTGTAATTTAGAAGGAGAAACCTTGTGATTCAGATCAAACAAATGACGCAACAGTGCAACGGTCACGTTTTTGCAAATCTCCTCTAAATCAGCGGCAACTAATAAGTCATCCATGTACTGAATGAGAGCGGCACCGGACGGTAAGGAAAAGGCATCAAGATGACATTTTAGAGCTTGACTGTAAATAGAGGGACTTTCACAATAACCTTGAGGTGCGCGTTTAAACCGGAAGCTTCGGCCTCCGAGGGAAAAACCAAAAATATCTCTACTCTCTTCGGCGATGGGAATACTAAAGAAAGCATTCTTTAGATCAATAACTGAAAACCAAGTCGCTGTAGAAGGTATCATCGTCAACAGAGCAGTGATATCTGGGACTACAGGAAACTGCGGTACGACAATCTTGTTTACCTCCCGAAGATCAATTACAAAACGATAAACAGGAGGCTGAGAAGGATCAGTGCGTTTAAGAACCGGAAGAACAGGACTGTTACATGTATTTCCTCTCGTTTCCTCAACCACACCCTTCTGAATCAAATCATGGACAATTTCCAGAAGTGCTTTCTCACCTTCAGTAGAGATTCTGTATTGCGGAATACGTGGCATTTCAGCATTGGGTTTAAGAGTAACAACATAAGGTGGGATCTCAAGACAACCAACGTCATTCGGACCCGTAGCCCAAAGCGTTTCGGGAAGAGAAAGCAATTCAGGTGGGAATTGATCTTTTGATAAGTACATTGGACTAGTCATTTTCTGTCCTAGAGTGAGGTATACACCAGAAGGTGAACAATATATCGTAGCATGCATTCTTTTTAATAGATCTAAACCCAACAGATTTTCACCACAACCATTCGTCAGATGAAGCGGAGCTTCTAAATCATAAGGGCCTATTGAAACAGGCAAAGGGCAAGAAACTGGATTGCGAACAGGGGCGCCAGAAAATCCTACAGATACATTCGTTAAGCCAGACAAAGGTGCGCCAGGGAGTTTAGAATGAATGATAGAGCTTCTCATGGCACCAGTATCTAAAAGAAATGGCTCTGAAACACCCATTGTAGTGACATTAACATAAGGTCCATTCTGATCCACTGGAATTGACGTAACCCCCTTACTTTGTCCATGGCTGTCCTATTCAAAATGAAGACTTTCATTCCCTCCTTCAATATACTGATCCTCACTGTAATACTGTGTAGACCTAACATTTTGCTGGTCAAAGTAATTTCCGGAGTTTGGAGGAACAAAAGAACGCTGCTCTTGGGTTAACACACCTCGACCTCTACCTCTATTTGCTGACTGAGGACCACCACGACCTCGTGAAGCAGATGTTGCTCCATTACGCTGCAACAATGCCGGACAACTGTTCTTAAAATGACCTTCCTCCCTACAATAAGCACATTGATTGGGACCTAGCAAAGGTCTTGGAATGAATGGTTCAGGCTTTTGATACAACCTCTGAAACTGCGGAGGCTGTTGAAACTGAGGCTGAACATAACGAGGAGGATAAGCCTGTTGCAAGAGAACTTTAGTTTTTAATTCTTTCGTCTTTTTCTCTTGTTTTTCCCTTTCTTCTTTGTCTCTATTTTCATAATATTGTGCAGTAGCCAATATCTGGGCGGAAGAAGAAACTGCCCATGAACTCTCGGAGTCTTTTAGCTTGTGTGATAGTTCAGGAAGCAAGTTATATACGAACTTATCCACAAATAATCGCTGTCCCCCTTCTGTAGCCATATCTTGACCACTGTGATCAATGAATGTCTCCTCGAATCGGGTAAAGAAATCGGAAACACTTTCATCTTTCTTTTGTTTACATGCTGCTAGCTTATCCCAATTAACTCTCAAAGCAGGCATCATTGTTTTCATTAATGTAATAATCCTACCAGGGAGTTCTGAGATCAAAGCGTCGGGCTTTGCACCACCTACTTGACCTCTATCTGCGGCAATAATAGCGTTCCAATCGCCGCCTAATTCTTGAGCGTGATCCTCTCTACGAATTTTAGCCCATATTGTCTGTGGAACTACATTTCCCATCAACATGTCAATATCTGCTAGATTCATAATACATGCATCAACTGTTTGCGACAACTCTTTATAGTAACCAGCAGGATTTTTGCGCGGATCTGGTAGTGACTGTTTAAGTGCTAAAACTTCAGACCTTTTCCAGGGGACATGTATCCATATGCGCTGAAAATGCGCAGGAATAGCTGGATTAGCACCTGCTGCTGCAACTTCTTCCTTCCATATTGGAGAAACCTCTCTCATGGGATAGTTTTTCAGTGCTGTCCTAACTGAAGGATCAGAATCAGGAAAAGTCTGTGAGAACAATAGGGATCTGAAAGAAATAAGTGTTCTGACAGCGTTTTCAACCTTAGGACCCACAATAAGTCCTTTGTCAAAGTCAGCCTGAACATCTAACAGATCCTGTGGGACCGAACCCAAATTCATATCCTCCCATTCTTTAGCGAGAGTATCGCACATAACTTTAAAAACATATCTCTGCGTAGGTGCATTCCATTGCAGAAAGGTGGACATAATATCAGACGTACTATATTGGGGACCCTTCTTGATCCATCTACAAGCAAGTGAGTCCAATTTTTCTCGCTCTTCGGAGTCTGGGAATTGACTACGAGACTGTCTTCGAGAAAAAGCTGGAGACACGTTTAAAGCTTCAAAGAAAGGTGATAAGAGACCAGAGACAGTATCTGCAAATCGCTTACGCATAGATGGAGAATTTGACATAAGGATAGGGGACAAGGTATTAGGTGAATTAACTAAAGGAGCATTAGGAATTGCCAAAGGAGCAGAAGGCAAAGGAGTTAAAGGCAAAGCTGGCATAGGCAATACTTGAGGAGGCAAATGTGGAAAAGCTGGAGCAGGCGGAAGCACAACTGGCGGCTGAACAGGCTGTAACATCGGGGGTGCATTAGCACCTTGTACATAGGGCGGAGGCAATTTCAATAAGTGGGACATTAAGGAATCTTCCTCAAAATCTTTTCTCTTATCAAGGGAAGAGATAGGCAACGTCGGATAGCATTTATCTATTGCCATTCGATGCTGTCTGTCTGAAATTTCCATTGCATTATCTATTTCATCATCTTTGAATTGCTGAGCAGCCTGTATAATCGTCATTCCCTGTGTTTTCCTATCTCGTTTCGCTTGTTTAATTTCTCTCTGTTTGGCTTCCTTACGCCAAAGGCGAAAAGAGTCAAACATTGCCGGCCGGGCTTTTCTTTTAAATAACGTTGCTTCTAAATTATCTAGCACATCAGTTTCGAAACTACCATTTTCTGGCCATTTTAAAACACCATCTTTCTTTGTATATCGGGTCCATGTCTTATTAAAGGCAATAGGACCAACACCATGTTTAGAATAGAGCTCATATGTGGGAGTTCCAACCGAAGGAATCGGACAGGAGTCCTCAAGCTGGGAGTCCCTATTACAACCAAAGCAACAAAGTTTTCCAAACTTAGTCAGACCAGACATCTCACGATTTTTACTGGCTGTTCACAAACATCAAGGGGGTAAAACTTTCAGTTTACACAGCACAAATGCACTTACCCCTCGGCTTTGGCCACTGCAATGGCCAAATCTAAGGACCTAAGGACAAAACAAAGACCAAAATTTGTGGGCGCGACCCACCAAATACTTAACTAAGGATGTCTTCTTACACCAACAGAGGCCCGTCTATCGTCTCGCTTTACCATACATCATCAAAGAAAGGGCCAAGGCAGGGCGGCAGTCAGGGCAGCAGTCGTCAGTAGCCGTCAGGAAGGAGTAACCGCGCTGAAAAAGACCTTCGGACCACTTCGACATACAGGGGTCGCTTGACGTGGCTCGCGATTCCTCCAGAATTTTCTTGCGGGGTTCCTCACGACCTTCAGGCAGAACCGGTACCGCTGAAGCCGCCCCACGTTGGGCGCCAGTTGAAGAACCAGAACCTTATGGGCCTGGCGGCGCAGGGTACGCCTGAAATCTCCTTGGATTCACCTGCCTCAACTAACAGAGACACGGGACACTCTGTCAGGCGTAAAAGATCAGATTTTATTAGCTGCAGCTAGTACAGTTGTCCAAGAAGTACACAAGGTATGTTCTCAGGAGACTGCCACTTTACTTTGTGGCGCACAATCTTATATACCGTATAAAAACCATTTATTAACTACATACACTCCCAGAACACATAGAAAGGAGCCAGTAAGAATAATGTAAAGATAGAACAGAGCCAATAGAAATGTCGGAAAAACAAGACAGCACCAATAGAAGGAATTGGAAAACAAAGTATCAAGTGACTTAAGGTTGCCTCCCCTCCAGCTGTGTTTGTCACCCCTCCCTTGAACTAATTCATTAACCGATCCACAACGAAGTTGCATGTGGTGCGATAAGTTTGTGTGCGTTTGGAGGACAGTTGTGAAATAAGAGAATACTAGCAAAGGACAGAGAAGGCCAGACGATAAGATAAGATCGGCGGAGAATAGTGTGAGCCTACAGATAGTTGAAACAAGGATTAGAAAACCAGACAGGGATTAGTGTACTCGGTCAGACCTTAATACCAGCCTTGTAAAGATAGAGGCAGAAGGCTGTTTTGAACACCATGTTGCAGAATAAGCAGAAAAGGCAGAATGGACTTCGTTCGCTGTGCTGCCTGAGTGAAGGCAACATAAAATGGCGGCGGGCCACAAAATGGCGGGTCGATATGATCGTATTAAAAATCGAATTTCCTCAGACCCTCCTTTTGCCAGAACTCAGGCAAGATACACAAACTCATGTTAATCTGAGTCGATGTCTATGGCCATGAGGTCATCAAGCTGTTGCTGTACCATCATTTTGATATTCTCTGCTCTTTGTGACTTGGGTTTGGGAATACATGCAGTAGCACATAGGTTGCAGATGGCAGGACCGCAGTGCATACAAAGACAACAAGAGAATATAAAAGCTAAAATTACTCCAAAGAATGTCAATACCTTCCAACCCCATTTGGACAGTAATCCCCAAAACCACTCTGAAAAGGACCAATCTCCTTCGTCCTGATGAATCGACTCGGAGATTATGTGTAACTTAGAGATAGCTTGGTATACTGTCGGAGCGTCATTAGGTATGAAAATACAGCAACTTGATCCGATCAATTTGCATACTCCACCACGGTCCGCAAGAACAAAGTCTAAGGCAACACGGTTCTGCAAGGTCATAAGACGATCAGCCTGTAGTTCAGCTGTAATGTTACTTAAAGCTCCTACAGTGATGTCTATGGTGGTTTCTACGACACGAACCAATTGCCTTATATTTCTGCTGTTGGCCATTGGACCCCAGAAGGGAAGAAATCCTTTGAGGAAATCTCCTCCCTCTTGTCCTGCTGTGTCTTTCGAATCCACAATCCCTCTGCCATATCTATTTTTATGATGGTTCGCAGGAGCGGTGTATGTAGGGGGAAGAAGAAAGGCTATATAACAAGTACCAGAGAAATCAGCTGGCAACCATGTATAAGCCCTATCGTGGCAAACGAAGTATGTACCTTGAGATGGTACTAACGGCAGTGAATTCAGGGCTGAATAAATATATGTATGGGAACATAAACTTTCTCTTTGTCCGGTGTTTGGAGTTCTACCATTTATTTGCAGACAGAAATTTCCTTGTTGGGGTATGACCCGTATCGGAGGAGATTTTCCTTGCTCAACCTTATCATTGAGGCTGGAAATGTAATTAGTTATGTTCCAATTGGTATATGCTTTTCTTTCATCTATGGAAGCTTCACTTTTTTCCATGATTTTAGCCATAGCTACCATTCCCTTTATCAATAAACTATGACTGAAATCTGAACCAACACTATGTGAACTGACAGGTTGTTTAATTTTACTTTGATATGCATTATTGAAAATGACAAAATAAGCCCAAGCGGAACCTTCATAGGAGAATGGAAGAACTAAATATGGCATTCCTTTTTCTACCGTATGTGGTATGAGTCCACACACCCAACAGTCAGTTGTATTGATCACTAACTGATGTTGATGTAACAACTGGACGAAGGAATTGTTAAAGTATTCAGTTCTTCTGATGAGTTCATGCTGGGGAAGAGTGTGAAATAGGTGCGGAGAGATAGTAGAAGAAGATGTAGAGGTAGGAGAAGAGACAACTTTTTGCTGCAGAGTAATAATGATCCAGTTTACAGATGCCAAAAGAATACACGACAATATAATGACGCATAGAGCAATACTACAACGACTATATATTTCTTTACAATTATTCTTTACATTTTTACTTTCTCTTTTATCTAATGTAGCCTCCATCTTTCTAAGTGGATGCTCACGGCAATCTTCCTCAATCACTGTAGTCACGATTATCTACCGTCCTATGACACTGTGAGGTCCTGCAGGCCTATTGCCACTTACTCAGGTCGTAACTAAGACTCCTACCGTGACCCTGCAACCGGGATAGAGTACTACATAGGAGAGAAATTTACAAGTTCTTTGGTCTTGGTCTCAAATTATAGCGTTCCTGTCCAGAGGCAGTCTGGTTTTGAAACAATGTTCCTGGATTTGTCGTGTTCAAGCGACGATGCGATGGTATTGCTTCTTGAAGGATGTCGTCGTCCTCTTTCTCAGAAAGTGTTCCAATTAGACGCGCATCACTGAATGGTACAAATTGCGGAACTTTCTCACTTTCAGAGTCACTGATGCCTCTACGGACCCACTGATCGAAAGGCAAGGGCAAAGGCACTTTCTTGCAGTGCACGGCATGCACCCAGTTTTTCTTTCCTTCGACTTTAACTGCTGTTCTTGTGGTCAAAAGAACCAGGCGTGGCTCTCTCCATCTGGGCTCCAAATTTCTCTGTCGTTGGAAATTTTTCGTGCAGACCCAGTCACCTGGTCGGATGGAATGACCTGGGTCTGTGGAAGCCTCTGGTAGAGCACTCTGAACCTGTTGATGAAGAACACGCAATTTAGTTGTAAGGTCATGCAAGTAGTCAATCAACATCGGGTATGGCAAGTCTGAGTATTTCTTAGGGCGAGGAACTCCCCATACATTAGCTGGGCGACCAAATATCACTTCGTAAGGGCTAAGCCCCAAACGAGAGTGTACTGCTGTTCTGGTGGACAGAAGAGCCAATAGTAAAGCATCAGGCCAATTAAGTCCTGTGCTAGCTTGCACCTTAGCAATTTTAAGCTTCAAGGTTCCATTGTAGCATTCTACTAAACCAGCCGACTGTGGGTGATTCGCCGCGTGGAACTTCTGTTTTATGCCAAGACCTGCACAAACTTTTTGCATGACTTGACCCACAAATTCGCTCCCATTGTCACTCCAGACAATGCGCGGCAAACCAAACCTAGGGAAGAATTCTTTCAAAAGTATTTTGGCAGTTGATAAAGCAGTATTGTCCTTCAGAGGGTAGGCTTCTACCCATCTAGAAAAAGCACATACTACCACCAGAACATATTTGAGGTTGTTGCATCGTTCCATGTGAATATAATCGATCTGCAACACCTCAAATGGATATGTTGGAGGAGCAAAATGACCTGCTGGAGTTGGGGTTCCCTTTCCCGGATTGTACATCAAGCAAACAATACAATGTTTTACTACATTATTTGCACACTTTGGGATCCCCTCATTTTGCCACACTGGAGCCAGAAGTTTACATATTCCTTTTGCACTTAGGTGAGCTGGACCATGTGCCATAGTAACTACAGGTAGTACATAAGCATCTGGTAACAGCCAACGTTGATGTTCTGATAATTCAACCCAACATCCCATCTCATCTAACATTCCTGTACTTTCCTTCCACTTTCTCAACTCATTCTCCGTAGCCTCTCCTTGAATTGATTTCACACTCTCTACTGTATCTTCACACATTCCCTTTTCTCTTACGCAGTTTGCGGGACCTGCAACATACATTCGACTTGTGTTGTCTCTGGCTGTCTTTTTCGCTACCTCATCTGCAAATGCATTTCCTCGACCAACATCGTCCACAATCTTTTTGTGTGCACTACACTTCACGATCGCTATCTAAGTAGGCATTGTAAGTGACTCAAGAAGTTCAGTCACTAATTGACCATGTTGTATCTTAGTACCATGGGAAGTAAAGAATCCCCTTTCCTTCCATAAACGCCCAAAGTTAAACGCTACACCAAAAGCGTATTGGCTATCAGTGTACACGTTTACTCTTTTTCCTTTGGATAACACACACGCTCTAGTTAAGGCTATCAATTCAGCTGCCTGAGCTGAATTATGTCTAATGCGTGCTGTCTCCACAATCGTATGCAAAGTAGTAATAGCGTAGGCTGAAACTGTATCTCCATTCGGGAGCTTGAAACAAGAACCATCTACCCATAGTGTTCCATCTGGATTCACTAATGGCGTGTCTTTTAGGTCAATTCTACCCTTAGTCTCTTCTTCAGTACGGAGAAAACAATCGTGCTGTTCAGAGACATCTCTCTCTTCTGGAAGAGGCAACAAAGTAGCTGGATTCAGGGTATTACATCGTTTGATGTGTATGTGACTAGCCAAAAGCGTCAGCTCATATCCGGACAACCGAGCACTCGTAAGATGCTGCGTTTTTGTCCTATTTAGTAAAGTATCCACTGCATGTGGCACCATAACAATGAGAGTATTATCTAGCACTACTCCAGCAGACTGTCGAATAGAAATTGCTGCTGCCGCTGTCGCCTTAAGACAACTAGGCAATGCTTTAGCTACTGGATCTAACGTAGCTGAGAAATATGCGCATGGTCGCTGTTGATCTCCAAAACGCTGCGTTAAGACTGACAATGCACAACCCTCTCTTTCGTGGACATAGAGCGTAAAGGGCTTACTGTAATTAGGAGTACCCAATACAGGAGCAGAACACAAAGCAATACGCAAATCAGTAAAACTCTTCTGACATTCGTCAGTCCACGGAAGAGGCTGAGGCGTATCTTTTAAAGTTAGCGCCAACAGCGGTTTAGCCAATAAAGAGAAACTCGGAATCCACTGTCTACAATAAGAAGTAATGCCCAAAAAAGCACGTACCTCTCTTTGTGTGGATGGCACTGACATTTGTGCAATTGCCTGAATTCGTTCGGGGGTCAATCGTCGTCCCTCCTTTGACAAGAGATGACCCAAATAAGTCACCTCGCGACAGACATATTGTAATTTAGAAGGAGAAACCTTGTGATTCAGATCAAACAAATGACGCAACAGTGCAACGGTCACGTTTTTGCAAATCTCCTCTAAATCAGCGGCAACTAATAAGTCATCCATGTACTGAATGAGAGCGGCACCGGACGGTAAGGAAAAGGCATCAAGATGACATTTTAGAGCTTGACTGTAAATAGAGGGACTTTCACAATAACCTTGAGGTGCGCGTTTAAACCGGAAGCTTCGGCCTCCGAGGGAAAAACCAAAAATATCTCTACTCTCTTCGGCGATGGGAATACTAAAGAAAGCATTCTTTAGATCAATAACTGAAAACCAAGTCGCTGTAGAAGGTATCATCGTCAACAGAGCAGTGATATCTGGGACTACAGGAAACTGCGGTACGACAATCTTGTTTACCTCCCGAAGATCAAATACAAAACGATAAACAGGAGGCTGAGAAGGATCAGTGCGTTTAAGAACCGGAAGAACAGGACTGTTACATGTATTTCCTCTCGTTTCCTCAACCACACCCTTCTGAATCAAATCATGGACAATTTCCAGAAGTGCTTTCTCACCTTCAGTAGAGATTCTGTATTGCGGAATACGTGGCATTTCAGCATTGGGTTTAAGAGTAACAACATAAGGTGGGATCTCAAGACAACCAACGTCATTCGGACCCGTAGCCCAAAGCGTTTCGGGAAGAGAAAGCAATTCAGGTGGGAATTGATCTTTTGATAAGTACATTGGACTAGTCATTTTCTGTCCTAGAGTGAGGTATACACCAGAAGCTGAACAATATATCGTAGCATGCATTCTTTTTAATAGATCTAAACCCAACAGATTTTCACCACAACCATTCGTCAGAAGAAGCGGAGCTTCTAAATCATAAGGGCCTATTGAAACAGGCAAAGGGCAAGAAACTGGATTGCGAACAGGGGCGCCAGAAAATCCTACAGATACATTCGTTAAGCCAGACAAAGGTGCGCCAGGGAGTTTAGAATGAATGATAGAGCTTCTCATGGCACCAGTATCTAAAAGAAATGGCTCTGAAACACCCATTGTAGTGACATTAACATAAGGTCCATTCTGATCCACTGGAATTGACGTAACCCCCTTACTTTGTCCATGGCTGTCCTATTCAAAATGAAGACTTTCATTCCCTCCTTCAATATACTGATCCTCACTGTAATACTGTGTAGACCTAACATTTTGCTGGTCAAAGTAATTTCCGGAGTTTGGAGGAACAAAAGAACGCTGCTCTTGGGTTAACACACCTCGACCTCTACCTCTATTTGCTGACTGAGGACCACCACGACCTCGTGAAGCAGATGTTGCTCCATTACGCTGCAACAATGCCGGACAACTGTTCTTAAAATGACCTTCCTCCCTACAATAAGCACATTGATTGGGACCTAGCAAAGGTCTTGGAATGAATGGTTCAGGCTTTTGATACAACCTCTGAAACTGCGGAGGCTGTTGAAACTGAGGCTGAACATAACGAGGAGGATAAGCCTGTTGCAAGAGAACTTTAGTTTTTAATTCTTTCGTCTTTTTCTCTTGTTTTTCCCTTTCTTCTTTGTCTCTATTTTCATAATATTGTGCAGTAGCCAATATCTGGGCGGAAGAAGAAACTGCCCATGAACTCTCGGAGTCTTTTAGCTTGTGTGATAGTTCAGGAAGCAAGTTATATACGAACTTATCCACAAATAATCGCTGTCCCCCTTCTGTAGCCATATCTTGACCACTGTGATCAATGAATGTCTCCTCGAATCGGGTAAAGAAATCGGAAACACTTTCATCTTTCTTTTGTTTACATGCTGCTAGCTTATCCCAATTAACTCTCAAAGCAGGCATCATTGTTTTCATTAATGTAATAATCCTACCAGGGAGTTCTGAGATCAAAGCGTCGGGCTTTGCACCACCTACTTGACCTCTATCTGCGGCAATAATAGCGTTCCAATCGCCGCCTAATTCTTGAGCGTGATCCTCTCTACGAATTTTAGCCCATATTGTCTGTGGAACTACATTTCCCATCAACATGTCAATATCTGCTAGATTCATAATACATGCATCAACTGTTTGCGACAACTCTTTATAGTAACCAGCAGGATTTTTGCGTGGATCTGGTAGTGACTGTTTAAGTGCTAAAACTTCAGACCTTTTCCAGGGGACATGTATCCATATGCGCTGAAAATGCGCAGGAATAGCTGGATTAGCACCTGCTGCTGCAACTTCTTCCTTCCATATTGGAGAAACCTCTCTCATGGGATAGTTTTTCAGTGCTGTCCTAACTGAAGGATCAGAATCAGGAAAAGTCTGTGAGAACAATAGGGATCTGAAAGAAATAAGTGTTCTGACAGCGTTTTCAACCTTAGGACCCACAATAAGTCCTTTGTCAAAGTCAGCCTGAACATCTAACAGATCCTGTGGGACCGAACCCAAATTCATATCCTCCCATTCTTTAGCGAGAGTATCGCACATAACTTTAAAAACATATCTCTGCGTAGGTGCATTCCATTGCAGAAAGGTGGACATAATATCAGACGTACTATATTGGGGACCCTTCTTGATCCATCTACAAGCAAGTGAGTCCAATTTTTCTCGCTCTTCGGAGTCTGGGAATTGACTACGAGACTGTCTTCGAGAAAAAGCTGGAGACACGTTTAAAGCTTCAAAGAAAGGTGATAAGAGACCAGAGACAGTATCTGCAAATCGCTTACGCATAGATGGAGAATTTGACATAAGGATAGGGGACAAGGTATTAGGTGAATTAACTAAAGGAGCATTAGGAATTGCCAAAGGAGCAGAAGGCAAAGGAGTTAAAGGCAAAGCTGGCATAGGCAATACTTGAGGAGGCAAATGTGGAAAAGCTGGAGCAGGCGGAAGCACAACTGGCGGCTGAACAGGCTGTAACATCGGGGGTGCATTAGCACCTTGTACATAGGGCGGAGGCAATTTCAATAAGTGGGACATTAAGGAATCTTCCTCAAAATCTTTTCTCTTATCAAGGGAAGAGATAGGCAACGTCGGATAGCATTTATCTATTGCCATTCGATGCTGTCTGTCTGAAATTTCCATTGCATTATCTATTTCATCATCTTTGAATTGCTGAGCAGCCTGTATAATCGTCATTCCCTGTGTTTTCCTATCTCGTTTCGCTTGTTTAATTTCTCTCTGTTTGGCTTCCTTACGCCAAAGGCGAAAAGAGTCAAACATTGCCGGCCGGGCTTTTCTTTTAAATAACGTTGCTTCTAAATTATCTAGCACATCAGTTTCGAAACTACCATTTTCTGGCCATTTTAAAACACCATCTTTCTTTGTATATCGGGTCCATGTCTTATTAAAGGCAATAGGACCAACACCATGTTTAGAATAGAGCTCATATGTGGGAGTTCCAACCGAAGGAATCGGACAGGAGTCCTCAAGCTGGGAGTCCCTATTACAACCAAAGCAACAAAGTTTTCCAAACTTAGTCAGACCAGACATCTCACGATTTTTACTGGCTGTTCACAAACATCAAGGGGGTAAAACTTTCAGTTTACACAGCACAAATGCACTTACCCCTCGGCTTTGGCCACTGCAATGGCCAAATCTAAGGACCTAAGGACAAAACAAAGACCAAAATTTGTGGGCGCGACCCACCAAATACTTAACTAAGGATGTCTTCTTACACCAACAGAGGCCCGTCTATCGTCTCGCTTTACCATACATCATCAAAGAAAGGGCCAAGGCAGGGCGGCAGTCAGGGCAGCAGTCGTCAGTAGCCGTCAGGAAGGAGTAACCGCGCTGAAAAAGACCTTCGGACCACTTCGACATACAGGGGTCGCTTGACGTGGCTCGCGATTCCTCCAGAATTTTCTTGCGGGGTTCCTCACGACCTTCAGGCAGAACCGGTACCGCTGAAGCCGCCCCACGTTGGGCGCCAGTTGAAGAACCAGAACCTTATGGGCCTGGCGGCGCAGGGTACGCCTGAAATCTCCTTGGATTCACCTGCCTCAACTAACAGAGACACAGGACACTCTGTCAGGCGTAAAAGATCAGATTTTATTAGCTGCAGCTAGTACAGTTGTCCAAGAAGTACACAAGGTATGTTCTCAGGAGACTGCCACTTTACTTTGTGGCGCACAATCTTATATACTGTATAAAAACCATTTATTAACTACATACACTCCCAGAACACATAGAAAGGAGCCAGTAAGAATAATGTAAAGATAGAACAGAGCCAATAGAAATGTCGGAAAAACAAGACAGCACCAATAGAAGGAATTGGAAAACAAAGTATCAAGTGACTTAAGGTTGCCTCCCCTCCAGCTGTGTTTGTCACCCCTCCCTTGAACTAATTCATTAACCGATCCACAACGAAGTTGCATGTGGTGCGATAAGTTTGTGTGCGTTTGGAGGACAGTTGTGAAATAAGAGAATACTAGCAAAGGACAGCGAAGGCCAGACGATAAGATAAGATCGGCGGAGAATAGTGTGAGCCTACAGATAGTTGAAACAAGGATTAGAAAACCAGACAGGGATTAGTGTACTCGGTCAGACCTTAATACCAGCCTTGTAAAGATAGAGGCAGAAGGCTGTTTTGAACACCATGTTGCAGAATAAGCAGAAAAGGCAGAATGGACTTCGTTCGCTGTGCTGCCTGAGTGAAGGCAACATAAAATGGCGGCGGGCCACAAAATGGCGGGTCGATATGATCGTATTAAAAATCGAATTTCCTCAATATCAAGACACTTGAAAAATTTTAAAAAGCAGTAATGTAGTGCTATAGGCAAATTCTATGTAGTGAAGACATTTATGAAGTGTGGCTGTTTATTCCCAGGTCTTTGCTCAAGATTTTGAGGCATTGTAGTATGTTGAATAATGTAGAAGGTAGGTGTGTCCCATTTAGAAGTGGTTCATCTGATTCTCTAATTGCAAGCATGGTTCTAAAGGGGTATTCTATTGTGCTCATCTCAGGAATGTATTCAGTGTATTTTACCAAATTATGGATGGTTGTTCATAGGGCCTGGTAGAAAGTCATTTTTTCAGTTGCAAATGTATAACTGTTAACTTCTTAACTTAAAGTTGAGGGCCCTATAAGACTTTTACAAGAGTAACCCCCTTAAGGTACCTAGAAAATTGTCCATGAGTGCAGGGTGTTGACTTACTTGAAGTCTATAAACCCCTCAGGACACTGACACAAGCACTGGATGATGTCATCAGTGATGTCATCATTGAATTCACTTGAAATGTCATCATTGATGTCATCACTGATGTCAATGTCATGTCATGAGTGATGTAATATATGAGATCATAAGCAGTGCATGGTGAGAGTGCAATTAGTTAACTAATTGGAACTGGCAAATATCTGTGTTTTTCAGTTTTTTAATCTAATTTCAATGCCTTCCTTCTAAACCTCTATTTTGCTTTTTCTGTGAAACAATTATTAAAATATAAGACGTCAAAGTCACAACTAATAATTGAATATAAACATTCCCTGACTATTCCTATTTTATTGCCAATTAAATGCTTTGCTGCTATTTCACAAAGGGTTGTAAGAGTATATAAAAGTGTATTACAACATTGGAACGTTGGCAGCTCCATTGAAAACAATGGAGTGCTCCTGGCTTTTACTGGCCGGTAAAAGCCCGCAGCACCAACATTCCAATGTTCTCTTTGTTCACAGCAAGAGCTGTGAACAAAGCCTCACGGAGCCCGAGGGGATTTTAATCCCCTCGGGCTCCGTGAGGAATTTGTTTTATTTAATAGAACATTCTGCCCTGAGTGGCAGAATGTTCTAATAGCCTTAGAACCCGCCGTAGCGGGCTCTACTGGCCATTAAAGGCAACTTTAAAGAGTATATAAAAGTGTATTGAAGAGGTTATTATTTACAAAATGTACAAACCCCAAAATGCCTTTGTGAAACCATCTATGTATTTCTTTCTTCATGGAGTCACCTCTAATTATGATTGTTTGATGTTCTTCCATTCAATTAGCACATATGATTTTCTTGTGAAGTTAGACAAACAATCCTATCAGGTGCTCTCATTAAGGATTATATTTCACCATGGGAAGGAGTAGACGATAAGGAGAGCAAGAGTAGATAAAGCTAAAGTGTTTGGCATTAAAACACACAACTTGACAAACATCATGTAATGCTGCCAAAGAGCCGATTTCTGCAAGCTATATCTTTTCCACTGCTATGCAGAAACATTCAAGTTCCAACATGGCTACCTTTTTACATTGCTTTTACTATTTGTTCTATGACTTCCAAATTTGATCAAGTGAGGAAATAGCGAAAGATCAATAAAAGCCAGCATTGACAAAGCCAGAAGGAGTTGGTATCAAACATAGCCTGACAACGATTAACCAAAGTTGCAGATATATTCCTGCTGCAACATATGTTTTCCACTTTTCATCTAGGGGATGTTTTCTACAGCTATTTAGAAACATCCCTAGTGCAACATGACCGCTCTTTTAGCCAAGGGCGTAGTATTTTTTTCTGTTAGGTGTATTTCTTAGAAACTCAATTTTGTTTATAGCAAAAACGCTTTGCAGCAGGCATGGTGTCTAGGGGTGCATTACTCTAAAGCTAAAGCATGGGATCAACTGAGCTTGTCTGGACCGTGGAAGAAAAAGTACACAACACAGAGCTTGTTAAAGCCACAAAGATAGGTCTTACAGGACTGGAAAAAGCAGATGCAATCTGTGTGGTGGACTAGGAGCAGAAAAGTGTCCATTGGCCAATGACAGACTCACAATGTCCAGCTCTGGCTAGTCACTAGCTCACTCTTTTACAGAGCTAACCAGAGGTTCACATTAGAGTGTGCCACCAATTTACAGAAGCCAGAGGTTACATCATACAATGGAAGAATTTGGGTATATTCATACAGAGGCTTATATATGACATTCACACCTCCTTCCGAGCATCAAAAGCAGATCCACAAGAGACAAGTTGCTTTTTTAAAGCAGGGGTTTCAACAAGAGCTTCTCAAACCGAGGATTGAAAAACATTGGCCCTCATTGTGAGAGGGCATCACATTGAACAGCCTCCTGGGTGTAGATTGTGTTTCTGGTAATCAGTGAATAGGTTTTGGTATTTAGAGGTGCACATTTTGTGCCCCGTTCCCATTTACACTCCTCGAAATGGATGATAATTAGGGGTGGGGATAACTTGTGTAATTTGCTGTAGCCTAGTTATACATTACAGCAAAATTATGCAGAAATATTCAAGAAACGTAACCCAGCATCTAGTGCTAGTTTCAAAATGGACCTGAGGATGCATTTAGAGCTAGAAATGGAGTGGTAAATTCAACAGAAAATGAACGGCAGCAGCCATCAGCTTGCTACGTTCATTGGACGTGTGGTAGGATGTTTCTGCCAAATCTGGCGTAATCTTGGAAATGTAGGCGATAATAAGACTAATGAAAAATTAAAAATTGAAAATCAACATTTTGTGCAAGTCTAATGATACTGGACCACTTGTGCATGTTATTCCACATTCTAGGGGCCACAGAGAGTGCATATGTGCTACATGTAAGCTGCATCAGGTCTCATACAGTGAACATAGCACTGAGAAAAACCCTCTGCAAATTGCAACCTAGTAGTATTCCCAATTCGACTTCAATCATTAGTTTAGACCTAAATCAAGATTTATTGGCCTCTCATAATGAGGGATAATTTCTGTGATTGTGAGATGTAGAAAATATTTTCTTCCTTTCTATTAGGGCTTTGCTCTATTGCGAAACAACACGACAATGCCAAGTGTCATAGTAATATTTAATTTCCAAGGCAAAAGATATTTTGCACTTCGAATGATTTACATCACTTTGTCATTACGGAGCATTAGTGGGGGTAGTGGGGTCACCACAAACCCTTGTATGTCTTGACACGAAGCCCAATCTTCAAAATGCACTATCTTCAAAACAAGCTAAACCATTCACAAAGCCACAACCAGCACCACCCCTTACCTTGCAGATAAGATCACCATTACTGGTGATTCTCCGCACACCTGCAGTCAGGATACCATCCGACTGCAACCTAAGAAGTGTTAAAAAAAAAACAAGGCAGCAGACCTTTTCCCTCTATGCATGCAGGAGCTGGAACGACAGCTCCTTCCCAGGACCAAACCAACGCTGCTCCAATTTAGGAACAAGCATTGACAATAGGTCTGGCTTTATCAGAATATTGTACGGTAATGTGAAGCATTACCAGCAAATAGCATGATATATGTATTTGTTTGGAAGCAAATAACTGTAATAATATTGATGTAGGTTAAAAGGTAGGGTGTAAGACCTAAACAGCCTTATTGGTTAATGGCTGCCTTCCTCCCATCTGTGGTAGCAGAATTAAAAAACTATAGATGAACCAGTTATGTAAGACACTTTAACAGCATTACAATATCATATGTATGCCCCTGAATTTTCAAGCTCAGGCAGCTGGATAAATAAAAAATGATCACAGCTGTGTGGAGGGCAAGCACTTTTTTGTGGAAGCACTCAACCTCTGCCAAACCAAGACATATACTCTTGGCTCCAATATTTTAGCAAAGCCAAGCCCCTAGCTAGTGATGCTCACATTCTTCTCTTGGCGACTTCTGCGCTGTTCAGCCAGAGCATAAAAAGTGGAAGGTACACCTCTTCAAATGAAACCACAATGCTTTAACCATCCACAACTCAAATTCCTCTCCTATTACTTAATGTCTTTGACGGGGTACAGTACTGCATTGCCTATTGGCTAAGTTCACACTGAAGAAATAGCATAGATAATCATACAAGATAACTTAACCTTGCATTGTGTCAAACATTTGCACCTCCTTGAAGGAATCGTTAACAATCAGAAATGTTTTGATTTCTCAAACAAAATGCATTGTGTATGTGCACACAACAAGATGGACCCATTTAGAGTGTATCTAAGTTTGGGAATTCGTAATGGAAGGGTATGCCTCAACTTCAGATTCTATGCTGGACAACACACACTGATAATTGCGAGTTTGTGTGCCATGCAAGACAGTCTTTTCGTGCACCAGAGCAAGGGATGACATCAGCAGAAGGCCAATCTCAATAGCTATGGTTCCCAGCTCAGTTTTCTCCCTAAAGCAACACAAGGCAGAAAATTTAGGCCCATATTTATACTTTTCTAGCGCCACATTTGCGTCATTTTTGTGACGCAAAAGCGGCGCAAACTTGCATAATACAATTGTATTTTGTACGTTTGTGCCGTTTTTGCGTCAAAAAACGGCGCAAATGCGGCGCTAAAAAAGTATAAATATGGGCTTTAGTATCTGTGCTATGCTGTACGGAAAATTACTGAATCTTTCCCTATGAAGTAATCATTTCCATACTGACATCCAAGTGGTACAAACATACCTCTACCTACCAACACATTTAACATTTGTAACTGATATTAATGACTATGTTGTGTTTTCAGTTGATTCTCAAGGAAGCTCTAGGTTGTGTCTCCACATCTTTAGGCCTCAAAACTCAAAATGCTTATTAGTAGACAGATTTTCTTAGTTTGTACTTGTGAGTCTGGTAATGGGATAAAACCAATCAACACTGTGCAATTTTCACACAGATTTGAGCACCAGAGTCTGATATAATAAACAGACCGCAGGCAAGCGAACATAATTGGACAATAAATTCGATCTTGCCCAGTGACATCATGAGCAAGTAGACCGAAGGTCAAATTGTTTATCGCTGTCAAGAGATAAACCACTCATCTTGAGTTTGGATTTACAGCGCCATTTTATGTATCCCTGCCCGCTGTGTATTCGTTCCGATTTATCACTCGCAGAGTTCTCCTCACTGCAGTCACTCCGCAACTTCAGGCTGGGAGAATGAGTGGTGTTTCCTTCTGTGATGAAAAATACTAGTTTTCATCTCTGTTGCGCCTTCCCCACATTTGAAGCAAATCACAGTTTTTACTCTGTCAGATTCAAAAGTTCCAGCTGATAAAAGTGCAGATTTATAGGAGAAATAAGTGCCTGAGGGAGTACAATTGCAGCGTTCCCATGGAACTGAAGGCTACATCACCAAACCTTGCTGACTTTTCTCTTTGTAAAGTGCTTTGTAGTTATTCATCACTTGTTATAAATCAGTTCAAGACATCTGAGCATTGTTTTTAAAATGCAAGGAATATAAAGGTCAACGCAGTAGCATTTACTTTGGGAAAAGATGATATCATGCTGATTTTTTGCACCACATTTTTCATTTTAATTATTAAAGAAAGTAAGACAATGGACAAATTCACATCTGACCCTCGTCTGCCCAGTGCATACATCTAGAAAATAATAAAGTATACAAAGATTTATGGTTTAAGCATGAGTGTATTAAACATGTAAGAGGGTTCTTAATTGTAAAGGCTTTTGGTGAACAAAAACTAGTGTGATGTCCATAGTGTGGCAATATCAACATTTCACTTGTCCCATTGGCACACATACATGAATGCTCACAACTTTGGCAATTACTTGTATGCAGACGACACCCAGATTGACCTCATACAAGAAGGAGGTCTTACATTATCAGACTTTCTCAACCCAAGCATCTATTCAGCTGCTTGGTAACATTCTTCACAAAACTTTAAGGTTTAGAAGATTTGGAGAAAGAGCCATCAATGTACAGGGTGTCTCCTTCTGGAACTCTTCTCAGTCATTGAAAATTTAAAAAGTATTTCTCAAATTTAGAATAGGCCTATTCAGTTACCATTTTACTTCAAGTATGCCTTTGACCACAAAGACCTAAGACAAACTTGCATCTTCTGCATTTTAATTCCTGTAGATTCATGTTCAATGGCCAGTCAGACACGGAAGTCTGGCATAATAACATAATGACCTTAAAATTAAAGGTTTTTCCATCATTGAAAATATTTTAGACTTCACTGTATGCAATTTACTTTGGTTATTTTTAGGGGCCAGCGCAAAGCGCTCTGTCCAGTGTTGTAATCTCTCTTTGGCCTTCTAACCACACCCATGTGATATCAGTCACTTTCATTGGTTCGTGGGCTTGCCTTTTAAAATCCGCTTGCTTTCATTAGTGAAAGGCATGTATACATCATGCCTTTTTCTGGTGTTTAGCCCTAATCGAGCGCACTGACTAGCTACTGAAAACAAACGAGAACCGATGTTTTCTGTCCGGTTTCTGGTCTACTTTTTCTCTTTATTTAGCAGCGCGATCTCGCTGGGCAGTAGTCGAACGCTTTGCATAACATCGATCCTGTTACATTGGTAATTGCACTTTTGCCGTTACATAGATAATTGCACTTTTGCCGGTTACATTGACAATTGCACTTTTGCCGATAGGTTTCACTGCGAGTGAACTTTTATTTCCCTTTGTATGTCTGCTTTGCGCTTATGACGGCCGTCAGCTCGCTTATGTGAAACTTTTACTTTTCTGTTTATGTGGCAAGTAAAGTCTGGTTGGTTATATGAAACAGTTTTACTTTTAATTTTCAATTTATGTGGCAAGAAAAGTCCGGTTAGAAGTTTACAATGCTAATAGCTCTACCTCGAGCAAACGCGAGACCCACTGCATTGCAAATGCTTGTTGATATGTGCTCCCACTCCTGTGGCATTTCTAGAAAGTAAAAGTACACCTATCTCCAGCTGTCTACCCCCACCAACTCCACCACTGGAGCTTTAAGATGGTATCATGTCATTTAGCACTTTTCAAAAATTGTAAATAAAATACAATAAGCTGATCTGTGACTCCTCCTTCTGGAACCTTTACCAGAATTTCGCGTATAGACATATGTGTGATGTTCTAGTGTCCCCTGTAGTGTATTTTTATAGGAGTAGTAGTATCCTGTTTTGAAGTAGATGCATTATACAGTCCCTCAAGCAAAGATTGAACCGCTTTCTCCAGAATTTGAATTACTTTTACTGGATCTTTGTCAGGGGAAAACATGTTTGCAGAGATAGACGTAGAGGTCAGTGAAAGAGAAAAGCAGCATGTACTTCTCCCATTATAAACTAGTGAGGACTGCATTGTTGACATTTCTTTCGAATTTGTGGACATATACTCACATAGGATTAAAAGAATGAAATGAAGTAAGCAAATACTTCTCAATCCATTGTTCTACATCAGTATAAATATTATTTTTTAAATATTGGAGGTTTGTAAGGCCTTAAAGTTCAGAGATTTGGTATACACATTTACAATTATAAAGTGCAGAGGGGCCACAGCATTCAGAAATCTCTGTATCTGGGTTAGGACGTATATGGTTTGTAGTGAATCCACCTCATCTGCAGTTTTGAGTATGTGTTGTATATATGTGTGTGTGTGTGTGTTTATGTGTGCACACCTGCACGGCCACCATTAGGGGCCAATTTACAAACCCTTTGTTGCATCTAAGTGACATTGACATCAGCTAAATGTATTTTTTGTTCTCACAAACAATAGATTCTGAACCAGAATCAGGACTGTGGATTCTTACATGCATTTTTGCCACTTCTAACATTGGAAAAGTGCATTTCTCTGCCATTTGGATAATCCACAGGTGTAAGTTTATGTCTAACAGACAAATTTAAACTAGTCACAGCTTTTGCACATAAGGGAATGTATTTTAGAAGGAGCCTTGGGTGTGCAAGGAGCATGCATGCTGTCTTTCTCTGCTAAAGGTAATTTAGGTATTACAGAAGGGGCCATAGATGTTTTTACAGGGCTCTCTGTAATAAAGATTGTCCGGTGCCACATGTATCAATGACATGATCTTAAGGGGTGTTTCTTAATTTACAACGGAGCCCAATGCAAATTAGGGAACATTTTGTCCTTGTGTCCATAATGTAATATAGATTCAGGTGCAGAGGCAAACGAGCTGTTGTGCATTGGCTGTGTGCCACAAAGAAGTGGTTCACAATCAGCGTACCCCCCCCCCCCACCCATATTCCCAGCTGAAAGGGAGAGAAGGGGATAGTATATATTATGTCATAGTATGTCTTGCTAAAGTGGGAGCCAAAGACCCAATACATTATTAGCACTATGCCACATTATTCCCACCGGTGCATTTACTCCCATGTTTGCCTATCTATGTAGTTGAAAGGATACCTTCCTGCTGGTAATCTTCGGTGCCAAACAGTGTCATCTAAAATGAGCCATTGTCCAAGGCCTGATATGCACTGGAAGGCAGATTGCAATGGTTCCACTTCTTCCAGAACCTCCAGTTATACAGTTCACAAATCTGAGTTTCTCAAAGTCTTTATCTGTTTAAAATGAGCTTACCAATAGACTGCTTAGCCATATCCCAATGGTTTAAGGCTTTGACTTCAAATTTGTATTTTGTCAGCCATTTTCATTATTTGGCCCAGCTGTTATGAACAGGATTTCCTGCTGACAGATAGATTTAACATCATTGTTCAATTGAGACATTTTGTGGTGCGTTGTTGGCATACTGGTTGCTATTAATTGGCATCTATGCTGTTTAATACCATTTCCAAATTGAAAATTCCAAACAGATTTCTAAAATATGCACTTCACTCTTGTCTTATGTTATGTTACATAGTTTTTGTACAGTGCTAAATATCCAATTGTTTGATGCTGTTGGGATTTTTAGTGTTCGGACTGACAGCTGTAGGTTGTTTGCATTTCCATGGCAGGCATTCTATGTGTTGCATGATCTTCCAGTTAATCACTGTGAGAGTAATCAGAGTGTCTTCTATTGCTGACACTGTCTTGGTTACATACGATTGTGATACTGGTACAGCAAGTGTGTTCTTTTCAGGTGGCAGCAATGAGTTGGAGGATGGAGTCAATAGTCTCTCATGCTGGTGATTGCATAGTGATTCATGTTCCAAGAGGTGGTTTCAAAATGCTGAGAGACGAAGAATAGGCCAGTGTGTAATAGAACAGAGACGCCCTCTAGAAAGTAGGACTGTGTTCTGTGCTACAGTTCCCTCCTATGCAAGAACCAGAAGCTCTTGGGAACATGAATTCTGCTAGATTGGAGCACTATATAGCAAATGGACTCTTCAAAGCTTTTTGCAGATAGAAAACACAATGTCCGACATCTAGAACACACACAAAGAGTGATGGGAGGAATGCTTGTGAATAATTGAAATCACTGCATTCCAACCCATAATTAGTCACCCACTGTGCCAATCTAGCCAGAGATCCGTCTTATGCAAATCAATTCTGAGTACTCCTCATGAGAACAGGCCATGTTGAACTGTTAGGCAAGGTCCCCTCAGGAAGGCGACATAACCAACTCCAGACCGGTTTCAGCCTCATTAGGTCTCGTCACTGAGGTACAGCATGGGTTCTACAGACCAGCGGAGAGGAGACCCACAACTGGGAACCCTCACTGAATTGGTGTCTAATAAAAGCCTTTTCTTCGTCTCTCTTCTTTTCAATCAAGCGCCTTAAATGCGTATTTTGATTGTTGACTAGTTGGCTAGTACATTTCTGTGCATAGTTTAGAACAACTGACACTTTGAATATCATACCTACCTTAATAATCTAGCAAGAAGACATCTGTGTGGGCAAAGGAACTCTTTTCTATTCAAATGTCTGCAGTTTTTTCTGAACACAGACTTTCCATAGAAGAAAGTCGCAGCCAAGGCGGCCTTGACAGCTGACGAATTTGACATATTTTTTTTAAAAGTTGTACTGAAAACAGCGCACTGTTTACATTTTGGTGTCACATGGCGTTTAGGGAAGCTATGTAAATGAAAACTGCATTTCTGACAGTCGAGCCACAGTGACATATTAAAGAACATATTGGCTGAGAAGTGACAATTATAAATAGCTGGCACGGTGGCTCAATGCATTAGCGAGCTAGTCTTTTGATTCCGCTGTAATTATAGTAGGAACTCTTCCCTCCCTGCGGTGGGTGAACGCTCTCTATTAGAGTCCAGGCAGTAAATGATTAGTCCTCCGTGTCCCAGGCACACAGACTGCTTTCAGATTATGAGGGGAGACTGCAGGCTTTATTGTACTCTGATTCCCATGGCAAGCGCTGTGCCTGTATAATGTGAAGTTGCAAAAAGGAACTAAAAGAATTTGTAGAACATCCTCCAGCTGGCGAGCACCTACTTTTCTTTAATTTCCAGCAAGCACATTGTGCCAACACTGGCGGAGATTTCCTTGCATTATTTATATTGTTTTTAGCTCTTTAGGGGACTTAGGGAAAAAAGCCTACCAGCAGACGGTAAGTCTTTTATTACTTTCACTGGACACAGTTACAGCAGTAGGTACAACCCTCGGTGGGGCAGGG
The DNA here is from genome assembly GCF_031143425.1 of Pleurodeles waltl. Taxonomy (NCBI): domain Eukaryota; kingdom Metazoa; phylum Chordata; class Amphibia; order Caudata; family Salamandridae; genus Pleurodeles; species Pleurodeles waltl. The sequence goes on along the minus strand of NC_090449.1, from coordinate 682,441,716 downwards.
CCTTTGCTATGGGCCGGGGATGTTTATGGGACTCCAAAGTGAGAGAATTTCTCTTGTCTTGACAACCACTTAATTCAATGGTACTATTGTGCAAAATAAGTATGCAACCCAGATGCAATACATTCCCATGGACACAACTGTAAAAGATTGTTTTTTTAAAAGATAGAATTAATTTACAGAGCCATACAATGTAGTGTTCAAATAGTTCCTATCACACAGAAAGGGCAAGAGGGAACACGTTGCTGCCAAAATCAATGGTCAGTGATAGGTGGACATAAAAACACAGAGGATTTGATGTGTGGATGTACATGATCTCATAGAAAAGCACATTGATAGGATACCAACTTTGAGAAACAATTCCACCTCAAATGTTGCATTAAAGTTGTCAAGATAAGTAACAGCTTCCCATTTGGTAGAAATAAATTCATAGATTTCATGCTTTAATTGCTTTGTGTACGTGCTTTAAAAGTGTGAATACCATTAATATAGAAAATGGGTTGTTTTTCATGCTCTGATTGTTCCACAAGGATCACAAACATAACATTTCCATTCACCACGTTACCTTCCCATATCTTGTAACTTGGTAGTGTTTCACTTTTTATTAAGTTGCTGCTTGAGAGATTTACTCTAAACTGCTTTTCCTTATTTTAAGTGTCCCTTTTCCCTCTCACATGCCTTCTCCCTCCTTCCTCCCTCTCCCCTTATTTTAGTCTCTTTGGCGGGGACATCTAAACCTTCTCTTTCCCCATTTTTTAGGCCTCGCCTACTAAACAACACACATCTGTTGCAAGACAAATTGTGGGTTCACCAGGAACATACAGGAGCTTGAAGCCCACCTTACCATTGGTTATCTTTCCTGTCTCTCTGCTTCCTATTCACATTCCAGCTTGTCAACAGTATTGCCTCTTTACCATCATTTACTTTTGATTGACTGGCTTCTATGCTTCCACTTCTTGATTTTCTAGCACTACTTTTTTCTTTTGTTTAAGAACTCCATGAGAATGCATGATTTTTGCAATTACCTTTTTGTGTACTTTTATTCCACTGCACTCTGTGTTGCTCTCTGCCATCTTTGTTCGTCCCAGCCCTTACCCATGTTGCGCTACCTCTCATGTATTTTTTCTGTTGCTTTCTTGCTCATGTGCTTCTCCCCCCACTTGCACCATGTTGCTTTCTCACCCATTGCTTCTCCCCACCACCTGTGCCCTCCTCTCTCACATGTGCTTATCATCGCCACACCTGCACTCCACACAGTGCTTCTCCTGTGGTGCTCCAAGTTGCTCTGTCACCCATTGTTTCTCCTCCCAAACTCTCACACTCTCTCTTACTTACCCTGGGTTGCTTTTGATCCCAGGTTGTTTCCGCGCCCCCTTGGTGCATCCAGCCCGCTGCTTCCTTCACCAGTTTTATTTTTTTTAAATAAAACGTTGGTGCTTTTTTCAGGTACTGATCCAACTCAGATTGATAACTAAGCAGAAAAAAACAGTCTCATCATTTTTTATGCACGCACGTGTGGTGTACTTGCCTGCAAAAATGAGGTGGTGGCCAGGTCAAAGCTTTTTTTTTCATTTCTTAGCCATGCTGCACAGCTTTGAGGATGAGCATGACTATAAAACAGTAGAAAAAACAAAACGCCCCAGAGACTGGAAATTGGCTTTGCCAATGCTTGTTACAATGAATCCACTCATTCCTAGTTTTTCCACTTTTTATTGATGGACCCCTTTCCATACCCTCATTCCTCCTTTAATCATTTTCTCTACAATGCCCGCCTTGCCCTTATCTGTTTTTATCTTTTTTCTGCTCCTCTACATTCATTATTCTTATTTTTTAGTTCCATCCATCTCATGGTTTTAGATAAGAATAGACATGAGAAGAGATTATTGAAACTATATACTCTGCTAGCCTCTTCCTTTGTGAATTCCTTTTTTTAAGTCAAATATGCAAAAACTCTCAATTCTTTTCTAGGAGTGGAAAAGTGTATGTGTTGATAATAATAAAACTATCTTCCACAACAAGTACTCAAGAGTCTCAAAATATGTTTTTGTTATTATTTTTTCAAATTAAAATAGTGATTTTTTATTACTTTCATTGTTTTTTCTTTTAACAACCTATATTGCTTCATTCGTTACCTGGCTTTCCTTGCTTCATCCTTTACCTGTTTTTTCAATCATTTTGTTTCTCATAAACGGGTTTCTATTATTTAGTTTTTCTGTGATAAAACATAATGCATTAATCTGCCTGTCAATGCACAGATCTTCATATGCCAGCATTTGTTCACTTCCCTTTGTAACTAATTATAAGTAACTGGGTAAGAGTGTAGCAATGAAAGGCAGAAAGTCCGAAAACAGTGATATGAATAATATGTATAATTCTAGCATTTTGTGGCTAATGCATGTTTACAGGTTGCCCTTACATGTATATGACAAATTAATGTCCTGAACATTATAGTCAAAGGATATGGAGTTGGAGAATTGAGCTTGGCATAACCTATAGCATTATTATGTTTCAAATATATGTTTTCACCTCCTGTCTTTAGTTTTTAGTCTTTAGTTTTACTATTGAAGCTTTTCTATAAACCTTTATGGCTAATATATAATGAAGGAAAGAAATGGCACTATAAAATATGCCCTTGTTACAGAATTATAAACGTTAAGTGAAATTTTGATAGTCATAAACAAAGAGATTTTTTGTGGTGGTCTTGTGGACCTGTTTGTTGGTTTGAACATGATGGATTATGCTTAAACACTCATGTCAATGGTTTCCATTTTGGTGAGACACTGAGGGCCCTGGGTGAAAATGGGGCTTTATTGAACCATTTTGTTACATTAAACATGGCACAACTTATAGACCTCCTTTCTTCTTAATGGGACTCATCCAGAGTTGGTACACTCCAGGGACAAAGACACACACATAAAAGACATTACCTAAATTTGGTCTAGATGGGTGAAAGTGGATTAAAATAAAGCGCTGTCAAACATCAGCTCCTGCTTATAAAACAGCACCATTGTCAAAGTCACCAAAGTCTAATCAGTTTTATTTTTATGTTGATTTGATGGCAATGTTATAGTCATTCAGGAAAGTAATCTTTTAATTAAGAAGTTAATAGACGTTGTTGTTTCTGGGTGACTCTTAAATGTGTATGATCATTTGAGATTTTTTAAGTATTAACATACTGAGCAATTCACCCTGATCCCAAATCAAGGTAATGCCCATAATAGCCACCTTCCAACCCAAAAAGTATTTAACAGAAAAAGGGTATCAAGTACCAGTCAACAGTGCAAGCAAAAATACCCAAATACATTTACAAAAGGTCTCCTCAGGAAAAGGAGCATTTAATGGGCAGAGTAGGGGAGGGCACAAAGTTCAAAATACCCATTAACCTTGCACCTTCAAATAAACTGTATTTATGCACCTATAGCGTATATTAGCACCAACTTTACTTAGCAGAAGTTCACCATAAACAGTCTACCGTCCTCTTTGACTGTTCCTGGATAATAAGGTTCTAGGCACAGTATGCCCAACCCATTGTTAGAAGACAAACAATGGCACAATTTTAATCATATTGGGAGAACAATTATAAGATTCTTTCCAAATGTAGTGCGGTTCTGATACATTGTAAAATAATACACATTGGTGTGAAATTTATTACATTTCAGAATTATGTGCAGTGTGTTCAGCGGAACGGGAACCATTTCTGAACTGCTGTACATTTTCTCTGCACTTTGTGGAATCTCTCATCTGCAGTTGATTATTGTAAGCTTCTTTGGACTTTCCTTTCAGTTTGCAATATTCAACTTACCAGTTCAATAACACAGTTTTGTCGGGGTCACTTCTACTTTCAAGAGATTTTGAAAGGAGAAACCAAATGAAACTGCAGATTACTATTTTTTCTCCTTCTAACTGTTGGACAACCCTGCACGTGGTAAATGCAGATGTCAAACCCTCTCCCCACAAGCAGGTTTACTTATTACACCCTGAGGTTTCCATGAATCTCATTACATTCAGAAATATGTTCCACATGTAGAAAAATTTCGAGAAGCAAATTTGTGAGTTTGAAAAATGTTTTTAAGGATCAGCCCTCAGAATCAGTGGTACTCATTATAGCCCATGGATTAAAAATTCTGATGAACTGTTGAATGCAGGTTAATGTGTACTATTCCATTTAACTTTGCCTGAAGAAGTTACTGTTGTACAGTAGGTTTCATTCCTCCTCACCCACGTTTAATATTGTGCAACCCACTTCTCTCAAACGCCTTCTATTCCTCCCATCCTGAAACTTGCTTGAACAAAATAACATTAAATAAAGTGCTCCAGGAGTTCTTGCTTCTGCAGGCTGGTCGATCCCCGCTCCACCATCCGTGCCACCTCCACTCCGCATTTTGTTTTCCTCATTGTTTTCCATGCCGCTGCATCCCCTGCGGCCCCTCCCACCTCCCCCCTCCTTCTCATCGTTTCTTTTGCCTGCCTTTTCCCGCCGATGCGTCCCTGCGGCCCCTCCCGCCTCCCCATCCTTCTCACTGTTTCTTTTGCCTGCTTTTTTCCGCCACTTTGTCCCCTGCGGCCCCTCCCGCCTCCTTCTCAGCATTTCTTTTGCCTGCTTTTTCTCGCTGCTGCGTACCCTGCAGCCCCAGCCCTCTCATTCGTCAGGCCCTCCCGCCTCCCAGCTGCTACTCCCACCCTCCCATCCTCTTATGGCAGCTGCGACGCGGTAGCAGGGAGCAACCTTTGACCCTGCTTCTGCAGGCAGGTCGCTCCCCGCTCCACCATCCACGCCACCTCCACTCCGCATTTTGTTTTCCTCCTTGTTTTCCCCACCGGTGCGTCCCCTGTGGCCCCTCCCACCTCCCCCTCCTTCTCACCGTTTCTTTTGACTGCCTTTTCCCGCCGCTGCGTCCCCTGCGACCCCTCCTGCCTCCCCCCTCCATCTCACCGTTTCTTTTGCCTGCTTTTTCCCACCACTGCGTCCCCTGCGGCCCCTCCCGCCTCCCCCCTCCTTCTCACCATTTCATTTGCCTGCTTTTTCCCACCGCTGCGTCCCCTGCGGCCCCAGCCCTCTCATTCGTCAGGCCCTTCTGCCTCCCAGATGCCACTCCCACCCCCACCCCCACCCCCACCCCCACCCCCACCCCCACCCTCCCCTCCTCTTATGGCAGCTGCGGCACGGGCGCACGCAGCGGGCATGCCGCCGGCGCGCCAGAGGTGCACCAAAGGCAAGCCCGTCTGCCCCCATCCGCTCCTGGACCGCGACCAGCGCCATAACCTCTGGCCCCGGCAACAGCCACCCCGTCAGCATTCGCTATAACGCCGACACCCTCCACGCACTCAACACCAGCCGAGACACTACCTGCTTCCAGGCCTCTCCAAAGAGCACACACGGACCCATCTCCTGCCACAACTGCTGCTTCACCTGTAACAGACCCCACAAACCTCCTAGGATCAAGACCAAGCACCTCCGTTGCATACTCCTCAACACCCACTCAGCTCGCAAGCACGCCATCGAAGTCTGGGACCTGCACGACTCCACCTCCCCGGACGTGGCCTTTCTAACCGAAACTTGGTGGAACGACTCTTCAGCACCCAACATCGCCATACCCATCCCGAACGGATACAAAGTCGCTCACCGAGACCACACCAACAGAACCGGAGGAGGCATATCCATCGTCCACAAAGCCACCCTCGAAGTCAAAACCACCCTGGACGACTCCTTCAGCGCCGCCGAACTCCTTCACTTCCAAGTCTGCACCGACCCCAACACCACGCTCAGAGGAACACTCATCTAAAGACCCCCAGGACCCAGGGCACCTTTCAGCAACGCCATCGCCGACCTGGCCAGCACCCACGCACTCGCCTCCACGGACTACATCCTCCTCGGGGACCTGAACTTCCACTTTGAAAACAACAATGACACCAACTCCACCACCCTCATGAAACCCTCGCCAACCCCGGCTTCACACAGCTTGTCAACACACCCACCCACACAGCCGGTCACACCCTTGACCCCATCTTCTCCACAAGCAACCACGTCACCCTCAACCATACCACTCTACTGGACCGACCACCACTGCATCCACTTCACCTTCAAGAAGCAGACAGAACAGCACTTCACCGAACAACCACCCTGCCGACGATGGGGCAAAGTCACTGAACTTCAACTAACCAACACCCTAGCCCAGAAACCACCCGTTAACCCAACCGACCCTGACATCGTCGCACACAACCTCAAGCTATGGATCAATGACTGAGCCGACTGTCTTGCTCCACTCAGAAACCCCTCCAACAACCACATCAACAAAAAAGCCACCTGGTTCACCAATGACCTCCAAGCCTCCAAACGCCACTGCCGAAAACTCAAGCAAATGTGGCTACTCGAACGCGCTCCAGACAACCACACGGCACTCAAGGATGACACACGCAAACACCACCAACTTATCAACGCCCACGACTGCAAAGAACTTTTCAGCATCGTAAAAGAACTCTCCAACCCAAATGCCACCGTCAACGACATCACCCCCTCCCAAGAACTATGCGACGCCCTAGCAACCGCCTTCCACCGAAAAATCACGGACATCCATGACAGCTTCAACTCCCCTCACACTCCGGACGCTCCTACCCCACCCACCACAAACTCCACCGCTCCAGCCGACTGACCTCCTGGACCAGCATCAGCGACGATGAAACCCGCAAGACCATGAACTCCATCCACTCTGGATCACCATCAGACCCCTGCCCACACCACATCTTTAACAAAGCAGACACAGCCATCGCACCACACCTACGGAAAGCCATCAACATCTCCTTCGAAACAGCAAGATTCCCGGAAAGCTGGAAACACGCCGAAATCAACGCCCTTCTCAAGAAACCAAAGACGGACCCCAAGGAGCTGAAAAACTTCCGTCCCATCTCTCGGCTCCTTTTCCCGGCAAAAGTTATCGAGAAAATCGTCAACACTCAGCTCATTCTGTACCTCGAAGACAACAACATCCTCGACCCCTCCCAGTCCGGCTTCAGATGCAACCACAGCACCGAAACCGCCCTCCTCGCCGCCACAGGCGACATCAGAAGCCACCTCGACAATGGAGAAATATCAGCCCTCATCCTCCTAGACCTATCAGCCGCCTTTGACACCGTCTGTCACCACACCCTAAAATCCCACCTCCACGCAGCAGGAATCCAGGCCCTCGAATGGACTGCATCCTTCCTCCCCGGCAGAACCCAAAGAGTCCGCCTCCCGCCGTACCAATCCAAAGCCTTCAACATCATTTCACAAGTGGCCCGTCAGCACGACCTCAACATCATCTCCTACGCCGATGACACCCAACTCATCCTTTCCCTCACCAAGGACCCGCACACCACCAAAACCAACCTCCACGAGGGGCTAAAAGCCATCGCCGACTGGATGAGAGACAGCCGGCTAAAACTGAACTCGGACAAAACAGAGGTCCTCATCCTTGGGCGCACCCCCTCCACCTGGGACAACTCATGGTGGCTGACCACGCTGGGTCCCCCACCGACACCCAACGACAGCGCACGAAACCTCAGCTTCACCCTCGACTCCTCACTCTCCATGTCAAAGCAGGTCAGCGCCATCTCCTCCTCCTGCTACAACACCCTCTGCATGCTCCGCAGAGTTTACAAATGGATCCCAACAGAAACAAGAAAAACAGTAACCCAGGCCCTCATCAGCAGCAGACTCGACTACGGCAACGCCCTCTACACCGGTATCCCATCCAAGCTCCTACAACGCCTCCTTAGCATCCAAAACGCCTCCGCCTGACTCATCCTCAACATCCCTCGCCACTGCCACATCACCCCCCACCTAAGCGACCTTCACTGGCTCCCTGTCAACAAGAGGATCACCTTCAAGCTCCTCACCCATGCACACAAGGCACTCCACAACACTGGACCAACATACCTGAACAACTGACTCAGCTTCTACACCCCCACCTGGCATCTCTGCTCTGCAAACCTTGCCCTCGCCTCCATCCCCCGCATCCGGTGCAAATCTTCCGGTGGCAGATCATTCTGGTACCTCGCAGCCAAGACCTGGAACACCCTCCTGTTGGATCTACGACAGACCCAGAACCTTCTTTCCTTCAGAAATCTCCTCAAGATATGGCTCTTCGAGCAGTAGCAGCACGCTCCCCCTCACCCCCCAGCACCTTGAAACCCTCACAGGTATGTAGCGCGCTTTACAAATTGATTGATTGATTGATTGATTTCTACAATAGAACTCCTACTAATCCCAAAATTCGTAGAAACCAAAAGAATTTATGGAATTTTTTTTCTATCAGCATTTGCATAGGCCTGTCTCCCTTTTATGTGGTATCTTAGCATTTTCATGATCTAAGCATCCTTACCATACTTAGCTGAATTGCCACTGATTGGTTGTGTGCATTTGTCCAGATGTATGTAAATGGGTTGGCAAGTACAGATGTGTTTGTTAAAAGCCTAGATTAATAATGGAGCCGATTAGGTAATGTGCATGTACAATCACTTCGATCGACATAACAAATTTGGTAGCCTTTTGGGAATGTGGATATTGGTTGTGCTAAGGGGTTTTGCTGTTTCCCAAGTGTCTTGCGTGTGCAGTTTGTTTTTAGACAGACTTTGTTAGTCAGGCTTAACATTGAAAGTAAACCTAGGATTATAGTCCTGATAACAGAAAATGTGTTGTAACATGAGTTAGTGATCCCGAACAAAGAGATTTATTTATGCATTTATTTTACTATTTCTTTGGTGGCCCTGCAATCGCTAGCAACAGTCCCTTCTTTTTTTGAGTCAGATTAGACACTGGAATATTTTACTATGCTTCCCTTAGGCGTTGCACATAACTTAGAATCACAGCCACGCCCCTGTGATAATGCATCAGGTCAACTAATGCTTCATTTTATATTGTTATGCAAATGTTATGCAAGCTTTATCTAACTCTTTTTAATCCCTTCTTTTAAACGCATTTCTGTTACAATATCGGACAATGCAGACCCTCTTTTAGATCTCTGTTATTATTAATGAATGAAGATGCTGTGCTGCATGTGTTTTTTTTTTTTTAAGCTTGCAGTACGAGCATGTAGGACTATGCTACTTTAATCATATTTTTGCCATTTTAATTTATTTTCTAGGTTCAGTTTTGGGTTTATTTTTAGGTTTATATTTAATCCGTGTACGCTATGAATAAAAAAATGTCTAGCTATCGCGTCAAGAATTTTCAATTCTATTAAGGACCCGGAGGCGAGGATTATGCTTTCTCTTTCTTTACTGACATAAACAGCAGCCAATGAAATACAAGTAACAGAAAAAACTACAATACCCAGGACACCAAATATCCTGTCACATGGTCCAATCACCATCCATGTCCTTGCTATAAGTCCTTTGACCTATGAAGTCACTTCCTCTTTCTTTGTTTAAACAGATAATGTCAATTTGAAAACGCAAATTTCTTACGCCACCCCGAATCCGGAGTCATAGACTTCTTCTCCATACTGAAATAACTGCAACTTGGAGGCTCCATGCCGGAGAAACAACCGGTAGAACATATAACTCAAACTTTCCTTGAAGTTATGACTTTCAGGCGTTCTTCTGATCAGAAGCTGTAACAATAAACATGTAGGTAATATCTAAAAAAATATACGTTATCTCAAACTTTAATTGCAAATAATGGGAGGGTTAAATGACAATATCACATCAGATATAGATATTAAATAACAATAAATATTGTATAAATATAATAAGGGAGGGATAATCCTCGCCTCCGCGTCCTTAATAGAATTGAAAATTCTTGACGCGATAGCTAGAAACTTTTTTATTCTATGTCAGGACCGGAGGCTCCGATTATGCTAGTTTAAAGCTGTTCCATCACCACACTGGCTACATCCAATACAGGTTTATGATAAAACTTACGAAAAGTATTTTCTGAAGACCAATTTGCAGCTTTCATTATGTCCTCTAACCGAGAACCTAAGGCAAATAATTTTGAAGCCATAGCTCCTCTAGCAGAATGGGCCCCAAAAACAGAGGTATCAATACCTGCTTCACTCATCAACCATCTCATCCATCTAGCTAAAGTAGCTGCGGAAACTGGTTTAAAAGGTTTTTGCAAAGCAATTAATAATTGCCCTTTAGAATCCTGTTGAAATTCTTCTGTGACAATTTCATAATCCTTCAAACATTGAACCACACATAATTTTGAATTTTCCATATAAACCGGATATGATACTGACCTGCAATTCGTTTTGGTTCTTCTTGTCACCGAACAGGAGACTCCTTCTGGTGAAAAAGTTCTACCTGCTAAATCCAAAGCTCTGATGTCCGATAATCTTTTACAAGAGACAAGGCATAAAAGCATGGTTAACTTAGCTGAAAGCTGTTTGCAAGATAAATATCTGTTGGCAGGCCAAGAATCAAGGAATTTTAATATAATATTAACATCCCATAAAACAGTATATTTTGCCTGAGGTGGTTTAGAAAGACATATACCCCTCAAAAGCTTGCAAATTAATGGATGTTCACCAATGGGCTTGCCTTCTAACTGTGAATGACCTGCTGAAATAACAGATCTAAAATTATTGACCATCCGATAGGCCAAACCCGCGCTGGCTAGTTCTGCTAGAAAATTAACAATCAAACCAATATGTGCTTCCACTGGATTGGCACCCCTTCCATCACACCAACTAGACCATCTGCGCCAGGCAGAATCATATCTCTTATGGGTACTACTGGCCCAGGCTTGTTTAATGAAGTCCGCAGCTTGTTGCGAAACATCTGGGGTATGCCATCTCGACCTGAAATTAACCAGACTAGAAGTGTTAACTTCCCTGACAAGATCAGAGGATATTGAAGGCTCTCTGGACTCAAAAGAAGATTCGGATGAGGAAGAATCAGAAGAGGAGAGGCACAGGCTAAATGAAGAGCACTGGTGAACCAAGGCTGTGCTCTCCAAAACGGAGTCACAAGAACAATCTCTGTTTTCTGTCTCCGCACTTGAGCCAGAACTCTGGCAATCATAAGAAAAGGAGGAAACGCATAGCCACGAAATGGGACCAGTCCTGAAGAAAAGCATCTGTCTTTAATGCGTAAGGGTCTGGACGCCAACTGTAAAATCTTTGAATTTGGCAATTGAGACGTGATGCAAACAGGTCCACTTCGCAATTGCCCCTTTCCCTGATTATCTGAGCAAAAATCCGAGGATCTAACTTCCAATCGCTGGAGTCTGATAGGTACCTGGAGTTCCAGTCTGCTACGATATTCTGGTCCCCAGGTAGGTATTCCGCTATGACTACTAGGCGCTGAGACAGGCAATAATGCCAAAAGTCCTTGGCAATCTCCGCCAGGATTCTGGACTTCGTGCCTCCCAGTTTGTTGACATACCTCACAGCCGATATATTGTCCATCCGTAATAGTATGCAACAATCTGTTTTCTGCGGGGAGAGACTCTTTATGGCAAATGAACCCGCTAGAAGTTCCAGACAATTGATGTGAAGGGATTGTTCCCATTCTGACCATCTGCCCCCCGTCACTAGGGAGTTGCAACGAGCTCCCCATCCCCATCTGCTGGCATCTGATACTATCACTACTTCCGGGCGAGAACCGAAAATCGCTCTGCCATTCCAAGCTTCCATATGATGAAGCCACCATTCAATCTCCGATCTTACTTCGGTCGTCAATGGGATTTGTTCTGAATAGCTCAGACCCTGTTGTAAGTGTCTGATCTTGAGCCTTTGAAGTGCCCGGTAATGCAGGGGAGCAGGGAATATCGCCTGAATAGAAGAGGCTAACAAGCTCACTATTCTGGCTATATTCCTCAAGGATACTGTCTGACAGGTTAAAACCGATCTCAGTTCTCTCTTGATGTTGCGTATCTTCTGAGATGGAAGGAGAAGTTGACATAACGTGGAATTTATCTGGAAGCCCAGAAACTCTATTATCTGTGAGGGTTTCAACAATGATTTCTGTACATTGATCAGGAAACCTAAATCTTGTAGGAGACTGATGGTCCAATCCAAGTGTGATACTAGGACTTGAGGGGACTGAGCCATCAGCAGAATATCGTCCAGATAAATAATCAATCTGACACCCTTGGTTCTGAGACATACCATCACTGGTCTCAATAGCTTCGTGAAGCACCAAGGGGCTGACGATAGACCGAATGGGAGTGCCAGGAACTCCAGGCATTGACCCTTCCACTGAAATTGAAGAAATCTTCTGTGGGGAGGGAAAATTGGAATCGACAGATAGGCATCTTTAAGATCCAGACGTACCATCCAATCTCCTTCTAGCAGAATGTCTCTTAACATGTGGATACCTTCCATCTTGAAATGCCTGTACAGAATCCACTGGTTGAAATCTTTTAGGTTTAAGACTAATCGGTGACCTCCTCCCTTCTTGTCTACTGCAAAAATAGGACTGAGGAAACTGAGAGGGTGCAGGGAAGCAAATTGCACGGCTCCTTTGTCTAAGAGAGCTTGCACTTCTTTGTCTATGAAATCTTGATTTGCTTGGGAAAAACACATTAGTACAGGGGGGTAGAGTTGTTTGGGGGTACTGACAAACTCCAGTTGAAATCCCTCTACTGTTTGTAGAACCCATGGATCCCCTGAGATTCGTTTCCAATTTGCTAAGCAAGATGCAATTCTGCCCCCAAGTCTGACCTGAGAAAAGTGAATGATGCTCACCTGTGAAACTTGAGTCTTGAATGGCTCCTTGTTGTCCTCTGCGATAGCCCCTACGGAAATGGGGTCGACCCCCTCTGGGTTGCATGGGGTAGAAGGTGGAGTCTTTATCTCCGTACCAAACACCTCTGCCTCTTGGATAGTAGTTTTGGGGACTGGAAAAGGAGCTGCAGCCGGACATACGTCCTCCGTAACGACCGGCCCTGCCAAAAAGGCGTTGTTTGAACACCTTTTTAAGTGACATCTGTGCTTTGTCCAGCGAGGAAAAGGTGGAGCAAAACTTAGCTAGATCTTTAATGAATGAAGAGCCAAAGAGCAGTCCTTCGGCCGATGGTCCCGCATCTGAAGACGCAAGATCTGATAATTTAGGGTCGATTCTCATAAGCACTGATTTCCTTCGCTCAGCAGAAATGGCACAGTTAGAGTTACCCAGAAGGCACATAGCTCTTTGTGCCCACCCGATAAGAACACCGGTGTCTACCGGAGAACCAGATTCTTTGGCTACGTATGCCAGCTCTAGGATCTTAGTCAAGGGTCCTGAAAGGTCCAAAAGTTTGTCTTGGCAGCTGCGCCATGAGCGGTCTAGGCCTTTTTTGGGATCTTTAGCGAACTTCTTCATAAAAGTGACCATGGTGGGGTCTACCTCTGGAGTTTCAGATACCTTGCCTTCAAGCATGATCTAACTTCCTTATCGAAGCTTTTTCGTAAATTGGCTTGCACATATTGCGCTACTTCGGTAGGTGGAACCCAATTGGAGGATCTGGGATGAATAATTTCAGTAGGATCAAAGTCTAGGACCTGAAGGGTGAGGGGTGTTTTCTTACTTTTCTTGCTCGGTACCGGATCGTCAGACTCATCTGAGTCATCTGAGGAAGAAGACTTATCAGAGGAAGAGGAAGAAAGGGGAGTTCCTTTTTTCGAACTGTAACTGTGTTCGCCACTGTGTTTTTTCCGCAGTTTCTCGAAAGCGTCAGCATGAATAGCACTGACCTCTGCTCCTGGCTCCAGATTCTTAGCTTTATCTTTAACCTTTTTGGGTTCTTGTTGTCCTTGCGACCAGCCCTGGGATCGGGCGAGATCAAATATTTGCCCAGAAAAAGGGCCCAGAGCTTTCAGGAGAGCATCATTAACTGATTGTTGGACCCTGGTATCAAGGGCTTCCACCAGATCAACCTCAAGTTGATTACTCAACTCCTCAGTATAGTACTCGGTTTCTTGCTCATCCCATTGAGCCATGGTTCAAGGATAGTCAGATAATGAGGAGGAAAAACTATTAAAACTCAAGAGTTTGATTGGGGGAGCGCAAAAACCCCAAGTTCAGGCCAGAAAAGGAGCCCTTAATTAAAGTGTGGAGGGAGCGACATGAAGAGCACTCTAGGCAGAAGCCTATTCTTTATTTTACAACCAAGATAATTTTTAACTAACTACTGGGCGTCAGGGAGCAATATTTTGTAAAGGGAGGTCACTGACACACACGCAGCATTTACGAGCCGATCGATTTCCAATTTGGAAAGAGATCGGCTCGATAATGCGTGCGCGCGCGTAAGCGCGTTAAAAATAAAAAAAAGACTGCCCGAGGGCAGTCGAGCTCCCGCTCCCACTCCACCAAAAACGGGCTGAAATTCGGCAAAAATGCCAAAATTATTAAGCGCGAGGGCGCTTACACTAATTACAGAAAGCGTGCTGAATCGCGACGCTTTTTTACACAGTTATACATTCATAAAACATTCGTAAATACAATTAAATACAATTAAATACGGGAGAGAAAAGAATCATGTACTTATCTGCTGCAACGCAGCAAAGAAAGAGGAAGTGACTTCATAGGTCAAAGGACTTATAGCAAGGACATGGATGGTGATTGGACCATGTGACAGGATATTTGGTGTCCTGAGTATTGTAGTTTTTTCTGTTACTTGTATTTCATTGGCTGCTGTTTATGTCAGTAAAGAAAGAGAAAGCATAATCGGAGCCTCCGGTCCTGACATAGAAATGTATTTACTTGTACCATGTGATGTTTTTCTGTTTGCTACAATGCATCCGAATAAAGTTTGATTGGATTAAATTTAATACTATTTCTTTACTTTTTGAAGCATTATTTATTTACTATGTTTTATAGAGAGCCCAGCGTCTTCTTTAAGCCCTCTCAGAGCATTTTCTTTAAACTACTGTAAGGTAATGTGAGAGATAAAGTGATTTATGTATGTGAGGAATGCTTCTCATAGATCTAATGTTGGGACTAAGCTATCAATAGTGAAGTAGTTGCTGTGGCCCCAGGGTCTAAGACATGAGAGCATTGGTGGCCAGTAATTTTAAGTGGGAGGGGGGAAGGGGTAGGTTATACACACAGATATACACCTCACTCCCACCTATTCATTCACGCATGCACTCACACCCATTCACAACACTCACTAACAAATACACATACATTCATATACACACACACACGCGCATGGATGCATCAAACAAAAAGACTTAGCTCGGAAGCTCCGACAGGGAAGCCTCGGAGATCCCAGAAGAGTTGGGACGTCTGCCTTCCCTCACTGACTGACCTAAGGCTAGCCAATGAGTGAAGGCAGTAGTCCCAAGCTTAGGAGGGCCCAGGAGGGTTGGGACTGCTGCCTTCCCTCATCGTCTGAACTAAGAGTAGTCAATGAGGGAAGGCAGCAGACCCTCACTAGTCACAGAGTGGCATGGGATCATAGAGACTGTTGACCCCACCCCACTCTATGATGAGGGGACACTGATTGACAGTCAGCCCTGGGCACTTCAGGGCTTAAAACTGAAGCGCTCAGGTCAGTGACTTCCCCCTCCTCATGAGGGGAAGGGTCTCGAGGCACCTTGGCCAAGCTGAAGTCGTCACACCCACAGGGCTGTAAATTCTTCAGCCCAGCACAGTTTAGCTCAGGCACCCAGGAGTCTGCACATTTAGCACATGTCCAGCTCCTGGCTGCCTGACCTGAAGCAGAAGAATATGTGTAAGGCTGACTTTTGTTCAGCCCAACAGATACTCTTCGCCTCAGGGTGTGGCCCCTCAACCCCTACGTGGGAGCCACTGCTGTGTGAGAGACCCCTTGCACATTAAGTATGGTTGTTTTTCACTACGAAACCACGAGATAAGGGGCCAATTTCCCTTGCTTCTATTAGGACCCATTGCAAAACTGTTATGATACAGAGCTGAAGTTGTTTGTTGCTATTAGCACAATGTAATAGAACGGAAGGAATGCCATGCTAATGAGTGTTCCGGAGGGGATTACAAGATGTATTGCACCACGGAAAATCCATCATCTCTGGGCTTGGCATTAAGTGAGTTCCACACATTGCAGCTATTCTGAGCTTCCCCCTAAAAATGGGGCATTGCTGTGGTGTTCTCTGCACAAAAAATCCAGACGTATCAGTAATTTTCACCCACTATATTTCAAAAGGTTTACCCTGCCAAAATGCGACGGTGTGATTTTTAAAATAGCCTGTTCTTTCCACATGCAGAAAAACAAACACGCATTACATAGAATTCCCATATGTGTTGTAACAAAAGTTGCCACACATGTCAGAATTCACCACAGAGCACGTTGGGAAACCCATCTAAGCTGAGCATCGGGATCTTTGTTTAACAACATATCTGCACATGAGCAGCTCATCTATGTGCAAATATGAACCATGTAATGCTGACAAGCTGCAGATGAATGGGATATTCCACTGGAGCTTAGTTATCCAGACAGCTGTTACCGTTATTGAATTTGCATGTGCTATAAAGGAAATGAAAGATAAATCCATATACACATAGTTATCTTAAAGCGCTCTTTGCTTCTTCCTTGCCATTTGATGGGAGTATTCCCTTTTGCGTGAAGAGAGAAACGCAGTGATCATTTTACAAAATGGCTCAGACAGTTAAACACTTTCCACTGACATCCCTTGTCATCTGCAGGTCACAATAATGAATACTATCAATGCAAATTCAACCTTTTATTCTTATGGGTTGGTAGATTGAATACTTTTAAATTGGGAAATAGTAATACTCTGATTTTCAGTGTTAAAACGCGTTGTAAGAAGCGCCTTATAAATTAAAGCATGTGCGGTTGTGCATATTATCAAATGAGCATGCACATGTCAGTTAACAGTATATACAAAATGATACAGTAATTCAATATATTTTCATTTATATTTCACTTTCTCTTTCAAATGGCGAAATTGGCATGTGTAACAACTATGTTGTCTCTTTAATATTTGTATATATGTGTTTACTACACAAATGCAGAACGTTGCCTGAACATCACTATAGATAGCACTGAGCATTTACGTCAACCTTACAGCTTTATAGGCCGAAACACTTGCTAACAATATTAGATCTAAACTGCCACACTACACATTTAAAACGTTATTTACTAGGCCTGCAATAATCTATTGCTTCTATTTAATCACAATACTTGCTTAGGGAATTAGATGAAAATGGTGGTGCAAATGGTGAAGTCATATTTAAGGAATGGGTCTATATGCTGTTTGATTTTTTTTAAATATAGATATTTTCTTGATTACTGTTGGCAAATTGATCTAATTTGATCAGTTCTGATGTCCAGTCTTTACTTGGTATCTGACTTGTGAATATATGTTGAGCTCTGTAAGATGACCTTACTACAGAACAAACTCAGCTTACTCAATGCGTTTGGTTTTTTGACTTCACGGTAGGTAAGATAATAAATATAGTGTTCCTTAGTGATGCACAATAAGTCACTACATTAATAATTTCCTCAGCTATTTTCCAGGGAACAACATATAGTCAAATTATTTTGTTTTTGCAGTAACTCATTAGCATGTTCACAAAAAACCTATTGGTCCATTATGTAATGATTTCTCACTCTGATCTCAAATTGTCGTGCTGGAGGTCGTTATATTAGCTTTGACTGGTTTCATTTTGGCATCACTGTGTTGTGCAATATTTTTTACACTTTTACTAAATAGTTGCATTAAATGCACAATGGACCAATCAATTGTTGAATTACTAATACCATTCTCTAGCTCGTATCAATATTGAATTAAGTTAATCATATGTCCCTGCAACACACTTGCTCAAAACAAAGTAGTACTGGTTCTTACAATAAGGCATTTCCCACCAATTTAAGTAACTCTCCCTAAATTATGCCTCTCTTTAAATATTTAAGTTTCTTCAATTCCTGTGGAAAGCACCTGTTTTCGAAAACGAATTATTTTTCATAAACACTCACTTTTGAAATCAAATTTTCTTGAAAACAAATCTATGTTATGCAAATCATCTAGTAAGGCATCTACCTCTTTTCAATCTTCATTCAAAATAGGTGGGCTAGTTTTCAAGGAATGGAGTCATAGTAAAAAATTGAATACGATAAAAACCTCAAATTAGAACTGAAAGCGAGGAAATCCAAAATATGCCATTAGTACTTATAATATGATCAAATTATTGATTGTTTAGTGGTTTTTTTTTTTAGGTATCAGCAAAAAGCTTCAACAATCTGCCTGTTTTGAAGTAGTACTTTCTTTCAAAACTATTAAAATGTTCTAAAAAAACAGTAGATACCTTCATAATGTAGTTAATATGCTGAATAATGCTATAAAATGACCAACAACTGACTTATGTATCCAAGTTGCAGTCTCTATTTTATTAAAAAGTTAACAATAGAGAATTTGATTCACAAAATCTATAAAACAAAACTTGTAAATTTTATCCTGACAATTTACACCTGATTTCAAAATTAATCAGACTTCTGCAAGAACTCCTTGAGAATTTTTTAGATGTTTCTGAGGTTGTTCCACAGTTGCTGATCTTACATTTGGAAGTGTAACAGTATATTTCTAACTAAAAAGAAAGTTACTCTGAAGTGCTTATGTAATTTAAAACTTTGTTTATAATTTTACACAGGAATGTTTTTTCTGTGCAGAATCCATTTTGCCAATGTTTTCTTCATGTCATGGTTTTGTTTTTCCTTTCCAGTTTTGAAAACACATTTAATCATGCCATTGAGAGATGTCAATTTGTGTTAATTTTCTTTATGATGAGAAGATATCTGGAAACGGTTGGCGATTACACACATCCTTGCATGTCTGTGGGTGTTTACCAAGTTTTGTACAAATGAACATCCACTTACTTGCTCTCAAGAAAGTCACAGTATACTGGTAACTATATTTGTGAGTAAATTTAATTTGAATCACGAATGGGATTGCTGTCTCAAATATTTTAGGCACACATCAGACCTGAAGTAATGGAAGTTCTGTTGTGATATGGAGACTTTGAGTAAAATACAATGATGACTTGGCCTCAACAGCTTCTGTAAGGAATGGTTTGTTGCTTGAACAATGTTATATTTGAGTTACGGTTAGTTCCTCAAATTCAAAATTGAAGGTTTTTTTTTTAATACATCCTCCCTATGTTCTGAGAGACAAGGGATAAGACCTTCTAATCTACCATTTGACGGCGTCAGAGTTCTAATTAAGTTAAGGAAGTTGTTCTTCGTGGGCCAGTAAGCCAGCCCACAATTATTCAGAGGAAGACAGCCCAAAAGATAATTACACTTCTATAGATAACATGGCTGCTATATTAAGAATTTTAATTTAACCTGGTACATTCGATTCTGTAGAGCTGAATGACTCATTTGTGCTTTGATATTCAGTGTAAAGCCCGTGGACACATTCAGATAAGCAATCTAACTGACCTGCTACTGCCTGTTGCCCAGCAACCTTGAACATGATCGAATATGGGTTCTGTTGACTACAGGTGCTTGAAAGAGAGGCTTTCTCAAAGATTTTCATGAATACAAGTTTGTTTTGAGATTTTTACCTGAAATTATTTTAAAAAGCAATCTAAAAGTATTTTTGTTTACTTACAAAAATGGTGACACCGTTTTACAGAGATCACAAAGGCCAAAATGTTTATTTTTGGATTATTTTCAGTATATACTTTTCATTACTTTTCCCAGTGTGTACACCAAAAAATGTAAGAAACATATTTTTTTCAACTATAAATTTGTTCCAGTTTTTTAAAATCATGGTTGCTTCAATTGTAATATCAACTGTAGTTAATAAATAAGAAATGCATGCAGAAACCAAGCATATTTACACAAATATGTAATATTATCATTATTAGTTTCTGAGACCACTGAAGAGTCTACTAAAGTGGAACAAATGTGCCATCATGAATACTCTGATTGGTTAATCAAAGTGCTTAAGTGGCAGAGGAGCAGTATTTTATTTGTTAAACATCAGTCACCCTTCTTACTGAAAGTGTATGCACATTCTACACAGCTGATGTCCATGTGGTGCTGAATGCATCATTTACCAAGCTATCATTTTCCACTCTCTCTGTCGGTGTTACTGGCAGAAAGGCTTAGTTAGCATCTCTGAGGGCTTCTAGCTCACCCAATAAAGAAAGAATAAAGCAAGACAACAGGCTTTTTCTTTGCGAGCCTCCAAGATCTGGAACAAGAGGTCTATGTCCTTCGGGAGCATTTCAACCTGTTCCAATTTAGGAAACGACTTAAGGTACACCTTTTAAAGGAACATGACATCATATTCCTACACAATACCAGATACATATCTACAGGCCTCAGTTTCGATGGTTCTTACCTTAAGTTGCTGTTTCTTATTGATAAGAGTAAAACTGCTTACTTTCACAGATTGGTATTTATTGATTGAGTCAAATATGTAAGGCATGCAAAGTATTATCAATATGGAGCTCCTGCTCTTGCATATATGTCTAGTACCATGATTCTTGCTAGGCATATGCACAGGTATTTCAATCGTTCTTTTAAGAGCATAATGGAGAGTCTAGAAAGGCCATGGTGTGTTTTATGGGCAGTAAAATAAGTAGTTTGATGGACTGTGCCATCCTTCTTCATAGTGAGGTAAAGGTGATTTGGAGTGTCTGTGTGGCAATGTAAAAGGGAACTTAATGTTAAACCTCCCTCAAGTAATACTGAAGCTATGGCGACATCTGTTAACGAAAAACAAGCTCTGGCAAAGCCAATAGGATTGGTGCTTACACTAAAGTGTTGACAAAAGCAATAAGAAAACATTATCTCTTTGTACATAAACTGCACCGCAGATAATCAAATGGTTGATGTCAGGTTGTACTTTTCAGATGTACAATAGTCCTTCCTGCATCCCTTTGGAAGCAGAAATATGCACCTAAACAGCCAATAGAAAGAAGGTGAGACTACAATACTCCTGTCAGCTGATCAAGGAACTGATTGACAATATCTTGGGTTAATGGCTAAATGTCCCTCTGAATATGTTTAGAATACAATGGCTTTCATGAGTAGTCCTGTTTTTGTTGGGATAACTAGCACATAGATAAATTATGACACTGTAGATGTGATAAGTGTCATCTAATATGAGTTGTTCACGTGAAATGCGGCATATCATTCAGATTTGATACTTACTGCACCAAATTCCACATTTCCTAGCATTTGCTGGGCATTTTACTCTCTTTACATTCAGGTTTAACCTTCCAAAATGTAATAGGGAGTGCTTCTTATCACATCTAGCATATGCTGGGTATGATAAAAAGCATACTTCTTAAGTCTAATGTACTGTAACGTAATTTGTGACGCATATCAGTAATTTATTTCTCACTTATAAGGAGTGCCTGCATGTTCACAATGAAACAAGTGTTACTTCTTGAATTTTTGAGAGTCCAAGATTATATAGTAAATTAGTTTGCTGTGTACAGCTAAACTACAAAGAATATGAAAAAGAATGTTTATGTGCTTTACGCTCCATGTAATTGTATATGAATTTGTATGACTCTCAGGTTCCCTTTGCTATAAATGAGTTATGTCTACAATGGTTGCAATTCGAAGTGTGCTTGTAATCATGCATTCTTCACGTATCATGTCAAAAAGGTGTATGCTGAAGCCCTTGTAGTGCCAATATGCCACTAAAATATCTAATAATGTATTAAAGCAAACTATGTGTGTCTCATATCCACATGTTAGATTGAGAATCTTCACTCTACTTGCAATGGCATGTTGGACAGTATCCAATCCACTAATTATCTCAAAGGACCAGCACTTATATAAAAAAGGTGTCAACAAAGCCAAACATTAGATAGTGCCTAATTTAGAGTTGGAGATTGAGTGCGCCATCACAAATGTGACTGATATCCAGTCCACCTTATTAAAAGTGCCAAATGGCACAATGCACTTGTTAGTCAGCAGATGTATAATCCGATTCATCCATAGTTGTTTGATTGGCGTACTTATTGGTCAAAGCGCCATAGGTGCAACAATAAAAACTCTACAGTGCCCATGTATTTATTTTGTTTGAACTGCTATTTTTTTTTTTTGCATTATTTAATCAAAATTGATACTACCCATGATCCAACTAATTTCACGTCATAAGCAGATACTGATGTGGCAAGATGTTATGCTCAATCGCAGTGTTATGCTTGAAAGATTAACCTCTGACAATTACCAAAAGCACAAAATAAACATACTCAGACTATGGATGTGTCCAAATTCTCTGAAAGTTTCTGCAACAAAGAACAAGCGAGACTATATTCAAGTCTGAACTTTCTTACCCTTCTCCAAACCACCACTGCTCACGCTCTCCCAGGGGAAATCACAGCTATGAATGGCGGGAAATTCCAGCCATAGGGGAGGCAAAATGCAGCAGTGCATGAGAGTTCAAAAGCTGTTTCTGTCTTAACAAAATCCCACTCTGTGAGTCTTAAATCAATAAATTACACGGAAACTCTTTGCTTTACTTGTAATTATGTTTTGAGGTTGTGCCGTCTATTAATTATCTCCAAGGGAGTGTAATAACATAATTATCAGAATTAAATTATGTTCTCTGGGAACTAAATCCCTCCATTACAACTGAACTCTGCACCTATAAATTCTGTCCTGTTCCACACTGCACACACATGAATCCAGCTCCTTTACTGACAAAAGACTGTGCATTTCTTTTTGAAAGAAAAGACAAATTATTGGCTTGCGTAAATGCGTATAGATATTCCCCACCAAGGCGTCTGTTTCATCCAGGTTATGAACCAGATCAGACAAATTCATTGGTTTGTATTTTATGGTGATTTAATCAACCATAATCCACTAAAGTGCACTGTATATGGTCTCACAAGTGACATCACTAACAATATAATGGATGACAGGAATAAGTACCTCGTATATGACATCACTATACAGTAGTACCACGTCTCTGCACATGAATACTTTAGCTGGTGGTTGGGCACCAATAGTGCTAACAATCGCACCTTTATAAACGGAAAAACATGAAGAAACTATGTTTATGCACGTTTTCCTTATTTATAGCTACGTTTGTGGTAATATCAGACTTTGTAGGTGTAGTAACACAGTAATAGAATTGTGGTATTAGAGCAAGTACTAAAGGAGACATTAGTCCACTACTACCGCTCTGTGTGTGCCCAGTGCCCAGTGTAGGTAATTTCCGAATTATCACCGTGAATGATGATAAGGTCATCCTAGTCACATTAACAGGTGACCTCTGTGGCTTTACTGAGTCACTGTGCATGTACATATATCAAACAAAAAAATCTGTATTTTGAAACTCAACATGTGGCAGCGCCTGTCAGTCCAGGTGCATCCGTAAAAGGCACTGAAAAGCATCTGCTGTTTAATAAAAAACATTATTTTCCAAAGCACAACCTCCCTAACAAGCATCTGTTGCTCTTATAAAAAGCAGTATTTTGTCTTGCTGTTGCTAGACAGTAAATGATACAGGCGGAAACCACACAGCAGAGTATAAGTAGTTTTATATTTTCGAAGATGTAAAGTCCTTGAAGGCAGGCCTTCCAGGCAGTGTTCTGCTGTTCGAATAAATATGCCACGATTACATTAAATTATAACTGTGTAGCAATGTTTGTCGTCAAAGAATGTATTTAACAGCAATGCTTGCCAACAATGGAAACATGCCTAGTGTTTTTTTGGGACGAAAAAATGGAAGAGGACAGAGACCAGAAGATTGTCCCTTTCTGACAATACTTGTGCCCCCCATTCCCTGGAAAATGCATTCCACAGCTATGTAGCCTGGAACAAAGACCCCCTTCTTTCAGCTTCTGAAAAACACATTTCTGAGTTTCTCAGAGTTTTATTAAGGATTGTCACTGTCCTGTTCGTACATACTGAAGACTGATGGGGCTGGGGAGCAGAGAAATTCAAAAGAATTAGGAAAAAATTCTCAAGAAGAAAATAGTTTTCCCAGGAATGTCCTAACTTAACCACCCACCTCTAAGTGTTTCGAGGTGTCAACCAATAGACGCCCCCCACCCCCCCAAAAAAAACTCACCAAAGTTTTACATGAAAATAATGAACAATAGTTCAACCGAGACTTCACAGGTGACAAGGCAAGAAGCAATATCTTTAGAGTGGCAACTAAAACACTGGCTTTTAGTATAAACGTTAAGGAAAGTTAGTAAGGGAGTTCTAGTGGCTCAATTCATGCCTAAATTCCTGGCCTGGACTAGGCAATTTAGGATATCACACTGTCTTCAGCATTTGACAAAAAACATGTCAGTCCCTACAAATCATTTTGACCCCATGCCCGAAATTGTAAAGATGGACTTAGATTGGCACTATATTTAATGACAAAACAAATGAGGTGAAAGTGAGTTTTTGAAACTATTTGTTTGAAATGGTTTGGGCACCTCTCTTCAGGATGTCAAATGCTTTCTACAAGGAAAAAGGTGTCATCACCAAGGAAGCTTTGCTGCTGCATGTTAGCCATAGAAGCCAACACATATGAGACCAGGAATAGTTACATATTTTTTAGGGAACTAGTAGCATAATCATGGGCTGAATTTCTAACCACCTTAAAAGATACAAGTATCTGTTTGTAAATCAGAGACGTGCAATTAGCTACATATGCAGATTTATTTGTAAATAAGCAGCACCCATCGAAAAACAGGAGAGGCGTCATTGGGTGTTTTTGGGACAACACTGTCCCCGTCGTTAGGCTATGTGTGGAGCTATATTTGATGGTATTCAGCATGTTTGTAGTTAAAGAGCAGTTCATGCTACTACTAGGTCCCTCATTACTGATTTGGTAGAAGAGAGTGAGGTATTTGCCCCTTCCTCAGGTTGCTGAATTTAAAAGGAAGGGTAAATACCTCTTACTCCAGGTTTTCCACCCGGAAATGAGGTATAATATGAAGGAATGCTTTTTACACACCAACTTCTATGTTTCTCCTTTTTTCAGGCATTTCTCCATTCTAAATATTGGGAGGTTTGCCCTTCCAGATTCGAACAGCTGAAAAGTGCACAGGGATTAGAATAATCTTGAATTTGTAATAAAGGTCAAGGTAGAGCTTTCACCAGTGTTCATCACCTTGAAGCTTAAGGTGTTAATAATCCATACCACATCATGAGAGTTATTTTCCAATGTAAAAAGCCCATGGGACTCTTGTACTACAAACAGCCATTCAAAATTATGTTTAGTTCTCAAGCCAAATTATTTATGATAAATTGACAATTTTATGCTGAGCCCTAAATTAATATGTGGTGAATTACGATAGGTGCTCAGACCTCTCAGGCCTTGAGTAATGGCCTCTGCTGTCAGAATAACGATTGTAATGTTGTTAGTAGGTTCCCCCAACGCCTACTTTCTTTGTGGTTCGAAAACATAACAATGTATTGCCTTGGAAAATCTGCTGGCTCCATGTCAGAGCAAAATACGTAATCTCAATATACATGCACTCTGTTATAGAGACTGGAGCAACAGGCATGAATTTCATTTAGGTGAACTATTTCGCTACAACCACAGTAATATTTGTAATTTTTTTAATTGAATTAAAAATAATTCAACCTCACCCCAACTGACTAATTTATTTAGTTTGTTAAAATGGACATAGACCAATTCGGATGAATGTGCTAGAGTGGGGCTTAAACTACAGTATTATAACAGAACTCATTGGAATGTGAAACTTTTTTGGAATGTCGCATATGAACAAAGCACTGGCATAAACGATTAATTTTTTTTAGAATGCATAATGTTTTCCGGAAACCGCAACAATAATGGTTTTACCAGATTTCGATCGTAAAAGTAGCAAAGAAATACAGGGCTTAAAATTGAAGCATGTGTTTGGAAAATGTGCTCATGAAGCTAGTCTTGTCAAATAACAAAATAACCACTAATAAAACGGTATCCAGCCAAAATCACCTTCCTACTCGACACAGAAATGGTTAACATAAATGAACATTGTACATGCAAAGGGTAAAATGTACCCAAAAATGTACGGAATTTTCAGAGTACACGATGGTCACATCTTGCTGCATTTAATGTACTCGCTATAAGAACATGTAGACGATATCATTTACATTTGCTAAAAAATAAATATGTGAATGTTGATTGTAAAGGATATATATGTAACATTATTTATATTCTAGCTTAATTACCCCTTCTCCAGAAATGCCCTAGAAATGTCAGTCCACAACTCGATTGATTCATCTACTTTGCATATGGATCAAAGTAATTAACCAATGTTTGCACAATATAAATACATTACATAGCTGAATCAATCTTTTCCATAAGACTATCCGTCTTTTCCTTATGCATACTTTATTTTTGGACGCGTCAGGAGATCAAGGTACACATTTGTAAGTAACTAACTGTTCCCTGAGCTGACCTGGAGCAGAGCCCTTAGGGAGAGACCATTAGCAGATGTGACATTAATAGATTTCTTAGCAACAAGTATTCCATGGGAGTACATTTACTCCACTTGGTGAGGAGTGGGTGTTCCTTCGTTGGAATGAACTGGAAGTTTCCAAATATTCTCAAACTCATACATTTGTGGATGTTCACAAACACTTTTCTGACCTCCCCAGACACTGGCAAAGGTTGGGGATGTGCTACTGTCAAGAGCAGAAATATACCACGTTGAGGGCGGCAAGGAGGAAGAAACATCCTCAAATTTTGTAGGAGTGTAATGAAAGGGTTTTACCTTGGGGAAACATTTTCGAATTAGAGAAAAACAATTGCAAGCTCTATTGCACTTGCTCTCATTTGTTCCTCCAGCAAGACTATAAGCATTTACATTTTCGTATGTAAAAACTGCACTTATAGATACGTTTCCAGGATAATGCATGGAAAGTTGCAACTACCAGTAGATTTGCAGAAATCACTTAGAACATTTTAGATGTCCTCCCACTTTGTGCCCCCATTAGATCTGATATCTGCTGCTGATTTTTTACTTTGATAGTTCACTGGAACCTACTAACCAGGCCCGAGTGCCAGTGGTCTTCCCAAAAAGGTAACTGTGAATTGTTTCACCCAAATGGCAAGGCACTTACCACTCTTTGTAAGTCCCTATTATGTGGTGCCAGTGGTACCCAGGGCAAGGGTGATAAGAGGGGCCACCAGGGTTGCAGCACTTTATTGTGCCACTCTGTGTGACCCAAGTAACAATACAACTGCAGGACTGCCATTGCAGCCCTGCACGAGCAGCCTGTCTGACCAAGAAGAGCTCTGCAGACACCATGTGCTGCAAAGCCACATCACTGCCTTAATATAAGTAAGTCACTCTTCAGGTATGCCTTCTCTAACCCAAAAGGTAGGGTGCATTATATTAATGATGTGGATAGATATGTTCTACCATATATAGCTCCACAGCAACTCCCCCGAGCCGGTTGCTGCCAAGACAAGAGTCTGCCCTCCTGCTAGTTGTGCTAGCACTTCCCCAGGATGGAGACAAAGGCCCTGGGCAGGGAGGAGGTCACACCTCCTCCCTCCCAGGATGGCTAGTGTTTACAGTAATCATGATGGTGACCCTCCAAGGCTTTTCACCACCCTTGATATGTAATCTCTTTTCCCCCACTCGAGGACAAAGCCCTTCCTGCCCAAGCCGACAGGCACAAGAATTAGGTATTCAGGAGGTGTACACCCCCAAAAGGCTGGCCACACCTTTAGGGTAAGCTAGCAGGTCCGTACAGCAAAGGAAGGGTTCTGACATGTAGGGAGACCCTGAAATAGCGTATTATGGGTGGCACATGATGTTCACCCACAGGATGTTGTCACTACAGGGGGCGAGTTAGCCACAGGGACCAGTAGCCCATTAGCCACTGTCCCTCACACCCTTCACGCCTCCTAAACTAGGATTTAAGGGGCTCCTCTGGCACCAGAACCTAGGTTCTTCTGACTTTGAATCAGAGAAGAGGCACAAAGAAAATGCCGTCACCAACAAAAGGACTTGAGACTCAGCCGCAGTTGAAAGATAGGACACGTAAGTGCACTGAAGAGACCATGTACTGGAACAGAGTGTTCAACTTGTGTCCATGGCATTAGGTCATTGCTCCCAGCAAAAAGGACTCCAGTGAATGCCAGAAACCGAAGCAGACTCACCTGGACTGCTGGGACCAGATCCCTGCAAGATGCAGGAAAACTGACTTGCTACGAGACATGAATTGAGACCTGCTGGGCCTGTCGGGAGTGAGCCAAAAGAGAAGCAGTGTCCTACAAGTCCATAATGGTAGCTAACCTGTCACAAAGTTTCAAGCCACCACTCTATTCCTGTCACCCTCCAGCCACAAAAGTAACCGTGGACTACATTTGCTGCTGCCAAGGCGTGGTGATTGCCAGCCAGATGATCGACCCCTTGAGTTGACATCTCCAGCTTGAGAGCAACTCACAGCGACAGTGACCGACATTGGCAACAGCCCTGCTGCTGTGCCCCTGCATCCTGAAGGAGATGTCATCTAGTGTGTGGCAAAGCATCTTTGCTGTGATTGGCAGCTACCATCTACCCCAGAACCCAGACCCCCGAGCAAGGTAGAAGAAATCCATGTGTTTAACCTGGGTCCTAGGACCCCAAAGGCCTCTACTGTCCGAGGGTAGAGTGTAACTCCATCTCCAAATGTGGTTCTGTCAAGTGCTGCATTTTGAGAGCTCCCATGGATCCTTTCTAGTACTGAGGACATCCAGAGCACCTCTACACCAGATTCCCTGGGTAAGGTAATGAAGTACTGACTGTTGAGACTTGGTCTACGAACTCACCCATTCATTTTAATGGGACCTGTTTGACAGCATAAAGTACATCTATTTTTGAATGCTTTAAAAAGCCACAACATGATACGAAATCCGTTTTGGTGTCTGTAGTTATATAAAAATACATACTATTTTTATAAATTTATTGTTGGATTTCTTTTGAGTCATGTCATTTACTTATCGTCAGTGTGGGTGTTATGAAATGCTTGGCACATGTTCCTCCAAGAAGCCTGATTGCTCTTTGCCACTCTACCAGGACTGAGTTAAGGTGTACAGGTGTGAATCCGAGATCCACTTCTGGGTAATGTGCTAGAGTTACATGGTAAGACCTCCAGTAATACCACATAATACTGCCACCTTGTTACAATTCTTGAAATTAAGTCTACACTTGACAAGCCATCATACTTCAGTGGCAAATTTCTTCTTTTAAGAATGAGGCACCAGTGTTTCTCTTGTCTTGAAGTTTGTTGACTACCTTTCAGCCAAATTTACTGTGAACTATAAGGTTCTGACGTTGATCCATTCCAAAGTATTTGGCAGATTTACGATCTGCCTGAACCTCAGGTTTTCTGGTCTGTCAGAAAAAGTATGCTACACTTTTTGTAGGCTACTATTGAAAGGCAGGCATTACGGGGCATTCTGTCTCAAAAGCATGATATGGATTAAAGCACATGATGCATTCCCTATCTACAAATGTGGCTTTAACTTTTTAAGATCTGTAGTATCTTAGCTGTGGGGTTATGCGCAGGAACTAGAGTATTTCTTTATATCTGAACTAGTTTATCTGTGTTTAAACACTTAGGACATTACAAGGCAGTGTACAACTGTAACACAAAATGTAAGTACAAATGTAATGTAAAGACACGTGTGGATGAACAGAATATTGTTTGAAAATAAAACAATTGTGGACACTAAACTTCACTGACAAAATATTTTATGCAGTTAAACGTGTGTAAATTATGGAATCTTTGATCCACAATCTCTGATTCTGAGAAAAAATCAAGATCCGCAGCTATTGATGTGCAGGGATTACACCATTACTTGAATATGTTCAAGGGGTGTGAAAATTAAATGTGCTAATCAAGTGAGTAAAAAATGGTACATGAAGATCACCTAAATTATTGTGTGGGTATTCACAAACATCTCCAATGTTCTTCAAAAACTTACTGTATCAATCCATCTGAATAAAATAATTATAATCATAGCGGTGGCGGTATATGGCGGCCCCAAAAAATCTGTTTTTGTAGGGAAACACACTTTTTAATTGGGAATAATTTTTCCCTATAAAACTTAAAACAGAAAAAAAATTAAAATACTTTTCATAACCACTTACATGTGTGCATTCCGCTGAAAAGAATTAGAAAAGCTAGGAAGGAATGGAAATTTACAGCAATCATAGATTTGCTTGGCATGCATCTGAAGCTTTTGGAACTGGACAAAAATAGGTTATTTGCAGATTTGTATGTGTCTTGGACCCTGAATGTGTAATATGCTGAGAAAAAGTCAGACACAATATGTTTTTTTGGCCTCCCGGACCGTTTCGTATTATGATGCGTGATCTCATTCAGGATGTTAAAACAGTAACTGCAAAACAAAAAATAAAATGCAACTCATTTTCCTGTGGTTAAATTGTGGCAGTATCTGTAGATAGGGGTTCTGACACTCATGACTGAGGACAAGGACTTAATTAGAGTTTAACCTAGAGTGATAGAGAGACGAACAGAAAAGTGAGGTAAGAAAGAGGAATAGAAAGATAGGAAGAAAGTGACACAGGATAATGCACCACTAAAGCATATCCTCCAACAGTCAAATAAGGAGGCAGGTAGTATATGGTGGAGGAAGAAAGAGGCATGAAGTGGAATCCAGATTAAGCATCCTTGGTAGCTGGCAGCACTTCCATTCAGTAGCTCAGCAGTGGGTTCTTAAGTACAACTTTGAGGCCCTTCACTTAAGTTTATTTTCTTTTTTTTTGTTTTCTTTTTAAAAATTAGGCACTGAATTATCTTTCTCAAGTGTACAGTGGGTGACTGCTCCAGATTTACAACAGCAAGGTGGACTCTCTGTATGATATCGGTTTCTATGAAAATTCACAAAAGTGTACCAAGTTTAAACACACCGAACCTGCCCACTTTGTGAACGGTATGCTTTGACTTTGGAGCATGCAGATTATTTTCCAGTAATGGGAAAGCATTTTTTTATGTTAGCCCATCGTAACAGAAAAGATTAACAAAGGCTCGTAAGGAGACATATCAGCAACATATCTGACCTGTGATACGCAACAAGACGAATATCCTCTGCCACTTGGCTCACTAAATAATGTGAGCGATGATGAACCACATCCTTCGACAGCCAAATTGGAATCATCGCATTCGGAAAGGACGTGGATAACTCAGAGCCCTCCGCACGCCCGTCATTTGCTAAACTGCGGTTGAGATGAACAGGCTGCTTCTCAGAATCCAGAGATGCAGGACATGAATCTAAATGAAGGCCTATTATCTCAGGAGTCTGCAAAAATGAGCATTGTGCAATACAGAAATTATACATTACAGAGAAAACAAAAAATACACCCCCGCAGACACAGCCAGCCCTTATTGCGGATATTTTAACAAAGCTTACAATGCTTAAAACTGCTTTAAAAAGAAAAGTCTTCTCCTGCAAACATTAAAAGTGTAAATCACGTAGTTCCTGGTTCAACATCTCAGCAGTTAGCGTGTCCACGCACAACTTGCTCTAACCATCCATGCTGCAAGCACTGGGTTGATGCATGGTCCTGGGATAATTAACTGGTTTATAACAAATGAAACACGGTAACAATGGCCTGGCTTCAAATGCTTATATCTGTGGGACTTGACGGTCCTACTTAGTAGAGTGATGAGCCTGACAGCACAACGAGATCTTAAAAACTGCGCTGTCAAACAGAGTAGCAAGACTGTTTAATCATTATAGGCTATGGAAGGAGGCGCATTTGTTGTGCCCTGGCATCCTACAGGGCATTATCTTTCCATTTTTCCTGGCCTCATACCTTCAGCATAATAGATCTCTGGGATTTCAGGGCAAGGCTTCCAAAGGAACATATGGCATACTTGTAATAAAGGATTAAAGGTTGGCCTAAACGGGATTCACTCATTCAGGCCAATGTGATAAATAGTCAAAGCATGTTTTCATGGTTTGTCTAGAATGAGAAAATCATAAATCACTCTCTATTTCATTTTTTCAATTTTAGAGCCTGGAGAACAAATATGAACCATTTAGGTCACAGTGAGCTACACTGATGTGTTGCAGCGAAAATAAAAAAATGTAATTGATGCTAAATATTTAATTAAATTGCATTAGTAGCGTGCACATAATCAGGTAACACGCAGGCTCATAACAGGAATTGAATTGTTCTTGTCATGTGATATATTATAACTTTTTCAAGGTTGATCTTTTTCTCACTTCTTAAGGTTGTTTGTTTCCTCTATGGCTGATCATTTCAGCCAAATGAATAAAATATTTTTATCAAAGAAAAGAGATGTGAAAACGCACATTACTTAAATTTTTAGACAATTTACTTGAAACATACTGCAGCACAGAGTACAAGATACTGAACATTTAATAATTTCAAAGTGACTTACTAGTTGGAATTATTCGGGGTCTTTTTAAAAAGACATTTCTGCCTCTACTGACAGTATGCCTAATAGGTCTGTATGTTTCTCCTAGCACATATGCAATAATATGTCACTGGCATGTTGGCTTACAGCTCTGAACCACAATGCATTCTGCTATACCATTGGATATAGGTTAGTTAGTGTCATCCGAGCTGAAGTTACTATAAGTGGTGAGAAATAGGGACAATGAGTAAGGGAGAGCATTGCTTGCATCCATAAATTAGATACTCGTTGTTTTGTTGAGGACTCAAAGCTGACTTACAATGCTTTTTCCATCAAAGTCGTCGTGTCTTACACCAGCTTAGGTGTGAATTACTCCTACATTTCCAGGCCAGATTCATAAAGAATACGTTTATGCCCGACATAGGCATTACTTACTCATGAATTTTCATGATTAAGACCTGCTTACCGCTAACATGTGTTTTTTTTCTTAAATAAATATGTCTTAATCCTGGTAGTTCATGAATAAATCTCACTTAAGTCAGGAGTAAATCACAAAGATTCACAGAAGGAGCTTTGTGAATCACACATATGAATCTATTTGGATCATAGATAACAAAGCCTTGTATGTTGCTTTACAGACCAGACCATTCCCTGAAAGAGATGGACTTGCTCATCTTCCTTGGAAGCAAATTAAAGTTGGCTTGTGTTGTCAGAATCGGGTCACATATGTATTATCAGCCGTGTTGCACACCTGACAATCATTGAAGGTGTAACATGTCAAACAGCTCATAAAATTATAAAACAAATTGGCAATGCTAAATATGATATTACACCCACTAAGCATATGTAAAATCAGCTTCAATGCCGGTATTCATGTTTTGTGTCTTTTTGCTGATGATACATTAAATCAGGGCGTTCTCCACTGGTATGCAGAAATTAATTTACCCCTCTTTTTTTGGAAAACATTTGATTGTTTTTACAACTCAGGCATGTAATGAAATTACTAGCACTGAACAAATACAGAGGATCAGACCATATTGCAGTGCAAAACATGGCAGTGGGACTATCTCAGTATGCACAACATTAGTCCAGTAAACAGTGTTACAACAGGGTAGAGCACAATCCTCCTGCATGTGCGTTGTGAGTATCCATAGCACAGAGGCCCATGCCTTCTTCAGTGAGCCAGAGCCTATCTACACAGGGTTCCAGTTTAATGCCTCTGTGTCACTTCCAGTCCCTCCAGATCTTGGAATGTTTCTGGGGGCATCCCCATGATAAGTATACAGGACGTTCCAGTCCCACGCAATGATCCATGTCATGGCCGAGAGGGGCCTCATGGGTCCTTCCAAGCTCTGGTGATATTTGTTTTAGCTATGATTAAACCCAGCCAAAGAAATGCCTTTGGTAGCGTGTGACTCCCAAGTCTCAGGTCTCATTTCTGTCTCTCTGACCCCCCGAATAGCTAATGAGGCGACTGTGGACTGTGGCCTTCTGAGCCTTCCCAGAGCGTAACATGGGAAGTCACAGATCCCATGTGGTCAGCTAATAATTGTTGGCACGCATACTGGCACCACTCTCAACAGTCCCCTTTTGGAAGAGCAAGCTCTTGAGACACCCTCTCAACCCCATCCTCTCGGTACCCAATGACAACGCTACTTTCACCATTGAGTTGTCGGAGAGACCTCGGGCCACCAGCCCTGCCTAGACAGCCCAGAGGCCCTCGAGACCCTGCATGAAGACATCATCCAAGCCTGAGAAGGCGCAGTGTGCTCCAGAGTAAAAGGTGTATCCCCTCTCTCCAGGGTGATGCGCACTCCATACATCTATCTGGTTCCAATTATTTACTAAATTTGCAAGGAGCATGGGCCTGTGGCCCACATCGACAGTTGTCGAAAGAACAGTTGAGATTCCTATCACACACCCCATCAAATTCCCCTCCAATAAACCATGGGGCCTTCAGCAAGTCCCGTATAGGGTCACCAAGCTTAACCAGGAAGTCAGAAGAAAGTGGTGGCGGGACATAAATCCAAATAAATGAGAGGGGATGGTCGTGAAGAGTGCCCGACACCACCACGTAGCATCCCAAGCCATCCTGAAAAGACCCTGGAAACCACAAGGGGGGTATATGCCTTCTAATTAGGATGGCTGTGCCCCGGGAGCCATGATGAAATCTAATGTGGTACAACTGAGTGCAACTCCTATGGGCCATAAATGGGTACTTGTTGCCCATGAGGTGGGCTTCCTGATGCTCACTATGTCTGCGTTTGTCTTGATGGCCGCTCCGAGCACTGTCCCCCTCTTAACTTTATCTAATATCCCATTGACATTCTAGGATAGGAGAGTGAGTGTAGTTGGGGCCAAATGCCCCTGCACCGGGATCCTTTGTGGTGTATTTATTGGGCGATTGTGTATGAATGTAATGTCAAAGGATTGTGTGCGCACTGCATATATCTTTGCTCAGTGTCAGTACCTGAAAAAGAGTTAAAACCAAGAACAATACCCAAACGTTACCCCCACCTGCAACAGCACCCCTATACTTCATGAACTGGAAGTACCTGTTGTGGTGCGACTAGGGATTGAAGCTCTCGGGAATCCTCCAGCGCCCTCCCCAGCCTTCTCTCCACCCAAAGAAGTGAAGCATCCATCTTGCCCCATAGGGGTCTCTCCTCAATTCAGTCCCATACTGCCTCAGGAGAATCGAAGAACAATGTTTTTCCTTGGCAGATAACTTTCAAGCGAGCAGGGTAGAGGAGCATGTATGTGATCTCCATGGCTTTCTGTTTTTGCTTGGCTGCTTGAAAAGAGCGTTGTTGTTGCACCTTCAAGGTGTATTCTGGTAAACTCATCACGGGGGATAAGTGACACATCAGTTGGCCAGCCCTACGTGCCGCCCAGAGGATAGCGTCTCTGTCAGCATAGTTGAGAACAAGCACTATGAATGGTCGAGGAGAGGCACCAACAGGGGGTTTCGCTCTCAATGGCCTGTGCACTTGTTCTACTGTAAAGCAGTTCAACACATCTTCTTTGGGTACCCAGCTAGATAGCCAATCCCACATGAATATCATTGGAGTGTGGCCTCTGTCCCCTCAGCAATAACCACAACTTGGAGATTGTTCCTTCACTACCTCTCTTCATGGTCCTCTGCACGGGCCTCCAATTGCCCTACCTGGTACTGTAGGGTTTTCAATCATTCTTGGTAATGTGACTCAGTAACCCTGTGTATAGTATTGTGGAGATCTTGTTGAATCAAGGTGAGGTCTACTTTCAGTTTCCCATCTTGCCCTCCATAGTGATCTTGAGGTCTTGGATCGCATGTAGGATAGAAGAAGTCTGTCGGTCTCCGTCTGATGGGGGATTACTTCCCGTCACACCCATCCTGCCCGTTGGGCTGGTATGTTTAGTACATTTATCAGTCTTTTGTTGGGTGGCCCCTGCTGCAGGTTTATCCTGGACCATGATGAAGTCACAGTGGGAGAGGGTGTCTGAGGTCAGAACGTGGTATAGTGTAGCGAGGGATCACACAACCCTCCATGGCGGGCACAGCCAACAACTTCCAACCAAAGGCCAAGGTCATGCCATCGGCCCCATACAACTGTCTGCACAGCACCACCAGATGATAGAGGCCTAATGGAGCAGTGGAGTAAATCTAAGGAACAGACGGTCCAAAATACAGAGCCCCCCGCAACAGAGGCTGACAGACCTCCATGACCCATCCCAGCGCCAGGGGATCCAAAGGTCCATACTGCCACACAAAGTTTAAGTGCACCCCACAAGGGGATACTGCCCAAAACACCACTCCGGGGTAGCATCGACCAAATGTCTTCAGGCTCATGCAACAAGAGAGCATCCAAGTTTCACCACAGGAAAACTGTCTGGGTGTCTCAGGGCATCCCCCGTGATTTATAAGTGAGTCCTGTATGACAGTGCCCCCCGCACCACACCTCTTTTCGTCTCTCAAGTCGCGGCCCCGTAGCACTCACCAAGGACAGAAGTATTAGTAGTGTGTGGCGGCCTCCAACAGTTCAAGTGGCACCCTTGGCAGCCAACACTCACCGAAGAGCACCTGTATCAGTAGTGGAGTGGGGGCCTCCAGTAGTAGATGTGGCTCCCTTCCGCGCCGGTCTTGCCACAACCAAGTCATGTCCGTCCATGCTCCTGAGGTCAGCCGGCCCACGATGACTCCCTCATCCCGAGGTATAGTGAATGGCCACTCTGCCACCGGGAAGCTGCCATGCCCTCTCTGTCGGCTCTGGCTCCCAAACTATACCTTGCCCATGCCAGGGACTGCCTGGGGCTTGGAGCAGGCACACCGCCACCACAGGATTGCTCTGGCTGCTCCTCCAGCTCAGTCTTCACCGGGGTGACCCCGGCCTTGGGTCAGACGTGCAGTAACTGCTGCTGTCTTCACCAATTCATCCACTGAGGCCTGGTTTTTACCCTGCTCTTCTTCAGGGCATCCAAGGGCACTGCCCTTGGGGTGACTTTACTGTAGGTAGATACTACCAGCAGGTTTAACCTGGGTCGGATGGGCCCAGGAGCAGCACTTGTAGGTGGAACAACAGCTGGACCATGAGCTTTTTTACAGAGCGACCATCATGGTTGCCGGCATTGCCACACCCACTTAATTTACCCCTTTTCCCCATCCCCCACTATGGGGGGACCATCTGCTCCCTGCTAAACTCAGACTCAGAAGTCCATTGGCCCATACTTAGATAATACACTGCTCAGGCTCTTAGGAGGACTTGGTCTCAGTGATGGTTTGAATGGAAAGTGCATTAGAGGCATGAACAAAGTCTGTAGGAATAGCAATAGACACTATGGGGGTCATTCCGACCCTGGCGGTCCATGACCGCCAGGGCCGGGGACCGCGGAAGCACCGCCAACAGGCTGGCGGTGCTTCCAGGGCCATTCTGACTGCCGCGGTAAAGCCGCGGTCAGAAAAGGGCAACTGGCGGTTTCCCGCCGGTTTACCCCTGGCCCAAGGAATCCGCCATGGCGACGCTGCTTGCAGCACCACCATGGGGATTCCGACCCACTTCCCGCCATCCTGGTCCTGGCGGTAAATACCGCCAGGAACAGGATGGCGGGAACGGGTGTCGTGGGGCCCTTGGGGGCCCCTGCACTGCCCATGCCACTGGCATGGGCAGTGCAGGGGCCCCCTCACAGGGCCCCATAATGATTTTCAGTGTCTGCCAAGCAGACACTGAAAATCGCGACGGGTGCCACTGCACCCGTCGCACACCAGCAACTCCGCCGGCTCCATTCGGAGCCGGCTTCATCGTTGCTGGGGCTTTCCCGCTGGGCCGGCGGGCGGCCTTTTGGCGGTCGCCCGCCGGCCCAGCGGGAAAGCCAGAATGGCCGCCGCGGTCTTTTGACCGCGGTGCGGTCATTCGGCGGTAACCGCATGTCGTGGGGCTACCGCCGCCCGCCGCGGTTGGAATGACCGCCTATGTGTTTGTTGGCATTCATCAACTGTATTCGTACATAGCACGATACCTTAAATATTTATGTGCTATGAAAATAAAGAACTCTTTACACATAGATATTCATTTTATCTGGTTTTAAATATTATTGTCCCTTGTGCTTCCACTTTCATTTTACAGAAGAGCTGTTTCTGACAATCAAACCATGCATGATCACTTTCAACATTTGCACTACCTCTTCTCTGAGGGCTAGCTGCCCCAGAGATCATTCCTCTCATTGCCAAAGGCAAGATGACGGAATAAGAACACACAAGCATGTACATTTCTGATTCACAACATAGACTGAAATAGCCTTATAAGTTTTTACAATTCCGAACTTGAGTCAGATATCGTGAAGTCCATTATTGAAAAGCAGAATTGAGTATTAAAACTTGCTTAAAGGATATTCAAACATTACAGTTAGAAAAAAGAGATATAAAACAACTTCCTAAAGAAGTGGCATTTATGAAACACAGCAAAGGAAAAGGTGTATTTCTATATGTCACATTTGTATGTGCTATGTCAGGCTGTGCTGATACCAGTGATGCATGTTACCACGGGCAGCTGCAGGGCTCTTTAAAAGCAGTACAGAATTCAACCTCTTATATGCAGCAGAAATTAATATAAATGCATGAAATGGTGGACAGCTGTAATCAATAAGAATGTAGTGTAAATAACCAGTTTTTAGTACTTGCTCAATCCAGTAAATCCAGTGAATGACTGAGGTAGTCACTCACCTTTTCCAGTCCTGTCAAAGAGCGCAAAATACGGAGCCTGTTGGCAGCATAGCTATTCTTGTGGATATTCTATCACCTTCCTTAAGTGGAACATTTTTTCCTATTTGTTGTCCTTGAAAAAGGGATCAGAAAGGAGTTTGTGAATATCCATAGAGGTGTGCATAATTTCACAAGATGTTCAAACCTTTCACCCCATACCCCATCCTTGGAATAGATTTACTGATGCAAAAACATTTTCATGTGAGTAAATCTTTTTGTAAGCACAAACCCCATTTTTGAGTTTTCTATAAGTGGTTTGCACACATAAAAAAGGCTATTTGCATGTATTCCTTGCCATACAAAACACTTTTGAGGATCGAATCCAACCCCTGTGCCTCTACTTTTGTGAATCATAGAATATA
This sequence comes from Pleurodeles waltl, assembly GCF_031143425.1. Classification (NCBI taxonomy): domain Eukaryota; kingdom Metazoa; phylum Chordata; class Amphibia; order Caudata; family Salamandridae; genus Pleurodeles; species Pleurodeles waltl. Next base: position 682,402,889 of record NC_090449.1, on the reverse strand, counting down.
ACACCTGTCAAGCAGAGTGATTCTGTATAACCTAGAGGGTTTTTTAAGACTGCAGCTTCAGAAGATTCAGACAACCATCTAATACCTGGAGAGCCAGGTCCATGCCAGATTTTTAGCATATCCACATTTAGAAACAAGATGTTTCAGAATTCTACATTTTATTAAATGTGAATATGCTAAAAAGATGGTTTCCTAATATTTAAAAGGAAGTTTTTCCCCTTCAAAAGGCTTATTTTTACAAGTTGGGCTAACGGTTTAAAGTGCAGCAGCCAGGCTAAACTAGTAGGCTTGAGTCTAGATGGTGTAATTTGCAAGCTGAATTAAATATTAGTTTGGGACCTCTGAGTATATTAGTGGGTCTTCCACATTTCATCATTCACCAGCTCCCAAACAAATGTTATAAATTAAAACACCATCTTCAATACAGAACGATCTTATACACTCAGAGCCAGATGTGTGCCTTGTCCTGCATGTGGATAATATATGTACTGAGAGCTCAAGGTCCATATCTGTATCTTTTCAGAATAAACTGCTGCTTAACTTCTGTTCTTCAGATCTCATTGTATGGAACAATAACCAAGGGATGCAATGTAGGAGGTACCCCAACATAGGAATTGTGGATGAAAGGCCACTTCTCAAGCAACACTATGTATTGTGCACACCTGAAGTATAAAACTGGACTCAAATGTGCAAGTCCCTCAAAACTTTCTTACCAGTCAACTAAATAAGAAAGTAGACCCTTGGTAAAAGAAAAAATAGTTTACACTATAGTCAAATGGGCATTCGGCTGAAGGTTAAAGAGATTGTTCTTAACCCCATATGTAAGAATTTGTATTTACAAATGCTCATTTCCTAAGAGCTTTATAGTGCAAAAAAGGGGGAGGCTGAGAAGAAATTCTTACCTTTTAGGTAAAGAAGAGCAAGACAAATTATAATGAGCATCAGACCAAAGACTTTGAAAAGCTTCAAGCACTCAATATAGTAAATAGTTGAAGACGAGTTCCAACTACAAATATTCTGACATAATTTAACTGGAGGGCCGTTAAACATACTGTTTCTCCACATGAAAGCTACATTTGATCCAATTGAGTTGGTACCAAATGTATTCTTATTGATTCTTCATCCTGCTCCTCAGGTCATGTCATGACCAATCTTTTTGTAGATAATTTGGAGCCTGAGTTCAGAAGCTCTCTTTCTTATAAACTGATTTCTTTATTTCCACCCAATGTTTGTAGAATTGTTTATTTGTTCTTGTTTATACTCCCTCAATTTTATATCAATACTGGACTTGTCTATCAAAACATCTAAGGATACTTTGGGTTTTACACAGCTCTCTTGGCAGTTCTACCAATTAAACCACAGGGCTGATGCAAGCTTATTTATGGATAGGGGGAATTAATTGTTTGGGAGATTCTTACTTTGTCAAAATCTACTAAATCGTCCAAATGACCCTTGCCATTGCCATGTCTTTGAACCAGGCATCAAATCAGTACCAGCCTAGAACCCAGTCATTCTTTAGTGTACTTATCAGTATGCTTGCAAATTAATTGATGACTTCCTTTGCATTTAGCTAATATTGAAAGAGAAGACTGTATTATTGATCCTTGGGCAATGAATGTGGTAAATATTTTAGAACTAAGTTTGAATATATAGTCAGTAACTAATTTCAGCGTCTAGAGTTCAGCCAAATGGTAGCCTCACACAACTGTAAGGTCTGTAAAAGAAGGGTTAGGTGATCTTGCCTAATCACATAAATTCATATGATATTTGCACTTACCCAGCCCAACACACAAGCTGAGGATCTGTTCTAATAATGTAGTTAGGAGGCACACTCCTGTCATCTGTCTGTCTTACTTGTAAATAAATTCAGAAAAAAAACACATCCTTCTATATTATCCAAGTTGTGTGGAGCAAAATTATATGAATTTAATTGAGAAAAATGTAGAAATACCCATCTTCACTCCTCTCTTAAGACCTGAGATGTACCAGGAGAGTAGGGTGAGAACCTTATCACTCATGCTAACAGTATATAAAGGGTTTCTAACACGGTGATCTAGCAACTGAAGTTCAGATGGTCCACCTATCCTCACCATCATCCACAACAGTAAGGGCTATAGGTGATATAAAAGATATTCCCCTTAGCACAGACAGCTTATCATGCTGGTTTCGCTGATGGAAAAGTGAAAAATTGCAATCCACTTGGGTCCCTCTCCAACGACTGGTTTTGAGATGTGACACATTATAACGAACAATTGGAGGCATGTTGGGAACTTATGTCACCTCAATCTAGATCCAAACTATCTGGGCTACACTAGGGTCATATCTAGTGAAACAACATAAGACAAACATAGTGCAGAGAAAGAATCAAGGCAATGCTCAAAGACTCTGCCTGCAATTACATTTGTAAAGAGGCGGGTGACTTTGGACAAAAACTGTGGTATCAGAGAGGACTAGACAAGATAAAAAAGTAAAATGAAATTGCTTAATAAAAAGGGGGTGCATTGTTGAGATGTAAAGGTATGCTGTAAAAACTCAAACTGGGATGGACATTGCTGGTGGTGTTTATGGAGGTAATTTTACAGAAGTATGTGCCACACTCTGCTGTATTTTGGGGGAGGGTTTCTTGTTTGCACTTTCACTGTAATTAAAATTCAATAGAAATGACAATGGGGACTCTAGTATCAAAAGTACAATGTCCTCATTTTCACCATGTTCATTTTCTTCTTAATACCAAAGTGTGTGTGCCCTGCAAGGGATGTCTATAGATGTGGAAAAACATTCCTCTTTTAAGATTCTTCCCATCAGGGTGCAACTATTAGGAACTATTTTGGGGCATTCTTGTTAGACAAAGAAGCATGAGAATTGTCATAGTTAATACTATAAATCCTTTGTAGGCAAAAATGTACTCTTCATAATGGCCCACAAGGGCTTGGTAAGAGACGTTCACCCATATCTATGAAGCCATTTTGCATTTCCTAATGGTGTGAATCACAATTGCGGTTTGTTAGGAAATCTAAAATGCCATTTTGCTATGTACGAAAGGCATTTGTGTGGTGCAAAATGTGATTCTTACCTTGTAGAAATGGCATTTTGGAAATCACAAAATAGAAAAAACGCAAATAGGGATTTCCAAATTGTGATTTCCTGATTGCGAATGTGAATCCATAGAAATCACTATGAGGGGAATAGGGGGTACATACATATCATTTTGCGATTCCCAAATAGCAATTTCTATAGCTTTGCAATTTGGAAATCACACAGCCCTTTGAATAATAAACATTTGTATGCTCAGCTCCTAAAATCCCCCATCCTCAGGATTTGTGCAAAAATATGCTTAGTAGATTTCTAGAGTTCTGACTCTTAGATGAGGGGCAAAGGTAAACACCCTAAGTATATAGAGAGTTTCAAAGGCCAGCTGTTTTAGTAGGCAGGACCAAATCTCATTCAGACATCTGCTCTCATTTAAATACACTGTCCTCTCCATCACTATCCCTTCCCCTTCCTTTGCTTCACACATTCTTCCTCTTTTGCTGTACCACTCCCCTGATCTGCACCCCTTTGTTCCCCTCCTCCACCATATACATCACTTCCCGTTCCAGAGAAAAAGCCTCAAACACAGGAATCTAATAAGACATTTAAATAGAATTGCTTTCAAATATTCTACAAAGGACAAGCATCATAAACTCACATTTCTGCACAATGGAACAATTATACTTGAATAAGAAATTGTATTTTTTTAAATAAAAAAGATGTGCACCTGCAGCGTATCAAGAATAATAGGAATTGGTAAGGAGCGAGAATCATAACACTAAACACAAAATGGCTTCTGAGAGAATGATCCTCTTCAAGGAGTAGGTAGTTGATCAAAAATCAACATGCTCCAGGGTTACATTAGAATCAGCCTCTCTATCACAGAAAATAAAAGCTGTTTTTTTATTTAAATGAGGTCGCTTCTTTGAAGCCAGCTTTAAAATGTGTAATGACAGGAACCGTTCCTCATACCTCGAGGAAATAACGGTGTATTTGTTCATTAAAAGTTTGCAATTTATTCTATTTTTCTGCTGCCAGCTCTTTTCGAGTTAAGGTATTTTCTTAAGAATGAATTAAGTTCGCTGTGTTTTTGATAGTGCTTCTTAATTTTAAGGGGCTGCAGAGGGTTTAAAATAGAGTTATGTTCAGTGTTCAGCCAAACGGAAATGTTAATTTAATTAAAAGCAAATGTTAATTTAATCAAAACCAATAGATAATAGCTGCTTACATTGCCTGAGCAGGCGAGCCTTCCGTGGCACGTGCTGCAGGAATAAGTAAGCCATTCGCCCTCTCTGTTTCTACACATGATTCCAGTGATGTTGCAGAGTCCATTAAAGGTGCTCCTGGGAAAGAAGTGGTTGTTTACTATTGTTCCCCAGCATTGGAAACATTCAGTAAATTTAAGAAACAGTCTATAAATGCAAGTGGATTCGGAGGAACTGTTCATATTTGCATAAAAGTATTCGTTCTATTTACAAAAAGGTTAGATTTTTTAAAAGTTGTATCCTCATTATAAAGGATGAGTTACATTACAAAGCATCTTTATTGGTCCACTGAATCTGTTTTATTCTCTTTAATTTTTTGAGCTGCTAAATCATTCCAGACAGTTTTACTAACATTGACGTAAAATCTGACTCGGGCATACACATGTAGAGTCCAAATCAGGGGAAAACACAAATATTTGCTAATAAAAAGATATTCGTGCAAACTATACATGAGCATTTTGTTTCCCTAAGAATGTACAGTAAGTTCAAAAGTAGATGCAAAAGTTCTTTCGAAAATTGCTTTCGATGCATTATCACTAGAAGGCTTCAATTGCAAAGTCCTGGATCGGAACAGACCTTTGCCTGTTCCTCAATTTTCCCTTTGTCCCTTGCTAGATTGAAAGGCATTAAGATGACACACAGGATCTTAATACGGAGCTTCCCATCATGCACTGCGCACTGATACTTTTATCTGTCTATTTTCACAAAGAACAGCGCAAGCAACCAGAAGTGCACAATAGAAGATTTCCTTAAATAACACACTGCCCGATTTTGCTCAACAAGCGGAGGATATGAAACCCTTTCTGCAGCTAATTCCCACCACAAGTAATCCCCGAAGGAAAAAGATGGTTGCAAAATCTGTGTCACATCAAGTTTGCATTACTGCAAACAGAACTAGACAAGTAGGGAATTTTCAAAGTAGGGCTTCTTTCAGCTGCCCTCTTGGCATTTGTTCTACCTGACACAAAAATCTTGGACAGGCGTGCAGTGTCTTGCTGAATATAGGTCAAATGTGTCACAATTGTCAAACTGTTATATCAAGATCAGAATTTAAATGTATCATCTAACAAACAAAGACATATAGAATTTGTAGATGCAAATTTCAAAATGTCTTTTATGATATGTCTCTTTACTTTCTGACAATTGTCCATTCTCAAACTACATGTCAGTGGCACAATAAATAGAAGACTCTCATGCCAGGGACATAGCAAAAACTTAGAGGGGAACCCCTGTGAAATTAGACGGAGGGCCCCTCCCCTCACTCCCAGACAAACTTTCAAGGATAAAATAAGGAAAAAAATAAGCAGTGACTTATGGCATTCCTCCATGACTAGTAGCCCTGGAGACCCCTGCACAGCCATGATGCCAGTCCTGTGTTATGCCTCGTCCAATTCTAGAGCAATTTTGCTCAAACCGCATAATATATACCAAGGATAATAGTGTCAGGTTACCCCTTTGGATAACAGCACACTCCACAAATCCAATTCATTCATTCAATGGCAGATGGAGGAGACACAAGAAGATGATGTAAGGAGAGACCTCTCTATTTGAGGGGATTTACTGATGGCTGTGCTTCTTCCACACAAAGCATAATTTATAGACCAACTGGGGAGAGATAAAATCTATGACAACTTAGATGCACATTGCTGTAAGTTGAGAAGAATCACACAGATCACCTGGGTCCACACCTTGCAGGGTAACGTTAAAAAGTGGTGGCCCTTCTCCAAAAGATACTCCTCTAATTGTATGTGATGAGGAATAGACCCTAACTCTTTGCCGCAACAGAGATTGTCAGAAATCTCACACTGGATTCCACGCTGAGGAAGAACACTTGCAGAGGATAGATACACATTGCCGGAGGTCCACCTGATGCTTCTTCCCTGGAGATGTGTGTTCATACTACTACCCCCAGGAACTTGAAGAGTGTGAGTGTGCTGGACTTCCTATGGCAGGCACTTGTCATGTAATCATACTCGTCACCTATATTTCTGCTGCCTACAGCCGAATGTTTGTGCGATGCAATTAGGGGTTTGAGGCACATTATATAATATCACTACAGGTATTTTCTCTATCAACAATCACATGACCATGAATTATTTTTTTGGACTAGGTGGTGAAATAATGTTTGCTTTCATTGAAGACAGCTAAATCCGAAAAATCTCAACAAGTGTACTTTCTATATAGATTTCCATTGCAATATTGAATTGCATTATCAACGGCCAGGCAATCTTACCGTTAGCCTCACCTCTGTCCCCCATTTCCCCTTCCCTGTAGTCATGGCTACATATTTACCATGCGTTAATGAAATAACCATTACTTTATCTCCTATCTTCTACAAAAACCATCTACCGACAGTATATCACAATTACACCTTTATACGGCTCTGCAAAGAAGTGCATATTGAGGGCCCCATTCCAAATTGGCACAAAGTGAAAAAAAGTTTAAAATCTATTTTTTCACTTTGCATTCTTTGAAATATGATCAGAATTTGAGAAAGTAAAATTCTTTGATAATGGTGAGATAAATGTGAAAATCGGTGATAAGCAACTTTTTCTCATCTTATTCCCCATTTTTTTGAACCACAAAAAGTTATAACTAGGAACAAAAACAGTTCCGATCCCCATCACAAATGGAATATCCGCAGGATTGTTTTGTGCCCGTGGTAACTGGCTAACTAAAAATGACGCTTTGAATGTGTTACCCCTTTAGTGTGTAGGCAGGAGGTTATAAGAAGTTACAAACGAATCTTACATCTGCTGGCCTATGATGTCAATGCACTCAGGCATAATACACTGGAAAGGCCGCCTGGGACAACACATCTTCATTACCTGCCACAGTGTGTGTTTTTCTTTTCGAGCCTTGACTGGGGCAATTAGAGAGTGAGAAAATAATCACAGTGTGTTAGACTAGGTCTCACATGTTTTACTTTATTAAGTCAATCGATATTGAGCACGCGCAGCAAATGTGTTTAATTATGCAGCGGTATTTAAATTATGAATTCATCATTTTCCCTAGAATAATCATTTATTTAGGAAGATGGCACATTTCCAACCAAGCATATCCCTGCACGGAAGTATATTTTTTTATGACACTCGCTGAATGAAGAATATTAAATGCACAGATCGAAACATGAGTCTTTTGTGGCAAGATGCAGTTTTATTTACAAATATTGTCAGGCGGTGACTGAAGAATGCGCCAGCTCGTGGAAGTGATAAGCTGAGTCGGGGGGTGGTGTGGGGGTTGGGGGGATGAGGCAGGGAAGTGGTAAGCTGAGTCAGAAACACGTGTCTTTGTAATGGCATTGCATTTTCAAGTAAACCGAGAGTCTATTTTTGGTTATGAAACTGTTTCCTTCAACTGAACAAAATTTTGCACCATTTTCCAACTTCTTTGCTACCTCTTTGTGTTCCCAATCCCCAATATTACTACACTATCCTTCCCTGCCCCATTGTTCCTCCCCCATGTGACTTTGGAATGGCATGCAACCTCGGGTAGTTTTGGAGAGAAAGAGGAGAAAGTGTCCTTCTGGGAAATCTGCGCTTCTGGAATGGTGCTGTCATTTTGCTGGAAAATAAATGTCTTGTCTGTGTTCTCATTGTCAGTCATGAAACACATCATACAGGGCTCGTTGGGGCTTCTATTCTGCATTTGAGTCTTCTGTGCTCCCACCTATGGTCTTCAACAGTACTTCCTAAAAATGTATTTACCATTAAAACTAATGGAGAAATTCCAATTGAAAAGAGCTATATTTTAAAATTAGCTAATATTTTAACTTTGGGTATGGACATGTAGCAAGACAAGGTGGAGCTTCAAAGAAAACTCAGAAGATATGGAGAAAATAGATTTTTACATTACAAGGTAGATTTATGGTATGGTACGTGTGAAGTACTTGTATAATGCGAATGCTGCCATTGGAATGTCCTTGAACCTCTTCCAGCAGTCTGGCAATGATTCATATGGCTGTGGGTTAACATTGCAAACATAAGGCTGATTCAGCCAGTAAATATTTCTAATTAGGAACTGTTAGACCTGACAGCCTTAGGGTAGTCACCCCTAACTTTTTGCCTGCCTCCCTCCACTTTGTGGATACTGTTTTTGCTGGTTTTTAGACTCTGCGCACTTTACCACTGCTAACCAGTGCTAAAGTGCATATGCTCTCTCTCTGTAAACATGGTAACTTTGGATCATACCTGATTGAACTATTTAATCTACTTATAAGTCCCCAGTAATGTGCACTCCAGGTGCCTAGGGCCTGTAGATTAAATGCTACTAGTGGACCTGCAGCACGGATTGTGCCACCCACTTAAGTAGCCCCTTTTCCTTGTCTCAGGCCTACCATTGCTAGGCCTGTGTGGGCAGTTTCACTGCCACCTCGACTTGGCATTTAAAAGTACCTGCCAAGCATAGAGCTCCCCTTTTTCTACATATAAGTCACCCTTAATGTGTGCCCTGGGTATCCCCTAGAGCAGGGTGCTGTGTAGGTAAAAGGCAGGACATGTACCTGTGTAGTTATATGTCCTGGTAGTGTAAAAAACCCTCAATTCGTTTTTGCACTGCTGTGAGACCTGCTCCCTTCATAGGCTAACATTAGGGCTGCCCTCATACACTGTTGAAGTGGCAGCTGCTGATCTGAAAGGAGCAGGGAGGTCATATTTAGTATGGCCAGAATGGTAATACAAAATCCTACTGACTGGTGAAGTCGGATTTAATATTACTATCCTAGAAATGCCACTTTTAGAAAGTGAGCATTTCTTTGCACTTAAATCCTTCTGTGCCTTACAATCCACGTCTGGCTAGGTTTAGTTGACAGCTCCCTGTGCATTCACTCAGACACACCCCAAACACAGGGTACTCAGCCTCACTTGCATACATCTGCATTTTGAATGGGTCTTCCTGGGCTGGGAGGGTGGAGGGCCTACCCTCACACAAAGGACTGCCACACCCCCTACTGGGACCCTGGCAGACAGGATTGAACTGAAAGGGGACCTGGTGCACTTCTTAGCCCCTCTTTGAAGTCTCCCCCACTTCAAAGGCACATTTGGGTATAAAACAGGGCCTCTGCCCTACCTCATCAGACACTTGCTGGAGAAGAAACCGGAACCAGAAACTACATCCTGCCAAGAAGAACTGCCTGGCTGCTCAAAGGACTCACCTGTCTGCTTTCTACAAAGGACTGCTGTCTTGCTGTTGCCCTGCTGCCTTGCTGAAACTCTTGTCTGGCTGTGAAAGTGCTCTCCAAGGGCTTGGATAGAGCTTGCCTCCTGTTCCCTGAAGTCTCAGGACCAAAAAGACTTCTTCCTTTCAGTTGGACGCTCCGTGCACCGAAAATTTCGACGCACAGCTTGTTTCGCGGCGAGAAAAACGCCGCACACCGACGCTGATCGACGCGACGCCCTCGGGACGATCGAGACTTCGACGCACAACCTCGCAAGGACAAAGCCGCCCGACTTTCCAGGAGAAATCGACGCGACGCCTACCGTGAGTGCGAAACTTTGACGCACGGCCTCGCAAGGACAACGCCGCCCGACTTCCAAGGAGAAATCGACACGACGCCTGCCGTGAGACCAAACTTTCGACGCACGGCCTCGCAAGGACAACGCCGCCCGACTTCCAAGGAGAAATCGACGCGACGCCTACCGTGAGATCGAAACTTCGACGCGCAGCCCCGCAGAACGACGCGCAGCCGGAAAACAAGCAGGAGAATCCACGCACAGACCCGGGACATCTGGTAATCCCCGCGATCCACAAAAAGGAGACGGTCTGCGCGCCGGAAAACGACGCCCGACTTCCCCGCGTGGAAAAGAACGACGCAAGTCGGTGTGTGCTGAGAGGAAATCGACGCACACCCCCCCTTTTTCCACGCATCTCTTCACCTGTGGCCCGCTGAGGAGATTTTCCACCAGAAACCAGGTACTTTGTGCTTGAAAGACACTTTATTACATTCTAAAGACTTAAGACCCTTTATATCACTTTCCTGTGATAGTTCTACAATTTTCCATTGCATCTTTATTCTTTTTTGACCTACAATTATCTTGATAAATATTATATATTTTTCTAAACACTGTGTGGTGTATTTTTGTGGTGCTATATGGTGGTATTGTATGATTTATTGCACAAATACTTTACACATTGCCTTCTAAGTTAAGCCTGACTGCTCGTGCCAAGCTACCAGAGGGTGGGCACAGGATAATCTTGGATAGTGTGTGACTTACCCTGACTAGAGTGAGGGCTTTTGCTTGGACAGAGGGTAACCTGACTGCCAACCAAAAACCCCATTTCTAACATTGGTGATCAGCGGTGAGGATAGGACTTGTATTTGTGCAGTGACATACAGTAGCTAAGTATTTCACTACCTACCCACAGTTGAAGGTCAACTTGGTTTTTATCTCTTTTTGAAAATCCGTTTTTTTCCTGACAATTTTCAAAAACTAAATCCTCACTCAACATGTCTCTGACTGGGTCTCAGACAGGGGACTTTGACCTAGTCCAGTTGGATACATACACGGTCAAACAACTAAGAGGATTCTGCAGGGCATTAAGGGTACCCACCCAAGGGGCCTCCAGAAAGGAGGACTTTCAAGTGGCGCTGAGGGCCTGGGCAGAAGCCCATTTAGAGGATGATGAGGAAGAGGAGCCAGAAAATGGCCCCTCAGAAGGATTTTCACTATCTATGGATGGTGTTACCACTGCAATTGTGCACCCTTCCAGACCAGGGAGCAGTGTCTCCATGCAAAGCCTGACCGCAGAGGAAAGGAGAGAGGAAAGGGAGTTCCAATTGCAAATGGCAAAACTGAAAATTGAGGCACAACAGGAGGAGAGGAGGGCAGAAAGAGAAGCCAAACAAGCTGAGGCTGAAAGAGCAGCCAAACAGATTGAAGCTGAAAGGGCAGCCAAACAAGCTGAGGCTGAAAGAGCAGCCAAACAGATTGAAGCTGAAAGGGCAGCCAAACAAGCAGAAGCTGAAAGAGCAGCCAAACAAGTGGAAGCTGAAAGAGCGTTGGCTGAAAAGAAACTATTGTTGGCTCATGAACTGAGTCTCAAGGAGCTGGAGATCAAGGCAAGACAGTCTGAATCCAGCAATAATGGTGGCAGCATACAGACAGGACCTGCTGGAGAAAAGAAGGTTCGTATACCCAAAAATGTGGTGCCCAGTTTTGTGGTGGGAGATGACATAGATAAATGGTTAGCTGCTTATGAAGTTGCACTAAGGGCTCATGAGGTTCCTGAAGGGCAATGGGGGGTAGCTATGTGGGGTTATGTGCCGCCATTGGGGAGGGACACACTTCTCACATTGGATCCACCGGATCAAAACACATACCCACTCCAGAAAGCCACTTTACTTGCCAAGTTTTGGCTGACCCCTGAGGGATACCGTCAGAGGTTCAGGGACAGCATCAAACAAACCACACAAACATGGGTAGATTTCTTTGATTTCTCTAGTAAGGCACTGAATGGATGGGTGCGGGGCAACAAAGTAGCAGATTATAAAGGTTTATATGACTTGATCCTGAGAGAGCATATGCTTAATGTTACTTATACCGATTTGCGCCAGCACCTAGTGGATAGTAAGCTGACTGATCCCAGGAAGCTTGCTGAGGAGGCGGACCTCTGGGTTAGCACCAGAGTGTCCAAGAAGGTACCTGGGGGGGACTCCCACAAAGGTGGTCAGGGTTCCCAACAGAAGAAAGAGGGGGGAGATAAACTTACAGATAAGGAACTCTCTAAAGGCCCCCAAAAGAATTCCCAGGGAGGGGGTGGCAACCCTTCCTTTTCCAAATTTGGGAAAAAGCCAGGGACATTTGACAGGTCAGGAAAATCTAGCCCCAAATGCATGGAGTGTTACCAATATGGTCACTACAAAGGCGATCCCCAGTGCCCCAAGAGGGCACCGTCCACTACTGGACAGGTCCCTGGGTTGACTAGTGTAGCGCTCGGGGGGGAGATGGACCCAGATAGCTGTGGGGGACAGGTAGAGATTTCCCTAGTGTCCCTGGGAGAAGGAGAAATGATGTCCAAGGTCCACATGCCTAAAAATACTTCCAAGTACCGGCAGTGGGTCCTCATTGATGGGCAGAAGGTGGAGGCTCTGCGTGACACAGGAGCCAGTATGACTACTATCAAGAGTCAGCTGGTGTCCACAGAGCAGATAATCCCTAATACATTCCACCAGGTCATAGTCGCTGACAATCGCGAGAGTCACCTACCGGTGGCTCGGGTTCCCTTTGAGTGGGGGGGGGTCTCTGGTACTCTGAAAGTAGCTGTGAGTCCTGCCATGCCTGTAGATTGTCTGTTAGGCAATGATCTAGAGCATACTGCTTGGAAAGAAGTAGAGCTCAGATCTCACCTGGAGATGTTAGGGTTACCTGAGTGGGTCTGCATGACCACCCGGTCCATGGCTGACCGAGAGGGAAGTCAAGGGCATCTGGAGCCTGGAACGATGGCCCAGAGAGCTGCCAAGAGGAGGGACGAGGGGCGCGGGAAACCGGCCCCAGAAGTTCCCACAGTGGCTGACGGGGCTCCTGAGGAGGAGACTCCCGAGCCAACTGGGGAAGACATTGCCACCCTAGGTGACTTACCTGAGCTTGCTGGCTGGCAAGTTGAGGGTGGACCCACCAGGGAGGAATTCTGCAAGGCGCAGAAAGAGTGTCCCACTCTAGAAGGGTTGAGGAAACAAGCCTTAAACCAGGCAGCAGGTGACGCCTCTGGCAATCACCACCTATATTGGGAGAATGATCTCCTCTACAGTGAGCCTAGGGTTCCGGTCTTTGGGGCAGCACGTGTGCTGGTGGTCCCCCAATGTTACCGAGCCTTCCTACTGGGTCTGGCTCACGACATTCCCCTGGCAGGACATTTGGGACAAGACAAGACCTTCAACAGGCTTGTCACCCACTTTCACTGGCCCAAAATGAGGACACACTCAGACAAATTCTGCAGGGCTTGTCCTACCTGCCAGGCTAGTGGTAAAGCAGGAAAGAGGGTTAAAACCCCCCTGATTCCACTTCCTGTCGTTGGCACCCCCTTTGAAAGGGTGGGCGTCGACATTGTTGGCCCCTTGGACCCCAAAACTGCCTTAGGCAACAGGTTTATCCTGGTTTTGGTGGACCATGCCACCCGGTACCCAGAGGCAATCCCTCTGAGGACCGTAACTGCATCGGTGGTAGCCAGAACCCTGATGGGGATATTTACCCGTGTGGGATTCCCCAAGGAGATAGTGTCTGACAGAGGCACTAACTTCATGTCCGCGTACATGAAGCATCTGTGGGATGCGTGTGGTGTAACCTACAAGTTCACCACACCCTATCACCCCCAGTCTAATGGGCTTGTGGAGAGATTCAACAAGACCCTGAAAGGCATGATTGGTGGCCTCCCTGAGGCCATGAGGCGTAAATGGGACGTCCTCTTACCATGCCTTCTCTTTGCTTACAGAGAGGTCCCCCAGAGGGGGGTAGGGTTCAGTCCCTTTGAGCTTCTCTATGGGTACCCCGTCAGGGGACCCTTAAGCATTGTCAAGGAGGGATTGGAGAACGCTCCAAAGACACCCCCTCAGGACGTGGTCAGCTACATGTTGGCCCTCCGCAATCAGATGACCCGCTTCTGGAAAGAGGCCCAAAGTAACCTGGAGGCCAGTCAAGAGGTGATGAAACAATGGTATGACCAGAAGGCCACTCTGGTAGAGTTTCAACCTGGAGACAAAGTGTGGGTAATGGAGCCAGTAGAGCCCAGAGCTCTCCAGGACCGCTGGTCTGGCCCATTTGAAATAAAGGAGCGGAAAGGGGAGGCCACTTACCTAGTGGACCTCCAAACCCCTAGGAACCCCCTAAGGGTGCTCCACGTGAACCGACTAAAAGCTCATTTTGAGAGGTCGGAGATCAACATGCTTCTGGTCACAGATGAAGGAATGGAAGAGGAGAGTGAACCTCTCCCTGACCTCCTCTCTGCCCAAGAAGGTGATGGGTCCGTAAGCGGGGTCATTCTGTCTGACTCCCTGACTCTAAACCAGAAAGGAGACTGCTATGAGCTGTTGGAGCAGTTCTCCCCCCTCTTCTCCCTTACTCCTGGACTGACCCACCTCTGTGTTCATGATATTGACACCGGTGACAGTCTCCCTGTGAAGAACAAAATTTACAGGTTGTCAGATAAGGTGAAAGCCAGCATCAAGGAGGAGGTCTCCAAGATGTTGACGCTAGGGGTTATTGAGAAGTCCAGTAGTCCCTGGGCCAGCCCAGTGGTGTTGGTCCCTAAGGCTACTGCCCCAGGCGCGAAGCCAGAACTCCGGTTCTGCGTGGACTACCGGGGTCTCAACTCAGTCACACGGACTGATGCTCACCCCATCCCCCGAGCTGATGAGCTCGTGGACAGGCTAGGCGCTGCCAAGTTCCTGAGTACGTTCGATCTTACTTCAGGGTACTGGCAGATCGCCCTGACTGAGGGGGCTAAGGAAAGGTCCGCCTTTTCCACCCCTGACGGCCATTACCAGTTCCGGGTGATGCCGTTTGGATTGAAAAATGCCCCCGCTACCTTCCAACGGTTGGTTAACGGGGTCCTGGCTGGCAAGGATGCCTTCTGTGCAGCCTACCTGGATGACATAGCTGTCTACAGTTCCAGCTGGGAGGAACACCTGCTCCACCTCAAGGAGGTGCTTCAGGCCCTGCAACAGGCAGGCCTGACCATCAAGGCTAGTAAGTGCCAGATTGGGCAGGGTTCCGTGGTGTACTTGGGACACCTAGTAGGTGGTGGCAAGGTGCAGCCACTCCAGGCCAAGATCGAAACTATCAAGGCCTGGCAACCACCTCGAACCCAGACTGAGGTGAGAGCCTTTTTAGGCCTCACCGGATACTACGGCAGGTTTGTCAAGGGCTATGGTACCATTGTGTCCCCCTTGACAGAACTCACGTCCAAGAAGCAACCTAGGTTGGTGAATTGGACAGAGGCTTGTCAAAAAGCCTTTGACGCCCTGAAGGAAGCCATGTGCACGGCCCCCGTGCTCAAGGCCCCTGACTACTCCCAGGAATTTATCGTGCAGACAGACGCTTCAGAGCATGGCATAGGGGCAGTTCTAGCACAGCTAAATGAGGAGGGCAGAGATCAACCAGTAGTCTTTATTAGCAGAAGACTATTACCACGGGAACAGAGGTGGAGTGCTATTGAAAGAGAAGCTTTTGCTGTGGTCTGGGCACTGAAGAAGCTGAGACCCTACCTGTTTGGGACTCACTTCCTAGTTCAGACAGACCACAGGCCCCTCAGATGGCTCATGCAGATGAGGGGTGAGAATCCAAAACTCTTGAGGTGGTCCATTTCCCTACAGGGGATGGACTTTACGGTGGAACATCGCCCAGGGGTTGACCACGCCAATGCTGATGGTCTCTCCAGGTACTTCCGCCTTAGCGATGAGAGCTCCCAAGAGGTCGGGTAGCTCTCCCCACTTTCAGCTGGGGGGGACACATGTTAGACCTGACAGCCTTAGGGTAGTCACCCCTAACTTTTTGCCTGCCTCCCTCCACTTTGTGGATACTGTTTTTGCTGGTTTTTAGACTCTGCGCACTTTACCACTGCTAACCAGTGCTAAAGTGCATATGCTCTCTCTCTGTAAACATGGTAACTTTGGATCATACCTGATTGAACTATTTAATCTACTTATAAGTCCCCAGTAATGTGCACTCCAGGTGCCTAGGGCCTGTAGATTAAATGCTACTAGTGGACCTGCAGCACGGATTGTGCCACCCACTTAAGTAGCCCCTTTTCCTTGTCTCAGGCCTACCATTGCTAGGCCTGTGTGGGCAGTTTCACTGCCACCTCGACTTGGCATTTAAAAGTACCTGCCAAGCATAGAGCTCCCCTTTTTCTACATATAAGTCACCCTAAATGTGTGCCCTGGGTATCCCCTAGAGCAGGGTGCTGTGTAGGTAAAAGGCAGGACATGTACCTGTGTAGTTATATGTCCTGGTAGTGTAAAAAACCCTCAATTCGTTTTTGCACTGCTGTGAGACCTGCTCCCTTCATAGGCTAACATTAGGGCTGCCCTCATACACTGTTGAAGTGGCAGCTGCTGATCTGAAAGGAGCAGGGAGGTCATATTTAGTATGGCCAGAATGGTAATACAAAATCCTACTGACTGGTGAAGTCGGATTTAATATTACTATCCTAGAAATGCCACTTTTAGAAAGTGAGCATTTCTTTGCACTTAAATCCTTCTGTGCCTTACAATCCACGTCTGGCTAGGTTTAGTTGACAGCTCCCTGTGCATTCACTCAGACACACCCCAAACACAGGGTACTCAGCCTCACTTGCATACATCTGCATTTTGAATGGGTCTTCCTGGGCTGGGAGGGTGGAGGGCCTACCCTCACACAAAGGACTGCCACACCCCCTACTGGGACCCTGGCAGACAGGATTGAACTGAAAGGGGACCTGGTGCACTTCTTAGCCCCTCTTTGAAGTCTCCCCCACTTCAAAGGCACATTTGGGTATAAAACAGGGCCTCTGCCCTACCTCATCAGACACTTGCTGGAGAAGAAACCGGAACCAGAAACTACATCCTGCCAAGAAGAACTGCCTGGCTGCTCAAAGGACTCACCTGTCTGCTTTCTACAAAGGACTGCTGTCTTGCTGTTGCCCTGCTGCCTTGCTGAAACTCTTGTCTGGCTGTGAAAGTGCTCTCCAAGGGCTTGGATAGAGCTTGCCTCCTGTTCCCTGAAGTCTCAGGACCAAAAAGACTTCTTCCTTTCAGTTGGACGCTCCGTGCACCGAAAATTTCGACGCACAGCTTGTTTCGCGGCGAGAAAAACGCCGCACACCGACGCTGATCGACGCGACGCCCTCGGGACGATCGAGACTTCGACGCACAACCTCGCAAGGACAAAGCCGCCCGACTTTCCAGGAGAAATCGACGCGACGCCTACCGTGAGTGCGAAACTTTGACGCACGGCCTCGCAAGGACAACGCCGCCCGACTTCCAAGGAGAAATCGACGCGACGCCTGCCGTGAGACCAAACTTTCGACGCACGGCCTCGCAAGGACAACGCCGCCCGACTTCCAAGGAGAAATCGACGCGACGCCTACCGTGAGATCGAAACTTCGACGCGCAGCCCCGCAGAACGACGCGCAGCCGGAAAACAAGCAGGAGAATCCACGCACAGACCCGGGACATCTGGTAATCCCCGCGATCCACAAAAAGGAGACGGTCTGCGCGCCGGAAAACGACGCCCGACTTCCCCGCGTGGAAAAGAACGACGCAAGTCGGTGTGTGCTGAGAGGAAATCGACGCACACCCCCCCTTTTTCCACGCATCTCTTCACCTGTGGCCCGCTGAGGAGATTTTCCACCAGAAACCAGGTACTTTGTGCTTGAAAGACACTTTATTACATTCTAAAGACTTAAGACCCTTTATATCACTTTCCTGTGATAGTTCTACAATTTTCCATTGCATCTTTATTCTTTTTTGACCTACAATTATCTTGATAAATATTATATATTTTTCTAAACACTGTGTGGTGTATTTTTGTGGTGCTATATGGTGGTATTGTATGATTTATTGCACAAATACTTTACACATTGCCTTCTAAGTTAAGCCTGACTGCTCGTGCCAAGCTACCAGAGGGTGGGCACAGGATAATCTTGGATAGTGTGTGACTTACCCTGACTAGAGTGAGGGCTTTTGCTTGGACAGAGGGTAACCTGACTGCCAACCAAAAACCCCATTTCCAACAGGAACTATTGTAGGAAACGGGATTGTTAAACTTTGAGAAGTGATTCCTCGGTCTTGATAAACGGTGTGCCTGTGGTCCCAAATAGTAAAACTACTAATCTAACTCCCAAGAATATCTACCTTACTTTTTGGAGCTTAGCACAAGCAGTAAGGCCTTCCCAAGAGAAAATTCAATATTATACCTAAACAGCAACATCAAAACATTACAGTTCAGAAATATGTAAGTTAAAACTACCAAATCAATTAATTTACTAAAACATTTATAACTTTTTCTCTTCTGCTCCAAACATCTTTCTTTCATGGAAATCTTTCAGACACCAGATACCAAGTTCAAATGGGAAAAAGGCTTTTGCTCATTTTCTTGCAGAAGAGCAGCCTAAGGTCCAGTCCCTATTGGACATGCTGGGTTTCTTACACGAAGATGTAGCTTTCTCTGTTCATGGGGCTCTCCCACACTTTCCTAGTCTCAGGAAAGCAGTAACCAAGCAGGTGGCCTTCTCCGTTCAAAGATTCATACTCACTTCTCTTTGTGGGTCAGTACGAGCCTAGCTTTCCTAGAGTTCAGAGCAACTTTGCAGGTCCCAAGGACTCTGGATGAAGCAGAAGGCAATCTCCACAGCAATTCACTAGTCAGAAGGAATTGTTTCTGCAGGAATTCTCCTTGTCTCGTATTCTGTCCAGGCAGCTTCCTGCCTTAAAGGTGCTGTGCAGCAGAACACTTTTAAAAATTGTTCTCTGCGGTGATTAGTGAAATCTGGCCAGAGCTCCCCAACATTCTCCTTTTAATCATTTCATTACACTATTTCTCAGAGTCTATCTCCAAAGCTACCTAACTGTTAAAAAAAAAACATCAATTTATTGCTATCCAGTTTCCAAACATGTTAGAATTGAGTGTGGACCCAAATTCTCCTCCTCTCTATCTTTCTCCTCATACATATCACCCCACACCCTGGATCAACCATCCTACACCTTCTGGGCCCAGCTGCCTCCGCAACCCCCTCAGGAATGTGCTTCCTCCAGGTCTGCAATGCTCCTTTTCTTCAGAGAGATGTGCCATGGGACATATTGAGCAGTAAAATCTGTCTGGAAGAGTTCAATAACAGGAAATGCTTTGTTCAGAGAGGGACTTCATTAGTGCCTTTTAGTCACCTATACCCAGATTTCAATTTTGACTTTCGACATGCCTTATTTCTAGGTCAGTCATAGCATTGACCATAGGTCACAGATTTAGCTTAATTAATGAAAAAAACTAAAAGAGTAATATTTTTTAGTTAGATTAGTTTTTAATTTATTTTTGCTTTTTTTGTCATGTATTAGATTGATTATACTAATTTAATGAAGGTGGTAAAACATTAAAGCATAGGGAATCTTTGGAAAAATATATATAATTAGAAAAAAATAATGTTGAATGTATAAACAGTCTAAAACACTATTAAATAACTAATGCAATAACATAAAGATTTCAAAAGTTTCAAACATGTTTTGTAATGAGCCCCTTCTGTGTCTGTGTACAAGTGCAGAATAAGATTGTGTGGCCTCAGAGTTTTTGCCATTGGAAACCGTGTTTAAAGCAGTGCTTCCCAAACGTTTAGAACTAAGACCCATTCTCAAGAATGACAAACTTTGGCAACCCACCTAGCTTTAGTGAACATGGGATGGGGCTGATTTTCAATGTAATAACAGCAATTGTTTTTAAGTGTCACAACATTGACCCCACCCTTCAATATCTGACTGTGGCTAAACTTTTCATCTGTCCATAAAAATGGCAGATAGTGGTATGTCCTGGAGTCTGATCTGGAACACTTTTAAGAGTAGGGTACTGGCCTGTGGCATCCCTTCACTAAAATCACAAGGCTCCTGAAAATTCTTGGTGTTGGTACCAGGAATTTTAGCTAATTTGAGAAACCCATTCTGCAGCAGAGTATGAGGCACGGCCTCATATCTATTTTTTATATTTACAGTGAACACATTCCAAGTGGCCTGTGGAGCATCTTGCATGAGCACCAATTTATATTACACAAGATCAGATTCTATTTTGTTATAAGCGTACAAGTGTAAGTGATTTCCACAGAATGGAAGGATGCTAAGCAAAGAGTAAGTGACTTACCCATAATCAAAAGATGTTGATTAATGGTGGTGTAACTAGCATATTTCAATACAGCGTAATCAAACAGAATTACCTAAAAATTACGTGAGAGGAGTAATTCTGCATATAGTGCCGTTTTCTTAGATTAAAAATGCTGTCTCACATCTAAAATAGAAGGAGGGATGGATTTTGCACTAGGAAATAACACTAAATGCAATAGAAAATAAATAGAGATTGAGGACAGCCTCTCTCTAAATGTGATCTTGGGTTAGGAATATTAAAAGATAATTTAAAATAGAACTCAGCTTGCAAGCATAGATTCAAAAGTATATCTTGCATGTTTCAAGACATACGTATAGGAATCATGAATTTATGAATTGTGTTGGTGTTTATTTGGTAATATATTCATGGAAGGGCAAGACTATGTGTTGCTTCAGAGTCTGGCCTCTTATCGACATATTAAAACATTAATTTAAGATCACAGAAAACAGATTTAATTTGATGAAAAACAACCTTATCCTCACCTCAACTAATTTACCTCCATACAGTTCCCATTCTTGTACACATTTACATCATGCCATATACTAGTATGAAGTTTTTAGAGGAGCCATAATCAATGGCACTCTGTAGCCAAAGTCATTGGAAGTTGTTGATTGTCATTACCATAAAAGAAGTGTTTTCATGTTCAGTGCATGTGATGTGATTTGGCTGGCGCACGTGATGGCGGCAGAAAACTTACAAACTTAGGGGGTAAGTTAAAAAAATGCGGAAGCCTGGATCCCTTGCAACATTATTTTTAACCATCTTTTTCAGTCACTAACCCCTGCAAGTTCTGATTTTCTATGGCAGAATGGTATCCCTGTAATTTGCAGTCATTTTGATCTTGTTTCTCTTCACTTAGAGTAATAGTTTATTATTTTGCGCCATGAGCTGCCATCCCGACAAATTTCCTATGTTATATTGACTGTTATCTTTCATGTTAAATGGGTTTCTTAGTGGACTTCATTGTGACCTCAGGGTTCTACACATCACAGACTGAGGCCTCTAAGTAACTGTTTCTTTCTTATTGAGTCTGGGGTAGCTTACAATGAGCTAATCTGGCAGTTTTGACCAAAGACCTCTGCCCTAGAGATGTTCACTGTTAAGGGTCAATGGGCCGGAATCTATCTCTGGACTGTGGCCATAACATAGAGGTAGGAGACTATGGGCCAGATTTAGACCTCGATGGACAGGTTACTCCATCACAACGGTGACAGATATCCCGTCTGCTGAAATCTAAATCCCATAGGACATAATGGGATTTAGATTTCGGGGGAGAGGATATCCGTCACCATTGTGATGGTGTAACCTGTCCGCCAAGTTGTAAATCAGGCGCTATGACTTCAATATCTCATAATCAATTTAATATGGTCAGGTGGTGCTAATGTTTGGGCTCTTGCAACAAGTGAACTTTGTGAAAAAGAAACAACAGAGTGATTGGCACTTTTTCAATCTTAACAATTAATTTGTATAAATGAATTCGTTTTTTTTATCAAAAATTGCCTGACATCCCTAAAATCCAAAGAGGATGTACAATGTCATTAGCTATGAACCTCACAGTTCAGCCCCTAATTGACACTATGCAGCGAGTTGTACCACCAAGGTCAATGTCAAAGTACTCAACAAACAGAAATGCTTTAGTGCAGAAGAGTGATGACAAAATAACAACCGGAGGCGTAGTAATAGAATAGGGTAGCCAGAATATGTTCTGACATAACTATTGTGTCCAAAATATTGTTTATAAAAATATCATCCTACTGCATTTAATAAAGTTAATAAACGATATTGTTTATAAAAAAATATCATCTTACTACAGTTGATAGAGTTAGCAAACGATATTTAGGACACAATAGTTATGTCAGACAACATTTCTGTACGCGAACACGATCTTTTATAGTTTTGGTTGTTACAAGGAACCATGGTTCCCCAAAATAAACACTGCAATGTTTCACTTTTGAAAAAAATCACTATGGGCCAGATGTAGCAAAGGGTTTTACCCATTCTGTGTCTATGGGAAAATGTGTTCGTACATATGGCCCCATGTGTGCTATTCCAATGCGTTTACCTCACCTCTGGCTAAACTAATGTCTGACATGTAGCCTTAAGTACATGGTAACATTTCCGCATTGTAAACCATGTGGCAATTGCAAAAATACGGATTCAATACTGTGCCATAAGCACATATCCAAAGTGGGACTTCACCGGTTTTGTTTCTTTATTCCAATTATTACATGTTTCCCTGAACACACTCTTAAATGCCCGAGGAGTGATTGTGATGCGATTGCAGCTTTTTTATAAAAAAAAAAAAAATCCCATTGATGTTAGTTAGAACAGAACAGCTGGTGGTTTAAGCAATTGTTCCCTTGTGGACAACAGTCACAGATTCTGACTCGCCTTGTCTTCAAACATCTCAGGGCAGCCAGCACGCGACAGGATGACAGATAGTCGTCTCAATGGAAACTGACAAACAAATTAGTGCAAAGTTGCTTTTCTTGCCTTACCAGATGTGTTGAGTTTTATCATATGGAACACGCTATGAAAAACTGTCCAAGTCCCATCTGTGCTTTTTGTAAACACTGAAGCTATAGCTGCAGAAATTGAGGCACAAACAATATGGGGTTGTGTGTTTATTAAAAACTTACATGCACAGTTTCTGGAAAACATTCAATGTAATTAGAAAATTTGGAATGCATGTGTGACCACACTGCATTGTAAGTCATCAATGTCCATAAGTAGGGTACTAATAACTTACTGGATATAATTTATATGGCAATGCTGAAGGAGTACCCAATCGTAAAGCACATAGCTTGCCAGTGAAACCTCATAACAGATATTGGTCCAGATTTACTGAGCTTTAAGCCAAGTGTTCATACGACGCTGAGGCGGTGCGTAATGTAAGTGAGCTTTGATAAGGTTCTATGAATAAAAGGATTTTTGCATCAAAAGTTGTCATGACAGCAGCATTGGCCTTGCATTACCTCACCCCGAACAGAGATAACTTGTGCAAACTGGGAGTAACCACGTGGAGTCCGCACAAATGTATTCTAGGACTCCATTGTAAATCAGATCAACTAAAATCACATAAAGATGTATAACAGGGCTTTGAAGGAAATACTAGTGGCAAATGAAACAAAGTGACAGTTTTGAGTTTAGGGGCTATCAAGTGATTTTCCCACGTGTAATTCTTATATTTTCTCCAAATTTTAAATGTTCAGTGCTCAATTTACACATGGGTGATTATTATCTGCACATAGAGATATCTACTGTGGGGCGTATTGCCTATAGTGCAAATTTGACGCAAGACACCAGTTGCTCTGTTTCAACCCTTAGCTCAATGCCAAGTCACAATGGCTTCCTGAAAAACAGAGTACATTTTTAGAACAAGCATGGTCGATGACATCATCAGTGTGTGAAACAAAATAATGACAGCAATAAGCAACTTCTTTCCATTCTTGTTGGGCAACAGTTCAAAATTCTGCAAAGTATCCAAAGTATTGGCAAATCTTTTTAAAAGTACTTGGTACCTGTGGTGATTGTTTGACCAAGGGTGAGTGGTGGAATATTATTGCAAGGGAGTGTGTTGTTTCATTAGTCTGAGTAACACTAGTTCAGTTGTGTTATCAACGACGTTCAGGAAAGCTTCTTTCAATCAATTATTAATTGGAAGATAGGCACATTTCCAGGTGGGTTTTTGTTGTAATGTCTAGGAAAGTTGATTAACATCAGCTTATGGTAGTAGTATAGATAGTGGAGCTGCTCTAGTGGTAGTATATATTGTGGACAAATGCAATCTTCAAGAAGGGCTAATGTGAATGATAAAGTGGCAATTTTTGTGTGATTACGAACAGGTGCTAATTGGAATTGGAAATGCATGGTCACACTATGAGTCTTTGAGACTGACCATAAGGAAAGGAAGCAAACTGGTTGACTCCTTCGATGGAGATAAAACGTCCCAGCCTATCAGCACTCATTGATGGATCGGATTTTCTGCTTAACAGTTTTGCAGGCATTGCTTATGTTAAGATGTATTAGCATGAATGCTCTGCATTGGCCGGATGCTTTATGGGCATTGTCCCTAAATTTCTTGTGGATTTGGTGTAAGTTAGACTGCTAAGTAAATCAATGGTTGTAACTGTTGAGGTAAATATAGACTTGAGCAGTAAGTATTTTTTCAATGAGCTAAAATGTGTCATGAAGCCTAGAAATGAGCTTGAAGTCTTTGGAAATAGTCAGTTTGACGTTAATTTCTTTGTAATGAGCATAATAATGGCTTAGTTAGACGAGGCTGGACATCTCCAGGGTGCCCTCCTGCTCCATTAGGGTTTTGGTGTTTGTGATGTCTGGTGGTGGAACATTTAGGTGTTGACATCTGATGAAGCCTCTGTTGAAGTTAAAGAGGATCAGTATGAAAGGAAATGTTGGGTATCCGTTGCCTGTTTGTTTTTCTGTGTTAACATTTTTAGGGTATTTTAAATAGTTGTGGCCTAGAACCATGAAGAGATGAGGTTGGTTAGGGATGTCCTTAGGTGATTAAGTGCTGTAATTGTTGATTAGTTGAATGAAGGGAGCGCAGCGTGAAGTCAACATAAATGAAGGTAGAACAAGCAGAGTAGATTGGATAGGAGTGAAATATGTGGTAGAGTGGGTGGTGTAGCAAGATGCAGGGTGAGTAAAGGTAACTACTAGAGAGACTACTCAAGGGGTCTAATCCACCCAACCCAAGTACAGTTTATTTTTATTAGTTAGCTTATTTTGCATGTTGCAAATGTACCTTATTGAAAAGAGTAAGCCCCTCATTACAACCCTGGCGGTTGGTGTAGAAGTGGCGGTAATACCGCCAACAGGCCGGCAGAAACAAATATGGAATTACACGTATGGCGTTTACCGCCATGCCAAACCGCCACTTCTACACTTTGACTGCCAGGTTAGTAATGACCGCTGGGCTGGAGACTTCGGTCTCCAGCCCGGAAGCCGTCACTAGACCGCCGGCAGTATCAGGACCCGGCATATCGCC
Organism: Pleurodeles waltl; assembly: GCF_031143425.1. Lineage (NCBI taxonomy): Eukaryota > Metazoa > Chordata > Amphibia > Caudata > Salamandridae > Pleurodeles > Pleurodeles waltl. The sequence goes on along the minus strand of NC_090449.1, from coordinate 682,377,750 downwards.
ATGGACTTCGTAAGGTTTTGTACCCCCATGAAATCCATGGCGGTAGGCATTATCAGTGCCAGGGAATTTGTTCCCTGGCATTGATAGGGGTCTCCCTCTCCCTCCTCCCCCTCCCCAGAGTCCTCCCCCAAAACCCCCTATCAGCCCCCAAAGGTGGCAGGACTCCCTCCCCATCCCCCCACAGAAACATCCACACACACAACCCCATTCTCCCTACACGCACGCTCACACCACTCATACACATACATGCAGACATACACGCCGACATACACGCACACATGCACACAGACATATACGCACACATTTCCCATACACACAACACCCCCCCCTATGCATACACACACTCACACAACCCCTCTACACAATCACACGCACAACCCATACATGCACACAACACACAACACCCCCCTCCCCAAACGGCCGATCACCTTACCTGGTCCGGTGATCCTCCGGGAGGGAACGGGATCGATGGGGGCTGCTCCGCCGCCAGCACCCCGTCACCAGAACAACACCACCAAGCGGAATCCTGGGGCGTGATTCGGTGGGCGGTGTTCTGATGACGTGGCAGTGAAGGTGGAGCAGCCTCCACTTCACCGCCGACCGCCAGCATGGCTACTGGCGGCTCTCCATCCGGAAAAGGGCAGAGGGCTGACAGCAGTCATGATATGGTGGGCGGGAGACCAGCACCACTGGGGGTCTTCAGCCCGGAGTAACCTTGGTGGTCTTTTGAAAAGACCGCCGAGGTTAAAATGAGGTCCTAAATATATAGGCATCCGGTCATTTCTCTCTGTTTCACCTGAGGTTGAGATACTATTCTCCATTCATAAGTAAGACTTAATGCAGAAGTGTGACATGGTAAACAAGACATCAAAATGCAGTATATTTATCGACTCTGCAGACTGCTGTAGCTTTGAGGCAGTGCTTCTAAGAGGTTGATGTTCTATTACTTGATGCCAACAGTGGCAGAAGTCATACATTTCCGAGGATATCAGAATGCCGTAAATCTTCATATTTGTGGTGGCATTTTTCATTTGGGGATGTCATAAAACATAATATCTGTGGAACACCAATTTTAAAGATGCACAATCAACAAAAACCCATATTACCAAAGCCCACCAATATTGTGGTGTTTAGGCTATTGACAGGTACAAAACAGATGGAAATGAAGGAGATTCGACTTCCAGAAAAGTCTGAATGTAGAGGGCCTCACCAAGACCAATGCAGAGCAGCATCAGATTGACATCAATGCCTTGTTGTGCATAGACTTCAGATTGTAGGTACTAGGAGCTTTCCTACCTTCATCGATGACTGCACCGATACAGCACTCTTCAGCATCAAAGATCCTCACCTCCAATCTAGCTTGCAGCTTGCCAATGACTCATCGATAACCACTTTTTCTCCATAAAAGTTTCTAAGTCAGAAGACAAACTTGCTACCAGGACGTGCCTGGTCCCTGTATCCTATGTTAAGCACAGGTTTATTTAATGACTTTAGTGGTTCACCCTGAAAAGGATTGTGTTTATTATTTGAAGTAGGTTCCTATCCCCTTTAACTACTACTCCAGTTCCCTTCACTAGCATTGTGTTGGTTTAGAGGTGAAGGTTGGCCATCTTGCACAAAGTATTTGGGATTGAGCCTAATGTGTAGGCCATCACTGTTAGAAAACCTGAGCACACAAGAGAAACAAGACTGGGGGGAGAGAGTACATGGCAGGCGGATTGAGCTATAACTAAAATGATCAATTCTCCTCCAGGAAAGTAAAAATCTCTTTTAAAATATATTATATAAAATGTACTGCAACCACAAATGTCCACGAAAAACAGGCAAAGTCTTTTCATGCAATGTTCCAAAATAATTGCATTTACTTTCCCAGTTCTAATCCACATTACAGAAAAATAAGATTAATTGGATAATAAAATGTAGGGGGATTGTCAGCTCCTCGGACGGCGAGTCCTTGAAATTTAATGTGACAAAGTATTTCGTATGCATGTTTGGGATATAAAGTATCCCTGTATTGGCCACTAGTACTGAGAGAAGATGTGATATATTGTGCAGATGTTTGTAGGAACACTGACCTTTCCCATTTTCCCGTTAAGCTCCAAAATATTTCCTGGTATCGGACCGAATGAATTATGCTTTGGCAGATTATTGCACAGATAACCTATGGCATCCACATTTCCAGGAAGTGCACAATTTTAAATGTTAAATGACTGCTTGGTCGTTTTTCAGCAGAGCACCTGAGATGGTCATCAGATTTTGTATTTCAAAATACACAGTGTAAAATTCTTCACATGAAACATCAGTCGCAACAATTCTGCTCTGAATGTGAGGGTGGAGGTTCACTCCCCGCAGACCAAATTGAAGTGTAAATTGCTGCGGAATGACTTTTAAGAAATAAAATGATTTTTACAATCCACCCAGTTTAAAAGCGCAATCTGGCTGGCGTAGATAAGTAAAATAAATTCTATAAAATCAATGTTTAACTAATCTGAAGCATGAAATTCAGACACTGTGGGAAGTGCTCACAATAACTCGGGCGCATTCTGCAAATGGCCAAAAATCTTTCAGAAGAATAATGAAGGTTATAAAAAATGCAAAATGCGCCGTCATACATGTATAATAGTTCCCTACACTATAAAACACATATTCCTCGCGTGAAATCCTTTTATTCAAAGCTTACGCCTCAAACAATAATCATGCAGGCCCTCACCACTGAAGCAGGGAAATCAGGAATATTATTTCTGAGGGCATTTTCAACAAGCTGCCATCACGCAATTAGCATTAGTATACTACTGTCAACAAGTAATCTAGGCTTCGCATCTAATTAATGAGGCAGCGCACACTTCTGAGGGAAGGATGATAGCTTGCAAGAGCTTCAGAAAAACTCCCATTTCCGCGGATCTTCCATCTCCTAATACTAAGACGGAGCCTGCTTTCAAGCAACATTGATAAAGGAGGCAGGAAAACATGCCTTATGCGTTGTGGTAAGCCATCCACAAAAAGGAGTCAGAATGAAATGTAAGGCAAATGAAGCAGCGTGTGTCAGAATTGCGGAACATACGTTGCCTACATATTTTAAGTGCTGTAATAGCCCGTGCTTCGGCATGATGAAAGTCATCTGCAATGAGTGAAGGGAGGAGAGTGAGTGCTCGCTTGTTCTTATGTGGCTGCATCTCACTGGCGTAACAAAGCCGCAGTGGGGCCTGAACTCCAGAGCGCCCTTTCAGCACAGTACACTGCGCATGGGCCGAGGGCCCCTGTCCTGACAGGGTAACCCACCCTCCATATACTTTTCATGGGGGCCCTATCAAGTTTTGTTACACCACTGCTGCATGTCACGAGTAGGGCAGTTAGCCCTGGTGAGGTTGTGGCACCAAGGTGCATATTTAAGAAAAGTGGCGCTGCACACAGTGCAGCGCCACTTTTCTTGCACCCTTTAACGCCCACTACTGCCACTATGAATGTGCTGGATTTAAAATACTGCACACCATGGCATAGGGTAGGGGGCAATAGCGTCATTTTGTACGATGCTATTGATGTACTCTGCAGGAGTAGCGCCAACATTTTGGCATTACTCATGCAGAGTACATAGGGGCCCATTGTAAACAATGGTGTACCCTCTTTTAACGTCTGCTGTGAGCAGGCGTTAAAAGTGCCAAAAAAAATGACGCAAGGAAATCTGTTAGATTTCCTTGTGCCATTTTCTTGCCTCCCCCCAATGGGGGAACGCCCCCTGTGCATACATTATGCATGGCGCAGGCATAATGTAGCACAAAGTGTTACAAAGTGGAGCAATGCATGCATTCCACCAATTGGTAAATATGGAATGGGGATTTTGGGCATCTAATGAGACATTAGCGTAAACAAAAATGACACTAATGTGTCGGTAGGTGGCGCTAGGGGCTCTTAAATATGCTCCTAATCCTTTGTCTCCTACATTTTTGCATAAAAAATTCTACAGCATTTCATTGAGTTATAGGCTAGAAATGAATCAATGATTTAACGGTCTTTAGTAAGGCATCAAACATGCTCTTCACAAGTGGCCAAATGGACACAGAACCATAATTTTCAACAAAGTAGGCCCAACCTTCTATACATAAGAAATCAAGGGATGCTCCATCAATGCTCAGGTATGCATTGCCCTCTCGAGTCAGGTGAGTAGAGTGAAAAAAAGTATATTTATGACCACCCAAATAAGTCAATGCATATAATTACATTTACGGCCTAAGTTAAAAATGGGAATGCATTTTTATGCTCCTCTGTTCATGCATTTCATGAGCAGTAGAGTATGGTGCTGTGCAATAATGCAGGCAGGGAACATTTCTTATCTCTGCTTGAGCCTAGTGTCTATTTCTGAGGTACACAGGGACTAGATCAGAACAGCCACAGGGAAGAAGATGTGAGGAATGCACACAAATCTGGACCAACCAAAGTTACACTGAGGCAGATGGATGTGCCCATGTCAACATGCACATACATAAACAGACAACTCAATTTTTTCAGAGCACTATTTTTTCATGGATTAGTGGAAGCAAAAATGTACAAGCCTTCTCTTTGTGCACAGCACTAGTACCACTGATATATGCCACAATATGTATACATCTCAATTCACCCTATTCACTATGGCTTGTTAGTCTGTTTAAGACAAAGGCATATACATTGTAATGGGTGTGCCATAGAAATAAAAGAAAACACACAATTTCCATTTGAAGGAAGCAGTTTTGTACATTGCGGCCAATTGACTTGCTCAAGATGACCAAATCAAGAGTGTCCTTTCAAAGAGGCAGTTGCAGGGACAGAGGCCTCTGGAAGCTTCTTCTGTCTTTGGAGCTCAGACAGAAGGTCATCCAAATGACCCCTAGAGTCACTTCTGGGGCCGTGGTTTCAGGGCGAGCTGGTCCAGATTTCCTCCAGGTTCTTTGGACAGCTGGACAGTCCTTCTTCTAATTCTGCACAGGTCCAGTATTGTTCTGAGGAGAGAGGTGGGAGGTCCACATGTATGCCCAGTTCCAGCCTGTGGGTGAAGGGCAATACTTTATCCGCCCCAAACCAGTTCTGGTCAGTTTCTTCCCTCCTACTGATTTTGGTTTTTGAGCCAAACTGACTAGAGAGACAAAGGGAGGCAGGCCTAGGTGTGCGCTTCATCTGCAGTGACAATGTAGGCATCCTTTGAAGCTCAGAAAGGTTGTCGGCACAGCTAGCAGGCCATCCTGTTAAAAGAGGAGCCCACCACTCTCTGGGAAAAATATCAATCTCACTACCAGGAATGATCAGGGGTAAGGTGACAGCTGGATACTGACTGGAAAGCCTTTTTTGTTTTAGGTATTAAAAGGACAACTTTCTGTCAGTGTAATTTCCAAAATAGTAATATAAAACCAGTGTTATATATGGGACAACCAGTCTTGCCGCTGTAAAAAATGACTTTGGTGGTTTTTCATTACCTGGACATGTAAAACATTAACTATACCTATCCTATGATTAAATGTCCTGCCCTACGGGAGTTTAAGGTCTACCTTAGGAGGACTCAAAAGTATTAAAAGGGAATGTTTAGGCCTGGCAGTAAGTTTATTTTTATAACTCTAGCTGGTGCATGATAGTGCGAAAGATCAGCCAATAAAGTCAACAATGTATGGTCCTTTATATACTACTCTATAAAGGGCCATGTATAGTCGACTTCATTGCCTGATGCCAGATGGCTGTGCATCCTGGATATGGTGCACCGTTGTGCACCAACTAGAGTTATAGCAATTTCGGCGTGTTTAGGCAGAGCATGCACCAGTGTTGCACACCGAAACTTTGCAGGTGCGCACCCATAAAAATTCTGGATGAATCTAAACAACATAAACTTGGTGTGCATTCTACCATTCATATAACAAAATTTATTTTGCCAGGTCAAAATGGCAGTTTCAAACTGCACACCCAGGCAACACTGGCCAGCCTGGAGATGTATTTTATAATGATAGTTTTGCGGGTGGTACAATGAGTGCTTCAGGTCACTAGTAATATATCATTTGCAGGTCCTGGTCACAAGTGGTACCACATACCAGGGATTTATAAACAAATTAAATGTGCCAATCAGGTGTATAACAATTGTGGCATGTTTGAAAGGGATGACACAAGCACTTTACCCCCGCTTAATAGGGGTAAAGTGCACACAGTCCTGTGGCTAATAAAATGGACTCAACAACAGAAGGCACACAAAATATGATCATTTTCAACAGTTAGCTGGACTATGACATGGCTTTTATCAGGTCAACTAGCCTGACATTTACTGAAATACACCACATGTTGCTGTTTGTCGTCAAGGGTAGTTCTTTAACTCTTGTCTGCATTACTATTTGAATGATCATTGACTTGTATCCCTGAAAGAAAATGTCTAGAAAATGTTTTCATGACATAACTCCATAGCTGCTGTAAGTTAGTTGGCCACTCTCCCCTTTTCTTCTAGTCCATCAGGGGGATCTCTTTTAGATTATAAACGTATTAGTGTACACTTTGCAATATTTTTGACCATTGAGTACTCGTAAAAAGCCATTTGCTACCGTAAGGGAATAATCCCTTCTCCTGTATCAACCAGGCATTTGGAGTAGTGTAATTTTAACAACAAACATTTATTTCACAGTGATTTATTCATTAATTCATGATTATTTCAATCATGGCAGTTCGAGCTTAAGTCTTGCACACATTAGCAGGATTCAAGTTTAAAATTACTCAGGAGGCTATTTTCTCGTTTGCAGACACTGCTACAGTCTGTCCTCTATATTTTCTAATATTTTCATGTGGTTTGCTTCACAGCTCCAGGTTATGCTTACCTCCAAGTAGGCATCATCATTTTGCACGAATAACGATTTCCTGTTACTGGTGCCAACCTCCAAACAGCTGCTGGTGTCTTCACTGTTTTCTTGTCTTACATGGCTATTGTCATTTGCACCACATTTTATTCTGCAGTTTTAATTAGAAGTGCAGGCCTGTCAAAATGCTTTTAATAACATGGAAGTGTCCTCTAGCATAAGTTCAGCAGATAGTATTTTTCCAGTATTAATATCCATACTCAATTCCATTCTAAAAACATCACCTGGGCTTTAGAAGCAACTCACCTAAAGTTCTTCTTTATAATCACCAATCAATGAGCTGAATTTGTAATTCCACAGTGAAGGATAGCCGCTATTTAAGCGTCTTGTGGTACGTAATTAACCAAGTTAAAAAGGCAACGTTCTTTTGGTGTACACTTCTAAGGCTTTATACTTTAAGAAACTTGAGTAGCTACATTGATTAGAATATATATGTGTTAAAAGTAAATTGGTCCTTAAATGTTTCTCAAACTGACATTTGTCAAGTATGTCTTCAACACATTTCCACCTATTACACCACTATCTCCCAACTTTCAACAAACTGGTGCTATTTCCATTGGGACGATGAACAAAACTTTGTTTTTCATTTGATTGTCACACTATAGTAGTATGGCATGTTTGTTTGTTATTTCCTCTGAAACATTGCAGAACAGGATACATCCTCATTCCGTTCTTGCTGCATAATTTACTCAACCCTGCAACATAATTTAAACCTCCCCTGCCACATAATTTAATTGGCCCTGAGTATAAGGCCATAAGCAAGACCAAAGCAGCTAATAGATGAATAAGTAATGGTATCACTGCATATCCACTAGATTTATGTTCCTTGTCTCCTAGCTTCTTTGACACCTTTTCCTGCATTTTACACAATTGATAATGACACCCATCACAGCTGCATTTTGTGTGTAAAAAGTACTAAGCTTAACCTCCCCTAAATATTTTGCCTGCATAAAACTAATTCAAGAACTACTTCACAAATCGAACACACAACTAGTCATATCCCTTCTAACATCCGTCAAATAAACCACTGTGAAATCATGATGTAAATAAGAATGGTTTCACACTGACTTAGTTTTTTCTGTTTTTTCCAGAAAACCCCAACCTACCCACTCAGTTTTAGCTCAATCAATTTTCTATGAGTTATTGCTCCCACAATGGACTTCACCAATGACCCTACTGCTCCACGCTTGATCTAAGTACATGCTTCAACACCCATATCAACACTATTATAAAATATGTCCAGTATGACTTCCATCTACTGAGACTATTAAGGCAGTCCCCGCACTTTAGAATTATCTGAGAATGTTAGCTTTCTTATTTTATGTGACATAAAGAAAACAGTATTCAACTATATAAAGCAATGCCTTCTTAAACAATTCTTCTGTTTTCAAGCCACAAATCAATTTGTTGCATACCCATATCTCTTTAATTATTACCTCCCAAGGTACCCATTCATTCTAAATGGGCAAACATCTGCTAATTTCTGCCTAACTTCACGTTGTGTACCTTATAGGATATTTTCACTTCTCTAGTAGACACTACTCTCAACAAAGTGATCTTCTAGCACAGCTTGTCTCTGAACAAGCTGTTATTGTCTGAGTTCTACTCCCCATCCATCTGTTCATGGTACCAGAGTACAATTGTTTTTAGGTATGCCCTGAAAGCAAAATAGAGAAGAGCCATCTATTCTTTTAGCAAACATACTCCTTCAACAGATGTTTTCACCTCACTCTCTCTCTCTAGGAGATTTTCTCCTTCCTTCCTGAATAGATTTGAGTCTAGACTCATTTCAACACAACATTTAAACCTCGAGGACTTGAAGCCTGCCAGAGCCAGACAAGCCCATATAAGTCTTCCATTATAACTTAATATTTCTGTTTTTATTGTGGACACAACCAACTGGAGACATATCTCTAGCATTCCAAGAGTTAGTTAAATACTTAAATACGTAATGTATATGTCATCTTCTGTGTAGTAAATTACCATAGGTGCTCCCAATGACCCACTCAGGATAGGCTATAGATAGTAGCAGTACAACAAAATTGCTGATGAATCATATGGCTTAACAACAGCTTGTGATGAATGGTAGCTAAGAGGTCCCCACTGTTCTGCAACATTTTGGGCGACCAAGCATACTTTTGGACCATCTTCACAGGAACTAATCAGAGAAACCCAATTGTTGCACTGGCAGTTACTATGGAATTGGGAAGACTATATTAAACTTTATGTAAAGCCAGATTAAGGTGTTAAACAGGAAAAGGGCACCCATTGTTTGGCTTCTCTTTAAGATCAGTACCAGAGAGTTCAGAGTAATATGTGGAACCTAAGGAGGCTTGACGAGTAGTTGATAGTTGGCCTAGGAAGGATAGGAATTATAGAGACAAAGAGAAGCCCAAATCTCAGCCATACATCTAGCTTATTCACCACCACTCCAAATGATTTGAGACAACACATTTAACGTATTCAACCAAGTCCATTCATTTTCAAAGTAATATGCCAGACACTGTTGGCACAGTTTGGAGGGCAGCAGCCCAATTGGTAGTTTGAAAGAGAGGCTGGGAACACTCGGCTGTTGCCTCTTGTAAGTCTCTAAACATTTTCATTCCATACAGATCATTGTTATTTTTCTGACTCTGTAATCACTATGAAGCTAGTCTTTGCATTGATATATATTTATTAAGACAGTCATATTGATGAAGTTCATGTTTCATGTCCACTGCAGTCACACCAAGGCTGTTCCAACTTTTAATTAGAAGGCTCAAATGTCTTAAACATCAAAAAGATTATTTACCTGTGGTAACGGATGGGAATTTTCTCACAGCTGGTGACATCAGAATTACTCTGTCAAAGTTTACCAACATCCCCTTCAAAACCTAAATTTAATCCATTTATAAAGTTGAAAATGTGTTTCGCCTAACACCAAATGCCTACAAACATATAGAAATATTGCAGCCTCCCAGTTAACAATGAAATGTTGTTACTAATAGGCCTTACACACTCCCTCGATGTCCTCCCTTTGAGATGATATGTAATTTTTTTCATGGTTTCGGCATTGCATCCTTACTGCTTTAAAAACGTAAAAGTACTGCCATCCTTAGACTAAAAAAAGCTATCAGAAAAACTTTAAACTCTGTCCCCAACAATATTCCCATAACTCTTTCTTCACAAGGGCCAAGAGCCATTCCTTTGATCCCTCCTTCCCCTGCTCCACTCTCTGAACATCACAATCTTCCCATTAGTTTTTTCCTACAAACTGTCTGCTGATGATCCATAAATCTTCTCCTTCTACCAAAGACTCCCCCCTTATATTACTGACTATCTCTCTGTCATCTGTTGTACAAAGTGCAGCCCTACCAAACCAGAAATACATTGCTATCCCTCTTCTGCTGCACACAGTGCATTTCCTACTTTTCAGGGAGGACCTGGCTCAGGGTCACAACTGATTTGAATATGGCTGGGTCTAAGTTGATATGGCATGGTGTACAAAATAGAGATGGACTGGAATGCGGCCCAAGTAATTATTACCAGTGCCTGAAATTAAGTCAATCTGATATATAATTTTTTCATGGTTTCAGCATTGCATCCATACTGCTTTAAAGCCATAATAGTACTGTCATCCCTAGACTAAAAAAAAGCTATCAACCAAACTCCTAAATTCTGTATCCCAACAATATTCCAATAACTCTTTCTTCACAAGGGCCAAGGGCCATTCCTTTGATCACTCCTTCCCCTGATCCTCTCTCTGAACATCACAATCTTCTCATAAGTTTTTTCCTACAAACCGTCTACTGATGATCCATAAATCTTCTCCTTCTAGCAAAGACTCCCCCCTTATATTTTTGACTATCTCTCTGTCATCTGTTGTATAAAGTGCAGCCCTACCAAACCAAAAATTCATTGCTATCCCTCTTCTGCTGCACACAGTGCACTTCCTACTTTTCAGGGAGGATCTGGCTCAGACTCACAACTGATTTGCATATGGCTAGGTCTAAGTTGATATGGTATGATGTACAAAATAGAGATGGACTGGAATGCGGCCCAAGTAATTGTTACCAGTGCCTGAAATTAAGTCAAGCTCTCCATCCATCACATTTTTACATACTATAGTGTGTATAGTGGACTGTTTCCATTGGAACAGGGTCAAGTCTGGTTTGCACATGGCTGGATCCAGAATGAGGTGGCATAGTATGAAAAATAACGATAGACTGGCATGCAGTCTGAGTAATTACTAGTAGCTCAGTTTAATTCAAGGATTCCAATCATCACTTTTTGAATACTTTAGCACAATCCATTTCCTCTCACATCCTTTGTACTGTTTCATTCAGCTTTTCTCTGCCTTCTGACTTGGCCCCAAACTTTGCTGTTGGTTTTGATTAACCTTTCGAACTTTATCATCTTAACTCCACCTGTACCTAATACCACCTTTTTAACATCACAATGCTTATTTTTCTCCCTGGAACAATTCCAATTAATGTATTAGACATAGCCACCTTTGTGTGAACCTCTCCCAGAATTACCCAATTTCACCACGCACCCCCTGCAAAAAGTAGTCAGTTATTGTAGCTTCATTATGCAGAACTTTGGCAGAAGCAATTTTGGACCAACCATGAAGACATAAAACATGATGTCTTACAGAGTACTAAAGGTCCGTAAATAAATTAGTCCTTCTAGTGTTCAAATCCTAATCATTAATTGCTTAACTTCCCGGGACCCACACCCAACTTCAATCATACCTTTACACCCATCGAAATAATTTTAACCACAGCATCAACACCAACTTAGTATTCTTAAGCCCCAGCCCTACCTCAATTTAGATGATTCAAAACTTTGCAATCTATATAGAGGCACTGGAGATATAAATTTAAAAATTCCAATAGTTCAAGAATCAAGTGGTTAGACCTTGCTTGAATATGTAGAACTGATGTGACATCAAGGAAGAACTTCATTCACTCCTGTTTAATCAACAAATCCAGGTAACACCTGAATAACCATCGGTGTTGGCTCTCCATAATGTTCCAAACTTCAGTTTCCGATCTTGTAATTACGAATTTGTCACTCAAGCCAGATTCAAACATAAGAAACATTATGGCAAATACTAAGAATGCAACACCCTTAAGTTTGAAAGATGATGAGTCTTCATCTGAGATGACAACCTAATCTAGTGACAATCAAGAAAGCCATAAAAAAAGTATTTGAGGAACTTCATTTCATTTTTACGACACAAGGCAAACTCTTCACAGGAGCCATAGAGGCCTCGTCATACCCTAACCTAAAATAACAGACCTCCTTCGAGATGAAAAGCATAATTGCCAGCCATCCTCAAGACCTCAAGCTGACATACTAGTTTTTTATAAAGTAGTTAAATAAAGACAGTGGTTTATGCTCTTCCATAATTGTGGCACAGCTCTCTGCCCAGTCACAAAAACACTGTTGCCTCGTACCACATAAAATGTCTGTAGCTGATTAATTGAACACAAATTTATAGATTGAAGTGTAGGTTATAATCATTATATTCTCTGCCCATGTGAGGTTAACCCTTGGGATAGTGCTGAGGGGCAGAGTGTTTTTGGTTGAATTTGCAGTGGATATTGAGAGTTATTTTGGAGATGTGGAGGGAGATGTTAAATAGTGACTTACGTCAGAAGAGGTTATGTTGATATAGGTTACCTACAGAACACAAGTACACTGAGGTTTCATGGTACTTTGATAAACTGACCTGCACAAACATATTCTGATAAAACGTTTAAGTGAACAAACACATTTTTGATGATTTAAACGAAGCATGCCATGCCAACATTTACCTGATATGAATCGTAGCTTAGAGAAGAGGTTTATATTTCTCCTTTAATTGTAGAGTGATGCTCTATGGAATTAAAATTTCCTAAAACAATGTTATTATATCTGTTTAAGCGGTATACCCAAATGTCTTATGCCCTCATATTTTAGAGTACCAGGAAGGAAAACATTTATATTGTCCTAAGTCCACGTGCTGCTACTACTACTGTAACAATTGCCACTTGCACTTTTTTCTGTGGTTGTGTTTTTTTGTTGGGAGTGATTTGGACAGGAGGTGGTACCTCTACCTGCATGAGAAATTCAGGATAACAAAGAAAACAAACACAAGCAAAGGCATTGCAGCAAAGTTTTACCAGAGCTCGGAGACGTAGGACCTCACCTGGATATTGGAGGATGGGCTACTCCCTCTCAATGGTGACGAATATCCTGTTAGCCGAAATCTGAATCCAATTATTCCTTATGGGATGTAGATTTCGGAGACTGATATCCATCACCGTTGTGACAGAGTAACCCATCCACCAATATCTAAATTAGGCCCTTAGTTCCCATTATAGCAAAATGATCTTGAATTATGTAAAGCAAATTCTGCTATTTTTAAGGACAAGCACTACTAAAATTCAATTTAATGGTACTCTATATCGACTTAGAAAGGATAGAAAGCTCAAGAGTGGAACTTGTGACATGCAGATGAAAACAGATGCTGTTGGTATTTAACTGGCTTAGCAATACCATGAGCAGCAGGTGGTGTCTGCAGGTTTGCTAACATACCAGAGCCCCTTGGTTTAATAAAAAAAAATCAATAAAGAAAATGAATAAGACGTCAGCAATATTCGATTAAAGAAACAAGCGTCAGTTATGGGATCAGTCCTTGCTGTGGTGTTCTAATTGTTTTGTTGACGGACAGTCTGTTTGCCGCAGAATATAATCAATGACGCCATTAATCAATTGTCCTGGACTAAGACAGACACCTAACAGTGATCACTAATGTTCTAGGTCTTCCATAACTCAGGTTATCTCCTTCACCGGCTCGTGTTTATCAGAGTTTTAGCCATAGGCTTATGTGACAGCTCAAACATCATGCTCATTGTTTTCAATGTTTCATTGTTCTTCGGAGGGTGTTGAGCGGAGGTCTCTGTGACATCTGTTTGTGACACTCACTAACAAGCCTGACATTGCTTAGCCCGGGCACATGTGGATGGTTTCTTTTAGAGCGAGAGTGGAAAATATAAATATTTAAAAAGTAGGTGCTCACAAGGATTAGCACCAGTTTGCTTTGCATGATATGCATCCGGCAACTCCCTAGTCGCTGTTATTGTTTCTGCTGCATGAGATTAATGATTGCTTTTTATACTTCAGAAGTTGTAATTACAGCAGGGTAGAAAAGCACAGAGGCCTTCACGCGCATTAGACAATGGAAATAGAAGCCTGTTTAATGTAGGATTTCAAGAAGTCTACTTTTTAATGTTAGCATTCCCCCCTCTGAATTTAACGATTATGTAGGATTTAAAGTCCGGCATATAGTTTGTTTTCATGATATTTCATCGAAATATGATTGTACCAAATATAGTGAGTATTGCGATTTCTGTATTGTTCATTGTAAATGAAATTTATTCCAGATAGGGAGTGTTGCAAATTCATTAGTGTTTTGAATTTAGGAATAGTTTATTTCTTCCTACCTTCGCTGATCAGAAAGTCTTCAAACTTGTCTGTTTTCTTGCTGAATGTTTCAGCATGCTACGTCAATGGTTGTGCTGCCCCAGCTGTGATGGGATGATGTAAGAAGCCTTCATTCCATTTAGCTAATACAGCACAAGAGTGACTCAAATGTCCACACGAACCTGGGCTTAAAGTCTAAAAGAGCACACACTTATATACAATGTACAACAATAAAAGTATATGTCTTTGATATACCTTAGTACTGGTTGCACTGTTTATCATTGCAATATTTCGGACAGGTTGTTAACTGTCCAGATACAAGCATTGCTCTTTGATTAATTTAGTAGCAGGATTTCCTGCTTTATTGTACATGGCCCATAAGTGAGATTCTCGTGAATGTGTGCTCCATACAAGATCATGTTTGTGACATTACCTGAGTTCTGCGTTCAACTTCTGACAATAACTCATTCAGTGGGACACAAAGCAGTGTATGCAAAAAACAGCAAATCGTTTGCATTTGGTCCAATTTAATTGTGCATGTTAATTGCAAGTCTTCCATACACATAATCTAAAATTGTAAATGTCTCAAATGTAAATAAGATGAAGTCGCACCTAGGTGGTAATTAAGAAAAACATGCAGGTGTTGTGTAATTTTAGAACAAAGTATTACATAAATTACACTATTTTCCTCCTTCTGTGATTACGAAATTCATAGCATGATTAGCTTTGAACCCATTAAACAATGTTTTCTATTGTGTAAATTTATCAGATGCACATTTTCAACCTTTTCACAAAGGTAATGAGCATGAATTATCTATCTCTTGGCCCTAAGCAGGTGTTTTAAATAAGTATATATTCATGTTAAAGCATGGAATCAAACAAAATAGACAACAGTTCCTGGCACATCTGAAAGAAAAGAGCTTGCACCTTGTGGAAGGACTTTATTTTATTTCATGCGTGCAGTAAAGGTGTACTAGCTGTCAAATAATCCTGTGTACCACTGCATGCACTTTTTGGCAAGACAGACACTGTTCATCACACTGATAAGTTTCTAAAGGATGCAGTTTGTCTATGATTTGTGTTTCTGTTTTGAAAATTTGGGGCCCTTTAACCCCTTAGCTGCTGGGCCTTACCCCACTCCCCCCACACACAAACTGAGCCCTTTTTTTTGGCTATTTGGGGTAGTTCGCGCTTAGGCCTTCATAATTTTTTGTCCACATAAGCTATCCCATGCCAAATTTGTGTCCTTTTTTCCAACATCCTAAGGATTCTAAAAGGTACCCATAGTTTATGGGTTCCCCTGGAGGGGACCTAGAAATTAGCCAAAATACAGCAAAAAGTTTGTTTTTTTCAACAACAAAAAATTGGAAAAAAGGGCTGCAGATGAAGGCTTGCGTTTTTTCCCTGAAAATGGCATCAACAAAGGGTTTGTGGTGCTAAAATCACCATCTTCCCAGCGTTGAGTAACAGGCAGACTTGAATCAGAAAAACACATTTTTCAACACAATTTTGGCATTTTACTGGGACATGCCCCATTTTTACTATTTTTGTGCTTTCAGCCTCCTTCCAGTTAGTGACAGAAATGGGTGTGAAACCAATGCTGGATCCCAGAAAGCTAAACATTTCTGAAAAGTAGACAAAATTCTGAATTCAGCAAGGGGTCATTTGTGTAGGACCTACAAGGTTTTCCTACAGAAAATAACAGCTGAAATAAAACAATATTGAAATTGAAGTACAAAAACAGCCATTTTTCTTCATGTTTTACAGTGTAACTTTTTCCTGCAATGTCAGATTTTTGAAAGCAATATACCATTACATCTTCTGGACTCCTGTAGTTGTGGGGATATATAGGACTTGTAGGCTTTAGGTACCCAGAGCCAATAAATGACCTGTACCTTGCAATGGGTTTTCATTCGATACCGGGTATACTCCAATTCATTTGCTGAAATATGAAAAGTGAAAAATAGATATCAAGAAAACCTTTGTATTTCCAAAATTGGCATAAGATAAGTTGTTGAGAAGCAGTGGTTATTTGCACATCTCTGAATTCTGGGGTGCCTATAATAGCATGTGAATTACAGGGCATTTCTCAAATAGACTTATTTTTTACACACTCTTACATTTAGAAGGAAAAATTGTAGAGAAAGGCAAGGGGCAATAACACTTGTTCTGCTATTCTGTGTTCCCCCAAGTCTCCCGATAGAAATGGTACCTCACTTGCGTGGGTAGGCCTAATGCCCGCAACAGGAAATGCAACATGGACACATCACATTATTACATTAAAAACTGACGTGTTTTGTGGAAAGTGCCTAGCTGTGGATTTTGATCTCTAGCTCAGCTGGCAACTAGGAAAACCTATCAAACCTGTGCATTTTTTTAAACTAGACACCTAGGGGAATCCAAGATGAGGTGACTTGTGGGGCTCTCACCAGGTTCTGTTGCCCAGAATCCTTTGCAAACCTCACAATTTGTCCAAAAAATACTTTTTTCCTTACATTTCAATGACAGAAAGGTCTGGAATCTGAGAGGAGCCGCAAATTTTCTTCCACCCAGCGTTCCCACAAGTCTCCTGATAAAAATGGTACCTCACTTTGGTGGGTAGGCCTAGTGCCTGCAACAGGAAATGCCCCAAAACCCAACAAGGCCACATCATATTTTCCCAAAGAAAACAGAGCTGTTTTTTGCAAAGTGCCTAGCTGTGGGTTTTGGCCTGTAGCTCAGCCGGCACCTAAGGAAACCTACCAAACCTGTGCATTTTTGAAAACTAGACACTTAGGGGAGTCCACGATGGAGTGACTTGTGGGTCTCTCACCAGGTTCTGTTACCAAGAATCCTTTGTAAACCTCAAAATATGGCCAGAAAAACACTTTTTCCTCACATTTCAGTGACAGAGAGTTCTGGAATCTGAGAGGAGCCACAATTTTCCTTCTACCCAGCATTCCCCTAAGTCTCCTGATAAAAATGGTACCTCGCTTGTGTGGGTAGGCTTAGTGCCCGTGTCAGGAATAGATGACACGACGGTCAATGTTGGTCCTTACATGAGGGCAACTGTTGACCCTGGGGTGATCCATTCCTGACACAGGCACTCAAGTGGGGTGGCGTTTTTATCAGGACAGGTGGGGAAACACTCGGTGGTAAGAATTTTGTGGATCTCAGCATATTCCTGAAGTTTGTGTAACAGAAATGCAAAAAAAATAGAGTTTTTATTCAACATTTCAGCTTTATAGGGTATTCTGGGTAAGAAAACTTTGGGAAATCCACACAAGTCACACCACTGTGGACTCCCCCGGATATCTAGTTTCCAGAAATGTCTAGGTTTGGTAGGTTTCCCAACATGGCCGCCAAGCCATTTCATCTCTCCATAGCCCCCCTCGCACATACATTTCTCTTGTATTATAGCGCAGGTAATGGCTAGTTTTAATAATCCACTCAGCTCACATATACCACAGTTTTGATTAGTTCAGTAGGCATATAAACCATCTGCGCTACTTTATGGAATCAAAACTGCCACTAGACAAAAGTCAGATCCTTTTCTAGCAGAAACATAATCACAAGAGTTACTTGACTTTTTTTATTGCTGCCTAAAAGCTACAGTTGAAATGCATCAGTTGAACTATGCTTTGAAGATGCAATCTGCAACTGCAAGAGAACTGGTGGTGAATATATATATATATATATATATATATATATATATATATATATATACAGTATATATATATGTATATATATATATATATATATATATATATATAGACATATCTATATATATATGCATATCTATATAGAGATTTTTCTATCAATATAGATAGACATATCTATATATAGATATGTATATATATAGATATGTCTATATATATATATATATATATATATATATATATATATATATATATTTTTACCAGCTGTATGGTTTCCTTGGTGGCAATGGTGGCCCTCAGGGAAACCATACAGCTGTTAAAAACAATTATTGCCCCCATAGGGGGTCGCCCTGCTCACGGGTGACCCCCTGTCCATTTTATTTCGGTTTTTTTTTTTTTCAATTTGTTTTTTAATTTTTACATCCCTAGTGGGCGCGATCAGTGGTAAACCTACCATTAAAAAATCTATATACCTCTGGGAGGGGGCCGGCCCGTTTCCCGAGGGGGCCGACCCCTCCCCAAGTGAAATCCCTGCTGTCTGGTGGGGTTCCCTGGCGATCGATCGCAGCTGAGCTGTGATTGCGGGCCAGGAAACAGGTTCAGGAAGACCTCGTTTGAAAGGGGAGAGTCTCCTCAGTCAAACAAGGCCTTCCATTCGTGAAGACCGTTGCGGCCACTTCCTGCTCCGGTGGAGAAAACAAACAGTGTCATCAGCATGCTACGCAGCATGCTGATGTCACAAAGGGGCGGGTGGGGGGAGACACAGAAGATCTCCCGTGTCTCCCGGGGGTTTTTTCATTTGAAAAAATCCTCTAATGTGATGCATCAGAGGATTGTTTAACCCCCTTCCTGGTGTCGCCACTGGTCGTGACCCGCACCAGGGAGGTAGAGTGGGCTTCGGCCAGTGGCCGACACCCGCACTACAAAGGTTAACGACCCCGAACTATGAGATTATGCTGTCTACAGTTTACTAACTCAGTAACTCTGCAAATAAACATGTGATCTGCAGACACCACAGTTCAGAAACAGAGATCGGCTGTTGCTGTTGTCTTGTGTGTGTGTCTCTCTTTCTCTCCCTTGCTCTATTTCTCTCTCTTAGGGGTGGTCGAAATTCCCTGAACATGTGGGACTCAGCCCTTTTTCCCAGCGGAGTGAAACTGAATCTGATCCACTGCGTCATTGGTGGGAAAAAAACTAAAAAGCAGAGAAGCTTCTTGAAGCACTTGGATGGGCTGGGAAATGTATTTACCTTAATGCTAACTGTATTAAACTAACTACATTGCCTAGGTCCCTAACTTCAAAGGAACTTGCCCTGGAAGGAACTCTCTGTGCACCACCTGCCTGCAGGGTTCTCTTGCAGTCAGCTGTTACACCCAAGCTCCCGGAGTTTTTCTTTAAAGAGTACTGCCATTAACTTAAAGTAAGTACAGTTGTATTAGTTACAATGGTTAGCCACTGACAGTGTTGCACAAGAACGTCCTGCTTCCTTGCATTCTTCAAAGCCCAGAATAAAGAATTACCTCTAAGCCCCTCGTCCTCGACCTATTCCTAACATCATGAGGTTACATCACTTCCCAGACAGGAAACAAAATAGGAAACACTCCCTAGTCCCACCCACCCTCCAGCCCAGGCATATAACCATATAC
This sequence comes from Pleurodeles waltl, assembly GCF_031143425.1. NCBI lineage: Eukaryota > Metazoa > Chordata > Amphibia > Caudata > Salamandridae > Pleurodeles > Pleurodeles waltl. Next base: position 682,358,163 of record NC_090449.1, on the reverse strand, counting down.
CTCAGTGGAACACTTCCTGTTTTGTTTCCTGTCCGAAATGGGTCTTACAGGCAACTCTGAGGTGGCTTGGCTGCCAGGCTTTCACCTCCACCATGTCTCACAACGATTCCCCGTGCTGGGCTCTGGGTGACCCTGAGATCATCTTGGGAGCAGCGCGAGGTGGTGGAATAACGGTTGGTCTCCTGGGTCGTCCGTATTGCAGGTATGCCAGGACCCTGTATGTGGGCAGCGTCAAGTGGCTCCTGTTGCTTATTTTCTGCTGGTTACTTTGCTGTCCAGAGCAGTCTGTGTGCTCCCGTCTCGACTGTCAGTATTCATTTATTTTGGTGCTTTCCCCTTGGCTAGCAGGGCTCTGATCGGGAGACTGCATTGGGCAGTCTCCCTCTGACTCACTGGGGAACACATGGGTGGGTCCGCCTACGTGTATTCAGGCTTCCACATTCCCCTAGAGGAAGAGTTGCCTCTGGAATGCAGTCCAGCTGTGTTTCTTGGCACTCATGTGTGCCTTTAAAAAAATTCCACAATGGGTGCAGTTGGTGTTACTACTCGCTTGTGTGCTGGTGTTTTCTTCTTGTGTCTGGCTCATTATGGGGAAGCATGCTGCTAAGCAGAGGCATTACTCTTCCAGCTCAACGGCCTCTTCTTCTTCTGCTTTGAGGTTGTCTCCATCTTCCCCATCACCTAAAAAGACTTAGGTTAGCAAGCATGACAAGTTAAAGAAGCTGACTGTGGAGACATTGTCTTTCCTTAAGAGACAAAAGAAGAGTTCCCATGTTTCCCAGGAGCAGGATCTCTACTATGATATTTCTAGCTCCTCTTCTTCTGATGAGTCATCACCCATCGTTCACCACAGGGGAACATACATTTCTAAGCATCTGCTGCCTGGCTTGCTGGCCCATATCATGGTAAATATGGGATTTCCGGCGAACGCTGTCTCCAGTACTTCCAGGGAGTCTGTGTTGCCTCATTTTAAGAAACTGCCTAGTGTTGCCCTTCTCATTCATCAGTTTGTTATGGCTGTCTTATTGCAGGAGTAGAAAGATCCTGAATGTATTGTTGTACCCTGTTTTATGGCCAGACTTTATACTTTGGAGGACATGGAGGATACGTTACCTGACTCTGTACATGTTGATTCCATTGTTGTCAGCCTGGTGGGTAGACCTTCCATGACTGAGGAGAGTATTCTGAAGGGTACAGCAGACAAAAAAGTGGATTCTTTTGTGAAGAAGGCCTGTGCGGGTGCTCATCTCACTTTGAGGGCTGGAATTTAAGGGGCTTATGAGGCACAATCTTTGTTGTCTGATAATAAGACCCTTTTCGCCACTATGCAGGAGGGTGGCCAGTGTCCTGACCTCCTGGAATCTATGGAGAAACAGTCTGAGTTCCTGTCAGATATTGCTTTTGACTCTGTGAGGGCTTCCACTCTGTTCTGTGATGCCTCCATTGCGGCCAGGCGGCATTTATATTTGAAAAGTTGGAGTATGGATGCTGCACAACGCTCCATGATCCTGTGTTTGCCATTTACTGAGTCCCACTTATTTGGTCATGATCTTGAGGAGAAGTTGCATCATGTTTTTAAAGAGCAAAAGCATTCTTCATCCTTTTGGAAGCATCAGTGAGCTAGATCTTTCTTGTGGGTTCCTCCTCCATGTCTTTTCATCAGCCTTCTTGCAGGCAACCATCCGCTTTGGGCAACCAGATGTTTCAGGCTAAAGGTTTTCATGGGAAGTTTCAGAAGAAGTCCTGCCCAGAAATGGGCAATGACTTTCAGCAGTCCTGAATATGCTGCTGCAACCCCCCTGGGATTCCACTTGTTGTTGGTGGGAGATGCTGATGGTTTTGGGACACCTGGCGACTCACGACATCAGACAAGTGGGTGCTTCACATTCTGGACGTGGAATACTGGATAGAGTTTCTAACCACTCCTTCTCCATCCGGCACTAGGGTGACTCCTGTTCGATGGGAAATGGTGAAACACCAGGCTTTTTTGTCATGGATCCAGTCTCTTCTTGAGAAGAGAGCCATTGTTCCGGTCCCCCATGCCCAGAGGGGGTCAGGAGTATATTCTATCATATTTCTGGTCCCAAAGGTGATGGGAGATTTTTGGATAGTGATCAATCTGAAGGCCATGAACAAGTTTGTCCGGAAGATTCCTTTCAAAATGGAAAGCCTGCAGTGCATCATTCCATTGATTCAGAGGGGCTCTGTCATGGCCATCTTAGATCTCCAGGATGCTTACCTTCATGTACCGGTTGCCCTGGAGTCTGAACAGTTCTTGAGGTATTCTGTGATGGATCACCATTGGCAGTTTTTTGTCCTGCCTTTCGATATTTGCTCCTCTTCATGGGTGTTTAGAAAGGTGATGACTTCCTTGGTGGCCTTTCTCCATCACAAGTGGATTTCCATATTCCCTTTCCTGAACGACTGGCTCCTAAAGGCTCCATCAGTTCCTGTGCTGCACCTGCATCTGGCACAGACCATTCATACACTAGAAAGCCATGGTTTCCTCCTGAATTTTCTGAAGTGCAACTTCCAGCCGGACACCAAGAAGCTGTTTATCGAGCAGAGTTCGACAGGTTTCTGGACAGGGTGTTTCTCCCTCATCTGAGCCAGTGGATGTAGGTTCAGGGTCACATGGTGGCCACTGTCTTCATGGTCCAATGGGCCTGCCTTCATCTGAGACCGTTGCTGCTGCACCTCCACAAGTTTGTGCAGTTTCTGATTCAGGAGATGTCTCAGATGATCCCTGTGTCATCAGGAATGGTCTCCAGTCTGCAATGGTGCTTGGACTCCTTGAATCTCAAGAAGGGGATGTTGATGCAACCCTCTCCTCCAGTGGTGCTGGTGACAGATGCAAGCCTCATGGAATAGAATGCTACATTGGGTCAGCAGATGTTCATGGACCACTGGCCCCCCTCCAAGGCAAGATGCACATCTAGTTGAAGAGAGTTGTCGGGAGTGGACAGGCCCTGCTTCTTTTCCAAGCTCATCTATTGGAGTGCAATGTTGGTTTGCTCAGGGAACACAATGACTGTTGCCTACATCAATCATCAGAGCAGTAAACACAATTTCTCTCTAGGTTGGCCTGTTACATTGCACATTGGGCGGCGTGTCACCTTCAGTCCATTGGTGCTCACCATATCGGGAGGGTGGACAATGTGATGGCGGACTCCCTGAGTCGGCCATTTCCCTCTTCCCTCAACCTGAGATTGTGTCCTCAAGTGTCTTGGATGATTTACAGGAGGTTCAGATGTCCCCTCCTGGATCTGTTTGCTTCCAAGAAGACCTCCCTTCTGCCCCTGTTCTGTTCCAGGAGTCTGGATGTGGAGGCCTGGGGGTTGGATACTTTGTCTATTCAGTGTCCTCAGGGACTTCTATATGCTTTTTCTCCATTTCTTCGCATCCAACCCTTTCCGCTGAAGGTCAGATGAGGGTGCTTTGGTGGTAACGGTGCTCCCTTTCTGGCCTTGACAGACCTGGTTCCCGTTGCTGAGGAGCCTGGCTGTTCTTCCTCCTTAGGTTTTGCCGAGGGTTCCTTACCCCTTGCTGCTCCAGGGTCCCTTCATGCCAGCTACCTTAACACTTGCGGTCTTGATGTTGAACAGAGACCTTGACTGAGACAAGGTTTGCCTGATGTTTCTGTGGTACAAGGTTCATGTAGAAAGTCCACGCTCACCTCTTATTCTAAGCATTGGGCTCATTTTGATTCTTGGTGTTCCCTTCACAGTTTTTCTCCTGTCACCTGTCTGGTTTCTGCTCTCCTGCAATTTATTGTGGATGGGTTTGAGAAGGGGTATGCACTCTCCACCTTGAAGGGTAAATGGGCAGCTATCAGTGCATTTCATTACCCTGGCTCTTTGTCCTCCAGTTCTGCCACATTGGTGTCTCGGTTGTTTCACAGCTTCTTTCTCTCTGCCCCTTTGGTGAGGTTTTCTGTTCCTTCTTTGGATCTTTCCTTGGGTCTTTATGCTCAACAGTCTGCCCCCTTTAAGCCTCTATCGTCTGTGGGTCTGACATTTCTTTCCTGTAAAGTCGCCTTTCTGGGGACTATTACTTCTGCTTGAGGGTTGGGTGAATTGGCTACTCTGGATTGTTCCTATACATTTCAGTGATCAGTGGAAGATGCTGTGATTCTATGCCTGGATTCTGGGTTCCTCCTAAGATTGCTTTCCGCTCCTATTCTTCTCAAGCACTTATATTGCCTGATTTTTGTCTTTCTTTTACTGAGGAGCACTTGCTGCACACCTTGGATGGTAAGCATGTCTTGTCCTTTTATGTTGATCACACTGCCCCTTTTAGGACTTCTGACAGTCTTTTTGTAACTTTTGGTGTTGCAGGACAAGGGAAGGTGTCCTCCAAGTTGACTCTCAGTCACTGGATTATGGACGCAATTTCTCTGGCTTACAAAGGGGCTGGTTTGCCTTCCCCGGTGCCTGTCTAGGCACGTTCCACTAGGCGTCTCTCAGACTCTTGGGCTGCCTTTAAGGATGTCTCCTTAGAAGAGATTTGCCATGCTGGGACCTGTGCTGCTGACACCACGTTTATCAAACACTAACGTCTGAAGTGTGCATGGCCTACACATGTGAATTTTGGGTGCAGTGTTCCTCAGCCCTTTGATGGTGCCACATCTGTCTGACTTGCTTGTTGTTTGTTTTCATTAAATCACTGCATCTTACACTTGGCTGTGTTGTGTGGTGTTCCATGTGTTCAGTTCTGTTGGGCATCCTCAAAGGCCTTCATTGGTGTTTTGTTTGGGTACGCCTCAAGACGTCAAGACTGGGTCAAGAACGAGGAACGTAGAGGTAATGCCCTGATTACTTACTGGTATTTCTCATTACTCTTAGTCATACTTGTCCTTGATTCAGTCCTGCTTCCCACCCACCCTCCTGATACCAGGCCTTTGTAAGACTTTGTAAGTCAGGAGGTGTTCCAGTGAGGAATGTGGTTGCATGCCTGGACTGGAGGGTGTGTGAGGCTAGGGAGTGTTTCCTGTTTTATTTCTTGGCTGGGAAGGGATGTAAACTCATGAAGTCAGGACTGGGTCAAGGACGAGTAGGACTAAGAGTAATGAGTATTACTGGTAAGTAATCAGGGCATTCTTGCTCTGCAGGGCATTTCACATGCATTCCTCAATTTTTATAATCTTGGTCAGGCTGATGCGGAAACAGCAAATTTGCTTACTGTTTTCCATGCATCTACAATGGATAGGAAAATCAGAGGCTCATCCACCCGTAATTTCTCTTTCTTTATCTCTCTCCCTCTCTCCTTCCCACATGTTGTTTCTTTTTTACTCTCCCTCCAACATCTTCTCTTCAGTGCCCCTACCATAAACCCTTGGGAGTTGGAGACCGAGGCAGCAGCCCGACACTGTCAGAAACTGGCATCCAATGATTTCAGACCCAGAGGAAATGCCCAGTGGAAGTAATTGCCAATTTTGCTCTGTATGAGTGGTGTAACAAAGGACCCTATAGCCCCAGTGGGTCAGAAGGGCCCCAGAGCTCAAGGGGACTCCCTCAACACAGCACTTGTTCAGAGGGAGCCTGTAGGGGCCCTCCCGCAATGTTTTGTGCAGGGACCCCCTTCAGTTTTGTTACACCACTGCCCTGTGTGTTGCAATATCTAGAGCTCATGCACCAACTCATAAAGTCCCCTGTTAGGAAATGAACCAATGACATCATGATTTTTATTTAAAAAGTGTACAGCTCCTTTCTGTCCACGCTTTCTTCAGAAATGAGGGCACGTCTCCATTCTGTACCAGTCTGTAGGCAAACATTGGGTTCATATAGCCTAAAGTATGTGAAATGCTATCTATGAACCGAATCTTTGTATATTTAAAAGTGCCATACACAGTTATGTTGTTTACAAATTTAAACATTGAGAAATCGTAATTAGAGGAATAAAGATAACCTGTTTGATGAGTTATTTGTGAATTACCATATACGTATGAACTGTTTAGTGTTTGCACCCAACAAAGTGAGCAAATAGAAAAATAAATAAAAAATGATTGACTATTTATAAACCTAAAGGAGACTTCAGTTAACATAACTTTAGGATTCTGAGAGTCTGAGTTGGAAGCACTAAGAACTTTAAAAATAGTGTACTTTAATGCACATTTTCCCAGTAAATTAATTTAAATACCATTGAAATGCCACTTAATATATTCAAATATGATCCAAATCATCATTGACATAACCCATCCGGGAACAAATCCATATTATTTTAGTAAATTAGTCAGGTATTTTGCCTACTATCAACGGTTATCATAACATTTCCACTATGCCCCTATAGGACACTGACCTAGGGCCTGATGAAGAATGGGTTGGTTGATTCCAACTACTGTGTAAGCCTCCTGTACACACATGGGTCAGAATTATGTGTTTGAAGGTATTTAACGCAACTGGTAATATCAGTTGTGTTAACTAACTCAACCTTTGTTAAATTTCGTCAGGTCACACCTGCTGAAATTTAACAGGGGAAAAGTATGCAGTATTTACCGTATCATACAGGTTTTGGTGTGTTAACCACCAAAATTTACATGTTATTCCCCAATAACTCACAATAGGTGTTATTTATTGCACTCAATAAATAATGTACCCGGTGGTATTGTTATTTATAAGGCACGATAAATAGCACCTAAACTCATAGTCATTGTTTGGTTACAAGAATGCCTAGTCTTATCCAAAATAAGAACATTTTTGGCCTTTGATACACTTGAAATGTGCACTTCTTTGTAACAGCTTGAACTCTTCAAAATGCATAACCCTTGAATTATTGTGAACAAAAGGTGTGGGTACTGAATATAAGGTAAGGAGTAACGTTAATACTTAATATATTTGCCAAAATATTCAGGGCAAAAAGATCAACAGATATGTATAGAATTTGTATACTTAAGTCTACATCTATGTGCCATAATGATATCTATGGTCAAGGTACATATGCTGGAAGTTAAGAATAGTAAATCTATACTTCCTACGATCTTAAGATATAACGATATTCACTACTTGATATTCCAGATGACACCCAACACAAAGGTGCAGGAAATATATTTTCTGCATTACCAACCATACTGTAACTGCTGCAGTCTAGTAAAATACCCTGAATCACAGGTGTAACCTGTAACTCTCTTGCTTCGTTCACTCCCCTTTCATAAGTCACCAATAATTCGCTCTGCATATTTACCAATGCCACATGATCTCACATCCCCTCTGTTTCTTTTTGGTTTGTTTCATGTTGTCAGTGTTGGTGTGTTGAACTTCTTCATTTCTCTTCCTTCACTATATTCAACTTCAAAACCTGGCCAACGTACGACTATTCTCAATGTATAATTCTGATAAACCATACCATATAGGGTAAGCTGCAGGGTTCTTAACAAAGCAGTCAGAGTTTCCTAAAAATGAAGAATCAAATCTTAAGGAATAATAACTTATCCATTGAAGATGCTCTGTTATTGAGACCCTATGTAACCAATACCTCACTACAATGCAGAACTGTCTTTTTCCAGAGGATGACGCACCCAGAAGCCTTATAGTGTGAACAAAGCATACAGTAAACTCCACGCTGCCCTTTTTAGGCTAGCCATACTTTACCGTCACACAATGAAATAAGAACGCTGTATAACAAGTTTTTGTTGTTTGGAAAAATGTTGTGCCTTCCCCGTACTTGCAGTGAAACAAAGTAATGATATGTTGGACAGTGTACTTTGCTTGTATGCATGCATGGTTGTAGTTCATCCTCCTACATGCACCCTAGTAGCTTCATCAGAGTGTCCTAAAGTACTATGGGGGATCAGTAAGAAGTTGACCTCCCGAGTGGAAGAGGTTGCATCATCAAACGGTGTGAAGGAGTAGAGTTTGTAGTTAGATGCTGAAAGTATATACTTTTGTCTCTTAAATTAAACATCGGGTTCAGGGGAAAATAATAACCTGAATGAGTCGTATAAATTTATATAACTCATAAAGAATGTAATTTAAATTGTCTTTTTTCATAGACTATAATTCCACCAAGTCTGCCACCTGATTTGATCCTGCAATTTCAGATAGTTGTAGCACTCCTACAAAAACATACTTTTGAAATACATCCTCTGCTGTTACGTTTCTCTACTAATATGATATTATGTTAAAATGGGTAAAGAAGAACTAGATAAATAAATCCAGAATGGTGTGTGAACTTCAGGCTGCATGGCAGTGCTTTGTGTGTGACTCACTTGGTGCCATTTCACCAAGGAAATCTCTGTTCTAACCTCCAAAAAGGACTATGGGTCAGAGATACCTAAGCATTTTAACAGTAACAAACACTCTCATTCAGCATTTGCACCCATTAAAATGTTTTTTTTTCCTATGTACTCATCATATTTTAGCAGTCTGAAAGGTTTTCTAGATTTCTAGAATGGAATTCCAAAAGGGGGGCCTTAATCCCTAAGCCCCTTTTTGAATGTTAAACAAGTTTGTTGAAGGATAGGCAACAGTCCAAGTAATCAGTGCCAGCTCTCATACTAACTTTTAAAGAAAAGAAAACTGTTTTTTAAAACACAACCCTGTTTCCAATTAAAGACTGCATTAAAAAAAAATAAGTTTACTTTACTAAAAAGCAATCACAGATGTGATGGTTGCTGACCCATGCAGGCCACCATATCTTTGATGGTCTCCAATCGCAGTAAATAGCATTTTGAGACCTAACTCATTAACATTCATAAGGTAGATCGGATTTTAATCCACTATGAAGCAGAACCTTAAGACCTGGCCTAGTAGTACATACCTCAGAACTCAAAATTCTTTACTGGTCTCAACAATAATAATCACAAAGTGCAACCTATATTTTCTGTCCAGCAAATATTACATGTGCCCATATCCCCTTTGTGCACAGCTTGACATCAGCAGAAGAGCAGATCTGGAATGCTTTCTTTCTTTATCTGATCCGCTACAACCTGTTTCATCCAATGAAGGTGTTGAATAGCTTTCATGATCTGTCATCTACACTATCATTAACATGACAATGTGTCAAACATCCTTCAGGAGCCAGTGCTTTGCAAAACAATGCAATACATAAATGAAAAATTACAAGAAAACTATCGAACGTGCGGTGTCTCCCATCATTAATGCCAATGCTGATACAGTGATGCCACATCGTCCCTAGGTAGGAATCACTGGAATGCTTCTTTTCCACTCTCAAAATGAAGGTTCTACAATGCAATCACACTTGCTTGGCAAGATTTCCTAAATATATTTGTCCGCTCTAGAACTGGCTGACATGCTGAGTCTCCAGTGTAGTAGGAGGTTAGGCAGGGTTAATTTGTGTGCTGTCTCTCTAGGTAACTGTTATGTGTACTTGTAAAGAGCAATATTACTGATGCTGGGCAGGTGGATAAGCCTAGCCCAGCCTATGACAGGTTGGTTAATTCAAGAGTTAAGTATGCAGCTTCTACTCTTTTGAATAGCACTGAAATCACTACAAAATTGAATCAGAGTGCTTAGAGGGTTGAATAGAAATGAACACGAGTATTGGCAAAGCCAATATTTCTGTCAGTGGCTGTCAGTCTTTTGGCTCAGTCAATTCCTGCATTGTAATGTTTTTTTGTAAAAATTACCCGGTAGTCCCCAATATAAACAAAAATGGCTAAAAGCTAAAATATTTGTTGGTTTCAAAAAGCACACATTGCCTTGGCACTGAATTGAGCACCTTTGTGTGTGGATGTGCTGCGTGCAAAAGAGCAGAATGTCATCACTCAAAGTGAAATTAGCCAGTGCCTGAAGTGGACTGAACCGTTGCACCATGCCTTAGGGTGCAGAAGAAAAATGTGAATGACACCACTACTGACCAATGGGTGAAGGGGAATGGCTGGAAGTCAGGATAAGTGTTTGTGATGCAGCTAGTGATAATTCAGAGGGGAAAGCCTTTGTAAGGAAGGAATCTGCCCCCAAAATTCATGAGTTGAATAATGACAGCTGGTTATGAGAGGCTGTCCTTTGGTGTCAGATGTTTTTATGTATTCGGTTATCTTCTCCTTACCTCTGTGCACTGATGCAGCTTTAAACGGGGGAATGTTTGCGCATCACATAATTATGATGATGGTACTGAGATCTCACCCACTCTGCTGACCCGAATCAGTTGCACAGTTCAAGACAGACCAGTAAGTGAGAATATAGCAGCAGGTACACATATACTTAACTTTCAATTCACAATGAAAGAAACATATACATTTTTTCAAATACTTTTTAAGGGTATTCCTGCGATGGTGGATCGTCACCACTACAGAAGAGTATTCACAGGAGTAAACATTATTAAACAATTACGCACTTGAAATTGGAATAAGAATACCCTATTTTCAAATTCATAAATTGATTGTGTTTGTTCATTTGTACCAAATAACGTTTTTCCATGGCGAAAATACACAGCAGTTAAATATTCTTTCCCTGCACTACTAATCATTTTACATGTCAGTAAATCTTTTTACTAATGAAGATTCATACTAACACATAGTTCCACTTAATGATGTTAGAGGGGCACGAAGAGTTACTCAGTTACACAAATAGCATTGGGCATCGGACCCCTAAGCTCTTGTAGATATTAGTAAAGAGGTGAATACATTTTTTGTCACGAGGGGAGATTCACATTTTATGAATCTCTAACTAATGATGTTAGGTAAGCACCAACGAATTATTCAGTTACTAAAACAGCATTGTGCATTTGACCCCTAATTTCCTTCAGATGTGTGAGTAAAGATGTCAATAAACTATTTACAAGAACATTACACAATTTATGAATCAGTAAATATTTTCACTCATTAATGATGCAACTTGAGCGGCTAAATGTCACTTGGGTGCACATTTAGCTTTGCACATAGGGCTCTTAATCTCCTGCAGGTATGAGTAAAGACGTAATGTGAGGTAAATTCAAAGAGAAGACGAAACGATAGCCCAGCAATGAGAAAAACAGTATTCAAGACATGCACGCAAAGCCGAGAGCATGGAAGTCTGTGTAGAATGAAAAGACATTCAATTCCCTTCCGTAATAGTTATCAATGTGGACAGCTAGGAAAGTGTCTATAGTGCTTTCGCCTAAAGGCCTAGCTAACAACATGCATGTTTATCGCCTGTGGCTGCCAATCCACTTAAGCCTGAACTACAGTGCCTCTGATCCGCGCAGCAGTAATGGAGAGTCAACCATAGCAACTACTAGCTGAGGCTAACATCGGAACTGGTATTTACAAAAGCACAGTATGTCAAACTCACAACTACAAAGGTGCACGCCGGGTAATTCATTGAACACCGCAGACACGCCTTTGGAGGGGAACTCTCCTGTCCAAACAGGCAAACAATTTACAGCTTTAATGGAGGCTGCTTAAGAGGGAGAGACAACAATTTTAAACCGCTTGGAAGGCCTCAGTGTGAATGTCCCCGTAGACAAGACTGTTGTTGAACTCAACACGAATGAAATCAGAAGCTAGGTCACTATATGCAGAGGCATTCCAGAAAATAAAATGGGCCTAGAGGGCGAAGAGAGACAGAAAAAAAACACGAACACAGTAGGAATTGGTTTGCCGCTAAACTCCTCTGATGTTGAGAAACAACAACAAGGCCAGCTGCAAATCAATATGCAACAGCGGGTGGGAGCTATTGTGCTTATTGTTGTAATGGCAGCTGGAAATGAGGGAGTTTTTGTTCCAAATGTGTAACTAGCACATGCAATTTAATCCAATATCGTAAATTATATGTAGGTCTTTGCAAAGGGGAGCTACGGTTACTGTTATAATCATCGGAAATCTGTGTTCCACAGCGCATCAGACACCAAAACCCACCAACCACCCATCTCAAACAATTTATTTTTTCGGACAGAGTAAAAGAGTGTGACTCTGTAATATTCTATATGCGTAATGAAAACCTTGCATATTCCGTCAAGTCCCCACTGGAAACTATTTGTATGTGTAAGCTAGGTTTACAGGTGCAAAAAAGTCATTTTTTAAGAGTGGAAACCGTATTTGGAATTTACGGAGATTCTTTAAAAAAAAAAAAAAATCTTATTTAGTCCAATAAAAAAAAAACGTCATACATTTATGCATTTTTTAAATATGGAATCAATGCGATATTTTTAACAGATATGTTTTCTGCTCATAGATTGGTAACAAAGCAATATAATTCCCTGCAAGGTAAGCTCCTGATTACCCTCACAGGTGATTAGTGCGCTGTACAAACCAACATAACATAAAATATCAGATGATTTGCATATAACTTTCTCTGTGTCTTTTCCTCTTTCTTTGACCCTGAAAGTGAAGTGGGGGTACTCCTTACTCTTAGTTTTGGATTGCTGATGAACCTTTCATCCATCCAAAAGCAGCCCACTTGTGCTCAGCCTACTGGTGTTTTCCATTTGTTCCATATGTTCAGACCATCCCTGCTGCCTTGTGGCGTGTGACAGCTAACCGACTGTATTTGGTGTGTTTGTTGCATGCGGCAAGCCGAAAAGTCAGGGAGTACACCTTTTCTAGGCAATGTATATAATCCACTGATTGCGGAGTACAAAGAAACAACCCAAGGAATGGAACAGAAACAGTACAAGATCTGTGCAGAGAAAGAGGTACACTTTGAGTAGGAGCACCTCTAAGCGAATGCATGAAGAAAGATGAACTGAGCGTGAATAGAAAAGCAGTGTAAAGGAGGAGCTTTGAGGATGAGTTAAAAGAGGCACTGGAAGTAGACATGGTAAAAAGACAAGTGTTTTCTGAGGGATTGTAGAGCCAAATAGAGACTCCACGATTACAGGAATCCTTGCTACAATAATAAAGTCAGGTAGAGGTTGAGACTGACAGCAAGTAATCTTGGACACAATAAGGATATGAATTCACAGAGTGTACTGCCAGAACATCGAGTTTTTTACATGTGTCTACAAAACCATAGACTCCAGAATATCGACAACTACTATATTGTAAAATACATAAAGGTAAGGATAGATATTTTATTTCTAGTGCCACGTCTAGGCAGCTTGATGATATAGGTATATGAATAGCTTAAAAATAAGTAAGAGTGCCTTATGTTCTGGAGGCCTTGAGACTAACAGGAAGTAAACATCACAGATTCTATGAGAATGTCTGCACATAGGAATTTGTACCGAAAGGTACGCTTAGGTCCAAATCCTATGTTAGAGAGCCACACAACTCTGCACCATGATGTGAGGCTTCAAGTTGCACAGCACAATGTTGTTTGAGTACTACCACAGGAGATAACACCTCCAGCTGGCTAATCTAAATAGCTATAGATCTGTGCTGCGTTTTTCCCTTAGACAACGCAGTGCAACAACTTTAGAAGTTATGTTGTGATGCATGAACAATTAGTAAATGTAGGCCAGAGAATCAGGTGACCCCACCAGTCCATATTTCTATTACCACCACTGCACAGCTTCACATTTAATGAAACTTAACACTACCTCTTCCTACAGAAAACACAGACCTGAACTGATAAACAGCCTAGGGCCTCATTACTAGTGACCAGTAATCCCAAATTACCCTGAGACAAGGGCCGCTGACAGTAGTCTAAATTTCCAGGTGAGTTACCGGTGAAAAACATTCAACAATCATTGTAGAACCACTGGTCACTGCACGTTTCCCCAAAATCCTATATGATAAAGCATTTTTTACCTTCTAAAACTCTTTTTGCAACCATGTTTCGCTTCGTATTTAGGCCCGATATTGTTGACATAACTACAATCAGGATTCTGTTTCGGAGTCTAAAAAACAGAACAATACATTATTTGAGAAATCAGTTCCCTCAGACTTCCTTTCAGCTGAGTATAGGACGAGCATATAAAACCTGTTTCATGTCTCTCACCAATATCCCTGGCAATATGAGAAGCTTTTAAATGAAGGTCCAACCACAATGCGCAGTGGCAGCTTAAATGCTACACGAAAAAGGGATGAATGGTGCCTTATGGCACAATTTGAGTTAAGTATTCAGCTTTGTCAAAGTGCCACTTGAGCTAGGTCAAACAGAACAAGCCATGCACGGCAGTAGATATGGAATTAGACCAAAGGCTTTTGTCATCTGTCCCTTAATGCACTCAGCAGTGCTCCGCAGTCATTACACAATTAAACAAACAGCAGCTCCAGTCTGTAGGAGCCCTAGAGTTAAAGCATGATTAGAAAATGAACAATTGAGCAGCTCTTTTGTGTATGGCAGCCAGGAAGCTATCCATAGAATGAGGATACCTGGAAGGAAAGTGCAGCTTTTTCTCGTGTAACCTGATCCCTGTCATTACCTGCTTTACTTAAACAGCTTAATCATTAGTTTCAGCTGCCAGGGTGGACTCCACTGCATCTAGAGCAACTGAAATGGAAAGCAAGGAAAGCGAGCTCTGAAAAAAGCAGATAAAATAGCACATGCCTTTAAAAGAAAACAATTAAAAAGTAGCTGCAATTTGTAATATTTTGGTGACGTGCCAAACCACACAAAATAAACCACATCTGTTAATTCACTATGATTTCTGTCAGCTGGAGAGTTTTGTTTGAGATATTATAAAGAAGTATGAATGGCTCCCCCAGTTAACGAAACTGACTGAGCGCGATGGTCAATGGCTATTGAGATATTCCTTTTTTTATGTTTATGATAAAGTGATCGCCTTCTGAGTTTCTAAAGCACGGTGTTACCTCTAGGTGTCCTGGCCTTGGTCCTCTGCAGGGCAAAAGAGTTTCTTTCACATCACAGATACAATGCTTCTGGAGGCGAGTGCTATAAAAAAGAAAAGTGATATGTTCTAATAAAATAAATGAGGCTACGGGGTGAGTGTTTCGTGATCTTTGAACCACAAGAGACCACTTCATCTTTGATGTTAAAACTCTACAAACTAATGAGGGGAAGGAATAAATCATTGGGGAAGATCAGACACTATGTACATCTAAGTGCTCACACAACCCACTCTTGCCTCAAGAACTTGGTTTTGCCTGATCGGTCATCTGCTTATTTCTATTCCTGTGATTCTAGTGGTCTACCTTAGATATTAGAGTTTAAAATATATAGATATGTAGAGCTGCAGATGCAGATACTGGAGAAAAGCAAGACCTGACTGGTTGGTAGCAACCTGACAGAAAAGTTGCGTCTGCCATTGTTTTTTTGCACTGACTCAGGTAGTGGGAAATGATCAGTAAAAAACACAAAAGGCGTCCCTTCCTCGTGGGAAAAAATTTGCCCAATTACTTTTTTTTTTTGCGTGCTCCACAGATCCGCAGGTCTACGGCTGGATCCGTGGATCTGCAGATCCACAGGAAAATCGGCAGATTAAGGAAAAATTGGAAAAAAAACTACCCACTGCATCCAAGCTCATGCTGTGCACGGCCGAAGGCAGTGTGCAGCTTAAGTTTGGGTGCATGCAGGAGGGTTGGCCGCCAGGCCATAGACCAGGCCAGACGGGTAACCCCCATTGCACATGGCCGAAGGCCCTGAGCTGCGTGGGGTTGGGTTGTTATAGGGGTTGAGTGCAGTGTGTGGCCGCAGGCCGTGGACGGCATTGGTTGAATTAGCATATATTAATAAAAAATACTTTACTTTAAAAAAAAACATAGAAATTCACTGAAAAAAATAAAGGTTACAGCGATGTTAAAGTTAGGAAATAAAATTTTAAACAAACATAAAAATTCAATTAAAAAAACAAAGGTTATAGGGTTGTTATAGGTAAGCTCACATTTTAAATGTACAAAACCATAGCAATTCACCTGTTACAGTTTGAGTTATCTCAAGTAATTATAGCTCGTGCACTAAGGTAACTATAACCCGCGCCCCGCCATGCACAGTTATGTGATCAATAATTTTACTGCAGATGTTACAGTGACATAATCAATGATATTATCAAAGATGTCATCAGTGCCATCATTTGTGGGGTAATTAGCAGTGCATGGTGAGGGCACAAGGACATTCATGCACCAATTCACAGACCCACTGAGGTACTCATGAATCCACTCACAGACCCAGTGGGGTACTCATGCACCCACTCACAGACCCACCCAGACACTCATGCACCTAGTCCCAGACCCACACAGGGATTCATGCACCTACTGACAGACCCAGTGAGAGACTCATGCACCCACTGACAGACCCACTCAGGCACTCATGCACCCACTCAGAGACCCATTCAGACACTAATGCACCCACTCACAGGCCCACTCCGGCACTCATCATGTTTGATCCCACTCTGACATAGTCGGTTTATAAGTGTGTGGTGGGAAACGGTGTTGAAGGCGGGGGAGAGGTCGAGCAGGACCAGGAAGGCTGCTTCTCTGTCGAGCAGGGCGCTGATGTTGTCTATTGCGGCAATCAGAGCTATCTCGATGCTGTGATTGGCTCTGAAGCCTGATTGGGAGGGGTCTAGCATGTTGTTTCTCTCCAGGTGCTTGGTGTGTTGGAGGTTGATGGCCTTCTCCAGGACTTTGATGGGGAACAGAAGCAGAGAAATTGGACAGTAATTCTGGAGTTTGCTGGGGTCTGCAGAGGGCTTTTTGAAGAGGGGTCTGATTTCTGCATGATTCCAGGCTTATGGAAAATGGCTGTTGTTAGCGAGGCATTGAGGGTGGTGGTGAGCTGGCAGCTGATCTCGTTTCTTGTGGTGAGCAGGTGGATGACGGTGGGCTGGAGGTTGATGGGATGCTAGGGAGGTCGAATGGCTGGGGGTCTGAGTTTCTGTAGCTGGTTTCTATCTTGTTGTGGAAGTGGTCGGTAAGGGCATTGCAGAGTTCTTGTGAAGGGGAATGGAGTTTTCGATGGCTGATCGGCAGGCAAACTCTCTGATGATGGTAAAGAGTTCCTTGGTTTGGTTTGCACTGTTCTCGATCCTGCAGGTTAGGGCCACTTTTTTTGCAGCTTTGATCTGGCGGTGGTAGTAGTTGAGGGCCATTTTGAAAGTGACTAGATAAGCATGCTTCTTGCTGGTGCACCATCTTCTTTCCAGGTGTTTGCACCTGCGTTTTGATTTGCTGAGTTCTAGGGTTTACCACCTGGCTTTTTAGGTGGTTCTGTGGGTATTGGCTGTTTGGTCAGGGCGACCATGTTGGCAGAGCCGATGATCTGGACATTAAAGTTCTCTCCTGCCTGGTCCAAGTTGATGGTGACGGTGGACTGTGAGGTACTGAAGGTACCAGTCCATTGCTGCTGAGTGACCTTTGTTCAGCCGCAGGAGGGGTTGTTGTGGCCAAGGGAGACAGTGCGGGGAGATTCAGCAAGGGTGAAGTGAACGATGTAGTGGTCCGACCAGGTGAGGTCTGTGGTGTGGGTGTAGCTGATTCTGATGCTGAACGTGAAGATAAGGTCCAGTGTGTATCCTGGCTTTGTGTGTGGGGACCATGACCTGCTGCTTGAGGCCGATGTGGTCCAGTCTTTCCAGTAGGTCAGTGGCGTTGACGTTGGTGGGGTCATCCAGTTAGTAGGTGAGGTCTCCCAGGAAGACATACAGTTTGGAATTAATGGTGAGTGGGATGATGAATTCAGTGATGGCATCGCTGAGGCTGTTTCTTGGTCCTGCTGGTCTGTATACAAGGGTGCCTCTGATGGTGGTGTTGTTGTTGGCGTGGAAATGGAAGTTTATGTGTTCCAAGATATGTGTGGTTTCATTATGGTTGATGGTGCAGGTGATTGATTCCTTGTGAATGATGGTGATGTTGCCTCTGTGCCTGTTGGTGCGGTCGTGGTGTTTCATTTTGTAGCCGGGGGTCTTGCTGTGGTGTTGTATGGGGCAGAGACCTGGGTGAGCCAGGTCTCTGTGATGGAGATTACGTCAGAGGCGAGGGTGAAGATGGTATCCCAGACTTTGGCTGTATGTTTGAAGAGTGATCTGGCATTCAACAGGATGCACCTGGGTTGTTCAGAGGCTGTCTTGGTCAGCGGGGATGGTGAGGCATTGGTGGCAATGATGGTGGTCAGTCCTGGGGTAGAGGAGTATCAGCAGTGGGTACAGGTGACTGCTCCCGATGTGTGGCGGTGTGATGCGAGGCAGTAGTTGTTGTTGTATCTAGGGTCGAGAGCAGGGAGATCCACAGAGAAGTATCTGTGGAAGTGAGTAGGGCGAGGGTTCCTGGTGGTGGGCGCGGTCCAGGTGTGGACGGGTGTAGATGTATTATGTGAGGTCATAAGCAGTGCATTGCGGGGCGTAAGTTATAGTAAGCTCAGGTAACTATAACTGCTGAATTTCTTTGGTTTTATATGAGTGAAATCTGACCCTAACTATAACGTCCCAGTACGTTTGTGTTTTTAGTGAATTTCTATGGTCTTATTTTATTTCCTAACTATAACATCCCTTCAACGTTTTTTTTTTAGTGTATATATATGTATATATATATATATATATATATATATATATATATATATATATATATATATATATATATAGATATAGATATATAGATGTAGATATATCAAAACGAAACCCTTTCAGGGTTAGGGTGGCACATAAATTATGCAAATAAGAAAAGAGAATTGTGATAATTGTGTGCAGTTCCCAAGTTTAGGTGGAGAGTAGCTCCAGTAAGGCACACCTTACAACACCAGCGACACTAGAATTGCTCAATCTCAAGTGTTTGTTTTTATAGAAAAGTTTTTAAGCATAGGATTAGCACAGTGCCATCCACACTGAGCTAGAAAGGGACAAAGTCTTTTGTTATTTGTACAGCAAAATCTTTAAGCATAGGATTGGCACAGTGCCATACTTGCAACCTGTAAAATGGCAAAAGCCTTTCACCACTCCAGGCACACTATTACAGCTGTGGATTGGTATAATACCATCCAAGCCAACCTAGAATGAACAAAAGCAACCTCTGACACGTGTTTTGCTATCAGTACAGCTCATCAGAGAGGTTTAACTTTGCAAAGACACAAGAGAGCACCAAATATAAGTCAAAACAAAACCCTAGCAGGGTTAGAGTGACTCAAAAATGATGTAAAAAAAGAAGAGAGAACTCTGGGTAGTTCCCAAGTTTAGGTGGAGAGCAGCTCTAGTAGGGAGCACCCTGCAACACCAGCGACACTCTAGATTTGCTCACCTCAAATGTCTGTTTTACCAGCAACGTTTTTAAGCATAGTGCCATCCGTTCCAGCTCGGGATGTGGCCTGAATTTAGGTATAATAAGCATGTGATTAACTCTAAGTTGTGCAGTTGGTGTGCTTGGGACCTTGCATTAGAGCATCCCATGTTTGTTGCCAGTGGATGCCCCGGCAACATCATGTTGAGCTTGAGACTGTTTTGCCTAAAGGAACAGCTAGTGAAATCCGTAACCTGAAACATGAGGCAGAATATATTATTCTGACAATATTTGAAAAGACTCCACTGTTAAATGAAACCCCAAACTTTCCTATGTATTTCTGACTGTTTGTAGCTTATGTGCTAGCATTTCTTAGGCACAAGTCACTTCTATCTTCTTTAGAAAGTCTTCTGTATAAGTTGATGTGGTGGGGAGTCTAGTTTAACATTTTTAGAGTATCTGCTTCTATTTTTTACAAAGCTGCGTAGCTTTCTTGTGCAGGGTTACAAATTTCACCTGTTAAGGTTGAATTCGGGGACAGTGAAAGGTATACAGAACTGCACATTTGTGGAAAATAGAAAGAAAGAACTAGTAAAAACTAGAACTGAGTGAAATTTAAATTGCACCAATGCAATTCAAGTATTTTTGCATAATTTTGGGAATTTCACATTACGCTTGTTACGTGAATTCCTGAAATTACTCCTTTATGCCACTCTGCATAATTACGCACCATTTAAGGTAACAATTTGCCACAAACATGTAAATAGCAGTAAACATTTAATGCAAACCCATGGGAACAACAAAAGGGAATTGCAGTGTTCTCAGTGCTCTTTGCATTAATTAAATGAGTTTCTACTTCAGAAATTGATGAAAGGATGCATTTAGAATATAGTGCAAAATGGTAGATTTACATGCTAGGTAATTGTGCATATTTTCATGTAATTGTACCCTATTTTACATAATTATGCACAAGCGAAATACGCAAATTTCATGCACCCCTACAAAAAATTTAATTTTGGAGCAACACACTTTTTCAAGTTAAAATGTCATTAGACTTGTCAGTGGTTCCCAACCTTTTGACTTCTGTGGACCCCCAGTTTATCACTACTGGAACCCAGGGACCCCCACAGAATCATTATAAGAATCTGCGGACACCCCACTGAATCATTACTGGAAGTTATGGACCCTGACCTAAACATTATCCATGATTTGAAATGCAAAACAATACACAAACACGCATTCATCAAACACATACAGAAATTATAACACATTTTATTTAATTTGCAAGCATAAAAAAAAAATTTTAAAATGTAATTTTAATAGGAAGGTTGGAGCTTTTCTAAATTCAATAGAAGCCACACATCATCCATACTATATTCCATTTGATTCATCTGTAGTGCTCCCACAAATCAATCTGAGGATACTAATTTAATTTTTGCCCTCCAATTTCAAATTCTTTGACGTTTACAGTACGATTTAAAACATTCAATGGTACTTTTAGCCACGTCATTTATATACACTTTTTATTGAGCTGTTAAGATTTTTTAATTTTATAAGCAGTTGCGGATCTGCTGAGGAGTCTTCGCGGACCCCAAGGTGTCCCCTGACCACAGGCCACTGAACTATTAAAATGTACAAACCGGTTCCACAACATCTTAGCAAAAGGCAAGATTAGTAATTCTACAATCCCTTGAAGTAACACAATCTACCATCGACTTGCATGACCCAGAAAGTATTATTCTCCTTTAAAAGAAAAAAACTCATGTCTTTGTATCAAAACCTGCTGAAATACCACATTATAACAAGTGGAACTAACCTACCATAAATGGCCTACTGACCTACTGATCTTTGAATGGTTGTGGCAACGGTAAAAATACTTTTATTGATATAATGTTATCACATTAAAAAACCTCGAGTGGCTGCAACTATTCCATGTGTCACAACGATTGCAATAAATGTCAAAGTACCTTGGCTTGCTTGTGGTGCAGTCATTAAATCAGGTACATTTAATTTAAAGAACAATATATAATATGCTGTGCAGTTATTGTTATGAAGTAGGAACAAAGTAAAGACCTCAAAGAGGTGATAATGTGGAAAAAATGGGGAAGGTGTGCAAATAGTAAGCACCACCCTAGAGAAAGCAAACGTATAAAAGATTTTGATTAGTCAGAGTTTGATACATGGAGTGCACCGGTGCTTCTAGTTTGCTCCAACATTTCTTGATTATGTAGACTGTGTGAAAATGTTCATGAACAGTTGGACCATATAGCAGCTGTAAAATATTTTTTTCTACTTGTCAGTGTGTTCAAATGTCAGTTTAGACATCGTCAGGTGGGCACGATATTTCCCTGGTACAACTGCAGTCTCTACGATCTAGCAATCATTGCCAAATACACCTTTAAAAATGGTGATGGTGTCTCAGACTTCAGCTGATAGTGGATGTTTTCCATATTACAGAGAGGGTTCACTGCTCTGCAACACACCGCAGCACACATTTAATTGGGTGCACTGGGCACAGACTAGGCAAGAGGACACTACCACAATGTGTTCACTGTTCTGAGGGCAGGAAGGAATGAGTGCCTGCACTGGGAACAGCGCTTTAGTGAAAGGCAGACCAGCTGTTTGTAGTGGAAGGTTCAAATATCACTGTGCAGGCCGCAACCCCACCTGCATTTTGAAGAGGGCAGAGGCCCCCTCTGCTGACAGATGCAGTAGCTAACTGCACAACGCTGTATACCTGGAGAATCCACAGGGCCTACAATTCCCCCACCTGAGGGGTGCCCTCAGGGTGCATTGACTGTGACACATCTTTATGTGAAAAGCAATCAGAGTACCTCCGGACAGCCCCTTTGCTTCTGCACTGGCATCTATAACATGGTCAGACACAAGGGCCAATGATTCCCTCACTGATGTGGAGCCACACACCCATGCAAATGAAGAAACGCCCCCCCTCCCCCCCCCCCTGAGATTGTACTGGCACATATGTAGCGCTGGTGTGACTGGATTGCTTAATGGGCTGTGCAAGTGTCAGCAGTCCTTTGTGTGATACCAAAGTGAGAGTTACACCCCCAGGCCACTTTACATAATATGGCCCCGCGTTTCCACTGAATACATATTGCTTGTTTAATTAATTTCAAATTAGAAAATACAATTGTCATGTTTGATAATAAAGCTCCAAATAAAACTTTGTTGCTTACTGAATGTATATTTGTTGTGTATGGCCACCCATAAAAGACCATTATAGTACTGATAGGCCACGTTGCGGTTTTAAGAGTGTTTAATCTGATGGTTTCACAGTATATCATAATTACATGAGTTAGATTCTCACAACGGCAATACTGCTCTCTTCTCTCGTGTGTTGTTCAAAAGGCTAACTTAAAAGCGATACTTCTAAATGAGTTGAAACGGTTTCGCTGAAAGGCAGAACAGCACTGTGCTCAGCAAAATGACTCCTCTTTGATTACTGAAGAAAGGAGAATGGAATGCGTCCTTTTTCCCTCTTTCTTAATTAGTTGTTTATAGTAAAACACATACGAGGATGCAAATTATTGTCAAAGCAGCTCGGTACTGTTGTTAAGAAGTTCTGTTTTACTGACAGAAGCGAAAATCAAAGATTACATATTTTTGGCCGGCATTACTCTATTTTCTCATCACAGTACATTTGTTTTGTCCGTGTCCACGCATCTCGTTAAACACGTGAAGGAGTGACTGACTGTCTGACTCACTGATTAATTGCATGTGTGAGTCAGTGTCTGAGCAGGTGAGTGAATGGGTGACTGAGTGGACCAGTTTGTGAGTGACTGAACGGATCAGTTTAAGAGTAAGTGCGTGGCTGAGGAGGTCAGTGAGTCAATTATTTATGCATTGTAATAATACACTCAACCTTGTGGTATGATCACGCTGTACAAGGAACAAGAGTACCATAATCATGTGAAATTACCTAAGAATTCTGCAAAATTACTCTTGAAGAGTAAATCTGCATTGAGTGCTAAAATGGGCTTGATGATGCATTATGTGTTAAGAAATAGCAATAAATGCAACAGAACATGAATAGCGAGTGCAAGCATCCACTCATGATTGCTAAATGTGTTCTTGGGGTTGGATTTACCCCCAACTTACTACCGGCATTTAGTGCTATTTTCTTAGTGCAAAATGCACCCTCACATCCAAAATGGATGTGAACTTGCATTTTCCATTCAGAAGTAACATTAAATGCAGAACAGCATTCACAAGCGTCTGCTCACTTAATGTGCTTTCACATTAGGATTTTTTTCCTCCAAATTATTCTTAATTATACAAGCAGGAGTAATCGTATAATTATCTGCGATTCCACATTACTCTTTGAAATTACTCATTTTACTCTGGTATAATCGAAATTCTACCCAGGCATAAACAAGAGTAGACATGCTTCAATACACATCGAATTAGAGGATGGAAAACAGTGCAACAAGCGATGGAATATGAATCAAGTAAAGTTCAATTAGGTTGATTCTCGTAGTGGCCAAGGATGAGACAAAATTAAGGGAAAGGTTTGGGTTGGCAGATGGAATAAATGAAGCGAGGAAGTGAGAGCAAATGACAGAGAGGAAGTGGGAGCCAAGAAAGAGTTGGACAGTTTGAAGAGGTCTAGGTAAAATGTAAAGCATAGTAACTAAGGGCCTGATTTAGAAATTGGTGGATGGTTTACTCCGTCCCAAAGGTGACAGATGTCCCATCCATAGAAATCTAAATCCCCTTGAATATAATGGGATTTAGATTTCAGCGGATGCGACAGAGTAACTTATCTGCCAATTTCTAAATCAGTCCCTAAGTAGACAAAGCAGTTATTTATAGTAAAAAGAAAACAAGAAGACAGGAAAAAGTGAAAAAACGAAGAATTGTAACTGAGTGAATGAGTGATTCGGCATATCACCCAGGACCAGACAGGACTTTTTTTTTACTAGGCTGGAGCCCATTGGAGGCTTGTTGTGAGAGCTAATGGGCCCTTCAGCCGCCTCTGCCACTTTTCCCAGCTACCTGAGGTTAATTATAGAAGGAATGTGAAGGCTTCCAGATTGAGAGAAAGTGAGGGAGGGGAGCAGTATAGAGAAAGTGATCAGAGCGGGTGAAGAGAGAGTGTAGAGAATAAGGAAAAGGGAATTGATGGATGGAAAGAGAGAGATAGACTGAGGAGACAAAGGGAGTGGGGCTGGTTTGAGAGATTTTAAGACGCTGAAACGACAGGGGTTGGTTTGAGCGTTTTTGCCAGGGCTGGTTTTATTTCCCCAGTCTGAGCCTGATATCACTAAATTACCTCAAGGATTTAGCGGTCAATGAGTGAGTGAGAGTTTCAGTCCAAGAAAAACAATGCCACCAAAGTGGTCTCAGGGTCCTTAACTGTGAAGAATCTTATAAAAAGTAGGCAAAGGATATGTCAAGTTTCAAACTGAAGCTGAAGTAAGCAATCCTGAACTCGTTAGAAAAAGCTGACATCTTCGGGTTTTTTTGAAACTTGGAATTCAGAGATTAATTACCAAATTAGAGAACAGTTTGTTCCAGAGTTGTGGGTGCTAGAATAAAAACGACTGACCACCTACAGCGTGATTGAAGTGGTTCTGTTTGACAATTTCAAAGGATAAAAAGGTTGCTTGCATTGGTATGTCTCTTTCGTCCATCTTTCTAACATTTTACATTTTTCTTCAGTTATTTTTTGCCATACTGTTTCCTTTTCCCCATAGTTTCTAATCAGGTCAGTCTTATTGGTGCTACAATTCAGTGGGGCAGATGGTGTTTTATGCTCGAGCTTTGTGAAATAGAAAAGAGTCCAAATGTTTACAATACTTTCTCTGGGTACTGTGATATTTGTGGCACATGAAAAACTGTAGAAACAAAGTATGTTGAAAAGATAGCTGGGGATATACTATTGTATAGCACACATTTTTATTGGAAGTCGGCAAACAGACTACAGTAGTGCAAAGGCAAATTTGTAACTTATAAGCAAAAAATGAAGAATGAAAACGATTATGATAGAGTTTAGTTTTCCAAGTATAGTTGTGAATTCATTCGTAAAGGTGTTTACTCTACTGCTGAAATCTATGTCCAAGTGTTGAGTTAACTTCCACGAAATCCCGGCCAACAGTGCATCTTTCACTGAATCACAACGTTTTAGTAAAATAGAGTCATTATAGTGTGAGAACCCCAGACACCTCACTTCTTGGCATTCTGTAGCCATATCTCTGCTCCAGTGTCAACTCTCTTCTGCCTGAACACCCTGAACCTGCCATCCATTGATACCCCTTTTAAAGACACCCCTTAGGAGCTGTTTGCAAGTGCACTGCCTTTTTTGAGCTACACAAATCCGTCTTAGAACAAGAATCTGAATTATCAGTAATGCAGTCTACCACGCTTAATAATTATGGAGTGCATTCTTTTTTTTCCACTAATTTTTACATACCTGGAAATTAAGTAATTTTATTAAGCGCATTATTGATGTAAAATGTTTAATTTTCATAGTGAAGCAGTAAAATGAGACGAGGACTATAAAGATAGTTTCTTATAACTTAGGCATTTGGTTTTGGATAAAACCATTTACCGCCACCCGTCACATCTCCAGTTAACAACCCTAGCTCAGAAGATAATGGTCCTCCTCTGAGCCCAAGAAGAATAGGAGAAGGTTTCCCCTGCTCATTTCCAGGACCCTCCAAACAGCCAGCCCCAGTTTGGAACCTCCCAGGTGGAAGGTGAGCTCATCTAAATATGGGGAGGAGCCAAAGGTCTAAAGACAGATCTGACTTGTGGCAGTAGTGATTTGCCATATTAAAACAGGCACTCCTGGGTCATTTTACAGTACGGCAAAGAGGACATGTTACAAAAGGAGATGAGTGACTGTGACATCATAATTAGAATAGTATGGCAGAAGTTATCCAGTCACTAGCTAGTGCTGAGGGTGAATCTGGCACCCACCATCTCCTCGGAACATACCTATACCTAGTAGTAAGTGCACTTTAAGAGAAAGTCCTTGCTGAATAACGGCTATGACTGGAAGGAGAAGATTCATCAAATGACTCAAGGTCTTCTACCTCTTGCTGGCTCTCATGGACTGAAACTGCTGTCAAAGGGACAAATGGTTCACATCCTTTTTGCCTGCTGTAGAGGTACAAAAAGCAGAAGGCTCCAGACTCCAACATGGCCCAGCTGACCACAGAGGACTGGTGTTAGAAATTGGGTCTTTGGTTGGCAGTCAGGTTACCCCCTGTCCAAGCAAGGACCCTCACTCCAGTCAGGGTAAGTCACACACAATCCAAATGATCCTGTGCCCACCCTCTGGTATCTTGGCACTGAGCAGTCAGGCTTAACCTAGAAGGCAATCTGTAAAGTATGTGTGCAATAAATCATACAATAACACCATATAGCACCACAAAAATACACCACACTGTGTTTAGAAAAATACATAATATTAATCTGGATAAATGCAGGTCAAAACAATTAAAATGCTATAAGTATATGTTGAGATATAACTGTAAAAGTGATATAAAGTGTTTTAAGTCTTTTAAAAGCAAAGAGAGTCTCTTTCAAGCACAAGGTACCTGGTTTGCGTGAAAAATCTCAGCAAAGAACCGCAGAGAGGAGATGTGTGGAAACAAAGGGGTGTGCGTCGATTTCTCGGGCCGCACACAGCGATGCGTTGTTTAGTTTTCAAACAGGGAGGGCTGTGCATCGATTTCCGGCGCTCAGTCGTGGATCCTCTTCGGGTTACGGGGTTTTCAGACGCCCCAGGGATGATGGCTGGATTACCTGCGCTGGCAGGATGAAGTCACAAGAGCTGCGTCGATTTGATGGGCGTTGCGTCTAATTTTCTACCGCACTGCAGGCGCTGTGTCGATTCCTCTTTGGAAGTCGGGCTCCGTCGTTCCAGCTCGGCTGTGCATTGATTCAGTGGGCTGTGCGTCGAATTTCTGGTCGCTACGCTGGCACTGCCTCAATCTTTTCTTTGTGAAGTCGGGCTGCATCGCTCCTGTTTGGCATGTGGTGAACTTTTCACCACGGTTCAGGCTGTGCGTTGTTTCTGGCATGCTGTGCATCGAATTTCACAGCACAAGGAGTCCTTCTTGTAGAGATGAAATCTTTTTGGTCCTGAGACTTCAGGGAACAGGAGGCAAGCTCTATCAAGCCCTTGGAGAGCACTTCTTCACCACAGTCAGAGAACAGCAAGGCAGCAGGGCAACAGCAAGGCAGCAGTCCTTCACAGAAAGCAGACAGGTGAGACCTTTGGGCAGCCAGGCAACTCTTTTTGGCAGGATGCAGGTTCTGGTTCACGTTTCCTCTCCAGGAAGTGTCTGAGTTGGTAGGGGCAGAGGCCCTGTTTAAATACCGAAATGTGCCTTTGAAGTGGGGGAGATTTCAAAGAGTGGCTTAGAAGTGCACCAGGTCCCCTTTCAGTTCAATCCTGTCTGCCAGGGTCCCAGTAGGGGGTGTGGCAGTCCTTTGTGTGAGGGCAGGCTACTGTCCTTTGACATGCAAGTGTCAGGCCCTCCACCCTCCCAGTCCAGGAAGAACCATTCAAAATGCAGATGTATGCAAGTGAGGCTGAGTATCCTGGGTTTGGGGTGTGTCTGAGTGAATGCACAAGGGAGCTGTCAACTAAACCCAGCCAGATGTGGATTGTAAGGCATAGAAGGATTTAAGTGCAGAGAAATGCTCAGTTTCTAAAAGTGGCATTTCTAAAATAGTAATATTAATTCCAACTTCACCAGTCCGCAGGATTTTGTCTCACCATTCTGGCCATACTAAGTAACTTCCTACTCCTTTCAGATCAGAAGCTACCACTCAAACAATGTATGAGGGCAGCCCCAATGTTAGCCTATGAAGGGCGCAGGCCTCACAGCAGTGTAAAAACGAAGTTAGGAGTTTTACACTACCAGGACTTGTAAACTACACAGGTACATGTCATGCCTTTTGCCTACACAGCACCCTGCCCTATGGGTTACCTAGGACATACCTTAGGGGTGGCATATGTAGTAAAAGGGGAGTTTTAGGCTTGGCAAGTACTTTTAAATGGCAAGTCAAATTGGACGTGAAACTACACACCTAGGCCTTACAATGGCAGTCCTGAGACAAGATTAAGGGGCTACTTAAGTGGGTGGCACAATCAGTGCTGCAGGCCCACTAGTAGCATTTAATCTACAGGCCCTGGGCACATATAGTGCATTCTACTAGGGACGTATAAGTAAATTAAACAGTCCATTTGGGTATGATCCAATCTTACCATGTTTAAAGGGGGAGAGCATATGCACTTTAGCACTGGTTAGCAGTGGTAAAGTGTGCAGAGTCTTAAAAAAAACAAAAACAGTATCTAAAAAGTGGAGGGAGGCAGGCAAAAAGTTAGGGGTGACCACCCTAAGGCTGTCAGGTCTAACAACTGGGCTCTGCAGGAGGTCTGTCTGGAGAGAGAGACCTGGGGCCATGAAACATCCCTTGAGGAGCCAGGTGCTGCAGGAGTGAACAGAAGGAACGTTCCTAGCATCAGGAGAAAAGTACGATTTACTTTTTTTCCACCTCAGCAGGATCGAGGCAAGGTACTGAGGCTTACCCAGGGAGTTCCTTTCCTAGATGGTCAAGAAAAATAGGTTCATCCCCTTTGAAAAGGTTTCCTGCCCTAAATCATGTTCAACTATATCATGAGGTAAAAGTATCTGGATTCATGAAAATCTTTCCAGTTGCAACTTCCAGCCTTGTCCCAATAGAAGATAATGACTTCCAAAAAGTGACTAAGTCTCAAGGTAAAATCTTTGGCTGGTGAAAGGTAGCAAACATATCCAACTGTCAAAGCACCGTTAGCGATCACAAAATCTGCCTTTTGTCCCTTTCTGAGCTGCTATGGTCACTGTTGTGCTCCCCCTGAAAGGCTTTAGGGGCAGCACGAAAATGATGTATCTGACTTTGAGTGATCCTTGCCAGCCACAGCACTGGTCCTTGCCCCACTGCAAGATTTTTATTTCAATGGCTAAGGGCCTGATTATGAACTTGGTGGATAGATTTTCCATCCACCATATTACAATTTCTGTATGATGAAATGAAATCATAATACAGTGAATGGGATATCTGTGATGTTTGTGACAGAGTAACCGCATCCACCACGCTTGTAATCAGACCCAAAGTCTGAAGGTAAAAAGTTTAATCAGGGTGCCCCACTTGGTGAATCTGATCTCCAATGGCACTTCACTTGTATCCAGGTGCTTTTTGTAGTAAACCTTAAAATATTATATCTTCAGTTCCCCTTATCCTATTTAGAAGATCTTGGCATCTTTTGGTTCTTTGCCTTTTCTCTCTTTTTTACATTGATTTAAATTTGGTGTTTTTTACTTCAAAATTGTTGGTAATGCTTAAACTTAACCCACACTTCTCTGGAGATTTCTTGCTGCTTGGCCTATAGCTATCACAGTTTGAGCAGAGACACTCTCAGATCAATGGATAGATAGATAGATAGATAGATAGATAGATAGATAGATAGATAGATAGATAGATAGATAGATAGATAGATAGATAGATAGATAATAGTGCCAATTAAGTTGGCAGGGATAATCCTCCCAAAATAATAACCTGATTTCTGTTACTTACAATGGCAAATGTTTATTTTTGCCTGTTGCATGTCATTAAAGGAGAAATACATTTGTCCTACATTTTCCACACATTCTGAGCCACAGCATTTTTTAAAGCTTATTGAATAATCTGACCATAAGATCTTTTTGCAGCCAGTTACTATCTGTTTTTGGTGCATATAATTTTCACTACAGATTCTATTTGTATTCTTCATGCCTACATCCACTCCATCTCTTTCATATTAAAGAGCAAGACACAAATAATTTAAGTGGTTTGTGGAAAGTGTGATTGTGTGCACGGGTAATATTAGGAATAAAATACCCTATGCCTTTCATTAAATGAATATTTGCAAGTCACCAAAGAGTTCCATGACCATTTAAAGGAACTCTGCCTTCAGGTTCATTCCTCCATAAGGTAATGGGACTTCTCACTGACTTGCAACATCCCAATGATTAGCAAAAGGAGTAATTTATCCCATATATATATATGCTTGAGAGATGTAGGACTACGAGGGAAGTATTTTTCTCATTTTTGTGTTTCCCTTTTTTATGAACCTAGATTGTTGGGAATATAGGATAATCATTTGTTTAGGTGCCCCTGAAGTTCTGTATTTATTTCTCTTTATATAACATTGTGTCTTCGGATGTTTGGTGATGACTTCATGCTTCAGTGCACCTGTTAAGTTCAATGTGATGCTTAGGCTTTTAATGTTATTAGCAATGAAGTGAATTATTTTAATCAGGATGCAATACATAGTCTACCAGAACAAGGGAAGCTTTGAATTTTTCAGTCACTATAATTATCTTTATGACCTTATAAAAGTATTTTCCATGTACTTGGAAAAGACATGTTCAGACAGTGTTTTGAGCCATATGTCTCCAGTTTGTGATTTGCTTGTTATATTCTTCAAGTTTTTTCCTACCCCCACGTTTTGTTGGCTTAGATCATCATTGTATTTTTATAGGATCGAGAGGAGCAAAATCACTCACTGTGGTTTTTAGGTTTTAATTGAGTTTTTGGTATGTAAAGTATAATTTTCAGAATTAGCACAACATCTATGTGATTGTCTGTGAAAGCTTCATAGTTTATCTCTACATAATAACGATTTACATTGTTGAAATGGTATTCAATCAGTAATCGCTGCTCCAGTTTCCTGCTCCTGGGATAAACCTTCCAACCGTTCATTCAAGATTCCCTCCAAAAGCGATGAAATTCAGTTTTAGATAGCACAAAAACCAAATCAGCTTGAAGTCTCGTTTCTCCATATGGGACCACAAAATAAATGTAGAATTCTCACAATAAATATATTGACACTTATTTTGCATCTCTTTGCCTTCCTTTGCATGTGTGAGTCTTTTTTGTGACTGAGAGAAAGGGTTATGATCTGTTCACCATGACTTCCTTTGAGGATTCAAAGTGTCGTGTTTAGGTTGTCACAAACCAAATCACCTTCCAGGCTTGCGTGGGACAAGTGGGCTAGCTAAAAGTCAGGCCAGCAGCTTCCAAACGGTGTGGGACCAACTCAGTCGACCACAATCGGTGATGCTACCACCCTAAACTACTAAGGCCCTCATTGGACCTCAGCGGTCTTTTTCCAAGACCGCCGAGGTTCCGCCGGGTCGAAGAATGCCAGTGCAGGCGGTCTCCCGCCCAGCATATTATGACTGCTGGCAGCCCTCCGCCCTTTTTCGGACAGAGAGCCGTCAGCAGCCATACTGGCGGTTGGCGGTGAAGTGGAGGCTTCTCCACCGCCACGTCATCAGAACACCGCCCACCAAATCACAACCCAGGATTCGGCGTGGCGGTGTTCTGGTGACGGGGAGCTGGCAGCGGAGCAACCCCCATGGATCCCGTTCCCTCTTGGAGGATCACCAGACCAGGTAAGGTGATCATTCATTAGGGGAGGGGGGTGAGGGGTGTTGTGTGTTGTGTGGATGCATGGGGGTGTGCATGTGAGTGTGTAGAGGGGTTGTGTGAGTGTGTGTATGCATGCGGGGGTGTTGTGTGTATGGGAAATGTGTGCATATATGTCTGTGTGCATGTATGTGTGCGTGTATGTCTGCGTGTATGTGTAAGAGTTGTGTGAGCATACGTGTAGGGCGGTGGGGGGGTGTGTGTGGATGTTTTTGTGGGAGGGTGGGGGTGAGGTCCTGCCACCTTTGGTGGGTTGTAGGGGAGATCGTGGGTTTGGGGGGAGGACTCTGGGAGGGGGAGAGGGGAATGGGAGACCCCTATCAGTGCCAGGGAATGAATTTCCTGGCACTGATAGTGCCTACTGCCATGGATTTCGTGGGGGTACAAAACCCTGCGAAGTCCATGGCGGTATGTGGGGTCCTGATACCGACGGCGGTCTAGTGACAGCCGCCGGGCTGGAGACCGAAGTCTCCAGCCCAGTGGTCGTTACCACCCTGGCGGTCACAGTGTAGAAGTGGCAGTTTTGCATGGCGGTAACCGCCATGCTTGTAATTCCATTTTTTTTCTGCCAGCCTGTTGGCGGTATTACCGCCACTTCTACACCAACCTCCAGGGTTGTAATGAGGACCTAAGTCTTATTCCCAAAATAGGAACTGTACCACACTCCAAACACCTACACCCCTGGATCTCTTTAGTCAGGACATGCAGCTTATCTAATATATGTGTAAGCTCCACAATTATACATCATAGGAATTGTGTCCTATTTTTCCCCTATAAGGAATACACTTTCCTAATGTGCAAAGCTCTTTCTCTAACCGTTTGTTCTCTTCCCTTCCCCACCCTGAAAAGGTACCTACTTTTCGCATGAGTAAATGTATTTCCATTCTGAGGGTGGCAATAGATCTTTGACCACCCACATATTTAGGGGCTTGTAGGTGTTCATATTCTGCATGGCTGCTCACTGCTTGATAGTGGATTAACCACTGTGAGACATGCAATTTACGACTGAAAGAAAGGATAAATCCTAATTCTCTGCAACAAGAAGTAAAGTTTCTGATGTCAGAGTTTTGTCAACCCTAAGTAGCACAAAGGAGCACATGCAACACCATGAATAGGGCCCATAATATTGTGTAATTGTTTACTATTTGCTGTTGTCAAATGTATTAGCATTTGTATAAATCTCGGGCCTCATGCATTTTCCAAACAACACCAACATTTCTAGCAAACATATAATGCAGAGGGCTCATTTGGGCACAGATGCTAAATGGGAGGACCCTTTCACAGGTCAACAATAATAGAAAACCATGCTCTCTCTATTTCCTGCATCCATTACACAATGCTCAAGAGAGCTCTGAAGTGTTTAGTCACCATCTGCAGAAGATGACAACACTCAACCACTTTGGGAGGACAGTGTGGGCCTGGCCCATTTGAAACCAGTGCTGCCTTTTGGTCCGTCACTTCAGATTTCAAAATAAATATTATAAACCCTATTATAAAGCTACTGGACACAGGGCATAACCAGCCTTTTTCTAGTATCCTTTGATTTTTTAGGTCTAGAGCATGGGTGCAGATAAAGACTCTCGTCAACCCCAGGTACAGAACCCATGAGTCCCCCTTTTTGAAGCAGCAATCACAGCAGCTGGCCATCCGTATGTGCTGAGGGGCCACGCCCCCTAACTTTTTCCTGACGTGAAGAATGTTGTCAGGCTGAACAAAAGTCAGCCTGACAGATACTCTTCTTGTTCAGGTCTGGCAGCCAGGAGATGGGCATGTGCTAAATGTGCAGACTCCTGGCTTCTTGAGCTGAACTTTGTTGGGCTGAAGAAGTCACAGCTCCTGTGGGCATGACCTGTTCCGCCTGGCAAAGGTGCCTCAGACCTTCCCCCTAATGATGAGGGGAAACGTCACTGACTGCTTCAGATCTGGGCACTTCAGGTTTAAGTCCAGAAGTGCCCAGGGCCGGGAGTCAATCAGTGACACCTCTTCACAGAGTGGGGTGAGGTCAGCAGTCTCACTGACCCCATCTCAATCTGTGACCAGGTTGATGCTCCTGCCTTCCCTCATTGGCTGTCCATTGATCAGCCAATAAGGGATGGCAGCAGTCCCAACCCTCCTGGGACCTCCGAGGCTTCTCTGTCAAAGTTGCTGCCCTCAAGGTAAGTTTTATTTATTATGTGTGGTGTGTGCATGAATGAAGGTATGTGTATTTGTTAGTGGGTTTTCTGAATGAGTGCGTGAGTGTGTGTGTGTGTGTGTGTGTAAATGAATGGGTGTGAGTGAGGTGCATGTGTGAATGTGTAACCTCCTCCTCCCCACTTCCTCGTAAAATTACCGGCCACCATAAAGCCACCGCACAGCTGACCCTTGCTGGGCGATGTCGGTTTTGGGTAAAAATGAGTTGGGCGGGCAGGTTATTAGGCCTGTTTTCTAGGCAGAGCAAGATAAATGGATTACGGGTGTGTGGCCCCAAACTCGAGCTCAGGTGTGCTATTCGGAAGAAAAAATGCTCAGGCTACTTTTTTATAACATGTCTGAAAGTGGTGAATAAGTTAGGTCAACCCTGTCAGTAAACTCTGCTCTGAAAAATATGTCTCTGAAGATTTTATCTAAGTAGTTTGTTCAGTCAGTCATTCACTTAAATGCAACACAGAGTGCCCCAAAAACTATATGGCAGGTTCGCAAAATATATCCAATAGAAGATAGAAGGAGACCCTTCGTATTGAAGTTGTCTACTTACTTAAAAGTACAGTAAGCACATCTGGAGTAATGTTGTAGTTCAGCAACTGCATACTTTTTCCTGCGGCAGAGGTCCTGCTCTCTCTAGGCATGCATTAAATAAATTAGGAAATATAACATGGTTTAAACGTAAATCAATCAGTCAAACTGCGTCTAATCCAACTGGGACTAAAGAAATTAAACCACGGCTTCAAAGATTCCCCTGTTTTAATTCGTGTTATTGTACTACCATCCTAATTGAGTGGTTCACTTTTTTAATACAAAGCGCCTAAATACTCACGTGTTAGTGCACTATTGAAATACTCCAAATAAATAAATACAGTGACTGACTTGTTCACCAGAACGTTTCTGAAAGGAGTTTTGAGAATAGATAAACAGAGAAATATGAAATGTAGAGATGATTGGAAAGTGTCAGGAAGTAGAAAGAAAAGAATGTGGAACGGGATACATGAAAAATATGAGTTAGGTGCGTGAGGCAACAGAAGAAGAGAATGACTAAAAAGAAAATAGATCAAGAAAACAAAGGGACGAAGTTATGATGGATAAAATGAAGGAAAAAGGCAAGTCAGTCAGAGAGAGGAACAGAGGGGATAAGAGATTTCATTTAGAAAGTATGGATGATAAGCCAAGCATATAAAATGCATTAGATGAGAAAATAAATGTGAGGAAGAAAAATATGATGTGAGACGGGAAGATGCATGAAAAGAGAGTTGGAGAGAAGACATTCCACAGCAGGGCAAGTGAGAGAGAAAGCTACTTCATTTTTTGTAATTAGTAAATGTGGATTATAAAGAAAAGATTTGAAAATATGAGACTTCAATTGCCTAAGGAAGATGAAGCACGAAAAGCAGTCAGAATTACTTCTAGATCAACAGGTAAAAATAGAAGAAGGTGAAATTGTTCAATATTAGGACAATGCACAAATCCTAAAGATCTACCCTAAAGCGATGGAAATTGAATGACATCTGTTCCCAGGAGTTTAGTCACTGAGCTCACTCTTGTCCCCATCCATTTTCAACATCCTCCATGTTGCCCCTCCACCACCGTCAAGTGGATTGATAATGATTCCAAGAACACGCTGACAAACATGGCTCCCGCTTGCAAAGTGGCGTATGGTTAGCAATTAGAATACGAGAATCAAACTAATTCAGTAAAACATCACTAATTCGGGTCTGGCAAACCCGTCGTTGGCCATCTGGCTAATCCTTGTTGTGCATTCAGAAGCAGCATTTCAAGCATAATTATTAATAGCGCTCATTAACCGACAAGCAAAAGAGCATACTGTAGGCTTCATTGGGAGATAACATACCAATAAGTACCAAGATGTTCCCTGAAAAGATTTAATATAATTGGGTGCTTGCCATCTTTTGATGCTCCACAGGGGGCGGCGCATGATTTTTGCCCTTTGTTTATCTCTATTCCTATTGCCTTTGAAAGGCAAGCCTGCACAAAAGCATTGATGGTAATGGAAATCCCACAACATTGCCCACTCACTTTGCTACAGAGAGCCAATGAGCATCAACGGTGACCTGGATTTTTCATTAAAGCGATGGAATCCATCTGCGGAGGATAAGCTTGATTGTGATGTGCATTAGTGTAATAGCCATGAAAGGAAGCTTGCATCAGGTCCCTGTGAAAGAGTGGGCCAGGAAGCATAAACCGCGGGGCTTGAGTAGAGCATTGAAGTGGTCATTGTACAGAGGGCACTGAACTCCACATCACCGTCTGCTAAACAAAGATACTGACAAAGTGAACTCCCCGAGAAACATTCCTTTTCCATCCAACAATAGATTCCTGATTCGCAGATTTACTATTATTCTGGATTAGCTACAAAGCGAGTCTACTCATAGGCTATTCAAAAAACCTTTTTTTGCTATTGCAAAACGTGTAACCATATCAGTGCCAAACGACGAAAACAGAGCACTGAATATATATTTCGCCTGAAATGTAAAAACCCACGTATGCAAATATTAAATGTCATTATCTACATTTTCCGCTCCTAATCAATACAATTTCATTCCTTATTGAGTTTCTACCGTGCCATTGGGTAGATCTGACTGATGGAAAATGTTGACGCATACACTTAATTACAACTATGTAAAGTGCAAAATAATAGGAGCTGTGTCTGAAAAAAGCAAAAAAATTGACTGAATATATATATCTGGACACTGGAGAAATGATCATCTCAGTTTCTCGTAATGTTCAAGCCACAGAGACACAGATGCAGTAAAAAAGGTTGACTCCACAAAAGGCCACCAAAGTGTGCTACGTATGACTTTCATTGTCGTTCTAGGACATCATTTACACAACGGTCGCTAGCTGAAAACCCTTTTATACCCCAGTAATACAGATCAATATTAGGATTTTTCACTTGCTATTAGCCTCACTTCATTTTTATATCAAAATTTGTGGTACTAGGTAGCCAGTAACTAGGAGAAGCAGTGCATAAACAGTTACAGCTGAGAAACGAGGTCAAAACTCACTTTAAATAAATAAAACATCATTGTGAACCATGACTGCACACATTTTTTTTATTTTTCGCTGGATTTTCAGATTAGGAAAGGCAACTATCTGCTTAAAGTGTACTTCACAACGGTATTGGTGCCCTTAAGTGTGCCAGTGCTATCAATTATGAGTGCAATTTCACGTCAATGATTCAGAAAATGGAAAGTTGAATTAATTACTCACACTTAGGTAAAACCAATATTTTGGATAATTCTGAGGGAATAAATCTGCTCACATAGGTCGGTCATGCGTGTTCCACGGTGGGGGTATTTGCTAAAGTAGCCAAAGACCCAACTTGAAAGTTTGTGATCAATCACAAAGTTTGGCAGGCACATTCCAACTCTGAATATGATCAGAGATTTACTCCAGTCAATGGCAGAAGTAAGTCCATATCAAGGGATGAGAGAGAGAGGAAACACACCCAAAATCATTTTGGTGCAGGGCAAGGGAGTTTCTCCATGGACACGTTTTCCCTGATGCGAAATAATGAAAGAAATGTAAATACACTTTTGATTTTAATTTCCACACGTTAAAATGCCCACTTGTTACCATTTCCCTGTGCATGCATGTGCGTTTGAATATGCCTGCGAATCTGCAATAAACCCAGGTTTCCAGGAGCACTATTTAATTTATTCTTAATTCCACGAAATTCCGAATTTTACTCAAATCCAGGACAAAGAACTTTAAGTTTAATTTCCAACCAGGCAGGACTCTTCAGAAACGGGCACACGAAGAGATGCAGGGATTCTGGGTTTTATTTCTGTAAAGTTGTCCATGGGGACTTATATATCCAAGATAAACTGGTGTCAGCTTATCATGAGAAATGGAGCATCACTTTGTATTGTTCTCACCTGGCAATATATAAATAAAGCTTCGATTGGTGCTTCAGGTAAGCAGATGCATTGTGAATCCGTGCTTGTTTTCCTGTCCCCAGGTCCTTTGTTATACGCAGCTACTGTGTGTGAGTGAATTAAAGTGGTTGCAAGTTTGAGTTGTGAAGGATCAGATAATCCATTTGTCCAAAAACATCTAGTGGAAACAGACGTTCCTTCTTTCTCGTCCTTTCAGTTTCCTTTGTTGAAATCAAGGATTGAAACATGACTTGGAAAAAACATTCTGGACCCCCAACTGAATTCGTTATTTTCTAACTCGAACTGATTGGGATGGGTGAATTCAGAGTTGTGCCTCACCCCTCTGGACCACTGACAGTCATGCCAATCCTCTCTCAAATGGCCAAGTTGGCTGTCAGGTTAGTTGGAATAGTGAAAAGGTGGTGTATGCCTGATAAAGGATGTAGGATAGTCCTACCTACCTTAAACGTTTAGGCCTCTTGAAAGGTATGCCCGACCCCTTCTGTCCAGTCCCCTTGTAGGCATGCCACGCCCCCATCTATTTCCATCCAATAGACGTTCAGCCCATAGGAAGGAAGCAGTGGGATTGTGCATCCAAGCCTGTCTAGCTTCAACAAGAATTCAGTGCACATAAACCACATCAATGCAGCATTTTTAAAATTATGTTTTAGCACAAACGATTTGTTAATACCTTGTTTTTCAGGTACAATTGTAACTGTTCACGCTTCTGTCTCGGATGTCAGTGGGTTTCCATCTAGGAAATAACACGTTGATTGTGTTTGTCTTTCATGAGTGTTTTTGGTAGAGTATTATAACACAGGCAAATTAGCCCCAATGACAACCTGCACCGAAAATCCTAGTAAGCATTATGTAAACATGTTAACAAGATAAAGAAAAACCCATAAAGCAATTTAGTAAGTTTGGATCTAAGCTGCATCTTCAATGCAAAAGCAGCACAATAGAAATGTATTTTTTTTCTTTCTTAAAAGCCTGATTTTTTTAGAGGACGATTCATTGTAGTGTTGTTCACAATTATGCTTTTCGTGTTTTGCAGAAAAAACAAGTGTGTTACCGAACTTCATCACTTCATTCAAGCATGCGATTGCAGGCACACCAAGTTTGGAAGATGAAGACAGTTTGAGTGAGTAATTTTTTTCTGTGTACAGCAGAAACCTCGTTTTTCATGCTATATCATTTATTTAAGCATCGTCAGAGCTTAATTTGGGCCGGTAGTTGTCAGTGGGGGCCACCCGCACTTATGTTTGAGGAGCAGCACTTATTTCCCTACATCAGACATTTACCAAGAGCAAGAGAAAGAAAAACTGACAAAAAGAAAATACGGAGAAAAAGAAAGATGAAAATGTGTTATAAGGAAGAAAGTAGGAACCAGCAGGGGTGAGATTAAAAAGCAGGGATTGTCTGGTGGTATATCAAAGAGGCACCAGGTGAAATAAAGACTACACACACTTAGCACCAACATTTGATTGCACTGGCCGCGGGCTTCTGAGCAGAGCTTTGGGCACCTTTACTTTTTACAAATTAAACAGCAATGGAGGATTTTTACAACTGATGATACCCTAGATATATTTGGAGGTCTACCAGAGGGCCTTTACCAGGGCAGTGAATTATCATTTGTTTGAGCCTGGCATGTAATTGATTTGAAAAAGAAAACTGTGGTATTTGTTCTTATGCAAAAACAAAAGCTTCGAAATAAATTGCTTGCTGCCTAGCAAATGCCCTAATTTAGTCAAGCAAATGTCCTTAATTTTATTGGTAAATGTCCTTAAGCTCCACTCACCTATCCTTTTTTGTAAGAAAATGCTGCTTTATGTTTTCTCCAGTAATCTTTAAAGTGCACCCGATTATTTAGCAAATATCTTTCTCTTCTTGAATTTTCCACTTTTCCTCACATCCCAACTACTGCAGCAATGCTACTGACTGACGGTCTCTGGTGGAATTCGAACCTGCTCAAATGAATATTCAAGCTACAGGATACTTTTAGCTGGCTTTCCAGACTGTATTTACACTTCACATGCAACAGCATCATGAGATATATCAGATAAAGTGAGCACTGCAAGCGCTAATTTAAGACAACAGAGATGATGACAAAACATTTTTGACTGGCAATATTTCATGCCCTTACGGATAAGTTGCAGTCTTTGGTGCAATCAGGATATTATATAAACTTTTTTCCTCTGGTGGTAATGTGTGTCAGGAATATGCATTATCAGCAAAATGCCATACAACAAATGTGCACAAACATTCTTGTGATGCTTCACCACCTCCAGAAACCTGCTTTCATGATAGAATGGTAAAACATATTTCTATAATCCTAAAATCTACATGCTTCCCATCCCAGAAACTTGTGGCCAGCACCACTTATGCAACTACCTTACTCAAAGCCAACAATCACCCATTAACCCTTTCATGCTACTGACCCGACATCCTGAAGCATCCTCCACTAAAGAAACAACCAGACAACTAATTCCCATACTCTTAGCAATTGCTACTCTTATTAGCCTTACCTGACAAAAAAGACACTTTATATTTCAAACCCTGTCCTTTACTTCCTCGCTTGATGGCTCAATCACCCGGTATAAGATTGATGTTCCTAGTCAAAGGCCTGAGCAGTGTCTCTCAAATTCACTCTTCCTATCACTCATTGATGCTCACTGACTCCCTCCACTCATTCTCTCACTTTCACACACACATGGAAGCACATCCAAACCTCAAATGTACATTCTCTCTCTCACAGACACCCTCTTTCTCACAAAAACACACCTATATGCACAGCACACAACTTTTAAAAGCTTTAAAACTTTTTTATGCTTTACTTACCTTGCTGTGGGTCCCACCTGGAATCTTCCCGGACGCTGGGACATGAAACTGAAAACTTGAACCTGTGCTTCCGCAGATTTGAGATTTTAGGCCCATATTTATACTTTTTTAGCGCTGCATTTGCGTCATTTTTTGATGCAAAAACGGCGCAAACTTGCAAAATACAATTGTATCATGTAAGTTTGTGCCGTTTTTGTGTCAAAAAGTGGCGCAAATACGGCGCTAAAAAAGTAGAAATATGGGCCTTAGTATCTGCTCTTATACCCCACCCTTTCCAACTCTGTGACAAGTTGGAAAAGGGTGGGGTGACAGGCTGATTGGCGTGTAGTCATGGGTCATGTATTCACAGGACTTAAGTCACCAGTGCCTATGTCTACTTTTAGCAGTGACGCTTTGTACATCACAAATGTGAGTGGCACGCCAGGGCCCAAGGGCCAGGTAGGAGATTTCTTCAGCCCTGTTGATCTCTCTCTGAATGCTGGTGCAGGTGCATTCATGCACGATGTCAGCCATTAGATAGAGACTGATGCAGGACCCAAAGGAAGATGTCATTTTTAGTATACCAAGTGTAAATAATAGATAATTATTCACTTTTGATATAATAAAAACAAACCGTTCAGACAATAAGGAGGGCTTACCCCAGAGCTCATAAGAGGAACCGCCACTGGCAAACAGTTTTACCTCACGTCATCTTTAAATGTTGATGGTAATTAGCCTGACATATTAATGTTTAATACATGGAAAGGATTTGTGCAAATGTGCAAAGAAATACAGTGGTGCTGAAAACATTCTGTGAGAGGTGTCCCCTCACTTGTGAACTCATTAAACTGAGGTGAGTGACTTTGACTCAGCGCAGGCTTTTTATTGGATGCGAAGATCACACCACCTAGAAGTTGGGACTTTTGATTTTCCTCCTTCTGCAGAACTCAACTTTGAATGGGGTAGGGGTCTGCTTCTGGCATCATCCCGTTCCCCATCCCCAGAGACAGCTACACTAATGATTGCTTCTCTTCCTAAACCTGCATAAGTATTACTGCGCACATATCGATGATGTGTGGGGAGGCTGCTGGAAGCCACCACATGGAAGAGTGCAGTCAAAACGATACCCATCCTCATGAGTTTCCCAAGTCTCACAGAATTACGTGAGAGGTCGCAGGCCCAAAAAAATAGAGTATTCTGGATGAGTCAGCAGCTTTCATACTTTGTGTCATCGTTTAGAATGTGTCTGCATTTACGTTACTCTAAGGAAAAATCCTGCCCTGAGTGGTAGTTAAGTAATATTGCCCTTTCAACGTAAACTTACAATTACTTAAAATCCTAATATCTCTTTTATACACATCGCTCACTGAAAACCGCACTTGATTGTACAGAAATATTTTGCTTCCCCTGATGATGATGTCACAGGACAGTGGACATAATGATACTCCCCAGTAATGTTACGAGTAGTGAGGGCAAACCATTCCCCGAAGACTTTTTGCAGGGGGAGTGAAAGGGGGGGGGGAGATAATAGCAGCATGGTACATTCTGACCTGAAATTCAAGATGTGCACATATTGGACCCAATCATGTCTATTTGAGAAAATTACATTGTGCTGCTTAAAACTCGCCATTAAGTGATTAGAACTGCTTTAAAGACATCATTGAGAGCTTTTATTCAATGGTGTGGGTTATTCTATTGCTTTCTTAAGGGTGCTTTATCGACACGCTTTCTGTATCAACTGCAGACATTAACTACCGAGATTAGCACTTTTCACACTGTGTGTTGGATAAAGGTTTATAAAAGAAGCTTGTTTAGAGTGACAGCGCAAACACAAAATATCTGTTTGGTCCTATGAATTTTGAATGTGATCGCATTGCATGAAGGTCTCAAATCCTTTACACTTTTGTGAAATCACTGTATAATCCTGACCCTGAAACGGTTTTTGTATTGCAGTATGGGCTTATGTAACATTCATATCCTTTGTACCCTTGCATTTAAAAAGATCATTCCTTGACACCAACTTTGTATCAGCTGCAATTTAAAGGAGGGTACCTTAAAAAGAAAGAGCTTGTTTCTTCAGCCTTGCGCCACTTTGTAACCCCTTGTGCCACATTATGCCTGAGCCAGGCATAATGTATGCAACACGTGCATTCCAGCGATAGTGGGGGCCGTAAAAATGGTGCAAAGGAATCTCTGAGATTCCTTTGCTCCATTGTTATCTGCATTTTTTTAACGCCTGCTGAGAGCAGGTGTTAAAAAGAAGCTCCCTCAATGGGCCTCTGGGTACTTTGCAGGATTAGCGTCAACATATTTTATGTTAGCCCTGCAAAGCACCGGACTACCGTAAAAAATGATGACACTAGTCCCCCTGACTACCGCCATGGTGCGCAGTGTTTTAAATGCGGCGCACACATGGTGATGTTAGGGGGCGCTAAGGGCAGAAGAAAAGTGGCATTGCACTGCTAAAAATCGCAATTAGGTATTCGCTATTGGATACAATGATATATCTGGCCCTTTATTCTCTTTCTAGATGCGCTCCGTGGCACATCTCACATAGCGTTGGCCGATTCGCTTAAAATTACTTGTTTCATGGAGATCAAGCCGGGCGGCTGAGTTTCTTCAATCCGTTAGGAGGGCATTTCACCCATCTTATGACATTTTCAGTAGATAATCAATTTATTTTTCAGAACTGGTATCAGGATTGCATCTGAGTGCTTCAAATGTATTGCTTCTCAATTG
This sequence comes from Pleurodeles waltl, assembly GCF_031143425.1. Taxonomy (NCBI): domain Eukaryota; kingdom Metazoa; phylum Chordata; class Amphibia; order Caudata; family Salamandridae; genus Pleurodeles; species Pleurodeles waltl. Next base: position 682,315,038 of record NC_090449.1, on the reverse strand, counting down.
CATTAAACACTTTATTTGTCATGTTTTAGTTTGTTGTGGCCTAAAATTTATTTTTATCTCTCGAGTTTGCCCCGTATCCTTTCTAAGTAATTATTTGTAACCCTCTAACATACAGTATATGCACCATTCTCTCCTTTCCCATTTATAATTTGCTATTCCAAAACCTAGAAAAATGAGAAAATTGTAGGGTAGATAGAGGCATTTAATGCATTATTTCATTTAAATCGACTATTCACTGGGGCGTAGGAAGGGAGAATGTGTGCAATTTCTCCTTATGCTTCCTTAGCCCTGCTGAGCTCACTCGATAAAACTGGTACTTTTGGAAAAAAAACGCTATGCCATTATTAGGTTCTTGAGAGGCAGGCATACAGAACACCACGGAGCAGTGACAAATTTAATATGACCGTGCATGGTGGAGAAAACTGTTTAATAGCAAACAGTAATAGCTGAAAAACGCTTTATGTGTATTTATAATAATAAAAAGAAACTATTTAGGTTTAAAACACAGCATTCTCTAAATGCGTTACAGAGTATTCCAAACAAGTTTTTTTTACAAGAAAATGCATTTCACTAAAGCAGTATCATGTTTCATGGTGCCGGGGGATGCTTTATTCTCTCTAAATTGTGTCTAATATACTGGAATACACCACAGGGTGTTTGAAATATCTTCCTTCCACTTTTGCAGACGAAAAGACGTTTAAATAGCATTACAACTTCCTCGATATGAGCAGATTGAGTTTGGTGCTTTGTTGCTAGGATGCACTCGCGGCCCTCGCGGGGCAGCACCTGCAGCATGTGCTGCACCTGATCACGGCAAGGTCACAGGCAGGTGCTCCACCTAAATCACACCGACCGTAGGCCAAGAATGGGCTAGAGAAGGGGGGTGGCAGCACATTGTTTTTCCTTTCTCCGTGTCTCTGCTGCCCGGATTGTTCTGGAAAACAATCTATTTTTCGCATGCCCTTTTTCCCCAAGCAGTGTTAATATTAGCAATTTAACAGTGAGATTTTTCTATTTGCATTTGAAAGGACGTCTCTGCCCTCACAGAAAAAAGTCAGAAACAAACTTTTATCTTGCATTTCACAAGTCTGCCAAGTGCGCAATGACATATGAGCCATTCCTTGCTCTCCTACAATTGCATTGTGATGCTCCGATTTTTGCCTTAAGACGTTGTTTTGCATGTTCAAAGTCTCAGAATGCAAACTAATGTTGGCCAAAATGCCCAAAGTAGCTGAAAGTGTTATACATGAGATGAAGCCACAGTCCAATATTACAAAGTGATCCAGTCCATTTAAAAAACTGCTTACTCCACACCTAGAGTAAAAACTACACTCTGCATAGTTTGTGAGGGTTCGCTCTCATTCTTATCCTGCATTAAAAAGAGCATTGGCAATGTTGTACAGTAGTAAGTTTTATATCGAGCTTCAAAATCCATCAAAGGTATAACACGTAACAGTAGCAGTGCAGCTTTTCCTAACACAAAGTAAAGGACAGGTGTCAATGGCAGGAGCAATATGCACACACACACATACACACACATACAGACAGGTAAAACAAAGATAGCTAACACATTAAAAAAGAGGGAGCAAGAGGTGGTAAAGGTCTGTGGTACACTGCTGAGAGCAAGCAGGTGCTTGATTTACAATCTCTCATCTTTTGGATCTTTTGAAGATGACTGAGATGCCAATGGAGTTAGCAATTATAAAACAATTCAATTACCATGAAGCCCATTTGTCCACACAATAAGGACCAGGAATGGATGATTGAAGTTAAGTAATTTTAATACCAATTAATAATAAGTCCAATATATATGCATGTCAGAAGAATATTAAAAAGATACCTAATTACAGCAGTCGAGCTGAAGAATCGCAATAGGGTCAGTTTCAGTAGGATAAGATACTTAGGGACAGATTTATGAAAAGTGGCGCTGCACCTAGTGCAGCACCACTTTTCTTGCACCCATAGGCTTTCCCCTAACGGCACCACGTGTACGCCGTATTTAATATACGACCCACCATGGCGGTAGTAAGGGAACCTGCATCATAATTCTTTACGCTAGTTCATCGCTTTGCAGGATTAGCGTCAAAAATGTTAACGCTAATCTTGCAAAGCACCCAGAGGCCCATTAAAGACAATGGGAGCCTCCTTGCAGGCGTTAAAAATACAGATAAAAATAATGCAAAGAAATCTCTTAGATTCCACTGTGCCATTTTCTTATCCCCACTAATGGGGGAACAACCCCCTTGCATACATTATGCATGGAGAAGGCATACTGTAATGTGGTGCAAGGGGTAACAAAGTGGTGCAATGTGAGCATTTTGCCACTTTGCAAATATAGCGCAGCGTTTTTGCCATCTAACTCAACATTAGCGGAAAAAAAATTATGCAAATGTGTTGTTAGGATGGCGTTAGGCGAAAATATTCACAGCAATACAGAAATGTACCTTAATAAAAAGTCTGATACTCTCTCCTAAACATAAATACTTTCTAAAGTTATCTAATCAAGGGTCTAAGTTCAGAATAATGATGGTTTATAGATTGGTGTCTCAAAGAGAAACGGAAATGCAAGGAGGTGTCAGCATAGTGGGAACTCCAGTAGCAGTCTTCCTGAATTTCAATAAGTGTTTAGCATGAAGCTTCACACTTACAAGAATAAAGAAAGCAGAGAGGTCTGTACTCCTCAAAGTTGAAGGGAATCTGCTCTAACTTCTGACATAGTGAACAATAATAAAACCACTAAAACGTCAACAACCTTATCTCTTCCGACCACACCAGGAACCAATCATTTCACTTCTTGGGCATGCATTTGCAACACTTCCTGAATTTCCGGTTCCACAGAACTTGGAGAGTTACTGAAACCTTGAGCATCCCCTGTTCCTGATACACAATGAATAGGAGGCTTCATCTGCTCATTAGGCTTTCATGTTTCTTGCCAAGATTTCACTTTTCAGGCCTTACTATCAGTAAACTAATACATACAGCAATGCTCATTTCTTTAGCTAATAACATCATGAGAGCGCACCTGAAAAAGGAAGAACACACTAAGCAGGCATAATACAATTAAAAATTAAGGCCTTTAGTCATGCTAACTTTAACTAAACATTTAGGGGGTCATTCCGACCCTGGCGGTAAATACCGCCAGGGCCGGGGTCGGCGGTAGCACCGCCAACAGGCTGGCGGTGCTCCGCCGGGCATTCTGACCGCGGCGGTACAGCCGCGGCCAGAAGCGGAAAGCCGGCGGTGTACCGCCGACTTTCCGCTGCCCATGGGGATTCTGACACCCCATACCGCCATCCTGTTCCTGGCGGTTCGCCCGCCAGGAACAGGATGGCGGTATGGGGTGTCGTGGGGCCCCTGGGGGCCCCTGCAGTGCCCATGCCAATGGCATGGGCACTTCAGGGGCCCCCGTAAGAGGGCCCCACAAAGAATTTCAGTGTCTGCTTTGCAGACACTGAAATTTGCGACGGGTGCAACTGCACCCGTCGCACCTTCCCACTCCGCCGGCTCCATTCGGAGCCGGCTTCCTCGTGGGAAGGGTGTTTCCCACTGGGCTGGCGGGCGGCCTTTTGGCGGTCGCCCGCCAGCCCAGTGGGAAAACCAGAATGACCGCCGCTGTCTTTTGACCGCGGTACGGTCTTCTGGCGGTTCCCGCTTGGCGGGCGGCTCCCGCCGCCCGCCAAGCTTAGAATCAGGCCCTTAGTGTACATTTCAAATATATGATTATGTATGCACACATATAACTTTTAAAATAAATCCAGAACGTGAGTAATAAAATGCATTTGCAAATACAACTTAAAGTGTAAATGTGAACATGAATAATGTATCCATGAAAGCTATTTAAATGAACATTAGTGTGCATGTTTATTAAGCTTCTGTTTCTCAATAGTTACTTTTCATTAAGGCGTTTAAATGTACACACACAGTAATATTATTTAAGGCACACAGCAAATATAATCTCAAAAATACATGTGAAATTACATAATGATAACATGTAAAGGATAGAGTCTAAATAGCTCTACCCCACTACTTCTAAACATAAATAAACATACAATAAGCACAGAACTCAAGGAAAAAAGACCCGGAACTCTAATAGTATTACCATATATCAATTTACTCATACAGGATGATGAAATTCCACCTACCTAGTGTGGTATGGTTCATCAGTGGGTTACACATCTATCACTGTAAGCTCCAATAGGGCTGTGGTTCACTGGTTGTGTAGTCTCTTAGTTGTGGGTTACTTAGTTTTGCTAAGGTTATGTCTCTTATGTCAACATCTATGCTCTCCCTTTTTTTTGACTCTCAGACCCTTATTAAAATTGTGTGTGGTGAGTTAAAAATGGTTTTTAGTACTATCTCCTACCACAGAGATTAGACCAACAGACCCTGCTTCTCTTCTCAGTCAACACGCTTTGACACTTGAATATTGCCCCTGTACATCCTCAGTACTGCAGTTATCTCACATCAAATATTGAACATAGGCCACTCTATGCAAGAGATTTTTATATATCTTTTTCTTTCTTCATAAGCAGTAAAAAAACACTCCTGTCAGCAGTGGAAACACTCAGTTTGTATACAAGTTACACCTTGGACAGAAACAGTGCGAACTCCCCTTCAGATCTTTAAAGTTCTTCGTTTTCCACATATTGATAAGTAGATATTACATAGTAGGTCATTGTTATTTCGAGCAGCGGAGTCAAAGCCTAAGTAACTGTGCTCTGTACAGGCATATGGGTGGCAACCTCTTCAAAATGGTTTAAAATGTGTGTTCACCAGGTGCTGTGCAATCCCTGTCTCATTGCTGCACCTGTTCAACATGCTGGGAGCCACCACTGTTATGATGTATTCTGTTGTGCCACTAGCCATACATGTAAGTATTCAATAGCATCCAAGGGTTCTCTGATATCATAAACCTCATACATCTCAAAGTTATGATATGTGTGTTGGTCCAATAAAAGGTATCACCATTTACACATAGCTCGCAAAGAGTAAACCACCATTGAAATTACTATAGTTGGGCAGAGAGCATCACCTGCTGAACATCTTGAGCTAGCATTGGGAGACCTGGTTGCCCAAAATGTTCCAACTGAAGAGGGTACAGGTACATTTTCAGCCAGCCATCATATTTGAGTATCAAGATTGAGGCATTTGTGGGCAAATCCTTCTTATCTTTGACTGTGAAAAGATTGAGTTCAATTAGGGAACCAGCCTTTACCACACAATCTTTACCACTCAATGCCTTAACCATGCAGCCTTTACCACGCAGGTGCCTCTACCATGCATGGTGAGTATATAAGGTAAGTGTATGCATGTACATTTATATATACATATTCACTGAAACAAATGACACCCCACCATTCACAGTGTTGTAATGAGCAGTCACATGTTGCAGTCATGTTATCAATGATGCCATAGAACATGTCATGAGTGAAGTAATATGTGAGTTTATTAGCAGTGTATGGCGAGAGGGCAAGTTATAGTTACTTTAGGGCATGCATTATAGTTCCTTGATATAAATGTAACTGGTGAATTTTAGGTGTTTTGTTTTAAATGACTTTTTCACCCAACTATAGCGTCCTTTTAACCTTTGTTTTTTCAGTGAATTTCAACAGTTTTGTTTTAAATTTAAAGTTAGATATAATAACAATTCTGAACTATAACGTAGCTTTACTTTGTTTTTATTGGTGAGTTTCTATGGGTCCATAACATAAAATAAGATATCCCATACTGTGCGGGATGTGCGATTCGGTACTGGGCATGCGCTCAACACCACACATGTACCCTATCACCGGCAGCAGGGGGTTGGGCTCAGGACCTGTACAGTGTCCAGGTCCTGTGCCCAACACCCCATTAGTGCCTGACACCCTGCTGTATACAGCCTTTGGCCATGCACTGCATGATGTTGAGCACAGGGCCAGGTCTGAGGCCAGGCCCCATCTCCAACCCCCTGTGTGAACCCTACCCCCCCTCAGCGCACAGCCTTTGGCCATGTGTGGAATGGGGTTAGGCTTCCAACATTCCGCAACACGCAACCTTTGGCCATGAGTGGTGTGGAATTACAGCTTGGATTCGGTGTATGGGCAGGCCTGAATACAGGTCCTGCCCAAACCATCCAGGCTCCGAGCCTAACCCCTGTGGGCATGTAAAGCTGACTATGTGATGTAACAATATAAAGGATGTCACTTTAAGTGAGGGAAACCTACTGACTTTGTTAAAGGGTCAGAATATCAAACCAAGGGGTCACCACATAAACATATATAAAACAGATCTGTTTTTTGTCAAAAAGTCACCAATAACTGTAATCAAGTGAATATTTTATAAATGCACCCATTGAAAAGTTTAACAAATGTAGTTCTCGTAATTCCTTTTTTACAAGAAACTTTATTTAAAAAAACAATATGTGTTTGAGTCTTTCTTGCAATATTGTTCATGCCACAAAGTGCAACCATAGAATTCACCATAAAGGAGCCCTGCACTCTGGTTGAAAAGCATACAGTTCCAGCTCGGAGGGCTTTGAAAAAATATGGGAAGATTTCCTGGGGTCAGGGATTTAATTACCTCAGGAGACTTTTTTTTTTTTTTTTAAATGTTGCTGAGGGGCTGCTGCATTCTCTACAGCCCCCACAACATTACAAAAATGGTTGGTAGTGCCCCTGCCCCTTTGGGCCTCAGAACAATATAACAAAACATCACTTTCAGGGCATTATGGGTCTCTCCTTCTCTGGAGCAGTGAATAATTCATTTTATATATATAGATTTATGGGTGCCTGAGTGCCAACATTTTTTTATTAAAGTTGAGGGCCACTTAAAGCCCCTGCCAAATCTCCACCCAGGACCAATTGTAGGTGCCAATAGAAGCTAGCATTATGTTTTTAGCAGTGGGTGCACCACGGGCACCCCGACAATATGATGTAAATTAAAGGCTGCTGTGGGAGCATTAGGGCCCCCTCAATCCCCATGGTCTCCCCTGGTGGTAACTGGCCACTTACTTTATTGGTGCATGCCGTAATGCTCACCCAGGGTACCCACATTGTCACCTTCTTTGGGAGCCTCAGAGGGAGCCCCTAGCCCCCCACAGACCCAGCTGGCTCCCTGCCAGTGCCATACAGTGTGTTGGTGGGTGCTGGCTCCATTACTGTGACTCAGGGAGGGGGCTGCCCACCTCCTTTCCCTCTATTTTTAAAAGGCCTTGGGGAGTAGGGTTTCTAGGACCCCTTGGAGGCTTGGGGAAGGGGGACATATGTCCCCTCCCCTCAAAGTTCAATGTAGCCCTGAGGGATAGAGTCCCTGGGTCCTCTCAGAGGTTCAGTGAGGAAGCTACCTGCGCTCTTCCCTTCATTTGTAGATAGTGCCATGGAGGCTGGGGTTCCTGAGCATCTCAGAGGTTCAGGGAGGGGAAGGCCACTTGTCCCTCCCCATTTTATTTTAAGATACGTCCCAGAAAGAGGGTTCACCCCAGAATTGTTTTTTTTTTTTAAAAGGTGACTCTACAGTGCCTGATTTAAAATAAATTCAATGTTTGGCCCAAGAAAAGTCCCTCTTGGATTCCCCTACCACCAGACCTGGGGGGACAGGGTACCTCTATCCTGCAGTATGTTTTTCCTTGTTTTTTCACTTTTCTCTGAGTTCCCGAGATCTAAGATGGCTGCTGCCACATCTTTCTGGATATGGTGGCAACCGATCAGATCTTATGTAGAGATCTGTCAGCTCTGTGGATCCTCCATGGTGTGATTTATACATACATTTTAAATATTAGTTTCTCAATAACTACTCAACAGATTTACACCAAACCACACAAAGCACGCTTTCTGGAGCAAGATATAGATTTATATCAAATTTGGTGTAATTTCATTCAGCAACTATCACTGTTCAATTTTCCGAGGGAAACATTATTAGGGGCAATGTGTTTTGGGACAGCCTTTTTTTGTTGGCCTCTGCTTTAAGAATCACCATGAAACTTTCCAGGAAGGAGATGAGTTGGATGAGACTTTACTTTGGGAGGTTTTGTGAAGATTTGTAAAGTTATTTGTATATACATATACACACTCCATCAAGGAACAGAGGTATTTTATTGCAATAACGTTAGCGACAACCCCAATCACTTGTTTAAACAAACAGCAATCCATTCACTTGTTTAAACAAACATAGACATTAATCATAGCTACGATGATGTCAATATTTGTTTCAATTCATGGTGGCATAGTCTTTTGCGCATGTACTTTACAAGGTGATTGGATTGCTGTATTTATTTTGCATGGGTGATTGAGAGGCATGGATACAATAAAATACCTCGGCACCGTGAAGGTGTGCCTTGGCAATTATTTGGAGTGTTTTTTTAATAGTTACAGGTTCCACAACCCGTGTATGGCACCAGCGCTGAAAGGTGAAAGCAATCAACACCGTATATATATCTCCAATGACTCCTGCTAACTCACTGCAGAAGGCACACGCACTCCAGCGGATTCATTTTCAGTGAAAAAATGCATTGTTCACCAAAACAAAACATTCAATGCATTTCGGCAAGCAAGTTGCCTTGATCACGAGATGGTCACAGATAGTGAAAATGACAATATGAACACCTGAACAAATCACCAAAACAAACAAGGTACTGCAAAATATACGCTTTCACCAATGCAGCACCATCTTTGAAGGCTCAAATCTTCAATACAGTAAATGCAAACTTTTATAATTTCACACAAGATTGTATATAATAACCTCCCTTTTATGGTGGAAGAAAATTACATTGTTTAAGGCACAATATTTCCTGATTCAATAGATAAAGATGATATACCGTCACCCAAGTGGGCAGAATATTTTTGACCTATAATTGACAAACAAAACAATTTACAACAGAACCTACCCTTAATGGTACCTTTCCTTTATGGCAGAAGAAAATTACATTGTTTAAGACACAATATTTTGTGACATAGTAGATAATGATGATATACCTTTACCCAAGTGGGCAGAATATTTTTGACCTGTGATTGACAAAACCTATTATTTCTATTGGCATTTATACTATCATCAATCATTGCATTGTTTCATAACATAATATTGCATATTAAAGTATAGATCAAGTATAATCAAGTATAATCAAATATAATAAAACACATATACGTCCTACCATTTGATAGTATAACAGACAATCAAGCCCAAGTGGGCTAATGTAACCCATGAATACCGTTATTTCATTTAAACAATACCAGGTACTAAAATAATAACAAAAACATTTTGATAGAGAAATTATATCCATGCTTAGCTTAATTAGTAGCCTATTCATCTTCCAGCTAACTATAAATGGCGATTTTTTTTTTTTTAGCTCAAAGCTTAATGTTGTCATTGACAAATTCAGCTAAATATAACTTTACTTTAACCTTTGTTTTTTTCAGAGAAATCTTAAGGTGTTTTTTTAATTTAAAAATAAAGGAATTTTTATCACACCTAACTATAACGTTATTTTAACCACTGTGTTTTCAGTGAATTTCTAGTTGTTTTAACAGAAAGTAATTTTCAATTACAATACATAAATCCAATCTCCCACCCTGCCTTCTGCAATGCGTGGCCTGGGATTAGCTGCAGGGCTTGTGGCCAACCCCCCACATGCAGCCAACCCCAAAATGTGCACAGCCTATGGGCAGGCCCTGTGGCAAACTCCCCCAGAGTCAGCCAACCCCACACTGCACACGGCCTTCAGAAATGCATGACGGGGGTAGCCCCAGGCCTGGCTCTGGGGGTCCCATCACCTGGGGACTTTTGTTTTAAAGAGGAGGCGCCTGCGTGGTCACTCCTCCCTGAGCCTCATTACACCATAGGGACCCCATCCGTCTAGGCCTTTAATTTGTAAAGTGGGGAGCATGTAGCCTCCCTCCCTGAACCTCATTAGGCCCTGGGGACCCCATTACCCGGGGTCCTGAGTTATTTTTAGGGGGAGGAGGGACACATAGCCCCTCTCCCTGGTCTGATATCGGCCCCAAGAACCCCATCCCCAGGGGCCTGGTATGATCTTGAGGGGGGAGGGAGCCACACGGTTTCCCTCTCTGATCCATTCTCAGCCCCAGGGACCCCATTCCCCTGGGCCTGGTGTAATGTTTAGGGGGATAGGGGCACACAGCCCCCCTCCCTGGGCTGATTTCGACCCTGGGGACCCCATCCATTGGAGCCTGGCACTGTTAAAGGTTGGTACGCTGATGCCCTCCTAGCGCACCCCCCATAGTCTCTTTTGTGGCTGCAAGGGGAGCCTCAAGGCCCTTGCAGCCCAAGCCAGCTCACTTCATATAGAGGGAGTCAGCATTTCTCCTGTGTGGAGGGAACAGCTCCTTGTGTATTACAGCAATATTTTGATCTGTTTTCCTGCCCTTTTCTGTGGCTGGGAGCGTTTTAAAGCTCCTAACTAATGGGAGGGGATTTGGTGTTTGCTCCCACTTGGCATTAGTTTTGAAAATGCTCCCTCCAAGCGAAAACAAACACAGGTATCCACGACCATACATGTACGGGCAGGGAATCCGCTATGTCGCAAGGGTTGGCTCCCCGGTACGTAGAATGTGAACTGGCCCCAGGGGATGGGGTGCTTTGGGACATTAACAGCTCAGGAAAGAGGACCTCCCCCCCTTAAAGTAGTCAGCCTTAACAATGAGCTCACCTGGGCCTAATAAGGCTCAGGAAGGGGGGTTGCATTACTCACTTCCTCTTTGTGTTAAATTTCAGTCCTGGTGGTGGGTTCCCCACGTCCTTTAGAGGCTCAAAAAGGGGAGCTGCGCAGTCCCACCTTATTTTGCAAAATGTCAGGCCTGGGAGTGGGCTACCCAGGGCCTGTCATGGCTCGGGGAGGGGTCTGTGTGACCTCCTCCCATTTAATAATTTTGACCCTGGGAGTGGGCTCCCCAGGGCCTCTGATGGCTCAGGGAGGGTTGCATCTCCCATCCCCATACATGATATGTTCATCCGGGGAGGGGGGGTCGGCTCTTCAAGGCGCTGATGGCTCAGTGAGTGGGGTCGCATGTCCCCCCTTCCCATACATAATATGTTCGACCGTGGAGGTGGGCTCTCTGGGACTTCTGATGGCTCTGGAAGGAGAAGGCACTTATCCCCCATCCATAAACATTGTTTTTGGCCCCAAGAATGGGTTCCCTAGGACCACTGGAGGCTCATGGAGGGGGACCACACAGTCCCCTTCCACTCTATGAATACAGCCACAGGGGTGAGCTCCCTGGGACTTATAGCAAATATATGTGACCTGGCCACAACTTTGTTTCTTTTATTTCAATTCTTTGAGAATCTTGTGGGGTCACTTCAATTTTTCCCATGTTGTTTTTCTTTTTGACTCCAGGGAGAGTTCCTCTAGGTCCCCCCCATGAGGCCTAGAGGGTCAGGGTATCCCTACCCTGCCCTTTATATATTTTTTGTTTTTAACTTCAGAACAGAGGAATAAGGGCCTGATTTAGAGTTTGAAAGACAGGTTACTCCGTCACAAATGTGACAGATTAACTGTCTGATGAATTACCATCTCCATAGGCTATAATGGGATAGTAATACAGTGGATGGTATATATGTCACATTTGTGACAGAGTAACCCCTTCCACTAAACGCTAAATCAGGCCCAAACTACCCCAGTCATGTAATGGCTGCCAGCAACATTAATGTTGCTGGCAGCCAATCGAGTGATAGCTCTCACAGGAGTCTGACTCCCACAGGAACAAGATGGTTGATGCCCAAGGGAAATAAAGTTCACTGGGCCAATCAGAACACTCTATGTTTAAATTATCGTTTCTGCAAGAGTCTCTCAAAACCCTTGCGGACACAAGCGTCCAGAAAATACAATTATTTTTGCCACCCTAAGATCTCAAAAACAACTGAACAGTTTTACACCTTATTACAAAAAACACAATCTCAGGACCAAGATCTAGCTTTCTGCCGAATTTGGTCTCATTCTTTTCAGCATTTTTTGCTGTAGCCTTGTTTAAGGAAGTCTATTGAAAATGCATGGGGAGTCTGCATTTTGGACCCTCCCATTTTTCCTGTACCCCGCTTGACAGATCATCCCAAAACTTTCCATGCACAAACTAGTGAAGAAGTACCACATTTTTAGAAAGTTTTGTGGAGATTCGTCAAGTGGTGCCAAAGTTATTAGCAACACAACAAAACCTTTCTCCTATGGAAGAGCAGACTTAACTATAACTACATATTTGGGACCACCAGTGGGGAAATATTTATATATATTTCACCAAATGGTCACTCCAAAAATCGTGCGCTCTTGCTGCCAGTGCTGATGACAGAGTTAGCTACCATAACTCTTGTAATTATTCACCAAGAATGAAGCATCGCACTCCGAGAAGTTCCTCTATTTTGCTTTTAATTATTTTATAGTTAGTGCCTCCACCACCTAATGTGTTTCGACCTAAACTGGTCTTGATCAAGACCTGTTTAGGTCGAAATGCGTTAGGTGGTGGAGGAAGACCAGTTTAGGTCGAAACACGTTAGGTGGTGGAGGCACTAACTATAAAATAATTAAAAGAAAACTAGAGGAACTTCTCGGAGTGCGATGCTTCATCCTTGGTGAATGATATATATATATACATATATATATATATATATATATGTATATATATATAGGCATTCCATTTACTGAAATAGAGATTTGAGTGCCAAAAGAATAAATATGACAAAAAATTTACAAGATGAGAATGCTCTCAGTACAAGTAAAAAGAAAAACAATATAGGAGCCTGGTTGTGAGAACTTATGTATTGATTTTGCTTAAGGAATTACGGATGCACATCATCATCCTTGACAGCCATAGTGGGGCTGAATTGCAGACATCCATTCCCCTTTCTAGAGAGTTCCACTTTTAATGTGCAGACATCAAGATCAAAAGGAGCATGTTTCTGATTTGCGGCCTCCAGTATGTCATTCATTAGCCAGACCCCCACAAGATAACCACTGACGAATTTTCTTTATGTTGACCTCATCCACTCCTCAGAAGGTGAGAAGAATACCTTCACCTGGACTTGGCCAGGATTTCTCTGTGTTACACTTGTTCCAAAGAAGGTATATGCTTGCTAGTCAATCCACACGCTTAGTAAATAATTGGACGTAAGTACCGCACAGACTCATTAAAAGGGATGTCAATCTTCCAGTGTGGACCTGATTTCCATAAAATACCAGCAAGAAAAAGGTAAGAAAAACATCCCTGCCTCGCAGTAATTCAGAAACATCATGGGAATGGAAAAGTGAGGGTGGAAAGAAAAGAAATCAGAATTGCCTCATAGCCAGTGATCATCTCTGGCATGGTGGCCATTATTCCCACAATGAGAGATTGGCTGATAGGAAGAGGCGCACTTGCATGCTTAGGTAGGGAAACAGGAGAAAATGCACAACAACCAGAAGGGCAAATGGGCAGAGAGTTCATGCAAATCTCACTAGTACTAATAGGCTCTATGTAGAATAAAATGAAATAAAGCAGACTAAATGAAATGCTGGCATCAACAGGGACAAGGGGGAGTAGTGGAAATACATTAAAACGAACATTGCACTCTGAGCATAACAATGATAATATGTTTTAAGATACGAAGTTCCACGTTCTTCTCGGCGCAAGCAAACCTTGATGTGGAAAGAGACAGTTAAGCGGAAGGTTTAGATAGGCTGGTCAACCCAGTGAAAGCCAAGGCCAAAGAAGGAGCTATGAGGGGGTTTTCTGTGGGGAAAGCCCACAGATTAGGGTCACTCGACCCCTTATGCCTCACGTAGCCCTTTTCCCGATGCTCTCTTGTTCACTTCAGATAAGACCCCTTTCTGTGACCTAGACGGTGGAGAAGTGTGGCACAATGGTTAGAGCAGCAGACCCTGCAGCAGAGATCTGGCCCGGGACCAGGTTTCAATTCCTGCCTTGCCGGGTCTTGGGCTCAATTCCCTTGGACCAGATAATTCTCGCCTCAGTGCCTAATCTAATTAATGGGTCCCACTCTGTAACTCTGGGCAATAGCTTGCTTAATCTCTCCAACGGCCCTGACAGTGCTTGAATGCCTGGCTTCACCCTGGGGGTTGCCCGGGAGTGGGTGCCTCACAGGGAAAAGCCAGGAGGGGTTCTACAGAGGTATGGGTACAGCACCTTGAGACCCTAACCGGTGAGTAGTGCGCTATACAAGTAAAAAGTTTAGTTTAGACGGTACTTCTGTGGTAGTCGTAGCATTTCCTTTGGTCTCTTGTTCCAGATTTGACCAATCCATCCTAAAATGGCATTTCTAGGGAAATTATTTCACTTGAAGATCCCTTTGTACTGCCGACACGACGTCATCATTTGGAAGTAGCAATTAGGAGGTGGGATTTCAAACGTGAATGTATAATGTACAACACCTTCTGTGTCCTCTGTAGTGAATAAGCCATTCTTTATGTCCACCCCTTGTATCTGTATCATAGCATACTGCGTATGCAGTTAAACCTGGTTCTCTCCTTGGCCTGTGCTGTGGCTGTCACCAGGGACTCATCAACGGGATATCAACGCGTTGCTGTTGTTCAAGGTCAGTTCATAATCTCATGTCCTTCGAGACGGACACATCCTCTCTGTCCCAATTAGGAGCATTGTTTAAGACTCTTGCGCTGCTCATAAAGCACTGTGCCAGCTGATAAGCTTCTCAAGAGAAGTGGGAAGGAGGTGAAAAGCACTAGATTCAACACATTTAACACTGGAACATTTTTCATAAGTGTACAGGTTCACTTTAATCATTCTGCCCAATTAGCCATGTCGAGTCCATTGCTTGCCCTACCCCTTTAAGGCAACAAAACAACATTGTGAAGAAAATAGATTGCTGTTACTGGGTGAGGGAGTGAAACCCTACTCAAGCAGCAACCACAATACATGTCAGTGTGAAACAAAAGCAAACACTTAAGTATTCTGATCTTAACTCTCTGATAGCTTGGTAAAAAGCAGTCAGACTTTGCTTAGAGACAATGTGTAAAGTTTTTATGCAGTGCTTCAAACAGTAATAAAGTGAATACACAACTCAAGAAAAAATCCCTCATTTTAGAAACATAGAGTAAAATTGAATACATTATTTGACAACAAAACAACAAAAATCCAGTTAGTGGAAACGGAGATATGTAAATTTAAAGATTTAGGAAAAAATGGTGCTTAAAAGCACAAAGCGCCAACTGTGGTTGTCTGCTTGCACTGGAACGGAACAAAGTCACAAGTTAAGTTTGACTGCGATGGAGAGCATGCCGAAAACAGGGATCAAATTAGGGCCCCTGAACAAAGTACCTTAAATCCTGACTGCGAGGCATTGTGAGATCCCTTGTTGAGGATGCTTTGGTCAGCAGCAATTCTGATGAGCTGCAGGCTGTGATGTGAAATCCTGCATCAAGGATGCATTGCTCAGTTGTGTCTCTGAGGAGTTGCAGGGCTTTGATGCAAAATTTGTTTTGAGGAGGCGTCATGCTGCAGCAGTTCAGAAGAGCTCGGGGGTCCTGCGCCAGCGATGCATTGTGAAGGGCGATTCTGATGTGGAGCTGTGAGAAGTTGCAATGCACTGCATCGGTTCTGCCCCAAAAGACTACAGCTACACTGGCAGAGCACTTTCAGGCCAACTTCCAAGGGTCCAGGACTAGGGTAGCACCATCTATGTGCAGAGTTTGAGGAGGGTGGAGCCTTTCCTGTCCCTGAGGCTCTGATTAGAAGGCCAGTCAGCTAGCCCTTGGAGTCACCCTGGTGGTTCTAGGGTCAAGAGACGATTCCAGTCCTTCGCAGGCAGCAGGGGAGTGGAGTAGCAGTCTTTCTTGCAGCAGAGCAGCACAGCGAACATTTAATTGGTCCAGACGTGTACTGAAGAGTTGAGTCTGAGGGTCCAATATTTATTCCTGGTGCCCATTTTAAAGTAAGAGAAACTTCTGGTGTCCTCCCTCTGAAGAAACGTCTGGAATTTCATGCATGCCTGTCATGGTTTCAGCTTTTCTAGGGTCACAAAAGACCAGTGTGAAACCCTTTGTAAGTGTGGTGAGGTAGATCCTGTATGATGCGCATGTGTAGTAGGTGACAGCTTTGGCCCCTTATCAATTCAGAAAAGGCTCATCCTGCCAACACGTATTCCCCCTTTGTCTCACTGTCTGGGAGCAACACACAAAGACCAACTGCCAGCTACACCAGGTCCTCCTACCAAGGACACAGGATGCAGGCACAAAAAGATTGTGGCATGAAAATGCCAAGTTTCTAAAAGTAGCTCTTTCAGAACTGTGACTTAAAGTCCAACTGTGCCACTAAAGAGGGTTTTAAATTGCAATTCTTTAAACACCAAACTCAACACTCCCACCTGCTTCCAATGGAAAGTTATCACGTTAAATGTAAAAAAGGTAACCCAATGTTACACTATGGGAGAGGTAAACCTTCCAGGAGTGAAAAACAAATATAAGAAGTTTTCATTATTTGGACTTGAGAAAGGTAAAAGTACATGTCTAACTTTTTAAATGCACTGAGCCGTGTCCTATGAGAAGTTTTAGGGGTGATTTTATGTATTAAAAAGGAAAGGTTAGTCCTGGCACAAGTTTTATTTTGCCAGGTCAAAATAGCAGTTTAAAACTGCACACACAGGCAGCAATGGCAGGCCTGAAACATGTTTAAAAGGGTTAGTTAAGTGGGTGACACAATCTGTGCTACAGGCCTACTAGTAGCATTTACATTATAGGCCCAGTTACAAGTAGTGTCACTTCACTAGGTAAATTCAAGTAAATGAAAAGACCAATTGGGTGGAAGCAAATGTTAGTATGTTTTAGGGACAGAGCAGAAGCACTTTAGCACTGATTGGCAGTGCTAAAGTATGCAGGTTTCTTAGGCCAGCAATTATGAAGCCAGCAAAAATAGGAGGCTGGGAGGTAAATAGTTGGGGAAAACTACACCAAGCAATTGCCCTTCATATAATGAAACCAGTTGTAAAATCCTGAATTCCATTATGCATTATGACAAATTTCCCAGGAAATGTATAGGGAACAGATCTTGAACATTTCACCAGCTTGTGGGTGACCTTGTATGGGTGTATGTTTAGGTGTGAATGTGTTTGTGTATGTTTGGGAAATAAAATGCTAAGAACTGATTATGAGCATTTCAGAGAGTTATGGGACAAATATGTAGTCGATAAAATGAGATACCCTAGGGTTTGGAATTTCAAATGAGCAATAACATGCAAATGTAGGTGCTCTAACAAAAAAGGTGCATACGTCGGCATTTACCAGGCCTTTTTCCTATTAGAGTTTTGAAGGTTTGACATGTAGAAGTTAATCCAGAGATAAAGTCCTGGTAATTGGAGAGTGCAATAAATTCAGCACTGCATGACATTGCAATCCCTGAGCAAACAAGTATTTCTGAAGAGAGCTTAAAAAGTAAGTGTGTGGGGAGTGTGTGGGGAGGTAGACAAGCGAAGGCTGTGGGAAAATTGTATGTGTACTGATCATGAAAGAAAGGATGGGTAAAGGAAGGCCAATAGAGAAGCATTTGGATGCTACTGTTTTCCAAATGAGAAGGAGAGCGATTCAGATTCTTCCTCTTTCCTTCACTAGGGTACTCTAGGAGGCAAATATTAATCAAGCAATGACTTGCTTGATTACTGTACAACCCGAAACAGTAAGGACAACACCTTTATGCATCTTCCAGTGCTAGTGTTATGTTTCAGTTCAGTGCATCCAGTTATCTTCTTAATTGTGTGAAGCAGCACAATAACTGGTTCTGCTCCATTACTATCTACATGTTAATCAATGTGCTAACATGCTAATCTATTTGTTATCATGTGACAGCATAACTGTATAATTAAGCCAGACTCATATAATCAAAGTATAATCAATGCATTACTTAAGACAGCTAAAACCATAATCGAGATTATGACACTTAGCATGATTGTGAGTAGGCCTGACCCAACCCTTGTAAAACTCTTTTGCGTATTTTCAATGCAATGTTCTTCTCAAACTGTTCTCATGCTTTCGTTTAGGTATCCTATCTACTTTGTTAGTTAGAATAGACTTTTGTTTATGCTGAAAAACAGTTAAATTAGGGAGCCTTAATTGAAACTTGGCCGTGAGCATGTTGTGCTTTGGGTTGGGAAAGAGACTCCTGTACCAAGCAGATCAGACCATTGATATTTTCCAAGGTTCTACAGATGTAGACTTCTTGGTTCGGTGAGGGGAAAGTGGGGCTGTTCCGTCTCCTAGAAGACGGTGTATTTTGCTTAGTCTATACAGAAGGAACTGGGGGGACAAACCTTCCAGAGCCTTCCATTTTACCTTAATTTGATGCTTTCCTAAATTAGTTAAGCAGATTGTGCCCTGACTTCGCTGAGGGAAGACCTTTCCTGAAATCTGCTGATTTCCCTTAACTGTAGTATTGAACTTCATACTTGAACACCTGTACCTATTTTCCCCGTACCTTGATTTGCTTCAACAGATGCTGACACCTTCCACTTAGAATTTCAACTTGCCACTTTTTATGACTTATTTAGCCTGTGGAAGTTCCTTTATGGAATCTATATATTTCCTGTTTTGTATTCTGTACATCATTATATTTGGCATCTTCTTCTACATAATATACACATTTAGATTGAATGATCAAATGAACATGTATGCTTTTTTCATAAATTGATTTACTGTTTTATTAGTTTGTAACTTTGACTAAATTTGTTAATAAAACCTTCATGGTTTGGACACCATCCTCTATTTTGTTTTTGTGTCATCAAATTGGTTTCACTGTAATGGAAATATTGTGCTGATGCTAGCTCCTTTCATACACTTACAGTCGATAATCAAAGGCCCAGTCGACCAGTGGCACAACTTGATTGATGACTGCACCAGAGTTTTAAGATACAAGAAAGTGTGCCGATCAGATGCAAACAGTAAGCCTCACCATACACCCTAACTATTTAGGAACACAAATAGTGAGCACCACACCACTTTAGGAGATTAACTGATTTGCAATGCATTATTCTCAATAGTATTAATATGTCACTTTGTATAGCTTACTTTACAAAGTTGTAATACACATGTAAATATGTGTACTCTAAGTCTAATATTCTATCAGTATCTTTTTCATTCAGCAGTAGTGTGACCACCTCACTCTAGGTCATTACACATGCTGTTTCCAGCCCGTAAATTTGAGGTGAACTCATTAGATGTACAGACCTGAAAACAATTTGTAGATGAAAAGATTGAGACTGTCTACATAATGCCATGGAGTGAGGTAGTCACCCTGTTCATCAGATCCCTAATTTACATACTACATAAGAAATATAACAAACCATTAGACATTTATATTTATGAATTTAGCCAGGATCTGTTTCCTATCACTGACATATGGCATAACGCAACCATATGAACCCTATCCAGAGACTGAAACTGATGTAGAAGAAAGCAGTCCTGGAAACGTCCCTAGTTCTTGAAGCCCAAATTCTTAACAGAGTAACTAGTCTTACACACCATATTTATTGAGATATGAGATGTGGTAAAAGTAAATGGCTACCAGAAATTGTTATTGACAGGTATTGGCACACATAAAAAATATATATGTAGAACGACGATAGAGCCTGGACCACACAAAGGCAGACCAATAAAAGGTGAAATAGGCCTAGTCCGTTGCAGGATCAGGATCAGGATTGGTCATGAAGAAATACATAATCTGCAGATATTTAAAACATTATTTGTGGGCACACCAACAAGGCATTGCAGATTTTAGAGTCTCCCCTTATTCAATGTGAGCCTAGGGCATGTAATTAACATTGTGAGACAGGTAAGGGTGGAGAAAAAGAGTCTCCATTGCAGGCTTCATATGAGGCTAAGTCATGTTTCTTTCCTGACTCTTGGCATCTTTACACCAAGAAAGCTTTTCACCAGTCTGACTGAAAATATCTGCAGTGGCTTTAGATAATTTCCTATTAACCATGCCCTCTCCCAGACATGGCACAATGTTACTTGCCCCTGTTGGCACTTACTCATATGTCAGACCAGTCATTCTCCAGTTTGTTTTGTTAGTTCAAATATATTTGGTATGATCACAAAAACGTAAATTGGTGCCAGGAGCTCACCCACACCTCATGGTTTAGTCTTCTAACATTGTTATTTGTTTCAGAGAGATAATAAACGAATGGGTACTAGCTCTTCTAACTTCTTGGCCACTTGGTATCTTTATGATGTGCATAGAATTGCCTAATTAGAACTCTCCTTAAAAGAGCTCTAATCCTTAATCCAACCTCTCATCTTCACAGAGGGCCAGCTTTGTCATAGTATTGCATCTTCCTTGTGAAATGCAAGGGAATGCAAGGGCAACGCAACACTAAAGTCAGATTTATCAAGCCACACAAGGCCACCCTGTGTGGCCCTCCATGGCTTGATAAATCTGAAGAAACGCTATGCAGCTCAAATCGCTGGCTTGCGTTAGTCTGACCCAGGGAGGAGTTCTATGGGTGGAACGTGGGTGTTCCTACTCATCCACCCATGGATTTTATGCACAATCGTTCATTTACCATTAGTGGGAGACCTAGGAATGCATCAAAATGACATGTCTCCCCAGGGGACGTGGAACAAGGAGAAATATCTTTATTTCTCCTCATTTTTGCCTCTTTCTACTTGTGCTGCATTTTGCAGCACACATACAAAGAAGAAAACACCTCTGAGTATTGTTTTGTCCCTTCCTTCACAAAAACAAACCTTTCTGCAATCCATGCACCATTGCCCCATGATGCAAGGGTGCCTGCATTGGTGTTAGGCAGCTAAAAGAGTGCCAGTGCACTGAAAGGACAGGAATTCACCGTATAATGTTAAATAGGGTGCATTCCTATCTTTTCCCTTTCACGCAGCACAGCAAGGTGGCTTACTGCGTTGCACTCTGTGAAAGTATGATAAATCTGGGTCATAGTGTCTCTCAAACATTTAACATTTCCATTACTTTGCTGCTAACAAATGCTTCAACATATGCTGGCTCTCATACTCATTTTAGAATCAGCGGCATAATTCTGATCATGCTCTAATCTCATGCATGGCTCTTCTTGTTAATCACACCCAATTAAACCATCTCTTACATAAAATATACCATATGTATACCTCCTTATTGGGATTCATACCTTGGTCACGAATTTACAAATAAACATTGTTGGACCTGGCTTTTTGACAGGGTCATCCCCAAACTTTTTGCCTTCCTCCTTTTCTTTTTCTGACCTCATTTTTGCTGGTTTTTAGACTCTGCGCACTTTACCACTGCTAACCAGTGCTAAAGTACATATGCTCTCTCCCTTTAAACATGGTAACTTTGGATCATACCTGATTGGACTATTTAATCGACTTATAAATCCCTAGTAATGTGCACTACATGTGCCTAGGGCCTGTAGATTAAATGCTACTAGTGGACCTGCAGCACTGGTTGTGCCACCCACTTAAGTAGCCCCCTTAACCTTGTCTCAGGCTTGCCCTTACAAGGCCTGTGTGTGCAGTTTCACTGCCACCTCGACTTGGCATTTAAAAGTACTTGCCAAGCCTAGAACTCCCCTTTTTCTACATATAAGTCACCCTTAATGTGTGCCCTAGGTAACCCCTAGAGCAGGGTGCTGTGTAGGTAAAAGGCAGGACATGTACCTGTGTAGTTATATGTCCTGGTAGTGTAAAACTCCTAAATTCGTTTTTACACTACAGTGAGGCCTGCTCCCTTCATAGGCTAACATTGGGGCTGCCCTCATACACTGTTGAAGTGGCAGCTTCTGATCTGAAAGGAGCAGGAAGGTCATATTTAGTATGGCCAGAATGGTAATACAAAATCCTGCTGACTGGTGAAGTCGGATTTAATATTACTATTCTAGAAATGCCACTTTTAGAAAGTGAGCATTTCTTTGCACTTAAATCCTTCTGTGCCTTACAATCCACGTCTGGCTGGGCTTGGTTGACAGCTCCTTGTGCATTCACTCAGACACACCCCAAACACAGGGTACTCAGCCTCACTTGCATACATCTGCATTTTGAATGGGTCTTCCTGGGCTGGGAGGGTGGAGGGCCTGCTCTCACACAAAGGACTGCCACACCCCCTACTGGGACCGTGGCAGACAGGATTGAACTGAAAGGGGACCTGGTGCACTTCTTAGCCACTCTTTGAAGTCTCCCCCACTTCAAAGGCACATTTGGGTATAAAACAGGGCCTCTGCCCTACCTCGTCAGACACTTGCTGGAGAAGAAACCTGAACCAGAAACTACATCCTGCCAAGAAGAACTGCCTGGCTGCTCAAAGGACTCACCTGTCTGCTTTCTACAAAGGACTGCTGCCTTGCTGTTGGACTGCTGCCTTGCTGAACTCTTGTCTGGCTGTGAAAGTGCTCTCCAAGGGCTTGGATAGAGCTTGCCTCCTGTTCCCTGAAGTCTCAGGACCAAAAAGACTTCTCTCTTTCACTTGGACGCTCCGTGCGCCGAAAATTTCGACGCACAGCTTGTTCCGCGGCGAGAAAAACGCCGCACACCGACGCTGATTGACGCGACGCTCTTGGGACGACCGAAAATCCGACGCACGGCTTCGCAAGGACAACGCCGCCGGACCTCTAGAGGAGAAATCGACGCGACTCCTGCCGCGAGATCGTAATTTTGACGCGCAGCCCCGCAGAACGACGCGCATCCGGAAAACAAGCAGGAAAATCCACGCACAGACCCGGGACATCTGGTAATCCCCGCGATCCATGAAAAGAGACTGTCCGCGCGCCGGAAAACGACGCACGACTTCCCGCGTGGAAAATAACGACGGAAGTCTGTGTGTGCTGGGGAGAAATCGACGCACACACTCTTTTTCCACGCACCTCTCCTTTTGTGGCCCTCTGAGGAGATTTTTCCACTCTAAACCAGGTACTTGTGCTTGAAAGAGACTTTGTTTATATTCTAAAGACTTAAGACACTTTATATCACTTTTCAGTGATATCTCTACAATTTCTCATTGCAACTTTATTCTTTTTGACCTACAATTATCCTGATAAATATTATATATTTTTCTAAACACTGTTTGGTGTATTTTTGTGGTGCTATATGGTGGTATTGTATGATTTATTGCACAAATACTTTACACATTGCCTTCTAAGTTAAGCCTGACTGCTCGTGCCAAGCTACCAGAGGGTGGGCACAGGATAATCTTGGATTGTGTGTGACTTACCCTGACTAGAGTGAGGGCATTTGCTTGGACAGGAGGTAACCTGACTGCCAACCAAAAACCCCATTTCTAACATTGGTGATCAGCGGTGAGGATAGGACTTGTATTTGTGCAGTGACATACAGTAGCTAAGTATTTCACTACCTACCCACAGTTGAAGGTCAACTTGGCTTTTTATCTCTTTTTGCAAATCTGTTTTTTCCTGACAATTTTCAAAAACTAAATCCTCACTCAACATGTCTCTGAGTGGGTCTCAGACAGGGGACTTTGACCCAGTCCAGTTGGATACATATACGGTCAAACAACTAAGAGGATTCTGCAGGGCATTGAGGGTACCCACCCAAGGGGCCTCCAGAAAGGAGGACTTTCAAGTGGCGCTGAGGGCCTGGGCAGAAGCCGATTTAGAGGATGATGAGGAAGAGGAGCCAGAAAATGGCACCTCAGAGGAATTTTCACTATCTGTGGATGGTGTTACCACTGCAATTGTGCCCCCTTCCAGACCAGGGAGCAGTGTCTCTATGCAAAGCCTGACCGCAGAGGAAAGGAGAGAGGAAAGGGAGTTCCAATTGCAAATGGCAAAACTGAAAATTGAGGCTCAACAGGAGGAGAGAAGGGCAGAGAGAGAAGCCAAACAAGCTGAGGCTGAAAGAGCAGCCAAACAGATTGAAGCTGAAAGAACAGCCAAACAGATTCAAGCAGAAGCTGAAAGGGCAGCCAAACAAGCGGAAGCTGAAAGAGCAGCCAAACAGGTGGAAGCTGAAAGACCTTTGGCTGAAAATAAACTATTGTTGGCTCATGAACTGAGTCTCAAGGAGCTGGAGATCAAGGCGAGACAGTCTGAATCCAGCAATAATGGTGGCAGCATACAGACAGGACCTGCTGGAGAAAAGAAGGTTCGTATACCCAAAAATGTGGTGCCCAGTTTTGTGGTGGGAGATGACATAGATAAATGGTTAGCTGCTTATGAAGTTGCACTAAGGGCTCATGAGGTTCCTGAAGGGCAATGGGGGGTAGCTATGTGGGGTTATGTGCCGCCATTGGGGAGGGACACACTTCTCACATTGGATCAACCGTATCAAAACACATACCCACTTCAGAAAGCCACTTTACTTGCCAAGTTTGGGCTGACCCCTGAGGGATACCGTCAGATGTTCAGGGACAACACCAAACAAAACACACAAACATGGGTAGATTTCTTTGACTTTTCCAGTAAGGCACTGAATGGATGGGTGCGGGGCAACAAAGTAAATGGCTATAAAGGGTTATATGACTTGATTCTGAGAGAGCATATGCTTAATACTACTTTTACAGAGTTGCGCCAGCACTTGGTAGATAGTAAGCTGACTGATCCCAGGAAGCTTGCTATGGAGGCGGACCTCTGGGCAATCACCAGAGTGTCCAAAAAGGTATCTGGGAGTGACTCCGAGAAGGGTAGTTCCGGTTCCCCCCAACAAAGTGAGGGGGAGGTTAGAAATGACCCAGACGAGTCCCAGAGTAAGGGGGGAAGAAAGGGTTCCCATACCTCATCTGAGAAACAGGGTGGGGGTTCTGGTGGGCAGTGGCCTAAAGCATCCCATTCCCAACCCCGCTGCTTTGAGTGTTCCTAGATAGGACACAGGAAGGGGGACTCTGTCTGTCCAAAGAACTCACCCAATATTGGGACCTCTACAGGGGTGGCCCATGTGGCCTAAGGGGAATGTAGTCCCCAGGGGCAGGTCGTAGACCATGCCTTCATCTCCTTTAGTTGGGAGGTGGACTCAGAGGGTAAACTGGTGATCCCTGAGGGTGGGAGCCGTCACTTCCACCAGGTGGGAGTGAATGGGATCCCAGTCACTGCTCTGAGAGACACAGGGGCTAGTCTTACCATGATGGTGGAGAGACTAGTGTCACCAGAGCAGTACACCGGACAGGTGTGTAGAGTGACTCCAGCCATTGGGGAAGATTTCTTCCGCCCCATGGCCTGGGTGTCCCTAGAGTGGGGTGGGGAGGTGACCCAGAGGCAGGTCATAGTTAGTCCCCAGCTGCCCATTGACTGCATTCTGGGGAATGAGTTTCCCTTAGTGTCAGGAGAGCTGAGAGGGCCAACCCCCAAGGGTGCCCTAACAGTTCAGATGTCTGGCAGTACCACTCCCCAGAGGAGGGTATGTAAGCCCTGATGGGGAGGCACGGGGAGGAAGGACTCACCCCTGTCCTCTGTTAGCCTCAGAGTACAGACCCTGGGCTGTGGGACCAGTATCAGGGACCCACCCCTGACCTGGTGAGAGTGGAGAAGGGGTGCAAGACCCCTGGGGTTACTACCCCCCATTCTGGGATGCTACAGGAATCCCTTGGGAGCTCCCTACCAGTCCCCCAGTTGGAGGAGAAGCTCAGCCAACGGCCCCCCTCAGGTTCTCCACCTAGCAGTGGATGGTCAGGGGCCTGGCTCATAACACTGACAGCTATCAGTGGCATCTGTTGGTTTCTGTCCTTGTGGGCAGAGTTTTCCCTGGGTTGGGGACAGAAGTCAGACCCAAGGAATGGAATGGGCCACATCACTTTGTTGGCCATGGTGATACTGTCTGCATACTGGGATGCATCTGTAAGCAAATTAAAGTTAGGAGCTGTACAGATGGGGTCCTCAGGTGATGAGAAGGGTTCCCCATGGGCCAGATCAGTGGCCCCAGAGAGTATAGACAAAGAAGCCTCACTGAGTTCAGAAAGGCGTAGAACTGGCGAGTGCCCCTGCAGTAGTGGGTCATTGTCCATGTTCTATCGCCTTATGCAGGGAAGTCCATCAAAGTGTTGATTAGACTACCCTGGCTTTAGGCTGGGAGGGGGTCATGTTGGACCTGGCTTTTTGACAGGGTCATCCCCAAACTTTTTGCCTTCCTCCTTTTCTTTTTCTGACCTCATTTTTGCTGGTTTTTAGACTCTGCGCACTTTACCACTGCTAACCAGTGCTAAAGTACATATGCTCTCTCCCTTTAAACATGGTAACTTTGGATTATACCTGATTGGACTATTTAATCAACTTATAAGTCCCTAGTAATGTGCACTACATGTGCCTAGGGCCTGTAGATTAAATGCTACTAGTGGACCTGCAGCACTGGTTGTGCCACCCACTTAAGTAGCCCCCTTAACCTTGTCTCAGGCTTGCCCTTACAAGGCCTGTGTGTGCAGTTTCACTGCCACCTCGACTTGGCATTTAAAAGTACTTGCCAAGCCTAGAACTCCCCTTTTTCTACATATAAGTCACCCTTAATGTGTGCCCTAGGTAACCCCTAGAGCAGGGTGCTGTGTAGGTAAAAGGCAGGACATGTACCTGTGTAGTTATATGTCCTGGTAGTGTAAAACTCCTAAATTCGTTTTCACACTACTGTGAGGCCTGCTCCCTTCATAGGCTAACATTGGGGCTGCCCTCATACACTGTTGAAGTGGCAGCTTCTGATCTGAAAGGAGCAGGAAGGTCATATTTAGTATGGCCAGAATGGTAATACAAAATCCTGCTGACTGGTGAAGTCGGATTTAATATTACTATTCTAGAAATGCCACTTTTAGAAAGTGAGCATTTCTTTGCACTTAAATCCTTCTGTGCCTTACAATCCACGTCTGGCTGGGCTTTGTTGACAGCTCCTTGTGCATTCACTCAGACACACCCCAAACACAGGGTACTCAGCCTCACTTGCATACATCTGCATTTTGAATGGGTCTTCCTGGGCTGGGAGGGTGGAGGGCCTGCTCTCACACAAAGGACTGCCACACCCCCTACTGGGACCCTGGCAGACAGGATTGAACTGAAAGGGGACCTGGTGCACTTCTTAGCCACTCTTTGAAGTCTCCCCCACTTCAAAGGCACATTTGGGTATAAAACAGGTCCTCTGCCCTACCTCATCAGACACTTGCTGGAGAAGAAACCTGAACCAGAAACTACATCCTGCCAAGAAGAACTGCCTGGCTGCTCAAAGGACTCACCTGTCTGCTTTCTACAAAGGACTGCTGCCTTGCTGTTGGCCTGCTGCCTTGCTGAACTCTTGTCTGGCTGTGAAAGTGCTCTCTAAGGGCTTGGATAGAGCTTGCCTCCTGTTCCCTGAAGTCTCAGGACCAAAAAGACTTCTCTCTTTCACTTGGACGCTCCGTGCGCCGAAAATTTCGACGTACAGCTTGTTCCGCGGTGAGAAAAACGCCGCACACCGACGCTGAACGACGCAACGCTCTTGGGACGACCGAAAATCCGACTCACGGCTTCGCAAGGACAACGCCGCAGGACCTCTAGAGGAGAAATCGACGCGACGCCTGCCGCGAGATCGTAATTTTGATGCGCAGCCTCGCAGAACGACGCGCATCCGGAAAACAAGCAGGAAAATCCACGCACAGACCCGGGACATCTGGTAATCCCCGCGATCCATGAAAAGAGACTGTCCGCGCGCCGGAAAACGACGCACGACTTCCCCGCGTGGAAAATAACGACGCAAGTCCGTGTGTGCTGGGGAGAAATCGACGCACACACTCTTTTTCCACGCACCTCTCCTTTTGTGGCCCTCTGAGGAGATTTTTCCACTCTAAACCAGGTACTTGTGCTTGAAAGAGACTTTGTTTATATTCTAAAGACTTAAGACACTTTATATCACTTTTCAGTGATATCTCTACAATTTCCCATTGCAACTTTATTCTTTTTGACCTACAATTATCCTGATAAATATTATATATTTTTCTAAACACTGTGTGGTGTATTTTTGTGGTGCTATATGGTGGTATTGTATGATTTATTGCACAAATACTTTACACATTGCCTTCTAAGTTAAGCCTGACTGCTCGTGCCAAGCTACCAGAGGGTGGGCACAGGATAATCTTGGATTGTGTGTGACTTACCCTGACTAGAGTGAGGGCATTTGCTTGGACAGGAGGTAACCTGACTGCCAACCAAAAACCCCATTTCTAACAAACATATATTATTTGGTGTGCATGTACCTCAGAAACAACATAACGTGTATTCGTAAAGCACATGTACACTCCAAAGGTTTTATTGGTTCTGAATACAGATTTATTTTATTGTCAAACATATTAATGATACTTATGTTATCATCCTCAGAAAGAAGAAAAACTGGGACTGGGATTGGGATTTTCTTCTGTGACTGAGGTTTCTGCATTGGATACCTTCTCCCACTGGCATGCTTCTAGTTAAATACGCAAATACACCCAATGAAGGCACCGCACACTTACTAGAAGAAGAGAGAGGGTGCGTGTGTGTGTATGAGGTAAGGTTGAGAACACAGCTACACGCATGGAGAAGAATGGAAAGCAGCGAAAGGGAGACCAAGACTTTGAAAGGGCTGGAGGGAGAGAGAAGGCAAGTAGTGAACAGGTCGATGAAACAGAAAGTAGAAAATAGAGTGTAAATACCGATAAAGAAAGAGAGGAGGCAAGAAGAAACGTGAGAAAGAGAAAAAACTGAGTAAACAGGAAACAATCACTGAAAAATAGGCACAAGTCATTTTGTGTATCTAAATTGGACAGGATTGTGCCTTAAAAATAGCCATGATTTTAGTTACCAAATGGAGAGCAGCAGGTTTACCTTGTTCCATTCAAACTTCTATACTAACGAAGTCCCCAGTCTGCATTGATGGACGAGATGTTCAATATTTTGCCATAGCTGTTCATTTCTGCACTTTTACCAATGCTAAGATCTGTGCATTTGATTGTGAAGCGACCGCATTGGTATTGTAATCAGTTATATTTACTATGACGGCGTTGGTGAAGGACAGCATTGTTTCCCAGGTCCTAAAATAATTGTAAACATTATGTATGAACATTTTTTTTAAATTTTAATATCTTATTCACATCAGGAAAGTAATTTGTCCATGGGCCAGAGAGTAAGTTTATAATATAATTTTAATATGTGTTACACTTCCTTCCCTCACCTACTCACTTCAGATTGAAAATGTATGGTATTAGAGGGAAGGAATGCCATATCTTAAACTGCTCTCACACTCCGAGTGTTTTTAATCTCTCTCTCTCTCTCTTCCTTCATTTCTCGCTCACTCTCTACTAGACACATACCCAGTATATAAATTTTAAATAAATATTTAAAGTGTGTAAAACAATAAACACAATAATGCACAAAACGACAAAAGTACCCTAAAGGTAAACAACATTTAATGCACAGCTAGCATTCCTCTTTACAGCTTTTGGGATCACAAGGCATTACAATTTGGCAATTCTGGAGACGTCATGTCTCATTTTTAACAACTGTGCAAATTTTAAAGTTCAAGGGTGCACTTCGTCGTGTATATTTGCTGATATGTGTTGAGTAAATTGCTTTAATTCTGTGTTTAATGCTTTTCATAAGAACAAAATATGATGATCTGTTGTTTGTGTGGCTACAGCATAACTTAAACCACCACTTAATAACAGGAACAGACGACTGAGAGCCCACCACTTCAATAAGATGAACCTGATTCCCATGGAGGATCATATGGGATCTGCTCAATTCAGGATCCTTTGACATGACACTAGAGAAAGGCAGTAAATGTGATGACATCCTAAATGTTTCATTCTCACTTGAGTGGAGTGGTGTGTGCTTCATTCTGATTTGGAATCTAGCCCTAATTTACAAGGCATTTGCACCACTGTTGCGTTTTTTTCTTTTTTGATCCAGCGGTGGTCCCAGCAGTGCTTTACACGGCTCCAGATTTACAGACATAGATTGGGCCCAACCCATCAGTTTGTAATCCCTTGAGTCACATTATACGTGCACCAGGTATAATGGATGCAGGGTAGGCATTCCCATGGGAAAAGTCACACAAAACTGACGCAGTTAATTTACATTTCACTTTGTAATTCTGCAAATTCACTACATGAGAACATTGCTGCCTGCTCAGAGCAGGAGTAAAATTGACGGAGGGCTTTTCTATATGGGAGACTCCTCGCATTGCTGGAGTAGCTTCATGTTTTTTATGCTAGTCCAGCAATGCGTGAGTTTAGTGCCAACAGATGCGTCAGAATTTCTGGAGCATCTGTGAAAATGTGTGCCATGGATCTCTGTATTGTAAATACAGCACTTCCATGGGGTCGTTAGGGGATCTTAGGGCAGCACAAAAAATCCGACACATTGGAGCTGATGTATCAGATTTTTGCAAATGAGGCCCCAAGATTTAATCGGCTCACTCCTTACAAGCTGTTGGCTCTCTTTGAGTGAGGAGAAGAAATGCTTAATCTGGTACATTCATCCCATCCTATTAGATGTGCTCTCTGCGCCAGCTCCCCCTTATGCCAATGACAGACCTTGGAAATTACAGACCAGCACCACCTCTTAGAGGTAGGCATGCACTGGAATATTTCACCATGGGTATCACATATGATTTCATATAATTACTTCAAAGGCAGTGACAATAAGGTGAATAAGTTGGACAGCTCCCAATTGTGCTGTTACCAAGCTACAAAGCGCGCTAGTGACCTGTTAGTAAAGGACAGGGCTTTCACAGACAACATAGCACTCAAAAGCTTGCAATTTATTTCCACCTAGATACTCGTTATACCCACTTGATGCACTCTATTCAAATAATGCAGCAGCTTGGGTTCATAATTACACTCCAGGTTGACAAAGAGAGTCAATAATTTGTGGTTCTTCTCCAAACATACCCAAAGAGTTCCAATATCAAATTCAGAGTGTCTTTTTAGTGCCTTGAGTTTCAGTTCTACTTTGACATACCAGAGGCCATGTTAGCCTCCAGAGCAGTGCAGCAGAAACTATCACCTGTTTTCCTAGCACTCAATCTCTGGCCTAGCATGCACCCACTGTTTCCAGCACGCCCACTGAACCCAGAGCAACCTGCATGTTCAGTGTCTTCAGCATGCAGTGCATCCAACCACCACCCTGTGCCTTAAGCAACAATGGCCACAACCCTCTCCACCTATAAAGGCACCACTTCGTCTGTGACCAATCACCTTGCTTCTTGACTTCTTGACTACATGTGTACCTGGGCATTTATTTTTTAAGCATGTGTGATGAATAATCGCTCCTAACAAGAACTCTTGTTTGGTGTTTCTTAGTAATGCCATTGAGTTTCTTTGACTTTGCATTACTAGTCCTGAGGGAGAAATAATGATGGAAGTATCTTCATCCCTTAGTCAAACCTATGTACTGGATGTGTTTGACGAGATGTGGGATACAAGGAACTTTGTAAACCGTCTCCTCTGACATTCCTAATCAAGATAGCTTGGTGACAGGGAGAAGAGCTCCCTGTGTACATTACACCATATAAATGTAATGGAAACATGAGTTCTGCAACACAAGACCTATAATTCCCCACGGAGATTGTTCACCACGCTCTCTGAAAAACTAAGGTTCATGTAGTATATAAATATTGTAGTCTTGACACACATAATGGTTGAGAATTCTGTACGTGTTGGGGAAACTGAAAATGTGGTTTCAGAACAGAAATAAATACAGCCTTTGACTAAATGTGAATATCTTACCCGATCCGGAGATACTTTAACTGTAGATAAATTGGATCAAGACTTGTCTCCGAAATACGCTGGTTCTGATCAAACACTGCCTCCAGACTTAATCTTCCACTACTTTTTTGTGTTTAAACACAGAGAATTACTTTGGAGAATGTGGATTTTACTTGTAATGGACACTAATGCTTTACGATTTATGACAATTTTTATTCCGAAGCTTACGAGGCAAGCTTTATGCTGCTGCTAACGTCATGACTACTAGATTTCATCCCAGCAATATGGAAGAGTTTGCAGAATGGCGGAATCTGCTAATAACAACATAGTGGGTTAGTTAGACGGCTCTCTAATCCATGCATGTTGATACTTTTGGGTATTGTTGAGAAGCTTTTGTTGTCGTTGTGTGGTCCTACCACCTCAGATGAAAGCAATCAGGCTTTATGAAGACCTGCCAAATGAGTAGTGGCTCATGTGTGTGTGTGTAACATTTATAGCATATAAGTTATTTGTTCATTTGTTTTAAAGGGTGCAAACAAATTACCATGTCGTCGCTCTTTTAGGGTGTTTTGCCCTGAAAAAGGCAAATGAACAATTAGTGAAGCGTTAGACTAGTTAAAATATATATTGAATTAGTTTATAATGTGGGCAAGGGTGTAACTTTCATTTGAGAACCCTGTAAGCCAACAAACAAAAGATTAATTATTAATTGTGAAGGTTTGGTTGGTCAAGTGGTTTACTAGATGAGCATTAGGTATGTAGTTTTCAAGGAAGGATATTTGTTAGGAAGCACGTGTATTGGTTATATTTCATTGATCAAATTAGTACCATCAGAGGAAATGGTGGGTATAAATAGAAGCTTCTTGGTGATTGCATCCACTTACAAAGTTAAATATTCAAAGGTTAGCTTGAATAGTTACACTTTAGAACCCTTTCTGAATATTGTGGTGCTTTAACTATGCTATCAGCTCTATGCCGATGGCATTTCAGCAACAGAGGTCCTGTACACAGAGGTGTCTAACATTGTTCTTCTGAATGAACCTCAGTTGGTGAAAAAATGTATTGTTGCAGCTAACTTTTCTGAATTCTATGTAATAAGTGGCCACTTTCTAAAGCTATCCTGTCCCCTTGATCCTGAATGTCTTGGGGATGCTGAAGAATTATGTGGTGTGTTCAATTGAGAACTAAGAGCCATATGTAGAGTATTTAGGAACTGTGAGTTACTAATTGCAATTCCTCACGAATTGCAATTAGGAATTGCAATTCCTAATGTACAAAACTATACAAGTTGGCAATTGAGATTAATAATGAGGTCACAACAGACCTGCCTCGTGAGTATTAATGAGGTAGGTCTCAATTTGCAACTGTTGGAGAGTGAACTATTGGTAAGGGCATGTAAGTGCATACACTTAGCAATAGACCACTAACCCCCACTAGGTTCAGTTAGGTCTCAATAAATTAACCCCATCTGAACCCTTGGTAGCTTGGCAATGACTGACAAGGCTTAACTAGTCAACGAGACAAAGGGGGTCATTACAACCCTGGCTGTACAAGACCGCCAGGGCTGAAATGACGGAAGCACCGCTGCCCAGGGGATTACGAGTCCCCCTACCGCCAGCCTTTTCCTGGCAGTTTGAACCGCCAGGAAAAGGCTGGCGGTACGGGGAGTTGCGGGGCCCCCGACAGGGCCCCATGTAGCTTTTCAGACTATGCAGGCTATGCAGACAGTGATTTGGAGCCGGCTCCTATGTTGCCGCCGAGATCCCCGCTGGGCCGGCGGGTGGAAACCAGGTTTGCGCCCGCCGGCCCAGCGGGGATCTCATAATGACCGCGGCAGGGGGTGCGGCCGCATTGGCGGACGATCGGCGGTCAGACCTTGGCGGGCGGCTGTAGCCACCCGCCAAGGTCATAATGAGGGCCTAAGTGTGCAAAGCATTCAAGCATCATAAATACACAATTAAATAAGACACAGGAATCAGTAAAAAAGTCCAAAACCAATTAATAACAATAGGAAATATTTTTATCTTTAATTTGACACCAAAACAAATAAAATCAGATAAGGGGAACCAGATATGAATTTTGAAAGATTTTGTGTTTGTTAGCACATAGAAACGAATAGCACAAACCTTGTCATTTGGTCGCACCTCGACAGGGGCAAAGTCAAAGTTTGAGGCTGAACGTGATGGAGCCCTGCTCAGCTACAGCAAGCTGGAAGCCTCGGTCAAAGTTCACCTTCGGACTTAGTACCCTTCCTCAGATACGCATCGCAGGAGACCTCGTGAATATTTCTATGTTCGGGCTTAGATGATTTTTCGAGATGAAAATCCTTCAACCGGGCCAAACCTGAATCTTGATCCGTCGTTCCTGGAGTCCTCTTCAGATACACTGTGGGGAGGTCTCAGTTAACTTTCTACGTTTGGACTTAGTCACTTATTTGGAGATTTTATTTAGGGGGATGAACCTGCAGTCCAGGCCAGGTCGAGGTTGAGGCAAGCCGGCTAGACTAACCGTGGCAGCTCAGTCCCTCTATGCAGCATTTTCAAAAAAGTTCACCAATCTTCTCCAAACTTCTGGATCTTCTTCCAGAAGGTCTTTGAATGTCCTTTAGAAATCCACAGCTCCCCCTAAGGTTCCAGAAACTCTGAGTTACTCCTTGAGGGTGCGGACTCCGACTCCCAAAATGCACCTGGCTCAAACTCCAAAAATGACCAATGGACAGTGGTTAGCTGGTCGGTTTCTTCAGGATTTGATTCAGGGGACTCTTGTTAGCTATTTTTCACCTGTAGCAAACAGGGAGTCCCTCCTTGAACCAGTTGAAGCCAGGCAAAGTCCTTCTTGTGGTGAAACTCAAGTGTGCAGCTGGTGCAGTCCTTCACGTCCAGCAGGGCACATCCAGGTCACGAGTCCAGCAGGGCAGTCCTTCTTCTTCTGTGTTCTTCCTTGTAGCGATCTGAAGTGTGGGTGCAGCTCTGTTATATTTATACTTGCTCCTGGGTGAAAAAGAGGGAGGTCCTGGGTATCCAATCACAGGCAGGCTCCTTCCCCCTTTGATGACCACTTCCTGGGAAGTGTGGCTAAAATAATTCCCAGGGAGTAACTTTCCTCAAAAATCCAACATGGCACAAAAGTGATTTTTGGAGGTTAGATCTGGTTGGGCCCACCCACTCGTATGGCTAAAAATCACAAACCCACCCCTTTCCTGCCCTCTCCTAATCTAATCAAGAGGACACCTAATTGTCTGAAGTTGCAGGATGTGAGGGAGGTGCTGGGCTGCTCCAAATGTCCTTCCCTGCCTTTGAAGACCAGTTGGGCCACCCTCCCCCGTTCCTGCTTCCCCATCTGCTGGGGCAGATCTCCTCCCCCATGCACATCCTTTGTGTTCAGCCCAGGCCACTTCGCATCTCATCAAGGCAGTTTGGCCAGGCTTCCAGAGGCTGGCCAAGCAGAGAAGGACACTACAGAGCTGAAGTTGGCAACTTTCAGGTAGAGTTTTAAAACTCTTTACCTGAACTAGTTATATGAAATCCAACAATTGTAAGTTTATTATAACAATTAGGTTGATACCAAACTCAATGTATCTGACACTTATGGGGATTTTATTAATTAAAATAAACTCTCCCCATTTTCATCTATGGAGGCCATCCATTACAGTAAGGGAAAACTATTTTTGTTATTTTACCTCACCAGGGCTTCTAAAACAACGTTTATAAGGTCCCTGCTTATAGTTACATGGCACCCTACCCTAGAGTCACATAGGGCAGACCTTAGGGGTGACTTTTATGTAAAAATATGGTAGTTTAAGAGTTTGGAAGTACTTTTAATTCAAAATTCGAATTTGCATATTACTTTAGTTTAAAAGCAGCCAGCAAGCCAGGCCTGCCTTCAAAATGACACTGGGCACCTCAGCAGTGCCCTTATGGGTGCACTATCTATGCTGGTATCCCTAAACCTACATTCCCTATCATATACTAGAGACTTATAGGCAGGTTGACACTGCCAATTATAGTAAGCCTAATTTGCTTATCCTCTTTACACAGAGCACTGGGACTGGTAAGCAATACCCCAGGCACAGCCAAGAGTCAATAACCACCAGTACCTGTCCAAAATGTTTTGGGGTGACCAGAGTAAAAAGGAGGACTTTCCTACAGCAAGTCATTAGGAATTGCAGCCATGCAGGGATGAAGGTTTGCTGGGGTTTGCGGACTACCATGTCTGCGGGCCACCGCCTGCTCTTAAAATGTATTTGGTTCAACATTCACAAACGGGAAGGGTTGGTTGATTTTCAGGACTGGACTGGGTGTGGAACCGAGGCATATGCACGTATTCTGATAATTGGGGCTCCGAGGGGGTAAAAATGCAGTGCTACAGGCGCTGACGTTGGGTAAATAGTCGTGCTTCCGGGTCAGAAGGGGCTCGGTTTGTGATGTGCTCGTGACTTTGATGTCAATAGTTGGTTATCCTTTCAGGTTCAGGAGACCTTGGCTGCCTGGCCCAGGCAAGTCCTGTAGTCGTGATAGTGACGTCAATCCCAGGTTGTGCTTCCGGGTAAGGAGGCGCTGGCTCGGTGTAGCTGCTGGTGGTCCTGCTAAGAGAATGGAGGCTGTGCCACAGATGCCCTTGATATCGTTGGACCCAAAGGAGGCCACCGAGTTCAGCTTCAACAGCACCGTCAAGCAGTGAGCAACTACTGTATTATTTGAAGAGTCGAAAGCAAGTCTGAGTCGATCAGAATCTTAAGACCCTTTGCTGGTTGCTGGGAGTATCAGGACTTTTTCTGATTACTTTCGGGAGAGCGGACTTCCAGATCGGAGCGGAGAGGGCGGCACAACCTGGTGTGCAGTGAGGAGCAGGAGCAGAGGACAGGAGCAGACGTGAACAGTGCTGGTGCGTCTCGAACTGCACCCGACAGCGGCACCGACATCTGACAGAGCCCGATGGTGGCTAGAGGTAATCGGGTTTTGCCACCCCTGACCCCACCCTGATCATTCTGACTGCCACTTGCCCCACATCCAC
Source organism: Pleurodeles waltl (assembly GCF_031143425.1). Lineage (NCBI taxonomy): Eukaryota > Metazoa > Chordata > Amphibia > Caudata > Salamandridae > Pleurodeles > Pleurodeles waltl. The sequence continues at coordinate 682,278,463 of NC_090449.1, read as the reverse complement.
CTCCCCCCTTGCACCCTCCCAAGCCACCAATGCTGCTCAACCTGGGGAAGGGCCAGTGCCCTTGGGCCCTCGGGGGCCAGACCCCAGGTCCCTGACTCAGGGAGCCAGAGGCGTGAGGCATGCAAGGAGGGGGCCAGCAAGTAGTCGCACAGCTGTCGGGGGCAATCGGGGGCAATCTCCATCACCACACATAACTATAAGCTGCTTTAAAGTCACCCTGCCCCTCACTCCCCTCCAAAGTAAGGCCTGCATAAAAAGGGAGAAAAGAAGGAGAAGAAAAGGAGAGACATGAACACCTTACCAGCAGTAAACCCGGCAGCCCTTGTAGGGGCATATACTGTCACAGCCAGCCAGCCAATCAACCACACCAGGTCTCCCAGTTTTCCATGATCTTGGACAGGAGGCACTTCCTGGGGGTGGTTGAGCACAGCAGCTGTAGTCAGCGGTTCCTGAGTGCAAGCCCAGGGGGTTCACAGAAGTGACCCAGCCAGGCCTGGGTGAGGCTTGTGTCCCCCAAGAGAGGCCTGCTCATCCCCCCCCTTCCATCTGAATGTCGATCTAGCACCAGTATTGCATCTCCAAGCGAAGAGCCTGAAGACTTTTGTCAATTTGACAAGCAGCTGGCCCTTCAAATCCAGCACCGCCAGCAGGGCAGCACAAATGCGATCCGGCAGACCCCCCGGTACCCCAAGAGAGGGAAGAAACAGCCACAAAAAAAGGACTAGACAGAACTCCCCAGCAAACTCTTCACCAACTCTCATAGTCTTCTCACCAAATGAAGGACCTCAGCTTGTGAAACAGACGGCGAACTCTTGCAAATCCGCCCAGCTCTGTCAGTAAAAAAAGCAGGTTACAAAATGACCAACTTTTTAACCATCCTGCCCTCAACCTCTCAGGACTCAACTGACCCTTCAGAATCAACAACTACAGGGAAGACCCCTGATAAAGAATTTAAAAGGGTCCACTTATCCACATGTCAACTTACAAGCCAAATTTCCAAATCGCAAGAGTCCGAATGACCGGCCCCTTGCAACAACAACATCAATTCACTCCCCCCCTCACGGAAGAGAGTTTGAAGGCTGCATCCACAAGAGCACCCTCCCTAGAGCTGGCTTCAGTCTTGGATTTCAGCATTTGGGAGGACCAATCTTCACGCTTGAGCATAAGAAAGGACTCAACCCACCGGGTGTCTGGTAGTCCCCATGCTCTACCTCCAACTGAACCCTCTGATACGGATTTACTCAGAGTTTCTTTTGAGGATCAACCCATTCTGGATCTAAGCCCCCAAAAATCACCCATATCCACCGATGAGGGGGGTCAGAGCAGTGAAACCCAAAGCGCCTCTTCCAGTCACCCATCAAGGAGGTAAATCGACAAAGTCAAAGAGGCCGATAGAATCAGTAAGCCAGGCGAACAAGGCAGTCAATACCGACCATACTTCAGCGTGCCTTCCCACAAGCACCCAATTCAGCGACGCAATAGCTTGGCAGCCTGTAACAACAGACTATCCAACACAGAAGCTGCGGGACCAAAGCGGAAAAGAGAGGAGCCCACCCAGCCTGAGTCGGCAGCCACATCACTTGCCCCAGCACCACTTAACAGCGTGCTCCAATAACTTTCCACTACCTGACAGCAGGGAGTTCCACCCGGCGGCTCCAACTCCAGCCACGTCTTTAGAAGAGTTCAAACTACTTCTCATTCCATCTTTCAAGTCCGAGGTAAATTTTGACACCCTCAATAGAGGAAACATCTTAAAATTGCTAGGGGAAATAAGAGACCTATCTCAGATAACCTCAGCAGATCTTCTCCCCGTTTAATTTAAACCGCATCCACAAAGGATCGATCAAGAGGCAACACTTACCTCATGGTCTTCTGCAGCCTTAGTAGATCAATTAGTCACTTTTTCTGACATTTTCTATTCATGGGGCATTGAACTAAGACAAGTGGACCACCCCCGCTGTCCGAGACCACTGAGGGCATCAAAGTCCTGCAATAACTCAATATTAAGAGGGGCAATGGGAGCCAGCACACTTGCGAGGACCAGGGACAATTTATGGTAGTGAAGCACGTGGGCGATCCAGGTTTAGGCCACAGTCTCTGGGCCTCAAAAAGCTCCCCCCCCCCCCAGCTCACAAAAATATCCCTGACCATGACCAACAGCGAGGAGATCAGGGCTCTCGAAGCTCACACATTAACATCTAAACACTAAAGCAGTTTTGCACCAAAATGTTTAGCACCGGCTTGCACCATTTCTGTGCACCAGCCGGGCACCATATTTATGGAATCTGCAAGCCGGTGCAAAGGGTAGGCTAGAGTAAAAAAAAAAAAAAATGACTTCAGTCGGGTGGGGCTGGCGGTATAGAAGAAGCACCAAAAAACGACTTTAAGCAGGTTAGAGTAAAAAAAAAATACTCTAACCAGATTAGCATCATTTTATGGTGCTAAACCTACCATGCCATATGACTCCTGCCTTAGAAAAGGCAGGAGTCATGCCCACCACCCCAATGGCCAGCACAGGGGACAAGGGTCCCCGGGGCATGGCCAATGCACCCTGTGCCATGTATGGGGGGCCATTACAGGGCCCCCTATGGCACTTTAAAAAGTAAAATGCAATACTTACCTGTACCTATCTGTACTTACCAGGGGTGGGGTTCCCCCATCCTCCGCAGTTCCTCTGGTGTAGATGGGGGTGCCCCTGGGGCCTGGGGAGGACACCTACGGGCTTATTCCATGGTGTTCCACCATTGAAATAGGCCCACAGGTCCCCTAATGCCTGCCCTGACCCAGGAGTTAACAAACAGGGCAAAGCAAGCTTTGCACTATTTTTTGACCCCTCCTTCCTCCCATGCACCATTTTTGTACGGGACTATATATATGGCGTTAAGGCCATAGAGTTATTTTTTGCATGTGAACGTATACCTTTCATCTCATTAAGGCAAGGTAGGTTTCCACTTCTAAAAAATGACTTTAACTCCATAAATTTGGTGCTAGACGGGTCTAGCACCAAAGTATAAATATGGAGTGAGTTTTGCACCGAATTTGAGTTAAAAAAAATGACGCTAATTTAGTGCAAACAGAGTATAAATATGCCCCTAGTGTTTAGATCCAATCACGACAGTGGGGTATACCGCCTTTCACATCCCATCCAAGAGTTCAAGCAAATATGGTCACGCAAAAGGAGGCATGATAACCATGATCTCCTGGGCCCTCACAGACTGCTGGGCTGCAATGAAAAACTTTTTAGAAGATCATTGGTCCAAGCTACTCTGGGCGAGCAAAACGAAAAACAGCAAAGCCTTCTGGAGTATGGTGAATGACCTGGCCCTGGGAAAAAATAGTCTTCTCAGTTACGGGATCAACCCAGCCATGTGGGAGAGTCATATCCGAACCCTGTATGGTCCAGCAAATAGGAAAGGAATCATCCCATTCAATCAGAAAGGGGAGCAACCGCCCTTGAGTCATAACAACATAGCAGGCCGACAAGCAGTGACCATCGCTGAGAAGGATCCCTGGGGCGCAGTCTGGAAATCAGACCAAATATCCGGCCTGATTAGGAAGATTAAATCTGAAGGGGCTGCCGGTCCAAACTGGATCCCAAACACAATCTTTAAAATCCATTTCAGAGTATTGGACACAGTACTTTCTGCCCCTCTTCACTACTACCGCCCTAGCCAGCTGCATTCCAGATTCATGGAGAGGTACCATTATACACATCATCTTCAAAAGCAGAAACCCAGCACTACCCACGAATTACAGGCTAACAGAACTCGTCGACGTGGAAGCCAAAGTGTACAGCTCCTGCTTGTTACAGCATATTCTCATTGGCCCAGGCTTGCAGATGTTACAGCATCTGCAAGCCTGGGCCAATGAGAATATGCTCCTCCAAAGATTTCAGACGGGCTTTAGGGCTGGCCTGGGAACATCAACAAACTTAACTGCCCTTATCCTCATTGTGGAAAGGGCCAGTCTCAAGAAACTGAGCCTTCACGCATGCTTCATCAATCTTAAATCAGCCTTTGACCAGGTCCCCAGGGCAAGACTCTGGTACAAGTTGGCTCAATGGGGCATGCCTTCCAACCTGCTAAGGGTCATCAACAACATATACACTGACACCTGGGTTCAGGTTAAAATAGGTTACGGAACAAGACTCACAAAAAAAATCCCACAAAGTCTGGCCTAAAGCAAGGTTGTGTCCTGGCCCACTTCTCTTTCATTTATATCTGGTCAACCTCGCCAGCGTGATGGCAAAAGTAGACAGTCATCCCCAACCCACGGCCTAGAGAAAATCGGATGCCTACAATATGCAGATTACATCTTGCTTTTGAGTCACACTCCATGAGGCCTTTAACAGAGCTTATCGGCACTCAAAGTCTTTATGGACTAACAAGGTCTAGAAATCAACCTGGCCAAAACAAAACTGATGAAGCTCCTCGGGACAAACTATAAATCTTTCAATTGGTTCCTAGGAGACAAAAAGATGGAGGTGGTGCAATCTTATAAATATTCGGGATTCCATCTCGAACTACGCCTGAAATTGAAACGCCATCTGCAGTCAATCCAGGCAAAGGCCAACTCATTAATCTATAGTTTCAAGTACTCAAGAAAAAGCTTAACTGCCCAAATTGGTCGCACCTGTTACAAATCATGTCAGCTCAGCTGCTCCCAGCCATCTCTTATGGGACTGAAGTATTACAGGGCTGAGAGATCTCATCACTAAACAGTTGTTAAGTCAGAACCTACAAGGCCGTTTTCAACCTACCAAAAAAGTCTCTCCAGCCCAGGCAAAGTTGGAGATCGGCAAAACAAACCAGATCTTTCAGAGTCAGGGAACATTCCTCAAAGCATCATGGTGGTTACAGCTGGCAGAGAACACCTCCATATTTTATTCCTGCTGGCAAGAAGTCCAGGCTCAACAAAACTGTAATAGAATAGGCTCTTGGGGAAGCTACTTAAACCAAGTAATCAACAGCCTGGGCATGGAAGATATTTGGAAAAGCGGCACAGGAAAATCTGAATTCAAGAGATTAGTCAACCTCTCAGTTTTCTCGCTTTCACTTATCACAGACAAAGCTTCCCTAGACAAAAGATGGCACGCCTGGGCAGTCCTAGGGTCCTATCTGCTACCATCCCCTCAACGCTATCTAACCGAACACTTTTCCACTCAAATAAAACAACAATTCTTGCTGTATCGAATAGGCCTCTTTGACACCAAGGACGCTCACCCATCCTGGAAAGAGCAGTGCCTCGTCCAGAATTGTCACCTTTGTGGTTACCACTGGGAATCACTGCTGCATGCCTTCTGCACCTGCCCAGCTCTAGGCCCTGAAAGAAGGAAGCTGTTAAATCCTGCCTTTCTGACAAACCACATTCGCTCTTGCAGACTAGCGGTCATTACCTGGCTTAAGGGCGACTCAATCCCATTTTGTTGCAGGGGGGTTAAGTTTTTAAAACTAGTTCAAAACAAACTGACCAAGGTCAACCTGGGTCAGCAGCTGTGATATCACTCGCTCATATGGTTCTATGGTTTTAGCTTATTTTTTTAGACTGATCGTTCTGATTTTGTACAACATTACAATGGTTTTTATTACTCGAGCAATAAAGATTATCTTAATTTATCAAATGGGAGGGGTTCCCATGGGGACAGCTTCCTATTTGCAAATGGTAACAACAATGCCACCCTTCTGGTGTTGGTTAAAAATAAATGTTTTATGACTGTAATTCAGTCACAAAACGTTCATACACTGCACTGCAATTCAGTATTTGTAAGGGACCCCCTAAACACACCCCTTCCAAATATCGAATCAATAAACACGAATTGTGATTTGGTAACATGTTACCAAATCACAATTTGTGATCTGTTCAAATGTAAAAACATTTTTGCCATCAGAAACAGCCCAATTCTGCAGATCAGACCATTCCCGACGGCAAAAGTGCTTTTGTACATATGGCCCGAGCTCCTAATTTTAGGGCTTATTTTATGTACTCTTGTTTACATATTTCCAAGATCAATTTAGCCAGCTATTTCTGAACCAGCTAAAACCTATCAAACAACTTTTCAGCAGCCCCATATGGATAGAATTCCATTAGACTGTACTTGACACAATAACGGATCTGTCAAGTACCACCCATAGGTTGGCTTGTAATTGTCATAGGACCTTTCAGAACAACTGTAGATGGAAACTGGTAACCACTGGTATTTACTTAATGCATCTAGAGCTAGTCTCAATATAGTTATCTTACAGGCCATATTGCACGAGCTCCCCAAACTGCTCTCATGGGTTCCACTAAAACTTCACTAAGGGTGTTACTTTTATGCACTCAATATAAATAAGGATTATTGTCCTGTACTGTCTGTTCAGAAATAGTAACAAATAACCTCTGCTCCTAAACCTCAGTTTCAAGCACTGGGAAAAATCCACTTCGAAAGTTGTTTGTTCTTATTCCCTGTAATAACTGACATTCACGCACACAGGTTGACCTTATGTGTTTAAATCAGTTTGACATTTTTTAGCCACTCATTTACTGAGCCACATTACATTTACTTTTGACACATAACCTTTCAACGTATATAGAGTGTGTTCTAACATGTGTAGCTGACCCAACTACAACACTTATGGAGGTGTGGTGGAGAACTGAATTTCCAAGTGAAAGTCTTATGGCTATGATTGGTCCCTTACTTTAGAGATAGCAGTGGCACACAAATGAAAACAAGGACAGCAATATCCACGAGCAAAGCAGTGAGAGGTTTTACATTGTGAGGGCACAATACCTAAAATTATGCATTTTTGTTCAATCGTAGGGACTTCTACAATATCCTAGAGTTCACTAAAAGAAAGGTTAATAGACCCCCTTCTGACTACAGTATCAAAGACCAGATACCAAAATAGGAATATTATTTGACCTTACAATTTCCTGTTGTGCATATCAGTTGTCTCTGGGAGTAGCATGGGCATGACATTATAAAAATATGGTGCAGCCTGCCAGAGCCAGAGGGAAAAGGGCTTAACTGCCGTGGAGATGAGCAAGAAAACCAGATAGTGGCACCAGCATATTCCAGTTGGCAGAAGTGATTGGCAGAATGTCTATCTTTCTCTGCTGCAAACTTTCACTCCATCTTCTTGTCCTTCATCCATCTGAGCCGATGGCAACAACCCACTGCAGAAAACAACAGCAGTCATGGCAGAGCTCCATTCTTTCTTTGCTGCAGAATGTCCACCCCACCCCTGGCATTCTTCCATTTGGACTGCCAAATGTGTTCTCATCTGGAGCAAGGACTGCCTGCTAGCATCAGAACAGCAAGGTAAGTTCAGAATAACATGTTTAGTGCAGAACTGTAAAGAGGTGGGGGAGGGCCAAAAAAGAGACCATGGGCCAGATATAGGTAGCGTTTTGCATGGCGCAAACTGCGAAAATCGCAGTTTGCGCCATGCAAAACGCACATTGCAATGCTTTTTCACATTTACGTCTCGCAAAATGTGAATGCGACTCGCAAATAGGAAGGGGTGTCCCCTTCCTATTTGTGACTCGCACTGTGATGCTAAATTGCTTTGTGACCGTTAACGCGTCCGCAAAGCAATTCGCAGTTACCACCAGTGTCACACTGGTGTAACCCATTCGCAAAAGGGAAGGGATCCCCATGGGACCCCTTCCCCTTTGTGAATGTTGCCATAAATGTTTTTTCAGGGCAGGCAGTGGTCCAATGGACCACTGCCTACTCTGAAAAAATGAAACCAAATGCTTTTGTTATTTTTTTTGTATTGCAACTCGTTTCCCTTTAAGGAAAATGGGCTGCAATACAGAAAAAAAAACTGCTTTATTAAAAAAGCAGTCACAGGCATGGAGGTCTGCTGTCTCCAGCAGGCCACCATCCCTGTGAGTGCAGGGAATCGCTATGGGGTCGCAAAATGCGACCCACCTCATTAATATTAATGAGGTGGGTCTTTGCGACCCCATAGCGATTCGCAGTCGGTGTCTGAGACACCGTCCTGCATCCGGTTTTGCGACTCGGAAATTGCGAGTTGCACCGACTCGCAATTTCCGATTCGCAAAATTGGACATTGCTACATCTGGCCCCAAGAAACGTTGCTTCCCGATACTAGAAAAATAGCCCCATGGAATTACACCAAACCTGGCCTGAAAGTAGGACTTTACTCAAGGAAGAGCCTTTGCTTGGTTTAGTGTAAAACTGTATGTTTTGTGAAATTAGTATTTAAAAATGTTTCTAGTAGTTTTGAAATGGTTTGAAAGTTAGAGATGGACCATCCATGGATTACATTTAAAAACTAATCAGATCTGATCATATGAGAGAGTTTATTTCCCATAATCTATTTTGGGTCACAGAACCCAAAGCAGAGTCTGCAGACCTGAAGCCTCTGGTAAGCTGTCCACAACAAGGGCCAACTTTATCGCTAGTGGTGCCTGGTGCAACAACCTTTGTTGGCATCCCTCTCAAAGACCTTCTGTAGTCTACTCATCCTTCACTACCACTCTCCAACTGTGCCTCACATCTTTATATCGCTATCATCCCAAAGGAGTGTTTCAGACCACTTTACATCACACACACATATTATACTGAGATAACGAATCATACTAGTTTAGTAGTGTGTAAATCAATATATAGGAAATCGTACATAAGACACTGAGGGCTACAAGTTGCAGGAGTTACATTTCATTCATTCCGGTAGGCATTGTATTTTGAGTGCATGGTCTGGGGAACCACAAAAACAGACTTTAAAATGTTACACAATGGTTGTGCTTGTCTGCGCTACTAATAAGAATAACAATGTGATGCTACCAATAGGTGCTGTTTAGCACACCTTAGATTAACGAACCATTTAGAAAAATAAGAATAACGGTCTAAATCGAGACCTTATATTTTGCAAGAAGCTCTTTGATATTGGTTTATTGTGATTTATGACCTGCCAGTAACCAAAGGATCTCTGTGGAAAAAGAAGTAACCACTGGGCTATTTACATAAAACACATATGAAATCTGCATGCTAAATTATACCTTGTTGCAGAAACATTAACCTACTATGCCACTTTGTAGTAAGTCAAAACTGAGTCTGGAGAAAAGTCAGATCTCTCCAGCAAGTTCATTATTCACCTGAGACAGACAGTCATAAAGATAGATAGATAGATAGATAGATAGATAGATAGATAGATAGATAGATAGATAGATAGATAGATAGATAGATAGATAGATAGATAGATAGATAATGTTGTTAATCACAAAATAAATCATAAAGGACTAGGTAAAGTTTCAGCTGAATCGCAAACTGTGTTCACTGAGCATCTGCAATGTAAACTGGAAAATTCTGAGCTGTGGTAAATGTACTAATCCTGCACAGTGCAAAATGGTACAAATTCACAAAACTCCAGAGGCAGCATTCCCCATGTGAATCCTTGTAAATAGAAGTAAATCCAATGATGGTGGCCTGCAAGGAACATCAGACTTCTAACCTGGCCTTTGCAAAGCGCTGTATTACATTCCCTGGCCCTTAAAGAGAGAAGCAATGCAGTAACAAAAACAAGCATTGGCAGTGTGACGGGTCTCGCATTTGCTAGAGTTAGAGCTATTAGCATTGTAAACTCCGAACTGGACTTTTCTTGCCACACAAATTAGAAGGAAAAACACTGTGTGATCGCGCTATGTAAAATGCAGCGTGATCACACTGAAAATGAAAACGGAAAAAAACAAGATTTATTGCGCTATGCAAACCCCAGTGCGCTGCATGGAAAATAAAAAAGATAAAGTAGTCCGGAAACCATGCTGAAAACATCGAACCTCGAATGGTTTCAGGAGTTTACTGGTGCTGTGTAGGTGGGCTAAACACCGGAAAAGGCATGACCTATGCATGCCTCTCACAAATGAAAGCAAGTCGATTTTAATAGGCAAGCCCACGAACGAATGAAAGTGACTGACGTAACATGGGCGTGGTTAGAAGCCCAAAGAGAGATTACATCATGGGATGAAACGTTTTGCGCTCGCCCATAACAAACTGTGGCACTATGTGAAGGAACATTTACAGCAGTCCCATAGTCTGCGTCCTCTAATGACTGCCGCTCACACTAGCATTGTGGAAGCTGTCTCTAACGAAAAGCTGTCGTACAGCAATTTGTAGTGGCAAACCGTTTAGACATTTTCTTGCAGAGTGCAAGGGAGGAGACGCGTTCTTCAGCCACACACCCTTTGCGTTTTGCAGGGAGTTGCAGTGTGGACATTGTGGTTCCCAAAACCATTTGCAGCTCGCAGTGTCCTTTTGTAGTTTGCAGTTTGAATGTTTGTGCTTGCAAAGACTGCCAATTAGCACACTGCCGGATTTGCAATTGCAAAGTATTCCTTTCATACAATTTGGCGCGAGAATAGGTTTTGTCAAAAACATGCATTTCTCTTTTTTTAATAGATTTTCTTAAAATGCAGAAACAAATATGTTTATTGGTATAACTAAAACAATGTTTGCAGTTTTATATGTGTCACTGAATCTAAACGACGCACTTTTTAGGGCTCTAAAGAGACACATTGAAACTGTAACCCTGTTCTGCTCTGGAGTGAGGGGTCACATATCGGTGATCGTTTTCAAGAGCTGTTTGTTTCACACAAGTGATCCTACCTTTCCCTAAACACTGTGACTGCTCTGTGGCAGAATAACCTCCCAGAGAAACAATATTATCTCTTCAAATGTAGCGTGGGGTATCGGATGGCTAGTTCCTCTCAGCCCTTATGACCCAGAGACAAGACGTTGTAATCATTCCTGATACATTATGGTGCTGAAGACCTCCGGATAATCCAAAGTAGTAGAGCTGGCTGCACTCCGCATAAATGCTGTGAAAAGTGAAATATAATCAGAAAATACACAAGTAAATAAATTCGGTAATCGGTGTCTTCTAGGCTATTAATTTTGGGAGCAAAAATAAGATGGCCATAAGGCATAAAAGCTTCCACACTGGTTTCATATCCCATAGAGTGATGAAATTTTTTAGGTAAGGGGTGTAATACTTTTTCATGCTGGCATATATTAATACCAATCTAATGCCATCTATTAGTATGGTAATGGTCTGCTTTTCTCAGTCTTGCACGTGTTTTTATTCCCCCTCCCTCTCGCCCACCTTCAATATCTGTTATCTTTCGCGCCTGTAAAGCTCGAGTGCTGCATTTGATGACACCGTTTCCTCCAAATAAATGTTATGCTCTTTGGGGAGTCGCGATAAGATCCCTGTGACAGATAACAAAGAGAGAAAAAAATGAAAGAGAGTCTGCCGTTCAGATTTTTTCTCTGTCTATCTGACAAGGATTCCATTTTGCTGCTCTGCTTTTTAAAATTGCTTATGATTGTTGTTATGCGTACTTATTACATTTCCACACGGGAAAGCTTCTTGGCCAATCCATGGCGCACTTAATTAAACCAGGTGTGCGGCCGCATTCCTGCTTCTCAGATGCATTAAAAGATATATTTTAAGTTATTGAATCTTGTTTGAGAAGTGTTCTGACAGGCTTCCACTGCACTTTAATTTTCCCAGCTACCTGTGTGTGTGCAGAGAGAAGATAAACACGGTTGTTCGCTAGATCTACCACTGCCCACCCCCCTCACCTACTCAAGCATGCCTTGTTTTTTCATCATCAGCACTAAGCCTGATGGGATTTGTAGGCAAAAAGGACAGCTTGGAATGTGAAACTACAGCCCCCAGCAGACTCAGTGCTGTAGCCTAAATTATTAGGACTGGCCGAAAGCCCCTCTTACGGCACAGTGCCATTTGACCACTGCACTTCAGGGACACCTGTAAATTTGTAATGAATAATTCCAGCACATTATTCTAATAGGAGGAGTTGTAGTCTCCCTAATTCACATTCTCTGACAGCTAGAATTGTTAAATATGCAAAAATAAAATTTGGCAGTGCTATATCATTTCCATTATTAATACAAAGCTCGTCCTCTTCTCTCCACTCTTTCTTATTCAATGGCCCGCACATTCAACTAAACATAGACTGACTTAATAGATGATCTCTTCCAGTCTGAAAACCTCTTAGAAAAGAGGTTTCTTTGTTCCTCAGCTTCCAGCCTACAGTGTCATTGTGCTTGGTAATTGAGTGTGTAAGAAATGAACCTAAAGACAGAACGCCTTGTGGAGATGTTTTAGAAGGTGTTGTTTTTTTTCTTTTAAAGTCTATCTCTTGCAAGATCCAGCCTCTATAAGTCAGTGAATAATTGCTTTTATGTGCGGCATGAGACTGAGAGTGCTTGAGAGTCCAAGACAAAGAGACAGAAAGAAAGAGAAAGAGAGGAGTCATAGCATGCTGTGGGCAACTGACCTATGCACACTGTGAGCTGTGAACAGCTCATGTGTGCCATCCTCAGCTATCTGAATTGCATTTTGAAAGTATAGATTTTCAATTGCACAGTATCTCCGTTTTTTAAATGATTTGGTGTTTTGTGAAGTGCTTTGCACCACCTTCTATTAGTGTCAGGCCACCTTGGGGTCTGTGATAAAAGATTTAGTCCCTCATTACAACTCAGGCAGAGCAGAATTACAGTGTGGAACTCTGCTGTGGCCTATCACAAGAGGCCTGGTGTTCCCACACCTAGTTTTTCTTGGGTGTGGGAACATCAGACCCAATTTAACCAGCTGGAAAAGCCGACTGATAAAATTACTTGAGGCTTTGACTGTCAAGTATTTTTTTTTTAAGGGGGGAACTACATCGTGCACCCGCTCTGCTGGGGAACTTTTTTCTGTTCCCCCCTCCGCTCTCAACACCCTCCCTCTCCCCCTGCCTTCACCTTCTCCCAGGTTCACATTTACAACCCGCTCAGAGTAGGTGATAAATGTGGGCCATAGAACTAGTCCTGGAGATCAGAGAACCATTGAATTGGCCAACAGATATAATTTACTTGTCAAAGCTCTCAGATCTGTCAGTCAGTGATGTAATAGTGCTAACCCCTTTGATGGGAGCCAAAAAAAGTAATAGGTAGCTTGAGATATAGAAGACATTTAGCTAGTCTTACCGTGCCTGCCTGGCCTGGATGGACTCATGGCGCTTTCACCCCCACATTCTGTATTGGTTGTGCATTTTAAAAACTAGAATATTTCATATTTGACATATCCAGATGACCTCAAAAAGTATTTTCTCAAATCCTTATGTCAGCATATGAATGCACAATGAACATTTACTTATTTCTGCACAAATGCTGTGCATTGTTATGATTAATTTTGCTAATTTGTACAGAGTCCTCAAAATGGTTATGCCTCAAATTTGGAAGTGAAGATGTGCCTCTGATGACCAGCAGTGCCACTCATCCTTTAATCGTGCCACTCTGATTAACAAGTTGGATCTAAGCATGTGGCTTACTGGCCTTGGGTTGAGCCACTGCTGGGACAGAGGACAGGGGATTGCTGGAGGCACCTGACCATAGTACAGTGGTATAACAAGTGGACAGTGAAAAGTTGGTTTTATCCCACCACATCATCCAGAGGCCTAGGCTGCATCAAACAACCAGGTTTTTAGCTTTCTTTTAAAAAAGGGGGCAAGTCGTTCCAGAACCGGGCCGTAAGTACTGTGAAGGAGCTTCCTCCATGACAGACCTTGAAACATTTAGGAATCTGCATCAAACGGAGTTTGTTAGACATGAACACTCTCTCTTGAGTGTAGGGTATTAGTGTGTTCTGCAAATAGTGAGGGTCTGATCTGGCATGTGCTCTAAAGGCCAGCATAAGGGCTTTACGCTTTAGATGCTTTATCACAAGGAGTAAGTGCAGCTGCTTCAGACGGGGTAAAATATGCTGATGGAGAGGAAATCACCATATAAGTCTTGCTGCTGCATTCTGAATTATTGGACAGTTGTATGTCAAGCAAGCAGGCAAGCTGAGATAGAGACTGTTGGCATACTCCAATAGAGAAGTTAAAATGGAATGGACTACCGTTCATGGGTCTCTTCTGAGAGCAGAAACTTCCTTAAGATTTTCAATTTCAGGAAGCAAACTGATGAAATCTGTCTCATAGGAGCAGAGAAGGAGAGGACTGAGTCAAACATAATACCTAGATTACTAGCTATTTAATTCTTCAGGCCACCAGAAGTTCGATGCAAAGGGCCCGTCTTGGCTGAAAAAAAGAACTTCCATTTTGCCAGATTTGAATTTAAGACAGTTTGACTCCATTGAAGCAGCAACTCCTTTGAGGCACTCCTTAAAGTTCTATAGAGCCAACTCCGAACATTCCTGAAAGGAGAATAGAAGATCTTTGTCATCTGCATAGGAGACCAACTTCACACCCCAGGTTTCAATCAAGTCAGCTGGAGTGTGAGGTAAAGATTAAACAAGAGTGGGCTCTGGGCCAATTGCTGAGGTACCCCACAAACCAAAGGTTTGCTGCAAAGGGCACTAAATGAGTAGCATCCTGCCAAAATGAGGACTAAAATCAAGTGTGCAGCTGAGGAATCAAGTCTGTGTACTGCAGAGTAACATCAAAATTTGCCTTGGGCGTAAGCTGGGCCACACGGTTGCAGAGTATGATGAGTGATAAATAAGCTCTTAAATAGAAACCTTTTTTTAATCAATGGGGAGCCAAGGAACATTCATTAAAACCAGGGTCACATGGGTCCTTCTAGGTAAAGCCATTGCTGTACAAATGGTGTCCATGTCCCATAGGGCTACATGACACCCCCAGAAAGGGAGTGAGTTTTTCTGATAGGTGTTCAGGCTTTACTGTGTAAAGGGCATTGTGAATGAAGCAATGGAAAACAAATGTGATGCATCCATACGAGGGGAGTCAGTTTAGGTTTCTGGGTGCAGTTGTAATGTTTTCTTTCCATAGTCATGTCTATCCTTGAAGTTGTTGCATCTTTCGGTAACAAAAGGCTCAGGAGCTGACCACACCCAACATGTCTGCAGCAGTGTCAATGCTACAAAAAACGAACCTATTTGATGTGCTCAGTTGTGGGAATCCTTGTTTTAGTAATATCTAAGTATCTGAAGACTGGAAAATGATTTATCTTTGTTACAGACAATTGTAGATTACATGTAAATGAAGCCAAGGTCCCAATTTGAACACTTTTAATGAAAACAGTGTATGTTTTCTTAGGGATTAAGAGAGTGTTCTCAAATATACTTATCCACTGTGAAAATTAGTCTATTATTTATAGTTTGGTAAATGGGCTACTTGTTTTCAAACGTAGAAGATGTCCCACACACTGTTTTGCAAGTGCACAATAGCCTACAGCACTAGTAATACTGAGGGATATCAATCACATTTTGATGGAGTACCCCATGCATCAAACTGTAAATAAGGCCCTCAGTTGTTATATGTTTACCGTTTCTTTACTCGATGAGTTGACTAAAAAGAAGATCCACTTTGTTCAGTATCCACTGAAGGGATGTTATCAATAAAGAAAACCAGTATATTTCGAGAGGTTTTAATTTCTGTCAGACAGTGTTCAAGTAAAGCTGTCAAATGGTCTACTGTGATGTGTACCACCTTCAGCTCTTCCTGGCTTTGAAGCAAAGAACACATTTAATTCTGGGTCTTCTAGTTCCACTTTTACCATTGTAAGCATTACCAGAAAGGGCCACAATTCATCATATCACGGGCTGAATTACCTAGCAATTGTGGAAGAAGTCAGACATGACATGGGGATCTTGATACTTCTATTCTGGTTGAAACAATTAATATGTGGAGTTGGAGGCACACAACAGTATTCTCAGGGGGGAACAAAACTGTTAACTTTCAGAGTTATTAGTAAACTATTGACGGTACAGCTCAAACGTCTGGTGACATACTGCACCCCAACATCTGGGTTAAAGGACTATGGCACATCATTAACAAAGAGATCTGAATGCACAACAGAAATAATTATGGTTTCTACTTCAAAGTATACCTTTCTAAATGTTACTACAAAATGTGTAAATAATCTGTGGTGTCAAATGTTAATGGCCCAGGAGGCCATTTTTGACTAGTCCTCATTTCACCTATGTTGTCCTACTTAAAAGACATATCCTAGGTCCACTGATAATGTCCTATGGGTTTGGGAACAGGTTGCTCATCTGCAGAGTAATTAACTCTGCTGGAGATTATGTTCACTTTAAGTGGGCATCCTTTCAACATGGGTGACAACTTCAGATTTCCAGGCCATGATATTAATAATAGTTGGTGGCAGCTTATTAATAGTCCTGGAGCATACTTGTTTTACTTTCACTCCCAAGTTGGGGACAGCTAGCATATAACCTTCCATGGTAAATCTGTTTAGTGTCTCATGCCTGGAACCCTTCATGCCCCACAGAAGAATGGGATGTATGTGGCATGCAGGGGAATACACAGGGGTAGAGGTGCAAAAGGCTGGGGACCGGCAGTGTTTATGCATCACCATGAATGTAGGTTTCTATGTTAACTAGTATTCACATTACTATAGCTGTCTCCCTTGTTTTGCCATCAGTCCTTGCAGTATTTATGCATCTATGTACAGCCCATTATAACTAGATTGGTTTATGTTTAGATTGGATCAACAAGACCATTGATGAAAAAGCATGACAACACTTTAGGAAAAATAGCCTGCAGCCCACAAAGAAACAATAATTTGACAAACACTCTGATCAAGGCATGGCAGCTACTGCTATTTCCCGATCAAACGATATGTGCTGACTTCCCATCTCCACCCCCTGTATTCGTCTCTGGCAGAAGAGAGTAGAAGCCGGTTTGGCTGGAGGACTAAGGGAAAGACAATTCTCTAAAAGTATCAAGGGTTGTCTGCTATTATCAGGAGATTATGAGTTGTTTCTTACCTAGAGACAGTCCTAAAGGAGGATGTATTTCAACATGATTGGTTCCCAGAACATTGCAAGCATTGCAACAGTTCTTAGTGGCTAGTTCAACTGACCCCAAATGCCACTATTTATTAATGTAAGCTGTCCGGTAGACAATCTTGTTCTGCTCAGGCTTTTCGAGAATCAGGAACCAATGGTAGGAAGTTCGCCTGTACTCTGATAGAGTTGGAACCAGACTAATAGGATTAAGTAACAAGGCTGGCTATTGCTGTGATCTGAAGAGGAATATGCAAACTGTCCTGCTTACTGAGACTGTTCCCTAAATCAGCTCAAGAATCATATGCCTTCTTCTTCAAGTACTGCTGTGAGGACCACTACCTGAGCGAGAAGTTTCACAAGACCTGAGGCCAAACGTCCTGGCCCAACAATCTTAAGATCATCACTGATGATGACATATCCTAGGGTAGAGAGGTAAACAATTCTGAGGTGTCATAACTTCAGGAGTTAAAGGGAGGAGATCGACTAGTCTTTTGCATGAATCAATGCCATTATGCCAGTTTCCCAAGGCATTCTTCCTGCAACTGTCAGTGGCACCCAGGTTCAGCCTTATTTGAATTTGGAAGTTGCATTGCTTTCTGGAACCACACTCTCTCCTTCTTTTTTCCTAAGGCAGTCATGTGCTCCTGCAACTAAGGACCACGGCTGCATGCTTATCCAAAATGACAGGGTCACTCCCTTTCATCTGCATCCGTTACAGTTCACTGCCCTCCACGACAATCATCTGAAGGGCTCTAAGTGAGTGTACAGAGTCCCGTACCTATACAGGGACTCCAGAGCAGTGACCCACTTCCCAGTGGGACACAGTAAGCTTTTAGCAAACACCCATGCAAAACTCCTTAATTCACTCATGTAAACCATGCAGTGGCTCACTTCCCAATGGAACACAGTAAGATTTTAGCAAGCACCCATACACAACTCCTTAACTTACTCACACACACCTGACACTGACTCTATGCTGCATTGACAGAACACTGAGATGGATCACCAGATATGCATGGCATCACTTACCTTGCAGCCCACTAGGGAAACCAGAAAACCTGATTGGCCTGCCCGGTGTACTACTACTCCACAATATATGTTATCTTCAACTACTTCAAAATCCTTTTTGCTTAAACATGCATTTTCTAGCTTGATAGTTCGTATTTGTTTTTGTCTTTTAGATACTGTTATAAGAGCATCTTGTTATTGAGTGACACCTGTCCCAAAAAATTGGATGGCATTTTAAATTACAAGTTGCAGGAAGAAAGCAATCGTTAAGTTGTACTGTATGTCAACACAGGAGTAAATGCTAAACTAAATACATGGGACAAAGTGTGTGAATTTTGGTTGGCCATGGAGCAAAGAGTATAGTGGATCTGTTTTACACTACTTTTACTGCATTAGCTCCATTTATCACTAGTGCTAAATTTAAAACTGTACGGCCCATTATGTTTAATTGTGCCACTGCCTTAAAAATGTGTAAAGAAAGAGGCTTAAACCAATATTTCAAAATATGCTTATTTTGTATATCAAAAATGAAAATATGAATGTCCTTGTGTTTTAAAGCAACATTAAGAACTAAATAGCATTATCCAATACAGAAAAGTTAGTCAATTTGCAAATTACATGGGCTCGTTGTTTTGCAGTTTGCAGGTGGCATGTATGTTTTATGCTCTAGCATTTAAGAATTTTTTTTTTTTTTTTTTGCTCAGGTACAAGCAGCACTGAAGTAAAGGAAAACCGCCATGTTGGCAACATAGAAGATTATACTATGTCATCTGGAGACAGGGCGAGAGGAGGATCGGCTAGCATAAAACGAAAAAGACCCCTAGAAGAGGGAAATAGTGGACATTTCTGCAAACTTCAACTTATCTGGAAGAAACTCTCCTGGTCAGTAACACCAAAGAATGCACTAGTGCAGCTGCATGAACTCAAACCAGGATTACAATATAAAATAGTTTCCCAGACAGGCCCGGTGCATGCGCCTGTCTTCGCAGTGGCGGTGGAAGTAAATGGACTCACGTTTGAAGGTGAAGGACCCACAAAAAAGAAAGCAAAAATGAAAGCAGCAGAGCTTGCCCTGAAGTCATTTGTTCAGTTCCCGAATGCCTGCCAGGCTCACTTTGTCATGGGGAGCTGCATTAGCCCGTCTACTGACTTTACATCTGACCAGGCAGACTTCCCCGACACGCTGTTCAAGGAGTTTGAACCGTCGACACACAGCGAGGACTTCTCGGCCTGTAACCCTGTTAGTAATGAATTGCTTTCCACCGCCTATAGACATGGAAGATTTCTCTGCCACACGTTGGACCTAATGGGCCATGCCAAACAAAATAAGCACAAGATGGCGTCACCAGCTGAGAGTGAGAAGAACCCAGTGGTGATGCTAAATGAGCTGCGACCCGGGCTGAGGTACGTCTGCCTCTCGGAGACTGTGGAGAAGCAGCATGTCAAAAATTTCGTGATGGCGATGAGAGTGGACGGCAGAACATTCGAGGGCTCGGGGCGCAGCAAGAAGCTGGCAAAATCTCAGGCTGCGCAAGCTGCGCTGCAGGCCATCTTTAACATCCGGTTGACCAGTCACATTCCCGGCAGGAGTAAATGTAACCAGCTGCCGCAGGTGAGAGTGCCCGGGGAGATGGCAAAAGGTTGGAAGAAATAAATGAGGAATGTTGTTTGTTTCGTAACTTTACCTGCTGAGGGGTCAGGCCATCGTCCTCAAGGTCTAGCAGAGAAGGAAAATCATGTATTAGCAAAAAAAAAAGCATGTAATTCTGTTATGGTTTTAAAAGTCCTATGCTCTCATCCTTTCTCTTCCTAGGCACACACCAACAAAGTTTGCCATCAGACGAAAGGGCACTTTATTGGAACGGGTCTCGTGTTTTTAATGGCCACTGAAAATCTGGTTCAAATATGCAATTTATAGTCATATCGGAATACTCTGCACTGCATGAGACCTCCTAGCTTGCTGGCCGCGGAGTTGATCTTTCATTTGTTGTCCAAGTTTCTTTGCTTTCTAAGAGTCACTATTTTCCTCAAGGAGGATGTTTCATTAATTTTTTTCAAGTTAGTGATACATATATATTTACTAAAAGACACCATGATATATATTTTTTATAAACATAGAGCAAATGACTAAACCACCTCACCTTAATGTAATAGAAATAATGGTATGCCACTGTTTGTACATGTATTTGTGTTTAAGAGATTATTGCAGAAATTACAAGACCGTTGTTACATTTATTAAAATACTTTGCACATTTATTAAGCACATTTATTGACACCACTGTGGCTTATGGAACAGTTAGATAGAATGATAAATTGAATTGTGCATATTCATGACAAAGGTTCTGAGGTTGGTCATCTTCCTTTTGTTTCCATTGACTACACTCCCGGCCTCCCTTGATGGCTTGTAGAATTCTTACTTCCGGTGGCTCCTCTAGTGACGTGATGTTTTTACCATGTGGAGGAAGGGGCCAGGAGAAATAATGTTTACGTCTTTTCAACTCCTCTCAGAGGCAACAATTTCTTTAATCTGAGATTTTTGTAGATCTTTGTTGGTCACTGCATGTTCACTGCCAATTTCAGGTTTATAAAGAATGTCTGAAATGTCTTTATCACACAAAGTCAGCAAAACCTGATGGAGAGGAAATGGCTTTGGCGTTTGCCCACACCAATGAAAGACTGAAAATCTGGGCCATCCATGTCAACTGCATGGTGATATTTATTTGTAAGTTTGTAGATATCTCAAAAAAGCACTGAGTCATCAATCAAATACACACATTTTTTGTAATTATTATATGATGACCTTTCGGTACTATTTGCATCATTTGTGACTGAAGAGGCATATTGGATGAAGTAAAAGAGGGTTTGTCTCCAACTGGTCCAAACTCAAATCTTATTCTAGGTTTGGAGATGCCTTACCCTCTTTCTCTTCAAGCAGATTTGCCACTTCTTCCCACATTAACATTGGCAATGTGTTTTTTTTAGGTATGACCTCCCCCACTAAAAATTACATAATTGCTGGTTGCTGGTTTCTGTACAATAATATCTCATCATCTCAGCAGTACACTAAGTTCCATTTCCAGGGAAAGTGTTCTCTGTGTTGTAATTTTTTTATTGGGTGCTCGCAGTAAACTGCACATTTTCAAATACTGTCACAGATGACGATCAAGACAGTAGCCAGATGAGAATTCGCAAAGTTGAAAATATTTGCCTCTGCAAGCTTTGTGAAGTTTTTTAAAAATCCCTGAAAAATAGATTTGCAAGAACAATGTCCTACAAAAAACACAACTAGTAAGTAATTTTCATGCAAATATACTTTTGCATAATCATGTTTCACCAGTGCTTTTTGCAAGTAGTGTTGCTTACAGACGAATGTTGGCAAACTTTACAAATTGCAAACTTTATTGCTTTTCAAACCTTTATGACTACATTTTAAATTTCAACATTTATGAAGAAGTGAAATGGAGGAACATATTTCCGGGATCGAGAATCAATTGCCATCCAATGCTTCCCATTTCACAGCCATCGTCTCTTTGCAGAGAACTTATTTTGAAAAAGTGTTTGGCTGTTTCCATTGTTATTAAATGCCAAACGTTGATCTTTTGAGGGCCTTTACAAACAGAACTAGATGTGCAAAAAATGAAGTTTCCCTTTAACAGAATGAAACATACTCTTGTTGACTGCTACACTGTTTTCACATGACTCTTAGATTTGGAAAAAAGTTAAGGTCTTCCATCGTTCTCAAACCTTTAATTCACTGTAGACGCTACTATGCATCAAGGATGGTGTGAAAGTTTGACTCCAGTCATCACCATAAACCTTATTCAACTATATTAACTACTCATAAAAGTCACACAAAATACAATTAAAACACCATACTATTACTATATCTTATAACTGACTTTAAGAACGATCAACTGCACAACAAATATCATAGTTGTTTAAGATCAGTACAAAGCAGAAAGCTGGTTTTCATTTTCTAAAGCTGTATCTTTTCAACAAAGGAATAAGAAGTAGTTTAGTACATATACAAGAAAGGTAAAATGAAATAGTGTTTGATTTGAGATCTCATAACAAGGACGCACAGAAACACATACAATTCCTGCATATTGACCGAATGGAAATTAAATAAAAGGAAACATGGTGCCTAATCTGAATTTTAACAGAATAGATAGATCTAAAATGTTGCTAACTGTTAATTAAAACGGCTTAGGGCCAAGTGCAGTTTGTACAACTAGGACATTTCTGAGCATGAGTTTTGTAAGTTCTTTTGGTCCCCCAAGATACCTTTTGCTTGATAGAAAAGTCTTCTTAAACCAGACTTTGGGCCGGATTATCACCTTGACGGATAGGATACTTTGTCACAAGCGTGACGGATAGCCCGTCCACTGTATTACAAGTTCCATTATACCCTATGGAACTTGTAAAACTGTGGAAGGGATATCCGTCACGTTTGTGACAGAATATCCCATTCGCCAAGGTCGTAATCAGGCCCATTATCTGGCTTCCTAGTGCTTGCAGAGTTCTCAAAGAGCAACACACTGCTATGCTCCTCCAAAACACTTTTTACATACAGCTTTCAGGTGATCCTCATACCCTTATCACAGTGGAGGCCTTCATTAAATACCTCTGGCTAAATTAAGCTGTGGCATTCCTCCAGATTGAAATACATGGAAGGACAGGGGGCAACTGCATTCTATCCTCAAGATAGCCCATTTCCAACTCATTATGGCAGATAAAAATGCAGAGTGAGGGGGTGCAAATGGAGAGTAGGCAACAGCAAACCCTATTCTACTCTACTTCTAGATCCTTGATTCTAGCATAGTCACAGATCCCTGCCCCGTATGAGACAATAGGGAGGCTCCATGTTTAGTGGATGTCTAACAAAGGAGTGATAGGCTTAGAGCCTAAGTTGGTGCTTAAGTTAAACAATGAGCCAACAGCCTGGGGTTATTGATTACATCTAAAACAGATACAATGAGACCAGGTTCTCCCTGAATTGAAAAGTAATTCTAAACAGGAAAAATCATGTACTTGTTCCAAGGTTGTACCTTTAATAGAGATAGTGCACAATTTTGAACTTTTTGGTCCACAGGCCAGAGGTTAGGATTGAGAGCTAAAGCAGTGCGAGTCATAATAACTGCATTGTCTCCATACAATAAGCATGGATCAGATGTACCCCCTATCACAGGTACATTCTATTTTGCATTTTCCAAAAAAAGGATTTAAGTTGCTAATATAAATATTAAATAAAACAGGGAGCAAGATGCAACCCTGGCACTCTACTTGCTGTAGATTCACAGAGACAGCACATTCCCTGTTATTCAAAACCTGACTCTTGCAGAAAGATTGGATGGCAAAACTAATAAAAACATCCACTATTGACTCATCTAGACCAATCCGTTCTAAATAGCAACACAATTTGGCTCTGTTAACCTGGTCAAAAGCACTTGAAAGGTCCATCAATGGTAAATGTTAGAGGCACCCATTAGCAGTCATATATTTCCCTGTTGTAAGATGCAATTGTAGACACTGCTCCAGGTTGCCTAGTCCTTTCCAGAACCCATATTGCACTATATTGAAAATATTATTTTACTTGGCCTACATCTAAATCCTATTGTATAAAATTCTGTCCACTACTTTATTGATCAAATGTATGAGAGAAATGGGTCTACAGCATAATGGGTCAGAATAATTTCCTTTTATAAAGACTGGAACAATAGTGGACATGTCAGGAGGGAGGTAATACAGAACCACAATCACAGACATTATTGAGTACATTAGTTAATAGAAGTGCCCAGAGTCCTATATCAAAGTTATAAACATCTAAAGGGACTCCATCTGGGCTCGAAGCCTTAGAAAAAGGACTGTCAGTTAGTGCCTTTACTACTTCCTGAAGGCCAAATTATAAGGCCTTCACTTTTAAGTATAAGCCATCATCCAGGCCTGTACTAGTTGATTATTGCGGTAGTCAATATGATAAATATCTTTGAAATTCCTTACCTACGGGTCAGCAGAAATATTGCATCAAAATTTGGGGAGCACACCATTATTTTGCCATGATCAAATTATCAGTCTGCCAAAACATTTTAGGATTTTTCTGACTAGACACCACCTTAACTGAGCCCCAGTATTCCTGCTTGATCTCCCCTTTCTTCTTTTCAAATCCCACTTGTCCACAGTCCACAGTTCACCTTGCACACTGTCACTAACTCCTTATTCCTGGGTTGTATAATTAACTCTTTCTTTAGTCTTCTATTTGAAGTAGAACAGTGGTTCCCAACCTTTTGACTTCTGTAGACCCCCATTTTATCATTACTGGAACCCAGGGGACCCCCACTGAATCATTATTGGAATCCTGGAACCCCCCAATAGTGTCATCACTAGAAGTCGGGGACACCATCCTAAACATCATTAATAATTTGAAGCGCAAAAGAATACACACAAAATGCACAAACCTTCATCAAACACACACACAAGTGATAACACATTTTATTTTTTGCATACAAATATACATAAAAAATAATTTTAATATGAAAGTTAGATCTTTTCAATATTCAATTGAAGCCACACATCATCCATACTATAATCTGTTTGATGCACCTGCACTGCTCCCATGAATCAATCTGAGGATACAAATTTAATTTTGTAGCCTCCAATTTCAAATTCCTTGACATTTACAGTACATTTAAAATGTTCAATTGTACATTTAGCCACTTTATTTATATACACTTTATTACTCTGTTAATATTATTTACCTTTCTAAGCAGTCACAGACCTCCTGAGGAAGCTTCGCAGACCCACAGGGGTCCCCAGACCACAGGCTGGGAACCACTGAATTAGAAAGTGCTCCGTCAAACCAGCTATGGTTAGCTGTGGCCTGTGTACCTAGTTTTTAAGTACATATTTTAAGTCATTAAACCTATTGGCTATATCCAGGCAAAAAGTACTCTCATACAGATATAAAATGATTTTTAGCTAGTGTTTTTAAATTGCATGAAATGGTTCTGGGACGCAGAGTTCCCATCCTAATATTAGGCCACTTTCCTTAACAAGCAGAATCAATTAATCAGGAAAGGCTGTGTGATGGGTACTGGTAGGTAACCCAAAAAACCTACAATTAATGAATTGTTGTCTCCATAATACATAGAAAGTGTTATAAACCATGTGATAAAAATAGATATTCAATCACAGAATGGTATCCTCTCCCAAAACGAGCTGGGACAGAGTCGAGGGCCTTCTCCCAAGGACTAGATCATTGATACAACCACTCTCTGTGATGAGATTTTGCAACAGAAAACCACCAAATTGGAATCAGCTGACGCTATAGTGTTAGCCTGTTGAGTGAGGTGATTGTTGTAAAAAGGGACAATCTTAGACACCTTGGCATTAAAATCTGCAAAGAAGTACATGCTTTGACCTATGGTAGTCTCGCCAAAATTATACGGATGTCAATAAAACATTGAAGTTTGTGGTTCCCTGATATGTAAAATCATCATTATAAAAAAGTTATCAAGCAAAACCAAAATGCATTATTCAAATACATTTTAACTTCATGAATTCCCATGTGTTCTGAAGAAATGTGAGTATCACAACAAATATGGGAAATCCTAACTCACATAGAGAGCCCTTCCAGGCAGAAAGGAAAATGGGGTAGCAAGACTACAGTAACAATAAAAAAACCTCTACACAGAGTTCCCTCGAAGCCCCTATTTCCTGAATCAGTTTTATGACAAAGCCTGTGCATTGTTAATCCAAAGTGGGATTTCAAATGATTTTGTGATCAATTATTAAATGATTTGGATGATTATCTATGAGTCAATCCACTATTTTCAGTTCCTTTAGGGGTTAGAATCTACAGCAGGTTGACATTCTGGGGGCCAGGGCAGTGATGCCAGTGCTGCCATATGTGATAAGGCTCATGGAAGGAGGGTGGTAAAAAATCCTAAAAGCAACACATCCATAGAACGACACATTGACTTGACCAATCGTAGATTTTGGAAATTTATAATAACACAATCACTGTGAATACTTTTGACTGAAGGGTCTATCCAGAGCAATTCTCATAGCAAGTATTACTTCTTACGCACTGGAGACATTAACGTCTAAATTCCTGAACAGCCATTGTATGACCTTATTTTTCAGCTGATGCAACTCTTCGTTTTGGTTCTGAGAGAAACTGGGAACATTAGAAAGGATCATAATGCAGGGGCAGACTGCTGAAGGAAAGCTCAGATAAGATGCCAGAGTAATTCTGTTTTGAGACTGAGCTTGAGCAGAATGCGATCTTATCCTTGCGAAGGAGCTTTTAGAGGTACCAATAGAGAAGAGCAGACAAACTGTGCCTGAACTCATATAATTTGTATGATTCATAGTTTTAACAACTCTATTTCTGGTGCAGACAGAAACTGACAGAGGGACAGAGGTGAGAAAAGGTGGTGGTAAAATCAGTAGAGATTTAGAAGCAGCTAGTTTCATTGATTAAAACAATGGAGTAGGAGATGGACTTCTCAAGGGAGGGACTGTCATAATTGTGATCCTTGGAAGCAATGACTCCAAACAACCCAGGTGGTCAACAAGGGGCTGGAGAAACTCCCTAAAATGTCTGCAGTTTGGTTCACAAATTTTACTGGACAATTCCAGTGTCATCAGTTCCATCAATAATCCGTGCACAGTAACAATACTTTCATCCAAGTATTTTTAATGGGTGCCCACCTCTCTTTTACACTTGGTTGCAGGTTCCCCATGCATTGCTATTGCTAGGGAATACAGAGTCAGTATGAACTTCAGCTATGAATACATCATGACTGAGATTGAGATTTCTGCCAGGATTAGACATACCTAGTTCCTCTTACTAAGAACTAGATTAAATTATACCTCCACACACTGATAGGTGCCTCTCAGTGAGCTCACTTTCCTTGGTGATTACTACTACTTCACATTCCTGATATTTGTCAATTGTTGGTCCCTTATGGGTTGTTGACGATGTATTGCTTGTGGCCTTACACTTCCCTCTGGAAAATATAAATGTTAGAGGTCTTGGTGTGGTCTTCACCTGGGATCGTCTAACTCTGCTGTGTCAGGGAATGCACTATATAGTCCCCAGCTGCTGCTCCCACCTTCATTTCCCACCATCTGATGACACAATATTCCCCTGGGCCTTGCCTGAGTCCAGTCTCAGGCAAAAATGCATCCAGCTCTAAACCATCTGGGGTTCTCCAGCAGTCTCTCTGGTGAGACGAGAACTGTTCACTTAACCCACGTTTGCCGGTGTTGGTAAGCTTCTCAAGAAAATTCTGAGACCTAGAACATCTAGAAATTGTAATTTTATGGGATGAGTTGTAAGACCTAGCAATCATAGGATGTGCCAATAAATTTGCAGTTTTCTTAATACTATTTCCAGTGTCATTACATTTTATGGGATTATATAGAAGGTACCTAAAGATAAAAAATCTATTAAAAAAGTACCACTGTCTCCCAGATGGGATGTTGAGATTTTATAAATGAGGCATAATAACTGTCAATGGAAAAAAAATGCAAAGTATAAAATAGGAAGTCACAAGATATGTAGTACCTATATAGAGTTCAGTGATCTTGTTCAGACTTGACAATCACAGTTCAATATATATGTACATCTTCCAACCAAATTCAATACCAAGCTTTAGCTCATTTGGGCAAATCCATTGTAAGGTTTAAATTAAACCTTAGAATTGTTTGAGACATTTAATATTGTTTGTGGTGCATATAGGCAATTCTAAAAAAATAAACCGATATATGTGTTCCAGGTACTGTAATTGATTTATTAGTTGAAGGAGGGGTGGAAGCTCCACTCAGGCAACAACCGCAATCATTGTCAGTGTGAACCATAAAATTCACTAAAGTAACCTGTGCTTAACCTTCTGGTAGCTTGGCATAAAAAACTGAGACCTTACCTAAAAGCAATGTGTAAAGTATTTTGAAGCTTGCAAACAGTGGGTTGGATACAGGGACAAAGCTGGTCCTGCTGAGAAGTCACCATCCGCTGTAAAGAGTTTTGTTTGTGTTAGAGGCAGCCAGGTGTCAAATTCCTTTGTGTGTGCTGCAGGCAACACCCTTTGAAATGTAGGTGGGGCTGGGAACAGCCCATCCCTGTTTCTCTGCTAGGATGGTCCACCCTGTCCACACCTATGCCCACTTTGTGTTACTGTCTGGAAGCAATACAGAAACACCAACAGCAGAGTCATTCACAGTCATGTGACCCAGGGCACAGGCAGAATGTGAAATTGGCTTAGCATAAGAAAATGCCAACTTCATAAAGGTGATATTTTCAGAATTGTGACCTAAAATCCGACTTTACCTTCAAAGAGGATTTTAAGTTACAATTAATTTGAGCGTAAACAGCATGTCTATATCTGCTCCCAATCCAAAGTTATTACTTATTAAAAATAATAAGGTAACCCAGTGTCAGTGAATGGGAGTATGCCTTACAGCAATGAAAAACAATATTAGGAGATTTTTACAGCCCAGTCATGAAAAACTTGACAACACATGTGCTACTTTTTTAAATACAGTACACCCTGCCCTATGAGCCTCAAGGCCTAACTTAGGCATGACTTATATGCATTAAAAAAGTGTAGACTTGGCAATGGGCTTACTTAAGCAGGTCTAAGTGGCAATTTAAAACTGCACTACTGGTTGCATGTTTTGAAGTGCTACGTTGGTGACTGGTACAGTGAGTGCTGCAAGCCCACTAATAGCATTTACTTTGCAGGCCCTGGGTGTATATATAGTACAATTTACTAGGGACTTACAAGTTAATTAATTGTGACAATCAGATGTAAGCCAGTTTTACCATGTTTGACAGAGTGAGTACAAGCACTTAAGCACTGATTAACAGTGGTAAAGTGTGCAGAGTCCCTAAAGCCAACAAAGAATGCAAAATAGGATAACTGATAGTAAAATGTTTGTCACTGGTGTTCAGTGGAGCAAAGAATGCTGTTCACAGTTCTGTGCCTTACTCACAAAGCACTGGTCATACCACAGAATTCCGGTGTAGGTCTTTTAACATCACCCACACTTTTAAGGCAAGTCACTCCATACAACTCACCATTTAGCCAAACAAAATTAAAAGATTTGGAAGCTGAGCCCTACACATACAAGGGGCCATATACAGGGACACCAGTCCTAGACATCTGCGTTTTGAAGTCTTTCTCAATTTAAAACATGCTTCTTCAGCTTGGCCCATGGTCAGATGGAACAACATATCTTTCTAGAAGTCATGCACACACACTTCTCCCTCATGAATGTTTTTCGCAGTCAGTCATATCCTAAGACCAATCAGTGCCCTATGGTAACTTGCTGGCCTTGATCTAGAATCAATGGCTACACAGTAGGCTTTATTATAAATAAGTCTGTATACATTCATTGTTAAAAATAGATCATTGTGTATACAGTTCTATTTCAAATTCACAAAGAAGCTTTCAAGGACATTTGAAGACACATAGCACCTAGGGTGGAGTCCTAGTTATGTGAAGACTATATATAAATGGTGCAAAGGTAAATACATCTGCAACTCATTCTTCGCATCTTCCAATTGTGGCTGTACATAATCAATAGAAGGGAATTGTATGATGAAACATATTAAATACATTTTGATAGAATCCTTTGAAAATGGCCACATGGAGTTTGTCATCAACAACAAACAACTGAAAATGAAGGCAAGGACGTATATTGTATATCCAGGATGGTGGCTTACAGAAGCAACAGTAAAACAGCCATTGGAGGAATAGATTCTAAGTAGTGAGAGGGACAGAAGAAGTGCCAATAACATATTCCTTTCTCTTGCAGACAATGAGGTTAGCCAGGCTGTAAAACGAAAGGAAAATGAATGGCAAATGAGTGTAAAATGCTTTGGGGCCTGCAGTAGCGCTTCCTACAACTGAAATTAAACATTATTTTGAAAAATAGAATATGAGTCGCATACCAAACTGGGGTGCAACTAGATTACGTTAACATAACCATGTTACCATGGAGCAGGTCCAACCCAGCTCTCCTTGCCAGCGACCACACGCCTGCCTGACCTGATGGTCACCTAGTAGCAGTCAGCGCCAGGCTCTCTGCTGAGGCTTCCTGCATAGGCTCTGCTTCAGCTTGGGCCAGCACCAAGGTCTTCTGCCTGCAGGAGCCTTGACAGCTGTCTTGCCCCCTCTCTGGTTCCTCACCCCCTGCGCTCCTGGTCCTGCTCTATTTCCCACTCTCCTGCCTCTTCCACCTCCCCAGCACCCTCCTCCAAGATCTGTTTAATGGAGGCCGCAGCATGCCCTCGCCGACCATTTCCACAGCAAAACATCAACCATCTACAAGAACTTTGATCCCCAGCCCTCCAATACACCCAACCTCCAATCAACCATCACAACCGACCACCAACTCAATGCCTGGAAACAACTCAGCGAAGCGGACACACCCACCCTTATGAGCTCCATCCACTCCAGAGCACCCACCAGCCTCTACCCCCTCTGACTCTTCAGCCTCAAAAGAGACAAGATCAACCGCCAACTCACCGTCATCATTAAAGCTTCACTACCCAGCCTACTTTTCCTGATGCCTGGAAACATGCCGAGGTCAGACCCCTTCTCAAGAGACCCTCGTCAGACCCCAACGAACTACAAAATTACCAACTCATTTCTTTGCACCCTTTCCCCACCATAGTCCTGAAGAAGGTCATCAAACTCCAACTCACTGAACATATCGAGAGAAACAACCTACTAGAGTCTTCACAATCAGGTTCCAGAACCAACCACTGCACAGAGACAGCTCTGATTGCTGCTTCAGACGACATCCGCACCCTACTCAACATCGGAGAATCCTCCGCCCTTATTCTGCTAGACCTATCTGCTGCATTCAACATGGTTTACCACCACACACTCATCCACCACCTGTGCCAGACAGGAATAACTGACAACACACTTAGATAGATGGCATCCTTCCTCACAGGGTGCACCCAGAAAGTCCACCTCCCTCCCTTCACATCGCAAGCCAAACATAACATTTTCAGCATTCCCCAGGGCTCGCTCCTTAGTCACACATTCTTCAACATCTACATGACTCCCTTGGCGGACATCGTCAGATCGCACACCATCAACATCATCTCCTATGCCAATGACACTCAGCTCGTCCTTTCACTTTCTGCCACCCCCACCTCAACCAGGACACATTTCCACAACTGTATGAAGAACGTCTCTTCATGGATGAAGGACAACTGCCTAAAGCTTAACAAAGACAAGACAGAAGTTCTCATCTTCGGCAAACACATCACCCTCTGGAATGATTCGGTGGCCATCAGAACTTGGCCTCACCCCCACGCTGAAAGACCATGCCCACAATCTTGGCATCACCCTAGACAATGAACTCTCAATGAGACATCATGCCAGCTCAGTCACCTGAGCCGGCTTCCTCATGCTTCACATGTTCTGAAAAAGTTTGAAGTGGCTCCCCATCAACACAAGAAAGACAGTCACTCATGCTGTCATTACTAGCCAGCTTGTCTACAGAAATGCAGTCAATGCAGGTACCACCATCGAACATATGCAAAGGCTCCAATCAATACAGAACTCGCCCATGAGACTAATTCTTGACCTGCCCATGATAGCCCACATCTCCCAGCACCCCAAAGACCTCCACTGGCTCCTGGTCCAGAAGAGATGGTACTTCATGCTCCTCACCCACACCTACTAAGCCTTCCATGACCAAGGACCCTCCTACCTGAACCAGTGCCTGCACTTCCACTACTTCCGCAGGAACCTCCGCACTGCACACCTGGCCCTTGCACAGATCCTTTGCACATAGCAGTACCGCGCCAGAGGACGCTCCTCCTCCCATCTCACTGCCATGGCCTGAAGTGCCCCCCACTTCCATACCGTCCCTTCGCTGACCAAATTAAGAAAAGGTATCAAGACCTATCTTTTCGAATGACACCTACTTCAAGCACCTGGATACCCTAGCAGGTGACAAGCTGTGTTCTACAAATACTTGATTGATTGACTAATAAATAAATAAAAAACTTTCTCGATTATAATGAAAATATACTTTATATGTACATTATAATAGATTTAAAAGAGAAAGGTGCATGTGTACCTCAATAGCAAAAACATAGAACGAATGCACCATCATATACAACTTGGAATTGTGACTTTATGTGTGCGTCCACTCTCCTTATAGAGTTGTCTAATGTTTTGCCTTTGCAGCCGACCAGAACATATAAAAAGGCACACAATAAACCAACCAGTTACATAAATCAGAATACCTAAAGTATTTTTCTCAGATTATATTCTATGCTCTGTCCAGTCATCAAATTGTGCCCAACTTTTACAGTCCCTGGGGGAGATTCTGCTACAAGAGCCAGGTGCAAAGGTACACCTTGAAATGACAAAGCGAAACGTGGATTTTTTTTTCATTCTTTCAGAAATATTTTGTCTCCATTTCCCATTTTTGACGTTGTTATGGTTTGTTGAACACCTCATTTTATCAGCAATCATAAAGGTGGAATTTTGCAACAACTGAAAAAATGGGAAAAACTTGCTATGCAGTCTCAGCACTTGTTATGTGAAATCCTCTAATTAGTACCTACTGTCTGCATAATTTGCAATAATCCCGTAGTTGTTATAGGGTAATATAACAGATTTTTGCTACAGGTCATAATCCTCAGTTTCCTCTAACTAATTACAATGTAATTTACTCTATTTCTAAAAAATATATCTTTATGGAGAAAAGAAGGCCATCAAGAAAAAATGTGTTAATTGGCCAAAATAGAAAAATCAATGTAGGCTATTAATAGTCTAATTTTTGGTAGACCAGAAACAGCTAATAAATTGCCTTGAAAAGTACACAACAAGGCACAATATGAGACTCACTTTAGAACAGTGGTAAGGTCGTTATTTGGTTGTTGCAATTTCATTTGTGTCAGACCTGCCAGCATTTTCTCCACTCATTAAAATGCTGTATTTCACACCATGACTGGACGAACACCCAACTGTACTCCATGTCCATTTAAGTTGCCTTGTCAGCCATTGGATGCTTAAATTGTGTTTGAGGTGACTGGCATGTGGCACATGACAGATTTTATATTTGGTAAAGACACTAATTTCATCTAGAAAACCAAAATCCCCAAAGAATAAACAAACCCTGAGGTCTTCCATTAACAAGCAGCGCCTTGATTCTATTGCCATAGGTCAGTCATGTGCGAGATTTAACTCTTTATCAAAGATTTAGAACATAGGTGAACATTCCCAAAATCATATTCTAGGTAACATTTGTATCTGGCAATGTGCAGTAGCCACCACACCCAAGCAAACCATTGTAATTTGGGCACAAACTTGGCGCATCTGTGGGCGCTCAGCCTGTGCAAATAGGCAATACTCAGTGAAAGTGCACGTAGATATTTAGTTAAAATGATAACATGTAGTAAGTCATAAGAAAAAGCCGAAATGCAGAAAAGAGATAAAGGGTTCAAATATCTTTCAAAGTTAAAACTATGACCATCAAAAAATCTAAATCTAAATGTTGCTTATGTTGTAGCATTTCTGTAAAATTTTCTCCTATTTTTGAGGCTCCACCGTGCTTCTAGGGTAGTGGGGTAGTTATCAAGTATTTTTCTAGGGTGTAAATAATGTGATGACCAGGGTGGAAAGCATTGGGTGTCTTGTGTGAGATTCAGATGGGTATTCCAAATGAGTGTGATGAACTGGTGGCTGCACTTAGTCATGGAGTGCTGGGGAAAGGTGTAAGGCAGATAGAGTCGCTTTCGCAGACATTTACCATCAAATATTTACCACCCTTCATCCAGGGACACCTTAAGGATTGTGGGGGCCCTGGGTCAAATGTATTTTGTGGGTCCCTGTTTAGAACAGCTTTGAATTCATGAGCGAGTTTCAGCTCTTTCATTCCCTTTTTTGGCCAGGTCACTGACAGTACACAGGCATCGGTGGATGGGAATAATCCATCACAAATGTGATTGATATCCCTTCTGCGGTATTAATATCCTATTATATCCTATGGAGATCATAATACAGTGGACAGGATATCCGTCATGTTTGTGAGTAATCCATCCGCCAAGATCTAAATCAGACCCTAAATGTGTTTACATCTAGCATTCACAGATAGTGACATATTCTTTTAATATTGGAACACAGCAGCAGCACACTAATATTACTGCAAATAATGTGTGTGACACCCTCCCATTTCTCATATGTGAGGTCCCATGTTTTAAACAAAAAAAACATCTTTTTATCAATGTTGCATGAAGCATAAACACCATATTTCTCTTCAAAATATCTGTAATAGACTCTCACAAATCACCCTAATTAAAAATAAATACAAGTAAAACTATTTTTAGCAAAGCAGTTTAAGGATTATTTAAGTTCATCATGGTAAGATGCTTTACAGAACAGAGCTGGTTTTATTGGGGGGCCCTGGAAGGCTAGGGGCCTGGGCCAGAGGCCATTTTGCCCATGTCTTAAAACGTCTCTGCCTTCATCTTGTTTGTCCTGTACCTTGTGAAATTATTTGTTTGGGAACAGACAGGCCCATGCAGCTGTTCTGAACGGAGGATATAGAACAATCTTATTCTCAGTGGGTATGAGTTCCATAGATTGGCTATCTTTGTGGAGAATTTCAAAGACAGAGTTTGTGAAAGAATGGGTGGTCAGCAAGGTGCCAATCGGGAATACAAAGGCCCGTATTTATACTTTTTTAGCGCCGCATTTGCGTCACTTTTTGACGCAAAAGCGGCGCAAACTTGCAAAATCCAATTGTATTTTGTAAGTTTGTTCCTTTTTGGGTCAAAAAGCGGTGCAAATGCGGCGCTAAAAAAGTATAAATACGGGCCAAAGTCCTTTGTTGATAGTGGGTGAAAATTTGGAATTGAGGGAAAATCACCCAGCAATGGCTTGTCTGGTGATTGATTCATAGAAATTTGAATGAGACTAGTGTTAGTACAGGCAGCTAGTGTTGAGCTTTTAAGGGCCGAAATGATTTGGCTATGTATACGTGGGTTTATAGGTTATATGGTGGCTGCATTCTGTATCTGCAAGGGTGTGCAGGTGAAGTAGAGGATGGACCCAATTTTCACTTTGTTGGTACCTATTAGGCATGACATATTAAATGCAAATTTATCCTTATCCTATGTATATATTCTGAAACTCTTGCCTGAATCAGGTGCTCATTGACCCAGTTGGGCAACACAACACGGGAACCGTACCATGAGCATCAATTTCAAGTGGTGCCTATGAAATCAGGTACATGCCTGGCATCCAATCGATGTTTTATGAAGGGCATGAGAAGTTTATTCGGTACAGTCATGGGTGAATCAAACACATGCCTGAAGGATGTTGATGTTTTTCCTTCTAACTGGTAGACAGTAAGGGCCTGATTCTAACTTTGGAGGACGGTGTTAAACCGTCCCAAAAGTGGCGGATATACTACCTACCGTATTACGAGTTCCATAGGATATAATGGACTCGTAATACGGTAGGTGGTATATCCGCCACTTTTGGGACGGTTTAACACCGTCCTCCAAAGTTAGAATCAGGCCCTAAATGTTCTAGACATTGCTTAGAAATTGTTGTTTACCTTCATTAGAAGGAATTGTGAAGTGCTGCCCGTGTTTAGGAAAAGATCATTGCAAGAGGTGTATACCCTCATGATCCACTAATTTGTAAGTAGGCAATCAAAAGCTCAGAAATCATGTTCTGAGCCAGAACGTGCTACATATGAAAAATGTTGGCCCCCTTTTACCAAAGTGTGTCCGTGCATTGGTGCATCACAATGAAATATAGCGCTGTGCCCGGAGGCCTTTGAAATGGTTTGTAAATTGACACTAACCTTTGTATCTCCTTTCGTTGCACAAGTTTCCACCAAAACTTTAGTAAATGAGGGTCCTAATATGAGCGAATTGGACAAAGAATTGTAAAATTTTGAATAATGGTTATTTCAGCATGTCAAATTTCAGCCCCCTAGCCTGAAAAACACCCTATACTTGGAGCACAGCAGTGTTTTTGAGCCCTTAACGCTAACCTGAAATTTCAAATTCTTGCTCAATAATATGTTTGACAGTCTTTAATCTGAAAATATATATTAATTTAGGAGGCTTCAACAATTCTATGGAAATGAGTTACCTATTTGGTGAGCTCCGACTGCCGTAAACCAAGACTGCGTTTCTAAATTAATATGATTTTTCTAGTTTCAGCAGAATTAATGTTTATAGGCTCAGGAGAGGCCCACAAAGGCTCCTGCAATTGCTTTTAATTGTTGAAGTAATTTTGTTTCCTTAATTACAACAACAGTGCTAAATCCTGTTGACTGTGTTCTTTTATACCCCGAGGAAACAGGGCACTGTCGCTCTCCTTTGTCACAGAAGTAAATGAGCATTCAGATGAAAGCGTTCTTTCATTTTCAGCCACGCTGGGAATTGATGAGCAAATATGAAGCTGTTTTGTTTTTATTTTCGGGGACTATATCAGTACAAAATAATATTTGTGTCGCACTCTGGATGAGGGATTCTAAAGGTTGATCTTGTCACAACAGCTGCTTTGAGCATAGCGGATCGCAAAAAAAGCACATGACGCCGTGAATGTGTTGCATGATTTTTTTAATCGAATTCTTAGCTTTGACTGCATTTTTTTATTTGTTGGGTTTTAATATCTGCTCAAATATCATTTAGCCCACGTTAATTGCCGGTCCACTCATTATGGATCCTCTTCTTCATCTTGGGCCCATAAATGTGGGCAGGTAATTAACACTAGTTAACACACACTGCAGTGTTAACCACAGTTAGGGGCATATTTATACTCTGTTTGCGCCGGAATTACGTTGTTTTTTTTTACGCAATTCCGACGCAAAACTAACTCCATATTTATACTTTGGCGTTAGACGCGTCTAGTGCCAAAGTCCATGGAGTTTGCGTAATTTTTTTGCGTGGACACCTACTTTGCGTTAATGATATGCAAGGTAGGCGTTCCCGTCTAAAACATTTACTCCGAGGCATGTGCGCCGTATTTACACTCCCGGGCAAAATTCACGCCCGGGAGTGGGCGGGTCCAAAAAAATGACGTACGGCCGCTTTTGCGCCATTTTTTAGCGCCTGGACAAGGCAGGCGTTAAGGGAGCTGTGGGCTCGGAAGGAGCCCACACCCCCTGTCACCCTTGCCCACCCCAGGAGGACACCCAAAGCTGGAGGGACCCATCCCAGGGACATTAAGGTAAGTTCCGATAAGTATATATATTTTTTTTTTTGTGGCATAGGGGGGCCTGATTTGTGCCCCCCTACATGCCACTATGCCCAATGACCATGCCCAGGGGACAGAAGTCCCCTGGGCATGGCCATTGGGCAAGGGGGCATGACTCCTGTCTTTGCTAAGACAGGAGTCATTTCTATGGGGGTTGGGAGTCGAAAAAAATGGCGCAAATCGGGTTGAGGCGAAAAATTTGCCTCAACCTTACTTGCCCCATTTTTTGGCGCCCAAGCTCCATATACCCCTACGCCGGCGCTGCCTGGTGTACGTCGTTTTTTTCCACGCACACCAGGCAGCGCCGGCGGCTAACGCCGGCTAACATCATTGATTAAATACGGCGCCCGCATGGCGCTTCAGAATGGCGTTAGCCGGCGCTAATTTTTTTGACGCAAAACTGCGTTAGCGCAGTTTTGCGTCAAAAAGTATAAATATGGGCCTTAATGCTTTTAAGCAGTGACAAATCTAGAGTAATTGTTATATTGTTATAAAGCACCCCCCCCCCCCGAGTTAGCCAAGTGCTGTAATTACAGAAGCTACTGTTACACCTATTTTCTTTTGTGGGGGTGCCATGGATTTTTTTTTCTTGTGGTGGGGTGGTGCTCCCTTCTTTTAGAGAAGAGGGAGCAGAAGTTACTTCTGATTGTGACTGGAGCTCCAAGCTCTTTTGAGATGTTATATTATGCATTCCTTCAAATAAAAGGCATTGTCCCAGGTAGTGCTTCCTGAAAATCAACAAAATAGATTTGTTCACTTTGCTCTGTAGAATAATATGATAAAAACAAGGGGATTCACTCGTATATCTCTTAACTCAGAGATAAATGTCATTCTCTCTCCATATTCAGAAGTAACAGCAAGTACAGATTTCCCCCTATGGCCATCATTAACGAGTGTCCTGTTAATCGTCATGGGGTCGGTAACATGAGTTGGAAGTTTAAGATCCCTGTCAGAATTACAAGGCCCACAGGAGCACTGCAGATTCGTTTTGCCTAGTTAAAATGCTAAAAGCAGCTGAAATCCTGTCTTGAAACGCCAAGGATAAATGAGGAATTATGTGGAAACTGGATCTGAAGTTATAGATTACCAAACAAATTACTCATTTACAAGGAGACCTTAGGGTCCCACTTGTAGTCCCCCAGTAACTCTTCCACCAACCCCTAGAGTTATTGATTATGCAGTGTCAGTAAACCCAAGGGTGGGGCCGTAGTAACCAGAGGAAATAACAGAGAACTCAGATTGAAAGGTCCTGTCCATATATCCTTATTACGGAAAGACAGTTTAATAGTTTTCATTAACCACTTTCAGCAACCTGGGCTTTTTGTGCACAAAAATATGTAAAGGGACAAGTATCAGCGTACTAGTAAACATCAGTTATACAAAATGTAAGGGAGGCAAAGGGACCTCTAAGAGGAATGGGGTACATTAAGTAACTGAGTGAAAAATTCAAATGCATAACGTGTGGTGCATACAAGCACAATAAATGTGCATATGGAAACAATATATCTGCAACTTGCTGCGGGGTTGGTGGGTAAAAACGTATGTTTTTTACTCTAAAAGATTTCTCTTTCTTCAAACCAAACGTGGCGCTTCTTGTTTGCTTCAGCTAGGCATGGCTCTATTTTGCTCTGCACACAGAATGATGCCATAGGAGTGTCTTTAATAACCTTTTTGCTTAGAATCAGTGATGTTTTAAGGCATGGGCCAAGTGGGATAATGCCCAGGGCCACATCTTCCAGGGAGACCGTTGGCAAATTTAATTTTGTTCCTATATCAGATTTACTTTTCTATCTCTATCTCTTTTATTCTGTCAGCCTACCTCTACCTCAGAGACTTCTTTTGCTACCTAGTGTCATCTGAAGGATTTTGGAACTCCAGCCAATGCGCATTTAACTCTTTTTGTTTAACCCTGTTTCTGAAAGTTGTCTGTATAATTCAGTACTGTTTGGAATCGTTCCTGCTTGAATGAAGAGATAGTGGGTAATATTATTCATAACTATTCCAAACAAAGGCCCCCAAAACATGCTTTGCCTTTGGCCCCAAAAATACTTAGGATGACCCTGCTTAGAATTGGGAGCCATGTTCTGTCTGGCATCACCTTTAGTAAGGGCAGAAAGGAATGAAGCGTGGCAAGTCTAGGGGAGTTTTTACCATTCATGCACCAAGTACGGTGCCAACAGCACCTAGGGATATGAGTGGTCTAATGCACGCAATTTATGGTTGTCTGTTAGTACCCAACATTGTCCTCTTTGTATTGCTTGCTGTACAGGTATCCGTGCTCAAACACCCATTACCTCAGTTCTGGGAGTTCAAATAAGGAAATGCTACTAGCACTTGGTCGTGTAAAGGCTTTCTATTCTTGGGGGAAAGGGGCTTGGCCTAACCTAATTTATTTGGGGAGGGTATATTTTAGGATTTTAAAGTACCAGAAAAAGACATAATTTCTTCTTAACTGTAGTTCTTCATTACACCAGTTGAAGGGATTTTACATATTATCTTCATGCTCCAGCTACTAAATTCTCTTTCTGCTTCATATCTTGCAGAAGTATCTCTCACACTTGTTACTGAAGATTTAGATGACACCTCTAATTTAAGATCCACAGTTGGAAAGCACTTTAGGTACAGCAATCTTCTCTCAGTGTCGCAAGCACTTGACACTTGTTCATGAAGCTGCGTTCAAACTATAAATATGCTCTCTAAACAGAGTGACTTCTGTGGGAAATGGCTCTTTTTGCAGGGGTATTCCTAAACTTCTGTCTCTGCATTTTACCACTGCTGACCAGTGCTAAAGAACAAGTGCTTCCTGTGTAAAATTGTACTGCTGATTGGTTTATCCATGATTGGCATATTTGATTAACTAGTAAGTCCTACTACAGTGCACAGTGTGTGACCAGGGCCTGTAAATCAAATGCTACTAGTGGGCCTGCAGCACTGACTGTACCACCCACATGAGTAGTCCTGTAAACATGTCTCAGACCTGCCACTGCAGTGTCTGTGTGTGCAATTTTTACTGTCAGTTCGACCTAGCAAGCGCATTCATTTGCCAGGCCCAAACCTCCCCTTTTACTACATGTAAGTCACCCCTAAGGTAGGCTGAAGGCAACCCCATTGACAGGGTGCAGTGTATTTAAGAGGTAGGACTTGGACATGTGTGTTTTACATGTCCTGATAATGAAATACTGCTAAATTTGGCTTTCACATTTGTAAGATCTATCTCTCCCACAGGTTAATATGGAGATTGCATTGAAATGTCTTTTAAGTGTAATTTCCCATTGGGAGCAGATAGAGGTAGATATGGAGTTTGGGTTACTGAACTCACAACTTAAAAATACATCTTTGACGAAGTTGGCTTTTAGGTTGTAAGGTTGAAGATACCACTTTTAGAAAGTGGGCATTTTCTTGCATAACCATTCTGTGCCTCTGCCTGTGTGCTGGAATACACACCTGGGTCAGGATGACAATTGGGCTGTTTGTGAATTTGTTCTAGGTAGTCACACAAAGGCAGCTGAGATGTGCCCTGCATATCCTGATGGATCTTCCTGGGCTAGAGTGGTGGGAGGAACTGACACTTGCACCTGGATATGACTGTGCCTGTCCTTACACAAAACAGTCTCCAACCCCATGGAGTGTGTCTGGGGCCAAGGCAGTAAAGGCATGGTCTTGTGCTCTACCAAGACTTTCCTTTGAAGTTTGCCTACTTGAAAGGCAGAAATAAGTATAGGTGTTGGGCCTCTGAGACCACAACTTCTGAACACTTTTGGACTAAGGACATCCTGCCAAGAAGAAAAGCTAGATGCTGTAGGAGGGACTGTCACTCTGTCTGTTGCTTTGCTTTGCTGGCCTGCTGCTTGTTGCTTCTGTCCTGGGAGTGAGAGGACTGGACATTGCTTTCTACATCCAGCTTTCCAGGGTTCTCCAAGGACTTGAACTGAGCTTCCCTCCTGTTAAGAAATTTCAGTAACATCAAAGGCTTCATCTGCCAGTGCCGGGACTCTTTTGCTAAGAGTCCTGATTTGCCAAGTGGTTCCAAATCTAGCCCCTGGGCCATTGGAAGTTGAAACTGGAGTCCTGAGGACTTAATCCACTCATTGGAGAGCCATGGCTGAAAATTTATGCAACCCATGTCTTGTGACTGAAGAAATTTACGCATTGCCTATCTTGCAGCTAAATAAATCGACGCAGCATCTGCCTTGCTGTTGAAAAATTGACGTAACCCCTGTGTGATTGATGCAGTGCTTGTTCCACCGCAGCTTCATCATCGCAGCATATCTGGATTGTCCAAGTATCGTCTCTGGGCACTACTCTCTCATTGACCCTGCACCACAGTAAGGAACTGAGGCTGCGAGACCAGAAATTGATGCATCATCTCAGCTGTGAGGAGATACCTGATGCATCACTTCCCTTGCCAGTAAGGAATCAATGCATCACCTCCCCTGTGTAGTAAGGAAGCAACACATCACTTTGCTTTTCCGGCACCTCAGTTCTCCTGCGGCCCACGTCGTCTTTGTTTTTTGATGCATCCCAGGTACCATGTGTTAAAAAGATACAACAATTGAATAC
This sequence comes from Pleurodeles waltl, assembly GCF_031143425.1. Lineage (NCBI taxonomy): Eukaryota > Metazoa > Chordata > Amphibia > Caudata > Salamandridae > Pleurodeles > Pleurodeles waltl. The sequence continues at coordinate 682,236,852 of NC_090449.1, read as the reverse complement.
CTATGGATTAAGGCTCTTTTAAACCTTTAAGAAGTGATATCTGTACTTGTGTATGTTGGATGTTTGTTGTTTTGGTCTTGTTTTATTCCAATAAATATTGGCTATTTCTTTAAACTGGTCTGGAGTACTTTTGTGGTGTTTTCACTGTGTTACTATGTGTGTGTGTGTGTGTGTGTAGTTGACACCTTACCTCTGAGATAAGCCTGACTGCTTGTGCCAAGTTACCAATGGGGTGAGCAGGGTGAACTATGTGACTTCCTTACCCTGACTAGAGTGAGAGTCCCTACTTGGATAGGATACAAACAACTGCTAACTAGAGAGCTTTCAGATCTAACAACTTCAAACAACCACAATCTTCTCATTAACTCTGAGACTAATATTGGCCTCTCTCAATCACTAAGAGAACCACCACTGCCTGAGATACTAACAACTTCCCAGCACTTTCAATCATATGAAAAATACGAACCTAAGGGATTGACAGGCATTTTGTCCAATCATATTTAGAATCAACTCATGCACGTTCATTCACTTGAACTATTCAAGAGGATTGAAGAGTCACTGAGAAAGCAAACGACCTGAACTGCCCATCATGGTTTAGAAGAAGAAAATATAATATTCTCATGAAGGTGCAATAATTATATGAACATCATCATCATATATGTCTGCGGAGTCCACACAGATGTGGCAGAGGAGAATCCCATGACATTTGACAGTATGCATCCAGCCAGGATGTATGTTCCAAGGAATCAGTCAAGAATGGCTGAGAAGCAAACCAAAGGAACAACAGACACCACAAATCCCTGCATCTGTAAAGTCAACCCAGTAGGGATAGCTGTGAAACCTACTCGTGTGGGTGACATTAAAAAAGAACAGGATGGAGCTAAAAGAGAGCATAGGTCCATGATTCTGTAAAAGGAAAGCATAAAGCATTTAATTTGCACAATGAGAGAATAGAGGCAATGGGTGTGCATCAAGTAGAGAGGGACACAAAACTATTGGGGCTATAAAATTCCAAGGAGCACAAAGTAATAGCATAGAAGCTCACTATAACATTCTAAACAGGGGTTACTGGGTGCCCTGGACTCATTCAGATGTCCTTCTCAGTCAACCCTCTTTCATTGGGAATCAGTCTCCGAGGGCTGCAGTGCTCAAGTTGAGAGGAGGTGGTGATCTGAAAGGCCAAGTCACATGAACCTGGAAACTACTACTATAGTTCTTGGAGGTGATCAAGGACAGGATCATCTGAGAAGGGGGAGATAAATAGAGGCATATAACAAAAGGCAGGGAGGCAAAGTACAATAGAGGCCCTGAAAAATTATAGTTGAGAGCTACGTATATACATATGCATCTCAAGAACACACTAAACTCAAAGCAATTGTAGCAGAGACAATGTGATGTAAAATTGGTGGGAGGAATAATGTGCTCCTCTTGGTTTTTTGTAAAGATTGGCACCAGATGTGGTGAGTCCTCATTAATCCAAAGCAAGACCATTGTATTGTGCCATGGAGGGGTTACCCAGAGTCCCAACATCAACACTTGTAAACTATTCAATATGAGACTGTGCATTTGGCCAGTAAACTACATAGGTGCAACCTACCCCATGCTCAATTTTCCTCTCTCCTACTCTCTTTTACCTCTCTCTCCCTTTTTCTCTGACTCTGTGTCCATCACTCTCTCCTGCTCTCAATTCATGTCTGTCTTTCTAAATGACCCTCCCTCTTACTCTCTCTTTCTTGCTCTCTTCCAAGCCGCTCTCACCCATATCTTGCGTTCTACTCACTCTCTATTACTGTCTTCCCTCGGTTTAATTTTGCTACCATCAATCTCTCTCCACCCCACTCTCCCTTTTCCCTTTTGCTCAATGTCCTTCTTTCACATCCCTGCATTTATCTTCCTTTCTCACAATCACCTCCCTCTCCCTAGCTCCAGTTAACACCCTACCGCTTGCTCTGCATCTTCACTCTATTACCTATCTTTCACCTCTCTTACTTCTTTTCTCTTTCTTTACCTCCTCTATCTTCTCCCTCTTTTGCTATCCCGTGCTCTCTCTCTTCACTGTCAGGTCATGCAGTCACACCACTCTCTTTAATTGTCTTCCTCACACACACCCTTTAACCCCATCAGTTTCATTCATTGCAATAATAATTTATTGACATGAACAGTGATTTAGAGTTGTTTCAAATGCTTAATGAGTTCACAGCTTTTTCTGCAATATCACATATGCACGTATGAGTCTTCTATGCAATTACGTGACCCTGACAAATTTTCTGTTGCCTTTCCAGCCAACTTTATGTTTTCCCTCAACAAGACACAGATCTTGTTATTTGTTAAGTTTTGAGAAGTTAATGGGCTTCCAGGTAAGTTCCACTTAGCACAAGTCCCATGTTTACTCTGATTTGAGGAAGTGGTTTTAGTTTCTAGGAGGTCTATTTTGCATTTTCAACAAATCCTATTTATTAACCGGTTTTCCAAGTCAGTTTGTGCTGCTCTCATTTAAAATCTTTCTTTTGATCACCGCATCTGTATCCTTCTTTTAATTGCCTGTTTTTGGTGTTCATCACAGGGAATAGATTTGTGCTCAGGATGTAGTTTCTCCCTACATTTTCTTTGTGTCTGGGATAGCCAGTTGGTTTTGAATATGTAGATCCCTTGCCTTATTTTAGATTCTACTGCACATAGCATGCACTTAACGTCAAAATTAGGGAACCACATTACAGAGAACATTGTTATCACACTAGAAACATCTTAGCAGGTCCTGTACAGAGAAAGTTATGGTAGGTGCGTGGTTGGCATGAAACTAGATCAGAGAAAGCAAACACTGATGAACAGGGGATAGGTACTATGTAATTTGGATAGCTCTAGACAATATATTTATTTTTTACATCCTTCCACAACACATTAGGACTACCCATCCCTTCTTGAATTCTACAAGAAACTGAAGACCTTGCTAGTCAACTAGGAGCTAGATCAGCCGTTCTCATCTACACTAGCACCTGGATGCCCCATATGTGATAACAGAACCCTACAAATCCTCATAACCTAACATCTGAGTTTTATACACTACCTCTACAAAAGAAGGTACTAAGGGGTACAGTGATTTGTTCGTAATTTGTGTTGAACCCACAATTAGAACCCAGTCCTTTGGGCTGTAGGGTAAACAGTGAAGCCACTACACAAAGCTCGAGCTGTATTTTATTACCAGAGATTATTGATTCACCTAGTTTCTTTGTAAGGTGCACTCCTCAACATTTTGCAAGTGAACATAATCATTAGAGCTTGTGGGCCTTTTATTCGCGGGTCTTTGCTCTTGCTTTTCCCTGAGTAACAGCTCTGATTTTTTAGCCTGTTTTGTGTCTGACAGCTTTCTTTCAAGATCAATAGGTGTAGTTGTATCACTCTCTAGTTGTTGCTGTGTTCTTAATTATCTCTGCAGTGATTCTTCTATTTCTAATAGACAGGAGGCCACGCAGGTTGTTTGATATTTTCACGTATGTGTTGTCTGCTGCAGGTTTGTCTATGTTTTTTTACTTTTTTCTCACTTTCAAAGAGCTGGTCAGTTAGCTGGTCAGTATGTTTACGGTTAATGCACTGAAATTTGCTCCGGTGATCGCATAGTCTTTCACACTGTTGTCTAAACGGGTGTGTGGAATTGTCTGATTGGGTCCCCTTTCGTTGTGGCATTAAGAATTAAGACTCTTTGCTGTCTTTCACTCTCTAGTACTGTGTAATTCTGTCTGCTTACTATCATACATTTCTTATCTTTCATGCCATCTCCTTTTCTCTCTCACCCATCCTTACATGTCTCTTTCTCTCAGTCCCTTGGACTTTCTGGCCCTATCTGTCTCCAACTAATTTCCTCTCATGCATGCACACCCTGCACCCTCCGCCACGTACACAAAAACATCTTTCTTTTCCTTTTCATTTCCCTATATCTCCTTTCTCAAACCTCTATATGCCCCTAAAGTCTTTCTCTAAATTGTGATGTCCTAATTTCTACGTTAATTATGCCCTTTTAGATCCTGCTTTGTTTGGCCCTCTCGCTCACTCTTCCCTTGTGCTCATGAGCCCCCACAGCACCCGCCGCAAACGACCTTCATCTCTCTAACATGCTTGTGATGCACAGAAGAGGATTGATATTGTTTTTTCTGAAGTTGGCTCATTTCAGAAATAACAAGGTGACCCCAACTGCTTCTGACCGGTTTACAAATTGTTTTTCTAATCGTGGACTCCTACTAATCCATCTCACTCACTTTTAGCAGCATTGTAACTACTGTAAAGTAAAACCACTTAATTAATATTGGCATAACAAATTAGTAATAGAGGGATGCTCACATTTTAAAGAGGCATAAATTAGAAACGAATAGGTGTAACATTCACATTAGTTGTGCTTGAGGATTGCTTAACACTGCCTACGCTGGCTCGCTTCATGCATTCCGAACATGCTTAGATGTTCTCCCCAGCCCAAATAGATGTTGAGTGCAGTGCATCACTTCTAAAATTTCAGGAAATAGCAAAATAATGACCAAGCACTGCTCTCAATGAGTCGGTCAGCCATTTCAATGATTGTAGATGGGGCAGCCTATGTTTCGTCTCATTTACGCAAAAAATAAACTAAGGGTTGTGGTCATGATAACCTCATATTATGTTCGACAATTGACACTAATGTCTGAATGTCAGATTTCTCAAGTGAATACTTGATTCACGATGAATGGACAACAGCGAATGTGGGAGAAAAACAGAACTTATGTTTCTTTTTTTGTTTTTTTGCTATATTTCTAATGCACATTTTACCCATGCCTTCACTGCATTTAGAAATAGTTTGGTTTCTTTATTCTTAGTTCTCTATTGCACCTATGTTCACATTGGCAGATAGATGTGATAGTCTATTTTTAACAAGGTCCCACCCCCCGCCTTTCAGTCGCCATTTTTAAGGAGGGGGGGTCAGATGGTAGCATCAACTCCTCTGTCCCCCTCTAGCATCCTCATAATGTAATTCAATGTATCTGGCAAAGGGCAAGAAAGCTGTACTTGCTGATTGAGGCTGGATATACTTCACTGTAAAATGTTATATGCACACAAAGCAGTGTCCATCTAAAAAATAACCAGCCTAGTAAGGTCTTTTTCAGGCTTTTACAAAGTGGGTGGTACCTATTTTGATGACATGTATCACAAGATCACCTGCCACGCTGTACCCAGTAGTGAGTGCTCTTTCTATTGCTTACATAATATATAAAATGTTCAGATAAGAAGAGAGACCAACAATGCCCACAAAACAGAATAGCCAATTAATTATGTTAAACCATGAGCAAATGTGAAATGTTCTGTAGTATGGTTCAAAACACAGTCATTACTTTTCGGGATTCCAGAGTTTTAAGTATGTTTCCAAACTAAACCAACAAACCACACTAAAATACTTTAAACATTAAGGACTCGGTACGGAAACCAAAGAAGGTGTTGTATCCTTTTCAACTGCTTATAGCACTTTGAAGCAGGTCTTTGGCGAAGTGAAGGATTATTAATCTATTTTATCCAGCAGCTTGGCACCCTGTGCTAACTCATTCGCCCGTCAACTTCAGTACTCTAGTGCTTAATTAGAACCCTGTTCTGTGAGGTGCAACAGTATAAGTGTGAGGGCAGCCTCCAATGTATCGAAGAAGGCCCTTGGTGCAGATGACTCAAGGTCATGGGCGTCAGTTCACCAAAATGCCAGGAGTTGCAAGAGTGACCTTGTGCAACCTTTCACCCCATGGAGATAAAGGGGTTGGCTTCTTTTGTCACCCTTAGCCCCTCAATAGTTTTCTATTTTCTGCTGAGGGGCTAAGGAAGGGCATGTGTACGGGGAGAAGTGGGGGTCATTGAAGAAAGTAAATATGACTATTTCACTTTTGTTCCTTCTGGGCCCTTTGTTACTTCTGGACCCTTGAGTCTACGGGTTTCTGGGGCAGTGTCTGGGGTACCAAAGGTTAAGCCAAGATTAGCAGCTGCTACCCCTTTGTATCATTAGGTGCATCTCTTTTCAGACGACTGATATCTATTTGCGTTAATGCTGACTAAAAATAAAGTGTTTCTGTTTTCACCCTATAGCTATGCATGCCTTTACATTAATTTCAACGTTCACTGTAAATACATCCTCAAAATTCTTTGGTCCAAAGGCCTTTTATGTTTGCAAAATTAATGAACTGTAACATAGAAAGCTGAGAAATGTGTTTGTAATGAGTGAGCAATGCTCTAACTGTACTCTCCTGACCAGGCGCCCCCTGCATATAGCGGAGGGGAGCCATTAGTCGCTCCACAGCCAGGAGCCATTGTGGAGAGTCCTGTGTCTGTTTCGCAAGGAAGGAGGGCCGTGACGTCATCGAGAGGTGCCAGGTTCTGGCGCATTTAAGTCTTCGAGAGGCAAGGAGTGGGCCTGTTTTCTCTGCACCCACCAACCAGCACACTGGATCTGATACGATGTGACTATATGAATAAAAGGCTATGAGATGGTTGAACCACCCTAATCGCAGTTGTCTCTCTCCTTGCGAGATGTTTCAAGAGGGTAGCAGTGACTTGCACGTTTATGCTGTCATTGTCTACTACTGAATGGTTTTACCCATTCGTGAACAGTGCATAAAGCGACCTCAAGGGCATTCCAATATTAAACATATGATGCTGGGCAACAAAAAAGGAGAATGGGTCCCATTAACCTGAGATAAAGTTAATATGAACTTATTATTAAACATACAACAACCTAAAATTACACCTGTGTATATACATTTCAGACTGTGAATCTTTTATGAACATGCAGATGTTTGCAAATAGGTCTAATAAAAATGTAATACTAATGACGAACAAAGTCATCAATGCAACTACCCTTCTCATATCTTACTAATAAGCAATAACACTCAGCCCAAACCTGTAGTTTATTCTTTTTGTCTAACCTTTTATTTACATTTTGAACATAACACTATTAGGCTTTTTATGTTGACAGCCCTGCTTGACCTGTCCATCATTTTAATTTTAGTGGTTTATATGCATAAAATTTGGGCAAGCTTTTGCTTCAACGTCCTGTCGCTTTACTTCAGAATAATGTAAGTATCCATTTGGGCACAACTCAAAACCATTCACTTATTAAGTGCAAATCTGGAATCCCGAATGTGATATAAATACATTGCTGAATCTAACAAGTAAACAAATCTTGGTTATTCTATGCAAGAATTCCGCGCAGAAAATATATTTTTCACTCCCCCTTATGGCTTCGGCGTGAATTTTCTGTGACTGAATAACTTGCATAGCTGGGCGTGTTATTGCCATGAGGTGTGTGCCCTTCTCCACTTGCCCCCGAAGATAATTCAAGCCCCTTAGTAGACACCCCCTCCTGCCCATTCTCTTATCTCTCTCTAAGGGCCAGATGTAGCAAAGGGTTTTACCCATTCTGTGCCTATGGGAAAATGTGTTCGTACATATGGCCCTAAGTCCTCCCTCTGCATCCTCAGATTCAGCCAGGTTATGGGCTCTGTACCTAAACGCTACCAACATGTGGCATCCTGATGGTTCACCGAGGTTCTGGGTATCACAGGGTCCACCTCTCAATACGCCACTCTGAAACGGAGGAAAAAAACTTGGCTCAGTGAATACTATTTATATTTGTGGCTCCTTAGGGCATCTCTCCGGAGAAGTCTGACAGCATTCCAAACTGAAGAGATACCCGGAGGCCACGTGTACGAACACTGAACAGGATACAGCTTCTGGTTTTAATCCCTCTGTGAGGACAGAAGCAACTCTGCGTTCGTTCTTCTCTCCCCCACTTAAATTCCTGTCGTGCTCACTTCCAACCCCTTGCCAATTGGAACGTTCCTTCACCTTATAGCACCAGCCTCAACATTCCATTGATGACGTTCAGCTCCAACTTGCAGCAGAACACATGCTGTACATTGAAACAAAGAGTAAACCCCAGCACATGTTATCCCAGGCCTAATAAAACTAGAGGCGCTCTGCAGCGCCCTAGCGTGACCCCATGTAAAATTGTGGGGCATATTTATACTCCGTTTGCGCCGAATTTGCGTCATTTTTTTCGACGCAAATTCGACGCAAAACTAACTCCATATTTATACTTTGCCGTTAGACGCGTCTAGCGCCAAAGTTCATGGAGTTAGCATCATTTTTTTGCGTGAACACCTTCCTTGCGTTAATGATATGCAAGGTAGGCGTTCCCGTCTAAAAAAATGACTGCGATGCTATTGCGTCGTATTTATACTCCCGGGCAAAAATGACGCCCGGGAGTGGGCGGGTCAAAAAAACCCGCATTTGCGCCGGATTTTAGCGCCTGGGTCAGGGCAGGCGTTAAGGGACCTGTGGGCTCAGAATGAGCCCAGAGGTGCCCTCCCAAGCCCCCAGGGACACCCCCTGCCACCCTTGCCCACCCCAGGAGGACACCCAAGGATGGAGGGACCCACCCCAGGGAAGAGAAGGTAAGTTGTGGTAAGTATTTTTTTTTTTTTTTTTTGTGGCATAGGGGGGCCTGATTTGTGCCCCCCTACATGCCACTATGTCCAATGACCATGCCCAGGGGACAGAAGTCCCCTGGGCATGGCCATTGGGCAAGGGGGCATGACTCCTGTCTTTGCTAAGACAGGAGTCATTTCAATGGGGGATGGGCGTCGTAAAAAAATGGCGCAAATCGGGTTAAGACGGTTTTTTTGCCTCAGCCTGACTTGCCCCATTTTTAGACGCCCAAACGCCATTTTTCCCTACGCCGGCGCTGCCTGGTGTACGTGGTTTTTTTTCACGCACACCAGGCAGCGCCGGTCGGCTAACGCCGGCTAACGCCATTCAATAAATACGGCGCCCGCATGGCGCTTCAGAATGGCGTTAGCCGGCGCTAATCTTTTTGGCGCAAAACTGCGTTAGCGCAGTTTTGCGTCAAAAAGTATAAATATGGGCCTGTATTCCGTTGCAATAATCTGCATTATCAACCTTGCAGGTGCTATTTGATAACCTTCCATAGCTGTTGAACGTCAGAGAAAATGTCACTATTTATTCATGAAAAACTGTTGGACAGGTAGAACAGGAAAACTGTCAGCTCCTCCTAAGCCTCGCAGTTGGTTTGCAAATTATTTCGCGAGCCTTTCACAAGCGCATCTTTGTTCAAATTCGGGTTTAGTCACTCTAATTTGTACTTGTTTGTTTGGTATCAGAAGTCACAATACAGGGAGTGCAGAATTATTAGGCAAGTTGTATTTTTGAGGATTAATTTTATTATTGAACAACAACCATGTTCTCAATGAACCCAAAAAACTCATTAATATCAAAGCTGAATATTTTTGAAGTAGTTTTTAGTTTGTTTTTAGTTTTAGCTATGTTAGGGGGATATCTGTGTGTGCAGGTGACTATTACTGTGCATAATTATTAGGCAACTTAACAAAAAAAAATATATACCCATTTCAATTATTTATTATTACCAGTGAAACCAATATAACATCTCAACATTCACAAATATACATTTCTGACATTCAAAAACAAAAAAAAAACAAATCAGTGACCAATATAGCCACCTTTCTTTGCAAGGACACTCAAAAGCCTGACATCCATGGATTCTGTCAGTGTTTTGATCTGTTCACCATCAACATTGCGTGCAGCAGCAACCACAGCCTCCCAGACACTGTTCAGAGAGGTGTACTGTTTTCCCTCCTTGTAAATCTCACATTTGATGATGGACCACAGGTTCTCAATGGGGTTCAGATCAGGTGAACAAGGAGGCCATGTCATTAGATTTCCTTCTTTTATACCCTTTCTTGCCAGCCACGCTGTGGAGTACTTGGACGCGTGTGATGGAGCATTGTCCTGCATGAAAATCATGTTTTTCTTGAAGGATGCAGACTTCTTCCTGTACCACTGCTTGAAGAAGGTGTCTTCCAGGAACTGGCAGTAGGACTGGGAGTTGAGCTTGACTCCATCCTCAACCCGAAAAGGCCCCACAAGCTCATCTTTGATGATACCAGCCCAAACCAGTACTCCACCTCCACCTTGCTGGCGTCTGAGTCGGACTGGAGCTCTCTGCCCTTTACCAATCCAGCCACGGGCCCATCCATCTGGCCCATCAAGACTCACTCTCATTTCATCAGTCCATAAAACCTTAGAAAAATCAGTCTTGAGATATTTCTTGGCCCAGTCTTGACGTTTCAGCTTGTGTGTCTTGTTCAGTGGTGGTCGTCTTTCAGCCTTTCTTACCTTGGCCATGTCTCTGAGTATTGCACACCTTGTGCTTTTGGGCACTCCAGTGATGTTGCAGCTCTGAAATATGGCCAAACTGGTGGCAAGTGGCATCGTGGCAGCTGCACGCTTGACTTTTCTCAGTTCATGGGCAGTTATTTTGCGCCTTGGTTTTTCCACACGCTTCTTGCAACCCTGTTGACTATTTTGAATGAAACGCTTGATTGTTCGATGATCACGCTTCAGAAGCTTTGCAATTTTAAGAGTGCTGCATCCCTCTGCAAGATATCTCACTATTTTTGACTTTTCTGAGCCTCTCAAGTCCTTCTTTTGACCCATTTTGCCAAAGGAAAGGAAGTTGCCTAATAATTATGCACACCTGATATAGGGTGTTGATGTCATTAGACCACACCCCTTCTCATTACAGAGATGCACATCACCTAATATGCTTAATTGGTAGTAGGCTTTCGAGCCTATACAGCTTGGAGTAAGACAACATGCATAAAGAGGATGATGTGGTCAAAATACTCATTTGCCTAATAATTCTGCACTCCCTGTACTCTTCAGCGTGAGGAAAATCAGATAACTTATTTTTTAATACTGCAAGAAGCATTAACCAAAGCGTGGACACAATTTAACGACCTCAGTGAAATGGAAGGCGGATTATGGCGACCCAGGATTTAAACCCCTGACCTTTAGATAGCCTCAGGTGTCAGGAGGGGCGTTCAATCCAACGAGCTATCCTGCTTGGTGTAAAGGATGCGTTTCACAATATGCTAGCTCTCCTTTTACCGTGAGTGTTCAGCCCTCTGCGGGGCTAGTGTTTTTCCCAACAGTATTTCTTCCTTATGTTGCACAATAGATTAATAGGCGACCTAAGACCAGCTTTAAATGGCTGCGGATTTACCCTAGTGGGCTCCAAAGTGTAAATGCACCAGTAACAGCAAGCCCAGTGGCCTATCAGTCACTTTCAAACTACAAAGAAAGACTTTTCAGGCAATATCCCTGCAGTGAATGTTCTCTTCACGTTAGAAGGTTTCGCATATAAAATGCGCGTGTCGTTATGTGGCAGTGCCTGAGGGAAACACGCTTGGAAAGGAAATGAAAGGTTTTTTGATATAGTAATTTGCAATTAATTTACACTTTCAATGTGCTAGAGTTGCCAGTATAAAATTGTTAACAAGTTAGAGAATGGATATTGAGATTTAACATTTCAAGATGCTCACATCTGAAGTTGGATAAGTTGCATAATATGAATGACAAAGACAATTCTTAAAACATTGAATTGATGCAAAAAATATATATTGGTAAGTGAAGTTTGACTGAAGGTGTCTCAATTATAATGTCTTATACTGGGCTGTTTAAATTTACAGAACACCAAAATAATCCAAACCCATTTCTGAGACCCAAAATAATAAAAATAAAAGAACGAGACTGGGAGTAGGTGGTTATTTTCTATCTTTACAAATGTGTTAATAAAGTTGACTGGGGTCCCTGGACCCCAAAACGTAGGAAAGGGGTAGGGGGAGAAAGAGAGCAGAACCGAAAAAAACTAGAGGAAACAGGAAACGGGTTTCAGTGCCAACCCCCTAGAAAAGCAACAGCAACTTTTTTTCTTTAAAAAAAGGTGAAGTGTCACCCTGCGGTAGGACTTGGGAAAGAAAGAGCTGAAAGGTAAAATGATCTATGACATCCTTTTAGAAAAACCAACTGAAAAACCCTATTTTCAAGACTCACAGCATTTAAACATTTAAATAAAGCATGTAACCAGCAGTCGTGAAAACAAAAATATATTAGACCGAAGTTCTGACCTTGGACAATCATTTGAACATCTGGTCCCCTGCATTGTGGCCTAAGGAGTTGGGTCCATTGCCTGTTCCCAAACCCAAGGTCAGGAATTTTGCCATTTGGTCAAACTGTCTTTTGACAACCAATAAACTGCAGTGACAGGAAAATGCTTTTGACTGCTCAAGATGTTGAGGAAAATTTTGTGTTTCTTGCCAGAGTCAGCAAAATAATCAGTAGTTGAGGCCTTGATTGTGTCTATGCTCAACTATTGTAATGTGCTATATCTTAGAGTCACACAGGGTCAGATTAAGAGACTCCAAAGAGTCTTATTGAACTTGCTCTAGCGTGCGTTGATAGGGGCTGCACTTAAGAAGCTTCATTGGCTTCCAGTGAAGCAGAGATCCACTTTCAAAGCCTTGTGCTATTGTCACAAGGCATTCACCAACGAAGGTCCATGATACCTTCAAGCTTTTTACAGACCATACGTACCATTGAGGAATTTAAGATTGGCAGGGGCTATGTTGGTGAGTGCTCCTTAAATAAAGAAAGTGAGCAAAGGGGGAGCTGTTTGAGCTATTTAGTGCTGAAATTGTGGAATGCTCTTCCCCTGACGGTTTGAAAGGGCCCAGTCAGAATGTCTCTTTAGAAAAAAACTCAAAACTTGTTTTTCTAGCTCAGGAGTTATTGTGGGTTTAACAGCTGTATTTAGATCTGCAGATACCTTTACCTAGTGTTGGGACACCTCATATAAGCCATAAGAAATGCATTATTATATCAACCAATATACAGGGAAAGTTGTGGACATCATTATGGGAAGTGTTGTAGCATAGCAGTAGTGGTAAAAATAAATTAACTCTAGAACTTTTCGGCCACCTACTATAAAAGCACAATGTTGGAAATACATAGCATACTTATTATAAATAGAAAGTGGTTAAGAAAAATGCAATTGGCAAGTGCTGGTAATTAAAAGTGACGTTAATTGCATTATTTAGAGAAAGGCAGTCACATAAATTCTCCAAAATCAGCTGTAATATAAGTTTCTCCATTCAATGTAAGGCTTATCTGTAAATTCCTTTCCATAAGAATTGCCACTGCTATGTTGTATCGCTGTAATTATAATTAACCCAGCAAAAAATCTTTGAGATTAAAATTACATTGTTAAGGGAAATGAAGTCACAGCTGCTTTTTGGGTGTTTATTTTTCACTTATTACCTCCTGTTGGTCTTAAATAGCTGTAGAAACATTACAATTGTTGAGTCAAACAATGTACCAAACACCTTTCAGTGCTGAAGACTGAAATATGGTCAGTGGAAATGGGGCATATGTTTGTAGGATGCAAAGGTGTAGTACAATGCCTAGAATATGGGTGACTATTTTAGCATTTGGTCATGTATACATCTAGCCCCACTTGTCAACGAAGTTTGGTCGTAAGATGGGAACCTCGCACTAAATGCTGAGAGGGGGCGTAACGCACCATCAATGCAGAATGCTCTAATTGCGTCCAATGTGCAGTCACACAGGGGTATGCCTAATACCATATGTGGCATAGACTCCAGCAACACCCCATTCTTGCTCCTTAGGCAATGTCTACATGTTTATCAGATAGCAGGGCAGGAATAATATACATTTTTATCACATTTGCTTTTACTGCCATGTTATTAACAAAATGAGTGATGCGATACAGAGGTCAGCAGTCAGCACCTTTCTCCTATGTAAATGGCATTGACTTATTAAAGGCTTAGCTGGAAGCATGCCACTAAGGAAGGCAGGTTCTGCACCATATTTTCAGGTTGGCCAAATAAAATAAATCTGTACACAGTGGATCTAAAGGGAACTCATTTTCATAGCAATTATCCTCAAAATGGGCCATGGACCTAGCCTCCAGGATCTCTAAGAGACATCCCTGCATTAAAGGTATGTAGGGAGAAAATGCCACATCAGCTAAGTAGTTAATGAAACCCATAACATAGGCCTTCTTCAAGCTAAACCAAATGTTAAAGCCCCTCCCCTCGTTGTAGGCCTTAACCTGGAGCCGAGACCTATAATTAAGACAAAGGACCTTGAGTCAATGTTGTAAATTACATAGGAGAAGGAGAAAGACAATTATGGGAATATTGGAGCAGAAGCTCTGCATCAGAGCTTGCTGGTCCTCTTTCACTCCTTGTCTTCAGTGGAGCTCTTAACATTCTAAAATAAAAATATATGATACCAGAGATCTTAAGCCTCGAAATTGTTACTTTATTTAGGAACTGTAGTAATTCAACTAAATCTGTAAAGTATTTTGGTAAGCATTGAACAATGTATATCACTGTCAGTGTCGTAAGTTACAGCCCAGAAAAAATGAGAGAACCGAAAAATTGAAAATACTGACACAAAATTCGATAATGGCAACACCTGTTATTTGCCTAGAAAACGCAGACGTGTTATGAAGTACTGTACAAAATAACGAGTTATTATAACGATTGATTAAATGAGAAGTCATGAAGAATTTGTTTAATTAGCAATTGCTATAGACAGGTTGATAATTGAAAATGAATTCCACAATCCAGGACATTGTATTTAGGGCGTAATATCTATTTTAGTTTTAACATGAAGGAAAAGCTGAACCCTGGAAGTTTTCAAACATTTTGGTCCACTCGGGGTGAGTCACTTTATAGACTCCGAAATGGGAGCAAGAGAGGGTAAGAGAGAACACATTTCCTCCACAATATACACACAGCCCTCAGTGCAAAAGACAGACAACTAAAGTGATCACTGTAGGGTTAGAGAAGACCGTCATCCCCGAAGGATTTCACACATATCTCCACAATGGGTGCACACTTTTTGACATCAATTCTGAGTCCATGTCACAGCGTGGAGTTGATATGATGTCATTGTCAAGCAAAACCCCACTCTATGTACCGTCGGTGTGTGCAGCAGCTATAGGGGAGGCATGGAGGCACAAGCTGACCCATTCCGTAAAAAGATCCTCCTCTCAGGAACGAAATGGCATCTCATAATTTGTGCTAAATAGTAGTTGACTCAAAGGTATAGGTGGTACGTCAGCCTGATCTCGCATTGGTGCACTTTCAACCTAAGTTTTCTTTGAGGGTCTGAGTGACCTTATACATGAATTTCCAGAGAGGTGAAAGACAAGGGTGGTATTTGTGGGACTTCAAATGAGTGGAAGGCGTGCTGGAGATACCTGGCCCATCTGTGTGATGCTGCGTTTGTGCATGAATATGTGTTTTTGGATAGAAGATAGGGAACGCTGTCTACAGAGGTGCTCCTTGGGAAATTACAGCACGCCATAACAATTGCTTTCATATCTCAAACACCCTGTTAGCTCTTCACTGACTGATAGAATGTAAAAGTGCAGATTGTAAACCGTTGAAAGCCCAGTACCACACCATGATGGAATCTTTATCAGCCACATTTTTCTGCTATACTCCCATAAGAACCATGAGATCGCCAACATGGCTCCAGTACAGATTCTAAGTCTAACCACTAATTTTGTGAAAATGGGCGAATATATATTTTCTGTCATTGGGATACCTTTCCTTAAATTCTACAGAGGCGGCCCTTGTTTTTGAAGTTTGCAAAGGCCCTAAAAACGTTGTTGTTCCCAATCTAATAGAAGGATCGATAAATTTCATTGTGTTTGCTGTAAGTCACATTTAGCACCAAGATACTCCAGTCACAGTGTACTCTATAGATAGAAAATACCACCGCGTAATCTCCCTCCTAATTAAACTACTGAGAGAATATATCATAATAAGAGATTCATGATTCACTATGCTTTCAGCTTAAGGACCGCCTTGCCTTCCCAATACTATTAAGTATGTTAGCCTCCCCCCCCCAAATCCTGCATTTGGAAAGGGAGGTCTTTGCAACTAGTAGTAGGGTAGGGCAGAATACCCTCTATCAGCGAGATTAGGCAGAATGCATTTTCGTAAGAGACATTCTTCACTGACACGCTTCCTGTTTGAGTCCCATATCAAGAGCAGTTCTTCAAGACAAAATTTCACAGTTGGGCATTGGCATGAATATGATGGTCCTGGAACATGGGTGTGTTATGGTCAGTCAGCAGGGGTAGCAGCAAGAGAAGCATGCCAGACTGGTTTGCATACTAGGAAGTGTACACTTTAGTGTAGGATGCTGGTTTACCCCAAACCTCTGCCCAATAACATGGGTGAGCATCTTGTATAGTTACCCTATATTTACACTCCTTGACCCCCCAATACTTATCCTACGGGTGGAGTTTCTGTGTGTGACACCTCCCTAGTCATTTTTTCTAATGATGGTGTTTCTATTGGTCTAAGCTTGGAAGCCTTCTCTGGGCCTCATTACGAGGTCTGTGTAAAGTGACCAGTACGTCCTGCTCCTGGAGTTACCACACCCAGCTAGTATTGCACCCTCAGAGGCAAGAAAAATTGCCCCATTATGAGTAAAAACCTGATTGTCCACTAAGAAATTTGAAATAGCTGAGGGAAGCAGATGTACCACATCCACTTCCCCTGGTTATTCCTCATTCTCAGCACATTTTGCCTGGAAATTTCAGCTGCTTTGAGCAGCCATTATCTAAAGGGATAAAGTGACCGGGCCCTTGGCCTCAGGATGTTTCTCATAATCTCAAGGGTTCCGCTCCTGTTACTGGGCCCGTTGTGAACAATTCTTAATAGGACATTTTGTGCACTGAATGGGCACTGCACAGCGTGCTGAAGGACTAGTCACTGATCTTTGTACTTCAGCTTCTATGTTAGGTTCATGTCACAGTGTACCTGGCCTGTACTGCCTGCCCTGAGCTCTGGGTTCTTCAGAGTCTCTGAGATTGCATGTGCTGGTGACCTAATTTTCATCCTGCAATATTTTTACGGCCTCAATCTGCTTTTTTTTTTTTACTTCGAGCACTATTTTTAGCACATCTTGTAATGATTACCACAGCGTTCAAGAAGAGGTGTACTATCCTGGTGAGAACTTGTTTCTAGTACTAAGTATGTCTTGCCAGCAATCCTTAAATCTGACAGTACATACATTAGTGCTGAACCAGTTAGGTACATTGTGCATGAAAGAAAAGCATCACTACCCGATCTAATGAGGTCTCTTATCTAGGAAATGAGAGGGCCTTTGTAGAGACTGCATCCTTCCTTAGTACAGTGCCATATAAAATTGGTATTGTGTGACAGTTCCCAAACTAAAAAAACTGCAGAACGAATTATCAGATGTCAACTTTTATTAGTGAATGCACACAAAAATAGAAGAATTAGAGAACGATTTAAAATTATTATAGCAGTCAGACAGTTCCCTTTGCTGCATTTCTGCAGCATAAAAACACAATAATAAATGAGACATAACTATAGATAAAAACGGCAGGATTGAAGTCATAATAAAATCTGCAGGGTCAGAGTTAAATACATAGTAAAAAACTTCTTGTAGAATTAGGCACATACAACTAAAAGCAGCCTCATTTAAAATGTATAGTACTATAAAAGTAGGCAGCAAGAATCCAGGGTAAACGCCTGGCTGCTGTGCAAACTCTTTCTAGATTTCATCACTTGCCAGATTCGATTTGCTACTGTGTAACACACCAAGGGAGACTGTAACTGATTGCAAAATAGCAGCGCAGGTTTGTACTGTCGGAAATTAAGGAGCTTGAGCTTTGTCCTAGATGTAGTATAAAAGGGGCTGAAAAAGACAATGTTCATATTTGATGGTGAAGATTTGCCATCAGATGGGAAAGGGTCTAGCTCCGCGTTCCCACCATTATAGGTTTATAGTTAAAATGAAATCTGGTGAGAATTAAACATTGCTAGTTGTTCTGAATATCAGACAGGTATGTTTGTACCCTTGTCTGGGAAAGTACCTGTTTATACATACATGCTGATAATTTGTTACGGTTGGCCACATCTCTAGAGGACTTTGTTACCTCCAAATTCTTCTCTTTAAGCACACGTTTGGAGAAAATGCCACACATGCTTGGGTATGAGAACAGCTCCGGTAACCCAGTCTTCTCAAGAGTCAGGATAACATGCATGAGCCAGGAAATGCCTAAGGTCTCTGCCAGACTTAAGCAGTCATTAATAACCAGACGATTCGGTGGGGCAGATTCCCTTGCCCAGATAGCTCGCCATAACAGCAGCGGTTCTAATTTCATTTTATCCTCACTATATGACATGCCCAGATCCACATGACACAGAAGCGTACAGCAACCACGAGGAACTTCTATCACAGTCCTAAGGAAGGCATTTCCTGCTCTCTGAACCCCACCTATGTCCACCATTCCTAGTATGCCTTCCCCATAGGAAGCGATGGACACAGCTTTGGATGCATAAACAGTCAGAATCACATTCACATGTTTTGTGCCCAATTTTTTGCAAGAACTCTGTTAAGGTCTTTTCCATCAGTGCCACCCTATTTTACACGCTAGGCTTCCATGTGGATTTGCAATCAAAAAGGACTCCCAGGTAGGAGTCACCGTCTCTTCAATTGTGTTAATAATGTGAGAGCGTGGGATTTTCTTAGAGCACTTCCCACACCCCATTATGAATGTTTTATTGGCATTAACCTGGAGATCCTGGGCCTTAATACAACTAATGTAATCGTTGATTAGGCCCTGTAGAGCTCGCCCTTTCCTTGCAATTAGAGCTGGATCAGAAGCAGGTGGGTACCCAAATAGGGGGTATCGATTGACCTAGAAGTGAGCGCTGCCTCTATTTTATTAGTGTACAAGGAAAAAAGAAAGGGGGCAAGGACGCACCCTTGCCTCACGCTATGCTTAATATTGAATGTGTCCGTGCACTCCCCATGCCTTCCATAGCACACTGATGCTTTGGCCTCTGAATAAAGTAGTCTGAGGAAGGTAATAATATCTTCCCATATGCCCATCTCGGACAAAAGTTCCCAGAGATTTGAATGGGTGATGCAGTCGAAAGCTGCCGATAGGTCCATGAAAGCCATGTACACTTTGCCTTTCCTGAACACAGCATATTACCAATATAACCAAGCTCAAGTTCAGGCACTGATCAATTGAGCCCATACCCTTCTGAAAAACATATTGCATGCCAACTAAGACATTATTAGTGTTAGCCTACTCCTTAAGCCTCTGAAGTAAGATGTGTCCCATTGTTTTGGATATGGAATCTAGGAGGGATATGGGACTATAATTCTTTGGGAGGATTCTATCTCAATTTTTGTAAATGGGAACAATAATGGGCTCTTGCCTCTTGGGGCGTGAACCAACCTTAGCAATCACATTAAAAACATTAGTTAATGATGGATCCCAAAGTTCCCGACACTCCAGGTATAGATCCACTTGGATTATAGTAGTAATTCCGACTTACATTGCAGAATACTCTACTCAGGGGTAAAGCATTGTAGTGATGTGGTGTTTTACAAGCTGCATTATTAGGCAGACACAAAAAAAAAAAAAGTTGGAGCATCATAGAGCATGACTCATTATGCACAAAGAAACCTAGCTAATTTATGCATATTCTCAAATGGAATGGATAGGCCTCGCCATTAAATTGACTTTAGATATACTGTCCCTTCATGGGTTGGCGTGTACATGTTATTTTGGCTGTAGGTATTAACTGTAGAGAGATGCACCGGATTTTATGGAGGTCTTTTGATTTTATTCCATCCATTGATGCATCCAGAGGTGGAAGATGACTTCTTCCCCTGGTCTTGCAACAATCAACTTCTGTATGGAGGTGTGGGGGGGCTATCGTTGCTCATGAAAAAAGGCTTTCCCGATGGCGAGTTCGTAAGAACTACATATATCTCCCTAAATCCAGGTACCGTTTCCTTCTGTTGAGGTTGACGTTGTATATAACATCGCCTGCCCACCAAAATTGTGGATTTATCAGTGCAGCAGTTTCACTCTGAAACCTACATTGTATGCTTATGTCGCTGCTTTATTCATGCCATATATTCCTAACTTGTAGAACGGGGTGGTCCAGGATTGCTGTGTTTTGGAGGATGTACAAGTCTTGGGAGGAATGAGACATTTTGTGCAAGAGTTCCAGTAACTTTATACATTTTATTGTTTTCAACTGGTAGGAGTAATGGAGCCGTGGTTGTATCACTCAGGAGTGAATTAAAAGTAGGGCAGAGAATATTTTGTCCAGAGAATGGAATTATTCTGCTATGTGTTCAAAGTTATTGAGGTAGGATGTATAATGTAATAGCACTCTTTTCTCTTCTCAGGCACAATGATTTTTACAATTAAACTTTAATGTGGTACTTCATTGCATTCAGCAGCAGTCAGGAGATTCTCTATGTCCAGGTCCGTCCAGGCCCTGCAGAGCCCAGTCGCTAGTACCAGTGCAGCTTGATGACAGTATGTGAGAGCAAATCAGCCCCTCCACAAGGCCATGTCTGTATATTGAAGATGTGGGCCAGTGGTGGGGTGCCGCAGGGAGAGTCCACCAATGCTCAATTTTCTGCACCTGGGCACCTCTCTCTGCCCAGGGCCAGAGCCATTAGTCACGTTTGTGCGAGCCGCACCATCCCCAAACAGAGTCCAGGCCCAGGATGCTCGCAGTCCTCCAGTGTGGGTCCCATCAGCCCAAGCGCTCCGCCTCTTTCTAAGCCTGTCAAAGTAGTTTGGTGATGGGATCTGGCCAGGAGAGGTGGCCCTCTTGGAGACCACCCATCTTCAGGGATTTCAACAGGTCACCCGAGCCTGGCAGACTCGACTACTAGGAACATCCAGGCATCCACAGTGTCCAACCACAGTGAGGCCTAAGGGGAGGTGAACATGTAACCATGCAGCCAGACCCACACAGTCAAGGGGTATTGGTGGAGATTATGACTGGCATCAACCCCACTTGAAATCATCGGTCATCAGGTAAAGAGGCCTCAAGTTCCCCTATCCCAAAATTCAAAGTTATGAGTATTCAACATCTGAAAGTACATGAGCGCTCGCAGACCAGGATGCACCATTTATCGCTCATCAAACCCATTAGCATGACACGCTCTTTCTCTGTTCTAGGTCATTGCTGTCTAAGGTTAAATACAATAGAGAATGCACATCTCCGGGTATTTCAATAGAAGCGCGGATCTGCCTGCCGGATTCCAGCGAATGCACTGAAGAATAATTAGTTTTCATCTATATTAACTTTTTCACAGTCGCTCAACTGATTCCACACAGGAATATTGTAAATATGCATTATCTATTCCCAGGCCCAGGCTCTCAAATAAATGCACCGGCTTCCAATTTAGTGAGGCATTAAGACAATAATATGGAACAATAGTTTGTAACAATAGAAGTGCAATTAACAAAATTAACAAAAGAGCTTTTCTAAATGTATGTTCTCGTGGGGAATTGAGAATTTACAGATGTCCTAAATCTGAGAGGCAACAGAATCGGCGTTACCATGGTGATAACCAGCATAAGGAAGACATGTGATTTTTGGAATACATTGCAAGGTTTGGACACTGCACAAATAATTATTTATGTAGGTGGTTGACTATTTAAAAAAACAATATTTTTCGTTTCTGTAACTATTGTTTAGCAGGACTACTTTCAGTTCTGAACAAATAGAAATGGCCCTGCTCCACCAGAAACGAAATGCAGCAAGCAAAAAATTAGAATAAATTCTAGCCTTCTGAAAGTACTACCAATAGCGCCATGCACGTACATGTTTATTGACACCCTCCTAATATAATACCTAGAGATAATACCTCTCATAGCTGTTGTCCATTCATGTGATATGCCATTTTCTAATTGAATAAAACTGAAAATGGCAAATAAGAATAGTCCACTTTTAAATTGTTTCCGCGTTCCAATGATACAGTAAGGATGCGATAATGTTTAGCAAGTGTATTGCTAGGGTCTCACGTGGTATGAGTTTTGTAGTAATTTATGTGCACCAAACTTGCATTTCCAATTTGACTCTAGGTGTCCCACTGTAGCGATACTGAACATTATAGGAGGCATTACCATGAGGTAATTTCCTCCGCTTCAAATAGCGTATCTCATGATAATGCCCTTTAGATTGATCATTAATAAATCCGAACATGTTTACTTTGATCAGTTGTGTTTAGCAGAATGTTCAGCATTGGCCAATGTGCTTCCCGTACAACTCCATTTGATAAGCAGAGAGGCGAGCCTTCGTAATGAGAATTTAGAGAAAAGCTAATCAGGAAGAACAGATTGCTGGGCAGCGGTAGTGCATCATATGCTTTAAAGTTGTGAAAGCAGGCCTTTATAGTCAGATAATGTCCCTTTGTGATGAATGGGCTGCTATCAGAGCACTGTGCACAATTTAAGAGTACCAAATGTTAGCCATTACGTGACAGGGGTCATGCAGACAGAGTGTGCATACATTTACATGGCATGGCAAATGCCATTAATGCCGCTGTGTGGGCGGCAAGAAGTCGAAGTCTACACCAGAATATACATGTATCTTCAGTGCTTGTCAACATCCAAACCAGAATTAATGGTTTGTCCACTTACCGTGCTCCTTTATGCTACTTTATTTTAAACCTTAATAAATGGCCTACTATTATCACAGAATTGGAAAAATATAATCCCACATTTTAGGTAACCAGGAAATTTTAATCCTTGTTCACTAGAAGGCAATTTGATATGTTCATAATTTGCAAAACTTTGATTATACATACTATTACTTGGGTCAATTCGAGATACTTTTCCTTGTAATATAGAAACCTCATTGGTGAGTTGAGTGAACAAAGTATTTGCGATTAAGTAATTGCAAACCGTACATTAAAAAGACATTCCAACACACCACTTTTACCAACCATAGCTGCAAAAGATCACAGGCAAAGACTTGCTAATCGTTCATGGGTGGTGCAGCTTATCAGGTATGCTGTTAATGAGGTCAATGAGTCTTTTCACCCAGCTAAAGGGGTAGAAAGGTTAGGCATCAAAACTCAAATGACAATTCAAAGTGATAATATGAACCATTTGGCCATAGAAGGAAAACTCCACTTGGGAATAGGGTTAAAGATTTTATTACAGACTAATGTTAAAATTTATGTAAATGATCCTCAACATTAGACGATAAGGATATAGAATTACCATGGGTTGTCTCATGCATCAGAAGAAGTTAAATCAAACTAACATCAAAATGACTAGTAACTCGACAACAGCAATACAAAACATCAACAGAATTATCTGATGGTCTCAAAAGAAGTGCTTTGCAGTTCCTTTAAGCATGAAGGCAATTTGACAGTCATCAAAGTTAGGTAGGTTGGGGAAGGGAAATCCCTATAGATTAGCAAGTTACAAGTTAGCATGTGCTGAGTTACAACACAAGAGGGCAAAAAGTAAAAAGAATAGAGCCTATACAGCTTGGAGTAAGACAACATGCATAAAGAGGATGATGTGGTCAAAATACTCATTTGCCTAATAATTCTGCACTCCCTGTAGTTGCAAACGGGGCTATTCTGCAAATCACCTATTTGCGATCAGAAAAATGCTTTGTACATGTGGTCCCTAGTTCCTTCTGTCTGTCTGAATACACTTCTGGGTGGGTGACAGCTGGGCTCCTGTGCATTCTCTCTAGGCAGCCAAACATAAAGGGAACTTAGGTGTGCCTAAAGGTCCATCCACATCCTGATGGGCCATTAACATCTTGGTGGGTCATCCTGAGCACGATGGGAGGGAGGAGCTGACACTTACACCTGAAAAGGCTGGGTCCTGAGCCCCCACAAAGAGCTGCATAACCTCTTGTAGTGTGTCTGGAGCCAGGGACATTAGGGCAGGGATTTTGTGCACTTCAAAGGCCTCTCTCTGAAGTCTCCCCATCTCCAACGGCACAAGTGGGTTTAAGTTCTAGTCCTCATACACCACCAAATCAGTATACTTCTGTACCTGAGGACATTCTGCCAGGAAGAACCGCTGTGCTGCTATGGGACTCTCACTCTGTTGGACTTTGTTGGATTCCTGCTTTGCTCTGCCTACTGGGCTGCCTGCTGAGCCCCTGGCCTTGCATTGAGAAGGACTGGACCTGCATCTCTACATCCCTAGAACCAAACAGACCTCAAGGGCTTGTTGTCTTGCCTCATGTTCTGAATCCTCAGAGACAGCAAAGACTTCTCTTCCATCTACAAACCTCACCCGGACTTTGCTTGCTGCAGGTCTTGCTCTGTCAGGCGGTACCAGTGCAGGGCCCTTAGAAGTGAGTCTAAAGTGCTGCATCTGCCAGAACCTGGGCATCGACGCAGTTGTGCCACTCAGACCTGACATATCACCTGTTGTGTTATTTGGGTTGACGCATCACTACTGTTGCGGTGACCAGATCGGTGCATCACGCTCAGAACCGCAGCATTGTCTCTGGAACTACCACTTCGGAACCAAAGCCACTGCGGGTAGAAGATCGGCTCATCGCCCTCCAGCCTGGATTAACCTGGTGCATCACCTTTGGAGCTGCCGCATTCGGTACTGGTGTATCACATTTGAAACCGATGCATCGCCGCAGTTGCATGGAGGAATCCAACACAACACCCCAATTGCATGGGAATAATCAACGCATCTTGTACTGCGACAAGGTTTAAAGGTATTGTTGCTCAGCGGGCCCTGCATGGATCCTGTAGACGGCCTGTTCTCCATCATAGGTGGCCTGAAATCTGGATTTTGCTCAGTCTAGTATGACCAGATAGCCACGGTTGGTGCTTGAAGCTTTTAAACACTACAATTGCAGATATTCAATAAAAATTAATATCCTGACTTCTACGTATTGAAATTTTGTCTTGTTTTGTTTTTCATAAATTAAGGTCTACTTTTTTAACTTGGTGTGGATTATTTTTGTGTGGTGTTTTCACTAGTTTACTGTTTTAAGTGTTGCATAAATACCCTACACCTTTACTCCTAAGTTAGGCATGTCTACTCTGTGCCATGTTTCCAGAGGGTGAGCGAAGGATTATTTACGGCGTGTAACTGACTTACCCTGACTAGGATTGTAGTTTTTGTTTGGATAGGGTGCATTCTTCTGCCAAAAAGATGCCAAATTTCTAAAATAAGGTCATTGGGTAGTAAGTGATTGGGATTTAGGTGTGACTAGATGTATGGGATGGTAAGGGTATATTTAGCGTTCAGGGGTTGGTAGAGGCATGGGGTGGTAAGGATACTTTTAAGCTTTAGGGGTCAGTTAGGGAATTTGAGTTGTAATGGTATTTTACAGTTTAGGGGTGGGTGGGGGCATAATGGGGTAAGGGTATTTAGGGTTTTGGGGTGGGTAGAGGCTTAGGGATGCAAGGGTATTTTTAGTAGTTAGGGTTGGATATGTGTATATGGTGGTAAGGGTATTTTTTTAGGGTTTAGGAGTAGGTGGGGCATTGGGTGGTAAACTCAATTTTTAGGGTTTAGGGGTAGGCAGAGACATAGGCGCCTGCCGCCCGCCACGCGGTTACCGCCATATGGCCGCTCCGCGGTCAAAAGACCGCGGCGGCCATGCTGGCTTTCCCGCTGGGCCGGCGGGCGACTGCCAAAAGAGCGCCTGCCGGCCCAGCGGGAAAGGCCCTGCAACAGGGAAGCCGGCTCCGAATGGAGCCGGCGGAGTTGCAGGGGTGCGACGGGTGCAGTTGCACCCGTCGCGATTTTCACTGTCTGCTAAGCAGACAGTGAAAATCTTTATGGGGCCCTGTTAGGGGGCCCCTGCACTGCCCATGCCAGTGGCATGGGCAGTGCAGGGGCCCCCAGGGGCCCCACGACACCCGTTCCCGCCATCCTGTTCCTGGCTGTAAAAACCGCCAGAAACAGGGTGGCAGGAAGGGGGTCGGAATCCCCATGGCGCCGCTGCTTGCAGCGCCGCCATGGAGATTCAGCCCATGCAGGGGAAATCCCAACCGCCGGATCCCCTTTTCTGACCGCGGCTTTACCGCCGCGGTCAGAATGGGCTGGGAAGCACCGCCAGCCTGTTGGCGGTGCTTCCGTGGTCCCAAGACCGCCAGGGTCGGAATGACCCCCATAGAGTGGTAAGGGTAATAAATAAAGGAAAGTTTGTGAGGTTTCCACCAATAAAAATAAAAATCCAATTAATGTATTTATACAATAAAGTGGGGGAGGGGTGTCTCCCCCAAGTAAATATATATATATAATAATATATTACCTAATGCCGGTTGCCACTAGATATTTATAATTAGGACCTAGTTTCTGTATTAAAAGCGTTTTTTACTTGCCTATATCTTTGGAACTGCTTGACGAACCTTTACGAAACGTTCCAAAAACATTTGTAAGTCACATCAGCTGCTGTCTGGAAAGATTTAGTGTGATCCATACAGTGGGGCCGATAAAAGGGGGAAGTCCCCAAAAAACAGAGGTTAAAGGGACATTATAGTTAGGAAATAGAATTTTAAAAAAAACATAGAAATTCACTGAAAAAAACAAGGTACAGGGATATTATAGTTAGGCTCACATTTTAAATGTACAAAATCATAGAAATGCGCCTGTTAGAGTTATCTCGAGTAACTATCTCTCATGCCCTAAGGTAACTATAACTCGCACCCCGCCATGCACAGTTTTTAAATATTTTTTTTACTGAAAATATTACTATATTAGTATAAGTAATTTTATCAAAGATGTCATGAGTGTGGCCAGGCCCTGAGGCCAACCCCCTATAAGCACCCAACGTTGCATCATACACGGCCTTTGCCCATAAGCAGAAGGGGTTGCTGCCCACAAGGCCTGGTCTGCAGTCAGATCCTGCCGCCAACCCCTCTAACCACCCAACCCCAAACTGCGCACGGCCCTTTGGCCGTGCGTGGTGGGAGCTCGACGCAGCCTGTCTCTTTGGGTGTAACAATAGGTGTGAGAGGGTGTAGTTGAGGAAGAGAGAGGCTATGAGAATCTCTGTCTGGGTGTGAGAGTGCGGGCATCAGTGTCTTAGTGGGTGCGTCAGTGCCTTTGCAGTTCTGTGAGTGGGTGCATGAGCGTATCAGTAGGCCTGTGAGTGGTTACGTGAGTGTCTGAGTGGGTTTGTGAGTGGGTGTGTGAGGGTCGAGTGGGGCTGTGAGTGGGTGCACGAGGGTCTGAGTGGGTCTGTGAGTGAGTGCGTGAGTGTCTGAGTGGGTTTGTGAGTGGGTGTGTAAGGGTCTGAGTGGGTGTGAGTGGGAGAATGATTGAAAGACAGATAAAGAGAGAAAGAGAGAGAGTTTTTTAGGCTTTGATGGATGATATAATTAGAATGAGATATTTCTGGACAAATTTGTCATTCAAAAAGAGTTAGATCACCTTCAAGTATGAGCCTTAAACATTTGTAGATAAAAAAAAAAAATAAAGGAGGGAAATGACCAGGAACAGACCTAGTCTTGAACCCTCAATGCTCAGTGTGAAGTCCTGCGACCTTCAGACTTTAGCTATTGATTTTATTTTTCTATTTGTTTTTTTAGCCCTTTATGGCCTATCTGAGACCACGGGGAGCCTCAACGCCACCCTGTGGTCCCTGACTATATTTTTTATTTTATTTTATAATATGACCTTGCTGGGACTGTGGGGGGGAGCCTTAAGGCCTCCCAGTGGTCCCTGACTATATATATATGTTTTATTTTATAATGTGTCCAAACGAGCTATCTGGGTCTGCGGTGGAGCCTCAAGGCCTCCCCCACGGTCCCTATACGTTTTTTTTAAAAAAAAATGTATAATGTGCCCTTATGGGCTATCTGGGACCTCCGGGGGGAGCTTCAACGCCTCCCTCGCAGTCCTCTTGCTCCAGCAAGCTAGCAGCTGCTTTTAACAGCAACTCCCTCATCACTGGAGCAATGCTTTCATCTCTGTTCCCTGCATGCATACTTGCACTTGCAGTGGTTGGATTAACGTATAGTAATGAAAATTACTATATGTTAAAAAAATCACAGAAATTCACTCAAAAACAAAGGTTAAAGGGGCATTATAGTTAGGAAATAGAATTTTTAAAAAACATAGAAATTCACCGAAAACACCAAAGATTACAGGAACTTTATATTTAGGCTAACATTTTAAATGTACAAAACCATAGAAGTTTACCAGTTATAGTTAGAGTGACCTCAACTAACTATAACTCGTGCCCTAAGCTAACTATAACTCGCGCCCTCGCCATGCACTGCTAATTACCCCACAAATTACGGCACTCATGACATCTTTGATAAGATAATTGATAATATCAATGGCATATTTGCAATAAGATTTTTGATGAAAAAACTGTGCATTGTGGTGGTGCTAGTTATAGTTACCTTAGGCCACGAGTTATACTTAGTTGAGGTAACTAAATATAACTGGTGAATTTCTATGGTTTGTACGTTTAAAATGTGAGTTTAACTATAATGTCCCTGCAACCTTTTTTTTTTTAAGTAAACATATATATATATATATAAATATATATATATATATGACATTTCTTGTGACGGCAGCGTTGTTTTGATTATCACGAATAAAGTGGATGAATTATATGTGTGGAAATGAGTTTCTCTCTGCCGTGTTTGGACCTGTATTTTGACGTGGTGCAGCCGTTCGATGAGTATCTTCTCATCTTTTGTGGATTATATATATATACATATATATACTTACCTTATTCATACTTACCTGTGTGATGAAGCGGTAAAGGCTTGCATGGTAAGTGCGTATGCATGGTAAAGGTATGCGTTGTAAAAAATGTGTGGTAAAACATGCATTGTAATGTTGCCCAACTGTCTCCTAAGGCATGTAGTTGCTCTCATTACAATAGTCATGGAATCTAACTCCCAATAGATTCTGAATTCAGATCTGAAGAATGCTTTCCACTGACATCTGCAGGATAAATTGGCAAGATGTCTATCCTGTACCTCAGGCTTCATAGAATTTCTCAAAAAGCACTGGGCAGATTTACACCAAAAGATAAAAGACACACGGGAGACGGTCCTTTGCCGCTAAGTTTAATATCAGTCTCTTCAGTGTTTTTTTGGCACCATTTAATCAAACATCTATACTGTAACTTAAATTACACCTGCGCAAAATTTCAACTATGCTGGTAAAATTAGAAAAATTCTGGATCTTTACTTTATGTGAAATTTGTGCAATTTCTAGAAATTCTGCATTGCAGTATTTTTGAGTAATTTATTAGTTCATGAAGGAAAATCTTGCCAACAGACATTTTCTGCTTGAACCAGTCTCCTGCCGGTATCTCGTGTGACTTTTAAATGCAAAGCATAGCTTAATGTAAAAACAAAAGTCACGCAAGATATCGTCTAACAGGATTAAAAGTGTAGCCCCACATAATTCACGGAATTTCACGGAGGTTTGTGGACATTTCAGGGGATGTGAAAGCACATCACAGGAACAATGGGCACTATTCCATACACCCCTAAAATGGCAAAAGTAAGTTCTGGAATCCCCTTCTAACTCTCCTCTGTCTTGATCAATTAATGTGAAACCTTCTAGGATCAATAAAAAGAGGAGTACATTATTTTAGGCCATTTTGTGCAGGTTCGTCGAACAGGAACAATGCCACTAGCAAAACAGAAAAAGTATTTTTCCATGTACAGACTATCTGAGCCATAACTAGAGAGGTGATTGTTCTTCTTGGTTAATGTATTCAGCGATAAATTATCTTGTTTTCAAAATGCTTGATTATAACCTACTGGCAATCACAGAGATATGCTGAGATGTACTATCGAAAATCCATAGAACATTCTGCCTTAGAGCTTTATTCCAAATTCAAAGTAAATCATGCATCACCAAAGATGTCTGCATGGCCCATGGGGGTAATTTAACAATTAACTCACTAGTGTTCTGTCAGAGTGCTTAGCCAGTAATTTGCTCTCAGTACACCGCGGCATACATTACAATGTTAAATACAATTGCTGATAAATTTTTAATAAGGATCATGAATGCAACCCCTTGTATCAGAGTGCATTAATGACTGTTTGGCTATAGCAATGTTTTGAATAATTTTCCTATTCTTGTCACATTCCTCTGATTCCAGTTCAACAGAACAAATTTAAGCATGTGTGGATGGTCTGCTAGTCCTGCTATTTGCTACTGAAGAGGCAGAGCAGTAGAATGAATTGACAGATTTAGACAGCAACCAGGCAGCACAAAACATGTGTTACAAAATGCGGTAGATGTTTTTTATAGAAAAGACTACTACAGGTACATTTCCCACATTTGTGATGTTAATGCATGTTGAACCATGTTTCACGCCCTCCGATTCTGGTGTCACTTGAATTTAGGCACTCATCACAAGTTGTGATATTTCACCCTTGGTGATACGTCTGGGTGAAATTCGGTATCTCGCAATTCCCAGCTTTCTGGCTCAGAATTATCAGGTCTGCAAACTCCTTCCAGATCGCATGATTCCTGGCCCAGAGACACAGCGCTGGTTTGTTCTGCTTCAGGGGGAAGGGCTGTGGACAGCATGGCAGCTCAGCAAGCGACCAACCCCTACAGCAGTATGGGGGGACAGGCACCTACATTTCTGTCCCACACCCCATCCTCCAACGGTCCTCCTGCTGGCAGTTTCTGCCAGCAGAACGCAGGCAGAAAATGTCACTTTCTCTCCTGATATAACACAAAACTATCTGGAAAAGGACTCAATATTACCAGTTATTACTCATTCCTGCGGAAAACTCATAATCACCAGACTTGGTGTAGGACTCTGGCCAGAATTATAGATTCTGGACCCAAATATTCCTCCACCAAATTCGGTGATACTCATGCTGAATGCCTTACTGCCCTTCATCTTCCCAAACTTGGCTGTTTGGGAGAAGCCAGTCTACCTCTTACTCCTCACCGCACTCCCTCTCGCCACTATTCAAAGGGATAATGCATGCCACTCTTATGAACACCAGCTAAGGACATGTAAGAATCATGCTCTCATGAAACAGGCTACGTCGGTCCAGTCACCAATTTGAGAAGGATTGTTGCAGTATCAACCTTTCGATCCAGTGTGAACAGTTATTACCTTTCTAATGTTATAATCTGCAACTGATGTATTCTTGGGATGGACAGGTGAAACTACAGTGGAATGCTTCTAGGACTAGTTTGCAAAACATCTGTCCTTGCTCCCAACAAGTGATCACCAAATCAGATGAAAATTCAAGTTACCCTCCCTTTCATGGGCATCACAAAATATTCTGACACTGGGATCCGTGCATGTTACTAGTGCTAGATGTTGACTTTCCTTATTGGTTGGCATGAGTGAAAAGTAGGGAGCAGCCCCCACTATACCCATGAAGTACTGAGAATACATTACAAATTTAAAAGATTGTGTCTTATTTGACACAAAAATAACAAAATATGTCTTCAATGTATAGCTTTTCAAAAGAGCCAACACAGAATGTAAATACCAGACAGTTCCTGCATTTTAGTAAGTGCCACAATGCCTACACACTGATCTACTGATCTATGCACTCCCTTATCTATTTGCAGAGTTATAATAATCCCTCGTGAACTAAGCTTTCTGCAGATATATTTTAAACTAACCTCCTTTCAAATGGCTGCATTGCCCATAACTACTCATCAGGCACCTTATTCTGCCAACCATCTCCATCACCATGTCACAATCATAGAGCATTAATTGCTTCTGTTCTTACAGACATCACCTAATGGAAGCGTAAGACGCCCGTCACTCAAACTGGACAAGCTGCCTAGATCCTATTTACACAATGGTATGCTCCAGATTTCCCAGGGAGTATGGGAGGATACAGTCAAAGTGTTTCCATTGGTAACAGGAGATTGTATTGTAGCATGCAAAATAACGTACCCCAGCTGACTTTAATTCCTTTAACACATATCTTGCCAAGTGTGTAAACCCAGCATGCCCTTTCTCGTTATCTTATTCTTACTTTAGTGTGACCTGGGCATACAGCATCAGGAAGTGACCACACTGGCTCAGATTGGATGATCTCAATAACCTTTGAAACAATAGTTGTGATAGAATGTCACCACATGTTAATTTGCCTACATTACAGTGAGTACCAAGGTGAAAGGAGGATGCAGTGTATATTAATACCCACCAAATTGTGATGCTACATAGACTACTGGAGAACCTTGGACGTACCATGGAAAACAGACGCTATATCATAATAATCAATCTTAGCTTCATACCAGTGTGATAGAACATGCCAGACTGGTGGCTCAATGTATGAATCCATGCTGGGCACCACACAGGTGGAAGCCTCTGTGTTCCCTGCAGAAGAAACCCCCTATAACAATGCTTGAGACTTTTACAACAGCAAGGAGAGACCCTGAATTTGACTACTCATTCTGGCCGTAAGGACAGTTTCTGAAAAGGGATACTATAAAAGTCAAAGCCTAAAAAGTTGATAAGTATGAATTCTTCATACTAGCCAAACAACTGCATTCCTTCTACTGGCAATCAGTCATTCAGCTACTCCATAGGGTGAAATAATACCAGTGCTATTCATTCATTGAGCAGCACACACGTGTAGCAACTGCATAGGCCCAATCATTCGAACACTACTGCTAAAAACTCATGCAGAATGATGAGAGATCAAACAGAAGCTTTGTAAACTGATAATGCTTCTCCAGCAAACAAAATTTCTGGAATCAACAATGTCCTGGAAATGCTTATACATCTAAATAAGCATTGTGCAGACTGATTCTTACCAATCAATCTCCTGGTTTTACCAGAAGTATTTCATATAGATATACCATTTTAAGGTATTGTTGCACTATACAACGGTTCAGGTCTGAGAGCCTTAGCACTGGTCTCTTATGAGTTTTCTTATGAGAATGAAGGTTGAATGGATTTTCATCCTCATTTTTCTCTTGATGCTTGAACCACTGCCTGTTGGGCCAGTAGATATCAGATTCTATTGGTTAATGTTACCACTTATATCTTGGTATTATCGTCTGGGTAAAAAAATCAGAAGAAAAAGTCCATTAGTCTAGATAATGGCTCTCATTGACAAATTCATCTATCCATTGATTGGCAATCTGAGAATTGTGTTTGTATCTGAAGAAAAGAGGCTCTTTCATCCCCTCCCTCCAGACTATGCAGAGAAGTTTGTTGGAAAAGACCTAAATATTGCTTTGGGCTGACCTTAAAAGTAGTCCTTGGGCCTGTGATACTTGCACAATAGGAATGACCATGCTTCCTGACCGAAGAATCCCTCAAAACATGGCAAATTTAAGACTTTCTTCTCCACTAGCAACAAAAGATCTCTTTTTTCAGATCCCTGATAGAATCCATTGAAGATGCCTATGAAATCTATATGCCAAAATATTCACAGTACAATACTTCTTCACTTTCACATCACTCTTTA
This sequence comes from Pleurodeles waltl, assembly GCF_031143425.1. NCBI lineage: Eukaryota > Metazoa > Chordata > Amphibia > Caudata > Salamandridae > Pleurodeles > Pleurodeles waltl. Next base: position 682,203,690 of record NC_090449.1, on the reverse strand, counting down.
TATCAATCTAAGAGGTTTTCTAATGTCACTGTTATCAGCTTTATCAAGCCTTATCAAGGTGAAGAGCTTCAAATCCACTTTCATCCACTTTGTTCTGTTAACCAGCAAAACAACTCTTCTGAAGTATTCTCATGCTGTACATCTTCAAGCTGAAAACCAAGTCTTATGTATTAAAAGACCTGGCTTCCAATGACATAGGGTGCTTGTATTTGTCCTTTTTGGACCCAATACTATAGTTTTCAGATTTGATTTTGCCATTGGACTGATAGCAACAAACTAACATTTTAGCTCTCCTTCTGCTAACTTACTTTCCAAAAGATCCTCTCTGTTAATTGACTGTGTTTTCCTACACTGCCTAACCCCCACCCCCACTAGCTAGCTAACCCTCTGAGATGTTTCTGGCTTCTGGTCTCAAATGTAAGTCAAACAGCGTCTATTACACGTTAGTCCGGAGAGAAAATAAAACAGTGGTGGTCTTTGGTCACCAGGCCCAAAATCTGGGGGCTCTGTATGAGCTCTGGTGCCCTTTCAAGGACCGTACTGTTCTACTTGCCACCCCCTGCAAATGCAAACCTTGGCCAGCCATACTGTACCACACGACAGATGATTCATTGTCATTTGATCTCAGTGCCATAAGGAGATACCTACCCTATACGGTAAGAGGGAGGACAGGGGAAACTTAATGGCTGTGACATGGTGCCAGCACAACAAGGACAAACGAGCAAAGACATGTCTGTTCCTTCCCCAGCACAGCAGTGGGACTCTGCTGGGTTCTTCAAAGGAGCACCCTTCACCATGAAATTTTATGAAGCAAAACTGAAGTGAGGAAGAAGGATGAAGAGGACACGAGAAAACAGAGTTGGTAAACACATCAGAAATTTATACTATTCAAAGTGGACAATTTATCAGCCAAAATTGGGCCAGAACACATGTTATTAAATTCTAAGTTGTGAGCAAAATTATGAAAGACAGCAGTAAAAATGTCAGCCTCTGATAAGAGCTATAATGAAAATGTGTAACCATCAATATGGGCCCAGTCATGTGGCCAACAAGGCTGTATTTCCTAATTCTCCTTGAAATCTTTCTATGATGTCTTTATATGGAAAAATAAATACGGGGATTGGGATCCCAAGCAAAAAATATATACTTAATAAGTCCATTTGGTGAAGTGAAAAGGTGCCCGTGCAGCTCAAGCAAAGCTTCTGTAAATATATCAAGAAAGAACATTAAGAGAGTGCTCTCACCAAGTGTGAGTGTTATGGGCAGTGTAGAGGTAAATGATAATTTGGTGAGAGGCTGGAACCTAATGTACTGCCTGGAAAGCACGGCCAAGGAGTGTTTTTTTTTTTGAGTGAGACAATTTCCAACTTTGAGCTTACCATTTAGTAGCTTTCTGGAAGGGCAGCTAGTAGATGGTCTTGCAGACTTAACATGCATATTAGGTCAGTTATGACAGGCAGAAGATTTGCTTCTGAGCTTGTTGAATCCTTTTCATTGGAGACAGTGAATACTACAATTCAATACTGAGTAAATGCAGGATCAAAAGTCGTAATTCTACCTGCAATGTGTCTTTTAGAAAGAGCTGCCAAGTCTATGGATATCATGAAATTTCTGTCTGTTCCTCCATGGTACGAAAATGGAGAGTATGCCCAAGGTTGAGGAAGTTTCATTCTCCAGATTGCCTGCGCTCTGCCTTTTTCCTCTCACTGCTTCGGACAAAGGGTACATTCACATGATTCTGGGTGGAACCCCTTAGAAGCCTCCTGTGTCTGCACTATGGCATGGGTGAAGGCGAATGCGCCAAAGATCGAGTTCACACATAGCAAAACAACTTAACACAGCTCTCAGTCTTTCTGACTCGTATGCATATAAACTACAGTCAGTTGAGACGTGACACAAATAAAAATGATTGAGAGGACTTGATGCCGCTTTTAAGAGCGTCATTTTGTTAGTAATAAAGATGCAGAAGGGACACGTTTCAACAAACAGAGATTTAGTGTGAAAGGGAGGTATTGGACTAGGCTAAATGACAGGAATCAATGAAATAATCAAGGCTTAGCAGCAAGACATACAGCAAACACAGAGTCCAAGATTGATCAGCTGGATAAAAAGAAAACTTTACAAGACAAACCAAAGAGCTTCCTGTATGCATTTTACAAACGATGATTTAGCACATTAAGATGTATTAACACAGTGGCTTGTAAATTAAGAAATTCGAATATGTAAACAGTGATGTAAGAATATGCAGCCGAAAAATCCGACTAAGAATACAGTTACGATGGAACTGATTCATCTTTTTCCCTTTTACGCATAAATACGCACTGATGTATGTAAACAGATTTATATGTGTAGGTATACTGCACATTTTGTTGCTATTGTTGCAAATAATGTTGTGATGAAAAACCCATATTTCACAATGACCCATGAAATACTGGAAGTATTTCAAAGGTCCTCGTAAAACAGTCGAACACTTTTTGCAGGTGCCAGTGAAATATGTTTTTCTCATCATATTACCACCCCTAACCACTCTCTATAGCTGTAGCATTGTTTAACTACTATTCTGTTCCTAAAACGTAAAATCAGAACATTCTAGTTTCAGTCAGTGCCCGTTTATAGCTGCTCCTTGCAGAGAACAGGGTCAATAATCTTTTATTTCACCGACAAAATGGATCCTTTGCACAAAGGTATTTTCAACTATAGACATATGCTTACAACTAATAATGCAACCATTTTCGCCTGCCTTGGATTCACAAAACGATTCATGGCAGGCATAAATGCATTTACTACTGTGTTGATTTTCTCTACTACGAATATGGAGTAATCCACTGTAGTAGATACCACTCAAGGCATGAGAAATGGGCTTTTCAAGGCGTTGTTTGCCTTCTTGGCCTGATTTGGAGTTTGGTGTATGGGTTACTACTTCACAAACGTGATGGTTATCCTGTTCACCTTATATCCTATTGCATTTCTAATAATGCAGGCAGGACATCTGTCATACCAAATTCTAAATCAGGCTCATAGTTTGGGAACACTCACACAAATTTATGTTTGTAGGCATTCTCAAACTCCGATCTAACCATTTCCTATCATGGACATTATTGAAGATTTAAAACACCAAAGGGCTGGAGTACTTCCTTTCCAGGATTGGAACAGAACGGCTCGGTCCCATATTTGTTTTCTTGAACAAAATAAAAAGTAATAAACAGCATATAAAAGTGTGCTTTTTCACACAGAACTCCGTTCCCCTTGTTAAGAGTTTGATGCTAAGTAGAATTTTGCTTAAGAGAAGTGTGGCTGCTGAACATTTGTCAATTTACATTTTCAAAAGTATACCTGAAAACCTACACTTGGCACAGCTTTCCAAGTGTACATCTTGGAATGTTTGTAAAAAGAAAAACCCCTTAAAATTATACTAAGCCTAAAATGTAAATCTCTGCTCAGACTTTTGCAGATTTGTTAGTGAATGAAGACCAATATATTTTTTTTAACAAAACACAGACTGTTTTTCCCTAACATTTTACTTTCTAGAATAAATGCGTTTTCCAGCACAATTCTAAAATTAGCAAAAGATAGGCCATTTTAGTTACAAAAGGCCATTTATTCCAAAGGCAGAGAGAGCATGCTGCAAACCGTATTTATCCCCTGATTAACCAATTTGCCTTAGATGTCACCAGTAAATTCAAATCACTTGATGTGAAAGAGTTTGCGATGTTTTAATAGCAGATATTTTGAATCATACAGCAATTGACCAGGTTAGGCATGCCCCCATGTCAGTGGCAGTTTTCCTGTTAGGGCTTCGGGGCTATGCCTCCCTGCTTTAAGAGTGAATAATAATAATTTATTCACTCTTGGTATAAACAGAAAATGCCTTCTAGCAGCAGACCTAGGCAGCTCTGCTAGAGAGAATGTTTGATGTTTGGGGCGTGCGCTTGAAGGTGCCTGCAGCAGCCATCAGAGATTTTCTAGGACTATTGAAACCCCCAGCCCTGGCACGCCTAAATTCCTCCCAATCTGTGATGTATTGAAGCGTCACAACTTAAGGTTACCATGGGCATTGCAGGCTTAAGCTTGTGCAGGTTTGAGTTTTCTACTTTCAAGTGACTGAAGTGTCGAGTGACTGAAGCTGAAAGAGGCATCAGGACTCCAAACAAAACCTGCAGACAGCAAAGTAAGTTAAACATGATTTGAAACACTGTGTATGTATGTGTGAGAGTCTGTGTCTGTGAGAGGGTGCACATGTGAGCATGCCTGTATGCATATGCATGTGTTATAGTGAGAGTGTCAGTGAAGGAGTGAGTCAAAGAAAGGGCAATGAGTGATATAAAGAGTGAGAACAAGTGAGAGTGATTGAGAAAGGTAAAATTACAAAAAGTGTAACTGAATGTTACTGTGTGTGGTACTGAGTGAGTGAAGACTGAGTGAGTCTTAGTGAGTCAAAGAATGAGTGGGACAGAGTAAGTCAGTGTGCGAATGAGGCAGACTGAGTCAGACTGAGTGAGAATGATTGTGTCTAAGTGAGTTTGAGTCAGAATGAGTGTGAATCAGCAAGTCTGAGTGAGTATAAGTGAGTCCGAGTGAATCAGAAAGAGTCTGACTGAGTGATTCAGTGAGAAGGAGTGAGATTCAGTTCAAATGACTGAGGCTGACTGTGAATGAGTAGGACTGAGTCACAGTGAGACTGAGTGAGTCACAATGAGTGAGACTGAGTGGGACTGGGTGTGAATGAGTAAGACTGACTGTGAGTGAGTCACAGTGAGATTGAATGATAATAATAATTAGAACTGAGTGAATCAGGGAGAACATAAGTTATGAGGCGGATCAGGGAAATTAGGTGAGTATGGACTGATCAGGAATAAGTGAGTCAGAGTGAGACAGAGTGAAACTAAGTGAGTCTCAGTGAAACTGAGTGAGTCGGAATGAGATAGTGCGAGTCATAATGAGTAGGAATGAGTGAGAATGAGTGGAACTGATTGAGTGTGAGTTAGTGTTAGAAATGGGGTCTTTGGTTGAAAGTCAGGTTACTCCCTGTTCAAGGAAGGACCCTCACTCTAGTCAGGGTAAAAGAGAATCACCCTCAGCTAACCCCTGCGTACCCCCTTGGTAGCTTGGCAGAGCAGTAGGCTTAATTCACAGTGCTAGGTGTAAAGTATTTGTACCAACACACACAGTAACTGTCACGACTCACGTGCTGCTCGCGCCTGGAATTTGCAGATCTGGTGGCGTGAATCTTCAATGTTCGGCTTTGGCCCAAAAAGGGGCGACTCTTTCTGGTAGCCACGGTGCTGTAGGTAATGGAGACACCAAGAACAGACCGTGCCCTTCAGAAAGTAGCGCCAGAGGGAAAAACCCCTTCCAAAGGGGAAAAACCTCCAAACAGGAAAAGTCCTGGAGAAAAACAAGAACAAACAAACAGGAATCCAAAAGGAGCAAAAATCAGAAAACACAGAATGCTGAGTCCAAAACCAAAAGGCAAGGAAATCAGGAGCGAAGACACCAACTGAGCAGAAAGTGTTGCAGCGCAAAGAAAGAGGAAAAACACAGCCCTTATATACCAAAAAACAGGAAGTGACCCACAGGAAGTAAAAGGACACCATCTTAGATAGGGAAACAATATATAGAACAGAATAGTAGAGGAACCATAGAGAATAGGGAACAAGGAATGCTGGGAAAGCACAGGAATCTGGGAAGGAGGAAAAGACATAAAGAAAGGCACACAACAGACTGCAAAAAGAAGAAAGGACAAAGAAACGAAGAAAAACAGGTAAGAGGGTTCAGAGACCCCTGGGACAGTGAAAGGCAGAAGGAAGAACGAGGCCCCAAGCAAATCTGGGGCCTCGAAACGCGCAGGAGAGGCTGGGGGCGCGCCGCGTCTTAATAACGCGGTGTGCGGCCCGAGCCGAACGCCCGGCAGAAGTCGAGCTCTCGGCTCGCGCCGCACCGCGCGGCGCGACAGTAGGTCCCCCTCCCGAAGGCCCAGGTTTAAGAGGGAATAAACCGTGAAAGCGTTGAGTCAGGAGAGGAGCGTGAACGGAAGAGGCATCTTCCCATGAACATTCACTGAGAGGATAACCCTTCCAATGAATCAGATACTGAAGTCGTTTATGAAAAAGACGAGAGTCACAGATTTCCTGCACTTCATATTCAGGAGCATCATTCACAAGGACAGGAGGTGGACAAGGAAACTGACGTGAGTAAGGATCAGGCACATAAGGTTTAAGCTGAGAAACATGAAAAACCGGATGGATCTTCCATGTATGGGGTAAGTGAAGACGGACAGTGACAGGATTGACCAACTGGAGAATACGGAAAGGCCCATAGTAACGAGGTGTGAACTTGTTTTGAGAGAGACGTGAGGGCAAGAATTTGGAGGAGAGCCAGACTTTATCTTGCAGATGATAATTTGGATTGGTTGTACGTCTCTTGTCTGCAGCCTTCTTCATATACCTCTTGGTATGTAACAAATTAGATCGAATTAGTTTATGGAGTTGGAGAAGGCGTTTGGAGAAATAGTTAATAGCAGGTAGAGGAGAGTTGGATTGTGGAGAAGTAGGGAAAGAGGTAGGATGAAAACCATAGGAACAGAAAAAGGGGGTGACCTTGGAGGCACTATGGACTGAGTTATTGTAGGAAAATTCAGCTAAAGAGAGGTAAGTGCTCCAGTTACTTTGGGTAGAATTGCAAAAGCATCGAAGATATTGCTCTAGTCCTTGGTTCAGACGCTCAGTCTGTCCGTTGGTCTGAGGATGGAACCCTGAAGACAGGGCTCTATTCATATTCAGTGTTTTACAAAAATGCTTCCAAAATCGGGAGATGTACTGAGGTCCTCTATCAGAGATTATGGTATGTGGAAGTCCATGGAGACGGAAGACATGATCTATGAATATTTGACCTAGTTCTTGGGAAGTAGGCAGCTTTTTTAGGCCAGTGAAATGAGCCATCTTTGTGAAAGAATCCACTGTGACCATGATAACCCGGTTTCCTGCTGATGGTGGGAGCGAACACATAAAATCAGTAGAGATAGTATGCCATGGGGCCGATGGAACAGGCAAAGGTTGTAGTAATCCTGCCGGTCTGGTGTGAGGTATTTTGACTTGGGCACATATGGGACAGGCCTGAACGTATCTTTCCACATCCAGTTTCCAGGTAGGCCACCAAAAAAATTGTGAAAGTAGTTCTTGTGTGGCTTTGATGCCTCTGTGACCAGCTACAGGGGAATCATGGCACATTTGTAATGCTTTCTTTTGCACTTTGTTTGTAGGGAGGAATATCAGGTCTTGGTAATAAAAATATCCTTGTTTCTTGTACAATAATGGTCTTAGTTCTTCTATGTCATGGTCCGATAGGTTGGCGTATTCTTGTTGTACTTCTTCCAGGAAAGACTGAGCCACTCCAATGATCTTACTGGGTTCTAGAAGATACTGGGATGAGGAAGGAGAACACTCTGGATATCGGCGAGACAGAGCATCAGCCAGAATGTTTTGAGATCCTGGAATATATGTAATATAAAAATCGTACTGACTGAAGAAAAAGGCCCAGCGGGCCTGACGACTATTCTGGCATACAAAATTTCTTAAACATTGTAAATTACGGTGGTCTGTCCTCACCTCAAATGGTTCCTTGGAACCCATCAGAAACTGCCTCCACTCAAGGCAGGCTGTTTTCAGAGCCAATAATTCCCTTTCAAGTACGGAATAATGTTGTTCAGCTGTGGAAAGGATATGAGACAAATAGAAAACAGGATGTTCAAGGCCATCATCCTCTTGTCGTTGGAGTAAGACAGCTCCGATGGCTCTCTCAGAAGCATCAGTTACTACTATAAATTGCTTGGTGGTATCTGGATGTCTTAAGATGGGGGCTTGGGTGAAGGCTCTCTTTAAGCTTTGAAAGGCTGCTTCAGCAGCCTCAGTCCAGACAAACCCCTTCTTTAAATTGTCCTTCTTTAAGGTGTGAGTTATGTGGCTAGTCTGACTGGCAAAGTCTAGAATGAATTGTCGATAGAAGTTTGCTAAACCTAGGAAACATTGTGTTTCTTTTATGGTAGAAGGAGAAGGCCACTCTAGGATAGCTTGTACCTTTTCTTGATCCATAGCTATGCCGGTGGGACTTAAATGATAGCCCAGATATTTGACTTCCGTTATGTCGAACTCACATTTCTCTGGTTTGCAAAATAGTTGATGATCACGAAGTCTTTGAAGAACTTGTTTCACATGGGAAGTATGGAGTTCAGGATTTCTAGAATAAATAAGAATGTCATCTAGGTAGATCACGACTGTCTGATTAAGTAGGTCTGAAAACACTGAGTCCATAAATCTCTGGAAGATTGCCGGGGCGTTAGTAAGACCAAACGGCATAACCCTATATTCAAAATGGCCAAATGGGGTCCTGAATGCTGTCTTCCATTCGTCGCCTTCTCTTATGCGTAAAAGGTGGTAGGCTCCTCGTAAATCCAATTTAGTAAAACGTTGGGCCCCTCTGATTGCTTCCAGTATGTCCCTGATGAGAGGCAAAGGATAACGATCTTTAATGGTGATTTTATTCAGACCTCGAAAATCCAGGCACGGACGAAGATCCTTAGTCTTCTTGGGCACAAAAAAGAGAGGGGCCCCAGCCGGAGACGACGATGGAACAATAAGACCACTCTGTATATTTTCGTCCAGATACTCCTTTAGAACTTCCCTTTCGGGTTCCGTGAGGGAGTACATCCTCCCAAAAGGAACAATTGTGCCGGGTTCTAATGGAATTGCACAATCATATTCTCGATGTGGAGGTAGCACAGGTTTTGACGGTTTTTGGAAAATATCCTGAAACTCTAAATAGTGGTCGGGGACCCCTTGGACCGTATTAATGGACATACCAGTGGCACCTTCAGTAGCTAAGGATCTTTTCGGAGACCAATACTTGTCGGAAGTAAAACAGTTCTCGTGACAAAATTGCGAAGACAAAGAGACTGTCCGGGTAACCCAATTTATATATGGGTTATGTCTAATGAGCCACGGAATTCCAAGAATGATGGTATGGTTAGGGGACGTAATAAGATCGAAGGAGATGTGTTCTTGATGGTTTCCCACCTGTAGACTTAACATCAGGGTAGTGGTGTCTACAGGACCAGAGGATATCAAAGATCCATCCACAGTGTGTACCTGTTCGGGTACTTCTTTTGCTTGAGTAGGAACTAGGTTAGCAGCAGCCCATGTCTTGTCCATGTATATACCACTAGCACCACAGTCTAGTAATGCCATAGTCTTTTCTTGACGACCGTCAGGAAGATGTAACAGGACAGGAAAGATGAACAAGGCAGTTGTATTGTCATTAAAGGAGCTGATGGAAGGTATAGCTGTAGATCCCGTCCCCTCCCTTCTTACAGAGGACGGGAGGTGGCGTTTCCCGAAGGTCTGGACGGACGTACTGGACAGGTACGGAGTATGTGACCAGCAGAACCACAATACAGGCACAACCCTCTCTTGCGTCTGTCTTCTCGTTCACTAGCAGAGAGCGGACCTCGGGTAGTATCCACCTGCATGGGTTCCCCTTCGATGTCTCTAGCAGGAGTGCGAGGTTCCTCGGAACGCTGCAGGTATGCACGTGAGCTACTTGGCTGGGTAAACCCTCTACTCCTTTTCTTTTCCGATCTCCGTTCCTGAAGACGGTATTCGATGGACAGTGCTTGATCCATCAGGCCACGAAGATCTTCCGCTCTGGTAGAATGCACTAGTTCATCCTTTATTTCTTCTTTGAGTCCTCTACGAAATAATGTTACCAGAGTACGTTCCACCCAAGTGGTCTCTGCCGCCAGCTGACGAAAACGGGTTATATATTGCAGGACGTCTTGGGAGCCTTGTTGGATGTCGCACAAGGCTTCTTCAGCGGAGGCTTCCAATCCAGGACGGCTAAACATTTGTTTGAAGCGACTCACAAAGGTGGAATAGTCTGACAATACAGGGTCGTCGGAGGACACCATCGGGGTTGCCCAGGCCAAGGCTGGACCGGATAAGGCACTGATAAGATAACCCACCTTGGTCCTGTCGTGGGAGAATTGAGTAGGTCGGAAGGCGAAATACACCGTTAAAGCATCCAAGAACTCGCGAAGCTTGGTTGGTTCACCAGAGAAACAAGGGGTAGAAGCGGAGATTGTCGGAACATCACTGGTGCGGAGGGCCAAAGCCTGTCGTAACGCAGCATTTTCATTACGTAGTTGTTGCAACTCCTGGGCTTGTTGCTGAATCGTGGTTAACAGAGATTGCTCCGGATCTGCAGCAGCCGCCACTGTATTATCCATGGCGTTTGAGGACGTCGGAATGGTTAGGCGCTGCAATCTGTCACGACTCACGTGCTGCTCGCGCCTGGAATTTGCAGATCTGGTGGCGTGAATCTTCAATGTTCGGCTTTGGCCCAAAAAGGGGCGACTCTTTCTGGTAGCCACGGTGCTGTAGGTAATGGAGACACCAAGAACAGACCGTGCCCTTCAGAAAGTAGCGCCAGAGGGAAAAACCCCTTCCAAAGGGGAAAAACCTCCAAACAGGAAAAGTCCTGGAGAAAAACAAGAACAAACAAACAGGAATCCAAAAGGAGCAAAAATCAGAAAACACAGAATGCTGAGTCCAAAACCAAAAGGCAAGGAAATCAGGAGCGAAGACACCAACTGAGCAGAAAGTGTTGCAGCGCAAAGAAAGAGGAAAAACACAGCCCTTATATACCAAAAAACAGGAAGTGACCCACAGGAAGTAAAAGGACACCATCTTAGATAGGGAAACAATATATAGAACAGAATAGTAGAGGAACCATAGAGAATAGGGAACAAGGAATGCTGGGAAAGCACAGGAATCTGGGAAGGAGGAAAAGACATAAAGAAAGGCACACAACAGACTGCAAAAAGAAGAAAGGACAAAGAAACGAAGAAAAACAGGTAAGAGGGTTCAGAGACCCCTGGGACAGTGAAAGGCAGAAGGAAGAACGAGGCCCCAAGCAAATCTGGGGCCTCGAAACGCGCAGGAGAGGCTGGGGGCGCGCCGCGTCTTAATAACGCGGTGTGCGGCCCGAGCCGAACGCCCGGCAGAAGTCGAGCTCTCGGCTCGCGCCGCACCGCGCGGCGCGACAGTAACTTAATGAAAACACTACAAAATGACACAACACAGGTTTAAAAAAATAGGAAATATTTATCTAAACAAAACAAGACCAAAATGACAAAAAGCCACAATACACAAGTAAAGTTATCAGTTAAAAATCAAAAAGAGTCTTTAAGTAGTTTCAAACACACACTAACACTTAGCGTGAAAATGTACCTTGGGTGCGTCAAAAATAACCCTGCACGGTCGAGTGTGCGTCAAAAAGGGCTTGCGATGCATTGATTCCACTCACGAGCTGGACCTTGCGTCGCTTCTCTTTTCGTCGGGTCGGGCGCGTCCTTCCTTTTCTCCGCAGGATAGCGATGCGTCAATCCGGTCAGCACTCTCAGGTCCGGGCAGGCCTTGCGTTGTTTTTACATGCCCAGCAGTACTTGTGTCGGAAATCCAGCCACACGATCCGAAAACCACGCAGCGCGAGTTGCAATCTCCCAGCCTCCATCAGCGATGCTACGCGTCGTTTCTCCTGCTCCGTGCATTGATTCTTTGGTCGCATTTCCAGCGAGCATCAATTTTCAGCTGTGGATCTGGTGGCACGTCGTTTCTTCAGCCGCAAATCGGAGTTGCGTCGATCTTCTCCCTGCACGGCGCTCTGTGCGTGGATTTCCTCCTCTTAGGCTGCCAGCTTCTCCTTTCAGGGTCACAGGATCTAGATGGGCACCACAGAGCAGAGTAGGTGTCTCTCCAGAGACTTCAAGTGCTGGCAGAGAGAAGTCTTTGCTGTCCCTGAGACTTCAAACAACAGGAGGCAAGCTCTAAATCAAGCCCTTGGAGAGTTCTTCTCAAGATGGAAGGCACACAAAGTCCAGTCTTTGCCCTCTTACTCTGGCAGAAGCAGCAACTGCAGGATAGCTCCACAAAGCACAGTCTCAGGCACAGTCTCAGGCATGACAGCTCTTCTTCCTCAGCTCTTCAGCTCTTCTCCAGGCAGAGGTTCCTCTTGTTTCCAGAAGTGTTTCTAAAGTCTGTGGTTTTGGGTTCCCTTCTTATACCCAATTTCTCCTTTGAAGTAGGCCTACTTCAAAGTAAAGTCTCTTTTCAATGTGAAATCCTGCCTTGCTCAGGCCAGGCCCCAGACACTCACCAGGGGGTTGGAGACTGCATTGTGTGAGGACAGGCACAGCCCTTTCAGGTGTGAGTGACCACTCCTTCCTCCCTTCTAGCACAGATGGCTCATCAGGATATGGAGGCTACACCCCAGCTCCCTTTGTGTCACTGTCTAGTGTGAGGTGCAACCAGCCCAACTGTCAAACTGACTCAGACAGGGAATCCACAAACAGGCAGAGTCACAGAAATGGCATAAGCAAGAAAATGCTCACTTTCTACAAGTGGCATTTTCAAACACACAATCTTAAAATCAACTTTACTAAAAGATGTATTTTTAAATTGTGAGCTCAGAGACCCCCGACTCCACATGTCCATCCACTCCCAAAGGGAATCTACACTTTAATCAGATTGAAAGGTAGCCCCCATATTAACCTTTGAGAGGGACAGGACTTGCAACAGTGAAAAACAAATTTAGCAATATTTCACTGTCAGGATATATAAAACACATTACTATATGTCCTACCTTAACAATGCAGTGCACCCTGCCCTTGGGGCTACCTAGGGCCTACCTTACGGGTGTCTGACATGTAAGAAAAGGGAAGGTTTAGGCCTGGCAAGTGGGTACACTTGCCAAGTCAAATTTACAGTTAAAACTGCACACACAGACACTGCAGTGGCAGGTCTGAGACATGATTACAGAGCTACTTATGTGGGTGGCACAAAAAGTGCTGCAGGCCCACTGGTAGCATTTGATTTACAGGCCCTGGCACCTGTAGTGCACTTTACTAGGGACCTACTAGTAACTCAAATATGCCAATCATGGAAAAGCCAATTACATACACATTTTGTAAAGGAGCACTTGCTCTTTAGCACTGGTTAGCAGTGGTAAAGTGCCCAGAGTAACAAAAACAATAAAATCAAAACCCAGCACACAAGTGTGAGAGAACCCCTCGAAGCCTCCAAGTAAGTGAGCCAGTCTCATTGTCTGGAATTCAAACCAAGGATTACACCCCACCACTTTTAATGGTCGCCAGCCACCACTGCCCCATGTAGATTCCTAAGTATTGATGTAATGGAATCTCATTTTTTAGTTCAACAATTAAGGTGTGTGCTGTTTTTTTCAACACTTGCAACCCCTGGAACTGACTGACTGGTAGACCTGCAGGTAAAGTTTGTAACCATGGTCGAAGTTTATCAGTCACCCTGCATGGTTCTCAGTGAGGATGAAAGAAACAATCTTTTTCAAAAACGCTAATTGGAGAAAAGGTTTGACCACCACTTCAACTTGAAAGGTGCTGCTGAGACTCATGTACTACTAAAATCTGAGATATCTAAACATCTTAAAAATGGGAAGAATGGTAGAAAAGGGTGAAGCAGAAGATAACGTTTTTCTGCACAGAATGGTGAGGTCATGTAGGGTGACATATTGTCATCTTAAATGGTTCCCCTCCAAAACGTGCATGAGATGGAATTTAAGAATCTCTTAGTTTACGTGGTCAGTGTAACTTCAGAAATATGGTTGCAGACTAGTAGCATGATGTACACTGAATACAATGTTACTTTTAGTTTGTTAATTTTGCTCTGGTTTCTTTGTGATCTAGCATTAAGGTCAAATGTCTTTGCATTGCTCACTGTGATACACCTTTATCACCGGTTTAAAAAGTTAGCTCCCTCCCCACAACATTAAATTGAAAAATGATCTGTTTTTTTTGACAGTGTGGAGCCAGAAAACTAACCCACAGCATGCATTGAAACCCACAGACCTCACTAGGTATCCTGTCACCAAGGATCTGATTGCCTAGCAGGTCCTCGCCCACCTAATGTTTACCCATCATACAATGACAGGCCTAAGAGACTATGGGAGTCTATTCTCTCCAGATATGCATCTCTGCACCTTTATCTACACGTAGTAGACTGAAGGGGTCAAAGTAAGGTGACCACCTGGCATTGAGGCAAATTCTGGACAGGACTGTAAAAAATTCAGGACAAAGGATCAAAATTCAGGACAGAAATTCAGGACAAAGGGTCAAAATTCAGGACAAAAATTCAAGAACAAACGTCAGTTCTACAAATACACGCAAGAGAGGCCATGCTGCACTATGTTGTCAGTGCATTTATTTACTCTTTTTTAACATAGCACTATTTATTCATTGTGGTCTTTTTGTGATTGCCTCCTGGTATGCTACATTCAGCTGTCACATTCCGTCCTTGTTCAGTTGTAAATTAATGCCCTTCAGCACTGCGACAAGGCCATCACCCCTACCCAAATCTACCCAATCTTTCTTGAAGAGAAAGCAACATTTTGATTATGTTTGTGAACATTTTAAAACCCCTGGCAAACAGTGTGGGGAACCTTAAGGTATTTAACCTTATGCTAGTTTGAACAAATTGAACAAAAACATCTGGCATACCCCAATTGCCCATGGACTTTCACCCTATAAAAAATTAAAGAGGAAGGGCAGATTGTGTAGGCGACAGTCTCACACCTAATGTCAGGATGTGAGGTACCGACAACTTGTCTGTAGTCTCACAGCACTAGAGTGTATGTCTGGGACTCTACAGTTATCTCAGAAATAGGAGCCCGGACTACCAATCAAAGATAATAAAGGAGGAGGCAAACTCTTCTGGTGCAATGGTCCACTGTTCGTGCCTGTGAAGGGTGAGCAGGGGCCAGACCCCTTGCAAGGTTGTGCAAGGCAATTGCCTGCTTTGTCCATGTCTTTAAATGGTTTTGAAACGGAGCAAAAGCCAAACTAGAGATCTGGGTTATCCCTAAGTGTCAAGTACACATAGAATCTTCAAAATATTTGAGATGTAAATTGCACATACAAAAGGTAAGAATTTTAAAATGTAATTAGCGTTTCAATAACATATGGCACTGTTTTCCCCTTAATATACAATTAGATCTCAGATTGAACTGGGAACCAGTTACCTTTTGATACCTAGTGAATAATATCTACCATTCTCCCGCTGATTTGCAGGATGGAAATCTCGGCAAAGCGTCACTGTCCCTCCAAGCCCAGTTTGCTTTTTGGTCTTCTCTCCTTCTTTCTGTAGTGGGCCACATGACACTAGTGAAGATGGTGTTCTACCCCAATCATAGTATTATTTTGCAAATGATCCCCTGCTCATCCTTCATTCCTTCTTCAGACATGCCACACATCTGATTTGGTCACTGCGGC
This sequence comes from Pleurodeles waltl, assembly GCF_031143425.1. NCBI lineage: Eukaryota > Metazoa > Chordata > Amphibia > Caudata > Salamandridae > Pleurodeles > Pleurodeles waltl. Next base: position 682,188,341 of record NC_090449.1, on the reverse strand, counting down.
GCAGTCGTGTAGCTCTTTCCATTCTGAAGCCATCCGTGACTGCAGGTGGATTAGGTCTTCAGGACTTAGAATACTATTATTCAGCTGCACAGGTCCAATGGGTGGCTCGATGGCTTTCTGCCCACCTCCCTGCATGAGATGGGGTTTACTAGTAAAGACTTTTAAGGAGGGCTTACTGCACTGCTCATTGTTTCCTACTGCCCATTCTTCGGATCACCATCCGGGGTTATCATGCACAGCTTTCTCTTGCCTTGCTAGAACCTGTAAGCTCATTGACATGAAGAAACCCTATGCTCCTGCACTACCTTTGCTAAGCCTTCCCACTTGCACAAGACAACTGTGCTCAGAGCAACTCCATCAGTGGCATGCTGCAGGTATCTTAAAATTGGGGGATTTGTTTCTGGACGGCGAGCTACTAAATTTCCAAACTCTTGTGGCAGACTACCATCTTCAACCCTGTCAACTCCTTATTTACAACCACCTCAACTAATCATGAAATGCTCTATTCATGTCTGTCACCTAGCACTAACCCTACAAGAGGTGTGCCAGAAGCTCTACACCATAGGAACAGGTGGCAAACTGATAGAATGGGTGTACAGACCTTTCCTGCAACATGGAAATTACTCCAGGTCTTCTCGTCCCACTACCTGGGTGATTGATGTGGCCAAACCTCTGCAAGATATGGACTGGAATAAAATACTGGACTTTCCCCACAGAGTGTCCCACGGATGTCACTTTAAGTACATTCATAGTGCTTCCCTGTGAACGCATTCCACCCTTTGCTTGCCATTGGCCTTGTGGTTTGTAACTCACATTTTGTTGCTTTCAATTTGCTGGCATTATTTGTTTTAGGCTATGCAGCTTGAGTTCATCCCTTCCCTTCCCAAATGCTTATTTACAGTATCCTTCCGAGTGCTCCCTTTCTGTAAACAGGCCTGTAAATCTTGTTCGTATCTCATCACCTTTGCTGTGCATTAAAAGAGCAAAGTCAAATATCAGGCTCTGTCTTTGGTGGGAACTTAGTGTTGACCTTTCTTTCTCTGACTTCAAAGTGAGAGGATTTATGGGACAATCTTGCTGGATACTGGGGTTAGGAAAGACATTTTTCTATCATATGACAACATTTAAATAAACTTCAGAGTATGTCAGAATTAAGAGTACAAATTAAGCACATGTTTAATTCTGAACTGTGCTGGAAACAAATACCTTTATATGATAAAAACAAATCATTGTATTAGGTAATGCAATTTCCACACATCGTCTGTACACGTTATAATATGATTTGAAAAACTGTATATATGTGCAAATCTAATGGTCATTTAAATAAAAAATGTGTTGTGTGTAATGGCAGTGTGTTACCACACTATGCATAATCCACTCCACTCTGCACCACTGCACCCTATTCTGTATCACTCTACTTTACGCCACTCCATGCCACTGCACTGCACTCTTCTCCGTTCTGAATCACTCCACATTATGCCACTGCATTCTATGCTACTTCACTCTATGCCTCTCTACTCTACACTGTACCACTCTACTCTATGCCAATGGACTTTACGCCTCTCTACACCACTGCGCTCTGCTCCTCTGCTCGCTATACCACTCCAGTCTATGCCACTTCACACTACGCCTCTCTACTCTACTCTGTACCACTCTACTCTATGCCAATGCACTTTACACATCTCTACACCTCTGCGCTCTTCTCCTCTGCTCGCTATACCACTCCAGTCTAGGCAACACCAATCTAGTCCGCACAACTCCACTCTATGCCACTCTGCAACACTGCACTGTACGCCTCTGAACTCTAAGCTAATACACTCTATGCTGGTGCACTTTACTCTCTAACACTCAACTCTATGCCCCTGCACTCTACATCAACACACTGTACATCACTCTAATCTATTCTGCACCTCTGCACTCTATGCCATGGCATTCTACACCAATTTACTCTATGCCATCACACTCTATGCAACTCTATGCAACTCCACTGTACCTTGCACCTCTCCACTCTAAGCCACTTCACTCTACTTTGAAACAATCTACTTTATGCCACTGCACTCTATGCCACTGCATTCTATGCCACTGCACTCTACCCTGCACCTCTCTACTCTATGCAACTGCACTCTACTCTGAAACAAACTATTCTATGCCACTGCACTCTATGCCACTCTGATCACTGCACTCTGGTTCAATGCACTCTACACCACTGCACGCTGACACTCTACTTTGCAACACTGCACTGACCGCCATTATACTCTACACCACTCCACTCTGTACTACTACATTCTGCACCATTACACTCTATTCCACTGCACTCCATGCCACTCTTCTCTGCCCCATTCCACTCTATGCCACTGTACTCTACACCAGTGCACTCTAAACAACTGCACTGTATGCCGCTGCCCTTTACTTTGCAGCATTTTACTCTATGCCGTTGTTCTCTGTACCACTCTACACTACTGCACTGACACTCTACTCTGCAACACTGCACTTTACACCACTCTACTCTGTACTGCTGCATACTGTGCATCACTGCACTCTACGCCACTGCACTCTAGGCACTATACTCTACTCTGCACTGAACCACTCTACAATACTCCACTCTGCACCACTTTACGCCACTGCACTCTATGCCACATGAGTCTACTCTGCACTCTATGACACTGCACCACTCTGCATTACTGCACTCTCTGCCATTCTATTGTATGCCACTCTACTACCCTGCACTCTATGCTACTCTACCCCATGCCACTCTATGCCACTGCACTCTGCGCCAATGCACTCTAAACAACTGCACTGTACGCCACTGCCCTCCTCATCACTGCACTGACACTCTACTCTGCAACATTGCACTTTCCGCCACTATACTGTACACCAATCTACTCTGCATTCTATACCACTGCACTCTATGCCACTCTACTCTGCATCACTCCACTATACGCCACTGCACTCTAAAGCACTATACTCTATTCTGCACTGCACCACTCTACACTATGCCACTGCACTTTCTGCCACTCGAGACTACTCTGCACTCTATGCCACTGCACCACTCTACACTACTGCACTCTCTTCCACTCTATTGTATGCCACTCTACTCCACTGCCATCTATGCCACTCTACTCTGTCCAACGCCACTCCATGCTACTGCACTCTAAACCACTGCACTCTATGCCAATGCATTCTAAACAACGGCACTGTACTTTGCACCACTGGGCTCTACGTCACTGTTCCCATGCCGCTCTACTCCACTCCACTATGCCATTAACTTTTAGCCATGCTGAACAGCAGCCACTCTGGTGTATAACATGGCTAAAACGCATTGGCAAAGCCAATAACTCTTGCGTAGACAAAACCTATTGGCTTTGACAATGTTTGCTAGTACTATGAGGTACTGAGGTCCCTGAAAGAACTGTGAATATGTAAGTCCTTATTTTAAACATGCATTCAACGCCTTGTCAGGGGTAGTAAGTGCTATATAAACACAATTTTATCATTATTTAGGCTGCTACAAAATGCGCAAATACATTTTGGTTAAATACAAAAAGTGCTTCTCAAATACAGATTTAAATAATACACAGTTTATACCTAGTACTAAAAAAATTTATAACACTCCATTAAAACCACACACTCCACAGCTCACCTTGGAACACCATTACAGTAACTCTCAAAAAGAAAATATCTTTGCCATCAGAAAGCTTCAAGTGACTCCTTTGGTTAAAGTCAATGCAGGTGTTCAAGCCCCTTTGCATTTGCAGATTTACTAGTTGTCCACATCTGCATTTCTTTAGGGAAGGAGACACCATGGCAAAAAGGTCTGTTTCTCATTTGTCTGCCCCTCCCTCCCTCAGAGCACAGGAGACTCCCTGCCTTTGAATCCAGCTGGGGAAACTAATCTGCCCATAATTTCGCCCTGCCGTCCATTGTCCTTTTGGTGAAAGGCTAAAATTACGGACAAATGCCGTCCGTTAAGCCTTTCATCACGGACAACGGACGGCAGGGTGAAATTACGGGAAGTCCGTGAAATTTACGGACCGGTGGTCACCCTAGATAAAAGTATGATGGGGTCAGCCAAGGGAAGACTTTAAAAAGGCTTAGCAAGCCCATATTCGCCTATGACCCGTGCATACACCGATAGTGGGCTGAGGAGGAGAAAGGTGTGATTTACGTCAGCCAAGAGAAGCGTCCAAGGAGCATTCTCAATCCCCTTCTTCCCATGTGCGTAGGTGCACTATGTGTGCACGGACAGATAGCAGAAGATGCAAAAAGCATGTTTGTGGAAGCCAATGAAAGAGTTCCAAAGGGCTTTCCAGAGGGCCCACACGCCACATGAGCATCCATGCACAGTGCATGCGCAGCCAGCATGCTCAGTAGTAGAAACATATGTTTGGGGTCATCCAATGAGAGGCCCAAGGGCTTTAGAAGACACCTTATTGTTCACCTGTGCAGTAGTGCACTGTGCATGCACAGACAGCAGGCTGAGCAGTTTATAGCATGTCTGGGTGAACAAATATTACACCTGACAGCCTTAGTTATCCACTTAGCTGTCCCACATTGTGCAGCCTATTGGATGAAGCTGCAGTGCGTATTGGAAACCTATGCCCACAGGCCTACTGAGAGGTCTGTGTAATATGGTAGCCACCACCAAAAAAAACTGTAAAAATCTGTTCATGCTTCATGACTTAAAAACGTTCTTCCAACTCAGACCCCCACCAATACTAAACATGTGTTGAAAAAAATATAATATCTGTTTTCTTACTACCACTTGTAGCTTCCATGTGTATTAGCTGGCGAGAAATTATTTAATGGATATAATATTGGCAGGTTATAAAGAGTTAGACTGAAGGACGTATAGGGGGTCATTCTGAGTTTGGCTGGCGGCGGGCACCGCCAGCCAAACGGGAACCGCCAGAATACCGCTGCGCGGTCAGAAGACCGCTGCGGTTATTCTGAGTTTCCCGCTGGGCGGGCGGGCGACCGCCAGAAGGCCGCCCGCCCGCCCAGCGGGAAACCCCTTCCCACGAGGAAGCCGGCTCCGAATGGAGCCGGCGGAGTGGGAAGGGTGCGACGGGTGCAGTTGCACCCGTCGCGATTTTCAGTGTCTGCTATGCAGACACTGAAAATCTTAGTGGGGCCCTGTTAGGGGGCCCCTGCAGTGCCCATGCCATCGGCATGGGCACTGCAGGGGCCCCCAGGGGCCCCACGACACCTGTTACCGCCAGCCAGGTTCTGGCGGTCAAAACCGCCAGAACCAGGCTGGTGGTAAGGGGGTCGGAATCCCCAGCGCGCCATGGAGGATTCCCCAGGGCAGCGGAAAACCGGCGGGACACCGCCGGTTTTCTGTTTCTGACCGCGGCTGTTCCGCCGCGGTCAGAATGCCCATGGGAGGACCGCCAGCCTGTTGGCGGTGCTCCCGCGGTCGTTGGTCCTGGCGGTCCATGACCGCCAGGGTCAGAATTACCCCCATAGAGTGTTAAGTTAGTTTTATCTAAAATGGGCTGCTATTGTCATTGTGCGTAATTCTGTGTAGCATAGAATTACACATGAGGTACTGGAGCCCTCTGTGACTTCATAATTTTTTCTTTTTCTGTTTTTTTACCACCGCAATACATTTTCCCTTTTTGGAGAAAGCTTCTATACTGCAGCCCCAGAAAATCTGTCCCTCTCCTACCTTAGAGGGGAAGTTACTGCAGCCCATCCAAGGAGTAAATCATTGACCATTTCCAGGATGAGAAAGGGTCAAATTTCAGCTTGTGAGTACCCCAAAATGTATATGTTTTACCAAGAGTTCACCTCTAAAAATCTGGTGAAATGTGCATCAGAGAAGGACTGTGATTGGTGTTGGTACACAAACTCAATTACTCACCATTCTGGGAGTAAAAGTTCATAACTACATTGTATTACCGCACCTTAGAATTACAATATCTGGAATGTGGGAACACCCTACAAATAAAGAATGAGTTATACGAGTCAGATACTGTACAGCTAAACATGCGTTAAAATGAATGGGTATACTCTCAGTCCTATGTGCGTATGCAGGGAGGGATGTGTGAGCGTGCCTGTCTGTGCATATGCATGCATGTGCTCGTGTTTGTGTTTTAATGAAGATACTTAAAATACAGTATTAATGCGTTAACCACATAAATGAAATTTTTACCGTGCATGGGCTGGGTTTCTAAAATGAGATAGCAAATATATTCGTATGGCCCAGTGGGTATTTTTGTTATCAAATTAGAAAGTACGAAGAAAACAAGCCTGGCAGCCTTTTCTTTTTTCCATTATGCAGTTACTATTAATTAGACAATCCAGGCTCAACTCTATACATTTAATTTAAACAGCGAAAAAGTTTAGCTGCAGTATCTTCAACTGCTCTTTCCAATTGAATCACCAGTTCATTGCTTCTGCTTCTTAATAGCAACTGTTCAGATAAAGTCAGTTTTATTATACTTTTTGACATCCCTCATTTCTTCTCGTCCAAATCTGAATAAATCCTATTATTTCTTCAAAGGGAGAATAAGTTGGGTCTAACACGTGGAAATAGCTCATTCTTCGCACTTAGAATATTTTATCTATCATACACTGCGAAACGTTTATGTCCCATAGGTATTATGCATGTGCAGCGCCTAAGCACTGGTAAATATGATTGCATGTGGCGGATGATATCGGAGTAGGAGCTTCTATTATTCAAAATTACACTCTTGCACTGACAACAAAAAAGCATCAGTATCACCTCTGTATGACCTTCCCATTGAATGTGAATTTAAACTTGACTAAACTAATGAAATGCGAAGCTGAGAGATAGAGACGCTAGGCTAAATGTACCATTGACAGGTCACATCGCGTTGCTGTGAGTGTGTTCAGTGTCTTTATAGAAACATGACCATTTCATTGCGCTTTTAGGGATGTATCAGTCCAGCATATCTCAGGGCACTGGTCGTATGGATTCACAGGAGTCCCTATCATCAATAGTCATGAAGAGGATTCCTTCGTAGAATCTTTGTAACCATTTGTGAATGCAGGGATGGAAGCCTCGAAGGGGCAGAAGACCTCTAGTTCCTAATATGCATTCACAAACTGTCACAACCCATGAACGTTGAAGGGGGAGTAGTTGCAATGCCCAAAAAATAGGGCATCTTATGAGAGTGACTTTAGGGGTGCATTTATCAGTCCATGGGAAGGCTATCTGCTCTCCTCGATGTCCACAACTGTCATTCGCTCAGTTGAAGCGACCCCGTATACAATGGACTTTTTTTTCAAATTGCTTCCACTTTGCAAATAGTTAACGACTGACAAGATCAAAGCGGTTGCAACCAATTGATACAGGTCATTTCAAATTTAAAGGAATTGAGGAGCACAACATCTACCATCCCCCTTCGCCAAACACCCAGAAGGAAGCGCAAATTTGACAAAGAACAAAGCAAACATATTTTACTTTGGCATATTGCATTTTCGTTTTTGTATCCTTAGGTGCCAACACAGGCACCTAAATGCAAGGATGAATCACCTTGCACACATCGGGATGCAGTTCATTTTCTGTGCATTGAAACTGGAACTTCTTTGTGATGATTAGTGAATCTATCACATAAAATCAAAAACACTTTGCACCCGGAAAAGATAGACCATATTTAATCATCTACACCATTTACATTGGGTACACCCTCTAAAAGCATAATGAAGCAATGATCTTAAGCATCAGGTTTAATTCATCTGGTGGATTTTGGGCCAGCATGTTTTTTTCCACAGGAATATAACTTCAATAGGCTTTATGCACAATTTACAAATGTGGATTTTGAACCAAGCAGAAAATAATAAAGGTCTTAATGTGAATCAAATGTACTTTTGTGTGTGTAATATTTTCCACCCCTTCTTCTAGATGCTCATTAAATAAAGGATGATGCAGCCCTATTCCCACCTTCAGAACATACTTACTCCTAGCAAGAACAAGTATGTATGCCTTTTCAAGGTTTTAACACTACCTTCAAAAAGTATGTGGATATGCACAAATATGTAGGTGTTCACCTAGTTTTTCTGATTCCCCACTGAGAGCCACCCACATCCCATGTGCAATGGTGTAATACAAGTTCAAACAGTCCATGCGGGGTGGGGGGTCCCCGAGCTCCAAGGGGCCCCTTGAGCAAAACTGGTAGGTGGTGGGCTTGGGAGGAGGCGAGGCCCTCTATCTGCTTTTGCAGGGGAGGGGCTCAAGTTTTGTTTCATCACTGCCCATTTGCAACTCTAAACCTGCTGAATGAAGCAATTCTGCCATCCTGGTGTAATTGCATCATTGCAAAGTAAATACACTTTCAAGTGTAAAATTCCAGCATGTGAAATTTATAGCCAGAAAGCACTGTTTTTCCACACTTGAAAATAAAAAAGTTTGTTTGAATTGCGACTAGGAGCCTGATATCTTTCACAGGGCTTAAGAGAAAAATGTAATTAGTCTTTCAGTTAGGGTATGTTTGCATGGGAATATGAAGCCACAGGAAACCCATATTGGTTAATAAAAGTCCTGAAATAAAGGACATCAATAGATTTTACATCTTTTTTGACCTGGGTAGAGGCAGCTTTAGTTAAATTCTAGGGGTCATGCCATGCCTCCACACACAAAAATACACAAAGATTGGACTTTTGGGCCAAACTTGTTTGTTATTAGCTTGTTTGGTTTCAGTGCCATTCAGCCAAGACCTACTTGAAGTATTTCTCAAATTTTATGAGCCCACAGGATAAATGACAATTATACATTTTACAGTGCTGACTGGAAAAGAAGCCCACCTCCATCATTGCATATATGATGCAGGGAAACATCACATACAAAGCAGTGTTTACTATGCATCCATCACCAGCAATGCCTTTACCACGCAAGTCGTTACCACACAAATGCCTTTAGCACTTCAGCACAAATGGCTTTAAAATGAAATAGTATCTATCTATCTATCTATCTATCTATCTATCTATCTATCTATCTATCTATCTATCTATCTATCTATCTAAAGTTATAACTAACTAATGTTATAGTTAGGAAAGAAAATTTGAAAAAAAACATAGTAATGCACTTATTGGGGGCTGGCCGCAACCAAAGATTTTGCTGGGAAAAACATTTCAATGTTATATCATAAGGAATGTTTACCATAAAAAAAACTAGCAAATAAACAGACACACTACCATGAGATACCAGCATTTGAACCTTCAACCTACTGATTGACAGGTCAAGAGCTTTCCCAGGTGAGTCCGTTCTGTTGTGCATCATAATGTAACTATACCATTCGAACCAAACATCTTGCGTGTGTGCTGCTTTGAAGTAATTCTATGGAGAGACCATTGCTATTGTTATGGCAATGGTCTCTCCATACAATGACTTCAAAGTCGCACACAAGCAAGATATGGGATTTCAGGAGTGTGGGGGGAGTCTGAAGGCCCCCATAGTCCTAGCCAGCTCCTCCAACCCTGCTTTTAGTACACACTTTCTGAAAGAGGGGTTATGTTTGCTTTTGCTTGGCCAGGCAAAAGCAAATAGCTACCTCTCAATGGTGGTCCCTCGGGTGCGGGGGCCATGGGCCTCCCATCCAGTATATTTATTTCCTCTGGGAAGTGGCAGTCTCTGGGGCTGCGGGGGGTACACAGGCCCCCGCCATTATTAAAGTACATTTGCCCTGGGGAGGTGGCAGTCCCCAGGGCCCGTGCATGCCGAGCGGGCCTGCCCACATAAATAATGTGCAGAGACCCAGGAAGGTGGCAGTCACAGGTGCTTTGATAAGCCTTAGGAGGAGGGCTCCTGCACCCCCTCATATAGTTTGGCAATGCCCCCGGACCTGGCCCACCCAGGGGCAAAATTAAAATCAAGCACAATAGACAGCGCTTGTTTTTTAAAGAAATTATGGTGAAATTCGGGAATCTGCCCCAATTTTCTCCATGATTTAAAAAAAATGCTTTTAAGCATTGGGGTACCTGGGGGACCAAGGCTAGGGGGGTAGGGTAACAGGACTGTGCCCACTTTTCTTTTTTCTTTGATTATTTTGAAACTCCTATAAAGCCAAGACTCAAAATGGCTGTGAACACTTCCTGTTTGAAGTGTTGGCAGCCAATCAGCTCTCTACACTAGACTGGGAGCATTTGCGAAGACTTCGCATTTCCAGATATACAAATTTGGTTTTCTTTCAATATTTAAAAAACTACTGAACGGATTTACACCAAATAACAAAAAACACTCTTTCTGGACCAAGAGCTAGCATTCTGCCTAATTTGATATAATTCCGTCCAGCAGTTCAAACTCTAGTCCTGTGTAAAAACCCTATAGGAATTAAAATGGGAAATGCACTTTATTTTACCCGTCTTTTTTGACGGCCCCACTTGACGGATCACCACGAAATATCCCATGAACCCTGCCATGAACAGTTTTCTTATTAATAATTTTACTGCATATACTGCAGTGACATTATCAATTATGTCACAGATAATGTTAAGAGTAATGTAATATAAATGTAATATATGGGGTAGTTAGCAGTGCATGGCAAGGGTGCAAGTTATAGTTACCTTAGAGCACAAGTTATAGTTACTTGCTCTAACTATAAATGTTTTTTTTTTTAAATCTGTTTCCTAACTACACCATCCCCATAACGTTTGTTTTTTTTCAGTGAATTACTGTGGTATTTTTTAACATTAAGTAATTTTAATTAATTTACGTTAATCCAACCTCTGCCCTCCATGGCCAAAGGCTGGGAGGATACCATTTGTCAAGTGTGTGAAGGGAATAACCTGAATGCAACTCCCAGGAGGAACTGTTTCTCTGACTCCAAACACCAGGCCAGGCCCTGTGGCCTAACCCCCCATAACTACCCAACCCTACACCACTCATAAAGTGTGCCTTTGCTTGGTGGAGATGTGATAAGATACCCGTGCATCAAGATCGTGTCTCCAAAATCACCAGGAAATGTGCTCAGGGACTCCTTTTAATAAATTGTCCATTATCCCAGAAAATGGCGGGAAGATGTTGCATACCTCCAATGTATATGGGGTTGGGCCAAAAGGGCTCGGCTTCTAGACCATTTTACATACTTATAGTTTTTAAATCTCTGGCTTTAAATCTCAATCTCTGGTCTCAGCAGCAGATGACAAGAAAATACCCACTCGTCACAGTCACTACATGTGATACTGTGCTCGAAAAAAGCAATGATGCAAACACCTCCATCAAGGTTTACAGATGTCCTTTCAAAGTGGAAATGCAGAGGAAAAACACTTGCTTTGCCTTGACCATGTGGAAGAAATTAGGATGACTGGTACTTCATGAAGTGGAGCTTCAACTTGGGCTCCTGCTTTATTTATATCTGTAAGTGCTTTCTGTTGAGGTTTAAATACTGTGAAGTGAACATCAAGCCAAAATTAATCCTGCCCTGCATATTTATCTAATATAAAACTCAATCTTTTTTCCCTAAAATATCTGGGACCGTGGGGGGAGCCTCAAGGTCCCTGTGGTCCCAGCTGGCTCCCCACCCGCTGCGGGGGCTGGCATCTCTCACGCTGGAAATGCATCTCCCTCGCTGTGTGCAGGAGCAATACTTTCACCTCTTTCCCCGCATGCTTGTCTGCTGCATGCCTCCCTCTTCTTGATAAATAGTCAATGACCCTGAGGGGGTGGTGGTCCCTGGGGCTTCCTACAGCATTTTACTTTTTGTCCTGGGGTGGTGGTGGTCCCTGTGGCTTTATCGAGCTCCAGGAGGGGGGTCTTTGCCCCCCCTCAAATTTAAGAATGGAGAAAAAGTCCTAGAGAGGTGGTGGTCCTCCTTGCTCTTAAAAGCCCTAGGAGGAGCCCTGTGCACCCCTCCTTTTTAAAAAAAAAAATTAGCATGCCCCAGGACCTGGCCGAGCCTGGGGATAAATGAACAACAAGCAGTGGGGACTGTGCTTCTTTTTTTTAAACGTTTGGTGGATCCACAGATAAACCAGAGATTTTGTTGAGAATTTAAAAAAATGCTTTTTTGCCCTGGATGGGTCCTAAGAGGAACTGCAGCACCAAGGTTAGGGTTTAGGGTAATTCTACCCTGCCCCCTTTTCTTTCTTTTTACATTTTCTTTTGAGATTCGACTGAAGCAGAGTCCCAAAATGGCTGTCAACACATCCTGATTGAAGTGTTGGTAGCCAATCAGATCTCAGCATGAGATATCTGGGATACAAATTTAGATTCCCTTTAATTTCCCAAAAACTATTGAATATATTTACACCAAATAAGAAAAGGGGCACTTTCTGGACCAAAAGCTAACTTTCTCAAACGTTTGGTGTTATTCCGTCCAGCATTTCTGACTGTAGTTGCATCTGAAATCTCTATGGTAATTAACATGGGAAACGTACTTTTTTTTACCCGCCCCTTTTCCCGGCACCTGCTTGATGGAATACCCCGAAACTTTTCATGCACAACAAATTCTCAGAAGACTTTTTTTTGGAAAGTTTCCTGAAGATTTGTCAAACGGCACCAAAGATATAGCCAAGTAAAAAAATGTTTTTTCTATAGAAATCAGGTCCTATATATATATATATATATATATATATATATATATATATATATGTATGTAAATATATACACATATATAGATATATATAGATAGATAGATAGATAGATAGATAGATAGATAGATAGATAGATAGATAGATAGATAGATAGATAGATGACAAAGGCATTGCGTGGTAATGGACGTGTGTTAAAGGCATGCATTGTAGTGACATGCGTAGTTCCATCATTCATTCTATGAAGCAAAGTGACACTTACAAATCAATTGAACAGTGCAGTATTTAATGCTCTAGTTTCAAAATATTTTGAGAAAATTGTGGCACTGAGAATAAAATCCACCTTGCTCATGCCTTTGCCCTTGTTCTCTTGACATTTTGTAACACATTATTTGGATGGATAGATGGTCCTAATTGCCATTCTCTGTTACATGATCTCTCTACTATTCTGTTTTGAATTGGAATGTAGATACAGGTAATCATCTTGGGTGGTGTGATCTCAGTACTGCCATTTGTAATTAGAGCCACAGCCTGAGTCTCAAAAATTGAAACTAAAACAAGGTTGTGTGCCTTAGTTGTTAGGATAGTATGTATTTTGTTTTGTGATTTGGTTGTGGCTTAGATCTTACAAGCTGGTGGGAGGCTATTGGACGTGTCTCTCTTTGCAGGGTCATCCTCGAACGGTTTTGTTTTTGCCCTCCATGTTTTGCTGAATTCATTTATGTTGGTGTTAGGGCTCTGTGCACTTTACCACTGCTAACCAGTGCTTAAGTGCTTGCACTCTCCACTTAAAACATGGTAGCAGTGGCTTACACCCAATTGGCATATTTGTAATTTAAGCTTTAGTCCCTGGTAAACTGGCATTACCTGTCCCCAAGGCCTGTACATTAAATGCTATTGGTGGGTCTGTAGTACTGATTGTGCCACCCACTTAAGTAGCACCTTAAACATGTCTCAGGCTTGCCATTGAAGAGCCTGTGTGTTCAGTTTAAATTGCAATGTCAAGCTGGCTAAATAAACCTTTTGCTAGGTTCAAGCCTTCACTTTGTATACATGTACATCACCCCAGGTTAGGTTTTGAACTGCCCAGAGGGCAGAGTGCAGTGTATATAAAAGGTAGGGCATGTACTTTTAAGTTTTACATGTCCTGGTAGTGGAAAACTCTCAAATTCATTTTCATTACTTCAAGACCTATCTCTAGCATAGGATAACATTGAAGTTGCTTTATTACATTTTAAGTAAGTGTAATTTCCAAATGAGAAGAGATCCACAATTCATGTTTGGAGTCTCTGGAATCACAATTTAAGTTTCTAACTTATGGTGAAGTTGAATTTTAAATTCCAATTCTGAAAATGACACTTTTAGAAATTTGAGATTTTCCTGCCTCATCCTTTTAGTGCCTGTAGCTTGTCTCTAGTCACAAGACAGGCTGTACCTGACAGCTGGGCTTTATGTATTCCTCCTAGACTGCCACACACAATAGGGAGCTTAGCTGTGCCTGTATTGCCCATCACTGGCAGGATGGGAGGGAGGAGCTAGGCACAACTCCACTTACACCTGAATAGGCTGTGTTCTGCCTGCACACAAAGGGCTGCAAACCTCCTGTATTTAGTCTGGAGCCAGGACAGGAAGGCGGGATGTCTGGGACCTCAGACACCACAACATCTAGACACTTCTGGACCTGTGGATACTCTGCCAGGAAGAAGGACTGCTGTGCTGCTGAAAGGACTCCCACTATGCTGGACTGTTGCCCTGAAGGAACTGTGCAGATCTGTTGCCTGCTGCCCTCTGACTGGGTGAGAAGGCCTAGACCTGCATCTTTTGAACCCACCACCCAAAGTGACTCACAGGACTAGTTGGTTGACCTCCTGATCTGAAGCCTCAGGCACATGTCAGGCTTCCAACAACTTTGCGTCTGCACCTGGACTGTGCCATCTGTGGGTCTACCCTGCCAAGTGCTGCCACCCCAGTCCTGGACCCTTAAAAGTGGGCTTAAGGTGCTCTGCCATGCCAGCCTCTGTGGATCGAGCAGAACCAACACATCTCCTCTGCTGCGCATCGGAAACCTGAGCAGAACTGGTGAATCACCACTGCTGGGAGATTGAGCCTGTTGCAAATACCCACTTGCATCACAGCTTTTCGGAACTGCTACATAGCCCAAACTATCTGACGCAATCTCAGTGCAGATCCTTGCATACCTCTTCACGACAGCCTCAATAATGATGCCGAACTATCAGCTGCGCAGCTCTTCAGAACTGAGGCATGGCCTCAACTGCACTCTCCATTCTCAATGCTGTACTTTGCATCACAAGCCCGGTCAGCGTGATTCTTAAGAATGATGCTGCATCCCTGCATCTAAGAACTGATGCATCACTTCGACTATGCAATGCATCTTCGACGCAGAGCTACACAACGCTCCCCAAATCAGGATTTAAGGTTCTTTGTGCTGCAGTTTAACTGGGTCCCTGCTGCCGGCCTGCACTCCATCGTGGTCTGCTTCGGCGCAACCAGATATCCACAGTTGGTGCTTTGCACTTTTGGACCTATTTTTCCTTGAATCATGAAAATATAATTTCTCTGATTCAGCTGATTGGATTTTTGTCATTTTGATCTTGTTTTTTTTAATTAAATTAAGCTCTATTTTTCTAACCTGGTATGGGATCTTATTGTGTGGTGTTTTCACTGTTTTGATGTTTGAAGTGTTGCACAAATTCTCTGCACATTGCCTCCGCGTTAAGCCTGACTGCTCTGTGCTAAGTTACCAGGGGTTTCCACACAGGTTAATTTTGGGTTTGCTTGTGTCATCACCCTGAGAAAGACTGTGGCTGCTGTTTGAAAAGGGTTTCACCTCCCTCAACCAATATCCCCATTGCTTACACTAAATTTTTTGAATAATTTCACAAGAATGTTGTTTCTGTCTCAAATGGATGAAAATAATACTGTCAGGCAACGTACCTCATAAATTGTGCTTTTACCACATATTTGAGATAATCATGCTGCATGTTTGGTCCTTCTTTCCATATATTTCTTATCCTGACACTGAAGGAGCTCTGCACAGTGGGTTGGGTAACTGCTGGTATGACGATGAGCTCTATATTTGACAGGGAATCCGTAATTTTATTTTTATTTTGTGTTTTTCTGTAAAATATGTTTTTTATACCACTGCAGTTTGTGCACACACACACATATTATATATCTCACGAAACTTAAACACCTCACATGCATATGTGTTTTATATTTTCCAGAGATGTATGCATTTGGGCATGATTTAGATATTGTCCCGTCCACCAAAATCTAGATTGCATCATATCCTGTCCGATTTAGATTTTGGTGAACTGGATATCCATCACCGCTGTGACAGAGTAACTCATCTGCCAATATCTAAATCAGACCCTGTGGGTAAAAAATAGAAAACTTACCTTGATCCCACTGCACCGCCGCTCTTCTGCTCTCTGCTGCACTGCAGGCAGGCACGGGTTCCCAGCCTGCCCTGGACAACCCTGATGTTGCTCTCATGCAGTGTCAGGCTTGGTTTGAGCACCCGGGCTTTACACTCCCAGGCAGACTGGGAGCTTGTGCCTGCTCTCTGTAACCTGGCCACACAGTGCCGAGTTAGAGTGAGCTCAGTGGTCATGTGTGTTTGGCCATCCTAAGATGGCCATCCAAGCACACATGCGCATAGAGGGAAGTGTACACCACTATCCTCTGTGGCTGTCAACCCCTCATGGCCTCGCCCCTTAAATAAACAATAATAAACATTGTTTATTATTCTTTTATTTTTTAAGTTTTGCAGCTACTGCTGCTGACGGGGGGGGCAATGCTCTTCCGCCATAGCGGAGAAGCCGCCGCTGTATGTGTGATGTTGTGTTCCTCTTTTGGGTCACCCAGCATTTCTGAGTCATCCAAAACCAAGCAATGAAGTCTGATATGAGCAGACACCTATTTCAGCCTTTGATGATAAATACTCCATATTCGAGGACATACAACATTTCAAAGTAATTGCGTTTAAGCCATCTCAAATTACAAGCTTTATTTACAAAACCTCCATTAAAAATAGCCTGCTAAGTTTTAAGTTTTTGCAGATCCGCAGATGGGAGCATCAGAACAGCTGCTTAATTCAGGAATAATCAGGCAGCTAGTGAAGGAAAAACACCATTCTATCATTTTCTTTTATCCACAGCATGGAAATCTACAGACCTAATGGGCCAGTGCCTATTGTCTGTGTATTCCATACAGCGTCTGTTACATAAAGAAGCCAAAAAGAAGTTCAAAGCACTGGAACCAGGTACAATCCAAACACTATGAATCATGACGGGTTAGATAGAAAGGAAAGAAAACTTCTCCAGCCAACATATAAAATTAGGTAAATGTAACCAATGAAGGAATTCGCCGATATGAAAATACGTTTCTGCCACAGCATCCCTATGCAATGAAGAGAACTATTACAGAAAACCAGCGGGATGGTAAAGCTGAGTTACAACATATGAATACTTAAAATAACCCATTAAAAAAGATTAATAATTGGACTGACATGAATAGATAATGAAAATGAACGTGAAAATTACAATCGTGTAAGAGTGAGCAGTGTGAATAATAGGAGAACTGTGGTGTAAAAGATAATAAAATAATTGGGTGCAAGAGGGGTTTCAGAAATGGAGATGCAAGCAAGTTGAGAATTCAGAATTTAATAAATGGTTTGGGATTGATAATGAATTGTAAAAGAATTGTGAATAGAGGAATTCTGAGTTGTTGCGGGATATCCTGATTTTGCATGAAATTTGGGGGAATGTTTTACTTATAACATCACCTATAGCATGAAATCTTAGCTTTTATGGAAACCCATATGACATTCCAAATTAAATGATTGGTAAGAACACAGTGCATGGCAGTAGGTTCAGGTACTGGCAGTGACCAATCTTGTTCAGATCAGTCGGTTCTATGACAGTAGGTAACTTTGTAGTGGACACCACAATAAAGCTGGGTTTCTTCAGCTGAATTGCAGATAGTACACATTCATTGTGTACATTTTGCTTCTCTAATGTAACCCAATATTCAAGCTAAACTGTTTTTGCTTGATCATTAATTTAAGACTTAAACCGCTTGTGTAGTGACTAGCAGCAGTGTGTGTAGTGTGGTGACAGCTCACAGCGGCTCACAGATTAGGATCCTGAGGTGTTGCCCAACCTTTTACCCATAAACTGAAGTTTTCAAACTGTGAGTGTAGGAAAGTCCTTTTTTTTGCCTGATCACCCCCACTCTCTCTGGATAGGTACTGGTGGTTACTGACTCTTGGCTGTGCCCTGGGTACTGCTTACCAGTCCCAGGGCCAGTGCTCTGTGTAAAATGGATATGCAAATTAGGCTAATTATAATTGACTAAGTTAACCTACCTATAAGTCCCTAATATATGGTAGGGCATGTAGGTTTAGGGACCACAGCATAGGTGGTGCACACCTAGGTGCATTGCTGAGGTGCCCAGTGTCATTTTAAAAGCAAGCCTGCCTTGCTGGCTGCTTTTAAATTAAAGTTATATGCAAATTCGACTTTGGAATTAAAGGTACTTCCAAAGTCTTAAACTACCTTATTTTTACATATAAGTCACCCCTAAGGTGTGCCCTATGTGCCCCTAGGGCTGGGTGCCATGTAACTATAAGCAGGGACTTTATAAAAATAGATTTATAAGCCCTGGTGAGGTAAAAACAGCCAAATTCGTTTTTCCCTCATTGAAGTAAATGGCCTTCATAGGCTAGAATGGGCAGACTTTATTTTAAATTTTAAAGTCTCCTTAAATGTTACTTACCAAGAATTTGGTATCAATTGATTGTTATAATAAATCCCACAACTTCCAGTTGTTGGATTTAATATAACTAGTTCAGGTAAAAAGTTTAGACTTTACCTAAAAAGTTGCCAATTTCAGCTCTGCATTGTTTTTGCTGCTGTGCTCTGATTGGCCAGCCTGCAGCAGCTTCTGCCAGGCTACTTTAATGAGGTGTGAAGTGGCCTGGCTTCACACAAAGGAATGTGCTTGGGGGAGAGAATCTCCCCTCAGCAGATGGTGAGGCAGGAAGGGGGAGGGCTGCCAAACTGGTCTTCAAAGGCAGAGAAGGACATCTGGAGCACCCAGCAACACCCCCACATCCTGCAACCCCAGACAGCTAGGTGCCCCCTTGATTAGATTAGGAGAGGGCAGGAGAGGGGTGTGTTTATGATTTTTAGCCACACCAGTGGGTGGGCTCAGCCAGATCTCTCCTCCAAAAATCAGATTCATCCATTTTGGATTTTTAGAGACTGTTGCCTTCTGGGATGGATTTTTGCCACACTTCCCAGGAAGTGGTCATCACAGGGGGACGACCGTGTGCCTGATTGGAGAACCAGGGCCCCCCTGCTTTTCACCCAGGAGCAAGGATAAAACTGGCAGACCTGCACCCACGCCTCAGATCCCCACCAAATTTCAAGAAGAAGGAACTACAAGGAGAAGAAGGACTGCCCTGCTGGACCCCTGGCCTGCACCTGGACCCTGCACTCAGAAAGACTGCACCAGCTGCACACTTGGGCTTCACCACAAGAAGGACTTTGCCTGGCTTCCACTGGTTCAAGGAGGGACTCCCTGTTTGCTACAGGTGAAAAATTGCTATCCAGAGTCCCCTGCACCAACTCCTGAAAAAGTGACCAGCTGACCACTGTCCAGTGGCCAAAAAGGAGTTTGCGCCAGGTGTATTCTGGGAGTTGAAGTCCGCACTTCCCAAGGACCATCACAGAACTTCTGGACCCTTGGGGTGAGCTGTGGACCCCAAAAGAACCTTAAAAGAACATCTGGGTGAAGCCCCAGAAGTTTGGAAAAGATTGGAGAATTTTTTTTAAAAAGCTCCATAAAGTGACCGACCCGATGCGGAAATTCTAGCCGGCTTGCCTCAACCGCGACCCGGCCTGACTTCGTGGTTCGTCCCGGTAAAGAAAAACATCCAAAAAAGAGACTAAGTCCGAACGTAAAAAGTTGACCGGGACCTTCCAGCCATCGTATCCGAGAAGGGCTCCACGGACGTCGGATCAAGATCCAGGTTTACCCCGGTCGAAGGATTTTCATCTCGAAAAAACGACTAAGTCCGAAGGTAAAAATCACCACCGAGGAAACTGACTTCGCGTATCCGGACAAGGGCTCCAGGAGGTCGGATCCAACTGGCAGGTTCGTCCCGGGGAAGAAAAACATCAAAAAAGAGACTAAGTCAGAAGGTAACTTTTTAACCGAGGCCTCCCGCGACTTGTAGCCGAGCAGGGCTCCATCGCGGTCGGCCTGAAAGTTTGACTTTGCCCCGGTCCTGGTGCAACCAGATGACCCGATTGGCGCTTTTTGTTTCTAAGCGCTAGAAAATAATAATACTTTAAAAATTCATATCTCCGGTTCCCCTGAACCGATTTTAATCGTTTTTGTGTCATTTTAAAGATAAAAATATAAGCTATTTTTATAAATTGGTTTTGGATTTTTAAACTGTTTCCTGTGTTTTATTTAATTACTGTTTTGTGATATTTGAATGCTTTACACTTTGTCTCCTAAGTTAAGCCTTGACGCTCGATGCCAAGCTACCAAGGGTAGAGCTGGGATTAATTTACTGAGACCTAACTGTACTTATGTGGAGGTTTGTGGCTTGTTGCTAGGTGTAGGTACCTACCTGCCCTACCAATAACCCATTTTCCAACAGTGAGGGCAAAGCTCAAGATCCTATATAATAACAGAAAAAATACCAACTGTGCTTGCTGTCTGGCCTCTTGCTCACAGTCTGCTTGACTGAGGTCCAAACATGGACAAACAGACATGCAGTTTTCTATTTAGGCACGTGATGAACTAAGGCCTGTTAATGGGCCTCACAGCTCTCAATAGAGGAGAGTCCATTAGCAATCTTCTCTAATGGCAAGCCCAGTTTCACTCTTACAGTGTGATTGACAGCTCTTAGTCCATTATGGCCTGCACTGTCAATCGCACTATAAGGGTGATGGCGGATTGCCTTCCCATGGGAAATGTAAGGAGCGCAGTGTAGGATCCCAAGGAAAAGAGCCAGAGCAACGACCCTTGCAAGCGGTCAGAGGAAGGAAGTAAAAAAATATATTTAAGAAATGTCTACAGTGCTTTTAGTAGTGTGTGCATATCTGAATGTGTTTATCCTTAAGAGTGAGTAAAGGCAAGCATTTGTGAATAATGGGGCGTGTGCCTGAGTGCCCTTGAGTGCACATAGATATGGGCGAGTGTGCTGGCAACTGATCCAGCAGGCAAAAAGCTGCTCATTTTTGGCATATTGGCGCCATCTATGGCAGGAAGAGAACCGACTTTAGCACTGGTGTCACCCAGTGGATAATCTTTTTGGCACCTCCAATGACCTCCTTCTCCATGGATTCCCTTACTACCATCCTCCAACAGTACTTCATCTGTCCTTAGCCCCTCTCTTACCTTACATGCATTTCATTTGTTTTATAGAACTACTCATAGCAGTGTATGGTGTCAGAGCGCTTTACATCACATAAAAATGCTGGCGCACTGGGCCCTCTGTGCTCTCATCATTCCAAGAATTCGGTTTTCTGATGCACCTTTCTTGTCGATCCAAGAGTGAAGAGAGACAGCGTTAATCACACTAGTTTCCAATTAGCAGTGTAACACATTAGGCCACACAATGAGGACCATGAATCAGGAATACTTTTAAGGGTTTTATTACAAGTTGACAGCCAGGTTAATATAAACCAGTCTTATAAACATACTGTAATGATACAAAATCACAATAGGATAACCAAATCTCCTAAAGAAGTTTAGAAGAATCAGCATAAAGGCATACATGAAGTTCAGTTACAGAAAATTAGCAATAAGATTTGGTGTTCAGAGAACAATCTTCGATTCTCTCTCCTAAGCGTGAGTAATGTCTAAAGTCATCTAGCTCAAAATGTAAATGAATCAGAATTTCAAAATCAAAATCTGTGGAAAAATCTCAAAAAGTTGAGGAAATTCTAGGGAAAAGGAAAATTCTGCCTACGCATATGGGGAGGGTGTCAGCATTTCAGAAACTCGGTCGAGAGTCTTCTTAGGAATCAGGAATTAAATGTTAGCCAAAGCCACACTTAGCAGTGCTCATGGACAAGGGGAAAAGTCAGAGGTCTGTACCTCCTGATGTCTATGGGATAATGACTGAAATCAGTCTGCAACAACACTAGTTAATACTACACAATTTTGTCAAGTAACACCCACCCCTCATCACACCATCAGAAACTTCATTGTCCTCTTCAGTCTCATGTTGTAAACTGTAACATTCAGGTATTCTCCCAGATTAGTCCTGAGAATGATATCTACTTTGGTCATCTGGACATCACTGTCAACAATTTCTAAATGAGGGACTGTCAGCTCACACTAATTTTCCCCATGTTCTTCCATTAAGGTCTCTTCTCAGACTTGCTATTGCTAACACAATAGTACATCTATTTCTAAACTAACATTTTAAGTGAATGCTCCTGCAAAGAAAAAGACATGCAAACAGAAATTGAAAAACAGTTTCTTACGTTGAGAGGAATTCAGGCCTAGTTTAATCAACCTCAATGTACAGTGCAGTTGTGTACATGTTAAAAGCGTCATTGTGCACGTGTAACTTCAAATAAACGAAAATGTCAAAACATAAGTTCAAATTAATATCAGGTTACATGTCTTAGTAAAAGCAATGAAGATTTTGAATACACAAGTATAAATGCAGCCAGGCACTACACTTTAAATCCAAAGAGAAAACATTAGTGCACACAGTTCCATGATTACTTTTTGGAGTTCATATATTTCAATAACATGGGGATGGTTTCTAAATAATTTGAAATGACTATGTTTACATTTATTAATATTAAGACACACAATATATATGATTCCTTAGCTCTACAGTGAAAGCACAATTCACTTTGTTTCTGAATTGAAGTGCAGCACTTTACATTAATAACATTAAAACACACATTATATGAAATGTTACGTGTGTGTATATAAGTTGAAGTTGTTACATCAAGGTTGGAGCCAAATTTTAAGCTGCACCACACATTATACATGGACAATTAATCATGCCTGTGTAAATCAGTCTGTAGGAAATGTTACATAAAAGAAAGAGAATTACAAGGTGTAAGAATCACCTGTCATCCATATCAGTAGGCAGTATATTTTAAGAGTGCTTGGCTTGAAGAAGCACAAACTCAGGATGTAAAACGTGCCATAGTGGTTGGTGTTAGCTTTACTAATAAGAATTCATTTCTACCCAAAGAAACCCATTGCTAACAACATTGGGCTAATGAAAGACTGGGGAAATACATAGCATTCTATCCTATAATATGCAGTTTGCATGCAGCTCTTTGATGACAGTACTTTGGTCACTGTGGTTTATTAGCATTGTAAATTATGAACTAAAAGTATCAAAAGGATCTCTGTGACAAAGCCCTAACCCAGAAACCTAGCCACATAAAATGAAGTTCTATGATCTGTATCCTACTCATTCTTTGCAGCAGGCATATTAACACTCTGCGCTACTTTATGGTAAGTCAATATCCTTTTGTGTGCAAAATTGCTTGGCATTACCATTCGCACGTTTGCTTCATGGCAGCACTCCTCAGTAGTAAATCTGGACCACGGTTTGCGCGAGCATTTTCCTAACCAGTACACTTCTGCTTCTCTTGAATAATCACACAATAGTGAAGTGCATTGTTTTATGCATTCTAGTATGCTCACGACACACAATTTTACACTTTTACTCTGTAATTTGGAAATGCTGAAAAAATTCTGATAAATATTTATGTTATTTCATTTCACTTGTGTTATGTACTTTAAAATGAATGTATGATAGACAGCCTGGAGGTTAGTTATACGTAGACAGGGTCACTGGATTTATTAAGCAGGGTAGCACCAACTTATGAGGCAGAATTGACTAAATTATGTGGCAAGAAATCATGCAGCATGTTGGTGCACGTTTTTTTATAGTATTACTTCATTATTTTGTCATATTTACATGTGGTGATTCTGTCTGGACAATGGTTTCACCTCATTAGTACCAGTTTAATAACCAAATACAGAAAAAAGCAAATCAATGATGACCAGTTAACCTTTTTGCGAAAAGCCTTCCACTGCATATGAACACGTCACCACGATTTTAGTAACTTTTGATCCATTTGAGCTAGAAACAAGAATTGAGGAATTATGTGGCAAATTTGGCAAATCCACAACTATGCAAAAAAAAAGCCATGGCTGTAGAACTGCATGATTTCATTGGCCCTGGTCATAGAAGAGATACATGTTGATGGAGCGTGCGAAGCTGAACACTGTGCAAGAACACAGAGAATGATGTGTGTGCAATGCAGACATGTGTTTAATAAGCTTAACCTAATGAAGACTGTTTTCTGCACTGAGTGTTAATAATCTACACTGTAATTGTGTCTGGCTGGGAACAGTGTTGCTGCGTTAGAGTTCAGGGTTAACTCTGTTTATCGGATTTCTTCTGTGTCAATGAAGATATTTCAGTGCTCTTGTGTTTGAGCAGGTGTCGTGTTTTCCTCTATGCTGCAGGTGTGGCATGCAGTACACAGTGGCACTGAACTGCACAAAGCTCATGTACCAGCTGGAATTTAATTAGAGGCACCCTTTGACACTTCTCAGGAAGCTGTTTCGTTCACTGATATGCCATGCTGCGAAGAAGGACCCGTGAGACAGTCAAATGGGAGCACAGAAGGCGGGGGTAACCTGAGAGGGATGTTGGTGGATGCGTTCTCCTTTCTCCTGTTTCTTATGAAAAAAATGTAAATCTGCAAATTTCAAAGTGTGCGATGAGCTCGCGGATGGTGACAGGTTCAGGATTCCTCCAGCTGTGCAGCAATAATTTAGATCAGTCTTTTTTTCCACATTGTTTCATTTGTACCCGGCTCAGCAGAATGCCTGCAAAGGGCGCCTTACACATGCCTGCACATCATAAAAATAACCTGAATAGTGTGGCTGGTACTAGGGATATGCTAGGGGATTACTTTTTCACCGCTAAGAGGTCTTACGAGCAAGCGCAGCATCTTTCATTCCTACAATTTCCTTCCATTAGAAAGCTAGCATCAATTTTCTCTGCACGTCATAGTCCTATGGGTGGGGGCTATTCAGCGAAGTCTGCCATCCTTCAAGTTAATCCTTCAAATCACTATTTTCTTGTGTATTTTGCTGTTTATGTGCAGACTGTTATAAAATAGAATTAGTATGTTTGGTATGGCCTAAAAAACGACAGTAAAAAATAATTGCCTGGTGCTATGGCAAAAATGAGACTTGGCAGTCGCCTTGAATTTTGCACATCGCTTTTATGGTAAGTGAGTGAGGGAAAATAACCACTATAACAGGCACTCAGCACCACTGACCTGGCCAAATCAAGTTCTTGTCTTGACCTCATGCCTTCTTAAACCTCTCCCTCTGAAGGGACACACAGCTCTCTCCTTACTCCTCCACATCTCTGGCACGTCTAACTACCTGTAGCGTGAAATTCTATTTTTCCTCCAAACTTTCTCAAATTAGAAGCACTGAATGCCCTTCTCACTGACTCACCTCCTCCCTCATGCAACCCATTTCTCCTCGGCACACCTCCGGCCAAGTCGTCCTCTTTGCCTTGACATCTCCCATAGAAAAGATGCCCACAATTCATTTTGGCAACTAATGCTGCACCTCATTCAAATCGTTTACACTCCAGCCCTTTCGTTTACTATCTCTCTATCCTTCTTTCTCCGTCTTTTTACAAAAACCTGGCGTGGTTGATTTTGCCCACCTCATCATTACCAGGGCCAGAGAGTGGACAGTCAGTCACACTGAGATTTTCTCGATGAACTGCAGAGATGGAGGCTGTTTTAGAGCAGGATGGCCTGCCATGAACCACCCTTGAAAGCCAGCATGGTCCCATTCTAGTCAGCCACCTGTGGGGTGGGGCTAGTTTGAACATTTTTTGTCAGGGCTGCTTTTGTTTTCCAGTTTGCCCTGCTTACTAACTTACTTTCAATAAACTCAGCAGTCAATTTTTCGTGATATTATTTCTTGGACAAATAGACATGCACACCCCAACTTTCTGTTCTTTGCGAGCAACAACTTTATTTTCTTGTTTCATGTTCCCATTTTCCTCAGCAATATGTGATAATACAGTTTACTAGTCCATTGTATTTATAACCAAACCTCCCAGGTATTATTGTAAAAAAAAAAAATTTGATCTCTTTCTATTTCTACAACAGCTAATTCTCAGATGGCTGGTGTTCTTCACTTTTGCTACCAAGTGTCTTAATTGTCACTGTGTGCCCATGTTTATCCCGTGGCTCCTCAATTTCCTTTGCACCACTTCCATCATTAACATCATCTTCACCTTTGAGATTTAATTTCATCTAGACACCAATGACACATAGGAACATGTACGTTTGTAGTCTTTGTATAGCATATCCTACCCGAAAGGAAAATACTGGGTCAAAGGCAATACATCAAACAAGTGTTTGGATGGGTAGCTGGGTTTTGAGACTGGGAGTAAATGACACTTTTTTCGTGACATAGGGGGTCATTCTGACCCTGGCGGTCGGTGACCGCCAGGGTCACCGACCACGGGAGCACCGCCAACAGGCTGGCGGTGCTCCGTCGAGCATTCTGACTGCGGCGGTTCAGCCGCGGTCAGAAACGGAAAGTCGGCGGTCTCCCGCCGACTTTCCGCTGCTCGGGAGAATCCTCCATGGCGGCGGAGCGCGCTCCGCCGCCATGGGGATTCTGACACCCCCTACCGCCATCCTGTTCCTGGCGGGTCTCCCGCCAGGAACAGGATGGCGGTAGGGGGTGCCGCGGGGCCCCTGGGGGCCCCTGCAGTGCCCATGCATGGCATGGGCACTGCAGGGGCCCCCGTAAGAGGGCCCCACAAAGTGTTTCAGTGTCTCAAAGCAGACACTGAAATACGCGACGGGTGCAACTGCACCCGTCGCACCTTCCCACTACGCCGGCTCCATTCGGAGCCGGCGTCCTCGTGGGAAGGTAGATTTGCCCTGGGCTGGCAGGCGGCCTTTTGGCGGCCACCCGCCAGCCCAGGGCAAATCTCAAAATACCCTCAGCGGTCTTGTGACCGCGGAGCGGTATTTTGTAGGGGGAACATTGGCGGGCGGCCTCCGTTAGAATCACCCCCATAGTGTTCTTTATGATGTGCACCTTCAGCGTTTTCCTAAATTGGAGCATGGTTGGGGCAGCGCTTACAGAATGTTCTTCCACACCATGGATACATATACTGAGCACACCTGGAGTCAAGTTTTTCTTCTTCATTTTCTTCTTGTTCGTACTCTCACGACCACCCTTTAGCTAAATCTCAAAATGGCTCATATCCAGCTGACGCTGAATGACTCAGCATTCCCTAGTGCTTAACTCTTGTAAGATAGAAATTAATCTCTAACCCTAATTCAATCAGTTCCACAGTCAGTCAGTAAAAATACTTTATTCGGTCAATATTGACCATAAAAGCACATAAAAACATCAACATACTAAAATAGTTAAAAACTTCTACATAAGACTAGGATAAAAATAAGTTTCATTACATATATACAGTCATTCCACAATAAATAATATTGCACAGTTGCGAGTTCGGAACCCTGCGAAGTGGGAGCAGCACAGCCCTGGCGACTCCCTCAACATTAACCTTATAACATAAAGTCCCAAAAAAAGGGTTTGCACTGTTATAAGGTAAGGGAGGAGGCTCCACCTCAGATTGAAACTGTGATAAAACAAATGCCTTAAAATCAAGTTAAGACAAAGAATACTTCTTCCAAAGTGTACT
The DNA here is from genome assembly GCF_031143425.1 of Pleurodeles waltl. NCBI lineage: Eukaryota > Metazoa > Chordata > Amphibia > Caudata > Salamandridae > Pleurodeles > Pleurodeles waltl. The sequence continues at coordinate 682,161,049 of NC_090449.1, read as the reverse complement.
TCTTCCTCATCTTTATGGACCAACAAATATAACTAATCACTGAATAACATATACATTCCATATCTAAAAGCTTTAAAAATGGAAGGTCTTCTTTATAAGATAAAATACCTAGTGATTGCAAAACAGGGCACAAGAAGCGTTTTCTCTGAATACTGTACAATTTGCAAACAAAGCATGAAGTAGGTGGTTGATTGTGAAGAAAGAGTCACATGGGCAACAAGGCAGAGAGGAAGACCAGCAACCAATTAGCGGGAAGGCAGCTAGAAAGTGGACAATTCATAATCTTAGGTGGGTGAGGTAGAATCTTTATTCAGGGTGTCTGATCCATAATAAATATGGTTCCACTGAGTCAGTGGTCGATATTGGAAGATAGTGGAGGACAGTGTCCATGACTGTCAATTTAGCTATTCTGGATTTGGTTCGGAACTTGTAAAATAAAGACTTCACTACCCACTTGGTGTTAGCATCAATACTGAGGGGTGAGTTGAAGTAGTCAGGCCTACATAGAAAAGCTTGCTTAACACATGTAAGCCAAGGAATTGAGGTAATGTTATCTAGCCTGGTACAGTCCTCCAGGATCAGGGGAGAGAAACCAGTCTCAGCAGAGGACTATATTTTGGTCCACAAAGTCACCAGTGCAATTTTCATGTGGTCCTCCAGATACCGAATGCCCAGTTCTGTGTGCACAATAAAGCTTGCAGTAGTTTTGAGAACAGCTAACAGCCGGCACACAAAACAAATTCTAGGGATTGAAGACTTCTTGGATTAGCATAACCCCCAACTCCTGTTCCATGTATCCCCATTGGAATGCATTTTGTTTCATACATTTCTTTATTAGCATTTAAATGGAGCAACATAACACATTACAAAAACATCATAGATGCATTTCCCCATACTGGTTACAAACATCTTCAGAGGCAGATATCAGAGCATCAATAATCAAGGATAAAATATTTCAAGGAAAGCCCTGATGGTCATAGATGTAAAGTTATGGGGAGTTGTTCACAGTCAGGGAAGAACAATATACACATCTCCATTGAATATAATTATAGAATAATTTCGAAGTGTACATATAACATAAAGAACAAAAGCACAGTGAAACATGTTCCTCCAACACCCCCAATTCCTTCCCATTAGCTTCCAGGTCTTATGTTATATACTTATATACAATAACCTGCTCTGCACGTCCTTTACCAGCAAGCATGATGTCAGTTTCAAGAATACCCTTAAACACTGATATTAAGAGTGTGTTCTGCATCAGTCATTTACTCGGTCCACCAAAAGAGTGTGGTCTGGGCCCTCCCCATCGCCCTAAATTCCTTAACAGACTTCTCCAAGGGTCTCAGCTAAGGTCTATGTAAATATACCCCATGCCAGCAGGGCATCTGCTGCCTTTCTGTCTCTACCTGTTCTCCTCAAGTGAGCCTCTTCTGCCCAAGCCCACTCAATTAGATCTTTTTTCCAGTCGTCAATCGTCGGGGCACGGGTGCTAAGCCTGTGTATTGCAAGGTGTCATTTTGGCACTGTAAGCAACAGTAAGATTTATCGTCTGCTTAAGGTTCTTTTAGGATTGTCAGGGAGCAAACCCAGCAGACATCAGGTGATCTATCCCCTGTATTTTCGATCCAGTGGAGTGCCATATGCGAGAAAGTATGTCCTCTCAGAATTGTAACACCAGTGTGCAGTGCCAAAGCAAGTGTATAAAATCTGCCTCGCCAACGCCACAGTGGGGGCAGTGGGAGCCCCTGCCTGGGTAAACGGTGTGTAAATGTTTAGAGGAGAGGTATACCTTATAAACAATGATGTGTGTATTTGTTTGAACCGCACACAGGTAGTCGCCTTACGGACCCCAGTATGAATTTTGCACCAGACTTTTGGGGTGATTGGCTCGTTGCTGAGACTTTTCCAAGTCTCTTTCAATCGCAGTTGGTCTGTCTATTTGTCCCCCCATGGAGCTCTGTACAGATGTGTTATTAGCCTACGCCCACCTGCCATATATAGTAGCATTGTCATTGTGTGTGAGGATTCAGGTGCGTCAGTGAACGTTGGCCACAACCATTGAGCAGTAGCAGCTATTTTTGCATATTGGAGAAATAGTGTATTCCCCAGTCCAAACGTAGCAATCACCTCCTGTATGGTAACAAAACGTCCCCATGGGTAAAAGTCCAACTGCATTAGACACCCTACCTCCTGCCACTTATCGAATGTCATATAAATTGTAAACAGGCAAATGGGTGCCGTATCCAAACATCTAGATCAGGGGCATATGGGACATGCCCAATCAGCTTTTGAACCTTCCTGACCCATAATTTGCCCAAGAGTTGTATCAGGAATGGGAAGGCATCCAGGATATCAGGAACCCTCATCAAAAATCTACCCAACTGGACTCCATCGTGCGTGCCCTCAAATAGTGATCTTTCCCAGTTAGGCTCTCCAAATAGCCAATGAACTGCATGTTGCAGCTGGTCCACAAGGTAACACAAATCTAGATCAGGGACCCATTGGAAGGCATTTTCTTTTATACAGTGAAGTCAGCTCTTAAAGGGGATATTGGCCTAGCTTTCCTGCAAATTCAAAGACTGCCTCACAGACTCTCGGCAACTTCTGTGCCCATTGAATATGTAAATTGACCCATTTTCGATTGTAATCGAATAATATACCTTAATAATTAAAATTAGGAACCTTGGCTATTGGAATCCCCCCATTAAGGAATTTTCGAGTACAGATATTCAAAGGGATGCAAGTCATTATGTAAGATTTTTGGTTATTCACCCTTAAATCAAGGTTACAAATGATTTTGTGAAAGGAATCAAGCAGAATCTGAAGGGCATTTGGGATATGTGCAATTAAAAACTCATCGTCAGCGTATAAAAGAACGGGGACTGAACAGGACCCGACATTAGGTAAATCTTTACCTGCTTTTACAAGCACTGGATCACGGGCTTTGATGTAAAAAGGCTCCCACAGTCTTCTTATCCCTTCCTCTCAGACTTAATAATACCTTTACGCTCTATCAAGAACCAAGGGATACAAATACACGGCTCAAGTCTTTCATCATCGCTACCACCATTGCAGCCAGGTTCCAGCTGACAAATATTAGGAAAATCTGCCAGCACCTTCTTTTGCACGTCCCAAAATCCACTTTCAACACAACCACCACAAGCAAGCTATACTGCTGTAATGGCATGCTGGTGGGGCCTCCTCATACACTTCTAATCCCTTGACAAAGCAGTTAAATGTGTTACACTGACTGTATACATTATGCCCAAATTATTGCCTGCTGTGGGCCATTAGCACCAAGCTCTTTCGCTACCAGGTAAATACATGGTGCATTACAGAATATTCGCTCTAGTTGTCAAAGGGATGCATGGCACATACATTTCCGGTTTCCCTCATTTAGTCATTACCGCACTTCTGCCAACTCCATAATTCCACTACCACCTCTACACCTTAACCCGGTCAGCGAGTAACCATCGTGATTCTATTCCTCCCCTGATAAAGTCAGTGGCACCTTCTTTTTGCGAGGTCTAATGATAGCTACTTTGTGGTCATTTGCTTGAAGTTCGTTTGAACTTGTTTCAAGAATAATTTGACGTTCCTATGCTTTTTGCCTCTAAAGTTGGTAGTTTTAGTTGCATCTTATTTTAAATTGTATGCACCCCTGCCAATGGATTTGTTGAGGTTGCCTGTAAACATTACAATGATCCCATTGCCAAGTTCAGTGCCTCACATAACTCTGCAGCGAATCCTAAAAAAATAGATTCGAAGACCCTTTCATTAACTGAAGCAATGTAGTTCCACAGAGACTCCCCTTATCAATAACAGTATTGATTTTGTGCCTGGCAAGTTGTACGACCAGCCCAGCAGCCGGTCGGTTCCGTTTTGCTGAGTTGTGAAGGAGACAGGTTCTTAAAACGTGTTGCCCAAGGAAAGCGAAGGATGCCGCATCCTTTAACAAAAGAAAAATGATGGTTGAGCAAAAGATAATTCTTGTCTCCTGTTTGGGTAATGCCGCCCATTTAACAACTGTCTGGGAAGAAGGTGTTTTTGGCCGTGAGTTATTCCATAGCGACGCCATCTTGGGAATAACTGTCTCCCCCGAGGGAGAATTCAAGCTATGATTTGCTGTCAGTTTGTCGCAGCCTGTAAAAGTCCATTCATTTCTTTCTTCAGCAAGCAAAGATAATGGTGGGATACAGTGTAAGAGATGAATGATCAAACAGCTTCTTTTCAAATAAAACAAAATAGCGAGACAGTGTCAGGAATGTATGATTAAATGTTCCATTTCCATTTTTTTAAGTGCTATAATAAAGCATTTTTGAAGGGAAATGTGGCTTATGTATAGTAACTCATAAAATATGGTTCTGAATCGGCGCACAATTGTTGCAAGGCAGACAAGCCCAGGAATGCATCTGCTGCTCTCAAGTGTTCAGAGTATCAGTAATTTTTCTTATCATAAGAAATATTTACTGATAGGTATTTGGCACTGTAGGAATATATCTATCACATTTTGACCATAGCCCCCTCATCCCCTAGTCATCTACTCCTTTAACATTTATAGACATTCGACTGAAAGTCTGTAATGGGAATGTGAAAAAATTATGAAACAGCACTAATTGTATCGTATGCTCTACATTCATCACACTAGTTTAATTACTTATCTTTAAACCGAGGAATAGTATTATACTGTCAGTCTTTGTGTTGTTTTATATTGATTTGCATTACCTAAATTCACTGTTTGAGACACTTGAAGGGTAATGATTAGCCTAAATAGAGATGAGTGCAAATAACAGGTTCAACCACCAAATTTGCGAATAACAATTGAGCCCTATTTACAGTGGTGGCGCATAATGTGAAGCAGTTTTAGGGCAGGCACACACACGCACAATCTCTTCAACAAAAGCACAGACACATAAACACACTCATCCCATGCACACTCACTCACACCCATGCATTCACACACACACACACACCCATTCACAGCATGCATGTGCACAATTATCTACATTCATAAAAAAACACATGCATCCAACATTCAGCAAAGACTTTCCGGCCGCTGCTGTGATTTCGGGTGGCAGGAGGAAGAAGCAGAAAGGCCTGGGAGATTTCAGGAGGCTTCTGGGAAGGAAGGGACTTCCAGAAGATCCCAGTGCCTCTTCTCATTGGCTGACGTTATCATGGGTCAGCCAATGAGAGGAGGGCCTTCCCTACCTCCAAACAAAGTGGATACTGTCAGTGAGAGTTGCTGATCCACCCCACTCTGTGACAAGGCATCATAATAGACAGCCCTGGGTCCGTTCAGGGCTTAAATCTGTAAGTCCCACTTTTCAGTCTAACAGTGATGCTGCACCTCGTGATGAGCGCACACCCTCAGTGCTGTGAAATCTTCATTTCAGTAAAGCATGTCTCAGGCTAGCAAGCAAAGAATTCATTTTGCGCATATAAAGCACCTGGCTGTCTGGCCATGACATGATGAGTGTCTATCAGGCTGCCCTTAGCTCAGCCTGACAGATACTCATCATACTTAGCAAAAGAGAGGGGGGCAGGCCCCTCCACTCTAATGACAGGCCCTCACCTCTCTAATTTACACCAAGTACATATACATTAAGAAAAACATGCACAAATGGTAATGGTGTTTGTATGTGTTGCTATGTACACAGCATAGACTACTGGAAAACAACTATGTGTGACACATTAATGGTGGTTGAGAAGTATGAGAACATATATATCAAGTGAGAGCTATACATTTTGTAATTATAAATTAGAATTTACAATTGCATTGAATTCCACACATATCTACTTTTTTGTACTCATGAAGATAAAGTCATTTGTTCAGAATCACATGTTTTTCAGTCAACTCCCAAAGTCAGGGTTAGAACACCCAACCACTAGGTTCCAAAGTTGGCAAATTAATAACTAGATTGCATGTCTACATATTTTTTGAAAGTTGTTATCATTTGCACATGACATTACACAAACAAGTACCAGGTGGTAACAACTGGTGGGATAGGGGCATGCATTTACTACAGTTAGTGAAATCTGCGCTCATCTCCTGACATGCATTGTTACTAAAACGGGCACAAATTGACTTTATCTGCGCTCATCTTCTGACATGCATTGGTACTAAAATGGGCACAAATTGACTTTATCTCCATATTACCACAAGTGCCTAGGTCGAAAAATGACTCATCACTCCTTTTTCTCTTGACTTTTTAATAGTTGGCCATTGCTGACATAGCTTTCAACCAACCTTTTACGTGGAAACACCATCTTAACATACATTCACACCATTGACTGTGAACAATATCTGGGATTGGCTTTGTTTCTTCGCCGAGTGTGCACTCAAATCAACAACTGCATCTTGAAGGTGGCGGCACCTAACTTTTTCTGACTGTCTCCATGGATGGGCCGCCACACGCCACCTCCTTTACAGATAGCTTCCAATTCATTGAAGTACTTGGTTTTGATATTTGGGTATCTGCCCTGTTGATAGACAGTGGGTTATCATGGTTTAACGGAAGAACTCCACAAGGACACTTCTCAGAGTCCCTAATACATTGTGCTAGTGGTCAATATTGGCACTATTACTCCCCCTGTAAACATTCAGGCAGATGGCTTGGGGTAGCAGGCTCTTAGCTATAAGAAGTGTCCTGTGCAGATATTCATGAAAGCTACCAGACCATCATGCTTATTGAATTTAGGGATCCAGCAGCAGCGCTTTAGTACACCAGAAGTAGTCACAGAGTTACACTTTCTTCATGAGTAGACTAAGAAACTGGGTTGCTTAGCATTAGCTGGCAATTTCAGTCCCAAAGACGACAGAGAGAGTTGTTTTTTTCACTTTAACATTCACTTTTACTTTTTCACTTTTTCACTCCAGTTCATTAATAACTTCTTCTAGATCTACTGGGGTTAAGGGCTGCAGCTTGGCATTGTATAAGCAAATTGCTGACCAAATGGGGGCAATTTCAAGCCAACAATGCATCAATCCTGGCCTTTCACCAATCTGCTCCCCTTTACCTTTTACTTCAGTGTGGCATATATTTATCTTGAGTTTATGGTCTCTGCCTTCTGTCAAGAGACACCTCTCAGAGCTGGATAAGATTTCCACCTGCTGAGCTTTGAACCAACACTATGATCCGGCTGCTCTGATAAAAACACCTCTACCTCTTGATTTAATTCACAAGTTGATTTGCCTTCCTAAGTTCATCACCTCTGTCAAGAAATACAAAGGAGGCAAGGCAACTAAAATGCAATGGCCTTTTCAGTGCACCTTAGACAAAGGTGCGTGTATCGGACTCAACTGCCTAAATAAAAGCAGAATTAATAACGGTCAAACGCAGAATTAAGAAACAAAATCTGACTAATTAATGTCAGATTGACTAGTCTCATAAATGTATATATATGTTTGAATTGTATTACCTAGTTTAGCTTCCACAAAGAAATGTTATTTTGTTAGGGGGTGTTTGATGTAGAATATCATATACAGAAATATAATTTGACATAAATATTGTGTCCTGGATGTAACTTAGAACAAACATTGGCAAAGCAAAAGATCTGAGCTTGGCAAGCTCTGCGATGTATGGAAAACCCACAATTTAAAACATAAACACAGCTTTTGTATGTTTCTATTAAATAAATTTGTGGTCATTTTACAAGTGGTATTTCTTAAATAACAAGTCTTTCGGTTGTGTCGTGCATTTTATTATTATTTGCGAAAAAGATAAGAATAAATGACCACATAGTGAGGCGCCTAAACAGCAGGCAGACACAATGTTACCTAAACAATGCATAACTCTAAAAAGAGGACAACAACTAGATCATCACATAACAAGACACCTAAAATTCCACCGAAACAAAATGTTAAAATTTAAAGTTGAAATATACAAATCACTAAAATAAAAAGCACCCTTCAAAGAAGCTTTGCCAATGAGGAGAAAGTAACTATTTTAGGCTGATATAAACATTGCACGTTTTGTGCAGTCACTCAAAGTGAAGGAAGCCAATCATTAAAGTGGGGTAACTCATTACCCCCTGCTGTATGCTGTGGTGGGGGAAAGCAACCTATGAACGATAATTTAACAGACCTATGAAGGAAGCTTTCTGACTTCAAAGCCCCTCTAGGTATGTATAGTATGCATGGCATTTTGGGAAATCAGTAGCCTGGCGAGACTGAAAAACTGTCTAAAAGCCAAGACTTAAAGTGTCATACCGGTGGGTATAGATTATTTGTTTTATTAACCCCAATGAGATGATGTTTTTCCAGACACTATCCAGAAAACAATATTAAGGCCAGAAGATATCCCGATAACATTATTCTGATTCTACATCTTCCAGTGGCTGTGGAGGAAAGCCTGTCAGCATCTTCATAGTCTAGCAAAAAGGCACATTAAGGAATATACTTCTATTTCTATCGATTTTTTATTAACGGCAATGGGATGATTTGTTTTGAAGAAAATATCTAGGATACAATATTTAGGTCAGACGATGTTCTGACATCATTACTCTGATATTACACCTTACAGTGTCTGTGGAGAAAAGCCAGTCAGCGTCTTTCTAATCTAGCGGACTGGCATAATAAGGAATGTGTTTATATTTCTATTAGAGTCCACTTCAAAAGTGGAAATACGTGCTACAACTGCTCCTGCCCAATGTTCAGAAACACATTCCATGGCATATTTATACTGAAATCAATATACTCATGTATAAAACAATAGGCCTTACAGTGCTGCGCCTCACTCTTGTTGCCCGTGCAGCTGCACAACAAAAGCAACCTTTACACATGAAGGATAGAGCAAAAATAGGCCTCTATCCTCCAAGGAGATTCAAAAGTAATATGTTTGAGGATTCATCAGTGGAAGACAGAATTCTTCCGTGCACAATTCCCAAAGATTTTGTCATGAAAAACTGGACGATGCCGAGAGCATCTCAGATGTTCATTAGCCTTTCATATTGTGTTCAAAGTAATTGTACTGTAGTACATTCTGAGGAGACCTGGATCATTTTTGGATGCTTATATGTAAATTAAATTAAATTAACAAAAATGCTCAAGTGTATCTTAAAGATTCATGCTCCAGGTAGCCCCAGATGTATTCCAAAGTAGACATTTGTGAATCAGGCAAATTGTTGTTTCCATTTAAATACTACATTTTAGGAGCCTACAAATATTCATCATCTAAGTCCAATCTCAGTTGGTAGAGATGGAAGCTTTGGATGCATCATCAAGCCAGATTGCAATAAAATGCATTGAGTGTTCAATATGAATTTGTCTTGGAAGATGCTGCTGACCATTGTCACCACTAAGCACCAGATGGAAGACATAATTTTGAAATATCTAAAAGCCATCAGCAAAGCTAACAGACTGGCTTGAATTTTGAGCTTTGTCTAAAACACTTAAAAATAGTTCCTGGTGCATTGTAATGTAAGCACTCATAGGAAGCGAAATTACACCCCCAAACAGGCAATATATCATGAAGTGAAAGGGGAATCTACCGGTGGGCTAGAGACAAAGCCCGCTGTATGTATGAATTCATTGGTAACAATAGGTTTTGCAAACAGCTGCACTGTGAGGCCAGCCCTGAAAGCAAATCTTCCATCACAACTGTACCAAACATGCTTAGGATTCTGCTCAGGTTCAAAGGATGCAGAATAATTTAATCTCAAACCACTGCTTAAAACTAACCTGTTCTTATTCTCTCCTGCCAGAATATTATATTCAGTTAATACTGTGAACTGAAAGCATAGTGAGAGAGGCAAGGAAGGTGAGAGATGACTTCATCTGAAGCCAACTAATTTACTCAAGAACAAAGTGAGTGTTTCTGAGCGCAGGTGGATTTCGAAAGTGTAGAGTGACTGCTGAAAAACAGAGGACCTTTCTTTTGCAAGCATATGCCTGGTCATTCAACTTCCCATGAAAAGAGGTGACCTTTACATGTACTGAATTTTACATGCACTGATCTCTTCATAGCATATCAAATAATGCACTGCAGATCCTGCGCTGAAACACCCTACAAGGATTGTTGAGAGTGTTGTAAATGGCACTGGGAGGGTCGCACTCCTATCCTCATGAATTTTAGCAAATCTGACACGTTCCTTCACATTTTATGGAAAGGGTGCAAAATAAATTTTAATTGCCACCTTTATAATTCAACATATAAAACACCGTCTTGCCTTTGTGAATGAAATATATCCCCTTCAACTCCAGATGTCCCCAGGTTATGCTCAGAGTCACCTCCAATTAGAGAGCAAACATGGAAAATTTGCTAATATTGTTTTAGTTGTTCATACCACACACACCTCAGAATGAGGCAGGGTTTCTTACAGCTACATGGAAATCAGCAGAGGATCTGTTGGTTGACAGAGGAAATAAAAATACCCTACTCTTTACATAGACCTGATCTCTGAGATACCCATTTACACTAACATAGGGGTGTAGCTATCAATAGTGCAGCACCTGCATTGGCACTGCAGTCTAGTGAAGGGAGATTTCCACTGCACCCTAATGATAGATGTTTCTTACTACCTAGCCAGGATGCATTGGGAGCATTTATTTTGCTTGTACTTGGGCCCCTGGTAACCTTGGTATGCCCCTGCACTGATACAATTGACAAATGCTTGGGTCGCTTGCTTCAGTTGTATAATTCCTTGGCCAGTATTGGATTCCATTGGCAGCAAAAACAAAATATCCACTAAAGGCCTTAGAAAAGTTCTGACTTTCATTTCAGGACCCAAAATGAAGTGATCTTACTGGTGGCTTTTCACCACCAGCCCCTTACTGGAACTGTTTCTGAACCATGTAACCTGTCTACTGTGAGTTTCTGCAAGTTCGAGCCATAACTGTGGGGCTCTGCTTGGCTGCTCTAGCCATCCTGCCTGCAGGAGATGGAAAAGTCTGTTAAAGCTGTAAAATGAGTACCAATTGGTAAAGGTCGTCATGAGTACCTGACATTCTTGAGTCAATCATTGGCCTTCTACTGGTGGAAGAATTTTTGACATTGGTTTTCTTCTTCACTGATATGTCAGTATGTTCAACCTAATGAAAGACAATTCAGGAATATTTTTATGCTTCAGAAAATAATGTAACAGGCTGATTTAAAGTTGTGTTAGTAGACCTACCATACACCACTATGGCAGATCTAGGTCATCTGCCACATTGTGGAAAATCCTTTGCATTTAAAGTTCTCAAGCAGTGGAGGGCTCTCAGACAAAGGTTGTCTCCACCATGGAATAACTCACTATTGGGCAGGGGGAACCACACTCCAGAAAAAAAATAATCTATTACATTTTCCTGCTGTGATATTTCTGCCACCTATTGGGGTAACCTTAAAGGTTCCACCAAAGTGGGGACACTGTGAGAATCAACATATCTTGTCCTGCTAACATGCTGTGGGACCAGTGTAGATAGAATATTAGAGGCACAATAGATACCTTTTCTTGAAAGTCTACCAATCTTTCCTTTGTGGCCTTTCAGGTGCCTATGCTGCTAACCAGTGTGGTGGGTCTGCCATCCTAGATGAAGGAACTGAACATTACCATCTTTGGTGAAGTTAGCATCGTACTGTGATGGACCTGCTGGCGGATAGAGTGGTATATTCATTAACAGAACATCTGCCATGTACAGAGCTCTGAATTGGCAGGCTAAGCTGCCAGAGGCGCTACCAAGACTCCATCCTTTTTTGGTGGATTCAACATTACCACCTTCGGCTTAGTAGCCTTTAAGTAACTTTGTTCAACAAGTCTAGGTCTTCAGGCTATTTGGCCAGCTCTACTCAGGAGATGAACTGTAATTTACCTTGATCCACCTGGAAAGCCCCATAGAGACAAAGTATTATTTTCACGAACGTTATGTTTTGCCATAAGTTTCATCATGTTTTATAACAACCCATATTAATGGCTGCTCCTGTTGGCTTTCACTGAAGGTGAATTCTGTTGTCCGTGCTTCCTTTTATTATTTTTCTTTGAGCTCACCTTTCACAGGAAAGAGTACTACTATATTCATGGGCAACGAAGAGCTGTGGGAGTGTTGCTTTACTCACAGTGCCTCTCGTGAGTCACGGTCCTCCGGTAAGGCAGAGATTAAACTAAAAATCCTACTTTCTTACACAAAGTTGAACAGAGGCAAGGACTCACTAGGACGGAGCTAACCAGTTGACCTTTTATTACTTCTGACTGTATCACTGTATTTATAAATAGAAATAGCTGTTCAATGACTGGTAGAATTGAGTAACTCTTAAGGTGCATTATAAGATATAGGGGGTCATTCCTACCCTGGTGGTCCGAGACCGCCAGGGTAGGGGACGGAGGAAGCACCGCCAACAGGCTGGCGGTGCTTCTGGGGCAATTCTGACCGCGGCGGTAAAGCCGCGGTCAGAAAAGGGAAACCGGCGGTTTCCCGCCGGTTTCCCGCTGCCCCAGGGAATCCTCCACGGCGGCGCTGCAAGCAGCGCCGCCATGGGGATTCCGACCCCCTTCCCGCCATCCTGTTTCTGGCGGTTTTCACTGCCAGAAACAGGATGGCGGGAACAGGTGTCGTGGGGCCCCTGGGGGCCCCTGCAGTGCCCATGCCACTGGCATGGGCACTGCAGGGGCCCCCTAACAGGGCCCCATTGAGATTTTCAGTATCTGCTTGGCAGACACTGAAAATCGCGACGGGTGCAACTGCACCCGTCGCACACCAGCAACTCCGCCGGCTCCATTCGGAGCCGGCTTCCTCGTTGCTGGTGCTTTCCCGCTGGGCGGGCGGGCGGCCTTTTGGCGGTCGCCCGCCAGCCCAGCGGGAAAGTCAGAATGACCGCCGCAGTCTTTTGACCGCGGTACGGTCTTCTGGCGGTTCCTGCCAGGCGGGCGGCTTCCGCCGCCGGCGGGGGTCAGAATGACCCCCATAGTTTTTTATCCAACTACTGGACAGGCTATAGAGATACCTGTGTGTGATATAACAACTGTAGAAATGAATGTGACATATTGTGCTTCATGTGACAAACCATATGTCAACATTTCGGAATTGTGCTCTTTTGGAGTGCATTCTGGAAAAGGCATTCAGCAAGCACACAGCACTACTTAATATGTGATATGTGCTTCCTTACACCTGGTTTACAATCTGATGTGGTAAGTGCGATCTATTGAAATCACTGGGTCGGGATTTAGGGGTAATACGGTACTGTACCATTCTGAATGTTTCTGCTCAGGGTGTTGAGTCGACTCTGGGCATTTCCTTTGTGCATGTTTTACCCATACTTGAGCAGTTTTCCCCCTCTCTTTTTAAATTATGCAAAATCGAACTTGATGCAAATAAAACGGAAATTTTTCAGACTGGTCGTAATAACGAGCAGCCTCAGAAAGTTACCAAAGAGGGATGGAAGGGACATAAGGTAAAAAGCGAAAAGAAGAAAGAGAATTTATACCATCCTTTTGTTTGCACCTGAAGCTGATATTTGGTAATGTAAAAGAATTTCCTTTCATCACTGCCTTAAGTCACTAAAGATGCATATTCGAAAGTTGTGAGGACAGCTTTTGTCGAATTTATGGAGAAAAAAAACGAATGTAAAATCTACATTTTTTGGCGGGAAACATCATTCGCACATGATGGGTGACACATTTCTCAATTAAACAGAGTTGTGAAGTTTGCCACTTTGGCAGAGATTCTCAGTAGAATTAGAATTTCACACAGGTGTAATCATGATCAATGCTGCCAGCAGAGAAACGAGACCAGATTTTATTTTGATTTTGTTATAAGTACAATTACAAGGTTTTGCATAGATACGTGGGACCTCACTGTAACTGGCCTGCAAATCTTGATTTGAATACAAATTCCCACATAGGCCCAAATTAGGTGTCTCAGCTTCATGGTAATTACCTTTTCAACTTGTGTGTTGTCTGATGTATGTGAATTAATGGAAAGATGAAAACTGAGAAACCACCTTGCAGAAAAGCAAATCAAGGAAAATCAATTTTAAGGAATCAATTTTAAGGTAATACAAATAAATTAAAGGAAACATTTTAAAGGAAAGATCATTTTAAGGAAAAATCCAAATTTACATTACACTTTAGTGGAGTTTAGGACTAATCACTGTTTTGTGGGTTTATAGATGGGTAATGTTTAGTAGTGATCAGCGGTTTTTCGGTGTCAGGAATGTATGGAGTTCTGGCATAGAAAGGGTTTTTTAGGGTTAAGGAATGGGCAGAGGTTGGGGGCTGTGAGGGTTTTAGGCATCAGGAATGGGTGAAGTTTAGGGGTGGTGAGGGATTTATAGGGTTCACGAATGAGTAGGGTTTAGGGGTTTGAGGTGTGTTTGACATTCAGCAATGGGTGGAGTGTAAGGGTGATGAGGGGTTTTAGGGTTCCTGGTTGGGTAGAGTTTTGGGGCTGGTGAGGGTTTTTAACATTCAATGATATGTATAGGTTTGAGTCATGAATAATTTTAAGGATTCAGGTATGGATGGGGTTTAGATGTAGAAGAGGTTTGTAGGGTTCAGGGAGGGGTAGGGTTTAGGGGTGGTGAGAGGTTTTAAGGGGTCAGGGATGGGTGGGATTTAGGAGAGGAAAGTGCTTTTTGGGGTTCGGGAATGTGTGGAGTTTAAGGTTAGTGATGGATTTTATGTTTCAGAGGTGAGTAGAGATTAGGGGTAGAAGTGAGTTCTAGGGTTAAGGGATCGTGTACATTAGGGATCAGGAGTGGTGCAGGAGTGGTTGTAGTACAGATATAGTGAGTGAGGTTTTTTTTGGTTTCTAGGATGGGTGGAGTTTAAGGGTAGAAAGTTTTTTTACGGTTCAGGGATAGGTGTAGGTTAGGTGTGTTTTAAGGGGCAGGAGTTGATAGTGTTTTGAGGGCTCAGGGATGGTTGTTGTTTAGGGGTGGTGTGGAGTTAGTGAATTAAAAGCATCTGAAGTAATTGTTTCACAGAGTAAAATAGATAGCGAATAGATACATCTTACCACATGCCTCCTGAAGAAAAGCTGTTTCTGAAATTAAAATCTAAAACCAATGTATTTACAACTTTAAAAAAGCACACAAAAGCCAATTTCAGTTTCAAACAAAAAGACATTATATGAATTGGTTCCTATTAAATGATAAATGCCATTCATTCTGAAAATTTCAATTAAACAGTTTAGGTGAAATGTTTTTTAGTAATGGTATTCTATGAAATTGTTTTTCTATGACAATCACATACAACCATGCTGTCAGCATCGTGTGTTTTCCCTATCCTCCAGTCCTGGATCTATGCACCCACTTACATTTAATGAAATATTACAGTCACCTCTGAAAAACACAACACAAACCAGAAGCCAAACTGTGGCTCTGTTTGTTGTCTGATCTGGAACCATAAGATTAGACAGTGCATGATTGCATGGGTGTGTTCAGCCCTAAAGCATAGAAAAAACACAGGAGTGTCAGCTTCATATGATCCCATAGCAATATTGTAAAAAAACAATGACAACTTTTATGTTTTCATTCATTTGAGTGTGTTATACATGTATGTTCTTAATATCTGTATAGAACAAAACCAGACAGAAGACAGTGGAATCAGTGTAGTGTTAAAGGCAAACAGCAATTTTAGCAAGTGCTTGGAGAAGCAGATGCATTATGAGAGTGGAAGTGGACTATTACTTCATTGTGATGCAGCATTCCAATGAGGTGTGTCCTTACCTCTATCCTCAATTGGAGCAGGACTCAAGTGGTCTTGATGGATACAGAGACATTGTTTCAGATCCTGATTTATAAATTGAAAAGGACTTCCACCTTGTCTGTTTCTTTTTTCACTGCGTCTCAAGTCTTTTGATGACCAGGCTGTGGGCATGCTGAGAGCTACCAAAGATGGCAAACTTGTCAGCCAGAAAGGTTTGGTGCTGGTTGCAATGGGTTTGTATATAAAGCTGTGTTATATTGTGCCCACATGTTATCTTGTGGCAACTTCACTTCAACAGCAAACCATCAGGAAGAAGGGTGTACAGTGCCACAAGTGTAACTTTTGTCTTTTGTCTCTAGAGTGACAAATATTTGCCATTTGGCACATAATCAGTATTTTGTCATGGTAGGTGAGTGAAGTCACTGCCTAGTCAGCCATGGGGCCACATAGTAGTAAAGAGGCCTAGTCACTCCATCATGGGGCAGATAAGCTGAGTAGCAGTTGGGTTCCTCATTAGGGCATTCTTGAACTAGATAGTCTTAAGGGACATTCTTAAGGCCAGGGGGCTGGGAATTGCCCTTAGCTTGGATTCAAAAGATTTCAGAAGAGTGTGTACTGTGACCATATACGTTTCACAAGTATTTCTTTTTTCTGAATATGAAATGGTTGGCCAGCTTTAACCTGCCTATGCTAAAGGCTCACCTTAGGATGTGCTATTACTAGAGGTATTCCAGGCAGAATACAAATGGTCTCGCTGGTTATGTCTAGAGTATTAGGTTAAGCATGATTATTTGCTGCATTAGGAACTGGATGAAAGTTGAATACTTGAGGGACTACAATGAGGTAATTTTTTTTTTAATTAAAGCATAACGTTGATGCCTAACTCTGAATTCTTTGTACATAATAGATGTCTTTTTATTGCCCTAGTATAGATGATGTCCCAGTATTCTATTCATGGTAGTACATTTATCCTGGCAGAGCAGTGGCAGGACACTTTAAAGCATAATGAACTGGCAATTTGTGGTTTGCTGAGGTGTGAAGGGAGTTGGACATATCGCCACTGAAGCAGGTGTCACCATGGAGCTCTCAGCCAGAGAATAAAGGGAAAAATGGACTGGCAGATTCCTAGCAGCATAGCTAGTGAGCACTGAGAGATATCCATTAGAAAAGTTGCTCATTGAGAGTTCCTGGATGACGTTTGAAAAAAGCACTACAATGGCAAGATCCCTCAGAACTCTGTGCTATAGTGTCTTGAACATGACTATGCTTCAGAAGCTTGGGGTCATATAAATGGAATTACATCTAGAACCCCAAAGTCTCAAATAAGCCCTTAGTTAAAGAAACTGAGTAAGAGACATAATGACAAAATCAGCTATAAAAATTAAGTGATTTACACGATAAGAGCACAGATGGATAGAAAAAATAATGAATTCTCCCAGCAGTCAATCACCTGCGGCACAGGGAAATGGACGCTGTGGTGAAGGATTATACTGAAAAGCACCATGATATATACTTTGCTCGCTGAACCATGATACATGCTGTAGCTCCTTCCACAGCTGTCCTCCAGCCAACCTGAAGTCTGCCTTTGGTCATTGTCATGGGAACACCCTCTAGGAGATATGGTGTGTGGCTGCACATGCTGTGGTGGGCTCACTAGATCCAAACCAAATGCCAACATCTCACAGGCCACGCTGTTAGGGTATGTTACAGAAAATGGCACTGGATGTTGTTATTATGAATTTATGTATCTGTGTGATTCAGATAATGTGTTTTATTAGAAAAAAGACAGAAAATAAATTCACAAACTTACTTTTGGGAGCAATTTTTAGAGAAATATATTCTGTGTTTGATATTTATTCCTCTTACAGCTTATTTTCTGTTTCACTGCATGGTAACAATATACATTCTAAATATAAAAAAAAAAGAAAATTAAAAAGAGTTTACATCTTGTTCTGTAATGTCATCATCATAAATAACAAACTGAGACTTACAGGGCATGACTGAGAAATGTGGGTACAATATAGTTGCTGACCACCAGACCTTTACGCCACAATTCATGCAGCTGTTTTCTTCCACCTCAGCTGTGCCAATGTACTCCTCATGCTCTCTGGCTCCTTGCATTCTGCCCCCTAAAGGAACCATTCAAGGAAGTTGCGAGAAAAAAAACTACCCCCACTTTGAACTATGGGGCAGCCACTGAGTGTGTGAAGTGTGTGATCCTGGTCATTTCAAGAACATTCCCCAGGAGCATCTCCTCCAAAGAAAGTTTCCTTTCTTTGCTTATTTTTTCTCTTTTCTTCTTTCCATTTTCTTTCCTGATTCCATATTTCATTTATTCCTTACAACATAGTCTCCCTCCTGTTTTCAGATTTCTTCCTTTTTTCGTTTCTGCTTTGTATTCTTTTATCCTCTCTTCTTTCATGATCTTACTCCATTTCCCTACCCCTTACATTTTCTTTGCACGTTTCATCATTCCTCTTTCTTCATGTAACCGTGTTTGGTTCCTTTATCAACCCGTGGCCCCACCCTGTTTCATGTTATATTCTTTTACTTTTTTTTTTAGTTTCTGCTTTTGACTTGTAACCTCTGGGGTCACATTTCAAAGTTCACATGAGTCATAAATTCAACTTATTCTGTCATTTGATATGCCCACCCAAACATTGTGTGATGGGTGTGTGGGATTTCCGGTTCACAATTACCAATTTACGAGAAAATCTTACCAACTCATCAAGGTGACATCCCAGCCTCTAGGATGCATGGACCTTTGACCTTAAATTAGATTAACCAGAAGCTTAATCAATCATCAGAATTCAATATTTCTTAGACAATAAAGAGAGTTTGACGAGAGTGCAAAAGCTGTATTACTAAATCTTTTTGTATTCTCATCTTTATTACGGCAGCATTAATTTAATCAGTAAATCATCAAATAATCAATAAGCAGAATAAACAATCAATATTTCGTAAGCAAATTCAAAAGTGCATACCATAAAGAAAAAAGCTCTATTCTAAGTATAAGGATGATTAGGAGGGCTAGAGCATCAAGAAACAGGTGTCACTGCCAATGAAGAGTACTATATCGAGAAATCAAGCATAAAGCTTAAAATTTAAATATCGATATCAATCAGAGCATAAGGAGAGGTTCATGAAAAGTCAGTAGAGTCTAAGCTGTATAGACTCAATTGGGGTAGTTGCAAGTGAGAGATCTGACCTACTCCAGGAACACATATTTTTATACACAGTACAATCTTAAACTTTTGCAGCATGTTACTTCTTCCATTCTTCAGTCAGCCTGCGAGGTTTCTTGAGAATGGCACACTCCTTCGTCTTTTCTCCAGGATACAATACCACAAACAGCAACAATAGGTAACCACAGTCATCTCTTATCAACAAGTGTCCTTATTATTCACATTATATTATTCAACTTCTTACTTAGAAAAATAAATTTTGTCTGTGTGAGCACTTTCAGCTAATCTCCTAAATACCTACTCTCATTCATATTATCAATGGTTGATATTGTACGTTAGGAAGATAAACATTCTTAGCAATACTTTGTATAATTTTGCATCTAGTTCTTACTATTCTTTGCTTCAGCAGCTTGCATTTCATGTTTAAGCTTCTACATTATCTCACTATCATACGTGGTCTTTATTCATAGTTCTACAATACTTATTGTTTAATCAGACGCATTTGAAAAGTTAGTTGTCAGCAATGTACTCACCTTAATACGTTTTAGAGAAACATATGCCTGCATGAAAGGCAGGAAGCATTGCTTTTCACATTCTTGAACTAGGTCAGTTGTCAGAAAAAAAATTAATGCATTCAGCTATTCAAAGTAAAACTGTGTAACTATGGCTGTTTCATACTCATTTTGAAGCTTAAAGCACTTGCCTTACTTATGAGACCTACGTGTTAGTTCTGCATGTTAATATTAAATGCACTGTTTTAAAACAATATATAATCTGCTCCCTCAAATGCTTTACTACACCCATGAAGCCATTCACGCAGCAGCTCACCTCACTCCACTCCACTGTCTGCAAGTCAACTTGTTCTTCAAAGCCTCTTGAATTATCTGTAAGGCCCTCACCACCAACAATCCTTGTATCAGAGGCTGACTCTACTCAAACTAAAATCTGAGCAAGGCTTTAAGTTCCTCTGTTTATCAAAGGGAACACCCACAAAGAGACTTTCTCAAATGATGGTCTGATCTGTGGAATCACTCTACTTTACTCCATGATGCTAGCATACTCAAGTATGTTAAGCTCTTTCTTAATTTGGAGCAGGTTTGGTCAGTACTGATGGATACAAAGATGTTGTTCTAGATCCTAGGTGCATGGATGGAGAAGCAATGTACTGCTTCAAATGTGTAATACAAGCCTGTTGTTCCAGATCCTGGGTGCATCGATGGAGAAGGCAATGTTATGTTTCAAATGTCCAATGGCAAAATGAGAAAGAACAATAGCTTTTTGGGCCCTCAATTTAAATATGTATAGTACATTTTGACAAGACAGTGATTCAGAATTTGAAAAGAAAAGCTTTGTTCTGTGCTCACTCATGTGGTATCCACACATTTAAAACACAAACAGTGTTTTGAGGAACAAATATGGACGAGAGGACAAATCCTACTGTTGTGGCAGTGAGTTTGACATTGAAGACTGTACTCAAATTCATTGATTTCAGGGAAGTCGAAGGAAGGGGCCCAATGTCTGACCACCTGTTCAAGAGATGATCAGGCGCAGAGCTTCCCAATGCTAAGACACCTGCTTTGGTATTGTCCATGCAGAAGATGCTCCCCTTCATCCAGTGAAATACAAAGCCCAGACATACGTTGATGGTTGTTGGTTTCTTATGAGTGCTATCCAAATAGAAGTGTGTTTTTGTGCCATCAGTAATACATTTGAAAGTTTACTTGGTACGGCTCAAGCAGCTGTGCCAGGGGTCGTATGTGGATGTTGAAAAGTGGACAAGAACGATCCTTGGAAAATGCCTCAAGAAATTGGATGCATCGAAAAATTATGTGACTCAATCCTAATTATTTGGCTACAAATGATGGAAAAATATTGAATCTATTGGAGGCAAGATGTGTAAATGTTTGCCCAATGTTCCAGCCTTTCGAATAGTATTGCTAAGTGGAGAATGTCACAGATGGTACTAACGTTGAAGAGTCTAAGAGTGCATTTCTTGTACTTGTTCATGGAAAGAAAGAGCTCTTGTCAAATGTTAGATAAGGAAGTATGAATACCTCTCACAGGCCTCAATCAAAACTGAAAGTCATGAAGAAGATGGTTTAGTTCAACCAAGTTCTAAAGTTGTCCTGCCACCTCCTTTTCTATTCAAATTGAGAAGGGGAGATGGCTGGTAATTTACCAGTGTCCTGAGGTCACCTGTCAGCGTTTTCAACAAGGAGGTTAATAGTGTGTTTCTTTTGGGTCAGTACATGCACCAGAGAGGACTGAAGACACTAATTATGTTCCAGCATAAAGAGGAAAGGAAAGTAATTTCAGTCATAAAGCAGTGCCAGAGTCCAGAAAGGAATTGTCTCTCTGATCCTGCTGTAAGTTGCGCTGTTTGGGTATCTGTGGTCTCGTGGGCATGTGACCTCCTAAAATAGGTTTAGGTGACACGTAATAGGGCAGTGACATCTACTACCCTCAGAGATCGACTTGAATCTTTTGACTCAGACAGGAATAATAAGATCATTAAATCCAACAAGAACTAATAGCCATAAACTACAACAAATTGCAATAAGGAGTCAGTAATTATTACACATCTTGACCTATGTGGCCATGAATCATCACACCAATTTTATAAAGCTCAAACCTTTATTGCCCTTATATTAACTATGCTAAAGTCATGTAGATAGTACACAAGATCAGATGACAGCAATACAGTGACAACACAGTGTGTCCAAAACGTCCAAAGAATCTTAGGGCCAGATGTAGCAAGATAGCAAATTGCGACTTGCAATTTGCGAGTCCGTGCGACTCGCAAATTGCAAGTCGCAATTTGCTATGCAGAACAGTGTCTCAGACACCGTCTGCGAGTCGCTATGAGGTCGCAAAGACCCACCTCATTAATATTAATGAGGTGGGTTGCAAATTGCGGCCCCATAGCGACTATGGGCACTCACGGGTATGGACGCCTGCTGTAGTCAGTAGACCTCCATGTCCGTGACTGCTTTTAAATAAAGCAGTTTTTTTTTTTTTCAAGTGTAGCCCGTTTTCCTTAAAGGAAAACGAGCTGCACTTAGAAAAAAAAACCGAAACCTTTTGTTTCGGATTTTTTCAGGGCAGGTAGTGGTCCCTTGGACCACTACCTGCTCTGAAAAAATTATTTGGGGTCCAGTCACAAAGGGGAAGGGGTCCCATGGGGACCCCTTCCCGTTTGCGAGTGGGTTACCATCAACTTCAAGTGGATGGTAACTGCGATGGAGTTGTATACCACTGCGACTCGCAAATAGGAAGGGAACACCCCTTCCTATTTGCGAATCTGAAATGCATTTTGCGAGTCGGTTCCGACTCGCAAAATGCATTTCTGCATAGCAAACACACGTTTGCGACTCGCAAACGGCGATTTTCGCCGTTTGCGACTCGCAAATAGTTTGCTACATCTGGCCCTTAGTCTAAAAAGAGCAATCACCATTAAACACTCCAAAAGTATTATACAGAATAACAATATAATTTTTTGAGAAATAGCAAAGGATTTCATTAGTTGTGCAGTTAAATCAATCATGATCAATTAATAAATATTCAATTCAATTATTAGGTCCGGCATCCCTGCTATCTAATACTAATTTGGAAAAGATGTGTGAGACCGGGCTTTGTCACATGCAAAAATCAAAAATAAGACAAACATTAATTTGGAAAACATCTAAATTGTGACGTTAGCAAAAGTACGGTTGGATTTCTAAGGGAGAAACCTGCAAAGAAAACAAATGCACATTGGTTATATCTCTCATTAGAGTGACAGCAGTTAGCAGAGTCTTCATCAGCAGAGGACAAGAACAGCAGGTCTACAGCAATCAACATCAGGAACATGGAAAGGGCAGCACCTCAGTAAAGTTAGGCCTAAAGATATTGGAACTGTTAGAATCATAAGCATGTAGATCTGATCTTCATTGCAATTTATTCTCACTCGATTGAACTACTTCAACCGAAACCTGGCTAAATTAAAGTCCCAAAAATCACTAGCTAAACTCCCTTTGGATAAGACTACGTGGTGTGACAGTGAGCAACCAATTGAATTACATGTCTCCAGTTTGTAACTTTCCTCGTTGTTTCTCCAAAATAGGCCGGTGTTGGCATTCCTCTCCGGTCGGCAAATATTAACATTGTAGAAAACAGCACAGAACATGATATTTTAACTAACATCACTTCCTACCAGAAACTAAAAGCCCACAGTTAAAACTTTCAAAAGTTATAACAAGGAGGTACAGAATGAGCAGAGTGAAAAAGACTGTAGATTTCCACTGTGGGCTTTCAATGAAATAGCTAATAAACAATGTTTGCTAAAGATTTTTAATGAAGTCAGCATAACATCTCAACACTGTACTTGTAGAAAAATACTAAAGCTTAGGCCTAAACTAAAAGTAATCATGAGGAATAAAACCATTTTTAATATTCAAACCATATATAGTACATTATTTAATTAATAAATAATTACAAATCATTTGTTTTGTTCCTAAATATTAATCATTATTTGTCAGTACAAATGGTTATGAGTCATCAAAATATGTTCTCAAAGGTATTTATTATTCACATAGAACTCGAGATGGCGGACACCATGTCAATCACTTTTCAAACATGCACGTTTTATAGTTCTAGCACAATTTTCACCAATTAAACTCTTTTGTACACATTATTTATTTCAATTTGTGTACTCA
The DNA here is from genome assembly GCF_031143425.1 of Pleurodeles waltl. NCBI lineage: Eukaryota > Metazoa > Chordata > Amphibia > Caudata > Salamandridae > Pleurodeles > Pleurodeles waltl. Next base: position 682,137,546 of record NC_090449.1, on the reverse strand, counting down.
TATTTTATTAATAATGTTTGCTCTCTAACAATCTGACCCCCGGCATACAAGTGATCACACCACATTCTTTTGAATTCTGTCTTACATCTTTCCAAAAAACCTAAAAACACATTTTAAATCATGATGTATAATATTGGAGTCACTGTCGAATGCAGAGAAAATTGATGTCATAAATACGGCATACCAACAGAATGGATCTCTCTGTTCCACCAAATAGGTCTCTTATTTTGCTCTCTAAAAATCCTACAGTTTTACTGTGACTTACATGTTCACTCTGACGTTGCCGTCGGTGAATATATATATATATATATACTTCTCTTCAGTAAATAATGAGCCGCAGCAGCAACTGCTTATAACAACAAGACCTCCTCTGTTCATTGTAGTTTTATTAACTCTCCATACAGCATCGGCTGCAAACAGGAGGCAAAAAAATAAACAGAGGGGGAAGAAATATAGACTCAACCACTAACGTCATGCATGCGCGATATCATGTGTACGTGAGAAATATGCAAATAGACCTTTCACATTTTGTACATTTGTCCTGTGGGTGACTTTCATTGATGCTGTGGAAAATGTGCATTTGAAGACTGCCCACGAATTTATTATTTTTTCATCTTTACAAGAATCAACTTTTTTATTTTTTATATTTTAAGACCGGATCTGAACACCATCCTCACGCCTCAGTGACGGGGCCATGTATTAGTTTAATAGCACATTATCTCCTACACATCAGCGAACATTGAATCATCCGTGACATTTGCTGTGTGCCAACCATGCACCAGTACACAGCTCACCTCTGAATATCTGAAACACACTCACGTTACCTTCCCTAATATTCTTCTCAAAGCCACTTTCCATGTTATTTATAAACACCACACATTTTAAAGTTTCTACTCCTAGAGATGGTGATTTCCATAAAATGTAGCCATCCTTAAGGGATTTAAACATGGAAATCTGCATATTAAAGACATTTCATAAATATGTTTACCTTTTAAATGATGCCTGGCTGAGCTCGTAAAATAAATGCTATTAAGTACACACATGGTACAGTAAAACCTTTTGCATTAATTGCTCCTGAACATTTGTGACTCCGAGAACCCAAAATCCTAACATAAAAGCTTTAATTTCTATGCAAAGTAGATAGGATGATTGAGGTGTAATTAAAATGGTAATTATACCCTTAATGCTCTATATTTGACTTTTCAAAAAATGTTATGCTCCAAGAAAAGCTATTTAAAGATCAGAAACAAATGTTTGAAAATGAATGCATTCAAGACGCCTTAAATCTTTTTAAAAATCCAGTTATTGATTCTTTTATGCTTTCATGTGCTGTCTGAAACATTTTCTTCATTTATTTTCGTCGATGGAAATAATAAAAAGGCATTGGAACGTGAACGGTTCCAAGGAAGGCAATATTCTGAAGGTTGATGCTTAATGTGATAAACTTTCGTAAACGCAAGGAGAACCGCCGCCAAATGACTCCTCGAGTGGGCCTGGCACGCAGGAGAAACTTGGATTTACGGACGGAAATAAGGAGTAGTTTGGCCTCTCCCTCTCTCTTTTTTTTATTATTTTAAGGACATGTCACTGCTGTACTCAGAGCTGTGCAAATATGACATTTTCCTTTTGATCCCTCGTTGACTGTTTAGAATTAAAAAGGATGCCTGGAGCTATAAATCAAATGTCAGGTGCGATAGTCTACTGGAGCCATATCAATATTTCATGATGTATGGCTTGCTTGGAGGCTTAGGAAGCAGTGGTCGTGCCACATTTGACAACCACGTGAGTCCACTCTGCTTGATGAGTGCCTATAACTTCTGTAAATTACTGTGGGGATCTTGCAGGTTTGGTAAGTCTTTACTCAAGAGTCGAGGGCAGCTTCAACTAGTCCAAACAGAAGACATGATCAAGGAGATTTCCATAGTGAAAATTGGGATATACTGCATGATTAAACGAATGGTGATTTCTTAATTGAAAACTGATCAGAATGTAAATGTTAAAACAAGATAGAAAATGGAGAAAGCAATAATTGCACCCACCAGAATGTTGTGAAACCCTACTGAAGCCGCACACCTGTGGGAAGTTATGTGCTGCTTCCTTTGATCATTACCACAAGCTGGGTTTATATAATAAGATGAGAAGCTTGACGAATGTCTGTGCCCAATGACTGGCAAAGCGTGCAACTAATGTATCTTATAATTAACGAGTTAAAAACCAGATCTGAAAACTCTTTATTCCTGGTGGATTTCATTCTTTGATTTCTGCATAGCTAACCTGAAAGTGCTCTGCCTGTGAAGCAATCGCACAATCACTGGACACTAGTAAAATACAAATCAATACAGGCTGATCACTTTTAAGGCTTTGGTGAACATTTGTTACACCTGTTGAAAAACCACTCATTGCAATAAAGATTGTAGAAGGTATCTCATTAGGAGAAGTGGTAAAAGGAACAAACTAACTTAATTAGTTATTTTTTATCACTGCGTATGGCTAGACACCTAAATACATTCCATCTCCATATATTTAATCTATTTCCTGAATAACCGGTTTATGCGCATGATCAGTTTCCTTACTGTGGTTAGTTCTGATTAAGAAATCAGGTGAGTATGCTTGGAGCTGGATTGCCTTGGAATGTGTATTCAGTGATAAAGGAAATGAGTTTGGCTAAAACAGCAATGGTAGAACCACAATAAAGTTCATTCCTTTTCCACCGTCTTGAGAAAGACGATGTATGAAAAACAATAGTGAGAGGAATTGATTCTCTTGGTGTTCTATTTTTTTAAACTACTGCCCAGAATTCGTCACACTTATCAACTAATCTGCATATGTGTAGCAATATGTGAATCCTACCAGTAGAACTACAACACCTGAATACATTCACTTCATTTCTATCATTCAAGGGGAAGACTTAGAAAGAGGATGGATGTTCTATAGAGCTTTGGATCAGCATATTCTTTAATTCTAAATGTGTGCTTTAAATGGAATTAAAAGGTGAAAGCTTCTAAAGGATGCACAGCCTAAGAACTGCAATAAGTGCTATTTTTAAGAGCTGTGGTCTCTGTAACTAAGGGCCTGTTCTCTTGCACATGTCCTAGAATCATACAAGCCTTATCCTCTTCTTCCTCTTCTTAGTTTTTCTCTTCATCCTATTCCTGATTATGGTTCTCCTACGTCTTGTCCAGATCCTTGTCGCCCTGGCTTTCCTCCTTCCACCTCCTAGTAATGTTCTTAATCCATCTAGTCCTGGCACTTCTTTTGTGGTGTCAGCGGTCCTCCTGAGATGGCATCTTTGCTACTCATGCTCCTGCATGCCCTCCTATTCCTGGTTTATTATGTTCTCCTGCTCAAAGTCCTCCTGTTCAAGGTCCTCCTAGTTGTGAACACCCTTACCCTCGTTCTCCTAAACAAAGCCATTGTGTAACTGTTTTTCCTTTGGTTCGTGTTCCAATTGATAGTACTACCCCCTCAACCACCCAGGCCCTAGTCTTCCTCCTTCTCTTCCTGGTCATTCTAATTTTTGTTTTCCTGCTCTTGATTCTCTTGGCACTTGTCTGCATTATCCTGGTCTTGTTCATCATTTTCATGGAATTCTAGGGCTCAGTCTTCCTGGCGGGTCTGGTCCTTCTAAAGGTAATGGACTCCTACACCTCATGGTGGCACAGTATTTCAACATTCTATTTCCCCTTTGATCTTCGTGGTCCATCATCCACATACTTGTCCTGTTTCTGGTTCTCTGCTTACAGGTTTTCCTCTTCATCCTCCTGAATTTCGGTCTTCTCCTTCTCTTAGTCATACTGGCTCCGTGAGTTAAGGCCCAACTTGTTGTCATGGTCCTTGTCTGGAAATATTATTTTCTCTTCTTCCTTCTGGTCCACCTCTTTCCTTGGTGATCCTAATATCACTCACTGGCCTTTGTCCACTTGCTTTTGGTCATCCAGGTTGTAGTCCTCCTCATCATGGTCTTCCTGGTCCTCCTCAGGGTGCTGACCCCCTGGTCCTCCTTTGGGTCTTGGCACTCTTCCTCTAGGTCCTAGTCCTATATTTCCGGTATTTCTGATGTTGGTAATCATGGTCTTGACCCTTTGATTCCTGCTGATCCTTGGCTTTCTAGTTCCATGGACCTGTGCCTTCTTGACCTCTACTTCCTCCTCCTGGTCCTCCTAATCTTGGTTCTTCTGCTTTTGGTCCTCCAAATTCTTCAGTTCCTGATCCTCTTTTACTTTGGGTCCTGTTCCTTCTTTGTTTCCTGCTTCTGTTCCTCTGGGCTCCTGGTTCTAGAGGTTCTTGTCCTTCTGGTCCTCTTTGTCTTTGTCTTAATCCCCCTAATCATTTAAGTCCAGGTCTAGTGCTGTGGGTCCCCTTGATGTTTTAGTTCTATTCCTCCTGGTCCTTCTACTGTGATCTTTCTAGTGGTCCTGATATTCATCTTCCTTGTAGTCCTGCCCCTCATTTTTCACCTGTTCATGGCCCACCTGGTTATCCTGATCATTTTCCTCTTCCTCCCAATCCTCCTTTTCCTCCTGGGCTTCTTGGCCCTCCTGCTCTTCCTTTGGGTCCTCCTCTGAGTCTTACTTTTTCTCCCTCTCCTTCTTCTTTTACTTTGCTTCCTCTTGGACCTCATTGTCCTCCAGGTGTTGATACTCCTGTTCTTGTGTATCCTGGCCCTGGTTTTCTTGATCCTCCTACTACTGGTCTTCCATGTCCTCATCTGGAACCTGGTCTTCCTGCACGTCCTTGGCCTGTTACTGAGCCACATTGTGCTTACCCTTTTGCTCTTGTTTCTTCTGCTCATGGGACTTCTGGTCCTGGCTTTTCTTGTCCTCCTGACCCTAGTCTTATGAGTCCCCCTGATCCTTCTCATGGTACCTTGTTCCTGCTCCTTGTGGTCTTCACCCACATTGTTCTACCCCTCTTGGTCTCCTTCCTCTAGTGCTGTTCTTCTTGGTCCAGATTCTGCTGGTAGGCTTGGTATTGGTCTGCCTCTCTGTTATCCTTGTGGTGTAAGTGCTCTTCCTGGTCCTGGCCTCCTCCTTTACTAGTACTCCTAGTGTTTCTCTTCCTCACTCTGAGCTCCTCCTTTGGAGCTTCATCTTCTATGTCCACCTTCTCCTATATCTCAAGGTCCTGGTCATCCCGAGTTTCTTGCAGTTGTTTGCCCTACAGATACATTCTGGTGGTCCTGGTCCACATGATCCCATTCCTCCTGGTAGTCAAAGTCCTCTTTCTAGTACTCCTTTGCCTCCACCTGGCCCTTTGTCTTTTCCAACCTCCTAGTGTTTGTTTTTTCTTCTGGTTATTTTGGTCCTCTTGTCATGGTTCTCCTGGTCACTGACTTCCCAATCCTTGTTGTGTTCTGCTAGTACTTTGCCTAGTCTCCACTCCCCTGTTTTTCCTCCAAGTCCTCCTCCTCCTCCTCCTCCTCCTCCTCCTGTTCATTCTCCTGGTTCTCCTTCTTCTCAACCTGATCCTCCATTTCAGCGCCATTGTCCTCTTTCTCACAAACACATTACTCCCCTTGATTTCAGAAAGATATGCTCTTCAAGCAGGCATGGACTGGGAAGTATCAAGTGCCTGACAGGATGTCCTTCTTGCAGGTCTGCACACCATGAACAGTATAAGCTGTGCAAAGGTGCCCTTGTGGGGACCAGCATTTATTCACAAGGTGACTGGATGGGTGTGGAAGCAGCACAGAAGGTATCATGCACGATTTAGCTCTAGAATGACAGCTTTATCTTTAGAGATGCTAATAAGGAGGAATGGAGGCATCTCTGAACCAACAGGGAGAGGATATATACCAGCATGCCACCAGCCATAAAGAGATATTGTTCAGAGTCAATTCTCGCTTGTCGCCAACACTCCCACGAAGATTTTTGTGTTGGTATTTACCATTTTTGGATTTGAGTTTTTATGATGAGAGTGTTGGGCCAAAAAAGAGGGTCTAGTTAGGTACCTGGGTCAACAGTCATTTCTTTTTACTTTTGCCAGTGCTGAGCACCACCAGGATCTAGCCCTCGTAAAACTCTGAGTAAAGGCATGCCCCTAAGTTGTAGTGGTTAGTTTATTTCCATTTAATTAGAGAGGACCTCTGAAAAGCTTGTAAATTAATCATATGATTCTGCAATTTAAATGTCTACCAGGTAAAGTTGCTATTAAATGATTGAACTCTTTTGCTTGGGACTGCGGGACATTTCACACCTTCTGGTTGAGAGTGGTCGAGAGAGTGAATACCTGTCCGGTGGATCTACGAACTTGTCTTTTATTGGACATTCGCAAAAATAAAAAGATCAAAAATTAGCTTTTAAATCCTTACACTTATTCTTGCTCCTCGCCAAATGGCTTGTGGTGATCACATGGTTGGCTGCAACAGGTCTCGATTTGGGAGGGTGATGAGGCAGAATGGGCGGTGGCTGAGGATCTGAGATCGAAACGATGCAGATGGCGTGGCATGCTGAGTTAAGACAGAAATGTTTGAAATGGTCTATTGACAGCTTTCCTGGAGCACCCGAGCTCGCAGCCGGCCTCCGTGGAAGGGTCCTCTGGTTCGACAAATGACTAAACGATTTCCTGCTGTGTTCATGATACCCTCACAGTGGATACTGTATACGTCGTTATCATCAGGGGATACGTTACCCTTAGTGCCTTATAACACTTTGGACTATGTTTCTACAGATTTTGCACTGTATCTCTTCTGCTACTGTACGTGATTGGAATTGTTTGTTTTAAACCTGTCCATGTGTTTTTGCTGAAACTAAAGGCGATCAATAAAAAAGGTTTAAAAAATAATTTGTTGAACTCTTGAACTGAGCAGGTGAGCAAAATGTAATTTCGAACCATCCCTCAAAGTGTATCACTTTATATAACACTCAGACATTCTCTGTGCAAATATTTCATTTTAGCATTACGAAAAAGTCGTGCTTTACTTTTATTTTGGATACCGCGAGTTTCTTCACCAAACCCCGGCCCCCCAAAAGACATTCTCAGCACAGTTATCATTGTGTTTTTCACACGAGCATGCTAGCAATGCAAATAAATACAAAATTACAGATTAGTGGCAGTAAATGCCATATGGTGAGATGATGATTGGTTGATTCACACCACAAAAGATCATGCGAACAAGTATGTTACAAAGAAGTGGGGCTCCCAAAAGCCATTTTAAACTGAAATAATTCATTTTGTTTGACTCGAAGTAACAATTTAAATTAACCAAGAGCCTGATTTAGAGTTTGGCAGATGGGGTGCACCTTATTTCAGGTGATATTGGCTACAATGCATTTGTGATGAGACAGACTGTATATGCGCTGACGGGGTATCCCATCTTTCAAACTCGAGTCTATATAAGACCCTAAAGGTTTATATACAAATAATATGTACGACAATGTCAAAAACGTTTGTAGGCATAAGCCGGACTTCCCCCTTGAAACATTTAACAAGCTTTGGCAAAGTGAAAAGGACTGGTTTTGACAGTGTGTTTGATGTTTTTAATTGTTTGTAAATGTAGTAAAATAAACAAAATCTTGGTTGTTGAAAAAAACGTTATGAAACTTTGGATTGCGTTTGTAAAAATAGTATTATATTTTATGGATTCTTTAAAAACATTAAGAACCCAAAGAAGGAAGTATCTGTAGATGTTTTTATTTTTAAAGTTGTTTTAATTGTTTGGAAGTGCAAGAAACGAATGTTTCTTTCAAATATATTGCTAATATATAAACGCACAATTGTCTGAATGAAATGTAGATTTTCGAATTGTACTTATTGCAAAATGCAAAAATGTGCTAGGTAGCGAAAGGGAGAATGGGTTTCTTAGTTAGTGAAAGTTTAAAGTGACGAAGTGAGATAGATCTGCCAGAAAGACAGTTAGACAAATGAGACTACGGACAGATATATGAAACAGATAAAGACAGAGACATAGACAATTAGGCAGGTAGACAAAAGTGTAAGACAGACTTACAAGTATAGAGACACAGGAAGACATGCAGAGACAGATAGACTGATAAAGAACATGGCAATAGCTAAAGACAGAGACTGAGAGATAGAGGCACATAGAAAGAGACGAAGACAGAGGCAGAAAAAAAGGGACACATAGAGATAGAAACCGATAGAGATAGAGGCAAATAGATATATAGGCAGATACAGATTAATAGAGAAGGACAGATAGAGTCAGACAGACAGAGACAAGCAGAGACAGAGCTCAAGACAGATAGTAATAGAGACACAGATATAGAGATAGATAGAAGCAGATTGAAGCAGGGAGAGGTAGACTGATAATGACAGGTACAGAAAAACATAGACAGATATGAAAATAGACCTATTTAAATATAGATAGAGATGCAGTCAGAGACTGATACAGAGAGGGATTTAGATAGAGACGTATACAAATAGTTAGAGGTAGAGACTGGAACACATACAGATACAGATAGAACTGGGGACAGACAGAGCTAGATAGAGATAGAGGAAAATAGATGGCTAGAGATAACAATAGTCAGAGACGGAGAGATTCAGACAGAGATAGAGAGGTAGAGCTAGCCAAAGATAAATAGAGAAAAATAGATAGAGATAGATAGAAGTAGGAAAGGCAGGCAAACAGAAACAGGCAGTTAATGATAGACAGAGATAGGGTGAGAAAAACAGAGAAAGAGACAGAGATAGAGAAAGACAGACAAAGTCCAATAGATAGCGACAGATAGAAATAGACATTGACAGTCAGACAAGCAAAGAGGAAGACCGACAAATAGAGATAGAGAAGATAGATACAGACAGTGAGAAACAGAGATAGAGATACGCAGAGAGAAAAATGCACAGAGATAGATATCGAGAGACAGATATATAGACAGCAAGCTCAAGACTGATGCATAGAATCAGATAGAGGCAGATTGAGACAGACAGAGATAAAGACCAAAGGGCATATTTATATTCTGTTTGTGCCATTTGTGCATCATTTTTTTATGCAAAAACAGCACAACTTTAACTCCCTATTTATATTTTGACACTAGAACCATCTAGCGTCAAAATATTGGAGTTAACATCATTTTTTGGATGCGGGAACCCACCTTACGTCAATGAGATGCAAGGTAGGTGCTCCCGTCTGAAAAATGACTCTAAGCCCGTAGCTTCATAGTTATCCCCCCAGGAAAAAATGGCGCACGGGTTGGAGACGGGCCTAAATAATGGCGCTAAGTCTGCTTAGCGCCATTATTTAACACCTGGATCAGACCAGGCGTTAGGGGTCCTGTAGACCTCTTTCCATGGCAAAACACCATGGACTGGGCCCACAGGTGCCCACCCCAGGCCCCTGGAACACCCCCACCCACACCAGAGGGACACTAGAGGATGGGGGACCCCATCCCAGGTAAGTCCAGGTATGTATTTTTTTTTTGCCATCGGAGGCACAGGGTACGATGACCATGCCCAGGGGACACTTGCCCCCTGTGCTGGCCATTGGGGTGGTGGGGCATCTTCGTTTAAGACGCTAGCCCAAGTTTAGCGCTGGCTTGCGCCATACAATAAATACGCACCCAGCTGGCATTGTTAAATGGTGCAAGCAGGCACTAAACGTTTTACCGCAAAACTACGTTAGCGCAGTTTTGCAGCAAAAAGCATAAATATGGGCCCAAGTAAGACAGGTATGCGGAGACAGACATGTAAAGGCAATAAATAGAGACAGCTATAATTTGAGACAGATAGTGGAAACGACGGCTCAACAAATACAGGTAGAGTGACAGATAGATGGTGACAGATAAACAAATAAAGACTTATAGATAGAGGCAGATGGTTAATAAAAGATAGCCCAATATAGGCAGACACCTAGAGAGATATAGACAGAGTCACATAGAGACAGATAGGGCCTCATAAAAAGTAGTCTAGTTCATTACAATATGTGCATTCATTGTTATTACCGCAAGTTGTAATTAGGAGTTCGGCAGCAAAACCCCCACTCCTGCAGATTTCAACTAGTAAACTGTGGCATGTCTACTCTGCCAGAATTTCCTGGGGGAAAGCTATTTACCAGGACATGCAGATGTTACTGTGTTAAGCACCAAAATCAGTGTCATTAGAGGGGATAAACTCATATCTGGGAGTTATTTATCGGACACGATATTTTCTGATGCAGCTAACTCAGGGTTTCTTGGGTCTGAAAAATATCAGCCCAAACACCATGCCTTTTATGATGAGGGAGCATAGAGAGACAGAGACAGATCGATATATAAATCAAAGCATTTATAAAGTAACAGAGTTAGTCGAGGTCAGGCGTACTCTAAAAATATTTTTTTTTAATTGCATATAATTGAAAAAGCACTAGGTTACCAAAAGAAACACATTTCATTTTAAAGAAATAAGCGTAGACATTTCTATTAACAACTGCTTAGCCAAAACAGCAAAATGTAATATGAAAGGACACACAAGTTTAACAACTAACTATACAATAGTGGATAACGGTATAAAGTTCCTTGCGGACACCTATACTTGCGATTGCAGCCAATTGCAAGGGGTCACAAATCGTAGCCTGACCAATGAATATTAATTAGGTAAGTTATGCGACCCTCTTTGACTTACTATTTCGGATCTATTGGTACATACGTTGGTTCATCAAATCTGATTCAATTTTCAGATCGAATCCTAGAACACCTGGCCCCATGACTCCAAAGAAAGTTGTCATTCAAGATTTTGGGATCCATTTCATCTGTTAAATTAAAGGAAGACAAATAGTAATTTTTCCTGAGAGCTTTAGGAAACACTTGAAGGAGCTTGTAAACCTGTGTTCTGTGGAAATTAAGGGATAAAATAGCTAATGCAGCTTTAGTGGGGCAAAGTTGGGTAAATAATTCTTATTGTAGATACATTATTTCATGATTGCTTGGTTAAGACATGAGTAGTTGGACCAGTTGAAAAGGTTGACGCATAGGAAAGTAAGTCTATTGTTCTAGCTGTGGTTATTTGGTACGCTTTAAAGTTCAGAAATACAGAGAATTACCTAAACATCCACAGACATGAGGCACTTTTCATAACTGTGTAATTTGTTCACTGATGGGTTTATTTTTTTCCTCTGTTGTAGGCCCTCATTCCATAGACCATGGCCATCCCAGAGTTCGCACCTGAATCAGGATTATAAGAAGTGTGAAAATACCACACTTTTTCCTTGCACAAATTACACCAGGTAAAACCTGGCAGAATTTGTGCAGGGAACATAATACATCGTTATAGCGTTGCTGCTCAGATAGGGAAGAAACTTGCAGTATTACTGTGTTTTTCCTCATTCTGAGGTTAAGAATTAGAGATGGAGTGGTAATTAAACACCTAGAAATAGTGCACACCGTGGTGTTGTTATTTACCGAGAGCACTCAGGATAGGTCACTTAATTGGATAAAACATGTCAATTATCATAAGAGATATCTGTATTGTATAAAATGAGTGTAAACATAGTTATGTATTGCACATTATGCATAATAGATGTTCAGCACCAGACAATAAAAGGGAGTTGGACACAGTGCAGGTGCATTATTTTTGCATTGACTGGCCATCAGTTGGCTGCAGCTTTTCACTCAAGGAAGGCATGAGCCTCTTTGTACAAGTACCAGTTTATCCTAATGCAGCTTGTGTCCGCTTGTGTCAGTCAGTCAGGTTCGAGCAGTAAATTTGCTTTACTTCCCACAAAAATGAAAGTCGAGTGATTGCTGTTGGACCCGGCCCTTTTTGCAGGGTCATGCCCAAACTTTTTGCCTTCCTTCTCCTGTTTTTCTGACCTCTTTTTGTTATCTTTAGGACTCTGGGTACTTTATCACTGCTGATCAGTGCGAAAGTGCATGTGCTTTCCCTTCCAAATTTGTTGTGTTTGTCTTACACCTGATTGGCTTGTTTAATATAGCCTTAGAACCTGCCGTAGCGGGCTCTACCGGCTATTAAAGGCCCGCTCCCCGCGTTAAATGCCCGAGCCGAAGGCGAGGGCATTTAACAAGGGAGAGGGACTTTAATAGCCGGTAGAGCCCGCTACGGTGGGTTCTAAGGCTATTAGAACATTCTGCCACTCAGGGCAGAATGTTCTATTAAAAAAAAAAATGTTCACGGAGCCCAAGGGGATTAAGATCCCCTCGGGCTCTGTGAGGCTTTGTTCACAGCTGTTGCTGTGAACAAAGCGAACATTGGAATGTTGGCGCTGCGGGCTTTTACCGGCCAGTAAAAGCCTGCAGCACTCCATTGTTTTCAATGGAGCCCCCAGCATTCCAATGTCCTAATTTACCTGTAAATCCATTGAACAGTGGTATCCCTTATACCCAGGGCCTGTAAGTTATATCCTACTAGTGGGCCAGCAGCGCAGCTTGCACCACCCACAGAAGTAGCCTTTCAAACCTGTCTCAGGCCTCCCCCCTGCAGAGCCTGCGTGCACACTTTACTACCACAAGGACTTGCCAGACCTGGGACTTCCCATTTACTACATATTAGTCACCACTAAGGTAGGCCCTAGGGAGCCCTATGGGCAGGGTGCTGTTAGGTAAGAGGTTGGACATGTGCCTTGTGGTGTGGCCTGTCCGAGTAGTGACAAACAGCCTATTTGGTTTCTCACTGCTGTGAGTGCTGCCTCTCTCATTGGACTGCATTGGAATGCTCTTTCATATGGCTAAGTGGTATTTTCTGATCTATGAGGGGTGACGTGGGCAAGTTTGGTATGGTTGGAACGGTAGTGAAAAACGCTGTTTACTGGTGTAGGTGGATTATTTATTACCATTGTAGAAATGCCACTTTTAGAAAGTGGGCATTTCTCTGTGCTTGTAACTCTTGTGCTTTTGCAGCTTGACTCCAAACCATGTCTGGGGTAGAGTGACAACTGGGCTTTGTGCATACTTTCCAGACAGCCATCACACAGTGAGGGTTGAGGAGTAATAGGAGTACATCTGCATACTGAGTGGTCTTCCTGGACTGGGAGAGGTAGGGGTGGGATGTACTTACATTTGTATAGGCTGTGACCTACCCTGACACAAAAGGCTCATTTACCTCTACTGATGTTTGGGGCCAGTGTGGAGGAGAAGGGGCATTTGTTGTGCTGGTTAGAGCTGGTTGGGACGTTCTCCCCACTTCTAGAAGCTTGACAAAGTGAGTATAAGTATAGGGGTTTTCACCATGTTGTTGTCAGACACTGATGGGACTGTATGGACTGGACACTAGATGCTGCTCAATGGACTCACCAAGAGATGTCTTTGGACTGCCCTGCTGTTGGGCTAACCTGTGAAATGCTAGGTCACTAAAGGGACTGTCTCTACTTTCATCAGGATCTTTGTGCTGGCCTCCTTGCCTGGGCCGTGCAGCCTTGAACTCCCTCAGTTGTCTCCAGGGGCTGGGTGGTGTGCCCCCCTTGACCTCTGCATTTCAGTTTCCCTAGCGCTGGTTCCTTCTCAGGGGCAGAGTAGGGCACAAGTAGATTGCTCCTTGCTGCACTGTGCCAGCGCTTGAAGAGCTCTTTATTTGCGTTCTAACCCAGCTCATGTAGAGCGCTTTACTTCTGGTCTGCCTGGGTACAGGGAGCGCACCGTGGATGCTGTGGTTGTGGCCACCAGATGCAAGAGAAGCCGAGATGGCAACCTCTCATCAAGCGTGCTCTCTTAAGTGCCCCCGGGGCACAAGCAAGCACTTTCCTCAGTGAGATCACCGCCACGGCCCGAGCCGCACACTAAGAGAAGACAGAGCTACTGTACTGCCTTGGAGATGGCCATGTCTCCATCAAAGGGGGCAGCCCCTTCTGCGGAGCGGGCTGGTTCCCGGGGCTGCTGCGCCAGGGACTCACGGGCCGCCACCTTGCAAAGTAAGATATGCCACGGGGACAACCTACTGAGACAGCACAGGATCATCCTTTGTTCTCCCCGCCACTCGGAGAATTATGATTTACAATCCCCTCTGGCCAGCGAGGTCCCAAGGAGGACGCAGGAGCCATGTGTGGTTCCTTTTCTATCCCTCGTCGGATGGGCGGGAAGCCTCAATGAAGGCCCATTCCTGCTGAGGGTTACTTACTCGAAATGGACCCCATGAGAGGAGTGGGGTTGCCTCCCTTTAAAGTGCGCCTTTACAGAAATAGGACCGCCGGTGCTCCTTTGGTGGACAGGGTGCTCATTGGATTACTGTATTTGCTATGATAGGAGCACAGGAGCTCCTGAGCTGGACAGGGTTGTTGTATTATTACCCATTGTGTAGAAGCAGTACAGGTGTGTGATGCCCTGCAGATAGAAGGTGTCCGTGGATAATTCTTGTGGGAGTTACATTTAATTGCGTTACTCTTGCCCTCATTATGTACGCTACTTTTCTCTTCAGGGTTTCTGCCTTATTAGTTCTGCATTATTCTCTTTATAACCTGGTGTGATAATATATATCTTGCTTGCCATGTTGGGGTGACATATATGTTCTCAGGATCTAAGATATACTTCGGGGGTGTAGTCTGTTATGATGTTTCTAACATGATAATGTTTCACTCTATGTGCATTCATGGTAATATGTGATGATCTGACAACTGCTTGTTTAGCAGAGTACTAGTAACCTCTGTGATGATCTGACAACTGCTGGTGTAGTTGAGTACTACTGATTTATGCTGTTTTGGTCTAATGATGTTTTGTGCAATACAGTATATTTTTATCACTTGTTGTGGAGTTTTTCTTGTGGTGTATTTATTTTGTCACTGGTATTGTGTGTGTTGTGCAAACGCTTTACACATTGCCTCTGGGATAAGCCTGACTGCTCGTGCCAAGCTACGAAGGGGGTGGGCAGGGGTTATCCTAAGTGTGTAGCTCTACTTTGCCCTGACTAGAGTGGTGGTCCTGGACTGGCTGAGGTGCCTGTCCTAGCCAATCAGGAACACCATTTTTAACAATTGCTGTTTTCCAAACTAACCTATTTCCAATGCATTCAATGATGTTTCAAATGTTCCCTTTGTGCAGGGTCACCCCAGATTTGGTTTGCCTTTTAGCTGAACCCTGTTTTTGCTCGCTGTAGAACTCTGCACATATTATCTCTGCTAACCAGTGGTAAAGTGTTTGTGCTCTTTCTTACAACATGATAAAGTTGGTACAAACCTGATTAGTTTATCACTTTTTCCTAGAAGCCCTAGTATATGGTACGAAGTGCACCCAGGGCCTGTAAATTGAATGCTTCCAGTGGACTGCAGAGTTCATTGTGCCATCCACTGCAGTGACACTGTAAAGCATATCTCCAGGTCTACCATTGTAACCTGTCTGTGCACTTATAAATTGCAAATTCGGCATGTCAAAATAACACCTTTTGACAGGCTAAACCTTCCTTGTAAATATTTATTTCACCTCCAAGTACGTCTTACTGACCAAAAGCAAGGATGTATGATATTCAAACATAGGACAAGTAAATTATTAATGTTAAACATGCCTCTGAAGTGTTAGCACCTCAACGCTATTTGTACTGTAACAAAGCTGGCTATTCCATGGAAAACACTGGTATGTAATATTAAATACTAATATTGTATCTAAGGAATGTGACTAGCTAGAAAAGTAATCAAACACCTATTTTAAGAGTTATAAAAAATCCAGTTTTATGGCAAAGTCGGATTTTATCAAACCTTTAGAGAAAAGTATGGCAAAGTCCATGGAAGATGAATCTGCATTTTGCTCTCTCATTTCTGCCAGCCAGTATTTAGTTTTTAAAAGGGTATGAATGGGTTGTGAACTTGTCCTTGTTACAGTAACAAAAGGCCATGAAAGTGGGGAAGTATTGTTATGCCCTTCAGAGGATGGCCCCTGGGCTGGACCCAAGAACTTGGTCAACATCAAAGAGACCGACTCTATTGCAAGCTGATATAGCTAGCATGAAGCACTGCACACTTCTTTTGTTCCCCCAGCTGAACCAGACACAATCATAGTTGACCTCTTGTTGACATCACTTTGTTCAAGTCCTATTGGAGTGTCAAAGCTTGCTTGACAGGTCTGCTGGGTTTTAGACATCACACTTGGGGAAAACATCAAATGACGAGAGCTACATGTTAAAAAGATTCTTGTGTATCCACTGCCTGGTTGCTGATGGGTCCTGCTTTTTTACCAGACTTCTGTTTCCATGTTTCTTAGGGGAATAGGAACTGCCTCAACCAGCATTTTAGTGTTAGATGTGGGATGACACTAGGATTACCATAGGACCCACCCCACACACTCCAGCCCAGAGAGCCCAATTACAATGTGGCTGAAGACATCTTGGAACTGCTCAAAGTGGGTAAGTTTATTCCCACCATGGTGGCCTGGGGTCATTCCTGCCTGCTGACTCATGCCAGGCATTAATGTGAGATCTCCAGACACCAACATCAGAGCACTTCTGCACCTGTAAAAGATCTAAAGAGAACAGAACTTGCTATCTGAGACCCAGGATGAGCCTAGAAAACTGGTTCTGCTCTCCTTCTTATACCGAGGACAAAGAAGTGGAATCCAACAGCCATAAGTCTGACTGTACAAGCTACAGGGATACAACTATCTCCAAGAGACCTTTCCTGCAATTGCTCAGCTAGTCAGTGGGAACTGGTCCCGGACTAGGCTCTACCTGACACCTTGTGAGTCTCAAAGTGCCTTCACTGAGGTCCCGGGAGCTTTAGAAGTGTACCCCTGTGGTGGTTTGTGACATAAAGAACTACAGTCAGAAAGCAGAATCCTGTCATCCAGGACAGACCTAGTTCTTGTACCTATTCTGCAGTCCATTGTGGTCAGTGTCAAATCGCACCTAGGTTCTGTTCTACTGTGACCTTTGACTATCATTGGCACTTTCATATTTCTGGTTCCCCTTATAGGATTTTTGTCATGTTGGTGTCATTTTGTTTTTTTTTAATGTTACTCTATTGTTCTAATTCATTTTGGGATTTTTATTGTTTTGCATTTCAACTTTGGAAGTGTTGTAGTACTGCTTAAATATTTTGCACATTGCCTCTAAGTTAAAACTTTCTGCTGTGTGCCATGGATGCCAGGGGTTTGAGCTCAGGTTTATTTAGTGACTTCTGTGGTTCACTCTAAGTAGGATTGTGTTTACTATTTGAAGTGGCTACTTACTCCTAACTAATAACCACATTTCCTACAAATGGGTATGGCAGGAGTACTACTTTACATAATCCTAATAGCCCCCATTGTAAATATTCACCCAAAATATTTTAGGGCGTCATTGGCTGAGACAGTTGTAGCGCCTATCACACTAATGCAGAAAAAGCTCCTCCTGGACACAGAGCCAAGAGTATGGAACTTTGTGAATTGGCTCAAAAATATTTAAAATGGGAGCATTCAAAGACTATTCATCTTCAGTTTGTTACAGTCTTCTAGTTATACTCTATTGCTCGCTGGTCTAAAGCGCACAGCACTCCTACTTATACTTTGGCACTAACGTCACTTCCTCTCTAGTCATCATCGGTAACTCAATCATCTACTTTTAAGGTGCTTAACACATCCTTCCCTTTAACTTGAGGTTCTCTTTTACTTTTTTCTCATTCTGTGGTGCTCATTTATATTTTATCCTTACTAGGGAACTCGCGTTTTGTTCTAGTCACCCTACAGAGTCCACCCTTCCTCTGTCCATCTTCCAGAAAGTACTTTCTCGACAGTGTTCCTATGTTTTTTACCTCTTAAAGCCTGTGTTCAGGTCGCATTTATCCCCGGTTTCAACCAAGCCATGAGATTTCACTGATGTATCTCCGCCCGACCCTGCATTTCAGAATAAAGGAACGAATAAAAAACGCCAGATTGCATGTCCCATTATGTCTCACATTAGCAGATAATGCGACAGAATGGTTAAAACAAGTACAGAGTGATGTTATTTAATTCTGGATCATCAACATATTCTTCTGAATTATGGCACCATATTGTTCCTGTTTTGATAAATGGTGGTGCTACCCTTACTCTGTTCTAAATGTGCTCACTTTTGGCATGAAAAAGTAAGTATTGCACTTTGTATTTTATAATGAATAAATAGGCTACGCTACAGCTATATTGCAAGTCTACATGTCAGATACGCTTCTCATAGGAGGTGAAATTATGTTGGAAAATGCAGTAGCGTCGCTGTCAGGTCCTCTATTACTGCAGGACAGATCGATGTTCACCAACTGACGTCACTCAGACACTTATCTTTAAAAAAAAAATGCGGCCTTTTGGATAAATTTGGCGAGTTCAACAATGACACAAAACTGGGAGAAAATGTATTTTATCGACACAAAATCTTACAGAATTTTAAGTGTGCTTCATTTTAGGTGACAGGACTGGCTCGAGTAAAAACATATGCCCCAGCTACAAGAAAAACTGGAAAACAGAGGCATTGCCCCCCAGTGGTGGCTGGTGACATTTCAGAGTGCTAGGGTGTAAAACATGGCCCTGTAATTCAGCGAGCAGGGAAAAGCTAGGAAGCACGACTAATACGTAGCCGTTTGTCGGGAGTGACCGTTTCCCAAATTAAGCCCCATAAAACTTCTGTGGCCCAAAGTCCTTCAATGTTTGTTACACTGTTTATTGTTCCAATTTTTCTCATTAAGATGACAGTCGTACCTATATCTATACTTTCCTCGGATGCATGCATTTCGACTGTGATGTGTTTGTAACCATGTTCCAGTTATCTCACAACAATTATCACGTGTGATAGTTTCATTGTCATTGCTGATATGGAGTCACTTGACACTCCTACTATCCCAGGTGGCTATGGGTTCTCTCCAGGGGCGTAGCTTGGTCAGTATGATTGAAGGAGGGGGTGTTAGCTTCAGATTTCCTGACAATCACGCTAGCACATGATGTTAAAATACATCATAGGACAAGCAAGTCACACAAGAGGGTCTTAGGAGGCAGTGGAAAGGGAAATTAATGCAGATTAGTAGATGTACTAAGTGAGAGAAACCCATTTTTTGGTGAAATAACCAACATTTTTTACGTCTTTCAAAAAAGAGAGAGGGAGAGTGTGTATGTGCGTTCTTGTCTGTGTGTGTAAAGATCCAAGGTGAAATCCAACAGACACCTTACCACCCCTGACTGAAAGCACCTGCTCCCAACTACTTATCACAAAAAAATGTATTAGGAGGGTGTAACCAGGGGCGACTCCTCTGCAAAGGTGAAGGAGCGTTGTGCTATTGGATTGTGGGGAAAGGAAAAATAAAATGATAACGTTATTATCATTTTATTTTTCCTGGGAGAAGGGTCAGGGCTCGGCTGGAGGGAGGGGGCCAGAGGAGGGCTATGTGCACACAAAGTGCGCATGTCTGCTTGGTCAGCCGTGTTGGGTCAGTCAAAAAGACATGCACACTTTGCATGTTTTCTACCTGGCTGTATAGCACAGCCGAGTGGAGAACATGCCCTGGGTCCCATTCCCAGTCTGAGCGGTGAAGCAGGCCACTCAGACCAATCACGATGCTGCTGTTGCTAGTGACAGCAGCATCGTAATAGGCTGGGAGCCTGGGAACAGGAGGAGGATGGAAGGGAGACAAACGAGTCTCCCCCACAGATTAAGTATATAAAAAATATATATATATATATAAATATATATATATATATTTATTCAGTAGTACAATCCCCAGGAAGATTTTGGTAATCGCTTAAATGTTGCATTTTGAAACACTTCTAGGCAGTAACAAGGGTCCGATCTAAATGGCTTACATGATGCGTAGCAGACCTCGTACTCTGCTTACTGCCCATTTGCCCAGCTGGGTTAATTCCCCAGATTCACACCGCTCCTGTCATGGGTCAATCTCAAGCAAATCCTCAGACATGAACAGAAAGCGAATGCCAGTGCCTTGACATTTCATCTGATTGTTCATCTTTGTCAGTATCTTGACAACATGCAGTAAAAGTGTGTGGTTTCTCAGCAAAGAGGAAACAGGCCACATAGTACAGCTTTCTGCAGCTGCAACGTTGTGTGCTGCTGAAAGCTAGCACAACAAGGGTCTTCTACAATCAGTGACGCTGTGGGGTTTGATTATTCATCTACAGCAGTGGTTCTTAACTTTTTGATTTCTGTGGACCCCATTTCATCATTATTGGAAAATGTGGATCACCACTGAATCGTTATTGGGATCTTGGGAACCCCACTGATTCATTACTACAAGCAGGGACCCCACTCTAAGAATTTTTGATGACTGGAACTTCAAAATGGTACACAAAAAATGCAGAAATAAACAATCATCAAACAAATACCATACTGATGAAATATTTTATTTAATTCACAAACATATTTTTTTTTAATCATGTTTTTAATTTTAATAGGAAGGCTGTTGCTTTTCTAAATTCAATCAAGGTGACTTATTGTCCATATTTTACTTTATTTGATGCGATTGTACTGCTCCCACAATTGTACTGCTCCTACAAATTAGTCTGAGTATACTAACCTCATTTTTAGCCTCCAATAACAAGTCCTTCACATATACAGTTGCTTTAAAATTTTCCATTTTGCTTCTTTATTTATATGCACTTTATTAATTTGTTAATATGATTTCATGTTCTGAATAGTCACGGACCTCGTAAGTAGGCTTCACGGACCCACAGGGGTCCCCGGAATGCAGTTTAAGAACCACTTCTCTACTGTTCTGACCTAAGAGCAGAGCAAGAGCAAATCAGCACATCCCATTTTCACAGCAGCACTCCCCCAGTGGTTAGCTGTAAAGTGCAACTCCCAAACCTTCCCATTACTGTGGCAGGGTATCATATTTGTAAAGCAAATTTGTCACAGAAAGGAAAAAGGCAGCTGTCCTCCTCACTAGCCTGCCCTCAGTCATCTGCACGCGTGCTCCTCATTCTTCATCTCTCATGTCATCTTTGTTGGTGAAAGCCTAATTCTGAGGATAGGTGTGGAAATCTGAATTTGGTTGACACCCCCATATTGAGGGTGTGTTCACAGATGTGAACTTGACCTCTGCCTCAATGGATGCAGTATGACAGCAAGAAGATCTAAAAGGAAGGGAAGAGTCAGGCAGAGTCAATCATTTAAATTGCTGTGCACAAGGTTTCCAATAGTCAATGGCAGCTCATAGTATATCAATAACCTTTAATTATCATTTTTTGGGGTGGGTCCAGATATGAGACTAAGGGCCAGATGTACAAAAATGCAATTTTGCGTTTGTTAAACAGCAACTTCATGGAAATTGCTCTTTAAGAAATGCAAAATGCTATGTACAAAGATACTGATTTTCCTAATAGAAATTCCTACAAAGTAGGAATCGCAATTAGGGAATCGAGATTAAGAAATCCCATTGCATTTGAGTCAATGGGACAGTTTTGCATTTCCTAAATAGCGATTTCTTAATAAGAAATTTCTATTTAGGAAATGCAAAACCAGGGCTGGCAATCGGAAAAAGACCGCATTTGGTGCCCCACAAAAATAGGGGTGCACCTGTAGAGCACATAAGAGAAGCACCGTGAGGTGCTTTTTTAAATTGCATCTGGTTACCACCGACTTCAAGTCAGTGATAACTGCATCTACAAAATGTCCAAATCCCACTTTGGAAATGCATGGTACATCAGAACAGGAAATGCAAAAAGGAAACCCCTATCTGCATTTCCCATTCTGGGAATCGCAAATTGCTATTTTATTCAGGGTAGAAATCACAATTTGTGATTCCCTAAATGGCTTTGTACATTAGAAAAGCCCAGTTTGCATTTCTTAATGGCCCGAAATACTGATTTGGACCGATGAGAAATGCAAACAGGCTTCATACATCTCGCCCTATGCCCATATCTTGATGGCTTGATTTAAAAATCTTTAACGTCCATATACAGAACACAAATCCCAAATGTAAATGTTAATTGTTTCTTACATTTCCTGCCGCTGAACTTTTCCTACAGTTTGAGGACTGTAGCATGAAGACAGCGATAGAGAGTTCACAAATGTAAACTTGGACTAGGTTCTATGAAAGTAGCACGGCTGCAGAAAGAGCCAGGGAAAAGAGAGAGTGGGAGGAGCAAATCTGTTAAAATGCAATGTGCAATCTTTTCCAGTAGTTAATAGTAAGCGGGTCACTTTTCTCTAGCCAAATAATAAGTAAAATGTGCAGTGTTTTCCACAATTTGAAATCTGTGGAAGATAATGCCACGCCACCACAAGGCCTGCACACCTGCTTAGTCAGGGACTGAGTTGGGTCACACATGCATATCTTTTACCTTCTCTGCAGCTTCACGCACAGTGTGGTCACTGTGAAAGGAGGCAAAGAAGGTACATTGAGCAGTGGTGGATTACACATACAGTCAATTACTATCCTGCTTCAAAATAACACTGCACAGTGATCGATCATGTTTTAGTTCTTCCTCCTGCCCATGTGCCACCAGTCCGACTTCTAAAGCCGGCCTTGGAGTGGGTTGCTCCAGCCACAGAACTCACTCCAGCCAATCCCAATACTGCTCTCATACTTTCTGTTACAATACACAGCTCGATAGCTGACTTCACATTGGCTGAGTAGGTCAAACCAGTGCTTTCTCTGAGAACAGCAGGACTGTGTCTCTGTTGCGGTGGCCTCCTGGCCCAGTGCAGATTCCGCTGGGTAATCTATGCATGTCATGCTGGCTGCATGACATGCAATGCTGGCCGCATGACATGCATAGACATGGTCCCTTCTCAAGGCAACAGGAAGCCATCAAACCGCTAGTCATCAGAATTATTTTACCTTAGTGCACTATGACAAGAGCCATGTCACTCCTCCTGCATTATGGCTCATGTGGTACTGAAGCATGGCCCCCTAAATGCTTAATCATGTATTTAAATGTGGGTCTATAATAAATTACAGTGCCATTATCTACATACAGTGTGTGATGGTTCACAGTTGGAAAGGGCACTGCTCTAACTCCCCTACGAACAAGCTGCCACTGTTTTCTCCTTGAACCAGTCTCCTGCAGGTAGCATGCATGACTTCTAAACACGAGGTATGTTTTTGCTTTAAACTTTCATGACTGAACTAGCAACCAAATATCACATTTCATATAATTTTGTTCCATTGTTTGTGAAATTTGTTGACATAATTAGTCATTTTGCACACCCCTAGTTTTTGTTCCAATTTTGCACATGATGAAATATTGATGACAAAAACAGGCCTAATAGGTCCCCTCTTTAATGAAAAGGAGTGATGGCCCCGAGCATGCAAATGTGTAGATGAGGCTTTACCGTGTAAATTTACCATGTTCATCAAATTCTACCCTTTTACGCAACATTGACAAAATGTTTGCCATGTGACACTTAAGCAAAAGTACTTCGTTATTGATAAAAGTATTATCCTCTCTCTTTCTTTCCAAGGTTGTTACAATACTGATTACCACCCTCCCTACATCTGTACATTACATCTATTCCACAGCAGCACACATTGATGTCAATATTAATTAGGGTTTATGATGTTTTTATTACTCAAGCCCTGTCTTGCACACAATCTGAATATTGGCCTAGCTGTAGTTCACGGAGTTTTCCGCTTATCCTCCGCACTCCCATAATATTCCTCGCAACCTGGTAACCATTCTGTGCAAGTGACAATATTTTTTGCAAGTGGTAGTTGGCACTTTAAATAGCTGTACTGTTTTCTTATGCAATCTTTACGCTGTTTTCCTCGCAAAGTTAAAAGTGGATCAATGATGACAAATATTTTTTTTTTCAGCAACAAATTAAAAGGGATGCAAAAGTTAACATTTTAACTTGGAAACTCATGTGCCCTACAGGAAGTAATTTTGTGGCATGCAAAAACTGCGGGAACTTAGCAAGGGATAACATTTGTAACAGCGCACCCTTCATGTTGCTCATACTATGGTATTGATTTCTAGCTATGCGTTTTGCTTGGCTCCAAAGTTCACTTTTTAAACACCTGCCAAAACCCCAAATTAAAGCTGTAGACTTCAGGGTTGCCAGTTTCTTAAAGTGAGTAGTATTATTTAAGATGCTAATCCCTTCCATTCTCCCCATTCTCCATTCTCTCATTCCTATTTATCGGGTTGACCCCTTCCCCCAAGACACCTCTCATTTACCCAAATCTGTATGAATGCTTCTTTCTCCCCAATTGAGTGCATTTGATCATCTCACCCTCAATGTGTCTGATTGCCACACTTGCCCACACACCAGGTTGTCTCTCCTGCCGCACTTTCTTATGGTTGAGTGACTTGCCTTTCTGCATATCTGGCCTACTCTTTGGGCCACATGTAGCAAGGTTCAGATTTGCGACACGCAAATTGCGAGTCGCATATCCGAATGTAGGGTAGAGTCCTTGACACGAATTGCGACTCGCAAGGGGGTCGCAAATGCCCACCTCATGAATATTCATGAGGTAGGTCGCAATTTGCGACCCCCTTTGGAATGGCGGCCCTCACAGGGATGGTGGCCTGCTGGAGACAGCAGATCACTATGTCTGTGACTGCTTTTCAATAAAGATGTTGTTTTTTTTGTAATGCAGCCCGTTTTCCTTAAAGGAAAGCGAGATACATTACAAAAACAAAAAAATAAACGGTTTTGTTTTATTTTTTCAGAGCATGCAGTGGTCCATAGGACCACTGCGTGCTCTGAAAAAAAAATTTCAGTGACATTCACAAAGGGGAGCGGGTCCCAGGGGGACCCCTTCCCATTTGCGAATGTGTTACCACCAGTGTGACACTGGTGGTAATTGCGATTGCTTTGCGACCGCGTTCGTGGTAAAAAAACAATCCTACATCGCACTGTAAGTCGCAATTAGTAAGGGAACTCCCCATCCTAATTGCGAGTCGCAAATCTGTTTTGCGATTCGGTAACAATGTTACCGAATCGCAAAACTGTGTTTGTGCATCGGGAAGTGCTTTTTGCACGTACATGTGGCCCTTTGTCCTTCATACATGCAT
The DNA here is from genome assembly GCF_031143425.1 of Pleurodeles waltl. NCBI lineage: Eukaryota > Metazoa > Chordata > Amphibia > Caudata > Salamandridae > Pleurodeles > Pleurodeles waltl. The sequence continues at coordinate 682,112,773 of NC_090449.1, read as the reverse complement.
TTCATTTTCACTTCCTCTATGTGTCTTGATCCACTCCCCTACATGCATGGATGCCTCTCCTATACCATGCCTATCTGTCTCATTTCCCCCCACATGGTTGTTTCAGTGCTTCTCACTTTCTGTCCATATTCTATGTCTCTCCTTCCCTGTTTCCACATGTTGCAATTCCCCTTTTTCACATTTGTCTGATTGTCTGTCCTTAATGGTCTTTTCTTGCCCATCCCTAATGAAACTCATTCCCCACTTCTTTTAGTATAGAAGGGGCATTGTAAAGTGCATTTCTAATGGCAAACCAGTTGGTGTGTAAACTGCACATGCCTGGTCTGCAAATGGGAATAGTACATCTGACCCTTTGTAATTTAATCCATGGTAATTATTGTGGTCAGACTGGGACAGAAAGCAGGACCCGGACACCAAAATAAAAGAGGCCCCCATTAGTGAGTCACATAGCTAAAATAGTGGTCTATGCTTAGAAATTAGGGCAGTTTTCAACATGTAAAGACCGCTAATTAAGTGATTAGCAAGGTATGGAAATCTGCATGGATTTGACCTTACTGCAGGCAATGAGGCAATGTTTGTTTTAATTTCAGCAAAATCAACTATAAACAAGCATTTGCAATGCACTGGGTTTTGAGTTTGCTCAGTTAGAGCTAATAGCATTGTAAATTCCTAACTGGACTTTTCTTTCCACATAAATTGAAAATGAAAAGTAAAATAGTTGATATAAGCAAGCTGATTCAAAGTGCCACAGCCACTATGAGCATGAGCGAGAAGGAGAGATACAAAAGGAAAAAGAAGTTCACTCACAGTTAATGATAGCATACATGCAATCATCCATGCAACAAGGCAGTAAAACAAAACCGCCCACGGAGGGACAAACGTAAATCATTTACCAATGATAACAAAAGATTTTTGAAAGGCAAGCCCACAAACAAGTGAAAGTGATGGGCGTGAGGTGGGCGTGGTTAAAAGCCCAAATAATTACCAACAATTCAGAAAAGCAGCGCTTGTGCGCTGCTATGCTCGACCTAAAAACCAGCCCAGCAGACCATAAAGCAGGTCCAAATACATCTAAGAAAAACGTCCCACACACTGACGTTTCAGACCAGCCAATAAAACACTACCTGATTGCCCTAAAGGCCAGCCCGACCTTGGCAATTTCACTTTCCCACACTGCTTAGTAAGAAGCAGCTCCCTTTGGGTGTTTACTGAAAACTTGCCGCTACCCACCCGGTCACTGGAAATTTTTAAGCCGCTTCCATAGAGCTGCAAATTGACTTTGCTGTTGCGTTTTTTTCTAAAGGCACCTTTTTGTTGCGCATTTCGCTGACTGGCAGGCAGTGCCATGCTCATAAGTCGAGAAGCATCAGAGAGTCGAGAAAGTCCTGCAGGCTGCTGAGCCATCTGGACTTTCTGCGGGAAAGGTTGGACATGGTTTTAGGCAAGATTTTGTCACACTAAGGAAAAAAAGCACAATGTTCACCCTAGGATGGTGTCCGAGGTCTATCGCCCGCACACTCTTTCGCTCCCCATCCGTAGCAAAACACCTAACATGACAAACAGCTGGAAGCAGTAGGACTGGAGATATAAATCTCTGGTGAGGGGGAGGAGGGGAGGTGGGGGCTTTGCTAAAGTGTGAATAGTATAAACAGAAAAAATAGGTATACTTTTATCAGCAAAAAGACAGGCTTGGATTTGTAGGACAGCTGCCCCTGGATTTCCGAGCCCTCCTCAAGCCGTTCTTTGGTAAAAGGACATTCTTTATACTGAAAGCAAACTGACAGATTTCTTATTCAGCAACTAAGACCGACAAAAAAGAATTGGGAATAAATAAAAAGAAAATCGCTAGGAAGCATGATAATGAAATTCGCGCCCTATCGAAATCCATATGGGATTTGTTTCAGAGGTCAGGGACCAGCTCTCGGATTTTTCCAGCCTATCCAACGATAGCGTTTGTAACATACAAATATCTTTAATAGTGCGCTTTTGTAAACTGAGAAAAAATAAATACACGAAGTAATCCCTTAACAATGAGTGCTGTGTGAACAAATTGTGAGGGGAGATTTATAGCTTTTCCGAGTTGAATTGCTTGGTTCTTTGCTTTGGACATATGTAGATGCTGAAACCTTGTAACTGATACAGGTTCAAACAGGTGTATTATCACATAGAGCTCATTTAGGTCTTCAGTATGAGTGGGCTATTAATGCCATTTTGTGTCGGAATATACCTTTCTGTCCAAAGCATTTCTATGAGACCTGTGGTATTCCCGTATATGGTAACACCAAATTACCTCTTCACCTGCCCTTCCTGTCATAGTCCTTACAATACGATGCACCTGCCTACTCAGGCCTGCCATTGCAAGGCCTGTGCGTGCAGTTTCACTGCCAATTCTACTTGGCATTTAAAAGAACTTGCCAAGCCTAAAACTCACCTTTTTCTACATATAAGTCACCCCTAATGTGTGCCAAGGTAACCCCTGGAGCAGGGTGCTGTGTGGGTAAAAGGCAGGACATGTACCTGTGTAGTTTACATGTCCTGGTGGTGTAAAACTCCTAAATTCGTTTTTACACTACTGTGAGGCCTGCTCCCTTCATAGGCTAACATTGGGGCTGCCCTCATACATTGTTTGTCAGACAGGATTGAACTGAAAGGGGACCTGGTGCACTTCTAAGCTACTCTTTGAAGTCTCCCCCACTTCAAAGGCCCATTTGGGTATACAAACAGGGCCTCTGCCCTACCACCTCAGTTCAGTTCCTGGGAAAAAGTATTTCCTTCAGAGGCGAGAGGGACATCTCTAAGAGAGGAAAACCATTTGCCTCAGGCCATGGTGCTGCTACTCCCCTGGTAGCTCTATCCTGGATATTCTCACGAAGAGAAACATCCATTGACAAATACGCTTGTACAATTGCCTGATGCACCCATCTACTTTGGGATGAAGTTGAGGGCTTTTTACCTTAGTTACATGACCTATGTCAATAAAATAGAGATTCCGACTCTAAAGTTTTCTATCCTTTCCAAATATATTAGTAAAGCTCCACTTACTTCCAAAGACAAAGGCAAATCAGAGTCTGATTCCTACTGACGGACTGGATGAACAACCTCGTGCTCCAGATGAAATGTATATTCCACTTTACGTTTAAATGTAGGGTCTAGTCTGGAAATGACCAATGACAATGAAGCAGACAGAAGGTGGTGTAATTAATAACAGGGCTAGTGGACTTATAAGGAATGCAATATTTTCCACATAAGCAAGGATGAACTTACCACATAGTTCACCATCTTGCAGTGTATTTTGCAGATTTGAGCCACATCAATGTTTCTATTCAAACGGATCAAACGCAAATTAAAAAAAAGCTGCACTTAATGCCACACAGTGGCAGACTCTTTGCAGAGGTAATATGGTCACTTTTCAGCAGCTGGTTGTTATTTTCAGGTGCTAAACTGGTACTAATGAATTCAAACCTTTGTTATCACCTGAAAAAGAATTGCACTACAAGGTCACCAGCAAAACGTGGTTGAAAGTCACTTCTGGGCCAAATACGACAGAGTCAATGTGTTCCATGTACAGAACCAAAGAATTAAGTTCATGCACACGGTTGGTTTGTATTTGCTTTCTGTGATGTGATGTGAACTACGACATTTGGCAAATAAGCCTACAGTCCTGAACCAATGGAGGTTCAATTTAAACTCTGAAAGCGGGTTCCTCTTGGGAAGTTGTTCTGATTAACCTTTAGTGGTACTCTAGAGCTGTCAGACTATGTAGTGGAGGTAGGTGAGCCAACAAATTAGCAGGAAGAGCTTAGCCAGAGCTGAGCCAATAATCAGAATGGGCTCCAAGATCTCGTGAAGGAGCAGAGCCCTGCAAATAGTTGGTATCTAAACAATGCAACACACATCATGTGAAAATATGACAGTCTCTTTAAAATTAAAAAGGTATTTCTTTAATATGCAGAAGCGTTTCCCCTTAATATATCAGATTATTTTTGTACAGTACACACCCTCGACTCATGTATTCGAAGATACTCTCATAAGAGTGCTAATGAAGAAAGGTGAGGCTATGTAAAATAAAGTAGTTGCCTAGGGTCACACAATATGGTCAAGCAAGGAAGCCACCACTGGTCCAAGGTTTCCTGTTTAAACTTTATGCAATTCACCCACTAGGTGTTTACATATTTCCCTCTTTTTTAAAACTAAAGTTGTATGCTTTATTTTTTGCTGATGCTGTAAATGGTAGAGCATGGATAGCAGACAAAATCTACATTAAAGCTCGTCTCGTTTTGGGCTCGACTATTCAAGAGGGCCTCGAGCTGAACCAGAGTCAGGCCTCTGGCTTGAGCCTGGCTCAGTCTTCAAGTGACTCGCCCATCTCTGCTATGTAGTTTGCTTTGTGATGATGTTTGCATTACTGTGACTTGTGCCTTTTTCACAGGAAAAAAACAAGCCTGCATATTTTCCTTGTGGCAGAAAAATCCGAAATTATTTGATCAAGGTATGTGTTTATAAATCTCTACATGCTGTTAAGCAACAACTTAAGTGCAATTTGTGCTACTTCCTCTTTGCATCATAATTTGGCGCCAAATGTGCATAATTACAACCTTCACTACTTTACAGTTTCTATAGTTTTTCTATGAAAATAGCAAAGAAAACCTGTAATGGTTTTCTGCAAAATGTGTCCTCAGCGGGAATGTTCTGTTACTGGTAATAAGGTGTATACAGAGCCCAACTGTTGCTCTAGTCTCGTGTTTTTTTATGTAGACTGTGGGAGGAAAATGTATAGAAGTATTTTTCCATTTGTTTCATAGATGTATGTGAAGGTAGCTGGCGGCACCCTGATGGTGGACATGCTGGTCTGGTTTACTTACCAAGTGCCACAGTAGTTACTGTGTTCCGAGCAGTGGCATAATGTAAAATGATGCCCCCCCCCACAGAATGTGACGAGGGTCCCCCAAGTTTTCCATATCTTAAATATATTAATTAACGTGGGCTGAATTGCTCCACACTGAAGAGTTGGGGGCCGGAGAGGGTTGGGGACTCCCCTGCACATCAGGGGCTGCAGGGGCCTGTGTTACATCGCTGGTTCTGAGAGCATTTTAGTCCCATGCAACTACATCTTGACATAGCACTGGTGAACAGCTAAAGGCATTACTTCATTTACATGGGTCCTCCCCCTTGTAAAAAAGGGGAAATCCACTTTACATTGCAAGGGTGCATTCAACAATTATCTTCTGACCTTTTCATAAATCCAAATTGACTCATATGCACAAAAAACATAGCCTGCCCTACCTTATAGACACGCAAATCCTCACTCACAGCAAGGGAATAAGCTTTTAGCACATCTTCTCAGAGACCAGTAGCTCTTAAATGACTAAGGGCCACATGTACGTACCTTTTTTCTCATCGCAAACTACCTGATTTACAGAATCGTCCCATTTGCGATGAGAAAAAAGCATTTTGGTATGTACAGACCCATTTTTGCGATTCGGTAATCTATTTACTGAATCACAAAAAGGGTTTGTGAGTCGCATTTAGGAAGGGGCATTCCCTTCCTAATTGCGAGTCGCTGTCTGATGTATGATTGTTGCAGTCACAAAACAATTGCAGTTAGCACCAGTCTCAAATTGGTGCTAACCCATTCGCAAAAGGGAAGGGGTCCCCATGGAACCCCTTCCCCTTTGTGAATGCATGCAAAAACATTTTTTCAGAGCAGCCAGGGGTCCCACGGACCACTGCCTGCCCTGAAAAAAAGAAAAGAAAAATGTTCATTTTTGTTTTAGAAATGCATTCCGTTTTCCTTTAAGGAAAACGGGCTGCATTTTAAAAAAAACCTGCTTTATTTAAAAGCAGTTACAGACATGGTGGTCTGCTGACCCTAGCAGGCCACCATCCCTGTGAGTGTGGCCATTCCCAATGGGGTCGCAAATTTCGACCTACCTCATGAATATTCATGAGGTAGGTCATTTGCGACCCCAATTGCTAATTGCAAACAGTGTCCTTGACACTGTTGTACATCAGGTTTTGCGAGTCGCAATTTGCGAGTCGCAAACCCTGATCTTCGTACATATGGCCCTAAATGCCAAGTGTAACACTTTCAGCCAGCCCTCACTTTCGACCCAGCACTTTGCATGTATGGATTTTACCCAACACTTCTAATGGCAATGAGAAACTAGATATCCCAAAATCCGAGGTGGCTAAAAAGCCAGAACTGGCTGAAGGTATAGAAACCTGAGTGACTTAGCAGTTATGGAGGCTATTTATGTGCCTGTACTTCCTTTCTTTAAAACTTCTCAGCAGAAGTGCAATACACTGGTACTTCTCTGTAACAAACTGCTACTCTCTAATAGTGAGTACCCGCACTTCTGTATTTATATTAAAAACACTAACCTTGTGCTTTATTTTTTTGAAAATAGACACAAGATAAAAGTGCATGTGTTAAACTTGTCAGCCTTAGGGTGGTCTTCCCCTAGACTTCAGGTATTATTGCGAGAATCTTGTTCCCAACTATTACCATAAAATCCTAGTGCCTAATGCGCTGGCGCTCTTCCTCAACTTGATATGGTAATCAGAGATCCCCTACAGGGCTCAAGGGCACCTGCACGCCTACAATGTGGAATATGGTATCTCACGGTTCCTGCCAGTCTCTAGCAGGAATCAGGTGGGAACGTCCATCGAGGTGTCCCCCTGTAATTCGGAGTAAAGAAGGTCCCCCCAAGAAACTATCCACAAGGGGGGGGGGGGGGGGCAAACACTGTACGGCCACACAGGGAGACCTTGTTCAATCCCCAGCAGTCCAAAAGACGCAACTGTCACCAAAGCACAATTCAGAAGCCTGCAGGAGGCCTCTTTCAGTCCCAGGCTCTGGTGTCCTTGCTTCACAACCCCACATGGGCCCATTAGGGAAGAAGCATGATGAGGTTCCAGATGGGCCTCAGCGGCCCGATCTCCCGCTCCCTGCACTCACACATGGCATTGCAGTACCTTGGCTAACGGAGCTGCTACACAAACCTGGGCCGCCAGTGAGAGAGTACAGAACAGCGGTGCTTCACAGGAGGGTGAGGGCACCAGACCTTCTTCCTGGAAAGGGGGAGACCACTGCTGTGGGAGAGTTCAGGCACGATGTCCTCTCCTCAGCGCAGCGGTTCTCTCTGATGTGGTATGACTCCTCTCTTGCTGTGAGGGCCTTGCTGGGGGGTTTCCCTCAGGGCTGCAGTCGGTGCTACAGGCAGGGGAAGGATACTTTGACACTGGTACCCCTAAGCAGGTCGCTTATCGCAGCTTCCTTGTCAGGGGGGCACCAGGACAAAACACTTGCCACTCCTTTGTACAAGTGAAAACGCTCAATCTGCTTCACCACACACTGTGATTGCAGTGTCGAGGAGCAACAACCAATGTCCTCCATGTGTTGGGCGCCTGAGAAGACACTTAGGGGGTGTTACAAATGGGGTCTGTTATTGGTAGGGGTTTACACCCTTTCCAAGTAGGGACCCTTTTTCTAGTCAGGGTAAGGGAATCACACCGTTAAGATAACTCCTGCTCACCCCCTTGGTAGCTTGGCATGAGCAGTCTGGCTTATCTCAGAGGCAATGTGTAAGGTATTTGTACACACACAAAGTAACACAGTGAAAATACCACAAACATACTCCACACCAGTTTAGAAACATAGACAATAATTATCTGATTAATACAGTACCAAAACAGCAACAATCCAACATACACAAGCAAAGATACAATTTTTCAAAGATTAAATCTTAGTATAGCGCTTAGAAACACAATAGCTTTAACTGGGGTTATCACAACATCTTGATGAAGTCGTTCCCAACGGCCTGACACCACTCATGAGGGAGTGCCTGACAGTCATGGAGTCGCATGGACCCCAGATACAGTACCTTTGAAAATTAGGAAACAAAGAAGTTGCACAGAATCTGAGAGGTGAGGTGTCACTGGAGCAAGTGCAGCTTTGGTTCCGTACTGCTACCGGGGAGGTGAGGTGTCAGTTCCTTACTGCTAGGCAGGGGAAGTGAGGCATTGGTTCCTTATGACAAGGCAGGTCGATGAATCCAGCAGGTCAAAATATAAGGTGTTGGCTTTGTGGTGTAGCAATCACACCATGGAGCCACAGGTGCTGCAGTGGAGTTAGAGTTGGGTGTCACAGATGTCGGTGACATGGCACTCATGACTCATGCTGTGGTGGGACTTCAGAGGCGCTATAGCAGCGTCGGGCCAGTGGCATTGGTCGCGGTCACTGCACTCAGCGGGGACCACATCTCTGGTGCAGGCAGTGGTGTGGAGTCGGACTGCAGCTCCGGTTCCGTAGACAATCTGGAGTTGATGTGCTTGTTTCTTCTTGGTAACACCAGCACTCTCTCTCAAAGGTCCAGGAACTGGATTTGGCACCAGTTCGCAAGTCCGGAAGCTCAGCAAGAGAAACTAGAAGTTGGCTGATGAAGACATTGATGTCACTGAGACTTTTTAACAAGAGGTAAACTCAGTACAAGCCCTTGGAGAACCTTTCGAAGGAGGATGTAGAAAGCAAAGTCCAGCCCTTTCACTCCGAAGACAGAAGCAGCAAGCAGCAGGCCAGCACAGCACAGCAAAGCAACAGGCAGAGTGGCTGTCCCTCTTACAGAATCCAGCTCTTTTTCCTGGTAGAATGTCCTCAGTCCAGAAGGATTCTAACTTTGTCGGGTCAGAGGTCCAGCACTTATTCCCATTTCTGCCTTTGAAGTAGGCAAACATTAAATACATGTCTTTGCAGTGCACAAGATTCTGCCTTTCCTGCCCTGGCCCCAGACACACTCCAAGGGGCTGGAGACTGCTTTGGGTAAGGATGGGCACAGCCCTATTCAGATACAAGTGTCAGCTCCTCCCACCACTCTGGCTCAGGAAGACCCATCAGGATACTCAGGGACTGTCTATAATGAATACACAAAAAGCTCAACAGTCATCCTGACCCAGACGTGTATTCCACAGTCAGGCAGAGTCACAGAATTGTTAAGCAAGAAAATGCCTACTTTCTAAAAGTGGCTTTTTCAAACTTACAGTTTAGAAAACAACTTCACCCAAAGATGTATTTTTAAATTATGAGTTCAGAGACACCAAACTCCATATCTCTATCTGCTGCCAAGGGGAAATTACACTTAAAAGATATTTCAGGGTAATCCCCATGTTACCCTATGGGAGAGATAGTTCTTGCAATAGTGAAAAACAAATTTAGCAGAATTTCAATATCAGGACATGTAAAACACAGCAGTACATGTCCTACCTTTTAAATACACTGTACCCTGCACTTGGGGCTGCCTTAAGCCTACTTTAGGGGTGACATCTGGCAAGTGGGTGCACTTGACAGGACAAAATGGCAGTTTAAAACTGCCCACACAGACACTGCAGTGGCAGGTCTGAGACATGTTCACAGGGCTACTCGTGGGTGGCACAATCAGTGCTGCAGGCCCACTAGTAGCATTTGATTTACAGGCTCTGGGCACACAATGTGCACTATACTACAGACTTACTAGTAAATCAAATATGCCCACCATGGATGAACTAATCACCAGTACCCCTTAGACAGAGAGCACTTTTGCGCTTGTCAGGAGTGGTAAAGTGCCCAGAGTCCTAAAGCCAGCAAAAATGAAATTCAGAACAGGATGAAAAACAGGACGTCAGAAGCCAAAAGACAGGGGAAACCATGCCAAGAACTGACAGGTCTAACGGGGGACCTGGGCAAACAGCAGTAGGTAAGCAGACCAGCACACAAAACCAGGGCTTCCAATGGCCATCTTTCTTGGCAGCTCTGCAGTAACCTAGTAGAACAAAGTCAGGGAGCAGCTGGCAGCACGGCCACAAGCCGAAAAGCAATCCAGTATGTCCTTTGGGTCACCTAGCAGGTGGCAGGCAGCAGGGCAACAGCAGAAGACCAGTCCAAATGAGTCCTTTGAGCAGCGCAGCAGTCCTTCTGATAGAGGTTCAGTTCCAGTTCCAAAAGTGCTCTAAAGATATGGGGTCAGAGCCCCTGTACTTATATTCATAAATGTCTTTGAAGTGGGGGGAGACTTCAAAGGAACACTTTCAAGTATAACACAAACCCCTTTCAACCCAGAGCTGGCTCCCAACATCAGTAGGGGGTAAATCAGTTTTTTTGTGTGAGGGCAGGACATAACCTATTGACAAGTGAGGTGTGAATGACCTCTCCTGCTTCTAGTCCAGGAAGACTATCAATGCAGATGAATGCTGCCATATCTCCTCTGACACCCAGCCCTTCCTGTATTTTGGCTGTCTGGAAAGTATGCACAAACGGTAAGTGTCACTCAGCCCTAGATGTGGATTAGTGTCAGCCTGCAAAGCACATACAGTTATAAGCACTGAGAAATACTCACTTTCTAAAAGTAGATCAGATAACAGAATATGCCAGTACTGGCCTCTGCATAGGCCTTGTAATGATTGGAATGTTCGCCCCTTCTGCGATGTAAATTTTGGAACTGATGCATTTGTTTTAAATTGTGCAACTGTTCATTACTTAAAAAGGAACATTTGAAAACATTACAAAACATACTATTTTTGTAATGTTTTCAATGTTTCCTTTGTGTTCATGTTATGGGCTCATATAAACCTTGATGCGTTATAATGTCTCTTTGAATATGGTTGTTGAATTGATGATGATATATTTAAAAAGAAAAAAACTATTACCATGATGGCTATTCCATGATGATCACTCAAATTAATTAATGTGGCCCTGTATAATAATAATTATCTTTTGATCAGTAGGTCAGTACTGGCATATTCTGTTATATGTTCTTTTGTGGCTTAGCCTTGCTGTCCCTAAAAAGGGCCCCCTCACGTGTTTTGAAATCCACTTTCTGAAAGTGGCATTTCTAAAATAGTAATGTAAATTCCAACTACACCTGTAAGCAGGACTTTTAACTACCATCCCAAACATACAAACATGGCCATGCTACTCCTTTCAGATCAGAAATTACCACTGAAAAATATATAAGGGAATTCCCAAAGCTAACTTATCAGAGGTGCAGTCATCACAGTAGTGAAAAACTAAATGGGATTTTTGTCACTACTATTACATGCAAAACCTAAAGGTACATGTCCTACCTTTTATCTACACAGCACGCTGCCCAGCGGGCTACCTAGGGCCTACCTTAGGAGCAACATAGGTGTAGCAAAAGGGGAGTTAATTCCTTAGTAAATAGGTTGAAAAGCCATGTCAAGGTGGCAGTAAACTGTGCACCCCAACACTGCAGTGGCAGGCCTGAGATAGGTTTGAAAGGCCACTCCTGAGAGTAGCGCAACCACGGCTACTGGTCCTCTAGTGCCATTTAATTTACAGGCCCTGGAAATATGGAATACCACTTTACAAGGGACTTGCAGGTAAATTAAATATGCCAAACAGGTGTAAGCCAATCCTATCATGGTTTATGGGGGGAGTGCATGCACTTTAGCACTGATTAGCAGTGGTAAAGTGTCCAGAGTCCTTAAAACCAACAAAAAGGCCAGAAAAATAGGTGGATGAAGGAAAAAGTTTGAGGATAGCCCTGCAGAAAGGGCCATTTCCAACACCTGAGTACTTTTGTAAAACCTAAAACAGTTTTATATGGTCATTCTGAGTTACAAGACTTCCAGTGTACTAGTTTTATGAGTCACATTAAATACTGTTGCTCAATATACGATGCAGAGAATAGTGTATTGTAAGTGGTTTACACAGAGCAAGTGTGAATGTTTATATGGTGGAAATTATAAGTGCATTCTTTATTTACATACCAGATGAGGGAAGCAACTTGGAAGCCAGGCGGTATGTTATAAGTGTTGCCTCATATTGTAAAATCAGCCATGATACGTTGCCTATTAAAAGAGACTTTGCACTGCTATAGTAGATTAGTTTCCTGAACTACATCGTTAAAATTTGCTCATTACCAGGGATGAAGAGGAGCACAGGCGTCATTAACCCTCCCCCACCGTCAGCAGCTTAAGCGGGGTGGGTGTCATTAGGCAAGTCTGTGCAAATAGAAACTTTAGGTTGTGTTTAAACTCCATTATCTTTGATCGGACTGTCTGTTGTCCAGGGAGCTGATTTAGAATGCCTCTTGCAGTCTGAGGAAGGAAGGAGTGAGGAAAAGAAGAGAGATGAAGAGAAAGATGGAGAGAGGATGGATCAATGAATGAATGCAGAGTAGGATGAAGAAGATAATGGATGAGAGATGAATGGAGAGGGGATGGATAATGGATGGAGAAAAGAATGAATGGATTGAAAGATAAGATTCAGTGACTGATGGAAAGAGAGAAGGCAAGAAATGAATGGGTGGATGGATGGATGGATGGATGGATTGGTTAAGAAGGGAGAAAGAAACATGACAAAGCTAGGATGTAGAGAAGGAAGGATGGATGAACATAAAGAAAGATGGCAAGAAGGAAGGGCTGGGGATGGAAAAGCCAGAATAAACGTGTTTGATGGATGGCTGGATGAGTCATTGTATGGATGGATGAACAGATAGATGGATGGAAGAAAGTGCAGAAAGGATGGAAAAGGAAGAAAAGCAAAGTGGAAAATCACTGGTGGAGACAAAGAAGGACTAAAAAATATGAAGAATGGAGATAAGGAAGAAAGGAAATTAAAGAATTTGAGAATTCCCTCACGTTGAGCAATTTCCTGAATGACTGCTGGATTCACTAGCCTCGCCTTTTCACTCAGATCTATTTGGGAGATGGTTCAAAGTTGGAGGAGGGGGTATTGTATTTTTTTCGGCTAATTCTTTGAGAGGGACATACATATTTGTCAGACTAATGATAGGCCTTGATAGCAAAGTCACTCGAAAGTTTACAATAGCCGCATTCTTTGATGATTTCCATTTTATTTTAAAATTGAAAAGTGTACTATATGATGCTTTACCAGGTTCATTGGTTTAGATTAGATGAGAAGTATCATATGCACTGATTGCTACCATAGCACATACTGCAAATCTGATGTAATGCAGCATGCAGATCATCTGTTATGGGATACTCAGGAGTATACATTTTCTCTTTTTCTGCATTTTTCATTGAAGTCCTACAGAATACTGACTACATGGTATACATATAGTAATGGCACAACACAAAAAACAGTCAATACATTGTCTGTGTACAAGTAAGAGCCTCATTGGGAGTGGCCCCTGTTGAATGCAATAAATATCACACCCGTAAAAATCCAGCACTGAGATGTTTGAAATGTATTAAATGCCATAGTTATCACCTCTTCTCACATTTTGTGGAACAAAATGCGGATATTTGGTTATTACCACACAAAATTTAGCTTGGGCCAGTAAATACTGCACCCTTTTCTCCTGCAAATTCATGCACATTGGACCTGCTGAAATTTGATGAAGGGTTCAGACTTTAAAGTACCTGGTAATTAGCAAGTGCAATAAACATACCACCAATTACATTTCCAGTCAAAAGGATCGCAATGCAATCGTCCACCTGTAATCAGGCCCAACGTATGGAAAATGGCTCCCTCCTACAGATCGCTGATTGCCAGACTAAAGTGCAGGATGCAGCCAGATAAGCAGTTAACTTGAACGAGATTTCCTCTCTGTCTGCTCTATGTCCACTGTTGTAAAGTGTTCAACCTGTTTGGTGCATCAAGCTAAGGGAAGTGTAACACATGTTGTAATCAGATAGCGAAATGAGTTGACTTACTTTTGCTTTCATAAGAAATCTTTTGTAGAACCACTTCTATTTCTGTACACCAGCCCACGCTGGAAACTATAAGGAGTTCTGACTGGCAAAAATATTCAAACCATCCACACACTATCATAGGCCAGAACTATTGTTAGCGCGTCGGACCTTAATAAGTAAACTTACAAGGAGACGCGAATAGGTTGATGACCCTTTTGACTCGCTTCGAGGTTTTCCCACCATATATCCCTTACATGGGGATCAATAACAATCAATAACATTAGTAATCAATAGGAGTCAGTAATTGTCACACACCATGACCTTGCATCCATGAATAACCACACCTTTGGGTAAAGTTAGAAAGTTTCTTTCCCTATATGAACAATGCTGATGTCAGGTAACTCATTCTCAAAAAAAATGATAAACATACAGGAATAACACTGGCTGACCAAAGCGGCGATAGAATCACAATCTAATCAAAGCTTGAGCTACTACACATTCTAAGGTAACAGTACAAATTATTAACAAGAATAACTGTGCAAACGATATTACATACATTTAGAGTCAGCAAAGAAAACACATCAACTGTTGTTACATGTAACAAACCTCATCGATGAAAACCCTAACTAACATCAGATTAGAATAGCAAGTTTGGGCTTCATGGAAAACAATTTAGTCACTACAAATACAATACAATACAAAAAACATCTACCTATGGCTCTATCAAAATAGCGGGTGGTACCTAAAAACAAAAGCAAATAGACATAGCAAACAGAATCATAGTCAATATACCTATCCTCAGTTTGGATCAGCAAGCTGTGACATTCTTCATCCTCAAGACACCAGTTCGGTCAGCAGGCATCAGGATTCAGCATGAAAGTTCAGAAAAGACAAAGGCCCTCATTCTGACCCTGGCGGTCTTTGACCGCCAGGGCGGAGGACCGCGGGAGCACCGCCGACAAGCCGGCGGTGCTTCAATGGGGATTCCGACCGCGGCGGTAAAGCCGCGGTCGGACCGGCACCACTGGCGGGGTCCCGCCAGTGTACCGCGGCCCCATTGAATCCTCCGCGGCGGCGCAGCTTGCTGCACCGCCGCGGGGATTCTGACCCCCCCTACCGCCATCCAGATCCCGGCGGTCGGACCGCCGAGATCCGGATGGCGGTAGGGGGGGTCGCGGGGCCCCTGGGGGCCCCTGCAGTGCCCATGCCACTGGCATGGGCATTGCAGGGGCCCCCGTAAGAGGGCCCCTACATGTATTTCACTGTCTGCTGCGCAGACAGTGAAATACGCGACGGGTGCAACTGCACCCGTCGCACAGCTTCCACTCCGCCGGCTCGATTCCGAGCCGGCTTCATCGTGGAAGCCTCTTTCCCGCTGGGCTGGCTGGCGGTCTGAAGGAGACCGCCCGCCAGCCCAGCGGGAAAGTCAGAATTACCGCCGCGGTCTTTCGACCGCGGAACGGTAACCTGACGGCGGGACTTTGGCGGGCGGCCTCCGCCGCCCGCCAAGGTCAGAATGAGGGCCAAAGTGTCTTTAAGCAATAAAGTTAAGCATGTCTCTTCTCAAGACTGAAAAATTAGCAAAATGGGATGTCTCCTCTCACTGCAGTATGGCTAAATTAGATTTCCTAAAACTACTTCCCTAGTCTGTATTGGTCAAGAGATTGCATGCTTACATTTAATCCAATGAAACTTGACCCTCAAATTTAAAATTCTTCTAGTACATGGTTCACATGTCGATGATTGGCACTAATCTCTTCCATTTTCGTCCTTTATTGTTGCAGCTTATACTCCAGTCAGTATGGCCATTGTCCGCTTCTGGGAAAGTCAGTCTCACACACATTACAATAAACATTGTTTCACTAGCAAATATATCATCTCCTAGCAAGCACTTCTCATGAGAAAGACTTTTAGCTACAAGCATTTTGTCAGCACAGTAGAAAATTACAATGTAATTCTCTAAGCATCCATTTTATAAGTTGATTAAGAAATGCAGCTCGACAGGAGGCCGTGTAACTAGGCCAAGACCTTACTAAGTTAAGGCCTTACGATTAATAAAGCTAATACATAATACATAACCCTTAATATGAAATATTACTACATTAATCAAACATAAGCTCAACATTTCATATTAATAAGCCATTAATAAGTACACTTTGTGAACATTGGCGGCCACACTGATAGGCGCACTTTAAAATGCGTGCATTATTTTTCCACTACGTTATTACATTTTCTATGTAATATCAATACTCAAAATACATGAATATTCATTAATAATTTCATTAAAACTTCTGTGTTAACACTAGTTTGCGGCTAAGGTTGGGTCAAGGCAGCCCTTCAGGGCCACAAAGCAGCACCCTTGCTTACTGACTATGGGGAAATGTCAGAGCCACAGAATGGCCATCCATTACCCTTGTACACTGCCAGCTACAGTCTCCTATGTGTGATTTTGTGTTTGCTTTCGAGATAATAGGACAATTAAGGCATAAAACTGTAAACGTAGCTTCTATAGAAGAGCCCCTTCATCCAGCTCGCGACCCATAAATAATTGTATTAAGTTCTTTTAAACATTCACATTGTCCTTGAGAGCGGGAGCAGCGAGTACAGTGAAGATACTTTGACGAAGTAATCACGTTTCTCCTACAGATGCCAGTCACATTTTGGAATCAAATGTTTTAACATGCACAAAAGACTTTTATCATGTTGGATTTTCACACTTGTCCGCGTCTACACAGATCTTTTACACAGTTAAAGAAAACACGTCCCTTCTAATTTAATACATACAACAGTTTTTGTCACCCGGGGCTCTCCTAGGAGCAGTCACAGTGATGCAAACTGAGCGCGTGGCCTCTGTGATTTGAATTAGTCAGCACGTGCAGACGTTCTAAATACGTCTTCGCGGGAAACTGTTTAGGGTTGAAGGATCAGTATAGAACCTTCCTTTTTGGCATTCTCTACCAAGTGCAATATTGACTTTGAGAATGATTCTGCAAAATTGCCATTGACGTATTTTTTCATTAACTCAGCAATAAAACAGGAGTGGTATTTGGATTTAGCTTGAGCTGGGAAACAGAAGCCGTTGTACTTCAGGTTTTACATGGAATGCAATAAACTCCTTCTTAATGCATCTTTATAAACTTAGATAATTCACCCAACAATAAATCAAATCCATGTGAGATGATTGTTGTGTTTATAGCCTAGCTAGATGTCTCAAATAGTACACATATGCACTCACTGCTCTGGTTTTTCTTATGTAAATGGCTACACACTGACAATAACAAATGATAAATCATACTTTTCATATGTCTGCAGAGTTAAATATTTGAAGCATGTGCGCCGGAAATACCCAGGCTACATATAAACAAGCACTTGCAAAGCTCTGCAATATCTGGCTCAACAAATGTACTATGGTGTTCCTGCGAGGACAATTCAGACAGTGAAAGATCCTTCTCCTTATGAAGTTTTAGATTTTGATTTTTTTTAATAGGCAAATGAGATAACAAAACAATTTCAAGGTATATCTTTATAAATGTTATGGCTTAAGAACATATCGCTTGTCGAAGCCAAGCATTTTGCTAACTATTAAAAAATATAAAGACTGAGGAAAGGCCATTTGCTACGCTATATATGGGCTCTTACTTCTGGAGTGTAGAAGGGGATTCTGGCATTAAGGGCCGCATTAGAAGTGCCTTTTAATCAGCCACCAAAGTGCATAAAGAAAAGTATGGGCACTGGAATCTTAAGTTCAGTGGGGGTGGGGTCTTTCTCTTACAGGTAACTACATATAAAATAATGTGCACGCTTTAAATGCAAAATAAATGCAACTTAAATCAATCTGTGGGCAATGCATTTTCTGGTAGGAAACCTCAGTGGATTAAACTGATCACTTCAGATGTCTATGGGTGTAACCGGATGGTGAATTATTGGAATCTTGGTCGGTGCACTAGGGAAATAGTGAGGTGTATTTGTAGTGCTAAGAGGTCTTACAGAGACCACTGTGACTACGACATTAATTTAACACAGTTTAAGGTTGCGCACTGTATAAACAGACTGGTGCAAAATGTGCAAAAGGATTGTTTAAATGTTTATAGTGTATCAAAAGCTATGTTTTTAGTAAAATGCTGACTGTACCTAGAGTAAACTATTTTTATAGGTTTCTGTTAAAACACCAAATTCCTGATTATATCAATTAAAGGCTGTATTGGCTTCCCAAAAGCCTTTAGATTTGCTGATTGAGCAATTTCACATATTTATATTTCTTTCAGGTAGCTTGAGGTGCGAAGGAGTGTTTCTCTAGCTGCCTCTCACTTCACAGTAGACAAGCCCATTTCCCCATTCAACCCATGGGAACTGCTGTTTTATTAAATAAAGTATTGAAACTGTTTTGGTCAGATTAATAAAGATTGTGAACGTTGTTCCCTCATTCTCCTGCCCAATTTGACCTTTGTCTTTAATTCCAAAGGGGCCAGATGTAACGTCCTTCTCAGAATTACGAGATCCACGGATTTACTATGAATCAGTATGTTCCACCAGCCAACATTACTTCCCCAAACAGGCAAAAACTCTAAGTGAAACTCTGTGACAAAATGAGAACTTTCTAGGATTCAGGTACAGAGTTGCTAATTCCCATGGTAGTTCCTCATTTCTGAGGGTAACTGCGGGGTACAGATCACCATACCCCCGGTATTTCCCCACATAGTTACTGATACCCATGCTGTTGGTATCTCTGGTGAGGGAGAGGGAATACCTAGAGAAAAACCGGGGCATTGATAATGAGGCCGTAAGGGTGGTAATAAACTAACCTTTAACATTGCATTCGTTTATATTACATCACAAATCTGATCATAATGTACACCTCATCTGCCCCAGGAGATTATAAAACAGGAACAATTATCCAAGGATTTACACTCTAGAGGACTTCTTACTTAAAATTCTTGTACTTTTTTCCACCCTCACCTGACTTCATGTATCTCAGGCTGCTTTCCTATGATTCAATCTTGAGTCTAGCTGTGAAAGAAGGACAGTGATTTAGTCTCGGCCTGAATCCCTTTACAAAGTACCTCTGAAATGATAACTAGTTAGATGCGGGAGGTGGAGAGACAGTATTTGTTGACATTCTGCTATTAAATCGCTCTGCCCATCCCAGTCTAATTGCTACCAAACCTCATAAAACAGAAGCAGTAGATTGCCAGCTCCCATGAACCACTCCCTTGTACCACTCAAAGTCCTTCAACTTTTCAACTACACAACACTCAGAAGTGTGGTCCCATATTGGACTGACTGAGCATGGTGCATCCTGAGGTTAGTAAAGGTAGTGATCTTATTCCAGTAATTTATGGTGCTTTATGAAAGCCAGTTACTCAGACTTTTCCAGACTATCCCTGCAAACGTTATAGAGTCACAAATAAAATGTTTATCTGTCCATTAATCCTTTGAATTACAGGAAAATAAGAGTTTCTAATCCACAAATCACAATCTCACTGAGCCAATGATACAACATCTTTTCTGTATTAATATTATCTGCACCACACATTCAAGCTGGTTGGACACTGCCTTTGACAAGTGGATTACATGCATATCCCTCCATTTGTTATTTGAAGTTTCTCACTCCATAAATGAGATCGCTAAACATCTGGAAGAATCTCTGGGGCACCATGGAAACATACGTGGCTTCACTCTCACCATTGGGGTTTGTAGATGGCACATATATTGCCATTAAGGTGCCGACTGGTGCTTTTTCCCTAATTCAATAGTAAAAGAGACACCATCATTAGCATCCATTTCATATGCGATGTAAGTCTACATTTGACCTCATACTTTACAACAGACCCCAACCACTCTACTGCCTTCAAAGCAACAATGGTGTTGTTAAAGCAAATAATTGATGATGCCATACTCCGACCCAGCAAACACAACAGGGAAACTTATGGCAAGCCATATGTCCAGATACAATGTACAATCATGCAGACCATTAAGATATCCAACTAGAAATTCATATCAAAAGAAATTCATAGATTAATAGGATGTACATAAAGACATTCATATATGTAGCAGTCGTGCATGCTATTTAAAGGAGGTAATCTGCTGCAGGTCTGCCTTACGCTACATGACATAGCTCTCAATATCTGGGTGATCAATGCCCTACTACAGCTTGACAAATGGTAGGTGCCTCCGTATCCCAGCAGTATCATGTCATCTAGTACAAAGGTGCATCCTCAATCCATTCTTATTGACTGACCACGAAAAACCTGTTTTTTTATTAGAATGCCCACATGGAGGTCATGTGTGACAAGTTGCGTTCAGCTACCTTCAGGTATATAAACAGAACTTAGCATATCCCCATGACACCACACTTTCAATAAACAGATGAAACAACTCCTATTTGTTAAAAACTTTGCAATTCTGCCACAAAATTAATTATTGAGCACAAACATTAAACCTGTCATGCTAGCTTGGATTCGTCAACAAATGTGTGTAAGTAATATTTTTTAGTGCAAACGTAGCCAAAAGGCAGGGGATGTTGTATAGGGTCAAAGGCAAAAAGGTAAAATCTGCAGTTATGTAGTGACTGAAAGTAAAGACTGGTTCTGAGACGAGGGGGAATGTTACTACATCGTGATGCTGCGTTCATTAAAGTGGTCCTGAATTGGCCCAACGCTGAGTTAGAGGACACAGGATGTAATTTCAGATCAGATCAGATTTCAGGTTTTGTTTTTTGCAGTGCTGTCAGTAAGATATTTTAATCCTATAACATTATGTACAGGGAAAGCAAGAAACCTCCTAAAAACCTAATAATTGAGGATGTGCCTACCACAATGTGTACAAAAACTATCCCTTACAAAAGTTACACTGAAGCTACACTGTTCAGCCATTCTTTTTTGCTAGAGGAAGAGTAGTCAAAATCGTGAATAAAATTATAATACCAACACGGAGTTAAAGGAAGACCACCTAGTTTATGCTTACAGAAGACAGGCTCAATATTCATATTTGCCGGTAGCATGGGCCATCTTAGAGCTGCCGCTAAGGATTCGTGGTAGCAAGAAAGAAATTGGGTCAAATGGTGAAATGGAAACACTCATCAGTTTCCTGTCCTTCAAATAAATTGGATTGTCAGTATACTTCTTTTCACAGGACTCTCTCTTCGATCACCACCGAGTTCTCATTTATACTTTATCAACGACCCACGTGTTACTCTTGTGCACACTGCAGTTATAGAAGCAGAAAACGGTGAATGAGTTTGTTGATTTGTTTTTTTTGTATACAATCGTAGTTGCTCCCATTCAAATATCACAGTTTCATGGCTTTTTCCTTTTGTGTGAATTTATTGTCCAACGTCCTCTATTAGGGATTAAAGTCTTTCCTGGCACATCCTACCATTAACTGCTACAAGTCTCTTTACTAAGATTTTTGGCTTATACAATCCATGAAATTCTGCAGTGGGATTAATCACAAACATAAAAAAGTTGGGCACTCACAGCAGTCCTGTGATTTCTGAACTGCCACTGCAAGGACAAACATTATGGGGCAAATTTATGATTTTGTTTTGGGTTGCTCCACTTTTTTTTGGAGCGGCCCCAATGCAAAATCATTTTTGGCACTTACTAAGCCACACAGCCACTTTGCATGGTTTGGCAAATAAAAGGTAACGCAAGGTAGCACTTAGTGCTCCCTTGCATTACTTTGAGTTAGGTAGGCTTTACATGGGTGGATCATGGGTGTTCCCTTGCATCCACCCATGTATTTTGATGCAATCCCAGATTTAGAAGGACTTGTAAACCTGGGTTTGCCCAATATTGTGTGACTACTCGAGTGTTATAACGAGGAGAAATATCCATGCATTCTGCACCACACATAGAAAGAGGAATACGCCTCTAAGGATTGTTTTTCTACAGGATGGTATCACTTTCTATACAAAACAATCCTGCTGATAACAGAGACAACCTTGCAGTACATAGACTACAACACACCAAGTTATTTAGCAGAAGATTGGCAGTCAGGTTACCCCCTGTCCAAGCAAGGACCCTCACTATAGTCAGGGTAAGTCAGTCACAATTCTAATTATCCTGGGCCCACCCTCTGGTAGCTTGGCACTGAGCAGCCATGCTTAACTTAGAAGGCAATGTGTAAAGTATTTGTGCAATAAATCATACAATACCACCATATAGCACCACAAAAATACACCACACAGTGATAGAAAAATATATAATATTTATCTGATAAGATGCAGGTCAAAACAATTAAAATGTAATAAGTAGATGTTGAGATATCACTGTAAAAGGGATATAAGGTGTCTTAAGTCTTTGCAAAACAAGTAAATGTCTCTTAAAAACAATAAAGGTCTCTTGCAAGCACAAAGTACCTGGTTAGCATTCAAAATCTCCACAAGGGACCACAGAGGAGGCGATGCGTGGAAAACGGGGAGGTGTGCTTTAGTTTCACCCCTACGCACACCAACTTGCTTCATTATTTTCCACGCAGGGGAAGGCTTTGTGTCACTTTCCGGCGTGCAGACTCGGTTCCTCTTCGGGTTGCAGGGTTTTCTGGCGCTCCGGGGACTGTGCGTCGAATCCTGGGCTTGTGGAGCAAAGTCACAAGCGCTGTGTCGATCCAGTGGGCGTTGGGTGGAAATTTCTTCTGCACGGCAGGCGCTGCATCAATTCCTCTCTGGAAGTCGGGCTGCATCATCCCGGGTCAGCTGTGCGTCGATTCGGTGGGCTGTGTGTCAAAGTTCCAGTCACAACTCAGGCACGCGTCAATCTTCTCCTTGCAAAGTCACGCTGCGTCATCCCGGTTCGGCGTCCGGTGAATTTCTCACCGCGGGGCAGGCTGTGCGTTGAATTTTCACCACACAAGGAGTCCAGTTGCAGGAGTGAAGTCTTTTTGGTCCTGAGACTTCAGGGAACAGGAGGAAAGCTCTGCCCAAGCTCTTTGAAGAGCACTTATCAGCACAGCCAGAAGCAGCAAGGCAGCAGGGCAACAGCAAGGCAGCAGTCCTTGTCAGAAAAACAGTCCCAGTGAGTCCTTTGGGCAGCCAGGCAGTTCCTCTTGGCTGTTCTGGTTCAGGGATTCTTCACCAGCAGGTTTATTGTCCAGAAGTGTCTGAGAGGTAGAGTGTCTACCCCAAGAAGTGTCTGAGTTGGTAGGGGCAGAAGCCCTTTTTTATATACCCAAATGTGCCTTTGAAGTGGGGGAGACTTCAAAGAATGGCTTAGAAATGCACCAGGTCCCCTTTCAGTTCAATCCTGTCTGCCAGGGTCCCAGTAGGGGGTGTGGCAGTCCTTTGTATGAGAGCAGGCCCTCCACCCTCCCAGGCCAGGAAGACCCATTCAAAATGCAGATGTATGCAAGTGAGGCTGAGTATCCTATATTTGGGGTGTGTCTGAGTGAATGCACAAGGAGCTGTCAGCTAAACCCAGCCAGACGTGGATTGTAAGGCACAGAAAGATTTAAGTGCAGAGAAATGCTCACTTTTTAAAAGTAGCATTTCTAAAATAGTAATATAAAATCCAACTTCACCAGTCAGTAGGATTTTCTATCACCATTCTGGACACACTATATATGACCTTCCTACTCCTTTCAGATCAGCAGCTACCACTCAAAACAATGTATGAGGGCAGCCCCAAGGTTAGCCTATGAAGGGAGCAGGCCTCACAGCAGTGTAAAAAAGAATTTAGGAGTTTTACACTACTAGGACATGTAAACTACACAGGTACATGTCCTGCCTTTTGCCTACCCAGCACCCTGCCCTATGGGTTACCTAGGGCATACCTTAGGGGTATCTTATGTGTGTAAAAAGGGGTGTTTTTAAATGCCAAGTCGCATTGGAGGTGAAACTGCACACGCAGACCATGCAATGGCAGGCCTGAGACAAGGTTAAGGAGCTACTGAAGTAGGTGGCACAACCAGTGCTGCAGGCCCACTAGTAGCATTTAATCTACAGGCCCTGGGCACATATAGGCGGTCATTCTGACCGCGGCGGGCGGTGGTCGCCGCCCGCCATGCGGTTACCGCCGAATGACCGCACCGCGGTCAAAAGACCGCGGCGGTCATTCCAACTTTCCCGCTGGGCCGGCGGGCGACCGCCAAAAGGCCGCCCGCAGACAGTGAAAATCTTTGTGGGGCCCTGTTAGGGGGCCCCTGCACTGCCCATGCCAGTGGCATGGGCAGTGCAGGGGCCCCCAGGGGCCCCACGGCACCCGTTCCCGCCATCCTGGTTCTGGCGGTGGACACCGCCAGAAACAGGCTGGCGGGAAGGGGGTCGGAATCCCCATGGCGGTGCTGCAAGCAGCGCCGCCTTGGCAGATTCCCTGGGCCAGGGGAAAACCGTCGGGAAACCGCCGGTTCCCCTTTTCTGACCGCGGCTTTACCGCCGCGGTCAGAATAGCCCAGGAAGCACCGCCACCCTGTTGGCGGTGCTTCCGCCGCCCTTCGCCATGGCGGTCATGGACCGCCAGGGTCGGAATGACCCCCATAGTGCACTCTACTAGGGACATTTAAGTAAATTAAATGGTCCAATTGAGTATGAGCCAATGTCATGTTTTAAGGAGAGAGCATCTGCACTTTAGCACTGATTAGCTGTGGTAAAGTGCGCAGAGTCCTAAAGCCAGCAAAAATGAGGTGAGAAAAAAGAGGAAGAGGGCAAAAGGTTTGGGGATAACCCTGAAGAAAGGCCATTTTCAACAATAGGGAAAACGAGAAATTTCAGAGACAAATAAGCACTGATGCTTCAAATTCAAAAATTAAAAAACCAAGAAAACTAGTTGCATGTTATGTTCTAAAGCACTATCACATGGGAAGGTATCCCAGAGCCGAGCAGGTGTGGCTCTAGCCTTACCAAGGGCAGTGGTGTAGGGGAGTTATTGGAAAAGGCCGGTCTTTAGCATCTTGTGTACCCGAGCAAAGGGTTAATCTCATTGCCTGCTTGCCTACTAATAACAATCATTGTCCATGAGGAGATCTCTGTGGAGATCTCAGTCCTTCAGTGCACTCTCCTCTGCACAACCATCGCCCTGAGGAGGACTCTGCTGTCAAACTGATGTGGCACCTGCTACAGAAAACTGAAAATAGATTCTAATGTTTGGATGTTGCCTTAAAATGTTTTGGTTTCTAACATAATTTTAGGAGAAACTGATGCAGTTGAATCCACCTGTGTGGGATTATCAGTGCTGCAGACCACCGCAATGTTATTATCGTTATTATTACTGAATGTATGAAACACTCATGCCTCAGCAATGTTTCAGAAAGCAGAGATCTGTCTCCCACATGGAAAAACACAACCACAGATTGAGAAACAAAAGCAAATTAAACCGAGCATACAAAAACAACAATTATAAGCAAAAGGCACAGTTGTGCACAGATGATCACGCTGGGAACTGAAGAATTATTAACCAATTTCGGCCATCAAATGACAGTGAGCGGAGAGCAACATAATCTGAAAAGAGCCCTGGAAGAATCGGGGAGAGTTGTGAGTGGGATAGGCTACGAGTAAATGCTAATCAGCGGGAAAAGCCATTGACATGGCGAAGGCATGAAACAAAATGAGTCCACGTGGCATCGCCTCGATCTCCATGCCCGCGTGGGCTTTTAGGGATTCTTTCATGCAATCAGTTCATCAGTGGGGAATTCTGGCATTAACATCTTGGGCCTCTGAGGTGTCACGTCCTCCCAGCATCCAATTCGAAACACAGTTTCCGGCTCCAACAATGTGAAGCCTCCCAACTGGGCAGCAGATGTGAAAAATGCATTAGCAGCCATTTTGCAACTCGTAAAATATGGTCTAGGCCGCTCTTAAGAACATGTCTTTCTGTAATAAGAATATGTGTCAGGATGAGCAGAATTTATACATGAAGCAAATGAGAATATGTTTTTTCGTAAAAAGCCGGATGGGTGTGGTTTTCACCCGTGATATTTTATATTGTTTCATCACGGTACTAGCCTAATTCAAACAAAATTAAACAAAGTGGTAGTTTTAAATTTCCCAAGTGCCAGCCGCTGTTCAGCACTAATAATCTGAATAATATAAATAAATACGGTCTATTCAGTTCCGTGCTGGCAGTCTTCTGGGTAAAACTGACATTCTGCAGCATTCGTGAAGATATTAAAATCAATATATTATAAAAGGGAAAGCGTTTAGTAAACATAATCTATTGAACTTCTGTCGTTGGGTTCCTGGGAAAGGAATATCAGAAAGGTTAGTTTTGCATATGGGTGGAGCGTAATATAATCCCTCAGGGCAGATGCCAGCAGGCTTCCGTTTTTCTCTTCCTCTTGTATTATGTCAGTGTGCTTTATACCGGTTGGCTTACTTTACATTTAGAAACAAAATTAGCTTTCTTACAGCAACCCTTCATTAAAAAGTGCAGCTGTATGATGAAAAGGATAAATTATCTAGTTTCTTAATGCATTTTTGGATTTGAACAATCTCTTATTTAATTCCCTCATTGCTGTTGATTTAGAGGTGTTGGAAAATGGGTTATTGGTAAGGGCAGGTAAGTACCTACGCTTAGCAATAGGCCACTAACCTCCACTTAGGTCCAGTTAGGTCTCAGTAAATTAAACCCAGCTCAACCCTTGGTAGCTTGGCAACGACTGACAAGGCTTAATTTAGGATACAAAGCGTAAAGCATTCAAATATCACAAAACAGTAATTAAATAAAACACAGGAAACAGTTTAAAACCCCCAAATTACTTTATAAAAATAGGAAATATTTTCAGCTTTAAAATGACCCCAAAACAAATAAAATCGGATAAGGGGAACCGGAGATATGAATTTTTAAACAATTATTGCTTTCGAGAGCATAGAAACAAAAAGCGCCAATCTGGTCATCTGGTCGCACCTTGACCATGGCAAAGTCAAAGTTTAAGGCCGACCGCGATGGAGCCCGTCTCGGCTACAGCCCGCAGCAGGCCTCGGCCAAAAGTTTACCTTAGGACTTAGTCATTTTTCTGAAGATTTTCTTCAGCGGGACGACCCTGCCAGTCTAATCCGACCTCCTGGAACTCTTCCTCAGATACGCGTCGTGGGAGCCCTCGGTGGAGATTTTTACCTTCGGATTTTGTCATTTTTTTTAGGTGAAAATCCTTCGACCGGGGCAATCCTGGATCTTGATCCGACGTCCTTGGAGCCCTCCTCGGATACTCTGGCTGGGAGGTCCCGGTCAAGTTCCTACGTTCGGACCTAGTCTCTTTTTTGGAGATTTTCTTCATCGGCACAAACCTGCAAGTCATGCTGGGTCGCGGTTGAGGCAGGCCAGCTAGAGTTGCCGCAGCGGGTCGGTCCCTCTATGGAGATTTTTTTCCTAAAGTTCTCCAAAGTTCTCCAAACTTCTGGATCTTTTTCCAGATGTTTTTTTAAGGTTCTTTTGGGGTCCACAGCTCACCCCAAGGTTCCAGAAGCTCTGAGATGCTCCTTGGGGGTGGGGACTACAACTCCCAGAGTGCACCTGGCACAAACTCCTTTTTGGCCACTGGGCAGTGGTCAGCTGGTTGGTTTCTTCAGGAGTTGGTGCAGGGGACTCTGGTTAGAAATTTTTCACCTGTAGCAAACAGGGAGTCCCTCCTTGAACCAGTTGAAGCCAGGCAAAGTCCTTCTTGTGGTGAAGCCCAAGTGTGTAGCTGGTGCAGTCCTACAGAGTGCAGTGTCCAGGTGCGGGCCAGGGGTTCAGCAGGGCAGTCCTTCTTCTCCTGTAGTTCTTCCTTGTTGGAATCTGATGGGGATCTGAGGCATGGGTGCAGGTCTGCCAGTTTTATCCTTGCTCCTGGGTGAAAAACAGGGGGGTCCTGGTTCTCCAATCAGCTCCAGGGTCCTTCCCCCTATGATGACCACTTCCTGGGAAGTGTGGCAAAAATCAATCCCAGGGAGCAACATTCCTCAAAAATCCATTATGGCTGAAAGTGATTTTTGGAGGTTACATCTGGCTGAGCCCACCCACTAGTGTGGCTAAAAATCCTAAACACACCCCTCTCCTAATCTAATCAAGGGGGCACCTAATTGTCTGGGTTTGCAGGATGCGAGGGTGTTGCTGGGTTGCTCCAAATGTCTTTCTCTGACTTTGAAGACCAGTTTGGCAGCCCTCCCCCTTCCTGCTTCACCGTCTGCTGAGGTGAGATCTTCTTCCGCAAGGCACATCTCTTTGTGCTGAGCCAGGCCACTTCACACCTCATCAAGACAGCTTGGCCAGGCTGCCAGAAGCTGGCCAATCAGAGCACAGAAGCAAAAACACTGCAGGGCTGAAGTTGGCAACTTTTCAGGTAAAGTTTAAAACTCTTTACCTGAACAAGTTATATTAAAAAGTTGTGGAATTTATTATAACAATTAATTTGATACCAAACTTCTGGTATCTGTTACTTAACGAGACTTTTAAAATTAAAATAAAGTCTCCCCATTCTAGCCTATGGAGGCCATTCACTACAATGAGGGAAAAACTAATTTGGCTGTTTTACCTCACCAGTGCTTATAAAACTATTTTTATAAGGTCCCTGCTTATAGTTACATGGCACCCAGCCCTAGGGGCGCATGGGGCACACCTTAGGGGTGACTTATATGTAAAAATAAGGTAGTTTAAGACTTTGGAACTACTTTTAATTCCAAAGTCGAATTTGCATGTAACTTTCATTTAAAAGCAGCCAGCAGGGCAGGCCTGCTTTCAAAATGACACTGGGCACCTCAGCAGTGCACCAATGGGGGCACTACCTATGCGTGGGTCCCTAAACCTCCATGCCCTACCATATACTAGAGACTTATAGGTAGGTTAATTTTGCCAATTATAATTTGCATCTCCACTGTACACAGAGCACTGGCCCTGGGACGGGTAGGCAGTACCCAGGGCACAGCCAAGAGTCAGTAGCCACCAGTACCTGTCCAAAAAGTTTGGGGGTTACCAGGGCAAAAATGAGGACTCACAAGAGGCAGCTACATGAGGTCTAGGTATGGCAGAGAAGCTTTAAGGATCCTGCTACAAAAATATGGCAACACAAACATGGTCATAGATAGAATGCTTGAATACATCTCAGACACTGGCAATCGCTCGGACCACATCCCACTCCGTTTTTCACTCACCATGCTATCTCAGTTTGGACCCAGCAATATGCAAATCGGTCTTGAGTCTAGTCCAGAGGGAACATTCCAACCCAGGCTGCAAGGCCAGGTCCTCCCCGAACCAGAACTGAAGCATCCCTGGACCAGTTTTGCCCTTATTAGTCTTCATCAACCAGGTATAGTTGAAAAAAGCTCTGAGGGTGGTCAGCAAGGAGTTAGAAATAGGAATATGTGGATTGTTGGAGTCCAGATATGGTCTGAGTGGCCACTTTAAAGGGGAGTAATTAAACCCTGATTGGCTGGTCACAACATGAATAATATGTAGTGGCAGCCATTCCAGGATTGCTTCCTAATTGAAATTAAAATGCATTGTAGTGAATGCTGTCATTAGTTGGTGGTGTTAAAGTCAGTTTAGGGATTCTTGTGATTCCTCAGATGACCTTAGTATGTGAAAAATGCTGCCCCCCGTTGAAATTTAATGAACTACAGGCTGATTTCAGAAATGTGGTGCTGCACTTTCCTTGTGCTCTTTAGGGCCCCCTAATGCCACCATGTGCACTACGTATCTAAGATACAATGCACCATGTAATTAAAGGAACTAGCATCAAAAAATTTTATGCTAGTTCAGAGCTTTGCAGGATTAGTGTCAAAAATGTGGACACTAATCCTGCAAAGCTCATTGAGGCCCATTGAAAACAATGGTGTGCCTCCCTTTAACACCTGCTCTGAGCAGGCGATAAAAGTGCCCAAAATAATGATGCAAAGAAATTTCTTAAAAAATCTCCTAACTGGGGAACTCCCCCTTTGCATACATTATGCCTGGCGCAGGTATAATGTAATGCAAAGGGTTACAAAGTGGCACAATGCTTGCATTACGCCAATTTGTAAATTTGGTGTGGAGATTTTGGCCTCATTGGGCCACATTAGTGCCAATAAAAATGATACTAATGAGGCGCAAGGAGGTGCTAGGGGCTCTTAAATCAACCCCAATGTTTGAGAGAAAATGGTTTTCTCTCATGATTTTCTCATAAATGAAGGTGCACCCGAATCTAAAATAACAGCACATTTTCTAAAAATTTAGATTATGTGCCACAGCCATGTGACAATATAGTTCGAAATTCTGAGGGAAACATTCTTCCAACAGCAGCAGTAGCCTGTCACATGATTCCCCAGAGTTTTACTGCAGCTTCCCACCATGTTCTAATGAATAACTGGAGCACTGATGTTCTGTATTTATGAAAAAGGTGTGGCATGTCATGCACTCACCTGGTTTCAACCTCAGGGACGACACTGGAGCTGATGCTGGACCTCCACTCCCTCTCAGGAAGACTCAGGGCCCAGGGATGCTACACCTAGATCCAGCCGGCTTCCGGAGGTGGAAGGGGTGAAGGGACTAAATAAAAAATTAAAACTTGCAGTACAGGTTCTTCTCAGCTATTGTACTACTCTGCTGAACAGGATGTGTCACTCCTGGGACCTTCTGGGTTTGCAAAGATTAAAGTTTAGGGGACCACCATCTCTGGTGTTGTGAAGACACAATACAATAAGAATAGGTAATTGCCATCAATACCTTTACAAGCCTTTACACAATTTGCAATGCACTGCTGTAATACCCAACACTCACAGGTTCCTTTGTAATCACAGCATAACAGCAGAATAACCAGGTACTTGAATGAGATTCTTTTGGGACTCTCGAGGAAAAACTCAGAATACTGATTGGAGGCTATGACACTCCCGGGGTAACTCAGAACAAAGATTGGAGTTAATGGCATTTCCAAGGTAATACTCAGTACATTGATTGGAGTTGGGGATTCTTCCAAGGAATATTAGAAACAAGGTTGCTCTCAGTACATAGTTTGGGGGTAACACAAACTCCCAAGGTAGGCTAGAAACCAAATTATACTCAGGAATAAGTTATAGGTTACACTCGGTACATTGCTTATATCGGAACAAGGTTGCACTCAGAACAAGGTTCGTGTTACTGACACTCTCAAGGTTGTATTCGGTACATAGGTTATACTCAGAACAAGGTAATACTAGAAACAATGTTATACTCAGCACAAGGTTTGGAATTACTGAAACTCCCAAGGTATGCTAGAAAACAAGATTACCCTCTGTACATAGACTGAAGTTACAAGGTTCATTCAGAATTCAGCCTCTAGTCCATTAGCAATGCAATTCAAGTGCCAAGGTTTGGGGAGAGGGTCTGGATTAAGGGCAAGCAATGAGAGCTGAAGGAGAATTATGGATAAGGAACTGGAGAAAAGTCTAGGGTCTTGAAACAGTTGATAGACAGTCCTGCTACTACTATAAAGGATTAGTGTGCATTATATTGCAAAAAAAGTACTTCGCCTTGTCTAGTACTTTTACAGGAGTTTGAGGATGGCAGGCTGGTCGGTGTAAGAAGTTCAGGAGGAGGAGGAATCTTAGCTCATGTAGGGAGACACTGGAAGAGTCACAGAAGTCTGGATCATTGAATCATCAGGCAGGCTTGAAAGACTAGAGCACTGTGAGTTTCCAGGTTGTTCAGGAGATGAGTGCAGGGGTGAAGCTTGCACTTCACAGGAAGTAGGAAGATCCAAGCGACTCAGGAGGTGAGTACAGGGACATTTCTTGTGCGGGATGGGTACAGGTACCAGGCTAAGCCCCAGTGCAGGCTCAAAGGAGTTACACAGGAAGCCACAGTGTTCCAGAAAGGCATGTGTCCCAAATGGCAGTGTGAAATATTCCAGCAACCCTGGGGAAAATCATATGCTACATGCAACAAATATGAGGCCTAGCAAGTGTTTTGCTTTCACTAATGACCAAGCTGAAAACAATCTCTGGAATGCACTTCTTAGTTTAAAAAAGACATTTATTATTACTTCACCACAAGGTTCCTGAGAGAGGAGATTAGTAGGTTGGAGGCACACATTTAAAAATAGTCACAGCAATGAAAGGAAAATATATCAAAACGATTCTCAATTGCAATATACACAGCAAATATATGTGATTATATTATAACTTAACTGTCAAAGCAAAGAATAAAAGTCAAAATTCATCACTGTAGGGCCTATTACTGCTCGTCATCTTTCTCATGCCTGCAAGTTGATGACTCCTGTTCAACTGCGAGAAAGAGATCTTCCACCCTTACGGGACAGGTCAAGCAGCTGACGTCCGCTCCTGACTGAAGTCTCCGAAAATTCCCTAGCTGCTGCCCAGGGACACCTTTTATAGATTGAATAATGGAAAAGCCTGCTAAAAGGCCCTTCCCTCTAATAGTCAAAACATGCTGGCTACTGTAGGTCAGAGTTAGAAGAAAACAAGCGTTGAAAGTTGGCCAAGTTTTCAAGGCTGTCTTTTCCCAAGGCTGCACTAGAGAAAAACACAAAATATGCGCTTCCTTATCATGCTAGTGTTCGGTGAGAGAAAAACACAGGCTTGGTTTACCATGTGGAAAAACACAGCTCATCTGCAATGTCTCAACTGAAATGTCTAACGTCATGATAAAGCCAATAGGCAGCTAAACTGAATACAAAATGTCTATTGCCACGTTAAAGCCAATAGGCAGCTAAACTGAAAACAGAAGGTAATGTCTAATGCCACGTTAAAGCCAATAGGCAGCTAAACCAAATACAAAATGCAATGTGCTACTGGTGAACATTGAGCAACTAATATGCACAGTGGTGAAACACAACGTCAGTGGCCAAACATACTTAATGTCATTACAGCAAGTAGCAGGTACAAACCATAATTGACACCAATAAAAAGTACAATGGAACACTAAGAGGTTGATGATACAACCCAATCGTTCACAGTGGAAACATAACTATCCTAAATGGGCACGTGATATCTGCAGATGCTAATTAGACTAAACTTTCAGAGCAACAGAACAGGGGATCTTTAGTTCAGTCTTCCTGGGAAGGGGTGCCATAGAGTACTTGAGACAGAAAGTCACCACAGGAAAGAAATAGAAGGAGGCCACCTAGAAATGTGAGGGCAGCTATGAGATTTTAGGAACTTGAAACAAGATATTTTTAACAGCTCTTAAAATTGTGAAAGATAACTCTGCATATCTGCATAGGCACAGTACCCCCTTTCTACATCTGTTTACTCTGCCTAGCCATCCACTCAGTACCTCAGTGAAGAGGTGTGGCACAATGGTTAGAGTGGCAGACCCTGAAGCAGAGATCTGGCTCAAAGACCAGGGTTCAAGTCCCGCTTCGGCAGATCTTGGGCTCAATTCCCTTGGACCAGATAATTCTCGCCTCGGTGCCTAATCTAATTAATGGGTCCCACTCTGGGCAGTAGCTTGCTTAATCTCCACAACGGCCCCACCAGCGCTTGGATGCCTGGCTTCACTCTGGGGGTGCCCAGGAGTGGGCACCTCACAGGGAAAAGCCAGGAGGGGTTCCATAGTGGTATGAGTACAGCGCCTTGAGACCCTAATGGGTGAGTAGTGTGCTATACAAGTGCAAAGTTTACAGTACCTTAACAGCTCCCTAATATGAATATTGTGGTAGACAACTATGAATATATCTATTCACTGAAAAAAACAAAGGGTTACATGGACCTTATAGTTAGGAAATAGAATTTAAAAAATAAAGAAATTCACATAAAAACAAAGGTAAAAGAGATATTATAGTTAGGCTCAAATTTTAAATGTACAAAACTGTAGAAATTCATCTGTTATAGTTATCTCAAGTAACTATAACTCGGGCCCTACCGTAACTATAACTCAAGCTCCCTCCATCCAGTTTTTTCATCAAATAGTTTACTGCAAATATTACAATGATATTATCAATGATGTTCAAAAGATATCATGAATGTCCTAATTTGTGGTGTAATTAGTAGTGCATGATGAGGGTGTTATGTGTAAATTAAAAATTTCAGTGCCCTCAGGACCTGGCCCACCTGGGGGCTTCTTAAAGACAAGAGTGGGAGACTCCGCTTTAAAAAAGCCATGGATTTGTGGATCCACTGTGAATTCATGGCAAATTAATTTTAATAAATGCTTTTCTTCCCTTGGGGGGTTCCTTCTGGGACCGCAGCACCAGAGCTAAGGGGTTAGGGAATCCCTACCCCGGTACTTTTTTTTTTTTGTTTTTTTTTTGGGACTCATCTGAAGCTGATTTCCAAGATGGCTGCCAACACTTCCTTTTAGAAAAGTGTTGGCAGCCAATCAGTGCTCTGCATTTCCCTCCACAAGCTTGTCATTGTTTGTGAACCCTTTGCCCCTCTATTTAGTTTTCTTTTAATATTTCAAAAGGTAATGAATGGATTTCCACCAAGCAACAAAAAGCACTCTTTCTGGACCAAGTGCTACAGTTCTGCAAAATTTGGTGTAATTCTGTCCAGCGGTTCTGGTTGTCGTCGCGTCTAAAATTCCTATGAGAATTATAATGGGAAACGCATGTTTTTTGACCCCCCCGCTTTTTCTCACCACTCCTGCTTGACATATCACCCCAAAACTTTCAATGTACAACAAGATTCACAGAAACACCTTTTTTTAAATAAAATTTTGTGAGGATTCATCAAACAGCATCAAAGATATAAGCATGCCAAAAAACACTTTTTTCAATAGAAACATGGTCCAAACTATATCTGCCTATTGGTGACCGCCAGCAGTTATTATGTATACATACATATATATATATTTTTTTCCACTGGAAAAAGACTAAGGTTACAAAGTCATTATAGTTAGGAAATAAAATTTTAAAACTTTGAAAGTCACTTGAAAGAAACAAAGTTTACAGGGACCTTATAGTTAGGTTCACATTTTACTCGCACAAAACCATAGAATAGATATAGTTATGGTTATCCAAAGTAGTTATAATTCATGCACTAAAGTAACTATATCTTGCACCCCGTCATGCATAGTTATTTTATCAATAATTTTACTGCAAATGTTACAGTAATGTTATCAATAATATTTTAAAAGATGCCATGAGTGATGTAATATCTGGGGTAATTAGCAGTGCGTGGCGAGGGTGCTAATTATAGTTACCTTAGGGCACGCTTTATAGGGCACCTAGTGTGCAATGATGGGGACCGCAGGGGGAGCCTGAATGCCCTCACAGTCTCAGCCGGCATTGGTTCCACACATTGGGAGCTGGAAGAAATGCAGCTCCCTGTATGCAGGAGCAATCATTTCATCTGTTTCCCTGCCCGAGTGACTGTGGACAGGAAAACAGATGAACTCTGCTCCCAGTGAGCAGGAACAGTTTTACGGTTGCAACTTGCTGGGAGTGGAGTTAGTGTTTGCTCTCGCTTGGCAGGAGCTGTCGTAGCGCCACTTTAGAAATGAAGGGATGCACTGTATTTACAAAAATATGGCGCTCCCTTGTGTTTCCCCTAGCGCTGGCACTAATTTAGCTGCCTAGCGCCAACTCAAGCATCCTTGCACCATAGTGCAAGGGTGTCAGCGTTGAAGGGAATGATTGTTTATGTGCAGAAAGGTGTCCCTTCCTGCACATAAACAATTAATAATGGAAATTTGGAAAGTCCATGTCAGCTGCAGAACACAGCACACCTAGAAGTAGCAAATCTTCATTAATTAATGACTGTTTATGTGGAGTGTATTGACATCTTCTGTACACAAAAAGCAATTCATGGTGTTTTTCTCTTTCTAATATGCTGCAGAATGCAGCACACATAGAATAAGCAAAAATGAGGAGAAATAAAAGTATTTCTCCTTGTTGAGCCATACTAATGCCACCCCCGGGTGGCATTAGTTTTTGACGCTGCCACAGATTTAAAAATAACTGTAAACCTGGGGCAGCATCAAAAGCAATGGGTGTTGCAGTGGAACTCCCACAGCAACACTCATTGTATGCCCCTGTGCCGCAGAAACTGCATCGGAGGGGCCCATATTTACACAGTGGCATTAAGTCACAAAGAGTGGTTTAGCGCTGCCTTGTAAATATGGCTAGTGTACAGCGCCACCGGAACATCATAAAAAGTGACACTCCGGTGGCACTAGAGGCTTGTAAATATACCCCTAAGTATATATTATATACCTACCTACTCACCACTGTCATTTATGTACCATTTATGTGCAGAATGATTGAAATTGAAACCACTCTACATAGAAAGCAAATATCAACAAATATTATTTTACATGGGGAAAGCTTTCACCCTAAACTACTGTTGGCCAGTATACCATTTGGGGAACATATGTGTTAGAAATAGTTTGGGTGGTAAAGAAGCCATAGACCAATACAATAAAACAATACAGAACTGTAATGATGAAAGATATAAGAAGAGTTTTTTGGAAAAGAGCTTGGGGAAGATCAAAAATAAGATACAAACTGAACTGTTGTTCCCAAAATAGAATGTAGGTATATGAAAGAGGAAAACACCCTGAGGACGATAACAATGTTTAGCAAAGAAAGTGATTAAATAAGAAGAGCCTTTCAGAAACATTGGAACATCCTCAAAACAAGATACTGACATAGCTCCATTAATAGTAGACAGACTGTTGATGACATGCCGCAAAGTTCCATCATTGCAAGGTAAACTGGTCAGAAGCCATTTTTCACGAACATTGACAACTAATTGGCTCATGGAACAACCGAAAGGCTTTGTTAAATGCCAACAATGCTAAGCATGTCAAATTGGACAAACCACGAAAACATATCTGAATAAAGATCATGTAGAGACACCTATCAAAGTTAGGATCACATGTGATATGAGATTTGTAGTTTATGTGATCATATGCCATTATGGCTTAAAATATGTTGGCAGCACAAAATGTATGCTCAGAAAAAGAATATCGGAACATATTAAAGCTATTAAACATGTAGATTCGAAGTATGCAGTGGCCAAACATATACAAGAACACCAAAAAAGAGATTGGGGGATGCCGAGATACTATAGCATAGATCACACATCGGAACATGAATGAGAAGGAGACAGGACAAGTAAACTTCACCAATTGGAATCGCGATACAGTTAAGAACTAAAATTCCTTATGGGTTAAACAACGATGAAGAGATGTTTGTGCATCTATGAACAGTAAATCACCATGGTGGGTAACAAAGGAGGAGATAATCTGAGACACTTTGGAGTCAAATGAGCTGCTCAAAAGATCATATTTTGAAAAACGTTCTTATTTTTAACATTTTGGTACAGACTATAAATGATCTTGATTCATTTTACTCACAGAATTATAATCAGCAATTGAGTAATATAGTTTGTTTGCCTGTGTTTCACCCTAGTTAATTTAGATTTATAATTTGAATTCATAACTTAAGTTGCGGGACACATTTATACGGTACCAACCCAGTATTGTTGTGACTAGGAATTAAAAAATGTAGAGGTGACTGCCATGATCAAAGAACAGCAGTTGTGGTTGGGATGTATTTTAATGCCCGTTGTGATTATCATCTTGGAAGACACACATCATAACAAGTAGAGATTAACAAACTGCTATTATGAGCAGAATCGGGGTTACTAAATCCAGTTCATGAGTAAGAGGAATCTCTATATAAATGACGAGATGCACTCATTATAAAATGTCTTGAATGAAACATTTAAATAACCAGCTACTTTGGTTTACTGTGGGCCTTTATGTTTATGTATTTAATGTCTCTTTATTTAAAGTTCTTCACTGTTGTAAACTACATGTCCCAGAGTGCCTCATAATGGGGCAGTGGAACATAGAGGCATAAATAATGGCATTAAATAAGGACTAGCCAACTGTGAACAAGACTGTTAGGTTGAATCACATCAGTATGTTGCCAGTATATGAAATAAAGGAAGAAATCGTGCCAGTTCATCAAGTGCAGCATTATCTTTTTATTTGCTACAATATAACTAACTATCTATCTATCTATCTATCTATCTATCTATCTATCTATCTATCTATCTATCTATCTATCTATCTATCTATCTATCTATGTATTACCTAGGTAGTTATAGTAAGGACCTAGTTTCTATATAAAAATAGTTTTTTTAATTACCTATATCTTTGGCGCTGCTTGACAAATCTTCACAAAACTTTGCCAGTCACGTCAACTCCTGTCTGAAGAGTTTTCGGGTGATCTGTCCAGGAGGTGGCGAGAAAGAGGGGGAGTCCCAAAACACATTTTCCTCATTCATTTTTCCATAAAGATTTTGAACAGCTATACCGCTGAAACTACTGGACGGAAGTACACTAAATTTAGCAGAAAGTTAGGTCCTGGTCCAGAAAGCAACATTTTTATTGTTTTGGTGTAACACCGTTTAGTAGTTTTAGAGAAATTCAAGAAAATCCAAATTTGTCTATATAGGGACACAAAGGATTCACAAACCCTTCTGATCTTGTGCAGAGATCTGATTGGCTGCTAACACTTCAACAACAGGCACCATTGAAGTGTTGTCAGACATCTTGGGGCTCGGCTGAAGCTGAGTCTAAAAAAAAAGTAAAAAATAAAGAAAAAGGTACAAGGTACAAACACCCTGACCCCTTAGCTCTGGTGCTGGGGTCTCAAAGGGAACCCCAAGGGACAGAAAGCATTTATTTTATTTGTGCTGCGGCATTGCGATGGAGATGTGAATCTGTGGCAAAAGTTTTTAAAAATCGAAGTGCTGGCCACCATGCTTTGTCATTATAAAGCCTCTGGGGATGCCAAGTCCCGGGAGCATTTTTACAGTAATGGGGTTAGGGACCTGGCCCCTCCCATTTCCCCAGGGACTGCTACTCCGCCAGGGCTTATGATTAATATGCTGGTGGCGCGTGCCTCCCGCTGCCCTGGGGAACACCAGTTCCCTAGAGCTGTAAATATTGTTATGTAATATGATGGAGGGGGCAGCCCGGCCCCCTCCCGCCGCCCTCGGGCCCACCACCTCACTGGGGTGAATAGTAAAATATGTGCGGGGGCTGTGCATCCCCCTGAACCCGGAGGACCACCACTTCCTGGGGCAAAAATGTTTTAAGTAAGTGGGGGGGTCGCAATGGCCTCCCCCAGAGCCTCAGGAACCATCTTCCAGGGGTGAATTGTAAAATATAAGCGAGGGCTGCATGCCCCCCACTTCCTCTGGGACCACCACCCCTCGGGACAACTGTTTAAAACAATAAAGGGGGTCACTTTGTGCCCCTAGGGACCACCACCTCCTCGGGCCGGCTTCTGCTATGCCCCAAAGTGCCCACCCTGGGACATAGTTGTTTGATGTGGCTTGGCTGCAGCTCAGCAGTTGCAGCCAAGCCACAGCAAACACTTCACTATTTGAAAACGGGATCTCTAAAGCAGGTCCCACTGTCAAAAACTGAAGCTTTCATCTCTTTCATCTCTGTCCCCTGCACTCATGCAGGGGACAAAGATGAAAAGCTTCAGCAAGCATGGAGCTGCTATTAAAGTAGCTCCATGCATGCTGAAGCAATGGCACCACAAGGGAAACCTTGAGGCTTCCTCCGCGGTGCCAGATAGCCCACAAGGGCATTTTCATAAAATGATAAAATAAATAATAAATGCATATAGAAGGACTGTGGAGGAGCCCCAGAAGGCTCCCGGAGCGGTCCCAGATAGCCAATAAATGGCTAAGAAACAAATTGGCAAAAAATAAAAAAACAATAGCTCACTGTGAAGGTCGCTAGGCCTTCAAACTGAGCAATCAGAGTTTGAGTCTAGCCAGACTCGCTCGCCTTTTTTTTTTTTTTTAAAGTGCAAATTATTTGTATTTTAAAAATGACAGATACATCTTTTAATTTAAATTGTAGGGAAATATCTCATTCTCTCACTCCCACTTTTTTTCTCTCTCTGACTCTCTTCTAATCAATTTCTCCCACTCACACATCCACTCAGATACTTGCGCACCCACTCACCGACCAACTCACTCACCCACTAACAGACCCACTTAGACCTCTGGCACCCACTCACAGCCCCAGTCAGCCCCTCATGCACCCACTCGCAGACCACTCAGACATTTACACACCCACTCACAGACGCACTGACAGCCTCATGAACCCACTCACAGATCCATGCACACACTGACATCCCTCCTAAAAAAATGATGTACACACTCTCACACCCAGAGAGACACTCTCACAGCCACGCTAACCCCCAGATACACCCTCTCACACCTAGTCTGACAACCAGAGAGGCTGCTGTCAACTTCCGCTGCGCACGGCCAAAGGGTTGTGCACAGCATGGGGTTGGGTGGTTAGGAGGGGTTGGCCGCAGGGTCTGGCTGCACTAATATCTGTAAATCATATATATCAGACACCGTATGTTCAGGTGTTTGAGTCCTAAGGGCAGGGATTGGGTGTCGATTCATTTTGCCATAGAAATATTCCTTTTATTTCAGAATGCGGGTGAATTTGAATAAATTTACATATACTGCCATGGGACTGCCACTTGAGAATTGCAAAAACTATCCACATCAAGGCTTCGGTTGGACATGTTTACAATGGTTAAGACATTAACAGTAACATTCAACTAATCTTTCACAGGCGCATTAGTCATATTATCCCATAAGACCAGTTTTATATTATTGGACACAGTTGTTGTGTCTTCATTGATCTAATTTTCACACCAGGGCCCTCTTTGTTTTGTTTTGCCAGGCCTTAGCCTCTCCATTTCCTCTAAAATAGTAGATACACCCTGTAGTGTTGAAGTATTAGGTGTCTCACTTTAACCTGAGATGCTGTCTCTGGATATCAGGGAACTACAGCTGACAGTTCTAGTAGCAACAGTTTCATTGTGTTCTCTCTTCTTGTCACTAGAAACTCTACCATTATCATATTTCTTTGCAAAAGTATATATTTTACCTTCCTTCTAATCCATTTCCCCTTTTTATCTTCCTTAATTTCTTATCCGCTAAATTGATTTGATATTTTCAAATATCTCATTAAGAATATCATAATTCTTCTCGACCACCTCCATGGGTCAAGTCTCCTGATTGTTTTTTCTAACTTATCTATATCAGTCTGTAATTTTGACACTCTTTTTGTCAGCATGATTAATCAAAATATGCATATTTGTGAATGATGTATTTTGTAAATTGTCCCCCCATTCACTCAGTGATTCAGCATCTGGGTCTTCTAAAGTGGGGAAAATTAGAATCCACAACCCTCCAGGGATTCTACTATTGTCAAGATATCTTTGGAAAGTTTTACAGTCCCACCATCGTGCCAATGCTTTTAAAAAAAAAAATCTTTCCAACTGTTGAAATTTCACCCTAAGTCCTTCCTTGATTTGCATTTCAACACAATTCCTACAAATCACAGGTCTGTTAAAAAATAAGTCCTGTTCTAGTATTTCCCT
The DNA here is from genome assembly GCF_031143425.1 of Pleurodeles waltl. Taxonomy (NCBI): domain Eukaryota; kingdom Metazoa; phylum Chordata; class Amphibia; order Caudata; family Salamandridae; genus Pleurodeles; species Pleurodeles waltl. Next base: position 682,071,862 of record NC_090449.1, on the reverse strand, counting down.
TCTAGCCTGAAGTCTAGGCATATTAGTCACAAGATTAACAGTTATCACTTATAAAATTTTTACAAGGTAGGGGGCATGCAAGATGATTCTCAATTAACAATGTCAAAAGAGAAAAGCAGCAAGACCTCATTCTGCACCACCATGTCACAATAAAAACGAGCTCATGATGTGCCACACCCAAACACCTGCTTAAACAGAAAGTGAGAAAACCATCTATAGGTGATGCACCATCAACAAATATTCACAAGTCAAAAGGTGTCCAAAGAGTAATGAATCTTCTTTTATTTTCCTTAAATCTTCACAAAACAAGGTGCTCAAATTCATCCAAGGAATATTGAAATTCAAAGAAAAACAGCCAAGCAACGTGTTTCATTTACTTCATGTAAGCTTCTTCAGGGCTGTAGCATAAATAAACATGCAATTGTGATGCATAAGCCCTAAAAACATAATGTCCGTATATAATGTAGCTTATCACAAAAGTGATTCTTCAAGAAATGATACTCACCTGAAGTAGGCTTTATAATGTGAATAGGAATCCATAGCATAGGTCTGTGTTGTTGACAGAATATTTCACATTATAGGTGTGATCTGCCCTAAAGTACAGTTTTTCTCCACCTAGGCTGAGAGGGTCCAGCAAGGTACCAGACTGGTGGTACACATGTACCTCAAGCATAGGTTTACAGTCCCTAACATCATAGCTACACTCCATATGACACTTTAAGATTTTCTCAGCTCAAAATCAGATTTCAAGCCCTTTGCCCTCCTCCAATGGACCAAGGTAATTACTCCAATCCCCAGTAGAAGGATCAGATGCCTTCTCACATAATCAACCAATTCAGTCCTTAGCCTGGTTCCTGGTAAAGGAAGGGGTGTGGAGGATATCTGTATCTGTTAATTAACTTGTCCCACTGCACCTGAGGTGGGACAGCCCACACCCACAGAAATAAAGGAGGAGGGCCACAGGAGGAGTGCACCCTTGAAGTTTTGGTGAGAAATGATCCGGCAGTTATGTCAGCTAGAGGTATAGGCAGGGCATGGGGGTCAGAGCCTCTTTATTGATTTATTTGTGAATGGGCAGGGGTATGCATGAGGCACCCTCCCCAAGCACAGGTGTGCCCCTGGGGGCCCCTATCGTCCCAGGGGTTTGTCTATAAAAAAAAATGTCCAGAGACCCCATCCCCCAGGACCGAGCAAGTTCAGGGTGGGGTACGTTGTCTGCCACCTGTGCGTGTGGCCGTGTGTGGCTGAGGGTGAGCAAGGCACATTGGGATCTCATCTGTCTGCCTGCACTCCTTGTGGGCACAGGAGTGCACTACAGAAAAGAAATTGCTCTGATAGAGAGGAAGCAGAACCAAACCTGTGCTGCCTCTTGTGTGCGGCCTTGGATGTGTGCACACATGAGTGCCTGCTGGGGCTTGGGGCTACCCCTGAAGCTCTTAATGAAGCACAAGCTTATGGGTAACAGAAAAACAAAGAAATAAAAGAGAAAAAGGGCCTCCTGCTTCCTGCCTTGGGCAAGTGAGAAACCATTCATAAAATATGCATTCTGCCGAGCCACAGAGTGCCACATAAGTCCCTACGAGGGCCATCATTTGTTTATCTTGTTTCTTGTGGTGGCTCCAAGGATGGGTAAGGTGGTCTCCAACCTGGTTTAAGTGTGTCTGGGGGTTGCAGGTGGTGCAGCAGCTCCTATGGAATGTTTTCAAAATACCCAGCGCCCAATTTATATATTGGTGGGTGGCCTATTTCTCCACCAAAATGACAGAGTAAATTACTGACGCAGGTGCAGCCACCAAATGTAGAAATGTCTGTTAGCTCAATGAACAATTCAAGCATTGACAGAAACTGCTGTGTAATATGTGAGGTCATAAGTAGTGCATGATATCTGCACAGGTTATAGGGCACTAAATCGTAAATGACATGTTTCAGTGTTTTTGGAATTTCTTAACGTTAGCTCATTTCTCATTCCAGCACCTAACTATCACATCACTTAAACCTTTGTTTTTTACAGTGAACATCCCCAAGGTGCGTAGATGTGGAGTTAAGGATATCAAATTTATACTTATCAATGTATACTTAGTAGCACAATATTTTGGTTGCCAATATTTGTGCTATGATATTCTTGTAGCATATTTCTCTAGTTAAAACTGTGACTTGCAAGCTTTGTGTGTGCGCTTTAAAAGTGTTCATGGGCTGCAGGTTGGTCTACAACACAACACTGGTTCACTAGGCCCAGGGTCCAGCCTGAACTTTTAGGATATTCTAATTTGATACATTTTGATGTAATTAATCTAAATAGTATGTATTTACTGTTGATAGATATCCTGCACACATGGAAGAAAAACACTGGCTTTCCATGGACTAAATCACCAGAGAACATGGAAATTAATTGGCAGATAATTAATCCATTCATTTCAGTTGTATTCAGATTTATGTTCCTATTACATGTGATTCTGGTCTGGCAAGCTTCCAGCTTCTTTTATTGCCTGGCTCATCGAGATCCCTAGATTCAGAAGGATATGATTTTTCAGAGCCTAAGCATTCTGCCAAATTAATGCCTTATCCTCTTCCTCATCTCAGTCCTTGCCTGCTCATTGAGGTATTCCTCACTTTATGAGATGGGCAAATTGTCACCTACAAAATAAATAAAAAGTTTTATGCACAGCTTATAATTTCTTGGCCTTGCCTCAGTGGAGCCATGAAGGTTTGTTGTTTTTTACATTTCTCTTTATATGATCTGCATCAAGGCATTGGAGATCACTATATAGAGCTGTGCTTTAAATAATGGTGGGCCTCCATGTGGCACAAAGTAAGTCTGGAAGACACATAAGAATTTAATTTGGCAGGTCCTTGCTGTGCCTAGGGTAAGCATAAAAAGTGAGTGAAGAGCCCTCCCAGAGGTTTTTGATCCTTTTAATGTTTCCCTAAAGGCATTAATTTATGTTGCAGTGGTAAGGTCCTGAGTTGTGGACCATGGACAAATGTAAGGGCAAGTGGAACACTTGCAAGGCAAATCTTGGAGCCTCCCCCTTCCACTATTTCAACATTCTTTCATTTCTTTTCATAACAAAGAGGCAGCATCAGGAAATTGGGCTAGGAACATTCCTGAGCACAGAGTATGCCAGTGACTCTCATTATAATGCATTCGAGCCAATAAAGAATTTCCCCAAATTCAGATCTGGACTACCTATCTAGTCTGCTGCCCTGCCTCCTGTTCATAGGCCACACTTTCACAGAGAGGTTTGTTTCCAAGGCAGGGCTCTTGGAGATCAAGAGTGCTCTCTGGGGATGTTTTTCAGTGTTTTTTTCACATTCTGTTACAGCTATGTATTCCCTCCCTAGGCAGTAGACTGCATTTTAGCACACATGTAGGCCATACCCTAAAGCCTTAGATGGAGAATATACTATGAGCCACAATCCAGTGGATCTTTGCCAAGACCTGGCATATGTACCACTGGTTGCAGATGTGGAACCAACTTTAGATATCCTTTGTAAGCAGGATCTGTGATCTCACTCAAAAGTGAACAACTTTGCGAAGTGTAGGGACATGTGCTAATCCTAGTGTTTTTTCACTTTTGTTTTATGTTGCTTTTATGATGTGGTAATACAACATAGTGTCAGAAGCGTTTCTCTCAATACCAAGAACTAGCCAGGATTATGGCAATCTATTTATGTCAAAAACGTTTCCCCAACAAGATGGGAACAGTTTTGGTGAAAAATTACAAAGCGTTCTCCATTCTGTAATACCATGAAGGCATGAGGAACAGTCCATCATTATTTCTAAAGACAAACACAAGCATTTCCTTCCAAGTACTCCATGTTGTGCATTGTCTTCCTGGAAAGGAAAAAACATGGCAGACATGGCACTAAATTAAGGATGGTACCACAAAACAATGAGTATTCCCAACCAGGTTAGAGTAAAAATCAAATTATATATGACCCACACCCACTCTAATAGTGTCATTTGTCATAATCGGGTCCATCCCATCCCCCAAAACCAGGGTGGGGTCAACCATCTTTCAGGAAGAATTTTGATGTATACTACCAGGGGACCAAGAAATAAAAATACCTTATGTCAGCCAAAGGTATCTCTTTATTTGCAGTAGGCGTGCCTATGAATAAAAATCACTATGGAGGGACTATTAGGTTCTAATGTTCCTAATACGCTCACTTTTGCTGTCAACAGGTTTCAGCCCCTAACTCTGGCCTAAAAAGTTAGCAGGCTTTCATCATGACGTGTCAAGCTTATATTAGCCCAGGCATTAGTGTGTAATTAGACTCAATGAACTTGTGAAGCATGCAGTGCTAAAGATTTGCATGCAGGGAATGCATTGACTCGATCCATAAGCATTCATGAATAGGATAGTGGTACCTGGTAAAGAAAACATAAGACATACAAACACAGAGTACCAGTTGTATGTTGCCTTCTATGTTCTTCTTGTCTTGTTTGTACTTATGCAGAGAGAGAAAGAGAGAGAGAGAGAAAGAGGGAGAGAGAGAGAAAGAGAGAGAGAGAATGTGAAAAAAGGCTCATCTCAAGTGGACTATGCAAGCAAAAATCACTTGTGTGCAGTTGATATACATGCACAACCAAGATATGTAGCACAAAATCGTGTTCATTTTCAGTCTTTTTGCCATGCAAAACAATGGCCAGCTGGGTGTGAAAACACACAGGAAAATACTAATAAAATGAATTGAGTGTGTCTCACTTGCAGAAGTGATCAACATGACTAAGTATGACAAAGAACAAAGTGGGAACAAACACACATGAGATACATAAAATGTATTATGACACATAGCATCCACACTTACCCATTCTGAGTTACCAGTTGTACCTCCCAGGGAGCGGGGTGGCGTGCCCCTGTAGTCACACACTGTTCTGATTTGGGGAGGCAATAATATATCAAAGAAAGACATACCAAATGATGTTAGAAGTCGGTGAAGCCCTCACATTTATGATGCGTGAGGAGTGGTTAAGCCCTCTCAAGTTGCAGAAATTGTATGGGAACCAACTCCTTACTCAAGTCGTCAAGGGTAGCACACCACTACATAACCTAATAGTGCCCTGCAAGCTCCTGACTTCTGTTATCGGACATGAGTAACGGGCAGTTCTTAAACACCTTGCACTGTTGTCGTGTGGGTCAGGGCATGGTCTGAGGGTACAAGGTTCACGAAGTGCACAGGCAGCTGGTGCAATGTGTGCCAGCGTCTCGGGTCAAAGAATGGTTTTCATGCAAAGAGAAGAGTTATTTTGACAAAGATGCCGATATTGGGCCAAAAAAATATATTGTGCCCTAATAGGAGCATATGACATTAGAGAATATTGGGATTTGAAGTTGTGGGCAACATTGTACCTATTCCAGAGGGGAAGACTTTTTTTGTTAATGTGACAATCACAAACATCAAATTTTCTGACACAAAAGGTGAAATACATGTTGAGGAAAAGGATATTGTCGTAAGAAGACATGGTTTGCATATAGGTTCTACATAAAGCAGTATGAAGGCCCCTGCCTACAAAACATATATAGTAAATGGGAAAGGGGGTTCTGTCGTTAAAGTATGTAGTACCAGCAATTGTCAGGGAGAATGCCCATATTTGGGGACGTGGAGAGGGGAAGGGGAGGGGGGAACTTTTCTTTAGTCACTGGGCATTTTTCTTTTCAAATACATTATGAGGAATGTCATCTTTATCAATTCTTCATATAAAGATCATATGCAAGTTAAAGACCCGGTAATTATACATAGCTTCACAGTGATGTGATGTTGGAACTTCATCTAGGGGTCACCATTTATACTGTGGAATTCAAATGCTTCCATAGGATCTCCTCATTCAGACCCTTTACATGAGTCTTGAGCCCATACACCCACTGTTGTTCCCTCTTTAAGAGGGACCCTGGGTTAGTAGGTAGGTATAGTATTTTTGTCAATAATGGTCCAATACATATAATTTCCGCTGTGTCCCTTCTCAAGAAAGTGAGCAGTCTTTCTTGTAGTTGTTGTTCTACAGTGAATGGTGCTCCTGTGTTCACCAATTCTCTGTTTTATTTTATGTACAGTCCTGCCCACGTCCTTGAGTTTACATGGTTATGCTATCAGGTAAATTGCATTTTCAGAGTTAGAGTTAGTATGAGAACAGTGTTCGTACTTCCTGGGTAAGCCCATATATAAATATTTTGGCTGTATTGTTAGAGGACATACAGTACATTGTCCACAAAGGAAAATGAACAACAACAGGTGGTAGGTTCCACAAGATATGTTGTTTAGGCAGTGACTGTTGTCTGGGTCTGGTAAGGATGAGTCAGTCTCATGCATCTATTCCTTCAGAATGAGAACATAGGTTTTTCAAAGGACAGGTGATTAGAGGTCAGAATATGGCAATTTTTATTAATAATTTTCTTTATGGCATTAGTAGAGTTGTTAAATGATGTGACACAGATGAAAGCTTTTGTTTTCTTGTGTATGCTGGGTTTCAGAAGTGAATCCCAGGGAGTACTGAGGGTACTCCCTGGGATTCACCCACCTAGCTCTAGTAATCACCCACTTTGGTTTGCTCCTTTACCACTATTTTCTTATGAAAGAGTTGGATTCACACTTGAAGTCTTCCTGCGAAGAGCAATTTCTTCTGAGTCATAGGAACTGACCTATGGAGAGGTTTTCCCATAGTGCAAGTGGATAGGCACAGTTGAAATGATGAAAGATATTTTTGTCTGTGGGTTTGGTGTACAGGGTAGTTGAAAGCACACTGTTTACAGCTCTGACTGTCACATCAAGTACTGATACTTTGTGGATGTCAGCGGACATTGTGAGACAGGTAAGGGTTCTTGTGATATAACAAGGAGAGTTCTTCTTCATTCGCCTGCCAAAGGGTAAAGATATCATCAGTGTATCATAGCTACAGATGTATCTTAATCCTATGTGGAATATGGGTCCAGATATTATTTTCTTCAAAGCATTGCATACATAAGCATGCTATGCTGGGAGCAATTCTGCTCCCATAGATATTCTGTGTCATTTAAGGTATAGCTGGTCTTCAAATGCAAAGAAATTATGAGTGAGAGCTAATCTGACTAGTTGCATAATCCAGCCCATTGGTGCGGCCAAGCCCCATTCGTTGTCTTCAGGGAGGGCAGTGATCACACGTAGACACTCCTCTTGAGAGATGATTGTCTAAAACATCTCAACATCTAGCCAGACTCTTCTTTCAGTTTCGGGATCATACGTCACCTCCCTAATGATGCTGAGGACATTCTTGGTGTCCTTGACATAGGATCTGGTCTTTTCAAACAGGCTTTGTAGAAACCAATTGGTGACTTGGGATAAAGGTTCTAAAACAGACCTAATGCCAGATGCAATCGGTATACCCAGCGGGGGAAGTCTCCCCTTGTGTATTTTGGGCAGGGTGTAGAAATAAGGTGTCTTGAGATATTGGGGTATCAAGAAATCTGCCTCTTTGCTGTTAATCCAATCCTTTGCTTTGTCTTCCAGTCTCCTGATCTCGTTCTGCAATCATTTAGTGGGATCTGTACTAATTAAGGATTGCTCTCTAATACCATGTTAGCTGGTGGCAAAAGTGAACCTGGGCTTGTTTTGTAGCTTTTGGATGTGTGTTTTCAGTCTGAACACACATCAACGGGGATTTTCAATTTTTGCTTTCAAATTTACCTATAACTACTTTTTGAAATGGAGTTGCATCCTGTATAGAAAGAACAGCACACAAATGTAAAATGTATTTTGTACTCTATTAACTTTGGAAATGCCCTGCAGTAAACGTAATGAGCAGTTCTGACTTAATTCTCAGTTACTGAAGGCATTATACCTTTCCTTCTGACCACACAATGGAGCTGCAGGATATTCAAATCAATTTTACTGTACTCCTTGCAATTTTGCATACCTGAGATCTTGTACTTTGACATTGACACTGGTACAATTCATTCAGCTAATGAATGTTTGATAAGGCTTTCACACCATTACTTTGAACATGGGATTTTAATTTAGATATCAAATATATTTGTGTTTTTCAGGATTTTGCCGATTCCATCTATCAGTTGGTCATGCAGAAGTTCCAGCAACTGACAGAAAATGTAACTTCTATGCACACGTGTCACAAAGCCCTTGCAGGAATTGTAATGACCAGAGGTAAGTTGCTTTTTTTTATTTGTGTTGAGTTTTATTGGACTTGGACATGTTCACAGAGTCCAGCAAATTAGAGGTTATTAGAGCTTCAAATAGCTTTCAAATGGCTAGGGCATCCCCTCTTCCCATACCTGTTTGCAAAGCAGCTCCCTCCTCTATGGTGAGAGCTACCTTGTTGCAAACAAAAGGAGTAACGCTTTGATCAGTATGCAACGTTTGAGACAGCCCAGACAGCACTTTTTTTAATTTTCTGAAAACAAAGTCCCAAAGCAGAAGGTTTTCTTTGGAAATTGAAAAATCGGTGTCCGATATTTCTCTTAAGTACCATTTCTCCTAAGAAACATTTGAACATTTACCACAGCCTTTCAGTGTATGTAAACTAACTGTTCAAATGAAAACATACAAGTGGCAATCAACGTATTGGTGTGATTCTAACCCAGAGAAAGTTCAGAGTTACATACTGTAGTGTCTTGCATTCTGACTCCAATGGGCTCCGTATCAGTGAGACATAGTTGCTAGAATAAAATGTAATGAAAGCTTGGTTTAGAATGTTGGAGTTCACCGGTACACACAGAGGAATAAAGATGTGTAATTTACAGCTCCTTTTGTGGCATAGTCATTGGCAGGTACCCAGGCTGGGGAAGATGCTACTCATGTTAGATAGCCTGTTTGGTTTATTGGTTCCTCGTACTCCCATACCATAGTTCACGTTTTCATAGATGGAGCTATATCATAAGCGGATACCTTAATGATTACATAGTGGTGTTATCTCAATTATCCTCCAATCCTACCTGCAAAGATATGCAATCACATCACTGAAATTCTTCACTGATGCAAAAAGAAAACATTTCTTGTGTAATACAGATTGGTGCAAACAGATTTTGATCCAGTCCATAATACAGAAAGATTTTACACTTAGAAAAACTTTACACTTAGGAATAAATGAAGGAAATGAATTATATTTCCTAAAAACATTTTAACAAAAATAGAGTTAAATTAGTTTGTGCCCTTTTTCCATCATTAGATCTGGGGGAACTCACAAACTCCCAAGGCAAACCACACCTTGATCCACCCACACCACAATCCCATCTGATGTTTTACTACTGTATTGCAAGGGGGCCTATTGAGAACTTTAATCATCAATAATCACTCTATTTGGAAACACAAAGTTCCCGCACCCACTTCGCCCAGGAGGAATGAACCTTTGATGTGAGTGTGGAATTATTCAGGAACTGTGAATCATCAGTCTATCATAGAGATATAATTTGCATTTTTAGGCAGTCAATTATGAGATTTTGATGTGAGTTTCAAGCTTTAAGTCCTTTAGTATTTATTTTGTTTTTGAAAAATCATCAATTAATCAATAACCTCGTGGAACGAGTCCTCAGCCCCTGACATCGCCATCGCCATCCCTGACGGATACAAGATCACCAGAAGAGATCGCACCAACGGAATCGGCGGAGGAATAGCCATCGCCCACAAATCTTCCCTCAAGATCCTCACCCACACGGACGACACCCTCAAGTCAGCCGAACACCTCCACTTCCAGATTCACACGGACCCCAACACCACCCTCAGAGGAACCCTCATATACCGTCCGCCAGGACCAAGAGCCCCCTTCAGCGACACCGTCTCCGACCTCGCGAGCACCCACGCCCTCGCCTCTCCAGACTACATCCTCCTGGGAGATCTCAATTTCCACCTGGAGAACAACAATGACGCCAACACCGCATCACTGACCACCAACCTCTCCAACGTCGGACTCCGTCAACTGGTCAACACCCCCACCCACATCGCAGGACACACCCTTGACCCACTCTTCACTTCAAGCAACCACATCTCTTTCAGCCACACCTCCGAACTCCATTGGACTGACCATCACTGCGTACACTTCACCTTCAAGAAAAACACCGAACACCACCGCACCCCTCTACCGCCTCACCGCCGCTGGGGAAAAGTCACCGAAGAACAACTAGCCAGTACCCTCACCAAAAACCCACCACCCGACCCCACCGACCCGGACTCCGCCGCCATCAACCTCCATCAATGGATCCTCAACTGCTCCAACATCCTAGCTCCACTCAAGAGACCCACCGCCAACCAAGATAAGAAAAAACCAGCCTGGTTCACAGACGAACTGACCACCTCCAAATGCAGAAACTCAAGAAAAAATGGATCCTCGAGCGTACACCCGACAACCTTGCCACCCTCAAGGAAGCCAACCGCAGACACCACCAACTGATCCGACTCGCCAAGCGCTCCCACTTCACAGACCGCCTCAATAACAACGCTCACGACTGCAAAGAACTCTTCTGCATCGTGAAGGAACTTTCCAACCCCAACGCCAATGTCAACGACGTCCCTCCTTCCCAGGAACTCTGCGACGAGCTCTCCACCTTCTTCTACCAGAAAATCGCAACCATCCACGACAGCTTCAACACCTCACCTCCGCCGGACCCCACCCCCAGCAACTCCTCCCACGCCTACCGCATCACCACCTGGACTCAAGTAGATGACGCCGAAACACGAAAAACCATGAACTCCATTCACTCAGGATCCCCCGCTGACCCCTGCCCACATCACGTGTTCAACAAAGCCGATGCCACAATCGCCCCCAAACTCCGCAAGATCATCAACCTCTCCTTCGACACCGCTAATTTCCCGGACAGCTGGAAGCACGCAGAAATCCAACCCCTCCTCAAGAAACCCAAGGCTGACCTCAACGATCTCAAAAACCTCCGTCCGATCTCCCTCCTCCCTTTCCCAGCGAAAATCATCGAGAAGATCGTCAACGCACAACTCGCCCACTTCCTAGAAGACAACACCATCCTAGACCCCTCTCAATCTGGTTTCAGACGAAACCACAGCACTGAGACCGCACTCCTCGCCGCCACAGATGACATCAGACAACAAATGGACAACGGCGAAACCTCAGCCCTGATCCTCTTAGACCTATCAGCCGCTTTCGATACAGTCTGCCACCGCACCCTACTAAACCGTCTCCACGAGGCCGGCATCCAAGACAAAGCCCTCAACTGGATCTCATCCTTTCTCTCCGACAGAACTCAGAGAGTCCGACTCTCACCCTTCCGCTCCAAAGCCACCAACCTCATCTGCGGCGTCCCCCAAGGCTCCTCACTCAGCCCAACGTTGTTCAACGTCTACATGGCCCCCCTCGCACAACTGGCCCGCCAACACAACCTCAGCATCATCTCCTACGCCGACGACACCCAACTCGTCCTCTCCCTGACCAAAGATCCTCTCACCGCCAAAACCAACCTCCACGAGGGACTGAAATCCATCACCGAGTGGATGAGCAACAGCCGCCTGAAACTCAACTCCGACAAGACGGAAGTCCTCATCCTCAGACGCACCCCCTCGGCCTGGAACGACTCCTGGTGGCCCACCGCCCTCGGCCCGCCACCCACCCCCGCCAGCCACGCACGAAACCTGAGCTTCATCCTCGACTCCGCTCTCACCATGTCCAAACAGGTTAACGCTGTCCCCTCTTCCTGTTTCAACACCCTCCGCATGCTCCGCAGGATTTTCAAGTGGATTCCAACAGGAACCAGAAAGACAGTGACCCAAGCCCTCGTCAGTAGCAGACTCGACTACGGCAACGCACTCTACACAGGCATCCCAACGAAAGATATCAAATGACTCCAACGCATCCAGAACGCAGCCACCCGCCTGATCCTCGACGTACCCCGCCGAGGTCACATCTCCCCCCACCTGAAGAACCTCCACTGGCTCCCCGTGGAAAAGAGGATCACCTTTAAACTCCTCACCCACGCACACAAGGCACTCCACAACACCGGACCCGCCTACCTGAACTCCAGACTCAACTTCTACGTTCCCTCACGTCAACTACGCTCTGCCAACCTCGCCCTCGTCCCCCGAATCCAGCGCAAGACCTTTGGCGGCAGATCCTTATCCTACCTCGCCGCCAAGACCTGGAACTCTCTCCCCACCTCTCTTCGCCAGACCCAGGACCTCCTCACCTTCAGGAGATTCCTCAAGACATGGCTCTTCGAACGTTAGCAGCACCCCCCCCCCCCAGCGCCTCGAAACCCTAACGGGTACATAGCGCGCTTTATAAATCTTTTGATTGATTGATTGATTGAATAACAATATCAAGACAATACAGTACAAAGCATAAAGTGTGTTCCATTTAATTAAATCTCTATTCTAGGCTAGAGAGAGTGTGAGCAAAGAATCAATTAGAAACCATAAAGAGCTTTAGTTCGAATGTGAAAGCATTAGTCTATTTGTAAATTAGAAGCAGAACTTCCCATGAAGAGGGGTTAAAGAAATTCATGGGTAGCACAGAATTCAAGCAAGGAAAATAAAGGATCTCTCAGTGTGAAACTGAGAAGCATCTGCAAAGTGTTCTGCGGAGAGTCTGGAAAGGGTCTAAGCAGGATCTTTGTCTGGGTCTGAAAGAGTCTGAGTCTCCATCTCCACTGAACTCTAGGAACACACATTTATACAACATTTTAATTTCTTTAGTTGAAACAAATTGTAGCATTTTTCTATTGTTTCGGCCAATCAGACAACAGTCTCAACATTGGAATAGGACAGCTTCCACTGACTAAGCAAACTAAACAAACAGCATCATAGACATAAGATACAAATGTACTGCAATGTACTGCAAATTGTACCGATCAAAATCAAATCAGCCTAGTTTTCCAGGGCTTCTTTCTATAAGACAAAACAGGTAAGGGTGAGAGCAGTACATTACTTGATAAAAGCATTCCTTTTCCATACACTTTTATTGACAAAACATATTCATTAAAAACATTTTACTGAAATTAACTAAAACATTTTAATCCATTATTATATTCTATGAAAGGTATGCGAGTGAGAAAAATGAAGCATAATATTTCATCTATCCATTCCTCTTATCTCAAATCACATTTGCATAATTTAAATTTTATTACCTGAAATGCCTGACCTGGGTCAGGGTACAGGAGAAAAAAAAAAGAATTAGTAACTTTAGCTAAATACACGTGACTATTGAAGTTTTCTGTAAAAATCTGGTTTTAAATGCTGCTTCTCGTTTTAAGACCTTCATGTTTCCTGAATGCATTTGTTACAATTTAATTTTTTAATTAAACATCTTCACAACCTACTTGTTGTGATGTACAAGTATGCAGTAGTAAACTAAATATGCCTGTCAAGTATCCATTTGTCGATATCTGATAGGAGTAAATGGAGCTATTTCCATCCATAAATGGCGGAATATGGCCATATATGACTTTGTGAATCTTGAAATTTTGCCACACACATACAGCCTTATTTTGAGTTTAGCATACAGAATACTCTGCAAAACTTGACAGATGTCCTGTCTACCATATTTAGGGCCTGATTCTAACTTTGGAGGACGGTGTTAAACCGTCCCAAAAGTGGCGGATATACCACCTATCGTATTACGAGTCCATTATATCCTATGGAACTCGTAATACGGTAGGTGGTATATCCGCCACTTTTGGGACGGTTTAACACCGTCCTCCAAAGTTAGAATCAGGCCCTCAGTGTGCCATTGATGGTAATGCACATATAACACATGGGATTTTGTAATCCTTGTATAAACAGCAGTCTCTAATGTATTTATAATCAGCGACTTGTGATGCACCCAGTCGCCAATTAGAAAGAAAGACATCAGAACTCCACTATTATAAGTTATCACAGACTAAGGGGGTCATTACGACCCTGGCGGATGGCGGAGAACAGGCGGTAAGACCGCCAACAGGCTGGCGGTCTTACCTTGGGGAATTATGACCATGGCGGTTACCGCCATGGTCATCCGCCGGTTCTCCGTTCTGCCCGCCGGGCTGGAGACCTGGGTCTCCAGCCCGGCGGCCGTCACTATGCCGCCGGCGGTATTTGGACCCGGCTTACCTCCGTGGATTTCCAGCGGTTTGAACCACCATGAAATCCATGGCGGTAAGCACTATCAGTGCCAGGGAACCGCCATGGATTTCATGGCGGTTCAAACCGCCCCTGGCACTGGCAATTCCTTGCCTGGCACTGATAGGGGTCTCCTCCTCCCCGACTCCCTCCCCCACACCCCCCACTACCCCTGCCACCCCTCCCCACCCCGACCCCCAACAGCACATAACTCACACACACCCGACACGCATGCAGGCACCACCAACACACACACGCACACACCCCGACATACATGCCAACATCCACACACACAGTCAGACACGCACACCCACATTCAAACATACACGCACACATCCATACAGACATACCCACAGACATACATGCACTCATTCCCATACACACAACACCCCGCAAGCATACACGCACTCACACACCCCCTCTACATATACACACGCACATCCCCCATGCACGCACACAACACCAACACCCCCCACCTCCCTCCCCTAACGGTCGATCGACTTACCTGTTCTGTCGATCCTCCGGTAGGGGACGGGAGCCATGGGGGCAGCTCCGCCGACACCACACCGCCAACAGAACACCGCCAAGGCGAATCACAGGATGTGATTCGCTGGGCGGTGTTCTGTTGGCGTGGCGGTGGAGGTGGAGCAACCTCCAGTTCCCCGCCTCCCGCCAGTATGGCTGTTGGCGGCTCTCGGTCCGTAAAGGGACAGAGAGCTGCCAACGGTCATAATAGGCCGAGCGGCAAACCGCCTGCACAGGCGGTCTTCCGCACAGCAGTCCCTCGGCGGTCTTGAAAAAAGACCCCTGAGGTCGTAATGACCCCCTAAGTCATCTGATGTCTCAATGCCTGCTGCCAAAGCAAGCAGCCAAGGTGAAAAACTGGTGAGGTCACAGAACATAATTGAAGCAGATGTTTCTTCTGCTCTATCTCAATAGCTTACATTTACAAGCAGAGAGAATATGTTTATTTTGTGCACTCCTTAGAAAAGTTAGAATCTTTCTGCATGTTTCTACAGCTTTTTTTAAATTGTCTTTTATACACCTGTTTTAAATATCTGCTTGCAACCAATATCTAACATGTTTTTGAAAAGTTGAATTTTGCAAGTGAAGTTTTATCTTTATTCTTCAAGTTTGCAAACATGCTCACTCTTTAATATGCAAGAGCTATGCACCAAGGTTTTATGTTGTTTGTAGGAAAGGTGATTGTGTGACCGTGTATTATTTGGGATAAAGTACCCCTAGTGTACATGATAAGGATATTGCAAGTCACCTCAGAGCTCCATAACCTTATAAAGGAACTCGGCCTTCAGCCTTGTTCCTCCATATGGTTTTGGAGCTCCTTAGTGACTTACAATATCCATATAATGTATGGCACGGGGTACTTTATCCTTTATTTAATGTAGCAGACAGGACTTCTTCCATGCTTTGAAGGAGTACTGTGTCTGCCAAAGTCTACATGAGGCCCATAGTCTTACCTTTCACAGAGGGAAAGCGAAAACATACATTTTCCATGACTTCTTATGCAAACATTGAAAAACTAACGTGAATTATGTTCCTGGTGCAAATATCATTTTTCCATTCACTATTACACAAGCCGAAAAATGTGGCAAATGCATTTGTTGCAATGTTTTCACTAGAATAGTGTTTATATAACATGGCCCATGGGGCATCTGGTTCTACTACTGCAGTCTGCACTGGAGAAACAGTTTAGATTGATTTTCTTTGTAATGCTGCTTACACACAACAAAGACTGTGATGATGGACTGAGATTCTCTACCAGCCACTAGCCACATGCCCCCGCTGATTCCTTTTGATTCCTAACAAACGGGTACCACCAGAAAGTAAAATATGCAAAGAGCATACAGTTTAAACACAAATAAAAACTCATGCAGTATTCCTTTACACTACATCACTGCAATGATTTCTGTGTAAAAAATAACCTTTGCCTGCTCTTCCATGTCAGATGTACATATGAGAGCTAAAACCTTCTTCTATTACACTTAAAAAGGAAGACAACACACCGGAAGCCCGAGGTTGAGTGAAAGGACATAATTGTGCCAGATGTTGAGTTCAGCATTTTCTCTTTAGTACTTTTGTCAGGGAGCTGAAGCTCAAGACACAAGGGTGGCTACTCATTGAATGGTCTAGACACACCTGTAGACATGTCACTGCAGGGACCCATACTGGCAACCTTCTTGTAAAAGGGACAGGCAGATAAAACCTTCCCCGTTTGCACCTAGGAAAGTGACATTTCCACAGCTTGACTGTTAGTCATTCATGGTGCATCATAAAGTGTAGAAAAGCAAGAACTAATTAGAGAGCAGTCAAAGAAGGGTTAATTTCGGTAAAGATGAAGTTAAGTTTGTTAGTTTCACAATGTATCCTCATCGTGTTGTTTCAGGCAATTACACCACTGTGTACATTGGTTATGTGATTTTGCATCTTGCTATGGTCTGTTGGTGGAGAGTCTCACTTCCAGCACCCAAAAATGCATTTAACTTAAAACATTTCCCGGATTCACTAAGCTTATACAGGTGATAGTGTGTGGATGGGTCAAATAGTTACTACTCCACTCATAACTCAACTTGTTGCACAACACTTTTTGCACTTAAAACTTTAGAACCAGTTGTTCCTAAAGCATATTGTTCAGACAGGTACAGCTTCAATACATAAAGTTATTTCCACCCTCACATACAGCCTGAGTGCTTAAATAAATGTATTTGCTAGACAAAATCCAAATCTCGACTCGGGCCATCAGGTTTGGCACAATGTATTTTTGTAACAGAATTGGATGAACAAATATGACAAATCCATGAAATGTGCTTGTGGGTAGCAGAGGGAGGTCTGACCAGAAAATGCAGGTACTTTACTAGTCTTCTAACACTCACAAGTGTACTTTTGTTAAGGATAGAAGTAAGTGTTTTTCAGTGATAGCAATGGGCTGCCTCCCTCTTATTAAAAGGTAGGTGTAGGAGAGGGCATTATCCTTTGAGAAAAAAGACCTTATGCAAATTTGTGCCACATTTCCAAATGTAGATATTTTCACATATGGAAAATTATTCATGTGTACACTTTACACAGATTAATGCCCTGGAAAACTTCAACGGTCATTGTTTTCTAGTAATACTCCTGGAATTCTTTGAAAGCTGCATAATAGCGAGACATTTTCTCCAAATGTAAGATTAATCCTACAGCATAACTTTTGAACTTTTCTTCCTTACATTTTGTGACTCTATCCACCAATGTGACTTTGGTTTGATGCCTATTGCCTGATGTTAATCACTGTGTCTAATTAACCTAAGCCTAAATATGGTTCTCAAAATCTTATGCAGAACTCCAGCATAGTAACTTGATTGATTCATCTTAACTAAAGCTACAAGAAAAATGTATCTGAGAATAAATGAAAGGAAAATCCTGGCTTCCTAGCTGAAGAGTTGAGTGTTTGTTTACTGTGATCTGTTCCTCTGCTTAGCTTCCTGCTCCAACTTTTCCTCCCATACTAGGTTCTTCTGGCCTATTAGTCCTTGTACAAATTGGTATGTTGCTACTACCAATCTATGTCAACACCCCAGGTCGTGGACAGTAGTCCCATGACATCAAAGAAGACATGTGTGATGTGCTCCTCCAGGTGGCAAAAAAGGTTCTGGACCTTGGTTTTACCATGGCCAGACATAGGCCTCCATGCACACACTTGATTAGTACACTAGGTTGGGCCAACAAAAAGTCAGGCTATAAGTTTCACATGCATTTGGGTCACTCAGGGCAGGAGCACACACCTGTACAGTATACCATGCAAAGGTAATTTCTGTCAAACAACATGTGTTCAAACTTATTACTGTTTGTGATGTGACTACTATAGTTGAGCATAAAAATTGTTAGCTACCATCAACAGAATCAGGGGCCGGAGCTGCAGGTGGAAGCACATCATACATTTGGGGTTGAGGGTAATAAACATTCAATATGGTCCTGTTTGTAAAAGCAATAATGCTATTAGCACTCTCCCAACCCATCCCTAAACAGGAAATGCAGAAGGAACTTCCTCTTGCATGTGATACAGAGTTAAAAACTGCTCCATTCTCCATTGGCACTCACTCAGCCTCTTGCTCTGAAGTAGCCCTTTCGGACAAGCCTGGACAGGCTACACCCCTTGCTTTGCTGAGGAGGAGCCTAAGTCCAATCAGCCAAAAAAAAGTCAAAAAAACAAGCAACCATATACATTTGGTACATTTGTTGATTGCCTGCCCCATATTGAAGGTGTGAGTAAACTTCTGATCCTGCTACACTCCTGTTAAAGCAGATATGCTAATTAGAACTTATTAATGAATGTTTATGTGTTTTGAATAACAAGAAGTTGATAGAAAAATTTAATGTAGACAAATGAATGTGCACGTTTGAAAATGTGCCCACGAAGAGTGGTTGCCAATGTTCACGAATTATATAAAAAATGATTAAAAATGTGTGTCATAATGAAAAAGAGTAATATTAACGTAGTAATATGTCATGTTAGGATGTATAACCTATGTTTTGGTTTATATTGTAGAGTTAACTTAGCCAAATTTGTGGCCTAGGTGCCAGGCATCATGCAGAAGCTGAATTACTAGCGCACAGTAGAAAAAGCTGATGTATTGAACTGTCCCTCAACCGCTTATAAAGGCTGCTTAGCTAGAATTTTCTGCAGTATACCGACGGACAAGAGATGATAGAACTAGACATGTAACAAATTTGGTGTAAGACAGACTCAATGTACTTTCCCAGGACTCGAACAATAGAAACACTGACTGGAGAAGAAGATGCAACATTTTCAATATCTGATGAGCCGGATGATGAGGACATCGTACAGTGGACCAATCAACAAACTGAGAATGGCATAATACTAGAATTCATAGATTTGCGAGATTAATATTATTGGGAAGAGTAATAACTGGTGATTGACTGGCCAATTATGGGGATGGACTGGATAACCTTAATAAAAAGTCATGACAAGGAGCATAAACTTCAGAACTGATGGGGAGACGTTAGAGGCAGATGATCGTGGAGAGACTTAGCCGAAATTGGTTTGAGATTCTGTCATTGGGCTCATGCTCTTAAGAGCCTGATGCATTGCTGATCAATTGATGACCTGAAGACGAAGACTGACTTTGTTGCTGATCCATTCCGTGGAAAGGTAGCTATGACAATGTGACTGTTTACTTTTGTGCCTTTCGTTCTAGGTACCAACTGCGCTGTTTAAATAGTTCTTTTCTTAGCTAGATGTTTTTCCAAATTCATGTTCTAAATTGTTTTTGCATGAAGTCCCACATGCTAATGGTAATTTGGGTTAGCATTGACGTTGACAGTGACAAATGATTGATGAACTGATTGCTGAACTCTGCTATTAATGTCGATATATTCATCTTTGTTGGCTTATGCAGAAGCATCAGAACACGTTTTCTCAAGTTCTGATTAGATTATGTTATTGGTGGTCACTAATGAAATAACTCTGAGATGATTGAATAAAGTTTGAATTAATCCAATGGTTTAGAATTGTAACTAATAGGGAAATAAAATTGTTAAAACGTTTATTGAGTTGTGGTTATTCAGGAAATGTTGATATATTGTCTAATGTTTTAATGATTCTCTTAGTGGTTATTGATTGATTACATTGATTATTGAAGACACTGGTCACCACATGGCTAGGATACTCCATGCGATCCAAAAGGTTCATCGGCCTATACACGTCCCCTTGTAAGTTTACTTACTAAGGACCAGGCGCCGTAGCAGTTTTTGGTAGCAGCTTGATGGTTAGTTTTCTTGGAGAACTAGTTAGGTTGTGATTAGCGATTAGTGGTGGTATTTTAAGTTAGGGTTAGTTGTTCATTTTAGGAGGTTTGAATTTTATTTTTCTGAAATGCCAATTGTAGCAAGAATGATGTTCCCTTAGGCCCAGAAATGACTTTCCCAGATCCTGGATCCCACTAGTAATGTTGGGTAGGTTCTCGCCGTATCAGTGATGGTGTGAAAGTGGTAGGTTGCGCTTGCAAAGGCTTATGCAGATTGCAGGTGAATTGTGATGTATGAGAGGGAAGTAGGGAGTCTGCGTACCCCAGTTGAGGTTTAGTAGGAGTGTGCGTACTCCGCAGTATGAGAGTAAGGAAGTCATCGAACTTCACATGTGTGTGGTACTTTGTGCTCAAAAATTGTCCACGTGGTTGTTGGTAATGTATGGACCCTGCGTGGTCTAAGACTCCGGAGTATATTGACAAGTGTAGGAGACACTGGGTTATATGTTGTAATCTGCATGGTTTAGTAGGTTGATTGTGCGTGGTTAACAAGTCGGAGTGTAGCTTAAGTGAGTAAGAGAAATGTTCGACTGCGATTTGATGAGTGCTATGTGCACCACGACAGACCCATTGATCAGTTGAGAGTGAAATTTGCGGGTCGAATTTTGCTTGCAAATGTGGGAGACTGAGAAAGAGGAATAGCTGCATGAGCGAAAGAGCCATCAGTGAAAATACGTAAGGTCTCTGAAGTGATTGTGTACCTTCCTGTAGTAAACCAGCAGGTTTGTTTTTTGGTTATTGGTTTTTGGTTAGTGCTCGCAATAATTTTGCATTTGTTTCGTGTGAATCGAAAATTAGGAGGACAAGCGCAATGTGAGAGTGTGATGTCAGAGTGAGCTGCGCTGGGATAGGTTGGTTAGTGAGAAAAGCCGCGAGCGGATTGGCAGACGTCCGTAAGAGGCGATTGGTTGAGTAAGTGGGTGAAGGGAATCTTGGGAGTAAAAGCCATTTCCTTATTGAATCGAATACACAAAAGATAGCAAAGATGAAGTTTTTCAAAGCATTCAGGAGTGCCATGAAGGGTGATTCCTATGGTAGGGCGACAGTTGGGGAGCCATCCCCACCGGAAAACTCACAGCATTTATTGAGATGGAGGAGCAAGGTGTAGCGCCATGCCTTTGTTTAAAGCAGTTGTGCAAAATGACAGAGAAACAAGGAGCTTTAGCATTTCCAGAGCATGGAACGTTCAATTTGAGAATTTTGGATATGTTGCGAATGACATTATATGAGACAAAGCCACTTCCGAGACCAGCACAGTTTGAGGCTTTAGCAGTCTGGGAGCTCATAGGCAGACAGCAGCAAGAGATGAAATTCCAGAGGAGAATAAGGAAGGTAGAGAAGTCCTTAGCAGAGGCAAGATGGGATTGGGAACAGAAGAAGTGGAGAATGGCGACATTGCAAGGTGTTAGGTTGTTTCCTGCTATCACAGAGGAAGATGAGTCAGAAGAGAAAGAGGATACGAGCAAGAGTGATAAGAATTCATCAAGGGGTAAGAAGAAGAAAAAGACATATGTGGAAAAAGAAGATGCAGATGTCGAAGATCTTATTACTCAGGTACTGAGGGACCCACCTCCACCATATGCAGTGTAGGAAGGGGGCCCTAGTACTAGTTCTGCTTCATCTGCTCCAGCCCAAGTGTTGGGGACAGTGGGACCACTGCAGACAGATAATGGACAGGTACAAGGGGTAGTACAGAGTACTCCGAATGCAGTGACTACTTTGGTGGTCCAAGCGCATATGCACCCACCACTGATATAGATAATTTATCCAGAAGTACCGATTCTTGAGACAACTTTGAACTTAGTGGTTCCTACGGAGCAAGTGGGTCTGAGGCTGATGCTAGTTCAGACTGAGCTGACTCCAATGTTGATGCCTCAGGCACAGCCACAGCATTTGCCGAAGTTCACACTAATGACAGGGACCCAGTCAGATGTGACACCAGTGTTGAATCAGAATATGGAAGTAGCCCTTCCACAAAATGAGGGTGTGAGAGCGGCACCAGATGCAATATCGCTGCCAATTACTGTTGGTCCAGCGGTACCATTGTTTGCGCAGAATAAGCCTGTTGCAGGAGAACAGGGTGACATGTCACAAAGCCTTGTGAGGACTGGAGTGAGAGATCATGTGCAGGTAATATCATCTATGGGTCAGACCTTTGATGTATCTAGGCCATTGATGGACCTTAGGCCACTTGTTGCGCTTCCACATGCGGTAAATGGCCTGAGTACAAGTCAGAGCTTGAATCTTTTGACACCACAGACTCCAGGTGCAGTGGTACAATAGGTGCCAATGCCGAATGCAAGTAACATCTCGTTACAGTTATTAACCACACAGCAGTTAAATAAGTGGTTGGACAGTTTGAATACACCACAAACCACTACCAAGGGTGAAGAGCAGATTAATCGCGTAAGATTGGCTACAGTAGTGACAGAACTGGTGGAAGGATCAGTTGGAGTGAATAGGTTGGAATCCTATACAAGAGAAAAGCTGAGATACTTGTGTCTGAGGATTACAAGAGAAGTGGGCAAGATACATCAGAAATTGGCAGATCTGGCAGATAAAAATGGCATAGAAATTGAGAAAACAAAGCACTTGAAACAAAGTTACAGGTTAGATTTTGAGGCAAAAGATTTTAAACACATGAGGTCAGCAGGGATGAAAGCGCACCTCAGAGAGTTATTACAGAGTGCTCAGATTTGGGGAGCATTAGGAAAGTGGGAAGGCAGATGGGCGAAGAAGAAGGATAAATGGAAACGAGATTCACAAGTAGGGTCTGAGAGTATTCAGAAAGAAAAGGATCCAGTACAAATTTTGCCAATGAGGGAAATTCCAGGGGGGCAGTTTGTTCATGTTCCCTGGCACAGGAAAGATATTCTGTCATTCACAAATGATTATCCAAAACTGAGAGAGAAACCGTTTGATTGGTACCAGAAGACAGATAGATTTTTGAAGATTTCGAAATGTCTGTTGGAAGACTTGAATACTCTGTTGGAGATAGTGGTTCCAGCTGATTTGTGGGTTGAGTGCAAAAGAGCAGTGGATTGGCCGACAAGTGAATCAGAAAGGGATAGATTTACAGGTGCACCATCACCTGAAGTAATGAAACATTATTATGAGGTGATTGAGTTCCTGAAGAGAATATCGCCTAAAAATATTGAATGGTAGAGAATTGACAGGACAGTGCAGGAAGTGAAAGAGTCTATACATAATTACTATGAGAGATTGATGAAAGCGTTCAAGGAGTGCAGTGGTAAAGAAGCAATTGAGCCAAAAGACATGTTGCACTTTGTGTTCAGGTTCGTGGAAAGATTGAGACCTGAAATAGGGCAGATGATTAAGAGTCATTTGATCTGTTGGCAAGCGAAACCGATTGATGAGTTGTTGTAGTATGCAAAATACTGTAGTGATGAGATTGAGTTGAAGCAGAAAAAGTTGAATGAGAAGGCGATGGTGATGCAAATTAAGGCAGCTCAAACAGGATTGCAAGGAGCTTTAGTGCAACAGATACCGCAGCAGCAGGGAACTGTTATGTTCCAACCTCAGGTGAGAGGTAGGGGTCGTGGAGCCAAAAGAATCGTGGTCTGGATTTGAGTACTGTAGTGGTTCAGAATGATGTGCAAGGAATGAAAAAGATGTTACCATGTCATCTGTGCGGAAACATGGAACACTGGAAGCAGGAGTGTCCGTTGATGGTGCAGGATGGTGTTGTTCAGCAAAGTGGTGATGTCAATACATTTCAAACTGTGAAAGCCCCTAGAATGAGAGGACTTAATCCGAATTTTCAGAATCAAGCGCAGGATTTTCAACCCATGCAGCAGGTGCAAGTGCTGCGTGTACAAGTGACACAGTTGCAACCAATGCAGCAACAGGTTCCTATGGTACCTAGACAGCAAATGCAGATACCTCATGCCCCGATGAAACAGCAACAGATGATGCTTACTCAGCAGGTCACAGGTCAGTGACAAGACAGAAGTAGTGGCACAGTGCACCAATTCCCATTTCATAGTGAGAATGAAACAAACGATGAATGGGTGAGTATTAGTTGGGATGAAGAGCCATACATGCTTGCAGCGTCCCTAGAAGTAGATCAGAGAGGACCTTTTGTGAAGGGAAAGATGATGGGACACAGGGTTCCATTCCTAGTGGACACAGGAGCTACACGCTCTACAGTGAGAAGTGCAGAAGTTCCGAACTTACCTCCTTCAGTCAGAACAGTTCAGGCTGTGGGAGTAGCAAACAGACAGTTGATAAATCCGATCACAGATCCAGTACAGGTTGAGATTGGCAACTTCCAGGCACTACTTAAGTTTGTACTCTGTGACTCAAGTCCAGTATCTCTACTGGGAAGGGACTTGTTATGCAAGACCAGATGATCAATCAGTTGTTTAACTGCTGGACTAGAGGTTCAGACACATAGTGATGATGAAGAAGAACAGACTCTTGAAACTGAGACTGAAAATATTAATGAAGAGTACCCGTTGATTGAGTTTTTCCCGATGTTTACTGTGAAAGAGTTACATGCAGACTTGCAGGGAACAGTACAGGAACATGTGTGGGACCTGACAGGTAAAGAAGTGGGTTTGATCAAGGGAGTAGAGCCGATTAAAATCACTTTAAAGCCGAATTTAGTGTTTCTGCAGCTCCCACAGTATAACATGGCACAAGATGTTCTGATGAAAGTGGCACATATAATTGGAGATTTTCTGAAACAAGGGGTTTTGAAAGAAGTGTTGAGCAGTCCATATAACTCACCGATAATGGGCTTAAAGAAGCCTTGTGGGAAAGTGCGCATTGTGCAAGAGTTGCAAAAAGTGAATGACATGGTGGTCAAGTGTTGTCCTGTAGTGCCAAACCCAGCAGTAATATTGTTTTAGATTCCATGCGATGCTGAGTGGTTCACAGTGGTTGATTTGTCACATGCTTTCTTTTCTGTGTCTCTTCATGAGGATAGTCAGTTTCTTTTAGGTTTCAAATTCCTAGACAGAGTCTACAGCTGGTGCAGGCTTCCACAAGGGTATGGCTTCCACCAGATCTTGAAAAAGAATCTGGAGTCATTGGAACTAACGCACCTAACGACCCTAGTGCAGTACATTGATGATGTGCTGATTGTGTCCAAGACATGGGACGAGAGTAAGTACGACTCGATTGCCCTGTTGAATCATTTGGGAAAAGTTTGACATAAAGTGTCACCTTTGAAATTGCAGTACTATTTGAAGTCAGTGAAATACTTGGGACACCAAATTGAGAAAGGGGCAAGGAGAATATCCAGAGAAAGGATTACAATGATATTGCAGAGAAGTCCCCCGACTTCACAGAGAATTGACAGAATGTTTCTCGGAATGGTAAGTTATTGTCGTCAATGGATTCCAAGTTTTGCAGAGATTGTCAAACCATTGCATCTGCTGACACATAAAGAGGTTACTGACCCCATAACCTTAGATGAGGATCAGATCAAAGCATTTACTGAGTTGAGAGAGAGTTTGTGCAGAGCTCCAGCATTTGGGAATGCCTGATTACACAAAGCCATTCACATTGTTTTGTCATGAACGTGAAGCTTGTTCTTTGTCAGTCTTGACACAGTTCCATGGAGGTGCTTATTGCCCAGTAGTCTTTTTTTTGCAGCTACCTCGGACCTAGTTGCAGCAGTTTTACCAGGTTGTCGGTGTGCAGTTGCCGCAGTTGGTCAAAGCCTTTCTCATTATGAGGGAGTAGAGATGGGATTGCCTCTGACGGTAATGGTTCCTCACTCTGTTGAGATTTTACTGACAAGGACGAAAGCACAGTATTTCACTGGTGCCAGATTGACAAGGTTTGAGAAGAGCATTCTAGGTGCTCCAAATGTAACATTGAAAAGATGTACCGTGCTGAATCCAGCGACATTACTTCCAAGAGATACTGTTGAAATTGAAAAAGTAGATTGTCTTGAGGTAACTGAATTGTGTACAAAACCAAGGCCAGACATCAGAGATACACGGTTGGAAGAAAATGATCAAATTGTCGTTGTTGATGGCTCATGTCTCAGTGATGTTACAGGGACATTGTGAGCAGGATATGATGTATGCACAATCATAGGTACACTAGAAGCTTCCTGGCTTCGAGGTGTATATTCTGCACAAGTAGCGTGTTATGTTTCACAAGACTAAGAGTCGCAATCTATATTGACAGCCAATATGGATTTGGAATTGTTCATGATTTTGGTCCATTGTGGGTGCAAAGAGGTTTCCTGACCTCTACTGGTTCACCAGTAAGAAATGGCGACAGAATAAAAGAATTGCTGTATGCAATACAGTTACCTGAAGAAATTGCCGTGGTAAAATGCAGTACACATCAAAAGTCACAGGACTACATCTCACTGGGAAATGGATATGCGGATCAAGTCACAAGATTTTGCGCATTTAACTGTATATCATTCAAAGATAAGTGGGAACTGATGTCAGAAGAAGATAACACATGTACAAATTTTGCATTAAAAGTAATCGATACCCCGGAAGAGTTAAGAAAATTGCAAGATAAGATTGACAAAGAAGAGAAACGACTCTGGTCCAAACTGAAATGTGCTCAGCGCCCTGATGAGATTTGGGTTTCTGAGGAGGGTCAGATGGTCCTGCCCAATAGTTTATTTTAACAAATGGCCAGGTATTACCATGGTCAGGCACACATTGGGAAGGATGCCATGGTTAGGTTGTTCAAGATTGACTGGTTTAACCCCACGTTCCGGTAGGCAGCAGAGGCAGTGTATCATCGCTGTATAATTTGTCAGCAACTAAACGTAGGAAAAGGGACAGTGGTGCATTTGAGCCACATTGGAAGAGCAGGAGGTCCATTCAGCAGAATGCAATTGGATTTCATTGAAATGCCTGCGTGTGGAGGTTTGAAGTATGTTTTGGTGATTGTCTGTGTCTTTAGTTACTGGATTGAAGCATACCCTACAAGAAGGAATGACAGTCTCACAGTAGCAAAGTTGTTGCTCAGGGAGTTGATACCACTTTTTGGGTTTCCGATCTCTTTAGAATCAGATAGGGGAACTCACTTCAATAACAAGATGATTAAACTCCTATGTGCAGCACTAAACATGGAGCAAAAGTTGCATTGTAGTTACGGCCCTGAAGCATCAGGACTAGTGGAACAGATGAATGAATGAATCAATCAATCAATCACTTGTAAAGCACGCTACTCACCTGTTAGGGTCTCAAGGCGCTGGGGGTGGTGAAGGGTTGCTACTGCTCGAATAACCAGGTCTTGAGGCGTTTCCTGAAGGTCAGGAGGTCCTTGGTCTGTCGTAGGTGGACGGGGAGAGAGTTCCAGGTCTTGGCGGAGAGGTGGGAAAAGGATCTGCCGCTGGCAGTAGTTCCATGGATGCAGGGAATGGTGGCGAGGGTGAGGTTGGCGGAGCGGAGTTGGCGGATGGGAACGTGGAAGGTGAGTCGATCGTTGGTGACGGTGAATGGTACCATGAAATCAGGAATTACAAAGATGTGTGCAGCTATGAATCTGAAATGGCCAGATGCATTGCCTTTGGTGTTGATGTCAATGGGAAACACACCTGACAGGAAGACAGGTTTTTCGCCCCATGAGATCCTCATGGGCAGAGCAATGAGATTACCAGCAGTTCCAGCCAATGCACTTGTAAACATTACAGATGATATGGTGTTGGACTACTGCAAGGGTCTGGCTGATGTGGTTCGCTCTTTCACTCAGCAGGTGCAGGTCACCACCCTGCCACTTATCCATGATCCAGGGCACAATCTGAGAGCCGGTGACTGAATCGTTGTCCGAAAGCATGTTCGCAAGACGTGTTTAGAGCCCCATTGGAGAGGTCCTTATCAGGTGGTCCTGACAAATACGACAGCTGTGAAGTGTGCAGGACTCCAAACTTAAAAGAGACTGTTGAAAATAAACCTGAAGAGATATTGATAACGTAATTTGACATTGAAAACCGGATGTGACAAGCTGCTAATCGATTTTGACAAAGGAAAAGGGTTCCTGAATGTAAGACTGAATTGTGAGACAAGAATTTTCCTTTTTGATTTCACTGCACTTTATGTAAGAGTTAGTTCTGCTTTCTGATTCTTTACAGATAATGGCTTCGTTAAATAATGACATTAGGAATGCTAGGCGCTGTAAATCTATGAGCATTGGATTAGCGATTATGTGTGGGATTTTGTTTATAGTAGTGATTGCAGGAATGTCTGTTCTTGATACTAAAGGAGCCAATCGTGCTTCTGTTCCTGAAACTACTACTCTAACAGTTTTAGAGAGGTTTAAGTTAGATGAGAAGTATTTGCATGAATAAACTAATGCTCAAGGAGAGCTTTCTTCTAACGTTTTCTATCGCTTGTTGAGTAAGTATGTTAAAACGATGGATGCAAGGGATTGTCTTGTGTGTACGCAAAGTTCTTCATCAGTAAAGGAAGGAGTTACGTACCATAGTCCTCCATTAACCTATGGAATAAGCTGAAGCTTGCTACTAACAAGGTTTTATAATCAAGAGTATATACAGTATTTTTATTCCAATTATAATTAGGTGTTTTCGTTTGTTCTTTTTATTAGATATCTAGGTAGAGTAGCTAAAGAGCATGACATAGTATTAGAGGATTCTTTGACCCTACACTAACATTTGGAACAGCATATGCACACAAGAATAATCTTACATGTTTGTTTACACCTTTAGAAAAGAGCTTCATAGGGCATACTGATGATGGGAGAAAAGCATTAAAAGAAAAATGTTTAGAGAAAAGGACTTACAAGGATGATTATGCTTACACTGCAATTAAAACGCAAGAGAAATTAGCATTAGATGCATTACATGTAGGGAAGCTTTGTATATAGAGGCCAAATTAATGCACTGACACTTTATTTGTGGGAAAGAGTGAATGTAGGCATGTGTTTTTGTTTCAGAGTAAGTGGACTTTTATGTTGAATGGTCACGATCCTACGATTCCTGGGATTTATAATATTTGTGGACTCAAAGCTTATTACCGTCTTCCGAGAGGATGGTATGGAGCATGTAATTTGGGGATAGTTTTCCCAAAGATTTATCAGATAGATGATTTAAAGAAGTTTCCAAAATTGACTGAATTACATCATAAGCAACAGAGGAGGGAAACCTCTTCTGCAGTTGTGGGAGATACCTTTGGTGCAGTGATTCCTTCAGTGGGAGTCATCCTGAATTTGATCAAGATACGGAAGTTGTCTACCACTTGTGGATAACATGCTGACAAACTTTACAGGAGCAATACTCCTTATAGATACTGAATAGCTGCGGATAGAGCTATGACGCTTCAAAATAGGCTTACTTTAGACATTCTTTTAGCGAAAGACTGCGGAGTGTGTAAGATGATTATTTCTAGGCATTGTTGCTCATATATTCTGGAAAATGATAGGAGTGATAAGAAACATAGGGCCAGATGTAGGAAGGTTCCCTTTTGCGAGTTGCAAATTGCGAGTCCCAGCGACTCGCAATTTGCAACTCGCAAAAGGAAATGCAGAAAGGTGTCTCAGACACCTTCTGCGACTCGCTATGGGGTCGCAAAGACCCACCTCATAAATATTTATGAGGTGGGTCGCAGTTTGCGACCCCATAGCAAGTCTAGGCACTCACGGGGATGGTGGCCTGCTGGAGACAGCAGACCACTATGTCCGTGACTGCTTTTAAATAAAGCAGTTTTTTTTTTTCTCTTTGCAGCCCGTTTTCCTTAAAGGAAAACAAGCTGCAAATAGAAAAAAAAAACGAAGCCTTTTTCTTTTGTTTTTTTTCAGAGTAGGCAGTGGTCCATAGGACTGCCTGCTCTGAAAAAATATTTTTGTAAGCATTCACAAAGGGGAAGGGGTCCCCTGGGGACCCCTTCCCTTTTGCGAATGAGTTACCATCCACTTCAAGTGGATGGTAACTGCGAGTTGATTTGCGACCGCTTTTGCAGTCACAAATCAACTCTACATCGTGATGCGGTCGCAAATAGGAAGGGAACACCCTTTCCTATTTGCGAGTCAGACTCACATTTTGCGAGTCGGTACTGACTCGCAAAATGTGATTCTGCATCGCGTAAGGGCTTTTGCGCCTGGCAAACAGCGTTTTTCGCCGTTTGCGAGTCGCAAAAGCCTTTCTACATCTGGCCCTTACTCACTAATCTGACTAACACAACACAGGATTTGAAGGACTTGAAAGAACCAGGTGTTTGGAAAACTGTTGGAAAGGGATTTTCTTCAGTGGGAAATTGGCTTAGCCAAATTTGGAATGGGGTATTATTAAACATTATACACAGAATATTAATTGTGATTGCTTGTATGTTAGGAATATGGGGTTCATGTAAATTATGTCAAGAGATAAAATTGAGAAGATCTAAAAATAATCAGAGGAAGGAAGAATGAAACAGGGAAAGAATTTGTAGGGAAGATTTGAGGAGGAGACAAATACAGCAGAAACCGAATTGTGAAATGATGGTGAAGAATGGTGTGATGGCATAGTTAATTATCAGAGAAGGGACTGTTGAAGCAGATATGCTAATTAGAAATTATTAATGAATGTTTATTTCTTTTGAATAACAAGAAGTTGATAGAAAAATTAAATGTAGAGAAATTAATGTGCACGTTTGAAAATGTGCCCACGAAGAGTGGTTGACAATGTTCACGAATTACATAAAAAATGAGTATAAATGTGTGAAATAATGAACGAGTAATAATAACTTAGTAATATATCATATGAGGATGTATAACCTATGTTTTGCATTATATTGTAGAGTTAACTTAGCCGAAGTTGTGGCCTAGTTGCCAGGCCTCATGCAGAAGCTGAATTACTAGTGCACAGTAGAAAAAGCTGATGTATTGAACTGTCCCTCAACCGCTTATAAAGGCTGCTTAGCTAGAATTTTCTGCAGTGTACCGACGGACAGGAGATGATAGAACTAGACATGTACCAAATTTGGTGTAAGACAGACTCAAAGTACTTTTCCAGGACTCGAACAATAGAGGCACTGACTGGAGAAGAAGATGCAACATTTTTGATTCCTGATGAGCAGGATGATGAGGACATCATACAGCGGATGAATCAACGAACTGAGAATGGCGTAATACGAGAATTCATAGATTTGCAAAATTAATATTATTGGGTAGAGTAATAACTGGTGATTGGCTGACCAATTAGGAATTAGAGGGATGGACTGGATAACCTTAATAAAAAGTCATGACAAGGGTCAAAAACTTCGGAACTGATGGGGAGATGTTAGAGGCAGATGATCTGGAGAGACCTTGCCGAAATTGATTCGAGATTGGGCTCATCCTCTTGAAAGCCTGATGCGTTGCTGATCAATTGATGACAGGAAGACGAAGACTGACTTTGTTGCTGATCCATTCCGTGGATAGGTAGCTATGAAAATGTGACTGTTAACTTTTGTGCCTTTCTTTCTAGGTACCAACTGCGCTGTTTAAATAGTTCTTTTCTTAGCTAGATGTTTTTCCAAATTCATGTTCTAAATTGTTTTTGCATGAAGTCCCACATGCCAATGCTAATTTGGGTTAGGTAGGATCCTTTCAGTGACGTTGACAGTGACAAATGATTGACAAACTGATTGCTGAACTCTGCTATTAATGTCGATATATTCATCTTTGTTGGCTTATGCTGAAGCATTAGAACACATGTTTTCTCAAGTTCTGGTTAGATTATGTTATTGGTGGTCACTAATAAACGAACTCTGATATGATTGAATAAAGTTTGAATTAATCCAATGGTTTAGAATTTTAACTAATAGGGAAATAAAATTGTTAAAACTTTTATTGAGTTGTGGTTATTCATGAAATCTTGACATATTGTCTAATGTTTTAATGATTCTCTTAGTGGTTATTGATTGATTACATTGATTATTGATGACACTGGTCACCACATGGCTAGGATACTCCATGCGATCCAAAAGGTTCATTGGCCTATACGCGTCCCCTTGTAAGTTTACTTACTGAGGACCAGGTGCGCTAGCACTCCCTACTTTTCCCATCACTAACTTTTAGGCTGGATGGGGCCAACGGCACAGCATAGGACAAGGAGGAACAGTACCCAGTGCTCTGTTTTTTGGGCCAGTAGTGTTATCTATATCACACAAAGGGGCATATTTCTGATGCTCGTAGCACCACTTTGCGCCACATTTGTATAATTTTTTTGCACATGTGTGGGATTAAGTTGGCATTTCCCATGTACCATGTTTACAAAGTAGCACAATGAAAGCATTGCGCCACCTCTTGAACCCTTGTGCCACACTATGCCAGCGACAGACATAATGTATGCAAGAGAGGTGTTCCCACATAGGGAGGCCCAGAAAAATGACACAGTGAAATTTACTAGATTTCACTGACCCATTTTTAGTGTCATTATTAATGCCTGCTTAAGGCAGGCATTAAGATGTTGCTTCAGCTGAAAACAATGAGCCCTTCCTGTGCTTTACTGCACTAGTGCCATAATTTATGGTGCTAATCAAACAAAGCACCACATTAGCGCCATTAAATATGATGCTAATGTGGGCATGACCGCCATGGTGCACTGTATTGTAAATATGGGGCACACATTGTGGCATTGGGAGACGCAATGGGGCACTAGAAAAGTGATGCATCATGAATGATGCGCCACTTTTCCATAAATATGCCCCAAAGGTTGCACCACAATTTGTCTTGTCTCCTCTCAGTGCTCCTTCCAGCATGATAATACATCACAGACCATGTACCATAGCATGATTCATGGTGCTGTGAACTACACTGATTCCTTTTTTTGGTCTAAATTAAGGTTTGTATTTGGGATAACCCACTTCCTCTTCAGTGTGCCATGATCTGTGCTTAGGCCTAGTACCCAGGAAGCAGCGACAACTCATAATACCAATATTATTGCAGTGCCTAACCCCTAAAGCTGCCTATTAACTATTACAAGATGTTTGAAGTGGTCTGGCATGAGTGGTATGCACTATCCAGGTGCCCTACATGACATATCGTTCCCCCTCCACTCTCTGCATACCTTCCTTCATTCCCTTTCTACCCCTTCCATAGCTGCCAAGTTTCCCAGGTCCATGCCGGATGCCATGGCCAAGTCCAGGTTTTTTCTTTGAATGCTGAGACTTTTAGCCCCATTTTATAAAGGAATAAACAAGACTACAAGTTCCAGAATCAAAGGAAAAACCGGGGCTGGAGAAGCACATCACGCATGAACTTGTGGATCTTGACGGGGCTGCCCTGCCATCTTTGCTGCCTCCTTCCTTTCTTGACCCACTTAATTGCAATACTTGATGCCTGAGTAACCTACATGCAATCCAATTACACTAAACACCTGAGCAGTGCACATATTTAGAACACGTTAATCTTTAAAATCAAAGAGGAATAAGGCTTTACTTGTATTAATCACAGGAGTACATGAGTACATACCTTTTATTGTGATGATGTTTATTTGTGCTGTTCATCAGTTCTAGGGATGTAGTGTGAAGGTAGCTACTTTTCACTTATATCCTACCTTTAATAAATTTTTAATAGGTCCCATGTGTTCCCTCATGAGATGTATTACATTCATAGAAGGCGACTTATTGGAGAAAGAGACATGAAATAAATAGGATTTATAACTATAATGGATCAAGAGGTTTTGCTGACATGATAATTAACCATGAGGCCCAAGGCTAAATCATTCCTAAATGCTACCAGAACTAGGACTATGTGGCAATCCACTTGTTCCATGATGTTCATTCTCACCCTCTTACTCCAGCTCCACAAATGCATGCTACCTAGATCAGACCAACAACAAGAATAATAATAAAATAATAATAACTTATCATCATTATAATTGATAATACTACTATAAGTAGTGAAGTCATTGTGGCAGTTTAAATAATATAATTTTTATTTCCATAACTATTTTGTGTAGTGATGTATTCTTAAAAATAATTATCACCATAATCATCATCATACAATAAGAAGAACAATGATAATGATGATGATAATCAGTAACAAAAGCAATAACAATACATACGCTAGTAGTGCTACCACTACAACTACTATTATTATTTACAATATTATTCGCAGTAGTATTAATAATGAAGCAAATAAAATAGCAATACTAGCAACAATAATAATGAAAACAACGCTTACATTTATCAGTTATTATTGTTATTATTAGTATTGATAACAATACTCACTGTCATCATCATTGTCAACACCATGCTATACGAAGCAAAATAATAATAACAATGATAATAAAGTAACAAAAGTAATAATAATACCTATACTACTAGAGCTACCCCATAAGTAGTATTATTATTCCCATTATTATTTGCAGTAGCATTAATAAATAAGCTAGTAAAATAGTAATAATAGCAACAATAATAATAATACCTATACTGCTTATGATACCACTAAGAGTAGTACTTTTATTTCCATTATTTTTAGCAGTACTATTAATAATTAAGCTAGTAAAATAGTAACAATAGCAACAATAATCACAAAAACCATGTTGTTGTTGTTATTAATATTATTATATTTATTAATGTAAGAAATTGGGTCTCTAGTTGGCAGTTGTTTCTACCCTGTCCAAGTAGGGACCCTCACTCTAGTCAGGGTAAGCTAGTCACACAGGTATGATAACCTTTGCTCATCCCCTTGTTCCCTTGGTAGCTTGCCTTAAGTAGTTAGACTTATTTCAGAGACAATCTGTAAAGTATTTGTACACACATACACAGTAGTGCAGAGAAAACACCCAAAAAGTACTCCACACCGGTTTAGAAAGATAGCCAATACTTATCTGAGTAAAACAAGAAAAAAATGACAATATCCCATGTACACAAGTAAAGATATGAATTTTCAAAGATGAAATGTAGTATAGCACGTAGAAAAAGAATAGCTCCAACTGGGGCTAATAAAACAGCTTGACAGAGTTGTTTCCAACAGCCTAGCACCACCCGGGAGGGAGCATGGGCCGGCTACGGAGTCATGTAGATCCTGGTTACAGTATCTTGGAAAACAATGAGGAAACAAACACATTGAATGGAGTAAGGGATGTGAGGTGTTACTGAAGCCGGTGCAACATCGGTTCCTTGCCGCCACTGGGGAGGTGAGGTGTTGGTTCCTTAGTGCTAGGCACGGAAGGTGGGGCATTGGTTCCTTATGGTTGCAGATGAAGTGATGCGGTGCTGGCAGCGAGGCATCGGTTCCTTATGACAAGGCAGGGTTGATGAGTCCAGCAGGTCTAGAAGCGAAGTGTCGACTTAGCAATGTCACAGTCACACCGTAGGGGCACAGGTGCTACGGCAGCATTGAATTCGGGTGCCACACATGTCATGAGACAGCACTCTGGACTTACGCTGTGACGGTACTTCGAAGGTGCTGCAGCAGGTGCCCTCTGTTGTAGGTTGTGATTGTTGCACTCAGCGGGGATCATGGCTTTAGTGCAGGCGGCGGCACAGGGTCAGACAGAGGTGCTGGTTCCGAAGTCGTTCTGGAAGTCAATGCACTAGTTTCTTTCTTGTTGCACCAGAACTCACTCCCACAGGCCAAGGAACTGGATATGGCACCACTTGGCAAGTCAGGACTCTCAGCAAGAGAGACCAGGCACTGGCATGGAAAAGTCCTTGATATCCTTGATACTTCTTAATAGGAGGGAAGCTCACTACAAGCCCTTGGAGAACCTTTGGAAGCAGGATGTAGAAAGCCAAGGTCAGCCCTTTCACTCCCTGGACAGAAGCAGCAAGCAGCAGGCCAGCACAACAAAGCAACAGATGGAGTGCCAATCCCTCCTTCAGCATACAGCTCTTCTTCCTGGCAGAATTTCCTCCGTCCAGAAGGATTCTAAGTTTGTAGGGTCAGGGGTCCAGTACTTATATCCATCTCAGTCTTTGAAGTTGGCAAACTTCAAAAAGAAGTCATTGTAGTGCACAAGACCTTGGCTTTCCCTGCCTTGGCCATAGATTCATTCCAAGGGGTTGGGGACTGCTTTGAGGGAGGACAGGCCCAGCCCTATTCGGGTGAAAGTGTCAGCTCCTCCCACTACTCTAGCTCAGGAAAATCCATCAGCCCGGTGATGGGCCGTCAGGATATACAGTGCACACCTGAACTCCCTTTGTGTGACTGCCTACAGTGAATGCACAAACAGCCCACCTGTCATCCTGATCCAAACATGTATTCAGCAGACAGGCAGAGACACAAAATGGTAAAACAAGAAAATGTCTCAAACTTACAATTAAAAAACCAGCACCACCAAAAGACGTATTTTTAAATTGTGAGTTCAGAGACCCCAAACTCCATATCGCCATATTCTCCCAATGGGAAATTACGCTTAAAAAGCCAATCCCCATGTTACCCTATTGGAGTAATAGACCTTGCAATAGTGAAACCTGAATTGAGCAGTATTTCACTATGAGAACATGTAAATCACACCAGTACATGTCCTACCTTGTAAACACACAGCACCCTGCCCATGGGGCTGCCTTGGGCCTACGTTAGAGGGTGAGCTACATGTAGTAAAAGGGAAGGTTTGGACCTAGCAGTGGATGCACTTGCCAAGTCGAAATGACAGTTTAAAACTGCACACATAGACACTGCACTGGCAGGTCTGAGACATGTTTACAGGACTACTCATGTGGGTGGTACTATCAGTGCTGCAGACCCACTAATACCATTTGATTTATAGGCCCTGGGCTCACATAGTGCACTTTACTAGAGATTTACTAGTAAATCAAATATGCCAATTGTTAGACTTTTCATCCCTGGCGTGATCTCCCTTAACTTTTTGCCTCTGTTTCCCAGGTTGTTGATGTGTGCTGGACTCTGATTTTTCTGTTTTTGGTACTCTGGGTACTCTATCGCTGCTAACCAGTGCTAAAGTGCAAGTGCTCCTTTAGAAAATGTGCATGTAATTGGCTTATCCATGATTGGCATATTTGATTTATTAGTAAGTCCCTCGTAAAGTGCACTAGAGGTGCCCAGGGCCTGTACACAAAATGCTACTAGTGGCCTGAAGCACTGATTGTCCCACCCACATAAGTAGCTCTGTAATCATGTCTCAGACCTGCCACTGCAGTGCGTGTGTTCAGTTTTAACTGTAAGTTCGACTTGGCAAGTGTACCCACTTGCCAGGCCTAAACCTTCCCTTTTCTTACATGTCAGACACCCCTAAGGTAGGCCCTAGGTAGCCCCAAGGGCAGGGAGCAGTGTATGGTTAAAGTACGACATATAGTAATGTGTTTTATATGGCCTGACAGTGAAATATTGCTAAATTTGTTTTTCACTGTTACAAAGCCTGTCCCTCTCACAGGTTAACATGGGGGCTACCTTTAAATCTGATTAAAGTGTAGATTCACTTTGGGAGTGGATGGACATGTGGAGTTTGGGGTCTCTGAGCTCACAATGTAAAAATACATCTTTTAGTAAAGTTAATTTTAAGATTGTGGGTTTGAAAATTGCACTTTTAGAAAGTGAGCATTTTCTTGCTTATACCATTTCTGTGACTCTGCCTGTTTGTGGATTTCCTGTCTGGGTCAGTTTGACAGTTGGGCTGGTTGCACCTCACAATAGACAGTGACACAAAGGGAGCTGTGGTGTAGCCTGCATATCCTGATGAGCCATTTGTGCTAGGAGGGAGGGGAGGAATGGTCACTCACACCTGAAAGGGCTGTGTCTGCCTTCACACAATGCAGTCTCCAACCCCCTGGTGAGTATCTGGGGCCTGGTCTGGGCAAGGCAGGATTTCACATTCAAGAGAGACTTTGCTTTGAAGTAGGCCTACTTCAAAGGAGAAATTGGGTATGAGAAGGGCACCCAAAACCGCAGACTTTAGAACACTTCTGGAAACCAAGAGGAACCTCTGCCTGGAGAAGAGTGGAAGAGCTGAGGAAGAAGAGTTGCCCTGCCTGTGACTGTGCTTTGTGGAGCTATCCTGCAGTTGCTGGTTCTGGCAGAGTAAGAGGGCAAAGGCTGGACTTTGTGTGCCTTCCATCTTGTGAAGTTCTTCAAGGACTTGATTTAGATCTTGCCTCCTGTTGTTTGAAGTCTCTGGGACAGCAAAGACTTCTCCCTGCCAGCACCTGGAGTTTCTGGAGAGACTCCTACTCTGCCCTGTGGTGCCGATCCAGTTCCTGGGACCCTGAAAGGAGAAGCTGGCAGCCTAAGAGGACGAAATCCACACCCAGAACTTTATGCGGGGAAAAAATTTACGCAACTCCGATCTGCGGCTGAAAAACTGACACACCGCCGGCTTTGCAGCTGAAAAACGACACTCGCCTATAATGCGACCAAAGAATAGATGCACGGAGCTGGGGAAATGACGCTCAACATCGCTAATGGAGGCTGGTGAGATAATAACCTGCACTGCGTGGTTTTCAGATCGTCGTGTCGCTGGATTTCCAAGGCAAGTACTGCTGGGAGTGTAAAAACAGCGCAAGTTCTGCCCGGACCCGAGAGTGCTGACCGGATCGACGCATCGCTCTCCTGCAGAGAGAAGAAACGACGCGCCCGACCCGACGAAAGGAGAAATGACTCAAGGTCTTGCTCGTGAGTGGAATCGATGCATCGCAAGCCCTTTTTAATGCACATTCACCCGTGCCGGGTTATTTTTGACGCACCCAAGGTACATTTTCACGCTAACAGTGTTAGTTTGTGTTTAAAACTACATGAAGACTCTATGCAATTTAATTGATAACTTGACTTGTGTATTGTGGATTTTTGTCGTTTTGGTCTTGTTTTGTTTAGATAAATATTTTCTATTTTTCTAATCTGGTGTTGTGTCATTTTGAAGTGTTTTCATTAAGTTACTGTGTGTGTTGGTACAAATACTTTACACCTGGCACTCTGAAGTTAAGCCTACTGCTCGTGCCAAGCTACCAAAGGGGTAAGCAGGGGTTAGCTGAGGGTGATCCTCTTTTACCCTGGCGAGAGTGAGGGTCCTTGCTTGTACAGGGGGTAACCTGACTGCCAACCAAAGACCCCATTTCTAACACCAATCATGGATAAACCAATCACCAATGCAATTTAGAAAGGGTGCACTTGCACTTTAACACTGGTCAGCTGGGGTAAAGTGCCCAAAGACCTAAAGACAGCAAAAACAAAATTTAGGCCAGGATCCAAAACAGGAGATCAGAAGCAAAATGTTTGGGGAAAAGGGCAATTTCTAATACATCCCCCTCCCAGCCTAAAGCCAAGACAGATGAATCAATACCTTGCTTGCCTTCCCTGCTTAGGGCGACAGAACCTGGGCAATGGCCCACTCCTGCAGGGGCCTCTGCCAGTTCTACGCCTCTCTGAACCCAGTTGGATCCCTAAGCGTACACTCTCAGGGCCGACTGAACTAACCTAGGGGAGCCCTTCTCCTCATCTGTGGACTTCATTGGTGCAGGATTTAACCTAACCTTGCTTACAGTGCAACCCAGTGGGCAGACAGAACCACCACAGCCAACAGTGTGATGTGGCCCATTCCACTCCCTGGTCTGACTTCAGTCCTCAACCCACGGAAAACTCTGACAACAAGGACAACAACCAACAGAGGCCACTGACAGCTGTCAGTGTCAAGCACCAGGCCCCAGGCCATCTTGGGGTCTCTAGCCTCTGTGGTATCAAAAAGGAGGAGGTGGTAGAAGCCCTAGGTGCCTTGCACATTTTTCCACTTCACCTCCCACCAGTTCAGGGTTGATATCCTGAGTCTGGTCACTCGACTTACGGTCTGTACCCTTGGGCTAAGCAGAGGACGGGGTGGGCTCT
This sequence comes from Pleurodeles waltl, assembly GCF_031143425.1. NCBI lineage: Eukaryota > Metazoa > Chordata > Amphibia > Caudata > Salamandridae > Pleurodeles > Pleurodeles waltl. The sequence goes on along the minus strand of NC_090449.1, from coordinate 682,032,296 downwards.
CCCTCCTCCTGTCCCTCTTGTTTGGGTCCTTTGCCTTCGGCTTTGGAATGGTACCCCCCAGAAAACTGAACTGTTGGAGCACCTTTGGCAGCCGCCCCTCAGAGTTCTCCTGTTACCGGGGGCAACTCATTCCCCAGAATGTAGTCTATGGGCATCTAGGGACTAACATTGACCCTTCTCTGGGTCACTTCCCCATCTCACTTTAAGAACACCAGAGCCATAGGGAGGAAAAAGTCCTGCCCATCAGCTGGAATCACTCTACATACCTGGCCGGTGTACTGCTCAGGGGAAACTACCCTTTCTACAACCATGGTCATGCTAGGCCCAGTGTACCTCAGAGCAGTGACTGGGACCCCCTCCACTTTCCCCTCGTGGAAGTGATGACTCCCACCCTCTGGGATCACCAACTCACCCTCTAAGTTCACCTCCTAACTAAGGGAGATTACGGCATTGTCTATGACCTGCCCCTGGGGATTACCTCCCCTAAGGCCACATTGGCCACTCCTGTAGAGGGGACACAAGTGGGGGTTTTCTGAGGACAGACATAGTCCACTTTCTTGTGTCCTAGATGGGAACATTCAAACCAACAGAGTTGAAAATGGAGTGCCTGGGCCACCGCCCATCAGAACCTCCCTTCTTCTGTCAGAAGGGACATTGTAGGAAGTTGGCTCTGTATGCACTATTTCAAAGTAAGGAATAGTATGCACAGAGTCCAAGGGTTCCCCTTAGAGGTAAGATAGTGGCAAAAAGAGATAATACTAATGCTCTATTTTGTGGTAGTGTGGTCGAGCAGTAGGCTTATCCAAGGAGTAGTGTTAAGCATTTGTTGTACATACACATAGACAATAAATGAGGTACACACACTCAGAGACAAATCCAGCCAATAGGTTTTTATATAGAAAAATATCTTTTCTTAGTTTATTTTAAGAACCACAGGTTCAAATTCTACATGTAATATCTCATTCGAAAGGTATTGCAGGTAAGTACTTTAGGAACTTTAAATCATCAAAATTGCATGTATACTTTTCAAGTTATTCACAAATAGCTGTTTTAAAAGTGGACACAGTGCAATTTTCACAGTTCCTAGGGGAGGTAAGTATTTGTTAGGTTAACCAGGTAAGTAAGACACTTACAGGGCTTAGTTCTTGGTCCAAGGTAGCCCACCGTTGGGGGTTCAGAGCAACCCCAAAGTCACCACACCAGCAGCTCAGGGCCGGTCAGGTGCAGAGTTCAAAGTGGTGCCCAAAACACATAGGCTAGAATGGAGAGAAGGGGGTGCCCCGGTTCCGGTCTGCTTGCAGGTAAGTACCCGCGTCTTCGGAGGGCAGACCAGGGGGGTTTTGTAGGGCACCGGGGGGGACACAAGCCCACACAGAAATTTCACCCTCAGCAGCGCGGGGGCGGCCGGGTGCAGTGTAGAAACAAGCGTCGGGTTTGTAATGGAAGTCAATGGGAGATCTAGGGATCTCTTCAGCGCTGCAGGCAGGCAAGGGGGGGGTTCCTCGGGGAAACCTCCACTTGGTCAAGGGAGAGGGACTCCTGGGGGTCACTCCTCCAGTGAAAGTCCGGTCCTTCAGGTCCTGGGGGCTGCGGGTGCAGGGTCTCTCCCAGGTGTCGGGACTTTGGATTCAAAGAGTCGCGGTCAGGGGAAGCCTCGGGATTCCCTCTGCAGGCGGCGCTGTGGGGGCTCAGGGGGGACAGGTTTTTGTACTCACAGTCTTAGAGTAGTCCTGGGGTCCCTCCTGAGGTGTTGGATCGCCACCAGCCGAGTCGGGGTCGCCGGGTGCAGTGTTGCAAGTCTCACGCTTCTTGCGGGGAGCTTGCAGGGTTCTTTAAAGCTGCTGGAAACAAAGTTGCAGCTTTTCTTGGAGCAGGTCCGCTGTCCTCGGGAGTTTCTTGTCTTTTCGAAGTAGGGGCAGTCCTCAGAGGATGTCGAGGTCGCTGGTCCCTTTGGAAGGCGTCGCTGGAGCAGGATCTTTGGAAGGCAGGAGACAGGCCGGTGAGTTTCTGGAGCCAAGGCAGTTGTCGTCTTCTGGTCTTCCTCTGCAGGGGTTTTTCAGCTAGGCAGTCCTTCTTCTTGTAGTTGCAGGAATCTAATTTTCTAGGGTTCAGGGTAGCCCTTAAATACTAAATTTAAGGGCGTGTTTAGGTCTGGGGGGTTAGTAGCCAATGGCTACTAGCCCTGAGGGTGGGTACACCCTTTTTTGTGCCTCCTCCCAAGGGGAGGGGGTCACAATCCTAACCCTATTGGGGGAATCCTCCATCTGCAAGATGGAGGATTTCTAAAAGTTAGAGTCACTTCAGCTCAGGACACCTTAGGGGCTGTCCTGACTGGTCAGTGACTCCTCCTTGTTGCTTTCTTTGTTCCCTCCAGCCTTGCCGCCAAAAGTGGGGGCCGTGGCCGGAGGGGGCGGGCAACTCCACTAAGCTGGAGTGCCCTGCTGGGCTGTGACAAAGGGGTGAGCCTTTGAGGCTCACCGCCAGGTGTTACAGCTCCTGCCTGGGGGAGGTGTTAGCATCTCCACCCAGTGCAGGCTTTGTTACTGGCCTCAGAGTGACAAAGGCACTCTCCCCATGGGGCCAGCAACATGTCTCTGGTGTGGCAGGCTGCTGGAACTAGTCAGCCTACACAGACAGTCGGTTAAGTTTCAGGGGGCACCTCTAAGGTGCCCTCTGTGGTGTATTTTACAATAAAATGTACACTGGCATCAGTGTGCATTTATTGTGCTGAGAAGTTTGATACCAAACTTCCCAGTTTTCAGTGTAGCCATTATGGTGCTGTGGAGTTCGTGTTTGACAGACTCCCAGACCATATACTCTTATGGCTACCCTGCACTTACAATGTCTAAGGTTTTGTTTAGACACTGTAGGGGTACCATGCTCATGCACTGGTACCCTCACCTATGGTATAGTGCACCCTGCCTTAGGGCTGTAAGGCCTGCTAGAGGGGTGTCTTACCTATACTGCATAGGCAGTGAGAGGCTGGCATGGCACCCTGAGGGGAGTGCCATGTCGACTTACTCGTTTTGTCCTCACTAGCACACACAAGCTGGCAAGCAGTGTGTCTGTGCTGAGTGAGAGGTCTCCAGGGTGGCATAAGACATGCTGCAGCCCTTAGAGACCTTCCTTGGCATCAGGGCCCTTGGTACTAGAAGTACCAGTTACAAGGGACTTATCTGAATGCCAGGGTGTGCCAATTGTGGATACAATGGTACATTTTAGGTGAAGGAACACTGGTGCTGGGGCCTGGTTAGCAGGGTCCCAGCACACTTCTCAGTCAAGTCAGCATCAGTATCAGGCAAAAAGTGGGGGGTAACTGCAACAGGGAGCCATTTCTTTACACAAGCCCCCCTCAGCCCACAGGCCAGGAGACTCAGCCCAAGCTGGGAGAGTCTTCCTAGTCTGTCAGGCGAGGAAGAGTAGGAGAAATAGGCTGGTTAGTTGCAGGGCCTACTCTGCCTTACATCCTTCTGTTCAGGTCATTCCCTTTGGGGAACTGACCCACTTCCACAGTGATAGGACCTAGTCTGAATTGCCTCTTGTCTGCCTCTTCAATGTCTCCACCCATTCTTTTTATTTTGGGTTTAGAGGTATCCACCTCTGCTAATCTTATCTTAGCCAGGGTCATCCCTAGCTTACCCAAAGAGGTTACCCAGAGCTGGAGTAACCCCACCATGACCAACAGGGTCAGGGGGCCTAACTTGCTATTTGGCATGGGGTCTGACCACCATGCCAAGGATAGTGCAGCCATAAAGGCTAACACCCAGCAGAGGCCACTGACAGCTGTCAGTGCCCAGAACCACACCTTTAGCTCTTCACCTACAAGGGAAGGGGCTAAGTTACAGGCTTCTTTGGGTTCAGGGTGCCTGTCTGCTGTATTAGAGTGGGGGGTTACCACATTTTGTAGTAAACACCCTTCTTCCACTCTTTCTTCTGTTAGCTGAGGAGCCACCCACTCAGGTTTAACAGTTGCCTGACTAGCCAGGACTTCTTGTGGGTCAGGTTGGACTTTATCAGGGCCATTTTTGGAGTTCTCCCCTACTGGAGCAGAATCTCCCTGGCTTGCTGTAACCTTGGCTAAAGGTTGTCCACCCTTCCTACTCTGTTTTCTTTTCTTCTTCTTCTGGGGCCTGCTTGCATTTACTGCAGAGGCAGGACTTCCAGAATCCTTGGGAGAGGACTGGCACTGGACCAGTTCCTCTCTTGGGCTCTGACTAACCTCTGGGTAGTCATTTCCAAGGAGACAATCAAGGGGGAGGTCTGTACTGACTACTACCCTTCTCCAGCTAAGAGTGCCACCCACTTCTATGGGTACTAAAGCCACAGGCCTCTTAGTGACCCTGTCTAGGCTAACTCTTACCCTGGCAGTCTCACCTGGGATGTACTGGTTTGAGAGCACCAGCCTGTCATGCACAATAGTGTGACTGGCACAAGTGTCTCTCAGGGCAGTGGTTGGGATTCCATTCACCAGTAGGTGGTGGAAGTGTCTGCTTCCCTCTGGAATCTCCAACTCACCTGTTGGGCCCTGTTTCCAGTTGAAGGCTAGGAAGACCTCCTCATCTGAGGAGTCATCTCCCATGGCTACACTGGTTACCCCAGGAATTTTGTTCTGGGGTTTGTTTTTGGGACAAGAAGTGTCCTTGGTGTGGTGCCCAGACTGTTTACAGTTGTGGCACCAGGCCTTAGTGGCATCCCAGTTCTTACCCTGGTACCCACCTTTGTTTTGGGTTGTGTCTTGGGGCCCACCCACCTGTTCTGGTTTTTGGGGGCGTACAGAGGACTCTTTTTCTTTGTTTCTAGTGTCACCCACTTTCTCCTGGGGAGTTTTTGTAACCCCTTTCTTTTGGTCACCCCCAGTGGAAGTTTTGGTTACCCTAGTCTTGACCCAGTGGTCTGCCTTCTTTCCCAATTCTTGGGGAGAAATTGGACCTAGGTCTACCAGATACTGATGCAACTTTTCATTGAAGCAGTTACTTAAAATGTGTTCTTTCATAAACAAATTATAAAGCCCAACATAGTCACACACTTCATTTCCAGTTAACCAACCATCCAGTGTTTTTACTGAGTAGTCTACAAAATCAACCCAGGTCTGGCTCGAGGATTTTTGAGCCCCCCTGAATCTAATTCTATACTCCTCAGTGGAGAATCCAAAGCCCTCAATCAGGGTACCCTTCATGAGGTCATAAGATTCTGCATCTTTTCCAGAGAGTGTGAGGAGTCTATCCCTACACTTTCCAGTGAACATTTCCCAAAGGAGAGCACCCCAGTGAGATCTGTTCACTTTTCTGGTTACACAAGCCCTCTCAAAAGCTGTGAACCATTTGGTGATGTCATCACCATCTTCATATTTTGTTACAATCCCTTTGGGGATTTTTAGGATGTCAGGAGAATCTCTGACCCTATTTAAGTTGCTGCCACCATTGATGGGACCTAGGCCCATCTCTTTTCTTTCCCTTTCTATGGCTAGGAGCTGCTTTTCCAAAGCCAATCTTTTGACCATCCTGGCTAACAGGGGGTCATCTTCACTGAGAGCATCCTCAGTGATTTCAGAAATGCTGGACCCTCCTGTGAGGGAAGCAACATTTCTGACTATCATTTTTGGAGACAGGGCTTGAGAGGCCCTGGTCTCCCTATTTAGGACTGGAAGGGGGGAATTGCCCTCCAAGTCACTAATTTCTTCCTCTGTGAAGTCATCCTCAGAGGGGTTGGCTTTTTCAAACTCTGCCAACAGCTCCTGGAGCTGAATTTTGGTAGGTCTGGAGCCAATGGTTATTTTCTTTATATTACAGAGAGACCTTAGCTCCCTCATCTTAAGATGGAGGTAAGGTGTGGTGTCGAGTTCCACCACCTGCATCTCTGTATCAGACATTATTCTGCTAAGAGTTGGAATACTTTTTTAAGAATCTAAAACTGTTTCTAGAATCTAATTCAAACTTTTAACAAACTTTTAAACTCTAAAAAGACAATGCTAAACAGGGACTTAACACACAAGGCCCTAGCAGGACTTTTAAGAATTTAGAAAACTTTTCAAATTGCAAAAATCAATTTCTAATGACAATTTTGGAATTTGTCGTGTGATCAGGTATTGGCTGAGTAGTCCAGCAAATGCAAAGTCTTGTACCCCACCGCTGATCCACCAATGTAGGAAGTTGGCTCTGTATGCACTATTTCAAAGTAAGGAATAGTATGCACAGAGTCCAAGGGTTCCCCTTAGAGGTAAGATAGTGGCAAAAAGAGATAATACTAATGCTCTATTTTGTGGTAGTGTGGTCGAGCAGTAGGCTTATCCAAGGAGTAGTGTTAAGCATTTGTTGTACATACACATAGACAATAAATGAGGTACACACACTCAGAGACAAATCCAGCCAATAGGTTTTTATATAGAAAAATATCTTTTCTTAGTTTATTTTAAGAACCACAGGTTCAAATTCTACATGTAATATCTCATTCGAAAGGTATTGCAGGTAAGTACTTTAGGAACTTTAAATCATCAAAATTGCATGTATACTTTTCAAGTTATTCACAAATAGCTGTTTTAAAAGTGGACACTGCAATTTTCACAGTTCCTAGGGGAGGTAAGTATTTGTTAGGTTAACCAGGTAAGTAAGACACTTACAGGGCTTAGTTCTTGGTCCAAGGTAGCCCACCGTTGGGGGTTCAGAGCAACCCCAAAGTCACCACACCAGCAGCTCAGGGCCGGTCAGGTGCAGAGTTCAAAGTGGTGCCCAAAACACATAGGCTAGAATGGAGAGAAGGGGGTGCCCCGGTTCCGGTCTGCTTGCAGGTAAGTACCCGCGTCTTCGGAGGGCAGACCAGGGGGGTTTTGTAGGGCACCGGGGGGGACACAAGCCCACACAGAAATTTCACCCTCAGCAGCGCGGGGGCGGCCGGGTGCAGTGTAGAAACAAGCGTCGGGTTTGTAATGGAAGTCAATGGGAGATCTAGGGATCTCTTCAGCGCTGCAGGCAGGCAAGGGGGGGGTTCCTCGGGGAAACCTCCACTTGGTCAAGGGAGAGGGACTCCTGGGGGTCACTCCTCCAGTGAAAGTCCGGTCCTTCAGGTCCTGGGGGCTGCGGGTGCAGGGTCTCTCCCAGGTGTCGGGACTTTGGATTCAAAGAGTCGCGGTCAGGGGAAGCCTCGGGATTCCCTCTGCAGGCGGCGCTGTGGGGGCTCAGGGGGGACAGGTTTTTGTACTCACAGTCTTAGAGTAGTCCTGGGGTCCCTCCTGAGGTGTTGGATCGCCACCAGCCGAGTCGGGGTCGCCGGGTGCAGTGTTGCAAGTCTCACGCTTCTTGCGGGGAGCTTGCAGGGTTCTTTAAAGCTGCTGGAAACAAAGTTGCAGCTTTTCTTGGAGCAGGTCCGCTGTCCTCGGGAGTTTCTTGTCTTTTCGAAGTAGGGGCAGTCCTCAGAGGATGTCGAGGTCGCTGGTCCCTTTGGAAGGCGTCGCTGGAGCAGGATCTTTGGAAGGCAGGAGACAGGCCGGTGAGTTTCTGGAGCCAAGGCAGTTGTCGTCTTCTGGTCTTCCTCTGCAGGGGTTTTTCAGCTAGGCAGTCCTTCTTCTTGTAGTTGCAGGAATCTAATTTTCTAGGGTTCAGGGTAGCCCTTAAATACTAAATTTAAGGGCGTGTTTAGGTCTGGGGGGTTAGTAGCCAATGGCTACTAGCCCTGAGGGTGGGTACACCCTTTTTTGTGCCTCCTCCCAAGGGGAGGGGGTCACAATCCTAACCCTATTGGGGGAATCCTCCATCTGCAAGATGGAGGATTTCTAAAAGTTAGAGTCACTTCAGCTCAGGACACCTTAGGGGCTGTCCTGACTGGTCAGTGACTCCTCCTTGTTGCTTTCTTTGTTCCCTCCAGCCTTGCCGCCAAAAGTGGGGGCCGTGGCCGGAGGGGGCGGGCAACTCCACTAAGCTGGAGTGCCCTGCTGGGCTGTGACAAAGGGGTGAGCCTTTGAGGCTCACCGCCAGGTGTTACAGCTCCTGCCTGGGGGAGGTGTTAGCATCTCCACCGAGTGCAGGCTTTGTTACTGGCCTCAGAGTGACAAAGGCACTCTCCCCATGGGGCCAGCAACATGTCTCTGGTGTGGCAGGCTGCTGGAACTAGTCAGCCTACACAGACAGTCGGTTAAGTTTCAGGGGGCACCTCTAAGGTGCCCTCTGTGGTGTATTTTACAATAAAATGTACACTGGCATCAGTGTGCATTTATTGTGCTGAGAAGTTTGATACCAAACTTCCCAGTTTTCAGTGTAGCCATTATGGTGCTGTGGAGTTCGTGTTTGACAGACTCCCAGACCATATACTCTTATGGCTACCCTGCACTTACAATGTCTAAGGTTTTGTTTAGACACTGTAGGGGTACCATGCTCATGCACTGGTACCCTCACCTATGGTATAGTGCACCCTGCCTTAGGGCTGTAAGGCCTGCTAGAGGGGTGTCTTACCTATACTGCATAGGCAGTGAGAGGCTGGCATGGCACCCTGAGGGGAGTGCCATGTCGACTTACTCGTTTTGTCCTCACTAGCACACACAAGCTGGCAAGCAGTGTGTCTGTGCTGAGTGAGAGGTCTCCAGGGTGGCATAAGACATGCTGCAGCCCTTAGAGACCTTCCTTGGCATCAGGGCCCTTGGTACTAGAAGTACCAGTTACAAGGGACTTATCTGAATGCCAGGGTGTGCCAATTGTGGATACAATGGTACATTTTAGGTGAAGGAACACTGGTGCTGGGGCCTGGTTAGCAGGGTCCCAGCACACTTCTCAGTCAAGTCAGCATCAGTATCAGGCAAAAAGTGGGGGGTAACTGCAACAGGGAGCCATTTCTTTACAGACATGGAAACTTTTTCTCCCCCCTTATCCTGGGACCTGTCTGTCTCTCCCTTGTCCTCCCCCTCCTTCTTCTGTTGGGGACCCTGCCCACCCTTGACTGAGTCTCCCACATACAACTTCTTTTGGACCCTGGTGCTGAGCCAGGCATTCACCTCCTTGGCAAGCTTCCTGGGATCTGTAAGCTTGCTGTCAATCAAGTGCTGGCGCAGCCCTGGAAAACAAAGACTAGGCAAGTGCTCCTTTGCAATCAAAATGTACAGTCCCCAATTGTCTGTTACCTTGCTGCCCTTCACCCAACCTTCCAGTGCTCTGGAAAAGGAATCAACATACAGCACCCAAGTTTGAGAACCAAGTTTAATACTCTCCAAAGTTTTACCCTGTAACTTTCTAGGGTGAGACCATACCTCCTGGTGAAACTTAAGAATTCAAAAGACTTGAAGGAAACCTGTGATAATAGGAGTTGACTGGATTGCAGTGAAGGGGATGTTGGCAGGTGCAGTTAAAGAGTCATGCAACAGGAGTTGGAGTTAAGGGGTGAGGTTGAATTACATTTCACTAGAATATTTGGAATGTACCAAAGTAAAATTCAAAGCTCTTGGTCACTCCTACATTTCTAAAAGTTGCACAACCTTCTTCCCATTCACAATCATACCTTACCTTCAGTCAGGTTTTGATTTGTGCTTCTTTGATGCTGATGTACCAGTTAGGCTGCCTCCAGTTTATAGAGCTTGGGGATGGTCGCTGAATTTGGAGGTAATACCATAGTAAGTTGTCTACTTAACCTATTTGCTGTTTCCAATTTCTTTACATTCCTATCTCAATCCCTGGCCATCAGTGCTGAATATGACTGACTTTCTGTACCTCACTGAGGGCATTTGATTACATACAAAAAACATGGTTTATGATCAGACCAACTTTCATTATGCGTAAAGTTATTTCTAAATACACGTCTTTTTGGTCAATATCTTCTCCTATGCATACACTGACTATGGCTTGGAATCATGATTGTAATATTTTTTACATGCATTATGTTTTTTCTCTAATACATGTCATTGTTATGGCATAAATGCACTGAATGCAGAATGCAGCCTCGCATGTGCAAGTGATCCTATACAAATTAGGAAAGATAGCTCCAAATTACAAAATAGAATAATAATGACAAAACTAGAAGGACTATAAATCGGTTAATGGCAGGTTTAGCTTTTCTAATCATATCATGCTCCTTATCTGCCTGTTAGCATTCACTTTACTAGTACCTAAGTACATAGCCATTTTCAATTAGTTTCTGCATGCTGAATTATACATCAGTGCGAAGATCTGTGAATTGCATTGTGGTATATAATGTGTGCTGTGATCAGTAAATTGATATACGACAAACCTTCAATTTAATGAGATCAGGTATACTCTATGTTCATTACAAAATCCTGCATATATTTATGCTGCTATTTATATATATATATATGTATAGCACTGTGTAATTTTTTGTGGAAATCTGTTCGGTTGATGCACCAAGATCAGGACTACTGGAATTGTGCAGCAGGACTCGTCCAAATTATGCAACAGGATTGATTAAATTATGCAACCAGAAAAAGCAAATCATGCAGTGTAATGTAGCACAATTTGTTGTAGTAGTACTTCATTATTTTGACATGTTCACACAAGTTAATACTGGCTGGACAAAGGCTTCATCTCATGAGTTCTAGTTCACCACTCAGATCAAGGAATAAGCAACTGAGATGTGAACGATCAACTTTTGCAAACAACCTTCCAAAGCGTGGCAGCACATATCGAAGTGATTTTAGTAACTTTTGATCCATTTGAGCTGGAAAAAGCTTTTATGCAGATTATTCATATTATGCAGATTATTCAGAAGATGCTGGAGTATGTGGTAAACGTTGCAAATCCATATTTGCACCTGCAGAATCCTATAATTCTAGTGCTCCTGACCGAGCTACAAAAATTATTTCTTGACGTTTGGAAACATCTACTGTTCTGCTTGTCGACCACCAAAGGAGACAATCCTATCAGATTTTCAGAATATCCACAAAGAATATGTATGACAAACATGCATAAAAAGAACTACTGTGGGTATTGTTTGCTCATTCTGAAAACCAGACTGTCTCTTGCAATTTGGTTGGTCCATATGCCAAGATTAAGAAAGAACAGTGGCCAGGCCTTCTGTGAATCTTTGGCTGCCTCTTAGGCTCCTTTACAGTTGGCTGTCCAAGCAGCCTATTTAGTGATGAGGACTCCTGATCTACAAAGCTTTTATGGAAAGGCAATTGGCCAAGTCCTGCTGTTGGACAACACAAAGTGTGTCAACACCCTGTACTACTATCTTGATACATAGCCTGTGAAAAGCCTTTCACATGGCACACATGGCTGAAAAGCATTTTTCACACAGTGACAAAGAAGCTGTTGGCTCTCCACAATGATCAGAACAGATCAGAAACTATTCCGGCCTCCAGTCAAATCTCAGTAGCAATTCCACTCTACCACTGTTAGAAATGGGGTCTCTAGTTGCAAAGGTATGCACCCTGGCCAAGTAGGGACCACAATCCTGGTCAGGGCAAGTCAGACACACTATCTAAATGAACCTGTGCTCACCCTCTAGCATCTTGGTACAGAAAGGTCAGGCTTAACTAAAGAGGCAATGCGTAAAGAGTTTGTACAGCACTTAAATTACAATAACACAGTGAAAAGACCATGCAAAGACTTTACACTAGCCTAGAAAAATAGTGAATATTTATTTGAGTAAAACAAGACCAAAACAACCAAAATTCAATAAGTAGAAGGTGCATTATAGAGTTCAATGATCCAGTTTTGGTCTCAATAAGTTTAGCCAAAGATCACTGATTTCCTTGGACTATGGAAAATGTAGGAAAATCACTTCATTCTCACTCTTCTTCCAGTGACCCACTGCCCTGCCACCCCACAACCTTACCCCACCCAGGTAATCATAAATTGCTTTAGTACACCTTATTGGTTGATGTTGGGGCAGAGGAGGTCTGGCCATCTGGGAGTCTTTCTGCTGCTGAGTTGGGGCTCATAGCAGAGGAAACAGGGGATTTTGGCTGAGTCTTCCAGTTTCCCTTAGTGGCCCCTCACCGCTAGCCCTGCCCTTCAGTGTGTGCACTCGCCAGGTCGAAATGGCAGTTGGAAACCTTCACACAGAGGCTCTGAAGTGGCAGGCCTGAGATGTTTAAGGGGATACCATAATGGTAGCATTTAATTTACAGGTCCTAAGCACACATAGGGTGCTTTACTAAGGACTTTCAAGTAAATTTAATATTCCAATTGTGGAGAAGCCAGTGTCACCATGTTTTAGTACACAGAGCACTTGCACTTTAGCACTGGTTAGAAGTGGTAAATTGCACAGAATCCTAAAGTCAGCACAAATGAATTCAGCAAAAAGTGGAGGGAAAAGGCAAAAGGTCCATGTATGGCGCTGCAGAGAGGGACTGGACCAACAACCACTATAGCCTTTAAGAAAATAAGATAAGGATGATCCGTAGAACTTGCTCTAGTAGGCTGAAGAGGTCAGCAATTTAAGGACAAAGATTGATGTGCTGGAATGATTGTGCTGGATGGCAAATTCACTATCTCATTGTGGAATCAATGGATCCTAGAGCTTGCATCTACCAGAAGCAAAACCAGATGACTGTGCAGACATGCAGATCTGAGCATAGCTGTAAGCCAGTGAGCTCTTGCTAATTACCATAACCTTGAGAATTTGTATTCTATTTTTTTCTAGTGTGAAGGATATCATAAACTGTTCAATTTTCTCTATAGTGTATGGTATCATTTATCAATACTGCATGTGACAGGCCGTGTCATGCTTAACGTCAGTGTGAAGCTCAGTCTGTGCTCCCTTCAATAATTCATAAAATGTGATTGTTCGGATGAGGTATTCTAATCCAATATATTTTAGACTAGGTTTTCATCCAAAGTACTATTTGGTGTTTATTGAACGGTTTGGCTGTATAAAACCCATGGTGTGAATCTAATCTCAGATAGGGATTTTGGTTTCAATACACCGTTATGGCTCAGTGGTGCTCCAGCCATCCATCTTGTAGCACCCTGTATAATTTTCAGTATTCTCTTGTAAACCTGCTTTTTGTGGGAGTCTCTCCAAAATTCATGTTTCTGAGTAGGCAGCAAAAAAACGTAATATCTATGCACCATTATCATTATCAGAGAGGTCCCACAAAAGAGGACACAGAGGTGACTGCATTTCTTACAAATATGTTGGGGTGCTGTACAATAACCAAACAAGTGGGTTACACAATGTGTCTAGCATGGTGCATGTATGACACGTGATTGCCACCTTTGTGCATTAAAGGATGACAGTTTTATCAAACCTGCTTTTTTATCTTTATTATATGTAAGGAAGAGTAAATACGTCTATATTCTAGTTGCCCCAGTAGATCTCTGGGTTATATTTATGTATAACAGTTTTGTAAGATTATTTGAAACTGGGTTAAGTATTGTATCTCATTGTATTCGTATTTGTTTATTGCTCTCCTTGCCCCTTGCGACAAACAAGTTTGCAGTTGTTGGATAATCTCCACAAAGTCTCTAGAGTGTTACCCTTCTGTCATTGATGGAAAGTGGTAAAACATACCTGCTTGGGCCTCATTTTAAATGAACCACTGTTACCACATCGGTAATTCTACAACTGATTTGAAATTGCCAAGAATTCAGGGATCAGTAATTCTGGGATGGGAAATTACAGAGCCATTACTAGTTTCCTCACACACATTTGTCAGGTTTTTCGTGGCATAATGCACATGGAGATAATAAAATCATGAGTATAGCCTTCATGCACAAATTGGAATTACATTTCGGCCACAAACATATGTTTACCCTAGAATCTGTATTACTGCAAATCCCATAAAAGGGTGTCTAGTAGGACCAGCTTTTAGTTAATCATTTGTTTATTGCTTATTGATTACTTTGTGCAATAAATCCCCTAAGCATTATAATACCTGTACTTGTACTTTTGTAGGTTATATGCACCAATTCTGGGACGTGTAGTCTTTGTTTGAAGTTGAGTTAACTAGTTGGACTAAACACAACTGATAATGTTTTGCAAAAGGAAATCTCAGAACTGCCTATATGAGAAGTGTCCAGCTCTGGTCAGGAAGGGCCAAATCTATGCCAGCCTTTCAGCAGGCTCTGCTGCATTATAGAGTTAACTCATTCAGTTTTGGTCTCAATACGTTTAGCCAAAGATCACTGATTTCCTTGTACTACAGAAAATGTAGGAAAAAACATTTCATCCTCACACCTCACTCTTCCTCCAGTGACCCTCTCCCCTGCCCTCGCCCCCCTCTCACACCACCCCGCAACCTACGCCTCCTTCCCCCACCCAAGTAATCATTCATTGCTTCAGTACGCCTTATGGGTTGATGGCGGGGCATAGGAGGACTGGCCATCTGGGAATCTTTCTGCTGCTGAGTCGGGGTCTCATAGCAGAGGAAACAGGGGATTGCTGCTGAGTCTTCCAGTTGCCCCTAGCTGCTACTCCCCGCTAACACTGCCCTTCATTATCTGCAGGAGCTACGCATAATAGAAACTCTCCAAAGAAAAAAATATGTTTTGAGTCTCCATACCTCGCAACTGTGCCCATTCATAAATTTAAGGCGCAAGATAAAATCTTGCATGGATCCATTCCTCCCAAACATTCGGTGGTTATATGGTATTGACGTGTGGAAATGTGGCAACCACGCTATAATGCGCCACCCTTTATTATTGACCCCGACCGCTAAGGATGCAGCATGTACAGGCATGCTTCTGATTAGCCCAATGAGCTAACAAAAGACAGGATACCTTTGGCCACCACAGCGGTTTTTTGTAGACTAGCCTAGGGAAGTGAAAACAATGGCCTGACAGAAGCTATTGGCTCTGAGACATTTTCTCTCTTGAGAGCAGGAGAAAGGGAGTCTGCTCTGAGAAATTGTTCTCCCTTTTTTATTCAGACGCTAATAGATTTTCTGCTCAGGCATGTTTTAGACATAATTAACAGCTATGTGCATCCATTTACCGCGCACCAAAATTACCGGAAACAATAGAGCGCGGCTGTCACCCGTCCCATTTATTCGCTTCCATTTCCAAAGCCCCCTCGCACATGCACAAATCGCATTATCAATGTGAAAAAGATGAGGCTGATATTTAAACACTATTTTCCCATTTGCTCTTGATATATCTTGACAGTTTAAACGCAGGCAGCAATTGTTTCCTCCCTTTCTATTCTGTTTAAAGAGCATCATTGAAGTGTCCATTTTCCGGATATCAGATGGGAAATTGGGTAGCGGTGCGGAGCTCGACGTTTGTATTTATTTTGCGTCTCGTTAAAACTTTATCTTTTCTGCGTGTAACTAAAAATTGGGCGGGTGTTGAAAACAAAGTAACAAAACTTTACTTATCAGGTTTGCCCTTATGAGTTCGAGAAATGGAGGGCCATATTTATCGCAGTTTTGCGTTGCCTTGCGCCATGCATGGCAGTGCTTTAAATGGGCAAGTACTGTCCAGTACTGAGTACCGGCACTTCTTTAATTTGGAAGTGAGAGTGCCTGCACTTCTCAGCACTGCTGCAATGCATTTAATTGGAGAGTACCGGCACTTTTCAAGGGCAAACAGGTACTCCGAAGAGTGAGTACCTGCACTTCGTCATTTCCATTTAAAGCACCGATGCAAGGGCAACACAAAACCTAAATAAGAATTACCAAGCCGCACTCTGCGTGGCCCTGCCTGGCTTGGTAAATCTGAAGTAATGCAAGGCAGCACAAGTTGCTTCCTTGTGTTACTCTGCGCCAAGGAGACGTTCCATGGGTGGAGTGTGGGTGTTCCCACTCATTCACCCACGTATTCTGAAGCATTCCGAGATTTACCAACACTGGTAGACCTGGGAATGGGTCAGAATGGGACATACGGGTAGAAAGAGGAAAATGCATCAGAGGAATGTTTTTATACAGGAAGGTGTCCCCTTTCTGCACAAAAACAATCCTGCCTATGTTGGCACTAAGCATTAGTTTGTGTGGCAGGCAGAGATCAGGAATGCACCATACCTTGGTAGATATGGTGCATTCCTGCCCTCTCCCTATCATACAGCACAGTACAGGAAGGTGTCACGCTGTGTTGTGTGAAACAATGATAAATATGGCCAAAAACTGCAAAGTACTGATTTATGCATATCTTATATTGGTGCCATGATCGGCTGAGATCTATAAATGCCGGTAGTATGACAGAAAAGTAAGGGTTGCATAGTGTGTGGAGTGATTTTTCCCAGCGTTTGAAAACCATCATAGTGTAGAAAGCGTGTGGCCTAGCCGTCAATTGAGTAGACCTTCGTTTTGACTTTGGCAGATGGAAAAGAGTTGAAATGAGTGGCTCAGTCTATGATTACTGTTTATTGGCCTCCAATTATGCAAGGACATTTTTTCATGCACGTGTGCTGATCTTTAAAGAAAAGATGGTTGATAGCAGAGCTTAAATAAAAATATATCAGTGCAGGGCCCACGTTTTACTTATTAACCCATTACAAGCGTTGCTGAATGCCAGTGTTGCCAGATCCCAAGGATTCCTAGAATTGATTCCATGGTATGCCTCTTTTTTCCAGCACCTACACTTTCTGTCTTTTAAATTTACTCTTGCACCCCGTCTTTCCACCTTTACTATGCATCCTAGTTTCCTTTTCCTCTGTTATACCTCCCTTTTTTAGTCTTTCTCTTTTTTCCTTGGCACAAAGTTTGAAGAAGAAAAATAACTCCTGGAAAATGAGTGCTGGAGTCTTGCACCTCCAGCCACTGGCCCAAATTAGCCACTGATTGAAGCACACCTTTCCGAAGATCTTCCTCATATTTCATTTTTATGGTTGATTCTTCCCTAAAACAGAGCAGTATTGACTGAATAATGCTTCAAGAAAAGGCAAATTAAATGGTAATTTGCAGTAGTGGTGCAATCAGATTCTAGGACATTCAATCTGATTTTCAGACACAGCTGCTGACTAGTCAATTCACCCAAAAGAGTGCACTAACTAGCTATAAAGGCCTGCCTTCTGTACTTTAATATAATACTCTTCCAGCCAGTTAGAAAGTGACAAATCCAACTATTGTTGTATAACTCACTCCAAAGCACATTTTACAGTGTCACACAATATACCTCGATAATCGACAATTCTTACCAAGCATATTGAGCAAAAGAACACAGTTTATGCTGCTTTTTGTAAATTTAAGATTTTCTAAAAACCAGCTGCCCTCCTCTAAAATATTCAACTAGCACTATTTAACCATCGATAGGTCCAGATGATTGAGATGACTGAACCTCATCTGTTTTGTATGCCTCTTCCCGTTCAGCTCAACATTCACAACTTGAAGTGAGCCCTTATCTTACGATATTGCCCTCTGAAACGTCAATAAAAGCTTTATTAATAATTCATCACTGACATTCTGAGGCACCATGGTATTCAGCGTGCCTTTGAAACAGAACCACGCCTCAGTAATCGTCAGTTCCTAACCATTGCCACATCCAGGTGTTCTCCATGCTCTTTATGGAATGTACCACGCGATTACAAATCCTGGCATTTTGACATCGTTAATGTTTGCGTGAAAAGAGTACCTCTGATTATTGAGAGACCATTTACCCGAACCTCCCCACGCTAAATGAAAGGGAAGGCAAACTTCCTGTTTTCGCGCCATTTTTCCGCAGCTTTTCAGGATCCTACCAGTAAGTACCTTTCCAATGTGACATGATGCAAGAAACACCCCATCTGTCTTGCGGCCTAGTACTAAGCGGAAAACTCTGTCTCGTAAGTCACATTTGATACAAACAAGACAGCTGGTAGCATCGTGAGATAGGTTTAGAAAAACAAGCTAATGGCCCAAAATATTCATAAAAGTGTTTCAAGATTGA
The DNA here is from genome assembly GCF_031143425.1 of Pleurodeles waltl. NCBI lineage: Eukaryota > Metazoa > Chordata > Amphibia > Caudata > Salamandridae > Pleurodeles > Pleurodeles waltl. Next base: position 682,014,558 of record NC_090449.1, on the reverse strand, counting down.
AAATACTGCATTGCGTTCATTTGACTTTCCTGTTCATTTAGAAGAGATTGAGAAGTGGTTATTTTGGGGAGAATTACGCCTTAAGTATCTTTTGCCTTCAGTGAGACAGCAAACTATATTCGGAAACATAGCTCAGTACCACTCTTTTTATATCAATTATGTCCAGCTGCAAAAACTTAAATTTTTGTAAATTGCGTGTTGGTGGAAGTGAGTCACATTTATCAAAAACAGTATTACCTGGATGGATCAGGTGTACATGATGGTCCCTGAAATATGCTGCACATGACACTGCAATATACTACGTACCTTCACGTGACCCTTGCTAGTAAATCCATTCCAGGACAAAAATTAGTACAAAGGAAGGCATCGCCTTCCAGCTCGTCGGCCCCTACAATATGCAACAGAAGGGAGAGCACAAACAGGCAAACACAAATGAAGCGGGCAGTGCGAGCAGGGAACAGCATGCAGGCTACATATTTCAGGTTAGGGGCACTTAGCCTACGGTGTCATTATCTTTTTTTAGAACATATGGAACATATGGATGTCTGGAATTCTCTGTCTTAAATCACTCTGCTGCCACATATTTTCATGGTAGCCCTCAACTTACATGCGTGAGATACAGTTGGTGATGGCCTATTGATAGTTTTTTTGTTGTTGTTGTTGCGTAGGCGAACTGCTTTGATTTCCAGTGTGTTGCGCAATGAACAATCGAATGGCCATTTTACTGTGGCACGAGGTAATGCAGAAAAGACTGGAGATGTGCTGAGGGATAAGCATCCTCGACACCGCTCGCTCCCATTGAGCCGCAGGCATTAGAGAAGTCGCTGCATTTTCAAAAAGTGTGAACAAGGCGCAAATATCAGCTCGCGCGAGGTTGCCTGTTCCTCCTCAGCTCTTCTGAACCACCGAACCTTGAATTCTGAGATTCAGAGGTTGTTATACACTACAGGTCAAAGCACAGTTAAGCTCTCCGCGTTGTCACACAATCCCGTCAACGGTCCGGAGATCCTGCTACAGTAGGGTGGACTTTACAGTGTCAGGAAGAGGGAGGCCTACTGCAACTTTTGGCAAAGGCCGCCTCAATCCAGGATAACAATTACAAGCACTTCAAAGGGCATCTTACATTTTACTACACGTGAAATATAAATGTATCGTAGAGGTACTACATAGATGCGTAGCGATCGCTTTGTAATTGATTATTTATGTTAACTTCGAATATGCATAAGGAGAAAACAAGGAAGACGGCAGGGTAGAATTTATTTTCTGTGTCAGTGAAATTTAAGGCCCAAAAAGCACTGGATATATGTTTTTTTCCGCGGGTGGCCTCTTCAACCCGCATCACATAAAGCAAGAAGTCGTTCAGCGGTGCAGTGCGAGAAGTTTATGGTCTCGTACAACAGTGATTCTCTCGCAGTGTTCTTATTGATTGGACAAGTAAAGTTTGTAGGAGGCTATCTTATGTAGGAGTTAGTGTCGTGCGCGTGGGCTGCAGCAGTTCACCATAGATTCCGCGTCGCGCTAACAGCGTTAATACTCAAACTGGCATCAGCAGAAGGTAGTTAGGTCAATACAAGGACATTACTATGATCAACTGCGGCAGCGTGCAGCGTGGTGGTAAACGGAAGACTATGGCAATTTGCAAATCCCTACTATATCCAAAGCATTCCTTTATGGTTACGTTTGTCTGTCTTTTCTTTCCACAGGTTTGGACCTCAGGCAAGCGCAGGTAATTGCTTTGACGTCGGGCACCAAGTGTATAAATGGCGAATACCTTAACGACCAGGGGCTTGTGGTCAACGACTGCCATGCAGAAGCGGTGGCGAGGAGAGCGCTTGTTCATTTCCTCTATTCGCAGCTGGAGCTCCATCTAAGGTAAATTGAATTCTCTTGGTGTCTATGAAACGCTGAATGATCACTGGTGGAACAAATCTGTCATCTAGGCATCGGGAGCAGGGGAGTGCTATGGAACCGTTTCAGAGTCTTCTAAGTGGGCCCTAGGCTCAGGATAGAAAAGAGCAGTAATTCGGCACAGCTGGGGCGTTCGCTTTTTATTTCACACCAGGAAATTTTCTTTCAGTAAAGATTAGATTATCTGGGATCCACAGACGTTGTTTATTTTTTGGTGTAAATCATAAAAACAGTCATCGGAACTAACATTGCTGGAGGCACAGAACACACTGGAGGGCCACGCTTTGCCATTACTCAGAGGCACATTCAGCTGCAGTTTCGGTATTGTAATGTTGCACAATGTGTCTGAGCAAAACCAGTTCATCCCACTCATAGTCCTTTATTGGTGAGGGTCAACCTATGTTCAGGGAGACATACAAAACCGCTTGCCTTTTACAGTGTATAACTACTTTTAGGACCTCATTTACAAGAAACGGGCGCATCGATCAGGATGCGCAAGTTTTCCTGCGCTGCCCTGTGCCCCCTAACAACACCATGGTAGTGCTGTATATACAATACGGAGCTCCATGGCACACAGTCTCCACAGCTGCTAAGAAATTCTGACGCAGTTGCAACACTAAACCTTAGCAATGCTGGACTAGCGAAAAAAATGTGGAAGCTAGTCCTGTAATGCTAGGGGGGCCCGTTTTAACAGTACAGCGTCACTTTAATGCCTGCCCTGATCAGGGGCTCAAAAAAATGACGCTGTGAAGGTGCAGAATGATGCAGTGAAATCTTGCAGATTTCACTGGGCCATTTCGGCAGGCCTTTTTCAGGGGGAACACTTACCTTGCATACATTATACCTGGCACAGGTATAATGTGGTGCAAGGCTTTGCACACAGGCGCAATGGTTCCATTGCACCAGTATATAAATGTGGCGCTGTGTGGGGGACTGTTTGCACTGCCATGACGTTAAAAAAAAATAACGTTACAGCAGCGCAAGGGACTTGTAAATGAGCCCCTTAGTCCCTCAGCCAGAATTCAAATGAAAATGCTCCCCTCCCTCCGCCCCCCACTAAAACTTTTCTTTTTCTAGACATCCAGAGACCAAGACATTCACTGAACTTTCACATTTTTTTTTTGCTCCTTGAACGCTTTGCTAGGTCTCCATGTCTTCATGTTTTATTCTGAAATGTGCATATTCATAGTATGAGTGATAGTTTTACTGCTTTATTTCAGAGAACACCATTTCTTCATCTTAAAACCTGGAGCTGCGGCTTACAGTAGATATTTTTTTTTCTTTCAAACGTGATAGGTGCATACTTGTTAAGCAGTCATCTTATATGTATATTTATTTTTCCTATTGTTGATCGAACAACATACTTAGAGAAAGCACAATACACAATTGTATGTGCTGGGTCCTGTGGCGGTGTGATGTTCAATTAGAATTGAACTATATATATCTATACACTATGTATAACCATACACTGGGGACAAACTCCGGATGGGTACTCCTTTACTTGACACTGGTAAATTGTCAACATCAAGATAGGAGATTGTCATGCTTAAGTCATGAGCCACATAATTTAGACAGGCATGGTGTATATGATTGCCAACAATTTGTTGGTATTTTTGAGTGTGGACTGTTCCTGTGCTTTATATTGGTGAGGATAGTGCCCACAATTTACGCAGAGATTGTGTCACCTGCTCTTAAAACACTGCCAGTGAAAGCACTCTCCGACTGTAGGCAGAGCAGTGGCTATTAGTGGTCTTTGAATGATGGTGATGAATGATTTGTAGGGCCAAACATGTTGTCAGCATCAAAATATGTTTTAACCTATTTACTATTTGGTTAACATTGGCAATGGTTACTGCCAAGTCACATTTTTAGTTGGCAAATGGAACCAGTATCCTGTGAGACAGAGATATGTAAATAGATTGGAATACACCCCTTTTAGTAGTAATGAGGTTATAATGTTTGTATTAAGTTGAGAGGTTAAATGCCAATAATGATGTTTTGATAATAAATTAAATTATGATGGATTCATTTAAACCAAACACTTGTAATTACACTGATTTCCTTTCATTCAATATAGCAGCTTGTCTAGATTATTCTTTTAGCCCATCTCTGATTGGTGAGATTAGGATTAAGAGAAGGCACTCTTTTGCAATGTTTGTGGGGCCAAAGTGGAGCCATTCCTTGTTGAGGATGAAATTGTTAGTACTGAACTTGAATTCAATTTATGTCTCAGTTTAGGTCTATGTGTGAGTGTATCACCTCAATGAATGTTCCCTTTCTCTAGTGCATTGTATTCTCCACTATCTGGTTTCGTTTATCTGGTTTGATCACACTGGATCTACTGTGGGTTGGTCTATAAACTGCAACAGTTAACATTTTTCCAGTTTGAGATCTTCTGTCACAGTGGATTGATCCACTGTTCCTTATTCTGGGGCAATGATGTTTCTGTTTGTTACACTGGTGTACCTCTCAGTTCTAGTATACTGATGTGATGCAAACATTGATCGTCTAGGTACTGGCCTCTATGCTCATGTGGCTTGGTGCTCTTTACTGTTTCACTTGTCTGTGGAACCTGTTTATGTGGTCCTCGACCTGCCTTTCCTTTTTTGACTCCATGACGCATAAGGTCTGATTAAGAGTTGGACCGTGTATTCCATCCAATGTGTAAACCCATGTTTTCACATGGCTTAGAATTACAAGTTTGGTTGTATTTAACGCATTTGATAAATATCAGATGTGTAAAAAACCTCAACCTTAGTTAAATTTTGTCAAGTCAGACCTGCCAAAATTTAAGAGGAGAAATGTGCACAGTATTTGCCATATCACGTAGATTTTAGTGCATTAAACACTTTTAGACCTGTTAGCCTTCTGATGGCCTTCCCCAAACCTTTTGCCTTACTCCATATTTTTCTGATCTTGTTTTTGTTGGCTGTAGGACTCTTTTCACTGCCACTTTAGCACTAATGTGTGTGTGCTCACTCCTTTAAACATGGCAACATTGGTCTATCCCCAATTGGCATATTCATTCACATATAAGTACCTAGTAAAGTAGTACTAGATGTACCCACTGCCTATAAATGAAATGCTACTAGTGGGCCAGCAGCACTGAATGTGCCACCTATTTAAGTAACTCTTTACTCATTTCTTGGGCCTGCAATTGCAGCCTTTTGGTTCAGTTTTAAAACTTTTTGCCAGGCCCAAACTGTATTTTCAATACATATATGTCACCCATTGGGTAGGCCCTGAACAACCCAAAGGGCAGGGTGCAGTGTATATAAAAAGCAGGATATGTAATTTCAACTTTTACATGTCCTGGTAGTGAAAAACTCATACATTTCTTTTTCACTACTGCAAGGCCTGCATCTTCCATGGGATTACATTGGAGTGACTTTATTACATTTGTAAAGTTGTAACTTCCATATGGCAACAGGTAAAAAGTTCATGCTTTGTGTCTTTGGAATTGTAATGAAAAATCCTCTGTTATGGTGAAGTCGGATTTTTTATCATAATTTTGAAAATGGCACTTTTAGAAAGTTGTCACTTCCTGTCTTAGCCATTTAGGGCCATATGTACAAACACTTTTCCCCATAGACACAGAATGGGTAAAAACCTTTGCTACATCTGGCCCTTAGTGCCTGGAGCCTGTCACTGGGTCACATAACTGGGTGTAACTGACAGTTGGACTGGTGTATTCCTCCTGGATAGCCACACACAGTAGAGAGTTTAGGTATGCCTGGATGTGCCACCGCTGGCAGGATGGAATGGTGGAATTAGGCAGAGTGCCACTTACACCTGAGTAGGCTGAGTTCTGCCTTCACACAAAGGATTGCATACCTCCTGAGTTAGTTCATAACTAGGGTAGGGAAGGCAGGAAACCTGCACCCTTCAAAAGGAAACCTCTAAAGGTGTCTCACACTTCAAAGGAGGAATCATGTATAAGTATTGAACCTCAGACACCAACTCTTCAGTACATCTCTGGATCTGTGGAAGACTCTGCCATGATGTAGGACTGCTGTGCTGCTGAGAGGACTGCCACTCTGCCCATTCTGCTGGACTGCTACTCAGAAAGACTGTATCTGATGTGCTGACCTGCTGTCTGCTGCCCTCTTGCGTGGGTGAGAAGGACTGGACCTGCAATCTGTACCCAGGACCACCACGTTGTTTCCAAGGGTCACGTCTCTTGTAACTTGCACCTGGACTCTGCAACTGTGAGTCCTTCACTGTCAAGTGGTGCCACCAGAGCCCGGAACCTTTGGAGGTGAGCCTGAAGCTGCTCTGCCAGTTCATTTGTGGATACAGCAGAACCACCACATCTCCTTTTATGTGCAGCGCAGCCTGAGCGTAACCAATAGGCGATGCGCCTCTAGTACATGGAATTTTCCCGGTCCAAGGATTCGGTTTCACAGCCTTGCAGTTCATCAGAACTGATATGTCTCCTGTGCTGCATGGTGCAATCTAGAGCAGAACTGATGCACATCCTTTGCTGCATGGACTCTTCTTAAGAGCCAGGACTGCGCATCACAGCCTCACAGCTCCTCAGAATGGACACAGCTCCTCTGCTGTGTGATGCATCCTCGACGCTGGACTTCACATTACCAGCCCTCATTGATGAAATCCTCAATGACGATGCAGGACCCCGCATCGTAGCTTTGCAGCTCCTCTGAACCAACGCATTTCCTCGGCTGCGCAATGCATTCTCAATGTGGGACCTCGCAATGCTCCGCAATCAGGATTAAAGGTACTCTTGTTCATGGGTCTTACCTGGTCCCTCCATCATGATCAGCCTGATTGTGTGACCATATCTCAGTCCAGCACAACCATATATCCACAGAGGGTTGTTGTACTTTTTGGTGCTATTCTCACTTAAATCTTTAAAATTGCATATCTTTCATTATACTGATTGGAATTTTGTTGTACTGGTCATGCATTATTTATAAAAAAATACTCTAATTTCCTAATCTGGAGTGGGATTCCTTTTGTGTTGTGCTTTCACTGTGATTTTGTTTGAAGTGTTGCACAAATACTTTATAAATTGCCTCTGAGTAATGCCTGACTACTCTGTGCCAAGCTACTAGAAGGCTGAGTGAGCACAGGTTACTTTTGGGTTTGCTGGTGACTTCCCCCTGACAAGGAATGGCATTCCTGCTTGAGTACGGTTTCGCTCATTCAACCAGTAACTCAGTTTCTTAGAAACACCAAAATATGCATGTTTTTCTAACAAACTTGTAACAGGTGGTATTTATTGCTCCCAATAAATAATGCATCCCTTGGTATTGTTATTTTTCAAGTACAATAAAGAAAAACTGTACTCCTAATGAGGGACACAACTGGCTAGATAATTTAAAGATACAAACTCAGCTTTTATGTGCCACATCCATTATTTGTAATACATTGGTCTTTGAAGCCTGAGAGGCTTAACATATGTTGACCTCTATCACAAGGATATGGATGTAGCTCTTCAAGTGGATACATGACTCATAATGACATCATAAGATTCTAATGCACTGAATTAGAGAACGGAACTCATATATTAAATGCACAACCCATTGTTTCACCTCACATGAATAATTTATGTTTTGCTAGTTTATGTTCATTTAACTGGTTCTTGCATAGAATGCACCTGCAACTGGTACTACCATATAGAACTTTGGTTGGCTCATACGTGTCTGCCCAGAAGGATTTGCTAATGCCAGCTGAGATCCTGGTGAATGTATTTTTGTGAGGTTTGTGCAGCACAGGAAGGCGTTTTTGTTGGGTTTCACAGTAGAGCAAATGTAGTTGCCATTGCCTAGTCCCTTTTGCACAGACTGCCCTGATTTTAGCAATGTGCAGCTTGTGTGCTCGAAAGCAACACGTTGCCTTGGGCACTACGCTAGTTTTGAAAAAGAATATGAATCTGGTATGCACTGTTGTGTTTTTTTGCTTGATTGAGATTCACGACAGCAGTGTTGTTTGGTGGAATGTGTTTCCACAACTCCTTAGTGACTGTCATTTATGAAGTCCTGCACTAGCCTGGGTAAACGGAGTGACGTTTGACGCTTTCTTATGCTGACGCTTGACACGTTCAGGGCAACTTTTGGTGAGTTATCCAGGGCAACTTTTGGTGAGTTATCCAAGAGGCAAAGTATATTAAATGAATAACTATTTACAATGCTTTGCATTCACTGAAACCCCAGCCCGATTGGGGCATCCGTTTGTAAAAGCTGACAAGAACAGTGTGTTTATTAGCTCTTTTTATAAACTGAAGTGTTATGCTGCTAGCCTACTTTTGCTTCAATTCATCACGGTTACAAACAGAACCATTCACGACTTTGGGACACGCAAAGAATATTTCTGAGCACCAAAACAAGGATTGGCAAAGGCAATGGGTCTGGCATTGTCAGCCAGTCTTTTGGCTTTGTCGAAGCTTCTTTTGTTTTGTCACAGTTTTGCAAAACATTGGTGCTAGGGGCTCAGGAAAACCATCCCAAATATGAAAATAAATGATCTAAAAGCAGAGATATTATTAGCCCTTAAAAGCACATAGCAGTGCCTGGCACTGAAAGGAGCTTTTTCGTATGCAGATGCGCTTCTTGTAAAAGGGCAGAATTCCATAACTCATAGTAAAGTTAACCAAGGGCTGAAGTTAGTAACCCAGTGCTATCTGCTGTAGTGGGCAGCGAAAATGTGAAGGACAAAGCAGACTAATGGATTAAGAGGGCTGGTTGTTTGCACCTGTTACTCCATTATATATGCGTATAATTTTGGTAAAATCACAAAAACTTGGGTAACGCCAGATTTTAAAAGCAAATGGCCCATATTTATCAAGGTTTTGTCACCGTTGCACCACACAAGGGGACGCAAGGTAAAGCAAAACTTAAATGAGGTTTGTCAAGCTATGCAAGGCCACCTTGTGTGGCCCTGAGTGGCTTGATAAATCTAGAATAATGCAAGGCTGACTTGCATTACTCTGCGGCAGGGAGGAGTGCCATGAGTGGAGCGTGGGTGTTTCCACATATCTAGCCATGCATTCTGACACATTTCCAGGTTTACCAATGCTCATAGGCCTGTGAATGTGTCAGAATTGTACACCTCCCCACCAGAGGCGCAGCTAGGAGAAATATATTTATTTCTTCTCACATTTCCTAACTTAGATAGAGGGAAATGCATCTGAGGATTGTTTTTGTGCAGGAAGAGTACCCTTTCTTGCACATAAACAATCCTGCCTAAAATGGAGGCCCTGTGGCAGCATGGTTTTAGGGCGCCTGTGTTGGCCGTAGACAGCAGTTTGTGTGCCAGCGCAGGCAGAGAGCAGGAATGCGCTGCATAATGTTAAATACGGCACATTCCTGCCCTCTGCATCTCACACAGCACAGTGCAGCAAGGTGGCTTGCTGTGCTGCATTGCACGAATATTTGATAGATATGCCCCATTGTTTTTAGCATTCATAATATCAAAAATGTGCACCTGTGGAACATGTGATTCGAGTGCCTCCTTTTGCACGCATGCAGCCACACTTTTTGTATTTTTTAATGCTTAATCATTAGTGTGCGCATATACACACTCTTGTGATTAGCGCAGATGCACACATTACATTTTTCGTCAGTTCGTACACGTTTTATGAAGTGGTGCTAACTGAAAATATGTCAAATAACGTTTTGGCCAAATTTTAAGTCGGACAAATCTTAATTAAAATGGGCATCAACTTATTGAAAATGTTATATGCACATCTCTGCTCGTCACAAACGAAGACACATGCACACATGTATAAATAGACATGAAGAGGAGAGACATGCAGCTACACTTGTGCAAATGAAGGTGCACACACCAGTGTTTGCATATGTGCATGACTGTTCATGATTCCATAACGGGAAACGTGCACCTAATTACATAAAAGAATGCACACCGTACAGCACGTGAAACAACTCTCCAAGGTGGCGCATGCGCTGGATAGAGTGCAGAAGTGAAACACAGAGCAGCAGGTCAAACTGTTGTCTGTGTTTCACTGCAGGGAGAGTCAATTTGGAGGGAGTCTAGGGAACCCCCACAGGCTATAAATTGGATCTCAAATAAAGACAAAACTGTCTTACCAAAAAGACTAAGCTGTCGCTCTGATCTCACGTATGAGCAGATGGACGGTTCTAAAGCATGCAACCAATCCGTGCTGGCAAGAGTCCCACCGTCACGTGTGACATCGACCAACCATGGTTTCCTAATATGGAACATGGAGATTCACGTTTCACATTTTATGTATGGTGCTTCGAGTGCAGGTATCCTGATTTCTGATTGCTAAACATCGAGAAGGCAATAAATGGAAATGTTGTTTAAATTTTTCAGTTCACCAGTGTGATTTTTGCCATATTATGTAAGATGCAAATTACACGGTGGCAGAGAACATGGCGGAAAGTTATTTTCTTCAACAAAGCAGCCAATCCCAAACATATAAGGGAAGTGTAAATCTAGGACAAAGGGCTTTACAATCCGCACACTATAGTCGAGTCTGTGTTCTTTGACCAAATTTAACTGCTAAAACATAACATATTGTCATGTTGAATTGGGATTTTAAAAACAATAATCTCTGGAATCTCTTTGTGATTGCAGCAAGCGACAGGAAGACTGGGAGCGGTCCATCTTTGTGCGTTTAAAAGAAGGGAGCTACAGACTGAAGGAGAACGTCCTATTCCATCTGTACGTGAGCACGTCACCGTGCGGAGATGCCCGCCTCAACTCCCCTTACGAAAACACAGCTGACTGTAAGACACCCCAACTTGAAACAAAATGTGTGTGATTCCTTCAAAGCGAACTGTGCATTCTGTTACTAGAAAAGAGGCTGCCTTGTACAGGTGTCTTCCACAGGACCTCCCCACCCTGCCTTCCCTCTAACCTTTGAGTGAAAATCTATCAACATTTTGTGGGATATTTTTGGGAACAGTTTGCCACAAAGAACTAAGTGATACTTCTATCAAAAGTAGAAATAAGCTGGTAGTTCACAAATATTTAAATTGCATGATAATGACAGGTGGGAATTAGATTTCTTGACACAGATTATTTTATGAGGAGAAATGTGTTGTTGCACTTCCTGAGTCTGCAACAAATTATGAAGGAACACACCAGATAACATGGAGAATGATCAACACAGAGCTCTTGCACCGCTAACACACAGGGTATTTTATTTATCCTTGAGTTATTTTTCTCCAAAACACTTGAAGGTTATATGTTTAATTATATTTTGCTCATCATCTGCCACCCACTCACTCATCAGTGCAGACAACGCATTGTAACAATGCATACATGACAATGTCCGTTCTACCAAGCCAAAAAGTTATGCTAGGACTCAAAATTCACTCTCTGAACAATCACGTCCTTCGGCGTATTGATTCGGACAATCAATACTGAATCAGATATCAGAGTCCTATAACCACCACTTAAGTCTTTGCCAGAGCTATCACTTTTCGAAACACTTTTCGAATCACAACATTCAATACAAGTCTACACACTCATGCCACTAATGACAGGTCCCCTCTGTAACTTATCTATTTAACTTAAGCAGTCAGCCCTTGTTTCACAACTATAGCAAAGCCACTTTTTCTGTTTGGTTCCCAGATTTTCTGGACTCTATTTTTAAGTCTGAGTTGACAGTGCTGGGTTCCAGGGGACCCCAGCGTTGTGTTTGGGGGGTGGGGGGAGGAGTTTGGGGGTGGAGTGAAAGAAAAATACAAGTCACTGTTTGTTTGGGGATACTTGGGGACCCAGATAAACCACATATGCTGCTTCAGGAGAGGAGATATTTGGATATGGTCTGCAGAAATATAGAGACGAGATATGAAAGTTATGTTTTTTTACATTATTATTTTGTGAGAAGGGATAACAACAGTGCAATCAGACATTATATTGCTTTATCGGAACAGTTTACTGAAAAAAAAACTGTGCTTAAGCCTGGTAGCTATGACACAGAGTAGCAGGCTTCTCCCTAGAAAAATGTGTTAGATTAGTGGTTCTCTAACCTTTTTGAAACACAGCCTACGTTTTACAACAACAAACTTTACTGACCCATTTAGCTTTAATGGGCATGAAGAGGGGCGTTTTTGTAAAGCATCTTGTGGTAACTTGTTTTAATTTACAGACAGCACATTTTCCTTTGGAATGGCCACTAATCTTGCAAAGCCATACAGTTTTACTAATAAAACTATATAGCGTAAATCACTCAAATAATAATGTGTTGAAATTGAGTTTCTGTGAATATTTATCATTTGTGCATTACCTAGTAAGGTGACTTGATTTGTTTTGATCCTATTAAGGTCTCTTTTTCCAGCACACTTCAGAACTGCAAAAAATATGCTTCATTTTTGCTTTCATAACTGCAGAATGCGTTCACAAATGACATCCTAAACCCTCTCCTTTCACACTTCCTGTACTCCAGCAAAACTGTCAGAAAATTCACTTTAAAACTCCTCTCACTTTACAGTTAGAAAAGTAAACACAATCCATGTTAAAAGAATAAGCAGCTATTTGTCAGAAGACATAGCCTGACAGCACCGACAAATGTGTTGTGTTAGATATTTAAGGAGCACAAAAACAATATTAAAGTCAAGAAAGAGCTTGGAAGAGTTTGGACAGCCATATAGTAAGAAAGATAACTGTTTAATAAAAAGCACACCAAATGGGTAAAATTAGATTAAAGGAACCAGGTATATGATTTGTTTAAAAACACAAAGCACCAATACAAGGTACTGGTTACTCTTGACTAGGATTTGGGGACACTTTGATGTTGACAATTATGACGCTGTAAGCATGTATGCAGTATAGAAAATCAGCAAAACAACTTATAGCCAGCAAGTCACAGCAATCAAATGCAAATTGTAGTAGCCAGAAAGGGCCCCTAAAAGCTGAGAACATTGTGTGTGGGTTCCCATTTAATCCTTCCTCTCTGGGCTGTAGCTCCAAGTGAGACAAATGTGGACACTGTTACTACTGAGGTTTCTTTGAAACGTTCCTATGGGATAATGCTATATGCCTTACCTAAGTGAAAATTAATAATCCCCAAATTCCACCATATGCCACTTTAAAAGGGCTGACATATATGTGAGCTCATTATAACTGGACATTTCTCCTTCCACGTACTGTGAAAGGTCTCTCTTGTGCCTAAAGAGACCTGAAGGTTTCGTGGTAAAATCAAGCATGTTGCAGAGAAATCCCTGGAAAAATTTGGATCTAGACATTTTGCAGTAAACATGAGCTAGAATTGTGAGGCCCTCTACTGCAGTGGTTCCCAACCTTTTGATTTCTGTGGACCCCCACTTTAACATTAATGGAATCCAGGGACCCCCATTGAATCATCATTGGAATCCGGGGACCCCAGCCTGAGTCATTACTGGAAGCTGGGGACCTAATTTGTCAATATTTGTTTAAAAAAAATGTATTTTCTTAGCAGTCGCGGACCCCCTAAGAAGGCTTCGCGGACCCCCAGGGGTCCTCGGACCACAGGTTGGGAACACCTGCTCTACTGCAACTTTCGCCCCAATATCAGTGTCAGTAACCTGTCTTGACTGAAAGTACCAATCCTTACCGAAAAGGAGAGACATTGACAGCTTCTTCCTCGTGTATGTTCCCACTCTCAGCATTTTGTCAGGAAGACAGAGGCAACAGTGGGACTACTCAATTTATGTATTTGACCTTGTGGAACCCTTCTTGGATACACATTACAGGCGTGTTCACTGAAGATTTTTTACCTTAAGGAATGGGATGAAAATAACATTTTTGACAAGGACTAACTGCCAAACTATACCCAGCCACAGTACACTAAGAGTTACTGGCTTAGGGTGCCCTTGTAGCAGTCTACCACAACACATAAACTGACATTGTTTTTGCACTTTTCCATTGTTTTTATGGGAATGCTTTTGTTTTTTTGCTGCAATTCTTGATCTCTAGATTCAGTTGCCTTTTGCCTTTTTTGATCATTTTCTTTTTCATTTTTTTAGTTACCTGATTAAAAAAGCTTAATTCTTTATTTAGAAATTGTATTGTTGTTTCAGTGTTTGTAGAAGAATTAAACTTCTACGTGGTATCCCTAGCTTATTGTTTTTCATGGGTCTGGTGTTAGCCTGTTTTGACTCAGAACACTGTGGACAGCATAGCATCTCCAGGTGGATGTGCTCTAAATCTTATTATTCGTGTTAATGATTATTTCAAATTGCCATTCCTGACTCTTAAGTGATGCTGCAGAATTATACCACAGAATAATAAGTGACACCAAGGTCAGATTTCACATGTGGGCTTCAGTGTCCCCTTAGACCACCCACTAATCTGACCTGGTTACAGGACTGCCATTGTAGGCCTGGACTTATGTAGCCAAAACCTGCAGTCAAAATAAAATATACAACTTTTAACATGTGGAAAATCATGTTTACATTACCCAAGCCACTCATTAGAAGTACCTTGGATTGCACAACCGCTGCTTAAATCAAAATAAATATTTTTCATACATTAGTTTTGGGACGGCCTAGGGAACACCATCAGCATGTAGTTGTAACATCTCATTCGTTAGTATGAGTTTTGGAAAATATGGCACAAACGTAGTTTATGAAGAGGTTGTTCCTTTCTGCTTGAATCTGTGTAGTCTGCATGGTAATTCTGGTTAGTGTCCCCTCTTTCGGTGTAAGTAATTACAGTTACCAGCTCTCCTGGTTAAATGTCGCTCTTAGCAGTGCAAAGGATCTCTGTGACCAGATGACCTGCTGGCAGAACTCTGACAGGAAGGCCAGAGGAAGTTAATTGCAAACTTCCATCCCTGGTTATCTAGGAAGGCGAAGGGAGGGGAAGCCACAGATATGCATAAAGAAACAAACAGGAATCCTGGCAGTAGCATGTCTGTATTGCAAAGGGCTGTGGAGTAAGCTTGTCTTTATATGAAGGCCTGCATTATAGCAGAGAGGCTCAAATTACTGCAGGAAATTACCATGGACAAGTAAGTGTCTTGATAGAGGAAGGAGGGTGTGATCTCATTTCCATAGGCCCGCCCCAGGGAAGATGGGTACGAGTTCCACATGGTTGTGCATGGTCATTGTCACTTCGAATCATTCACAGATCAGAATTTTGTTAAGATTGTAACAAAAACAAAGGAACTCTTGAAAACTGAAAAAAGGTTTAAGTGAAGTGTGGAAACCTCATTAGAATATGATGCTGTCTTATCAATCATCTCTGTGGTTACCGTAGGAAAGGCTACCTAACTGGAGGCTCGGAAACAAAACTTGACCTGCAGAAGATCAAAAGGGGAGTATTCTAATGTATGTCTGCCTTTGCAGAAAACTGAGGTCTTGTCTGTATTCCCTTGTATCCAAGAACAGAAAGTGTTCTCCAGGGCCAGATCAGCTGGCCGCATGTTGTGGCAGAAACATAAAGAGAAAGAAAGACATCTTTTTGAAGAACCATCTCACCACACGACTATAGTCTTGCTGTCCCCAATTATTAATTAGCATATGAGAATGCAATTGCCCTTGCACCAGTCTCATTTCTTTAGGGAAAGCATCGATGCTTTAGGCGAGATACCAAGTGTTAGCCAGGTAGTCCTCATAGAAACCAGTATATCAGGTTGTTTAGACCTTGTGAGGGCTTAGTCACAGGTCATATCAAGACTGTGGACTCTTTCTCCCATTGCTTAATAATCGTATTTCCTGCACAGCAGTTTTCAGAGTCATTCTTCTAAAGGTATAGCCAGGAGTTATGGGATACATGTGCTAAGCAGAAGGTCGATAGGGCAGGGTTCGAAGACAGGAAGGTAAAATAATGATATAAGAATTAATAAGTACTTTCATTTTTCCCATTGGGGTATTTTAAAAGCCTCCCAGACTTGCTTAATGCCACTGCTGTCCTACTGACGTTACAAAAAAAGTTAGGTGATTTCCAAGTTAGACCCTCTCTTGAAAATTCCATGGTTAGGAATAGATAACGAGGTCTGATTAAACCCAACCTTGAGGCTTCACTTACCTCTTGGGGGGACAGTTCTCAAGACGCAGAATGGAGTGCAAAGGTTTCTGTTCCACTTCTTGCAACTTGACAGTGCACACCATCACAAAACAATGGAATGCAGCGCTTCACAAAGTGCTATTTTAATGCTATATTATAATATAATATAATAATTAAAAAAACGACAATAATTCATATTTTTCTTTTTGATAAATTACATCTATGCTTTCGGAAGTAAAATGAGAGTCATATGTAAGACTGTGCTCCAATGTCTTAAGTCATCATCATTACTTGTCACCATTTTAGACAGCTTTAAAGCCGTTGTAAATACGCAAAAGCGTGGTAGAGCCAATGCTAAGCATATGTTATAAAGTGAATCGTAATCATCTACTCGATGTGAATAGGGCAAACACAGGAATTCAAGTTAGGTTGTTTTCTTCTTTGCGTTGCATTTTTAGAATTCTACGTACCCTTCAGGATTACTACCGAACCGCATTAGTTGTATTGACTTACTGTACCACGTATTTCCAGGTGCCGTTGCTGCCTCCACAGCTCCCCTAATTTCATAAACGCAACTTCCAAGAGTTCAGTTGCGACTTCATTTTCCTTGTCTATGTTTTTTACGCGGTATTTTTGGGCTGAGGGGCACGACAGCAGGCTTTCAATAACCATTTGAAATTGCCAAGGGAAAGCTCGCGTAGCCTTTGCTTGATTTCCTCGGAGAAAGTAATTTGCAAATCTCTTCCTTGTTTCCCAGGTGATCTCTGGCAGTAGCTTTGATATGAACAAAACTCCGTCTTTCAGCTCCATTACTTAAGAGTAACACGCCTCGCCTCAGCGACGGGAGTCACTCGTGCGTTTGGAAGGAGGCATACACTGGGCCATCAAAGGAGATGCATTTACTTGTAGCACCCTCTCCTAATACACGCCTCTCCCTAATGAGACCTTTAGTATATCAGAGTTCATCTTAAAAACTAATGCAGTGGGAAGTGTCCTGTACAAATACAGCGATGATGTGGGAGGTGATACTGACAGCGGTATTCATTATGCGTGGCCCTGGAAGTACGTCAGCATTTACCCACTTATGTAGTTACTGATGTAGGGGGTACCCTAAACAGACCTTCTAGTCGATAGAAAAAAAATCATTAGGTGAGAGAGCGTGAACTGCTTTCGAAGAAGCTATATAGAGGGAGGCCCTGAGAGGGGTGTGAGATTTTTTTTCAAGACACCATTTCAGCTCACACTCCTACCTACCTGCCAAAACACAAACAAATGCTTTTGAAACCACATTCAAGTCCTCCTGAAAGTAGACAGATTTGCAGTAGTCCCACAGCTCCCATAATTCTGATGGGACCGGCTCCATCAGTATTAAGTGGCACTCATAATAAGGGTCAGGGTGTTTACTGCAGTAGCCCTGAAGCACTAAAATCTTGTGTTCAAGCCCACTACTGCTAAATTTATAATAAATAGCACCAACTACTGCCAATACCAGCAGTACTCCATTATCCATTTTGGAATGTGTGTGTCAAAAGTGCAGATGCTTCAGATCTGCTATTCACATTTCTAGAATCCTCACTAGGCAGTACCCTGTTAACAAGACAAGGCAGAGGCACAGTGCTCATCATATAAGAGCATTTCTAAACGTTTCACCTTCATAATGAAGTAGGTTATTTCGTTATTATCTGGTAATTTAATGCCACACATGAAAATTTTCCTTGGCAGTCCTCTTGAAGGGTGGTAATCTTAAAGAGGGATATGTGATGTGAGGTCTACAGCAGTGTGCAGTAAATCAATGGTGCCTGTAGGGGAGTTTTTCTCAGGGGTTTCCATCATAATGTACAACAAAATCTATAAATCTCCCTAGCCTTTTCTGTCAGATTGACCTGAGGTAGATTTGGGCCCAGGTAGGAACTTTGGCCCCGAGCAGGGCATTTACAAGACAAAAATAAAACTGGCTCTTGCCATAAAACAAATAACCAAAATACTCTAGTTGAATAAGAACAACCTGCATAAAAGTTGAACTATATAAGACAATTATAACACCCTAAAATAAAGAAAGGGTAAAGGGAATTCCTGATTTCACAGTTCCAACTTGCTCTTTGACCACTGAGAGTGCACGTCTGGTCGCACAGTTAGTGCTTGGGGACACACACAAATGATGGTGTAGCGGGATGAACTATTGTCCGCAGTGTGGAGTGGATTCTCAGAGCCTGAACTGAAACAGAAGAGCAGCGGGCTTCCATTGAAAGTATAATTTTCTGGTCACTCTTGTGAATTGTATACCATTTAAGAAAGTGAAAGAGAAAAGTCTTATGTGGTCTGCTCAGGACAATGTCTAGCTTAGGCTCGGTCAGTCTTACTTCCTTCTACAATAACACATTGTAGTTTCAAACATTAAAACCAGGTGATAAACAGAATTAGAACATTTGTTTTGATAATGTGAACAGGAAGCAGAAGTTAGCAACCAAAGTCAAAGGGCAGATTCACATAGAATTTCGTGTGATATACTCGTGGGTCACTCCTGGTTTACGGCTGAAGTCAAGGACTAAGCTACTAACATTCCTGGCTTACTCGGGAAATTCAAGAGTAAGTCGAGAATATTACTATTACAACAGTAATTCCTCACAGCAAACTCATTGTAAATCGGGGCGAAACTGTTTAAATTATAGGTATATTGAATTCTTGCTACACAATTTATTATTAGTTTCTATGATCGTTACAAATATTTACTTTGTTTAGCGGCTAACAACACATATAATCCTAACATGTACGTGTGATGTTCCTATTATCATATCCAAGATTTGATACTATACTATATTTGAGAAAGGTAAGTGATAATTTGTATTTACTTCCAACAGTATCTATATACCTGTCTATAATATTTTTTGCATAATCAGTGCAACACTTTATGCATGTTTTGCATTGCCTATGCTAGAGGAGCTCAAGAAAATACTTTTTTTCTACAGTAAACAGCAATAAGAAGGTGGTGAGAAGGTTCCGTGGTCACCTCCGCACAAAGATAGAGTCGGGAGAAGGAACAATCCCTGTCCGTTCTCACCCTACGGTACAAACGTGGGATGGTGTGTTACTGGGAGAGCAGCTTGTCACAATGTCCTGCACAGACAAAATCTCCAGGTACTGCTTTTTTTACATTACCTTCCTTTCAGAGGACTAGGGTAACCTGTCTTCATAACGGCATGATAATGCGTACAGCCTTCGTACCTTGATAGTATGCAAAGATATGTTACTTATATTATGTCAGAACAGTGGTCACCAGTTAATCACTTGTGCAGGGGCGGCTCCTTCGCATTGGTGAAGGAGCTTCGCCCCACTGGCGGAGCCAGAAGCTGAAAAATAAAACAATACTTTTCTATTGTTTTATTTTTCAGACACTGGCTCAGCCAGCATGTGCGGGGAAGGGTGGGGCTAGGCCATCGGAGGGTAGAGAAGGAGGAGTGGAGTGAGCGTACCAAGTGCGCATGTCAGTTTGGCCGGCTGTCTTAGGCTGGCCAAACTGACATGCGCACTTAGGTTTCTCCAACCCGGCTGTGCTGCACAGCCGGGTTAGAAAAACTGCACAGACTTCAGTGCACTGTCTGAGAGGCAGGTCAAGCCGCTCAGACCTATTCTGATGCTGCTCCCATGCTAGGTATAGCACGGGAGAAGCACCAGGATTGCATGGGGAGCCTGTACTGCTGTTCCAGGGACTGCTGAGACACCAACACCATCGGAAGAGGAGCAAGGCAGCTGACGGCGGTGGCGGCAGAAACAGGTAAGGATTTTTTTATTATTATTTTATTTCCCACTGTCCCCCATCCCCGCCTCCCCCCCGCCCGCCCCCTTCCCTTGAGATTTGTGGGGGCCACCCCTGCATCTGTGTCTAGAATATACGTTTGTCGTACATATACATGTAGCAACAATTTCTCCAGGTACAATCTTTGACGTAAAACAGGTGATAAGAAGAATGTATGTGTTACATAATCCTCATCAGTATGTATAACATATTGGATACATGAGTAAATGAATACACAGCAATTAAAACTGAAGAATTTCTTCAGTTATTTTGCTGGTAAGAGGGATAGCATTCATAATCTTACACCATTATTTGGCAACCTTTATTTATCACCATGTTCCTTGAAAAAATCTGTGGTAGTTCTATTGTTTAGGATCCTGTGATGGTTTGGAAAATTTGAACTCCATATAACCGCCTGGAAAAAATATTGTCATTACACTTCTGTTCTGACACCAGAAGGTACATAGTAGGAATATGTCACTCGACGCCTGTGATATAAGAGTGCAGGCCACTTGTTTGGATGTGTGTCCTACATTCGAGTCTGACTTACTGCAGACCATACCACAAAGTTGATGAACTTTTCTTTTTAAGTTTCGTGCAGATTCATCAAATTATGCTAAAACTACGAAGATAAGGGTTCATTGTGAAATCTCAAACCATAACTTGCACACCAGATGCTCTTGACTTCACCTTGATGTGAAAGATGCAATTACAAGTGTTGCAAATAATCTTACAGTTGAGACTCTGTATCCTATTGCCTTTAAAACTATGAAAAAGACACCAATAATGGAGTATTACTTTTTAGCTTGAGCCTGTTTTGTTTTTTAATTAGATTGTGGTTTTAGATATTGTTACTCATTGGGATAAATATTATGAGGTCATAAGCTTTACATTTGGTGTGAGACTTATGGTTTGCATGTCAGTTGGGTGAGTTATTGGTGGCGGTCCTAATCATACCTTGCATTTTTTAGTGTTTTTTCGGTTTTGCTTTGCAAGAATTACTCCACATTTACTGTATATTTTCATTGAATTTTCAAGGTTTTTAAAACATGTGTTAATGTGTTATAGCCAACGATAACTATAAATTCACTTTTTTATGCTACACCACAGTCAACAGTTCCCTGCATACAACCTACTATGGCAGGCAGCCCCTACTGTGGAGGTTCGGCACACAGACTCTCCGGGAGCCAGACATACACCAAACTCTACAAATGCAGTAAATTCTACTATGCATGGTATTTGTTTATGCATAGTGGGCGTGAGCTCTAATTGTTGGCCTTCAGCCAGATCTGGCAGACAACCCCCAGAAGACCAGCCACCTCTGTACACAGATTTTGGCAGTTTGTAGTGGAGGTTGGGCACTGGCTGCCAGTCCCTGCACCCAAGTCGCAGTGCGTGGCCAACATCTGTTGCACAAGGTCTCTGGGCCCCATCCTGCCTCAGGTGGACATTCCCCACCAGGTATAGTTCTTTTCTCACAAACGCTCTCCCCAGTATGTCAGTATCTGCTCACAGAACTAATCACCAATTGTATGTTTCACAAACAAGCCACCTCTACCAGATCAAAAAAGCAGCACATGAAATCAGATTGGTCATACAAGTATATGAAAAGGCTTTATTTGCTAAACCAAATGTGAATCTATGTAAGGATAGCACTCATATAAAAACTGACATGTTTGTGTCTTCATTGTTATTTTGTGTACTTTTTTTGTTTTTTCTTGACATGGTTCTGTAACCTCCTAATCCTTTCATTTTAGGGAACTGAACATGTCATGTAATATTTTCCTTTTTGATTATTTCTTTTATTTGAAGAATATTTTAATGTTCTATTTTATATAAACTTTCAGAGTCATAGAAGCATCAACAATTCATGTTCACTGTTGAATAGTTCTTTATAAATCAATCCTAACGTGGGCTTTTTCTCTTTTCAGTTCATCATCTGAGATCAATTTCTTGTAAACTATAATGTCCTCCATTCGGCTTATCTTTTCAACTTCAACAATTATGTTAATTGTCAACTATAAATATTGTTCCATCCAGTGGACCGTACTAGTAAGCTGTGCATTATAAAGTGTTGAAAACTAATATAAAGCGAGTGTATTAATGCCTCTGTCCAATCACCAACATTGTCATTGAGTATTAAATTAGACAGAATTGTGACGGTGAATGCAAAACGGAAATTGTGCAGTATTATACTACCTTCCATCCCTCAATCCACTATTTATTATGACCTCATTTGCATCATTGATGCTGCTGTTGAGTGTCAAAGGCGTGACATTTTGTGGAATCCACAACCCACTACAGTGGAAATCAGTATACATTGGGTGAAGGATCTAGCTTTCAGCTAGGCTTGTGTTCAGAATCCCTACTCCTAGATATTACTGGACATGGCTATTATAGTTAGCCATTCTGTGATAACAATGACTTCCACATATGTATAGATTCACGTGACACATATTACACCATCTGCACTATAATTTGCACAATGGAACAAAAATGTTTTTAACTCAAAGAGATAAAAGGTAGTTTAACTATGGGGAACGGTGTGCACCGCAGTGGCAAACACTTTACAAAACTTAACTGGTCACCTTTCAGTTGTTGTTTACTGTTTTCGAGTATTAAACTAATACAAATGAGGTGACACGTTTGCTGAATCAGCATTAATTTCCACGTTAATAGACTATGAAGGGCTTTTATCTACACCATGAAAGAAATCCTTACATATTTAAATAAAATAAAAAAAAGAGCAGGAAGACAAATCCCTTCCATATTATAAGGATGTTTTGTTTTCTTATTTGCAGTTTCATGCGACTTCACAGACACTCTTCTCGAAGAAGTGTTTATTTAAAGTGATCGCATGGACCCTTTTTATATTCTGTTTCAAGGTCGGATGTTTTGAATCTTAATGCTTCCACTGGCAAGACACTGACATTATACATATGTAATGTAGTTCTATTGATTAATGGAATGAGGTGTTGCTAGAGATCTGTAGTGAGAACACAGCAAGCTCAAAATGGAGACCAGTTTTAAACCTAACTTAGACATGTCATAAAGAAGTAAGTAATTGGAGGATTGCTTACTGCTGGGTGCAACAGTGCATGCTTTACACAAACTGTTTTATTCTAGGAATGCGAAAGGACAGCGTTAATAATATGGTGTTCCTTTGTTCCCATGATAGCTAGAAATCAATACTCATTGGTAACTAACATTTTTGAAAGGGAATATGGCGATAGTGAATACGTTTCTTTATTTTTTTTTTGCATTTTCCATAGAGTGAGAATCCCTTTCCTACCAATATGTTTTGAAATGACAAATCAGTATAATAATACTGCTACTGAATCTGCCCCATAACACATTATAATTTTCCCTCCTGGTCTTGCTGCATAATTTAGACAACACTGAAGCATAATTTGGTGTTTCAAACAAATCCACTCACCCTGCATATGGTATTGCTCAAAGTGCTGTTTCATATCTGAGCCCCTGAGCAGTGCACAAGTCAAAGTTATGATTTCGCTGTCCAATATGATTGGTGAATACGTTTCTTTGGTTTTGCATAATGACCATAACATCCAGTTAAGTTAAGGTGCTGCATGGGACCAGAGGGAGTTGTATTGCTAGTTTCTAATGTCCTACCCTTGAGCTGGGTAGTTTAACCCTTCTGCATGATGGTTTAGACCCCTTGAAGATCCTTAGTGTTCTGGTCATTGCAGCACCCTCCGACCCAGCAAAAGGAGCTCCTGTGCTTCTATTAGGTAGGATTACAGTAGATTCTGGGCGCAGTAGGGTACAACCACCATTGCCCGATGAGTAGTGCATCTATGGTAAATGCAGCATTCTGAAGGGGGAGAACTGAAGGGGATCACCCTGCGGCCCCACGCTTCTCTTGTAGGAGGTATAAGGAGTGAAATATTCCCCACAGGCAGAGGAGCTCAGGGTGCCCCTAAAAGAGTGCACTCATCGTGCTCAATTCCTAGGTTCCTCATGCCCACTCTACCTCACAGAGATGGGAGGGGGGAGCCCGTCCACAGGATGATGCAGGGGTGCTTCCTGATGTCAAGGAGGACACTCTTCACTCACTTGGAATGTAAAAAACAAAAACAAAAAAACACTCTTTGTGCGCTTAGAATGCAAGAGAAATAAAGCAAGGAGCTACCCACAGGCTCTACCCATGCTCGCCTCCCTAGAGGCACTCAGGGGGATGTGAAGCCAGGCGATACCGGATGGGGAGACTAGCACCCAACAGGTAAGTAGGGGCAATCACCACAACCAGTCCAGCAAAGCCAGTCCAGTTCCATCCTCGGGCAGCTGGTCAGCAGGGCAACAAGCAGAAAAGCGATCCTAATCAGTTCTTTGTGCTGTCTAGCAGACACCAGGCAGCAGGGCCACAACCAGAAGGGCAGTGCAGATGAGTCCTTTGTGCAGTTCAGTAGCCTCTCCGGTCCCAGTTCCCAAAAGTGCTCTAAAAATATGGGGGAAGACCCCTGTACTTATTTTTCACAACTGTTACAAAGAAGGAGAAGAGGTTCCAACAGTCCTAACTGGTTCTAGGAGTGTCCCCTCTCTCCTCCAGCACAAGCTCCAGACACCAGTGGGGGGTAAACAAGCCGTTTGGGTGAGGCCAGGGCACAGCCTTTACAAATGCAGGTGCGCCCTTCCTCTCATTTTCTCAGCTCAGGATACCATTCAATATGTAGATGCACCTCTGTGACACCTCCACCCTTCCTGTGTACAGCCTGTTTGAAAAGTATGCACAAAGTACAGCTATCACTCTGCCCCATTTGTGGAATCGAGTCAAGCTGCCAAACACCAGAGTCATAAGCACAGAGAAATGCCACTTTCTAAAAGTGGCATTCGTATACTAGTAATAAAAAATCCACTTACACCAGTAAACAGCATTTCTCACTATCATTACAACCATACCTAACATGCCTATGCTACCACTCGTAGTTCAGACAATACCACCTAGACATAAGGTAGGGCAATTTCAATGCAATCCTATGAGCAAGCCAGCACTCATAGCAGTGAGAAACCAAATAGGCTGTTTGTCACTTCCAGGACAGACCACACAACCAAGCAC
The DNA here is from genome assembly GCF_031143425.1 of Pleurodeles waltl. Lineage (NCBI taxonomy): Eukaryota > Metazoa > Chordata > Amphibia > Caudata > Salamandridae > Pleurodeles > Pleurodeles waltl. Next base: position 681,989,839 of record NC_090449.1, on the reverse strand, counting down.
ATGTCCTGCCTTTTACATACATAATACCTGCCCATAGAGCTTGCTAAGGCCTACCTTAGGGGTGACATATGTAGTAGAAGGGGAGTTCCAGGCCTGGCAAGTAACCTTTGACGCCAGGTCCCTGTGGCAGTAAACTGCTCACACAGCCTCTGCAGTAGCAGGCCTAAGACAGGTTTGAAAAGCTTCTTCTCTGGTTGGCGCAAGCTGTGCAGCAGGCCCATTAGTATCATTTAATTTACAGGCCCTGGGTATAAGGATACCACTGTACAAGGGACGTGCAGGTAAATTAAATGTGCCAATCAGGTGTAAGCCAATCATACCAAGTTTAGAAGGGAAAGCACATGCATTTTTGCACTGATCATCAGTGGTAAAGTGCCCAGAGTCCTAACATCAACAAAAAGGGTTAAAAAAAGCAGGAGGAAGAAGGCAAAAAGTTTGGTGATGACCCTGTAAAAAAAGCCAGGTCCAGCAGTGACCACTGGAACATGAACATCAATTCACCAAAATGCCAGTGGTAGCGGAAGTGGCATCACACACCTTTTTACCTTTAGTTGCACTCGCACATACTTACACATTCAAGCATTTACACTTACACACATACCCTCTCTCACATAAACACACTCACAACATATATTTAAAAACACTTTTTCACTTAAATCAGATGCTATGGAAGGCCATATTCCATTTTTCTAATTACATCAACTGTGAATAATGAAAAATATTCACTATTATTGTAATTAAAATGTTGGGAGGAAACAGAGAATGGAGTCCCAACTGACATCCGAGCTGCTCCTGTGTACCTGGCACTGATTTTGCCACCTATGAGGCCAAGGGTCGCAAATGCAGTGCCAAGTGTTGCAAAGGGCAAGCCAGGGATGGCAGCTACGACCCCTGGCGACCCCTAACTGATCTCAGAACAGTGTCATCCCTGGCTTTGTGCTCTGTGCTGCAGTGAGTTTGAAGGTGTAGAAAAGTACTGGAGGGCTGTCTCCTGCTGATATGTGTATGCTCGCATTTATGTGTGCAGAAAGTGAGTAGTCCACAGTTTATCAATGTATTTATGATTTGGAACTCCTAAGAGATCCACATAAAACATATCAGTATATAACAAAACAACATAACTACATACTCAATAAAATAAAATGTGCGTTACCTTACAAATAAAGTGCAGCAATGTACGATCTGCCAAACTCTATAAAATAGATTATGTATAAAGTGTATCCCTCTGCTAACTCTCAAGGCTGTGTTGCAATACATTTGATATACAGTGCATCACTATATGATCAGACAGACTCTGTAAAGTGGTTTGCATGAAAAGTACATTCTTATTGTAAACCCACATTCTCTATAAAACAATCAGTACAAATTTAAAAATGTCTTACAAAATGTAAAAATCTAAAAACAGGAAATTTTATTTGGTGGCTTAAACAATAGTTTAAGAGCGTCACTTGCTAAACATACCCTGAATTAAAAAAAAAAGGGGTTTCAGCCATTTTTTCCTCACTGACAATAAACAGGGACAAGCAAATAAAACGTGCTTGAGATCTTGAGCATCCATTTGACACAAATTACACACATTGGACGTGCCATACCTTTTGTGGTTTACGCCCTTTAAAGGCTGTATATTCAGTCTCAATAAAATACATAGATGCCTCACCCCCTGTGGGAGATTCCAAGTTAGATAGAGCTGTATTTTTTTCAGAATCGTCGAATTAATCAACACATCGAATCTCCTCTTTTGGTTCCAGAGTTCCAGATCGATCTGATAACTTTTGCGCATTGTGACCTCCTTTAAACTCATCTTAAAGTGAGAGAACAAGAGTTGAATCAGAATCTAACTGTAGCAATTCTAATGCATGTTTATAATTTCTAAAAAACTGAGATTCCTTTCTCAGTGTTACAAAAATGTCTTTGTAAATAACGTGCCTTAATCAAGATTCATCACAGTGAAATAGGCAAAAGGACCTCACAACCACCCCTGCTAAACCCTGAACAAAAGAACTTTTGATACCAAACTCCAGCCTTAGGGCTGCGGTAGATGCCAGGATATTGCAGGAAACCAAGCATCTTAGAATTTGCCCTTCCGTTCTATCTAAGAAATCCCTGTCCGCTACATTTGTAAATTCTATTGCGTACAACAAATTAGCTAGGATCTTTTCTTTGTAAACTGACAGTAAATGAGTGTAGCATGCCAGGATATTGCAGTAAACCAAGGCCCATATTTATACTTTTTTAGCGCCGCGTTTGTGCCGCTTTTTGACGCAAAAATGGCGCAAACTTACAAAATATAATTGTATTTTGCAAGTTTGCGCCGCTTTTGCGTCAAAAAATGACGCAAATGCGGCGCTAAAAAAGTATAAATATGGGCCCAAGCATCTTAGAATTTGCCCTTCCGTTCTATCTTAGAAATCCCTGTCCGCTACATTTGTAAATTCTATTGCGTACAACAAATTAGCTGGGATCTTTGCTTTGTAAACTGACAGTAAATGAGCAAAGTGTAGCCTGCAGCCTGCCTTATAAAATGCACCTAACCACTGTGCTTGAGAACAAGCCTTAATCACATTCCCTTGTTTATATGCTCAGCGTCACTGAGAGAACTAGTCATAATTTCCCCCCAAAAGTGGTAAGATTTTACTCGCTCCAGCTTCTAGTAGCCCACAAACCATGAGAAGTTTATTTTTGTTTGTGTTTTTTTCCTGAAAAGCATACTCGTTGAGATTTTGTGGCATTTATTTTCAGATGATGCTGGTCAACATAACAGCTAAGGACTGCCAGGCGATTATTCAATGCTTTCTGGGTAAGGTCAATAACTACAATGTCATCTGCTTACAATAAATAAGACACCTGATACACTCCAATACTGGGTGCAGAACCATAACTTATTATTAAGGTGGCAGGAAAATTATAAATATAGCGAGAATAGCAACAGGGCACTTAGACACCCCTGCTTTTGTCCATTTTTTGTTGGGAATTCAGTTGACAAACACCGGTCTCCGCCTAGTAGTACTTTGTATCATGTGGAGGAATGCAAAGCTATAACCAAATGTAACAGATTAGCTGGAATGCCTAAGTTCATTAGCCTTCTCCACAGGATTGAGTAATCAACCCTGTTGAAGGCTGTTGAAAAGTCTATAAATACAGGATAGACAACACCACCCATAATCGTTACATGTTTTTCATTTAGCAACTGCATCATTGAGATATTATCTAAAGTATTATGACGTTCCTGAAGGCAGCCTGTTCTAAGGAAGGATTGAATTTCCCTCAGCCCAAGTCTTTAGATGCACTAATATATTTTTAGCAAAAACTTTATCAACAGCGTCCAGAAGGACAGTTTGCCGATAGTTTGCGGGGAAGATCTATCTCCCTTCTTATATAGAGGGAATATAACGCTCTCAAAGCCATGATGCCGGTACTACACCTTTAGGTAGCAGAAATGAATATGGGATGTAGGATATTTACCCAAAGCGCTGATTCCTCTTTAATCACTCAGCTAGGGACTCCATAGGGGCCCATTGCTCCCAAAACCAGCAGGGTTCCTATAAACACTTAAATTTCCACCACTGTACATGGGCCATAGCTATCGGTATCAGCATTATAATCAAGCCGGATATCCATTTCACTTGGTTCGATATCCAGATTTTCCGTGTATAGGGAAAGTATATCATCTCTCCACTTTGCCTCAGCTATAGGGGGGGGGGCAAAGGAGGATTTACGTGACCCACAGCATTCACAAATAATCACCCATTATTTGCAAGCGTTCTTTTGAGACAGCGAGTGAGTATGTCTGCTGTTTGTGTGTGTGTGTGATAGAGAGGGATAGTGTGTTAATCTCAGCTGGTTGTGTGTGCAGGTGTGGCGTGTTAAACAGAGAAAAGAGGCTCTGGGCCACGGTACTAAATGTCTCTGCATGACAAGCAGCCCATATGGCACCAAAAATATACATAAAGTGATGAAACCAATGGCGTGCTAACGTAAGAACAATGCTTTTGAGAGAAAAAGTGAATGTTGTTTCTATCTTAGAAAATACTGGAGTGTAGCGTCAATTTGTTAAACCTCCGCCACTCCCATAGGTGAAATGAAAAATTAAAATATCAGTATACAATTGGCAAATAAACTAAAGCCCAATTTGCCTGCCTGGAAAATGAGGAAACAATGACCCTTTCTAGGTTTGGGACACTGGGTGATGTAGTTTCTTCATTCTACATACATGCTACGAGCTAATGTTTTCTGCTGACAAAAATGTTTTTTTCTCAGTGCCTCATAGTGACTCACATGCGTGTGTAACCTACACCTGATTCACCCTCTAATTATGTGTGCACCGGTGAATTGCATGATAACAGTGATCAAGTCATGCAATAAATATGCAAATTAATGGTTAGGCAGAGCCCCAAACATGCAGTAACTGATTGAATTGTGACTATTGGTATTGCATTATTTACTTTATATAGGGTTTACTGTAGCATTGTCAGTTTGCCCCCCAATATCTTCAAAGCACAGGCTTGCAATTAGAATTTATTGGGTTTATGTTACTGTAAAACAAACATCATTTACACCCTACCCTTTTCTGAAGTCATCAGTCACCATTGTATATGGCACTGCCCTGTCCCACAAACGTGAGCAGAAAAAGATGTTCTGCAGAGACCTGCCATCATTCAAGAGATTGTGGATACAAAAAAACAAAATAAAACCTTGCGGGTTCTGTACGGCAGAGTGGAAAAAGAAACGTTGCATATCCTGTCCTGTTACGTTTTTATAAACATAATGTAAACTTAAACTGGTAGATCCTAAATGGCTCTGTGGCAAGCGCAGGTGTGGACCAGCTTACCAAGCAGGCGAGTTGTGACAAACACATCTCCCTCAACATACCTGGATATAATGAATATCGGGCATGTAACAATGCAGAGATTCTCAGACATCTTAATTTAATGTTGTCGTGAGTGTTGACATTATTTTCCCACAAGAGCACACACACAATATGTCCATACTTATTTTTAAAGGCTTACGTTTAGGCCAGCTTTTATGAAGAATAAGTGAAGCAAAATAATTGCAGAAGTCAGTAAATGTGAATATTATGGGAATAGGAAGCATATATTAAGTGTGCATTTTTAGAATTCCCATGTGTCTGATGTTGAAGCATCAAAGTAGTGCCATAGAGTCAGTATTTCAAAATAATAAACACATGTGTTTCTATACTTTGTTTATGTTTGTTCAGTTTGCAAAGTTGTCTGCAAAACATGGCTAAGTTATGTATTTGCTAGGAATTATGTTATGAGACTAACAGCCTCAGATGGCCTTGGAAGGCTCACCTCGGCTCAGTGGTGTGCGAGCTGGAATGTCATTGAAGTCCCCACCTGTCTCACTGTAAGGGCCGTGAACAGCTAATATATACAACTACGGACAGTTATTTTGAGAAAAATAAATCTTGTGCTTGTGATGTGAGGTAAAAGAAATAACAGGAGAAGTCCCTTGCACACTCAATGAAAATGTAAAACTATTCTGCTTTCTACTAAGAGCTATCTATTCAAATAAGTACAAGCATATGGACTGGATACATACTATAAAAACACACTCTAATTATATTGCATGTAATGCACATGGTTGTACAAGGTAAATAAACATATTAACTTTTCCAAATGAATGACAACTTACATGAGCAGACGAACACAAATATAATATAAGGGGCATAAGAAGGTATATAGGCAAAATAAATTACAGGCCCTCTACTTAAAAACAGAGAACAAACAAATGAAAAAACTGCAGGTGTGTCTCAGTGCCCTCACAAAAAAGTATTCTACATATAATGGGTGCACTACAAACACCCATTACTAAATGGCCCTTTGAAGTCATCTCAAGGATGTGGACTCCACAGGTAGATCTACTAACAGCCTGTGGCACAACAGTTTTGTTTTGTTTACTACACAGAGACATATAGCAATATCCGTTTCCACTGGGTTTAGCAAAATAGTGCATTAACACGGGTTCTTACTGGATGTGCCCATGGAAGGAGCATAAGGCAACTGACTCTAAAAGTGCATAAAGTAATGTCACATTTTGCTTGAACTTTCCGGTTGACACCGCAGGTACATCTGTTATGGGTTTGTAGTATACTACAACCTGCTCCAATGGAATTAATGTAAATGGTCCTTTAGAGTTAATAGTCTTTTACTGGCACCTAAGAACAACCTATAAATTGTATTAGAATTAACTTCCACAGATGCTTAAATGATTTGCAGAAAATGGAATTGTTACAAGGAGTGACATGTATTCAATTTCATAATTTTGAAATATAAAATTAGAAAGATTTTAGTAAAATACTAACAATATTCCCAGGAGTCAGCTAATAAATAATTCTTGGCTTGTCCTATGTTAATAGGGAATTATAAAATTATTTATCTGGCAAGATCAAAGTTAATTAAACCTATAATATAAGCTTTTTGTATATCTAACACAATGAAACATATCACTCTAGGTACTCTGTAGTTTACAAAGCCCACACACTGCTTGATCCCATTGCAGATCTGAGCCCCTTTGCTACCTCAATTTATTTTGATTTTGTAACTTTACTAGCTTTACAGTTCACAAAGCTATCATTGTTTAAAAAATGCAAAATTGTGAGGACTGAGACTTTGCAACTTTGTCACCACTACTCTGAATGCAGGGACACATCATTTTGCTGCGTTTTAAGGTAAGAGCTTAGTCAGAATGGTGAATATGTGTGTTCTGTAGACTCTGAGGGCAGGGGGAGTAGCTGGAGGCTATGGCAAAAGGCAACAATTTGAATCAAAGTTCTCAGGATAAGTTTAAAGGGCCAGCCTTGAGTGCTCGAGGGCTGGAGGATCTTTCTCATGATGTTGTCTTCAGCCTCACCTGTAGCCAAACATTCCTGGGTACCAGCAGTGAACAGAGGTCTCTGCAGCAAGGATGGGAGCATATCACTGCTTTGTTCAAAGGGTATCTCAAAACAACATGCCTGGAGTGTGTGACGGAAGGAAGACAAGGTAAAGAGTATAGCTCAAAGGATGTGTCCCTCAAGCTTGGAAGACAGGGTGAATGGGCCCAGGGTATGATTGAAGACCACATTGAGCAGCAAAGTTCCACTAGAGATTGTAAGAGACTTTGAACACTGAATGCTATGTAGGGACCAAAGTGCACCATAACATAAAGAAAAAAAGACTGAAAAACTTTATTTCAAGAGAAGTGTTGTTATTTAGTAGAATCATCACAAAACAACATGCCCAAACAAGCATTGGCAAAGCCAACAGGTTTTGCCTCTGTATTTTCTTTCTATCTAATTGGATTTGATAAACCGTTAATGATTTATCAGATTTAAAACAACCATTATCATAACATTTTTCTAACATTTGTAATCCAGTTAGATAGTTAGATAGAAAGAATAAACAAAGGCGAAACCTATTGGCATGAGCGCATAAGACATAGGACGGCATGCAGTAAAGAAGAAAGCAAAGAAAGAAGACAGAAATGGCATGCAGTAAAGAAGGAAAAAGACAGCAAAGAAAGAAGACAACATGTGTTAAAGAAGAAAGAAGACAGCGACGAAAGAAGACAGAAGACGGCATGCAGGAAAGAAGACAGCGAAGAAAGAAGTCAGAAGGCGGCATGTTGTACAGAAGAAAGAAGACATTGAAGAAAGAAGACAAAAGATGGCATGTGGTAGACAGCGAAGAATGAAGACAGAAGATGGCATGCGGTAAAGATGAAAGAAGACAGAAGACTGCATGGAGAAAGAAGACAGAATATGGCATGCGAAAAAAGTAAAAAAGAAGACAGCGAAAGAAGACAAAAGATGGCATATGGGACAGAAGACACCAAAGAAAGAAGACAGAAGGTGGCATGCAGTAAAGAAGGAATGCGGCATGTGGTAAATGTTAGAAATGGGGTCTTTGGTTGACAGTCAGGTTACCCCCTGTTCAAGCAAGGACCCTCACTCTAGTCAGGGTAAAAGAGAATCACCCTCAGCTAACCCCTGCTTACCCCCTTGGTAGCTTGGCAGAGCAGTAGGCTTAACTTCAGAGCGCTAGGTGTAAAGTATTTGTACCAACACACACAGTAACTTCATGAAAACACTACAAAATGACACAACACCGGTTTAGAAAATAGGAAATATTTATCTAAACAAAACAAGACCAATACGACAAAAATCCGACATACACAAGTCAAGTTATGAATTTTTAAAGATGAAACTCAAAAATAGCGCTTAGAAACAAAAATGCTTCGATGAGATGTTAACACGGCGTCGTGACGGAGTCGTTCCCAACAAGCCGACACCAGCGGCGCTGGACACGGAGTCGTGTAGACCCCCAAGTACAGTACCTTTGGTGAAGAGTGAAAACAAGCCGATGCGCGAAGTCGGGGATCGCGGCGTCTGTGCGAAACGTTGAATCCACGCGCTTTGAGTGGCGTCGGTCATGACGGGGTGCAGCGACTTCCACGGAGCCGCGGACTTCAGCGGGCTGCAGCGGCATCGGGCCTGCGAAGAGCGTCGCGTTCCAGCGAAGATCACAGCGTCAGGTGCAGGCGGCGTTACTGGATTCAGCAGCGGCGTCGGTCCGGAGTCGTCCGAAGTCGATTTTCTTGGATTTCTACCAGCTTTCCTTTCAAGGGCCCAGGAACTGGATAGGGCACTTGTCAGAGCAGAAGTCTCTCCAGAGACTCCAGGTGCTGGCAGAGAGAAGTCTTTGCTGTCCCTGAGACTTCAAACAACAGGAGGCAAGCTCTAAATCAAGCCCTTGGAGATTTCTTCACAAGATGGAAGCCACATAAAGTCCAGTCTTTGCCCTCTTACTCTGGCAGAAGCAGCACTGCAGGAAAGCTCTACAAAGCACAGTCTCAGGCAGGGTAGCCCTTCTTCCTCAGCTATCAGTTCTTCTCCAGGCAGAGGCTCCTCTTGGTTCCAGAAGTGTTTCTAAAGTCTGTAGATATGGGTGCCCTTCTTATACCCATTTTAGTCTTTGAAGTCACCTTTCTTCAAAGGGGACTCACACCTACTTGTGAAATCCTGCCTTGCCCAGGCAAGGCCTCAGACACACACCAGGGGGTTGGAGCCAGCATTGTCAGAGGCAGGCACAGTCCTTTCAGATGAGAGTGACCACTCCACCCCTCCCTCCTAGCAGAGATGGCTAATCAGGAAATGCAGGTTACACCCCAGCCCCCTTTGTGTCACTGTCTAGTGTGAGATGAAAAACAACCCAACTGTCAAACTGGCCCAGACAGGGAATCCACAAACAAGGCAGAGTCACAGAATGGTTTAAGCAAGAAAATGCTCACTTTCTAAAAGTTGCATTTCCAAACGCACAATCTCAAAATCAACTTTACTAAAAGATGTATTTTTAAATTGTGAGTTCAGGGACCCCAAACTCCACATGTCCATCTACTCTCTAGGGGAATCTACGCTTTAATCATATGTAAAGGTAGCCCCCATATTATCCTATGAGAGAGACAGGCCTTGCAACAGTGAAAAACGAATTTAACAATATTTCACTGTCAGGACATATAAACCACATTACTATATGTCCTACCTTAACCATACACTGCACCCTGCCCTTGGGGCTACCTAGGGCCTACCTTAGGGGTGCCTTACATGTAAGAAAAGGGAAGGTTTAGGCCTGGCAAGTGGGTACACTTGCCAAGTCGAATTTACAGTTAAAACTGCACACACAGACACTGCAATGGCAGGTCTGAGACATGATTACAGAGCTACTTATGTGGGTGGCACAACCAGTGCTGCAGGCCCACTAGTAGCATTTGATTTACAGGCCCTGGCACCTCTAGTGCACTTTACTAGGGACTTACTAGTAAACCAAATATGCCAATCATGGATAAACTAATCAACAATAGAATTTACAGAGAGAGCATATGCACTTTAGCACTGGTTAGCAGTGGTAAAGTGCTCAGAGTTCAAAAGCCAACAGCAACAGGTCAGAAAAAATAGGAGGCAGGAGGCAAAAAGATTGGGGATGACCCTGCATAAGCAAAAAAGTCCAACAGTAAAGAAGAAAGAATGCAATGAAGTAAGAAGAAAGAAGACTGTAGCAAAGAAAGAAGACATAAAAGACAGCATGCAAAAAGAAAAAAGAAGACTGCATGCAGAAAGGAAAATGACGACGCAATAAAGAAAGAAAAAAGAAGAAGAAAAGGAAGAAAGAAGACAAAAGATGTCAACAAAGACAGAAGATGGCATGCAGAGAGAAAAAAGGAGACGGCAACAAAGAAAGAAAAAAGAAGATGCAATGATGAAAGAAGACATTAGTGAAGTAGGAAGACAGCATCAGAAAGAAAAAAGAAGACAGCAACAAAGAAAGGAGATAGAAAAGATAGCAGCGAAGAAAGAAGATGTCAGCCAGTAAGAAGACAGCATCTGAAAGAAAAATGAAGATGACAACGAAGAAAGAAGAGAGAGAAGTTGGCAGCAAAGAAAGAATACATCAGCTAAGAAAGAAGACAGCATGCAGAAAGAAAAAGAAGTACCTTCAGCGTCACAGCCAGAGGAAGGAAACACTGTCCAGTGTGCAATGGAAACTGACTGGAAGGAATACTTAGTCCGGAGGCAACTCGACTGCAAGATCAGTGAAGACGATGAAGAAGGATACAGGTAGTGATGTGCAGATAACTTGCTGGCCAATCAGAAGCACTCAAATCAGACCGACGTTGGAGTAAGCCAATGTTAAGTTCAGGTAAGTAAGAGCTGGTTCTAAGCCCCTTTTAAGATTTTTTTATTAACAATAGCTTTTGCAAGTGTTGCGCAAGCCTGCATGCAGGCAAAACCTAAAAAGTGCACATTTAACTAGTAGACTCCAGTTGAAAGAAAATTCTGATTGCTGTCTAAAATATAAAAAACAATGAAAGTTGCAAGTCATGGTGGGTCCTGCAACTATAACTTCCCCAAAATCACTACTCATTTACTCACACCAGATGTTCTTGATGACATCACTAAAACTGACATCATTAATGACATAACTGATAACTTAACATATAACATTAACATGGTATTTGGTCTTGCCCAATTTGTTCTGTGTACAGGCTGTGAATTATGAGCAGTCTTCCCTTACGAGACACATCAATGCACAGTCGGAAGTGATTCACAGCAACCTTAGAGCAGAGGGCATGGTGTTCCATCGATGGGAATGAAAACTATTTGATCTCATCTTTACAGACCTATGTAACAAAGTCTGATACCCAAATTGGATTGGTTCACAATAATAGGAGGGAATTAAGCTTGTCTCAGCAGTAGAGAAATAGCTCCTATAAATCTATCTCTGCCTTGTGTTTTCAAAGGTAGGCACCACACCTAGTAGGAATCACACCAAGCAGATTGCAGCCTTGTTGCATTTACACACCAGTGGCTTACAAAACATGGTGCCAAGCTGACACAACATGAAGGTCACAGCCAAATCCATTGTGCCTTGGCAGCATCTAGAAATAATTGAAGCATTGCAATTTTTGAATAAGAATCCTCACATGCAAGAATATACACTGATTTTTGTCACACTAAAGCTCAGATTTAATTAGACTGTTCTGAGTGTCAACGTGATGGAAAATGATCCAAAGAGAAACAATGCACTGGTCTTTACTTTCCAGAGCAACAGGTAGTTATTTTTTGGGATGGTACCCAGCTTTAAGGGAAACATCACTTTGCTCTCCTTTGCTCCAACTCAAAGGGGTGTTACTGGATCATTACTTAGGTGGATAAGTGCAAGACCCATACATTTGGATGCAAAACCTAATGTACTAAAATAGCCAGATTGGCATGTATGTCAAACACCTCCTTGAAGCACACATTGTCAAGGGAAAGTTGTAGTAAAATGCATCTTTTTGTATGATCACCCCCATTTATTCTGGACTGCTGATGCCAGTTTTTGACTTTGCACATTAGGACTGTGCTAACCAGGCCCCATTGCATGTGCTCAGACACCTAAACATGTTGAATTGTCTATACTCCTAATTGGCATATTTAACGTTCCTATAAGTCCCTAGTATATGGTAAAAAGTGTACCCAGGGCATTACCTTAAATGTCACTAATGGACTGCAGCACAGATTGTACCACAACTACAGTGACAGTGCAAAACATAACTGCAGGCCTGTCACAATTAACTTAGCTGTGCAGGTTTAAACAGCAGTTTCGACCTACCAAAATAACGCCTGTTGACAGACCTATACCCTATCTTTAAATGTCAGTAAGTTACCCGTATGTAAGCTTGAAAAAGCAAGGTGCATGATATTTAAAAGCAGGACATGTAAAAGTTTAATGTGAAATGTCCTTATACTGACAACAGCTATTTTCACTGCAGCAGTGTTTGATGTTCCATAGGAAAACAGTGGGAGTTAATAATAAAATTGAATAATGTTATCCCCGCCTAGGATCCAGCTAAAAAGTTCGTACTTGGACTTTTTAAAATATTTATTACAAATACAATTAATTGGTAAAATCAAATTTTCACTAAATACTTTGAAAAAGTCAGTTCTTATCTACCTCAAGCCTCTAGAGCCACACTGCATGAGATTCCAGCTGTCACCAAGGAGCTATATAGCTCCTGGATAAGGTGTGAACTTGCTCTCAGAACTCAGACAATGGTTTGGGAGTGGGGAGGTGTCCTGGTCTTCTGAGAGGATAACAATCTGGGCAGTGCACAGGAACTTAGTTATCTTCAAAGAGGCCTACCTTGTTGTAGGCAGATGTAGCTAACACCAGGTCACTGCCTCGTCTTTTTGTCCTGTTAACCACTCAGGTAAGCATCCCAGTGGGAGAGGAGATAATTCCAGAACCAGTTTTGAGTGACCACAGAGGAGGAATTGCTCATTTCCCTGGCCACGCCTCTAGGATAGGCACAGGAGCACTGCAAAGGAAGAATAGTTCTGCCATCTTAGTTTTAGGTAGAGAGGGACAGTGAGGGATCGTTTGCAGTAGGTCACACAGGAACTGCTACAACATGGGTATGGTATCCCTCACAATATTTTCCCTATTGGTGAGGGAGGGGCTAGGAGTCACCCACACCCACTGGCATGTGCCAGGCATACATTTGGCAGTTCTGGGCAGGCATTCTATTCAGATCACTACTGAACCTGTGGAAGACATAAGATGGACTGCACCTGCTGTTGAGACCAGTAAGGAGAAGTCTAAGGGCTGGACCTTCTCTCACTTGCAATTTGTATCTAGGGAAAAGAAGTGGACTCCAAGAGTCAGTCCTGTTAAGCTAAATGGACACAAAAGATGCAAGAAACCAACTTTCCTGAAAAAGCCAAGCTTACAAGTTTCAACTGGTCTTGGCTTGGACCCTACTGGTGGCTCATGTGTGAGTGAGTCCTGACCCCCAACTCCTGCTCCTGAGGTCCTGGAGCCCTTGGCTGATGTCAGACTGAGCTCCTCCTGCCCACCCGAAAAAGCTGGGACTTACCAACATTATGCCAACTTTTTGCCTGGCAAACCGTTGAGGGACTGAGATCAACCTGCCTGCCAATCTTCTGAGAGTGCATCACCAGTGGACCTTAGTTTTCCACAGCTCCCGCTCTATTCTTCTATACAGCAGCAAATCTGATTCCATGGGCCTGATGCCGATCAGCATCCAGTGATGCTGAACCCTCTTTGGCAACAGCCTGCAGCCTTGCCCCTCTGAGAAAATCTGACTTCCTGAAAATAGTCTAAGTCTGAAGGGAGAAATCATCAGAAGGCCCGAAGCCGAGCAGCATCCTTTCAACGTTGACAGATTCCTGGGCGCGAACGTCAGACTTCTCTTGTTTAGAAATGTTCTTGCCTTCATTGGCAGCTTCACCGAGACTTTGTCCTACATCAATACATCACTTACAAGACAGTCTTCATATCCAGCCTGCAGCCTTGCTCTGCTCTACCCTATCCGACCTGAGCTTCATTGCTTTTTGGTGCAACTCATACCTCCAGTTCACCTTAATGTATTTTGTTGGCTTGGTGTCATTGTGTTAATTAAATTATTCTCTAGTTTTGTAAAGTGGGGTGAGATTTTTATGTTCTAGCGTTTTTGATTTTTTAACTGTTATGTTACTTCGTAACGCTTTTTTACATTTTATTAAGGTAAGCCTTTGTGCTCTGTGCCATAGCTACCTGGGTTGAGTTCATGTTCAAATTACTTAAACCTTTACTTTATCTAAAAAAAATTGTGACTTTATTGTGGTGGACTACCGCCACAACTAATAATCCACTTTCTCACTCAAATGTTTTCCTGTCTTCAATGAATTCATGCTTTGCATGTCTGCTGAAGTGCACAACACACATCCAATGAAAGGAATCTTTCTGAGTATGTTTTAGCATAGCCAATTCTAATCTAAAAAGTGCACATTCATCTCTCCATGATAATGTGAGTCTGTGCGTTGTGTAAGGCCGCCGAATTAAAGTGCCAGCGCAGGGGATGACAGCAACAACAGGCTAATTTTGGAATATATGGCTCTGTGCTTTGATTTTCTCTAGTGCAACTCACACAGCAACCTTGGTTGCTGCACTTTGTTGGGTGAAAAATGAGCAAATCTTCCCTCAAGTCTGCGAGGACTGACATTTATGATTTGTTTATAAACAGCTGCCAGGGTGCCCATTTCCTTCTTTGCACTAGGGCCTATGACACATTTGCTACGCCACCTCTTATGTTTTACAGTCTTTATTCAGTAAACTGATAATTGATTGGGCATCAGGATTTGGAAACTGTCTAAATTTAAAAACAAATCACGGCCTTAGATATGGTAAGATGCAACTAGGTAGTTAGACAACAATGAAGGGCAGCAAGAGACTTTTGCTAACAGAGTCAGAAAAAAGAAAGCACATCAACATCTCGAGACTCAGATCAATAGGCTTGTTGACTGACCACAGGGAAGCCAAGGTCATCTCTGGGAGGAAAGGAAGATAATTAAGAAACGTGTAGCTCCAGGGTGGTGATGATTACTTGTTCCCTGGCTCAGCCTTGATAGGAAACCTCTCCCCTAGACATATTACAGAGGCACACGAAATAAACCTATAATTCCAAATCAGAGAGTCCCGCGAGGTCTCAAAATTACATCCGAGCTAGGAACAAGTGCAATGCAAGCTGGCAGGGACATCAGAATTTAATGCTGAAATATTGCTAAACAGAATTTGTACACGACCCGCGCAGCTGTGGCATGAGCAACATCCTGTCTCGAGGCAGAATTGATACGAACCACTGGGGGTGTGATGCCATAGAAAAGAGACAGGGTTTACTGATTTAGGATCTACCCCAGGGGATGCCAGATATTAATCTGTGACACGCTTAGGACAAATTGTGATACATGCAACATTTTCATCAGACGGCAGACGGATCAGCGTTCCTTTAGAACGCCATTTTCATCTCATCATTTGTTTACTACAAGATGAAAATGAATTTAAGAAACACTCTCTTCCCATCTACAGATCGTGCAGTGAATCAAATGTTAGCAAGCTTTATGATCAGCAAAGTCCAGTACATATAGACACGCCTACTATGTGGTGTAAGTTATACATTATACGAAGGCCTTTTCGCCTTTAAGACACACAGACCAATGCAGCATATATATTGCTTTATTTTAAATGCAGCTCTGACGTGTCACCTCCACATCCACTATAGAACTCAATTAAACACAAGGGCTTTTGTAGTGGGTTAGTGCTGTTTCTAAGGAAACAATATGTTGTGACCAGAATACAATGCCATATATATATATATATATATATGTATATATATATATATATATATATATATATATATATATATATATATATGCCCTAGTAGCGGTGGCCACTAGGTAGTTATAGTTAGGTCCTAGTTTCTATAGAAAAATCTGTTTTTGCATGCCTATATCTTTGGCGTCGCTTCATGAATCTTCACAAAATTTTCCCCAAAAATTAGACAGTCACGTGAGATGCTGTCTGGAAAATTTTGGGGTAATTCATCAAGCGGGGGTCGGGACAGAGAAGGGTGTAATTTAGAGCTTTTCCAATGTTAATGCCCGTAGGAAAAATTTAACAGACATAGCGCAAAAACCATTAGATGGAATTAAACCAAATTTGGCAGAGATGGAGCTCTTGGTCCAGAAAGAGCCCTTTTTTGTTATTTGGTGTAAATCCGTTCAGTAGTTTTTGAGAAATTTCAGAAAATCCAAATTTGTATATATAGGACAGGAAGATTTGCGACCCCTCACGATCTCATGCAGAGATCTGATTGGCTGATAACACTTCAACAACAGAAGTGTTGCCAGCCATCTTGGGACTCGGCTGAAGCCGAGTCCCAGAAAAAAATATAAAAAAAAAACAAAAGGGGCCAGGATACGAACACCTTGAACCCTGAACTCTGGTGGTGGGGTTCCAAAGGGACCCACCCCAGGGCTGAAAAGCATATTTTTTAAACTAGTTTACAGTCAGATCTACAGCAGATCCGTGGATTCACCGTAAAAAAATTTAAAAACGAAGCTCGGTCTCCCATGCTTCCTTATTTTAAAGCCCTCGGGTGGGACAAGTCCCGGGGGCAATTTTTAGAAATACAGGGGGCATCCAGGCCCCCTTCCACTGCCCCATTGACCACCACCTCCCCGGGGCTTATATTGTTTATGCGGGGGGATATGTGCCCCCCACTGTCTTGGGGACTGCCACATCCCCAGGGCTGGTATGACATACGGAGGCCACCTGGGGCATAAAAGAAATAATATGTGGGGGGCCTGTGGCCCCCCGCACCCTGGGACTACCACGCCCCCGGGCAAATATTTAAAAAAAAGAAATGGGGGTCCCTTTGGGACCCCTATTAGGCCCGGGGACTACCACCCGCTGCAGCTATACTGAATATTGAGCAGGGGGCCACATGCCCCCCCAAGCTCCGGGGTCCACCACCCCTTGGGCCTTCTATATAGATATGTGTGGAGGTCCCCTAAGCCCCGGGGACCATCACCCTCTTGGCAAACAGAAAACAATTGAAAAGGGGGCCGTTTCGGAACCCAAGCCCCTAAGACCACCACCCCCTGGGGCTATCTTCACGTTGGAGGGGGGCCATGCGGTCCCCCTATTGGAGCCTCTGATGGCCCTGGGACCGTCAACCCCCAAGGCCAGCTCCTGCTATGTCCTGGGGTGTCCACCCACAGGACATAGCTGTTTGCTGTGGCTTGGCTTCAGCACTGCAGCCAAACCACAGCAAACACTCTGTTGTTTGACAGTGGTACCTTTAAAGCAGGTCCCGCTGTCAAACAGCAGGGGTTTCATCTCTGTCCCCTGCACATGTGCAGGGGACAGAGATTGAAAGCTTCAGCAAGCGTGGAACTGCTGTCAAAGCAGCTCCGTGCTTGCTGAAGCAATGGATCTGCAGGGGAAGCCTGCAGTGTCAGGGAGCCTTTGAAGGGCATTTTATTAAAAAAATATATATTTATAAAAAATAAAAAAACTTAAATAAATAAATAAATAAATAGGGACTGCTGGGGGCCCCAGAGGGCTCCCCCGTGGTCCCAGAAAGGGCATAAAGGGCTTTAAAAAGTGATAACAACACAATCGCTGTAGCTCAGTGTGAAGGTTGCAGACCTTCAAATTGAGCTTTGGGAGTATGAGTCCAGTAGGACTCATTTTATTTTTTTAAATAAAAAATGATTTTATTTAAAATAATAAATCATTTTTTATTTTAAATTGAACACAAATATCCTATTCTAACTATATGAAATAGTAAAGCCTAAAAAACTATTTTTCCCTCTGACTTTCTCTTTCTCTCCTTCAATCAATTTCTCCCACTCAGACACTTACGCATCCAACCGCACTCACTCAGACACTCATGCACCCACTCACAGACCCACTCACACCCTCATGCACCCACTCACAGGCCCACGCACACACTGACACACCCAATAACACACTGATGTACGAACTCTCACACCCAAACAGACGATCTGACAGCCACTCTCACCCTAGATTCACCCTCTCCTATTTATTCTCACACCCAGAGAGGCCGTGGCCAACCACGTGCCATGCACGGCCAAAGGCCAGTGTACAGCATGGAGTTGAGTGGTTATGGGGAGTTGGCTGCAGGACTGCATGTGGGCCAGATCTTGTGGGCAACCTCCCTTGTGCACAGGTGAAGGCCATGAACAGTGCAGGTTTTGGTGCTTATAGGTGGTTGGCTTCAGGGCCTGGCCTCTGGCCAGGCCCTCTGGCCACCCACAAACACACACAGCCTCTGGCCGTGTGGTTGGATTAGCATATAGTATGAACAGTTACTATACCTTAAAAAAAAACATGGAACTTTACTGAAAAAAAACCAAAGGTTACAGGGATGTTATAGTTAGGAAATAGATTTTAAAAACCCCACAGAAATTCACTGAAAAATCCAAAGGTTAGTGAAACGTTATAGTTAGGCTCAAATTTCAAGTGCAGAAAACCATAGAAATTCAGCAGTTAGAGTTACCTAATGTAACTGTAAATCATGCCCTGAGGTAGCTATAATTCTCTCCCTCGCAATGCACTGCTAATTAACCCACAAATTACGGCACCCATGACATCTTTGATAACATGCTTGATAATACCAATGTTATATTTGTAGTAAAAAAATTAGGAAAAAACTTTGCATGGGGGGCACGAATTATAGTTAGCATAGGGCGTGAGTTATAGTTACTTGAGGTAAGTCTAACTATAACTGCTGAATTTCTATCGTTTTGCATGCTTGAGATGTGAGCCTAACTATTACGTCCCTCTAACCTTTGGTTTTTCTCAGTGAATACATATATACATATATTTTTTTCCCATTTTCATAGATGTGAAGTTAATCATAGTAAAGCTGTACTTCTTCTTTGTGCCTTTTGATACTTTGTCCCGCAATATTTTGATATCACAATATTACAATGCTTGATATTCCGTAGTACAAACAGAGACAAACTGTATTTTCAGCTCCAATTTCGATTTCAATTTAGCAATAGTGGAATAAAGAGGTTGCTCTGCTTTTACATATCAGCCAGAGTTAACTGTACTTTTTAAAAATCTGTTATAGTTTGTAATGTTGCTTTTCAGCACCAGAATTGCTTCTGCTTTGCCTTGGGATGATTTAGCAATGGTGCTCTGGAAGAAAAACCTGATGTGCTCTACGGGTGGATAATAAACCATTTCACAGGGAACTATGCTTGGCAATATTGGAGGCCCAGGGACATTTTTCCCCAACCTTAAGGAAGTAGTCGAGGAAAATGCAATTTCAAAATTCTTTTTGGAAAAACAGAGCACACCAAAAATCACAAAACGTTGATCTCCCTGCAGTCAGAATGAAGATATGATTTGCTTCAATCCCCACAATCAACAACATTTTCAAACCCATGACGCTTTTGCTAATCAACATATGTGACAATTGTTTGCTTTACATACACAGTCTACATTTCACCAAAGAGTAACAAGTTATTCCCTCAGAAAACCCTTGACTTTTCAGCTGGATGCATGACACCTTAAAATTCTAATTTAAAGCATGGCAGAGGTTATAATGCGGTACAGCATTTTAAACTTCACTTTTTACTTTTTTGTCAGGCCCTTGCTGCTGCACAACAGTATTACCCTTGGTGTCTGTGTGAATGACTTTTCAGAGTATAAAATAAGCAAAGTTAACATCAGGGCAGTCAAGTGGAAGCACTACCTAAATTTGACTCGTACAAAATCCATTGACCTAAATTGTTACTTTATCATTAAAATAGATAAACATTCATAATGCAAACAACCACACAAACAAACCAAACAAACTGCTGTAACTCTACAGAGAATGGAGGTAGGAGCCTACTAGAGATCCTGTATGGGTCAAAAAGAAAATCAATCTACATTGACGTGCTTCAGGATTTAAGATGCTGCTCTCAGCGTGCTATCGAGCAGCCGCACCTCTTGAAACACCCGGGTATCTATATGCTTGTGGCCATCCAGAGGACTGATCTTCTAGTCAGAGTACATGTGTGGATGGCAAAGGTGCTCGTTGGGCTTCTTTTTCTTCCTCTGCCTGGTGAACATCATGATTTCCAGAATGGGTGTGTGGTTAAGGCATGTAACCAGTGCTCTCCAAGATGGCGGGTTATATATCGGAATTTAACAAAGACTACAAATTCAAAATGGTGTTCATGTCAGTTGCTGTTAATACCATATTAAGGAGGAATTTACATAGTATGGATGTGTCACAATGCTATTGGTCCCTTGTTTTTCATAGTGTTCATCAACCTTGTTACTACTGATGTCCCTGATTTTTTCTCTTAACTGTTTTGTCCTTCTACTGGATTTCTATATCTGGATTCTGCTTGGTTCTTTCATCCTACTTTATGTCTAGAGGAGACAGGTGCCTGTGATGATTTCTCCAAAGTTAAGCTCCATACTCAATTGTGTTCTACTATTTTGTTTTTTCCCCTTTGTTAGCTTTGCCTCTTAACTAGAATGCTCTTAAGGAGACACTTGACACCTTTCACATATACTGTTTTGTGCAGGGTAACACTGTGGCTATTGGGTGCAGTCACCTTTCCCTCCATCAATAGAGAATGCAACTCAATAGACCTTGTCAGCACCTAGTCCTTGACACATACCTAAAAGCCCCACCTGCCTTTGCACTGTTTCTGGCATTTGACAATTGACCAAACATATTCAAAACATCCCTTGCATACTGCCATATTCACTCATCAAAGCCATCTCTCCTGATGCTCTCAGGCTTAATCTCCTCATCATTATTACTTTTCACCCCAATAGGCACCTTTTGATCCCCCTGTAACCTGTCCAGCCCTTCCCTTAAAGTTTCATTTTAAAACTGGTTAACTCTCAAAATATCATTCCACCATCCAGCTTCCCTTTCTGACAGTTAACCCCATTGACCATGGGACTATACCTGATTCCACCTTCTCCTGCAAGGACGTGAGGAAATTCATCTGCTTTACAGTGTATAACCACCTCTGAAATTTGGATCTTCGCTCTGGACTTGCTTCAGTTCAATGTGCTGCTAAATTGGTGTGCATTAATATTGCGAATGCAGCCTTACCTCTGTAGCATGACCTAACTCCACGTCAGGCTTTGGGATAGGTTAGAGAAATACCATTGACTAGCACCTTGAGAAGACCTTGCATACAACACTAGTGGTACAGTAGTTGCCCACTGATCAGATATGAAAATTGTGGAGCTGGATAATTCATCCTCAAAGTTGAAAAGCAAGCCAGTTAGCTTTAATGATGCATTGACCACTGTGCTCCACTCCACGTCTCTTTCACTTAAGTGTAATTATTAATTTCGTTCTAGGGTTTGGTAAATACAGTTAACACAAACATTAAAATGTGTAGATACCTTGGTCTAAAGTATACTAAATATATACCTTTTTCTATTCATCCATGATATGAGATATGAAAATTATGTGCTGAGCCAGAAAAAATGAATTAGTAAGATGCGTGCTGAGAAGCAAGCTAAGTGCACTTATTTGGGCCGGAAGTGGTGAGCCAGAAACACTGAATTAGTGAGACGCTGTGCTGACGAGCAAGCTAAACGCACTTATTTGAGCTGGAGGAATCAGCTTAGATCCAGGAGAGTGAAAACTCCCTGCTTCAAGAAGGCTTTATGCTGCTTGTCAGATAATCATTGAAGTGTCTCTTTCTCTCCCGGATATGAATTTCTGCTTAAAGAGCTTGAGCCAGAACACAGGAAGCTAATGTTATCACCTGAGTCCACAAGGCTATTTGGATTGTCATCTGCTCTGAGAGAACGCCTCCCTCTGTTGCTTGGTTTTGGGAGCTGAGGAGCCAGGAGCTACTGGCCATTGATAACTGGTTGTGGTGTAAAGAAATTCACCTGATTTGGTTTTTGGCAATACTGCATTTCTTCATACCTGCAGCACCTTTCACATCAAACCGGACACGAATTTGAAATGCCTACTAGAACAGCCTTCTTGTTCCGAGGTTGTGGTGTGAACAGCTGAGAGTGCAGCCACTACGACGCCTTTCCACAAGATGCATCAGTGCCACTGAGCTTAAGGTTCTGCATATACTTCTGATGGGGATACTCTTGAGTATTGGCTCAACGTTCAGGGGGATTACGAGCAACATTACTTACAGTTGCACATTTGGGCTCTTTTTGCAGTTATGTAAAAGAGAATGAGGCAAACAGATTTAGCCCTGTTTACTCAGCTTGTATATGTTTGTGCCAGAGATCAAACCGGAGAAAATTGGACGTTGAAAAATTGCAAATCTCCATGGTGCATCTTTTGCTCATAGGTGTTTGTAAACCGGTTTTTAACAAATGAAAAACCTGATCCTTGAATCAAACTTGTTAAAAATATTAGCAACGTGATTTTGGGGAATACAGGCTGCATTCATATTTTGAAATCGACAAAAAATGACTTTGCCCTAAACTAAGTTCCATCATCATAATTTAAAGTTGAAAAAATGTGCATTCCTTACTAAGTCAATATAATAACTGTAGTGCGCATTAATGTTGTGCTCTTATTTACTTTGGTACAAATATCTTTATGTACAGTAGTATGCACGTAAAAAGTCTGCTCTTTATCCTACAGTAATAAAACCGATACAAAGAGGGTTTTGCTGCATTTTACTCAAAATTTTTGCCAAATCCCAACTCACCCATTTCTTTTAGCTTATTAAAGAATAAGGGATCTAAAACCGTCGATTTCAAAAATTTGGCATGCGCAAGATAACCTGGCACAAAATCGAACTTTATGACAAATATATAGGCAGTTAAACATCTGTGACTAAAAATGTAAAGCTAGCTGAAAGAATGCGACAGTAAAAAATAAAAAAGTGGGCCTCCTGCCGCGGAAATAAACACAAAACGAATTCGCCAGTTCCAGCTTTCAAAACAATAATAAGCCCGTTTTAGCAGAAATAGAAAAAAAGCGGGTCTTGTCCTTATTTGTGACCTCCATGAATAGCAATGTAGTTGGTGTGACAAAGTTACCTGAAGCCATGCTAGTCGACTCAGCTGTAGGTTAACATGGCAGAGAGAAGTGGTATCTACTGTCGCTTATGGATTTTAGGTAGCAATATTGATCTGGTGCCTAGTGGTAAATACGTCATCAGTTTTAATGTCTAAAAGTACACATTACGCAGAAACGTTATCATGCCAGTTCTGTCAGAGTGAATTTAACAGGCACTATCTTAGCTACGAAATGGCCGCTTGCTTAGCATGGGCATCCGCAGATTTTTTTTAACAGTAGCTGTGGTCGTACTAGTGCAGGCAGCGTAACACTACGGCAGCCGTACTCTTATGCTGCACTGTGAGCCTGCACACCAGGCTGTACCTAAATCCAGGGGGGGCACAAGCGCCACCCACCCTTGCCCCCTCTGCGGACGCCCATGATGTTGAGACTCATGCTTATCCAGTTCTAAATTTTCAGCTAACAGCTCTCCCATTATCAGAGTTGGGCCTCAAGCCCCACAATGCAGAGAGCTGTGACTGAAAACCCCCATGCTGGGTGAAACTCACTCTCATAACTAGTGGTTGGTTCCAATTTTTGCAGGCCTATAGGCCCGATTCACAAAGGTAAATCTAGACCTGAAGTCTAAGTTTACCTTTGTGAATCGGGCCCACAAAGTTTGTAAAATCAGCCTGTGGAACAATTTCACTTGTGGAATAGATGTGCCACATTTCATGAGCCTGTTCGAATGGTGGATTTCCTGAAAATTGAGGTTCTCGCAGGATGTACTCCTAACATGAATCAGCAAAATGACACGAACCATCGGGAGTCAGTAAAAACTGCCAACACTATGAGGAAACAAAAAATACAGTAAAACATGTTTAATGCTTTTGTTTTTTGCACAATAAATCGTCGAAGCCTCCCCATGACATGGGATCATTTGACATCTCGGACATTATACTTTTTATTTTTTATTTCTTTTACAATTTCCTGCAGTACAGACAATCGCCCAAGGGTTGTCAGTTCACTTTTCAAATTGGTTGGTGATAAACAAAACTGTTATGAATATAGTGCGCAACAATAAAACGAGTAATAACGATTACATTAGGGAGAGTGTGATTAAATGAGAGTGAATGGCAGGCCATCGTCTCTAGATGGTTCTGAAAACGAAAGATGATCTGAACCACCTGTTGGTGGGTGGTACAATAATAGGAACTAGGACTAGAAAAGTGGGTTTGAAGAGGAAGAAAGGTGTAAAATTAGGGTTATCGAGTGACGAAAAGATGTACACAGTTTACAATGTTTATTAAACAGGCAGGGCAAAAATACACACTTTGATAAAAAAAATTTCATTGTTCAATAGTGGCCCTTGGAGTAGCAGTCCATTAAGGTAATCAAGGTCTTATACTAAGGTAATTAGAGTTTAAGGAAAGCCCCCCTAAAGATAACAAATAGCCTATTGTATTAATTTATGAGAGTGACTGTGCGTGTTTTAAGGAATAGGGGGATCCACAGAGCTGGAAACACAAGTCACAGGGAGAAGCGACAAAACAGGCAAGATACCATAAAATGTGGCATCAGATTCACAGATCCTAGAGCCAATCCTGATAGATCCTAATCCCAAAGGGGCGAAATCATAGAGCTCTCACCTTAAAATCGGTTAGGCTTGCAGAGAGCTCTGTTTTGTCTTTTAACAGTGTGAAGAAATATATAATATAGCTTTGGGAGGATGTCTTCATGGTCTTCTGTTGGCAATGTCACGATTGGCGATCTTTCTCAACCTTTACTGATTGTACCTTGGGCAGTTCTAGGACTCCACTGCCTCTCGTAGGGAATCCTGGAGTTCAGATGATTGTATACTTCCTGATACGCTGTTCTTCTGTTGACTTTCTGGTTAAGCCTAGACACAGGGAAACAAGATGAGGCTAGAACATTTTTTCTTTTCCTCTGCTAGCTTTTCCCTTGCAAGTAGTTTAATATTAGACAAAGATAGCTAGAGAAACATAAATAAATCATGATGCTTAGTTGATTCCATGGTTTGTATGTCATTAAAATGGTGGGGTTAAGGCAATGGCTGCAATTGTTAAATAGGTATTAATTTGTGGCATTTTCTATCATATTGTACTCATGAACTTTTCAGAGTGCTTTAAAAATATTATGGAACAAAAAATTATTTTAAAGTGGTATAAAATAATTATCTCAGTTAAACTTTATGCTCTAAGGCCCATATTTATAATGTTTGCCGCAAAACTGCGCAAACGCAGTTTTGATGCAAAAAGTATTGCACCAGCTTGCGCCATTCCACAGCACCAGTTGGGTGACATATTTATAGAGTGACGCAAGCCGGCGCTAAACTTAGGTTAGCATCTTAGAAGAAGATGCTACCCAGGTTGGGGTGGCGGTAGGGAAGGAGGGGGTTGTGCTCCAGGAAATGGCACTTGCCTGGTCTGAGGCAAAAAAAAATGGCTCTAACCATACTAGCACCATTTTCTGGTGCACAACAACCAAAAACATGACTCCTGTCTTATAAAAGGCAGGGGTCATGCCCATCACCCCAAAGGCCACCACAGGGGACACGTGTCCCCTGTGCATGGCCATTGCACCCTGTGCCATGCAGGGGGCCCCAATGGCACTTTCAAAGAAAATTAAAAAATACTTCCCTATACTTATCCTACTTACATGGGATGGGGTCCCCCATCCTCTGGGGTCCCTCTAGCCGGGTGTAACTGGGGCTTGAGGAGGGCACTTGTGGACCCATTCCACCTGTGGTCCCCTAACTCCTGGTCTGACCCAGATGTTTGATAATGGTGCAAAGCAATCTTTGCATCATTATTTAGCCCCTCCTCCCACCTGAGGGTTGTTTTAGCTTGGGGGGGATAAATATGGGGCTACGGGGATAGTACAATTTTTTAGATGGGAAAGCCTACCTTGAATCTCATTAACGCAAGGTAGGTTCACGCATCTAAAAAATGGTGCAGAATCCAATATTTTGATGCTATACGTGTCTAATGTCAAAATATAAATATGGAGTCAGTTTTGCACCGAATTTGAGTAAAAAAATTACACAAATTCAACGCATATGGAGTATAAATATGCCCCTATGTCCACAGCACACACACTGTTGAGAGAGAGGCAGAGCATCCTCTGTGCAAATCAAAGGGCTCTTTGATTTCAGGAAGAGTTACTGGTCAGTGGTGTGATGACATGTCGGGCCCTTTCTCTTGTTTCTCTTTTTTTGACGGACCTTTTTAGGCATTCCAAGGAGTAAAGGGAGTTAAAATTACCACTTCTATCACTTAACAGTGTAATCTATCTGGTCACACATTAAGTTAAGATTAAAAGGTTTATTACAAATTTAAGGCCAGACTTATATAAATAAGGCTCATAAATATACTATAGAAGTACAGAATCACCAAAGGTGAAGTAAAGCTTTGAATCAGATTAAATTGTACAATCATAATGCATACAAGAATCTCAGTTGCAGCAATGCAGAAGATAAGAAATAGGATTTGGTGATCAATTTACAAGTTGCGGTCCTCTTTCCTAATCATTTGAAAACTAATCTAATCTAAATTTTCAAACTAAGCTAGAGGTGAATCCTAATTCTCTCAGGAAATATAAGGAATAATAAAAATAATAGGAACATGTCAGCAATATGTCAGCATAACAGAAACTTCAGTAAAAGTTCTGACAGAGAGATGTGTAGCATGAAGCCACTTAGCCAGATTAGAAATAGGGAGGCCTGTACCTCTCTATATCTCAGGGTAATCTGCTCTTGCCAAAGGATAAAGGGGTCTGCTCTCATCTACCTAAATGAATACCAATTTAGACCTTTCAGAACAGTTGAAAATCCACGTCATCAGCACCAGTAGTTTACTATCTTCCATGCACAATTGCAATTGACCCTTCAAGTTCTCACCTCACGAGTCGAACATCAGGATGACGCTGAGAGCTTGTAGGAGCACAGTACACAAATCTGAGTTTTCCTTCTCAGTTTATTGGCACTCCCTTTGTCCTTGCCAAAATATCCTCCCATACCCTACTATCTCAAATACACAATATGCCTTTCATTAACTTTAGACTCAGATGGGGCCACCTACAAATAAATAATGTTGCAATGCTGGCAAACTCCAAGTTGAAGGTTAGACACACAATAAACATTTCAGGCCTTTAGTCAAGCTAACTTAGTACGTAAGCCTTTTTTGGCTGGCTTTTTTTTACCCTTTCATCAAGGATTTTTTTTGTCTCTGCAAGATGTCCTCGAGGAAGATAGGGTTCAAGCCGTGAGGTGCCTGCCATCGTGCCATGTCGGTGACAGACCCCCACCAGGTATGTCTCTGGTGCCTTGACAGAGACCATGACTCTAAGTCGTGTTCCGACTGCAGGGCCATGGCCCCAAAAGCTTTTAGAGAGCAGTCTCTAAAGCTCATGGTGGCCCGGCAGTTGACATCCATAGGTGTGACTCCTAGGAGGTCACGGTCCCACTTGAGGAGGAGGAGGTCGTGAGACCACTCCAGGAGCCCCAAGTACTCTTCTTCTCATTCAAGGTCCTCCGGGCACTCGGGGAAGAGGCACAAGAAGAAGACGTCCAAGCAGGCTTTGTCTTCGCCACGCCCGTCGGCTGATGAGGCATCTCGTCGACATTCTGAGCACGGTTCCGTGGAGCCGATGCCAGGGCTGACTTCACGTCTCCCCCCTATCCGGGAGCCGGAGTGACCCCCGCTCAACTTAAAGACTTTTACAAAGCCATGTGCCTCGTAATTGAGCGGGCTGCCCCCACTGGTGAGCCTTCGGGCCCCGTGTGGTCAGCAGGGGCCCCATAAGGTTGGACGCTGGCAGCTTCGGCCTCTGTGCTGTTGGAGACTCGGGATCGGATACTGGATTTGGACGGCTGCCGGTTCCACACAGTTGGCCGCCTCCGGCTTTGGTACCGACGGCGACGACCCCCTCTGCCGGCACCCACCAGTGGTGCAAGCCCCATCCTCATTCCGGATGATTCAGAGCCAGAACAACATCGTATGATGCTGATTCTGACTTTGATGGTGCTGACACAGCCCAGATCAGACCCTGAGGCTTCTTTCGAACAGCCAGGCACAGGTGAGGAATGGGAGGGGTCTGAGGACCCTTTAGAATATGGTTTGGAGCAGGACTGATATGACCATCTAGGGGAAGCCAGTGGACTGGATACTTCTATAGATACTGGCATGCTCCCACCTCCTTCTGTGGCATGAAGGAGGGAGCTTCATATGACATGGTGGTGCATAGAGGAGCAGCCAAGGTATTAGACCTAGAGTTGCCTACAGTGCCAGGCATGACTAACATCCTGACGGAGGTGCTTCAGCCCAAGGTTGCTACATAACAGCCGATGTTACCCTTCAATGAGGTCATTACTGATGTCCTGCTGGGAATGTGGTTCAAACACAGCACAGGGGCTCCTGTAAATAGGACAATTGGCCGCCGCCATTGACCAGCTCCTGCTGACCCTAGTTTTTTTACACAACACCCCACCTCGGAGAGCGTGGTGGTCCAAGCCTCCACTTCCCATGGTGCCTTCCCTTCTACTCCCCCGGATAGGGAATCCCAGAGGCTAGACCAACTTGAGCAGAAGATGTTATCTTCCTCCAGATTGACATTGAGGTCCGTAAACACCTCATGCCTACAGGGCGTTTTTCCCATACTTTATGGGATACAGCGGCACAGGTGCTGCCCCAGGTCCCGGAGGGCGTGTGGACACTCTCACTCAAGCTGTCAAAGATGAGAGACACACAGCAAAGTTTACAATTTTATTTGATTTGGACATGACCGACTCACTGAGCAGGGTGATTTCATTCAGAGTGGCTCTTCGCCACCACGCCTGGCTTCATACAACTGGCTTTTTGGGGGATGTCCAGCCAAACCTGATGGGCATGCTCTTCTATGGCTGACGCCTTTTTGGAGAAAAAGCAGACTCGGCGCAGGAGCGGTTCAAGGACTCTCGAGCTACGGCCAGATCCTTGGGCCTCTCAGCACCTGCTCGCCAGCAGTCTGCCTTTTGCCCCTTTCGAGGCCTCGGAAGGGATGGGTTACCACGCCGCCCACAGGTCAGCCACCGTACTCCATCATGTCAGCATCCAATGCGAGGACGAGGTTGTGGTATCTTCATACTCGGAGGGTCTAGCCAGAGGTCAGCCATCATCCAACCCCCCTCTTCCACAGCACCCAAGTCCTCCTAGTATGATTCTGCAAGACCATGCTCAGCCAGTTGGAGGGAGGATTCAATTTAATCTCCCTCACTGGCGGTCCATAACATCGGTCAAATGTGTCTTGCAGATCATACAGAAGGGCAATTCCTTCCCATTCAAGTCTTTCCCTCCCTCTATGCCTCCATTAAAAGAACAGCTGATGGAGGATCATTTAAACTTGCTTCATGAGGAAGTAACAGATCTCTTGGCCAAGGGAGCCATAGAAAGGGTCCCGATGTCAGAAGTAAACAGTAATTGTTATTCCCGCAACTTTCTGATTCCAAAAATGAACAAGGGTCTGCACCCTATCTTGGATTTAAGGGACGTCAATCTCTTCCTCAAGAAGGAGAAATTCAAGATGCTTACTCTTGCTCAGGTCTTGTCTGCCCTAGACCAAGGAGATTGGATGGTAGCGCTGGACTTGCAGGATGCGTATTTTCACATCCCCATCCTGCTTCTTGTGGTTCAAGGTGGGCCAGGAGCACTTTCAGTTTACCGTGCTCCCCTTCGGTCTCATCAGTGCTGCTCGGGTGTTCACCAAGGTGATGGCGGTGGTAGCAGCTCATCTGTGCAGGTTAGGGATTTCAGTCTTCCCCATCCTCAACGACTGGCTGTTGAAGGCTCCTACACCCCAGGCTCTCATCAACCACTTTCAGACGACAGTGAACCGCCTGCATTAGCTGGGGTTCACTATAAATGTGCTGAAGTCACACCTGACTCTCTCTCAAAAGCTCCCTTTCATCAGAATGGTTCTGTGCACAGCGCAGTTTTGGGCTTATCCTCCTGAGCAGCGAGTCAAGGATATTCAGGTTATGATACCGATGTTTCGGCCTCTAACCTGGATTTTGGTGCGGCAGACTCCGACGCTGTTGGGACTCATGGCCTCCTGCATCCTGTTAGTCAAGCATGCCAGATGGCATATGAGGGCTCTGCAGTGGAGCCTGACTTTCCAGTGGGCGCAGCATCAGAGAAATCTTACTGACACTCTTCAGATCCCTGAAGAAACTGCAAAAGACCTGCAGTGGTGGTTAGTGAACTGCGATTGGGTCAAAGGCAGACTCCTCTCCTTTCTCCAGCCAGATCTCACAGTAGTGACAGATGTGTCACTTCTGGGATGTGGCGGCCATCTGGGAGAGGTGGAGATCAGAGGTCTCTGGTCTCCGGCGGAATCCGGACTCCATATCATCTTACTGGAGCTTCGGGCAATCCAACTGGCATTAAAAGCATTTCTTCCTGTTGTAAAAGGGAAGTTAGTGCAGGTGTTCATGGACAACACCACCGCAATGTGGTACTGCAACAAGGAGGGTGGTGTGGGGTCATGGACCCTTTGTTAAGAGGCTCTGTGTCTCTGGCCATGGCTGAAACAGCACGGCATAACCCTGGTGGTTCAACACCTGGCAGGTTCTCTGAATGCCAGGGCGGACTAATTCAGCCATTGTTGCCTAGCGGATCACAAATGGTATCTCCACCTCTAGGCGGCACAAGGACTCTTTCAGCAGCGGGGAGAGCCTCAGTTAGATCTGTTTGCCTCCGCAGAGAATGCCCAATGTCAGCAGTATTGCACGTTGGAGTTTCCAAGGCGACAATTACTCTGCAACGCTTTTCATCACAAGTCGAGTTTAGGCTTCCTGTATGCCTTTCCACCCATACCTCTTCTGCCCAGAGTTCTCAAGAAGATCAAGACCGGGCCCAAGTAATCCTAGTGGCTCCAGATTGGGCATGAAGAGTGTGATATCCCTAGCTTCTCATATCATCAATCCTCCAATCAGGATGTCCCTTCGGGAAGATTTTCTAACGCAGCAGCAGGGGAAGGTTCTTCACCCGAACCTGTCAACTCTGAGTCTACATGTGTGGAGATGGAGCGGCAACAGTTGATGGCTTTTGACCATCCTCCCGAAGTCTGTAAGTTATTTTGGCAGCCAAGCGTCCCTCCACTAAAACCGTATACGGCTGCCATTGGAAACGCTTTGCGTATTATTGTACAGATAGGTCTATTGATCCTCTTTCTGCTTCTCTTTCTGATATCCTTCTCTTTATCCTATCTCTTGCCCAGCAGGGTTCTGCCTTGGGCACTCTCAAGGGCTATCTTTCTGCCTTCTTGGCATTCCTATGGCTGCCTGATCAGCCTTTACTTTTCAAATCTCTCATTGTACATACATTCCTT
The DNA here is from genome assembly GCF_031143425.1 of Pleurodeles waltl. Classification (NCBI taxonomy): domain Eukaryota; kingdom Metazoa; phylum Chordata; class Amphibia; order Caudata; family Salamandridae; genus Pleurodeles; species Pleurodeles waltl. The sequence goes on along the minus strand of NC_090449.1, from coordinate 681,958,600 downwards.
ATACATATGCTTCCCCCTACGCCCTTTGTTATGCCCCAATGGGACTTAAACCTGGTCCTCACATTTCGTATGTGTGCTCCCTTCGAGCCCTTGTACAACTGTCTCCTCTGGCTGCTCACCATCAAGACAGCCTTCTTAGTGGCAATAACATCTGCCAGGAGGGTGAGTGAGATGCAAGCTCTGTCATCAAAGCCACCGTATCTCACTGTCTATCCAGACAAGGTGGTACTCAGAACTTGTGCCTCTTTCCTCCCCAAGGTGTTAGCCTCATTTCATCTGGGTCAGAACATCACCCTGCCCACCTTCTTTGCTCCACCGCATACCTCTAAAGAAGAGGAGCGACTCCACCAGCTGGACCCAAAAAGAGCGTTGTCGTTCTACCTTGACAGCACAAAAGAGTTCCAGGTGGCTGACCAACTCTTTGTGGGATATATGGGAGCAAAGAAGGGTCGGGCAGTGCATAAACAAACCATTTCATGCTGAGGGCTAAAGGGCTCATTCTACCAGGGGCAAAGCTGCGACCACTGCGCTAGCTCTGGGCATTCCTGTCCTGGATATTTGTCAGGCGGCAAAGTGGACATCTTTGCACATGTTTGGAAAAACGTTACTGCCTCAACAATCCGGTACTGAGAGACAGACACTTTGCCCATTCGGTCCTACAGGACTTTTTAGTGTAGTAGAGGTATCCGCAGCCAACCACCAGGAGGTTATGGCTTGGGTATCTATTCAAAGGTAAGGAATTTGCAGCTAGAAGTCTCTATCAGCTGAACAAGTTACTTACCTTCGGTAACGCATTATCTGGTAGAGACTCTATCCAGCTGCAGATTCCTTACACCCACCCATGCCGCTCTGCAGATATGTCTAGCAGGGTTAGGGTTTCTCCCTTTCAGGGCCCTAGTTTTGCACAGACAAACTGCTGTTTTTTTCATGACTGCGCTTCTAGCATGGAAGTTTGTGGGTAAGAGAACTGACGTACGCGCGCCGGGGTGGTGCCTTTATAGATGACCGGAACGTCACAGACGGCTCCAACAATGCTGACGATGCCACGCAGAGCCGAACAACACAGGTGGGTCCGAACTACACCACCTGATGGTGCACGCAGGGTATTGCTCACCAAAAGATTCCGAATTCGAAGCTGATGCCAGGGAATTCAAAGGTAAGGAATTTGCAGCTAGATAGAGTCTCTACCAGGTAATGCGTTACTGAATGTAAGTAACTTTTTCTTATGGGGTCACTTCCGAGAATCTGCCAAGGGCACAGTATAGTCTGGAGAAGGAGAGGGAAGAGTGAGAGGACCCACAAGGGGGAAGCACTGCCCTGACAAACCAATACAGAAATAATGTTCCAAATGAAGCCACACCAGAGGCGTGCAGAAGGAGTAATGATTGGGAAATGATCATCACTGAGGAGGATTGAACACAGAGCCTTAATTTTCTCTGATATGCAAATCCACCCCTTGACTTTCCCAAGTGTTGGGAGGCGATGCAGGATATTCAACCCACAGTGTATCTGCTTCATCTTCGAGTCACACAACTCAGCCAGATAATGCCTTGGAGTAGCCTGGCATTTACTGGTGTTAGACCTGGCATCCTCGGCGTGGTTTCCCCAAACCTTTTGCCCTGTGACCTCCTGTGTTGCTGACCTCGGTTTTGCTGGCTTTAGGACTCTGGGCACTTTAGACTGACTAGTGCTAAAGTGCATGTGCTCTTTCCCTAAAACACAAAAACATTGGCTTATTCATAACTGGCATATTTAATTTACTTATAGGTCCCTGTGTCCAGGGCCTATAAATTAAATGCTACTGGTGGGTTTGCAGCACTGATTGTGCCACCCATTGCAGTAGCCCTTCAAACATGGCTCAGGCCTGCCATTGCTCGGCCTGTGTGTGCAGTTTCAAATGGCCATGTCGACCTGGCAGGTTAACCCCTTGCCAGGCCAAACCTTCCTTCTTAATACATATAGGTCACCCCTAAGGTAGGCCCTGGACAGCCCCACGGGCAGGATGCAGTGAATTTTAAAAGTTGGACATGTACTTTTAAATTTTACATGTCCAGGTAGTGAAAAGGTCTTACATTCATTTTTCACCAGTGCAAGGCTCATCTCTCCTATAGGGTAACATTGGGATTGTCTTATTACATTTTATAAATGTTGTTTCCAATGGGGAAAAGATGGGACCCCAAGTTTGGTGTCTCTGGAATCACAATTTAAAACCACAACTCATGGTGAAGTCATATTTTGAATTGTAATTCTGAAAAGCTACTTTTAGAATGTTGGCATTTTTGTACTTTAAATCATCTAGTGCCTAATGCCTGTCTCGGGACATGTCTGGGTGTGTGACAGAAGAGCTCTTGTGCATTCTCTTCAGACAGCCACACAAAAAGGGAGCTTAGATGTAATTGAGTGGCCATCTGCATGTTAATGGGACATCCTGGGCAGGATGGGATGAAGGAATTGACACCTACACCTGAATGGGCTGTGCCCTGAGCCCACACAAAGAGCTGCATAACCCCCTGCCTGCACTGTGTCTGGAGCCTGGGCAGGTAGAGCAGGGACTCTGTGCACTTCAAATGCCACTCTTTGAAGTCTCCCTCACTTCAAAGGTGCAACTGGGTATAAGTACTAGATGTCAGATACCTCCAAATCAGTACACTTCTGGACCAGAGGACATTCTTCCAGGAAGAAGGACTGCTGTGCTGCTGAAAGGCCTGTCACTCTGCCTCCCCCTGCTGGTCTTTGAAGGGCTGTCACTTTGTTGTGCCTGCCCTGCTGCCTGCTGCCCTCCTTGCCTATGAGTGAGAAGGACTGGACCTGCATCTCTACATCCCCAGAACCAAAGCGACTCCAGGGGCTTGTTGACTAGCCTCCTGTTCTGATGTCTCAGGGACATCAAAGACTTCCATCAACTGCTGCAGATTCTGGATTCTGTCACCTGTGAGTCCTGCCCTGCCAAGTGGTGTCAATCCAGTCCTGGGCCCTAGGAAGTATGTTTGCTAGCTGTTTCCTAACAGAATCCATGCATCGCCATCATTGTGCCAGCGGAAACGACGCATCCTTTCCATCGCCACCCTATCGCCACCTCAGGAGACATTGCGTTGCTGCCAGTGCAGCTCGACAACAATGCAGCACTTGCATCTAAAGAGTTCGACATCGGCACACTGTGTGTTTTTGTTGCTAGGGTAGGACTCCATCCCCCAGCAGCCACTTTGCCAGTCCAGAGGAGGTCTCTTCTGCATGCCTGCTTGTCTACACGTCACAGTGCTATGAAAGTGCCTTGTTACTTCTGGGACATGTGCAGAACACACCCAGGCATGTGCCCGTGCCAAGACAGGGTCCACCTTCACTTAACATCAACAGGAAGCCCTGACCAGGTGGGAAAAGACTCTCTATCTGCACTACAACATATGGTTCACAAGTTTGGTTGTGCTAAATTCCAAAGTGAAATTTTACTCAAATTCTGGTGACTTTTCATATTGCTTAGACTATTGGCAAGAGGAAAGCCACTGCACCTACAAACTATTTGTCCTCCGTCATCGGCACTATTGATTCAGAGAAAGGCAGGTTTTAGGAGAGGATAAACGCTGCTAGATATCTTTCGGTACAACCTGTGATTAGTAATCCAGGGCCCTTTTACCTTTCAACTAGCCCACTGTGGTTTCTAATAATGTGACTGAGGAGAACTGCAGCCACACCATTATCTCCTGTTGAGCAGGGCATTGAGACAGTACTAATGGGCATTTTAGTAATTCCTGTGTACAGGTGAACACCCCAGGGTAGGTCTTGGAAATAGTTGCTGATATTCATCCTCAAACAAGTGCCACCCTTTACAAAAAAAATTAGACAACACTCAACCAGTGACAAGATGAAAAACTACCTTCTTTTCCACAACTGTCCCTCAAATATCAGTCTGCACCCCCCCTCCAATGTACAGTGGGAAGAGAGCCTGAAAGCCTTAATTGTGGACCAGTTGAACATCACTGTCAAAGAGCTTTGTGATGGGCATTTTGGTAAACTACAGACTATGTTGAACTCCTTGTGTTCAGACATTTTTATGTATTTTGAAAATGTAACAGAGAAAATCTTGACTTCAACCAAGTCTTTAGGTCAATCCTGTAAATTTCAACCACTTCCACCCGAGGCTCCTAGGTGCATGAAGGCTAACTCTATTTCCCGGCCCACTAGTAAATACGCCCTGCCAAAGGGCAAATGGCCCTGTACTTGGTATAGCTGGGTACCAACTGTCAAAGCCCTCCTCTAAGTATAATTTAGATCCGACTATAGGTTGCATGGCCCAGATTCATAATCTTCAGCGGCTTTGGACTTCAGTAGCTAGACCATCTGCTACTCATGATGTTCACCAGCCCAATTTACATTTGCCCCCGGAGCGTACTCCATGACCAGACGGCTTATTTAATGTTGAAACATCTAGTTTTCTCCCCAGCATTACTCCTCCTATTCCTTTAAGCAACCGTTTTGCTCCACTGGGAAATTTGCAGAATATCGAGTGACACTTAAAGGTGACTAACCCCAATCTCCAACTTATCTTTTCTAATCTTTGTGCCTCCAGATCCTAATGTGCTCACATCCCTTTTACTAGACGTAGTTCCCTTACATTCGGCACTGGGGGGGGGGGGTGTTTCAAAATGAGTCATCTAACTTAAGTGCCCTCCCATTCTTTATGGTTCACAATTTGTTATCCTGGAATGTTGCAGGTATCTATTCTAAACTGTTAAAAGGGATTTGAAATAATCTGCTTGCAAGAGACTTAGGTCACAAAGGACTTTCATGTGGACATTATTCAATCTTTTTGTAGTGTGGCAACTCCATACCCCTCTGGGAGGGCTAAGACAGGCTTGGCTGTTTTGATTTCAATCAACTTCTCTTGTCCTATAGTAAAGTTTCTGTGTTCGACTTCTTGGTTTCAAATACTGCTTTTGTCTGGTCTAGGCCCTGTAGATTTGTTTATTATCAACTTTTACAGCAATATATTTGACCACCATTATTCAGAAGTGATATGCTTGATAGCTGACCGTATTGTAAAACTGAACTGTTAAATAAGCTCATGTAATGAGTGAGTGATTTTCATTGTACTTTATGCGCTTTTAGTGTGTCCCCGGTCTGTGGCCTGAAGGACCATACAAACCAGGAGGTTAGCCATTTTAAGCATACGGTGTATGGGGATGCGATTAATAATGTGATTCTTAACTATGATCTCCTCTTTGTGAGTAAGTGGGCTGGAGATCCCACATCCCTGCCCAACCTCAACAAGGGGTTGGCGCCCATAGGGCTATTGATTTTACGTTCATTTATAAGGTATATCGTTTTTTAATATCAGAATGTAAAATTGTACCAAATTGTATGAGTGACCATAACCCCCTTGTTTTGAAATGTAACTGTCACCAACTAAGAGGGAGCAGAACTTTTGATCCACCTCCTCCTACTTTTTCTGGAAATAGTGGTCACTGTATCAAGTAGGCTTCCATTGATTCGTCACACTTTTGGAGGTCCACAGTGTCCCAGAATCTAGTCCAAATGAATAAGTGTTTAGCTAGTGACATACCCACTAGTCTGATTATAGCTAGTTTTGCCAGGTTAAGTCATGCAGTTTCAGTAGCTCTAACCTCAAAAAGCAAGCCTCGCCCCCCCACAGCACTTACTTGATTTAACCTTCTCCAAGGCCCATCAGGCTATGAAGTCTGCCTTAAAATCTTACCCGAGGGTTCAGGAGAGCATCAAGTTAGCAAGATTGTTTTATAAAGCCACGCTCAAATCTGTACTTGGAAAGCTAGCTTGGGAAGATCTCTTTATGGCAGGGAAATAAAAGTACTGGGATGTGGTTAATCGACCCATGTTTTCATCAGGGTCGCCGACCAAGATTGATTGTTAAATTTTACCAGAATCTTGAGTCTCTCATTTTTCTTTAGTTTTTAACTCTAAAAGCAAGCCCTGTACAGAACGTGATCTCTGGGATATGATACCAGATGAAAAGATCAGGGCCTTAGGATTAAGTTTGACTAATACTGTTGATGATGTAGCATTGGCCATTAGAAAGAGCAAAAGCCCCGATGTTGTTCCCACACACTTTTTAAAAGAAAATTCTGACATGTGGCCCCACTCCTCATGAACATTTTCTGCGCTGCAATATTTGGACCCCTCTTACCCACTTGGAAGGAAGCAGTTATTGTGCCCATTTTTAAGAACTGGAACAGATCTAGCACAGCCTGTTATCGTCCAATATATTTGTTGGACTCAACTATGAAGACTTTAGGCAAGGTACTTTTGGCAAGATTGGAGGCCTGGGTGGAGTCAAATAATATTATTTCAGATCTACAGTACAGATTCGAAGAAGGTATTGGAACCACAGAACAACGTCTTAGGTGGTCATTATGAACACATGCGTTCCGGACCACCATATAATGTTCACATGCCACAGGTGGAACTCCGCCACCGCCAGGCTACCACCGCCAGGCAGCCTGACGATGGCAGAGTTCTTCATCCGACAGGGCACCCCTGCAAGCAGCGCTGCCCGTCGGATAAAGAACCTGTGTTCCACCAGACTTTCCACTGCAGTTTCCCCCACCAGGGAAAGGCTGGCGGAATGGGTGCCCCGGGACCCCCTGGGGGCCCCTACACTGCCCATGTACTTGGCATGGGCAGTGCAGGGCCCCCGTGCACAGCCCTGTCGCGCATATCACTGCCCAAATTACGGGCAGTGATATGCGCGACGGGTGCTGCTGCACTAGCCGCACTGCTATATTGACGACGGCTCCATGTGGAACCATGGGCAATGTCCAGGCCCAGCATTCCTCTGGGCCGGCGGGGTCCTCAATGGGCTGGCGGTCTGTGCTTAGACCGCCAGCCATTTCCCGCCGAGTTCATAATGAGGGCCTTAATCTTTCCCACTTAATAAGTAAATATGTCCACGCCAAAAACACCACCCTGCACTTGACCATATGGATTTGTCAAGTGCTTTTGACACTGTAAACCAATCTAAACTATAGAATATCTTAGAAAGCCTGGGGATGGAAAAACTGTTAGTCACACTTTTACGTAGAATACATTGGGATACCGCAGTGAGAATTTGCTATTCTTCCACTGGGGACCTTACGTCATTCATAAACCTGTTTTCAGGGAGTCCAACAAGGATGTAATTTAGCCCCATTTTTATTTTTAATCCATAGAAACGGTTTTGAGGGGCACCTTCTCCAGAAGAGGACAGATATCCTGAGGGTGGGGAATCACTATATGCCCACACTCCTTTATGCTGATGACACTATCCTCATAGCTAGGACTGCAAATGGTCTCCAGCGGTTTTTGGACTTTTTCACTGAGTTTATGAATGGTCTAGACCTGAAGCTTAACTAATCTAAGACTTTTATTTCAATATGTGGGCCTAAAAGCATAATATCAAAAAAACTATTAGATAGAGGGATCTTCAGTTTTAAAAGTTGAAAGTTTAATTACCTAGGTATTCCTTTCAACCTTAAACTCAAATGGGCATCTTTACTATCACTTAGAGCACTCCAATTTTCAAGATTTATTGGAGGAATCTTCCATTTTGCTCATACATTGAGGTATAGGCCATTAAAAGAAATGTTGACTCTGTTTAAATTCAAATGTATCTCAGTGGCCTCTTTTGAGGGAGCTGTGTGGGGGTATTGTAATAAAAACAAGCTTCAGAAATTACAAAATAGCTTTCAGAGAAGATTATTATTGGTTCCCTCAGACACAGCTACTTTCTTCTGTCATTCTGAGGTTGACTTGCCCAATTTAAAAGACCTATTAGGGCTGGCTCTCCTTTTGCTGTAGATAAAAACATGGCAATCAAATGAGCTTGGCCTCACAGAAAGTATAAGGGCCTATTTCAAGAATACCTTTTGAGCCTGGGATTCCTGAGTTATATAATATTCCTGAGTCAATAGCCCCTATGATGAAAGCTCGGATAAGGTCCTTTTTTTATGATCACTGTCAGAGCTCCGGCTGAGCTAACGCCCTAAGGATGGCCTCCATGGAGAGGTATTTTGTTCTAGACCCCGGTAATGAGTTGGGACTTTATTCAACAGTTGTAGAGAACTCTCAATTTAGATTTTGTCACAGTAGGTTACATTTGAATACATTATATATTTTTTTAATTTTCCGCACCAAGGTTCATGGTTGGATAGACTTCCTTTCTGACCCTGTGACAACTGCTCAGCCCAAACCTCAACTCAACTTATGCTTTTTTTCTCTTTGTATAAGACAGTACATTCTTATTTTCTTGTGCCAATCTTAAATCCTATGAATTTGAAATAATATAAATTGTGCTTCCAATGTCTCCAGCAGTTAGATTTGGTTGAAACATGTTGTGCAGTTATTAATTTTATCAGGGGTGCACTCAGTATCAGGAAGTGATATTCTAAGAAATTGTTTTTATATATTTCCCAAGCATAAAATGTCTTTGCTTTTTTTGGGTAACAAGAATACGTAACTTTTACTAATTTGTAGTCTTTTATGTGTTTTTAGGATTTTTGTGAAATTTGTGTAATAACAATTGTATGTAAAGTTTAAATAATGTACTTTTCTGATATTGCTATGCTGAATAAAGTTTATTTTGATTTGACTTGATAAAGGATGAAATTTGGTGAGAGCACACAGGATTCTCATTGTAAAAAATCAACCAGCAATTGACACATAGCATTGTCCATTGATCAGAACCTTTTCATTATAGGTATTTATATAATGAGTTACCCACAAGTAACATTACGGCTCTTGTCTTTTGAACGCTAATAAATTCACATACATCTCAAACCCTGAATTTAATTGCAACCCTTCATATTTGGTCACAATACTGAAGTTTTTATAGGAGAAAAACACAGCCCAGACCTACAGATCTTTGGAATACAATGAGTAATTACTCTGATAATATATTGATCACCACAGAAAGACTATAAACTACATCTAACTGCTAACAACTATTGAAATGAAATAAAGCTAATGCTGGAAGTTTACGTACGGCTATTGAATGTCATTGTGTTTTACACTGTTGAATAGAGATCCTTACCAGAATGTAAGTAGATCATAAATGTACATCTCCAATGATCCCATCTATGCTACCCTTAATTGTTCCCTCTCTGTCTGAATCTCCAAACAGATATTGCATTCTCAGGAGAGCAGAGCTTCTAGTAATACCTAAACAAGGTATTCTCTGAATCTGAAAGCCATCAAGGATGCTGTGTGTAACTGTTGGTACTATGGAGCTAATAAAGCATACACATTTTGAAAGAATTGAATTCTAGACTTAGGGATGAGGAACACAATTTTAGGACCATTCAGTCCAGTTATTTGGATACTTATTTGTAGGTCAATGCAGCAATTTATTGTAATACTTCTTAGAAGATCCCCAAGTTTGTTTTATTTTAAAACATGCTTCTTTTATTATGCAATTATTATGCAACAATTTAGAATAATTCATGCACATTATACAGTTATACTCTTAACTTCCTCAACCATACCTTAAATTATTTGTTCTTATCATTGAAGTTATATGTTGTAATGCTTTATACATCTCAATATAATGCATTGTTTAAATCCACAATTATTACTAGGGAAATAACAGTACAAATGAAACTTGGGTGAGAAGGGCAGAATTTGGATTGAATATAGCCTTAGAACCCGCCATTGTGGGCTATACCGGCCATTAAAAGCCCGCTCCAGCGTTAAACAAGGGAGCAGGACTTTAATTGCCAGTATAGCCCAGCTAGGAAGGGCTATAAGGCTATTAGAACATTCTGCCACTAGAGGGCTGAATGCTCTATTAAATAAACAAAATCCCCTCAGGCTCCGTGAGACCTTTGTTCACATCTGTTGTTGTGAACAAAGAACATTGAAATGTTGACACTCCGGGCTTTTACTAGCCATTAAAAGCCCGGAGCACTCCATTGTCTCCAGTGGAGCTCCTAACATTTCAATGTTCTGATAGATGGTAGAGCATCACATAAAATGTAGAGGACAGTAGGTGTTAGTCCTTAAGGTGGAGTTTAAAAAGATGAGTCATTAGATCTTTGCAGAGAGAAAACCAAGGGACCTTTGAACAAGGAATATTGTTAATAACAACCTGGAGGAACTGTATAAGTTAACTAAAACACTGCATATTACTTATCACCTAAATAATATGGCTGCATAAGACCCTCTTGAAATTAAGCAAACTGAATTCAGTCATATCATAATGAAGTACAGTTTTTAACCAATAAGGATTTGCTGGGTGAAAAAATAGTCCTGCAATCTTTACAATAGTATTGTGTACCTGACACAAAAAGACTAACATTCATTTACTGCTACTGTGATGTAATGTGTATGGTTTCAAACAGAAGGGAATATTGTAGGACAATATGTTTATTTTGGTGATGCTTTTAATAGAGATGACCCAATATACGAAAGAATATTCAACACAAAAAAGGTATCTGGACAAATCCACCAAGTCTCATCCTCCCTGCGTTATACATCTAGAAACCCCAGGCAAGTGTTGGCCATGCCAACTACTATAAGTTAAGGAATGTTTGTGTCCCTATGCACTCTGAGAAAGGGTCAATGCATGGATATATGCCTCCTACAACATTCTATTTAATACATGATGAAATGTTTGAGATGATATTTTAATACCACTAAGGAAACCTAAAGGCAGACTTCCATTACAATCAAACAAGAGAACCAACCATATGCAAATGAATCCAATCACTGCCCAACAAAAGCCATCTCACCCAAACTGCAATGATACATCCCCCGTGTGGAATTTTAAGTGGATACCAATGTACATGTAGTAAATAATAGGGGCTTGATTCACAAAAAATGTGTTGGCTTCTGCATGGGAATAGTTTTATATATTTTAGCTAGGTGATCTCTGTAGTGAAGTGACCTCATCCACTACGCTTTCAACCATTTCCTTATTCAGGCTTTTGTGTCAAAGCCCAAACTTTCTTCGGGGTCCTCAATTCATAGTATCTGGCCTTGTAGGACCCTTGTCTGCCTCAACATGTTGCCTTGCCCCAGTGCATGATTCTGACTTCCAGAAAAGTAAGTCAGAAGTAAAACTGTGGATCAGGCAAAACCGCTAAGCTTTAGTTGACTTGGGCTCTATCACAGTCAGCCTGAAAAGGTGCTGGTCACCTGTGCTCATTGTTTAACATTGGAGCTTGGCAGTTTCTTTATGCCATTTGACTTTTACATTTTAAAAACTCATATATTCAGTTCCCCTGGTCTGCTTTTTTGTTATTTTGGTGTACCGTATTCATTAAATCTCTCTTTCCTTTGCTAAATTAGTTTGACAATTTTACAAATTGGTTTCTTGACTTTAACTTTGTTTTTGTGCTGCTCAAATACATCACTCACATTTCTGTGAGGAAAAGCCTGCTGCTTTGTGTTATAAATGCAGTCCTTTGCACTCTAAAATCAATCTGATTAACACGTCGTAATGGCTCTCTGTGGATCAAGTCCTCTAAAACCATGATGTTTTGATTTGTTGTAAGAATTGAAATATTTTCAAAATCCCGAAATAAAACACTATGGCCCATATTTATACTTTTTTTAGCGCCGCATTTGCGCCGCTTTTTGGCGCAAAACGGCGCAAACCTACAAAATACAATGGTATTTTGCAAGTTTACGCCGTTTTTGCGTCAAAAAACGACGCAAATGCGGCGCTAAAAAAGTATAAATACGGGCCTATTTTTATTGCATTTCAGTGTATGACAAACGTTGCACTTCCTCAAAAACTGTTTTCACAATACATTTAAAACTCAAAATCTAAAACTACTGCTAACCGTTATACAATTGAGGGCATTGGAAAAGAGGTAAATTTTGTCTAATAACACAAACTCTAATAGATTGTGTGGTGTTAGTTGTCAGATCTTGTAACATGGTTAAAATTTTTGACCGGGGAGCCACAGTTCCTAAACATGAAATGTGACAATGGTACAAGATAAAACACCACACTAATTTTACAAGTGTGATTTGTTATTGAAAGAATTAGACTGTCAGGAACCTGCAATATTGGTTAAAAAATAAAGAGTTGCTGGGAACAGCTGGGTGGTATACGTTTTGTCCTCTCTCCATTATTAGGGGCCCTTGCAATTCTGAGTATTTGAAGTAAAAAAGGGAGTGAAAAACTGGATTGTCAATTGCTACTACAATTGGGAATGGTAAGAAATTTGCAAAATATGACAGGGGAAGTGGAATAGTTCCTACTTGTCAACATTAGGTTCTTTCTAGGGAAAACAACAATACAGCATACAATTGAATACCTTCAAAGCACCAGGTGAAACATGATATTTTTATAATCCTATCCCACTGAATACGATTACAAGACTGAGAGCCCAAGCTTCAATTGCTATGGGCTAAGATAGAGATTTGTAACTACAATCTTGGACTGGTAATGCTGTGCCATAACTGAAATTGTTGATTAAAAGAAATATGAAAAAATAAAGCAAGAAGGCTTTACTTTTGAATAATTTTGTAAATTAACAAGTTTAAGACCAAAAGAGACATTTTGTGTTTTAGTCAGACTGTTGCTGTGACCCATCTCATCTTGTGCCTTTGTATAAAGGGCACACATGAGCAAGACTTGAGTTAAAGATTATCTATATTGAAAAGTGGACATGGGATTTTCCCTGTGTAAACACAAAAGTAATATCTCCTGTTTGAACAAAACCAAGATGCTTTTTTCCCGTTAGCCCCATGAACAAAAAACGTCCCCGGTTAACATTTAGGAGAATTGCTTCTATTGATCTGCTTGGAGGGCAAACATGCTTCATGACCCTGTAGCGAGATAACATTTTTCAAGCATGGCCAAACGTGTGCTCTCAAAGATATTTTAAATTGTAGTTTTTAATGAAAAATATCAGCTATGCCTGTGCCTGTTATTTTTTAAAAACATCCATATACCAACATCAAAATCTAAATAATATATTTAATATCCTGCAAAAATCTAGAAACGAGGGATTAATCAGTTCCATAGTTAATAATTAAAAACACTTGCAAATAATTTGGAGAATCCACAATACATTTGTGCTTTAAGTAGTTTGTTGTGTACTTGAAATAACATAAAAAACATGCATTTAGAATAATAGTGGTATCCAAGGGCACTGTGCAACTGTTATTGAGAACCCTGCTTCCTGTGATGGCATTCAGGTTCTCCTCCCTAAATCCGGCCACCTGTGTACTGTGATAGAGCGTTCCGTACTAATAATTTACCTGTACTTGGACGCTCTTTAGGCCGATGAATCTTTTGGCTAAGTGGGACTCTCTTCACCCGAGATCAGTCAATTTAATCAGATCAATAATCAATAACGAACATAAGTAATGCCCTGATCAACATAACACTTAACAATTAATCCAGAATACATTTCGGCGAACCCTGACCTTTCAGTCAGGAATAACCACACCAGTTTATTCAAAGTTAGTGAATTTATTTCCCTATATTAACAAAGCTAGCACAATATAGATGTGTCTCAACACCAAATGATATACGTAAATGAACATTAATAGCTGTCCATAACGGCGAAACAGGTGCAATCTATGCAGCATTTGAATAACAAGGCATTCGATAATAGCAATGCAAATCACTAATATTATAATCTGTAATGAGCTTATTGCATACATTTAGTCAGCATAACAAGGTCTCAAATTGCATTGTGCAACAAAAGGAATCCTCATCTAACCTCAAATTAGCATCGGCATGTGGGACTTCATGCAAAAACAATTTAGCAACATTAATTTAGAAAAAACTCCTAGCTAGGGCTCTTGTAAAAAATCAGCAGTTGGTTACCTAAAAGAAACACACTGCAATTGTACAATTTCCTTTCATATTTACCAAATACAATCAGCATTCAAGGAAGTCTTCGTCTCACAGGTACCGTTTCTCGATCAGCATGGGACGGGGCAAAGGGGCAGGGGTGGACGGGGCAACTGCCTCACGGCGGCAAAATAAAACTACTACTTCATGCAAAGGGATCAAAGTTAAAGTCTCTAGGGCAAGAATCATTTAAGGTCTCTTTCTCTCAATTAGAGAAAGCATCAGAGTCTCTTTCAAAATGGCGTCGCAGCAAGGTGGGCCATAATAGCTGCAAAATCTACAAAATGGCGGGATGTCCAATAATGGCCACTTTCCTCTCGTGCACCTGGTTTAAATAGACAACAGTTCAAATCCAGTAGGGTCTTCCATTGGAGGGTTCATAGGTTGGCTTCAAATTGTCCAATCAAAAACAACAGTTCTCAAGCTTTTACTTAAGCATACATTATCCTTGGAGACGGGTACGCAAGTTGCAACATTTTATACCAATTAACTCACTTTCAGAGCTTCCATTGTCCGCACCTGCAGATTGACCTTGGAGCAAAGAGAAAAATGCCAGGCTGGCACGAAACCTTAAGATAAGCATGTGAACGATCTCAGTGGAAAAGTACAGCTTCAAGCAAAAATACACGTTTATTAGCACATTTGGAAAAAAAAACACGAGCATCTAAACCGTAAGACCAGACAACTAGGCCGAAGCCTGCACTAAAGTAATGCTAAGCTAAAACATTTCAAACAAGCAAATCGTGGTATACGTTTACGATTATGTCAGATTCGTGCAATTCTAATACATCACGTTATATAAAGCACGCTTATAAATGTTGGCAAACTACTCTAAGGGCACATTTTGTCCCCGTACAATCTTTATTAGTTCGGTTAAAGTCACACATGATTATTTCACACTACGTTTATGCGCTAATAAATGTAAAACCTTCATTTCTGCGTCATCAATCCCTCCTCTGATGACTACTTGTCATCACACAAACTATTCCCATAAATTTTATTCCATTAAAATTCTGTCAGTTCTCTTTTCCTTTTAATTCCCCTTGTTCTTGCTTTGTATTCTTCTGCCATTCTTTTCATCATTTTCTCTTCCTTCCTTCTCTTAATTCTTTCCATTATCATTATTATTCCCCTTTTTATTCCCCAAATTCCAAATATACAAATCAGTACTATTAATATTCCCTGTATTATTTTTAGTAATATTCCATTCCAAATGCCACCAAGCCAATTTCCCACTGAAGCAAGTCCTTTTCCAACCTTCTCCCACAGTCCTGGTTCTTTCAATTCCTTCAAGTCTGCACTCTCTTTTGTTAGATTAGCAAGCATAGTTTTAATTTTCACACTGTTGTCGGGAATATACGTGCAACATTGGCGCGCACCAAGCATTTTGCAAACGCCGCCATCCTTTGCTAAAAGAATGTCTAAGGCAAGCCTATTTTGAAGAGTCATAGCTCTTTCCGCTGCTAGTTCAGCATCTATCAGGATTATAGCACCTGAAAACTTTGTCAACATGTTATCCACTATAGTAGACAACTTTCTTATTTTGATGGAATTCAACACAACTCCCAATGAAGGAATCATGGCTCCAAATATATCTCCTACCACAGCAGCTGCGGTCTCTCTTTTCTGGATACGATGGGATCCAGATGTCTTTTGAATCATCAATAGGTCATCCAGTTGATAAACCTTTGGGAACACTATACCCAAATAACATCTCCCCCACCATCCTTTCGGAAGACGATAATAGGCATTATACCCACAAATGTAATATACACCTGGTATGACAGGGTCAAGTCCGTCCATCATGAATGTCCATTTGGCCTTAAAGATAAACGTATGTTTACACTCACTCGCTCCTACGAAAATGTTGTCATAATAAGATTCACCTCGATATATACAAAATTTCCCTACATGCCAAGCATCTAAAGCTATTCTCCCTTGTGTTTTTATTGCGGCAAAATCATAATGATCTACTGAAGTCCTCTTACTTAGCTCCTTTTCTAATTTCGCATTCATTTGTGCCCTTCTATCATCTGTGCGATCTAAAAAGCTTATTTCTACTGCAGAGAGCGAGCAGGTAAGGTTTTCCCTATGAGCGTGAGCCGTTTCAAAAGGTTGCATTGGCTCAAAAAATTCCCTCATTATTTTAGCATCCCAATCATTAGCAATCTGGCTTAGCTGTGCTATTATAGGAACATATGCAAAGGTAACATCATAATTTGAGTAAAAATACTGTATGTTAGTTTGACCATAAAATCTAGACATTACTATACTACATGTAATCCCGTATGTAAGAGGCATGTGGTGATAAGTCACCCCTTCCTTTACTGATGTCGGTATCTGTGTACACACATAACAATCTTTCGCATCCATAGTCTCAACATATTCTGTTAGCAAGCGATAGAAAACATTATACGAAAGTTCCTTCTTATCATGCAAGTGTCTCTCATCTAATTCTAGTCTTTTCAATGCGGTTAGTTCAGTGACAGTAACAGGAGCAAAAGTAGAAGCATCAATTTTCTCATCTTCACCCTTTCCACGTGTAGCAAGCACTATTCCCACTATTATTAGTACACATGCAATTATCAAGCCTATACACGCATATTTACAATATTTCATTCTACTGTTTTGTGTAGCCATGATCTGTATAGAATCAGAGAGCTAGAAGCACCTATAAAGAAACTATTTAGCAATTCAGTTACGAAGCTGAACGAGCGCAATGTTCACACAGTTTTCTTCAAGAGGCCAGTCACTTATCGGTTAGCAGCATTTGTCTCAATTCGGCAATAACTCAATTCGGCAATAACTCAATTCGGCAATAACTCAGTCCTTTCTTTTTTTTTTTTTTTTTTCCAAGTTCAATCAATAACTCAGTCTTTTATCTGTTCAGCAAATGTCTAATCCGGTGTAGCAATGTCTCAGCTGGTTGTTTGTATCACGTTAAATTGTAGCAAGCAATGTCATTTATCACCCTTTCAATCAACACTGTCCATAAAACTTTTCTTTTCTATTGGTATCTCTTCTTCTTCGTTCTCGAGGCTTAGAGATACAAATTCGTCAGTCCAATCGTCATTGACTACATATGCCCATTCTGGACCGGAATATCTCCTGTTTGGTATCCTTTTCCTTTTCAATTTTGCTTCTCTTTTCGATTCTGCCTCACTGGTACTTTCCTCTTTGGCCAAGTCTTTTCCTTCACTTGAGGTTGGTACCACGACAGACACTTCCTTTCTTTTCTCCTTCACTTTTGGCCTTTCTCCGTCGTTCAGATTTTCTCTAGTTCTTTGTTTTACTGGTGATATACTTAGTCTCCTCTTTGCACCGTGTCCATTTGAAGGACCTGCGATCTTTTCTGAAGAAGTTTGAACTGTTTCGTTCTGTTCTGCCTTGTCCCCTCCTTCTGGGGAATCAATCACGTTCTCTTTTTCTTTTTCTATATCGTCTGCTTCTGGGAAAGCCCTCCTCTGATCAGGCTCTCCTGCTTCTTCACCTCTTTCGAGCTCTTCGTCACCGTTACTTTCGTCAGGCTCTTTATCACTTTCAGCTGCTTCAGGCTCTTTGTCACCTTCAGCTGCTTCAGGCTCTTTGCTACCCTCAGCTGCTTCAGGCTCTTTGTCACCTTCAGCTGCTTCGTCGCTGTCTGAGGTTTCTCCTTGGTCTTCCCCAAGTGAGTCTGTTGCTTCGTCCTCAGAGAATATTTGTTCACTTTCAGTTCGGTTTTGCTCTGTCTCAGCACTCAGCACTGTTTTATCAGGCACTGGCAGTTTCAGCGCTTCAACTTCCTCATCTGTGGGACACAACACTTTCTTTGTGTGACTGGCGTGGATCCAGTTGGGAACTCCCGCACACTTCACAGCGGTAGTTGTCGTCAGGATCACTTGGAAAGGGCCTTTCCAACGGGGTTCCAGACACGAGTTCCTCACGTGCTTCTTTACCACGACCCAGTCACCTGCTTTCAGTGTGTGTCCTGGACCTTGAATCGGTGGCAAGGTGGTTGCTTCCACCTGGTGAGAGAAAGAGCGAACCACGTCAGCCAGACCTTTGCAGTAGTCTAACACCATATCATCTGTAATATTCAAAAGCGCGTTTGCGGGAACTGCAGGAAGTCTTATGGCCCTGCCCATGAGAATTTCGTGCGGGGACAATCCAGTCTTTCTGTCAGGGGTGTTTCTCATTGACATTAACACCAAGGGCAATGCGTCAGGCCATTTCAAATTTGTCGATGCACATATTTTCGCCATTCTTGATTTCAGTGTACCATTCATCTGCTCCACCAGTCCTGATGCTTCAGGGCGATAGCTACAATGCAGTTTTTGCTCAATGTTCAGCGCTTCGCAAAGTAACTTTATCACCTCGTTATTGAAGTGACTTCCCCTATCTGATTCTAAAGAGATCGGGAATCCGAAACGTGGTATCAACTCCCTCAACAATAGTTTTGCAACTGTGAGGCTGTCATTTCTACGTGTAGGGTATGCTTCAATCCAGTGACTAAAAATGCACACAATCACCAACACATACTTCAGACCTCCATGCACAGGCATCTCAATGAAGTCTATCTGCATTCTACTAAACGGGCCACTCGCCTTACCAATGTGGCTCGCGTTCACAACCGTTCCCTTCCCTGGGTTCATCTGCTGGCAAGTGACACATCGATGGCAAACTGCTTCTGCAGCTTGACGAAATCTGGGGTTAAACCAATCAGTTTTGAACAATCTTATCATGGCATCTCTCCCTAGGTGAGCCTGCCCATGATAGAACCGCGCAAGCTGCGATAAGAGACTATTTGGCAAAACAAATTTTCCCTCATTTGAAACCCATAACTCATCTGGTCTCTTTATACATTGTGATTTAATCCAGGAATCTCTTTCGTCCTCCCTGACGTTATTCTGTAATGCTTTTAGTTCATCTATTGTATCTACGACCTTCAAGGCAAATGCTTCAGCTGGTTCGAGTTCTGGTTCACTTATCGAATTCCATTCATCCCTGAGTAATATACAGTTCAAGGCACAAAATCTTGCGACTTGATCCGCATATGCATTTCCCAGAGAAACATAGTCCTGTCCTTTTGTATGAGCACTACACTTTACCACTGCAACTTCGGCTGGCATTTGAATGGCGTGTAACAATTCCCTTATTCTCTCCCCGTTTTTCACTGGGGATCCTGAAGAAGTCAGGAAACCTCTCTGTGACCATAGTTGTCCAAAGTCATGCACAATTCCGAACCCGTACTGACTATCAGTGTAAATGGTGACTTTCATCAATGCAGACAGTTGACATGCTCTTGTAAGGGCTACAAGTTCTGCTACTTGTGCAGAATAGACTCCTTGGAGCCAGGATGCTTCCAAGACACCTGTTACAGTACATACAGCATATCCTGCTTTCAAAATTCCCATCCCATCTCTTAGACATGAACCATCAACGAAAACAATTTGGTCATTTTCATCAAGCTTAGTATCCTTAATGTCAGGTCGAGGTTTTGTGCAAAATTCAGTCACCTGAAGGCAGTCATGCTCGACGTCTTCAGCGTTCTCAATTTCAGCATTTTCACCAGGAAGCAAGGTTGCTGGATTCAACGTAGTGCACCTTTTCAGCTGCACATTCGGTGAGCCCAGAATTATCGTTTCATACCTTGTGAGTCTTGCTCCAGTCATGTGTTGCGTTCGGGAGCGGGTCAAAAGTATCTCAACTGAGTGAGGGACCATGACTGTTACTGGGTGTCCCATCACTATTCCTTCACTCTGAGTGAGGCTGATACCAACTGCTGCTACGGCGCGCAAACACCCAGGCAGTGCTGCTGCGACCGGATCCAAAGTAGCTGAAAAATACGCTACTGGTCTGTTTATGCCACCATGGGCTTGAGTCAAGACAGACAAAGAACATGCATCACGTTCATGACAAAACAATGTGAAAGGCTTTGTGTAGTCAGGCATACCTAAAGCTGGAGCCCTGCACATGCATTCTTTCAATTCAATAAAAGCATCCATCTCATCTCCTTTCAGCTCAATTTGATCCAAGGCATCCTTCTGGGTCAGTTTCAGTAAAGGCTTTGCTAGAGTTGAGAAGTTGGGAATCCACTGGCGACAGTAGCTTACCATTCCCAAGAACTTCCTCACCTCCCTCCTTGTCTTTGGTGGACTCATTTGAAGTACACTTGTTATTCTTTCCTTCATTATTCTCCGTGACCCTTTCTCTATCTGGTGACCCAAGTATTTCACTTTCTTCTGACAGAACTGCAACTTCGAAGGAGACACCTTGTGTCCATTCCTTCCCAAATGGTTCAACAGGGCAATGGTATCGGCTGTGCAGCCACTTTCTGTCTTAGATGCGATCAGTAAGTCATCGATGTACTGTACTAGGGTTGACTCGAATGGCAATTCTAGCACTTCCAAGTCTTTCTTTAGAATCTGATTGAATATTGACGGTGACTCAGAGAACCCTTGAGGAATTCGACACCAACTGTACACTCTGTCTAGGAATTTGAAACAAAAGAGGAATTGGCTGTCCTCATGAAGAGGCACAGAAAAGAATGCTTGTGACAAGTCGATGACTGAGAACCACTCGGCATCGCAAGGGACTTGAAACATTATCACAGCTGGATTTGGTACGACAGGGCAACATTTAATTATGATGTCATTTATTTTTCTCAAGTCCTGCACTATTCGGACCTTTCCACTCGGCTTTATTAGTCCCATGATTGGTGAATTACATGGACTGCTTAACACTTCTTTCAGTACTCCCTGCTTTACAAATTCGTCAATGAGTTGGGCAACTTTCATGAGGGTGTCTTGTGCCATGTGGTATTGTGGGGTCTGGGGAAAGGTTGCATTGGGTTTTACAGTCACTTTCACTGGTTCCACTCCTTTCATCAATCCCACCTCTTTCCCTGTCATATCCCACACTTCCTTTCCGACTGTTTCCCGTAATTCAGCTGGAATATCTTCTTCAGTTATCATCGGGAAAAGGCAAATCAGAGGATACTCTTCATCGACAGTTTCCATCTCATCCCCCTCTACACTGTCCTCTTCTTCCCCATCACTGCTCGTCTGAATTTTAATTCCCTCGTTCGAACACATAATCGAACATCCCAATTTGCACAATAGGTCTCTCCCTAACAGTGCTATCGGGCTTGAGTCACATACCACAAATTTATGTAACCCTTGATAGTTACCAATGCTGACGGGTACTGGATCTGTGATTGGGTTTGTCAGGTGCCTGTTTGCTACTCCCACCACTTGAACTGTTCTCCCTGAGAGTGGCAAATTTGGTACTTCAATGCTCTTAACAGTTGAACGTGTGGCTCCTGTGTCAACCAAGAATGAGACACGATGACCCATTACTCTTCCCTCCACGTATGGACCCTTTTGATCAACTTCTAAGGATGCTGCAAGCACACAATCTCCTTCCTCTCCTGAACTTTCACTCTCCCATACATTGTTTATTCCACTCTCACTGTGTAAGGGGAACTGTTGTACGGTGCCATTTGTATTCATTACCTGACCCGAGACCTGTGGAGGAACCATCACTTGCTGCTGACTCATTGTTGCCAAAGGTATTTGCCTTTGCTGATTAGGTACCATGGGAAACTGCTGTTGCATTGGCTGCATTTGCGTCATCTGCATACGAGGCATCTGCATCTGCTGTGGCTGCATAGGTTGTAATCCCTGCAGCTGATTTATGGTCTGAGAATTTGGGTTTGGACCTCTCATTTTCGGTCCCCTCATTGTCTGAAATGCATTGACATCATTGTTTTGCTGACCAACACCTGCACCTTCCTGCACCACCATCGGGCACTCGCGTTTCCAATGTCCGACAATTCCGCACACGTGACACGGCATCACCTTTTTCAATGCCTGCACACCATTCGGAGTCACAACAGTGTTCAAATCCGGACCATTATTTCCAAAACCTCCTCTGCCTCTCGCCTGTGGCTGAAACATCATATTTCCCTGCAACTGCGGCTGCGGTTGCGGTACCTGCTGTTGGAACCCTTGTAACCCTTGCAAACCTTGCAGACCTGTCTGAGCTGCTTTAAGTTGCATCATCATCACTTTCTCTTTCAACTTTTTCTGTTTCACTTCAATTTCGTCGCTACAATATTTCGCATAATTCAACACCTCATCAATCGGTTTCGACTGCCAACAAATCAAATGCGACTTTATCATCTGACTTATCTCTGGTCTCAGCCCTTCCACAAATCTAAACACAAAATGAAGCATGTCCTTCGCCTCTATTGTTTCCGTGCCACTGTAGTTCTTGAACGCCTTCAACAACCTCTCATAGTAACTATGAATCGACTCTTTAGCCTCTTGGGCAGTTCGATCGATCTTCTGCCAATCCACATTTTTCGCGGCAACCTTCGTCTTCAAATGCTCAATCACCTTATAGTACAAGCTCATCACCATAGGTGATGGTGCACCCGTATCCCTGTCTCTCTCTGGTTCACTTGTCGGCCAACCTACAGCTCTTTTGCAATCCTCCCACAAATCTGCCGGAACCACAATCTCAAAGAGAGTGTTCAGGTCTTCCCAGAGACATTTTGC
The DNA here is from genome assembly GCF_031143425.1 of Pleurodeles waltl. NCBI lineage: Eukaryota > Metazoa > Chordata > Amphibia > Caudata > Salamandridae > Pleurodeles > Pleurodeles waltl. The sequence continues at coordinate 681,936,241 of NC_090449.1, read as the reverse complement.
AAGCTTCACAAACCTATCAGTCTGTTGATACCATTCAATCGGTTTCTCTCTCAGTTTGGGAAAATCATCCGTAAAAGACTGAATGTCGCTTCTGTGCCATGGTACATGTATTAATTTTCCCCCTGCTGTCTCCCTCATTGGTAACATGGTTACTGCATCACTACTCTGTGGTCTTTTCTCGTTGAGCTCTGGGACACTGTCTTTCCTCTTTTCCTTTCTCTTTACCCATCTGCTTTCCCATTTGTCTAAGCACCTCCACACTTGTGCACTCTGCAGCAATTCTCTAAGGTGCGCCTTCATGCCTGCTGACCTCATGTGTTCAAAGTCTGTGGTCCCGAAATCCAACCTGTAGCTCCTGCTCAAGTGTTTCGTCTTGTCTATATCAACCCCGTTTTTGTCAGCTATTTCTTGCAAGCTTCTATGTACCTTGTTCACTTCTCTCGTAATCCTGGGACATAGATACCTCAGCTCTTCCGAGTAGGACTCTAACCTATTCACACCCATAGTCCCTTCCACCAATTCTTGTGCTTCCATGTTCAACCTGACCCTATTCAGATAGTCTTCTCCCTTCCCACTGGCTGAGCTTTGTGTGGAATTCAGACTGTTGAACCACTGTGTCAGCTGTTGTGCATTCAACCCCATCAGTGTAGCATTCACATCGACTGCCATTGATGGTTGCGGCAACTTTTCAGTGTTCGATGATAGCGGTATCACCAGTGGGGGACTCGACCTCACCACTGTTGACTGAGCACATATGGGACTAAACTCCATCAAGGACCCAGATCCAGTTGGCAGAGCCGCTATCGGAGTTGTCTCTGGAGTGTTTTGAATGCACCTCCTTTCCATCCCGCTCTGCACCATTGATCCTTGACTGCTCATACCTGAATTTGGCTGAATGTACAAAGGTACCGGTGGACCTACAGTAATGGGTAGTGATATCGCATCTGGGTTCTGTCCATTTCCCATGTTCTGAGACATGTTCATTCCCACACTATGGGTCATCATTGCCGGCATGCCCATTTGACTCCCCGTCATCTGAGCATGTGCGGTTCCCCCCTGCATCTGCTTTTGAGGCATCAAAAACTGAGTTGATTCAGCTTGTGCCAATGTTGGGTTGTGACCATTCTGTCCTCCCATTACGGTTGGATCTAGAATCATTCCTGTACTGTTGTCACTGCTGTAGTACCTTGGGACCTGCGGCTGATAATTTTCTGCTGGTTTCAACATGGGCACATCTGGATATATTCTCCTCACCTGCGGTATCTGCGGGGTGAACAGTAAACTCGGGTCCTTAGATCCCGATGACGCTCCTGAACTCTGAGTTTCACCGTTCTGTACCGATGCCGGAGGGGCAGAACTGGTACTTGGACCTTGTCCACTCTCTGCATAAGGTGGTGGACGGTCGTTCAGCAATTGCATGATTAACTCCTCATCCTCTAACTCCTCTTCTCTTCTCAACTTTTCCTCGTCCTCTCTATCCTTGGAACACCTCCTGTTTGTCTTACAGGTAGCTTTCTTACCTGTCTCCTCTTCTTCCTTAGTAATTGCGGGAAACAATTTTATCCCCTGCAATACATCTGACCTCCACACCTTCTGTGCATTATCCCACCTAGCGTCCGCTAGTGTCTTTTCTACCTTTCTTATCCTGGTCTTGAACTTATTTTGCTGTTGCTGTCTAGCCATCAGTTCCCAAATTGCTAGAGCCTCAAACTGTGCTGGCCTTGGAGGTACCTTCATGTCGTACATCGCGAATCTCAAATTCTCTAGGATCCTTATATTGAATGTCCCATGGATCGGGAACGCTACGCTCCCATGTTTCTCTGTCAGCTTGTGCCATTGCTTTAGCCAAAGGCACGGAGCTACCCCTTTTTCCTCCATTACAATGTAAGCTGGTGTACCTTCGGGTGGCGTCTCCTCTCCTACACTCGCTTTAATGTAAGACTCCCCCTTCATCGCACTCCTTAATGCTTTAAAAAATTTCATTTTCTCGTCTTTTATTTCACAAAGTTTGTAATCAATAGGTGACTTTAATTCCCGGAATACTCTTCGCTTGCCTTTCCCCTTCCAATCGAGCCCCACGGACTGCGTCCAATCCGTGCGCGACCCTTCTCTACAACCAACCTATCCCAGCGCGGCTCCTAGTGACGTCACACTCACACACTGCGGCTGACAAAGCCTCGCGGTTTGTCCTCCTTCACTCAGCTCCTCTCGTAACAACTTCTTGCATGTATCGCGAGCTACCAAAAAAATAATAATAAAACAGATCTGTCGGTTTACTACAGGAAGGGTAACACAATCGCTTCAGGACCTTAGGGATTTTTCACTAGCCTCGGCAGTTATTCCATCTTTCTCGGTCCCCACTTTCGCAAGCAAATCTGACCCGCAGACTGCTCTCAACTTGTCAGTGATCTATTCTAGTGCACTTAGAATTTTGTCAAAGCCCGAAGTCGAAGTTTTCTTTCACTCCCTTAACACACGTACCGACTCGTTGACAACGCCCGATCAACCTACTAAACCGACCAGACCACAACATAAAACAAGTGTCTCATACACTTTTCAACATACTCCGGAGTCTCTTGACCTCGCAGGGCCCGTCTCAACAACAACAACCACGTGGACCTTTTTATGCACAAAGCGCCACATGCACATGAAGTTCGACGACTTCCCTACTCTCACACTCGGAGTCGCACCTCCGCTATTTTTCTATGAAGTTCGACGACTTCCCTACTTCTACACTCGGAGTCGCACCTCCGCTATCCTCTAAAATCCTCGCAACCTTTTCACACAATCTGCGGCAATAAGCTGTGCAAGCGCAAAATCCTAACTTCACTCATACCATCACTAGTACCGCCAACGCTGATCCCACACCTCCATTCTCTCCATTCGCAAGCTCCGAGATCCCGGGAAAGTCGCGGTGGACCTAGCCCATCATCATTTTCTCAATAAGTTTTATCCAAGAAAATCTAATTCAACTTCTCGAGTGGGGTCTCAAAGGGCGTAACCGTTAATTCAACACCATGTACTTTAAGAGTGAGGGGTCCCAAAAGGTGAAACCGTCCTCTGCTACCATCTACTGATAGAGCGTTCCGTACTAATAATTTACCTGTACTTGGACGCTCTTTAGGCCGATGAATCTTTTGGCTAAGTGGGACTCTCTTCACCCGAGATCAGTCAATTTAATCAGATCAATAATCAATAACGAACATAAGTAATGCCCTGATCAACATAACACTTAACAATTAATCCAGAATACATTTCGGCGAACCCTGACCTTTCAGTCAGGAATAACCACACCAGTTTATTCAAAGTTAGTGAATTTATTTCCCTATATTAACAAAGCTAGCACAATATAGATGTGTCTCAACACCAAATGATATACGTAAATGAACATTAATAGCTGTCCATAACGGCGAAACAGGTGCAATCTATGCAGCATTTGAATAACAAGGCATTCGATAATAGCAATGCAAATCACTAATATTATAATCTGTAATGAGCTTATTGCATACATTTAGTCAGCATAACAAGGTCTCAAATTGCATCGTGCAACAAAAGGAATCCTCATCTAACCTCAAATTAGCATCGGCATGTGGGACTTCATGCAAAAACAATTTAGCAACATTAATTTAGAAAAAACTCCTAGCTAGGGCTCTTGTCAAAAATCAGCAGTTGGTTACCTAAAAGAAACACAATGCAATTGTACAATTTCCTTTCATATTTACCAAATACAATCAGCATTCAAGGAAGTCTTCGTCTCACAGGTACCGTTTCTCGATCAGCATGGGACGGGGCAAAGGGGCAGGGGCGGACGGGGCAACTGCCTCACGGCGGCAAAATAAAACTACTACTTCATGCAAAGGGATCAAAGTTAAAGTCTCTAGGGCAAGAATCATTTAAGGTCTCTTTCTCTCGATTAGAGAAAGCATCAGAGTCTCTTTCAAAATGGCGTCGCAGCAAGGTGGGCCATAATAGCTACAAAATCTACAAAATGGCGGGATGTCCAATAATGGCCACTTTCCTCTCGTGCACCTGGTTTAAATAGACAACAGTTCAAATCCAGTAGGGTCTTCCATTGGAGGGTTCATAGGTTGGCTTCAAATTGTCCAATCAAAAACAACAGTTCTCAAGCTTTTACTTAAGCATACATTATCCTTGGAGACGGGTACGCAAGTTGCAACATTTTGTACCAATTAACTCACTTTCAGAGCTTCCATTGTCCGCACCTGCAGATTGACCTTGGAGCAAAGAGAAAAATGCCAGGCTGGCACGAAACCTTAAGATAAGCATGTGAACGATCTCAGTGGAAAAGTACAGCTTCAAGCAAAAATACACGTTTATTAGCACATTTGGAAAAAAAAACACGAGCATCTAAACCGTGAGACCAGACAACTAGGCCGAAGCCTGCACTAAAGTAATGCTAAGCTAAAACATTTCAAACAAGCAAATCGTGGTATACGTTTACGATTATGTCAGATTCGTGCAATTCTAATACATCACGTTATATAAAGCACGCTTATAAATGTTGGCAAACTACTCTAAGGGCACATTTTGTCCCCGTACAATCTTTATTAGTTCGGTTAAAGTCACACATGATTATTTCACACTACGTTTATGCGCTAATAAATGTAAAACCTTCATTTGAAGTAAAAAAGGGAGTGAAAAACTGGATTGTCAATTGCTACTACAATTGGGAATGGTAAGAAATTTGCAAAATATGACAGGGGAAGTGGAATAGTTCCTACTTGTCAACATTAGGTTCTTTCTAGGGAAAACAACAATACAGCATACAATTGAATACCTTCAAAGCACCAGGTGAAACATGATATTTTTATAATCCTATCCCACTGAATACGATTACAAGACTGAGAGCCCAAGCTTCAATTGCTATGGGCTAAGATAGAGATTTGTAACTACAATCTTGGACTGGTAATGCTGTGCCATAACTGAAATTGTTGATTAAAAGAAATATGAAAAAATAAAGCAAGAAGGCTTTACTTTTGAATAATTTTGTAAATTAACAAGTTTAAGACCAAAAGAGACATTTTGTGTTTTAGTCAGACTGTTGCTGTGACCCATCTCATCTTGTGCCTTTGTATAAAGGGCACACATGAGCAAGACTTGAGTTAAAGATTATCTATATTGAAAAGTGGACATGGGATTTTCCCTGTGTAAACACAAAAGTAATATCTCCTGTTTGAACAAAACCAAGATGCTTTTTTCCCGTTAGCCCCATGAACAAAAAACGTCCCCGGTTAACATTTAGGAGAATTGCTTCTATTGATCTGCTTGGAGGGCAAACATGCTTCATGACCCTGTAGCGAGATAACATTTTTCAAGCATGGCCAAACGTGTGCTCTCAAAGATATTTTAAATTGTAGTTTTTAATGAAAAATATCAGCTATGCCTGTGCCTGTTATTTTTTAAAAACATCCATATACCAACATCAAAATCTAAATAATATATTTAATATCCTGCAAAAATCTAGAAACGAGGGATTAATCAGTTCCATAGTTAATAATTAAAAACACTTGCAAATAATTTGGAGAATCCACAATACATTTGTGCTTTAAGTAGTTTGTTGTGTACTTGAAATAACATAAAAAACATGCATTTAGAATAATAGTGGTATCCAAGGGCACTGTGCAACTGTTATTGAGAACCCTGCTTCCTGTGATGGCATTCAGGTTCTCCTCCCTAAATCCGGCCACCTGTGTACTGTTGTAGAGTGTAGGCACTGGAACACATGCCATTGTGTGTGCCAACAGCACACTGAAGGAGGTTTATAGGATTCTTTTCTCCCTTCTCTTGTGCACACACTGTGAATGCCACACTTCACACACAATCAGTAATTCCTTCCCTATGAACACCGCTGCAAACTCACATCTCGTCTCCTGATGAAGCAACACACGAGGGAAACAAAAGCAGTTGGTCGCTTCATAATTTGTCAATAGATAAAGTGAAAGTGTTTTAACTTTCTTCAGCTCTGTTCATTAGGAACATCGGGTATGACAATCTATGTGTGTAGGTTCTAAACACGTATATCACACACTGGGGGCAGGTCACAAGAACAGTCTTAAACCTGCACGCATAAAATTAATTTTAAAAACGGGTTCAGATTTACTACTTTTAAAATATGCAAACATTCTCAGCAGAATGCCTGTAAATCGGTGCCAGGCACATCAATTCTCTTGTGACATATCCACACTCCATAGCATAAATTTAATCACTGGGTTTTCATTTTTCTCCACCTGCAATCCATTTGTACACATTTTGAAACCAAATGGAGTTGGTCATTTTTCTTTCTCATCCTGACAGGGATGTTACGTCAGCCCTTTTCTGCACTGACCATTTGAAGATCAGGAAAGGATCAGATTGAAGTTTGTGAATGCCCACAAATATACAAAATTACGGGCATTCACAAACTTACAAGGCTAATCACATCTTGTTCCACCCACTTCCCATCCCTTGCATGGGAGTTTATTCTGTGTGTTTTTGTGCATTCATGGTGGTGAAATGTGCAGCAGAATAACCACATATGCCTTCCATGATTCTCATTAGGAACTTCTTGCAAATGTAGATGCAAATTTACAGCAAAAAATCCCTGTGTGAATCGCCCCTAACCTGTTTTTTTATAGATTGTCTTATTCTATCCTTCTGCTGTTTCTAAGGGTTGCTAATAAGAGGTGTTATTATTCCCTTATTTAATAGTACTCAATTTACTGACATCAGAAGAATGGAAGGTTCAGTTACTCTTGTTAAAACTGGAGCTCCTTAGCTGCCTGTTTAAGTGGTGAGTCTTCATCTCACTAAGCCAGAATGCTAGTTTACAAGCTGCACTTAAGCATACGTGTTAATGCTGACAATCATAACCATTTTACTCGTGTTAGAATACTTACAGATTTAGTTTATTCGCAAGTTAAATGTATTTCTTTGCAGAAGGCCCACCTACGGATATACTTTACTTGCAGGTTACAGGTTACATATTGATCTCTACAACAACCAGATTAATCCTTTGGACTATGTGACATAAAATACATATCTGTAACCTAAACATTACATGCAAAGTTCAGCTGGAGGCACATAACTACTGTATTATTCAACCACTGTCCTGAGATTACAATAATACCGCTCCAACAAAAGCATCAAATACCAAAGCTATCTCACCAGTACTAAACCCCAAGACATGTTCAGTTTACATTGATGTCTGCAACAGGTGCCCTCAAGCTATCTTAAAATGCAATTTTAAACTGTTGTTGCCTGCAGAAGGTGGCCTCAAGTTATCTTAAAATGCAATTTTAAACTGTAGATTAGGTGAAGGTGAACTGATTCTCTATCACATTTTGCATTGCCAGTTTCATTAGGGGCATAGTTTGTAAAATCCATGCTCACTTACTAGCAGACCAATATTTGACTCCTCTTAAAGCTCCCTCCATATGACTCCGCCCTTTCTGCTCTTGCCCTATTGCAACCCTACAACTTAGTCACATACACTTAATTTCATCAACTTGCTAGCACCCCATTCACAAACACCAATGGGATGCTTTGATTTGGAACAATAGTTTAGCATACAATTTGATACTGGTGAGGAAATGTAAGAGCAGCAACACAAATTGCACCCTGAAAAATACGAACTTCTAGTTAGGCTACTTACTAAACCTACTGAAGAAGATCTGTTAAAATGAAAAAAAAAAACATAAAGTATTTTCCTACAGATCTCAGTAGGTGAATCGAATGATAGACAGTTTTTTGTAAGCTTAGAGAACGCTTCCATAAATGACTTTATACTGAAGAGCCTGTTGTTGAAATTCCATGAATGGCTTGAGCCAAGTATGAAGTGTGGATTACTCATTGAAGATATTTTAACAATTGAGCTGTGTGAGTAATAATTTGTGGAGCTGAATTCTTTAACTTCCACAACATGAATTAACATATTTGAAGGCATAATTATAAAAATCATACTTATTCAAAGGCATTGATCAGACAATTATCAAAGGTTTTTTTCTATATCGAATGACTCAATTCGCTAAGGAGTAAACATCCCATCCTGTGCTCAGGCATCACAGTTCTGATATTGGCTTGCTTCAGCAGACACATCTAAAACAATAATTTAGAATTATGACAAAAAACTGCAGATATTATTAAAGTTCTAAACAACCTATTAATTTAGAAGGTAGATCAACAATTCTTTCTTGTGAAATTAACAAAAACCTTGCAATTGGCAACATTTATCATACTAACTATAGTGCTATAATGGGGATACCGTTACGAGTGCATTCCCGGCACTTCCGACATCACCCGTTGTCGAGACAACCACCTGTGATGACACAGGATGATGCCTGGGGGCGCCTTCAAGAGAAGGGAGGCGGAAAGCAAGAGGGGCTTCCGGGACACGGAGGAGACAATGGAGGAGCGAGAGGAGCGAGGAGTGGAGGCGACAGAGTAGCGAGAGGAGCGAGGAGAGGAGGCGAAAGAGGATTAAGAGGAGTGATGAGAGGAGGCGACAAAGGAGCGAGAGGAGCGAGGAGAGGAGGTGACAGAGGAGCAAGAGGAGTGAGGAGAGGAGGTGATGGAGAAACGACGGGACGAGAGGGAAAAGGGGGAAAGAACCAAGAACCCCACATGCCAACAGCCCAGCCACGTTCTTGGAGGGACGTGGCTGCACAAGGTACAGGTGGTTTTTGGGTTAGACTCTCCTATTGGGGAAAAGGGAGAGGGAGAGGGAGCAACAAAAGAAGGGCTTACACCTATAAATAAAAGTGAAACCACTATCAGAGACACCTCTGCATCTCATGGACACCTATGTATGTACAATCTTGATGACACTGGTGTGAACCCTCCCTCACTACACCACCTACTCCCTTCCCTAGTAACCCTCTTCCAAAGTTACGGTAGCCTACTTACCTGAGGCCAGGATTCTTTGTTTTCTTTTCCCTGAGGTACTCTGAGACCCACCAGAAGTGACTGGCACTGGAATTGAGAGGTCCCCTAGAGAAAAAAAAGAGAAAAGAAGACAAAGAGAATAACTGAATAAAACTTGTAATATCTCTCATACCTATAAGACAACTAAATACATTTTTTTTTTTTAAACTACTAAGCATATTGCACTCAAGCCTGTAGTTTGTGTATTATAAAGGAAACATTGACAATTTCGCTTAAAGGTGCCCAACAAAATCTAGGAGACCTATATAAAAAATTACCACAAGTCTGGCAGTCAGGTGTACCCACCGTCAGACTCGTACTGAGGCCATAATTCACCCATATGTATTTCTTGTAGGCCCTAAGGCAGGGTGTATAGTATTTAAAAATGGGAAATAGAATTTAGTATCACTATGTCCCAGCAGTGAACAGCCCACAAAAATGATTTTCACTGTGAGGGCCCTGGCTGTCTTTCGAGAAAACTAAAGTGCTGATTAAAAAGTCCTGGGACCTTGTAATCCTAACATCACTGAAACATTGAAACTTAGAACATTTTTGGACTTCAGGAGGACTGGGATCAACCCCTTAAGCCGATCCTCCCAAGGCATGACTTTGCTGGGCTGTAGAGATAGCTTTTTCCCACTTGGAGCTTCTCCACACCAGCAAGCAAATCCATCAGATAACAGAGAAGGCATCCAGCCTCATGCAACACATCATTGGATACAACCTGCAAACCTTTTCGGCTGGAGGATTCTGAGCTCAGAAAAAGAGACTTAGGGCCAGATGTATGAAAGCTTTTTGCATTCGCAAACGGTGCGAATGCCCATTTGCGAATGCAAAAAGCCATTTCAGAATGTATGAAAGACATTCTGAACGCAATTTTAAGGAATTGCTAAAATAGCGATTCCTTAAAATTGCGACCCTGTTTAGAGAGTCGCAATTAAGAAATTGCAAATAAGGATTCGTTATTTGCGATTTCTTAGCACATATATGAAGGAATTCCTAAATGCGAATTGGGCATTTAGGAATCGCTATTTACCACCAGGTTGAACCTGGTGGTAACCATGTGCAAATTTTAAAAAAGCATTTAAAATGCATTTTTAAAATGTACATGTAAAGCACACATGCCCTTTTGGCATGTGTGCACCTTACATGTCCTAAAAAATTATTTTGGGTGCAGCAGAGGGGGCCTTAGGCCTCCAGCACCCTGGGGTTTTGCATTTCTAAAATTGCGATTTCTAGTTAAGAAATCGCAATTTTAGAAATGCAAAACATTCACAGATATGGGCCAACAGGCCCATAGGTGCAAATGGGGCCAGTATCGCAATTTGAGATTCGGTAATAGGATTTGCGATTTTTAAGAAATCGCTATTACGGATTCGCAAATGTGATACATTGCATTTTGCAAATCAGAAATAGCGATTTCTTAAAAATCGCTATTTCCGACTCGCGAAAGGCCTTCTTGATACATCTGGCCCTAAGGGCCTGATTTAGATATTGGTGGGACTCCTTTCGCCCTTCTGTGGCGGCGTTTACAAGTACTCTGTCAAGCTGATGGATTCACGCCCACCCTATTTAGGTGTGTAGCGGCTAATCCTCCTTTTGCATTGACACACTGTTTCCCATTGTGTAAGTGGCTCACTGCCAATGACACAGCGGACTCCTCTGCTGGCTAGCAATACTCCATTGGCATCAGGGTGGCAGGATTGAACCAAGCATATTTAGATTTCACAGTTGCTAGCATGGTCCTAGATGTGGATTTCTGACGGCAGGAGTCCATTGCAGGACACATTCAACACTGTTCTATGCCTGTGGCTTATGGATGGAAGCTAGCATCACACACCTGATGTGTCGTGGCTAATTGTTTTCACTTGCATGCCACATTATAAAACACACTCCATTTCAGACCATGATCCTTTGCCATTCCATTGCTGCACAACATTGTCCAGCAGAAGTTTTATCAGTGAATTCCGTTTTGCTTTCCCTGTTCCTTGTTCATTTTTCTTTTGTTATTCTTTTTACTTATGGGTTAACAAATGTATTCAATTTCATTATAAGGTAATGACAGGGAGGAGCAATCCCCGTTTATCTGATGAAGAACTGTCAGTCATGGGGGGTGAATTGTTTAGAGCCCAAGCACAAAATAAATATAGCACAGAAAAGGCAAATGTGGTCCAGAATAGTTGACAGAGTGAATGCTGTAGGAAACAATCTGTGCTTGCAGGAGGAAATTAGGAAGAGGTGGAACTGCCTGCGGGGACGAGTGCATTCCCTGGCCTCCAAGCATCACCTGGAGGCCCAGAGGGCTGGTGGTGGTTTTCCCCACCACTCCTTACAACTGTATCCCTGGGGGTAGAAGGTCTTGCAAATCCAACTTCCTGAAGGCTTGACAGGAATCCCTAGTGGAGTAGAGACTGGAAAGTCATTCTTTTGAATGTGTCACTCAACCTAAATGTCATGTTTGCTTTTAATTTAGCTGTGGCTAATGTGTTTTGCACCTTTTTCAGATATATAACCCTATAATTTATTTTCTTTTTTGCTTTATATTGGAAATTTGTAGCAGCGTTGTTGTTTTTCTTGTTCAACTAATAGTTAAAATGTTTTTTCAATATGAGATTTTTCTCCATGTTTTACATATCTTATTCTCTTGTGTATATGAATGTATTGTTTTTTAAATTTAAGGTTACAGGTTACAATCTCCACCAAATTTTACAGGATGTTATGATGCTTGTGTTTCTTCACCTAATACATTTCTTATGTGTGTCCTATATTGTACATGTATGTTTATGTTCTACTGCATATTTTTACTAGCCATTTTTAACTTACATTTGTTAAGCGTATTAATGGTTAATTGAAATTAATGCAACTTCCATGATGCCTTATTTTTGGTTTGTTCAAATATTATTGCAATGTTATTTTGGTCATTCTCTCTTATCTTACATATGTTAAAGTGTTATGTATTTATCAATCTCTATTTCATGCAATGTTTTGAAATGTGATGTTGTTTAATTTTGTTTGTTGTAATTTTCTTGATATTTCCTTGATTAGATGTCATTTGTCTCACAAAACAGAGGGCCTGATGATGAGTTTGGCAGTCCTAGCATCCCAAACTCGAAGTGGCGGTCTTACAGCCACAATCCGGGCGGTCTGACTGCCAGATTACGATCCTGGCATCCAGACCACTAGGAGACCTCAGCAACCGCCAGGATCACAGAAAGTCATGGTCAGCAGAGTTCGGCACCGCCGTGCTGATCACAATTTTCTGCCAGCATTTTCATGGTGGGGAATGGCTGGTGAAAAGGTAGATTTGGGGCCACAGGAGGGCCCCTGCACTGCCCAAGCAGTGCAGGGTCTCCCCATCAGCACCCTTTGAATGCGCACTGTCTGCTATGGCAGACCGCCCATTCTGAGGGTGATGTGTGCACCACAATTGGCCTCGGCTCACAAAATGCAGTACTGCCATTATTTTCACTATTGGTATTATTGATGTGGAAGACCTATTGTGAGACAGAAGATCTGGCTCCAGCTGATGACATAAATCAAAAATAGTTTGCCTATTTAATCTGATTGTTTTTATTATATTCGGTTCTTCCTTTGTGACCAGGTCCAGAAATGGCCTCATAACTTAAGGTCTTCACGTTCACACTCTCTCGGGGTTCATATATCTGCATTTAAAAGGTTTAAAAAAAAATTCATTTTTAAAAAAATATTTTTTAAATGAAACACAATATTCATATTTCAAAGAGTGTTTTTACATAATTTTACACAACATTGTTTTGTAATTATATTTTTTAGCATTCAATATTTTACATGTCTATTTTATTTTAAATAAAACATGTGTAAATAAAACATGTTAAATGCATTGTCTACACATTATTCATTTTCTTATTTTCTAATAAACATTTCTGTAAATGGAAGAATGTGCAAACATCACATTTTACCACATATAGGCGCTACAAAATACATTTTTGAGAAAACAAAGAAATTACCTTAACATTTTGTATATTTATACAAACTAGCCACCATTTTGAGTAGTAGTGACACACTTAACATTCACAAACACACTATTTAACAATTTTAAATGGCGGACACATGACTTGGCCATCAGGACATTTGCAAGTAGACAGGAGTCGGCGGAAGTTTTCAAGATAGTGGGTGAGAAACTCCACGCAAGACATAGCCATAGGCTAGCATGTGTGACAGTAATGTACTAAAGACAATGCATGTGTCCTTTCCCATTGACGGTCTCACACGTCATGTATATGCACACAGTGTTAAAAAAACGCTCACTTGCCTCCTACCAGTGCCAACACCTCCTCAATGTTTGCTACTGTTTACTGCCTCTGGGAGCTACAATGCCTGGTAAACCAAGAGACAGGGCACCAACCTTTTCCCCACAGGAGCTATAGAGGCTGACAGATGAGGTCCTGTCCCTGTACAGAAAGCTGCATGGCTCACAACAGGGACAGGTAAATTTTTTTATTTAAACACAGGCTAGACTGTCCTCTTTAGTTCCTGAGTGAAGTTAAATGATTGAAGTGATATTTTTAATTATTTAGGAAATTATGGTGTGTGTGCTTAAATACATTTTAGATATGCAACAGTACAACATTAGTATGTGTTGTGTGTTTGACGGTATGTATTTTTTGGTGTGTATTTCAATGTATATCTGTATTTTTCAATAACATTTTAATTTTTAAAAATAAACATATTGTCAGCTCAAGCATGAACATATATTAATAATATGAATTAACATATATATTTGTGCATACCAAAAAAATGTTTTTGAAATGTATACATTTTTAGAAATGACTCAGCCTAAATAATGTTACTGGCCTGGATTAGTAAAATAAGGATATAACAAGAGATAAGGTTACTCAACAGGTTACCAAAAATGTGTGGGTTTAGTTGATAAAATTAAAAAACACACATTTTAAAAATACAAAAGTGATGCTGTTTTAATGTTTAAGAATGTTTGTCACTGATCTTTACATAAAAACCTTTAAAAAATAGTCACAATTTTTTTTGTTCTTTCATTTTTTGTTTCCATACAAGTCAACTTCCCTCAGAAGAGGAGACATGGAAGGTCATCACCTAGATGGTGTGGATGCTGGGTGTCTACAAGCAGCACAGCATCTACTGCAGGAAGCGATGGGAGGATCTATGACCCTGGACCCAAAAGTCAGCTGAAGCCCAAATTGGGCATTCCTCCCAACATGCCAAGTGTTTGCACAGCCCTGACCCCCCTAATTGCCCACATACTTGCAATGGCCTATCCTCACCTTGATGGGCAGTGGAAGGACAGACAGCAACATGAAGGGGATAAGTTATTTTTTTATTTTTAAATTAAACATTTTTGTTAAAGCCACAAACATGGGTTTCAACATTAAGGCCCTCATTACCAGTTTGGCGGTCTTTTGGAAAGACCGCTGTCGTCGCAGGGTGCCCAAAACCGCCAGTGTTGGCAGTCCAAAGACCGCCATTAGGAATTACTTAAGGATTTCCACCCATTTAAGGGTGGAAATCCGACTCCATTGGCCTGACCGCCGGTGGGTGAGAGGCAATTCCACCACCAGCACTGCCACAGCAAAAGGACTCCGCCCAAGACGTAATACAGTGGTTCCTGCACAGTGATATGGCACTGGCGATGGAAACGCTGACACCCATCCCCTCCAGGACAACCACCTCGCTCAGACAGGTAGGTCGACAGTCCAAAAGGGGTGGGTGTTGTGTGCATGTGTGTGGAAGTATGTGTAGTGGTATGGGTGTGCGTGAGTGCATGTCTGTATGTACGTGTGTGTGGCAGGTGTGTGTGTCTGAATGGAAGTGGAGGGGAGGGGATGGCAGGGTGCGAGTGAGTGGGTGTGTGTATGAGGATGCATGTGAGTATGGGTGTTTACACACTCTTTAGTCCTATCATTATTATTCATGTACAGTTTATTTGTTTTTTTAAAATGTATTGATGAAAATGTGAGATACATATTATTACTTACATTTCCAACAGTAAATAAAAAATATTTTTGAAATGACCTATTTGTAAAGTCCAAACGTTAGAAAAAAAAAAATTTTATGGACATAAAAAAATTTGGTGTAAGCATTCTTCATAACACTGGACGTTTACACCAAACAATACAATTGATATTTTATGTTTAAGTGTTTATACAGGTGTGGTTATTTTAACTTAATAAGTGAAAAACACACATATGCACTACATCTTCAAATTTTTAATTTACCTTTAATAAAATACAGAAAATGCACTACACAAGGGAAAATGTATCATAAATAAATAAAAATATGATTTAAGTTTAGGACATTGATTTGAGATTTATTTTGAAGAAATGTTTTACCTTGTCTATTGCTTTTACTGAATTATGTTATTTTTAAATTAATCAAAGAATGTGCAAACCATATGTTTATAATTTGTTAGTTTACAATAAATAATTGAACACATCTGTATGAACACATGATGGGGATCATTATGAGTGCAGCAGACAGTTTTCACAATCTGCCGAACTTCCAACACGGAGGTTACCGCCATACAGGCTACCTTCCCGCCGGCCCCATTAAGAGTTTCCCTCTGCGCTGGCATGAGTTTTCCGCCCGCCAGCCTAGCAGGAAACAGGGTACAGCATTGTCTCTGGCTCGTAATCGAGCCGTCGGCAATGCTGTAGCCTGCAGGGTGCACCAGCACCCTTGCAATTTTCACTGTCTGCAAAACAGAAAGTGACCATTGTGATGGTGTTCGGTAGGGGGAGCCGAAGTGCATGGGAAGTGCAGAGGTCCCCCTGTGTCCTCCTACACCTGTGTCCTCCTACACCTGTTCTCCACCAGCCTTTTCATGGCGGTGTTACTATGAAAAGGCTGGTGGAGAATGAGGTTGCTGTGCTGCCCTCGTGGATTAGGATCTCTGCCACCTACAGACTGCCAAGATCCAACCTCCTGGTAGCGTTGGCGGGTTCCCTGGTGGTCCTACCGCCAGGCTTTTAATGTGACAGTCGGACCGCTGCATTGGCGGCAGTCCAGACCGCCACCACAAGTGTGGTTGTCATAAGAGCTCCACACTCATAATCTGAGTCAAATTTATGTCAAATTTTGTGAAAGTGTCCATAATTGTAATGAAAGCTTGCAAAAAGTTTGCAAAAAATGAAGAAACGTTAAAACAGGTGTGTTTCTTTAAATTTCGCAAACAATAGCATTTTACACATATGCATTACACATTAGTAAGAAATTGGGTGTAGGAGATTTTTAGAAATGCACGGGCCCAGAGCAAATGTAAACAGACAATTCAAAACAAAATAAGTTAAATAAAAAGCTTACCTTTGATTCTGGTGAAAACGGCTTTGGTTTTCTTTGTGGCCAAGTAACAGTAGCAAAGGAAGGACTTGGATGGAAACATGACGAAAACAGAAGTGCAAAAGAGAAAAAAGGTAAGTGTCTACCTTATATCCCTTTGAAACCACCAACTCAGGTGTAGAGGTTTACCCACCATAGCTACGGCATCGGGAAGGCACTTGTGATTGGCTCAGTGGAAATATTGGCTGCACTCCCTCCAACAGCCACTTTTATGACACCATTGACGTGATAACGCATCAAAACCTTGATAAGTAAACTTACAGGGAGACACATCTAGGCCAATGAACCTTTTGACCACGTTTGGAGACTTCCCAGAACGAGATATCCGTTTAGCATTGCGATCAATATGTCAATAACTCTTTCAATATTCGCAATAACTAATCATTAAGCTAATCAATAACATTCAATATAGATCAAAACAGCGAACGCACCATGACCTTTCAGGCATGAATAACCACAATATTTATTCCCTATTAGTTACAATCTAATATCATATTTATTAGTTTCAGCATCAACAAGCATGTCAAAACCACTATAACTTGGCAATCAGAGCAAAACTTTATCAAAGCATAGATCATGAACACTTAGAATGAAGCTCGATGTTAATACAAATCAACTTTAGCAGAGCAACATTAGTACATTATTCAACAAAGCAAGGATTTAGTCATTTGTCTATTTGCATCCGATATTAGTGAATTCCTTAACTAACTTTGAATTAGCATCAGCATGTTGGGCTTCATGCAAAACAATTTGGCAAACACAAATTTGGAAAAACATCTAGTTATGGCCTCTATCAAAAGAGCAGTTGGTACCTAGAAAGAAAAGTCAAGCAGACAATTACAATTATCATCAGATAGTTACCCCTCCAGCGTATCAGCAATAAGTGTCAGTTTTCGTCCTCAGGACATCAGTCAATTCGCCATCAGCAAAGATAGGACAGGATAAGTCTCAGTATGGCATAGTTAAGAATAGGTTCTTCCCTCATAAGGAGAAGAAGTCAGTATCAGGTAAGGATTCAATAGAGCATGCTTAAGATATCAGAACAGCAAAGTCTCAAAGAATAATGGCAAAGTATAGCTCAAGGCAGAATGTCAGAATAATGGCAAAAGTGTCCCAATAACGGCTGATTTCTTCTCGGGTCGTGCTGTTATATCAAAACTGTCGAACTAGCCCTTAATTTCTCATTGGATCAATTTTGGTGTATCATTATCTCTGTCGAATAATTCTCCACGGACCTTACTACAATTTTCCACAAAACACAGTTCTTGTGCGATCGATTGGCTCTGGTGATTGACGTCTTCAACAGGTGGAATGTCAGGTAAGAAAAGTTACACTTTACGCTCCAGACAGTAGTTCCATTGTCTTCTCCAAGTCCAGGCGGCCTTGCACCTGTTGTGAATTACACTGTTGCATTCGGCAAGAATGTCTCCTTGACCAGGTCGGGTCCCATGAGAAAGAATTTACTACGGCTACACACACACATATCTCTAGCTTCTGGAAAAGTACAGCTTCGTGTCCTTCAGGAAAGCAGCACATTGCACATTAGAAAAACACAGTTAATATGAGACCAGGCAGCTAGGCCCAGATCCTCGCTAACTAAGGCCTAGTGTTTAATTTAGCAAACCCCTAATACATATCTCTTAATGCTAATACAAAGTCATACATTAGTACATTGTTAATTCATCATTAATCAGTTTCATTAATCATCATATACATTGGTGGCCACTCCCCGTGGGCACATTTTAAACGTGTACATTATTTTCTATGTTAACATATTTTCTATGCAGCTTCATTACACATTATATTGCAAGCTTTTCATGTTAATATTAATTTTAAAGGTCACACTCCAACAGACGCAGTGGAAAATTCTGGCAGAGATGGAGGGACTCAGACGGATTACCATCCACATTTACATAAAGATTTTAAAATTCCTATCTCTGAATCCACTTATTGGAGTTTTGTTATTTTGTTGTCATTTTGTTTATTAAAATGTTCTTTACTCTTATAAATTAGAGTGGGAGTTTTATTGCACTGTGTCAATGACTTTTTATCTGTTTTGGTACTTCTAAATGGTTTACACATTTTCTTTAAGTCTGTAGGGTGCCGTAGCTACCAGGGGTCAGACTTCAGTTAAATTATTAAAACTAAACTAAACAGGTTAGTGTCTTAATTACTTGTGGTGGACTACCACAACCCCAATTAATAATTCACTTTCTTACACAATGTAAGATACCACAGCAATAGGTCTGGGCTTGTATACTTCAAATTCACTTTTTGGGCTGAATACAATATAGGGAATAGCTGATGTTTTGTTGATCATGCACTAGTCAATATTTGCCTGTCACTGGTCTCAGAAGAACCCAACTGAAAACTTTAAAAGAAGCACATTTGATCTACAAGAAAAGGCCTCAAGGAAAACTATGAACAGATATTACATTGTTCTTAGAATTACATTATGAAATTGTTCAAGATCACACTGCAAAATGTTTTTGGTGAAACGTTTTTCATCGAAATTTTTATTGGTGATATTTCTTCATACAATCGTGAAACAAATTAAGCTTTATCATCAGCTATACCTGTAATTCTGTTTTCATTTCTCAAGCTAAAAGAGGGAATTTAATATCACATTAAATAGAAATAAGTTGGATATAATATCAAAACACACTAGAAACAGCATGGACTGATCTTATACTACCTTGAACCCAAAAAAGATTTTCTTAAGAGTGTCCTAGATCCCTGTCAGACTTCACAATCTGATCCTCAGAGATGACTCCTGTTGGACTTGTACCCATATACTTGCATCTTTTCATTCACTGACGTATTCTGGAGTTGTCGATGGAAGTCTCAAAACTGCACCCAATAATTCTAAATGGCTCCCCTCCCTGTAAAGAGATAAAAAGCATATCACTATATGCATATCAAAAAGCCACTTTATTGCTTAACACATGGTCTATAGAACCATTTAAAAAAGTAATATGATGATTCAATGCTTCACTCAGCGACCAGGCCAAATTTGAAGACAGTGATGTATAATCTGAAAGCTGACTAGCTGACATGTTTCATCCTGTTTTATGTAAAGTTTGAAATTAGCCCCTTTCAGGCTATGCTAGTACACTATGATTCAGAGCCAGCTAGTAGCTATACTGCACTATATTGCATTAGTGGTTCCCATCCAGAGGCTTCAATGCATTTTGCACGTTTGCCCTATTAGGGATTGCACTTGTTAGCAAATTAATAGACTTTCCATCTAGTTCCACCTGTGAGGGCTTCCCATTAAGATCTCAGCCTCAGTCATATCCCCATCAGAAGCTAGTACCTCTGACCTGCCTTAATGGGATGCACACCTCCGAGTGTTTATTGTGTAATTATATCATCAATACACTGAATCCTTTTCTCCAATCAGGTTGATCGAAATGAGGCTGAGTTTATCAATTATGTAACTGTATATTAAGTCCATCAAGGCTGGTCAAGGTTCACACTGCTGTCTGAGGTATCAAAGGATACCTGGTCTTGGTGCCCTGACAATGACTCTACAAATGGTTTACAATCATAAACCACTTGTTTCTTCTCTTTTGTTCTTTACTGCATTAAGCAAAGATTAATCTCCTTTGGTCTTGCAAAGACTGAGCCTTTACCATTGCAAATGTGCTTCTCTTGTAAAACCTTCCCAAGTTTAACTGTATAACGGTTCATATGATTGAGAAAAATCAGATCCATAACTACTACAACATTCCAGCAAAGTGCACCTTGGTTAAATATTTTCTACAAGATAACATTCCAGACTCTACTCACCCACACAACATCACAATCCAAGAGCAAATGCAAAGCCCAATTTAAGTTGCAGCGCTGAGTTGACTGTCTCACTGACTCAGCTTGTTTGCCAATTCAGCAGGCCTCTTTAGGTGAGCCAATCTTTCCTAACTACTCCAGAAGCTATTGCTTGTATCCCTGGACTTGCCTACAAACAAGGAGACAAAGAGGAGGAGAAGGTGTGGTCTGATGGCCAGAACTGGGGAACTAGCTATGAGTCCCAGTATTGACTCAGTATCCTGTGATTCTCAGCAAATCACCTAATCTCTCTTTGCGTAAAAAACATGATCTGACCTTGCCTATTATAATTTGGTGTCATGTAATGTGCTCTAATGCCACTGGGCCACGTTTGCACCCTATAAAACTGTAAAAAAATGAAATAAAAAAGAGGCAGTAATAGTGCCTGCTGGGCTATATATGGTGCTTAATTTGTGTTGGTGGTGGACACCGGGACTCTTGGTTTTTGGAGACCGGGACTTATTATGTATCATCAGACTGTGACCCAGAGCAAGAGAGAGAAATATAAAAAAGAAAAAACGAGGGCAAGAGAGGGGAAAGCAGTAATAAAGGGAGACAGCAGTGATGAAAATGATTAGGCATGAATGAGATCAAAAGACGGGAAGAGTATGATGGTGGTAAAAAGTGGCTTGATATGGAATCAAAACTGAGCAGCCTTAGTAATCAGCAACCAAGACAATCAGCAGTACCAGTCATGGACGCCTAAACATTTTGTGCCCCTGCACTTAATATTTTTTTACAAATTAAACAATAGCTTTAAGGTGCATCTGCCTGTACAAAATTGCATTGTTCTGACATTTCGATTTTTATTTCTTCAGTACATGTCGATTTTCCGTCAGTCAATTTGAAATTCTTCTTTTCAATAAAAGTCTTTATATATACATGAGGTTGATATATTTTCAGATTTCAAACAAACAGCATTAGAAGATTCCTTAGTCCTATGTCATGTTGCTATGACGACTTGAACCAGGCATTATTTATCATTTAGCTTGACATTAACAAATGGATGAGCATAAATATATCAAGCTGACCTGTCAAATAACAGCGTTTTCTACCACTCAAGCCTTTATTATCTTTATTCTGATCACACAGGCAACTCTTTCAACAATTTGCTCTCAACATATTGCAAATCTAAAACTTAGGGTCGAGCTGGAACCTGAAACAGCAGTGAGGAGTAGCCTGTTCTAGAAGCAACTAAGGTTTAACTCTGGGGCTATTGACCTATGATTGGGGACTTGGAATGTGTACAAACTTGCTATATGATCTATACATAAAGGGGCAAAAAGGGTGAATTCATACTTTCAAATTCGCTGGTCATAGACCACACAGTGACCACTGTGGGTGAATGGTGTCATTCTCTTAGAGACACCAGTGTATTTATTGGAGAAATTACTTTATTGACTATAAATATATTCAATCCTTTACCAAAAAAGGACTGAAAAAGTAAAACACATCATAAAAAACAAAACGTAAGCATGAAGACAGGAACAATCTAAATGTAAAGTCTGCCTAGGCAGTCCATGTTAGGATTCTATTTCCATGCACCTGTAGACAAATAGAAAGGTCTTGTGGCCACATTATCAAAAAACGTTCCTCTATTTCTGGATTTAAAGAAGGTTTGTAACTGCCCCAGTGTCAAGAGCAAAATGCTTGTTTAGTACTGTTACCATCAAGATGAAGGCCAGTGCCATCAATTGAGTCTCAACGCCTTTCTACTATAGATAAATTGTGACACATAGAATGTCTCAAATTAACTGAAGTGTAGTCCAAATAGCTATAGGTCCTTAATATTCAATTACCTTGGGCTAGTGCAATTACTTGTGGGGTGTTTACTGATGGCAGGAACAACCCACTGTGCTGTGCTATAGGGCTGTAGTAGCTCTTAATGGTCTAGTTATATTTCAAATTGAGATGTTTTCCATCTTAGATTACACACATGTCCTGTGGCCCATGTCCTTCTAGCAAGTGTATTATAGGTGTACTGAATAGACTACTTGCAGACAAGTGGACAGAGGATGAGTAACTGGGTAGAAGTTCGCTATAGAGCGGTGTCTATGCTAGACCATGGGGGAGTGTGGGACCCTCTCCATCAGTGGGCCTCTTTGGCAGTCTGCCTTGAAGTAGTGGGGTCGCCACGGATCCACACACAGCCAGAGGACATGAAGTTCCACTAGTGCCACCACACTGCTCAATTTCAGTATACCCCCATCCACCCTGAGTTCTATAATAGTAATTTAGACTTCTGCGTTGGTAGTGGAGAAACAGATTTGCTTGGGAAATGTCATGCAAATAAACTCCGTCTGTCACTGCAAGTGTTACATGTGATATTTCTCACCATTGTGATGCACTGCTTATGAGCATCAGAGTATTGTTAATAAACGAGACTGTTGACATGTCATCATCTTTCATTTGCATTTAATAATACATTAATGTGCTTAGACATTATTTATTTGTGTGCACATTGTACCTCTACACTTGCATTTAGTGAACCAAATGATTTATATGTTTTTAATGTAACTATATTTGGAACATGTGCATCTTAACCTCTATCATAAGTGGGCCTAGGTGCCCGACTCCATTTAAAGAAAATACTGTATTTTTGCTTGGTGTGCATAACTCTCTTTATGTTTCAGGACCAAAGTCATTGTGATCTCATTAAAAATCAGTTTTTCTTAGCATCTGTGAAGGTCATGTTTGTTGCAATTAGTTGGTTAGCTGATAATTCTCAGCACCTGCATGGGATGGGAGGCAGAAGAGGTATCTGAGATATTGTGCAGTCCGTGATGATGAAAGAATCTGGCATCGCATTATTCGGGAGAAAGAGGCTGACACCAGCGGGAACACTACTGTAGTTTTTGATTGGTTCTTACTCAGTGAGAACCTGTGGAATTTATTTCTTAGACCTAATTTCATGATTTAAATATGTAAAGTTGATTTTAGTCAGTCAGAATTGCCCCGGTCCAGCTGTGCATGTGGATTCCCCCTTCTCTCCCTTGAGACCCAAGGCTCCTTATATTTATCTCATAGACTTACTTTCTAGAACAACTTCATTTCTCCTTTTTTCGATGGGAATGCCCATTTGGTTCTACATTCCATACTGTCTTTGCTGACAAAAGCTGCTGCAAATTTTATGACTTACCCACAAACTTAGCTTAGTAATATGGAATGTCCCTTTATGGGACAGAGCATTATCTGACTTTGCATATGGTTTCTTTAATAATGTGTACTTGTATTTGCCAAATTGAATTACCTGGATAATAGTCCTATATGTTGTACTCAGATGAGTACTGATTTATGCTGTTCATGGTTTGCAAAGTATTTTGTTCTGCCATGTGGGGTAAATTCTGCTTTACTATCTTTGATATATGGTTGAGATTTTAAGATTTTAACTTCAGTTTGAGATTAAGGTCCATCCCAGTGGACATAGTGGAGATTCAAGTTTGCAGCAATTTGCACGGTGCAAACACCATCCTCATCTCACACATTATCAAGACTACCAAGACTCTTCTTTTGTGCCTCCCACTTAAGTGTAGTTTCCAATCACTTAATATTAAAAGCTCTTCCAGATGTTTGTGGCAGTGAGAATGCATTACTAATATCGAAAACGTGGTATAAAAAGCCTACTGGAAAAATACCAGTGGCAAAAGAAACTGAGAAATGACCCTTTTTGGGGGATACTATTCAAGAGAAAAGATTGCACATTACAACAGTATTTTTAAACAGTTAAACTAGTGGTCATGTACTGTTCCCGTCACAAATTCAATAAAAACAAGTAAATTATTAGTCCTGTGTTATACCTGTCACAATTTCAGTAACCGCCACATGTAATATATTTGAAACTTGCAGAATGTACTAACATAAAGAAGGGTACAGTACAGCGGTTCAACCATCGGCACTCAATGTATCCTTAAACCTCCATTAAATAATGGTAATACCATTTATACAAGAAATCTTAATAGGTTTTCTTTGCTGTTTGTTAATGTTCCCAAAATATATTTTGAACAAACTTTCCATCTAACACGTCCTTAGAGACGAAATGCATCATTCTACAACTCCTGGTTTCTAACATTTTGGAAATCCCTGGTGTTTTAGACTGCAGATCATATGTTATTTAGTTTGCACCAGTGCTTAATTTGTGCTTGTTTTTTCCGGTGCTGAGCACCAGCACTTATTTGTGAGGGCCGGGGCTTACTCTTCTGCCTCAAGCATTTGCTGTGAGCAAAAGACACATATGAGAAAGACGGAAGAAGGAAAAACTAAAAAGCGTCACAAAGGGAGAAAGTAGAAAGTTGCAGGATGAGCTGAAGGGGCGGGGGTGACCATAAGTGGATTGAAGAGGCCTGAGTCGGCTTCAGGATTACACTGCCTCAGTATTCAGTGCTGGCAGATTTAGTTACAGCAGCTCGTGTTTAAGAGAAGGGCTTTGAGCACCGGCACCTCTTTATTTACAAATTAAGCACTGGTTTGCACACAAGTTATCTAATTGGATTATTACTGTGTGCTGTGTAATCACAGTAGTTTACAATTGTTTGGTTGCGCATGTCGTGGAACTCCAACACGGAGAGAGGAAATCTGCCAAAGTGAAATACTTAATGTTAACATGCAGTACGAATAAGTCAGTTTTTACCATCATCGTAATGCTTCAGGGATATGAGAGGAATAGCAATTATTTATCAATTATGTTAAAGTAAGGAGCTGCTGCTAGCTGCTCTGGTTGTAGATATCTGACAGTGTTTGTTCTGTTCTAGTTCCAGGTTTTGCCAGGTGACGCTTAATCCTCTTACAGTGACTGCACTGTTAATCAATTATGGATGTATGAAATCCTGCAG
Source organism: Pleurodeles waltl (assembly GCF_031143425.1). Classification (NCBI taxonomy): domain Eukaryota; kingdom Metazoa; phylum Chordata; class Amphibia; order Caudata; family Salamandridae; genus Pleurodeles; species Pleurodeles waltl. Next base: position 681,911,315 of record NC_090449.1, on the reverse strand, counting down.
AGAAGCAGCAAGATGGCCGCTGTTTAGGTTAAGCTACATGTGGAGAAAGGCGGGCTTCATGTAAGGCAGGACAGTGTTGTTTGTGAAGAATTTCAATTTAAAGTGATTAATATGTGCTCTCCTGTGGTGAGCAGAACCTCGTAATGAGAGGTCCTTTCTCATTGAAGTGTTTTCATTTTAGAGGTTCCTACAGGCTAAAGTATTATTGCTTTGTATATGCATAGCTTTCTCTATTATTTGTGTATGTTCCTCAGCATGCCTGTGCACGTAGCTGGTTTGGTGGCTAAGCCTTTAAGGCACGGTTCATGGCATAGCTTAAAACAAAGAATGAACTACACATAAAGGCATTCCTGATAATTTCAGGTAGCAAACTGGAGCCTAAGAAAGTCTTTTATCGTTCAATCGCACTTCCTGACAGTGGGAGCTGCTACTTTTTGAAAGTGGCAGAGCACCTAAAAAATTACATAAAACAGAAAAAACATAAAAATAAACGTACCTTTCTTGATGAGGTTCTTAAGCATACATACACCCGAAGTTCCTCCTGCCTCACGCTGCTTCCTGGACACTGGCATCTGATCATTCTAAGCTTTGCTTTCTTGACGCTTACCATTCTAAACAGGATAGAGGTAGTGCTAGGATTGGCTGGGAAAGAAAGCACTCCATCGGACAACTACTGATCTGTGCCTCTGCTTCTCAGATGCCTTTCAGCTGTTGATTGCAGGGGCCTGGACTGCGCATGTCAGGTTGGTCACAGTGAGAACACTAGCCAATCTGACATGCGCAGTTCAGGTAACACAGCCTCAGGTTGTCCCACTGAATTGCTGTGACGCAGTGGGGAAGTCAGGGGCCAATGCGCCCATGTCCCTATAGACAAACCACCCCTGCTCGCTGGAACAGAAGCACCAAACATATTCTTTCAAAATAGCATTTTCTGTTTAATCACACTTTGTATCCATGCTTTTCTTCAATACATCGCTTACATGTTGACATTTTCATATTCTCCATCACTACTGCCCTTCTTTTATTTCATTCTGGTGTGTTTAGTCCTTTCACATTCTACATTCCTTCCACATTTTTTTATGGTTCCCTGTAGGAAAGACACATTACCAGAGCAAAGCGATTTAATCCTGAAATAACCCCAGCCAACAAAAGCAACTTACTGATGTCTGCTGGCACCTGTCTATTTCTCCAACTGTCAACGCATCTAGTTTGGACTATTCATGTCAAACATTCTAAATGACACATGGAGGTTGGCATCACAAAACCAACCATCGTCCTCCTTCACATTGAACAAAAATAAAACACCCAATGTATCAAAATACATTGACATTTAATAAGTACAACTTATCTCTACAAATATTTCCTAATCATTACAACTGGCACATGTGCCCCTTAACATTGAACAAAATTAAAACACATAATGCCTCAAATACATTGACAATTAATAGGTACAACTTATCCCTACAAATAATTTCCAAGTATTACAACTGGAATGAAGGGATAAGGTGACCTGGAGAGCTTCAACAATAAAAATGTAAAATGAGGTACATCTATATATAATTTCATCATGGGGGGAAGTACAGGGAGAAAGCTCCCCGCATCCAGCCATAAAACTGTCTCACCACTCCACCTAAGAAATGTTCAAATCTTCCAGGTTTATGTATCCTTCTACCAGACCTAGTGACATTCTCTCATTTTCCCCTTTTGATGGAATCTTGGAAGGAACCCCCTTGCTCTGATCTTTTAATGGCATTGACGTCTACCCTGGCTCATTGCCCCTTAAATCATCTGAGCTATTCAAGTCACTGGCATTCCCAAGGTCGCTAGCATCAGATTATGTCACATCACCATCATTCATTTACAGTATATTGAATAATCTTACAACCAACTCTTGTTAATTTTTCACTTGCCCTGCTGTATTTTGACCTTTGTCCCTTCATTACATCGTTACATCTCGCCAATTTACTGAAATGCCACATGTTCCCTTCAGGCAGTTGTGCTGAATTTGAGAATAATTTAACAACTTGAAACAGCCCAAAAACTTCCTGCTGCCTTTGCTTTTTTCTTCCATGACTCCTTAGCCATAACCCAGTTACAAGAGTTTAATTTAACTTCCTTCACCCCATCTTTGAAATCATGGTGAACTCCATCAGAACTCTGAGCTTTAGGGATATTCTACTAATATTCTCCTTAACTTTCTCCAAGGACCACTTACTGAGAATTTGATTCTTCATCCAGGCTTGATTATCCTTAGTGTTAGTTTTTTTGGCAGTATCAGGCTATGGCGTCGGTACATAGATGATATCCTTGTGGTCTGGCAAGGGCATATTCAAGAAGTGGACTCCTTTCTACTAAGGATCAATGGGCTGGATTCTTTCTTGAAATTTACTTCCACCATTTTCTCTACTCAAATTTCATTCCTGGATTAATTGATCACCATCAACCAAGGCAAATTAGAAACCCAAACATATCAGAAGTTGACTGATCGTAATAGCTTATTACTATATGAGAGTCATCACCCTAGAGCTCTGCTTGACAACTTACCATATGGACAGTTCCTGTGACTTTGTCGTAATTGTAGTACCACAGCAGCATTTGAGAAGCAAGCAGATGACCTATCTATGAAGCTATATGAACGACACTATCCTCAAAGGATCATCTACATTGCCCAAAAACGGGCTTGCAACAATAATAGGGAGGCACTACTGTCTACAACATTAAAAGATACTGACAACTGCCTCACCTGTGTCTCCACCTACACCTCTCTTTCTAACACTGTGAAACAACTGATAAAGAGTTGGTGGGCTATCCTCTGCAGTGGAGGGGTTTCTATACCCAAAACCCTCTTTGCCTTTAAAAGATATGCCAACATAAAGGATCTGATAGTCCACACACGTCCCCCCAGAGTCTCAAAAGACCCTCAACAAACTACTTTGTGGTGACTTCCACCAGTTATTGGCCACCACCCTTGGGCTAATTGTAATGTGTGCAGGTTCACCCAAGAGGTTGAGAAATTAGACTTGGACCCTATTGGCACCTGGCACCTTCTGAAACATATAAATTGTAACACCCGGAACTGCATCTATATGATCACATGTCCTTGCAATTTACATTATATTGGGATGACAACGAGACCTGTCAAGGTCAGGATTAATGGACACCGTAGTAACATTAGATGCAGATGCCTTACTACCAAATTGAGTACCCACTATTTAGATGTGCACCATACTTCCGACGATATACGGTGGGTCGTCCTCAACTCTCCTAGCCATTTTTCTAAATCCCTTTTTGAAATGGAGCATCGTTGGGTTTTTAAATTGGGTACGCACCTTCATGGTCTCAATGATGACATACCATGGTTGACCTTTTCATGTATTCAGTACCCTTATTATTTTTGATCATTCACTTCCCTTTTGTATCCATCCATTTCTTTGCCCTTTAACCTGTTTTTCCAAGTTGATAGTATCTCACCTTCACTTGTTCTTGGTTTTTTGTAGTGGAAACGTGGTTCTAACTGAACATGTGGCAGTTTAGGTTTGACCCTTTGTGGGGGTGTCTTTTTAGGTGACTAGTCCGGGATGCCTCTTTATTTTCTTCTAATTTGTACTATATCTTAGGTCATCCTCCCTGCTTTTTGTTTACGGTGTTCCTACACCAGTCTTTTACCCTTGAAACAATACTATCTGTGCATAGCATGCACCGCAAAGGATTTCTTTACTATGGATATCTACCTTTGTATTTACTTTTTCACTGTTGCTAAAATAATGACAGTTTGTCATTTTGTCTTTATTTTTAACTGTATTGTTCTTAATTACTTTTTTCATGCAGGACGTATACCAGACATGACAGACAACTTGATCCTGTTTATGTGTATTTTTTCTCCATGTCCTGTACGAGCCGACAACAGGCTGTCATTTATTTTTATTGTTTACCTTGGTGAGGACCTACTGGTCCTTTCTCTATTGTCACCACTTAGTAGAAGTTCAATCATCGATAAGAGGCGTAACGACGATCGTCCATCGTCTATTTTTATCTATTTTGTCTCATTACAAATATTACGTCCAGTTGTTCCCTTTCCCTTAGCTGGCACGAGCACAGCCCCTTCTAATTAGGGCTCCCCGCTGATTGGGTGCCCCTTTCATTTCACCTACCATTTAACCAGGAGCCGCGTTTGTTTCAGCATTATTCAGGAACGCGAACCCGGGGTAGGTCTCCGGTGTTACTGACGTTGATAATAGTAAGTGTTACCAATCCTTTGTTACCCCTCTATAGTTTTTGTCAACTTAGTCTTTTGTTTGAGCGTATTTGGTACACACGCTCTTACTACCAACTTTATATATTAAATAATTGTTTTGTGTGACTGATCTTTGTATTGTTTCAACATCTTTCCTCTCTACCTATGACCTTATGGGCATTTTTTGCATAATACGCTTTGCCTAGATTTTGGGTCCATTCTCGACCGCGGGGTCTTTATTGATGCCTTTTCTTTGTCCGCATGGAAGAGCCTGCATACATGCATGCAGGTATTATTATTTTATTTTTTTCTACTTTTACTAGGCATTACATCTTATGGCTTAAACCACACAGGGATTTTTCTGTGCAGTGGTCACCATCTGTCAACAATATTCTCATAGTAGTTCTTTCTGATGCCCAATTGACAATATTTGGAAACACATAAGGTCCCCTTGACATCATATTGTGGTCTTTTGCCCTTTACCTTTACCCCTTTTTTCAGAAACAACGTCAGCCTAGTGGCACGCCTTGTCCCATAGAGCCTATTCCCTATTTTAGGATAGGTAAGCTATTTTTTGTTCTTATTTTATTGTGTCTTTTTCATGTGGCTCACCTAATATGGTGATACTATCCCATATATTGGTCTGCCGCTGTTACAGTTCCATAATTTCTATTTTTGTACCATTTACAGTACTATGATGGTTATGTTTTATACATGTTTTTTATCCACAGGCTCTTCTAGTTCACATCCATTTGTTGTGACACTATCGTGAGTAAATTCACTCACTTTCTTGTGTTTTGGGTTTCTCCACACTTGGCATAATTCTCATTAAGTTTCTATATAAGTTCAGGAGAAGATATTGTTGTTTTTGGTCCTGAAGAAGTGCCAGATGATCCGACTGGACTAATGTGAGGCGCAAAACATGTTGACCTATCTTGGTGTGAGCAAGTTCCTTCCACCATGCTTTTAATAGAGTGTGGGTACATTATTGCCTGTCTACTCTATATTGTTTTTTAATCTTGTCCAGGATCCTGCTACATTTAATAAAACTAGGGTTTGGAGGTTCCTGAGGCAATTTTAACCTTTCTGTTTTTTCTCTCCTGTTTATGTTTTGGTCTTTGCTAATAGGTTTGAATCGATTCCTATTTTTCTTGCATTTTGACACATACCATTAATTAAGATCCCCGGCAAAGTGCACCCTAGTGGGGCCCGTCAGATTTTGCCTTTCTGACGAGGAGCTACCCTATGATGAAACATGACATCTCCTATGATGTGTGAGGGTTGCAACTCCTATATATAGAAGTGCCTGATGATTTGTTTCTACCTCTTTATTTACTGGAACAGTGTACTTGTGTTTGACATAGAGTTTCTAAGGAGAGTGTACACTGGACCATTGTTTCTCCCTGTCCCTCTTCTGTGAGTATCCTTGATTATCCTTAGTACAATGATCTCTCCCTCTGAACAGATTGAAGGGGGAGTACAATGTTACGACAGGTGTTGTGTTATAGGCCATCAACAATTAATCAGTCTTCCAGTTCTTGCAAATACTAATAGCCATGCGAATGCTACCATAATGACTGTAATAAATCGTTCAAAAGTACGGTTCCCCTTTGACTGAAAAAGGGAGGTGTGTTTCCACCCAATTTTGTTCCTGCACAAAAAATCTTGAAAAATTGTTGACTTAAATTGAGTGTCGTTATCACTCACTAATCATTTAGGAATCCCCTCTCACAAAAATACTTCTTCTAAAAATCTTGTCAATATTTCTGAGGTTACTTCTTTCAAAACAGCAATCTCAGGCCACTTGGTAAATAAATCTCGAAGCACAACAATGTAGCAGAATATGTTATTGGCCAAGAATATCTATGGCTAAATCCTCCCACGTCCCTCCAGGACATTTGCTGGCACTCAACAGTCTCAAAAGTGACCATATTCTTATCTGCATGCACACATTCATGACAATTTCTAACCATATTTTTCAGTTTGAGCATCAATACCTTGCCACCAATCTAAAGTTTACATTTTTTTTCTTATTTTTGACAGTCCTGAAATGTCCTTCGTGATTCATTCATTCACCCTTACATTTGCATCCTTACTCTCTCATCTTCATTAAAAATACATTGCTGTCCCAAAATTACTCATTTTGGATCTCCCAAAAATTGTTTGATTCTCTCGTCCATACTTTTTTAAAGCCCACCCATTAGATAAGTAACCGTACACTTTGTTCAAAACTGAGTTTGATTTATAGCCTTCCACCCATTGTTGCTTTGGTGTACGTTAACAATCCAACTTGTCAACCACAGCTACAGCATAACCATTCCATATGTCTTCAACTGCATCTGAATTAGTGGTCAGTGGTGCTCTGTTAAAAAAATCAGCAACCTGATTCTTCACTCCATGGACATATTATATCCCGTAATTATAATCAAGTAGACGCAAGGACATACATGCTAATCTTGATGTAGTGTCATTCATGCCTGTTGTAGTAAGAACTTTGGTAAGAGGCCTGTGATCTGTCCTGACAACAAATTGGTAAACCCACTCATATTGGCTAAATTTACCAATCCCCCACATATGCTAGCATTTCTCTTTCAATAGTGAGTATTTTTCCTGTACGGGGGTAAGGGAGGAAGAAGCCAATGAGATTGCAGATTCAACATTGTACTTATTCCTTTGAGACAAAACTGCCCTAAAACCTTTTCCAATGGAATCCATGGTAATGATGGTGACATAATTGAGATTGGAGCCCTGAATCGGAATGGCATTGCGTATTTCTTTTTTAATGCTATTAAAAGACAATTGATGGACCTCCTTCCAAATAAAAGGCACACAGTTTTTCAATAATTACCTCAAATCAAATGTATTGGTAGCAAAATCCAAGGATCTCTTTTCATCCTTCGAAGTGGGCGAATAAGATTTGCATGTAGCATCTAACAATCCCTTTTTTGGAAAAATCCCTTTTTCACCGATGTTATTCCCCAGGTAAGTCACAGAATTAACAGCAATTCTGCATTTTTTAGCTCCACTGTAAAACCCTTCTCACTACGTATGCACAGCATCTCTTTGAGCATGTGATCATGCTCATGTCTGTCTTTTCCCTTGATTAATATATCATCCTGGAAAAAGACTGCACCCTTAAGGTCTTTGAACAGTTGGTACATTAATCTTTGAAATACAGGTGCTGCTGACACAAGCACAAATGGTGTCCTTTTCAACTGAAAACAGCTAAAAGATGTTATGAAGGCTTTGGGGTGTTTGCTGTCTCAGTGCAAGGGAATGTGGTGGCATGCCGCTGTTAGATCCACTAAAGTGAACCATTTGATTCCTTGAGTCATAGCAAGCATGTCATCTATTTTTGGCAAGGGAAACTTGTTTACAAATATATTCAAGTTCAAATCACAAAGATCGATGTTGGACTTTGCCATTGGTGCTGAGAGCTACAAACAACACAGCCAACTATTCACTTGATTCAATGCTGTCAATAATGTCACTCGCTACTAGTTCTCCAATTCAAGTTTTACATCTACCCTTAGGCTGAAGGGAATGTTCCTCGCCTTAGGTGACCCTAGGGTGCACTTGTCTTTTGAAATTATCTTATGATCAAATCCATTCAAAACCTCCACCTTACCCGAAAAAACAATAGTAAACTGAGTAATAATTGAGAAAACATTGAGGGTATTCGGAAACTAAGGGGCATATTTATACTCCGTTTGCGCCGAATTAGCGTCGTTTTTTTCTACGCAAATTCGGCGCAAAACTAACGCCATATTTATACTTTGGCGTTAGATGCGTCTAGTGCCAAAGTATGGGCAAATAGCGTCATTTTTTTGCGTGAACGCCTTCCTTGCGTTAATGAGATGCAAGGAAGGCGTTCCCGTCTAAAAAAATGACGGCGACGCAAATGCGTCGTATTTATACTCCCGGGCAAAAATCACACCCAGGAGTGGTCGGGTCAAAAAACCCCGCATTTGCGCCACTTTTTAACGCCTGGGTCAGGGTAGGCGTTAAGGGGCATGTGGGCTCAAAATGAGCCCACAGGTGCCCTCCCCTGCCCTCAGGGACCCCCCCTGCCACCCTTGCCCACCCCAGGAGGACACCCAAGGATGGAGGGACCCATCCCAGGGACATTCAGGTAAGTTCAGGTAAGTATACATTTTTTTTTTTATATATTTTTTTTTTGGCATAGGGGGGCCTGATTTGTGCCCCCCTACATGCCACAATGCCCAATGACCATGCCCAGGGGACAGAAGTCCCCTGGGCATGGCCATTGGGCAAGGGGGCATGACTCCTGTCTTTACTAAGACAGGAGTCATGTAAATGGCGTCTGGGCGTCGTTTAAAATGGCGCAAATCGGGTTAAGACGATTTTTTAGCGTCAACCTGACTTGCGCCATTTTTAAGACGCCCTAACGCCATTTTTCCCTACGCCGGCGCTGCCTGGTGTACGTGGTTTTTTTCCACGCACACCAGGCAGCGCCGGTCTGCTTGCGCCGGCTAACGCCATTCAATAAATACGGCGCCCGCATGGCGCTTCAGAATGGCGTTAGCCGGCGCAACATTTTTTGACGCTAAACTGCGTTAGCGCAGTTTAGCGTAAAAAAGTATAAATACGGGCCTAAATCTTGTTCAGGATTGCTAGGATTTAAGGTGTTGCACAATTTCCCCTCATCCATCCACCTTAGCACAGAAGGACCTTTTTCTGCCACATATAGCTTGCCCTTAGCCTCCCGTTCTCTACATTCTACAGTACCCCACCTTGGGTATGGGTTCGCCTTTGAAAGTTACAGGATGTACATCCCTTGTGCTAAAACATCACCCAGAATTCTTTGAAATGTTTCTTCACATAACTGTGTGATTTATGATGGTGAAAGGGGAGCCTGAATTGGCCACTAACTCAGATGGAATTTGTGGCATAGTAGAACACTCAGGTTGGAATGTAATAATGTCAGATATGGAATGCAGGGGATCTCGGAGTAGAGAGTTGACTGGAGGAAAGTGCTGTTGGGTGAAGTGTCCAGAATAAAGGTCCATTTACCTTATATTTTTGCCGTGTCATCTTTTAGGAGAACACCACAATTTCTGCCAACGAGGATGGGATGCAATTTAGGGACTGGGATGGGCACCTCAACAAAGCGATGCTGAGTGACTGGTGAATTCTTGTTTTGATCCGTGGTATGCTCAGCTTGCCCGGTGATTCTTGCAGATGTCCAGTGAGGAAAAGGGACCCAGGAATTGAGGGTCAGGAGTCCTGGAGTCCTGGCTTGGTAAAGGAATTCGGCCTGGCAGCTCTAGAGTAGGGCATTGTGAATTTGGCAAGACAGTTGAAGCACAGAGTATGAATCCTGTGTCCATCAGCACATAGATAGTCTCATGAAGCAAGGCCACGTGACCAGCATGCAGCTAGTGTGACTTGGTTGCATTCTTTGAGCTATCAGTGCATGGATGGTGGCTGCGCAAGTGGATGCCGCATGATCAGGATGCAGCCTGAGTGACAGCGTCTGAGTTCTGCACGTGCATGCTCACTGCCATGTCCTGAACCAGACGAACACAAGTCAACATTGATGCTTTGGAAGTAACTTGCACCTTGTGCACTGAGTAATCTTTACCATTTGAGAGTGGAGCAATTTGGTACAAGTTACATAATTTGTTGCTCTCACAGGCTGCCTGATTGACTGTCCGAAAAGAGGCGGAAATACTGGTTTGGGTAGTTGTTTCTAGGACAACTTATTTTATGCCGTGTTCACTTAATGACACAATGGTGACACGCACGCCATTTTTCATTTTACCTGTGATTTTTAGTTTCTCTTTTCGTTTGCCAAACTGAAATATTGTCAAAGATATCCCAGGAAAGTATCAGTTCAGAAAGTTCACATTTCAAGTAATAACACAATCATTTTGAACTTTGTGTTCTGTAAAACATAGGTGACTGGCAAGTACAAAAAAAGAAAAAATAATGCAGAATGTCACTGCCATCTCCTGGAGATCCCTTACTCAGAAGGGCTAAATGGGAAAATGTGTTTGGCAACTATACATGTCTGTGACACTAATTTCAACGCAAAAAGGAAACATGAGCTTCTGTTGCACTCTTTAGGTGCAGAGGGACAAGATGTGTTGGAGAACTTGCCAGAACTCAGACTGAATGAGATGCGTAACCTCAATGAGTTTGAGATAGCAATTGCAAAACTGGATCATCATTGTTTGCTACATGTCAATTCAATACTTGACAAATATAATTTTGGCCTTAGGAGTCAAGGTCAAAATCAATCAGTGGAGGAATTTGTCAGGAGTAGGTCGCTTCCCCGCTGCTGCAGCTCCACCTGCCCAGGCCGCTGCCACTGGTTTTGTAGGTCCTAGGTTTTTCTCTGTGCTCCGCTCCCGTCTTTCTCCATTTTCGCTCCTGTTGTGCTTCTGTCTTTTCTCCTTCTCCTTTGTCTCTCCTGATGTGCTTCTCTAGTTATCCTTTGTCTCTCCTGCTGCGCTTCTGTCTTTCTCCATTTTCGCTCCTGTTGTGCTCCTCTATTCCTACATTTTCTCTCTTGTGGTGATTCTCTATTCCTCCATTTGTTCTCCTGTTGTGCTTCTCTAGTTATCCTTTGTCTCTCCTGCTGCTCTTCTGTCTTTCTCCACTTTCTCGCCCCTTGCGCTCCTGTCTTTCTCCATTTCTCCATTTTTCCGCCTGTTCCGCTTTCCCGCTCTCCCCCCTCCCGCTCTCCCACCTCCCGCCTTCCCGCTTTCCCGCTGCTACCTCCCGTGTGGCCCCGACCCCCTGCTCACATTCGCTGCCCTCCCTCCCGCCTCCCAGCTGACCCCTCCTCCCCCCCTTCCCTCTTATGGCGGCTGCTGTGTGGCCGTGCCGCTGGCGTGCCGAAGGCGTGCCAAATGCAAGCCCGTCTGCGCCCATCCGCGCATGGACCGCGCCTAGCGGCAGAACCCCTGGCCCCCACCGCTCCCAAAACCCCCAGCTTAGATACGACGCCGCCTCCCTCAATGCACTTAACCCCGGGCGAACAACTACCTGCTGCCAAGCCAGCCCCAAACGCACTCATGGACCCTTCGCCTGTCAAGCCTGCAAGTATACCTTCCACCGCGCCTGCTATCCTTCCACCGGCCCACGCACCAACAACCATCTCAAGTGCATCCTCCTCAACTCACGCTCCGTCCACAAGCACGCCATCGAATTATGGGACCTCCTGGATACAACAGCACCTGACGTCGCCTTCATCACAGAAACCTGGATGAACGCCTCCTCGGCTCCTGACATCGCCTTAGCCATCCCTGACGGCTACAAGGTTGCCCGGAAAGACCGCGCCAACCAAATCAGGGGAGGAATCGCCATCATCTACAAGAACTCCATCAACAACACGACCTCCACCGAAGACACCCCCCTCGCCGCCGAACACATGCACTTCCAGATCCACACCGACCCAAGAACCACCCTCAGAGGCACTCTCGTCTACAGGCCCCCTGGCCCACGTGCCCTATTCAGCGAATCCATCACTGACTTCATCACCCCGCACGCCCTAGCCTCGCCAGACTACATCCACCTCGGGGACCTGAACTTCCACCTGAAGAAGAATAACGACACCAACACCGCCACCCTGCTCGACAACCTCGCCAACCTCGGACTCAAGCAACTGGTGAACGCCCCCACTCACACCGCTGGCCACACGCTCGACCCCATCTTTTCCGCCAGCAACCACATATCCTTCAGCCACTCCTCCGAGATACACTGGACCGACCACAGATGTGTCCACTTCACCTTCAAACGTGAGACCCACCACCTTCGCACACAACAAATCACCCGCAGACCCTGGAACAAAATCTCCACAGAGCAGCTACTCTCTACTCTAAACCATAACCAACCAGCCATCACCACCGACGCCAACAACGCAGCCCTCAGCCTCACACAGTGGATCACCAATTGTGCCGACAACCTCGCCCCTCACAGAAGCCACCCAAGAGAGACCAACATCAGGAAATCCCGTGGTTCACGGACGCCCTCAAAGAATCCAAGAAAACCTGCCGTACCCTCGAAAAAACTTGGCGCAAAGAACACACCGCAGAAAACATGTCAGCCCTCAAGATCGCCACTTGTGAACACCACCAACTGATCCGCTCCACCAAAAGGGCATCTTTCAAAGGGAGACTGGACAACAACACCCACTACAGCAAAGAACTCTTGAACATCATCAAAGAGCTCGCCAACCCCAACGCCAGCTCAAACACAATCACGCCCTCACAAGAACTTTGCAACTCCCTCGCTACTGTCTTCCATCGAAAGATCACCGATCTACACGACAGCTTCGGACCCCAGATCCCACCGCCCACCACGGAACCAACAGCCCCAGCCATTACCCTCAACGCCTGGACCACCATCAGCTCCGAAGAGACTAGAATCACCATGAACACCATCCACTCCAGCTCCCCCTCGGACCCGTGCCCCCATCACATCTTCAACAAAGCCAACGCCATCATCGCCCCCTATCTTCAGAGCATCATCAACAGCTCGTTCGCATCTGCCACTTTCCCCGAGAGCTGGAAACACGCAGAAGTCAACGCTCTCCTGAAAAAAGCCACGGCTGACCCCAAAGACCTGAAGAACTTCCTCCCCATCTCTCTCCTCCCCTTCCCGGCCAAGGTCATCGAGAAGGCCTTCAACAAGCAACTGATCAACTTCCTTGAAGATAACAACCTGCTCGACCCCTCCCAATCAGGTTTTCGTGCCAACCACAGCACGGAAACCGCCCTCATCGCAGTCACCGACGACATCAGAACCCTGATGGACAACGGAGAAACTACCGCCCTCATCCTCCTAGACCTCTTGGCTGCCTTCGACACCGTGTGCCACCGCACCCTAATAACCCGCCTCCGCTCCACTGGAATCCAAGGACAGGCCCTGGACTGGATCATCTCGTTCCTCTCTGACCGAACCCAAAGAGTCTACCTCCCGCCCTTTCGCTCAGAACCCACCGAGATCATCTGCGGCGTTCCACAAGGCTCCTCGCTCAGCCCTACCCTCTTCAATATCTACATGAGCCCCCTCGCCACCATCGCTCTCAAACACAACATCAACATCATCTCCTATGCCGACGACACCCAGCTGATACTCTCCCTCACCAAAGACCCAGCCACCGCCAAAGCCAACCTGCAGGATGGAATGAAAGACGTCGCACAATGGATGAAGCTCAGCCGTCTGAAGCTGAACTCAGACAAGACGGAGGTCCTCATCCTCGGACACTCCCCGTCCGCCTGGAACGACTCCTGGTGGCCCACGGCCCTGGGCACTGCACCAACCCCGTCAGACCACGCACGCAACCTCGGATTCATCCTAGACCCCCTCCTCACCATGACCAAGCATGTCAACGCCGTCTCGTCATCTTGCTTCCACACCCTTCGCATGCTCCGAAACATCTTCCGCTGGATCCCCGCCGAAACTAGAAAAACTGTTACCCACTCCCTCGTCACAAGCCGCCTTGACTATGGAAACACCCTATACGCAGGAACCACCGCAATGCTACAGAAACACCTTCAGCGCATACAGAACGCCTCCGCCCACCTCATCCTCGACATACCATGCCACAGCCACATATCCGCACACCTGCACTGGCTCCCCGTCAACAAAAGGATCACCTTCAGGCTCCTCACCCACGCACACAAAGCCCTCCACAAAAAGGGCCCTGAATACCTCAACAGTCGACTCGCGTTCTACACGCCCACCCGTCAACTTCGCTCAACCAGCCTCGCTCTCGCCACCGTCCCTCGCAGAGTCACTGCTGGAGGTAAATCCTTCTCCTACCTGGCAGCCAAGACATGGAACTCCCTTCCAGTTCACCTAAGAACTACCCAGGACCACCTCGCCTTCAGGAAGCGCCTCAAGACTTGGCTCTTCGAGCAGCAGTAAAGCACCCCCTCCCCCCCTAGCGCCTTGAGACCCTCACGGGTGAGTAGCGCGCCCTATAAATGCCTGATTGATTGATTGATTGAGTGTAAAGAAACTGACATCAACCTCCAAATCCAGTGGCACGGTCGAAGAGAGAATCAGAGACCAGTTTGTTTTTTGTTGTAACAGTGATAAGATACGTCAAGAATGGTGGATGAATGAAGAGCTACCTCTTGAAGAAGTGTTTATGGTTGCAAAATGTGTTGAGCACATATTGAAGTGTGTGGGGGAACTTAATGCAGAGAAGAGTGAGAAAAGCACTGAAAAGGTAGAGGTGTCGGAGGTGTGTGTTGAAAAGATGTATAAGAGGGTACAGAAAAAGATGGAACCAGAAGGGACAGAAAAATATGGAACCAGAATTTAAGGGGACATGTTTTAGATGTGGGCTGGAAGATCATAAGGCTAATGACAAATTGTGCCATGCATGGTTTCAAGTTTGTAATTCTTGTGGGTGCAAAGGTCATTTTAGTAAGTGTTGCTGGAGTAAAGGAAAGGATGTGCATAATAATAAAGGTTTTGAAACATGTCAGGAAGTGGTATTGCAAGTAGGTGAGGCAGCAACATTTTTCCCATCTGAGGTGATAATTATTGATGATTCTCAAGTCTCCATGAAATTCAATTCATGTTCATGAATTGCCATCATTTCAAATCAGACAACTGAGAAATGTTTTCCAGAAGGAAGGAGTTTGATGGGAATGAATGTTAACCAAGGCGGTTATGGCAGAATTAAGATCAGGGTGTTGGAATATATTGAGGCCGAAATAGGAATCAGCAACAAACACACTTGTGGAAATATTTATGTGTCATTTCAAGGTGATGATTTGTTGGGGTGGGTCCATCAAAAAGAATTGGTTATGAGTCTTCATCCTAACAAAATACCACAGGTTCAGGTTAATTAAATACTTTCAAGCACAGACAAATTCCTTAAAGAGTTTGAAGGTTTGTTTCACAACCGACTTGGAAAGTTGGGAGGGTACAAACACAAAATTGTGTTGAGAAAGATTGCAACCTCAGTAGTGGCAAAAATCAGACAGATTCCCCTGAACATGCAAACTGCTGTGGTAAATGAGTTGAAAGAGTACATGAGTATGGTATACTAGAATGAGTAGAAGCTGTGGAATCGCTCACTCCCATTGTGGTGGCACACAAATGGAATTGGGGCCTTCGTCTTTATGTGGATTTGGGGCACTTAATAGAGAAATAGTGGTAGATAAATTCACCTTACCCAATATTGAAGAAATGGCTACGACATTTTCAGGCTCAAAAGTATTGACTAGTGTCTGCATACCATCAAATTAAACTAGAGGAGGCTTCTCAGGACCTGAGGGCTTTTGTGATGCCTTTTGGGATATTTCACTTCAAAATAATGCCCTTTGGAATAATCCTCTGCTACAGTTTTTAAAGGGTTATGATGAGAAGTTTGAAAGAAGTACCTGGAGTAAAGTGCTACCAGGGCGATATTCTAATTATGGGTTCAACAATTACTGAACATGATCACAGAGTAAGGGAAGTTTTGGGAAGACAGCAAGAAGTAGGTTCAACACTCAAAGCTGAAAATGTAAGTTTGGTGTCAGTGAAGTCAGTTATCTGGGTTACAGAATCTGAGAAGTTGACATTTGCCCACACACTCAGTTAGTTGAGACAATCAAATCCATAAAAGAGCTGACAACAAAAGAATAATTGCCATCACTCCTCAAAATTGTAGAATATTACAGCAAGTGAATTAAAAAATTTGCTAGAAAGACGTACAATATGAGGAAATTCTTGAAGAAGAAAGTCGAATTTAATGGGCTGATGAGTATGTGGATGAATTTGTAAGGGTAAAAGAGGAATTGTGTCATGCCCCTTCTTTTCAAGCAAACAGTCCTGCATGTGATACCATGGTTGTGTGTGATGCCGGTGCAAAAGGGTTGGGAGCTCTTCTCATTCAGACATAGGTTGGTAAGTAGAATTTAATAGCCTGTTTCTCATGCACTTTGAAAGAGGCGGAATGTAACTACTCTTATCGAGAGAGAATCACTGGCTTTTTTTAATTTTTTAGCTGTCAGTAGATTGAAACAGTTTCTGTGGGGAATGGAGTTTACAGTCCAAACAGATCACAAGCTCTTGATTGAGGTGTTTACAAGAAAGGGACTAGCTTGCATGTCTTTACGTATTCGGAGATGGGTTGTAGGTCTGCATGATTTCTGCTTTACAATACAATAAGTTCCGGGTGCTAAGTACTTCTCTGTGGGCTGCTCATCAAGACTGGCTGAAGTGAAGGATTCTGTGGCAGGAGAAATGGATGACATGGGTGATGAGGACTCAGTGAGTGTGTGCAAGATTACTCAAGGGAGTATCACAGAGAGTGAGTGGGTAGAAGAGTTGCAGAAAAGTGAGGAATTGAAACATCTGATGCAAGTGCTAAACTTGGACAAGCCTAAAGGAATACAAAGGAAATTGGGGAAAATTATTGTATGAACTCGCAGTTGACAAAGGTTTTTTGCTAAGAGGAGCAAGATTGGTTCAACTGAAAGGTCTGAGACAAAATGTTTTGCATGAAGGGCACATGGGAATAGTACAAACTAAGGGGAGACTTCAACATGACTTTTGGTGGCTGGCCACAGACTGTGGAATGTCTGATCAGAGACTGTGTAGAGTTTGTGGCTGGTGATAAGGGGCTAAGTGCTAGCAATGTTCCCACGGCATGCACTCGATTACCAAAATACCCGTGGGAAGAAGTCACAAGGGACATCTTAGGACCGGTGAAAGTGGAACATGCTACCCCTTATGTGTTAGTTCTCATGGATCTATACTCCAGGTGAACTGAGGTGTTGTGTGTACATGATATGTCCTCTTCTGTGGTCATTAGGTTTTTCGAAAACATCTTCAAGCGCAAGAGTTATCCTCATTATCTGCTCATGAATAATGAAGTGCAGTTTTGTTCTTGTGAGACAGAGGAATATTTGACAGAATGTGCCATTGAACATAACAATTCAGCTTTATATCACTCTCAGGATAAAGGTGCCATTGAGAGGGTTGTGAAGACAATGAAGGAAGGTACACAGTTGGCAAGAGTGAATGGTCTGGACTGGAAAACAGAGCTATCCAGAAAATTACCTGTTTATTGCATACCGCCACACACTACCAAAGGCAAATCACCTTTTGAATTGTTTAAAGGGAGAACTCCCTCCACTAAAGTATCTCCTGGCTAGATGCTTCGAAGCAAAAGTTGTGTTAACTATGCTCTGGATGAGTGGATAGAAAAGAAGAATATAGCTTCGGAAAGAGAAACGAGTTTTAATAAACATAAAAATGTGAGAAATGTGGAGGTCAAGGTTGGGGATGATGTAAAAATAGCCCCCTAAGATTATGCAGATTGGTCTAGGTTTGCAAAGAAGTTAGAAGTAGTTAAATGTTTCAAAATTGCAATTAAAACGCATGATGGTCATTGTTCTTCATCATGCGCCTGACTCTCCTCCTTCTTGAAAGCTTGATCCTGGGCAGGAGATGGAACGTACAGTTAGTAGAAAGGCACACTCAATTTTAGCTCTTAGCAGGAGAAAGAGAGGTAGGGATATCAAAAAACTTACTTATCTTAAGGGCTTTGTTGAACAGTCATTAAATTGTGCTCTCAGGAACTGGTTATTCCAGTCATAATGCATGTATAAAGGCTGGAGTTTATGTTATGTATTCTTTCTTCAACAAGCCTTATTATTTTGGGTCACTGTATGTTTCCTTACCATGCTTACTGTATTAATATAGTAAATGTCTGTCATTTGATGTTTAATTAGGGTGTGGGTGGTTTAAGCATATTGTTTATTTAATTGTTATTCATTTGTTGTGCATAGTAGAACACGCAGGTTGCAAAGTCATGAGGCCAGGGATGGAATGCTAGTGCTTTCAGAGTTGACAGTTGACTGGAAGGGCACTGTTGGGTGAGGTGTCCAGAATAAAGCTCCACTTTCCTTACATCTTTGCTGTGTCTCCTTTTGGGAGAACACCACAGAATTCCTCCTAGTATAATAGAGCAAGACGTTTTTTTTCTTGCCATAATTATACAGGCCTAGTACATACAAAGAACACATTTTGTTCAATAACCTCCTCACATGACAAATCAGATTTTACCACACACTTCAAAAAAGGCAGATGCCCCTTTCTTATGAAAAACTGTAGCAAAGTGTCCCATTATACCAAATGTGGAACAATGTTGTTTCAGGGCTGGGCAACACTTAAAGTACGCTCGATTGTCTTTGCTCTCACATCTATAACATGAGTTAGTGGCTGACGGGTTCTTCTCACATTTCAATACATTTTTCTGCGCTCATTAACAGAAACATTTGATGACTTAACAACACACACAGAATCCTCTTTGATCATGTTCTTTAGAGCTGCCTTGGCACAGCGTTTAGAAAGTTCTTCCTTTTTCATAATGACAATGGCTTCCTTCAAAATTGTTTCCTCAATTGCCCACAGCCATTCTTGTACCTTGGAATCGTTAGCGTGTATGACAGTCTGATCCCATATAAGGTCATCATGCAAGGTTTCAACTTGCTGGAAATTGGCAATCTCATTAAATCTGCAACAGAATTGTCCATAAATTCCTGAGCTCCCTGATGTCTTTGAAAAAAAAATAGATCTGTCCACAGAAACATATACTGATGGTGTAAAATAGTTGTCTAAATCTTCTAGCGCATGAGCAAACACATCAGTGTCATCCAAAGACCTTGTTGTTATTCTTAGCCCCTCTGGCGCTAACATGTGTAATAAAATCTTGTGTTGCATCCTTACAGAATATTCTTCCTCAGAATCATCCTCAATTGTCAAAATGTAACTGAAGAAATAAACTTTCCACTGGGGCCATTTCGTAATCGCTCCCTCGGAGTCATTAAGAACAGTTGAGGAGGTGTTAAGTAAAATGTTTGCACATACATTGTAATTTTAAAGAAAGGTGAACACAAAAAAAAAACAAAAGGGCGATAGATATTTCCTAAATGTCACACTTGAAATGCTCAAGAACAAGAGTAATGTAATCTATAATCACTACAGTGCATCTAAAACTCACAAGTGCCAAACCATAACATTCCTGCTCAAAATATGCATCTTAAAGTCAGTTCCTTCATTGAGTTGTAAAAATGCTAGCTCCAGATTGCAGTGCAAGTGTGCTAACTCTAATAATCCGGTAAAATGTGCCCAATTCAAGATGGCCAATGCAAAAACAACAGATGATGGATGGCCAGCACGTTCAGTCACATGACGAACGTATGACATTATGCACAAAGTAGTGTGCAGTGAGTTGAGTCTGAGGTCGCATGAGATGTGCGAGGTTCGCACAGCAAAGGAATCTCTTGCTCGAGCCGACAAAAAAATCTCACAGGCCAGAGAATACATGTGTGCAGGTACGAATAATTAAAGTAAGATTTCCAAGAGCGTATTTGGACAAACACAGAGCGTGTCTACCTGCCGCAGTTGCCTGCAGGAATTCCACTGACAGTTAAGTGTAGAAATTCACTTGCAGCAGAGAATTCTCCTGCTTTGCCACAGCACATTATTAAAATCTGTAAACATGCGTGGTCTAGGCTGGAGTCAAACCAAAGCTCATCACCAACTTTGAAGGAAAGATACTTACCAGTGTCTGTAGATAAAAGGGATGTATTCCCAAAATAACTTCAGCCAACAGAAGCAATGTACTGTCATCTGTTCTCTCCTGTCTATCTCCCTAACTGTCATTGCACCTAGTTTGGAACGCTTCATGTCAAGTATTCCAAACTACACACAGAGGTTGACATCACGACACCACATGCTTCACTCTCTAGGTCAGTCTTTGTCACTTTCAACATCTCACATCGCTCTGTTCCTTAGCAGCAAGCATAAACTAAAGCGGCAGTGTGTTCTTTCTCATGAATTATTATTTCATCTAATAAACATAAAAAAATATGCCGGTGGTTCAATAAAGTCTTCTTCTCACCCAGAACCAAAGTAAAGCACATCTGAAACTTAAAACAAATTTGGTTTAATATTTAAATAATAAGTATTTCTGGCAAGGGGCCTGCTGAGATTGGGGGAAAGCTAACTAAAAAGGAGTCTTCTCTTTATAGGACACAGGAATTCAGGCGGAGTAGATTAACATACACAAGAGAGCATATGCAAGCTGAGAAGGAGAACAGGACAGAAGCTGAGGACTAGGTCAGTTTGAAATGACTGTAATCAAGAAACCGGACATGAACAGTATAGTACAAGCAAGAAAACTGGAGACAAAAAAATAGTTTTTATATTCCTTGTAAAGTGATATCTCTATGTGAGGTAAAAAGAGTTTACAATAAGGCAAGGAGCACTTATTATCACAGAGTCTTAGAAGATACCCAACAACTTTAATAGAAGAAGGCTAGTCTCTGTGCCAGTGGCACCAAGCCTTAGTAACATTGATCAAGATTTCAACATAGGCACTTGAAATGAATAAGAAAATAGAGCAGAAAACACAGAATATAGATCTGGTCTCATGGGGAAGCAGGAATGGAATCGAAACACTGGTCTGGATTAAAAGTAAGCACACAAAACTATGAACACTGGACCAAAGACTGGAAAATAGCCACACTAAAGAGGGCAAGAGGAGAAGGTTTCGAATTAACATGGAACACCAGGGGTTTGCTTATAACAAGGGCAGGTCTGAAAGTATGAATGCAGATGTAGACTCTAGGGCTACCACCAAGACAGAGAGACAGAAGTAACAATGAACAAAACAGATAAGACTAGTAGCAAAAGACATGAAAAAGAAATAAGCAAAACAAAATCAAAGAACAAGACTAGAAGCAGAGCAGCCAGGTGTGTGGGATCGCAAAGGGTCTTAGCAATTTTAGTGAGCTGATGTATACTGAACTCAGAGGGAAGAAGATGCTTGAAGCTCAGGGGAGCAGCACAGAGTCAGGGAGAGAGTTGTGAACAATTTCTCAAGTGCTAGGAATCAGGCAACCATCAATGAAGAGAATGTTGGTCTGGGACTTGGAAAGGTAAAGGACCAGGAAAAGTAGAAACTAAAAGAAGGGAAACAGAAAGACCTGGAGTGCAGTGCGGATTGGAGATGAGAAAGAGAAAAGCGAATAATTCATGTATGAAAGTGTCAGAATAACCATAGGATCCAAGAACTAAGATACAGAAAAAAGCTGCACCACAAGGACATGATCTAGGAAGAGAGTGGTGTTAGAAAAAGTTACAAGGACAATGATGCATCAGAGTGGAGGTTTGGAAACCTGAACTATAGCGTGATGTGTGGCTAGGAATGCAAGATGTTGGAGAGTCGTCCATTGAAATCTGGGGGAAAGCAGGACTTCCCTCCCTCACGTACCCCCAGGGCCCTCTTGAGAGTCACCTACTAGCTGGATAGCATAATCCTGACAGTTTCATACAGCTTCACCTTGGACAAATTGTGCTTAACAGTAATATTCCAGCAAACTCAAAAGCCTTATCCCTGATCATTATGTTGCATGCAGCTGCAGGTCAGTCTCAAAAATGCCATCCAAGCTTCAGCCACACTTGAGCCGTAAATTCCTTCCTTTTTCACGCCTATCTGGTTGACATGTTCACCACCTTCTGTGTCTCCAAGCACACCCACTGCCAAGTTGCAACCAAACTAGAGATACAGAAAAAAAAAGAAAAAAAAAAGTTACAGGTCTTCTCCATCTATGTGCCCAGCATTTGGAAATACATATCTGTATCCATCAGGACTGTCCCAACCCTGCTCCAATTTAGTAAAAACCTGAAGACCACCACTTTATAGAACATTAAATCACAATGCAGTATCAGTCAACTATTGTTCTTAGAAACCACCTGCCCGTCCACAATCTTCTTGACTATATGTTTTCCTTTGGCCCACCACAGCACTTTGCTGCATTTTGTTAGGGTTCACATTAAATGTATACCACATACATCATTAGGCCCATTGTTTGATGCCAAATGTTGTCAGTCAGTGCATTCATTAGGAAACATTCCATAATATGCATTGGGCCAACCTCCACACAAGTTAAAGAAAAACTATCATTTCTGTGTGTGCCACATGACAGAACAGGTGGGGTGAGGTCCATCCTAAGGAACACACTCAGCGATAGGGAAAGGAGCCTTCAGCAAAGATACAGAAAGATCCCATGTGTAAATAAGGTCTACAGAGAAGAGGGAATACGAATCTCAAGACTTATTTCAGTCAAGCTGAAGTGTTGCAATTAAATATTATGCTCTGTGAAGTGAGGTCGTGTACAGCTGAAGATGAATTCTTGTTTACACATTGATTGCTCATTCTAGGCCTGCTTTTCAGTGTGCCACCTTTGTTTCATCCAATAATCAATTGAAGGTGAATAAGTAACTTAACTCGTTAACAGCTTTTTTCATGTATATTTGTAAATATACACCACCCCACATACCCACACACACACACACATATGCCGAAACTCCTTGTGCCTCAGGGACCACCACCTCCCTAGATCTTTATTTACACAAAGGGGGGCCTTGCAGACCCCTCTCCTGGGACTTTATTGTACCCAGTGACCAGCACTCCCCGGGTCTAAATTAAAAATGTAGCAGGGGGTCTGCATGGGCCCCCGAGCCCTGGGGACAACCACCTCCCCAGTGCCAAATACATAATTAAAGGTTGAGGGGGGGCCCTACCCGAGCTGATTTCAGCCCAGGTGACCCATCACCCAGAGCCTGTCACCCAGGGCAGGGCACCCAGTGTGCATTGTTTGGGACTATGGGGGAGCCTCAAGGCCCCTGCTGTCCTAGCCAGATCCACCCCTACTACGGGAGCTGGCATTGCTCCTGCACACAGGGATCTGCTAGAAATGGGTGTAATTGTTTCATCTGTTTCCCTGCCCGCATGGCAGTGGGCAGGGAAACAGATAAAAATACCGCTTCCAGCTAGCGGGAGCATTGTGACAGCTCCTGTTTGCTGGAAGCAGAGTTACTGTTTGATCTGGCTTGGTGGGAGCTGTCACAGCTCCCACCATGCAATAGCAAACTGATGACATCACTGATGACATCACCTAGTGAGGGTGAATGTCTCGTGCATTTTCTGACTGTGAAAGGTATGTACTGAGCTAATGCATAAGTTAAATTATTATTCTTTCTGTACTACTAATGAGTGTTAGTATTTGTCACATATGTCATCGGAACTATAATCCCATTTTTAAAGAAGGTATACTTTTTTTAAATAAATGAATTAGCCTCTCCGCTGACACATGTGTCCTGCTGATGTATATGCATTGTAGTGTTTTCCGACACACAGTCTAAACTGTTCTTTGAGACTTCACAGTGAACACTGAGTATAGTTGTGTTTATGGATATACTTACCACTTTGCATAGCCCTCTCGCCTTTGTAATAAATAAACTTTGTAGTAGTTTGCAATAAATTAATCTGTTCACTAAGAGCTCTCTCCTGGGTGCTCAATGTAGTAGTTGTTTGCAATGAACTCACCTCTCTACTATCATCTTTCACCAAGATGAAAACGTTTTTACTAGTTGCTTGTGACACAGTGACCTGTTTGCTGAGACCTCTGTACTTGGTGTGTTTTCTAGTGGTTTGTACAAAACTGACATGTGTACTAAAACTTCTTTCCAGGTGGATGAATGGTGGTGTTCTGATTTGCGATAGACTAGTCTTTATGGGTAAATGTCTTCCTTTGGTCATGAGAGCTTAGAGTAGTGGTTTAGTAAAAGGACTATCTGCTGAGAAATCTCTCCTGGGTGATAAGTGAGTGTAGTAGTTGAAAAGGTCTCTGCCATACATCTCTCTCCTGTCTCCTTTCCATATTTAAAAAAAATGTAAATGGTATTTTATGAAGTATTTTGAAGTTTACTTTGCTGGATGATGTCATCAGTGATGTCATTAGAAATATCATCAGTGATATCAGTGACCATGTCATGAGTGATGTATTATGTTAGCTCATAAGCAGTGCATTACATGAGTACAAGTTATAGTTACCTCTGGTAACTACAACTGCTGAATTTCTCTGGTTTTGTGTGTGTAAAATCTAAACTTAACTATAATGCCCCTGTAACATTTGTTTTTTTCAGTGAATTTCTATGTTTTTTAAATTCTATGTCCTAACTATAACGTTCCTGTAACTTTTGGCTTTTTCAGTGAATTTCTATGTTTTTTAATGCTGTATTCTAACTAAAAAGTCCCTGTAACTTTTGTTTTTTAGTGAATTTCACTGTTTTTTTTACATAAATTGTACTATAATTTGACCGATAAGTTCGGTTTTCTAATATATATTTTCACAAGTTTATAAATAGATTTTGTTTACTCATTTATTTTTCTTAAATATTTTACAACTAAACATTAAGATAAATAAGGCACGCTAAAATATGTAGTCTTTCTAGAAAAGCAATGCACTGTTTTTCTTTTTTTAAAATTATTAGCATAAATAAGAGGTCTGCCAGTTATACTGAAGGATGATCCATGTCCCAAATCACAAAAATATGGCGCAACTTTTCACTCAGATTGCTGCCAGCAAATAACACCATTGCTGATGGCGGTAGATCCATGTCTCTAGATATACCTACTTTTTTTTTCTTTAATAACCCCACAACTACTGAACAGATGTACACCAAATTACAAAAAGCACTCATTCTGGACCAAGATCTAGCTTTCTGCTAAATTTGGAGTGATTCCGTCCAGCAGATCAGGCTGTACTCATGTCTAAAATCCCTACTGGAAATTGCATGGGAAAACGCTTTTTGGGACCCTCTTTTTTTGGGCCTCTGCTTGACGGATCACCCCAAAACTTTCCAGAAAGCAGTTGAAGTGACTGGCACACTAGTTGACACAAAATGCTTTTCCTATGAAAACTAGGTCCTAACTATTACTACCTACTTGTGACCGGCAGTAGGTGCCATATATATCTCTATCTATATTTTTATATATATATATATATATATATATATATATATATATATATATATATATATATATATATATATATATATATATATATATATATATTTCCAACCAAACAATTGTAGCCGTTGCACTCCAGGAGAGTTGTATGATTAAATTTAATAGTGTACCACACCAAAAAACCACACCCTACGCGTTTCCACCAAATGGTCTTGTTCACAGTTTGTGAGTGCATTTTCAATGTCTCTCTTTTATTCTATTTGTTACACATACCATCTTGATGCATTATGGGAAATATAGTGAAATATAATAAATTAAACTTTAAAAACAGATCTATTAATCCAAAACCTTTCGAGCAAATTCAATATGAAAATCATATATCTTTTAACATAAGCAGCGGGGGGAATCCCTAAGGATGACATCATTATTACTGTTATCAATAATTCTGATTGTCAAGGAGTTCATCAGATTTAGCTTTTTCTATTACTCATTTATGTGCTTAATATGTCACTCATATATTTGTTTAACCAAAGATAACCTCATTATTTTATGATGTTAGTCCTATTATACCAGACTGTTTGCTACTATTTTCTTCTTCCATCACTGATCTACGTTACAACTCAGCCAACTACTTTTTGTTTTTTATAATGCAAATATCTTATATGATCAATTTTGGTCTACTGATTCTCCTTTTATAAATGACTATAAAGTTCTTCGTCTCCATTAAGAAACCTCAGGGTCTTAGTTTTAAGCTGTATTATTAACCGTGATTCCAGCCGCCATAGTTTCAATTCACGATCTCCTCCTCTCTCATCTTTGTCAATACTTGTGATGCCAAAGAACTTCATATTTCTCTAATTTTTTCCATCATGTGTCTTCAAATGTCTCGCCATGGCATAATTCAAACTTTGTTTTGTACGGCTATTATATGCTCCAAAATTTGTTTCTTTAGGGGACAGATCGTCCTCCCCACATGTCGTAATCCACAAAAACACTCAATTATGTACACCACATGAGTGGTATTACATGTGATCCTTTTATTGATCATCATCTTGTTACCTTTAGGATCTTGATATTCTTTTGTGTTTATCCCTATATGACACGCTTTGCATTTCCTGCAGCATATATACCCGTTTGCCTGAGTCCTTAACCAATTTGGCGCTTTATTCATTTGGAAATGGCTCCTAACTAGGAGATCTTGCAGAGATGGTACCTTCTTATATGTAATCATCGGTCTGGCTCCAACCAATTTACCAATGTCTGGGTCTTTCTTTATTATGTCCCAGTAATTATTGAGAGCATTGAGAATCAAGTGATTTTCTTTGCTGTATGTCATCACCATTCTTTTATTAGACTCTTTGTTCATTGTCTTTGTCATTGGTCAATTTAATATCTCCATTCTTGTTAGAGACCTTGCTTTTTGTTCACCAGCTCTTATATCTTTATATTTATGTTTTCTGTGAAGGAATCTTTGTTTAGTTTCAGCAAACGTCTGCTCCATTTCCTGCTTCGTAGAGCAATTGTGTTTCATCCTGATAAACTCACCATATGGTATGCTCTTCTTTAACGATTTTGGATGAAAACTATCTCCATGCAAAATACTGTTTGTTGATGTTCCTTTGCGATACAGAGTGGTTTCAATCTTATTATTCTCCACATATACTTGTACGTCCCAAAATTGAACACTATTAGTACTCATATTATATGTGAATTGCAAACCCACCTCATTCTTATTCAGCCTCTCAAAGTATTGCACTAATTCTGTCCCTGTTCCATTCCAGACAATGAATAAGTCATTTATGTAGCTCAGCCAGATTATTGGTTTCTCTGAATATTCCTAATTTTCCTCTCCCCAAGCTACATGTTTTTCCCACCAATCCATAGTAAGGTTGGCGCAGCTCGGTGAAAAGGAAACTCCCATCGCCGTCCCACAAATTTGTGCATACATTTGATGATTGAAGAGAAAAACATTGTTATTCAAACATAATTCGATAATCTTCACTAACATTTGTGAGTGCTTCAGTTCCTTCATATCTCTTTGTTGTAGAAAGTAATCTACTGCTGTTAGCCCTAAGTCCTGACTTATGGAAGTATACAGAGATACTACATCAATGGTAATTACCCTGTACCCTTCTTCCCATCCTATTCCAGCTAATAATCTAAAAAAATCACTTGTGTCTTTTATATAAGAACTAAGATTCAATACAATGGGGGCTAAAAAATAATCCACATATGTTGAAAGATTTTCATATAGGGATCCACAGCTTGATATTATCGGGCGCCCAAGTGGTTTCTTCAAACACTTATAAATTTTAGGAAGAAACTATATTGTGGGTATAGTGGGGTTATCATTCCTCAAAAATGATCCTTCACCATCATTTAGCAGACCTTACTTGTACCATATATCCAAATATTGATTCAACTCCATTGTTAGCTCATTTATGGGGTTGCTGTCAAGTTTTAAATAGTGATTCCTTACATTGGTATGCTTCCTCCATGTAGTTTCCTTTTTCCATAATCACTATATAGCCGCCCTTGTCGGCTAGTTTAATTTCCAAATTATAATTCCCCATAAATTCCTTTAGAGCCTCCTGTTCTTGTGAGATGATGTTTTCTTTTTTCGTTGATTTTATCTATTCCAATCTTTCTAAATCTTCTACTACAAGATCATGAAATATGTCCATCCTATTGCCTGCACGAAACGTTTTGGATTAATAGATCTGTTTTTAAAGTTTAATTTATTATTTTTAACTACATTTCCGATAATGCATCAAGATGGTATGTGAAACAAATAGTATAAAAGAGAGACATTGAAAATATATATATATAAAACATTATAGTTTGGTGAAATCTTCAGTAACAGTGTAACATTTAAACTTAAAAAAAACACATATGTACAGACATTCACTACTTATAGTTATGATAGTTATCTCAAGTAGCTATAACTTGTGCCCTAAGGTAACTATAACTTGTGCCCCGCCATGTACAGTTTTCTCATCAATAATTTAATTGCAAAAGTTGCAGTGATATTATCAAGGATGTCATAGAAGATGTGAACATTGATGTAATATGTGAGGTAATTAGCAGTGCATTGCGAGCGTGTGAGTTATAGTTACCTTAGGACACGAGTTACAGTTACTTGAGATAACTACAACTGGTGAATTTCTGTGTTTTTTACTTTAAAGCATTATGTTTTTACTGAACATTTCACCCACCTATTACTTTGCTTTAACCAGTGGTTTTCTCACTGAATCATAAAAACAACCACAAGAGGTCCACATGACCAGAGCCATGAAACAAGCCCCTGGAGGGTGCTGCAGTCCTGGCTTTAGAGCAAAAGCTCCAGCTTGGATAATACTTAAAATAGTAATTTCTCCAGAGATCATGGTTTCAATATCCCATGAGACTTACTGTTTCTTTTTCTAAGGTTTCTAAGTGGCTTCAGAGCTCCCTCCAGCCCCCTACAAATTAAAAAAAAAGAAATTGTGGTGCCCCTTCTAGGGACATTACCAAAAATGAAACTGGTATCAATCACCCTCACATGGGATTATGGGGAACCATTTCATGGAACTCTGCAGGAGTTGGCTTTTTTTTTTTTTTATTAAGTGGGGCCCGGTGCCCACCCGCGGCACTCCACACCATTATACTTGTTGGGGGCTGCAAGGGGATTCACAGGGTCCCCTGGATCCACCAGCTTCCTGCTTCTGCAGGAGCCAGTCACAAGTGCTTTTTAAGTAAGTGGCATGCCCTGGTGCCTACCCAGGTTATAGCAGAGCTGCTACCTGTTGCAGGAATAGGCCCAGGGCCCCCGCAAACCCACTGACTCCCCCGCTTGCACCCATCATGGTGCTGTGAAAGCCGGCATTTCTCCCACCTCATAGGAACAGTTTTTACTTTGCTACTGTGGGGTGGGAGCTATTGACAGTATTTTCCCTGCCTGTGGGAGCAAGCAAGGAAGAGATTTTGGAGGAACAGCTTTGTGCTCCCGCCCAGTTGGAGAACAGTGCACTTTACCTGCCAGCGCCTGCAGGCAGGGAAAAATGCAGTGTCCTGGGGACCCTGGAACACTGTTCCTGAGCCGGCCCTGGTGGATGGGGTCACCTGGGCCATAAAATGGGCATGCAGACACCCTCCCCATTTAGTTATTTGTGGCCCCGGGGATGGGGTGCCCTGTTGTTCTTCAGGCTCAAGGAAGGGGGCTGCATTAACCCCTCCCCTTTATTTAATTATTTGCCCCAGGGGATTGGTTCACAGGGGCTGCTTGGAGGGGACATGCACCTCCCTCCACCTAACATATACGCCACGCTCAAGGCCCCGGAAATTAACAGGGGTGTTCTATGGGAATGGGTTGGAGACACCCTTTTTTTAATCATGGAGTTGCAGATAGTCAGCGAATTTGTGGCAAATCTTAAAAAAAAAAAGAAAAAAGATTTGGCTCCAGGCGGGATCCCTTTTGGGCCCCACCACCAGGCTTAGTGGGTCTGGGTATTCCTGCCCCCTATGTCTTCTTTTTGCATTTTTGTAAGTCCCAAGTTGTAAGATGACTGCCACCACTTCCTGGTTGAGGTGGTGGCAGCCAATCAGATGTCCATCGTGAGGTCACTTTTTTCGTCATTTTGGCTGAATTATGGAATTTGTCCCTGCCTGTCATATGCCATGTTCCCATGGAAAGATTTCAAAGAGTGCAAAATATGACAGCTTAGATCCAACGTGAGGTCTACTAATGAGAGACATTTCTGCAAGTCTGTTGACTTAAGGTTGGCTTTCAGTTAAGAAGAGAGTGACTTTCAGGACTTTTTATTGTTTCACAAGTATGAAAAATTATTTTGTTTCACTACAAGATGTTCCCTAAGGTTACTGAAACATAAAACAGCGATTGTTTTCTTCTCCTTCGAAAAGTTTACTGACAGTAGGCTCTTTGAGGTCTTACGTGCACAAAAATGGAACTCTCATCAGCAACACATTCCACGGATAGATCACGGAAAGTTCGAATGTGCAACACGTTCTGTTTTTTCTCTCATCAACATATGCTCTTGTGTGAATTTGTTGCAGTTCTACTCCAGTGGCAAGGATCATGTTTTACAAGCTCAACATACCTACAAAGGGGTGAACGGAAAACTGTATTGTTTTGTGTAGAAGAAAAGTGACAGACAGCACTAGACTAACTAGAGAAATCGGATAAGGGTTGGAAAAACTTGGGAAAGGAAATGCCACTGTTGCCCTCATTATATGCGGCCTGGTAACTGTTGTGATATTTATTGCACCTGATAAAATCCGACTTCATGAAGTCATAATTTATTGGATGCAGGATATACTACCCAATTAAAATTTTGGGGGGAATAACATTGCTTTTGGTGGTTTACGCCATCAAAATCTGCATGATCTCGTAAAGGCCTTGCTTTTTCTCCTGCTAACTAGCAGACTTGAATGATGATATTCATCACAATACTCATAATTGCAATATTTGCTGTTACAAGGGTTACTGCACTTATTGCAATTAACCAGCCACTCGTAATGAGGGCCTATGTAAACCTAATTCGACCTGGAAACATAACACATGGAAAAAATTTATTTACTGATGGGTCCTGCAATATGTCAACATGGGAACTATGTAGTGTCCATACAATAGGTGCTTCGCTTCATAAATGCGAATTGGCAGTTGGCTTTATGAAGAAAACATGCATTGAATAGAACAACTGGCTCCTCTCTTTGAAAATGGTAAGACTTGGAGGAATTAGTGTATATTTTCCCCAAATGAAGTTATGCAAATCTGGCATAGTAAAGTAAATGTTTCATAAAATCAATGACTGCTTAAATCGCGGGACTAAATTGTTTGTATATAAATATTACCTTTTATATTCCATCTGAGTTTTATGTAGATGAACACATTACTTTAATGACCCGCTTTTACGGAGTGCGAGAGACAGAGAGTCTCTGAATCCTCAGCAACCAGATGGCTGCCTCTTCTTGCATGAGATTAAAAGATGTTTCTAATTCACAGCACCGCTTCGGAGGCAAATTAATATAGCTGCCTAAATTGGTTGTGTTTTTGGAATAAAATTTAAAGAGAACTTTTCGAAGCAAATGGTGTCACAGGTTCCTGGAGCAGATTGCTCTCCAGGTAGAGCCTGCCGGTTTAAGTCCTTCAGTAATTAATGGGAAAGGATCCCGCGTTAATTGACTGCTTCAGGAAAAGGAAGTGTAATGCCTCCTTATTAATCACGGAAAGGAAACGTGGAACACGGAGGCACCAAAATAATTTCGTTACCGATTGAGAGATGTTAATTAATGAGAAGAACAATGGAGGAAGAAATTAGCCGCATCATGCATTGCATGATGGAGGAGAGTGTCACAAGCGTCTTACTCAGACGGTGCCTGCTCCCTAGTCTCAGCCAGCGCTCTGGATCCTGGAGTTTTTGTAGCACCTTGATTTAAAGGCAGTCCCAATTTATAGGTCTCATGAAAACCCTAGTGAACGCGTAAACCGTGCTATATATAAATTCCCAAATTATTTTCAAATCTTTTCATTTTATTTTTAATGTTTAGAGGTGCACTTACACGACCAAAGAACTCTGTTGAGCTCTCGGTCTAAAAGCAGTAGAAAGTAAACTGACTGAAGGTCATTCATGGCGGAAAAGTTGAGAGAACGGATGGGTCTTCTGTTGTTTCCAGAAATATCTGATGTTTATTTGTGAGGATGTAGAAAAGAATTCCAGAAGGATAAGCCTTGGAGAGAGTTTCCCACCAACCATTTCTGTTATTACAAAAAAAGCAAGCAGGCACCAAAATGCCATTTGACATAGGACTTTTATACCGCTACTTGGGATACTGTTTCCAACATCCATCGTTCACAGCTCCGTGCTGGTAGCCCCATTCTGTCTCACTTTCCGTCTCAGCGGGAAAGTGAGGATGGACAATACCACCTAATATGGTGTGCCTTCATATGTGTTTTTTAAATATTTTGTATCTTTCTCATTGTTCTTTTCCCGGAGGGCAAAGGTGAAGCATTGGCAGAAGCCTACAATACATTTTTTGACAGAAGCAAAGCAATATGGCCATGGGATGTCGACTTTTGTTGTTTGGTTAGGCAGTATGGTAAGGATAATGATGAGCTGCAGGGTGGATTAGCGATTATGTTTTTTTCTTCAGTTAAATTTTTTTCTTCAGCACAAACCAGGTCAGTTCAGGCCTTGGTAGTTGGGTCTTGCTCATAATCTGTATAGTTTTCTAAAGGGAATAGATTAATATCTCAAATACATTAGAGAACATGAACACACTTATACAGAATCTCCTCACTGATATAGAAGTGGTCAATTTATTACATTACAGAATGTGAACATCACGGTATGCAATTTTCTGAAAAAAATAGAGGTAATTTTACTCTTGTCTACAACAGTACGCATGATTACCTGTATACTATATACAGTTTCCATAAAGATATAGAGGAAGTTGATCTGGCAAAGTAATATATATGGCTACAATTTTCTGATCAATGTAGAGGTCCAAGGTCAGGCACAATAATGCATGTGGCTACATAGATCATATATGTTAGAAACTGGGTTTCTGGTTGGCAGAGGTATACACCCTGTCCAAACAGGAACCACACTCCTAGTCAGTGCACACCAGATACACGCCATTAATTAACCTGTGCGAGCCCTCTTGTAGCTTGTACAGAGCAGGCAGGCTTAACTTAAAAGGCAATGGGTAAAGTATTTGTGCAACACTTAAAACAGTAAAACTGTGAAAACACCACACAAAAAGGATCCTCTGGTTGGAAATATAAAGCTCAATTTAATTGTATTGTATTGTATTATAATACTATTTATATAGTGCTTACTACCACTAACGAGGCATCATAGCGCTTTTCGGCGAGTAGCACTCTACTCCGGAACTCAAGAGGAATTAGTGGTGGATTAGTATAGGGAAACATGAGTTCAGTTTTAGTGTTTTTATGAGTTAATTTGAGCAGAGAATATTTGAGTTTACTAGTTGGATTGACTAGAGCAATGGAGGGATAGAGGAGGGAAGAATTCAGATGTGTTAATTGGGAGTTTATAGTAAAAGGATGAGGCTTGGGGTGAGTAAAGGAGAGATGGAGGAGGGAAGAGACTGTGGAAAGGGTTAGGGGGATCATAGTAGCAGGAGGGGCTTTGGATGAGTTAAAGGTGAGACACATGAGGGATAATTTAGTAGTACTGTTTGGGAGATCATGGTAGTAAAGTGAGGTTTGGGTGAGCTAGATGTGGAAGAGGAGAGAAGAGCATAGGCAGTGCAGTTTTTTTAGATGAAAGTAGTAGAATGTGTTTGGGATGAGTCAAGTGGGGATGGAGGATAGATTGATAGAGACATGTCATATGGTGATGGGTAGACAAAGTAAAACTTACAAGAGAGTAAACTTATATTATTTTCATTTATTTCTAATTTTTTATATATATATATATATATATATATATATATATATATATATATATATTTAACCATCAATCATTACAAAGCACCCGAGAGGCGATATTTACCAGCTTCTCGTAGCAGGAATGATGCCGGCACCATCCATCGATTTGAAAGGTAATTTATTTTCTTATTTCATGTGAAGTACAATGTGCATAGTGCTATCCAGACAAATATATATACTTTTTTAATCATTATTTTATTTTTCATTAATGTATTTATTTCATTATTATCATTTTTTACTTTAATTTATTTATTTATAATTTGAATTTTATTTATAGATTTTCTTATATTTATTTTTATACACACACATATACACATACATATACATATTTAATTGTGAGTAAATATACATTTGTCAAACAGGTTTAAAGAGTATGTGTGTAATTTATTGTTATGACATAGTAGAAATACATATTTCCTAAAGAACTATACATATCTAGAATATACAAATATTCAGATAAAAAATATTTATCAACACTGGCATAAGCAGTTCATTGCTGTTTAAATATGGTGGTTATGAAGGAAAGAGCCAACTCTTGAGTAGTCTGCTGAAGACAAGATAGTTATCCGTGGATCTTATATTTGGGGGAATGAATTCAATAGTTTGGGTACTTGCAAGGTATTTTGATTCTGATAAAAAGTGTTTGTGTTCCATGTATAGCTTTGTGGTTGATACAAAGAAGCTTGAAGGTAGATCATCTCGCAATGGGTAACCAGTGTAGTGCTCTCAAGGCAGGGGAGATGTGGGCTTGTGGCTTTAAATGTAATAGTAGTCTGGCAGCGGAGTTTTAAGTACGTTGTAGTTTTTTCATAATAGAGATGATCCATGGTAGAGGTCATTGGCATACTCCATTCTGGATAGTACAAGAGAGGTAGTAGCCTGCACCTTGTGTGGAAATCCGAGGTGGGGGTAGATGCGTTGCAGAGTCTTCAAGGTGATGCAGCTTGTTTTTGCTAATTTGTCTACTTGGGCATTCATTGTAAACTTGGAGTCCATGGTAATTCCATGGTTTTTTACTTCCTCAGATAATTGAGGAGGTGGTCCGAGATGATCAGGCCAGGAGCACAGTGTGTCATAATTTTTTCCAGTCACCACATATGAGTATTTCCATTATGGAGGCATTTAGTTTGAGATGGCTCCAAGTCATCCACTGATCAACAGCTCTGAGGCAACTGAAGATTTGTGAGTTTTCAATGTCTTTGGGGCATTCCAATTTAAGTAGTATTTGTGTGTCATCTGCAAAGTTGTAGCATGTGAGTTGAAAATCATTGATCATTTCTGGTAATGAGATCATGTAGATGTTGAAAAGCAAAGGTGAGATGATTGATCCTTGGGGGAACCCCTGCTTTTGTGAGGTAGGGTTTGTAGGAGAACGGGGGAGAATAGATAATATTAGTTCTGTTTTGAAGGTAGGATGTAATCCAGTCGAGAGCAGTCCCTTCTATGTCAGCTTCGTGGAGTCTTTGAATTAGGGTGTCATAGTCAACCGTATCAAAGACAGCTGAGAGGTACAAGAGAAGTAGTGTAGCAACTCCATTGTGGTCGACTGTGTTTTTAAGATCATCCCAGATTGCTATGAGTGCCGATTCAGTGCCTCTTCCTGGGCGGAGTCCAGTTTGGTAATCTGAAAGTATGGAATTGTCTTCAATGAATTGTAACATCTGGGAGAATGCTGCTCTTTCTATCAGTTTGCCTAGGAAAGGTCCATTTGAGATTGGTCTGTAGTTGTTGGGGTCCTGCGGGTCTAGGTATGTTTTCTTTAATAATAGACGTATGCATGCCTTTTTCAGGTGTTGAGGAAACTTTCCTGTAGTTAAAGAGTTGTTGATGATTCTTCTTACAGGTGTGGCAGCAGAAATAGATAAAATAATGTTCTTAAAGATGTGTGGTGGACAAGGGTCATAAGGGCAACCGGAAGGCCTGCTTGCTTTGACCAAATCCATATTTTCACCTTGTGATATTTCTGATGTAGGTTTAATGCGACTAGGCCAGTGGTCATAGCTTTTGGATGGGGCATATTGGTTTTGTAAAACCAAATATTTAGGTCCCTAAAAAGGCATAGATTTGAGACAGTATCTAGAAAAGCGTCTGGGAATGTTGAGTAGTTAGGTTGAGGTCTGTAAAGGAGGAGAAAGTTACAGGAGGGAGATGGAGTAGGGTGACATCGGGTGAGGAGTGCTTCACAATCTTGTATGGAAATGTTGCCTGTTTTACTGAGATTTATTGCTTGTTTGAATATTATTGCTAGTCCACCTCCTCTCTTGCCTATACAGTTTTGTGTGAAGCCTGGAGGAACGGCTTCATGCATTACTGGTGCCATATCATCTCCCAACCATGTTTCTGTTATGAATAGTAATTCAGGTTGTGTGTCTGTGAACTGGACGTAGATGTGGTGCTTGTTTTTTGAGAGTGATCAAGAATTTATAAGCAGGCAGTTTAGAACGAGTGTGTTAGTGGTGGCGTTGTTTTGTTTAGGAGAAGGGTAAGCAGTATATTTTGAGCTTGTAGCAGGTGTGTTGTTAGTTGTGATAACTGTGTGAGGGTCACAATAGTCCTGTTTTTCAGTATAGTGTCCCTCTTTCAGCAGTCTTAGGAGGCATTTTGTTGGGTCTGTGTGTGTCGGAGGTGGACTTGGTGACTGAGAGAGACATTAAGAGTGTACATTTTTTTGTAGGTACAACAAAAACAAGAGGCACTCAATATATTTCCACAAATAATTAGAGTAATGCAAAACCATTCAACAATTCATTGTCAATAACCAAAATCATTACATAATAACTCCAATATCACTACAGTAAAATACAAAGAAATGTATTCAATAACAGATACAGCTATGTTATAATTATCAGTGTCAGTATCCTCAAATGTAATATCAATGTCCATAAGTTCATTCCGGATAGCTATGTGATGTGTTCATCCAGTCCGTATTCATGTATCAGTAGTGAAAAGTATACGATCCTTCCTTCCACGATATTTGTCCAATATGTTATTGAATTTGATCCTATTACCGCAGCCAGTATTATACAGTTTGATCTTGTTACCACAGCCGCAGCCAACACGTGTTTCGTCCGGGGATTAACCCCGTTCACTTCCTCAGGGCTGCAGGTTGCATCATAAAAAATATTTGTAAAGATATAAATATCAGGAATCCAATTAGAGATATAGAACCATCACCAATCCACCAGTGGGTGAGATGGAGATAAAAGAGTCAAACACTGAAGTAGGCATAATAAGGAATATTAGTTGCGTGCATTATGACACATAAGTTATTTTTAGATGAAGATGATATAGACTCATGACATTTTTTTGTAGGTTAGCCTTAATATGTAAGAGACAAGAGGATGCTAAGTTGTTGAGAGTGGCATGTTGTTTATTTTGTTTGTGTCTGCTTAGTGTGGAAGGAGTATGGGTTGGGGTGGTGGAGGAGCATGTGGATCATAATGTAAGGCTCTAAATTGTGCAATGAAAGGCAGGTGAATGAATGTTGCTGTGTTGGGGTGCTTGTGGTAGATGTTTGTGAAGAGTGAGAATGTAGGGGTAAAGATAGG
Organism: Pleurodeles waltl; assembly: GCF_031143425.1. Lineage (NCBI taxonomy): Eukaryota > Metazoa > Chordata > Amphibia > Caudata > Salamandridae > Pleurodeles > Pleurodeles waltl. Next base: position 681,874,278 of record NC_090449.1, on the reverse strand, counting down.
TCAGGATTTGTATTCTTTATGTAGTCATGAGGGTGGGAGTGGGTGTGATGGAAAGTATAATGAACGTTTTTGTTATTTTGATGTTTTGATGTGTGTGGTCTGTATTGTTTTTGTGGAATAGTGAGAAGGGATATTGATGTAGTGTTTTTCTGTGAAAGATTTGTGTGGGCGTTAGTGTTGGAGAGTGATATTAGAGTATTACAGGGGGTGTTGATGTTTTTTGGAGATGAGTGTATGATGTGTGTAAGAGGGGATGGATGTGTGTCAGGGGAGTGTGTGTTAGTTGTGATGACCGGAAGAGGTAATATGTGTGGTTGAGTGGAGTGTGAGGGTTGTATGGGTCTGTGTAATTGGTGAACAGAGGGGAAGGGTGTTTGTAGATAATGTTTTGGTTTAGGTATTGCCATGATAAAAGGTGGTCTGTGTGGAGCAAATAGAGGATAGTGCTATTGGTTTGTATGAACAGGGATTGTGTACCTGGATGCCTGAAAGTAATATATAATGTGGTTTTGTGTTGTGTGGGCGATGGCAGGTTGTGTTAGTGAGAATTAAGGTGTTTTACTGTTGTAGTTGTGGTGGATATGTGTATAGGTGTGGTATATGGTTTTGTTGTTGATGAGAGATTGCAATCTGTATGAGGTCAGTTTCTGAAGCAGGAGTTGGATGTCTTTGCTGATAAAATGTTTGCATGTTGATGGATGCGTAGGGAGTAAATTACTTTCTGATAAAAAGAAAATTGGTCAGCGTTTCTGACCCTAGGCCCTACCAGTCCCTAACAGGCCCAAACAGGCAATTACCCTTGTCCTCTCTTCCCTCAGCTGAGATGCCCAGGCTGAGACGCCATGAGCCCTAGGCTTAAATAGCCCTACTGGCCAATGGAAACCTAGTCGTAACCCTAACCAATCAGATTCGTAACCCTAAATCTCACAATAAATGGGAGACCCAACCCTATTCACCAATCATACCCCTAATCCTGACAGACAATCACAACCCCAACCCTAAAACCAGGAGCCAATAGGAATCTCAACCCTAGTGCCAATCACAACCCCAACCCTAAAAACCAGGAGCCAATAGGAATCTCAACCATAGTACCGATCACAAACCCAACCCTGAAAGCCAGGAGCCAACAGGAATCTCAACCCTAGTACCAATCACAGACCCAACCCTAAACACTAAGCCAATATAAAGACCAACGCCAACAACCTATCACACCACCATATGCAACAATCAATAGAAACCTATATAAGGGCCAAGTTAACTGAAGCCCCAGCCCCTGTGGGAAGGGAGGAGGCAGCTGCTGCTCTATTCAGAATCTCCTTGGATACAGACAGGCTGAATCCACACTTCCAAGCTAGCAGAGTCTACTTTCCAGATGAGGGAGATATTGTAAAATAAAACACTGAAATAATGCTTGTCGTGTACTCAGAAATTTGGCTTTTTCAAGAAACAGATTAAGCAAGCTCCTAAACACACTCTGGTTAGCCACTGAGGTGTATGTAGCCATTTTACTTAAAAAAGAAGGGGGGGCTTTATACAGACTTTTGCCACAAACTAGGACAAAATAAGATTTTTCAGTCTTTTGTCACCAACTAGGACAAAACAAGATTAATATGACAAAAATCTAATAGGTGGAAGTTGAGATATGATTTTTTAAAGATTATCTGCAAATATAGGCCCATATTTATATTTTTTAGTGTCGCCTTTGCACCGCTTTTTGACGCAAAAGCGGTGCAAACATAAAGTTTGCGCCTCTTTTGCATAAAAAAGCAGCACAAATGTGGCGCTAAAAAAGTATAAATATGGGCCATAGTCCTTAGAAACTTGAAGCGCCAACCAGGACCATCTGGTCGCACTAGACCAGGGTTAATCTGAAAGTTTACGACCACGATGGACCCCAGGCTGGCTACAGGGACCCAATTTGTCCTACTAAAAAAGTACCTTGTGTGGAGGGTTGCGTCAACGTCGAAAATCTGATGTGAGGAGCAGAGGGAAGGATGCATAGGTTCCAATCCACGCAGTCAGGGATGCATCATTGTTGAGCCGCGCAGTCATCAATGCGATGTCCTCAAGCATTGGTGCAACGTCAAACCCCTTGTAATGAAGGCAATGCATTGTCGTTGAGCTGCACAGTCAGCAATGCGAAGGTGATGCGTTGAGACTGAGGGGGATGCACCAGGTATGAGCTGCGCAGTTGGTACTTTTACGTCATTGTTTTAAGCAGCAGCTGCGATGCATATCAGTTGAGGAGAAATGCAATGATTCCGAAAGGCTCAGTGACAATGATGGATTGATTTCTGTAGAAACAGATGCAGAACCCATTTCCAAGGGTTGGGACTGCATTGGCACCACTTGAGAGGGTAGAGAGTTGAGTGAAGTCTTTGATGTCCCTGATACTTCAGAACAGGAGGCAAGCCAGAAAGGCCTTCGAGTCACTGTAGTTCTGGGGATGTAGAGATGCAGGTCCAGTCCTTTTCATTCCCAGGCAAGGATGGCAGCATAGCAGGCACAGCAAAGCAGGAGTCCAGGAAAGTCCAGCAGAGTTCCAGCAGATTGATAATCACTTTAGTACAGCTGTCCTTCTTCCTGGCAGAATGTCCTCATGTCCAGAATTTGATTTGGGAGGGTCAGAAGTCCAGTTTTGATACCCAGTGGTGCCTTTGAAGTGGGGTAGATTTCATGGTGAGGCCTTTGAAGACTATATAGTCCCTGCCCTTCCTGCCCTGGCTCCAGACACACAACAGGGGGTTATGCAGCCCTTAGTGAGGGCTCAGGACCCAGCACATTCATGTGTGTCAACTCCATCCTCCAATCCTGCCCAGGATGGGCCACCAACATGTAGATGGCCACTCAGTCACACCTAAGCTCTGTTTGTGTGTGGCTATCTTGAGGGAGAGCACAAGAACCCAGCTTCACCCACCAGATGTGTATTCAGAGACAGGCAGAAGGCACTAAGGGCCAGATGTATGAAAGCATTTTGCATTCGCAAACGGTGTGAATGCCCGTTTGCGAATGCAAAATGCCATTTCAGAATGTATGAAATACTTTCTGAACACAATTTTAAGGAATCGCTAAAATAGCGATTCCTTAAAATTGCGACCCTGTTTAGAAAGTCGCAAATTGCGACTCTCTAATATAGAAATCGCAAATAAGGATTCCTTATTTGCGATTCCTTAGCACATGTATAAAGCAATTCCTAAATGCGATTTTGGCATTTAGGAATCGCTAATTACCACCAAGATGAACTTGGTGGTAACCATGTGCAAAATTTAAAAATGCATTTAAAATGCATTTTTAAATTGTACATGTAAAGCACACATGCCCTTTTGGCATGTGTGCACCTTAAATGTCCCTAAAAAATGTTTTGGGGTGCAGCAGAGGGGGCCTTAGGCCCCCAGCACCCTGGGGTTTTGTATTTCCAAAATTGCGATTTCTGGTTCAGAAATCACAATTTTGGAAATGCAAAAAATTTGCAGATATGGGCCAACAGCCCCATAGCTGCGAATGGGGCCTGTATCGCAATTTGCGATTCGGTAATCGCATTTGCGATTTTTAAGAAATCGCTATTACTGATTCGCAAATGTGATACATGGCACTTTGCGAGTCAGAAATAGAGATTTCTTAAAAATCGCTATTTCCAAATCGCAAATGGCCTTGGTGATACATCTGGCCCTAGATGATTTAAAGTAAGAAAATGGCAACTTTCTGAAAGTGGCATTTTTAGAATTACAATTTAAAATCCGACTTCACCATAAGTTGTGATTTTAAATTGTGATTCCAGAGATACCAAACTTGGGGGGGTCCCATCTCCTCCTAATTGGAAAATACACTTATAGCATGTAATAAGGCAATTCCAAGGTTAATCTATGGGAGAGATAGGCCTTACAATAGTGAAAAACGAATTTAAGAGTTTTTCACTGCCTAGGCATGGAAAACCTAAGAGTACCTTTCCAACATTTTAAAAACGCTGCACCCTGCCCTTGGAGATGTCCAGGGCTTACTTTAGGGGGTGACATATGCATTCAAAAGGAAGGGTTTGGGCCAGGCAACGGGGTTAACTTGTCAGGTCAACATGTCAGTGTAGAACTGCACCCACAGGCTCTGCATTGGCAGGCCAGAGTTATATTTAAAGGGCTACTTAAGTGGGTGGCACAATCAATGCTGCAGACCCACTAGCAGCATTTAATGTACAGGACTGGGCCCATGTAGTGCACTTCACTAGGGACCTATAAGTAAATTAAATATGCTAATTGTGGATAAGCCAATCGTAACATATTTTAGGGAATGATCACATGCACGTTAGTGTTGGTCAGCAGTGATAAATTGCCAAGGGTGCTAAATCCAGCAAAAATGAGGTCAGCAAACAGGAGGTCAGAATGAGAGAAATATCAGAATTGGCATGAGCAGGCAGAAATGCCACTCAGGAAGGGAGTGGGACACTGCGCTTGGTCTCCACAGCTGGAAGTTTGCATGTCAGTGCACACCACCACTCCTGCTCCACTTGTTGACGTGGATGATGCTGGCCCCACCCCGCCCTACGAAAGCGGAAAAATAAAGGGATAATAAAAAAAAAATGCAAATAGTACTGGTCAGGCACAGTAGGCAGGGTTTGCCCCTTTCTGCTTCTCAGCTGTGCTGCTTAAAATAATGCAGATTAACATAAAGAAATTTCAAGTTAAATGAATGTATTTTTAAGAGTGCAAAAGCATAAAGTTAGATTTTTGGCTGTGTGCTGACACAGGGCATGTGTTCACCGTGCACAGATCCTGTTCCAACTAATTTCTTTTAACAACTGTTATTATTTTCAAAGCACAAAATCAAAGCTTACGAATGTTAAACAATATGAAAGCACAAGGTAGCATTTCTCTTTACCTGAAATGGACCATTTTTCTCCTAATAGTTTCTTCCATTCCGTCCTTCTGAGAAAAAGTATTAGAAATAACATTGTGATTATAATTTTTAAAAAAACATTATGACCATTTCCTACCGACGTTATATAAATCTAAAATATTTTGCAAACTTTGCAAATGTGTTGCTAATGGCTGCTTTACAATGACGTCCCTGCTCCCACTGCTTGGTATATATGCAGAAACCCTCTTCCTAGCGCACAATATTTCGCGATCATTAGTCATGTGGTTCTCGCCACATTGTATTTTTTGTTTCTTGTTAATTATGAAAGATAGGTGATTTGTTCAAGTTTAATCTTCCTAGTCTCCTGGGAGAAAATTACCGAGAAACAAAGACATCCGGAATCAAAGGTGAGCACATCTAATGTCGAGGCGGCTAGGGAATTAGCACGGCAGAGCCAAACAAATTAAAGGGCAAGTGTATTCAATGATTCTTTTACAGCCCGACAGTATATTACCTTGGCTTTCTTTTAATGCACAGACTATTTACAGGCAAAGTCATAGTCCCACACTACCCACCACCTCAGAGCAGGTGGTATTGTCTTCATTAGGCTTGTCCTGTTGTGTTAACGAGGTTTTCCTTAAAGAGACCCAGTCATAAATGAGATGATATTAGTGACCAACAAAAACATAAAAGACCTTAATCTAAAGTGAAAAGAGGTCAAGGAGCTTGATGTACTATTTATGGAGAGATCGAGGGACGGGCCTGGTAAAAAGTCTATCACTGCGATGCAGATGTCCCTTGGCCTGGGACTGTACTGTGCAAACTGCACCGCGCTTGAAACCTTATTGTTGTTGTGGCACTGATACTGCATGGGAACGTAATAAAAATGAATAAAAAAAGAATAGAAGCAGAGTGTGCCGGCATACTGTAACTGGAAGTGTCAGGATACTGGGATAAAATTCAGTTCCCCTACTGCTTGTGATATTCATCTACATTTGGAGAACATGAGTTCAATAGAAATACAAAAACAAAATGATTATTTTCGCATTCTAAATATAATCACGTTTGCAGCACAGGCAATGCAACTGTCCAAAACGTTCCATCATAGCTAGGTATATAGGGGCATCTTTACAAGAAAGTGGCACATCAGTCCCCATACGCCTCTTTTCTTGTGTCGCTACTGATAGAGCATTCCTCCCTAATATTTTACCTGTATTTGAACGCTCTTTAGGCCGATGAATCTTTTGACCAAGTGAGACTCTCTTCACCCGAGATCAGTCAATTTAATCAAATCAATAATCAATAACGAACATAAGCAATACCCTGATCAACATAACACTTATCAATTAATCCAGAATACATTTCGGCGAACCATGACCTTTCGGTCATGAATAACCACACCAGTTTATTCAAAGTTAATGAATTTATTTCCCTATATTAACAAAGCTAGCACAATATAGATGTGTCTCAACACCAAATGATAAACGTAAATGAACATTAATAGCTGTCCATAACGACGAAACAGGTGCAATCTATGCAGCATTTGAATAACAAGGCATTCGATGATAGCAATGCAAATCACTAAAACTATAATCTGTAATGAGCTAATTGCATACATTTAGTCAGCATAACAAGGTCTCAAATTGCATCGTGCAACAAAAGGAATCCTCATCTAACCTCAAATTAGCATCGGCATGTGGGACTTCATGCAAAAACAATTTAGCAACATTAATTTAGAAAACTCCTAACTAGGGATCTTATCAAAAATCAGCAGTTGGTTACCTAACAGAAACACAATGCAATTGTACAATTTCCTTTCATATTTACCAATTACAATCAGCATTCAAGGAAGTCTTCGTCTCACAGGTACCGTTTCTCGATCAGCATGGGACGGGGCAAAGGGGCAAGGTGGATGGGGCAATTGCCTCACGGCGGCAAAATAAAACTACTACTTCATGCAAAGGGATCAAAGTTAACGTCTCTAGGGCAAGAATCATTTAAAGTCTCTTTCTCTCGATTAGAGAAAGCATCAAAGTCTCTTTCAAAATGGCGTCGTAGCAAGATGGCCCATAGTAGCTGCAAAGTCTACAAAATGGCGGGATGTCCAATAATGGCCACTTTCCTCTCGTGCACCTGGTTTTTATAGACAACAGTTCAAATCCAATAGGGTCTTCCATTGGAGGGTTCATAGGTTGGCTTCAAATTGTCCAATCAAAAACAACAGTTCTCAAGCTTTTACTTAAGCATACATTATCCTTGGAGACGGGTACGCAAGTTGCAACATTTTATACCAATTAACTCACTTTCAGAGCTTCCATTGTCCGCACCTGCAGATTGACCTTGGAGCAAAGAGAAAAATGCCAGGCTGGCACGAAACCTTAAGATAAGCATGTGAACGATCTCAGTGGAAAAGTACAGCTTCAAGCAAAAATACACGTTTATTAGCACATTGGAAAAATACGAGCATCTAAACCGTGAGACCAGGCAACTAGGCCAAAGCCTCCACTAAAGTAATGCTAAGCTAAAGCATTTCAAACGAGCAAATCATAGCACACGTTTACGATTATGTCAGATTCGTGCAATTCTAATACATCACGTTATATAAAGCACGCTAATAAATGTTGGCAAACTACTCTGAGGGCACATTTTGTCCCCGTACAATCTTTATTAGTTCGGTTAAAGTCACACATGATTATTTCAATACTACGTTTAAGCGCTAATAAATGTAAAACCTTCATTTCTGCGTCATCAATCCCTCCTCTGATGACTACTTGTCATCACACAAACTATTGCCACAAATTTTATTCCATTAAAATTCTGTCAGTTCTCTTTTCCTTTTAGTTCCCCTAGTTTTCGCTTTGTATTCTTCTGCCATTCTTTTCATCATTTTCTCTTCCTTCCTTCTTTTAATTCTTGCCATAATCATTATTATTCCCCTTTTTATTCCCCAAATTCCAAATATGCAAATTAGTACTATTAGAATTCCCTGTATTATTTTTAGTAATATTCCATTCCAAATGCCACCAAGCCAATTTCCCACTGAAGCAAGTCCTTTTCCAACCTTCTCCCACACTCCTGGTTCTTTCAATTCCTTCAAATCTGCACTCTCTTTTGTTAGATTAGCAAGCATAGTTTTAATTTTCACACTGTTGTCGGGAATATACGTGCAACAGTGGCGCGCACCAAGCATTTTGCAAACGCCGCCATCCTTTGCTAAAAGAATGTCTAAGGCAAGCCTAATTTGAAGAGTCATAGCTCTTTCCGCTGCAAGTTCAGCATCTATCAGGATTATAGCACCTGAAAACTTTGTCAACATGTTATCCACTATAGTAGACAACTTTCTTATTTTGATGGAATTCAACACAACTCCCAATGAAGGAATCATGGCTCCAAATATATCTCCTACCACAGCAGCTGCGGTCTCTCTTTTCTGGATACGATGGGATCCAGATGACTTTGGAATCATCAATAGGTCATCCAGTTGATAAACCTTTGGGAACACTATACCCAAATAACATCTTCCCCACCATCCTTTCGGAAGACGATAATAGGCATTATACCCACAAATGTAATATACACCTGGTATGACAGGGTCAAGTCCGTTCATCATGAATGTCCATTTGGCCTTAAAGATAAACGTATGTTTACACTCACTCGCTCCTACGAAAATGTTGTCATAATAAGATTCACCTCGATATATACAAAATTTCCCTACATGCCAAGCATCTAAAGCTATTCTCCCTTGTGTTTTTATTGCGGCAAAATCATAATGATCTACTGAAGTCCTCTTACTTAGCTCCTTTTCTAATTTCGCATTCATTTGTGCCCTTCTATCATCTGTGCGATCTAAAAAGCTTATTTCTACTGCAGAGAGCGAGCAGGTAAGGTTTTCCCTATGAGCGTGAGCCGTTTCAAAAGGTTGCATTGGCTCGAAAAATTCCCTCATTATTTTAGCATCCCAATCTCTAGCAATCTGACTTAGCTGCGCTATTATAGGAACATATGCAAAGGTAACATCATAATTTGAGTAAAAATACTGTATGTTAGTTTGACCATAAAATCTAGAAGTTACTATACTACATGTAATCCCGTATGTAAGAGGCATGTGGTGATAAGTCACCCCTTCCTTTACTGATGTCGGTATCTGTGTACACACATAACAATCTTTCGCATCCATAGTCTCAACATATTCTGTTAGCAAGCGATAGAAAACATTATACGAAAGTTCCTTCTTATCATGCAAGTGTCTCTCATCTAATTCTAGTCTTTTCAATGCGGTTAGTTCAGTGACAGTGACAGGAGCAAAAGTAGAAGCACCAATTCTCTCATCCTCACCCTTTCCACGTGTAGCAAGCACTATTCCCACTATTATTAGTACACATGCAATTATCAAGCCTATACACGCATATTTACAATATTTCACTCTACTGTTTTGTGTAGCCATGATCTGTATAGAATCAGAGAGCTAGAAGCACTTATAAAGAAACTATTTAGCAATTCAGTTACAAAGCTGAGCAAGCGCAATGTTCACACAGTTTTCTTCAAGAGGCCAGTCACTTATCGGTTAGCAGCATTTGTCTCAATTCGGCAATAACTCAGTCTTTTATCAGTTCAGCAAGTGTCTCATCCGGTTTAGCAATGTCTCAGCTGGTTGTATCACTTTAGATTGTAGCAAGCAATGTCATTTATCACCCTTTCAATCAACACTGTCCATAAAACTTTTCTTTTCTATTGGTATCTCTTCTTCTTCGTTCTCGAGGCTTAGAGATACAAATTCGTCAGTCCAATCGTCATTGACTGCATAGGCCCATTCTGGACCGGAATATCTCCTGTTCGGTATCCTTTTCCTTTTCAATTTTGCTTCTCTTTTCGATTCTGCTTCACTGGTACTTTCCTCTTTGGCCAAGTCTTTTCCTTCACTTGAGGTTGGTACCACGACAGACACTTCCTTTCTTTTCTCTTTCACTTTTGGCCTTTCTCCGTCGTTCAAATTTTCTCTAGTTCTTTGTTTTACTGGTGATATACTTAGTCTCCTCTTTGCACCGTGTCCACTTGATGGACTTGCGATCTTTCCAAGAAGTTGGAACAGTTTCGTTCTGTTCTGCCTTATCCCCTCCTTCTGGGGAATCAATCACGTTCTCTTTTTCTTTTTCTGTACCGTCTGCTTCTGGGAAAGCCCTCCTCTGATCAGGCTCTCCTGCTTTTTCACCTCTTTCGAGCCCTTCGTCACCGTTACTTTCTTCAGACTCTTTATCACTTTCAGCTGCTTCAGGCTCTTTGTCACCTTCAGCTGCTTCAGGCTCTTTGCTACCCTCAGCTGCTTCAGGTTCTTTGTCACCTTCAGCTGCTTCGTCGCTGTCTGAGGTTTCTCCTTGGTCTTCCCCAAGTGTGTCTGTTGCTTCGTCCTCAGAGAATATCTCTCTCTCTCCTGTTTCTGCCTGTTCGCTTTAAGTTCGGTTTTGCTCTGTCTCAGCGCTCAGCACTGTTTTATCAGGCACTGGCAGTTTCAGCGCTTCAACTTCCTCATCTGTGGGACACAATACTTTCTTTGTGGTACTGGCGTGAATCCAGTTGGGAACTCCCGCACACTTCACAGCGGTAGTTGTCGTCAGGATCACTTGGAAAGGGCCTTTCCAACGGGGTTCCAGACACGACTTCCTCACGTGCTTCTTTATCACGACCCAGTCACCTGCTTTCAGTGTGTGTCCTGGACCTTGAATCGGTGGCAAGGTGGTCGCTTCCACCTGGTGAGAGAAAGAGCGAACCACGTCAGCCAGACCTTTGCAGTAGTCTAACACCATATCATCTGTAATATTCAAAAGCGCGTTTGCGGGAACTGCAGGAAGTCTCATGGCCCTGCCCATGAGAATTTCGTGCGGGGACAATCCAGTCTTTCTGTCAGGGGTGTTTCTCATTGACATTAACACCAAAGGCAATGCGTCAGGCCATTTCAAATTTGTCGATGCACATATTTTTGCCATTCTTGATTTCAGTGTACCATTCATCTGCTCCACCAGTCCTGAGGCTTCAGGGCGATAGCTACAATGCAGTTTTTGCTCAATGTTCAGCGCTGCGCAAAGTAACTTTATCACCTCGTTATTGAAGTGACTTCCTCTATCTGATTCTAAAGAGATCGGGAATCCGAAACGTGGTATTAACTCCCTCAGCAATAGCTTTGCAACTGTAAGGCTGTCATTTCTACGTGTGGGGTATGCTTCAATCCAGTGACTAAAAATGCACACAATCACCAACACATACTTCAGACCTCCATGCACAGGCATCTCAATGAAGTCCATCTGCATTCTACTAAACGGGCCGCTCGCCCTACCAATGTGGCTCGCGTTCACAACCGTTCCCTTCCCTGGGTTCATCTGCTGGCAAGTGACACATCGATGGCAAACTGCTTCTGCAGCTTGACGGAATCTGGGGTTAAACCAATCAGTTTTGAACAATCTTATCATGGCATCTCTCCCTAGGTGAGCCTGCCCATGATAGAACCGCGCTAGCTGCGATAAGAGACTATTTGGCAAAACAAATTTTCCCTCATTTGAAACCCATAACTCATCTGGTCTCTTTATACATTGTGATTTAATCCAGGAATCTCTTTCATCCTCCCTGACGTTATTCTGTAATGCTTTTAGTTCATCTATTGTATCTACGACCTTCAAGGCAAATGCTTCAGCTGGTTCGAGTTCTGGTTCACTTATTGAATTCCATTAATCTCTGAGTAATATACAATTCAAGGCACAAAATCTTGCGACTTGATCCGCATATGCATTTCCCAGAGAGACATAGTCCTGTCCTTTTGTATGAGCACTACACTTTACCACTGCAACTTCGGCTGGCATTTGAATGGCGTGTAACAATTCCCTTATTCTCTCCCCGTTTTTCACTGGGGATCCTGAAGAAGTCAGGAAACCTCTCTGTGACCATAGTTGTCCAAAGTCCAGCACAATTCCAAACCCGTACTGACTATCAGTGTAAATGGTGACTTTCATCAATGCAGACAGTTGACATGCTCTTGTAAGGGCTACAAGTTCTGCTACTTGTGCGGAATAGACTCCTTGAAGCCAGGACGCTTCCAAGACACCTGTTACAGTACATACAGCATATCCTGCTTTCAAAATTCCCATCCCATCTCTTAGACATGAACCATCAACGAAAACAATTTGGTCATTTTCATCAAGCTTAGTATCCTTAATGTCAGGTCGAGGTTTTGTGCAAAATTCAGTCACCTGAAGGCAGTCGTGCTCGACGTCTTCAGCGTTCTCAATTTCAGCATTTTCACCAGGAAGCAAGGTTGCTGGATTCAACGTAGTGCACCTTTTCAGCTGCACGTTCGGTGAGCCCAGAATTACCGTTTCATACCTTGTGAGTCTTGCTCCAGTCATGTGTTGCGTTCGGGAGCGGGTCAAAAGTATCTCAACTGAGTGAGGGACCATGACTGTTACTGGGTGTCCCATCACTATTCCTTCACTCTGAGTGAGTCTGATACCAACTGCTGCTACGGCGCGCAAACACCCTGGAAGTGCTGCTGCGACCGGATCCAAAGTAGCTGAAAAATACGCTACTGGTCTGTTTATGCCACCATGGGCTTGAGTCAAGACAGACAAAGAACATGCATCACGTTCATGACAAAACAGTGTGAAAGGCTTTGTGTAATCAGGCATACCTAAAGCTGGAGCCCTGCACATGCATTCCTTTAATTCAATAAAAGCATCCATCTCATCTCCTTTCAGCTCAATTTGATCTAAGGCATCCTTCTGGGTCAGTTTCAGTAGAGGCTTCGCTAGAGTTGAAAAGTTGGGGATCCACTGCCGACAGTAGCTTACCATTCCCAAAAACTTCCTCACCTCCCTCCTTGTCTTTGGTGGACTCATTTGAAGTACACTTGTTATTCTTTCCTTCATTATTCTTCGTGACCCTTTCTCTATCTGGTGACCCAAGTATTTTACTTTCTTCTGACAGAACTGTAACTTGGAAGGAGACACCTTGTGTCCATTCCTTCCCAAATGGTTCAACAGAGCAATGGTATCGGCTGTGCAGCCACTTTCTGTCTTTGATGCGATCAGTAAGTCATCGATGTACTGTACTAGGGTTGACTCGAATGGCAATTCTAATGCTTCCAAGTCTTTCTTTAGAATCTGATTGAATATTGACGGTGACTCAGAAAACCCTTGAGGAATTCGACACCAACTGTAAACTCTGTCTAAGAATTTGAAACAAAAGAGAAATTGGCTGTCCTCATGAAGAGGCACCGTAAAGAATGCTTGTGATAAGTCGATGACTGAGAACCACTCAGCATCGCAAGGGACTTGAAACATTATCACAGCTGGATTTGGCACGACAGGGCAACATTTAATTATGATGTCATTTATTTTCCTCAAGTCCTGTACAATTCGGACCTTTCCACTCGGCTTTATTAGTCCCATGATTGGTGAATTACATGGACTGCTTAACACTTCTTTCAGTACTCCCTGCTTTACAAATTCGTCAATGAGTTGGGCAACTTTCATGAGGGTGTCTTGTGCCATGTGGTATTGTGGTGTCTGGGGAAAGGTTGCATTGGGCTTTACAGTCACTTTCACTGGTTCCACTCCTTTCATCAATCCCACCTCTTTCCCTGTCATATCCCACACTTCCTTCCCGACTGTTTCCCGTAATTCAGCTGGAATATCTTCTTCAGTTATCATCGGGAAAAGGCAAATCAGAGGATACTCTTCATCGACAGTTTCCATCTCATCCCCCTCTACACTGTCCTCTTCTTCCCCATCACTGCTCGTCTGAATTTTAATTCCCTCGTTCGAACACATAATCGAACATCCCAACTTGCACAATAGGTCTCTCCCTAACAGTGCTATCGGGCTTGAGTCACATACCACAAATTTATGTAACCCTTGATAGTTACCGATGCTGACTGGTACCGGATCTGTAATTGGGTTTGTCAGGTGCCTGTTTGCTACTCCCACCACTTGAACTGTTCTCCCTGAGAGTGGCAAATTTGGTACTTCAATGCTCTTAACAGTTGAACGTGTGGCTCCTGTGTCAACCAAGAATGAGACACGATGACCCATGACTCTTCCCTCTACATATGGACCCTTTTGATCAACTTCCAAGGATGCTGCAAGCACACAATCTCCCTCCTCTCCTGAACTTTCACTCTCCCATACATTGTTTATTCCACTCTCACTGTGTAATGGGAACTGTTGTACTGTGCCATTTGTATTCATTACCTGACCCGAGACCTGTGGAGGAACCATCACTTGCTGCTGACTCATTGGTGCCAAAGGTATTTGCATTTGCTGATTAGGTACCATGGGAAACTGCTGTTGCATTGGCTGCATTTGCGTCATCTGCATACGGGGCATCTGCATCTGCTGCGGCTGCATAGGTTGTAATCCCTGCAACTGATTTATTGTCTGAAAATTTGGGTTTGGACCTCTCATTTTCGGTCCCCTCATTGTCTGAAATGCATTGACATCATTGTTTTGCTGACCAACACCTGCACCTTCCTGCACCACCATCGGGCACTCGCGTTTCCAATGTCCGACGATTCCGCACACGTGACACGGCATCACCTTTTTCAATGCCTGCACACCATTCGGAGTCACAACAGTGTTCAAATCCGGACCATTATTCCCAAAACCTCCTCTGCCTCTGCCTCTCGCCTGTGGCTGAAACATCATATTTCCCTGCAACTGCGGCTGCGGTTGCGGTACCTGCTGTTGGAACCCTTGCAACCCTTGCAAACCTTGCAGACCTGTCTGAGCTGCTTTAAGTTGCATCATCATCACTTTCTCCTTCAACTTTTTCTGTTTCACTTCAATTTCGTCGCTACAGTATTTCGCATAATTCAACACCTCATCAATCGGTTTCGACTGCCAACAAATCAAATGCGACTTTATCATCTGACTTATCTCTGATCTCAGCCCTTCCACAAATCTAAACACAAAATGAAGCATGTCCTTCGCCTCTATTGTTTCCGTGCCACTGTAGTTCTTGAACGCCTTCAACAACCTCTCATAGTAACTATGAATCGACTCTTTAGCCTCTTGGGCAGTTCGATCGATCTTCTGCCAATCCACATTTTTCGCGGCAACCTTCGTCTTCAAATGCTCAATCACCTTATAGTACAAGCTCATCACCATAGGTGATGGTGCACCCGTATCCCTGTCTCTCTCCGGTTCACTTGTTGGCCAACCTACAGCTCTTTTGCAATCCTCCCACAAATCTGCCGGAACCACAATCTCAAAGAGAGTGTTCAGATCTTCCCAAAGACATTTTGCAAGCTTCACAAACCTATCAGTCTGTTGATACCATTCAATCGGTTTCTCTCTCAGTTTGGGAAAATCATCCATAAAAGACTGAATGTCGCTTCTGTGCCATGGTACATGTATTAATTTTCCCCCTGCTGTCTCCCTCATTGGTAACATTGTTACTGCATCACTACTCTGTGGTCTTTTCTCGTTGAGCTCTGGAACACTGTCTTTCCTCTTTTCCTTTCTCTTTACCCATCTGCTTTCCCATTTGTCTAAGCACCTCCACACTTGTGCACTCTGCAGCAATTCTCTAAGGTGCGCCTTCATGCCTGCTGACCTCATGTGTTCAAAATCCGTGGTCCCGAAATCCAACCTGTAGCTCCTGCTCAAGTGTTTCGTCTTGTCTATATCAACCCCGTTTTTGTCAGCTATTTCTTGCAAGCTTCTATGTACCTTGTTCACTTCTCTCGTTATCCTGGGACATAGATACCTCAGCTCTTCTTCCAAGTAGGACTCTAACCTATTCACACCCATAGTCCCTTCCACCAATTCTTGTGCTTCCATGTTCAACCTGACCCTATTCAGATAGTCTTCTCCCTTCCCACTGGCTGAGCTTTGTGTGGAATTCAGACTGTTGAACCACTGTGTCAGCTGTTGCGCATTCAACCCCATCAGTGTAGCATTCACATCGACTGCCATTGACGGTTGTGGCAGCTTTTCAGTATTCGATGATAGCGGTATCATCAGTGGGGGACTTGACCTCACCACTGTTGACTGAGCACATATGGGACTAAACTCCATCAGGGACCCAGATCCATTTGGCAGGGCCGCTATCGGAGTTGTTTCTGGAGTGTTTTGAATGCACCTCCTTTCTATCCCGCTCTGCACCATTGATCCTTGACTGCTCATACCTGAATTAGGCTGAATATACAAAGGTACCGGTGGACCTACAGTAATGGGTAGGGATATCGCATCTGCGTTCTGTCCATTCCCCATGTTCTGAGACATGTTCATTCCCAAACTATGGGTCATCATTGCCGGCATGCCCATCTGACTCCCCGTCATCTGAGCATGTGCGGTTCCCCCCTGCATCTGTTTTTGAGGCATCAAAAACTGAGTTGATTCAGCTTGTGCCAATGTTGGATTGTGACCATTTTGTCCTCCCATTACGGTTGGATCTAGAATCATTCCCGTACTGTTGTCACTGCTGTAGTACCTTGGGACCTGCGGCTGATAATTTTCTGCTGGTTTCAATATGGGCACATCTGGATATATTCTCCTAACCTGCGGTATCTGCGGGGTGAACAGTAAACTCGGGTCCTTAGATCCCGATGATGCTCCTGGACTCTGAGTTTCACTGTTCTGTACCGGTGCCGGAGGGGCAGAACTGGTACTTGGACCTTGTCCACTCTCTGCATAAGGTGGTGGACGGTCGTTCAGCAATTGCATGATTAACTCCTCATCCTCTAACTCCTCTTCTCTTCTCAACTTTTCCTCGTCCTCTCTATCTTTGGAACACCTCCCATTTGTCTTACAGGTAGCTTTCTTGCCTGTCGTCTCTTCTTCCTTAGTAATTGCGGGAAACAATTTTATCCCCTGCAATACATCTGACCTCCATACCTTCTGTGCATTATCCCACCTAGCGTCCGCTAGTGTCTTTTCTACCTTCCTTATCCTGGTCTCGAACTTATTTTGCTGTTGCTGTCTAGCCATTAGTTCCCAAATTGCTAGAGCCTCAAACTGTGCTGGCCTTAGAGGTACCTTCATGTCGTACATCGCGAATCTCAAATTCTCTAGGATCCTTATATTGAATGTCCCATGGACCGGGAACGCTACGCTCCCATGTTTCTCTGTCAGCTTGTGCCATTGCTTTAGCCAAAGGCACGGAGCTACCCCTTTTTCCTCCATTACAATGTAAGCTGGTGTACCTTCGCGTGGCGTCTCCTCTCCTACGCTCGCTTTAATGTAAGACTCCCCCTTCATCGCACTCTTAAATGCTTTAAAAAATTTCATTTTCTCGTCTTTTATTTCACAAAGTTTGTAATCAATAGGTGACTTTAATTCCCGGAATACTCTTCGCTTGCCTTTCCCCTTCCAATCGAGCCCCACGGACTGCGTCCAATCCGTGCGCGACCCTTCTCACCAACCAACCTATCCCAGCGCGGCTCCTAGTGACGTCACACTCACACACACTGCGGCTGACCAAGCCTCGCGGCTTGTCCTCCTTCACTCAGCTCCTCTCGTAACAACTTCTGGCATGTATCGCGAGCTACCAAAAATAATAATAAAACAGATCTGTCGGTTTACTACAGGAAGGGTAACACAATCGCTTCAGGACCTTAGGGATTTTTCACTAGCCTCAGCAGTTATTCCATCTTTCTCGGTCCCCACTTTCGCAAGCAAATCTGACCCGCAGACCTACTCTCAACTTGTCAGTGATCTATTCTAGTGCACTTAGAATTTTGTCAAAGCCCGAAGTCGAAGTTTTCTTTCACTCCCTTAACGCACGTACCGACTCGTTGACCACGCCCGATCAACCTATTAAACCGACCAGACCACAACATAAACCAAGTGTCTCATACACTTTTCAACATACTCCGGAGTCTCTTGACCTCGCAGGGCCCGTCTCAACAACAACAACCATGTGGACCTTTTTCTGCACAAAGCGCCACACGCAAATGAAGTTCGACGACTTCCCTACTCTCACACTCGGAGTCGCACCTCCGCTATTTTCTATGAAGTTCGACGACTTCCCTACTCCTACACTCGGAGTCGCACCTCCGCTATTCTCTAAAATCCTCGCAACCTTTTCACACAATCTGCGGCAATAAGCTGTGCAAGCGCAAAATCCTAACTTCACTCATACCATCACTAGTACCGCCAACGCCGATCTCACACCTCCATTCTCTCCATTCGCAAGCTCCGAGATCCCGGGAAAGTCGCGGTGGACCTAGCCCATCATCATTTTCTCAATCTGTTTTACCCAAGAAAAATCTAATTCAACACCATATACCTCTCGAGCGGGGTCCCAAAGTTTAAACCGTTAATTCAACACCATGTATGTCTCGAGTGGGGTCCCAAAAGTCTAAACCGTCCTCTGCTACCATCTACTGATAGAGCATTCCTCCCTAATATTTTACCTGTATTTGAACGCTCTTTAGGCCGATGAATCTTTTGACAAAGTGAGACTCTCTTCACCCGAGATCAGTCAATTTAATCAAATCAATAATCAATAACGAACATAAGCAATACCCTGATCAACATAACACTTAACAATTAATCCAGAATACATTTCGGCGAACCATGACCTTTCGGTCATGAATAACCACACCAGTTTATTCAAAGTTAATGAATTTATTTCCCTATATTAACAAAGCTAGCACAATATAGATGTGTCTCAACACCAAATGATAAACGTAAATGAACATTAATAGCTGTCCATAACGACGAAACAGGTGCAATCTATGCAGCATTTGAATAACAAGGCATTCGATGATAGCAATGCAAATCACTAAAACTATAATCTGTAATGAGCTAATTGCATACATTTAGTCAGCATGACAAGGTCTCAAATTGCATCGTGCAACAAAAGGAATCCTCATCTAACCTCAAATTAGCATCGGCATGTGGGACTTCATGCAAAAACAATTTAGCAACATTAATTTAGAAAACTCCTAACTAGGGATCTTATCAAAAATCAGCAGTTGGTTACCTAACAGAAACACAATGCAATTGTACAATTTCCTTTCATATTTACCAATTACAATCAGCATTCAAGGAAGTCTTCGTCTCACAGGTACCGTTTCTCGATCAGCATGGGACGGGGCAAAGGGGCAAGGTGGATGGGGCAATTGCCTCACGGCAGCATAATAAAACTACTACTTCATGAAAAGGGATCAAAGTTAAAGTCTCTAGGGCAAGAATCATTTAAAGTCTCTTTCTCTCGATTAGAGAAAGCATCAAAGTCTCTTTCAAAATGGCGTCGTAGCAAGATGGGCCATAGTAGCTGCAAAGTCTACAAAATGGCGGGATGTCCAATAATGGCCACTTTCCTCTCGTGCACCTGGTTTTTATAGACAACAGTTCAAATCCAATAGGGTCTTCCATTGGAGGGTTCATAGGTTGGCTTCAAATTGTCCAATCAAAAACAACAGTTCTCAAGCTTTTACTTAAGCATACATTATCCTTGGAGACGGGTACGCAAGTTGCAACATTTTATACCAATTAACTCACTTTCAGAGCTTCCATTGTCCGCACCTGCAGATTGACCTTGGAGCAAAGAGAAAAATGCCAGGCTGGCACGAAACCTTAAGATAAGCATGTGAACGATCTCAGTGGAAAAGTACAGCTTCAAGCAAAAATACACGTTTATTAGCACATTGGAAAAATATGAGCATCTAAACCGTGAGACCAGGCAACTAGGCCAAAGCCTCCACTAAAGTAATGCTAAGCTAAAGCATTTCAAACGAGCAAATCATAGCACACGTTTACGATTATGTCAGATTCGTGCAATTCTAATACATCACGTTATATAAAGCACGCTAATAAATGTTGGCAAACTACTCTGAGGGCACATTTTGTCCCCGTACAATCTTTATTAGTTCGGTTAAAGTCACACATGATTATTTCAATACTACGTTTAAGCGCTAATAAATGTAAAACCTTCATTTCTGCGTCATCACCGTTGCCCCACCTAATGACACCATGGTTGCACCGTATTTGCAATACGGCACACCGTGACATTAGTTAGAACAATAGCGTCATCATTTTAGATGCTATTGTGGCGCTTTGCTGCATTAGCGTAAACATTTTTGACACTAGTGAAGCAATCCAAAGGGGGGTCCATTGATTAAAATGGTTACATTTCTAAATTTTATTTTATTATACATGTTCAATATGTTTGGATAACCTAAAATGCGTATAGAGCCCTACAATCAAACTAAGGTTTCCACCTTGTTATGTATTAATGTAGCAGCCATGTTATGTTTGAGAAATTAATTATGCATAATGCACAACGTATGCATTAATGCACTACTCTTATTTCTGAATCCATTTCAAATTGTAGATTTCCTTGGTATGGTTTTCCCTGACTTTTTGCCTTCTGACCTCCTGCTCTGTGCAGGCGTTAAAAATAACGGAAAAAATAGAACAGTGAAATGTTGCAAATTTCACTGGCCCATTTTTTTGTTATAGGCCTCCCTGCATTGGTACACCCCCCTTGCATACATTATGCCTGGTGCAGGCATAATGTGGCGTAAGGGTTAACAAAGTGGCGCAAAGCAAGTATTGCATCACTTTGTAAATACGACGCAGGAGAAAGGCCTCCTGTATGCAGCCTTAGCATAAAAACATTTACTCTAGGGTGCCGCAAGGTGGCGCTAGGTGCTTGTAAATATGCCCCATAATACATTTAATGAAAGGGTGGGGTACTCCCATTAATGAAGGGAGTGAAGGTAAAATCAATGGCCTTTTGTTTCAGCTTAGCAATTGCCATAGTAATTAACACATTCTGGATGGTCTTTGCAAGAGTGTAAAGCTTCATACTTTGTTGGCAGCTACTTGTTGTGGGCTCCGAATATTTGCATATGCCTTTGAGGCTTTCAGAGGACTGTCTTGTGTGTCACTGACACTACTTTACACCTCCCTTCAATTCAGTATTTTCTGCCACTACATCAAAGTACAGATACTATCTGTTCCCTCACAGTCCCAAGACCTTTTGATTGTTCTGAACTCTGTGCGCTCATACTTACATAGACAGCCTGTGATCCCAATATAGAAGTAAATGTAAGAAGAATCTGGATTACTGCACAGCACACCTTTTGGTTTGTTCTTCATTAAAAGATCATTAGAAAAGATTTCCATATGAATGTGAGCAGAACTCCCTGTATTATTCCAAACTTTTTGTGGAAGGCATGAACCCCCTTTATGATGGATAGAACTTTCTATTATGCTATACATTTTTTTTCCTATGTAAGTTTTATAAAGGATAACAGAATAAGTGATTAACTGAATGTAATATGATCTTTTAAAGCTGATTGCAGACTCCCTACATCTTTCTCAGAGGTACTGGTGAACAGCAACACACTCTGCACAAGAGTTTGACACTGTAAGGTTTACCTCATAACGGTGATGGGAGAGTTATGTCATCGCCCATATAAAGCTTTTGACCACTATCTTACTTCACCATCTATAGGAAATGCTACTTACCTGTGAAAAGACAAGTTTTTTGCCTTTGAACTTCTGTTTTTTTATCTCTGCCACAGCATTACAGTCCCAAATGAAGCCTCCCACCCACTCACTATAGTGCCCCTGGAAAATTGATTTTGTGCTACTATTTCCAGTGACCACATTTTAGTATAATTTCAGCTGCCAGTAGACATCTGTAGTAAGTGGTTATAGAAAGATTGCGTGCAACAGACGTAAATAAGAACGTGCACGTGTGTGGTTAGCAAGGAAGACTCTCCCTGTCTACTTTCAAGTGTCACTTCATACACTACCTATTGTCAAATGAAAAGGTAAACACTAAAATTCCTCTGGATAGCTGTTATAATGTCACAGTGACATAGAACAAAATGATTGAGACAGCCTTTTTTTAAAGTGTAAATTGTGAAAGGTAAGTACATTCCACTTAAAGAAGTTTGTGATATGACACAGTTCTACATCTGAGAATTCATTGACATGGACAAGCCCTAAGAGAAGCTTCTTTTGTTTCACTATTGTTGTTAGAAATTCCTTTGATTCAGCATCTACTTTGTGGTAATGCTGGTGTAATCTTGTTGGGGGTAAGCTTTGCCCAGTTGGGCGGACAGTTCAGTGATTCAGCAGGAGTACTGTTTGTATAGTTTAAGTGTGAGTCCCATTTGCTTTGAATCAATCTATTTAGAGTGGAAGTTGTGGGGGAGAGGAAAGTGTACAATTTGGAGGCTATATGTCCTCTGACAAAGGTGCGAAATGTATTGGGTAGATTGGGAGGACCGGTGGGTTTATGTCTGGAGATGAATGCTTTGATTTTTAAGAAGTGGTTAAAGTCTATGTCTTCTAGTTCAAATTTGCCTTTGAACTGTGAGAAGCCTATCGGTTTGGATGGAGATCCCGGGTCTCCTACAAGCAGTATGCCTTTTTGTGCCCAGTTCTATAGGAAGAGTGCTTTGCCTTCTGATTTCAGGTGGACATTGTGCCACAATGAGGCTAGGAGGGAAAAGCACATTTTGTTTGGGAGTTTTTTTTCTCTCAACATGACGTGGCTCGTATAGAA
The DNA here is from genome assembly GCF_031143425.1 of Pleurodeles waltl. Lineage (NCBI taxonomy): Eukaryota > Metazoa > Chordata > Amphibia > Caudata > Salamandridae > Pleurodeles > Pleurodeles waltl. Next base: position 681,851,916 of record NC_090449.1, on the reverse strand, counting down.
GTGCAGGATGTTCTAAGGAGTAATATTGTTACTGCCTTGCATCATAATGAAGCAATAAAGGTGGGAGGGGAGTAGGGGTGGGGCTGGGAACCAGGGCACTATCAGGAGTAGAAATGTGACAATGGCAGGGCACTTGATGGTGATAGGACTGGGCTGCACAAACAGGTATAGGACAAGGGGAAAGGGGGTGTGAGAGTTGCAGCAGTGGGGGTTCTGGCAAGGCAGAAGAGACAAGAGGGGCATGGGGGCATGGCCTATGGCCCCTGGAGAGAGGGTGTAATTTCGAGTAAGAGTAAGGAAATTTCCAAGGAGGTTGTTTGGGAGTTTGTTGTCAATTTTATGAAAGGCCTGTGCTGTGTTGGAGAGAATGACTGAAGAGTGTTCCATTTTTATTTTCGTAGTTGTGATAAGTAAAATAAGGGATAATGACCCTTGGTCTAGCAAGATCATTTTCAATGGCAAGCCATGAGGAAGGATTGGTGTTAGGTGGTGAGAGCCAGAGACTTCCCTGTTTAGCTAAGAATGTATGTTGGTATCTCCTACAGAATGGTAGATACTTATATGGCCCACTGGACCCCTGCTAAACTGTTTAAACTAGGTCTCTGTGACTCTGACACTTGCTGGAGCTGTGAGAGAGAATTTGATGACCTGCAGCACATGATACTGGATTGTACCTTCTCTACAAAAGTCTAGACGGCACTCAGTGAAACGATCTCGCAGATTCTGCGTATGAACTGGACTTCTAGTTTCCATTGCCCTAGGATTCACCCCCCCCCCCCCCAATACCAACTCTAGGTTAGGTAAAGAAGACCAGTTTTGGGGGATATCTTTGTTTCAAACGGCCTTAAAGCCATTCTCTCTTAATGGAAAGACCTGTTCAAACTTTAGGCCCACACTTGCTAGGAATGGGTTTGATTCAGCAGGGGAGCAGATAACTCTTTAGACACTTACCTAAAAATCACATCAGAGATAAAAAAAAAAAATTGGTCCAAATTAGACACATTCTGCTCTGTCATGCCTCCATAGTAGATGTCATCTCCCTACACCCCATTCCCCTTCCCACCCCTCACACCCACTCCCTCTCTTCCCTCACTCGATCCACTCTTTCCATCCCATACCATCCACCCCTTCCCACCTCTTCTTCTATTTCCCTCCTTGTCTCTGTACTTTTATCCCTACACCTACCCTCTCACTTCTCCTTCTCTTTTCCTACTCACCTCATGTGACTAGACTGGGTATTCTGTCTGCTCCTTAATGTAGCATAGCTCCATAACACTTCTCCCTCCCTCCTCCATTACTTAAGAAATATGAATCTATGTTTTAGCACCACCATATTAAACAGCTCCTCCAATGTACTTTGTTTCCATGAGACCTCATCACCGACATATATGCTAATGTATTCAACTTTCTCTCTTATAACCTACCAAATATCTGTTCCTCTCTATGTGTACTATGTGTGTAAGTATCAAAAATCTCAATGAAAAAAGAAATGCCTTTGATTCTTGATAGTTTACAAATTTGCAAATCATATAGCTCAGCACTGACCTGTTATCCCTTACTGATAGCTGGGTTACAGATACAGTAAACAGATGTCAGGAAGCACTAAACTTATGGCCCAGATCCAACAAGAGCAATGTATGTTTCCACACCTCTCGGAATCCACTGCCAGACATACACTGTGTAATACACTGGATAAAAGTAATCCCTGGAAAGGGGAATGTGATAATGGAGGTCCTTCCTCAACTGTTTGTTACATTTTTCACACAAAAAATGAATAATCGGGATGACAGAGAAATGTCAGAGAACACCATATACCAGCTCATTGCTATTAGTAGGAAGTCCATTGTCTATTGAATTATTGTACAACAAGGAGTAATAGTAGCCATTCCCATGCTCTCCAGGGTTGTGAGATATTTTCTAATTGAACAATATACACCACATAGATCTACACATCAAATCACATGGTCAAATGTTTAAATTAATGGACTCATACTTGCTACACTTTTGGGATCACTGTTTTGAATTAGCCTAAATGGAACGTTTCTGGGAATACAAGTAATTTCAAGCACTGATGAAGTCATTGACTTACACCTGAATGACAAAAACATGGTGACTGACTAGAACAGGTTAAGTTTGAGAACTCTGGAATAAAAGATGAGCTGTTTGAATGACTAAGAAGATATTTTGTGATCTAATTTGAAGTGCTTGCTACTTCATATTTGATAAACCTTTAGATGGCCTGCATCTGTATCATCAGAGTCTTTCCTTTGGATATGCCAGGGGTGTAAATAATTTCAGAGGAAAACTTTGAAAAGGAACATAAGGTAGTACGTGCCATAAATTACTTTTAAATGTGATTATTTATGTTTATTTTTGAGAAAATAATCACTTGTTACAATTTATTAAGCGAAGGCTCTACCTCAACTTTCTAAAAATTGCAGTCTACTTCTGTCTATGCACTGGAAAAATAATGTGATTATCCAGATAAAACTGACTGAACTACTTAGTATTTTGCCAGCCAATTCATATGTTAGTATTTCATGAGCAATAAATACACACAGCATAAAAGTTATTTGCCACTGAGAGTTCCTTAGAAAACAACTTTAATTTAAACATTTCTGATAACTTACTGAGTTATTACATTTTAAGTAGAAACCTTTGTGCCACCTTTATGTCACACTTTCAAGTGCAAGTAGGCAGATTCACCCTCTCATTATGTTCAATACAATGACTTCAATGTGTGTTTGATCATGGTAGTGTTGTAAATGGCAGAGACACTCCAAGCAGAGGTACCATGTATTTGTATTACGGGTGCATTGTTATAGCGCTTCTTACTCATGGTGAGGCACCAAATCACAGTTTAATGGCACAATACTGACTACAAAAATATTGTGTCATAAAACTATTGATGTAAATATTTGATAAGATAAATATCGACTTTAGAGAAAATGAATGTAAATGTCAACATAATGTACTACAAAAATATTGGCAAACAAACGTTTTGTTAGTAAAAAAATATTTATGTATACTACCAAAATATCAACTACAAAAATTAACAATATAGTGTCAAACTCGACCTGACTAAAGTATCTAAGACTATATTGTAATAAACAAAATTATCTAAAAACAGAAAACAAAATAAATAATGTAATTTAATATTAGCTTATAAGTATAATTATATTACAAACCTAAGGGTATTTCATATCATTTTAATGTAAACTAAAAAACCCTTACTTGTGTAATTATACAAATAAAAACATAACATTAAAACATGTGTCTTATTGTAAAACACTAATGTTTAAAAAATAATTTATTGCAATTTTTTCATACAAACTTTATTTCAACTTACAATATAAAATAAAATAAATCACTTTTTGAGAAACGTGCATAATAAATAATTTAAAAGCTGATTATGTGATCTAAAATGTATTTATATATTCATAATACAATTACTAAAAATGTGAAAATATATAACGTAAGTAACAACAGAAAATATGCAAGGATATATGTATACCACATTTGTTCTTAAAGATTGTGAAATTAGGAGAAACATTGATGATGGCAAATATTATGAGTGCTTCTGTGTCTGGGCAGTGTGAGAATTGGAACATATTACATGTATTTGTGTGATGAAGAGGAAGGAGAAGAGCGGGGAACTGAGTGCATGTGGGAAAAGCATTGACAGTGCTGTGAAAGATATTCCCTAATTCACCCACCCTATATACAATCTACATAGGAAAACATATTAGTTCTGAACAGGGGCTAACCTACCATTCATGCGGCAGGTGCAGTGGTACCTGGCCCACAGCCTGGAGGGGCCCATTAAAACCACACAGTGCTGTATTTTGCTACCAAACTGCAATCAAAGGGGACATTGTCCTTGCTTCAGGTCCCATGGCACCCTTGCAACTCTACTAGTTCCGAAAATATCTGAATTTCAAGTGGTTTGAAAATCACATGAATTTATAAAAGCAATGAAATACATAGATGGTCATTCAAACTCTGATATAGTGCAAATATTGTTGCAATATACCCTTTGCGCCCATTTTTGCACCTCTGCCTTTCTAACCAGTAAGTGCAAACTGTGCTTACTGCTGTTTTGCACAATCTTTTAGCCCCTGATTCTTTTGGTGTTGAAGAAAATGCAATAGCATAAAAATGTGAACAAAACTGATACAGTTAACTTTTGCGCATGCCATTTGTCTTGGTTGCCCCTGTTGGTGAATGAGGAACAAAAATACATTAAGTACCAGGTGCAAATTTCCTTACTGACTTTGACTGTAAATTGGTGCAGTACTCTGTTGGATTAATAAAAATGCCATTCAGTACCCCCTTTAGTTCCACTATGTAAATTTCACAGAAAAAGTTGCTCGGTCGTCAATAAATTACTTTTCTACTCACACTGCATTTGCAGAATAACAGCATGTTTTTCAATCCTATTATGAAGCTGTCTTTATGACACAATACAGCTGAACCATACAGAGTTCTTTGTGACTGTGTGTTTTGTTTTATGTTCCCGTAGATGGAATACTCTCGGCATACAAGGCGCTCTTCTCAGCCATTTCATTGAACCGGTCTATTTGCACAGCATCATTGTGGGCAGTCTCCATCACACTGGTCACCTATCGCGGATTATGAGCCATAGAATAGAAGACTGCGGCAAGCTACCAACTCCATACAGGCATAATCAACCCCTCCTCAGTGGTAAGAGCATGCTCGATTTACCAACAAGTTGACACTCTTCCAAACCTTTTCTCCACTCTTGGATAAATTCATAAATACAACACATATTTAGCTTCAGAAAATACGCCAGTTTATCAACACATTGGTTTCCTGTCAGATAGTCTTTTTTCTGAAGATGTATTTCACTCGGTGAGTCCTGCACCTTTAAGTCAAGCTCTCCTTCAGTTTGACAGACAGTGTGCATGTCTAAATAATAATCAATTGCGCCATTCCACTAAATTTCCGCAGCGACACAAGGTCAGCAGGAGGACATGCTCAGAGCTTATCTCCATTCTCTTCAAATCAGGATTTAGATATGGTGTGCCTCATGGGAGCCAGACTCTCGTCTGCGCGCACCCTTATCCCGGATGAGTACATTCCTCCAGGACACACACAATAATAAAAAACGATAAAGCTGAGGGTGTGAGGGCGACAAATGGCTTTGCAAAGAGAAATACATGATTAGCGTTCTGTAGAATGGCCTAAGTACATTTTGAACGCTTTCAGCTATTTCTTATCCTGCCCACAACTGCTGTTCGTAAATATAAATCTCATGCAGGAGCTCAAGCAGAGTGAATGCGCTATCAATGTTTGCTTACTCTTTTGTTAAATTTAGCGTATATATTTTTATTTGACAAATGTGCCTTATTTTTACGTTCAATGGTCCTCTTTGGCATTTGCTGTCTAGCTATCAACTGAAGATGATGTATGATGGTCAAGAGGTGCACTAACGGCTCATAATTTCACACACTCCAGAAATACCAATACTGTTGGTTTTGGTAATTCCAGGGTGAAAGTGGAATTGTGTCAAATTCAAGGATAATGTTCAATAACATACTGAAATGCATGTCTCTGCACAATTTTCTGCATGTTTTCACCTTTTTTTAAGAGTTACCTGGATATTTTTCCCACTGTCAGCAGGCACAGGTGTAAAACTCAAGACTTGCAGTGTTCTTGTAATATCAGTGATGCTCTCAAGATTAATGGGCACCCATAGAGGAGCCCAGGTATTCACGTTCTTGTGTTGGGTGACTATTGCATGGCCCTATGTAACCGTGCATCCCATGGAATGACAATGAATTGAGAGGAAAATCCACTTACTGCCAATGGTCATCTCTCAAGTCTTTTTTGTCTTTGGAACAGTCCTTATTATAATAATGTGCAACTTTACCCTATAGACACCGTTTTTTACATTGTATTTATGTCTATTTGGTGTCAGTTTCTTCAGACTAGTTTTTTGGCTGCCATTTGGCACTTCAATGAGAAAACGAGTAAACTCCAACAAAACAAGAAAAATGAGTTTTTCCTTAAGGCCACTGTCTACTTTTTTAAAAATAAAATCCCTTCACTACTAAATAAAAATGTTAGTGTTGTATTGTGTTCGTTTGCTATTGTTTTGTGGTATTATGTTGTTCTGTTGTGTTGTCTTGTTATATATTGTTACTGTACTAGTGTGTTGTACTGTTCTCTTGGTGGGATTTTTTTGAGTTGCATTACTATTGTGCTACGAAGAGGGCCAATCTAATGTGTTGTTGCCTTGCTGGAGTACTGGATAGTTGTAACTCAGTTGCAGTCCACCTGCATGAACAGGTACAAACTCTTTCATAATTCAATGCCACTACTGCAAGCACAATTTTATGATACGGTGTTAAAAGGTATTTCCACCAAACACATAGGATATGAAAGAGCCAAAAACAAAATTATTTTAGTAATTCATCCTTAAGTGTTTGATTCGTTAAAAGGTGTATAATTTAGCATATAATTAAATATTTAAATGCGGGAATATGCATAATTTTGCAAATTAATCATTGAAAAGCTCATTTAGAAGTAAGAATTTCTCAATTCGTTTTTCTGGTGAAGCTGATCCTTTTTTCCAGAATGAGAGAAATATTCACCAAGAAAACCGAGTTCTCTATATTTCAACAATGTCCTAGCCATACTATCGACTACCAAAAATATAGTATATAGTAAAGGGAAGTATTTCTAGGTAAATATAGATTTACTATAGTTAACATCACGTATATGCAGCTTGAAAACATATATATCTTCATGGCACTTAGTTGTGGAGTTAAGAATAGTACATCTATACTTACGCACAAATACTTTCACAATATTTTTGTGGTTAATATGCTGGTACTTAACTTCTCATATATGCAAATTGACAACATACATATCTTCTAGATACTTAGGTACGTAGTTTGGAACTTTAAACTTAACTACACCTATCTTCACTATATTTTGACAGATATTCTGGCTGTGATATATTAGCAGTTCAATATTCTTATGCTTAATATTCTGATATACAAAAATGAAAGAAATGCATACATCCAATTTGAGCTTGAATGTTTCACTTTTTGAATAGCAATGAAGTCACTAGCGGAGCAATGCAATTGCTTTTCTCTGTTTTTTAAGTTGTGCACTTGCATTATAATGTATGGATAGTATTGTCCTGATCTATAAAGCTAATCTGCAGTTGCAACAGGTGCAAAGCCTGTGATTCACAAAACACACGTTTTTTGGCAGTTAAGTTACAATGTGCAAAAGCCATTTTGCGAGTCAGCAAATCACTATGCAAACAAGTGCCACTATTAATACGTTGCTATCATGATACTGGCACCTCATAAAAGCAAGGTTCTGTTTTGTTCTTATTCAGCTTGATCTTGAACTACAAATTGTAACCTAACATGAAAAAAGGCAACCCTTAGCCATCCTAATATGGATGAAACACACTGATGTACCTTTTGCTTTATGCGTTCGGGCAACCAGCCCTAACATCGCACCCTGTTGGAAGCAGCTATATAAACCATATTAAGCTGGTAAACGAAATCAGGGTTCAAACTGAACTTGACTTGGTTCACACAATAAGCAGAGGATGTTTTCACGTGAAAAACTGTTGCATGCACACTGAGTGGCTGCACTAGCTAAAAAGAGGCAAACTGGATGCATGGTTCATTTATCCTCATACAGAATAGATTAATGTATACAAATCAGCAGTGCCCACCAATGCCGGAAGTTTTACATCTTGTGCACTAGTCATAATCAGACCCTGGAAGTGTTGCACTTCAGCAGTAAAATGACAAAATTGATGCCAAAGAATGGTACTTTTTCAAAAGTTACAGAGCAAAGGGCTGCGTTTGGCCAATAACACCGCACTTTCAATGTATTAGCCATGTAACACATTACAGAGGTAGTCACCATTACAACACCTAAGCCATTTCCAAGAACAGCATCCCTTCACAATCTATTCGCAGACCTTCAACTCACAAGGGGCAGTGTGTATCACACAATATTGTCTCCCGTGAAACAGTCACTTGGTGAGGAGCCGATATCACATGGTGTGCGCACAATTAGCTGAAAATTCCTGCAGACAGCAAGTTTCCAACTACTTTTTGGAGGTTATGTGCAACAGATGTCCTTGACGGGGTGTGCCCCTCCTCACGATATTGGCAGCAGCCTCAGAAGCTTTGTTTTTTGGTGTTGGAAGTGGGAGGCAGTGAATTTAAAGTGCCTCAGCTGTGCTTAACACTAGGATCGGCCCCGTCAAGGCTCTGCCCCAAATCTCACATGGCAAACAGTTTTCGTACATCGGCATGTCGGACTGTGGCCAGCTCAGGCACAGCCCATCAGCCCTGACATTTGATCCTGCCCCTGAGGATGCCCTGATCGTTCTCTCTACCACAAATCTTAATGAGCTGCCGAGATCTTCATAGCATACAAGTCACAAATTGCAATAAAGGACACCGATGGATGTAACAGAAAACGCCAGGGAGACTTAGTGGATCGTTGTGCTTCATATCACTCTCTACTGGATCATGAGCACGCACTCACAATGTAGGACCACTTCCAACAGTTACCACGGCACTACCTTTTGGGAGTTGACAGCGGGATATTATAGAGAGCATCGAAAAGCGTGATGTGTTCTACTGCTAAGGGGTGAACGCATTACACAACAAATATTTGCCCTTTTTTGTTCCCTTCTACCAAGCCCTAGTGGGTGTCTACTCCCAACCCCCTTGACCCCCCCCCCCCCCGGCAGAGCATTATCTAATTTTGCAATGCTCCGAGTAATTGTTACGAGCCATGTATTTTCATCCTCCCTGTTTGTAAGCCCCCTATTCCTGCGAATGTTGTCTGCAGACTGTGGGTCAAGCAAGATGATCTCTGAATACGGGAACCAACCTTGGGAACAAAGTGTATGGCACACAAAGATGTATGCGTATTGTGTATTGTACATAGTATAGACATGAAGCGGTGTGATTTGCGTCCCATCTAACAGCAGAGAACTCTTCAGCATCGTCAAAGAGTTCTCCAACCCCAGCGCCAGCGCCAACGCCGTCACGCCCTCACAGGATTTGTGCGAATCCCTCGCCACTTTCTTCCATCGCAAGATCAGCGACCTCCACGACAGCTTCGGACACCAGACCCAACCATACACCACTGAACCCGCTTCCCCGGACATCACCCTCAACAACTGGACCCACATCAACACGGAAGAAACCAAATCCATCATGAACTCTATCCACTCCGGCGCCCCTTCGGACCCCTGCCCGCACTTCATCTTTAACAAAGCCGACGACATCATCGCCCCGCACCTCCAGACCGTCATCAACTCTTCTTTTTCTTCTGCTACCTTCCCCGAATGCTGGAAGCACGCTGAAGTCAACGCCCTACTAAAGAAACCTACGGCTGACCCAAGCGACCTGAAAAACTTCCGCCCCATCTCTCTTCTACCTTTCCCAGCCAAGGTAATAGAAAAGACCGTCAACAAACAGCTGACCACCTTCCTGGAAGACAACAACCTGCTCGACCCTTCACAAACCGGATTCCGAACCAACCACAGCACGGAAACCGCCCTCATCTCAGTCACAGACGACATCAGAACCCTGATGGACAACGGTGAAACAGTCGCCCTCATTCTCCTCGACCTCTCGGCTGCCTTTGACACCGTCTGTCACCGCACCCTAATCACCCGCCTACGCTCCACCGGGATCCAAGGCCAGGCCCTGGACTGGATCGCCTCCTTCCTCGCTAACCGCTCCCAAAGAGTTTACCTCCCTCCGTTTCGCTCAGAACCCACCAAGATCATCTGCGGCGTACCTCAAGGCTCATCGCTCAGCCGACACTCTTCAATGTCTACATGAGCCCCCTCGCCGACATCGTACGCAAGCACGACATCATCATCACCTCCTACGCCGACGACACCCAACTTGTACTCTCCCTCACCAAGGACCCCGCCAGCGCCAAGACCAACCTACAAGAGGGTATGAAGGACGTCGCAGATTGGATGAGGCTCAGCCGCCTAAAGCTGAACTCTGAAAAAACGGAAGTCCTCATCCTCGGCAACACCCCGTCCGCCTGGGACGACTCCTGGTGGCCCACGGCCCTCGGCACCGCACCGACCCCCGCAGACCACGCCCGCAACCTCGGCTTCATCTTGGACCCTCTTCTCACCATGACCAAGCAAGTCAACGCCGTGTCCTCCGCCTGCTTCCTCACTCTCCGCATGCTCCGCAAGATCTTCAGCTGGATCCTCGCCGACACCAGAAAAACCGTGACCCACGCCCTTGTCACGAGTCGCCTGGACTACGGCAATACCCTCTACGCCGGGACCACCGCCAAACTCCAAAACCGCCTGCAACGCATCCAAAACGCCTCGGCCCGCCTCATCCTCGACGTACCCCGCAACAGCCACATCTCCGCACACCTGAGACACCTGCATTGGCTCCCAGTCAGCAAAAGGATCACCTTCCGTCTTCTCACCCACGCACACAAAGCCCTCCACAACAAGGGACCGGAATACCTCAACAGACGCCTCAGCTTCTACGTCCCCACCCGCCCCCTCCGCTCCGCTGGCCTCGCACTTGCTGCCGTCCCTCGCACCCGCTGCTCCACGGCGGGTGGGAGATCTTTCTCCTTCCTGGCGGCCAAGACCTGGAACTCCCTCCCCACCAGCCTCAGGACCACCCAGGACCACTCCGCTTTCCGGAGACTCCTAAAGACTTGGCTGTTCGAGCAGCGATAACCCCCCCCCTTTCCCCCCTAGCGCCTTGAGACCCGCACGGGTGAGTAGCGCGCTTTATAAATGTTAATGATTTGATTTGATTAGATATATTGTAATATATTTGAGTATACAGAAAATTACCTCACTGTCGGTCCTTCCGTCTTTCATCAGAGTGTCCTGGTTGGTTTTAGAAATTTCTGCCTCAAGAAACCTACTCAATTTCCTTGATGTTGGTGTTAATCACTCCTTCCGGAAATTAATTTTCCTCTCGCCTTCATAGAGTCAGTCAACCCAGACTGACTTGAGCCTTGTCACTGTGGCGATTAAATACATTTCCTCGGCTCTTTCTTCACTTGCAGTGCAGGCTGAAGTTGGGGCAGCTCAACCTGCACGCCTTGCTGGATTTCAGAGCACAGTTAGCGCCTCATTTTCCACAAGTCAGAGTTCTGTATTCATGTTCTGGCTGTCAGTGGGAATGAGTGTCAAAAGGAACAGGACTCGTCAGCTCGGGTAACTTTCGCTACTTTTCTGAGTTATATGAGTCATGGAACAATGTTTGCATTTATACACAGGAACATTAATTCGATTTAATTAAACTTTACTTAGAAATAATCACACCTGTGTCCTCATTGTGTAGTTTTTAAAAGAAAGAATACATAGTCAATCTATGTAAATAAACTAACATGTAATAATAGGTTCATCAGAGTATTTCATAATCATAATTTCACATTCGAATTTCATATTGAAACCTTAGCAATGTCAAACCTGGGGTGGAAGCTGGCTTTATATAAAAACAATTAAAAGTGATGGGTGGAATGCTCGAATTAATTTAACAAGTGGTAATTACTCGGGCTGCATTTTAGGTCAACACTGACCATGTCACTTTAAACAGACAAGCCATATGCAAATCAGTCTCGACCCTGCACAAGTCGGAACACTCCAACACAAGCTGTCAGGACAAGGCCACTCTAAATGGGAACTCAGGCACCCCCCAGACTCTGATCAGTTGCTAGTATTAACCAATTTAATATTACCCTGTTTACCTTCCCGGAGGGAAGGCAATCTGGGATGGCCTTGCCAGGACTCGAACTTGTGACTTGGAGACACTGCATGCCAATGCTGCAAGGGTTTAAATCTCTATGCCATCTTCAGGCAACTATTATAGGGATATGTAGGAAATAAGGGAGCTGATGATGTTATTGTGTTTTTTTTAACTTCCCAAGAGGAAACGAGGAAACAATACAAACCACTTATCTGTCATAATTGTCAGGGATTTTCAGCCACAAAGACTTGGCCTACCTCATCAGAGAGAATTCCCGGGGTCTTGGTGATCTACTGTGAAGCATACATATTTATAGTTATATACTCAGAGATTATAACTCTGTTGCAGAACACACTGATAAACTTCCCATTAATGCAGTACCATGTTGTGAGTTGCAGAGTGTGTGTCAGAGCACTGTGTTCACCTGATTGCTAAAACTTCTGGGACCAAAACGAAAAAAAGATCAGATCATGTGTCAATTGTCTTCATTGTCATGAGTTACCACAGGTAGTGGAACCAACATGTGATGTCAGGAACGTCATTTCTCTTTCAATGGAGTGCAATCAGCAGTTTGGCAGCAGGGAGCATCTGTACCAATAAAGCCCAGCCTAGCCCACCAAAGGAAACCCATCTACAATAAGATGGATCTCGAATCTTCAGGAATGGAAATCTCAGGATCCCTTTGATATGACCAAGTACTTCCTTCCAATATGTTTGTATGCATGCGCATTCCCATCAAATGTGCATAACTTAGTCTGGTCCTGCAAAGCATCTCCAACGGGTATCAGGCATGGCCATTCTCTGTAAAATTTGTGGCGTTAGGTATCACTGGCATATGCCCTTTTTTCTACTGGTGGTAGCATTCCACAGTTCGGACTATGTCTCTTTTATATGATGATCTATCTTGCAAGGCTCATTGCTACATTAGAACACTAATATGCAAGATTGTATATAAATCAAAGAGTAGGCCTTTCAAAATATTATATTGCCCTATTTTTTAGAATATACCAATCGCCTGTTGGCTGCTAAATTGTTTGCCAGGTATAGGTCCCAGTAATGTCAATGAATATATTTCAATCTGTTCTGTTCACTGATGGCAATTTTTTTTGGCGATTTTTAAAAACCACTTAAGCTGTTTCACAACAAACAGATCAGATGTGTCTTAAAATCCCAATCTCCGTCTGGTAAAAGCCCCCTTCATGGCTAAGAAAAAGCATGGGTTGCCATGGATATGTGTATTTGGTGATGGGAAAGATGTTAGGTAGCCATGTGTGGTGATTCCATCAAAGGTTTATAGTACTACAGATAAGCATTACAAGGCTAACTCACATAATGGCGAACATGTCCTGGTAGCAAAAAAACTCCTAAATGCATTTTTCACTTCTGTATGGCCTATCTCTCCCATTTTATAACACTGGGTTACCTTATTACATTCAAAAAGTCCTAACTTTTGATTGGGAGCAGGTAGAAATATCCTGTTTGGACTCAAATTAATTGTAATTTAAAACCCTCTTTAATGGTAAAGTCAGATTTTAAGTCACTATCCTGAAAATGGCACTTTTTGAAAATGAGTGTTTTACTCGCCTAACACTTTAGTCCCTGCTGCAAGTGTCCTGTCCTGTGACATGACTGTGAATGGCTCTGCTCTTAGGGTATGTGTATTCCTGGCAGACAGTGAGACAAAGGCGACTGGGTGTTTTGTTTCACGTGACCATCTATCATCAGTTGGGACTTTGAACTTTATTACTATTTATGTGCTGCATAAATACTTTACACACTGCATCTAAGTTAAGTCTGACCGCTTTTGTGCCAAACTACCAGAGGATTAAGCACTGGGTAATTTAGTACTTTTTGTAGTTCACAATGACAAAGATTGTGGTTGTTGCCTGAAAGGGGCTTCCAACCCCGCAAACCAATAACCCTATTTCTTGCAGTCACAAATGCAGGTGTTCAGGCACCATTGGGAAGGTTACTTGTTGTATCCCCAAACCTACTTCTTTCCCAGCACTGAAGCACATAGTATGTGCTGTCTCCGCTTGATTATTCCACTCAGACCTCTGCTGGCCTACCAAATTTCCCCCACCTAGGAACGCTGGCCTGGAGGCATTCTTAATTGTGAGATTCTCCTATAGCCAGCAGTTGCTGTGCTCTCCACTACATACTCAACTACTTAGGCACCATCATGTATCATCCTTGCGGCAGCCCCACACCTCTTCTCCCAATCATAGAGCATGTCTACTGCGCGTTTTCAGTCATCTTTCATTCTCAGGACTCTGACTGTCCTTAACTAGGCCCACTATTTCCCCTAGTCCAAGAACAAGTGGGGTAACTGTTGCAGCTTCTGGTCCACTACAAAGCTCCAGGCAAATCTACGGTCATGGAGGCCATCTTACTAGAAGCCAATCTGAAGGTAATTTTGCATTGTGGAGATGGCACACCTGTGGAACGTTGTCAGCTTTCCATTGAGAAAGATTGTGTTGCAATCAGAGAGGCATCCTATGTGGGTAGGATTTGTACCAGAAGCACTGGTGCATCTATCTCACCAAGCATATTATGGGCAAGGGAATGGCACAGAATATTCAGCCCTGTTTTTTTTCAGGATGTCCCCATGACATCAGTAGAATTCCAAAGCACACATGGAGCGCACTCCTTTAGATAGATGTGTCCTCAACTGCACACAGAGACCTAACTTTCTTGGAGATTATTTATTTCTACCATGAGCAATCACTTTAAGGAGAGAAATGAATATAGAGCACTTCAGCTATTAACTTGTAAGCTTATTGAAGGGTATGTCCAGAAACGAAGATGTGTACTATGCTGCCCTTGTGTAGCCCATGGAAGCATACCTTATGTTGCCAATCGTGGAGCTTTAGAGAGGATCGGACGTCCCTTGGACTGTTATAAAATACTTTCCACTGTACACATTTCTACTAGGAGCCCTGGAGCTACTGGCTTCCCCATTGTGCTTTTGTTACTGTGCATGCCACTTTTCAGCATCAGCCTGAATTAATCTCTAGATCATTTTCAGCCTGTGTGGAATTTCCAATTCCCTTTCCCTTTAGAGTGGCCCTGCAGTGTCCCCTTTCCAGAACAGCCGGCAAGCCAAAGAAATGGGAGGTATTACTCAAATCCCAGATACTAGGGACCTATATGTTTTTTCAGAACATTACTCGAGAGATCACTCATTTTAAAACTGTTATGCTGTGTGTACCGTTTACTTTTGGGTGCCCTTAAGCTGCACAGATTGCACTGTCAGTTCTATCTGCCCTGCAGTTCAGCCTGTCCACCCTTATTCGTCAGTGCTCCATATGTTAACTTTTCATTGACCGCCAACATAGCCTGCTGAATCGTTCCCACTAATGAGACCACACAATGGCCTAGCATCTATCTCATCTTCCTCAAGCCCAACCAAGCCCAACTACCTTTCCCAGTCTCTCAAGAGACCATCAACTTTTTTAAGAGCCTCAAATGTGCACCACCTCGTCTGGATATTTGGTTTGAATACACTCCTAGGACTATGCTATTTGATCACAATCACTACATTGTTCATACTATTTGCTTGTTAGTCTGCACTAGCCATCACAATGTTAAGAAATAAAGAAGTGCATGTTTGTATTTCACAGTTATAATTGTTTTAGGCGGAAAATGTCTTAGGTACTGTGTTCAAGCTGGAACTGGGGAACCAAAATGCTGAAACCAGCCCCATTCCCTTTTCTCCTCCTTGCGCTACCTCTCTCTTTCCATCCACCCATCCATTCTATCTTTCTCCCTCTCTCCTTGATGTCCTCTCCCTCTCTGATCTCTTTCTCTCTAACGCCCGCTCCCTCCCACTCTTTACTTCTTGAAGCCTAGGGGGAAACGCCCAGTAGAATACAAAGGCCTGTCTGGCCCTATATTGTGTACTGTCAGGATGGCATTGTTTCTCCTACTGTAAATGCCTTACTAGGTTCATATAATATCAAATTTCCGTATAGAGTTTCTGAGCCCTCTGTTTCATACTCATTTACTGACGCAAAGCCAACAGTAGAGTTTGGGATCCCATGTGAAGTCTTTTGGAAGCACTTAACATCACTACTTTTCCATGCTACTCTCCGATTCATGTTGCCCATCACATTTTGAGGCACACAGCCCCTCTGGGAATCATAAGTAGGGCCTTGTTTCTCCCATATACTGTTCTGTCAATCTCTGATATCATATTGCACACTAGCTGCTTGCAAACTCATTGGAGTGTTGGTTACAAATCAAAAGTATTTTGTTTTAGGAATTACCTAACCCAACAGGAGTATGACCTACCCGTACCACCACTGATACAGAAATTGAAGCTTTCTTGCTAGGGCTACTGAAATCCTAGTATGGGAATTCTGAAGAGACCATAACAATTGTAACAATGAAACAAAATTGAGTGGTCAAAATAGCACTCTGAAAACCGAAGTGAGTCACAAAAAAGCCAATAACCATTTTTACTGTCTCCATAATATCCTTAGTAAGTTTAGAGACTAAACACTGACTCACAAGAAAATCTAACAAATACCAATGTGTACACCAAAATATAGATAATACAGTCCTCCAACTCTCAAAAATACGTTTTACATCTTCAGCAGCAGTGCTAACCACTCTCTACATCATCACACCAAAGCAGCTGCTTCAAAATCTTAAAACATACATCGTATGTGGGTGGATGATACAATTTGGGAACCTCCTCAAATGTCATTAGAGAACCTGGGCCAAATCACTCCTATTTGGTAGCATTGCATGTCCTTTGTGGTTAGCTGGGCAGTGTTTCGTGGAAATACCTTTCACCACTGCATCATAAAGGTCAATTTGTACCGCTGGTAATATGTGATAAGAATGGTTGTGCATATTTAAGCAGGTGGAAGATGGCAGAGGTTAAAACAACACAGCACCACATTTGAATAACACACTGCAACAGGACAACAGCAAAACAACAAAACCTACAATGACAACAAATATGGAGCCCAAAAAAACTGCTAAATACATTAACCAACTATAGCAGCACACCAACACAGTGACAGCACAAGAACACATAAATTAAGCAACATACATATATAACACACCAAAATGAGTTGTGTCACTAGAGGTTGGTTAGTACTTTTATGATGTGGTATTTTGTTTTTGTGGTGTTGCATTGTTTTATGTTGTTATTGTGTTGTGGTTGTTATTGTATTGTGTAGTTCTGTGGGCATCATCAGGTTGTACTTTTTATAAAAGTGAGTTTTTGGTATTTTACTGTACTGTGTTGCTGTGTTCTATTGTATTGCTATTGTGTTGCTGTAATTGTTTGTGTTGTATCAATGGTATTTTTGTGTTGCATTATGCTGCTTTTCTTTGCTGTGTTGTGTTTTATGTTGTGTTACTCTGTTGTGATTGCTGTGGTGTGTTGTTTGTGTTGCATTTTATTGTGTTTTTTTTGTTCTGTTATGTTGATTTTGTTTTTGGTTATTGCCGTGGGCTGTCATGGTGTACTGTTTTGTTGGTACTGTATTGTACTCTTGTTAATTGCCATGTTATATCCTGTTATGTCTTTGATGTGGTGTGTTCTTAGTTGTGTCAGGTTAATGTGTTGTATTTTGTTCTTTAGTCACAGCACATTTCCTTAAACTTACAGCAGCAAAAAGCCATTTACCACTGGTTAGATCTGTCAGCCTGAGGGTGGTTTTTCCCCAAACCTTTTGCCTTCCTCCTCCATTTTTAGTGATCTCGTTTTTGCAGCCTTAGGACTCTGTGCACTTTACCACTGCTAACCAGTGCTAAAGTGCATATGTTCACTCCTTAAAACATTGCAACATTGGCTTATCCCAAAATGGCATATTTAATTTACTTGTAAGTCCCTAGTAAAGGGGAACTACGTGTGTCCAGGGCCTGTAAATTGAATACTACTTTTAGGCCTGCAGCACTGATTGTGCCACCCACTTAAGTTGCCCTTTAAACATGTCTCAGGCCTGCCCCTACAGCCTATGTGCAAAGTTTTTTACTGCCATTTCGACCTGGTGAAATGAACCCTTTGTCAGCCCTAAATCTTCCTTTTTAATACATACAAATTCCCTCTAGTGTAGGCTCTGGACAGCCCAGAGGGCAAAGTGTAGTGTATTTAACCAGTAGGGAATATACTTTTGAGTTTTATATGTCCTGCAAGTGAAAAACATTTGAATTTGTTTTTTTACTACCTCTCCCATAGGCTAAGATTGGAGTTACCCTATTATTACATTTAATAAGCTGTAATATCCAAATGGGAGCAGTCAAGCAGTTCATGCTTGGTGTCTTGGGAATTCTAATGAAAAATCCTAACTCATAGTGAAGTCGAATTTTAAATTACAGTTTTGAAAAGGACACTTTCAGAAAGTTGGCATTTTCTTGCCTTAGCCTTTTAGTGCCTGTGGCCTGTAACTGGGTCACATGGGTGGGTGTAGCTGACAGTTAAGCTCTGTGTATTCCTTCTAGACAGCCACACATAATATGGAACTTAGGTGGGCCTGGATAGGCCATCACTGGCAGGATGGAAAGGAGGAGCTAGGCAGAGCCCCACTTGCACTTGGGTAGGTTGTGTCTTGCCTCCACACAAAGTGCTGCATACACCCTGTGGTTAGTCTGAAGCCAGGACAGAGAAGACAGGATGCCTGGGGACTTCAAAGGGAAAACTCTAAAAGCTTCTTCCCCTTTTCAAAGGCCTAGCTGGGTATAAATACTGGACCTCAGACACCAACTCTTCAGTATACTTCTGGACCTATAGAAACTCTGACAGGAAGGACTGCTGTACTGATGAAAGGACTGTCACTCTGCTAGGTGGCTCCTCTGACGGGCTGCTCCCTGCTGTGCTGACCTGATGCCTGCTCTCCCTCTTGCCTGGGTGAGGAGAACCGGACCTTCATCTGTGAACCCAGGACCACCAGAGTGACTCCAAGGGCTTGATGGCTGGCCTCCAGACTTCAGCTTCATTAACAGAAGGCTCCAGCAACCTTACACCTGCACCTGACCTCTATCATCTATAAAACTACCCTGCCAAGTAGTGCCACCCCAGTCCTTCACTCTTGGAAGTGGGCCTAAATTGCTCCACTAGCCTCAGTGGGCCCAGCAGAAGCAACACATTTCCTCTACGTCGCAGAGCAAAGCCAATGCATTGCCACTGCTGTATGGATCGCAACCTCTTCCAAGACCCAGATTCCATTGCAGCCCTTCGCCGTATTAGAAGCGCTGGTGAAAGGCATATCCTCACAGGCCCTTACATCTCTAATCAACAGCAGACTCAAAAATGATGTCAGACTCTGCAATGCAGCCTCACAGCTCCTCGGAACCGACGCATCACCCTGACTGCATGGCGCATTCTCGACTCAGTACTTTGCATAGCAAGCCCTGGTCAATGGGGTGCTCCTTGACAATGCAGGACCTCACACTGCAGCCTTACTGCATTCCAGGACCAATGCATCACTTCAGCTGCACAACTTAAATTCAATGCAGATCCTCGCAATGCTCCCAAACCAGGATTTAAGGTACTATGTTCAGCGGGCCTAACTGGGTTCCTGTAGGCGACCCACACTCCATTGAAGTTGACCTGAACTTGTGACTTCACCCTGATTTGGTGTGAAGAGATATTCACAGTTGCCGCTTTACACCTTTAGGCACTATTTTCACTAAAATCTTTAAAATTGAAGCCTTGTTCTACAGACTCCATTTTTGTTGTTTTGGTCTTGCTTGGTTCATTAAAAGTTTCCATATTGTTCTAAACCTGTTGAGAGTCCCCTTTGTGGTGTATTTCCACTGTGTTACTGTTTGAAGTGTTGCACAAACACTGTATACATTGTCTCTGAGTTAAGCCTGACTGCTCTTTGCCAACCTACCTATTCACAGATTAATTCAGGGATTGCTTGTGATTTCACCCTGAGAAGAATTGTGGTTGGTGCTTGAGAAGGGTCTTTTACCCCCTTCAACCAGTAACCCAATTTCTTACACCACAGCTAAATGTAGAAATACCCCACTGCTCCAGCTTGTTGTGAGAAAGAAGGTTATTAGTTGTGGAGGATGATAGTCCACCCCAACTAATAATGTCACTATTCTTGTTAAGTCCACTAAAGATGTCAGTCATTTAAACCTGAGCTCAAACACTGGCAGTTATGGCACAGAGTAGACAGGCTTAACATGAGAAAATGTGTAAAGCATTTAAAAGTAACAAAATAGTTAAAAAGTTGAAAACACAACACAGTAAAATCCCACTACAATTAAAAAATAGAGAATGTTCAATGAACAAAATTACACCCAAAGGGCAAAAACTCAATAACAGGAACAGTAGATATGATTTTTTAATTTTTTTAATAAAACTAGCACCTAAAAGTGCAAAGCCCCAAAAGAGGGCAACCGGTACACTAGACTGGAACACAGGTAAGTTTTAAGGTTGAATTCAATGGAGGATCAAGATACAAGGACAAAGTTTGTCCCGGTCAAAGAGTTACCTTCCAAACTTAGAAGATTTCTTAGAAGGTAGAGTCCTCAGTGGGGCAAGGCTGCAGGCTGGATCTGAAAACAGACTCATCCATGACAGGCTGGCAAAGGAGGAGGTCTTGGTGAAACTTTCAGTAAACGTGAGAAAATCCCAGAGCAGTTAAAGTCTGACATTCACATGTAGGAAGCTGTCAATGTTGATCAAATGCTGCTTGCGGGCAGCCACAGTGAAAATGTCTAACTTTAGACTTAGACTTCAGGAATTTGGATTTCCTCACAGGGCCAGGCTGCAGGTCATAGCCTGAGAGGGTTTGACATCATCGGATATCGCTCAGCATCGGACCCACTAAATCGGATTTGCTGGTGTGGAGAAGAATGTAGCGGGGGATGTGGAGACATCAGGCCCACTTAATGGATTCACTGCCAAGTAGGTTGCAATCCCACAGTGGTTATCCAGGCAAAAAACTTGAAATAATTCTAAGCCCTAGCTTTCAGGTTTAGGCAGGAGGAGTACATTCTCACACTTATCTAGCCCCACTGCCTTGCAGACACCACTAGAGGTCAGGTCTCACTCCAGTAGAAGCAGCCAGCAGGATACGGGACAGGTCCAGTTGCAATTTGTGAGCTCGGCTCTTCAGGAAGTTGAATTCTTGCAACCTTTGTGACCATATGGCTTAACAGGCGGTCAGTCAACTGACCCTTGAAGTACACTTCTTAGTCCTGTATACAAGTGGGAGCAGATCCAGTCCTTATGGTTCTCCTCACAGGTTTCAACAGCAGGATCAGTCCTTCTTCAGTCTTCCGGAGAGGTGTTCTGAAGAGGGTGATCATGTGTGCCATGTTAATCCCTGGCACTAGCCTGTTAGTGGGGGTGACTCCTGCCCTGCACCACAGGGCTTTTAAATAAGCCCCTCAATGCATTTTCAATGTGCCCAAGAGTTTGCCAATAATGAAAAGCTGAAACAGTCTAATCACCAATTGAAGGAGGAAACAGGCAAGCCTCGCTAAGTTCACAAACTAGATTGCACATATATTAAAATAAAAGAAGTGGGGCAACAATGCTTCCCTGTTATTCTCCTCTCACACACCAAACATTGCACACTGCAAGCTTTTCTTGGTGGTCAGAGTGTCGATACATAACTCACTGATGGGAATGATCAGGCCTTTTGGATATCCATCCCAAACTCGAGAACTTAATCTATAGCCTTGTTTGGCCAATAGAGTGAAAGCGAAGCTAAAATTCATAAATGCACAACGAAGTGACACAGTAGCCTTCCCCAGGGCTTGTTTAGCCATAAGAGTGACCACATTGTTCGTAAAAATATCACTTTTCTGAAACCAGTTTACAAATGAGTATTGTCATTGCATCTCAGCCCAGTGCAACAGTTCTTCAGTCAGACACAACATATATAGTTTTCAGTAGTTCTTAGGACCCTCAGTGTTACCTTTCCTAGAGATTAGTAACAGATATAACTTTCGAGTAGCCTTAAACACTGCTTTTAGAAGAGAGGACCACTAATGAAATTCAACGTTCAAAATAAAACTACGAGACTATCAGTTCTACAAACCCCAGAAGTGTTACAACCTTTTCATAGCACTCAAATAAACATCGTATTTTTTGGTACTGTCCACGGGAACTAGCTCATGATTATATCTTATCATCTTTCGAACTGGAACGTCAGGTAACAGTTTATTGTTTCAGGTACCTTATGTGATGTTATCACGTACTGATTTTCTGACACAAAATTCCCAAGCCCTGGCTTGTTAACTTCTAAAATAATTAACAATTGTTGGACATGATTGCTGTTTTGAGAACTGCCCTATTAAATCTTTTACATTCATATTATATTTTTTACTTAAATTAAAAATCTTATAATTCTGTTACAGTAGCCTCATATGAGACAGAAAATGCTTTCAAGTCTGTTTAGTAGGATATCATCCTTGTCTGATGAAAGCATTAGTTTTCCTATTGCACCCGATCATGCCCTGGTTGCACCATCCTATATGTAGATGCATAGTCACATACTCGCATTCTCCAGGCTTCCACCATCCAATATTGTATGATAACATTTAATATCCACAACAGTTGGGGTAACGTTCTAAAAAGTAAAAAGTAACAAGTACAAAATTATGAACTAATAAATTGATTCCCTGTGGTTGATAATCGATCACTGAGTGCAAAGTACTAAGAAAAGAGGAGAACAGATAAAAACATTTCAGGACACGTGCAATCAATCAATGTGTGGTGTTGTTCACTGATTCTAGTTGTTTTTTTTCTTCACTAAATCAGCAATGATTTAAACAGTTATATGATGCAAGGCAAAGACTGCACACTTATAAGCCCTTCATAGACACTGTGCTGTGTAATAACTGGTCCACAGTTCTTGTTCATATCTTGCTCCATAATACTTTAACCTTTATTCATATTAAAAGAGACCCTGCCCAACAAGAATCACACACAAATTAATGCTCCATTGGTATTACACCCCTTCCCGTTTGCGCACCAGGTTCCCTGCGACAGATCCTGCCTGCTGGAGGTGTGGTATGCAGGTAGGCGACTTCCAGCATAAATGGTGCTTGTGCCCTTCCATCAACATATTTTGAAAGAAAATATTGGGACATATTAAGATCACATTGGGGTTTTCCATTACAGCAGATAACTGCACAGTTATTCCGAGGATCTGCCCAGTTACCCTGGAGGCAGCTTTCCATGCGGACTGGTACCTTGTCCATTACATGACTTGAGCCGTGAAGCAACTGACCACGGCTGCCCCCTCACTGGTGGCCTGGTTCACTTTGCATTGGCACACCCTAGTTATGGAACAAATGTCACACAAGATCACATTGTCAGAAAATAAATTTGCCTGCATTTGACTGCCTCTGAGTGATTATATGTCACAAATGGAATACCTTTGCTACTGGCCACCCAGGCTCCTAACTCTCCACCTTTCTGACTGATGGCCCTATGTGGCAACTAGATTGGGCTCCTGGCAGGGCTGGGATTTGGGGGAGGACCTACCTAAGGGTGGATCCTAGTGACCACCCGGCTGCTCTCCCTCCTGTAGACTACACCCTCAATTCTTTGCTGGAGGTTCCTTTCTCTCTTCCCAGCGGTTTTAGTTTTCCTTCTTATTGTTGGGCCCATTGGCCCCCTAGGCCCTTTGCCTAGAGATAGCTGGGTAGGGCCTCAACATACTCCTGCAGGTGCCCAGTCATAGTTCCTTTTCTTCGCCCTCCCCTTGGGTGGAGGGATACACTGTCTAATGGGCCTGGCCTTCCTGCTCTCACTTTGGTTAGCACATACATAGGTACATTCAGGGTGTCCCATGCCATCTTCCTCAGCAGTGTCCCCTTCCCCTCTAGCCCTTCTGGCTGACACCTGTTTAGCCTGCTGTTAGAAATGGGGTCTCTGGTTGACAGTCAGTATTTGTACCAACACACAGAGTAATGCAGTGAAAACACTACAAAATGGCCCAACACCAGGACAGAAATAGCCAATATTTACCTGAGTCAAACAAGACCAAAACAACAAAAATCCAATAGACAAAGACAAAGTTATGAATTTTTAAAGATTAAACTTCAATATAGCACTTAGAAACACAAATGCTTCGAATTGGTGATATCACGGCATCCTGACGGAGTCATTCCCAACAATCCGACGCTAATGGAGCTGGCCACCGAGTCACATGGACCCCCAGGTACAGTAACTTGTGAACATGAGGAAACAAGCCGGTGCACAGAGTCAGGGACTGAAGCATCGCTGTATTTGGTGCAGTGTCAGTTCTGGTGCTGCGAAGCGAATGAGCGGAGGCTTCGGTATGAGGTGTCAGGTCCTTGCTGTGGAGCTGTGGAGGTGAAGTGTTGGATCCGCTCGCTTCCAGCAGTCACGGTGTGGTGCGGCGAAGTCGGGATTCACGGACATTGGTGACACGCACTTCGGAACTTCAAAGAGTCGTGGACTTCAGTGAGGCTGTGGCAGCGTCAGGTCTGTGGGGTTGGTGCACTCCAGCGAGGAACACAGCTTCAATTGCAGGTGGCATTGTGGAATCTGGCAGTGGCATCAGTCCGGAGTCGTCCAAAGTCTGTGCACTTGATTATTCTTGTTTTTTCACCAGCTTCTCCTTTCAAGGGACCAGGGACTGGATTAGGCACCACTTGGCAGGGTAAGATTCTCAGCACAGAGTCCAGGTGCTGGCAGAGGAAGTCTTGGATGGCCCTTAGACTTCAGGACAGGGGGCAAGCTCTGTCCAAGTCCTTGGAGATACCTCTCAAGCAGGAAAATACCACAAAGTCCAGTCTTTGTCCCCTTTCTCAGGCAGAAGCAGCAACTACAGGATAGCCCAACAAAGCACAGTCACAGGCAGGGGCAGCACTACTCCTTCCGATCTTCTCCAGGCAGAAGTTTCCCTTGAATTCTTGAAGTAATCTAAAGTCTGGGGTTTTGTGTTCAATACTTATACGCCTTTCTGCCTTTGAAGTTGCCCAACTTCAAAGAAAAGTCTCTTTTATTTACAGGGTCCTGCCTTGCCAGGCCTGGCTCCAGACACCCACTTAGGGAAAGCACAGCCCTTTCAGGTGTGACTACTCCTCCCTCCAGCCTAGCCCAGGAGGCCCATCGCAAAACGTAGATTAGACCCCAGAACCGTTTGTGTCACTATCTAGTGGAGATGCACAAACAGCCCAACTGTCAGTCTGACCCAGACAAGAAATTCTCAAACAGGCATTCACAGAATGGCTTAAGCAAGGAAAGCCTACTTTCTGAAAGTGGCATTTTCAAACAATCCAAAAACCAACTTCACTAAAAGACGTATTTTTAAAGTGTGTGTTCAGAGACCCCTGACTTTACTAGGAACTTACTAGTAAATCAGATATGCCAATCATGCAAAAGCCAATTACACATAAAATTTCATATAGGGAGCACTTGCACTTTAGCACTAGTCAGCAGTGGTAAAGTGTCCAAAGTAACAAAAACAGCAAAAATAGAGTCCAGCACACAGCAACAACCTAGGAAGTGGAACAAAAAATTAGGGGAGACCACGCCAAGGATACCAGGTCTAACAGCTGTTAAATCACATCTTAAGTAACAATTGAAACTCTTGCATTGTGAACATATGCTTCAGACTTATACTTGCACTGACACTGATGTTTTGTAATTTCATGGCAAGTGTCCTGTATTGTACTGTTTGTCAAACATCTAATCTCTCCCTAACACATGCTTAGCTTATTACTATGTTACTTCTACCAACATCAATGTTTTGCAATTTCATGCCAACTACATTGTTGGACTTTTTTGCTTATGTAGGGTCATTCCCAATCTTTTTGCCTCCTGCCTCCTATTTTTTCTGACCTGTTGCTGTTGGCTTTTGAACTCTGAGCACTTTACCACTGCTAACCAGCGCTAAAGTGCATATGCTCTCTGTGTAAATTGTATGTAATTGGTTTATCCATGATTGGCATGTTTGATTTACTAGTAAGTCCCTAGTAAAGTGCACTAGAGGTGCCAGGGCCTGTAAATCAAATGCTACTAGTGCGCCTGCAGCACTGGTTGTGCCACCCACATAAGTAGCTCTGTAATCATGTCTCAGACCTGCCATTGCAGTGTCTGTGTGTGCAGTTTTAACTGTAAATTCGACTTGGCAAGTGTACCCACTTGCCAGGCTTAAACCGTCCCTTTTCTTACATGTAAGGCACCCCTAAGGTAGTCCCTAAGTAGCCCCAAGGGCAGGGTGCAGTGTATGGTTAAGGTACGACAAATAGTAATGTGTTTTATGTGTCCTGACAGTGAAATATTGCTAAATTAGTTTTTCACTGTTGCAAGGCCTGTCCCTCTCATAGGTTAACATAGGGGCTACCTTTAAATCTGATTAAAGTGTAGATTCCCTTTGGGAGCGGATGGACATGTGGAGTTTGGGGTCTCTGAGCTCACAATTTAAAAATACATCTTTTAGTAAAGTTGATTTTAAGATTGTGCTTTTGAAAATGCCAATTTTAGAAAGTGAGCATTTTCTTACTTATACCATTTCTGTGACTCTGCCTGTTTGTGGATTCCCTGTCTGGGTAAGTTTGACAGTTGGGCTGGTTGCACCTCACACTAGACAGTGACACAAAAGATGCTGGGGTGTAGTCTACATTTCCTGATGAGCCATCTGTGCTTGGAGGGAGGGGAGGAGTGGTCACTTACACCTGAAAGGGCTGTGCCTGCCCTCACACAATGCCGTCTCCGACCCCCTGGTGAGTGTCTGGGGCCTGGCCTGGGGAAGGCAGGATTTCACATTCAAAAGAGGCTTTACTTTGAAGTAGGCGTACGTCAAAGGAGAAACTGGGTATAAGAAGGGAACCCAAAACCACAGACTTTAGATCACTTCTGGACATCAAGAGGAACCTCTGCCTGGAGAAGAGCTGAAGAGCTGAGGAGAAGTGCTGCCCTGCCTGTGACTGTGCTTTGTGGAGCTATCCTGCAGTTGCTGCTTCTACCAGAGTGAGAGGGCAAAGACTGGACTTTGTGTGCCTTCCATCTTGCGAAGAAATCTCTAAGGGCTTGATTTAGAGCTTGCCTCCTGTTGTTTGAAGTCTCAGGGACAGCAAAGACTTCTCTCTGCCAGCACCTGGAGTCTCTGGAGAGACTCCTGCTCTGACAAGTGGTGCCCTGTCCAGTCCCTGGGCCCTTGAAAGGAAAGCTAGTGGAAATCCAAGGAAATCGACTTCGTACGACTTCGGACCGCCGCCGCTGCTGAATCCGGTGACGCCGCCTGCACCCGACGCAGTGACCTTTGCTGGAACGCAACGATCTTCGCAGGCCCAATGCAGCTGCAGCCCCGCTGAAGTCTGCGACCCCGTGTAAGTCGCTGCACCACGTCGTGACCGACGCCGCTCGAAGTGCGGGGATTCAATGCTTCGCACCCACGCCACGATCCCTGACTTCACGCATCAACTTGTTTTCACTCTTCACCAAAGGTACTGTACTTGGGGGTCTACGCGACTCCGTGTCCGGCGCCGCTGGTGTCGACTTGTTGGGAACGACTCAGTCACAACGCCCTGTTAACACCTCATCGAAACGTTTTGAGCTTCTAAGTGCTATTTTTGAGTTTAATCTTTAAAAATTCAGAGCTCGACTTGTTTATGTCGGATTTTAAACTGGTGTTGTGTCATTTTGTATTGTTTTCCTTAACTTACTGTGTGTGTTGGTACAAATACTTTAAACCTGGCACTCTGAAGTTAAGCACACTACTCTAACAAGCTACCAAGGGGGTAAGCGCAGGGGTTAGCTGAGGGTGATTCTCTTTTACCCTGACTAGAGTGAAGGTCCTTGCTTGAACAGGGGATAACCTGACTGTCAACCAAAGACCCCATTTCTAACATACATGTACTGTATTGGTTGTTGAAAATCTGACAAACAGATTCTGATCAATAAAAAAGTGACCCTGGCATAAAGGTTACAGGAGCACATGGTTTGCAAAACTATCTAGGAGCTTGAATGCAGCATAAGGAGTACAATACTGAAAAAGCATACATTTTGCGAAATTTCACAAAAATTGCAAAATCATTCACACAATTTAGGCAAAAGCAGTTGGCAGGTCATGGAAGACACAGGTAGGAGATTTGTTCAAGGAAATTGTGATTTCTCTTTTTCTGTTAGATGTTATCACCTTTACCAGTGACATGCTGGAGAAAATGACACAATTCTTTCCTCTATGAAATGAGCATGACAAAAATTTAAACCAGTTCTTTTTTGTATTGTCGTTGGGCCCTGTTAGAAATGGGGTCTCCAGATGGCAGTCAGTTTGCACCCTGTCGAAGTACAGACCCTTATGAGCAATCAGGGTTATATCAGAGGCAATGTGTTAATTATTTGTAACTCCACACAGTAACATAGTAAAAAAACGACAAGTGAACACCACATCGGTTTAGAAGAATGGCCAATATTTATCTAAGTAAAACAAAACCAAAACAGCAAAACTCCAATATACACAAGATAAGATATCAACTTTTGAAGTTAAAAGAGCCTTAATCTATAGGAATCAATGGATATATTGTTGTAGCACAAAGTACCTGGTATGCGTCAAAAATAAAGCCACAGGAGAGGTGATGCATCAGAAAAGCAAGTGATGTGTCGATTCCTTACTCATAACTGAAGCCGTGTGTCGATTCTTTCCCCACTGGGTAGGCGATGGGTCGATTCTTTCCCCACAGGAGAACGATGCATCGATTTCCAGACATGCAGATTCAGGTCCTTGCTGCGATGTTGAAGATATGATGCCCGGGATCAATGCATGGAAATTTTTTATGCGCTGTGAGAAATGTTTCTGTTGAGAACAGGTGCCATGTCACTTTTCCAGCTGCGAGGCAAGCACTGCATCAAACTTTTACCTGCATGGCAGACGCTGCATCAATTTTTCTTATGCACACACATGGGTGCATGGGTGTTCCCTCACAGGTTACCTGCTTCCACTTCTAAGGGCCCAGGGACTGGATTTGGCACCACTTAGCGAGTCAGGACTCTCAGCAGAAGAGCCCAGGCACTAGCAGATGAAGTCTTTGATGTCCCTGAGACGTTACAACAGGAGGCAAACTTAGCTCAAACTCTTGAAGAAACTTCACAAGCAGGATACGCGGCAAAGTCTAGTCTTTGTCCTCTCCAAAGCAGAAGCAGCAACTGCTTCTAAAAGGCTGGGGTTTTGGCTCCCATATGTATACTCATTTCTGCCTTTGAAGCAGGCAAACCTCAAAGGAAAGCTTTTGTAGTGCACAAGACACTGCCTCTCCCTGTCCTGGCCCCAGACACACTCTAGGGGGTTGGAGACTGCTTTGTGTGAAGACAGGCACAGCCCTATTCAGGTGCAGGTGTCAGCTCGACCCACCACTCTAGCCCAGGAATACCCTTCAGGATATGCAGGACATACATCAGCTCCATTTGTGTGATGGTCTAGAGTGAATTCACAAACAGCCCAACTGTTAGTCTGACCCGGACGTATATTCAGTAGCAAGAAAATGCCCTCTTTCTAAAAGTGGCATTTTCAAACTTACAATTTAAAAAAACAACTTCACCAAAAGGTGTATTTTTAAATTGTGAGTTCAGAGACCCCAAACTCCACATCTCTATCTGCTCCCAATGGGACATTACACTTAAAAGATATTTCAAGGCAATCCCTATGTTACCCTATTGACGAGGTAGACCTTGCGATAGTGAACACCGAATTTGGCAATATTTCACTATTATGTAAAACACACCAGTACATATCCTACCTTTTAAATACACTACACCCTACCCATGGGGCCTACCTTAGGGGTGACTTACATGTAGTAAAAGAGGAGGCCTGGGAAGTGGGTAAACTTGCCAGGTCAACATGGCAGTTTATAACCTCACACACAGATAGCAGTGGCAGGTCTAAGACATGCTTACAAGGCTACTCATGTGGGTGGCACAATCAGTGCTGCAGGCCCACTATTAGCATTTGATTGACAAGCCTAGGGCACACATGATGTACTATACTAAGGACTTACTAGTAAATAAAATATGCCAATCATGTATAAAAAATCATAATCACAATTTAGACAACAATCATGTGCACTTTACCACTGGTTAGCAGTGGTAAAGTGCCCAGAGTCCTAAAGCCAACAAAAACAGGCCAGAAGAAATAGGAGGAAGGAGACAAACATTTTAAGAATGACCTTGCAAAAAAGGCCAGGTCCAAAAGACCCCATATCAATTCATCAAGATTGCTCCCAGGTGAAAGGTATCAGTTTAAACAAATCTATTCTTCAACTAAATTATTTTAGTTGATATTTGAAGTAGATAGCATGTACATTCAGGGCCCCACAAACCAGTGTGGCAGCCTTAATGAAAAGTAATTTGAAGACAATTAACAGCGAGATAATTTGCAGTGCTTATAAAAAATTTATTTCATTCTAGCAAGATATTATCTAATGCACAGGTCTCCTGGAACATGACAACAGTAAAACTACTTGGATATTCGTTGCATTTTATTTGGCAAATATACGCTGCCAATTACAGGATATTTCCAAGATCAAGGATGCTTTCCCAATTATAAATTTGAGGGTGGAGACAACTGTGTGTTGTAGCTATAGCATCACATGCTATACCATCTGTTAGAAATGGGGTTTCTGGTTGGCTAGGGTATGCACCTCAGCCAGACAGAACCCACCCACTCTAGTCAGGGCAAGGGAGTTACACGTCCAAGATAACCCATGCTCTGTAGCTTGGCACGAGCAGTCAGGCCTAACCTGGAGGCAATGTGTAAAGCACTTGCACAACACACACAACACACGTGACGCAAGATGTACACCACAAAGTGAACACAACACTGAGCGATGTAAAAATAAACTGTATTGCACAAAATATAATTAGACCACCATTTCACGCTAGTAATACCCTGCTACCTTAGCAGTTGTCAGAATGTTATACAAGTCACTAATACTCTGCAAGAATACTCAGTTGTCACATTAGAACACGTAAGTACTGAGGATTCTGCAACATAAGCAGTAGTCAGGAATTACAGTAAAGAAATCTATGCACTTGTCATGAATACCTCGTAGATACCCATAAAAGGAACATTAGAGAACATATCACAAGTCATAAAAATTCATATCAGCATGTCATGCCCATAAAAGGAACTTCAGCATATATATGTAGTGTCATAAAAGAAGGTAGGAAACATATAAACCCCCAAAGGTCCATACTAGGCTCACTGAGCCAATATATCCCTAAAAGTACCCGGTTTTATGGAGAAGAGGCATTCCTTGTGCCTAGAGGATGAGCATGGGGGATCCCGGTGCTCCCATGCACAAAACAGGGGCCACGCAGTGCTCCTGGGGGCGAGGGGAGGACTGCACCCTCTCTGTGGCGATGAACGAGCCCCTCCTAGGGCCTGCGATCTCTGTGGGGTCTCCCCGGGCCCAATGGCCCTCTCACAAAGGAGGGCCACCAACAATTCCCAAAAAGGAAGTTACGGGATGATCACACCCCTAAGGCAGTGGCTGGGGAGAAAATAACTCCCTTTCCTCCTCATGCCCTGCAATACTGGAGGCAGCCGCCCTCGTCCCCAGTGCGGCTGCCTGTTTGAAGAGGGGAGAGGCCACTGCCTCTTCCCAATGCACTGTGCTCCTCTCTGGAGCCAATTGTGTGCCTCCTAGGTCACGGTGGTGATCCCCTTGGCAACAGGGGAGCCGGCGTGTACCCGGGGGGCGCCGCTCAGGTTGCCGGGTCCCTGGGGACACTGAGAAGAGTGTGCCGGCTCCTCTCTTTGTCTTCCAAGTGCCCTAGGGGCACAAAACACAGCGTGCTCCGACGCACTTGAGTAATTTAGGAGGCCCGGGCCACGGCGGTGATCACAGCAGACAGGGAAGTGCTTTTTAGGCGCAGGGGGCACAACCAAACGCCTGGGCAACCAAAAAGTGCTTTGTAAGCGTAAGAGGCATAAATAGGCTCCTGGGTTGCGGCGGTGATTTTGGTGATGGCAAGAAGCGGTTTTCAAAGCGCTAGCGGGCAAAACATAAAGTAAGGCACTCTCCAAAGTGCTAAACTCAGTATCCCACAAAGCTGGAGCACTCCTCGGGCTCTAAATAATTACAGGGGTCAGGGGCCATGGCACCCTGCCCCTGGGAACAGTGAAAGCAACAAGAAGCACAGGGCTGGTGGGCCCAGCTACAGGCCAGCACAAGGGGTGCAGATGGTGGCAGCTCCACCTAGTGACCAGGCAGGTCACAGGTCAGCACAGCAGCAGCAGTCCAAGGTGGTTTCCTGGTGAGTTCATTCAGCAGCATCCTGTGTCCAGTTTCAAGTCCCAAAAATGTTCAAATTGTGGGGAAAATTCCCCTGTACTTATGCTAAGTTTACAGTGTCTTTTACAATGAGGACAAGAGGGGGTTCCAACCAGTTACAACTGTCTCTGGGAGTGCCCTTTCTCTCCTCCAGCACAGGCTTCAAACATCAGTGGGGGGTAAGTGACCCTATTGTGCGAGGTTAGGGCAAGGCCTTTACAAATGCAGGTGTGCCCCACCTCTCCCTTCTCTCAGCCCAGGAAGGCTATACAATATGTAGATGCACCTCTGTGACACCTCCACCCTCCCTGTGTACAGGCTGTCTAAAAAGTAGGACCAAAGCCCCAACTGTCAGTCTGCCCAAATGTGGATTGGAGGCAAGCTGCAAAAACACCAGTCTTAAGCACAGATAAATGCGCACTTTCTAGAAGTGGCATTTCTGTAATAGTAATAAAAAATACACCTATGCCAGTAAGCAGCATTTCTCATCACTATCACAACCATACCAAACATGCCTACGCTACCCCTCATAAATCAGACAATACCCCTTACACATAAGGCAGGGCATTTCTAATGCACTCCTATGAGAAGGCAGCACTCACAGCAGTGAGACACCAACTTAGGCTTTTTGTCACTACCAGGACAGGCCACGCAACCTGGCATATGTCCTGCCTTCTACATCCATGGCACCCTGCCCATAGGGCTAGATAGGGCACACCTTAGGGGTGACTTACATGTAGCAAAAGGGAAGTTCTGGGCCTGGCAAGTAAGTCTAGGTGCCCGGTCCCTATCGCAGAAAACTGCGCACACAGGCCCTGTTCTAGCAGACCTGAGATCGGTTTGACAGGCTACTTCAGTGGGTGGCGCAAGCAGCGCTGCAGGCCTACTAATAGCATTTAATTTACAGGCCCTGGGTATAGGGATACCACTTTACAAGGGACTTACAGGTAAATTAAATATGCCAATTAGGTATAAGCCAATTAAACCAATTTTACAAGGGAGACCACATGCACTTTAGCACTGGTTAGCAGTGAAAAAGTGCTCAAAGTCAAAACGTCAGCCAACAAAGGTCAGAAAAATAAGGAGGCAAAAAGCAAAAAGTCTGAAGAATGACCCTGTAAAAGGATCAGGCCCAACACCATCTTTCTGCCTCTCCCCTCACCTCTCCTTAAAATCTTGCTGCTTGACTAGCACGGGACACTTCTTTGCAGCCATTCTCAGCACTATAATAGTGTAGCTTTCTGTGAGTTTACAAAATGTAATTGGTACCTGAATAGCATTTGACAGTCTCTTTAGATTTTAATGAAATACATAGAAAAAACTCCTTGGCATCTGAGAGTTTTCCTTTAAAGGTACTCTTTTAGGGGTAGTGGTCTCTTTATGAATCTTGTTATCAATAGGCCTGATTCTAGGTGGATACCTGTCACTGTGACCTCCAGGTGGTAGAAATAGCTCGTAACCAGCACATGAAGATGTCATATATACATTATTATCAAATCGACTATATCTTCAAATTAGAAATACATTCTGTTTCATTCTGATGAGTACTTGCAATGCTCACAAATTAGATTAAGGACCAGACTTATTAAAGTTTCATGCTACACAATGTAATAAAGGCACTTGCTGCACTCCATTACATGAAATGGAGATAGCATAAATGCACTACTAGGAAATTGCACACTTTTGAGTGCTGCCTAGCGCCAATGTAAGCACCCTTGCACAGTGGTTACATGGGTTACAGACAGGATTGTTTTTTAGAAGAAAAAGATCCCTTCCTGCACAAAAACAACCAATGAAGCAATTTCCTCTTTCCATGTGCGATGCTGAATGTATCACGCATAGAAAGAGGAAGTTACAAATAGATATAAAACATTTTCTCCATGTTATGCTATTCTCAAGAGGTGTACCATTTTGCCACAATCACAGGTTTTCTGATCTTAATAAACTGGGATTGCATCATATTCCTTGGATGGATGCCCATGATCCACCCATAGAACATCTACCACTAACAAAGGCAATACAACACAGCTCAAGCCACTACACTGCGTTACATTTCTTTGCAATGTCATGCAAGGCGGCACAAATCAACCCTTGTGTGGCTTAGTAAATATCACATAACGACTTGCATTGCCTTGCGTGACACAAGGACAGCACAAATCCTTGGTGAATCTGGGCCTATATGTATATCCATGTACTAATAACTTTTAATGATGGAATGGCTTCTAAAATCTGTAATACACCTCATATATTTGATATTGATGTGATAAATTTTATTGGAGAAATAGAATTAACAGGTAACGCTAAAGTTCAAGGGCCAGATGTATCAAGCTTTTTTGCATTTGCAAACGGTGCGAATTGCAAAATTTGCCCATTTGCGAATGCAAAAATGCCTTTTGCAGTGTATGAAAGGCATTCGCTGTGCAATTTTAAGGAATCGCTAAAATAGGGATTCTTTAAATTTGCGACCCCATTTAGAGAATCGCAAATTGCAATTCTCTAAATTGGAAATCGCAAATAGAGAATTCCTATTTGCGATTTCCAAAGCACATGTATCAAGCATTTCCTAAATGGGAATTGGGCATTTAGGAAATGCAATTACCACAAATTAAAGTTTGGTGGTAACCATGTGCAAAATTTAAAAATGCATTATAAATGTATTTTTAAAATTGGAATGTAGCACACATGCCCCTAAGGCATGTGTGTGCTTCACATGTCCTTAAAAAAACAATTGGGGTGCAGCAGAGGGGGCCTAAGGCTTGCAGCACCCTGGGATTTGCATTTCCTTATTTGCGAATTCCTAGCTGGAATTCGCAATTTGGGAAATGCAAAAACATTCGCAACTATGGGCCTGCAGACCCATAAGTGCTAATGGGGTCAGATTCTCTCGATGCGATTCGGTACTAGCATTTGCAAATTTTAAGAAATCGCTATTACCGAATCGCAAAATTCATACATACCATTTTGCATTTCTTAAATAGCAATTTCTTAAAATTCGCTATTTAAGAAATGCAATTCGGTTTCTTGACACATCCGGCCCCAAATCCTTTGCTTACCATCCCAACATTCATTCTTTTCAAGACCTGTTGTGCTACCCTGCTGGCAACGGTCTTCACTCATTTCATCATATTTCTTAAATTATGTATTGTACATCAATTTTGAACTAATGGAGCCCTTCTTTGTAATGACTTCCTTTCTGTGTCCTGCCAATTCACTAGCCGTACCTGATGTACACTATCTTTAAGAAACTAAACACTCACCAGTGTCAATGATGTTGCAAATTCAACAATCTGTGTTTAACAATCACTTGTTCCTTCTCAAGCACAGAGCTGCGCTTTTTCTATTCTAGGACCATGAATTAAAACACTAGCATTTGCAACATTAGCTTTAAATGCGGGGTGGGGAATATTATTTGTTAGCTGACAAGGGAGCCACACTATGCTACACTCACACTATGAACTAACAAGGGATCCACTCTCTGCTACACTCACACAATTGGCCAATAAGGGAGCCATACTATGCTACACTCACACTATCGGCCATCAAAGGAGCCACACTATTCTACACTCACACTGTCGGCCAAAAAGGGAGCCACATTATG
Organism: Pleurodeles waltl; assembly: GCF_031143425.1. Classification (NCBI taxonomy): domain Eukaryota; kingdom Metazoa; phylum Chordata; class Amphibia; order Caudata; family Salamandridae; genus Pleurodeles; species Pleurodeles waltl. The sequence continues at coordinate 681,816,324 of NC_090449.1, read as the reverse complement.
CCACACTATGCCACACTCACACTATGGGCTAACAAGGAAGCCACGCTCTGCTACAATCACACTATTGGCCTACAAGGAAGCCACACTAAGCTACACTCACTATCAACCAACAAGGGAGCCACACCATGCTACACCCACAAGGGAGACACACTCTGCTGCACTGAGCCTAACACTATGAATCTTTTTTCTGGCAGGAGTGAGTAACGCCGAGATCCGGCAACCAGGAAAGTCTCCAAATTTCAGCATGAACTGGATTGTGGGTAACACCAATCTGGAGGTGATAAATGCCACGACTGGGAAGAAGAACTGTGGTAGTTCCTCAAGGCTTTGCAAACACTTGTTCTACACTCGCTGGGCGAAGCTATATGAAAAGGTGCGGTATGCCTTACATTGATTCCTGCCATTTCAACAAGCATTCCTTGACTGAAATATCATCTTTCATCCTTTGCTGTTTGCAGAAGAAATTTGTCAGATCCACTGCAGGTGGCTTTCTCAATAGTCACCTATGCCTGTCTTTCCTTTGGCTTAAATCTGTTACCGGATTTACGGGGTCATTCTGACCATAATGACTGAAAGCACCGCCAACAGGCTGGCGGTGCTTTCTTCCCTATTCTGACTGCGGCGGATTTCCGCCGTTTCTGCCCCGGCGGTGATAATCCGCCAGGGCAGCGCAGCAAGCAGCGCTGCCCTGGGGATTATGACCCTCTTACCGCCAGCCTGTTTCTGGCGGTTTTCACCGCCAGGAAGAGGCTGGCGGTAAGGGGTGTCCTGGGGCCCCTGGGGGCCCCTGCACTGCCCATGCCATTGGCATGGGCAGTGCAGGGGCCCCCTAACAGGGCCCCGGCAAAGCGCGACGGGTGCAACTGCACCCGTCGCACGGCCGCAACACCGCCGGCTCCATTCGGAGCCGGCTCCTGTGTTGCGGCCTCATTCCCGCCGGCCCAGCGGGAATGTCGGAATGGGGGCTGCGTGAGTGCAGCCGCAATGGCGGCTTTCGCCTGGCGGGCAGTGGTAGCCGCCCGCCAAGGTCGGAATGACCCCCTTAGAGCCTGATTAAGAGTTTGGCGAAGAGGTTACTCTGTCACAAAGGTGAAGGATATCCATTCTTCTGGAATATAAATGCCATAGGATATAATGGAATGTATAGTTCAGTGGACAGGTTATCAGTCACCATTGTGACAGAGTAACCCCTCCGCCAAACTCTAAATCAGATTCTAAGTCTTATTCAAATAGGTGTAAAAATCACTCGTTCTCTGAAAAATAAGAGTACTTTAGCAAATAAAAGCACCATCTCCCTTTCAAAACTGTGAAGTGATATCATCCTGAAAAGGTTTAAATTTGTCAGAAACATTGTTCTCTATATTTTCTATTCTTAGCGATCAAACAGTCAAAGGCAACTTTAGCATCCTACTTTGGGTCAAATCAGTGATCTGTATCCATCAATCTGTGGTATGGCAACCATTGATCCAGATATAGGTAGATAAGAATTCGCTAAAAAAAGTATTCTGAGTGATAATAGATAACAGTTGTATGAGAGAATTTTAAATCACTAAGGGGCATATTTACAAGAAAGTGAAGCATCGGTCCCGATGCTCCACATTTCTTGCATCGACCCTGCCCCACTTAACGACACCATGGTTGCACCGTATTTACAATACGGTGCACCATGGCGGTACAATAGCGTTAAAATTTTTGATGCTATAATGGCACTTTAATGCACTAGTGTCAAGCATTTTGACACACATGCAGCAAAGTACAGGGAGGCCCATTGATTAAAATGGGTATGTCACTTTAATGCCATGAAGAGACAACACACAAAATGATGGCATATGTTTTTCAGACCTTTTTGCTATATTTTTTTTATAAAGTCTCCTTAAGTATCCCTTGAAAGCTGAACTGAAAGCTTGGGAACTACCATTCAACACGTGCTTCAGCAATGCCTCAGACTACAAATGTTCTTCAAAAAAGCAAAACTACGGTAAACGAGCCAACAGCAGTCCGATCACTGTAACTGAGAATGTAAATGCAATATATAAATGACTTCCAGTAGATACAAATGGAATAAGAAGCATTGTCAAAGCCACTAGGTGTCGCTATTGGGATCCATTGGTTTTGCCAATGGTTTTTAGCACTACAGTACGGCCTCCCAAATGCCGTGCAATATGGGTAAAATTAAAGAAAAAGGCCTATATCTTAGCCTGCCGCATCGTTTTGTAGGAATGAACACCATGCATGCGAGCATCTACAAAATGGCATAGACCTTTTTTTTAATTCTATTTTCTACGCTATGACAGTGAAGCAACAAGAAGGGTATAGGTGGGGGGAGCCAACTCAGAGTTGCGAGTAGGGGGAAACATCAAGGAGGGCACATGTGGGCGAAGCAACATGAAATGCACACAAGCAACACATGCTCTAGGTGAAGGACAAACATAAGAGAATGGTAAGCTCGTGCACCTAATGAATACAAGCACTGACAAAGCCAACAAATCCCACCTGTGTAAACTGTTAGCCAACCCCTCTGGTTTAGACAATGCTTTTTGCTGATCAGCATCAGCAAAAAAAGAAAAACATGGGTATTGCTGGTGCTTTCCTGAATTACTAAGAAAAAAAAGTGTAATAACTTGTACATGTGTCATAAAGGAGCCACCATTTTTATTTTATTTACAGTTCCAAGATGGTAGATGATCATCTTGGAGTATAAATAGAAAATATATATACGTTGACTGTATCTTTCATAAAGAAGTGAATTGCAGCTGCCAGGCCATTCAAAAAATATATTTCTTAAAAACAAATGATGCAGCAAGGAGAGGATACTTCATGGATGGATACTTCATCCTTAATGCATGCCCTAACCCTGTCAGTCACCCTGTAAACCTTCTGTTTAATGGGTGGACTGTCCCCAGTGTCCACATCATGCATGCACAAGTGTGTGACCCTTGGGATCAGGGAAAACAGTGAGGAGAACTGTCCCAACACGTTGGGATTATCACCCTGCTGCTCTTCAGTCAGGGGAGGGGGAGAGGATCACTCCCTCCACAGACCCATCTTTCTCTCCTGCAGACAGGAGGTCAAGAAGAGGCTCACTCTCCTCCTCCACCCCATTATCTGTCGGAAGGAGCATGGTTAGTTCAGTCAGCTCAAAGTGCATCTTAAGGCGGTTGACATGCAGGACCCTTAAAGGGTTCCTTGGAGACTGCAAGTCCACCAGGTAGGTGACTTCACTCTTGCACTCCACCACCTCAAATGGCCCAGTCCTCTTGTCCTGGAGCACCCTAGGCTCCACTGGTGCCATCACCCACACTTTTTGTCCAGGTTGAAACTCGACCAGAGTGTCATTCTGGTCATACCAGCGTTTCATGTCCTCCTGGCTTGCTGCCAGGTTCTCCTGTGCGAGACTCCTGAAGCGGGCAGTCTGGATTCTCAGAGCCAGCATGTAACTGAATACATCCTGGAGGGGTTTACTAGGAGCTTTTTCCAAAGCCTCCTTGACCAGACTTAAAGGTCCCCTCACAGGGTGGCCATAGATGAGCTCAAAGGGACTAAACCCAAGTCCCTTTTGAGGCACCTCCCTGTAGGCAAACAGAAGGCATGGCAAGAGGACATCCCACTTCTGCCTCAGGGGCTCTGACAGGCCCATGCTCATGCCTTTCAAGGTGCAGTTGAATCTCTCAACCAGACCATTACTTTGGGGGTGTGAAGGGGTGGTGAACTTGTAGGTTACCCCACACTCCTTCAACAGGGACTTCATATACGTGGATATGAAGTTGGTACCTCCATCAGATACCACTTCCTTGGGGAACCCCATGTGGGTAAAAACCCCATCAAAGCACGGCCCACCACAGGGGAAGTGATTGATCTTGAAGGAAGGGCTTCTGGATACCGGGTGGCATGGTCCACCAAGACCAGGATAAACCTGTTGCTCATGGCTGTCTTGGGATCCAGAGGCCCCACAATGTCAATAACTACCCTATCAAAGGGAGTACTAACAACAGGTAAAGGTTGGAGGGGAGCCTTACATTTCCCCCCGCTCTTGCCACTTGACTGACAAGTCTGGCAAGACCTGCAATGTACATCTGAGTGTCTGCGCATTAGGGGCCAATAAAAGTGGGTGACCAGCCTCTCAAAGGTCTTGTCCTGCCCCAAATGTCCAGATAAAGGCACATCATGAGCCAACCCCAGTAGGAAGGCCCTGAAGCACTGAGGTACCACCAGCACACGGGCTGACCCAGGCTCAGGAAACTCAGGCTCACTGTACAGGAGGTTATCCTCCCAATAGATCAGGTGCAATCCTGGCTCCTTGACAGTCACCTGGTCTGCAGCCTGCAGACGCAAACCCTGCAGAGTAGGGTATGTCCTCTGTGCTGCACAGAATGCTTCCTTGGTGGACCCCCCTTCCTGCTGCCACTGCGACAGCTCAGGGACCTCACCCAGTTCAGCCACCTGTTCCCCTGTGGGCTCTGGGGCGTCACCCTCAGGCTCTGCCTCCTCCCGTACCGTGGGAACTTCTGGGGCCGGTTTCCCATGCCCCCTGCCCTTCCTCTTCTTGGCGGTCCCCTGGGCCACTGTTTCATGCTCCAGGGGCTCTTGACCACCCTGATGGGCTGCCATTGACAGGGTGGGTATGCATACCCACCCATGCAGACCCAACATCTCCAAGTGAGACCTGTGTTCCACCTCCTTCCAAGGGGAATCCTCCAGGTCATTGCCTAGCAAACAATCCACAGGCATGGTTGGACTCACAGCTACTTTCAAGGAACCTGAGACCCCCCCATTCAAAGGGAATCTGAGCCACTCTGCACAGGTGCTCTGAGTTGTCCACTGCAACTACTTGGTGAAGTACCCGTGAATCAATCTGCTCTTCCGATACCAGCTGACTCCTCACTGTAGTCACACTGGCTCCTGTGTCTCTCAGAGTCTCCACCCTCTGTCCATTGATGGTCACCCACTGCCTGTACTTCTTAGTGTTCTCAGGCACTAGGGTTCTCTGGACCATCTCACTGTCACCTAGTGAGACAAGGGTCATCTCAGCTGGCTTCCACCCACCTGGAACCAACTCTTCCCCAAGCGCAACACTGGCCAAACCCTGGGACGGCACACCAGTGGGTGCCAGTGTACACTTGGGGCATATGGGGTCTCTCCTCACATGACCCACCTGGTCACATGCATAACAATTACGTGGGGGTCCCTCTGCCACTGGCTTCCTTTTGAAGAACCATGGTTTCTTCTCACTGGGTGGTTGGGAATCCCTACCCTGGGAATCAGTTTGGGGCCCTTTAGAGAACTCCCCCGGTTACCTTTACCCCCCTTTCTTCTGAGAGGGACCCTGCCCACCCTTGGCGTGGTCTCCCCCATACCTCTTTTGGACCCTGGTGCTCTCCCAGTGGTCCGCTTCCTGTGCAAGCTTCCTAGGATCAGTCATCTTGCTGTCAATCAGGTGCTGGCGCAACTCTGGAAAACATAAACTCTACAAGTGACCTCAAGCAATCAGATTGTAAAGCCCCTCATACGTAGTTACCTTACTGCCCTTCACCAAAACATCCAGTGACCTGCAATGAGAATCAACACATTCCAACCATGTTTGAGATTCCTTCTTCTTATAGGACCTACACTTTTCCTTATACTGCTCAGGGGTGAGACCATACCTTGTGAGTAGGGCATCCTTCATGATAGTGTAGGTGAAATTCTGAGCATCCCCTAAGGCTGTCAGTGTATATCTCCCCTCTACCTCAAAGTGCTTCCACAGCTCTGCCCCCCAATGAGCTTCAGGGACCAGATCAATGTGGAGAGCAGACTCATATCCCTTAAACCACAAGCATATGTTGTCCTCCCTTTTGTAATCCTTCACAAGATCTTTAGGAATGTGCACCCTCCTCTCAGGCTGCACTGTGATGTGGCTGACACCACCCCTACTATAATGGCTCCTCTGATCCAGCTCTCTTAAGCTGAGCTCAGGAGCCAACAACGTTTTCTCCTCTATGGCCATCCTCCTTTTCTCCAACTCCCTCTGGTGCTCCCTCTCTGCCTGTCTGTCCTGCAATTCTCCAGGGGCCAGGCCCCTAGATGAGACACTGCTACCTGCCCTGGAGACCCTCTCCTTGGACATAACAGGCCCACCCACAATACCATTGTGTATGGAATGCTCTTCCTCCTTCTCATCCTCCTCATCCTCTGTGTGCCCTTCAGTGTTCTTGGCTGTCACCCAGGCCCTCAGCGCCTTTTGCAGCTCCTCCTTCTTGGATGAGCTCTTAATGGGACAGTCAAAACTTTTACAGAACTGCTTCAACTGAGCCTTTGTATAGCTCTCTAATTTCTCTAGATCAAAAGCAGCTCCAACTGATGCATCTCCAGATTTGGACATGATGAAAACTCAACAAAAGTGCAAAGTTCCAAAAGGCTGAAAACAAGTTCCCAATGAAGTTCAGAAGTCAATCAAAGATTACCACAAAGAAAGGATGTAGGGAAAAATCCACTAAGAACAGAAAAAGCAAAAATCACAAGACAAGTAGTATGTGGTCATATAGTGGTGTGCACTCAAAACAGTAGTGTACACTTAATCACTGTATATCAAAGTACAAATACAAGTCCAATCCCAACCGCTGATCACAAATGTTAGAAATGGGGTCTTTGGTTGGCAGTCAGGTTATCCCCTGTCCAAGCAAGGACCCAAACTCTAGTCAGGGTAAAAGAGAATCACCCTCAGCTAACCCCTGATTGCCCCCTTGGTAGCTTGGCAGGAGCAGTAGGCTTAACTTCAGAGTGCTAGATGTAAAGTATTTGTACCAACATACACAGTAACTTAATGAAAACACTACAAAATGTCACAACACAGGTTTAGAAAAATAGAAAATATTTATCTAAACAAAACAACAAAAATCCACAATACACAAGTCAAGTTATCACTAAAAATGCAAAAAGAGTCTTCATGTAATTTCAAACACAACGCTAGCGCTTTTAGCGTGAAAATGTACTTTGGGTGCATCAAAAATAACCCTGCATGGGTGAGTGTGCATCAAAGAGGGCTTGCAATGCGTCAATTTCACTCATGAGCGAGACCTTGCGTTGTTTCTCCTTTAGTCAGGTTGGCGTGCGTCGCTTCTTCTCTCTGCAGGAGAGCGATGCATCGATCCGGTCAGCACTCACAGATCCGGGCAGGCCTTGTGTCGTTTTTACACGCCCAGCGGTGTTTGCGTCAGAAATTCAGCCGCACAGTGGTCCGAAAACCACACAGCATGTTTGCGATCTCAACAGCCACCATCAGCGATGCTGCGCGTCATCTCTCCAGCTGCGGGTGTCGATCTTACGGTCACGTTGCAGGCGAACATCAATTTTCAGCCACGAAGCCGGCGGTGCGCCGATTTTTCAGCCACAGATCGGAGTTGCGTCGATCTTTTCCCTGCTCGGCGGTCTGTGAGTGGATTTCTCACTCTTGGGCTGCCAGCTTCTCTTCTCAGGATCCCAGGAACTGGATGGGCACCACTTGGCAGAGTAGGAGTCTCTCCAGAGGCTCCAGGTGCTGGCAGAGAGAAGTCTTTGCTGTCCCGGAGACTTCAAACAACAGGAGGCAAGCTCTAAACCAAGCCCTTGAAGATCTTCACAAGAAGGAAGGGAATACAAAGGCCAGTCTTTGCCTTCTAGCACAGGCAGAAGCAGCAATTGCAGGATAGCTCCACGAATCACAGTTACAGGCAGGGTAGCTCTTCTTCCTCAGCTCTTCAGCTCTTCTCGAAGCAGAGGTTCCTCTTGGTTTCCAGAAGTATTCTAAAGTCTGTGGGTTTGGGTGTCCTTCTTATACCTATTGTGCCCTTCGAAGTAGACTTACTTCAAAGCAAAGTCTCTCTTGTTTGTGAAATCCTGCCTTGCCCAGACCAGGCCCCAGACACACACCAGGGGGTTGTAGACTGCATTGTGTGAGGGCAGGCACGGCCCTTTCAAGTGTGAGTGACCACTCCCCCCCTCCCTCCTAGCACTGATGGCTTATCAGGAAATGCAGACTACCTTTGTGTCACTGTGTAGAGAGGTGCAACCAGCCCAACTGTCAAACTGACCCAGACAGGGAATCCACAAACAGGCAGAGTCACAGAAAAGGTTTAAGCAAAAAAATGCTTACTTTCTAAAAGTGGCATTTTCAAACGCACAGGGGCCGAGACCGCCAGGGTAGGGGACGGAGGAAGCACCGCCAACAGGCTGGCGGTGCTTCTGGGGCTATTCTACTGCCGCGGTCAGAAAAGGGAAGCCGGCGGTTTCCCGCCGGCTTCCTGCTGCCCCTGTGAATCCTCCACGGCGGCGCTGCAAAGTAGGAATGACCACCACAATCTATACTAAAAGATGTATTTTTAAATTGTGAGATCAGAGACCTCAACTCCACATATCTATCCGCTCCCAGAGGGAATCTACACTTTTAGCATATTTAAAGGTAGCCTCCATGTTAACCTTTGAGAGGGACAGGCCTTGCAACAGTGAAAAACGAATTTAGCAATATTTCACTGTCAGGACATATAAAACACATTACTATATGTCCTACCTTAACCATACACTCCACCCTGCCCTTGGGGCTACCTAGGGCCTACCTTAGGTGTGTCTTACATGTAAGAAAAGGGAAGGTTTAGGCCTGGCAAGTGAGTACACTTGCCTAGTCGAATTTACAGTTAAAAACTGCACACACCGACACTGCAGTGCAGGGCTGAGACATGTTTACAGAGCTGCTTAAGTGGGTGGCACAATCAGTGCTGCAGGCCCACTAGTAGCATTGGATTTACAGCCCCTGGGCACCTCTAGTGCACTGCACAAGGGACTCACTAGTAAATCAAATGGATGAACCAATTACATACACATTTGGTATAGGAGCACTTGCACTTTAGCACTGGTTAGCAGTGGTAAAGTGCCCAGAGTAACAAAAACAGAGTCCAACACACATCAATAACCTGGGAAACAGAGGCAAAAAGTTAAGGGAGACCACGCCAAGGATGAAAGATCTAACAATACCACTATGTGTAAAATTGCAGCCATTGTGTATGTGCACTTGTGTAACAGTGAAGCATAGTGAAGGTGTCAGACGCACAATGGCTTTTGGCTGAAAGGGCTTCAAAGTATCTAACCCGACACTGTTTTGAGGTCCCAGGTTGTGACTGAAAGCACTTGAAAGCACTGTGAATATGCAAATCATTATTTTACAAATGTATTAAGTACAGTATAAGGCTGTTGCAAAATAGGCAAAGAGATTTATGGGCAGCTTTCCTAACTTTTCACGTAGTGCAGCAGTCACAATGGTGGCACTGTGTTGCGTGAAAAGAAAGCAAAACATTGCCATTTCTGGTAAGAAATAGTGCTGTTTTTTATTTTCCCTCCACTGGCACACTATAAGCAGTGGTGTGTGTGTGAGCTGTCAAGTATAGGTGTTTTACTGGAACTACATTATTCCAGTACAAAGTACTATGCTTAGACATAGTTTGACACTTTCACCACGTTTCATAAGTACAGTGCAGTACACATTCAAAGTTGGAACATTCTGGAGAAATAAAAAAAAAATTATTCGATTTATGAGTATTCAAATTAATAGCTTGATCAGGTTTGTTTTACTTTTCTTACCCGGTGCAGATTGTTAGTAAATCTGTCCCTCTGTGCATTAAAAGCTATATTTATAGTAATGCACAATCGAATTGTACTGAGTGCAAACCGCTTTTGTAAGTTTTCATTTGAAGGGTGTACTCCATCATGCAGCTGATAACACCCTTACATTACCTCCCAAAAAATAATAAACCTTAGTTGCTATTAAGCCACAAAATAGCACAATTTATTGAAGTCATGTACTGATTCCCAAGCAAACTTTGGATTTGCTGATCAAACATTTGCACACATTTCACACCCCTTAACCCCTTAGCTGCTGGGCCGTTTCCCCCCCTCAGTGCTGAGCCCTTGTTTTTGCTATTTGGGGTAGTTCGCGCTTAGGCCTTCAAAACTTTTTGTCCACATAAGCTATCCACGCCAAATTTGCGTCCTTTTTTCCAACATCCTGGCGATTCTAATGGTACCCAGAGTTTGTGGTTTCCCCTGGAGGAGACCAAGAAATTAGCCAAAATACAGTGAAAATTTCGTTTTTTCCAAAAAATGGGAAAAAAGGGCTGCCAAAGAAGGCTTGTGTTTTTTTCCCTGAAAATGGCATCAACAAAGGGTTTCTGGTGCTAAAATCACCATCTTCCCACCTTTCAGGAACGGGCAGACTTGAATCAGAAAACCACATTTTTCAACACAAATGTGGCATTTTACCAGGACATACCCCATTTTTACTATTTTTGGTGCTTTCAGCCTCCTTCCAGTTAGTGACAGGAATGGGTGTGAAACCAATTATGGATCCCGGACAGCTAAACATTTCTGAAAACTAGACAAAATTCTGAATTCAGCAAGGGGTCATTTGTGTAAATCCTACAAGGGTTTCCTACAGAAAATAACAGCTGAAATAAAAAAATATTGAAATTGAGCTGAAAACAACAGCCATTTTTCTTTATGTTTTACTCTGTAACTTTTTCCTGTGATGTCAGATTTTTTAAATCAATATACCGTTATGTCTGCTGGTCTCTTCTGGTTGCGGGGATATAAAGGGCTTGTAGGTTCATCAAGAACCCTAGGTACCCAGAGCCAATAAATGAGCTGCACCCTGCAGTTGGTTTTCATTCTATACTGGGTATACAGCAATTCATTTGCTGAAATATGAAGAGTGAAAAATAGGTATCAAGAAAACCTTTGCATTTCCAAAATGGGCTCAAGATGAGGTTTTGAGGAGCAGTGTTTATTTGCACATCTCTGAATTCCGGGGTGCCCATACTAGCATGTGAATTGCAGGTCATTTCTCAAATAGATGTCTTTTTTACACACGCTCTCATATTTGGAAGGAAAAAATGTAGAGAAAGATAAGGGGCAATAACACTTGTTTTGCTATTCTATGTTCCCCCAAGTCTCCCGATAAAAATTATACCTCACTTGCGTGGGTAGGCCTAGCGCCCGCGACAGGAAATGCCCCAAAACACAACATGGACACATCCCACTTTTTGACAGAAAAAAGAGCTGTTTTTTGCAAAGTGCCTACCTTTAGATTTTGGCCTCTAGCTCAGCCAGCACCAAGAAAACCTACCAAACCTGTGCATTTTTGAAAACTAGAGAACTAGGGGAATCCAAGATGGGGTGACTTGTGGGGCTCTGACCAGGTTCTGTTACCCATAATCCTTTGGAAAACCTCAAAATGTGGCTAAAATAACACGTTTTCCTAACATTTCGGTGACAGAAAGTTCTGGAATCTGAGAGGAGCCACAAATTTCCTTCCACCCAGCGTTCCCCCAAGCCTCCTGATAAAAATGATACCTCACTTGTGTGGGTAGGCCTAGCGCCCGCGACAGGAAATGCCCCAAAACACAACGTGGACACATCACATTTTTTCATAGAAAACAGTGCCTACCTGTGGATTTTGGCCTCTAGCTCAGCCGGCACCTGGGGAACCCTAGCAAGCCAGTGCATTTTTGAAAACTATAAACCCAGGGGAATCCAAGATGGGGTGACTTGTGGGGCTCTGACCAGGTTCTGTTACCCAGAATTCTTTGCAAACATCAAAATTTGGCCCAAAAAAAACTTTTCCCTCTCATTTCGGTGACAGAAAGTTCTGGAATCTGAGAGGAGCCACAAATTTCCTTCCACCCAGCATTCCCCCAAGTCTCCCGATAAACATGGTACCTCACTTGTGTGGGTAGGCCTGGTGCCCGCGCTGTTGACCCTGGGGTGATCCATTCCTGACGCAGGCACTAGCTGTAGGCACTCAAGTGGGGTAGTGTTTTTATCAGGACAGGTGAGGAATCACTGGGTGGTAGGAATTTTGTGGATCCCAGCATATTCCTGTAGTTTGTGTGACAGAAATGCGAGAAAAATAGAGTTTTTATTCAACATTTCAGCTTTGCAGGGTATTCTGGGTAAGAAAACTTTGGGAAATCCACACAAGTCACACCTCTGTGGACTCCCCCGAATGTCTAGTTTCCAGAAATGTTTGGGTTTAGTGTGTTTCTCTATATGGCCGCCGAACCCAGGACCAAAAACACAGGTGCCTGCCTTACAAAACCAGTTTGTTTTGCGATAGATAATTTTGATGTCTCCACAATATGATTTGGGCGGTGGAATTTGGGGCTGAACTAAATTGGGGAGCTCCCAAGAGAGCACTCTCTCTCTGCTTGCCGCCGCATTCACCTGCTCTCTGGGTTGGGCTAACCCACTATTACCCAGTTGCAGAGACTGCTTGCGAAGGGACAGCAGGACTGTCCTCATCACCTCCCTCATAATGTATTGGAAGAGGAGTTATCGAATGGGACTCCTCCGACTGAAAAATCACTCCCAGAGTCTGCGCCATTGTCCTATCCCTCAGATGCTGTCTCAGTATCTGATATCTCAGTCTCTGATGCTATGTCAGAGCTGTCCTCTATAACCCGAGTGGCGGCAGCAGTCATCCATCAAGATGCCATCTCTGCTATTGTCTAAACTGTTGCTCTAAAACACTAGCCTACGTAGACAGTCACAAAATCGATGGTGTGTGTGAGATACGTGCAACAGTAGAGGCCACCTTACCTGCGCTTCTTCCCTCAATCAGCACGTTCTTTCAAGACACTCAAAAAACACCTTGTCACATACCATTCGTCACAGTCTTTTAGCACCTCCTGCGCCCAGTCCAACAATCATTATTGGTACTCCCACTCCCTCCTCCTTGGATTCCCTCATTACCACCCAGCAAAAGTGCCCTTCATCTCTCCATAGCCGCCCTCCACCCCGCACATACATTTCATTTGTATTATAGCGCAGGTAATGGCTGACTTTACTAATGTACTCAGCTATTTACATAAAATACAGATTTGCTCTTTGCAGTAGGCATATAAACCTTCTGCTCTTCTTTATGGCACTAAAACTGCCACTAGACAAGTCTGACCCTTTTGTAGCAGAAACATAATCACAATACTTACTTGACTTTTTTTATTGCTGCCTAAAAGCTACAGTTGAAAAGCGTCAGTTGAAGTATGTGCATTGCTATGAAGACGCAAGCTGCAACTGCAAGACAACTGGTGGCAAATCTATATATAGATATATATATATATATATATATATATCACTTTTATATGTGGGTCTGATTTTCCTGGGGGCCGATCGAAGCCCCCAGGGAAACCACAAACGTATTGACAAAAATGAATGAAAAATGAACATGGGTTAGCCTGTGGGCAGGGCGACCCCCTGTGGGGGCAATATTTTTTTTTAGTTGTTGGAGCGTTTCCCTGGGGGCCATTTTGGCCCCCAAAGAAACCATACAACAACTAAAAATATATATATATATATATATACATATATCTATAGATCTATCTATAGATATATCTATGTAGATAGATATATCTACATAGATATATCTATATAGATCTATATATATATATACATATATATATATATTTTTTGTTGTATGGTTTCCTTGGAGGCCAAAATGGCCCCCAGCGAAACGCTACAACAACTAAAAAAATATATTGCCCCCACAGGGAGTCGCCCTGCCCACGGGCTACCCCATGTTCATTTATTTTCTTTTTGTTTAAAAAAAAAATAAAATTGCCCCAGGGGGCACCTACCTTTTTAAAAAAAAAAAATGCCCCTGGCCAACCCCCCTAAGTGAAATCCCTGGCGTCTAGTGGTGTTTCCTGGCCCCCGATCGCAGCACAGCTGCGATCGGGGGCCAGGAAACACTTTCAGGAAGGCCTCGTAAGAAAGGGGAGAGTCTCCCCTTTCTTACGAGGCCTTCCTGAACGTGGGGAAGGCAGTTTTCCTCATTGGAGCAGGAAGCGGCCGCAAGGCTGCTTCCTGCTCCGATGGGGAAATCATCATTGCAATGTCAGCGCGCTGATGTCACAAAGGGGCGGGTGGGGGGCGGGGGGAGACACGGAAGACCTTCCGTGTCTGCCAGGGACAAATAAAATAAAAATAATCCTCAGTGCGACGCCCCCGAGGATTTATTAACCCCCTCCCTGGTGTCGGCCACTGGTCGTGACCCGCACCAGGGAGGTAATGTGGGCGTCGGGCAGTGGCCAATGCCCGCACTAAAGCGGTTAATGGACATTGGCTGCTCAGAGTTTCTAAAGACGAGCGTCAAAGCCACTTTGTGCAGCAGTTTCTAGCTCAGTTTCTCTGCCACTATGTGATATCTCCTCGTCGAGTGGCAGTGTGAAGGGATTCAAAATTGTGTGACAGAAAAAGGCACCATGTGAGATGCCAGGTCTGCATTTAATTTATGTCTGCCCTGAAGTATACCTATGCCCCCAAAAGTAAACACCATTATAATTAGTATCTCAGAGCACATTGTAAAACAGATCCAGAATTTGCTCTAACTCATGCCTTGTGTTTTTTCTCTGGGGTGCTGTCTGTGCAGAGACAGTACACCAGTATACTCTTTGAGTGGGCTTTGCATCACTGTTTCTTGCCTGTTCTTGTTAGTGCAGTTTGGCTGCAAAGTGCTTGTGAAACTTTAGTCTGCTCTCAAAATACGCCTGCATCTATCAAAAGCAGAATAATTCGAATATTGTGTGTAATATGTTGTGAACAGAAAAGTATTGCACAATGGATGCACGACTTTGTGCACTGCTTTTTCCAGTGTTACAATGGCAAACTGGTTGCAAAGTTGTTTGTGTTGTATATGTCTATGTGATCCATTCAAGGTTGGCCCTTCCTCTACCCAGGCCAGGCTAATTGCCATAATTAGCATAAACATTTAGGGACCACTATTACAGAGAATATGGTTATTCCTCTAAAGGTATTTTGGAGAAACTTGTATCAAATGTTGTGTTTTATAATGCACATAGTTCCCGCCAGATTTAAAGACACCACTGATATTTTAGGGGATTTCGTTTCTCCAGTGCTGGTGTTTCAGAACAAAATTGAAAGCATGGTTGTTGTTATAGCATATGCTATTATAGGCACTCTTTATCTTTCTGTTGAAATGGGCTCTCAGCAGGATATAGCCCATCAGCTACATATTATGTTTCCTGGAGCTTGAAGGGATTCATGTTTCCTTTGCAAGCTAAAACCCCATTTGTTGCAGAGTTATTTCAAGGCAACTACTTTGTGTGCCAGTTCCTTAAGCCTTGTGGCTTCTTTCATGTTGTAGCTTGGTCATCTAATAGGAGAACTGCTTAATGTGGGGTGCTAACAACAACTATGTTGTTTTGATTTCGAATAGCACCAATCCCTGGCAGTGTAATTAACAGAAAGTAATAAAGACAACTGATTGGCACTCACATATTAAATTTCAGGAGAAATGATGGAGGATGCATTAGAAATCAAACCCAAGACTTGCCAGTCACACATCCCGAAATTAGGTGTTTTATCCCACTAGCTCAATATTCTGAGACCTGTACATGTGTGAGGCCTCAAACAAAGGATATGTTGCCATGTCCAAACGAGCAGACAGAAAATTACTCTTTGGCCAACAGTAAGGCAGTAGCATGTTTCTGGTGATCAAATTATAAACATTTCATAAGCTTGACACTTCACAGAAGGTGTTTTTAAGAGAATTGGCAACAAAGAATCCTCATATTGAAATACCTTTGGAAAAAACGGTTCTAAAGCACTTTGGATTAAAATCTGTAGAAGCTGCTTTTTGATTGTCACCTTACTCATTCCCCTTTTTAAAGATCTGTGTCAGTATCCTATAATCATTGCCAAATTCACCAAAATATGTTTGTTATAATTGTATGGGTTTGACCAATGTATCATGTGCACAGTCAATTTATCACTCTGTTTGTTTGAAGAGTTGGCCCACCTTTATTGGTTGCCCATTAATTCCCACAACATCCCACCCCCGAAGTTTGGGTTAATCACATCCCTTATAGGTGTAGAATGGAGTGGTGAGTGGATGCATTTTACTGAAAAATCACCGCTCGGATCGCACAGAAGGCAAGGCAGACCAGCCCTTGTGTTTCTTGGATGTGCACTGGCAGACCTGGAACGTGCACTGAAATCCTTTCGGGACGTACTGGAAGACATGGAATGTGAAGCAGGCTCTTGCTGGTTTAGTACTCTAAGTTTCACTCTTCTAAGTGCTCGGAGACTCCAAGATAAAATGCTATATACATGTGAACACAGCAGGACTGCATCAAGGGTGGCACAGGACAAATACCTACATAATCGGAGAAGCCAATTAAAAAGCATGAAATCACATCATGATTCAATAGGTGGACTGCACTGCACTTTCAATTTACAGTACTTGAACAGCTCATTTGTTTCATCAGTCAAGTTAGGACATTCAAACAGTGAGAGGTATCAGAAGGAAAAGTGACCATGGATTTTAGAGGGGTACCACGGTGTGAAATGTAGCAAAGGGTTGCGTAAAAACAATTTGTGACGAGCACTGGATTTCGCTGGAAGAGTTTGAATGTACAGAACTCAGTAGAAGGTTGAAAGGCAATCGCTGCCGTTGCACACCTACATTGTGTTGAAACTTTTAAAAAATGGAACATTATGAAGGCACAAATATGAGCTACAATAGTTTTTTCAGTGACATGTAAGGGACGGAAGGGCAATGGGTTATGGGCATACACGAGGGGGGAGTGGGGGGTAGGAGAGTGCCATACACCTTGGCCTGTGTAGGCACATGGAGAAAACGAACAAATGTCACTTTGAGGCACCGAATAGCAGCAGACACATGCTAGGATACATTGATCTTAAGCCGTAAATTGGAGAAGCAATTGCACACCATTTGCACTCAATGCTGAATTCACTTCACACTCAAAACCACAGAAGATGTTAGTGGCATGACAAAGCACGCATGCTGTCCCAAGCGGACACATGTATGGAAACACATAAACATGCAGAAAATTGTACAACCACAGGAGGAAAGAGACAATGTAATCCAAAGAAAAACACTGGTTGTTGCTTTTAATGTGGAAAATAAATATTATTTAGGGCGTTGCTTTCTGCAGAAGTGATAAGTGCTTGCCATATCTTTACTTTTTCCTATCTCCTGCATAAGGGAGTGTGTTTTTCACAGGATCTAGAAACCCCCAAGGTGTTAAAGATCGAAGCCATTGAGGTGCTCTGGAAGTTTGTGATCGATATAAGCAGCTAATTTGTTAACATTCTGCTCCTGGATGCCTCTACTTCCAATTATGCATGTGGCAAGTGCACTTGAAAGTGCAGCCTGTGTGTTGCAAAGAAAACTGAAAGGTTTTGTTCAGGTGCACCGTAGCATCTCTGAGGTCTAAAGAGGGGCGCAGACATGCCACTGAAAATCAAATCAAAGCCGGTCTGGAACACAATGAAAAGCGAACAGCAGAGGGTGGGCAGAAGCACACAGACCAGATAGGGAATATGAAGAGGGGCCATAGGTGAGCAAAGGACATCGACTTATGGCTAGGCCTGCCAACTTTGGAGCTGGGGAACCAGGTTCAATTCCTGGCTTCATATCCTGTGGCCTTGGGCATATCACCTAATCCCACTGTACCTTATAAATTAATGTTGTCTTGTGTAATGTAACTGGTGCTCATATAAAGTGCTCCAGTGCCCCTGGTCGAGTTCACAATAAGTATTGAGACAACAGAAACAGTAACGTAGACCATAGACTGCACGAAAGCACACAAAACATGCACTCGTATGAATGGAGTGTTGCAGGAAGAAGAAAAACAATAGTCCCAGCACTGGAGGAAAAACAGAACTAGACAATCACAAAGGTAGTAAGCAGGCTATGTTCCAGTGGAGGGACAAAGGCATTCTGGGAGGGCTAAATCAAACAGTGCCAGTTAATAAAAAGCAAACAACTGTGAGAGACAAAACAAAAAGCCAGTGGTAAGCAATGGGTGGAATACATTCCAAGGTCAGCTTTCAACATGTCCGCAATATGTCTTTGCAACCAGACAACTGGCCAGTGTGGTAGCATATGACTTAAAAATGATGGCAGCACATACCAAAATTCAGTAAACTAAAATTCTGCATGGTAGCAGCGATTAAGGAAAGCAACAATTTTTGCAAAGTGGCAGACAATTCAGACAATCAAATCCATAGGTGTTAGGAAACAACATGAGGCTGATGTGAGTAGGAGCACCTACTTCAACAGCAGACTTAGAGAAAGACACACACCATTAATTTGTTCTATTTCTTTTCTGTGTGCATCTAAAGGTCTGACACTTTGATTCACTTACCCTTCCTGAAATGTTTGTCTACCTCACTTCCACACATACCTATGTGAAATAGCAGTTCAGGAGCATCACTATATTCAGAGGTGCATAGCACGTGTCTCACGAATAAAAGGGTACTACTTTACATCCCTAGTACTTGGTGATATGTAGTGACTGCACATTATATGAATCTTGTATCTATCATCACAGCAAACCAATAGAGTTTGCTGTAGGGATTTAAAGAAAGTCTTTGAAACATATATTGTTACTAGTTAGCTTGTTTCTTCCTCTCCTCAATATTTCTGAAAATTAGTAGAACCCTTTTTGCCTCCAACGTTTCCCTAGATCACATATCTGAGTTGCTACCTTCCTTTTCACTCAACCCCTGACCATGATATTTCCACCATTTTACCACCCAGCTACAAAATACTGTTTGGTAGCAGAGAGGGGCAAATGGGGGAGTTACATTGGATTCAGGCTAACTGCCTGACATGAAAACTGTGCTGATATAGTAGTCTGTTTATCACCTTTGTGGGACTGACAACAAAGCTTCTATGACATGCTAGTGGACACAATGGCAGAAATTGTCATAAGTCACCCTAAGATAATTATTGTTGGTGACGTCAGCCTACACATTGGAAATGCCAGTGATGCTCTTGTTATCTACATCTTAACCACCAGGGGGGAACCTAACACTCTGTGTCTAGCTTGTGTCACAGATGTGTAAAAAGTACTGTTTGGGGATTTCGTTTGGAGCGCAATCATGATTTGCGTTGAAACACTGCCTAAAGTAACACAGAGTAGTGCTACGCACTGCATTGCGCTTTGCACTACTTTGCTCTACTTTGCTTCAAGAAAGCATTCCATGGGTGGTACTTGAGTGTTCCCAAGCAGCCACCTATGAGATTTGAAAAAAGCCACTACCTGCTATCATTTTTAGACAGCGATGTGTGCCAAAAAATATATACCTTCCTGAGGCAGGTGTAACAGTGGAACAGTTGGTGGGTGACAGCTTAAAGTGCACCAGTGCTGGGAACAAGGAAAAGGTAGCTCTGTTTTTCTCTCTTCCTTCGATGAAATGCTGTGCAACATCTTTGACAATGAGGTCTTGTTGATAAAACAAAGTCTCAAGTTATTGCTTCTCCAATTATAATGAAATGTTACCTTTCATGCCAAAAATCCATTGTGCCTCAATTGCCTCCTCTTGCGTACAATCCAGGCTTGATTATAGAAATACATTTGATTATGTCAGCTGCATGCTAGGAATTGCATTGGATTGACGTAGAGTAAAGACTCTACTCTAAAACCTCTTAAAATACCTCTTTATGACACAGTAAATATTTTATAGAGCGGAGAAGTCTTAACTTACTGGGCTCATCCACATTATACTACAGATCACACTCTCCACCCAATCCCCAGCTCCATGTCTGCTTGATCATAAGAGAGCAGGCCTAGATTTCATTCCTTTCGACATGTGGCACCTAAGATCTGTAATAATCAGACAACTGACCTTAAGGAAATCCAGAAATATATTTATTTTACAAGGAGTGTCAAAACGTTCTTGTTGTGCTAACTTGTGGTGTTTATTTGTTCTGTATCTCCTGAAGTTTTTATTTAGGTCTTGCCCACCAACAGTTGGACCTGACATATTGTATCCAGTTTAGACGTTGACTGAGCTTTGTGTCATGATTTGATGGCTGTCTTTTCCATCTCTAATCCCTGCTCCCGATTTGATGACTTTCCTTCCCATTTTTGCATTGGTTCTGCCCAAGGGGCATTTCATTCTCACTGTCTTTTGAATTGATGACTTGCAGTCTTCAACTGCTGACATCAGGCTTTGCATTAAAGTTCCTGAGGGACTATTTTCTCTCCCCTGTTTATTGCTTCCTGCTCTACCACGCCTTTCTACACCCCCTCTCTCTCCTCATTAGAACAAGCTTTTGCAATGCATTAGGTCTCGCATCCATGAAAGGTAGAGGTATTAGCTTTGAAAATAACATTGTTTTTGTTTTGTTTTTTAATTTTATGCAGTGGAGTGCTGAAATTTGCATAGCGCTATTGCCATTCTTATGACCTTGTGGTGCTGGAGAACCAGTAAATGGGAAATCGATTATAAGGGAGGTGAGACAACAGTAATATGCTGGTATGAGATATGTAACAACATCCTTGAAAAAAAGCAAACGTTCAAAGAATACAAGAATAACCAAAGCATGTAGAATGTAAACAGTAACAATATGGTTACATGCCCAAAGCAAGGAATGAAGCGGCGCAATAGCGGCATGCCCAAAATACTGATGAAACACCATATGTCCACCTGTGTGAATTGGAACGATAGCAGCATGCCCCAAACAATGAGGAAAACATACTGCCACCAGCGGGAACAGGCGTAATAACAGAATGCCCAAAACAATGAAGAAACACCATACGGCCATTCGCGTGAACCGGCATGATAGCTGCATACCCCCAACAATGAAGAAACAACATACGGCCACCAGCAGAAACCAGCAGGGTAGCTGCATGCCCCCAACAATGAAGAAACAACATACGGCCACCAGCACGAACTAGCGCGACAACGGCATGCCCCCAAAATGATGAAATGGCATACCACCACCAGCGTGAACTGGCACGATAGCGGCGTGCCCCCAACAATGAAGAAACAACTTATGGCCATGCAGTACGAAGCGCACCATAGAGGCATGCCCCAAACAGCAAAGAAATAACATACGGCCACGCAGCATAAAGCGGTCATTCAAAAGAAGAAGAAAAATAGTGCGCCAGACGAAGCTATGTGGACGATCGTGCAATCATCTATGTAACAGGGTCAGTCTCCAGGATAGTAACAAAGCAGCCTGAAGGGGAAAAACTTCAAACATTTACCATTGAAAGCATGTGCATTTTGAAAGGCAGGCCAAGGAACGAATGAAAGTGATGGACTTGAGATGGGTGTGGTTGAAGCCCACATACAGATTACAACACGTCAGAAAAGCAGCACTTGTGCGATGCCATGCTTAACCTAAAAATTAGACCCACCTCCAGTGCTTGCTTTGCCCCATTTACCTTGCTCTGTGATCGGCACCTACAATGGCAGACGGCCATCATAACGTGGTTTCTAAATCATTCCAATATTGCCACCTTTGGGCACACATGTCATCTTGTAATAATGTTTCTTATGCTTTTAAAAAACATTCCAAAATGCCTACCGTCGGTCAGAGCCCTGTGTTAAGGGAGGGATTCATTGACTTTGCCAACGCTTGTTGTTTTATGTTCTGTAGTGAATGCTTGCGGTCTTTTTTTAATATGTGGCTTAATGTCAATAAGCCTTATGGTGCATAGGTGGTCAGAAAATAAATCAATCAATTTGAATGTGTTCCTCCCTTCCAACTACGCCCCACCCCACACATGTTGCCTCTTGCTTCTTAGGCCCTAATTCCTATATCTCACCACCTTGATTGTGCTTTTTTCATTAGATAAATTACTCGCTTCAAATAGTTCCTGCTGTTTTCCGTTGAGTCTCCAAACGAACAGTTCTACCATGTAATAAGCCTTCAGTGTAAAGCCGCTCGAAGGCTTTTATTAAACAGAGTAATAAATAACTGCTGATTCTCCATGCTGGAAAACACACACTACTTCAACTCGGTAGTTGCAAACAAGCATTCAAACAGCTGAATTTAACAACCTTTTCCTGCTTTATTTATGAGCGTTTTTAGAGCTTTCCATTAGACACTCCTCAGTGAAAGAGCTAATTGAATTTCGGCACGGACTTTTTTCATCCATCGAAATGAGTCAGATATTAACACCAATATTGACTAAGCCATTGCTTTTTATGGGGGTAAATGGGATTTATTGAAGCATTATTTTCCTTTTTAAATCTGTCTGGTCAGGCATTGAATTATATCTCGCCAAGTACCTCCACCAAGCAAACTCCCTCATCGTGAATGTAATAAAACTGAAACCTAATGCTTTTTCTTTGTGCGACACGTGCTCTGATTTGGCAGGCATTTGCATTTTGCAGTTTCCTTTTTTATTTGCACAGCTACGCATTTCTGCATTGTTAGTTTTTAGGCAATTGCATGGTGGCAAATGTGTTGGATTTATTTCATGACACCGTGCCCTTAAGCGAAGTAAGGCAGTGAATGTCTCCTTTGTTAGAAATAAAATACTTCAAATGGGAGTACATGTCTACAAGCGCACTTTTTTCAAGTGTTTATGGATTTTTGTATGTGATAAAAAAGGACGTGTGCATTTGAGGAAAGACGGTGATGGGTTCTTGCCTGACGTGTCGTAATGGGTATCGATTTGTCTATTAGTAGATGCCGACTTCAGAAATGGCTTTGTGGTGAATAGGTTTGTGTGTGTCTGTTTCCGATGTTCATTTTAGGACATGCATATCAGTGTGTGCGTTTAGTGCATATTGGGGCGTGTGTATGCATCACGTACATATAGGGCATGAACGTGTGTGTAGGGTATGTGTAAAAGTGCGTATTAGGTCATGAGTATATGTGTGTGGTCGTGTGTGTGTGTGTGCGTGTGTGTGTGTGTGGTGTCTTAACTATTAAGCATATATATGTATGTTGTCTGTATATATGTCAAGCGCATCATGGGGCTTGAATGTGTGTTTGTGTATGTGAAATGTATATTAGTTTGTGAATGCAAATGTATACGTGAGTGTATATTTGTGTTTCCTAAAATTAGGTTTTGATAACTCAAAGGATGTGTAGAAGCTAAAGTTTCCAATAGAATGAAATATTCCATCATGGTATTTTCTGTGTGTAATAAGTAGGTGGTTTAAGAGCATGCACTCCTGTGTCTTTTTGAAGATAATATCATGAAGTCTGAGCCAAAGAGTGCACTTATGGTTAAGTTAGTAGATAGGTTGGGCACTGTTCTCGCGCACTGTGTCTTTGTCTGGGTAGTAGTGTAAGTGTTATAAGTGTAAAATAATTTTATAGTTGGCATATCTTATCAAAGGTATAAGCATTGTCTTCTGAAACTCCTCAGTGCTGATTCAGAGGGTGTGAAAAGTTCCCGCTTTCCCTGCGTATCCCTTGGAGGTGAGTGGAAGTTGAAGTTGTTTCAGCTAGCTCCTTTGCCATGTTCTTTCTGGGGTTATATCCACACCTAGAATGACTGCTCTGACATAACCAACTCAGAGAGGGCAGAGATATTTGTTTCATCATAAGGTGTACATGTGATGTCAAGCCTAGGCATGCATTTTTCTTCACCATCCACCATGGTACCTACAGTGTTGAACTCAGTTTAAAACAGACACTGTCCCATTACATTGCCTGAAGAAAGATACTGACTACAGGGGGAACAGTCACTGTGAGCTTAAAGGATAGAAACGAACGAGAAAGTATCTCAGTTATGTTCACCTAATGGGCTTGCTAAGGATTTTTTAGAGCTTCAATCAATGTTAGAAGCAGGTGATGAAATAAAAAAATCAGATTGTCACAATTTTTTAGCAATGTAATGGATACATTCATCACATACCACAGAAAGAGAAAGAAGACATTAACCTATGCTTAACCCTCTGGTAGCTTGGCACAAAAGCAGTCAGGCTTAACTTAAAGGCAATGTGTGAAGTATTTATGCAGCACCTGAAACAGTAATAAAGTGAGAAGAGACCACAAGAACAATCCCATGCCAATTTAGATGAAAAGGTTTAAAATAATTTATTTGAAACCAAAATGCCAAAAGTCCAATCACTAGAATTGGAGATGTACAAATTCAATACGGTAAGTTAAAATTGTGCCTAGATGCACAAAGCGCAACTGTGGTTATCTGGTCATCGGGGCAAAGTCACAAGTGAGGCCAACCATGATGGAGCATGGGCCGAGTGTGGGGACTAGGTTAGTCCCACTGAACAAAGTACCTTAAATCCAGGTTGCGGAGCAATGGGAGATCCATTATCATTTTTGCTTTATGCAGCGGTTCTTCTGAGGAAGCTGCGGGCTGCGATGCAGAGTGGTGTGTCATCATGAAGGATGCCATCGATATGAGGCAAGCAATACAAAGGCATGCGTCGAGGCTGCATCATGTCGCAGTGGTTCCCATGAAGCTGTGGGCTGTGTTGCAAGGTCCTGCATTGGGGTTGGAGTCGCGCATTAGTAGTGCCAATGCAACTGAAAGGAGATGCATTATCAGAGGACCACAACTGGGCTAGTACAGCACCTTTAGCCCCACCTCCAAGGGTCCAAAACTGGGGTGGCACAACTTGGGGGTAGGAATCTCAGCAAGCAGAGTCCACGTGCTGGGTTCAAGGAGCTGGGTGTCTTTTCTGTCCCGAGGCTCTGATCAGGAGGCCAGCAAAACTAGCCCTTGGAGTCACTGTGGGGGGCCTGAGTTCAAGATGCAGGTCCAGTTCTTCTCACTCAGGCAGCAGTGCAGCGGAGTAGTAGTCCTTCTTGCAGAGCAGCACAACAGTCCTTCTGAGTCATACACAGGCACAGAGGTGTACTAAAGAGTTGTGTCAGAGGGTTCATTATTTAGGAGAAGGTTCTAGAGGCGTCCCCATACAGGTTCATGGAAGTCCTTGTCTCCCTGCCATGGCCCCAGCTTGTCGTGGGTCACAAAAGTCTACTGTCAACCCCTTGGGGAGTGTGCTTAGGAAGACCCTTTGTGATGTGCATGTGTGGTAGGTGACTGCTCCTCCCCCTCACCGAGTCAGAGATGGCCCATTTTGTCAACATCTATTCCTCCTTTGTCTTACTGTCTGGGAGCAATAAACAGAGAACCACTACCAGCAACACATAGGCCCTCATTCTGACCTTGGCGGTCGGCGGAGAGGCGGCGGTCGGACCGCGAACAGACCGGCGGTATTAAAAATGGCATTCTGACCCTGGCGGGAACCGCCAACACAGCCCGCCAACTTAACACTCCGACCGCCACAGCGGTACAAACAAACAGCGCGGCGGTTCCCGCCAACAGCCCGGCGGCAGACAAAGTACCGCCCACCCTATTACGACCCACCAATCTGCCACCTTTTCCGGGGCGGGAGCACCGCCGATAAGAACACGGCGGAAACAGACTACGAACGGGAAAACGCTCACCTCTACGCACTCCACGCGAGATTCCGGCAGTATGGAGCCAGAGTTACAGGTCATCCCCGCACTCCTATTCCTCCTCATATACCAGGAGCACGCCCGGCGGCGCGGAAGACATCGGTGAGTACTGCACCTACGACACAGGGGAGGGAAAAGATTACCGGCACACACCCACCCACCCACACCCACTACAACACACACATCAATGCATTCCCACAGATCACTGTCACAACCCACAAACCACCCCCCTCCGAAATAATGCAAAGACCAAAAGAAGAGATCATAAACGGCCAGATATATTGAAATATGGACACCAGTAATCCAAATAAATAAATAAACTATGTACAAAATATATACAGCTACTAAATGTAGTCCAACCACTGTCCGTGGATCACAGGGGTCCTGTGCAAAGGGGCAAGGCCCAGTCCCACGACAAGAACTCCACGGAGAGAACACTGCAGGGGCATCAGAAAGAAAATAGGACAGGCACCTCAGGGGGAAGGGAAGGGGGGGCACCTCAGCCACTTGAGTACACGACGCCAGATCCACGAGGGGACTCCATGACCACTGGCCCATCCTGGGGAGTGCAAAGCCACAGTCCATACAGTCCATACAGTGGGTGGCCTGCCCACTGGGCCATCCTGGGGAGAGCAAAGCCACAGTCCATACAGTCCATACAGTGGGTGGCCTGCCCACTGGGCCATCCTGGGGAGAGCAAAGCCACAGTCCATACAGTCCATACAGTGGGTGGCCTGCCCACTGGGCCATCCTGGGGAGAGCAAAGCCACAGTCCATACAGTCCATACAGTGGGTGGCCTGCCCACTGGGCCATCCTGGGGAGAGCAAAGCCACAGTCCATACAGTCCATACAGTGGGTGGCCTGCCCACTGGGCCATCCTGGGGAGAGCAAAGCCACAGTCCATACAGTCCATAACAGACCCCACTGCCACTGGAGGAGGCAAGTTGGCCAGAGGACATCCTGCAGCCCTGCCCGAGATAGATCCTGCCCTGCCACGTCTGCCAAAAGGCCAGCGGTTCTTGCCCTGAAGGGCCCAGTTCAGCGGTTCTTGAGACGGCGGGGCCCAGTTCAGCGGTTCTTGCCTTGAAGGGCCCAGTTCAGCGGTTCTTGAGACGGCGGGGCCCAGTTCAGCGGTTCTTGCCTTGAAGGGCCCAGTTCAGCGGTTCTTGAGACGGCGGGGCCCAGTTCAGCGGTTCTTGCCTTGAAGGGCCCAGTTCAGCGGTTCTTGCCTTGAAGGGCCCAGTTCAGCGGTTCTTGAGACGGCGGGGCCCAGTTCAGCGGTTCTTGCCTTGAAGGGCCCAGTTCAGCGGTTCTTGAGACGGCGGGGCCCAGTTCAGCGGTTCTGGAGACGGCGGGGCCCAGTTCAGCGGTTCTTGCCTTGAAGGGCCCAGTTCAGCGGTTCTTGAGACGGCGGGGCCCAGTTCAGCGGTTCTTGCCTTGAAGGGCCCAGTTCAGCGGTTCTTGAGACGGCGGGGCCCAGTTCAGCGGTTCTGGAGACGGCGGGGCCCAGTTCAGCGGTTCTTGCCTTGAAGGGCCCAGTTCAGCGGTTCTTGAGACGGCGGGGCCCAGTTCAGCGGTTCTTGCCTTGAAGGGCCCAGTTCAGCGGTTCTTGAGACGGTGGGGCCCAGTTCAGCGGTTCTGGAGACGGCGGGGCCCAGTTCAGCGGTTCTTGAGACGGCGGGGCCCAGTTCAGCGGTTCTTGCCTTGAAGGGCCCAGTTCAGCGGTTCTTGAGACGGCGGGGCCCAGTTCAGCGGTTCTGGAGACGGCGGGGCCCAGTTCAGCGGTTCTTGCCTTGAAGGGCCCAGTTCAGCGGTTCTTGAGACGGCGGGGCCCAGTTCAGCGGTTCTGGAGACGGCGGGGCCCAGTTCAGCGGTTCTTGCCTTGAAGGGCCCAGTTCAGCGGTTCTTGAGACGGCGGGGCCCATTTCAGCGGTTCTTGCCTTGAAGGGCCCAGTTCAGCGGTTCTTGAGACGGCGGGGCCCAGTTCAGCGGTTCTGGAGACGGCGGGGCCCAGTTCAGCGGTTCTTGCCTTGAAGGGCCCAGTTCAGCGGTTCTTGAGACGGCGGGGCCCAGTTCAGCGGTTCTTGCCTTGAAGGGCCCAGTTCAGCGGTTCTTGAGACGGCGGGGCCCAGTTCAGCGGTTCTTGCCTTGAAGGGCCCAGTTCAGCGGTTCTTGAGACGGCGGGGCCCAGTTCAGCGGTTCTTGCCTTGAAGGGCCCAGTTCAGCGGTTCTTGCCTTGAAGGGCCCAGTTCAGCGGTTCTTGAGACGGCGGGGCCCAGTTCAGCAGTTCTTGCCTTGAAGGGCCCAGTTCAGCGGTTCTTGAGACGGCGGGGCCCAGTTCAGCGGTTCTGGAGACGGCGGGGCCCAGTTCAGCGGTTCTTGCCTTGAAGGGCCCAGTTCAGCGGTTCTTGAGACGGCGGGGCCCAGTTCAGCGGTTCTTGCCTTGAAGGGCCCAGTTCAGCGGTTCTTGAGACGGCGGGCCCAGTTCAGCGGTTCTGGAGACGGCGGGGCCCAGTTCAGCGGTTCTTGCCTTGAAGGGCCCAGTTCAGCGGTTCTTGAGACGGCGGGGCCCAGTTCAGCGGTTCTTGCCTTGAAGGGCCCAGTTCAGCGGTTCTTGAGACGGCGGGGCCCAGTTCAGCGGTTCTGGAGATGGCGGGGCCCAGTTCAGCGGTTCTTGAGACGGCGGGGCCCAGTTCAGCGGTTCTTGCCTTGAAGGGCCCAGTTCAGCGGTTCTTGAGACGGCGGGGCCCAGTTCAGCGGTTCTGGAGACGGCGGGGCCCAGTTCAGCGCTTCTTGCCTTGAAGGGCCCAGTTCAGCGGTTCTTGAGACGGCGGACGGTCTATGGCCAACTGCTAATTGCCTGGTGGTGCCCTCCTGGGCAGCGGGGATGGTGCTCCTTCACTGCCCACCTGGGCTGTGGGTGGTGGGGCCCTCCTGGCCAGCTGGGCTGGGTCCTCCCTGGGCAGCGGCTATGGGGGTGGTGGGCTCTCCCGGGGCAGCTGTGCCGGTTCCTCCCGGGGCAGCGGCTATGGGGGTTGTGGGCTCCTCCTGGGCAGCAGGCCTGCTGCCTGACCTCTCCAACTTGCTGCCCTTGCCCTCCTTAGTCGTCGGCCTGTGGCCCTTGCCTCCCTTTGGAGCTGTGGCTGGTGACTGTCTCTGGGTGGTGTCCGGGGGGGATGTAGAAGGCGGGCTCCTGCGGCGCCCCTTCCGCCTTCTGCTCCTCTTCCCAGGGGGTGGGCTGGCTGTCCCCTTGCTGCTGGGCGAAGATCCAGACATGCGGGCTGGCGGGCTCCAATACCCCTGCACCCTTGTCAAGGGGGCTGCAGGGCTGGTGGTGGCTGAGGTGCTCTTCTTACCCCGACGAGAAGGAGGGGGGGGCTCAGGGTCAGGAAAGAAGTTAGTAGTGGCGAGGAAGAGCTTCTTGGGACAATGGAGAGTGGTAGGTACAGTGGGAATGGGAGTGGAGGGAGAGGATGTGGTTGTAGGTGAGTCACGTTTGCTGTCTTTGGGTGCAGGTGCAGGAGGGATAGGCTGTCGTGAGGTGGATGGCTGTTGGGTGGGTGGGTGGCTGCGTTTGTGTGGTGTGGAAGAGGGGGTGACCGACACAGTGGGAGAGGACACAGGGGACGTGTAAATGGCAGTGGGGATGGTGACTGCACGTGTGCGGACTGGAGTGGAGGGTGTGCTGGTGATGGAAACACTGGCTGATGGTGAGGTGAATGGAGGTGTGAGTGTAGACGTCACAGGGAGGGAGGAGGGAGACGAGGAGGTGGGGGTCACAGAGGTGGTAGTGACTGTTGGCATGTCTGCATCGGAATGTTGCGTGTGTGAATGTCTGGGTGATCTGTGGTGCTTATGTTTGGATGAGCTTCTCTTGGGTGTTGAGGTGTGTGCAGGCTGGTCTGATGGTGTGGGTGGGACAGGCAGAGGAACAGGAGACTGGGAGGAGGGAGTTAGTAGAGGCAGGCAGGAGACAGGGACAATGGCTGCCGTCAGTGCTGAGGCCAGAGCCTGGAACGATCGCTGATGGGCAGCCTGACCCGAATGAATGCCCTCCAGGTACGCATTGCTGCGATGAACCTCCCTCTCCACCCCCTGGATGGCATTCAAAAGGGTAGTCTGCCCAACAATGAGCGTTCGGAGGAGGTCAATGACCTCCTCACTGAGGGCAGCGGAGGTAACAGGGGCAGGGCCTGAGGTGCCTGGGGCGAAGGAGATGCCCGGCTTCCTGGCAGAGCGGGCACGGGGCGAACGCGGAGGGGCTGCTGGGAGGGCGGAGATGGTGCGCTGGGTGGCGGCTGTACCTGTAATGGCGGGGGGCACGGATGGTGCCACCCCCGCAAGGGAGCCCCCTTCCGAGGACGTGTCCGTGTCGCTGCAGGCTCCAGTCGTCCCCGTCGTGGAGCTCCCCTCGCCCTCCGTCTCACTGGTCCAGTCTGACTCTGTGGCATGGCCCTCCTGGGCCATGTGAGATGCAGCTCCCTCCTGCCCCGATGCCACTTCTCCTCCGCCTGATGATGCTGATGCACACAAGCACAGAAAGACAAACAAAAAGGGGGGGGGAGAGAGAAATAAAGGGATATTGAGTACATGGATCTCCGGTACAGTTAGCGGACATGACAGACACAGATGCCCCCTGCACTAAGTTGCGCACTTGGGGTCCGCTACGCATTCCGTGGAACATGCCCTACACGCCTAGAGTTGTCAACTGCACCCATGGATGACACGGCCCAGGGATGGCTGTACTGACACACTACTGAGGGTGGTGGCTGGGGACACAGGGGCTTACGGGGGTGCCCAGCCTACAGATATCGCCCTGGCCTAGGGGGACCCACAGCCCTCCTCCCCCACCCAGACACCTCCACTGCACGACAACAGAGTAGATGATGCTTGTACTCACCCCCTTGTGTCTGCTGTGCTGCCCTCACGCGCCCATCCAAATCAGGGTAGGCCACCGCCAGGATCCGGAACATCAGGGGGCTCAGTTGACGGCAGGCACCCCGCCTACGTTGGGAGGCCATCCCCAGCAGAGACTCGGCGGTCTTCTTGGTCCCGCGGCGGATGTCCTCCCACCTCTTGCGGCAGTGGGTGCCCCGTCGATGGTGGACCCCCAGGCCCCGGACTTCCTTGGCGATGGCATGCCAAATCCCGATCTTCTCATGGGCGCGGACCTATGTGACACGTACAGGGAGGGAGAAATACCACGTTCAAGTTACTCAGCATTTTCCTTTCCAGTGGCCCAACGCCCCCCATCCCCGCCAGGCCCCCCGCCAGGCCCCCCGCCATGCCCAACATGCCCCCCATCCCCGCCAGGCCCCCCGCCATGCCCAACATGCCCCCCGTCCCCGCCAGGCCCCCCGCCAGCCCCAACATGCACCCCATCCCCGCCAGGCCCCCCGCCAGGCCCCCCGCCATGGCCAACATGCCCCCCATCCCCGCCAGGCCCCCCGCCAGCCCCAACATGCCCCCCATCCCCGCCAGGCCCCCAAGCCAGCCAGTGGCCCCAAATCCAGATAGAATTAAACTCACTTGTTGGTCTGGAGGACCGTAGAGTAGCGCATACTGGGGGAGGACCCCATCCACAAGTTTCTCCAACTCCTCTCCAGTGAAGGCAGGGGCCCTTTCCCCAGTCGCAGCAGCCATTGTCCCTTCCAGACCGAGGTCACAGCAACACTTGCAGTATAGGTCCTCTCCTGTGAAAGTTCAAGTCGCAAGTGGATAAGTAGATAGAAAATGGCGGTCACGTCCGCGGCGGTGCGTACCGCGGCGGTGCGTCCCGCCACCGCCGGCGCCCTTCGCCATTGGTTCCTGAAACCCATAGGCTTCAATGTTAACCAATGCGGCTTCGCGCCGCGGTCTTGGCCCGCCGCCCGCCGCGGTGTGCCACGCCAGCGCATTGACCTCACATCCCATTGTCACACTTCACAGGTCAGGCAGCCGCCATTTCCAGGGCCCACATGGCTCAATTTCAACTGCGTCACACAGGCCTAGGCCTTGCATAGCCACTCATACACGCCATTCACTGCATAGAGAATCGTATACTGTGCTAGCTGTGAGTACGTACCTGTGGGTTGCCTGACTGTGTGCTTCATGTTGTCCTTCCTAGGCACCGTCCGCTGGGTTGGGCGAGGAGACGGATGAATCCTCCCGTGTACCGACCGCTGGTGGACCTGTCGACAATGGAAGAACGCCACATTATCCTGACCTACCGTCTTAACCGTGCCACTATCCATGAACTGTGTGCCCGGCTGGAGCCCGACCTGATGTCCCCCATCCGCCAACCCACAGGGATTCCCCCTCTGGTGCAGGTCATGTCAGTACTCCATTTCTTGGCAAGTGGGTCATTTCAGACAACCGTGGGAATTGCTTCTGGGATGTCTCAGCCCATGTTTTCAAAGGTGTTATCCAGAGTGTTGTCTGCCCTGATGAAATCCGTGAGGAACTACATCATTTTCCCTGAGGTGGGCGAACTGGCTACAGTGAAGGGTGATTTCTACGCCCTTGGACATATTCCCAACGTAATTGGTGCCATTGATGGGACCCATGTGGCTTTGGTTCCCCCAAGAGACAGGGAGCAGGTGTACAGGAACAGAAAAAGTTACCATTCAATGAACATCCAGGTGGTGTGTTTGGCTGACCAGTACATCTCGCATGTAAATGCCAAATTCCCAGGGTCAGTGCATGACGCCTACATCCTCAGGAATAGCAGCATCCCTTACGTGATGGAACAGCTACAGAGACACCGTGTATGGCTAGTGGGGGACTCTGGGTACCCCAACCTGTCGTGGCTACTGACCCCAGTAAGGAATCCCCGGACCAGGGCAGAGGAACGGTACAATGAGGCCCATGGGCGTACTAGGAGGGTGATCGAACGCACCTTTGGCCTCCTAAAGGCCAGGTTTCGCTGCCTGCATATGACCGGTGGATCCCTAATGTACTCACCTAAGAAGGTGTGTCACATCATCGTGGCCTGCTGCATGCTTCACAACCTGGCTTTGCGCCGCCAGGTGCCTTTCCTGCAGGAGGATGGTCGAGACGGTGGTGTTGTGGCAGCGGTGGAACCTGAGGAGAGTGACGAGGAGGAAGACGACGGGGCTGAAACAGACAACAGGGACAGAATCATTGAACAGTACTTCCAATAGGACACAGGTAACATTTCAAAGATAATTTAGTAAAAGTTAACTACTCTGCAGCATCTCTGCTGCCTGTCTATTTGCCCCAGTGTATGATGACTGAGTTGTGGCTTTTCCCTCCCTATTTCAGATCTGGGGTCCCCACTACGAGTCCTGTGCTTCGTTTCCCCATGGACTACAGCTTTGTGGCAGCTGTTTGTTGACTTCACCATGTACAAGGACATATTTGCACTGTCATGTCAATTACAATCTATTGAAATCACAGCCAGACTCCTGATATTTTGGTGCAAAATAGGTGTTTATTGAAGTGCTCAAAATGGGATGGGTGGTTTCAAGTGGGTGGGGGCTATGGTGAAGGAATGTCCATGGCAGAGTCCAGAGTAACAGTCACACAGGTGCATTGTCCAGAGGCCTGTGGAGAGATGGAGCATGGGCAGTTCGAGGATGGACAGGGTGACAATGTGGGACAGTGGGATGACATCAGGTGGTATCCATTGCTGGCGGGGGTCTTGACATCCTACTCTGTCTTGCGAGATCTCAGGGCCCTCTTGCGGGGTGGTTCTTCTCCTGCAGGAGGTGGGGGTCTGGTGGGCTGCTGCTGTGCGGGGGCCTCCTGTCCACTAGCGCCGGCGGAGGTGGATGGCTGTTCTTGGTCCCGGCTAGTGGCAGGGGCCCTTGGGTGTTGTTCAGTGTCCGCCCTGCTGTTTACGAGGTCCTGCAGCAGCCCTACCATGGTAACCAGGGTGGTGTTGATGGCTCTGATGTCCTCCCTGTACCCCCGATAGTGTTCCTCCTGCAGCACCTGGATCTCCTGGAACCGGGCCAGTACCGTCGCCATCGTCTCCTGGGAGCGGTTGTATGCTCCCATGATGGTGGTGAGGACCTCGTGGAGAGTGGGTTCCCTGGGCCTCTCCTCCCCCCCCTGTCGCACAGCTGCCCGCCGAGTTGCCCTGTTTCCCTGGGCCTCTGCCCCCTGGCCGGTGTGCCCACTACCACTGCCCCCAGGTCCCTGTTGTTGTTGGGGTGGTGGGTTATCCTGGGTGCCCTGTAGTGGTAGACACACCGCAGATTGACGCGCCCTGGAGACAGAGGCATGGGCCCGCTGGGTGGGAGCTGTGCTGGTGTTCCCAGAGGGGTTAGGGTCTATAGTGGCCTGTGCCTGTGTGAGGGGAACCGACTGTCCAGAGGTCCCCGATGGTCCGGGCTGGTCATCGGTGTCCAGATCGACAGAGCTGCTGTCATCGCTGACGGCCTCTTGGGTGGGGGGTGTGGATAATTCTGGCCCCTCCGCCGCGGTGTGTTGACGGTCGGGTCCTGCAGGGGTATAGAGGTATGGTTATAGTTTCAATGTGTGGCATATGGGTGTATCTGTGGGTTCCCGTGTCCCCAAGTGCTGGCATTCGTGTGTGGGGGCTTTGGTGAGGGTGGCTTGTGGGGGGGATGTGTATATGCATTGGGCATGCTTTGGTGATGGGTGTCCATGCTTAGTGGACGCATGCAGGCCTAGGTTTTGGGATGTGTGGGTTGTGATGGTGAGACATTGGCGGGGAATAGGTGTGCTGGGGGTGGGGGTGAGGATGGTGGTGGGGGTGAGGATGGTGGTGGGGGTGAGGGTGGGGGTGAGGATGGTGGTGGGGGTGAGGGTGGGGGTGAGGATGGGGGTGGGGGTGAGGGTGGGGTTCGAGGATGGGGGTGAGGGTTGGGGTCTGATTTGGCATGCAGGTGGGGGGGAAGCAGTATTGAAGCTTCAACTTACCAGTATCCATTCCTCCGCCGACTCCTGCGAGGCCGTCAGGATGCAGGATGTTCAAGACTTCCTCCTCCCATGATGTGAATTGTGGGGGTTGAGGTGGGGGTCCTCCGCCAGTCTTCTGCACGGCGATGTTGTGCCTGGATACCATGGAACGCACCTTCCCCCGTAGGTCGTTCCATCGCTTCCTGATGTCTTCCCGATTTCTGGGGTGCTGTCCCACTGCGTTCACCCTGTCGACAATCCTCTGCCATAGCTCCGTCCTCCGGGCAATGCTGGTGTATTGGACCTGTGTGCCGAACAGCTGGGGCTCTACACGAACGATTTCCTCCACCATAACCCTGAGTTCTTCGTCTGTGAAGCGGGGTTGTCTTTGGGGTGCCATGGGGTGGTGTGTATGATGTGTGGGGTGGAGTATGTGTATTTAAGTGAGTTGAGTGTGGTGGTGTGTGTTGTTTTGTGTGTGGATAGTGTGTGGGTGATGGTGGTGAGTGGCTGTGGCTGTTATGTTTTGGATGCTGGTGTCTCGCTCTTGCCTTCTTTACGATTTTGTAAGCGTAGGGGTTTGTGGGTGATGTGGGTGGGTGTTTTATATTGTATTGTGTGTGTGGGAGTGGTGTGTGTATGTGTATCAGGTGTGTGGGATTCAAATCGTCCAATGTGGGTGAGTTTTGTTCGTTGGTGGGTATTCTGACCGCGCCGGTGTGTCCCGCCAATGGAATACCGCGTTTGAATGACCGCCGCGTGGATTCGTGGGTCGTAATGGGATGGGCGTATTTCTGGTGGCGTGGCGGTGGAGGTTTGGTCACCTCCACCTTTCCGCCGACCGCTGGTCTGGCGGTCTGTTGTGGCGGTCGGTTTTTCGGAGGTTTGCCTTCTGCGGGTCAGAATGACCGTGGCGGGTTTCCGCGACCGCGGCGGGATTATGGAGGATTTCTGACCGGCGGTAGGCGCCTTTTACCGCCGAGGTCAGAATGACCACCATAGTCATGTGATCCAGGGTAAAGGCTGCAGGCACCAAATGGTTAGAACAATCAAATGCCAACATTTTCTAAAATTAGTATTTTCAGAATTGTGACTTAAAATCTGACTTTACCATTCAAGAGGGTTTTAAAGTGCACTTCTTTAGACAGTAAACTCGACATTCTTACTTGTTCCAAATTGAAGATTAGCTCTTATTAAATGTAATATGGTAACCCAATGTTATCCTATGGAAGAGGTAGACCTTGCAGTAGTGAAAAATAAAGGTAAGAGTTTTTCACTATCAGGACAAGGGAAAGTTAGAAATACTTGTCTAACTTTTTAAATAAACTGGACCGTGTCTTCTGGGCTGTTTAGGTCCTACCCTAGGGTGACTTTATATAGTATAAAGGAAGGTTTAATCCTGACAAAAGGCTTATTTTGACAGGTCGAAATGGTATTTTAAACTGCACACACAGGCAGCAATGGCAGCCCAGAGACATGTATAAAGGGCTACTTACATGGGTGGCACAATCAGCGTTGCAGGCCCAATACTAGTATTTAACTTACAGGACCTGGGTAAATGTAGTACTATTTTGCTAAGGAGGCTATGAGAAATAAAGTGTTAATCTGACTGAGAGACAAGGATGGCCAAGGCAAGACCTCACTAAGTTAGATTAACTGAAAAAACGGCATGGAATATCTAGAGAATAGACATAGTCTACAGAGATGGCCGTTTAAATAAGGCTTGCTGGCACAATAATATGCTGTGAAGTCAAGCCTCATCCTGAAAATATTTTTTGAGGTTTACTCAAGAGCTGTCTTAACTGGACAAGAGTTGTCAGCGATAGTACTTGTAAGTAAAATAGCTCACAGATTGTAAAGCCAGTTTGTAAATATAATACTGATTATATTTGATATATCCAGAGTTAAATCTCCTTCTTCTGACATTAGCCTTTTTAATTCCTGTCAACTCAACCCTGGTACCCCCATTTGATAACTTACTTTTAATAATATACCATGCTTTGCAACATTTTCCTATTATGTCGTCCTTTTACCTTTTCGTTTTCTTGCCAGTACCCCTCCTTGTTTTTTTAAGCCCTTTGCTGGTCTTTGGGCTAGATCCTCTGCATACAAATACCAAAGAAATGTAATTCATTATTTTATTTATGAATAACTGACAAGCCGAAGTTCACATAGCCAAAGCTTTTTCAACAAAATTGCAAACTTGTTGAATGAATGCTAACTAAACTGCAAAGCGAGATTGAAACTATGGCAAAATTACGTATAATTACACAAAACCCAAATGCCTCATTTCATGCTGCATATTAGTGACAAATGACTCCTTGCATCAATTTGGCACGAGGGTGCATTTAAACAAAAGCAACAGGAACAGTCGTCGCTTGTGTTCTGTCACTGTGCATTCACCATAATTTTGCACTCACAGTACATTTTTACAACCAGTGGCATGTAATTACGTGAAGTGACGTAATAGCATAGCTTTTGGTAATCCCGCATAACAAGAATAATGTCTGAAGCCCGAAAGTGCATGAATTATGGCAATTTAAATTTCGCCCAAGCCTAATAAACTTAAAAAGAGCCCTGAAAAAACACGAGACCTTG
This sequence comes from Pleurodeles waltl, assembly GCF_031143425.1. Taxonomy (NCBI): domain Eukaryota; kingdom Metazoa; phylum Chordata; class Amphibia; order Caudata; family Salamandridae; genus Pleurodeles; species Pleurodeles waltl. Next base: position 681,779,632 of record NC_090449.1, on the reverse strand, counting down.
TTTTTAAGCTATCTACCCACGCACTGCTGGATCTGCTTCTCGGATTTACCACCGTCAGGATTCTGAAACAGCATAAGCACGACAGAAAAGACCAAACAACTTATAAAATAAAATGCAATTAATTATTTGGGAATATGATTAGTTGTTAAGACAGCTCTTCATTTTAGGAGGTTGTGATCACATTTTTTTAAAAGAATAAAAACATGCTCAACTCCGAGATTTAGGGCCTCATTACTCGGGGCAGCAAATTGTGGGTGGAAATTGCTCACCCAGTAATAATATTTTGCATGGAGTGTGGTAAATATTTGGTCTGCGGTGTGCCCTCAGTTCTGAGTTTGACACCTCTTAGGCCCTGGTTACAAGTTTATGTGTTGTTTATCACACCTTATAACGAACAATACCATGGGGTATCCATCATGCACCCAAATCCGAATGATACGCTAAATACCATATGCTTTTCTTCTGTGAAATTTAACGAAGGTTAATGTATTTAATGCAATTGAAAATTATCAAGTGTTTCAAATCTCTATCAACCTTGCAATTCTGACCTGTGCATAAACAGGGGTTTGTGCTCGGGTCAGAATATATCGACCAGCTCTTAATCAGGGCCTAAATGGGAATTTATGTGTATATTTTGGAGCAGATTTACAAGAAAGTGATGCTTCGGTCCTGATGCACCACTTTTCTTTTCTCCCCCTACTGGCACCTAACGACACCATGGTTGTGCCATATTTATAATTGAATGCACCATGATGGTCGTTAGCACAATAGTGTCAACATTTTTTATGCTATTGTGGTGCTTTACTGCCCTAGTGTCAAAATCTTTGACTCTAGTGCAGCAAAGCACAAGGAGCCCATAGGTTAATATTGGTGCTGCATTTTAACGCTTGGCTTGAGCAGGCATTAAAAATGACTGAAAAAATGGAGCAGTGAAATGTAAAATTCACAGTGCTATTTTTTTGGGCCTCTCTGCGTGGGAACAACCCCCTTGCATACATTTTGACTGGGTAAGGGGTTACAAAATGGAGCACTGCATGCATTGAGCCACTTTGTAAATATGGCATGAGAGAATGACCTACTTAGCTCTGCCTTAGCGTAAAAAAAAAATAACGGTAAGGTAATGCTAAGAGACGTTAGGGGCTTGTGAATCTGCCCATTTTTATGAAGTCACCAATTCTTCACTGGCTATTACGATTTGCAGCACTTTTTAACTGCCGCAAAACCCAAGGGCAAAGTCCTCATCAAGCGCAATGTGCGCACAACTTCTTATACCATATCAGGCACAAATGCTTGTTTGCCCTTGAAACAGAGTTAACTGCCCTTTGTAATCAGGGCATTAGTATGTTATGGTTTGAGAAGTAAGAGTAACTTCTGTGCAGCTTTTTCAATTTGTATGTTTCACTATATTTCTTCTCTCTTCGCAGCTGAGCGTACGAACCCCAGACCGTGGGGAAACGCCCTCAGTGTACTGTGATGCCAAGCTGGTGGCCGTGATGTACCAATCTGTCAAGCAGCAGCTGTTTAAAGCCTTTCAGAAAGCAGGACTGGGCACCTGGGTGAAGAAGCCCCCAGAGCAAGATCAGTTTTTACTCTCTGTATAAACCAACGAACAACTTTGCTACATGGCCGGTCAAATGCAAATGGGAATGGACAAGACCTGTTTGTGAACTCACAGAACGGAGGCAGTGCCAGTTTCCGAACAGTAAAATTGAGCAAATGTCAACTTTAACTTTTAAATATCTTTTTCAGATTAAAAAATGCACTAAGCTAACCATAGGAAAATATTTTAAAATTAGTATATTGTCTAATTTAGCCATACCATACCTATTCCAGTCCAGCAAATTGTGCAATTTGTAAAGGAGAATCCCTTACCGACTTATAAAGTGGAATAACGGTTAAGAAAGTACCTAAAGTAAACAGCATGCAAAGTAGCAGTGTGTTCCCAAAAACTCCGAAATTTATATTTGCTTGTTCGTGCCCCTTAAAATTATGCTTAAAATAATTGCACGGGAGGATTGTCAGCATCTTCATATTTTTCCATATCCGAGGCATGATGAGGTCACAATTTTATTTTTGCTTCGTATCTCTGTCTCTCAAGGGGTTGTATCATGATGGGCTGAATTGACTAAGGCAGAACAGAGCGCCCGTTTTTAGGCGCCAGGGGAATTCATTCAACCCAATATTAAAGACAGCAGAGCTCAGCCACAGAAAGAACCACAGAAAAAGACAAAGCTCATTTACTGTTTCGTAACTGTAGTTTCAGAAAATCAAGTCCTAACTCGGAGAAAGATCAGGTTAAATTAATTCACTTTACCCACTGTAAGTGCGTAACAACAGGTGCTGGGCTCTACGCTGAGCCAGCACAGCCCATCACCATAGAGCTCTGTCCAAGCATTGCTGCATTGAATTACTGTTTGTGTACCACTCGCACAGCAGTCACAGCTTTTCCTATGAGGAATGTCCATCTGATCCTCCAGTAAGATTCTTTGGCCGGTCCTTTCAACAAGAGGTCACCTCTGCAAATTCTGATCTTCTCCACTTTATGTTCTACTTATATTTCTTACTCCGTACTCACAGCTGCATAGTACTTCCCACCTCATAAGACTAGTCAATGCATACTTTTTGTAGGTAGTTTCAAGTGGTGGTAGGTAGTGGGCACTGACACTCATACTTGGGGGTCTAGGGCTTATTTTTCTTCATCCTTTTACCCAGTGCAGGAGATAGAAAAGGAGAAAGGGGGGAAAAAGACAATAAAACTGACAAAGGGACAGAGTGATGAAAGAGAACCTGCAAAGTGAGTTAAAGAGAGAGAATTTATGGTAGTAGAATAAGAGGTCTCCGTTGGAATCAAAATAAACCTTATATATGGCAGCACCATCCGCAGGCTCCTCGAAAAAGACTTTGGGATGCCTCAACAGATATTTCTACACATTAAACACTGAGGGCCTGATTTAGACTTTGGCTGAGGGGTTACTCTGTCACAACGGTTTTGGATATCCTGTCTGCTGAAATCTAAATCCCATTCATAACAGTGACAGATTTAAATTTCGGTGGATGGGATATCTGTCACCCTTGTGACAGAGTAACCCCTTTGCTGATATCTTCCTCAGGCCTTCAGTCTAGTACAGACACTGGACCTTCTAGCAACACATTCTAAATATGAGGAGGCCTCACTCATACGCATATCATTTGATCATTGTGAAGTTTTCTTTGTGCAACCCAAAGTTTTCCCAGATCTGGTCCATGTCTTGAAATAATTTTTAGAAATCTTGGGGGCACTGACTTAGACAATCACTGGATTACTTTCCTTATAAGGGATCCTTTCCCAAGGGGGTCAGAGTAGAGTTGCATTAAGTTGCAAAACCTGTTGACTCCATACTGTAAGATACCATGCCTCGTGTTTGCATAGATTCAACTCTTGCGGCATCTTAACTCTGAATAACAGATATCTATTTTTACCTAACTTAATGGTGATCACGTATGCACATTTTATATTTTTTGGAGTTTTTCAAAGTGAAGTGCAAAGTTTTATAGTAAGAGGAGCATTTTCAATGTCCTTTGCAACAGCAGAAAATTTGTCCTGCTGAGGCAAACGGAAGGTCAAGGCAGAAGGTGACCTGCTGCATCTGGGTGGTAGTCCACCTTTTCCCATTGTAGGCCCTCATAAATGGGCAAAATTGTGACTCAAGTAGCTTCCTCCAGCTTCTGCTGCCCGGACCATGCCCCACATCACTATCATCTGATCTGTCTGCTGGCTGCCAGAAAGACGCACACAGTATCCACTTACCCCTTACGTTCTCCCTCGTGCTCCCCTAATACAAGGAAAATATTTGCAGTGGTTGCCTTTGTCATTTCATGGCACATGACATCTCAACATTGGTCTGCATGCTTCAAAAACGTGGTGCTCCAGTTGGCCAGGAAACGGTGCCCACTTGACAAAGTGAAGGCTTTGTTGAAACATTTGCCCATTCCTAATTCTTAGCAAGGACTAACACTGATTCTGTTTTCTTTTTAGTTACTTCAATTTTTTTTTTTAAATATCCCACCTGTTTAAAAGAACATCCCCCTGAAGTAAATCTTTGATAAAATCCACACTGGAGCAGAGATCAAAGCTGATGCAATTAGACACTCTTTCATTTGAACCCGTGTATGTGACTTATGCAGTGAAACAATTACCATTGTCTTTCATTGGCCTTATTATTATGAGGAATAAACGTTTGTGAGCTGTGGTACTTCACTATCGAAATATATTCTTCCAACTATTCAAGGGTTACCACATTACGTCCTGCCACTGTTTCAGTATTCATTTTACAAAACCTTTAGATCTGCTTTTAGCCCAATTTGCAAAAAGTGTCCCCAGTAGCATGATATGGTAAAACTCATTGAATACAATAACTTTCATGAGGACCCAGAAAATAATTGTTGATAGACTGTATTATTGACAGTATGGAATGTCCCTTGACACCTGCGACAATCAGAAGGAACCTGTGAACTAAAGGCATTTCTTTGCTGTTTCACACTTTTGCTATTTTTACCTGAAGAAATTACTGATTCAATGATGTTACAACAATCATATAATTCTGTCAGGCAACCATGAAAGCTTCTCAGTTTGTTTAGTATTCCATCAATTTGCAGTTATTAGGTCACCCCTCGATCTCGTTGTTCTAGTCTTGAGATTTCGACTTACAAATCACTATAATCTGATACTTCGAAATGGGTCTAATAGTTGAACCAAGAAAAGAACTTCCAGAAAGCAGCCAGTTGGTGACTAGGACTGAAATACAGAGGGCAGATTTATGGAAAGTAGAGCTGCACTGAGTGCAGAGCCACTTTGCCTGCACCACTTAGCGCCCCCCCCCCCCCCACCACCCTGTGTGTGCCATATTTAAAATACGGCATGCCATGGCACAGGATGGGGGCCAATAGCTTAATTCAATGTGACACTATTGAAGTACTCCTTTAGGAGTAGCTCTAAACTGTTGGCACTACTCCAGCAGAGTACATAGGGGCCCTTTCTAAAAAATAGAAGCCCACTTTTAATGCCTGCTCTCAGAAGGCGTTAAAAGTGCCGTAAAAAGTGGCACAAGGAAATCTCATAGATTCCCTTGTGCCATTTTTTCAGCCCCCCCCCAACAGGGGAATGCCCCCTTTGCATACATTATGCCTGGTGCTGGCATAATGTAGCACAAAGGGTTACAGAGTGACGCAATGCAGCCTCGTTGGGCCACATTAACGTAAAAAATAATGATGTTAATGTGATGCAAGGTGGCGCTAGGGGGCTATAAATATGCCCCAGAGTTCTCAGAAATATAGAATCATCTGGTAATCCTAGTAGTGATATATTCACCTATTTATGTGTTAGCTCCAGAGGTCAACCACATTGCCCTCATTATGAGTGATCCCTTGATTCAGAAGGGGCCGGTAACAGCCCCCATTACAATTATGTGATCTGCAGGAAAACTGTGGATCTGCTTATTTTCACACAGAGATTTTGGTGTGTAGAAATATGGGGAGAAATGAAGAACTAATTGGGGAATCAGATCCAAAATTACCAATTGTTTTGTAATGTCTCATCTCTAAGGGTCCCACTTGTAATCCCCTGGTAACTCTGAGTTTCCACAACATTTATAACTCTTGGGGTGATGTAACCTGGAGTATTACCAGGACAATTGTAAGAATATCCATTGTGGCAAATAAAGCATGGTCCAGAAGTGTGCATACATACATTTGGGCCTTGGCAATCAATATAAATGTGACCCAATAACATGTTGTTTAGAGCAACTGTACAAGTAACGCACATTGCAATATTACTACTACACTGCAAAGGTCACATTCTGAGGTATTACCAAAGTATCACATAGCAAACACTGTTTACTGTCTCAAGGATTGTATATTGTAATGACATTACAAAGGGAAACAACTTTCCTAATAGTCATAAGCCCCCTTTAATGTGATGTTACTTTGCTGCACACATTTAGCCTCTTGCTCCCTATTTTTGCTTTAATACTTTTTTAAGCAAATACACAAGAAAGAAAAGCAATGGCATGAACTGTATATGCAGATGCACGAAGTGTAATTAGTTACATGTTACCATTGTGGAGAGAGGGGAGGGGCTTCGCCTATGATGAGCGTTGACCCATCACCACATTCAACTATGGTAATAAATATATCTTTCTCTGCACATTTGCATTTAGACTAGGAGCTAACCAGAATATTATTTGAAATTTTTATGTACCTTGTCACAGTTTCAAACCAGAAAAAAGGTCATGCCTGAGCGTTAATAGTGAAGTTCGCATAGACAGGTTAATCTCATGTTCATGGGAGAAAGTGTTTGCATTTTCTGTACTATTTAAGACCAATGACAATATTAGCATGTTTGTACACCTGTACAAAATGTAAATCTCCATATATGTTTATTAAGACGTGCTAATTTATAAGCAGTGTTCTTCTCTAATAGGGATGCAACTAGTCGCATAATCACATCTTATTTCCACAACACATAGGTCAATCCAAAGCAGCAGAGAAAAAATGTTACCTGACATGGTGTTCTGATGTCTGAGCCCATTTAAAAAACGTCCAGAAGTAACGTTTGACACCACTGCACACCTTGAGTGGGCTAACTACTGGCTTCCTCTACAGCAATATTTGCTCCCCTCTCCCAGGTAGGAAGATGATCTTAATGGGTGACCGTTAGCATGATGATATCTGATAGGAAGATAGGCCCAGATCTTTCCAATAAATAGATTGAGATGGGTCCCAAATATTACAGAAAAATAGAGATTTTTGATTTCAGACAAGCACTACATGTAGAGTATATGTGCTCTCTGTATATGCACCATATTTTTCCCCGAATAAAATATTTTTCTTAGAAAAATGGCATGCAATATATAGGCCTGAATTTTAAAAGTATCTACATTACCTACACCAATTGTTAGAGAGTAATGTATTATAGGAGTAATGATATCCTCGTCTCCATAGGAATTTCCTTTGCCTGTATATAGTATACTGAAATGCTGTTGATTATCCTGAAGAAATTAGTATTTTTCAGTGGAGAAGTACTGAAACCAGTACTTGTTTTCTAATCTCCCAACTTCAAATCTCTAGAGGTTAGGCCTGGAGAATTTACAGGCCTTCTTGTGTTATGTCTTTAGGGTCTACTCAGTCATGGGTGGAACCCTTAGCATTTCATGATATCTACAGTGAGTTGAACTACTCCCGATGCTTTCACTTCGGATGCCTACTGCACAACACCTGTGTTTCTGTCTTGTGGCCTTGCCTCTCCCTTCTTTTCTACTTCCTTAGAGTTTCAAGAAATAAAATACCAAGAAGAAATTCACTTTACAAAGAGCATAAGAAAATGGGAAAATGTACAAAATAGTACAACAAAGATTTTGATCCCACTCTCACTCCTGCAGCCCCTAATGTTAACTTCAAGGTCTATGTGGAATGAGTATGGGGATGCTGACATCGGCTAATAGAACGTGAGCAGCACGTTCCTTAACTGAGCACACTGAGCTGCCATTCCTTCATCTAAACAACATTTAGGACACCCTGAGCAGTTTCCTGGTACACAGTTAATACTGAAAGCATCTTGTTGGGACACTGTGGCCAAGTTCCTTAGCTTCCTTGGCCTCTCTGGAGGAGTAGCAAGTTATGCTTCATTTACAGCTTCTGCCCCGAAGAGCACACGAACTACTGCACATTCCTTGAGATAGAAAACAGATGTAAGATCAAGGAAGTTACAAACAGCATAAAGTTGCACTGTGCTGTGAGGGAGCGATGATATCAGTCCCACATAGAAATAATTCCAATCTATCAATAAAAGTTGAGCATTCAGGCATCTAAATCTACCATTCTATTTGTTCTTTGAGGGAAGATGGATCCTGGTGGCATGGACTGATTTATCAAAAGATGTTAACTGGATTTTGGCCTTCAGAGTCAATGTGTTCCGGTCTATGATTTGCTTCTTTTTGTTACATTGTTTTTACCCTAACAAATACTCGTCATCAACAGGGGAAAGGACAGAACGCGAAGCCTCCTCAACATGACCTTGTTGACATGTGGTCAGTGGCCAATTAAAAAAGAATAACGTGGGATATACTTGCCCTTGGTGAAGACTTTACAATGGAACATCAACACAGTATGTCCGCAGCCGACACTATTAAGCGCCTCCAACATTTAAGTCTCGGCTGGAAACCTTAATAGTTTTGCAAACTCTCAAACAGTGATTGTTCATGAGAACTAAACTTTTAACAGCATGGGTTCCCGCATCCCTGCGCAGAACTGTCAAGTCAAATTAATTTTGAAGACTACTTGCATGTCAGAAGTTTGCCATATCATAATTTGCATTGACAGGTACTAACGAGCCAATTAACATCCCCCTGCACATTTAATGCCTGCACTGCCGGCAGCACGAAGTGCTATGCTTGAAGCAGTATGTCTGCCTTTTATACGTGTGCTCTTTTGGCCTCACCCTGCCACTGATGCCTAATTGAATATTAAACATGCAACGTTTTAATATATCTCCATCGTAGGAAATCACGATCTTGTGATATTAGCACATGAGTCTCATGTGCAGTTCAAGAGAAAACCCATTATGTTATGCTGTGGGGAACTCTCTCTCGCTACAAAAACACACAGACATACACACAAACATGTATACACACACATATAAATGTGTATATACATATAGGCTCTCTGTGATAAAATGTGTGTCTGCACATCTCTCTTTTTATATATGTATACACACACACGTATACTCATATATGTGTATGCATATACAAATATATGTTTATACACATATATCTGTGGCTATGCATGTATATGTATATATATATTTATAATATATATATATATATATATATATATATATATATATATATATATATATATATACACCTATATAATTGTGCGTAGACAGAGATACACACACATATATATATATATATATATATATATAAAGAGAGAGAGAGAGAGAGAGAGAGAGAGAGAGAGAGAGAGAGAGAGAGACCTTTTAGTCATTTCTTTGCACGCAAGGAATCACAATTCCAAGTAATGCTGTAATTATGTAATTACACCACCCCCAGCTGAGTTTTTTCCTTAAAGTTTAGGCAAGGAAACACTGGCGAAATGTATCAGGGTGCGATTTCTGAGAAAAAGACACAGACTGCCTAATTTGTTATAGTAAATACCAGTGCCACACATTATACATTATTTTTCCATTCATAAAAACTCGCAATATGAGATATTCAATGCACTCGGTAAGTAGCCCACCCTTGGGTACTAGTATTTAAAGGGATTAGTAAATACTACCGCAACACCGTACAGCTCGGAACCAGTGCCATAATGATAACTTGGGTCTTCATAAATGCAATATCTCCCCCCCCCCGACAATAAAGCATAATTGGTGTAAGTCACTCATATACTTGTGCTGCTGGGTGTCAACCCTATATTTGGGAGAGATTAAAATGTAACAAATAGTTTTTCTCCCTGCATTTCACTTAAAGCTTTCACAAACTACCTTTTCTCCAACACAAGTTTATTTACACCTACGCCCTCTGTGTGTATAGAGAGCAATGTTTCTGTAGAATTTGTTAAAACCTATTTTGATAATCTTTGGATTAAATTATAGGGAACAATGGTTCACAAAGCCTCCATCCAAGCTGTTGAACTGTCATAATACATAGCTATTTGACTTACAGCTAACTTATTGTATGTAGTTTTTGTACATTTTCCACAGGAAGCAACAAAATATTTCACCATGAAATTGACATTGAAAATGAGTCAATAAATTATGCTCAGTGATCACGGAGATCCCACAGTAAAAGAACAAGACATAAAGCTGTGTTTCTGCAAAGCCACCAACTGGCCTTGGGATATGAGTGTACATTGTTGTCCACTATTTTAGGGTATACAAAACATATTGAATAAATCAACTTTATTGTTCACAGTCCAACTTCTTGTGGGTCTACGATGTTTCAATTTTTCCAGTCATTTAGAGGGTCATCTTTAGGACCAGTAGCAATTTGGAGCACAAGAGAATAAATTGTAGCATTGGCAGATGGTGATTTGAGCAAAAAGTGAGTCCGGCTGGCCATAAACACATGCACACACACACATACACTCACCCATCTACTTGCACACTCACTCACCTATGCGTTAACAATTGTGCATACATACACCCACCATTCACAAGCACAAACACACAGCATGCTTGCATAAATACACATACATTTACACACCTACATAACTAACATTAAGAAAAATAACTTACCAGCCACAGGGGTGAGCCTGGGTGGTGGGAGAGGTGCATTTGTGGTTTATAGAGGATTGAGGTGCCACTTCTTCTCACTGACTGACCTTGTTATAGGTCAGTCAATGAGAGGAGGTGAAGGTCCATTACTCATCACAGAGTGGGATGGGGTCAGTGAGATCGCTGACCCCATCCCACTCGTTGACGAGCATCACTGATGGACAGTCAGCCCCAAGAACTTCAGGGCTTGAAACTGATATTACCAGGTCCCAGTCCAGCAGTAACACTTCCACTTATCATGAGAGGGAGGGCCTCCTAGTGCTGTGCTGGGCTGTGGAGGTCACACATACAGGGCTGTGAATTTTTTATCCCAGCAAAGTTTAGCTCAAGCAGCCAGGCATTTGTGCATTTAGCACATGTATAGCACCTGTAATAGCTTCGATAGCAGCGGAAACCGCTGCACGTGCTTTTCGGCTTTTTCCCAGTATCGCACGCGCAACTGAGACATTCGCACGAGGCCCTTCTTCGCTGTTGGGGGTTCCTCAGGGCGTTGTGGGTGTGAGGAACACCGAACATCGGAGAAAGGAAGTTGAGGAGCTGGGAAGTGACGGCTGGACGCAGTGGGGGATCTGCGACAGCGAGGGCCGTTTCAGCGATCCTCTGAGGTGATTTTGTTTGAACAATTCTTGTTGTCAAATAAACATTCAAGTTTCACCGACCTCGCGTTTGGATATTTTGTTCCCAGCTTACTTTAGCACCTCACTACCTGACCTGAACATAAACAGTGCCTGCCAGACCAACCTTTGCTCATCCTGACAGAATCTCATCATGTCTCCGAAAAGGTGAGGGGTAGGGTTCTTTCCTACTAAGAACAGGCCACTACTGCATTGTAGCCAATTTCAACCAATTTTAGAGAGAATTTATGTAGATACAAAAGGTGTAAAATAGTGCTTCTTTATCAACTTAGTGAAGAATTATAGAATCTTAGCCACTGAAAGCTGTCCAAACCCAATGGGCAACAATAAACAATTAAGTTAATTATTCTTAGGGTATGCACCACTGAGCACAAATGATTTTTCTTTTACTACTTGCGATGGGAAGCTTTAAGGCAGCCAAGTGCTTGGCAGTGAGATCATCACTATTATACAAGGAAGGTCAAACATGGTGAAATATTTTTGTGGTCAATAAGTTAGGTGTTTGTTTATGCAATCTGTGTAAGACGTTGTAGCATTGAATTCCGCTAAAACAATTAAATATGTCTCATTAATGTTAAGCAGATTGAACTGAGTGTGTTGTGAATGATTAACTCTATGATATTGATATGCTATTGAGGCACTCTCTCAAAGCAAATATTACTATAAGATCCAATCACTTTTTCAGGATCAAGTGAACTATTGATTGACTACATGTGTATAGTGCCTACTGTCCCTCTTAAGAAACACCCAATCACCTGTCTCTACAAGCATGTGAGATATCTGGACTCCTTTCTCCTTTTGCATACAAAGAAAATATAAGTACAACTCAAACCAAAAGATGAAAGGTACTATTTTTTTTAAACAAAAGTTTCTTCACAGACAGAAACACCAATCGCAGACTATTTACTTAAAAAGATCTTACCATCTTAACAAAACAAAACGTTGTCTAGAAAAAACTTTGGAAGCAACATGCACTAACAACACTTTTCAGTAACAATAAAGTAAAATTATTTTTGTAAGTATTAAAAAGAGATAGATTTATTTAACAAATAATAAAGTCCAGCAAATTATCAATAGACTAAGCCAATTAATTATTAGAAAATGTATCACAAGGAAATGGTAAATGCATGTGTTTTTTAGATTGTCATTAGAGCCCAGCATCAACAAAGGGCCATCTGATCTGCCTCATCGAGAAATGTAACATCTCTGTATGTAAAAAAAAAAACAAATTGTATTGTAAGAACTCTGGTTCGGGATGCTCAATACGTGAAAAACATACAACCTTTAATTCTTCGATTGGTCCCAAGATGGCGTCATACATGTACAATGGTCCTATGGAATCCCACGTTTATCGTACTGCATTACATAACCTTGATTCAAAATGGGGCCTTCGTCTTGGCCCATTGTTTTCTAACCTGGGGAATCATGCTGAACAAAAACCCTTAAAAAATGAAGATATGTACATATAAGAAGCATGACTGAATGGCAATACTGTATTAATGGATGTATATTTGTAATATTTGTAAAATAAATATACATTTACAAATGTGAATTCGCAGTTATGGTCTGTACATTGCATTTAAGTGATATCTTTTCAGTTGATAAGTAAATGTTTCGGTTCAGTGAATCAAAATACTAAGTACCTTTGTATCCTTATTACATGCAGAAAGTTTGTAAGTATAACAGGACATCAACATTTGGTATTTTACGGACAACAGTAAGTGTTAGTCACGCAGTAGATAATGTGTCAGTCACGCCATACTGGCCAATCCAGAAAAAAGTATTTTTCTAACAAAGCCTTAAAAGTAAAGTAGGATGCCCTCTGAAAACAGCTAGGGAGGTCAGCCAGTGCTGACTGAGAGGCAACAGTAAAAGATAAATGAATAGGACTAAGTGCCCTCTTTCTCTTTATGTGCACCCACACAATTGACCTAGAGAGCAAGAGGGCACTTACCCCGACCAAACTACCCTTTACTGTTGCCTCTCGGTCACCACTGATTTCCCTACCTATGTTCAGAAGGCCCACCTATGAATATGTCCTTGAAACATCATAGGGTACATATAGTTTTGTTTTGTTCTCTAACATTTTGCTTCTGTATTGTCCTACCCCACACCTATGATTATATCATTTTTTATCCTTCCTCTCCAACTTTCCTTTCTGTCCTTTTCCCTCTCCTCCATCTCCCCTCCTAATCAGTACATATGCATCCCACACCTCATGCACATTTCTGTTTATAGTTATCTTTCCCTAACCCTATCACACTCTCTCTCCTCCTCAACATTCCTCCCTGCATCTCGCTCTCATCCCTGAAAGAGTCGTTTAATATTGAAGAGTTCTACCCTTACTTTTCTTTCAAACTTCCACGTTCAAGCTGTCCACTTTCATCCATTAATTGAGTAGAACGTATACTAAGGAATCCAACATGCTGAGCAGACCCATATATGGTTGAAAAGTGGACACACAATGCAGGAATGTTCTTCTTTCTGCTATCCTCCCCTTCTAAACATAGGCACTCACAACTGGTCAACCTTTACACATCATCTATGCCTGTTTATTCCAGAGGTGCCCACTATAGGTTCAGATGGGCATCATTCATTTAGTGCTGTCAGGATTTTTAATTAAAATTCATCTTCAAGAAACTACTTGACACAGTTTGCCAAGGTATGAAGCATTTCTGACCCTTTAAATGTCAGTCATGCACTATCTATAAAACAGAGAAGCATGTATCACCAATACAAATTCGTTCTCTAATTTTCCTATTATTTTTTAGCTGTTAAATCACTACTCAACTGTAGCAAGAAAAACATTTTACAAAAAGGCTGGAGAATTTGCTGTCACACTTATCTAATGCTGTAAAATCCCAGGTGCACGGAACCCGAAAACCAGCCCCTTTTGCCTTCCCCATGAGGCAAAATATCCCATATAGACATCAGTACAGACATTTTGTCCCAGCACCACTTCTATTTTTGTTCATACAATCCGTATTTAGGAAAAATTACTACCTAAGCAGACAGTCTTGAAACCAGCCATATTAAAAAATCTTCAGTCCATTTCTTTTCTTGTATAAAAATACTTCCTTTATTCAGTTAATTCTTCTTTTTCCTAAAATATCTTTACGTTGCATTCATTCTCCCTGTATCCAATGTGTTTCACCCTTTTCCAGGACTTCTTCAGGGCTACAAAACATGATATGTACAAATGTAAGCATGCACCCAACCCATAAAAAACATGAACGTTTCTAATTCACTAAGTACTTCAATTTGGAATGTCTTGTATATCATACAAATTACATATCTATGTCATATGGCTTGGAGTAAACATATCTCTCTTATCTGTATACACTTTGGGGGTCATTCCGACCTTGGCGGTAAAACCCGCCAGGGCCGTGAACGACGGAAAGCACCGCCAACAGGCTGGCGGTGCTTTCCTGCCCATTCTGACCGCGGCGGTAAAGCAGACAGTGAAAATCGCAACGGGTGCAACTGCACCCGTCGCACCCCTGCACACCGCCAGCTCCATTCGGAGCCGGCTTCTGTGTTGCAGGGCCTTCCCCGCTGGGCCGGCGGGTGCTCCCTTGGCGGGTGCCCGCCGGCCCAGCGGGAAAGTCTGAATGGCCCCCGCGGTCTTTTGACCGCGGAGCGGCCAAGTTGCGGCGTAAGTTTGGCGGCCGGCAATCGCTGCCCGCCAAACTTGGAATGACCACCTTTGTGTACCTAACATCAAAGTCCCCATGTTCTGTATAGGCGTACCTATAACGTCTTGTATTCAGTCTAACCTGCTCAACCACCTCATAAATTACCAGCTCATGAATCTGAGTTCTTTCAAGCAGTGTACAAACCTTAGCATCAAATATATATCACTGTAATGTACTAGCTATTTGTCATTATCTCAGTAATCAAATCAAAAGGTCAAATACTCAACAATTCAATAAAAACAATTATTCTAAAACATACAATTGTGTCATAATTCATGAATAATGATAATGACAAAAACCATCTGCATTTTGAAATATACGATGCACTGCCCATTAGCTTTATAACATAGCAATATACTCAAACAACTGCCCACCAGTCATAATTTCCTTATATATAGTATTAAAAAACATCATTAGGTATTTTAATACCCCATACTCAACCTCTTGAGTCCACATAGAGGTCCAAAGTTCTTAATATGATGCCCATTTGTACATTATATCAAGCCTCCAGAGTCCTCATAGGGACCAACGTTTCTAACGATGCCCATTTAAATAGCATGCACATTGAAGGATAACGTTTTGTTGTCACAATGCCTCTTGCCAGAACTACCAGAAAGTGAGAAGCAGCCATCAAAAAAGATCAAATTCAGCTATTACTTAATTAAAAGGTACTGTATTCAGCAATTGGTCTCTTTCTTTCTATGCAAATTTAGTTGATGCTGATATAAGGGGATTCATTGTGGTGTGTTTATTTATGTAACTGTTGGTATGTAGCTCAGGAGAGAAAGAATATACCTGCGTGTTACCACACATTCTAAATCACAAAGCCACATGATAGTGACTTTCTTGAAAATGCTTATCTTATGCTTGACACAAATTGCAACCTGCATAAATGAGCGTACATTTAAAGTGCCAATTCTGTACATTATCTACATATCAGAACCCAGAACAACTCTTTCATTAAGAGCAGAAGACCAAAGATCTAAATGCTGGTGTGCTGAGGGGGCACATTGAAGATGTAAGTATATATGAGACGTAACAAGAACTGTCAATCATGGAAAGGACACTGCGAGTCAACTAATGGTTTTGGGATCATGTAGTGGAACTCAGACTCCGGACTTGTAGTATTTTTGGGTACCAGATTTCACTTACCATATCCTTATAATGTGCAGTGTAGGATACCTTACCCCAGTAGCTGTAGTTTTAAAAAGCTCATCAGATTTAATAGAAAAATAACTACCAGGTTGGAGAGCCATGATGCTGCTCAGGGTGTTAATAGCTGCAAACCTAGCATTACCAGATTATGCTGCTCTACAGTGGGAGTGTTCTGTAATTTTGTAATGTATGCACGGTTGTAGAAACTCCTTAGAGATGGGCTCCTGCTAGGCATTGTGAATGAGTGACATTTTACGATATATTATTCAATGAGATGTTGATTCATGGGGACATTTGCTGGATTGGGCATGATGTCCTTAATGGTGAGCTCCTTCATGACAAAGGCATGTCAATGATAATAGGAATGGGTCTGGTAGTGGTAACATGTCCCAATCTAGATAATTTATTCACCCTGGGACTCGTTTTAGGCCGATGAATCTTTTGACCCTGATTGCAGACACCTTAAGACGAGATCTCTAATTAACGTGTCAATCAGTAAGTCAATATTGTCATTAATATTCACCATAACAAATCAATTAGATTAACCAATAACATTAATAAGACTCGGAAACTACCATGACCTTTCAGCCATGAATAACTACACCAGTTTAGTACGATTTTGTGATGTTTATTCCCTATTGATTACAATTCTACTAGTAAGTTTATTAGTCTCAAAACCATGAAACACATCAACATTGTCATAATATGGCAACTCGAATAAGATTTAATCAAAGCAAAAATCACGAACAATAGAACATAACACAACGTCAACATAGGTTAACTTTAGCAGAGTATCATTAGCACGTTATTCAACAAAGCATTGATTCAGTTATTTGTCTATTTGCGTCCGTTAAGTGAACCCCTTAACTAACCTCGAATTAGCATTGGCATGTTGGGCTTCATGCAAAACAATTTAGCAACATAAATTTAGAAAAACATCTAACTATGGTCTCTGTCAAAAGAAGCAGTTGGTACCTGGAAAGGAAAGGCAAACGGACAATTACAATTTCATCATCATATAGTTACCCTCCGTAATGGGTCAGCATACAGAGTCAATCCTCATCCTTGGGACATCAGTTGATTCGCCATCAGCCAGGGAATTCAGCAAGACAGGTAAGAAGGGACACTTCCCTCATAAGGAGAAGAAGTATAGAACGGGCAAGGTAAGGGTGGGGATGGTTTGAAGAGTCAAACAGCAAAGTTTTTAGGCAGAGTGACAAAGTGTCTGGGTAATATCAAGAATAGTTTGCAATGGCATCTCCTAATGGCTCCTCGTGTCAAAGGTTTTTATCCCTTTTCTGTTATACAGTCCCCTAATTTCTAATTGGGCAGATTTGGCACCCCACTATCTCCATCCAATGGTTCTCCAGTCGTGCCATCAAAATTGTCACCTCATAACAGTTCTCACGTAGTTTATTGGTTCTTGTGATTGACGTCTCCAGCGGGTAGAATGTCCGATATGATTTCATACTCTTGTGGTCCTCTCGCATCCCCAGTCAGTGGTTCCATTGTCTATACCGGTTTAGGTGACCTCTTACCTGATACAAGTCTACACTGTTGCATTCAGCAGGAATGTTTCCTTGAGCAAGTCGAATTTCATGAGAACGGATCTACTATAGTTACACTCATCTTCTAGCTTCTGGAAAAATATGAGTACATGTCCTTCAGCAAGTCAGCACATTGCACGTTAGAAAAAAACATTTAATATGAAACCGGGCAGCTAGGCCCCGACTCATGTTAACTAAGGCCTAGTAAATAATTTAGCAAAACCTTAACATATAACTCTTAATATTAGTGTAAAATCATTCATTAACGCATCATTATTTCATCATTAGTCAATTTAATTAATCATTGTATACATTGGCGGCCACTCCCCGTGGGCACTTTTCAAGCGTACATTTAGCAAAAACACATTAATACATTTTGTTTGCGACATTATTATGCATTAGTTCATAAACATTTCATGTTAATTTTGAGTATAAGAGCTACGCTCCCTCAGTAGTACACCGTTATATTATGCGTTTGTATTGTCAGCCCTTCACTGTGAGTCATAAAGTGGAATATCGTAGCTAGGAATATCATGAGACATTAAAATCGCAGGCAGAATATCAAGGGACACAATATTAAAAGATAAGTGCATACAGAGAAAGTATAGATTTTCTATTCTTAACTCCACATCTCGTCAAGGTACATATTTACAGTGTAGGGTATGGAAAATCTCTACTTGCTTACTTTTCGTTATTTTGCCCTTTGATATTGTCTCCACGATACTTGGTTGATTCCATCAAGATTCTTACACCCATAATTTGGGTGCACATCACTGTGAGTTAGTTCAGCAAGTCCCCTTTTACTCTTGTATCCCAATTTTCAGAGTCTTTGTGGTATTGACTTCTACTGTAGTCACACATCCTGTGATATCCTGTTGTTAAACCTTTTGTTGTATAACTCACTTCTCGATTATGATACTTTAGGGATGAAACTGCAAATATAACATATTGTTTACTTATATGGGGAGATTACAGATCACACTGGTAGTTATTGAAATTTCTTCCTTGTTGTTCATTGTCATTATATTCTAATTAGTAACATTTAATGACTTTTCACTTTAGTGAAGCTTCTTAAATGCACAAGAAGATTGATCAAAATCTCAGAAAACTGCATTTTCAAAGAGATATTGTCAAGGTAGAAAATATTCCTTGGGATGTCTCTTCATCTTTTTCCTATCTACAGGGCAGTAACTGCCACTTTGCATTTTCAAGCTCTGCTGTCTGCAGGCCTTGCACTAACAGAGTTTTTTTTTTTTTGTAGGCGCTGTAGATTAAACAAAAGAAATGCCCAGAGTCCCTTCTGCGGCAGTGCAGCGCTGCAAATGTTATCATATTGCGGCCTCATGTCTGCTTTACAAGATAAGAAATGAAACACTTGTAAGTGGTATGGGGCTCTGAGCTTGCATGTCTTCTGTGGGGATTCATGGCCAGGGTGGCTCACTGAAAACTCTAAATACAGTAAGTACCAGATTTAAGAGGCCTAGCGCCAATCCAACTCCACATTAGCGTCATTTTGTTTGATGCTACTATAGTGTTAGATGGCCAAAAACATTACGCCATATGTACAACGAGGAGCAATGCTTGCATTTTGCCACTTTATAACTCCCTGCGCTACAATATGCCTGTGCCAGGCATAATGTATGCAAGGGGAGCGTTCCCCCATCAGAGGGACCGAAAAATGGCACGAAGAAATCTAAGAGATTTCTTTGCATAATTTGTAGTGGCATTTTTAATGCCTGGTCACAACAGGCATTAAAAGGAGGCTCGCATTGTTTTCAATGGGCCTCTGGATGCTTTGGAGGATTAACCTAAAATGTTTTGAAGCTAATCCTGCAAAGCGCTGAACTAGGGTAAACAATTATGATGCTAGTTCCCTAACTACCACCATGGTGCGCAATATATTAAATGCAGCACACACATGAAGATGTTAGGGGGTGGTGTTAGAGAAAGCACATGCCTCCAGTGCTCTTAAGAGCGATGAGAGAGGCCACTACTTCCAATCCTGCCGCTTCTTTTATGCTGTTTAACAGCATGAGAGGAGCGCCAGGATTAGGTACTGCAGTTTCCTGGGTCCAGAGTTTCGAAGACAGAAGACACCAGAGCGAGGAGGATGTTGTGCCAAATAAAGAATATAACTGCCTTTTTTCATTATTATGCTGCCGTATATATCACTGACATTTATGAAATTCATCAATCATATAAGTTAATCGTCGGCGCAGAAGATACAATTTCCACATTCTTCAGGAATACATTTTTTTATTCTCTTCCATTTCTTAAAATGGAATTTTGTGAAAAAAATAATCTCTTTCGAGTTCAATATTACTTGCCGAAATTCAGGCACGATTAAGGACTCATTTGGCAACCATCAATTAAACACAGTGCACCATCCTCATCTCATAACTCCACGTTAGTTACATCCTTTATTTTTATATATTACTGATAGAGCCTCATCCGATGCAACCTTTGTGGTGGACTTTACCTAGTAGACTCTGTTGTATCATGTCGATTATCATGTCTATATCCTTTCGCTGTACCAAGGTTCCACTATCATCAAAGCCCCTTCACCAATATGGGCTACTGTAATACTTTTCAAAGTAAACACGATCTGTCCTCCCAATATCAGGAGAACCGGGACCGTAACCTGCCTGCTTCTCACAGCACGTCCAAGTAACCAAACTCAGTTTAATGGATTTAGACAAAAGGCAATACAATATTCTAACAGAAAAGCTGAAAATCAGCCACATCACACTGTTTCTTACACCTCACTAAATGTAAATGTTCGAGGTTAAATCAATAAAGCTGGATTAATAAAGTGTCTTGTAAATGTGCCATGAAGCAGAAAGGTCTTTCTGCATACTATTCAGATTTAAAGCATGCAAGTTGTGCCTACTTTCCTTTTAAAAATGAAAACACAGGATGAATGGTGCCTGATTTCATGACAATGCAATAGCTCTTATAGTGTAAGGTTTGACTGTTTCAAAAGCAACCTTTCATAAGTCTGGCTTGGAAGTAGCCATGAATTGGTTGGAAAGTAGAATTGTTTACTATGTATTTGAAGTGAATACTAACCAAAAACTGGTGGTACCTCAAGTGCATAGAGACCGAGGGGAATATTTACAATCTTTTGATTAGGGTAGCGCCACAAGCTTTCTTGCTGTGCTGCCCTGCATCAAAAGAAAAGTGCAGGAATGTGCTGTATCTACGAGATACAGCACATTCCTGTCCTTTTCCTCTTCCCTGGTGCACAATTGGCTGCCATGTGGCAGCGCAGGCACCCTTGCACCATGGTGCAAAGGAGTCTACATCAGGAAGGCTCACCTTCCAGCTCAAAAACAATCAAAATAGGTGTTTTCCCTTTTCTATGTGTCCTGCAGAATGCAGCACACATACAAAAAGGAAAAACAAGGACAAATAAAGGTCTCTTCGGTATTTCTCTTTGTTGTTCCTCCCTTACGCCTCCCCTGGGGTGGCTTAGACTTTTGACGCATTCCCAGGCTTACGAAATATCCTAAACCTGTGATGTGGGTGTGATGTGGGAACACCCATCGTAACGCCCAAGGCATGCCTCTCTCTCGCAGGGTGAGTGAAAGCAGCAACTTGCAGTGCGTTGACACAGTTTATATATGCAAGACCATGAAAAGCCATGCAGGGTGGCTTTACATGACCTTAAAAATATGGCCCTGCAGTGTGCGACTCCGGGCCACCACTAATAGTGACGTTCCGCCGGCACAAAGGGCCTTGTAAATATGGCCCCTCATTGCCAACTGTCCCAATGCAGTTGGCCTGCAAGCCACATTTAACACTGCAGTTGAGAATTAAGCAAAAAAGGGAAAAGTTATATTCACTATTCAAATGGCCCAATTCAGGGATAGATAGAGAGAGATTTTTCCAATATGCCAGATGAGTTGTAAGAAAGAAGGGCTGACAGGAGCTCCCCGTATACCACTAATAGTGACTAGGTTGAACTGTACATAGTTGAGTAAGTAAAACTGTCAACTGGAACCCCCATAAATTCAGAAAATATATACTTATTGTTGTAAATCTGTCACAAGGCATCTTGTTTGCAGTGCATTTGAAAAGTATTACCTTCATTATATTGGCTAGGGATCCCATCAGAATTTTCACAAGTGCTGGGTTCCCCAGGATGGCAATTAAGGCTACATCGAATGGCTGGAGGGAAAATTACAATGTTTCACCTCTTACCACTGATAGGCTTGCTCGAATATTTATATCCTTCACCGAAATCAATGCTCATCAATGTCAACAGATCTTTGGGCCCTGCATAGAATATGGTAGACCCATACAACCAAATTTCCATATCAACATATTAAATTACACAGTATGACCATTGTGGCCATACAAGGAAAAACTACAGTCCAGAATAAACTAAGGGATTTATTACAAATGTAAGCTCTGAGTCATGTAGACAATATGCAAGAAAAAGTATAAAGATACAGAATCACGAAGGGTTGATTAAGGCAACAAATTAATTTCAGGCAGACCTGCATGAGGTGAACTAGGCATTATACAAAGACAATACAAAACATCAATATGATAACTTGATGACTGAAAATAAACTTGGTCAGATTTACCAACCATCAAGGCAATTCAAATTATCAAAGTTAATTTTGGCTGGGCACAGAGAAACAAATACAGTTAGCCAGTTAAGGAAAAACATAAGTGGGGCGGAACACATACAGGCAAAGACAAAATGAACTAAAAAGAACAAAAATAATTTGGAAAAAGGTAACCTCAAGCAATAAGTTATTAACTAAGATAGCAGGAGCGGCTCATGGTGGTAACAGGGGATGGGGCAGAGTGCGTGGGGGGTGAAATGAATAAAAAAAAAAAAACTTACCTTAATCGTCGCCGCTGTCACTGCCGCACTGCTACTCCAATGCAGGAAGGCTGCAGACACAGGCTCCTAGCCTGCCCTGTGGCCAATCCTGCTCTGTGGCTCAGAGCAGCATCAGAATTGACTGGGAGCATCCAGCCAGGGCACTCCCAGACAGATTGGGAGCCTGCGCATGTTTTCTCCTGCCCGTGAGAGCCTACTGTGCCTGAGACAGCCAGCCAAACATACAGGTGCAGTGAGGGATAGTACTGTGCACTCCCCCTCAGCGCTCCTTTTACTAAAAATGATAATAAACATGGTAGCAGAGGAGCTGCGCCTGTAAGATAGACTAAGGTAGGTAACAAAGGAAAAGTGTCAGCATATTAGAAACTCTATCAAGAGTTTTCATTAAGGGTTAGGAAGAAAAATAAGTCTCAGCAAGACATTTCAAAGGAGCAAAGGCAGAGAGGAAGATGCCTTTCCTTGAGATCAGCATATAGGGTTCTTCATCGAAAGAGCATCTGTCTGGATTCTGATGGGAGTCTGATCATCATTTGAACAAAGTCCTGCTGGGTAATGACATATTAGAGTTCATACGGCAATCTGATTCGTCAGATTCATTTGACGTTGGAGGGGCATCATCCAATAGAAATAGATCATACAACTCCAAGTTGAAACATCCTCAGGTTTCCCAAGTCTGTCACATCAACAGCACCAATCCATGTAAATCCACACAAGATTGAAAGAAATGCTTAAGTTGCTAGTCCACATTCCAGGATGTTCTACATCCAAGGTCAAATCCTTACAACTCTCTATGTGACTACAATAGGCATCTATTAGCAAACTAGTCTATTAATGGGAACGAAGTCTAAAACAAAGGTACACGTTAGCAAGATGAGTTGACATTTTCTGCACAGTCACCAAAAACAGGGCCTAGCAGGCCTCACTGCTGCTAATGCAAGTCAGGTAATACAGCACATTAATACATTCAAATAAAACATATTTTAATATGAAAACCATAAATCCTGCATTAGTAATTCTCTATTAGCAATTTTAAACGAAATAACTCTGCTAGTACATTTCAGTCAGTAGAACTTGGAACTGCATTTCTCTATTTTTGCACATGTATTTAAAGCATTAATTATTAGAAATTCAATATTATTTCAGGACAGACTATTAGTTTAGAGTCTAAATGATAAAATAATATCAGTGTAATCCTTCAAACATTTACTTAAACCTCAACACTACCTGTGTCTTAAACATTCGTCTAAAGAAATGCTTCTCAATACATTACTCTACAGCCAAAAAATAGTACTTTGATTAACATAACACTTAGGGCCTGATTACAACTTTGGAGGAGGGTGTTAATCTGTCCCAAACGTGACGGATATACCACCTGCCGTATTACGAGTTCCATAGGATATAATGGACTCGTAATACGGCCGGTGGTATATCCGTCACATTTGGGACGGATTAACACCCTCCTCCAAAGTTGTAATCAGGCCCATGGATTGTTACATATAGATGATCTCTGTGACATAAGGGACAGTACTAAAGTTTCTGCTTTTTGGAAAGTAGATTATTGGTAAGGACAAGTAGGTACCTACACCTTGCATTAGGCCACAAACCCTCTCTAGGTCCAGTCAAGGTCTCAGTGAATTAATCCTTGCTCAACCCTTGGTAACTTGGCCTATGAGCAGTTAGACGTAACTTAGGAGACAAGGGTATAAAGCATTTAATATCAACAAAACAGTAAATAAGTAAAGCACAGCACAAAATAAAAATCTGACACAATTTTTTACAAAATAGGAAATGTTTATTTCAAATGACACCAAAACAACAAAAGTCCAATGTAGGGAACCAGAGATATTATTTTTTAAATATTAAAATTAATACTAGTGTTTAGAAGCAAATAACACTCAAAGGGTTACAAAAAGGTTGCACTGGAAGGAGAAAAAGTCCAGAGATCAGGCCACCCATGATGTAACACTGTTACACTTACTTTCAGAAGTGTTTCTTGATACAGAAAAATGGTCCACAGGACCAGCCAAGGGTTCAGAGGCTATGGTTTGCCTCTTGGGGTCTGGGACTAAAATACCTCTGCAGCTTATAGAGCTGTTTACAACAGTTGCTCCAAACATTCACAAACTTCTGGATCCTCTTCCAGAGGTCCTTGATCCAAGATTCCAGAAGCTCTGGGTTGCGCCTTGGGAGTTGGGACTACAATTCCTAGAAACCTCAAATGCCCACTGGGTGGTGGCCAGCTGGGCTCTTCTTACAGGAATTGATGCAGAGGACCCTGGTCAGTTCCTTTGTATCAGTAGCTTTCAGGGACTCCACTCCTGGAGTTGCAGAAGCAGGACAAATTCCTTTCCCTGTTGAAGCCCAAAGTGTGCTGCTGGTGCAGTCTTTGTGAGTGCAGTGCCCAGGTGTAGGCGAGGGGTCCAACAGGGCACTCCTTCTTCTCCAGCGTGGTTACAAGCATGTATTTTTTCTATGCTTTTTCACCATGACCCAGTCACCTAGACATAGTTCATGGCAGTGCTCCTGCTGCAGTTGAGCTGTAGCTTATCCAACGTGATGAGACAAAGAACGAACCACGTCAGCCAGTCCTTTGCAACAATCCAGGGTCAAGCCATCTGTAATGTTCACAAACGCATTTGCAGGCACTGCTGGCAATCTCATGGCCCTCCCTATGATAATCTCATGAGAGGACAACCCAGTCTTTCTGTCAGGTGTACAGCGCATATTCATCAAAACAAGAAACAATGTGTCTGGCCATTTCAAAGTGGTGGATACTCATCCCTTCGCCAATCTGGACTTTAGAGTGCCATTAGTCTGTTTGACAAGTCCTGAAGTCTCAGGGTTGTAGTTGCAATGCAATCTTTACTCAACTTGCAATGCTGTACACAATAATTTCAGAAACTCACTGTAGGAATGAGTTCCTCGGTCTAACTCTATAGAAGTCAGAAATCCAAACGGTGGAATCAGTTCCCTAAGTAACAGCTTTGCTACTGTGAGCCTATCATTTCTCCTGGTCGGGTAGGCTTCAACCCAGTTTGAAAAAATACATACAATGACTAAGACGTATCTCAGTCCATTGAACACAGGCAGCTCTATGCAATCCAGCTGCATCCTATTGAATGGTCCTCCTGATCCACCTATATGCCTCAGTGTAACAACTGTGGGCCCATTTCACAAAGGTTAACTTAGACTAAAAGTCTAAGTTTACACCAAACTTCGTTATGACGAGTAAAGTTAGACTTTTTGTCTAAGTTTAGACTTTTGGTCTAAAGTTAAACCAAAAGTCTAAAGTTAGACGAAAAGTCTAACTTTACTATCAGTTCTATCGGTCCAATGAACACCGCCGGTGGTAGTATAAGCCGGCTTTCCACCAGGGTTTCTGCGGTGTTAGCACTGCCATGAAAACCTTGGCAGAAAGGCTACCGGGGAGACGGAATTTCTTCCTTGCCACTGGCAGGCGACTCCCCCACCCCCTCCCCAGCAAGCACAATACACCCTGCCCCCTCCATACCAGAACCCCCCACAACCTCGCCTTCTTGTACAGCCTTCCCCTCCCCCTTCTGGTACAGCACTCCCCTCCCCACATACATGCACACACACACAGGCACCCACACACACCCCACATACACCCATTAACCAACACTGACATTATACGCATTCACTCACATGCATCCATACATGCATTAATTTCAACATTCATACACACATTCACTTCAACATTCATACACACATTCAACCACACGTGCACACACCCATACGTACATGCATATACACACGCATGCACGCTCCCATACCCCCACACATACACATATGCATACACACTTCACTTGACACATGCAGACATACACCCACTCACACATGCACACACAACAGCCCCCACTCTCCCACCCCCTCCCCTGTCAGACACCAGACTTACCTTATCCGGCAAGGAGGTCATCTGACATGGAAGACCGCTTCCACCGCTAGTAGCGCCCCGCCATTAGGACACCGCCAGACCGTATTACAGGTGGTGGAGTCCTTCGGCGGGGTGGGGCCGGAGGTGGAACAGCCCATGTGCCTCCACCCACAAGTACGACTGCTGCACTATTTTCACCAAAAATGTGGCAGAAATCCTGCGGTACTCGTAATATGGTGGGTGGAAGACCGCCAGCACTTTCTTTCTAGTAATGTTGCAGCATTGTTCAAGCGACATATGTGCATGAAATTCTCTCACAGACAATGCATAATGACATGGAGTACCTTCGGGTGGGGTCGCTATACCTTCTCTAACTACAGTAACATTTTATCTTTAAGCATTCCTCAAAGCTTTAAGAAATTTCATTTTTAATCAAATTTAATAAATCTCAATAACTTTTCATTTGAATCAGGAAGGAACTTCCATCCCACAATCCTTTTCTCTCAATGTTCTCAACCAATAGCAAAGCAGCACCATCCACCAATACCAGCACAGCTTCACACCAACCAACCTACAGTATATCAGTTTTGCACACAATGGCATCACACTCACTCCTTTCAGCACTGCAGTCACTGCGCAACTATCTTTCACACAATCGCTCACACACACCTTATGCAAAATATTGTGAGCAAAAAACAAAAACGTATCTGCACACGTCAGGGTAGGAACTTAAATACTTCAAAGCTGTATGGAGATACACTTTCTTGCTGCAGCTTTCATATTTACACAACAAGTGAAACTTGACCAGCAATTCTTACTCTGGTTGATACAGATCGTCCATGTGCACTCAGGATTCACTTAACACCAACCACAACTCAACCTTACTTAAGAAAAACTATTGGCACTGTCAACAACATCTCATGACATGTACCTCACTGCTGCCAATAAACTAATCAAATGTCTTCCACACATGTGCAGTAATCCGGGATCTTAGGCCAACAACAGAACTGTCAACAACAAGAACCACAGACATTTTTTAGCAACAAGTGGCACAACCAAATGAGTACAACGACTCCACAAAACACTTCACAACACCACCCCAATCTTCAGGTCAAAAAAAATAACAAACTCAAAACCATATTAGCCATATTAACAATATGAATACTCACACATCTATCTCTCATAAGCATGACCCTGGAACTTTGTCAGTCTTCGGAATGAACCATGGGACAGAATTCTAGGTGGGCAAACTTTGGGCTGAGCAATCGCATGGGACCAATCCTATCTCCCTAACACTATACCTGAATGGCTCTCCCTCTTTGTGGGACAAACTATCCCTGTGCTACCAGGTCTACTGGAGCATTTTTCTTCTTCACAGACATCAATGCTCATTGAGGTCAATGGATCTTTGGACCTGGCATAAGATGGTGGTAGAACCTTACAACCAAATTTCAATACCAAACAATTAAATTATACAGTATGACCAATGTGGCCATTCAAGGAAAATGTCCAGTCAGGAATAAAGTTAAGGGATTTATTACAAACTTAAGCTCAGAATCACGTAGACAAGTCAAAGGACAAAGTTATAAAGATACTGAATCACCAAGGATTTACCAGGGCAACAAAATAAGTTCAGACAGACTAACCTTAAGAGAACTAGGCACTCTACAAAGGCGCTCCAAAACATCAATAAGATTACTTAATGGACTGAAAATAAAGATTGCTCAGATTTAACAAGCATCAAGGCAGTTCAAATCATCTAGGTTCAATTTGGCTGGACAAAGGGAAACCCTACAGTTAGCCAATCAAGGAAAAACATATGTGGAGTGGAACATATGCAGGCAAAAGACAAAAAGGACAAAAAAGACAAAAATAATTTGTAAAAAGGGTAATCTCTGGCAACAAGCTACTAACTAAGGTAGGCAAAGGTAGGCAAAAAAGGGAAAACATCAGCATATCAGAAGCTTGGACAAGAGTCTTCTATAACGATCAGGTTTAAAATATGGAGGTTTCAGCAAGGCATTTCAAAGGGGCAAAGGCAGAGAGGAATATACCTCTCCAAGGGGCTCAGCATACAGGGTTCTTCATCTGCAAGGTATCTGTCTGAATTCCGATGGGAATCTAGACATCATCTGAACAAAGTCCTGCAGGGTATTGACACATTAGAGTTCATATGGCAATCTGATTCATCAGGGCAACAGCTGATTTGACATTGAAGGGGCAACATCCAGTAGAAATTGATCATACGACTCCAAGTTGAAACATCCTCCGGTTTTACCAAGTCTGCCATGAGAACAACATCCATCCGTTCACACAAGATTGAAACAAATGTTTAAATTGCTAGTCCACAGTCTAGGATGTTCTACTTTCAAGGTCGAATACTTACAACTCTCTATGTGTAAAACAATAGGCATCTGTTACCAAGCTAGTCTTCTAACGGGAACAAAGTCAGAAAGAAAGGTACATGTTAGCAAGATAATTACATTTTCTGCACAGTCCCGAAATACAGGGCCTCTAAGGCCTCACTTAGGCTAATGCAAGTGAGTTAATACATCTCATTAATACATTCAAATAAAACACATTTTAATATGCAAACTCATAAATCCTGCATTAATAATCCTCCATTAGCATTCATGTTACAGTAACTTTAAACAAAATGACTCTGTTAATACATTTCAGTCAGTATAATGTGGAACTGCATTCCTCTATTTTTAAACATGTATTTGAATCATTCATTATTGAAAATTCAATATTGTTTCAATATCTTTAATCTATTAGTTTAGGAATCTAAATTATAACATAATAATTAATCCTTCAAATATTTACTTAAATTTCAATACCACCTGTATCTCTAACATTAGTCTAAATGAATGCACATTTAAAAATGTCTTCCCAGTTCATCACTCTACAGCCAAACTATTGGTATTCTGATTAACAAAATGCATGGATTGTCATGTATAGATGATCTCTGTGACATAAGAGGCAGTAGTAAAGTTTCTGCTACATCAGGCTAAAGAGCCAGTAATGTGTTTCAGTAAAAGGCTTAAGAGTATGATGGATGCTTTGGAGAAGCCCTTGAGGAGGAAGGGAGCCAAACGTCTACAATCCTAGCTGTTCACTATTGGGAAGTTCAACAGTGTAGTGGGCTTATATTTTAGACCCAAAGTTTGTCACCTATGACTTCTGGCTTCAGCTTTCATTTGAGCAACATTATAAGGGGTTTATTGTATAAATTATTTATGTTACAAACATGTGTGGGTTCATTATGTTCTAATCATGTTTGGATAGCTCTAAATTCATTATTGAGGACTTTAATGTCATTAACATGCCAACATCACTTCAGAAATAGATGTCTCCTAACTGGAATTATGCCTTAGGCATGTACAGTTCTAACAACCTATTCTCCAAACATCTTGGGAAATGAGTCCTGCTTGTTCACAATGTTTTTCTTATACTGGAGCACACTTTTTGTATTCTGCATAAGACTACCCTTGGAAAAGTATGTGGAAGTTGAGTCACACAACAGCAGAAAATAAGAAAGGATTGTGATAGACTGTTTTCAAAATGTTAGGCATTTTATTTGCGTTCTGTATGTTATTATTTGCCTATGAAAATGCTGTAATAACCACTGCAATAATTGCTTGCAATTTCAACCACATTAAAAGAGTGAATAATGAAGATTTGCAGAGAAAATCACAATATGTTTCTTTACTGATTTGAGCTACATTTGGGGTTCGCCTAAGAGGAACCAGTAGGGTTTTCAAGAAGTAGGTGTAGTCTCCAGGATAACCTGCCCTGTGTAGTATCTCCCCGGTAGGTGAGTGAGCACTCTCTATTTTCTCGACTCTGCACAATCATAACCTATTTTCACGAGTCTGCAGGCTAAGAAGATCTAGTTGAGGACTGAATCTTTCACTGATATCAGCTGAAAAGAGTGAATTTCAGAACATTTGAAATGTTGTTTGGTTGACACACCTGTGGCCTCCTTACTTTGTACATCAGCAAGAGTGTCCATTATAATTATTAGTTCTATTGTAGCATCCAATGGCTCTCCCAATTGTAATATCAGTCAGGTCACTAAAAATCTTTGGATACAGTTTCAAAGTCTTTTTCATCATGCCATAGTGTAGTTCAAACATCCGTATATCAAGTAACAAGCTTCAGACCGTTCTGTAAGACTTTCAATGACAAAATATTTAGTCACAGAATATCAATATAAAAATATAAAAGATTAAATATTGTTAACAAATATATCACCTTCCTATACTTAACTAATAAAACTACAAATATTGTGAACACAAAAATCACTCTGAGAGACTTCATGTTTTACTTATATCAAAGACAAATCCTTTAAAACAATATATGATTGTCATAAATATTGGCTCACAAAATATCAACTACAATAATATTGCCCAATAAATTATATTACCATTAATAACCATAACAATATTCACTTGTTATGCTATACTCATTAAAATAAACACTAAACAAAATATACACATTTTTATAAAAATAAAAAAAATCTAATACATAACTAAAATAGTTACATATCACCCCAAATAAAAATATTACTAAAAACATAACAAATGTTATGAAAGTAAAACAAAATATTTACATGAACTACAAACATTTATACAATAATATATATATTTGTATATATATATATTTTTTTTTTATTATTTTTTATTTTTTGCTGAAAAAGCCAAAGGTTACAGGGACAGTATAGTTAGGTTCAGGTTTTATATACACAAAACTATAGCAATTCAGTAGTTATAGTTATCTCAAGTAGCTATAACTCATGACCTGAGGTAGCTATAACTCACACCCCCAGCATGCAAAGTTTTTGCATCAATAATTTGACTGCAAATGTTGCAGTGATATTGTCATTGATTTCATGTGAGATGTCATGATTAATGTATTATGCTGGGTAATTTGCAGTGCATGGTGAGGGCACGAGTTATAGTTATCTACAAATGCTACTCTCTGCAGGTGAAAGATTTTTTTTCATTTGTTTCCCTGCTCACTTCAGTGCGGGCAGGGAAGAAGATGAGAATTTCACTCCCAGTGGGGAGGAGTATTTTTTTATGGTCCCTCCTTCTGGGAGTGAACTTAGTGTTTGCTCTCGCTTTGTGAAAGCTTTGAAAATGCTCCTGCCAAGCAGGAACACACACAGGTTTCCCTGCCTGCGTCAGTGTGAGCAGTGAAACTGCTACGTCCTGGGGGTTGGAACCCTGGGAGATTGCTGAAGTCGACCGTGGGGATGGGGTCCCTAGGGTTATTATTGGCTCCAGGAGGAAGGCGGCATGGCTCCCTCCCTTTTGTCTGCATGGCCTGGACCTCTTGACTGGGGTCCTCGGCTTGAAAACGTCCCAGAAAGGGGCCCCATCCCATAACAATATTGGCTGGGCCACAGGGGATGGGATCCTCAGTGCTGATTTGCCCCCTCACCTATTAAAATTATGAACACTTCCCCCAGGAACTGGCCCACCAGCGAGTTAATAAAAACAAGTGCAGTCAACCACACTTGTTAGCTTTTTTGTATTTTCTAGCAGATTCCCAGGCAAAAAAATTTTTGGGCCCTTAGCGAGGTCCCTATGTGACCCCACACCAGGCCTAGGTGGTCACAGTATTCCTACCCTGCCCCCTTCTGTTTTTTTTTGCATTTTTATGGGACTCAGGCTTAGACCCGAGACCCATGATTGCTGACAGTGCTTCCTGGTTGAAGTGCTGCCAAACAAACTGATCTCATTTTAAGATCTGTCAGATCCACAGACCCTCTGCATCCCTACATATAGATAAATCTTGTTTCTTTATCAACTCAAAAACTACTAAACAGATTTACACCAAATCACAAAAAAAGATGTTTCTTGACCAAGATCTAGCTTTCTGCCAAATGTGGTGTAATTCTATTCAGCGGTTCAGCTGTAGTCATTTATAAAATCCCTATGCGACAGCCCAAACCACTGGATGTAATGATACCAAATTTGGCAGAAAGGTAGATTTTGAGACGCAGATATCGGTGTAAATCTGTTCAGTAGTTTTGGAGATATTCAAGGGGAAATAAATCTGTATCAAGAGGTCTGAGGATCCATCGCAATGTTTTTGAGGCAATCGCAGTGTATTTGCGAATAGAAATGCTGTGATTGGCTTGCCACAGCAAGACCAGAAAGTTGGGGCCACATTTTAGCTAATAGGACACGGTCTCTGGGACAGAAAAATAAAATTAAAAGTGGCATAAGGGGTCCGGCTGTGATATAGGGGTCTTTGAGGGTGAAATTATGACCGTAAAAATATTTTGTGATATTCACAAATACATTACGACACTCAGCATGGCCCCCGTGTAATATTCAAATGAATTTGTGAATAACACTGAAATTAAAAAGAAAGCATTCACCGATTCATTCATACACTAAATCATTCACTTATAGAAACACTCAGGTACTCATGCGCCCACTCACAGACCCACTCACAGAGTCATACACCCATTTTCAGACCCACTCAGACACTCATGCACCCACTCATAGACCCACTCAAACACTCATGCACCCAGTTTCAGATCTATTCAGACCCTCATGCACCCACTCACAGACCTACTCAGACACTTGTTCACCCACTCACAGACCCACTCAGACTCTCACGCACCCACTCAAAGACCGATTCAGACCCTTACATACCCACTCACAGAACTACTTAGATGTGCACCCACTCAGACCCTCACCCACTCACAGACCCACTCAGACACTGGTGCACCCACTCATAGACACAGTCAGACACTGACAGACACCCACTAACAGACCTACAGACACTCACAGACCCACTCAGACACTCACAAACCCACTGACAAACCCACTCAGACCCTTACGCACCCACTCATAGACCCACTTAGACCCTCCTGCACTCACTCATAGACCCATTCAGAGACTTACATTCCCACTGACAGACTCACTCAGACCCTCATGCACTCACTCACAGACCCATTCAGAGACACATGCACCCACTCACAGAGCCACTTACAGACTCATGCACTCACTCACAGACCTACTCATAGACTTATGCACCCATTCACAGACCCACAAAACATCTCACACACTCACTGACAGACCAATGCACCTAGCCTTTAGAAGCAATAACACACCCATTTTGAAACCATACAAATTATAGTTACAAAATGCAATTTAAATTTATTTAAAAAACTCACAGGGATGTTATAGTTACGAAATATAATTAAAAAAACCATAGAAATTCACACAAAAAATAAAGGTTACAGGGATGTTATAATTAGGAAATAGAATGTAAACAACCATAGAAATTCACAGAAAAAAATAAGGGTTATAGGGATGGCATAGTTCCGAAATAGAACTTAAAACACCTTAGAAATTCACTGAAAAAACAAAGGTGACATGGATGTTATAATTAGGAAACAGAATTTTAAAAAAGCCTTAGAAATTCACTGAAAAAAGCAAAGGTTACAGGGATGGTATAGTTCAGAATTAAACTTAAAAAAACCTTAGAAATTAATTGAAAAAAACAAAGGTTACATGGACGTTATAGTTAGGAAATAGAATTAAAAAACCTTGGAAATTCACTGAAAAAAACAATGGTTACAGGGACGTTATAATTAGGCTCACATTTCACTCATTCACTGGTTTTGTATGAGTGAAATGTGAGCAAAACTATAACATCCCTATAACCTTTGTTTTTTTCAGTATATATATATATATATAGATATATCCCTTCATTGCATCGGAATGAACGTAAGGATGGATTTGGTTACTGATATATATATAAAAAGCACTGGCTCACTCACACCTGCTCTTACTTACCTGTGAACAAGGCATGCTGTTGCCGAAACGCGTCAGGATTTTTTGTCTTGCTGCTCAGAATTGCTATTAAATGCTTGGATTTTAACATGGACTGGTGCCTGGGCTTTTCGTGTTTGGGAGATATTTTCTGTGGGATGCTTCGCCCCAGTAACCCAGGCCGCCCTGCAGGATCTGTGGCCCCTTACGGAGCAGGAGGTGACAATGATAGTTTTATGGAAGGGGCCCGACCCGCTCACCTTCATGCAAACAAGGCATTTATCTGAGAAATATATTGCGATGGAGGTGAGCAAGGGATAGGAGGGAGACAGTGTGCCTCTCCTCTTACTTTTCATGTATTCCTTGTATAGCTGTTATCATGCTGGGCAGCAACTGTAAAAGCAAGTGGACAATAAAGTAATGGATACCTAATGCACATAAGAACATTTGTATGGTGAACTGAAGTGCCTGTGACGCTATTGCAGCTATATGGAAATTAAGCGCTCCAGTTCAGGAAGTTATTTTATGGAACTGTGCATCATGGGAGTTGGAGTTTGGTTATTGAAGTCACATGACTGTGTATTTAAAAAGCACTGGCTCACTCACACCTGCTCTTACTTACCTGTGAACAAGGCATGCTGTTGCCGAAACGCGTCAGGATTTTTTGTCTTGCTGCTCAGAATTGCTATTAAATGCTTGGATTTTAACATGGACTGGTGCCTGGGCTTTTCGTGTTTGGGAGATATTTTCTGTGGGATGCTTCGCCCCAGTAACCCAGGCCGCCCTGCAGGGTATGTGGCCCCTTACGGAGCAGGAGGTGACAATGATATATATATATATATATATATTCACTTGAAAAGTTTACAGGGTTAGGTTCTGAATTTACTTATACTTATACTCAACCACAGACATTCAACAGTTAGAGTTATTTCAAACAACTATAACTCACGCCCTAAGGTAACTGTCACTCACCCCCCCTCCATCCTCTTCAATAATTTGACTGCTAGTATTACATTGATACTTTTAATGATGTTATGAAAGTTGTCATGAGTGCTATAATATGTGGGGAAACTAGCAGTGCATGGTGAGCGCACGAGTTATAGGTACCTTTAGGTTCGGAGTTATAGTTACTTGAAATTACTCTAACTGTAATTTCTATGGTTTTCTGTGAATAAATTCAGAACCTAACTATAACGTCCCTGTAACCTTAGGTTTTTTCGAGTGAATTTCTATGTTTTTTTAAATTTTATTTCCTAACTATAACATCCCTGTAACCTTCGTCTTTTTTCAGTGAAATTCTAGTTTTTTTTTTAGCAAGGTAATGTTAATTACTTTTCATTAGTCCAATCACCACAGTGCACTGCCTTTGGCTGTGTGCGGTGGAGGTTGGACGTAGGATCTCGCCTGCGGACAGACCTTGCGGCCAAACCCCTATAATTACCCAACCCCAGTGCCATGAACAGCCTTTGACCATGCACTGCGGAGATGCAAACACCTCCATCAAGGAATACAGATAACATTTCATGGTGAAAATGCAGAGAAAACACACTTCCTTTGCCTTGGCCATGCGCATGAAGTTAGGATGACTAGTACTTTACAGAAGTAGAGCTTCAACTTGAGCACCTACTTTGTTTATATCTGTAAAAGCTTCCCATTGATGTTTTATTTCTGTGAACTGAGTATCATGCCAGAATGAACCCTGCCCTTCGTATTTATCCAAGAAGAGGCCACCTTTTTCTGCAGAAGGTCTAACCAACTGGAGTACGTTTTACTGACCTGGCCTACCCAGAGGCTACAATTAAAACAAGCACAGGAATATTCGCACATTTTACAGAAAATTAAAACATTTTTTTTTTGTCCTGGCAGGGTCCCAGGGGGACCTCTGGATCAAGGCTAGGGAGTTAGGGTAGCTGTACTCTGCACCCTTTTCTTTTATGATTTATGTTTGTTTTGGGATTCAGCTGAGGTCGAGTCCCAAAATGGCTGCCAGCACTTCCTGGTTGAAGTGTTGACAGCAAATCAAATTTCAGCACAAAATCGAGACTAATTAGAGCAAATTTGCCCTTTTAGATATACAAATGTGGATTTGTTTTACTATTTCTTAAACTACTGACCAGATTTACACCAAATAACTAAAAGGGTGGTCTGCAGACCAAAAGCTACATTTCTGCCAAATTTGGTGTAATTCCATCCAGCAGTTTGGACTGTAGTAGTTTCTGAAGAGTCTATGGAAATTACCATGGGAAACATAGTTTTTTTTACCCCCCTTTTTCTCGATCCCTCTTGATGTATTATCTTGAAACTTTCCATGCACAACACAATCCAACTTCACACTTTTTTGAGGGGAAATTCTGGGAAGATTTAGCAAATGGAGCCAAAGATATAGGCAAGTCAAAAATGCTTTTTCTATGGAAACTAGGTCCTAACTATACCTACTGGCGACTAATAGTAGGTAATAATATACAGATATTTATATATATATATATATGTATATATATATATATATATATATATATATAAATACTGATCACATAAAATAGACATAAAAAAGTAAGTATATGTTCTTGTAAAACAGAAATCACCCTAAAACCAAAAAAAACTAACAACCTTATCCTCTACAAACTACCAACAAATAAACATTCAAAATTAAACTGATGCTCTTTTTCACTATCAACAGAAAAGATAGCACTTACTCCATGTTAAAACACCCCCAATGGAATAGCTGCGAAAAAGTGTGGAACTGCTAAAAAGAACATACATGGAAGAATATATAAGAAAAGTAGTTGCATAATTTTGTATACAAATAACAAATGCATAAACAGTTTGAAATTGTAATTCTTTATACAGTTACACTATTTTCAGACATAATGACAGAAAGAGTGCGATACAAAACATCACAGGAAGGAAAGCAATCATTAAGTCACATGGGCTACACCTACAACCAAGGAAGTTCATTGATGGAAACTATTAATTGAAAATGTACTAAATATGTCTCTGATGCATGCTGTGGGGGTCTCACTCCAAAAATGTATGTTGTAATTAATGTAAGAGAACACAACCACTCCCCATGTGTAACAGAAACAGAAGTGTGTTAGTTATTACAGGATATAAGAAAGGGAAGCATTTGTTCCCAGGAGGCCACAACAATTATATTAAAAGATATAGGGCCCAATTGGGAGTTTGGCAGTCGGACCGCCAGACTGCCAAGGTGTAAGTACATTGATGGTAAGTATTAATTGAAAATGTACTAAATATGACTATAATGCATGCTATGGGAGTTTCACTACAAAAACTAATGTTATAATTAATGTAAGAGAACACAACCACTCCCCAACTGTAACAGAAATAGAAGTCTATTAGGTACTACAGGATATAAGAAAGGGAAGCACTTGTTCCCAGGAGCCCACAACAATTATCTTAAAAGATATAGGGCCCAATTACGAGTTTGACAGTCGGACTGCCAGACAGTAAAGGTGGAGGGCCCAAAAAGACCGTTGTGGCGGTGGTCCACACCCCGCAATATTACGAATTATACAGGTAGGACCACCGCCCGCCAAGCCAAAGTGCTGACCGCCAGCGGAGCGGTGGTCTGTTATCTTGGCGGTCCATTCTCCACCACCATCAGCACCGTAGCCGACCGCTGAGCCAATTACAAACACACAGTCGACGATAGCCAACAACAGTTGACCACCACAGTACGCGTCCAGCAAAGCAACAGACAAATGCCCTTTGGAAGAATTTAAAAACAACACAGCTGACAATCATGGACCCAGTGAACACACCTGTAAGTTACACTATAAAACACACCCCTTCACAGACTATGATCTTTTGCATCTCCACTGCAACCAAGATTTGATTTTGTTCAGAGAGATAACGCACCCCTTTTTTCATTATCCCTAAAACCCCTTTCACATACTTTTCACCATTTACTCCCCCTATCACTTTTCTTTTGTAGGTAACTCCCTGTCACCCACTTTAATTCCCAACCATGTCACATCTCAAAAATCAGTTTCTCAGAGAATGAGTTGAGATTCATTGTGGATGAAATCGTAAGAGTAGAGCCTCAATTGTTTGGAGCCCAAGTCCAGCACACTCCTATCAGTAGGAAAATTGAACTGTGGCAAATGCTTGTTGACAGAGTGAATGCTGTAGGTGCCACCCTGTGCACAAAGGAAGACATTAGGAAGAGGTGGAAGGACCTGAGGGGCAATGTGCATTCCATGGCCTACAGGCAACAGGTGGAGGTCAACAAGACTGGCGGTGGCCCTCCCAATGCCCCTTCAGAACTCTTTCCCTGGGAGGAGAAGGTTTTGGCCATCCTACATCCTGAGGGTTTGACCGGAATACCTGGGGGGTCATAGGCCCTCATTACAACCCTGTGGGTCGGTGTTAAAGCGACGGTAAGACCGCCAACAGGCTGGCAGTAAAAAAAATGGAATTATGACCGTGGCGGAAACCGCCAACATAGACAGCCACTTTAGCACTCCGACCGCCACGGCAGTAGAAACAAACAGCATGGCGGTCACTGCCAACAGACAGGCGGAAGACAATATACCGCCCACACCATTATGAAAGGCCAATCCGCCACCTTTTCCGGGGCGGATTCAACACGAACAAAAACACAGCGGAAACAGGACTTGGAAGGGAAAACGCTCACCTCTACACACCCCACGAGGAACCAGGACACCATGGAGTCGGAACTCCAAATTCTACCTACCATTCTCTTCCTGCTCCTCTACCAGGAGCACGACCGACGGCGGCGACCACCATGGTGAGTACTGCACCTACGACACAGGGGATGGGGGAGGGACAAGAGAGTGACACACCCACGTAACATGAAACACGCCCACCCCCACCCTCACACATAACAACATACACAGAAATACATGTTGAAACATTACATTTACACCCCCCAACCCCCGCTGGAACAACGCAAGGACAAAAGGAAATGATTTGAACGATTGGAATGAGTAAAAATCCATTAGTTAAAAATATATATATACACTATTAACAAATATGTACACCAAGATTTCAAGTCCATGTACTGCACCTACATAGTCCGTGGACCACTGGGCCCAAAATGCATAGGCGAGGCCCACACAAGATACCCAATCCAAATGGAGAGAACACTGCTGGGGCATCAGATCAAAATAAAACAGGCACCTCAGTTGGAAGGGAAGGGGGGGCACCTCAGCCGGATGAGTGCACAACGCCAGCTCTACGAGGGGGCTCCATGCCCATTAAGGTATCCTGGGAGTGCAAAGCCACAGTCTCACAAGTCTCTCCAGTGGGTGGTTTGCCCACTGCTTTATCCTGGGGAGTGTAAAGCCACAGTCTCACAAGTCTCTCCAGTGGGTGGTTTGCCCACTGCCTTATCCTGGGGAGTGCAAAGCCACAGTCTCTCAAGTCTCTCCAGTGGGTGGTTTGCCCACTGCTTTATCCTGGGGAGTGCAAAGCCACAGTCTCACAAGTCTCTCAAGTGGGTGGTTTGCCCACTGCTTTATCCTGGGAGTGCAAAGCCACAGTCTCTCAAGTGTCTCAAGTGGGTGGTTTGCCTACTGCATTATCCTGGGGAGGGCAAAGCCACAGTCTCACAAGTCTCTCCAGTGGGTGGTTTGCTCACTGCTTTATCCTGGGGAGTGCTAAGCCACAGTCTCACAAGTCTCTCCAGTGGGTGGTTTGCCCACTGCTTTATCCTGGGGAGTGCAAAGCCACAGTCTCACAAGTCTCTCAAGTGGGTGGTTTGCCCACTGCATTATCCTGGGGAGTGCAAAGCTACAGTCTCACAAGTGTCTGAAGTGGGTGGTTTGCCCACTGCTTTATCCTGGGGAGTGCTAAGGACAATGGCTGCCATCAGTGCTGAGGCCAGAGTCTGAAAAGCTCACTGTTGGGCTTCCTGAATGAATGCCCTCCAGGTATGCATTGGTCTGTTGCAACTGCCTCTCTACACCCTGGATGGTATTCAGAATGGTAGACTGCCCAACAGTGAGAGATCTCAGGAGGTCAATGGCCTCCTCACTGAGGGAAGCAGGGCTGACAGAAGCAGGGGCTGAGGTGCCTAGGGCGAAGGAGATACCCACCTTCCTGGGTGAGCGGCCACAGGATACACGCTGAGGGGGCTGCTGGGAGGGCAGTGCTGGTGAGGGGGTGCGGCTGTACCTGTAGATGCGATGGGCACAGAGGGGCCTGCCACCGCAAGGGAGCTCCAATCAGTGGAGGAGTCAGTGTCGCTGGTCTCAGCTCCTGTCCCCGCCGTGGAGCTCCCCTCGCCCCCTGTCCCACTGGTGAATTCGGAATCCGTAGTCTTGCCCTCCAGGGCCATGTGGGATGCAGCTCCCTCCTGCTCCGGTGGAGACCACAAATAGTGGGGGGAAAGAAAGTAGAAAGACATGTTCAGTGCATGCAATACCGCTACAGTTGGCGGACACTACAGACACAGCAGCCCTCTGCACTACGCCATGCACTAAGAGTTCCCTAATTATTCACAGGGCCATGGGGTACAAGGCCTATGCCCGATTGCTGCACACATGGAAGTCACAGGACCCAGACTAGGGGTAGATGGCTCTTACCACTGGTGGGGATGGGGTGCCACTGAGCCTGCCTCACAAAGGGTCCTTGCCTGCAAAACTCGCCCTGACCTAGGGTAACCCACTGCCCACCTCCCCCACCCAGACACCTCCCATGCACGCTGAATCAGCATAATGAGAGTGCACTCACCCCCTTGTGGCTGCTGTGATGCCCTCAAGCACCCATCCAACTCCAGATACGCCACCGCCAGGATCCGGAACATCAGGGGGGTCATGGTGCAAGGGGCAGCCCTCCAACGTTGGGAGGCCATCCCCAGCTGGGCCTCTGCCGTCTTCTTGATCCAGCGGCAAATGTCCTCCCATCTTTTACGGCAGTGGGTGCTCCATCTGTGATGGACCCCCAGGGTCCGGACTTCCTTGGCGATGGCACGACAAATATCCTTCTTCTGGTGGGCGCTGACCTAGAGGAATAGTACAGGGGTAAACGAGAATATATGACCGTCCGGACTGTCACTGTCATTGGCCCACGTTCCCACCCTTGCCCTGACACACTTACACTCACTGTCGTTTCATGAATGCCTCATTCCCCCCCCATTCTCCCATCCACACCACTTCAAACAGGCATTGCCCATACAGCATGCTCACAGTGTACTCACCTGTTTGTCTTGAGGACCATAGAGTAGCTTGTACTGGGGAGGACCCCATCCACTAGTTTCTCCAACTCCTCCGAAGTGAAGGC
The DNA here is from genome assembly GCF_031143425.1 of Pleurodeles waltl. Lineage (NCBI taxonomy): Eukaryota > Metazoa > Chordata > Amphibia > Caudata > Salamandridae > Pleurodeles > Pleurodeles waltl. The sequence continues at coordinate 681,738,470 of NC_090449.1, read as the reverse complement.
AGGGGCCCTTTCCCCAGACACTGTAGCCATTGTCGCTTCCAGACTGAGGTCACAGCAGCACTTGCAGTGTAGGTCCTCTCCTGACGAAGATCAGGTGTCAAGTGAGTGAACAGAGAGAAAATGGTGGTCACGTCCGTGGCGGTGCGTACTGTCACCGCCGGCGTACATTGTCATTGGCTCCTGGGACCCATAGGGTCCAATGTTAACCAATGCAGGATTGCACCAAGGTCTTCGACCGCCTACAGTGATGGTGTACAACACCAGCGCAGTTACCTCATATCCTATTGTCCCACCTTACAGGTCAGGCAGCCGCCATTTTAGGAGGCCACTTGGCATTAAATTTTAAATGTGTCACACATATCTAGGCCTTGGATACACACTAAAACAGGCACATAGCGGATTGACAAATGTGTGGAAATAAAGTTCTGTTTTCGTACCTCAGTGTTGGCTGACCCTCTGCTCGCTGTTCTCATCCATAGAGCACGTCCGCTGGGGCAGGTGAGGAGATGGCGGCATCTTCCGGTGTACAGACCGCTGGTGGACCTGTCGACAATGGAAGAGTGACATGTAATTGTCACCTACAGACTTGACCGTGCCACAATCCATGAACTGTGTGCCCAGTTGGAGCCAGACCTGAGGTCAGCTATCCTCCATTCCACAGGTATCCCCCCTCTAGTTCAGGTACTGTCAGTACTCCATTTCCTGGCAAGTGGGTCTTTTCAAACGACAGTGGCCATTGCATCACGGATGTCCCAGCCTATGTTCTCCACCGTGTTGTCCAGAGTGTTGTCTGCCCTGCTGAAACACATGCGCAGCTACATCGTTTTCCCTCAGGTGGAGGTTTTGCCTACAGTGAAAGGTGACTTCTATGCTTTGGGACATATACCCAAGATCATAGGTGCCATTGATGGGACACATGTGGCCTTGGTCCCCACCCGCAGGAGTAAACAGGTGTACAGAAACCGTAAGAGTTACCATTCGATGAATGTGCAGACGGTGTGTTTGGCAGACCAGTACATCTCCCATGTGAAAGTCAAGTTTTCTGGCTCAGTGCATGACGCTTACATTCTGAGGAATAGCAGCATCCCTTAAGTGATGGGGCAACTCCAGAGGCACCGTGTGTGTCTATTAGGTGAGGACATGGACCCTATACAGTGTGAATATTTGTCTGGGTCTGGGGTTGTCCCTAAGGGTTAGTGTGCATCTAACAGTTGTCCCTCGACATTTGCAGGTGACTCTGGCTCTGGATCCCAAAAAACTAAACTAAGTAGACACAATTCTGAATTCAGCAAGGGGTCATTTGTGTAGATCCTACAAGTGTTTCCTACAGAAAATAACAGCTGAAATAAAAAAAAAAAGTGAAATTGAGATTAAAAAAATGAATTTTTCCCCACGTTTTAGTCTGTAACTTTTTCCTGTGGTGTCAGAGTTTTCAAAGCAATATACTGTTACATCTGCTGGATTCTTCTTGTTGCAGGGATATATAGGGCTTGTAGGTTCATCAAGAACCCTAGGTACCCAGAGCCAATAAATGAGCTGCACCTTACAATGGGTTTTCATTCTATACTGGGCATACAGCAATTAATTTGCTAAAATATAAAAAGTGAAAAATAGGTATCAAGAAAACCTTTGTATTTCCAAAATGGCCACAAGATAAGGTGTTGAGAAGCAGTGGTCATTTGCACATCTCTGAATTTTAGGGTGCCCATACTAACATTTGAATTACAGGGCTTTTCTCAAAAGGCCGTCTTTTTTACACACTGTCTTACATTTGGAAGGAAAAAATGTGGAGAAAGACAAGGGGCAATAATACTTGTTTTGCTATTCTATGTTCCCCTTTGTCTCCCGTACCTCACTTGCGTGGGTAGGCCTAGCGCCCGCAAAAGGAAATGCCCCAAAACACAACGTGGAAACATCACATTTTCACAAAGAAAACAGAGCTGTTTTTTACAAAATGCCTGGCTGTGGCTTTTGGCCTGTAGCTCAGCTGGCACCTAGGGAAACCTAGCAAACCTGCGCATTTTTGAAAACTAGACACCTAGGGTAATCCAAGATGGGGTGACTTGTGGGGCTCTGACCAGGTTCTGTTACGCTGAATCCTTTGCAAACCTCAAAAGTTGGCCAAAAAAACAGCTTTTGCTCTCATTTCGGTGATAGAAAGTTCTGGAATCTGAGAGGAGCCACACAATTCCCTCCTTCCAGCATTCCCTTAAGTTTCCCGATAAAAATGGTACCTCATTTGTGTGGGTAGGCCTAGCGCCCGCGAAGGGAAATGCCCCAAAACACAACGTGGGCACATCACATTTTCACAAAGAAAACAGAGCTGTTTTTTACAAAGTGCCTAGCTGTGGATTTTGGCTTGTAGCTCAGCTGGCACCTAGGGAAACCTAGCAAACCTGCGCAGTTTTGAAAACTAGACAAGTGGTACCTCACTTTTGTGGGTAGGCCTACTGTCTACGAAAGAAAATGCCCTAAAACACTATCGAGACACATCAAAATTATCAAAAAACAAAACTACCGGTTTTTGCGGGGGGCACATGCGTTTTTGGTCCTGGACTCAGCTGCCATCTAGGGAAACCTACCAAACCCAGACATTTCTGAAAGCTAGACACCCGAGGAAGTCCAGGGAGGTGTGACTTGCGTGGATCCCGGAATGTTTTCTTACCCAGAAACCTCAGCAAACCTCAAATGTAGCTAAAAAATCAAATGTTTCCAACATTTCTGTGTGGGATTACCGTACTGGGACGAATTTGATACCACTCAACATTCCCCTCAGTCTCCCGGTAAAAATGATACCTCATTTGTGTAGGTGGGCCAAGTGCTTGTGAAAGGGAAGAGCCAAAAACATGATGATATTGAGGGGGAACCAAAGGAGGTCCAATAGGGAAGTTTGCAAAAAAACATATTTAGGCTGAGAAGTGCAGCAGAATTTTTATCGGTATAGATGAGACAATGCTGGGTGGTGGGAATTTTGTGGATTCCTGCAGGTTCCGGGAGGTTCCATCACAAAAACGTGGGAAAAATGTGTGATTTCCAGCCAAGTTGGAGGTTTGCAGGGCATTGTGGGTACGAAAATGGTGCGGGGTGCATGTGAAACACATCACCCTGGAATCAAACAGATGTTTAGTTTTCAGATGTGTCTAGGTCTTGTGGATTTTTCTACGTGGCAGCATCCCAAAGTCCATAAAGTGTAGCCCTCACCATTCCAAGTGGGACGATTTTGAGAGTTAGCCAAGCCCTCATGGGCCAAATGTAAAACCAAAACCCCAAATAATCAAAAGTCTTCTTGCTTGCTGTGAGATAAGATGTTTTAGAGTGCGGGGAGAGCTGAAAGACTGTTACTCCCTTCAGTTGGGGTGGGGGCATAACCAGGCCCATACTGGTTGGTAGCCACCACCCCAATATTTTTAGTTTTTTTTTAATTCCCTGGCATCTAGTAGACTTTCTGCCCCCGGGGTGTGGATCAGGGGTAATTGCCCCATCTGCCCACTGGTGGGCAGAACAACTTTGGCCCCATTTATTTGGGAAAAAAAACTTCCCTGGTCTCTGGTGGGCTTTCTGCCCCCCCCCCCCCTTGGGGGCAGATGAGCCTTCCAAAAAAAGGGACATCTGCCTCCAAGGGGGGCAGATATGACCAACAGTAATGTGTCCCCATGACCCTTACCCAACAGTAATGTGCCCCCTAAAGAAAACACACGCCCCAATCCCTGGTGCCTAAGTGGTTTCTGCCACCCTTGGGGGCAGATTGGCCTAACAAAAATCGTCCGATCGGCCCCCAAGGGGGGCAGAAATGGTCTAAATACAATTTGCCCCCTCAGGGGAGCGACCCTTGCCGAAGGGGTCGCTCCCCATCTCTAAAAAAAAAAAAATATATTATACCTGGCGCCTAGAGGTTTCTGCCCCCCTTTGGGGCAGATTGACATAACAAAAATCAGCCAATCTGCCCCCAAGGGGGGGCAGAAATGGTCTAAATACAATTTGCCCCCCAGGGGAGCGACCCTTGACTAAGGGGTCGCTCCCCAGCTCAAAAAAAAAAAAAAAAGAAACCCAATTATCCCTGGCGCCTACCCTGGCGCCTAAAGATTTCTGCCCCCCTTGGGGGCAGATTGACCTAACAAAAATTGGCCAACCTGCCCCCAAGGGGGCAGAAATGGTCTAAATACAATTTGCCCCCCAGGGGAGCAACCCTTGCCTAACGGGTCGCTCCCTTGGGGGCAGATTTCCCTCATAAAAATAGGACAAGCTGCCCCCAAGGGGGTCAGAAATGGCCTAAAAATAATTTGCCCCGTAGGTAGAAAAGGCCTTGAAAAAAATGCCCCCCCGGGGAGTAACCCTTGCCTAAGAGGTGAAATTGGCGCAAAAAAAAATCCCAGTTGCCTAGTGGTTTCTGCCCTCCTTTGGGGCAGATTGACCTAACAAAAATTGACCAATCTGCCCCCAAGAGGGGCAGAAATGGTCTAAATACAATTTGCCCCCAGGGGAGCGACCCTTGCCTAACGGGTTGCTCCCCATCTCTAAAAGAACAAAAAACTTTTTATCCCTGGTGCCTTGAGGTTTCTGCCCCACCCGGGGGCAGATCGGCCTCACAACAATAGGCAGATCTGCCCCTCGGGGGGCAGAAATGGCATAAAATAAATTTGCCGCCACAGGAGTGACCCTTGCCTAAGGGGTCGCTCCCCTTGCGTGAAATTTACATTAAATAAAATACTCCCTGGTGTCTAGTGGTTTCTGCCCCCCTTGGGTGCAGATTGGCCTCATAAAAATAGGCCAATCTGCCCCCGGGGGGGGGGAAATGGCCTAAATATAATTTGCCCCCCAGGGGAGCGACCCTTGCCTAAGGGTTCGCTCCCCACCTCTAAAAAAAAAAAAAAAAAAAAATTCTCCCTGCCGCCTAGAGGATTCTGCCCCCAGGGGGGCAGAAGATGCCTTGAAAAAAAATTACCCCCTGGGGAGCGACCCTTGCCCAGGGGGTCACTCCCCTCATGCCAGTTTCCTTTTATAAAATAATCCCTGGTGTCTAGTGGGCATTTCAAAACAAAACTTTACGATCGCTTTACGATCCGGCTTTTGAAAGGCTCTGATAGACTTCAAAGGGAAGGAAATCCCTTTCCTTCCCTTTGAAGCCTCTCAGGGCCCCATCATATGATCGGTAGAGAAATAATTTGCATTACTCTTCCGATCGCGCTGGAAGCTGAGCTTCCAGCGCATTGGGAGGCGGCCTCTGTGAGGTCAGAGCGCGCTGACGTTACAGAGGGTTGGGGAGGTTGTCGGGGGTGGAAGGGGAAGGGCTTCCCCTTCCATCCCTGCCTTTGTGGCGTTGGAGGGAAGACCACAGAAGGAGCGCTAACGCTCCCTCTGAGCTCTGTGCCCAGGACGTAATGGTTACCTCCTGGGCACACGAGCACTGTGCTGCTGGACGTAACTGTTATGTCCGCGGCACAGAAGCGGTTAAATCCTAATTTAATAAACCCAAAGAGTTTTTTTGTTTTGGATACACATTTGTCCTTCAATTCCTTTTCTGCCTTTATGTTGTTCCTGAGTGACTTGTGTTGTCAGCCTACAGTTGTGAGTGTTTCAGCCTGCTTGCTGGTCTATTTGCTGTTGTTTGCAGTGTCTGATCTTGTATGCAGTACCTGTGCTGCCCAAGAAAAAGGTATATGTTGAGTGCATGGATATGTGGGTGTAAATGCAATGGTGGTGTCATGGCATTGTGTACTTTTTGTTATGGTAAGTATTTCATTTTGTGTTGTCCAATATGAACATGTATGGTATTAGACTTGCTTGAGTTTTGTTAATGCAGACATGGAGTGTGTTCAATTGTGCTAGCTTTGTTTGCATTTGACTGTGCATGTGTCCATTTAGCTGCGTGCCCCTTGCAGCTTGTTCCTGTAGATGTATGTGTCCCATGCAGTTGGAGTTGTAGTTGCTTTGTTGACTTGCACGTCCACATTGTGCAGATGGGCATGTCATTTGGGTCTAGTACTATTTGTCCCTGAGACACATGTAGGGTAATTTCCTATGCAAATGTTGCTTAAGGGGTCTATGCAAAGTGATATGTGTGCCAGTGCAGCCTCCATCCCAAAGTGATCCTGATGCCCCCATTCCTATGCTGCAGGTATTGTTAGCATAGTGCTCTTTGTCTATTTCTCTCTCTGTCGATTGTGCATGTCATTCTCCTTCCATTGTGCTGTGATGTGGGTGATGTGTGTGTCCATTGCAGGGCTGTTTAATGGTAGTGTTGTTTGTGTTCCATGCCACATCCATACATATGTATGTTGTATGTGACGACATGGCCTGTGAAGAATGTATGTGAGTTGTATTTGTATATGTGATGTTGGTGTGTTGTTGGTGAAGTGTGAGACAATGTTGTATAGCCTTCAGTATCCCTGTGCCTTAGATGAGTGGTTGTGTGTTTATTTGTAGTGTTGCAGTGCAGTGTGATTGAACTGCCCAAAAGGGGCATATTGTGACTGTGAATGTGTCAATTTTTATCAAGATTTCGTCTGTGTACACGATCAGATCTGTACTTGGTGACCCAAACGTGAGTCCCTTATGATGTTGACAACAGTGCAACAATTTCTTGTTCAGCTTAATGACACAGGTAGGTGTGTGTACTTACGGTCGGTTGCGCTCACGGTGGTGTGAATTTTGTGCTCCATCAATGATCAGGAACAGTGGACTGAGATGTATAATGAGTTCCATGGTGGCAGTGGATGTGTGAGTCAGCCTATAGGTGTGTGTGTCCCTTTACACTGTCTGTTTCCGCCTGCTGATACATGGTGGTCGGACTCCCCTGGTAATTGGCGGTTTGCAAACTCCTAATGTTTCCGGCGTCAACACAGGCTCCACAGGCCTATTTGTGCTGCCTTGTGACCGGGGCGGTCTGTGCTGCCTGGAGGTGCCTGCACCAGGCAGCGGTCTTTGCTCCATACGCCTGCCTGAGTCCTAATCTGGAGTCTGACCGACAACTCGATGGCTGTCGGACCACCTCCACCACCATGGTGGTCACTGGACTGCCAAATTTGTAATGAGGCCCTTAGACTATAGTCATACACGCACTTTTGTAATACAAAACATTCACAGTATGGCTTACTAATAATATTGTCCATAAAAAAATACAAGACAACCTTGGATGTTTCCAAAGTTTGTTTCAATCAAAATCTAGTGCCCATGAGTAGGGACTTAACTGCCTTCTCTGCACTTGGCTTCCAGTGTCAATTTGCATAACTGGCCATGGGGTACAAGAACAGTGCAGGACTGTTTGCTGCCCATAGAGTGTAAATTGTACATTACATTGACCCAGATGCATTGTCCTATGTAGATGATATTTACCTCACAGACAATGAGTTGGAAACACACTTAGACATAGTGGACCACATTATTTAGAAGTTTGCTGCCATTGGCTACAAATTTGAGAAATATCACATTGCATTTTTTGGTGTCAAATTCTTGGAAAATGAGGGCAAAAACCTTGCATCACACTTCTTAGAGAAGTGTGGACTCCTACAGCCACCTAATACTCTTAAGAAACTTCAATAGATTTTGGGTTTCCTTAATTTTACCAGAACATCCATTCCTGACTATGGTCAATACATAAAACCTTTATATGAATTAATACATCCATATTTTTCCAGTTCACATTGGACTTCTGAACACACTGACATACTCAGATCACTACAATCTGACTTGCTACGCAACATTTACATACACATGTAAATACCACAAACCTTGTCATCCAAAAATTTGCGGATGCCATTGGGGTTACTTACATATCCTTCAACGAAGATGAAACAGTGCAGATTGCATATATATCCCATTTATATTCCAATGCGGAAATGTATTTTGCATCCACTGAACAAAATCTGGCTATGGTGCAGATGACTATCCTAAAAGAATGGCCTCTTGCACAAGGAAAATGCATAATTGTCCCTACACCAGTTTCAGCCTTAGAGGCAAAAGCTATCATTCCAAATGCTAAAGCACTGCATCCTAGATGGATTCAGTAGGCAGCATCATTAACAGTCACAGATGTAGACTTTGGCGGTCATTATGAACACGGCGGGGAACACCGGCGACCCCCGTGGCGGCAGTGAACAGAATGCCATCGTTGGCGGTGAATGGAAACCCGCCATATAATGAACGAAAATCCCAACCCGCCAAAAATCACGAGACCACCACTCCCCGCCTTGACCCTGTCGGTGAGAATACCGGACCTTCCCACCCGCCACCACCAAGCATACCCACATCCCGCCCTCCAAATAATGATGCACAAATCACCTTGGCGGACAGTGGAGGCCGAACGACCATTGGCGTCTCCGACCGCCACGGGCGGCAAGTGGACTTAACAGCAAGAAGTACACACATTGGATAAGCGTGTAACCCACACACCTGAAACACATCCATAACCCCATAAAACACCCCTAGACATACCCCACAATCCTTGCAACGAAACCAGGCCAAGAAGACGGAAAGCACCAGAGGCAGACATCAAATGCCACCATACACGAGACGCACATAGACCCACAGTAGAGCACCCTCACCGAGATCCAAGCCCCAACACCATTCACCACACTTACCATATCACCCCCAAACATCCCTGCTTCACAGGAAGGGAGTTAAGGACCATGGTGGATGAGATCTTGAAGGTGGAGCCACAAATATTCGGGGCCGAGGTGCAGCACACACCCATCGCAAGCAAGCAAGATGGAGCTATAGCAGACCATTGTGAACAGGGTCAATGCAGTGGGACACCATCCACGCACCAGGGACGACATCCAGAATAGATGGAACGACCTGCAGGGGAAGGGCAGGTGCATGGCATCAATGCACCACATCACAGTGCAGAGGACTGGGGGAGGACCACCACCAACACCACCAGAATACACAGACTGGAAGGAAAAGGTACTGGCCATCCTGCACCCTGAGGGACACACTAGACTCACTAGGTCATCAACATATACCCCATATACACCATACCTGTAATGCATGCACCACCCCACGCCACCCACACCCATCAGGACCAACACCTCACCCAGGCATCAGCCACTAAATCCACCCCCCCCTCATGACCACAAACCCACTAACAGGCCCACATCCCTCCCCCTGTGCACAGTCACCTACACCTGCAAGTACCCACAATGGAACAACACCCCCACCACAATGCAACCCCACTGTCAACGCTAAATGCAGTGTCAACCTCACAAGGCACACGGTAAGGCCACTGAAAGTAACCCCAGCACAAAATATCCAAGTCCTGTTCACCTCAAACGTTCATGCACCTGTAACAGACATGTCTATGTCCCCCAACAGGCACCACCACCCATGCAACCCTAAAGGATGGGACAAGGAGTGCCACTGCCCCCCAGGGAGACAGAGGCACCTCACAGGACACTGGTGAAGGATCCCTGGACACTGAAGACCAGGCAGGCCCCTCACACAGTCCTGGACTCTCATCATGCAGTAGGCCCACCCAGGAAACCACTGTCACCCCTACCACCCAGTCAAGACCAGCAGCAGCCCAGGGCAAGCATCCCCACACCAGTGTATCCAGTCCATAGACTGGTGGAACACAGGTACAGAGGTCACAGTCTCCCACTCCCAACATGCCGGAAGGCAAGGGCCCCAGTACAAGTGGTACTGCCAGCCCTGTGCAGGGGACACAGGCACAGGGGGCTAGGGCAAGTGCAAGGGTGGCAGTGGGCCAGGGAGGAGGCCACAGGATGGATGCAGCAGCCCAGGACATGACATCAGAGGTATTGGGTGCCTAAAAGCATACCCATGAGAGGTTGGCACAGATTGGGGGTCATTCTGACCTCGGCGGTAAAAGGCTCTTACCGCCGGTCAGAAGACCGCCATCCTACCGCCGCGGCCGCGGTAACCCGCCACGGTCATTCTGACCAACAACTGCCAAGCCGCCAAAAACCCGACATCCACGGAAGGCCGCCTCATCAGCGGGCAGCGATAAACTGGAGATGACCAAACCTCCACCGCCACGCCAACACAAACACGCCCATGCCATTACGACCCACCAATCCACGCGGCGGTCTTTCAACGGCGGTATTCCATTGGCGGTAAACACCGCCGCGGTCAAAATACACACCCAGGCTCCAAAACCCAGCCACATTGGACAATTTGAAATACACACACCTGATACACATACAAACACCACCCCCACACATCCAAGCAACTATAAAACACACACCCACATCACCCACAAACCCCCACTAGTTGGAAATCTGAGAGAAGGCGAGAGAGAGCGAGCGAGCGAGTACAGCAATCGAAAACCCCAACACACACAGGAACCCAACATCATCAACCACACCACATCTACGCACACATCACCACACACCACCACTCACATCACCGCAAACACCACCCCACACCTCATCCACACCACCCCATGGCACCCCAAAGACACCCCAGGTTTTCGGACCAAGAACTCCGGGTCATGGTGGAGGAAATCATAAGGGTAGAGCCCTAGCTCTTCGGCACACAGGTGCAACACACCACAATAGCCAGGAAGGCGGAGCTATGGCAGAGGATTGTCGACAGGGTCAACGCTGTGGGACAGCATCCCAGAAACTGGGAAGACATCAGAAAAAGCTGGAACGACCTACGGGGGAAGGTACGGTCGATGGTCTCCAGACACAACATCGCTGTGCAGAGGACTGGCGGCGGACCACCACCCACCCCTCCCGAATTCACAGCATGGGAGCAAGAGGTCCTTAACATCCTGCATCCTGCGGGCCTCGCTGGAGTAGGTGGAGGAATGGACTCTGGTAAGTCTAGTCTCAACTATGCCCCCCCCAACCACCAGCATGCCAACCCAGACCCCCACCCTCACCCCCAACCCCCCAGCACACAGCCTCCCTGCCAATGTCTCACCAGCACAACCCACCCAACCCAAAACCAAACCCTGAATGCCAACACAAACCATGGACACCCATCACCTATGCATGACCACTGCATATACCCATCCCCCCCACAAACCAAACTCACAAATCCTGCCACAAGGGGATGCCAGCACTGGGGGACAAGGGCACCCACAAATCGCACACCATGGAACACACAGAAGCAATAACCATACTCTTTCACCCCTGCAGGGCCCGAACGCCAACACACCAGCCAGGAGGGTCCAGATATGTCCATCCCACCCCCAGAACAGGCCCGCAGTGAGGACATCAGCTCTGTCGACCTGGAACCTGATGACCAGCCCGGACCATCGGGGACCTCTGGACAGTCGGTTCCCCACACACAGACACAGGCCACAGCAGACCTAACCCCCTCTGGGAATATCAGCACCGCTCCCACCCAGCGGGCCCATGCCTCTGTCTCCAGGACAGGTCAATCAGCGGTGTGTCCGCCACTACAGGGCACCCAGGCTGACCCACCACCCCAACAACAATAGGGACCTGGGGGCAGTGGTAGTGGGCACACCGCCCAGGGGACAGAGGCCCGGGGAAACAGGGCAACTGGGAGGGCTGCAGTGCGACGGGGGGGGAGGACAGGCCCAGGGAACCGACTCTCCAAGAGGCCCTCACCACCATCATGGGAGCATACCACCGCTCCCAGGAGACGATGGCGACGGTAATGGCCAGGTTCCAGGATATCCAGGCACAGCAGGAGGAACGGTACATGGGGTACAGAGAGGAGCTCAGGAACATCGTCCAGGCCCTGAACCTAATAGTCACCACATTACGGGACCATGTGGCACCCCAAAGGGCCCCTGTCACCAGCCCGGACCAGGAACAGCCTACCACCTCCGCCGGCGCTAATGGACAGGAGGCCCCCACACAACAACGGGCCACCAGAACCCCACCTCCTGCTGAAGATCAACCACTCCGCAAGAGGAGCCTGAGATCACAAAGGAAGACAGAGTAGGATGCCAAGACCCCCGCCAGCCTAAGATCCCCCCGGATGTCATTCCACTGTCCCACATCGTCACCCTGTCCAACCTTGAACTGCCCCTGCTCCATCCTTCCACAGGCATATGGACAATGCACCTGTGCGACCGAGAACTGGACTCTGCCATGGACATCACTCCACCCCCACCCATCACCGTTTTACTATCATGGACCTATATGTAGCACTTTAAATAAATCACTTATTGCACTTAAAACACTCAGGAGTCTGCTTGTATTCTTAACAAATGTATTACACATAACGGGTCAAAAATGTACAGTTACATTGTGATGACAACATACCAATGTCAATTTGCTTTACTCCATGGCCGAACAAACCAGAAGTCACGCAGTGGGTCATACAGCTCTGAAAAGCCAAGGGAAAGTCACAATTCAGTTGAAAGGAACTGGGGGGAAACACAGAAAGTAGAGATGCAGGAGGCCAGAAGGAAATGTAAAATGACGTGGGGGATTCTTACCTGGGTGCTACTGAAAATACTGTTGTATGACCGTGTCCCTGTTGTCCGTGTCGTCCCCGTCGTCTTCCTCCTCTTCACTCTCCACAGGCTCCACAGCTGCTACAACACCACCATCTGGACCATCCTCCTGCAGAAAAGGCACCTGGCGTCGCAATGCAAGATTGTGAAGCATACAGCAGGCCACGATGATCTGGCACACCTTCTTGGGTGAGTACATTAGGGATCCCCCTGTCATATGCAGGCACCTAAACCTGGCCTTCAGGAGGCCGAAGGTCCTTTCTATGATCCTCCTAGATCGCCCATGGGCCTCATTGTACCGTTCCTCTGCCCTGGTCCGGGGATTCCTCACTGGGGTCAGTAGCCACAGCAGGTTGGGGTAACCAGAGTCACCTATTAGCCACACACGGTGTCTCTGTAGCTGTTCCATCACATAGGGGATGCTGCTATTTCGCATAACATACGCGTCATGCACTGACCCAGGGAACTTGGCATTTACATGGGAGATGTACTGGTCAGCCAAACAGACCACCTGGACATTCATCGAATGATAACTTTTCCTGTTTCTGTACACCTGCTCATCGTCTTTTGGGGGTACTAAGGCCACATGGGTCCCTTCAATGGCACCAATGATGTTGGGGATATGTCCAAGGGCATAGAAGTCAGCCGTCACAGTGGCCAAATCACCCTCCTCCGGGAAAATAATGTAGCTCTGCATGTATTTCGTCAGGGCAGACAACACTCTGGACAAAATCTTAGAAAACATAGGCTGAGACATCTCTGATGACATGGCCACTGTTGTCTGAAAAGACCCACTTGCCAAGAAATGGAGGACTGACAGAACCTGCACCAGAGGGGGAATTCCTGTGGGTTGGCGGATGGGGGACATCAGTGCTGGCTCCAGCTGGGCACACAGTTCATGTATAGTGGCTCGGTCAAGTCGGTAGTGAATTATTATATGACGTTCCTCCATTGTCGACAGGTCCACCAGCAGTCGGTACACGGGAGGATTCATCCTTCTCCTCGCAAGTCCCAGCGGACGGTGCCTAGGAAGGACAACATGGAGCCCAGAGTCAAACAACCCACAGGTACGTAACTACAGCTTGCACAGTACACGATTGTCAATGCATTGAATGGCTTGTATGAGTGGCAATGCAAGGCCTAGGCCTGTGTGACGCAGTAGTAATTAAGCCCTGTGGTCCCTTGTAATGGCGGCTGCCTGACCTGAGAAGTGTGACAGTGGGATGTGAGGTCAATGCGCTGGCGTGACACACCGTGGCAGTAGGCGGTCGAAGACCGCGGCGCCAAGCCGCATTGGTTAACATCGAACCCTATGGGTTTCACGAGCCAATCATTAGCTGCGCCGGCGGTCGCGGAACGCACCGCAGCGGTACGCGCCGCCGCGGGCGTGACCGCCATTTTCTATCTGATTAATCACTCGAGACCTGATCATCCACAGGAGAGGACCTATACTGCAAGTGCTGCTGTGACCTCGGTCTTGGAGATACAATGGCTGCTGCGACTGGGGAAAGGGCCCCTGCCTTCACTACAGAAGAGTTGGAGAAACTTGTGGATGGGGTCCTGCCCCAGTATGCGCGACTCTACGGTCCTCCAGACCAACAGGTAAGTACACTGTGTGCACGTTGAATGGGCTATGCCTGGGTTGTGTATGGTGGATGTAAGATGGTGGGGTGGGGGGACAATGACGAGTGCAAGGCACGACAGATGAGAGCATGTGCCACATGGCAAGGTTGGGGAGGGGGGGACAATCGCATCTATCATGCGGAAAATTGATGATATTTCAATTTCCACCCTGTACATGTCAAATAGGTCAGCGCCCATCAGAAGATCGACATTTGGCGTGCCATCGCCAAGGAAGTCCGGAACCTGGGGGTCCACAACAGACGGGGCACCCACTGCCGCAAGAGGTGGGAGGACATCCGCCGCGGGACCAGGAAGACCGCCGAGTCACTGCTGGGGATGGCCTCCCAACCTAGGAGGGGTGCCAGTCGTACCCTGACCCCCTGATGTCCCGGATCCTGGCGGTGGCCTACCCCGATTTGGATGGGCGCGTGACGACATCACAGCAGACACAAGGGGGTGAGTACCAGCACATTCAGCTATCTTTACGCGCAGTGGAGGTGCCTGGGTGGGGGAGGAGGGCTGTGGGTGACATTAGGCCAGGGCGCTTTCTGTATTGTATTCCTCTCCTTTAGCCATGTCCCTGTGCCCCCGCCCCCACCTCTGTACGGTGCCAGGTACAGCTAGCCATGCTCCTGCATCACCCATGTGCGCGTTTGTTGTCCCTAGACCTGTTGGCCCAGTCACAAGTACTCAGTAGTGTATCCCGATTGCACGGCTTAGTGCATGAGGCTCCTGTGTCTGTCCTCTCCGCCAACGGTGTTGACAATGCATGTACTCAACCTTTTATTATGTCTCCCCCCACCCTTTTTCTTTATCTTCTTGTGCATGTGTGCTTCAGCATCATCAGGCGGAGGAGACTTGGCACCGGAGCACGAGGGAGCTGCGACTCACAAGGCCCCGGTGGGCCATGGCACAGACACCGAGGCCACCAGTGATACGGAGGGCGAGGAGAGCTTCACAACGGGGAGCCGTGGTGAAACCAGCGACACCGTCACGTCCTCGGAAGGGAGCTCCCTAGCGGTGGTGGCAACATCCGTGCCCCCGCCTCTACAGGTACAGCCGCCACCCAGCGCACCAGCTCCGCCCTCCCAGCAGCCCCTCAGCCTACGCTCCGTGCCCGCTCGCCCAAGAAAACGGGCATCTCCTTCGCCCCAGGCACCTCAGGCCCTGCCCCTGTTACCCCTGCTGCCCTCAGTGAGGAGGTCATTGACCTCCTGAGGACCATCATTGTTGGGCAGACTACCCTTTTGAATGCCATCCAGGGGGTAGAGAGGGAGGTGCATCGTAGCAATGCATACCTGGAGGGCATTCATTCGGGTCAGTCTGCCCATCAACGATCGTTCAATTCTCTGGCCTCAGCACTGACGGCAGCCATTGTCCCTGTTTCCAGCCTCCCTCTTCTAACTGCCTCCACCCTGTCTCTGTCTCCTCTTCCTCTGCCTATCCCATCCACACCATCAGACCAGCCTGCACACACCTCAACACCCAAGGGCAGCTCATCCAGACATAAGCACCACAGATCACACAAACATTCACCCAAGCAACACCCAGATGCAGACATGCCAACAGCCACTACCACCTCTGTGTCCCCCACCTCCTCGTCTCCCTCCTCCCTCCCTGTGACGTCTACACTCACACCTGCATGCACACCACCAACAGCCAGTACACCCATCACCAGCACAGTCCGCACACGTGCAGTCACCACCCCCACTGCCGTTTACACGTCCCCTGTGTCCTCTCCCACTGTGTCTGTCACCCCCTCTTCCAAGACACACAAACGCAGGCAGCCACTCACCCAACAGCCAACCACCTCACGACAGCCTGCAGCCCATGCACCTTCACCCAAGGACAGCACACCTGACTCTCCTACAACCACCTCCTCTTCCTCCACTCCCATAACCACTGCACCTACCTTTTACCTTGGTCCTAAAAAGTGTTACCTCTCCAATCTTGACCTCTTTCCCTCACCTGACCCACCCCCTCCATCTGCTAAGAGTCCCAAGAGCACCTCAGCCACCACCAGCCCGGGTTCACGTGTCAGCGTAGTCCATAGATTTTGGAGTCCCCCCTTTGCCAGCAGTGAGACATCGGTCAGCAGCAAGGGGACAGCCAGGCCCCCCCCCTGGAAAGAGGACCTGGAAAATGAGGGGCCGCCGCGGGAGGAGTGCCACGGCTGCCCCCAAGGACCAAAGTTCGGACACTTCACCTGCCACAACATCCAGGGGAGGCAAGGGCCAGAGAGCCACAGCGAAGGAGGGCAAGGGCAGCAGGGCGGAGAAGTCAGGCAGCAGGAGCGCGGACCAGGAGGGCCCCACAAGCCCCATCCCGGGTGTGAGGGAGGACACCCAAGGGCCCAGGACACCGTCACCGAAGGGTCCAGCAACTGCACGGTCGGAGGGCGACTGAGCAGGGAGTCCTGCCCAGGTCTGACTCCCTGGAATTACAGGACAAACACCGCTGAAGAGGGACCCGCCGTGCAGGAAGGCACCGCTGAAGAGGGCCCTGCCGTCCAGAAAGGCACCGCTGAAGAGGGCCCCGCCGTCCAGAAAGGCACCGCTGAAGAGGGCCCCGCCGTGCAGGAAGGCACCGCTGAAGAGGGCCCCGCCAAGACAGGCCCCGCTCCGCTGGGCCCTTCCTGTCAAGCACCGCTCCGCTGGGCCCCGCCGTCTCAAGCACCGCTCCACTGGGCCCCGCCGTCTCAAGCACCGCTCCGCTGGGCCCTTCATCTCAGGCACCGCTCCGCTGGGCCATTCATCTCAGGCACCGCTCCGCTGGGCCCCGCCGTCTCAAGCACCGCTCCGCTGGGCCCCGCCGTCTCAAGCACCGCTCCGCTGGGCCCTTCCTGTCAAGCACCGCTCCGCTGGGCCCCGCCGTCTCAAGCACCGCTCCGCTGGGCCCCACCGTCTCAAGCACCGCTCCGCTGGGCCCTTCCTGTCAAGCACCGCTCCGCTGGGCCCCGCCGTCTCAAGCACCGTTCCGCTGGGCCCTTCATCTCAGGCACCGCTCCGCTGGGCCCTTCATCTCAGGCACCGCTCCGCTGGGCCCCGCCGTCTCCTGCACCGCTCCGCTGGGCCCTTGCTGTCAAGCACCGCTCCGCTGGGCCCCGCCGTCTCAAGCACCGCTCCGCTGGGCCCCCCGGTCTCAAGCACCACTCCGCTGGGCCCTTCCTGTCAAGCACCGCTCCGCTGGGCCCTTCCTGTCAAGCACCGCTCCGCTGGGCCCCGCCGTCTCAAGCACCGCTCCGCTGGGCCCTTCCTGTCAAGCACCGCTCCGCTGGGCCCCGCCGTCTCCTGCACCGCTCCGCTGGGCCCTTCCTGTCAAGCACCGCTGGGCCAATGACTGTGCCGGTTCTGAGTTGTGCTAATGTTCACGCTGCACTCGGCCCACCCTGCCTCCTCCATTGCCTGTGGAGACTGTTATCCACTTGATGGACTGTGACTTTGCACTCCCCAGGATATGACAGTGGGCAAGCCACCCACTGTAGAGACTTGAGAGACTGTGGCTTTGCACTCCCCAGGATTGGACAGTGGGCATGGTGGCCCCTTCTTGGATCTGGCGTCGTGGACTCATGTGGCTGTGGTGCTCCCCCTACCCTTCCCCCTGAGGTGCCTGTAGTTTTGTCATCTGATGCCCCTGCAGTGTTCTCTCCAACGGACTCAGGTCTCCTGTGTGGGCTTTGCCCACGTGTTGATACACTTCGGCCCACGGACATTTGAAATTTCTGTGACTGTGCGGGACTTTCTGCCTCTATTTCTCGGTCACGCAATGTTTACATTTGAAATTTTTTCCATCATTTTCCTATTTTGCCATGTCTTCAATGAACCTATTTTGTACATAAATGTTGTTTCTCACTTGAATCATATCTTTTCGTTATTCCGGGGGGTTTGGGTGGGGTCACTTTGACTTGGTGCTCTGCATTGGTGTGTAGATAGTTGGGGGGTGGGTGTGATGCGTATGTGTGTGCCCGTGACCCTTCCTCCTCCCCCCCTCCCCTGTGTCGTAGGTGCGGTACTCACCGTTGTCGTCTGCGCCGGAGTTCGTACTCGTGGTAGATGAGCAGGTAGATGAGAGCGGGTAGGATGTGTAATTCGGGCTCCATGCTGTCCTCCGTCCTCGTGGAGTGTATAGAGGTGAGCGTTTTCCCGTTCGTAGTCTGTTTCCGCCGTGGTTTTATCGGCGGGGCTCCCGCCCCGGATGAGGTGGCGGATTGGTGAGTTGTGATAGGGTGGGCGGTACATTGTCTGCCGCCTGCCTGTTGGCGGTGACCGCCGCGCTGTTTGTCTGTCCCGCCGTGGCGGTCGGAGTGGTAAAGTGGCGGGCTCTGTTGGCGGTTCCCGCCAGGGTCAGAATTCCATTTTTTGAACCGCCAGCCTGTTGGCGGGTTGGCCGCCGCTTTATCACCGACCGCCAGGGTCAGAATGACCCCCATTGTGTCCACCCTTGAGCACAGTCAGAGGATGCAGCAGGAACACCACCAACAGGCCATGGAGCAGTGGAAACAGCACAACGCCACAATAGCCACCATAGCAGGAGCACTGCTGCAGCCGGTCCAAAACCAGTCTGACACCCACACAGGACAAGAGGCCTGCACTACAGCACCAGACACCCACCATGAAAATACGCCATCAATAGAAACATCCCAGGAACTACCCTCACATGAAACCCGAGGGCCTACCAGGTCATCCCCTGAAGATCAACAGCAGGCACCTAAATGGACCCTCAGGCCAAGATCTGGCACTGGAACCCCGGCAAAGAACTAGGCCCCCTTCAAGACGTAACTCAGCAACAATCTACACAGCAACCATCCCACTCAGTCAGCCACCACACATTGCTAAGAGACAATCTGAACTAATGTAAGAAAAGATGGACCCATCATTAATACCAACAAGGCTGCCACCATGTTGGTCTTGAGGACACCCACCCCTTACGAATTGCCATTACTGTAAATAGCACTATTCACTCACTTCAACCAATAAAACACATATCACACCTGTAACACTGTCCCCTGTGTTAAATTGTGAACAAAGTGAAGTATGGATGCAACTGGCTGTTAACTACTTTATTGTGAAATCTGTGCATGAAGGGAGTCCTGTGTGCCTAGATGTTGGCAATAATTAAATGCAGAAAAATTCAATCTGCACCATGCAGAAGTGGACCATGTTTCACCTATCATTATCAACCCCGCCCTATGTGACTGAGCACACTACCAGTATGTGTCACAAACCCCAATGTCAGGCCCAAGTCCCAAACAGTTACTGGAAGTAGAGTTGTATCAGTTGGGTCCTGGAATTCACAGCTTCCCCTTCCTCTTCATCACCATCACTCTCCTCCCCTCTCTGAGGTAGCTGGTCAGGACATACAGCACCCTCCACCTCCAAGAGGGGGATATAATGTCTCACTGCCACGTTGTGCAGCATGCAGCAGGCCACCAGTATTCTACAAACCTCTTCAGGCCCATAAGCTAGGGAACCCCCAGAGATATCTAGCCTTCAGGAGACCTATAGTTCGCTCTATCACCCTCCTAGTACGTCCATGGGCATCACTGTAATTCTTCTCTGCATCCGTCCTGGGTTTCCTCACTGGTGTCAGGAGCCAACGCAAGTTTGGATAGCCAGAATCACCTAGAAAAAGGTGCAATACAGAGTCGTCATTGTTATGCCCCTTAGTCAGACAGTCTGGCTGTCTGCTATGTGTCAGTTAGTGATAGGCACACTTACCTATGATCCACCCTCTGTCCTCTTGGAGTTGTTCTCTCCTGTGTGACGCACTACTGTTCCTCAACACAAAGGAATCATGGACTGAACTTGGAACATGGCATTCACGTGTGAGATGTACTGGTCTGAAGTACATACCAATTGAATGTTCATGGATTGAAAGTTCTTTCTGTTTCTGTACACCTGTTCAATCACTCTTGGGGGGATGATCGGTATGTGGGTGCCATTGATGGCACCTATAACATGGGGTATGTTGGCAAATGCATAGAATTCTGAATTGATGGCCGGGAGATCAGTACTTTGGGAAAACCTCACATAGGACTGCAGGTGTCGTACAAATGCATTCAGAAATCTTGTCAGTACCATGCTGAATATTGGCTATGAAAATCCAGCACCCATGCCCACTGTCACTTGAAATGAGCCCATGGCCAGGAAATGGAGTGCAGAGAGCACCTGCACTTTATTAGGGATGGCATGCTGATTACGATTTCCCGGAGTTAGTGCAGGATCCAGTAAAGCACAAAGTTCCTGAATTGTTGCACGTGTGAGTCTGTAATTGATTATGATCTGACACGCCACCGTGGT
The DNA here is from genome assembly GCF_031143425.1 of Pleurodeles waltl. NCBI lineage: Eukaryota > Metazoa > Chordata > Amphibia > Caudata > Salamandridae > Pleurodeles > Pleurodeles waltl. Next base: position 681,718,151 of record NC_090449.1, on the reverse strand, counting down.
CCTCATATCCACAAGTGGTCTGTACACCGATGGTGCCCTTCCTCGCCACAAGGGTCGGTACCCACGAGGGGTTTCAAAAAGGTGTGATGAGGACACATATATAGGCACACATTTCATCATTTGTGCACTGCATAGTTAAATGTAGTGACTCTATAACATTTGTACACGGCATAGTTGATTGTAGTGACTATACATTAACTGCTTCCTGACAGATCTACATCTACATCTCATTGAGGGAACAGAGTATTTCATGTGTGGTATATTACGGAATGGACACATGCTTAGGTGCTTCATGTGGCTAGTAGGGCCTGCATTGTGCAAAGTTTTATTTATAGATGCGTAGTTAATGCCAAAATGTCTGCCCACTGTAATACAGGCCTGTCGTAAGGCGGTGTTTACCTCCGTTCGCACCGTCATTGGTTAACATGAATGCCAATGGGGAATCCTGGCGTATCGCCGCCAGAGGTGACGGTGCACACCGCCACGGAACATACGCAATTTCGTCATCAATTATTCACTTGACTCCCTGATCTCATGAGGACAGGTACTCCACTGTGTGTATTGCTGTGACATTCCCGTGCCCCTTCCCCAGAGAAGAAAAAGGCCTGGGCTGAGCCTAGTCCATCTGGCTCCACCAGCTGAAAACACCCCCCTTCAAAGGGCAAGCCCACCCCCATCCAAAAGAAAGTCCAAGGCCCACCCTCGTTGCAAATCCCCACCGCCACCACCCCCCGCTCCCGTTCTGTGAGGTGCCTGGATGCCCCTTTGTTGCCCCATTAGGTGGAGTACCGTGTACTTTTGGGAGTCAGGTTGGGTCCGTTGTGGCCCATAGCAATTGTAGCCGTACGGACTAGCCATTGGCCCTGTTTGGACTATTTGGCTCTGTGAGCTTTCATTAAAGATTTCTGTGTGGCCTGTGTTTTGGTGGCACACTGTTGAACCCTGGTCTTTCGTTTAATTGTTTATGGGTGTGGGGCATTTGTAGGTACTATGGTCAAGTTGAATTTGCCTTGTGTCGGGTAAGTACCTCTTGCTGTGGGGTGTATGACTTGTGCTGCTGTGAAGGGTTGGGGGGTGTTGCAGGGTGGGTGTAGTGGCCAGGTATGTGACTGTGCCCTTTCCTCTCTTGTTTCGTAGGTTGTGGTGTCGCATGGGCTCTCATTATCCTAAATGAGACTACTGGATTTCTAGGCAGCAGGATCGATAACGGTGTGGGGGACTGAGTCTGACCCACGTGCAAGGAACTCTGTCACCCTAAATCCGTTTTTTGCTCCGGCTAACTAGCAGTGCCTCATTTCTCCCACGGGGAAGAGATGATTGGGCAGCCGAGCGCATGACATCTTTGGAACTTCTCAGGGAAGTCGTGGTCACTCAGATCCAAACCAACTCTCTCATTTACAATATGATCTCATATACAAATGACAAAGACAGTATAAGTTTTATATAATGATTTAATAAAACGACTGTATTTTAGATAATAAGGCATGAGCCGCAATAACCAGAACCATACAACACAGTAGGATTGAAATAGTTACCAGGAGAGTAAAAAATAAGAACAAAGCGATCATCGTGTTTAATAGTTTCTACTCTCCCTCTGCTTGTTCTATTTCGAGCACAGCATGTTAAGCTTCTAGCTTGCCTATCTGTATCACTGGGGAGACATCAGCCCTCATACCTGAGCAAAGGCCTGTGATCTTAGTTCAGCATCTACAACGAGGCAGTCAGCGTCTAGTTGTGGTTCCCTGGTCGGAATCTCCCTCTTGCGTGTATTGGGACAAGGAAGTGATTTTATAACTAACATGTCGTCGTGATCACAAAATGTCCCTACGCAGGAATGCCAAGTCTAAACTCCTACCACGTCTATCGGCAATGTACCAGACTGTATCCTTGACTGAAGCACAGAGTGAATATGTTATGAAGAACTCCAGTGCTGAAGTAGGCAAAACAGTGTGATATGAATAAAAAACAACACCGTAGAACTGGCTATTTGAAAAATAACAGTATGAAGCCTAATAAAAAGCATTTAGAGCAAAGTGCACAGAGGCTCTAAGCTGCCAGCAAATGAATAAAATACATCCAGGGCAAAGAGCACAAAGGCCTAAAGCCTAAAGCTAACGCGCAAAGGATATGTAAAACCAACCACACTACACCCTCCCCTTGTCGGTAGCAAGTGGTTCCAATAATATAAAAATATGCCCCAGATATAAACAATACCTAAAATTATATACATATTTCGACAAGGTCAGAAGACAACAGAGTCATAAATTTGGAAAACATGTGACAATAAAGCCGAATTCAATATAATGTCAATTTAGCAGGAGAGGAAAAAAAAAAAAAACAATTGTCAAGTCAAACAGAAGCAATAGAAAGTAGGAGTTCCTCCACTTCAATGTATGTCAATATCGGAAGATCCACGCCACAAAGTACCATGGAGCAGGTGTGTTCCAAAGCCATAAAACCATTCAGGGCGGCACCCCTTGCAGTGCCTACGAATGAGACAAAACCATCTTCCTCCAGGAAGGGAATCTCATAAACTGCCTCACGAAGCAAACGCAACCGTTGTGCACAAGTCTGGGAATGAGCCCTAATCGGGAACATCAACAGATCAGGATCGACCACTGGAGGGCGCTGCAGTGAGAGACAGAGAGCCAGTGCATGTTCAAACGAGCACCAAAGGCACCGAAACACGGGTTGCACACAATCCAAAACCGGTCTGAATGACAGAGACCAGTCACACTCCAAATGGCCCAGGAGTGCTGCTCCAAAATGCTGCATCATGCGTTCACGACACAGCTGCGCTGACGGGAGCAGCAATATAGGATCTCGTCGTGGCGGGACAGCCATTGCGAAAAAAAAACAACAACAGCAAGACTCCAGCCAATAAAGCCAAAGTAATCGGGAAACCCCCAAAAATGCTTCCGAAAATAGAGTGGATAGCCGAAGGTATCAAACCGAATATGGAAGAGAATGTGTGAGCAAAACCAACACCAACGGCTTTGAAAAAATGTGCAATACCAGCAGTGCTGGATGCATTAAATATACGTCCCACAAGTTCACCGAAGTGACTCGGAAAGTTAGTATTCAAAAGGGACTGTATCTCCGCCGATGACCTTGCCACCTGAAGTGCGTAGGTCTCGCTAGCAGATGTAAGGGCCACATGCTTTTGAAACAATAAAGCTTTCAGCCGACTCAACTTGTCGAAATTAACTTTGGAAGTAGCAATATGAGGCCAGATATCCGCTACCTCCCTAATTTGAGTGGGGGGAAACAACACATTCCCACAGCACGTAACGGCCTTGTTGACAACGACAACGTAAACTATTCCGGCACGCATGCCACAGCAGCGTTCGCTGTTAAGAACAATGTAACTTCCGTTAGAAAGCACCTGGAAAGTGTTTTTAATAACCGGGACTGGAACTCCCTTCAAATAACAAGCTAAGTTAGCAATCGAAGCGTTACACGCTCCGTGCAAGGACAGCTGTTTACAAACCATAGAATGGCTGACAGAAGTTTCGCATTAACTACCGCTAAGAAAAACCTCCCTCAAACCATTAACACATCTGTATTGAAAGGGAAGCTCCCACACCTCGTGTATGTAACTGTCTCCCAATAGTTCATATCTACCCACCGGAATGTGCTTCAAACAAGAAGTAAATTGCAGAGTGGAGATAGGCAGATTAATAACCCCATGAATCAACCACTCTGCTGACGGAATCTCAGCCACCGTGAAAGGCAGTTTCTCCAATTTCTCAATATTCAACATAACATACGTCGATTCCTTTTTAGCCATCAACTGTTGTTGACGAGTCAAATTAAAGGAGACAAAGATCTCCCTGGTACGAATGTGTTGCCATGGAACGCGACCTGCCTTCAAGGTCTGAAGAGTCCAACCCAGCTGCATGATGGACCGCGTCTGACTCTGCCCATGATATAAAGAAGACATGTCCGATTTAATAATGTCAATAGCAGAGGAAACAATGCTGTCAATCGTGTAAACACGGTCAGAAAGGGTATGCATGCCATTATCAACAACAGACAAAGTCTGCAACAGGTTTTCCTGATCAATCTGCCTTAACCGGGCTGCAGCCTCCTGTTGTGAAAGCTTCCAAATCCCATTATAAACTTCGTATAAAAATCTTTTCTTCTGTGGTACCTTGGGACCTGACAAAAAATCTTGTAAATCAGTATCATTAGACAGTAACGTGAGATGTGACTTAACTGCATCCAGCGTGGAGTACTTCAACCATTGCTGACAAAGCTTCCCCACGCTGTATGTAGTTATAATATCAGCATGTTCTGGCGAAATGTAACGAGGTTCTGCCCTACTAGTCCTGAATCCCCCTGAAGAGGTGACAAAACGTTGATGACACTCATTAGTGTCTACAGGCCATAATAACCACCCGCCCGGATCTAACGATGAAGTGTTAAGCGTACCATTCTGGACCCAATGTGTAAATTCACCAAAAGTAGCATTCACATAGTGCTGCCAGTTGTTTAATTTGGAAGGGACAGGTATACTAGGCAAATTCAACTCTCTAATCGTCGCCAAGCCCAAACAGCTAGTCTGTTGCACTGTGTCATTGAGGAAAATCATCTGCACAGGGATAATACATGCTCTAAATAAGGTATCCCTGCCTTGCATCTGCAAATTTTTCGTACCCCAAACACTTTTCAAGTCAACAGTCTTAAACCAGTATTCATAGCCCTCGACCGAAAGTTTAGATACAAACAGATTGGAATACAGTAATTTAGTATCGGTCAATAACATTTGCTTATTAGAATACGGAGTAACCTTAAAATAGTAAGACCTAGCATTTCGTTGATTATGCCCAGAAAAATATGCAAATTTATCATAATACGTTTTCGAACTCCCTTGTGGGGGAGTCGAGCAATGTTCCCATTGCACATAATTAAATATGGACTTAGGGCTACTAGCTTTCTGAATAAAGTGGTGTCCATAATAGTTGTAGCAAAACATGTCACCATGATTATCTCTAAATTGGTAAGCATCTTCATCGTCATAGACAGTATAATATTGGAAATCTGTCAGCATAGCATCTACTGTCTTCACATCCCAATCATCAGAAACAATGCCTGGTATAACAATATCATTCATTGATAACTTGAGGACATACGGTATTTGAATCAATTCAGTGGGACCATATATATCAAACATTACTTTATCCCACACAATCCCATCCGGAATTGGTATTGCAGAAATGTTTACATTGGACAAGTCTCTTCGAACCATATGAGACGAAAAATGTGGTTTTAACACAGTCTCCATGTGCTCAATGTCAGATCGATCAGGAAGAAAATGACCATGTATTACCAGAAAAAAAGTAACCACAAATCCCAACCATAATAAAAGAGTCATTACAGCCATAAAAAGCCACAAATAGTTCCAAGGAAAAACAAAATACGTGCGTTTAAGCCAACACAGCAGCTTACGTGGACCTCAGACAGAAGACATCGAGGACGAGGAGTGGGACACTGCATCATCAGTGTTGTTGAAGCAGCCAGAGGCAGTTCTTGCAAAAGGTGCAACTGTGAACAAAGAAGCAGATGGAGGCACTCGCCTAGGCACGCTATAAACCACATGTTCAGAAACATCAGTAGAACTTACAGCAACTTGATCAAAAGATTCCACATTAATCGTCGTCTGTGGAACAATCGCAAGATCATCATCCACCCTCCCCAAGCTCGGAGAGGAAACAGCGTCGTTGTAAATCACCTGCAGCGGGACTTCTTCCCCAGTAGTGAGAGGGATTCCGGAACTACTGGGTGTCCCTCTTGGTCTGCTGTGCAGAATCGGCCACATGTTGTAACTTGACATTATCAATGGAAACAAAGCGATTTCCTTTGGCCCCTCGCAGCGGCGGTAAAATCACAGTTCTCGTGCTGCTTACCCCTAACACAGGGACAGGTGCTCGATAAGAAGGACCAAATTCTTTCTTTACTGCGACCTTTTCACGCACTAGATCCCCAATCCTGGGTATCCAACCAGTAGGTGTTACTGCCTCATCCTTAATTCCTGAGGAGGCAGCACTGGCAGAAGAGTTATCTTCACGGAATTGTTGTAAATCCTGCAAAACAGTGACACGATCATTTATGTCAAAAGGCGTATCTGCCACCTCCACACCAGGACCATCTAGATCAGGAACATACATTTGTGTTCCAAACAGGCACTCATATGAAATACAACCCCCCAGTGACCTTCTAGGCAAGTTATTAAGTGCTCTCTGTACTCCATACAGGTGGGCTAGCCAACCACGACCCGTACCTATAACTCTGGCCGTTAATGATTGCTTTAAATCACGATTTAAACGCTCCACGAAAGAATTTCCCTCAGGATGAAATGGAGACGAGAATTGGAGTTGGACCCCCAACGAAGCCATGGTGTCCCTGAATGCCTTAGAGGCAAAAGCAGGGCCCTGGTCCGAATGAAAAGCCGCAACTGCAAATGTATCGACAAAGATGCGCAAATCTTTAATAACAGTCTGAGCGTCAGCCGAGCGTTGTGGCCAGACCCACACAAATCTGGAGCACGAATCTACAGCAACCAAAATATATTTGTATGCACTATCTGGTGTCAGCGGACCACAGGGATCCAAGTACACACACTGTAAAGGTTTATTTGAAATCAGAAGGGGCGTCTGCTGCGGGCGTCTAGCCGACGAAGCTTTAATCTGTTGACAAACGTCACAACAAAGGACATATTGCTTAGTCTCTTTATAGAGACCAGGCCACCAGTAACGAGCCTGTAAAAGTGAAATCGTGGCAGCCACACCAGCATGTGCAGACGCCACCCCCTCATGTGCTGCAGAAATTAATCGAGGTCTCTCAATTTTATTGGGTAGTTCACGTACACCAATGCCTGGAATATTAACAACAGCATTCAGCGCACTACTCAAGCAGTAACTATATTTAGAAGGAAATCCTTTAGGAAATGGCGTGCCATCAGCCGTAGCTTTTATGGCAGCCGAAATCTCTGTGTCTGGTTTGGAACTCGAATGAGTCACTGCGGCCACAGTGGCGACAGCCACTGCTGATTTCTCAGCTTCATCAGCCAAAGTATTCCCAGCAACGTGTATTCCAACGCGCTAGTGTCCAAGTGTATGCACAACATGGACCTTAGGAAGCGTTTCTTTCAGATTCGCAACCTTACCCCACAACAATTTATGTTTAATGGTGTTGCCTTTAGAATCTCTGAACCCATTTAACTTCCAATAGTGCAAATTTTCATTGAAAGACTGAACACAGTAGTAGGAGTCACAGACCAGCAAGGTCAAAATCGCCGGATCCGCGTGTTCCAACGCTAACAATAGAGCTTTGAGCTCAGCCAGCTGTGCTGTGCAATCTCCCAAGGTTTTAGTTTAAGTATGTCGGGGGCAGAACACTTCCCCCTCCATAGTGCCGCTCACCACCGCACATGCAGCAGAATACTGTTGTTTAGTCCCAACCGCTGGTTGCGCAGAGCCATCGGTATACATGACCACCTGATATTGGTCAATAGGCAATGTGCCAGCAGGAACTGGGTACTCTATTTCATATTGAAGAAATTCTTGAGTCTGCAGTTTCGGGTCAAATATGTAATCTACATCAGTGGCTGTCAAAGACGTCGCCCATTGTATCGATCGCGGGTGTTAAGCTTTCGAATTAGGAATACTCGCTTTGGTAACAGCTTCTTAGGCCGGAATTGGGGAAACAACAATGATACGTTGTCCCTGGGCAAGCAGTCTTTCTTTAATCACAGCCATCTGTACTGCAGTGAGTATTTTTTCAGTCTGTGCAAATCGTTGTTCTGCAGCAGAATACAAGTGGGACTTGTATGCAATCGGGACTGTCTCACCCTCATTAAGGTGACATATGTAAACCCAACAGCCCCAGGTATCACCCTGATGACTAAATGTGTCTTATTGTCCCGTGTGTGTAAGGGTTTAACTGCTAAGAGATCAGTCTGCAAATCTCGTAGGATATGTGTATGCTCAATCGTCCACAATCTACTCGAAAAATTCGGACGAATCAACTCGTATAAGGGTTTTATACGCGTAGCATAATCAGGAATGTAAGTTCTGCCAAAGTTCAGAAACCCCAACAATGACTGGAGCTTCCGAACCATATTAGGAGGCTGCAATAAAGCACATTTCTCCCAAAAATGTGGCGCTAAGCTCTTGCCCTCACTCGACAACTCATATCCCAGGAAAATGACGCTGAGGAAGGCAATCTTTGATTTCTTAAAATTAAACTTATAGCCAATATCAGCAAACCCCACAACACTGCGCGATACACGCCTTAGATGTTGCAGAATCTCATCGTCTGTCAGATATATGTCATCAACATATGATAACGCTTCAGGGTCCAACTCGTGCAGCATTTCAGTCACACGAGCCGAAAATAGTCCTGGGCTATTCTTATACCCCTGAGGCAAACGACAAAACTTTTTCTGAGAGCCAAACGCACTGAAACTGGTATAGTCCCGACTTTTGGGCGCTATATTTTGGCAGAAAAATCCATTCGAGATATCTAACGTTGTTTTGTATTTCTTACGTACTATATTATTCATAAGCGCTGCGCTATGTGAATTCTGTATTGCATATGTGCGTGTATGACTATTCAAATGTCTGTAATCCACCACTATCCTATATGAATGGTCCGGTTTAGCAACCGGAAATAAGGGATTATTCGTCGGCGAGACACAGGGCTCAATTACACCCTGGTACTCCAATTGTGTAAGAATTTTCCTAACCGATGCCCTTGCCTCAAATTTAATAGGATACTGCGGCTGTGGCTGAGGTTCGCCCTTTATTGGAATTACATAAGAAGGTGATTGTCTATCCCACCCCACGTTATTTCTATATAGGGCGGGAGCCTGTGCTAGAGCCCATGTTTTACTATAGGACTCCGCTAGTTCTCTCGGAACAAGTGGTGAGAAGGAAGGTGCAATAACATCCTCCCCAACCGGACAGTCGCAAACAAAGTCAGGTGGCCAATCCTGTTCGGCCAGCAGAACATCATATGATTTTACCACATGGTCCCAAAAGATGGCGTGTACAATGCGGTCAATGTCCCCTTCCAATCGCAGAGTCACTTGATATACTCTATCAGGATCAGAGACTCGCATATCCGCCGTTTCGACTTGTATGAAGTCATCAGTTGCTTTCACCTCCAGATGCTCTAGAAGACTCAGGCGAACTATTGTGACCTCTGCTGCGCTGTCTAACAGTGCCAACGCCCATTTCTTGTTCGTCAAGAGAACTCTCTTCTTGAGCGGCATGTCTAACTGAGACTGCTGCCACTTTCTTCTTTTTAAATTGCTGTTTTTGTTGCAGTGGTTTCTCTTCTTGTTTAATAGAAACCTCCGCCGAGCGTTGTGAATCCTGTCTTGGTTTCACGTACTCCGTCCTCCGCTCTGACCGCCCACCTCTCTCACTTCTCTTCTCTGAGGAGTCCTGAAAGGAATGAAATTGGCGTGTATCAGTATATTAATATCTATCAGGCGTCTTCAAATTATCCCTATTCCTGAGATTATACCTATTCTGCGGGGTCTCCGGTTGCGGAGACTGTCCCCCATCTTTTTTAGGTGTTTGCTGTTTCTTTTCCCAGCGCTTTTTAGTACCCTCAGGTTGCTGTTGTTTAGCATTATCTTTATTATTTTTACCCTGCAATTGGGGTTTTTGCGGTCTAGCCCGTAGGCTATCGCGACCAATACTGGAATAGGTATCTGCTATTATTCTCGGAAGTTCCCGCTCCTGATTAATCTGCGGGACGTCCCGAAGACGCATTCGCACTGCTAGTGCTACTGCCTCTCCCTTGAGATTACTCAAAATAATAGAAGAAAATGCGGCAAAATTGCCCATTAACTGCATGCCCAAATCTAAGGCAGGGGCAGCCCCATATTCTTTTTGAATCTGTTTAAGCACTTCCGGTAAATTAGCTAATGTCGGTGTACCGTGTGCCGTAGTATAGAGCGCGGCAAACACCGTGCCCCAGGTATTACAAAGGTCCACCGGAGGAACCATCCCATACGGCAAACACATCGTCAATATTCTATGTTTATCCTGAGGTCCCGTATGGGGAAACACTGCTTCCAGCGTATTAATTTTTTGTGCCAGCCAAAATGGAGTCTCCTCATGTTTAGCCGGTACCTTACCCATAACTGAGTGTACAGTGGCCGGATTGATACCCGGAACCACTGCTTGTGGGTGCGCCAGAGCATTACAAACTGAACCAGTCTTCTGTATGTAGTTGCTAAGTCTATATATAAACGACGCACATCAGCCACTGCTAAATTTGCAACCGCAAGATATGGTGTGTAAGTAGCCAATAAAGACCAGGTCGGACCATCATTACTCAACGGACCTAACCTCACTTGTGCGACTGTATGTGGGAGGGCGCCATCAAGCCTATTATGGTGTTCTTGATAAGATAGAGGTATCTCTAAGTATGCGTAAGCCCTGTACTGTCCAGGGACATTCGCAACAGTGTATTCGTGAAAAGTATTTGTACCCCCATCAACTGCTGGAAATACGACCCAAGAATAAAAAAGTTCTGTTCTATAGGCTGCATGGGCGTCCACCACAAAAGTGACCGGACCCCCCTGGACCGTCAGTCCATGTGCTATCAGATGTCCTGTGAGCGGGTGACGCATATTGATAGCTCTATTCACTACATTAGGATTCGCAATTTGTAAAAAATAGCTCTAGGTCAGAGAAGGCACACCAATATCGGGGTTCTTCAAAGTTCAAGCTTGAACAACCAACCACTAAGTAACAGGATGTACCTATCCCGTGGTGGCGGAAACCCTCAGCCCCACGGACGTCTCCGCTTACGGGACCGAGGAGTCAAAAAATATATGAGATCGAGAGAGTCAGTCGGACCTAAACATTAGAGCCAGACCAAACGTTGGCGGCGCCATGTCGCGTGGGCTCTCATTATCCTAAATGAGACTACTGGATTTCTAGGTAGCAGGATCGATAACGGTGTGGGGGACTGAGTCTGACCCACGTGTAAGGAACTCTGTCACCCTAAATCCGTTTTTTGCTCCGGCTAACTAGCAGTGCCTCATTTCTCCTACGGGGAAGAGATGATTGGGCAGCCGAGCGCATGACATCTTTGGAACTTCTCAGGGAAGTCGTGGTCACTCTGATCCAAACCAACTCTCTCATTTACAATATGATCTCATATACAAATGACAAAGACAGTATAAGTTTTATATAATGATTTAATAAAACAACTGTATTTTAGATAATAAGGCATGAGCCGCAATAACCAGAACCATACAACACAGTAGGATTGAAATAGTTACCAGGAGAGTAAAAAATAAGAACAAAGCGATCATCGAGTTTAATAGTTTCTACTCTCCCTCTGCTTGTTCTATTTCGAGCACAGCATGTTAAGCTTCTAGCTTGCCTGTCTGTATCACTGGGGAGACATCAGCCCTCATACCTGAGCAAAGGCCTGTGATCTTGGTTCAGCATCTGCAACGAGGCAGTCAGCGTCTAGTTGTGGTTCCCTGGTTGGAATCTCCCTCTTCCGTGTATTGGGACAAGGAAGTGATTTTATAACTAACATGTCATCGTGATCACAAAATGTCCCTACGCAGGAATGCCAAGTCTAAACTCCTACCACGTCTATCGGCAATGTACCAGACTGTATCCTTGACTGAAGCACAGAGTGGATATGTTATGAAGAACTCCAGTGCTGAAGTAGGCAAAACAGTGTGATATGAATAAAAAACAACACCGTAGAACTGGCTATTTGAAAAATAACAGTATGAAGCCTAATAAAAAGCATTTAGAGCAAAGTGCACAGAGGCTCTAAGCTGCCAGCAAATGAATAAAATACATCCAGGGCAAAGTGCACAAAGGCCTAAAGCCTAAAGCTAACACGCAAAGGATATGTAAAACCAACCACACTACAGTGGTACCTACCGTCGTCGTCTTTGTCGGCGGTCTCGGTCGTGAAGGTAAATGGCAAGGAGCAGGGCTGGCATGATCTGCAGCTCTCTATCCATGTCTGCTTTGGCGCGCTGTGTGGGCCTCCGGTGAGTGTTTCCTTATATTTGGTTCATTTCCGCCTGGCTTTGCATGGCAGTGGTTCCCGCCCTGGAACTGGCGGCGGACTGGTGGTTCATTATTTGATGGGCGAGTTGGGCCTTTCTGCGGCCTATGGACGGACTCTGCCGTCATCATCGGCACTCCTCTGCTGGCCGTGGGTGGTTTTCGGGATGTCTGTCTTTCGTTTGGTTCATTATTTGGTGGTCCGGCCTGCTCCTCTGTTGGCGGTTGTTACCGCCACTGCCGGCGGCGCGGAACAGACTGAAATGTTCATAATGAGGGCCTTTGTCTTTGAAACATCTTAGAAGACACACAACATTTTGCAATATGAGCATGTTTACCCCATGCACGTTAACATTTTGCCTCTTGAACAGTATAAATTTATAGTTTACATTAATGGTTCAACTCAACCTGGTATAGGGACTAAGCACTAGTATTCTGCGGCTTGCACCTCTGTTCATGGTGCTAAGTTGGACAGTAAGTTCCAACCCCAGAAAACCCATACACAATCCCTAAGGGACGATACTGTGCAGTTAGCTAAATTAAAAGCTCTGATTTTGGCACTAGAAAATATGGATCCTGAATTCCCCACACGCATATTGGGTGATTTGTATTATTGTGTTCAGTCCTTTAATGACAATCTGCATTACTGTTTTCAGAATGGTTTCAAGGACTCTAAAGGTAACACTATAAAGCATAAAATGCTTTGGGTGAAGGGGGTGGACCTCAAGGATAGGTTGCCACAGACTCATGTTGCACATATATTGGGTCATCAAGGAGTGGGAACACACGCTGTAGGGAATTCATTGGCTGATGAAGCGGCCTTATCAGCAGTTGCAACTGCTACTGTAGCTGTGATTCCACATTCACCAACACGCATTGACAAAGAAATACTGGCAGCAGTAAATGCTACAAGCAGCAGCACTCCCTTACCTAAGGCTTTCCACCTAAATATACATACCACTTAAGTGAACATAATGTACCCTGTTATATTTAATCTTGAAATGCAATGTCCATTAGGGCAACAAAACCCGTCAAAAGCCGTCCTTGTTAAACAATATCCATAATGCAACAACAGCCATCATGTGTTTCGTGTACAATTCAGGATACCTAGATATAGTTCGATTGTTATGGAGATACAAGTCCCTTCAACTATTATGGAAGCCCTGATGAAGTCTTTGAGAATATTTGTCTCATAGGACGAAATACGTGTTGGCTGTTGTTGCATTATGGATATTGTTTTCTAAGGACGGCTTTTGTTGCCCTAATGGACATTGCATTTCAAGATTAAATTGGACCTTTGCCTACTAATCCCGGTTCGACCTATATTTGATGAGTTTGAACAAAATATCAAGATCTGACACACATGGAGGACTGAACTTTTATTCATGAGTGCCCTGACATCTGTTTGTCACTGTTTGGTTTGTATCAGAAGCATTGGAGGAGGGAGTAAGATCCTCCTGCCAGGAGCACCGTGCATTTAAGAATGTACCAATTTTGATTTGGTGATTCACTGTGAGCGCTGTTTCTTATGACTTTCTTCCTTATCGTACAATCTTGTACCCTGTTACAATGCCTGGAGATGGTGATTGGCTGGTTCCCAACTTAGACCACAGACTAGCTTTCGTAAAAGCTGCACCTGAAGGTGATGCTCATACTGGAGTGGTGGCTGCAACTTTGCTGCTACAGCAGCGTTATTGGTGACATGGCTTGTACACGCAGGCCAAGGAAAATGTCCTTTGTTGTGACATCGGTCACCAAATTAAGGGGGTCATTCTAACCCTGGCGGTCGTCGACCGCCAGGGCTAAAATGACGGGGGCACCGCCAACAGGCTGGCGGTGCCCCGCAGGGCATTCTGACCGCGGCGGTTCGGCCGCGGTCAGAAGTGGAAAACCGGCGGTCTCCCGCCGGTTTTCTGCTGCCCTTCTGAATCCTCCATGGCGCCGCAGCTCGCTGCGCCGCCATGGGGATTCAGACACCCCATACCGCCATCCTGTTCCTGGCGGTTCGCCCGCCAGGAACAGGATGGCGGTATGGGGTGTTGTGGGGCCCCTGGGGGCCCCTGCAGTGCCCATGCCAATGGCATGGGCACTGCAAGGGCCCCCGTAAGAGGGCCCCACAATGAATTTCACTGTCTGCATTGCAGACAGTGAAATTCGCGACGGGTGCCACTGCACCCGTCGCACCTCCACACTCCGCCGGCTCCATTCGGAGCCGGCGTCCTCGTGGGAAGGTTGTTTTACACTGGGCTGGCGGGCGGCCTTTTGGCGGTCGCCTGCCAGCCCAGTGTAAAACCCAGAATACCTGCAGCGGTCTAATGACCGCAGTGCGGTATTCTGGAGGGGGGAACTCTGGCGGGCGGCCTCCGCCGCCCGCCAGGGAGATAATCACCCCCTAAGTGTTCCACAGTAGCACACCTACTGCAGACACACCTGTTCATTACGAACAAACCTTTCAGCTGCATTTATTTGGACCATCCAGGTCCTCTTAATTTGGATGGTGCAATTAAATGTAACCTTTTTGCAGTCAATTCTTGCTCTAGATTCCTCTGGGTGTGGCTACAGCTCTTGGCTGATGCTCGAGCTGTCATTAAAGATTTGCGAACCTTTGTCAGATCTTATGCATACAGTATTTTCTACTCTGACCAGGGCCATGCTTTGCTTCCAAAACGTACAGGGACTCCATGGCTTTGTGAGGTGCTTTATTCTTCACCATACAGGCCCAAGGGCAACTCTGTTGTGGAACAAATGAACTGTGACTTAAAGCATTCCTTGACAGCTAGAGAATTTGGCTAAGGATGTTGTTAGATCCACCACCTATATGGGGTCCAACGCACACTTAATAATCTCCTAAAACGATCTCTGGGGTGGGGAAGTGACTATATACCAACACCTCATTGGCCTAACCATCTATGTTCCTGACCTTTATGGTCCAGACAATGTGACGGCTTCTACTCCTTTTGACATAAATGATTGTTGTGCTGTCTTACAGGATTTGCAACACTTCTGTGACTCCCAAGTAAGCAACCAGTTGAAGACATCTGCCTCTGTTGCAATCTAGGAGAAACCAGAGCCTTATATCTGGATCCCACAAATTGGGGACCTCATCAGAGAGAAGGTCACAGTGAAGGAGTTTGGCCCAGCATACTGTTCTCCTTTGCCAGTCCATGGCATACAATGTACATGAATTGTAATTTTGCCATGTCTTGCTGGTTCCAAAGACAATTGTTTTGTCTCCATTGAACATGTCAAGTTACATAATGAGGCTGATACTAATAGCAGGCCACAAGGAGTTCTTAGTAGTTCCCTAACTCCTCTCAAAATCATACAAGAAATTGCTCTGCAGCATGTGAGCACCATCAAAGCTATTTCTCCCCAGCTGGGGGAGGCGGGTCCCGGAATCACATTAGTTACTTCAGTTTTCCTCTGCAAATATCAGCCACAATCCAGTCATTAGTACTGTTGGACTTTTTCTCTTTTGCAGGGTCATCTCTAATCTTTTTGCCTCCTTCCTCCTAATTTGTCTGACCTGTTTTTGTTGGCTTTAGGACAATGGGCACTTTACAACTGCTAAACAATGCTCAAGTGCAAATGTTCTCTGTGTAAATAGTATTGTTGATTGGCTTTCTATGATTGGCATATTTGATTTACTAACAAGTCCCTAGTAAAGTGCACTAGAAGTGCCCAGGGCCTGTAAATCAAATGCTACTAGCGGGCCTGCGTCACTTGTTGTGCCACCCACATTAGTAGCCCTGTAAACATGGCTCAGACCTGCCACTGCAGTGTCTATGTGTACAGTTTTAAACTGCCAATTAAACTTACAAGTGTACCCACTTGCCAGGCCTAAACCATCCCTTTTTATACATGTAAGGCAACCCTAAGGTAGGACTTAGGTAGCCCCATGGGCAGGGTGCAGTGTATGCTAAAGGTGAGGCATGTACTTATGTGTTTTACTTGTCCTAACAATGAAATACTAGCAAATTTGGTTTTCACTGTTGCAAGGCCTATCTCTCTCATAGGTTAACATGGGGCTGCCTTTAAATATTATTAAAGTGTAGGTTCCCTTGGGGAGCAGATAGAAATCTGGAGTTTAGCGTCTCTGAGGTCACAATTTAAAAAACACATCTTTTAGTGACATTGGGCCAGATGTAGCAAAGGGTTTGCGCCTCGCAAACGGCGAAAAACGCCATTTGCGAGGCGCAAAAGCCTCTCTGCTATGCAGAAATGCATTTTGCGAGTCGGATCCGACTCGCAAAATGCATTTCCGACTCGCAAATAGGAAGGGGTGTTCCCTTCCTATTTGCGACTCGCAATGCTATGCAATTTCATTTGCGCCCGCGAAAGCGGTCGCAAATGAAATCGCTGTTACCATCCACTTGAAGTGGATGGTAACCCATTCGCAAACGGGAAGGGGTCCCCATGGGACCCATTCCCCTTTGTGAATGATCACAAAAACAATTTTTCAGAGCAGGTAGTGGTCCTATGGACCACTGCCTGCTCTGAAAAATACCGAAACAAAAGGTTTCGTTTTTTTTTCTAAGTGCAGCTCGTTTTCCTTTAAGGAAAACGGGCTGCAGATAGAAAAAAAATAAACTGCTTTATTAAAAAGCAGTCACGGACATGGTGGTCTGCTGTCTCCAGCAGGCCACCATCCCCGTGAGTGCCCATACTCGCAATGGGGTCGCAAACTGCGACCCACCTCATAAATATTTATGAGGTGGGTCTTTGCGACCCCATTGCGAGTTGCAGAAGGTGTCTGAGACACCTTTCTGCATAGCAAATTGCGACTTGCAATTTGCGAGTCGCACGGACTCGCAAATTGCAAGTCGCAATTTGCTTTCTTCCTACATCTGGCCCATTGTTTTTTAGATTGTGTGTTTGAAATTGCCACTTTTAGAAAGTAGGTATTTTCTTGTTTAAACCATTCTGTGACTCTGCCTGATAGTGGATTCCCTGTCTGGGTCAGTTTGACAGTTGGGCTGTTTGCATCTCTCTCTAGACACAAAGGCCCATATTTATACTTTTTTAGCACCGCATTAGCGTAATTTGTTTTACGCAAAAGCGGCGCAAACTTACAAAATACAGTTGTATTTTGTAAGTTAGAGCCGCTTTTGAATTCAAAAGCGGCACAAATGCGGTGCTAAAATAGTATAAATATGGGCCAAAGGGAGCTGGGATGTAGCCTGCATATCCTGATGAGCCATCTTCTGTGCTGGGAGGGAGGGGAGGAGTGGTCATTCACACCTGAAAGGGCTGTGCCTGACCTCAAACAATGCAGTTTCCAACTCCCTAGTGCGTGTCATGGACCTGGCCTGGGCAAGGCAGGATTTCACAAACAACAGACACTTTCCTTTGAACTAGGGTTACTTCAAAGGCAGAAAGGGGTATAAGAAGAGCACCCTAACCTCCTGAAAATTAGACACTTCTGGAATCAAGAGGAACCTCTGCCAAGGAGAAGAAATGAGGAGAAGTGCTGCCGCTGCCTGTGACTGTACTTTGTTGGGCTATCCTGCAGTTGCTGCTTCTGCCTGGGAAAGGGGACAAAGACTGGGCTTTGTGGTATATTGCTGCTTGAGAAGAATCTCCAAGGGCTTGGACTGAGCTTTCCCCTATTCTCAAGTCTCAGGACCATCAAAGACTTCCCCTACCAGCACCTGGACTCTCTGCTGAGGCTCCTGCCCTGACAAGTGGTGCCCTATCCAGTCCCTGGGCCCTTGAAAGGAGAAGCAGGTAAAAATCCAAGAAAACTGACTTCGGACAACTCTGGACCGACCCCGCTGCTGAATCCTGTGATGCCACCTGCAACCAACTCTGTGGTCCTCGCTGGAGTGTGACGACGTTTGCAGGCCCGACACCGCTGCAGCCCCGCCGAAGCCCACGACTCCATGGAAGTCACTGCACTACATCGTGACCGACTCCGTTCGAAGTGTGTGGATTCAACACTTCATACTGACGTGCCTCACCTCCACTGCTCCGCAGCAAGTATGCAACACCTCTTTGTGATGCCTCTGCTCCTTCGCCCGCAGCACCGGAACCGACGCCTCCTCGGATTCAGCGATGCTGTGATCCCCAACTTCACGCACCGACTTGTTCTCACAATATACTAAGGTCCTATACCTGGTGTCTTTGTGACTCTGTACTCGGCGCCATTGGCGTCAGATTGTTGGGAGCGACTCCGTCACGATGCTGTGTTATCACCTCATCGAAGCATTTTGTGTTTGTAAGCACTACTTTTTAGGTTAAACGTTCATAATTTGACTTGTGTATGTCAAATATTTGTTGTATGGTCTTGCATTGTTGAGATCAATATTGGCTATTTTTCTAAACCTGTGTTGAGGCATTTTGTGATGTATTTGCTATATTTCTGTGTGTGTTGGTACAAAAACCTTTTGTTTTGTTGCTGTATCTTTTTGTTGGTCTTAGGATTCTGAGCACTTTACCATTGATGAACAATGCTAGAGTGCATATGCTTCTCCCCAAAAACATAGTAACATTGGTGCATCCACAATTGGCTCATTTCATTTACATGTAAGTCTCTTGTAAAGTGATATACCATTTTTACAGGGTCTGTAAATTACATACCACTAGTGGGTCTGCAGCACTGATTATGCCACCCACTCAAGTAGCCTTGTAAACATGTCTCAGACCTGCCTGTGTGTGGAGTCTCACTGCCACCCCGACTTGGCATTTAACCTCTTGCCAAGCCTGAAACTCCATTTTCTTACATATAAGTCACCTCTAAAGTAGGCACTAGGTATCCATAGGGCAGGGTGCCATGTCAGTAAAAGGCAGCACATGTAATTTTAAGTTTTTCATGTCCTAGTAATGAAAGACTCCCAAAGTCGTTTTTCATTACTGTAAGGCCTGCACACCTCAGAGGCAAGCATTGGGAAATCCTTGTAATACTTTTAAGCTGCAATTCCTGATTAGAGAGACATACTGCATCATGTTTAATATAATTGGAATGGTAATGATAAATCCTCTTTACTGGTAAAGTCAGATTTATTATTAGTATTTTGGAAATGCTACTTTTAGAAAGTGGGCATTTCTCTGCCCTCACTGCCCTGTGTGCATTCAGCTCATCTACAATACACATCTGGCTTGGGCTAGGTGATACCTACACTTGTGTATTCCCTACATACACCCAAACCACATGATACTCAGCTGCATCTGGCTTATCTGCATTCTGATGGGTCTTCCTGGGGAGGAGGTTGGGAAGGGCTCTCACCTATATCCCAAATGATAGTGTACAGAGCCCTCACAAAGGGGCTGATTACCCCCTACTGATAGTCTGGAGCCGGGGCTGAGCTGAAAGGGGGACCTGTGCAATTCACAGAAACCTTTCGAAGTCATCCCCTATATCAAATGCACTTTTTAGTATAAATACTGTGCCTCTGACCCACTAAAATAAGTACACTCTGGGCCTGGAAGAATATATGCTGGAGTAAAGGCTGCTGTACTGAAGGACTGCCATCCTGCTGGGCTTGACTGTTCCAACAGACTTCTACTCTGCCTGACTGAACTGCACTGCTGCCAACTGGCCTCTGCCCAGTTTCAGGAACCAAAGCCACCAGAAGGACTGTGAGGGCTTGCTGGCTTGCCCCCCGTTTTCCAAGAGGACTCAGGAGTGTCAAATACCTCATGAATGGCGCTTATCCAAAACCTAGTGCCACTGTGCTGAATTAGAACTGCGAGCGCACCACCAAATCCTAGCCATTATCAATACTGAATTGTGGATCCTGCGCTAGAGGATGATGGATTGAAGCATCATAGGTTTGAGGGGATGTCACCAATGGGAGGTGTGAGGACCATCAACAACAACAACATTCAATATCATAAAGCTTCAGTCAATAACTACACCAGTTTAGTAATAAGAAGTCATAGATTTATTTACCTATATTAACAATGCCAATGTCACGAAAATATTTCTCAAACACAAATGATAAGCATGTAAGATCAATAGCGGTTGGTTAAAACGACAGATGTATCTCAATTTGACTAATACAATTAAACAAATTATCTCCAAGAGATTCACACTTATTAATAATATAAAAACTGGTAATATTGGCAGAGTATACCTTAGTTCAGCATCAAATGATCTCAAAACAAACCATGAACATATCAAGATTAATTCCCTAACTAACCACAAATTAGCATTAACATGTTGGGCTTCATGAGAAAAGAATTTAGCAACACAAATTTAGAAAACTCCTAATTTGATTATAATATAAAAAAAACATTAATGTGCAGAAATAAAATCATTAGTTGCAGCTGGTACCTGGAAAGCAAAAGAGACACAATTCACATTTAATAACATACATTACCACAAAGGTAGTAACAGCAAATGATCTGCTTCAGCTCGAGGACACCATTAGTCAAATCATCAGCAGATTTGGGCATAGCAACAGCTAGTCTCGAACCCTCAGTCTCGAACCTCGTCTGCTCTCCAACTCAATGAATAATCTCTAAAAGAAGTGCGTTCACCTAATCATTCTACCCAGGTTGTTATACAAAATTCTAATTAACTCCTGATTGGTAGTCTATGGGGTGGTTTCATTTCAGCCAATCGACAACTAAATTGATGACCTAAACTCAACAAATCTATGCTAACTATAACATTTTCTTTTGTTGTATCTCTGCTTTTTCCGTCTCGTCTGTAACTCCATTGTCTCATCGCCTCTCGAGTATCTTGTTCTCAGGAAGAAACTTTTACTGTTTCTTTTACTTCATCCTCGAGGAAAGACAAAATATCAATAACATTTCTCAAACAATAGGACATTTCTACTTATGCAATGCTTGGTTAATACACAACCTTGTAAGACATAACACTGCAACCCACTAGGGGTAGCTGTGGATACTTCTACACAAACTTCGAAAACACTTATTATGAAAACTCTGAATCATGGAAAATAACAACAGCATCTGAATATTATTTTGCTTAGTGAAGAAGAGGAAAACTAACATTTAAAACGTTTCTCATTTTACACGTTAGTTCGTTACACATTTTTAATATGAAAATCATTAATAAACACACTAGAAAATGTACGCACTCACACTCCCTCCTCTGATGACTATTCATGTCATCACATCACTCTTTAATAAATGTATTTATTATCATCAGATTCAAAACTTTGTTTCATTTATTTCTAAATTATTTCTTTTTTCTCTTCATATTTTCTTTGTAAAATGTATTCATTTCTATTTCCAAATTTTGTTTATTCCTTTCTAATTTTCTCTTCTTAGCGCATTTTTTTTTTGTAGGTTCCCCAAATTCCAATTAAATAAAACACAATTATTGACACCCATTTTGCTATTGTCAAAGTGACATTCCTTCCCACATTGCTAAACCAATTTCCCACAACTTCAATTCCTTTTCCAGACTTTTCCCAAATTGTAGATCTGTTATTTCTTTCAAATCTGTATTATTAGCGTTAGTCACATTAGTGATTAAATCTTTAACTTTCCCTGCGTTATCAGGGATGTAAGAGAAACAATGATTAGAACCTAATAATTTACAAAGTCCACCCCCTTTTGCCAAAAGAATGTCTAACGCAAGGCAAATCTGAAGTGCCATAGCTCTTGTAGGACCCAACTCTGTTTCCAGAAGAATAATAGCTCTGGAATATCTTGTAAACATGTTATCCACTATTGTGGACAACTTCTGAATCTTAATCAAGTTTAGGACTACTCCCACTGAAGGAATTATAGCCCCAAATATGTCTCCCACAATGCTAGAAATTGATTCTTGCTTGTGTCTTGTTTGAAATTTAATTGAATCAGGAATCTTACTCAAGTCTTCCAACTGATAGATTTTTGGAAAAACTATTCACAAATAACACATCCCATACCATCCTTTACGAAGACGGTAATATGTGTTTCTCCCACAAATATAGTAAATGCCAGGTATCAGAGGATCTTGTCCATTCATCATAAAATCCCACTTACTCTCAAACATAAAGACATGTCTACATTCACTCTTTCCAACAAACACTCTGTCATTTCTACTCCAAGGTCTTTGTATACAAAGGTTTCCAAAACGCTCAGCATCTATTATTCGTTTTATCTGTTTAGTGATGTCAGTATAAGCATTATCTATTCCAGGTTTTCTACTTATAATTCCCTTATCCATCTTTGCCTTTATTACTCTCCTTCTGTCTTCTGTATTATCTAAGAATTTCTTTTCTATTGGCATTAGTAAACAAGTCAGATTATTGCGATGAGCAAAGGCCGTCCCGAAAGTTAAAGTAGGCTCACAGAAATCTCTCATAATTACTATGTTATTTTCTTTGGCTATTTTATTCAAATATTCTATGACAGGTACAAAAGATAATACCATATCATAGTTTGAATAAAAATATTGAATATACTCCTGATTAAAGAAATGTGTTAGCAAAAGACTGCAGTTTATAGCATAGGTCACAGGTAAACTATGATATGTAGTTCCTCTTTCTACTGAAGTTGGAATCTGCGTACCCACATAAAAATCTGTTGCATCCATCACCTCAACATACTCATGCAATAAGCGATAGAAAACATTAGAAGAAAGCTCTTTTTCCTCATGTAAGTATTTGACATCTATCCTACATCTATCTTTAGTTAATGGCTTCTCAGCCAAGTCTAGAGAACTAATTTTTGCAGTCTGATTAGCTTCACCAATCTTATAAACAGACACTTTCACAAATAACAATAAACATATTAACACACTTGTTACCGCTAAACCAATACTAAGCACTTTGCAACAACTAATCCTACAGTTTTGGTTGTGTGAATTACTCATTTTTCTATGTTAGGGAAAAAACTGAATATTTGTTTTGTTTAAAAACACCCCAAAAATCCCTCCTAACTTTTAGGATAGATTTGACATCTATCTTAAATCTATCTTTAGTTAATGACTTCTCAGCCAAGTCTAGAGAACTAATTTTTGCAGTCTGATTAGCTCCATCAATCTCATAAACAGACACTTTCACAAATAACAATAAACATATCAACACACTTGTTACCGCTAAACCAATACTAAGCACTTTGCAACAACTAATCCTACAGCTTTGGTTGTGTGAATTACTCATTTTTCTTTGTTAGGGAAAAAACAGAATTTTAGTTTTTTTTTAAAACACCTCAAAAATCCCTCCTAATTTTTTTTTTTATATATAATGAATTAATTCACTCTTGGACAGTTCCTTTGTCAAGTCCAGTATAGCAGCTTGTCTAGTTTCAGTTGTTCATTTGTCTTCTCCTGTAATTTTAAATTTCTTACTTTCTGCATCAGTTTTAGTACTCAATCTTTCATTTTCTTTAATCCAATGTCTCTTTCTTGTGTGTCTTCACATCCCAAAGTAAGAATTTTCTAAGTCTCTATCAAAACAATAACTCCAAAATCTTCTTGCCAGTCACTTGTATTTAAATATGCCCATTCGGGTCCAGCATATCTCCTACTTGCAACTCTTTTCCTTTTTGGTCGCCTTCCACTTTCAATGTGTTTACTTGCCTTTGGACCTCTCTCTTCAGATGATCCCACAATTGGTTCTGGAAGAGTATAATCCACTGGGACGGGACTATTCTCAATTCCTTTCTCAACGGGGTCTGTCTTGTCTTCGGTTTCGTTTGAGAAACCACTTGCTACTGAGGTCCCCCTCCTGTGAGCAGATCTTTCTTCTATTGTTTCTTGTATTTCACTCTCTTTTGAGGACACCCTCCTCGGATCAAAATCAGTCTCACTTCTTTCCTCTTGGACTAATTCTTCTACTCCTTTTGCAGCTTGCTCAACCTCTTCTCTGTTTTGTTCTCTTTCATCTGTTATAGGAGTAGGTACATCTTTGTCATTCTCGATATTTTGCTCAATTTCCTTTTCTTTGTTTCTGGGATTCTCAACTCTTGGTAATCTCAACAGTTCCTCTTCCCTTTCTGTTCGATCAAGCACTTTTCTTATATGGCTCGCATGCACCCTATTTGGCAAACCAGCAAACTTTACAGCAGTTGTTGTGGTGAGCCCGATTTGATATGGTCCCTTCCAGCGTGGTTCAAGGCAAGACTTTCGCATGTGCTTCCGTATAAGCACCCAGTCTCCTGCTCTCAGACTATGGCCCTCATTATGAACATGGTGGTCCGTTCGGCTCCGCCGGCGGTGGCGGTAGACACCACCAACAGAGGAGCGGTACAGACCGCCAAATAATGATCCAAACGAAACACACGCATCCCGTGAACCACCCACCGCCAGGAGAGGAGTGCCGACGATGACGGCAGAGTCCACCCACAGGCCGTCAGAAAGGCCCAACCCACCAATCAAATTATGAACCACAATTCCGCCGCCAGTTCCGGGGCGGGAACCACTGCCACACAAAGCCAGGTGGAAATGAACCAAATATGAGGAACCACGCACCGGAGTCACACAGAACGCGCTGCAGCAGCCATGTATAGAAAGTTGCAGATCATGCCAGCCCTGCTCCCTGCCATATACCTACACGACCGAGATCGTCGACGAAGACAATGACGGTAAGTACCGCAACCTACGAAACAAGGGAGGAAAGGGCACAGTTACATACCCCCCCACTCCACCCACCCTGCAACGCCCCCAACCCTTCACAGCAGCACAAGTCATACACCCCACAGCAAGAGGTACTTACCCAACACAAGCCTAATCCACCTTGACCATAGTACATACAAAAGCCCCACACCCATAAAAAAGTGAAACAATTTACCAGGGTTTAACGGCATGCAGCCCAAACACAGGCCACACAAAAACTTTAATCACAAGCTCACAGAGCCAAACAGTCCAAACAGGGCCAATGGTCAATCCTTATATTGACAATTGTCATGTGCCACAACTGGCCCAACCTGACTCCCACAAGTGCTTGGTACTCCACGTAATGGGGCACCTTATGGGCATCCAGGCACCTCAAGGAAGGAGGGCAGGGGGTGGGGATTTTCAGCGGGGGTGGGCCTTTGACTTTCTTTGGGAAGGTGAAGGGGGGGTGGGCTTCTCCTTTGAAGGGGGTGGGGGCTGTTTGGCTCGGGTGGAGCTGGATGGCCTAGGCTCTGTCCGGGCCTTTTTATTGTCTGGGGAAGGGGCACGGGAATTTGAAGGGCGGACAGGGGTGGGCTGTGATGTGGAAGGAGAGTGAAGGGCAAGGAGGTGAGCACGTTTGAGGACAAGACGAGGTGGGCCAGTGGGTTGGAAGAGGTCAGCACGGGAGAGGAAAAGTTTATTTGGAGCAATTGGGGTAGGCGTGGATGAGGGCGTGGGAGTGAAGGCAGAGGGAGTGGATGTATGTGGTGTAGGGGTGCATGTAGTGGGTGCAGGTGACTGCTCAGTATGCTGTGGTGTGGTGGATGTCTGATGGGTGGGCGTCTTGGTGCGTTTGTGTGTCTTGGGAGATGGGGGGTGAACACAGTGGGAGACGACAGACAGCTAGTGTGGATGTATGTTGGGTGGGTGTCTACAAGTCTGGTGAGTGTGCTGCATGTACTACAGTAGAGGTGGTGAGTACAGGTGTGGTGTATGGGGTGCATGTATGGCTGTCTGCTATTGTGGTGAGTGCAGGAAGAGGAGCAGTAACAGTGAGTGAAGGTGAAGTGCATGAGGGTGTGGATGTAGAGGGGACAGACAGGGAGGTGGAAGAGGTGGGCACACTGGGGAAAGTGGAGGTTGTTGTCTGTGCAGGTGTCTGTTGGCTGTGTGAATGCTTGTGGTGGGATATGTGGTGCTTGTGTTTTGAAGTGTGCTTCTTGTGTGTTGATGTGCTTGTCAGCGTGTCTGAATGTGTGCTTTGGACGGGTGAAGGGAGTTGGTTGCTGGAAGGGGTAGAGGCGGTTGAAGGGGGGACGGAATGGCAAGGGAAAGTGGCTTCCATCCAAGAGGAGGCCAGAGCCTGAAAAGATCTCTATAGGTCAGACGCAGCTCTGTGAATGCCATCCAGATAGGCGTATGTCTGCTGCACCTCTGATGCTAGCCCCTGGATGGCATTGACAATAGTTGTCTGCCCTAGAGAGATGGTTCCCAGGAGGTCAATAGCCTCCTTTGTGAGGGCAGCAGGGCTGACTGGGGCAAGGGGAGGAGGTACCTGGGGCAAAGGAGGCGCCCACCTTTCTGAGTGGGCGAGCATGGCCAACTCAGTGGGGAGCAGAAGGGAGGACGGTGATGGAATGGGGAGTGGTGGAAGATGTCACGGTAGTGGTGTGTGCACTAGGGTCCGCCACCGCCGGGGGGCCCCCATCGGAGGAGGTCTCAGAGTCACTACCTCCTATGGTAGTAGCCTCCCCGTGGAAGTCCCCTCGCCCTCCCACCCACTGGTCCCTTGGGTGATGGTTGTCTCTGCCTCGGAGGATCCATGGGCTGCTGCCTCCCCACGTGCTGGTGCCTCAGCTCCCTCGCCTGATGTTGATGCTGTACCAAACAGCAAGAGAACAGCGATGGGGAGACAAAACAGGAGAGACACTTGTAAATAGCTGAATGAAGGTACATAACGGCCAGAAAACACACCCAACAGGCAGCACCGTTCACTATGCCCATGGCCATGGCCCTGACTACTGACCAGAATACTGCTCTACACCCATCCCCTGAAAATGCCTACGGAGCAAAAGTAGGTGAAACCTGACAGAGACACCTCTACACCATTTGGGGAACATACAGTAGATGGACACCAGTCAAATTCCCTGCCTCTAAGCAGCATGAATCCTATTGCACACCCAGACATCCTTCCAGACTGAAATATGGTCAATGAGTACTCACCCCCTTGTGACTGCTGTGCAGCCTTCAAGCGCCCATCATCAGGATCCATCGCATGGGGGGGTCAGTGCCCGACGGGCACCCCTTCCTTGTTTGGAGGACTTCCCCAGCTGGGCTTCATTGATCTTTCACGCCCAGCGCCACAAGTCCTCCCACCTCTTTCGACAGTGGGTACTCTGCTGTTTGTAGACACCCAATGTCCGTAACTCCTTGGCGATGGCATGTCAATGTGCTCTCTTATGATGGGCGCTGACCTAAAAGGGTGACACAGAAATGGAACACAGAGGTCAGGTACTTGCACAATAGTAACAGCTGGCTATTCGTCCAGTATGGGACGGACAGTACTCTCAGACATACAGGACAGTCGCACGCAGCATGCCATACACCATGGCCCATGCAGGCTCAGAGATGCAAGCATATGCGCAATCAACACCATCCATTACACACACAGTGACCCCGAAACCCAGACTCACCTGTACCTCTGGCCGTCCATACAGTTTTACGTACAGGGGCAGGACCCCATCCACTAGCTTTTTCCAGTTCTTCCTGGGTGAAGGTCGGGGCCCTTTCCCCTGCAACAGGTGGCACATCCATAGCCAGAGGCAGGCCACAGCAGTACACCGAGTGGAGTACCTGTCCGCACGAGATCAGGGAGTCAAGAGATCAAACGATGCCGACAGCACGTACGCGCCGGCGGTGATCATGATACGCCAGGATTTCCCTATTGGCATCCATGTTAACCAATGAAGGTGCGAACAGCGGTAAACACCGCCTTACACTGTGATGTCAACCGCTAGCGGTATGAGGTCACTTCCACAACGAAAGGGCAGAACAACAGTGGGCAGACATTTTGCCTTTACCTATGTATCTACAATTAATTAATACTCACAATGCAAGCCCTACTATCCATATGAAGCATCTAGGCCTCTGTTCACTCAGTAATGTAGCACACATGAAATACTCTGTTCCCTCATTGAGATGTACATGTACATCTATCAGGTAGCAGTTATTGTAGAGACACCTCAATGAACAATGCCCTGCACACATGATGACAAGTTTGCCTCTGTATGTGTTTGCATCACTCCTTTTTGCAGCCGCTCATAGGTACCGACCCTTGTGGATATGGGGACCATGGTGAAGCATCAGATCATAATCACTTACAGACTCACACGTGCAACTATTCAGGACCTTTGTGCATTACTGGATCCTGCACTTACTCCGGGAAATCGTAATCAGCATGCCATTCCAACTGACGTGCAGGTGCGCTCCATTTCCTGGCCACGGGCTCATTTCAAATGACAGTGGGCATGGGTGCTGGTTTTTCACAGCCAATGTTAAGCCAGGTACTGACAAGATTTCTGAATGCATTTGTACAACATCTGCAATCCTATGTGAGGTTTCCCCAAAGCACTGGCCTCCCTGCCATCAAGTCTGACTTCTATGCCTTTGCCAACATTTCCCATGTCATAGGTGCCATCGATGGTACACACATAGCTATCACCCCCCCAAGAGTGAGTGAACAGGTGTACAGAAACAGGAAGAACTTTCACTCCAAGAACATTGGTATGTACTGCAGACCAGTACATTTCCCATGTGAATGCCATGTTTCCAGGTTCAGTCCATGATTCCTTTGTGTTGAGGAACAGTAGTGTGTCACAGAAGATGGAACAACTATAAGAGGACAGAGGGTGGGTGATAGGTAAGTTTGCCTGTCACTAACTGACACATTGCAGTAAACCAGCCTGTTGACTAAGGGACATAACAATGATGAGTCTGTATTGCACCATTTTGTAGGTGATTCTGGCTATCCAAACTTGCGTTGGCTCCTTACACCAGTGAGGAATCCCAGGACGGATGCAGAGAGGAATTACAATAAGGCCCATGGACATATTAGGAGGGTAATAGAGCAAACTATAGGTCTCCTGAAGGCTAGATTCCAGTGTCTACATATCTCTGGGGGTTCTCTGGCCTATGGGCCTGATAAGGTGTATAGAATAGTGGTGGCCTGCTGCATGCTGCACAACGTGGCAGTGAGACATTCTATCCCCCTCTTGGAGATGGTGAGTGCTATAGGTCCTGATCAGCTACCTCAGATAGGTGAGGAGAGTGATGGTGAGGATGAGGACAATGTCAATTCCAGGCACCAACTGATACAACTCTTCTTTCAATAACTGTGTGGGACTTAAGCCTGTCAATGGGGTTAGTGACTAATACTGTCAGTGTGCTCTGTCATATGGGGGGGTTGGTCATGATAGGCGATACATTGCCCACTTCTGCATGGTACTGACTGAAAATACATGCATTCCCTCCTTGCCACCATTTGGGCACACAGGACTACCATCATGCACAGAATTGACAATAAAGTTGTTCTCTGCCAGTTGCATCCATACTCCACTTTCTTCACAATTTAAGACAGGGGACAGTGTTACAGGTGTGAAATGTGTTTTATTGGTAGAAGTGAGTGAATTGTGCTATTTACAGTGATGGGAGTCATCAGGGTGGGGGGGTCCTCAAAACCAACATGGTGGCAGCGTTGTTGGTAGTATTCATGGATCCATTTTGTTGAACAGTACTTCTAATTGCCCTCAGCTAAGTGTTGTTGGGGAATGGATGGGATGGTTGCTTTGCATTTGTATCAAAGTCATTTGTTGGAGGGGGGATTGTTCTTAGCTGGGTTTCCAGTGTCATATCTTGGTCTGAGAGTACGTTTGGGCACCTGCTGTGGAACTTCTTGGGATGACATGGTTGGCCCTTGGGTTTCCTGGGAGGGTAGTTCCTGGGATGTTTCTGCTGCTTGGGTCATCTGATGCTGGTTGTCCAGAGCTGTTGTGGGGGCCTCTTGTCTGGTGTGGGTGTCAGACTGGTTTTTGACCAACTGCAGCAGTGCTCCTGCTATGGTGGCCATTATGACATTGTGCTCTTTCCACTGCTCCATGGCCTGTTGGTGTTGTTCCTGCAGCATCCTCTGACTTTGCTCCAGGGTGGACAAAATCTGTGCCAACCTGTCTTGGGTATGTTGGTAGGCCCCCAATACCTCTGAAATAACGTCCTGGGCTGCTGCATCCGTCCTGTGGCCTCCCCCCTGGCCCACTGCCACCCTTGCACTTGCCCTAGCCCCTGTGCCTGTGCCCCCTTCACAGGTCTGGCAGTACCACTTGTACTGGGGCCTATGCATTCCTGCATGTTGGGAGTAGGAGACTGTGGCCTCTGTACCTGTGTTCCACCATTCTGTGCCCTGGGTAGAGTGGTGTGGGTACGCCTGCTTTGGCCTGCAGGTCGTGACTGGGTGGTCGGAGTCACAGTGGTTTCCTGGGTGGGGCTGCTGCATGGTGAGAGTCCAGGACTGTGTGAGGGGCCTGCCTGCTCATCTGTGTCCAGGGATCCTTCCCCAGTGTCTTGTGAGGTGCCTGTGTGTCCCTGGAGGGCAGTGGCACACCTTGTCCTGTCTGTTACGGTTGCATGGGTGGTGGTGCCTGGTGGGGGACATAGACATGTTTGTTACAAATGCATGAAGGCTTGAGGTGTACAGGACTGGGCTGTTTTGTGCTGGTGTTACTTTCAGTGGCCTTCCAGGGTGCCTTTGTGAGGTTGACATTGCATTTAGTGCCAGTGTGGGGTTGCATTGTGGTGTGGGGTATTGTTCCATTGTGGGTACGTGCAGGGGAGGGTGGCTGTGGACAGCGGGAGTGATGTGGACCAGTGGGTTTGAGGTCATGCATGGGGGTGGATGTAGTAGGTAATGGCTAGGTGGAGTATAGGTCCAGGTGGGTGTGGGTGGGGTGGGGTGGTGCATGCATTGCAGCTGTGGTGGATATGGGGTAATTGTAGATGATTTACCCAAGTCCATTCATCCAATGAGTCCTGTGAGTCCCTCTGGGTGCAGGATGGCCAGTATTGGTGGCGGCCCTCCAAAGTGTGGATTTTTGGGGGGTGACATGGTGAGTGTGGTGGATGTTGTCGGGACTGGGAACGAGGGAGGGGAGCTCTTCTGTGGGTTGGTGAGCATCTCCTGTATGCTGGCGTTCGCTGTCTGGCTCTAGTGCTCTCCGTCTTCTTGTCCTGCTTTCATTGCAAGGGATTGTGGGGTGTTTCTGGGGGTGTTTTATGGGGTTCTGGATGTGTGTCGGGTGTGTGAGTCAGGTGCCTATCCAATGTGTACACTTCTTGCTGTTGAGTCCACTTGTTGCCGGTGGCGGTCGCAGCCCCCAGTGGTCGTCCGGCCTCCACTGTCCGCTGAGGTGATTTGTGCATCATTATTTGGAGGGCGGGATGTGGGTGTGCTTGGTGGTGGCGGGGAGGTCCGGGATTCCCGCCGACAGAGTAATGGCGGGGAGTGATGATCTGTTTTTTTTTGGCAGGGTTGGGTTTATCGTTCATTATATGGCAGGTTTCCATTCACCGCCAACGGCGGGATTCTGTTCACCGCTGGCTTTCCCGCCATGTTCATAATGACCGCCTATGTCCTTCACCTTGTGCTTGTTGGGCTGTTGCAACTTCCACCTGATGAGAAAAAGACCAAACCACATCAGCCAAGCTTTTGCATTAATCTAGCACCGTATCATCTGTAATATTCACAAGTGCGTCTGCAGGTATTGTTGGTAATCTCATTGCTCTCCCCATCAATATCTCATGCGGAGATGACCCAGTCTTTTTGTCAGGTGTACTTTTCCTTGACATTAGCACTAGAGGTAACACATATGGCCATTTCAAATTTGTTGATGCACACACTTTTGCCAATCGTGATTTCAACATTGCATTCATTTGTTCCACCAGACCTAAAGGTTCTGGGCAATAGCTGCAATGCAATCTTTGCTGGATGTTTAATGCCGAAAAAGCTATTTTATCACTTTGTTATTGAAATGTGTACCCTTATCTGATTCAATTGAAACCGGAAAACCAAAACGTGGAATTAGTTCTCACAAAAGCAATTTAGCCACAGTTACACTATCATTTCTGCTTGTTGGGTAAGCCTCAATCTAATGACTGAAAATGCACACAATCACCAACACATATTTCAAACCAGCACATGCAGGCATTTCAATGAAATCCATTTGCACTCTACTGAATGGACCTCCTGCCATACCTATGTGACCCATGTTGACAATTGTTCCTTTGCCGACATTCATATGTTGGTAAATTATGCACCTACGTCACACCAGCTCTGCCACTTGTCTGAATTTTGGATTGTACCAGAATTGTTTAAAACTCCTGATCATTGCATCTCTTCCAATATGTGTTTGACCATGGTAGTACCTCGCCATTTGTGTCAGTAGACTGTTTGGCAAGACTATCTTTCCTTCTATTGTCACCCAAATCTCATCCTCCCTTTGTATGTATCAGTGTTTAATCCAATCTCTCATTTCCTCTGCTGGAACATTGTTCTGTATTGCTTTTAATTTATCTAGTGTCTCCACTATTTGCACATTGAAAGTGGCATAAATGTCTTCATTTACAGACATCAATTCCCAATTTCCCTTGAATGAAATTCCATTTAGAGCACACAATTTTGCAACTTGTTCTGCATAAGCATTTCCCAATGTTACATAATCTTGTCCCCCCTGGTGTGAACTGCATTTGACCACTGCACTTTTCTCAGGTTTCTGTACTGCTTGTAGCAAATCATGTATCCTTTTCCCATTTCTTACAGGTGTTCCTGAAGAAGTCAGGAACCCCCTCTGTGACCAAATTCGCCCAAAATCATGAACAATACCAAATCCATACTGACTATCGGTGTAGATTGTGACCTTCATTTGATCTGATAATTAACATGCTCTGTTAAGTGCCGCCAACTCTGAGACTTGTGCTGATAGCACACCTTTAAGCCATGAAGCTTCTAGTATGCCTGTGACTGTACACACTGCATACCCCACTCTCAGCACACCCCAGTTGTCTTGCAAGCATGAACCATCAACAAAAATAATTTGATCATTGTCTTCTAAACAGGTATCTTTGATGTAATCTCTGGGTTTGGTACAGAGTTCTGTCACTTCCAAACAATGATCTTCCCCCTCATTTGGTAATAATGTTGCCGCGTTAAGCACTGTGCACCTTTTTATTGTCACATTTGATGCCCCTAGAATAACTGTTTCATAACGAGTCAATCTTGCATTTGTCAAATATTGTATCTTTGCCCTTGTCAATAAGAGTTCTATTGAATGAGGTACCATCACTGTCAGAGGATAACCCATCACAATATTTTCACTTTGAGTTATACTCTGCTCAATAGCTGTGACTGCTCGCAGGCATTTGGGTAGGGCTGCTGCAACATTTTCCAAGGTAGCTGAAAAATACGTTACCGGGTGATTAGCACCACCATGTTTTTGTATTAAAAGAGACAAAGAATCTCTCCCATGACAAAGCAACAGGAAAGGTTTTGTGTAGTCAGGCATACCTAAAGCTGGTGCTTAACATAAACTCTCTCCCAGCTTAGTAAAAGCTTTCACACACTCCTCATTCATCATTATAGGATCTGAAACATCCTTATGTGTCAACTTTTGCAATGGCTTTGAAACCGCTGAAAAAATCAGGAATCATTGTCTACAATAACCTACCATTCCCAAAACAATCCCAACTCCTTTT
Organism: Pleurodeles waltl; assembly: GCF_031143425.1. Taxonomy (NCBI): domain Eukaryota; kingdom Metazoa; phylum Chordata; class Amphibia; order Caudata; family Salamandridae; genus Pleurodeles; species Pleurodeles waltl. The sequence goes on along the minus strand of NC_090449.1, from coordinate 681,684,791 downwards.
GGGAATTTGGCAATTTCATTTTCATTTTTACCACAACTCTCTCTCTGGAAATTCTCCTCGACCCTTTCTCAATCAAATGTCCCAAATACTTCACCTCTTGCTGACAGTACTGCAGCTTAGCTGGAGAAACCTTATGACCATTATCTCCCAGGAAATTCAACAATGAAATTGTATCTTCCCTGCAGCCTTCCTTTGTTTTTGATGTGATTAGCAAATCATCAAGTACTATACCAAAGTCGACTGATAGGGCATCACCAACGACTCCAAATTCTTTTTCAGAATCTGATTGAGAATCAATGGTGGTTCTGAAAAACCTTGAGGAATCCTGCACCAACAGTAGACTCTAGTCAGGAATTTGAAGCAAAAGAGGTATCTGCTGTCCTCATGAAGAGGTACTGAGAAGAATGCTTGGCACAAATCAATGACTGTAAACCATTCTGCATCACATAGTATTTGAAACATTATCACTGCTGGATTTGGTACCTCTGGACAAAACATCACTACAATGTAATTTATTTTCATTAAATCCTGAACCAAACGTATTTTCCTATTTGGCTTCTTCAAACTCATGATTGGTGAATTACATGGACTGCTCATCACTTCTTTCAAAACTCCTTGTTCCAAAAACTGTTCTATCAGTGGTCTTATTCCTTCTATGATCTAATTTGTCATCGGTATTGAGCTGTTTGTGGGAACACCACATTCTCTTTCACTGCCACCTTGACTCCTTCACTCCAACTTAATCAAACCAATGTCCTTTCCTGAAAAATCCCAAACTTTTAGTTTTACCCTTTCCTGTAAATCATTCGGCAAGTCTTACTTTTCAAACACTGGAAAGAAACTCATTAAGTCCTCCAGATTGTGTTCTTTGTGGGTCTCATCTCCGTCAGCCACCTGGTCATCCTCCACATTCAACAAAGCTAGCTCACAACCTCTCATCCTTTTCCCTTCATCAGCTGACAAATCTTCTTCATCAACACTAATGGTCTCCGTTTTAATTCCCTTTCTGGAACACATAATCAAACAGTTTATTTTGCACAACAAATCTCTTCCCAATAACGATACTGGACTGGAGTCACAAACAACAAAACTATGATAGTCTCTAAAATTTCCAATCTTCACAAGAACTGGTTCTGTAAAAGCATTAACCAACTGTTTATTTGCAACCCTTACTATCTGCACTGTCCTCTCAGAAACAGGTATGTCTGGTACCTCTACTGTCCTTATCGTTGAGCGCATTGGTCCTGTGTTGACCAAAAAACAAACCTCATGGCCATGCACTTCACCCTGCACATAAGGACCTCTCTGATCCACATATAATGATGCACCCATCATGAACTCCTCCTCATCTGAACTACTCAACGGCCAGTCAGTGTTTATTTCACTCTCACTTTGTAAGGAAAATTGCTCAACTGTTTTTACACATTTGTTTTTACTCAGATTCGTGACCACCTGCAAAAGCATAACCTGTTGCTGTTCCATTGGGCTCTGTATCATTTGAACCTGTCTCAGTATTTGTATTTGCTGTACAGGCACCATCTACACCTGTGGCTGCATTTGTTGCATTTGTGGCATTTGTACTTGTTGTACCTGAGGTTGCACATTCTGCATTTGTTGCATCGGCTGTAAAGGCTGAAAACATTGTATGTTATTCACATTATTGTGAAAATTACGATCTTGACCTCCCACTCTAGGTCCTCTCATGCCTTGAAATGAATTGACACCATTTGTTTGCTGAACCATTCCTCCTCCCTGACTCAACATCGGACACTGTCTTTTGCAATGTCCCAGCAATCCGCAAATGTGGCAAGGTAATACTTTCCGCCACTGCTGCTCATCCTGCATTACCACTGAACTCAAATCCACATTTCTATTTACTACTGGAATCATCATTCCTCGTCCTCTGCCACGACCTTGATTCAGAATTAATCCATTTCTCTGTGGCAACTGTTGTAAATTTCCCTGCATTCCTGTATGCGCTGCCTTAATCTGCATCACCATTGCCTTTTCTTTCAGCTTCTTCTGTTTCAACTTATTTTCATCACTACAATGTTTAGCATACTGCAGAACCTCATCAATCGGCTTTGCTTGCCAACATATCAAATGATTCTTAATCATTTGACTCACTTCTGGTTTCAACCCATCGACAATTCTGACACCAAATGATTCATGTTTTATTTTTCAATAGTTTCTGCACCACTAAGTTGTTTGAATACCTTCAAAAATCTCTCATAATACACATGAACTGACTCCTTCCCCTCCTGGGTTGTTCTATCAATGCGCTGCCAATCAACGCTTTTCGGCGAAACTCTTGTTTTCAGAAATTCAATTACTTTATAGTAATGTTTCATTACTTCAGGAGATGGTGCACCTGTTTTCAAATCTCTCTGCGATTCACTAGTCGGCCAATCAATGCTCCTTTTACATTCAACCCACAAATCTCCCACAATATCAAAAAGTGTATTCAAATCTTCCCAAAGACACTTTGCTGATACCACTCCATTGGCTTCTCTCTCAGTCTCGGGTAATCATTTGTAAAGCTTATGATGTCAGTTCTATTCCAGGGTACATGTATAAAATTCCCTCCTGGCGTTTCTCTCATTGGTAAAAATTTTACTGCATCTCCTTCCTGTGTCCCATCATCTTTCTTTGGTCTTTCTCTTTTTCTATCCCATTTACTCTCCCATTTACCCAATGCCCTCCAAACCTGGACCTTCTCAAGTAGCTCCTTGAGTGTGTGTCCTCATCCCTGCAGATCTCATGTGAACAAAGTCTTCTTCCTCCAAACCTAGTCTATAACTCCTTTTTAATGTTTTCATTTTTGTCAAATCAATGTCGTAATCATCTGCTACATCTAGTAACTGCTGATAAACTCTGTTAGCTCCTTTTGTAATGACTGCATAAGTATCTCAATTGCCCTTCAGTGTAAGAGTCACATCTGTTCACTCCCATTGTTCCCTCTAAAAGTTCACTCCTTTCCATATTTAACCTCACTCTGTTTATCATTTCTTCCTCCTTCTCTTTTCTCTCCTGTTGTTGTTGTTTTGTATTATTTAAGTCCTCCAACCATTCTGTCATTTCTTGTGCAGACAAGCCTTTCAATCATACTCCACTAACTTGTGCACTTGCTTCTCACCCTGAACTCGTACTTGGTTGTTGGGCCATTGTTCCTGATGTCTCAACAGGTGACAAATCTATCAGAGAATTTGTTTCATTTACACTTGGTCCCTGTCTATTCTGCACATTTAGCAATGAATTCTCTCCACTATTGTCTACATGAACATATAATGGAGTCACTGAACCCATCGTGACAGGTACAGTACTTGCATCTGGATTGATCAGTGCTCCAACTCCTGGTGATTGTCCTGCTCTCATGCTCTGCATTTGTGGAATCTGTATATGTACAGGTTCCCTTATTTTTGTCCCATGATGACCCTGTGACAGTACTATACAGTATATGCCGTTGTCCTCACTGTCTGGATGTCTGGCTGTAATCTCAGGAATGTTCATTTCAAACTGCTGTCTATTGTTCAACGAGTCATTAAAACTATTCTGCATCTGAACTCTCTCATGACTCAGGTCACCCCTTTTTGATTCTGAAGTTAATGGTGCAGTAGGAATAATATTACTCATACCACTCCCATTCAATCCATTTATGTTCTGCTGTCTTGCATCTGGTGGTAGATATGTGTCTACAACATGGTTAACCACCTCATCTTCCTCTGTTTCATCATCATTAAGCATAACCCTTTTCGGCTCTATCACGTTCTGTTCTAATGAACCCTACTTTTTCTTTCCATCTTTTATTTTTGCCTCGTCTTCATTTGTTCTTGCTGGAAATAACCTAACTCCACATAACGTATCTTCTCTCTACCTTTTCTGTTCCTCATCCCACATCGTTTCAGGTAATATTTTTTCTACCCTTCTCATTTTCTTTTCATATTTTAAAGCTTGGTGGTCCTTCGCTACCATCTCCCACACCGCTAAAGCTTCATACTGCGCTGGCATCGGTGGAGGTTTAAGACTGTACATTTTTGTTTCAAGTTATCCAGAACTCTTAAATTAAACGTACCATGCTCCGGAAAGGATAAACCTTCTTTCTTTGTAATTTTGACCCAATGCTTTAACCAAAGACATGCCACTGCACCTCTCTCCTCAAACACAATGTATGCTGGAGTATTTTCTGGTGGACAAATCTCTCCTTCAAGTACCGGAATGTACTCATCACCCCTCAACGCACATTTCAAAGCTTTGAAGAACTTCATTTTTGACTCAATTTATTCAAACACCATATCCACAGAAAAACTTATTTCAAACTCAATTTGAACAAAAGCAACTCAACCATCAATAAACAAAGTTAGGAAAAGAATAACCAATCATGTGAAGTGACTGCAATCCCACAATTCTCTTCGACCCCCTTTGCCTTTCAATCACGTTACTCTATTATCGGACTGATTGACTAATCCGTGCACGACTCCTTTCTATCAACCAACCAATCCCAGCGCGGCACCACTATGTCACACCTTCACTCCCCTCAGCACCCTTGCTGAGATGCTGACAAAGTCTACTGTACTAACCCTTTCACAAACCACACACAAAATCAACGCAATATTAATTCACGAGCTATCTTAAAATAAGAAAACAATTTGCTCATTAACTACAGGTAGGGTAACACAAAAGTTTCAGAACCTTCCAAAGAAACCTTCAGCTTTTGCCTACTCCTTTTTCACAGTTCCCACAATCATGAGTAAACTTCAACCTGCAAACTTTACTACTCCACTGCTCCTTGGATTATTGTCTAGTGCACTTAGTACTCACCAAGTCTTCAGTATATTTCCATTCACACCAATTACTCCCAAACTCATTTCACCAATCTTGATGGATCAATCTACTAAATGAACAAATTACAACATATACCAAGTGTCTCTCTACACTTGTCAATATACTCTGGAGTCCCAGATTTCTCTCCTTAGGTCTGTCATAAACAACCACATGGATAATTTTTCCTGCATCAAGCGCCACACTCAAATGAAGAACGCTGCTTTCCTACTCTCATACCTATAGGAGTATGCCCACTCCATCTAACCACTAATTTGAGTATCTCTACTCCTCTAAACCAATCTTCAACACAATCATCTGCAAATTAGCTATAGCTGTGCAAGTGCAAACACTTTATTCACCTCACCCAAATACAATTGTCACATCAACCTAGGGGGTCTCCAAGAACCGGGAAAAGTCCCTCAAGGCAACTAGCCATTCATCATGTTAATCTGTTTGACAATTCTGAAAATAGAAAGAAAGAAAGAGCAAACAAACCATTTTTGCACATCCGAACCTCACGGATCCATTATGACATGAAACTATGATGTAACTGTAATCTGTTACCAAAAAACTGTGAGCGCACCACGGAATCCTAGCTATTATCAATACTGAATAGTGAATCCTGCGTTAAAGAACGATGGATCGAAGCAACATAGGTTTGAGGGGATGTCACCAATGGGAAGTGTGAGGACCATCAACAACAACAACATTCAATATTATAGAGCTTCAGCCAATAACTACACCAGTTTAGTAATAATTCATAGATTTAATTCCCTATATTAACAATGCTAATGTCACGAAAATAACTCTCAAACACAAATGATAAGCATCTAAGATCAATAGCGGTTGGTTAAAACGACAAATGTATCTCAAGTTGATTAATACAATTAAACAAATTGTCTCCAAGAGAATCACACTTATTAACCCCTTCGCTGCCAGGCCTTTTCCCCCTCCTGTGCCAGGCCTTTTTTTGCCTATTTGGGGCAGTTCGCGCTTATGCCCTCATAACTTTTTGTCCACATAAGCTAACCAAGCCAAATTTGCGTCCTTTTTTTCCAACATCCTAGGGATTCTAAAGGTACCCAGACTTTGTGGGTTCCCCTGAAGGAGGCCAAGAAATTGGCCAAAATACAGTGAAAATTTCGTTTTTTTCAAAAAAATTGGAAAAAGGGGCTGCAGAAGAAGGCTTGTGGTTTTTCCCCTGAAAATGGCATCAACAAAGGGTTTGCGGTGCTAAACTCAGCAGCTTCCCAGCTTTCAGGAACAGGCAGACTTGAATCCGAAAACCCAATTTTTCAACACAATTTTGGCATTTTACTGGGGCATACCCCATTTGTGCAATTTTTTGTGCTTTCAGCCTCCTTCCAGTCAGTGACAGGAATGGTCATGAAACCAATGCTGGATCCCAGAAACCTAAACATTTCTGTAAAGTAGACAAAATTCTGAATTCAGCAAGGGGTCATTTGTGTAGATCCTACAAGGGTTTCCTACAGAAAATAACAGCTGAAAAAGAAAAATATTGAAATTGAGGTGAAAAAAACATCAATTTTTCTCTACTTTTAACTCTGTAACTTTTCCCTGCAATGTCAGATTATCGAAAGCAATATACCGTTACGTCTGCTGGACTCCTCTGGTTGCGGGGATACATAGGGTTTGTAGGTTCATCAAGAACCCGAGGAACCCAGAGCCAATAAATGAGCTGCACCCTGCAGTGCGTTTTCATTCTATACCGGGTATACAGTAATTCATTTGCTGAAATATAAGGAGTAAAAAATAGCTATCAAGAAAACCTTTGCATTTCCAAAAAGGGCACAAGATAAGGTGTTGAGGAGCAGTGGTTATTTGCACATCTCTGAATTCCGGGGTGACCATAGTAGCACGTGAATTACTTGGAATTTCTCAAATAGATGTCTTTTTTACACACACCCCTATATTTGGAAGGAATAAATGTAGAGAAAGACAAGGGGCAATAACACTTGTTTTGCTATTCTATGTTCCCCCAAGTCTCCCGATAAAAATGATACCTCACTTGTTTGGGTAGGCCTAGCGCCCGGGACAGGATATGCCCCAAAACACAACGTGGACACATCACAGAAAACAGAGCTGTTTTTAGCAAAGTGACTACCTGTAGATTTTGGCCTCTAGCTCAGCCGCCACCTAGGGAAACCTACCAAACCTGTGCATTTCTGAAAACTAGAGACCTAGGGGAATCCAAGGAGGGGTGACTTGTGTGGCTGGGACCAGGTTCTGTTACCCAGAATCCTTTGCAAACCTCAAAATTTGGCAAAAAAAACACATGTTCCTCACATTTCTGTGGCAGAAAGTTCTGGAATCTGAGAGGAGCCACAAATTTCCTTCCACCCAGCGTTCCCCCACGTCTCCCGATAAAAATGATACCTCACTTGTGTGGGTAGGCCTAGCGCCCGCGACAGGATATGCCCCAAAACACAACCTGGACATATCACAGAAAACAGAGCTGTTTTTAGCAAAGTGACTACCTGTAGATTTTGGCCTCTAGCTCAGCCGCCAGCCAGGGAAACCTACCAAACCTATGCATTTCTGAAAACTAGAGACCTAGGGGAATCCAAGGAGGGGTGACTTGTGTGGCTCGGACCAGGTTCTGTTACCCAGAATCCTTTGCAAACCTCAAAATTTGGCTAAAAAAACACATGTTCCTCACATTTCTGTGGCAGAAAGTTCTGGAATCTGAGAGGAGCCACAAATTTCCTTCCACCCAGCGTTCCCCCACGTCTCCCGATAAAAATGATACCTCACTTGTGTGGGTAGGCCTAGCGCCCGCGACAGGATATGCCCCAAAACACAACGTGGACATATCACAGAAAATAGAGCTGTTTTTAGCAAAGTGACTACCTGTAGATTTTGGCCTCTAGCTCAGCCGCCACCTAGGGAAACCTACCAAACCTATGCATTTCTGAAAACTAGAGACCTAGGGGAATCCAAGGAGGGGTGACTTGTGTGGCTCGGACCAGGTTCTGTTACCCAGAATCCTTTGCAAACCTCAAAATTTGGCTAAAAAAACACATGTTCCTCACATTTCTGTGGCAGAAAGTTCTGGAATCTGAGAGGAGCCACAAATTTCCTTCCACCCAGCGTTCCCCCACGTCTCCCGATAAAAATGATACCTCACTTGTGTGGGTAGGCCTAGCGCCCGCGACAGGATATGCCCCCAAACACAACGTGGACATATCACAGAAAACAGAGCTGTTTTTAGCAAAGTGACTACCTGTAGATTTTGGCCTCTGGCTCAGCCGCCACCTAGGGAAACCTACCAAACCTGTGCATTTCTGAAAACTAGAGACCTAGGGGAATCCAAGGAGGGGTGACTTGTGTGGCTCGGACCAGGTTCTGTTACCCAGAATCCTTTGCAAACCTCTAAATTTGGCTAAAAAACACATGTTCCTCACATTTCTGTGGCAGAAAGTTCTGGAATCTGAGAGGAGACACAAATTTCCTTCCACCCAGCGTTCCCCCACGTCTCCCGATAAAAATGATACCTCACTTGTGTGGGTAGGCCTAGCGCCCGCGACAGGATATGCCCCAAAACACAACGTGGACATATCACAGAAAACAGAGCTGTTTTTAGCAAAGTGACTACCTGTAGATTTTGGCCTCTAGCTCAGCCGCCACCCAGGGAAACCTACCAAACCTATGCATTTCTGAAAACTAGAGACCTAGGGGAATCCAAGGAGGGGTGACTTGTGTGGCTCGGACCAGGTTCTGTTACCCAGAATCCTTTGCAAACCTCAAAATTTGGCTAAAAAAACACATGTTCCTCACATTTCTGTGGCAGAAAGTTCTGGAATCTGAGAGGAGCCACAAATTTCCTTCCACCCAGCGTTCCCCCACGTCTCCCGATAAAAATGATACCTCACTTGTGTGGGTAGGCCTAGCGCCCGCGACAGGATATGCCCCAAAACACAACGTGGACATATCACAGAAAACAGAGCTGTTTTTAGCAAAGTGACTACCTGTAGATTTTGGCCTCTAGCTCAGCCGCCACCTAGGGAAACCTACTAAACCTGTGCATTTCTGAAAACTAGAGACCTAGGGGAATCCAAGGAGGGGTGACTTGTGTGGCTCGGACCAGGTTCGGTTACCCAGAATCCTTTGCAAACCTCAAAATTTGGCTAAAAAACACATGTTCCTCACATTTCTGTGGCAGAAAGTTCTGGAATCTGAGAGGAGACACAAATTTCCTTCCACCCAGCGTTCCCCCACGTCTCCCGATAAAAATGATACCTCACTTGTGTGGGTAGGCCTAGCGCCCGCGACAGGATATGCCCCAAAACACAACGTGGACATATCACAGAAAACAGAGCTGTTTTTAGCAAAGTGACTACCTGTAGATTTTGGCCTCTGGCTCAGCCGCCACCTAGGGAAACCTACCAAACCTGTGCATTTCTGAAAACTAGAGACCTAGGGGAATCCAAGGAGGGGTGACTTGTGTGGCTCGGACCAGGTTCTGTTACCCAGAATCCTTTGCAAACCTCAAAATTTGGCTAAAAAACACATGTTCCTCACATTTCTGTGGCAGAAAGTTCTGGAATCTGAGAGGAGACACTAATTTCCTTCCACCCAGCGTTCCCCCACGTCTCCCGATAAAAATGATACCTCACTTGTGTGGGTAGGCCTAGCGCCCGCGACAGGATATGCCCCAAAACACAACGTGGACATATCACAGAAAACAGAGCTGTTTTTAGCAAAGTGACTACCTGTAGATTTTGGCCTCTAGCTCAGCCGCCACCCAGGGAAACCTACCAAACCTATGCATTTCTGAAAACTAGAGACCTAGGGGAATCCAAGGAGGGGTGACTTGTGTGGCTCGGACCAGGTTCTGTTACCCAGAATCCTTTGCAAACCTCAAAATTTGGCTAAAAAAACACATGTTCCTCACATTTCTGTGGCAGAAAGTTCTGGAATCTGAGAGGAGCCACAAATTTCCTTCCACCCAGCGTTCCCCCACGTCTCCCGATAAAAATGATACCTCACTTGTGTGGGTAGGCCTAGCGCCCGCGACAGGATATGCCCCAAAACACAACGTGGACATATCACAGAAAACAGAGCTGTTTTTAGCAAAGTGACTACCTGTAGATTTTGGCCTCTAGCTCAGCCGCCACCTAGGGAAACCTACCAAACCTGTGCATTTCTGAAAACTAGAGACCTAGGGGAATCCAAGGAGGGGTGACTTGTGTGGCTCGGACCAGGTTCGGTTACCCAGAATCCTTTGCAAACCTCAAAATTTGGCTAAAAAACACATGTTCCTCACATTTCTGTGGCAGAAAGTTCTGGAATCTGAGAGGAGACACAAATTTCCTTCCACCCAGCGTTCCCCCACGTCTCCCGATAAAAATGATACCTCACTTGTGTGGGTAGGCCTAGCGCCCGCGACAGGATATGCCCCAAAACACAACGTGGACACATCACAGAAAACAGAGCTGTTTTTTGCAAAGTGACTACCTGTAGATTTTGTCCTCTAGCTCAGCCGCCACCTAGGGAAACCTACCAAACCTATGCATTTCTGAAAACTAGAGACCTAGGGGAATCCAAGGAGGGGTGACTTGTGTGGCTCGGACCAGGTTCTGTTACCCAGAATCCTTTGCAAACCTCAAAATTTGGCTAAAAAAACACATGTTCCTCACATTTCTGTGGCAGAAAGTTCTGGAATCTGAGAGGAGACACAAATTTCCTTCCACCCAGCGTTCCCCCACGTCTCCCGATAAAAATGATACCTCACTTGTGTGGGTAGGCCTAGCGCCCGCGACAGGATATGCCCCAAAACACAACGTGGACATATCACAGAAAACAGAGCTGTTTTTAGCAAAGTGACTACCTGTAGATTTTGGCCTCTAGCTCAGCCGCCACCTAGGGAAACCTACCAAACCTGTGCATTTCTGAAAGCTAGAGACCTAGGGGAATCCAAGGAGGGGTGACTTGTGTGGCTCGGACCAGGTTCTGTTACCCAGAATCCTTTGCAAACCTCAAAATTTGGCTAAAAAACACATGTTCCTCACATTTCTGTGGCAGAAAGTTCTGGAATCTGAGAGGAGCCACAAATTTCCTTCCACCCAGCGTTCCCCCACGTCTCCCGATAAAAATGATACCTCACTTGTGTGGGTAGGCCTAGCGCCCGCGACAGGATATGCCCCAAAACACAACGTGGACATATCACAGAAAATAGAGCTGTTTTTAGCAAAGTGACTACCTGTAGATTTTGGCCTCTAGCTCAGCCGCCACCTAGGGAAACCTACCAAACCTATGCATTTCTGAAAACTAGAGACCTAGGGGAATCCAAGGAGGGGTGACTTGTGTGGCTCGGACCAGGTTCTGTTACCCAGAATCCTTTGCAAACCTCAAAATTTGGCTAAAAAAACACATGTTCCTCACATTTCTGTGGCAGAAAGTTCTGGAATCTGAGAGGAGCCACAAATTTCCTTCCACCCAGCGTTCCCCCACGTCTCCCGATAAAAATGATACCTCACTTGTGTGGGTAGGCCTAGCGCCCACGACAGGATATGCCCCAAAACACAACGTGGACATATCACAGAAAACAGAGCTGTTTTTAGCAAAGTGACTACCTGTAGATTTTGGCCTCTGGCTCAGCCGCCACCTAGGGAAACCTACCAAACCTGTGCATTTCTGAAAACTAGAGACCTAGGGGAATCCAAGGAGGGGTGACTTGTGTGGCTCGGACCAGGTTCTGTTACCCAGAATCCTTTGCAAACCTCAAAATTTGGCTAAAAAACACATGTTCCTCACATTTCTGTGGCAGAAAGTTCTGGAATCTGAGAGGAGACACAAATTTCCTTCCACCCAGCGTTCCCCCACGTCTCCCGATAAAAATGATACCTCACTTGTGTGGGTAGGCCTAGCGCCCGCGACAGGATATGCCCCAAAACACAACGTGGACATATCACAGAAAACAGAGCTGTTTTTAGCAAAGTGACTACCTGTAGATTTTGGCCTCTAGCTCAGCCGCCACCCAGGGAAACCTACCAAACCTATGCATTTCTGAAAACTAGAGACCTAGGGGAATCCAAGGAGGGGTGACTTGTGTGGCTCGGACCAGGTTCTGTTACCCAGAATCCTTTGCAAACCTCAAAATTTGGCTAAAAAAACACATGTTCCTCACATTTCTGTGGCAGAAAGTTCTGGAATCTGAGAGGAGCCACAAATTTCCTTCCACCCAGCGTTCCCCCACGTCTCCCGATAAAAATGATACCTCACTTGTGTGGGTAGGCCTAGCGCCCGCGACAGGATATGCCCCAAAACACAACGTGGACATATCACAGAAAACAGAGCTGTTTTTAGCAAAGTGACTACCTGTAGATTTTGGCCTCTAGCTCAGCCGCCACCTAGGGAAACCTACCAAACCTGTGCATTTCTGAAAACTAGAGACCTAGGGGAATCCAAGGAGGGGTGACTTGTGTGGCTCGGACCAGGTTCGGTTACCCAGAATCCTTTGCAAACCTCAAAATTTGGCTAAAAAACACATGTTCCTCACATTTCTGTGGCAGAAAGTTCTTGAATCTGAGAGGAGACACAAATTTCCTTCCACCCAGCGTTCCCCCATGTCTCCCGATAAAAATGATACCTCACTTGTGTGGGTAGGCCTAGCGCCCGCGACAGGATATGCCCCAAAACACAACGTGGACACATCACAGAAAACAGAGCTGTTTTTTGCAAAGTGACTACCTGTAGATTTTGTCCTCTAGCTCAGCCGCCACCTAGGGAAACCTACCAAACCTATGCATTTCTGAAAACTAGAGACCTAGGGGAATCCAAGGAGGGGTGACTTGTGTGGCTCGGACCAGGTTCTGTTACCCAGAATCCTTTGCAAACCTCAAAATTTGGCTAAAAAAACACATGTTCCTCACATTTCTGTGGCAGAAAGTTCTGGAATCTGAGAGGAGACACAAATTTCCTTCCACCCAGCGTTCCCCCACGTCTCCCGATAAAAATGATACCTCACTTGTGTGGGTAGGCCTAGCGCCCGCGACAGGATATGCCCCAAAACACAACGTGGACATATCACAGAAAACAGAGCTGTTTTTAGCAAAGTGACTACCTGTAGATTTTGGCCTCTAGCTCAGCCGCCACCTAGGGAAACCTACCAAACCTGTGCATTTCTGAAAGCTAGAGACCTAGGGGAATCCAAGGAGGGGTGACTTGTGTGGCTCGGACCAGGTTCTGTTACCCAGAATCCTTTGCAAACCTCAAAATTTGGCTAAAAAACACATGTTCCTCACATTTCTGTGGCAGAAAGTTCTGGAATCTGAGAGGAGACACAAATTTCCTTCCACCCAGCGTTCCCCCACATCTCCCGATAAAAATGATACCTCACTTGTGTGGGTAGGCCTAGCGCCCGCGACAGGATATGCCCCAAAACACAACGTGGACACATCACAGAAAACAGAGCTGTTTTTAGCAAAGTGACTACCTGTAGATTTTGGCCTCTAGCTCAGCCGCCACCTAGGGAAACCTACCAAACCTATGCATTTCTGAAAACTAGAGACCTAGGGGAATCCAAGGAGGGGTGACTTGTGTGGCTCGGACCAGGTTCTGTTACCCAGAATCCTTTGCAAACCTCAAAATTTGGCTAAAAAAACACATGTTCCTCACATTTCTGTGGCAGAAAGTTCTGGAATCTGAGAGGAGCCACAAATTTCCTTCCACCCAGCGTTCCCCCACGTCTCCCGATAAAAATGATACCTCACTTGTGTGGGTAGGCCTAGCGCCCGCGACAGGATATGCCCCAAAACACAACGTGGACATATCACAGAAAACAGAGCTGTTTTTAGCAAAGTGACTACCTGTAGATTTTGGCCTCTAGCTCAGCCACCACCTAGGGAAACCTACCAAACCTATGCATTTCTGAAAACTAGAGACCTAGGGGAATCCAAGGAGGGGTGACTTGCGGGGCTCGGACCAGGTTCTGTTACCCAGAATCCTTTGAAAACCTCATCATTTGGCTAAAAAAACACATGTCCCTCACATTTCTGCTGCAGAAAGTTCTGGAATCTAAGAGGAGCTACAAATTTCCTTCCACCCAGCGTTCCCACAAGTCTCCCGATAAAAATGATACCTCACTTGCGTGGGTAGGCCTAGCGCCGGCGACAGGAAACACCCCAAAGCGCAACGTGGACACATCCTAAATTTTGGAAAAAAAAAGAGGTGTTTTTTGCGAAATGCCTACCTGTAGATTTTGGCCTCTAGCTCAGCCGGCACCTAGGGAAACCTTCCAAACCTGTGCATTTCTGAAAACTAGAGACCTAGGGGAATCCAAGGAGGGGTGACTTGTGGGGCTCGGACCAGGTTCTGTTACCCAGAATCCTTTGCAAACCTCAAAATTTGGCTAAAAATACACATGTTACTCATATTTCTGTGGCAGAAAGTTCTGGAATCTGAGAGGAGCCACAAATTTCCTTCTACCCAGCGTTCCCCCAAGTCTCCCGATAAAAATGATACCTCACTTGTGTGGGTAGGACTAGCGCCCACGAAAGGAAAGGGCCCAAAACACAACGTGGACACATCACATTTTTTTATAAAAAGCAGTGCCTACCTGTGGATTTTGGCCTGTAGCTCAGCCGACACCTGAGGAAACCTAGCAAACCAGTGCATTTTTGAAAACTAGAAACCCAGGGGAATCCAAGATGGGGTGACTTGCGGGGCTCTGACCAGGTTATGTTACCCAGAATCCTTTGCAAACATCAAAATTTGGCCCAAAAAACACTTTTTCCTCTCATTTCGGTGACAGAAAGTTCTGGAATCTGAGAGGAGCCACAAATTTCCTTCCACCCAGCGTTCCCCCAAGTCTCTCGATAAAAATGGTACATCACTTCTGTGGGTAGGCCTAGCGCCCACAAAAGGAAATGGCCCAAAACACAACGTGGACACAACATATTTTTTCACAGAAAACAGAGGTGTTTTTTGCAAGGTGCCTACCTGTGGTGTTTGGCCTGTAGCTCAGCCGGCCCCAGGGGGGGGGGGCAGAAATGCCCTAAAATAAATTTGCCCCCCCAACCCCCACCCTCCCCCGCCGGGAGCCACCCTTGCCTACGGGGTCGCTCCCCCTGCGTGACATTGGCACCAAAAAACAAATCCCCGGTGCCTAGTGGTTTCTGCCCCCTTGGGGGCAGGTTGACCTAAACTCAGCCAATCTGCCCCCAAGGGGGGCAGAAATGGCCTAAATACAATTTGTCCCCCAGGGGAGCGACTTTTGCCTGATGGGTCGCTCCCCATCTCTAAAAAAAAAAACAAGGAAAAAAAAAAAGAAAAAAAAGAAAAATTCCCCTGGCGCCTAGAGGTTTCTGCCCTCCCCCCCCCCCGGGGGCAGATCGGACGAATAATAGGCCGATCTGCCCCCCGGGGGGGCAGAAATGGCCTAAAAACTTTTGCCCCCCCAACATCCCCCCCCCCCCCGGTAGCGACCCTTGCCTACGGGGTCGCTCCCCCTGCGTGACATTGGCGCCAAAAAACAAATCCCCGGTGCCTAGTGGTTTCTGCCCCCTTGGGGGCAGATTGACCTAAAATTGGCCAATCTGCCCCCAAGGGGGCAGAAATGGTCTAAATACAATTTGCCCCCCCCAGGGGAGCGACCCTTGCCTGATGGGTCGCTCCCCATCTCTAAAAAAAGAAACAAAAAAAAAAAAAAAAACACACAAAAAAAATTGCCCTGGCGCCTAGAGTGTTCTGCCCCCCCCCCCGGGGGCAGTTCGGCCTAATAATAGGCCAATCTGTCCCCCGGGGGGGCAGAAATGGCCTAAAATAAATTTGCCCCCCCAACCACCACCCCCCCCCGGGAGCGACCCTTGCCTACGGGGTCGCTCCCCCTGCGTGACATTGGCGCAAAAAAACAAATCCCCGGTGCCTAGTGATTTCTGCCCCCTTGGGGGCAGATTGACCTAAAATTGGCCAATCTGCCCCCAGGGGGGCAGAAATGGTCTAAATACAATTTCCCCCCCCCCAGGGGAGCGACCCTTGCCTGATGGGTCGCTCCCCATCTCTAAAAAAAGAACAAAAAAAAAAAAAACACAAAAAAAAAATTGCCCTGGCGCCTAGAGTGTTCTGCCCCCCCCCCCCCGGGGGCAGTTCGGCCTAATAATAGGCCGATCTGTCCCCCGGGGGGGCAGAAATGGCCTAAAATAAATTTGCCCCCCCAACCCCCACCCCCCCCCCCGGGAGCGACCCTTGCCTACGGGGTCGCTCCCCCTGCGTGACATTGGCGCCAAAAAACAAATCCCCGGTGCCTAGTGGTTTCTGCCCCCTTGGGGGCAGATTGACCTAAAATTGGCTAATCTGCCCCCAGGGGGGCAGAAATGGTCTAAATACAATTTGCCCCCCCAGGGGAGCGACCCTTGCCTGATGGGTCGCTCCCCATCTCTAAAAAAAGAAACAACAACAAAAAAAAAACACAAAAAAAAAATTGCCCTGGCGCCTAGAGTGTTCTGCCCCCCCCCCGGGGGCAGTTCGGCCTAATAATAGGCCGATCTGTCCCCCGGGGGGGCAGAAATGGCCTAAAATAAATTTGCCCCCCCAACCCCCCCCCCCCCGGGAGCGACCCTTGCCTACGGGGTCGCTCCCCCTGCGTGACATTGGCGCCAAAAAACAAATCCCCGGTGCCTAGTGGTTTCTGCCCCCTTGGGGTCAGATTGACCTAAAATTGGCCAATCTGCCCCCAGGGGGGCAGAAATGGTCTAAATACAATTTGCCCCCCCAGGGGAGCGACCCTTGCCTGATGGGTCGCTCCCCATCTCTAAAAAAAGAAACAACAAAAAAAAAAAAACACAAAAAAAAAATTGCCCTGGCGCCTAGAGTGTTCTGCCACCCCCCCCGGGGGCAGTTCGTCCTAATAATAGGCCGATCTGTCCCCCGGGGGGGCAGAAATGGCCTAAAATAAATTTGCCCCCCCAACGCCCCCCCCCCCCCCGGGAGCGACCCTTGCCTACGGGGTCGCTCCCCCTGCGTGACATTGGCGCCAAAAAACAAATCCCCGGTGCCTAGTGGTTTCTGCCCCCTTGGGGGCAGATTGACCTAAAATCGGCCAATCTTCCCCCAGGGGGGCAGAAATGGTCTAAATACAATTTGCCCCCCAGGGGAGCGACCCTTGCCTGATGGGTCGCTCCCCATCTCTAAAAAAAAAAAAAGAACAAAAAAAAAAAACACAAAAAAAAAATTTGCCCTGGCGCCTAGAGGTTTCTTCCCCCCCTGGGGGCAGATCGGCCTAATAATAGGCCGATCTGCCCCCAGGGGGGGCAGAAATGGCCTAAAATAAATTCCCCTCCCCCCCCAGGGAGCGACCCTTGCCTAAGTGGTCGCTCCCTTTGCGTGAAATTCACGCAAAGAAAAAACTCCCTGGTGTCTAGTGGTTTCTACCCCCCTTGGGGGCAGATTGGCCTCATCAAAATAGGCCAATCTGCCCCCAAGGGGGGCAGAAATGGGCAAAATATAATTTTCCCCCAAGGGGAGCGACCCTTGCCTAAGGGGTCGCTCCCCACCAAAAAAAAAAAAAATGAAACAAAAAAAAAAAAAATGGTCCCTGGTGCCCCCCCTGGCAGAAAAGGCCTTCCCGGAAATATGCCCCCCTGGGAGCGACCCTTGCCCAAGGGGTCGCTCCCTTTTGTCAATAACAATAAAAAACAAAAAAAATCCCTGGTGTCTAGTGGTTTCTACCCCCCTTGGGGGCAGATTGGCCTCATCAAAATAGGCCAATCTGCCCCCAAAGGGGGCAGAAATGGCCAAAATATAATTTTCCCCCAAGGGGAACGACCCTTGCCTAAGGGGCGCTCCCCACCTCAATAAAAAAAAATGAAACAAAAAAAAAACAAAAAAAAAAACAAAAAATGGTCCCTGGTGCCTAGAGGTTTCTGCCCCCAGGGGGGGCAGAAAAGGCCTTTTCAAAAAAATGCCCCCCCTGGGAGCGACCCTTGCCCAAGGGGTCGCTCCCTTTTGTCAATTTCTAAGAAAAAAAAAAAAATCCCTGGTGTCTAGTGGGGTTTCAAAAGCCGGATTGCAAGCAATCCGGCTTTTGAAACCCTCGGAGGGACTTCAAAGGGAAGGAAATACTTTTCCTTCCCTTTGAAGCCCCTCCGGGCCTCCCAAGTGATTGAAAAAGAAATGCTTTTGCATTTCTTTTTCAATCGCGCTGGAAGCAGAGCTTCCAGCGCGACGAGGGAGGCCCCTGTGACACATCAGCGTGCGCACGCGCGCTGACGTCACAGGTGGGGGTGGGGGGGGGGTCGGGGGTGGAAGGGGAAGGTCTTCCCCTTCCATCCCCGTCTTGGGGGGGGAAGAGAGGGGGAAGCGCTAGCGCGCCCCCAAGTTCCCCTGTGCCATGAACAAGATGATCTCGTCCAAGGCACAGGGGAACTGTAGCCTTGGACGAGATCATCTCGTCCAAGGCACAGAAGAGGTTAATAATACAAAAACTGGTAATAATGGCAGAGATTACATTAGTTCAGTAAATGATCTCAAAACAAACCATGAGCATATCAAGATTAATTGTTTAACCAACCACAAATTAGCACTACCATGTTGGGCTTCATGTGAAATGAATTTAGCAACACAAATTTAGAAAACTCCTAATTTGAATGTAATATACAAAAAACTATTAATGTGCAGCAATAAAATCATTAGTTGAAGCCGGTACCTGGAAAGCAAAAGAGACACAATTCACATGTAATAACATACATTACCACAAAGGTAGTAACAGCAAATGATCTGCTTCAGCTTGAGGACACTGTTAGAAACGGGGTTTCTGGTTGGCTAGGTTATGCACCTCAGCCAGGCAGAACCTACCCACTCTAGTCAGGGCAAGGGAGTTACATGTCCAAGATAACCCCTGCTCACCCCCTTGGTAGCTTGGCACAAGCAGCCAGGCCTAACCCGGAGGCAATGTGTAAAGCTTTTGCACAACACACACAACTTACGTGGTGCCAAATGTACACCACAAAGTAAGCACAACACTGAGATATGTAAAAATAAACGGTATTGCACAAAACATAATTAGACCAACATTACACATAAGTAATACCCTCCTACCTTAGCAGTTGTCAGAACGTTACACAAGTTACTAATACTCTGAAAGAATACGCAGTTGTCACATTAGAACACGTAAGTACTCAGGATTCTGCAACATAAACAGTAGTCAGGAATTGCAATAAGAATTCTATGCACTTGCAATAAATAACTCCTAAATACCCATAGAAGGAACATTAGAAAACATCTGACAAGTCACATAAATACATATCAGCAAATCATGCCCTTAAAAGGAACATTAGTACATATATGTAAATGCAGGAAAAGCAGGAGGTAAAAACATATAAATTCCCCTAGGTCCATACTTGGCTCACTGAGCCAATATATATCCCTAAAAGTACCTGGTTTCCTGTAGAAGAGGCACTCTCTGTGCCTAGAAGGGGGACAAAGGGGACCCCTGGCACTCCTGTGCGTTCAACGGGGGCCACATGGTGCTCCTGGGGGAGAGGGGCTGTCGGCACCCTCTCCTCGTAGTGAACGGACCCTTCTGGGGGCCGTGATTTTGCGGGGGGCCTGCCTCGGCCTCCGCACACCCTGTCCTTGGGGTGGCGGCCAGGTGAGGCCCAACAAACCAGTAGGGGTGAGAAGATGGGGACCTCCGTTGAGGTCTCCCCTTTCTCGATTTGAAGGAACCAATGCCCGTTTGAAAGTGAAAATGGAGCGTGTTGCTCCCAGTGCAGAGACCGGGGAAGGGGGCGCTCCCCGTGCCTTCCCTGAGTCCTGCGATGCGGCTCCCTGGAAACTCGGACCCCTCCTGGGGCCCGAGAAGGCTCTCTCCCACACCCTACGTGGTGCGCGAGTGTCCTGGGCTGTTCCTGGGCCGCCGAAGTGACTCTGAGGGAATTGGAGGCAGCTGGTGCCCCGGGGGCGCTCCCGAGAGTGGACCGTGCCCCGGGGATACCGACAGGAGCACGCTTGCTCCTCTGGACTTCTCCTCATGCCACGGGGGCACTGAAAATGCCCAGGCTGTAGCGGTGATCCTGGGGGCCTCAAAGAACGCTTTTGAAAGCGCTAAGGTCAAATCTGCAGCCCAGGCTGCGGCAGTGATTTTCTTCTGGCAGTAAAGCGCGCTTATAGAAAAGCACTTTTATGGGCACCAGAGAGCTCTCCCAAGGCGCTACACAGCCGAGGCAGCACTCCTCATGCTGAAGTGTGTTTTCAGAGGTCAGGGGCCACAGCACCCTGCCTCTGGAGACAACAGGTGAGGAAGGGGGGTGCAGAGCTAGAGAGCCCAGCAGCAGGTCAGCACAAGGGTGTGCAAGCACATCAGCAGCCGTCCATGGTGGTCCTGGTGAGTCCTTTCAATAGTGTCCTGTGTCCAGCTCCAGGTAAGGTTTCTGGAGTCCAAAGTGATGTCCACTGATGTCTAAATTGTGGGAAAAATTCCCCTGTACTTATACTAGGGTTACAGTGTGTTTTACAATGGGGAGGAGAGGGGATTCCAGCCAGTTACAACTGGTTCTGGAGTGCTCTTTCTCTCCTCCAGTACAGGCTCCGAACATCAGTGGGGGGTAAATGACCCTATTGTGAGTGGCCAGGGCATAGCCTTTACAAATGCAGGTGTGCCCCGCCTCCCCCTTCTCTCAGCCCAGGAAGGCTATACAATATGTAGATGCACCTCTGTGACACATCCACCCTCCCTGTATTCAGGCTGTCTGAAAAGTATGCTCAAAGCCCCAACTGTCAGTCTGCCCAGACGTGGATTGGAGGCAAGCTGCAAAACACCAAAGTCATAAGCACAGATAAATGTGCACTTTCTATAAGTGGCATTTCTGTGATAGTAATAAAAATACACCTACACCAGTAAGCAGCATTTCTCACCACTATCACAACCATACCAAACATGCCTACGCTACCCCTCATAAATCAGACAATACCCCTTGCACATACGGCAGGGCATTTCCAATGCAATCCTATGAGAAGGCAGCACTCACAGCAGTGAGACACCAAGTTAGGCTGTTTGTCACTATCAAGACAGGCCATGCAATCATGACTCATGTCCTGCCTTCTACATACATGGCATCCTGCCCAAACTGCTAGCTAGGGCGTACATTAGGGGGGACTTACATGTAATGAAAGGGGAGTTCTGGGCCCGGCAAGTAAATTTAGATGCCAGGTCCCTGTGGCAGAAATCTGCGCACACAGGCTCTGCGCTAGCAGTCCTTAGATAGGTTTGACAGGCTACTTCAGTGGGTGGCGCAAGCAGCGCTGCAGGCCCACAAGTAGCATTTACAAGGGACTTATAGATAAATTAAATATGTCAATTAGGTATAATCCTATCATACCAATTTTGTGAGGGAGAGCACATGCACTTTAGCACTGTTAGCAGTGAAAAAGTGCTCAGAGTCAAAACGTCAGCCAACAAAGGTCATAAAATAAGGGAGCAAAAAGCGAAAAGTCTGGGGAATGACCTTGTAAAAAGGCCAGGTCCAACAGACACCATCAGTTATGTCATCAGAAGATTTAAACTTCTCAACAGCTAGTCTCGAACTCTCAGACTCGAACCTCATCTGCTCTCCAACTCAACGAATAATCTCTAGAAGAAGTGCGTGCGCCTAATCATCCTACCCCGGTTGTTATACTAAATTCTAATTAACTCCTGATTGGTCAGTCTATGGGGTGGTTTCATTTCAGCCAATCAACAACTAAGTTGATGACCTAAACAAATCTACGCTAACTATAACATTTTCTTTCATTGTATCTCTGCTTCTTACGTCTCGTCTGTAGCTCCATTGTCTCATCACCTCTTGAGTATCTTGTTCTCAGGAAGAAATGTTTACCATTTTTTTTACTTTCATCCTTGAGGAAAGACCAGATATTAGTAACATTTCTCAAACAATAGGACATTTCAACTTACGCAATGCTTGGTTAATACACGACCTTGTAAGACATAACACTGCAACCCACCAGGGGTAGCTGTGGATACGTCTACACAAACTTCGAAAACACTTATTTTGAAAACTCTGAATCCTGGCAAATAACCACAGCGTCTGAATATTATTTTGCTTAGCCAAGAACAGAAAAACTAAAATTTCAAAAGTTTCTCATTGTACACGCTAGTTCATTACACATTTTTAATATGAAGATCATTAATAAACACATTGGAAAATGTACGCTCTCACAGAACTGTGCAAAAGGATTATTCCAACTGCTCCATGGTAGCCAAGTGCTGCTCTGCCAAGGTGGTATTTGCTGTGTAAGGTCATAATGAGGGACTATATTTTTGGACCACAATATTTGTTATTCAATATTTTGTGCAAACGCCTTTGTAAGATCTGCCAGCCTGTCCATTGATTAAAGTAGGTCCACAGGTAAGTTAGACTTATAAAACCTGTGGACGTTTGATCATTTACTTACTAATAGGGCACGAAAGCACATCATGGGCCCCATCACTTGACCCCAAATGTTCTCTAAGGAAGAACATACAAACTGTTCTTTGGAGTTAAAAGCTTGCGTACTTCTTAATCTGGTATGGCAGAAGGGATAACACAAATATTGTAACGTGGCCCATCACTTTTAAAGATTGGACATATCTGTCTGTTTTACACAGTCTCCTGTCTCTTGTTCTGATCCCTTACAAACCCATATCTTCATGAATTGTTTGTAATGCCACAAAGAGCACTAGCGCAAATTCTATAGTCTCTTTTTATGTTTAGAATCACAAGAATTCTAAAGTTTAGTGTTTAATGCTCACACACTGCAAAATAAGACAGCTCGACCATATCAACCTATACCGACATTACTTCATAAATCATTAACCTGTTCGGTGTTAGTTATGTGTGTATTGGGTTGTTCAAATCTATATGCAAATAGAAACTAATTAGCGTTGGAATCCATAGTTTCTAACTGAGCGACAAGATTTATCATTACATTGTATTCCCCTGAAAAAACGCCTCCAATCCAAACTAGCAATATTCTAGTGATAACATGCATGGGTAAAAAGATGCAAAGCTCATGCTAATGACTGCCATAGAATATGCTAGAAGGTAACAGACCACACTCACCATCTCTAAATAGCACTAGAATGCTCAAAAATAGCAATAACGCAACTCTGGACGGTACTTCCTTCGAGCCCCTGTACCACCTACACTATAGTACTTTACATGTCATACATACCGAAAATGCCATCAGGGAATAACTTTTAGCATAGGTAAACCATTGCATGTCTAACCTCATGTTCTTCTGGGCTTTAAGTAACTGATCAGCCCTATCACTATTTTCTGCCTAAAGATAAACTGCCCAAACCTGTCCATTCCGAAGAGATTTAGAGCAGCTCCTTCTCTGTCTCAGCCTAGTCTTACTTTGACAATGACATTGCCCAATTTTCATAGGCTATTAGTTGTTTCGTCTGCATCAGTGATGTTCTGAGGTATTTCACTTTGAAGCTCCTACAGATTCTGATCGGTTGTGATGTTTTAGTAGAGACATATAGACATACCCAGGTTTACGGCCTTAGAATTTCCTTATTCTGCCAGTCCAGTTCAATTCAGCATCATTCTGTTTCCATTGTTGTAATAATGCTCCTTCATTTAACGGATTCTTACAAAACTTGGTGAGTTAGTTGCAAAGCCCAGAAACAGCTAGATCCTTTTGACATCTATTGATGTGGGCTTTTCCTCAATTATATTTACTTCATTAGTGTTCGATCTGAGACCTTTGGCTGACATGGTTGAACAATGTACAGCGATCATTTTTCTCAGGTCAGGTTATTTCTTCTGGTTCAACTTTCATATCTCTTTTTCACCAACTTAAATAGTTTTGCATCAAGGTCCTGCTTGGCTTCCTTCAATAACTGCAAAATCATTAAGAATGATTTTAACACGAGCCACCTTCTCCTGATAAGGGGGCTCATTTATGAGTTTTTACCTCAGGGAAGTGCAGCAGGTCACTTTGCTTCATTGCCTTGCATCAAAAGTAAAGGACAGGAATGTGCTGTATTAATGGAGTACGGTACATTCCAGTTTTTTCTGTCTGTGCTGGCGCACAAATTGGTGCCTAGCGCCAACATAGGCTCCTTTGCACCATGGTGCAAGGATGTCTGCTTTGTTGGTACAATTGTTTTTGTGCAAGAAGGGACACCTTCCTGCACAAAAACAATAAATGGAGGCATTTTCCTCTTTCTGTGTGTGCTGCAGAATGCACCACACATAAAAAGAGTAAAAATGACGAGAAATAAAGATAGTTCTCCTTGTTACACCTCCCAGGGGAGACCCACAGTTTAATTCATTCCCAGGTTTACCGATCCTTGTAAATCTGTGAATGAGTCAAAACACATGGGTGTGGGGTGGGAAAACCCACAACAATGCCCGTCAAATGCCTTATTGACAGAGATTATGGCAACGCAGTGCTTTGCACTACCTTGCCTTTATCCATATATAAGAGGCCATGAAAAACTATGCAGTGTGGCTTCACATCGCCTCATAGATATGACTGAGAGGCCTGCGCCACCAAAGTATCATAAAAAGTGACACTCCAGTGGTGCAGGTCTCTTGTAAATGAGGCCCTATAGTTGTACTAGAATACCTCTGCAGCAGATCTGACACTCATGGTTTGCAGTACCTTTGGTACCAATCACATGCACTGGCTAATGTTAACAAAACTTAGATTCTTCGTTTGATTCAACATCTAAATAATGTTGTTTTTTTGATGCCCTGTTCAGTCTCTTAGGGTTGATGCAGGTTCTTAATTTCCCTGATATTATTTTCACTACCTTTCCAGTCCATGCCTCTTTCTACTGCAGATTTTTTTATTAAGAGTTGACTTTCTAAACTGCCATGCTCCTTCATAGGTTTCTCGTACTGAATGGCCTACTTACTTGGGCAGTCTGAGCTTTCTTGCATCTCTAATATTCCCCTGAATAGGCTCCATCTAGAAAGCACAGACAACACATAACGCTAAATTCCTCTCCACATCTTCACTGTTGAAGTGGGTTACATCTGTTACTCCTCGACATCTGCCTCCAATCTTTTGTCCTCCAAAATGCTTCTTTTGTTTCCTTATAGTCTGCCCTAGCTCACTTTATCAGACTGCCTTGATGTGATATTTTCGAGGACCTATACAACATGTACTTCCTCTGGCTTTTTACTTCATAATACTACAAGTGCCAGCCCTGGTGGCTTCACCTTCCACTGGAAGATTTCTTTCAGTGTTACTTTTGAAGACCTGTTAAAGCTGTTGCATTAATGTTGTGGACCTACAGCAGAAGAAGAGATTTCACTTTCTAATACTGGAAGTACTTGTCTTGATCAGTAACATCTTTGGTGTCAAAGGCCTCAGGAAACATTGAAGGTGACATTGTCTATGCTCAGCCAATACACCACTCTGAACACCCCAAGTTAGCAACCATGAGCTATTGGAACAGCCACAGATCTCCATGCAAACTTGGCTTGATCTACTCATGGACACTTTGAGCCTTAATTAGAGGTTAGCAGATGGGATAATTTGTCAAAAAGTGACAAATATCCCATCTGAATTAATACAAGTGTCATAGGATATAATATAATGTGCTTGTAATACAGCAGACAGGACACTTGTGATAAAGGATCCCTTACACCAACTCCAAATAAGGCCTTTAGATACTGCCAACTTTTATGAGATTGCAGAAGGAGCTGAGTAAAAGAGTTCAACAAATGTTAAGGGGCATATTTACAAGGTCCTTGCGCCACTTTGAACCGCCCTAGTGTCATTTTTTATGCTAAGGCAGTGTTAAAAAGGCCTTTTTCAAACACCATATTTAGAAAGTGGAGCAATGCATGCATTGCACCACTTTTTAAACACTTGCGCCACTTTATGCCTCCATCAGGCATAGTGTATGCAAGGGGCGTTCCGACACAGGGAAGCCCGAAAAAATGGTGCAGTGAAATTTACATTTCATTGTGCCATTTTTTCTGAAATTTTAAAGCCTCCTCAGGTCAGGCGTTAAAGCAAAGCACCCATACTAACCAATGGGACTCCCTGCTCTTTACTGCACTAGTGTCAACATTTTGTGACGCTAGTACAGCAAAGCACCATAATAGTGTCAAAGAGTGTGACGCTATTGTGCTAATAACTGCTATGGTGCACCATATTATAAATATGGCACAACCATAGTGTCGTAAGTGGCGGTAGGAGGACACATGCTCCACTTTCTTCTAAATCTTCCCCTTAGTATTTTTGCTTAATCTATGCAACTCAATTAAAATAATCACTTCAAGGCTTCCAGCATGTGTTTCTGTACACTTATCTATCCATATTAAAGTGGTGTTCAACCAAAACATCTCAGTCATAAGAAAAATCAAAAAATGTGGTGCACTTGCCTAAATGCCTAAATCTAAATGCTTCTAAATGAAATTAGGCACAAAAGGTTCTCCCATTCTATTTCCATATTTGATTGTGATCTCAATAGCAGTGTTGCAGGCCAAATGCTGGCTTTTACATGAAAGGTTATGCACCTTATCTAGGATTAGCACCATTTCATCATCTGTAGGGTCCTGAAACTCTAGAGAAATTGGCAGTACTGTGCAGTAAGAGCATTTTGGTTTAGGGACAAGGTTGAAATGGATACAATAATTCCACTTAGTAACATTAAGAAGCTTACTATGCATTCCTCCATGTCTCCCCTCAAAAGACTACAGAAAAATAATTTTCACCTATGAATTATGCTACCCTAAACGTAAAAATACTATTTATCTTAAAGTGTATATTTTACATTTTTTATCCATTATATTGTGGTAACTAGCATTTGTTACCATTCACAGAACTAAAAGATACGCAAAATGCTTTTGAACTGCATGACCTCTGGTGAGATGTAACGCTGAAATATTACTAATGAATATTCACGTATTTTGAATGTTAAATCTGCATAGAAAATGAGTTAATATAGAAAAATAATACACGCATGTGAAAATGTGCCTACTTGAGTTACCATCAATAATCACGAAGTGTACTTATTAACAGATTATTAATATAAAAAGTTGTGCTCAGGTTTGGATTAATGTAGTAGTATGTCATATTAATGGTTATGTATTATGTATTTGCTTATTAATCAAAGGCCTTAATTTAGCAAGTTCTTGGACCTAGTTGCACGGCGTCATGTTAAGTTGCATTGCTCAGACGAATCATAAAATGGCTGCTTAGAGAATTCAATTGTAATTTTTCATTGGGTTGGCCATATGCTAGGAGTTGAAATTCTTTCCCATGAGAACTGCTTGCTAGAAATTGTTGTACTAGCTTTGTTTAACTTGGTGTGTGTAAAGGCGAGGTTCCCAGAAGAGGACAATGGAAGCACTGACTGGAGTATAAGCTGATTCAATTTTGTTCCCTGACAAGTACAACAACGGGAACAGGAGAAGAGGTGCCAATCATCAACATGTGAACTATGGTTTAGAGAATGATTAGATTTGAGGTTCTACTTTCATTAGACTAAACGTAAACCTACGATTCTTTGACCAATAGCAATGTAGACGAAACGTAAACCTACGATTCTTTGACCAATAGCAATGTGGGAAGTAGCTTTAGGGAATCAAACTTAGCCAGACTGCACAGAGAGAAGAGAAGCCACTCCTCTTTATTTTCCTAACCATTCTGTGAGGAGACGTGCTTAACTTTTCTTAACTTTGTTGCCCAGAAGCGACATTCTATTATGCCCATTCTTGTGACATTTCTATCTTGAACTCTATTGCTGAACTCCGATGGTTTGCTGACCGAACAGATGTCCAATTGACAAAGACTGTTACCGCTTGCGAAACCAAATTGAGGCAAAGTATATGACGATATTACTGATTAATATATCTATACCTTGTTTTTAGGTGCCAACCGCAAATTTTGATAAGAGCTTTCCAAATTTGCGTTGACTAAATAGTTTTGCATGAAGCCCGAACATGCTATTCTAGCCAGAAGAATAGTTAGAATACTCACTGATGATGCTTGCTAAATATTAACAACAGTTGATGTCTTTTCTTTGCTGAAAGTAAATGTATACCATTTCTATTGCACAGTTATTCTTTCTTTTGATTTGTACTGTAAATCTAGAATGAGTGGTGACCCACACTTTGATTAAATTGAGATTCCTTAGAAGATTTGGTCAACCATGCTTAGCATTTGATTCTGAGATTAATTATGTGATATTTGCAGTGTTAACATAGGGAAATAAACATTCAGACTTTTACATAAAGGTGTGGTTATTCATGCCAGGGGGTCATGGTGCGTGGAAATTATTGACTTGCAAGTTTATTGATTTTATTGATTGGGATTGCTATTGATTTGTATTGAAACTGGGTCTTATGGTCGGAACTACTCTAAGCGCAGTCAAAAGGTCCATCGAACCTTTAATGCATTCCTTATAATCTAATGATAAGAAACTAAATAAGGTCAGACGCGCTACAGTGATGGTAGCAGAATATGATGGTTAGTCTCCTAAGAGCCCATCATAAAGGCTCGTACAAGGTTAGTCCTCTAAGGTAAAAACAATTTGCAGAAATTTTGGATTTTCAGATCCGATGATACAAAGTGGAGAGAAAATGTATCCCTAAATACCTAGAATGACTTTCCCAAAACCTCAGAGCTTGCCAATGGTTGTTTGAGGATGTTCTTGAAGTTCTAGTGATAGTGGATCTGGTGAGTCCTATGTGCACTAGGACAGACCCACTGATCAGCTGAGAGTGAAATTTGCAGGTCGAATTTTGCTTGCGAATCAGGGAAACTGAGAAAGAAAGAGTAGCTGCTAGAGAGAAACGCTATCACTGAAAAATCTGTAAGGTTTTTGAAGCAATTGTTTTACTCTCTCAGCAGTAAATGGACAAATTGGGTTTTGATTTTGTTTAGTGCTTGCAGTAATTTTGCTTTAGTTGAGTGTGAATCTGAGGTTAGGAGAGTAAGCTGCAAGACTTTGTCAGCCACTGTACCTGTGAGTGTGACGTCACTGGAGCCGTGCTGGGATAGGATGGTCAGTAGAAAGATTGCGCACGTATTGGCGGCCAACCATGAAGCACAACTGGCGGAGAAGGTTGGTGAAGGGGATTCTGGGATTGAAAGTCACTTTCTGATTTGATTTAGATTTAAATAAAGGTCACAGAAATGAAGTTTTTCAAAGCCCTAAAGAGTGCCTTAAGGGGAGTTTACGTATATTACAACGAGAATAGGAGATATTGCACTTACAGAAGGTACACCTGCTTACATTGTAATTGAAGAGAAGGGTGCTGCGCCATGAATTTTGCTGAAACAGTGGTGCAAAGTGACAGAGAAAGTAGCATATTTTTCAGCTACTTTGGACCCAGTTGCAGGAGCTTTACCAGGCTGTTTGAGTTCAGTCACTGCCGTTGTACAGAGCCTCGCCTAGTGTGAAGGCAATGTGATTGGACATCCCCTTACTATAATGGTCCCTCACTCCATTGAGGTTTTACTTACACGGAAAAAGACACAGTACCTGACAGGTGCCAGGCTGACTCACTATGAAACAAGCATCCTGGGGTCCCTGAATGTATCATTGAAAAGATGTACAGTGCTTAACCCCGCAACCTTACTCCCCAATGAAAATGTTGAAATTTAAAAATTGGAAGATATTGAGCATGATTGTCTTGAAGTAACTGATCTGTGCACAAAACCAAGACCAGATATCAGAGACACCCGATTGAAAGAAAATGACTAAATTATCTTTGTTGATGGTTCCTGTCTAAGGAACAATACAGGAATATTGAAAGCTGGATATTCTATGTGCACGATTTCTGGTATACTTGAAGCGTCTTGGCTTCAAGGAGTATACTCCGCACAAGTAGCAGAACTGGTAGCCCTTACTAGAGCATGCCAT
Source organism: Pleurodeles waltl (assembly GCF_031143425.1). Classification (NCBI taxonomy): domain Eukaryota; kingdom Metazoa; phylum Chordata; class Amphibia; order Caudata; family Salamandridae; genus Pleurodeles; species Pleurodeles waltl. The sequence continues at coordinate 681,655,132 of NC_090449.1, read as the reverse complement.
GTTTCTGCACATCTTAAAGTTACCATCTATACGTATACTCAGCATGGATTTAGAATAGTTCATGGCTTTGGCCAGTTGTGGTCTCAGAGAGGTTTCCTGTCCTCTTCTGGTTCACCAGTAAGGCATGGGGAGTTAATTCAGGAGCTGTTGCAAGCTATTCAAATGCCTGAAAAGATTGCCATGGTAAAATACAGTGCACACCTGAAATCACAAGATTTTGTGACAATGGGAAATGGATATGCGGATCAAGTCGCAAGGTTTTGCGCATTGAACTTTATATCATTCAAGGATAAATGGGAATTGTTAACTGAGGAAGATGAGATATGTCCAAGTTATGCATTACATGTTACAGATACCTTGGAAGAGCTGAAAACATTGCACAATAATGTTGATGGGGAAGAGAAAAGGTCATGGGCCAAATTTAAATGTGTACAGTGTCAGGATGAACTGTGGATCACAGAAGAAGGTCAACTGGTATTGCTAAACAGTTTGTTGACTGAAGCATTTTGCCATTGCTGCATCATTTGCCAACCAATGAACGTGGTGTCAAGTTGAGCCACATTGGAAGAGCAGGAGGTCCACACAGCAGAATGAAGATGGATTTTATTGAAATGCTTGTATGTGGAGAATTAAGATATGTGTTGATGATTGTCTGCATCTTTAGTCATTGAATTGAAGGTTATCCTACACGAAGAAATGACAGTCTCACAATAGCGAAATTACTGCTTAGGGAACTGATACCACGTTTTGGGTTTCCGATCTCTTTAGAATCAGATAGAAGAAGTCACTTCAACAATGAATTAATTAAATTACTATGTTCAGCTTTAAACATTGAGCAGAAGTTGCATTGTAGTTACCGTCCTGAAGCATCATGACTTGTGGAACAGATGAATGATACCTTGAAATCAAGAATGGCAAAAATGTGTACGTCTATGAATCTGAAATGGCCCGACATACTGCCATTAGTTCTGATGACAATGAGAAACACACCCGGCAGATAGACAAGACTGTTACCGCATGAGATCCTCATCGGCCAAGCAATGAGGTTGACAAGGGTTCCTGCAAATGTTCTTGTGAACATAACAATGATATGGTGTTGGACTGCTGCAAGAGTCTGGCTGATGTGTTCGCTCTTTTTCTCATCAGGTGGAAGCCACCACAGTGCAACCATCTCAAGATTAAGAACACAACCTGAGAGTGAGTGACTGGGCTGTGATCAGAAAACACATGAGGAAGACACGTCTGGAGCCTCAGTGGAAAGGCTCTTTCCAGGTAGTTTTTATCACTACCACAGTTGTGAAGTGTGCTGGAGTTCTGAACTGGATCCACACAAGCCAAATGAGAAAAGTGAAAGTGGCATGTCCTTCAGACAATGAAGAAGAGTTGTTGAGAGCACCAACAATGACCAGACCAACCTCAGAGCCGGAAAGAAGAGAAAAAGGAACAGAGACCGGATCTGAACAAATCGCGAACGGTTCAACCACTCCTGTGAGAGACGAAGGAGAAGATATACAGGAAAGTGAACCAATCTCATTTGAGGCAGCAGGGGAGTCTAGTCAGAGGAGGGCTCTCCCAGAAGTAGACAATCTTGAGAGACAAACAGAGCAAATGACACACCCCAAGAGGGAAGGAGTTGAGGCAGATCAAAGTCACGGTGGTCTGACTCCTCCTGAACCAGTTGCAGGTCCGTCAAGAGAAAGTCCTGCAGAGCAAGCAGAAGTTATAAGTTCAATACTGAAAACATCATTTGACTAAAGGTCCACTAAAAGGAGATAAGTGGATGGAGTTACAAGCAAAGAGAAGGGAAGCAACTGTAGTAACAACTATTGAGGAGGAAGTAGATACGACAATGAGAGAAGATCCGAGTGAAGGAGAGTTAAATGGAGATAGAAAGTTGAAAAGAAAGCGAATTGCAAGTCGAAGGTGCGCTGGTCCTGAATGGCGTATGCAACAACAAGTGAATGGCAAAAGGAATGTTTGTCTTTTTCTTTTTATCAAGATATTCCAGGTCAATATTTTGGCACTTGAGAGAAACAAATGAACTGAACTGTTAAAACTATTCGCTGAAAGAAGTGTAAAGAAGAAAAAGAGACTATTGAAAGCAACCGAAAAAGGCTTTTTGGTAACCTGAGTTGACAAGCTGCTGAACCGATTTTGACAAATTACCTATTTTTGACAAAAGGATCCATGGAAATAATACTGAAAGCTGTAAATAATTGTTGAAAGAAGATTGAAGATTTTTTTTATTTTTTTTACTTTTGCTGCATAGTTATTATTTTTCTCTCCTACTTTCTGATTAATTTACAGATTATGAGCAACATTAGCCAGCAATGTAGGAATAATACGTGCTGTAAGTACGTGGGTATTGGTTTAGCGATTGTATGTATGATATTGTGTCTGGTATAAGCTGAGGAAGCTGTGCCCGCTGAATTGCACACCATACGTTTGCCCCTTAGGTTTTATTTAAATCAGTAGGAGCTGGATAGGAGTTCCTCATTAGGCATCTACCTTAGCAAGCATACAACAACTTTTCTCTGGTCCCTTAGAGGCAGATAGAGATTCAGACATTACGAACAATTAAAGTGAAATATTGGACAATATCTGGGTCTGGTGTAACTGATTCAATACAAGATCCCAACTCTTGCTTTTTTTGTGTCAGATGGAGCATTGTCCATGTGGCCTGAAAGATACAGAGTTGTGAAACCTATTCACTGAGGAGCTGTCCTTGAACCATGTGCTTTCAATGCAGCCCTTTGCTAGAACAATTATAGCACAAGTCAAATCAAGATGGAGGACATCTTTCTATTTTGAAACACTTTGGTATTTTGACCTGGTTAGTAACTCATGATCCAAATGATGGCTACTCAACAGATTTACTTTTTTCCTACCCCAATTTTTTTAATAGTTCACCCCAGAAATACATAAGTGGGAATTCTTCAAATGCTCTCTGATTATCATCCACCCAGAAGAATAAACACAAATGATCATAGAACTCGAAAACATGATATTCATGTTATAACAGATTTTAATGCAAAGGAACATGCCCAGCTACCTACAAACCTCCTTCAGCACATGGCCCTCTCTTCAATCTGCAGAAGTCATTGTTGAACACAAACCAATGGAAATACTTACTAGACTTCAAAGTTGAGCTGCCGATCTAGAGGAAAAGTCAATCCCTTCAAAAGTTAGATTAGGTGTCTCTGAACAACTACCTGTTATCCATACATAGGCCCATATTTATACTTTTTTTGCGCCACATTTGTGTCATTTTTTTAGCACAAGTAGCGCAAACTTGCAAAATATAATTGTATTTTGTAAATTTGCGCCATTTTGGCATCAAAAAGCATCACAAATGTGGCGCTAAAAAGGTATAAATATGGGCCTTAGTGTGCTAGGTCTCCAGTCTTCCTTCAGTCATTACATTTTACCAGAGGTCGTACATTTGCACTCTATGCAGAGATTAAAAGTGTGCCTTCTTCAGAGGAGCATTTTATATTCATAGAAAACGTCTCTGTCAGAGATGGCACAGACATAACACTGCTGGTGGTTTGAAAACAAGGGTGCTCTGTATGTTAAACCATGGCCAGTGACTAATTGAAGAGCTATTTCAACAGGGAAAATTTGTTTGTTAAAGGAGTTAGGGCTTGACATTGAATGCGCGCAGCTTTGCTTTACCACAAAGTCTCTGGGAAAAGAAAGTGAAAGGGTGGTCATTTTCTGGTGGTCAAACTTTGGTGGTCACATATTGTATAACATTTAATATGGTTTATATAATTTCTGCACTGCAAAGCATTTGAGTAGAGTGCATCTTTGGATAAAACATTTAATCAACATTTTATGAATATCTTTTTGAAACGTTTTACAAGCATTATTTTGTAAAATCATTTTGTATATTCTTTAATGTAGTGTTTAGAATTCATTTAATCTGGAAGTATATTTGTGTTTTATTAATCTGGTTTGAGTTATGGCCTACACATATGATTGTTTTTTTATAGTTCACTTTCAGTGTGGAGTCGTTTTTCTTAAATATTTCTTTTGAGATGCAGGTTTTCGGAGTGGAGTCTAGAAGAAGCTTATTGTGCGTGAGAGATTAGAAAGCCTAGGACAAACTCTGCAAGGATGAAGAGAGAAGTGTTCCCGAAGCTTAGCAGTCGTAACTCTTTTGAACTTGCTGAGACAAAAGAGTATCAAGATTGGATGTATCAGGAGTTTGAATTTTGTATCTTCCAATTAATTTTAATTCGGGTTTCAATCATGAAGTTTCGACTGTGATGTCATCGTCTTGGTAAATTGTGATTTGAGGAAGGTTTAGTTAGTGAGAGATTCAGACCCTTTACTATTATTAGAGCTGAATGTGCACTCCTTTACTTTAAGTTCTTAATAAAACCCTTTTAACCCTCTGAATTGACTCTGAATGTTATTATGTGACATTTGTGTGTACAGAAATTGTTTAATGAATTTGATAACGGTTACTCTTCATCCCTCGGAACTGAGAAGCAAAAATTCATCAGGCCCCAGAATTAGTGAAAGGGCCCCAGGCTCTATCAGATGATAGTAGTAACAGATGGTTCTCTTTCGAAAGTGGAAAGAACAGGAACTTGCTCTGATGTATGTAGTCCCCAGTCCCCAATTTCCAGTGTCCATGCCCAGAGATGGAAAATCGGCAGAGTCACAGAACAGCGGAAGAGAGTTGGTATGGCGGCAGACTACTGAGTATTAACGGGTAGCAGAGTGCAGCATTTCATGATTAGATTGAGGTGATTGTGAAGTTGGATGGTGTTTTGCGGAGATATTTTGAATGTTGTGTGAGTGTGGTGATTTATTGAAAAGTTGAAATGGCTATCGGGTCCGGCGTGGCTTAAGATCCTGAGTTAATTTAAAAGGTGCAGAAGACACCATATTGTAGTATCTGCTGAAAATTTGTGGTCATTGTGGGATGTCAACAATAGCCCGGATAAATTAGAAGTTCACTTTGTGTGAATGTGAGAGAATTGGTATACTGGATATTATTGCACAAAGAGAAACTCTACTGGTTCAGATGTTACTCCGCTGGGCGAAGTCTATCAGAAGTGACTGCAACTTTCTTGTGTGTTTGAAACTGTTAATTCCTTACTAAAGCAGGCACAGGTTTCTTGCATTGTATTTTGTATGAGTTTGTTGCTTTGGAGAAAGTGTGTGCATCTTGTAAAGAAGGGGGAACTGCTACGAGAAGCAAGGTCTACGTCTCAGTGTGCCGTGCTGGTATAGGTTGGTTGGTGTGGTAGTGGGTTGCCATTGGTGGGTGATGTTATGGTGTCAAAGTAAGCCTCAGCAAGGCCTACTAGTGCAAAGGGTTCACCCTTCACTGCACAAAGTCCTCAGACATATAGGAAGAAGTTGGCACAGAAACTGAAATAAAAGACAAAGGGGGTCATTCCGACCCCCGGCGGGCGGCGGGCGGCGGGCACCGCCCGCCGGGCGGAGACCGCCAGAAGACCGCACCGCGGTCAAATGACCGCGGCGGTCATTCTGACTTTCCCGCTGGGCCGGCGGGCGACCGCCAAAAGGCCGCCCGCTGGCCCAGCGGGAAAGACCCAGCAACAATGGAGCCGGCTGAGTTGCTGGGGTGCGACGGGTGCAGTGGCACCCGTCGCGATTTTCAGTGTCTGCCAAGCAGACACTGAAAATCTTGCTGGGGCCCTGTTAGGGGACCCCTGCACTGCCCATGCCAGTGGCATGGGCAGTGCAGGGGCCCCCAGGGGCCCCATGACACCCGTTCCTGCCAGCCTCTTCCTGGCGGTGTAAACCGCCAGGAACAGGCTGGCGGGAAGGGGGTCGGAATCCCCATGGAGGATTCCTTTGGCCAGGGGAAAACCGGCGGCAAACCGCCGGTTTCCCTTTTCTGACCGCGGCTTTACTGCCGCGGTCAGAATTGGCCAGGAAGCACCGCCAGGGTCAGAATGACCCCCAAAGGCCCTCATTCCAACCCTGGCGGTCTATGACCGCCAGGGTGGAGGTCGCCGGAAGCACCGCCAACAGGTTGGCGGTGCTTCATCTTCATCACCGGGTCCGGCGGTTTCCTGTCGGATTACACCCGGCTGGGAGAATCCTCCATGGCGGCGCTGCAAGCAGCGCCGCCATGGGGATTCCGACCCCCTTCCCGCCAGCCTGTTTCTGGCGGTTTTCACCGCCAGAAACAGGATGGCGGGAACGGGTGTCGTGGGCCCCCCTAACAGGGCCCCAGCATGATTTTCACTGTCTGCATAGCAGACAGTGAAAATCGCGACGGGTGCAACTGCAACACCGCCGGCTCCATTCGGAGCCGACTTCAATGTTGCAGGGCCTTTCCCGCTGGGCCGGCGGGCGCTTCCTGCAGGAAAGTCTGAATGGCCCCCGCGGTCTTTTGACCGCGGAGCGGCCAATTGGCGGTTCCCGCTTGGCGGGCGGCACCCGCCGCCCGCCAATGTAGGAATGACCCCCAAAGTTTATTAAACCTCAAGAGGTGGTACTACAGTTCAAACAGCACCCTTCGGCAATGTTTGAAGTAGCACACTGAACTAAGAGAGCATGGTCCTTTTATACCCAACAGGAAGGAGGGGCTAACAGTTTTCAAGGACTAGTAGACACATTACTGTCTGTTATTAATTACTAACAGCTGCAGACCTTACTGGGCATGTGCGAAAGTGGTAGATGCTAAATATGACTTGTCACTAGACATATTTTCAAGAGTAGTTAACAGGAAGGTAGGACAGAGCACATGGGGAGCACATGGCAGCATGTGGCAGAGATAATGGCTGCCATGAATACAAAAGGATTCAGCGAAATGTTCACAATAGTTGCTAAACACAGGCTGTCTTCTGCTAATGCTTTATGTAATCGCTACTAAATTACAACAGACGACCCTTTCAGCATTAGCGGAAGTCATTCGTCTTTCTGGGATAATCTAAATATTCATCTTGTATATTTGTGCTCATCATTTCAGTTATTTCCTTATGTGTTGTGCTTTCATTTCTGTAATATTTCTTTTAGTAGGCATACAAACAGTAATACACATGGAGCAGAACATTGGACCACACTGAATATAGATGCAGCATGTGAAAAATATTGCAATCATTACACACAGGATAGTCAGTAGCTTGCAGCCCCAGACGGAAACAAGAGCCCAAAACCTTCCAGAAAAAGTCCAAGTACCAGTCTCTGTGTGAATGTCTGCAGCAATTGTATGCAATTTAGATATTGCATCATATACTGAAGGTGGGTGATCTGGAATGAAAATGCAGCAACTACTACCGATGATGCGACATGCACCACCTCGATCAGCTAAAATCACATCTAGTACCATACGATTTTGGAGCGCTACAATCCTCGCAATTTGGAGCTCCTCTGTAATATTCCCAAGTGCCAAAGCTGCCTGATTGGTAACAGCTTCCACAACCCTAGTCAATCGTCTCACTTTCCTACTGTTTAAGGCAGCACCCACAAAGAAGAACAACCCTAAATTAAAATCAATATATTGTTTCAGGCTAGTGTCCGTTTGGTCTACCTCATTTGTACTTATTGTCCTTTTATATCTATTTTTAATGATGTCATTGAACAGTTTAAAATCTTGGTGATATGATGCAGGTGCCAAAAACACAGGGGGTAATAGAAAAGATACATAACACACACCTGACCACCCAACAGGTAGTTGGTAATATCCATAGTTACCACAAACAAAATATGTATTATGTGAAACTGTAAAACTACTATTATTTACACCCTCAATAGTTAAAATCAAGGTACAATCGCTTATCCCCACTGGAATTCGCCCAATGCTATGTATACATAAATCTGCTTTAGTTTTTGCAACAGAAATCACAAATTGTTCTTTCTTGTCAGAGTCTCTTATATTTGTGAAGACTTATGGTATTGAAACATTGTCCGGTTGATACTCTTCCCATTCCCATTTAGTTCTTTTGGCTTGGGGATACCCATCTTAGTCTTGGTAGCATACTTTATTAAGGCGAAAAAGACGTCCGCCCTCTGTACGTTTTCCAAATGCAAACAAAAGCATATACCAAGCTTGACAAGAACCATTGTGTGAAAAAGGAAGAGGAATGAAAGGTGTTCCTCCTTTCTTTTGATGCACAGGTATCATTCCACATACCCAACAGTTAGTAGTATTTGTAGCATTATGAGTATGATGCAACATCTGCATGAAAGTATTATTGAAGTACGATTGACGGTGCTTCTGCTCATGATAGGGAAGCGTAAAGTAATAGTGATCCTCTGGTACTGGAGTAGTGGCAACAAAAAACTCACAAGCAGGAGCCATCTTTTCAACAAACCAGGTGATTATTGCCATAACCACCAAAACAACAACAAACCCCATAGTACTAATGATCACTTTGTTATTCATTTTAGCAACAGTGATAATCGACCCTTCCAGAAATTAATTAAAAACAATCGTTGGAACTCTTATCCCTGGGCAGCCGTTGATTTCTTCACCACGGCCCAAGACTGGTGTCACTACTCTAATGCATGGCTGATCCCCCCCTCTTGCCACATTGGCTCTCCATTTCACTAACCCAGGGCGGTAGCTCAACCAGTTTTCTCCAACACTGCAGATTCTTTCCTCGGTCTCAAATTACACCGCAACACTCCAGAACTCGTATGGAAGAACTCCGCAGATTCGTCAGGTGATATAGCACGGCCTTTCTCCGTAGTCAAAATCTCTTGATGATCGTCAGCACAGCAGGTTCCACCAAGGTAGGTAGCACTCTCTTGCAGTGAGTACTATGGACCCAATTATTTCGGCTCGTCACTCGAACTGCTGTCCTTGTCGCAAGGAGCACCTTCTCTGGGCCTCGCCACCTTGGTTCCAAGTTGCTTGATCTTTCAAAGGACTTAGGGCCAGATGTAGCAACAATAGGTTTTGTGACTCGGAAATTGCGACTCCGAGCGACTCGCAATTACCGAGTCTCAAAACCTAATGCAGAAAGGTGTCTCAGACACCTTCTGCGAGTCGCTATGGGGTCGCAAAGACCCACCTCATTAATATTAATAGCGACTCTGGGCACTCACGGGGATGGAGGCCTGCTGGGAACAGCAGACCTCCATGTCCGTGACTGCTTTTAAATAAAGCATTTTTTTTTTTCCAAATGTAGCCCATTTTCCTTAAAGGAAAATGAGCTGCACTTAGAAAAAAAAAATGAAACCTTTAGTTTTGGATTTTTTCAGGGCAGGTAGTGGTCCATTGGACCACTACCTGCCCTGAAAAAATATTTTTGGGTCCACTCACAAAGGGGAAGGGGTCCCATGGGGACCCCTTCCTGTTTGCGAGTGGGTTACCATCCACTTCAAGTGGATGGTAACTGTGACCATACGCGGTCGCAAATGGAATTGCATACCACTGCGACTCACAAATAGGAAGGGAATACCCCTTCCTATTTGCGAGTCGGAAATGCATTTTGCGAGTTGGTTCCGACTCGCAAAATGCATTTCTGCATAGCAAGCACACGTTTGCGACTCGCAAACGGCGATTTTCGCCGTTTGCGACTCGCAAACAGTTTGCTACATCTGGCCCTTAATCATCACCTGGTCACCAGGTCGGAGTTCATGGCCTTCACCTGTAGATCTGTCAGGAAGTGCTTCTTGAACCTGTTGATGCATAGAAACCAAATTGTCGGTTAACTGTGCCAAATAATCATTCATCAGGACACAAGGTACATCACATACAGAATTTGGCTTAGGAACTCCCCAAATGTTCATTGGCCTTTCAAATACTATTTCATAGCGGGTAAGGCCTGTTCGAGAGTGTGGCACTGACCTAATAGTCGATAATGCCAACATTAATGCATCCGGCCAAGTTAAAGATGTGGAAGCCTGTATCTTCGCTAACTTCAGCTTCAAAGTAACGCTATACCTTTCCACCAACCCTGCTGATTGTGGGTGGAAACCCGCATGGAACTTCTTTTTGATCCCTAATCCTTTCAGGACATACTTAATAACTTCCCCAACAAAATGAGGTCCGTTATCATTCCATAAAAGTCTGCAAACACCAAACCTAGGGAAAAATTATTACAAAAGCACCTTCGCTGTGATAATGGCAGTATTATCCTTTGTGGGGTACGCCTCTATCCATTTACTGAAGGCACATACCACCACCAAGACATACTTTAAATTGTTGCAGCGTTCATGGTGAATATAATCCATTTGTAGAACTTTGAAAGGTGCAGTTGGTGTAGCAAACCCTTCCGCAGGAGTTCGTGTCCCTTTTCCAGGATTGTATTGTAAACAGATCAAACAAGACTGTACTACTCTCTTAGCTGTACTGGAAATTTCTGGATGCTCCCAAACTTGCATAAGCAACTTCGTTATTGTTGAAGCTCCAACATGTGCCAGCCCATGTGCCATCTGAACCATAGGTTGTACAAAAGCTATAGGCAATTTCCATTTATCCATCTGCTTATTCTGCCAACAGCCCTCATCATCCAATTCTCCTTCTTCAGACCATTGCTCACCTTCTTTTACAAAAGCAGATTTCTGTGTATCTAATATGTCTTGTCTAGCATTATGCCAATGTTCAGCTTGTGACTTCACTACATACATAGAAGTAGTACTCCGCTGCATCACAGTCTCACGTGCTACGCGGTCTGCAAGGGCATTACCTTGCCCTATCTTATCAGTCACTTTCTTGTGTGCACTACATTTCACAATAGCTATTTTCTTTGGATATGTCAATGCAGTCAAGAGGTTATGCACTAATTCTCTGTGCATTATCTGCATCCCGTGGAATGTGAGAAAGCCTCTCTCCTTCCAAAGCAAACCAAAATCATGAGCCACTCCAAAAGCATAGTGGCTGTCTGTATAAATGTTCACACAGAAGTCAGTATTAAGCTCACATGCTCGTGTCAAAGCTATTAGTTCAGCTGCTTGAGCTGACTTCTGTGGTATACAAGCTGTCTCCACTACCGTGTGCATTGTGGTGATTGCATATGCAGCTGAGGTCGGACCGTCTGGCAACTTCAAACAAGACCCATCAACCCACAATTCCCCTTCTACATCTGGAAGGGGCGTATCTTGCAAATCAATACAACCCTTTATCTGTTCTTCAGTAAGGAATATACAATCATGTGTTTCTTGTGACTGAGGCTGAGTCACCGGATATGGCAACAAAGTGGCTGGATTTAGTGTTGCACATCTCTTTAGTGTAATGTGAGGAGCCTGCAATGTCAATTCATATCCTGGCAGGCGAGCGCTAGTTAAATGTTGTGTCTTTGTTTGATTTAAAAGAGCATCAACCGCATGGGGTACTAACACCAACAGCTTATGTAACAAAACTATCCCTTCACTCTGACGTATTGACACAGCTGTTGCCGCAACTGAACGAAAACACCCAGGCAACACTCGAGCGACAGGATCAAGTACTGCTGAAAAATATGCACAGGGACGCTGCTTATCGCCATGTGTCTGTACTAAAACTGACAATGCACATCCATCTTTCTCATGTACGTAAAGTGCAAAAGGCTTTGTGTAATCTGGAGTACTTAACACTGGTGCTGAACAAAGGGCTTGTCGTAGCTGCCGGAAAGCAGTCTCACATTCATCTGTCCATGGGAGGGGTATTGGAGTATCTTTAGTCAAAAGTGCTAGCAAAGGTTTGGCAATGTGTGAAAACCCTAATATCCATTGCCTACAAAAAGAAGTAAGACAAAGGAATGCACGAACATCTTTCTGAGTAGAGGGTACTGGTGTATCTAAGATTGCTTGAATACGATCTGATGTAAGTGCACGGCCCTCCTTAGACAAAAGGTGACCTAAATAGGTTACCTTTAGTCTACAATATTGCAATTTCTTTCGTGACACTTTATGATGGTGTGAAGCAAGAAAAGAAAGTAAGGACAAAGTGCACTTTTCACATTGCTCAGGGGTATCAGCTGCCAACAAAATATCATCGACATATTGTATGAGAGCCACACCTTCAGGCAAAACAAAAGAATCAAGTTGTCATTTTAACGCTTGACTATAAATACTAGGACTCTCAGTATAGCCTTGAGGAACTCTGCAAAATCTAAATGATCGTTTATTCAAAGTAAAACCAAACAAATATCGGCTGTCAGGATGAATAGGGATCGAAAAGAAAGCATTCTTCAAGTCTATCACAGAGAACGTAGTTGCTGTTGGGGGAACCAAAGTAAGAAGTGCTCTGATGTCAGATACCACAGGATATTGTGGTACCACAATCTTATTCACTTCTTGTCAATCAATAATGAATCGGTAAATCTTAGTATCAGTATCCTTTTTCAGAATAGGAAGAATCGGACTGTTACAAACATTATACGGAACTTCCACAACAACTCCAACTGCAATAAGATCATGCACAATTCGTATGAGTGCTTCTTCGCCCTCCTGTGAAATTTTGTATTGAGGCAAACGTGGCAATACAGCTCCCTCCTTGACACTAATATGTACTGGTGGAATAATCATTTGTCCCACATCAGTATCTGAAGTAGCCCACAAAGTACTAAGGAGTGAAGCTAATGCAATATCCTCTTTAACAAGACAAACTCTTTCCATCACAGGATGGTTATCATTCCAAATAACACACCCCCCTTCAGGAGAGCATGGTATTGCAGCCCTGAAATACTTGAGCATATCAAGACCCACAATTTGTCTGGTGAATTTGGAGAAAGCAAAAACGGACATGGAGCAGTAAATTTATCAACATGGAATGCAAGTGGTTGGGACAATGGGCTAGGGGAAGGTGTTCCATCGAAACCTATCGATGTAATGGTTAAGCCAGATAGGGGAGCCCTTGGAACCAATTGTTTAGACAAGGCGCTACGAGTAGCTCCTGTATCAACCAGAAACTGATCAGTAGAACCCAAAACATGTGCTGTAACATAGGGACCCCTCTGATCTACTGGAACTTCAACTGATTCCTTACCCCATCCTAGGCAATCCTATGCATAAGCAGAATCTTGGAAATCAGGCTGCACATAGTTAGACATCTGGGTATTGGTTCTGTCTGTCAAAAGTATTAAACCCATCCTAACTTTGTAAATTAGCATCAAACCTAGCATGATCATTCGTGCTTCTTCTAGGCCCTGAATATCCTGAGCGATTTCTCATTTGTCCCCGACCACGTGAACACTGCTGAACACGTAGTGCTGGACAATCGGCAGCCCAATGCCCAAATTTCTTACAATACGCACACAGATCAACAGACAAATTCGAAGGAGTGTAAGAAGAACCATAAGATCCACGTCCACCTCTATCACTACCTTTAAAAGGCGGACATAAGCGGGTCAGGTAATGCTGTTTTAAGTGTCATTACATCTGCCCTATTCCAAGGAGTATACACCCAATTATAAATAACATAACCCTTAGCATCAACAGAAGCTTTATCATCACTTGTACCCGATCATTTAGGAGGAACATATAAAGGTGCGGCCTCCCGCATTGGTTTTGCGTGAACTATCATAGTCTTATCTGTTCCGAAGATGGAAGCTTGCACCCCGCCGGTCTGAGATGTCCGTGCAACTACGTCTGCGGGCCTTTTCTCCTCTTGCAAATGGACTGCTGCAACACATAATTTCACCAAACGCCTGATTGCATCAGCCACCTGGGAGAAAACAAGAAGACCATCACGCATTTGCTTACGATCAGCTGCTACATCAAAGGGGGTCTAACTCATCAGAATATTTCTGAAATAGTTCAATAACTTCTGTGCCAAATGCCTCAGTAAAATATAGCTGCTCCTTTTCCATCCACCCTTCCATGTTGTCTAAAAGTTCAGAAGCAGAGACAACGCTACAAATTGCTTTACGAGCAATAGATCTAAGCTCAGACGCACGGTCAGCAGGCAACATAGAGCGACTGTCTAGTATCTTCTGTTGCTCCGAACCGGAGACCTCAGCCAACTCATGAGGGGCAGAAGGAACGACATACGGGGGTGGAGGGCGATCTAGTAACAAAAAATCATCATGCGGTTTTAATAAGGATAGGATAGAGAGGTTGCTGAGCACAGTATTGGCCAGTTACCTGTAATTTACGTTCTTTCTCTTCTATCTCCTTTAAATCGTTTATTTCTTTGTCTCTCATTTCCAATGCTTTCACATATACATTCTTCCGCTGCTCTTTCTCAAGCCAGGCTTGCTCATGCTTCACTCGTCCATGCACTTCTTTCTCCCACATTCGTACACAGTCAAACATATCTTGCCTAGACCTTTGCTTACACATACATTGTTCCCCATACTCAATCTTTCGCAAATCAAATGACCCATGCATAGGCCAACGTAACTCAGGATCGGCACAAGTGTATTTATTCCATAATTTGCTGTACATTATGGAAGAAAGACCATGTTTAACGTACATATCTCTATTGGGTGTCCCCTCTGGGGGTGCCGGTTGCAATTCTTCCAGCCTCAAATCGGTACCATTACAAAAGCAACACATCCTACGAACTGCGCTAAAAACAGGCATGCTAAAAATAGTGCAGAATATGCAGTATTCTAATCAAAGTAGCACTAAAGGTACCTCTAGTACGATGTGCAGTTCAAATCAAAATTAAATTGGAGCAAGTTCTCCTCATTACCTGCCCATATAAATTGCAATTTATATATCAATTCAAAGGACACAAATTGACTAGTCACCCAAAACACGAGAGCCACAGTAAGTGGTGCATCAAAACCCACAGCAAGTGCCGTAAAACGTCTCTTACCAATCACAAGGAGTCCAGGTTCCAACTGCCAAGTTCTAAAATCGACCAAATGGTCACTGCACGACGAATGAACAAAAAGGATCTCAGTCGAGGACCGGCGCCACCTGGATGGTCAAATCAGAAAGAAGGGAAAAACGCTGGGGTTGCCAAAACTCGGGTCTCCTCATGCATTGATAAGCCGCAGCGAGATCCCAATCCTTCGTCGCGACCAATCCGTCGGGCGTCCGAATTGCCGATGAGTCCCTGTTCAGGCAATTTGTCGAAGTAAGCCTCATCAAGGCCTACTAGTGCAAGGGGTTCGCCCTTCTCTGCACAAAGTCCTCCGACCATATAAGAAGAAGTTGGCACAGAAACTGAAATAAAATACAACGTTTATTAAGCCTCAAGAGGTGGTACTACAGTTCAAACAGCACCCTTCGGCAATGTTTGAAGTAGCACACTGAACTAAGAGAGCATGGTCCTTTTATACCCACGCAGGGGCTAAAAAGAAGGTGGTACAATTATAGCAGCAAGACTTATATACATATAAAGTCATATGGAAATGCACAGTCAACAGGTAGGAGGAGCTAACAGTTTTCAAGGACTAGCAGACGCATTACTGTCTGTTACTAATTACTAACAGCTGCCGACCTTACTGGGTATGTGCGAAAGTGGGAGATGCTAAATATAACTTGTCACTAGGCAGATTTTCAAGAGTAGTTAACAGGAAGGTAGGACAGAGCACATGGTGAGCACATGGCAGCATGTGGCAGAGATAATGGCTGCCATGAATACAAATGGATTCCGCAAAATGTTCACAATAGTTGCTAAATACAGGATGTCTTCTGCTAATGCTTAATCTAATCGCTACCAAATTACAGCAATGGGGTGCTGCACTGTGATTAGTGGTTATGGTAGAGAAAAGGATTGTGGATACTGTGTTCAACAAGTTTAGAAAAATGAAATGTTTTAAAGTACTATGAGACATGTTAACAGATGATGTTCATATCCCTACTAGGAAGGGAGAAGTGGCACTCCCAAAGGTACACCAGGTCATTCTATGGTAACAGATGTAGGACTTCACATGCGTTTTTGGCTTGGTCAATGGTAGAAGATCACAGAAAAGGATGGGCCATTGGAATTCCCACAATATTGCTCATTTAATTTGCAAATTATTGAAAATATGAGGAGAGTGCTATATGAAATGAAGCCACCTCCAAGACCTGCACAATGCGAAGCGCTTAATGCTTGGGAACGTGTTGCTCATGCAAGAGAAAGAGAGAACTATCAAGGTAGGGTAAAGAAAGCTTTGCAGGGTTATGCAGATGTTAAATGGGACATTGACCAGAAGAGGTGGAGAACAGACATGACAGAGGGAGTCAAGCTGTATGCAGCTTTGACTACTGATGTGATTGAGAGAGATGGGGAATGGAAAACAACACAAAAACCAAAAGAAAAGAAACCAAAAGAGCCTGATGACATGAGTGTGGATAGAGATGGGGATTCTGGAGATAGTCTTTTGGACGTGTTACTTTCAGAGTGTCCACCCCCTTATAATGAGAATAGAGATGAAAGTGGAAATCTGAATGATGGTGGTAGTGGTCCAGTTGGTATTGTGACTGTCCCAACAATTTCAACCTGTAGTCCTATGGGAGTTCCTTCTACTAGGATTCCTTGTGGGTCTCTGACAGAAGGACAGGAAGAATGTGTTCCCATTGATCCCACAGTGAGTACTATGAATGCTCTTACAGTTCCAGTCACTATTGGTCCAGGGGTTTCTATGTGCACAACAGAAGGCCATGGGAGAAATATGTATAATCTGAATGTACCTGGGAATGATGAAAGACAGAGTGGAGTCTCAAATGTTTTGAGTTCCAGTGATTTTGTTCCTTTAATTCAAAGTCATTATAGTACTCCATGTGGGGCAAGCGCAGATAAGACAATAAACATGTCAGTATGTGCTTCCTTAGGGTCATATCAAAAGATGCTGACTCATACTACTCCCGTCTGGGAACAACCTTTGAGTTAGAGAAACAAGTCCACCCTAAAAAGTCCTGTGGTTACACAATCTAATAATGGCAAGTAGATAGATAAGTGGGTACAATTCTTTAATGGAAATGCTCCATCTAAAGTGAGAACGAATACAGAGATAAGCGAGGGAACGCGTCCTTCACCCCCAAGGGAGAGAAATTATATTTGACCAAATTAGTAGCGGAGCTGGATGCAATGATTGTTGGAAA
This sequence comes from Pleurodeles waltl, assembly GCF_031143425.1. NCBI lineage: Eukaryota > Metazoa > Chordata > Amphibia > Caudata > Salamandridae > Pleurodeles > Pleurodeles waltl. The sequence continues at coordinate 681,638,230 of NC_090449.1, read as the reverse complement.
TCTTGGGTTAGAGAGGCTAGATAAATACCAGGAAGATGAGTTTGCTTTCTTTTGTAGGGACATTACCAAACGAGCGGGCCAGGTTCATGATAAGTAGGCAGAATTGGCACAAAAATAGAATTTATGTCGGAACAACGCATGCTGGAACAACGCATGCCTGAACAACGAGGTCGGAACAACGACCGCGTTGTTACCACTAATGCCTTTACCACAAATGCCTTAACAACGATTTTTCATTGTAAAGGCATTAGTGATAGGCATGCATGGTTCCAGCATCCGTCCCCCCTGGCCCCCACCCCCACCCATAAAAATTACCACGACCCCCGTACCCCCCCCTAAAACCACGGCAACCCCCCACCCTTGTCCCTAAAACTACCCCAACCCACACCTCGTCCCTAAAATTACTGTGACCCCCACCCTGCCCCTAAAACAACCCCAACCCCCACTCCATCCCTGAAACCTAAAGTACCCCAACCGCTACCCCTTAAACCTAAAACCACCTCCACCCCTAAAACTACCCCAAGCCCACCACCCCGCCCGCCCCAAAACCTAAACCTCCAACCCCCCCACCCCGCCCCTAAAATTACCCGACCCCCAACCTACCCCTAAACCTAAAACCACCCCTAAAACAACCCCAACCCCCACCCCATTCCTAAAACCTAAACTACCCCAATCCCCTCCCCTAAAACCTAAAACTACCCCAACACCCCTGCCCTTAAAACTATCCCGAGCCCCCACCCCGCCCCTAAAACCCCACCAGTCCCCCCACTCTGCCCCTAAAATTACCTGACCCCCAACCCACCCCTAAAACCTAAAACCACTCTAACCCCCACCCCTAAAATTACCGCAACCCCTCACCCCACCCCTAAAACCTAAAACCACCCCAACCCCTCACCCCTAAAACCTAAACCACCCCAATTCCCCAATTCCCCAAAATGACTCCGCCCCCACCCCAAATACTAAAAATACCCGACCCCCTACCCCGCCCCTAAAAATACCCTTCCCCCAAACCTAAACCGCCGACCCCCACCCCTAAAATATCCCGACCCCCACCCCTAAAACTAAAAATACCCCAACCCCCCACCCCGCACCTAAAACTAAAACCCCAGCCCTCCACCCCCACCCCTAAAACTAAAAATACTCCGACCCCCCACCCCGCCCCTAAAACTAAAACCCCAACCTCCCACCCCGCCCCAAGCCCCTAAAACTAAAAATACCCCAACACCCCCACCCCGCCCCTAAAACTAAAACCCCAACCCCCACTCCTAAAACTAAAAATACCCCGACCCCCCACTCCTGCCCCTAAAACTAAAACCCCAACCCCCCACCCCGCAACTAAAAAACTAAAAATACCCCGACCCCCCACCCCGCCCCTAAAACTAAAACTCCAGCCCCCCATCCCTGCCCCACTTACCTGACCCATCGCGTCATCCTCCTCAGCCGACTCACTTGTTCTGTGCCTTAACCACGCATGTGCGTTGTTCAGCACATGCGTGATGAAGGCACAAAACAACGAAGTCGTGGTTAAGGAAAGCGTTGTTCCGCTTTCGTTGTCCACGACTTCGTTGTTACGGAGTCGTCGTTCACTGCGTTTCCCACAAAAATATGAGGACCTGAACAAAACAAAAAATTAGCAAAGAAGCTATCTGGTGTGTTTTAGTGACAAAGATATCTCTGAGATGACGACACCAGGAATAAAGACCCAGATTAAGGAACTGATTCATAACATTAGGAAATGGATAGTGGGAGATCAAATGGGCGAAAAAGAAAGAGGTGAAGAAATCTTCAGGTGAACCACCTCAGGTTGGACCGAAGGGAAGCATTGAAGCTTTCCCTTGGAGAGAGGTGTCTGGTGGAGGTTATATACATGTGACATGGAGCAGGAGTGATATTGCATCATTTACCAATGAATTCCCGAAATTGCGAGAAAAGCCAGTAGAATACTACAAACAGGTTGAAAGGTTTGTGAAGATTTCATGGGTGTTGCTGTGGGTTAATTTGAACACATTGTTAGGCATTGTCCTTTCGAGTGATTTGTGGGCAGAATGTGAGATAGCTGTTCTCTAGCAAGAGAAGAAACCACCTAGGAATCTAGTAACCAAGGGCCCGCACTATTGATTATAAATAAGTACCCGGAGGTCATAACGTTTCTGAAAGGGAAGGTGCCCCTCAGGATGTTGATCAGGTCAAAATTGACAAGACAACTCAAGAAACAAAAGAGACAATGCATGCCTATTATGAGAGACTGCTGCAGTCATTCAAACAGTATAGTGGTATCAAGACTTTAGAGACAAGGGATATGGGACATTTTGTATCAAGGTTTGTGTCTAGTTTGAGACCAGAGATTAGTAGCATTTGATCTGTTGGCAGAATAAGTCCATTTATGAGATTTTTTTCGTTATGCAAAATATTGCCATGATGTAATAGAAATGAAGCAGAAAAAGCTAAAAGAGAAGATGCCAGTAGCTGTGAGTAATGCAGGTGCAATGCAAGGTGTATATCAACAGTCACAAAATCAAACCCAAGGTAGAAGTAGAGGTGTCCCAATAGATCCTAGTATAGTAATGGATGTGAATAGTTTAAAGAGGTCAACCCCTTGTCATATTTGTAATAAACTGGGACACTGGAAACAGGAATGTCATTTGAATCCTGCTAATCAAGCTCAAACTGCAGGGTTTCTACTTTCACAGAATAATAATTTTAACCAGATTCAGGGAGTTCAAAAGCCTAGGAGTCAAAATTTCAATGTGCCTCAAATTCCGATTTCACAGCAAAATGCTACTGACATGAGTCAACATCCAATCAAGGTCTGAGGATGAACGCAAATAGAACCCAGAATGGAAATCCGCTCCAACAATATACTTTGTTTGAGAGGGGTGAAAGAAAGAGCTCTGATCAGTCAGCCTAGCTGTGTCTGAGAGGGGAGGTACTTGGGTACTTGGTGAAGTTTTAGAGGTAGAGCAGAGTGAACCATTCATAGATAGTGAACTGGATGGCCATCCAGTGTAATTTTTGGTTGACACTGGTGCTACCTGTTCTACTCAGAGAACAGTATAAGTCCCAAACCAGCCCCTCTCAGGAAAAAAAATCCAAGTTGTTGGTGTGGAAAATAAGCAGATGACAGTTCAGGAAACTGTCCCAGTTTCAGTCAAGATCTTTTGACGATAAGCACAAGTTCATATAATGTGACCGTAGTCCAGTGAATCTCTTGGGAAGAGATTTGCTGGCAAATTGGATTGTGTCATTTATTGAACCCCACCAGGAATAGAGATTCATACTCAAGATAACAATGATGCCTTTAAGTTGATGAAAAGTGAAGCATATTGCATGTTAATTACTCTGTTAACGGTCGATGATTCACCCTTGGATTTGAGGGAAACTGCTAAGCATGAAATATGGGCTTTTTCAGGACAAGAAATCGGACTGATAAAAGATGTATAACTTGTATGAATCACTGTCAAACCAAATGTTGAGTTTCCAAAAACTCAAAAATACAACTTCACCCCTGAGACGATTGCTGGAATAACTCATATAATCGAGTCAATTATTCAGCAGAGAATTCTGAAGGAGATAATGGGAAGTCCTTGTAACTCTCCCATCATGGGTATTCAAAAACTGAATGGAAAGTACAGGATTGCACAGGATTTGGGAGAAGTAAACAGTATTGTTGTTCCCTGTTGCCCTGTGGTACCAAATCCAGCTGTGATAATGTTTCAGATTCCATGTGAGGCCTAGTGATTCACAGTCATTGACATTCTTTTTGATACCGCTGCATGAGAACAGTCTGTTTCTTTTTTGCATCCAGCTCGGAAACAGGGCCTTACCATGGTGTCATGTCACACAAGGGTATATTGAGTCTCTATCAATCTTTAACCAGATTCTAAGGAAAAACTTGGAATGTCTCATTGTGCCTTGTATCTCAGTTTTTATTCAGTACATTGGCAATCTTATGGTGGAGTGAAATACTCAAGAAGCATGTAAACAGGATACCATTACAATGTTGAACCACCTGACTGAGCATGGACATAAAGTTTCCCCTGGGAAATAGCAGTATTATAAAGGCAGGTTCAGTATCTTGGACATCAAATTGAAAAAGGAGTGAGAAAGGTGTCACAAGAGAGGACTTCAGCTATACTGAAAATGGGCCCACCAGCTAAACAGAGAGACTTCAGGATGTTTTGGGGAATGGTGGGTTACTGTAGACAGTGGATACCCAACTTTTCCTTAGTGGCCAAGCCTTTACAGAGGCTGACGCACAAGGATGTACCACAGGACAACAAGTGCCTTGTTGCCTTTCTTGAGCTGAGGGAATCTCTCTGTGATGCCCTGGCCATGGGACTGCCCAATTATAACAAATATTTTGTGCTTTTGTGCAGTGAGAGGGAGGGCTGTGCTCTCTCAGTACTGACACAATCAAATGGAAATGCTAAGAGACCAGTGGAATATTTTTCTGCTATGTTGGATCCTGTTGCGTCTGCTTTGCCTGGCTGCCTTAATGCTGTAGCTGCAGTTAGTACTGCAATTGGGAGGTGTGAAAATATTGTTATGGGTCATCCGTTAGTTGTGTATGTGCCTCATTCAGTTGAGCTCATATTGACGAGAAAAAGCACTCAATATTTTACCAGGAGTAGACTTACAAAAGATGCACATGTGATTTTGGCCACAGAAAATGTAACAGTCAAACGATGAAGAATTCCGAATCCTTCTACCTTATTGCCAATAACGAGTCAAGGATCAGATGAAGATTGAGAGGAAGACCACAATTGCCTTGATGTCATCAAACCCAGACCAGACATACAAGATGGACCATTGCCCGAATCTGATTATGTACTTTATGTTGATGGTCCATGTTTGAGAGACAGTAGAGGACGTTTGAGAGCAGCCTAACCTGTCTGTACTCTGTCTGGAATTGTCAAAGCTTCTTGGCTTCAAAGAATATTTTTAGCTCAAGTGGCTGAGCTGACTGCTCTCACAGGAGCATGCTGTGTTTCTGATCAATTGAAGGTGACAAGCTTTATCAATAGTTAGCATGGCTTTGGTGTCGTTCATGACTTCAGACAACTGTGGCCTCAACGATGATTTGTGATGTCCTCTGGATCACCAATCTGGAATGGCGAACAGGTGAAAAATCTCCTCTACTCCCTCCAATTGCCTGAGCAGGCTGGAGATGATCGTGTGACTTTGGGCAATCAGTACGCCGTTGGGTTTGCAAAGTATTCTGCACACAATGTTTGTACTTTTAATGGAGAATTCACAAATGAGGGAATGCATAAGACTAACTTTAACCTCTTGTGGACAACAGCTGACACCTGGAATGAGGTGAAAAGGTTACAGGAAGAGGTGTCTGAGGAAGAACTGGAAGGCTGGGCTAGAGCAGGTTGTGCCAAAGAGATGATGACATATGGGTTTCAATGGATGGGAGACAAGTGTTCCCAAATAGTTTGTTGCCACCTATGGCTTGACATTTCCATGGCCCTTCTTAAATTGGTAGGGATGCTACAATGAGGTTGTTGGCTGAAGCGTTGTTTTATAGGTATGTAGTGTGTCAACAGGATAAAGCTGGGAAGAGGACTGCAGTTATGTTGAGAAACATAAGGAGATTGGGAGGACCTTTTAACACAATTCAAATGGCTTTCAATAAGATGCCTGTGTATAATGGATTGAGGTACGTTTTGATCATTGTGTGTGTCTTTTCTCATTGGGTCGAAGTGTACTCGACTAGGTGAAATGATAGTCTTACTGTGGCAAAACTGTTATTGAGAGAACTTACCCAAGGTTTGACTTCCCAACCTCTTTGGAATCAGATTGAGGAATTCATTTCAACAATGAGGCCCTAAAACTGTTATGTGGAGCATTACAGATGGATCAGAGACTACATTGCAGCTATAGACCTGAGGCTTCGGGTCTTGATGAACAAGTGAATGGCATCCTGAAATTAAGATTGACAAAGCTGTGTGCTTGAACATCTCTGAAGTGACCTGCTGCTTTGCTTCTTGTGCTGATGAGTCTTCGAAGTGTACCTGACTAAAAGACTGGATTGTCCCCCCCATGAAATCCTGATGGGAAGAACAATTAAACTACAAGTGATTCCTGCGAATGCACTTGTGAATATAACTGATGACATGGTCATAGACTATTACAAGGGACTCGCTGATGTGGTACATTCTGTGTCTCATCAGGTTGGAACACTCACAGCCTCCCCACAACAAGACCACTGCCATGACCTCAGTCCCGTAACTGGATCTTAGTGGAGAAACATATCAGGAAGATGTGTCTGGAACCTTGTTGGGGGTAGGCCTTATCAGGTGATCCTGGTGACAAAGACTGCTGCCAAGTGTGGAGGTCCCCACAACTGCATCCATGCTCCTCACACTCGCAGGGTGGAGTGTCCCCTCAATGAAACATCACCTATTAGACCTGGCATCCTTGGCGTGGTCTCCTCTGTCTTTTTTCCTCTGCCTCCCATATTTTGACTGTGATGGACTCTGTTATTGCTGTTTTTTGTACTCTGGGCACTTTACCACTGCTGACCAGTACTAAAGTGCAACTGCACCTTGTGTAAATTGTATGTCTAACTAGCTTTTCCTTGATTGGCAGTTTGATTTACTAGTAAGTCCCTAGTAAAGTGCACTAGAGGTGCTCAAGGCCTGTAAATCAAATGCTACTAGTGGGCCTGCAGCACTGATTGTGCCACCCGCATGAGTACACCCTGTAAACATGGCTCAGACCTGCCACTGCAGTATCTGTGTTCAGTTTTAAACTGTCAATTCGACCTGGCAAGTGTACCCATTTGCCATGCCCAAACCTTCCTTTTTTGTACATGTAAGACACCCTAAGGAAGGCCCTAAGTAGCCCCACTGGCAGTGTACGTCAAAGGTGGGACATGTACTGAAGAGTTTTTCATGTCCGAAAAGTGAAATACTGCCACATTCAGTTTTCACTGTTGCAAGGCCTATCTCTCTCACAGATTATCATGGGGGCTGCCTTTAAATAACCTATAAGTTCAGTTTCCCTGTGGGAGGAGTGATAGATTTAAAGTTTGGGGTCTCTGAACTCAAAATTTAAAAATACATCTTTTGGTAAACTTGTTTTTTAAATTGTCAGTTTGAAAATGCCACTTTTAGAAAGTGGGTATTTTCTTGCTGAAACCAATCTGTGACTCTGCCTGCTTGTGCATTCCCTGTCTGTGTCAGACTGACAGTTGGGCTGTTTGTGAATCTCCACTAGACAGTGACACAAAGGGAGCTGGGTATAGTCTGTATATCATGATGGGCCATCTGGGATAGAGTGGAGGGAGGAGTGGTCACTTACACCTAAAAGGGCTCTGCCTGCCCTCACACAATGCAGTCTCCAACCCCCTGGTGTGAGTCTGGAGCCAGGCCTGGGCAAGGCAGGACCTTGTGAACAACCAAGACTTTCCTTTGAAGTTTCCCTACTTCAAAGGCAAAAAGGGGTATAAGTAGTGGACCCAGAACCCCAGATTTTCAGATTACTTCTGGAACCAATTAGAACCTCTGCCAAAGGAGAAGGGATAACGAGCTGGAGGAGGAGTACTACCCCTATGAAGGTGCCTTGCTAGGTTAGTCTGCAGTCGCTGATTCTGCCTGAAAGAGGACAAAGACTGAACTTTGTGGTATATTCCTGCTTGTGAAGAATCTCCAAGGGCTTGGACTGCGCTTGCCTCCCATTTTGAAGTCTCAGGGCCATCAAAGACTCCCTCTGCCATCACTTGGACTCTCTCCTGAGTCCCCTGCCCTGCCAAGTGGTGCCCTATAAAGTCCTTGGGTCCTTGAAAGATTAAGCTGGTGGAAAAAAGGCAGAAATCCATGCAGAGGATGCTGTGCAAGGAAAATTTCGACGCACCACCTGCAACACGGCAGTAAAAACAATGCAACCCCTCACAGCACGGTTTTTCCATCACCGTGCATTCATCATTGTGAACCTGTGCAGATCCGGAGTGCCCCGTCTGGAAATCGGGGCACCGCTCTCTTGTGGGATAGAAAAACGACACATCACCTACCCGACCGGAGAAGAAACAACGCTCGGCCTCACTTGCGAGTAAGGAATCAACGCATCGCTGACTTTTCAAATGCATGCTCGCCTATGTGGCTTTATTTTTGATGCAAACCAGGTACTTTGTGTAAAAACAATGTTTCCATAGTTTTCTATGGAGTAAGACTCTCTTTACTTTAAAAATTCATAACTTGACTTATGTGTTTTGTATTTTTGTTGTTTTAGTCTTGTTTCATTTAAAGAAAATATTGCCTATTTTTCTAAACTGTTGTGGTGTCCATTTTGTAGTGTTTTCACTCTATTACTGTGTGTGTTGGTACAAATACTTCACACATTGCCTTTGAGTTAAGCCTGGCTGCTTGTGCCAAGCTACCAGGGGGGTGAGCAGGGGTTATCTAAGTGTGTATCTCAATTGCCCTGACTAGAATGAAGGTCTCTACTTGGACAGAGTGAAAATTGACTGCCAAACAGAGACCCGATTTCCTACAGCGCCTGTCCCAAAAGAGCCAATAGCGTGTGAAACACAACCAGAGCAGGTCAACCAAACTGTTGAGGACCAAACTGAGACTGAAACAGCACTCGATCGAGCAGAAGAGGGTCTAGGGCTCATCAGGTCTGACTCTGAAGCATTGAAGTTTGTCCTGAGGTGCAGGAGTCAGATTCAGAATCAGACCACAGTGAAGGAACGAGTGCTACTAGAAATTGAGTGGAAGATGGAGACTGATGGCCTAGATGACATGAGCGTGAAGGAGTGAAATTACCTAAAGAGCATGTGCCATCGACGGCTGCTGAGGAAATAGAGAATTTTGATCTGTGTGAAAGTGAAGACGAAGGTGTAAAATGAAGAAAGTCAAAAAGAACAAGGGTACCAAGTTGTAGGTACTCTTCCCCTGAATAGACCTACTTTGCAAATGATGCAGACCAATAGTTCTGGGAATGTTGGCATCAGCATACTGTTTCAATCTACCACCTTTTACAAAATGTTAGTAAAATATATTACAAGACCCTGTCAAGGTCTAATTACTAGTTTAAACTTTATACATCTTATATGGCCCACCGATCACAATTAGGTTTTCAAGATGCCGCATCACCAATTCCACGACCATGCCTTAATAGCTGTTTTTTTAATTAGTACCTTTGTACTTTATATTGTTACAACCATAATAACAACTAAACTAACAAACATCAATGCTATAGATGCCCAAGAAATTGAATAGTCTGAACAATTATGATTGCAATTATTTTTATTGTCATCAGTCTGCTCTCATTACGAATTATATATCTAATAGACTAAATTAGCAATCCACACCTAACGGTTAAAGCCACTGGCCACCAGTAATACTGAAGTTATGAATTTACAAATTTTAAAGACCTGGTACTTGACTCATATACGCTGCCAACCCAATACCGTACACCAGGTAAATTCCGAATCCTAGAGGTTGACAATCGAATAGTAGTCCCAATAGAATATCCAATCTGAATGCTTGTTTCAGCAGAATATGTGCTCCACTCATGACAGTCCCATCCAAGGTGTAAAAACAGAAGCCATCCCAGTCCGACTCAACCAAAGAACTTTCATTGCATCTTGCCCAGGGGTCTTTTATTGACAATGTTCAGAAATCTGTGGAACAAATCTTAGCTTTATGCCAATTGTTGTAGAAGCAACATCACTAAATCATTTTCAAGAATGATCTTCATCAATACTAGAAACATCATTAAGAAGCTTTCATGGACAAGCAATAGCCTTTTAAGCTAAAGACCGGTGACCACTATTCACACTTAATGACATGCCACAGCTCAACCCTGGCCCATGATTTGCTATTTTTTTAACATCATGAATTATTTACCTAACAATTCTAACATCTAATGACTCGATACCACAAAATACGAAAAAAGAAAAAAATACAACCATGAAACTGACCATGAACCAAAGATTTTTTATCACTTCTTACACCCAATCCTCTTTGGAACACCACTAATAGGCCTAGCATTAGTACTTCCATGACTTCTATTCCCCAAACTACCAACCCTGGCTAAACAACCGTCTCACAGTTGGTTCTTTGACACGTTTACTATACAACTTATTCTCCCAATTAACACCAAAGGATAGAGCTGATCTCTTCTACTAACGTCCCTAATAATATTTTTAATTACCATTAATCTATTGGGCCTCCTGCCATATACATTTGCCCCTACAACACAACTCTCATTAAACTTGGATTTGCCGTCCCACTCTGGCTCGCCACAGTATTAACAGCACTTTGAAATCAACCAACTATAGCTCTAGGACATATACTACTAGAATGGACACCAACTCCCCTTATCCCCATCTTCATTATTATTGAGACAATCAGCTTATGCATTCGACCTTTGGCACTAGGAGTATGACTAACAGCTAACCTAACAGCAGGACACCTGCTTATTCAACTCATCTTAACAGCAGTACTAGTCCTAATGCCCTAATACAGTGTCCGCACTGACCATAATTATTTTGCTGCTCCTGACACTTTAAGAAATTGTAGCCGTCATAATCCAAGCCTATTTATTCATAGTCCTATTAAGCCTGTACCCCAGAGAAAACTTATAATGGCACACCAAGCAGACGCTTAACACATAGTAGACCTAGCCCTTGACCTCTTACAGGAGCTATCGGAGCACTCTTACTAACCTCTGGTTTAGCAATATGATTCCACTTTGGATCAATAACCCTCCTAGAGTTAGTGTTGATGATTATACTACGAACAATGTTTCAATGATGATGCAACATTGTACGAGAAGGCACATTGCAAGGACATCACACCCCACCTGTCCAAAAAGGCCTCCAATACGAAATAAATGTATTTATTTCCTCAGAAGTCTTCTTTTTCCTTAGATTTTTCTGAGCATTTTACAACTCAAGCTTAGCTCCAACCATAGAACTAGGAGAATGCTGACCGCCAACAGGAAATACACCATTAGACCCTTTTGATGTCTCCCTACTGAACACCGCTGTATTACTAGCTTCCAGCGTAACAGTAACATGAGCCCACTGTAATAAAGCACTGTCCCAGATGCAGAGAAAAGTATTTTCCCATGGGCGGGGAGCCAAAGGGTATAAATAACGGGGTGAGGAGAATGAGTGGTCCTCCACCCCTATAATACCAAAGACTGTGTCGTGTGTGTTTCTGCCGCAAGCATGAATTCCTGCTGAAGTGAAGATACTACACCCACCATAGCATCATACAAAACCATCCAATCCCTACTCCTTTCGATCATCCTCGTACTACACTGCCTTACAAGCCATACAATACTATGAAGCCCCATTTACAATTGCCGACGGTATCTATGGCTCCACCGTCTTCGTTGCAACCAGATTTCATGGACTGCATGAAATTATTGAAGTCTCTGTTCTTTTCCGTATGACTATTATGACCAATTAAATTCCACTTCACATCAAGTCACCATTTTGGCTTTGAAGCAGCAGCATGATACTGACACTTCATAGACATAGTATGACTATTCTTAAATGTATCAATCTATTGATGAGGATCGTGTCTTTTTAGTACAACCAGTATAAGTGACTTCCAATTATTGGATCTTAGTTAAATTTCAGAGAAGACAATGAACCTAGGGCCAGATGTACGAAATCCATGAATTGCGACTCGCAAATTGCGAGTCAGAGAGACTCCCAATTTGCGAGTCGCAATTCAGGATGCAGAATGGTATCTCAGACACCGTCTGCAACTCGCTATGGGGTCGCAAAGACCCACCTCATCAATATTCATGAGGTGGGTCGCTTTTTGCGACCCCATAGCGAGTCCCTGCACTCACAGGGATGGTGACCTGCTGAAATCAGCAGACCTCCATGTCTGTGACTGCTTTTTAAATAAAGCAGTTTTTATTTTTCATTTTGCAGCCCGTTTTCCTTAAAGGAAAACCAGTTGCAAAATGAAAAAAATACCGAAACCATTTGGTTTCGTTTTTTCAGAGTAGGCAATGGTCCATAAGACCACTGCCTGCTCTGAAAAAAAAAAATTCTCGACATTCACAAAGGGGAAGGGGTCGCATGGGGACCCCTTCCCTTTTGCGAATGAGTTACCACCAGTGTGACACTGGTGGTAACTGTGAGTTGCTTTGCGACTGCATTTGCGGTCACAAAGCAAGTCTGAATTGCGATGTCGCATTCACAAATTGCGAGTCAGTACCAACTCGCAATTTGTGAATGTGCATCACCCTATGAATGCAGCTTTGATCCTCTGGAATTTGCCCGATTGCCATTCTCAGTCCGATTTTTCCTAATCGCTATTCTTTTCCTTCTATTCGACCTGCAAATGGCCCTCCTATTATCCACCCCTAAGCCTCACAAATACAGCCAAGAAACACGATTATTCTCCTTCTGTTAGCAATCGGCCTAGTATACAAATGAGTTCAAGGAATCTTAGAATGGGCTGAATAAGTATTTAATCTAAATAAGAATACTGATTTTGAATCAATAAATTTTGGTTCCACACCAAAAATACTTTGTCATCAACGCTATTTACAATTACATCAGCATTTTCACTAAACATTACTGGACTTATACTTCATCGATTGCACTTCTCATCAGCCCTCCTATTCCTAGAAGGAATAATACTAGCAATATTTATTGCTATCTTCACATGATCAACACAAATAAACGCAGGGTCTAGCTTCTCAATTCCCATATTCTTACTGTCTCTCTCTGCATGTAAAGCCAGCAGTGGACTAGCACTAATAGTAGCCACAACATGAACACAAGGAAAAGACCACTTGAAAAAACCTAAACCTCCTACAATGCCATAAATTCTAATTCCACAACTATGATGCTCCAACTAACATGATTAGCAAGCCCTAAATGACTATGAACCGACTTCGCGATAAAAAGCTCCATCATTGTCTTACTAAGTTTATCAGAGCTGTTTTGAAATTATGCAAAATAAAATCTGCTTTTAAAATCTGGGTGATCCTGCAGCTCGCAAGATACAATCATGTGATTTAGCACAATGGGAATAAATTAATCTCAACAAGATAGCTCAGGGTCTTGAGTGCCTGCTGTATTCATTTGTGCATATCCTGCATTCAGATGGTCCAGCTGCACTGCAGAAAGGCTAATTTCATATGTTATACAGGTCTGTTTTTATCCTGCATGTTGCCCTCCAACATTAAGAAGTGATATAAATGGTTTGAGGGTCTGCTTTAGAAATGTGTGTTACCTGCAAATGAGAGGTACCAGTCACCATCAATGGGTCAGTGAAGTCACTGCAGAGATATATTTGTTTGTTACAGGCACAGTACAACCCCATTACAAAACCTATGTGGATTGAGTGTCTGCTGCAGAAATCGCAGAGTAACTTACAGACCACATATTCCTGACTAAGTAACAGCTGGAAGGATTGATGTGGCCGATGTAGAAATCAGCCTGTAATGTGCAGGTGCTAGTGCAGGTGTGTTTAATAAACTTTATTGATGAATGTTTATGTATTTTGAATAATGAGTTATGTAGTAAAATGAAATAATGTAGGAAAATAATGCACGCATTTGAAAATGTGACCTCGAAGAATGGCCACCAGTGTTAACAAAATGTACTAATCAATAATTAATACTTATGAAATGTTGAATATATGTTAGACTAATGCAGTAATATGTCATATTAAGGGTTATGAGTTTAGCTTTGCCTTATTAATTGTAGGCCTTAACTGAGCGAGTGTCTTGGCCTATTTTGTCAGGCCTCATGCAGAAGCTGTATTTCTTAGCGTTTAATAAAAATGCTGACTAAGTGAATTAAACTGTGGAACAGAAGATTTTTGTGAGAACCGACTACTAGGAGATGATGTTCTTGCTAATGCAACATTTTGGGGGTCATTACAACATTGGCGGGAAAAGCCGCTTACCGCCGTGCAGAAGACCGCCAACACACCGCTGCGGCCGCGGAAAAATGCCACGGTCATTATGACCCAAAGCCCGGAATCCGCCAAACTTTAGAAACCCACACAAGTACGCCACACCGAAGGTCAGTGATAAACTGGCGATAACAAAACCTCCACCGTCACGCCAACAGGAATACGCCTATACTATCACGACCCACAAATCCACGTGGCGGTCTTTCAACCGCGGTATTCCATTGGCGGTACACACCGCCGCGCTCAAAATACACACACTTTTACAAAACACAACCACATTGGACAATTCAAAATATACACACCTGATACACATACACACACCACTCCCACACACCCAATACAATATAAAACACACACCCACATCACCCATAAACCCCTACGACCACAATTGCGACTGAAGGCTAGAGAGAGACACCCCCATCTACAAACTAGCATCCACAGGCACTCAACACCATCACTCACATAACATCCACGCACCCCACACAACACACCTCTAAATATCACCCCACACATCACAACACACACCACCCCACACATCACCCACACCACCCCATGGCACGGCAAAGACACCCCAGGTTCTCTGAGGAGGAGCTCAGGGTCATGGTGGAGGAAATCATCCGGGTAGAGCCACAGGTATTCGGATCACAGGTGCACACACCTCCATAGCTAGGAAGATGGAGCTATGGCGAAGAATCGTGGACAGAGTCAACGCAGTGGGACAGCATCCAAGAACACGGGATGACATCAGGAAGAGGTGGAACGACCTACGGGGGAAGGTGTGTTCCGTGGTCTCAAGACACCTCATCGCGGTTCAGAAGACTGGCGGCAGACCCCCACCTCTTCCCCCACAACTAACAACATGGGAGGAACAGGTCTTGGCTATTCTGCATCCTGAGGGCCTCACAGGAGTAGCTGGAGGAATGGACTCTGGTAAGTCAAATCTTAACTATTACATCCCACACCCTACCTGCATGCCATCACATACCCCCACCCTCGCCCTCACCCCCATCACTCCAACTCCTCACACATGTCCCAATACCACAAACCACACATCCCAAGCCCTGCATGCAACACCAAAGCATGGACACCCATCACCAAAGCATGGCCACTGCACATACCCATACACCCCCCTAAACCACCATCACACAAGGTCCTACACAGGAATGCAAGCACTGGGGTACACGGTCACCCACCCATTGCACACCATGGCACACACAGATGCAATAATCATGCTTTTACACCCCTGCAGGACCCCTACCCAACGTCACCGGACAGGAGGGTCCAAACATGTCCACTCCACCCACAGAAGAGGCCCACAGTGATGACAGCATCTCTGTCCAACTGAATCTAGATGACCAGCCCGGCCCATCTGGGACCTCGGGACAGTCACACTGGCACAAGCCACTACAGAGCTTCCCCCCTCTGGAAACACCAGCACAGCACCCACCCAGCGGGCCCATCCTTCTGTCCCCAGGACATGTCAAGCAGCAGTGTGTCCACCACTACAGGGAACCCAGGCTAACCCACCACCCCAACAACACCAGGGACCTGGGGGCAGTGGGCACACGGTTCAGGGGACAGAGCCCCGGGAACACAGGGGAACTCGGAGGGCTGCTGTGCGACAGTGGGAGGACAGGCCCAGGGAACCCACTCTCCATGAGGCCCTCTCCATCATCATGGGAGCCTACCATCATTCCCAGGAGACAATGGCAACAGGCTGGCCAAGTTTCAGGAGACCCAGCGGCTGCAGGAGGAACAGTATTTGGGGTTCAGGGAGGAACTCAAATCCATCAATTCCACCCTGGGCACCATTGTAGGGGTGCTGAAGGAACTCGTGAACACCAGGAGGGACACTGTGTCACAACAAGAGGCCCCTGACACTAGCCTCGACGATGAACTGCCCACCACCTCCGCCGGCGTTAGTGGACAGGAGGCACCACCACAGGACCACCACACCAGCACCCCACCCCCTGAGGAAGGGAGAACCACCCCGCAAACAGTCCCTGAGATCCAGGACAAAGACAGAGAACGATGCCAAGACCCCCGCCAAGAAATGAGACCGCCCTGATTGTCATCCATTTGTCCCACCTTGTCACCCTGTCCATCCTTAAACTGCCCCAGCTCCACTTCCTATGCCCCTTTGAATAATGCACCTGTGACACTAATAGACTGGACTCTACCATGGACATTCCTCCACCATCACCCCTCACCATTTTACAACCACCTCCAATATTGAGCACTTAAATAAACACCCTTAAAGCACAAAACAATCTGGAGTCTGTCTGTGATTTCGAAATAGTGTATTAGCAATTACAGTGGCAAAATGCTCTTTCAAATGTAATGTCAACATACCTATGTCACAGAGCTCTAGTCCACGAGGAAACAAAGCAGATGTCACACAGTGGGACCCACATCTGTGAAATCGTAAGGGAAAGTGCAACTCAGTGACCATACACTGGGTGAAAATGACAGACAGTAGAGAGGTAGTAGATTTAAATCAGATGTAGCAGGCAGTGTTGTCTTCTTACCTGTGTCTCACTGGAAGTATTGCAGGATCACTGTGTTCCTGTTGTCGATGTCCTCTTCTTCTGCTTCCTCCTCTTCACTGTCCACAGGCTCCACAGCTGCCACAACACCTCCATCTGGACCATCCTCCAGCAGAAAAGGCACCTGTCATCGCAAGTTGTGAAGCATACAGCAGGCCACGATGATCTGGCATACCTTCTTTGGTGAGTAGAGTAGGGAACCACCTGTCATATGGAGGCACCGGAACCTGACCTTCAGTAGGCCGAAGGTCTGCTCTATAATCCTCCTAGTTCGCCCATGGGCCTCATTGTAACATTCCTCTGCCCTTGTCCTGGGATTCCTCACTGGGGTCAGTAGCCATGACAGGTTGGGGTAACCAGAGTCACCTGCAAATGGCGAGGGACAACTGTTAGACACACACTAACTCATAGGGACATCCACAGACCCAGACAACTATTCCCACTGTATTGGGTCCAAGTCCTCACCTAATAGCCACACCCGGTGCCTCTGGAGTTGCCCCATCACATAAGGGATGGTGCTATTCTGCAGGATGTAAGCGTCATGCACTGAGCCAGGGAATTTGGCATTAACATGGGAGATGTACTGGTCTGCCAAACACACCATCTGCACATTCATGGAATGGTAACTCTTCTGGTTTCTGTACACTTGTTCACGCCTGCAGGGGGGGACCAAGGCCACATGTGTCCCATCAATGGCACCTATGATGTTGTGGATATGTCCCAGGGCATAGAAATCACCTTTCGTTGTAGGCAAATTCTCAACCTGAGAGAAAACGATGTAGCTCCGCATGTGCTTCAACAGGGCAGACAACACTCTGGACAACACGTTGGAAAACATAGGCTGGGACATCCCTGATGATATGGCGACGGTTGTTAGCAAAGACCCACTTGCTAGGAAATGGAGTACTGAAAGCACCTCCACTTGGGGGGGATTCCTGTGGGATGGTGGATAGCTGACATCAGGTCTGGCTCTAACTGGGCACACAGTTCATGGATTGTGGCACGATCAAGCCTGGAGGTGATGATCACATGTCGCTCCTCCATTGTCAACAGGTCCACCAGCGGTCTGTACACCAGAGGATGCCGCCATCTCCTCACATGCCCAGCTGACGGTGCCTATGGAGGAGAACAGCGAGCAGAGAGTCAACCAACTCTGAGGTACGTAAACACAGCTTACTCTGAAAATATTAATAAATCGAACTTTGCCTGTATGAGTGTTTAGGCAAGGCCTAGGTATGTGTGACGCAGTCAAAAATAATGCCATGTGGCCCCCTGAAATGGCGGCTGCCTGACCTGTAAGAAGGGACAAGGGGATATGAGGTAACTGCGCTGGCGTTGTACACCGCCGCAGTAGGCGGTCGAAGACCGCGGTGCAATTCTGCATTGGTTAACATTGGACCCTATGGGTCCCAGGAGCCAATGACGATGTACGCCGGCGGTGACGGTACGCACCACCACGGACGTGACCGCCATTTTCTCTCTGTTCAATCACTTGATACCTGATCTTCGACAGGAGAGGACCTACACTGCAAGTGCTGCTGTGACCTCAGTCTGGAAGAGACAATGGCTCGTGTGTCTGGGGAAAGGGCCCCTGCCTTCAGCACGGAGGAGTTGGAGAAACTCGTGGATGGGGTCCTCCCCCAGTACACGCTACTCTACGGTCCTCTAGACAAGCAGGTAAGTACACTGTGAGCATGCTGTATGGGCAATGCCTGTGTGGAGTGGGGTGGATGAAAGATAAAACCAGATAAAATTCAATAAAAGGGAGACAATAAAAGACATATACAATGGTCTATAAAATAAAACTGTCCCAATTCTGGTAGGTATAGGCCTATCGATAATTGTCAGCAGTCCTTGTTCGGCCTATACCTACCAGAATTGGGACAGTTTTATTTTAATGGAGTGCACTGCTAATTTGTGATTTAAAAAAAAAAAATATATATATATATATATACACACACACACACATATATAATATATATGTATACACACATATAATATATACAGAGACACATATATAATATATCTGTATACACACATTAAATATATACAGACACATATATAATATATATGTATGTATACACACATATAATATATACACAGACACACACCGACCCCCCCCCCACACACACACACATATATATATATATATATATATATATATATATATGAGAATTTGATTTTAAAAAACTTAAAACATTGGTGTAAGTGTCCGTCTTTGGATACACCCCAAACTTTTCAATTGATTTCTTTGACCGCCATGACAATAGTTTATATAGTTTCATGGACTGAATTCTTTACCAGGTTGGTGGTGAACTTTCAATTTAGTAGGATGAAAAAAGGCAGGGAGGTGAACATAAAGTATTCCGCCACCCTTAATACCTTTATTCTGCCTGCCAAGCTAGAAACTTCAACAGTAATCACACAGTAATCACACAATTAGTTAAAGTTATTTCACCCATGAGTATTGGTGCGTTTTAAGCAAGCATGTTATGTAGTACTTTGTTTTATATTATGACAGTGTTAAGGCACTATAAGTTAAAGGTGTGACTAGTACACAAATCAAAGAATGTCATTTACTGACCTGAGAAGGGCTGAGTGGAGCACCAAAATATTCAGCAGAGTTGACTAAACTAAGCAGCAAAAAAAAGTCAATTATGCGGCATAATGTGGTACATTTATTTGATATTATTGCTTTATAATCTTTACAAGGTCAAAGATGATTTCACCTCATTTGTATCTGTTTAACAACCAAATACAAAAATAAGCAACTGAAAGATGACCACTTAACCTTGTGAAGGGCCTTTCACAACACACAAGCACGTTGCCACGTTTATAATAATATTGTTTATCCGTTTGTGCAAGAAACATTTATTTTGCTAAAATCTGCAGACTATGCAGCAGTTGATAGATTATGTGCTACTAAGGCAGATCCATAATTAAGAAAGAAAGCAGCGGCCGCAGAATCACATTATTTCGATGACTCTGCCTATATGTATATTTATACACACATACCTGTAACACAGGTATGTGTGTATATATATACATTTACAAAGCTTATGAAAAGTGAAATATGTCATGTTTTAATTAAACTATACATGTCAGTGCAGTGAAATGTGAGATGTTCAAAATGAGGATCATAATATATGTTGAAGTCAATATTATTTTTATAAATTCCTTCAGACCGTTAATTGTTACACCAATCTCATCTCATGAAGGTAATTTATCGTTTATATACTTCAAGAGTATAACTGATTATTCTTGTAAATATGTGCATTCTTCTTGCTCCATTGAGAACTGCAGTGCTGCTTTCTTGCCTCTCTTGAGTTTTCAATAAAGTTTGTTGACAAATGGAAAGAGCCTTTCCTGCAACCAACCTTTCTGACCTTCACCCACCTCTGTAGTGAATCCTAGTTTGTTTTAATGGGATAGCAGGAGTTAGCTTAGCCTTTGGCTTGCAGACTCGTGCCCCCGTCACCTAGTGACTTTTAACCTACTTACCTTGCTCTGTCTTAGCCCATTTATTTAATTAATTCTTCTTAGATGGCTGCCGTGTTTACAGTTAGACAATTTGTTTAAGTTTATGTTATCAGTGCCACCGCACTAAGGCGTCAGATCAAGTGACAAAGACAAACAAACTGTAGGTGCTCACATTAGGTACTTTCCCTCTTCACGCTTTTGAGGGAATTGTTTATATTAATTACCGTCCCAAGCATGCTGTGTTATCTGTGGTTTTGGGAACAACCTACGTCAGGGGTCCAAGTAGATCTGTATAAATACACCTCACTTTAGACAGATAGTCAGAGGGTTTCCGACCAGATACCATCGCTGCTATCGATGCTGCATGTCGCCTTGACGCGGACCCGGACTTCGTGTTCCTACGGAGTCTGAGCTAGAGACCTTGTTCCAAGGTAACAAGGGTTGGGGCTCTTCTTAGGGACATGGCATTCTCAGATTAGGTTTAACATACCCAGCTCTGCTTTAGGTAGAAGGTTAGGTCTATCAGAATAGGGTAATAGGACATATTATGTACTTTATGTCTTTCCATGCTACTGCAAGATGGGAGGGGGTCTTTATAATCATGACTCTTGTTTTTTCAATTCTGTCTCTTGCACTGTTCATTATCCTAATCATTGCAGCCCATGCGATTTACCGCAGATTGTATTAAATAAAAACTATTGAAACATCACTGCATCTTCGTTATTTGCCTGTGTCTGGTTGAGACATAAGGTATCTGTGAGAAAGGGGTGATCTCCGTTTAACCACGACATTCCCTGAGATGTCAGACTCTCGAGTCCATGCGTAAAGACTGCCACAAATCACCTTTAACTGTTTGGGTTTTCGGTGAGGTACTGCTAGTGAGCCAGAAGGGTTGGGACTACAGTTGCAACTTGTTGTAGGATAGGCATAGTCACCTACAAACATAAGTACTGTCACCCTTAAACCAGCAATCTTCCCTAGAGCAAGAGTCCAACTACGACATGGCAACATGGTGTTTAGGCACTAATTTACGGACACCCCGACTATCACTGTCTCACAGACAACAGGTACCCTAAGTACCATTATACAGAGACGTCCGTGGTCTTTAGGAAGATCCTCCTCAGCTGAACAGGGAACACCTAATTAGGCTGTAGGTTGTTTGTGCTCGAACTCTTAAAAAGGACTTTACTCCCCACTTGGTGTTCCATCTCTTATACCCATACATTTGACTATGGCTAACGCCATAGACATTCCTGAGAATGCTTTACAAGCATTAATATTACACATAGTAGCGCATGGGATTACAGAAGAGGGCGGGGACGTCAGTTTCACAGGAGAAGCTAATGAAGCTTACCAAACAGAAACATTTTACTCTTGGGTCACCTTTCCAGAGGAAGAGCGGAGAACAGTTACATTTCACACATATACAATTGCTAATGTACCACAAAGGTACCAAGCATACCACTATCACGAAATACCGCTCACTTATCAGGAGCATCAGAACTTGTTTGAAGGCACCCTACCACATGCAATACAACGCATGAGATTAGGTCCTTTAAGTAATGACGGACCTACGTGGTCGATGTTTGCCACATACATACCTCACCCGGGTATACAAAATTTGCAAGCAGCAGATCTGCGAAACCTATATAATGAGATAGTAACATTATACAGATGGCTTGTTCAGTTCATAATGCGGACTTTGAACACAACACCAGCGCGCCCAGCACCACCAGCACCTGCTGGATACCAGTTGAGCTACTGGGATTAATCCACAAACAGTGCAAACTATTATGGGTAAATTACCCACGGAGAGGGAGAAAATACCATACTGGATAGCGCAGCAAACAAATCAGCTTGAAGCTGTGTTTCCCCATACGGGACCACAGGAGAAACATAGAATTCTCACAATGTGCTTGCCCTTTGGGATGGTTCCCTCGGTGGATGACTGTGCCACATGGGATACTGTCTTTGCTGCAATATATACTACCACACATGGTACCCCGACACTTGCCAATTTACCGGAAGTGTTGAAACAAATACAGAATGAGCATGGGGCAGAACCTGCCCTAGATTTGGGGATGAAATGAACGCGTAACTTTGACACAGTTTCCTCAATAATACTCAGTAACATTAAAGGGGAAGCGGTAGCATTAGCTATATGCCAGCATCTCCGAGAAACTCCACATTTGGAACAAGAGAGACAGCTACCGAAAATTATTTCCGATACCAATACTAGTATAGGACGGGATAGTCTGGGAGTCAAGCCAAAGAAGCTAGAAGTACAGGGTACCACCCCTAAGGAGGGTACGAAACAGGCACAGGAGGGTTCTACAAAGCGCTGGGATAAGCCAAGACAATTTAAAGACAGACAGAAGCAGAGAGCAGACTCTCCACATCCGGAGAACTCCGAAAGGAGATACACTCTCAGAAATAGGGAGAATATAAAAACTCTTGATAGATATACGTCCCTCTCGTTCCTTTCAGGACACACCAGATGGGCATAGGGGGGCTGTCCTGACCGACGTCCTGAATACGTGAAACAAAAGAAAAACTCCATACAGTCTACAGTCAAAAAAGAGGAGAAGACTTCACAACAAAAGCCACAGTTTGAAAAGAAAAAGGTGGCAGCACTATCAGTTAAAAATGCCGGTACACTTGAGAACATTGCTGAAGAACAAGACGTGGGCAGTGACACTGTTAGACAGCACCTCAGAGGTCACAGTATATCACCAGAGTCTGAAAGATCATCTGGATGCGACAGCAACTAGCAATTATATTGCAGTTGAAACGGCGGACAGGCGCGTACTCCCCCCGATAGAGTTTATGATTTGAAGATTCAAATTGAGGGAGACGTGGAATGCACCATTGGTGTGATATTTTGGGATGAACTTAATTTCCCGAGGCATTATCCTATGTGGATGACATATCTCACAGAGGATGACCTCAACAATCATCTTGTTAGGGTTGATCGAATAATATTGGGGTTTGCAGAGGTTGGTTATAAATTCAACTTTAAGAAAAGTAGGATTGCCTTTTCTCAGTGTATTATTCCTGGGATATGAACTATCGAACGAGGGTAAGAGCCTGGCCCCGCATTTTCTAGAGAAATGTGCACAACTGCACCCACCAAACAGTCTGAAGAAACTACAGTCTTTACTTGCTTTCTTCAATTTTGGAAGAACATACATTCCTGACTATGCACAACTTATCAAGCCACTTTAAGACTTCGTTATACATCCCGATTTTTCTAGCAGACACTGGACAGTTGAACACACACGCATCCTTAGGGGATTGCAACAGGACATGTTGGAATCTAAACATTTGCACCCACGTTACAATAAAACAAATTTGGTCATCAGAATAATTGCTGGTGCCGTTGGGTTTACTTATGTCACCTTCAACGAACATGACACAGTGCCCATAGCATATAAATCTCACTTATACTCAAATGCAGAACAACGTTTTGCACTAACAGAAACAATTCTAATTGCTGTTCAGATGGCTGTCATAAAGGAGAGGCCACTTGCCCAAGGGAAACGCATCATTGTTGTTACCCCTGTGCCAGCCTTAGAGGCCGTCACTAAAGTGGGTGTTCCGAACGCTAAAGCATTACATCCACGTTGGATTCAGTGGGCAACCTCTCTGACTGCTACTGATGTTGATTACATCTTTGATCCGAAACTCCAGACAAAAGAATTTCTCCAGTACGAACAGGAATGCCCCGCTCCTCGAAATACCTTGCCTTTAGACTACTACCATTCTGTCATTTGTCGTGAGTGGGGTAATGAAGGACGGAGTCTTCCATCCTCACAATACCTACACGCATACCCTAGGGGACTGCACAGCTCAGTTGGCTGAACTCAAAGCCCTTATTTTAGCACTTGAATACACAGAGACAGGTAGACTGACTTTAATAGTCTGCAACTCATATTACTGTGTTCAGTCCTACAATGATTATCTTAATCATTGGAAGCTAAACAGGTTTAGAGATTGTAAAGGGAACCCCATAAGACATTGTGGGGATGGTGGCTGATCTTAAAGATAAGCTACAGTGCGTCCATGTAGTACATACATTGGGCCACCAACGTGTAGGAGTACATGTTATCGGTAACACTTTGGCTGATGAAGCAGCCAAATTCGTAGTAGCTACGGCTTCTGTGGCTGCAGTGACTCATTCTCATACAAGATTGGATAGTGAAATTCTGACTGCCGTGAAAGCTATGGCTGATGGAAAGCCTCTCCCGAAAAGGTACCCTACAAAGTAATCTTACCACATTAGTGCACAGAATATTGCTTATGCCACACTTCCTGGGGTTGGAGACCGAGCAATCCCCGACCAGGACCAGAGATTAGATTTAGTGAGAGCAGCACATGAGGGTGTCGTGTTTGCTCATGCTGGTATTTCGGCTACAGTAACACTCTTGCAGAAAAGATTCTGGTGGCCAGGTCTATACAAACAGACAAAGCAATACATCCTTTTTTGTGACATTTGACAGGGCTCTAATATCAAACGCTCACCACAGACATCACTCGTAGTGTCCGGCAGGCCACTACAATGTGTGTACCTGGACCATTGTAGCCCACTTCAACTTGATGGTGCACACAAATACATCCTAGTCGCTGTAGATTTTGTGGGTATGGCCGCAGCGGTCGGCTGACGCTCGAACTGTTATCAAAGACTTGCTGATCTTTATTGGTACATATGCGGTTGTAGCATTCCATTCGGACCAGGGCCCTGCATTTGCCTCTAAGGCATTCAGGGACACCATGGGGACAATGGGTGTTGAACTCCATTATTCCTCTCCATACTATCCCGAGGGAAATTTGGTCGTGGAGAGGCGGAACTGAGATCTAAAACAGTCCTTAACAGCTAAAGTATTAGGTTCTGGTCGCAGCTGGCTTCATCACCTATATGGGGTCCAGAGAGCACTGAATAATCTGCCAAGACGGTCCTTGGAGGGACATACTCCCTATGAGGTTCTCTTTGGGATACCTATGTATGTCCCAGATCTTGATGGCTCTGGTATGGTGGCAGCAGAAACACCTTTTGACATAAATGAACGTCTCACTGTCTTGCAGGAGCTTCAGCAATTTTGTGAAGATAAATCATCCACCAGTGCTGCCACCTTAGAAATAAGGGATATACCAACAACTTCCACTGGCTGGATTCCTAAAGCCAGGTATCTGGTTCATGAAAAGATTGCTGTGAAGAAGGAATTTGGTCCATCCTACATAGCACCGGTCTCAGTCCCACAAGTAAAAGGTACCAGGACTGTTATCTTGCCACCGCTTCCTGGTTCACGAGGAAACAGATTTGTTTCAATTGACAATGTCAAACTACACCATGTGGCCGATCCTGCACAGTAGACTCAGAGGTCCCCTGGGTAGTTCCCGATCCCCTCTCACGACCCAACAGGACGTACCTCTTCAAAATAGAATGAACAACACTACTTTGGACTATGCAACAATGTCCAACAATACTACAAATTCCACCTCGATCATAGGGAGGGCGGAAAATGAGCTCTTGCTGGTTCCTGTTACCACTTCAATGACAAATCCTGTCCAAGATTTGGCAATTTTATTCACCAATACAACACAGGCTGATGGCACCATCTACTATGAGCCTCCACGTGACGTAGACCCATCTACAAGTACTGCACTTGCTCCCATTTTGCAGAGACTCCCTCTGGTTACTTTATCAACATTGATGACTTTTCTTCAGACTCATCCACCCCAGAGACTGAACATTTTTCAAGGACACGTAAGCTATATCTATGGCTTAAAACTACTTACTTAATATACCCCTGAAACTATCTATGGTTCAGCCAGACTTTTTCTACCTTATTTCAAAGGATTGGTCTTGTGACTGTTTTCTTTTTGCTCATTAATGGTCATTACATTCCTGAACGCTCCTCTGTAGAGCCTGTGGATAAAGTCTTAACTCCATATCATTCCTCGCACAAGATCCAAAAAGCCTTGTCCCTAGTGAACATTTCAGCTGTACCCATTTCTGATGAGATTGTATGGGACAAAGTTCCATTTGAAATATGTATTTAAAATATCTATGACAGATGTTATTACACCTGGTGTTGTATCTGATGAATAGGATGTCCAGGCAGTTGATTCTATGTTAACTGAAATTAAGGACAATTCAGTATTTGAAAGTGATGATGTATATGTAAATTCAATGAGTTATGGGGAAAAGTTCTGCTATAATAATTGGGGACATTACTACCTGCACCGTGCAACTAGACACAGACCGGTACTTAACTACATACAGTGGGAACATTATTCAACACCACCAGTGGGGAGCCCGAAAAGTTATTTAGAGAAACTTGCTTATTTTTCTGGGCATGCCACAAAACTTTCTGATTCATATTTTTTCAAGTTACCTCCTTCAAAAATTAGGAACATTTTGTTAACAGACACAAAACTGATTTACTCAGATTCATTTATTTCCAGCCTCGCAGTTGAAGGTTATGACTACTGGAAGAACACTATTGAGTCGAAAAGTGTATGGGGAACACAAGATTGGCAAATTCAGGGTAGGGAAGCTCCGTCGAGAGCATGCCTGATAACTATGCAAATGATCTTTTTAAATGACACCATTCAACAGACATCTTGCCTGGGGTTAGCAAAAATAAAAGACAAGAACACACTCAGCATCCCCACACCGGCTAAATTTAATGATTGTCAATTCTTCCCGAATGTTACAGAGGAAGAGCTAGATGCAAAGATTCAGGCTGGTACCTTTAATTCTTCACTTTCCAGTCCCAGTGGGTGGTTAATTTGGCCAATAGACACCAATGGATGTCAGGCACGTTTCTTGAATTCCTCAAGGGGTTTCAAGATTAGCCAGCCAGATCCTCGCTTTATCTCAGGTCAACACACAGGGATAGTTACTACATACAGTGTGGGTAAACTGTGCCAACAATGGGTACAGTCTAACACATTAGCCGCAGTTAAAGAACACCTTAACACGCTTTCTGAAGATATAGACTTGCAGGACTTTTTGTTAGGTCTTAGGAAAAAGCGCTCTTAAAGATTCATCTATGCTATGCACAATGAGATATGGAAACTTTCTCAGATAGAAGCTGCTGCGCGTTTAAGGCAATTAGATTAGGAGAACTTAGAAAAGGCTTTAGCAGTTGTCGATAACGGCATGAAGACTCTGTCCAACAGAATTTATTCACTAACAAACATAAGGGGTCATTACAACATTGGCGGTAAAAGCCACTTACCGCCGTGCAGAAGACCGCCAACACACCGCCGCGGCAGCGGAATTCCGCTACAGTCATTATGACCCAAAGCCCGGAATCCGCCAAAATTGAGACACCCACACAAGTCCTCCACACCAAAGGTCAGTGATAAACTGGCGATAACAAAACCTCCACCGTCACGCCAACAGGAATATGACCACAGTATCACGACCGAGAATCCACGCGACGGTCTTTCAACCACGGTATTCCATTGGTGGTACACACCGCCGCGCTAAAAATACACACACACTTACAAAACACTACCATATTGGACAATTCCAAATACACACACCTGATACACATGCACACACCACTCCCACACACCCAATACAATATAAAACACACACCCACATCACCCACAAACCCCTACTGCCAAAAATTCCAAAAGAAGGCCAAAGAGAGACACCACAATCTACAAACAAGCATCCACAGGCACTCAACACCATCACCCACATAACATCCACACACCTCACACAACACACCACTAAATATCACCCCACACATCACAACACACACCACCCCACACATCACCCACACCACCTGATGCCATGGCAAAGACACCCCAGGTTCTCTGAGGAGGAGCTCAGGGTCATGGTGGAGGAAATCATCCGGGTAGAGCCACAGCTATTCGGATCACAGGTGCAGCACACCTCCATAGCCATGAAGATGGAGCTATGGCAAAGAATAGTGGACAGGGTCAACGCAGTGGGACAGCACCCAAGAAATAGGGATGACATCAGGAAGAGGTGGAACGACCTACGGGGGAAGGTGCGTTCCGTGGTCTCAAGACACCACCTTGCGGTTCAGAGGCCTGGCGGCGGACCCCCACCTCCTCCCCCACAACTAACAACATGGGAGGAGCAAGTCTTGGCTATTCTGCATCCTGCGGGCCTCGCAGGAGTAGCTGGAGGAATGGACTCTGGTAAGTCAAATCTTTAATACTATGTCCCCCACCCTACCTGCATGCCATCACATACCCCCACCCTCGCCCTCATCCCCATCACTCCAACTCCTCACAAATGTTCCAATATCACAAACCACACATCCCAACACCAAGCCCTGCATGCAACAACAAAGCATGGACCCCCATAACCAAAGCATGGCCACTGCACATACCCATACACCCCCCTAAACCATCATCACACAAGTCCCCACACAGGAATGCAAGCACTGGGGTACACGGTCACCCACCCATTGCACACCATGGAACACACAGATGCAATAATCATGCTTTTACACCCCTGCAGGACCCCTACCCAACGTCACCAGACAGGAGGGTCCAGAAATGTCCACATGTCCACACCACCAACAGAAGAGGTCCACAGTGATGACAGCAGCTCTGTCCAACTGGATCTAGACGACCAGCCCGGCCCATCCGGGACCTCGGGACAGTCGGTTCCCCTAACACAGTCACAGGCCACCACAGAGCTTCCCCCCTCTGGCAACACCAGCACAGCACCCACCCAGCGGGCCCATACCTCTGTCCCCAGGACAAGTCAATCAGCAGTGTGTCCACCACTACAGGGAACCCACCACCCCAACAACAACAGGGACCTGGGGGCAGTGGCAGTGGGCACACGGTTCAGGGGACAGAGGCCCAGGAAAACAGGGGAACTGGGAGGTCTGCTGTGCGACAGGGGGAGGACACGCCCAGGGAACCCACTCTCCACGAGGCCCTCTCCAACATCATGGGAGCCTACCATCATTCCCAGGAGACAATGGCAACGGTTCTGGCCAAGTTTCAGGAGACTCAGCGGCTGCAGGAGGAACAGTATTTGGGCTTCAGGGAGGAACTCAGATCCATCAATTCCACCCTGGGCACCATCGTAGGGGTGCTGAAGGAAGTCCTCAACACCAGGAGGGACACTGTGGCACAACAAGGGGCCCCTGACACTAGCCTGGACGATGAACTGCCCACCACCTCCGCCAGTGGACAGGAGGCACCGCCACAGGACCACCACACCAGCACCCCACCCCGTGCAGATGGAGAACAACCCCGCAAACGGTCCCTGAGATCCAGGACAAAGACAGAGAACGATGCCAAGACCCCCGCCAAGAAATGAGACCACTCTGATTGTCATCCTTTTGTCCCA
Organism: Pleurodeles waltl; assembly: GCF_031143425.1. Taxonomy (NCBI): domain Eukaryota; kingdom Metazoa; phylum Chordata; class Amphibia; order Caudata; family Salamandridae; genus Pleurodeles; species Pleurodeles waltl. The sequence continues at coordinate 681,608,939 of NC_090449.1, read as the reverse complement.
CCTTGTCACCCTGTCCATCCTCAAACTACCCCAGCTCCACTTCCTATGCCCCTTTGGACAATGCACCTGTGAAACTAATAGCTTGGACTCTGCCATGGACATTCCTCCACCATCACCCCTCACCATTTAACAACCCCCTCCAATATTGAGCACTTAAACAAACACCCTTAAAGCACAAAACAATCTGGAGTCTGTCTGTGATTTCCTCGTCTTCACTGTCCACAGGCTCCACAGCTGCCACAACACCTCCATCTGGACCATCCTCCTGCAGAAAAGGCACCTGTCGTCGCAAAAGCCAAGTTGTGAAGCATGCAGCAGGCCACGATGATCTGGCACACCTTCTTTGGTGAGTAGAATAGGGAACCACCTGTCATATGTAGGCACCGGAACCTGGCCTTCAGGAGGCCGAAGGTCCGCTCGATAATCCTCCTAGTTCGCCCATGGGCCTCATTGTAGCGTTCCTCTGCCCTTGTCCTGGGATTCCTCACTGGGGTCAGTAGCCATGACAGGTTGGGGTAACCAGAGTCACCTGCAAATGGCGAGGGACAACTGTTAGACACACACTAACTCTTGGGATATCCCCAGACCCAGGCAACTATTCCCAATGATTTGGTTCCAGGTGCTAACCTAGTATCCACACACAGTGCCTCTGGAGTTGCCCCATCACATAAGGGATGCTGCTATTCCGCAGGATGTAAGCGTCATGCACTGAGCCAGGGAATTTGACATTAACATGGGAGATGTACTGGTCTGCCAAACACACAATCTGCACATTCATCGAATGGTAACTCTTCCGGTTTCTGTACACCTGTTCACTCCTGCGGGGGGGGGCCAAGGCCACATGTGTCCCATCAATGGCACCTAGGATATTGGGGATATGTCCCAGGGCATAGAAGTCACCTTTCACTGTTGGCAAATCCTCCACCTGAGGGAAAACGATGTAGCTCTGCATGTGTTTCAGCAGGGCAGACAACACTCTGGACAACACGTTGGAAAACATAGACTGAGACATCCCTGATGCTATGGCCACTGTTGTTTGAAATGACCCACTTGCAAGGAAATGGAGTACTGACAGCACCTGCACTTGAGGGGGGATTCCTGTGGGATGGCGGATAGCTAACATCAGGTCTGGCTCCAACTGGGCACACAGTTCCAGGATTGTGGCACAATCAAGATTGTAGGTGATGATTACATGTCTTTCCTCCATTGTCGACAGGTCCACCAGCGGTCTGTACACCGGAGGATGCCGCCATCTCCTCACATATCCCAGCAGATGGTGCCTATGGAGGACAACAGCGAGCACAGAGTCAACCAACTCAGAGGTACGTAAACACAGCTTACTCAGAAAACTATTCATAATCCGATATTTGCCTGTATGAGTGTTGAGCCAAGGCCTAGGTATGTGTGACGCAGTTAAAAATAAAGCCATGTGGGCCCCTGAAATGGCGGCTGCCTGACCTGTAAAGTGGGACAATGGGATATGAGGTAACTGCGCTGGCGTTGTACACCGTCGCGGTAGGCGGTCGAAGACCGCGGCGCAATCTGGCATTGGTTCACATTGGACCCTATGGGTCCCAGGAGCCAATGACGATGTACGCCGGCCATGACGGTACGCACCGCCGCGGACGTGACCGCCATTTTCTATCAGTTCAATCACTCGATACCTGATCTTCGACAGGAGAGGACCTACACTGCAAGTGCTGCTGTGACCTCAGTCTGGAAGAGACAATGGCTTGTGCGTCTGGGGAAAGGGCCCCTGCCTTCAGCACGGAGGAGTTGGAGAAACTCGTGGATGGGGTCCTCCCCCAGTACACGCTACTCTATGGTCCTCCAGACAAACAGGTAATTACACTGTGAGCATGCTGTATGGGCAATGCCTGTGTGGAGTGGGGTGGATGAAAGATAGGGGGGGGAGAATGAGGCGTGCATGAAACGACGGTGAGTGCATGTGCCACATGGCAAGGGTAGGGATGCGGGCCAATGACTGTGACGGTGCAGTTGGTAATAACTTTTCTTTTTCCCCTGTACAATTCTTGTAGGTCAGCGCCCACCAGAAGAAGGATATTTGGCGTGCCATCGCCAAGGACATCTGGACCCTGGGGGTCTACCACAGATGGAGCACCCACTGCCGTAAAAGATGGGAGGACATTCGCCGCTGGAGCAAGAAGACGGCGGAGGCCCAGCTGGGGATGGCCTCCCAACGTGGGAGGGGTGCCCGTCGCACCATGACCCCCCTGATGTTCAGGATCCTGGCGTGGCATATCCGGAGTTGGATGGGCGCTTGAGGGCATCAAAGCAGCAACAAGGGGGTGAGTACACTCTCATTCTGCTGATTCAGCGCGCAGTGGAGGTGTCTGGGTGGGGGAGGTGGGCTGTGGGTTCCCCTAGGCCAGGGCGAGTGTGCTAGTTAAGTCCCCTTTTTCAGGCAGACCCTGTGGCATCCCACCCCACCTGGGCACAGTGCCAACTACGCCCAGTCAGGCTCCTGTGACATCCATGTGTGCAGATATCGGCCATAGCCTTGTAGGCCATGTCCCAGGGATTGAATAGTGGACCCCAAGTGCGCGGCATATTGCAGGGGGCTTCTGTGTCTGTCGTGTCCGCCAACTGTAGCAGTAATGCATGCACTCAACATGTCTTTCTTCTGTCTCCCCCCCTTTTTGTGGTCTCCCTGAACTTGTATGCATTAGCATCATCAGGCATAGGAGCAGTGGCACCGGAGCAGGAGGGAGCTGCATCCCACATGGCCCTGGAGGCCGAGACTACGGACTCCGATTTCACCAGTGGGATGGAGGGCGAGGGGAGCTCCACGGCGGGGACAGGAGCTGACACCTATGATACAGACTCGTCCTCTGATGGGAGCTCCCTTGCGGTGGCTGGCCCATCTGTGCCCCCGCATCTACAGGTACAGCCGCCACCACCCCCTCCAGCACTGCCCTCCCAGCAGCCCCTCAGCCTTTGCCCTGTGCCCGCTCACCCAGGAGGGTGGGCATCACCTTCACCCCAGGCACCTCAGGCCCTGCCCCAGTCACCCCTGCTACCCTCAGTGAGGAGGCCATTGACCTCCTCAGGTCCCTTACTGTTGGGCAGTCTACCATTTTGAATGCCATCCAGGGTGTAGAGAGGCAGTTGCAACAAACCAATGCATTCCTGGAGGGCATTCATTCTGGTCAGGCAGCTCTTCAGCGAGCTTTTCAGACTCTGGCCTCAGCACTGATGGCAGCCATTGTCCCTGTCTCCAGCCTCCCCCTCCAACTTCCTCCACCCAGACCCACACCCCTGTACCTCAGCCTATCCCAAGCACACCATCAGACCAGCATGCACACACCTCAACACACAAAGGAAGCTCTGGCAAACACGCAAGGATCACACACATGCAGACATACCAACATCCACTGCCTCCACTGTGTCCCCCTCCTCCTCGTCTCCCTCATCCCTCCCAGTCTCGTCTCCACTCACACCTGCATGCACTACATCTTCAGCCACTACGTCCATCACCAGCACACCCACCACCACACCCCGCTCACGTGCAGTCACCACCCCACTACCATTCACATATCCCCTGTGTCCTCTCCCAGTGTGTCTGTGAGGCCACCTCCCAAGGTACACAAACGCAGCCACACACCCACCCAACAGCCATCCACCTCACGACAGCCTCCAGCCCATGCACCTTCACCCAAAGTCAGCAAACGAACACCTCCTACGACTACTACCTCTTCCTCCACTCCCAAACCCCCTCCATCTACCCGTCCCAGTGTTCCTAAGAAACTTTTCCTGGCCAGCCTTGACCTCTTTCCCTCACCTCCTCCACCCCGTCAGTCTCCTAGGGCCCGACTCTCCAGGTCCCACCCTAGCACCTCAGCCACAACATCGGCTGGACCAGTGGTGCCAGTAGTCACCGGATTATGGAGTGCACCAGGCAGCAGGGCAGCCAGTGTGGCAAGGAGCCACAGCACGGACAGTCCCCCACCTGTCAAGCATCAAAAGTTGGCCACTGCCCGGCGGGAGAGGGGGAAGACACCAGCCACCAAAGCCGCTCCCAGGGGTACAGGTGGGAGTGTGGAGTCAGCTGCGACACCTTCCAAGGTGGGGAAGGGACACAAGAAAACCAGCAAGTCTGGGAAGATCAGCACGGCGGAGAAGACAGCCATCAGCCCCGCTGCCAAGGAGCCGACCACCAGCAGCCCCACTGCCCCAGACAGGACCGCCATCAGCCCCACTGCCAAGGAGCCGACCGCCAGCAGACCCACTGCCCCAGACAGGACCGCCAGCAGCAGCCCCGCTGCCCAAGACAGGACCGCCAGCAGCAGCCCCGCTGCCCAAGACAGGACCGCCACCAGCAGCCCCGCTGCCAAGGAGCCGGCCAGCAGCAGCCCTGCTGCCCAAGACAGGACTGCCAGCAGCAGCCCTGCTGCCCAAGACAGAACTGCCAGCAGCAGCCCTGCTGCCCAAGACAGAACCGCCAGCAGCAGCCCCGCTGCCCAAGACAGGACCGCCATCAGAAGCCCCGCTGCCAAGGAGATGACCGCCAGCAGCAGCCCGCTGCCCAATACAGGACTGCCAGCAGCTGAACCGCTGCCAAAGACACCACCGCCACAAGCACCGCTACCAAAGACACCGCTGCCACAAGCACCGTTGCCAAAGACACTGCCGCCACAAGCACCGCTGCCAAGGACACCGCCGCAACAAGCACCACAGGCCCATGAGCACCAAAAGCTCTGACGCTACTGAGGCTGCCACGAGCAGGATGAAGCGCTCTGAGCACAAGGCCCCCTCCAGAACCAGTGGAGAAAGAGATCCACTACCTCTGTCCTTGGCAGGATGAAGCACTCTGGGCACCATACCCCCTCCAGAGAAAGTGGAGAGATACATCCACTACCTCTGTCCTTGGCAGGATGAAGAACTCTGGGCACCATGCCCCCTCCAGAACCAGTGGAGAGATACATCCACTAACTCTGTCCTTGGCAGGATGAAGTAGTCTGGGCACCATGCCCCCTCCAGAGCCAGTGGAGAGATACATCCACTACCTCTGTCCTTGGCAGGATGAAGAACTCTGGGCACCATGCCCCCTCCAGAACCAGTGGAGAGATACATCCACTAACTCTGTCCTTGGCAGGATGAAGCAGTCTGGACACCATGCCCCCTCGAGAACCAATGGAGAGATACATCCACTACCTCTGTCCTTGGCAGGATGAAGCACTCTGGGCACAAGGCCCCCTCCAGAACCAGTGGAGAGATACATCCACTACCTCTGTCCTTGGCAGGATGAAACACTTTGGGCACAAGGCCCCCTCCAGAACCAGTGGAGATTGACATCCACTTGAGAGACTATGGCTTTGCACTCCCCAGGATTGAACAGTGGGCAAACCACCCACTGTAGAGACTTGAGAGACTGTGGCTTTGCACTCCCCAGGATTGAACAGTGAGCAAACCACCCACTGTAGAGACTTGAGAGACTGTGGCTTTGCACTCCCCAGAATTGAACAGTGGGCATGGGGCCCCCTCTTGGATTTGGTGTCGTGCACTCAACCGGCTGAGGTGCCCACCCTTTCCCTTCCCCCTGAGGTGCCTGTTTTATTTCTATCTGATGCCCTGCAGTGTTCTCTCCATCTTGTTCGGGTATCTTGTGTGGGCCTCGCCCATGCATTTTGGGCCCAGTGGTCCACGGACTTTAATGGTGGAATACCTTGGACTAATATTATTGGTGTATATATTTGTAAATAGTGTATGTATATTTTTTTAATACTGAATTTTAATATATTACAATCGTTCACTTCATTTCCTTTTGTCTTTGCGTTCTTCCGTGGGGGTTGGGGGGATTGTGGGGGTGTAACTGTAATGGATCATGCTGTATAAGTGTGTGTGTTGTCGTTTGTGAGGGTGGGGGTGTTGCGTGTGTGTGTAACAGTTTTTTCCCTCCCCTGTGTCGTAGGTGCAGTACTCACCGTGGTCTTCTCCACTGGCGTTCGTGCTCTTGGTAGAGGAGCAAGAAGATAATGGCTGGAAAAATGTGGAGCTCTGGTTCCATGGCATCCTGGTTCCTCGTGGGGTGTGCAGAGGTGAGCGTTTTCCCTTCAAAGTCCTGTTTCCGCCGTGTTTTTGTTCGCGGTGAATCCGCCCCGGAAAGCTGGTGGATTGGTAGGTTGTAATTCTGTGGGCGGTACATTGTCCTCTGCGTGTCTGTTGGCGGTGACCGCCGCTGTGTTTGTTTGTTTGTCTGTGGCGGTCGGAGTGTTAAAGTGGCTGTCTATGTTGGCGGTTTCCGCCACTGTCGTAATTCCATTTTTTTTACCGCCAGCCTGTTGGCAGTCTTACCGCCGCTTTCACACCGACCGCCAGGGCTGTAATGAAGGCCATAGTGTCATCTACGATAGATATCATTCAAACAGACATGTCTGGTTTATACCATGGACAAAGTCAGCTGCGTTTTATTATGCATCTTGGTTGGGTGTTGCAAACATTGAAAAAGGGCCATATTCCATGGAAATGCATTAACAGTAGTGAATTATTCACTGCTTTTAATTAATCCAGGGAACAAAAAACAATGGCTAAAAGGGAAGCAAGTTTCACCATGCCTCATATAGAGAAGTAAGAAAAGTTGCCTTTCATGGTCGCAGAGACTCCTTCAACAGTATGGCTCCTACATGGCCTTATTAATCTGCCTATTTCCACCTTTTGTTTTTCTAAATGCCTGAAACATCTTGCCGTGGGCAGGTACGAGCGACTGGGCGATAGTTATATTAAGGAAGAGTGGGAGTTGCCTTTTGATTACAAATGTCTGAACATCGACACAGAGGTCTTTCTTAGCGGAAGCGAATGTGAGACTACTGTTAGTCATTCAATGATCTGCAAGCAGGTGTCCCTTCATGCCCATTGCAATGCGGGGGTCGCAAACTTGGCCTGTTTTCTGAAGGGTACTCCTGTCTCTTTGATTCGACCAGCATTTCAGGTACTTTCCAATGGCAGTTATGTGGAGCTGAACGATCAAAGCTGTTGCGGTATGCGACCAGGAATTGCCTACTCAATTTCAGTCTCTAAGGTTGTTACGTGTTGTGGACATGTCTAATTCCCCCCCCACATGAGAGATAAAGATAGCAGAAATGTGGCCTCACATTGATACTACTAATGTAAATTATGACAAGCTGAGCAGACTAAAGGCGCTACTGTTTTAAAAACAGGTCGCGTTGACATCAGCTAGAGAGACGTATGCTCTCCAGATTGCGAGATCATCAGCCGAGATACAATCCCTATTAAATACCAACTTTCACAAGCACTTTGGTGAACTGATATCCAGAATTTTCAATGCCTCAAGCACTACTGGGATTGTCCATTTCTTTAAGGCTGTCAGGTCTGGATTTGTGTTAGTCTTCTAGACTATCTTCGGAGTCGTCCCGTCGGCCATCCATTCATTCTTTTCAAGTGTGTTTGGCAGCTTTCCTGTAATTTTGGCATTAATTGGAGGAATACTGCTGCTATTTTTTCTTGATTCACAGTGGTTGTTTCTTTACAGCTACACGGAGCGATGGAGCAGCTGCCACCAGCACAACTGTGTCGTGAGCGCATGGTTCAGATCTTCGATGCTTCATTGCTGGAGGAACTAGAGTGGGATTGGTCATTGTCATTCTGACCATTCCTCTGGTGCGTGCAGCCTGTCTTTCGCTGTGTATGGTGCTTCTTTGAACATTTCCCAACAGTGTGTCTTGCCGTCACACCAGTGCTTCCTGTGGACCAAGAACTGCTGATGTCCCTGATGAGGGTTCATACACAGTCTTGCCTAATGGGACTAAGGCTGATCTGTGAGGCCATGTACGAACACTCTGTGTTGAATGAGTTGGCTCTTCACTCTACGGAACTTGGCACTAATGCAGGTGGACCAGCACAACATACTACTGTGCACTTTTGCTCTGTGAATCCATCCACTCATGTGATCGATCTGACATCTGATGATTTGGCCTCATTTTTTGATGACTTCCTAGTTGGTGACTTCGGAGCTACTCTTTCAGATCATGACTATTGTTCCACAAATTTGTGATTGGCTTTTTTTTTCTACCTAACAAATTCGAAGTATGCTTTTATTGTCTTTACTTTGGTCTGCTGTGCTTGTCATGGTTGACATTAGGGGGGTTATTACAACTTTGGAGGAGGTGTTAATCCATATTACGAGTTCCATAGGATATAATGGACTCGTAATACGGCTGGTGGTATATCCGTCACTTTACCGTCACTTTTGGGATGGATTAACACCTCCTCCAAAGTTGTAATAACCCCCTAGGTCTCTTCATATGTTTTTTAAGCTATTAAATTTTCACTATGTTTTTAAACTTGTTTTTATACTTAGCTTTTAGTCCAGAGCAGTGTGACCGGGCCGCCCCGGGCAACAGCGGGGAACCGGCAGAAACGGAACCGCTACGGCCGCGTTCCCAGGTTCCCCTGGAAACGCGTCCGCAACGAGGCCAGCGTCCTGAGGTTGCCTCGGCAACCTCCGGTGACGAGGAGGCTCCGGATTGGCCACCAGGCGGCCAAAAGATGGAAGCTCCGGTCGAGAGGGAGAGAGCCGGGAAGGAAGAGAGGAAGGAGAACGACGGCGGCGACGGCGAACCGAAGGAGGAAGAGAGAGACGGCGACAAGGACATCGGAGGAGGACCCCAGTGGCCTGGAAGCGGCGGAACCCGAACCCAGAGGAACAGCGCCCGACCGGAAGCAGGGGAGACCAGCCCAGACCGACGAGAGGACCTCCACAGAGCCAGCCACGACCCTGGAGGGTCGTGGCTCTACAAGGTACGGTCCTTCTGGACAAACCGAGGGGCACAATAAAAGGGGAGAAACGCTGGGGAAGGGAGGGAGGCAGGGTGAGGGGAGGGAGGAGAGAAGGGCACTTTAGAGAGCACCGGGAGAGCACAAAAGGGTAAAGTACGGAATATACACAAGCCCTGAAGTCCTCACTGGCACCTATATCACACATACAACCCCCCCCCCTCCTTAAACCTTTTCCCCAGTAAAACATATAAGTAGAAGACGTGGTATAAGGCGTCCGTTCCACTCACCAGCGGTATGTGTTCCCTTTTTCTTGTATGTCACATCCGGGACCTGATGAGGACGATCCGGTACGCCACCTAGAGAAAAGGAAGAAAAGGGACACAGATTAGAAGGAAGATATTCACCACTCCAGAGAAGAAACTGGCGCTAAACGTCGTACTGACTTTTCATCAGTTCTTATTTCAAATTACTAATAAATACTTACCTCAAAAACCCAAATTTACCTCTCCTGAGTGTTTATACTGTGGGGACTGTCTACAGTGGTGTCAGAAGTGGGATCTTGTTTCTAATCCCTCTCCATAAAACAGTCCAGACAGTATACACAATGAGTGAGAGTCCATCGTTAGAGACCGTGATTAAGCAACTAGCGGAAGGGCAAAGACACTTACAACTAGTATGGGAGGCCCAACAGAGAGAGGCCAAAGAAGACCGAGAAACCTTACAATCTGCTCTGAAGAGCCAGGCGACCATACTGGCGAACAACCAGTTAGTCCATGAAAGTGCGATGAAAAAACTAACGGAGACTATCGCCGCTAGTAAGGTACATCCGAATGTACCTAGTTCCGTATTACAGAAGTATCAGGAGGGAGAGGATCCGGAATCCTTTTTCACCAACTTTGAACGGGTAGCCTCCTCCGCCCTATGGCCAGAAGATAAATGGGGACAATATGTGGCCCCCCTGCTCACCGGTCTCTTACAATCAGCATATCAAGCCGCTAACCCAGGTGGTGTCAACCCCTATCAAGACATAAAAACAAGTATACTAGAAAGGGTGGGTCACGACACAGAATATTACAGGATGAGATTTCGTAAAGTCAAATGGGGCACCAACGAAGATCCTAGAACCTTTTATTTTCGTGTGAAGGATCTAGCATTAAAATGGTTAGGCCATATTGGAGATAGTCGGGAGGAAGTCATCAAAACCATTATACTGGAACAATATCTAGATGGTCTACCTCCATCCACAAAACACTGGATAAGACAACACCCAAAAGTGGATACTGAGACGGCCATCGATCTGGCCTGTGCTTTTCATCGATCCACCGATGTCAGAAACTGTCCCACGCGAAGTATCATTAAACCAGTTCTACCGACCCCAAAGACATTTGTAAAAAGTCCACCCGACTATCTAATACCACGTAGGATTCCTGAAGGCCCGCCTACCATGGGACCCCAATGTTATAGTTGTGGCGAATGGGGACACATCGCACGTATGTGTCCCCAGAAACAAGAAATGGGAGAACCCATGGAGATAGGGATGACAAGGCGAAGGGTGTTATGTACTGGGAAGGGCGCCCTAAAATTTAAAATGATGATACAAGTGGACGGGAAAAGTGTATATGCCCTGGTTGACTCCGGCTGCAGCCAATCAGTAATTAGGAAAGACTTGATAAATAACGATATAGAAGAGAAACAATGGGTATCTATATGTTGCATACACGGGGACAAGGCCCAGTATCCTATACAGGTACTCCAGATCAGGTGGGGACCCTATCAGGACTTCCTCCCAGTGGGGATAATGCCCCGGTTAATCGAGGAATGTATCATTGGGACAGACTACATCCACTTCCAAGAACTATTAGACTACGTCAGAGATAGCAAACAAACTAAGGATTGGTGGGGAGAGGCACCTTTTTCAGAGAGTGATATTGAGTGTCCGCTATATCGTAGAAAGTTGTCACGAAGAGAGAAACGACAGGGAAAAGGGGACTATCGGAAGACGAAAGGTGACAACACCTCTGGAGAGATAGTGGCAGAAATTCATGAAGTTCCTAGTACTTTTGTCCAACAACAGAGAGAGGACCCCTCCCTTAACAATGCCTGGAGGTCGGCAGTAACAGAGGAGACAGAAGAGGTGGGTCCCTACTTTATAGTGCAAAAAAACTTATTATATCGGGTTACTACCACACGACGGGGAGAACGTAAACGCCAACTTCTGGTACCTACCCACTATCGGGAACATGTTCTTACACTAGCTCATAATCACCCAGGGGGAGGACACTTTGGGAGAGAAAACACCGAGGAATATTTGCTCAGAAGGTTTTATTGGCCTGGAGTGTACGCCCACATACGTAGGTATTGCGCCCAATGTCCCCGTTGTCAGTTAACCGAACCTAGTCGGCCTAGGAAGGCGCCTCTCCTACCCCTTCCCATCATCGATATCCCGTTCAAAAGAATAGGGATGGATCTAGTGGGACCTTTGATTCCTTCGTCAAAAGGACACACCTACATCTTAGTCATTGTAGATTATGCTACACGATACCCAGAGGCCATTCCCCTGACTAGTATGACAACCAAGACAGTGGCCCAAGCTATGATTAACGTATTTTCTCGTCTTGGGTTTCCACATGAAATCCTCACGGACCAGGGGACCCCTTTTATGTCCACCTTAATGAAACAAGTGTGTAAAACATTGGGGATAGCTCAGATCAGAACCTCCGTTTACCATCCTCAAACGGACGGATTAGTCGAAAGATATAATCGAACCATTAAAACCCTGCTGAGAAAGACTATCAATGAGACAGGGAAGGATTGGGATCAAAAGTTACCCCTAGTGTTGTACGCCATACGGACACATGAGCAAGCATCCACGGGGCATAGCCCCTTTGAGTTGGTCTTCGGACGCCAACCTCGGTCCCTTTTAGACATGGCGGTAGAATCCTGGGAGGCCGAGGCTGAGGAAGCAGGGACTCCTTTGTTAGAATATGCGGAAAAATTGAGGAACCACCTACACAGCTTATGGACCGACGTACACGCAAACCTGGAACAGGCCCAACAAACACAAAAGTCCTATTATGACAAAGGAAGTAAACTACGGGTTTTCCAACCCGAGGACCAGGTCCTAATAATGAGACCCACCTCCGACCATAAACTCCTGGCCAAATGGCAGGGCCCATATCGAGTAATCAAAGCAGTTTCCCCTGTCACCTACCTTATCGAAATATCCTCCCGTCCAATAAAAACACAAATATATCATGTAAACCTGCTAAAAAAATGGGAGACCCCCGCACAACCTGAACGTTCCGTAGAAATGGGTCAGTTTGTGTGTCCCGACAAGACCCTAGATATCGAGTTCTACCCTACCAACCCCGATACTGAAAGTACCCTACCCATAGTAGACGATATTTTACCTGAAGGGCAAAAGCAACAAGCCCTTAAGGTTTTAAAACAATGGCAACCACTCTTTTCAGAGAAACCAGGAAAGACGTTTTTAATTCACCATAATATACGCACAAGCTCCGGGCAGATCACCAGAGAACGCCCGTATCGTATTCCAGAAGCTAGAAAACACATAATCGAAGAAGAAATCAAAACAATGTTATCCCTAGGGGTCATCGAACCGTCCACTAGTCCCTGGTGTTCACCGGTTGTCCTAGTACCGAAGCCTGATGGTAGCGTCAGGTTTTGCATAGATTTCCGCAAACTTAACTCAAACTCCCTATTCGACACCTATCCCATCCCTAGGGTGGACGATGTTCTCGAAAAACTAGGGAAAGCAAAATACATGTCTACTATCGACCTAACTAAAGGGTATTGGCAGATTCCCTTAGCTCCTCCAGATAGAGAAAAAACTGCTTTTTCTACCCAGTCCGGGTTATATCAATTCACAGTACTGCCTTTTGGGCTTCATGGAGCCCCTGCAACCTTTCAGAGGTTGATGGATAGGATTCTAAAACCCTATCCTGCATTCTCCGCTGCGTATCTAGATGATGTAGTCGTATTTAGTGAAACATGGGAGGACCACTTAATACACCTACAGAGAATATTCCAAGCCCTTCAAACTGCTGGTTTGACGGCCAATCCCAAGAAATGTGTGATAGGTAAAACCGACATCTCCTATTTGGGATATCGGATTAATCAGGGTACACTACAACCTCAAAATGGGAAGGTGGATGCCATTTTACATGCCCCTCTTCCACACACGAAAAAGGAATTACGCTCCTTTTTAGGATTAGTGGGCTATTATCGGCGCTTCATTCCACATTACTCCACCTTAGCAGCACCTCTTACGGACCTACTCACTAAACGATATCCCAATAGACTTTTGCCTTTTTCGGAGACGCAAAACGCGAGTTTTGAACAGTTGAGAGTTTCCTTAACCTCCGATCCCATCCTGCACTGCCCAGATTTTACGAAGCCGTTTCACCTCTACACTGACGCATCGGATGTTGGGCTTGGAGGGGTTCTGACTCAGCCAGATAGCGAGGGGCTTGACCATCCGGTGGTCTACATCAGTAGAAAACTGTTTTCCCGGGAACGTAACTATCCAATTATAGAGAGAGAGTGCTTGGCTATCAAGTGGGCCATTGACTGTTTGCAGTACTATCTCCTAGGGCGGCCGTTTATACTATTCACGGATCACGCTCCTCTTACGTGGCTGGCTGCGCATAAAGATTCTAACTCCAGGATACTGCGATGGTTCCTTGAACTGCAACCATTCTCCTTTCAGGTTCGGCACGTCCCTGGATCTCACCAGGCCCCCGCTGATTATCTGTCCCGATTTCCTCTGTCTTCGCCTGTCCTGGAGCAGGACAGTTCTTGGGGAAGGGTGTGTGACCGGGCCGCCCCGGGCAACAGCGGGGAACCGGCAGAAACGGAACCGCTACGGCCGCGTTCCCAGGTTCCCCTGGAAACGCGTCCGCAACGAGGCCAGCGTCCTGAGGTTGCCTCGGCAACCTCCGGTGACGAGGAGGCTCCGGATTGGCCACCAGGCGGCCAAAAGACGGAAGCTCCGGTCGAGAGGGAGAGAGCCGGGAAGGAAGAGAGGAAGGAGAACGACGGCGGCGACGGCGAACCGAAGGAGGAAGAGAGAGACGGCGACAAGGACATCGGAGGAGGACCCCAGTGGCCTGGAAGCGGCGGAACCCGAACCCAGAGGAACAGCGCCCGACCGGAAGCAGGGGAGACCAGCCCAGACCGACGAGAGGACCTCCACAGAGCCAGCCACGACCCTGGAGGGTCGTGGCTCTACAAGGTACGGTCCTTCTGGACAAACCGAGGGGCACAATAAAAGGGGAGAAACGCTGGGGAAGGGAGGGAGGCAGGGTGAGGGGAGGGAGGAGAGAAGGGCACTTTAGAGAGCACCGGGAGAGCACAAAAGGGTAAAGTACGGAATATACACAAGCCCTGAAGTCCTCACTGGCACCTATATCACACATACAACCCCCCTCCCCTCCTTAAACCTTTTCCCCAGTAAAACATATAAGTAGAAGACGTGGTATAAGGCGTCCGTTCCACTCACCAGCGGTATGTGTTCCCTTTTTCTTGTATGTCACATCCGGGACCTGATGAGGACGATCCGGTACGCCACCTAGAGAAAAGGAAGAAAAGGGACACAGATTAGAAGGAAGATATTCACCACTCCAGAGAAGAAACTGGCGCTAAACGTCGTACTGACTTTTCATCAGTTCTTATTTCAAATTACTAATAAATACTTACCTCAAAAACCCAAATTTACCTCTCCTGAGTGTTTATACTGTGGGGACTGTCTACAAGCAGTTTTTTAGTTTTTGGATTCATTCACCTTTGGTGGCGTCCAGTTATGGCATCATACTTGTTACGGCAATAGGAAGGTTGTAGTGAATCCTAGTTTGTTTTAATGGGATATCAGGAGTTAGCTTAGCTTTTGGCTTGCAGACTCGTGCCCCCCTCCCCTAGTGACTTTTAACCTACTTAGCTTGCTCTGTCTTAGCCCATTTATTTAATTAATTCTTCTAAGATGGCTGCCAGGTTTATAGTTAGGCCATTTGTTTAAGTTTATGTTATCAGTGCCTCCACGCTAAGGCGTGAAATCAAGTGACAAAGGCAAACAAACTGTAGGTGCTCACATTAGGTACTTTCCCTCTTCACGCTTTTGAGGAAATTGTTTATATTAATTACCGTCCCAAGCATGCTGTGTTATCTGTGGTTTTGGGAACAACTTACATCATGGGTACAAGTAGATCTGTGTAAATACACCACACTTTAGACAGATAATCAGAGGGATTCCGACCAGATACCATTGCTGCTATAAATGCTGCACGTCGCCTTGACGCTGACCCGGACTTTGTGTTCCTACAGAGTCTGAGCTAGAGACCTTGTTCCAAGGTAACAAGGGTTGGGGCTCTTCTTAGGGACATGGTATTGGCAGATTAGGTTTAACATACCCAGCTCTCCATTAGGTAGAAGGTTAGATCTATCAGAATAGGGTAATAGGACATATT
The DNA here is from genome assembly GCF_031143425.1 of Pleurodeles waltl. Lineage (NCBI taxonomy): Eukaryota > Metazoa > Chordata > Amphibia > Caudata > Salamandridae > Pleurodeles > Pleurodeles waltl. The sequence goes on along the minus strand of NC_090449.1, from coordinate 681,593,700 downwards.
GGGGGTCATTCCGACCCTGGCGGTCAAAGACCGCCAGGGCCGCGAATGACGGAAGCACCGCCAACAGGCTGGCGGTGCTTCCTTGCCCATTCTGACCGCGGCGGTAAAGCCGCGGTCAGAAAACCGGGGCCGGCGGTTTCCTGGCGGTTTACCCCCGGCTGGGCGAATCCGCCGTGGCCGCGCTGCAAGCAGCGCCGCATGGGGATTCTGACCCCCTTACCGACAGCCTGTTTCTGGTGGTTATCACCGCCAGGAAGAGGCTGGCGGTAATGGGTGTCTAGGGGCCCCCTAACAGGGCCCCATTAAGCTTTTCACTGTCTGCTTAGCAGACAGTGAAAAGCGCGATGGGTGCAACTGCACCCGTCGCACCCCGCAACACCTCCGGCTCCATTCGGAGCTGGCTTCTGTGTTGCAGGGCTCCTTCCCGCTGGGCCGGCGGGTGCTACCTTGGGTAGCACCCGCGGGCCCAGCCGGAAGGTCAGAATGGCACCAGCGGTCTTTTGAGCGCAGTGCGGCCAAATGGCGGTTCCCGCCAGGCGGGCGGCAACCGCCGCCCACCGGGGTCAGAATGACCCCCATTATGTACTCTATGTCTTTCCATGCTACTGCAAGATGGTGGGGGTCTTAATAATCATGACTCTTGTTTTTTCAATTCTGTCTCTTGCACTGTTCATTATCCTAAACATTGCAGCCCATGCGATTAACCGCAGATTGCAGACTGTATTAAATAAAAACTATTGAAACATTACTGCATCTTCGTAATTTGCCTGTGTTTGGTTGAGACATAAGGGATCGGTGAGAAAGGGGTAATCTCCGTTTAACCACGACATTCCCTGAGATGTCAGACTCTCGAGTCCATGTGTAAAGGCAGCCACAAATCACCTTTAACTGTTTGGGTTTTCGGTGAGGTACAGCTAGTGAGCCGGAAGGGTTGGGACTACAGTTGCAACTTGTTGTAGGATAGGCATAATCACCTACAAACATAAGTACTGTCACCCTTAAAGCAGCAGTCTTGCCTAGAGCAAGAGTCCAAGTACGACACCTCCAGGCTATTTCGACCAATCAGCAAGAGGATTGTTATATCCAGATTTGCAAGCTGCTCACTCGACCATGGCTTGTGTGCACTCCGTGTTGTTCAAACAAAGGGAAATGTTGATGCTTCTATACAGCACCTACATGCAGCAGAAGCTTTCTTTCAGATACAACCAAAGGAAGGTGCAGGGTCTTTAAATGAGTGAAGCACTCTGGCAGGAAGGGAATGAGTGTAGTCAAGACTGCAGGGAGAAACACAGGCATATGAGGCACTAAACCCCCCTCCCTCCCCAAGGTGATAGATTGAGCAGGTTTGCACTTTAGGTGGGGCTGGGAATGTCTCACTTGGACTTGAGCCTGTTAACGCTGAGATTTTACTAATGAATATTCATGTACTCTGAATGCTGAATATTCATAGAAAATGAGTTAACGTAGAAAATTAATACACGAGTTTGAAAATGTACCTACTTGAGTGACCACCAATAATCACGAAGTGTACTTATTAAGAGCTTATTAATGTAAAATGTTGAGCATATATTTGAATTAATGTAGTAGTATATCGTATTAATGGTTACGTTATGTATTTGCTTTATTAATCTTAGGCCTTAATTTAGTGAGGTCTTGGGCCTAGTTACACTGCCTCATTTCAAGTTGCATTGCTTAGACGAATCATAAAATGGCTGCATGGCTGCTTAGAGAATTAAATTGTGGTTTTCCACTGCGTTGACCAAATGCTAGTAGCTGAAATTCTTTCCCATAAGAACTGCTTACTAGAAAACGTTATACTAGCTATAGATACTTTGTATAACTTAGTGTGTGTAAAGGCAAGGTTCACAGGAGCAGACAATGGAACCATTGACTGGAGTATGAGCTGATACAATATTGATACTTGACGAGCACAACAACGGGAACAGGAGAAGAGGAGACAATTATCGACATGTGAACAATATATTTAGTAAATTCTTAGATTTCAGGTTCTACTTTCATTGGACTAAACGTAAACCTATGATTCTTTGACCAATAGCAACGGGGGAGGTAGTTTTAAGAATCTAACTTAGCATGACTCTACCAAGAGGAGTTAGCCATATTCTTCTAGCCTGCTCCGAGAGGAGATAGGCCATTCTGCCATTATTTTTTTGACCTTCCCGAGAGGAGACATGCTTAACTTTTCCTTAACTTTGTTGCCTAGAAGCAACATTCCTTTATGTCTATTCTTGAGACAGCTCTATCTTGAACTTAAATGCTGAATTCTGATGCTATGCTGACCAAACAAGATGTCCAATTTAGGAAGACTGTTACCGCCTGAGGAACCATACTGAGGCAAGGTATAAGACGATGTTACTGATTATTATGTCTATATGCTTTTGTCTTTAGGTACCAAATGTTAATTCTGATAGAGCCCAAACATGCTATTCTAATCAGAAGGTTAGTTAGGACACTCACTGATGATGCTTGCTAAATATTCAGAACCGTTGATGTCTTTTCTTTGCTGAACCTAAATGTATGCCATTTCGTTTGCTCAGTTATTCTTGATATTGATTTGTACTGTAACTTTAGAATGTGTAGTGGTCCATGCTTTGATTAAATTACGATTCTTTAGGAGATTTGGTCAACCAGTATTGTTTCTGTATGTTTCTCATTTGATTTTAAAGCTAAGAGCCAGATGTACGTACCATTTTTCTTGTCGCAAATGGCCCGATTCGATGAATTGGGCCGTTTGTGACAGGAAAAAAATCATTTGGTATGTACAGACCCTATTTTGCAATTCGGTAATCTATTTACAGAATCGCATAATAGGTTTGCGAGCCGCAATTAGGAAGGGGCATTCCCAGTTTCAAAATTGTACTAACCCATTCGCAAACGGGAAGGGGTCCCGATGGGTCCCATGGCCTGCTCTGAAAAAATGAAAAGAAAACTTTTCATTTGATTTTTGAAATGCACCCCGTTTTACTTAAAAAAAAAAACTGCTTTATTTAAAAGCAGTCACAGACATGGTGGTCTGCTGCCCCCAGCAGGCCACCATCCCTGTGAGGGCAGCCATTCCCAAAGGGGTCGCAAATTGCGACCTACCTCATGAATATATATGAGGTAGGACATTTGCGAACACATTGGGAATCGCAAACAGTGTCATTGACACTAATGTACATCAGGTTTTGCAAGTCGCAAATTGCGAGTCGCTATGACTCGCGATTTTCGAGTTGCAAAACCTAATATTCGTACATGTGGCCCTAAGTTATGTGACATTAGCATTGTTAATATAGATAAAAAACATTCTAACTTTTACATAAAGGTGTGGTTATTCAGAGCCAAGGGGTCATGGTGCATGGAAATTATTGACTCCCAAGATTATTGATGTCATTGATTAGTATTGCTATTGATTTGTTTTAAAATTGGGTCTTGTCTTGGGAACTACTCTAAATGCAGTCAGAAGATCTATTGAACCTCTAACGCGTCCCCTTGTAATCTAACAATAAGAAACCAAATAAAGTCAGACAGGCTAACAGTGATGTTAGCAGAGTATGATGGTTAGTCTCCTTAAGAGCCCATCATAAAGGCCTGGTATAGGGTTAGTCCCCTAAAGTGAAAACTATTTGCAGAGAGTTTGGATTATCAGATTCAACGATACAAAGTGGAGAGAAAATATATCCCTGAGTACTTAGAATGACTTCCCCAGAACCTTGGAGCTTGCCAATGATTGTTTGAGGATGTTCTTGGCATTCTAGTGACAGTGTGAGTGAAGTAGGTTTTGTGCTTGCACAGCTTATGCAAATCACATGTGAATTGTGATGTGAGTGAGGGTTTAGGGAGTCTGCGTATTCGAAATTAAGTTGTAGAAGGAGTTTGCATACTCCGAAGTGTGAGAATAAGGAAGTCGTCAAACTTCACATGTGTGTGGTGCTTTGTGCTCAGAAAATGTCCACGTGGTTGTTTATATACGGAACCTACATGGTCTAAGAATCAGGAGTATATTGAAAAGTGTATGAGACACTTGTTTTTTTTTGTAATTTGTCTGGTTTAATAGGTCGATCGGACATGGTCGACAAGCCAGAGCATTAGTCAGAGTGAGTGAAATAATTTTTCGACTGACATCTGTCGAGTCCAATGTGCACCAGGACAGACTCACTGATCAGTTGAGAGTAAAATTTGAAGGTCAAATTTTGCTTGCAAATCAGGGATACTGAGAAAGGAGTAGCTGCTAGAGTGAAAGGCCATCAGTGAAAAATCCGTAAGTTTTTTGAAGCGATTGAATTACCCTACCTGTAGTAAATGGACAAATTGGGTTTTCATTTTGTTAAGTGCTTGCAATAATTCTGCATTAGTTGAATGTGAATCTAAGTTTAGGAGGACAGGCCGCAAGATGTCAGCCGATGTACCTGTGAGTGTGACATCATTGGAGCCTCGCTTGGATAGGTTAGTTAGCGAGAAGGGTTGCGCACGGATTGGCGGACAACCGTGAAGCACAATTGGCGGAGAAGGCTGGTGAATAGGATTCTGGGATTGAAAGTTACTTCCTAATTTGATTTAAATTAATGTAGAGGTCACAGAAATGAAATTTTTCAAAGCTTGAAAGAGTGCCATAAGGGGAGATACTTATATTACAACAAGTAAAAGGGATATTGTACCGCCAGAAGGTACACCAGCTTACATTGTAATCGAAGAAAAGGGTGCTGCGCCATGTCTTTGGCTGAAACGATGGCGCAATGTGACAGCGAGACATAGGAGTTTAACGTTTCCTGCCCATGGAACATTTAATTTGAGGAGCTTAGAGAATTTGAGGTGGGTGCTATCTGATTTGAAACCTCCTCCGAGACCAGCACAATTTGAGGCATTAACAATCTGGGAATTAGTAGTCAGACCGCAAGAGCAACAGAAATTTGAAAGGAGAATGAGAAAGGCCGCAAAGACACTAATGGAGGCTAGATGTAACAGCAATCAGAATTTTTGGAGAACCAAGACTTTACAGGGAATTAAGTTGTGTCCTGCAAGTACACAGGACAGTGAGAGAGAAGAAAGGAAAGCTACCAGAAAGACAAACAGAAGTACCTCTGAGAGTAGAAAGCGTAGATCAAAAGAGTCTAGGAGATCTTTAACACTAGAAGAAGAATCAGATGATGATGAGTTAATTTTAGTTACTGAGAAATTGCCCCCCACCATATGTAGCACAAGAGAGTGTTCCGAGCACTAGTATAAACCCTTCCGCATCGACTCCGGTCAGCATGATGAGGAGTCCCGTGCAGATTTATCCTAGCCTGATACAGAGCCAAATGCAGAGCAGTCTTAACCTACCTACTGCTTCGGCAGCTCAAAATCCAAAGCCACAGTTGAACATCCAGAAAATGTACCCTGATGTACCCACTGTGGAAACTGCCACAAACCTGATAGTGCCAACATTACAGGTTTCCCGAAACCGACATTGGTTCAGACAGAGGCAACTCCACTCTTACTGCCTCAAAGGCAGCCACAAGCAATGCTAAAGTACACTACTATAACAGGGACACAGAAAGACATGTCCATACTAATGAGTTAGAATAAGGGAATTATGCACCCACAGAACCCGAACATTAGACCAAATCAAGACACTGTGGGGGTTATTACAACTTTGGAGGAAGTGTTAATCTGTCTCAAAAGTGACGGTAAAGTGACGGATATACCACCAGCCGTATTACGAGTCCATTATATCCTATGGAACTCGTAATACGTCTGGTGGTATATCCGTCACTTTACCGTCACTTTTGGGACGGATTAACACCTCCTCCAAAGTTGTAATAACCCCCTGTGTCTGTGCCCATCACCATTGGTCTAGTTATACCCTTGTTTGCCCAGGGAAGTAGCAGTACAAGTGGACAGGGAGTCCTGAGTCAGAATTCAATGACTGGAGGACTTAATGAGCATACTCAAATAGTCTCTCCCGTGGGACAGTCTTTTGATGGTACTGGATCATTGTTGGACCTTAGTCCATTTGGAGTTCCTCCGAATGCTGGAACCATGTCAAACATCAGTCATAGCCTGAAGTTACTGACACCGCAGTCTCCAAACTTAGCTGTACAGCCATTGCCAAATACTCAGCCTAACAAAGTTTCACTGCAAGGCTTGACTGCCCAACAATTGACTGAATGGTTAGATAAGCTGAATACCCCGCAGAGTGCCCCTAGAGAAGAAGAGTACTTGAACTATAGTAGACTAGAGATGGAAGCAGGTGAGCTTATTGAAGGAACCATGGTTGTGAACAGACTCAAATCCTATACTGAAGCAGAATTGAGATACTTATGCCTGAAAATTACAAGAGAAGCATGTGAGATACATCAAAAGCTAGCAGACCTAGCACCTCACACTTGAAGAGGAGTTACAGGTTAGAGTTCGACCCAAAGGATTTTGAATACATGAGATCTGCAGGGATGAAGGCACACCTTAGAGAGTTACTTCAAGGTGTCCAGACATGGGGAGCATTAGACAAGTGGGAAGGCAGATGGGTAAAGAAGAGAGATAAAAGTAAAAGGGATTCTGCAAATGTTACTGCAAATGTGCAGCAGGTTGAGGATCCGGTAAAAGTTTTACCAATGAGAGAAATTCTAGGAGGGAATTTTGTTCATGTCCCTTGAAGCAGAAGTGACATTTTGTCCTTTACAAATGATTATTCCAAGTTGAGAGAGAAACCAGTAGAATGGTACCAGCAGACAGACAGGTTTGTGAAACTTGCAAAAGGCCTGTGGGAGGACTTGAACACTCAATTAGAGATAGTAGTTCCAGCAGACTTATGGATTGAGTGCAAGAGGAGCATAGATTGCCAACAAAGGAACCAGAGAGAGATCTGATTACAGGTGCACCACCCCCCAAGGTGATGAAATAAAGTGATTAAAGTTTTGAAAATGAGAATTTCGCCTAAAAACATTGACTAGAAGAGGATACACAGGACAGTCCAGGAAGCGAAAGAATCAGTACATGCGTACTATGAGAGATTGTACTCATTACAGTGGTACAGAAACCATTGAGCCGAAAGACATGGTTCAATTTGTGTTCAGATTTGTGGAAGGTTTAAGAGTCATTTGATGTGCTGGCAAGTGAAGCCGATTGATGAGGTATTGCAATAGGCAAAATACTGCAGTGACAAGATTGAGTTGAAACAGAGAAACTTGAACGAAAAGGCAATGGTGATGCAGATCAGAGTGGCACAAACAGGGGCACAGGGACATTTTCCACAGCAGCAGCAGCTGGACAATGTAGTTTTATAAAATCAGGTTAAAGGTAGAAGTCGTGGAGATATGGGAAACGGAAACCGTGGTCCCGATTTGGGTACTGTAGTGGTTCAGAATGATGTGCAGGGAATAAAGAGATTGCTGCCATGTCACGCTTGCGGAGGGATCAGACATTGGAAGCGGAAATGTCCGATGATGGTTCAGGAAGTTGTTGTTCAACAAACAAGTGGCAACAATTTGTTCCAAAACATGAGAGGACCAAGAATGAGGGGTCATAATCCGAAGTTCCAAATTAATGTGAATCAAATGCGAAATTTCCAAACCATGCAACAGGTGCAAATGCCACGTGTGCAGATGACACAGTCACAGCCAATGCAACAGCAGGTTCAACTGGTACTTAGACAGCAAATCCATATACCTCAAGCACTAATGGAGCAACAGTAGGTGATGCTTCCTTAACAGGTCACAAGTCAAAGGTTTAACCAGAGTATTAACACAGTACACCAATTCCCGTTACACAGTGAGAATGGAATAAACAATGATTGGATGAGCGAGAGTTCGAATGGAGAGGAATATGTACTTGCAGCTTCCTTAGAAGTAGGCCAAAAGGTCAGTATGTGAAGGAAAAAGTAATAGGTCTCAAAGTTTCATTCTTGGTTGACACAGGGGCTACACGCTCTACAGTGAGAACTGCAGAAGTTCCAAACCTGCCCCTTTCAGGGAAAACAGTCCAGATTTTGGGAGTAGCGAATCAGTATCTGGACAACCCAATTACAGAACCAGTTCAGGTTAAAACTGGCAATTTTAAAGGATTACACAAATTCGTAGTCTGTGACTCAAGTCTGGTATCCCTACTGGAAAGAGACTTGCTGTGTAAAACAAGATGCTTGATTACTTGCTCAAACAATGGAACTGAAATATAGACAAACAGTGTGACGAGGATGACCCAGCTACAGAGATAGAGAGTGAGATAATAAATGAGGAGCACCTTCTAATTAGCTTCTTTCTGGTTTTCGCAGTGAAGGATCTTCCTTCTGACTTACAAGGAACAGTTAAAGAGAAAGTCTGGGATTTAACACAGAAGGACATTGGTCTGATAAAAGGAGTTGAGCCACGTAAGGTTCCAGTGAAGCCGGATGCAATTTTTCCTCAGATACCTCAGTACCATATGACACAGGACATTATTGAAAAGGTTGCTCCCATAATTGCAGAATTTGTGAAGCCCATGTAATTCACCGATAATGAGGTTGAGAAATCACTGTACGAAAGTTTGGATTGTCCAGGATCTGAGAACAATAAATTACATTTTGATTAAATGCTGTCCTGTGTTGCCAAATCCAGCTGTGATTCTGTTTCAGATTCCATGTGATGCTGAATGGTTCACAGCTATAGACATGACACAAGCATTCTTTAGTGTGCCTCTTAATGAGGATAGTCAATTTCTCTTCTGTTTCCAAGTTTTAGATCAAGTTTACTGTTGGTGTAGAATTCCTCAGGGGTTTTCAGAATCACCTTCCATATTCAACCACATCTTGAAAAAGAACCTGGAGTCATTGAAAATGCTTTTCCAATCGACATTGGTACAATACATTGATGATTTGTTGATGGCATCCAAGACAAGGGAAGAGTGCGAATATGACACGATTGCCTTATTGAACCATTTTGGAAAGAATGGTCATAAACTGTCCCCAACTAAATTAGAATACTGTCAGAAAGAAGTGAAATATTTGGGTCACCAGATTGAGAAGGGGATTAGGAAAATATCCAGAGAAAGGGTCACTGCCATATTGCAGATGAGTCCTCGAGCCACCCAGAGAGATGTCAGGATGTTCTTGGGAATGGTGGGCTACTGTCACCAGTGGATTCCCAACTTTTCAGTCATTTAAAAGCCAATGCAGAAGCTGACTGACAAAGAAGTCACTGATCACCTGGTGTCAGATCAGACATGTATGAAAGCATTCTCTGAGTTGAGAAAGAGTTTGGGCAAAGCCCCAGCTTTGGGAATGCCTGTCTACACAAAACCCTTCATGTAGTTTTGTCATGAGCGTGATACGTGTTCTTTGTCTGTCTTGACTCAAGTCCATGGAGGTGTAAACCATCCAGTAGCATATGTTTCAGCTACTTTGGACCCAGTTACAGCAGCTTTACCAGGCTGTTCGCGTTCCGTCACTGCAGTTGGACAGAGCCTTGCACAGTGTAAAGGCATTGTGATGGGACATCCCCTGACAATAATGGTCCCTCACTCCATTGAACTTTTACTTATACACACGAAGATGCAGTATTTGACAGGTGCCAGGCTGACTCGTTATTAAACAAGCATCCTGGGATCTCCTAATGTGTCACTGAAAAGAAGTACAGTGCTTAATACGGCAACCTTACTCCCCAATAAAAATGTTGAAATTGAAAAATTGGAAGATATTGAGCATGATTGTCTTGAAGTAACTGATCTGTGCACAAAACCGAGACCTGATATTAGGGACACCCGATTGGAAGAAAATGACCAAATTATCTTTGTTAATGGTTCCTGTTTAATGGACAATACACGAATAAAGAGAGCAGGATATGCTGTGTGCACGATTTCTGGTATACTTGAAGCACCCTGGCTTCGTGGAGTGTACTCCGCACAAGTAGCGGAACTGGTACCCCTTACTAGAGCATGCCATGTTTCTGCGCAGCTTAAAGTTACCATCTATACAGATAGCCAGTATGGATTTGGAATAGTGCAGGATTTTGGCCAGTTGTGGTCTCAGAGAGGTTTCCTGACCTCTTCTGGTTCACCAGTAAGAAATGGTGAGAGAATTAGGGAGTTGTTGCAAGCTATTCACGTGCCTGAGAAGATTGCCATGGTGAAGTGCAGTGCACATCTGAAATCTCAAGATTTTGTATCAATGGCAAATGGATTTGTGGATCAAGTAAGAAGGGTTTGCACATTGAACTGTATATGGTTGAAGAATAAGTGGGAATTGTTACCTGAGGAAGAGTAGACATGTCCTAGCTATGCATTACATGTTATAGATACATTGGAAGAGCTGAGGACATTGCAAAATAATGTTGAGAGGGAAGAGAAAGGGTCATGGCCAAAATAAAGTGTGAACAACAAGAAGATGAATTGTGGATTTCAGAAGAAGGTCAATTGGTACTGCTGAACAGTTTGTTGACTCAAATGGCTAGATATTATCATGGTCAAGCACATGTTGGGAGGGATGCAATGATTCAATTGTTCAAACAGAATTGGTTCAATCCAAACTTTAGACAAGTTGCTTAAGCAGTTTGCCATTATTGCGTCATTTGACAACAAAGGAACGTGGGGAAAGGGACAGTGGTCAATTTAAGCCACATTGGAAGAGCAGTAGGTCCATTCAGCAGAACGCAAATGGATTTGATTGAGATGCCTGAGTGTGGAGGATTGCGATACGTGTTGGTGATTGTCTGCATTTTTAGTCATCGGATGGAATCTTACCCTACTTGAAGAAATGACCGTCTTACACTAGCAAAATTACTGCTTAGGGAACTGATACCACGTTTCCGATCTCTTTAGAATCAGATAGAGGAAGTCAATTCAACAATGAAGTAGTTAAATTACTATGTTCAGCCTTAAACATTGAGCAAAAGTTGCATTGTAGTTACCGCCCTGAAGCATCAGGACTTGTGGAGCAGATGAATGGTGCCTTGAAATCAAGAATGACGAAAATATGAGTGTTCTCGAATCTGAAATGGCCCAATGCACTGCTGTTAATTCTGATGACAATGAGAAACACACCTGACAGGAAGACAGGATTGTCACCGCATGAGATCCTCATGGGCAGAGCATGAGGCTGCCAGCGGTTCCTGCAAATGCTCGTGTGAACATAACAGATGATATGGTGTTGGACTACTGCAAGGGTCTAGCTGATGTGGTTCGCTCTTTCTCTCATCAGGTGGAAGCTCCCACACTACAACCATCTCAAGTTCAAGGACATAACTTGAGAGCTGGTGACTGGGTTGTAATCAGAAAACACGTGAGGAAGACGTGTTTGGAGCCTCGGTGGAAAGGCCCATTCCAGGTAGTTTTGATCACTACCACAGCTGTGAAGTGCGCTGGAGTTCCGAATTGGATCCACGCAAGCCATACAAGAAAAATGACATCTTCTCTGAACAATGAAGAGGAGTTCTTGAGAGCACCAACAACTACCAGACCAACCTCAGAGCCGGGAAGAGGAGAAAGAGGAACTGAAACTGGATCTGAGCAAATTGAGAATGGTTCAGCCACTCCTGTGAGAGACGAAGGAGAAGACCTACAGGAGAGTGACAGTGAAAAATCTCAATTGAGGCAGCAAGAGAGTTTAGTCAGAGCAGGGCTCTCCCAGAAGTAGATGAACTTGAGAGACAAACAGAGCAGACGACAGACCCCAAGGGGGAAGGAGTTGAGGCGGATCAAAGCCACTGTGGTCTGACTCCTCCTAAACCAGTTGCAGGTCCGTCAAGAGAAAGTCCTGCAGAGCAAGAAGAAGTTACAAGTTCGATACTGAAAAGAGCATTGACAAAAGGCCCATTGAAAGGAGATAAGTTGCCAGAGTCACAAGCAAAGAGAAGCAGTTACAGAGACAAATATTGAGGAGGAAGTGGATACGACAAGGAGAGAAGATCTGAGTGAGGGAGAGTTCAACAGAGAGCGAAAGTTGAAAACAAAGAGAATTGCAAGTCAAAGGTACGCTGGTCCTGAATGGGGGTATGCAACAGTAAGTAAATGGCAAAGAGAATTTTTTTTGTTTTTTGTTTTGATGGAGACATTCCAGGTCAATATTTTGCACTTGAAAGAAACAAATGAACTGAACTGTTAAAACTAATGGCTGAGAGAAGTGCAAAGAAAAAGAGACTATTGAAAGTAACTACAAAAGGCTTTTTGATTTGACAAATTAACCTGATTTGACAAGCTGCTGAATGGATTTTTGACAAATTTACCGATTTTGACAAAAGTATCCTGGAAGTAAGACTGAAAGCTGTATATAATTGCTGAAAGAAGGTTGAAGATTTTGTTTTTGATTTACGCTGCATATTTGTTATTTCTTCTACTTTCTGATTCTTTACAGATCATGAGTAACCTTAGCCAGCACAGTAGGAAGACTAGGGGGGTGATTCTCACCCTGGCGGGCGGCAGAGGCCACCCGCCAGAGTTCCCCCCTCCAAAATACCGCTCCGCGGTCGAAAGACCGCTGAGGGTATTTTGGGATTTGCACTGGGCTGGTGGGTGACCACCAAAAGGCCGCCCGCCAGCCCAGTGCAAATCATCCTTCCCACGTGGACGCCAGCTCAGAATTGAGCCGGCGGAGTGGGAAGGTGCGATGGGTGCAGTGGCACCCGTCGCGTATTTCAGTGTCTGCAAGGCAGACACTGAAATACAAAGTGGGGCCCTCTTACGGGGGCCCCTGCAGTGCCCATGCCATTGGCATGGGCACTGCAGGGGCCCCCAGGGGCCCCACGACACCCCATACCGCCATCCTGTTCCTGGCGGGCGAACCGCCAGGAACAGGATGGCGGTATGGGGTGTCAGAATCCCCCATGGCGGCGCAGCAAGCTGCGCCGCCATGGGGGATTCCCAGGGCAGCGGAAAACCGGCGGGAGACCGCCGGTTTTCCCTTTCTGGCCGCGGCTGAACCGCCGCGGTCAGAATACCCTGTGGAGCACCGCCAGCCTGTTGGCGGTGCTCCCTCCAACCCTGGACCCCCTAGGTGCTGTAAATACTTGGGTATTGATTTGGCTATTGTGTACGTGATATTGTGCCTGGTAATGATTGTAGGAATGACTGTTCTTGACAAGAGGAAAACCAGCCTTACTTCAGCTTTAAAGATAACTACTGCACTCACAGAAATAGAGAAGTTCAGGTTAGATGAGAAGTATCTGCATGTAGGTAATGCACAAGGAGAACTTTCTTCTAATGTTTTCTAGTGTTTACTGAGTGAGTATGTTGAGACGATGGATGCGAGAAATTGTTATGTCTGCATGCAAATTCCTTCATCAGTCGAAGAAGGAGTCACCTGTCATATTTTGCCCCTCACTTATGGTATAAATTGTAGTCTGTTACTAACAAGATTCTATAACCAGGAGTACATCCAATATTTCTACTCTAATTTTGATGCTGTGTTTTCGTTTGTTCCTTTAATTAAGTACCTGAATAGAGCAGCTCAGCAGAACAATATAGAATTATTGAGAGGATTCTTTCAGCCTACATTAAACTTTGGCACCGCCTACATGCACAGAAACAATCTAACATGCTTGATTACGCCACTAGAAAAGAGGTTTGTAGACCAAACAGGTGACAGGAGAAAGGCATTAAAGGAGAAGTTAGAAAAAGGATTGGAGAAAAGGACATTTAGAAATGATTATGCATTTAGTGAAATAAAAACACAAGTGAGGTTAGCTTTAAATGTGCAACACGTAGTAAAGCTTTGTATATATAGGTCTAAATCTAGTACTGATACGTTGCTTGTGGGAACAAGTGAATGTAGACATATGTTTTTGTTTCAGAGTCAATGGACATTTATGTTAAGTGGACAGAATCCAGCGATTCCTGGAATTTATTACATCTGTGGGCCAAATGCTTATTACTGCCTTCCAAGAGGATGGTATGGCACATGGTATTTGGGGATAGTTTTCCCAAAGATATTTCAACTTGATGACTTGAAAAGATTACTGAAAATGACTGAGTTACATCACTTCAAACAAAAGAGAGAGTCTCCTTCTAGTGTAGTGGGAGATATATTTGGAGCAATGATTCCTTCAGTGGGAGTTGTTCTAAATTCTATAAAGATTTGAAAGTTGTCTACTCTTGTGGATAACATGTTGACAAATTTTTCAGGAGCCATGATCCATAGATACAGAAATGGCTGCAGTAAGATCTATGACTCTTCTGAACTGCCTTGCGTTGGACACTCTTTTAGTATAAAGATGGAGGAGTGTGCAAAATACTGATTTCGAAGCATTGTTGTTCTTATATTCCTGAAAATAGCAAATAAATTAGAAGCTTACTTACTAATCTGACCAATGATATTGCTGATTTAAAAGAGCTGAAAGAGCCAGGTGTTTGGGAGAAAGTTGGCAAGGGATTTGCTTCAGTGGAATATTGGCTCAGCAACATTAGGATGGGGATAATAATGAAAATAATACAAGGGATATTGATTATTGTGACTTGTCTAATTGGAGCATGGGGAATATGAAAATTGTATCAAGTGATTAAATTAAGGAAATTGAAAAATGATCAGAGGGAAGACATGAAAAGGAAAAGTGTGTTTAGGGAAAATTCAAGGAATGAATGAATATTAAAAGGAATAGAGATGACAAATGTTAGCTGAAGAAGAAAATTTGTATGGAAACATTTAAGTTTGATGACATAATTAGTCATCAGAGGAGAGATTTTTAACGCTGAAATTTTACTAATGAATATTCATGTATTCTGAATGTTGAATCTGCATAGAAAATGAGTTAATGTAGAAAATTAATACCCAAGTTTGAAAATGTACCTACTTGAGTGACCACCAATAATCACGAAGTGTACTTATTAACCGCTTATTAATGTAAAATGTTGAGCATATATTTGAATTAATGTAGTAGTATACCATATTATTGGTTGCGTATTATGTATTTGCTTAATTAATCATAGGCCTTATTATAGCGAGGTCTTGGGCCTGGTTACACAACCTCATGTCGAGTTGCATTGCTTAGACGAATCATAAAATGGCTGCTTAGAGAATTAAATTGTGGTTTTCCACTGCGTTGACCAAATGCTACTAGCAGAATTCTTTCCCATGAGAACTGCTTGCTAGAAAACGTTACACTAGCTATACACACTTTGTATAACTTAGTGTGGGTAAAGGCAAGGTTCCCAGGCGCAGACAATGGAAGCACTGTCTGGAGTATGAGCTGATACAATATCGATACCTGACGAGCACACCAAACGGAACAGGAGAAGAGGAGACAATCATCGACATGTGAACACTGGGTTTAGTAAGTTCTTAGATTTGAGGTTCTACTTTCATTGGACTAAACGTAAACATTTGATTCTTTGAAGAATAGCAACGTGGGAAGTAGTTTTGATGAATCTAACTTAGCCAAACTCTACTGAGAGGAGTTAGCCATATTCTTTCCAGCCTGCTCCGAGAGGAGAGAGGCCCTTCTGCCATGACTTTCTTGACGGTCCCAAAAAGAAACATGCTTAACCTTTCCTTACCTTTGTTGCCTAGAAGCGACATTCTGTTATGTCTGTTCTTGAGACAGCTCTATCTTGAACTTTAATACTGAATTTTGATGCTATGCTGACCAAAAAAGATGTCGAATTGACAAAGACTGTCACCGCTTGTTAAACCATACTGAGGCAAGATATTAGATGATGTTACTGATTCTTATGTTTATTTGCTTTTGTTTTTAGGTAGCAACCGCTAATTTTGATAGAGCCATAGTTAGATGTGGTCCCCATTTGTGTTGACTGAATTGTTTTGCATGAAGCCCAAACATGCTATACTAATCAGAAGGTTAGTTAGGACACTCACTGATGATGTTTGCTAAATATTAACAACAGCTAATGTCTTTTCTTTGCTGAATCTAAATGTATACCATTTCGTTTGCACTGTTATTCTTCCTATTGATTTGTACTGTAACTTTAGAATGTGTAGTGGTACAAGCTTTGATTAAATTATAATTCTTTAGGAGATTTGGTCAACCAGTATTGTTTCTGTATGTTTATTATTTGATTTTGAGGCAAAGTTACGTGACATTAGCATTGTTAGTATAGGGAAATAAACATTCTAACTTTTACATAAAGGTGTGGTTATTCATGGCCAAAGGGTCATGGTCTGTAGAAATGTATTGACTCACAAGAATATTGATGTTACTGCTATTGATTTGTTTTAAGATTGGGTCTTGTGATGGGAACTACTCTAAGCACAGTCAAAAGATCTAACGAACCTCTAACGCATCCCCTTATAACCTAACGATAAGATACCAAATAATGTCAGAAGCGCTACGAAGCCCTTTTAGTGTGTTTCCATTCTCAAAAAAATAATCTTTCTCATTTTGTTCTGCATACCACACTCGAGCAGTAAATACGCTTTTAAACTTTTTATATGCATCATTCTATACACATAATTTCCCAAATCACCACCCAAGTACAACACTTCACCATCCTTGTCTCAAAATCTATTCTCGACTTTACACAAGCAGCTTGCTGTCTTGGTCCTTCGTCCTTTACATGCTTTCTCCTCTTTTATGTTTGCTCAGGGTCAGACTGCATATGGCAATCTGGACGAGGCCACACCGGGCTGGTCTGATAGATAAATACGTGGGGCAGTATTTTGGCTGTTTGTGGACTGGTTTTGTGGTTCTGGCTGGCTACATTTTACTGTTGCTTTCCCTGTTCATATCACAAACCTTGCCTGCAGCAAGCACAAATGAATGCTGCTCCCAGACCATGCAAAGCACCTACACAACATGTCAACATAAATTCTAAACTGCCTCGATTTGTAGCTGTGGGCAACTTTTTTGGCCAGCTGATTCACTAACTAGACCACTTTCATTTTAGTGCCCAGGTCTATTTTCTGTTCCAGTCTGATCTTGCCCTTGCTCTAAAAACTGTGAATCCTCTGGACATCTAGTTTCCACCCTCTGCATGCACTTTCTACTCACCACATTGACTCTCCACCCACATTATGTGCCATATACTCAGGGCCAATGGAGTTATATGGCAGGAGAGAGTCAAATTATGCGGTAGGGTTCAGTGAATTACGTGGCAAGAAAAGACAAATAACGCAGCACATTTTGTAATAGTACCCTTAATTATTTTGTCATTTGTAAACATGGTAACACTCTCAGGGCACTGGTTACACCTCATTAGTACCAGTTTCACACCAAAATATTGCAGTAGGCAACAGAAAGGTGACCAATCCAGCTTTGCAAAGTCCTTCCACTGCTTGGCGGTCGAATTTTTACAAATCCTTTAACCGTTTGTGCTTTTTGTTTTTTGTTAAAATATGCAGATTATACGGCAGATGATGGCTTATGTGGCAAAAGCAACATATCTAAAATAATCCACAAATTGCAGCAGCCGCAAAATCACACGATTCAAGTGGCCCTGCCTATAGTCTGTGTAAATCCTCTTTCTAATTTTTTATACACCACGTCCACTCTCCAAATCCGATCCCTACCATGTACATTATTGTCCAAATCCAACATCCTCTCTATACTGCACATTCTCTCCACCCTCTACAAGCCCTCACCAACCTCTTCATCCACTGTTTACTCCATATATTTTCTCAGTCCTTCACTGGCTCTCTTCCCCTGCACATAGCTCAAGCTCTCTCCACCCTCAACAACACCTTTCTGATGTGTTTGTCAACCTCCAGAAGTGCTTACACGCTCCACGTGTGCTCACACCCTCAACACGTGTTCTACTTCCCAGATGCTTTCCACCCCCTCCAGAGGCTCTCCATCAGGTAGAACCACACTACACATTCTCTCTTCACTTTGAGCATGCACTCTAAACTGTGTGCTTCAGCTATCCATGGTCCATACCCACTCTCCATCCATTCTGCACCCCACTTCATCACATATAGTGTAGAAACTCAACAACCACTCATTCCCTGTTTACCTTGGCTCTCCATTGTCTACATCTATTTTCTAGAACTGATCAGTCAATCTCACCATACTATACTTTGGCTGTCTATTCTTTTAATTCTCTTTCTGCCTTATTTGTCCATTGCCTGTGCTTCACATATTCCCTTAACATGCCTTTCCCCCCCTCTGCTCCAGTCCACCTTTTGTTTCCACTATTTATATATGCTCCCACTTGTGAGTCATACCTGCGCATGCAATACCCAGGTACTCCTCCATTCCAGTGCACTTTGTGAAGAGGCATAACTTTTTTAGGAGTGCAGCTGGTGCAGTGGCACCAGGAATGTGAGGGTACCTATGCACTTTGATTATGGCTGAGTTCCACTAACTAAACATGGGATAACTGTTGGAAAATGGGTTATTGGTAAGGGCAGGTAAGTACCTACACTTGGAAATAGGCCACCAACCTCCACTTAGGTCCAGTTAGGTCTCAGTAAATTAAACCCAGCTCAACCCTTGGTAGCTTGGCAACGAGCGACAAAGCTTAACTTAGGAGACAGAGTGTAAAGCATTCAAATATCACAAAACAGTAATTAAATAAAACACAGGAAACAGTTTGAAAATCCAAAATCAATTTATAAAAATACATTATATTTTTATCTTTCAAATGACACAAAAACAAATAATATCGGATAAGGGGAACCGGAGATATGAATTTTTAAAGAATTATTGCTTTCTAGCACATAGAAACAAAAAGTGCCAATCTGGTCATCTGGTCGTACCTCGACCGGGGCAAAGTCAAAGTTTAAGGCCCACCGCGATGGAGCCCGGCTCGGCTACAACCCACGGTCAAATGTTTACCTTAAGACTTAGTTGTTTTACTGAAGATTTTCTTCAGAGGGACGAACCTGCCAGTCCAATCCGACCTCCTGGAACTCTTCCTCGGGTACGTGTCGCAAGTGTCCTCGGTGGAGATTTTTTCCTTCGGACTTAGGTGAAAATCCTTCAACTGGGACAAACCTGGATCTTGATCCGACGTCCTTGGAGCCCCCCTCAGATATGCTGGCTGGGAGGTCCCGGTCAACTTCCTACGTTCGGACTTAGTCTCTTTTTTGGAGATTT
Source organism: Pleurodeles waltl (assembly GCF_031143425.1). Classification (NCBI taxonomy): domain Eukaryota; kingdom Metazoa; phylum Chordata; class Amphibia; order Caudata; family Salamandridae; genus Pleurodeles; species Pleurodeles waltl. The sequence continues at coordinate 681,574,774 of NC_090449.1, read as the reverse complement.
TCTTCACCGGGATGACCCTGCAAATCAGGCTGGGTCGTGGTTGAGGCAAGTCGGCTAGAGTTGCCGCGGTGGGTCAGTCCCTCTATGGAGCTTTTTTTCAAAAGTTCTCCAAACTCCTCCAAACTTCTGGATCTTCTCCCAGGTGTTCTTTTAAGGTTCTTTTGGGGTCCACAGCTCACCCCAAGGCTCCAGAAGCTCTGAGATTATCCTTGGGGGTGTGTACTACAACTCCCAGAATGCACCTGGCGCAAACTTCTTTTTGGCCACTGGACAGTGGTCAGCTGGTTGATTTCTTCAGGAGTTGATGCAGGGGACTCTGGTTAGCAATTTTTCACCTGTGGCAAACAGGGATTCCCTCCTTGAATCAGTTGAAGCCAGGCAAAGTCCTTCTTGTGGTGAAGCCCAAGTGTGCAGCTGGTGCAGTCCTTCAGAGTGCAGGGTCCAGATGCGGCCAGGGGTCCAACAGGGCAGTCCTTCTTCTCCTTTGGTTCTTCCTTGTTGGAATCTGATGGGGATTTATCCTTGCTCCTGGGTGAAAAACAGGGGGGCCCTGATTCTCCAATCAGGTACAGGGTCCTTCCCCCTGTAATGACCACTTCCTGGGAAGTGTGGCAAAAATCAATCCCAGGAGGCAACATTCCTCAAAAATCCATCATGGCTGAAAGTGATTTTTGGAGGTTACATCTGGCTGAGCCCACCCACTGGTGTGGCTAAAAATCCTAAACGCACCCCTCTCCTGCCCTCTCCTAATTTAATCAAGGGGGCACCTAGGTGTCTGGGGTTGCAGGATGTGGGCGTGTTGCTGGGTTGCTCCAAATGTCCTTCTCTGCCTTTAAAGACCAGTTTGGCAGCCCTCCCACTTCCTGCCTCACCATCTGCTGAGGGGAGATCTCCTCCCACAGGCACATCTCTTTGTGTGAAGCCAGGCCACTTCACACCTCATCAAGGCTGCCTGGCCAGGCTGCCATAGGCTGGCCAATCAGAGCACAGCAGCAAAAACAATGCAGGGCTGAAGTTGGCAACTTTTCAGGTAAAGTTTAAAACTCTTTACCTGAACAAGTTATATTAAAACCAACAACTGGAAGTTGTGGGATTTATTATAACAATTAATTTGATACCAAACTCTTTGTATCTGTCACTTAAGGGGACTTTTAAAAAATAAAATAAAGTCTCCCCATTCTAGCCTATGAAGGCCATTCACTACAATGAGGGAAAAACAAATGTGGCTGTTTTTACCTCACCAGGGGTTATAAAACTATTTTTATAAGGTCCCTACTTATGGTTACATGGCACCCAGCCTTACAGGCACATAGGGCACACCTTAGGGGTGACTTATATGTAAAAATAAGGTAGTTTAAGACTTTGGAACTACTTTTAATTCCAAAGTCGAATTTGCATATAATTTTCATTTAAAAGCAGCCAGCAAGGCAGGCCTGCCTTTAAAATGACAGTGGGCACCTCAGCAGTGCACCTATGGGTGCACTACCTATGCTGGGGTCCCTAATCTTACCTGCCCTACCATATACTAGGGACTAATAGGTAGGTTGACTTAGCCAATTATATTTAGCCTAATTTGCATACTGATTTTACACAGAGCACAGTCCCTGGGATTGGTTAGCAGTACCCAGGGCACCATCAGAGTCAGGAAAACCCCAGCAAAAAGTGGAAAATGGGGGCAAAAAGTTAGGGGGCCTCTGCAATCAGCCCTGTTTTCTCACACTAGAAGCACATTTTCTTTGCATACACTGGGGCATATTGTACCTGTGCCGCTATCCATGTGCAGTATCCACTCTCCACTCCCATTGTTCTATCCTCAGTATCCACAATCTTCCTCTGTTCACCCTATACATCTTTTCTAAGCCCTTGGCATCCACTCTACAAGTCCCATATTCACTTTCCAGCATGTAAATATGTTTTCGCCATCTATCTATTCTCTCCTCTCTCTTAACACCACATCCTCTCATATCACCACATCCCTGAAAATTCTAAATGCACCCTCTAAATCTGCCATCTGTGTCAGCTGTACACCGTTTAACTGAACTCTCTGCCTGTCACATCCATTTTCTGTTCTCCACTCTGCCATCAAATATCTCATTCATTCAAGCTTTATTTAGGCAAATACCAGAAAAGCATAACATACACAATAATAAATCGTCAGAAATAATTGAAAGAGCCACTAAATTCAAACCAAAGCTAAATCATCATCATGTACTATGTTCAATTTAAACAATGTGTTAAAAAAAACATAAAAGTTAAGAACTTCATAAAGCACTTCATAAACAGTAATAGATCCTCAGGAATAGTTAAGTGGAGCTCATCCACAATAATATTATCCAACATACACAAAGTCTAAAATATGAGATTAGTAAGAATTGTAATAAGTATAAAACACACAAATGTCATTTTTGAGCATACATAACAAGCGAATGATCAAGGCACAGTTATAAGCTTTCAAAAGTTATACATTAATACTCAAAGATTTGTTTCTAGCATGCCAAATTGTCTCTAAGAACTTTGCCAGTGCACAGGTCACAGTCCCATGCGTACTTGGTCTGCAAATCCTAAGGGCCGAATGTCGATCCCTAATACACAGGATTTTGAAGAGTGGTCTTATCCAACGCGCCCTCTGGTTTTTATACGCTGGACAGAAGAAGAGAACATGGGCAATGTTCTCTTTGGTCTTGCAACCCATTGGGTATAAATCTAGTTGACTTTCAGTTTGCTTCCATCTAGAAGTAAAGGCGCGTAATGGTAAAGATCCAATTCTAAATCAAATATAAAGTGCTTGTGCTATGGGAGATGTAACTATATCCAAATAGTGCTCAAATTCATAATGGCATTTAGCTGGAAAAAAACTCTGTCATACTGGCAGACAGAACTCATGCCAGCTCTGTTACTTGCTGATTAGTCCAATGGACATCCTTCAAAGTCTACTATCTACTTTGACTCTATACGCTCTATGTCCACTTTCCTCATTATGCATCTTCTCTCCACCTTGTACATATGCTCTCAACTCTCAATATGCATTTGCAATACTTCATATCTTAGAACACCTTGGATATTCACTCTCTCTATGGGACATCTGCTCTCCAAACTTTACATGTACTCTTCTTTCCACATGCACCATCCAACATGTGCCATGCAACATGTACATATGCATATATTCATGTAACAACTTCAAAAGGTGAAAATTACACATGATTATGCCTGTCTAAACAACATTTTGCCTGGCCCTAATGCACTGTCAACTTGCATATGCCCTCTCCACTCTGCCAGTCTGCTGTCTACCCTGCACATCCTTTCTCCACATTCACTTTCACCTTCACCTTCCAAACTGTATGACTCTTCAAACTCCATTTGTGCTTTCCAGCCTGTAGGTCTTCTCTTGTTGACCAAAGTTTGTTCTCCTCCCTGCACCCTCCACCCTGTATGGCCACGTTCCTCATCTAATCTCAGGATCATTTCTCCAGTCCACCTCCCTACATCAGCTGTGCAGGTTGTATCTCCTCTTTTCCCAGCACATCCACACTCTGTCAGCATTCTTTCTCTACATTGCCAATCCACTCTCCAGTCCCTGTCACCACCCTGTATACTTGCTTTCAGTGTCGATCATCCACTTCACCCTGTACTGATTTCACCTTCCCTGTGCGCCATCTGTATGTGCCATTCAGAAGCTCCTTCCAGTGTACCTCCATTGTTCCCCTCTCCAAGTCCTATCTTCACTGTACACCATGTACTTCTGATTTCCACATTTGCTCTATTTTCTCTGCACACCGCATTCTCCTGTGTATTACATCCACTTTGCTTTCTACATTCTTTGTACACCTTCTGTATCTGCCCCCTGGAAAGGCTCTCCATCCTACATATACACACATTTGTCCTCCAAGTGCACAGTCCATGCAGTACTCTACTATCTATCCTTCACATCTGCACTACATCATTCACATTTGCTGCCCACTGTGTCCATCCACTCTCTACCCTGTACATACTTCCTCCATATGCACTGTAGAAAATATACATACGCTCACTGACTCCCATTTGAATTTTCCACCCATTGTCTGCTTCCCATTTTCAAGATGCACTCTCTACCCTATCCATGCTGACCTTGCATATCCATTATCCACACTGTATTTTCACTCTTTCTTTTTTCCTTAGACATTATTTCGGCCACTAGGGCCATAAAAGTACAAGACAGCACAATAACGTTTTAAATACTTGACAATACATTTTTACAAAGTAAACTAAAACCATGATACTCTTCAAAGGAGCATCCTTCAGTTACATAAAAGCTATACATACAATGTAATATCACATGAGTGAAGATAACATTTTTGTTCTATGAATCCACATGGCTCCTAGACACTTAGCAACAGCAGTAACCAAAACCTTATGGGTGTCTGACATAAGAATTGGAAGAGCAACAGCATTCCTACAAATGCCCAGCAATCTACAAGCAGGAGCAAGCCACTTCCTGCAAGGGACTGCGTAGACAGGGCAAATGAATAAAACATGGGGCAGATTTTCAATGGGGGCATTACAGGCTAGACAGGTGGTTACCCTCTCAGACAACCAATTACTGGTAAACGATCTTAACGGTAAGTTCCCTACACGAAACTGGAAATACAGATTCCTGTCCTCAGGGGCCAAAATTACATCCCAAAATGCCTTGTATCTGCACACATCTTTCAGATCAGCAAAGTCATGCGACAACTTACAGCAAATCGCTACACACAACTCCTCGGAATCTGCCACCACCCAGTATTGCTTTTTTAAATCATACTTCAAAGGAAAGGAAGCGGTGGCCTGACAGTCCCCATGCTCATGAAAACTAAGCAAATACAATGAATTGTTGATATATCTAAGCCAGGGAATGCTAAGAGAGCGATCAGCTTCCACCACAGCCTGAAGGGCTGCAGTGTATGAGGCAAGCTGCTGAGCAGTCCAAAACCATCTCCAATACAAAAGAGGGTGTAAACGTGCTTTGGGGCCTACTCCCTTAATGCAAAAAATCCTTGAAAGGATGAAACAGTAGAGTGCTCAATGGAAGAGAAACAAGCTTCCTCAAGAAAGTATTTTCAACTAAAGATATTTCTTGAGCTTTAGCATGGCCCCATAGCTCCCCACCATAAAGGGCGGAACTCGTGGCCTTCGCACCATAGATCTGGAGTGCCGGGCAAATCACTTTGGTATACGAGATGCCAAAGTCCTTTATTAAGACCCCTGTGATTCGGTTTTGTTTCAACGTCACCTTGGCAATGTGTGGTTTCCAAGACAAATTCTCTGTTATCGTTAAGCCAAGGTAACTAAAAGATTTCATCTTCTCATGTGGGATGCCTCCAAGTGCAATCTTCCCTTTAATTGGTCTGTGGTGATTGAACAACATCAGTTTAGTTTTAGAGGTATTGATCTCCAGTCCTGAGAGGAGCAGAACTCCTCAAAGTACATTAGGAGTTTCTGTAAGCCACTCGGGGTCTTGGAGATCAAGATAGTGTCATACGCAAATTACAAAACATGGTGGATGGTGCTAAAAAGGGAGCAATATCATTGATATATTATGAAAATAAAGTTGGAGCAAGGACACAACCTTGTCGTACTCCCCTTAACACTGGAATTTTAACAGTAAACTGCCCCTGATCACCTCATCTAATACGTGCATAGTTGCCCTCATGGTGATGAACTAGTAAAGGAAGACCATGGGAGGGCATTGCCATGTCAGAGTGAACTTTCCACAGCTTATTACGAGGTACTAAATCAAACGCAGATTTGAAATCTACAAAAGCGACATTCAGATTCCCCTTACCAGTTAAAACCGTTTTCCAATATAAAAGCAAAAACCTAAAGCTTGATCAATAGTAGAAATTTGCCTGTGAAAACCAGCTTGTAATGGACTAAGTATATTGTGTTCAAACACCCAATCCTGGATCTTTTCTCAAAAGACAGTGACAGAAAACTTTCTGCGAGTAGTCTAGTAAGGCTAGTAACTGTCAGCACGGCTGACCTTAATAAGTAAACTTGCCCGGGGATGGGTGTAGGTCGACGAACCTTTTGACTCGTATTAAGAAATTCTTACCATAGCTCCAGTACATGAATCGATAATCAATACACAATAATCAACAACCATTAGTAATCAATAAAATCAATAATCAATGGAGTCAGTAAATGTCACGCACCATGACCTTTCAACCATGAATAACCACACCTTTAGTAAACTTTTAGCAAGTTTATTTCCCTTATATCAACAATACTAAAGTCATGTAGATTAATCTCAAAATCAAATGAAACACATATAAAAACAATACTGGTTGTCCAAAGCGGTGGAAGAAACGCAATCTAATCAAAGCTTAAATCACAACACATTCTAGAGCTACAGTGCAAATCAATAGCAGAGTCAGCTGTGAGAGCAAGATAACTCATTAATCATTAGTCCCTGTAACTGGTCAGTCATTTATGAATGTTCTTAACTAACATCAGATTAACATCAGCATGTTGTGCTTCATACAAACAATTTAGAACACAAATTTAGAAAAACATCTAGGTATGGGTCTATCAAAACAGCGCAGTTGGTACCTAGAAAGGAAAGTCATAAAAAGCATGACATTCATGTATCATCATATCTACTTATCCTCAGTATGGGTCAGCAAAGCAGAATCAGTCTTCGTCCTCAGGTCATCAGTCAATCAGCAAGCATTTGGCTTTCAGTCAGAGAGTATGAGCCCAATGACAGAATGAATCTCGAATCTCTCCTCTAAAGTCTCTTCTCTCCCAAAATCTCAAAACCTCTAGTCTGAGTAATTCTCTTGTGTTGCGTTGTTATATCAAAGTCCCCTAAACTATCCCCTACTTCCCTATTGGTCAGTTAATCGTACATTCACACTTTACCCAATAATATTTCTATACCAAATCTATGAATTCTAATATTTCACTCTTCTCATAAAGTTGATTGGTTCACTTTGCGATGTTCTCATCATCAGGCTCGTCAGGTAACAATGTTATTGCATCCTCAGCTCCAGTCAGTGTCTTCATTGTTCTTGTCCTGGGAACGTACATCTTACAAACATTACACAGAAGTTGTTACACTAGCGTGAACATCATCTCCTGTTAGTCTAATCATGAAAAGCTTCTGTTAAGCACTTTTAACAAGACAATGGACATTTCACAGTTTAATTTACACAATCAGCATTTTTATTAACCGCTAAGAAATACAGCTTCTGCATGAGGCCTGGCAAGACTAGGCCAAGAAACTCGCTAAGTTAAGGCCTACAATTAATTAAGCTAGAACACACTTCGTAACCCTTAATTTAACATATTACTACATTAGTCTAATACATTTTCAATATTTAATTAGTATTAATCATCAATTAGTACATTTCGTGAACACTGGTGGCCATTCTTTGAGGTCACATTTTCAAATGTGTGCATTATTTTTCTCTACGTTATTAATTTTCTACATAATTCATTATTCAAATTATATAAACAATCATTAATATTTTCTTGTTAAAACACCTGCTCTAGCACTACTAGGCCTGTAGTTACAGGGCAAAGATCTATCACCCTTATTGTGAATCGGTACAACAACAGCACCCTTCCTTGAATCAGGAATTGGTGCCCCCGCTGCTATTGCATTGGATATAATAAGCATATATCTTGATCAGGCATCCATATCAGTCAAAAACAAATCTGCCGGAACACCATCCGGACCAGAGCAGGCTTAACCGTGCCTAGTGAATATACAACATCAGAAAGAGTAAACAGTTGAGAAGTTGAAGAATTAGGCGCTTGGTCAATAGTGGCAGAAAAAGCCCAGTCAGGCTCACATGCCATACTAGAATAGTCGGCAGAGTAAAATTGACTAAAATGGTCTGCCCACTCTCCTGCAGCAATGTTCGTTGTTACGTTCAGTACACCATTATCAGGACCATGCGCAGCCAAGGACCAAAATTTTATACAGTTCTTCTCGAGTGATGCATCATTTAATGTAGCCCACCACTGTTTGTCCTGCTTGAGTTTAGCTTTATAAATGGCAGCCTTATAAGACTTCCTGGCTATACGGATTGAAACTATTTGCTTGGGTTTAATTACTTTAACCAATAGTTTATTTAAAGCCCAACATTCCTTATTGACCCAGAGATTTTTCCCTTTAGGTCTTCTGCTGCCAGATTTATTGCTTAACATAAAATGGACCACAGTGCTCTCAGAACTGAAGACATGAAATGTAATCAGTTGCACATTGTCAGTTATGAGACCTGCTTCTAAGTGCACCAACAAAGACCTCAGAACAGCATTCACAAAACTGAAAATGTCTGGCAGGGCTGCTACCTAATGCCAGTTTAAGTGGTGTTTATCGTTGGTCATGGTGATGTCCGTTAGTGGTATAATAGGAGAACTAGACATAGACATTTGATTACACAAGGCAAGCATTTGGACAGAAAGCAGGTTATGATCTCCTCTCAATGACTATCACATTGATGAGAGAAAGCCACAGTCTTAGATAAACTAGACACTAGTCAATTCTACTTGTATGATTAACCTTGTTATACGTATGCCAACCCTTTACATCGGATTTGGTCCTGCCGTTAAGTACTCTGAGCCCAAATTCTATAGTCAAAGCTTTAAACTGTACAGCTACTTGCGACCACCTTTTAATGGGAGAGAAATTTAGAGAAGGAACATCTGATCTTCCCCATCTGTTAAACCAAGGTCATCCCAGTCTAAGGGCTCGAAAATTACATTAAAGTCATCTGCCACATTGATTTTCAAATGCCGAGTGCACTGCCTAAGGAACGTTTCCAATATGCAGAGTGTACCATAGGTCAAGCCCCGCCTGACCCCTCTTGCATGGATATTAAAGATAATCACTCTTGAATTTGACCCGAATGATCACTGGATGCTTAGTATATCAGGAGAATCAATGGATAGCTGTGAGACATGGCAATTTAATGTTGTTCTAACCCATGTGATTAGACTGCCAGATGGTCTGCCCCTTTTACAAGGGAGTGCTGGGATATAGAAGCTCAAGTAACCAGACCAGAAAAGCAAATCCACTGCCTATGTTTCCTGGAAAAGACAGATGTCATAATCCTCGATAAATAGAGTAAAAGCTGGTAAAGAAACAACAGATCTTAAACCTGCCACATTCCAAGAGAGAAAATGCAACCCAACATTTTGAGATGCTGGGTGCAATGTGGGTGTAGTAATAGCACAATTAACGAGCTGGTTCTGAGTTAACTGGCAAGGACTGTCAAAAGTAGAGGAACTGACGGGCTCAAAGACAGGAATGGAGGAAACACTAGTACCAGGACTGGTTGCATCATGCAAAGCAGAAACAGGGATGAGTGATCTAGGGGGATCTCAGATGGTGCTCTAAGTCAGTCATTCTCTTTTAGGCCTGGTGGACTACTCCCTCTATTGTTCACATCCAATTTCTGTGTTCTCCACACCCCATACAACCAATGCAGTGCAGGCTCTACCCTGTACATCTGCACTCATTGGTCCGCATCCTCTCTCTGTAATGCACACCCACTCAACCCTGTCATCACACTGCATAGCTGCGTTTACCCTCTTTAAGGGCTTCACCTTGTGCTTCATGTGTTAGCCCAATACATGTGCTCTTCATCCAAATATCCACTCTCTTAACTTTCTCTTCACCCTCCATGTGTGATCTTCAACATCCAGATGTGCTCTTCATTCCTCACATGCACTTTCAACAATACACCCATTGTCCACTCTCTAAATCTGATCTCCACCATTCATATCCCTTCAAAGCCATCTGCTTCCACTCTCCAAGTTCCACTGCCACTCTCCACCATGTACATCTCCTATCTACATCCACTCTTTCCTCTCCTCATGCACTATGGTAACTCTGCTGTCTAAATTTGCTTCTTACATTGTCTCCCTCATCCATAAATACTCTCTTCCTGCCACCTTCACTCTTCACCCTCCTCTTTTGCTCTCCAAATGTGCTCATCATCCAGTACTTGCTCTCTGCCCTCCAAATATGCATGCCAACCTGCAAATCTGCTATACATTCTCCTTGCGTTCTCCTGCTTAACAGCTGCTAAACAAAGACACAACAGAATAACTACAATTGAATTACACTGCCCCAACAATCAAAAAAACAACAAAAACACACACGTAGACTACAACAGACCACCTACCCCATGCCTCAGGATGTGGCTTTGCAGCAAGATACCACCTAGATAAACCAAAAGTAGCACAAGCGACAAAAAAGCAACCACAAAAATCAACCAATAAACAACAACTATTGACAGTTAACAAAACCAAACCAAAAGCGGCAAAATAAGGAGAGGGATTAGAAGCTACAGTAACCAAACTAACTATCACCCCAGCTATGAACAAAAATCATAAATAAATCATTATTTTTACCTGGACTTTAACCAGGACCTCTGACCTGAGAAATCAAAATTGTATTCAACAACAAAAACAATGGCACACATTATACGAAAATCCCATCCACTATTAAAAATTATCAATAACTCATTCATTAATCTTCCAACACCATCAAACATCTCTTATTGATGAAACTTTGGCTTTCTACTTGACATCTGCTAAATTACACAAAATGTGACAGGATTATTCCCGGCAATATACTATACAGCAGATACGCACTGAGAATTTTCATTGGTCGCCCACATCTGTTGAGTTGTAAACTATGGCTGATTAGTATGAAATATTCACACTAATGGGGCCTCATTCTTTTTTATCTGCATCTATCTGCACATTGGAGGACGCTTATATCATGCCACTGGCACCCAAAGCCAAAATTCTAGGGGTCTAAACTACATCTAGTCCTTGTTTTCCTAAAATCAGAGTAACACGGGGACATATTATGCAAATAGTGCATTACTTTACTTGCCATACAGCTAATGTTTTAGTATTATTAGGTTCCTTAACCTGATCCTCAGATGTGAAACTACCATCCCAACCCTCATGACCCTCGCTCCAAAATTTCAAGGACTTCAATTGTAGAGTAGTTATGGTTATTTTCAACAGCTGGTTTGAATCTCTGTGAACTGGTCATTGAAATTGAGCTGTAATTGGAACTTTCATTGTCATCTGAAAGCGTAGTTTGTGCACATATTAGAGACATTTATATTGATAGGGATCAAGAACTTGGGAAAACACGTAGGCTCCAGTAGAAGAAAGAGGGTTGTTGTTTAGAAGACCGCGGAGTAGGGTAAGCAAGCCTCACGAAGATTTATATGTATTGACACTGAATGAACTTTGAACTATTGAACTCTTGAACTTTATTTTCTTGATTGTATTGATATATTCAACAAAGAGACACTTATTGCTGCCATTTTTTGCTTGATAATAGATGTGATTGCCAAGACATAATGGAGCTAAATCGAATAAATAGACCTAGATGTATAATAGGTGCTTTACTGCTTGTTTTGCTTATATTATTAGCATTCCAAGTAGGAGCGTTTTCCTCCACTATTCCTGTAGAGGGAGGAATGCCTTCTGCTATTCCTTCCCAAGATATTAGTCCTAGGAAAGGCAATAGGTTAGGTGAGAATGCATTAAACGTAGATACATCTAGAAGAGCTTATTCTTCAAATGTGTATTTCCGCTTGCTATATGAATATGCAGAGACCATGAATGCAAGGTATAGCTAATTTGTACTCAGTTGCCTGCATCTGCTTCAGAAGGTATTACTTATCATCACATCCCTGTGACATATGGGATTTCATGTAGTCTGTTGTTGAGTTTATTTTATGGGGCAGGACATCATAAGTATTGTTGATAGGGTCATATCAAAAGATGCCTACTCATACTACTCCCGTCTGGGACAACTTTTCAGTCTGAGAAATGAGTCCACCCAAAAATTCCTGTAGTTACACAATCTATTGGTGCCAAGGGGATAGATGAATGGGTACAATTCTTTAATGGAAATACTCCATCTAAGGAGAACACGAATACAGAGGTGAGCAAGGGAACGCTTCCATCACATGTTTTGGGGATAAATCTATTTTGTGGAGCACTTTGATAATCCTGTTTGGGCAAAAGGGTTTAGACCCAAGTGAGGTGTAAGTGCAGGAGAAGTAGTAAGAGATGTTTTGGTACTATGATTCCATCTGTGAGAGTGATTTTGAATGATCTGAGATTCAGAAGGCTACTACCGTGGACAAACTAGTCACTAACACTGCAAGAACACTATTGGTTGTCAATACTGAAATGATAGCAATCAGATCAATGGTTTTGCAAAATCGACTTGCGATAAACATGTTGTTTACAAAAGAGGGTGGAGTCTATCTGATGCTTAAAGTTCAACAGTGCTTCACGTTTATCCTGGATAAAAGTGAAGATTTGCAGAAATGTATTCAGAATATTTCAGGGTTAACCAAAGATTTGAAGGAAATGTAAGCAAGAGGTGCATGGGAGGCAATTGGGAGTGGATTTTCTGTTATAGGCTGATGGTTTGATAACCTGGGAAGTGGAATTTTGGAATTTGTGTTGAACCCATTGTTGATTCTTTTGATTGTAGCTATAGTTTCAAAGTTCAACAAGGCAGGAAAAGAAAGAGAGCAGAGGTTGAACTTGAAGATAGTCAGTGTATATATTACGATGATATGAAGTGTTTGGAAGAATCTAAGCATACGTTGTCCAAAACAACTAGGCGTTAAAGAGTCTTATTCAAGAACGAAGAGGGATTTGTGATGACTCTAAAAGTCATCAGAGGGAGGGTTGAAAGAGCGTAGCTTGACTGTGTCACTACATCTCTGGAAAATAAAAAACGTGAAAGGGTGGTCATTTTCTGGTGGTAAGAATTTGGTGGTTACATTTTGTATTACATTCAATATGATTTATTTAATTTCTGCACTACAAAGCATATGAGTGGAGTGTATCTTTGGCTGTAACATTTAATCAATGTTTTATGAATATCTATTTGAAACTAATGTTTTAAAAGTATTATTTTGTGTAATCTTTTTGTATATTCTTACATGCAGTGTTTAGAATTCATTTAATCTGGATAATAGGGTTTTATTAACCTGGCTGGAGTGAAGGCCTACACATATAATTTTGTTTTTACAGTTAACATTTAGTGTGGAGTTGTTTTTCTTCAACGTTTGTTTTGAGATGCAGGTGTTAGGAGTGGAGATAGAGGCAACAATAAGCCTATTGTGCATGAGACATAAGAAAGCCTTACACAAACTATTCAAGGACGAAGAGAGGAGTGTTCTGGAAGTTCGGCAGTTGTAACTCTTTTGAATTTGCTGAGCCCAAAGAGTGTCAAGATTGGATGTATCAAGGTTTTGGAATTTGTAACTTCCAATTAATGTCAATTAGGGTTTCAATCGAGACTCTTCGACTGTGCAGTCATCGTCTTGGGAAACTGTGAGTTAATTAAGCTTTAGTTAGTGAGAGATTCAGACCCTTTCCTATTCTTAGAGCTGAATGGACCGTTCTGAGGTACAGACCTTATAATTGTTATGTGGCTTCATGCCATCACACCTCTCTTGACAGAATAGTCAACTGAATTTCTGTTTGCAGAACTTTCTCAAATACTCCTTTAATGTTAGAATAGTTTAGTTCTAGTTTAAATGGTTAGGCAGGAGAACTAGGTTTTCGTGACCAAGAATCACATGCCTTTTCCGATCTTTTGCACTGTGGCAATTTAAGTTTTAGTCTAGAGTATGCTAACTATGTTTAACATTGGAGGACGCTTTAATTCTCCTTTGGTGATTTTATATATTTACACTATGGTTTTGAGACTCATTCATGTAACATTGACTTTGAGTCTGTAATAAAACCCTTTTAACTCTATAAATTGACTCTGAATAATATTATGTGGGTGGGTTGTACAGAAATCATTCATTGAATTTGATATCTTTTACTCTTCACCCCTCGAAATTGAAAAGCAAAGATTCATCGGACCCCGGAATTAGTAAAAGGGCACCAGGCTCTGTCAACAACAATTGCCATGGAAGCTCTGGCAGATTCCTTTGCAATCACCTGCAAGCCAAACAAAAAGTAAAGTAGTTTTTCTGAATGTGCAATACATCAACCGCCTTTAGGTACCATGTTCATAATACCAGTGAAAAATATCTAGCATTACTACCTAGACCAACATCTTACTGTGCAATTGGTGTAACCACAACACAGGCACCCCTTGCATAGTGGCGCAAGGGTGCCTGTTGTGGCAATAGGCTGCCACAAGTGCACAAGCGCAAGAAGTGAGTAGAAGTGCACCATATATTAGTAATTTTATTAAATATTGTGCATTTCTGCTCTCTCCTTTTCATGCAATGCAGGTCAGCAAGTTTCCGTGCTGAATCACGTTGCAAGAAAGTTTAATATATCCGAGCCTTTATGAGCTTTAATGTTCCATTTTGTGTGCCTTGCACAGGGAGATCGGTAGCGATCTGTAGATGCTTGATGTTTCCTCAAACGTGTCCTAAGCAACAGAGAAAGATCAAATGGCTGCTGTAAGGTGAAGGCTTATGGAAGACTGTAGACTCATTGAAGGTGTGCAAAATGTACCCAAAGATGGAAATATTTGGAGAATTACCTATCCCATGCTTGCTTTAAGTTGTCTCAAGGCTGTAGTCTTCTGTGGGACTTTGGATGATAGTAGCTTCCCGAAAATGTGTCTGGAAGGAAAATGTTGAAGGAGGACTGCAAAAAACAGAATTTTCTGCATTTGGTCTCTCAAAAGTAACAATAGTAAATTCCACCTGGAATTTCAAAAAAGGTTGCAATGAAGGTGGAGGAGTACAGAACATTATCTGCCCCATGTACTCCCAAAGGAATGCCACAAAATTAGATCATTGGTATTGGTTGTAGAGGCAGATGCTTGGAGTTTGACTCCGTTGTGCCACATTGTTGAAGTGGATAGAGTATTATACACATCTGAGGTGTTCAACATGGTTTGCTTCAAAAAAGGAGGTTAATGGTGACCGCAGAGGGTGTGCTACGGAGTTTATGAAATGATGGGATTAACACCACACTATTTAAGTATACTCTGTACTTTGCAGCTGCTGGACCTAGCCCTGTCTGCAAGGTCAACCCAAACTTAACCCTCTGCCTTTTTGCTGGATTTGTATTTGTTGGCCTTAAGACTCTGCATACTTTACAACTGCTAACTAGTGCTAAAGTGCTTGTGCTCTCTCCTTAAAAACATGGTAGAATTGCCTTATACCCATTTGGCATATTTCATTTTTTTAAACTTGTAAGTCCCTAGTAAAGTGGCACTACATATGCCCAGGACCTGTACATTAAATGCTACTAGTGAGTCTGCAGCACTGATTGTGCCACCCACTCAAATACCGCTTTAAAAAATGTTTTAGGTCTGCATTTCAGCCGGTGTTTGCGGTTTCTAACTGCCATTTTGTTCTGGCAAAATAAGCCGTTTTGCTACATAAATGGTGGAATGCACACCTGTTAACCCCTTCTGTGCCCAGGACGTAATGGTTACGTCCTGAGGCACAGTGCTGCTGTGCCCAGGACGTAACCATTACGTCCTGTGCACAGAGCCCAGAGGGAGCGCTCTCGCTCCCTCTGTGGGGTTCCCCCCCACCCCCCCAAGTCAGGGATGGAAGGGGAAGCCCTTCCCCTCCCACCCCCGACCCCACCAACCCCCCCTGTGACGTCAGCGCGCGAGCGCGCGCTGATTAGTCACAGGGTCTCCCCCATCGCGCTGGAAGCAGAGCTTCCAGCGCGATTGTAAAAGAAATGCTTTTGCATTTCTTTTTCAATCCCATGGGGGAGGCCCTGAGAGGCATCAAAGGGAAGGAAATGTATTTCATTCCCTTTGAAGTCTCTCACAGGTTTCAAAAGCCGGATTGCTTGCAATCCGGCTTTTGAAACCCCACTAGACACCAGGGATTTTTTTTTTTTTCAATGAAAACCATTAGACACCAGGGAGTTTGTTTTTGCGCGCGAATTTCACGCAACGGGAGCGACCCCTTTGGCAAGGGTCGCTCCCAGGGGGGGCATTTTTTTGGGAAGGCCTTTTCTGCCCCCCCTGGGGACAGATCGGCCTATTATTAGGCCGATCTGCCCCCAGGGGGGGCAGAAACCTCTAGGCACCAAGGATCTTTTTTTTGTTTTTGTTTTTTGTTATGTTTTCTTTTTTTTTTAGGTGGGGAGCGACCCCTTAGGCAAGGGTCGCTCCCCTAGGGGGCAAGTTATATTTAGGCCATTTCTGCCCCCCTTGGGGGCAGATTGGCCTATTTTGATGAGGCCAATCTGCCCCCAAGGGGGGCAGAAACCATTAGACACCAGGGAGTTTTTATTTTGCGTGAATTTCACGCTAGGGGAGCGACCCCTTAGGCAAGGGTCGCTCCCTGGGGGGGGGGGATTATTTTAGGCCATTTCTGCCCCCCTGGGGGGGGTAGATCAGCCTATTTTGATTCGGCTGATCTGCCCCCAAGGGGGGCAGAAACCACTAGGCACCAGGGATTTTTTTGTTTTTCTGTTTTACAGATGGGGAGCGACCCCCTTGGACAAGGGTCGCTCCCCTGGAGGGGCAAAATGTATTTAGGGCATTTCTGCCCGCTTTGGGGCAGAAACCACTAGGCACCAGGGATCTTTTTTTTGCGCCGTCACACAAGGGGAGCGACCTTGTAGTCAAGGGTCGCTCCCCGGGGGGAGTGGGGGGTTGGGGGGGCCAAATTATTTTAGGCCATCTTTGCCCCCCCTGGGGGCAGATCGCCCTATTGGTATTAGGCCGATCTACCCCCAGGGGGGGCAGAAACCTCTAGGCGCCAGGGCAAATTTTTTTTTTGTGTTTTTTTTGGGGTTTTTTTTTTTTTTAGAGATGGGCAGCGACCCATCAGGCAAGGGTCGCTCCCCTGGGGGGCAAATTGTATTTAGACCATTTCTGCCCCCCTTGGGGGCAGATTGGTCGACTTTAGGTCAATCTGCCCAAGGGGGCAGAAACCACTAGGCACCGGGGATTTGTTTTTTGGCGCCAATGTCACGCAGGGGGAGCGACCCCGTAGGCAAGGGTCGCTCCGGGGGGGGGGGGGAACGGGGGGGGGTTCAGGGGGCAAATTTATTTTAGGCCATTTCTGGGGGCAGATCGGCATATTATTAGGCCGATCTGCCCCCAGGGGGGGCAGAAACCTCTTGTTGCCAGACCAAATTTTTTTTTTTGTTTGTTTGGTTTTTTTTAGAGATGGGGAGCGACCCATCAGGCAAGGGTCGCTCCCCTGGGGGGCAAATTGTGTTTAGACCATTTCTGCCCCCCTTGGGGGCAGATTGGTCAATTTTAGGTCAATCTGCCCCAAGGCGGCAGAAACCACTAGTCACCGGGGATTTGTTTTTTGGCGCCAATGTGACGCAGGGGGAGCGACCCCGTAGGCAAGGGTCGCTCCGGGGGGGGGGGGAACGGGGGGGTGTTCGGGGGCAAATTTATTTTAGGCCATTTCTGCCCCCTCTGGGGGCAGATCGGCCTATTATTAGGCCGATCTGCCCCCAGGGGGGGCAGAAACCCGTTGTTGCCAGGGCACATTTTTTTTTAGTGTTTTTTTTTTAGTTTGTTTGTTTTTTTAGAGATGGGGAGCGACCCATCAGACAAGGGTCGCTCCCCTGGGGGGCAAACTGTGTTTAGACCATTTCTGCCCCCCTTGGGGGCAGATTGGTTGATTTTAGGTCAATCTGCCCCAAGGGGGCAGAAACCACTAGGCACCGGGGATTCGTTTTTTGGCACCAATGTCACGCAGGGGGAGCGACCCAGTAGGCAAGGGTCGCTCCGAGGTGGGGGGGTGGGGGGGGTTTGGGGGGCAAATTTATTTTAGGCCATTTCTGCCCCCAGGGGGGGCAGAAACCTCTAGGCGCCAGGGCAAATGTTTTTTTTGTTTTTTGTTTGTTTGTTTTTTTAGAGATGGGGAGCGACCCATCAGAGAAGGGTCGCTTCCCTGGGGGGCAAACTGTATTTAGAGCATTTCTGCCCCCTTTGGGGGCAGATTGGTTGATTTTAGGTCAATCTGCCCCCAAGGGGGCAGAAACCACTAGGCACCGGGAATTTGTTTTTTGGCGCCAATGTCACGCAGGGGTAGCGACCCCGTAGGCAAGGGTCGCACCTGGGCAGGGGGGGTTTGGGGGGGTGGGGGGTCAAATTTATTTTAGGGCATTTCACCCTCCCCGGGGCCGGCTGAGCTAGAGGCCAAAATCCACATGTAGGCACTTTGCAAAAAACACCTCTGTTTTCTGTGAAAAAATATGTTGTGTCCACGTTGTGTTTTGGGCCATTTCCTTTCGTGGGCGCTAGGCCTACCCACACAAGTGAGGTACCATTTTTATGGAGAGACTTAGGGGAACGCTGGGTGGAAGGAAATTTGTGGCTCCTCTCAGATTCCAGAACTTTCTGTCACCGAAATGAGAGGAAAAAGTGTTTTTTGGCCAGATTTTGATGTTTGCAAAGGATTCTGGGTAACAGAACCTGGTCAGAGCCCCGCAAATCACCCCATCTTGGATTCCCCTAGGTCTCTAGTTTTCAAAAATGCGCTGGTTTGCTAGGTTTCCCCAGGTGCCGGCTGAGCTAGAGGCCAAAATCCACACGTAGGCACTGTTTTCTATGAAAAAATGTGATGTGTCCACGTTGTGTTTTGGGCCATTTCCTGTCGCGAGCGCTAGGCCTACCCACACAAGTGAGGTATCATTTTTATCGGGAGACGTGGGGGAACGCTGGGTGGAAGGAAATTTGTGGCTCCTCTCAGATTCCAGAACTTTCTGCCACAGAAATGTGAGGAACATGTGTTTTTTTAGCCAAATTTTGAGGTTTGCAAAGGATTCTGGGTAACAGAACCTGGTCCGTGCCACACAAATCACCCCATCTTGGATTCCCCTAGGTCTCTAGTTTTCAAAAATGCACAGGTTTGGTAGGTTTCCCTAGGTGGCGGCTGAGCTAGAGGCCAAAATCTACAGGTAGGCACTTTGCTAAAAACAGGTCTATTTTCTGTGATGTGTCCACGTTGCGCTTTGGGGCGTTTCCTGTCGCGGGCGCTAGGCCTACCCACACAAGTGAGGTATCATTTTTATCGGGAGACATGGGGGAACGCTGGGTGGAAGGAAATTTGTGGCTCCTCTCAGATTGTAGAACTTTCTGCCACAGAAATGTGAGGAACATGTGTTTTTTTAGCCAAATTTTGAGGTTTGCAAAGGATTCTGGGTAACAGAACCTGGTCTCAGACACACAAATCACCCCATCTTGGATTCCCCTAGGTCTCTAGTTTTCAGAAATGCACAGGTTTGGTAGGTTTCCCTAGGTGGCGGCTGAGCTACAGGCCAAAATCTACAGGTAGGCACTTTGCAAAAAACACCTCTGTTTTCCTTCAAAAATTTGGTTGTGTCCTCGTTGCGCTTTGGGGCGTTTCCTGTCGTGGGCGCTAGGCCTACCCACACAAGTGAGGTATCATTTTTATCGGGAGACGTGGGGGAACGCTGGGTGGAAGGAAATTTGTGGCTCCTCTCAGATTCCAGAACTTTCTGCCACAGAAATGTGAGGAACATGTGTTTTTTTAGCCAAATTTTGAGGTTTGCAAAGGATTCTGGGTAACAGAACCTGGTCCGTGCCACACAAATCACCCCATCTTGGATTCCCCTAGGTCTCTAGTTTTCAAAAATGCACAGGTTTGGTAGGTTTCCCTAGGTGGCGGCTGAGCTACAGGCCAAAATCCACAGGTAGGCACTTTGCTAAAAACAGGTCTGTTTTCTGTGATGTGTCCACGTTGCGCTTTGGGGCGTTTCCTGTCGCGGGCGCTAGGCCTACCCACACAAGTGAGGTATCATTTTTATCGGGAGACATGGGGGGAACGCTGGGTGGAAGGAAATTTGTGGCTCCTCTCAGATTCCAGAACTTTCTGCCACAGAAATGTGAGGAACATGTGTTTTTTTAGCCACATTTTGAGGTTTGCAAAGGATTCTGGGTAACAGAACCTGGTCCCAGCCACACAAGTCACCCCATCTTGGATTCCCCTAGGTCTCTAGTTTTCAGAAATGCACAGGTTTGGTAGGTTTCCCTAGGTGGCGGCTGAGCTACAGGCCAAAATCTACAGGTAGGCACTTTGCAAAAAACACCTCTGTTTTCCTTCAAAAATTTGGTTGTGTCCACGTTGAGCTTTGGGGCGTTTCCTGTCGTGGGCGCTAGGCCTACCCACACAAGTGAGGTATCATTTTTATCGGGAGACGTGGGGGAACGCTGGGTGGAAGGAAATTTGTGGCTCCTCTCAGATTCCAGAACTTTCTGCCACAGAAATGTGAGGAACATGTGTTTTTTTAGCCACATTTTGAGGTTTGCAAAGGATTCTGGGTAACAGAACCTGGTCCCAGCCACACAAGTCACCCCATCTTGGATTCCCCTAGGTCTCTAGTTTTCAGAAATGCACAGGTTTGGTAGGTTTCCCTAGGTGGCGGCTGAGCTACAGGCCAAAATCCACAGGTAGGCACTTTGCTAAAAACAGGTCTATTTTCTGTGATGTGTCCACGTTGCGCTTTGGGGCGTTTCCTGTCGCGGGCGCTAGGCCTACCCACACAAGTGAGGTATCATTTTTATCGGGAGACGTGGGGGAACGCTGGGTGGAAGGAAATTTGTGGCTCCTCTCAGATTCCAGAACTTTCTGCCACAGAAATGTGAGGAACATGTGTTTTTTTAGCCACATTTTGAGGTTTGCAAAGGATTCTGGGTAACAGAACCTGGTCCCAGACACACAAGTCACCCTATCTTGGATTCCCCCAGGTCTCTAGTTTTCAGAAATGCACAGGTTTGGTAGGTTTCCCTAGGTGGCGGGTGAGCTACAGGCCAAAATCTACAGGTAGGCACTTTGCAAAAAACACCTCTGTTTTCCTTCAAAAATTTGGTTGTGTCCACGTTGCGCTTTGGGGCGTTTCCTGTCGTGGGCGCTAGGCCTACCCACACAAGTGAGGTATCATTTTTATCGGGAGACGTGGGGGAACGCTGGGTGGAAGGAAATTTGTGGCTCCTCTCAGATTCCAGAACTTTCTGCCACAGAAATGTGAGGAACATGTGTTTTTTTAGCCAAATTTTGAGGTTTGCAAAGTATTCTGGGTAACAGAACCTGGTCCCAGCCACACAAGTCACCCCATCTTGGATTCCCCTAGGTCTCTAGTTTTCAGAAATGCACAGGTTTGGTAGGTTTCCCTGGGTGGCGGCTGAGCTACAGGCAAAAATCCACAGGTAGGCACTTTGCTAAAAACAGGTCTGTTTTCTGTGATGTGTCCACGTTGCGCTTTGGGGCGTTTCCTGTCGCGGGCGCTAGGCCCTACCCACACAAGTGAGGTATCATTTTTATCGGGAGACGTGGGGGAACGCTGGGTGGAAGGAAATTTGTGGCTCCTCTCAGATTCCAAAACTTTCTGCCACAGAAATGTGAGGAACATGTGTTTTTTTAGCCACATTTTGAGGTTTGCAAAGGATTCTGGGTAACAGAACCTGGTCCCAGCCACACAAGTCACCCCATCTTAGATTCCCCTAGGTCTCTAGTTTTCAGAAATGCACAGGTTTGGTAGGTTTCCCTAGGTGGCGGCTGAGCTACAGGCCAAAATCTACAGGTAGGCACTTTGCAAAAACCACCTCTGTTTTCCTTCACAAATTTGGCTGTGTCCACGTTGCGCTTTGGGGTGTTTCCTGTCGCGGGCGCTAGGCCTACCCACACAAGTGAGGTATCATTTTTATCAGGAGACGTGGGGGAACGCTGGGTGGAAGGAAATTTGTGGCTCCTCTCAGATTCCAGAACTTTCTGCCACAGAAATGTGAGGAAC
Source organism: Pleurodeles waltl (assembly GCF_031143425.1). Lineage (NCBI taxonomy): Eukaryota > Metazoa > Chordata > Amphibia > Caudata > Salamandridae > Pleurodeles > Pleurodeles waltl. Next base: position 681,553,030 of record NC_090449.1, on the reverse strand, counting down.
ATGTGTTTTTTTAGCCAAGTTTTGCAAAGGATTCTGGGTAACAGAACCTGGTCCCAGCCACACAAGTCACCCCATCTTGGATTCCCCCAGGTCTCTAGTTTTCAGAAATGCACAGGTTTGGTAGGTTTCCCTAGGTGGCGGCTGAGCTACAGGCCAAAATCTACAGGTAGGCACTTTGCAAAAAACACCTCTGTTTTCCTTCAAAAATTTGGCTGTGTCCACGTTGCGCTTTGGGGCGTTTCCTGTCGCGGGCGCTAGGCCTACCCACACAAGTGAGGTATCATTTTTATCGGGAGAATCGGGGGAATGCTGGGTGGAAGGAAATTCGTGGCTCCTCTCAGATTCTAGAACTTTCTGCCACAGAAATGTGAGGAACATGTGTTTTTTTAGCCAAATTTTGAGGTTTGCAAAGGATTCTGGGTAACAGAACCTGGTCCGAGCCACACAAGTCACCCCATCTTGGATTCCCCTAGGTCTCTAGTTTTCAGAAATGCACAGGTTTGGTAGGTTTCCCTAGGTGGCGGCTGAGCTACAGGCCAAAATCTACAGGTAGGCACTTTGCTAAAAACAGGTCTGTTTTCTGTGATGTGTCCACGTTGCGCTTTGGGGCGTTTCCTGTCGCGGGCGCTAGGCCTACCCACACAAGTGAGATATAATTTGTATCGGGAGACGTGGGGGAACGCTGGGTGGAAGGAAATGTGTGGCTCCTCTCAGATTCCAGAACTTTCTGCCACAGAAATGTGAGGAACATGTGTTTTTTTAGCCAAATTTTGAGGTTTGCAAAGGATTCTGGGTAACAGAACCTGGTCCCAGCCACACAAGTCACCCCATCATGGATTCCCCTAGGTCTCTAGTTTTCAGAAATGCACAGGTTTGGTAGGTTTCCCTAGGTAGCGGCTGTGCTACAGGCCAAAATCTACAGGTAGGCACTTTGCTAAAAACAGGTCTGTTTTCTGTGATGTGTCCACGTTGTGTTTTGGGGCGTATCCTGTCGCGGGCGCTAGGCCTACCCACACAAGTGAGGTATCATTTTTATCGGGAGACTTGGGGGAACATAGAATAGCAAAACAAGTGTTATTGCCGCTTGTCTTTCTCTACATTTTTCCCTTCCAAATGTAAGACAGTGTGTAAAAAAGACATCTCTTTGAGAAATGCCCTGTAATTCACATGCTAGTATGGGCACCCTGGAATTCAGAGATGTGCAAATAACCACTGCTTCTCAACACCTTATCTTGTGCCCATTTTGGAAATACAAAGGTTTTCTTGATAGCTATTGTTTACTCTTTATATTTCAGCAAATGAATTGCTGTATACCCGGCATAGAATGAAAACCCACTGCAGGGTGCAGGTCATTTATTGGCTCTGGGTACCTAGAGTTCTTGATGAACCTACAAGCCCTATATATCCCCGCAACCAGAAGAGTCCAGCAGACGTAACGGTATATTGCTTTCGAAAATCTGAAATTGCAGGAAAAAATTACAGAGTAAAACTTAGAGAAAAATGGATGTTTTTTTCACCTCAATTTCAATATTTTTCTTTTTCAGTTGTTATTTTCTGTAGGAAACCCTTGTAGGATCTACACAAATTACCCCTTGCTGAATTCAGAATTTTGTCTACTTTTCAGAAATGTTGCGGTTTCTGGGATCCAGCATTGGTTTCATGCCCATTTCTGTCACTGACTGGAAGGAGGCTGAAAGCACAAAAAATCGTAAAAATGGGGTATGTCCCAGTCAAATGCCAAAATTGTGTTGAAAAATTGGGTTTTCTGATTCAAGTCTGCCTGTTCCTGAAAGCTGGGAAGCTGGTGATTTTATCACCGCAAACCCTTTGTTGATGCCCTTTTCAGGGAAAAAACCACAAGCCTTCTTCTGCAGCCCATTTTTCCAATTTTTTAAAAAAAATTCACTGTTTTTTGGCTAATTTCTTGGCCTCCTTCTGGGGAACCCACAAAGTCTGGGTACCTCTAGAATCCCTAGGATGTTGGAAAAAAAGGACGCAAATTTGGCGTGGGTAGCTTACGTGAACAAAAAGTTATGAGGGCCTAAGCGCGAACTGCTCCAAATAGCCAAAAAAAGGCTCGGCACAGGAGGGGGAAAAGGCCTGGCAGCGAAGGGGTTAAATGAATGAAACAATTTTTTTCATATGTTTTATGGGTGTAGGCAAAGTTATGGTGTGCAACACTGTTAAGTGTTCTGCCCGAAAACACACTGCAAAAACTTTGATGGCTCTAACTGGTGCACAATGGTGCACCGGATCCAAGATGCACAAAATAAGCCTTTTGCCTGGCCCATACCGTCCTTTTTCATACATATGTCACCCTTTAAGGTAGGCCCTCGACAGCCCCAAGGGCAGGGTGTAGTGTGCCTAAAAAAAAAGTGGGACATGTTTTTTTTTTTTAAGTTTTACATGAACTGGTACTGAAAACCCTTAAATTAATTTTTCACTACTGCAAGGTCTACCTCTCCCACAAAAAAAACAATTGGAATTACCTTATTACAGTCTATGAGTGTAATTTCCAAATGGAGACAGGTAACTCCTTCATGCTTGGTGTTCCTGGAATCACAATTTAAAATCCTAACTTATGGTGAATTCAGATTTTAAATTGCAATTCTGAAAACGCCTCTGTTAGAAAGCTGGCATTTTCTTTACCCATTTGGTGGATGCAGCCTGTTCCTGGGTCATATATCTGGGTGCGGGTGGCAGTGGAGCTCTGTGTATTCCTCCTAGAAGGTCACACACTATGGGGAGTTTAGGTGTGACTGGATGGGCCATCACGGCTGCATGAGAGGGAGGAGCTGGGCCGGGCTCCATTTACACTTGAAGAGGCTGTGTCCAGTTTTCACACAAAGTAGTGCATACCACCTGTAGTTGGTCTGGAGCCAGGATGTCACGGCATCTGTGCACTTCAAAGGCATGCCTCTAGAAGTTTCTCTCAACCTCAAAGGCACAACATTGAGCTGGTCCTCAACACCACCTCTTCAGTACATTTCTGGACTTGTGAATACTCTGCCAGGAAGATGGGCAGCTGTGCTGTTGAGAGAGATGCCACTCTGCTTAACTGCTAAACTGAAGGAGCTACTGCTCTGCTATGCTGAACTGATGTCCTCTTGCCTGGGAGGAAGAACTGGACCTGAGACCTCATCTTGTACCCAGGACCCCAGAATTACTCCAAGGGCTAGTCTGTTGGCGTCCTGATCTGAGGGACATAAAAGGCTCCCCAAACAGCCCCTGATACCTGCTTCAGCGAGTTCCTGACCCCCCCCCTCATCAGTGCTCCTAAAGCGCTGCACCCTTGGTATGGCTCAGGGAACTTAAATCAATCTCTTGGGCTCTTTCTAACTATGTCCGTCTGCACAAATATTGCACTACTCGCACTGAAAATCAGCCCAAAGTGCCACCAACCTGTCTCTTCGCACAACAGCATCGACTGCTCGCAGGGAACCACCAATGTGAAGCTCCAGCCCTCCCATCCATGACACGTGGTCTGCTCTTTGCACCATGCCAACAGCCTGTACAATGCTCTCCATGCTCCTCCTGGCCCTCTCCAACATGAAAAGGACTCTTGGTACAAAACTTGACAAGCTGAAACTTCAGCAGGACTAATGTGGCACTGTATTCGACCTGTGCTCCTTCACGGTTGGCCTGAACTTTTGACTTTGGCCAGCACACCTAGACAGCCCAGTTGGCTCTTTGCGCTTTTAGGCACCATTTTACACTTGAATCTTTAAAAATTCATAGCTCTGGTTCCACTGATTGGATTTTTGTCGTTTTGCTCTTGTTGTATTTATTAAATGTAGCTTGTTTTCTAACTTGGTGTGGGATCCTTTTTTCTACAGTATTTTCTCTATGTTTCTTTTTTATTTGTTTCACAAATACTTAACACATTGCTCCTAAGTTAAACCTGACGGCCCTGTGGCAAGCTACCAGGGGGTTGAGCATAGATGGATTTGGGGTTGCTTGTGCCTTACCCTGACAAGGATTGTGGATGCTGCTTGACCAGGGCTCATACCCCAGTCACCCAACAACCCAATGTCTTACAGCAGCCATGCTATGCTTTGGTGTGTCCTAAAGGTTGGGGTTTGTGTTGAAGGCAGAGAAAGAGGAGGATGAGAGATAACTGGGCATTGTAAATTAATTGAAGATAAGGGCCTAATTTTCTTCAAGGTTGCTAATAGATATCTAAGTAGCTTTCAGTTGATGCCCCTACACCAGAGTAATATTTGAAAAACTCTAGGCTATGTGGTTATTTATGAACCAATACACCTGCTATAACCTGCCCTTTTACTGCAACTGACATTGTAGCAGATAATGTATCTAAGTATTCCTGGCTCACCACTACAAATGTGAGGCTACAAATAGATACTTTAGTTTGGGACACTGGAATTATGCAGTTCTGCTGCCAACTAAATATGGATTTACTATGTTTTCCAAAAACCTACCATCTGTTACATAGTTTGCAAATAAATCAAAAGTTGATACAAAAAACATCATACATGGTGCCACACCGCACAGTGGCAGACCTTTTGTAAAGTTTAACTGTTCACCTTTGAGCTGCTTATTACTGTATCACAGGTGTAAAACTGGTAGTAATGAGGTGCAATATGTGCCCATACAGTATTAAAGTGTGTTAAAATTGCATACAGCCACATAAGACTGCCACAGTACGTGCTACCTAATTTACCCTAAATTGCTGCATAATTCCAGTGACCCCAATTACTGGTGCATTTGGCACAGACCAGTGCAATACAAAATACCTCTTTGCCCAAAAACAGCCATTGATGCTCCGGCCCTCTGAGTGTAAGGTGGAATTGTTTGTGCACTGTTCAATGCATGTGGACAGTCAGTCATTCGGGGGGCTCAAACGGCCATATTTATGGCCAAGTGGTGCAGCACAGCGCAGCAAGTCAACTTGCTGCAATGCGTCACAGGGAAAGGGCAGGAATGCACTGTATTTATCCCAATACAGTGCATTCCTTTCCTTTCCCCAGCGTTGGCAAACAAAGAGCTGCCTAGCGCCAACACAGGCACCCTTGCAACATGGTGCATTGGTGATTCAGTTGCATGTAGGATTGTTTTTGTGCAGGAAGCAGCACCTTCCTGCACAAAAACAATCCCTAGAGGCCTTTCCCTCATTCTATGTGTGCTGCAGAATGCAGCACACATAGAAAGGGAAAACATGAAGAGAAATAAAGATATTTCTCCTTGTTATGGCTTAACTGGGGAGGCCTAGATTTTTGATGCATTCCCAGATCTACCACTTCTGGTAAATCTGGAAACGCATCAAAATCCATGGCAACACCTATAGAATGGCTCCCTGGTGCAGAGTAAGGCAACACAGCGATTTGCACTGTGTTGTTTTACTCGAGATTTATGGATCCACTCAGGCCCCGCATGGCTTTATAAATCTAATTTTGGACTTGCGTTGCTCTTGCATCACGTTGCGTGGTACAAAGGTGACGCAACCCGCTCATAAATATGCCCTAAAGTTTTACGCCTTTGGTAGGGAAAAGCCTTTGTTTTCAATCCGTGCAGAATGCTGATTCACTGCCTCCATCTCTCTCTCCTCCAGAGCCATTAGACCTGATTGCATCTGCTTGTTTAAAGTTGATAATGGATACGCTAATCACTGAACTGAACTGGGAAATAAACTGTAATTCAGCTCAATGATGCATGTAAATGTATTGTAATATACCAGTGATGTCCTCGTTCACATATTTATGGGGAAATATGGCGACGAGAAGGCTCTCACTGAGACATTTAAACTGCAAATTCCCTTTAGGTCAGATGGCAAAACATATAGCTTGACATACTCTGTAAATAGATCATATTTTGCAATATAATTGCACAATTAAAATGAGTAGGGTAGCATTTTACTACTTTTTAAATATGTTTTAGCTATACCTGTGGCCTTTTATTAAGTTATGGTGCAGTTTTTTTCCAGTGGCCTTTTTCATTTGTTGACGTACTTGCAAACCAATAAAAACGCCTGCTTCGTTTAGGTAACACATATTTTTTTTTAATAATAACAATGAACAAGGGCATATTTGTTGTTATGGCAGTGTGGTTTCGATCTGGGCTCACCGGTCAGATTCTTTCTCTAAAAGCATATAGGTATGGGAAGTGAAAATAGGTGCTTTTTAGCTGCCCCTGGCCCAGCCATACCTCCATCTACATAAAACAAGGAGATTCATGGTAGCTTTTTCCCTAAAAAAGACATCAAGGGAATTTGAAGATTGGAAAAAGTCAGTGATGAGGTCCAAAATATCCCAGGGAAACTGCAGAAGAGAATGAGCAAGTACTAGGGGACTCAAACCTATAAGAGTTCAACCCAGAATTCTCGTTAATTCCCTATGCCAGAAGTTAACTGGATCACCAGTGACATAATTAATTCTGAAACCTCGTAATGAGGTCATTAGTCTGCGCTCTAATCAATAAATCTGGCAGCACAGTACCTTAATACAAAGGTTTACTGTGAAAGATGACACAATATAGAATGTTAGTTTTAAAATAGGAATTCAATCCTACTTTAGATTTTTCTAGCTAGCACAGTGGAAAACCAATTCTGATAGCATATCACCAAAGGTTTAGCTAATAGATGGAGAAAACAAGGAGTGCAGTTTGATTGCCCACAGAACCGTTCACCTCAATCCGACGTTGCGTCTGGCACATTCCATCTGTGCAAACCAACCAGTAAAGTTTAGCTTCTCCCTCCCAGCCACGATCCTTCCCCAAAGTTCTTACGTGGTCTTAGATCTCCTCCTGCTCCCCTGGGCCCGACCTGGTTCCCAGTAAGAATAACTTCATGTTTATGTTATGTAGGTTATGTTATGTTAAAAGATACTTCTATGGTGAAGTATCACCAAATGTTATCTAGGTGCACGTGTTCAAACAGAAATGTTACGTTCAGACTGGATTAAGGTGACCACGATTTTTGGCTCAGTGGCAACCATATGAGTCGTCAGCCTGATCCTGTAGGATCCTTCTAAATCCTGATTAGTTGGGAGGCGTAGTGACCAATGGGAAGAACCCCACAATACCATGTTAACATCAACACTGAAAATGTAACTTTCACTGTTGTAAACCACATACTATCCATGAGAATTTGGTCCTGGGATATCGCTGCCAGGATATCGTCTGAGGTAAATACTGTATCCTAAAGCTAGTTTACAAAAATATTTTCCAGATGGAGTTAATAATATAAAACTTACACTCCATGTGATGATCCTTTTGTAGCGCATATTTAGGACAACATATTTGCGTCAGACTATATATTTGTAAGAGATATTCTGACATACCCCCATGAACATAACTGTCTTCATGCCTGCTATTGGACACAATAGCTCTGAATAAAAAGAGGTATCATGCTGATTATCCTAGTGTGCCATTTAGAAAAAAAATAATCTTGATATATTTTCCTTTCTTATCTGTATTGCTCTTTGATCATACCTATAAACCCTGTACCAGCCACTGATGGTCATAAATATACTTTTTAATTATTTTTTTTTAAGCGTAAATAATATCTCCAACAACATAAATAACGGGCTTGGATGGATAAAACAAACACAAAGCACAACAGTTTTTCACATCCTGAGCAGTGTAGATATCCCAAAACTCCTTTAACCATCCCCTCACACAGCCACCTATTGCTGGGGCAGAGCAAGTCACATGTAATATTTACAAAACATTCTGTACATACATTTATGTGTCTTCCCCTTCATTTGCTATCTCAAGGGTTTTCCCTGCAAGATAACTCCTCAATGGCCCCCACGTGTCCTTGGGCCAAGACATCCTGGGCAATAAGCCACTGTATACCTCTGGATTCGTGTTACATAATGTCAAATCATGCAGCCACTTCTCCACTGTAGAGGAAGCACCACTTCACCACGACATGGCCACAGGCCTTTTCCCCATCAGCAATACTAAAGCAACAAATGTTCTGCTATGCTTGGTACCATTTTGACAAAGCACAGGAGGGGCGAAAGGATCTCCATCTGCAGTGAAAAACTCACAATGTCATATAGTCTGTGAAACAAGTGGCTCCAATAGACCACTATGGCTGAACTCTCCCAGGCTAAATGAATAAACTCTGCAGCTAGTCTAGCGCATCTCTCACAATCATCATGGTCCCTCCAACCATATTTGTACATTTCAACAGGAGTCTAGTAAACTTGAAGTAGACATTTATGCTGGTGTGTCGCCACCAATATTCCCACTGGGCATCTGTTAGTTGTAACCCAAATTCATTTAACCAGCTATCTTTGTAGCAGGCATATCTTTGTACCTTTGGCATATCTTTAAGAACAATAGTGTACATCACAGTGATGGTCTTACTGACCAATGAGCCGTCTGCAGCAAAACTGAGTAATCTCCATTCCACTAGTTCCTGTGGGTATGATGGAAAGGCTGCCCTCACTAACTCTTTGTCCGAGGTAAAAGGAACATGACCAGGGGTAGAGCAGCCTATTTGTAAATACTCATCCAAAGAGATAAACTATCCCCTCTAAATATAAATGTCCCATCTTCAAAAGTAATATAATCTGCAGGTTCTGCATCATTAGCAATTCACTGGTGATGGGTAGCTTAGAGTTCTGTGTCAGTTGTATATGTAAAACGTACACATTTCGTTTGCCAGAAAGTAGGGCTAATTGTGCCCACATCATACAATCTACCACATATATATTGGATTGAGGTCCCTTCAGTGGCCTCTAAATAACATTTGCAAGCCTGTGAAGGACCATGAAGCCCAGGTCTAAATCCTAGTGTGATACCTGTCTGCTATTATGAAACTAGTGTGTAGCAAACTATGCTTGCCCAATATAGTAGTAAACCTCAAAGTGTGGTGTGGTGAAACCTCCCTGTTCATATGGTCTCTGTAATAAATTTCAATTGATTTGCAGCTGTTTTCCCACCCAAGTTAGCCTGCAAAATGATGATCTCAATGGGTCAAAAACGCCCCTGGATATCGGAATGTTTTGGAACAGGTAAAGTAACTGTGGAAGAATCACTATTTTCGTAATATCAATATGACCTACCAGTGTTATAAGTAATTTAATCCATCTATCTCTAAGGGTCTCTATTTTGTCCATGCATTTTCCATAATTCTTCCCCAGATTCACCTCCTGATATCTATGGACCTGTACACTGACATAGCAAACCAGTTCTTCTTGCCATTGCAAAGGATGGACCAAGGGGATGAAGTTGTTGTGTCAGGGAGTGGCATCATTAAGATTTGGACGAATATATGTTCAGTCCTGACCATCGGCCACAGGAAGTGATCTCTAAGAGGATGGAGTTCAGGTTAGTCTCAGGATCTTTCACAAGGATCAACACATCATTGACATGCAAGGTTGCCAATGTCTTAAGCACCCCAAATTGGATACCTTTATCACTGTGCACCTCTCTCAGCATGCTAATCCATGATTGCATTTCTAACGCACAATGATTGGGGACAGTGGAAGCCCTTCCTAGTCTCACACTGAAGAGAGATAGGATCAGAGATATGGTCAGTCATAAATCTTTACTAGGGGCAGTCCTTCTCCAAACCAAACACTCTTTTGGATAAATACGGGGAGGGGGGATTCCTATTGAGATTCTTAATGGATAGCATCCTCCTGGAGTCATACCACTTCAAACATGGTATCCCTAGTGTACAACAAGTATGTGTTGTGCTAAGCAAAATTTATTTGAACACATCTACACATTACACAACACGTCATGCAATGGTGCCTCCAGTATGAAAGTGTGAAAGTTTTTATGCAATGAGTTTGTGACCCAAACCACATTTGGCCAACTCAACCATGAACACACTACTGCACACACCAACATATGTTCTTTCACTTTTGATTTAATATTCAGATAGAGGAGTGTAGCAAATGCCCACAGCTTGCCTGGAGTGGGACATGGCCTACCACTTACAGTCTAGAGGAGGACACCACAGCCCCAACTGGCCAGGTAGTCATCTGCGAAGAAGAAAACACAGAAGTATCAAAAAGGTTGGTGCAGGGATCTGCTGTGGATTTTCGGCTAAGACTTGTTACTTGATTTGGGTCCACGGTCTTGAGTTGGCTCCGTTCAATGCCAGGTGAAGACTCCATTCAAGCAGTGCAAGTAAGTGATAATCCTTTTTACCATTCTGCACAATAAAGGTAGGCCAGGCTTGGATAGGGTTAGTGGAGAGTAGAGAGAGCCACCGTAGGACGAGGCCTAGGCACAAACAAGCTACCTAGCTTTTGCTTCCCTTCTTAATTGGAAATGGTTTCTGTTGCTCATCCATTGGGAAGGGATACTGAGCAAAAAATGTCAGTCAAATACCAGTTTCTTCTGTCAGAATGATTGAGGGCTGCTGAAATAAAGGTGGGGACCAAGCGGTGGGAGGATGCTTGCAAAAGGTACTAAATTTCCAGGATATCTCCAGCCCGGCAGCTGTTACCACCGTGGCAGTCGGAGTGGTACATTGGAAGGTTGGCTTCAGCCAACCCGCCAATGTCATAATGTGGCAGTACTTACCGGCACATTATCTCCGACCACCGGGGTCATACTGACCCCCTAAATATATATGTCCTGCATTGTAAATGCCATGCATACTTTCCTATGGGGTTTTGAGGCCTACCTTAAGGGTGACTTATAAGTATCAACAAGAAACATTTAGGCCAGGAAAAAGGTTTGCTTTGACAGGTCAAAATGGCAATTTTAAACTGCACACCCAGGTTGAAGTGGCAGGCCTGCGGACATGTTTTACAATGCTACTTTAGTGGGTGGCACAACGATTGTTGCAGATTATTGGTAGCATTTAATTTACAGGTCCTGGTTACATGTGGTAGTATATACTAGGGACTTACAAATAACATTTAGGGTCAATTTTACTAACCCTTCAAGCAACATAGTGTAGCAAAGCAACTTTCTGCGATGCATTGCATTAAAGGGAGAGGTCAGAAATGCACCATATCTACTGAGGTATGGTGCACTTCTGCTCTCTGATAGCACTGGCACACTTCAGGCAGCATAGCGCCAACACAAGCACCCTTGAACTGTGGTGAAAGGATACCTGTGTTACAAGGGAAATTATTTTTGTGCAGAAAGGAACACCTTTCTGCACAAAAACAATCTCTAGATGCTCTGTCCTCATTGCAGCACATGAAGAAAGAGGAAATTACAAGCAGAAAAACATTTTTCTCCTTGTTACGCCATTCTCTGGGAAGTGTAGCAATTTTGCACAAAACCAGGTTTACAAACTTTTGAAAATTTGGGATTGTGTGAAATCCATGGGTCGATGCATGGGAACGCCCATGTTCCACCCATAGAACGCCTCCCAGAATTAAATGTAACACAATGCAATGCAAGCAACTGCATTGTATTACATTTTTGTTACAAAACCACACAAGGTGGCGCAAATCGCCTCTGGCGTGGCTTTGCAAATATCTTCTAGCATTTTGCTTCATAGATGCGCTACAAAAGTGGTGCAACCATGACGCAAAATGTTAGTAAACCTGGCTCTAAGTGCCATTTAGGTGTATGCCCCCCCTGACATGTTTAGAGAGGAGAGCACGAGCACTTTACCACTGGTTAGCAGAAATAAAGTACAAGGAGTCCTATGTCAACAAAAGACAGTAAAGATCTGAGGGAGTACAAGGTAAAAGATGGGCATTTCTTATATGTTATATTAGAAAGCAGGGGTAACTAGGGATCCCTCATGGAAGTTCTCATTTTTATGGTGAAAAAACCTGGAAAGACCATCAGCACTGACAAAGTTAGTCCCAGGGTGATGTCCAACCATAAAGTCAATTCCTTGTATGGAGGTGGACACCTCTATCGACTTGATGGCCCAAGTGCACCACCGATCCCTACCCTACCTGCAGTTACTGGCCTTGATGGTCCGAACCATCTGTTGGAGACCCTAAAGAACCTCCTGGAGGTGGCGGTCATCCCAACTGGAACTTAAAGCAACAATTTAATTCAGGTACACAGCACAGGTGTTTTCTAGATCAGCTAGGCCTGGTTGGCCAAACTCTGGAAGGTGGCAGGGATATTCATTAACCCAAAGGGCATGACTCTGAACTGAAAATGGTCCACCACAGTGAACAATGTTGACTTCTCCTTGGACCCTTAGTCTGCCAATTTCCTGACTCCAAATCAGAGTTACTAAGGGGCATGGCAGCTGCCAACCAATCAGTGAGCTCATCAGCTCAGGGGGATATGGGGAACATGATTCTTGGTTACTACATTGAGGCCTCTATAATTTACACAGATCATAAGTGATGCCTGTTGGGGCAGCCTTGCGTACCAGCAACACTGCACTGGACCAGGGACAACAGGAGGGATCAATCACTCCAAAGGAAAAATCTTGGAAACCTCATCCTGGACACTGGTTCTCACTTTGTCAGCCATCCTGTAGATCTTTTTCTTGACAGATATGCTGTCCTCCATGTCTAGGGCATGGATACACCAATCAGTGAGTCCTAGGGTAAATGCAAAAAAAGGGGTGAACTGCCCCAGCAGGTGGCAACAGTCCCTCTGTTGCTCCGAGCAGGGTGGAAAACAGTGTGACTCCTTCAAATGACCCATTGTGTACTTTGGAAGAGAGGAGGAATGGGAGAGGTTTACTCTCCTCTTCCTCACCATCATCAGTCACCAGCAGCTTAGTGACTTCAGACCTCACAAAGTGGGGCTTGAGACGGTTCACATGCAGGACCCTTAAGGAGTTCCTAGGTGTTGAGGCCCACAAGGTAGGTGACCTTTCCTTTATACTCCTTCACCTCATAGGACCCGGTCCACTGGTCCTTCGAGACCCAGGGCCCCACAGGCTCTATCACCCACACATTTTGGCCAGGCTGATACTCTACCAGGGTGGCCTTCTGCTCATACCAGTGCTTTGTGACTTCCTGGCTGGCCTCCAGGTTCTCAGTGGCCTCTTTCCAGAAGTGCTTCATCTGAGACATGAGGGCTGACACAGCTCACAACATCTTGAGGGTGTTTCTTTCACAAGACTGAAAAGTCCACACAGAAGGTGGCCAACATAACATCAAAGAGACTGAACCCCATTCCCACCTGTTATAATTCCCTGTAGGCATTCACTTACACCTCATGGGTTCTGGTAAGCCCATAATCATGCCTTTCAGGGTCTTGTGGAATCGTTCACCAAGCCCATTGGTTTGGTGGTGGTATGGTGTGGAGGACTTGCAGAATACATCTGACTGCATCCTCATATGAGCCCAATAAAAGTGGGTAACCAATTAGTCAAAGTCTTGGCCTGCCTTAGATGTCCTGCCAGGGAGAGAGTATGAGCATTCTCTGGTAGGAAGGCCAAGTAGCACTCAGGGGCCACCTACACATGGGTTGAACCAGCTTCAGGGACCTTTGAATCACCATACAGGAGACCATTCTCGTCACAAATGAGGTGATCGCCGGAGGTGTTTCCGGCTGCTTGGGCCTTAGCCTGCTATCATAGTCCCTCAAGAGTAGGACACTCCTTCTGCACCCTGCAGAAATCAGCATTGGATAACCCGTCTTCAATCCGCCACAGGCTAACTCAACTAGATCTCCCAGAGCAGCAATGTCTTCTCATGTAGGCTCCAAGGCAGCCCTCTTCAGACCAGGGGAATTTTCCAGGCGGATTTCCCATACTCATTACCACACTTTAAGGGTCCCAGCCCTTCTGGTGGCACTGACAGGCTGTCATGGACCATGTGGTCAAGCACACCCACTCAGGCAACCCATACATCTCCAAGTGGGACCTAAGCTCCATCTCTTTACACATGGTGAGCTTTAGGTCATTTGCTAGCAGACAGTCAACAGACATTACTGGACTCACAACTACCTTTAAGGAACCTAAGATTCCTCCCTCCCCTGTTCAAAGAGAACTAGAACCACTGGATGGTGACTCATCTAGTTGTCTGCTTTCATCCCCTTGTGAACTACATCAAGCACTAACTGCTCTGAGAACACCAGATGACAGCTAACAGTAATCATACTGGAACCTGTGACTCTCAGAGCCTCCACTCTCTCCCCACTGATGGTGAACAATTGCCTATATTTTTTAGTATTGTCAGGCATGTGAGCCGTAGGCAGCATCTTGTCACTCATGGGTACTAGAGTTACCTCTGCACTCCCCACAGAACAAGATGGTGCAACCCTGTCTTCCAGCAATACACTGGCAATTGCCGGGTTAGGTCCACAACGGGGGGGGGCAGCTTCCTGCAGGGGCAGATGTGCATCCCTCTTTCTGTGCCCTTTCTGGTAACACTCATAGCTGTGCTGGAAAAGCTTTGGACTTTTTCCCATAAAATCCTCCTGATAATCTGGTAAGGATTTTCTGGAATTCGTTCCCCTGAGAACACTTTTGGAGGCTTTTAAAGAACTACTTTTGGTGTTACCTATTCCTCCTCCTTCTGTTGGTGGGGAGCCTTTCCAGCTTTCCATCTAGGTACTGTCTTTGAACTTCTGATACTAACCCAGACATTCATCTCCTTTGCAAGCTCACTGGGTACACTGAGCTTTAAAACAATCAAGTGTTTGTGCAGCTTTGCACAGCAAACACTGAATATGTGCTCCTTCATAAAAAGATTGTACAGTCCATCATAGTCACTCACTTTGCTGCCCTTCGAATAACCATCTATTGCTTTACTGGACTAATCGACGAGATCCTCCTAGGACTGGTTAAACAGTTTCTGGCTGTCCCTAAACATTAAGCAGTATTTCTTTGGGGTAATTCAAAACTTGACAACAAGGGATTTTTTCATGAGGGCACAACAAAGGCTTCTTTCATGAGGGCATACATCATCATGTCAGCTTCATATAGATGTATTTAGGACATTCCTTCCTATAGCTGGCACAATCCTCCTCTGGGACTCTGTGCATGCACAAAGTTACTTCATGGACTTCAAACCACTTGTTGATATTATCCCCCACCACAAAGCTAGACATTTACAAAGATTTAGCTTTGGGCAGCGCTACAAGTGTTTTAGCTGTGCTGTCCTTTGCCAATTCGAAAAGGCAGGAAGACACTATGGCCCTCATTATAACCTTAGCAGTAAATATCAAATACCACCATGCTGACTGCTGCTAGCATACCGCCATGGAGGCGGACATCCGTCGGCCAGATTATGACACATACTTACAAAACCAACTGAAAACAGCCACAACCACAAATCCGCCAGACCCACTGAGTGTGCTAAACTGTCGGTACTACTACCCATACCGTTATGCCACCAATACTACGCCCTCTAAAAAATGACCCACAAATCACCACAGCGGACATTTAACGGCAGTAAACTATTGGCGGTGAACACCGCCGCAGTGGAAATGGCTACCCAAATACAAAAGAAGACAACATTGGCCATAACAAAAAACCCACATCTGACACAAATACACCCACCCACTAATTGACTATATAAATCACACCTACATGACCCACAATCCTTTGCTAACACAACAAGATGGCTACACTTTGCGATGTCAGTCCAAAAGAGAACTGCACACACCTATCACAACTACCTATTAATCCGACACACACCACACACCACCACATCACACATCACCCCCTGCACAACATATACACACCACACAACACCCATGTCCCCACAAAGGCACCCCTGTTTCACCGATGAGGAGTTGCGGCTCATGGTTGAGGAAATAGTGAGGGTAGAACCACAGCTGTTTGGAGCACAGGTCTAGCAGATTTCCATTGCTAGGAAGATGGAGCTATGGCGGAGGATCGTGGAGAGGGTGAACGCTGTGGGACTACATCTATGCACAAGGGACGACAGAAGGAAGAGTTGGAACGACCTACAGGGGAATGTGCGTTCTAATGCTGCAAGGCACCAGCTCGCCATTAGGAGGACTGGTGGTGGCCCCCCACCTCCTCCCCCACAGCCGACAGCATGGGAGGAGCAAGTCTTGGCAATCCTGCATCCTGAGGGACTCACTGGAGAAGCCAGAGGACTGGACACTGGTTAGTCAACATTTATTACCTATCACCCCCCATACCTGCATGCCACCATGACCCCTCACTCTGACACACAATTATCAAAATGAAATGTTAAGCCCTGCATGCCATTCCCACTGCATGCACATCCCTTCCAGCCCTACATGTGCACCCACCACCAATGAATGCCCAGCATGGAGAACTAACAATCTCACAGCCTATCACCATACACAACCAAAGGTGGCAGGAAAACAGCAATAACATTGGGGAAGCCAGTGATGCAGAATATGTCATAGACATGTAGCATAATACACCACTTACATCCCCACAGGTGCCCCAACCAATCTCAGCAGCGAGAAGGTGCCACGGCTACCCAGTCCCCCACCAGAAGATGCCCCCGGGATGACAGCAACTTTGGAGCTCTGGATTTGGATGAACTCCCCAGCCCATCAGGGACCACTGGTCAGTTGGCTACCCCATCCCATACCCAGTCCACTACATAGCCTCCCCCTCAGAATCCAACACCACAGCAGCCACCCAATGTCCCCAGACCTCTGTCCCCAGGACACGTCAGTCAGTAGGGTGCCCACCTGTACAGGGACCCCAGTCCACACCTCACTGGCAAGACAATGAGGATCCTGGGGACAGAGGAAGTTGGCACACCGTTCAGGCGACACGGGCACAGGGGCCCAGGGACAGTCAGAGGAGAGCTGTGCACCAGGAGGAGGACAGGCCCAGGGAATCAACTGCCCAGGTGGCACTCACTAATGTCCTGGGGGCTTACCAACAATCACAAAACAAGATAGGTCAGGTGTTAAACATCATGCAGGAGAACCAGCCGCTGCAGGGGGAACACCACCAGGAGATCAAGCAAGAATTGCAGGCCCTGAATACCACCATGATCTCCATTGCAGGAGTGCTGGGTGACATGGCCAACATCATGAGGGAGTACACAGCAAATCAGTGGGCCCCTTCCACTAGCCGGTGTACTGACCAGCCCTCCACATCTGCTGCAGCTAGTGGACAGGAGGCCCTGCCACAGGACCCACAGGCCACCAGCACCCCTCCCCCTGAAGAAGGTGAACCACCCCGCAAACAGTCCCTGTGACCCAGACAGACACCAGAGACAGTTGCCAAGACCAAGACCACCGTCAGGAAATGAGCCCCTCCTGAATGCCCCCCTTATGTCACACTGTGTCACCTTGTCCACTTAGAACTGCCATTGCTCCCCTTCCATTGGACCCTTGGACACTGGACCTGTGCAACAAACAGACTGGCCCAGTACACTGGACTTTTCCCAAACATCACCCCACTCTATTGCACTTTGCATTGCATACCAATTTTAAAAAAAAAACCTTGGAAACAACTTGAGTAATAGTGCTTTATCTGAAGGTGATGTATTGAACTGTAATGAACTGCATGATCCTGTGCAAATGTCCAGTAATATGTTGATCTATCCTACAAATGTGTCTCTGCTGTCTGTACACATCACAGCATTACACTGTTGTGACCACAGCAACACCTGTAATAAGGAAAGGCATAGGTGACAGTCAGGTGGGATGCAAAGATAGTGACTGCATTATGCTACAGCCACACAGTTCAGCACTGAAATGGAGAAATGTTTAGTTCAACAGTCTTACCTTAGTGTCATTGGAAGTACTGCTGTTTCATAGGTGCCCTGTTGTCCACAACCTACTCTTCTTCCTCCTCCTCAATGTCCTCACTGTCCAGTGCTGCTACAGCAGCATTGTCACCCCCTCCTCCTGCAGATAGGGTACATGGCGTCTGAGTACCAAGTTGTGCAACATGCAGCACACAACAACGATCCTGCAGACCTTCTTAGGGAAGTATCATAGGGATCCACCTGTCAGATGGAGACACCTGAATGTGACCTTCAGGAGACCGAAGGTCCTTTCAACAATCCTCCTGGTATGCCCATGAGCATCATTGTACCTATTCTCAGCCCCTGTTCTCGGATTCCTAACAGGGGTCAGGGGCCAAAACAGGTTTGAGTAGCCGGAATCACCTGCAAAAAGTGAGGGACACACATCAGCCTTGCACAATGGCAGGGGGTACGACTCTTGAAGGGATACACTGACATACATTGGGTGAGGACTCAGACTCACCTATAATCCAAACTCTGCGCCTCTGTACTTGTGCCATCAGCTGTGGGACGCTGCTATTCCTCAGGAAAAAGGCATCATGTACCAGCCCAGGATACTTGGCAGTGATGTGGGAGATGTACTGGTCAGCAAGGCACACCATCTGGACATTGAGTGAGTGGAAACTCTTCCTATTCCTTTACACTTGTTCATTGGTCCTGGGTGGACTAAGGCAATATGGGTCCCATCGATGGCCCCAATAACATGTGGTATGTGTCCCATTGCATGGAATCCAGCCTTCACAGTGGGTAATTCATCTATCTAGGAAAATGTGATGTAGCTGCACATGTGTTTGAGCAAGGCTGCCAAAACCCTTGCAAGCACAATAGAGAAGATTGACTGTGAAATTCCTGCAGCCAAGCCCACTGTCACCTGGGTAAAGCCAGTTGCCAGGAAATGGAGCACTGAGAGTACCTGCACAAGAGGAGGTATTACTGTTATGCAACGGACAGCAGGTAGCAGATCAGGCTCCATTTATGCACACTGCTCTGTGATTGTGGCCCTTTTAAGATGATAGGTGAGTATGATGTGCCTGTCCTCCAGTGTAGCCAAGTCCACAAGGGGTCTGTACATGGGTGCTTGCCTCCTCCTCCTATTCCTCCGCAGTGGTTGGTACCTAAGGGACCCAAAAGTAAGAAGGGAGTGACAGCAGGAACTATGAACACACTACAGCAGTGTACACAGTGCATGGTTGTATGTTGGACACTGGAATTGTCTAGGTGTGTACATTCAACTACTTTTAAATCTGTACATGCGTACTAGCAGTAGAAAATGGCAACCGCATGTCCTGTATACAGGGTCAGGTGGAAGTGACCTCACTCCACCGGCGTTAGGAGTGATGGAGGGAGGCGGTCTGCACTGCTGTGCAATTCCTCCTTGGCTAACATGGCCCTCTATGGAGTATGGGAACCAATGATGATCCACGCCGGCAGTGACGGTGTTCACCGCCGTGGACGTGACTGCCATTTTCTTTCTACTACTTCACTTGATTCCTGACTTTCTACGGGACCACATCTCCGCTGCGTGAACTGCTGTGACCTGTGTCTGGAGCCGGCCATGGTCCATGCAACAGGTGAAAGGGCCCCAGCCTTCACGTCGGAGGAGATGGAGCAGCTTGTGGATGGGGT
Organism: Pleurodeles waltl; assembly: GCF_031143425.1. Classification (NCBI taxonomy): domain Eukaryota; kingdom Metazoa; phylum Chordata; class Amphibia; order Caudata; family Salamandridae; genus Pleurodeles; species Pleurodeles waltl. The sequence goes on along the minus strand of NC_090449.1, from coordinate 681,533,822 downwards.
CCTGCCCCTGTATGGGCAGTTGCATGGGCCTCCAGACCAACAGGTGAGTACATGATGGGTACGTTGCATGCAACATGGCTGCTTGTAGATGTGTGTGTGGTGGCAGTGTGTCATTTGGGGGGGGGTATGGCTGGTGGCAGTGTTAATGCAGACGTACGGGTCATGAGTGTGCCTGATGAGGGGCAAATGCAGTTTGTAGGCCTTATGTGTGACACGCTGAACTGTCTGGTTCATGGTGTCCACCTGTTTGTGTTTCCTCTGCAGGTCAGCTCCCCTCAGAAGAAGGGGTTGTGGCGTGCCATCGCCAAGGATGTGCGGACCCTGGGGGTTCATAGCCGGCGGAGCACCCACTGCAGGAAACAGTGGGAGGACCTGAGATTCTGGGCACAGAAGACCGCGGAGGCCCAGCTGGGGACGGCCTCCCAATGAGGTATGGGTGCCTGTCGGAAGCTGACCCCCCCTGATTGCCCGCATACTGGTGGTGGCCTACCAGGAGCTGGATGGGGACTTGAGGGCATCACAGCAGCTACTAGGGGTGAAAAAAGTGTGTATGACATCCATCTCTGTTGCCTGGCATTGGATGTGGGTGCAGGGTACTAGTCAGTGGATGCCCCAGTATGCCAGTTTAGACATTGCTGCATGGTCCAGCTTAGGTTTAATGGGTGAAATGCATGTGTTTGATTGCAAGATTGCTGGCTTTCCATGTCAGACAGGACTTAGTTGGTCCCAGTTGGTGTGCAGATGGCAGTGTTAGGCTCCTACCTGCTGTGGTACTTAGCCAGTGGTATGCCAGCGTGGTCCATAATGCCCATTCTCAGTCTCAGTGTGTGACAATGAGGTGTATGCCATCTGTGCTGTTGGTGCTGTGATTGACCCTGTGCTTCCTTTCCTCCTTTCCTCCTCCCCACTCTCTCCTTTTATCATCCTGTCCATGTGTGCATTAGCATCATCTGGTGAAGGAGTAGGGGCACTGACGAGTGAGGGAGCTGCAGCCCACAGGACCCAGGAGGCAGAGTCCACTGATGCTGAGGGGAGCAATGGGACAGAGGACGAGGGGAGCACCATGAGGGGGACAGGAGCTGATACCACTGACTCTGATTCCTCCTCTGATGGGAGCTCCATGGTGGTGGTGGACCCCTCTGGAACCATCCCAGCTACAGGTTCTACTGCCATCCCCTGTACCAGCACCGCCCTCCCAGTAGCCCCCCACTGAGTTGCCCATGCCCGCTCACCCAGGAGGGTGGGCATCTTCTTCGCCCAGGCACCTCAGGCCCTGCCCCAGTCAGCCCTGCTGCGCTCAGTGAGGAGACTATTGACCTCCTGAGATCCATCTCTGTAGGGCAGTCAACCATAGTGAATGCCATCCAGGGGCTAGCATCCCAGATGCAGCAATACAATGCCTTCCTGGAGGACATTTACGGTGGCATGGCAGTCCTACAGAGATCATTTCAGGCTCAGGCCTCTTCACTGACGGCAGCCAGTGTCCCTGTTTCTTCCGCTTCCCCCTCCAACTACCACTTCCCAGTCCCAGTCTCCCCACCCCAAACCCATCCCACGTACGCATTCTGACAAGCATGCACACAAAACAACAGACAAGACTCGCACAGACAAACACAGGCAGCACACTTCAGTCCACAAGCACACACACAGCCAACACACAGATGCACACACAACATCATTGACTGCCTCCACTGTCTCCCCCTTCCTCCTCCTCACAGTCACATCCACACTCACCCCTGCATGCACTGCATAAACAGTCTCAGAACATGCCACCTGCATAGCCTTGCCCACAGTCACCACAACAGTAGACCCGCAGACATGCACTCCACGCACCACATGCTCAGTCACCACCACCTCATGCAGCACACCCACCTCACTTGTGGACACCACCACAACATCCATGCACATGTCCTGCTTGACCTCCCCCACCCTGTCTGCCCCCCTCCAAAGACACACAAACGCTCACACTCAGACCCCCAACAGCCATCCACCTCACATACGCACACTGTTCATGCACCTGCACCCAAGTCCAGCACACCTCCTCCTCCTACAACCACTCCCTCTACCTCCACTCCCATCCCTCCTCCCACATTCCCGCCCCATTGGCCCTAAGAAGCTTTTCCTTTCCTGCCTTGACCTCTTCCCTCCCCCCGTCCTGCCCGTAAGAGAAAGGTCCTACCCCCCCAGCCCAGTACCTCCAGCACCCAGTCTGTCCCTGTTCCAACCCCAAAGTCTTCAGCTGCCACTAAGGGGCACATGAGTGCGACGCCGGCCCCTGCCCCCTCCCAAACAAAAAGCCAAAACCAAGGAGCCATCTCCAAAATCAAAGGCCAAGGAGACCCCTCCAAAAAACAAAGGCAAAGGAGACCCCTCCCAAAACAAAGGCCAAGGAGACCCCTCCCAAAACAAAGGCTAAGGAGACCTCTCCCAAACCAGAAGCCAAGGAGCCCCCTCCCAAACCAGAAGCCAAGGAGCCCCCACCCAATGAGGAGCCCCCCCACCCGCCTCACCTACCCCTGCCCCTGAGGTGGTGCCCTTTTCCAACATGATGCCCCTGAACAATGGAATCCTGATGTTGTCAGGAGTCAAGTTGGGGCTTGGACTTTGCCCTGTGGGCATTACAGACTTTGAACTAGCCATTGGACCTGCACGTAAATATGCAGTTCTGTAATTTTTTGGATTTGGGCTCTTCATCCAACAGGAATACAATGGTTGGAACAGATATATGTGTCCAGGCTTTCTTTGCTCCTGGGTCCTGTTAAAGTTGATTTACTCTGCAGCTGCTTCTGGGTGTGTGGTGTGTGTATGGTGTGTTGTGTATGTGTGTGTCACTCTCCCCTCCCTCCCTTGTGTGCTAGGCGGCTGTACTCATCGTCGTCATATTCGTCGTTGTTGGTCATCCAGGATGGCCATGGCGTGGTACATCATCGGGAAGACTTGCAGTTCAGGTTCCATGGCGGCACTGACTTCTCTGTGTCCCTGGAGGTGTCTCCTTTTATATGATGTTTTACCGCCAGGCCTTTGGTGGCGTTGCTACCGCCCTGGAAATCCTAGCAGTGTGCTATGTGATAATATGGTTCGCGGATCCTTGTCTTCCGGCTGGCTGTAGGTAGCTACCGCCGTGTTCAGTGGTCGTACCGCACTGGCGGTTGGTACATAGGGATCACAGCCATGGTCATTATTTGGCAGCCATAACCGCCGCCCTGATGACGGTACTACCCCCATCGTGGCAGTCACCTGACCGCCAAGGTCATACTGAGGGCCAAAATCTACAAGATACTATCCTTTCAGCCAGCGCAGAAATTGCTGCCTAGTGCCGACAGAGGCAGAAGTCTGAGTCGCAGGCAGGATTGTTTTTGTGCGGGAAGGGGCACCTTCCTGCCCAAAAAAAACAATCCATGGATGTGTTTTCCTCATTCTATATGTGCTGCAAAATGCAGCACACATAGAAAGTGGGATAAACAAGGAGAAATTTAAACATTTCACCTCATTACGCCTGCTCTGGGAAGGCATAAAGATTTGGAGCTGCCCCAGGTTCACATCTTTTTATAAATCTGGGGCAGTGTCAAAATCCATGGGTGACGCATGGGAACACCCACCGCACTGTTCATGGAATGCTTCCTTGATGCAGAGTAAGGCACCGATTTGCGATGCCTTGCCTTACTCCATATCCATGAGCCCATGCAAACTCACACTGGGTGACTTTGCGTTACCTCATAGAAAGGATTGAGAGTCCTGCACCACTGGAATGTCTAAGAAAGTGACACTTGTAAATAAGGTCCTACGTCTTTGGGGATGTGAACCCTTTTAATTTGCCTATGCACGTAGGCTCTGTGACCCTTCTGTCTTTCAGGTCCAGTTCTTTCTGGCTCATCTTGTGTGCCAGCAGAATTTTCTAGAGCCAGACTCTCCAGATTATGCATGCTGCAGCTGCTTCAACTTTCTTCTCTTCCCTGGCCAGCTCTTTCTCCTCTATGAAGCCTTAGTTCTTTCTTAGCTTCTTTGACCACCATTTCTGCAGGGTCAGTCTGTAGGAGAACACACAGTTCTCAGCCCTAGATAAGGTAAGGTACCTTGCTCCTGCGACCGCTTCTCCCCAGTGGCTCTGGATGATCACCAGGTCATTCCCTTCCTTTTCCTCCATCTCATCCTCATCTTCTGTATCATCCTTGTCCATCCCAGTGATGTAGACTGCTACTTGGGAACCTCTTGCTTTTGTTAGCTTCAGCCCCTCTTCTTACGCAGCTTTGTCAGCTCTGCCACAGGGAAGCTTTCAATGATGCTGAGATCCAAGTTCATTTTTTCACAAATCATATTTGCAAAGTATGAGGATTGGATTGAAATTTAGGAAAAAGTAAAACGTGTCCAATTAAAAATAATGGAAACCAATTTTGATGTCAGATTATGGCAAGAGATTTTTGGTTTTACATAAATGTAAAAATTTGTGTTAATTGTTGACAGCCGAGAGAGCCCCACTAAAATAATATTCACATTACTTGTTAGGGTGACTCACAAAAGCCTTGGCTTGGCACAAACACAGTTAGGCTTAACTTAAACGCAATGTGTAAATTATTTAGGCAGCACACGAACATTAATTTAGTGAAAACTCAACACAAGAAACATTTTAACCCAATTTATAAAAATAGAGACTTCTAATAAATAAAATGACACACAAATGACAAAATCCAATAAGTAGAACTGGACATATGAATTTGTAAACACCAATGTAATAAATTGGAGTATTAGTTTTAGGGGAAATATGAATCCACCTCAAGTAATAATCACAATCCTTGTCAGGGTGAACCACTAAACTCATTAAAGTAATCCGTGATTAACCCTCTTGTACCTTACCACAAAGGAGACATCCGTAACATAGAGGTAATGTGTAAAATATTTATGCATTACTAAAACAGCAACAAAGAGAAAACAACAAAAAATTAACCACAAACCAGTTTAGAAAAATTGGGAATATTTTAAATAATAAAGCAAAACCTAACAACAATCCAATAAGCAGAATCAGAGATATGAATTTTTAAAGTTTGAATTAAAAATAGCAGCAAAAAGCATAAAGTGCCAACCATGGTTAACTGGACGGACAGGACCTGGTCAAAGTCAAAAGTTAAGACTGACCACGATGGATTGTCGGTCAGATATAGGGACCTGGTTTGTCCCATCAAACAGATGTAAAAACACCTTATATCCCGATAGGGTGTGTATGTATGTATGATCCAACTCCCTCAGCTATTCACAAAAATAAAAGAAAACAACATTCTTTCTTCACTGGACAGAAATGTAAATAGTACATCTTTAACTTCACAAAGGCGTTCAAACACTACCCAACAGAATAATGTTTTTAAATTCACAGGAATGCCAGGCTTTACTTAGTTTGTTACAACATTACATTGTTTTTAAGGATATGCCTTAACAAATAGGTTAGCATATTGAACCGGGATAGTGTGGGAAGGATACACATGAATGTCCGTACACAATAAACCTCTCACCTGTTTTGCATAACTGCTAATTTACCTTCTTTTCACTGGCGGCGAGTATTCCTGAACCCAGGTTCACAGAGGGGAGAGTCACTGGGAGGGCCTGTGCTGCATGCTGTGGTGCAGTTCACAACAGAGTGTGCAACATCGGCAATGATGACTCAAGGGGAGATATATAGGCGGTCATTATGAACAGAATCCCGCCGGCGGCGGCGAATGGAAACCCGCCATATAATGAACAAAAAACCCAACCCGGCCAAACGTTCCCACACCACCACTCCCCGCCAGGACCCTGTTGGCCGGGAATCACGGCCGACCCCACACCGCCACCGCCAAGCGCACCCACATCCTGTCCTCCAAATAAAGATGCACAAATCACCTTGGTGGACAGTGGAGGCCAGACGACCATTGGCGGCTGCGACCGCCACGGGAGGCAAGTGGGCCCAACAGCAACCACTGCACACATTGGCTAGGCTTAGCACTCACACACCTGACACACATCCAGAACACCATAAAACACCCCCAGACACACCCCACAATCCCTTGCAAGGAAACCAGGACCAGAAGATGGAGAGCACCAGAGCCAGACAGAGAACTCCAGCAGACAGGACACGCATAGTGACCCACACAGGAGCACCCAAACACCATCCCCAGTCCTGACGCCATCCACCACCCTCACCATGTCCCCCCAAAAATCCATGCTTCACCGAAAGGGAGCTAAGGACCATGGTGGACGAGATCCTAAAAGTGGAGCCACAAATATTCGGCTCCAAGGGTGCAGCACACACCCATCGCCCGGAAAATGGAGCTGTGGCAGACCATCGTCAACAGGGTGAATGCAGTGGGATACCGTCCACACACCAGGGACGACATCTGCAAGAGATGGAACGACCTGCGGGGGAAGGTCTGAGCCAAGGCATCCAGGCACCACATCGCAGTGCAGAAGACTGGGGGAGGGCCGCCACCAACACCCCCGTCCACACCGACTGGGAGGAGAAGGTACTCGCCATCCTATACCCAGAGGGACTCACTGGACTCACTGAAGGAATGGACTTGGGTAAGTCATCTACATTTACCCCATATACACCATACCTGTAATGCATGCAACCTGGACCCACACCCCTCCCAGCCATTACCCACCACATCCACCACCCTGCATCACCCACAACTCACTACCAGGCCCACATCACTCCCGCTGTGCACAGCAACCCACCCCTGCACGTTCTCACAATGGAATAATAACCCCCACCACAATGTAACGCCAACACTGCCACTAGATGCTATGTCCACCTCACAAAGGCACCCCTGAAGGCCACTGAAAGGCACACCAGCACTAAATTGTACAGTACTGCCCACCTCAGACCCTCCTGCATATGTAACAAACACTTCTATGTCCCCCAACAGGCACCACCACCCATGCAACCCTAATGGAGGGGACAAGGAGTGCCACAGCATTCCAGGGAGACAGAGGCACATCACAGGACACTGGTGAAGGATCCCTGGACACTGATGAGCAGGTAGGCCCCTCACACAGGACTGGATGCTCACCATGCAGCAGCCCCACCCAGGAAAACACTGTCACCCCTAACACCCAGTCAAGACCAGCAGGCCAGGGGAGGCGTGCCCACACCAGTGGACCAGGGCACAAACAGGTGGACCACAGCAACAGAGGCCACAGTCTCCCACGCCCAACATGCAGGAAGACGAGGGCCCCAGTACTAGTGGCACATCCAGACCTGCACAGGGGACACAGGCACAGGGGGCCAGGGCAAGGTCAAGTGCCCCACTGGGACAGGGGGTAGGGCACCGGATAGATGTAGCAGCCCAGGACGTCATTGCAGAGGTATTGGGGGCATACCAACATACCCAAGACAGGTTGGCACAGTTGTAACCTCCCTGGAGCAAAGCCAGAGGATGCAGCTGGAACACCACCAACAGGCCATGGAGCAGTGGAAAGAACACAATGCCACAATGGCCACCATTGCTGGAGCACTGCTGCAGTTGGTCAACAAACCCTCAGACACCCACACCGGACAAGAGGCCCCCACAACAGCCCTGGACAAAAAGCAACAGTTGTCCCAAGCAGCTGAAATAGCACAGGAAAAACCCTCCCAGGACTCACAAGGGCCGATCATGTCACCCCAAGTAGCTTCACAGCAGGCGCCCAAACGTAGTCTCAGGCCAAAATATGGCACTGGAAACCCAGCTAAGAACAAGCCCCCTACCAACAATTGACACTGCTGCTACTGCCAAGCAACCAACCCACCCATTCACAAACTGCACTTAGCTGAGGGCTAAATGATGTACGGAACTTCAAATAGGGCCCACCTATGTAATCAAACAGGCCTGCCACCAAGACGGTTGTGAGGATAACCAACCATAACGAATTCCATCACTGTACATAGCACATTTCACTGTATTCCCCCAATAAACAACATATCTCACCTGTAACACTGTCCCCTGTCTTCAATGTTGAACAAAGTAGAGTAATGATGCAACAGGCATGTATAAACTTTATTGTCAAATTGTGCATGCTGCTGGTACAGTGTGTTTCTAAAAAGTCAAGAAGGGAATGCTAATGTTGTCTGTCTGTACCATGCTGAAGAGGTCCATGACTCGCATATCATGACCAAATCCCCCTAGTTGACTTGCCACACTTACAGTATCAGTCACTACCCACATATACAGGCTGAAGTCCCAGACAGTTATTGGAAGTAGAGTTGTATCAGTTGGTTTCTGGAATTTACATCTTCCCCTTACTCATCCTCACCATCACTCTCCTCACCTCTCTGAGGTAACAGATCAGGACCTATAGCACCCTCCACCTCCAAAAGGGGGATTGAATGTCTTGCTGCCATGCTGTGCAGCATGCAGCAAGCCACCACTATCCTACACACCTTATCAGGCCCATAGGCCAGGGAACCCTCAGAGATATGTAGGCACCGGAATCTAGCCTTCAGGAGACCTATAGTACGCTCTATCACCCTCCTAGTACGTCCATGGGCCTCATTGTATTTCCTCTCTGCATCCGTCCTGGGATTCCTCACTGGTGTCAGGAGCCAACGCGAGTTTGGATAGCCAGAATCACCTAAAGAAATGGTCAATACAGAGTCGTCATTACAATGTCCTTAGTCTGACAGGCTGGTTTTCTGCAATGTGTCAGTTAGTGACAGGAACACTTACCTATGATCCACCCTTTGTCCTCTTGGAGTTGTTCCATCTTTTGTGGCACACTACTGTTCCTCAAAACAAATGAATCATGGACTGAACCAGGAAACATGGCATCCACATGGGATATGTACTGGTCTGCTGTACATACCAATTGGATGTTCATGGAGTGAAAGTTCTTCCTGTTTCTGTACACCTGTTCATTCACTCTTGGGGGGATGATGGGTATGTGGGTTCCATCAATGGCACCAATAACATGGGGAATGTTTGCAAAGGCATAGAAGTCTGACTTGATGGCAGCGAGCTCAGTACTTTGGGGGAATCGCACATAGGATTGCAGATGTTGTACAAATGCATTTGGAAATCTTGTAAGTGCCTACCAGAGCATTGGCTGTGAGAAACCAGCACCCATGCCCACTGTCACTTGAAATGAGCCTGTGGCCAGGAAATGGAGTGCGGAGAGCACCTGCACCTCAGTTGGAATGGCATGCTGATTGCGGTTTCCGGGAGTCAGTGCAGGATCCAGTAATGCACATAGGTCCTGAACAGTTGCACGTGTGAGTCTGTAAGTGATAATGATTTGACGCTCCACCATGGTCCCCATATCCACAAGTGGTCTGTACACAGAAGGTGCCCTTCCTCGCCACAAGGGCCTGTGAGGGGTAAGAACAAGGAGTCATGTGCACATATACACAGGCATATTTGCTAAACACATTCACTGCATTCTTCATAGTAGTGTCTGTACAATAACTGCAACCTGACAGATGTACATTGTCATCACTAAGAGGGAACGGAGTAAATCATGTGTGATAATATACTCTATGGATAGAGACATATGTGATTCATATGGCTAGTAGGCCCAACATTGTGACTAAATTGAATTTCTAGATGCGTAGGTGATGGTAAAATGTCTGCCCACTGTAGTTCTGCCCCTTCGATGTGGAAGTGACCTAAGACCACTAGTGGTTGACGTCACAGCGTTCTGCGGTGTTTACTGATGTTCGCACCCTCATTGGATAACATGGATGCCAATGGGGAATCTTGGCGTATCATGATCTCCGCCGGTGGTGACGGTGCATTCCACCATGGAACGTAAGCGAGTTTGTCATTGTGTGGTCACTTGACTCCCTGATCTTGTGCGGAATAGTACTCCACTCCTTGTACTGCTGTGGATTGCCTCTGGCTATGGATGTTCCACGTGGTGCAGGGGAAAGGTCCCCAGCCTTCACCCAGGAAGAACTGGACAAACTGGTGGAAGGGGTCCTGCCCCTGTACGGGGGACTCTATAGCCGGCCTGAAGTACAGGTGAGTCCGGGTTTGGGGGGCACTGTGTGTGTAATGGATGGAGTGGATTGCTCAGATGTGCGTTCCTGTGAGCCAGGATGGGGCTTGGTGCATGGAATGCTGCGTGCCACTGTCCTGCATATCTGGGAGTACTGTCTGTCCTATGACTAACAATCAGCCAGCTATTGCCATCGTGCAGGTGCCTGACCTCTGTGTTTCTTCTCTGTGTCTCCCTACTAGGTCAGCGCCCACCAGAAGAGGGCACATTGGCATGCCATCGTCAAGGAGGTATGGACCCTGGGGCTCTACAACCTGCGGAGCACCCACTGTCGGAAGAGGTGGGAGGACCTGCGGCGCTGGGCGCAGAAGATCAGTGAGGCCCAGCTGGGGAAGTCCTCCCAACGTGGTAGGGGTGCCCGTCGGGCACTGACCCCCTTAATGCGAAGGATCCTGGCATTGGCGTACCCAGACCTGGATGGGCTCTTGAAGGCTGAACAGCAGTCACAAGGGAGTGAGTACTCACTGCCCATACTTCAGCCTGGAAGGATGAGTGTGTGTGTGCTAGGGCTCATGGGGCTTAGAGCAGGGTTTTGACTGGTGTCCAGCTACTGTCTGCTCCCCAATGGGTGTAGGGGTGTTCCTGTCAGGGTTCACCTACCTCAGCTTCAATGCAATGACAGGATATGGGTGTAGGTCAGTATACTGCTCAGTAGTCAGGGCCATGATCATGGGCCTAGTGCACGGTGCTGCCTGTTGGGTGTGTCTGCTGGGTAGGCGTATGTATGGCCATTGTGTATCAGAATTCAGCTACTTACAAGTGTCTCTCCTGTTTTGTCCCTGTTCTCTTTTGTGTGTCTGGTACAGCATCAATATCAGGCGAGGGAGCTGAGGCACCGGCTAGTGGGGAGACAGCGGCCCACGGATCCTCGGAGGCAGAGACAACGGACACCCAGGGGACCAGTGGGTGGGAGGATGAGGGAACTTCCACGGGGGAGGCTACTACCACCGGTGGTAGTGACTCTGAAACCTCCTCCGATGGGGGTCCTCCGGCGGTGGCGGACACTAGTGGACAAATCACGACTGTGACAACTTCCGCCACCACCCGTACCATCAGTGCCCTCCCTTCTGCTCCCCACCAAGTTGGCTGTGCCCGCCCACCCAGAAAGGTGGGCGGCTCCTTCGCCCCAGGCACCTCTTCCCCTGCCCCAGTCAGCCCTGCTGCCCTCACAGAGGAGGCTATTGACCTCCTGAGAACCATCTCTGTAGGGCAGACAACCATCATCAATGCCAGGGGCTAGCATCAGAGGTGCAGGAGACTAATGCCTATCTGGATGGCATTCACGGTGCTGTGTCTGCCCTACAGAGATCTTTTCAGGCTCTGGCCTCCTCTTGGACGGCAGCCAGTTTCCCTGGCCATTCCGTTCCCCCCTCCAACCTCCTCTACCCCTTCCAGAACCCCACTCCCTTCACCCGTCCAAGGCACACATTCAGACACGCAGTCATGCACTTCAACACACAAAAAACACACTTCCAAACTCAAGTACCACACCTCCCACCACAAGCATTCACACAGCCAACATACACCTGCACACACAACAACGTCCACTTCCCCCAGTGTGCCCGCCTCTTCCGCCTTCCTGTCTGTCCCCTCTATATGCACACCCTCATGCACTGCACCGTCACTCACTGTTACTGCTCTTCTTCCTGCACTCACCACAATAGCAGACAGCCATACATGCACCCCATACACCACTCCTGCATTCACCACCTCCACTGTAGTTGACACATGCAGCACACTCACCTGACTTGCAGACACCCACCCAACATACATCCACACTAGCTGTCTGTCTTCTACCACTGTGCCCACCCCTCCACCTCCCAAAACACTCAAACGCAGCAAGACACCCACCCATCAGACATCCACCACACCACAGCATACTGAGCAGTCACTGGCACCCACTACACGCACACCTACACCCCATACATCAACTCCCTCTGCCTCCACTCCCAAGCCCTCATCCACGCCCACACCAATTGCTCTCAAGAAACATTTCCTCTCCCGTGTAGACCTGTTCTAACCCACTGGCCCACCCCGTCTTGCCCCGAAACGTGCCCACCTCCTTGCCCTTTCCGCTCCTTCCACATCGCAGCCCACCCCGGTCCAGCCTTCCCATTCCCGTGCCCCTTCTCCACTTAAGAAGAAGGCCCGCTCTGAGCCTAAGGCATCCAGCTCCACCCGTGCCAAACAGCCCCCACCTCCTTCTAAGGAGAAGCCCACCCCCCCTCCAACCTCCTCACGCAAGTCAAAGTCCCACCCCGTCGTAAATCCCCACTGCCACCCCCCCACCCCCATTCTGTGAGGTGCCTGGATCCCCCTATGGTGCCCTGTTGAGTGGAGTACCCAGTCCTTGTGGGAGTCAGGTGTGGCCAGTTGTGGCCAAGGAAGATGGACTTTTTATGGACTGGCCATTAGCCCTGTTTTCATCATTTCCCTCAGTGAGCTTCATAATAAAGTTTCGGTGTGCCCTGAGTTTGGGCTGCACGCAGTTCCACCCTGGTGTTTGTTTAAATAATTTATGGCTGTGGTGCTATTGTATGTCCTATGGCCAAGTTGCAGTGGCATTCGGTTGGGTACGTCCCTCTTGGTGTGGGGTCTCTGACTATTGCTGCTGGGTAGGGTTCGGGGGGCTTTGCGGGGTGGGTGGAGTGGGTGGGTATGTAAGTTTGCCCTTTCCTCCCTTGTTTTCTAGGTTGCGGTACTTACCATTGTCGTCTTCGTCGGTGGTCTCGGTCATGTAGATAAATGGCAAGGAGCAAGGCTGGCATGATCTGCAGCTCTCTGTCCATGGCTGCCGCTGCACGTTTTGTTGAGCTCCGGTGAGTGTTTCCTTCTATTTGTTTAATTTCCGCCTGGCTTTGTTTGGCAGTGGTTCCCGCCCCAGAACTGGCGGCGGAATGGTGATTCATAATTTGATGGGCGGGTTGGGCCTTTCTGACGGCCTGTGGGTGGCCTCTGCCGTCGTCAGCGGGAATCCTTTCCTGGCAGTGGGTGGTGCACGGGATGCGTGAGTTTCGTTTGGTTCATTATTTGGCGGTCTGGACCGCTCCTCTGTTGGCAGTTTCTGCCGCCAGCAGTGCGGAACGTACCGCCATGTTCATAATGAGGGCCATGGTCTGCAGGTCAGGGTGTGTCATCGAAGACACGCATGGATTGGCAGGTGGTGGCTGATGGAGGTGTAAAGGGACAATGATCGATTTGGGATTGAAGACTGTTTGATGCAAAGCCCGGCGCACACTTCTCATGTGGAGCATTAGTGTATGAACCCCGTTTGACTGAGGGCATGCACTTAGGGATTAGCAAAAACTCTGAAGTTCATAGCATGCTCACACATTCCACAAGCAGCCCCTGTGTTTGCGTAGCAACCCCAAACATCTCACAGGCTTTTCTAGGGCATGTGATCGGACAGGAAAACTTTTATTCCTTAGCGGCTCTCTTTTAACTCTGTGTTAAAACATGAAAACTTGTGCTTTCAAACCGATTCTCAGGTACTTTGTGTTTTTAGCTGCCTGAGACATAAAAAAAGAAGAAGAAGAAATAAAGTATAATACATTGAATTATAAGCAAAATGCTAATATGGATGGATTTTGAGCCCCTACGGGAGAACCTACTGTACCTTAGGAGGACTGGAAAGATGGCTTTCCGACCTATGTTCAAGCAATTGGTTGAGACATTTTTACAGTTCCTAGGAAGTCAGTAATGCTTAATCACTGCCTCAGAGCTGAAGGAAGGTGCATATTTAAATATCTTCCACCTTTAGCAGACGTCAACGAAGAAGAAGGGGAGGGTGAAGACGAATGTGAATTGGCATTAATACAAATGACAATACATTTTGGAAAGAAAGAAATTAAGTGGTAGAAAGAGTCAACTGTCTCAACAGGAATCAAATGACGGGCAAGTCAGTGGAAAGTTTTGTTGCAGGTCTGCGCTCATTGGTGGCCACATGCAAGAGTTCAGCTGGTATTGAGAGCGAATAACAAAAGAGTGCAGGACAAATTGCTAAATATGAAGGGATTAACTTTACAAACGGCTATTGACATTATGAAGAGAGCTGAACTTGCTGATGAAGGATTGAAAGAACTGGCATCAAAAGAAAGAGTGGATGTGGTTCAAAGAAACAACATTAGACTTACATTAAAGAATAACTCTGCATTGTTTAAGTTTGGAGCTAAAACATGTTTCAGGTGTGGAATGAGGTGACATTTGGCATCATGAAGGGAAAAATGTCCTGAAATTGGCCAAGTGTGAAGAAAGTGTAAACTCCAGGGACATTTTTCAAGGGTGTGCTATGGGAAGTGGGGTTGTTCCAGGAAGATCAAAGATGGGATCAACATGGTGGAGAATGGTGTTGAGCCAGATGGGAGTCAGGGCATCATTTTGAAGATGCAGCAGGTTGGGAATGCTGGGTGTGACAACCCATTTTGTGTAATCAAGATAGATGGTGATGAGATGAGTATCATGGCTGACTCTGGTGCTAAGTACACTCCCTTAGGTGGGACATATATGAGAAAGTTACCCAATCACATGCTCAAGTCCCCAGATGTCCAATTACTAGCTTATGGCAATAAACACATAAATCTGCTCAGGTTCGTAGAAGCCAATTTGGAATTTTAAGGGGTGGTGGCCATTGGACATATTGAACATAACATGCAGATTTTGGTGCTTTCAACACCAAAATCCCAATGTCCTCTTGTTGACCAGACATTTTACCCCACCAAATTCAAATCGGCACAAATCGCAAATTAATAAGGCAGACCCTTTCCTCTCCTTTGCTGATGATTCTAAAGTTGTCTCATATACTTTGTTTCTTTAATCTCCCTGGCCTTCCAAAAAAACCTCTAAACGCTCTGTGGCGTTTATTGGTGGCTGCAGCCATTCTACCTCCTCTCTTCTTTCTTTCAGCAAAGTTCTTCCATCCTGCTACTCAGTCTGTCTGACTGTCCTCTCTACTCTGCCATTGTGAAGGTATCAGCCAGGACTTCAAAGCTTTCAATCACTTCACCCTTCTACTTTTAAATTTTGAATGTTTTTTACTGCCTTTAGCTGCAGTGTTTTTGTATAAAAGTACATAAAGGTATAGAGTAGAGACATAAGAATCAATGGCATGAAAGGAGGTGTTTAATGGAATGTAGGGGAAATAATTCACAGTCTTTAACTCTTCTAGATGTTTCCTATTTACACTGTGTCCAGTTCTTCATCTTAAATCATTGCCAAAAGCAATATTATGCACACTTTAAACAGTTTCATAACCCTTGTGGGAAAACAATCCATATACGGCTGGAGGAATAGAAAAGATGATGTGAGTGGTGGGGATCAAAGAGGGAGGGAGGGACAATCTGGTGATGTTGCAGTGTGCCATAGGTCTCAGAAATCTCTTTTTATTCCTGGCTTCCAGTAGGGCGTGTCACCTGAGGAGTATCTGTTTGTTCTCCCATTGTTTAAGACACAGCTTTTTAGACTAAACACCTTGCTGTATTATTGGTCAAAGCACGGCTTATGTAGGGGAATTATATTTATAACTAGTAGTATCATGGTATAATCAAGCACAAGTGCAGATGTTGTTTGCAGGGTTGCCACCTGACTGCTTCATCTGGGAGATCATCTGGTGATCCAGTGAGCTGAAGGTCTGAAAACAGATTTGTCCTGAGATGCAGTGAATGTTCGCTTGGGTTCCGGTGCACCTCCCTCATCCTCCAGGTACCAAGCGCTCTGGTTGGCTTCCTTATTTCTCAATAGTGTTTTGTTTAGTATTAGTCACAACAAATGATAATCATGAGACCCTTTTAACAAGCCCAGTTGCGAAGTGACTTTACAGTATATTTTTTTGAACAATATATGCTTTAACACTGATGCCAAGCCCATATGGAACCATACCCTTGAAAAGGCCTCCCTAGTGATTTAAGAGATTGCCTAATATTGTGAGTGTCCATGCAGTCCTAAAAGGCTGACTGTCGCCGGCTCGATCGGTTATAAGACTAGAAAAGGATGAGGGCTCCTAGAGTGAGCATTCACGGTCCACCAATGTGTGCCATCAATGCTCACATTGTGCTGACTTCACAAATACAATAGAAGGTAAGTTAGGCAGATTTTTAAATGCGCAGGGCCATCATTGAGGAAATAACAGCAGAAATACCACCCAAAATAATTGGAAATTAATGCAGTAAATACTCTCCATTATAGAACAAAGTACTGCCAGTAGTAAATTCCACTTCACTGGGCTATTTCCATAGGTAATTTTATTTGTCAAAGATAACTGCATTATCACAACACATTATAAATGAAATTAGTGCCTAAAATGATGACACTAGTAAGGCAAATATGATCAGCTCCGAGATGACCATGCAATGGATGAAACTAAGGACCAATTCTGTCCATGTAACCCTTCCCCCCAGAAGGTGATATTAGCTTCAAATAAAACACGAACATATTCAGTTAATTATGACACAAGGTAGGGTGAATCCCAACTCCTGGTCCCTAATGTCTTTTTGTAGAGATGCCAACTTTGGAATATCTTCTCCAGTGTCAGACACTTAATAGATCAATGGAAACAAAGTTTCTTTTTACTTCCTTAGTTTGATGCACAGCATCCCAGTAAATGGACACTTTCAAGGAGATTGTGCATGCCACAAAAACTACTAGAAACATAGGATGTAGCACCTAGAAGGTAATCTATATAGCACCAGCTGCAATTAATTAGCTTAAAATGAGAAAGACCCAACTGATGGGACAAGAAAGCTCCCCGAGATTGATACCAGTCTGAAGCAACCTGGATTTCTCCTATATACACATGAGACCAGTAGTTTTGTTGGTATGAATGGTCTACAGAAGCATGTGTTGTCTTATGTTTGTTTTAGCTTTTGATTTTAGGATTTGAAGCTCCTGTTCATGGTGGGCGTGGTTATCTGAATCAAGTACAGCTTTTATTAAACCATAAGGGTTTTCATATTTTCTTTTGTACCTATAAATTTGGTGTTAGGAACAAAGAAAATCTTGTTTGAGGAACAATACACAATCTGTATGTAACACAAAGGGGGTGCTTAGACTAGGCAGTCCTGTTCAAGTTTCTTTAAGTCGAGATTTGTTCACACCTTTTCTCTTTTAACTGTCAATGATACAAATTGTGTGAGAAATCAATGATGGACATATAGAAGGAGATCAAATTCAAACTAATCCATACGTACAATTATCTGCTACTTACCTAATCTGTTCCCACAATTAATGATTCAGGACACAGGAACTGCCAAATTAAGACAGCAGATCAAAAGGAAACCACAGAGGCACAGTGGGCCTTAGAGTACCACAACATAGTATGCTACTTTCTTGTCCCTCAAAAGCCTCAATGCAGCCACCTATACTGCCTTATATAGTCATCTTCAGCATATTATGTTTTTCATATTTAACATATAAAAAGCACATGAGGTCATCAGTATCCAATGGGAATTTCAAGTAAAAACTGCTGAATGGTTACATCTACTAGTTTAAATTTGTGTTTGCAGCATCAGGTAATCAGATAATCTGTGTTCATAAACTGGGAAAAAGGAAACCAATAAATGTGCCCTATTTTGGACACTGACAACATTTTATAGCTATGGAAACAACTTGAAATTGGAATACCCTCAGTGAGAGTAATTACCATTATTGCCCAAAATGTCTGCTCCAGATAATACCTCTGACAAATTATTATGATGCTTATTACTAAAACGCCTCAACCAATCTTCTTGAGATATATACATTATGTGTATATTTCCACCATAGTTTGGATGACATACATGTGAAGAGGTAGACCTATCTTCAACAGATTATTTAAAGCTCTCAGAAATTGTGATATCATTTTAATATTCTGATCACCCTCTAGGATCTACTAATTACCTTTTAGAAGCCAGGCTTCCTTTAAAAGGGCATAAGCATTACAAAGATGATGGTTAAACTAACAGTGCAACACAGTATCCCATTTTGAAAGTATGTCTACACCAATCAAGATATCAGTATTTTTCTGTGATACTAGATGATCTGTGACAAAGGTGTGTGATAAAGTACATCAAGGTTTGTGAGTTAATTCACCTTGCTTCTTTTCAGAAGATTTTACTTTTACACACACCACACTGCTGTACTAACTCTTCATTCTCTTTAAACATTATTTACCACCAAAATCTGAGCTGAATTTAATGACGGGGTTTCTGTCTTCTCAGATGATCTACAAATAAACTGCCCTGCTTCATTACAGAAAAATCACCCAGCATTGAGCAAATAACAACAATAGCAATGCATTTGGTTAGGGCACACAACTGTTTGTAAGTAGATTTGGTCAAATTTGTTAGTAGCTAGATATCTTAGGTAGGGCAAATGTGGAGCGCAACTATGCACAGCATCAAAGGAACAGTAATTCAACAAATCAACCAGAGAAGCCAGGGAAAGAGGGAGCGATGAAGGAGGAAATAGATCATGGCATTAACACACAACCCAAGTAGTCGTTGCGGGGTGGAAGGCCACCAGCACAAGATCGTAAGCAGCCACTTCAGCATGCCATAGGAGACAGAAAAAGACAAGGACAGAAAGAGGAGAACACTCAAAAGAAGAGAGAAACAAAGAATAAGAAAAACAACATAATTCATGTCAGAGGTCCACGATCCAAAAGGCCACCCAACCCATTCCCCAGTCAAAAAGGGGGAAATGCAGAGAAGAGACAGGATAGCGAGAACCAAGAGCTGGCACAATTCTCACCACAGCCCAGGCTCCCCTTCTAAGGAGGACCACACAGAGAACAGCCGGGGTCCCCTGTTGCCGGCGACCCCCCAAATGGTTGGGAGCCGGGCAAAAGGAGAGCTATTGGCTCAGTCTGGGAAGGCGCACTCTCCACCAGGTCTGTAGGAGCTTCCAAGCTTGGCAGAAAAAGTCAAAGACTGGAGTTCAACAAAAAAAGTAAAAGAAAATGTATTTTAACATGGCACAGAGACTCTGACTGGCAAAACCAAGTAAGCAAGTCCAAATTGCAGAACTTACATACAATCTTTTATTCTCTCAAATCACAAAGGCGTAACCAGGCATTTCATCTCCAGTCCAATCAATATTTGCCACCTGGTCACTTTCTCGAACCTTACAATCAGCATTCCAGTTACAGTTTCATAGCAATTGGCACATATGGTCAGACAAACGAAAATAGTTACAGTGGTTACAAAATAATGGCCTACGTGTGCCACATGATGATCAGGAGAGTTTTTACTCAGAAAAACAACACGTGCACAAGAAGACAAATGTCTCAATATTTTGCTTAAGCTGGCATACATGAGCCCACCACAGTGTGGTCTTTGTGGCAAGCCTTAAATCATAACTGCGTTACGAGCAAGCGGAGTGAAAAACAGTAAACATGGTTCATGAGGGCAATGAATTGTTCACCGTCAGTCCTTGCTTTACCATTGAGTATCCTAGGATCAGGAAATCCAACGACTGCATTCGTAACAATACAATCGCAAATCTACATTTAAAATTTCCGCTGACAATGACAGCTATTGGACTTGGCCCTCTCTACAAGGTCACCCCCCCAAACATTTTGTCTCCACCCATCTTGTTTTCTGAAATCGTTTATGTTGAGCTTAGGGTCCTTTGTACGTTACCACTGATAATCAGTGCTAAAGTGCTTGTGCTCACGCCCTAAAACATGGCAAAATTGGTTGCACCTAAGTGGCATGCTTAATTTACTTATCACTCCCTAGTAAAATGGTATACCATATACCCAGGGCCAGGAGATGAAATGCTACTATTGGGTCTGCAACACGCATTGTGCGACCCACTTAAGTAGCCTTTTAAACATGCCTCAGGCCTGCCATTGCTGCCTGTGTGCAGTTTTAAACTGCCATTTCGACCTGGAATACTAAACCCTTTGCCAGGCCTAAACCATCCTTTTTAATACATATAAGTCACCCCTAGGGTAGGGCCTAATCAGTTCATAGGGCAGGGTGGAGTGTATTTAAAAAGTGCAACATGCAATTTTAAATTTAACATGTTCTGGTAGTGAAACACTCACATTTGTTTTCCACTACTGCAAGACTCACCTCTCTCACTGGATAACATTGAGTTACCTTTTTACATTTAATAAGTGATAACTCTTGTTTGGGAATGCGTAGAAATGTCATGTTTAGTCTCTAAAGGATTGTAATTGAATACGCTGTTTAATGGTACATTTAAAGTAGCAATTCTGAGAATGTCTATTTTAGAAAGTTGGCAGTTACTTGTCCTAACCATTTGGTGCCTGCAGCCTGTGACCTGGGTGTTATGACTCAGTGTAATCAGCCTTTGTGTATTCCTTCAGACATGATTACAGAGAGGTATGGGGTGATGGCAGGATGTGTGACCTGATGGGAGGGCCAGAGCTGTCCCTTTCTGCACTTGAACTTCAAAGGTGCAGGTTAACACAAATACAAAGAACTTTACGCTGTTCTTTTCTGACTCTAGACACCATGGGACAAGGGTGGCGGAAGGATGGAGATTCGAGAACCAGATGTCCACAGAAGTCTTGAAGTTTCTCCCATTTCAAAGCTGGCACCAGGTATAAATATTGGAGCCTCAGACTCTCTTTAGTATCCTCCAGGACCTGTGGATTCTACAGAAAAAGGGATTCCCTGCTGCTTGAGACCTTCGCTGCTCTCTGAGAAGGAAGACTAGACCTGCTCCCTTCATCCCAGGCAGGGTGACTCCAAGGGTCAGGTGGCTTACATCCTGTTTTGAGCTACATGAACACAACAAGCTTCAGAAGCCTTCCTGCAAGTGCCCAATTGACCTGCGCCACATGACCTGCCAGGACTTACAACTGGACCTGCCCGAGCTCTGCTGGCTTCTGCTGGAGTGACTTACTGATCGCCCAGTGGTGTCGCCCAGATCCTGGACCCTTGGTGTGCCATCAGTTGAGCTTCTCTTATAAGAAAAGGAGGAATCCTGAAGTTTTTGGCTCTCTGCAACTGCCACCTGTGCCGACTGTCATTACTAAGCTCCAGTCAATCTGACTCTTCACGCTACATCAATTGCCAGCAACGATCAGCAAAGCACAATCTGTGCTTCGTACTACTTCCACAGACCACAGTGACTGCCAACACGAAGCTCCAACAATGACAGTCGACAGCTCCCGACATGATCTTCACTCTACAGTGGTGACCATCCATGACTCCCGGCCTACTCTCTGGCATATAGCAGGACTAACCCTTCCCTCTATCGGACGTGCGCATCATGGCGGTAGGCCTGAACTTTTTACTTTCCCCCTGTCTAGCACACACAGATGATCCCAAGTGGTACTTTGTGCTTTTAGGTGCTATAGCTGCTTAAATCTATAAAATTGCACACCTCTGATTCTACTGCTTGGATTTCTGTTGTTTTGGTGAAAAATAATGAATTCAATTTTACCCTATTTTCCTAAATTGTTATGAAAATTTTCTTGTGTTGTTGTTTCACTTTATTATGCTTTAGTGCTACACAAATACTTTACACATTGCCCCTAAGCTAAGACTGAGTGTTTTTGTGCGAAGCTACCAAAGGGTTAAGCACAGCTTAATTTAGTGACTTTGGTGGTTCACCCTGAATAAGATTGCGACTGTTGCTTGAGAAGGGCTCACACGCCGTTCAACCAACAACCCAATTTTTCACAGTAGCACTTTGGTTTCCTCTCACAGTCCACTAGTCGGAAACAACCACTAAGCAAAGCTAACATTTTAGGTATTGTTATGTTATTTAAGCAAGATAATACACCTGCGTCCGCATTTCTGCTTTGACATTGAAATGTTGTTACAATGGGAAGCTTGAAATGAGCAGCACTGAGCTTGCTTTCCACTGGCACACTTGGAAGTCTTTAAATACACTAAGGCTGCCTGCATTGCTTGGTAAATCTGGAGTAAAGCAAGGCAGCACAAGTCACTGCCTTGCATTGCTCTGCCCTGGAGTGTGGGTGTTCCTATGTTCCTACCCATGGACTTTAGTGAATTCCCAGATTTAATAACTGTGGTAAACCTTGGAATGAGTCAAAATGCTACACCTTCCCAGGGTAGGGTAATATAATTACTCTTTGTTGTTGCCTCTCTCTAAAGAGGAAAAAGCCTCAGAGCATTGTTTTTGTTCAGAAAGGTGTCCCTTCCTGCACAAAAACAATCCTGCCTGCACCATGGTGCAAAGGTTCCTGTGAAGGCGCTAGGCAACAGACTGTATGGCAGCGCAGGTAGAGAGCAGGAATGCACCATATATTGGAAAATATGGCAAGTTCTTGCCCTCTCACTTTCATGCAGCACAGCAAGTATCTTCCACTATTGCATTGTGTGAAACCTTAATAAATCTGGCCCTAGATTCAGTTGCTATTCAAATTTCTCCCACAGCACCCACAGACACTTTCAATCAGTTATTTAAGAGCGTGCTACTCACCCATATGGTCTCAAGGCATTGTCCTTAGGTTCCAGTCAAAGAGCCAGGTCTTAAGGTTCTTCCTGAATTGAGGTAGCGATGGCGACTGTCTGAGGTGGAGAGGTAAGGTGTTCCAACCTTTTGCCGCCAGGTAGGCGAACGATCTTCCTCCAGTCAAGGACTTCTTTATACGGGGTACTGTGGTGAGCAACTGCTGGGAGGGGCAGAGGGGTATGGAAGGGGAGTACCAGGTGATGCAGTGATTGAAGTAGCTGGGTCCAATGTTGTGGAGGGCTCCGTAGGTGTGTAAGACGAGTTTGAAGCTGATCCTCTTCTCGACGGGGAGCCACTGGATGTCTCTCAGGTGTCCTGTGATGTGTTCTCGGCGGGGGGGGGGTGTTCAGGACGTGTCTGGCGGCGGCGTTCTTTATTTGTTGCAGCTTGCTCAAGTTCTTCTTGGTGGTTCCGGCATAGAGGGTGCTGCCGTAGTCAAGTCTGATTGTGATCAAGGCGTGTGTCACGGTTTTGCAGCAGTCGCTTGGTATCCATCTGAAAATCTTCCATAGGAGTCGGAGTGTGTGGAAGCAGGTGGATGCGACAGAGTAGACCTATCTTGTCATGGTGAGAGCTGAGTCGAGGTTGACGCTGAGGTTTTCTGCATGGTGTGTGGGGGTGGGGAGGCTGCAGAGTGTTGAGGGCCACCAGGAGTCATCCCAGGCTTAGGTGGATGGCCCCAGGATGAGGATCTCGGTCTATTCAGAGTTTCGCTTAAGACAGCTCTCCTTCATCCAGGCGACGACTGCTTACGTCCTGTCTTTGAAATTCTTCTTGGCTGTTGAGGGTTTTTCAGTCAGGGAGATGACCAGCTGGGCATCATCAGAGTAGGACCCGATGTTCATACCATAGTTCCTGATGATTGGGGTGAGCAGGGTCATGTAAATGTTGAACAGCGTTGGACTCAAAGAGGATCCATTAGGTATTCCACATCTGATTGCTGTAGGTTCTAACAGGTGTGGCGGGAGCCTGACTTTCTGTGTTCTGCCTGTCAGGAAGGAGTGTATCAATCAAAGGGCCTTGCTGCTTATGCTTGCTTTGTGGAGTCTGGTGCATAGGGTGCGGTGTATTGAAGGCTCCTGAAAGAGCTAGTAGGATGAGACTGCAGTTTGGCCGCTGTCAACGAGGGAGAGGATGTCATCTGTGGCGGTAAGTACGGCAGTCTCGGTGCTGTGGTTAATTCTGAATCCTGATTGGGAACTCTTCAGGATGCTGTTGTCCTCGATGTTTTGGTGGAGCTGATTGATGATTTCTTTTTTATTACCTTAGCTGGGAAAGGCAGCAGCGAGATGATGCGGTAGTTCTTGAGATCTGTTGGGTCTGCTGTGGGTTTCTTCAATAGCTGGCTGATCTCAGCATGCTTCCAGTCCTCGGGGAAGGTTGCTGACTCTAAGGAGCAGTTGTTAGTCTTGCGTAGCTCAGGTGCGATTGAAGCACTGGCCTTGTTGAAGATGTAGTGGGGGCAGGTGTCAGAAGGGGCTCCGGAATGGATGCTGCTCATGATGGAGTGTGTCTTGTCTGCTGTGAGTGGGTCCAGGTGGGCAGGAGCCATGGGGGATCAGTGGATCCTGGTTGGGTCTTAATTGGTGAGTTCAGAGAGTCTTGGGGTCTGAAGCTGTCGTAGATGTCAGACAGAAGGCAACTAGTCTGTCACAGAAGGCCTGAGATGAAGGGATGTTAGTGGTCTCAGCTTGTGGTTTGGCAAATTCTTTGATGACGTTGAAAAGTTCTTTTGTGTTTTGTGTGGTGGTGTTGATGCAGTCCTGCAGGGCTGTTTTCCTGGTGGATCTGATGAGGCACGGATGGTGGGATCTTGTGGCAGATTTGAAGAATGCAAGGTCTTCCAGGGATTTGCTGTTCCTCCATTTCTTCTCCAACCTCCTGTAGGTGCGCTTTGATTCTTGGAGTGTGGGGGTGAACCAGGTGGCTTTCTTGGTGGTGTATTTCCATGAGGTCGTTCAGAGATGAGCTAGGTTGTTGGCGCAATCAGTGATCCGTTTGTGGAGGTTGCGTGCTGAGGTGCGGGCATATATTGTGTTGGGGTGGCGAGTTGCTGAGGGTGTTGACGAGATGCTCCTCTGTGGTCTGGTTCCATTTCCTGTTGGAGGGGCAAGTGATGTAAGTGTGCACTATAGGTGTGGATTGGAAAAGTGGATGCAGTAATGGTCAGTCCAGTGCAGTGGGGTTGAGTCGCCAATGGTGGTGTTGCTGCTGGTTAAGAAGATGGGGTCAAGAGTGTGTCTGGCGGTGTGCATTGGTGAGGTGACCAGTTGCTTGAGCCCAATTGTGTCCAGGTTCTCAAGTAGTGATGAGGTGTTGTGGTCACTGAGATTGTCGATGTAGAAGTTGAGGTCACTGAGGAGTACGTAGCTGCTGGAGGCAAGTGCATGGTGGGCTATGAGGTCAACGATGGAGTCGCTGAAAGCTGGGCATGGTCTGGGTGGTCTGTAGAAGAGGGTGCCACGGGTGGAGGTCTTCCAGGTGGCGTGCACTTGAAAATGGAGGTGCTCCATGAGAGGGGAGAATTTCTGTGTGTTGATTGTTAGTTGGATGGTGGTCTTGTGAGCGATGGCTATGCCACCTCCTGGTCTGGAGGGTCGGTCCTTGTAGAGCAGCTTGCAGTCGCTGGGGATGGCGATGGAGATGTCTCGTCTCGATGTTGTGTTTGTCATTGTCTCGTGAGGAAGGCAATGTCCGGGCGGGTGGCGTCTATTAGGTCCCAAAGCTCCACGTAATACTTGTGCAGGGAATGGTCTATGAGGAGGGTACACTTGAGGTGGTCTGGAAGAGATTTTGGCAGTTCTGCGGCTGGGAGGTCTGACATGTGGCATGCAGAGAAGATGAGGTGGCAGTGGTGGCACCTTTGGCACGCCATCAACATACCTGCTACGTGGCAGTGCAGCGGCCACCCTTAAGAAAGGGAGGGAGGGGGCAGGGAATGGTCAGCTCGGAGGCCGGATGGTGGGAAGTACTACCAGGGTAGGGGGCAGGTCGCCGGGGCAGCAGTGGCAAGGTGCATGGAAGCACTGGAATGCACGGGAAGGGGCTCATACAGAGAAGGCAGACAAAAGATAAACAGATAAAAAGAGTATAAATTCAAAACAGACACAATAAGGAAAACAGAAAAGACAGACAGACACAGATGGCCACTAGGCCACCAGCAATGAGGCGCAGGTGGATGCCTGCAGGTAGAGGTGGGCCTCGAACACAGAGCCGGCAGGATCTGTCAACTGCAGCAGCAGCAGGGAGCGATTGTCACTGGCCAAAAGGTCAGTGAAGTCACACTTTAGCTAACTCCAGCGTTTTCAACCCTTCATCAAAAATTCAGCAATTGCACTCAGCTAAAACATACAAAAGACATAGGGCCTGATTTAGATATTGGGGATGAGTTACTCCGTCATGGAGTAACTTGTCCGTCAATATCTAAATCAGGCCCATACTCTTGAACCTGCATACAGATCATAATGCAAAATATGGTGCATCAGTGAAGGTTTATGGAATGTTTGACCTGACAGCCTTAGGGTGATCATCCTCCAACTTTTTGCCTGCCTCTCCACTTTTCTGATGCTGTTTTTGCTAGTTTTAGGACTCTGCACACTTTACCACTGTTAACTAGTGTTAAACGTCATATGCTTTCTCCCTTAAACATGGTAACATTGGTAGCATATTTGATTTACTTATACGTCCCTAGTAAAGTGCATTACATGTACCCAGGGCCTGTAAAATAAATGCTACTAGTGGGCCCGCAGCACTGATTGTGCCACCCACATAAATAGTACCTTAAACATGTCTTAGGCCTGCCATTGCAAGGCCTGTGTGTGCAGTGTGCACTTTGACTTGGAATTTAAAAGTACTTGTCAAGCCTTAAACTCCCTTTTTTCTATATATAAGTCACCCCTAGGGTAGGCCCTAGGTAACCCATAGGGCAGGGTGCCATGTAGGTAAATGGCAGGGCATGTAAATATGTCCTGTTAGTGAAAAACTCCTACATTTGTTTTCCACTACTGTGAGGCCTGCTGTTTTCATAGACTACCATTAGGACTGCCCTCATATACTTTTTGATTGGTAGATTCTGATCTAGAGGGGTAACCAGGTCATATTTAGTTTGGTCAGAATGATAATAGAAAATCCTGCTTATTGGTGAGGTTGGATTTTATATTAATATTTTAGAAATGTCACTTTTAGAAAGTGAGCGTTTCTCTGCACTTAAAACCATCTGTGCTGTACAGCCTGTCTCCAATCAACGTCTGCTCTGTGCTGGTTGACAGTTCCCTTTCACCCAGCATTTCACCCAGACAACCACAAACACAGGACACTCAGGCCCTCATTATGACCCTGGCGGTCTGCAGACCACCAGGGCCAAGGTGACAGTCTCACCGCTGACGGCCAGCAGTGAAGACCGCCACATTACCAGTATGGCGTTTGGCCTCTGCCAAATCACCACATCTCCGCTGGTATCGCCAGGGCAGTAGGACAGCCGGGCCATAGGACAGCACCTTCGGGCCGACTGTCCATTGCAGACTGCCAGCGGTATAATTAGTCAGCTTTCCACCAAGGTTTCTGCGGTGGTAGCACCTCCATGAAAACCCTGGTGGAAATGCTGCTGGTGACAGAAAAGTCCTTTCCTGCTGCCTGCAGATGACTCCCCCAACCCCCCGCAAATACATTACCCACCCCCCTTCCATGGCAGCACCCCCTATCCCCGCCCCTCCTTCCTTGGCAACAGCCCCTCCCCCACCCCCCCTTCCGTGGCAGCACCCCGCATACACGCACACACACACACACCCACATGCACCCCAAATACACGCATTCACGAACATGCATACAGTACATACACTCATTCACCAACACGCATTCATACACTTATTCACTTGCACCAACAGACACGCATTCACACTTACATTCCACTTCAACAATCACACATGCATACACACTTCCATTCACACATGCAGACATACATGCATACACACACCCAAACACAACAACCCCCACCCTCCAATCTCCCTCCCCTGTCAGATGATCGACTTACTTTGTTCAGCAAGGAGGGCGTCAACCAGGGAACGGGACCCAACGCTTCTACCACCGGCCCCACCATCAGGACACCGTCATGCCTTATTACTGCTCATAATACGATGGGCTGAGTCCTTTTGGCAAGACGGTGACAGCTGAAAACCCCCTTGTTGCAGCTGACCGCCAGCATGACCCCACCAACTCAGATAGTTCTGGACCTACACCTACAACCTGTCATAGGAGCTGCCTGGCTGCACAAAGGGCTCATCTGGACTGCTTTGCTGAAAAGGACTGCTGCCCTGCTGGCCTCTGACTTTGCTGGGAGGACTCTGCCTTCCTCAAAGGTGCTCTCCAAGAGCTAGGATTGAGCTTGCCTCCTGTTTCTGCAGCCTCAGAACCAACAAAGACCCCATCCCTTCAAGAAACTCCTTGTGTGTCAAAAATCAATGCAGCTCCTGCAGAAATCTAAGCAAACCCTGCATCACAGCTGAAACATAACCGCACAGCCAACAGGAACGACCCAGATCTGACTTCCCGACAGGAAATTCAACACAGTGCCTGCCTTGCAACGGAATATTTGATGTATTGCCTACCGGATCGATGCAGTGCCTGTTCCTTCTTCCGACCCATCAACGATTTTTTAACACATCATCCTTGGGCGTCAGAATATCCCCGCATTGCAGTGAGGAACCAATACTGCATGCCAAAAATCAATGCAAACCTCTTGCAGCGTGGAAAGAAACAACACGTCATCTGTGACGCATCAGAAAATCCGACGCAACACCTTACTTTTCCACACATCTCCTCCTCTGCTTTCTCTGTGCGTTGTTATTCTTGACACATCCCAGGTACTGTGTGTAACAAAGAAACAACTGTTTATTTCTGAGGATTGAGACTCTTTTAAACTTTTTAAAAGTGATATTTCAACTTGTGCTTATAGGATCTTTGTTATTTTGAATTTATTTCTTTCAGATAAATATTATCTATTTTTCTAAACCTGTGTGGTGTATTTTTGTGGTGTTTTCACTGTTACTCTATGATTTATTGTACACATTGCCTTCTAAGTTAAGCTTGACTGCTCAGTGCCAAGCTGCCAAGGGGTGGTCACAGGATAATTTAGATTGTGTTGTGCCCCAACTTGGACAACAGTGTATACCTCTGCAACTAGAGACCACATTTCTAACATGGAACAATGCATGTTTCATTTATGCAATAAATACCAACATTGGAAAATCAGCTGCCAGAAAATCCATTAGTCTTAGATTACATCAGGTGGCATGCTCTTTATAGATTACAGATACATTAAATATTATATAGCTACCATTTGTAACTGCACGGTACCATGGAAATGAAACATTTTCATTCCCTGTAGCAAGGAATTCACTTGTCTAAAAGTCAACAAAAATATGAGATTGTGCCATGATATTTTATTCAAAGCAACATTTATCAATGTGATTGTTTCCTTGTTTTCTATAGTCATCAAGCAATCCTAATAAAACCATTTGTAACAACGTGCTTGATGTAATTTTAGGACTAAATAAAAGTCTATACTTGTTCTTCTGAAATGCTTACTCCTCATATGCTCCAACAACAAAACTACTTAATCTCTATGGTTTAACCATTAATAGATACTGCAAAGTTAATACCTATAAAAACATTCAAAAAAATAAAATCTGAATATGCTCTGTTAATCTTTCATTCATTCTGGTTGGTGCTAGTCCTGAATTGCTTGTATGACATGCTCAGCAAGAGCTATCTCTTCAGGTCAAACCACAGGTTCCGGGAATTCTCTTATGTGGTTTCCAGACTGTACTGCTTCAGCCACTGTTCATTTCTTGAATAGATCTGAATATGATCAAGTTAGACCCAGTTCTTCAAACTGTAGCCAAATCATTTAAAACCATAAAACAGTGTATAAACTCTACTAAAGAATAGATTATTCCTCCTGAGTTTAACACTGGAAATAACATTGTTAACTACTTCTTGGAAATTATCTTGAAATTGACAATGAGATCAAGAACAGCTTATGGCACAGGAATCACCCAGCCAGAGTTATCCTTCCTTAGAAAAATACTAGAAATAGCTATTTCTCTGCAACATTTACCCCACATCTCAACACCCGGTCAATCAAAGTACTGCCCTAAATGCAGTAGAGAAACAGCAGCAATTAGTCAGAAGGGACCCTTTCATACCACAACTCATCCAATTGTGCCAGAAGGTTCTGACTGTTCCATTCAGCCTCCCTTTCATTTTCACATACCTTCAGCCCCAGTCCATAATTTGATGCTATGTAAGACCAATCTAGGCATCATTCCCATATTGGTCACTGCCTAGAAATCCCTGTGAGTCACTAGCAATACAAATATGTCCTAACAACACACATTTCACAATGAGGTAAAACTGGCTTATTCAAACTCCATTGTTTAAAAAAATCTACACAGCCATCCCACCAAAAACGTCAGGAGCAATATTCATGCCTTCATTCTCTTACACCTTGATGGCGCTAATGCTCTTCCTGCAGGCATTCACAAAATAGCACTGGGTCCCCTTAAAACCTGGATACAGCTACATATCTTGTTAAGAGAGAAATCTCCACCTTCTCTTCCTAAATGCCAGGGTCGGTTTTTAAATCGCTAAGAAGGCACTTCATCTAGGTCTGTCATCCTACTTGAAAGACAGACTGCTGTGAAAAAAGAAAAAGACTAAAACAAATAACAACTGATATAAGAAATTGCTGAAGTAAGAAATAAACAAAACACTAAAATATGCCTTTACAAATTTGATTCCAAAATAAATAATAATCTGCCTGAGGGCCTGAGACTTAAGAGGAATCCTCCTTTCAGAGTTTACCTATACCGTTCAACAGCATTTTGACGTCCTCACATGACAGTCTTCTTAAAATCAGACAGAGTTTGTTCTGAACTCAGCAGTCTCTGTACTTGTTGGGTGAACCACAAAAAGCCACTAAGTTAACCTGTTCCTAACCCTTTAGTAGTTTAGTGAAAACAAAATGCCAAGCTTAATTTAAAGGCAATACACAAAGTATTTATGCAGAACACAAACAGTAATATATTGAAAATTCTACACAAGAATAATTCCAAACCACTTTAGAAAATTAGAGTGAATTCTAAGAAACAAAATGATACACAAATGGCAAAATTCCAATCATTAGAGCCCGAGTTGTGCATTTCTAAAGTTTTTAAGTAAAAATAGCACAAAGAAGCAACCTTCATTTAGGTAAGGGGAAGTTCTCTCTGATATCAGTCAGAGGTCCTAGGTCTGGGGAGGCACCTCTTGGGGATCAGGAACTCACTCCAGCATAGGCCAGAGGGATCAGGCAGGTCCAGTTGCAGGTCTAGACAGGTCCAGTTGCAGCACAGCAGTTGCAGGGAGGTCTCTATAGCTTGTTCTGTCCCTATAGCTTAGAACAGGACACCAACCAACTGATCCTTGGAGTCACTCAGGTTATCCTGGGATGAAGGAGGCAGGTCAGCCTTCCTTTTCACAGAGTAGGCTGGCATCCAGCAGCATGGTTGTCCTGTGGGAAACAAAGCAGGCCTCAAGCAGCAGGAAACTCCTTTGGTAGCGAAGGACAGTCCTCTGAGGAACAGGGCAGTCCTCAAGATGCAGGATAGTCCTCTGTGGGACAAGACAGACCCCAAGGCAGAACTCGAGCAGTAAGGCAGCCATCTGGGGAACAAGGCAGTCCTTCTTCTGTAATGTTCACAGGTACAGGAGTATACTGAGGAGTTGCTCTGAGAGTCCAAAACGGATTCCTGGTGCCAGCCTTTGAAATGGGGAATTTGCTAGGCTACCCCTATATCTGGTCTGGAAAGTACTTCCTTTCCCCTGGCAAGGCTCTAGGATGTCTGGGGTGACAAAATAATAGTGTCCTGTGCTGGAGGCATCCCTTTGAAATGTAAGTGGGGCAGGGAACAGCTCTGCCTCAAGCAATCTAGGCAGGATGGCCCATTCTGCTTACACTTAGTCCCAGTTTGTCTCTTTATCTGGGAGGAATACACAAAGCCCAACAGCTAAGCAATTCAAACATATGTGGCCCAGGACACTGGCAGCAAGCACCAAATGGTTGGAGCAGAAAAATGCCAACTTTCTAAAAATTGAATTTTCAGGATTCTGACATATAATCCAACTTTACCATAAACATCATTACATACAATTTTAAAATAGTTAATTTAAGTCCAAACATTACGTTCCTACCTGAACCCAATTAAAAGGTAGCACTTATTAAGTGAATTTAGGAGTTTTTCACTACGAGGATATGTAAAACTTAAAAGTACATGTCCTACTTTTAAATACAAAGTACCCTGCCTGTAGGCTTAGTAGGGCTTACTTCAGGGGTGGTGTAGATATATTAAAAAGCAAGGTTTAGCTCAAAATAGCAGTTTAAACCTGCATTATAGTCTGTGGTGGCAGGTCAGAGACAATGTTTGAAGTGCTACTATTTGTGTATTTTTATAGTGGGCGGCACAATTAATTCTGCAGGCCTACTAGTAGCTTTTAATTTACAGGCCCCGGGTACATGCAGTGCCACTATACTAGGGATTACAAGTAAATTAAATGTGGCAATCAGGCCCAGACCATTTTTACCATGTTTTAAGGGGAGAGTTTAAGCAGTTTAGCACTGGTTAGCAGTAGTATCCTGAATAGAGTCCTAATGACAATGAAAATACAATTTAGAAAACAGGAAGGGGGAAGGCAAAATGTTTGGAGCTGACCCTGCAGAGAGGGCCAAATTCAACATGACCACCCTCCAGCCTAATGCCATGGTAGGCTAATCAGTAACTTGATGGGCTTCACTGCGCAGGCAATAGAACAAGAAAAATGGCCTTCTACTGCATCTTTTAACACTTTCCTGAGCCACTGGACTGACCCATGGGGAACCCTTCTCCTCACTTGTGGACTCTATTTGTGAACTAACTATGACCCTCCTCAGTGTCACTTCCCCACTGCATTCCAGAGATACCAGAGTCATAGTGCAGAATAAGTTCTGCCGATGGGCTGGAGTTACCCTACACACCTGTCTGGTATATAATCCGGAGAGACAAGCCTTTCCACTACCATGCTCTGACTGGCACCCATATCTCTCAGAGCAGTCATGGGTATCCTATTAGGTGTGACCTGATGAAAATGATGGCTCCCACCCTCAGGGATCATAAGTGTTCCCTTGGAATCCACTTCTCAGCAATGGGACATCAGGGCATGCTCTATCCTTTGCTCTGGGGACTACATTCCCCTAAGGGCACAGCGGCCAACCCTGTTGAGTTCCCACAAGTAGGTGATTTCTTGGGACAGACAGAATCCCCCGCTTGTGTCCTGACCGGGAATACACAAAGCAGTGGGGTTAGAAATGCGGCACCCTGGGCGACCATCTGCCAGAACCTTCCCCCCTCTTTCTCAGAATAGGCATGGGAATCCTTTCCCCCTACCTTCCTCTGGGACTTGTCTGTGCCACCTTGCACCTTCCCCTCAATCTGTTTGGGAACGTGAACTACCCTTCTTGGGTTCACTCCCACGTACCTTGTTGTGGACCCTGGTGCTGAGCAATTCATCCTTTTCCTTAGTAAGCTACCTTGGGTCAGACGGCTCATTATCCACTAGTGTTAAAAATTGGGTTTCTGGTTGGCAGAGGTATGCACCCGTCCAAGCAGGAGCCACAATCTTAGTCCAACCAAGAACCACGATCCTAGTCAGGGTAAGTCAGATACACACCATAAATTAACCTGTGCTCACCCACTGATTGTCACAGAGTAGGCAGGCGTAACTAAAGAGACAATGTGTAAAGTATGAGTGAAATGGTTCAAACAGTAACACAGTGAAAACAACACAAAAAGACCCTACACCAGTTTAGAAAAGCATCTTATATTTTTATGAAGGAAACAATTCCAAAATGACACAAAATTTGATAATTAGAAGTTGAGATACTACTTTAAAAAAAAAAAAAAGTAGTGGTAGTGCTTAGAAGCATAGCTTCAACTGGGGCTATCTGGTCTTGCTAGACCGGATAAAATCTGAAAAGTCAGGCTGACCGCAATGGAGCATGGGTCAGATACAGGGAGCAGCCTTGGTCTGCTGAAACAGTACCTTGGTTCTTAAATGTGGGCAGAAGAGGAGGCTATGTGTTGCGTTGGTTCTGAGCCACACAAAATCAAAGGAGTGTCAGAAATGGGAGTCGATGCACCCCACAGTCAGTGATGCAATGTCTGCGATCCCTGTGCCAATACTTCGGCATCTAGGGAGATGCGCCGGTTCGAATCAGTGCATCATCATCAATGCACAGGTTCATGAGGTTGCAGTACTTTATCCCCACTTCCAAGAGCCCACAACTGGATTGGAGCCACTTGGAAGGTCAAGAATTGCAAAAAGCAAAGTCCAGATGCTGCCAACCTTGGAATTGCTCTAGGTTCAAATTAGATGGGTCCAATTCTTCCTCAGCAGGGCAGAGGGGCAGCAGAGCAGGGAAGCGGTTCTTCCAGAGCAGCAGTCCAGAGTGGCAGTCACAGTAGTCCTTTCTCTTGCAGAGTTCTTCGCGGGTCTAGTAGTGTACTGAGTTGGTAGGGTCAGAGGTTCAGTACTTATACCCAGTTGTGCTTTTGAAGTGGGGGTGACAAATCATAGGAGGGACTTTGAAGTGCACAGAGGCTCTTTCTTCCTGCCCTGGCTCCAGACTCACTACAGAAGGTATGTAGCCCTTTGTGTGGTGACAAGACACAGCCTATTTGGGTGTAAGTGTGATGGCCCATCAGGCACACCTAAATTCCCTTTGTGTGTGGCTGTCTAGAGGGAATGCACAAGCCCATCTGTCACCCAACCCCAGACGTGTATTGGAGACAAGCTGCAGGCCCACAGGTTTAAGAGCAGGAAAATGTAATCTTTCTAAAATAAGCATTTTAAAAATTGTAACAATACATCCTGCCCTATTAACTACCTAGAGCCTACCTTAGGGGAGGCATACCTAATAAAAGGGGAGTTTAAGGCTTGGCAAGAGGTTTTAAATCCAAAGTTGACATGGCAGTATAAGCTGTACATAAAGGCTCTGCAATGGAAGGTCTGAGACATTTTTAAGGGCTACTTGAGTGAGTGGCACAAGCAGTGCTGCAGTCCTACTAGTAGCATGTAATTTATAGACCCTGGGCACTGGGAGAGTACTTTATTAGGGCCTTAAAAGTAACTTAAGTATGCTGATTGGGGATGTACCAATCAAACCATGTTTAGGAGATAGTGCACATACACTTTAGCACTGGTTAGCCTGGTAAAGTTTTCAGAGTCCTAGGCCAACAAAAATGAATCAGTAAAATATGAGGCAAGCAGGCAAAATGTTTAAGCGAAGACCACCCAAAGGCTGACAGGTCTAACAACTTGGTGTTGACACAGCTCCATAAAACAACCACTGCACACCTGTTCCCTGGCAATCAGATTGTACAGCCCCTTGTAATCACTCACATCACTGCTCTTCAGCCAACCATCCAATGCCTTACAAAAGTGATATACAAAATTCACCCAGAACTGTTGGAGTCCTAATGCCAATAAAAGTGAAATTTTGAAAACAGGAGGGATGAACAATAACAGAAGCCTAAAATGCACTATGATGAATATCTCAACCCAAATATAAGGGGAACCTAAAATTTACAGTGGGTATTTGAGTATTTGAATCCCAGCATCACATATTGGGAATTTTTCCCACATAGAAACTAGAGGACATCCTATCTTGTCAGTCTAAAAATTCTACACCAATTATTATTATCTACGGTACTGTAACCAGAGTCAGTGAAGCTTTGTAATTTCCTGTGCCTCGCTGATTTAAATGAAACATGATAGCGGGGAACAACACTGAAAACAGGCATTTGATTAGCCATAAGAGCTTAGAATGACCACTAAAACCTTTCGGTAAATAAGAACCTTGCCATATGGTTCGCTGCTGACCTGTCCTCTGAACAGATTAAAATGCTTAATTAATCAAATGCTACTACTGGGCTAGCAGCACTCATTGTGCCACCCACATGAGTAGCCCTACAAACATGTATCAAGCCTCCTGTTGTGGTGTCTGTGTGTGCAGGTTTAAACTGCCATGTTGAAATGGCAAGTGCACCCAATTGCCAGGCCCAAACCTTATCTTTTATTACCTGCAAGTCACCCCCAAAGTATGCCTAAGGCAGCCCCATGGGAATTGTTTAGTGTATTTAAAAGGTAGGACATATACTAGTAGGTTTTACATGCCCTGATGGTGAAATACTGCTAATGTCATTTTCACTAGTGCATGACCTATCCCTCCCACAGGGTAACAGGGGGATTGCCTTGAAATATATTTAAGTGTAATATCCCATTGAGAGGCAACAGAGATGTGGAGTTCGATGTCACAATTTAAAAATACATCTTTTGGTGAAGTTGTTTTTTGAATTGTAAGTTTGAAAACGCCACTTTTAGAAAGTGGTAATCTTCCTGCTTAACCATTCTGTGCAGTTGAGCTGTTTGTGCATTCACTCTAGACAGTCACACAAAGGAAGCTGATGTGTGCCCTGCATATCCGATGGCCCATCACCAGGCTAATGGGTCTTCCTGAGCTAGAGTGGTGGCATGAGCTGACACTTGTACGTGAATAGGGCTGTGCCTGTACTCACACAAAGCAGTCAACAACCCCCTGTAGTGTGTCTGAGGAAAAGGCAGGGAAAGGCAGGGTCTTGTGCACTACAAAGCCTTCTCTTTGATGTTTGCCTACTTCAAAGGCAGAAATGGGTATTAGTACTGGACCTCTGACAACATCTATTTGCAACAGTTGAGGACTGAGGACGTTCTGCCAAGAAGAAAAACTGGATGCTAAGCGAGAGACTGCCACTTGGCCTGTTGCTTTGTTAGGTTAGCCTGCTGCTCGCTGATTCTGTCCTGGGAGTCAAAGGACTGGACTTTGCTTTCTACATCCCACTCCAAGGTTCTCCAAGGGCTTGAGTTGAGCTTGCCCCCTGTTAAGAAGTCTCAGGGCCATCAAACTCTTCACCTGCCAGCAGCTGGGCTCTCTTGCTGAGAGTACTGACTAGCCAAGTGGTGCCTAATCCAGTCCCTGGGCCCTTTAAAATGAGTTTTGATGATCTTAAGGAGAAAATCCGATGCAGCACCTGCTTCACTGTTAGGAATCAACCCATCGCTGTAAAGATGCACCGCTGCAGAAATGACAAAGCACCTGCTTTGCAGCTGTAGACCAATACAGCGCATCTGGATTTTTGAGGCATCGTCCCTGGGTGCCAATTTCTTCATTGACACAGCACCACAGTAAGTAACCAAGGCTGTGAGTCTGGAAACCGATGCTTTTCCTTCACTGGCAGTATGGAATGGATGCATCATCTCCTTGTGACAATAAGGAACCGATTCATCACCTCCCCTGGCAGTAATGAACAAGCGCACGGTTTGCTTTTCCAGAGCCTCACCTCCCCTGTGCCTGTTCTCATCTTTGATTTTGACACACCCACAGCACTTTGCCCTAAAACAAATGCATCCATTGATTTCTATGGACTAAACTTGCTTAACCTTTTAAAAAATATATTTTGACTTATGTATGTTTGATTTCTGTCATTTTTATCTTGTTTTACACGGATAGATATTGGCTTTTTTTCTAAATTGGTGTGGAGTCCTTTTGTAGTGTTTTCACTGTGTTACTGTGTGTGCATGTGTGTGTGTGTGTGTACAAATACTTTACACATTGCCTGCAAGATAAGCCAAACTGCTGTGCCAATCTACCAAGGGGGCGAGCAGGGGTTATCTTAGCTGTGTGACTTCCTTACCTTGACTAGAGACAGGGTGCCAACCACTGCCAACTAAAGACTCCATTTCTAACAACCCCAAATCAGGCAGCTATATTATGACAGAATCTATGCAAGATGGTTTACCTTAACCTGATCATGAAACAACTTCATTGGCTATAGTGCAGAAATGAATCAAAGGATCACATTTTAAACTTTTCGCACCAAAGAGGCCAGTTTTGACCATGAGCAAGGTGGCTGCTCATTGCTAATGGTACGTGGGACATGCACTTGTTGGGGTATCAAAAAATGACTATTGTTTTTTTGTTTTTTACCCCAGGCCTGTGATGTGATCTGAACAAGAAGTACAGAACTCAAAGGTGCATTCTGGAAGTCTCAATACAAATATGTCAACTTTGTTGTCTGAGGCCTCTACTCTTCCCTCCTCTCAGGTCTTGCAAGCCTTCACAACATTGCTGGATCTGAATATAGACTGAACATGAGTGAGCGAAGTGAGGAATATACAGGGAATAAAAAAAACTGTCCAAACTGTGCCAGTTTCACTGTATTCTCAAGACTTGACTCAGGAATAGATGTAACCTCTAACCATCTTGAGCGTGCTGGTGTAATACTCACTGCCACACCAAGACCTTATTAACTGCTCCTTGTTGCTGTCACACCTGTGCCATGCTGAGAGTGGTGCCTAATTGCTTCCCTCTTTAGGCTGTAGTTGAGTTGGTCTGTGTGCCTGGGAGGCAAAGAGCCAGGAGCCATGTTAGAAGTTCTCTTATTCACATTGAGACAGGCCCATTTATATGCCTGACTGTAACACTGAGCATCTATCTTGACGTCAGGCAGGCACCATAAATAATGTTTTCCATAACAGTTGGAGATTGTGGTCTGATGTGTCTTTTGCAGCGATCATGTTTGGAGGAAGCTAACAACAGCACTCCAGTAGGTTAACACAGTATGGCTATGTGATCTGGACTCAGTTGTGCTTTCAATGGCACAGCCCCATTTGAATTTATTTGTGATCACTTCTTTCATCATCGATCATTCCATATTACTTGAGCACAGTGTGCACAATACCTTGCCTCTATGGGGATCATCACTTTCCTCACATGCACTGTTCTGTACTAATCAGACACTTTCTTTTCTTTACCAGAACCTATGAAGTACAAAGAATCTTGGCCATGTCCTAACCTCACTATACTCACTTTTTCTCAATGTTTCAACATGAAACCTCTTTGCTTTGACACAATTGGCCTAAATATTGTTTGCAAAAATATTGTTCTATCAGGTGTAATTTTTCTATTAGTAACTCCAGGCATGTGATGTTTATGAGTATAGAATTTAGCACATAACATATCTGTCACACAACATTTTGTTCACTGTCACACAACATTTTGTTTACAATAATCTGGTACCAAACCCAATGGCTGAGCACCTTAGAGTGCTGATGTTGTTGCAGTATGTTCAAAACTGGGCTATTACTTGTGTGGCGAGTGCAACACAGTGACACTCCATCTGACTTCGCAGTTTTGTTTGATCACTCATCTGTGGATATTTGCCAGTGCTAAAAAAAAAGATTTCTGTTATGCAGTCATGGCTGTATGACAAAGAATACCCACATTCTATAGTATATTATGAGGGTCATTACAACCCTGGCGGACGGCGGAGAAGCGGCGGTAAGACCGCCAACAGACTAGCGGTCTTTACCGTGTGTATCATGACTATGGCGGTTACCGCCATGGTCAACCACCGGTTCTCCGTTCCGCCCGCCGGGCTGGAGACCAGGGTCTCCAGCTCGGCGGCCGTCACTATACCACCGGCGGTGTTTTGACCCGCCTGACCGCCATGGATTTCATGCGGTTTGAACCACCATGGAATCCATGGCGGTAAGCACTATCAATGCCAGGAAATTCCTTCCCTGGCACTGATAGGGGTCTCGCCCACCCGACTCCCTCCCCTACCCCCCCAGGCCCCTTGCCACCCCCCAAAGGTGGCAGGACCCCCCTCCCCACCCCGACCCCCAACATAACATCACTCATACACACACGACACACACGCAGGCACCACCAACACACAGACACGCACACACACCGACATACATGCCAACATCCACACACACAGTCAGACACGCACACCGACATTCAGACATACACGCACTCATTCCCATACACACAACACCCCTGCAAGCATACACGCACTCACACACCCTCTACATACACACATGCACACCCCCTGCACGCACACAACACACAACACCCCCCCCCACCCCCCTCCCCTCACGGACGATCGACTTACCTGGTCCGACGATCCTCCGGGAGGGGACGGGAGCCATGGGGGCTGCTCCGCCGACACGACACCGCCAACAGAATACCGCCACGCCGAATCACAGGACGTGATTCGCTGGGCGGTGTTCTGTTGGCGTGGCGGTGGAGGTGGAGCAACCTCCACTTCCCCGCCGCCCGCCAGTATGGCTGTTGGCGGCTCTCCGTCCGTAAAAGGACGGAGAGCTGCCAACGGTCATAATAGGCCGAGCGGCAAACCGCCACCACTGGCGGTCTTCCGCACGGCGGTCCCTCTGCGGTCTTGAAAAAAAACCGCCGAGGTCAAAATGACCCCCTATGTGTCTAAATAATCCTGATGGTGTTGCACTCATGCTGAGAGATGTTCTCTTGGCATTATCAATGCTTCTTTAAAAAAAACACTGGTCTGTCTTCTGCTTGCAACTGCATTAACTCAGGGTAATCCTAGGCTAGCCACACCTCAGGACCAATGCCATCTTCAAAGATTCCCAGACTGCAGTATTTCTCTGAGATTCTGTCTATCTCTGACAGAGCGCAAAATTTAATGTTGTTCCTTGTGTCACTAAAGTGACTAAAGTGATCAGACTGTGACAAGTTTTATTTTATGAAAGTAAAAGAGAGAAAAACTAATGTAAAAAGTTGCACTGGCATGGTGTTTCAAATGTCCAACGGCTTGTATTTAAAATTTCGACTTAGGTGCCTTTTGAATTAACCCGTTGGGTGCCCTGGACGTAACTGTTATGTCCTGGGCAGCACCGCTCGGATGCCCAGGCTGTAACCGTTACTTCCTGCACCAGGCCCTTGGGGGAAGGGCTAGCACTCCCCCGAGGGTCTCCTTCCTACCCCCCCAGGGCACAGCTGGAAGGGAACTCGCTTTTCCTTCCACCCCCGCCTCACCACCCCCATTTAATGACGTCAGCGTGCGATCAGGCGCTGACATTATTAGAGGCTGCCCGAAACACTGGAAGCCATTTGCTTCCAGCGCGTCAAGGGACAAGAAGGTAAGTTTATTCTCCGGCGGGTGGGGGAATTCCTCTAAAAGAGGCATCAGGGGAAAGGAAAGGGTTTTCCTTTTCCTCGATGTCTCTTTCAGCATTCCATTGCACACTAGACACCAGGAATTATTGTTTATGTTATTTTTTGTACTGTTTTATGTGTTGGAGAGCGGCTCCTGGGGCAAGGGTCACTCCCCTAAGCGGGCATAATGTTTTTATCTGTTTCTGCACCTCTTGGGGGCAGATCGGCCTATTATTTTTAGGCTGATCTGCCCCCAATGGGGGCAGAAGCCACGACGACACCAGGGATGTTTTGCTCTTTGTGTTTTTGTGTGGGGTTGGCCCCTTGGACAAGGGCCACCTCCCCCAAGGGGGCAATGCACTGTTGGGCAGTTCTATATTTTTAGGCCCATCTGCCCCCAAGGGGGGAAGAATCCACTTAGCACCAGGGATCTTGTGTGTGTGTGTCTGTGCTTTGTGTGGAGGTGGCCCCTTGGGCAAGGGTCGCCGCCGAAGGGGGGCAATATATTTTATGCCATTTCTGCCTCCCTTGAGGCAGATCAGCCTATTGTTTTAGGCCCATCTGCCCCCAAGGAGGGGCAGAAGCCACCAAGACGCCAGGCTTTTTTTTGTTTCCTTTGTTTTTTTTGTGTTGGAGCACCCCCTTTTGCAAGTGTCGCCCTCCTAAAGGGGGCAATGAACTGTTTGGCAGTTCTACCCCCCTTGGGGGCAGACCGGCCTATTTTTTGGCCCATCTGAATCCACTTAGCACCAGGGATCTTGTGCATGTGTGTGCTTTGTGTGGGGAGGTGGCCCCTTGAGCAAGGGTCGCTCCCCAAGGGGGGGCAATATTAGTTACACCAAATCTGCCCCCTTGGGGACAGATCGTGTATTATTTTTAGGCCCATCTGCCCCCAAGGAGGGCAGAAGCCACTAAGGTGCCAGGGATTTTTTTAGGTTTTTTTGTGTAGGTGGCAGCCCCTTGGGCAAGGGATTCAGCACAGTACTGATACCCATTTTTGTTCTAGTTCAAAGGTTTTGCTTCCTATGCTGTGGCTCGTTGCAGTTTTGGCAGTGGTTGACCTGATGTTTGCGAAGTTGCATGTTTTAGGTAAGTAAAAACAATTTACTTGTAGACATAGTACTACCAAGCAACAATATAACATTCTTGTAACAAGCAGCTGTCTGGAGGAATCATCAAGGAAATTGTGTCTCATTTTTGAAGAAGTCTGGAGAGAAGGGTGAGAGAATGAAGATATGTATATTAACAAAACCCCAAATCCTAGTAAAAGATATGGCCTGTAGGTCATGGAGGTATATGGCTCAGGGACAAAATAGCATCTTCTACCCGGCACTTGAAGCAGTGGCTCAGGCATACGCTTGACGCTAACTGGACACACATGGTACCATCCACAGATATTATCAGTCATCCCCAGATGTATGTAGTTTCTCGGACTAATAGCGATTAGGCATCTGTATAATACAGTGCCAAGTCTACGAATTTCAGATAATGTTTATTCTGTTTTGTGCATGGCATGATACCCAGTAAGCTAATCAGCGGATTCAACGAAATCCAGAACCATGACACAATGACTTGTAGGAAAGTATCATCTTACCTGGCATGTTACCCCCATTTTTTACTTGTATGTTTGTTTTTGTCTGTGTCACTGGGATCCTGCTAGCCAGGACCACAGTGCTCATAAGTTGTGCCCTGTATGTGTTCCCTGTGTGGTGCCTAACTGTATCACTGGGCTCTGCTAACCAGAACCTCAGTGTTTATGCTCTCTCTGCTTTTGCAGGCTAGTGACTAATTTTAGCAATTCTGATTGGCACACTGGAACACCCTTATAATTCCCTAGTATATGGTACCTAGGTATCCAGGGTATTGGGGTTCCAGGAGATCCCTATGGGCTGCAGCATTTCTTTTGCCACCCATAGGGAGCTCAGACAATTCTTACACAGGACTGCCATTGCAGCCTGAGTGAAATAACATCCACGTTATTTCACAGCCATTTTACACTGCACTGAAGTAACTTATAAGTCACCTATATGTCTAACCCTCACTTAGTGAAGGTTTGATGCAAAGTTACTAAGTGTGAGGGCACCCTGGCACTAGCCAAGGTGCCCCCACATTGTTCAGGGTAATTTCCCCGGACTTTGTGAGTGCGGGGACACCATTACACGCGTGAACTACATATAGGTCAATACCTATGTGTAGCTTCACAATGGTAACTCCGAACATGGCCATGTAACATGTCTAAGATCATGGAATTGACCCCCCAAGCCAAATATGGTATTGGTGCACCAATCCCATGCATCCCCAGTGCTCCAGCATGGACCCCGGGTATTGCCAAACTAACTCTCTGGGGTTTTCTCTGTAGCTACCGCTGCTGCCAACCCTCAGACAGGTTTCTGCCCCCCTGGGGCCTGGGCAGCCCAGTCCCAGGAAGGCAGAACAAAGAATTTCCTCTGAGAGAGGGTGTTACACCCTCTCCTTTTGGAAATAGGTGTTAAGGGCCTGAGAAGAGTAGCCTCTTCTGGCCTCTGGAAATGCTTTGAAGGGCACAGATGGTGCCCTCCTTGCATAAGCCAGTCTATACCGGTTCAGGGATCCCCCAGCCCCTGCTCTGGCGCGAAACTGGACAAAGGAAAGGGTAGTGACCACTCCCCTGTCCATCACCACCCCAGGGGTGGTGCCCAGAGCTCCTCCAGTGTGTCCCAGACCTCTGCCATCTTGAATGCAGAGGTGTGAGGGCACAATGGAGACCTCTGAGTGGCCAGTGCCAGCAGGTGACGTCAGAGACTCCTCCTGATAGGCTCTTACCTGATTAGGTAGCCAATCCTCCTCTGAGGTCCATTTAGGGTCTCTCCTGTGGGTTTCTCTTCAGATAACGATTACAAGAGCTCACCAGAGGTCCTCTGCACTTCCCTCGTTGACTTCTGCCAAGAATCAACCGCTGACTGCTCCAGGACTCCTGCAAAACTGCAACAAAGTAGCAAGAAGACTACCAGCAACATTGTAGCACCTAATCCTGCCAGCTTTCTCGACTGTTTCCTGGTGGTGCATGCTCTGAGGGCTGTCTGCCTTCACCCTGCACTGGAAGCCAAGAAGTAATCTCCAGTGGGTCGACGGAATCTTCCCCCTGCCAACGCAGGCACCAAACTTCTACATCACCGGTCCTCTGGGTCCCCTCTCATCTTGACGAGCGTGGTCCCTGGAACACAGGAGCTGGATCCAAGTGACCCCGACAATCTAGTGGCCCTTCTGTCCAAATTTGGTGGAGGTAAGTCCTTGCCTCCCCACGCCAGACAGTAATCATGTGCCCTGCATGATCTGCAGCTGCTATGGCTTCTGTGCACTTTTGCAAGACTTCCTTCGTCCACAGCACGGCCCAGGTCCCCAGCACTCCGTCCTGCATTGCCCAACTCGCTGAGTTGACCTCCGACTTCCTGGGACCCTCTTTTGTTGTGCTGAGACGACCGCCATGCTCAGATTTCTTGAATGCCTGTTCAGGTACTTCTGTGGGTGTTGCCTGCTTCTGCATGGGCTCTCTTTGTTGCTGAGCGCTCCCTCTGTCTCATCCTCCAAGGGGCGACCTCCTGGTCCTTCCTGGGCCCTGGCAGCACCCAAAACCTTTAACTGTGACTCTTGCA
The DNA here is from genome assembly GCF_031143425.1 of Pleurodeles waltl. Classification (NCBI taxonomy): domain Eukaryota; kingdom Metazoa; phylum Chordata; class Amphibia; order Caudata; family Salamandridae; genus Pleurodeles; species Pleurodeles waltl. The sequence continues at coordinate 681,489,674 of NC_090449.1, read as the reverse complement.
GCTAGCGAGGCTTGTTTGCAGTCTTTCTGCATGGAAACAACTTTGCATCCTCCAGCACGCCGTGTGACATCTTCTGACCAAAGGAGAAGTTCCTGGCACGTTGCGTTGTTGCAGAATCTTTGGCTTCTTCCACCCGGAGGAAGCCCTTTTGCACCTTCATCTGTGGTTTAGTGGGCTCCTGCCCCCCCCGGAATCTTGCGTGACTCTTGGACTTGGTCCCTTTCCTTTGCAGGTCCTCAGGTCCAGGAATCCATCTTCAGTGCTTCGCAGTCAGTTGTTCTCTCTGCAGAATCCCCTATCTCGACTTTACAGTCTTTCTGGGGTAGTAGGGTAACTTTACTCCTACTTTTCAGGGTCTTGGGGTGGGGTATCTTGGACACCCTTAGTGTTTTCTAACACTCTCAGCGACCCTCTACACACTACACTAGGCCTGGGGTCCATTTGTGGTTCGCATTCCACTTTTGGAGTATATGGTTTGTGTTGCCCCTAGGACTATTTTCTCCTATTGCATTCTATTGTGTTCTACAGTGTTTGCACTACTTTTCTAAGTGTTTTACTTACATGATTTTGGTTTGTGTGTATATTTTGTGTATATTACTTACCTCCTAAGGGAGTATATCCTCTGAGATAATTTTGGCATATTGTCACTAAAATAAAGTACCTTTATTTTTAGTAACTCTGAGTATTGTGTTTCTTATGATATAGTGCTATATGATATAAGTGGTATAGTAGGAGCTTTGCATGTCTCCTAGTTCAGCCTAAGCTGCTCTGCTATAGCTACCTCTGTCAGTCTAAGCTGCTAGAACACTACTAATCTACTAATAAGGGATAACTGGACCTGGCACAAGGTGTAACTACCATCAGGTACCCACTTTAAGCCAGGCCAGCCTCCTACATGACTTCTATTATGCCCCTGGCTCACCTGATTCTTTATGTTATCTCTCCTCTGCCAGGTCATTCGACATGCCCACTGCCCTTACACCTCTCCCTCTATCTTATCTGATGTTCCACTGTCATCTTATTATATGCCTGAATATGCCAGTCTTATACTCTTTCCTAACCCTGTGCTAATGTTGCCCCCCACCCCCGTTATATGACATTAGTCCCTAGAGACACACACCTCCCCTTCTTTGGTGGGAGTGCAGCCCACTAACCATAACTTTTTCCAACTACTACTATCTTTGCTTTCAGTTCATTCTTTTTACAGCCTTCTGTTGCCCTCCCCTGTAAGTCAGTGGCTGCCTTCTGTTAAACATTTCCTTTCCACTTCCTCTGATCCTAGCCTATTAAGTACTTCTTCTCGATCTTATTATCAAAGTTACTACCCTCCCCCGCACTAGTAAACGCCCTATTGCCCCATCTTTCTATAGGAGAGCCTTTTGCTCCACTTGCAGTGAGTCAGGTTGTCACACTGTATATTGGCCATACATATTTTGCAAAACGTATATCACTTTGAATAATATGCAACACAAGGTGTCGAACTAATTAGCCTCAAATTCCCTGACATTATCTTACTCCAGGAATCTCATTTATCACCATTAGGTTCTGGTCTCCTACATTCCCAGAGGCCGATTTGACTCCAAAGACACAAAAGCCAACTCCTGGGTACATGATACCTGTTCTAGCCTGAACGTTTGCCTTTTTTCTCAAACTTTCTCTGTGTGACATTTTCTATTTCTCGCTTCTTGAAGGAAAAGTGTGTGCTCACTCCCTGGTTTTGCTTCGTATAGGCAACTTTCACTCATCAGTTAAAAAGACGGTGAATGAAAGTCTCTAGTATTAAGATGCCTGCTCAAAATAATCTTTTAAAACGTGCACTTAAGTTTTCCTAAATGACGATGAGGGTTCTATCTCTTCGGCACAAGCCCAGAGAGCAACAGGGAATGTGATCGCTAAGGGTTAGCTGATGGCAAAATCAGCTTTCACCGGACAGAAACGAAAGTGGAAAATTAACTTTTTTAGAGCCCAATCAGAGACTTAACATGAAAGTATACCTATCATCTCACCATAAAAATGTTACAGATCCTAAAATGGAAAAATATTAGCTGAAAACTCTCTTCATATCACAAGTTGAATGCTCCCTCACAAGGTTGAAACAGCATCACTATAAGAACAGTGAGAAAGATGATTCACTGCTGGCCACACACTTGAGAGCAGCACACTCTAAAGTCCTGGCCTTACATGATTACTGTGATGTGCACAGGACTCATCCAGTTGAAATAGTTAAGGCTTTCTCAGACTTTTATGGGAATCAATACCACTGTGACAAAGGAGATGCATGTCAAGCTACACAGACTTTCTTGAAAAACATCTCCGTTTTCTCTTGCTCTCAGATGAGGGCAGATTATCCCTAAACTGTGAGATTACTAGTGAGGAAATGTCTGATATCATCAAAGACAGACTTGCCCATGCACCAAGCACCCAGGATGAGGGTCTCGCCTTTGAGTTCTACAAGCGGTCCACAGTCCTGCCGTGCAAGGTCGTCAAAGAGACAGAGAGCACGAGCTTGCTCAGGTCAACGTTCAGCTAAAATGCGGTATATGGTGTGCCCAGTTCTGAGAAAAACCCTTGTTCTGCTCTAGCTTTCAGCCTAGTTCAATCATTAATTCTGATTTGAGATACTTGACACAATATTGCTGAAAAGGTTCAAAGAGGAATGTCATACTTTGTTCTCTGCTCCCAGGTAAGCTTTGTATTGGGTAATTCTTCCAAGAATCATCAATCCATACAATCTCAATTTATATGGCAAGTGCGAGTTGATAATGGGGAATTTATTGGTAAAGTCGATGTATGTCAGTTCACTTGCCCACATTGACTGTGAATGCTTTCACTCCATGACACTTTTGTAATTCAAAGAGGCAAAAGGCAGGGATGCCCATTGCCCTTGCTTCACTATTAGTTCCTGAGCCTCTATTGGCAGTTGAATTCAGTCCCGTGCATTAAAGGCATCCCATCACTGGATAGGTATAAAAAAAGTATTTCAGTATGCAGACAATATCTACCTCACCGCAGTGGACCCAGATTCTTCTCCCCCCTTACTCCTGTCTCAATGAGGCCTTTTCAGTATTTTTTCTGGGCACAAGATGAAGTTTGTCACATGTGAGATGATACTGATGTCTACATACATTATGTGTGCTTTATTCAGAGGGTACAGGTTGGATGGGCTGAATGACGTGGCTGACGTTTAAATATTTAGGAACTATGGTGAACTGATGTTTTAGGAATATGGTACCTGATAATCAAGATCCCTTAATCGTGGAAACTGGCAATGATTTCATCAGCTACATCTGTGCCTCTGATTAAAACACCCAGCACTAAACATCATAATGCCAGTCACTGAGTTATTAAGGTTCATTTATGACATCATTCTCAAAATCAAAGCATTTATATGGACCTGCAAAAGTCTGCATATTAAATCATCTGACCTTCATGTAACCACAGAACGATTGGTGTGTGTATTCTCAATATGGCCCAGTATTGTCAAGCACACCAAATGCTACAGCTGTCACCCCTCTTTTCTGCAGCTTCAGCTCCACCATGTCTTAGCATAACTAAGACACATTACACAACTTAGATTGCCTAAATATGTTTCAAGACCTGAATACCCCACTCAAAGAGACCATATGTTCTAAATAAATCAAGAGAGCCCAGAAGACACATAAGTATCGAGTACCACGTTTTCTGGAGATACTGGATGCCGAAAGAAAGATTAGAACACTATGACCAAATGGAATTGTGAAGACAGGTTTCGCTGGAAAGACGATCTGACAGTAACACATCCGAGTCCAAAAGAGAAACAGAAAGGGGGATTGTTAGACCTGACAGCCTTAGGGTAGTCACCCCTAACTTTTTGCCTGCCTCCCTCCACTTTTTGGACACTGTTTTTGCTGGTTTATAGACTCTGCGCACTTTACCTCTGCTAACCAGGGCTAAAGTGCATATGCTCTCTCCCCTAAAACATGGTAACCTGGAATCATACCTGATTGGACTATTAATTTACTTATAAGTCCCTGGTAAGGTGCACGCTATGTGAATAGGGCTGGTAAATTAAATGCTACTAGTGGGACAGCAGCACTGGTTGTGCCACCCACTTAAGTAGCCCCTTCTCCTTGTCTCAGGCCTGCCATTGCAAGGCCTGCGTGTGCAGTTTCACTGCCACATCGACTTGGCATTTAAAAGTTCTTGCCAAGCCTAGAACTCCCCTTTTTCTACATATAAGTCACCCTAAATGTGTGCCCTAGGTAACCCCTAGGGTAGGGCGCTGTGTAGGTAAAAGGCAGGACATGTACCTGTGTAGTTATATGTCCTGGTAGTGTAAAACTCCTAAATTCGTTTTCACACTACTGTGAGGCCTGCTCCCTTCATAGGCTAACATTGGGGCTGCCCTCATACACTGTTGAAGTGGCAGCTGCTGATCTGAAAGGAGCAGGAAGGTCATATTTAGTATGGCCAGAATGGTAATACAAAGTCCTACTGACTGGTGAAGTCGGATTTAATATTACTATTCTAGAAATGCCACTTTTAGAAAGTGAGCATTTCTTTGCACTTAAATCCTTCTGTGCCTTACAATCCACGTCTGGCTGGGCTTGGTTGACAGCTCCTTGTGCATTCACTCAGACACACCCCAAACACAGGGTACTCAGCCTCACTTGCATACATCTGCATTTTGAATGGGTCTTCCTGGGCTGGGAGGGTGGAGGGCCTGCTCTCACACATAGGACTGCCACACCCCCTACTTGGACCCTGGCAGACAGGATTGAACTGAAAGGGGACCTGGTGCACTTCTTAGCCACTCTTTGAAGTCTCCCCCACTTCAAAGGCACATTTGGGTATAAAACAGGGCCTCTGCCCTACCTCATCAGACACTTGCTGGAGAAGAAACCTGAACCAGAAACTACATCCTGCCAAGAAGAACTGCCTGGCTGCTCAAAGGACTCACCTGCCTGCTTTCTACAAAGGACTGCTGCCTTGCTGTTGCCCTGCTGCCTTGCTGAACTCTTGTGTGGCTGTGAAAGTGCTCTCCAAGGGCTTGGATAGAGCTTGCCTCCTGTTCCTTGAAGTCTCAGGACCAAAAAGACTTCCCTCTTTTACTTGGACGCTCCGTGCGCCGAAAATTTCGACACACAGCTTGTTTCGCGGCGAGAAAAACGCCGCACTCCGACGCTGATCGACGCGACGCTCTTGGGACGATCGAAGATCCGACGCACGGCCTCGCAAGGACAACGCCACCCGTCCTCTAGAGGAGAAATCGACGTGACGCCTGCCGTGAGATCGTAATTTCAACGCGCAGCCCCGCAGATCGAAGTCTAGAGGAGAAATCGACGCGACGCCTGCCGTGAGATCGTAATTTTGACGCGCAGTCCCGCAGACCGACGCGCAGCCGGAGAACAAGCAGGAAAATCCACGCACAGACCCGGGACATCTGGTAATCCCTGCGATCCACAGAAAGAGACTGTCCGCGCGCCGGAAAACGACGCCGACTTCCCCGCGTGGAAAATAACGACGCAAGTCCGTGTGTGCTGGGGAGAAATCGACGCACACACCCTTTTTCCACGCACCTCTTCTCTTGTGGCCCTCTGAGGAGATTTTTCCACTCCCAACCAGGTACTTGTGCTTGAAAGAGACTTTGTTTATATTCTAAAGACTTAAGACACTTTATATCACTTTTCAGTGATATTTCTACAATTTTCCATTGCAACCTTATTCTTTTTGACCTACAATTATCCTGATAAATATTATATATTTTTCTAAACACTGTGTGGTGTATTTTTGTGGTGCTATATGGTGGTATTGTATGATTTATTGCACAAATACTTTACACATTGCCTTCTAAGTTAAGCCTGACTGCTCATGCCAAGCTACCAGAGGGTGGGCACAGGATAATCTTGGATTGTGTGTGACTTACCCTGACTAGAGTGAGGGCTTTTGCTTGGACAGGGGGTAACCTGACTGCCAACCAAAAACCCCATTTCTAACATTGGTGATCAGCGGTGAGAATAGGACTTGTATTTGTGCAGTGACATACAGTAGCTAAGTATTTCACTACCTACCCACAGTTGAAGGTCAACTTGGTTTTTTTTCTCTTTTTGAAAACCCGATTTTTTTCCTGACAATTTTCAAAAACGAAATCCTCACTCAACATGTCTCTGACTGGGTCTCAGACAGGGGAATTTGACCTAGTCCAGTTGGATGCATATACGGTCAAACAACTAAGAGGATTCTGCAGGGCATTGAGGGTACCCACCCAAGGGGCCTCCAGAAAGGAGGACTTTCAAGTGGCGCTGAGGGCCTGGGCAGAAGCCCATTTAGAGGATGATGAGGAAGAGGAGCCAGAACATGGCCCCTCAGAGGAATTTTCACTATCTGTGGATGGTGTTACCACTGCAATTGTGCCCCCTTCCAGACCAGGGAGCAGTGTCTCTATGCAAAGCCTGACCGCAGAGGAAAGGAGAGAGGAAAGGGAGTTCCAATTGCAAATGGCAAAACTGAAAATTGAGGCTCAACAGGAGGAGAGGAGGGCAGAGAGAGAAGCCAAACAAAGTGAAGCTGAAAGAACAGCCAAACAGATTCAAGCAGAAGCTGAAAGGGCAGCCAAACAAGCGGAAGCTGAAAGAGCTTTGGCTGAAAAGAAACTATTGTTGGCTCATGAACTGAGTCTCAAGGAGCTGGAGATCAAGGCGAGGCAGTCTGAATCCAGCAATAATGGTGGCAGCATACAGACAGGACCTGCTGGAGAAAAGAAGGTTCGTATACCCAAAAATGTGGTGCCCAGTTTTGTGGTGGGAGATGACATAGATAAATGGTTGGCTGCTTATGAAGTTGCACTAAGGGCTCATGAGGTTCCTGAAGGGCAATGGGGGGTAGCTATGTGGGGTTATGTGCCTCCATTGGGGAGGGACACACTTCTCACATTGGATCAACCTGATCAAAACACATACCCACTTCAGAAAGCCACTTTACTTGCCAAGTTTGGGCTTACCCCTGAGGGATACCGTCAGAGGTTCAGGGACAGCACCAAACAAACCACACAAACATGGGTAGATTTCTTTGATTTCTCCAGTAAGGCACTGAATGGATGGGTGCGGGGCAACAAAGTAGCAGATTATAAAGGTTTATATGACTTGATTCTGAGAGAGCATATGCTTAATACTACTTATACAGAGTTGCGCCAGCACCTAGTGGATAGTAAGCTGACTGATCCCAGGAAGCTTGCTGAGGAGGCGGACCTCTGGGTTAGCACCAGAGTGTCCAAGAAGGTACCTGGGCGGGACTCCCACAAGGGTGGTCAGGGTTCCCAACAGAAGAAAGAGGGGGGAGAGAAACTTGCGGATAAGGAACTTTCCAAAGGCCCCCAAAAGAATTCCCAGGGAGGGGGTGGCAACCCTTCCTTTTCCAAATTTGGGAAAAAGCCAGGGACATATGACAAGTCAGGGAAATCTAGCCCCAAATGCATGGAGTGTTACCAGTATGGTCACTACAAAGGCGATCCACAGTGCCCTAAGAGGACACCGTCCACTACCGGACAGGCACCTGGGTTGACTAGTGTAGCGCTCGGGGGGAGATGGACCCAAGTAGCTTTGGGGAGCAGGTAGAGATTTCCCTAGTGTCCCTGGGAGAAGGAGAAATGGTGCCCCAGGCCCACATGCCCAAAAATACTTCCAAGTACCGGCAGTGGGTCACCATTGATGGGCAGAAGGTGGAGGCTCTGCGTGACACAGGAGCCAGTATGACTACTATCAAGAGTCAGCTGGTGTCAACAGAGCAGATAGTACCTAATACATTCCACCAGGTCAGAGTCGCTGACAATCGCGAGAGTCACCTACCGGTGGCTCTGGTTCCCTTTGAGTGGGGGGGGGTCTCTGGTACTCTGAAAGTAGTTGTGAGTCCTGCCATGCCTGTAGATTGTCTGTTAGGCAATGATCTTGAGCACACTGCTTGGAAAGAAGTGGAGCTCAGGTCTCACCTGGAGATGTTAGGGTTACCTGAGTGGGTCTGCATGACCACACGGTCCATGGCTGACCGAGAGGGAAGTCAAGGGCATCTGGAGCCTGGAACGATGGCCCAGAGAGCTGCCAGGAGGAGGGACCAGGGGCGCGGGAAACCGGCCCCAGAAGTTCCCACAGTGGCTGACGGGGCTCCTGAGGAGGAGGCTCCCGAGCCAACTGGGGAAGACATTGCCGCCCTAGGTGACTTACCTGAGCTTGCTGGCTGGCAAGTGGAGGGTGGACCCACCAGGGAGGAATTCTGCAAGGCGCAGAAAGAATGTCCCACTCTGGAAGGTTTGAGGAAACAAGCCTCAAACCAGGCAGCAGGCGACGCCTCTGGCGATCACCACCTATATTGGGAGAATGATCTCCTCTATAGTGAGCCTAAGGTTCCGGCCTTTGGAGCAGCACGTATGCTGGTGGTCCCCCAATGTTACCGAACCTTCCTACTGGGTCTGGCTCACGACATTCCCCTGGCAGGACATTTGGGGCAGGGCAAGACCTTTAACACGCTTGTCACCCACTTTTATTGGCCCAAAATGAGGACACACTCAGATAAGTTCTGCAGATCTTGTCCTACCTGCCAGGCCAGTGGTAAAGCAGGAAAAAGGGTTAAAACCCCCCAGATTCCACTTCCTGTCGTTGGCACCCCCTTTGAAAGGGTGGGCATCGACATTGTTGGTCCCTTGGACCCCAAAACGGCCTTAGGCAATAGGTTCATCCTGGTTTTGGTGGACCATGCCACCCGTTACCCAGAGGCAATCCCTCTGAGGATCGTAACTGCACCGGTGGTGGCCAGAACCCTGATGGGGATATTTACCCATGTGGGATTCCCCAAGGAAATAGTGTCTGACAGAGGCACTAACTTCATGTCTGCATACATGAAGTCTCTGTGGGATGCGTGTGGTGTAACTTACAAGTTCACCACCCCCTACCACCCCCAGTCTAATGGTCTTGTGGAGAGATTCAACAAGACCCTGAAAGGCATGATTGGTGGCCTCCCTGAGGCCATGAGGCGTAAGTGGGACGTCCTCTTACCATGCCTTCTCTTTGCTTACAGAGAGGTCCCCCAGAGGGGGGTAGGGTTCAGTCCCTTTGAGCTTCTCTACGGGTACCCTGTCAGGGGACCCTTAAGCATTGTCCAGGAGGGATTGGAGAAAGCTCCAAAGACACCCCCTCAGGATGTGGTCAGCTATATGTTGGCCCTCCGCAACCAGATGACCCGCTTCTGGAAAGAGGCCCAAAGTAACCTTGAGGCCAGTCAAGAGGTAATGAAACACTGGTATGACCAGAAGGCCACCCTGGTAGAGTTTCATCCTGGAGACAAAGTGTGGGTAATGGAGCCAGTAGAGCCCAGAGCTCTCCAGGACCGCTGGTCTGGCCCATTTGAAATAAAGGAGCGGAAAGGGGAGGCCACTTACCTAGTGGACCTCCAAATCCCTAGGAATCCCCTAAGGGTGCTCCATGTGAACCGACTAAAAGCTCATTTTGAGAGGTCGGAGATCAACATGCTTCTGGTCACAGATGAAGGAATGGAAGAGGAGAGTGAACCTCTCCCCGACCTCCTCTCTGCCCAAGAAGGTGATGGGTCAGTAAGCGGGGTCATTCTGTCTGACTCCCTGACTCTAAACCAGAAAGGAGACTGCTATGAGCTGTTGAAGCAGTTCTCCCCCCTGTTCTCCCTTACTCCTGGACTGACCCACCTCTGTGTTCATGATATTGACACTGGTGACAGTCTCCCTGTGAAGAACAAAATTTACAGGTTGTCGGATAAGGTAAAGGCCAGCATCAAGGAGGAGGTCTCCAAGATGTTGACTCTAGGGGTTATCGAGAAATCCAGTAGTCCCTGGGCCAGCCCAGTGGTGTTGGTCCCTAAGGCTACTGCCCCAGGTGCGAAGCCAGAACTCCGGTTCTGTGTGGACTACCGGGGTCTCAACTCAGTCACACGGACTGATGCTCACCCCATCCCCCGAGCTGATGAGCTCGTGGACAGGCTAGGCGCTGCCAAGTTCCTGAGTACGTTTGATCTTACTTCAGGGTACTGGCAGATCGCCCTGACTGAGGGGGCTAAGGAAAGATCCGCATTTTCAACCCCTGATGGGCATTACCAGTTCCGGGTGATGCCGTTTGGGTTGAAAAATGCCCCCGCTACCTTCCAACGGTTGGTTAACGGGGTCCTAGCTGGCAAGGATGCCTTCTGTGCAGCCTACCTGGATGACATAGCTGTCTACAGTTCCAGTTGGGAGGAACACCTGCTTCACCTCAAGGAGGTGCTTCAGGCCCTGCAACAGGCAGGCCTGACCATCAAGGCTAGTAAGTGCCAGATTGGGCAGGGTTCCGTGGTGTACTTGGGACACCTAGTGGGTGGTGGCAAGGTGCAGCCACTCCAGGCCAAGATTGAAACTATCAAGGCCGGGCAACCACCACGAACGCAGACTGAGGTGAGAGCCTTTCTAGGCCTCACAGGATACTACCGCAGATTTGTCAAGGGCTATGGTACCATTGTAACACCCTTGACAGAACTCACTTCCAAGAAACAACCTAGGTTGGTGAATTGGACAGAGGCTTGTCAGAAAGCCTTTGACGCCCTGAAGGAAGCCATGTGCACGGCCCCCGTGCTCATGGCCCCGGACTACTCCCAGGAATTTATTGTGCAGACAGACGCTTCAGAGCATGGCATAGGGGCAGTCCTAGCACAGCTGAATGAGGAGGGCAGAGATCAACCAGTAGTCTTTATTAGCAGAAGGCTATTACCACGGGAACAGAGGTGGAGTGCTATTGAGAGAGAAGCTTTTGCTGTGGTCTGGGCACTGAAGAAGCTAAGACCCTACCTGTTTGGGACTCACTTCCGGGTTCAGACAGACCACAGGCCCCTCAGATGGCTCATGCAGATGAGGGGTGAGAATCTAAAACTCTTGAGGTGGTCCATTTCCCTACAGGGGATGGACTTTACGGTGGAACATCGCCCAGGGGTTGACCACGCCAATGCTGATGGTCTCTCCAGGTACTTCCGCCTTAGCGATGAGAGCTCCCAGGAGGTCGGGTAGCTCTCCCCACTTTCAGCTGGGGGGGACACATGTTAGACCTGACAGCCTTAGGGTAGTCACCCCTAACTTTTTGCCTGCCTCCCTCCACTTTTTGGACACTGTTTTTGCTGGTTTATAGACTCTGCGCACTTTACCTCTGCTAACCAGGGCTAAAGTGCATATGCTCTCTCCCCTAAAACATGGTAACCTGGAATCATACCTGATTGGACTATTAATTTACTTATAAGTCCCTGGTAAGGTGCACGCTATGTGCATAGGGCTGGTAAATTAAATGCTACTAGTGGGCCAGCAGCACTGGTTGTGCCACCCACTTAAGTAGCCCCTTCTCCTTGTCTCAGGCCTGCCATTGCAAGGCCTGTGTGTGCAGTTTCACTGCCACATCGACTTGGCATTTAAAAGTTCTTGCCAAGCCTAGAACTCCCCTTTTTCTACATATAAGTCACCCTTAATGTGTGCCCTAGGTAACCCCTAGGGCAGGGCGCTGTGTAGGTAAAAGGCAGGACATGTACGTGTGTAGTTATATGTCCTGGTAGTGTAAAACTCCTAAATTCGTTTTCACACTACTGTGAGGCCTGCTCCCTTCATAGGCTAACATTGGGGCTGCCCTCATACACTGTTGAAGTGGCAGCTGCTGATCTGAAAGGAGCAGGAAGGTCATATTTAGTATGGCCAGAATGGTAATACAAAGTCCTACTGACTGGTGAAGTCGGATTTAATATTACTATTCTAGAAATGCCACTTTTAGAAAGTGAGCATTTCTTTGCACTTAAATCCTTCTGTGCCTTACAATCCACGTCTGGCTGGGCTTGGTTGACAGCTCCTTGTGCATTCACTCAGACACACCCCAAACACAGGGTACTCAGCCTCACTTGCATACATCTGCATTTTGAATGGGTCTTCCTGGGCTCGGAGGGTGGAGGGCCTGCTCTCACACATAGGACTGCCACACCCCCTACTGGGACCCTGGCAGACAGGATTGAACTGAAAGGGGACCTGGTGCACTTCTTAGCCACTCTTTGAAGTCTCCCCCACTTCAAAGGCACATTTGGGTATAAAACAGGGCCTCTGCCCTACCTCATCAGACACTTGCTGGAGAAGAAACCTGAACCAGAAACTACATCCTGCCAAGAAGAACTGCCTGGCTGCTCAAAGGACTCACCTGCCTGCTTTCTACAAAGGACTGCTGCCTTGCTGTTGCCCTGCTGCCTTGCTGCCTTGCTGAACTCTTGTCTGGCTGTGAAAGTGCTCTCCAAGGGCTTGGATAGAGGTTGCCTCCTGTTCCTTGAAGTCTCAGGACCAAAAAGACTTCCCTCTTTTACTTGGACGCTCCGTGCGGCGAAAATTTCGACGTACAGCTTGTTTCGCGGCGTGAAAAACGCCGCACTCCGACGCTGATCGACGCGACGCTCTTGGGACGATCGAAGATCCGACGCACGGCCTCACAAGGACAACGCCGCCCGTCCTCTAGAGGAGAAATCGACACGACGCCTGCCGTGAGATCGTAATTTCAACGCGCAGCCCCGCAGATCGAAGTCTAGAGGAGAAATCGACGCGACGCCTGCCGTGAGATTGTAATTTCGACGCGCAGCCCCGCAGACCGGCGCGCAGCCGGAGAACAAGCAGGAAAATCCACGCACAGACCCGGGACATCTGGTAATCCCCGCGATCCACAGAAAGAGACTGTCCGCGCGCCGGAAAACGACGCCGACTTCCCCGCGTGGAAAATAACGACGCAAGTCCGTGTGTGCTGGGGAGAAATCGACGCACACACCCTTTTTCCACGCACCTCTTCTCTTGTGGCCCTCTGAGGAGATTTTTCCACTCCCAACCAGGTACTTGTGCTTGAAAGAGACTTTGTTTATATTCTAAAGACTTAAGACACTTTATATCACTTTTCAGTGATATTTCTACAATTTTCCATTGCAACCTTATTCTTTTTGACCTACAATTATCCTGATAAATATTATATATTTTTCTAAACACTGTGTGGTGTATTTTTGTGGTTCTATATGGTGGTATTGTATGATTTATTGCACAAATACTTTACACATTGCCTCTAAATTAAGCCTGACTGCTCGTGCCAAGCTACCAGAGGGTGGGCACAGGATAATCTTGGATTGTGTGTGACTTACCCTGACTAGAGTGAGGGCTTTTGCTTGGACAGGGGGTAACCTGACTGCCAACCAAAAACCCCATTTCTAACAGGGATGAAACAGACAAGATCCCAACTCATCCACATGCCTTCTAAAGGTGAATAACAACAAAAAAGTACTTTAGAAGTGAGAAAACAAAGTTCCACTGATTCCAAAGTTTCAGGAGGGACCCATTGGAGGGTAGTCAAAACTAATGGCATTCCTCCTTAAGGGACTATACTCTATGGGTGCCAATGCTCAAAACATTGAAGGATGCAACCAAGTGAAGGCTCTAAAAGAGGTACCTCTGCTAATGCTTTATTACTATATACTGATGCTGATACATCCAAAAGAAACCCATCCCACAGGAAATCTAAAATATAGAAAGGTTTGCAGGATCTGGGAGGCCAGCCATGAGAAACATACAAGGTTGAAAAATAGGGCCAGTTATAGAGATATAAAGTTGTGATACACTAGAACCACTGAATCTTCGGAACAACTTCTTAGGAACAACCCTGCCTTTGTTGTCTTTGCAATCAACTTCTAGGCCCCACACAATGACAGAGAAATGCCATCTCCGAGAAGGTAGGTGTAAAAGGAGAACCCATGGGTCTAAAAATAAAATATGCTGCCAAATATTGAAGTAAAGGAATCATTGATCACAGAAGCTACTGAGGAGTATTGTAAGGCTCAGCCATGGCCTTCCTACAGCATGTTACACTGCCTCAATATAAGCTCTTATACAATATTTGTAAAATCTGAGGAAAGCTTTGACAATTAGCAGGGCAAAATTTGACAGCCATGGCCACACAGAGATCAGACAATCTGAGGCATTTTTAATTTTTGATAGATGATGGATTATACAGTCATGTGAAGGCCTAGAGGAGAGCGACTATTATGAGTGGGTAGAAAGTTGGTGTAGAACTATCCATACTGCTTGAATCAGTAACTCTGGGGGTGGTGTTAGTCCATTATGAGATTCTGTGGACTAAATCTGTTTCTGTGCCAAATCCCATAGGTTCCAAATGGTATTTTGCTCAAACATTTCATCACTTCAGGCAGTCAAATATTGTTATAGTCAAAACCTGTGGAACTGCTGCACATCTTGTAATTCTCATGGGCGCATAACTCTAGGTATGAGCTTCTTCGGGATTGCTGGGGCACCCCTAATGAGCCTGTTGTATCATGCCCTTTCTGCAGGGTCTTCACAGATTTTTGCCTTCACTTGCGGAGCCTGTATTTTTTTTCGTTAGTCTTAGAACTCTGTTCACTTTACTCATGCTATTGAGAGGTACATTTCTTATGCCCTCCCTTCTAAACATGGTAAAAATGGTACACACCTGATTGTTCCATTTAATGTACTTATACATCCTAATATATGGCACTATAGGTACCGAGAGCCTATAAATTATATCGTACTAGTGGGTTGCAACAATCTGTGCCACCTACGAAAGTAGCATTGTAAAATCAGTCACAGGCCTGACACTGCAGCCTATAGTGCAGTATTAAAACTCCCATTTTGACCTGGCAAAATAACATTTTCCAGACCTAAACCTTCCTTTTTAATACCAATAATTCACCCCTAAAGTGGGTTATAAAGGCCCATGGGGCATGGTGCATGGTATTTAATAAGTAGGGCATGTGTACTTACGTTTACATGTCATGGCAATGACAAACTCCCAAAGTCAGTTTTCAGTGCAGCAAGTCTAGCTCTCCATTGGACTAACATTAGGTTACCTTGTTACATTTATTAGGTAATAACTTCAGTTTGGGACCAGCTAGAGACATATTTGTTTCACACATTTGAATTGTAATTTTGAATCTTCTTTAATGGTAAAGTCAGATTTTAAATTACTATTTTGAAAATGACGCTTTTAGAAACTTGCTAATTTTCTGCCTAAACCAAATGTGCCTTTTTGCCAGTGTCCAGAGTCACGTGACTGCTACTGGCTCTCCTGTGGTGTGGTGTGTATTGCTTCTAGTCAGGGGGAAAGAACCTTGGGTGAAGGGAAGGGTGTTCCTCTCCTAAGCAGGGTTTCCCAGGGGAGTGTATCAACCCATACTGAGCTTCAAAGGGTAGCCTGGGTGCTGTACCCATCCCCTTCCTCTCTTCAGAAGATGCCTGCCATTTCACTGTCAAATACAGCGCACGCCTGGGTCTACCTATCCTTTGCTTCCATAAACAGACTAGAGGCAATCCCAGGGAATGGGAAATAACTGACCAGAACCAGTTTAGGGTTGAAAAAAGGGTGTGTCCCCAAAATACAGGCTGGCCCTAAGTATAAAAATGGCACCCCTAGAACCTCTCATAAGAACATTTCTGGACTTGTGGAGATTCAGAAGAAAGTCTGCCCTGTTTTCTGAAGCCTGAAGGAAGACTGGACCAGCTTGCCTTGAGCCCAGAGCCACAGAAGTGACTCAAAACATCAGTTGGTTGGCCTCATGTTTGAGCTACAGGAACACAAAGTTCAAGAGGCCTTTCTCTACAACTGCCTAGCTGACCAGTGCTATCTGGCCTTGTCTGAACCCTGTTGCTGACATCTGCTGTGAGTGAGCCTTAACCTGCAAGAGGTGCCTCCATGTCCTGGACTCTTGGCTGGTGTTATAGTGTACTGTTCCAACTCAACTGCAGGAACTGGACCCCCAGGTAAAACATCAGAAGATCTGAGCTCTTCATGTTGAAATTCTCCTTGTGAAATTTGCTAAGGACAGTGAGGGAAAAGCATCAGACTGCCAATCAGCCCTTCCCATATACAGGCCCCAGACATCACCCCCCGGAGCTCTTCTCGTCAACAACAACCACCCTGTGTTTCCCACAAATGCAAAGTTCTGATGGTCAACCATCTCTTCGGACTGACAACGACCACCAACTTGAGGTTCCAACCAAGGCACAGGACTTCAGCAGCCCGCCGTCGACAAACCTCTCTCTAGTTCTAGCCTGCAGTTCGACCACCGACAACATGGCCGACCAGTGCTTCTCACGTGGAACTGTACTTAGTTGCAAGGTAAGCATTCCAACGGGACGAACCAGGTCCATGTATCCAACCCACACTCCATCAGGTCAGCCTTAACCTTTTACTTTGACTCGGTCTAGCATGACCAGATTACCATGGATAGTGCTTTGTGTCTCTTGGCTCTATTCCTGCTGAAAATTTTAGAAATTCATTTCACTATATTGAATTTAGAATTTTTGGTGTCATTTTATTTTTAATAAAATATTCTATTATTTTCTAAATTGCTTTGAGATTTTTCTTATGTTGTGTTTTCATTTTATTATTGAGTGCTGCATAAGTGCTTTACACATTGTCTCAAAGTTAAGCCTGATTGCTTTAGTGCCAAGTTACCAGACGGTTAAGCACAGGTTTACTTACTGACTTTTGTGGTTCTCACTGACAAGGATTGTGATTATCATTTGAGTGGGGCTCCCATTCCCCTCAGTGAATAACCAAGTTTCTCACAGACCTCCTATATGGTACATAATAATTAATTTAAATTCCCAGAAATCTGAATATTAGGAGAAAAACAAACAAAAATGATGGATAAGTTTAGGTATGTCTGTCCAAACTCTGGATATCTAAGAAAAGCAAACAAATGATTGCAGTAGCTAGTGGTGACAGCAGCCCCGAGAGAATTGAGTGCAATAGTTTCTGTTATTGGAGTTCAATGTAATTCAATAACACTAGATATTATTATATTATTCTCAAATAAACCACTCCTTTTTAGATTGTACAAAGCAAATTAAAATAGATATTGGTTGGGCAGTTGATGATTCAATCACATTGGTTTTATAAACAGAGGTTGCTACGTGATTTCCATTATGAAGGAAATATAAACGGTTTATCTTCGGTCCTTGCTTGATAAAGTTTCCTGAGGGTCCCTGGAACAGAACATGTGGGATGAAGATTGGATCTCAGACAGACGGAAGATAGAGAATACAAGATTGCATTATAGCACAACTCATAAATGTGAACCGTGGTTTCTTCTTAAATATGTACATCCCACTCCCACCCAGTACAAGGGAGATGCGCAATAGGCGAGGCTGCTTTGCCACCTCCGCGCGGCCTGTCACTATAGATATTACCACACAGGACCTCAAACGTTGAAGGAGGGGGAAAGGAGGCCGGCACATGAAAAGCATTATTAATGTAACCAAGAAAGAGAAAAAGCCAGCATGCGTCCTTGAGTCCGAATTCCCCCATTGTCCCGAATTTTAATGAACTTTTTGACGCAGCAGATCTCTATGCGCCTGCGCGTTAGGTGGAGCTCAGCTCTCCTCTGCTCTCATTTTGTGACACACCTGCACACAGCACGTCAGGCGCGAGTAGAAGATGCTGGCATTATTTAGCCACCAGTAACAGAAGCAAATATGTATGAAACAAAAAATGCTAATGCAAAGATATGTTGTGACTAGATGACCTTGGGCCTCCTTGGGCGACAGACCCAGCCTGCTTTTCTCAGTGATTTACATTAATCCTATAAGTATACAAGCAAACACAAGAAAACAAACAAAAGCAACCTTATCGTGTTTGTCTCCGCAACATGCTGTTTGGTTTTTACATATTCAGAACAGTGAAAGAATAAAAATAGAGAAATGGGACTTAACAAAGAACGGAAGCATACATTTAAAAAAAAAAAGTTATCTAGAAAATTGGAATGTGCAAGTCACGTTAAAGTTAGCAGTTTTAATGTTGTGAAACATGGCGAAAAATGCCGCTGGAGTCTCTAATTTTGTCCCTTATTGGCTATTTATGGTGTCCTTGAGTGAGGTGAAGGGCAAAACCGCTTAAAGTCGGATTGCATGTCACAATATCAAGTGACAAAATACCATCCTTCAAAAATATTGACTCCACAATATTGACTATCATTATATTGTCAAGATAAGTAGAAATAGGTAAGTAGAAATGTTAAATTTTTAATCTGCGTCTATGTTATGGGACTTGATGACGCAGAAACGAAGGTTTTACATTTATTAGCGCATAAACGTAGTGCCGCAACAATCAAGTGTGACTTTAACCGAACTAATAAAGATTGTACGGGGACAAATGTGCCCTCAGAGTAGTTCGCCAACATTTATAAGCGTGCTTTATATAACGTGATGTATTAGAATTGTACTAATCTGACATAATCGTAAACGTGTGCTATGATTTGCTTGTTTGAAATGTTTTAACTTAGCATAACTTTAGTGGAGGCTTCGGCCTAGTTGCTTGTCTCACGGTTTAGATGCTCGTGTTTTTCTAACGTGCTAATAAAACGTGTATTCTTGCTTGAAGCTGTACTTTTCCAGTGAGATCGGTTCACATGCTTATCTTTAAGGTTTCGTGCCAGCCTGGCATCTTCTTCTTTGCTCCAAGGTCAATCTGCAGGTGCAGACAATGGACGCTCTGAAAGTGAGTTAATTGGTAAAATATGTTGCAACTTACGTTCCCGACTCCAAGGATAATGTATGCCTAGGTAGAAGCTTGTGAACTGTAGTTTTTGATTGGACAATTTGAAGCCAACCTATGAACCCTCCAATGGAAGACCCTACTGGACTTGAACTGTTGTCTATTTAAACCTGGTGCACAAGAAGGAAGTACGACATACGCCATTTTAGCCATTACCCGCCATTTGCAGGACATTGCGGCCCCTTACCCATTGCACCCATTGAGAACATTCGACATTGCAGACATTATGGCCCATCTTGCCGACCTCGTCATTTTGCCATCTTCTACGATGCCAATTGATGTTCGACGCCATTTTGAATGAGTCTTTGATGCTTTCTCTGATCGAGAGAAAGAGACTTTAAGTAATTCTCGCCCTAGAGACTTTAACTTCGATTTACCCCTTTGCATGAAGTAATAGTTTTGTCCTTTTTGCCGCTGTGAGGCAATTGCCCCGTCCACCCTGCCCCTTTGCCCCGTCCCATGCTGATCGAAACCGGTACCTGTGAGACGAAGACTTCCTTGAATGCTGATTGCATTTGGTAAATATGAAAGGAAAATGTACAATTGCATTGTGTTTCTTTTTAGGTAACCAACTGCTGATTTTGATAAGAGCCCTAGTTAGGAGTTTTCCAAATTAATGTTGCTAAATTGTTTTTGCATGAAATCCCACATGCAGATGCTAATTTGAGGTTAGATGAGGATTCATTTGTTGCACGATGCAATTTGAGACCTTGTTATGCTGACTAATGTATGCAATTAGCCCATTACAGATTATAGTTTTAGTGGTTTGCGTTGCTATCATCGAATGCATTGTTATTCAAATGCTGCATAGATTGCATCTGTTTCGCCGTTATGGACAGCTATTAATGTTCATTTACATATATCATTTGGTGTTGAGACACATTTATATTGTGCTAGCTTTGTTAATATAGGGAAATAAATTCATTAACTTTGAATAAACTGGTGTGGTTATTCATGGCCGAAAGGTCATGGTTCGCCGAAATGTTTTCTGGATTAATTGTGAAGTGTTATGTTGATCAGGGTATTGCTTATGTTCGTTATTGATTATTGATCTGATTAAATTAACTAATCTCGGGTGAAGAGAGCCCCACTTGGTCAAAAGATTCATCGACCTAAGAGCGTCCAAATACAGGTAATTTATTAGGTCGGAACGCTCTATCAGTAGATGGTAGCAGAGGACGGTTTGGCATTTTGGGACCCCACTCGAGAGGTATATGGTGTTGAATTAGATTTTTCTTGGGTAAAACGGATTGAGAGAATGATGATGCCCTAAGTCCCCCGCGACTTTACCGGGATCTCGGAGCTTGCGAATGGAGAGAATGGAGGTGTGAAATCGGCGTTGGCGGTACTAGTGACGGTATGAGTGAAGTTAGGGTTTTGCGCTTGCACAGCTTATTGCCGCAGATTGTTTGAAAAGGTTGCGAGGATTTTAGAGAATAGCGGAGGTGCGACTCCGAGTGTGAGAGTAGGGAAGTCGTCGAACTTCATGTGCATGTGGCGCTTTGTGCAGGAAAAAGGTCCACGTGGTTGTTGTTGTTGAGACGGGCCCTGCGAGGTCAAGAGACTCCGGAGTATGTTGAAAAGTGTATGAGACACTTGTTTTATGTTGTGGTCTGGTCGGTTTAATAGGTTGACCGGGCGTGGTCAACGAGTCGGTACGTGTGTTAAGGGAGTGAAAGAAAACTTTGACTTCGGGCTTTGACAAATTCTAAGTGCACTAGAATAGATCACTGACAAGTTGAGAGCAGAATCTGCGGGTCAGATTTGCTTGCGAAAGTGGGGACCGAGAAAGATGGAATAACTGCCGAGGCTAGTGAAAAATCCCTAAGGTCCTGAAGCGATTGTGTTACCCTTCCTGTAGTAAACCGACAGATCTGTTTTATTATTATTTGGTTGCTCGCGATACATGCTAGAAGTTGTTACGAGAGGAGCTGAGTGAAGGAGGACAAGCTGCGAGGCTTTGTCAGCCGCAGTGTGTGTGAGTGTGACGTCACTAGGAGCCGCGCTGGGATAGGTTGGTTGCAGAGAAGGGTCGCACACGGATTGGACGCAGTCCGTGGGGCTCGATTGGAAGGGGAAAGGCAAGCGAAGAGTATTCCGGGAATTAAAGTCACTTATTGATTACAAATTTTGTGAAATAAAAGACGAGAAAAGGACATTTTTTAAAGCATTAAAGAGTGCGATGAAGGGGGAGTCTTACATTAAAGCGAGCGTAGGAGAGGAGACGCCACCCGAAGGTACACCAGCTTACATTGTAATGGAGGAAAGGGGGGTAGCTCCGTGCCTTTGGCTAAAGCAATGGCACAAGCTGACAGAGAAACATGGGAGCGTAGCGTTCCCGATCCATGGGACATTCAATATAAGGATCCTAGAGAATTTGAGATTCGCGATGTACGACATGAAGGTACCTCCAAGGCCAGCACAGTTTGAGGCTCTAGCGATTTGGGAGCTAATGGCTAGACAGCAACAGCAGAAGAAGTTCGAGACCAGGATAAGAAAGGCAGAAAAGACACTAGCGGACGCTAGGTGGGATAATGCACAGAAGGTGTGGAGGTCAGATATATTGCAGGGGATAAAATTGTTTCCCGCAATTGCTAAGGAAGAAGAGGCGACAGGCAAGAAAGCTACCTGTAAGACAAACAGGAGGTGTTCCAAAGATAGAGAGGACGAGGAAAAGTTGAGGAGAGAAGACGAGTCAGAGGATGAGGAGTTCATCATGCAATTGCTGAATGACCGTCCACCACCTTATGTAGAGAGTGAACAAGGTCCAAGTACCAGTTCTGCCCCTCCGGCACCGGTACAGAATAAGGAAACTCCGAGTTCAGAAACGCCATCGGGATCTAAGGACCCGAGTTTACTGTTCACCCCGCAGATACCGCAGGTTAGGAGAATATATCCAGATGTGCCTATATTGAAAACAGCCGAAAATTATCAGCCGCAGGTCCCAAGGTACTACATCAGTGACAACAGTACGGGAATGGTTCTAGATCCAACCGTAATGGGAGTACAGAATGGTCGCAACCCAACATTGGCACAAGCTGAATCAACCCAGTTTTTGATGCCTCAAAAGCAGATGCAGGGGGGAACCGCACATGCTCAGATGACGGGGAGTCAGACGGGCATGCCGGCAATGATGACCCATAGTGTGGGAATGAACATGCCTCAGAACCTGGGGAATGGACAGAACGCAGATGCGATATCCCTACCCATTACTGTAGGTCCACCGGTACCTTTGTACATTCAGCCTAACTCAGGTATGAGCGGTCAAGGATCAGTGGTGCAGAATGGGACGGAAAGGAGGTACATAGAAAACACTCCAGAGACAACTCCGATAGCGGCTCAGCCAACTGGATCTGGGTCCTTGATGGAGTTTAGTCCCATATGTGCTCAGTCAACAGTGGTGAGGTCGAGTCCCCCACTGATGATACCGCTATCATCGAGCACTGAAAAGTTGCCGCAACCATCAATGGCAGTCGATGTGAATGCTACACTGATGGGGTTGAATGCGCAACAGCTGACACAGTGGTTCAACAGTTTGAATTCCACACAAAGCTCAGCCAGTGGGAAGGGAGAAGACTATCTGAATAGGGTCAGGTTGAACATGGAAGCAGAAGAATTGGTGGAAGGGACTATGGGTGTGAATAGGTTAGAGTCCTACTCGGAAGAAGAGCTGAGGTATCTATGTCCCAGGATTACGAGAGAAGTGAACAAGGTACATAGAAGGTTGCAAGAAATAGCTGACAAAAACGGGGTTGAGATAGACAAGACAAAACACTTGAGCAGGAGCTATAGATTGGATTTCAGGACCACAGACTTTGAACACATGAGGTCAGCAGGCATGAAAACGCACCTTAGAGAATTGCTGCAGAGTGCACAAGTGTGGAGGTGCTTAGACAAATGGGAAAGCAGGTGGGCAAAGAAAAAGGAAAAGAGGAAAGACAGTGTCCCAGAGCACAACGAGAAAAGACCACAGAGTAGTGATGCAATAACCATGTTACCAATGAGGGAGACAGCAGGGGGAAAATTAATACATGTACTGTGTCACAGAAGCGACATTCAGTCTTTTACAGATGATTTTCCCAAACTGAGAGAGAAACCGATTGAATGGTATCAACAGACTGATAGGTTTGTGAAGCTTGCAAAATGTCTTTGGGAAGACCTGAACACCCTCTTTGAGATTGTGGTTCCGGCAGATTTGTGGGAAGACTGCAAAAGGGCTGTAGGTTGGCCGACAAGTGAACCAGAGAGAGACAGGGATACGGGTGCACCATCACCTATGGTGATGAGCTTGTACTATAAGGTGATAGAGCATTTGAAGACGAAGGTTGCCGCGAAAAATGTGGATTGGCAGAAGATTGATCGGACTGCCCAAGAGGCTAAAGAGTCGATTCATGGTTACTATGAGAGGTTGTTGAAGGCGTTCAAGAACTACAGTGGCACGGAAACAATAGAGGCGAAGGACATGCTTCATTTTGTGTTTAGATTTGTGGAAGGGCTGAGACCAGAGATAAGTCAGATGATAAAGACGCATTTGATTTGTTGGCAGTCGAAACCGATTGATGAGGTGTTGAATTATGCGAAATACTGTAGCGACGAAATTGAAGTGAAACAGAAAAGGTTGAAGGAGAAAGTGATGATGATGCAACTTAAAGCAGCTCAGACAGGTTTGCAAGGGTTGCAAGGGTTCCAACAGCAGATACCGCAGCCGCAGGGAAATATGGTGTTTCAGCCACAGGCGAGAGGCAGAGGCAGAGGAGGCTTTGGGAGTAATGGTCCGGATTTGAACACTGTTGCGATTCCGAATGGTGTGCAGGCAATGAAAAGGGTGATGCCGTGTCACGTGTGCGGAATCGTCGGACATTGGAAACGCGAGTGCCCGATGGTGGTGCAGGAAGGTGCAGGTGTTGGTCAGCAAAACAATGATGTCAATGCATTTCAGACAATGAGGGGACCGAAAATTAGAGGTCCAAACTCAAATTTTCAGACCATAAATCAGCTGCAGGGAATACAGCCTATGCAGCCGCAGCAGATGCAGATGCCCCGTATGCAGATGACGCAAATGCAGCCAATGCAACAGCGGTTACCCATGGTACCTAATCAGCAAATGCAAATACCCCTGGCACCAGTGAGTCAGCAGCAAGTGATGGTTCCTCCACAGGTCTCGGGTCAAGTGATGAGTACAAATGGCACAGTACAACAGTTCCCATTACACAGTGAGAATGGAATAAACAATGTATGGGAGAGTGAAAGTTCAGATGAGGAGGGAAATTGTGTGCTTGCAGCATCCTTGGAAGTTGATCAAAAGGGTCCATATGTGGAGGGAAGAGTTATGGGTCATCGTGTTTCATTCTTGGTTGACACAGGAGCCACACGTTCAACTGTTAGGAGCATTGAAGTACCAAATTTGCCACTCTCAGGGAGAACAGTTCAAGTAGTGGGAGTAGCAAACAGGCACCTGACGAACCCAATCACAGATCCAGTACAAGTCAGAATAGGTAACTATCAAGGGTTACATAATTTTGTGGTATGTGACTCAAGCCCGATAGCACTGTTAGGGAGAGACCTATTGTGCAAATTGGGATGTTCGATTATGTGTTCGCACGATGGAATTAGAATTCAGACGAGCAGTGATGGGGAAGAAGAGGACAGTGTAGAAGGGGATGAGATGGAAACTGTCAATGAAGAATATCCTCTGATTAACCTTTTTCCGATGATAACTGAAGCAGATATTCCAGCTGAATTACGGGAAACAGTCGGAAAGGAAGTGTGGGATATGACAGGAAAAGAGGTGGGATTGGTGAAAGGAGTGGAACCAGTGAAAGTGACCGTAAAACCCAATGTAACCTTTCCCCAGACCCCACAATACCACATGGCACAAGACACCCTCAGGAAAGTCGCCCAGCTCATTGACGAGTTTGTAAAACAGGGAGTATTGAAAGAAGTGTTAAGCAGTCCATGTAATTCACCAATCATGGGACTAATAAAGCCGAGTGGAAAGGTCCGAATTGTGCAGGACTTGAGGAAAATAAATGACATCGTAGTTAAATGCTGCCCTGTAGTACCGAATCCAGCTGTGATAATGTTTCAAATCCCTTGCGATGCCGAGTGGTTCTCAGTCATCGACTTGTCACAAGCATTCTTTTCGGTGCCTCTTCATGAGGACAGCCAATTTCTCTTTTGTTTCAAATTCTTAGACAGAGTTTACAGTTGGTGTCGAATTCCTCAAGGGTTTTCTGAGTCACCGTCAATTTTCAATCAGATTCTAAAGAAAGACTTGGAAGCGTTAGAATTGCCATTCGAGTCAACCCTAGTACAGTACATTGATGACTTACTGATTGCATCTAAGACAGAAAGTGGCTGCACAGCCGATACCATTGCTCTATTGAACCATTTGGGAAGGAATGGACACAAGGTGTCTCCTTCAAAGTTGCAGTTCTGTCAGAAGAAAGTGAAATACTTGGGTCACCAAATAGAGAAAGGGTCACGGAGAATAATGAAGGAAAGAATAACAAGTGTGCTTCAAATGAGTCCACCAAAGACGAGGAGGGAGGTGAGGAAGTTTTTGGGGATGGTGAGCTACTGTCGCCAGTGGATTCCCAACTTCTCAACTCTAGCAAAGCCTTTACTGAAACTGACCCAGAAGGATGCTTTGGATGAAATTGAGCTGAAAGGAGATGAGATGGATGCTTTTATTGAATTGAAAGAATGCATGTGCAGGGCTCCAGCTTTAGGTATGCCTGATTACACAAAGCCTTTCACATTGTTTTGTCATGAACGTGATGCATGTTCTTTGTCTGTCTTGACCCAAGCCCATGGTGGCATAAACAGACCAGTAGCGTATTTTTCAGCTACTTTGGATCCGGTCGCAGCAGCACTTCCTGGGTGTTTGCGCGCCGTAGCAGCAGTTGGTATCAGCCTCACTCAGAGTGAAGGAATAGTGATGGGACACCCATTAACAGTCATGGTCCCTCACTCAGTTGAGATACTTTTGACCCGCTCCCGAACGCAACACATGACTGGAGCAAGACTCACAAGGTATGAAACAATAATTCTGGGCTCACCGAATGTGCAGCTAAAAAGGTGCACTACGTTGAATCCAGCAACCTTGCTTCCCGGTGAAAATGCTGAAATTGAGAACGCTGAAGACGTCGAGCACGACTGCCTTCAGGTGACTGAATTTTGCACAAAACCCCGACCTGACATCAAGGATACTAAGCTTGATGAAAATGACCAAATTGTTTTTGTTGATGGGTCATGTTTAAGAGATGCATTGGGAATTTTGAAAGCAGGATATGCTGTATGTACTGTAACAGGTGTCTTGGAAGCGTCCTGGCTTCAAGGAGTCTATTCCGCACAAGTAGCAGAGCTTGTAGCCCTTACAAGAGCATGCCAACTGTCTACATTGATGAAGGTTACCATTTACACTGATAGTCAGTACGGGTTTGGAATTGTGCACGACTTTGGGCAACTATGGTCACAGAGAGGTTTCCTGACCTCTTCAGGGTCCCCAGTGAAAAACGGGGAGAGAATAAGGGAATTGTTACACGCCATTCAGATGCCAGCCGAAATTGCAGTGGTAAAGTGTAGTGCTCATACAAAAGGACAGGACTATGTTTCCCTGGGAAATGCATATGCGGATCAAGTCGCAAGATTTTGTGCCTTGAACTGTATATTGCTCAGGGATGAATGGAATTCGATAAATGAGCCAGAGCTCGAACCAGCTGAAGCATTTGCCTTGAAGGTCGTGGATACAATGGATGAACTAAAAGCATTACAGAATAGCGTCAGGGAGGATGAAAGGGCTTCCTGGATTAAGTCACAATGTACAAAGAGACCAGATGAGTTATGGGTTTCAAATGAGGGAAAATTTGTTTGACCAAATGGTCTCTTATCGCAGCTAGCGCGGTTCTATCATGGGCAGGCTCACCTAGGGAGAGATGCCATGATAAGATTGTTCAAAACTGATTGGTTTAACCCCAGATTCCGTCAAGTTGCAGAAGCAGTTTGTCATCGTTGTGTCATTTGTCAACAGATGAACCCAGGAAAGGGAACGGTTGTGAACGTGAGCCACATTGGTAGGGCGGGTGGCCCGTTCAGCAGAATGCAGATGGACTTTATTGAGATGCCTGTGCATGGAGGTCTAAAGTATGTGTTGGTGATTGTGTGCATTTTTAGTCACTGGATTGAAGCATACCCCACACGTAGAAACGACAGCCTTACAGTTGCAAAACTAATGTTGAGGGAGTTGATACCACGTTTCGGATTCCCGATCTCTTTAGAATCAGATAGAGGAAGTCACTTCAATAACGAGGTGATAAAGTTACTTTGCGCAGCGCTGAACATTGAACAAAAACTGCATTGTAGCTATCGCCCAGAGGCCTCAGGACTGGTGGAACAAATGAATGGTACCCTGAAATCAAGAATGGCGAAAATATGTGCATCGACAAATTTGAAATGGCCTGACGCATTGCCTTTGGTGTTAATGTCAATGAGAAACACCCCTGACAGAAAGACTGGATTGTCCCCGCACGAAATTCTCATGGGCAGGGCCATGAGACTTCCTGCAGTTCCCGCAAACGCGCTTTTGAATATTACAGATGATATGGTGTTAGACTACTACAAAGGTCTGGCTGACGTGGTTCGCTCTTTCTCTCACCAGGTGGAAGCAACCACCTTGTCACCGATCCAAGGTCCAGGACACACACTGAAAGCAGGTGACTGGGTCGTGATAAAGAAGCACATGAGGAAGTCGTGTTTGGAACCCCGTTGGAAAGGCCCTTTCCAAGTGATCCTGACGACCACTACCGCTGTGAAGTGTGCGGGAGTTCCCAACTGGATCCACGCCAGTCATACAAAGAAAGTGTTGTGTCCCACAGATGAGGAAGTTGAAGCGCTGAAACTGCCAGTACCTGATAACAAAGTGCCGAGCGCTGAGACAGAGCAAAACAGAACTAGGAGCGAACAGGCAGAAATAGAGGAGAGAGAAATATTCTCTGAGGACGAAGCAACCGATTCACTTGGGGAAGACCAAGGAGAAACCTCAGACAGCGACGAAGCAGCTGAAGGTAACAAAGAGCCTGAAGCAGCTGAAGGTAACCAAGAGCCTGAAGCAGCTGAAAGTGACAAAGAGCCTGAAGAAAGTAACGGTGACAGAGGGCTCGAAAGAGGTGAAGAAGCAGGAGAGCCTGATCAGAGGAGGGTTTTCCCAGAAGCAGACGGTACAGAAAAAGAAAAGGAAAACCTGATTGACTCCCCAGAAGGAGGGGACAAGGCAGAACAGAACGAAACTGTTCAAACTTCTTCAGAAGAGATCGCAGGTCCATCAAGTGGACACAGTGCAAAGAGAAGACCAAGTATATCACCAATAAAAGTAAGGACTAGAGAAAAGTTGAACGACAGTGAAGGGCCAAGAGTGAAAGAGAAAAGAAAGGAAGTGTCTGTCGTGATACCAACATCAAGTGAAGAAAAAGACTTGGCCAAAGAGGAAAGTACCAGTGAGGCAGAATCAAAGAGAGATGCAAAATTGAAAAGGAAAAGGATACCAAACAGGAGATATTCCGGTCCAGAATGGGCATATGTAGTCAATGACGATTGGACCGACGAATTTGTATCTCTTAGCCTCGAGAACGAAGAAGAAGAGATACCAATAGAAAAGAAAAGTTTTATGGACACTATTGACTGAAAAAAAAAAAAAAAAAAACTGATAAATGACATTGCTTGTTATAATCTAACGTGATACAATCAGCTGAGACATTGCTAAACCGGATGAGACATTTGCTAACTTGATAAGACTTTGATAACCTGATTAAAGACTTTGATAACCTGATTGACTCTTAAACCCGATTTGAGACAACGTTGCTTACTGAAAAAAAAAAAACAAAAAAAAAAGACTGAGTTACTGCCGAATTGAGACAAATGCTGCTAACCGATAAGTGACTGGGCTCCTGAAGAAAACTGTGTGAACATTGCGCTCGTTCAAGCTTTGTAACTAATTGCTAAATCGTTTCTTTATAACTGCTTCTAGCTCTCTGATTCTATACAGATCATGACACAAAACAGTAGAGTGAAATATTGTAAATATGCGTGTATAGGCTTGATAACTGCATGTGTACTAATAATAATGGCAATAGTGCTTGCAACGCGTGGTAAGGGTGAGAATGAGAAAATTGATGCTTCTACTTCTGCTCCTGTTACTGTCACTGAACTAACCGCATTGAAAAGACTAGAATTAGATGAGAGACACTTGCATGATAAGAAGGAACTTTCGTATAATGTTTTCTATCGCCTACTAACAGAATATGTTGAGACTATGGATGCGAAAGATTGTTATGTGTGTACACAGATACCGACATCGGTAACGGAAGGGGTGACTTATCACCACATGCCTCTTACATATGGGATTACATGTAGTTTAGTAACTTCTAGATTTTATGGTCAAACTAACATACAGTATTTTTACTCAAATTATGATGTTACCTTTGCATATGTTCCTATAATAACGCAGCTAAGCCAGATTGCTAAAGATTGGGATGCTAAAATAATGAGGGAATTTTTCGAGCCAATGCAACCTTTTGAAACAGCTCACGCTCATAGGGAAAACCTTACCTGCTCGCTCACTGCAGTAGAAATAAGCTTTTTAGATCGCACAGATGATAGAAGGGCACAAATGAATGCGAAATTAGAAAAAGAGCTAAGTAAGAGGACTTCAGTAGATAATTATGCTTTTGCCGCAATAAAAACACAAGGGAAAATAGCTTTAGATGCTTGGCATGTAGGGAAATTTTGTATATATCGTGGTGAATCTTATTATGATAACATTTTCGTGGGAGCGAGTGAATGTAAACATACGTTTATCTTTAAGGCCAAATGGACATTCATGCTGAACGGACTTGACCCTGTCATACCTGGTGTATATTACATTTGTGGGCATAATGCCTATTATCGTCTTCCAAAGGGATGGTGGGGGAGATGTTATTTGGGTATAGTGTTCCCAAAGGTTTATCAACTGGATGACCTATCGGTGATTCCAAAGACGTCTGGATCTCATCGTATCCAGAAAAGAGAGACCGCAGCTGCTGTGGTAGGAGATATATTTGGAGCCATGATTCCTTCATTGGGAGTTGTGTTGAATTCCATCAAAATAAGAAAGTTGTCTACTATAGTGGATAACATGTTGACAAAGTTTTCAGGTGCTATAATCCTGATGGATGCTGAACTTGCAGCAGAAAGAGCTATCAAAACAGGCTTGCCCTAGACATTCTTTTAGCAAAGGATGGCGGCGTTTGCAAAATGCTTGGTGCGCGTCACTGTTGCACGTATATACCAGACAACAGTGTGAAAATTAAAACAATGCTTGCAAATCTAACAAAAGAGAGTGCAGACTTGAAGGAATTGAAAGAACCAGGAGTTTGGGAGAAGGTTGGAAAGGGAATTGCTTCAGTAGGAAATTGGCTTGGTGGCATTTGGAATGGAATATTACTAAAAATAATACAGGGAATACTAATAGTACTAATTTGCATCTTTGGGATTTGGGGAATAAAGAGGGGAATACTAATGATCATGGCAAGAATTAAAAGAAGGAAGGAAGAGAAAATGATGAAAAGAATGGCAGAAGAATACCAGGCAAGAACAAGGGGAACTAAAAGGCAAAGAGAACTGACAGAATTTTAATGGAATACAATTTGTGGGAATGGTTTTGTGTGATGACAAGTAGTCATCAGAGGAGGGATTGATGACGCAGAAACGAAGGTTTTACATTTATTAGCGCATAAACGTAGTGCCGCAATAATCAAGTGTGACTTTAACCGAACTAATAAAGATTGTACGGGGACAAATGTGCCCTCAGAGTAGTTCGCCAACATTTATAAGCGTGCTTTATATAACGTGATGTATTAGAATTGTACTAATCTGACATAATCGTAAACGTGTGCTATGATTTGCTTGTTTGAAATGTTTTAACTTAGCATAACTTTAGTGGAGGCTTCGGCCTAGTTGCTTGTCTCACGGTTTAGATGCTCGTGTTTTTCTAACGTGCTAATAAAACGTGTATTCTTGCTTGAAGCTGTACTTTTCCAGTGAGATCGGTTCACATGCTTATCTTTAAGGTTTCGTGCCAGCCTGGCATCTTCTTCTTTGCTCCAAGGTCAATCTGCAGGTGCAGACAATGGACGCTCTGAAAGTGAGTTAATTGGTAAAATATGTTGCAACTTACGTTCCCGACTCCAAGGATAATGTATGCCTAGGTAGAAGCTTGTGAACTGTAGTTTTTGATTGGACAATTTGAAGCCAACCTATGAACCCTCCAATGGAAGACCCTACTGGACTTGAACTGTTGTCTATTTAAACCTGGTGCACAAGAAGGAAGTACGACATACGCCATTTTAGCCATTACCCGCCATTTGCAGGACATTGCGGCCCCTTACCCATTGCACCCATTGAGAACATTAGACATTGCAGACATTATGGCCCATCTTGCCGACCTCGTCATTTTGCCATCTTCTACGATGCCAATTGATGTTCGACGCCATTTTGAATGAGACTTTGATGCTTTCTCTGATCGAGAGAAAGAGACTTTAAGTAATTCTCGCCCTAGAGACTTTAACTTCGATTTGCCCCTTTGCGTGAAGTAATAGTTTTGTCCTTTTTGCCGCTGTGAGGCAATTGCCCCGTCCACCCTGCCCCTTTGCCCCGTCCCATGCTGATCGAAACCGGTACCTGTGAGACGAAGACTTCCTTGAATGCTGATTGCATTTGGTAAATATGAAAGGAAAATTTACAATTGCATTGTGTTTCTTTTTAGGTAACCAACTGCTGATTTTGATAAGAGCCCTAGTTAGGATTTTTCCAAATTAATGTTGCTAAATTGTTTTTGCATGAAATCCCACATGCAGATGCTAATTTGAGGTTAGATGAGGATTCATTTGTTGCACGATGCAATTTGAGACCTTGTTATGCTGACTAATGTATGCAATTAGCCCATTACAGATTATAGTTTTAGTGGTTTGCGTTGCTATCATCGAATGCATTGTTATTCAAATGCTGCATAGATTGCATCTGTTTCGCCGTTATGGACAGCTATTAATGTTAATTTACATATATCATTTGGTTTTGAGACACATTTATATTGTGCTAGCTTTGTTAATATAGGGAAATAAATTCATTAACTTTGAATAAACTGGTGTGGTTATTCATGGCCGAAAGGTCATGGTTCGCCGAAATGTTTTCTGGATTAATTGTGAAGTGTTATGTTGATCAGGGTATTGCTTATGTTCGTTATTGATTATTGATCTGATTAAATTGACTAATCTTGGGTGAAGAGAGCCCCACTTGGTCAAAAGATTCATCGACCTAAGAGCGTCCAAATACAGGTAATTTATTAGGTCGGAACGCTCTATCAGACTCTATATATATTACATGAATTGAACCAAAGGGCATGTTTAAGAAGCTCCTAGTGCCACCTTTCTTGCCACATTTGCGTCATTGTTTTGACGCAAATGTGGCACTAAGGTGGCATCTCCCGGCGCCATATTTTCGAGGTGGCACTATGCTTGCTTTGTGCCACTTTGTAACCCCTTGCGCCACATAATGCCTGCACCATGCTGAATATATGCCTGGGGGAGTTCTGGTGCTTGGAGGCCTGAAAAAATGGCACAGTGAAATTTAACAGATTTCGCTGCACCATTGTTCCCATCATTTTAACGCCTGTTCAGAGCAGGCGTTAAAATGATGCTCCGATTAAAATCAATAGACCTCCTTGCACTTTGCTACACTAGTATCAAGATTTTTGACGCTAGTATGGTAAAGCAACACAATAGCAAAAAATATGTTGACGCTATTGTTCTAATGACCGCCATGGTGTGCCATATTTTAAATATGGCACAACCATGGTGTTGTTAGGTGCTGTTAGGGTGGGCGCAGAAAAAGTTGCATATCAGAGCTGATGTGCCACTTTTGTTAAATATGGCCCCAAGGGACATATTTAAGAGCCCCTATTGCCTCTTTATGCCACATTAGCGTCAATTTTTTTAGGCTAATATGGCCCAGCGAGGCCAAAAACCCAGTGCCATATTTACAAAGTGGTGCAATGAAAGCATTGCACAACTTTGTAACCCTCTGCGCTACAATATGCCTGAGCCAGGCATAATGTATGCAAAGAGGGCGTACCCCCGTTAGGGGTGCAGAAAAAATGGCGCAAAGAAATTTAACAGATTTCCTTGTGACTTTTTTTCTGGGATTTGTACCGCCTTCGCAGAGCAGGCGTTTCAAAGTAGGCTCCTATTGGTTTCAATGGGCCTCTGGGTGCTTTGCAGGATTAGCATTTTTGACACGGATCCTGAAAAGCGCCAAACTAGCGTGAAACATTTTGACAATAGTTCCCTAACTACCGCCATGGTGCACCGTATATTAAATATGGCGCACACATGGTGGTCTTAGGGAGTGCTAAGGGGTGAAAGAAAAGTGTTGCTGCACTAGGTGCAGCGCCACTTTTCATAAATCTGCCCCAAAGGTTACAGGGATGTTATAGTTAAGTTCTGAATTTACCTGTACAAAACCTTAGAAATTCACCAGTGATAGTTATAGTCATTTCAAGTAACTATAATTTGTGCCCTAAGGTAACTATAACTCGCGCCCCCAACATGCACATTTTTTTAATGAATAATTT
The DNA here is from genome assembly GCF_031143425.1 of Pleurodeles waltl. Taxonomy (NCBI): domain Eukaryota; kingdom Metazoa; phylum Chordata; class Amphibia; order Caudata; family Salamandridae; genus Pleurodeles; species Pleurodeles waltl. The sequence goes on along the minus strand of NC_090449.1, from coordinate 681,456,404 downwards.
TACAACAAATGTTACTGTGATATTATCAATGATATGATAAAAGATGTCATGAGTGCTGTAATATCTGGGGTAATTAGCATCGCATGGCGAGGGCACAAGTTATAGTTCCCTTAGGGCACAAGTTATAGTTACTTGAAATAGCTATAACTGGGGAATTTCTAAGGCTTTGTAGGAGTAAATTCAGAACCTAACAATAACATCCCTGTAACCTTTGTTTTTAAAGTGAATTTCTGTGTTTTTTTTAGTTCTGTGTCCTAACTCTAACATTCCTGCAACTTTTGTTTTTTTTTAAGTGAATTTCTATGTTTTTTTAACATAAAGTAATTTTCATTACTGTACATTAATCCAACTACCGCCTCGCACGGCCTTTGGCTGTGTGGGCAGCAGTTGGCCTAAGGGCAGATCCTGCTGCCAGGCCCTCTGGCCAACCCTCTATATCCACCCAACCTTGCACCACGCACGGTGGGATTGGTCATAGGGACTGGCCACAGAGAGACTGAGAGAGTGATTTTGGATTTGATGAATGATAAACTTAGAATTAGATATTTCCACACACATTGAAAAGAAAAAAAAATGTTTTCAATTAAAAAGAGTGAGATCACCTTTCAGTATGTAACTTAAATATTTATAATTGAAAAGAAACTAAAGCAGGAAAAGACCACGGACTTACCTAGACTAGAACTCTTAACCTTCAGCATGCATGTCTGAGATATTAATCACTAGGCCAAAGGTGACTCCTTACTGTGCAGTGTCTAGACTTACCTATGACATTCAACCCACAGATTTTGAAGGGAAAAATACTTTGATGTTTCATCACTAGGAAGGTTTAACAGTGAAATTGCTAGGAAATAAACAGACACACTACCAAGCAATACTAGGATTTGAACCTTCAGCCTACTGAATGACAGCACACGACCCGGACCATTAGGCCAGAAGTGATTCTGTTCTGCGCTGCATCCAAACGTAACTATACCATTCTTACCAAACATCTTGCTAGTCTGACTCTTTGGAGTCACTATATGGAAAGACCATTGGAATAACAATCTCTCTCTCCCTACCATTCCCTTATGGGATGGAAGAGAGAGAGTGACAGGACCTCTGGGGGAGCCTGAAGGCCCCGCGGTCCTGGGACCCCAGGACATAGCAGGAGCTGGCCCTGGGGGTGGTGGTCACCAGGACCATCATAAACTCAAGGAGGGGGCCCCACTTCAACATAAAATAGATCCAGGGAGGTGATAGTCCCCAGGCCTGCAGGGGGGGCAGTGTAGCTGCCCCACATTGTATTTGGTTACAACCCTAGGGAGGTAGTAGTCCCCAGGGCTGCAGGGGGGACATGCAGCCCCCGGCATTATTTTAGATTAAAGTTCCAGGGCGTGGCGGTCCCTGTGGCTGTGGGGGGTCCACGTGGTCCTGCATTATAAAGCCCTGGGGAGGTGGCTTTTCTGGGGCTGCACAGGGGCCAAGTGCCCCCCACATTTATTATCAGTAAGCCTCGAGGAGGAGGCGTTCCCTGAGGCATCAACCCACCCTAGGAGGGGGGCACCGTGCACCCCACTCCTTGATTTTCACATGCACCTGGGACCTGGCCTACCCAGGAGCTTCTCAAAAACAAGCACTGGAGCCCCGCCTGCTTTTTAATTTTTTTTCGCTGTGAGTCCCAGTATTCCTGGCAACACTTTCTGGTTGAAGTGTTGGCAGCCAATCCGAGCTCTGCATTTCCCTGCATGAGCTTGTTATTATTTGCGAATTCTTCGCACCTCTAGATATTTATATTTAGTTTTCTTTAATTATTTAAAAAAGTACTGAAAGGATTTACACCAAATAACAAAAAACACCCTTTTTGGACCAATAGCTACTTTTCTGCCAAATGTGGTGAAATTCCGTCCAGCGGTTTGGGCTGTAGTCATGTCTCAAATCCCTATGGGAATTATAATGAGAAACACACATTTTTTGAAACCCCTTTTTCTTGTTGCCCACTTGACGGATCACCCCAAAACTTCCAATGTACAACAAGATTAATGGGAACACTTTTTTAGGAATATTTTGAGAAGATTCGTCAAACGGCACAAAAGATATAGGCAAGTCAAAAAAATATTTTTCAATGGAAACATAGTCCTAACTGGCTGCCAGAAAGGTAATATCTATTTTATATATTAACTTGAAAAACCAAAGATTACAGAGGCATTATAGTTAGGCTCAGATTGTAACCGTACCAAACCACAGAAATTCACCAGTTATAGTAAGAGTTACCTCAAGTAACTATAACTTGTGCCTTAAGGTAACTATAACTCGCACCCTCGACATGCACATTTTTTTCGTCAAAAGTTTTAAAGCAAACATTACATTGATATTATCCATGATATGAAAGATAACATGATTGACGTAATTTGTGGGGTAATTGGCAGTGCATGGCGAGGGCACGAGTTATAGTTACCTTAAGGCGCGAGTTATAGTTATACGTGAGGTAACTCTAACTATAACTGGTAAATTTCTATGGTTTGGTACTGTTAAAATAAAAAAATGCTTTTTAGTCCCTGCGGGGGAGTGTCCCTTTGTGACAGTACAAGCAGAGCTAAGAGGTCAGGTTGTTCATACCATGGCCCCTTTTGTTTTTTTACTTTTTTTTGGGACTCAGCTTTAGCCAAGGCCCAAGATGGCTGACAACACTTCAATGACTTCTGCTGCTGAAGTGTTATCAGCCAATCAGATCTCTGCAGAATATCAGCAGGGGTTACGAATCCTTTGCGTCCCTAGATATGCAAAACTGTTTTCTCCTTACTTTCCCAAAACCTACTGAACGGAATTACACCTAACCAAAAAAAGCACTCTTTCTGGACCAGGACCTACCTTCCTGCAAAATTTGGTGTATTCCATCCAGTAGTTTTTGCGCTATTGCTCTTTTTCCCTAGGGAAAAACGAATGGGACAAAGTGTTTTGGGACACCCCTTTTTCCTCGGCCCCCCTGGACGGATCATCCAGAAACTTTCCAGGCAGCAGCTGACGGGACTGGCAAATTTCTTTGGAAAGTTTTGCAAAGATTCATCAAGCGGCACAAAGAAGATATAGACAAGTAAAACAACATTTTTTATTTAGAAACTAGGTCCTAACTATAACTACCTAGTGCCGATACATATATATAAAAGAACTTTTGAACTGGGATGAACTCAATTTTCTTAGACAAAACCACCCTAAGTTACCAACATTTTATCTTATTCTGAAAGTGCACAAGGATCCTATTTCACCTCCTGGTTGCCCTATCATAGTGGCTCAAGAAAGCAACTTTGAGAACACATCGAGATACATTGACTTCTAATCCTATAGTAAATACACTACCATCGTATATTCAGGATAGTGCATATTTTTTTACACAGAATGTCAGATGGGAGGAAGCTATGTACTTTATTACTATGGATGTAACTATGCTTTACACAAGTACAAGATATTGTAATGGTCTCAGGGCTGCTAAGCACTTTCTAAGGATAAAGCCCATGACATTTTTAGTGCATAACAAAATGTTATTGACAATGATGACGTGGTGCCTCATGAAAAACATGTTTATTTTCAATAATGGATTGTATCACCAATTGAGAAGAACAGCGATTGGCACTTGCTTCTCCCCCAGCTATGCTAATTTGCATATAGGCTGGTGGGAGGAGCAGGTGCTCGGCAATATGAAGGAATGGGTGGATCATATTGCCTTGGAATTGAGGTTCATTGATGATTTATTTTTGTTGTAGAGAGAGACAGAGTCTCAAGTGGAAGCCTTTGTAAGAAAGATTCATCAAAACAATCTAAATTTGAAATTTACTAGCAAAATCAGTAAGTCTGAGATTGAATTCTTAAATGTGTTAGCAAAGGTTGAGGGGAAGTCTTTAATAATTACTGTGTATAGGAAACCAATGGCTGGTAACACAATTCTACATGTACACAGTTGTCATCCTGCACCCCTGATTAAAAGTATCCCACTTGGGGAATTCTACAGGGCCAGCAGACTCTGCAGTACAGAGGTAGAATACATCAAAACCAAAGCAGAAATGATCACATTCTTTAAGGCCAGAGGATACTTGGAGAGTATGATTAAAGTAGTTGCTAATAGAGTGATATCCCATAAAAGAGAGGTAGCATTGTTTGCACCATCTAAAAAACAGAAAAACAAGATCAAGGAGCAGAGATTTGTTACAACATAATGTGGAACATACACAGTTACATCTAGCATTACAGAGACATTGGCACTTGATCTAACATGATGCTGTGATTGGCCGGGATATCTCGAATTGGTCACACATACGTTTTAGACATGCCAGGTCCTTCAGAGACCAAGTGGTTAAAAGTGAACTAACCCCTTTAACATCTAGAGGAACATGGCTTACTCAGAAGGAGGGTTTCACTAAATGTGCACACCGTAAAGTGTGCCAGCATGGGGGAAATGTAACTCAGATAAAAACACCCTTGAACTCCACCACAAAAGAAAGGAATAGGCTCACTTGCCAAAGTAAATATGTAGTCTAAATCAGGGGTTCCCAACCTGTGGTCAGGGAATCCCTGGGGGTCCGCGAAGCCTCTTCAGGGGTCCGAAACTGCTTAGAAAATTTAATAATATTAACAGATTAGGCCCCAAGGTTTCAGTAATGACTCAGTAGGGGGTCCTCCGATTCCAATAATGATTCAGTGGGGGTCCCCGGAATCCAGAAATGATAAAGTGGGGGGTCCACAGATGTCAGAAGGTTGGGAACCACTGGTCTGCATCTTAAAGTGTCAATGCCCTAAAACTAGTACCACGCTACCCACCCGCAAGTGTATATTACAGCATTTGAGGGCCTTTACCAACAAGGATAGATCTTATCTGGTTGCAAGACATTTTGAAAAATATCACAATAGTGATGTAAGACTGATGACATATACCTGCATTGCACAGATCTCTAATAGCCAGAGATGTGGAGATCTAGAAACAAAGCTGGGGACAACTGGAGATAACAATCATATAGGATGCTTACAGTAAGAAGTCATCAGGCCTAAATATGGATGGAGAATTGCACACATGCTTGCAGTAAATAGATCCTCTTGTTCTCTCTCCTTGAATTCTGTGTCAGGGTTTTTAATTACACATTTAATTTGATTTAATACAGCACTTTTGGGGTGGGTGTGTTTGTTTATCATTTTTCATTCAATGTGGTATTTTAGTAGATGAGGCGTTTTTTCTAACTGGGGTGCTGTTTACATTAGTCAATTATCCCACTGGAGCATTACCAGTTTTATTAGAGGGATAGGATGTATTTCCCTGCTACATGTGACTTTCATTTGTATTTTTTCATGAGTAGTTTAGCCCATTTGGGAGGTATTGTTGTGGTGTCATGGGAATGACTAGCACTTATCTGGAATCCATGAATTACTCTTAGCAGTTAAATTTAGATGTAGGAGGGATATTAAGTAATCAATGCCATTTTATTGATTATATCGAAATTTGGATTTCAAATCATTTATAAAGAAAAAAAAAAAAATTAAAATATAGATGACACACATATTGATGACATGAATTAGTATTTCGAATGAATTTGAAATGATACAGTATTGTTTTAATACAATTTTCACGCGTCACATAAGATTGAGAAGGTTTGTTTATATGTGATTATTTGCACCTTACAAGATGGCACTCATGTTACTGAGCAAAGATGTGAAATTTTATGACGCCCACATAATGCATTTTGGGTCTCTTCTTTTTTCTATTTATGTTGTAAAAACAATATGGCGTGTGTCGTGACCAAGGTTGCAGATGGCAACCAAAACAGTAGATGTTCCTTGTGCCTAAAAATGAAATGATCACTTGAAAACTCAGCCTGGAGTGCCGCTTTCGTGTTCATATTGGGAGATGAGATGTTTGTGTACATATATATATATATATATATATATATATATATATGTAGACATATATATATTTCAAGTAACTATAACTCGTGCCCTAAGGTAACTATAACTTGCGCCCTTGCCATGCACAGTCTTCTTATCAATAATGTTATTTCACACATTGCAGTGATAATAAAGAAGCCATACAAGATCTCATCAATGACACAATATGTGGAGTAATTAGCAGTGCATGGTGAAGATGCGAGTTATAGTTACCTTAGGGTGCAAGCTATAGTTACTTGAAAGAACTCTAACTATAACTGCTGAATTACTTTGGTTTTGTACAGCTATAACATCCCCGTAACCTTTGTTTCTTTTCAGTGAATTTCTATGTTTTTTTTAACGTAAAGTAATTTTAATTACTGTGCTTTATTCCAACCCTGAGCCAGGCCTTGCAGCCGAGCCCTTATAAACACCCAACCCCGTCTCAAGCTAGGCCTTTGGCCATGCACAGCGCAGGTTGTCCACAGGGCATTTCAGTTGATGTGTGAGTGGGTGCCTGAGTGTCTGAGTGGGTCTGAAAGCGGGTGTGTGAGTCTATGAGTGTGTCTGAGTGGGTGCATGATTGCCTGAGTGGGTGTGTGAGTAGGCGCCTGAGCTTCTGAATGCATGTATGAGTGAATGATTTAGTGTTTTAATGAGTCTGTGGTTTTTCTTTCAAATTGTATCATAATCGTGATTATTTTGCGGATAATTCACAAAAATTCATGAATTTTTGCAATTATTATGCGCAGTGACACTAAACTATATTAAACCTACGATTTGCCCCTAAAACACATCTATGTCACACCCCTAGGGTCAGGGTCCCTTCATCCTGACACCTTATGCTACATTCAATTTGAATTTTCACCTACGGGGACCGAGTCCCATGAAATTAAATAGAGGTTGCAACTTTCTAGCCAGGTTGCTGTCAGCCAAATGCAACTCTTCTTTTTGCACACATATTCACAAAAAATTTTGAATTACGCAAATTATTCACAGCTAGAGATATGCAAATTTATTTGCCTTTAAATATCTCCTAAACTACTGAACTGATTTACACCAAATAACAAAAAGCACCAATTGCTTACTGGCAGCTAGCGTTCTGCAAAATTTGGTGTAATTCTGTCTAGTGACTCAGGCTGTAGATGTGTTAGCAGGTCCTATGGGAATTAACATGGGAAACACAATGTTTTTTTTGCCCCCTTTTTCTCGGCCCCTGATTGATGGATCACCCTGAAACTTTCCTTGCGCAACAACAATAACTACTGCATTTTTTTGGGGGCCATGGATAGAGGCAAGTTAAAAAATATGGATTCTATGGAAACTTGGTCCTAACTATAACTACCTAATGTATATAAATGTGAAGCGAATAATAAATAGTACATTTAAAATGTTCTGTATACTTACCTTGATGACATAGTGGTATGGAGTGGTAAGAGATATATTAGACTATCACAAATTTGTCAGTTCACCTACCTAAGCTTTGCTGTTATTCTAGAGTTGGTAATTCATGCAGGGTGAAATCTTGCACTCATTATTGTAGCACAAAAACTCAATGTGAACAGTTTCCCAACTAATTCTTTAACAGCACTAGCTACAACTACTAGCTGCGAAAAGTTTGTTTGAAAACTCGTCTTTTTGGAGTGAACATTTTGCATTTGCAGGCTGGTGTTGCACATTATTGTCAACTGTGGAGTTTAAAACATGCACATTTATTTAGATTTTGACAGAGATGGTACTTTGCCACACACGTGGCAAAGTACCCTATCTCTCAAATTGATGGTTTTACTGTTCCATTTTTAGCCAGGTGGACTGCCAGGTTTCTGATGTCAGTGCTCCTGATGACTCAGGCATTGGAAACCCTTAACCGACAGCCAGGATCATGACCTACACCAACGAATGGGGAAGTCAGTGCAGGTACATCAGATCGTCTGCCCTATTTAGAGTTCACTGTATGATACTTTTTCCATTCAGGACTGATGGTTTCTGGCAGTCCCAAACAGAAAAAATTGAAAAATTACCTCTACACCCTGGGAGAAATTTCCAGATGAGGCCCGGTCATTTATTTTTTGTTTTTCAAAAACAAATTCCCAGTAAGGAAGTTTAATTTGAAAACAAAAACTTTGCCGAGAGGCTACGTGGAACATGTTGGAAGCCACAGAGCACTCTGCAGGGCCAGCAGAGATTCCTTAGTATGGTGCGTTGTAGTCCGGTCAGGGAGGCTGAGAAAGTCCTCCATCACAATGATTGACAGCAGGCCACCCGCCAAAGTCAAAATCAGGCCCTTGGCCTGCTCTGAGTTTTTTTAATTTATTCCCAATTAATTCAACTGTTAAACATATTAATTTCACATCAGCACAGTCAGTAGTGTCTGCCAGTGAGATTCTTGAAACACTGAATAAACTGTGATCCTTCGCCCTATTGAAAGCTCTAATAAACAGCCAATGAGGGTCCAAAATGTGTCAAACACCACTATGCATGTGAACTTTGATACATTTCAGCTCCTGCCTTCAAATGAAATGTGTATTCACTGTATCTGTATTTTGAGCGATGAAATGGCACATAGACCTTAAGATGTGAGTTAACGTATAGGGTGAACATTATTTTATGCAACTGAAAATAACTTATGATATAAGAAATTATGTTTGCATGTCTTCTCTTTTACTAGAAGAAAAACGTGAATGAATAAAAAATGGACGAATTTATCAGTGAAATTGTATGCAATTTTTTTTTACTAGTTAATCTGTATCTGTAAGATGGGTCCTTCAGTACCTTTAGGATTCCAGCACTTGAATTGATCTTCCTAGACACATTCCAACAATCCTGCTATGCCACTTTTGTACCTTAAAGAGTGTCCCATGCCAGAAAATGTCAGAAAATGTGGCAAAATGGTACTGTTGTCATTGCTGGGCAGGTACTTGTTACTGGGAAACTCTGCATTCTGCCATCAAAGTGAAACCTGTCTCCCTTTTCCGAATGGTTATCAATTTCTTAGAGCAACTGATAACCAGCCAATGTTTTTGGAGTACTTGTGGGGATGGAAACCATTCATATAGGTTTCAGTGAGATGCAAAGAGAGATAAGCAAACTCGAATCACAAAGGTGAAACATGGACATAATGCTTTGCAATGGAATGTGCAAGGTACTATGAACATCATTCAAAGTGGGACAGGCAGCCCACCAGCCTCCAGGTCAGAGAAGTCTATGTCCTCTAATTCTCTGATGCTAAAGTCTGCCCTATTGTGAAATCCTCACTTGCTTGGTGAACGCCACACTATCTTCAGAGTAACTACTGATGTTACAGTTGCTCGAAGGCACTCGATTTTTCTGAGCAGGCCTTAAGTTAATATGGCCCAGCTCTGTAAACAATTTTGTTTTTTCAAAAATGTAATTCCAAAAGCAGAAGTTTGTTTTGAAAAACAAAACATGCAATGACCCTGACGCACATGGGTCTTTGTATGTTTTGTATGTTTCTGCTCTTGGGAGTCATTGTTTGATTTCTATATTCCAGACTGCTATGTCAATCAGGGGCAAGGAGATCAAATGTTGTTGCCTCTCCCTGAGTAGAGCAGGAAGACTGTGCCCTGTGGCAGATGGGCAACCAGGTTAAGAGTGCCCACTTGTGTTAACTGAGAAGCCACAAGTGGGAACCCCAGAGTTCCCCTCCTCTAAATAAGGCAGGGGGACCATGAGTTTGGTAGGGTAGCTGACCTTCTCAATCTACAAACTGTAAATGGACTTATCCTTTACTTTGTATATTTCTCAATTTCCCTTACCATTTGTATAGGAAGCTACATTGTGCTACAGTGCCATTTAAATGCAAATTGACTTAATACAACAGTTTACTTGCCTCTTATGCACAGCATAATGTTTACTGAAATGAGCCTTGGCTTGGCTTGACCCCAGTTCACCAACAGTAGATTACCCAAATGTTCCTTCCCTATAGTCATTTTTGGGGTGATTTTCATCTAAATGGCCCATTTATCTGGTTAGTGCATGACTCAAACCACTCATATGAATGTTTGAGTCAAGCCACTCATATGAATGTTTGAGCCTTCGTGGACAATAAAGTAATGTGAAGTTTTCGTGTAGACATACCCATTGCAGCAGTACGTTCACTTTGTGAGCAATAGTTTTTCTGACCATTGGCAGGGTAGAAGTGGAAAACGGCTGCCTCCTATGAACATAGGCCATAAACTCCACAACAGGTGATCATTGACAAACATGAGATTTTTCTATTTGCTCTTGGGAGTGGATTGTAGAACGAAAGTGTGGAAAGTGAAGGAAATTAAGCTGGTGGTCTCCTCAATACATATTATAAAATCTTTGCTAAATTGTTAGCCTTACGTCTTGATCCCCTTTTACCGGCGCTGATAAGTAAGAAACAAACTGGTTTTGTCAAAGGTAGACTTGCTTCTGACAACTCTAGAACATTCTTCAATGTACTCAGCAAAGTTTCCCGCTCTTTCGTACTCTTTAGCAGCAATTTCCATAGATGCAGAGAAATCATTTGATCGGTTAGACTGGTCTTTTCTATTAAAACCTTTAGCCTGGCATGGTTCAGGGCCTCATTTATCTCTTTGCTTTATCAATCCCCAATGGCATTGTTATTGGTGAATGGGAAATTGTCCAGATACTTTGTATTACGTTGAGGTGTTCGTCAAGGGTGTCCGCTCTCTCCACTCCTATTTATTCTAGCTCTGGAGCCCTTTCTATCCTGTATTAGAAATAACATTAAAATGTAGGGTTTCCAATATGGTGAGAAACACTCAAAATGAACGGCATATGCAGATGATATACTTTTATATATCTCAATTCCTGAACTCTCAATTCCATCTCTACTTCGGGATATTGAAGCTTTTTCTTTGATTTCAGGTTATAAGATAAATTCGGATAAAACTGAAATCCTTCCTCTAACAAGATTTTGTTTTAGATCATTGTTTGATATTACTGGCTTTCATTGGAATTCTTCCAAGATCAAACATTTAGGTATCTGGTTCACCTCCTTCATTAAAAAGTCCATTGAAGTAAATATCTCTGATGCTTTAGAGAAGGTTGATAGATCCCTTTTGTTATGGAATCCCATATTTTTATCTTGGTGGGGCCGCCTTGATTGTATCAACATGATGATTTCTCCTAACATTTTATATATCCTATCCATGATTCTAATTCCTTTACCTATTACTTTTTTTAAACAACTGGACCCCAGATTGTCTACATTCCTCTGGAACAATAGGAAATCCATAATTTCTCTTAGTCACCTTCGTCATTCTAAGCAGGAGGGGGAGCCAATTGTCCTGATATCAGACTGTATTACAAATCCTTTTGTGTGCGTCAAGCTTCTAGATGGATCTCTTTGTCAAGCTCTGTGTTTAATCCCTTAGGGTTGGATATTGAATGTTCTTTTCTTCTACCTTTTTCTCCTTGTGAGGTGGTATCCTTTTCTTATAATATTTCGATTATCTCCTCCCCGCTTCTTAAACATACTTGTGCTCTTCTGCGTTCTCACTATTTACTTTCAACTGTAACTTATTCCTCTTTTCTGAATTCCCCTATTTGGCATAATCATGTCATCACTATCAATAAAAAAACCTTTATTTTGGAAATCCTGGAGACAAAGAAATATAGCGTGGGTCAGAGATTTATTTTCCAATGATACTCCACTTTCTTTTTCACAATTCCAACTTCTATTTCATTGTCCCAATTCATTTATGCTTAAATATCTTCTTCTTATTAATATTATTCTTGATGTACTTTTTTCCTTGCCTTCCCTTCCTTCTTCTTCAGAATTACCCCTTTCTTTGTCATCCTTTCTTACCTCATTTCTTAAGGCGTCAAATATGTATAATTTTTTTCATTCTCCTGTTTTGACACAACCTAAATCTAAAATTGAATCTTAATGGGAATTGGATTTGGGATGTACCTGGACTGTTCCCTTCTGGAATAAGATATGGCATCGATCTTATAAATTATCTAGATCAGCTTCTACCACACAGTCACTTTTCTTGCTTTATCGCAGACTTTATTTTACCCCTTCTACTATAGTTACATTTCTTGTATCCTCAACTTCAAACTGTTGGTTCTGCGATAACCCAAAGGGAGACCTCATGCATATCCTCTTTGAATGTCCTCCCACTGTCTCTTTCTGGAGAAAAGTTTGACATCAGCTTACCTCCATTTTTCATTTATGATCCCAATTATCTCCTTAGTGCTTTTTCTAGGTAGCCTCTCTGCTGACATCGTTTCAGATGATGATAATTTAAAGCTGTTGGATCTCATGTTAGCTTTAGCCTTTCAGCAAATTACTCTTACTTGGAAAAATTCATCCAACATTTCCTATTAGGCTTGGTGGTATAATGTTTGTCACTACCATAGACTAGATATTGCTTTCACCTCTTTATGCTGCCCCTCCATAAATAGAGAGCTGTATTGGTTACCTTTGACTGATTATCTTAATGTTGTTGCTTGCAATTCTACTAATTGTACATTATCTGAGAATTTTAAACCACCATAAATATTTTGTTTTTCTCTGTTCTTGATTGCATTTAATTTTAGCTCAACTTTATGCTTTACTGAATATCACTGTTTTTAGCTTTTTAAAACCCATTTTATCTTGCTTATTTTCATTGGTTTTGTTCCGTTTTTATTGTTTTCCCCCTTTTTACACTTTAAAATGTTAAACAGCTTTTACAATTCCTTTCAAAATGATATCATTATCATTGGGATAGTTTTCTTGTATTGTTATTATGAGACACATATGTATTTTTATTTTAATAAAAGCTGATTTACCTTAAAAGAAAAAGAAATTCCACTTCACCTGTAGATTCCCAGGAGGATTCCAAGGTAGACAAAATACTCATGAATAATGCGACAAGGTAGAAATGTCTGCATGAGTAAATGATGCATAACTGTGTAAAAACACGTATCACGTTTTTATCTTCAGAAGTTTTATGCCATGGCAGAATCACTCCCTATGCACTCATATGGCATATAGGAGTTTTATCTTCCTTTCCTTTACCATTTGGGACTAAATGTATTCATTCTTTGTGAAGGCGTGGTTGTGCATGCCTCTTCAACTACCTGTACATTTTAGTTATTATGCAAAAACCTATGAGTTTGTGAGTGTTCTCTGCATTATGCTGGCTTTCCAACCCCATACTCACTCACTGGTTCTATGAATTAGGACAGTGGTTCCCAACCTTTTGACTTCTGTGGACCCCCACTTTATCAGTACTGGAACCCGAAGACCCGCACTGAATCATTTTTGGAATCCGGGGTCCCCTCAGTGAGTCATTATTGAAAGCTGGGGACCTAATCTGTTATTATTATTACATTTTCTAAGCAGTCACAGAGCCCCTGAGGAGGCTTTGCGTACCCCCGGGTTCCCGGACCACAGGCTGGGAACCACTGAATTAGGATATCCAATTTAGTGCAATTGAATTATATCAATAGGTCTAGAATTATTTGTGTTTTTGACTTGCTCTAGTAACATATTGAAATTCACAAAAAGTTGAAAAATACAAAGCTAAACATTGTGGAAGGTCATAAATATGTTTTGACATTTCTTTTATACTAGATCTTCTAGACCTTTGTTTTAGTGCAAAAGTAGGTTATAGACATAGGTGCCATTTATTTTTTCTTTTGGTTCTATATTTCTGTATCTTGTGGCCAACTATTGAGAAGTAGTACCCTCTGTGTCAAGGTTCTATATAAATACACACATTTTTACATTGTTAAACTGATAAAATAGAGATAGGAAGAGAAGGTGGCCAAGCAAGATGGTAGTCGGGACTCACCCCTGAGAGGCTCCAGACTGACCCCAATAAACCCTGAATGGCCCTGCCCTTACTGTAAGAATCCCCAATGATACCCCATTGGTGAGGGGCCCCCAAAGGAATCGGTGATCCTTGGATGAGGTCTGGAACCCCTCATGGGCTTGGGGCCTCTGACGCCACAACCGAGGCCTGGTGGGCTGACGTGCCATGGTCTTGGCTGAGGCAGTGCTGGGTGGGCCTGCGGACTCCAGGCCCGCCTCTCCGCTGCTGAAATGTCCTGCCACCTGTAGCGGTCTTGCGCCCAGTGCTCTGCAGCCCATTTATCCCATTGGGGAGGGGTGCTGCACTCAGCGGGCACAGCTGGCTGGAGTGGAGTCGGTGCAGTGCTGGCGGGACACACGTGGGTTAGACGGCTCCTGTGTTGCCCCAGGGGCCTGCTGGGCAGTGGAGGCCCTGGGGCTGTTCAGAAACATCAGACCCTGATACTGCAGAGCTAGGGGAGCAGCATGGAGGTGTGGGGGCCTGCCCCGTGGACTGCTTAGCTGGAGCCACTGCTCTGTGAGTTGGGGGCACAATGCTGTGGACCTCGCACCACTCCAGTGAGTGCGGCTCTGCAGAGGGCATTGCTGGCTTGTCCCCGTGGCACAGCCTAGCCGGCAATGGAGCTGCTGGGTACTGCTGTAAGAGTTGTAGAATGGCCTGCCTCAGTTTCCCCTGGCTGCCTGGACCCTGCCTGCTTGGGGTAACCTCTTAAGCGAAATGAGTGGGAGAGGGGGGCCCCATTGCGGAGGGCCTTGAGAGAAGGGCACCTTTGCATTGGGGTCGCTGGCCCCTGATGCCCCCAGCCACCAGGTGGCTGTTCAAGCACAACAACCCAGACTGTTACACTGGGAGCTGGCAACCTGAGCCCAAAGCCAACTTTGACTCTCCTGCTTGCGGATGTCTGCTGGGGGCAAGCCGGTTCTGACTCAGGAGACTCAGTGACTGGCCTCAGGGCACTGCAAGAAGTGCTGAACTGCTGTCTGTGGCAGTGCTGGGGGCCGACAGAGGCAAGTGAGCCCTGACATGCTCCAAGACCACATGGGGAGGAACAAGCAAGTGGGTGCCTCTCAGGGGAACACCATAGGGCACTACACAACTTCAGGGCAGCATGGCACATACAAGGCCTCTGGACAGGGGCCCCAGAACAGGAGCAGGCTGATGGGTAACCAACGAGGGCTTAGATACTGGCTGCCATCCAGTGTTCCAGGGTTGCAGTGTAAAATAAAATAGAAACTGTGGCCCTCAAGATTAATTTGCTGCATGCGGATTTCCGCAAGGTATCAGAGAAAGCCCAGGTGGCAAAATCCTCGATAGAGGAACTGCAGACGGAAGTAGCTACCCTCCGAAAACAGGTTGCTCTACTTCTGACCAGATTGGAGGTCCTGGAGGCTAGAATGGAGGACGCAGAGGGAAGATCACTTCAGAATAATATTTGCACGGGGCAGGGTGGAGATGCAGGAGGATGTCACCATGGCGGTAGCCCAGCAAGACCCAGACTCGGAGGCGGGTGAGGCGGCAGATCACTGCATGGAAGTACAAAAGTCATTTCATCCTAGACATTGACCAGACTTCCTAGAACAGTTGGCTTGATGAGCTGCACAAACCAGCTCATCTGGTTATGTATTTGCTGTAAGAATGTTGAATGCGTCACAGTGGCTAGGGATTATTAACTTCATCTTCCTTTGCAGGGGCCGGATCCAATCAATGAAGTTGTCCCTCAGCCTCAAGTTTACAATGCATTCATGTTTAAATAGCGCAGCCACAGAGTGGAGTTTTCTGTGAAGGCTGTGAGTCTAGGGAGAGGGGGGAGAAGAAGGAGGAGTTCAATTTGGACTGAAAGTGCAAGCTGTATTTTTATAATGTACTAGGGCTACAGAGGAATGGTCCTCATTACTATTTTGTAAACTGGGAATCACCACCAGTTGGGTTGCTTCTACACACTAGGGGTAGGATATGGTTGGGGTGTTAGACTGTGGGTCCTGGCAGTAACTGACATACAAGATTTGCAGTCTGGAGTGTTGTTACACTGCATACCCAGGGTGGGAGGTTTGGTCTTACTTAACAGTTTGCACGTTGAACCCTGGCTGGTGGGCTATTTTTTCTATGTTCTTTATGGTACTGGATCTACAAGAGTACACAGTTCTCAATGTCAGACGGTTCACAGTAAGGTGGAGGGCGGGAAGGTATTGAGGAGGAGGAGCACAGTATCCACACTTTGGAGTCTATAGCAGAACACATTAATTTGGAAAGGTGGAACGTCAGGGGACTTTGGGATGTGCCAAAAAATACAGGGTCCATTTGTTCCTCAAGAGACACAAAACACAAATCGCCTGCCTCCAGGAGACACATCTTATGACAGAGGAAACACAAACGCTCAATAGGAAATGAAGGGGGCAATTGTATACATCCTCCTATTGCTCCTAATCCTGGGTGGTGGCAATATGGGTGGACCTCTGAGTCCCTTTTAAACACACATATAGTGTGGAGGGCTGCTACATACTTTTGCAGTACAACCTAGAAGGCAAGAAACTCACAATAGTGAACTTACATGCCCCTAACACTGATGATTGCCACTTCTTTGTGGGGATGCAGGACTTGCTGGAGGGCAGTGTGGGCATCCCCATATTTTGGGATGGAGACTTTTATTGTATACTGGATGGCGCTCTAGATCGCTATCCACCCAAGGAGGGCACTAAACCTCTGATGGTAGCCTCTCTGCGGAGGGTGATGCTCAGTTTAGGCCAGTTAGATGGATGGCGATCATTACACTCAGAAGGCAAAGAATATACTTGCAATTCTTGGACCGAAAACACTTATAGCTGACTGGCCCGCTTTTTACTTGGAGGTCTAGATCGCACTAGAGTAGCCAAAGTGACGCATATGGGGGGGTTCTTGTCAGACCATGCCCCAGCACTTCTGTCTGTATGTCATGGGAGAGAAGCAGGGAGGCACTAGATCCTGGTACATGCCGTCTGACACTCTCATGGATCCAGTGTGCCGAGAGGATGTGGGAAGGGCCCTGGAGAATTACCGGGAGGTGAATTGGGGGTCCATAAATAGTAGGGTGGTTGGGTGGGACACACTTAAGGCAGTAGTCTGTGGGACTTGTATCGGAACACTGTGCAGTGTTGGTTGCCGCCTTACTGCAGAACTCTAGGTTTTGGAGGGGCGGTTGGCATATATACAGAGGTTCTTTCAGAGGAGATGCATGTAGCATCTCTTGTGGCACATAGAGAAATGTATGGCCTCTGGGGTTCACTAGATAGAACCACCCTGAAGTTTTATCGTCAGCTGTTATACAGGGAGGGGGACAAATCTGGTAATCCTTTAGCATGGACACTGGCAAGAGAAAATGAGATCCCCCCCCCATTTTGCACATTCAGGATTTAGAGGGTGGAATACAGACCAGGCATAAAGATATTCTGGCAGCTTTATAAGAGGATTTTAAATTGGTGCATCGCGTAAGCCAACCACATTCTAATGGTGAGCTCTGATAGTGTTCTGGCGAGAATGGGACTGTCAAAGCTGCAGTTATAACTCAGGGAAGAATTGCAAAGGGACCTATCTATAGAGGAGGTGGGTGAAGCTGTGAAAGCACTTAATAAGTCTAAGGCCCCAGGTAGTGATAGGTTTCCGGTGGAATTTTATTATGTCAGTTCTGCTAGTCTCAAGGAGAAATTACTGAATGTCTTCTGGGAGACCAAGGGGAGTGTCCCCTTCCGTGGTCCATGCGGGAGGCAATAATATGCCTGATGCTCAAATCTTGAAAAAGCATTTGACAGGGTGGAATGGGGATATCTAAAGTCAGTGATGCAACTTATGGGATTTGGCCCAACATGTTGCTCCTAGATTTGATCCCTTTTCAGGGAGCACACTATCTGCATTAGGGTGGGGGGGAGCTCTCTGCACCCTCAAAGGTGAGTAGAGGAACACGCCAAGGTTGCCCCCTCTTCTATTTGTGTTGGCCGTAGAGCCTCTCACACTACTGCTGCACAAAGTGATAGATCCCTGGGGGATCAGAGTGGGCGCTGTCACTCATATAGTCTCCTTGTATGCAGATGACACATTGGTATATTTGCATTCCCCCAGAGAGTCGGTTCCGTTATTGCTGGGGCTGTTGGGCTCATTCGGTGAAACCTTGGGACTGAGGGTCAATACTAGTAAATTGCTGCTGTTCCCATTAGGGGGAATGATCGGGCAGAGTCTGGATTGCCTACCAAATCTGAGACTCAGGTGGGAGCTAGAGGTGTTCCGATACCTTGGAATTTGGGTCACACATTTGGAGTCCTAACATTAGCTTAAGAATGTGGTTGGGCCTCTCCAGCTCCATTCAATACTGGAATAGACTCCCTCTCTCCCTGATCTCTTGATCTGCTATTGCAAAGATGGTTTTCCTTCCACTATTACTCTATCTGGTCCAAAATTCCCTTTTCCCACTGAGAGAGGAGTTTTTTAGGAAGCTGGATAGCCTACTGGGCTCTTTCTTATAGGCTGATAAACCAGCAGAGTGTCACTAGTGACACTCAAGAGAGACCTTGTGGAGGGTGGACTTGCCATACCAGATATGTTATTACTATGCTGCACACCTACAGCATGCTGCCAAATGGCTCACAGACTCGACCAACTGGGAGAGGCATTTATTGGGGGCTGAGAAGGCTGGCCTATCTCCACAGTTATTGATGTGAGGAGGCAGGTCCGACACTCCAGTCCCACACCTTATAAAGATCACGCCAGGGAATGGGTGATGCAGAAAGTGCTTCGGTGTGCCACATTCAGCAGGGAACTCCAATTGTGGGACCCGACATCCTTTAGGAATATAGCTAGAGACTTATCCATGCAAAGTTGGAGAGCAGGAGGATGCCATGTTGCAGGAGATATATATATATATATATATATATATATATATACACACACACGGGGAAATGTTTATTTCATTTCAGCAGGGCCAGGACACATTTAAGGTTGGTACAGCACATTTCTTGCACCAAGCTAAACTAGAAAGTGTCACAAGGGAGATTTGGCTGGATTTTCCTGTGGAACACAGTCCAGCCGGAGTACTGGACGGGCTGCTTAGTTGGTGAATGGGCGACACCTGATCTCATTATTGTACAGAGCACTCAGGGATGACATAACTCAGAAACAATTTGTGGTGTCGGCGGCCTGGGAATGGGAACTGGGCATGCCCATCCATAACCTGGTTTGGACAAGAGCTGCTGGGTTGGTGCAAACAATATCATACAACAATGGGTTTAAATTGCTCCTCTTCCAATTCCTACAACATATGTATGTAATGCCATATACACTAAATAAGACAGAGCCCACCAGGCAGAATGTGAGCACTGTGGGTAGGTTGGTGCCTCCTTTCTGCACTTGACCTGGGTATGTAGGCAGGTGCAGAGTTTTGGAAGTTGGTGCTTCCCTGCACAGAAAGGGGTACAGTTCTCCTGATCCCCAGGACTGCACAGGTCTGTCTGTTGGGTGGCCTGACCAGACACAAGGCTTATAAAATGCAGTATAAGCTTACTCAGCTGGCCCTATTGCTGGTGAAACAATGGGTAGCCATTGGTTGGCTCGAAAGAAGGGCACTGTCTTTTGACCTGCTGTTGAGGGATATGTAGGAGTAAGGGAGTGGCAGATGAAAGAGGCACACACAGATGAAAAGTTTGGGGAAGAGATTTCTCAGTGGGCCCAATTGCTGACTCAGTTCCTGGAGGCTGGTGACCGGGACTCTGACTCCAGCGGAGGCTCAAGCAGTGAAGGACAAGATTCATCACTATAGTTAGAACATCTTCGAGACAACAGATTGGGTATGATATTAGCATTAGATTGGTTAATGTTGGGGTTCATAATTACTGGCCCCGCCTTATCTGAGGTCCTGCAGGCCAATTCTTTATTGCAATTTCTAAAGTGTGCACACAGTCTCTACCTTTCCACATATCTCATTCAGACTGTCACTGTGAACAAAATGTTATTCAGGAGAATATTTATATGGTACAAAATTTAGCACTAATAAAATACAGTTTTTAAAAAAATGATAAAATGGCTATTCTTATTTTTGTTTCCCGCCTGTTAAAAGTGTTTGCAAATTTCAGTGTTAAAGCATCCAACAGTAAGTAACGCTTATAAACCAGTTTAGCATAAGCCTTCACTTTTCTATTGCTGTCCCTAAAGCGTGTCAGAATATTTTCTTGAAAGATTCATTGAATACCCTTATTTCAGGATTTTACATGCTGACACAGAAACCCAGAACTTACTACGTAAGGGTAAAGTTGGAAACTATCATTTAGGGCTTGTGGTCTGTGACTAGGCAAGGAAAGTGCAAAGTGCAGGGTTCTCTGGGTTCCTAATTCTTAGCTGATAGTATGCTTCATGGCCCTCCAGTTAAAGAAATGGACAGCCTTTAAAGTCAGAAATGAAGTAGTAATAATGCATCAGCACCTTAGATGTCTTGACCTGGTCATTGTTTCACCATATTGTAACTTTTCTGGTGTTATGGGGATGCAGTGAAATATAATTGCTTAGTGTTCTTGGGATGTAGTGAAGTGTGTTGGATTAGTTGATTTTCTGTCATAACTTTTTTTATTTATATCCTGTCCCAGCCATGCTCATGGGTACTGGAACTAAAACTTATTTGTAATCTCTAGAATTAACATTATGGAGATCGTAAGTTTAATTTAGGTGCAGACAGTACCTCAAAATTAAAGTCTCTTGTGCCTGGAAGTTTTCACAGGGACCATTCAGAATTGTTGCTGCCAGCTGTTTAGCTCTAGGAGCAATAGCATGCCCTGACAGTTTGTGCACTGTGAGGGGGCAAGGCGCAGTTCCCTAGTTGTGATACCACATCCTATTATCGGAATACAACAGTAAAATCCAGTATAGTTCAAGTAGAAGGTGTGCCTTCCCTGCAGGCTTATATAAGGGGCTCAAAAGTATCCTTGATACATAAAGCGGCTTATTGAAGAAGGCAGTGTTTCTCAAACAGTTGGTCAGATCACAAGCCAATTTTTGGTGGCACGCAAAAGTGCCTGCAATAAACAAAGATACCTTTACATTCTGGATTGATCTCTCACGTTTGCTTTGCTACAAAGACACAGGTCAAATGTCAGTCTACATATTCTGACTACCTTGCTTGAGTACTGGGAGTGTGAAAGGAAAGACTGTCAGGTGTCATTTTTTGTAACACACAACAATATGTAAATTCCTGTAAATGAAGTGCACACATCAGCAGATAAGAAATCAAAAAGTAAGTACTTTTTTGGAATTCTGAAATGTGGTAGATGTTGTGTCCTCCCCTACCTGGGTACACACCATTGAATACACAACACACAGAGCTATGTTTTACAGATCTTTATTCGTCTGCGTGTACCGAGAACTCAACATTCTAAACCTGCATTTACTTCACCATGTCCTAACACTTGTGTCATCACTCTACGGAGTCTTTCCGGAGCCAAAAGGGTTCCGTCATACAAACTCACATGACACTACATGACACTACATCTTCCCCTCTGCAAAAAAATAATAATTAAATAACATTTTTACAAAACATACAGAATAATAACTCTTCAATAAGCCTTCTTGGAGCTTTGATGACTCGCCCTGATAGTGTCTTCGGAAAGTGGGAACCAGCAATAGGAATGTCCATGATCTATTTTGGTAATGTAGGAGCAACAGTAGACTGGAGTTTTCTAGTTGTCTTTTCTGAACCAGTCTCTACACTGACATCAGTATTTGACAAGCATTGAGCCACATGTCTGAAATGTGAGGAGCCTCATATAATGGATTTCCCAGGATTCTGACCAGTCACTCTGTGTCATGGAAAGGCTCGGCATCAAATGAAGCATCAGATTTACGTCTTCTTGGCTGAAGTACAAGCACTCAATTTCCTCCTGTGAAACCAATGTCCTTTGCATGTCGTCTCTTTTCTGAATAGGCCTTCATTTTCTTTTTACAAACCAAGCCTTTTGTACGGGTCTCTTCATCAGTTCTTGAAGTTGTGTTGGTCCTCTGAGGTAACTTGGTAGTCATTGCTCTCCTGAACAACGTTTCAGGGCTTTTATCTGTGGTTGAGTGAGGAGTTGAACGATAAGCTCACACTTTCAGCAGTGGTATGATGACTCTATTTAAATGGTTCTGGTAAGCAGATGACTTTTCCTTGTATCTGATTTACTACTTTTTCAGGAGTTCCTTTACCCTTTTGACACCTGGTTGATCTCTGCCTCACAACGCTTCTGATTGCAGCATTATTGTCTAATTTGCTGTCGCTATTTGTTACCCTTTCAAAACCTGGTTGTATCTGCCTTCAGCAGTAGCGTTCTGTATACTCTATAGCTTTTTATTGGGTAGGAGCACAGTACATTTCTGTATGGCCTTGCTAGTAATTTCTTGACCAATTTTGCATAGACGTCTCAGTGAAGCTTTTCTTTATCGTCAAATGCTTCACACCGACTGGAGATGTGCTTTGACTCCACCTACACCAAACATCGATCTTTGGCAATTTGACAAAGGCACACGTGGCACACATAAGCAGTTTGTTGGGACCACTGCAATCTCTCTGGGAGAGCCTGTCGATCTTTGGCAATTTGACAAAGGCACACGTGGCACACATAAGCAGTTTGTTGGGACCACTGCAATCTCTCTGGGAGAGCCTGTCGATCTTTGTGTTACTTATTCCCTATCTCGTTGCCAGTTGCAGCACCCTCCCCAATCTGCGTACGTGCCAATGAATACACCACACACAGAACCATGTTTTACAAGTCTTTTCTCATCTGCATGTAACTTCAAACTCCACATTTTAAACCTGCATTCACTTCATCACATCCTAACATTTGCGTCATCACTCTATGGAGTCTTTCAGGAGCCAAAAGGGTTCTGTAATACAAACTCACACAACACTACATTAGAAACAAAGATTTTAATAGGAACAAAAAAAATCAAGACACTATACCTGGTGATGGTAGAATGAAAACGATTCACTTAACCCCAGCTTCCATGCATTATCATCTGTTTGTAATATAGTTAGTAAAACTGTATGGCTGTACAAATTTAGTGGATATTTCAATGGGAAATGTGCTGTCTGTAAATGTGTTACCACAGGATGCTTTAGTCACATTTAAAAATCGCCTACCTCATGTCCTTCAAAGCTAGGTGGGTCACAAAAGTTTGCTGTTCTGAAATTTGGGTCTTGGTTCTAAAACATTTCAGAAGCACTGGAATAAGGGAAACAATAGGCTTCTGCTCTATTATTTGAAATTATATTGTGGATACTGAGGGGCTGATTTACCAAGGCCTCACATTGTTGCGCTTTGATGTGTGAAAGGGAGAGGACAAGAATGCACCATATTAAACATTATATAATGCATTCCTGTCCTCTCCTTGTGCTGGTGCCCAATGTGTTGCCTTGCACCAATGCAGGAACCATTGCACCATGGTACAAGAGTGCCTGTGTTGCAGGCAGAATTGTTTTTGTGCAGGGTTACCTTCATGCACAAAAACAACCCTCAGAGGCATTTTCCTCATTCTAAGTGATGGAAAGAGGAAATAATAAGGAGAAATAAAGATATTTCTCCTTGTTACACTTCTGGTGGGAAGGCGTATAATTCTGATGCATTCACAGGTCTACCAGTGTTGATGAATCTGAGAATGTATCAAGATACATAGGTGGATACTTGGGAGCACCCACACTGCACCTATGTAACGCCCCCACCATGCAGTGTAACGCAAGGCAGTGACTTGCGCTGCCTTGCATACACCAGATTTACTGGGTGACCTTGCCTGGGCAGTGTCTTTTTCATGCAAGGGGTTTCCTTGAGCATTAGAACGGGGCCATGATTAAAATTTCTCCCTCCACAATCTTATGATGTCTGGACTAGTTTACAGAGGATATAGATTTGCTCCACTGCCAATCAAAAAATCTAAATTTGGGCACAATACAGTTCCATACCTCAGCAATTTCTATCCATACGGCAAGAAAAGAAACTAATGTTGGCCCTTTTTTGTGCCATAGTAAAATAACACTGTCCACTTCTTACCCCTATTGAAAGTTAAGCAAGGGCTCAAAAAGGTAACCATTCTTAACAGCCAAGAGGTCCTTCCATATCATATGCACTGGTCGATGGAAATACTACAAGGCTTTTCAATACTGTGGATTGACTGTGAGAGGATATCTTCAGCTGTATGCCCTCTCTGAGGGTAAAACGAGTTTAACTTTGTGTAGCTCTGAGATATGTCAAATTGTTGACATGGAGCATTACCTGGCCCCTGACTAATTTCAGGCATATGGACTGGCAAGTCTACATCATTTAGTTCAGCAAAATATATATTCAAAAGACACGGCTAGTTTATTTTTGTTTCCCGCCTGCTAAAAGCAACTTTAGCAGAGTATTTGGTGTCCTAATTCAATTGGTTAAGAACAGTGGTGGTAATTACAACCCTGGCGGTCGGTGTAAAGTGCGGTAAAACCGCTAACAGGCCGGTGGAAAAAAAAATGGAATCACGAACGTGGCAGAAACTGCCAACATAGACAGCCACTTTAACACTCCGACCACCACGGCCGTACAAACAAACACTGCAGCAGTAACGGCAAACAGACAGGTGGAACACAATGTACAGCCCACAGTATTACAACAGTCCAATCCGCCACCTTTTCCGAGGCGGATTCACCGCAAACAAAAACAGGGCGGAAACAGGACTTGGAAGGGAAAACGCTCACCTCTACACACCCCACGAGGAACCAGGACGCCTTGGAACCAGAACTCCAGATACTCCCTGCCTTTGTCTTCCTGCTCCTCTACCAGGAGCATGAACGCCGGCGGCAAAGACCACAGTGAGTACTGCACCTACGACACAGGGGAGGGAAAACAGAGTGACACACACACGCAACACCCCCACCTCCACCCCCACCCTCACCCAATACAACACACACACTAATACATCATGATGCATTACAGTTACACCCCCCAAACACCCCGGAAGAATGCAAAGACAAAAGGAAATGATTTGAACGTTTGTAATCAATTAAAATCCAGTACTCAAAAAATATATATACACTATAAACAATTATATACACCAAGAATACAAGTCCAGTGTATTGCACCATAAAAGTCCTTGGACCACTGGGCCCAAAATGCATGGGCGAGGCCCACACAAGATACCCAATCGAAACGGAGAGAACACTGCTGGGGCTTCAGATAGAAATACAACAGGCACCTCAGGGGGAAAGGAAGGGGGGGCGCCTCAGCCGGATGAGTGCACAACGCCAGATCCACGAGGGGGCGCCATGCCCACTGCTTTATCCTGGGAAGTGCAAAGCCACAGTCTCACAAGTCTCTCCAGTGGGTAGTTTGCCCACTGCTTTATCCTGGGGAGTGCAAAGCCACAGTCTCACAAGTCTCTCCAGTGGGTGGTTTGCCCACTGCTTCATCCTGGGGAGTGCAAAGCCACAGTCTCACAAGTCTCTCCAGTGAGTGGTTTGCCCACTGCTTCATCCTGGAGAATGCAAAACCACAGTCTCACAAGTCTCTCCAGTGGGTGGTTTGCCCACTGCTTTATCCTGGGGAGTGCAAAGCCACAGTCTCACAAGTCTCTTCAGTGGGTGGTTTGCCCACTGCTTTATTCTGGGGAGTGCAAAACCACAGTCTCTCTAGTGGATAACAGTTTCCACTGGTTCTGGAGGGGGGTTTGTGCCCAGAGTGCTTCATCCTGCCAAGGACAGAGGGAGTGGATGTGAATCTCCACTGGTTCTGGATGGGGCCTTGTGCCCAGAGTGCTTCATCCTGCCAAGGACAGAGGTAGTGGATGTGAATCTCCATTGGTTCTGGAGGGGGCTTTGTGCCCAGAGTGCTTCATCCTGCCAAGGACAGAGGTAGTGGATGTGAATCTCCACTGGTTCTTGAGGGCACTTTGTACCCAGAGTGCTTCATCCTGCCAAGGACTGAGGTAGTAAATGTGAATCTCCACTGGTTCCGGAGGGGGCTTTGTGCCTAGAGTGCTTCTTCCTGCTCGTGGCTGCCTCAGTAGCGTCGGAGCTGTCGGCGCTCATTGGCCTGCGGTGCTGGTGGCGGCGGTGTCCTTGGTAGCGGTGCTGGTGGCGGCGGTGTCCTGTGAAGCGGTGCTTGTGGCGGCGGTGTCCTTGTCAGTGGTGCTGGTGGCGGCGGTGTCCTGTGAAGCGGTGCTTGTGGCGGCGGTGTCCTGTGAAGCGGTGCTTGTGGTGGCGGTGTCCTTGGCAGCGGTGCTGGTGGCGGCGGTGTCCTGTGAAGCAGTGCTTGTGGCGGGCGTGTCCTTGGCAGCGGTGCTTGTGGCGGCGGTGTCCTGTAAAGCAGTGCTGATGGCGGCAGTGTCCTTGGCAGCGGTGCTGGTGGCAGCGGTGTCCTGTGAAGCGGTGCTTGTGGCGGGCGTGTCCTTGGCAGCGGTGCTTGTGGCGGCGGTGTCCTGTGAAGCAGTGCTGATGGCGGCAGTGTCCTTGGCAGTGGTGCTGGTGGCGGTCTTGTCCGCTGTGCAGGTTTTCGGCGACTTGCCTGTCTTTCTATGCCCCTTCCCCACCTTGGATGGTGGCGCGGCTGTCTTCCCACTCCCAACTGTACTCCTGGGAGAGGCTTTGGTGGTAGATGTTTTGCCTTTCTCCCGCCGGGCAGTGGCCAACTTTTTATGCTTCTGAGGTGGGGGACTGTCCGTGGTCTGGCTCCTTGGCACACTGGCTGCCCTGCTGCTTGGTGCACTCCAGAAGCTGGTTACTGCTGGCACCACTGTTCCCGGTGATGTTGTGGCTGAGGTGCTGGGTTAGGACCTGGAAAGGCGGGCCCTAGGGGACTGAAGGGGTGGGGGAGGTGAGGGGAAGAGGTCAAGGTTGGACAGGAAAAGTTTTTGGACACACTGGGACGGGTAGATGGTGGGGGTTTGGGAGTGGAGGAAGAGGTAGTGGTTGTAGGAAGTGTACGTTTGCTGACTTTGGGTGAAGGTGCATGGGCTGGAGGCTGTTGTGAGGTGGATGGCTGTTGGGTGGGTGTGTGGCTGCGTTTGTATACCTTGGGAGGTGGGCTTACAGACACACTGGGAGAGGACACAGGGGATGTGTGAATGGTAGTGGGGGTGGTGAGTGCAAGTGAGCGTGGTGTGGTGATGGGTGTGCTTGTGATGGACGTAGTGGCTGAAGATGTGGTGCATGCAGGTGTGAGTGGAGACGAGACAGGGAGGGAGGAGGGAGATGAGGAGGAGGGGGACACAGTGGAGGCAGTGGATGTTGGTATGTGT
The DNA here is from genome assembly GCF_031143425.1 of Pleurodeles waltl. Classification (NCBI taxonomy): domain Eukaryota; kingdom Metazoa; phylum Chordata; class Amphibia; order Caudata; family Salamandridae; genus Pleurodeles; species Pleurodeles waltl. Next base: position 681,429,459 of record NC_090449.1, on the reverse strand, counting down.
GCATGGGTATGATGCTTGTGTGAGTGCCTGTGGGATGTGTGGTGCTTATGTTTGCCAGAGCTTCCCTTGTGTGTTGAGGTGGGTGCATGCTGGTCTGATGGTGTGCTTGGGATACGCTGAGGTACAGGTGTTTGGGTCTGGGTGGAGGAAGTTGGAGGGGGAGGCTGGACACAGGGACAATGGCTGTCATCAGTGCTGAGGCCAGAGTCTGAAAAGCTCGCTGTTGGGCTGCCTGACCAGAATTAATGCCCTCTAGTGCATTGGTCTGTTGCAACTGCCTCTCTACACCCTGGATGGCATTCAAAAGGGTAGACTGCCCAACAGTGAGGGACCTGAGGAGGTCAGTGGCCTCCTCATTACAGGGGCAGGGGCTGAGGTGCCTGGGGCGAAGGAGATGCCCACCCTCCTGGGTGAGCGACCACGGGGCACACGCTGAGGGGCTGCGGGGAGGGCGGTGCTGGTAGGGGGGGTGGCGGATGTTCCTGTAGATGCGGGGGCACAGATGTTGCCGCCACCACAAGGGAGCTCCCATCAGAGGACGAGTCCGTGTCGCTGGTCTCAGCTCCTGTCCCCGCCGTGGAGCTCCCCTCGCCCTCCGTCCCACTGGTGAATTCTGACTCCGTAGTGTCGCCCTCCAGGGCCATGTGGGATGCAGCTCCCTCATGCTCCGGTGTCACCGCTCCTCCGCCTGATGATGCTAATGCACACAAGAACAGGGGGCCCAAAAAAAGGGGGGAAGACAGAAGAAAGACATGTTGAGTGCATGCATTACTGCCACCATTGGCGGAAGCGACAGACACAGAAGCCCCCTGCACTACGCCGCGCTCTTGGGCTCCACTGTTCAATTCCTGGGAAATGGCCTACAAGGCTATGGACGACATCTGCACACATAGATGACACAGGGGCATGAATAGCTGTACTTGGCACTCTACAGAGGTGGGGTGCCACATAGCCTGCCTTACGGAGGGGCCTTGCCTACGGAACTCGCCCTGGCCTAGGGAAACCCACAGCCCACCTCCCCCACCCAGACACCTCGTAATGCGTGCAAAGTCAGCTGAATGAGAGTGTACTCACCCCCTTGCGTCTGCTGTGATGCCCTCAAGCACCCAACCAACTCCGGGTAGGCCACCGCCAGGATCCTGAACATCAGGGGGGTCATGGTGCGACGGGCACCCCTCCCACGTTGGGAGGCCATCCCTAGCTGAGCCTCCGCCATCTTCTTGCTCCAGCGGCGAATGTCCTCCCATCTTTTACGGTAGTGGGTGCTCCGTCTGTCGTAGACCCCCAGGGTCCGGACGTCCTTGGCGATGGCACGCCAAATATCTTTCTTCTGGTGGGCGCTGACCTACATGAAATGTACAGGGGAAAAAGAGAAGTTATTGCCAACTGCACCCTCAAACTGATTGGCCCCCATCCCTACCCTTGCCATGTGGCACATGCATGCCCCGTCCTTCATGCACGCAGCACTCTGCCCCCTTCCTTCTTACATCCACCCCTCTCCACACAGGCATAGCCCATACAACATGCTCCCTGTGTACTTACCTGTTTGTCTGGAGGACCGTAGAGTAGCTTGTACTGGGGCAGGACCCCATCAACGAATTTTTCCAACTCCTCCGATGTGAAGGCAGGGGCCCTTTCCCCAGACACTCGAGCCATTGTCTCTTCCAGACTGAGGTCACAGCAGCACTTGCAGCGTAGGACCGCTGGTGGACCTGTCGACAATGGAGGAGCGACATTTGATTATCACATACAGGCTTGACCGTGCCACAATCCAGGAACTGTGTACCCAGTTGGAGCCAGACCTGATGTCCGCAATCCGCCATCCCACAGGAATCCCCCCTCAAGTGCAGGTGCTGTCAGTGCTCCATTTCCTTGCAAGTGGCTCATTTCAAACAACTGTGGCCATGGCATCAGGGATTTCCCAGCCTATGTTTTCCAATGTATTGTCCAGAGTGTTTTCTGCCCTTCTCAAACACATGGGGAGCTACATCGTTTTCCCTCAGGTGGAGGATTTGCCTACAGTGAAAGGTGACTTCTATGCCCTGGGACATATCCCCAACATTATAGGTGCCATTGATGGGACACATGTGGCTTTGGTCCCCCCCCACAGGAGTGAACAGGTGTACAGAAACCGGAAGAGTTATCATTCGATGAATGCACAGATGGTATGTTTGGCAGACCAGTACATCTCCCATGTGAATGCCATGTTCCCTGGCTCAGTGCATGACGCCTACATCCTGCGGAATAGCAGCATCCCTTATGTGATGGGGCAACTCCAGAGGCACTGTGTGTGGCTATTAGGTGAGCACCTGGAAGCAAGTCTTTGGGAATGGTTGTCTGGGTCTGGGGATATCCTTACAGGTTAGTGTGTGTCTGACAGTTGTCCCTCACCATTTGCAGGTGACTCTGGTTACCCCAACACCTGTCATGGCTACTGACCCCAGTGAGGAATCCCAGGACAAGGGCAGAGGAACGCTACAATGAGGCCCCTGGGCGAACTAGGAGGGTAATCGAGCGGACCTTCGGCCTCCTGAAGGCCAGGTTCAGGTGCCTCCATCTGACAGGTGGATCCCTATTCTACTCACCAAAGAAGGTGTGCCAGATCATCGTGGCCTGCTGTATGCTTCACAACATGGCTTTGCGACAACAGGTGCCTTTTCTGCAGGAGGATGGTCCAGATGGTGGTGTTGTGGCAGCTGTGGAGCCTGTGGACAGTGAAGACGAGGAAGCAGAGGAAGAAGACATGCACAACAGGGACTCAGTGATCCTGAAATATTTCCAGTGAGACACAGGTAAGAATACAAACCTGCCTACTACATCTACTTTAACACTACTACCTCTCTACTGTCTGTCATTTTCACCCAGTGTATGGTCACTGAGTTGTCACTTTCCCTTACGATTTCACAGATGTGGGTCCCACTGTGTGACATCTGCTTAAATTCCTCATGGACTAGAGCTGAGTGACATAGGTATGTTGACATTACTATTTAAAAAGCATTTTGTCACAGTAATTGCTAATGCACTATTTCGAAATCACAGACAGACTCCAGATCGTTTTGTGCTTTAGGTGTGTTTATTTAAGTGCTCAATATTGGAGGGGGTAGTGAAATGGTGAGGGGTGATGACGGAGGAATGTCCATGGCAGAGTCCAGTCTATTAGTCTCACAGGTGCATTGCCCGTTTGGGCATAGGAAGTGGAGCTGGGGCAGTTAAAGTATGGACAGGGTGACAAAGTGGGACAGTAGGATGACAATCAGGGTGGTCTCATTTCTTGGCGGGGGTCTTGGCATCATGCTCTGTCTTTGTCCTGGATCTCAGGGACCGTTTGCGGGGTGGTTCTCCCTCTGCAGGGGGTGGGGTGCTGGTGTGGTGGTCCTGTGGCGGGGCGTCCTGTCCACTAGCGCCCGCGGAGGTGGTGGGCAGTTCATCATCCATGCTATTGTCAGGGGCCCCTTGTAGTGCCACAGCGTCCCTCCTGGTGTTCACAAGTTCCTTCAGCACCCCTACGATGGTGCCCAGGGTGGAGCTGATGGTTCTGAGTTCCTCCCTGAAGCCCATATACTGTTCCTCCTGCAGGCGCTGGGTCTCCTGAAACTTGGCCAGTACTGTTGCCATCGTCTCCTGGGAGTGGCAGTAGGCTCCCATGATGGAGGAGAGTGCCTCGTGGAGAGTGGGTACCCTTGGCCTGTCCGCCCCCTGTCGCACAGCAGCCCTCCCACTTCCCCTGTGTTCCTGGGCCTCCGTCCCCTGGACCGTGTGCCCACTACCACTGCCCCCAGGTCCCTGTTGCTGGTGGGGTGGTGGGTTATCCTGGGTTCCCTGTAGTGGTGGACACACAGCTGATTGACGTGTCCTGGGGACGGAGGTATGGGCCCGCCGGGTAGGTGCTATGCTGGTGTTTCCAGAGGGTGGAAGGTCTGTAGTGGCCTGTGCCTGTGTGATGGGAACCGACTGTCCCGAGGTCCCCGATGGGCTGAGCTGGTCATTTAGATCCAGTTGGACAGAGCTGCTGTCATCACTGTGGGACTCTTCTGTTGGTGGTGTGGACATGTGTGGACCCTCCTGTCTGATGACGTTGGGTAGGGGTCCTGCAGGGGTATAAAAGGATGGTTATTACATCTGTGTGTGTCATGGTGTGCAACGGAGGGTGACCGTGTACCCCAGTGCTTGCATTCCTGTGTGGGACCTTGTGTGATGATGGTTTAGGGGGTTGTATGGGTATGTGCAGTGTGCATGCTTTAGTGATGGGTGTCCATGCTTTGTTGTTGCATGCAGGGCTTGGTGTTGGGATGGGTGGTTTGTGATGTTGGGACATATGTGAGGAGTTGGGGTGCTGGGGGTGAAGGTGGGGGCTTGTGATAGCATGCAGGTAGGGTGGGGGGTGTAATTATTGAGATTTGACTTACCAGAGTCCATTCCTCCAGCTACTCCTGCGAGGCCCTCAGGATGCAGAATCGCCATGACCTGCTCCTCCCATGTTGTTAGTTGTGGGGGAGGAGGTGGGGGTCCGCCACCAGTCCGCTGAACCGCCAGGTGGTGTCTTGAGACCACGGAGCGCACTTTCCCCCGTAGGTTGTTCCACCTCTTCCTGATGTCCTCCCGATTTCTTGGGTGCTGTCCCACTGCGTTGACCCTGTCCACGATTCTTCGCCAGAGCTCCATCTTCCTTGCAATGGAGGTGTGCTGCACCTGTGATCCAAATAGCTGTGGGTCTACCCGGACGAGTTGCCTTGCCAAAGGGGGGTGTAGGTGATGTGTGGGGGGGAGTGTGTGGTGATAAGTGTGGTGATATGTAGTGGTGTGTTGTGTGAGGTACGTGGAAGTTGTGTGGGTAATGGTGTTGTGTGCCTGTGGATGCTAGTTTGTTGATGGTGGTGTCTCTCTCTGGCCTTCTCTCGGTGATTCTGGTCATGGGGGTTTGTGGGTGATGTGGGTGTGTGTTTTATATTGTAATGGGTGTGTAGGAGTGGTGTGTGTATGTGTATCAGGTGTGTGTATTTGGAATTGTCCAATGTGGTGGTGTTTTGTATATGTGTGTGTAATTTGAGCGCGGCGGTGTGTACCGCCAATGGAATACCGCGGTTGAAGGACCGCTGCGTGGATTCGTGTGTCGTGATATTGTGGGCGTATTTCTGTTGGCGTGACGGTGGAGGTTTTGTTTTCGCCAGTTTATCACTGACCTTTGGTGTGGCGGACTTGTGTGGGTGTCTGAATTTTGGCGGATTCCGAAATGTGGGTCATAGTAGCTGTGGCGGATTTCCGCGGGGGTGTGTTGGCGGTCTTCTGCATGGCGGTAAGTGGCTTTTACCGCCAATGTTGTAATGACCACCTTAGTTTGAGTTTTCTGGACCAAGTTATTAATCGCTTGACCATCCTTTAGACCTAATCAAACTTGTGCTTGGTGTGCTGTGTTTTGAATATTAAACATTGATGAACCTTACTAATTGCATTTGTTGATCCTTACTAATGGTAGAGTTGTGTGCCAAGCGCTACGAATATTGTTGAACTTGCCACTTGAACTTTCCAATCGAAGTGCTGAGAACATTGATGGGCCCTGAACACATGGGTGAAATGTTATTTAAGTGCTTGACAAATGTTTGAGACAGACGCCAGTTGAATAGGCACTCCAGAGGGTCCATGTGGCATTTACTGTTTTGTTTATCATTATACTATTGTTTTGCCTATGACATTGGACGCAGAGTTGGTTCAGATATGCTATTAATGTGTCCTGATTACTAGGGGACTGAGCAGGGTGTGTATACTATATGATACTGTGTGTGCCATGATCCTGTTGAACAGTTCCCTGAATGTTGATGCTTAACTTATGTGAACAACGACCTGGGTGAGAGTGAATCATCCCAATGCAGATCAGAACACCTGAACATGTGAAGAGGAGATAAATAAGACTTTCCTGTCAAGGTGTCAGTTGATTACATAAACATTATTGTTTTATCTAGCGGTCTAGATTTTCCCAGTATGTGCAACACTAATTTCTATGCCTCATGTCCTTCAAAACTAGAAAACACAGCTAGACGGAACAATGCCAACAGCCTTTGCACTCCCAAGGAGTCGGTGTGCCCGGCTGGAGCAGGCGGCAAGGTGTAGCAGTGTCTCTCTCCTCTCTCTTCCAATTCCCCTTCGGTTTCAGAACCCTTGACAAGGCTGCAGTGATAAGACTGGTAGTGTCAAGGGGTGTCCAGGAAAGTCAGAGGAGCATTTGTTGCCCCTGAAGATGTCCTGCTTTTCAGGTGAGTGACCACAACATAAAGCCAAGCCACAACATACAGAGCTGCCTGGGCGATGGATTCCCCTGTAGGAGCATTAAGGGTTTATTGCAGGCCCTACAGGCTGATCAGAAAGCCCTCTCCTTGCAGGACTTAACTAGGGCGTTAGAAGGGTAACAACAGGAAGTGGCATCCCTTAAACATGAGAATCAGGAGTTGCAACGTGAGTTGCAATGCTATAAACCAAGGATATGTTGCTCCATGATTTTGACCAGTTCAAAAGGCCATGTGTAAGCTGTTTGCCAAACATATGTTGGTGCAAGCCAGTGATAATGAGTTGCAAAGCTTATATCAGGGGAACAAAGATTTGCTGTCCTACATCACCATTTCCAATTGGCAGTTCACCGAAACCGGGTGGCCTGGGAAAAAGTAGACTTTTACCAAGGAATCCAAGACGATCTTAAAGATGTCCAGGACCAAATCATGGAACCTCTCACCACCAAGTGCTTGGATTTCATTGATCTAGTTGTGTGGTGGGACAACCGCCTGGGTGAGTGAAAAGGTGAGAACTCCTAGGGGAATATGCATGCACAACACAACAGAGCTACTGCAAATCAGCGGCAAGCGGGGACCCCTGTTAAAAGAGGAAGAATCCTTCAGGCAGAAGTTGAAACTCTGCCTATACTGCCGTAAGGTTGGGCATTTCGCCTGAGAGTGTACAAATAGCCTGGTTCCCCCAAAATGGCAATTAGAGTAGTAACAGGGCCCAACCTTCCTAGTTCAGAGCAGAAGGTAAACTGCTGAGCTCGATAATGACGGAGACCGCCTTAACGAGCAGACCAACACACGCAGTCTCGCATCTCTTGGCAAACACCACAAATCCTATACCTCAGCATCTGATTCTCATAGTGACGTTAGTGCTGTCTCCTCAGGTACGCAAGATCATCCCCATATTACTTAACTCTGGGGAGATGGACAAATTTGTGGACTTGAGTCTTGCCAAGACAACAGGTATCACGACTGTCCGCAAGGACAACCCTGAACCGTTCAGAGCTGCGGATGGTTCTGAGTTATCATCCGGGCTCATTGCTTACCAGACCTTACCTTTGACCATGAAATATATGCCAACACCCACACCGTGCAAATCTGATTCAACCTCATAGACACCCCAGTGTTCAGGGCATTTTTGGATATCCTCTGGCTGCAATTGCACAACTCAAAAATGGACTGGGTAGCCAGGAAAGTTACATTGGATTCAAAACATTTTGGTACTCCTGTTATCAGGAAACATCACAGCTGGTAATACCCCTGCATTGCACATCCACACAGATAGCAATGGTTCTGACAACTCTGGCTACAGCAGAACCTCCCTGGGACTTTCATGGTGTTTTAAACGTATAGCAGGCCACTCGGTTACCACCTCATAGGTCTTATGACCATTGCATAGACTTAAGCCCTGGGGGAGGGTGTGTGCCTTCTCCAAACCTGAGAACTGGTATCTCTGAGAATATCTTGATAACTTTTTGGCTAGGGTCTTCAATTCAATAAATCTTTATTCAATCTTTGAAAAAATACCATAAAAGTGCAGAATAGAAACAATGCAAAACAGCGTCATAAAATTAAGATAAGACAACATAATTAAGGTTAAAGATGACTAGGCAAGGCATCATATTATATATTGTTTGATTAATATAAAATCACAATACAACTGCCAAGCATTTCCATTAACTGCCATCAGAAAAACACATCCCTTAAAACACTTAAAATCAGTTATCCCTCCATGGACTTTCTGCTGCAGATTGAAGCTTTTTTTTTAAAAAGAGACATTAAAACAAATCTGCTGATACCTAGCAACTGTAAATATAATAGGACTTCCCAACACTTTTTAAAAGCCAGAGGTTTCACAATGTGCTTAAGATAGAGATAAAAAAATACTGTAAAATTTACATAAGGAAGCAAGATACAGCAAGGGTGAAATACTGCCATCCCATCACATGGACAAGGGGGCACTTTGGAGTCCCACACCTTATCCCCCTCAGGGAAGCACAGGGAGTGACACACTGTGCCTGTGACTCCTGCGAAATATTTTCAAGTGGATCCCCTCTGACATGAGGAAGCCAGTCACCCACGCACTCATCACTAGCAAACTGGATCAAGGCAACGCACTCAATGCCGGCATCTACAAGAAACTACAATCAAGACTACAAAGAATCCAGAATGCAGCAGCCAGACTCTACTCGCACCTCAGAGACCTACACTGGTTCCCAGTCAACAAGTGTATCACATACAAGCTCCTGATCCACACCTACAATGCACTACAGAGCATAGGGCTGGCATACATCAACCACCACCTCGCCTTCTTGGTACCCAACAGACATCTCTGTTGTTCCCAGCTCGCCCTTGCAGCCACTCCCAAGCACCAGAAAAGCAAAGCAGGAGGAAGATCCTTCTCTTACCTTGCAGCCTGGACATTTAACACGCTACCTCTCAAGCTCAGGCAGAACGCATCACTGAAGCAGTTCAGGAAAGACCTCAAGACCTGTCTCTCTATTGAGCAGAATGCCCACAAATAGCACCTTGAGACCCTACTAGTGATTATCCGTGCTTTAAAAATCAGGCCAAAAAATCAGCCAACAGGCTGGTGGTACATACCGTCACATTATGACATTGGACCCACTGCCATGGCGGTAACAGGTGCCGGGCTGGAGATAACAATCTCCAACCCGGCGGCCGCTACTGTCCCGCCAGCGGCATTATGACCCTGCCTACCACCATGGTTTCCTTGGTGTTCGTAACGGCACGAAAGCTATGGTGGTAGGCCCTACAAGTGACAGGGAATTCCTTCCCTGTCACTGGTAGGAGGCACACCCACCCCCCAACACTCCCCAGGCAACCCCTACCCACACTCCATCCACGCTCCCCCTTCCAATCCTCCCGCCCATGCATGCACACTCGCAGGCACACACCACGCATTCACACACTCACTCACACAGGCAAACAAGCATTCATACACACATTCATCCATTCAGTCACACACACATCCGTACACACATCCAAACATATATGCAGACACGCATTGCAATTTCCATTCATTCATGCATTCTCACACATGCACTCACACACGCAAGCAACACTACACAATCATTTGCATACACACACACACTCACACATTTATGCACATACCCCCACACACAACACCCCTTCCCCTGTCGGAAACCCGACTTACCTAAATCCAGGGGATCTTTTGGCAGGGGACGAGACAGGGTGCTGCTACCGTCAGCAGCATCCTGCCAGCAGAACACCACCAGGCCGTATTATTTTTTATAATACAGCTAGCGGGGGTCTACTGGCGTGGCGCTGCCGTTGATAGCAGCGCCACCTTAACACCGTCTGCCAGCTTGGCCACAGCCACATTTCCACCCTTCTTGTGGCGGAAATCTGACTGTGGTCATATTATGGCGAATGGATGTTAGCTGCGGCGACAGTCTTCTGGCGCCCGTTGCTGTGGCGGTAGGCAGCACTTACCACCAAAGTTATAATATGGGCCAGAATGTTGTTGTCATTGGCCCACTCCTTAAGATGAATAAAAACAACCCTTCCCAGCATTTTCATGGAGCTATCAATAGGAAGATAGGCCTATAACATGTAGGAGATCCACAGTCCCCTTTTTTAAAGATGTGCTTGTGGTGGAGAGGATCCAAGACTCCAGGATCCGGGTGCACAAAGAGTTATTAAATACATTTGCCAACAGGGGAGACCAGAAGTCAAGATTACATTTAAAAAAGTTCATACGAATCCTGTCAGGGCCAGAAGCTTAACCATTTGAGCTGGATTTAACAGCGTTCTCAACTTCCTGGAGAGAGACTTGAAAAGTTGGGGAGTGCGCTAGAAGTACCAGTATCCTGTGCTTGCATGCTATATCTTCGGTCATGTGATAGATGGAAGTAAAAAGCTTGACCCATTCCTGACTGTGGATGTTACCCATCAGAAGTTTGTTTGGGGGATCATCTCGCTGACAAAGGTGGTTAACTATGTCCCAGAACACCTTGAGGCAATTGCGAGTGGCTGCAAGCTCAAGAGTTTCCCAATCCCTTTTAAACAGGGTGTGCATCCTCTCCTAAAGAGCAAGCGTATAAACCTGCTTCACGCCTCTAACAGCCCCAGCATCTCTGGAAGTTCTGGACAGAGCCTTCCTTGGATGGTGGCTAGCCGCAGAGCAGCTAACATTAAACCAGTGGGGATGCTCAGACACAGAGATTGCTGGTTTCAACAGATGGCCCTCAATGGCATCACATAACAACTGAAAACACTCTCCAAGAGTTTCCCCTGAAGCACTACTTAAACAACCCATAAAGGCGGACAGATACTTTTGGAGTAAAGAGCCCAGTGTGGCCACAGGATCCTTAAGAAACCACACCACTCTTAGCCCATCCCTGGAATGTTTATTAATGCTGTCACTCTTTGGAGGTGGGTTATTTCTACACAAAGGGAAGGCCCCAACAATTGAAAGGGCATTCAACTACCTCCCCAGCAAGACACCACTGTAACAATTGCCTACATGTGAATATGTAATCTGTTACAGATGCCCGCCCACCTCCATTATGTGTAGGCTTACGTGGCCCGTGCCTGAAAAGTACTCCAGAACATCCACTAGGTCCAGCATAGTAATCGATCTCTTCAGCTCCTGCCCCCTGGGGCCCAAGCTGCTGAAATCACACAACCTATCTCCCCCAGCCCATCCCCCAGTTTAGCATTAAAATAGACACATAACAGGAGCTACGACTGCAAAGCTTGCCCTCCGTAGTTCAAGACCTATAATAAATTCAAAAAGGTCCTCAAACGGACTACAGAAGGAACTCGAGATAATCATTATTATAAAAATTGACCAAATTAAAAATGAAAAGCACTGTGCTTATCTTTTATACGCAAAGCTTGAAATTATTGTCTAGTTGTATCAACAATTGAAACCTCAACCCTAAGATTCCTCTTAACCCAGATAGCGAGGCCTCCCCAAGCACTCCCATGCGAGGAAGCCACCACAGGAGTTGACTAACATGAGAAGCCCTTTCACACAATAGAGAAGCTCGGGATTCATGACTTTATCTTGGAGAAAAGATTAGTGGGAGGTATTCCATCAGGAGCCAATCCCTTGCCCCAGGCTACACCCTCCGCAAAGACTTCTGAATGCCCATTAACAGACAAAGAAGATGACTGCATATGAATTACTTCTGGAGAGCCCTGCAAGGGTAAGGAAAAAACAAATTTGGGTATGTCGAGGTTACAGCTTTATGACTTGTAGCCTACTCCAAAGGGCAAAATGGCAATAAGAAGGGCACCCAAAACCACAAACTTTAGAACACTTCTGGAAACCAATAGGAACCTCTGCCTGGAGAAGAGCTGAAGAGCTGAGGAAGGAGAGCTGCCCTGCCTGACGCTGTACTTTGTGGATCTATCCTGCGGTTGCTGCTTCTGCCTGTGATAGAGGACAAAGACTGGACTTTGTGAGCCTTTCTTTGTGTGAAGAACTCTACAAGGTATTGAATTAGAGCTTGCCTCCTGTTGTTTGAAACCTCAGGGACAGCAAAGACTTCCCTCTGCCAGCACCTGGAACCTCTGCTGAGACTTCTACTCTGCCAAGTGGTGTCCATCCAGTTCCTGAGACCCTGAAAGGAGAAGCTGGCAGAACAAGAGTGAGAAATCCACGCACCGACCGATGTGAAGGGGAAAAGATCGGCGTAACTCTGATCCGCGGCTGAAAAATTGATGCGCCGCCGGCTTCATGACTGAAAATCGACCCCCGCCTGCAACGCCACTGAAAAATCGACGCAAGTGGCTGGAAAAACGACGCTCAGCATCGCTGACGGAGGCTGGTTAGATCGCAACCTGCGCTGCAGTGGTTCTCGGATAATCTTGTGGCAGGATTTCCCACGCATACATCGCTGGGTGTGTAAAAACGACGCAAGGCCTGCCCAGACCCAAGAGTGCAGTTCGAATCAACGTATTGCTTCCCTGTAGAGAGAAGAAACGATGCACGCCGACTCGACTAAAGGAGAAACGACACACGGTCTCGCTCGTGAGAAATATCAACGCATCGCAAGCCCTTTTTGATGCACCCTCTCCCATGCGGGGTTATTTTTGATGCACCCAGGTACATTTCCACGGTAACAGCATTAGAGTTGTGTTTAAAATTACATGAAGGCTCTTCTTGGTTTTTAATTGATAACTTGACTTGTGTATTGTGGATTTTTGTCATTTTGGTCGTGTTTTGTTTAGATAAATATTCTCTATTGTTCTAAACCTGTGTTGTGTCATTTTGTAATCTTTTCATTGAGTTACTGTGGGTGTTGGTACAAATACTTTACGCCTAGGACTCTGAAGTTAATCTGCTGCTCGTGCAAAGCTACCAAGCGGGTCAGCGGGGGTTAGCTGAGTGTGATTCGCTTTTACCCCGACTAGAGTGCTTGGACAGGGGAGCAACCTGACTGCCAACCAAAGACCCCATTTTCAACAGTTCATCTATGGGATGCATTGGTCTTCCATTTCTCTGTTCCCATTGAAGCCCAGTGTTTGAGGAGGTTTGTGATTCAAGTTTGGAGGTCTTGTCTATAAAAAAGGAAAGCAGTACAATGTTGGTGTTCCTAGCCACAACACAGCCCTTGAACCCCAGAGTAAGAATTCTTTTGGCTAACACTGGGTATCTAAGATTAATAATAACGCAGTCCCCTTGAATTGTCTTAGTGTAGGATGCAATCCATGCCACACAATGCACCATCAAAATGTTCTGGTGATCCTGAAGATCAAATCTGGAATGTCTGGCAAGCCAGCGACACACCTTATTGATGACCTGATCAAAGGTTTCTGGGGTGAGATCCCTCAACGGGGGAACACCAGCCAAAACCACAGTATAGGGGCAACAGGCTAGAGGAAAATCAGTAATCTGCAGCTATGGTGTAAAACAAAAAGCATGAATCGCCTGAGGTATAGATTGCTACTTACTAATGAGCTAGTCTTTGTTCTCACTGTGACTGGGGTAGATACAGCACTAGCTGGGCTAGGACCCTCGTGAACTGTCACTGGGGCTAAATGAGCCTTGGATGGTGATCGAGCAGGATCAGAAATTGGGAAGACTTAGTAAAGCCTGAGATCAAAAGGCAGAGTCCAATACAGTGGGTTATTTGCAGGTTCTGGCAGAAAGTAAGGATTTTCCCAATTTCTGCCTCCAGCTTGTCTTTTTTCTCCCAAAGTGGTGAAAGTAGGTCGTTGAAAGTATCCACCAGTTTTTGCCAAACGGGAGCCCAAAGAGTTTTGCCAAAAGAAGAAACAGATGTACTTACAGCAGCACTTACAGAGCTAGGATAGTCAAATAGGCTTGGAATGACTTCTACAGCCCTCCGATTCTTCTGCTTGCACTTTGAGGCAGGTGAACGTGCCAAAGAAGGGGGAACCATGAGAGGAAGTGCTGCAGCTGGCCAAGAGGGAGAATACTCAGGAAAAAGCCTGTGGGGCTACAATAAGGCTAGATTTCCCCAGTTCTTCCTGTTCCCCAGTCTGATTCACAGCACCGGTCTGATTCTCAGCTTAGTTATTTGCACCCGCATTACCTGCCTCATGGAGCCCAACCCATCTAGCAAAGCCCATACACAAATGACGCTCCGCCAAGTCAATTTGTTTAAAAATTACTCCAGCTGTTCTTGCAAGGAAAGAGTCAATAGTAGTGTGTTTTGCATCCATTGACGGCTTGGCACCCACAGCATTCTATTTGCCCATTGTGTCCAGTAATGCCCTCTAGTTGAATTAAATGTAATATGCACAAAACTGTTGAAAACAGCAGAACATAGATAACAACACCAAGTGCAAACCTGAAGGTGCAAAAATAACATATCTGAGCACAACAATCCTATTAAAGAATGGTCACTTAATTTGAGGGGCAAGTCCCAGCCAGTTGCTGTACAGTCTGTGAACCACAAGGAAGCCCAAAGATCAAAAAGCAAGAAAAAGGCCAGAAAGGCTGAAACCAAGAGAGCAGGCCCAGCCCAGCCCAGTTTTTCCCAGCCACAACAGGTGCAGATGGACCTGCTCTTGATCCGGCCTGCACACAGGCACGCACCTGGGCACACCCTGCGCATGTCCCACGCAGCACTGAGCACAAATGTGCTATATAGTGCTTCCCCCAAACAGATGCAGCTTGTTTTAAAGGGCTGCCTCCTGGGCCCCTAGGCAGTATGGCTATTGAAGTCTACCCCTCACTGACACAGCAGCTACAAAGTCGCACACAGTGGTGAGCACAAATATACTTTATAGAGCTTACCCCAGACAGGTGCTGCTTGTTTTGAAGGGCCAACTCCCTGGCCCCTGAGGCAGTATGGATATTGAAGTCTGCCCCTCTCCGACACAGTAGCTCTAAATTCCCATGCAGCGGTGAGCATAAACATGCTGTATAACACTTCCCCCAGAGAGGTGCTGATTCTTTTAAAGGGCTGCCTTCCAGGGCCCTGGGGCAATATGGATATTGAAGTCTGCCCCTCACCGACAAACATAGATGAATTTGCCACGCAACATTGCACATGTCGTCTCCTTTATTTTTTGTGTCCAAAAAGAATGGCAATTTGTGCCCCTACATCAATTATCACTCAATAAACAAGGCAACGGTAAAGAACTGCTATACTCTTCCGCTTATACTACTTCTATTAGATCAGGTGACTCAGTCCATCATTTACACAAAACTCAATTTACGAGGCATCTACCACTTGATCTGGGTGATGAGTGGGAAGCCATGTTCCTTTGGGTTGTGTAATGCTCCTGCAGCTTTGCAATTTTTCATCAATGAAGTGCTGCAGGAGTTCCTTGACGTTTGTGTAGTGGTGCACATAGACAATATCCTGATCTATTCCTCCTCCATGGAAGAGCATGAGGGCTTGTGTGAGCGGTTTTACAGTGGCTTCGTGAACACCATTTCTTTGTCAAGCTGGAAAAATGTATTTTCCATGCCCGAATCATCAAATTCCTGGGATATGTCACTTCCTTGGAACGGATCTATATGGATGGACCTAAAGTGCGAACCGTAGTTAATTGGAAAGCTCCAAAATCTGTTAAGGAAATCAAAAGATTTTTGGGCTTTGCCAATATTTATCGACGTTTCATTCCCCAATATTCCAACATGGTGTCTTCAATCACACACATGTTATGCAAGGGGGCTCCCTTCCATTGGGACACAAAAGCGGAGAACGCCTTTTAGGACATGAAATATCATTAAGCCCCCATTCTACACTATCCTGATCCTTCACAGATGTTTTTTGTGGAAGCTGATGCTTCCCAAGTAGCTGTAGGTGGAGTCCTATCTCAACAAGATCACGATTTTGGCTGCTTTCATCCAGTAGTGTATTTTTTTAAAAACTGCTACCAGTGAAGCAGAATTACACCATGGTGGAAAGGGAGCTGCTATCTATTAACCGCATCTTTCAAGAGTGGCAGCACCACCTACTAGGGGCTATACACACCATTGCAATTTGCACAGATCATCGTAACCTAAAGTTTTTTTAGGCAACCAGGTCCTTGACGCCATGCCAGTTAAGCTGGCTTTTGTTGCTTAAAACATTTGATGTTGTTTTTACATATAGGCCCGAAAGCACACAGCAAAAAGCTGACACTCTGTCCAGGTTAGGCTTTTCCTCTCCTAACCCAGAAAATGAATAAATGCACATCATACCTCCAGAAAAAATCATAGCCCTGTGTTCCTCAGAGAACTTCCTTGAGAAACTGCAAGCAGCAAAAGATGATACACCGTGTCCACATGACATCACTTAGAAAGAGAGAAACACTGGACCACATGGACCAGTTTTTTGTTCCCACTCAAGAATTGCAGGACATAGTACTACATTGGGGGCATGATTCTGTTTTAGCAGGTCATTCGTGAGAAAAGAAAATGATGAAATTGTATCAAAGAAGTTTCTGGTGCAAAAACACCGCAGTTTCCCCCTTCAGGGTTGTTGTGTCCACTGCCCGTCCCACCAGCTCCATGGCACACAGTGAGCATGGACTTCATCACAGAACTTCCTGCTTTGAATGGCCATTCTGTCATGTGGGTAATTGTGGATTATCTAACTGCAATGGTCCACTTTTTCCATCTAAATTGTCTACCCACTGTGCCATATCTTACTGATTTATTTGTACACTGCGTATTAAGATTACAAAGGTTGTTTACCACAATTTTGGATCGTCATCCGCAATTCATATCAAGGTCTTGGTGCTGCTTCTTTTTTTTCCTTTGTAGACATGGATGTCCGTTTGTCCTCCACATATCATCCCCAAACGGACGGACAAACAGAACATGCTAATCAGTCGCTAGCACAAATCCTGAGATGTTTTGTATCCACATGGTCTACTGTTTGAGACAGAGCCTTGCCCCTTGTAGAATATGTATACATCAACAGTGTTCACACGGCCACATGGTTTTCCCTTTTTTTTGTTTCTTTCGTCAACACTCCAGGATGATTTCTATTGTAGATTCTCAGGTGCCCAAAATGGTCCCATCAGTGCAGAAACATCATAGACAGTTGCAGAACATTCAGCAACAAGTACAACAGCTCTAGTGCACTACCATAAATAAATCAAGACTCAGGCAGATAAACATAGGAAACCTGTCCCACCATACTAGACAGGAGACCAGGTGTGACTGTCACCAAAGAATCTCCATCTTGCAGTGTCCATGAAATGGAATTCCTGCTTCCTGTGTTCATTCCCAGTCACCAAAGTAATAAACCCTGTATCAGTCGAACTTGCATTGAAGGCTGATTTCAAAGTACATCCAGTTTCATGTTTCCCTACTTTACCCTTATTCCTCAGATACCCATGCTGCCCCTCAGCTACCAACAGAGAAGGTTGATAGTAAATGGGATTTTGAGGTCGCTAAGGTTTTGGATTCCAAGTGTATTCAGAGTCCTACACTGCTTACTGGCTTGGAAGGGTTATGGGAACCTGCTAAACGTTACATGCCCCTGTCTTATCTAACAGTTCCATCTGCAACACCCAAACAAACCCTGTCCCTTGAGGGGATCCTTGGTGGGCAGGACTGTCAAGGACCTGCAGGCTGTGCCCTGTATTATTTGTCACCATCCTCAGCAGTCATGGGTCAATCATGATGTTATACTGGCTTAGTAATAATATGCGTATTGTGTCTGGACCAACATTTGTTTCTTCATGCCACACAATATTGCACCAAGGCGTTTTGTTCTGCCCATGCTTGTTTGTTGTGCGATTGCTTGCTTTTATTCATCTGTGAGATCATGCTTGTGCATGTGGCATGTTTGACCGGAGGCAGTATCATTGTTTACTGCATTGCTGGGCAACTCACACATTCTTGTCCCTCAGCACAGCATGAGGCCAATTGCTCAGCAATTGGTTGTTCCAATTGGCTATAAATAGCCACACCTTGCACAATGTCGTGCTTGGCTTTGTTTCCTGTTTCCATGGCAGCCATTTCTCCTCCCTGTCAGACTACATCAGTTGTTTTCCTCTTTCTCATGCTGCGGCCTTCAACGCTTATCTCCCAGCACCATATCTCGTCAAGGGAGTAACCGCCAGAAGCCAGCTAAGTGGAACTGGCACTTCCTGGGAGACCTTAGAGTTTTGGTGACTTAGGGCCTGATTTAGATGTGGGAGGTAATGGTCCTGATGTCAACTTTCCAATGGTGACCCCGCCCGCCACCGAGACGGTCCACCCACTGCATTTAGATGTCAGCAAAAGCATAGGCAACTGTCGACTGTCCAAGGTCACCACCAAGAAACGACACCCCATCAATGGTGCAATAGGCAAAAGCAGCTGGTGGCGGGATGCCAGCCGATTTTCCTGCTGAGCCAGTCATGATGTGCAGTCCCGCCAATGCAACTGTGGTGGCTAAACCTCCACACCTGAGTTGACGGATTGGAAATCAGATAAACAAGTAACTCACCTTTTACGCACTTTCCACAATTCCTGTCCCCATGAGCTCACTGCTACCAGTTCTCCCGTTGATCCTGGCCCAAGATGGTAATCAACCCCGCCATCGCCGGAACAAAACGTAAGTCACAGGTATTACTGTTACCTTCAGAGTTGTAGCATCACAGTAATACTGGACTTGTGCATGGCTCATTAATTTGTGGAAATGCCACCATAATGTTGCGCAGTGCTGAAGTGTGTAATGTTGTAGTCAGAAAAAGTATCAGGACAGACCTCGAGTTGTAAGTTGCACCCACCAATCTGGTAGCACAGACTTCATATCAATAGACACCTATACAAAAAGTCTCAACAGTCACAAATATAAATGTGTCAGCACAGATTTGTGCAATAATGTCCCCAAAATATCGAAAGCATCAACTGAAACAGCGTCCCCAATCTGAATCAAACAATCCCATGATAATGTAGCAATTACACTACATCAAGCTTCAGTTGGGTAACTGAGAATACAATTGGACATCAATGTACATCACACAACATGTGCACTAAGTTCAGTAATCCTCCATCCCAGCACCCATGTCAGATATGCCTTTGTCACTTAAACACTTGTAGTTCACTCAGTCATAAAGTGATCCAACAGCATGATTGAACACAGGCCTGGCTGCATTTCTGAACCACTGCAGTACAGAGCTAAAATTTAATCACTTCTCCCAAAGGGAACGTTTTTGAATGGAAATTGACTGCTCGAGATGGGACACCACAACATCTATGTGATGTAACCTTACACATGCAAATGTCCCATTCATAATCGCATTGCTCTGCATCATCAATTTCTCCTCTGGTCAGAACTAAGGACACAAAAATGTTGTCTGTAGGACATTCAGCTGTCACCAATGTGGGCACATTCTTGTCTGTTGCAATCAATACAGTTTGACAGACCAATTCACGTTGGTAATCACAGACTGTCTTACAAGCACATTTGTGAAGGATGAAGGACTGAGGTCCACCTGCCACTGTCTACATGAACTTACTAGACGTTTGCTGGGCAAACTGCTTTCAAACATGTGTCAGATAAGGAATGATGCCACTGTCCAAGGAATACCAATACTTTTGGTGCAGATGCACATTCTCATATTGTCATAGCACCAATGTACCAATGTCAACTCTGATATACCAGCTGCATTTTAATTGTGCAGTTTGCCACAGCTACCAGTAATGGAGCCTACGTTCACTACACACATTTGCGGTGTACCATCCCACCTCAATAAATCATGGCATGGGTCATGTTTTGTGAAACTGTTCCCTCATGTCATTGTGAACATTCTGGCAATCCCTTTGTTTGCATGCAACCATGTGTCTGCCCACAACAGTACTTGCCTTGTGAAGAGGAATCTAGCATCATCTTTCAGCACAAAGCAATACACCACACACAGCATCAGACACTGTCTGATCAACTTACATCTCCAGAAATCCTCATGGGCTTTGGATATGTGTCAACCTCAATGTTGATGAGATATAACATGCCTGGAAAGTGAAGAGGTCCAAACACAACAATATCCACAGACAATGACTTACTTAATGTGTTGCTGCTGTTGGGCCCTCAATTGCCCCCCAAGCTCCAGGTAAGCCAGTACAAGAATGTGGGCCATAAGGAGGACTGCCCAATTTGGCTATCGGCTGACTTTCATGTTGCCCAACTCAGTTCCTCCCACCTCTTCTGACAGTGCAGGCTAAGCCACTTGTAGACTCCCACGGTCTGCACCTTCATTGTGATGGTCTTCCAGATTCCCGCTTCTGATGGGCATTGACCTGTATGGAGGCTATAAAAGAACAAGATAAGAAAATTCTGTGTTTCTGTTTGGCAGTACTGCTGTGACATTCCATTTCGGATATTCACACGTACATTTACCAAAGAGTTACTATATTTTTTAACAGCAGATTGTTACAGGTAGAGCAGAAACACTGATTTGCAGTGATCTCATGTGGACCATCAATACTTGCTAGCTTCTCATATTACCTAATGAGGCCTGCTACACCATCTTGGCCAGAGGTCTGCATGCTATCCTGTTGTAAGAGCCACCCCTGATCAGAGCCACCCCTGATTGCCCACAATCATTGTGAGCTACTAAAGGCTAAACCACCTGTACAATCCTTGCACATAATCATATTCACAGCTACATTGGCTTCCTGCCTAAACTCCAAACCGTGACTGAGGGCAAGATAGTGAAAGAAGGGATTGGTGGGTTGTTTGAACAAATGTGTTTTGTAATGAGACAGACTGGGATGGATGATTGTAAGCCAGTGTCATCTGCACTTGCTGCACATAAACTAACATCACCTACATGTAGCTCCATGACAGGTTTAAACCATACAAAGCAACCTAATACCCATTATGTGCTGGAATCCCACGTGATAGTACAGCATCAGACCCTCTACATTTCTAACTCAACATCAACATCATTCCAACAATGGCTGTATGTTGTCAGTCATACTACTGGTACACAGTCTACTGGCCCCTGGTAGTCAGTGGCCTGCTGTTTGTGCTGAAAAAATAGGATGTGCATGTAATTTGGACACAAATTACAGCTTCTACTTTCAGGTGGCTTAACATTGCCATGCAGAGACATTTCAGACAGTGGCCAAACAATCTGTTCCAGCTACATCATTCTGTAAACTCCAATCTCAACACTACTTACATTACGAAAAAGGAACCAAATATCCTGTGGAGCAGATAGGAAGAGGTTACTTAGTCAGACATCACCCAATCAGACATGTACCTGTTCCTCTGGGCTCCCATAGAGTTGACTGTAAAGGAACAGAACCTCCCTGGCAAGGAGCTTCAATTCCTCCGTGGTGAAGGCAGGGGCTCTGTCACCTGCTTTGCCCAGCATCCTGGCTTCCAGTGGTCAGTAACAGCAGCAAAAAACAAGGAGGTCTTGGAGGTCGCAGTGTTATGAGGCAACTGAGTGTTTTTTCACAACGAGGTGTACAAGTACACGGCTGGTGTGATCTGTGACGGAGACGGACAAAGCCATTGGCTTTTGCGAGTATCCGTCGCACACATTAGACTATGGCAGGGCCTGTCATAGAGGCTACCACCTACTACATGGTCAACTTCCACTGACGGCCGTCTGGTAGACAGCAAGGTCACATCTTTTTAGGGTGTGAAACTGCACATTTTAACATTGTTAGTATATCACCAGCACTCAAAATGCAGACTAGCGCATTTCTAAATGTCCGATACAAACAACACTTCTACTGGCAAGATATGACACAATAAAATGTGAACCTATTTGTGTTTGACATCCATAGTACTACCACCGTTGACGGTATTTAAACATTTTTTTTTTTTACAAATAATACAGTTCAAATGTATTATTTGCAAATAATGACAAACAAATAAAAATACAATTTGTAAACATTTTTGAAGTACATATGTTTGATGTTAATGTGTGTGCACATATTACCCAGTGACATTTCTACTGTTACCAAGAAGTCAGACGTGTTTTGACATTAAAAGCATGATGGGATCATTTCATCTGCTATTTTCTTTTTTATACATACAGAAGTCTGAACTCAGCCATGGGTAGAATGTGACAGCCTCAGGGGTTCCGGCCCTCTCCAGACCTTCCCACCAGGGAGGAAAGGAATGTCATCAAGCAATATTGTCTAAATAGGGAAACTATGCTGGATTTGTGTCAGCAGGTAAAGCCTGGTCTCCTGCCTCCCAATATGAATCCTACAGCCATAAAACCATTAGTGCAACTCATGGCAGTACTGCATTTTGTTGCCACTGGTACATTTCAATACCCTGTTACAGCGTCTGGGGGCATGTCCCAGCCAACTTTCAGTGGTGTGCTAAAATTAGTCCTTGCTTCTTTGATGAAAAATATCAACAACTACATCCAATTGCCATGTCCACAGGATTTGGCCAACATGAAGGGGGAATTTTATGCTTTGGGTGAAATACCACATGTGGTTGGAGCAATAGATGGCATGCATATTGCCTTGCTGCCATCACACAACAGAGGACAGGTCTACCACATTCAGAAGAACTTCCCTTCCATCAATGTGCAAGTTGTCTGCTTATCAGACCTATACACCTCAAGTGTGTGTGCCCTCTTCCCTGGGTCAACAGTTCATGCATTCATACTACGGCACCGTAATATACCTATGCAGATGTCACAAAGTGGACCAGAGAGTGCCTGTTCTGTTGGAAAGTACAATGTGACACATCCTAACCGACCATGTTTATTGGCACCTCTGAGAAATCCAACAGCTGCAAGTGAAGTCTGCCTCAGTGAGACCCATGGAAGGACACGGAGGCCAGTGGAGTGGGCTTTCAGGCTCCTGAAGGCTAGGTCTAGGTGTCTGGACAAAAATGGTGAAACCTTCCTCTACTCACCCGATAAGGTGTGCCAAATCACAGTTGCCTGCTGCATTCTCCATAACATCACCCTGTGGTGGAACATCCCTATAAATGTTAAGGAGGGGAACCATGATGAGCCCCCAGATGAGGATGTTGAAATGCTGAATCAAGGTGACAGTGGTGAAGAAGGAGCTGACTTACGTCAAAATGTGATTGACCACTTCTTCACCTGAGTATAACTTTACTTTACAAATTTCAAACTCCAATGTCAGTACAACTTGTGACACAGGGAATATATCTGTATGCTATGGTAATTTGTTAGGAATGGTCAATACAGGAAGTTCAAGGCAAAGATTTTTGTGGATCTGAATTGTCCTACATTGATTACTGCCATCATTGACAGAGATTAACTTTGCTTGAACTAAGTATGTGTGTCCTCATAACTTGTCATTTGAGTCAAATTTGATACATGAAATCATTCATTTTCCCTTGTTCTTTTTCATGGTCCGTCACCATGTCATCTTCATTTGGACATTTCAAAGTTGTCACATTTGCTGTGATATATTGCTGTTTGGAAGACTATTGGCATTAGGTCTGGTTTTTGAAACCCAGATTTAATTTCTACAAGGACTTGTTGCCAAGATTTGTATGTTCTAAATGCAGTCTGAGTTAAGCTTGTTTTCTTTAAATAAATTGGTTAACACTTGAAGTCTTCATCATTTCAACATTTTTTTGGCAGCTGAATGTTCAAAATATTTGACAACATAATGGTGGAAGACAGACATAACAAAGGAAATGCAGCAAATATTCCAACAAGAGTTTTGTAGTCTGTGTTCATAATATTTAATATCATAACACAAAAAGAGTGAGGTGTATCCAAAAAAGATTAAATAAACAAAAATAATCTGTCATGGTGGAAGGAAACATGGTAGGAGAGCAAAAAAGAGTTTGGAGTCCTATGTCCAAAATACAATTGTTCTCAGAAAAGGTAATTGTGTCAATGAAATAGTCCACAGAGTGAATGGTAGAAACACAAGGAGGAAATTAGGTTCTGCATCTCTTGGAGGTGGTGGTGTTACTCTTGGGAGGATGTCCTCTGCTGGTCCAGACGGGCACAGTTACAGGGACTGGGGTGGTAGAAGCAGGCTCCTCAAGGGGCAGGGCCTCAATGAATGTGGCTGGCAGTGGTGTACTTTGCCCAGATGTGAAGGGACCACAGACAGGGGCAGGTGGAATGGGAAAAGCCCTGCACATATGATGAGAAATATCAAACATCATCCCAGTCAAGGAACACAAATTAAAAATGATATTCTGCATCTTTTGATTTTGCTCATTCTGCACCTGCCTAATGTTCTGGAGCTCTGTTAGGACTTGGCCCATCATGTCTTGGGACTGTTGTTCTGCTCCCAACACGTGGTCAATGTTGGTCTGGCTGACAAAAACCCCAGTGGCCTCCCTTGGCTGGCCCACAGATTCCCTCCGACGAGCCCTACACCCACTAGCTTGTCTCCGTGAGGAAGTATGCCCCATCTCATTGGGTCCTGGAATAACTGGAGGCTGTGTTGTCGGTGTCTGAACAGTAGCCAGGACTTGGGGCCACAGGATTGGTGTATAAGTCCTTGGTGCACAGGAAGTGGAGGTGTCCTCAAGCTGAGATGTTATTGCAGCTGTGGTGGGAGGTGTAGAATTGGGCTGAGTTTTACTCACTGGACTTCTCTGGCCAGACAGACCAGATGGACCAGCTGGCTCCTGGTCAACCTGACTTACAGCATTGGAGTTCTCAAGGAAGGCTTGATCCTGGGCTTGAGTGAAGGTGTCTTATCTGGCAGACAGTGGTGCACTAGGCCTGGTGGCTGGACCTGTGAAGGTTACAGAGAATATGTAATTAATATATAGTTTATGCATTGTATGTCTCTTTGTCTACAAAAGGGCTAACCTAAAAACTAGGAACAGAGTGATAGACTGATTAGGCCTTTGTATGATTGTTTAATTATTTTACAAATACAGCCTGATTTACACAGATGACAACTTTGGTGCTGACCTTGTAGAGATGCCCTGAAATGCAAAACTGTTATTTCAGATTTGTAGATTACATGTGACGGACATTCCATCCAACACAGTGGTGAGTACACTAGAGTTCTGGACCGTTCCAAGACCTAGCAGACTGCAATACATTGGATTCAAAGTAGTACATAATACACATAAAACTGTAATTGGTCATCATAGGGACAGTGCAAATTAACTTGTGTTTGGCGACTACTTCTATTCAACATAAAACAACCCATTTTTGATAACTAGGATTCAAAAGACAATAAATAATGTAAGCATCTTCATCAATTTAATGTAGCTATTAGCAGGTGTTAACATGATTTGGATACAAAAGAAGTGACATTTTTATCCATAGCATGACATGGTGACTGACAAATGCACTAGTTTTTTAAATGTGTGTACATATGGAAGTAAAGGATGGTGGAACAACATTACACTGCACTATTGTTCGTCAGATCCAAAAAGAGTGGATCATGGTAGTTTTAGTCATCTGTTGACACCATAGACAATACTTGTTTGAAAAGTAAGTTACACTTATCACTTTTAATGACTATATTGGAGAAGAACTCACATTTGCAGCATATACACACATATGGATATGATGTAAGTAGGAGAAAATACAACTTAGAAACACTATAGTTTCTTGTGAAAATGGATGTACTTTTGGGCCTGTTTATGGAAGAACACCAATATACATTGATCGAAAATAATGTGCAAAGTCAATACAAGGGATGATCCAGGGGAAACTACACACAATCTGACTATATATATTGCATAATGTTAAATGAAGAGCTACAACCATGCTGCTAATAATTTGTATGACACAACTTATTTTGTGTAGTCAAAATTAGCTCTAACTGTTTCGCTAAGGTTGTTTCAGCACTTTAAATGTCTAACTTAGGGGGCGTGGCCAAGATGGAGACCCGAGCGGCAGCATAAACTGCAGCTCCGATCCCTAGCCCACACAATTATCCTGTCTAAAGTGTCCCTACCCCCCCTTCGCGGGGAGCGTGTGCCGCCCGGGGTGCCGCCCGGAGGCTGCGCCGTTGGCCGTGGCCGAAAAGTAAAGAGGAAGCAGAGTGGCACTGTAGAAACTGCCACCATCTGGGAGTGCGATGGGCGTTTGGCCGGCCACGGTCCACACTTGCCCTGAAATCAGCACGCGCGCGGCGTGCGCATCGGGGATCCCCCGAGTCCCGCAGCTGCTGCTCGGACACGCTGTGCTTACCGCAAGCATCTGAGCCTCATCGAAGGCGCGGTGATCGAGACCCGACCTGTAGGTCCCGCTTTGAAAGAGCGGCGCCGGCCGGGCTCTCCCTGCGGCGGCACCGCCCCTCTCCCCTCGCGACCTGCCGGAGGGGGATCACCTGGGCTCGTCTATTGGGGAGAGACGACAGAGAGTGGTGCCGGTGCCCTGACTCTTCCCCCCCCTTACCGGGGGCTATCCTAGGCACCGCTGCCGGCCCGGAGCCGGATCAAACACAAAAGATTGCCGCACGCCCAAACAGGCTACGGCCGCCATTTTTTTTTCTTTTTTCTCGATTTCTGAATTCTCGACCAGCGCTGAGTTCAGCAGCAAAGCAGTGCACCCTGGAAAGCGCTGCACCGTATTGAGACCGCATCCTAGAGGTGGCATATCAGGACGCAATCGTGCTGTGGAACTATTCAGCGGCGTCCCCACGCCCGGCGCGGTGTAGATCATGGTAGCTGGCTCCCAATCTCAAGCTCCCTGGACTCGTGGACTCGTGGATTACCTGCTGTGATCGCCCAAATATGCTGCCCTGACAGAGGCTGCTTTGCCGACATGCAGCTGCGTCACGGCAGTCTCTATTATTTAGTTCTCCTCATACTGACGTGTCGCATTCCACCTCAGGAGGGGTGAGGCAACAAAGAGAGGAACAAAGCGCACGTCGTAACTCGATGTTCATAAGAGGTGAGCCTTTCAGCGACTTGTATCGAGTCGCAGTGCGCTGCGGTGTTAGTCTCCCCCTGAGCCCTAAGGCAACCGGATCAGTTATAACCTTTAACAAACTCCGTAGTGTTTCGCCCTCAACCCAATAGTACCATAAACCCATAACAGCACCATAACTCCTAGGCTCTCTAAGTAGTAGTCAACGCATTAGACTACCAATCTCTAATATCATTGTCCTGCCTCTGCCTCACTCGACCTCAATGTCCAGGCCGTACCGGTGTGACGCCTGACTCGTCCGCATACACCTCTGTGTGTTCACTCGTTGCGCTAAAACCCACGTATTCCTGCACATACCAAATGGCCAAACCAAAGACCCCACGTGCACCTCCTAGCAAAATGGACCATACTACTTCATCTCCCTCGGAGGCCCATACCACCACGCAAGCGACCTTGCAGAAGCTGGAACTTACCTTACAATCACATACATCGCAATTCGATAAGATACTGCAAGCTATTCTAGACACTAGATCCACCCTGGAAGCTAAAATAGGCTCGGTAACAGAAGACCTCAATATACTTCGCACAGATCAACGTGCTCTGGCAGACAGGGTGACCGAACTCAAAAAAGAAACTGCAACCCTACCCCGCACTGTGACTGTTCTCCAATCGCAACTAGCGCACCTATCGTTAGCTATGGACTCCCTAAAACGCAGAGCCGAAGATGCAGAGAGCCGGTCCCGCCGCAATAACATTCGATTGGTGGGATTCCCTGAACGTGTTGAGGGCCTAAGCACTGAATTATTCATAGAGCAATGGCTCACAGAAACAATTCTCAAAGGCAACATTCCGAAGTTCTTCTCTGTTGAGAGAGCTCACAGGATCCCCGGCAGACCCACCTCACCTGGCTCACAACCGCGCCCGCTCATAGTAAGACTCCTTAACTATCGCGACAGAGACCTCATCCTACAGTTATTCTGCAAATCTGGCCCGGTTAGCTTCGAAAATGCGCTGATCTCAGCTTATCCAGACTTCACTGCAGAAGTACAGAAGAAACTAAACTCTTTCTACCATGTTAAGACATGTCTCCGCAAACACAGTATTAAGTATGCGCTGATGTTCCCAGCCAGACTCTGGGTGCAGGATGACACTCGTTCTTTTTTTTTCACCACCCCTGAAGATGCCTGGACTTGGCTGCATGCTAAAGGTCTAGCCGACCCACCAGACACAAGCACTCTGGACGACAATAGCTCTTGCCTTACTCCAGGCCGCAGGCAACGCAAAAAACAGGGGGCTAAACCCTCACCTGAACAGGCACAGTTCGAACGCTTCCGGCTCCTGCGGGCCACATCCAGCTTCGTAAAGGCATCGCCCACTACCTCATCCACACAAGTGGACGCGGACCGAGAACAGGACGTAAACTCAGACTCAGCTGACTCCACGCGCGGACCTTCTCTCACACCACGTGCAGCAGACGACATCTGCTAAGCAATTGAGTGCCACCTGCTTCCGTTGTCTGGGTACGCTGTTATGACTCCCCCTCTTTCTGGCTGCTTGCGGCAGTCGGTTCTTATTACCGTGTTCCTGGCTGCGGCAAGCGGCCCGTGGACATCCCCTGGGCGATGTGCATCGCACTTTGAACCATGAGTAATTTGGGCAGGGTAAATCCATGCCTCCACACCAATGCCCTCTGGCACCGCCTTGCTCCATATGGACCATTCTCTCAAGCCGGCAATTGCCGGAAATGTTTTCTATCTATTAGTAATTTCAATGTTGTTATATTTCATTTTAGAGTGCACCTTTCTATTTATTGGTTGGTTTTGTTACAGGCTAGTTAACTGTAAATGCGGCAGCAAATGTGCAGGTCATATCTATTATAGTAACAGGATCACAGCTCGCAATATAGTAGTCATTGACTTCCAAGTCCTAGCAGGCAGACATCACATTACTCTCACACTGGGGGTAACAGATATCCACCCCTCCGGTTACACGAAAACCACAAAAACAATATGGCCACCCAGACGCACCAAGGTATCTTGAAATATAAGATACTCACATGGAATATTAGAGGCATGGCAACCCCACGGAAACGTCAAAGGGTCCATGCCTTCCTCAAGAGACATCAAATACACATAGCCCTATTACAAGAGACACATCTCTCTAAATCCACGCTAGAAAGCACACGTTCAAAATGGAAAGGTCAATTGCATGGCACCATCTCCTCCTCTTTTGCCCGTGGAGCTGCCATCTGGATTGTCCCTGGGGTCCCATTTGCCTTATCTCGCACACAGTGCGACCCAAATGGTAGATACGTGATACTCGAAGGTACCCTTGATGGATCCCCCTTACCCTAGTTGCACTGTACTCCCCAAACGTAAATCAACGTGATTTTTTATCCACGCTTTCCACCGGTAGTCTCAGCGATCACACACTAGAGTGCATAAGGGGGGGTGACTTTAACAGTGTCCTTGACATTCAAATGGACCGCTCGTTTCCCCCACTCCCCACGGCCCCTACCAATCGCGAAGCACAAGCCCTAGCAAGCTGGGCATCAAACAATGGTCTGAGGGATGTATGGAGGGCGAGCCATCCTGTTCATCGTGAATACTCTTACTACTCCCCCGTACATAAGCTACACACCAGAATAGATATGATTTTTGTATCTGCAACCGTAATGCACAAAGTACGCATGTCTGAATACCTAGCGAGCACTATATCAGACCATAACCCTCTATGCGTCACAATGGCATCGGGCCACATGCACGCGCGTATACCAACATGGCGACTGCAGCCAGAGGCTCTCTTAGACCCCCCTTCCAAATAGATATGTCCAAAAGACTAGCTGATTACTTTCTATTGAACAAAAATACAACCTCATCCCGTGCCATAGAGTGGGATGCCCACAAAGTGGTGATACGCAGACACTGTCTTGCGGCCACGGTCGGGGTGAGAAAAACACTTCCCAAGAACTACAAGACCTGGAGGTAAAACTCCGCAGTGCGGAGAATGAGATAGCTAGCGGAGAGTTCACACTAACAACATTGAACTCGCTTAGAGCTGTCCATAAAGAAGCAGACAACAGATTAAGCAAACACCACTATAGACATTAAATGGCAAGACAACATGCTGAGGGAGACAGGTCGGGCAGGATTTTGGCCTGGCTGACCCGCCAGCCCTCGCACCCAACACCAATTGGTGCGATACGTTTAAACCCGGATGTCATTGTTAACACTCAGGCGGGCATTAACTACGCCTTTTCAACATACTACCGCACCCTTCACACATCCCCTCCCCCTCCTCCGGAGCAGCACCTTACTGACATATTACACCTTGTCTCTCAAAACCAACTCATCCTTGATAACACCGCCACTCTAGATGGCCCTATCACTATTGAAGAGCTGCGCCTAGCCATATCCCAAATGGCACGTAGCAAAACTCCCGGCTCAGATGGTCTACCAGTAGAATACTTTAATTCCCATGCTACCCATCTCCTACACCCACTCATAGAGGTATTCAACGAAGCACACCACAATTTGCAGTTGCCAGACTCCATGGCCAAGGCTCTGATAGTCGTCCTCCCAAAAGCGGGCCGTGACCCTCTAGATGTTAAATCATATAGGCCACTCTCCCTGCTCAATACAGATTGCAAATTATTAGGGAAAGTACTTGCAAATAGGCTCCTCCCCTACCTACCAAGCTTGGTACACCATGACCAGTCTGGCTTTATTCCTGGCAGAAGCACCTTCTTAAATATCAGAAGGCTCTTACATATAATATATGTCAACACAAACATCGAAGCGGTGGCCCTCTCCCTAGATATCGAAAAAGCGTTTGATACGCTAAGCTGGAATTATCTCCTACGCACACTCAAAGCGTTCGGTTTCGGTCCTGGCTTCATCAGCTGGATCAAAACGCTCTACTCCATGCCTATAGCCCGTGTCAAAAATGGTTGCACTATTCCCGAAGCATTCCCTATAGGCAGAGGCACCAGACAAGGCTGTCCACTATCTCCTTTGCTATTCGCTATAGCCATGGAATCATTAGCAATTAAACTACGCAGGCACGCACACATATGGGGTATTCCGGAATTGAACACTTACCACATTATATCCTTATATGCAGACGATGCCCTGATATACTTGCACAACCACCAGGCCTCCATGGGAGAGGTACTGCAGTTGTTAGACTCCTTCGCCCTCGCCTCTGGTCTGCACGTTAATTGGTCCAAGTCAAGTATCTTCCCTCTTACCTCTATCCCGATTGACCGCCATATGGCACTTCCAAAATATAAATTACCGTGGTCATATACAACCTTTAAATATCTCGGAGTGCAGATCTACCACTCTATCACAGATCTAAAAGAGGGCAACATTGACAGGGTACTTGGCTCCACCCGCAGCTTAATACCTTTTTGGAGCTCGCTCCCCTTATCCCCCATGGGTCGAGTAGCGATTGCCAAGATGCTTATCCTTCCAAGGTTTTTATATTACTTCACTGCCCTCCCGTTGTGTTTACCACGCTCGTTCTTTACCAAACTGCAATCAATGTTAACTGATTTACTCTGGGGCAAAGACAGACGCAGGGTCGCGTTGACTATAACACAACACTCGCAGGAGACGGGCGGGCTGGGCATGCCTAATTTCGAAAGATACTACGCAGCAGCTCAATTATCGTGGCTGTCCACATGGCTCCAAGAGACTCCTTCTGCTGAAAGCATAATGTTGCAGACACATATAGCCCCGCAGAAATTGCTGTTCATAATGCTATCGGGCCCTCCCCCCCCTACTCCCAAAACTAATACTGCTCGAAGCAGCTCGGTTCTGCTGGCGCAGATACGTCCAAACTAAGTCCTCCTCTCCCCCTTATTCACCCTTACTACCGCTATTTCATTTGCCGGGCACTCAAATCCTCTCAATGCATCACGACACGCGGGAAATAAACACACTGAAGTTGGGCGATCTATATTCTAGCTCTGTAGTAAGCACCTTCGCGGAACTGGTGTCTGCCGGAGTGCTGCAAAACGGGGCCTTCTTGACATACAGCGCCATTAAGCGACTACTTAATAACCTTTGGGGTGTCGCTGGCGCCGAGCCCCCCGAGTCCCCATTACTCACCATCATCCTTACCATAGGTTGCACAAAAGGCATTATAACTAAATTATACAAAGCATTGCTGGCGGCGGTTTGTACCACCCTGCCGCACGCTAAGGCACGTTGGGACTCTGTCCTTCCCTCGCCACTACCTCAAAAGACCTGGATCGCAGCTCTCGCAATGATTAAGTCAATATCCTGTAATCCTCGCCTGCGCTACACCCAGTTCAATTATATTCACCAATTTGTCCCCAGCCCTCATCCAAAGAATATACCCGAACACAACTCCGACATGCCCAAGATGCGCCACTCCAGCAGCTGACTTTTACCATATGGTTTGGAGCTGCCACTCAATAAACTCGGCTTGACTCCGCCTTTACGGACGTCACAACAGACATCTCATCTCACACTCTGTCACCCACACCAGACTCCTGCTTACTTGGCATACGCCGCCGCACCAGAGAGGACAAACAAATACACAGATTCATAGATTTAGCATTCATTGTTTTTAAACGGCTAATAGCAAAGCATTGGAAAGCCCCACACGCCCCTTCCCACATGACCTGGCTTCGTGACTTACATTGCCGAACGCAAGCTGAAGCCCAGACACTCCGCTCATTGCAACACAAAGGTCTCATTCAGGAGGGCCCCGAGGTGTGGGAAACTTTTGTGGTGGCAATTGAAGCTAGGGACGACATGTATCCCCGTGAGCAGGGCATTTTACACGCCTACCACATTTCTGGCGGACACCATCAGTACGTCAATCCCCCTGCCCTAACCTCTCTTATTCTCACTCACATCCGCCATCAACGCCCTCCCCCCTTTCCACAATGCAATCTCACAATACATTAGGATACTCTCTCCGCTGTCAAATTTACACGCAACCCATACCAAGGTTACTTAATATTACTTCTGCCCGGTATCCTATCAAACTCCGCAAAACATAAATCGCACCTTAGATATAACCCCGCTTTACTCATACACAATAGCTGTATTCCCTATTCTTTTTCCCCCCTCCACCTGTTGGGGATTACCTACACTAGCAATGACATTAATAGCGGTTAGCTGCATCTTTAATTAGCAATTAATTAAGCACATAGTTTTCAAGCTGTATGCTGTTTTATTTTCTTTTTCCTTGCATGTGCATGTTGTTTTATACTTGCTCTTTTTGCTCACCCCCTCGCTCCTGCCCTTTATTTTATTTTTTTCTCTTTCTTTTCTCCCCGTTCTTTTGCTACATTAATGTGTGATAATGCTGTGCAAGTATATATAAGCAAGCAAATGGATCGCAGAATCATTAACAGCCAATGTACTGTTGTGTGAGTGTTACGTTTAATAAACAGATTTAAAAAAAAAAATGTCTGACTTAGGAGCAGGACTCCATTTGTGATAAGTGAGACATACATAAGTGTAATTTAGCAGTCTGTACACCACCAGGGATTCCTGTCAGGCCTTCAGGATGGTGGATTTGCATGACCTTCTTCTCCCAGGGAAATAGTTGTAATGGGGGGAGGATAGAACCACCACCAGTCCTCTGGGACTCCAGGTGATGCTTGGAGGCCAGTGATTGGACTTTCCCCCACAGGTCATTCCACCTCTTCCTAATTTCCTCCTGTGTGCACAAATTGTTAGCTACAGCATTTACTCTGTCAACTACTCTAGATCAAATTAGCCTTTTCTGGGAAATGGTAGCATTTTGGACTTCTGCTTCAAACAATTGTGGCTCTAATCTAATGATGTCATCCACCATGACAGCCAATTCTCCCTATGTGAAGAGGGGATTTCTCCTCCTTGCCATTGTACATTTTTGCTGAGAAATTCTAATGTTCAAGAAATGAAGGGTACTGAAATAAAGTAAAATTAAGAAAAACACAGTGGGAGAGGAAAACAGAAAAAAACTGTCTCCGGTGTTGTGAATTCTGGTGCCTGTCTGGTCTGCTACATTGTGATGGAAAAGGATCATGGTGTGAAATGGAGTGCTTTATAATGTGTTATGCAGGTATTCACATTTGTCCAATATACAACTAGCGTGGGCTGCCAGCATCCAACCAATGGCCACAGAAGGAGTACTATATTGCACAGGTCCCGCAACAGACTACCTCTGTCATGGACCCACCGCTGACACCCTGCCAGCACTACTGTTTGATCTAAATAGGCTTGGCGGGATGCTGCCATCAACACGGCGACAGAGTTCTAATCATCAGCACTGGTGCCTTCTGCATTGGCTGCGGGATGCAGCTGGCACAGTGGAGTACACTCTATAGTGGCTGTGTGTAGATGCCAGTTGAATAGGAGCTCAAGAGGGTTCATGTGGCATTTATGTTTTTTTGAATCATTATAGTATTGTTCTGCCTAAGACATTAGGCACAGAATTGGTTCAGATACGCTGTGAGTGCATCCTGATTACTAGGGCTCTGAGCAGGGTGTGTACACTAGATGACATTGAGTGGGCCACGTCCTGTTGAATGTAAGGAAGTACATTTTATTAGCATAGTTAATTAAAACCATCGCCAAATTAGAAACTCATCACAAAATTGCACCAGATGAGCACTCGCACGTGCTCTCTAATTGACCTTTAAATTCACACAATTACAATAAAAACAGTCCCCAGTTATTTATATTGTTTGATTTTACCGTTTGATTAAGCACTATATGAAAAGGCTGCCCCCACCTGATTGTCATAGTACTAAAAACTTTCCTTAAAATGTTAAACTAAAAGCAGGATCTTAAAACCAAGCACTCTCTGGGGACCATGTATAGATAGTGATGATGCAACCTAGTATGCTAAACATAAAGTGCATTCGGTGGTGAGTGGCAGGGTGAATACTAAATCAAGTTTCTCAATCCAATTGAGCTGAATACTCCTCAACAGTTACCCTTAACCCTCCAAACTCAAAAAAAGGCTTTGGTTTTTCTCCACCCGCCCCTTTTACTATGGTTTACCAATTAAATACTCATTAACATGGACCCATAGACATTTAAAACAACTACATGCTGATCAGTTCTTAGCTGTGTACTACTGTTAACGCGTCTTTCTATGTTAATTTATATACATTAGGACTCGTTTTAGGCAGATGAATCTTTTGACCCAGTGGTGAGACACCGCAAGATGAGATAACTGATCAATATGTCAAGCAATATATTGATAATGTCATCAACATATATCACCACAATATATTTCAGTTTAGACATTTGTTAAAACTATCGGCGCAACCATGACCTTTCAGTCATGAATAACCACACCTTGTTAGAGGTTTTGTGAATTTTATTCCCTATTGATTACAATCTAATAGCAAATATATTAATCTCAAAACCAAGAAACAAAAGAGCATAGTCACGGTATGGAAACTGTGGTAAGATTTGACAATGCGAAGACGACAATCATTAAGACACTAATGTATGATATACACAAATCAGAGTACATAGAGTAGCATATTCGTCTCAGTTCAGCATGGCACAACATCAGTCATATCCGTTTGTCAGTCAAAGAGAATATCTTATCTAACCGTTAATTAGCATTAGCATGTTGGGCTTCATGCAAAACAATTTAGAACATCAATTTGGAAAACATCTAACTAAGGCCACTAATCAAAAATACACAGCAGTTGGTACCTAGAAAGGAAAGGCAAATAGATGAATTTCAATAGCAGCAGCATAATTACCCTCCTCGGAATAGGTCAGCATACAGGATCAGGCTTCGTCTTCAGGACATCAGTCAGATCGCCATCAGTCTATTTAGTCTAGGGACAGGGGGCACTTCCCTCATAAGGAGGAAAAGTGTAATGGGGCCACTAAGGGTGAGGATGGTTTATTAAGTCTCAACTCACCAAACAGAGTGACAGAGTTTCTGGATGCAATCGATATCATTCCCTACCTAGGTCTCTCGAGTCTCCTGTGTCATGAGTTTTTATCCCCTTTTGGCAATACCTTCCCCCAAAATTCCATTGGATGATCACTTCACCCCACTATCTGTAACCTATCAAATTATACATTAAGTAATGCATTTGTCATTTTACAATAGCTTATAACATTTTGATTGGTCTTCATAATTGACGCTTTTCGTAGGTGGCACATCCGGGATTACTTCATTTTCTGGCACGTTCTTCAGGTCAAAAGTTCTCTTTTTCCGTGGTCGAATGTCCTTGAAAGTGTCCATATTTTGTTGCAAAGCGTATAACTTTATACTAATAAGCAGCTAGCATGCGAATGTGAAAATCTAGCATTGTTGCAAAAACGAAGAAGGGAACAAATGCTGGGTCATGGCCCTTTTGCAAGTCAGCACACTGGAGAAACAGAAAAATATGCTTTAATATGAGAGCTACACAGCTAATTCTTCGACTCATGCTAACTTAAGGCTTATGGATTCTAATAAATGCAATCTTCGTACGTGTTAACATATTCAATTAATCAAATACAAGTATTTATTTCTTCTTATTAATATTCAGTATATGCGTACAACAATTCTTCACGTTTAAAATACATTTTAATGAATGATATTATTAATGTAGCATTGTTAAGTATAAGCATTTCACATCTAAAAATAGGTAATATTTAAACTACACTCTCTTAGTCCCTCCTCTGATGACGCTCGTCATCACACAATCTTTTTCTTTGGTCTAATTTTTCACCTTACGCATGATACGCATTTCAACATCTTGCCCTTTATGAGAACTTTCCCATATTTCATTGAACATTTTCTCTCTTTCACTTTCTTCATTTCGTCTGGTTCTTTTGGTCCAATTTTTTTTTACTTTGTCATTTTTTTTACATGCTCCCCATAATCCTAATAGACAAATTAAAACAATTAATAGACCCATCATAATTTTTGCAAGTACCCCATTCCAAATATTGGTAAACCAGCTTCCCACTCGGGCAATTCCTTTTCCAAATTTCTCCCAAACACCAGGTTCTTTTAGATCTTTCAAATCTGTACTATCTTTAGTAAGGTTAGTAAGCATATTTCTAATCTTCTTACTGTTATCTGGAATAAATGAGCAACAATGACCCTCATTAAGCATTTTGCAGACCCCTCCACTCTTTGCTAAAAGAATGTCTAAAGCAAGCCGATTTTGAAGAGTCATAGCTCTTTCTGCAGCAAGTTCAGTATCCATCAGGAGTATGGCTCCTGTAAAGTTTGTCAGCATGTTATCCACTATAGTAGACAACCTTTGAATTTTCATAGAATTCAAGATAACCCCTACTGACGGGATTATAGCTTCAAATATATCACCAATGACAGCCGCCACTGATTCTCGTTTTTGTCTAGGATGTTGTAATTCAGACGTTTTAGGTATTTGTTTTAAGTCATCAATCTGGCATATCTTTGGGAATACTATTCCCAAATAACATGTCCCATACTATCCCTTAGGGAGACGGTAATAAGCATTTAGCCCACAGATGTAATAGATTCCAGAAATCGCTGGATCTTGTCCATTCAACATAAAGGTCCATTTACTCTGAAATAGAAACACATGCCTACATTCACTCGTACCCACAAACAAATTATCTTGATCAGATTTTGGTCTATATACACAGAGCCTTCCTACGTGTAATGCATCTATAGCTAGTTTGCCTTGTATTTTGATTGCAGTATAAGCATAATCATTTGCATAAGTACACTTCTCTAATCCTTTTTCTAATCTTTCTTTCAGTGCTTTGCGTCTATCATCTGTGTGATCTAGAAAGCTTTTCTCTACAGGAGACAATAAGCAAGTCAAATTGTTGCGATGTGCATAAGCAGTTCCAAATGTAAGTGTTGGCTCAAAGAATCCTCTAACTATTTTTATTTCATGCTCTTTAGCTAGTTTATTCAGGAATTCAATCACAGGCACAAAAGAAAACACAACATCCAGATTCGAATAAAAATATTGCACATGCTCTTGATTATAGAATCTTGTTAATAGCAAGCTGCAGCTAATTCCATAGGTAAGAGGGAGGCTATGATAGGTAACTCCCTCCTGTACAGACGAAGGAATTTTAGTACATACATAACAATCTTTCCCATCCATAGTTTCCACGTATTCGTTTAGTAAGCGATAGAAGACATTAGTAGAAAGTTCCCCTTTTGCATTAGTTCCCTCATGCATATGTCTTGCATCCTGCTCAAATTTCTCCCAGGGTGCTAGCTTAGTGGTAGTCTCAGGTTTTGAAGTTGCGTTAATTGTTCCTTTCTCTCTCCATGGCATTCCCACAATCACTCCTACAACCATTATTGCACACACAACACCTATTATAAGACCTAACCAACCACACACTTTACTTCCTTTGCTACTATAAGCCATGTTTGTATAGAATCAGAATAGCAGATCAACAATCAACTTGGGGAAAAAATAACTTCAGCGTTTTCACTCACTCCAGGACCCTTTTCGTCAATTCAGGTTAGCAGCTTGTCACAATCAGGTTTCTTTTAAGTCAAATCCGGTTTTAGTGTCACTTCCAGTAATTTTCTAGAGTCTCTTTCTTTAGTTTACAAAATCTTCAAACTTAGCCAAACTTTCTTTAAGTTTTGTTCAGGTACCGTAATACTGGCCTGGTACTTCTCGATCAAAGCAGAATGCTAGGAATTCTTGTTGCCATTCAGATGTTGTAGCATACGCCCATTCAGGACCTGTATATCTTCTGTTCGCAATTCTTTTCCTCTTTATTCGTCGTTCTCCTTGTTGTTCTCCTTCACTCAGATCGTCAGCTTGTATGGTGTCACTTTCTTCTACTATGGTGTCATTCGATACTTCTTTTATTTTAAGATACGACTTATCTAGCCAATTATCACCTCTATGTGTCTTTTCTCGACGTTTCCCTTCAGGACGTTGGACAGCACCCTCCTCTTGTGATATGGTGTTTTTTCTTGATGGACCTGCAACTGGTTCAGGAGATTTTGACACGTTCTGATTCGTATCTATAGTTTTCCCTTCTCTTTCTTCTTCTGGTTCAGTGTTGGATTCAGATTCTAACCCGTATTCGTCTACTTCTGGGAGAACCTCTCCTTGGCTTAGTTCTCCTGCTGCCTCTACTGAGATAGGCACTCTGTCACCTCTCTCGAACTCATTAACTGTTTGAGGGACAAGGCTGTTCTCAGTGGGCTCTCCAGTAGTCTCAGTTCCTTCTTGACTGATCTCTGACTCTGAGACTTCTCTTCCTGAAGTTGCTGTATCGGAAACTTCAAATTCCTCTTCAACAGGACACGTTACCTTTTTTTTGTGACTGGCATGTATCCAGTTGGGAACCCCGGCACACTTCACAGCAGTGGTAATCGTCAATATTACTTGATACGGCCCTTTCCAGCGTGGCTCTAGACATGATTTCCTTACGTGCTTCTTGACAACCACCCAATCTCCAGCTTGTAGAGAGTGACCCGGATCGCCAATTGGTGGCAACGTGTTAGCTTCCACCTGGTGAGAAAAAGAGCGAATCACGTCAGCCAAGCCTTTGCAGTAATCCAACACCATATCATCTGTAATATTCACTAGTGCATTTGCAGATACTGCTGGCAATCTCATTGCTCTGCCCATGAGAATTTCATGGGGGGACAATCCCGTTTTCTTGTCTGGGGTATTTCTCATAGACATCAGTACTAGCGGCAAGGCATCTGCCCATTTCATGTTTGTTGCTGCACACATTTTTGCCATCCTTGATTTCAAAGTACCATTCATTTGCTCAACTAGTCCTGATGCTTCAGGGCGGTAGCTACAATGCAGTTTTTGTTCAATGTTGAGTGCGGCACACAGAAGTTTAATCACCTCATTGTCGAAGTGTCTACCCCTATCTGATTCTATAGAAACCGGAAACCTGAATCTTGGTATCAGTTCCCTGAGTAGTAGTTTTGCAACTGTAAGACTGTCATTCCTACGTGTGGGATATGCCTCAATCCAATGACTGAAAACACACACAATCACCAACACGTACTTCAATCCTCCACAAACAGGCATCTCGATAAAATCCATTTGCATTTTGTTGAATGGACCTCCAGCTCTCCCAATGTGGCTCAAAGTTACCACAGTTCCTTTTCCAGCGTTCATCTGTTGACAGATGACGCACCTGTGGCAAGCGATTTCTGCGGCATGTCTGAATTTTGGATTGAACCAATCAATTTTAAAGGACCTGATCATGGCATCCCTTTCTAGATGTGCCTGCCCATGGTATAGCCGGGCAAATTGTGACAAGAGGCTATTTGGCAAAAACAATTTTCCCTCATCTGAAACCCATAAGTCATCAGCTCTTTGCACACATTGCATTCTTTGCCAAGAGCGTTTCTCCTCTTTGCTTGCACGACCTTGTAATGTTTTAAGTTCATCTAAGGTCTCAACTACTCGTAATGCCATATTTAAATGTATGT
Source organism: Pleurodeles waltl (assembly GCF_031143425.1). Classification (NCBI taxonomy): domain Eukaryota; kingdom Metazoa; phylum Chordata; class Amphibia; order Caudata; family Salamandridae; genus Pleurodeles; species Pleurodeles waltl. Next base: position 681,389,554 of record NC_090449.1, on the reverse strand, counting down.
CATTTTCAGTTTGTGGTAACAATTCCCATTGTTCCTTAAACGATATGCAGTTTAATGCACAAAATCTTGCAACTTGATCTGCATAACCGTTTCCCATTGACACAAAATCTTGTGATCTGATGTGAGCACTGCACTTCACCACGGCAATTTCTTGAGGTAACTGAATTGCACGCAACAAATCTCGTATTTGTTCACCGTTTTTCACAGGGGAACCAGAGGAGGTCATAAAACCCCTCTGTGACCAAAGTTGGCCAAAGTCATGCACAATTCCGAATCCGTATCTGCTGTCAGTATAGATAGTGACTTTCAAATTTACAGCTGCATGACATGCCTTAGTAAGGGCAATTAATTATGCCACTTGTGCAGAGAACACTCTTTCAAGCCAGGATGCTTCAACAATGCCTGATATGGTACATACCTCGTAACCAGCTCTCAATGTCCCTGCTGAATCCCTTAGACAGGACCCATCAACAAACATAATGCAATCATTTTCTTTCAGTTGAGTGTCCTGAATATCGGGACGAGGCTTGGTGCACAACTCCGTCACCTCAAGACAATCATGTTCAAATTCTTCCCCGTCTTTGATTTCAGTATTTTCATTAGGAAGTAAAGTTGCCGGGTTCAGCACAGTGCATCTTTTGAGGGTGACATTCGGCGACCCCAATATGATCGTCTCATATCTAGTTAGACGTGCATTTGTCATGTGTTGAGTCTTAGTTCGTGTCAAGAGAATTTCAACTGAATGTGGAACCATTACTGTCAGAGGGTATCCCATGACTATGCCTTCACATTGAAAAAGGCTCTGACCAACTGCTGCGACTGCCCGCAAACAACCTGGTAAGGCTGCTGCGACAGGGTCCAAAGTAGCTGAAAAATATGCTACAGGGCGATTTGCATCTCCGTGGACCTGTGTCAAGACAGACAAAGAACAAGCATCACGTTCATGACAAAACAACAGAAAAGGCTTTTCGTAATCTGGCATTCCTAATGCTGGTGCCCTGCACATGCATTCTTTTAATTCTACGAATGACTCAAGCTCCTCTTTTGACAAGGTTATTGCATATGGCTCATCCTTGACTTCCTTTCCTGTCAGTTTTATCAGCGGCTTTGAGATGATTGAGAAATTGGGTATCCACTAACAACAGTAGCCCACCATTCCCAAAAACATTCTGACATCTCTTTTTGTCGTTTTAGGATTCCTTTGCAAAACAGCTGTTATTCTCTCCTTAGATATTCTTCTGGACCCTTTCTCAATTAAATGTCCCAAGTATTTTACTTCTTTCTGACAATAATGTAACTTTCTGGGTGACACCTTGTGTCCATTTTTTCCCAGATGATTCAGTAATGCAATGGTGTCGTATTTACAGCCGTCTCTTGTTTTGGATGCGATTAGCAAGTCATCGATGTACTGCACAAGAGTTGAATTAAAAGGCAGCACAAGTGGTTCCAAATCCTTTTTCAATATCTGATTGAAAATGGATGGTGACTATGAGAACCCTTGAGGAATTCTGCACCAACTGTACACCTTATCCAGGAATTTTAAACTGAACAAAAATTGGCTATCCTCATGGAGAGGTATTGAAAAGAAAGCTTGTGATAGGTCTATTACGGTAAACCATTCAGCATCACAGGGAACCTGGAACATTATTACCGCTGGGTTAGGTACCACAGGGTAGCATTTTATCACAATTTCATTTATTTTCCGCAAGTCTTGCACAATTCGAACCTTTACACAGGGCTTCTTTAACCCCATGATGGGTGAGTTACATGGACTGCTCAAGACTTCCTTCAGGACTCCCTGTCTGAGAAAATCTGCAATTATTTGTGACACCTCAATGAGGACATCTTGGGTCATGTGATACTGTGACACTTGTGGGAACACTGCATTTTGTTTAATCTGGACTTTGACTGGTTCTACCCCTTTTATTAGTCCAACTTCTTTCCCGGTCACTGTCCCTTGTAATTCAATAGGTAAATCAATCAAAGTATGCGTCGGGTATAGAGTAATCAGAGGGTAATCTTCATTTATCCCTGTTTCTTCCTCAATAAATTGACTCTCATCTCCCTCATCGTCACTGTTTGTTTGTACCTCGATTCCATCGTTGGAACAGGTAGTGGAACATTTTGTTTTGCACAGTAAGTCTCTTCCTAGTAAGGATACTGGACTTGAATCGCATACAACAAATCTATGCAGCCCTTGGAAGTTGCCAATTTCAACTTGCACCGGGTCAGTAATCGGGTTGGTCAGGTACTGATTTGGCACTCCAACCACTCGTATGGTACGCCCTGAAAGAGGTAATCTTGGGACTTCTGCACTTCGAACTGTAGAGCGTGTAGCTCTTGTGTCGACCAAAAATGAAACCCTGTAGCCCATCACCTTTCCTTCTACATATGGGCCTCTCTGATCCACCTCTAAGGATGCTGCAAGCCTGCACTCTTCACTGTCTGAGCTATCATCTGACCAATCCTCATTCATGCCATTTTCTCCCCGTAATGGGAACTGTTGTACAGTGTTGTTCTGATTCGTTACCTGACCTGTGAACTGCTGAGGAAGCATCACCTGTTGCTGTCCCATCGCAGCCATAGGTAACTGCATTTGCTGTCTAGGCACCATGGGAATCTGCTGTTGCACTGGTTGCATTGGTACTGACTGTAAACGCAGCATTTGAATCTGCTGCATGGGCTGTACCCCTTGCATTTGTACCAAACTATTCTGAAAATTCGGGTTTTGATGTCTCATTTTTGGACCTCGTGAATTCTGTAAGGTACCAACATTTGTGCTCTGCTGAACTGCACCATCCTGCACCATATTTGGACACTCCTGTTTCCAATGCCCCACGCCCCCGCACACGTGACATGGTGACATCTTTTTCACTCCCTGAACGTCATTTTGAATAACAACATTATTCATGTCCGAACCGCGGTTCACAAACCCTCGACCTCTGCCTCTCGGCTGTGCCTGAAACACACCATTCATTTGCGGTTGCTGTTGTATCATCTGCTGAACTCCATTTCCCTGTATTCCTGCCTGTGCAGCCCTTATCTGCATCACCATCACTTTTTCTTTCAACTTTTTCTGCTTCAACTCAATTTCGTCACTACAGTATTTCGCATACTGCAATACCTCATCAATCGGCTTTGCTTCCCAACAAATCAAATGATTCTTGATCATCTGGCTAACCTCTGGTCTCAACCCTTCAACGAATCTGAACACAAGGTGATTCATATCCTTCGGTTCAATTGTCTCAGTCCCACTGTAATGTTTGAATGCTTTCAACAATCTCTCGTAGTAAGCATGTATTGACTCTTTAACCTCTTGAGAGGTACGATCTATTTTCTGCCAATCAGTTACCTTCGGCGACACCTTTTGCTTCAAAAACTCAATCACTTTATGATAATATTTCATCACCTCTTCTGAAGGCGCTCCGGTCACCTTATCATTGCCGGCTCCTTTGTCGGCCAATCTCCCCCTCTCTTGCACTCAAGCCACAAATCCGGCGGAACAATGATCTCAAACAAAGTATTCAGATCTTCCCAGAGACACTTTGCAAGCTTCACAAACCTATCCGTTTGTTGATACCACTCGATCGGCTTCTCTCTTAGCTTAGGATAATCATTTGTAAAAGATAGAATGTCTCCTCTAGTCCATGGCACATGTACTAAAACACCACCAGCTGTCTCTCTCATAGGCAGTATTTTTACTGAATCCAAATTAGGTGAGGTCCTAGCTTAATTAGACCCTGGACTATCACTCTTTCCCTTATCTCTTTTCTTTGCCCATCTGCCTTCCCACTTTTCCAATGCACCCCAAATTTGCGCACTCTGCAACAGTTCTCTTAAATGTGCCTTCATGCCTGCAGACCTCATGTGTTCAAAATCCTTTGGGGCATATTTATACTCCGTTTGCGCCGAATTAGCGTCGTTTTTTTCGACGCAAATTCGGCGCAAAACTAACGCCATATTTATACTTTGGCGCTAGACGCGTCTAGCGCCAAAGTATGAGTAAAGAGCGTCATTTTTTAGCGTGAACGCCTTCCTTGCGTTAATGAGATGCAAGGTAGGCGTTCCCGTCCAAAAAAATGACTGCGACGCAAATGCGTCGTATTTATACTCCCGGGCAAAAATCACGCCCGGGAGTTGGCGGGGCAGAAAACCCCGCATTTGCGCCACTTTTTAACGCCTGGGTCAGGGCAGGCGTTAAGGGACCTGTGGGCTCAAAATGAGCCCACAGCTGCCCTCCCATGCCCCCAGGGACCCCCCCTGCCACCCTTACCCACCCCAGGAGGACACCCAAGGATGGAGGGACCCACCCCAGGGACATTCAGGTAAGTTCAGGTAAGTATAAATATATTTTTTTAAAATATTTTTTTGTGGCATAGGGAGGCCTGATTTGTGCCCCCCTACATGCCTCAATGCCCAATGAAGTCCCCTGGGCATGGCCATTGGGCAAGGGGGCATGACTCCTGTCTTTACTAAGACAGGAGTCATGTAAATGGCGTCTGGGCGTCGTTAAAAATGGCGCAAATCGGTTGGAGGCGATTTTTTGCGTCAACCTGACTTGCACCATTTTTAAGACGCCCTAGCGCCATTTTTCCCTACGCCGGCGCTGCCTGGTGTACGTGGTTTTTTTCCACGCACACCAGGCAGCGCCGGTCTGCTTGCGCCGGCTAACGGCATTCAATAAATACGACGCCCGCATGGTGCTTCAGAATGGCGTTAGCCGGCGCAAAATTTTTTGACGCTAAACTGCGTTAGCGCAGTTTAGCGTCAAAAAGTATAAATACGGGCCTTTGAGTCAAAATCTAGTCTGTAACTCCTTTTTAAATGCTATGGGGCATATTTATACTCCGTTTGCGCCGAATTAGCGTCGTTTTTTTTTACGCAAATTCGGCGCAAAACTAACGCCATATTTATACTTTGGCGCTAGATGCGTCTAGCGCCAAAGTATGAGTAAAGAGCGTCATTTTTTAGCGTGAACGCCTTCCTTGCGTTAATGAGATGCAAGGTAGGCGTTCCCGTCCAAAAAAATGACTGCGACGCAAATGCGTCGTATTTATACTCCCGGGCAAAAATCACGCCCGGGAGTTGGCGGGGCAGAAAACCCCGCATTTGCGCCACTTTTTAACGCCTGGGTCAGGGCAGGCGTTAAGGGACCTGTGGGCTCAAAATGAGCCCACAGCTGCCCTCCCATGCCCCCAGAGACCCCCCCTGCCACCCTTGCCCACCCCAGGAGGACACCCAAGGATGGAGGGACCCACCCCAGGGACATTCAGGTAAGTTCAGGTAAGTATAGCGTTAGCCGGCGCAAAAAATTTTGACGCTAAACTGCGTTAGCGCAGTTTAGCGTCAAAAAGTATAAATACGGGCCTTAGTGTTTCCGATGTCAATATTGTATTTGTCTGCCAAGTTCGCTAATCTTTGATGTACTTTGCCTAACTCTTTGGTAATCTTGGGGCATAAGTATCTCAATTCTGCCTCAGTATAGAACTCCAATCTATTCACTCCCATTGTCCCTTCCACTAACTCGGCAGCTTCTGTCCCTAGTCGCACAAAGTTCAGGTATTTGTCTTGTTTCTCTTTCTCGAGTTCAACTGTGGTCACTGTAGTCTTTTGCGTAGTGTATGTTTTCTCTAACCATTCATTTAACTGTTGTACTGTAAAACCCTGCAGTGAAATGTTCCCTGCATGTATCATTGGAGAATGCGAGGTATTTGTACTCACGGTCTGGGGAGTTAAAACTCCTAATCCTGCTTGACGCATTGCTTCGAGAGGTGCCCCCACTGGACTAAGGTCCATTAAGGGTCTCAGTGGCTCATTTACTTGCTCTCCAGGGGCCATTATCTGTGGAGTTCCCATAGGCCCTCCTCTTATCACTCCCTGATCACACACCCCTGATTTACCTTGTGCATACAACGGCACTGGGGGACCAACAGTAATAGGTAACGATATAGCGGCAGATGTCTGACCTGGACCCAGACCTCTTGGAGCAGCAACACCAAAGGTCTGCTCCAACGTTCCCGGAACACGTTCTAATGGCGGTCCCGCTATAGGATTATACCCTGGCATCAACTGTGGGGGTTGAGACATTAGCTTCGGAGTTGATTCAATCTGTATTAATTTTGGCTTCTTGTATATCGGGTCTGGCGGCACTATCAGATTCGTAGTAGTTTCAAGCACCGGGACATCAGGATAGATTCTCTTCATCTGTGGTGGAGCCTGCAACTGTATCGGCATGTCGGGTGCAGTGGGTACACTGACACCATTCTGTGTCAAAGCTGTATCGCTAGTCTGTACCATATCAGTAACTCCCTTTTCCTGCATCTGGTTCCCAGGATCCAAACTAGTGCTTGGAGCGCTGTCGCTCATCGCATATGGTGGCGGGCGATCATGTAACAATCTATCCATAAACTCCTCGTCGTCTGAATAATCGTCTTCTTCCCAGGACCTTTTATTTTCTTTAGATTTGCCTGAGTCTTTATCAGTTTTACAAGAGGCTTTCTTCCCCTGTATTTCTTCTCCCTGAGTTATTGCTGGGAATAACTTCAGCCCATCTACGATTCCTCTTCTCCACATTTTACTTTCATTGTCCCACCTTGCCTCTGCATAAGATTTTTCTGCCCTTTTCAGCCTTCTCTGAAAACTTTCTTGTCTATGTTTAAGAGCCATTACGTTCCAAATCGCTAAAGCCTCATATTGTGCCGGTCTTGGAGGTGGCTGTTGTGTACTTAACATCCACCTCAGATTTTCTAGTACCTTTGGATTGAACGTCCCATGTTCTGGAAACGCTAAACACCCTTCTTTCTCTGTTAATTTGCACAACTGTTTCATCCATAAGCAAGTCGCGACACCTTTCTCTTCCATCACCGTATAAGCTGAAGTACCCTCAGTTGGTGTAGGTTCCCCATCAGTTGCTACAATATATACATCTCCCTTTAGAGCGCTCTTGAATGCTTTAATAAAATTCATTTTTATGATCCTCTTATTTTTATTCAATCAGGAATGGCTTAGTTCCCAGGACACTCTTCACCTGCCCTTTCTCAACCTATTGCCTCTCACGGACGGCAGCCAATCCGTGCGTGACTCCTCTCGACATCTGACCTATCTCAGCGCGGCACCACTGACGTCACACTCACACACACAGCAGCTGACAAAGTCTTGCGGCTTGTCCGCTCCTCATTGACCCTTACAATTCACACAGACTAATGCAAAATTATTGCAAGCACCTTAAAAACAACACAAATCTGCCGGTTTACTACAGGAAGGGTAACACATTTGCTTCAGAACTTTACAGAGATTTCACTTGAAGCCTCAGCCGCTACTCTCTCCTTATCAGTTCCCGCATACGCAAGCAGAATTCGACCCGCAAATTCTACTCTCGACTTGTCAATGACTCCTTCTAGTGCACTTTAGAATTTGTCAAATCTCCATCGAAGGTTTCATTCATGCGTTATGACTCAAACTCGACTTGTCAACCACGCCCGATTGACCTACTAAACCGCACAGATTACAACATGAACCACATTTATCATCATACTCCGGAGTCTTAGACCTCGACAGGTCCGTACACGACTGTAGGAAAGTACCATCTTGCCTGGCATGTTACCCCCATATTTCACTGTATATATGTTGTTTTAGTTGTATGTGTCACTGGGACCCTGCCAGCCAGGGCCCCAGTGCTCATAAGTGTGCCCTGTATGTGTTTCCTGTGTTATGACTAACTGTCTCACTGAGGCTCTGCTAATCAGAACCTCATTGGTTATGCTCTCTCATTTCTTTCCAAATTGTCACTAACAGGCTAGTGACCAATTTTACCAATTTACATTGGCATACTGGAACAACCTTATAATTCCCTAGTATATGGTACTGAGGTACCCAGGGTATTGGGGTTCCAGGAGATCCCTATGGGCTGCAGCATTTCTTTTGCCACCCATAGGGAGCTCTGACAATTCTTACACAGGTCTGCCACTGCAGCCTGAGTGAAATAACGTCCACGTTATTTCACAGCCATTTTACACTGCAATCAAGTAACTTATAAGTCACCTATATGTCTAACCTTTACCTGTTAAAGGTTGGGTGCCAAGTTACTTAGTGTGTGGGCACCCTGGCACTAGCCAAGGTGCCCCCACATTGTTCAGGGCCAATTCCCCGGACTTTGTGAGTGCGAGGACACCATTACACGCGTGCACTACATATAGGTCACTACCTATGTGTAGCTTCACAATGGTAACTCCGAATATGGCCATGTAACATGTCTAAGATCATGGAATTGCCCCACCAATGCCATCCTGGTATTGGGGAGACAATCCCATGATTCCCCGGGTCTCTAGCACAGACCCAGGTACTGCCAATCTGCCTTTCCCGGGGTTTCACTGCAGCTGCTGCCAACCCCTCAGACAGGTTTCTGCCCTCCTGGGGTCCAGCCAGGCTTGGCCCAGGAAGGCAGAACAAAGGACTTCCTCAGAGAGAGGGTGTTACACCCTCTCCCTTTGGAATAAGGTGTCGGGGCTGGGGAGGAGTAGCCTCCCCCAGCCTCTGGAAATGCTTTGATGGGCACAGATGGTGCCCATCTCTGCATAAGCCAGTCTACACCGGTTCAGGGATCCCTCAGCCCTGCTCTGGCGCAAAACTGGACAAAGGAAAGGGGAGTGACCACTCCCCTGACCTGCACCTCCCCTGGGAGGTGCCCAGAGCTCCTCCAGTGTGCTCCAGACCTCTGCCATCTTGGAAACAGAGGTGCTGCTGGCACACTGGACTGCTCTGAGTGGCCAGGGCCAGCAGGTGATGTCAGAGACTCCTTCTGATAGGCTCCTTCAGGTGTTGCTAGCCTATCCTCTCTCCTAAGTAGCCAAACCCTCTTTTCTGGCTATTTAGGGTCTCTGCTTTGGGGAATTCCTTAGATAACGAATGCAAGAGCTCATCAGAGTTCCTCTGCATCTCTCTCTTCACCTTCTGCCAAGGAATCGACTGCTGACCGCGCTGGAAGTCTGCAAAACTGCAACAAAGTAGCGAAGACGACTACTGCGACCTTGTAACGCTGATCCTGCCGCCTTCTCGACTGTTTTCCTGGTGGTGCATGCTGTGGGGGTAGTCTGCCTCCTCTCTGCACTAGAAGCTCCGAAGAAATCTCCAGTGGGTCGACAGAATCTTCCCCCTGCAACCGCAGGCACCAAAGAACTGCATCACCGGTCCTCTGGGTCTCCTCTCAGCACAACGAGCGAGGTCCCTTGAACTCAGCAACTCTGTCCAAGTGACTCCCACAGTCCAGTGACTCTTCAGTCCAAGTTTGGTGGAGGTAAGTCCTTGCCTCCCCACGCCAGACTGCATTGCTGGGAACCGCGTGTTTTGCAGACGCTCCGGCTCCTGTGCACGCACCGAGGATTTCCTTCATGCACAGCCAAGCCTGGGTCCCCGGCACTCTAACCTGCATTGCACAACCTCCTGAGTTGTCCTCCGGCGGCGTGGGACTCTCTTGTGCAACTTCGGTGAGCACCATTTCACTCCACTTTGTAGTGCCTGTTCCGGCACTTCCGCGGGTGCTGCCTGCTTCTGAGAGGGCTCCTTGTCTTTCTGGGCGCCTCCTCTGTCCCCTGACACAATTGGTGACATCCTGGTCCCTCCTGGGCCACAGCAGCATCCAAAAATCCTAACACGACCCTTGCAGCTAGCAAGGCTTGTTTGCGGTCTTTCTGCGGGAAAACACTTCTGCACGACTCTTCACGACGTGGGACATCCATCCTCCAAAGGGGAAGTTTCTAGCCCTTGTCGTTCATGCAGAATCCTCAGCTTCTACCATCCAGTGGCAGCTTCTTTGCATCCACAGCTGGCATTTCCTGGGCATCTGCCCACTCCCGACTTGATCGTGACTTTTGGACTTGCTCCCCTTGTTCCACAGGTACCCTCGTCTGGAAATCCATTGTTGTTGCATTGCTGGTGTTGGTCTTTCCTGCGGAATTCCCCTATCACGACTTCTGTGCTCTTTGGGGAACTTAGGTGCACTTTGCACCCACTTTTCAGGGTCTTGAGGTGGGCTATTTTTCTAACCCTCACTATTTTCTTACAGTCCCAGCGACCCTCTACAAGGTCACATAGGTTTGGGGTACATTCGTGGTTCGCATTCCACTTCTAGAGTATATGGTTTGTGTTGCCCCTATCCCTGTGTGCCCCCATTGCATTCTATTGTGACTATACATTGTTTGCACTGTTTTCTATTGCTATTACTGCATATTTTGGTATTGTGTACATATGTCTTGTGTATATTTGCTATCCTCATACTGAGGGTACTCACTGAGATACTTTGGCATATTGTCATAAAAATAAAGTACCTTTATTTTTAGTATATCTGTGTATTGTGTTTTCTTGTGATATTGTGCATATGACACTAGTGGTACTGTAGGAGCTTCACTCGTCTCCTAGTTCAGCCTAAGCTGCTCTGCTAAGCTACCTTTTCTATCAGCCTAAGCTGCTAGACACCCCTCTACACTAATAAGGGATACCTGGGCCTGGTGCAAGGTGTAAGTACCCCTTGGTAGTCACTACAAGCCAGTCCAGCCTCCTACAACGACAACCAACCACGTGGATAATTTTGAGCTACAAGCGCCACATTTACATGAAGTACGCCAACTTCCCTACTCTCATACTATGGAGTACGCCTGCTCCTTCTAAACAACACTTAATTTGGCCTGAATACACACAATTTTTCCACAACCACCTGCAAGATGCATAAGCTTTAGGCAAGCGCAAAGACCCTAACCACACATACTATAGCGCCGAGAACATTCCCAACTCAATTAGACAGGCTCCGAGATCCCGGGAAAGCCATGGCGAGCTTAGCAACCCATCATTTCTCCAAATTGCATTATCACAGAAAAAAAAATTAAACAATGAATCTCCTTCCTAGGGCCCCCAAGGGCCTAACCGTCGCTCTGCTACCAGAACTGTTAACGCATCCTTCTATGTTAATTTATATACATTAGGACTCGTTTTAGGCCGATGAATCTTTTGACCCAGTGATGAGACACCGTAAGACGAGATAACTGATCAATATGTCAAGCAATATATTGAGAATGTCATCAACATATATCACCACAATATATTTCAGTTAAGACATTTGTTAAAACTATTGGCGCAACCATGACCTTTCAGTCATGAATAACCACACCTTGTTAGAGGTTTTGTGAATTGTATTCCCTATCGATTACAATCTAATAGCAAATATATTAATCTCAAAACCAAGAAACAAAAGAGCATAGTCACGATATGGCAACTGTGGTAAAATTTGACAATGCGAAGACGACAATCATTAAGACACTAATACATGATATACACAAATCAGAGTACATAGAGTAGCATATACGTCTCAGTTCAGCATGGCACAACGTCAGTCATGTCCGTTTGTCAGTCAAAGAGAATATCCTATCTAACCGTTAATTAGCATTAGCATGTTGGGCTTCATGCAAAACAATTTAGAACATCAATTTGGAAAACATCTAACTAAGGCCACTAATCAAAAATACACAGCAGTTGGTACCTAGAAAGGAAAGGCAAATAGATGAATTTCAATAGCAGCAGCATAATTACCCTCCTCGGAATAGGTCAGCATACAGGATCAGACTTCGTCTTCAGGACATCAGTCAGATCGCCGTCAGTCTATTTAGTCTAGGGACAGGGGGCACTTCCCTCATAAGGAGGAAAAGTGTAATGGGGCCACTAAGGGTGAGGATGGTTTATTAAGTCTCAAGTCACCAAACAGAGTGACAGAGTTTCTAGATGCAATCAATATCATTCCCTACCTAGGTCTCTTGAGTCTCCTGTGTCATGAGTTTTTATCCCCTTTTGGCAATACCTTCCCCCAAAATTATATTGGATAATCACTTCACCCCACTATCTGTAACCTATCAAATTATACATTAAGTAATGCATTTGTCATTTTACGATAGCTTATAACATTTTGATTGGTCTTCATAATTTACGCTTTTCGTAGGTGGCACATCTGGGATTACTTCATTTTCTGGCACGTTCTTCAGGTCAAAAGTTCTCCTTTTCCGTGGTCGAATGTCCTTGAAAGTGTCCATATTTTGTTGCAAAGCGTATAACTTTATACTAATAAGCAGCTAGCATGCGAATGGGAAAATCTAGCATTGTTGCAAAAACGAAGAAGAGAACAAATGCTGGGTCATGGCCCTTTTGCAAGTCAGCACACTGGAGAAACAGAAAAATATGCTTTAATATGAGAGCTACACAGCTAATTCTTCGACTCACGCTAACTTAAGGCTTATGGATTCTAATAAATGCAATCTTCGTACGTGTTAACATATTCAATTAATCAAATACAAGTATTTATTTCTTCTTATTAATATTTAGTATATGCGTACAATAATTCTTCACGTTTAAAATACATTTTAATGAATGATATTATTAATGTAGCATTGTTAAGTATAAGCATTTCACATCTAAAAATAGGTAATATTTAAACTACACTCTCTCACTACCTTACTCATTTATTTCAACATTTCTTTAAAAGACTGCACCATGAATTCAGTCCCCCGACAACCAAAAGGAGTTGAGGTGCCACTTAACCAACTAATTACGGCTGGCCTACATGAGCATAAGCCCAGAGTCCTAAACATGTGTTTCAAGCACATTTTCCTTTGTGCTGCCAGCACCAGACACACACAGAAAACATGAACAAGTGACTCTTGATTATACCCACAGAGGCAACAAGATTGAGTCTGGGACTGCTGTTTCCAAGAAGGGAACATGGTGGTCATTTTGAACATGGAGGGATTGCCCGCCGCCGACCATGCCTACATTCGACAAAAGACCGCCAGTGGCGGCAGCAGGCATCCTGCCATATTCCGATGCAAGGAGCCTCACTGTCATTGATGGCGGTGAGGCCCACCATGCACAATGCTGGTGGTCAGTGGCGGGGGTAGATGCTGCTCCACCCTCACTGCCACGTCAGTCCATACCCCGCCACGCCTATAATGATGCAGTTATAGGCGTGGCGGTGCATGGAGACGCAGCAATGCCGGCACTACGGAACAGGTAAGTGCTGCCCGAGAGGGAAGGGGGGGAGGGGGTATGTGTGTAAGTGTATGAATGTGTGTGCATGTAGGTGTATGGGTGCATGGGGATGTGGGGGGACCTGTATGTAGGGGGGTGGGTAGGGGATGCTGAGGGAGTGCTGGGAGGCCAATATGGAGATTTGGGGGAGGAGGGTTGGGGGGGTTAATTTCTGGGTTCGAGGGTGGGGACAGTTCTGGGGGCTTTGGAGGGTGGGTGGGGGTATTGGCAACCGGGGGGCTGGGGTGTCACATATAAGTGATAGGAATGGGAATTCCTGTCAGCTTTATGCTTTCCGCCAGGGATTACCTGGAGGGGTATCCCACCAGGAAATCCCTGGTGGAAATGGGATCCTAATCCCACCACCGGTCCGGCCTCCACCACCGGGTCGAATGTGCCGTGGTCGATTCTGGCCTGGTGGTGGGTAGTAATGCTTTGCAGCCAGTTCACTACTGTGTTCAGAATATGGCAGTCTGGCCTGCCATGCCGTTGGCAGTAATGACCGCCACCGCCGGCGCCATGTTCATAATGACCGCCCATTTCTTTGGTTTCCATCATACCAAAACGCATTAGCATAATTTGATGTTTGAGAGATTGGGTAAAGGACACTGATAGATATTCCTGAACCCGTAATGTTTTGTATGATGATAATACTGTCCAGGCATGTCATCTTGTAGCAAGTGTGTGTTTATCTGTAATTAGGTACTGTAGCCGAGTGGCAACAATTGCCATCCGGTAAAACTCCGCTTTACCCAAGCTCATGCTCCATACATCTTGGAAACCTAGATCCTTTATAGTATTATTTAGATAATGACCACATGAGCCTTTTGTATTACAGTGCTGTTGTACATCAATTTCAATCAAGCAGAGATGGCTGATGGTACCAATCTCTGCTGCTTGCAGACTCTAACAGAATTTTATATACGCACTTTTGCTCTGATCATTTTAGTTTTTCATTCCAAATTCTAAGCGTACCCGAGCTGGTGAAACTGAGTTTGGAATCTGGAACACTGTTTTGTAGGCCTTCGTTTGAATATGGTTAAAACTGTTTCCTTGCCCAGCATTATCTCAGCCCCACACGTAACTATTGGCAATAGCCGTGCTGACATTACATTTTTTTTAGTTTTAGGATCTTGAATCCATAGATCAAGGATTGTGCCTTTGCTTGAGCAGCAGCAAGCTGAGGTTTAAAGGTCAGGTGTTTATCCACTATGAAGCCCGAGTATTTGTATAAAGGAACAACCTCCACCTCAGTTCCGTTAATAAACCACGCAAATGTTTTACATTTCGGGTCTACCAATCTGACTACTTTTTTCAGTTTTGCTCAAATTCAATTCCAGACCTTGCTTAACTCCATAACCAGTGAGTGCATCAATGCTGTGCTGCAAACCAATCAGTGTTTGACTGAGTAATACTGTGTCATCTGCATACTGTAACCATGCTATTGCTTACAAGGCCAAAACGGGTGGATGACTATTTACAGGGTCAAGAGCGTTGGCCAAGTCTGCAAGGTGGAAGTTAAACAGGGTAGGGGCTAGGACACATCCTTGCTTTAAACCATTCTCAGTTCGTATTCTATTGGTGACTTGGCCACCTTCTCCAATTTTAACTTGTACCCAAGTGCCCGAGTATAGTTCCATCAATGCACTCAATAAACTGCTGGCGCGACCCCAAACTTTCAATTTGCCCCAAAGGCTAGTTCTCGGAACACAGTCAAAGGCCGACTAAAGATCAATTAAACATGCATATGATCAACTTTTCTTCAGTCTGGCTTTTATATATAGCAGAGCCAGTGCTGCCAAATTGGTTGTAGTCCCCATGCCTGCTCCAAAGCCTGTCTGACTTCATGGTATAAGCTGTTTCTCATGTATCCATACTGATAGTTATTGCCACAGACAAGATGCATAAAGCTTTGCTTCAACATCAATCAAGGCTATTAGCCTTTAGTTTAATGGAGAAGAGTGATTACCCATCTTATAAACTGGAGGAAAAATGTTGCCTTTTCATGCATCTGGCAACCACTTTATACCATAAAGATTGGTAAAAGAAGCACCAAATAATAAACCCAATATGGTGCATCTACCTCTAAAAAGGGCGTTTGGAAATCCAGTCTGTTCAGGGGCCCCTTCCAATTTTAACTTCTTTACAATGTCTATCTGCTGTTCAATGTCCATGAGAGCATGGTCTCAATCAAGATCAAGCTGGGAGGCTTCTGTTTTTAGCTTCACTCTAATGCTAAAGTTGGCAAACTTGAAGCACAGTGACTTACAGCCAGAGAGTCCTCACCCTTCACCTTTTGGTCTGGGGATGAATATATTGCTATAACATGTGCTTCCCAAGTAGCAGGATCCACACCTGCATTTGAATGTTGACTTTTTCCCTGGACTACCCCATTCACCAATTGCCAATTGTTTATTAAACATCAGAAGCTTGGCCCACAGGTCTTCATAATACCGCCATTTTTCCGTCCAGCAGTCTTTCTTGTATTGTTATCGTAGTTTAACCTGTTCTGTGCCTTGGACGAGGTGACCTCGTCCAAGGCTACAGTTCCCGTGTGCCTTGGAAGAGGTCACCTCGTCCAAGGCACACGGGAACTTGGGGGAGCGCTAGCTAGCCCCCCCTGTGCGCCCCCCTCCCCCCCAAGGCGGGGATGGAAGGGGAAGACCTTCCCCTTCCATCCCCGACCCCCCCACCCCCGCTGTGACGACAGCGCGCGAGCGCACGCTGATTTGTCACAGGGGCCTCCCCCAACCACTATGCACCGGGGATTTGTTTTTTGGCGCCAATGTCATGCAGGGGGAGCGACCCCGTAGGCAAGGGTCGCTCCCGGGGGGGTTGGGGTCGGGGAAATTGTATTTAGACCATTTCTGCCCCCCTTGGGGGCAGATTGGGCGATTTGAGGTCAATCTGCCCCCAAGGGGGCAGAAACCACTAGGCACCAGGGATTTGTTTTTTGCTGCCAATGTCACGCAGGGGGAGCGACCCCGTAGGCAAGGGTCGCTCCCGGGCAGGGGGAGTTACGGGGGGTGGGGGGTCAAATTTATTTTACGGCATTTCTGCCCCCCCCTGGGGCCGGCTGAGCTATAGGCCAACATCCACAGGTAGGCACTTTGCAAAAAACACCTCTGTTTTCTGTGAAAAAATATGTTGTGTCCACGTTGTGTTTTGGGCCATTTCCTTTCGTGGGCGCTAGGCCTACCCACAGAAGTGAGGTACCATTTTTATCGAGAGACTTAGGGGAACGCTGGGTGGTAGGAAATTTGTGGCTCCTCTCAGATTCCAGAACTTTCTGTCACCGAAATGAGAGGAAAAAGTGTTCTTTTGGCCAAATTTTGATGTTTGCAAAGGATTCTGGGTAACATTACCTGGTCAGAGCCCCGCAAGTCACCCCATCTTGGATTCCCCTGGGTTTCTAGTTTTCAAAAATGCACTGGTTTGCTAGGTTTCCCCAGGTGCCGGCTGAGCTACAGGCCAAAATCCACAGGTAGGCACTGTTTTCTATGAAAAAATGTGCTGTGTCCACGTTGTGTTTTGGGCCATTTCCTTTCGTGGGCGCAAGTCCTACCCACACAAGTGAGGTATCATTTTTATCGGGAGACTTGGGGGAATGCTGGGTGGAAGGAAATTTGTGGCTCCTCTCAGATTCCAGAACTTTCTGTCACCGAAATGAGAGGAAAAAGTGTTTTTTTGGCCAAATTTTGAGGTTTGCAAAGGATTCTGGGTAACAGAACCTGGTCAGAGCCCCACAAGTCACCCCATCTTGGATTCCCCTAGGTCTCTAGTTTTCAAAAATGCACAGGTTTGGTAGGTTTCCCTAGGTGCCGGCTGAGCTAGATGCCAAAATCTACATGTAGGCACTTTGCAAAAAACACCTCTGTTTTCTTTCAAAAAATTGGATGTGTCCACGTTGCGCTTTGGGGCATTTCCTGTCGCGGGCGCTAGGCCTACCCACACAAGTGAAGTATCATTTTTATCGGGAGACTTGGGGGAACGCTGGGTGGAAGGAAATTTGTGGCTCCTCTAAGATTCCAGAACTTTCTGCCACAGAAATGTGAGGAACATGTGTTTTTTTAGCCACATTTTGAGGTTTGCAAAGGATTCTGGGTAATAGAACCTGGTCAGAGCCCCACAAGTCACCCCATCTTGGATTCCCCTAGGTCTCTAGTTTTCAAAAATGCACAGGTCTGGTAGGTTTCCCTAGTTGCCGGCTGAGCTAGAGGCCAAAATCTACAGGTAGGCACTTTGCAAAAAACACCTCTGTTTTCTTTTTAAAAAATGGGATGTGTCCACGTTGCATTTTGGGGTGTTTCCTGTCGTGGGCGCTAGGCCTACCCACACAAGTGAGGTATCATTTTTATCGGGAGACTTGGGGGAACATAGATTAGTAAAACAAGTGTTATTGTCCCTTGTCTTTCTCTACATTTTTTCCTTCCAAACATAGGAGAGTGTGTAAAAAAGACATCTATTTGAGAAATGCCCTGTAATCCACATGCTAGTATGGTCACCCCGGAATTTAGAGATGTGCAAATAACCACTGCTCCTCAACACCTTATCTTGTGCCCTTTTTGGAAATACAAAGGTTTTCTTGATAGCTATTTTTTACTCTTTATATTTCAGCAAATGAATTGCTGTATACCCGGTATAGAATGAAAACGCACTGCAGGGTGCAGATCATTTATTGGCTCTGGGTACCTAGGGTTCTTGATGAACCTACAAGCCCTATATATCCCCGCAACCAGAGGAGTCCATCAGACATAATGGTATATTGCTTTCGATAATCTGACATTGCAGGGAAAAGTTACAGAGTAAAACGTAGAGAAAAATGTATGTTTTTTTCACCTCAATTTCAATATTTTTCTTTTTCAGTTGTTATTTTCTGTAGGAAACCCTTGTAGGATCTACACAAATGACCCCTTGCTGAATTCAGAATTCTGTCTACTTTTCGGAAATGTTTAGGTTTCTGGGATCCAGTATTGGTTTCATGCCCATTTCTGTCACTGACTGGAAGGAGGCTGAAAGCACAAAAAATTGCAAAAATGGGGTATGTCCCAGTAAAATGCCAAAATTGTGTTGAAAAATTGGGTTTTCTGATTCAAGTCTGCCTGTTCCTGAAAGCTGGGAAGCTGCTGAGTTTAGCACCGCAAACCCTTTGTTGATGCCATTTTCAGGGGAAAAACCACAAGCCTTCTTCTGAAGCCACTTTTTCCAATTGTTTTGAAAAAAACAAAATGTTCACTGTATTTTGGCTAATTTCTTGGCCTCCTTCAGGGGAACCCACAAAGTCTGGGTACCTCTGGAATCCCTAGGATGTTGGAAAAAAAGGACACAAATTTGGCTTGGTTAGCTTATGTGGACAAAAAGTTATGAGGGCCTAAGCGCGAACTGCCCCAAATAGGCAAAAAAAGGCCTGGCACAGGAGGGGGAAAAGGCCTGGCAGCGAAGGGGTTAAGGAGCCTTGCTTTGTCAGGGTTCTTACCCCATTGTGTATCTTTTGCCACTTTTTTATTTCTCGTGAGACTTGTTTTTTTTAATTGGCACAGCGTTCTGTTATACCATGGATGCCCTTCAATGCCACCCTTAACTTTATTGTTTGCCTCAAGTGCTGTAATTGAGAGATTTTTTTTCTAGGAAATGTATTCAATAATGAGTCGCATAGATACTTCCATGCCTTCACCCTTTCTCCTGGTCTCAATTCTGCTTGTTGTTTGCTTTCCAAATTCTTTCTTAAGCTCTTTGATTGACTCTGCACAGCAGTACACTTCTTCCATTACTTTCTCAAATCCCGGCCCCTGCCATTGTAACTTTTTTGTATTATAGGTCTTCTGGGCAGCAATTATGATATTTGCAGAAGGTAACCGTTTCCATTCAAGCCGCATCTTTATAGATTGTGGAAAGTGATTGCTCTCTGGGCGTATATGAATATTATAGGCGGAGACCAATGTCAGTGCTGCTTCACTTATTAACGTGAAATCTATTGTTGATGTTTTTGTTCCACTAGAGTAAGTTATAGGTGTAAAGGGGTCTACCCCTGAGTGGGTCATCAAGCGACGGAAGTCAAGATTTTTGAACCTTTTATTCAGAAATGTTCCATGGTATTTTAGTCCCCGTTTTGTGAAGCCTTTACTAAAGTCAGTGTTGAAGCCACCAGACACAATGAAGATGGCCTCCTTGTACTCTCTGCAACATTTTTGGGATACTTAACAGTATTTCCATATTTTCCCTGTTTTGATCCTTGTTTGGGTGGATGTATACATTAATTAGCAGCAATAATGTATTAGCACCAGATGGCAGCTGAGTTCCAACTTAATTGGCAGCAGCCAGTCGATTCCAAGGTCGATTTGTTTAAAAACCCAATTAACTTTGGTTGAACAAAAAGTTGTAAGGCCACCTTTAGAATGTCCACATTTTTGAGACTTTATTGCAGAGACGGGCGTCCCGACATAGCCTGAGATTTGAATTGGCTCCATACACCAGGTTTCCTGGAACATAATAATATCAAACTGCTGAAGGAACTTCAACGTCTGCACGTCTGTTGTCATGTGTTCCGGTCCATGGGTGTTCCATGAGCATATATAAGTGTGGTTGTCTGCTGCTGTTTGCCATCTAGTTTTTTCATCAGGTCCACTTCCTACTATTATCGTTTGAAGACTGACGCTCTGTCTGTTTATGGGTCAGAAGCCTGCCAATATATACTTGTTGGCTCATGCCCTGACGGAGCATATTTTGGTGCTTTACTATAGTTAGATTTTCTCGACTGTTTGGGGTGAATTCAACTCCAACCACTCCTTTCAACAGTGAGCCCCCCCCTTCACTCCCGCGAGCAAGGAGCTGGGGTATCAAATAGATTCTAGTCTTTGTAATACAATGCCCCATGAACTAAAGGTGTCTTGCTGTTCCGGGATTTTAGCAACAACGGCTGGAGAGGCCCAGGAAGTTAGTGTTGCCTCTTGGTCCATGTTATTCTGATGGGGGATAAACTCCACTGATCGCAGCTCTGTCGTGGTGATATGGGCCAGGAACTGAATTTCCTTTCTAAGTTTTATGATTGTGCCTCTATTTAAAATGTCAAAAGGCCTATTCAAATTATATCAAGGGATTAGGAGAAGTTTGTTATCACCCAAATCCACTTTATGATGGGATATCTGGCATCCTGGCGGTCTTATTAATGCCAACGATTTTAAATATTTGACTAACCATACGTCTTGATCCTTACCGATGGTCAGCATGTTGTTTCCCTCAAGGTGATATTTTGAATTCGTCCATTTTTGAATCACTGCAAATTTTTGGTTGTTTTCCCAATATTTACCTGCTTTCTACCCGGCACTGACCCATTGATTCCCTTAGTCCGTACTCTGGCAGTTGTTGGATTCCTCCTCCAGGGGTTTGCTTACTGCCTCCTCCTGCTGATCAGGACTCCCTCCCCAACAGACATTAGTTATTGAACTTTTTTCCTTGAGTGACTGGTTTTGCTGTGTTAGTTAACTTCTACATGCAGAAACTACTATCTTGGAGTTATTATGCAACATTTCCATCTGCTGTGTGACATTTGTGCTGCTTTCTGCCTAACCTTCCTTGTCTATCCACTCTATGGCCCTCATTCCAACCCTGGCGGTCGGCGGAGAAGCGGCGGTCTTACCGCCAACAGGCTGGCGGTAACATTTTGGAAATTATGACCATGGCAGTTACTGCCATGGTCATCCGCCACTTCTCCGATCTGACCGCCAGGGCGGAGACGACCGCTGGGCTGGAGACCTGGGTCTCCAGCCCGGCGGTCGTCACAATACCACCGGCGGTATCATGACCCGGCTGACCGCCATGGATTTCATGGGGTTTGGAACCGCCATGAAATCCATGGCGGTGAGCACTATCAGTGCCAGGGAATTCCTTCCCTGGCACTGATAGGGGTCTCCCCACACCCCACCCCCACCCCGAGTCCTTCCCCAACACCCCCCGCCACCCCTGCCACCCCCAAAGGTGGCAGGACACCCCTACCCCCAACATTACATTACAAATTCACACCCGACACGCACGCAGGCACCACAAACACACATACCCGCACACACACCAACATACATGCCAACAGCCACACACACATTCAGACATACACGCACACATCCATACAGACATACATACAGACAGACATGCACTCATTTCCAAACACACAACACCCCCGCATTCATACACGCACTCACACACCCCCTCTACATACACACACGCACACCCCCATGAACCCACACATTACACAACACCCCCCCAATCCCCTCCCCTAACGGACGATCAACTTACCTGGTCCGTTGATCCTCCGGGAGGGGACGGGATCCATGGGGGCAGCTCCGCCGCCAGCACCCCGTCAACAGAACACCGCCACGCCGAATCACAGGACGTGATTCGGTGGGCAGTGTTCTGTTGACGGGGCGGTGGAGGTGGAGCTACCTCCACTTCCCCGCCGTCCGCCAGTATGGCTGCTGGCGGCTCTCTGTCCGGAAAAGGACGGAGGGCTGCCAGCGGTCATAATGCGCCGAGCGGAAAACCGCCTGCACTGGCGGTCTGCAGCACGGCGGTTCCTCGGCGGTCTTGTAAAAAGACCGCTGAGGTTGTAATGACCACCTTTGTCTTTGCCCTTCATGCCAAAGGATTTAGCAAATGACTTCCATATGCTGTTTTGCTGACCCACCTTAACCTTCTTCTGTGCTTTTATTTGTCATTTCTTTACCCTTTTAGTAAGTGAGGTAAGTGAGGGCTCGTTCACTGAGGGCTCATTAGAAACTTCTCCTACATTCCCACCCCTGGCAGGACTTGTTTATTGGGTACTGAGGCCTTTCCTGCACTCAATTGATCTTTGACTCTTCTCCTGCTGGGGGAAATAAATAGGCTGTGAGTTTTTACTTTCTTGAGGTTGGAACACTTCACAGTCGGCCTCTTTCTTGTCTGCCGAGATTTCATGCACCATGTCTTCCAAGCTACAGAGCATGTCCTGGGTTCTGAGGACCAGAGCCCTTACTTCTGTCAAGATGTTGTTTAAAATTTCTGTGATCTTGTGTGAGTTATTGCCTAAAGAGGCACATTGACATGACACTTGCTGAGTATAAGAATGGTTTTGGGCCCTTCTTATCAAGTCGTTCAACGCTTAGAGCTTCTTATCAAAACTTACTATGTGCACTGCCAAGATATTGAGTAGATCTACCTGAGTTTCCTGTTTATTGGTTTGATAATGAATAGCCGCAGACATCGCATCCATGCGATAAAAAGGTCCCCCACTAGGCCCCTGACTCTCCATAAGCTGGTTATCGAAGAGATTCTAGTCTTTGTAATACAATGCCCCATGAACTAAAGGTGTCTTGCTGTTCTGGGATTTTAGCAACAATGGCTGGAGAGGCCCAGAAAGTTAGTGTTGCCTCTTTGTCCATGTTGTTCGGATGGGGGATAAACTCCACTGATCGCAGCTCTGTCGTGGTGATATGGGCCAGGAACTGAATTTCCTTTCTAAGTTTTATGATTGTGCCTCTATTTAAAATGCCAAAAGGCCTATTCAAATTATATCAAGGGATTAGGAGAAGTTTGTTATCACCCAAATCCACTTTATGATGGGATATCTGGCATCCTGGCGGTCTTATTAATGCCAACGATTTTAAATATTTGACGAACCATAGGTGTTGATCCTTACCGATGGTTAGCATGTTGTTTCCCTCAAGGTGATATTGTGAATTCGGCCATTTTTGAATCACTGCAATTTTTGGTTGTTTTCCCACTATTTACCTGCTTCTTACCCAGCACTGACCCATTGATTCCTTTAGTCCGTACTCTGGCAGTTGTTGGATTCCTCTTCCAGGGGTTTGCTTACTGCCTCCTCCTGCTGATCAGGACTCCCTCCTCAACAGCCATTAGTTCTTGAACTTTTTTCCTTGAGTGACTGGTTTTGCTGTTTTAGTTGACTTCTACATGCAGAAACTGCTATCTTGGAGTTATTCTGCAGCATTTCCATCTGCTGTGTGACATTTGTGCTGCTTTCTGCCTAACCTTCCTTGTCTATACACTCTATGGCCCTCATTACAACCCTGGTGGTCGGCGGAGAAGCGGCCGTCTTACCGCCAACAGGCTGGTGGTAAAACTTTTGCAATTATGACCATGGCAGTTACCGCCATGGTCATCCGCCACTTCTCCGATCCGACCGCCAGGGCGGAGATGACCGCTGGGCTGGAGACCTGGGTCTCCAGCCCGGCGGTCGTCACAATACCACCGGCAGTATCATGACCCGGCTGACCGCCATGGATTTCATGGGGTTTGGAACCACCATGAAATCCATGGCGGTGAGCACTATCAGTGCCAGAGAATTCCTTCCCTGGCACTGATAGGGGTCTCCCCCACCCCCTATCCCCATTCCGAGTCCTTCCCCAACACCCCCCGCCACCCCTGCCACCCCCAAAGGTGGCAGGACCCCCCTCCCCACCCCTACCCCCAACATTACATTACACATTCACACCCGACACGCACGCAGGCACCACCAACACACATACCCGCACACACACCAACATACATGCCAACAGCCACACACACATTCAGACATACACGCACACATCCATACAGACATACATACAGACAGACACGCACTCATTTCCAATCACACAACACCCCCGCATTCATACACGTACTCACACACCCCCTCTACATACACACAGCACACCCCCATGCACCCACACATCACACAACACCCCGCCCACCCCCCTCCCCTAATGGACGATCAACTTAACTGGTCCGTTGATCCTCCGGGAGGGGACGGGATCCATGGGGGCAGCTCCGCCGCCAGCACCCCGTCAACAGAACACCTCCACGCCGAATCACAGGACGTGATTTGGTGGGCAGTGTTCTGTTGATGGGGCGGTGGAGGTGGAGCTACCTCCACTTCCCCGCCGTCCGCCAGTATGGCTGCTGGCGGCTCTCTGTCCGGAAAAGGACGGAGGGCTGCCAGCGGTCATAATGCGCAGAGCGGAAAATCGCCTGCACTGGCGGTCTGCAGCACGGCGGTTCCTCGGCGGTCTTGCAAAAATGACTGCTGAGGTTGTAATGACCACCTTTGTCTTTGCCCTTCATGCCAAAGGATTTAGCAAATGACTTCCATATGCTGTTTTGCTGGCCCACCCTAACCTTCTTCTGTGCTTTCCTTTGTCGTTTCTTTACCCTTTTAGTAAGTGAGGTAAGTGAGGGCTCGTTCACTGCGGGCTCATTAGAAACTTCTCCTACATTCCCACCCCTGGCAGGACTTGTTTATTGGGTACTGAGGCCTTCATGCACACAATTGATCTTTGACTCTTCTCCTGCTGGGGGAAATAAATAGGCTGTGAGTTTTTACTTTCTTGAGGTTGGAACACTTCACAGTCGGCCTCTTTCTTGTCTGCCGAGATTTCATGCGCCATGTCTTCCAAGCTACAGAGCATGTCCTGGGTTCTGAGGACCGGAGCCCTTACTTCTGTCAAGATGTTGTTTAAAATTTGACATGACACTTGCTGAGTATAAGAATGGTTTTGAGCACTTCTTATCAAGTCGTTCAACGCTTAGAGCTTCTTATCAAAACTTACTATGTGCACTGCCAAGATATTGAGTAGATCTACCTGAATTTCCTGTTTATCGGTTTTATAATGAATAGACGCAGACATCGCATCCATGCGATAAAAGGGTCCCCCACTAGGCCCCTGACTCTCCATATGCTGGCAATTCATCCTTAAATTTAACTTCCAATGGTGGGCCCCCTGGGATGTTAGTTACCTCTGGACAGACCAATGCAGTGTCTGTTGCGTTTTCCTGCTTATCTGAGTTCTTTGGACTCCTTGAGTTGAAGGGGGAGTGTATTATCACTGGCGAGATACTTCTGCAGGTGGTATGCTGGGTCAAGATGTCTCTTAGGGATTCTGAACACCTCTCCTATCCTTGAATGGAGTGGGTCTTCAATAGCTGATCCGTTTTTATCAGTCCCTTGCAGGCAACCTGCTTAATTAAAAATGCATCTGGACAAGTATCTGAGAGGTTGATTAAAGGTGGATCCTGCGTCATTATACAACCGGCTGTCACTTCCCTCCTGCAGTGATTGTGAGGTATGTAAGGGGGAGTTCTGACTCCAATTGTTCCAATGACTGAGATTTAAAGTGAAGAAAGAGTCCAATTGATTGCAATTGTGCACTTCTGCCATAATCATCAGGCTTGGGTTACTGAGGTGCGGATTCAGTGAGCTACTCACTACTGGGTCAACTCGTGGGCTTTCCTTGTCCTGAGGGGACTTCTCAGCAGCTGCGGGAGTTTTCTCAATGTTGGTGTTAATCCGTGGGGAGGAAGATAATATACAGTTCAGAGCCGTGAAGGGATTATCTGCCATTTTAGTGATCAGAAAGTCAGTGATTTTGTATCCCTCTTTCTTTTCATGGCCAGATGATTTATTAGTGGTTGTAGTAATTTTCTTAGAGACTGCTGGTTTTAATGGGGATTTCCTCCCGATAGATTCACTCTGTCACTAGACCAGAACTTCCCCTGGGGAGCACTGCTTTTTTCCTCCCTCAAGTTAGTGTCATCCTTACTTCTCTTACCAGTGGTTTCAGGATTGATTAAACAGTGCTGGGATACTTGTACCAGTACTTGTGCCAGTACTCAGGTGCTATGGCAGCTTCCTTTTAGGCACAAGCCGCACCGGTATATGACCGGCCACTTCCGTGCAACAAAGTTGGGCTGCGGCCTAATGCCCTGGAAGAACTCACAACCTCAAGCACCAGGCACCCAATGGCTATCTCGTAGCTTGTAATGTATGGTATCCTGCTGTTACTTCCTACTGACTTCGACCTCCATGCAAGTCTCAGTTAAAGCCAGTGATACTGCTCAAAAGAGGGGTTAATGCTTACTTGTTTTCTTGCTGTATTTTACTTTTGAAGCTCCTGGATCCCTCGACTCTGAACTTCAGAGTGCGGACTGGGCAGCACCACCACCACCTCCAGCAGCATCAGCACCTCCTTGCTACGTCCAGGATGTTCAAAGATCCTGGCTTCCTGCACCTAATGCCGGCTTTCAATGCCCTGCATGCCTCCTGACTTTGATATGGAGGGCCGGAATACCACAGGGCCACAGGATGCTGGACACACTCTGATCTCCTCTGGGCCACGGTCAACTGCCTCACTGTACCTCACAGTACTGGCACCTCACAGCTCCCCCTGCAGCTTCTCACAGTGACGGCTTCTTTCCCCTCTCACCTTTTTCCTCACTGACCTCAAGGCCACGGGATGCTGGTCTCTAGCTGCCTCCAGCCCCCACTAACTCCAGCTGATCTCCGACCTCCGCTAGGCCGGGCACGGACCGAGATCAACTGCTGAGGTCAACTGCCTAAGGAGGAGGGTTGTCAAAGTCCCTTGAATCCCTGCAGCACCCCGCGTACCTCAGCGGCGGTGGCGGCTCTCTCCTCGCTCTCTCCTCACCTCCTTGCTCCTCTCTGCTGACAACCACCCGGCAACAGCGTCAACAGCGTAAACTGGGAAATGTTGCTGTGTCCTGTTGAATGGTTTCCCTGACTGTTGATGCCTGCTTTATGCCTGCCTTATGTAAACAATGACCCAGGTGAGAGTGAATCATCTCAATGCACATCAGAACACATGAACAGGTAAAGAGTAGATAATTAACACTAGGGGTCAGGTGATTACATAAACATTATTGTTTCATCTAGCACACTAGGGCCCATTTTTATAGTGTTTGACGCAAACCAGCGCTGGTTTGCGTAATTTTTTTTACTGCCAGCTAATGCCATTCCTATGCGCCATCCGGGTGCCTTATTTAATGATTGACGTTAGCTGGTGCTGCGGGCTGGTCAGAGTAAAAAAAAAAGACTCACACCAGGCAGCATCAGCATAGGGAAGAATGGGGGTTGTGCATCAAAAAATGGTGCAAGTCAGGTTTGAGTAAAAAATCATGGCTCAAACAGGACTTGCACCATTTTTTGATGCACAACTCCCATTGAAATGACTCCTGTCTTAGCAAAGACAGGAGTCATGACCCCTTGCCCAATGGCCATGCCCAGGGGACTTCTGTCCCCTGGCCATGGTCATTGGGCAGAGTGGCATGTAGGGGGGCCCAAATTAGGCCCCCTATGCCACTTTAAAAAAAATAATAATAATACTTACCTCAACTTACCTGTACTTACCTGGGATGGGTCCCCCATCCATGGGTGTCCTCCTGGCGTGGGCGAGGGAGGCAGGGGATGTCCCTGGGGCGCACAGAAGGGCACCTCTGGACTGCTTGCATGGTCAGAGACCATGGAAGTGAGCCCACAGGTCCCTTAACGCCTGCCCTCACCCGGCGTTAAAAAACAGCGCACATCAGGCTATGTGCAGTTTTTTAAGGACCGCCCCCTCCTGTGCGTCAAAATGACGTGGGAGTATAAACAAGGTGCACAGGCCTTAAAGTAATTTTTTTGGACAAGAACGCCTACCTTGCACGTCATTAATGCAAGGCGGTTTCCCACATCCAAAAAATGACGCACTCTGAGGTTTTTTGACGTCCGCGGGGTCTGGCGTCATAGTTTAAATATGGGGCAAGGTTTGCGCTGAATATGCGTCAACATTTTTTATGCACATTCAGCGCAAACACAGTATAAATATGCCCCTAGGTTTTCACAGTACATGCAACATTAATCTCTAAGGCGGTCATTACAACATTGGCGGTAAAAGCCGCTTACCGCCGTGCAGAAGACCGCCAACACACCGCCGCGGCTGCGGAATTCCACCACAGCTATTATGACCCACAGTTCGGAATCCGCCAAAAGTCAGACACCCACACAAGTCCGCCACACCAAAGGTAAGTGATAAACTGGCGATAACAAAACCTCCACCGTCACGCCAACAGAAATATGCCCACACTATCACGACCCACGAATCCACGCGGCGGTCTTTCAACCGCGGTATTCCATTGGCGGTACACACCGCCACGCTCAAAATACACACACATTTACAAAACACAGCCACATTGGACAATTCCAAATACACACACCTGATACACATACACACACCACTCCCACACACCCACACACCCAATACTATATAAAACACACACCCACATCACCCACAAACCCCTACTACCAAAAATTCCGAAAGAAGGCCAGAGAGAGACAGCACCAGCAAGAACAACAGCATCCACAGGCACACAACACCCACATAACTTCCACGCACCTCACACAACGCACCACTACATATCAGCACACTTATCACCACACACTCCACCCCACACTTCACCTACACCACCCCATGGCATGGCAAAGACACCCCAGGTTCTCGAGGAGAAGCTCAGGGTCATGGTGGAGGAAATCGTCTGGGTAGACCCACAGCTATTTGGGTCACAGGTGCAGCACACCTCCATTGCAAGGAAGATGGAGCTCTGGCAAAGAATCGTGGATAGGGTCAACGCAGTGGGACAGCACCCAAGAAATCGGGAGGACATCAGGAAGAGGTGGAACGACCTACGGGGGAAGGTGCGTTCCGTGGTCTCAAGACACCACCTGGTTGTTCAGCGGACTGGCGGCGGACCCCCACAACTAACAACATGGGAGGAGCAGGTCTTGCCGATTCTGCATCCTGAGGGCCTCGCAGGAGTAGGTGGAGGAATGGACTCTGGTAAGTCAAATCTTAACTATTACATCCCCCACCCTACCTGCATGCCAATCAAACCCCCACCCTCGCCCTCACCCCCATCATTCCTACTCCTCACAAATGTCCCTACATCACAAACCACACATCCTAACACCAAGCCCTGCATGCATCAACAAAGCATGGACACCCATCACCAAAGCATGCCCATTGCACATTCCCATACAACCCCCTAAACCATCATCACACAAGGTCCCACACAGGAATGCAAGCACTGCGGTACACGGTCACCCACCCATTGCTCACCATGGCACACACAGATGTAATAACCACCCTTTTATACCCTGCAGGACCCCTACCCAACCTCACCTGACAGGAGGGTCCACACTTTTCCATACCACCAACAGAAGAGGCCCACAGTGATGACACCTCTGTCCAACTGGATATAGATGACCAGCCTGGACCATCAGGGACCTCTGGACAATCGGTTCCCCTGACACAGTCACAGGCCACTACACACCTTCCCCCCTCTGGAAACACCAGCACCCACCCAGCGGGCCCATACCTCCGCCCCAGGACACGTCAATGAGCAGTGTGTTCACCACTACAGGGAACCCAGGCTAACCCACCACCCCAACAGGGACCTGGGGACAGTGGCAGTGGGCACACAGTCCAGGGGACGGAGGCCCAGGAACACAGGGGAACTGGGAGGGCTGCTGTGCAACAGGGGGTGGACAGGCCATGGGAACTCAATCTCCACGAGGCCCTCTCCTCCATCATGGGAGCCTACCACCACTCCCAGGAGACAATGGCAACAGTACTGGCTAAGTTTCAGGAGACCCAGCGCCTGCAGGAGGAACAGTATATGGGCTTCAGGGAGGAACTCAGAACCATCAGCTCCACCCTGGGCACCATCGTAGGGGTGCTGAAGGAACTCGTGAACACCAGGAGGGGCACTGTGGCACTACAAGGGGCCCCTGACACTAGCATGGATGATGAACCGCCCACCACCTCCGCCGGCGCTAGTGGACAGGACGCCCTGCCACAGGACCACCACACCAGCACCCCCACCCTGCAGAGGGAGAACCACCCCGCAAATGGTCCCTGAGATCCAGGACAAAGACAGAGCATGATGCCAAGACCCCCTCCAAGAAATGAGACCACCCTGATTGTCATCCTACTGTCCCACTTTGTCACCCTGTCCATACTTAAACTGCCCCAGCTCCACTTCCTATGCCCATATGGGCAATGCACCTGTGAGACTAATAGACTGGACTCTGCCATGGACATTCCTCCGCCATCACCCCTCACCATTTTAAAACCCCCTCCAATATTGAGCACTTAAATAAACACACTTAAAGCACAAACAATCTGGAGTCTGTCTGTGATTTCGAAATAGTGTATTAGCAATTACAGTGACAAAATGCTCTTACAATTGTAATGTCAACATACCTATGTCACACAGCTCTAGTCCATGAGGAATCTAAGCAGATGTCACACAGTGGGACCCACATCTGTGAAATCGTAAGGGAAAGTGACAACTAAGTGCCAACACACTGGGTGAAAAGGACAGACAGTAGAGAGGTAGTAGTGTTAAAGTACATGTAGTAGGCAGGTCTGTCCTCTTACCTGTGTCTCACTGGAAATATTGCTGGATCACTGAGTCCCTGTTGTTCATGTCTTCTTCCTCTGCTTCCTCGTCTTCACTGTCCACAGGCTCCACACCTGCCACAGCACCGCCATCTGGGCCATGCTCCTGCAGAAAAGGCACCTGTTGTCGCAAAGCCAAGTTGTGAAGCACACAGCAGGCCACGATGATCTGGCACACCTTCTTTGGTGAGTAGAATAGGGATCCACCTGTCATATGGAGGCACCAGAACCAGGCCTTCAGGAGGCCGAAGGACCGCTCGATCACCCTCCTAGTTTGCCCATGGGCCTCATTGTAGAGTTCCTCTGCCCTTGTCTTGGGATTCCTCACTGGGGTCAGTAGCCATGACAGGTTGGGGTAACCAGAGTCACCTGCAAATGGTGAAGGACAACAGTTATACACGCACTAACCAGAAGGGATATCCCCAGACCCAGACAACCATTCCCACTGTCTTGCTCCCAGGTGCTCACCTAATAGCCACACACAGTGCCTCTGGAGTTGCCCCATCACATAAGGGATGCTGCTATTCCGCAGGATGTAGGCGTCATGCACTGAGCCAGGGAACATGGCATTCACATGGTAGATGAACTGGTCGGCCAAACATACCATCTGTACATTCATTGAATGATAACTCTTCCTGTTTCTGTACACCTGTTCACTCCTGTGGGGGGGACCAAAGCCACATGGGTCCCATCAATGGCACCTATGATTTTGGGGATATGTCCCAGGGCATAGAAATCACCTTTCACTGTAGGCAAATCCTCCACCCGCATGTGTTTCAGAAGGGCAGACAACACTCTGGACAACACGTTGGAAAACATAGGCTGGGACATCCCTGATGCTATGGCCACTGTTGTTTGAAATGACCCACTTGCAAGGAAATGGAGCACTGACAGCACCTGCACTTGAGGGGGGATTCCTGTGGGATGGCGGATTGCTGACATCAGGTCTGGCTCCAACTGGGTACACAGTTCCTGGATTGTGGCACGGTCAAGCCTGTATGTGATAATCACATGTCGCTCCTCCATTGTCGGCAGGTCCACCAACGGTCGGTACACCGGAGGATGGTGCCATCTCCTCACATGTCCCAGCGGACGGTGCCAATGAAGGACAACGGCGAGCACAGAGTCAAACAACTCAGAGGTACGTACCCACAGTTTACACAGAACACCATTCATACACAAGAGGTGGCCTGTATGTGTGTTGAGTCTAGGCCTAGGTATGTGGGATGCAGTTGAAAATTAATCCATGTGGGCCCCTGAAATTACGTCTGCCTGACCTCTAAAGTGGGACAATGGGATGTGAGGTAACTGCACTGGCGTTGTACACCATTGCGGTAGGCGGTCGAAGACCGCGGCGCAATGCTGCATTGGACCCTATGGGTCTCAGGAGCAAATGACGATGTACGCCGGCGGTGACGATACGCACCGCCGCGGACGTGACCGCCATTTTCTATCTGTTCAATCACTCGATACCTGATCTTCGACAGGAGAGGACCTACACTACAAGTGCTGCTGTGACCTCGGTCTGGAAGAGACAATGGCTCGAGTGTCTGGGGAAAGGACCCCTGCCTTCACATCGGAGGAGTCGGAGAAACTCGTGGATGGGGTCCTCCCCAGTACACGGTACTCTACGGTCCTCCAGACAAACAGGTAAGTACACTGGGAGCGTGCTGTATCGGCTATGCCTGTGTGGAGAGGGCTGGATGTAAGAAGGAAGAGGGGAGAGTGCGGCGTGCATGAAACGACGGTGAATGCATGTGCCACATGGCAAGGGTAGGGATGGGGGCCAATCACTTTGACGGCAATAACATACTCCTCCCCCTGTACATTTCATGTAGGTCAGCGCCCACCAGAAAAAACATATTTGGCGTGCCATTGCCAAGGACGTCCGGACCCTGGGGGTCTACCACAGATGGAGCACCCACTGCCGGAAAAGATGGGAGGACATTCGCCGCTGGAGCAAGAAGACAGCGGAGGCTCAGCTGGGGATGGCCTCCCAATGTGGGAGGGGTGCCTGTCGCACCATGACCCCCCTGATGTTCAGGATCCTGGTGGTGGCCTACACGGAGTTGGATGGACGCTTGAGGGCATCATAGCAGACACAAGGGGGTGAGTACACTCTCATTTTGCTGACTTTGCGTGCAGTGGAGGGGTCTGGGTGGGGGAGGTGGGCTGTGGGTTTCCCTAGGCCAGGGCGAGTTCCGTAGGCAAGGTCCCTCCGTAAGGCAGGCCATGTGGCACCCCACCCCACCTCTGTAGAGTGCCAAGTACACCTAGTCATGCCCCTGTGTCATCTATGCGTGCAGATGTCATCCATAGCCTTGTAGGGCATTTCACAGGAATTGAACAGTGGAGCTCAAGAGCGCGGCGTAGTGCAGGGGGCTTCTGTGTCTGTCGTGTCCACCAACTGTAGCGGTAATGCATGCAATCAACATGTCTTTCTTCTGTCGTCCCCCCCCTTTTTGTGGTCTCCCTGTTCTTGTGTGCATTAGCATCATCAGGTGGAGGAGCTGTGGCACCAGAGCACCAGGGGGCTGCATCCCACATGGCCATGGAGGGCCACACTACGGACTAGGACTTCACCAGTCGGACGGAGGGCGAGGGGAGCTCCACGGCGGGGACAGGAGCTGAGACCAGTGACACGGACTCGTCCTCTGATGGGAGCTCCCTTGTGGTGGCGGCAACATCTGTGCCCCCCATCTACAGGTACAGCTGCAACCCCCCCTTCCAGCACCGCCCTCCCAGCAGCCCCTCAGCCTTCGCCCTGTGCCCGCTCACCCGGGAGGGTGGGCATCACATTCGCCCCAGGCACCTCAGGCCCTGCCCCAGTCACACCTGCTGCCCTCAGCGAGGAGGCCATTGACCTCCTCAGGTCCCTCACTGTTGGGCAGTCTACCATTTTGAATGCCTACCAGGGAGTAGAAAGGCAGTTGCAACAAACAAATGCATTCCTGGAGGGCATTCATTCTGGTCAGGTGGCCCTTCAGCGAGCTTTTCAGACTCTGGCCTCAGCACTGATGGCAGCCATTGTCCCTGTGTCTATCCTACCCCCTTCAACTTCCTCCACCCCGACCCAATCCCCTGTACCTCAGCCTATCCCAAGCACACCTACAGACCAGCATGCACACACCTCAACACACAAGGGAAGCTCAGGCAAACATAAGCACCAACATCCCACAGGCACTCACGCAAGCATCACACACATGCAGACACGCCAACATCTACTGCCTCCACTGTGTCCCCCTCCTCCTCGTCTCCCTCCTACCTCCCAGTCTTGTCTACACTCACACCTGCATGCACTACCTCTACAGCCACTACGTCCCTCTCCAGCAAACCCACCACCACACCCTGCTCACATGCAGTCACCACCCCCACTACCATTCACACGTCCCCTGTGTCCTCTCCCAGTGTGTCTGTGACGCCCCTTCCCAAGATACACAAACGCAGGCACACACCCACCCAACAGCCATCCACATCACGATAGCCTCCAGCGCATGCACCTTCACCCAAAGTCAGCAAACGAACACCTCCTACAACCACCACCTCTTCCTCCACTCCCAAACCCCCTCCAGCTACCCGTCCCAGTGTCTCCCAAAAACTTTTCCTGTCCAACCTTGACCT
Organism: Pleurodeles waltl; assembly: GCF_031143425.1. NCBI lineage: Eukaryota > Metazoa > Chordata > Amphibia > Caudata > Salamandridae > Pleurodeles > Pleurodeles waltl. The sequence continues at coordinate 681,355,616 of NC_090449.1, read as the reverse complement.
CTTTCCCACACTTCCCTCACCCCGTCCATCTCCTAGGTCCCGAACTAGCACCTCAGCCACAACATCTCCGGGACCAGTGGTGCCTGTAGTCACTGGAATCTGGAGTGCACCGGCCCCCAGGGCAGCCAGGGTGGCACGGAGCCACAGCACAGACAGTCCCCCACCTGTGAAGCATCAGAAGTTGGCCAGTGCCCGGCGGGAGATGGGGATCACTCCAGCCACCAAAGCCGCTCCCAGTGGTCCCGGTGGGAGTGTGGACTCAGCTGTGACACCCTCCAAGGTGGGGAAGGGCCACAAGAAACCAGGAAAGTCTAGGAAGAGCAGCACGGCGGAGAAGACCGCCATCATCACTCATCCCCAGGAGGCCACCTCCAGCACCAGCCCAGCTTCCCAGGACAGGACCGCCAGCACAAGCCCAGCTGCCCAGGACAGGCCCGCCAGCACAAGCCCACCTGCCCAGGAGGCCACCGCCAGCAAAAGCCCCGCTGGGCAATGAAGGACCGCCATCAGCTGAGTCCCTTCAATGGAGACCGCCGCCTCAAGCACCGCTGCACAGGGCACCGCAAGCACCGCTGAACAGGGCACCGCCATCTCAAGCACCGCTGAACAGGGCACCGCCGTCTCAAGCACCGCTGAACAGGGAACCGCCGTCTCAAGCACCGCTGAACAGGGAACCGCCATCTCAAGCACCGCTGAACAGGGCACCGCCATCTCAAGCACCGCTGAACAGGACACTGCCGTCTCAAGCACCGCTGCACAGGGTACCGCCGTCTCAAGCACCGCTGCACAGGGCACCGCCGTCTCAAGCACCACTGTCCCATGAGCGGCAAGGGCACTGACTCAACTGAGTCCGTCACGGGGTGAATGATGCACTCTCGGCACCATGCCCCCTCCAGAACCAGTGGAGACTGTCATCCACTACCTCTGTCCTTAGCAGGATGAAGCACTCTGGGCACAAAGCCCCCTCCAGAACCAGTGGAGTATCACATCCACTACCTCTGTCCTTGGCAGGATGAAGCACTCTGGGCACAAAGCCCCCTCCAGAACCAGTGGAGACCGTCATCCACTACCTCTGTCCTTAGCAGGATGAAGCACTCTGGGCACCATGTCCCCTCCAGAACCAGTGGAGATTCGCATCCACTACCTCAGTCCTTGGCAGGATGAAGCACTCTGGGCACAAAGCCCCCTCCAGAACCAGTGGAGACTGTCATCCACTACCTCTGTCCTTAGCAGGATGAAGCACTTTGGGCACAAAGCCTCCTCCGGAACCAGTGGAGTATCACATCCACTACCTCTGTCCTTGGCAGGATGAAGCACTCTGGGCACAAGGCCCCCTCCAGAACCAGTGGAGACTGTCATCCACTTGAGCGACTGTGGCTTTGCACTCCCCAGGATTGAACAGTGGGCAAACCAGCCACTGTAGAGACTTGTGAGACCGTGGCTTTGCACTCCCCAGGATTGAACAGTGGGCAACCCACCCACTGGGGAGACTTGTGAGACTGTGGCTTTGCACTCCCCAGGATTGAACAGTGGGAAAACCACCCACTGGAGAGACTTGTGAGACTGTGGCTTTGCACTCCCCAGGATTGAACAGTGGGCAAACCATCCACTGGAGAGACTTGTGAGACTGTGGCTTTGCACTCCCCACTATTGAACAGTGGGCAACTCACCCACTGTAGAGACTTGAGAGGCTGTGGCTCTGCACTCCCCAGGATTGAACAGTGGGCAAACCACCCACTGGAGAGACTTGTGAGACTGTGGCTTTGCACTTCCCAGGATTGAACAGTGGGCATGTGGCCCCCTCGTGGATTTGGCGTCGTTCACTCAAGCGGCTGAGGTGCCCCCCCTTTCCCTCCCCCTGAGGTGCCTGTTTAGTTGCTCTCTGATGCCCCTGCAGTGTTCTCTCCGCCATGGTCGGGAATCTTGTGTGGGCCTCGCCCATACCGTGTGATCCCAGTGTTCCACGGACTTTATTAGAGCACTACCTGGACTACTATGCTTGGTATATATTTTGTACATGGTGTATATATATGTTTCTGCCTACTTGCTTTAATATATTACAATGGTTACACTCATTTTCTATTGTCTTTGCATTCTTCCGGGGGGTTTGGGGGTGTAACTGTGATGTGTTGATATGCATTAGTGTGTGTGTTGTGGCGGGTGAGGGTGGGGGTGTTGCGTGTCCCTGTTTTTTCCCTCCCCCCTCCCCTGTGTCGTAGGTGCAGTACTCACCGTGGTCTTCGCCGCCGGTGTTCATGCTTCTGGTAGAGTAGCAGGAAGACTATTGCAGGTAGAATTTGGAGTTCCGGATCCATGGCGTCCTTGTTCCTCATAGGGTGTGTAGAGGTGAGGGTTTTTCCTTCGGGATTCCTGTTTCCGCCGTGTTTTTATCCACTGTGAATTCGCCCCAGAAAAGGTGGCGGATTGGCCTGTCATAATAGTGTGGGCGGTACATTGCGGTTTCCGCCACGGTCGTAATTGCTCATTTTTTACTGCCGGCCTGTTGGCGGTCTTACCGCCGCTTTAACACCGACCACCAGGGTTGTAATGACCACCAAAGTCCTATAAGCCGGCTAACATAGCTAGTATGAAGCTAAGTAGATTGCCTCAGTGTTCTCGTATAGAGCACTACCACTCTCCTTGAGGATGCTTCTATGCGCCTAATGCCAAAATACAGGACCGTAGGAAATTTATAAAAATGTATGGGATGACCTCACACACCTCTACTTAGCATTCTACTAGATATGTTTGCCTGTTGTGTTAGTGGTATTCATTTGAAAGCAAACATAGGAAGTGTAACATCCTCTCTCATTCCCATTACCCTTTGATTGTAAGGGTTTGCTGTGAATTGATCGTGCATAATTTCTCATAACATGCTGGAAAGGATGTTGGGTCCCTGATTACAAGTGTATATTGCATTTATCGCACATGATAAATAATGATACCATGTGGTACGTCAGTGCTTAATTTGAGTCGGTGTTTGCTGATGGGGGCACTGGCACTTATTTATGAGGGCCAGCACTTCTTTTTCTGCATCAGGCAATTCTTGCAAGCAAAATATACATACGGGAATGACGGAGCAAAGAAAGACGGAAAAGCAGCACAAAGGAGAAAGCAGAAAGTTGCAAGAGTGAGCAGAAGGGACAGGGAGCGGCTGCAAATGGATTAAAGAAGCCTGAGCTGTCTTTAGGATTACCCTGCCTCAGTATTCTGTGCTTGCACATTTAAATGCAGCAGCTGCGTGTTTCAGAGGACAGCTTTAGGCACCGACACCTTTTTATTTACAAATTAAACACTGGGGTCAGCTATTTATCAAGTGTGATAAATATCACCCATTACGAGTTATTGGGGAATAATGCACCAAAATCCGCATGATATGGAAAATACCGTATGGTTTTGCTCCATTAAATTTCGGTAGGTTTGACCTGGCGAAATTATTTGAAGGATTAGTAATTTAATGCATCCAATAAGTATTTGATTTGTTAAATACTTAACAACTTGTAATTACATGTAATCATAGGTTACTGTCCCAAGGGTGCAGGGCAGCATGTTATGTCAGCTCTCTTAGGATGATGTACAGAGTGATAGATGTAATCACTTCCTCCAGTGCAAAAATCGGTGGACTATCATGCTAAAATGCAGTGCAGTGTGATGGACCTGTATCCTTAAAAGTTGGATGTAATGTAAACATCAGAAACATGAGCTGCAACCAACCATATTCCAATGTTCCCGGCTGCAATCTAATGAGATGCGTACAAGGCCTATTCCATTTGTGCATCACTTCATGTATCCATGCAGTTTCGATGCAAAGAAAGAACACCGATGGGAACTTCAGACCATCCTTGACGTGCTTCCTTTAGAATAGTAATTTGTATCATGTCCCTTTTGCTGCATGTGCATCACTCTGGCAGCAAAATTTAAAACTCTATTCAACCAGATGTAAAACAGAAATGTTGGATGAAATGGTTCAGCCATATTACTGTAAAAAGTCTTCTTGAAAGTCACAAGTTGAAGGTAAAGCAGAAATTCTTATATTGTGTTCATGCCCTTTGCTGATGAGAATTCTAATAAAGAAGCTGAAAAGACTGAAATAGCACGGCTCACATACAAATGTAGGATGCATAGCAGGGAAATGTAAAAACATGTATTTAACTTTATATCGGTGGAAAATAGGAACATGTCATGTGTGTGCTTTTCTCTCGTTGATGGCTCTAGGGCCTCGGCATCTGGAAATTTCAAACACCTCTCAGCCATGCTTGCATCACTATTTGCATTTCAAACAGTGTGTTGGTGACAGCTATTTTTGAGTGCTGTCAGATTGCTCAATCACGCTTTGTTTCATTTATAGTTCCCGTATTTATGCTGTCCGCAGCTGTAGATTTTGCTAATTGTCTTTGCACAGAAATGGAGGACGATTATGGTAGGAATGGGCATCTATTTGACATCGTGAAGTGGTAATTAAAAGTGTGCTTGATGGAATAATCACCAAGTTAAAGCAATTATAGATTTTATTTTGTGTAAGTGACACCCCGCCGCTTTATAATTCCCATTTTGGTGATTAAATCATAACTCGACCTTTTTCATTCCAAGAGGGTCACTGCATTGGGTGAGTTGTTGATGACTAATTTGGGCACCCCCCTTAAAATATGGGAGGTAACGGAACAGCACACCTCTCGCCTGCTTGCCTCACAGAGTGGGAGATGGTGCTTTATCTAGCAGCAAAAGCTGCCGTCAATTCCTTTGTTGTGAACACCCTTTCAGCAGACCCAAAGCAGTGAGAAAAGTAAAAGAGGAACCTAGATATTGAGGGAATCTAGACACCCTCCCAATAAACCGACCAGCACCTGATCACTGTAGGATCCGTACCAGTTTGGACATTAATTGAATTTCCTCTTCTCTTTTTGGACCAGTAAAGATGCCCCTTTATTGAAGTAACTTGTACAAGTATAGTTTCCCATGGGGGTGTTCGCCTGCAGACACGGCATCTCTCTTGGCAGGGCTGCCAGGTAGGTGAGAGTGTGATGTAGACTCCCTGCAGCAAAGCTGCAAGGCTTTTTATTGGGTATCCTTCCTCTTGAGCATAGGGTTTCTAGCCAATAGCGATAGTACGTGTGCGGGGAGAATTGCTGCTGAGAGCCTTAGGGCTGTTAAGTCCCCTGATGTGGAGTACGATACATGCAACAAATGCCTCGTTGGAAACAGAAAATGCAAGCCCAATCAACACAGATACGAACAAATGGGATCAGGCAGATGCTCAGGACATGTACACAGTTAAGTGTGCGGGTCCCCCGGCCAATAAAATAACAAAGAAATGTTATAATATGCTCTGGGAAATAAGGTTTGAAGATGAGCCCTAAATTAGCAGGCATATGCTTCAAAGTAAGGCGCTTCTTCAATTTTTCACTTTATAATACCCGATGGCTACCAGGCTGCAGCGGTTTTAGACTGTAATGCTACAGGAGTTTCCTCGCTGAAGTAAAGAAGTAAAAGTAAAGTAATCCCAGTAAGAGACAGAAAGGCCTTCCTGGAGGACTTGGGGAACTTGGGAAGCTAACAGCACCAATCTAAAGCTGAAAGCGTGACTATCTAAAATGTTAATACCAATTCCAGCAAGAAACAACACAGACAACAAATAATATCCTTCACCTATTCCATGCATTGACTGCACGAATCAGGAGCCCCCAGAGAAATGGAGTCATCTGATCTACAGACAAGAACAACAACTAAAGTAAGAAGTAACAGGCCTACGACCAAAACAATAAGCAATGAGATTTTAGTCTCCCCAATTATCAACTGAGAATCACCAAATGTATGAAAATCCTAATGTCTAATTGTTTTGCAAGTCTAGCTGTTACTAAGATTGGGGAGATGCAAAGGGGAGTATTAGCAAGCAAGATTTAAATAGTCCAGAAAAATCTGAACAAAAAAGTTTAAGAACTGCAGAAAACTTAGAGGAAACATCACATGCCAATGTTCTCGAGCAAATTTTGAGAAACAAGTGAAAAAATGAAGAACAGACTCATGATCTCAGAGAGGAATCACAATGTAATCATGTACCATGATCGCTCTTGGAGAGAAAACTCTAAGATTTGCTGGTTAGCATAAAATATCTTTTAACTATGAAGGCTGCTAAGTATGAGGTGGCATACTCAACAGGCAATAACAAACCTAAGATTGTAGGTTAAAATAATTTTAGAAACACTTGAGACGGTGAAGAATAATGCCAGATGGTGCAATGTAAGGATTTTACATTTCCCAGTATTCACAGTAGGGATATGTATGTGAGTATGTGCTATTTATATAGAGGGAACGCAAAAGGCAATAGAGTGCTGTACAGTGACAAAGATAAACATAATATCTATTAATAAAGAGAAGATATATCTGGTTTCTGGTCTGTTGATGCATTGTGAAGTAGTGTAGTTTAGTGAGGTGTTTCCTCAACTCTTCCCTTAGTTGGAGCAGAATTATGTCCCAATGAATACAGAGGTGTTGTTCCAGATACTGAGTGCAAAGATGGAAAAGGCCTTTTTTTTTAACATTTCCTATTCTTCAGTTTGTTGGATCCAGATTGAGGGTGCGTGAGAACCATCAGGGGCGGTGAGCTAGCCTACAAGATAAGTGGATTGCTTTGTTAACAACACAGTTGGTTTTGAAGGTGGTGCAGGCTGGAAAAGGGGAGCCACAGGATCTCTATCAGTACGGGGGGTGATGTGATCATAATTGTTTCAGTCATAAATGAGACATGCTGTGGCATATAGGAATCCCCTAAGGGTTTCCAGTGTGGATTCTGGGGAGCCATGTTGTAGACGGTATACAATGGCAAATCTAGACCTGTCAACCTCTTGGCTTAAAATTGTACATCAAGTGAAGTAAATAAGTGGCTAATCCCGTTAAGGTGAACAGAAAATTGTCCCCACCTATACTGTATTGAATTACTTCAAGGTCATAAACCCTATAGGACTGTATCACATTGAATGCAGGATCTCATCAGTGATGTCATCAATGATGTTGTCTGAGATGTCATGAGTGAGGTCATCAAGAATATCATTTGACAGGTTATGAGTGATATAATTTGTGAGGTCATAAGCAGTGTATGGTGGGAGCGCAAGTAATAGCTAGGTCTGTAAACTGATGAATTTCTGCTTTTTTTGTTTTAAATCAATAGTTTTTATATTATTACAAGGCCTGACTACAATTTCACTTTAGCCTTTGTTTTGTCATTGAATGTCTAGGGGCTTTTAACAAAAATTAAGCTCTTATTACCATTGTTTATTAAAAACGTATACAATGCCTAACTGTGACAACAGTTTACCCTTCGTTTTTATCAGTGAATTTCTGTTTGTTTTTATCAAATGTACTCAACTCCCTCATTGAGCATAACCTTTCACCATGTGTAGTATGAATACAGAGCCTGGCCTGTGGCCAGACCCATGCCCTGCCACACACAGGTGTCTAATCCCCAGCTGTAAATGGCCTTCGGCTGTGCGTAGCTGTGCGTTAGCCCCAAGGCTTGTACTGTGACCAGGCCCTGCACTCAACACCCACAAATGAACAACGCCCGCTGCACACAGCTTTAAGCCATGTGCATCATGAGGTTGATTGCAGGGCCTCGCCTGTGGGCAGGCTCTGCAGCCAACACCCAACCCCCCTGGGTGACCACCACCCCAGCCATGCATGGCCTTCAGCCTAACACACCAGGGGGTTGGTCACAGGCCTATGGCCAGGCACTGCAGCCAAACCCCACAGGTGGTCAACCTCTCGGCACACACTGTAGTCATGTCCTGCACCCAACCCTACGTAGACTACCAATGCCCACTCCATGCCCATGGCCGGGCCTGAGCCCAACCCCTCCTTAATGACAACCCCCCCCTTGTGGCCAGGCACTGCACCCAACTGCCCATAGATGGCCACCCATAGCTGTATACAGATTTCGACCTAGCATGGCAGGAGGTTGGCCTCCTGGGCCTGGCTTGTGGTCTGGTCCTGCGCACAACCTCTCATGGATGTCAACTCCTCATTACACACTGCTGATGAGACCTGCACCCAAACCCCATGAGTGGCCAATGCCCACAGCATGCCTTTGTCCAACCGTCCATGGCCAGATGCTGCCAGCCCCGTGCCTTGCACTGCGGCCAGGCCCTGTGTTTAACCACCATGGGAGTCCAACGCCCATTGCTGACCACCCCCCCATAGTTAAGCAACCGCACACAGACACTGATCACCTACCTTGCATTTAAAAACATTTTTTAATGGCACTGCAGTACTCCTGCAGTACCATTGCATAATCGACACTCCAAGGTGCTGTGGGATATTGTAAGCTTCACTTTTTAATGCATGCACAGTCACAATGTACCCTTCAGTAGTACAGCGGGACCACACTGGAGTTCTTCACTGGTTTTCACAGAAGTACAGCAGAATACGTGGCACAAATTTTTATTTTATTTTTGGCCAAGGAGAACCCCTTCAAGGTCACATGATCAGGGTACCCTTACCCTGCCTACTTGAATGTCCTTTTTTTCACAGGACGTGGGAACTGAGTCTCTGAATCCTGAAATGTAGACCACAATATTACTCTTTATGCAGAGTTGCGAGTTATAGTTACCTTAGGGCGTGAGTTATAGTTACTTGAAATAACTCTAATTATAACTACTGAATTTCAATGGTTTTGTATGAGTAAATTCAGAACCTAACTATAACGTCCCTGTCGCCTTCGGTTATTTCAGTTAATTTCTATGTTTTTTAACGTAAAGTAATTATAATTACTATATGTTATTGCAACCCCCACTGCTCACGGCCACAAGGCCTGGCCTGCAGCCAGGTCTTGCAGCCAACCCCTCATACCCGCCAAACCCCACGCCATGCATGGCCTTTGGCCGTGCACTCCGCAGGTTGGCCTCAGGGTCTGTCTCTGTCAGTGGATTACTGAGTTGGTGCATGAGTGTCTGAGTGGGTCTGAAAGTGGGTGTGTGAGTGTATGAGTGAGTCTGAGTGGGTGCATGAGTGTCTAGGTGGGTGTATGAGAGAGCGCATGATTCTCTGTGTGCATGTATAAGTGATTGAATTAGTGTATGAATGAGTCTGTGGTTTTTCTTTCACTTTTTCCGTATTTGGGACTATTATGCAAATAATTCTTGGTAATTCGCACATTTTTGGGAATACCGCACATGATGTCTAAAAATTATTTAAAACCCACATTTGCCCCTAAAACTTACCTATATCACATCCTTGAGGTCAGAGATGTGCAAATTTGGATTTCCTTCAATATCTCAAAAACGACTGAAAAGATTTACATCAAATAAGCAAAAGCACAATCTGCATACCGAAAGCTCCCTTTCTGCCAAATTTGGTGTAATTCCATCCACCAGCTCAGGCTGTAGTCATGTCCAAGGGTCCTATGGGAATTAACATGGGGGAACGCAACTTTTTTGACCCTGTTTTTCTCGGCCCCCACCTGACGGATCACCATTAACCTTTTCTGCACAATGAGAATCACTAGCACACTTTTTGTTAGAAAGTTTGTGAACATTCGTCAAACTGTGCCAAAGATATAGGCAAGTCAACAAACGCTTTTTCAATGGAAACATGCGTCCATTACTTACGTTAATGGCATTACTCCTAGTCTTACTCCCTCGCCTTCCTTTAAACCAATGAGGCTCCCTGCCTCCCCATAGACCCCTCTATTCCCCTTAAAAACACCCCCGCCCCCACCACCTCCTGTACAAAAACAAGCCCAAATAGCAACTCAGGTGGTGCGTACCGGGAGGGCGGGAGGGAACGGAAAGGAAGGCGAGGGAGTAGGACTAGGAGTAATGCCATTAACGTAAGTAATGGACGCATTACCTCCCGTCCCTCCCTCGCCTTCCTTTAAACCAATGAGACATAGCAAGAGAAAACAGGAGACGGACACTGAGTTGCAACAAGTTTAATTACAACCAACAAATACCACCGAATAACCACCCCCTATTACATCATAGAGGACAAGACACAGTGACCCAAAACCGACTCCAAACTGCCCAAGTCCGCCAGTCTGTAATGACGAACAAAGGTCGAAGGTGAGGACCAAGTAGCGGCCCTGCAAATTTCCACCACAGAAGCGCCTTGAAGCTCCTCCACCGTAGCAGCCATACCCCTGGTAGAACAGCCCTGAATCCCTTGGGGAGGAACCACCCCCTTTAAAGAATAAGCCATCAGAATCAGTGATCGAACCCACCGACTCAAGGAAGCCGTGGGCGGCTTTTCCCCTTTCCGAGCCGGAACGAAATTCACAAACAGAAAATCACTCTTACGGAAAGGAGCAACCACCCTTAGATACTCCAACAAAGTCCGACGCACATCTAAAGAATGCAACCGAACCTCCTCATCCGAGGAAGGATCTGGACAAAACGAAGGAAGGATAACCTCCTGGTGAGCATGGAAAGACAAATTTACTTTGGGAACAAATGAAGGAACGGGGACAAGCACCACACGATCCGGAAAAACCTTACAAAAAAGGAAATGAGCAGGCCAAGGCCCCCAATTCCCCTAAACTGCAGGCCGAAGTGATGGCCACCAGAAAAAAAGTTTTCAAGGAAAGATGACGCAAGTCACAGGTACCCAGAGGTTCAAAGGGAGAAACAGTCAAAGCATCCAATACCAACGAAAGATCCCAGGAAGGAAAAGATTGCACCGGACGAGGAAACAAGTTAAGAAGACCCTGGAAAAACCAAGGCATCAAATGACCCTCATCAGCCAGATTACGCCATGGACCTCTAAAAGCCTGAATCACTGCCCACTGCACCCTTAGAGAAGCCACAGACAAACCCAACTGTGCTCCATCCTGTAAAAACTGCATCACCTCAAAAAGAGAAGCAGACATAGGATCCAACCTATCTCTGAAACACCAAGAAGAAAAAACTTTACACTGCCGACCATAAGGCAGCAAAGTGGAATGCCGTCGGGAAGCCAGTAAAGTAGAACTCAAAGCTACCGGCACCCCCAAACCCGTCAAACCCCGTAGTTCAACTTCCAGGCCGTCAAGTGCAACCGTCTCAACGACCCCATCGAGAGGCAAGGAAACTCCAGAGGTGGCGGACAGAGAGGAAGAGTCCACACGTGATTCAAAGCCATCAACTGAAGCAACGGAAACCAATTTGCCCTCGGACAATGGGGCGCAATCAAGAGAACCCTGGCCTTCACCCGAAACGCACGGAGCAACTGGAAAGGCGGGAAAGCATACAAAAGACCCTGAGGCCAAGGACATGACATCCCGTCCACCACCCAAGCCTGAGGCAACGAAACCAGGAGCAAAAGCGACTGAGTTTCGCATTCTCTGGAGACGCAAACACATCCACCACCGGAAGACCCCACAGGTGAACCAGATGATGAAACAGAGGCCACCGGAGAGAGAAAAGCTGAGATGAAGGAATCACTCTGCTCAGATGATCCGCCCGCACATTGACCACTCCCCGAATGTAGGTGGCATGCAGGGAAAGAACCCATTCCTGTGCCCAAACAAAAATCTTCCTGGCAAGGCAGAACAGCGCCCACAACCTGGTCCCCCCTTGCCGGTTCACGTAAGCTTTGGTCACCAAGTTGTCTGTCCGAATAAGAACCGCTAAACCTTTCAGGGAGTCCTGAAAATGAAGCAGAGCTAGAAGCACTGCCTTCAACTACCGCCAATTCGAGGAACGTCGGGCTTCCAGAGGTGACCAAAACCCTTGGACCTGAGCCGACCCCATCCAAGCCCCCCAACCTGAGAGGCTGGTATCTGTCGTCAGAACCATGGGAGAGGAGGAGATAAAGACACCCCTACACGAAGATGGGCTGGCACCAGCCACCAACCCAACTCCCTGCGAACCGCCGGAATCCACGCCTGAAGAGAACTCGACCCCGGAGACCAATTAACAAAGAACCAGTTTACCAGGCAAAGAAGATGGAACTGTGCCCAGGGTACTAGAAAAATCACTGACGTCAAATGACCCTGCAGACGCAACCACTGAAAGGCTCTGGGAGCAGGCTGCGACAAGATCAACCTCACCAGGGACTGGAGGCCCATCAACCGCTTCTCTGACACAGTCACCAGGCCTTGAATAGTCAGAAACCGAGCCCCGAGAAAAACTAGATCCTGGGAAGGAACCAAATCTGATTTCCCCCAGTTAACCAAAAAAACTTGGTTTTGCAGGACCAACAGAACCCGGTCCACCTGCCTCCGCAACAGCCCCTGAGAGGACACTTGGATTAGAATATCGTCCAGATAAGGATGGATAAACACCCCTTCAGAATGTGGAAGAGCCACCAGAGGGGCCAGCACCTTGGTGAAAATACAGGGGGAGGACTTGAGGCCGAATGGTAGAACACAAAACTGAAAATGGTCCAGGCCCACCGCAAAGCGTAGGAATCGCTGAGAAGACCGAGCCACTGGAACATGCAGGTAAACATCCTGCAGATCCAGAGATGCCAGGAAATCCCCCGGACGGACCAGAGGAAATATTGTCTCAATGGACAGAATACGGAAATGCACAGTCCTGATCCAGGAATTCACCCGTTTTAGATTGAGGACAGGATGAAAAACCCCTGACACCTTTGGAACCAGAAACAAGATGGAATAAGTGCCCAGACCTCTCTCCCCCATAGGAACCTGGGAGATGGCTCCCTTGAGAAGCAAGTCCCGGACCCCATCCAACAACACCTGTCTCTGGGCCCCGTCCGCAGGCAGAGGAGTGGGACGCACCCCGGAATCTGGAGGCACCACTTTGAAATCTATGGTGTAGCCATTTTCCACAATGTCCAGCACCCAACGATCACTGATACTCTCCTGCCACATGGAAAGAAAGTGCCTCAGCCGTCCCCCAACCGGTCCTATGCCAGGTCCACAATGATTGTCAGGACCCCTTCTTGAATCCACCCCGGCTCGAAGGTGCAGACTTCTTAGGAGAAAAACGGGGTTGAAAACGACATTTCCTGAAAGAAAAAGATTTGGAATCCATTTTGGGAGAGGAACGCGAATGCTTCCTCCAACCCTTACCAGAAGAAGAACCACCTTTGGAAGGCAAGGCGTGTTTCCTCTCCTTAAAGGCCTTCGAAAGCATGGAAGGCAACTGATCACCAAATAAAGTACGTCCCTCAAAAGGCAGTCTCAGGAGAGCAGATTTCTCCCCAGGATCCTCCTTCCACATCCTCAACCGGAGGGACCTACGAGCCCCAATCAAAGCTCCCGATGCCAGAGCCGAAGTACGGACCACATCAGAAGACATGTCCACCAGAAATCTGGCATGCTGCTCCATAACAGGCAGAAGTTCCGAGCACTCCGAACCTTCCTGAACAGCCACCACTAACTTGTCAAAGTCCTGCACCAAAGATTGTGCAGAATAAGCAGAAAAAATACCCGCTCTGAGGGCCAAATTCTCTGCCGCAAATGCCCTTTTAAGACCAGAATCCACCTTACGGTCAGTGGCATCAGCAGGCACACAATCCTCCGGATTGACCGCCATCTTGCCAATCAGAGTCGCCAGAATGGAATCTAGTTTAACTGAGGGTTGTAACACATCTTCCCCTTCCAGCAAGTACAATTTCTGAAGGAACCGTGGAACCTGAAACTTGTCCACATCCTTCCACTCCCGGAGTACCATGTCCTTCACAGGGCCCTGAAAAGGCATAGCAAACTTCAAAGGCGTTTGATACTGAGGGAACAAGTGCGAATCCTTCCCTGTAGGTTGAAAAACAGGAAAACCTAAATTGTCCCGAACATGAGACATCACCTCCCACATCTGTTCCCTGGAGACATATTTCCCACCATAAGAAGTAGATGGTGCATCATCATCATCACAAGAAGAGGAACCTTCCACAGCCCCAGGAGGATGGCAGTCGAAGAACGTCCAGGCCTGGCCACCCCTGCTTGGAGAGCACGAGACACAGCCACCTCAATCATGTCCTGAACCTCTTCTCTGAACATCAGAGGTGTAGAAGCCCCCAGGGGTGGAGAGGGGACCCTCAACATCCTCCCCTGACGAAGAGGAAACAATCCTACGTCTCTTAGCAGGAACCTTCGGCATGATATAAACAAGTAATGCAAGCCAGAAGACCCCGACCCCCTTAAATAAAGGAGAAAGTCCTCCCCCCCAAAAAACAACAGCAAACGAAGAGGCAGAAACAATTAGCCCAAACCATGAAAAAACGTGGGCAGAGCGCCCGTCCTACCGCAAAAAATGCAGAAAATCCAAACCGGCACATCAGCTCGTCCCTGCGAGCCGAAGATCCGGAAGTTGTAGCCCCAGCCGCAAAGAGCCGACCGACCTCGTCAGCTGACTCCCAGGACGCGTCTCCAAGGCAGCCACGCTCGCCTCCCGAAGACGCGACCGCCAGGAACCCTCCCCGAGGGGCTCCGCGCCTCGAGGAGAGTAAAGTCGATGACCACCAGGCCCCGCTGTGGAGGAAGAAGAAGGTAAGTCTATCGGGGCTAGACAAAAAAGAACAGGAGGTGGTGGGGGTTGTTTTTAAGGGGAAGGGAGGGGTCTATGGGGAGGCAGGGAGCCTCATTGGTTTAAAGGAAGGCGAGGGAGGAACGGGAGGTAATGTTCCTTACTATAATTGCCTAGTGTATTATATTTGTATATATACATATATATACATATATACATATATATATATATATATATCATTGTCACCTCCTGCTCCGTAAGGGGCCCCAGACCCTGCAGGGCGTCCTGGGTTACTGGGGCGAAGCATCCCACAGAAAATGTCTCCAAAAAACGAAAAGCCCAGGCACCAGTCCATGTTAAAATCCAAGCATTTAATAGCATTTCTGAGCAGCAAGACAAAAAATCCTGACGCGTTTCGGCAACAGCATGCCTTGTTCACAGGTAAGTAAGAACAGGTGTGAGTGAGCCAGTGCTTTTTAAATACACAGTCATGTGACTTCAATAACCAAACTCCAACTCCCATAATGCACAGTTCCATATAAATAACGACCTGAACTGGAGCGCTTAATTTCCTTATAGCTGCAATAGCGTCACACGCACTTCAGTTCACCATATAAATGTTCTTGTGTGCATTAGGTATCCATTACTTGATAGTCCACTTGCTTTTACAGTTGCTGCCCAGCATGATAACAGCTATACAAGGAATACATGAAAAGTAAGAGGAGAGGCACACTGTCTCCCTCCTATCCCTTGCTCACCTCCATCACAATATATTTCTCTGATAAATGCCTTGTTTGCATGAAGGAGAGCGGGTATGGCCCCTTCCATAAAACTATAATTGTCACCTCCTGCTCCGTAAGGGGCCACAGACCCTGCAGGGCGGCCTGGGTTACTGGGGCGAAGCATTCCACAGAAAATGTCTCCAAAAAACGAAAAGCCCAGGCACCAGTCCATGTTAAAATCCAAGCATTTAATAGCATTTCTGAGCAGCAAGACAAAAAATCCTGACGCGTTTCGGCAACAGCATGCCTTGTTCACAGGTAAGTAAGAGCAGGTGTGAGTGAGCCAGTGCTTTTTAAATACACAGTCATGTGACTTCAATAACCAAACTCCAACTCCCATAATGCACAGTTCCATATAGATAACTACCTGAACTGGAGCGCTTAATTTCCATATAGCTGCAATAGCGTCACAGGCACTTCAGTTCACCATATAAATGTTCTTGTGTGCATTAGGTATCCATTACTTGATAGTCCACTTGCTTTTACAGTTGCTGCCCAGCATGATAACAGCTATACAAGGAATACATGAAAAGTAAGAGGAGAGGCACACTGTCTCCCTCCTATCCCTTGCTCACCTCCATCACAATATATTTCTCGGATAAATGCCTTGTTTGCATGAAGGAGAGCGGGTCGGGCCCCTTCCATAAAACTATCATTGTCACCTCCTGCTCCGTAAGGGGCCACAGACCCTGCAGGGCGGCCTGGGTTACTGGGGCGAAGCATCCCACAGAAAATGTCTCCAAAAAACGAAAAGCCCAGGCACCAGTCCATGTTAAAATCCAAGCATTTAATAGCATTTCTGAGCAGCAAGACAAAAAATCCTGACGCGTTTCGGCAACAGCATGCCTTGTTCACAGGTAAGTAAGAGCAGGTGTGAGTGAGCCAGTGCTTTTTAAATACACAGTCAAGTGACTTCAATAACCAAACTCCAACTCCCATAATGCACAGTTCCATATAAATAACTACCTGAACTGGAGCGCTTAATTTCCATATAGCTGCAATAGCGTCACAGGCACTTCAGTTCACCATATAAATGTTCTTGTGTGCATTAGGTATCCATTACTTGATAGTCCACTTGCTTTTACAGTTGCTGCCCAGCATGATAACAGCTATACAAGGAATACATGAAAAGTAAGAGGAGAGGCACACTGTCTCCCTCCTATCCCTTGCTCACCTCCATCACAATATATTTCTCGGATAAATGCCTTGTTTGCATGAAGGAGAGCGGGTCGGGCCCCTTCCATAAAACTATCATTGTCACCTCCTGCTCCGTAAGGGGCCACAGACCCTGCAGGGCGGCCTGGGTTACTGGGGCGAAGCATCCCACGGAAAATGTCTCCAAAAAACGAAAAGCCCAGGCACCATTCCATGTTAAAATTCAAGCATTTAATAGCATTTCTGAGCAGCAAGACAAAAAATATATATAAGTCCACTATAAATCCAACTACATGCCAATAAATAAAATCATCTTAAATATATTTGTTTGAGTATATTACCAAACACAAAACAAATTCACTATTAAACTTTGCCTTCAAAAATATATATATATATATATAAAATGGCTTACAACACCAAAATTAAGAAAATGTTACAAAAACTCATAAACACATTTTATATACAACAATATTACATAAACATTATTATTTGCTATCTTACTTAACTCACACACATCTCGATTATTACACATACATCTTGAATTATATTTTTCATTAATCATATTATTTCTACAGTATAATATTAAAGCTCAATGCATTATGCTCACATAGTTCAACATAAACATATGTTTGAAAAATAGAACTTGTTTGAAACAATTTTCAGCATTATTCATAACCATAACTCAAATAATGGTGGCATTCGTTATAATGATACAGTGCCCTTCCCATATTCACATGTTGCCCAAGCTATGACGAGTGGAGCCCAATGGACCTACATCACATTTAGGGGTGAGGAAGATCCTCAAACAAAAACTCATTGTAAATAAATCAGCCACGTTCAAATGTATCTGAATTCATTGAGACATACCCAGTGGAAGTAGTAATGCTTTATTAAGCATGAACCCGATTTTTCATAGTGTTGCATTACCCTTGCATCAGGTAAAGTAACACAAGGGCAACACCACATGGAAGACAGAATTACCAAGCAACGCAAGGCCACCCTGTGTGGCCTTGCAGTGCTTGGTAAATCTGGAGTGACTTAAGGCAGAGCAAGTTGTTACCTTGCGCTTCTCTGCCCATGAAGGTGTTGCATGGATGAAGCGTGGGTGTTCCCATGCACCCATGAATTTTGGCACATTCCCATATTTAGCATTATTGGTAGGCCTTGGAATGCATCACAATGCTATGTCTTCCCAAGGGAGGCTTAACAAGGAGAAATATCTATATTTCTCCACATTATTTCCTCTTTTCATGTGTGCTGCATTCAGGAAAAAGCCTCAGAGGGTTGTTTTTGTGCAGGGAGGTGCCCCTTCTTACACAAAGACCATCCTGCTTGCAATGCAGTCACCCTTGCAACATGACACAAGGGTGCCTGCGTTGGTGCTAGGCAGGCAAATGGGTTATTAACAATTTGCCAGAAAGTACAGCTATCCTTGCAACTAATTACATTAATTAATGCTGTCCATGCCTCTGTTTTGATTTCCTGCTGCCTACTTACCAATGAAGTCTTATAATTGTGCCCAAATTCTGCCACTTCATTACTTACTCTAGATGATCTGTTTAATGCCAGCTTCAAGGACTTTAAGGCTTTTCTACATCTGGGGTGAAACCAGCATTTGTGGTTCCTAGTAGTCCACAAGAAAATTTGAGTCAAACTGGCCTTGGCATACCTGACAATCCCCAAGAAGGAATTTTGATATCCTCATCCTCAGCACTGTCATCAAGACAGGTATTCACTAGAGCACGATTATCCTGCACAAGGTTTAGAAGTCCTCAGAGATAATACTGCTCTATTTAACATTAATTCCATTTAAGGGAGCCACTTCTATCTCATGCATGCATACTGCTCCACTAGTCTTCAGCTCTTTATTTGGGGAGAATATTTCAATACTTTGAGCTTTAAAATCACTACGGCCATGCAAATGCTTCCTAAAATTTGTAATTAACAACCTGAGTGCGCAAGTGGCAAAAAATAAAGTCAATAGTTGATTTACAATCTCGACTCATAAAAGTGTGCTCTACTGGGGCTTGCAGCACAGAGTCCACATTGGCAAAAAACAGGTCAGAATTAAAAAGTAAAATATTTCATTTCTCACCATTCATATCATGGCCTATGTGAGATATACCATGATCAGTATGGTCCCTATATCCTCATACGTCCCTGGCAGGATGGGGACAGAGGCAAGAATTGAAACCCCCATCCCTCAAATCACAAAATTATACCCACCTTTACATAATAAACCATTCCCAAGTCTTATACAATATTGTCAATCACAACTACTTTCTCCAAGTTAACAATACTGTTGGAATAGTTAAATATATATATAAAAGCATTCTTCTAAAAAATGTAATACAATACTTGATAATAAGGTTAGTCCATTTTTGTAAAAAACTTTTCCTGAGCTCAAGGTGGAAACATAAGTAACAAGGCCTCCCTTTTTTCTGCTTGCCATAGAATGTACCACTGGGGTATAAAATGAAGTATAACCATTTAAATGGTCACAAACAGTAGCCCATCAGTTCATGAAAACACATAGGCCCTCATTATGACCCAGGTGGTAAATCCTGCTTACCGCCACGCTGACGGCTGCCAGCTTACCGCCGCCGTTGCAGATATCCGTTCCCCATATTATGACACACACACACCAATCTGACAGAATTCAGCCAAAGACACAAATCCGCCAGACCAAAGGCCAGTGACAAAATGGCGGTATCAAAACCCACACCGTTACGCCAACAGAACAACGCCCTGCACATTATGACCCATGAATCACCAAGGTGGACATTCAACAGCAGTAAACGATTGGCGGTACAAACCGCCGCTCTCACAATGGACACCCACAGACAAAACAACACCACATTGGACAATTCAAACAATACACACCTGACATCCATACACACACCACACCCACACACCCACACTACTATAAAACACCCACCCACATTACCCACAACCCTTTACCATTACAAATCATTAGCAGGAGACTAACACCAAGACCACTGCCACAACTACATACACACACTACATACACCCATACATCCCTCATGCACCCCTCTTCACACACCCTAACACATTACCAAACATACCCTCACCAACACACATCACATAACACCCATAGCATCAGAAAGGCACCCCTGTTTCCTGAGGAGGAGTTAAGGGTCATGGTGGAGGAAATTATCAGGGTAGAGCCACAGCTATTTGGAGAACAGGTGCAGCAGATATCAATAGCCAGGAAAATGGAGCAATGGTGGAGAATCGTGGACAGGGTCAACGCAGTGGGACAGCACCCCAGAACAAGGGACAACACCAGGAAGAGGTGGAATGACCTACAGGGGAAGGTACGTTCCATAGCAGCAAGACACCAGCTCGCTATTCAGAGGACTGGCGGTGGACTCCCACCTCCTCCCCAACAACTCACAGTATGGGAGGAGCAAGTCTTGGCAATACTGCATCCTGAGGGCCTGGCCGGAGTTGGAGGAGGACTGGACTCAGGTAAGTCAACTCTCTACTATTATCACCCCCCAGCCTGCATGCCATCACATACCCTCACCTTCACTCCCATCACTCCACTACATCTTACACACTCCACCATCACATCTCTTCAATCCCAGTGCCAAGACCTGCATGCTGTACCAATGCATGGACACCTCTCACAACCCTGCATGGACACCCATCACTAAAGCATGCAGAGCATAGAGAACTAACAATCCCACAATACACCAATGTACACAAGTAAAAGCTGGCAGGGCAACACCAACCATAGAGGGGAAGCCAGGGATGTACAGAATGTCATACACATTAACCATAACACATCATTTACATCCCCACAGGTACCCCATCCAATGTCACTGGAGAGGAGGTGCCAGCACTATCCGATCCCCCAACTGAAGAGGCCCACAGTGATGACAGTAACTCTGGTCTTCAGGATCTAGATGATCTACCTGGCCCATCAGGGACCACTGGACAGCCGGTTACCCAGTCACAGACCACCACAGAGCCTCCCCATTAGGAAACAACACCACAGCACCCACTCACCGTACCCAAACCTCTGTCCTCAGGACACGTCAATCAGCAGTGTACCCACCGGTACAGGGACCCCAGGCCACACCTCACACACAAGGCAATCAGGGACCTGGGGGTTAGTGGCAGTGGGCACACGGTTCAGGGGACAGAGGCATAGGCCAACAGGGACACTGGGAGGACTGCTGTGCGCCAGGGGGAGGACAGGACCGTGGAACCAACTATCCAGGAGCCTATCCACATTCCCAGGGCATGATGGGCCAGATCCTAGACAACATGCAGAAGAACAAGCGGCTGCAGGAGGGACAGAACCACAAAAAACACCCTTTGATATAAATCGATTTAGAGTCTGTCATGTATTTCAAATATGTATTGATTGAAACGGGTACAACCATTGTAAATGAACTGTACATAGAATGAGCATAGAATTAATGACCTGTAGCTGGCTGTTGCAATCACACCAGGAGTACTTGTCAAATTACCATCATCTGCAAAATGAATAGCCAGAGGGAACAGTAAGGGGGCATAGAAGTGGGAAATGCCAGCATGCCAATGCCACACAGAATACAACCAAAGCATTGAAATGTGAAGTTTCACTGTCTCACCTGTGTGTCATTGGAAGTACTGATGGATTGCAGATGTTCTGTTGTCCACATCCTCATCCTCTGCCTCCCCATCCTCACCGCCCACAGGTTCCACTGCTGCCAGAGGGGCATCTCCAGTCTCCTCCTCCTGCAGAAAAGGGACATGGCGCCTGAGGGCCAGGTTGTGCAACATGCAGCATGGCACCACTATCTGGCAGACCTTCTTGGGTGAGTAGCACAGGGATCCACCTGTTAGATGGAGGGACCGGAACCTGGCCTTCTGGAGGCCAAAGGTCCTTTCAATTATCCGTCTGGTTCGCCCATGTGCCTCATTAGAACGATCTTCTGCCCTTGTCCTGACATTCCTTACAGGGGTCAGCAGCCATGATATGTTTGGGTAACCAGAGTCACCTGCAAATATTGAGGGACAACATTTAGCCACACACTATTCTATACGCCCAACACCATAGGCATACAACAACATATACTGTGTGGGGACCTGGGCTCACCTATTAGCCACACCCTGTGCCTCTGTAGTTGGGCCATCACATTTGGGATGCTGCTATTCCTTAGGACAAAGGTATCGTGCACCAACCCAGGATGACGTGGGAGATATACTGGTCCGACAAGCACGCCATCTGCACATTCATAGAGTGGAAACTCTTACGATTCCTGAACACCTGTTCATTCTGGTAGGGGGGGACAAATGCAATATGTGCTCCATCAATCGCCCTTATTATATTGGGGATATGTCCCATTGCATAAAACCCAGCCTTCACAGTGGTCAAATTCTCAACCTGGGGGAAAGGAATGTAGCTGCACATGTGTTTTATCAGGGCAGACAACACTCTTGTCAGCATGATTGAGAACATTGGCTGTGACATTCCTGCTGCCAAGCCCACTTTCACTTGGAAAGAACCAGTTGCCAGGAAATGGAGAACTGATAGCACTTGCACAAGAAGGGGGGCCCCATTGGGATGACGGATAACTGATATCAGGCCAGGCTTCAATTGGGCACACAGCTCTGTGATTGTGGCCCTGTCCAGTCTATAGATGAGGATTATGTGCCTGTCCTCCAGTGTGGCCAAGTCTACCAGGGGTATCTAAGGGGCAAGAGACTCAGGAGGCTGTCTCATACTGAACACTGGAGCCACATCAGTAGTCCGCAATCTGTAAACATGTTAGGTGAAAGTGTGATTTCTCAAGTATGTGCCTATTTATCCTGTGATGCAGCATTATTCCATAGGCTTGTTCCCCCCCAAAATGGCATCCTTCTGTCCTCTATAGAGGGACAGGCGGAAGTGAGGTAATGCCGCTAACGTTGTGCGCCCTGGCGGGAGGTGGGATTGGTTAATATTGGGCCCTATGGGGTACAGTGGCCAATAGTGATCTATGCCGACAGTGACGGTATGCACCGCCGTGGACGTGACCGCCATTTTCCATCTGTTTCCTCACTTGTTTCCTGACCTTACATAGGAGAGGACCTACACTGCATGTGCTGCTGTGACCTGTGTCTGGAACCTACCATGGCCCGTGTGACCGGGGAAAGGGCCCCAGCCTTCACTTCAGACGAATTGGAGAGACTGGTGGATGGAGTCCTACCCCAGTACAGACTGCTGTATGGGTCTCCAGACCAACAGGTGAGTACACTGTGGGCACGATGCATGTGGCATGAATGTATGGAGGTGTGTGTGAGAATTTGTGTAAGGGGGCGGGATGTCCTCTTGGCTGGGTACACGTTGAGTGCTGGGATATGTGTGTGCCAATAGTGATGGAAACAGGTATGCTGGGTCATTCGTGTTACAGGCTGGACTGTTTGTCTAATGGTGTTCTCCGGTCTGTATTGCCTCTGCAGGTCAACGCCCATCAAAAGAAGGGTATATGATGTGCCATCGCCAAAGAGATGCGGACCAGGGGGTCTATGGCAGGCAGATCACCCAGTTATGCAAACAGTGGGAGGACCTGAGACACTGGGCACGGAAGACCGCGGAGGCCCAGCTGGGGATGGCCTCCCAACGAGGAAGTGGTTCCCATCGAACCCTGACTCCCCTGATGGCCCGCATACTGGTGGTGGCCTATCCAGAGCTGGATGGGTACTTGAGGGCATCATAGCAGCATAGGTCCTCTGGTGGCTAAGGGTCTGAAGGGGAAATACTGCTTAGCTAGCTTGTTAGCATCCACTACTAGTCAGGGCTGCGTGGACCCCAAGTGTGCTGCAGTTGGTGGTGTGTGCTCCTCCTCATGCCTTGGTGCATAGCAATATCAATGGTAGTGCAATGCATAGTGCGTAGGCCTGTACCCTCTGTGTGAGGGTGCTGTGTACGCTAATGGTGGTGTTGGTGCAGTCATTGACCCAGTGTATCCTTTGTCTCTCTCCCCCTATCTTGTTTTATGTGCATTAGCATCATCTGGTGGAGGAGCAGAGGCACCGGCGATGGAGGGAGCTGCATCCCACAGGACTCAGGAGGTAGAGTCCACCGACGCTGAGGGCACCAGTGGAATGGGGGCCAGGGGAGCACCACGACTCCGATACCTCCTCCGATGGGAGGTCCCTGGTGGCGGCGGACACCTCTGTGACCATCTCAGCAACAGGTACAGCCACCACCCCGTACCAGCACCGCTCTCCCAGCAGCCCATCAGCGAGTTGTCCGTGGCCGCTCATCCAGGAGGGTGGGCATCTCCTTTGCCCCAGGAACCTCACGCCCTGCCCCAGTCAGCCCTGCTGCCCTGAGTGAGGAGGCTATTGACCTCCTGAGATCCATCTCTGTAGGGCAGTCAACCATTGTGAATGCCATCCAGGGGCTGGCAGACCAGATGCAGCAATGTAATGCCTTCCTGGAGGGCATTCACAGTGGATTGGTGGCCCAACAGAGGTCGATCCAGGCTCTGGCCTCCTCTCTGATGACAGCCATTTTCTGTGTTTCAACCGTCCCCCCTCCAACTACCACTTCTGAGTCCCATTCTCCTCAACCCCAACCCATCCCAAGCACACAGCCAGACAAGCATGCACACAGGACAACACTCAATGCTGTCACAGGCAAACACAAGCACCACACTTCATCCCACAGGCACTCACACAAACACCATTCAGTTGCAGACACTGCAACATCCACTATTTCCACTGTCTCCCCCTCCTCCTTCTCCTCTACCTCCTACCCAGATATGTCCACACTCACGCCTGCATGCACTACATCACCATCCACTACCTGCATCATCACCACACCAAGCAGAACACACACCTCATTGGCAGATACCTCCACAACATCCATGCATATGTCCCCTGTGTCCTCTCCCACCGTGTCTGTCCCCCACCTAAAGTACACAAACGCAAGCACTCAGACACCCAACAGCTATCCACCTCACAACAACCTACAACCCATGCACCTGCACCCAAATCCAGCAGATAGACACCTCCAACAACCACTCCCTCATCCTCCAATCCCATTACTTTTCCCTCT
This sequence comes from Pleurodeles waltl, assembly GCF_031143425.1. Taxonomy (NCBI): domain Eukaryota; kingdom Metazoa; phylum Chordata; class Amphibia; order Caudata; family Salamandridae; genus Pleurodeles; species Pleurodeles waltl. The sequence goes on along the minus strand of NC_090449.1, from coordinate 681,331,221 downwards.
TCCCACCCCAATGACCCTAAAAAGCTTTTCCTTTCCCAGATTGACCTCTTCCCTACCCCTCTCCTCATCCTGCATGTATGGCCTGGGTATCAAGGTCCCAGCCAATCACCTCAGCCAAACATTCCACAGGCCCAGTTTCATCAGCACCTACTCGTGCTGGAAAGGATTCCAGGCCACAAATACTGAAGCGGAAGGACCCTGCACCATCCAGCAAGAAGGGGAAGGAGCCTGCACCAGCCAGCAAGAAGGGGAAGGAGCCTGCACCAGCCAGCAAGAGGGGGAAGGAGCCTGCACCTGCAGCTCTCACAGAGCCCCCACCGCTAGCCGTGGTTGTGCAGCCATCAGTGCGTGCAGGGACTGAGCCTGAGCCTCCCACAACCACCACCACAGTGCAGCCATCGGAGGGTGCAGGGGCTGAACAGGAACCTCCCACAACCACCACCACCACCACAGTGCAGCTATCAGAGGGTGCAGGGGCTGAGCAGGAGCCTCCCACAACCACCACCACAGTGCGGCCATCACCGTCGGCGGATGGCATATGATCCAGCATCCATGGGCTGCTGTGCAGCCTGCCACCACCAGAACCAGTGGGCAAGTCACCCACTCCAGAGACTGTGGCCTTGCACTCCCCAGGACAAAGCACAGGAATTTTTGCCCCCTCCAGAACCAGTGGGGAAGTCACCCACTCCAGAGACTGTGGCCTTGCACTCCCCAGGACCAGCACAGGGCATGTTGCCCCCTCCAGAACCATTGGGCAAGTCACCCACTCCAGAAACTATGGCCCATCACTCCCTAGGACAAAGCAATGGGCATGTTGCCCCCTCCAGAACCAGTGGGCAGGGCACCCACTCGATAGACTGTGGCCTTGCACTTCCCAGGACCAAGCACAGGGCATGTTGCCCCTCCAGAACCAGTGAGCAAGTCATCCGCTCCAGAGACTGTGGCCAAGCAATGGGCATGTTGCCCCCTCCAGAACCAGTGGTTTTGTTTCCGCATCCGGCTAAGGTGCCCCAGCCCTCCTCCCTAGGTGCCTGCCTATTTGCCGACTGATGCCCCTACAATGTTCTCTCTGTATTGGTGCAGGGATCGAGTGGGGCCTTGGACTTTGCCCTGTGGCCATGTGGCTCCTGTGGACTGGTCAGTGTCCCTTTTTTGTACATTAGTACATATTTGTTGCATTGCTACATCGACTTATTATTTTTGATGGTGATCTTATTACAATCACTTTAGTCAATTCCTGTTCATCCTTGCATTATTCAGCCAATTTTCAGGAATAAATTGTTTTCTTGTGCAGCTGGTTGTGTGTATGGTGTGTTTGTGTGGGGTGTGTGTTGTGCGTGTGTGTGTCACTCTTGTTTTCCTCCCACCCTTCCTTGTGTGCTAGGTGGCTGTACTCACTGTTGTTGTTTCTTCTTACAACTTCTACTGCTAAGAAATGTGCACTATACAACAACTTATCCCCTATCATTCCATATAGTACTATTACCCTACAAATACATAAGATATTTAATGAAAATTGGTCTTTCTTATTGTCCAACAATACCCTAAGAAGAGGGCTAACTAAAAGGCCCAAAATTATTCATAGTAGGGGACGTACATTACAGAATCAGCTATGCCACAGTTATATACCACCTGACAATAAGGAATTGTGGTTACCCAGACCTCCTAGTGGCTTTTATAAATGTGGATGTTGTAATATCTGTTGTCATGTACAGGATAAAACATTGACCTTCCAATATAATATGAATAAATCATATAAGATTTTGAAATTCATGAACTGTAACACCAAGTATATTGTTTACTGCATAATTTGTATTTGCAAACTTATTTATGTGGGCAGCACTATTAGGCCGTTTCAGGAAAGGATCCAGGAGCATATCAGGGCTATTAGAAATAACAATACGGAGTAACATTTCGCGGCCCATTTCAACTCCGCACATGGTCAAAGAGATATTTTGGGCATCCATGTACATGGGATTGACACATTGGGAACCTGTCCTCGTGGAGGTAATAAGACTCTGATGCTAATACGAATGGAAAACAAATGGATTTTGAAATTGAGAGCAGTGGAAGAAGGGCTTAATATTACAAAGGATTCACATGTTTTTCTGTAACACTAAGTGATCACTGTTTAATTCAATTACTAAATTCATATGTTTATTTTCTTCAGATTTATCTTATTCATCAGACTCTCATTGTTTATACTACTACACTTTTTACTGTAAGTGTATGTACTATTTGTTTCAGGCACCTTGTGGTCTGATCTCTAGTAAACTATGCTTTAACATTAACACTAAGAGGGTCATTCTGACCCTGGCGGTCGGTGGCCGCCAGGGCCACCGACCACGGGAGCACCGCCAACAGGCTGGCGGTGCTCCAACGAGCATTCTGACCGCGGCGGTTCAGCCGCGGTCAGAAGCGGAAAGTCAGCAGTCTCCCGCTGACTTTCCGCTGCTCGTGTGAACCCTCCATGGCTGCGGAGCGCGCTCCGCAGCCATGAGGATTCTGACCCCCCCTACCGCCATCCTGTTCATGGCGGGAAAGCCGCCATGAACAGGATGGCGGTAGGGGGGGTCGCGGGCCCCTGGGGGCCCCTGCCGTGCCCATGCCAATGGCATGGGCACGGCAGGGGCCCCCGTAAGAGGGCCCCGCAAAGTATTTCAGTGTCTGCCTTGCAGACACTGAAATACGCGACGGGTGCCACTGCACCCGTCGCACCTTCCCACTCCGCCGGCTCGATTACGAGCCGGCATCCTCGTGGGAAGGTCGTTTTTGCCCTGGGCTGGCGGGCGGTTTTTCAGCAACCGCCCGCCAGCCCAGGGGAAAACTTGTAATACCCGCCGCGGTCTTTTGACCGCGGCGCGGTATTTTGGACGGCGGCATCCTGGCGGGCGGCCTCCGCCGCCCGCCAGGGTCATAATGAGGCCCTAAGTGTTCACTGTCTAAACGAATTACTAAATTCTGATGTTTAATTATTTCGGTATTTATTCTATTCATTAGACTGCCATTGTTTAAACTACTAAATTTTTCGTTGTGAATGTATTTACTATTTGTCTCAGGCAGTATGTGGTCTGATTTTTAGTATATCATACTTTGTTAGATCAAAATAATTATTCTTTCTTTTTTTTTTTTTTTCTTAAATTTCTTTCTCTTTTTCTTTTGTTTATATGTGTGCATGCATTTCTCACCTTGTGTCCATTTTCTCCATATAGACACATATATCATTATGGTGGCACTTTTCTGTTCGCTCATGTCTAGCCCACAAGACAATGTTTCTGGTTCTATATTAGTACTTTGTCTTGCCGATCGATGCGCTTACAATCCTCTTTCTATGTTTATGTTTTTGGAATATTTGAGGGCAACAAAATGGCAGCACCAGTTTAGTTTGTTTCAGACATAGAAGCAGTACTCCTCAGACTGTCTGGCAAGACACATGTTTTTGCCTTGGTGCTTCGATGCTTTCATTTGGAGTTTATGTCCCAGTTCATGTAGTAGGCACAACGCAACATTTAGCCCTCTTAGCCTCGGCTCATGCCTTTTTTCACCTTTTTTAATTTTTAGTATCGTTTTTGGTGATAAGATGGGACTTTTTCTTATCTTTGGTTTTTCTTCCGCATACGCTTCTTTATCTGCATGTCTCCTTTTTAGTGGCATTCTATACGATTTTTGTGTAACTTTTCAACTCACTTTATATTTGTTCTTTTGGAATGTTGTATGGCCCTTGAATAACCTTGGTAACTTTAGTACTTTTTAGAGACACAGTTTTTTATATCTTGTGCACAGATTATGTAGGCCCACCATCATATTATATCATTGATTTTATTTTGGTTTAAGTTTTATGACTTAATGTTCCTATGGGGTTTTTCTTTTGTTACAGCCAACTTTTTGCTCGCGCCGTTTGTGGGGTTGTTTGTTTTTATTTCAATTCAGTCTTTTTTTCCCTTTATGGGTTTATACACTGCGATGGTCTCAGCGTGTCTATTGGCAGGGGTCTTTCATATTTATTCGCACATCCTTTTGTGGGGTCTTTCATGTTTCCATGCTCATGGTTGGGGGCTCCTAATGTACAGAAAATTATTTTTCTTTCCTTTTAGGCTTATCATGGTCAGTTGGTACTTGTGTATGCCTCAAGAGGGAAATCTAGAAACACATTATAGGCAACACTTGTCTAAGAGGCATATTTCATGCTTTGTTCTGATAACGATATTGCAGCTAAATGTTTCCATAGTACATTAGGTTTATGTCCGATTTTGAGGTATGTTTCTTCACTAGTCTACTCTCTTTATGCTATTTCTTTTTCACACTAATCCTAGTCCTGTGCATCTAGGGTGCATTTGTTTTTGGTGTGGACTTTTCATTTAGAACTTTCCACATCAATCTTTGGGTTTGTGGTCACGGGTGCTTTCTGATGTCAACAAAAGGATCATTTTCAAAGTCCTTGTCCACGATCACAAGGCCCCCCACGACACCGGACAGGCCTACGAGTAAACTTCCAAATACCTACTCACCAGCTCCGCTCCGCCGACCTCGCCCTCGTCCCCCTCATCGAACGCACCACCTCCAACAGAAGATCCTACTCCCACCTCGCCACCAAGACCTGGAACTCCCTCCCCACCAACCTACGTAAGACCCAAGACCTACTAACATTCAGAAAGCACCTAAAAACATGGCTGTTCAAGCAGCAACCGGCCACTCCCTCCCCCCCCAACACCTTGACACCCTACCGGGTGAGTAGTGCACTTAAGAAATTACTTGATTGATTGATACTTAATTGATTGGTGTCATTGGTTTCATGATACACCATCTGAGATTTATATTTGTTTGTGGACATATACTATTTTGTGTAATCCATTACATATCCAGAAACTGTGTGCTCGAGGTTTGTTGTAGTGGTTTCTAGGGTTTGTGTTTTTTTCAAAACTCATGTTCTTTGTTCATGATAGTTCATACATTACTCAGAATATATATGTTTATGTTGTGCATTTACATCTTACAGCCTTGAAAAAGTCTTGTAGACAAAACACATGTTGGCTGGTGCTTTTATGGACTGATGTTATGTGTCCTCTTCATGAGCTACTTCAAGGATCAAAAAAGAATCACAGAGATTACACATTTGGACTTATGGTGTTTTTCCTCTTCATGTAATTATAAGAAGGAAAATTTAAGGATTACAACTTCATATTTGCACTGAATTATTGTCTCCAACAACCAAAAACATCATGGACAATTTTAGTGTGCCCTAGTGTGAATATTATCATGTTTCAGTGTGTCTTTTGATTTTCAATGGACACCGTTGCATTCTTGGTGGCAGGTTGTTTACTAGTGTTGGCACCCGCTTGAGTCCCCTGAGGACTAATATATGGTACTTGCGTTAGTGGACTTTACCGACTTAGCTTTGGTGGTGCGAACCTATTACACAGCCACCTTCTTGTTGTTCTAAGTTGTCTTCGCCGGCGTTGGTGTTCATGGTTGAGCATAGCGTAGAAGATCATCAGAAAGACTTGCAATTCTGGTTCCATTGCGGTGTGGTTCTTCCCTGTGTCTCCAATGGTGAATCCTTTGACTTCTGAGCTCTGTTTCTGCCAGGCTTTTGAGGGCGTTGGTACCACCCCTGAAAAGGTGGCGGATTGCCATGTCATAATATGGTGGGCAGAACTTTGTCTTCTGCCTGGCTGTAGGCGGCTACCGCCATGGTGACTGTTGTTTCCGCCCCGGCGGTCAATGTGGTACATTGGCTGTCTTTCAGAGAAATCACCGCCTTGGTCATAATTTGGTGGTAGTTACCGCCAGCCTGTTAGCGGTATTACCGCCACTTTATTACCGACCGCCAGGGTCATAATGAGGGCCATAATCCCAAACTGGTTGGCAAACAAGAGTTGGTCAGAATTCTGTATCTTATTCTTAATACTTGCTACATTCCAAAAGAAGAAACTAATCTTACATACATTATTAGAAGTTAACCCAGGATTCATAGAAGCTAACTGACTTAGATTACGGAAGCTGAGAGTGGCAGTAGTCAAATATTTTTTTTTTATAAACAAGCTTTATTTAATTATCAATAAAAAGGTACAAAGAAGGCATGATGTAATTCCGGAAAAGATATGGTATTAACAATTTACCAACATTAAATATAATCCCCATCTCTAATTCCCTACCTCCCCCCCATCTCCCATAGTGGGTATATCCCGAGATGATATATCATCAAATTTAACTGTTAAACCAAAGCATGCCCACATTTTACCCCAAGCTCTCAATACTTTTTTGGGACACTCACAGGCCTTATAAATCGGTTCCTCCTGCCTGGTGCAATAGTTCATGCCAGCACACCACTGACCCAATTTGAGGGAATCAGGGCGTTTCCAGAGTTGCACAATATCCCCTTTGGCCACCATAGAAGCCAGACCCACCAAGGCTCTATCCCTCCGAGGGACTTCAATGTCCTCCAATACACCCAACAGCGCCAACGTAGGAGTCAATTGGATTGCAGTGTCCAGGATGGCTGAGAGTGTGTTTTCAACTCAAGACTATTTCTGAGCAATTTTTGGACATTGCCAAACCAGGTGAAAGAAAGCAGGTGTGGGTGTGTGACAGCGCATGCATAGAAACTCAGGAAGGCTGCCAACTGTGCCTAAGCATTGGGGGACATGTGTGTCTGGTGTACGTAGTGCTCGGGTGGCCATGCATGCCTCCCGCCACTCAACCTTCTCCAGCTGTCCTATCCAATCCTCCCATTTCCGACAGAGTCGCTCTAGTGTCTCTGAAACATTATTTTCCAGGGTATAATATAGTTGGGAAATACCACTCCACCCCATCCACCCCATCAATAGTTTTGCTTCAAGAGGGTTAAAGACAGGGAGGTCTTGAAGGCGTGCAGTGTAGCACCTAAGAGTGTGTCACATCTGTAGGTATTTGTGGAATTGTGCATTAGAAAGAGAAAAGTGCGATTGGAGGTCAGCGAACAAATATATAGTGGACCCTCGCCATATGTCAACTAGTGTTGTAATCCCTAGTAGGTTCCATTTGCAGAAGCGCTTTAGTCATGACATCTGTCCTAGCCAGTGACCTCTCCAGAAAGGGGTCTGGTCCGTTAGGTGTACATCCCAGCCCGTAAACGGGGGACCCTCCCCATATAAAAAAATGTTCTCTAGTAACCTCCAGGATTGCAAGAGGGAGTGGTCAGCTATAAAGAAGAAGCAACAACCCGTCCAGACCCCGTCCGCCAAGCTCCAGTCGATATGTGTGAGAAAGTAGCCTCTTTCTAGCCTTGTTACCCCCACTGTTGGCCTGTTTGTGAGTGTATGTCAGGGTGTTTTCACTGTCTCACTGGTATCCTGCTAGCCAGGGCCCAGTGCTCATAGTGAAAACCCTATGTTTTCAGTATGTTTGTTATGTGTCACTGGGACCCTGCTAGTCAGGACCCCAGTGCTCATAAGTTTGTGACCTATAGGTATGTGTTCCCTGTGTGATGCCTAACTGTCTCACTGAGGCTCTGCTAACCAGAACCTCAGTGGTTATGCTCTCTCTTTACAAATTGTCACTAACAGGCTAGTGACCAATTTAACCAATTTACATTGGCATACTGGAACACCCTTATAATTCCCTAGTATATGGTACTGAGGTACCCAGGGTATTGGGGTTCCAGGAGATCCCTATGGGCTGCAGCATTTCTTTTGCCACCCATAGGGAGCTCTGACAATTCTTACACAGGCCTGCCACTGCAGCCTGAGTGAAATAACGTCCACGTTATTTCACAGCCATTTTACACTGCACTTAAGTAACTCTTAAGTCACCTATATGTCTAACCTTTACCTGGTAAAGGTTGGGTGCTAAGTTACTTAGTGTGTGGGCACCCTGGCACTAGCCAAGGTGCCCCCACATTGTTCAAGGCCAATTCCCCGGACTTTGTGAGTGCGGGGACACCATTACACGCGTGCACTACATATAGGTCACTACCTATATGTAGCTTCACAATGGTAACTCCGAATATGGCCATGTAACATGTCTAAGATCATGGAATTGCCCCCTCTATGCCATCCTGGCATTGTTGGTGCAATCCCATGATCCCACGGGTCTCTAGCACAGACCCTGGCACTGCCAAACTGCCTTTCCCGGGGTTTCACTGCAGCTGTTGCTGCTGCCAACCCCTCAGACAGGTTTCTGCCCTCCTGGGGTCCAGCCAGGCTTGGCCCAGGATGGCAGAACAAAGGACTTCCTCTGAGAGAGGGTGTTACACCCTCTCCCTTTGGAAAATGGTGTGAAGGCAGGGGAGGAGTAGCCTCCCTCAGCCTCTGGAAATGCTTTCATGGGCACACATGGTGCCCATTTCTGCATAAGCCAGTCTACACCGGTTCAGGGACCCCTCAGCCCTGCTCTGGCGCGAAACTGAACAAAGGAAAGGGGAGTGACCACTCCCCCGACCTGCACCTCCCCTGGGAGGTGCCCAGAGCTCCTCCAGTGTGCTCCAGACCTCTGCCATCTTAGAAACAGAGGTGCTGCTGGCACACTGGACTGCTCTGAGTGGCCAGGGCCAGCAGGTGGCGTCAGAGATTCCTTTTGATAGGCTCCTTCAGGTGTTGCTAGCCTATCCTCTCTCCTAAGTAGCCAAACCCTCTTTTCTGGCTATTTAGGGTTTCTGTCTTTGGGGATTCCTTAGATAACGAATGCAAGAGCTCATCTGAGTTCCTCTGCATCTCTCTCTTCACCTTCTGCCAAGGAATCGACTGCTGACCGCGCTGGAAGCCTGCAAAACTGCAACAAAGTAGCAAAGACGACTACTGCAACTCTGTAACGCTGATCCAGCCGCCTTCTCGACTGCTTTCCTGGTGGTGCATGCTGTGGGGGTAGTCTGCCTCCTCTCTGTACTAGAAGCTCCGAAGAAATCTCCTGTGGGTCGACGGAATCGTCCCCCTGCAACCGCAGGCACCAAAGAACTGCATCACCGGTACCCTGGGTCTCCTCTCAGCACGACGAGCGAGGTCCCTTGAATCCAGCAACTCTGTCCAAGTGACTCTTCAGTCCAAGTTTGGTGGAGGTAAGTCCTTGCCTCCCCACGCCAGACTGCATTGCTGGGAACCGCGACTTTTGCAGCTACTCCGGCCTCCGTGCACTTCCGGCGGAAATCCTTTGTGCACAGTCCAGCCTGGGTCCACGGCACTCTAACCTGCATTGCACGACCTCCTAAGTTGTTCTCCGGCGACGTGGGACTCCTTTGTGCGACTTCGGGTGAGCACCGTTTCACGCATCCTCGTAGTGCCTGTTTCTGGCACTTCTGCGGGTGCTGCCTGCTGCTGAGAGGGCTCCTTGTCTTGCTCGATGCCCCCTCTGTCCCCAGATGCAACTGGCGACATCCTGTTCCCTCCTGGGCCATAGCAGCATCCAAAAACACTAACCGCATGATTTGCAGCTAGCAAGGCTTGTTGGCGGTCTTTCGGCGGGAAAACACTTCTGCACGACTCTCCACGGCGTGGGGGATCCATCCTCCAAAGGGGAAGTCTCTAGCCCTTGTCGTTCCTGCAGAAACCACAGCTTCTACTGTCCAGTAGCAGCTTCTTTGCACCCACAGCTGGTATTTCCTGGGCATCTGCCCATCTCCGACTTGCTTGTGACTTTTGGACTTGGTCCCCTTGTTCCACAGGTACCCTCAACTGGAAATCCATTGTTGTTGCATTGTTGGTTTGTGTCTTTCCTGCAGAATTCCCCTATCACGACTTCTATGTCCTTTGGGGAACTTTAGTGCACTTTGCACTCACCTTTCAGGGTCTTGGGGTGGGCTATTTTTCTAACCCTTACTATTTTCTAATAGTCCCAGCGACCCTCTACAAAGTCACATAGGTTTGGGGTCCATTCGTGGTTCGCATTCCACTTTTGGAGTATATGGTTTGTGTTGCCCCTATCCCTATGTGTCCCCATTGCATCCTATTGTAACTATACATTGTTTGCACTGTTTTCTAATACTATTACTGCATATTTTGGTATTGTGTAGATATATCTTGTGTATATTTGTTATCCTCATACTGAGGGTACTCACTGAGATACTTTTGGCATATTGTCATAAAAATAAAGTACCTTTATTTTTAGTATATCTGTTTATGGTGTTTTCTTATGATATTGTGCATATGACACTAGTGGTACTGTAGGAGCTTCACTCGTCTCCTAGTTCAGCCTAAGCTGCTCTGCTAAGCTACCATTATCTATCAGCCTAAGCTGCTAGACACCCTATACACTAATAAGGGATAACTGGGCCTGGTGCAAGGTGTAAGTACCCCTTGGTACTCACTACAAGCCAGTCCAGCCTCCTACATTGGTTGTGCAGCGGTGGGATAAGTGCTTTGAGACTACTTACCACTCTTGTCATTGTACTTTTCATAAGAGAAAAATATACAAAACAAGTTCAGTGTATGTACACCTAACCAAAAAGTTTTGCATTTCTTTTCTCACTTCTTTTCTAAAGTGCTGAAAAGGACTTCTAAACTTTCAAAAAGTTCTTAAATAGTTAAAAAAGTTTTTTTCTCTGTATTTCTAAAAGTTCTGACAAACTTTTTATCCTTTTTCTATCACTTTAACTCTTTCTAAAAATGTCTGGCACAGGCCAAAATGTTGATCTGTCCAAACTTGCATATGATCACCTTAGCTGGAAAGGAGCAAGGAGTCTCTGCATAGAAAAAGGTTTGAGTGTAGGGAAGAATCCTTCCTTGGAATTATTGCTTAACATGCTTAGAGAACAAGATAAGGCCAGAAGGGCCCCATCTGTTGAAAAAGTAGCCAATGGTTCCCAATCTGATCCAGGGACTCCCGTAGGAAAAGATTCAGGAAATAAACTTTCTAGCCTGCCCATTACTAGACAGTCTAGCATAGTTGGTACTGATGTACAGGTACACCATACAGATAGTGTTATCTCACATCATAGCAAGAGTATTGTTTCTCACCACAGTATAAGTGATGTTTCTGTTAACCAAGCTGTTAGGGTGCCTTCTGTAAGGGATAGGTCTCCTTCTGTCCATTCTCACCATACTTCTGTTTCTAGACATGTCCCTCCCACCCACCCTGATGACAGATTGTTAGAAAGGGAGCTCAATAAATTGAGAGTGGAACAAACCAGACTGAAGCTCAAGAAGCAACAGCTGGATTTGGATAGACAGTCCTTTGAACTAGAAAAAGAAAGACAGAAATTGGGTTTAGAAACCCATGGTGGCAGCAGCAGTATTCCCCATAGTCATCCTGCAAAAGAGCATGATTCCAGGAATCTGCATAAGATAGTTCCCCCTTATAAGGAGGGGGATGACATTAACAAGTTGTTTGCTGCACTTGAGAGTGCCTGTGTTGTACAGGATGTCCCTCAAAGGCAGTGGGCTGCTATCCTATGGCTATCATTTAGTGGAAAGGGTAGGGATAGGCTCCTTACTGTAAAAGAAAGTGATGCCAATAATTTTGCAGTTCTTAAGAATGCACTCCTGGATGGTTATGGCTTAACCACTGAACAGTACAGGATGAAGTTCAGAGAGACCAAAAAGGAGTCTTCACAAGACTGGGTTGATTTTGTTGACCATTCAGTGAAGGCCTTGGAGGGGTGGTTACATGGCAGTAAAGTGACTGACTATGAAAGCCTATATAACACAATCCTGAGAGAGCATATACTTAATAATTGTGTGTCTGATTTGTTGCACCAATATCTAGTGGACTCAGATCTGACCTCTCCCCAAGAATTGGGAAAGAAGGCAGACAAATGGGTCAGAACAAGAGTGAACAGAAAAGTTCATACAGGTGGTGACAAGGATGGCAAGAAGAAAGATGGTGAAAAATCTCAAGATAAGCATGGGGATAAGGGTAAAACCAAAGATCCCACTTCAAATCTTAAACACTCTTCAGAGGGTGGGGATAAAACAAATTATTCCTCTTCTTCTCAACCTGCACACATTAAAAAGCCTTGGTGCTTTGTGTGTAAAAACAGAGGCCATAGGCCAGGGGATACGTCCTGTCCAGGTAAACCCCCTGAGCCTACCACCACTAATACATCAAGCTCTAGTGCCCCTAGCAGTAGTGGTACTAGTGGTGGGACTGCTGGCAACAGTCAAGTTAAGGGTGTAGTTGGGTTCACTTATGGGTCCATAATAGAAACTGGGGTAGTCAGTCCCAAGACAGTTTCTGTCACACCTAGTGGCATTGGCCTTGCCACACTGGCTGCTTGTCCCCTTACAATGGATAATTACAGGCAGACAGTTTCAATAAATGGTGTTGAGGCCTTGGCCTACAGGGACACAGGTGCCAGTATCACTTTGGTGACTGAAAACCTAGTGGCTCCTGAACAACACATCATTGGACAACAATATACAATTATTGATGTCTATGACTCCACTAAGTTTCTTACCTTAGCTATAATTCAGTTTAGTTGGGGTGGAGTTACTGGCCCTAAGCAGGTGGTGGTATCACCTAGCTTACCTGTAGACTGTCTCTTAGGTAATGACCTAGAGGCCTCAGGTTGGGCTGATGTAGAGTTTTATGCCCATGCAGCCATGCTGGGCATCCCAGAGGAATTGTTCCCTCTCATTTCTACTGAAATGAAAAAGCAAAGGAGAGAAGGCCTGAAAACTCAGGATCCCTCTCCAACAACAGGTAAAAAGGGTATCACAGTATCCTCTAACCACCCTGCCAATCAGGATATAATTCCTGTGGTAGGAGAAACCTCTCCTGGGGTGGCACCTGTTCCAAGGGAATCATCAGCTGGCAAAGCTGTACTCCCTGAGGTAGAAGTACCTCTCTGTGGGATAACTAACATTGGTGACAAAAAGAGCACCATTTTGGTTAACATGGAATACCCCTCCAACCCTCCAAGAGAAACTTTAGTGCAGAAACCCTGCACTGCCTCACAACACTTAGGACAGCATCCCTGCCCTAGTGTGGAGCTCATAGGACAGCATCCCTGCCCTGCTCCAACCCAAGAGAAACAGCATCCCTGTTCTCTCTTCCAGCCATATGGACAAAGTTTTTGCCCAGCTATGGCTTTTCTGAGACAGCATCCCTGTCTGGCATTTCCATCACTACAAATAGGTTCAGTGGACAATTCCCACTGCTCTAAACTAAAACTTACTGATAGAAACTCTGAAAATACATCTTCACATTGTTGCTTAGCTAAAAAACTTCAAACAGGGTGGTGTACATCCCCACAGGGAAGTAACCATATAGTGGATGATAAAGGGAGTAACCAGTCTATTGCAGAGCTACTCTCTACTTATCACCACTTAGACAATAAAGTCTCAACTGGCCAAGGTTAGCCTTATTGTCCTTTGTTTGGGGGGGGGGGGTTGTGTGAGAAAGTAGCCTCTTTCTAACCTTGTTACCCCCACTGTTGGCCTGTTTGTGAGTGTATGTCAGGGTGTTTTCACTGTCTCACTGGTATCCTGCTAGCCAGGGCCCAGTGCTCATAGTGAAAACCCTATGTTTTCAGTATGTTTGTTATGTGTCACTGGGTCCCTGCCAGTCAGGACCCCAGTGCTCATAAGTTTGTGACCTATAGGTATGTGTTCCCTGTGTGATGCCTAACTGTCTCACTGAGGCTCTGCTAACCAGAACCTCAGTGGTTATGCTTTCTCTTTACAAATTGTCACTAACAGGCTAGTGACCAATTTTACCAATTTACATTGGCATACTGGAACACCCTTATAATTCCCTAGTATATGGTACTGAGGTACCCAGGGTATTGGGGTTCCAGGAGATCCCTATGGGCTGCAGCATTTCTTTTGCCACCCATAGGGAGCTCTGACAATTCTTACACAGGCCTGCCACTGCAGCCTGAGTGAAATAACGTCCACGTTATTTCACAGCCATTTTACACTGCACTTAAGTAACTTATAAGTCACCTATATGTCTAACCTTTACCTGGTAAAGGTTGGGTGCTAAGTTACTTAGTGTGTGGGCACCCTGGCACTAGCCAAGGTGCCCCCACATTGTTCAGGGCCAATTCCCCGGACTTTGTGAGTGCGGGGACACCATTACACGCGTGCACTACATATAGGTCACTACCTATATGTAGCTTCAAAATGGTAACTCCGAATATGGCCATGTAACATGTCTAAGATCATGGAATTGCCCCCTCTATGCCATCCTGGCATTGTTGGTGCAATCCCATGATCCCACGGGTCTCTAGCACAGACCCTTGCACTGCCAAACTGCCTTTCCCGGGGTTTCACTGCAGCTGCTGCTGCTGCCAACCCCTCAGACAGGTTTCTGCCCTCCTGGGGTCCAGCCAGGCTTGGCCCAGGATGGCAGAACAAAGGACTTCCTCTGAGAGAGGGTGTTACACCCTCTCCCTTTGGAAAATGGTGTGAAGGCAGGGGAGGAGTAGCCTCCCCCAGCCTCTGGAAATGCTTTCATGGGCACACATGGTGCCCATTTCTGCATAAGCCAGTCTACACCGGTTCAGGGACCCCTCAGCCCTGCTCTGGCGCGAAACTGGACAAAGGAAAGGGGAGTGACCACTCCCCTGACCTGCACCTCCCCTGGGAGGTGCCCAGAGCTCCTCCAGAGTGCTCCAGACCTCTGCCATCTTGGAAACAGAGGTGCTGCTGGCACACTGGACTGCTCTGAGTGGCCAGGGCCAGCAGGTGACGTCAGAGATTCCTTTTGATAGGCTCCTTCAGGTGTTGCTAGCCTATCCTCTCTCCTAAGTAGCCAAACCCTCTTTTCTGGCTATTTAGGGTCTCTGTCTTTGGGGATTCCTTAGATAACGAATGCAAGAGCTCATCCGAGTTCCTCTGCATCTCTCTCTTCACCTTCTGCCAAGGAATCGACTGCTGACCGCGTTGGAAGCCTGCAAAACTGCAACAAAGTAGCAAAGACGACTACTGTAACTCTGTAACGCTGATCCAGCCGCCTTCTCGACTGCTTTCCTGGTGGTGCATGCTGTGGGGGTAGTCTGCCTCCTCTCTGCACTAGAAGCACCGAAGAAATCTCCCGTGGGTCGACGGAATCGTCCCCCTGCAACCGCAGGCACCAAAGAACTGCATCACCGGTACCCTGGGTCTCCTCTCAGCATGACGAGCGAGGTCCCTTGAATCCAGCAACTCTGTCCAAGTGACTCTTCAGTCCAAGTTTGGTGGAGGTAAGTCCTTGCCTCCCCACGCCAGACTGCATTGCTGGGAACCGCGACTTTTGCAGCTACTCCGGCCTCCGTGCACTTCCGGCGGAAATCCTTTGTGCACAGTCCAGCCTGGGTCCACGGCACTCTAACCTGCATTGCACGACCTCCTAAGTTGTTCTCCGGCGACGTGGGACTCCTTTGTGCGACTTCGGGTGAGCACCGTTTCACGCATCCTCGTAGTGCCTGTTTCTGGCACTTCTGCGGGTGCTGCCTGCTGCTGAGAGGGCTCCTTGTCTTGCTCGACGCTCCCTCTGTCCCCAGACACAATTGGCGACATCCTGGTCCCTCCTGGGCCATAGCAGCATCCAAAAACACTAACTGCACAATTTGCAGCTAGCAAGGTTTGTTGGCGGTCTTTCGGTGGGAAAACACTTCTGCACGACTCTCCACGGCGTGGGGGATCCATCTTCCAAAGGGGAAGTCTCTAGCCCTTGTCGTTCCTGCAGAAACCACAGCTTCTACTGTCCAGTAGCAGCTTCTTTGCACCCACAGCTGGCATTTCCTGGGCATCTGCCCATCTCCGACTTGCTTGTGACTTTTGGACTTGGTCCCCTTGTTCCACAGGTACCCTCGACTGGAAATCCATCGTTGTTGCATTGTTGGTTTGTGTCTTTCCTGCAGAATTCCCCTATCACGACTTCTATGTCCTTTGGGGAACTTTAGTGCACTTTGCACTCACTTTTCAGGGTCTTGGGGTGGGCTATTTTTCTAATCCTTACTATTTTCTAATAGTCCCAGCGACCCTCTACAAAGTCACATAGGTTTGGGGTCCATTCGTGGTTCGCATTCCACTTTTGGAGTATATGGTTTGTGTTGCCCCTATCCCTATGTGTCCCCATTGCATCCTATTGTAACTATACATTGTTTGCACTGTTTTCTAATACTATTACTGCATATTTTGGTATTGTGTACATATATCTTGTGTATATTTGCTATCCTCATACTGAGGGTACTCACTGAGATACTTTTGGCATATTGTCATAAAAATAAAGTACCTTTATTTTTAGTATATCTGTGTATTGTGTTTTCTTATGATATTGTGCATATGACACTAGTGGTACTGTAGGAGCTTCACTTGTCTCCTAGTTCAGCCTAAGCTGCTCTGCTAAGCTACCATTATCTATCAGCCTAAGCTGCTAGACACCCTATACACTAATAAGGGATAGCTGGGCCTGGTGCAAGGTGTAAGTACCCCTTGGTACTCACTACAAGCCAGTCCAGCCTCCTACAATATGCTGGATCATCCCAGCCACCGGACAGCCAGTCATTTATAGTTAGTAGAAGGGATGCTGAATAGTATAGACCAACATCAATTTTGCCTTCATAGACCAACCTGCAGTATTAAGCATGGTGAATCCTAGGGGGACGACCCTGCCAAAAAATAAGCATATCAGTGCTACCACCTCACGAAACCAGGTGTCGGGATGTGATGTGGGAAGTTCTGAAGGGTGAATAAGAAGTGGGGAAGCACCACCATTTTGATCAGGGCAACCCTGCCCAGTAGATTAAGTGGGAGGATTTGCCAGGTGGTTGGAATGCTTTTTGTGTTCTTCACAAGGGCCGTCAGGTTAAGACCATGGGCTGTTTGTGGTAATGTGGATTCACAGGTATTTGAAACTAAGATGATGAATGGGGATACCCATCCGCCAGGCACACAATGCTCTTCATGCCTGCAACAGGATCACTACGGACTTCTCCTTGTTTAACCAGTAGTCAAGTAATTTACCTTCTATGATCCCATGAGGTTTAATATGTCTGAGTTGGAGCTAAGAGACTATTAATTACTGACCTTGTCATTGTTTTATCTCTCCAGGATGAGGAAGAACAACTATTGCGAATATGCTCATCCTGAATTCTGTCATTTGCATCCAATTCCCCCAGAGTAGAAAAGCGGTTTGTGGTGGGAACATTATAGACATAATCATCATGTTTCCTTCCCCGAACAAACAAATGCAAAATAATAAAACCTTCTACATCAGAGGGTTTATAAAAGAAGCTCAGCGATATGGCACTAATGGCACTAATCTTCCCAACCATACCCACTGTCATTCTGTAAATGGAAATTAGAGTGGAGTAGAACTTGGAGGTAGATGAAAGAGACCATCTATCATTTTTCGTTGTAAGGGATGATCATTAAAATGCCTTATGGCTGAACAATATAAACTGGTTAGCAAGTTTGAGTCTAGTGGTGAGGCATCCAGGGGTAGGCTTGCAATCCAGAAGGAAATATGCAAGACCTCCCTGGGTTTGAAGTTTGAAAAAACATAGGCCATGGGAAAGGTGGTACTAGAAGGGAGGTTACGTAAAAGGCATGTTTTCTACTTCTAAATCACATTTACTGAGTCTAACAAAAATGCTAGAAACCTTTCCTCCCCATTGATCCTTGCTGAGTCATTGTAATCTTAATCACACCAAGTTGTAGTTTAAAGGGTTATTGAACTGGTTTATATATCTGATGTGGAAAAGCTGAAGGAAAGTGTCATTAAAACTGATGTCCACTCTAACTAATGGAATTATATCTCCCACATGTGCATACAAATCTAGAAGGAGGGAGAGTTGATAGTCTGTCTGTACTTCTCCTGCAACAGCACATATAAGTTACTAGTGTACGCTGACTGGCTACTCCATACAAGGTTCCTTATGGCCGACCACTCCCTCTTGCAATCCTGGAGGTTACTAGAACAATATTTTTAAAATGGTATCTTGGAATATTTCCCCTTTGAGCAGTGACGATGTACCCCACCACCAATCAGACATTTAAAGCAGCATGGAAGACAGCACGCCAAATTTATAGAGGGATCTGATATCTAGAAAGAGAAGGTTGCTCACCACGGATGGAGACAGTAACAATGAATGGGTGCCAGGCAACATCATGTGGTGATGGAGAGGGCAAAGGAGGTTTGTATGGAGACTTTGACCCACCAACAGGCGACAAGACTGCAACAGAAACAGTTTTAGCTGATAACCTGAGGACAGGACCAGGCCTTGAATTCACGGCAAGAGCACCATTGCCTCTCAGAGGTCTGCCTCATTTACAGTGAGTAGTGTATATCCAGGTCACCAGGCCTCTGCATCTGACAGCTATGTTCGTGATGAGCAAGATATGATAGGGTCAATGCCAGTGAGGCTGTAGGGCAGTCTTCCTCTGGCATATATGTATATATACACCCAGTAAATGGTAGCCCTCACTTTGACACTCAAGTAAGGTATCTCACACCTGAGAATGGAAACTGTAGAGCTATTATATAAGCTTTCTGCAATATTGTAAAACAGCATCATCATTTAACTTCAGATCCAACTTAGCAGAGAAGGCAGGGTAATTAGAGGGGACCATCATGGGTCGGACTATGACTATTTCATGGAGTCTTAATTTTGTCGAAATACACTGTTCCAAAAAAGGCTGCCAACCATCCATCCAAATCAATGCTATAGAAAATACTTTGAAAACCACGGTCACCTTGACAGCTTTCAAAAGCCGTCTTTCTAAAATTACTGCTGAGTTGAATGAGACTAAGGAGTTTTTAACTCAACAGAAGATTACCAAACTTCAGAAAGATATTGTCAAATTCAGCCGAGAGAAGGTCTATCCCTATATAAAAGAGGACTATGATGTGGATAACCAATCTCGCTCATCAGACGAATCCACCTCATCATCTTATAAAAAGACCCGTAATTACAGCAGTGGATCATCGTCTGATGGGTGGAGCACAGATGAGAACCAATCCCAACCCTTTTACAACTATCCACCTTATCCTATACATCAACCAATGCCCTGGCAACCACCTTATCCTTTCTTTCACCCACGCCCAATGATGCCATTTGTACCTTTTTTAGGCCGGGGCAGAGGCAGAGGCAGAAGGAGAGGAAGAGGCAGACGCATTCAGTGGTCCAGAGAAGAACCCCAGATGGTTACCAGGAGTCAGACAAAAAATCTTCTGACGAGAACCTAGTTGTTAATTTATCGACTAGACAACTTACGGAGGAAGAAACCAATGTGCTTAATAGGGGTCTAGGGTTTGTCCCTACCCCTGAGGAAGACTTCTTCCAACTGCACATTGAACTCGCCCAATTCTTCCACAAAATCCGCTTAAATTTTTTCTTTAAGGATAAATCACTGGAACCCCAAACATCTGATTCAGGTTTAAAAAATCCCTCAGTTTTCGTTCCACCACCAGTAACTATGCTGAGTGAAGTTTTGACCTTCGAAAAAGCGGTGTTAGCTGATTTAAACAAATTGCGTCCAAAACAGACATACATAAACACACCTACGAAAGAGAAGAGAGCCCTGCTATCTTTAGGGTCTGATCCTGATATAACTATCAAGCTAGCTGATAAGGGCGGGGTTATTGTGATTATGAACTCCATTGCCTACAGATGTGAATGTTTACGTCTTCTGAGTGATTCCACTTATTATGCCAAAATAATGTGTGATCCTACTGGAAGAATACAGACTCAGATCAGATACCTCATTGAAGAAACCAGGAATAATTTGTGGATTTCACCTAAGGAGGCAGAATTCTTGGATACACTTCATCCCCGCGTTCCATATTTCTACTGTTTACCCAAGATCCACAAAGGAAGGATACCTAATTGAAGCCATTAATGACTCTAGTACTGTACAGAGTATCGTCACTTTGGACGTGGAGACACTGTATACTAATATTCCACAAGAAGCAACTCTACAGGTTGTAGAGACAGCTCTTCAAGAAGTATCAACTCCTTTGTCCTCCCCTGTGTCTTTTATTATACAATGTGCTAGGCTGGCTTTGACAGAAAACTTCTTCCTTTTCGAGGATCAATTCTATCACCAGATTCGAGGAACATCAATGGGCAGTACATTCGCTCCGAGTCTGGCCTGCCTCTATATGTATGACTTTGAAAAAAAACATATCTTACCGCCAATCAATCCTTATCATAAGTACATTAAACTATGGCGACTTTACATAGACGATATCCTGATCGTATGGCAGGGCCCTTTGAGTATGGCAGATAATTTTACAGCTTGGATCAACACTCTTGACCCCTTTTTGAAATTTACTGCCACTGTATCTGACTCACAGCTACCTTTTTTAGATCTGATGATAACCATTAACAATGGTAAATTGCTTACTAGCGTTTACCATAAGCCCACAGATTGTAATTCTCTCCTGCTTTATGAGAGTCACCACCCGAAATCTCTGCGGGATAATTTGCCCGTTGGCCAGTTCTTACGGCTGAGATGCAATTGTAGCTCATCCAGAGAATTTGAACATCAGACTGACTCTCTTCAAACAAAACTTTTTGAACGTCATTACCCCCCAAGAATCCTCAATCAGGCGCGGAAAAGAGCCAGGAATAACAATAGGGATGCCTTGTTGACTACCATTGAAAAGGGGCCCTAAACTAGACTGACATGTGTCTCTACTTATACTCCGCTATCCAATTCTATTAAGAAACTGATCAGTAAAAGATGGTCTATCCTTACGAGCGGGGGCTGTGATATATCAAGACCTCTCTTTGCTTTTAAACGTATAGCTAACATCAAGGACATTGTGGTCCACACTCGCCCACGAGCCTCACGTGATACTCCCACCCAAAAGACTCTATGGGCCCCCCCGTGGAGGGTCACCACCCTTGCGGTAACTGCAACGTGCGTTGTCTCACTAGGCACCTTACGATACTGAATCTAGATCCCATGGGCACCTGGTGTCTTAAAAAACACACCAATTGTAACACTAGAAATTGTATTTACATGATAACATGCCCTTGCGATTTACGTTACATTGGCATGACATCCAGAACCGTTAAGATATGTATTAACGAGCATAGAAGCAACATCAGATGTAATAGAATTACAACTAAACTGAGTGCACACTTTTTGGAATCCTCACACTCCCGTGATGACCTTTGGTGGGTGCTAAGAGAAGCACCAAGAATTCGACCTGACGACCCTGGGGCATTGTTCAGGATTGAACAAAGATGGCTGTTTAAATTGGTGACTAACCTACGGGGGTTGAATGATGACATCCCCTGGACTTCACTCTCATCATAATGCTAAGGACCCATATTTAAATTTACCCACTGTCTCTTATAATTTATGCGAGACCGTCACAAAGATTTTTTGCCTGAGTAATTTTTTACATCACTATGTAACTCCACTTGTGAGATCAGCAAGGTATTATTTATCCTTTGTTCTTTTTGGTTACAGTTATGTTGCATTTTTAATACATTAGAATTTCTCTTCTTTTTCCTTTCTTTTCCCCGTTACTACAAACATGGTTTCAGTCCTTCTTTTGGTGCCTTGGACCTCGGTTCTAACAGGAAGGTAGTCCTTCCTTTATTTCTATACCGAGGGGCTACGCGTTAGTCCTTTGTTAATTTTCATTGTAGAGACGCGCGCGAACCTAGAGATTCAGTCTCTTCCGGTTTCGCGGCTTGCCTTGGACCTCGGTTCTAACAGGAAGGTAGTCCTTCCTTTATTCCTATACCGAGGGGCTACGCTTTAGTCCTTCGGAAATTTTCATTGCAGAGACGCGCGCGAACCTAGAGATTCAGTCTCTTCCTGTTTCGCGGCGTCTATTTATAACTCTGACAGCGCCCGACTCAGTTGGTTTCGGGACGCCGTTTCAGAGGGTAGGTCCACCGCATAGGACCATTGACTAATATATGAGTATGGCCTGTATTTTCTTACTCGCAATTTGAAAGTTGTTGTGACAGTGACAGTTGTTCACTCTCGCTATTATAAGGGATTAGCTTTTCCCCTATACCTTGCAATACGACAGTTTTTATTTAACCTCACTCCTGTTTGAAAAAAATTGTTTACTTTAACATAGATTCAGCAATATTGGGTATAATTTTTTACAACCAACGTATATTCCTCTCTATTACTCTGGATTTTCCCAAAAAATTGTTTTTAAAAAAAGGCTTCCCTTTTGACAGGACACACCCTCTCTTGTCTCATATATGTTATGTGGTATGAGAGACTGACGTTGTTATTTATCGTGCATAGTGTCATTTTGAGTCCTTGGAACGTGCCTCCCAAGGAACCTGTTCTCGACTTGGGGATGGTAAGCTTGATTTGTTATACTTTTCAATGACCCATCACTTTTATATTTATTTAACCACCTTTACAACCACACTTTGGGTACTGTTGGTGTGTGTATTTTTTTATGTTTCTGTCTTCTAGGGTGACCTGACCTAGCCAGTTTACTTAAATGTAAGTGACCAGTTTTATTTACCCTAATTTGAGGTTGTTTCTTTTTTGATGAAGAGGTGGCTTAAATTTTGTATGCATTTGGTCCTGATGAAGCGTCAATGGATCCGGCTGGACCACTAGACGCGAAACATGTTGACCGGAGCTTAGAGGTCCTATAATACCTAGAGTCCTCTGAGATTTATCTGTTTTTTAAAAAGTTATGGAGCATTATATCTCAATTTGTGACTTTCATTTTTTGATTTTAATCTTGGTCTTCATCCTCGTTTAACTGATTAAAAATTATGATGTAGATTGTGTGATGAACAACCAATTTTAACCATTCTTTACCCTCTCTTTTGTGTACTGGTGCCTGATTGTTAGCATTTTGGTCTGTATAGTTGAACTTACCAGTCACTATCAGAGTAGCACGGTTTAGAGCCCCCTTCTCGGGGTGCCTGCCAGGCATTGCAGTGCCGGCCTGGTGAGGAGCAATTCCCGATGATGATGCTAGTCATCCATTGTGATGATTGAGGGCTCTCACTCCTGAGACCACTGGTCTCCTAGGTTGGCAGCCTTTTTTGGAACAGTGAATTTTACACTTATTCACTATAATTGGGAGACTGTACACTGGACCATATAATTTCCCGGTCCCTCCCCCCCTTTTTTGGTTTAGTCTTAATTTTGTCTTCTGGAGAGGGATTACCTCCAAGGACCATAAGGCTGATGGGAGGGCATCACACGAATTTAACTGTATCTCTGAACAAATCTTAGCTATCTTATTTGTCAGGGTCCCGTTATTCCTTTCCACTTTACCTGATGATTCTGAGTGATAGTCACAATGGAAATGCTGATCTATTTCTCACAATCTTCCTGCACTACTGAGGATTCAAAGTGTGTCCTCCTGGCACTACTGATTTGTCTTGGTACCCCACACCTAGTGTTGAAGTCTCTGAATAATAGCTTAACTACAGTATTGTCATCTATGTGGGCACAGGGGTCCGCTTTTACCCATCCTGAAAAATTGCACACCATGACGAGGACATAGAAGTAGAGTGAACATTTAGGTAGTGAATACAGTCAATTTGGAGAAATGTAAAAAGGGATGTGATCAAAACCCCTTTTCCAGCATGGAAGGACAAGCATGTGGCACAGGATTGACAATAACGTTAGGCTTTAAAAAAAAGAAAGGCGCATACCAATGGGTTTCAGAAGCACATACCAGGCTGTCTCTATGAGGTACTCTGCTTCATGATACAACCTGGCAAGGATGCGGACTAGAAATTGCATTGCAACCATATGCCCAATGCCTTGTCTCCATGCCACCCAAGGATCTCAAATAATGGCTATTTGATCTATGATTGCTTTTCATTTTCAGGGGATTGCTCAGTTTTCACAATATAGCTGACAGCCTCAGCAGTTTTTGTCAAAGCAGCATTCTCAGCAGCTGAATATCCTAGGGCATTGCCATTTGAAACATCGTGATGATGGTTTTGGAGAGAGCACATTGTGATTGCCAGCTTTTCTCACAATTGAAAGGCAGATAAAAGATTCATAACACACCAACCATTTTTATACGGGTAACAGTTGCAGTCAAGAAACTTCTTTGCATCCATGGGAGCCCAAGGACATGCATTTTTAATCCATGTACACAGTAGCAGTCTTTTCTTCACTAAAATGAAAGCCCAAATGAGAGCAATGAGTCCTGTAACTTGTACCGATTTCACAGTGTGTAAATTACAGCTTTCCACAACTTGATATACCATACAAAAAGCATAACCAGCAACTAAAGTACATTGATCATCTCCAAGACAGGATCCATCCAAAGTGTAAATTAGCTCACATTCACTGAGAGGCACATCAGTTAAATCAATATGCAATTCAGTAAAGATACAGTGTTTATATACAATCATGAGGATTTCCATTCTCACTGGTCGGCAGCTGAGAAGCAAGATTCAGAGCAGGGCAGCAATCCAAAGTAACATGAGAGGCGGACAACAACAGCAGTATATCATATCGGGCCAGTTGTGCCATAGAGAGATGATGAGTTGTGTAGTGAAGAGGAGCGCAACCACAGAATAGGGCACAGCAACAGTTACTGAAGAACTTAACATGATATTTTCAGAGGCTTCAATAAGGTGTGCAGAAGTTGCCGCAGACTGTAAAAAAAAGGCAGGAGTCCAGCAGAGAATGGGTCCAAAGATGAGATGTATTAGGCTACAAGCTATGGGCTTTTTCTGATCCCCATGGCTTTGCAGCAGAACCCCAAGTGCAAAGTTGGTACGTTCATAACAATACAGTGTAAAAGGCATCGCATAATCAGGGATCTCATTGAGGATGCAAAGTGAACATAGGCATACATGTTTTCAATGCATTGTTGGTTTCACTACACCATTGCAAGGGTTTGGGGTGTCTTTTCAACCAAATTCTTGTAAAGGCATGGACATTTCAGCATACCCCAAAGCTGATTATCACCACTACCCCACCATTACCAAAAAGGTCTGTACTTAGGAAACAGTTATTGTGGGCCATGTACAGATCAATCCAACTCTTTCAAAGGGCAGATATCTCTTGCCCACATAAATATTGTGGCAAAGGTATGACACTTGGGGAACGTAGAATAGCAATTTTTCCTTTGAATCTTATGCCACTTCTTAGCCAATTCAATTAACAGAACGACTGAATCCTCCTATCACTAATCAGTATCAGAGTTCAACAGAAATCAACAACATAACAACATTTTGGATGAGAGTAGACCCTCCCAGAAAACCCTGTGTGTTCAAATCCTTCTTTAGAGCTTGTGCGAAGATTGATGAAGACTCTGTGAACCCTATATGAGAGATGAGTCCAAAAACGTTGGGTCCTCAAAGTCTGAACAAGGAGAGATACTCACTCTCCTCATGTATGGAAATGCAACAGAAAGTGGAATAAAGACCAACCATGTTGAAATAATGGCCATTGGTCAGGATGCAGCAAACAATGGTGTCAGGGTTGTGGACCACAAGTAAACTCTGAATCACAAAAATTAATATCTCTACAGTCTTTACTAAATCTGTACACATTAGCTTATCCCTCACTTTGTGTAGCTGTATAATAAGGGTATTACATCTACTAACAATAGGTACTAGAATGCCTTGCTTAATCACAGTCCATCCACAAAATAAATTAAAGGAATAAGCCTCTAAGAATAGCATTTGTGCAGGAAAGTATTTATTCTGACCACAACAGAGGCACCCTTGTATCATGGTGCAAGGGTACTTACATTGGCGCTAGGCAGACAGAGTTCGCCAGCACTACGAGAGAGCAGAAATGTGCCATATCTTGAAAGATATGGCACATTTCTGCTCTCTTTTCTGATGTGCAACAGTGCAGCAATTTACCTTGCTGCATTGTGATGTGTTGAAGTCTGGGGCCAGATTTACTTAGATTTTGTGGCAGGGATTCTTAGTCCAGGCCCTTTCTGTAGGGTCATCACAGATTTTTGCCTTTCTTCGATGAACCCATTTTTGTTGGCTTTTGGGACTCTGCACCCTCTCTTCCTGCTAACCAGAGGTAAAGTGTGTGCACTCTTCTTTCTAAAAATGGTATACAATTGATTGGTCCATTTAATTTACTTATAAATCTCTGGCATATGGTACTGCATACACCCAGGACCTGTAAATTAAATGTTACTACTTAGTTATAGGTCTCATTGTATCACCCACTAAAGTAGTCCTGTAATCCATATCTACATGCCTGCCCCTGCAGCCTGCAGTGCAATTTAAGTTTTTTCAACATGGTAAAATAAACCTTTTGCCAGGTCCAACCCTTCCTTTTTAAAACTTAATAGTCACCCCTAAGGAAAGCCCTAAAGGCTGATGGGGTCATGGTTCATGATATTTGAAAAGTACAACACGTTGTGCTTCAGTTTTACAAATCCTAGTAGTGAATAACCCCCAAAGTCATATTTCACTGTAGCAAGCCTAGCTTGCCCATAGCCTAACACTGGGTCACTTTATTATACTTAATAAGTGATACCTCCAGTTTGGAAGCACATAGAGAAATACTCTTCCACATATTTGAATTGTATTTTAAAATCACATTTAAAGGTGAAGTCAGATTTTAAATTGCTGTTCTAAAATGGCCACTTCTGGAAAGTTGGCATTTTTCTGACTAAACCAAATATTCCTTTTGGCCAGTGGCCAGGGTCACGTGATTGTTAATGGCTCTCCTGGGTGTGATGTGTATTTCTTCCAGACAGGGGAAAAAAGGGGTCTGGGTGTGGAGGGAGTCGGTCTTCCTAACAGTATTATTGGGGAGAAGTTTGGCTTGCCCTGATTACACTTGAAAGGAGACTGCCTCAGAACACAGAAAGGAACCCAACACAAGCCCTGCCTTTGCCTTTGTCCCCTGGCCAGCTTGGAGCCAAACCCAGAGAAGAGGGACAGGCTGGACAGATCTAGTTTTGGAGTAGGCCAGGGATTCCTCCCACACACAGATGGACACTGGGTAGAAACATGGCACCCTCAGAACCTAGACTCAGAACACTCCTGGAGCTGAGAAAATTCAAGAAGGACTGCCCTGTCAGACCTGCTTGCCTTGAACCCAGGATCCCAAAAGAGACTCCAAGGGTCAATTTGCTGACCTCCTGTTTGGGCGAATGGCCACACTTAGCTTTCAGAAGCCTTTCCTACATCTGCTCTGTGGACCAGCACCAACTGGTCCCCCCTGGATCCGGCTTCTGGCCTTTGTCGGTGGTAACTCTGACCCCGCAAAGATGCCACCCAAGGTTCTGGTCCTTTGGTGGTATTAGAATGTACTCCTTCAACCTACAAACAACAGGAACTGAACTCCAGATGAAAATTGAGAATTCTAGGCTCTATGCATTAAAAAAGAACAAGAGTGGACTTCACATGACCAATGGAAGACCTGCGTCTGAATACCGATGCGGCCTTCTCGTGTATATACACTGCACTTCACCCGCATTGACATTAACTGCTCCTTGCTTGCGAACCAATGCGAAAGTCTAACTAGCGACCAGATATTTGCTCTGACAATGACCGCACCTTCAACACAAGAAGTATTTGAAATCTAGTTTTGTAAATAGAAAGCCATGTGAAGTCTAGTTTGTATGGCTTTGTCTGACCTTGTTAAAAGGTATAGCAAAGCAGCGCAGAGCAGTGCCTTTGTCTGACCCTGCCACAGGTGGAGCATAGGAGGAGCATGGGCGTTCCCATGCATCCACCCCTGTATTTTTAATGTCAACCCTGTTTTATTAAAATGTAAAATCTGTAAACCTTGGTTATTGGCAAAAGGCTGGCATAATGAGGAGAAATGCATTTATTTCTCCTCGATACTTCCTCTTTGCATCTGTGGTGCATTCTCCATCACATATACAGAGAGGAATATATATGCCTTGAAAGCTATTTTGTGTCCAGGAACATACCCCTTCCTGCACAAAAACTATCCTGCCCACAATCCAGGTACCTGTGCAAGGGTGTCTGCATTGGTGCTAGGCGGTCACAAGTTCGCCTGCACAGCACAATATCTTTATAAATATGCCGCAGTTCAGAGCTTTCCCATTCACGCAAAGCAGCGTAGCAACTTACCTTGCGGCGCTGCTTTGCTTGACCTGTTAGTAAATCTGGGCCCTGGGGTTTATGGTGTAGTTAGTAAGTTTAATTTTAATAACTGAACATTGTATATTGTGTGTGCACTTTACTTAGGCTTTTAACAGTGGCTCCACGGCGAGCTGAAAATGCACGCGGATGGCTTGCAGGAACAGGGACGTCTTGCTTCTGTTGAGGGTGGCGTGAGAGTGGGATGGGTTGGGCAATTGATATTATTACTTCAGATGGAATTATGGAATATTGTCTGCCATGTCAGTACTCCAGAATCTCTTTATGGCGGATGATAAGTTACTTTGCTGATTTGTGTTTCTCCACTTCCGCCACTCTCCAAACAAGGCTATAAGTCCCCTAAAAAAACTTATGTATAGTAAGCATATGGGATAAAGGGTATATTTTTCTCGTAGCTGAAAACGTTTCGAGCAAGGGAAGTGTGCAGCAAAGAAAAGGAAATAGTCTCTAAACTATAATGCACATTACTGATTAATATAAATAAAATGCGACTTTTTAAAAATACAACACTTAGAAAGTTAATTTATAAGCACACTAACTTGTGCCACGTCCATTTCAATAGCAGATTTTTTAAGCAGTGGAATCAAAAGAAGCATGTTTAAATGGTGATCGTGTTACAATGCTTTTGTTTCTGCTAAAAACCTATCCAACCATATTTTCTCAGAGGCTTTGAACTTGCGAATTTTACTGAACTGTAAAATGAAAGGTTTCCCTCAGGGGGAAATAATAAAAAAAAACCTCGGGTGTTGGTTTTGATGGAGGAACTGTGACAGAGAACTACATTTCCACAAATCGAACATGTGAGCATTTTCCACTACGCATTCATTTTGTAGTAATGCCTCGTACTAAATGTTATCATCAGCAAAGTCACAATTAGAATGGTTTACCGAAAACGAAATATTTTTTTAATGATCACCAAGCGTTTTCCAAGCATAGGGTTGGCCTGATGAAACATGATTTAAAGAGTGGGACAAAATAATAATCCATTCATGTAAGGGGGATATGTGTGTCTGGGCATGTTAACTATGCAACTCAGGCATACGCCGAACACGTGTAGTTCTAAAGTTGAATTGTACTGACTGGCATTACTCAGGGACCATCAGTATATGTGTGTGGGTTTGTTACGTTCCAGATGAATATATCAAATATGTTGCACCTAAACCACTTTCCAGATGATTAGTGTAAGAAGGAGAAATGTTTACCGTTTTCAAAGTCATACTTGAGACCATTGTGCCATGCCTCCAAAAGAGAAGAACGTGTTTTGATGCCACCTGTTTTTGAATGATGCATTGATTTGAGGCACACTCTCTGTTTGCAATGGTGCACACACTTCAATGGGTACGCCATTTGCATACCTGAACAGTGCGCCTGATAACAGTGAAAAATACTATGTCCTCAGAGCAAGCGCATACAGTCTGCCCCTACGTTGAGAAGGGCGCATTTGTGAAAGACAGAAGCAGGTTTGAAAGTGACCTCTGTGTGAAAAGTGGGAAAGGCAAGTGTTTGAACTACCCCACTGCACTCGTCTGTAAGGGGGAAGCCAGGGGACTCCATCTGATCCTAGTTTCTCTCTTACTAGGTATGGTCTTGGGAGGTGTATTGACTGTATGTCACATATATGCTGCACACAAACAGTGCTCCTCCCAGTGACTTCTTTGCTTTTGCCCCCATGTCAGTACAAAGACCAAGGGTTCCCTCATTTGCATTGGCCCACTCTCTCATACAAATGAGAGAAGGCCCTACAGTGGTCATGCCAGCCAGAT
Source organism: Pleurodeles waltl (assembly GCF_031143425.1). NCBI lineage: Eukaryota > Metazoa > Chordata > Amphibia > Caudata > Salamandridae > Pleurodeles > Pleurodeles waltl. Next base: position 681,301,536 of record NC_090449.1, on the reverse strand, counting down.
GCATATTGTAGTGTTGAAGTAAGCCTCAGCAAGGCATACTAGTGCAAGGGATTCACCCTTCTCTGCACAAAGTCCTCAGACCACATAGGAAGAAGTTGGCACAGAAACTGAAATAAAAGACAAAAGTTCATTAAACCTCATGAGGTGGTACTACAGTTCAAACAGCACCCTTCGGTAATGTTTGAAGTAGCACACTGAACTGAGAGAGCATGGTCCTTTTATACCCACGCAGGGGCTAAAAGCAGGTGGTACAATTATAGAAGCAAGACTTCTATACATATAAGGTCATGTGGAAATGGACAGTCGACAGGTAGGAGGGGCTAACAGTTTTCAAGGACTAACAGCTGCAGACCTTACTGGTCACGTGCGAAAGTTGGAGATGCTAAATATAACTTGTCACAGGGCAGATTTTCAAGAGTAGTTAACAGAAAGGTAGGACAGAGCACATTGTGAGCACATGGCAGCATGTGGCAGAGAAAATGGCTGTCATGAATACAAAATGGTTTCCGGGAAATGTTCACAATAGTTGCTAAATACAAGATGTCTTCTGCTAATGCTTAATCTAATCGCTGCTAAACTACAACAGTAGGAGGGGCCGCACAAAGCATCTGCGACCACTTCCACTATACCTTAAAGCCCAGAGAACACAAAAAGTGTTGCTCATTGTGTCCCTGTGTCAGTTTCTATAGGACTGTTTCCACTGCAGATTTAAATTGCTATCCTTTTGTAAATACAACATAGCATAGTCTGTCGCCTGACTTATAACCAATGGCTAATTTTTTATATTCAAGATTACGCTTTAAAATAATTTTGCTTTAAATTACGGTGACAATAATCAGTTTCCTGAGGATAGCAGTGAACTAAAGTTAAAGACAGTAGATGCATTTACCTACCAAATGTATGCGGTCAGAGGCCACACCGCTTACTGGCAACATACATAACTAGACTAACAGCCCGAGCTCCTGCACTGCACTGTGTGAATACAAAGACAAAGAAATAAAGGACACATAACCTACTTCCTTCCCTTTGACCTCGCTTCCCATAGATGCCTCTTCGCTTCCCTTTCTCCTGGTGCATCACAGCTAGGCGAAAACACAAAAAATTCTGGGGCATATTTAGAAGCCCCTAGTGCCACCTTGTGCCGCTCTAGCATCATTTTCTTTTTACGCTAAGGTGGCATTAAGGAGGCCTTTCTCCCGTGCCGTATTTAGAAAGTGGCTCAATGCTTGCATTGCACCTCTATGTAAACCCTTGCACCACATTATGCCTGTGTCAGGCATAGTCTATGCAATAGGGGGCGTTCCAACTCAGGGAGGCCTAAAAAATGGTGCAGTGAAATTTATAAGATTTGTCCGCCTGCTCAGAGCAGATGTTAAAAAGACGCACCCATATTAACTTATGGACCTCCCTGTGCTTTGCTGCACTAGCATCAACATTTTTTACACTAATGCAGCAAAGCTCCACAACAACGTAAAAAATGTTAACACTATTGTACTAACAAATGCCTTGGTGTGCCGAATTGTAAATACAACATAGCCATGGTGTTATTAGGTGGGGCAGGGGGACACAAGAAAAGTGGTACACTGGGACTGATGCTCCACTTTCTTGCAATTATGTCCCTTTGAATGTTGTAGAGGGAGAGTTCCCCTTGCTAAGATGATGGCCAAGAGGGAGGACATCAGCTAGTTTCGTCTCCCTTTTTAGGATCAGAGTGGAGTGTGTCTAGAGCTCTGTGTGTGTCAAACAGAACTGTTCTAATGCGTGGTCGCTCGCATAAATGAACGATGATTCACAGTTACTGCATTTCACGCATTGCAATGGCAGTACCTCATAGTGGGACTGATACACATAATGCACCAATAAAATGATGGGAGCCAGCGAAGAAAAGATACTACCGTGAACTGACCCATGATGCGAAAGAGACTTTGATCAAGCAGCAGTTGAAAAGGGCTGATCCAGAGCAATCAGTGGCTAAAGTCGCCGAACCAAAGTCCATTTCTCAGTATTTTTATCATTCAGATTCAGTTACAACTGTCTTTACCCAGACCTTGCAAGAGCTACATAGATCTCCTGAGAAGAAGAAATTAAGTTCTTGCAAGTAAGATTGCCAGATCACTCTGCCTGTTTATTTGTCTGTGTAAGAACCGGTTGGTTATTAGGCATGCTTTTCAACCTGCCTAATGTCTGCACAGGAAACACAGTACGCCAGACTTCGTTGGCATCGTAAAGGAGTTTGAAATTATTGTCGAGAAAAAAACTTGACCAGTGCACTATGACTATGAGTAGAATTGAGGATGACTATAATTTGAAACAGGGTCACTGTCAGGTTCCTAAAAATACCAAACGTACTTCTGGGAAATAGCTTCAAAATGTAGTCCAATCTGACCTTTTTTTATCAACGCTTCTTCTGGTGTTTGGTTGTAAGCCACTTGCACTCTGAAGTATGATCCTGTTTGGCATTGGCAGATGGAAAGCCAAACTGACTGTATCCGTCCTGTGCTCTATTACTGAGCTACAATTACTCTTGCAAAGGATTTAAAAATATGGCTAAACCCTTCATCATGTTGAGATCATAATAATGGAGGTCGTTGCTACTTTACTTAATCGAATATGAGACAACTCCAGGAAAATATGTACGAGTACGCGTGAGTATGAGCGTGTTTACACATTGGTGCGTTCAATTAAAATGCATTATTAAGAGTGTGCAGGGCAATTCATCTTCACCTTAATTCCCTTGTGTGTACTAACATCGGGCTAATGCACTGGAAACTAATTTGCTATGACGTTTAAAAGTGTGTGTTTTGATTTAGGCGAACTAGGCCCCAAAATCATCTTGTCCAAAATGGATGCCACATCATCATGTTTAAAATGTAATTCTTTGCTCACGCCATGATGAAATTGCAGTTCTAATATTTTCTTATGAAGTAAATGTCTATATAAATGTAGAAATACATGGGACCAAAGGCAAATAATAATTCTCCTTACTTAGCTCTCATGTATGGAACATGCGTTTGGCTTGTATGAAAAATGATGGGAGACACCTTACCTTCTGAAATCTACTTGTTTAAGAATGCATGTGTACATTATATATAATTGCTTATGTTTTCATAGAACCTAAAAGGGGGTTCTGGCACCTTGTTGCTCAAAACACAGGCAATAATATGTGTGTTGCCAACACTATGAACAGCCTAAGCAACAGCACAGAAAATAAAGAACATTTGTATAATATTCAACTTCAATATATCATCCTTCCTAGTCGCGTGGGAGGAGGCTGCTGGATTTGGGCAGCTGCATTACCTGAATTGTGGGGAACTGACAACAGTCAACTGTCAGCATAATCTGGTTTTCTGGCTAACCAGCAGCACCTGACCTCTGCCCAAGAGCAAGGGTGATTGTGGCAACCGGTCGCAGGACAAGATTGACTTCTCAGGGAAATCGTGGTATATCAGATCTCATCCTTTTCTCTCAGTTACATTAGTCTTACACATGCAAAGACAAACAGAGGCAGAGAACAGTTCAATAAGATTTATTGAAACAACTGCCTCTTAGATAAAATGGCATGATTTGCAATAATTAGGATGATAAAATACACTAGAAGCAAAATGGTGACAAGGAGAGTGAAATACAAGAAAAGTCCCCCCATACGGTCAATTTGCGTAATATATGTGGTTCCTAACTAAGCTATGTTAGAGCACAGCATGATAAGCCCTAATCCGCCCTTCAGATTTCCCCCCCCAGGAAGACATCATTCCCCAGATCTGAGCAAGGAAGCTTGCTGTCTAGAGAGACACTATCCCCATGTAGGCCAGAGAGCCAGTAGTTTCGGCAAGCAGCTGTAGCAAAGTCAATCAGCATGCAGTTGTGGTCATCTGGCTGGAATCTCCCTCTAATGTGTGTGGGACAGAGAAGTGTTTTTATAATAAAACAGCGGACATTCTGAGAAAATGTCCCCACATAAGAATGTGTATGTTTCTGTGAATATTGGCGACGCAGCATACCACCTTGCCGGCAACTCTATCTTGCTGCAGCCTTGAGAAAAGCACAAAGTGAAAAAGAAGGTCTTGCTAGAAACGCAATGCTTTCCTAGGCAAAAGGACAACTAAGTAAAGAAAATAAAACAGCACCGCAAATGTGGCCTATGCTAAAATAATAAAACAAAGCAGAATAAAATGTAACTGTGTGAAAGGGCACAAGTGTCAGGCCTAGTTGCTAAAGTAACATCCTAGAAGCAGCACTAAAATGGCTATATAACACCTTTCCCTTGCCAGTTCAAAGGTGGTAAAAGCCTAACAATAAAAAAAAAAGTATTAAAAGGCTATAATTAGGGCATATATACATGAACAACAATAATGAGAACTTAAAAGACACATGAGCATGTAAAATATTAAAAGAGGTCAATTTAAAATGTCAACAGTAGTGGCAATAGAACCAAATTTTAAAAGTCAGTGTTGTTACAAATGGGGTCTTTGGTTGGCAGTCAGGTTACCCCCTGTCCAAGCAAGGACCCTCACTCTAGTCAGGGTAAGTCACACACAATCCAAATTATCCTGTGCCCACCCTCTGGTAGCCTGGCACTTAGCAGCCAGACTTAACTTAGAAGGCAATGTTTAAAGTATTTGTGCAATAAATCATGCAATAACACAGTATAGCACCACAAAAATACACCACACACTGTTTAGAAAAATATAGAATATTTATCTGGACAAATGCAGGTCAAATCGATCAAGATTTAATAAGTACACATTGAAATATCATGTCAGAGAATGATAAAAAGAGTATTTAGTCTTTTAAAAAGCAACAAGTGTCTCTTGCAAGCACAAAGTACCTGTTTTGCATTCAACATCTCTGCAAGGGGCTGCAGAGGAGGAGATGTGTGGAAAATAGGGAGGTGTGCGTCAATTTCTCCGGTGCCCACAGGCGATGTGTCAATAGGTTTTCATGCAGAGAAGGTTTTGCGTCGATTTCCGGCACAAACACTTGGATCGTCTTTGGGATGCGGGGTATTCGGACGCCCTGGGGACAATGCAAAGAAATCCTGGGTGTGCAGGACAAAGTCACAGGAGTTGCGTCGATCTGGTGGGCGATGCCTGAAAATTTTAGTCACACAGCAGGCGCTGCGTCAATTCTTCTCTCAGGAAGTCAGGCTGCGTTGTTCCGGCTCGGCCTTGCATCGATCCAGTGGGCCGTGCGCCAAAGTTCCAGTCGCAACACTCCTCTTGGGGAGCCGGGCTGCATCATTCTGGTTCGGCGTGCAGTGATTTTCTCACCGCGATGCAGGCTGTGCATCGTTTCTGGCAGGCTGTGCATCGGATCTTCACTGCACAAGGAGTTCTTTGCAGGATCAGGTATTTTTGGTCCTGAGACTTCAAGGAACAGGAGGCAAGCTCTATCCAAGCCCTTGGAGAGCACTTTTCAGAAGAGCCAGAGGGCAGCCAGGCAGCAGGACAACAGCAGGGCAGCAGTCCTTTGCAAAAAAGCAGTTAGGTGAGTCCTTTGGGTAGCCAGGCAGTTGTTCTTGGCAGGTTACAGGTTCTGGTTCAAAGTTTCTTCACCAGTGGTATCTTATCCAGAAGTGTCTGAGGTGGTATGGTCAGAGAACCTGTTTACATATCCAAATGTGTCTTTGAAGTGGGGGATACTTCAAAGAATGACTTAGAAATGCACCAGGTCCTCTTTCAGTTCCATCCTGTCTGCCAGGGTAGTCCATTGTGTGAGGGCAGGCCACCTTTCAAATGTAAGTGTCAGGGCCTCCACCCTCCCAGCCCAGGAAGACCCATTAAGTATGCAGATGTGTGCAGGTGTGACTGAGCAGCCTGTGTTTGGGGTTGCCTGAGTGAAATGCACAAGGGCACTGTCAAGTAACCTAGCGAGACGTGGATTGTAAGGCACAGAAGGATTTAAGTGCAGAGAAATGCTCACTTTCTAAAAGTGGCATTTCTAAAATAGCAATATTAAATCCAACTTCACCAGTCAGCAGGATTTTGTATTAACATTCTGGCCACACTAATTATTACCTTGTTGTTCCTTTCAGATAAGAATCTACCACTCAGACAGTATATGAGGGTAGCCTTAACTTTAGCCTATGAAAGGAGCAGGCCTCACAGAAGTGTAAAAACAAATTTAGGAGTTTTACACTACCAGGACATATAAACTGTGCAGGTACATGTCCTGCCTTTTATCTACATAGCACCCTGACCTAGGGGTTACCTAGGGCCTACCTTAGCAGTGACTTATATGTAGAAAAAGGGGAGTTTAAGGCTTGGCGAGTACTTTTAAATGCCAAGTCAAAGTGGCAGTGAAACTGCACACACAGGCCTTGCAATGGCAGGCCTGAGGCGTGGTTAAGAGGCTACTTATGTGGGTGGCACAATCAGTGCTGCAGGCCCACTAGTAGCATTTAATCTACAGGCCGTGGGCACATGTAGTGCACTTTACCGGGATAGTACAAGTAAATTAAATAAGCCAATTGGGTATGAAACACTGTCACCATGTTTTAAGGGAGAGAGCATATGCACTTTAGTACTGGTTAGCAGGGGTAAAGTGCGCAGAGTCCTAAAACCAGCACAAACAGTGTCCAAAAAGTGGAGTGAAGCAGGAAAAAAGTTAGGGGTGACTACCCTAAGGCTTTCAGGTCTAACAAGTGTCATATTTAGAATCTCCAATTACATCTGGGACAAATGAAGCCAGGAAATGTTTAATTCGGCAGGTGGTAAGGTAGCCAAATCGTTGCCTAAGAAAACCAAGGAGCACTCATGTTCCAAAGCCTGAGCTCCAGCCGAGGCAGCAGCTTTCTGTGTTGTGCCCAATGTTAAGTCAAGAGCTGCATGATCCACGAAGGGCCACTCGTAGACAGCTTACAGTGGCAAACGCATCCTCAACCTGCATGTCTGGTAATGAGCCCTTAGCGAGAACATCAACAGATCAGTGTCCAATGAAAGTAAGCGCAGCGTAGAAAGACTTACCCTCAGTGCACATTCGAAAAAGCACTAGATGCATCAAAACACACTCTGCACACAATCCAAAACCAGTCTGAATGACAGCGCTTTCAGTCCTCCTTGTAGTGATGCGACAGCGATTGCGCATAAAAAAATAGCAACAGCAAGATGCTACCTATTATAGCCAAAGTAATTGGAAATCCCCTGAAAATACTCAAAAATACTGAGTGTACGACTGAAGTAATGTGTTCAGCCATACATATGTTAAATATTGGTCCTATGTGTTCACAAAAGTGTCTCTGAAAGTTGTACTTAAAAGGTACTACATTTCTTCTGATAACCTTGCAACTTGGAGCGCATAGGTCGGCCCACGCAGATGTATGTGCCACATGCATTTAAAACAATAAAGCCTTTAGTCTGCTCAACTTGTCAAAATTCACATTTGACGTAGCAATGTGAGGCCAAATATCTGCTACTTTCGTCTGTTGTGTAGGAGGAAAAAGGGCATTCCCGCAACACGTGACAATTTGGGAGACCGAAAGGACATAAGCTATTCCAGCTCACATTCCACAACAGCTCTCACTGTTAAGAAACACATAACGTCCATTGGAGTGTACCTGGAACCTTTAGATAGCAGGCTAAATTAGCTGCTGAAGCATTACACGCCCCGTGGAAGGACAGCTACTTACAAGCCATCGAATAGCTCACAGAAGTCTTGTATTCACTGCTGCTAAGAAAGACCTCTTTCATGCCATTGAAACATTTGTGCAAAAAGGGAAGCTCCCACACCTCATGGATGTAACTATCTCCCAGCCTTTCAAATCTGCCTACTGGAATGTGCTTCAAGCAGGATGTGAATTGCAGTGTTGAAATAGGCAGATTCATGACCCCCTGTATTAACCATTCAGCAGATGGTATTTCAGCCACAGTAAAAAGCAACTTTTCCAATTTCTCAGTGTTCAGCATGACATAAGTCGCTTTCTTCTTAACCATTATTTGTTGCTGTTACATCAAAATAAATGTTGAAACTATGTCCATTGCTCGGCGTGTTGCCAGGGAATGCAACCTGCTTTCAGTGTTTGTAGTATCCAATCTAACTGCATAATGGACCTTAGTTGGCTCTGTTCATGTTCTAAGGATGACATTTCCCTTTGCACTATGTCTATTGCAGAAGAAACAATGTTGTTTAAAGTGTATATGCGGTGGACAAGGTATTAATCCCATTACCTGCAATGGCTAATGCTTTCTGAATGTTTTCCTGATCTAGTTGCCTTTGCTGGGAAGCAGCTTCTTGTTGGGAAAGATTCCAAATGTCATTATTTACTGCATATAAGAAATACTTTTTACTTTGTCTTCTGGGGCCTAACAGGAAATCCTGCAAATCTGTATCATTAGACAGGAGACTAAGGTGTGCTTTAACAGCATCTAGTGAGGAACTTTGTTACTATTGCTGGCATATTTTCCCTGAAGTGTATGTTGTTATTATACCCAAATGTTCTGATGACACATAGCGAGGGTCTGGCCTATTTGTTCTAAACCACCCCAGTGGAGTTTACAAAACATACATGACAACCATTTGTGTCTACCTAACCACCAGGACATGAAAGTGATGTGTTGAATGTTCCATTTTGGACCCATTCATCAAACTGGTTTTCAGTTACATGACAGGAGCACAGATACTGGGTGCATTCAAGCCCTAAATTTGCAATAAGCTTAAACAACATGTCGGTTGTACAGTTTCATTAAAAAATATAATTTTAACAGGTATCAGGTATACTCTAAATAAAGCTTCCTTTCCCCTTATAAGCTAAATTCATCATTTCCCACAGACTTTTTAAGTCAATCGACTTCAGCCAATATTGATCGCCTTCTATAGCTAACCAGGAAACAAAGGAATCAGAATAAATTAACCTTGTATCAGCTAATAAAATATGTTGACGTTCCACCACTGCCAATTTAAAATAATATGACTCAACATTTTTCACATTGTGGCCAAAACAATATGCAAACTTTTCAGAGTATGTTTTGCAACTCCCCACTGGCGGAGTTGGACAGTGTTACCATTGCATATAATTAAAAATAGTCTTTGGGGTACTTGCTCCGTGAATGTAATGATGTCCATATAATTATAACAGAACATATCTCCATAATTTTATTTTGATTGATAAACATCTTCACTTTCAAATACAGTAAAATATTCTAAATCAGACATCATAGAATAAACTGGTTTTACATCCCAATCATCAGAAACAACTCCATGTGTTATTACATCATTCATAGACAGTTTGAATACGTATGGAATTCGGATGACCTCTGTTGGGCCATACATATCAAGGGGTACGTTATCTCAAACAATCCCATCAGGAATTGGTATAGCTGAAATGTTCACTAGGGACAAGTCTCTGCGGACCTTAGGGGAGGAAAAATTTAGTTTTAAGACCTCATCCACCAGTTCAACTGTAGAGCATTCAGGAAGGTAATGACCATGTATTAATAAGTAAAAGACGATGACAAACTGAATCCAAAGAAGGAAGGCAAGAACAGTTAATAGTAGTCACAGATAGTTTCATGAGGAAATAAAATAGTTACATTTGAGCCAATTTATCAGCTTACGTGCTCTTGAAAGTTCTGATGCAGAAGAGGCAGATGAGTTGGTGAAAGTGTCATTGATGCTGACAAAATATCCAGAAGCAGTTTGTGCAAAAACTGGAGGCATGTTTGGGAGGGGAGAACTGGCAGAAGTCTCCCACAGTGGTTCATAGTAGACTATTCCATCCGTCTGTGTAGAATTTGAGCAGAGTCGCTCAACATTGTTGACGTTACTAGTCACAGAAGACGTTAATGGGACTAATAACAGATAATTTTCCACCCTACCCAAGCTTGGAGTGTGAAAACATGTAGAGGAACATCCTGGTCTGTACTGGGAGGGATTCAGGTACTACCCAGGAGTCCTGTAGGTCTGCTGTGCATGATTGGCCATATGGTGTAGCTTGATATTGTCGATGGAGACAAAGATTTTCTTTAAAACCAGGTAGCGGTGGTAAAATGACAGTTCTGGTACCGGTGCATGATAGGAAGGAACAAACTCCTTTTTCACAGCAACCTTTTCATGCTCTAGATCCCTACGTTTTGAAATCCAGCCAGTTGGTGTTATTAGTGCATCCAAAATAAGGTAGGGACAGGGAGATTAACTTGGTCCAGTGTATGGTCTCCCAATGTAACCTAATTATATATAGAAAGGTACACTGTTCCAAAGAAACTATGTATACGCAGGGAAAAGGGGTGTCAGAGATATCTATGATACCAGGAGAGCCCTCAAGCACCCAGAGGGTGGCAGGTATCATCACTGGGCTATCTCCTCGTCAGACCGGTGCTGCAATGTCTGGCGGACCACCCCGGCAATGGGGATGGTACTACACTGGAGGTAATTTGCCAGGGAAAAGGTCTGAAACGAATACTGACACAGAAGATAGTAAAAGTGAAAGTGTGTAGGAGAGTGAATGAGTTAAAATCAGCTCTGTGCCTCAAACATCACTTTAATGAATCAAGAAAAGGCACAGGCCAAGATTAGAAATAATGCAGAGTATTGGTGGGAATAATGTCCCACTGAACTCTATAGAGAAGAAAAGGTTGTGTGCCTAATCCTACTCATTGGTGGTCAACATGTTTTGCGTCTCTTATGGGTCAGCAAGTGATCCCGCGAAGCTTCATCAGGACCCAGAAACTACTTCTCCTATATAGATAAAAAATTACTATTAGTATGTCACTTACAAACTGCGGACAAGTCGTCAATGTCAGTTGGTCAATTAGTCGCCCTGCGTACAAGTGAAAAACAAATGACAATTAGTGCAAAGTGGAAACAAGCTCAAAGATGCAGTGTAATTACAGCGAAAACCAACGGAAAACGTCACCCACATCGTGCTATACATCAAGATGATAAAAAATTATAAAAAGGGGGGCTTACCATCCCACATTCGAGATTGAGCTTCCTAGGACCGCGCTAGCCACACTCGAGGGGGTACTATTAGGTATAGAAATAACAACATAACACACATGTGCACAATAGTGGGTCACAAAAATGAGTACTGTAGACACGTGGCGCAGCGCTCTGAATGACCACGCGTAGACCTTGTTAGTTGCTGCCACACTCGGAACTGCGTCACCGCAGTTCGTTCTTTATTTATAGGCTCGCTCTCCGTGCCCCTCCCGGACACGCGGAGCACGCTGTTAAGCACGGAGAGCCCGCATGGCTCTCCGCTCAATCTTTACATCTCCCCCATGTTTTACTCCACATGGACAGGGATTAACAAGATACACTTAAGCCATCAATGAAAATATTATTGCACGAAAAGTTCCAAAATAAAATTGAAAGAAATGTCCCAAACAACGAATAACTGAAAACACACTAACTTTAGTTTCTTAACTCCCTAAATCCTTGTGTCACTCACAGAGTCGGCTTTAAACAGCTGGAGGTCAGTTTACACTGTCTACATCGTTCTTCCCACAGTGTGCTTGCAATAACAGACGACCCCGACACTTACTTTCCAAACAATCATATTCGACAAACAAAGTCTTTCAGCTGACTGTTCGGCACAGGATTAGGGCGCAGGTCATATCTCGTACTTCTAGTACTACCACTCCCAGGTTCAAGAACAGAACTAGGCCGGGTTTGCTCGATCACCATTGGCTCAGCAACACCATTCCCTTCTTCAGTCAATGGCGGTGAATCATAGGTCATGTCTTCGATTTCTTCTTCTTCACTAGTTGACTCTCTTAGACCAGCCCTCTTAAAATGTGATACATTTCGTGTCACTCTTTGTCTCCCTCTGGCGGCAGTTATCATGGATCCCTTTATGCCAATTATTTCCCACACATCAGGTTCAAATGGCGTTCTGAACTTTCCTCCTCCTCGCCGACATCTCACTACCACTCGATCTTCTTCTTGAAACCCTCGATACTTAGCTCTCCGTTGGGCACTCGCCCGCAAATTAGTAGCTTCTCGCCGGTTTTGAGTGGCCTTTGCGTCTAAAACAGGAGGTTTCCATTTAAGACCTGAGGGAATACAATCACGTGGAGATACTTTGAACATCAAAGAGGAGGGAGCACAACCAGTGGTGCTATGAGGCGTTTGACGGTAAGCACTCAAAAATTGATACAGACATTGTTCACTGTCTTCCTTTTGTTCTACTCCAATTCTTAGAGCCCTGTTCAGAGTTCGCATGAACCTTTCCACGTCCCCATTTGCCTGAGGCCAATAAGGCATTATCTTCCGATGACGAATTGCTAGACCATCCAGGTATGACCTGAACTCTTGCCCTTGGAACGGAGGACCATTATCAGTTCGAATCTCATCAGGCAGACCGAACAAAGCAAACGTTTTTTGTAAAACTGGACGTACATTTTCAAACGCTGTTGATGCTACAACTTCCACCACTGGGAATTTGGTATATGAATCAATCAGAACAGCAGTCAATCTCCCATCCGGGAAAGTCCATGCTCACTTTAGCCCAGGGTTTCAGAGTGGCTGGTTCAGTTACCACTGGACAACTCGGAGGCTCTATTGACGTAATGATGCAGGAATGACATCTCCCTACCATCTCATCAACCTGAGTACCCATACCCGGGAACCAGACCTTAGCACGTAACCTTGCTTTGGTTTTAGCAGCCCCTTGGTGCCCTTGATGAGCCAGCTCGATCACCCTCGACCAGAGACACTGTGGAAGCATGATTCGCCTTCCCCTCAGAACCAACCCATCATTATCGGTAGACAGCTCATCTCGCACTTTCCAGATACTCTGCATAGCTACCTTTTGATCGGGGCAGGACATGTAGGTCTTCTCTAGAAAATACTTCCACCTTTTGTGACTTAATGCTTCTTTGACATGACTCAACATGGCATCTTCTTGGGTGGCATTTACAATGTCAGTTATGAGAAGAGCATTAGGGCATGCCGACTGCACAACCATGCTAACAAAAACTTCAGTACTTTCTTCGTCCTGTTCTTGATGAACATCAAACACCTGCGGAGACGGGTGTCGAGACAGATAATCTGCAGGATTATTAGCACCAGGGTGATATACAACCGTGAACCTATAAGGTTGAAGTAGAACAGTCCATCGCTCAATTCTCGGAGGTGCAAGACGTGTGCCACCTGCAAACAACGGGACCAAAGGCTTGTGGTCAGTCACTACTTGAAATTCCTGCCCATATAAATACAGGTGGAAATGGCGGCACGCCCATCGAATGGCTAAGGCTTCACGCTCGATCTGTGCATACCGTGTTTCCACCGCCGACAATGCCCAACTGGCGTATGCAACAGGGATCCACTCTTGATGCCTCTGTTCCTGTAACAGCACAGCTCCAAGCCCTACAGGGCTCGCATCCACCACCACTTCAGTCTTCTTACTGGGATTGAAATAGGCCAGAGTCGCCTTATCGAGCAACGCATTTTTAATATCCATAAACGCTTGTTGCGCATCCGGAGTCCAGTCCCAACGGTGTTGCCCTTTCGTGAGTCGTCAAGGAGGTTCAGCCATGGTGGCAAGCTGTGGTATAAACCTTCCGCAATATGTGGCCATCCCTAGAAAACTACGAACTTCCGTTGGATTTTGCAGAACAGGCGCCTGACGGATTGCTTCCGCCTTTCGTGGGTCCACTTGCAGACCATCTTTTGAAAACACATATCCGAAAAACTCCACCGAGTTTTGATAGAAGGCACACTTCTTCTTGTGAAGTGTTAGCCCTGCGTCAGTCAACCTTTTCAATGTCGCCCTCAGATGACGATGATGTTCTTGGAGTATATCAAGATATCATCACTTAAATTGATTACGCCCGGTAACCCTGACAACGTTTCTCGAATCGCATTCTGAAATACTTCCGCAGCTGACGACACTCCAAAACTTAGTCTCTTGTACCTTCTTAATCCCACATGTGTCGAGAAGGTAGTAATGTTCCGGCTCTCCGGATCCAGTTCTAACTGATGATACCCCGCATTGAGATCCAATTTTGAAAACCACTGGGCCCCAGTCAGATCCGCAATGATGTCGTCCATAGTGGGGGTTATGTGTCTCTCTCTCCGGATAGCCTTATTCGGCAGGCGCATGTCAACACAGAGACGAATCGCTCCCGGCTGTTTCGGTTTTGGTGCTATCACCAACGGTGACACCCAGGGCGTAGGCCCATCCACTTTTTCGATGACTCCTTGTTCTTCCAACAACTGTAACTCTTTCTCAACGACCGGCCGTAGATGAAATGGCACCCGACGATGTCGTAAAGCCACAGGAATCACGTTGTGGTCTACGTGTAGCTTGATGCGTTTTCCTTTTAAACGTCCTAGTCCCTCAAACAGTTGCGGGAATTCATGGAGAAGACGTTCCACTTGAGTGTCGTATACTTGTCACGCAAAAAACACTAGCTCCAACTCTTCAGCCATGTGACATCCTAGCAAGGTGCCACGATCCCCAGCCACAACATAAAACTTTGCCTCCGTTGATCTGTCTCCACTGCTTACAGCCACTTCCACGGTTCCTTTGAGGGGAAGGGGGTCTCTCCCCCCATAATTATATATTTTAGTAGCTGTCGAGGTGAGCGGCGGGGCAGGTACTAACTTCTTGAAAAGGGTTTCATCCATAACATTGACAGACGCTCCTGTGTCAATGAGTACAGAGACCAGTGTGCCATTGACGTGAACATCACTCATGGGCGGCGGTCTCTTTTTTCCTGGTTTACCTCCTGTAAAGGATATTACAAAAATGTCCTCTTCTTCATCTTCCTCCAAGACCGAACCACTCGCTGTCGCATGATCCCTTACTTCATCCGCACTTTTGGATACAGCTCTAACATTCGTGTCTCTTCCTTTCTGTTCTCCTGGCTTGGTCCTCCTGGACCTACACACTTTAGCAAAATGGTTTGGCTTACCACAGCGGTTGCACGATTGCCCTTTTGCCGGGCACCCTGCGTTCGGTCGATGTTCATAGCCACAGCTTCCACAGGCTCTATCACCAGGTTTAGCAGGGTTCAGCTTACGAGACGTTGCCTGACGTGTCTGAACGGCATCCACTTGTTCCTCTTTGACTTGGACTGGACGAGTCGACGACGCAGCAGCTAACGACTGACCTCTCACTGCCGCCATGGCATCTGCTCGCACAGCTGACAACTCATGTGACCTCGCCAGAATCAGAATATCATCAAGGGACATGCCCTGTTGCCGAAGAATAAGCTTTCTCAAAGCATTAGACCGACATCCTTGAATTATCTGTGCTCGTATCTCTTCCTGTTGGTTGAGTCCTGTACACGAACTCACCAGTTTTCTCAACCTGGCGTAAAACATGTCCATCGACTCGACCTCGGTCTGTTGCGCCTGTCTCAGCTTAAAACGTTCGAAATCTGAGTTAAGTTGAGGATCAAAATGCCTATTCAAAGCGGTCACTGCTGCGTCAAAATCGGCTTTATCCCCTGTATCAGGGAGAGAATCAAAAAGCTCCTGTAGCTCATCTCCACCCATCAGCAGCATTACAGACCTACGCACTGCTCCATCTGTCTCTCTGGTGGCGCAAAAAAAGTTTTCTAGGCAATTTATCCACAAACGCCACCTTGGCGCAGCTGTGGCTGGGTCAATCCGTTGGCTAAACGGTGGTAATGAAGCAATTGAAGAGTGAATACTATTATTTAGCTGTGCTGGGAGTTGCGGATTCCCTGGTGGTTGAGGAGGATTGGCATTATTAGCATTGTCTTGCTGTGGGGCGCTCATGTTTGCACTCTATCAACACCGTGTTTTGCCAGCATTAATAATGTCTCCTTAGGTGTTTATCTTTTTTTTTTTTTTTTTTTTTTTTTTTAAACTGTTCTTTGTTTTCTTTTAAACTGTTCTTTCCTACTATTATTATTGTTTTTTCTGGGGGCCCACCTGGCAGCTACACCCCCTCCTTTGTACTCCCGTGGTCTTTGTGTTTGCTTTCCGTTTTTTTTTTTTTCTCAACGCGCCTTCCCCTTCCTTAACGAAGGCTTTCTTGGCCTCGGGGAAGACGCGAGTCAAATTTCCTTGTCCTCTCAACACAGAGACGCTCATAGGCAGAGCGCTCTGCTGAGAGAACACGCGCGTCAGTTACAGCGCGTCCATTTCAGCTGTTTCCTCAGCAACCATCACATGCCCGAAGGCAGGGCGCCTTGCTGAGCGATCAGCTGTTTCCTCGGCAGCCAGTACACGCCGGAATGCAGGGCGCTGGACGGAGCGATCCGCTCCACGGGCCAATCCTCGTCTGGGGGCGGGGCAGGGCTCACCGTGTTAGGCTTCCCCGACCGGGAAGCCGAGCTGCCACCTTCTTCAGACGTGATGTGCAGCACGAGGCGATCGGGCTCCACCGACGGCCTTCGCCTCTTCACCGCGGCCGACACCGCACCACGTGTTTTTTTGTTTTTTTTTAATATAAAGTGGCCGACACTGCACCACGTTTCGGGTACGTTTAATCACCGCTATGCCTTCCTCCTTATTTTGTAATTATTGCTAGCGCGATGTCACGGATCCCGCTCGTCGCCATTGTAGACACGTGGCGCAGCGCTCTGAATGACCACGCGTAGACCTTGTTAGTTGCTGCCACACTCGGAACTGCGTCACCGCAGTTCGTTCTTTATTTATAGGCTCGCGCTCCGTGCCCCTCCCGGACACGCCGAGCACGCTGTTAAGCACGGAGAGCCCGCATGGCTCTCCGCTCAATCTTTACAAGTACCATAGCCATAGCTAAAATTAGTCAAGTCACATATGTAATGTTGGCCTCTAATGTCCAAAAATAAGACATCAATTAGGGGGAACTAAACCCCTATTGTCAGGTCACATGGCAGTGTGGATTCCGTAATCCAAGTAAAAAGGCAAATCAGCAGCCTCAAGGTAAAGCTGTCAATCTTATATCTATCTTTCCATGTGGATATGCTTATACAAAGGTACAAGGTATTGTAAGCTGTTATAAACGTTTTTATACAAAAAAGTTTTTGAAAAAAGGTTAGGTAACAAGTGAGGCACAAAAAACAACTGTATAAGTGCCTGTACAATCCGGAGTCCGAATACCAATCAACTGCTGATCATAGATACGGGGAGCCTAACAACCCCTGTGTAAAAAGAAGGAGACGTGCAGCCTCATATGCCCTGTATAAAGACGATGTGTGCACTTACTCGTTTTTCCTCCTCATGAAACAGGAAACCTGCCCGTGAGCCGCGCGCCTGTAGACGCGGGTCCGGCGCTATTCCGGGGTTTAAATAATAAACAGTGGAGGCGTCCTAGCCGCATACCCGGCCCGGAAGGGTCCCGGCGGTCATCACAGGAAAAATAGAAGACGGACTAAAGCCAAAGTGGCGGCCATCTTAAGAGAGGAAATTCTCCCGATTGCACAAAAGTCATGGACAAGCCCTATGGTATTCCAAGGTGAATCTAAATATATCTTAAGTGAAGGATATACAAAAATGGTATTGGATTCATCAAAAAGTGGTATCCACAGTTAATAATAAGCCAGGATAACTAGGTTTTTTTTTAAAAAGGGACAGAAAATTGGACAAAAAAATATATATATATAGTCGTCAGACAACAGATGGAGAAACAATTTGCCAGCAGATCAACTGTTATCACCAAACAGACTTTGTGAGGAATAAGCATAGGTATAAAACACTAAGGCAACTAGCCTAACAGGGTGATCTACTTATCTAGTCAAGCCCATAGCTGGGGGATCCAGAGCCATGCAAGGTGACTCGAAAAACGGGATACTGAAAAGTAGAACCAACCCAGGGACAACGTTGTAAATAATATTCGTCTAGTCAAAGATAGTGAGCGGATTTGCAAGTTTATCAGTTATCTGGGTTTTGGAACTGTGGACGTCGATACATCAAAGTGACAAATGCACTAGGGTGGCAAACTATGATGTCAACGAATTCCAGGGGATCTCATCATTCAGACCCTGGTTGTGGGTCTTAAGTCTGAACACCCATCTTTGTTCAACTTTAAATAAGAAGTTAGGATCATTATTGTTATATCTTGGAACCTGTAACACAATCCACCACATATCATCAGGGCCGTGTTTAGCATCAAGAAAGGGTGCACTCAATTTGGTTGTAATACGGGAGCATCTAATATTGCTCCGGTGCTCATTAATTCTCTGTTTTGCCGGACGGGTTGTCATACCGATATATTTCAAGTCGCAGGGACATGAGATCAGGTAAACACATTGTCGTGTGTTACAGTTGGTGTGTTTGTTCAAGTACCAAATCACAAAATGGTCAAGGGTCAATCTGTCGGTACGTTTGGTGAGTGGGCAGACATTGCAAGAGCCACACAGGTAATGACCGGTGACCGGAGGCAAATTCCATAAGGTGGTTTGTTTAACTGAGTCCGTGGGAGCACGGGGACATGTGTGGACAATTAGATCTCGTATGTTGGGAGATCTTTTAAAGGCAAATAAAGGCCTCGGGATCTGGACACCACCGCTCTGTAAAATATTCCAACGTCTATTAATAAGTTTCTTTATAGAATTGGATAGCGGGGTGTACGTGGACACGCACGTAAGTCTGTTCTCAGATTCCCTCAGTACTGGTGTCAGTAGAGCATCTCTGTGGTTATTCCAGGCCCTCTTATATGCAAGGTTGATTATCTTCATGGGATAGTGTCGGTTAATGAGTTTCTGCTTGAGGTCCAGAGACTGAGTGTCGAAGGTTTGTACCGAGCTAAAGTTGCGACGTAACCTAAGGAATTGTCCAACAGGTAGATTGTCGCGTAGTGCCTTGGGGTGATGACTCTCATACAGAAGTAAACTATTACGGTCAGTGGTTTTGTGGAAAGTATTAGTTATGAGTTTACCATTAGTGATCTTAATCTCCAGGTCCAAAAAAGAGACTTGTGTCGATGAAGAATGGGCAGTAAATCTCAAAAAAGGGTCCAGAGTGTTAACCCACCGGACAAAATTGTCAATCTCCTCCTGTGACCCTTGCCAAATGATGAGAATGTCATCAATGTATTTCCGCCACAAAGTGAGATTGTTGTGAAAGGGATTGGTTGATGGTAGAATGAATAATCTCTAAAAATTGTACATATACAAACAAGCCAAACTTGGTGTGAATGTGCTACCCATAGTATCTGATGGAACAAGGAGTCTTCAAATTGGAAGAAGTTGTTCTTCATAGCTAATGTAGCACATTGCATGACAAAATGTACCGGAGTCGTAGATGACCATGGGCTGGCCAACAATGCTGATTCAACAACTTGTAAGGTGGCATCTTGAGGGATGTTGGTATATAAAGCTTCTACATCTAAAGTGATGAGAGCTTGCACGTCAGTGTTGGAATTGATGTCATCAATAAGATTAAGGACCTCAGTGGTGTCTTTAAGGAAAGTGCTAGATTCTTTCACAAGAGTTTGAAGGAAGGAGTCCCAAAAAATAGACAGGGGTTCTAGCACTGAACCAATGCCTGATACAATAGGGCGACCTGGAGGTGGGGAAATCCCTTTATGTATCTTTGGTAAGCAGTAGAAGTAAGGAGTACGAGGATTTTGAGTGTCAAGGAAATCTGCCTCCTTAGGAGAGATCCACAGATTAGTACGTGCCTCTTCAATCATGCTTCTAATTTGAATTTGAAGATCACATGTAGGGTCATGAGAAAGAGGGGCGTAATGAGTAGTGTCACTCAGAAGGTGGAGGCACTCCTGTCTGTAATCTGAAGAATTCATGATTACAATTGCACCTCCCTTATTTGCTGGTTTTATCACTATGGACCGGTCTGCAGAGAGCTCTTTCAGGGCTTTCCTTTCTAAAGATGGTAAGTTCATAAATGGCCTCTTAGGGCGGACTAGGTCTAGGTCCGCCATCACAGCTTTTTCAAAGGCCAACACTTCTACTGGAAGGGAATGTGGAGGAGGAACAAAGGTAGATGTTTTTCTTAAACCTGTGTCATTGTTGCCAGGGGCCACAGGGCGTTCTAGGAAGAAAAAATGAAGTCGTATTTTCCTAAAGAACTGGGAGAGTTCACAGTTCAAACGGAAAGGATCCTCAGAAGGTGTGGGGACAAAACCAAGGCCTTTGTTCAAGGCTGCTGACTCATGTGTTGAAAGACGTCTATCAGATAGATTTACCACTAAGTCCTCAGTGGAGGGTTCTTGCCCTGGCTTGAAGTACTGGGTTTTTCAGAACCCAGCGGTGCCAGGGAACACACCCTAAGACTTCGAGTCCTTCCTGTTTCAGACTACAGAAACACAGAGTCTTCTTGGTGAAGTCAAAGATCTTGTTTATTGGCTGCAGCCAGCAACAGGTATCCTAGAAGTACAACACAGTGTATATACTCAGGAGACTGCTCCCTTTGCAAAGCTAACCTTCTCTTTTATACAAAATATTATGCTTTAGGCAAACATTCCTTATTTTACAGTTGACCATTCACATATTTTCACTACAAAGTAATAGCAGGTTTATGATGACAAGCCCATATTTCAGTTTGTCCAGCCCTCAATCAATTACCCGGAAAGGCTTAGTACTTTCATCAGATATCGACGGACCCCCAATATAAACGGGCACCTCCTCCTTGTAAAGCAAGTCATAAAGAAAGAAACAGAGACAGGTGTGTGTAAGATTAGGCATGGTTTGTGTGTGATGAAAGGTTTATGATGTGTTGTGCCTTGATACTAATCTCATTCGGCCACTGGGAAAGAAACTGGCCGAACAGGTTTGGCTTCAGGCAGTGGAGTCAGCTTGCCCAGGTCACAGAGGAGTCAGCAAAGGTGTACGTGTCCTTCAGACTCGTTTTCAGCATTAGACATTGGCCTATGTGAGGGCAATCAATAAATGGCTGTCGTTTAAATGGAACACGAGGGTTCAAGACGGAAACTCTGATATTCGGGTGATTTTGTTACCCGAATATGAATACAATGCTTGTGCATACTATTCTGATCATTCTCGGTCTGCTGATACCAAAATCGTTGTGATACGACGATGTTTATAACACGGTTCCAGAATTTTCAGTACCACAGGCTCCTGGTGACCATTTGTGGTTCTTCTTTGTTTCAATGGACCCGTCTGCCTCTGCCTCTTCTTCTGCCTCTTCCTCTGCCCTGGCCGCGGCCTAAAAAAGGCACATAAGGTGGCATAGGGCGAGGTTGGAAGAATGGATATGGAGGTTGCCAGAAGAAAGGTTGGTTGGGAGTGTATTGTGATAGATTATAAAGAGGTTGTTGTATACTGTCGTCAGTACTCCATCCATCAGATGAAGAACTGCTGCTGTAATTATGAGTTTTTTTGTTAGACGCACTAGAATCATTGGATGAACGGGATTGAGTATCAGCAATATACTCTTCCTTGATATAAGGATATATTTTTTCACGGTCAAATCTCCTAATATCCTTTTGTAATTTTGAGATTTTCTGTTGGGTCAAAAACTCTTTAGTTTCATTAAGTTCAGTGTTAATTTCAAGGAGTCGGCTTTTAAATGCTGATAAAGTAACGGTTGTCTTAATGGTACTTTCAATGCAATTGATTTGTACCGTAATGGATTCCGCCAAACGCTTTGAAGTGTTAATGATGAGGACTAACCAATCGCTTGTGCATTTCCACGCGATCTGAGCCCAGTCCTTTCTGAATGCCAGATCATGTAGGAAAATCCTGGGCATGTTCGAAACCATTAGGAGCAATGTTTGCTCTGAGATATTCCGTCATTATGGTATCGTGCATTATCGTCTTTATCAGTTCACGTTTTAGAGCAGAGAGTTTATCCCAGTCCTCTTGGAGACTACCCGTAGGGTTAGTGCCATCATTGTCGAGGATCGAGGGAGCTTGTAGAATTGCGGATACAATCTCGTCATCATAGCTAAGGCCTTGGAAATTTTCCATGGTCCTAGGGATTTTTTTTCTTTTTTTTTTTTTTTAGTGCATCCCCTATTCCCAAGGAAGTGGCACTGGCAGATGCATTGTCATCCCAGAACTATTGCAAGTCCTGCAAGACAGTGACTGTGACATGTTCATTTACGTCAAAAGGTGTTTCTGCCACCTCCGTGCCAGTAGCATCAACATCTAGAACATTCATTCATGTTTCGAACAGGCATTCATATGCGGTATGCCTCCCCCAGGGACCTTCTGGGCAGATTATTAAGTGCTTTCTGGACTTTATACCGGTGATTAAGCCAAGTATGACCGATGCAAAAATACTCTGGCTGTTAAGCATGGCTTTAAATCCCAGTCTCTTCACTCCACAACACTATTTTCCTTGGGATGAAATGAAGACAAGTAATACAGTTGGACCCCTAACAAAGCCACAGCCCTGGTCCGAGTGGAAAGCTGCAACTGCATATGTGCCGATAAAGACTTGCAAATCTTTAATAACAGTTTGAGCATCAGTAGAGTATTGTTGCCAAACACATAGAAATCTGAAGCATGGGTCAACAGCAACAAAGATGTATTTGTATGCACTATCAGGTGTCAGAGGACCAAGTTGGTCCAAGTACACACATTGTAAAGGTTTGTTGAAAATTAAAAGGGGTGTCAGCGGTGGCCGTTTGTCAGTGGACCCTTTTACTTGCTGAGAGATGTTACATAAAAGGACCTACTGCTTGTCTATTTCTATAGACCTGGCCACCAGTAGCATGCTTGTAATAGTGAACTTGTAGCCGCCACACCTGCATGAGCAGAAGCAACTCCTTCCTGAGCTGCTTTGATCAACTCTGGTCTTTCATCTTGGTTGGGGATCACACAATCACCCACCCCTGGTATTGTTACTAGGGCAGTATTGCGGCTAGATATGCGGTAGGAATATTTGCCAGGCTATGCCTTTGGCATTGGCTTGCCGTCAGCCAAAGCTTTCACTGCAGCCAGTGTTTCATCATGCAACCATGTCCGTGAACGAGCTATTGCAGCAACAGCAGCCTTAGCTACTGCTAACTTGCCCACTTCATCAGCTAAGGTACTGCCAATAACATGTATTCCAACACGTTGAGTTCCCAGTGTATGAACAACATGGGTATTGGGTAGCGTTCCCTTCAGATCCGCTACTTTCCTCCACAAGAGTCTATGTTTAATAATGTTGCCCTTTGCATTTCTGAACCCATTGTGGTGCCAGTAATGCAAATATTAATTGAAGCACTGGACACAGTAATACAAATCACAGACTATTAGTGTCACCTGTTCTGGCTTTGGGTCTTCCGGTGCCATCTCCAGAGCCTTGAGCTCTGCTAACTGTGCAGTGCAGTCCCCTAAGATCTGTCTGTAAGTGTGTTGTGGATAGAATTCACCATCTTTCATGTAGCCACTCACGACCGCAGAGGGAGTGAAGTATTGATGTTTGGTTTCTACTGCGGGCTAGGCTGAGCTGAGCCATCAGTGTACATAATTATTTGAGATTGTTCAATAGGCAATGTGTTTGCAGGAACAGGGTATTAAAGTTCATATTGGAGACATTTTTTGAGTTTGTAATTTTGGGACAAAAACATAGTCAACATCAGTAGCTGTCAGAAACGTTGCCCATTGAATCCAACATGGAAGTAGTGCTTTAACGTTAAGAATGCTAGCTTTGATAACAGCCTCAAGGGCTGGGATCAAAGATACACCAATAATGCATTTGCCTTGGGCCAGAGGTCTCTCTTTAATGACAGCCATCTGAACAACAGTGAGAATTATCTCTGTGGGAGCAAAGCGTTGTTCTGCTGTAGAATACAAATGTGATTTGTATGCAGTCAGGAGGGTCTCACCCTCATTGAATGTTACATAGGTGAAACCAATGGCACCAGCAATTACTCTGATGGCCAAGTGTGCTCTTGTTGTCCCCTGTGTATAAGTGTTTTGCTGCGAGCATGTCTTGTTGTAATGCTCTGAGAAAGCATGTGTGTTCAACTCTCCAATATTTGCTTGAAAAGGCAGGATGTATTAAGTCGTATCATGGTTTAATGCGTTGTGCACATTCTGGAATGTAAGTTCTGCCAAAGTTTAAAAAGTCCAACAGTGACTTGAGCTTTTTGATAGTGTTTGGTGGTTGTAGTTTTGCGCATGTTTCTAAAAATTGGAGCTCTAGGCTTTTGCCTTCATCTGATAATTCTTATTCCCATAACAGGACACTAAGGAAGGCTATTTTTTTTTTTTTTTTATTTAATTTATAGCCTTATTTGGCAAATCCCACAACAATGCGGGGTACTCTTTTTACATGTTGTACGAGCTAATCGTCAGTAAGGTGGATGTTATCTACGTAGGACAACCCCTCAGGGTCAACGTCATCTAGAATTGAAAGGACACAAGCTAAAAACAGTCCTGGGCGGTTGGTGTACCCTTGCGGGAGCGACAACATTTTCTGAGAACCTAAAGCGCTGAAACTTGCTAAGTCCCTACTTTCAGGTGCTATATTTTGGCAGAAAAACCTGTTGGAAATATCCAGGGTTGTTTTGTATTTCTTGCACACTGTATTGTTTATAAGTGCTGTACTGTGTGCATTTTGTATAGCAAATATGCGTGTATTGCTGTTTAAATATCTGTAGCCTAAAGCTATTCTATATGAATGGTCCAGTTTGGCTACTGGGAACAATGGATTGTTCATCGGTGAGACACAGGGTTCAATAACTCCCTGGTACGCTACCTTACCAGGTGCTCTAGCTTCATGCTTTATCGGCTATAGACGTTGAGGTTGAGATTTAAGTGGTATTATGTGGTGGGGGAATCTTTATTCCATCCTATATGGTTGAGATATAACACAGGTGCCTGCGCCTTACCTCAATCAACGGCGTAAGCTTCTGTGAGCTCTCTGGCAACAAGGAACGAGAAAGAGGGGTCAATTACCTCCTCCCCATATGGGACATTATGGACAAATTCTGGTGACCAAACCTTTTTGGCCAGCAAGGTATCATAAATGGTAACGAGATCCCAAAAGATGGCGTCTCTTGTGGGCTTAGCGTCTCCTTCTAATTGTAATTTTAGTTCCTAAACCCTATCGGGTGTGGAGAGGCTCATGTCCGCAGTCTTGACTTGTAAGAAGTCACAGTTCCTTTCACCTACAGATGCTCTTGAAGATTTTGGCAAACTATTGTGACCTCTGCCACGCTGTCTAGCAGTGCCAGTGCCCACTTCCTGTTCTTCAGTAAAGCTGTCATCCTGAGTGGCATGTTGTATAGCAATCTTTGCCACATTTTTCTTTTTGAATTGGGGTTTTTGTTGGGGAAGTTTCTCTTCTTTCTTAACAGAAACGTCTGACGAGCATTATGAGTCCTTTTTCAGTTTCGCATACTCGGTTTGCTGCTCTGGCTGCCCACCTCTCTCACTGCATTTATCAGGTGAGTCCTGAAAGGAACGAGATTGGCATGTATAAGTGTATTGATATCTATCAGGCATTTTTATATTATCTCTGTTTCTAGGATTTTAGTGATTTTGAGGGGTCTTTGAATGCGGAGATTCTCCCCTTTCTTTCACAGGTGTTACTTTTTGTTTATCCCAGCATTTTATGGAACCCTCAGGTGTTTGCTTGGTGGATTCTTTATTAGATTTACCCTATAATTGTGGTTTAGTAGGTCTGGCCCCGAGTCTATCTTGACCGATACTAGAGTAGGTCTCAGCGATAATCTCTGGCAGCTCACATTCTTGATCCTGTGCAGGAACGTCCTGGAGCCATATACCCATTGCTAGTACAAGTGCTTCCCCTTTAAGGTTACTTAATATAATTGAAGATACTGTGGCAAAATTGCCCATTAATTGAATCCCCAAGTGTAGGGCCGGGGAAGTCTCGTATTCATCTTGAATCTGGTTTAACATCTCCAGTAAATTGGCAAGTGTCAGTGTATCGTGTGCAGTAGTGTCGAGCATGGCAAAACAGTGCCCCAAGTGTTGCAGTTATCTACTGTGGTAACCATTCCAACTGGCAAAAACATAGTGAGTATTCTATGTTTATACTGAGGTCGCATATGGGGAAAGACTGCTTCAAGTGCATGTATTTTTTGAGATAACCAAAACGAAATCTCCTCCCATTTGGCGGGTACCTTACCCATGAGCGAATGTGCAGTTGCAGGGTTAATGCTAGGTGTGACTGCATGTTGTTGTGCTGGGGCAGCACGTGCTGGGTTAGTATTCAATGTCTGCATTACAAACTGTACTAACAGTCTGTATATTGCTGTAAGGTCAATGTATAAGGGGAGAACCTCAGATACAGCCAAGGTGGCTGCATCAGGATATGGTGTGTGTGAGGCCAATAAAGGCCAGGTAGGGCCATCATTGCTTAAAGGAGCTAATCTAACATGTAGTATTGTGTGTGGTAGGGTGCCATCAAGCCAGTTATTATAGTCTTGATATGATAGAGGTATCTATACATATGCATAAACTCTGTATTGTGCTAGTAAGTTAGCAGGTGTGCAGTGATTAAGGGGCATATTTATACTCTGTTTGCGCCGGATTTGCGTCGGTTTTTTTTACGCAAATCCGACGCAAAACTAACTTCATATTTATACTTTGGCGTTAGACCCGTCTAGCACCAAAGATCTTGGAGTTTGCGTAATTTTTTAGCGTGGACACCTTCCTTGCGTTAATGACATGCAAGGTAGGCGTTCCCTTCTAAAAAATGACTCCGAGGCATGTGCGCCGTATTTATACTCCCGGGCAAAAATGACGCCCGGGAGTGGGCGGGTCAAAAAAAATGACGTCCAGCCGCTTTTGCGTCATTTCTTAACGCCTGGTCAGGGCAGGCGTTAAGGGACCTGTGGGCTCGGAAGGAGCCCAGAGGTGCCCTCCCATGCCCCCAGGGACACCCCCTGCCACCCTTGCCCACCCCAGGCATAGGGGGGCCTGATTTGTGCCCCCTACATGCCACTATGCCCAATGACCATGCCCAGGGGACAGAAGTCCCCTGGGCATGGCCATTGGGCAAGGGGGCATGACTCCTGTCTTTGCTAAGACAGGAGTCATGTCAATGGAGGGTGGGAGTAAAAAAAAATTACGCTAATCGGGTTGAGGCAGATTTTTTGCCTCAGACCGACTTGCCCCATTCTTTGACGCCCAAGCTCCATTTTCCCCTACGCCGGCGCTGCCTGGTGTGGGTCATTTATTTTTACGCACACCAGTCAGCTCCGCCGGCTAACGTCATTTCATAAATACGGCACCCGCATGGCGCTTTGGAATGGCGTTAGCCGGCGTTAAATTTTTTGACGCACAACTGCGTTGGCGCAGTTGTGCGCCAAAAAGTATAAATACGGCCCTAAATGTATTAGTGTTGCATCAACTGCTGGAAAAGTGACCCAAGAGTAGAATACCTCTGTTCTGTAGGCTGGATGGGCCTCAACTACAAATGTTACAGGACCATCCTGGGCTGTAAGGCCATTAGCTAACAAGTGAGCAGTAAGGGGAGGTCCCATGTTTACTGCAATTGCTAACCTTTTCAGGTTCAAGCTTAAACAACCTACAGCAATGGTTCTTTTTGACTTCTGTGAACCCCCACTTTATCATAACTGGATCCTGTGGACCCCCATTGAATCATTCTTGGAATCCAGGGACCCCCAAACTGAGTCATTAATGAAAGCTGTTGACCTAATCTGTTAATATTATAAAATTTTCTAAGTAGCTGTGGACCACCTGTGGAGGCTTCGTGGACCCCCAGGTGTCCCAGACCACTGTTTGGGAACCTCTGACCTACAGCAATGGATAAGTACTACCTACTAATCCTCAATACCACGGACGTTTCCGTATATAGTATTGAGGTGCCTCTAGCTCACAGTGAGAAAGAGATACTCAGGAGGATCAGAAAATCAGTGCCTGGCCAAAAGTTGGCGGCACCATGTCACGTGGGCTCTCATTATCCTAATGAGGCCACTGGATTTGGGTGGCAGCATCACCTGAATTGTGAGGCACTGAGACCAATTCCACATCATGTTACAACTGTTGCCCTAAAATGTTTTTCTGGCTAACTAGCGGCACCTCACCTCTGCCCAAGAGCAGGTGTAATTGTGCATTCGGGAGCATGACAAGATTGACACCTCAAGGAAATCATGGTCTATAAGATCTCTTCCTTTTCTCTCAGTTACATTAGTTTCACACATGCCAAGACAAAAAGAGGCAGAGAATGGTTCAATAAGATTTACTGAAACAGCTGTGTCTTAAGATAAAATGGAATTAATTGCAAAAATTATGACAATAAAACATGCTCAAAGCAAAATGGTGACAAGGAGAGTGAATCATTATCATTACCAATAGTCCAACGACCAAGTGATGAAAGTGATTACAGCTTACACAGGGTTCTAAAATAAAGTGTACACCCGTCTCCACAGATATACTCACCATCACGTTGTAATGAATGCAATAACAGGATGCCAGTCTGAGCCTTAATTTTAAGGGGCACAAACATATAAAACCAACTTTTTCAGTATACCAAATTACTGACACATGGGGAAGACATTCCATCCCTAGAAAACATTCTGCCCCCATAAGTCGTGGAGGCTGTATACTCAATCAATCAATAATTTTTATTATAGAGCACGCTACTCACCCGTGATGAATCTCAAGGTGCTGGTGGAAGGGGGACTGCGGGGGTGAGGTGGATTACTGTTCGAACAGCCACGTCTTGAGGTTTTTTCTGAAGAGCTGGAGGTTCTGAGTCTTGCGGAGGTTGGTGGGGAGGGAGTTCCAGGCCTTGGGGGCGAGGTAGGAGAAGGATCTGTCTCCGGTGGTGGTGCGTTGGATGCGGGGGACTGTGGCGAGTGCGAGGTCTGCGGAGCGGAGGTGGCGAGTGGGAGTGTGGAAGTTCACTCTTTCATTGAGGTAGGTTGGTCCAGTGTTGTGGAGGGATTTGTGTGCGTGGATGAGGATTTTGAAGGTGATCCTCTTGTTGATCGGAAGCCAGTGAAGGGATCTGAGGTGTTAGGAGATGTGTTCATGGCATGGGAGGTCCAGGATGAGGCGGGCGGCTGCATTCTGAATCCTCTGGAGTTTGCGTTTGAGCCTGAGTGTGGTGCCAGCGCAGAGGGTGTTCCCGTAGTCTAGCCTGCAACTGATGAGTGCGTGGGTGACGGTCTGTCTGGTCTCTATGGGAATCCATTTGAAGGTTTTTCGCAGTATGCAGAGAGTGTTGAAACAGGAGGAGGTGATGGCGTTGATTTGCTGGGTCATGGAGAGGGAGGGGTCCAGGATGATGCCGAGTTTACGTGTGTGGTTTGAGGGGGTTGGTGGGGAGCCTAGGGCGGGGGGCCACCAGGAGTCGTCCCACAGGTCTTGTTGGGGCCGAAAATGATGATTTAGGTTTTGTTGGAGTTGAGTTTGAGGTGGTTTGCTGTCATCCATGTGGCAGTGTCAAGGAGTGCAGCGTGGAGGTTGGTTTTGGCGGTGGTAGGGTTAGGGGTGAGGGAGATGATGAGCTGGGTGTCGTCTGCATAGTATATGATGGTGATTCCGTGAGGTCGGAGGATGTTGGTGAGCGGGGTCATGTAAATGTTGAAAAGGGTAGGGCTGAGGGAGGACCCTTGCGGGACTCCGCAGATGATTTTGGTGGCTGTGGAGTGGAAGGGAGGGTGAGGAAGGAGGTCAGCCAGCCTAGGGCCTGTGTTGAATACCTGTGTTGTGGAGACAGTGTCGAAGGCAGCGGAGAGGTCCAGGAGGATGAGTGCGACGGTCTCGCCTTTGTCGACTCTGGTTCTGATGTCGTCAGTACATGCGATGAGGGCGGTCTCAGTGCTGTGGTTCTGGCGGAATCCAGACTGGGAGGTGTCGACTGTGTTGCTTTCCTCTAGGAAGTGGGACAGGCGGGTGTTCACTAGTTTCTCAGCGACCTTGGTGGGGAAGGGGAGGAGTGAGGTTGGGTGGTAGTTTGTTAGGTCATCAGGGTCAGCTTTGGGCTTTTTCAGGAGTGCAGTGACTTCTGCGTGCTTCCAGGGGTCTGGGAAGGTGGCGGTGTCTAAAGAGCTGTTGATTATGTCGTGAAGCTTGGGAGCGATGGTTGGGCTGGCTTTGTTGTAATGCAATGGGGGCAGGGGTGCAAGGGGGAGCCTGAGTGGATGGAATTCATAATTTCTTCAGTTTCTTCGTCGTTGGTAGGGGCCCAGATGAGTAGTAGGTTGGGGGGAAGGAGGGTCTTTGCTGGTCGAGTCGGTGGTGTGTGTGGCGGGTGCGTGTGGTGTGAAGCTGTTGTGTATGTCTAAGATTTTGCGATGGAAATGGTTGGAGAAGGAGTCGCAGAGGAGTTATGTGCGTGTGGGGTCTATGTTGCTGGCTTTAGGTTTGGAGAGCTCTTTGACGGTAATGTGTTCCTTGCTGTTGTGAGAGTTACTGTCAATGCGTTCCTTGTAGTATGCTCTTTTGGTGGTGCATATGAGTTGGTGGTCTTTGCGAGTGGTGGTTTTGAGGGTGGAGAAGTTAGTGATTGAGGGTTCCTGTCGCCAAGCTTTCTCTGCTTTGCAGCATTCACCCTTGGAGGCTTGGAGTTCAGTGTTGAACCAGGGGGTGTTCTTGATGTTGCGGGTGGTGATGTTTCTTCTGAGAGGGGCGAGTGAGCCTGCGCAGGTTGTGATCCATTGTGTGAGGTTATGGGCAACAATGTTGGGGTTCTTGGTATGGGGGGGGGTTCTGCATGAGTTGGGAGTTCAGGTGTTCTGTGGGGATTTTGTCCCACATGCGGTAGGGTATGGTGTAGTGGTGGTGGTGTGTGGGGGGTTTGGAGAAGGAGAAGTGGACGCAGTTGTGGTCAGTCCAGTGGAGTTCAGTGGTGTGAGTGTAGGTTATGTGGTTGCTCGAGGTGAAGATTGCGTCTAGTGTGTGTCCTGCTGAGTGGTTGGGTGCCGTGACCAGTTGTTTGAGTCCGAGGTTCGTGAGGTTATCTAGAAGGGATGAGGAGTTGTGGTCGGGCGGATTCTCCAGGTTCTCCATGTAGGTCTTAATGTATGATTCCATATGAAATCACTGACCCGGTTCATTGAAGAGGTCCAAAATCTCTGGAGGGTCGATGGTCACAACATCGTAGTTGAAATATAGACCTGCAGCAAACTGACCCCACGTTATTGACTACTAGTATGGCATCAAATTAAGTAGAAGTGGAGTTAAACATCATAAACAAGCAGTTTATATATATATATATATACTTACTTTGATCACATTGTGACCTCCTTTAGCAGATATTTATAGGGTACATAGTGCCTTTCAGAGTAGGTTTAGTGAACTGCATATCCATCATGTTATGCTGACTGAGAGAAGGGGCTTCCTCACCCCATGCAGAGGCAAGTTCACAACTGACAAACTCAAAACACCAAATAGTTTGGTTTAATAGCTAATTTTGTCACTCAGTAATGACAACCACTTATCAAGATGATGCACAATGCACTAGGCAAGAAATGCAATTCATAAACAACAAAGATATTTATCATAATGTTCCTTTACACAAACCAAGGCCATTATTTACTAAATTGTTTGCAGGTGCTAGCGCAAGGGAAACAGAGGCGAAAGATACCGTTAATTTACATACCATTTTGAAGGCCTGTGTGCACAACGAACAAAGCTAAATTGTGTTGCATTGAGCGAAGTACCAAACAATCTTTAGGAAATATTTTTTTTGCCTAAGAAAATATCCAAGCTGAGTTGGAAAAGATTGTTAGGCCTCGCAAGAGGTACCGTCAATAGTGCACTGTGGCTCGAGTTAAGCTTCATATAGTATTTAAGTGCAACAAAAGATTCTCAATTATTGGGCCAGTCTCACTATTGCAGTTGAGGGATCACTGAGGCAGCTATTTAAAAATTACTCACAGTGCAATAAAAGAGCATCATAGACTGTATATTTACACAATATGAAGGCCACTTTAGATATTTTGCCAAGGGAAGACTGTACTAAGGCGAGTAGTTAAAGATAAATCCAGAATTTGTGATTTGGAAGATGTAGGTAAAAGAAATAATTTGTTCCATTTATTGGATACTGATTAGAGAGGTGCGCCATGATCAACTCCGGCGATATTAAGAGTACCATTGTCAGAAGGTGGACACTGAAGGTAAGGCTTGACCAGGTGCCAGCCATGGATGTCCATTCATGATGAAATAGATATTTCTCTTTGTCCTTTTTGCAAATATTTTATGCTAACACTGGGCCACTTAATTGTTTTTGCCAGACTTTTGTTACAGAAAGAAACGGTTTGATTTTTTGAGTTCTACAGATTCGTCATGTCCATGATCTTTTAAAAATATTTTTAGATTGTAATACTTTGAGATTATGTGATGGGGCAGAAAAATATTTAGCATCGATCAGCTAGAAAAACGGACTGGAATGTTTTTTAGAATAAGTATTTCTAACTTTATACTGGTTGTATATTATATTTTATTTGATTTTGTGTACTATTTGTGTATTGATTATGTGATATATTTTATCAGATTTTATGCAGCATGAAATGATTATGGAAGAGAGGTAGATTATTTGATAATGTATTGTCTTGTTTAGGGAATTAGTGTTTTGGTTTTGTATGTGGGTATTTGGTCATTACAGAAATGTAAGTAATGCATTTTTTAGATCTTTTCATTGTTTAGTGTATTATGTGCTTTGTTTGAGATGCCTTGTCAGCATAATATCAAACACATAAAATAAAATACAAAATAAAAATACTAAGGCAAAGAAAAACTGCAAAGTGGGGACCTAGAAATGTACTGGTTTTGGCTATAAAAATAGACATATCAATGGTAAACAACAGAAGATAACATGATGTCATACACAAAGCAACATGACAAGACATTTCAAACATAACATAACATAAATCGCAACAAGATAGTCAAACAGAACACAGCTTAACTACTGCAGTACAATATAACAAATTCACATTGTGTAATTGTGAGAAACTGGGGCTGATTGCAAGGGCCCCATAACTTTTTGCCCCCATTTTCCACTTTATGCTGGTGTTTTCCTGACTCTGATGGTGCCCTGGGTACTGCTAACCAGTCCCAGGGCCTGTGCTCTGTGTAAAATGGATATGCAAATTAGGCTAATTATAATTGGCTAAGTTAACCTACCTATAAGTCCCTAGTATATGGTAGGGCATGTAGGTTTAGGGACCACAGCATAGGTGGTGCACACCTAGGTGCATTGCTGAGGTGCCCAGTGTCATTTTAAAAGCAAGCCTGCCTTGCTGGCTGCTTTTAAATTAAAGTTATATGCAAATTCGACTTTGGAATTAAAGGTACTTCCAAAGTCTTAAACTACCTTATTGTTACATATAAGTCACCCCTAAGGTGTGCCCTATGTGCCCCTAGGGCTGGGTGCCATGTAACTATAAGCAGGGACTTTATAAAAATAGATTTATAAGCCCTGGTGAGGTAAAAACAGCCAAATTCGTTTTTCCCTCATAGAAGTAAATGGCCTTCATAGGCTAGAATGGGCAGACTTTATTTTAAATTTTAAAGTCTCCTTAAATGTTACATACCAAGAATTTGGTATCAAATTGATTGTTATAATAAATCCCACAACTTCCAGTTGTTGGATTTAATATAACTAGTGCAGGTAAAAAGTTTAGACTTTACCTAAAAAGTTGCCAATTTCAGCTCTGCATTGTTTTTGCTCCTGTGCTCTGATTGGCCAGCCTGCAGCAGCTTCTGCCAGGCTACTTTAATGAGGTGTGAAGTGGCCTGACTTCACACAAAGGAATGTGCTTGGGGGAGAGAATCTCCCCTCAGCAGATGGGGAAGCAGGAAGGGGGAGGGCTGCCAAACTGGTCTTCAAAGGCAGAGAAGGACATCTGGAGCACCCAGCAACACCCCCACATCCTGCAACCCCAGACAGCTAGGTGCCCCCTTGATTAGATTAGGAGAGGGCAGGAGAGGGGTGTGTTTATGATTTTTAGCCACACCAGTGGGTGGGCTCAGCCAGATCTCTCCTCTAAAAATCAGATTCATCCATTTTGGATTTTTAGAGACTGTTGCCTTCTGGGATGGATTTTTGCCACACTTCCCAGGAAGTGGTCATCACAGGGGGACGACCCTGTCCCTGATTGGAGGACCAGGGCCCCCCTGCTTTTCACCCAGGAGCAAGGATAAAACTGGCAGACCTGCACCCACGCCTCAGATCCCCACCAAATTTCAAGAAGAAAGAACTACAAGGAGAAGAAGGACTGCCCTGCTGGACCCCTGGCCTGCACCTGGACCCTGCACTCAGAAAGACTGCACCAGCTGCACACTTGGGCTTCACCACAAGAAGGACTTTGCCTGGCTTCAACTGGTTCAAGGAGGGACTCCCTGTTTGCTACAGGTGAAAAATTGCTAACCAGAGTCCCCTGCACCAACTCCTGAAAAAGTGACCAGCTGACCACTGTCCAGTGGCCAAAAAGGAGTTTGCGCCAGGTGCACTCTGGGAGTTGAAGTCCGCACTTCCCAAGGACCATCACAGAACTTCTGGACCCTTGGGGTGAGCTGTGGACCCCAAAAGAACCTTAAAAGAACATCTGGGTGAAGCCCCAGAAGTTTGGAAAAGATTGGAGAAATTTTAGAAAAAAGCTCCATAAAGTGACCGACTCGACGCGGAAATTCTAGCCGGCTTGCCTCAACCGCGACCCGGCCTGACTTCGTGGTTCGTCCCGGTCAAGAAAAACATCCGAAAAAGAGACTAAGTCCGAACGTAAAAAGTTGACCGGGACCTTCCAGCCATCGTATCCGAGAAGGGCTCCACGGACGTCGGATCAAGATCCAGGTTTACCCCGGTCGAAGGATTTTCATCTCGAAAAAACGACTAAGTCCGAAGGTAGAAATCACCACCGAGGAAACCGACTTCGCGTATCCGGACAAGGGCTCCAGGAGGTCGGATCCAACTGGCAGGTTCGTCCCGGTGAAGAAAAACTTCAAAATAAAGACTAAGTCAGAAGGTAACTTTTTAACCGAGGCTTCCCGCGACCTGTATCCGAGCAGGGCTCCATCGCGGTCGGCCTGAAAGTTTGACTTTGTCCCGGTCCTGGTGCAACCAGATGACCCGATTGGCGCTTTTTGTTTCTATGCGCTAGAAAATAATAATACTTTAAAAATTCATATCTCCGGTTCCCCTGAACCGATTTTAATCGTTTTTGTGTCATTTTAAAGATAAAAATATAAGCTATTTTTATAAATTGGTTTTGGATTTTTAAACTGTTTCCTGTGTTTTATTTAATTACTGTTTTGTGATATTTGAATGCTTTACACTTTGTCTCCTAAGTTAAGCCTTGACGCTCGATGCCAAGCTACCAAGGGTAGAGCTGGGATTAATTTACTGAGACCTAACTGTACTTTTGTGGAGGTTTGTGGCTTGTTGCTAGGTGTAGGTACCTACCTGCCCTATCAATAACCCATTTTCCAACATAATTGGAAGCAGCGACGGGATCCTGTACTTGTGTTCAATATCACGTTACAGTTTTAGATAAAACAAATTAAAAATCCTTTAAATTGTCCTAGTGCAAAAATTGTTTTTAATTTTTAATTTTAATTTTTTTTTTTTTTAATTAATTTGGATTAATTTCAATTATTGAATTTTTGTAATTTTTCTAAATTCTTGTTTCCAATTTTTGCAAAAAGTTTTTGTTGACACAAAACTAGGGAACCATGGAGCTTGATCTGGCTAGCCTACCCACACTGACAGTAGTCCAGCTTAGGGGGTTGTGTATTGAGAGGGGGTTGCCTGCAACCACTAATCTCAGGAAGGAAATCCTGATTAAATCCCTGACAGCATGGGCTGAGGCCCAAGAGGTAGAGACAGAGAAAGCTCCAGAGGAGGAACCAAAAGAGGATGATGCTAACTCTAACCACTCAGGGGAGGAAAGGCATCAGACCCCAAGTGAGGAAGAGGAGGAACGGTCCTCACTGGACACAGTCACTAGGGGCAGACCCAAAGCTAGTGGTAGGAAGAGGGTTCTTTCAGGAGGAGAGAACCCATCCATCAGGGAAAGAGAGCTGGAAGCCCAGCTAGCCTACATAGCTTTGGAAGCAGAGAAGCTGGCCCTAGAAAAGAAAAAGTGGGCATACAAAGAGAAAAGAGATGGAAGCAGCGATAAAGAAGCTGAGGTGTCCATGGGTGGGGGAGTTTGCCCCAGATTACCCAAGGGGGTGGTTCCTGCTTATGTAGAGGGGGATGACATAGATAAGTGGCTAGGGGCCTTTGAGAGGGCACTCCAAATGAGAAGGGTTAAGCCTCAATACTGGGGTTCCCTTTTGTGGGAGTTGGTCCCCAACTCAGGGAGGGATAGGCTTCTGACCTTAAGGGGGGAGGAGGCAGATTCATACCCTAGTATGAAGAGGTGCTTAGTCAAAAAGTTTGGTCTGACCCCAGAGCAATATAGAATGAAGTTCAGGGACACCCAGAAGGTCAGTACCCAGTCTTGGGTTGACTTTGTGGACACCTCACTAAAGGCACTAGAGGGCTGGATTATTGGCAACAAAGTAAATACTTATGAGGGGTTATACAATCTGATCATGAGAGAGCACATCTTGACCAATTGTATCCAAGAAAGGTTACGCCAGCATCTAGTGGACTCTAAGCTGACCAACCCTAGAGAGCTAGGGTAGGCAGCTGATGAGTGGTTGAGAACCAGGGTGGTTGTCAAGTCCCAGGGGGGAGACTCCAAGAAGGGGGGGACAGGTCCCCAAAAACCTAAGGAGGGAGGTGGTAAGCCCACCACAGAGACTCCCTCTGTACCCCAGAACCCTAAGAAGGAGGAGAGTAAATCCCACTCCCACTCTGACATGCAGAGACAGGGAGACCCAGGGTTAAAAAAGCTCTTGGACAGTAGGGCTTGCTTTGACTGTCAGCAGACAGGTCACTTCAGAGGAGATGCAGCCTGTCCAAAGAAGGTGGTTAGCACTGGGCTGTCCAGTGTAGCCATAGAGGAGGATTCCTCAGATGATGAAGTCCTCCTAGCATTGTGCTGGGAGACAGGACCAGATGGTAAGCTGGTGATCCCTGAGGGTGGGAGTAGGCACTTCCACCACATTCAAGTGAATGGGATCCCTACCACTGGCCTGAGAGACACCTGTGCCAGTCACACTGTAGTGAGTGACCGGTTAGTGACCCCAGACATGTATGTCCCAGGAAAGACAAAGAAAGTCAGGATAGCCACAGGGGAGGTCACCTCCAAACCTGTAGCCATAGTGCCCCTAGAGAGGGAGGGTATCCTTGACTGGATTAGGGTGGTAGTCAGTGCTGACCTTCCCCTAGATTGTATCCTGGGCAATGACCTCCCAGAGGTGAGTCTGGTCACAGATGGGGTGGTCGCCCAGGGCGCCCCCCCAACCCACAGTCCTGGGGAGTCAGTCCCTACAGTTAGGAGACAGAAGTCCCCAAGAAAAGGAAAGAAGAAAAGGAAGGGTAGGCCACTCTTAAAGAGAGTTCCAGGGAGCCAAGGGCCTTCTGCCCCAGTAAGGGGGGAGCCCAGAGTTGGCACTGGTGAGGCCTCACCTGACCCCAAGGAAGTCCTGAGTAGTCAGGCAGCTGTCCAGATGCAGGGTGTTGCCCCTGCACTGACAGAAGGGAGAGTGGAAGGAGGGTGTCTGCCACAGGAGGTGGTAGCCCCCCACTCAAGACAGCAAGAGGGGTGCCAGGACCCCAAAGATGCCCCTAAAGCAGCTCAGCCACCTGTCAGTGGAGAGCTTAGGGTGTGGTTCTGGGTACTGACAGCTGTCAGTAGCCTCTGCTGGGTGCTAGCCTTCCTGGCAGCACTGTACTTGGCCTGGGAGGCAGACCCCAGGGCCAATAGCAAAGTAGGCCCCCTGACCCTGTTGGTCATGGTGGGGTTGCTCAAGTGTTGGGTGACCTCTTTGGGTAAGCTAGGTGTTGCCCTAGCAAAGTTTGGAGTAGGGGAGGTGGGCACCTCACTACCCAAGTTGGCAGAGAGAGAGGAGGAAGACCCCCCTAGAGGGAAGTTTCAGTTTGACTTGGGTCCTTTTACTGTTGGGATGGCTTCACTACCCAGAGGGAGTGACCCTGACAGGAGGATATAAGGCAGAGTAGGCCCTGCAAAGGGACAGACAGTTTTCTTCACTGTCTTCCTCGCCTAACAAGCCAGGAAGACTCTCCCAGGGTTGGGCTGAGTCTCCTGGGCGTGTGGGCTGGGGGGGGGTTGTGTGAGAAACTGGGGCTGATTGCAAGGGCCCCATAACTTTTTGCCCCCATTTTCCACTTTATGCTGGTGTTTTCCTGACTCTGATGGTGCCCTGGGTACTGCTAACCAGTCCCAGGGCCTGTGCTCTGTGTAAAATGGATATGCAAATTAGGCTAATTATAATTGGCTAAGTTAACCTACCTATAAGTCCCTAGTATATGGTAGGGCATGTAGGTTTAGGGACCACAGCATAGGTGGTGCACACCTAGGTGCATTGCTGAGGTGCCCAGTGTCATTTTAAAAGCAAGCCTGCCTTGCTGGCTGCTTTTAAATTAAAGTTATATGCAAATTCGACTTTGGAATTAAAGGTACTTCTAAAGTCTTAAACTACCTTATTGTTACATATAAGTCACCCCTAAGGTGTGCCCTATGTGCCCCTAGGGCTGGGTGCCATGTAACTATAAGCAGGGACTTTATAAAAATAGATTTATAAGCCCTGGTGAGGTAAAAACAGCCAAATTCGTTTTTCCCTCATAGAAGTAAATGGCCTTCATAGGCTAGAATGGGCAGACTTTATTTTAAATTTTAAAGTCTCCTTAAATGTTACATACCAAGAATTTGGTATCAAATTGATTGTTATAATAAATCCCACAACTTCCAGTTGTTGGATTTAATATAACTAGTGCAGGTAAAAAGTTTAGACTTTACCTAAAAAGTTGCCAATTTCAGCTCTGCATTGTTTTTGCTCCTGTGCTCTGATTGGCCAGCCTGCAGCAGCTTCTGCCAGGCTACTTTAATGAGGTGTGAAGTGGCCTGACTTCACACAAAGGAATGTGCTTGGGGGAGAGAATCTCCCCTCAGCAGATGGGGAAGCAGGAAGGGGGAGGGCTGCCAAACTGGTCTTCAAAGGCAGAGAAGGACATCTGGAGCACCCAGCAACACCCCCACATCCTGCAACCCCAGACAGCTAGGTGCCCCCTTGATTAGATTAGGAGAGGGCAGGAGAGGGGTGTGTTTATGATTTTTAGCCACACCAGTGGGTGGGCTCAGCCAGATCTCTCCTCTAAAAATCAGATTCATCCATTTCGGATTTATAGAGACTGTTGCCTTCTGGGATGGATTTTTGCCACACTTCCCAGGAAGTGGTCATCACAGGGGGACGACCCTGTCCCTGATTGGAGGACCAGGGCCCCCCTGCTTTTCACCCAGGAGCAAGGATAAAACTGGCAGACCTGCACCCACGCCTCAGATCCCCACCAAATTTCAAGAAGAAAGAACTACAAGGAGAAGAAGGACTGCCCTGCTGGACCCCTGGCCTGCACCTGGACCCTGCACTCAGAAAGACTGCACCAGCTGCACACTTGGGCTTCACCACAAGAAGGACTTTGCCTGGCTTCAACTGGTTCAAGGAGGGACTCCCTGTTTGCTACAGGTGAAAAATTGCTAACCAGAGTCCCCTGCACCAACTCCTGAAAAAGTGACCAGCTGACCACTGTCCAGTGGCCAAAAAGGAGTTTGCGCCAGGTGCACTCTGGGAGTTGAAGTCCGCACTTCCCAAGGACCATCACAGAACTTCTGGACCCTTGGGGTGAGCTGTGGACCCCAAAAGAACCTTAAAAGAACATCTGGGTGAAGCTCCAGAAGTTTGGAAAAGATTGGAGAAATTTTAGAAAAAAGCTCCATAAAGTGACCGACTCGACGCGGAAATTCTAGCCGGCTTGCCTCAACCGCGACCCGGCCTGACTTCGTGGTTCGTCCCGGTCAAGAAAAACATCCGAAAAAGAGACTAAGTCCGAACGTAAAAAGTTGACCGGGACCTTCCAGCCATCGTATCCGAGAAGGGCTCCACGGACGTCGGATCAAGATCCAGGTTTACCCCGGTCGAAGGATTTTCATCTCGAAAAAACGACTAAGTCCGAAGGTAGAAATCACCACCGAGGAAACCGACTTCGCGTATCCGGACAAGGGCTCCAGGAGGTCGGATCCAACTGGCAGGTTCGTCCCGGTGAAGAAAAACTTCAAAATAAAGACTAAGTCAGAAGGTAACTTTTTAACCGAGGCTTCCCGCGACCTGTATCCGAGCAGGGCTCCATCGCGGTCGGCCTGAAAGTTTGACTTTGTCCCGGTCCTGGTGCAACCAGATGACCCGATTGGCGCTTTTTGTTTCTATGCGCTAGAAAATAATAATACTTTAAAAATTCATATCTCCGGTTCCCCTGAACCGATTTTAATCGTTTTTGTGTCATTTTAAAGATAAAAATATAAGCTATTTTTATAAATTGGTTTTGGATTTTTAAACTGTTTCCTGTGTTTTATTTAATTACTGTTTTGTGATATTTGAATGCTTTACACTTTGTCTCCTAAGTTAAGCCTTGACGCTCGATGCCAAGCTACCAAGGGTAGAGCTGGGATTAATTTACTGAGACCTAACTGTACTTTTGTGGAGGTTTGTGGCTTGTTGCTAGGTGTAGGTACCTACCTGCCCTATCAATAACCCATTTTCCAACAGTAATAATGCAACACAAAAGCACAGCAGCATAAAACCAGGAAAACACGTCCCCACCACAACAACACATGCCAATTAGGCGCAAACAATCTTGTCACATGTTACCACCTCATCCTGTTTTCATACTACAATGGTAAAAGGTGTTTTGAGGAAGCACTGTCTTAACTTGCCACCAAGGACATGAAATAGCGCCAGTCAAAATTGTTTTGTCATCTGACCCCAGGTATGTGGATTGTTGCTCAAACCTGTTTAAAAAACGACACATGTTGGATACACCCACTCTGAGAAGATCCATGAAAACACATCTGTTACTCAAATATTGCCAGACATTTATTCCTGTATTAGGGAGACTGGAGAGAATAAGATTGTTCAGGGGCAAATTGGCACAAATCTGACATAGATTAAGTTTAACACATTCGCCTGGCTAGCATTCAGAGCAAGGGATGTGTGGATCACAGTAATAGAAATCTTAGAATGTGTAGATGCTGAAAATGTATATTGTAGTATGTTTCCATATCTCCCACAGCTGACACCTATGACAAAAAGACTGCCACCCAGTAATTATCAGTGGGCACTGTCGTAGGTTCATTTTAGAGCCTTGCAAGTGCGCACGTATTTAAGCTGAGGCCTGTGCCCTTTTACCCAGTTATATGCTCGGTTTTCATTTATTCATTTTAATTCATTTTAGCATAACTGGCTTTTAGCAGGGATTTTTTATTTTCTCTAATCAGCTGCTATTCCGCAAAGTGTTTTTATTGTTTTCCTTGTACAACATTTCACCATGTACCTCGGCCCAAGGCTGTTCAGAGCTCTGCATGATAACCTATCTAGTGTTGCTGCCACAACAGTGCGCATACTGCCTGAACTTAGACTCACAATCATGTCAAGCCTGTTTATCAGAACACAAACACATTTTATTATAAAAAGATCACACAGGCCAAAGAAGGTTAGAGAGGTCTTTCCAGCCAGAGGATCCATCTTAATCTATATGTAATTTCTTTGCCTTGTTGCTGTCCTCAGCCCTGTCTCTACAGCCAACCGAGGAGATGGCTGCCAGGCTTCTGCTTTTCAGGTATGCGTGTTCCTTCCATGGACTAAGTACGGCTAACACTGCCATGCTCTTGCATAGATGCTAGGAAGTGTGGGCAGGAATTTTTAGGCACATGTTTATTCCAATATGCTGGGGTTGTTTATTTTATTCTCACTCATGATAACAATCCTCATTGTGCTATGTTTAATCTTCTTTATAATTGCTGCTCATATATTTTATTGTAGATAGCAGTCTTTTCAATAAATGCATTGATAACTGTCCTGCATCTCTTTGTTTGCCTATGTGTGTGTGAGACCTGTGCTAATGAGAGAAAAAGGCAGGGTCTGCCAACCACGACTTCCCTGAGGAGTCATGGAGTGCCATGCATCAGGCTGCCACAAATCACCTTTAGTTTTTAGGTTCGAGTGACTTGCTGCTGGCCACCCAAAAAAGGTTAGGCCGACAACTACCAGATGGTGTGGGATTGACTCAGTTCCCTACATGCATTGATACTGCCGCCCGGAACCAGCAGTCTTGCCCGCATGACAAGAGTCCTACGATATGGCAACACCAATATTGGTAAGGCACTAATTCTACAGGTCTCCTGAGTATCTCTTTATCACACATGCTAAAGGTACCCTAGCTACCTTTATACAGAGACCCCTGTGGTTTTAGGGAAAACTCCTCCTTGGCTAAATAGGGAATACCTATCTTAGGCTGTATGTTGTTGAAGCCTGAACCTTAAAAGGATTCTCCCATTGGGGTTCCTAACTCTAATCCCTATCTTTTGATATGGTATAACCAGTAAATATACCAGAAAACTGTAGACAACCCATCACACAGTTTCTCTTAGCTAATGGACTAACCAATGAGGGTGAGGAAGTTATGTTTGTGATTTAGGCACACAACGCATACAGAACAGAAATATTCTGCTTATGGGTCACCTTTCCTACAGTTAACGTAGACTCAAATATATTGCACACATACAAAATAGCAAATGTACCACAACAATACAGAGCATACCAATACTTAGCGATACCTCTAACTTATCAAGCACACCATGATTGTTTTAATGGCGCCCTCCCATACATAATAGAACCTGTTAGATTAGGCCCCTTAAGTAATGTTGGACCTTCATGGCCAACATTGGCGACATATACACCACATCCGAACATACAAGCTATGCAAGCAGCTGAGGTGCGCACATTATACAATGACATAGTAGTGATCTATAGACGCTTAATACAATTTGTGATGCAGACCTTAAACATTGCACCAGCGATGGTTGCTCCAGCTATAAATAAGTTGGCTGTTACAGGGATAAATCCACAAACTGTCCATTCAACATTGGGAAAAGCACCTACTGAAAGGGGTGAAGATTCAGTTCTGAGTTGCACAAAAAATAATCCTGCTGGAAGCAGTATTTCCCCATACGAGACCCCAAGATAAACATATAGGGGGTCATTACAACCCTGGTGGTACAAGACCGCCAGGGCTGTTATGACGGAAGCACCCACAACAGGCTGGCGGTGCTTCAGAGGTCATTACGACCGCTGCAGAAGCGCCACGGTCGCACTGCCGGGGCCGACGGTTTCCCACCACAATGGACCCGGCAGTAGTAATCTGCCAGGGCAGCGCTGCCCAGGGGATTAAGAGTCCCCCTACCGCCAGCCTTTTCCTGGCGGTACGGGGAGTCGCGGGGCCGCTGGGGGCCCCTGCACTGCCCATGCCACTGGCATGGGCACTGCAGGGGCCCCCTGACAGGGCCCCGTGCAGCTTTTCACTGTCTACATAGCAGACAGTGAAAAGCGCGAAGGGTGCAACTGCACCCGTCGCACGGCCACAACACCGCCGGCTCCATTTGGAGCCGGCCCCTGTCTTGCGGCCAAGATCCCTGCTGGGCCGGCGAGCGGAAACTAGGTTTCCGCCCACCGGCCCAGCGGGGATCTCCAAATGGCCGCAGCAGGGGTGCGGCCGTATTGGCGGCCGCCCGGCGGTCTGATCTTGGCGGCCGGCTCGTAATGAGGGCCATAATTCTTACAATGTGCTTGCCTTTAGGAATGGTTCCCTAAATAGAGGATTGTGCCACTTGGAGCACAGTCTTTTCTGCAATAAATACCACCACACATGTTACACCGGCACTTGTCAATTAACTGGAAGTGTAAAAACCGATTCAAAATTAACATAGGGTATCTCCGGCCCTGGGGATGAAACTGATGCGCTATTTTGGCACAGTCTCCTCAATTATTCTAAGTAATATTAAAGGGGAAGCAGCAGAATTGGCAATCAGCCAGCTGCTCCGGGAGATTCCTCAACAGGATCAGGAACGTGAGCTGACAAATACTAATTCCGAAACTTATGCTAGTATAGGTCAGGATGGTCTGGGGGCCAGACCAACTGAACTACAACTACAAAGGGGCATATTTATGAGCCCCTAGAACCACCTTGCACCACATTTGCAGCATTTATTTTGATGCAAATGTGGTGTTAAGGTGGCATTTCCCACACACCATATTTAAAAAGTGCTGCAATGCTTGCATTGTGCCACTTTGTAACCCCTTCTGCCACATTATGCCTGCGCCAGGAATAATGTATGCAAAGGGGTGTTCTGGCAACGGGGGATGTAAGAATGGTGCCATTTTTATTGATAATTTTTAATACTTGCTAAGTGCAGGCGTTAAAAAGATGCTCCCATTGATTACAGTGGGCCTCTGGGTGCATTGCAGGATTAGCATAATAATTTGTGACGCTAGTCCTACAAAGCGCCAGACTAGCATCACAAATGATGATGCTAGTCACCCTGACTACCGCCATGGTGCGCTGCATGATAAATGTAGCCCTACCATGGTGGTGTTAGGGGGGGCTAAGGGGGTTCAAGAAATGTGACGCTGCACTAGGTACAGCACCACTTTTCATAAATATGCCCCAAAGTATTTCCAGAAAGGAAGGTACTAAGCAGGCACAAGAGAGCTTCAAACAACACTGGGATAACCAAAAACAAAGTAAAGAATGAAGAAGACAAAGGGGAGAATCTCCCCAACTGAAGACCTCTGAGAAAAGATACATTCTTAGAAATAGGTAAAATTGAAAAACTCCTGACAGACCAATATACTGGCAGTCGCCCATTTCAGTCCTTTCAGGACAGACCCGATAAACGGTGTGAGAAAGGAGGGTGGTCAGTACATTGAAGTAACTACATGAATCCAAAAAAGGACTCGCTATGTTCTTCAGAAACGTTTACGAAAAAGGAAGAGAAACTTCCACAGCAAAAGTCCCAATGTAAAAAAAAAAGGCTGTTGCTTTTTCGGCCAAACATGCCAAATACATTGAGAACCCTACTGAAGAACAGGACGTGGGCAGTGATTTTGCTAGACAGTGCAGAAGTCACAATATGTTTCCAGAATCTTATAGATCTTCTGGCTGTGATATCAACTAACGACTTCCTTGA
Organism: Pleurodeles waltl; assembly: GCF_031143425.1. NCBI lineage: Eukaryota > Metazoa > Chordata > Amphibia > Caudata > Salamandridae > Pleurodeles > Pleurodeles waltl. The sequence continues at coordinate 681,256,637 of NC_090449.1, read as the reverse complement.
AGTCGAAACAGAGGACAGGCGCGTCTTCCCACCTGACATGGTTTACAAACTAAGGCCCTCATTACGACCCTGGCTGTTGGTGATAAAGTAGCAGTAATACTGCCAACAGACTGGCGGTAATTACCGCCAAATTATGACCATGGCGGTGATATCTCTGAAATGTACCACACCGACTGCCAGGGCAGAAACAACAGTCACAACAGCGGTAGCCGCCTACAGCCAGGCCACCAAAGTTCCGCCCACCATATTATGAAAACACAATCCGCCACCTTTTCCAGGGCGGTGCCAACGCCATCAAAAGTCTGGCGGAAACAGAGCAAAGAAGTCAAAGGACTCACCATTGGAGACACAGGGAAGAACCACACTGCCATGGAACCCGAACTGCATGTTTTCCTGATGATCTTCTACGTCATGCTCCGCCACGAACACCAACGCCAGCGAAGGCGACGACGGTGAGTACAGATGCCTAGCACACAAGGGGGGAGGAAAACGAGAGTGACACACACTTACAACACACACCCCACACACACACACCATACACACAACTAGCTGCACAAGAAAATCAATTGTCCACGATAATCGGCAAAATAATGCAAGGACGACAGGAATTGACTACAGTGATTGTAATAAGATCAACATCAAAAATAATAAGTTGATGTGGTAAGGCAACAGATATATACAAATGTACAAAAAAGGGACACTGCCCAGTCCATAGTTCACAGGGGCTTCATGGCCACAGGGCAAAGTCCCTAGTCCCCACTCGATTCCTGCACCAATACGGAGAGAACACTGCAGGGGCAACAGTTGGCAAATAGGCAGGCACCTTAGGGGGAGGACGGGGCACCTCAGCCGGTTGCAGAAACAAGACCACTGGTTCTGGAGGGGGCAACAGGCCCTGTGCTTGGTCCTGTGGAGTGCAAGACCACAGTCTCTCGAGTGGGTGTCTTCCCCACTGGTTCTGGAGGGGGCAACATGCCCTGTGCTTGGTCCTGGGGAGTGCAAGGCCACAGTCTCTCAAGTGGGTGTCTTACCCAATGGTTCTGGAGGTGGCAACATGCCCTGTGCTTGGTCCTGGGGAGTGCAAGGCCACAGTCTCTTGAATGGGTGAATACCTCACTGGTTCTGGTGGGGGAAGGCCTCACAGCAGCCCATGGAGGCTGGACTACATGGCGTCTGCCGACGGTGACAGCTGCACTGCGGTGGTGGTTTTGGTAGGCTCCTGCTCAGACCCTACACTCTCCGATGGCTGCACTGTGGTGGTGGTTGTAGGAGGCTACTGCTCAGCCACTGCACCCTCCGATGGCTGCATTGTGGTGGTGGTTGTGGGAGGCTCCTGCTCAGCCCCTGAACCCTCCGATGGCTGCGCTGTGGTGGTGGTTGTGGGAGGCTCCTGCTCAGCCCCTGCACTCGCTGATGGCTGCACAACCACGGCTGGCAGTGGGGACTCTGTGACAACTGCTGGTGCAGGCTCCTTCCCCTTCTTTGTGGCTGCTGCAGGCTCCTTTGCCTTCTTTGTGGCTGGTGCAGGCTCCTTCCCCTTCTTTGTGGCTGGTTCATGCTCCTTCCCTTTCAGTATTTGTGGTCTGGAATCCTTTCCACCACGAGTAGGTGCTGCTAAAACTGGGACTGTGGACTGTTTAGCTAAGGTGCTTGGCTGGGTCCTTGATACACTGGCCATACGTGAAGGATGGGGGGGACGGGTAGGAAAGAGGTCAGTTGTAGAAAAGAAATGCTTTTTAGACACATTGTGGCGAGAAGAGGGAGGAGAAATGTGAGGGGAGGATGAGGGAGTGGTTGTTGGAGGTGTTAGTCTGCTGGATTTGGGTGCAAGTGCATGGGCTGTATGCTGTTGTGAGGTGGATGGCTGTTGGGTGTCTGAGTGCTTGCGTTTATGTACTTTAGGAGGGGGGACAGACACGGTGGGAGAGGACACAAGGGACGTGTGCTTGGATGTTGTGGAGGTGTCTGCCACTGAGGTGTGTGTTCTGCTGGGTGTGGTGATGATGAATATAGTGGATGTTGATGTAGTGCATGAAGGTGTGAGTGTGGACATAACTGGGAGGGAGGTAGAGGACGAGCAGGACGAGGAGACAGTGAAATAGTGGCTGTTGATGTGTCTGCAACTGGATGGTGTTTGTGTGAGTGCCTGTGGGATGAAGTGTGGTGCTTGCGTTTGCCTGTGGCACTCTTGGGTGTTATCTTGAGTGCATGCTCACCTGCCTGTGTGCTTGGGATGGGTTGAGGAGAATGGGACTGGGAAGTGGCAGTTGGAAGGGGGTCGGTAGATACAGGGACAATGGCTGCCATCAGAGAGGAGGCCAGAGCCTGGATCGATCTCTGTTGGGCCGCCAATCCAGTGTGAATGCCCTCCAAGAATGCATTAGATGGCTGCATCTGGGCTGCCAGCCCCTGGATGGCATTCACAACGGCTGACTGCCCTACAGAGATGGATCTCAGGAGGTCAATAGCCTCCTCACTCAGGGCAGCAGGGCTGACTGGGGAAGGGCCAGAGGTGCCTGGGGCGAAGGAGATGCCCACCTTCCTGGGTGAGCGGGCACGAGCAATTCGCTGAGGGGCTGCTGGGAGGGTGGTGCTGGTACGGGGTGGTGGCTGTACCTCGGGTGGTCACAGAGGTGTCCGCTACCACTAGGGAGCTCCCATCGGAGGAGGTATCAGAATCTGTGGTTTTCCCCTCCAGTCTCCGCTGTGGTGCCCCCCTCTCCCTCCATCTCACTGGTGTCCTCAGCGTCGGTGGACTCTGCCTCCTGGGTCCTGTGGGATGCAGCTCTCTCTGTCACTGGTGCCTCTGCTCCTCTGCCAGATGATGCTAATGAACACAAGGACAGGATGATAAAACAAGAAAGGGGGGAGAGAGACAAAGGATACACTGGGTCAATGACTGTACCAACACCACTGTTGGGGTACACAGCACCCTCACACACAGGGTACAGGCCTACGCACTATGCATTGCACTACCAGTGATATTTCTAGCCACCAAGGCATGAGGGGGAGCACACAGCCACCTGTAGCACACCTGGGGCCCACACAGCCCTGAGCAGTAGTGCATGCTAACAAGCTAGGTAGGCAGTATTTCCCCTACAGACCCTTAGCCACCAAAGGACCTATGCTACTATGTCTGGCCTGGACTAGTGGCACCCACTGACACACAACCACCACCCAGATACCACCCCTCCAGCCGTGAGCTTCAATGATGGCCACTGTACTCACCCCTTTGTGGCTGCTGTGATGCCCTCAAGCACCCATCCACCTCAGGATAGGCCACCATCAGTATGTGGGCCATCAGGGGGGGCAGGGTCCAACGGGCACCCTTTCTTCATTGGGAGGCCATCCCCAGCTGAGCCTCCGCAGTCATCTGTGCCCTGTGTCTCAGGTCCTCCCATCGTTTGCGACAGTGGGTGCTCCGCCAGGGTCCACACCTCCTTGGCGATGGCACGCCATATACCCTTCTTTTGATGGGCGCTGACCCGCAGAAGCAATGCAGACAGGAGAACACCATTAGACAAGCAGTCCAGACAGTAACACGAATGGCCCACCATACCAGTTTCCACACCTTCGGCACACACGTATCACAGCACACAATGTGTACACCACCAAAAGGACATCACCCCCCTTACACAATACCTTCACACACAACTCCATGCATTTATGCCACATGCATCGTGCCCCCAGAGTACTCACCTATTGGTCTGGAGGCCCATACAGCAGTCCATACTGGGGTAGGATCCCATCCACCAGTCTCTCCAACTCCTCCAAAGTGAAGACTAGGGCCTTTTCCCCGGTCACACGGGCCATGGTAGGTTCCAGACACAGGTCACAGCAGCACATGTAGTGTAGGTCTTCTCCTGTGGAAGGTCAGGAAACAAGTGAGGAATCAGATCGAAAACGGGGGTCACGTCCGCAGCAGTGCATACCGTCACCGCCGGCGTAGATCACCATTGGCCACTGTACCCCATAGGGCCCAATTATAACCAATGAGGAGTTGCACGGCGGTTCCCGACTGCCTTCTGCCACGGCGCACAACATCAGCACCATTACCTCACTTCCACCTGTCCCTCCACACAGGATAGGCGGACGCCATTTCAGGGGTGGGAACAGGCCTATGGAATAATACTGCGTCACAGGATAAATAGGCACATACTTGACAAATTATACTGTCCCCTTACATGTTTACAGACTGTGGACTTCTGTTGTGGCTCCATTGTTCAGTTTGTCGCAGCCTCCTCACTCTTTTGTCCCTTAGATACCTACCACTGCAGATGAATAGGAGGTACAGACCCCTTGTGGACTTGGCTACACTGGTGGACAGGCACATTATCCTCACCTATAGACTGGACAGGGCCACAATCCCAGAGCTGTGTGCCCAATTGGAGCCTGAAATGATATCTGCTATCCGTCAGCCCACTGGGATACCCCCTCTTGTGCAAGTGCTATCAGTTATCCATTTCCTGACAACTGGTTCTTTCCAAGTGACAGTGGGCTTGGCAGCAGGAATGTCACAGCCAATGTTCTCAATAGTGCTGACAAGAGTCTTGTCTGCCCTGATAAAAAACATGTGCAGCTACATTGTATTCCCCCAGGTTGAGGATTTGGCCACTGTGAAGTCCGGGTTGTATGCAATGGGACATATCCCGAATATATAATTGGTGCTATTGACAGAAAACATATTGCATTTGTCCCCCCAGCTGAATGAACAGGTGTTCAGGAATCGTAAGAGTTTCCACTCCGTAAATGTGCAGATGGTGTGCTTGGCGGACTAGTACATCTCCTACGTCAGTGCTAAGTATCCTGGGTCAGTGCATGATGCTTTTGTCCTGAGGAATAGCAGCATCCCAAATGTGATGTCCTAACTACAGAGGCACAGGGTTTGGCTAATAGATGAGCCCTGGTTCCCCCCCAGTATATGTTGGTGTATGCCTATGGTGATGGCCATATAAGATTCTGTGTGGCTAAATGTTGTCCCTCGATATTTGCAGGTGACTCTCGTTACCCAAACCTATCATGGCTGCTGATCCCTGTGAGGAATGCCAAGACTAGGGTAGAAGAACATTATAATGAGGCAAATGGGCAAACCAGAAGGATCACTGAAAGGACCTTTGGCCTCCTGAACCCCAGGTTCTGGTTCCTCCATGTAACAGGTAGATCCCTGTGCTACTCACCCAAGAAGGTCTGCCAGATAGTCGTGACATGCTACATGTTGCACAACCTGGCCCTCAGATGCCATGTATCTTTTCTGCAGGAGGAGGAGATTGGAGATGCCTCTGTGGCAGGAGTAGACCCTGTGGACAGTGAGGATGAGTAGGCAGAGGATGAGGATGTGGACAACAGAACATCTGTGATACGTCAGTACTTCCAATGACACACAGGTGAGACAGTGCAACTCTACATTTCAATGACTTTGGTTGTGTTCTGGGTGGCATAGGTATGCTGGTATTTACCATTTCTATGCCCACTTACTGTTACCTCTGGCAATTCATTTAGCAGATGTTGGTGATTTGACAAATACCCCTGGTGTGATCACAACAGTCAGTTACAGGTCATTGATTTTATGCTCATTCTATATACAGTTCATTTGCACTGGTTGTACCTGTTTCAATCAATGCATATTTGAAATACATGACATACTTGAAATTAAATTGATTTATATCTAAGGGTGTTTATTGTAGTATTGATATATAGATGGAAAAGTGCAATGGGATGGGGTGATGATGGAGGAAAGTCCAGGGAATATTGCAATCTGTTCGTAGCACAGGTGCATTGTCCAAGGGGACATAGGAAGGGGAGCAATGGCAGTTCAAGGTGGACAGGGTGACTGAGTGGGACACAAGGGGGACAATCAGGAGAGTCTCATTTCCTGGCGCGGGTCTTGGCAAGTGTCTCTGGCTTCAGTCTGGATGGCAGCGAACGATTGTGGGGTGGTTCACCTTCTGCAGGGGGAGGGATGCTGGTGGCCTCTAAGTCCCGTGGCGGGGCCTCCTGGCCACTAGCAGCAGCGGAAGTGGAAGGCTGTTCAGATTTTTGGCTAGTGCAGGGGGCCTGCTGGTGTGAGACTGCCTCCCTCATAATGCTATGGAGATCAGGGTGTTGTTGATGTACTGCAAGTATTCCCTGACCCCTTGGTACTGTCCCTCCTGCAGCCGCCTGTTCTCCTGCACATTGTCTAGAAGCTGGCCCATTGTGTCCTGGAGGGTCGGTTCCCTACTCCTGTCCTCCCCTTGGCGCATAGCAATCCTACCAGTTCCCCTGTTGGCCTGTGCCTCTGTCCCCTGAACTGTTTCCCCACTGCCACTGACCCCAGGTCTCTGATTGTCTTGTGTACGAGGTGTGGGCTGGGGTCCCTGTAGAGGTGGACACACTGCTGATTGGCGTGTCTAGGGGACAGAGGTTTGAGTGCGCTGGGTGGGTGCTGTGGTGTTGGTTCCTGATGGGGGAGGCTCTGTGGTGGTCTGTCACTGGGCTTGGGTAACCGGCTGTCCAGTGGTCCCTGATGGGCCAGGTAGATCGTCCAGATCCTGAAGACCAGAGTTACTGTCATCACTGTGGGCCTCTTCTGTTGGGGAACTCCTCTCCAGTGACATTGGCTGGGGTACCTCTGGGGATTTAAATGATGTATTATGCTTCATGTGTGAGACATATTGTATATCCCTTGCTTCCCCTCTATGGTTGGTGTTGCCCCGCCAGCTTTTACTTGTGCATGTTGGTGTATGGTGGGATTGTTAGTTTCCCTATGCTGTGCATGCTTTAGTGATGAGTATCCATGCAGGGCTGTGAGAGGTGTCCATGCATTGGTACGGAATGCAGGGCTTGGCATTGGGACCAGTGAGATGTGATGGATGGTGGAGTGTGTGGGATGGAGTGGAGTGATGTGAGTGAGGGTGAGGGTATGTGATGGCATGCAGGTATGGGTGGTGATAATTGTTGAAAGTTGACTTACCAGAGTCCAGTCCTCCTCCGAGTCCGGCCAGGCCCTCAGAATGCAGTATTGCCAAGGCTTGCTCCTCCCATACTATGAGTTGTGGTAGAGGAGGTGGGGGTCCACCGCCAGTCCTCTGGATAGTGAGCTGGTGTCTTTCTGCAATGGAACGTACCTTCCCCTGTAGGTTGTTCCACCTCTTCCTGATGTCGTCCTTTGTTCTGGGGTGCTGTCCCACGGCATTGACCCTGTCCACAATTCTCCGCCATACCTCCATCTTCCTGGCTATTGATATTTGCTGCACCTGTGCTCCAAACAGCTGTGGCTCTACCCTGATGATTTCCTCCACCAAGACCCTTAACTCCTCCTCAGTGAAACAGGGTTGCCTTTGTGGTGCCATGGGTATTATGATGTGTGTTGGTGAGGGTGTGTTGGGTAACGTGTTGGGGTGTGTGAAGTGGGGTGCGTAAGGGATGTATGGGTGTGTGTGGTGTGTGTGTCTAGTTGTGACACTGGACTTGGTGTCAGTCTGGTGGCAATGATTTGTATTCATAAAGTGTTGTGGGTAATGTGAGTGTATGTTTTATAGTGGTGTGGGTGTGAGGGTGCGGTGTGTGTATGGGTGCCAGGTGTGTGTTGTTTGAATTGTCCAGTGTGGTGGTGTTTTGTCTATGGGTGTCCATTCTGAGCGCGGTGGTATGTACCGCCAATGGTTTACCACTGTTGAATGTCCACCACTTTGATTCGTGGGTCATAATGTGATGGCCGTTGTTCTGTTGGTGTAACAGTGTGAGTTTTGAAACTGCCAGTTTAGCACTGACCTTTGGTCTGGCGGATTTGTGTCTATGGCTGTATTCTGTTGGACTGGTGTGTATGTCTTATGTTGAACGGAAATCCGCGGCCGAGTCGGTAAGTTGGTGGCTGTCAGCGTGGGGATAAGTGGGATTTACTGCCAGAGTCATTATGAGGGCCTGAATCTACAGATTGAGGGGGACAAAGAGTGTAATATTAAAGTCATCTTCTGAAGAAGATTATCAATAAATTATGATATTTTATTGGCAGAAAAAGATTGGCCACCTAAATTTATCTTCCTTCTCCCACAAGGGGAAGATGTAATTTTGCCTTCTTTCTCAGTCCTAATTTCAGATCCATTAAAAGAAGCATACTCTACCGACTAGGTATTGGCGCAAGTGCCAGCATTGTACCACAGCCATGTGGGGTGGGATAGAGATTTCCGTACAACGTTATTCCTATAAGATCTACACCACAAATCCAACCTCAATCCCCAATTAAATATGAAGGTAAAGCACCAGTGAGAGAAATTTTCACACAACTTGAGTACCAAGAAGTCATCAAACCCTGCATCTCTGCAATGAATCACCCTTTATTTACCATAGCTAAACCTTACTGGTCAGATAGAAAAGTGTTAGATTATAGACAATTAAACTGTCACACATGCACATTTGCAATACAAAACGCACATAGCACAACACTTATTAACAACATAGTGCATAAAAAATACAAAAGAACCTTGGACGATTCAAATGTTTGTATCTGCCAAATTCTAGCACCTGAAAGCTGGGTCTTAAGCACCTTGACAGTGCTTGACTCTCAAAGGAAATTTTGCTGTTTGCCAAAAGGGTAAAAGAGCAGTCCTGAATTGTTCTCTGTGTGTGTGATTTCAATATTACATGATATTGGTTCTTAGGCATTGCGTTATGTGGATGAAATGTATCTCACAGACAATGACCTCAATGTACACTTAGCCTGGGTGGATGGCATTGTTTTAGGATTTGCTGCCCAAGGCTATGTATTTAACCTAAAAAAAAAAAATTGCTTCTCTTGGTGTCCTATGTTTAGCATAAGCTATAGTCATTACTGTTTTTTTTTTTACTTTGGCAGATCTTACTTTCCTGAATATGCGCAGTGCATAAAACCTTCTTACAACTTGATCTGTCCAGATTTCTCAAGCAAACATTGGACATCAGAACAAACACACATTTTTAGAGCATTGCAACAAGGCATGCTTTCAAGCAAAACACTTACATGTGACACCAAAACAAACTTGGTCATCAGAGTAATTCCTGGTGCCATCCTGGTGCCTATGTCACATTTAGGCCCATATTTATACTTTTTGACGCAAACCAGCACCGGCGCTGGTTTGCGCCAAAACATTTACCGCCGGCTAACGCCATTCCAACACACCAGGCGGGCGCCTTATTTATGGATTGACGTTAGCCGGCACTGCGGGCTGGTCAGAGTAAAAAAAAATTACTCTAACCAGGCAGCGCCGGCGTATGGAAAAATGGGGGTTGTGAGTCAAAAAAGGGTGCAAGTCAGGTTAGAGTAAAAAATCATGGCTCTAACCGGACTTGTGCCATTTTTGACACACAACCACCACTGAAATGACTCCTGTCTTAGCAAAGACAGGAGTCATGACCCCTTGCCCAATGGCCATGCCCAGGGGACTTCTGTCCCCTGGCCATGGCCATTGGGCACAGTGGCATGTAAAGGGGCCCAAGTTAGGCCCCCCTATGCCACTTTAGAAAATAAAAAAAATTATACTTACCTCTACTTAACTGTACTTACCTGGGATGGGTCCCCCCATTCATGGGTGCCCTCCAGGGGTGGGCAAGGGTGGCAGGGGGTGTCCCTGGGGGCAGGGAATGGCACCTGTGGACTAAATGAGCCCACAGGTCCCTTAACGCCTGCCCTCACCCAGGCGTTAAAAAACGGCGCACATCTGGCTGGGCGGTGTTTTTTAAGGCCCGTCCCATCCTGTACGTCAAAATGACGTGGGAGTATAAATAAGGCGCACAGGCCTTAAAGTCATTTTTTAGAGGGGAACGCCTACCTTGCATGTCATTAATGCAAGGCGATTTCCCGCCTCCAGAAAATGACGCACACAGAGGAATTTTGACGTTCGCAGGGCCGGTGTCATAGTATAAATATGGTGTAAGGTTTGTGCTGAATTTGCCTCAAATTTTTTACGCAAATTTGGCGCAAACAGAGTATAAATATGACCCTTAATGAGGGTGATATGGTACCCAAAGCATACAAATCACATTTGTACACCGATGCAGAACAATGTTTTGCACCAACAGAAAAAATACTGACTGCTAACCAGAATGCTGTCATTAAGGAGAGACCATTTACCCAGGGGAAATACATAATTGTCATTACTCTAATACCAGCCCTTGAGGCTGTCACCAAGGCTAGGACCCCGAACGCAAAAGCATTACATCCATGTTGGATTAAATGGGTGACTTCTCTGATTGCCACTAATATTATGTTTTTGACTTAAAGACTTCAGACCCCATAATGCCTCCAATATGAACCTGAGTACCCCATGTCCACTAAGATCTTGCCTCTTGATCAATATCTAATCATCATTTAGACTGATGGTTCAGCATAACTAGCTGTAGGTACCAAACATCAATACTCCACTGCTTGCGCGGCTGTCAGTGGTGTAAAGAGAGATGGTAAATTCTGTAGTGAATCCTAGTTTGTTTTTAATGGGATAACAGGAGCTAGCTTAGCCTCTGGCTTGCAGACTCGTGCCCCCGTCACCTAGTGACTTTTAACCTACTTAGCTTGCTCTGGCTTAGCCCATTTAATTCTTCTATGATGGATGCCTTGTTTTTAGTTAGGCCACTTGTTATGAGTTACATTATCAGTGTCACAACGCTAAGGCGTCAAGATCAAGCACCAAAGACAAACAAACAGTAGGTGTTCACACTTAGGGATTTTCCCTCTCTATACTTTCGAGGGATTGTTTATATTAATTGCCATTCCAAGCATGTCTGTTATCTATTGTTTGGGAACACACCTACGTCAGGGGTCCTTGTAGATCTGTATAAATACATCACACTTTAGACAGTTAATCAGAGGGATTCCGACCAGAGGGCATGGCCACCATCGCTGATATCAATGCTGCAGTCATCTTGACGCTGACCCAGTCTTCGTGTCCCTGCGGAGTCTGAGATAGAGACCTTATTCCAAGGTAACGAGGATTGGGGGCTCCTCTCATGGACATGGCATTGGCAGATTAGGTTTAGCAAACCCAGCTCTCCTTTAGGTAGGAGGTTAGGCCTTTTCACATTAGGGTATTAGGACATAGTACATCTCATATGTCTTTCCTATGCATTGCAAGATGTTGGGGGTCTTTGTAATAATGACTCTCTTTTTCATAATTCTGTTTCTTGCATTATTCATTATCCTAATCATTGCAGCCCATGCAACGTATCGCAAATTGCAGTTACGTTGAATAAAAACTATTGAAACTTTACTGCATCTTTGTCATTGCCTGTGTTTGTATGATATCTGTGAGAAAGGGGTAATCTCTGTTTAACCACAACACTCCCTGAGATGTCTTATTCTCGAGTCCATGCGTAAAGGCTGCCACAAATCACCTTTTACTATTGTGTTTCTGGTGAGGTGCTGCTAGTGGGCCGGTAAGGTTGGGACAACAGTTGCGACTTGTTGTGGGAAAGACGTAGTCGCCTACAAACAAAAGAACTGTCATCCTTTAACCAGCAGTCTTGCCCAGAGCAAGAGTCAAAACTACGACAATTCCACCCTCAACATACCTACATGCAGACCCTAAGGGACTGCACAGCACAACCTGCAGAGCTTAAGGCTCTAATTTTGGCAGTGGAACACAATGATCGGTACTTTCTACTTTGACTGTGTGTGATTCATACTACTGTATTCAGTCCTTCAATGAATACTTACACTACTGGTGCCTAAATGGGTTCAGGAATTTTAAAGGGAACACCATCAAACATAAATTCTTGTGGGGGAGGGTAGCAGATCTTAAAGGCTGGCTACCAAAACTTATGCAGTACATACATTGGGCCACCAACATGTAGGAATACATTTTGCAGGATATACTTTGGCTGACGAAGCAGCCAAATCTGCAGTTGCAACGGCTTCAGTAACTGTGATTACTCATTCTCATATGACACTGGATGATGAAATGCCGGCTGCTTTGAAAGCCTCAGCTGATGGTAAGCCCTTATCAAAAACATACCCTGCAAAATATTCTTACCACTTAAGAGCATTCACAACGATTCCACGGGTGGGTGATCACTTGATCCCCAACCAAGATCAGAGATCAGATTTCATTAAAGCAGTGCATAAGGGTGTGCTTCTGTCCATGCTGGTGTGACGGCTACCATCTTTCTGTTGTGAAAACACTATTGGTTGCCAGGTCTATAGAAACAAACCAAACAGTATGTCCTTTGCTGTGACATCTGCCAACAAATTAAAGGGTCCACCATCAAATGCCCACCGCAGACACTCCTCTTAGCTTCAAACAGACCACTACAATGTGTGTACCTGGACCATTGTGGTCTCTTACAACCAGATGATGAATACAAATACATCTTAGTTGAGGTAGATTCATGCTTCAGATTTCCATGGGTATGTCCACAACGATCAGTGGATGTCAGAAATGTTATTAAGGGTTTGCAAGTCTTCATTGGGGCATATCCAGTTGGAGCATTCCACTCAGACCAGTACCTGCCTTTGCCTCCAGAAGCATTCAGGGACACCTTGGCAACAATGAATGATTAACTCCATTTCTCGTCTCCATACCATCCCTAGGGAAATTTGGTAGTGGAGTAGAAGAAACAAAACTTATATCCATCCTTAACAGCGAGCGTATTAGATTCTGGTCGTAGCTGGTTTATCACCTATATGGGGTCAAGAGAACACTAAATAATCTACCCAGAAGGTCATTGGGAGAACGTACTCCTTATGAGGTTTTATGTTATGTTATGTTATAGGTTCTTGTGGAGTGCATGGCTGCCTGGATGCCCCCCAGCGCTAATATTTGGAATACCCTTGTATGTCCCAACTCTTAATGGCCCTGGCACAGTGGCAACAGAAACACTATTTGACATTAGTGAACGAGTTACTGTATTCCAGAAAATACAATTTTGTGATGAAAATTCATCTGCCTATGCCACCATCTGGGGAATGAGGGATTTGCCAACATCTATTGGCTGGATTCCTAAAGTTGGGGATCTAGTGTGTGAAAACATTTCTGTAAAAAATGAATTTGGCCCATCATCTCTAAAACAGGTTCCAGCCTGGCAATACAGGGTACCATAACTGTCATCCTACAACTGCTGCCTAATTCTAAAGAAAAATGCTTTGTTTTAATTAACAACGTCAAATTGCACCATGTGGCCGATCCTGCACAGTAGACCAAGAGGATTCCTGGGTAGTTCCATTGGCTCTCTTACTACCCCACGAGATATACCTCTTCAAGCATTCATCAATGCTTCATCACGCAACAATGTTATAATTGTTTTCCCGAGCTTGGGGAGGGCAGAGAATGAACTTTTGTTAATTCCTGTCACTACTTCACCAGCAAGAAATGTCCAAGATGTAGAGATCTACTATTCTAACCCAACACAAATGGATGACATTGTTTATTAATAACCACCAACTTTAGGAACATCTACCAGATCTGCATTGGCTCCAGTTTTTGCACAAATTGCTTCTGGTTATTTTACCAACATTGATGACTTTTCTTCAAATTCATCAGCATCTGCAAATACACCACTATCAAGAGCACGTAAGCTTTACGATTGGTTTAAAAACCGCTGGCTGGTTTAGCCACGATACTATCCATGGATACTACTGACACTGCTTGCCTTTCTGCTTTGGATTGTTTTTTTGTCATCATTTTCTTTCTGCTGATAAATAGCCACTATCTTCATGAATGCTTTGCTATTAAACTGGTGGATGAGATTTTAACACCTTACCTATCATCACATAAGGTCTGAAGAGACTTGTCCCTTGTTAACATTTCAGCTGTTCCGATTCATGATGGGATTGATTGGGAGAAAGTACTGTATGATATCTTTGACCCTACCAAAGTCATTCAAATTCCATATGTTTTGAAAGTATCTCTGAATTATATTTTTACACCAGGAGTTGTATCTGATGTCTGGGATGTAAAAACAGTCAATTGTTTGCTTTCTGGTCTTAAAACTTATACTGAATTTGAAAGTGAAGATGTTTATTTGATCACAGTGAATTATGGGAAATGTTCTGTTATCATCACTACAGGCATTATTTTCAGAACCAAGCTGGTACCCCAAGATTAGTTTGCAATTATACACAGCGGGAACATCTTCTAAATCCACCAGTGGGGAGTTCTAAAACATATGTAGACACGTTTGCATATTTTACTGGGCATGATGCTAGGAATGCTGAGTTATAATATTTCAAATTACCTCCCTCTAAAGCGAGACAAATATTGTTAACCAACACTAAATTGATTTAATCAGATTTCTTTGTCTCCCAGCTGACCATTGAAGGTTATGAGTTTTGTGAAAAAACGATTGATTGAAAGAGTGTGTTGGGGACATGTGATTGGCAAATACTGGATAACAAAGCTTTATTTGGAGTATGCCTTATTCCTTTGCTAGTGATATTTGTAAAAACAACTTGCCTTGTGTTAGCAAAAATAAAAGAGCTTGACGCTCTCAGTATTCCCACCTTTGCAAAATTTGACATTTGACAAAAGCTTTTAAATGTCACTGACAAACAGCTCAATAGTTGGGTTTACAGTGGTACATTTAACTAATCACTTTATTGTGGCCTGTGGACACAAATGGTTGAAAGAAGCGAGTTACATCATGCTTAATACTGAAAAGTTAGAGAAGTTGCCTTTTACTGTGGCAGAAATTCCATCATCAGTATGCTGAATACATGGAGTGATTATTCTGCCTATTTCAACATTTCAATTTACTTTGTGTTTAAAACATTTTCCTGAATGCACATTTGAGCACTTAGAGGGATAGTTACATCCACGAGGTGTGGAAGTTGACTTTCGATTACAAATGTTTGAACACCGAGACAGAAGTCTTGCTTAGCATAATGCAAGTCTTCTGTTAGTCATTGTGTGATTTGTAAACAGGTGTCCCTGCAGGGTACATGCACTGTGGCCATGCTGAACTTTGCTTGCTATCTGAAGGGTACTATTGTTCTTTGATTCACCCAGTTTTTCAGATACTCTTCAATGGAAGTTATTTAATGCTGAATGAAGAAAGCTGCTCTGGGATGGAACCTGGAATCACCCACGTGCTTTCAGTTTCCTAAATTGTAACTTGCTGCACTAATGTATTATTTGACCACACATAAGATGTAAAAATAGCAGAATTGTGGCTTCATATCGCTACCTCAAACATTTTGGAGAATTGGTGAGCAGGATTTGTAAGGCATCTAGTACTGCTGGGATTGTGCACTTTTTTAAGGCTATCGGTTCTGGATGTGTTAGCACTTTCCAGACCGTGTTTGGAGTTATACCTTTAGCCATTCACTCACTTTTTTCGAAAATCTTTGGTGGATTCTCAACTACTTTGGCACTAATTGGTGGTCTCCAGCTGTTGCTGTATTTGATTCTCAATGGCTGCCCCAGCTCAACAAAGTGGAGTGCTGGGGCTCTCACCAGACCACCTGTGTCATGACCGCATGATGCAGTATTTCGAAGCTTTACTGTTGGAGAAACTGGAATTGAATTGGTCACTGTCATTTAGACCAATTCTCCCTTGTGTGGAGCCAATTTTCTAATGCTATGATGATGCTTCGAATGTGCACTAAAAGTGTGTCTTGCTGTGCAGCCTGTGCCTTCTTTTGACAGAGATCTGTTAATTTTCTTGATGAGGGTTTGTTCACAGACTTGCCCATTGAGACTTTGGTTCTTATTCAATGTATCCTATGAGCCACCCCTTGTGGATGTTATGGTTCTTTCTACATCCAGCACTGTACGGAATGCTGTCTCCTCGGCCATACCTAAGGCTGAGACATCTGTACGAGTGTTCCGTGGATCTTTCATTTAATGAGCTGGTCACCTTATTGTCTGCCAAAGTGGGGTCCTTCCTGGGTTCAGTCTCCTTTGATGACATCAGAGATTTCCTGCAGGAACATGACTACTGCTGAACATGACAACTGGCATTTTTTATTTTAAAATTCAAAGTTGTACTTTTAATTTGGCTTGCCTATCGGCCTGCAATGCTTGTCAACTTCAACATTTCATCTATTCTTATGTACATTTTAGTGTGCTTTAAGTGTGATAGTTTTAGAGTGTAGCTATATCTCTTAGGTCTTGAGCCCTGCACTCTTGTCCAGACAATGGGGAGGGTGATGTGGGTTAATTGTAGAGCCTTGCTAAGGCACACGTATTTTAGCTTAGGCCTGTGGCCTGTGCCCTTTTACCCAGTTACATATTCTATTTTCATTTATTCATTTTGTTAGACCTGACAGCCTTAGGGTGGTCACCCCTAACTTTATGCCTGCCTCCCTCCACTTTGTGGACACTGTTTTTGCTGGCTTTTAGACTCTGCACACTTTACCACTGCTAACCAGTGCTAAAGTGCATATGCTCTCTCCCTTTAAACATGGTAACCTTGGATCATACCTGATTGGACTATTTAATTTACTTATAAGTCCCTAGTAATGTGCACTGTATGTGCCCAGGCCCTGTAGATTAAATTATACTAGTGGGCCTGCAGCACTGGTTGTGCCACCCACTTCAGTAGCCCCTTTACCTTGTCTCAGGCCTGCCATTGCAAGGCCTGTGTGTGCAGTTTCACTGTCACCTCGACTTGCCAAGCCTAAAACTCCCCTTTTTCTACATATAAGTCACCTCTAATGTGTGCCCTAGGTAACCCCTAGAGCAGGGTGCTGTGTGGGTAAAAGGCAGGACATGTACCTGTGTAGTTTACGTGTCCTGGTAGTGTAAAACTCCTAAATTCGTTTTACACTACTGTGAGGCCTGCTCCCTTCATAGGCTAACATTGGGGCTGCCCTCATACATTATTGAAATGGTAGCTGCTGATCTGAAAGGAGTAGGAAGGTCATATTTAGTATGGCCAGAATGGTAATACAAAATCCTGCTGACTGGTGAAGTTGGATTTAATATTACTATTCTAGAAATGCCACTTTTAGAAAGTGAGCATTTCTTTGCACTTAAATCTTTCTGTGCCTTACAATCCACGTTTGGCTGGGTTTAGTTGACAGCTCCTTGTGCATTCACTCAGACACACCCCAAACACAGGGTACTCAGCCTCACTTGCATACATCTACATTTTGAATGGGTCTTCCTGGGCTGGGAGGGGTGGAGGGCCTGCTCTGATACAAAGGACTGCCACACCCCCTACTGGGACCCTGGCAGACAGGATTGAACTGAAAGGGGACCTGGTGCACTTCTAAGACACTCTTTGAAGTCTCCCCTACTTCAAAGGCACATTTAGGTGTAAAACAGGGCCTCTGCCCTACCACATCAGACACTTGCTGGAGAAGAAACCTAAACCAGAACCTGCATCCTGCCAAGAAGAACTGCCTGGCTGCCTAAAGGACTCACCTGACTGCTTTCTGCAAAGGACTGGTGCCTTGATGTTGCCCTGCTGCCTTGCTGAACTCTTGCCTTGCTGCTGAAGTGCTCTCCAAGGGCTTGGATAGAGCTTGCCTCCTGTCCCCTGAAGTCTCAGGACCAAAAAGACTTCTCTTTTTCAACTGGACGCCTTGTGCGCCGAAAAATTAGACGCACAGCTTGCTCCGCGGTGAAAAATTCACTGCACAGTGAAAAATTCACCACACTTCGATCCGGAAAGGTGCCGATCGACGCGACACCTGCGGAACGACCGGAACTTCGACGCACGGCCTGGTCTGGGCAACGCCGCCCGACTTCAGAGAGGAAATCGACGCAACGCCTGCCGTGAGGGAGAAGATTCCACGCACAGCCCACCGGAACGACGCACAGCCGGATACCAAGCCTAGGATTCCACGCACAGACCCCGGGACATCTGGTAATCCCGCGAACCACAGAAGTAGACTGTACGCGAGCCGGAAAACGACGCACGACTTCCCTGCTTGAAAAATAATGACGCAAGTCCGTGTGTGAAGGGGTGAAACCAACGCACACACCATTTTTCCACATATCTCCTCCTCTGCGGCTCTTTGCGGAGATTTTCCGCTTTAAACCAGGTACTTTGTGCTTGAAAGAGACTTTGTTTGCTTTTTAAAGACTTAAGACACTTTATATCACTTTTCAGTGATATCTCTACAATTTCATATTGCATCTTTATTCGTTTTGGCCTACAAATATCCAGATAAATATTATATATTTTTCTAAACACTGTGTGGTGTATTTTTGTGGTGCTATATTGTGTTATTGTATGATTTATTGCACAAATACTTTACACATTGCCTTCTAAGTTAAGCCTGACTATTCAGTGCCAAGCTACCAGAGGGTGGGCACAGGATAATTTGGATTGTGTGTGACTTACCCTGACTAGAGTGAGGGTCCTTGCTTGGACAGAGGGAAACCTGACTGCCAACCAAAGACCCCATTTCTAACACATTTGAATTCATTATAGCATAGCTGGCTTTTAGTTGGGATATTTTATTTTCTCTAATCAGCTGCTATTCTGTGAAAGTGTTGTTATTGCTTTCCTTACACAACATTTCACCATGTACCTCTGCCCAAGGTTGTTTAGGCCTGTGCATGATCATCTATCTAATACTGCAGTCACAAAATTGCGCAGATAACCAAACACTTAGACACACGATCACGTCAGGCCTGTTTCTCACAACACCAACATGTATTAGTATAAAAACATCACACAGGCCAAAGAAGGTTAGAGCAGTCATTCCAGCCAGAGGATCCATTCTATGCTGTATGCCATTTCATTGCCAAGCTGCTAACCTCAGGCCTGTCTCTACAGCCAACGGAGGAGAAGGCAGGCAGACCCTTGCTTTTCAAGTATGGGGTGGGTTTTCCTTCCATGGACTAAGTACGGGCAGATAAAAGGACTACCACATCCATGCTCTCGAATAGATGCTAGGAAGTGTGGACAGGAATTCTTAGGCACAAGTTTATTCCAATATGCTGGATTGTTTGTTTTATTTTCACTCATGGCAACAGTCCTGCTTGTGCTGTTTCATCTTCCTAATAATCTCAGTTTATATATTTTATCGTAGATTGCAGCCATTTCAATAAATGCATCGAAAACTGTCCTGCATCTCTTTATCTGCCTATGTGTATAAGTGAGACCTGTGCTAATTAGAGACAATGGCAGGATCTTCTGACCACAACTTCCCTGAGGAGCCATACAGTGTCATGCATCAGGCTGCCACAACTCAGCTCTACTTTTAAGGTTCCATTGAGGTGCTGCTAGCTACCCCAAAGGGTTAGGTCATCAGCTACCAGATGGTGTGGGATTGACTCAATCCCCTACACACAGTGGTGCTGCCGCCCAGAACCAGTAGTCTTGTTCCCATGACAAGAGTCCTAAGACAGCAATCACCATGACCCAGCTGAAAATCCATACATATCTATACGTCTCATATTACCATGCTCCAGTTCCCAGGGGAACACAGAGGTGGATCAAGCTTTAGCAGTGATAGGTTCCTACCTGAGTGAGATTGAGATTTTAGAAATCAGTTGCTGAAAAGCATACCCCTCTTATGTGCAGTGCATTATTGGGGCCAGCCAGTCTTGTCAAGCAAGGTCTGGCTTGCAACACTAGATACCATTGGTCTTAATGTGCTTGAAAATGTTTTGTTATATTTCCATCTAGTCCTGAATTTGATATCTGTCATCAAGCTGCACCTTAAAGTGATTTTGTTCCAATCTAATGAGCAACAAGAAGATTATATAGTTTAGTGTACAAACTGCATTCCACAGGAAATATCACATATATTTGGTATTGCCAGAATCCAGCCCCCTGAATTAAATTTTGTCCATTTACAAAATACATCATAAAATCAATTTTGTTAAAAAAATAAAAAATCTCTACATTTGTCATTGCATGGTCAGGCTGCAATGAGATACTGGTGTGAGTTTAACTTAAATTTATAACTTAAAACATGCTAAACAGCATAGGGCCAGATTTACAAGGCCCTTGCACCCTTTAGCACCACATTTGCAACAATCTTTTTGCCGCAAAACTGATGCTAAGGGGCCACTACAATAGCACCATATTTACAAGGTGGGGTAAACTGGTTTTGCCCCACCTTATAATCCCTTTGCGCCACATCATGCATAGTATATGCATGATGTATGCAAAGGGGGCATTGCCTAGTTGGAGGGTCGCTAAAAATGGCGCATTGAAATCTAAAGGATTCTATTGTGTCATTTCTAGTGTTATTGCTTAAAGCAGGCTTTAAAATGAGGTTCCCAATTATTTCAATGGGCCTCTTAACACTATACTGAATTAGCATCACTTTTTTAACGCTAATCCAGTAAAGTGTTACAATAGCGTCAAACAAATTGACGCTATTGCCCCTAACATGCGCCATGGTGTGCCATATTAGGTGTGCCATATTGTAAATACGGCACTAACATGGTGGCATTAGGGGACGCAAGGGGACCACAAGAAAATTGACGTATCACTAGTGATGCGCCACTTTCCTTGTAAATATGGCCCATAGTTTGGAAGTGCTCTAAGAGACCAAAAGGTGCATGTATTTGGACAACATGACACCAATTTGTTGATTGAAGTTGTGGAACAGATGTGAGCAAACATCTCAACAGTGAAAGGGTTATATATTTTCTCCAGTCATTCAGTAATTATGGCATACTTTAACAGCCACCTGACTCAGACAGTCAGGGATTCTATCAGTCAGATTGGTGCTTTCATTAGCCAAAATCAGTATAGCAGAACAACCTCTACAAGGATCGACCGTTCCTGCTTTCCAGTGAAAATGTTCAAGCAGACCAACTACATAAATTCCCCTTCCCAGGCCTAAAACATACTTCCCAGGGATAAGGGGCAACTTGCACAGAGATTTGCTCCCTGTCCTTCCATTACAAATCTGGTATTGGTCAAGCTTTGGTGCACAAACTGTAACACATAGTGAATGATCATTGTCCGAGAATGGTGATGATCATAGTTGCTCATTGAAAAGAGCAGATTAACAAAAGGTGGCACTGTCTTCAAGCCATGGCAGTGTGGAATGATAGAAATTCTCTTACTGCTTCTGGTCAACAGAACTACTTACCCATGTCCTTTCTTGGCCAATCTTGGTGTCTCCGTGAAACATTTTGTATCAGTTGAACAAGGCACTAAAGTATCACTTCCTTATTGCTGTGGGTCTGTCTCAGGACTAAGAATTCTGCTTTGCATGAGCTCCCATGTAGACTAAGGGCTATACAACATACAGTCCATCTGTCAGAGTGAAGGTTCTTGGTAGTGTTCGGTTTCTTATAATAGAAATATATTCTGTTGTCAAAACTTTAAGACAATTAAAAAGAATATTCTATGTGTTTTACTGTTACCTTAATCAACTGCTTACCATGGATTTACCTATATAAAAAATAAAATCAATTACATTTTAAAGTGAGCTCATTTTAAGTTACATTCCAATTCACAGAGGCTGTCTATAAAAACGAGCATGTAGACACAGAATCTGGCATTAGGAAAAGTAACTTATAGATTTGTAACATGTTTCCTTCAATTGCAAAATACCTAAACCAGGCATTACTTGGCAACTAAAACCATTTCTTGGTTGACCTAAGAGATACATGGATATCAGTTTACCAAAATTGTGAGGGTGGTCGAAAAAACATTGTACATTATTTGACCACTAATGACATCATGCACCAATTGCATTAACACTGAAAGCCTCAAAGGTTGGAAACACTTAGGGCCATATTTATACTCTGTTTGCACCAAATTAGCATCATTTTGTTTTACTCTAATTCAGTGCAAAATTAACTCTTTATTTATACTTTGGTGCTAGACCCGTCTAGAGCCACATTTATAGAGTTAAAGTAATTTTTTAGAAGCCAGACAGGAGGCCATATTTATGGAATGGTGCAAGCTGGTGTAAAGGGAGGGCTAGCATAAAAAAGAATGACGTTAGCCAGGTGGGGCTGGCGGTATGGGAGAAGGGGGTTTTGCACCAAAAAATTACATTAGGCTGGTTAGAGTAAAAAAAGATGACTCAAACTAGCCTAGCATCATTTTCTGATGCAAAACCATCCATACCACATGACTCCTGGCTTAGAAAAGACAGGAGTCAGGCTCACCACCCCAATGGCCGGCAATGGCCGGCACAGGGGACCAGTGTCCCCTGGGCATGGCCATTGTACCCTGTGGCATGAAGGGGGCCCAGGTTGGACCCCCAATGGCACTTTATTTAAAAAAAAAATTACTTACCTTTACTTACCCAAATTACCTGGGATGGGGTCCCCTGTCCTCGGGTGTCCCTCTGGTGTGGGTGGGGGTGTTCCTGGGGCTTGAGGAGGGCACCTGTGGACCCATTCCATGGTGTTTAACCATGGAACTTGGTCCACAGGTCCCTTAACGCCAGGTCTGACCCAGGGGTTAAATAATGGTGCAAGCTTTGCACAATTATTGAGCCCCTCCTCCCTCCCATGCATCATTTTTGCATGGGAGGATAAATATGGGGCTATGTGGTTAGTACCATTTTTTAGATGGGAACGCCTACCTTGCATCTCATTGACGCAAGATAGGTTCACACATCTAAAAATGGTGCAAACTCCAATATTTTGACTGTCAAATTTAAATAATTGAGTTAGTTTTACGCTGAATTTGCGTAAAAAATGAAGCAAAGTCAGCATAATTGGGGTATAAATATGCCCCTTAGTTTCTTTTTTACAGAAATCCTGATGCCCTGAACAATTACTGATCTTCAAGACCAGTAGGGTCTTTTCAAATGAATCTTGATGTGTAACGATTTTTTAATGGAAAGTGGAAAGCAATCACAAAAGTTGCTGTGGTTGCTTTCATCTGTCTTTTTTCCCCAACTGACATTTCTCATAATGTCTCATCTGGAAATTCTTCCCACACACCTCAGTGAATACAAATTCCAAGAAGCTATGAATTGCTATATTAGATGTTTCATCAAATCCAGAAACGCTAGTATCTTTTTAAATTTGTTATTGCTTTGTCTGCATTTGCATCAAAAGCATAGTCCCTGAGCCCATTGTATCTACTTGTATTTTAATACAAACATTGTAAATATCTTTAATCAATATTGATGTTTACAGGGCATTCTGGGTGAAGAAAATATAATGGGATCCATGCAATTCACATTTCCATGGAGTCCTCTGTGTGTCCAGTTTTCAGAAATACATGGACTTGTTGGCAGCCAGGTCCAATCACCTTAGCTATCCACATTGCCAGTGTGGGCCAATTTGCAAGGCAAGATCTAGATGTTTCATTGTCAGATTTTAAGGCCTTTCCTGACTTAACGGATAGGTCCAGTCACACAAGTTATGTACCACTTTTATCAGGAGAATTGTGGTAATATGTAATATTAGAATATTTCTTATTAAAAATTGGATTTGTCTAAGATTTTGCCTTCCAAATGTAAGTCTGTGTGCAAGAGAGAACACATTTTACAATGATACTTTGTTAATCACATGAGAGTATTGGTAAACCCAAATTCAGAGTTATGCAAATAACCACAATTCCTAAACTCAGTATCTTAGGCACATTTAAAAAATGCATAGTTTTCCTTCATAACCATTTGTTATTCATTAGATTTTACCATATGAATTGTTGTATGGTCAGAACACAAAAAAAGCATTAGCTGCAACTCAATTCTATGCCACGGGCTAGGACCATCATTCCTGTTTGAAATTGCATTGTTTGTTGAGTTGGGGTGTTAACCCTGCTCAAGAATCAGCCACAATCCTTGCTAGGGTGAACCATTGACTTCACTAAATTAATCTGTACTCAACCGGCCTGTAGCTTGGGACAAAAGAAGTCCAGTTTCACTTAAAGGCAATGTGTGTTAGTCCTGACAGCCTTAGGGTGGTCATCCCACAACTTTTTGCCTGCCTCCCTCCATTTTCTGATGCTGTTTTTTACTGGTTTTAAGACTCTGTGCACTTTACCACTGCTGACTAGTGCTAACGTGTATGTGCTCTCTCCCCTAAACATGGTAAGATTGGTTCCCACAAAATTGTCATATTTAGTCCTTAGTAATGTGCACCAGAGGTGCCCAGGCCCTGTAAAGTAAATGCTACTAGTTGGCCAGCAGCACTGCCCCCTCGACTTGCATTTAAAACTACATGTCAAGCCTTAAACTCCCTTTTCCTACATATAAGTCACCCCTACGTTAGGCCCTAGATAACCCATAGGGCATGGTTCTATGTAGGTAAAAGGAAGGACATGTACTTATATGTTTTACATGTCCTGATAGTAAAAAACTCAACAGATTTGTTTTCCTCTACTGTGATACCTGCCCCTCTCATAGACCAGCATTAGAATTGCCCTCATATACATTTAAGTGGTAGATTCTGATCGGGAAGGAGAAAACTTGTCAAGTTTAGTATGGCCAGAATGGTAATAGGAAATCTTCCTTACCGGTGAAGTTGGATTTAATATTATAATTTTAGAAATTCCACATTTATATAGTGGGCATTTCTCTGCACTTACTGCCATCTGTGCCTTACAGCATGTCTCCAATCCACGTCTCGTCTGTGCTAGTTGACAACTCCCCTTGTGCATTCCACCCAGACAGCCATAAATACAGGACACCCAGTCACATCTGCATTCATCTGCATACTGAATGGGTCAGGAAGGAAGGGTGGAGGGGCTCTCTTACACTTCAAAGGCCAGTGGCCTGCCCTCACACAAAGTACTGACGACCCCATACAGGGATCCTGGCAGACAGGGCTGGTCTGAGAGGGGAACTTGTGCACTTCAAAACCACTCTTTGAAGTTTCCCCCCACTTCAAAGGCACTTTTGGGTGTATATATAATGGGTCTCTGACCCCACCAAATCAGACACTTCTAGATCTACACCTGGCCTCTGTCAGAGGGACTGCCTGGCTACTCAAGGGACTTATCTGGACTGCTTTGCTGAGAAGGACTGCTGCCCTTCCTTTTGCCCTGCTGCCTACTGGCCTCTGACTCTGCTGGAGGGACTCTGATTTCCCCACAATTGCTCTCCAATTGCCTCCTGTTCTTAAGTCTCAGGGCCACAAATAATTCACCTCGGAGAAGAAAATCTCTGTGTGTTGGAAAATTGACGCAACGCCTACAGAAACTGATACCGCCCCTGTCTCGCAGTGAAACAATCACTGCATCACCCACTAGATCAAAGCACTTTGCCCCCTCCTTCTACGAGTCAAGGATTTTCAACGCATCGTCCTTGGACATCCAAACATCTCCGCATCGCAGTGAGGAACCAAGGCTGCGCTCCTGGAAATCGACGCATCACCTTTCAGCGCTGAAATAAATGACACATCATCTGTGTTGCGGCAGAAAATCCAATCCAGTGCCTTATTTTTCAACGCATCTCCTCCTCTGCAGCCTCCGTGGGTCATTATTTTATGCATTCCAGGTACTGTGTGTTACAGGATATAACCACTGATTCTTAAGGATTGAGGCTCATTTAAACCTTTAAAAAGTGATATCTCAACTTACGCATATTGGATTTTTGTCATTTTGATCTTATTTTAGTCAGATAAATATTATCTATTTTTCTAAAGTGGTGTGGAGTACTTTTTGTGGTATTTTTACTGTGTTACTGTATGAGTTATTGCACAAATACTTTACACACCGCCTTCTAAGTTAAACCTGCCTGCTCTGTGCCAAGCTACCAGAGGGTGAACACAGAATAATTTGGATTGTGTTGTGACTTACCTGGTCTAGGATTGTGATCCCTACTTGGACAGGGTGCATAACTCTGCTAAGTAGAGACCTCAATTTCTAACAAAATATGTAAAGTATGTAAAGTATTTATGCAGACCACAAACAGCAATAAAGTTAATACACAACCCAAGAAAAATCCCTCACCAATTTAAAAAAATAGAGTAAATTTAAATAAATGATTTGACACAAAATGAAAAATACAAAAATATAATCAGTAGAACCATAGTTATACATTTTTTAAGTTACAGTTAAATTTAACGCCTAAAATCAAAGAACCAACCGCAGACATCTAGTCACCAAGACAAGGTCAAAGTAAAAAAAGCTGTCTGACTAATGGAGCGTGGGTCAGATACAAGAAGTGAATTGGGCCTGGTGGTCCTTTACCTTCTGACTTAGGTGAAATTTTGTTAATAAATGTCTAAATAGGTAAAGTTGAGCGGGGCAAAGATGCAGGCAGGATCTGAGGAAGAGGCGTTGTTGTCAGGTAGCCACTGGACAAAGTCACAGGGAAGATTTCTACGTTCAGACTTACTACTTTTTTTGGAAGTTGAAAATCTCCAGTGGGAAAAGCTGTAAACATTAGCCTATGAGTGCTCCACAAGGCAGATACTCCTTCTGTGATGGACCACTGAACAATATTTGCTGCTGAGGAGAAGAATTTAGCAGGAGCTGCCGCAAAGTGAGGTTGACTGGCAATGCATCTTGAGCGTATTGACGAGCAGATAGATCTCAACTCGGTTCGCACATCACTTTTTAGCTGAACATTTTGTATGTCCCATATTTGGGATTTTGGCTATGGGGGCACCATTGGTACCTAATACAAGGGTCCAAGACTTGATGGGCACCATTGGGAGGTTCAGGACTCGCTAAAGCTGTGTCCAGGTTCAGGTTCAAGATGGTTGGAACCTTTTCTGTCTTTGAGGCTCTGATCCGAATTTTGGAAGAGGGCTCAAACAGCCGAGCGGACATCTGAGGATTCAAAGCCGGTTTCAGGCAACAGAGCAGTCCTTCCAGGTGCAGCGAGCAGTCTTCTGAAGTACACTGCAGGCCACAACAGCAGGCCCACAACACAGACGGTCCACTCTGAGTCCATCTGCTGGGTCCAGAAAATGAACTGTAGAGTAGGTGTGTGGGTCATAATTTTATACCTAATGACTTCTTTGAAGTAGAAGACGTTTCTAAAGATTTCCCTTTGAACTGCTTGAAGTTTCCTGCCTTTCCTGCCCTGGCTCCAGCTTCACTACAGGAACAACGAGGTAATGTGAAGTCCTTTGTGTTAAGGCAGGACACAGCAGATTGATTTGCAATGGGGCTGTGCCCAGCTCTGCCTCCCATCCTGCAAATGATTGGCCATCCAGGCAAACCTAAGCCCCCTATTTGGTGTGGCTGTTCGGGTGAAATACGCAAAGTCCTTCTTCCAACTACACCCAGTCATGTGACCCAGGAACAGGCTGCAGGCACAGAATAACTAGGGCAGGAAAATGCCAAGTTTCTAAAACTGGCATTTTCAAAATTGTGACTTAAATTCTGACTTTACCATTGAAGAGTATTTTTAATTGCAATTTCTTAGTTACCAAATATGAATTACCTATCTGCTCCTAATCAAACATTACCACTTATTAAATGTATTATGCAACCAATGTTATCCTATGGAAGAGGTAGGCTTCATTGTAGTGAAAAACTAATTTAGGGCTTTTTCACTACCAGGACATGTAAAACTTTAAACTACATGCCAGCCTTTTAATTACATGCACCCTGCCCTGTGAGCTGTTTTGGGCATTCATTGGGAGTGGCTTAAATGTAATAAAAGGAGAGTTTAAGGCTTGACAAGGGGATTATTTTGCTAAGTCGAATATGACAGTTTAAAACTGCTAGAAAGCTGCAATGTCAGGCTGTGGCGTGTTTCAAGGGGCTACTTAAGTAGGTGGCACAATGAGTGCTGAAGGCCACCTAGTAGCTTTTAATTTACCAGCCCTAGGTATGTGGTATACCACTAAACTAGGGGCTAATGAATAAATTAAATATACCAATCAAGAGTAAGCCAATTTTACCATGTTTTAGGGATTGAGCACCAGCAATTTAGCACTGATTAGAGGTGCTGGACCACTAACAAACATGTTTTATCCCTGCAACCAAACAGGCCTGATAGATGTAATGGTATATCACTCTGTTTATCACAATCAGGGCAAAAAAAAATACAGACAAATGTTAGCATCTATTTCTGTTTTTCCTTCTTAATTTCCTTCTTTTTTTTAAATCAGTGATTAGTTTATTTAGGAAACCCATGAGTCATCTACACAAAATGACCCCATGCTTAACTTCAAGTTTTGTCTAGTGTTAGCCTTATGTTGCTACTGTTTTGTAAAAAAATGCAAATCCTTTGTTGCACAGCACTTTTTCAGCAATTAAAAAATATACATATTGTGCAGTATTTTGACTATTTGAGGGAAATCAACAATCCCTGGATACCTTTCAAATTCACCAGAATGTGGGGAGAAAAGAATGCCCACGTGGCCTGGCTACCTTTATTGAAAAAAGGTACTGCAGACATGAAAAAAAGGCTCTTCATCTTGAGAAGGCTCAGCATTTGAAAGTGTTAAAATCATGTTTATCTTGTGTCATTCATGTAGTTTATTATTGGTTCAAATAGAAAGACCTGATACATATTGAATAATAAAGGAGGAAATGGAGAATCCTGAAAGCCCCACAGAGGCTCGTAGTTGGTATGGACAAGAAAGAGCCTAACTTGATTAAATGCAGACTATTAAAAGAAAGGAGCAGAAACATGCGGTGGTGGCTGTGCTTCTTTTTACATGGCACTGTGGTCAACCATTCAAGGAGAAAAGCGTGGTAAATGGTGTGGAAAGCAGCTGATACATCCAAGATCAAGAACGTGCCAAGTCCCCTGTCTGGCTGAATCTAGGACCTTATTCACCAGCTCTAACAATTCCTTCTCTTCCCATTTCATGTTTGAAATCCAAATGAGTGTGAATAACACCCAAGCGTATGACCATAAAAGCAACTGTAGTTGTGTTTCCACCAGTCTTCCCATGATTTTTGTGTTAAGTACAGGAAACCCATAAATGGATTTGTACTTTTAAGTACTGGTAGGGTCCAATGACTTTCTTTTCAGCACAGAAGTCACAACCTCGTTTTAAAACAACCACTCCTCAAAAATATTTATTTATCCATCGGTTCAATAGATTTGCTACTGCCTCCAAGGAAACTAGAGGCTTGATTTAGGTCTTGGTGGAGGGAATACTCCATCACAAACGTGATGGATATCCAGTCTGCCGTATTATGTTTGCCATAGGAGATAATGGGACCCTAATATGGTGAAAGAGTACTTCCCTCCACCAAAACATCACTCAGGCAATAGCTCTAGAAAAATGAAAGTGGTAGGGATACTTTGGGACAAAGGATTGGGGGTACCAAAATGGGGAATTTCCATTCAGCAGTCCTGCCTTTCGCCCTATTCCACTGGTAGAGGACTGAGCTAAATCAAATACAGAAAAAATAGAAGAATCTGTAGCAGGTCGAATTTCTTAAAGTGGCATTCCTGTGAACGATGTCACAATATGTGTTGTCTAACATTACTGCTACCTAGAGTCAAGCCTTAGACGTTGAGGTTATAGAGAAATCTCAGCAGCTAGTGATTCACTCACTGAACTATCTAATTAGCTTTTTAGTTCAGAGCCATATTGCCTCAAAATACATTTTAACTTGTATTTGGGCAGGGAAGAGATATGGTCAAGTTGCTAAGCTGCCAACTGCAGGTGAAGGGAAGGAGCTGATGTGGCCTATTCACAAAGTGTTAGAAATTGAGGCCCTCATTCTAACTGCCGCCGCCCGCCATGCGGTAACCGCCATATGGCCGCCCCGCGGTCAAAAGACCGCTGGGGCCATTTCAACTTTCCCGCTGGGCCGGCGGGCGCTAGCCAAGTTAGCGCCCGCCGGCCCAGCGGGAAAGGGGCCTGCAACACTGAAGCCGGCTCCGAATGGAGCCGGCGGTGTTGCAGGTGTGCGACGGGTGCAGTAGCACCCGTCGCGCTTTTCACTGTCTGCTAGGCAGACAGTATAAAGCAGGCTGGGGCCCTGTTAGGGGGCCCCTGCACTGCCCATGCCACTGGCATGGGCAGTGCAGGGGCCCCCAGGGTCCCCAGGACACCCGTTCCTGCCATCCTGTTCCTGGCGGTAAAAACCGCCAGAAACAGGGTGGTGGGAAGTGGGTCAGAATCCCCATGGCGGCGCTGCTTGCAGCGCCGCCATGGCGGATTTGGGCAACTGGGGAAATCCGGTGGGAAACGGCCAGACCCGGTTTTCTGACCGCGGCTTTACCACCGCGGTCAGAATGGCCCAGGAAGCACCGGCAGCCTGTTGGCGGTGCTTCCGTCATCCGCGACCCTGGCGGTTTTTACCGCCAGGGTCGGAATGACCCCCTGAGTCTCTAGTTAGCAGAGGTATTCACCTTTGTCCAAATAGGTACCACAATCCTAGTCAGGGTAAATCACACACAATCCAATGTATCCTGTGCCCACCCTCTGGTAGCTTGGCACTGAGCAGTCAAGCTTAACTTAGAAAGCAATGTGTAAAGTACTTGTGAAATAAATCACCCAGAAACACAGTGAAAACACTATAAAATACACCACACAGGTTTAGAAAAAATATAAGACATTTATCTGGTTAAATTAAGGTCAAAACGATAAAGATTCAATAAGCACAAGTTCAGATATCACTTTTGTGAGATTAAAAAGAGTCTTAAATTTTAGAAATCAACAGTTGTCTCTTGACTTCACAAAGTACCTGGTTTGCGTAAAAAATAACACTCACGGAGACCGCAGAGAAGGCGATACATGGAAAAATAGCATGTGCGTTGGAATGTCCGGTGCCGCACGGACGTTCCGTTGTTTCTTTCCATGCTGCATGGGGCTCTGTGTTGAATTCCGGCATGCAGTCTTGGTTCCTCGCGGCGATGTGGGGATCTTTTTGATGTCTTTGGACGATGGGTGGAAATCCGACAAATTTTCTGTTGCAAGGCAGGCACTGTGTCGATTCTTCACTAGGGAAGTCAGGCTGCATCATTCCGGTTCAGCTGTGCATCGATATAGTAGGGCTGTGCATTGAATTTCCGGCCGCAAGGCAGGTGCTTTGTTGGTTCTTCATTTGGGAAGTTAGGCTGCATCATTCCGGCTTGGCTGTGTGGCAATTTTCTCATTGCAAGACAGACTGTGCATCGTTTCCGGCAGGCTGTGCATTGATTTTTGGCACACAAAGAGTTCCTTGAAGATATGAAGTGTTTTTGACCCTGAGACTCCAGAATACAGGAGGCAAGCTCAATCAAGGCCCTTGGAGAGCAGTTGTCAGCAAAGTCAGAGGGCAGCAGGGCAGCAGTCCTTCTCAGCAAAGCAGTCCAAATGAGTCCTTTGGGCAGCCAGGTAGTTCCTCTTGACAGGTTGCAGGGTCAGGTCCAGAAGAGTTGGTAGGGTCAGAGACCCAGTTTACATACCCAAAATGCCTTTGGGGGAGACTTGAAAGAGTGGTTTCAAAGTGCACAAGGTCCCCTTTCAGTACAGGTCTGTCTGCCAGAGTCCCAGTAGGGGGTTTGGCAGTCCATTGTGTAAGGGCAGGCCACTAGCCTTTGAAATGTAAGTGTCAGGCCCTTCACCCTCCCAGCCCAGGAAGACCCATTCAGTATGCAGATGAGTTCAGGTGTGACTGAGTATCCTGTGTTTGTGGTTGTCTGGGTGAAATGCACGAGGGAGCACTTTTAAATGCCACGTCAATGTGGCAGTGAAACTGCACACACAGCCCTTACAATGGCAGGCCTGAGACACGGTGAAGGGGCTACTTATGTGAGTGGCACAACCAGTGTTGCAGGCCCACTAGTAGCATTCAATTTACAGGCCCTGGGCACATGTAGTGCATTTTACTAGGGTCTTACAAGTAAATCAAATATGAGAATTAGGAATGAACCAATGTTACCATATTTAAGGGAGAGAGCATATGCACTTTATCACTGGTTAGCAGTGGTAAAGTGTGCAGAGTCCTAAAACCAGCAAAAACAGTGTCAGAAAAATGGAAGGAGATAGGCAAAAAGTTGGGGATGAGCACCCTAAGTCTAACACAAAGGTACATTTTCATTGGAATAAATGTACACATGAAGAAACTTTACTACTTTAATGTAAAGTTACTACAGTGTAGTTTTAAATTTGCGAGTGTAATGTTACTACAAGTACCCTTTCACAAGGAGGAAGCGGTGGTAGGGTGGGGTCAGAGATCTCCCTTGTTAATGTAATGGGAAGTTGTAAAATGTTTATTAAACTTAAAAAAGCACCAAAAATGGTTATGTAACATATTAATGTAAATTGATTTTACATGTTTGGGTATAGAAGGAAATTATTTTTTATTTATTTACAAAAAAATGCCTACCTAAAGTAAAATGTTTACATTAACTCATTGTTTACTGACAACCACTAACTAAACATTAACATGGAGCTGGGGAAAAATATGGTGTCTTGAGGCTGAGCTGCTCCTGTAGCCATTCATGACATTAATAATGGTCGGTGCCTACTCCTTCTTTCTTTAATAAACACTTCCTGATAATGCAATGTGAAGTGAGTCAGGTGTCCCTGAATATTCTGAATATTTCAAATATCCTGGTTATTACTCAAAGTAAGTTACACAGAAGACAGAAGACAGAAGATTGAGGTTACGGGGACACCTTCCTCTTGGCATAATGAAGGCAACAAGGCTTCTAAAAGGGCGGGCCACCAGCAGAAGGAGTCCGTGCCCAGCCTGCCCCAGCATAGAGGCGCTGTTATGACCATTGCAGCCCTGCCAAGTACCACACATCAGGCATTAGAATAACGCATTTTAATTTAGTGGTCCGCATGACCGCATTAAAATGCATTATCATCCATTTTCACCAACGCCTTCACCATCTGCACATGCTGAGCCTGGCCAGGGTGATCTATGTAGTTTTATTCCAAGACGCTCACTGTGCCAAGGCCACTCTGTACTGCTCTGGGGGCATATTTATACTTGTATTGCGTTGAATCTGTGTCATTTTTTTACGCAAATTCGGTGCAAAACTAACTCCATATTTATAGTTTGCCGCTAGAGACATCTAGCTCCAAATTTATGGAGTTAAAGTCATTTTTTGGACGTGGAAACCTACCTTGTGTTAATGAGATGCAAGGTAGGCGTTCCCGTGCAAAAAATTACTCTATGGCCCTAGCGCCATATTTATCCCCCCATGCTAAAATCACGCACGGGGGAGGGATCAAATAATGGTGCAAAGCTTGCTTTGCCCCATTATTTAATGCTTGGGTCAAGGCAGGCATTAGGGGACTTGTTGGCCTATTTCCATGGTGGAACACCATGGAATAAGCTAACAGGTGCCCTCCCCAGGCCCCAGGGACACCTAAGACAGGAGTCATGTGGTATTGATAATTTTGTGTCAGAATATGGCTCTAGGCAGGTTTGAGTCATTTTTTTTAACTCTAACCTGCCTAACGTCAATATTTTGGTGCAAAACCCCCTTCTCCCATACCACCACCCCTACCCGGCTAACATTATTATTTTTTATGCTAGCCCACCCTTTGCACCGGGTTGTGACCATTCCATAAATATGGTGCCCGGCTGGTGCTCAGGAATGGTGTAAGCCGGTGCAAAACTTTTTGGTGCAAAACTGCGTTAGTGCAGTTTTGCACCAAAAAGTATATGCCTCTCGATGTCTAAAGCAGCAGGTAGTTACTGCAAACTGAGGCACAGCGGTTGGTTCTCACATTACAGCAGAGCTGAGTCATGTCCCAGACTCTCACTGAGACTGTGATAGAAAGTCAGTCATGGGTCAGGCAGGAGGGCTGGAGCACTTGACAGGGCCGTGGCCGGGGCTGCCTGCACAGTTGCACAGTAGTAGTCCTGCATGGTCGAGGTGCACTGTGGTAGAGAGCTGGTGGTTCTGAGGAGGAGAACATGGGGGCTGGGGCTGAGTTGTGGCTGTCTGCACAGTGACACAGACAACAGACAAGCCACGGGCACCCTAGTTCTAGACACCGTGGTGTGCAGTTCTAACAGCATGTGGGTGCCCACATGCAGTTCCTGAAATGGAAAAATAGAAGTGCAGAAACTCTGTACCAGGTTACCTGCTTATTTCTGAGAAGTGCTGGTACTCCCCAATTAAGAGTATTTCGTTTTTCTTGAGAAGAGCAAGTACTCTCTCTCTAAAATTAAAAAAAAGTGCCGGTACTACTCCGGACAGGACAGTGCCGGCCAAATAAAGCACTGCACAAGAGAAAATGAGAAGTGTCATTATCGACGCCTCAGTGATACTGGGGAATACTGCTAAGCACAACAAAAGAGAAACAACCCTACTAGTAAGAGAGGAGAAGGGAAGTGTCCCACTGGCCACAGAGTGCTGTAGCAAGCATAGACTCCAGTGCCACCCTGTTAAGTTCTGTGTTATATTGCACTATTCAATGAAATGATCGTCTTGCACTGGAGGTCATTAGTTCACTTGTACAAAGGCCTTCATGGTAATAACTTCTGAAGGCAGCAGACGTGATGTTATGTCGAATTTCTGCTAGTTACCATTTATTACCAAGAGGTGTAGGCAAAAAAGCACTGTCTTCAGCGTTTATTAGCATTAAGCCTCAATTGAAGTTTTTAGATTCAACTCTCCTTCATTCCGCATGTTATAACAGCAATATTGAACATTTCAAAGGGCATTATTGTTGGGTAACTGCTCCCAGCGTTCAAAATACACCTGGATTAAAAAACACACAAAACAACTTTGTGATCATGTGGGCTGGGCTCATTGCGCTGCTGGAGTTTGAGGAGCTTCAGGGCATGTGTAACCTTCCATTTCAGGTGCTTTGAAGTAATTTCAAGAGCTTTTTAGGGGTTATCATTGCTCAAAATGATGTCATTGTGGATATTTACCTCTTTCCACGGACTTCATTGCTTGGTTTCACTCATGAGAAGGTGTCACTCTAGGGCCCTCGTTTACAAGCCCTTTGCGCCACCACTATGTCAATTTTTTTTTTTATGCAACAGTGGGCGCTAGAAGTGCACTACACTGCTCCATATTTACAAACTGATTGGGCCTAATGCATCAGATTGTAAAGCCCTGCCTTACATTATACCTGCACCAGGTATAATGTTTGCAGGGTGGGGGTTCCCACAAGAAAAGCCATGCAGACCTGAAGCAATTAAAAACATTTCACTGCCTCACTCTGCAACTTCACTGCCTCAAATTTTTACCGCCTGATCGGAGCAGACATAAAATTGACGCAGGGCTTTTACCTATGGGAGACTCCTCACATGGCTGGAGTTACATCAGTTTAACAATGCTACTCCAGCAATGTGCGAGTTTAGCGCCAACAGATACATCAGAATGTCTCATGCATCTGTGCAAATGTGTGCCATGGACCTCTGTATTGTATATACTGTACAGTACATCTATGGGGTCATTAGAGAATGTGCGGGAAGAGCAAGACATCTGACACATTGATGGTGATGCGTCAGAATCTTGTAAATAAGGCCCTCTGTAATGTAAATAAAGGGCATCCATGGCATTGTTAGGAAATGTGTGACAATCGCAAGAAATCCTGTAAATGAGGCCCTAAGACTCACACATTCGTTCATTGATTGTCGCTCACAAGTACATGGAAGCCATTAAGATGTCACACATAAGCAATCTGAAAGCTTAACAGCTATGACTGGAAGACTATGGAATTAGCAGGGGTGACTTGAAGGACTGTCAACCTGTGCAAAATACAGGCAAAAGAGCTGAAGGCAAATGTAGCTGAATAAGTCCATTGGACTGATCCCGGACCAACAGTGAGGCTGAGACTGGTAGTGATAGTTTGACGTCTACATGCTGAGTTGCCACTTCTGCTTCCCGGTCGCCGGCTAAAAATGGCAGTGCTTGAACCAGTACTTTCTATCCTGGGGTTGATGCACGGGAGATGCTCGCATAGAGAGGAACCATAACACATTACACTAAATACACACACAAGTCAAAATATTGTACTGAATACTTCAAACATTTTGAACAATGCAAATGTTTGTGAAGTTCAAACCTCTATTACAAAGTGTGATACAATTGCAGTACTGCTCTCAGGGAATTATTCAAATATTGTTGGAGAATACGAATGAGGCTGAGAATGAGTCTGTTACCGTTGAGTCACATGTGCAGACTGCTTATGGTCATTGATATGGTAACAACAATTATTCCATTATGAATTATGTTGCTTCTACTTTTCACCACTCTACTGATGGTACAGTGGCTGAAACCTCTATTTCTGATTCTAACAGTAACCCCACAAATAGTGTTTTGAATGTGGGTGTGGACAATTTCAAACCTACAGCCCACAGCCTTGGAGATCACAAAGCTGAGTTAGTGTGACTTGGGAGGCTGCAGGAAAGACTGGCCCTGTTTTTGCAAAGGCCTTCTTTCAGACTTTAATCACAAACCAGATCTCAGCATAGGAGAAGCAGATGTCAGCACCTAGCAAAAATCTGTTTATTACAATCATAAGCAGCTACCCTCCATAAAGGCCATAGAAGCTTAAACAGACTCTACTCAGACCACAAACCCAAACATTGTGGATGTGTGGATGGCACTTCCCAAATTGGGCTGACTGGGAACATGAAAAAAAAAAGAAAGGGGAGCTGGACACCTGAGGGCAAATTTATTATAGAGTTGCTTTGCTTTTGCACCATGCAATGGAGTGCAAAAGCAAGACAACCCTTAAAATTGGATTTATGAAGCAACACAAGACCACCTTGTTTGGCCCTGCGTAGCTTGATAAATCTAGAGTAATGCAATGCAACGTGAATCATTGCATTGCATTACTCTGCCCCCAGGAGGTGTTCCATTTTGACATATTCCCAGATTTACTATAAATGGTCCATCTGTGAATATGCCATAACTGCATCTCCTCTCCAGGTGAGGTGTAACAAGGAGAAATATGTTTATTTCTCCTCATTTGTCCTCTTACCCTGTGTGCTGCATTCTGCAGCAGACAATTGAAAGAGGGAAATGCCTCAGAGAATTGTTTTGTGCAGGAAGGGGTCTCTTCCTCCACAAAGTCAATCCTGCTTACAACACAGGCACCCTTACACCAAGAGTGACTGTGTTGGTGCTAGGCAGCACATTGTGCTCAAGTGCTGGGAAAAGGCAGGAAAATGTTGTATAGTGTTAATTATGGCTCATTCCTTGCCTGTCCCTGTCACACAGCGCAGCGTAGCAAGGTGACTTGATGCGCTGCATGACTTTTTAATAAATGTGCTGTCTGGTGTTTAATGAACTCAAGACGAATAAAAGACCTTAGTACTAAAGATTTTCTGGATCAGGGCATCTAACCTATGAGTGATACTGCTTCATTGACTTGCAGTATGATTGGTAGGGTTGATGCACTTTTGGTGCCACACAGTGCAAGGCTCTCATAGCAACCAGACTATTGATACAATATGATATAATAACTTTATTGCGGCACTCAAGTACAGGGGCAATAGAAAAATATATAAACTTCATAATTCAGGATAATATACATTTATAAAATCAGATAAAAATTTTAAAGCAATCTTTAAAAACAAATAGTTTTTTAAAACCACAGTTTTTTTTAAACGTCAAAGTAAAAAAAATAATAATAATAATTCTAAACCTACCATGTACATGTGGGACAGCTAAAAAAGCATTGGCCCATGACCTAATTCCTTTAGTACTAGCTCCTAGATAAAAGTCTACACGCAATTATCCACACACAGCAAGACCAATCGCTGAAGGAAATCCTTTGTAAAATTTGCTTGAAGCCGTGCACCACAAAGGCATACTAAAGTGCAGAACCAAATCAAATTTTTAGACTAAACACTTTTAGGAAAACATTGTACATCCAACAGCCAAATTAAGTCATTAAAATTGAGGGGAGGCAGGAGTTTGTGCTCATCATGAACATAGGAGGTACTGAGCACAAATCATCCCAACACCCGTTTCTTTAAGCATCAGATCCTAAATAAGTATCTAGGCACAGCAAAAACAATAGGCTGTCGAGTGTCCATCTTCAAAATTCTTAATACTTCAACACAGCTTGTAGAGCCAATGTTTCGACACATTGGAACTATCTAGACTGATCTGAGAATCCTTTAAACAGTACAGAAATGGAGTACATGAACCTCTAATTTATTTACTTAGCTACAAGAAGGGCACACCTTATCCACTGTCTATCCCCCAAATGCACCACTTTCTTGTAAACGAGCAGATGGGGAGGGTACCACACAAGAACTGTAAATATAGCTTCCTGGCAAGGACCCGCTGGATTTCATAAAGGCAACATTCCAAATTATAAAAATCCTTAAAACCTAAAAATTGTATAGTCAGGTTATCTAGAGAGGAATACATTAGTAAATTAGATAACTTATGATCCCTATAACATTTAGGTGGTTCGGCTGTAGAGTTGATCTGGCAGGCCTCTGCTGGGTTACCCCACAGGCTAAGTTTATTCAAGCTTTTCAAAGCTTCCCTAACATACATCAGCCAGTGTAATCTACCAGCCTCAGATATCCCTAAGGACACCTCTAGGGAAGATCTATAATCAATCATCCCTGGTGCAGCCCAGATTCTCCTCCAAAAGAGTAGGGGCCTAAGGCCAATATCCTCTATTATGGGCTTCATTCCCAAATCCAATTGGAGAGGCATCAAGGGGGTAATGGCAGGAAAGCTCAGCAATTGCCTCATAAAGCTATTCTTGATATACATGAACTCTGCCAGCTGCTTATTTTCCCATAGCTCAGCCCCATACATGGGTGCTCGCACCGCTTGCATTTTATAGATCTCTAAGGCAGGACTAACTGGCTTTAAAAAAGATCCTGTATATACCTTCGAGAGCTCCCCCACAAACTGACTCAACCTCAATCTTTGCCTCTCATTGTGGGAAAGCCAAACCATGCCTTTGCTAAGTGTGATCCCTAAGCACTCAAAGGTTATAGCCCTCTCTAGCAGGATCTCATTCAAGGTGGGAATGGGGTGCGTAGTCCTTGAAGGATTGAGTATCGCTTTTAGTTTTACTCCCATTTATTTCTAAGCCCCTTTCCATTAAAAAAATACTGATACCGTCCAATATCCTTTGGATTCCCATAGAGGACTTTGGGCGTAAAAGAGTGATGCCAGCAAACATCAGTGCTGGCACCTTAACAGATGCCAACTTAGGGGTATCATTATTTATGTTGGTCAAAATATTGACCAAACCATCGACGTACAAAATAAATAAAGTAGTTGCCAGCACACAACCCTGCCGGACCCGTTTTGTACTGCGAAGGGTTCAGAGAGTTCTCCCAGTTTACCACAACATACCTGCGCAAAGTTCCCCTCATGGAGTCGCTGCAAGATGTAACACAGGTATGGGGGAACCCAATATTGACCAGAACCCACCAGAGAGTGTCCCTAGGAACCAAATCAAATGCAGAGTGTAAGTCAACAAAAATCAAATATGGACTACCGCCCTCTAGACCACAGATTTCCAGTTAAGGAGCTGTAGCCTAAAAGTGTGGTCAATAGTTGATGTACACTTGTGAAAACCTGCTTGAAAGGGGCTAAGTGCTTTCAAATTCTCCATCCAATCTTATAACCTCTCAAGCATCA
Source organism: Pleurodeles waltl (assembly GCF_031143425.1). Lineage (NCBI taxonomy): Eukaryota > Metazoa > Chordata > Amphibia > Caudata > Salamandridae > Pleurodeles > Pleurodeles waltl. The sequence goes on along the minus strand of NC_090449.1, from coordinate 681,217,408 downwards.
CGCTTAAAAATATTTTCTGCAAGACATCTATCAGGCTAATAGGCCTATGGTTGCTAGGTAATAAGGGAGAGCCTTTTTTATAAATAGGAATGATCACTGCCCCTGCCCATCAATGGGGAATTGTCACCCCATCCATATTGGCATTTAAAACAACACCTAAATATGCATCCCAAATTTCAGGGGCTGAGCAAAAAAGGTCCCCTGGAATTGTATCAATCTCGGGTGCCTTTACTGGGGCAATCAAATTGATAGCTCTCACAATTTCCTCTAGAGTGAAATTATTGTATTCCGCTGTCCCTGGCTGGGGCATCCCCCACAAGGTCTAGCTGAAGCAATATCTGTCCCCCCAATTTCTCCCCACCCCTTTCCTCAATCATATAAAGATCCAAAGTGGTCATTCCACATGTCAGCTGATATATTGTTACCAATACTGGAGCGGAACCCAGAGTACCTGATGGCTACTATGCTCCAGAATACTTTGACATTCTTATTCTTAATTGCACTATACAGAGACTCCCACTTATCTTGCTCCCACTCTGTTTCGGCACAATTGATATACGTTTATATTCAGATCTGGCAGAACAAATCAAACTGCCATCCTTAGATGTTAAGGCTTTTAAAAGAGAAAGTGTAGCTGAGCGACACTGACTACCAAACTAAGACAGGATGCTTTTCTTCCTAACCATAGGTCGGACCTCTGCAACAAATACATATTAAAGTGTGCTATTCAGCTTGATAATAATCTGCCACTTTTGCCCTTTGCCCAGGATCATCCTCAATTCTGGTAACCTCACTCAATTCTGCGATGGCTGTTCCTACAGATCTATACAGTACTTTAATAGAACCTAGGGTTTGCTCCATCTCACTCTATTTGATTATCCATTTGTTTAGTGCCAAAGTGAGTAAACCAAACATTGGATCAGGTTGACCAGCCATGGCCTTTTTAAGTGGATACATTAACTCTAGGGAAATAACATTATGATCACTATTGTGTCTAGGGAGGACCTGTCAAAGCCCAGCTCACCTGAGTTCTTGTTCAGTTCTGATGGAGGTAGAAGACAATCCGACCCCTCCCTGAAACTGCTTGTTCCAGCACACTAGTTTTTAAAACAGTGCACTAAGAACAGAAGCTCAAGGGAAGGGGGGAAGTGGATAAAATAAAAAAAAAGAGAGACAACACCGTTCTTGCGTTTCCACTGTTGAAGTGCTGCACAAATCTGCGGCCCTTTCTGACTTCTGTAGAAACTGGTGCCTAATGAAACATAAACAAAGAACAGATAAGTGCAACCTATTCCTAAATGGGTTCCTGACTATCCCTTTATTTATTAGAAATTCTCTTCTAAAAGTACCTCTTGGATCCTGGTCTCTAGTTTCCAGGTTTGGAATGTGTTACTGCTCTGGGATGTGTTTTCTATTACTGTAAAACTTTTTTTCCCATATTTCCAGAATCTTTTATAAAACAAATACTGTACTTTTACATCAAAATACAGCATGTAATTTGTGCAAGTCCTTGATTTACTGTTTGCCTTGCTGTTAATGGTTTCCACTGTTCGATTCTTAAAAGTTCCATGAGAAAAAACAATGTTTGCTTCACAAAGTTCTGCAAAATATTCTTGTAACAAAGAGTTTGAATCACAATGTTCGTGGAAGGTATTTCGTTTCAAATTGTCTATACACGAATCCAGAAATTGTTGTCAAAGTTCTTTCAGGTAATAAAAGGTTTTGCACTTACTTGTTGCTGGCAAGAGATACTGATCAGTCTAACCTTGTCTTCTTTCTCTTTTGCAGGTTACTAATAGGAGAGAGGCTGAAGCAAGGAGGAACCGGAAACCGGAAGAAGGAAGAGCCAGAAGCTGCGCCCATTGAAGTCAATGAAAGTTTGTAAAGAGCAGGAGTGCCAGCGCCGAGGGATCTGTTCTCAGGTAAGCGGGAGGTAGACGAGCACAAGCACTGGGTGAGGCTCGGGGGATGCCTTTTATAGACAGGGCTGGGTGTGGTTTGAAGGGCTGGGTGTGGTCCTCACATGCTGCACATGTTCTTGGAAGGTGTGCAGAGCTGGGTGTGGTTTGAAGAGCTGGGTGTGGTCCTCACATGCTGCACATGTTCTTGAAAGGTGTGCAGAGTTTCAGTTATTATGCAAATGAGTTGGATTAACACATGGCCTAGGGAGGAGTGTTTTAAAGAAGCCTTGGTAAAAGCAAGGCCCAATGTGTAAACAAAACAGCACATTAAACAACATACACAGAAGCCTAGGGGGGGGGAAGGTGAGATAACAAGAAAGGCTTTCAATAGTAAGTTTAAAAGGGAGCTATTACAGAACCCACTAGTGCAGTGAGAGGGGACATGCTCTTTGCTGTGTACAAACCCTAACAGTACCTTGATATCTACTACACAGAGTCATAACCATGTCTCAGTCAAAATATAATCTATCAGTGAGGTATGGCCCACATGATTAAATGTGTGAGCCCCCTAGGTATCTGACTTGGTGAGTCCCTCACATGGGCATAAAGCCAAATTTAAAGTAATCACATTAAAGTGCAGAGCCAATGGCTCAATTTTTGATAAGGGTGGATGGTTAATCCAGGAATGGTCCAAATCTTATCTTACATGCCCATCATTTCATCTTGCTCTACATCCAAGGGCTCAAATTGACAATTTAGCCCACCAGCCACCACCTTATAGCCACTCTCTGTAGTGAACAGTTTGTCTAACTGCTCGGCCACAATAGACTTAAGGCTCGCAATGACAGATCGAGAGTAAATATTACTTATGAAGAGTTATATACCAGGTGGGTTGCAACCCAAGTTAAAAGTCCCCCAGATGGCCTTCCTCGCTGACCCCCAACTGCCAGTTTACAATAAACTGCATATCCAGGTTGCCGGAACTCCTGCGCCATCCAGGTTTCTTGTACTAGGCAGATGTTAAACTGGTCTATAAAGACACCCCATTCTGGTCAGGCCAGTTTGCTTTTCCGACCAGCAACATTCCATTAAACCATGCTAGTAGTCTTTACAGACTCACTTATGGCCATCGGTTCCACCACACCAGCTGAATAATTTAGTGAGCTCTGTTGTACAACCCCCTGGATTGGCTCCTCTACCTCAGGACGACTAGCACAATTACTGTATACCCCAGGAGCAGGCTTACTCTCAACAGCTGATTCACCTCCACCAGCTTGAAGACGTTCTTGATTTGTATTGGGGGCAGCTTCATTGGGGCAATGGCACATGGCTGACCCAACAACAGCAGGATTGGGAACCATAGTATAATCACCGGGACACTTCTGAACCCCGCTCGGGAGGTGAAGCCCTGCTCTCTCCTATTCTTTATTGTTTCAGTTGACCCGGCCCCTATTTCTCATGATCGGCTCTATTACCCACAATCGACTTACTAACTAGAAGGGAGCTGGTACTTATGGGTCAGTCCACCTCCTCCAGTACTTTATGCCAGTTGGAAGTGGATACCATAAATCTCAGATTTATTAACCCCTGAGAAGGCAGAAAATTGATAAGTACACTGTTCAAAACATTATTAACCTGGAGCATAGGGTTTCCTATAGGGAAAAACCTGTAAACATATCTCAATGGAAGAGTGCAGATAGAAGAGCCTGTCTCCTGAGGTCATTGGCCACTGAATAAAAAGACTTTGAACCAGCCTTTCTAAAATTCGAGTCACCAGGCCTATTAATGGGTTCCTGCCCAATCCAACTGACTCTACAAGTCATGAGGATATTTCTGGGCAAAGCGGGGGAAAAATTCCTATTCTTATAAACCAATGCAAGCATTTGTTGAACAACTCTTGCTGAGATTCCTTTTGGCTCCCATTCAATTTAGGTACCCCTGCAAGAAATACAAGATAAGGACAGAAAGCACATGTGGAGGTAATAATTAGAGGGATCATACAACTGTCACTTATTGGGCCCAAACATATTTCCAATGGCCTATGAACTGAGTAAACACTCCCTGGAGTTTGGACCATACTCCCCTTGTCCGTGGGCGTGGCTATCAAAGTCAGTGTAACTAACAACCAGACCCTTCTGCTTCCCCTCTCCTTCTCTTTTGTACTTGAGGACTTGGTCCCATGTATCTTATCAGAATGGGTAAAATCTGTTTGAGTTCCCATTTCCTTTTCACACCCTGGCATCACAGGGACAATGTTTAAAGCAGCCCTACTTGCAGTTTCCAATTGTGTCAGACATTCTACAAAAGGCAGGAGCTCTGCTGCCACAACATCCTTTACTTGGGCCATAATGTCCCTCATTAAGACCAATTCCTACTGCAACCGGCAATCCTCTGGGATGATCCCCTCAGCCTTATAGACTTTTACACCTGCGGGACTATGCATCATCGGGCCATCACCATCCTTTCTGATGGACTTATGAGTGCATGGGGCCTTACTAGCAAGAGTCTAATCGCAAGGAAAGTACCTCAGGAGTAAGGCTAATAAATGGCAATTACTTGTCACACAGTTTCCCCCAGCACAAGCCAGCAGCAGAGAGGGATTCCAGTGATGAAAACAGTAGCCCACAGTCACTCATCCCACGGCCTTCTGAAGGGGGCTAAAGAGATGGACTGATGCAGACGGGTCTGCTCTTGGCCCGTTCCTGACCCGGGCACATGTTCAGGCCTGTCCCGCACAGCCAGGCCAACAAATGTCTTTTATGTGCTTCCGGGCTCATGTAGTGAAGGGAGGTGGCCCTCCGGCTGCATCAGCTCCTGGGAGGTGTAGTCCCGGCCCCCGCAGCCTGTGTCTCAGCATCCCGTGCTGCAGGTTCAACAAATTTCCTTTATGAGCCTCCAGGCATGTGTAGTGACAGGAGGTGGTCCTCCTGCGGCATCAGCTCATGTGTGGTGTGGTCCTGGACCCCCTGACCTATGTCACAGCATACCAGACAATTCAATCTATAAATATTCTGCAAGTTAGACCCTTCTCAATAATCTTTCTGTGATGGGAAGTAACACAACCTCAGATGCTCCGGGTATCACAGAGAATTCACAGATGGGGCAATCGAGGTTGGCCAATGGAAAAAGGCCAAAGAGTGTTGCTGATGGTATTTATTCAATCTCCAGTGCCATGGAGTCCTCACTTCTGGATAGATTTCAAATTATCTGATAGCACAGAGATAAGACCCAAGATCTTTACTCTAAGGTCAGGAATGACAATGCAAAAACCCAAAAACAATGAAATCAATTGCACAAGATCTTGGGACAATTGTAGAGCATATAAAGGAGCAAGAACAAAGAACAACTGGAAATGAAGGCGCTGTGGTTCATATACAGGAAACCATGGATGAGAAGTCTGCAATAATGAGTGAAATGCATGCAAACATTGAAGACTTAGAAAACAGATAACAAGACAACAGTTTATGGATTAGTAGGATCAAGGAAGATCGTGAAGGAAAAGATGCTAGACAACATGTTGTGAATTATTACACAAACCTTTCCAAGATCTTCCTGATTGTAACTCAGACTCAAAAATTCAGCAGGCCTGAAGGTTTCTGCTTCACCAGAAACATACAACAGAAAAATATCCGCACCCTAATTTGATCTATGTTGGTAATTTATCATACGGCAGGAGATCTATGCTAGATCTTAACCCCACACTCTTATTATAGTTGATAATGTTAAATTATTTTTCAGAAATTACTTTTAATGCTCAGTAGTCAAGCAAAGGCATTACATCAATGCAAGAGCTGATAGCCCAGGTTTTTTTACAGGAATTTGCATGGTTGAAGGCTATTTGGTGTGGTAAAACCTACCTGGGCAATAAAGATTCTGAGGCCAGAGAGCTGACAGCTCATTGGTGCAGTTGCCAAGACTGTTGGAGAGCCACATCATTCTATTTTAGGAAATTCTGAGTTACCTGTTGTTGAAACGCTAATATATTTTCAATAGTGCTTCATTGGTACTATAGGAAAGTCCTTCTTTTTTCCCCGGTCACCCCAAAACGTTTTGGACAGATACTGGTGGTTACTGACTCTTGGGTGTGCCCTGGGTACTGCTTACCAGTTCCAGGTCCAGTGCTCTGTGTAAAGTGGATATGCAAGTTAGGCTAATTATAATTGGCAAAATTATTCTACCTATAAGTCCCTAGTATATGGTAGGGCATGTATGTTAAGGGGCCCCAGCATAGGTGTGCCCCCAAAGTTGCACTGTTGAGGTGCCCAGTGTCATTTTAAAGGCAGGCCTGCCTTACTGGCTGCTTTTCAATTAAAGTTACATACAAATTTGACTTTGGAATTAAGAGTAGTTGCAAAGTCTTAAACTACCTTATTTTTACATATGTCACCCCTAAGGTGTACCCTATGTTCCCCTAGGGCTGGGTGCCATGTAACTATAAGCAAGGACTTTTTAAAAATAGTTTTATAAGCCATAGTGAGGTAAAACAGCCAAATTCGCCTTTCCTTCATTGTACTGAATGGCCTCCATAGGCTGAAATGGGGAGACTTTATTTTAATTTTAAAAGTCCCCTTAAGTAAAAGTTTAAAACTCTTTACCTGATAACGTGTTCAAGTAAAGAGATTTAACCAGTACTTGAAAAGTTGCCAACTTCAGCCCTGCAGTGTTTTCGCTGCTTTGCTCTGATTGGCCAGCCTCTGGCACTCTGGCAAGGCTGTCTTGATGCGGTGTGAAGTTGCCTGGCCTCCACACAAAGATGTGCCTGGGGGAGGAGGTCTCCCCTCAGCAGATGGGGAAACAGGAAAGGGGGAGGGATGCCAAACTGGTCTTCAAAGGTAGGGAAGGACATTTGGAGCAACCCAGCAACACCCTCACATCCTGCAAACCCCAGACAATTAAGTGCTTCCTTGATTGCATTAGGAGAGGGCAGGAGAGGGGTGTGTTTAGGATTTTTAGCTACAATAGTGGGTGGGCTCAGCCAGATGTAACCTCCAGAAATAATTTTTAGCCATGATGGATTTTTGAGGAATGTTGCTCCCTGGGATTCATTTTTGTCACACTTCGCAGGAAGTGGTCATCACAGGGGGAAGGACCCTGCACCTGATTGGAGAACCAGGACCCCCCTGCTTTTCTGCCAGGAGCAAGGATAAAACTGGCAGACCTGCACCCACACCTCAGATTCCTACAAGGAAGAACTACAGAAGAAGGACTGCCCTGCTGGACCCCTGGCCTGCACCTGGACAATGCAATCTGGAGGACTGCACCAGCTGCACACTAATGCTTCACCACAAGAAGGACTTTGCCTGGTTTCAACTGGTTCAAGAAGGGACTCCCTGTTTGCCACAAGTGAAAACCTGCTAACCAGAGTCCCCTGCACCAACTCCTGAAGAAACCAACCATCTGATTACTGTCCAATGACCAAAAAGGAGTTTGCACCAAGTGCATTCTGGGAGTTGTGGTCTGCACCCTCAAATAGAATCTTAGAGCTTCTGGAACCTTGGGGTGAGCTGTGGACCTCAAAAGAACCTTAAAGGAACATCTGAAATAAGATCCGGAAGTTTGGAGAAGTTTTGGAAAAAAAGCTCCATAAAGGGACCGACTCACCGCGGCAACTCTAGCCGGCTTGCCTCAACTGTGACCCGGCCAGACTTGCAGGTTCGTCCCGGTGAAGAAAATCTCTGAAAAAGTGACTAAGTCCGAACGTAGGAAGTTGACCTGGACCTCCCAGGCAGTCCCGAAGAGGGCTCCAGGGACATCGGATCAAGATTCAGGTTTGCCCCGGTCGAAGGATTTTCGCTTTAAAAAAATGACTAAGTCCGACGGTAAAAATCTCCATCGAGGGCTACCGCAATGCGTATCCCAAGAAAGAGTTCCAGGAGGTCAGATTTGACTGGTGGCTTGGTCCCGTTGAAGAAAAACGACTAAGTCCAAAGGTAATTTTTTGACCCATGCCTCCTGCGAGCTGTAGCTGAGCAGGGCTCCATCGCAGTTGGCCTCACACTTTGACTTTGCCCTAGTCAAGATGCGACCAGATGACCAGATTGCCGCTATTAGTTTCTAAGTGCTAAAAAGCATTAATTCTTTAAAAATTCATATCTCCGGTTCCCTTTATCCAATTTTATTCTTTTTTGTGTAATTTTAAATCTAAAATTATTCCCTATTTTGATAAATAGTTTTTTGATTTTTAAACTATTTCCTGTGTTTCATTTAATTACTTTTTTGTGATATTTGAATGTTTTATGCTTTGTCTCCTAAGTTAAGCCTTTTCGCTCTTTGCCAAGCTACCAAGGGTTGAGCTAGGTTTAATTTACTGAGACCTAACTGGACCTAAGTGGAGGTTAGTGGCCTATTTTTCTAAGTGTAGGTACTTACCTGCCCTTACCAATAACCTTAACAATAGTGGCATATTGCTAAGTGTAGGGACTTACCTGCCCTTACCAATAACCTTTTTTCAACAGTTATAAAATAAACTTTATTATAAACAAGACGGCTCCACGCAGTCCTTCCCATCGGCCAGCCACTTCAATTAACAGAGTGTGGAATTTCTCCCTGGAACCTCATCACAAGATTTTTTCTTATGAGCCCTTCAACATTCTTTAAAGAAAAAAACATCTTTATAAGATATAACACATCTCCCTTCTTTACAAACATAAACAACATTAAAAAAAAAAAAAAAAAAAAAAATATTATTATAAAAACGACAATAATGCCCACTAAACATGACACGACATAAGATAAAATAAACTATATATATATATATATATATATATATATATATATAGATAGATAGATATATAGATATATAGATATGTATATATATAAAGGGGCATATTTATACTCCGTTTGCGCCGAATTAGCGTCGTTTTTTTGGACGCAAATTCGGCGCAAAACTAACGCCATATTTATACTTTGGCGTTAGACGCGTCTAGCGCCAAAGTATGAGGAAAGAGCGTCATTTTTTTGCGTGAACGCCTTCCTTGCGTTAATGAGATGCAAGGTAGGCGTTCCCGTCTAAAAAAATGACTGCGACGCAAATGCGTCGTATTTATACTCCCGGGCAAAAATCACGCCCGGGAGTGGGCGGGGCAAAAAACCCCGCATTTGCGCGGGATTTTAGCGCCTGGGTCAGGGCAGGCGTTAAGGGACCTGTGGGCTCAAAATGAGCCCACAGCTGCCCTTCCATGCCCCCAGGGACCCCCCTGCCACCCTTGCCCACCCCAGGAGGACAACCAAGGATGGAGGGACCCACCCCAGGGACATTCAGGTAAGTTCAGGTAAGTATAATTTTTTTTTTTTTTATACTTTTTTGTGGCATAGGGGGGCCTGATTTGTGCCCCCCTACATGCCTCAATGCCCAATGACCATGCCCAGGGGACATAAGTCCCCTGGGCATGGCCATTGGGCAAGGGGGCATGACTCCTGTCTTTACTAAGACAGGAGTCATGTAAATGGCGTCTGGGCGTCGTTACAAATGGCGCAAATCGGGTGGAGGCGATTTTTTGCATCAACCTGACTTGCACCATTTTTAAGACGCCCTAGCGCCATTTTTCCCAACGCCGGCGCTGCCTGGTGTACGTGGTTTTTTTCCACGCACACCAGGCAGCGCCGGTCTGCTTGCGCCGGCTAACGCCATTCAATAAATACGGCGCCCGCATGGCGCTTCAGAATGGCGTTAGCCGGCGCAAAACTTAGCGTCAAAAAGTATAAATACGGGCCAAAATTTCTCACACAGTCGCGTAAATCAGCGCCCTCACAGCAGACAGAGACAGGGTCACGAACCCCATACATTTCTTCCTTCTGTTTCCTCCTCTCAGAAAAAACGCCTCTGTCACTCGATGTCCTATAACAAATCCAATTTATTTTGGCAAAACAAACACCCAACGCGTTTCGGGAGTCAAAGCTCCCTTGATCACGAGCAATTTAGTCCATACTTTAATTTCTCTAAATACCCTCTACCAACTCAATAAACATAAAATTCTCTCTCTGGGTGAGAAATATAGATGATATTTTTTGTATCTGGAAAGGGAGCCAGGAATCTGCCATGAAATTTGTAACAGCATTGAATGATAATTCTCTAAACTTGAAATTTAGTAGTGAAATACATCATTTGGAGTTGATATTTTTGGATGAGAAAGTAAGTGTGATTAATAACAAGTTAGAGTGCGAGCTACTTAGAAAAGACACAGCTGGGAACAGCCTACTTCATGCTATCAGTAATCACCCTAAGAATTTGATCCAAAATATTCCTTATAGGGAATTACTTAGGGCAAGGAGGAACTGTAGCCTGGATACCACTTTTGACAAAGAAGCATGTGTTATGATTAAAAGATTCAGAGAAAGAGGATACTCAGAGTAGTATAAAAAAGGCATTACAGAAAGTTAAACAAATCAAAAGGGAAGATCTATTGGTATCTAAATTTAAGACTGATAAGGAAGATGAAAGACAAATGAGATATTATCACAATATATAAAAAAAAAACAGGTGAAATAAGAAAGATGTTAAATAAATATTGGCCAGTATTGAAAACAGATGAGAATTTAGCAAAGATGATTAAGATTATCCTACATTTACTTTTAGGAGAAGTAGATCCCTAAAGGAGACATTAAGCCAATGTCTGTTTCGAGCAATGGAAAAGAAAAATCCTTTTCAGGTTTTTTTTTAATTCGTGGTAAATGTAAAGCATGTAAATGTAGTGAAAATTGTAAAGAAGTAAAATTCATAGGGAATGTAAAACCATCAAAAATTAAGAAACATGTATTGTGCCACTCGGACTATTGTGTATATGCCTTGAAATGCCCCTGTAATAAATTCTATATAGGGAGCACTATACATATGGCAAAGCAAAGAGTATTAGAACACATGAGAGCGATCAAAAATGAGGATAAGGCATATCCGGTGGCCAGACATTTTAAAGAACATCATGGTAATAATGTCAATTAATTAAAATTTGTGGTACTGGATAAAATCATTGAATACACAAGAAGGAAATGGAACATTAGAGTTAAGGAAGTTAGAATCACCTTTAATTATTGACTGTAACGATATGGAACCGGAAGGATTAAATAAGGATGAGCAATCAGCCGTACATCTGATGCATTGAAAAGCAAATGAATTAATATTGTCAGGAGATTATGCACAATGTAGTATAAAATTGGATATGTAAAAGGAATTTTAAAGGAGAGCTTTTTTTCATAATCTCATTTTAATAAGAGGTGTTTATTTTGTTTTTTTAGAAAAAAGAAGAAAAATATGAACGGTCATTGGAAATGCAGAGGAGCTACTAAATCGCATAAATAACATCTGGTGATATTGTATTCTCATGATTTTCTGCAGGATCTGAGTTTGATTATTCTGGAATATGTAATTGAATAGGAGAAAAAGTAATCACAGGATTTCCTGTTGGAATGGAGAAATTATGGTTTTCATGGTGATTCTTGAACTGGAATTGCCCACTTGGGTTAGGTTACCAGTATTTATTAGTTGGTAAGGAATAGATAGTAATGTTAAAATGATTAGTGTTGAATTAAGGGCTTGAAACTGATAGTAATTTGGAGGTTAAAAAAATTCCATAAAATGAGTAATGTGTATAGCATACCATTGTGACTATGGGCAGCATTTGAGAACATGCAGACAGGTTGTATAGAAGTGGAAACCAGGTTGGGATATAAACATTATAATGACTGACAATATATATATTAAATGTATTATAAAATATAGGATAGCAGATTACATGAGATAATTGTTGTTTTCGAAAACTAATAATAAGGGAAAAGATATGTGAAGTATAAATATGTATGCTCAACTGTAAGAAAAACATGTTTAAAGGTGGCTGCTATATTTTGAATAAGAACTGTGGACCGTTTTTTATGTTTATTGATTTGGTAGAGGGTATTTAGAGAAATGAAAGTATGGACTAAATTGCTCGTGATCAAGGGAGCTTTGACTCCAGAAACGCGTTGGGTGTTTGTTTTGCCAAAATAAATTAGATTTGCTAGAGGACATAGGTGTTTTTTCTGAGAGGAGGAAACAGAAGGAAGAAAATATATATATATATATATATATATATATATATATATATATATATATATATACACACACGAACACCCAGGAGGCTTGTGATTTCTATGAGTTCCTCAGTTCCATTGCTTTATTTCCCGGAACTGTGTATGGTTTGTTCCAATCGTCTGTTTCCACTCACTCCTTCTTTCCCACACACATTCTCTTCTTCATAAATATCTGGATTTCCCTAACTAACATTTCTATGTAAAAATGCTTTGTTATCCATTAACATATAACTACTACACCTATCTTCCTCTTTGACATTTACGGAAATTGCATCGCCATTCCATGCCACTTTCCTCAAATTCCATTTTTTCCCGTTTTCTAAAACTACGAGAATCAATGCACTTCCTGTACTTTGAAAGGACCTAAAATTTTTCTCCAATTCCCTCACTACCTGCTTGTTTTAACCTTAACATAATCTCTTTTCTGAAAAGTTCTGCACTTAGTTGCACTACCATCTATGGTAGTACTTCTACTGGCTTCGATTTCCTTATCAACTTTCAGCCCAATATCCAAAAGATTTCTCATCCATGCTGGAAAAAGTTTGGTCCCCGCTTTCCTTTCTGTCATTAATTTGAAGGGCACCTGCCCTGTTCCACCATTTTTGGTTCTATGGTATGCCCACACAGATTTGACACTGTGGACTTAATACTAATGCCATTTGTCACTGCCATCTGAATTGCACCTTTTACGATGCAGTTGGCCCTTTCAACAATACCATTTGCCTGCAGGTTGTAAAGGCTAGTATGGGAGTGTTTGACACCAGTTTTATCCAAATTATTCCTCGTTTCTTGAGATGCTAACTGTGTCCCATTATCAGTTATAATTTTATTAGGGTACCCTTCTTCTTAAAAAATTTCTTCCATAGCTCTTATCCTTGATCTGGTGGTAGTTTCAAAATATGTTCTCATTTATTGCCTGTGTGTGTACAACAAATGCTTAACACTACCCTCTGATAAGCCTACTCCTCGACCACGCTACCACAAAATAGAGCATTAGTATTATCCTCATCGCCGGCCACACCCTTGACCCACTCTTCACTTCAAGCAACCACATCTCTTTCAGCCACACCTCCGAACTCCACTGGACCGACCATCACTGCGTCCATTTCTCCTTCAAGAAAAACACCGAACACCACCGCACCCCTCTGCCGGCCCACCGCCACTGGGGAAAAGTCACCGAAGACCAACTCACCAACACCCTCGCCAAAAACCCACCACCCGACCCGGACTCCGCCGCCATCAACCTCCAACAATGGATCCTCAACTGCGCCAACATCCTAGCCCCACTCAAGAGACCCACCGCCAACCAAGAAAAGAAAAAACCAGCCTGGTTCACAGACGAACTAACCACCTCCAAACGCACCTGCCAGAAACTCAAGAAAAAATGGATCCTCGAGCGCACACCCCAGAACCTTGCTACCCTCAAGGAAGCCAATCGTAAACACCACCAACTGATCCGGCTCGCCAAGCGCTCCCACTTCACAGAACGCCTTAACAACAACGCTCACGACTGCAAGGAACTCTTCAGCATTGTGAAGGAACTCTCCAACCCCAACGCCAACGTCAACGACATCCCTCCATCCCAGAAACTCTGCGACGATCTCTCCACCTTCTTCTACCAGAAAATCGCAGCCATCCACGACAGCTTCAACACCTCACCTCCGCCAGACCCCACCCCCAACAACTCCTCCCACGCCGACCACATCACCACCTGGACCCAAGTAGATGACGCCAAAACCCTAAAAACCATGAACTCCATCCACTCAGGATCTCCCTCTGACCCCTGCCCACATCACGTTTTCAACAAAGCCGACGTCGCCATCGCCCCCATACTCCGCAAGATCATCAACCTTTCCTTCAACACCGCTACCTTCCCGGACAGCTGGAAGCACGCAGAAATCCAACCTCTCCTCAAGAAACCTAAGGCTGATCTCAACGATCTCAAAAACTTCCGACCAATCTCCCTCCTCCTTTTCCCAGCGAAAGTCATCGAGAAGATCGTCAACACACAGCTCGCCCACTACCTTGAAGACAACTCCATCCTAGACCCTCCCAATCCGGGTTCAGACGAAACCACAGCACAGAGACTGCACTCCTCGCCGCCACAGATGACATCAGACTACAAAAGGACAACGGCGAAACCTCAGCCCTGATCCTCTTAGACCTATCAGCCGCCTTCGATACAGTCTGCCACCGCACCCTACTAACCCGTCTACACGAAGCCGGCATCCAAGACAAAGCCCTCAACTGGATCTCCTCCTTTCTCTCCGGCAGAACCCAGAGGGTCCGACTCTCACCTTTCCACTCCAAAGCCACCAACCTCATCTGCGGCGTCCCCCAAGACTCCTCACTAAGCCCAACGCTATTCAACATCTACATGGCCCCCCTCGCACAACTGGCCCGCCAGCACAACCTCAGCATCCTCTCCTACACCGACGACACCCAGCTCGTCCTCTCCCTGACCAAAGATCCTCACACCGCCAAAGCCAACCTTCACGAGGGACTGAAATCCATCGCCGAATGGATGAGCAACAGCCGCCTAAAACTTAACTCCGACAAGACGGAAGTCCTCATCCTCGGGCGCACCCCCTCGGCCTGGAACGACTCGTGGTGGCCCGCCACCCTGGGCCCTCCACTCACCCCAGCCAACCACGCACAAAATCTCGGCTTCATCCTCGACTCCGCCCTCACCATGTCCAAACAGGTCAACGCAGTCTCATCCTCCTGTTTTAACACCCTCTGTATGCTCCGCAGGATCTTCAAGTGGATTCCAACAGGAACCAGAAAGACGGTAACCCAAGCCCTCGTCAGTAGCAGACTCGACTACGGCAACGCACTCTACACAGGCATCCCAACAAAAGACATCAAACGACTCCAACGCATCCAGAACGCATCCGCCCGCCTGATCCTCAACATACCCCGCCGATGTCACATCTCCCCTCACCTGAGGGACCTCCACTGGCTCCCCGTGGACAAGAGGATCACCTTTAAACTCCTCACCCACGCACACAAGGCTCTACACGACACCGGACCCACCTACCTGAACACCAGACTCAACTTCTACGTTCCCTCACGTCAACTACGCTCTGCCAACCTTGCCCTCGCCATCGTCCCCCGAATCCAGCGCAAGACCTCTGGCGGCAGATCCTTCTCCTACCTCGCCGCCAAGACCTGGAACGCACTCCCAACCTCACTACGCCAGACCCAGGACCTCCTCACCTTCAGGAGACTCCTCAAGACATGGCTCTTCGAACAATAGCAGCACCCCCCCCCAGCGCCTCGAAACCCTAACGGGTACATAGCGCGCTTTATAAATTATTGATTGATTGATTGATTGATCCTTCTCTGTTCAAGCAGCCAAACTATGGAATTCATTACCCCCAACTATAAGAGCCACAGAGAACTTTCTTGTCTTCAGAAAACTACTCAAGAGTTGTCTCTTTCCTTCATAACCACCATATTTAAACAACTATGGACTGCATATGCCTATGTTGATAAATATTTTTTTCTGATTATGTGTATATTTCTAGTTATGTATAGTTCTTTAGAAAATATGTATCTCTACTATGTCATAACAATAAAATACACACACACTCTTTAAACCTGCTTGACTAAGTATATTTTTACCCATGGTTCTAATTATGTATTGTATGTGCATATATGTGTGTATTCATGTGTGTTTGTATGTGTGTGTGTATGTGTATATGTAGATATATATATATATATATATATATATATATATATATATATATATATATATGTATGTGTATGTTGTTTCTGTGCTTGGCATGTTCGTGGGTCATATCATGGCTCCTGGGTGGGTTGTTATACTAGATATCTATGAATTCATGCTCACATCTTATCACACTTATCTACCCATCATCATATGTCATGTCTCTATCAAACTATCCTCCATTCTCACTCTGACTCATCCCAAATCCTTTCTGCTACTTTCATCTCCTAAATAACTCTGCCTAAGGTCTTCCCTCCGCTTCCACATCTAACTCACCAAACCTCACTCTACTACCGTGACCTCCCACACAACCCTACTAAATTCTCCTGCATTTATCTCACCCTGCTACTATGCTCTCCCTAACCCTTCCGCATACTCTTCCCTCCTCCATCCCCCTTTACTCATCCCAAGCCTTTGGGTTGAGTAAATGAAGGATATACTCCCAATTAACACTTCTGGATTTCTTTCCTCCTCCACCCCTCCATTACTCCAGTCAATCTAACTAACAAACTCTCATATCCACGGCTCAAATTAACTCATAATAATACTAAAACTGTACTCATTATTTCCCGATACTAATCCATCACTAATTCTTGTTGGGTTCCAGAGTAGCGTGCTACTCACCGAAAAGCGCTTTGACGCCTTTTCAGGGGTAGTAAGTGCTATATAAATATGATTCCAATACAATACAATACAATCTAATTTTGCCACTATCAACATCTAAGGGGAACCCTTAGACTCTGTGCACACTATCTCTCACTTTGAGATAGTATATACAGAGCCTACTTCCTACACCATGACTAGAGCAAATTTCAACTCTCCATCTCTCATACTCCGTAGTGGACAAGAGCGTCCATTCACACACTATGCCACACCTTCCCGGAATTTTCAATGACACCACCAAATGTTTGATTGCCCACCTTTAATCTCTTCTCGCTGCCTTTACATTCTTTACAATTCTCTACCCATTCCTCCAAATCTCCATCCATTCTTGGTCACCAAACACTTTCTCTCAACCTCCTTTTTGTCAAAGTTTATCCCAAGTGTCCCTCATGTGTTAACTTAAACAATGTCATATGCAAACAAGTTGGGGGAATACATTTTTCTCCTCTCATTAGTACCTCACTCCCAACAATTGACAACTCATCCAGCAACTTGAAATACGGGCAAACTGGTGCGCTCACTGAACTTTCGCTTTTGCTACCACATTTCACCAAAAATGCCACTTCTATCAAAGTAACATCCTCCTTCATCCCTAGGTGAACTCTCATTTAGATACTGCACCTTGAACACATTCAAAAATAGCTTATATTATAGCAACCGCACCTTCTCCCTCACACTTTTCCAGGTTTGCTTTGTCCATTTCTTGCCACTCTACAGACATACATGACATGGAATCTGCTTGAGCATTGTGGGACCTCAGAATGTATTGTACTGTATACGTATATTCTTGGAGACGAGAAGCTAATCTTACCAGTTTTGCCGAACCTTTTCCCGCTCCATCTGGTGTCAATACTTTGACTACAGGCTTGTGATCTGTGCATCATATTATGGCACATCCTAAATGTATGTAAGAAAATACTCCAATGCCCGTGCTGCAGTTAAAGCTTCTCTTTTGATAACAGAGTAATTTCTTTCACTAGAGGTGAGTGACCTCGACGCAAACACCAATGTTCTCTCCCCTCCACTATAAGATTGAGTCAAAACCACCCCACTCCTACAGCAGTTGCATCCACTGTAATGGTAGTTTTAAGTCTTACATCAAATGAGGCTAAAACTTTAGCACTGCACAATTCATCCTTAATAGCATTAAAGCTCATCATTTGTTCCTCGCCCCACTCAAAACTATTTTTTAACAATTTTCTTAAGTTGTCTCTTTTGTCTGAAAAGTTTTGGATGAATTTTGAATAATATTCTATAAGAACCATAAATAATCCAAATGGGTCATTATTACTTGAAGCTGGGGCATCTTTAATAGCTTTCAACAAGTCTTTCTTTGGTTGTACTCCCTCCTTTGAGAGTGTATATCCTAGATACTCAATCTCTTCAACCAAAAATTACATTTTTGTTTTTTGAGCGTTAAACCTGTAGCCATGAGTCTGTCCAATACTTGTTTCAATGCAACATTACGACTTTCTATGGTTTTGCTAAATACCAAGATATTGTCATGAACAAAATATGACATTGCTCACACCTTTGAAAATATCTGCCATCCTTCTTTGAGAAACGGTTGTGGTTGATGATTACCCGAAAGGCATCCTGTTAAATTGAAATATGCCTTCAGTAGATATGAAAGCTGTGTTTTTTTTTGATTGCTGGTGTAATTTGATTTGGTGATACATACTCTTCAGATCAAGTTTACAAAAGAAATGCCCCCCCTTGAAGCAATAGCACCATTTCATTGATATTTGGTAATTAGCAATTTTCAGTTATTATATTGCAGTTCACACTGCACAAATCCACACAAAATCTTAAACTGCTGTCAGATTTGTTTGTAATAACAAATGGAGAAACCCATTCAGAACTTTCCATGGGCTCAGTAATCCCAATGGACACCATATCTTTGATCAATTTCTTCATTTCTTCACTAACTACTACTGGTACTTACCTTAGGGTATGTTGCACAGGTACTGCATCTTTCTTTATTACTATTTTGTGCACATATCCCTTCAATTAACCAAGGTGCTCAGAAAACAATCTTTTGCTCTATCTATGATCTCCTCATTTGTCATTTCTTCAACCACCATAATCTGTTTAGGAGTTCTAGGGATAATGACAATATGAAGACCATACTGATGTTGCCAACCTAAGATTGGTGGTCCAGAAAGTGCCACATAAATTTTCCCTACCACAGACCTATCTTGAAATTCTATTTTTGCTAGCATGTACCCACTTATGTCAATTTTCACGCCTTAGTAACCACCAATATTTATGTCTTTAGGCAATAAGCAGACTTCAGGCCATTCACGTCTTAACATGCTCTTAGGTATAAAAGTATATAAAGAGCCTGAATCAACCTTGAGTTGTACAACTTTCTCTTTGATTATGGATTTTGCCTTTTGTCCATCTAGTCTTCCTGTGACAGTGTGTGAATCTTCCACATATAGAATTCTATCTTCTCCGTCATCCCTTCATAATTGCCAAAGTTGTATTCTTCCTGTATTATTGACACCTCCTTAAAAAAAGTCAGTACTTTTTTTTTTAAATAGGGAAAGCCTCTCACAGAAAGAGAATCGTACCAACCCATTCCTTTATTCCATTATTAATGGCAATACTAAAATCTATTTGAAGCGCCTAACTTCTAGACAGACCATGATTATTGAAGCACTCATTAATCCACAGCAAAATGGCTTTATTCTAGGTAGGTACACTATCATCCACACAAACACAGCCCTAGCTCTCATTAACGTCCCAAATACACAACATAAGCCAGTCAGTATGGGCCTCTTAGATTTGGTAACCTCTTTGACAAGGTCTCTTGGTTTCACTATGGGCTACCATGGAAAGAATGGGATTCAGCAAAAAATGTAAACATTTTATTCAGAATCTCCATCAAAATCCTAAACCCAGAGTTATAATTATTGAGGATGCCTCATAATCCTGTATAATTTGCCGGGTCACCCGTCAGGAATGCCCTATGTCTCCTCTACTCTTTATTATATATCTTGAACCTAATCTATCTTGGCTTTTGAATAATCAATTCCTCTTACCTGCAGAGATTAGTGGGACTAGCGTCTAAATAACCACATATGCTGACAATGTGGCAATATAATCTGGGGGTGCAATTTCTGGCATTTTCAATAGTACCCAGAAGGCAATAATGTTTGGCAAAGTCTCAGAGTACAAACTGAATACAAATAAGAGTCAAATATATTTTGAACCTTAGAGCTTTTGTACCTGATGATCAAGTCACTACTGCTGCTATTTATTTGAGAATTGAAATTTCAGGTAGTATGAAGGAAATCAGAATAGCATCATTTTGGCTCCACCTTTACATGGTACAATCTACGCAATATATAAATGCACTTAGCACTATGTACTTTGTGGGTTCTAACATTATCAATGTAAAGTGTTGCACTTGAAATCAGTACTGGAGTGCATTCACCTTAGGTCTAGCAAAATCATATACTTTGTGTGCCTTAATCTTATTAAATGAAATGTAGTCTTTAGAAATGAGATAGAAACCATCCTTGCATTACTAAATAGTATTTACTTAGAAACAAGAAAGGTTATTGAAAATGTGTCCACTAATGTTTTCACATTTGCCTTTAAAATGTAATTCTCAGTTGCATTATACTCATAATTTCAAAGTTGCATGCTTTTACCTAAAGCTGTAATATGAGTTTAATTTAAATTCACGTACTGACATTCTCATATATTTGTAGTAATGTGTGCACAACTCACACGTATTAAATGTGCTTTATAGAAAATATGTTTAAGCTTGACATGACTAAGCCTGATTTTCTTTTGATATGAAATGTTATTTCCCATTTCTGCTTGTATGTCTTATTCCATGCAGGAATGTTCACATGAATTGTTAGTTTGAGAATAGATATTTCACTTTACTAGTGATAGATAGCCTAAGAAAGAGACCTTGATGAGGAACATAGAGGTACTGAGTGTTAACTGACAGTCTCCATTCAGTAACGTATCGAGGATTTACAGGTGTTCAAGGATAATGGCATTCTTGGGACTGGTTTGGGAGAATCTACAAATGTTCCAGTTCACAACGTGAGAATGGAAATGACAACAGAACCCCTGACGATGTGAATGAGGGGTGTTACTTAGAAGATGTGGTATTAACTAGTGTTCTTACAGATTGGTGTGTGCCACTATTCCTTTGGACTTTGAAAGGTGCAGATGTCTATGTTTCCATTTTTGCCCCCTAAGCAAACACTTGTTTTTCTCTAGACATCTCTTGACCGAGCTTCTGAAACGCTGAACCCTTCCCTGATATGCAAACACATATAAATCTTTCTCTTTTTTCAACATTTTTCCCGACTAATTTACATTTGATCTGATTTCTTCATTTTGATTTATTTAGGTCTTTAAGCTAGGTGACTTTAGACATTACTCATGTTTAGGAGAGAATATTGAAGACTTTTCTCTGAGCACCAGATTTTATTGATAATTTTCTGTATTTCTGTAACCGAACTTCTGGTTTATCTCATGCTGACTCACCTAAACTTCTTCAGGAGATTTGGTGTCCTCTTGTAATCTTGTATCCTCATAGCATGTTTTTGAGACTGATTTATATCAACCGGACTGTTAGCTTATAGTAAAACTTGTATTACTGATTCCTGGTTCTCATTGTGTAGCGTAATGTGTTACACTGTGAATTGAAAATTGTTTTGACTAATACTAATTCCTTCCACCTCGCACCTCGACAAGAAAACTCATTCAAGTAACCATTTTAGAGAGAACGGTCCAGTGTCCATAAACTGGTAGCATTGTCGGATGATTTGTCAGTGAAGTGAGGGAGTTAGAGTGTTCCATTCAGAAAATGCCCAAACCCAAACCAAGCGCCAAAGCCCATGGTTCGTTCGGAGGATTGAAATAGTTCCAGCGGTTTGGGAGCAAGTTGTAACAGCTTCGGTGTGAATATGAATAGGGGTGCATTTTGCAATTGCTCATGCTTAGCTTGCAGTGTTTTGCAGTGATTGTGTATTGTTCTATGGAGATACTTTAAGTTGTTGTGTGAATGTTGCCTTTAATGCAAAGAGGTCGATGTGATTATCTGGTCTGTCATGGTCTAAAATCCCTGGATATGATATGGTACTGAAAAGTGTAGAATACACTATATTGTAGTTACCTGCAGTGTTGTGGTGCTAGCCGTGAGACGTCATCAACAGCATTATAAGATAGGGACTTTATCTTTGTGTGATTGTGATATGTAGTTGGAATAGTGAACCTCCGTGTACCAAGAGCAACTGTATGAAGTCCTGCTGGTTGAGATTTAATTAAATTGTGTGCCGGGGTAGGTCAGAAAGCATTACTCCTGACCATTTCTTGAGGTGTTTGAATACTTAATTTCTTTAGAGGAGCAGACAAAGTTATTTGATGAAATTGCTTGCATTTGTTTTTGTGCACAGATTGTTAGGAAAGAGTGTATTAATGAGAAATTGTAAAAGAATTGTAAAAGAATGTGAGGCGTTGCAAAGAATGACGTTGAAGTCACAGGGTGCTGAACTGGTATTGCTCGGTTGGTGTAGAGCTGCACTGGTGATGGTTGGATATGTCATAGAGAATTGCGCTGGTATTGGTTGTGAATGCCGAACAGAGAATTGTGGGTGAAGGATCATTTCCAAGTTTGAATAGAAAGTTATTTGTGAAATTTTCATATTTTGATTGAAAAATACATTCTTTAAAGCCCTACGAAGTCTAATAAAAAGTGGTGTGCCTAAACCTGTTAGAATGGAAGAAGAGGCACCACCCAAAAGTACACCAGGTCATTATATGGCAATAAATGTGGGTCCTCATACGTGTATTTAGCTTGAACAATGGCATGAGATCACTGAGAAAGAGAGTGCATTGGCATTTCCACTCTATGGCACACATACTTTGAGGATCATTGACCATTTATAGAGGGTGTTGAATGGCATAAAACTGCCTCCTAGACCTGTGCAATATGAAGCACTTGATGCTCGGCGACACATAGCTCATCAGAAATAGAAGAAAAATACCAACAAAGGGTCAAGAAAGCAACACGCACTTATGTGGGTGCTGGGTGAGATGCAAACTAAAAGACATGTAGAACTGATGTGATCGAGGGAACTAGGCTGTATATTGCACTGCCGAGGGTGGAAGAGAGGAAAGATTTCATGAACCAACTATGGCTAAAACTTCTACCCCTCATATAGTGTAACCCAAGCTGTAAAAGTGAGCAATGCAAATATCAATGGGAATTCTGATGTGCCTACCACACCACTAGATGTAAGTTCAAATTCAATGGCAGAGGGTTCAGGAATGACAGTCTCTCAAAATTGTATCTGCCTTAAACACCCCAGATGCATTGACTGTTCCCGTCACCACTGGTCCTGTAGTTCCTTTGTATAAACCTGGAGAGGCAGGAAGTACTGCACATACTTTAGCTGTTCCTACTGAAATAGGTAGCTATGGTAGCAATTCTATGAGCATGACAATGATAAAAATCTCTTCAGTCCTGACACATGGGAATGTTCCACTTACTACAAGTGAAGATCAAACACTAAGGGGCATATTTATACTCCGTTTGCGCCAAATTTGCGTTGTTTTTTTCGACGCAAATTCGGCGCAAAACTAACGCCATATTTATACTTTGGCGTTAGACGCGTCTAGCGCCAAAGTATGAGGAAAGAGCGTCATTTTTTTGCGTGAACGCCTTCCTTGCGTTAATGAGATGCAAGGTAGGCGTTCCCGTCCAAAAAAATGACTGCGACGCAAATGTGTCGTATTTATACTCCCGGGCAAAAATCACGCCCGGGAGTGGGCGGGCCAAAAAACCCCGCATTTGCGCCTCTTTTTAACGCCTGGGTCAGGGCAGGCGTTAAGGGACCTGTGGGCTCAAAATGAGCCCACAGCTGCCCTCCCATGCCCCCAGGGACCCCCCCTGCCACCCTTGCCCACCCCAGGAGGACACCCAAGGATGGAGGGACCCACCCCAGGGACATTCAGGTAAGTTCATGTAAGTATAAAAATAAAAAAATTATATATATTTTTTTTGGCATAGGGGGGCCTGATTTGTGCCCCCCTACATGCCTCAATGCCCAATGACCATGCCCAGGGGACATAAGTCCCCTGGGCATGGCCATTGGGCAAGGGGGCATGACTCCTGTCTTTACTAAGACAGGAGTCATGTAAATGGCATCTGGGCGTCGTTAAAAATGGCGCAAATCGGGTGGAGGCGATTTTTTTGCGTCAACCTGACTTGCACCATTTTTAAGATGCCCTAACGCCATTTTTCCCTACGCCGGCGCTGCCTGGTGTACGTGGTTTTTTTCCACGCACACCAGGCAGCGCCGGTCTGCTTGCGCCGGCTAACGCCATTCAATAAATACGGCGCCTGCATGGCGCTTCAGAATGGCGTTAGCCGGCGCAAAACTTTTTGACGCTAAACTGCGTTAGCGCAGTTTAGCGTCAAAAAGTATAAATACGGGCTTAAGGGTCTAATTATGATGTTGGCGGATGGGATACTTTGTCACAAACGTGACAGATATCAAGTCTGCCGTATTACAAATTCCTTTATATCCTATGGAACTTATAAAATGGCGAGCAGGATATCCATGTGAATGAATATCCCATCTGCTAAGGTCGTAATCAGGACCTATGTCAGGGCTTTACCCAAATGAAATGTTTCCTCAAAGGGTGACACCCTTTTTCATGCCCAGTCAAATGTACCTCCAAATGATAATTACAGTACCCCTAGGACAGGAATACTCTTAGGTTCACCAAATTCTGATTTGTCCATTTGGATTTCACCAAATAATGCACATCCTGGTACCCCGAGTGAAGACAAATTAATTAATACTCCAGCAGAGCAACCATGTTGTAGTGTTGAAGAATTAGATGATTGACTCAAAGGTATAGACATTCAAGATGAAGGTGAAGGTTCAGCAGAAATTGGAAAGTCTGTTCAAATCCCAAAAACAGGAAAAACATCCTTGTGGATAAATTAAAATTAGAATTAAATAAGATGATACTTAAAATCATGACATGTCTCAATTAGATACTTGCCACGAAAAGGAGCTCTTTTTCATATGCAAAGATATAACAAGACATGCAGGACAGGCTTATTAAAGGTTGGCCGAATTAGCTCATAAATACAAAATTGATTTGAATAAATCCAAAGCTTTACAGAGAAGTTACCGTATAAGCTTTAATGACTGTGATCTCTCTAACATGAGATTGTCTGGACTAAAATTGCAGATTAGGGAATTAATTGGCTTTATCCAAAAATGTAGTGAGCTGGATAGATGGGAAGGCAGGTTGGTAAGGAAGAAGGAACCAAGGAAAGTAAGATTCAAACTGCCTCCAGTTGGAACAGAAGAAGAGGAAGAAGATATACAGATTCTCCCATTGAGGGACGTACCTGGTAGAGGTTATGTCCGCATGTCCTGGAGTAGAAGTGATCTTGCGTCATTCACAAATGAGTTCTCAAAGTTGAGGGGAGAACCAGTAGAATGGTACAGACAGGTTGACCTGTTTGTGAAAATTACAAAGGTACTGTGGATAGATTTGATTAACTTATTTGAGATTGTAGTTTTAATGATTTGTGGGCTGAATGCAAAATAGCTGTGGTTTAGCCTGAAAAATAACCTATGAGGTATCCATTAATGAATGCTCCATCTCCACTGCTGATGAGGAATTATCATCACGTAAGTACATTCTTGAAATCAAAAGTGTCTCCTAAAGATATTGATTGACTTAACATTGACAGGATGACCTAATAATCTAAAGAGTCAATACACTCTTATTATGAGAGACTGCTGCAGGCATTTAAACAGTATAGTGTGTCAGAGACTATTGAGACCAAAGATATGGGACATTTTGTGTACAGGTTTGTGTATGGATTGAGATCTGAGATTAGCACGACAATTCAACAGCATTTGATTTGTTGGCAGAGTACGTACGTTGATTACATATTGAGGTCTACTAAATATTGCAGTGTTAAATTGGACATGAAGCAAAATAAATTGAAAAGGATCCTGATGATGGCAGAAATTAAAGCTGTTCAGTGAAGTCAGAAACAGTAGTTTGTTGGGAATGTTCGTGCTGTGCAGGGAATGTATTAGCAGGGAGCTCCAGTGATGCTAGGTGGTAATGGATTTCCACAACATAGTAGAGGTTGTGGTATACCATTTGATCCAAGTACAGGGATTTATGTGGCTACTTTGAAGAAAACAAATTATTGTCACATTTGTGGCAAGATGGGGCATGGGAAGAGGGAGTATAATGCTGGTAGCATGATGAATGGGAACCCGCTTCAGAATGGTGGATTTACACAACCTCAGGTTAATAATAATCCAGTTCAGACACAGCATGTACAGAGACAGAAAACCAAAAATGTTCATGGTTTGCAGGTTCCACAAGCACCAATGCCACAACAGAATGAAAATACTTCCAAATATAACTTGAATGGGGTCCACAATGAAAACAAAAATCCTTTTGTGAATGAGTATGTCTCAACATTTCCCTATGATACAAGTCGACGATTAATACAACTTAGACTTTTCACCATGACAATACCATAGAGAGGAGGAGGATTGCTTTCATGGCGCAACCTTAGAGGTAGACCAAAGTTGTCCATTCGTGGATAGTGAGATGAATGGTCACGCCGTATCATTTTTTTTGTCTGACGTTCTGTAATCTATCTGTGGGCTTTTCACCACACCCACCGCACGGCCATCACTATCACTCGTTAATGGGCTTGCCTTTCAAAAATCCTTTGTTATCATTAGAAAATGCTTTACATTTGCCCCTCCGTGGGCCAGTTTTTTTACTGCCTTGGCCATCGACCCTGTTACAAGGATAATTGCACTTTTGTGCTCATGCTCATGGCAGCTGTGGCACTTTGAATCAGCTCGCTTATGTCAACTGTTTTACTTTTCATTTTCAATTTATATGACAAGAAAAGTCCAGTTAGGAATTTACAACCCTAATAGGTCTTACTCAAGCAAACCCGAGACCCATTTCATTGTAAATGTTTGTGATTGATAGTGGTGCTACCTGCTCTACTGTAAGAACATCAAAAGTTCCCAACCTACCCTTCTCCGAAAAAAGAATCCAATTTGTAGGAGATAGCAATAAATAATTGACTAGCCATGTACCTGTAAAAATAGGGTCCGCTGTGGTGTGTGATTCGAGTCCTGTAAGTCTACTTGGACGTGACCTTTTATGTAAGTTGAACTGTTCTATTTATTGTACCCTGAAAGGCATTGCGTTTCAAACTCATGATGAAGATGTTGCATTTAAACTTGTAAGCCAGGATTCAGATACCAGACAGCGCTGCAGACAAGCAATGATTTGCCCCAAGAGCTAAGAGACATAGAGGCTTCTCTATATGCCCTTCTGCACTGCCAAAACATCATTTTTAGTGACGGTCCTGGGAAGCACACTGCAGGGCCATATTTACAAGGCCTTTTAAAGCCACCCTGAGTGGCTTTTCAAGGCCTTGTAAATATGGACTGGGGCAATGCAGTAATAGTTGCTGCGTTTCCTCACCATGCGACAAGGAGGCATGCGCTGGGTTTTATGGTGAGTGTTCTCACGTAACACACATGGCATTTGATTAATTTCCTGACTAACAATGTTTTGTAAACCTGGGAATGCTTCAAAAGCATACACCTCCACAGGGAAGGCGTAAAGGAGACCCAACGAGGAGAAATACCTCTGCATTTTGCAGCGTACAAAGAAAAGGGAAAATTCCTCTTGTGATTATTTTTGTATAAGAAGGAACCCCTTCCTGCACTAAAGTAATCATGTCTGCATTGCAGACACCCTTGCACTATGGCACAAGGGTGCTTGTGTTGGCGCATGGCAGCCCATTGTGCACCAGCGTAGGAGGAAAGGACAAGAATGTCCTGTATGGTATGGATACAGTGCATTCCTGCTCCTTTCTTTCATTGCAAGTCAGCACAGCAGGATTCCTTGTGACACTGCCCTGTAGCAAAACCTTGTAAATGAGGCCCACAGTGTTAGCTGAAGTTTAGGACTTTTCAGGAAAAGACATAGGTCTCCTCAAAGGTGTTGCACCTATCCACATAACAATGAAACCTAATGCTAATTTTCCAAGAACCCCACAGAATAATCTGAGCATGAAACCATTGCTGGGATTACTCCTGTGATCGACTCAGTCATTTATCGATGCATACTAAAAGATTATGGGGAGTCCATATAATTCCCCAAATATGGTCTTTGTGAAAAATAATGGCATGTACCACAGAGTACAGGATTTGAGAAATATTAATGCCATTGTAGTTCCTTGTTGTCCTGTGGTACCAAATCCAGCTGTTATATTGTTTCAGATTTCATGTGAGGCCGAGTGATTCCCTGTAATTGATCTTTACCAAGCCTTTTTCTCCATAGCGTTGCACAAGGATAGCCAGTTCCTCTTTGCATTTTGGTTCGGTGCCCGTGTTTTGGCATGGTGCTGAATTCCGCAAGAGCATATGGAGAGTCCTTAAAAAGAATATGGAGTCATTGGAAATGCCTTTCATTCTTGGCCCAGTGTATTGATGACCTATTGATAGCGTCAAATACTAGGGAAGCTTGCAAGCATGATACCATTGCCCTGTTGAACCACTTAGCTGAGAATGGACATAAAGTATCCCCGACAAAGTTGCAGTACTGGGAGGGAAGTTCTATATCATGGACATAGCATTGAGAAAGGAGCGAGGAAGGTGTCACAAGAGATAATCCGGCGTTTCTGCAAATGAACCCGCCAGCAACTCAGAAAGAAGTCAGGATGCTTTTGAGAATTGTGGGCCACTGTCACCGGTGGATTCCTAACTTTTACCCTATGCCCAAGCCGTTACAGAGGCTGACACATGAGGATGTGTCAGATCCAGTGCCTTGGGATGACACTTGCATGTGTGCCTTCTCAGAGCTAAGAGAAAGTCACTGTCATGCCCCTGCTCTGGGTTGCCTGTGTAGAAGAAATACTTTACTTTGTTTTGCAATTAGAGGGAGGGATGTGTTCTCTTAGTGCTAACTCTGATGCCCGGGAATGCTCACAGACCTGTTGCCTATTTTTCAGCCACACTTGACCCAGTAGCTGTGCGTTGCCTGGATGTCTCAAAGCTGTGGCCACATCATGTGTCAGCATTGAACAGTACGAGAGCATTATTTTGTGTCATCCTTTGAATGTTTTTGTTTCCCACTCTTTCGGAATATTGTTGACCTACACCAGAACCTAATATCTTACCGGTAGCTGTTTATCTAAATATGAACAAGTCATACTGGCTGCAAGTAATATCACTCTCAAAAGATGTACAACACTGAATCTTGCTAACTTGTTACCTATTCCTGGAAATAGTTATGTTGAAGGTGAAGTTGAGCATGACAGTCTAGATGTTACTGAACTGTGCACCAAGCCAAGACCCAACATATAAGATGTTCCACTATCCGAATCAGATCATGTAATGTTTGTTGATGGCTCCTGTTTACAAGACCATGAAGGAAGTCTGAGAGCTGTCTATGCAGGCTGTACTGTCTCAGGTGTGATCAAAGCCTCCTTGCTTCAATGAGTGTTTTTAGGAACAAGTGGCTGGATTGATTGTCTTTACCAGAGTGTGCTGTGTTTCAGACCAGCTGAAATTGACCATTTTCACTGATAGTCAGCATGGCTTTGGTGTTGTTCATGACTTTGGACAATTACAGTTGCAACAAGGTTTCATGACTTCTTCAGGTTCTCCTATAAGCAATATAGAAAGTGTGCATAATCTGTTACAGGAACTACAATTACCTGCTCAGATTGTGATTGTAAAGTGTTCTGGACATCCCAAAGGAAATGGTTATGTAACTCTAGTAAACAGGTATGCTGATGAGGTTGCTGAATGTATGCCATAAATGCTTGTACTTTCAATGGTGAATATCAAAATAAGGGAACAGATGAGACCAATCGCAACCTCTTGTTAACCATAGCAGATACTTGGGAGGAAGTTGAGAGGCTGCAGGAGGAACTGTCAGAAGCAGAACAGCAAGGTTGTATTAGAGGTGGTTGTGTTAAAAGAGACGAGGATGACATTTGGGTTTCAGTAGATGGAAGACCTGTATTGCCAGATAGGTTTTTACCCCAGTGGTGAAACATTTTCATGAATTGGCTTATATAGGAAGAGATGCTATGGTGTGACTGTTAAGCAGCATTGTTTAATCCTAGGTTCAGACTGATGGATGAAGTGTTATTTCATAGGTGTGTTGTATGTCGACTGATGAACTTAGGTAAAAGAAAGCAGTAAAAAAGAGTCACATAGGGAGATCAGGTGGACTTAATCAAAATGCCTGTGTGCAGCGGGCTGAGTGATTGTATGTATCTTCTCCAGTTGGCTCTCCATGAAACCCACATGACCAGGAGAAATGACTGCCTCACAGTAGCCAAACTGTTGTTAAGCGAACTTTTCCCCAGGTTCGGGTTCCCGATTTCTCTGGAGTCAGACCAAGGGACTCACTTTAACAATGAGGTCCTGAGACGATTGTGTGCAGCACTGCAAGTGGAACACAGGTTACATTGCAGATTTTGACCTGAGACTTCAGGTATTGTGGAGCAAGTCAATGGGCATGGTGAGATCCAGATTGGACCAAAGCGTGCGCTTCCACTTCTTTGAAATGGCCTGATACATTGCCTGTTGTTTTGATGAGTCTTCGCATTACTCCAGATAGGAAGACAGGATTGTCTCCCCATGAGATTGTCATGGGCTGGGCATTAGATTTCCAGCTGGGCCTGCAAATGTACTTTTGAATATTACAGATGACATGGTTCTTGATTACTGCAAAGGGCTGGCTGATGTGGTGCATTCTGTGTCTCATGAGGTTGGAAAGACTACTGCTGCACCTCTACAAGAGCACCTTAGTCCTGGCGACTTGGATATGGTAAAGAAGCATGTATGCAAAACGTGTTTTACGCCTCGGTGCAGAGGACCCTAACAAGTTATCTTGGTCATTACAACAGCTGTGAAGTATGGAAGTCTCCCCAAATTGGTGCATGCTGCACATACTTGTAGAGTCCATTGTCCCTTTGATAATATAACAGCACCTCCCCCTGAAGTGCCGATGGTTAGTTTGAGACACAGGGGGGAGGTTAGCCATGCTGTTGGGGACCAACAAGAGTCTGGGACAGCATATATTCAGCCTGAGGGGGTTCTGAGTGAGTCAATAGATGAAGCAGGAACAAGAGGGTCTCATCCTGATGTATTGACTGCATCACACTCAGATCCTGGAGAAGGGCCCTGTGCCGCAGTAAAGTGAGCAGTGCCTTGAGACCAGTGGCCAGGACCAAGAAGATAGAGTCTAACTGAAGTATAAGTACTAGACACTATCCTTGATGAAACTGAGGAATCTGGCATAAGTGGCAGTGATGACGAAGGGCCAGTGGTGTGGAGATCAAAGAGAGCAAGAGTAACCTGTCGAAGGTACTTGACACCTGAGGGGAAATATCTTGCTGCCAAAGACTGGTAAAGAGAATGTGGGACATTTTGTTATAACAATTTGAAACCAACTGAGCCTTCTTGAACTGAACTTTGTGACTGAACTGAGTTTTGAAATTATATTTCCACTAAATAGACTGAGACACTTTATCTTGGATGTTATTATTAGTGAACTTGGACTGCACATTTATTAGAGACATTTAATTAGACTAGTAGGGAAAAAATAAGAGTACCCAGGTCTGAGTCTGCCGTAGAAGAATAGGGTTGTCATTTAGAAGAACACAGAGTAGGGCTAAGGAAGACTCATGAAGACCTTGTAAGCAAAAATAAAATGAATTTCATTGTATGAACATTGTTTTGTCGCTAGTGCACAAGAGGGAATCAACTGAGAAGATTTTGCTGTTGCTGCATTTCTCTAAAGGTCTGAGTTCAGAAAAGCCATGGAAACTAACAATAATAGTGGTAGGCATAGATGCATATTTGCAGGAGTGTTAGTTATAATAATTATAGTATTATATACTTAGCTTGAAGGATTGAGCTCACCTACACTTTGTAGTATAGAAGTGATTAGACCTACAGATGTTCCTAAAGTACCACTTACCACTGATGATAGTGTACCTTTATTTGATGACAAAGACTTAGATGTAGGTGCATCTAGAGGTGATTATTCATTGAATGGCTATTCCAAATTACTTAATGAGTATGTTGACACTGTGGATGCTAGGGATTGCTATGTATATATGCAGTTACTTGCATCTACTGCAGAAGGCATAACATATAATTATATTCCTCTGACCTATGATGTGTCATGTAGTTTATTGCTCAGCTTATTCTATGGAAAGGGACATCTCCAATATTATTATTCAAACTATGACTTAGTTTTCTCAGAGATTCCTTTGTTGAAACATTTGAATTGTCAACCATATAGTAACACACTAGAAATAGTTGGACACTTCTTTAAACTGACTGACATTTGACACAGCTTATGCTCATATATACATCATAACCTGTACATTGACAGATGTGGAGAAGACATTTATAGATTAAGTGGAAGACAGGAGAAGAAATACAATGGCCAAAGCTACAAATCACACATGTACACCAATTTGGGCTAAGGAGGATATTGAATATTAAGTAGCAGGAGATATAGCAACTTTAGCATTGGATTGGCAAAATCATGGGAGACTGTGTATATTAACTAGAACATCCAGATTAGACACACATTTTGTAGGTAGGAGTGAATGTGATCACCCTTTTGAAATTTGAGGAAATTGGGGATTATATTTAGATGGTTAGGATCCCGTCATTCCTGGAGTTCACTATGTTGGTAGGAAAAATGCCAATTACAGATTTCCCAAGAGATCATATGGAATATGTTATATATGAGTAGTTTTTCTAAAAATCTACCTTGTGAGACATATTGATGATCCCACATGGAGAGAACATGCCAGAATGAAAAGAGGTGCAAGTGAAATTGTTGGAGACATTTTTGGTGCAATTATTACATCTGTAGGAATTATACTAAATTCTCATAAGATTAGAAAGTTGTCCACAGTAGTTGATATGCTGTCCCTAAACAAGGCTGGAGCATGTTTAGTTATAGATATTGAAATGGTAGCTATTATATCTGTGGGTTCGCAAAACAGACTTGTGCCAGAAGTTCTTGCAAAGGAGGGCGAAGCTTGCAGAATGTGAAAAGCTCAGCAGTGTTGTACTTACATTACTGATAACAGCAAGGATGTGAAAAAGTATACTAAGAACATTACTGATCTGAAAAAGGATGTGAAGAGATTGGAAGCAACAGGTACATGGGAAGAAACAGAGAATGAATTGTCTGATGTTGAAAGAGGGTTTGGTAATATAGAGAATGGAATTGTTGGAAGCATTTTGAGACCCATATTGATAATTCCTCTTTTTGGATTATTCTTGTTTGAACTTTATAATGGATACAATGTGCACAGATGATGAAGGGAGTGAAGTGGAAAAGAGAAAAGACAAATAATTAGAAAACAGACAGTGCAGATACTTCAATGACAGGAAGCAGCTGGAGGACTCCAGACAAGCATTTTTGAACATGCCTATAAGGATTTAACTTGCCCATTTGATAAGAGATCCATATTGTGATGTGATCGCTTGATTCACCATCAGAGGAGGGATTGGAGCAGTGTAATCTTCGCTCCATCCTTATACTCCACAATATACATAATATCTGTACACTTAGCACTACATACTTTGTCTGTTCTAATGTTGTTAATATAAAGTGTTGCACTTGAACTCAATACTGGAGCACATTCACTTCAGGACCAGAAAATCATATACTCTGTGTACCTTAACCTTATTAAATAAAATGGAGTCTTTTGAACTGAGATAGAAACCATTCTCACAATATTAAATAGTATTTACTTTAGAAACAAAAAAAGTTAATGTAAATGTGTGCACTAAAGTTTTCACATTTGCATTTAAAATATAGTTCTCAGTCGCATTTATACTCATGTGTTCAAAGTTGCATTGCTTATACATAAAGCTGCAATATGAGCTTAATTTGGATTCATGTACTGACATTCTCATAGATTTGTAGTAATATGTGCACAACTGACACGTATTGAATGTGCACCATTGAAATATATGTTTAAACTTGTCAGGGCTAGGCCTAAATTTAATTTCTACTAGTATGCCTTTTTCTGTGCAAGAATGTTCACATGAATTGTTAGCTTGAAAATAGATGTTACACTGCCCTAGTGACAGAGAGCCTGAGAAAGAGACCTTAATGAGGAACATGGAGAAACAGAGTGTTAACTGGCAGTCTCTATTCAGTAATGTATCAAAGATTTACAGATGTCCAAGGACAATAGCATTCTCAGGACTGGTCTAGGAGAATCCACAAATGTTGCAGTTCACAACAAGAGAATGGAAAGTACAATGAAACCACTGATGGGGTGAATGGGGGTGTTGCTTAGAAGATTCATGTGGAATTAAGTGTGCCACTATTCCTTTGGACTTTGAGGGGTGCAGACCTCTGTGCTTCCCATTTTGACCCTTAAGCTAACACTTATTTTTCTCTAGAGGATTCTTGACTGAGCTTCTAAAATGCTGACACCTTCCCTGATATGCAAACGCATATAGGGGGTGATTCTCACCCTGGCGAGCGGCGGAGGCCACCCGCCAGAGTTCCCCCCTCCAAAATACCGCTCCGCGGTCGAAAGACCGCTGAGGGTATTTTGGGTTTTGCACTGGGCTGGCGGGCGACCGCCAAAAGGCCGCCCGCCAGCCCAGTGCAAAACACCCTTCCCACGAGGACGCCGGCTCAGAATTGAGCCGGCGGAGTGGGAAGGTGCGACGGGTGCAGTTGCACCCGTCGCGAATTTCAGTGTCTGCAAAGCAGACACTGAAATTCTTTTTGGGGCCCTCTTACGGGGGCCCCTGCAGTGCCCATGCCATTGGCATGGGCACTGCAGGGGCCCCCAGGGGCCCCGCGACACCCCATACCGCCATCCTGTTCCTGGCGGGAGAACCGCCAGGAACAGGATGGCGGTATGGGGTGTCAGAATCCTCCATGGCGGCGCAGCTTGCTGCGCCGCCATGGAGGATTCATTTGGGCAGTGGAAAACCGGCGGGAGACCGCCGGTTTTCCACTTCTGACCGCGGCCGAACCGCCGCAGTCAGAATGCCCAGCGGGGCACCGCCAGCCTGTTGGCGGTGCCCCCGTCATTTTAGCCCTGGTGGTCTTGGACCGCCAGGGTTAGAATGACCCCCATAATTTGTTCTTTTTCAACATTTTCACCGACTATTTGAGATTTTCCCTGATTTACTCTTTTAGATTTATTTAGGTCTTTAAGCTAGAAGACTTTAGACATTACTCTTGTTTCAAAGAGAAGATTGAAGACTTTTCTCTGAACACCAGATTTTGTTGCTACTTTTCTGCATTGCTGTAACTGAACTTCTAGTTTGTCCGATGCTGATTCACCCAAACGTCTTCAGAAGATTTGATTATCTTGTTGTAATCTTGGGTCTTTCCAGCATGTTTTTGAGACTGATTTATATAAAGTTGCCTGTTATAATAGAACTACTTATTTTTTTTTATGATTCCTGGTCCACATTGTGTAGCCTAATGTGTTGCACTGTTAATTGAAATGTTTTGATTAATGTTAATTCCAGTCAACAAGAAAGGACCATCAGGTGACCAATTAACCAATTAAGAGAGAATGGCCCAGCACTCCATCAAAATCATTAAACTTAATTACCACTTTGCTTACAAAAAGCATCTCCAATATGAGATTATGGTGCTGCCTACCAATCTTTAATTCGGGGATGTAATATTATTTAAATGAATTTGCCTTCAAAGTTTTTGTGCTTATTCAGCACTATTCCATTCCTTGTCCCTAATTCTTTTTTAGATGCCTTGATTTGGCTATTGGTAGTTTTCTTTGGGATTACCAGAGAGCAAGATGAGCAATTGAATTCCCGAGGCTACCTTACCAAGAGTGGGAATGGGCTCTACCCAATATTAAATAGTAAGGTTGGTCACCATTCAAGAATGCTTAACCTGCCTTCTGACAGAGAATGCAATAAAAAAGTACAACACACAATATATATATAAATATATATATATATATATATATATATATACATATATATATATATATACACACACATATATATATATATTTTTTTTTAACTACTGGTGGTCACTAGGTCGTGATAGGACCTAGTTTCCATTGAAATAAAAAAAAAAAATTTGCCTATATCTTTGGCACTGTTGGATGAATCTTCACAAACTTTTTCTAAAAAAGTGCCTTCTAGGATCATGTTGTGCATGGGAAGTTTCGGGATGATCTGTGGGCTGAGAAAAAGGGGGGGGGGGCAAAAAAGTGTGTTTCCCATGTTAATTCCAGTAGACCATTTAGACACAGCTGCAGCCCAAACGGCTGGATGGATTTACAAATGATTTGGCAAAAAAGTAGCTTTTGGTCTGCAGATTTCCCCCTTTTTATTTGGTGTACATCCGTTTAGTAGTTTCTGAGATATTAAATGGACAAGACAATTGTATGCGTGGGGCAACAGATCCAAGGAGATCTCCTGCTAGGATCGGATTGGCTGCACTTCAAACAAGAATTGCTGGCAGCCATTTTGGGACTTGACTTTAGCTGAGTCCCAAAGATGGTTTTAACAAAACAAGGGGGTAGTGTATGTTAAACCTACCCCTCTACCCCCTGGCTAAAAAGTATTTGTTTTTAATAACAGAGAAATCCACTACTGGATCTGCGGATTTCTTTGTGTTATTAAAAAAATAAAAATATGTGATCTCCCCCACTGTTAGTAATTTGGCCCCTGGGTGGGCCAGATCCCAGGGGCCTTTTGGCCAAAAATAGGAGGGGATGCATGGAGCCCCCCTCCTAGGACTTTCAAAGGCCCTGGGGACTACCACCTCCCTGGGGCAGAAGTATGTGAAGTCTGTGGGGGCTATGTGGTCCCCGTACAGCCCTGGGGTCTGCCACCTCCCGGGGGCATAAGTAATATGTAAAAGTGTTTGGGGCCTGGGCTGCACCCTCTAGCCCTGGGGACCACCACTTCCCTGGGGCAAATATAATATAGGGAGGGCTGCACTCACCTGAGCCATGTGTGGCCTTAGGGACAGCCACTCCCCAAGGCCGGCTCCTGCTACCTCCCAAGGTGCCCACCCTCGGGAGGTAGCTCATTGCTTCTGCTTGGTGGGAGCCAGACAGCTCCCACCAATCAAAAACAAACATAATTCCGCTTTCAGCAAGAGGGAGCTGTAAAACTGTTTGCGTGCAGGGAAAGAGATGAAAACATTGCTCCCACAGGAAGTGAGCTGCAATTTAAAGCAGCTCCCTGCCGGCGAGAGCAAAGCCGGATCCCACTGGAGATGGCAGCTGGTGGAACTGTGGGGGCCTTGAGGATCTCCCAGTGTCCCCATAAATGCGGACTGGGTGCCATGGGCACCCAGTAACATGTTGCCGGGAGATGGTGGTCCCCGAGACCTAGGGTGGTCTGTGCGCCCCCTGAAGTTTGTTTATTATTTAGCCCTGGGAAGGTGGTGGTTCCTGGGACCTGGGGAGTCGGTGTTGCCCTCCCCCATATATTTATTCAATGTTGCCCCGGAGAGGTGATGGTCCCTTGGACCTGAGGTGGGATTTGTATGGACCCCCCCCCAAAAAAATTATATTAGGTATCCACAGTGACGTGCTGTTCCCTAGGGCCCGGGAATGCCGGTGCACCCCCCTAAATATATATATTTAATGTCGGTTCGTTTAAGCTCTAAACCCCTTCTGCCGTGTATGGCGTGGTGTTTGGAGCTTAAGGGAGGTTGGACGCAGACCCTGTGGACAACCTCTGCCACACATGGCTGAAGGATGTGAGTGGCGTGGGTTTGGGTGCTTATAGGAGGATGGCCGCATGGCCTGGCAGCACATAAGGCCCTATAGACAACCACCGCAACACACGGCCAAAGGCAGTGCATGGCACAGGGTTGGGTGGTAAAAAGAGGGTTGGCCTGCAGTCAGGCCCTGCTGCCAACCTGCACCAACATTGGCTGAAGGTCATGCAAGGGATGGGTATGGGCGGCTTTAGGAGGTTTGCCGCAGGGCCTGGACACAGGCCAGGCCCTGCAGCCAAACCTCGCATTGCACAGCTTTTGGTGCATGGCAAAGGCACAAGTTATAGTTACTTCAGTTAACCATTACTATGACAGCTGAAGTTCTATGGTTTTGTGCAAGTAAATTCAGAACCTAACTATAACATCCCTGCAACCTTTGTTTTTGTGAGTGAATTTCTATGGTTTTTTAAATTCTATTTTCTACCTATAGCACCCTGGTAACCTTTGTTTTTGTACTGAATTTCTATGTTTTTTTAACGTACAATAATTTTAAAAACCTACGTTCAAACAACCACCACCAGTAATTGTAATTACTTTATGCAAATACAACTACTGCTGCGCATGGCCTTCGGATGTGAGTGGTGGGGTTTGGCCAAAGTGTAGTCAGTTCTGTTAGTGTCTAGGTGCATCTGTGAGTGGGTGTGTGAGTGCGTGAGAGAGTCTGTGAGTGGGTTTGTGAGTGTCTGAGAAGATCTGTGAGTGGGTGCATTAATGTCGGAGAGGCAGTGTATGGGTGTAAGACTGTCTGAGGGCAACTATGAGCGGGTGGATGGGCGTCAGAGTGGGTCTGTAAGCAGGTGCACGGTGTGTCTGAGTTGGTCTGTGAGTGGGTGCATGAGTGTCTGCGTGGGTCTGTGAGTGGGTGCATGAGTGTCTGAGTGGGTCTGTAAGTAGGTGCATGAGCTTCTGAGTGGGTCTGTGAGTGGATGCATGAGTGTCTGAGTTGGTCTATGAGTGGGTGTAAGAATGCTTTAGTGTATCTGTGAGTGGGTCTGACAGTGTCTGAGTGGGTCTGTCAGTGGGAGCATGAGTTTTTGAGTGGGTCTGTGAGTGGGTGCAGGAGTGTCTGAAAGGATCTGCTAGAGGGTGTCA
This sequence comes from Pleurodeles waltl, assembly GCF_031143425.1. NCBI lineage: Eukaryota > Metazoa > Chordata > Amphibia > Caudata > Salamandridae > Pleurodeles > Pleurodeles waltl. The sequence continues at coordinate 681,179,107 of NC_090449.1, read as the reverse complement.
GAGTAGGTCTGTAAGTGGGTGTAAGAATGTGTGAATGAGTCTGAGTAGGTGTATGAGTGTCTGAGTGGGACCTTGAATGGGTGTGTGAGTGCTTAAGTGGATATTTGAGTGGGTATGTGAGTGTCTGAGTGGAACTGTGAGTGGGTGCACGAGTGCCTGAGTGGGTCTTAAGTGGGTGTATGAGTGTCTGAGTGGGTTAGAGTGGTTACATGAATGCCTGAGTGGGTCTGTGAGTGAGAGCTTGAATGTCTGAGAGGGTTTTTAAGAGGATGCATGAGTGTCTGAGTGGATCAGTGAGTGGGTGCCTAGGTGTCCGAGTGGGTCTGTGACTGGCTGCATGAATATCTGAGAGGGTCTGTGAGAAGATATTTGAATTTCTGTGTGGGTCTGGAAGTGGGTGAGTGTCTGTGTGGGTCTGTGAGTGGGTGCATTAGTGCCTGTGTGGGTGTATGAGTGTCTGCATGTGTGTGTGAGTGGGTGCATGAGTGTCTGAGTGGGTCTGTAGGTGTGTGAGTCTCTTTTTAAGTTTTTTTTGCGATATTCACAAATTCATCATAATGTTACACGGGGGCCGTGCTGAGTATTGCAATGTATTCACAAACATCGCATGTGATGAAAAAATGTTTTCCTCATTCTAAACTCAAAATATGACCCTCAAACACACCTATATCTCACCCCTGGGGCCAGGGTACCACCCTAACCCCTTATCACACTTTTCTTATTTATTTTCAGACCCAGGAGCAGTGTACCATTACATAAAATGGTGGTCACACCTTTCTGCTCAGGTTGCGGCCAGACAATAAGGGTCTTGCTGTAAGGGCATGGGTTTTGCGAATCCGCCACAAGTGGGTTCTCAAAGGGTTTGCATCTCTAGAAATACAAAGTTGGTTTTCTTTTAATTTCTCTAAAGGTACTGAACAAATTTACACCAAATAACAAAAAGTGTAATCTCCAATCAAAAAACTATTTCTGCCCAATTTGGTGTAATTCCATCCTGCGATTTGGGCTGCGGGCGTGTCTAAAGACTTTATGGTAATTAACATGGAAGACACACTTTTTTTTACCCCCCCCCTTGCTTTTTATCACCCCCTGCTTGACGGATCACCCCAAAACTTTCCATCCACAACAGGACACTAAAAAAGGGCACTTTTTTGGAACATTTTGCAAACATTCATCAAACGGTACCACAAATATAGCCAAGTCAAAAAAACGCTTTTCCTATGGAAACTAGGTCCTAACTATAACTGCCTACTGGTAATTCACTTACAAAAACAAAGGTTACTAGGATGTTATAGTTAAGCTTACATTTCAAACATACACACCTACAGAAATGTACCTGTTATAGTTACAGTTATTTAAAGTAAGCATAACTTGTGCCCCAAGGTAAGTATAACTCATGCCCCCACCATGCAGAGTTTTTTATGAATAATTTTACAACAAATGTTACAGTGAAATGATCAATGATGTTATAAAAGATGTCATGAGTGCTGTAATGTCTGGGGTAGTTAGAAGTGCATGGGGAGAGTCCAAGTTATAGATATAGTTGAGGATTGGGTCTTAGCAACAGTTGAGATGAAAGAACCTACTCATCACAGTCACTACATGAGATATTGCTCTAAAAAAAGCAAAGATGCAGAAACCTGCATCAATGATTACAGATAACTAAAACATTTGCTTTTCCTTGACCTTGTGCAAGAAATTAGGATGATTAGTACCCTACAGAAGTGGACCTTGAAATTAGGCACCTGCTTTGATTATATTTGTAAGTGCTTCTCATTGAGGTTTAACTTATGTCAAATGAGCATCATGCAAGAATCAATCCTGTCCTGCCTCTTTACTCAAGAAGAAGCCACTGTTTTGTGCAGAATGTCTACCCAACTGGAGTACTTTCTACTGGATAATTGGTAAGTGCTACCTCCTTTGGTATATGTACAGTGCATCTCCCACACTACAGCTGCTTAAAAGACGCTGTGGTAATGTTTACAGTGACCTTGTGTGTCTGTAACTTTTCCAATGGTATTGGTTGTTGACCGTCATCTTTTCATAGATCTGCAGTTCACCTTGGAAAGTTTTTTTTCAATTCTCAGGGACCGCTGGGGGAGCCTCAAGGCCCCTGCAGTCCCAGCTGGTTCCTGAAGGAGCCGGAATTGCTCCAGCAAACAGGGAGCGGCTTTAAATAGAAGCTCCCTGCCTGCTGGAGCAAAGGTTTCAACTTTTTCCCTGCACATGTGTTAGTGAGCAGGGAAAGAGTTGAAAACTCTGCTGTTTGCCAGCTCCCGCTTGTTGAAAGTTAAGTTATGCTTGCTTTTGTTTGGCGACAGCTGTCACAGCTCATGCCAAGCAAAAGCAAACAACTACCTCTCAATTATGGACACCTCAGGAGGTAGCAGGAGGCGGCCCTGGGGGGGTGGCGGTCCCCAGGGCCAGAAATGTCTCCAAGAGGGGGGCTGAACACCTTCCTCCTCATATTGTATTTGCCCCAGGGAGGTGGTGGTCCTCAGGGCCCCACATACAAATGCATTTGCCCTGTGGCGGTCCCCGGGTTCTGTGGTCCCCCATAGGTGGCAGTCCCGGGGCCCAGGGGGCCATGTGGACCCCCACATACATTGATACTCTTTGCCCCGGGAGGTGGCAGGCCCTGGGAAGTGGAGGGTGTGGGCCCCCCCATAGATTTAACGTGCATTGTCCCGTGGACGTGGCAGTTCCTGGATCCTTGATAAGTCCTAGGAAAGGAGTCCCTGCCCCTCCCCTTCTATATTTTGTGAATGCCCCAGGGACCTGATCCACCAAAGGACAAAATAAAAAAGTAAGAGCAGGAAACCACGCCTGGATTTTTTTTTTAAATCCATGGTGAAATTCACTAATGTTAATGACTTTTGCTGTGAATTTTAAAACTCCCTGAGTACCCCTGGACCAAGAATAGGGGATTAGGGTAATGGTACCCTGCCACCTTTAATTTTTTCTTTCATTTTTTTTAGACTGAAGTTTTAAACATTCTTTACCTTTATTTTTCATGGCTCTACATAAGTACATGTGGCATAGCTGTGGTCTATAAAACTAAGATCTACCTTCTTCAGCATGGTGTTTTGTACATCTTTGGATGTACAAGATACATTCAGACTTCCAGCTAAGAGCTTTTTTTAAATATCTGCAGTTAGGAGATTATTTAAGCAAGACTTAATTTCCTATATGTGAGAATAACAATGTGCTTGATTTACTCTATAGGGATAGAATTAGAATTCCCATTGGGGAATTTTATACTAGTTTCTCTCGCTTTAGGAACAATGATTTAGAAAACTACCTGATAAGCAGACTGGTAAGATGGGGAAAGCGGTTCTTGCACAAAAATCAATCAAGCATTCACCATATCTTGTGCACAATAACTATTGGCCTGGTTAAGATCACAGCAAATCAAAATGATGAATATGTTGTACTACACCACGGAGAGCTTTGCTAATGGGTGAAAACTGCAGTAACAGTGGTTAGCCATGTGTGCTGCTGCTAGACTTACTCCAGTTTTGGGAGAAGTACATTTTTGACTGTCTAGGGTCCTTTTGGCTGCAGTAACTATATAACTGCAGTTTGTGACTAGCAATGGACTTACTCTGTTGTTGGTGGGTGGAACTCCCTCTCTAAAATCCTATTAACCATCAATGAACTCCTCCATAATCCTCCCTTAAGCCATCTGTTTTAGAAGTAGCTATTCCACATTTTCCAGCCACTCATCCATTCTCACCACATTCAGGCCCTCAGTTCCGCCAAATTATGACCATGGTGGTGATAACTCCCATAGACAGCGAATGTACCACACGAACGGCCAGGGCGGAAACAACTCTCACCACGGCGGTAGCCGGCAACAGCAAGGCAGAAGACAAAGTATTGCCCACCATATTAAGACACTGCAAACCACCACCTTATCCTGGGCGGTACCAATGCCATAAAAACCCTGGCAGAAACAAAGCTCAGAAGTGAAAGGACTCACCATTGGAGACACAGGGAAGAACTACGCTGCCATGGAACCCGAACTGCAAGTCTTCCCGATGATCTTCTATGTTATGCTCCACCTGGAACACCAATGACGACGAAGACTACGACAGTGAGTACAGACGCCTAGCACACAAGGGAGGGAGGGAAGAAAACGACAGAGACACACACACGCACAACACACACCAGACACACACACCATATACACAACCAGCTGCACACGTAAACCAATGGCCCACAACACACGGCATAATAAAACAAGGACCAGATTTCGGAAGTACTGACAATGTATTAGCATAGCAAAACCCACCACACGAACCAAATATATACAAATGTTCATAAAGGGCCAATGCCCAGTCCAAATTCATAAGAGCACACAAGGCCACAGGGCACAGTTCAAGGCCCAACTTGTATCCTGACACATCCGAAGAGAACACTGCAGGGGCATCAGTTTGCAAGTGGGCAGGCACCTCACGGGGATGGGAGAGGCAACTCAGCCAAATACGGGAACTTCCCCACTGGTTCTGGAGGGGGCTCCATGCCCATTTCACTTTATTGGGGAGTGCAAGGCCACAGTCTCTGAGGTGGGGAACATGCCTTCTGCTTCTGGAGGGGGCTCCATGCCCATTTCTCTTTGCTGGGGAGTGCAAGGCCACAGTCTCTGAGCTGGGGAACTTGCCCACTGGTTCTGGAGGGGCTCCATGCTCATTTCTCTTTGCTGGGGAGTGCAAGACCACAGTTTCTGAACTGGGGAACATGCCCACTGGTTCTGGAGGGGGTTCCATGCCGATTCCTCTTTGCTGGGGAATGCAAGGTCACAGTCTCTCAGGTGGGGAACATGCCCACTGCTTTTGGAGGGGGCCCCTTGTGCAGCAGTCCCTGGCGGGTGGCCTACATATCCTCTGCTGGTGGTGATAGCTGCACTGTCTCAGCTGGTGGGGGAGTGCTGCTCTGTGGCAACAGGTGACGGTGCCTCCTGGTCTGCCTCTGCTCCGTGACCACAAGTGATGGAGGTGGTCGTGATGGCTTCACCCTCCCAGCCTCTGATGGAGTTGAGGGCTTCATTCCCTCCATGGCAGGAGGTGTTGGCTCCTTCCCCTTCCTTACTGTATGTGTGGGCTCCTTCCCCTTCCTAGCTGTAGTTGGTGTGGACTCCTTCCCCTTCCTGGCTGTAGTTGTTGTGGACTCCTTCTCCTTCCTGGCTGTAGTTGTTGTGGGCTCCTTTCCCTTCCTGGCTGTAGGTGTTGTGGGTTCCTCCCCCTTTCTGGCTGTTGGAGTGGAATCCCTCACAGTCCTGCCTCCACGACTAGGATGTGCCTCCGCTGTCCCCGTGGACTGTCTGGCTGAGATGCTGGGCTGGCTGGTTGGCACCCTGATTCTATGGGTAGGATGGGGGGAGGGGAAGGGAAGTGGTCAAGTTGGACAAGTAAAGCTTTTTAGGGACAGTGGGGCAGGAGGAGGGATTAGAGTGGAGGTTGAGGGAGTGGTTGTTGGAGGGGTAGATCTTCTAGATTTAGGGACAGGTGCATGGGCAGTGTGAGTGTGTGAGTTGGATGGCTTTTGGGTGTCTGAGTGCTTGCGTTTGTGTCCTTTGAGGGGACAGACACGGTGGGAGAGGACACAGGGGACAAGTGGATGGATGTTGTGGAGGTGTCTGCTAGTGAGGTGTGTGTGCTGCTTGGTGTGGTGATGCTGGTGGTGGATGTTGAGGCAGTGCATGCAGGTGTGAGTGTGGATGTGACTGGGAGGGAGGTAGAGGAGGAGGAGGAGGGGGAGATAGTGGAGGTAGTAGATGTGGTTGTGTCTACAACTGTATGGTGTTTGCATGACTGCTTGTGGGATGAAGTGTGGTGCTTGTCTGCCTGTGCCACTCTTGGGAATTGCCCTGTGCGCATGGTTGTCTGTATGTGTATATGGTATGGGTTGAGGTTGAGGAGAATAGAACTGGTTAATGGTAGTTGGAGGGGATAGGAACAGGGACAATGGCTGCCTTCAGTGAGGAGGCCAGAGCCTGAATCGATCTCTGTTGGGCCGCCAATCCACTGTGAATGCCCTCCAAGAATGCATTGCATTGCTGCATCTGAGATGCCAGCCTCTGGATGGCATTCACAATGGTAGATTGCCCTTCAGAGATGGATCTCAGGAGGTCAATAGCCTCCTCACTCAGGGCAGCATGGCTCACTGGGGCAGGGTCTGAGGTGCCTGGGGCGAAGGAGATGCCCACCCTCCTGGGTGTGCGGGCATGGGCAACTCGCTGAGGGGCTACTGGGAGGGCAGTGCTGGTACGGGGAGTGGCGGCTGTACCTGCAGCTGGGGTGGTCACAGAGGTGTCCGCCACCACCAGGGAGCTCCCATCGGAGGAGGTATCTGAGTCTGTGTTGTCTCCTCCAGTCTCCGCCATGGTGCTCCCGTTGCCTTCCATCCCACTGGCTCCCTCAGCGTCAGTGGACTCTGTCTCCAGTGTCCTGTGGGATGCAGCTCCCTCTGTTGCCAGTTCCCCTGCTCTTCCGCCAGATGATGCTAATGCACACAAGGACAGGATGACAAAACAAGAAAGGGGGCTAGACAAAGAATGCACTTGATCAATTACTGCACCAACACCTCTATTGGTATGCACATCACTATCACACACAGGGAACAGGCTTAAGCATTATGCATTGCACTACCAGTAATATGGCTAGTCACTAAGACAAGATGAGGACCACAAACCGCCAACTGCAGAACACCTGAGAACCACGATGCCCTGCCTGAAATGGACTGCTAACAATCTAGGTTACCTGTATTTACCATGCAGCCATTAGCCTTCAGTTGACCCACGCTGCAATGTCTGGCCCGGCCTTGGGGGCACCCACTAACATACATCCACCACCCAGATACCACCAGCCAAAATATGTAATGATACCCACTGTACTCACACCCTTGTGGCTGCTGTGATTCCCTCAAGCGCCCATCCAGTTCAGGGTAGGCCACTGCCAGTATGCAGGCCATCAGGGGGGTCGGGGTCCGACGGGCACCCCTTCCTTGTTGGGAGGCCATCCCCAGCTGGACCTCTGCAGTCTTCCGTGCCCAGGTCCTCCCACCGTTTCTAACGGTGGGTGCTCTGCCTGCCATAGATCCCCAGGATCCGCATGTCCTTGGCGATGGCACACCATAATACATTCTTTTGATGGGCGCTGACCTGCAGGGGTAATACAGGCAGGAGAACACCACTAAACAAACAGTCCAGCCTGTCACACAAATGGCCCACTATACCCGTTTCCATAACCATTGGCACACACATGGGCCAGCGCACAACATGTACACTGCCAAAATACAATCCCCCCACCCACCCTTACACAATGCTTTCACACACATCTCCATGTATCCTTGCCACATGCATTGTGGCCAAAGTGTTCTCACCTGTTGGTCTAAAGGCCCACACAGCTGTCTGTACTGGGGTAGGACCCCATCAACCAGTCGCTCCAATTCCTCCGAAGTGAAGGCTGGGGCCCTTTCCCCAGTCACACAGTCCATGGTAGGTTCCAGACACAGGTCACAGCAGCACGTGCAGTGTACGTGTTCTCCTGTTGAAGGTCAGGAAACAAGTGAGGAATGAGATAGAAAATGGTGGTCACATCTGCGGCGGTGTACACCGTCACCGCCGGCATAGATCCCCATTGGCTACTGTAGTCCATAGAGCCCATATTATCCAATGAGGAATTGCACGGCGGAGCAAGAACGCTTTCCGCCACAACGCCCAAGGTCTGTGAAATTACCTCACTTCCACCTGTCCCTCCATCCAGAACAGGCAGTCTCCATTTCAGGGGGGACAGGCCGATCGACAATTACTGTGTCACAGATTAGATTGGCACATACTTCACCATTTACACTGTCCCAGTGCATAAGTGCACCATGTGGACTGCAGTTGTGGATTTGTTGTTCCAATTGTGACAGCCTACTCACTCTTGTGTTCCACAGATACCTTCCGCTGTGGATGAATAGGAGGTGGAGACATAACCCTGTGTACAGACCTGTGGTGGACTTGGCTACACTGGAGGACAGGCACATAATACTGACCTATACACTGGACAGGGCCACAATCACAGCGTTGTGTGCCCAGTTGGAGCCTGGCCTGATATCAGCTATCCGTCATCCAAATGGGATCCCCCTTCTTGTGCAAGTTCCATCAGTGCTCCATTTTCTGGCAACTGGGTCTTTCCAAGTGACAGTGGGCTTGGCAGCAGGCATGCCATTGCCAATGTTTTCAATCGTGCTGGCTAGAGTTTTGTCTGCCCTGGTGAAACTCATGTGCAGCTACATTTCTTTCCCCCAGGTGGAAGATTTGGCCACAGTGAAGTCTGGATTCCATGCAATGGGACATATCCTAAATATTATTGGTGCGATTGACGGGACACATATTGCGATTGTCCCACCCACCCGCCAGAATGAACAGGTGTACAGGAATCATAAGAGTTTCCACTCAATGAATGTACAAATGGTGTGCCTGGCGGACAATGCTAAGTATCCTGGGTCGGTACATTATGCCTTTGTTCTGAGGAATAGCAGCATCCCAAATGTGATGGCCCAACTACAGGGGCACAGGGTGTGGCTAATAGGTGAGCCTTGGTCCCCACCCACTGTATGTTAGAGTATGCCTCTGGTGTCAATCCCATAGGATTGTGTGTGGCTAAATGTTGTCCCTCAATACTTGCAGGTGACTCTGGCTACCCAAACCTATCATGGCTGCTGACCCCTGTGAGGAATGCCAGGACAAGGGCTGAAGAACGTTATAATGAGGCACATGGGTGAACCAGACGGATCATCGAGAGAACCTTCGGCCTCCTGAAGGTCAGGTTCAGGTGCCTCCACCTGAGAGGTGGATCCCTGTGTTACTCACCCAAGAAGGTCTGCCAGATAGTAGTGGCATGCTGCATGTTGCACAACCAGGCCCTCAGACGTCATGTACCTTTTCTGTAGGAGGAGGAGACTGGAGATGCCCCTGTGGCAACAGTGGACCCTGAGGACAGTGAGGATGAAGATGCTGAGGATGAGGACAACAGGACATCAGTAATCCGTCAGTACTTCCAATGACACACAGGTGAAACAGTATAGATTAACATTTCTATGACCATTGGTGTATTCTGTGTGGCTGTGGCAAGATGGCATTCACTTCCTTTTACCTCTACTTACTGAAACCTATGGTTTGTCATATTGCAGATGTTGGTGATATAACAACTGTGTACTGATGTGCTGACTACAGCCAGCTACAGGTCATTATTTCTATGCTCTCACAATGTACAGTACATTTGCAATGGATGTAACTGTTTCCATGAATACACATTTTCCACACATGACATACAAGTAGTCAAGTTGTGTCCAAGGGTGTTTATTATAGTGCAAAAAATTGAGGGGAAAGTGCAATGGAATAATGAGATGATGGAGGAAAGTCCAGGGTATTGTTCCAGCCTGTTTGTAGCACAGGTGCAGTGTCCAAGAGGCCATAGGAAGGGGATCAAAGGCAGTTCAAAGTGGACAAGGTGACAGTGTGGGACACAAGGGGGACAATCAGGAGAGTCTCATTTCCTGGCGGTGGTCTTGGCAATTGTCTCTAGCTTCTATCTGGTCACAGAGAACATTTGTGGGGTGGTTCACCTTCTGCAGGGGGAGGGATGCTGGTAGCCTTTGGGTCCTGTGGCGGGGCCTCCTGCCCACTAGCGGCAGCAGAAGTGGAGGACTGGTCAATGGACTGGCTAGTGGTAGGGGCCCGCTGCTGTGCTGTTGCCTCCCTCATGATGTTGGCCATGTCTGCCAGCACCACTGCAATGGAGATCAGGGTGGTGTTGATGGCCTGAAAGTCCTCCCTGATCCCCTGATGCTGTCCCTCCTGCAGCCGCCTGTTCTCCTACACGTTGTCAAGGATCTGGCCCATCGTGTCCTGGGAATGTTGGTAGGCTCCCAGTATCTCAGAGAGTGCCTCCTGGAGAGTCGGTTCCCTGCTCCTATCCTCCCCCTGACGCACAGCAGTCCTCCCAGTATCCCTTATGGCCTGTTCCTCTGTACCCTAAAAGGAGTGCCCACTGCCACTGATCCCAGGTCCCTGATTGTCTTGTGGGCGAGGTGTGGCCTGGGGTCCCTGTACAGGTGGGCACACTGCTGATTGAGGTGTCCTGGGGACAGAGGTGTGGGTACTCTGGGTGGGTGCTGTGGTGTGGGAAACTGAAGGGGGAGGCTCTGTGGTGGTCTGTGAGTGGGCTTTGGTGACCGGATGTCCAGTGGTCCCTGATGGGCTAGATAGGTCATCCAGAGCCAGAAGTCCAGAGTTACTGTCATCACGGGGGCATCTTCTGTTGGGGGACTGGATAGTCGTGGCACCTTCTCTCCACTGACGTTGGCTGTGGTACCTGTGAGGATGTGAGTGATGTATTATGCTTCATGTGTATGACATATTTTACATCCCTGGCTTCCCCTCTATGGTTGCTGTTGCCCTGCCACCTTTTGGTTGTGTATGGTGATGTATTGTGGGATTGTTAGTTACCCTATGCTGTGCATGCTTTGGTGTTAGGTGTCCATGCAGGACTGGGAGCAGTGTCCATGCATTGGTATAGCAGGCAGGGGTTGGCATTGGGGTTAGTCATATGTGTAGGTGCAGTGCATTGGTTGTAGTGGAGTGAGGGTGAGGGTGTGAGATGGCATGCAGGCATGGGGGGTGATAAGTGGTAAATGTTGACTTACCAGTGTCCAGTCTTCCGGCTACTCCAGTGAGCCCCTCAGGATGCAGTAATGCCAGTACTTGCTCCTGTGAGCTGTGGGGGAGTAGGTGCTGGTCCACTGTCACTCCTCTGTATGGTAAGCTGGTGCCTTGCTGCTATGAAACGTACCTTCCCCCATATGTCATTCTACTTCTTCCTGATGTCATCCCCTGTTCTTGGGTGCTGTCCCACGGCGTTCACCCTGTCCACGATTCTCCACCATAGCTCCATCTGCTATCCAATGGAAATTTGCTGTACCTGTGCTCCAAAAAGCTGTGACTCTACCCTGACAATTTCCTCCACCATGACCCTTAACTCCTCCTCAGTGAAATGCGGGTGCCTTTGTGGTACCATGGGTGTTGTATGTTGTGTGTTGGTGAGAGTGTGTTGGGTGATGTGGTGGGGTGTGTGATGTGGGGTGCGTGATGGATGTATGGATGTCAGTGGTGTGTTTGTAGTTTTCTCTGTGATGTTGGTGGCTAACTCTTGCAGTCTTTTAGTGTTGGCAAAAGGTTGTGGGTACTGTCGGTGTGTGTTTTATAGTGTTGAGGGTTTGTGGGTGTGGTGTGTGTATGGATGTCTGGGGTGTGTCTTTGGTATTGGCCAATGTGGTGGTGTGTTGTATGTGGGTGTGCATTGTGAGCGTGGCGGTTTGTACTGCCAATAGTTTACCGCTGGTGAATGTCCACTGTGGTGATTCGTGGGCCATAATGTGGTGGGCGTTGTTTTGTTGGCGTAATGGTATGGGTGTTGGTACCGCCACTTTAGCACTGACCTTTGGGCTGGCGGATTTGTGTGTGTGGAAGTATTCTGTCGGATTGGTATGTGTGTGTCATAATATGGTTAACGGATATCCACCACCGCAGCAGTATGTTGGCGGCTGTCAGCATGGCGGGAAGCGGGATGTTCCGCCAGTGTCATAATGAGGGCTTTAGTACTAAAAAGTAGGCTTACGTGTGCAAAGATCCCCACAGTCATGGCAGAGATCTCTCCTTAGAAAAGATAAAAGAAGTGGAGGCAGAGACTGTCACACGTAGGTTAGTGAACAGCATTTTGTAGTATGAGTAGTACTATTTTAGTACTACTAAAATTCAACAAAAATCAGTTTTGAATAGGCCTCCTAGTGAGAGACTCACAAATCTACATTTATGTCCAAATTCTTCCTCAACATATTGTGGTTATATGTAACACACACTCAACACCTTCCCAATATAGCTGTGAGGTTGAATACTGACATGACGTCTGTGAATTTGAATCCCCCACACTGTCAGATTGTGTGAGGCTGGTGCAACAGAGGATTTGTTACCGCATTTTCTACCTTCCAAACAAAAAGCTGACTTGGACGCATTACTGCGCAATAATAGTCCATTGAACTGAAGTCATTGTATACAAAACTTTATGTGTTGTTTATAACACTTTAATAAATCACATGTAAGGGGGAGTGGCTTGTGCACCAATCAGGATAGCAGTGATCCTGTAAGCTCAGAGTGTCTTTACACCTATCAGCCATCGGACACAGCATTTTCTGGACCCTCGCAGCTCACATTTCCTCGAGAATATGCCCTACACCTGAGGACTAATTCATTCTCGTGCTAAACACACGTTTTGATGAACGCACATCTATTTTAATTCTTTCATGAATGGGTGTCATTTTGAGCAGAACGGGGTGTCATTTTGAGCAGCGCATTCCTCATCCTTTATCTTACAATGATGTCTCACAGTTATTTCTGGTTCCCTCACAATCATCTTTACTAAGGCCTATGAATGAGTCTTTCACATTTGGTTTGCTTCATACTGTGCCCAACTTTCATATATGGAACCATGTTGTACCCCTAGGGCTGCCATTCTAGGTGTGCACTCAACTGTCACAGTATGCGGTGGTGCCCCATAACAACTACAAGTTAAGCTTTGGTAAGTTCTTAATTGGGTTTGTTACAGCTGCCAATCAAGGATGCTGAGCTACAAGCAACTATGCTAGAATGACCATGATGGGTATTTGTGAGATTTGAGCTCGGTCCAGAGACCCAGGTCATCGTCCCTCTTTTTGGTGCTGTTCCATCACAGGAGTTGTTTAGATATTGTGTTGCTAAAAAAAGTATGGTCTTTGTTTGGATAGGTAAACACCTGAAATGTTGTTGACTGCTACATGATACAGTCATTTGTTGTGGACTGCTGTGCTTACTTTATGGAAATTCTATGATATGTCCTTTTGACTATTTAATTGAACTTTTATCCTACTTGCTTATCCTTAATTTATGGGCAGTACTACATCTCTGCCGAGTTCTCACATGTTACACATGAAAATGATTAGCAATCAGAAAGTCACGGCTAAAACCAGTTCATCTGGTACAAGATCTAAAAGGACCAAGAATGACCCTTCCTCACCTATTGCATCCTCTATAGTGGCATTATGAAAATGAAAGGGACCAGCCCTGCAAAGTACAGTAAGGGGCCCCCTCGCACATAACTCCCACCACCACCCATACACCGAGTCAGGGCCTGCCACCAGTGCACAGTGCTAGCTGTGCCGAGGGCGCCCCCTGGAACTCGCCCCCGCACTATGGGTCTGGCGGGGTTAATGTTATATTACTGATCCTCTAGTAACTCTATTTTGGACACTATTCTTGATGAAGTGAGGGGCCTGCAACCTTTTATGAGTGCCACTAATGACAAATTACAGCAGATCTAAGATAGATGAAGTATTATGGAGGGTAGGATGGTTGAAATGGAGCAACGTATCATATTTCTTCAACATATGGCTGTGAAGATTCCCTTGCTTGAACAAGAGATACCCAAATTTAAGGTTCACACAGAAGATTTGGAGAACAGGAATTGTTGCAATAATCTTCGGGTATATGGGTTATCAGAGGCTCTTGAAGGTCCTAATCTTCTTGGTTTTCTGAACAGGTTTCTTCCAGACCTGCTAGGCATCCCAACTGCCCTTCCTATTAATTTGCAACAAACCCACCCTCTTGGTCAACATAATCCTCTCTCCTCCAAACCTTGTAGCATCATAATGCTTTTCCTAGAATTTACTAATCTCCTCTGTCTTGAAGACCGCTAAAGTCAAGAGGCTGCTCATCTGGTCTACTCATGATATCTTCAAATCCTAGGACGTTTCCATTGCTACCAATGCCAAACATAAGACATTTCTTGCCCTGAGACTTCAAATGAGACAACTGAATATATGTTATGGTATTCTACATTGTTGCTCATGCAAGATCACCTATGAGGGCCCCACCAAATCTTATTATGACTCTGATAAAGTGAAAGTGTTCATCCAGAAGATCTCACCGCAGTCGATGGACACTGTTGTTCAGAAGTTCTAAATATATTTTGTTCTTCTGTATTTACCTATTATGACTTTTTTTTCTCTAGTCTATTTCTTTTTGCTCAGCTGTTCATCTTGTGATGCCGTTGACATGTCACTTACTCATACCTCGTTACTGTATATTCAGATGTGGATGATTCACCTTGATCTTCTATTTTCTCTGTTTACTTGTGTATTCCATTTTTTCACCTCCCTCTTCTCTTTTCCTCCCTGTTCTTGGTGAGTGCTGGTATGGAGCTTGACCTCTTTTTTTCTCTTTGTTTTTGTTAAATGCTCAATATGTCCTCCTCTTAAAATCAAATTAAGACACTCAAGCATACTTACTTCACTTCCAAATCTTCTACTAGCTGCATGCATTAATTAATGCTAAATCTGCCCTTAGTAAGCTTGCTACTGTTGATGCTTGTAATATATTGCTTAAAATTAAATCTAAGTTTCTCCATGGCCAAAATGAAGCTGGTAAAATGCTAGCCACTTATTTAAAAATTAAAGTGAAATGTAAGGCTATTGGATTCAATATTAGTGAATTCAATGGTTACGTATCAATTTCCAGTGCTGTTGTAGCTAGCTCTTTCAAATCATTTTATAAAATCCTATGTACTGATTATGTTTCCCCTCCCACTTATAATCTCCAATTATTTTTTAAAGATCTCCCCTATCCACCTTCCCTTACAGACATATTTTCTGAATTGGAGGCGGATATTTCCCTTTAGGAAATATTAGATGCTATTAAATCCCCCCCCCCCAAAAAAAAGCATCCGCCCTGATGGTTTTCTATCAAACTTATTTGATCTTTGTCTAACTGTTTTGCTCCCAAGTTGTTAGAACTTCTATATTCTTTTATTACTTCAAAGCTAGTGGTACGTTTTTGAAAGCACTGATAACCCTTATTCCTAAGCAAGATAAGGATGCCAATTTTTAAAAAAACTATCTCCCTTATCAACTATAACTGTAAGATCTTTTCTAAGAGTCTTGCTTCTCAACTAGAATCTGATGTCCCTCTTTTTGTTAAACTCGACCAGTCGGCTTTTATTAAGGAACAACTTGCTTCGGATAATGCTAGAATGTTTTCCAATATTGAAAATCTAGCTCACAAATTTTAAATCTCCACTTGCAGCACTCTCCCTGGATGCTGAAAAAGCTTTCGGCCGTATTAATTGGCAATTTATGTTTACCACCCTCCATTGGTTTGGGTTTGGACCAAACCTGATTTCCTTTATCAAATTACTGTATTCTAATCCTCATCCTAGGCCCAGATCTACAAAAAAGTGGAGCAGCATGGCACTGCAACAAAATTTGTAGTGTTGCGTCACTTTTGAAATGCAGAGATGCGCCATATTTACAAAATAAAGGCACACCCCTGTGCCAGCGCTAAATTTAGATGCCAATGCAGACATCCGTGAACCATAGTGCAAGGGTGTCTGCATTGAGGGGTGTGATTGTTTATCTGCAGGAAGGTGTCCCTTCCTGCACATAAACAATCATTCATGGCCTTTTGCTCTTTCTATGTGTGATGCAGAAGCAAAAATGAGGAGGAATAAAAGTATTCCTCCTCGTTGTGGCATGCTAACGCAGAAGCAAAAATGAGGAGGAATAAAAGTATTCCTCCTCTTTGTGCCATGCTCACGCCATCCCTGGGTGGCGTAGTTTTTGCCACTGCCACAAATTTACGATTTCTCGTAAATCTGGGGCAGCGTTATAGAGGCCCATAATTACAAGGCTGCGTTAAGCCACAAAAAGTGGCTTAACATCTCCTTGTAAAAATGGTGAGGTGAATAGCGCCACCGGAGCATCACTAAAAGTGATGTTCTGGTGGCACTAGGATCTTGAAAATCTGGCCCCTAGTGTTTTCATCAGTGGCTGTTTTTCTCCCTATTTTGATTTACATAGGGGTACCAGACATGGTTGTCCTCTATCCCCTCGGTTATTTGTTGCATGCTTGGAACCTTCCATAAAGTGGATTAGTTGCAATATACTTATCACTGGATTCAAATGTGGCACTATGGGAGTTAAATTGTCTGCTTACACTGATGGTACTCTACTATATATGTCCAATCTCCTTACATCTCTGGATCTATTTTTAAAATAAATCTCTTAATATTTCAGTATTTGTGGTTACAAACTTAATTTAAATGAAACTGAAATCTTTCCCCTAAATTCCCCCAGTTATCACAACATGTTCCACAATACTAGTTTTACATGGTATCCCTTGATTATTAAGGCCCTCATTATGACAATGGCGGTAAATCCCACTTACCGCCACTCTGACAGCTGCCAATTGACCGCTGCGGCGGCGGATATCCGTTCACCATATTATGACACACACACACCATTCTGACAGAATTCAGCCACACACACAAATCCGCCAGACCAAAGGTCAATGATAAACTGGCGGTATCAAAACCCACACCGTTACGCCAACAGAACTACGCTCATCACATTATGACCCACGAATCACCACAGTGAACATTCAACGTCGGTAAACGATTGGTGGTACATACCGCCGCATTCACAATGTACACCCACAGACAAAACAACGCCACATTGGATAATTCCAACAACACACACGTGACACCCATACACACCACACCCACACCACTATAAAACACACACCCACATTACCCACAGCCCCTTATGAATAAAATTAATTGCCAACAGAGAGACACCAAGACCACTGACACAACTAGAGCCACACAATACTCACACCTATACACCACTCACGCACTCCATATAACACATCCCAACACATTACCCAACACAACCTCACCAACAAACCTCACATTACACCCATGGCACCACAAAGACACCCCCGTTTCACAGAGGAGGAGCTAAGGGTCATGGTGGAGGAAATTGTCAGGGTAGAGCCACAGCTATTTTGAGCACAGGTACAGCAGATTTCTATAGCTAGGAAGATGGAGCTATGCGGAGAATTGTGGACAGGGTCAACACCGTGGGACAGCACCCAAGAATTAGGGATGACATCAGGAACAGGTGGAACGACCTACGGGGGAAGGTGCGTCCCATAGCAGCAAGACATCAGCTCGCAGTCCAGAGGACTGGCAGTGGACCCCCACCTCCTCCCCCACAACTCACAGCATGGGAGGAGCAAGTCTTGGCAATACTGCATCCTGAGGGCCTGGCCCGAGTTGGAGGAGGACTGGACACTGGTAAGTCAACTCTCTACTATTATCACCCCCCATACATGCATGCCATCTCACTTCCTCACCATCACTCCCATCACTACATCCCACACAATCCACCCTCACATCTCACTCATCCTAATGCCAAGCCCTGCATGCTGTACCAATGCATGGATACCCCTCACAGCCCTGCATGGACACTCATCACTAAAGTATGCACACCATAGAGAACTAACAATCCCACCATACACTAACATACACAAGTGAAAGCTGCCAGGGCAAATCCAACCATAGAGGGGAAGCCACGGATATACAATATGTCAGACACAATAACCATAACACATCATTTACATCCCCACAGGTACCCCAGCCAATGTCACGGACAGGAGGTGCCAGCAGTATCTAGTCCCCCAACAGAAGAGGCCCACAGTGATGACAGTAACTCTGGTCTTCAGGATCTGGACGATGTACCTGGTCCATCAGGGACCACTGGACAGCCAGTTACCCTAGCCATGTCACACACCACCACAGAGCTTCCCCCATCAGGATCCAACACCACAGCACACACCCAGCATACCCATACCTCTGTCTACAGGATACGTCAATCAGCAGTGTGCCCACCCCTACAGGGACGCCAGGCCACACCTCACACACAAGACAATCAGGGACCTGGGGTCAGTGGGCACACAGTTCAGGGGACAGAGGCACAGGCCAACAGGTAAACTGGGAGAAGTGCTGTGCGCCAGGGGGAGGACAGGCCCAGGGAACCGACTCTCCAGGAGGCATTCTCCGAGATCCTGGAAGCCTATCAACATTCCCAGGACACGATGGGCCAGATCCTAGACAACGGGCAGGAGAACAGTCAGCTGAAGGAGGGACAGTACCAGGTGATCAGGGAGGACTTGCAGGCCATTAACAACACCCTGATCTCCATAGCAGGGGTGTTGGATGACATGGTCAACATTATGAGGGAGGCAGTCTCACACCAGTGGGCCCCTGCACTAGCCAGACATCTGAACAGCCTTCCACTTCTGCTGCCGCTAGTGGCCAGGAGGCCACGCCACAGGACTCACAGGCCACCAGCATCCCTCCCCCTGTAGGAGGTGAACCACCCGGCAAACGTTCCCTGCAATCCAGACAGAAGCCAGAGACACTTGCCAAGACCCCCGTCAGGAAATGAGACTCTCCTGATTGTCACCCCTGTGTCCCACTCAGTCACCCTTCCACCCTTGAACTGCTGTTGCTCCCCTTCCTATGACCCCTTGGGCAATGCACCTGTGCTACAAACACACTGGAACAATACCCTGGACTTTCCTCCATCATCACCCCATCCATCGCACTTGCCCCCTATATGTTAGCACCTCAATAAACACCCTTTGATAATAATCCATTTGGAGTATGTCATGTATATCAAATATGTATTATTTGAAACAGGTACAAACATTGCAAATTAACTGTACATAGAATGAGCATAGATTAACGGCCTGTAGCTGGCTGTTGTGAACACACCAGAAGTATATGTCAAGTCACCAACATCTGCAAAATGAATTGCCAGAGGTAACAGTAAGTGGGCATAGAAGTGGGAAATATCAGCATGTCATTGCCACACAGATTACAACCAAAGTCATTGAAATGTAAAGTTATACTGTCCTACCTGTGTGTCATTGGAAGTATTTTCGTATACCTGTTGTCCTCATCCTCATCCTCTGTCTCCTCATCCTCACTGTCCACAGGGTCTACTGCTGCCACACAGGCGTCTCCAGTCTTCTCCTCCTGCAGAAAAGGGACATTGCGCCTGAGGGCCAGGTTGTGCAACATGCAGCATGCCACTACTATCTGGCAGACCATCTTGGGTGAGTAGCACAGGGATCCACCTGTTAATTGGAGGCACCGTAACCTGGTCTTCAGGAGGCCAAAGATCCTTTTGGGTCACCCATGTGCCTCATTATAACGTTCTTCTGCCCTTGTCCTGGCATTCCTCACAGGGGTCAGCAGCCCTGATAGGTTTGGGTAACCAGAGTCATCAGCAAATATTGAGGGACAACACTTAGCCACATACTATCCCATATGGCCAACACCATAGGCAACACCATAGGCATACAACAACATCTACTGGGTGGAAACCAGGGCTCACCTATTAGCCACACCTTGTGCCTCTGTAGTTGGCCCATCACATTTGGAATGCTGCTATTCCTTTGGACAAAGGCATCAAGAACCGACCCAGGATACTTAGCATAGACTTGGGAAACGGTTCGTCAAGCACACCAGTTGAACATTCGTGGAGTGGAAACTCTTACGATTCCTGATCACCTGTTCATTCTGAGGGGGGGGGAACAAATGCAAATGTATACCATCAATCGCCCCAATTATGTTGGGGATATGTCCCATTGCATCAAACTCGGCCTTCACTGTGGCGAAACCCTCAACATGGGGGAAAACAATATAGCTGCACATGTGTTTTATCAGGGCAGACAACACTCTTGTCAGCACTATTGAAAACATTGGCTGTAACATTCCTGCTGCCAAACCCACTGTCACTTGGAAAGAACCAGTTGGCAGGAAATGGAGTACAGATAGCACTTTCACAAGAGGGGGGATCCCAGTGGGGTGACGGATAGCAGATATCAGGTCAGGCTCCAATTAGGCACAAAGCTCTGTGATTGTGGCCCTGTCAAGTTTATAGGTGAGGATAATGTGCCTGTGCTCCAGTGTTGCCAAGTCCACCAGCGGTCTGTACACGGGCGTATGTGTCCATCTCCTATTCATACGCAACGGTAGGTATTTAAGGGACACAAGAGAGAAGGAGGCTGTCACAAACTGAACATTTAAGCCACAACATTAGTTTTCAATCAGTAAACTTGAAATGGGTCAGTGTGAATTGTCCAGTATGTGCCTATTTCTCCTGTGACACAGCATGAATCCATAGGGCTGCCCCCCCCAAAATGGCATCCACCTGTGCTGTGTGGAGGGACAGGTGGAAGTGAGGGAATTCCGCTGATGTTGTGCGCCGTGGCGGGAGGCGGGAGGGAACCACCGTGCAACTCCTCATTGGGTAATATTGGCCCCTATGAGGTACAGTGGCCAATGGTGATCTACGTCGGCGTTGACGGTATGCACCGCTGTGGACGTGACCACCATTTTCTATCATATTCCTCACTTGCTACCTGACCTTCCATAGGAGAGGACCTACACTGCATGTGCTGCTGTGACCTGTGTCTGGAACCTACCATGGCCCGTGTGACTGGGGAAAGGGCCCCAGCCTTCACTTCAGACGAATTGGAGAGACTGGTGGATGGGGTCCTACATGGCGTTGTATGTGTGAAGGCCTCTATGTAAGGGGGTGGATGTCTTCTTTACGGTGTTAAGCTGTGTGCTGGGCTATGTGTGTGCCAATGGTGACGGAAAGGGGTATGGTGGGACATATGTGTAACAGGCTGGACTGTTTGTCTAATGGTGTTTTCCTGTGTATTTTGCCTCTGCAGATAAAAAAAGGTGTACACTGTTCCAAATGGAAAAATATAATCACTAGGGGAACATTAAAGTTCAGGAGCAAGAGCCCTCACACATCCGAGAGGATGTCATGTTTCATCATCGGGCAGCTCCTCGTCAGACCGGCGCTGCAATGTCTGACGGGCTCCCCGTAAGGGGGCTCTTTGCCGGAGATTTTTTAGGTAGCAGCCGTGGTAGCGGACACTACAAGACCTGGTGTTACGGTCAGGCGCTAATCCTGGCAGGAGAGTGAAAGCTAAAATTGGTTCCCAGTCTTAATAGGAGCGAGTCAATTTAATTAATCAATGGAATAAGACGGGGACCAAGATTAAAAACAGAAGGAAAGTGTAAAATGAGGAATAATGCTCAACCACTTTCTGCATGGTGCTGGAGCTTTAAGGAGATTATCGTCGGGCTCCTAGGACATGGTCAACATGTTTCGCGTACAGTGGTCTAACAAGATCCTATGACGCTTCTTCAGGACCAATACATAATAAGACTTCTCCTGTCTATATTACCGAAGGTTTGCAAAAATGTCAAACAAATCATATAGTCACTTACATTGAAGTTCACTAATTGTCAGAAACCTCTAATGGTCACCCATCCCTTGGTACATGGGGGGCCCCTTGGGAAGTAGCATGCCGAAAGCGGTCACTATTTGTGGATGACGGCAGTCTGCAGGGGAACCTACCCTGACGTGCTCTCCTGAAAAGACCTCTGCAGGTCAGCACCCATCAAAAGAAGGGTATATGGCTTGCCATCGCCAAGGAGGTGCAGACCCAGCCGGTCTATGGCAGGTGGAGCACCCACTGTCGGAAATGGAGAGAGGACCTGAGACGCTGGGCACGGAAGATGACAGAGGCCCAGCTGGGGATGGCCTCCCAACGAGGAAGGGGAGCCAGTCGAACCCTGACCCCCCTGATGGCCCGCATACTGGTGGTGGTCTATCCAGAGCTGGATGGGCGCTTGAGGGCATCATAGCAGCCACAAGGAGGTGAGTACAGTGGCTATCATTACAATTTATGGCTGGTGGAGTGGTATCCAGGTGGCGGATGTGTGTCAGTGGGTGCCCGTAAGCCAGGCCTGACATTGCAGCGTAAGTCCTCTGGTGGCCAGGGTTCTGAAGGCCTACGCACTATGCATTGCACCTACCTAGCTTGTAAGCATCCACTACTGGTCAGGCCTGCATGGGTCCCAGGTGTGCTGCATTTGGCGGTGTGTGTCCCTCCTCATCTTTTCGTGTCTAGCAATATCAGTGATGGTGCAATGCATAGTGTGTAGGCCTGTTCCCTGTTTGTGAGGGTGCTGTGTACGCCAACGGTGGTGTTGGTGCAGCCATTGACCCAGTGTATCCTTTGTCTCTCTCCCCCCTTTCTTGGTTTGTCATCCTGTTTTATGTGCATTACAATCATCTAGCGGAGGAGCAGAGGCACAGGCGATGGAGGGAGCTGCCTCCCACAGGACCCAGGAGGACCGACGCTGAGGGCACCAGTGGGACAGAGGGCGAAGGGAGCACCACAGCAGAGGCTGGAGGGGAAAATTCAGACACGGATACCTCCTCCGATAGTAGCTCCCTGGTGGTGGTGGACACTTCTGTGACCACCCCAGCTACAGGTACAGCCGCCACCCCCTGTACCAGCACTGCCCTCCAGTAGCCCCTCAGCGAGTTACCGTGCCCACTCATCCAGGAGGGTGGGCATCTCCTCAGGCCCTGCCCCAGTTAGCCCTGCTGCCCTGAAAGAGGAGGCTATTGACCTTCTGAGATCCATCTCTGTAGGGCAGTTAGCCATTGTGAATGCCATCCAGGGGCTGGCAGCCCAGATGCAACAATTTAATGCATTCCTGGAGGGCATTCACACTGGATTGGTGGCCCATCAGAGATCGATTCAGGCTCTGGTCTCCTCTCTGATGGCAGCCATTGTCCCTGTTTCTACCGTCCCCCCTCGAACTTCCTCTTCCCAGTCCCATTCTCCTCTACCCCAACCCATCCCAAGCACACAGCCAGATGAGTATTCACACAGGACAACACCCAAGAGTGTCATAGGAAAACATCAGCACCACACTTCATCCCACAATCACGCATGCAAACAACATACAGTTGCAGACACTACAACATCCACTGCCTCCACTGTCTCCCCCTCCTCCCCCTCCACCACCTCCCTCCCAGTCACATCCATACTCACACCTGCATGCACTACATCATCATCCACTACCAGCATCATCACCACACCAGCAGAACCCACACCTCACTGGCAGGCACCTCCACAACATCCATGCACACGTCCCCTGTGTCCTCTCCCTCTGTGTCTGTCCCCCCCACCTAAAGTACAGAAACGCAAGCACTCAGATACCCAACCCAACACCCAACAGCGATCTACCTCACAATAGCATACAACCCATGCACCTGCACCCAAATCCAGCAGAGAGACACCTCCAACAACCACTCCCTCATCCTCCACTCCCATTCCTTCTCCCTCTTCCCATCCCTCTTCCCATCCCAATGTCCCTAAGAAACGTTTCCTATCCACCATTGACCTCTTTCCTACCCTGTCCACCCGTCCTGCATGTATGGCCAGGCTATCTTTGAACCCAGTAAAGCACCTCAGCCACACATTCCACAGCCCCAGTTCCATCCGCACCTATGCGTGGTGGAAAGGATTCCAGGCCACTTTGTGGTTCTAAAAATTCTGGACCCATGTAATCTACTTTGCCACAGCAGTACGATTTTAGTATCAAAAGACCGATAATGACTAATACACTAAGCATGAGCATTTTTGCTCAATTCCAGCAGCGTTTTCACCTCGAAATCGCCATTTTCGTCCTGCACTCGTGACTCCCATTTTTTTTATAGTTGCCCTCACATAGGCTTATAATACAGTCAGATTTGATTCCAAGGACACGTACACCTTGATTGACTTTTCTCTGACCTGGGCAAGCTGGAACCATTGCCTCAGGCCAAACCTGTTTGGTCAGTCTCTCTCCCAGTGGCCGAATCAGATAGCATCAAGGCACACCATGCCATAAATCCCTTATTATCGCTCACACACCCTGCCTAATCTTGCTCACACTTGCACCTGCTCTTTTCTTCTTCTTACTTTACGAGGGGGAGGTGCCCGTTTATATTGGGGGCCCACACTTATCTGATGTAAAATACTAGGACTTGCCGGGTAATTTATTATGGGTTGAATGGCATGAAATATGAGGTTTCATCATGACACTGTCTTTTCCTTTGTAGTGAAAACATGTGAATGACCAACCAAAATGTCAAGAATGTTTGCCTGAAGCTTAAAAAACTGTATATAAGGAAAACTGATTTTGCATTGACACACAGTCTCCTGAGAACATACAAACCGTGCTGTTGTACTTCTAGGACGCTTGTTACTTGGCTGCAGCCAATAAATTCGATCTTTGACTTCACCTAGAAGACTCTGAGTTTCTGTAGTCTGAATCAGGAAAGTACCCGAGGTCTTTGGGTGTACCCTGGCACCGCTGGGTTACCGGATCAGTACCGGTTCTGAAAAACCCAGTACCTCAGTTGGCGCCCAACGTGGGGCGATACCAGCGGTACCGGTCCAAGCCTGAGGTCCGTGAGGAGCTTCGTGTGAAAATTCTGGAGGAAGGCCGCCACTTCATCGACCCCTGCATGTCGACGTGGTCTGAAAGTCTTTGCTGCGAGGTTCCCCGCTTTCCGACGGCTACGAAGGACTGCTGCCCTGGCTATCGCCCTGATTTGGACCCTTGATGTTTGGTAGAGCGAAACGATAAGACAAGTCTTCTGGTGACGTCATTGATATTTTCAGTTAAGTATAAGTGGAGCGTCTCCCAGTCCTTAGTTGGACACTTGGTTTGGTCCTTAGTTGGACACTTGGTTTGGTATCCCTTCGGGATCACTTTGATTTGGAACTTGCAAGTACCAAAGCCGAAGGACTCGTGTATTCACGAGAATATCGTAAACGATAATCCTTTGAAGTTTGAAGCTAGACTAGTGAGCGAAGATGCCTGGTCTTAGCAGACTTGGAAATTTGTTTTGTCTTGGTTGTAAAAGGGACTTCCGGTTGGAGGACTCATGTCCGGTTCCTCCGATTGGAACTCCAACCTATGAACTATATGTGAAGCACGGAGTAGGCCCCATCACATATAATGAAGTATGGATCCGTTACACCAGAAAAGATGGTGTTTTAAAATGGCCCCAAAATGGTAGCTTTGACAAAGAAATCTTAGATAACCTCGAAGTTAGACTTTTTAAGAAGAAAGCCCGGCCGGCAATGTTTGATTCTTTCCGCTTATGGCGTAAGGAAGCCAAGCAAAAGGAAATTAAATTAGCTAAGAAAAATAAGAGAGAAAAAGGTATTTCGATTATGCAAGCTGCTATACAGTTTAAATATAACGAAGCGGAACAGTTGAATGAGCAGTTGCATAGGTGACACAAATTGACAGTAGATAAATGCTATCCAGTTTTGTCGCCTCTTCAGCAAGATGCAGCAAAAGACTCTGAAAAAGATCCCCTAATGTCGCATTTGCTAAGTTCGCCACCACCCTATGCGCAGAATGCAACGGCACCTCCGCAACCTCTAGTTGCACAACCAGTGGTTGCATTGCCTCCTGCTCCTCCCCAGCACCCACCAGCTATTCTTCAGTTGGTTCCTATTCCTCCGGTGCAGCCTCCTCAAGGGCCACCGGCTTTGACATCTGCTCTGCCTTTACTTCCTACAACTTTGACTACTATAGCGACTACCACTCCTGGTATTGTTTCTGACACTGCTTCTGTCTCTGCCTTGTCTCATTCTGTTTTTCCTCCTGTTCATTTGTCAACCTCTCCCTCTATCCGTCAGAGAATGACAAACAATGTGACTAGTCTTTTATCCCCTCTCTTTCGGTCATTAGATACGACCCCAGTTACAGAGCGTAAACAATTGCGTAGCCAATTGCCTGATGGTATGGAGAAAGAGACACTGAATTATTTGGCGCATAAATGGGTTACTGAACCAGCGAGATATGAACTAGAGTCTGTTATGGATGTCTTCCATCAGTGGGAAGAACCGAAACAGAGATACGTTTTTGAGAAAATGTGTACTTTTCTTTCTGAGGATTTAGAGGAAAATGGTTTGGAGCCCAATCCGCCTAAGTTGTGTCGTGTACGGTTTGATTTTTCGACAGGTTTGATTGTGGGTTCAGATGTCGAGAAAGCAGTTGCGATGTTATTGTCGTTTAGGACTGAAGGTGTTTCCAGGTTATTGTTTAAATATGATTCTTCTGCTAAAAAGAAAGGGAAACAGTACCCCATGAGAGAAGTTCCCCCACAGTGGAGGGAAGGGGACCCAAATGCTAATCCACCTGTCCTGCCTCACTTCCAGCGTGTATGGGTACACGTTCCATGAAAGCGAGCTGAAGTTTTAGCCCTTAAGCAGACATTGCCTGATCCCCGGAAGAATCCTACAGGTTATTACAAGGAATTGTCACAGACTGCGGGGTCTTGCATTATGAATTTAGCTGACATAGACATGTTGTTTGGGAATGCTGTTCCACAGCCTTTATGGGGAAAGATTCGCCATACAGACCATGCTCAAGAGTTAGGTGACACATGGGCTAATATTGCTGCTGCAGATGCCCGACAAATTGGTGGTGCTAAACCTGAGCCTTTAGTGACAGAGCTTCCTGGTAGGATTATTGATTACATGAAAACTATAATGCCTGCGATGCGTGTAAACTGGGATAAATTGTCTGCATGTAAGCAAAAGAAAGAAGAAACGGTATCAGATTTCTTCACCAGGTTTGAAGAAACGTTTGTGGACTACAGTGGTCAAGATATGAGCACGGAAGGTGGTCAACGTTTGTTCATCGATAAATTTGTGCATAATCTGCTTCCTGAGTTGTGTAAAAAGTTAAAAGATTCAGAAAGTTCTTGGGCAGTTTCCTCTTCAGCGCAGATATTGGCTACTGCACAATACTACGAAAATAGAGATAAAGATGAGAGAGATAGAGTAGAGAAGAAAACAAAAGATTTGAAAACGAAGGTTCTGTTACAACAAGCGTACCCGCCACGTGGTGGTCAGAATAGTGGTGCACAGAACAACTATCAGAATAACTATCAGCCCCAACCGTTTCAGAGAAACTCGCAAAGAACCGAGTATGCTCAACCACGTATCCCAGTAGGTCCCAATCAGTGTTCATATTGCAAGGAAGAGGGTCATTTCAAGTATAGTTGCCCTGCTTTGCTACAGCGCTCAAATGGTACTTCCGGTTTAAGAGGTCGAGGTGTTCCACAAGCACCTAGAGGAAGAGGACGTGGATATGTTCCCCAGAGCGCGCGCCCATTCCTCCCTCAAAACTCAATGAACAGATTTGATCAACAGGTTAATGCATCTGGTAGGACGGCTCAGTACTATACTGATGATTACTATACAGAGGATGAGCATTTGGACAGTAATGATTGCTAGGACAGCCATAGACAAAGAGAGGGAGTTGTTTCAGTTCCAGTAGATCAGAGTGGGCCTTATGTTAAGGTGATTGCATCAGGTGTGTCAGAACCTTTTCTGTTGGATACTGGTGCTACCAAGAGTTCTATTATGCACTCAAAACTCCCTGGCGCACCTTTGTCTGGCGAAACAAATGTATCAGTAGGTTTTTCCGGCGCCCCAGTTAGAAATCCAATTTCTAACCCTATATCTCTTTCTGTTGGACCTTGTAAATTTGAAACACCCCTTATTTTGACGACAGGTTGTGGCGAGAACTTGTTAGGATTAGATCTGTTAAAGAGATTGTATGCAACATTGTATTGCTCTCCTTCTGGAGTGCAACTCACATTGGGTAAGAAAGTGGTTTCACCAATGTATTTGTCAAAGGACAGATTTCCACCAGAATTTTCGTCTCTTCCTAATACTCTTTGGGCTACTGGACCTAATGATGTAGGTCTTTTGGAAATTCAGCCATATGTGATAACATTAAAAGACAATGTTAAAATGCCACGTATTCCCCAATACAAGATCTCTAGTGAAGGGGAAAAAGCGTTAATGGCAATTATTCGTGATCTGATTGAGAAGGATGTAATTGAAGAGACAAGAGGCAACGTTTGCAATAGTCCTGTTTTGCCTGTCTTGAAGCATACTGACCCTACTCAGCCACCTGTTTATAGGTTTGTAATTGATCTTAGAGAGGTGAACAAAATAGTTGTGCCACAGTTTCCAGTCGTCCCCGATATCACTGCATTGTTGACAATGATTCCAGCTTCAGCCACTTGGTTTTCAGTGATAGACCTGAAAAATGCTTTCTTCAGCATCCCTATTGCAGAAGAGAGTAGGGACATTTTTGGCTTCAATTTGGGAGGACGAAGCTTCAGATTTAAGAGAGCTCCCCAAGGCTTTTGTGAAAGTCCATCTATCTATAGTCAGGCTTTGAAAGCACAACTTGACACTCTTATGTTACCTGATGGCGCCACTCTCATTCAATATGTAGATGATTTGCTAGTTGCCGCAGATACTAAGGAGATCTGCAAAGAAGCAACATTGTCATTATTGCGTCATTTGTCTGATTTACACCACAAAGTGTCCCTTTCAAAGTTACAGTATTGTCAAAAAGAAGTGACCTATTTAGGTCATCTCTTTTCGAAGGAGGGAAGGCAACTGACCCCAGAGAGAATCAGAGCTGTTGCAGCAATAAGTGTGCCAAGAACACAAAGAGAAGTGCGTGCTTTCTTGGGTATTACATCATATTGCAGACAATGGATACCTAATTTTTCGTTAATAGCCAAACCCTTGGTGGCATTAACTTGTAAAGATATTCCAAATCCCGTCCCATGGTCTGAAGATTGTCAGAAAAGTTTTGTCGAATTACGTGATGCATTATGTTCAGCTCCTGTGTTGGATACCCCCAACTACAGCAAGCCTTTTACATTGTATGTCCATGAGAAAGAAGGTTGTGCGTTAGAAGTTTTGACACAACAGTTTGGAGACAGGGAGCGTCCATGCGCCTATTTCTCTTCAACCTTAGACCCAGTAGCTAAGGCACTGCCGAGCTGCTTAAGAGCGGCAGCGGCAGCGGCAGCTGCTGTTTCTATCCGACAGTCTGCTGGTTTAGTGATGAATAACACATTAATCGTAATGGTTCCACATGCAGTGGACACGTTGTTAAACAGAACCAAGACACAGCATTTAACTAGTGCTCGATTGTCAGGTTACGAGTTGACATTGTTAGCAAGCCATGTACATATAAAAAGATGCACTACACTTAACCCAGCTACGTTATTGCCAATTGTGACGGAGTTAGATACTTCTGAACAACATGATTGTCTCCATAGAACAGAAGAGGAAACGAAAGGGAGAATAGACCTTCTGGACACTCCCATTGCAAAGAGTGATGGTACTTTGTGGGTGGATGGTTCATGCTTTAAGCTCCCGAATGGTGACACGACTGCGGCGTATGCTGTGACAACTTTGTGTACGATTGTTGAAGCTGCACGTATCCCACATAATTCAGCCCAAGCAGCTGAGTTAATAGCCCTAACAAGAGCATGTACAGTATCAAAAGGAATGAAAGTGACTATCTATACCGATAGCCAATATGCGTTTGGTGTGGCCCATAGTTTTGGGCGTTTGTGGAAGGAACGTGGGTTCCTGACCTCGCATGGAACTAAAATACAGCATGGTCAGTTGGTAAATGAGCTCCTTGATTCACTTACTTTACCGTTGCAAGTTGCGATTGTGAAGTGTAGCGCACATAAAAAGGTGACTGATGATGTTGGTCATGGGAATGCATTTGCTGACGAGGTCGCAAAAGAAACGGCAAGGAATGTGATGAGCCGAATGTATGTCGCGGGCCCTGCAAGATGGATTGGTGATGTTGGAATGTGTGAAGACACGATAGAAAGCGTGAAATCGATTCAAGCTGAAGCCACAGAGAGAGAATTGAGTGCGTGGAGAGAAAGTACGGGTAAATTGGATGCGAATGGTTGTTGGGTCGAGTTGTCAGAACATCAGAGATGGTTGCTACCCGATGCGTATGTGCTTGCAGTAGTTACAATGGCTCATGGAATGGCTCACATCAGTGTGAAAGGTATTTGTAATTTGTTGGCCCCAGTATGGCAAAATGCAGGAATTCCCAAGTGCGCAGAAAATGTGGTTAAAAATTGCATGGTATGCCTGAAACACAACCCTGGTAGAGGAACCCCAACTCCAGCTGGTCATTTTGCACCTCCTACGTATCCGTTTGAGGTTTTGCAGCTAGATTTCATCCACATGGAGAGGTGCAACAACTTAAAATACGTACTCGTTGTTGTTTGTGCCTTTTCAAGATGGGTGGAAGCCTATCCCCTAAAAGACAATACTGCGCTATCCACAGCCAAAGCCCTTGTGAAAGAGTTCTTCCCTAGATTCGGAATGCCGAGAATGATCTGGAGTGACAATGGAAGTGAATTTGTGGGTCAAGTGATGAAGAAAGTATGCGAAGGGCTAGGCATAAACCAAAAGTTTCATGCTGCAAATCACCCCCAATCAGCTGGATTAGTGGAATGCTATAATGGCACTCTTAAGCTAAAATTGGCCAAGATACAAGCGAGCTCTGGTCTCAAATGGCCTGACGCTCTACCCTTAGCACTCCTATCAACCAGAATGACTGTTCATTCACGAGTGAAACTTAGTCCTTATGAAATAGTCTTCGGCCGCCCGGCCAATATATGGGGAGTGCCTAGGCCCAAGAAGTTTAGCGAAATAGAGCATCCTGTTTTGCTTGACTATCTGTATGAATTGACGGCTAAATTGCGTGTCTTACATCAACAGGTCCACGACACCCTGCCTCCGGTCTCTGAATCTCCAGGTCATCCTATTGAGCCTGGATCCTGGGTTTTAATAAAGAACTTTCAGCGAACCAAAAACGAGCAGCCCAGGTGGACTGGACCGCACCTCGTTCTTCTCCCCACAAGATCAGCTGTTCGAGTAGAAGGGAAGAAACACTGGATCCATGGGACCCATTGCAAAAGGGTACCCCTACCTCTGCCATATGACCGGTGGGTCCAGGAAGGTGTCGCCGAATCAGAGACTGAAACCGTGCCACGTTTTCTGCCTTTCAACGATGCACGAATAAAAGGAACACTCACTGAGAAAGAAAGTGATGACATTTTACAATCAGCAGTATCACCGTCAGTTCGATTGGACACTACAGAACCTGAACTCCTTTTTTAGGACCACACGATACCTGGGACTAACCGTTATAATCTACGACCAAGAATAAAGGACAAATAAAATAGTTTACTTTCCTTCTCTTTAGCAAAGTTCTCCAATATGGAAAATTATTTTAGAATGACTTTTTGCTTTTTGTATTTTTTGAACCTCCATCCGGGTTCAGCTGTAGGATCGTGGCTGAAAAGACTTAGGGGGGTAGCCTGTGGACACAAGGTCTACAGGTCTGGTTTGTTCTAGGGCGGCGTGGAACATTCAGAACACTCCTAAGTGAAGTAAACCAACCGCCACGAACGGCAACGGTTAGAGGATGGAATCTTTCCAAAATGGAGAACATGTTGAAAGACTGAGTTTCAAGAAGAGAATATGTGAAACGATAACCAGGAAACGGTTTTTGCTGCTGTGCATTTTTATGTTATTTAGTATACTTATGTTTTTTATAGGATACATTTTATTCTGTTTTAACGTGATATTGGCACCCACTACCTCGTCTATACCTCCTCCTTCCACTGTTTCCCCACATTCTTTTCAACTCCTCCCTAAACATGAATCTGCTAGGAGACTAGAGTTCATTAATAACTCCTTCATCCAGCTTTTGCACCAACACCAACTAGTGATAAATACCACTGACTGTTGGGTGTGTGGCCTTATGCCTCACACAGCAGATAAAGGTATCCCTTATCTGATCCTGCCTTTTAGCCACAATGGTTCCGTGTGGGCATTCAGAACGATATTCATCTATGCACACTACCCCCTACATTTTGTGGAAGACAACCCTAAGAAAAATGCTTTGGTTAAAGGAATCATAGACATGATGAAGGACAATATCTCCTACGAGACTATCCCCAGAGATGAGACAATGGCATATATAGGATGGAACATGACCGGATATGAAGCCACAATGAGTGAAAAGCAGCAAGCTAAGATATCTTCCCTGATTTGGGTTGCACCCCATCAGGGTCACCTGTGTCTGCAAGGTACTGGCAGGAATCCCAGAGCTCAGCTTGGGGAAAGCGTCTGCACTGTATATGTCTTCGCATCTCAGACCTCCCCTCCGCTCTTGGCGGCTATGGGTACCTATTTCATCTGCCATGATAGAGCCTTTACATGGTTGCCCCCTGACTTTTCGGGCACATGCTTCATTTCGTTCCTGTTGCCCCCTACCTACACAGCAGCGGCAGATTACCACAAGACAAGGATAGTTAGAGGCGTCTTTAGTGAAGAAGACACTGCAGGACAAGAATTTGGGGACTTCGTAAAGGGTTTTCTGCCGTTCTGGGGACAAATAAGTAACAGCAGGAGCATAAGGCAATTGGTAAGAGTGGTTGAATCCACCGTGGCTGAAACCGCTGGTGCCCTTGGTAACTTGACTGCTGAGCTCCAGTCGGATCGTCTTATGACCCTTCAGAACAGGGTCGCATTAGATGTCATCCTTGCAGACCGGGGTGGAGTATGTACATTGATCCAATCGAGTTGCTGTGTTTTTGTCCCAGATAACGCTCCAACAGTATACCAGGCCATCTCCAAACTGCATAGAATTTCCGAATCTATTCATTTAGATAAAGGAGATTGGTCATTAATGGGATGGTTTTGGGAACTGATATCAGCATGGGGATGGAAGATTCTGATGGTCATTGGAATGATCTTGGCCATTCTTTTCCTGTTCTGTCTATGCGTGCAGTGTGCTCCTGCGATATGTGGTTTCTGTGTTACATCATGCATAAGGAAACCTGCACCAAGAGATGAGCTAAATACTGGGATGATGTTACAGCAACATCTCAACGACTTTAGAAACATAGACCTGGACTCAGATTAGCATGAGAATAGGTTTATTGCCTATGTGAGGGCAAAAGGAGGGTTTGTGGTTCTAAAAATTCTGGACCCATGTAATCTACTTTGCCACAGCAGTACGATTTTAGTATCAAAAGACCGATAATGACTAATACACTAAGCATGAGCATTTTCGCTCAATTCCAGCAGCGTTTTCACCTCGAAATCGCCATTTTCGTCCTGCACTCGTGACTCCCATTTTTTTTATAGTTGCCCTCACATAGGCTTATAATACAGTCAGATTTGATTCCAAGGACACGTACACCTTGATTGACTTTTCTCTGACCTGGGCAAGCTGGAACCATTGCCTCAGGCCAAACCTGTTTGGTCAGTCTCTCTCCCAGTGGCCGAATCAGATAGCATCAAGGCACACCATGCCATAAATCCCTTATTATCGCTCACACACCCTGCCTAATCTTGCTCACACTTGCACCTGCTCTTTTCTTCTTCTTACTTTACGAGGGGGAGGTGCCCGTTTTTATTGGGGGCCCACACTTATCTGATGTAAAATACTAGGACTTGCCGGGTAATTTATTATGGGTTGAATGACATGAAATCTGAGGTTTCATCATGACACTGTCTTTTCCTTTGTAGTGAAAACATGTGAATAACCAACCAAAATGTCAAGAATGTTTGCCTGAAGCTTAAAAAACTGTATATAAGGAAAACTGATTTTGCATTGACACACAGTCTCCTGAGAACATACAAACCGTGCTGTTGTACTTCTAGGACGCTTGTTACTTGTCTGCAGCCAATAAATTCGATCTTTGACTTCACCTAGAAGACTCTGAGTTTCTGTAGTCTGAATCAGGAAAGTACCCGAGGTCTTTGGGTGTACCCTGGCACCGCTGGGTTTCCGGATCAGTACCGGTTCTGAAAAACCCAGTACCTCAACATATACTGAAGAGGAAGAACTTGGAGGTGGTGTTCAATTCCCAGATTTTAAATTATATCATTCCTAATTTCTAATCAGACACATTTTTGCCTTAACTCATAATTTTCTAGGTCAGCCTATACCAGTGTGGATTCATTTTGAATGTCCTTTGCTGAATTTTTTTTTCTTTTAGAGATGTTATTTATTTTTCTCTTTGTACCTTTACATCTAAAAATCCTATTTTAAAATACTCTCATTATTTAATCAGTAGACTGTTATGTGATTAGTTTACTTGTCAACAGTTTTTTGCATTCTTCTATCTGGTATAAAAAGTTCCTTATGTTTCATATCAGATCTTTCTAGTTTAAACATTGGAAAGTAAAAGGTATAAATATGGACATAAATTGTGCAATGACAATTCTATTGCTGTCTTTGATTACCTATAAACATGATACCAATTGCCT
The DNA here is from genome assembly GCF_031143425.1 of Pleurodeles waltl. Classification (NCBI taxonomy): domain Eukaryota; kingdom Metazoa; phylum Chordata; class Amphibia; order Caudata; family Salamandridae; genus Pleurodeles; species Pleurodeles waltl. The sequence continues at coordinate 681,145,098 of NC_090449.1, read as the reverse complement.
GCTTCCTTTCTAGAGGATTATAAATTAATTACATGTTCATCAATGTTCATCAATGTTCGTTTCTGGAAATACCACATGAACCCTGTGCCACTAATACAAGTACCATAAGTTTTTACTGATCTCATTGAGCAAGTTACAGTTCCCTAAGCTACACTCATGTTTAGAACACTACTTTCTCCAAATTTGATTAGAACTAAAAGTTATTTGGAATTACTATGGGAAGCTGATTTGCCTAGTACTTTCACATACCAATTTTGGGATAAAATATTGCTTAACGTATTTACAACTTCCAAGGTAGCTCACATCACCCAGTCACTTTTTTAAATTTACCATAACATTTTCATCACACCAGAACAAATGGCTAAATTTGATGGTTTTGCCTTACCTTTAAGCTGGACTTGCTGTGAAGAAAATGGTTTATTACTACACATGTTATATAACTGTTGCCATGATAAGGTTTTTTGGAAATCAATTTGGTCTAAATGTTTCAAAGTTTCTCAATGTAATACCCCATTTACATTGCAAAATGTTTTCCTAGGTTCCACATCGCCTCATGATGATTGTCTGCTAGACCACAATTGTTAGATCTTTTTATTGCACTCACATTTAAAGTAAGACTTTCTTGTTGGAAAGATTTTTTTTAATTGTCTATGCTTACATTTTGGAACTTTGTATGAGACGAACATAGAATACATACTGCTTCTTTCTCCACTCTACATCAAAAGATTGACTGATTTATACTGGTTACTTTTCACTATTTTCCTTTCCTCACACTCATCTCCTTCCTAGTCCTTTTACTTTTTTCTATCCTCTTCTCTTTTCATCTTTTCCCTCTTCTTATCTCCCCTTTTATATAAAATCAACTCTTTTTAATTCACTTACATATTTTGTAATATTGCAATCCTTCTCCATTTGTATTTAATTCTATTAATTATGTATTTTGAATGCCTTCTATCTTTAAAATATAACACTTTTTAACTAAAAAAATATATCACATGCACAGCCCTCCAAGTTCTTTTCTTCCTTTCGCTTGGATTAACTGTTTAACTTTCATAAACTATATATTTGATTAGTGTCATGTAGTTCACCCTTTACTAAGCATAAAATGTTTCTTTTGCCATGATAGTTTAAAGATATGCTTTCAGTATATCTCACTAAGATATGTTTCTGGGTGCCACAAACCAATGTTTCAGAGTCAATTATATCTTCTTTTTGACATAATATCATTCCTCTTTTTTATTTCTTTTGTAAATATGTCCATCCTGGTTCTACATATTTCGGGTATTGCCAACATGAAGGATTCTTTAATAACTATCTGGCAGGCGTTTATTCATACGACATCGCTAAGGGAACAATTTTAAACGTGTCACAATACGATAATGGTTTCAAATTTCGCAGATAATAATAATTCTGCATCAGTGAGTAGAAAATTACATGGACAATATTTTTATACTCCTGATTACCACCAAATTAAGCATTCTATCCCAGCTCATATGCAATTAAATATTTTGGAAACATTGTAATATAGTGTGAGATTATCTGGCATAGTGTGGTTACACATCTTGGTTGCATATATCATACATCCACAGTAAAGGTCATTTTTTTTAAGTGTTGCATACGAGCCTAGTGCATTCAGGTCCTTGTGACAATAGCAATATCCTGAAATACCTTTATTTGTGACTTCTAACATGTCTCACAGAACGTATTTTAAAGGGATAAACACTTGCCATAAAGCAATGTTTTAAAAAAGATGACAGAATGCATTAAATAAACTGCACAAGGTACTCCTATGAGGCTGGAGCTCCAATTCTGACAATTTTATTTCTGCTATGGACACATAGGCCAATACAAAAATGGAGTAAACGAGCAGACAAGCATAGTACTAAAAAAATGGTGAAAAATAGCAAAGTCCACCTGCTGAAATTCTTTTATAAAAATTGTTTTCAAGTGTAACATACACCTTTTGCAAGTCTAATCATCTCTAGAACCCTCATTACTAGTGGCTTGGAGCTATGTGTAAAACGTATCCATGGTGTTGATTATTCATGGTTGCTTGTAATTAGGTGAGATGTGTGGATGGGTAAGTTAAAAGAGCATGCCTCAGAGTATATAATATTGAATGGATTTGTTGTGTAGCCATTTTAGCTATAGTTTTAGACATGTTATTTTAGCAAACTAGGCCTGCCGCTGTGCACTTCAACCTGGATATATTTTATTCAGCTTAATTTTTATTTTATTTTAAAAATAACCATATCTGTGGTCTTGTTTTATTTTCTCTATCTAACTGTTCTTTGCCTAGGCCAGCACTGCATTCTTCAACAAGTCATTTCTTTCACTCTGTGCTTTTTCAAGGCTGCACTATGATAGGTTTCTGGCAAAAAAAGGTACGCTTTGTCTATAATGTTCACAGAAACATACACACTCTTACGTGGGGATCCTTTCTTGGAACATTAGCTGTTTAGTATAAAAACACTCCTTTGACCCATGTACGTTAGAGGGACATTCTAGCCAGATGACCACGACTGTATACTGATTGCCTAGTGCTTTGCTGCAGCTGCTTATGTAGACTACAGGCCTCTTGCTCAGGTATGAGGGATGATGTCTTCCCAGGGGAACCTGAAGGGCAGAATTAGAGTTTAACATGCTGTGCTGTAACATAGCCTAGGTAGGAACTATTTCTAACCATCTTAGCAACAGTATGGTAGCGTTATTTTTATGTTTCACGCTCCTGTAATGCTTTGTCATCCTAGTTATTGCAATACACGCTTTATTATCCAAGATGCAGGCACTTCAATAAAACCTTATTGAACTATACTCTGCCTCTGATTGTCCTTGTATATGTGAGACTAATGTAACTGAGCGAAAAGGATGAGATCTGAGTGACCACGATTTCCCAGAGGAGTCATTTGTGTCCTGCACTCGGTTGCCCAATCATCCCTGCTCTTGGGTAGATGATGAGGCACTGCTAGTTAGCCGGAACAAAACCCAGAGTAGGCCGACAGGCATCAACTGTAGTGGGTTCAGACTCAGTCCCCCACAGTGTAAGTGATTCTGTCACCCAAATCCAGTAGTCTTAGTAGGATAATGAGAGCCTACATGACATGGTGCCACCAATGTTTGGTCAGGCACAAATTTTCAGGTCCTCCTGAGTACCTCCGTCTCACTACATGCAAAGACGCCTCAGTACTATATACGGAGACGTCCGTGGTATTGAGGATATTTCCTTCTCAGCTAAGTAGGGAGTACCTAACTAACGCTGTAGGTTGTTCAAGCTTGAACTCTAAAGGGATAATCCCCATTTGGTGTGCTTATCTCTGAACAAAATTAACCATTTATTATGGCGAACCCGCAACGGGTAGCAATTACAGTCAATATGCGACCATACCTTACTGCACATTAATTGGCACATGGCCTAACGGCCCAGGGGAATCCTGTTACATTTGTGGTTGAGGCTCATCCAGCCTACAGAACCTACATTTTCTACTCTTGGGTCACATTTCCAGCAGCTGATGGTAACACAAATACATTTCATCACTATACACCTGCAAACATGCCTGCACAATATAGAGCATATGAATATCTAGAAATACTTTCATCAAGAACATAATTGGCTTGATGGCGCCCGCGCCTACCACGTACAATCCTACACATTAGATTAGGTCCTCTAAGTAATGATGGTCCTACCTGGCCTTTATTGGCCACATATACACCGCACCCTGATGCAGCAACCTTGACGGTAGCTGAAGTCCATCGCTTATATACTGGGCTTACGGCAACATAAAGACTGTCAGTACAATTTGTAATGCAAACATTAAATACAAACCCAGCATGTGCTGGCCCAGCGTAACCACATGCAGTAATGCCAGGCATTAATCCTGCGATTGTACATTCAATCATGGGTAAATTACCCGCCAAACGAGAAGATATTCCATTTTGGTTAGCTAAAAAAATAAACGCACTGGAAGCAGTATTTCCCCATACGAGACCTCAGGAGAAGCATAGAATATTACCTATGTGCTTGCCTTTTGGGATGGTTCCCACGGTAGATAACTGAAATACTTGGGGCACGGTATTTGCCAAGCTCTATACTACTGCACACAGTACACTGACACTTGCCAATCTACCGGAAGTGTTAAAACAGATTCAAGATGAATACGGGCTGCCCCGGCCCTGGACTTGGGGATGCTACTCATAGGCAATTTTGCCACTGTATCTTCTATTATATTAAGTAACCTTAATGGGAAGCAGTTGTACTAACAGTGCACATGCGGCTCTGGGATGTTCCTCCACAGGATCAAGAACCTGCCCTGCCAATGATTATCGTGGAGACCTACTCTAGTACTGGTCGAGGTAATCTGGGGACCAGACCCACAAAACCACAGTTTCAGGGTAAATCTAATAAAGATTCTACCAAGTAAGCTCTCGAGGGTTCTAAAAAACGCTGGGATAAAAAAACTACAAACACCTAAAGGAGAAAGGGGAGAATCTCCGCATATACGGAGACCCTACAGAATATATATAATCTCAGAAACTGAGATAATATAAAAATGCCTGATATAAATCAATTTACTGATACACGCCAATCTCGTTCCTTTCAGGATTCACCAGAAAAACGCAGTGAGAGAGTTGGGCGGTCAGAGCAAAGAACGGAGTTTGTGAAACCGAGACAGGAATCAGAAAACTCTACAGAAGTTTCTGTTAAAAAAGAAGAGAAGCGTACTCAACAAAAACCCCGATTCAAAAAGAAAAAAGTGCCAGCAGTTGCGATTCGTCATGCCACTCAAGATGAGAGGTCTGTTGAAGAACAAGAAGTGGACACTAGCTCTGCTAGACAGCGCAGCAGAGGTCACAATAGTTCGCCAGAATCTTCAAGAGCATCTGGAGGTGAAAGCAACTGATGACTTCTCACAAGTTAAAACTGCGGACATGCGTGTCTCCAAGCCTGATCGGGTGTACAAAGTAACGTTACAGTTAGAAGGAGACATTGAATGCACAATCGACTCAATCTTTTGGAACTGCGTAGTAAACATATATGATATTCTACTATCCGAAAGGGATTGGCCACCTGAATTTGTCCACACTTGCCCATATGGGGAAGATGTTACAAAACCTTCTTTCTTGCCCCTTGTTCACGATGAGCTCGCAGAATCCTACGTCATTGATTGGGCATTGGCGCAGGCACCCGCGTTGTATCGCAACCACATAAGGTGGGATAAAGATTCCCCCATCATGTAATTCCAATTAAAAATCAACCCCAACCTCAACCACAGTATTCAATAAAACATGATGCTAAAGCACCCATGAGGGAAATCCTAACACAACTAGAGTACTAGGGCGTAATCGAACCCTGTGTCTCACCAATGAATAATCCATTATTCCCTGTAGCTAAACCGGACCATTCGTACAGAATAGTCCTAGATTACAGACACTTAAAGAGTCATACACACACATACGTTATACAAAACTCACACAGTACAGCACTTATGAACAGCATAGTGCGCAAAAAATACAAAACAACACTTGACATTTCCAGTGGTTTCTTCTGCCAAAACATAGCACCTGAGAGTGGAGACCTAACAAGTTTCAGCGGACTAGGCTCCCAGAAAACATTCTGTTGTTTACCACAGGGTTATAAGAACATTAAAGGACTGTTCACGGCTCGTGTGACTTCAATATTGCACAGCATTGACCCTGAAGCATTGTCCTATGTAAAAGATATTTATCTCATTGATGATGAATTACTGCAACATCTAAAACCGGTAGCCCGCATTGTTGTGTGATTTGCCGAATTCGGCCATAAATTCAATTTAAAAAAAACAAAAAGAGCCTTCCTTAGCGTCCTGTTTTTGGGATACGAGCTATCTAGTGAAGGAAAGAGCCTAGCGCCACACCTCCAAATACAATTAAAACTTACGTTCCAGATTACGCATCACACATAAAACCCTTATATGACATTTCCAGTACATTTTGGACAGTCGAACACACACGCATTCTCAGAGCTTTGCAAACAGACATGCTTGCAGCACAACACCTACACACAAGGGACAATAAAAACATCTGGTCATCAGAGTAATTGCTGGTGCCATTGGTTTCACCTATGTAACATTCATTGAGGGTAAGACAGTCCCGTTTGCATACAGATCACATTTGTATTCAGCAGCAGAACAATACTTTGCTCCCACAGAGAAAATTCTCACTGCTATTCAGGTGGCTGTCATTAAAGAGAGACCACTAGCCCAGGGGAAACGCATTATTGTTGTATCTCTAATCTCAGCCATTGAGGCTGTTACCAAAGCCAGAGTTCCAAACGCTAAAGTATTATATCCACGTTGGATCCAACGGGCAATGTCTTTGACAGCCACTGATGTAGACTACATCTTCGACCCAAAGTTACAAACTCAATAATTTTTGCAATATGAACTAGAATACCCAGTTCCAGCAAACACATTGCCTATTGATCAGTATCAAAGAGTCATGTACACCGATGGCTCAGCACAACTTGCAATAGGCACAAAGCATCATTAATCCGCTGCTTGTACAGTCGCAAACGGCCATATAGAGGGTTATAAATTCTATCCACAACATACTTTCACGCAAACTCTAGGGGCTTGCACTGCACAACTGGCAGAGCTAAAGGCTCTGGTAATGGCGCTGGAACATACGGATCCTGCACAGCTAACACTGATTGTCTGTGATTCGTACTATTTTGTCCAGTCCTTCAATGAATAACTGCATTACTGGTGCCAGAATGGGTTCAGAGATTCCAAAGGTAACACCATCAAACACAGACTTCTGTGGGGGAAAGTAGCAGATCTAAAGTAAACACTACCAACTGTCTATGTTGTACATACACTTGGACACCAGCACGTTGGAATACATGTTGCTGGGAATATACTGGCTGATGAAGCAGCCAAATCAGCAGTAGCTATGGCTTCTGTTGCTGCAGTAACTCGTTCTAGAACGGAACCGGAGGATGACATATGGGCTGCCGTGAAATCCACGGCTGAAGGCACTCCTTTTCCAAAAGCATTTCCTGCTAAATATTCCTACCGCATGGGAGGATTTCTTGATGCGGAAGTAAAAACACTAGGCGTGGGAGTTCGAGTAATTCCCAATAATGATCTAATACCAGAGTTTGTCAAAGCAACAAATGAGAGTGTTGCCTCTGCTCATGCTGGTGTGGCGGATACAATATCATTATTGCAAGCTCATTATTGGTGGCCAGGTCTATACAAACAGACCAAGCAGTATGTCCTTTGTTGTGATATCTGCCAACAAATTAAGGGGTCAACCACATTTTAGTCGCTGTTGACTCCTGCTCCAGATTTCTATGGTTGTGGCCACAACGCTCGGCTGACTATTATTGAGAATTTGCAAGTCGTTATCAGCACATATGTGGTTGCGGCTTTCCACTCGGACCAGGGCTCTGCTTTCGCCTCAAGGGCATTTAGGGACGCCATGGCTTTGATAGGGGTCCAACTCCATTACTCGTCTCCATGCCATCCTGAGGGAAATAGTGTAGTGGAGCGACAAAACCAAGATTTAAAGCAATCCTTAACAGCCAGAGTATTAGGTACAGGTCGTAAATGGCTTAATCACCTGTATGGAGTCCGGAGAGCACTTAATAATCTGCCTAGAAGGTACTTCATACGAGTGCCTGTTTGGAACTCAAATGTAGGTTCCAGATCTTGATGGTCCTGGCGTGGAGGCGGCAGAAACACCTTTTGACATCAATGAATGTATCACTGTCTTGCAGGAATTACAACGGTTCCATGACGACAACACTTCTTCCTGTGCTCCCTCCATAGGAAGTAAGGATGCACCAATAACACCTACCAGCTGGTTCCAAAGGTTGGGGATCTAGTACTTTAAAAAGTTGCTGTGAAAAAGGAGTTGGGTCCTTCTTATCGTGCACCGGTCCCAGTCCTGGGAACAACACGGTACCAGAACTGTCATTCTACCCCCGCTGCCTAGTTCTAAAGAAAACCTCTTTGTCTAAATCAACAATGTCAAGTTACACCATGTGGCTGACCCTGCACAGCACACCAAGTGAAACAACCAGAAGTTCACGTATCCCTCTCACTACTGGTCAAGATGTCCCTCTTCAAGTTTTAAACAGCAGCGCTCACACCTCTCTGAGCTTGGGGAGGGTTGAAATTGATCTTGCAATAGTTCCACTAACATCAATTACAACAAGCAACCCGGAAATTGCTGATCGATTTGATTCGACAAACCAATGGTGTCATTTACAGTGAACCACCGTGGGATACTCCTACCAGTTCTCCTCCTTCAAATACAGCTCCAGTTTTTGCATGAACTGCTTCTGGATACTTTGCCGACATCAATGACACCTTTTCGGACTCATTTGCCTCTTCTACACCTGAACTGCGAAAAACACATAAGCTGATAAATTGTCTTAAAACAAATTACTTTATTTTCTCATGGATCTGTGGCTTTCCTTGACTATATTAGCTTTCCTCCTTTGGATTGGCTTTGTTATTACTTTCTTTCTATTAATACACGGTCAGTACCTTCCTGAAAGATCAACAGTTGAACTGGTGAATGAGGTCCTAAAACCCAATTTTTCTTCTCACAAGGTCCGCAGAGACTTGTCTTTCATGAACATTTCCGCTATACCAATTCCTGATGGGATTGTTTGGGATAAAGTCACATTTTATATAGACGGCCCCACGAGGTCATTCAAATACCATATGTGTTTAAACTTTCTATGAACGAATTAATAATACCCGGAGTTGTTTCTGATGACTGGGATGTGAAAACAGTTGATTCTATGATGACTGAATTGCGGTATTTTACTGTATTTGAAAGTGGGAATGTTTATCAATTGAAAGAGAATTATGGTAACATGTTTTGCTATGATTATTATGGACACCATTTCATTCACAGAGCAAGTACCCCAAAGACTATTTTAATTGCACACAATGGGAACATTGCCCGACTCCATCGCAAGGAAGTTCTAAAACATATTCTGAAAAATATGTGTATTTTTCTGGACACAATGTTAAAAATGCTGAGTCTTATTATTTCAAATTGCCATTTATGGAAAATGTACATATATTATTAACAGATACAAAATTCATCTATTTAGATTCCTTTGTTTACCGGTTGGCTCTAGAAGGCTATCAATATTGGTTGAAGTCGATTGACTTAAAAAGTGTGTGGGGAACAAAAAATTGGCAAATAAGGGGAACAGAAGCTTTATTCAGAGCATGCCTGATACTTGTTCAAATGATATTTTTAACTGAAACTGTACAACAGACAAGCTTTTTAGCCTTAGCAAAAATTAAGGATTTTAGTGCGCCCAGTATTCTTCCCCTGCAAAATTTAACAAATGGCAGTGTAAAAATGCAACTGTAGTAACAAGATACAGTATAGGGAAACTATGCCAGCAATGATTGGAGAGTTCCTCACTAGATGCTGTTAGAGAGCACCTCAGTCTCCTGTCTAATAACAGTGACTTACAGGATTTCCTGTTAGGCCCCGGGAAATTTGGAAGCTTTCTCAACAAGAAACTGCTGCCCAGATAAGGCAAATAGATCAGGAACATTTACAGGAAGCATTAGCTGTTGTAGATAATAGGATTAATACCCTGTACAACCGGATGTACACCTTAAACAACGTTGTTTCTTCTGCGATAGACATATTACAAAGTGACATGTCCTCTTTACACCATGGACAGAATCAGCTAAAGTCCATTATGCAGTTAGGTTGGACACTACAAACACTGAAGACAGGTCACGTTCCCTTGTAACACGTTAGCGTGAGGGACATATTTTCCACATTTAATTTAACACAACAATAACAACTAATGGCTAAGAAAGAAGCAAATTATGTCATGTTGAATATTGAAAACTTAGAAAAGTTGCCTTTTACTGTGGCTGAAATACCATGTGCTTAGTAGTTAATTCACGGGGTCATTAATCTGCCTATTTCAATTCTTCAAATCACGTCCGGCTTAAAACGCATTCCAGTGGGTAGATATGAAAGGCTAGGAGATAGTTACATCCATGAGGTCTGAGAGCTACCCGTCTTGTACAAATGTCTCAGTGGCATGAAAGAGGTCTTAGCGGTAGTGAATGTGAGACTTCTGTCAGCCATTCAATGGCTGGGCGTGTAATGCTTCGCCAACGAACTTGGCTTGTTAGCTGAAGGGAGTCCCAGTCCCCTTGATTAACACTGCGTTTCAGGTGCTCTCGAAAGGCAGCCATGTCATCATTAGTGAAAACTGTTGAGGGATGCAAGCCGGAATAGTTTATGTCATTTCGGTCTCTAAAATTGTTCCATGCTGCGGGAACATACTTTTTCCTCCTACACGACAGAGGGAAGTAGCTGAGATTTGCCCCCATATCGCTACATCAAAAGTGAATTTTGAAAATGTTGAGTAGAGTCAAGGCTTTATTGTTTCAAAAACATGTGGCGCTCACATCTGCATGCAAAACCCATGCGCTTCAGGTTTGCGAGGTCATCAGCAGAGATGCAGTCCCTTTTGAGGACTAACTTTCCGAGACAGTTAGATGAGCTCTAATACTTAACTGAGAGAATGGATGAGAACTGAGTGACCACAATTTCATTGAGGAGTCATTTGTGTCATGCGCCTCGTTGTCCAATCATCCCTACTCTTGGGTAAAGATGAGGCACTGCTAGTTAGCTGGAACAAACCCCAGATTAGGCCAAGAGGTGTCACCTGTAGTGGGTTCAGACTCAGTTCCCAACAGTTCAAGTGAATCTGCCACCCGAATCCAGTAGTTTCATCAGGATAGTGAGAGCCTACACAACAGATTGATATGAGTGGAATTGTGATGGAGAGACGTATAGCTGCTGCCAGTTAAGGCAGATCCTGTGTTGAATCATTCCCACTGTTGCTCCTTTTTTTCTTTGAAAATTATCTTGACATATACACCTTGAAGAGCATATTATTTACTATTTAATTACTGTGACTCTTCTTGTGGAAATCAATTATTTGAATTTCACACAACGGTGACACACATGTTGGAAAGCACTCCAAGCATTAACAATTTGTTGATTCTTCATAAAAACTGTGTTATTTTGGTACCTAAGAAAACGGTGACTTCTTTATTTATGTTTTTTATTTTTTATCTTCAACAATACAGTATTTATATTTTGAGTTGATTCTATAATGACTTTGATTCCTTGCAAGAGGCCTAGTATTCATTTACCCTCACCTTTTTGGCAGAGTCAGGGGAATCTCCCATAGATTGCAAAATGAGGGTCAATTGATTTTCAGGTTAATGGGGATGTTTTGGAGCAAGGAGAATGTACCACAGAAAGACAACTATTTTTATGGAAACATTGTTTAGGTGCAGTTGGTTTGAAGGAAGTTAAAAATGTACTTGTGTTAAAAACCCATGAAATATTGATGTGTATCAAGTTGTTATTAAACAAATGCAGGAGAGGTATGACAGGAAGATAAACACCACACTAGAAAGATATACATTGTATTTGAGATGTCTGAAAAAGGGGGAGCCTGTAGATCAGTTCGTAGTTGTATTAAGAGCACTGACAGTCACATGTGATTCTGAGCATATGACATATGACTAGGTATTACGTATCCAAGTGTTAATGATGGAGACATTCCAGAAAATTCAAGAGAGACTATGCTCAGATGCAGGTAGATGAGAACAATCAGAAAAGTATGCACAAGAAGTGAGGAAGGATGCTGGTGTGCCTAGATTAGTAATTGCTATTTCTAAGAATATAAAACATAGTAAAGAAAGGTGTAAGAAGACATGTTTTAGGAGATAAAAACTAGATGTTACAGATGTGGATCGTTCAACCAGTTTGCCAACTAAACAATTGTCATGCAATTGACAATAATGTAGTAGTTGTAGGAAGAAGGGTCATTTCAGGCATATCTGTACGAATATGGGCAATATAATTTATTATATCTTAGAGAATGATGTGTGTGAATCCACCACTGATGAGGGTGTATTGTGTGCATGTGCTGATCATAATGGTACAAGCAGAAACAGAAATGGCTGCTTAAACAAGAGTTGTTAAGTGATTTCCAGCAATGGTGGATTAATGAGCGTGGTACGTATTTTTGGGTAGAGATTATATAATAAGTATTGGCTAAAAATAAAATTACACCAAATCAAAATATGTCCTGGTGGATGTACTAGTCACAAAATGTCCTTGGATTGGTTTATTGGGCAGACCTAGAGTTTCAAGGGAGATGGACATGTGGGCAAGTTATTTAAATGTTAAAGGAGAGACAATTTTAGGGTAACCACACCAGGAGGGGTTAAGGATGGAGTAAGACCCTTGGTTAACCAGGGAAACTAGAATGATGAGAACAAGATGATGTATGATAGTTACAATGAATTGTGAATTAGGTGTTTTGTGAGAAATTGGGAAAGAACAAGGACTGAAGCATAGAATTGAGGGAAAAGACCACTCTGGTGAGACAAAAATTGTGGACTCCTCCAATGAATTGCAGAAGTAAGTTAAAGGAAATGTTAAAAGATTTGTGTGCTGTAGGAATAATACAACACATTGAGAGTTCAGTTTGAATGTAGAAATGGCGAGTTAAGGTTGTACAACAATTTAAGATGTTAGGATAAAGGAATTCAGTTGATGCATTTCATTGACCTAATTTGCAAGGAATGTTGGCATCTTTGTAGTGTTCCTACGAATGGTGACAATAGTGGTAGAATGGCTACATGTTGCAAGGGTGTTTCAATATGACATTTTAGTATTTAGTAAAGATAGAATGGAACATGATAAAGGTTTGAAAGGTGTGCTACTGTCTTTGTAAAATTTAGGATAAACGATAAAACATGCTAAGGGGCTGATTTCAAGTTTAGCGATCGAACAAACAGACAGCTAAACTCGCGGGGATGAGGCGGCCTTCAAACTGGCAGCCTCACCCCCTGCCATATTACAATGTTCCCACTGGGCTGACCGGTGGGAACATCGTATTACGATGTGAACAGTGTTATGGTATTGGTCTCGGCTCCATTAAGGGATCCCAGGCCAATACCATAGCACTCAGGCACCTTCAGAATGTGCACTGTCTGCTAAACAGACAGTGCACATTCTGAGGGTGCTGATAGGGGGCCCCTGCACTGCCCGTGCCACGGGCATGGTCAATGCAGGGGCACCTCTGTGGCCTCCAGCACTGTGCTTCTACCAGCCTTTCTACATGACAGGGCCCCCGCAATGGAAAGGCTCGTAGAAACAGGAGTTGTGATCAGCACGGCGGCGCTGAGTTCAGCGCCCTGTGGCTGACCATGAGTCCAAACGCCGTCAGCCTGTCGGGAACCGTGTTCCCAGTGGTGATGGTGGCCCAACCATCAAGGTCGTAATGTGGCTGTCAGACCAACTGGAGTGCGGTGGCCTGACCTTCACCATTAGTCTGGCGGTCCTTGGACCACCAGACTCTTAATAAGGCCCTAATTGTCATTTGAACAACAAGACAGTGACTATTAGTGCCACAAAATTTCATGTTAAGGAACAAAACCAAAGATTGGTTATGTTGATGCTACAACGAATGAACCAGAAAGTCAATCTAAGGACCATTTAATGCCATTTTCTCAGACTTGCTAGATTTTATTCAACATTTGTCGACAGTTATGCATCAAGGTGGAGCTCAAAAGATCTTTACTGATGAAATCTGAGAAATATACATGGACTCAGGAGCAGAGTAAATGCTTCACTGTAAACAAAAATGAAATTGTTAATGCATCTTGTTTAAAACCATCTATTAATCCCAACAGACATGTGTGTGAACTCACAGATGCCCCCAATAATGATCACACCTAGCTCACATTACTTTTATATTCCACAAAGAAACTGGAGTGATTGCAAGGAATGGCTTACAATCGAATAACAAACCATAGCCAATAACAGTGGACTAATCTCTACCCTTGGGTCCGGAGCAGTGTGCTGCCAGGTGTAAGGCGCTTCATCACCTCATCAGGGTTAGTAAGCGCTCCATAAATTAAATTACAATTACAACATTTCAACTCATAAAATGAGAAGTGAATTATGCAACAGCACACAATGTAATGTGGCTTCCTCTCACAGTGATAGCAATATTAGTTTACTTCAGTACAGAACTAACCCATGGATTAATTTCAATACACATTTCATTTGCCACTACATGAACTTTGAACTTTGGAATAAATACTTAGGGCCCCATTCAGAGTTTAACATATGGGGTATTCTGTCCCAACTCTTGGTTCGGTGCTCTAGTTAGAGTTAGGTGAACCATCATGCTTCCACCAGCTGAGCTTTCTCTGGCTCTGTAGAGGAAACTAGAGACCAACAGCCCCACTGACATCAGGCTGTCTGTATAAGTACCTCAGACCATCTGCCCTATTAAGGACAGATGTCCTAAAGTACTTTTTCCTATGCAAGACTGCCACCAAAACTCTGAAATGAACTTTCAGACTCTAGGAAACAACAACCAGCATGTCAGTGAAATGTGTTCTTTGTTAAAAAAACTAACTTCTGTTTTGGGAGCTTATATTTGTAAAACGCAAATCTTAGTTGTGTGGCTGGGTTGACCACACAGCAACATTGCCTTAATATATTAAAAATATTCATTACATTAAAAAAAAGTGTCTCATATGCATTTGACTTCCAACAACTTGCTGTATCACACATGTCTTCATAACCCTTAAAATAAAAGAATTTAATTTTAACCCAGCACAAAGCCAAACTATGCAGAAAGCCACACTTCATCACGTTTGCAGATCACTTGCATTCACATTTTATATGCTGCAAAACACATATTTAACGTGAAAATATTTCTTGCCATAAATAATGTTTTTGTGCATTTGTATAAAACGCATGCAAGATAATTAAGCAGACCATGTGAATTTTGTCTGTGGACATGTCTCTTTCTCTTATTTAGTAACCTTAGTTGATGTATCGGAAGGAATTCTCAAGAACATTCAGTTTTGTGCACATTAGACTTAATAACTTTGGGGCATATTTATACTCTGTTTGCGCCGGATTTGCGTCGTTTTTTTTTTACGCAAATCCGACGCAAAACTAACTCCATATTTATACTTTGGCGTTAGACCCGTCTAGCGCCAAAGATCTTGGAGTTTGCGTCATTTTTTAGCGTGGACACCTTCCTTGCGTTAATGATATGCAAGGTAGGCGTTCCCTTCTAAAAAATGACTCCGAGGCATGTGCGCCGTATTTACACTCCCGGGCAAAAATAACGCCCGGGAGTGGGCGGGTAAAAAAAAATGACGTCCAGCCGCTTTTGCTTCATTTTTTAACGCCTGGTCAGGGCAGGCGTTAAGGGACCTGTGGGCTCGGAAGGAGCCCAGAGGTGCCCTCCCATGCCCCCAGGGACACCCCCTGCCACCCTTGCCCACCCCAGGAGGACGCCCAAGGATGGAGGGACCCATCCCAGGGAACATAAAGTAAGTTCAGGTAAGTATTTTTTTTTTTTTTTTTGGGTGGCATAGGGGGGCCTGATTTGTGCCCCCCTACATGCCACTATGCCAAATGACCATGCCCAGGGGACATAAGTCCCCTGGGCATGGCCATTGGGTAAGGGGGCATGACTCCTGTCTTTGCTAAGACAGGAGTCATTTCAATGGGGGTTGCGAGTCAAAAAAAATGGCGCTTATCGGGTTGAGGCGAAAATTTTGCCTCAGCCTGACTTGCCCC
Source organism: Pleurodeles waltl (assembly GCF_031143425.1). NCBI lineage: Eukaryota > Metazoa > Chordata > Amphibia > Caudata > Salamandridae > Pleurodeles > Pleurodeles waltl. Next base: position 681,129,426 of record NC_090449.1, on the reverse strand, counting down.
ATTTTTTACGCCCAAGCTCCATTTTCCCCTACGCCGGCGCTGCCTGGTGTAAGTCATTTTTTTTTACGCACACCAGGCAGCTCCGCCGGCTAACGTCATTCCATAAATAAGGCGCCCGCATGGTGCTTTGGAATGGCGTTAGCTGGCGTTAAATTTTTTGACGCACAACTGCGTTGGCGCAGTTGTGCGCCAAAAAGTATAAATACGGCCCTAATTATATAAAGTATTCATCACAAGGAAGCACAAATCTTCATCTCATTTTATCTGTGTAACATATTCACCCAGATCTTTAAATTGATAAGAATAATGATTAGCTCCGACTTACTTAATTGGTGTTGTTTTAGAATCCAATTGAAAAATCCTAATATGAAGTTAGGCTGCATTTTCCCAAAAGTTGGGAATTTTGCTCTAATGTAAAGAACTCAAGCTCAGGCCGCTCTTGATATAGATAGATGAACATCAATCATTGTCTTCATGGCCAGATATTATGGCAATGAGATTCCTGTGTACGGCCTGGTTTTCATATGTCTCATGTGTTTATTCTTCTTTCCACTAGGGGAGTCATTTCATCACAAAATCTCAGCCATCTCCCGGAGGTTCTTTGGGACATATGTTCAAAATTTCAGATTTGTGATTTCCAAATAGGGAATCCATAGACATCACTATTAGGGAATCTCAAAACGATATGTATGTAACCACTGATTACACTAATAGTGATTCCTATGGATTCACAATTAGGAAATTGCAATTTCGGAAATGCTAAATTGCGATTTTCTAATAGGAAATTGCAAATTAGGAAAAGCTGCATTCTGGATGGAGATGGACGATGTCAGACCAGGACGTTTACAAATACAGGATGTTGCCCAATCCCAGAGGCCTAAGAAGGTGCTGGAAGGGAGGAATGTTCTTGTCCTACTGCTGGCAAGGTAATACCTGTGACTGCACTGCACCATGTCCAAAGAAAATGGGGACAAGGAATCTGGAAGCAGCAGGCAGAAGGTAAAATTCTCTTATAAGGAGCTGGAGCTCCTAAAAGAGGAATGTGTGGCCCATATGGCCCAGCTTTTTGGGTAGGCCTCTCTCTCTGTTCCTGAGAACAAGCCATGCTGATCACGACTCCTTTTTCCGCCAGCCTTTCCATAGCCAAGATATGGAACAGCATCTTGGAGAAGGAGAATTTCCTTAGTATCACCTTAGATTGAGGTTCTGGTTCATTGGTTCAGTGCTCCGCCAGTCTTGTAGAGGCAGTGATACCTGGACTTCAGTATCCTGAAGCCCTGTCAATGATGGAGCACATTGTCTTGTGCCCCCTGTTGTACTGCCCATCGCTTCTTGCTCTAGGAGTCAGGTATGGTGTGAGAATACCATGAGGTCACATTACACACAGTTCTGCACACTTTATTCATGGAGTCAACTATTCTCAAACCAAGTCAGAAGCTATTGCCAAATTCATCCTGTGAGAGTTGGTTCTGTATTCCACTGTAGCAGAACATTAAGGAGTTATGGGTGCTGCCTGGGAATCTGGCTGGTAGTCTGGTAGCATTGGCCACTACCTGCACATCGAGTAAGTGTGACCTTTCCCTGTTCCTATATATGTATACATTTGCTGAGAGTGGACATATGGCAATATGTGTCCCATCAACAGCCGATGACATTGGTGAACTGTGCTACCCAATGAAACATTAGTTTGGTGTGTTGCAGATATTGGGGGTTATTTAGAAAATAAACGTATTGGTTAATCTTGCTAACCACGATGTCCAGGAACCTGTGGAAGGACTTGATAAAAGCACTGTGGGGTAGATTTAGGAAAAGTGGTGCTGCAATCAGTGGAGTGCCACTTTCCTTGCACTCCTTAGCACCTCCCTACCACCACCATGTGTGCGCCATATTTAAAATACGGTGCGCCATGGCACAGGGTAGGGGCAATAGCATCAGAATTTTTTACGCTATTGATGTTCTGCTTAGGATCAGCGCCAACATTTTGGCCTGTATGTACTGTTCAGGGTTAGCGCCAACATTTTAGCACTAACCCTGAACAGTACATCAATAGCGTAAAAAATTCTGACGCTATTGCCCCATACCCTATGCCATGGTGCACCGTGTTTTAAATATGGCACACACATGGTGGCAGTAGGCAGTAACCTCCAGTATCTGCAGCACAATCTTTTATATTTCTTTGCATAATTTTTTTGCCCTTCAAACGGGGGAATGCCCCGTTGAATACATTATGCCTAGCACAGGCATAATGTGGTGCAAGGGGTTCCAAAGTGGCTCTATTTTGTAAATATGGCGCTACATTTTTTCGTAATATCGCCACATCAGCATTAGGAAAATTACACTAATGTGGCGATATATGGCGCAAAGGGCTCTTAAATCTGCCCTTTTGTTTTAGGATGTGTAGGCAACACAATACCTGCACCTGTGGTGGGACTGCAATGCTCTGGAGTGTTGGGGCCTGTAGCTGAAGTTGTAACACAGCAATAAGTTCTACGATTATCTCACTATTTAGTCTGTACCTCTCAATAACCCTTCCTGTGTCTATTGAAACAGGGTGAGCCTCACCCTAAACGCCCTCTCTTCTCTCCTCCTCCTTCTTTGCCTGCCAGCCAAAATCTTCATCCTCCTTGCCAAAACATAGAGGGCTGCCATTCTGAAAGATCCTGATGTGTTTTGGGTGCCTTTTTATATTTTGCACCCGGTAACAACCAGCTCTAGATTGATGGTAATTGTGTTTCCTAAATGGCCATTTTCAGCCAATTCACAATTAGAAAATCCTTTGTACCTGTGTAAATGATTCACTATTTGAAAACCGCTTTGAGCAATTTCCTATTTTGTGATTTCCAAAATGCAATTTCTACTGGATAGAAATCCCATTTTGCACCACTTCATACATACCTAAATGGCATTTTGCATTTCCTAACAGCCCGAAATGTGATTTGCATTGTTAGAAAATACAAAATGCCTTTATACATACAGGCCTTAGTTCTCAACAAATCCTTTTGGGTAAGTTTAAATTCTGCTGATTTCTGGGTACATAATGTTGGATAGTTTCAAACCGTTGTAATTTTTACCTAATTAAAGGCCTGTGGATCTTAGTTCAGTCTTGGGAATAACTAAGGAGGATTTTCAAAGGAACCAATCATTCCTCCTCTGCATCCATGATAAAGTGTACATTAAGATACATTCAGTAGCTCTTCGTCTCTTGTCTGCTTCTGTCTTAATTACATTTGTCAAATGATCAATCTTATATTTTTCATCTAAAAGCAAAGTTGATGCTTTGCTTTTTAAATATATTATATTTTTCAATCATTCCAGCTCCACAATTGCAGTCACAAATTACTGAGAGATACTATTCTGAATCGCTTTTAGGAGGGGATGCCCCTTTTGACTCACCTTCTAATTGTGATTTAGAATGGTTTTTGCGAATCGTAGGGTTTGCAACTGCAAAACAATTTCGTACACCTGGCCAATCTCCCTGCATCAGACAGTCTGCTAGGAAACATTCAAAGCATATATGCACTTGTTATGTTATGTTGCTGGGTTTTATGTAGCATGTCTTCACCAAAGGTTCCCTGACGCTCAGAGTGGATAACCTGAAACACAATTACACAAATACTTGGGTGAACATGTGGCCTTATAATACCTTCCTAAATTTAAGATAGTTAGATTCCAGTTTAGTGTCTGGGGGACAGAGTTCCAAAGTCTGGGAGCTAAGTTGGAAAAACACCTGCCCTGATCCCATTTTCTAGAAATGAGGAAGAGTCAGCAGGTGTAGGGCAAAGGATTTCAAAGGACAGGTAACAGCAGGAGCTTCTCTGGTATGGTGGAGGAGGGTTGCCCCCCCGCCCCCCCCACCAGCAGAAGTAGCTGCAAAACTTGAAAAATAAAACTATAATAAACCATGTTTACTAACCCTGATTTCTCTGTGGTCTCTTGGAAAGCCTCAGGATTAGGGAACTATTCAGCAAAACTAAATTCAATTTGTTTATTAAAGGCTGATTTGATATGCATTCAAGAGGCCTGGTGTTTATCTGATTTTTCCTGCCCTGATCTTTTGTAAAAAAGCGCAGCTCTCAAAAAAAGGGCATGCAAAAGGGGGCATCACTATGCTATTAAGCAAAAGACATAAATGAGAATTTGTTAGTCTTCCCATCACAACAAGCCTCTACCAAATAATGCAAGTTCATCTAAGAGGGGAGAAGGGCAGGAAAACTCCCTTGATTATTGCAAATGCCTATATTCCACCTGAAAAGGAATTTGATACAATTTTAAAACAGATGTTTAATCACATTTATGCTTTAGGTAACTTTTCTGAATTAGTGATAGCGGGGGATTTAAATTGTAAAATATCAAGTTCTTCCATCTCTATTTACTGTGACTTAGAGAGGGATATGGGTTTAATATCCTACCTATTTTATACCCTCCCAGAATTAGGACAGATAAAAGAGGATATATGTTATTGAATGCCTGAGGAATCTTAGTGGTATAATCCTAAACTGCCATTTTTGCTCAGATTCTCCTGCATCCTATACTCATAAGTCCCCATCGTGTAGCTCTATCATAGACTATATTTGTGATTCATATAATATAGCTCAAAAAGTTGAGGATATGATAATCATTGACACCCCGCTTAGTGACCATAAGATTCTCAAACTCACTTTAAAAATTCAGCTACCCTCGATAGATTCCTGGTGCACAAAAGGAGAAAACCTTAGTTACAATGGCAAAAACAGGAGAATGTGTTGGTTTCCAGCTAAAATACCATCTCTGAAAGTATTACTCGAAAACATGGTGAGCTATATTGACGTTTGGAGCAGGGACTCCTTAAAAGATTTTCCCAAATTAATGAGATACATCATTGCTGGTAACCAGCCTGAGAGCATCAACCCTCCCCAAAAGAAAACACAGTTCTCCATCTTAAAACTGAATAGAGAAATTAATAAATTTGTAAGGAGCAGCTTGATTGGAATCCATGGAAAGGTGTAGGATAATATCTCTCCTTAGGAGAAGAAGAGACTGGCCATCTAAATAAAAGAGGCTGATCACAGGTGGATCGCATTGAGTGAAGCTGCTGTGACGAGAAACCCTGGTAAATTTTGGGCTATTATTTCTTACGGTGTGGAAATCGTAAATCCCCCATTGCTCCCCGACAGCAGAGGACGACTGGAGGGTGTATATTCGGGCCCTCCATGCTGAAAACCGGAATATTGAACCAGGGAAAATGGTGCCAGTACTAAGCTGGGATAGGGAAGCGGTTAATGGTGGTTCGCCCTCTGTGCCTGAGGGATCACAAGCTCAATGCGGTCATCTGGGGCCATGGGCCCTGATGAAGCCCCGATGTCATTAATTAAATGGGAGCCCCTGCTTTGGGCAAGACTTCTTCACCCGGTCTTCCTTGCCTGTTATTCTCAAGGTAGAATCCCGGACTCTTGGGCGGGGAGCATTATAATCCCTTTATACAAAAAGGTAGATAGATCAGTACCTTTAAATTACCAGCAAATTGCCCTGTTTGATGCAATGGGCAAGATATTTGCGAAAAGTATACTAATGCATTTAACTGATTGGGTGGAGGAAAATGCTATACTCCCGGTGGAACAGGCAGCCTTCAGAAAGGCTCATAACACCCTAGATAACATCTTAATAATGCAAACGCTCATTTAAAAATATGTTCGGATCAGGGGTGGAGTGGTCTATGCTGTGTTCATTGATTGCTCAACCTCGTTTGATAGACTGGATAGGAAGACCCTGTGCAGGAAACTTCACGAGCTGGGTGTCCCGCCTTGCCTGGTGCACGTGGTAATAGCCTTGCACTCTTCAACCTGCTGTAAAATCCTTATGGGAGGAGAGCAGGGTTTGTCTTCAAAATTTCCCAGAAAAAATGGTCTGAAGCAGGGTTGCCTTTTGGCTCCATTGCTATTCTCCCTATATTCATGACCTACCTAACATCCTTCAGAATGCTGATTGTTATGCACCTATGGTGAGTGGTCATTCCATCACCTGCCTGCTTTATGCGGATGACATAGTCATGTTTGACCTTACTCCGAAAGGTCTAAATCAATGTTTGGCCGCTTTAAATTCCTATTCTAGGCAGCACCACTTGAGAATTAATACATTTAAATCTCAAGTGGTATGCTTTACTGGGACAAAAGCCAGAAAGAAAATTAATTTCTCCTGGTTCATGGGGCAACACATGCTAGAACGGGTAAATGCATATCAGTTTATAGGGAAAATCTTCTCGGCCACGTTCAGCGATCAAGATCATATTCGCAATAATATCAGCAAGGCTCTCTCTCAAGCACAAAACTTAGCAGTTTTTTTTAATGCAGTTGGTAATTGCCATTTTTCTCATTTAGTGACGTCCTATCAAACAAAGATTCAAGCTACACTTTTGTCTGTGATAGAATGTATAGACATAGCCAATTGGGACTTTCTTGATAAGATAGAAGGCCGGATCCTAAGACGCTTGGCCTCCTGTAATAACTTAGCCTCGGTGGCAGCTCTAAGGTTTGAATTTGGCGTTAAGACTATTTTTGTGCAGGGCCTTGCGGCAGTGATCCGGTGGGTACATTGCCTCACATATGGCTAGGAATCTACACTGAGAAACCTGGCTTTCAAAGAAATCTTTAACAATCTGAGAGGAAAATCCAGGTTTTTCAGAAACTATACTCTCGCTGTCCAGCTCCTTGAGCTGGACCCAGACCTTATTACCTCGATTCCACTCCCTATTCTTAAAAATACCTTGAAGGAAGTGACATAGCCGAAAGGCTTTATAATGGATTATGAGTCATGCCTCTCCAAAAGAGACCTTGCTAATTTAATTAAGTCAGTGACTCCTAAAGTGGCTCAGCCCTACCTGACATGGAATATCCTTCATGGAGTGAGGCGTCTCTTTATCCTGATCAGGCTAGATAGAGGACCTCTTAGGGAACTAACCTCTAAATGGGATGGTGCCACCAACATTTGTGACTTGTGTCAAGAGGGGGTGCAGAATCTCAAGCATATTTTATTGTTTGCCCAGCCTTAGCCGCCCAGCGGAAATTATGGTTGAAACCTCTTTATTTGCGGTTAAACATTAGATCTGCTGGCGAGGCTTTAGATTAATTCTATAATCCCCCAAATGAAAGGTTCTGTTTTAGGACTTTAAAATTCTTTCAAACCTTTCTAAAGCTATATTGATTTCTTGTGGTTAGTTAGTCCCACGTGTACCTTGGTAGAAATTATACATTGTAGGAATTGTAAGTGTTTTAGAAAGGACCTGCTCAGGTCTTTAAGGAGGAGGGGTCCCTTTTAACTCTGTCCTGTTTACAAATGTTCATTAGCTTGAAGAAAGGAGGGAAGGAGTCAAACACTGGTCCGCTGTGTGGGGATCCTTAGCATTTGATTTTGTTTAGTTCTTGGAGGATAAATTTATGTTAAGTAAGGAGAAGGCAATATAACTGATTACCGGAAGGATATAGAATGTCTTGTTGTAATTTGTCAAGTATTACATTATTGTTATTGTTTTGTGTTATTGGTACATGTGGACCTCTTTGGAGTTCCAAATCATGATAATAAAAAATGTAATTGTTGTTTTATTTTTCAATGGGGCCGGCTATAGGGGATGACAGACAGGGAGGAGGAGTGGTGGCACTGCTGTCAGTGAGCATGACAGTTTGGCTGGCCATCTCAAGATTGCCAAATCTACATGAGCTGCCTCCAACCAGAGCTGCGTTGCTTGGTAGGAGACAGCAGGAACAGGCTTCCAGTCTGCCTGGGAGTGCAAATCGAGGATGCTCAGGCCAATCCTGATACTGCTCTCATGCTGACATGAGAGCAGTGTTAGGATTAGCCGCAGGGCAGGCAGGGATCCTGTGCCTGCAGTGGAGCCTGAAGACTGGTGATGCAGCAATGCAGCAGGTAATTTGTTTTTTCTTTCCGTTTTTGTTTTGTGTCCCCCACCAACACTGCCACCCCAATCCTCCCAGTCCCGCCGCTCTGCCTCAACATTAGTCATGACTGGGTAGTAGTATAATTGAAAAGCCCTTCATTAATGATTTCAGAAGCTGGATAATGACATGACTTAAGTACAGAGCAGAATGCCTTAAACTGTACTCATTTAGCCACCGGTTACCAGTATAAACAGTACAGCAAGGGAAAAGTACAAGTCAAATGAGGACGTTTTTAAATGAGCCTCGTGGCATTATTCATAACTACCTGCAGTTTGTGTAAAGCAGAGGTTGCAAGGACAAGTTAAGAGGCAATCACGTAGTTGATGCAAGAGAGAATTGTTGCCGAAATAACTGTATGTGATGCCTGAATTGATTAACAAAAGAGGAGCCAACTTTCTAATATAACGGAGCAGGCAGATAGAAGTTGCCGTGATAGAGTTGACTTGAGGCATAAGAGATAACTTGAAAGTGGATTGTGGAACAACTATCTCAGCTAGCCAGTATAGGTCCGACCAGACACAGGCTTGAACTTTGATTATGACCTGCTCAGTCTTGCCTAGGGTCATAGTCAGTGCATTTTGGCCCAACCAGGCGAAGATGAAACGCAACGTTGACTGATCTTTGAGTTGGGAAGTGGTGGAGCCATCCAGATGAAAGATCAGCTGTGTGTCATCAGCCTAATTGCGAACTTTGCATTCACTGCAGGCTAAAGCAGCAATCAACAGCTGAACATATACATTAAAAAGAAGGGGAAAAAGAGAAGACCCTTGGGGGACACCGCAGTTCAAGACAGTAGTGGGAGAGTTGAACAGTTCCCTATGAACAGTCTGGGAATGGCCCTGAAGGAAGGAGGCTATCCAAACAATAGCCTGCTGGAAAATGACAGCAGCCCCCAACCGGTTGACTAGAACACTGTGATCAACAGTGTTGAAAGCCGCTTCTGCAAAATGGCATTGTTTTTCTAAAATCTTTTACCTTTAGATAGAAGTACAGACTTAAATGACTGACAAACACAAAGGAACTGGATGGGCTACCACCTCAAGGATAAAACCAGTGGTTGACAAAAAGGCACACACTGAATGATTTAATGGTTTACTTGTTTCCAGCGGCTATGTAACCTACTCTACTTGTTATGTGCATACGGCTTAAAACAGGTACCATTTATCAGAGATACTTATTACAGAATTGGGGCAACTGGAGCAATCGCAGGTGTTGTGCTATGACTATTGAGGGATATTTTCTTTTTGACTCAAGGACAATTTCAGAATAGTTCAATTGTCTGTGGTGGCTTTGGTTTGACCAGAGTGGCTTCAGTCAAAAAGAAACATGCTTTCGGAGTTTTTTTTAATCACATTTCCATGTTATTCCTTTTAAACCTTATCATGTTGGTGAAACGTGTCTTGTTTACTATTGTCAGTGTTTAACTTGCATAGTTTACCTCATCTCTATCTAAGCTCTTCCCTCCTGTAAACAGTTTGCTATAATGCTTGTATTGTTTTCTATTGTCATGGTTTAGCTAGCTCCCATGAGAAACTGATCTTTCTGTCAACTTTATGTGATGCGCCTTCAAGCTGGACCCTTGGCGTCTGCTGAGCATTAAAAATGTTAATAACTGAAAAATAAACGAAATTAAGCTGGCTTCATTTGAAGGCTGTTATGCACTTGGCCCCTAATGTTGCTACCCAGGGTCTGAGTATAAAACATTACCAAAAAGAGGGATCTGTCTTTTTAAGACTACTTCACTTGACACAAGTTAGGCACAAATACCAGGTCCTGCCCAATAATATGCCATTTCCAGGACAGAGTACTGAATATCTTGTGCTGGACACACAAAGTATATAGATCTTCCATTACCTCCAAGGGCATGTTCTCTTGTATACTGCTTATTGCAGTGGAATCTACTCTCAGGTAAAATGTTGCGATACTGTTCTTGGTCCTGTTTGCGCTATATGCATGTGATATGGACATGGTGCAATCCCAATGTTCTTTCCCACGTTTACCACCTGGAAATTGTTAAGATGCAGCAGTAGATTGATAAGTTTCTAGTGACCAATCTGTTAGACAAGAAATCAGGTAAAAGTTCATAAAGACTACCTACAAGCCTTGCTGTTCCTCATTGCCCGCCAAGACACCTGTATATCCAGCTGATTCAGATTCACTGCTGCTGCTGGTGGAGGAAAGAATCTCCCACTTCTACAGCAATAGGGCCTCTTTCTGTCGATGTTAATACGGTGCTGGACTTTATCAAAATGAAATGCAAGATAAAGTTCTGTTCTGTGCTACACCAGGTTTAGAGTCTTTGGTGCCTCTGATTCAATAAGATAAATTAAGAAAGGGCACTATGGAGTCCCACATCCTAGAGTTTTTAGCCAATAGGCCAGGGTTGACTGTTCTAGTGCAGAGAATGGTTAATGCATATTTTCAACCATATTTTGGTGGGAAAGTATTCAGGAGGCTTTTGTTGAATCATAGATAGTAAGACCTTTCATTGCTATACTCCCATGATCAATTTCATGATGAACATGTCACAAAAGATCTTTCCACAGCACCCCTGGACGCTGAGGGCCTGTTTCTTGTTATTCTCAAAAATTTAGATTAGCTGCTATTTATCACACCCCATAAACCAGACGCCCAATCGTATTGTTTTTCACCAGGTGTTCTAAATAGAACAAATAGAATCTATGCCTCCAACTAACTCGAACTGCTATAAATAGCAATGATTCTTCATACCAATTTGAAATCAGTGCCTCAGACACATTTACCTTTTAGAACAGTGCCTTGCTCCTTTGCAACTGGATCCAGCACAAGGGTGGTTGAGGCACTCTTGTGTTACTGGCCACTCAAACTTCCGATTGCCTTTCCCCTCATTTCCCTAATGTAGAAGCTGCTCCTTTGTATCAAGATGTTTAAGCAACAGTGCAGGTGATGATGTTGCACAAGATCAGCTTAGTTTCAACTTCTTAGGCAGGTGGCATTATAGAAGGAATCTATTCTCCCAACTGTTTTTCCCCTCTGAGTCTTCTGTCTTAAACAGTTCTAAAGCTCATATTGTCAGCCTGGTTTTAAATGGCTAGGGTTGCAACATATGGTGTTTTTCAGCAAAATGGTGTTAGACCTGACATCCTTAGCATCTTATTTCTTCAAACATTTTGCCCTCACCCATCCTGTTTTGCTGAATTAGTTAAGCAGTGCTAAAATGCTTGTGCTCTCTCCTTCGAGCATGATACAATTGGCCCACACTGAATTGAAACATTTAATTTACTTGTAACTTCCTAGCATATGCTACTACATGCATCTAGGGCATGTAAAGTAAATGCTACTACTAGGTCTTAGTCATTCATTGTGTCATCAACTAAAGTAGCATTTTAAAAAATGTCTCAGGACTGCCACTGTAGTCTGTACGGTGATTTAAAAGGTCATTTTGACCTGGCAAAATATGCTTTTTGTAAGTCTGAAGGTAAGCCGATACCAGGCAAATCCACGCCTTGTGTCTGGCCTATGCTATTTTCCAATAAAAAGTTTAAAAATTCATAATTCCAGTTCTACTGATTGGATTTTTTGTCTTTTCATTTATAAAAATGCACTCTATTTTTCTAAATTGGTATGGATGTTTTGTGTGTTATATTTTAACTTTATTACTGCCTTCCACTGCAAAGTTCCGGCAAACCTGACTCTCAATGCCAAAACGACCGTCAATGACGCCCGGTAACACGAGATCTGCACTTTGCGCTACAGCATTGACAGCTAATGGTGACTGTCAACACAAAGCTCCAGCAATGATCATTAGTGCATTCCCAGCAGGATAATTGAGACACGCCGATGAGGATTGGTGACAACCGGCCTGCTCTTTGTGCTGCATCAACGACCATCCACGACACTCTCCCAGCTCATTATGGCTTCTTCTGCAGGGAACTGAACTTCGTTTGCTGGAATTTAAAGGTAACTTTTTCAGCAGGGCTAATCAGGTCCCTGTATTTCTGTCAGCCTCAACTTTTGACTTTTACCTGTTGTCACACGACCAGATGACAGCGAGTGGCACTTTGTGCATTTAGATGCTTTACTTACCTGAAATCTCTAAAATTGCATACCTTTGATTCTACTGATTTCATTTTTGTATTTTTTGACTCAACTAATCTATTGAATTTTACTCTATTTTTCTAAATTGGTGTGGTATTTTTCTTGGATTGTGTTTTTACTTTATTACTGTTTGTGTGCTGCAGAAATACTTTACGCATTGCCTCCAAGTTAAGCCTGACTGCTTTTGTGCCAAGCTATCAGAAGGTTAAACACAGGTTAATTTATTAACTTGTGTGGTTCACCCTCACAAGAATTGTGGTTGTTGCATGAGAAGGTCTTCCACCCCCTCAAACAATAACACAATTTTTTTGACAGATGCCAAGGTCCACTTTGCAGCGTATGATTGTCATTGTGCAGCCTTTTAAAACTTACATGAAAAAATGGGAGTGCAACCCTAGGAGTACAAGGACCCAATGTGTTGTAGTTTTCTTCATATAACCTTAATAAGGGGCTCATAGTTTTAACGTCAAACATAATGAGAGCTTTCAGGGGACCTTACTTTAGTCTGAAAGTTCTAGAGCCTTATGCAATGCATTTACTCAAGATATGGTTTGGACTTGACCCTTTCTGCAGGGGCAACCCTGTTGGCTTTTAGGATTCTGTGCACTTTACCACTGCTAGCCATGGCTAAAGTGATTATGCACTCTCCTTTAAAACATGGTGAAATTGGTTTACACTCAATTAGCACATCTATTTTACATCCCTAGTAAAATAGAACTACGTTCCCACAGGGCCTGTAAACCAAATGCAACTAGTGAGCCTTCCAGCACTGATTCTGCCACCTACTTAAGTAGCACATTAAACTTGTCTCAGGCCCACCATTGCAGCCTCCTTGTGCAGTTTTAAACTGACATTTTGACCCGACAAACTAAACCTTTTGCCAGGCTAAAACCTTCCTTCTTAATACGTATAAGTCAGTCCTTGGTTAGGTCCTAAACAGCTCATAGGGCAAGGGCAGGGTGCAGTGTATTTAAAAAGTTAGCTACCTAACTTCAGTAATGGGTGCCATTGAGACGGAGATAGGGAGAGTAGAAGCCACTTTAGTGTCGTCTCTTGAGAAAGCAGGAAAGGGTAGGGGGGGAGGGAAGACTCTGCCGGCAACATCTTCAATAAGCAAGACTAAGAAAGGAAACTCTTGTGTAACAACAGAAATTGATTTAATTACTCCTACAACTCCAGAGAGTCCGCCTTCGAAAAAAAGCAGGCAAATAATTCCCCCCCATACTGCAGTAACCCCCATAGATCAAGTTGGATCCCCTGTAGACAGGGATGACTTTGGAGGGTCCCTATCAGGAATTAAGAAGATTAAGAGGAAATGTCTTTCTAAACCTAAAAAAAAAAAAAATTGTAGGGAAACAGCCAAAAGACTGTAAAAATTCGGATCCAATTATAACTTGTTTTTCTCAAATTGAAGATCAACTTAGAGACATAAAAAAGCTGTGCTCATCAGTTCTGGAGAGAGTGGCTATCCTCGAGCAGAAGGTTAAATTTATAATAAATATAAAACCTATACCACCGAGGGTAGAACCTCAGAACAATCACTCCATCCCTGAATGCTTACCAGCTCTGCCCATTCATCAGCATCGAAATTTTAGATTGACTCCTGCCCAGAACCCAACCCAAAAAACCCTGAACGTAGAGGTACTCCAGGATTCTACAAACTTACAGTCTCAGTGGGGTACAACCAAACGGGAAGGCTTGGTGGGTCAGGAGATTACGAGAACTCAAGTAGCCTGCCCGAGGATTCCGCTGGCATGTGCCCCCTATATTTTAATCCTGGAAAATGTCCCTATATTGGAAAGCACTCACCCCGAGTCCCATGTGTCACTGCTAAACAAAGTGACTCATTGGGTAGGAAAACATACAGGAGGGCGGGTTGATTTCCATAGGGACATTCTAACTGTAAGAAGGGTACCTTGGGTTGGCTCATCCCCTAAAACATCACCTGGGGATTGTATTATAATAAATTTTAGGAGCCCCTGGACTGTCAATGCTTTGTACCACCATCTTTCAACTATGAGACCATCTGTAGGGCCCATAAGAGTCCAACGTTTGACTAAGTTTATCCCCTCGATATCAAATCCACGTTATCCTGATTCAACCTATTCTGGGAATCAGAATCCCAGCAACCTTGGTCTCTCTAACCCCCTTGACACTGTCCTGACATTGTCTAAAAGGTATGAGCCTCTGACCTCACTAGAGCAGTTAGATTGACCATTAGTAATTGAGCCTTCTTTGCAAGGCCCCTTAGTGACAAATGTTCTCCCACAGTCCCCCTCAGAATCTAAAGGAGCCCCTGATATACATGATACACAGGGTATGACAGCCCTAGGGATTATTTCTTGGAATGTTGCAGGTTTAAAATCAAAAATTGGAAACCCTGACTGGATAAAATTAGTGACGGGAAATCTCTTTATCTGTTGCCAGGAGACCTGGCTTACAGAATCACCGCATATTAATGGTTATACCCACATTGTGTTCCTGCAACTAAGGCCCCCGCAGGTAGAGCTAAGGGCGGTCTGGCTACTTTTTTATCTGTGGAGGCCGGAGGGATGGAAGCACGTGTTGTGGGCACATCCCCTTTTTTTCTGGCTTTATCTCTGAAATTAGCAGAGGCATTTGATATACTACTGATCAGCTACTATAATAACACCTTTGATAACTCGGATATAAGTGTGGTCAGTAGTTTGGAGACGTTAATACATAAGGTAACAACTTTTAGTAAAAAGGACCTAAGAATAGTCTGGGTTGGTGATTTTAATGCCCATCTGTGTGAGCCAGGGTTCCTTGCCTGTTGTGGACTTTTGGATGAGAATGAAAACCCCATCCAACACTTTAAACACTCCCCATATGGGGATGCCCTTAACTCTTTGATAACAGTAAATTCTCTTTTTTTCCCACACCAGCTATTAGAGGGATACCAACATTTGTAAGGGGGGATACTCATACTATTATTGACTATATTATTTACTCTAGAGAATTGCCCTCTACTGCAGGACAATTCAGTGTGACCCCGACCTGTATTAGTGACCATAACCCCTTATCTATCGTGATTAATTTAGATCTGACGAACGACTCAAGAAGAGGGAAGCGATACCCTGCTATGAAGCTCTCATCCCAAAAAGGACTCACAATCAAATGGGGAAAGATAAACAGTAATACTTTTTTTAAAGATCTATTTTTGAATAAATGGTCAGATGTTATGACATCTCTGGATGAAGATAAGTCCCCCCATGAAATTATCTGTGCATTCTCCTCTCTGACAAAATATATGGCAGAGAAATTACAGCCTTCACGTGCTAATAAAGTCCATGGCTCAAGATGGTTTAACCATGCATGTACCACATCCTTAAGCAAGCTAAAAAAAACAATCAATGTATCTCCCAAAGATCGACAAGCAATTAAGATTGCTAGGAAAAACTATAAAGAAGCTCTTGCCAAAAGGAAAGTCGAACTAAGTGAATCTGCATGGGAAGAATTGATGGTTGCAAGCAAAATCAAAGATACAACTGCATTTTGGCGTGTGGTTAATTCTTCTTTGCTGAATGATAAACATGATACGCCCATGGACACTGTTATTCCAGCCAAGACTTGGGTGGACAATTTTAAAAAGAACTTTCGCCATAGAGACAAATGTTCAATCAGAAATGTTAAATTGTCTGAAGTTTGCAGGAAATGATCAGCTAAGTCTGGCTTTTAGTAATATTATAAGTGTGGATGACGTTAAACAAGCAATTCAAGACAGCCCTTCTGAGAAAGCCCCCAGCCCAGACAGAATTCCTGTTGATTTATATAAAGCACTTCCAGATTTCTGGGGACCACTGCTTACCAATGTCCTGATATCAGCTGTGGTAGGCCCTCTAGTAGATTCTTTGAAAGAAGCGATCATCGTCCCGATTTTTAAGAAGGGAGATAGGGCAGATCCTTTGTGCTATCACCCAATTTCTTTACTGGATAGTTCAGTTAAAATTTTAGGCTGAGTGATCTTAAATAAGTTAGAAGAATGGGCGACTGAATCTCACTCCCTCTCAGAAATACAATTTGGCTTTCGCCCAGGAGTGGGCACAGTAGAACAAACTCTTAATTTGACTCTTATAGTCCAGAAATATACTAAAGCCAAAAGGGGTTGTATACATTTTGCATTTATGGATCTGTCTTGTGCCTTTGATACAGTTAACAGGGAGAAATTGTGGAAGGTAATGCTGGGTATGGGAGTGGATAAAGATATAGTTATATTACTCAGTAAACTTCATGCCTGCAGAGAGGCTCAGGTCCGTTATTCTCGGGAGGGATGTTTGACAGAGAAATTCCCCTCATTAAAGGGGGTCAGACAGGGATGTGTTCTTGCCCCTTTTCTCTTTCTCTTGTATATAAATGGGATAGAGAAATTTCTTTGTGAATCAGGGAAGGATTCCCCAGTTATCAATAATTCTCCAATCCCTGTACTCTTGTATGCAGACGATGCAGTACTCATTTCAAGGACAGCAAATGGCCTCCATATTTTATTGAATGCTTTTAATATTTTTATGGGGAACCTCGGTCTTAAAATTAACAGAACTAAGTCATTTGTGATGAAGTCCGGACCCAAATTAGCAAAAACGAAAATGTTTATTTTAGATGGGCATGAGATACTTAAGGTCCCACATTTTACGTATCTGGGGGTCCCCATTGATGTAGATTTTAACTGGCAATTTTTAGTTAATATACGTTCAACACAATTTCAAAAAGCCATTGAAGCTGTTTTTAGGTTCGCGAGAAGACTCCGACATAAACCTGTTAAGGAAATGATGACTGTCTTCTCTTCTAAGTGTCTCTCTATCGCAACATTTGGAGCTGGGGTATGGGGGCTTGCAGAATGTACAGGACTCCAGATTATAGAAAATAAATTTTTAAGAAGGTTATTAGCAGTCCCTCAATCTACGTCAGTAATGTTCTGTCATAAAGAAGTAGGTTTGAGATACATATCTAGCTATATACAACTTTAACCTCTCATACTGTGGGTAAAAATCTGGACTAAGCCTAAAGCGTTTTTATGTAGAAAGGTGATACAGGATTGTCTCCTTTTGTCACGATTTCTAGATATACCCTGGCTTAGATATGTTTATATCTCTCTCCTATCATTAGGATTAGGAGATTTTTCCTCAAACCAGATACTCTAACAAGACAGGACATTAAGAAGGTTAAAGACATATTCTGGCAGAAAAATCAGGGCATGGAGCCAGCCTCTGATGTAATGAGATTACGGACGAGGCATGAGACACAACAACTTCAACCAAAGTTGTATCTGACCATTATCAATCATGAGCGACAAAGGTTTTTACTCACAAGGCCACGTTTAAATACTTTACACTATCTGGTAGCATTTCCAGTTTGTGGAACCTGGTTTAAGAAACTTCCTCCTTGTTGTTGCGATGGAAAGACATCTCAGAGTACATTACATTTTATGCTTTTTTGCACTTTATATGCTGTTCCAAGAAAAAGGTTTTTACGTCCGTTATTTCTGTCCAACAGTATTAGAACTAGCCAGCTTGCTTATTCCCACTTACATGATCTGGGAAATATGGACATAATTCAGGCTGTGTTAAATTTTATATATGCTGCTTATGGTGTTCGGAAAATGTATTAATAACGTTTTTAGAAATTTTTTATGATTGAGAAATTTGTATGTTTTATTTATTTGATGTCTTTTATGGTCTTTTTGCACCGAATAAACTAAAGTAATGAATGAATGAAAAAAAGTTGGATATGTACCTTTAAGTTTTGCATGCCCTGCTGCAAGACCTGTCTCTTCCATAAGATAACTTTGAGTCAACGTATTAATTTAAAAAGTGATAACTTTCAATCTGAAGCAGATAGGAATGCTGAGTTTGGTGCCTGAAGAATTGTAATTGAAAACCCTCTTTCATTGTAAAGTCGGATTTTAAGTCACAATTCTGAAAATGTCACTTTTAGAAAGTTGCCAGTTTCTTGTCTCAACCATTTGGTGCCTGGTGCCTATTTCCTGGGTCACATGATGATATGTAGCTGGCAGTTGGTCTTTGTGTATTGCTCCCAGCCCGTGAGGCAAAGGAGCATAAGTGTTAGCAGGATGGGCTCTCTCTGACTTGATGAGGGAAGGAGTTGTCACCTGCCTCAATTGTACATCACAAGGCTCTGCCTGAGTACACCCACAAAGGTTTTGACACTGATCTGTTGTGACTACAGCCAACCTGGGGCCAGTGCATGGAGGAAGGAAATTCCAAGAACGTCTTAGGGTGGAAACCTCCAGATACTTTTTTATACTTCAAGGTGGGAACCAGGTATAAATGTTGGACCGTCTGACCTAACTCTTCAGTACACCTCTGGCCATGTGGAAGACTCAAATAAGACTGCTGTGCTGTTCTACTGCAAGAAGGACTGCTGCTCTGCTGCCCTGCTACATTAGTGCCCCACTGCTGGAGTGAGATGGATTGGATATGCATCTTGAGCCCAGGTTCACAAGAGTAACTCCAAGGGCTAATTGGCTGGCCTCCTTAACAGAGGTCCAGGGGCAGAAAAGGCTCCAACCATCTTCAACCCAGCACCTGGACTCTGCCAGCTGTGAGTCATGCCCCCCAAGTGGTGCCAAGCCAGTCCTGAGCCCTTGGAAGTGGGCCTGAAGGTGCTTTGCCTGCCCAGCTGTAGTCTTCACCAAATCCAGTGTGAAGCAATGCGAATCCTCGCTAAGCCACCCCTGCACAGCTACAAGCTTTATTATAACCGATGCAGAGCAAAGTCTCACCAAGTCTTGCTAACCCTCGCTGCCCAGCTGCCAGCCCATTGGAACTGATGCAACTCAACACAAAGCCTTTCAAAGCCTTGCAGCACAGTATCAACTGAACCACCACAACATAACTTGACATTTAACCTCACTTTGCAGACCTCACAGCTCCTCATAACTGATGTCGGACCCACAAAGTAACGCTTTACAGTGGACCTCACTGAGTCCCTGTAGCTGGCTCGTGCTCCAGTACAGTCAGCCTGACTTTCTCCTGATCCTTTAGTAAACAAGGGAAACCCAGTAACCCCTTGAGAGATTGAGTAAATGAAAGCCAGATCAAAAAAGCAAGGGCTTCATTCAAACTCATGATTCTTGAAATATAAATAGATTTTATCAAAAATATATACAGAGAGATCTCTGAGCATGAAAGTGATAAAGAAAATAATTCAACACTAGAGTGCAAGGACACAAACATTTTTAATTTAAATGGTCCAACAAAAGAAATGAAGAGTTACACAAATTCCAACATCCAACAGAGTTATGAACCAAAAGTGTCCCATCAAGTCTATAGGCAGGGCCTAATTTAGTGTTGGCCCACTGTTATAAGAAGACTGACCAAATCTATTAATAACATACTTATTCCTGTGTTGACAAAAGCCAAACTTGTTGCAAAGCAGCAACTAGTGGATAGACGTTGACGTTTCAGTCTCTTGTCTAATTAATATGTGATACCATTTTCAGGACAATTCTTAGAAACAAAATACCCCATAGATTTCACAACTTAGTATCATCTGCTTGAGAAGTTGGGTTACTGGTTGAGGGGGCTGAAACAATATTCAAGCAGCAACCACAATCCCAGTCAGGGTAAGGCACAAGCAAACACCAAATTTAACCTTTCCTCAAACCTTCTGGTTGCTTGGCACCAAGAGGCAACATGTAAAGTATTTGCACAGCACTTCAAGTCATAATAAAGTAGAAACACAGCACAAGAAAAATCCCACACGAATTTCAAAAACTAAAGTAATTTTGAATAGATATATTATGATCATGATCAAAACAACAAAATCCAATCAGTACAACTGGAGATATGCAAGTTTAAAAACTTCAGTAAATATGGCTCCAAAAAGCACAAAGCACCAACTGTGGACATTTGATCATGCTGGACTGGGACAAAGTCACAAGTCCAGGCTGACCACGATGGAGTGAGGGCCAGCTACAGGGATGCAGTGAGGCCTGTTTAATTAGAGTACATCAAATATTGGTTTTGCAGTGTTGTGAGGTCCCTCACCGAGGATGTGTCACACAGTCAAGGTGATGTGTCAGTTTCGATGAACTGTGAGGCTGTGATGCAAGGTCCTGCATCATCGTCAATGATCCCGTCAACAATGGCTTAAGATGCAAAGTCCAACGTTGAGGTCAAGATGATCAGTCAGATCAGCAGCGGTGTGAGGTTGTGATATAAGAAACTGCGTCGCAGTTGAGACTGGCATTGGTGATGCAAGGGCCTGCTTCAGGATAGAGTCACACAGGCGGTGGTTCCGATGTGAGCAGCAGGGTCGATGCAGAGTCCTTGCAGGAGTGATGTGTCAGTTCTGGTCGGGATTGTAGTGCTCAGCAGAGGAGGTTAGTCGGTTCTGCTGTGTTCACAGAAGGTCTGGCAGAGCACATTCAGGCTCATTTCCAAGGGTCCAGAACTGGGGCAGCACCACTTAGCAGGGTAGGACTCACAGATGTTATAGTCCCGGTGCTTGGTTCAAGGTTGTTAAAGCTTTCTGTCGCTGAGGCTCTAGTCAGGAGGCCAGCCAACTACCACTTGGAGTCATCTGGGGTCCTGGGTTCAAAAGATGCAAGTCCAGTACTTCTCACCCAGGCAGCAGGGCAGCACAGCAGGGCAGCAGTACTTCAGAGCAGCAGACCAGCCATCCTTCCTGGCAGAGTGTCCACAGGACAAAATGTATACTGAAGAGTTGGTGTCTGGGGTCCAATATTTATGTCTGGGCCTTCCTTTGATGTGGGGAAAGCTTCTATTGTTTTCCCTTTGAAATTCCAAGGCATCTTGCCTTCCCTGTCCTACTCTAGACTAACTACAAGGGGTATGTAGCCATTTCTGCGGTGGCCTATTCAAGTGTAACTAGAGCTGTTTCCAGGTCCGCCTTCCCATCCTGCCAGTGATGGCCCTTCCTACTTTATGTAGCTGTCTGGGAAGAATAAATCAAGCCCAACTGCCACCTACAACCAGTCATGTGACTCAGAGGTCGGCTGCAGGCATTAAGTGGCTAAGGCAGAAAAATGACAACTTTCTAAAAGTGGTGTTTTTAGATTTGTTAAAATACGACTTCAAAAACTCTGATAAGTAAATTAAATATGCCAATTGGGTATAACTCAATTCTACTGTGTTTAATGGAGAGACAGCACTTTAGCACCTATTAGAACACCACTGCATGAAAGCAAAATGTTAGAGGGAAAACAACACCAATGACGCTGGTGAAAAAATGTTTCTTTGAAATATGCAGATAAATGCACATATAATTACAATTGGATTTATTTTGAATTTGAGCTCTCCACAATCCTGTTTTTTGCAGCATAAAAAGTAACGATTTAACTTTGAATGGGTTTCTGATCAAAAGGAGCACAAAGTGAGGTCCCTTTGCTCTGTTTCCAAGTACAGAAAAAAATATGCCCAGAAGACCAAAATGTCACCTGTTCACTACTCGCTTTTTTAAAACCAGTTTGGTTTTAACCGTACACAAATAATTTTCTATCAATGGATATGGTCCTGGTCAAACTATCTTCTGGTAAGAGTGGACCAACAGTACTTTTGGCCCTATCTATAGACCTGATGGGACAATTTTTGATCATTAGTTTGTTGGATGCCAGGAATAAGATTAACCCCCTCACTTCTTTTGTTTGTCCCTTTAAGTAAAACATGTTTATTTTCTTGTATGCACAGGAGTTGAATTATTTTCTTTATCACTTTGATGCTTAATAATTAGAGATATCTCTAAGTATAAATTGTTGATCAAATCTGTTTATATTTCTTGTGTTATGGTTTGAATGAACCTCTATTTGGTTTGCCCCAGTCAGGTATGACAAGATAACCACAGTTGCCACGTTGTGCTTGTGTGCACTATTTTTACCTAAATCTTTAAATGTACAAACCTCTGGTACTACTAATTGGATTTTTGTCATTTAGGTATCAGATAATTTAAATTTAGGTCTAGTTTTCTAAATTGATGTGGGAGGTTTCTTGTGTTGTGTTTTCTCATTATTACTGTTTGAAGTCCTGCATAAATACTTTACACATAGCCTCAAAGTTAAGTCTGACTGCTTTTGTGTCAAGCTACCAGAGGGTTTATATATACCCCATGCTTCCTCTTTCTCTTTTGGTAGTGGATAATCTTCATTCAATTCAATCCAATCAGGCCCAGATTTACAAACGCTTTGGGGCATATTTACAAGAAAGTAGGACATCATCTTTGATGCGCCACTTTTCTTGTATCGCCCTGCACCCCCCAACGTCACCATGGTAGCAGTGTATTTACTATACATCTCCCCATGGTGCACGTTAGCACAATAGCGTCATAATTTATTACGCTATTCTGGCACTTTGCTGGATTAGAGCCATAAATTATGGCGTGGTCCGGCAAAGCACAGGGAGGCCCATAGGTTATTATAGGAGTGTCACTTTAACGCATGCTGTGAGTAGGCATTAAAAATGATGGAAACAATGGGGCAGTGAATCCTTGTAAATTTCACTGTGCCATTTTTTTGGGCCTCCCTGTGTGGGAATGCCCCCCCTGCATACATACATTATACCTGGTGTAGGTATAATGTGGCGCAAGGGGTTACAAAGTGGTGCAATGCATGCAATGTGTAAGTTTGTGAATATGGCACACGGTGGGGGTTTCCCTAATGCCTCCTTAGCGTAAAACATAATGACGCTAGGCTGGCGCAAGGAGGTGCAAGGGGCGTGTAAATATGCTACCTTGTGTCAGCTATGTGTTAACATTTTAGCGCAAGCCTGACACAAGCCTGACGCAAAGTGTAATGGTGGTATTTACCATTGAAAGTAAAATGTGATTTACATTGGCTTGTAATCAAAAGTAGCACAATGTACTGCCTTGCGTTACTTTGCATCAAAGGGGGGTTCCGTGTGTGGTGCATGGCCATTCCCACAACCTCCCATGGATTTTTATGCTAACCCCATCTGCACAGAATTGTAGACAGGGATTAATGTCAATATCATGTGCCTCCTTTAGGCAAGTGTGCAGAGGAGAAATGTTTTAATTGTCCTCCTTTTTCCCACTTTGCATGTGTGTTGAATTATACAGCACACATACAAAGTGTGACATGCCTTAGAGCATAGTATTTGTACTGGAAGGGACCTCTTCCTGTACAAAACCTATGCTTACAACAACGCAGGCACCTATGGACTATGACCTATGACAAGACAACCAAAACTACGCCTGAGCAAGGAGAGAGTAGAACAGCTAGTGGATATAATGCTGTTATGCTCTTTCTCGTTCACGCAACACAATGCAGCAACATTACTCGCTGCGCTGCGTGACTTTTTAGTAAATCTAGGGCCCAGTCCCCTAAGCAGTCACTCATGTTTCTTCTCCCTGTTACAGTCTCTGTCCTCTCTTGTAAGGCCAGTGATGCATTTAAATAGCAGTTCATCAGCGCGTATCCTGTATTTTAGTCCTGGTTAGTGTTTTTTTATTGCAATACATCCTTCGCTTTAGCCCTTAACGTGTGTCTATGATTAGTGCTCAAAATTGCCAATAACAAGTTAAAGCCATTTTTTAGTTCGTCTTCCTTTTTCTTGAAAGGGTTACTGCTCCTGGTTCAATTCTAGGTCTTATAAGAAAGATCAAACATTATCCACAGCTAATCGTTTACATGAAACTAACATCGAATCAATTTAATGACATTAATTAAGTCCACATTTCAAAATCATCTCCCATTTAGAACAATTAAAAGTAATTAGCGTATCTTTTCTTGAGTGATGATTGAATGAGCATGCAGACTGAAAATACCTTCTCATTACATGAGACAGTGATTCCTCCAGGGATGAACAGTCCACTGCCCTGACTTTATGCACTAGGAGATTCTTCTAGTAACCTTCCACCATGGACTGATACTGTACAATCATCCCTTGATTATTTAAGTACCTTGGGAAAAGATTTGAGAGTGGCAGGATAGTGGTTAGTCGAACTTTACCATTGAAATGTTAATAGGCATTCAGTAATATAGGGGATAATAAGTTTAAAGAGGGAGACGAGGAGAATATTTAGACTGTTAAGACCCCTGCATGGGGATTAGACAATTAAGATAAAGAATTCCATTTCATCACTATGTTGAGTAGCATGCATTTATATTAAGTGCAAATCTAGCGATAAAGTAATTAAGGCTCTACAAAATAAAGGTTTGTACTGAACAGTGATATCAAAGGGAGGAGCAGAGGAGGTATTACTCGTGCTGCGACGTTTATTTTTTAGAATTAAAATTAAGCTTATCCTGCTTAAAAATGACGAGGAAGCCCATACCATAAAATGGTGCAAGATGCTGTTGGTGGTGTGTCTTATCCTTCCATTCAGGACGTATTTGGATAAACTTATAAATAGGGGCTCCTGCTATGAGAGGCTCCCCCTACGCTGTAGACCCAGGCCCAGCAAAGTTTTCTGAAATACCTGGGAGAAAGGTACAAAAAGGGCGATGGTGTCCTCAAGGTATCCTCGTGGAAGAGAATTTAAGGGGTTTCGATTACCATAGGCTCGGGCAAAAAAGGGGAGGAATGTAATAAGTAGAAATGGATTTCTGTTTTCGCAGCAATTGTTGTGTGGTGGTAGTTGAAAAGTGGTTTGATGAATGGAAACTTGAGATCTTTATGAGCACAAAGCAGACATGGGACCTGGAGGATTTCGATTTTCATGGAGTTCCACACCTTGGGAGCCTAAAGGAAAATTCTTGGAGTCCTCACTTTCTTACACTTTTTAAATTCTAGTGTGGTAATGCTGTCTTTCCCCTCTGCCTTATTATACTGTAGCAAGACTGACATCACCTCCAATCAACTTTTCCCACTAAATACAGTTTGAACACCATTTTCAGGCACGCTCCTTTCATCTGTTGCTGGTTGAGGGTTAAAAATGTCTTCTACAGATAGAGTCTGTCCACACATGGTGCTCACTGGATTACTATTGTTTTTGCAGCACTCATCGAAACGTCCCTGCATCTATGCGTGTTTCCACAGAAGGACCACTCCACATTGGCTCCCAGAATCCCTCAGAGCTAGCCTCGCTCCTCAAACAGGTACTCAATTTACACTTCACCATTTTATAATATTTGATTTGAGAATGTTGTTACTCTTACTATTAGGGAGTAACAAGAGTTCTAGTTTGGAGAGAGGCACACTTAAAAGGTGTTTCTGTCAGTAACTAGCTGCACACCTAGGGGCATATTTATAAGCCCCTAGCACTACCTTGCACGACATTAGCATCATTTGATTACGCTAATGTGGCCCAACGAGGCCAAAATCCTCGACCCACATTTAAAGTGGCACAATGCATGCATTGCACCACTTTGTAACCCTTTGCACTACATTATGCCTGTGTGAGGCATAATGTATGCAAAGGGTGCGAAATATTGTTATGCCAAGGCACTCAACAATGGTCATCAGAGGTCCATTCCTTGTTGTGTTGTAGCAATCATAGTTCAAACTGCACGTAAGTGTATGTCAACAGATTTTATTCATCCAATGTATCATGAATCCAGAGATACAACAGCCAAAGGGGGCGTCTCCCAGTTAGGGGGGGTGTGAACAAATGGATCAAAGAAATCTATGAGATTTCCTTGCGTGACTTTTTACAGTACTTTTAAGGCCTGCTCAGAGCAGGCATTAAAAGGGGGCTTCCATTGTTTATAATCGGCCCCTATGTACTCTGCAGGAGTAGTGCCAATATTCTGGCGCTACTCCTGCAGAGTATATCAATAGCGTCATGAAAGGTTACGCTATTGCCCCCTACCCTGCGCCATGGTTCGTAATATTTGCAGTGCGGTGCACACATGATGGCGGCAGGGGGGCAGTAAAGGGTTCAAGAAAAGTGGCCACTTTTCTTAAATATGCCCCTTAATCTCCTTCCCAGGACAAGGTGTAGGGAGATGCCCAAGATGAAAAAGCCTCACAAGCTGTAGGACATTAACAGTGCTAGAGCAAGTGTTTTAATAAAAATATTAATGAATATCCATGTATTCTGAGTAATGGATTTGTGTAGAAAATGTAATAATCTAGAGAAAATAATGCACACATTTGAGAATGTGTCCACGTGAGTGGCCGCCAATGTTCACGAAGTATACTTATTAATGGCTTATTAATATGAAATATGAAGCTTTTGTTTGATTAATGTAGTAATACATCATATTGAGGGTTATGCATTATGTATTAGCTTTATTAATTGTAGGTTTCAACTTAGCAGAAGTCTTGGCCTAGTTGCATGCCCTCATGTCAAGCTGTATTTCTAAACCAATTAATAAAATGTCTGCTTAGAGAATTAAATTGTGATTTTCCACTGTGCTGACCAAATGTGCTCATAGCTAAAAGGCTTTCTCATGAGAACCGCTTGCTAGAAGACGCTGTTCTTGCTATGAGTGTAATGTGTGTAAGACTGACTTTGTAGGGAGAGAACAATAACCACACTGACTGGAGTATAAACTGCAACAATATTGTTACCTGACGAGCCGGATGATGAGGACATTACAAGAAGCCGGTCAACGACATGTAAACTGTGTACTAGTAGAATCTGTAGATTTGAAGTTTTAGTTTTATTGGACAAAGTGTGAACACGCGATCCCTTGACCAATAGGGGCTTGGGAAATAGTTTTAGGAAATCTAACCTAGCCAGACTGCACTGGAGGAAGACAGGTTATTGCGCTTTTGTCTTTTGACACCGCTTTTGTTCAATTTGCGTCTTGAGAAGAGATGTTCCTAACTTTAATGCTTAAAGATTTTGGGGGTCATCACAACATTGGCGGTAAAAGCCGCTTACCACCGTGCAGAAGACCGCCAACACACCGACACGGCTGCGGAAATCCACCACAGCCATTATGACCCACAGCTCGGAGTCCGCCAAAATTGAGACACCCACACAAGTCTGCCACACCAAAGGCCAGTGATAAACTGGTGAAAACAAAACCTCCACCGTCATGCCAACAGGAATACGCCCACACTATCATGACCCACAAATCCATTCGGCGGTCTTTCAACCGCGGTATTCCATTGGCGGTACACACCGCTGCGCTCAAAATACACACACTCTTACAAAACACTACCACATTGGACAAATTGAAATACACACACCTGATACACATACACACACCACTCCCACACACCCAATACAATATAAAACACACACCCACAACACCCACAAACCCCTACGACCAAAATTCCGAAAGAAGGCCAGAGAGAGAGACTACAATCTACAGACAAGCATCCACAGGCACACAACACCATCACCCACATAACATCCACGCACCCCACACAACACACCACTAAATATCGCCCCACATATCACAACACACACCACCCCACACATCGCCCACACCACCCCACACATCGCCCACACCACCCCAGGTTCTCTGAGGAGGAGCTCACGGTCATGGTGGAGGAAATCATCCGGGTAGAGGCACAGCTATTCGGATCACAGGTGTGCAGCACACCTCCATAGCTAGGAAGCTGGAGCTATGGCGCAGAATAGTGGACAGGATCAACGCAGTGGGACAGCACCCAAGAAATAGGGATGACATCAGGAAGAGGTGGAACGACCTACGGGGGAAGGTGCGTTCCGTGGTATCCAGACACCACCTTGCGGTACAGAGGACTGGCGGCGGACCCCCACCTCCTCCCCCACAACTAACAACATGGGAGGAGCAAGTCTTGCCGATTCTGCATCCTAAGGGCATCGAAGGAGTAGCTGGAGGAATGGACTCTGGTAAGTCAAACCTTAACTACTATATCCCCCACCCTACCTGCATGCCATCACATACCCCCACCCTCGCCCTCACCCCCATCACTCCTACTCCTCACAAATGTTCCAATATCACAAACCACACATCCCAACACCAAGCCCTGCATGCAATACCAAAGCATGGACACCCATCACCAATGCATGGCCACTGCACATACCCAAACACCCCCCTAAACTATCATCACACAAGGTCCCACACAGGAATGCAAGCACTGGGGTACACGGTCACCCACCCATTGCACACCATGGCACATACAGATGCAATAATCATGCTTTTACACCATTGCAGGACCCCTACCCAATGTCACCGCACAGGAGGGCCCAGACATGTCCACACCACCAACAGAAGAGGCCCACAGTGATGACAGCAGCTCTGTCCAACTGGATCTAGACAACCAGCCCGGCCCATCTGGGACCTCAGGACAGTCGTTTCCCCTAACACTGGCACAGGCCACCACAGAGCTTGCCCCCTCTGGAAACACCAGCACAGCACCCACCCAGCAGGCCCATACCTCTGTCCCCAGGACACGTCAATCAGCAGTGTGTCCACTACTACAGGGAACCCAGGCTAACCCACCACCCCAACAACAACAGGGACCTGGGGGCAGTGGCAGTGGGCACACCGTTCAGGGGACAGAGGCCCAGGGACACAGAGGAACTGGGAGGGCTGCTGTGCGACAGAGGGAGGACAGGCCCAGGGAACCCACTCTCCATGAGGCCCTCCCCAACATCATGGGAGCGTACCATCATTCCCATCATTCCCAGGAGACGATGGCAACTGTACTGGCCACGTTTCAGGAGACCCAGCGGCTGCAGGAGGAACAGTATTTGGGCTTCAGGGAGGAACTCAGATCCATCAATTCCACCCTGGGCACCATTGTAGGGGTGCTGAAGGAAGTCCTCAACACCAGGATGGACACTGTGGCACAACAAGGGGCCCCTGACACTAGCCTGGATGATGAACTGCCCACTACCTCCACCGGCGCTAGTGGACAGGAGGCACCGCCACAGGACCACCACACCAGCACCCCACCCCCTGCAAATGGAGAACCACCTCGCAAACGGTCCCTGAGATGCAGGACAAAGACAGAGAACGATGCCAAGACCCCCGCCAAGAAATGAGACCACCCTGAATGTCATCCTTTTGTCCCACCTTGTCACCCTGTCCATCCTCAAACTGCCCCAGCTCCACTTCCTATGCCCCTTTGGGCAATGCACCTGTGAGACTAATAGACTGGACTCTGCCATGGACATTCCTCCACCATCACCCCTCACCATGTTACAGCTCCCTCCGATATTGAGCACTTAAATAAACACCCTTGAAGCACAAAACAATCTGGAGTCTGTCTGTGATTTCGAAATAGTGTATTAGCAATTACAGAAACAAAATGTTCTTTCAAATGTAATGTCAACATACCTATGTCACACAGCTCTAGTCCATGAGGAAACAAAGCAGATGTCACACAGTGGGACCCACATCTGTGAAATCGTAAGGGAAAGTGACAACTCAGTGACCATACACTGGGTGAAAAGGACAGACAGTAGAGAGGTAGTAGTGTTAAAATACATGTAGTAGGGAGGTTTGTCTTCTTACCTGTGTCTCACTGGAAATATTTCAGGATCACAGAGTTCCTGTTGTCGATGTCCTCTTCTTCTGCTTCCTCGTCTTCACTGTCCACAGGCTCCACAGCTGCCACAACACCTCCATCTGGACCATCCTCCTGCAGAAAAGGCACCTGTCGTCGCAAAGCTAAGTTGTGAAGCATACAGCAGGCCATGATGATCTGGCACACCTTCTTTGGTGAGTAGAATAGGGAACCACCTGTCATATGGAGGCACCAGAACCTGGCCTTCAGGAGGCCGAAGGTTCACTCTATAATCCTCCTAGTTCGCCCATGGGCTTCATTGTAGCGTTCCTCTGCCCTTGTCCTGGGATTTCTCACTGGGGTCAGTAGGCATGACAGTCTGGGGTAACCAGAGTCACCTGAAAATGGCAAGGGACAACTGTTAGACACACACTCACCTGTAGGGATATCCCCAGACCCAGACAACTATTCCAACTGACTTGCTCCCAGGTGCTCACCTAATAGCCACACACGGTGCCTCTGGAGTTGACCCGTCACATAAGGGATGCTGCTATTCCGCAGGATGTAAGCATCATGCACTGAGCCAGGGAATTTGGCATTAACATGGGAGATGTACTGGTCGGCCAAACACACCATCTGCACATTCATCGAATGATAACTCTTCCGGTTTCTGTACACCTGTTCACTTATGCGTGGGGGGACCAAGGCCACATGGGTCCCATCATTGGCACCTATAATGTTGGGGATATGTCCCAGGGCATAGAAGTCACCTTTCACTGTAGGCAAATCCTCCACCTGAGGGAAAACAATGTAGCTCTGCATGTGTTTCAGCAGGGCAGAAAACACTCTGGACAACACGTTGGAAAACATAGGCTGGGACATCCCTGATGCTATGGCCACTGTAGTTTGAAAAGACCCACTTGCAAGGAAATGGAGTACTGACAGCACCTGCACTTGAGGGGGGATTCCTGTGGGATGGCGGATAGCTGACATCAATTCTGGCTCCAACTGTGCACACAGTTCCAGGATTGTGGCACGATCAAGCCTGTAGGTGATGATCACGTGTCTTTCCTCCATTGTTGACAGGTCCACCAGCGGTCTGTACACCGGAGGATGCTGCCATCTCCTCACATGTCCCAGCGGACGGTGCCTATGAAGGACAACAGCGAACACAGAGTCAACCAACTCAGAGGTACATAATCACAGCTTACTCAGAAAACCATTTATAACCTGAATATTGCCTTTATGAGTGTTGAGGCAAGGCCTAGGTATGTGTGATGCAGTTAAAATAAAGCCATGTGGGCTACTGAAATGGCGGATGCCTGACCTGTAAAGTGGGACAATGGGATGTGAGGTTACTGCGCTGGCGTTGTACACCGTCGTGGTAGGCGGTCGAAGACCGCGGTGCAATTCTGCATTGGTTAACATTGGACCCTATGTGTCGCAAGAGCCAATGACGATGTACGCCGGCGGTGACGGTACGCACCATCGCGGACATGACCGCCATTTTCTATCACTTCAATCACTAGATACCTGATCTTCGACAGGAGAGGACCTACACTGCAAGTGCTGCTGTGACCTCAGTCTGGAAGAGACAATGGCTTGTGCGTCTGGGGAAAGGGCTCCTGCCTTCAGCACAGAAGAGTTGGAGAAACTTGTGGATGGGGTCCTCCCCCAGTACACGCTACTCTACGGTCCTCCAGACAAACAGGTAAGTACACTGGGAGCCTGCTGTATGGGCAATGCCTGTGTGGAGTGGTGCGGATGAAAGACAGGGGTGGGGAGAATGATGCGTGCATGAAACGACGGAGAGTGCATGTGCCACATGGTAAGGATGGGGATGAGGGCCAATGACTGTGACGGTGCAGTTGGTAATAACTTCTCTTTTTCCACAGTACAATTCATGTAGGTCAGCGCCGACCAGAAGAAGGATATTTGGCGTGCCATCGCCAAGGACGTCCGGACCCTGGGGGTCTATCACAGACAGAGCACCCACTACCGGAAGAGATGGGAGGACATTCACCACTGGAGCATGAAGACGGCGGAGGCCCAGCTGGGGATGGCCTCCCAACGTGGGAGGGGTGCCCGTCGCACCATGACCCCCCTGATGTTCAGGATCCTGGCGGTGGCGTACCAGGAGTTGGATGGGCACTTGAGGGCATCACAGCAGACACAAGGGGGTGAGTACACACTCATTCTGCTGATTCAGCGCGCAGTGGAGGTGTCTGGGTGGGGGAGGTAGGCTGTGTGTTTCCCTAGGCCAGGGCGAGTGTGCTAGTTAAGTCCCCTTTTTCAGGCAGACCCTGTGGCACCCCACCCCACCTGGGTACAGTGCCAACTACACCTAGTCAGGCTCCTGTGACATCCATGTGTGCAGATATCGGCCATAGCCTTGTAGGCCATGTCCCAAGGATTGTATAGTGGACCGCAAGTGCACGGCGTAGTGCAGGAGGCTTCTGTGTCTGTCATGTCCGCCAACTGTAGCAGTAATGCATGCACTGAACATGTCTTTCTTCAGTCTTCCCCCCCTTTTTGTGGTCTCACTGTACATGTGTGCATTAACATCATCAGGTGGAGGAACAGTGGCACCGGAGCAGGAGGGAGTTGCATTTCACATGGCCCTGGAGGGCGAGACAACGGAGTCTGAAGCCACCAGTGGGACGGAGGGCGAGGGGAGCTCCACGGCGGGGACAGGAGCTGACGCCAGTGATACAGACTCATCCTCTGATGGGAGCTCCCTTGTGGTGGCATCCCCATCTGTGCCCCCGCATCTACAGGTACAGCCGCCCCCCCCCCCCCTCCAGCACCACCCTCCCAGCAGCCCCTCAGCCTTTGCCCCGTGCCCGCTCACCCAGGAGGGTGGGCATCTCCTTCGCCCCAGGCACCTCAGCCCCTGCCCCAGTCACCCCTGCTGCCCTCAGTGAGGAGCCATTGACCTCCTCAGGTCCCTCACTGTTGGGCAGTCTACCATTTTGAATGCCATTCAGGGTGTAGAGAGGCAGTTGCAACAAACCAATGCATTCCTGGAGGGCATTCATTCTGGTCAGGCAGCCCTTCAGCGAGCTTTTCAGACTCTGGCCTCAGCAAAGATGGCAGCCATTGTCCCTGTCTCTAGCCTCCCCCCTCCAACTTCCTCCACCCAGACCCAATCCCCTGTATCTCAGCCTACCCCAAGCACACCATCAGACCAGCATGCACACACCTCAACACACAAAGGAAGCTCAGGCAAACATAAGCACCACACATCCCACAGGCACTCAGGCAAGCATCACACACATGCAGACATAGCAACATCCACTGCCTCCACTGTGTCCCCCTCCTCCTCGTCTCCCTCATCCCTCCCAGTCTCGTCTCCACTCACACCTGCATGCACTACATCTACAGCCACTACTTCCATCACCAGCACACCCACCACCTCACCCCACTCACTTGTCCTCACCACCCCCACTACCATTCACACATCCCCTGTGTCCTCTCCCAGCGTGTCTGTGACGCCACCTCCCAAGGTACACAAACGCAGCCACACACCCACCCAACAGCCATCCACCTCACGACAGCCTCCAGCACATGCACCTTCACCCAAAGTCACCAAACGGACACCTCCTACAACCACAACCTCTTCCTCCACTCCCAAACCCCCTCCAGCTACCCGTCCCAGTGTTCCGAAGAAACTTTTCCTGGCCACCCTTGACCTCTTTCCCTCACCTCCCCCACCCCGTCAGTCTCCTAGGGCCCGACTCTCCAGGTCCCAACCTAGCACCTCCGCCACAACAGCGGCGGGACCAGTGGTGCCAGTAGTCACCGGATTCTAGAGTGCACCAGGCAGCAGGGCAGCCAGTGTGGCAAGGAGCCACAGCACGGACAGTCCCACACCTGTCAAGCATCAAAAGTTGGCCAGTGCCCGGCGGGAGAGGGGGAAGACACCAGCCACCAAAGCTGCTCCCAGGGGTACAGGTGGGAGTGTGGAGTCAGCTGCAACACCTTCCAAGGTGGGGAAGGGGCACAAGAAACCTGGCAAGTCTTGGAATAGCAGCACGGCGAAGAAGACCGCTATCAGCCCCGCTGCCCAGGATCCGGCCAGCACCAGCCCCGCTGGCCCAGACAGGACCGCCAGCAACAGCCCCACTGGCCCAGACATCACCGCCAGCACCAGCCCCGCTGGCCCAGACAGGACCGCCAGCAGCAGCCCCGCAGGCCCAGACAGGACTGCCATCACCAGCCCCGCTGGCCCAGACAGGACTGCCATCACCAGCCCCGCTGGCCCAGACAGGACCGCCAGCAGCAGCCCCGCAGGCCCAGACAGGACCGCCAGCACCAGCCCGGCTGGCCAGGAGGCGGCCGCCAGCACCAGCTCCGCTGGCCCCGACAGGACTGCCAGCAGCAGCCCCAGAGGCCCAGACAGGACCACCAGAACTAGCCCCGCTGGCCAGGAGGCGACCGCCAGCACCAGCCCCGCCAACCCAGACAGGACCGCCAGCAGCAGCCCCGGTGGCCCAGACAGGACCGCCAGCAGCAGAGTCACTGCCAAGGACACCGCCGCCACACGCACCGCTGCCAAGGACACCGCCACAACAAGCACCACTGAACAGGACACCGCCGCCACAAGCACCGTTGCCAAGGACACCTGCCGCCACCAGCACCACTGAACAGGACACCGCCGCCACAAGCACCACTGCCAAGGACACCTGCCACCACCTGCACCACTGAACAGGACACCGCCGCCACCAGCACCGCTGAACAGGACACCGCCGCCACAACCACCGCTGCCAAGGACACCTGCCGTCACCAGCACCTCTGAACAGGACACCGCCACTGACTAGGACACCTGCCGCCACAAGCACCGCTGAACAGGACACCACCACCACCAGCACCGCTGGTCCATGAGCACCAAGAGCACTGACGCTACTGAGTCTGCCACGAGCAGGATGAAGCACTCTGGGCACCAAGCCCCCTCCAGAACCAGTGGAGATTTACATCCACTACCTCTGTCCTTGGCAGGAAGAAGCACTCTGGGCACCAAGCCCCCTCCAGAACCAGTGGAGATTTACATCCACTACTTCTGTCCTTGGCAGGAAGAAGCACTCTGGGCACCAAGCCCCCTCCAGAACCAGTAGAGATTTACATCCATGAAGCACTCTGGGCACAAAGCCCCCACCAGAACCAGTGGAGATTTACATCCACTACCCCTGTTCTTGGCAGGATGAAGCACTCTGGGCACAAAGCCCCCTCCAGAACCAGTGGAGAAAGGCATCCACTACCTCTGTCCTTGGCGGGATGAAGCACTCTGGGCGCCAAGCCCCCTCCAGAACAAGTGGAAACTGTTATCCACTTGAGAGACTGTGGCTTTGCACTCCCCAGGATTGTACAGTGGGCAACCCACCCACTGTAGAGACTTGTGAGACTGTGGCTTTGCACTCCCCAGGATTGTACAGTGGGCAACCCACCCACTGTAGAGACTTGTGAGACTGTGGCTTTGCACTCCCCAGGATTGAACAATGGGCATGTGGCACCATCGTGGATTTGGCGTTGTGCACTCAACCGGCTGAGGTGCCCCACCTTTCCTTTCCCCCTGAGGTGCCTGTTTTATTTCTATCTGATGCCCCTGCAGTGTTCTCTCCGTCATGTTCGGGTATCTTGTGTGTGCCTCGCCCATGCAGTGTGGGCCCAGTGTTCCACGGACTTAAATGGTGCAATACCTGAACTTCCAATCTTGGTGTATATATTTGTTTATAGTGTAAATATATTTTTACGTACTGGATTTTAATAGATTACAATGGTTACACTCATTTTATTTTGTCTTTGCATTCTTCCAGGGGGGTTGGGGTGGTGTAACTGTAATGTATCATGCTGTATTAGTGTGTGTGTTGTAGTGGGTGAGGGTGGGGGTGGGGGTGTTGCGTTTTGCATGTGTGTGTCCCTGTTTTTTCCCTCCCCCTCCCCTGTGTCGTAGGTGCAGTACCCACTGTGGTCTTCACCGCTGGCGTTCGTGCTCCTGGTAGAGGAGCAAGAAGATAAAGGCTGGAAAAATGTGAAGCTCTGGTTCCATGGCGTCCTGATTCTTCGTTGGGTGTGTAGAGGTGAGTTTTTCCCTTCAAAGTCCAGTTTCCGCCGTGTTTTTGTTCTCGGTGAATCCGCCCCGGAAAAGGTGGCGGATTGGTAGGTTGTGATACTGTGGGCGGTGCATTGTCCTCCGCCTGTCTGTTGGCAATGACCGCCAAGCTGTTTGTTTGTACAGCCGTGGCGGTCAGAGTGTTAAAGTGCCTGTCTATGTTGGCGGTTTCCACCACAGTCGTAATTCAATTTTTTTTACTGCCGGCCTGTTGGCGGTCTTACCGCCGCTTTAACACCGACCGCCAGGGTTGTAATGACCACCTTTGTGTTTTCTAAACTTTGATGCTGAATCCTGATGCGTTGCTGACCGAACTGATGTCCGGATGATGAAGACTATCTTAGCTTGCCGATCCAATTTAGGAGATGTATACTGTTACGCATGTGCTTTGCTATGACTATTTGCTTTTTTTTTTCTAGGTACCAACCGCACTATTTTTATAGAGCCATAGTTAGATGTTTTCTAAATTTCTGTTGAGTTAATTGTTTTGCATGAAGACCAACATGCTAATGCTAATGCTAATCTGGTGTTAGATAAGGATCCTCACAAATGAAAGTCTGCTATCGGGAGTAACAGTCAATATCTTTCCTTTGCTGAATCTAAATGTATGTGATATCATTTGCGCAGTTGTTCTTATTATTACTTTGCACCGTAACTTTAGAATGTGTAATTATTCAAGCTTTGTTTAGATTACCTTTCTTGAACAGCCAGTGATGTTTCTGTATGTTTATCATTTGATTTTGAGATTATCTTACATGACATTAGCATTGTTAATATAGGGAAATAAATATTCTAACTTTTACTAAAAGGTGTGGTTATTCATGACTGGAAGGTCATGGTGTGTGATAATTATGGCTCCTATTGATTATTGATGTTACTGACCTACATGTACTAGATCTATGGTGGGAACATCTTAAATGCGAGTCCTATTTGCGTCGCCTTGTAACTTTACTTATTATGGTCTGATGCGCTAGCAATGGCAGGCTCCTAGGTGCCATCCTCCAGCCCATACTCCTTCAAGTTCCCCAAATACATCAGCAGTTGGAATGATTGAGAGCACACCTGCAAGATTGTCACTTCACTTATTAACTCTTGGTACCTTCAGCCCATTTGTTTGTATTCGGCATGCAGTTTTGTGACCCATTATAAATTGATTTTCTAACCTTACCACCCTGGACCACGAGGGTGCCTTGCACATGAAAATATGAGTCCTGGAGGCCCTGATCATGTGACTGACAGTCTGTGGACTCAGGCAAGAGTTAAGCTATGAGTCTGTGGACTCAGGCAAGAGTTAAGCTATGAGAAACTTAACAGGCATAGGCGCAAGAACAATTGCTAAGGGAGTATGGACAAAGTGTGACATTCCCGTTAAATACAGGTTATTGTGGCAAATGATGCAGGGGAACAAGCTCGTATACAAAGAAAGAAGTAAACTATTGTCAGACAGAGAGGGATCTGCTGTATGGATGTGCATGGTCATGCTGGGAGACGTCTATGAAATAAATATTTTGCGAGCAGAGGGTTTCACTTCTGAGCGCCCATATAGTGCGAATAGTCAATAGGATTGAAAAAAGACTGGCGATTAAAGTTGTTGGCCATTATTTTGTGCTAGGTTTCTCCTATTTTACTACCATTCTTTCCCAATTCACCTTTAAACTTGTCACAAAGCATTGAAACAACAAAATCAATCCAGTGTATTCCAAATGTTCTCACCAACATAAATGTGCAGACAAAGGACAAATCACTACAGCACTTGTAAGGAAATGCCTTTTTTTGTGTGATCACTCCCTTTTGGACTGATTTCTTGACTCTGAAGTGCACTCTGCCCTGCTCACCAGGCCCCAGTGCATGTGCTCTGACCCCTTAAAGGCATGTACAATTGGCTAATACCTACTAGGTATATTTAACTTACCTATAGGTCCGTTATATATAGTAGATGGTGTACCTAAGCTCGTCAATAAAATATCACTATTGAACTGCAGCTCTTATTATGACACCATTACAGTGACAAAGTGAAACATAAATCTAGGCATGCCACTCTAGCCTAGTCAGCAGCTTTTAAACTGCCAGCTTGATATGGCAAAGTAACCATTTCTGCCAAGTCTAAACCTTCCTTTTTAATATTGATAAGTCACCTCTAATTTAGGCCCTAGCAGCCAATAAGGCATCTGCAGGATGTTGAAAAAAAATACATTTTTGTTTTGTTTTTTATATTCTGACAGCGAAAACACACAATTGTCATTTTAACTGAGGCAAGGCTGGTAGTCCCATTGACTAGCATGGGGTTACACTGGCAGAACCACTAAGTGCAAATTTCAATTTGGTAATCGCAAAAAGCGTACTTCATTGTATTAAATTAATTGCTACATGAAGCCCATATTATTGCGAAAGTTGGATTTAAGATGACTCAATATATAACAGTGACTAGAAAGTCACTACTTTCTTGAGCAATATTTCTAATAGCTGATTCTGATTCATTACAGCAGTTTCCACTTGCAACAGGCTGCTGCCCTCCTGCCAGGAGGTGTGAATGGCTCTTAGGAAAATGGAACAAAAGGTCTGTTGGTGAGAGTAGGGGTGACCTCCTCCTGGCAGGATGGCCAGAGGGCCGCAGATGGTTCAACCTTCAAAGGCTCAGGTGTCTGACAGGTAACTGCGAGTCATACATTAGTCAGCCCTCTCCTTTGTCTAGGAGATAGGCTGTCATCTCTTCCAAAGGGGAAAAAAGCTGTTGCAGAATCAGTTCTCCAGGAGTAGTTGCTCATTATACTGACACACATGACTCATGGGTGAGCCAATAGCTCTGACCAGGGTTGGAAAGTTTCTGACATCTTGGATTTGGACACTGAGATGCACTGTATGATTATTTAGTACCAAATCCCTCAGGAAATAATGTAATATTGTCTATGGTAACCTGTGGTTATTTTACTCTCATTAGCCAGGGAGTCCTCCCAACATATAAATTCAAAACTGGCATAAAAGAGTCACCCCTGGAAACCAGCCTCAGAACACAGTAGAACCTGTGGAAAATAGAAGACTGACTGCACTTGCTGAGCCAAAGGACTGGAACTCCGAAGAAGAACTGAGGTTGCTGTTTTAGCTGTGGACAGGAACCCCCAAGGGCTGTACTTGTTCTTACTTCAACATGGGGCAGAAGAATTGTCACCAAGGGCGAGCTGGCAGGCCTCCTGTCAAGCACCAGGAACCCGAAAGCTGCAAGAAGCCTGCAACAAACAACAGACCAGCTCATCTATTCCAACCAGATTTGCCTTGCCACCTATTGGTGGTTTCTGGAAGATTGACTCCTAACTCACAAAGTGGTGCCCAAAAGCCATTGGACCCTTTGCTGGTGTTAGAGTGTACCCTCACTCCCTCAAGACTGCAAATGTGAACACTTTTACTGAACTTTTTTCGCAAAAGAACCATAGGCTACCTCTGAACCGCCGCCAAACCGCAGCCTCTGTTGTTGCATTGTCTGCCAGTTTCAACTTGAGGGTTTGCCTCATTGAAAGCAGCTCACCTTCCAGAAAGTTTTCTAAGTTTCATCATGGAGGATTTCAATTGGGCTAATGCCAAGCAGCACTCCACCATCACCAAACCTTCTGTTGGAACCATCTGGGAGCCCACCCCACCGATGAAAAAATTCCTCCAGAAAAAAGACTAAGGGCCAGATTTAAATTTCGGCAGAGATGTTACTCCATCACAAATATGTATAAATCTCATTAGAAATAAAGGGATTTATATTTCAGCTGATGGGATATCTGTCATCATTGTGACAGAGTAACACGTCTGCCGAACTCTAAATCAGGCCCTAAGTCAGAAGGTAAACTTTTCACTACGAAGAATCTTGTCCCTGTAGCCAACCCACACTCTGTTGTGGTCAGCCTTAATTTGTGACCTTGACTCGGTATAGTGTGACCAGATACTAGCGATTGGCTCTTTGCACTTTTTGCCATAAGAACACTCTAAAACTCCTAAACGTCATATCT
This sequence comes from Pleurodeles waltl, assembly GCF_031143425.1. Lineage (NCBI taxonomy): Eukaryota > Metazoa > Chordata > Amphibia > Caudata > Salamandridae > Pleurodeles > Pleurodeles waltl. Next base: position 681,089,975 of record NC_090449.1, on the reverse strand, counting down.
TGGGTTCCATTCATCAGATTTTTGTCATTAGGGTGTATTTTTAAAGATGAAAATATATACTATTTTTATAAAGAATTTGATAAATGTTTTACACTTGTTTTCTTTTGATTGAAGAAACAGTAAGAGAAAGGCTTCTCTTCAACAATATCAGTCAAAAGTATCGCAGGAGGGGAAGAAGAACATTCACCTCAGATACTCTTGCAGGACATAAGACCTTTTAGCAACAACGTACAACACATACAAATGAGAAAGTGTGTACATTCTTCCCATTAATACCTGGCTAATCCAAACAGAAGACTATCAGAAAAGGAGATCAAAATAACAGTTAATATAAAAATGTTGGACTTAAGCCATGGGGCACCTGATGCACATATCCCTTATTGCACTGACAGAGAGAAATTGGCAGTGGATCTTAGACATTTTCGAACATCCATACAACATGAATGGGGATAACTGCATGGTTACTTTGCAGATTTTTACACTGTTTTTTAAGATTAGTAGGCTCAAGGATCCCAGTGAGGGACATTCTGGCAAGGCCAAGTTAGTCGTGATCAAGGTCCTATGGTAACACCGCATGCTGGCAATTTGAAAAGCAACAAAGGAGATACTTTCTTCTACAGTAGAAGGATCAAGACCTTGATCCACCAGGTCCTTACAATGGAAGCAGCAAGGGGGGCGTTCCCTCGTTAGGGGTGCTGAAAAAATGGCACAAGGAAATCTAAGAGATTTCCTTGCGCCATTTTTATCAGCACTTTTAATGCCTGCTGAGAGCAGGCATTAAAAGGGGGCACACCATTGAATACAATGGGCCCCTATGTACTCTGCAGGAGTAGCACCAACATTTTGGCACTATACTGTACAGAGTACATCAAAAACTTCAGGAATTCAGGCACACACATGTTGGCAGTAGGGGGGCTCTTAAATCAGCCCCTAAGTCTTACCTGGGGTGCATGTTCACCATTGACCAAATAGCAGACCAGGTGCATATCTTTTAATATTAGACATAGGCCTGTCCTCTGTAGTTATGTGCTACAACAAATTTTACACCAGCCTGATTAAACAAGTTTACCTATCCCTAGACCGCTCTTGATGTCCTCAACCTCAGGATGATATTTTTTAGCTGTCTGGGTATGCCCCAGATTGTAAAAGTTTAGATAACTTTGTTGAGTACATTGTTGGTGATGGTGAGTAACTTCTTGGCGAGATATCCCTTAACCCCTTCGCTGCCAGGTCTTTTCCCCATCAGGTGCCAGGCCTTTTTTTGGCTATTTGGGGCAGGGCGTGCTTAGGACCTCATAACTTTTTGTCTACATAAGCTACCCATGCCAAATTTGCGTCCTTTTTTTATAACATCCTAGGGATTCTAGAGGTACCCAGACTTTGTGGGTTCACCAGAAGGAGGCCAAGAAATTAACCAAAATACAGTGAAAATTTCATTTAAAAAAAAATAAAAATAGGAAAAAAGGGCTGCAGAAGAAGGCTTGTGTTTTTGTCCCTGAGAATGGCATCAGCAAAGGGGTTGCAGTGCTAAAATCACCAGCTTCCCAGCTTTCAGGAACTGGCAGACTTGAATGAATCAGAAAACCCAATTTTTCAACACAATTTTGGCATTTTACTGGGACATACCCCATTTGTAAAACTTTTTGTGCTTTCAGCCTCCTTCCAGTCAGTGACAGAAATGAGTGTGAAACCAATGCTGGATCCCAGAAACCTAAACATTTCTTAGAAGCAGACGAAATTCTGAATTCAGCAATGGGTAATTTATGTAGATCCTACAAGGGTTTCCTACAGAAAAACTGTATTAAAAAAATATTAAAATTGAGGTAAAGAAACAGCCATTTTTCTCCACGTTTTACTCTGCAACTTTTTCCTGCAATGTCAGATTTTTGAAAACAATATACCATTACGTATGCTGGACTCTTCTGGTTGTGGGGATATATAGCGCTTGTAGGTTCATCAAGAACCCTAGGTACCCAGAGCCAATAAATGAGCTGCACCTTGCAGTGGGTTTTCATTCTATACTGGGTATCCAGCAATTCATTTGCTGAAATATAAAGAGGGAAAAATAGGTATCAAGAAAACCTTTGTATTTCCGAAATGGGCACAAGATAAGGGTGGTCATTCTGACCTCGGCGGTAAAAGGCGCCTACCGCCGGTCAGAAATCCTCCATAATCCCGCCGCGGTCGCGGAAACCCGCCACGGTCATTCTGACCCGCAGAAGGCAAACCTCCGAAAATCCGACCGCCACAACAGACCGCCAGACCAGCGGTCGGCGGAAAGGTGGAGGTGACCAAACCTCCACCGCCACGCCAACAGAAATACGCCCATTCCATTACGACCCACGAATCCACGCGGCGGTCATTCAAACGCGGTATTCCATTGGCGGGACACACCGGCGCGGTCAGAATACACACAAACAAACAAAACTCAGCCACATTGGACGATTGGAATCCCACACACCTGATACACATACACACACCACTCCCACACACACAATACAATATAAAACACACACCCACATCACCCACAAACCCCTACGCTAAAAAATTCGGAAAGAAGGCAAGAGCGAGACACCAGCATCCAAAAAATAACAGCCACAGCCACTCAACACCATCACCCACACACTATCCACACACAAAACAACACACACCACCACACTCAACTCACTTAAATACACATACTCCACCCCACACATCATACACACCACCCCATGGCACCCCAAAGACAACCCCGCTTCACAGACGAAGAACTCAGGGTCATGGTGGAGGAAATCGTTCGGGTAGAGCCCCAGCTGTTCGGCACACAGATACAATACACCAGCATTGCCCGGAGGACGGAGCTATGGCAGAGGATTGTCGACAGGGTGAACACAGTGGGACAGCACCCCAGAAATCGGGAAGACATCAGGAAGCGATGGAACGACCTACGGGGGAAGGTGCGTTCCATGGTATCCAGGCACAACATCGCCGTGCAGAAGACTGGCGGAGGACCCCCACCTCAACCCCCACAATTCACATCATGGGAGGAGGAAGTCTTGAACATCCTGCATCCTGACGGCCTCGCAGGAGTCGGCGGAGGAATGGATACTGGTAAGTTGAAGCTTCAATACTGCTTCCCCCCCACCTGCATGCCAAATCAGACCCCAACCCTCACCCCCATCCTCGAACCCCACCCTCACCCCCACCCCCATCCTCACCCCCACCCTCACCCCCACCACCATCCTCACCCCCACCACCATCCTCACCCCCACCCCCAGCACACCTATTTCCCGCCAATGTCTCACCATCACAACCCACACATCCCAAAACCTAGGCCTGCATGCGTCCACTAAGCATGGACACCCATCACCAAAGCATGCCCAATGCATATACACATCCCCCCCACAAGCCACCCTCACCAAAGCCCCCACACACGAATGCCAGCACTTGGGGACACGAGAACCGACAGATACACCCATATGCCACACATTGAAACTATAACCATACCTCTATACCCCTGCAGGACCCGACCGTCAACACACCGCGGCGGAGGGGCCAGAATTATCCACACCCCCCACCCAAGAGGCCGTCAGCGATGACAGCAGCTCTGTCGACCTGGACACCGATGACCAGCCCGGACCATCGGGGACCTCTGGACAGTCGGTTCCCCTCACACAGGCCCAGGCCACTACAGACCCAAACCCCTCTGGGAACACCAGCACAGCTCCCACCCAGCGGGCCCATGCCTCTGTCTCCAGGGCGCGTCAATCTGCGGTGTGTCTACCACTACAGGGCACCCAGGATAACCCACCACCCCAACAACAACAGGGACCTGGGGGCAGTGGTAGTGGGCACACCGGCCAGGGGGCAGAGGCCCAGGGAAACAGGGCAACTCGGCGGGCAGCTGTGCGACAGGGGGGGGAGGAGAGGCCCAGGGAACCCACTCTCCACGAGGTCCTCACCACCATCATGGGAGCATACAACCGCTCCCAGGAGACGATGGCGACGGTACAGGCCCGGTTCCAGGAGATCCAGGTGCTGCAGGAGGAACACTATCGGGGGTACAGGGAGGACATCAGAGCCATCAACACCACCCTGGTTACCATGGTAGGGCTGCTGCAGGACCTCGTAAACAGCAGGGCGGACACTGAACAACACCCAAGGGCCCCTGCCACTAGCCTGGACCAAGAACAGCCATCCACCTCCGCCGGGGCTAGTGGACAGGAGGCCCCCGCACAGCAGCAGCCCACCAGACCCCCACCTCCTGCAGGAGAAGAACCACCCCGCAAGAGGGCCCTGAGATCTCGCAAGAAGACAGAGTAGGATGTCAAGACCCCCGCCAGCAAAGGATACCACCTGATGTCATCCCACTGTCCCACATTGTCACCCTGTCCATCCTTGAACTGCCCATGCTCCATCTCTCCACAGGCCTCTGGACAATGCACCTGTGTGACTGTTACTCTGGACTCTGCCATGGACATTCCTTCACCATAGCCCCCACCCACTTGAAACCACCCATCCCATTTTGAGCACTTCAATAAACACCTATTTTGCACCAAAATATCAGGAGTCTGGCTGTGATTTCAATAGATTGTAATTGACATGACAGTGCAAATATGTCCATGTACATGGTGAAGTCAACAAACAGCTGCCACAAAGCTGTAGTCCATGGGGAAACGAAGCACAGGACTCGTAGTGGGGACCCCAGATCTGAAATAGGGAGGGAAAAGCCAAAACTCAGTCATCATACACTGGGGCAAATAGACAGGCAGCAGAGATGCTGGAGAGTAGTTAACATTTACTAAATTATCTTTGAAATGTTACCTGTGTCCTATTGGAAGTACTGTTCAATGATTCTGTCCCTGTTGTCTGTTTCAGCCCCGTCGTCTTCCTCCTCGTCACTCTCCTCAGGTTCCACCGCTGCCACAACACCACCGTCTCGACCATCCTCCTGCAGGAAAGGCACCTGGCGGCGCAAAGCCAGGTTGTGAAGCATGCAGCAGGCCACGATGATGTGACACACCTTCTTAGGTGAGTACATTAGGGATCCACCTGTCATATGCAGGCAGCGAAACCTGGCCTTTAGGAGGCCAAAGGTGCGTTCGATCACCCTCCTAGTACGCCCATGGGCCTCATTGTACCGTTCCTCTGCCCTGGTCCGGGGATTCCTTACTGGGGTCAGTAGCCACGACAGGTTGGGGTACCCAGAGTCCCCCACTAGCCATACACGGTGTCTCTGTAGCTGTTCCATCACGTAAGGGATGCTGCTATTCCTGAGGATGTAGGCGTCATGCACTGACCCTGGGAATTTGGCATTTACATGCGAGATGTACTGGTCAGCCAAACACACCACCTGGATGTTCATTGAATGGTAATTTTTTCTGTTCCTGTACACCTGCTCCCTGTCTCTTGGGGGAACCAAAGCCACATGGGTCCCATCAATGGCACCAATTACATTGGGAATATGTCCAAGGGCGTAGAAATCACCCTTCACTGTAGCCAATTCGCCCACCTCAGGGAAAATGATGTAGTTCCTCACGGATTTCATCAGGGCAGACAACACTCTGGATAACACCTTCGAAAACATGGGCTGAGACATCCCGGAAGCAATTCCCACGGTTGTCTGAAATGACCCACTTGCCAAGAAATGTAGTACTGACATGACCTGCACCAGAGGGGGAATCCCTGTGGGTTGGCGGATGGGGGACATCAGGTCGGGCTCCAGCTGGGCACACAGTTCATGGATAGTGGCACGGTTAAGACGGTAGGTCAGGATAATGTGGCGTTCTTCCATTGTCGACAGGTCCACCAGCGGTCGGTACACGGGAGGATTCATCCGTCTCCTCGCCCAACCCAGCGGACGGTGCCTAGGAAGGACAACATGGAGCACAGAGTCAAGCAACCCACAGGTACGTACTCACAGCTAGCACAGTATACGATTCTCTATGCAGTGAATGGCGTGTCTGAGTGGCTATGCAAGGCCTAGGCCTGTGTGACGCAGTTGAAATTGAGCCATGTGGGCCCTGGAAATGGCGGCTGCCTGACCTGTGAAGTGTGACAATGGGATGTGAGGTCAATGCGCTGGCGTGGCACACCGCGGCGGGCGGCGGGCGAAGACCGCGGCGCGAAGCCGCATTGGTTAACATTGAAGCCTATGGGTTTCAGGAGCCAATGGCGAAGGGCGCCGGCGGTGGCGGGACGCACCGCCGCGGTACGCACCGCCGCGGACGTGACCGCCATTTTCTATCTACTTATCCACTTGCGACTTGAACTTTCACAGGAGAGGACCTATACTGCAAGTGTTGCTGTGACCTCGGTCTGGAAGGGACAATGGCTGCTGCGACTGGGGAAAGGGCCCCTGCCTTCACTGGAGAGGAGTTGGAGAAACTTGTGGATGGGGTCCTCCCCCAGTATGCGCTACTCTACGGTCCTCCAGACCAACAAGTGAGTTTAATTCAATATGGATTTGGGGCCACTGGCTGGCTTGGGGGCCTGGCGGGGATGGGGGGCATGTTGGGGCTGGCGGGGGGCCTGGCGGGGGGCCTGGCGGGGATGGGGGGCATGTTGGGGCTGGCGGGGGGCCTGGCGGGGGGCCTGGTGGGGATGGGGGGCATGTTGGGCATGGTGGGGGGCCTGGCGGGGATGGGGGGCATGTTGGGCATGGCGGGGGGCATGGCGGGGGGCCTGGCGGGGATGGGGGGCATGTTGGGGCTGGCGGGGGGCCTGGCGGGGGGCCTGGCGGGGATGGGGGGCATGTTGGGCATGGGGGGGGGCATGGCGGGGGGCCTGGCGGGGATGGGGGGCATGTTGGGCATGGCGGGGGGCATGGCGGGGGGCCTGGCGGGGATGGGGGGCGTTGGGCCACTGGAAAGGAAAATGCTGAGAAACTTGAACGTGGTATTTCTCCCTCCCTGTACGTGTCACATAGGTCCGCGCCCATGAGAAGATCGGGATTTGGCGTGCCATCGCCAAGGAAGTCCGGGCCCTGGGGGTCCACCATCGACGGGGCACCCACTGCCGCAAGAGGTGGGAGGACATCCGCCGCGGGACCAAGAAGACCGCCGAGTCTCTGCTGGGGATGGCCTCCCAACGTAGGCGGGGTGCCTGCCGTCAACTGAGCCCCCTGATGTTCCGGATCCTGGCGGTGGCCTACCCTGAATTGGATGGGCGCGTGAGGGCAGCACAGCAGACACAAGGGGGTGAGTACAAGCATTATCTACTCTGTTGTCGCGCAGTGGAGGTGTCTGGGTGGGGGAGGAGGGCTGGGGGTCCCCCTAGGCCAGGGCGATATCTGTAGGCTGGGCACCCCCGTAAGCCCCTGTGTCCCCAGCCACCACCCTCAGTAGTTTGTCAGTACAGCCATCCCTGGGCCGTGTCATCCATGGGTGCAGTTGTCAACTCTAGGCGTGTAGGGCATGTTCCACGGAATGCGTAGCGTACCCCAAGTGCGCAAGTTAGTGCAGGGGGCATCTGTGTCTGTCATGTCCGCTAACTGTACCGGAGATCCATGTACTCAATATCCCTTTATTTCTCTCTCCCCCCCCCTTTTTGTTTGTCTTTCTGTGCTTGTGTGCATCAGCATCATCAGGCGGAGGAGAAGTGGCATCGGGGCAGGAGGGAGCTGCATCTCACATGGCCCAGGAGGGCCATGCCACAGAGTCAGACTGGACCAGTGAGACGGAGGGCGAGGGGAGCTCCACGACGGGGACGACTGGACCCTGCAGCGACACGGACACGTCCTCGGAAGGGGGCTCCCTTGCGGGGGTGGCACCATCCGTGCCCCCCGCCATTACAGGTACAGCCGCCACCCAGCGCACCATCTCCGCCCTCCCAGCAGCCCCTCAGCGTTCGCCCCGTGCCCGCTCTGCCAGGAAGCCGGGCATCTCCTTCGCCCCAGGCACCTCAGGCCCTGCCCCTGTTACCCCCGCTGCCCTCAGTGAGGAGGTCATTGACCTCCTCCGAACGCTCATTGTTGGGCAGACTACCCTTTTGAATGCCATCCAGGGGGTGGAGAGGGAGGTTCATCGCAGCAATGCGTACCTGGAGGGCATTCATTCGGGTCAGGCTGCCCATCAGCGATCGTTCCAGGCTCTGGCCTCAGCACTGACGGCAGCCATTGTCCCTGTCTCCTGCCTGCCTCTACTAACTCCCTCCTCCCAGTCTCCTGTTCCTCTGCCTGTCCCACCCACACCATCAGACCAGCCTGCACACACCTCAACACCCAAGAGAAGCTCATCCAAACATAAGCACCACAGATCACGCAGACATTCACACACGCAACATTCCGATGCAGACATGCCAACAGTCACTACCACCTCTGTGACCCCCACCTCCTCGTCTCCCTCCTCCCTCCCTCTGACGTCTACACTCACACCTCCATTCACCTCACCATCAGCCAATGTTTCCATCACCAGCACACCCTCCACTCCAGTCCGCACACGTGCAGTCACCACCCCCACTGCCATTTACACGTCCCCTGTGTCCTCTCCCACTGTGTCTGTCACCCCCTCTTCCACACCACACAAACGCAGCCACCCACCCACCCAACAGCCATCCACCTCACGACAGCCTATCCCTCCTGCACCTGCACCCAAAGACAGCAAACGTGACTCACCTACAACCACATCCTCTCCCTCCACTCCCATTCCCACTGTACCTACCACTCTCCATTGTCCCAAGAAGCTCTTCCTCGCCACTACTAACTTCTTTCCTGACCCTGAGCCCCCCCCTCCTTCTCGTCGGGGTAAGAAGAGCACCTCAGCCACCACCAGCCCTGCAGCCCCCTTGACAAGGGTGCAGGGGTATTGGAGCCCGCCAGCCCGCATGTCTGGATCTTCGCCCAGCAGCAAGGGGACAGCCAGCCCACCCCCTGGGAAGAGGAGCAGAAGGCGGAAGGGTCGCCGCAGGAGCCCGCCTTCTACATCCCCCCCGGACACCACCCAGAGACAGTCACCAGCCACAGCTCCAAAGGGAGGAAAGGGCCACAGGCCCACGACTAAGGAGGGCAAGGGCAGCAAGTCGGAGAGGTCAGGCAGCAGGCCTGCTGCCCAGGAGGAGCCCACAACCCCCATAGCCGCTGCCCCGGGAGGAACCGGCACAGCTGCCCCGGGAGAGCCCACCACCCCCATAGCCGCTGCCCAGGGAGGACCCAGCCCAGCTGGCCAGGAGGGCCCCACCACCCACAGCCCAGGTGGGCAGTGAAGGAGCACCATCCCCGCTGCCCAGGAGGGCACCACCAGGCAATTAGCAGTTGGCCATAGACCGGCCGCCGTCTCCAGAACCGCTGAACTGGGCTCCGCCGTCTCAAGAACCGCTGAACTGGGCCCCGCCATCTCAAGAACCGCTGAACTGGGCCCTTCAAGGCAAGGAGCGCTGAACTGGGCCCCGCCGTCTCAAGAACCGCTGAACTGGGCCCCGCCGTCTCAAGAACCGCTGAACTGGGCCCCGCCGTCTCAAGAACCGCTGAACTGGGCCCTTCAAGGCAAGGAGCGCTGAACTGGGCCCCGCCGTCTCAAGAACCGCTGAACTGGGCCCCGCCGTCTCAAGAACCGCTGAACTGGGCCCCGCCGTCTCAAGAACCGCTGAACTGGGCCCTTCAAGGCAAGGAGCGCTGAACTGGGCCCCGCCGTCTCAAGAACCGCTGAACTGGGCCCTTCAAGGCAAGGAGCGCTGAACTGGGCCCCGCCGTCTCAGGAACCGCTGAACTGGGCCCTTCAAGGCAAGGAGCGCTGAACTGGGCCCCGCCGTCTCAAGAACCGCTGAACTGGGCCCTTCAAGGCAAGGAGCGCTGAACTGGGCCCGCCGTCTCAAGAACCGCTGAACTGGGCCCTTCAAGGCAAGAAGCGCTGAACTGGGACCCGCCGTCTCAAGAACCGCTGAACTGGGCCCTTCAAGGCAAGGAGCGCTGAACTGGGCCCCGCCGTCTCAAGAACCGCTGAACTGGGCCCTTCAAGGCAAGGAGCGCTGAACTGGGCCCCGCCGTCTCAAGAACCACTGAACTGGGCCCTTCAAGGCAAGGAGCGCTGAACTGGGCCCCGCCGTCTCAAGAACCGCTGAACTGGGCCCTTCAAGGCAAGGAGCGCTGAACTGGGCCCCGCCGTCTCAAGAACCGCTGAACTGGGCCCTTCAAGGCAAGGAGCGCTGAACTGGGCCCCGCCGTCTCAAGAACCGCTGAACTGGGCCCTTCAAGGCAAGAAGCGCTGAACTGGGACCCGCCGTCTCAAGAACCGCTGAACTGGGCCCCGCCGTCTCAAGAACCGCTGAACTGGGCCCTTCAAGGCAAGGAGCGCTGAACTGGGCCCCGCCGTCTCAAGAACCGCTGAACTGGGCCCCGCCGTCTCAAGAACCGCTGAACTGGGCCCCGCCGTCTCAAGAACCGCTGAACTGGGCCCTTCAGGGCAAGAACCGCTGGCCCTTTGGCAGACGTGGCAGGGCAGGATCTATCTCGGGCAGGGCTGCAGGATGTCCTCTGGCCAACTTGCCTCCTCCAGTGGCAGTGGGGTCTGTTATGGACTGTATGGACTGTGGCTTTGCTCTCCCCAGGATGGCCCAGTGGGCAGGCCACCCACTGTATGGACTGTATGGAGTGTGGCTTTGCTCTCCCCAGGATGGCCCAGTGGGCAGGCCACCCACTGTATGGACTGTATGGACTGTGGCTTTGCTCTCCCCAGGATGGCCCAGTGGGCAGGCCACCCACTGTATGGACTGTATGGACTGTGGCTTTGCTCTCCCCAGGATGGCCCAGTGGGCAGGCCACCCACTGTATGGACTGTATGGACTGTGGCTTTGCTCTCCCCAGGATGGCCCAGTGGGCAGGCCACCCACTGTATGGACTGTTTGGACTGTGGCTTTGCTCTCCCCAGGATGGGCCAGTGGTCATGGAGTCCCCTCGTGGATCTGGCGTCGTGTACTCAAGTGGCTGAGGTGCCCCCCCTTCCCTTCCCCCTGAGGTGCCTGTCCTATTTTCTTTCTGATGCCCCTGCAGTGTTCTCTCCGTGGAGTTCTTGTCGTGGGACTGGGCCTTGCCCCTTTGCACAGGACCCCTGTGATCCACGGACAGGGGTTGGACTACATTTAGTAGCTGTATATATTTTGTACATAGTTTATTTATTTATTGGGATTAATGGTGTACATATTTCAATATATCTGCCCGTTTATGATCTCTTCTTTTGGTCTTTGCATTATTTCGGAGGGGGGTGGTTTGTGGGTTGTGACAGTGATCTGTGGGAATGCATTGATGTGTGTGTTGTAGTGGGTGTGGGTGGGTGGGTGTGTGCCGGTAATCTTTTCCCTCCCCTGTGTCGTAGGTGCCGTACTCACCGATGTCTTCCGCGCCGCCGGGCGTGCTCCTGGTATATGAGCAGGAATAGGAGTGCGGGGATGACCTGCAACTCTGGCTCCATACTGCCGGAATCTCGCGTGGAGTGCGTAGAGGTGAGCGTTTTCCCGTTCGTAGTCTGTTTCCGCCGTGTTCTTATCGGCGGTGCTCCCGCCCCGGAAAAGGTGGCAGATTGGTGGGTCGTAATAGGGTGGGCGGTACTTTGTCTGCCGCCGGGCTGTTGGCGGGAACCGCCGCGCTGTTTGTTTGTACCGCTGTGGCTGTCGGAGTGTTAAGTTGGCGGGCTGTGTTGGCGGTTCCCGCCAGGGTCAGAATTGCATATTTTAGACCGCCGGCCTGTTGGCGGCTTGGCCGCCGCTTTATCACCGACCGCCAGGGTCAGAATGAGGGCCAAGGTGTTGAGGAGCAGTGGTTATTGGCACATCTCTGAATTCTGGGATGCCCATACTAGAATGTGAATTACAGGGCATTTCTCAAATAGACGTCTTTTTTACACACTGTCTTATATTTGGAAAGAAAAAATGTAGAGAAAGACAAAGGGCAATAACACTTGTTTAGCTATTCTACATTCCCCCAAGTCTCCCGATAAAAATGGTACCTCACTTGTGTGGGTGGGCCTAGTGCCTGCGACAGCAAATGCCCCAAATCACAACGTGGACACATCACATTTACCCAAAGAAAACAGAGGTGTTTTTTGCAAAGTGCCTACCTGTGGATTTTGGCCTCTAGATCAGTCGGCACCTAGGGAAACCTACCAAACCTGTGCATTTATGAAAAGTGGAGACCTAGGGGAATCCAAGATGGGGTGACTTGTGGGGCTCTCACCGGGTTCGTTTACCCAGAATCCTTCGCAAACCTCAAAATGTGGCTAAAAAAACACATTTTCCTCACTTGTCAGTGACAGAAAATTCTGGAATTTGAGAGGAGCCACAAATTTCTTCCACCCAGCATTCCCCCAAGTCTCACGATAAAAATTATACCTCACTTGTGTGGGTAGGCCTAGTGCCCGGGACAGGAAATGCCCCAAAACATAATGTGGACACATCACATTTTCCCAAAGAAAACATAGGTGTTTTTTGCAAAGTGCCTACCTGTGGATTTTGGCCTCTAGATCAGTCGACACCTAGAGAAACCTACCAAACCTGTGCATTTTTGAAAACTAGACACCTAGGGGAATCCAAGATGGGGTGACTTGTGGGGCTCTCACCAGGTTCTGTTACCCAGAATCCTTTGCAAACCTCAAAATGTGGCTAAAAAAACACTTTTTCCTCACATTTCGGTGACAGAAAGTTCTGGAATCTGAGAGAAGCCACAAATTTCCTTCCACCCAGCGTTCCCCTAAGTTTCCCGGTAAAAATGATACCTCACTTGTGTGGGTAGGCCTTGTGCTCGCAACAGGAAATGCCCCAAAACACTATCTGGACACACCAAAATTATCAAATACAAAACTACCTATTTTTGCAGGGGCACCTGCGTTTTTGGTCCTAGGCTCAGCAGCCATATAGGGAAACCTACCAAACCCAGACATTTCAAAACTAGACACACGAGGGAGTCCAGGGAGGTGTGACTTGAGTGGAACCCCCAATGTTTTCTTACCCAGAATCCTCAGCAAACCTCAAATTTAGCCAAGAAATCTAATTTTGCCCACATTTCTGTGTGGGATCACCACGCCGGGACAGATTTCCTACCACCCAACATTCCCCTCAGTCTCCCAGTAAAAATGATACCTCACTTGTGTAGGTGGGCCAAGTGCCTGTAACAGGGAAGAGCCAAAAACATGTTGCAATTGAGGGGGAACCAAAGTGGGTCTAAAAGGGCAGTTTGAAAAAAAACATTTTTAGTCTGACAAGTGCAGCAGAATTTTTATCAGTATAGCTGAGATAATGCTGGGTGGTAGGAATTTTGTGGATTCCTGCAGATTCCAGAAGGTTCCATCACAAAAATGAGGAAAAAATGTGTGATTTCCAAAAAGTTGGAGGTTTGCAGGGCATTGTGGGTAAGAAAATGGTATGAGCTGCATGTGAAGCACACCACCTTGGACTCACTCAGATGCTTAGTTTTCAGATGTGTCTAGGTCTTGTGGATTTTTCTACATGGCAGCATCCCAAAATTAAAAAAGTGCAGCCCTCACCATTCCAAGTGAGATGATTTTGAGAGTTAGCCAAACTCTCATGGCCCAGATGTAAATCAAACCCCCAAATAATCAAATGTCCACTTGCTTGCCGTGGGATAAGATGTTTTAGTATGCGGGGGAGCAGAAAAACTGTTACCCCCTTCAGTTGGGGTGGGGGCATAACCATGCCCATACTAGTTGGTAGCCACCACCACACCATTTTCTTTTATTCCCTGGCATTTAGTGGACTTTCTGTCCCCTCCCGAGTATGGATCAGGGGTAATTGCCCCATCTGCCCACTGGTGGGCAGAACAGCTTTGGCCCCATTTATTTGGGGTGAGGGTATGGCCATACCCCCTCCCTCTTATTTTGAAAAACAAATCTTCCCTGGTCTCTGGTGGGCTTTTTTCGGGGGCAGATGGGCCTTCCAAAAATAGGCCAATCTGCCCCCAACGGGACAGATATGGCCAACAGTAATGTGCCCCCATGGGGAGCGACCCTTGCCCAAGGGGCTGCCCCTCCCAAACAAAACACACACATACACACACACCAATCCCTGGTGCCTTAGTGGTTTCTGCCCCCCGGAGGCAGATCAGCCTCTTAGAAATAGACCAATCTGCCCCCAAGGTGAGCACAAATGGCCTAAAATAAATTTGCCCCCCAAGGGGAGCGACCCTTGCCTAAGGAGTCACTCCCCTTGCGTGAAATTAATGCAAAAAAATAAAAGTCCCTGGTGTCTAATGGTTTATAAAAATAGGCCGATCTGCCCCCAAGGGGGGCAGAAATGGCCTAAAACAAATTTGCCCCCCAGGGGAGCAACCCGTGCCTAAGGGGTCGCTCCAATCTTGTGAAACTGACAAAAAAAAATCCCTGGAGTCTAGTGGTTTCTACCCCCCTTGGGGGCAGATTGGCCTTATAAAAATAGGCTGATCTGCCCCCAATGGAGGCAGAAATGGCCTAGAATTAATTTTGCCCCCACAGGAGCGACCCTTGCCTAAGGGGTTGCTCCCCACATACAAAAAAAAAAAAAATCCCTGGTGTCTAGGGGCTTCTGCTCCCCCTGGGGGCAGACCGGCCTAATTATAATTGACCTATCTGCCACCTTGGGGGGCAGAAATAGCCTAAAAATAAATTGCCCCTCTGGGGAGCAGGCCGTGCCCAAGGGGCCGCTCCCCTTATATCATAAACACACAAAAAAAAATCCCTGGTGTCTAGTGGGCATTTCTGCTGCCCGATCGCACCACGATCGGGCAGCAGAAATGCTCTTTCGGGACATTAACCCCTTCGCTGCCAGGCCTTTTCCCCCTCCTGTGCCGAGCCTTTTTTTGGCTATTTGGAGCAGTTCGCGCTTAGGCCCTCATAACTTTTTGTTCACGTAAGCTACCCACGCCAAATTTGCGTCCTTTTTTTCCAACATCCTAGGGATTCTAGAGGTACCCAGACTTTGTGGGTTCCCCAGAAGGAGGCCAAGAAATTAGCCAAAAAACAGTGAAAATTTCGTTTTTTTTTAAAAAATTGGAAAAATGGGCTGCAGAAGAAGGCTTGTGGTTTTTTCCCTGACAAGGGCATCAACAAAGGGTTTGCGGTTATAAAATCACCAGCTTCCCAGCTTTCAGGAACAGGCAGACTTGAATCAGAAAACCCAATTTTTCAACACAATTTTGGCATTTTACTGGGACATACCCCATTTTTACGATTTTTTGTGCTTTCAGCCTCCTTCTAGTCAGTGACAGAAATGGGCATGAAACCAACGCTGGATCCCAGTAACCGCAACATTTCTGAAAAGTAGACAAAATTCTGAATTCAGCAAGGGGTAATTTGTGTAGATCCTACAAGGGTTTCCTACAGAAAATAACAACTGAAAAAGAAAAATATTGAAATTGAGGTGAAAAAAACATCAATTTTTCTCTAAGTTTTACTCTGTAACTTTTTCCTGCAATGTCAGATTTTCGAAAGCAATATACCGTTACGTCTGCTGGACTCTTCTGATTGCGGGGATATATAGGGTTTGTAGGTTCATCAAGAACTCTAGGTACCCAGAGCCAATAAATGACCTGCACCCTGCAGTGGGTTTTCATTCTATGCCGGGTATACAGCAAATCATTTGCTGAAATATAAAGAGTAAAAAATAGCTATCAAGAAAACCTTTGTATTTCCAAAATGAGCACAAGATAAGGTGTTGAGAAGCAGTGGTTATTTGCACATCTCTGAATTCCGGGGTGCCCATACTAGCATGTGAATTACAGGGCATTTCTCAAATAGACGTCTTTTTTACACACTGTCTTACATTTGGAAGGGAAAAATGTAGAGAAAGACAAGGGGCAATAACACTTGTTTTGCTATTCTATGTTCCCCCAAGTCTCCCGATAAAAATGATACCTCACTTGTGTGGGTAGGCCTAGCGCCCGCGACAGGATATGCCCCAAAACACAACGTGGACACATCACAGAAAACAGACATGTTTTTAGCAAAGTGACTACCTGTAGATTTTGGCCTCTAGCTCAGCCGCCACCTAGGGAAACCTACCAAACCTGTGCATTTCTGAAAACTAGAGACCTGGGGGAATCCAAGATGGGGTGACTTGTGTGGCTCGGAACAGGTTCTGTTACCCAGAATCCTTTGCAAACCTCAAAATGTGGCTAAAAAAACACATGTTCCTCACATTTCTGTGGCAGAAAGTTCTGGAATCTGAGGGGAGCCACACATTTCCTTCCACCCAGCGTTCCCCCACGTCTCCCGATAAAAATGATACCTCACTTGTGTGAGTAGGCCTAGCGTCCGCGACAGGAAACGCCCCAAAGCGCAACGTGGACACAGCCACATTTTTGAAGGAAAACAGAGGTGTTTTTTGCAAAGTGCCTACCTGTAGATTTTGGCCTGTAGCTCAGTCGCCACCTAGGGAAACCTACCAAACCTGTGCATTTCTGAAAACTAGAGACCTAGGGGAATCCAAGATGGGGTGACTTGTGTGGCTCGGACCAGGTTCTGTTACCCGGAATCCTTTGCAAACCTCAAAATTTGGCTAAAAAAACACATGTTCCTCACATTTCTGTGGCAGAAAGTTCTGGAATCTGAGAGGAGCCACAAATTTCCTTCCACCCAGTGTTCCCCCACGTCTCCCGATAAAAATGATACCTCACTTGTGCGGGTAGCCCTAGCGCCCGTGACAGGAAACGCCCCAAAGCGCAATGTGGACACAGCCAAATTTTTGAAGGAAAACAGAGGTGTTTTTTGCAAAGTGCCTACCTGTAGCTTTTGGCCTGTAGCTCAGCCGCCACCTAGGGAAACCTACCAAACCTGTGCATTTCTGAAAACTAGACACCTAGGGGAATCCAAGATGTGGTGACTTGTGTGGCTCGGACCAGGTTCTGTTTCCCAGAATCCTTTGCAAACCTCAAAATTTGGCTAAAAAAACACATGTTCCTCACATTTCTGTGGCAGAAAGTTCTAGAATCTGAGAGGAGCCACAAATTTCCTTCCACCCAGCGTTCCCCCACGCCTCCCGATAAAAATGATACCTCACTTGTGTGGGTAGGCCTAGCGCCCGCGACAGGAAACGCCCCAAAGCGCAACGTGGACACAGCCAAATTTTTGAAGGAAAACAGAGGTGTTTTTTGCAAAGTGCCTACCTGTAGATTTTGGCCTGTAGCTCAGCCGCCACCTAGGGAAACCTACCAAACCTGTGCATTTCTGAAAACTAGAGACCTAGGGGAATCCAAGATGGGGTGACTTGTGTGGCTCGGACCAGGTTCTGTTTCCCAGAATCCTTTGCAAACCTCAAAATTTGGCTAAAAAAACACATGTTCCTCACATTTCTGTGGCAGAAAGTTCTAGAATCTGAGAGGAGCCACAAATTTCCTTCCACCCAGCGTTCCCCCACGCCTCCCGATAAAAATGATACCTCACTTGTGTGGGTAGGCCTAGCGCCCGCGACAGGAAACGCCCCAAAGCGCAACGTGGACACAGCCAAATTTTTGAAGGAAAACAGAGGTGTTTTTTGCAAAGTGCCTACCTGTAGATTTTGGCCTGTAGCTCAGCCGCCACCTAGGGAAACCTACCAAACCTGTGCATTTCTGAAAACTAGAGACCTAGGGGAATCTAAGATGGGGTGACTTGTGTGGCTCGGACCAGGTTCTGTTACCCAGAATCCTTTGCAAACCTCAAACTTTGGCTAAAAAAACACATGTTCCTCACATTTCTGTGGCAGAAAGTTCTGGAATCTGAGAGGAGCCACAAAATTCTTTCCACCCAGCGTTCCCCCACGTCTCCCGATAAAAATGATACCTCACTTGTGTGGGTAGGCCTAGCACACGCGACAGGAAACGCCCCAAAGCGCAACGTGGACACAGCCAAATTTTTGAAGGAAAACAGAGGTGTTTTTTGCAAAGTGCCTACCTGTGGATTTTGGCCTGTAGCTCAGCTGCCACCTAGGGAAACCTACCAAACCTGTGCATTTCTGAAAACTAGAGACCTAGGGGAATCCAAGATGGGGTGACTTGTGTGGCTCGGACCAGGTTCTGTTACCCAGAACCCTTTGCAAACCTCAAAATTTGGCTAAAAAAACACATGTTCCTCACATTTCTGTGGCAGAAAGTTCTGGAATCTGAGAGGAGCCACAAAATTCCTTCCACCCAGTGTTCCCCCACGTCTCCCGATAAAAATGATACCTCACTTGTGTGGGTAGGCCTAGCGCCCGCGACAGGAAACGCCCCAAAGCGCAACGTGGACACAGCCACATTTTTGAAGGAAAACAGAGGTGTTTTTTGCAAAGTGCCTACCTGTAGATTTTGGCCTGTAGCTCAGCCGCCACCTAGGGAAACCTACCAAACCTGTGCATTTCTGAAAACTAGAGACCTAGGGGAATACAAGATGGGGTGACTTGTGTGGCTCGGACCAGGTTCTGTTACCCAGAATCCTTTGCAAACCTCAAACTTTGGCTAAAAAAACACATGTTCCTCTCATTTCTGTGGCAGAAAGTTCTGGAATCTGAGAGGAGCCACAAAATTCCTTCCACCCAGCGTTCCCCCACGTCTCCCGATAAAAATGATACCTCACTTGTGTGGGGAGGCCTAGCACACGCGACAGGAAACGCTCCAAAGCGCAACGTGGACACAGCCAAATTTTTGAAGGAAAACAGAGGTGTTTTTTGCAAAGTGCCTACCTGTAGATTTTGGCCTGTAGCTCAGCTGCCACCTAGGGAAACCTACCAAACCTGTGCATTTCTGAAAACTAGAGACCTAGGGGAATCCAAGATGGGGTGACTTGTGTGGCTCGGACCAGGTTCTGTTACCCAGAATCCTTTGCAAACATCAAAATTTGGCTAAAAAAACACATGTTCCTTACATTTCTGTGGCAGAAAGTTCTGGAATCTGAGAGGAGCCACAAATTTCCTTCCACCCAGCGTTCCCCCACGTCTCCCGATAAAAATGATACCTCACTTGTGTGGGTAGGCCTAGCGCCCGCGACAGGAAACGCCCCAAAGCGCAACGTGGACACAGCCAAATTTTTGAAGGAAAACAGAGGTGTTTTTTGCAAAGTGCCTACCTGTAGATTTTGGCCTGTAGCTCAGCCGCCACCTAGGGAAACCTACCAAACCTGTGCATTTCTGAAAACTAGAGACCTAGAGGAATCCAAGATGGGGTGACTTGTGTGGCTCGGACCAGGTTCTGTTACCCAGAATCCTTTGCAAACCTCAAAATTTGGCTAACAAAACACATGTTCCTCACATTTCTGTGGCAGAAAGTTCTGGAATCTGAGAGGAGCCACAAAATTCCTTCCACCCAGCGTTCCCCCACGTCTCCCGATAAAAATGATACCTCACTTGTGTGGGTAGGCCTAGCACACGCGACAGGAAACGCCCCAAAGCGCAACGTGGACACAGCCAAATTTTTGAAGGAAAACAGAGGTGTTTTTTGCAAAGTGCCTACCTGTAGATTTTGGCCTGTAGCTCAGCTGCCACCTAGGGAAACCTACCAAACCTGTGCATTTCTGAAAACTAGAGACCTAGGGGAATCCAAGATGGGGTGACTTGTGTGGCTCGGACCAGGTTCTGTTACCCAGAATCCTTTGCAAACATCAAAATTTGGCTAAAAAAACACATGTTCCTTACATTTCTGTGGCAGAAAGTTCTGGAATCTGAGAGGAGCCACAAATTTCCTTCCACCCAGCGTTCCCCCACGTCTCCCGATAAAAATGATACCTCACTTGTGTGGGTAGGCCTAGCGCCCGCGACAGGAAACGCCCCAAAGCGCAACGTGGACACAGCCAAATTTTTGAAGGAAAACAGAGGTGTTTTTTGCAAAGTGCCTACCTGTAGATTTTGGCCTGTAGCTCAGCCGCCACCTAGGGAAACCTACCAAACCTGTGCATTTCTGAAAACTAGAGACCTAGAGGAATCCAAGATGGGGTGACTTGTGTGGCTCGGACCAGGTTCTGTTACCCAGAATCCTTTGCAAACCTCAAAATTTGGCTAACAAAACACATGTTCCTCACATTTCTGTGGCAGAAAGTTCTGGAATCTGAGAGGAGCCACAAAATTCCTTCCACCCAGCGTTCCCCCACGTCTCCCGATAAAAATGATACCTCACTTGTGTGGGTAGGCCTAGCACACGCGACAGGAAACGCCCCAAAGCGCAACGTGGACACAGCCAAATTTTTGAAGGAAAACAGAGGTGTTTTTTGCAAAGTGCCTACCTGTAGATTTTGGCCTGTAGCTCAGCCGCCACCTAGGGAAACCTACCAAACCTGTGCATTTCTGAAAACTAGAGACCTAGGGGAATCCAAGATGGGGTGACTTGTGTGGCTCGGACCAGGTTCTGTTACCCAGAATCCTTTGCAAACATCAAAATTTGGCTAAAAAAACACATGTTCCTTACATTTCTGTGGCAGAAAGTTCAGGAATCTGAGAGGAGCCACAAATTTCCTTCCACCCAGCGTTCCCCCACGTCTCCCGATAAAAATGATACCTCACTTGTGTGGGTAGGCCTAGCGCCCGCGACATGAAACGCCCCAAAGCGCAACGTGGACACAGCCAAATTTTTGAAGGAAAACAGAGGTGTTTTTTGCAAAGTGCCTACCTGTAGATTTTGGCCTGTAGCTCAGCCGCCACCTAGGGAAACCTACCAAACCTGTGCATTTCTGAAAACTAGAGACCTAGAGGAATCCAAGATGGGGTGACTTGTGTGGCTCGGACCAGGTTCTGTTACCCAGAATCCTTTGCAAACCTCAAAATTTGGCTAAAAAAACACATGTTCCTCACATTTCTGTGGCAGAAAGTTCTGGAATCTGAGAGGAGCCACAAAATTCCTTCCACCCAGCGTTCCCCCACGTCTCCCGATAAAAATGATACCTCACTTGTGTGGGTAGGCCTAGCACACGCGACAGGAAACGCCCCAAAGCGCAACGTGGACACAGCCAAATTTTTGAAGGAAAACAGAGGTGTTTTTTGCAAAGTGCCTACCTGTAGATTTTGGCCTGTAGCTCAGCCGCCACCTAGGGAAACCTATCAAACCTGTGCATTTCTGAAAACTAGAGACCTAGGGGAATCCAAGATGGGGTGACTTGTGTGGCTCGGACCAGGTTCTGTTACCCAGAATCTTTTGCAAACATCAAAATTTGGCTAAAAAAACACATGTTCCTTACATTTCTGTGGCAGAAAGTTCTGGAATCTGAGAGGAGCCACAAATTTCCTTCCACCCAGCGTTCCCCCACGTCTCCCGATAAAAATGATACCTCACTTGTGTGGGTAGGCCTAGCGCCCGCGACAGGAAACGCCCCAAAGCGCAACGTGGACACAGCCAAATTTTTGAAGGAAAACAGAGGTGTTTTTTGCAAAGTGCCTACCTGTAGATTTTGGCCTGTAGCTCAGCCGCCACCTAGGGAAACCTACCAAACCTGTGCATTTCTGAAAACTAGAGACCTAGAGGAATCCAAGATGGGGTGACTTGTGTGGCTCGGACCATGTTCTGTTACCCAGAATCCTTTGCAAACCTCAAACTTTGGCTAAAAAAACACATGTTCCTCTCATTTCTGTGGCAGAAAGTTCTGGAATCTGAGAGGAGCCACAAAATTCCTTCCACCCAGCGTTC
The DNA here is from genome assembly GCF_031143425.1 of Pleurodeles waltl. Lineage (NCBI taxonomy): Eukaryota > Metazoa > Chordata > Amphibia > Caudata > Salamandridae > Pleurodeles > Pleurodeles waltl. The sequence continues at coordinate 681,068,458 of NC_090449.1, read as the reverse complement.
CCCCACGTCTCCCGATAAAAATGATACCTCACTTGTGTGGGTAGGCCTAGCACACGCGACAGGAAACGCCCCAAAGCGCAACGTGGACACAGCCAAATTTTTGAAGGAAAACAGAGGTGTTTTTTGCAAAGTGCCTACCTGTAGATTTTGGCCTGTAGCTCAGCCGCCACCTAGGGAAACCTACCAAACCTGTGCATTTCTGAAAACTAGAGACCTAGGGGAATCCAAGATGGGGTGACTTGTGTGGCTCGGACCAGGTTCTGTTACCCAGAATCCTTTGCAAACATCAAAATTTGGCTAAAAAAACACATGTTCCTTACATTTCTGTGGCAGAAAGTTCAGGAATCTGAGAGGAGCCACAAATTTCCTTCCACCCAGCGTTCCCCCACGTCTCCCGATAAAAATGATACCTCACTTGTGTGGGTAGGCCTAGCGCCCGCGACATGAAACGCCCCAAAGCGCAACGTGGACACAGCCAAATTTTTGAAGGAAAACAGAGGTGTTTTTTGCAAAGTGCCTACCTGTAGATTTTGGCCTGTAGCTCAGCCGCCACCTAGGGAAACCTACCAAACCTGTGCATTTCTGAAAACTAGAGACCTAGAGGAATCCAAGATGGGGTGACTTGTGTGGCTCGGACCAGGTTCTGTTACCCAGAATCCTTTGCAAACCTCAAAATTTGGCTAAAAAAACACATGTTCCTCACATTTCTGTGGCAGAAAGTTCTGGAATCTGAGAGGAGCCACAAAATTCCTTCCACCCAGCGTTCCCCCACGTCTCCCGATAAAAATGATACCTCACTTGTGTGGGTAGGCCTAGCACACGCGACAGGAAACGCCCCAAAGCGCAACGTGGACACAGCCAAATTTTTGAAGGAAAACAGAGGTGTTTTTTGCAAAGTGCCTACCTGTAGATTTTGGCCTGTAGCTCAGCCGCCACCTAGGGAAACCTACCAAACCTGTGCATTTCTGAAAACTAGAGACCTAGGGGAATCCAAGATGGGGTGACTTGTGTGGCTCGGACCAGGTTCTGTTACCCAGAATCCTTTGCAAACATCAAAATTTGGCTAAAAAAACACATGTTCCTTACATTTCTGTGGCAGAAAGTTCAGGAATCTGAGAGGAGCCACAAATTTCCTTCCACCCAGCGTTCCCCCACGTCTCCCGATAAAAATGATACCTCACTTGTGTGGGTAGGCCTAGCGCCCGCGACATGAAACGCCCCAAAGCGCAACGTGGACACAGCCAAATTTTTGAAGGAAAACAGAGGTGTTTTTTGCAAAGTGCCTACCTGTAGATTTTGGCCTGTAGCTCAGCCGCCACCTAGGGAAACCTACCAAACCTGTGCATTTCTGAAAACTAGAGACCTAGAGGAATCCAAGATGGGGTGACTTGTGTGGCTCGGACCAGGTTCTGTTACCCAGAATCCTTTGCAAACCTCAAAATTTGGCTAAAAAAACACATGTTCCTCACATTTCTGTGGCAGAAAGTTCTGGAATCTGAGAGGAGCCACAAAATTCCTTCCACCCAGCGTTCCCCCACGTCTCCCGATAAAAATGATACCTCACTTGTGTGGGTAGGCCTAGCACACGCGACAGGAAACGCCCCAAAGCGCAACGTGGACACAGCCAAATTTTTGAAGGAAAACAGAGGTGTTTTTTGCAAAGTGCCTACCTGTAGATTTTGGCCTGTAGCTCAGCCGCCACCTAGGGAAACCTATCAAACCTGTGCATTTCTGAAAACTAGAGACCTAGGGGAATCCAAGATGGGGTGACTTGTGTGGCTCGGACCAGGTTCTGTTACCCAGAATCTTTTGCAAACATCAAAATTTGGCTAAAAAAACACATGTTCCTTACATTTCTGTGGCAGAAAGTTCTGGAATCTGAGAGGAGCCACACATTTCCTTCCACCCAGCGTTCCCCCACGTCTCCCGATAAAAATGATACCTCACTTGTGTGGGTAGGCCTAGCGCCCGCGACAGGAAACGCCCCAAAGCGCAACGTGGACACAGCCAAATTTTTGAAGGAAAACAGAGGTGTTTTTTGCAAAGTGCCTACCTGTAGATTTTGGCCTGTAGCTCAGCCGCCACCTAGGGAAACCTACCAAACCTGTGCATTTCTGAAAACTAGAGACCTAGAGGAATCCAAGATGGGGTGACTTGTGTGGCTCGGACCAGGTTCTGTTACCCAGAATCCTTTGCAAACCTCAAACTTTGGCTAAAAAAACACATGTTCCTCTCATTTCTGTGGCAGAAAGTTCTGGAATCTGAGAGGAGCCACAAAATTCCTTCCACCCAGCGTTCCCCCACGTCTCCCGATAAAAATGATACCTCACTTGTGTGGGTAGGCCTAGCACACGCGACAGGAAACGCCCCAAAGCGCAACGTGGACACAGCCAAATTTTTGAAGGAAAACAGAGGTGTTTTTTGCAAAGTGCCTACCTGTAGATTTTGGCCTGTAGCTCAGCCGCCACCTAGGGAAACCTACCAAACCTGTGCATTTCTGAAAACTAGAGACCTAGGGGAATCCAAGATGGGGTGACTTGTGTGGCTCGGACCAGGTTCTGTTACCCAGAATCCTTTGCAAACATCAAAATTTGGCTAAAAAAACACATGTTCCTTACATTTCTGTGGCAGAAAGTTCAGGAATCTGAGAGGAGCCACAAATTTCCTTCCACCCAGCGTTCCCCCACGTCTCCCGATAAAAATGATACCTCACTTGTGTGGGTAGGCCTAGCGCCCGCGACATGAAACGCCCCAAAGCGCAACGTGGACACAGCCAAATTTTTGAAGGAAAACAGAGGTGTTTTTTGCAAAGTGCCTACCTGTAGATTTTGGCCTGTAGCTCAGCCGCCACCTAGGGAAACCTACCAAACCTGTGCATTTCTGAAAACTAGAGACCTAGAGGAATCCAAGATGGGGTGACTTGTGTGGCTCGGACCAGGTTCTGTTACCCAGAATCCTTTGCAAACCTCAAAATTTGGCTAAAAAAACACATGTTCCTCACATTTCTGTGGCAGAAAGTTCTGGAATCTGAGAGGAGCCACAAAATTCCTTCCACCCAGCGTTCCCCCACGTCTCCCGATAAAAATGATACCTCACTTGTGTGGGTAGGCCTAGCACACGCGACAGGAAACGCCCCAAAGCGCAACGTGGACACAGCCAAATTTTTTAAGGAAAACAGAGGTGTTTTTTGCAAAGTGCCTACCTGTAGATTTTGGCCTGTAGCTCAGCCGCCACCTAGGGAAACCTATCAAACCTGTGCATTTCTGAAAACTAGAGACCTAGGGGAATCCAAGATGTGGTGACTTGTGTGGCTCGGACCAGGTTCTGTTACCCAGAATCTTTTGCAAACATCAAAATTTGGCTAAAAAAACACATGTTCCTTACATTTCTGTGGCAGAAAGTTCTGGAATCTGAGAGGAGCCACAAATTTCCTTCCACCCAGCGTTCCCCCACGTCTCCCGATAAAAATGATACCTCACTTGTGTGGGTAGGCCTAGCGCCCGCGACAGGAAACGCCCCAAAGCGCAACGTGGACACAGCCAAATTTTTGAAGGAAAACAGAGGTGTTTTTTGCAAAGTGCCTACCTGTAGATTTTGGCCTGTAGCTCAGCCGCCACCTAGGGAAACCTACCAAACCTGTGCATTTCTGAAAACTAGAGACCTAGAGGAATCCAAGATGGGGTGACTTGTGTGGCTCGGACCAGGTTCTGTTACCCAGAATCCTTTGCAAACCTCAAACTTTGGCTAAAAAAACACATGTTCCTCTCATTTCTGTGGCAGAAAGTTCTGGAATCTGAGAGGAGCCACAAAATTCCTTCCACCCAGCGTTCCCCCACGTCTCCCGATAAAAATGATACCTCACTTGTGTGGGTAGGCCTAGCACACGCGACAGGAAACGCCCCAAAGCGCAACGTGGACACAGCCAAATTTTTGAAGGAAAACAGAGGTGTTTTTTGCAAAGTGCCTACCTGTAGATTTTGGCCTGTAGCTCAGCCGCCACCTAGGGAAACCTACCAAACCTGTGCATTTCTGAAAACTAGAGACCTAGGGGAATCCAAGATGGGGTGACTTGTGTGGCTCGGACCAGGTTCTGTTACCCAGAATCCTTTGCAAACATCAAAATTTGGCTAAAAAAACACATGTTCCTTACATTTCTGTGGCAGAAAGTTCTGGAATCTGAGAGGAGCCACAAATTTCCTTCCACCCAGCGTTCCCCCACGTCTCCCGATAAAAATGATACCTCACTTGTGTGGGTAGGCCTAGCGCCCGCGACATGAAACGCCCCAAAGCGCAACGTGGACACAGCCAAATTTTTGAAGGAAAACAGAGGTGTTTTTTGCAAAGTGCCTACCTGTAGATTTTGGCCTGTAGCTCAGCCGCCACCTTGGGAAACCTACCAAACCTGTGCATTTCTGAAAACTAGAGACCTAGAGGAATCCAAGATGGGGTGACTTGTGTGGCTCGGACCAGGTTCTGTTACCCAGAATCCTTTGCAAACCTCAAAATTTGGCTAAAAAAACACATGTTCCTCACATTTCTGTGGCAGAAAGTTCTGGAATCTGAGAGGAGCCACAAAATTCCTTCCACCCAGCGTTCCCCCACGTCTCCCGATAAAAATGATACCTCACTTGTGTGGGTAGGCCTAGCACACGCGACAGGAAACGCCCCAAAGCGCAACGTGGACACAGCCAAATTTTTGAAGGAAAACAGAGGTGTTTTTTGCAAAGTGCCTACCTGTAGATTTTGGCCTGTAGCTCAGCCGCCACCTAGGGAAACCTACCAAACCTGTGCATTTCTGAAAACTAGAGACCTAGGGGAATCCAAGATGGGGTGACTTGTGTGGCTCGGACCAGGTTCTGTTACCCAGAATCCTTTGCAAACATCAAAATTTGGCTAAAAAAACACATGTTCCTTACATTTCTGTGGCAGAAAGTTCTGGAATCTGAGAGGAGCCACAAATTTCCTTCCACCCAGCGTTCCCCCACGTCTCCCGATAAAAATGATACCTCACTTGTGTGGGTAGGCCTAGCGCCCGCGACAGGAAACGCCCCAAAGCGCAACGTGGACACAGCCAAATTTTTGAAGGAAAACAGAGGTGTTTTTTGCAAAGTGCCTACCTGTAGATTTTGGCCTGTAGCTCAGCCGCCACCTAGGGAAACCTACCAAACCTGTGCATTTCTGAAAACTAGAGACCTAGAGGAATCCAAGATGGGGTGACTTGTGTGGCTCGGACCAGGTTCTGTTACCCAGAATCCTTTGCAAACCTCAAAATTTGGCTAAAAAAACACATGTTCCTCACATTTCTGTGGCAGACAGTTCTGGAATCTGAGAGGAGCCACAAAATTCCTTCCACCCAGTGTTCCCCCACGTCTCCCGATAAAAATGATACCTCACTTGTGTGGGTAGGCCTAGCACACGCGACAGGAAACGCCCCAAAGCGCAACGTGGACACAGCCAAATTTTTGAAGGAAAACAGAGGTGTTTTTTGCAAAGTGCCTACCTGTAGATTTTGGCCTGTAGCTCAGCCGCCACCTAGGGAAACCTACCAAACCTGTGCATTTCTGAAAACTAGAGACATAGGGGAATCCAAGATGGGGTGACTTGTGTGGCTCGGACCAGGTTCTGTTACCCAGAATCCTTTGCAAACCTCAAACTTTGGCTAAAAAAACACATGTTCCTCTCATTTCTGTGGCAGAAAGTTCTGGAATCTGAGAGGAGCCACAAAATTCCTTCCACCCAGCGTTCCCCCACGTCTCCCGATAAAAATGATACCTCACTTGTGTGGGGAGGCCTAGCACACGCGACAGGAAACGCCCCAAAGCGCAACGTGGACACAGCCAAATTTTTGAAGGAAAACAGAGGTGTTTTTTGCAAAGTGCCTACCTGTAGATTTTGGCCTGTAGCTCAGCTGCCACCTAGGGAAACCTACCAAACCTGTGCATTTCTGAAAACTAGAGACCTAGGGGAATCCAAGATGGGGTGACTTGTGTGGCTCGGACCAGGTTCTGTTACCCAGAATCCTTTGCAAACATCAAAATTTGGCTAAAAAAACACATGTTCCTTACATTTCTGTGGCAGAAAGTTCTGGAATCTGAGAGGAGCCACAAATTTCCTTCCACCCAGCGTTCCCCCACGTCTCCCGATAAAAATGATACCTCACTTGTGTGGGTAGGCCTAGCGCCCGCGACAGGAAACGCCCCAAAGCGCAACGTGGACACAGCCAAATTTTTGAAGGAAAACAGAGGTGTTTTTTGCAAAGTGCCTACCTGTAGATTTTGGCCTGTAGCTCAGCCGCCACCTAGGGAAACCTACCAAACCTGTGCATTTCTGAAAACTAGAGACCTAGAGGAATCCAAGATGGGGTGACTTGTGTGGCTCGGACCAGGTTCTGTTACCCAGAATCCTTTGCAAACCTCAAAATTTGGCTAACAAAACACATGTTCCTCACATTTCTGTGGCAGAAAGTTCTGGAATCTGAGAGGAGCCACAAAATTCCTTCCACCCAGCGTTCCCCCACGTCTCCCGATAAAAATGATACCTCACTTGTGTGGGTAGGCCTAGCACACGCGACAGGAAACGCCCCAAAGCGCAACGTGGACACAGCCAAATTTTTGAAGGAAAACAGAGGTGTTTTTTGCAAAGTGCCTACCTGTAGATTTTGGCCTGTAGCTCAGCCGCCACCTAGGGAAACCTACCAAACCTGTGCATTTCTGAAAACTAGAGACCTAGGGGAATCCAAGATGGGGTGACTTGTGTGGCTCGGACCAGGTTCTGTTACCCAGAATCCTTTGCAAACATCAAAATTTGGCTAAAAAAACACATGTTCCTTACATTTCTGTGGCAGAAAGTTCTGGAATCTGAGAGGAGCCACAAAATTCCTTCCACCCAGCGTTCCCCCACGTCTCCCGATAAAAATGATACCTCACTTGTGTGGGGAGGCCTAGCACACGCGACAGGAAACGCCCCAAAGCGCAACGTGGACACAGCCAAATTTTTGAAGGAAAACAGAGGTGTTTTTTGCAAAGTGCCTACCTGTAGATTTTGGCCTGTAGCTCAGCTGCCACCTAGGGAAACCTACCAAACCTGTGCATTTCTGAAAACTAGAGACCTAGGGGAATCCAAGATGGGGTGACTTGTGTGGCTCGGACCAGGTTCTGTTACCCAGAATCCTTTGCAAACATCAAAATTTGGCTAAAAAAACACATGTTCCTTACATTTCTGTGGCAGAAAGTTCTGGAATCTGAGAGGAGCCACAAATTTCCTTCCACCCAGCGTTCCCCCACGTCTCCCGATAAAAATGATACCTCACTTGTGTGGGTAGGCCTAGCGCCCGCGACAGGAAACGCCCCAAAGCGCAACGTGGACACAGCCAAATTTTTGAAGGAAAACAGAGGTGTTTTTTGCAAAGTGCCTACCTGTAGATTTTGGCCTGTAGCTCAGCCGCCACCTAGGGAAACCTACCAAACCTGTGCATTTCTGAAAACTAGAGACCTAGAGGAATCCAAGATGGGGTGACTTGTGTGGCTCGGACCAGGTTCTGTTACCCAGAATCCTTTGCAAACCTCAAAATTTGGCTAACAAAACACATGTTCCTCACATTTCTGTGGCAGAAAGTTCTGGAATCTGAGAGGAGCCACAAAATTCCTTCCACCCAGCGTTCCCCCACGTCTCCCGATAAAAATGATACCTCACTTGTGTGGGTAGGCCTAGCACACGCGACAGGAAACGCCCCAAAGCGCAACGTGGACACAGCCAAATTTTTGAAGGAAAACAGAGGTGTTTTTTGCAAAGTGCCTACCTGTAGATTTTGGCCTGTAGCTCAGCCGCCACCTAGGGAAACCTACCAAACCTGTGCATTTCTGAAAACTAGAGACCTAGGGGAATCCAAGATGGGGTGACTTGTGTGGCTCGGACCAGGTTCTGTTACCCAGAATCCTTTGCAAACATCAAAATTTGGCTAAAAAAACACATGTTCCTTACATTTCTGTGGCAGAAAGTTCAGGAATCTGAGAGGAGCCACAAATTTCCTTCCACCCAGCGTTCCCCCACGTCTCCCGATAAAAATGATACCTCACTTGTGTGGGTAGGCCTAGCGCCCGCGACATGAAACGCCCCAAAGCGCAACGTGGACACAGCCAAATTTTTGAAGGAAAACAGAGGTGTTTTTTGCAAAGTGCCTACCTGTAGATTTTGGCCTGTAGCTCAGCCGCCACCTAGGGAAACCTACCAAACCTGTGCATTTCTGAAAACTAGAGACCTAGAGGAATCCAAGATGGGGTGACTTGTGTGGCTCGGACCAGGTTCTGTTACCCAGAATCCTTTGCAAACCTCAAAATTTGGCTAAAAAAACACATGTTCCTCACATTTCTGTGGCAGAAAGTTCTGGAATCTGAGAGGAGCCACAAAATTCCTTCCACCCAGCGTTCCCCCACGTCTCCCGATAAAAATGATACCTCACTTGTGTGGGTAGGCCTAGCACACGCGACAGGAAACGCCCCAAAGCGCAACGTGGACACAGCCAAATTTTTGAAGGAAAACAGAGGTGTTTTTTGCAAAGTGCCTACCTGTAGATTTTGGCCTGTAGCTCAGCCGCCACCTAGGGAAACCTATCAAACCTGTGCATTTCTGAAAACTAGAGACCTAGGGGAATCCAAGATGGGGTGACTTGTGTGGCTCGGACCAGGTTCTGTTACCCAGAATCTTTTGCAAACATCAAAATTTGGCTAAAAAAACACATGTTCCTTACATTTCTGTGGCAGAAAGTTCTGGAATCTGAGAGGAGCCACAAATTTCCTTCCACCCAGCGTTCCCCCACGTCTCCCGATAAAAATGATACCTCACTTGTGTGGGTAGGCCTAGCGCCCGCGACAGGAAACGCCCCAAAGCGCAACGTGGACACAGCCAAATTTTTGAAGGAAAACAGAGGTGTTTTTTGCAAAGTGCCTACCTGTAGATTTTGGCCTGTAGCTCAGCCGCCACCTAGGGAAACCTACCAAACCTGTGCATTTCTGAAAACTAGAGACCTAGAGGAATCCAAGATGGGGTGACTTGTGTGGCTCGGACCAGGTTCTGTTACCCAGAATCCTTTGCAAACCTCAAACTTTGGCTAAAAAAACACATGTTCCTCTCATTTCTGTGGCAGAAAGTTCTGGAATCTGAGAGGAGCCACAAAATTCCTTCCACCCAGCGTTCCCCCACGTCTCCCGATAAAAATGATACCTCACTTGTGTGGGTAGGCCTAGCACACGCGACAGGAAACGCCCCAAAGCGCAACGTGGACACAGCCAAATTTTTGAAGGAAAACAGAGGTGTTTTTTGCAAAGTGCCTACCTGTAGATTTTGGCCTGTAGCTCAGCCGCCACCTAGGGAAACCTACCAAACCTGTGCATTTCTGAAAACTAGAGACCTAGGGGAATCCAAGATGGGGTGACTTGTGTGGCTCGGACCAGGTTCTGTTACCCAGAATCCTTTGCAAACATCAAAATTTGGCTAAAAAAACACATGTTCCTTACATTTCTGTGGCAGAAAGTTCAGGAATCTGAGAGGAGCCACAAATTTCCTTCCACCCAGCGTTCCCCCACGTCTCCCGATAAAAATGATACCTCACTTGTGTGGGTAGGCCTAGCGCCCGCGACATGAAACGCCCCAAAGCGCAACGTGGACACAGCCAAATTTTTGAAGGAAAACAGAGGTGTTTTTTGCAAAGTGCCTACCTGTAGATTTTGGCCTGTAGCTCAGCCGCCACCTAGGGAAACCTACCAAACCTGTGCATTTCTGAAAACTAGAGACCTAGAGGAATCCAAGATGGGGTGACTTGTGTGGCTCGGACCAGGTTCTGTTACCCAGAATCCTTTGCAAACCTCAAAATTTGGCTAAAAAAACACATGTTCCTCACATTTCTGTGGCAGAAAGTTCTGGAATCTGAGAGGAGCCACAAAATTCCTTCCACCCAGCGTTCCCCCACGTCTCCCGATAAAAATGATACCTCACTTGTGTGGGTAGGCCTAGCACACGCGACAGGAAACGCCCCAAAGCGCAACGTGGACACAGCCAAATTTTTGAAGGAAAACAGAGGTGTTTTTTGCAAAGTGCCTACCTGTAGATTTTGGCCTGTAGCTCAGCCGCCACCTAGGGAAACCTACCAAACCTGTGCATTTCTGAAAACTAGAGACCTAGGGGAATCCAAGATGGGGTGACTTGTGTGGCTCGGACCAGGTTCTGTTACCCAGAATCCTTTGCAAACATCAAAATTTGGCTAAAAAAACACATGTTCCTTACATTTCTGTGGCAGAAAGTTCAGGAATCTGAGAGGAGCCACAAATTTCCTTCCACCCAGCGTTCCCCCACGTCTCCCGATAAAAATGATACCTCACTTGTGTGGGTAGGCCTAGCGCCCGCGACATGAAACGCCCCAAAGCGCAACGTGGACACAGCCAAATTTTTGAAGGAAAACAGAGGTGTTTTTTGCAAAGTGCCTACCTGTAGATTTTGGCCTGTAGCTCAGCCGCCACCTAGGGAAACCTACCAAACCTGTGCATTTCTGAAAACTAGAGACCTAGAGGAATCCAAGATGGGGTGACTTGTGTGGCTCGGACCAGGTTCTGTTACCCAGAATCCTTTGCAAACCTCAAAATTTGGCTAAAAAAACACATGTTCCTCACATTTCTGTGGCAGAAAGTTCTGGAATCTGAGAGGAGCCACAAAATTCCTTCCACCCAGCGTTCCCCCACGTCTCCCGATAAAAATGATACCTCACTTGTGTGGGTAGGCCTAGCACACGCGACAGGAAACGCCCCAAAGCGCAACGTGGACACAGCCAAATTTTTGAAGGAAAACAGAGGTGTTTTTTGCAAAGTGCCTACCTGTAGATTTTGGCCTGTAGCTCAGCCGCCACCTAGGGAAACCTATCAAACCTGTGCATTTCTGAAAACTAGAGACCTAGGGGAATCCAAGATGGGGTGACTTGTGTGGCTCGGACCAGGTTCTGTTACCCAGAATCTTTTGCAAACATCAAAATTTGGCTAAAAAAACACATGTTCCTTACATTTCTGTGGCAGAAAGTTCTGGAATCTGAGAGGAGCCACAAATTTCCTTCCGCCCAGCGTTCCCCCACGTCTCCCGATAAAAATGATACCTCACTTGTGTGGGTAGGCCTAGCGCCCGCGACAGGAAACGCCCCAAAGCGCAACGTGGACACAGCCAAATTTTTGAAGGAAAACAGAGGTGTTTTTTGCAAAGTGCCTACCTGTAGATTTTGGCCTGTAGCTCAGCCGCCACCTAGGGAAACCTACCAAACCTGTGCATTTCTGAAAACTAGAGACCTAGAGGAATCCAAGATGGGGTGACTTGTGTGGCTCGGACCAGGTTCTGTTACCCAGAATCCTTTGCAAACCTCAAACTTTGGCTAAAAAAACACATGTTCCTCTCATTTCTGTGGCAGAAAGTTCTGGAATCTGAGAGGAGCCACAAAATTCCTTCCACCCAGCGTTCCCCCACGTCTCCCGATAAAAATGATACCTCACTTGTGTGGGTAGGCCTAGCACACGCGACAGGAAACGCCCCAAAGCGCAACGTGGACACAGCCAAATTTTTGAAGGAAAACAGAGGTGTTTTTTGCAAAGTGCCTACCTGTAGATTTTGGCCTGTAGCTCAGCCGCCACCTAGGGAAACCTACCAAACCTGTGCATTTCTGAAAACTAGAGACCTAGGGGAATCCAAGATGGGGTGACTTGTGTGGCTCGGACCAGGTTCTGTTACCCAGAATCCTTTGCAAACATCAAAATTTGGCTAAAAAAACACATGTTCCTTACATTTCTGTGGCAGAAAGTTCAGGAATCTGAGAGGAGCCACAAATTTCCTTCCACCCAGCGTTCCCCCACGTCTCCCGATAAAAATGATACCTCACTTGTGTGGGTAGGCCTAGCGCCCGCGACATGAAACGCCCCAAAGCGCAACGTGGACACAGCCAAATTTTTGAAGGAAAACAGAGGTGTTTTTTGCAAAGTGCCTACCTGTAGATTTTGGCCTGTAGCTCAGCCGCCACCTAGGGAAACCTACCAAACCTGTGCATTTCTGAAAACTAGAGACCTAGAGGAATCCAAGATGGGGTGACTTGTGTGGCTCGGACCAGGTTCTGTTACCCAGAATCCTTTGCAAACCTCAAAATTTGGCTAAAAAAACACATGTTCCTCACATTTCTGTGGCAGAAAGTTCTGGAATCTGAGAGGAGCCACAAAATTCCTTCCACCCAGCGTTCCCCCACGTCTCCCGATAAAAATGATACCTCACTTGTGTGGGTAGGCCTAGCACACGCGACAGGAAACGCCCCAAAGCGCAACGTGGACACAGCCAAATTTTTTAAGGAAAACAGAGGTGTTTTTTGCAAAGTGCCTACCTGTAGATTTTGGCCTGTAGCTCAGCCGCCACCTAGGGAAACCTATCAAACCTGTGCATTTCTGAAAACTAGAGACCTAGGGGAATCCAAGATGTGGTGACTTGTGTGGCTCGGACCAGGTTCTGTTACCCAGAATCTTTTGCAAACATCAAAATTTGGCTAAAAAAACACATGTTCCTTACATTTCTGTGGCAGAAAGTTCTGGAATCTGAGAGGAGCCACAAATTTCCTTCCACCCAGCGTTCCCCCACGTCTCCCGATAAAAATGATACCTCACTTGTGTGGGTAGGCCTAGCGCCCGCGACAGGAAACGCCCCAAAGCGCAACGTGGACACAGCCAAATTTTTGAAGGAAAACAGAGGTGTTTTTTGCAAAGTGCCTACCTGTAGATTTTGGCCTGTAGCTCAGCCGCCACCTAGGGAAACCTACCAAACCTGTGCATTTCTGAAAACTAGAGACCTAGAGGAATCCAAGATGGGGTGACTTGTGTGGCTCGGACCAGGTTCTGTTACCCAGAATCCTTTGCAAACCTCAAACTTTGGCTAAAAAAACACATGTTCCTCTCATTTCTGTGGCAGAAAGTTCTGGAATCTGAGAGGAGCCACAAAATTCCTTCCACCCAGCGTTCCCCCACGTCTCCCGATAAAAATGATACCTCACTTGTGTGGGTAGGCCTAGCACACGCGACAGGAAACGCCCCAAAGCGCAACGTGGACACAGCCAAATTTTTGAAGGAAAACAGAGGTGTTTTTTGCAAAGTGCCTACCTGTAGATTTTGGCCTGTAGCTCAGCCGCCACCTAGGGAAACCTACCAAACCTGTGCATTTCTGAAAACTAGAGACCTAGGGGAATCCAAGATGGGGTGACTTGTGTGGCTCGGACCAGGTTCTGTTACCCAGAATCCTTTGCAAACATCAAAATTTGGCTAAAAAAACACATGTTCCTTACATTTCTGTGGCAGAAAGTTCTGGAATCTGAGAGGAGCCACAAATTTCCTTCCACCCAGCGTTCCCCCACGTCTCCCGATAAAAATGATACCTCACTTGTGTGGGTAGGCCTAGCGCCCGCGACATGAAACGCCCCAAAGCGCAACGTGGACACAGCCAAATTTTTGAAGGAAAACAGAGGTGTTTTTTGCAAAGTGCCTACCTGTAGATTTTGGCCTGTAGCTCAGCCGCCACCTTGGGAAACCTACCAAACCTGTGCATTTCTGAAAACTAGAGACCTAGAGGAATCCAAGATGGGGTGACTTGTGTGGCTCGGACCAGGTTCTGTTACCCAGAATCCTTTGCAAACCTCAAAATTTGGCTAAAAAAACACATGTTCCTCACATTTCTGTGGCAGAAAGTTCTGGAATCTGAGAGGAGCCACAAAATTCCTTCCACCCAGCGTTCCCCCACGTCTCCCGATAAAAATGATACCTCACTTGTGTGGGTAGGCCTAGCACACGCGACAGGAAACGCCCCAAAGCGCAACGTGGACACAGCCAAATTTTTGAAGGAAAACAGAGGTGTTTTTTGCAAAGTGCCTACCTGTAGATTTTGGCCTGTAGCTCAGCCGCCACCTAGGGAAACCTACCAAACCTGTGCATTTCTGAAAACTAGAGACCTAGGGGAATCCAAGATGGGGTGACTTGTGTGGCTCGGACCAGGTTCTGTTACCCAGAATCCTTTGCAAACATCAAAATTTGGCTAAAAAAACACATGTTCCTTACATTTCTGTGGCAGAAAGTTCTGGAATCTGAGAGGAGCCACAAATTTCCTTCCACCCAGCGTTCCCCCACGTCTCCCGATAAAAATGATACCTCACTTGTGTGGGTAGGCCTAGCGCCCGCGACAGGAAACGCCCCAAAGCGCAACGTGGACACAGCCAAATTTTTGAACGAAAACAGAGGTGTTTTTTGCAAAGTGCCTACCTGTAGATTTTGGCCTGTAGCTCAGCCGCCACCTAGGGAAACCTACCAAACCTGTGCATTTCTGAAAACTAGAGACCTAGAGGAATCCAAGATGGGGTGACTTGTGTGGCTCGGACCAGGTTCTGTTACCCAGAATCCTTTGCAAACCTCAAAATTTGGCTAAAAAAACACATGTTCCTCACATTTCTGTGGCAGACAGTTCTGGAATCTGAGAGGAGCCACAAAATTCCTTCCACCCAGTGTTCCCCCACGTCTCCCGATAAAAATGATACCTCACTTGTGTGGGTAGGCCTAGCACACGCGACAGGAAACGCCCCAAAGCGCAACGTGGACACAGCCAAATTTTTGAAGGAAAACAGAGGTGTTTTTTGCAAAGTGCCTACCTGTAGATTTTGGCCTGTAGCTCAGCCGCCACCTAGGGAAACCTACCAAACCTGTGCATTTCTGAAAACTAGAGACATAGGGGAATCCAAGATGGGGTGACTTGTGTGGCTCGGACCAGGTTCTGTTACCCAGAATCCTTTGCAAACCTCAAACTTTGGCTAAAAAAACACATGTTCCTCTCATTTCTGTGGCAGAAAGTTCTGGAATCTGAGAGGAGCCACAAAATTCCTTCCACCCAGCGTTCCCCCACGTCTCCCGATAAAAATGATACCTCACTTGTGTGGGGAGGCCTAGCACACGCGACAGGAAACGCCCCAAAGCGCAACGTGGACACAGCCAAATTTTTGAAGGAAAACAGAGGTGTTTTTTGCAAAGTGCCTACCTGTAGATTTTGGCCTGTAGCTCAGCTGCCACCTAGGGAAACCTACCAAACCTGTGCATTTCTGAAAACTAGAGACCTAGGGGAATCCAAGATGGGGTGACTTGTGTGGCTCGGACCAGGTTCTGTTACCCAGAATCCTTTGCAAACATCAAAATTTGGCTAAAAAAACACATGTTCCTTACATTTCTGTGGCAGAAAGTTCTGGAATCTGAGAGGAGCCACAAATTTCCTTCCACCCAGCGTTCCCCCACGTCTCCCGATAAAAATGATACCTCACTTGTGTGGGTAGGCCTAGCGCCCGCGACAGGAAACGCCCCAAAGCGCAACGTGGACACAGCCAAATTTTTGAAGGAAAACAGAGGTGTTTTTTGCAAAGTGCCTACCTGTAGATTTTGGCCTGTAGCTCAGCCGCCACCTAGGGAAACCTACCAAACCTGTGCATTTCTGAAAACTAGAGACCTAGAGGAATCCAAGATGGGGTGACTTGTGTGGCTCGGACCAGGTTCTGTTACCCAGAATCCTTTGCAAACCTCAAAATTTGGCTAAAAAAACACATGTTCCTCACATTTCTGTGGCAGAAAGTTCTGGAATCTGAGAGGAGCCACAAAATTCCTTCCACCCAGCGTTCCCCCATGTCTCCCGATAAAAATGATACCTCACTTGTGTGGGTAGGCCTAGCACACGCCACAGGAAACGCCCCAAAGCGCAACGTGGACACAGCCAAATTTTTGAAGGAAAACAGAGGTGTTTTTTGCAAAGTGCCTACCTGTAGATTTTGGCCTGTAGCTCAGCCGCCACCTAGGGAAACCTACCAAACCTGTGCATTTCTGAAAACTAGAGACCTAGGGGAATCCAAGATGGGGTGACTTGTGTGGCTCGGACCAGGTTCTGTTACCCAGAATCCTTTGCAAACATCAAAATTTGGCTAAAAAAACACATGTTCCTCACATTTCTGTGGCAGAAAGTTCTGGAATCTGAGAGGAGCCACAAATTTCCTTCCACCCAGCGTTCCCCCACGTCTCCCGATAAAAATCATACCTCACTTGTGTGGGTAGGCCTAGCGCCCGCGACAGGAAACGCCCCAAAGCGCAACGTGGACACAGCCAAATTTTTGAAGGAAAACAGAGGAGTTTTTTGCAAAGTGCCTACCTTTAGATTTTGGCCTGTAGCTCAGCCGCCACCTAGGGAAACCTACCAAACCTGTGCATTTCTGAAAACTAGAGACCTAGGGGAATCCAAGATGGGGTGACTTGTGTGGCTCGGACCAGGTTCTGTTACCCAGAATCCTTTGCAAACCTCAAAATTTGGCTTAAAAAACACATGTTCCTCACATTTCTGTGGCAGAAAGTTCTGGAATCTGAGAGGAGCCACAAATTTCCTTCCAACCAGCGTTCCCCCACGTCTCCCGATAAAAATGATACCTCACTTGCGTGGGTAGGCCTAGCGCCTGCGACAGGAAACGCCCCAAAGCGCAACGTGGACACAGCCAAATTTTTGAAGGAAAACAGAGGTGTTTTTTGCAAAGTGCCTACCTGTAGATTTTGGCCTGTAGCTCAGCCGCCACCTAGGGAAACCTACCAAACCTGTGCATTTCTGAAAACTAGAGACATAGGGGAATCCAAGATGGGGTGACTTGTGTGGCTCGGACCAGGTTCTGTTACCCAGAATCCTTTGCAAACCTCAAACTTTGGCTAAAAAAACACATGTTCCTCTCATTTCTGTGGCAGAAAGTTCTGGAATCTGAGAGGAGCCACAAAATTCCTTCCACCCAGCGTTCCCCCACGTCTCCCGATAAAAATGATACCTCACTTGTGTGGGGAGGCCTAGCACACGCGACAGGAAACGCCCCAAAGCGCAACGTGGACACAGCCAAATTTTTGAAGGAAAACAGAGGTGTTTTTTGCAAAGTGCCTACCTGTAGATTTTGGCCTGTAGCTCAGCTGCCACCTAGGGAAACCTACCAAACCTGTGCATTTCTGAAAACTAGAGACCTAGGGGAATCCAAGATGGGGTGACTTGTGTGGCTCGGACCAGGTTCTGTTACCCAGAATCCTTTGCAAACATCAAAATTTGGCTAAAAAAACACATGTTCCTTACATTTCTGTGGCAGAAAGTTCTGGAATCTGAGAGGAGCCACAAATTTCCTTCCACCCAGCGTTCCCCCACGTCTCCCGATAAAAATGATACCTCACTTGTGTGGGTAGGCCTAGCGCCCGCGACAGGAAACGCCCCAAAGCGCAACGTGGACACAGCCAAATTTTTGAAGGAAAACAGAGGTGTTTTTTGCAAAGTGCCTACCTGTAGATTTTGGCCTGTAGCTCAGCCGCCACCTAGGGAAACCTACCAAACCTGTGCATTTCTGAAAACTAGAGACCTAGAGGAATCCAAGATGGGGTGACTTGTGTGGCTCGGACCAGGTTCTGTTACCCAGAATCCTTTGCAAACCTCAAAATTTGGCTAAAAAAACACATGTTCCTCACATTTCTGTGGCAGAAAGTTCTGGAATCTGAGAGGAGCCACAAAATTCCTTCCACCCAGCGTTCCCCCATGTCTCCCGATAAAAATGATACCTCACTTGTGTGGGTAGGCCTAGCACACGCCACAGGAAACGCCCCAAAGCGCAACGTGGACACAGCCAAATTTTTGAAGGAAAACAGAGGTGTTTTTTGCAAAGTGCCTACCTGTAGATTTTGGCCTGTAGCTCAGCCGCCACCTAGGGAAACCTACCAAACCTGTGCATTTCTGAAAACTAGAGACCTAGGGGAATCCAAGATGGGGTGACTTGTGTGGCTCGGACCAGGTTCTGTTACCCAGAATCCTTTGCAAACATCAAAATTTGGCTAAAAAAACACATGTTCCTCACATTTCTGTGGCAGAAAGTTCTGGAATCTGAGAGGAGCCACAAATTTCCTTCCACCCAGCGTTCCCCCACGTCTCCCGATAAAAATCATACCTCACTTGTGTGGGTAGGCCTAGCGCCCGCGACAGGAAACGCCCCAAAGCGCAACGTGGACACATCCACATTTTTGAAGGAAAACAGAGGTGTTTTTTGCAAAGTGCCTACCTTTAGATTTTGGCCTGTAGCTCAGCCGCCACCTAGGGAAACCTACCAAACCTGTGCATTTCTGAAAACTAGAGACCTAGGGGAATCCAAGATGGGGTGACTTGTGTGGCTCGGACCAGGTTCTGTTACCCAGAATCCTTTGCAAACATCAAAATTTGGCTAAAAAAACACATGTTCCTTACATTTCTGTGGCAGAAAGTTCTGGAATCTGAGAGGAGCCACAAATTTCCTTCCACCCAGCGTTCCCCCACGTCTCCCGATAAAAATGATACCTCACTTGTGTGGGTAGGCCTAGCGCCCGCGACAGGAAACGCCCCAAAGCGCAACGTGGACACAGCCAAATTTTTGAAGGAAAACAGAGGAGTTTTTTGCAAAGTGCCTACCTTTAGATTTTGGCCTGTAGCTCAGCCGCCACCTAGGGAAACCTACCAAACCTGTGCATTTCTGAAAACTAGAGACCTAGGGGAATCCAAGATGGGGTGACTTGTGTGGCTCGGACCAGGTTCTGTTACCCAGAATCCTTTGCAAACCTCAAAATTTGGCTTAAAAAACACATGTTCCTCACATTTCTGTGGCAGAAAGTTCTGGAATCTGAGAGGAGCCACAAATTTCCTTCCAACCAGCGTTCCCCCACGTCTCCCGATAAAAATGATACCTCACTTGCGTGGGTAGGCCTAGCGCCTGCGACAGGAAACGCCCCAAAGCGCAACGTGGACACAGCCAAATTTTTGAAGGAAAACAGAGGTGTTTTTTGCAAAGTGCCTACCTGTAGATTTTGGCCTGTAGCTCATCCGCCACCTAGGGAAACCCACGAAACCTGTGCATTTCTGAAAACTAGAGACCTAGGGGAATCCAAGATGAGGTGACTTGTGTGGCTCGGACCAGGTTCTGTTACCCAGAATCCTTTGCAAACATCAAAATTTGGCTAAAAAAACCCATGTTCCTCACATTTCTGTGGCAGAAAGTTCTGGAATCTGAGAGAAGCCACAAATTTCCTTCCACCCAGCGTTCCCCCACGTCTCCCGATAAAAATGATACCTCACTTGTGTGGGTAGGCCTAGCGCCCGTGACAGGAAACGCCCCAAAGCGCAACGTGGACACATCCACATTTTTGAAGGAAAACAGAGGTGTTTTTTGCAAAGTGCCTACCTGTAGATTTTGGCCTGTAGCTCAGCCGCCACCTAGGGAAACCTACCAAACCTGTGCATTTCTGAAAACTAGAGACCTAGGGGAATCCAAGATGGGGTGACTTGTGTGGCTCGGACCAGGTTCTGTTACCCAGAATCCTTTGCAAACCTCAAAATTTGACTAAAAAAACACATGTTCCTCACATTTCTGTGGCAGAAAGTTCTGGAATCTGAGAGGAGCCACACATTTCCTTCCACCCAGGGTTCCCCCACATCTCCCGATAAAAATCATACCTCACTTGTGTGGGTAGGCCTAGCGCCCGCGACAGGATATGCTCCAAAACACAACGTGGACACAGCCAAATTTTTGAAGGAAAACAGAGGTGTTTTTTGCAAAGTGCCTACCTGTAGATTTTGGCCTGTAGCTCAGCCGCCACCTAGGGAAACCTACCAAACCTGTGCATTTCTGAAAACTAGAGACCTAGGGGAATCCAAGATGGGGTGACTTGTGTGACTCGGACAGGTTCTGTTACCCAGAATCCTTAGCAAACCTCAAAATTTGACTAAAAAAACACATGTTCCTCACATTTCTGTGGCAGAAAGTTCTGGAATCTGAGAGGAGCCACAAATTTCCTTCCACCCAGGGTTCCCCCACGTCTCCCGATAAAAATGATACCTCACTTGTGTGGGTAGGCCTAGCGCCCGCGACAGGATATGCCCCAAAACACAACGTGGACACATCACAGAAAACAGACCTGTTTTTAGCAAAGTGCCTACCTGTAGATTTTGGCCTCTACCTCAGCCGCCACCCAGGGAAACCTACCAAACCTGTGCATTTCTGAAAACTAGAGACCTGGGGAATCCAAGATGGGGTGACTTGTGTGGCTCGGACCAGGTACTGTTACCTAGAATCCTTTGCAAACCTCAAAATTTGGCTAAAAAAACACATTTTCCTCACATTTCTGTGGCAGAAAGTTCTGGAATCTGAGAGGAGCCACAAATTTCCTTCCGTCCAGCGTTCCCCCACGTCTCCCGAAAAAAATGATACCTCACTTGTGTGGGTAGGCCTAGCGCTCGCGACAGGAAATGGCCCAAAACACAACGTGGACACATCACATTTTTTCATAGAAAACAGTGCCTACCTGTGGATTTTGGCCTCTAGCTCAGCCGGCACCTGGGGAACCCTAGCAAACCAGCGCATTTTTGAAAACTAGAGACCTAGGGGAATCCAAGATGGGGTGATTTGCGGGGCTCTGACCAGGTTCTGTTACCCAGAATCCTTTGCAAACATCAAAATTTGGCCCAAAAACACTTTTTCCTCTCATTTCGGTGACAGAAAGTTCTGGAATCTGAGAGGAGCCACAAATTTCCTTCCACCCAGCGTTCCCCTAAGTCTCTCCATAAAAATGGTACCTCACTTGTGTGGGTAGGCCTAGCGCCCACAAAAGGAAATGGCCTAAAACACAACGTGGACACAGCATATTTTTTCACAGAAAACAGAGGTGTTTTTTGCAAAGTGCCTACCTGTGGATTTTGGCCTCTAGCTCAGCTGGCCCCGGGGGGGGGGGAAATGCCCTAAAATAAATTTGACCCCCCACCCCCCCCCAAGCCCCCCGGCCCAGGAGCGACCCTTGCCTACGGGGTCGCTCCCCCTGCGTGACATTGGCGCCAAAAAACAAATCCCCGGTGCCTAGTGTTTTCTGCCCCCTTGGGGCAGATTGACCTAAAATCGACCAATCTGCCCCCAAGGGTGGCAGAAATGGTCTAAATACAGTTTGCCCCCCAGGGGAGCGACCCTTGCCTGATGGGTCGCTCCCCATCTCTAAAAAAACAAACATACAACAAAAAAAAAACACACAAAAAAAATTTGCCCTGGCGCCTAGAGGTTTCTGCCCCCCCCCCCCTGGAGGCAGACCGGCCTAATAATAGGCCGATCTGCCCCCAGCGGGGGCAGAAATGGCCTAAAATAAATTTGTATCCCCAACCCCCACCCCCCCACCAGGAGCGACCCTCGCCTACAGGGTCGCTCCCCCTGCGTGACATTGGCGCCAAAAAACAAATCTCCGGTGACTAGTGGTTTCTGCCCCCTTGGGGGCAGATTGACCTCAAATCGACCAATCTGCCCCCAAGGGGGGCAGAAATGGTCTAAATACAGTTTGCCACCCAGGGGAGCGACCCTTGCCTGATGGGTCGCTCCCCATCTCTAAAAAAACAAACATACAAACAAAAAAAACACTCAAAAAAAATTTGCCCTGGCGTCTAGAGGTTTCTGCCCCCCCCGAGGCAGATCGGCCTAATAATAGGCTGATCTGCCCCCAGGGTGGGCAGAAATGGCCTAAAATAAATTTGCATCCCCAACCCCCACCCCGCCACCAGGAGCGACCCTCGCCTATGGGGTCGCTCCCCCTGCGTGACATTGGCGCCAAAAAACAAATCCCCCGTGCCTAGTGGTTTCTGCCCCCTTGGGGCAGATTGACCTAAAATCGACCAATCTGCCCCCAAGAGGGGCAGAAATGGTCTAAACACAGTTTGCCCCCCAGGGGAGCGACCCTTGTCTGATGGGTCGCTCCCCATCTCTAAAAAAACAAACATACAAAAAAAAAAACACACAAAAAAAATTGCCCTGGCGCCTAGAGGTTTCTGCCCCCCCCGGTGGCAGATCGGCCTAATAACAGGCTGATCTGCCCCCAGGGGGGGCAGAAATGGCCTAAAATAAATTTGCCCCCCGACCCCCCCCCCCCCGGGAGCGACCCTTGCCTACGGGGTCGCTCCCCCTGCGTGACATTGGCGCCAAAAAACAAATCCCCGGTGCCTAGTGGTTTCTGCCCCCTTGGGGCAGATTGACCTAAAATCGACCAATCTGCCCCCAAGGGGGGCAGAAATGGTCTAAACACAGTTTGCCCCCCAGGGGAGCGACCCTTGTCTTATGGGTCGCTCCCCATCTCTAAAAAAACAAACAAACAACAAAAAAAAACACAATTTTTTTTTTTGCCCTGGCGCCTACAGGTTTCTGCCCCCCCTGGGGGCAGAAATGGCCTAAAATAAATTTGCATCCCCAACCCCCACCCCCCCCCCACCAGGAGCGACCCTCGCCTACGGGGTCGCTCCCCCTGCGTGACATTGGCGCCAAAAAACAAATCCCCGGTGCCTAGTGGTTTCTGCCCCCTTGGGGGCAGATTGACCTAAAATCGAATGCTCTAAATACAGTTTGCCCCCCAGGGGAGCGACCCTTGTCTGATGGGTCGCTCCCCATCTCTAAAAAAACAAACATACAAAAAAAAAAAACACACAAAATAAATTTGCCCTGGCGCCTAGAGGTTTCTGCCCCCCCCTGGAGGCAGATCGGCCTAATAATAGGCCGATCTGCCCCCAGCGGGGGCAGAAATGGCCTAAAATAAATTTGTATCCCCAACCCCCACCCCCCCACCAGGAGCGACCCTCGCCTACGGGGTCGCTCCCCCCTGCGTGACATTGGCGCCAAAAAACAAATCTCCGGTGACTAGTGGTTTCTGCCCCCTTGGGGGCAGATTGACCTCAAATCGACCAATCTGCCCCCAAGGGGGGCAGAAATGGTCTAAATACAGTTTGCCACCCAGGGGAGCGACCCTTGCCTGATGGGTCGCTCCCCATCTCTAAAAAAACAAACATACAAACTAAAAAAACACACAAAAAAAATTTGCCCTGGCGCCTAGAGGTTTCTGCCCCCCCCGGTGGCAGATCGGCCTAATAATAGGCTGATCTGCCCCCAGGGTGGGCAGAAATGGCCTAAAATAAATTTGCATCCCCCACCCCGCCACCAGGAGCGACCCTCGCCTACGGGGTCGCTCCCCCTGTGTGACATTGGCGCCAAAAAACAAATCCCCGGTGCCTAGTGGTTTCTGCCCCCTTGGGGCAGATTGACCTAAAATCGACCAATCTGCCCCCAAGGGGGGCAGAAATGGTCTAAACACAGTTTGTCCCCCAGGGGAGCGACCCTTGTCTGATGGGTCGCTCCCCATCTCTAAAAAAACAAACAAAAAAAAAAAACAAAAAAAAAATCTTTTTTGCCCTGGCGCCTACAGGTTTCTGCCCCCCCTGGGGGCAGATCGGCTTAATAACAGGCCGATCTGGCCTAAAATAAATTTGTCCCCCGAACCCCCACCCCCCAGGGAGTGACCCTTGCCTACGGGGTCGCTCCCCCTGCGTGACATTGGCGCCAAAAAACAAATCCCCGGTGCCTAGTGGTTTCTGCCCCCTTGGGGCAGATTGACCTAAAATCGACCAATCTGCCCCCAAGGTGGGCAGAAATGGTCTAAATACAATTTGCCCCCCAGGGTAGCGACCCTTGCCTGATGGGTCGCTCCCCATCTAAAAAAAAACACTAAAAAATAATTTGCCCTGGCGCCTAGAGGTTTCTGTCCCCCCCTGGGGGTAGATCGGCCTAATACCAATAGGCCGATCTGCCCCCAGGGGGGGCAGAGATGGCCTAAAATAATTTTGCCCCCCCTTCCTCCCCCCCCCCAGGGAGCGACCCTTGCCTACAAGGTCGGTCCCCTTGCGTGACGGCGCAAAAAAAAGATCCCTGGTGCCTAGTGGTTTCTGCCCCCCTTGGGGGCAGATTGACCTAAAATCGGCCGATCTGCCCCCAAAGCGGGCAGAAATGGCCTAAATACATTTTGCCCCTCCAGGGGAACGACCCTTGTCCAAGGGGTCGCTCCCCATCTGTAAAACAAAAAAACAAAAAAATCCCTGGTGCCTAGTGGTTTCTGCCCCCCTTGGTGGCAGATCAGCCGAATCAAAATAGGCTGATCTACCCCCCAGGGGGGCTGAAATGGCCTAAAATAATCCCCCCCCCAGGGAGCGACCCTTGCCTAAGGGGTCGCTCCCCTTGCGTGAAATTCACGCAAAAAAAAAACTCCCTGGCGTCTAATGGTTTCTGCCCCCCTTGGGGGCAGATTGGCCTCATCAAAATAGGCCAATCTGCCCCCAAGGGGGGCAGAAATGGCCTAAATATAATTTGCCCCCTAGGGGAGCGACCCTTGCCTAAGGGGTCGCTCCCCACCTAAAAAAAAAAGAAAACATAACAAAAAGAAAAAAAAAAAGAAATGATCCCTGGTGCCTAGAGGTTTCTGCCCCCCCTGGGGGCAGAAAAGGCCTTCCCAAAAAAATGCCCCCCCTGGGAGCGACCCTTGCCCAAGGGGTCGCTCCCGTTGCGTGAAATTCGCGGAAAAAAAAAACTCCATGGTGTCCCTCATCAAAATAGGCCAATCTGCCCCCAAGGGGGGCAGAAATGGCCTAAATATATATTGCCCACTAGGGGAGCGACCCTTGCCTAAGGGGTCGCTACCCACCTAAAAAAAAAGAAAACATCACAAAAAAAAAGAACAAAAAAAAAAGCTCCCTGGTGCCTAGAGGTGTCTGCCCCCCCTGGGGGCAGATCGGCCTAATAATAGGCCAATCTGCCCCCAGGGGGGGGGGCAGAAAAGGCCTTCCTAAAAAAATGCCCCCCCTGGGAGCGACCCTTGCCCAAGGGGTCGCTCCCATTTGACAGTTTCACTAAAAAAAAAAAAATCCCTGGTGTCTAGTGGGGTTTCAAAAGCCGGATTGCAAGCAATCCGGCTTTTGAAACCCTGTGAGAGACTTCAAAGGGAAGGAAATACATTTCCTTCCCTTTGAAGCCTCTCGGGGCCTCCCCCATGGGACTGAAAGAGAAATGCAAAAGCATTTCTCTTTCAATCTCGCTGGAAGCTCTGCTTCCAGCGTGATGGGGGAGACCCTGTGACTAATCAGCACGCGCTCGCGCGCTGTCACAGGGGGGGTCGGGGGGGTCAGGGGTGGGAGGGGAAGGGCTTCCCCTTCCATCCCTGACTTTGGGGGGGTGGGGGGAAGCACACAGAGGGAGCGAGAGCGCTCCCTCTGGGCTGTGTGCCGAGGACGTAGTGGTTACGTCCTCGGCACAGCAGCACTGTGCCGAAGGACGTAACCACTACGTCCTCGGCACAGAAGGGGTTAAAGGAGAGAAAAGGCCTTTCCTCTGCTTTAATGCCTCTCTGCCCCC
This sequence comes from Pleurodeles waltl, assembly GCF_031143425.1. NCBI lineage: Eukaryota > Metazoa > Chordata > Amphibia > Caudata > Salamandridae > Pleurodeles > Pleurodeles waltl. The sequence continues at coordinate 681,043,155 of NC_090449.1, read as the reverse complement.
TCCACGTGATCAGGGGAGAAATGCTTTTGCATTTCTCCTCTGATCAGCACTGGAAGCTGAGCTTCCAGTGCGGAGGGGAAGGCCTCTGATGAGGTCAGTGGGCGAAAGCGTGCTGACGTCATCAGACGCCACAGGGGGGTCAGGGGGGACGGGGTGGAAGGGGAAGCAATTCCCCTTCCATCCCTGCCCAGGGTAAGGGGGTGCTTGGCCATTTGCGGCAGCGCTAGCGCTCCCCCCAGGGGCCAATAGCAGTATGAGCTGGTCTCGTCCTCGGCACCGAGCAACCGTTGCCGAGGGCGAAACCAGCTCATCCTCGGCACTATAGGAGTTAACTGATGTGCTCAGTTATGTTGCCAAACATTCTGTAGTGAATGGGAGGTCTGTTGCCAAAAGCCCTGCTTTTGGCAATGTCAAGGTTTGCAACAGAATGATCTGTGGGCTCCTCGCTAACAGGTAGAGCTTGGCTATGGGACCTTGCGTATTGCAATAATATGTCTGAAAGCTACTCACTCCGTACACCCACATGAAACGGACCTTGGAATATCTAGGGACCACTATGCATATGTATTCTCCATTGACCCTGGTAACTGTATCTGTTCACACTATGCGGGTCATTACAACATTGGCGGTAAAAGCCGCTTACCGCCGTGCAGAAGACTGCCAACACACCGCCGCGGCTGCGGAATTCCGCGACAGCTATTACGACCCACATCCCGAAATCCGACAAAATTCAGACACCCACACAAGTCCGCCACACCAAAGGTCAGTGATAAACTGGCGAAAACAGAACCTCCACCGTCACGCCAACAGAAATACGCCCATGCTATCACGACCCACGAATCCACGCGGCGGTCTTTCAACCGCGGTATTCCATTGGCGGTACACACCGCCGCGCTCAAAATACACACACTCTTACAAAACACAGCCACATTGGACAATTCAAAATACACACACCTGATACACATACACACACCACTCCCACACACCCAATACAATATGAAACACACACCCACATCACCCACAAACCCCTACGACCAAAAATTCTGAAAGAAGGCCAGAGAGAGACACCACCATCCACAAACTAGCAGCCACAGGCACACAATCCATCACCCACACTACTTCCACGCACAAAACACCACACACCACTAGATATCACCACACTTATCACCACATACACCACCCCACACATCACCTACACCACTCCATGGCACAGCAAAGACACACCAGGTTCTCTGAGGAGGAGCTCAGGGTCATGGTGGAGGAAATCGTATGGGTAGAGCCACATCTATTTGGATCACAGGTGCAGCACACCTCCATAGCTAGGAAGATGGAGCTATGGCGAAGAATTGTAGACAGGGTCAACGCAGTGGGACAGCACCCAAGAAATCGGGACGACACCAGGACGAGGTGGAACGACCTACGGGGGAAGGTGCGTTCCGTGGTCTCAAGACACAACATTGCGGTACAGCGGAATGGCGGCGGACCCCCACCTCCTCCCCCACAACTAACAACATGGGAGGAGCAGGTCTTGACTATTCTGCATCCTGAGGGCCTCACAGGAGTCGGTGGAGGAATGGACTCTGGTAAGTCAAATCTTAACTATCATATCCCCACCCTACCTGCGTGCTATCACAGACCCCCACCCTCGCCCCCTCCCCTATCACTCCAACTCCTCACAAACATACTAATAACACAAACCACCCATCCAACACCAAGCCATGCATGACACAACAAAGTATGGACACCCATCACTAAAGCATGCCCACTGCACATACCCATAACACCCCCCTCAACCATCATCACACAAGCCCCCACACAGGAATGCTAGCACTGGGGTAAACGCTCACCCACCCATTGCCCACCATGACACACACAGATGCAATAATCATGCTTTTATACCCCTGCAGGACCACTACCCAACGTCACCAGACAGGAGGGTCCAGACATCTCCACCCCACCCACAGAAGAGGCCCACAGTGATGAAAGCACCTCTGTCCAACTGGATCCAGATTACCAGCCCGGACCATCGTGGGCCTCGGGACAGTCGGTTCCCCACACCCAGTCACAGGCCACCACAGACCTTCCACCCTCTGGTAACACCAGAACAGCACCCACCCAGCGGGCCCATACCTCCGTCCCCAGGACACGTCAATCAGCTGTGTGTCCACCACTACAGGGAACCCAGGATAACCCACCACCCCAACAACAATATGGACCTGGGGGCAGTGGTAGTGGGCACACGGTCCAGGGAACGGAGGCACAGGAATACAGGGGAACTGGGAGGGCTGCTGTGCGACAGGGGGCGGACAGGCCAAGGGAACCCACTCTCCACGAGGCCCTCTTCTACATCATGAGAGCATACCACCACTCCCAGGAGATGATGGCAACGGTACTGGCCAAGTTTCAGGAGACCCAGCGGCTGCAGGAGGAACAGTATTTGGGGTTCAGGGAGGAACTCAGAACCATCAGCTCCGTCCTGGGCACCATCGTAGGGGTGCTGAAGGAGATACTGAACACCAGGAGGGGCACTGTGTCACTCCAAGGGGCCCCTGACACTAGCATGGACGATGAACTGCCCACCACCTCCACCGGCGCTAGTGGACAGGACGCCCCGCCACAGGACCACCACACCAGCACCCCACCCCCCTGCAGACGGAGAACCACCCCGCAAACGGTCCCTGAGATCCAGGAACAAGACAGAGCACGATGCCAAGACCCCCGGCAAGAAATGAGACCACCCTGATTGTCATCCTACTGTCCCACTTTGTAACCCTGTCCATATTGGAACTGCCCCAGCTCCACTTCCTATGCCCATATGGGCAATACACCTGTGAGACTAACAGATTGGACTCTGCCAAGGACATTCTCCCACCATCAACCCTCACTATTTTACAACCCCCCTCCAATATTGAGCATTTCAATAAACACCCTTGAACCACAAAACAATCTGGAGTCAGTCTGTGATTTCGAAAATGTGTATTAGCAATGACAGTGCCAAAATGCATTTTCAAATGTAATGTCAACATACCTATGTCACACATCTCAAGTCCATGAGGAATCTAAGCAGATGACACACGTTGGAAACCACACCCGTGAAACTATAAGGGAAATGTACAACTCAGTTACCATATACTGGGTGAAATCGACCGACAGGATAGAGGTAGAAGTGTGAAAGTACTTGTAGTAGGCAGGAATGTGTTCTCACCTGTGTGTCACTAGAAATATTGCTGGATAACTGAGTCCCTGTTGTCAATGTCTTCTTCCTCTGCTTCCTCCTCATCACTGTCCACAGGCTCCACAGCTGCCACAACACCGTCATCTGGACCATCCTCCTGCAGAAAAGGCACCTGTCGTCGCAAAGCCAAGTTGTGAAGCATACAGCAGGCCACGATGATCTGGCACACCTTCCTTGGTGAGTAGAATAGGGAACCACCTGTCATATGGAGGCACCTGAACCTGGCCTTCAGGAGGCCGAAGGTGCGTTCGATCACCCTCCTAGTCCGCCCATGGGCCTCATTGTAGCGTTCCTCTGCCCTGGTCCTGGGATTCCTCACTGGGGTCAGTAGCAATGACAGGTTGGCGTAACCAGAGTCCACTAATAGCCATACCCGGTGCCTCTGGAGTTGACCCATCACATAAGGGATGCTGCTATTCCGCAGGATTGAGGCGTCATGCACAGAGCCAGGGAACATAGCATTTACCTGGGAGATGTACTGGTCTGCCAAACATACCATCTGTACATTCATCAAATTATAACTCTTCCGGTTCCTGTACACCTGTTCACTCCTGTGGTGGGACCAGAGCTCCATGGGTCCCATCAATGGTACCTATGATGTTGGGGATATGTCCAAGGGCATAGAAGTCACCTTTAACTGTAGGCAAATCCTCCACCTGAGGGAAAACGATGTAGCTCCGCATGTGTTTCAGCAGGGCAGACAACACTCTGGACAACACGTGGGAAAACATAGGCTGGGACATCCCTGATGCCATGGCTACTGTTGTTTGAAATGACCCACTTGCAAGGAAATGGAGCACTGATAGCACCTGCACTTGAGGGGGGATCCCTGTGGGATGGCGGATTGCTGACATCAGGTCTGGCTCCAAATGAGCACACAGTTCCTGGATTGTGGCACGGTCAAACCTGTAGGTGATGATCAAATGTCTTTCCTCCATTGTCGACAGGTCCACCAGCAGTCGGTACACCGGAGGATTCCGCCATCTCCTCACATGTCCCAGCGGACGGTGCCTAGGAAGGACAACAGTGACCACAGAGTCAAACAACTCAGAGGTATGTACCCACAGTTTACACAGAACACCATTCATACACAAAATCTGACCTGTATTTGTGTTGCGCGACAAGGCCTAGGTCTATGTGACGCAGTTGGTAATGAGGCCCTGTGGGCCCCTGAAATGGCGGCTGCCTGACCTCTAAAGTGGGACAATGGGATGTGAGGTAACTGCGCTGGCGTTGTACACCGTTGCGGTAGGCGGTCGAAGGCCGCGGCGCAATGCTGCATTGGTTAACATTGGACCCTATGGGTCCCAGGAGCCAATGACGATGTACGCCGGCGGTGATGGTACGCACCGCCGTGGGCGTGACCGCCATTTTCTATCTGTTCAATCACTCGATACCTGATCTTCGACAGGAGAGGACCTACACTGCAAGTGCTGCTGTGACCTTGGTCTGGAAGAGACAATGGCTCGTGCGTCTGGGGAAAGAGCCCCTGCCTTCACTGCAGAGGAGTTGGAGAAGCTCGTGGACGGGGTCCCCCCCCAGTACACGCTACTCTACGGTCCTCCAGACCAACAGGTAAGTACACAGGGAGCACGTTGTATGGGCTATGCCTGTGTGGAGAGGGCTGGTTGTAAGAATGAAGGGGGCACAGTTCTGCGTGCATGAAGGACTGTGAATGCATGTGCCACATGGCAAGGGTAGGGATGTGGGCCACTCACTTCGATGGTGCAGTTGGTAATGACTTCTCTTCTTCCCCTGTACATGTCATGTAGGTCAGCGCCCACCAGAAGAAGGATATTTGGCGTGCCATCGCCAAGGACGTGCGGACCCTGGGGGTCCACCACAGACGGAGCACCCACTGCCGGAAAAGATGGGAGGACATTCGCCAATGGAGCAAGAAGATGGCGGAGGCTCCGCTGGGGATGGCCTCCCAACGTGGGAGGGGTGCCCATCGAACTATGACCCCCATGATGTTCCGGATCCTGGCGGTGGCCTACCCTGAGTTGGATGGGGCGCTTGAGGGCATCACAGCAGACACAAGGGGGTGAGTCCAACATCATTCAGCGGACTATGCGCGCAGTGAAGGTGTCTGGGTGGGGGAGGAGGGCTGTGGGTTTCCCTAGGCCATGGTGAGTTCCGTAGGCTAGGCCCCTCCGTAATGCAGGCCATGTGGCACCCCACCCCACCTCTGCAGAGTGCCAAGTACAGGTATACATTCCCCTGTGTCATCTATGTGTGCAGATGTCGACCATAGCCATGTAGGACATATCCCAGGAATTGCATCTGTAGAGCCCAACAGCGTGACGTAGTGCAGGGGGCTGCTGTGTCTGTATTGTCCGCCAACGGTAGGGGTAAGCCATGCACTCAACCTGTCTTTCTTCTGTCCCCCCCCCCTTTTTGTGGTCTCCCTGTTCTCGTGTGCATCAGCAACATCAGGCGGAGGTACAGTGGCACCGGAGCACGAGGGAGCTGCATCCCACATGGCCATGGAGGGCCACACCACGGACTCGGAATACACCAGTGGGACGGAGGGTGAGGGGAGCTTCACGGCGGGGACAGGATCAGCAACCAGCGACATGGACTCGTCCTCTGATGGGAGCTCCCTAGTGGTGGCGGCAAAATCTGTGCCCCCCACTTCTACAGGTACAGCCGCCACCCCCCCTACCAGCACAGCCCTCCCAGCAGCCCCTCAGCCTTCACCCGTGCCCGCTCACCCAGGAGGGTGGGCATCACCTTCGCCCCAGGCACCTCAGCCCCTGCCCCTGTCACCTCTGCTGCCCTCAGTGAGGAGGCCATTGACCTCCTCAGGTCACTCACTGTTGGGCAGTCTACCATTTTGAATGCCATCCAGGGTGTAGAAAGGGAATTGCAACACACAAATGCATTCCTGGAGGGCATTCATTCTGGTCAGGCTGCCATTCATCGAACCCTGCAAACTCTGGCCTTAGGACTGATGGCAGCAATTGTCCCTGTCTCTAGCCTCACCCCTCCAACTTCCTCCACCCAGACCCAATCCCCTGTACCCCAGCCTATCCCAAGCACACCATCAGCCCAGCATGGACACACCTCACCACACAAGGGAAGCTCAGGCAAACATAAGCACCATACATTCCACAGGCACTCACGCAAGCATCACACACATACAGACACACCATTATCCACTGCCTCCACTGTGTCCCCCTCCTCGTCGTCTCCCTCCTCCCTACCAGTCTCGTCTACACTCTCACCTGCATGCACTACCACTACAGCCACTACGTCCCGCACCAGCACACCCACCACCACACCCCGCTCACATGCAGTCACCACCCCCACTCCCATTTACACGTCCCCTGTGTCCTCTCCCAGTGTGTTTGTGACGCCCCCCCCAAGATACACAAACGCAGGCACACACCCACCCAACAGCCATCCACCTCACGACAGCCTCCAGCGCATGCACCTTCACCCAAAGTCACCAAACGTACACCTCCTACAACCACTACCTCTTCTTCCACTCCCAAACCCCCTCCAGCTACCCGTCCCAGTGTTCCTAAGAAACTTTTCCTGGCCAACCTTGACTTCTTTCCCACCCCCCCCACCCTCCAACTCATAGGTCCTGTACTAGCACGTCAGCCCAAAAAACGCCGGGACCAGTGGTGCCTGTTACAGGTATGTGGAGTGCACCAGCCACCAGGCCAGCCAGTGTGGCACGGAGCCACAGCACAGCCAGTCCCCCCCCTGTGAAGCACCAGAAGTTGGACAGTGCCCGGCGGGAGAGGGGGAAGACTCCAGCCAGCAAAGCCGCTCACAAGGGTCCCGGGGGTAGTGTCGACTCAGCTGTGACTCCTCCCAAGGTGGGGAAGGGGCAGAAGAAATCTCCAAAGTCTGGAAGGAGCAGCATGTCAGAGAAGACCGCCATCATCCCCGCTGCCCAGGAGGCCACCGCCAGCCCAATCGTCACTGGCCAGGAGGCCACCGCCAGAGTCACTGCCCAGGAGGCCAGCCCAATCGTTACTGGCCAGGAGGGCCCCGCAAGCCACAGCCCAACTGACACATGAAGGACCGTCAGCCACAGGTCTGCTGGGCAATGAAGGACCGCCTTGGCAAGCACCGCTGAACAGGCCAGGGACCGCTGAACAAGGCAAAGACCGCCATGGCAAGCACTGCTGAACAGGGCAAGCACCGCTGAACAGGGCAAAGACTGCCATGGAATGCACCACTGAACAGGGCAAGCACCGCTGAACGGGTCAGAAACTGCCAACTCAAGCACCGCTGAACAGGGCAAAGACCGCCATGAAATGCACCGCTGAACAGGGCAAGCACCGCTGAACAGGTCTGAAACTGCCAACTCAAACACAGCCGAACAGGGCAAAGACCGCCAAGGCGAGCACCGCTAGCCCATTAGCGGCAGGGGCAGTGATGCAACTGGGACCGTAACGGGGTGAGTGCTGCACTCTGGGCACCAGTCCCCCTCCAGAACCAGTGGAGACATGCATCCACTCCGTCTGTCCTGCACAGGATGAAGCATTCATGGCACCAGTCCCCCTCCAGAACCAGTGGAGACATGCATCCACTCCGTCTGTCCTGCACAGGATGAAGCACTCTGGGCACCAGTCCCCCTCCAGAACCAGTGGAGACATGCATCCACTCCGTCTGTCCTGCACAGGATGAAGCACTCTGGGCACCAGTCCTCCTCCAGAACCAGTGGAGACATGCATCCACTCCGTCTGTCCTGCACAGGATGATGCACTCTGGGCATCAGTCCCCCTCCAGAACCAGTGGAGACATGCATCCACTCCGTCTGTCCTGCACAGGATGAAGCACTCTGGGCACCAGTCCCCCTCCAGAACCAGTGGAGACTGTTATCCACTTGAGAGACTGTGGCTTTGCACTCCCCAGGATGGTACAGTGGGCAACCCACCCACTGTAGAAACTTGAGAGACTGTGGCTTTGCACTCCCCAGGATGGTACAGTGGGCAAACCACCCACTGTAGAGACTTGAGAGACTGTGGCTTTGCACTCCCCAGGATAAAGCAGTGGGCAACCCACCCACTTAGAGACTTGAGAGACTGTGGCTTTGCACTCCCCAGGATGGTACAGTGGGCAACCCACCCACTGTAGAAACTTGAGAGACTGTGGCTTTGCACTCCCCAGGATGGTACAGTGAGCAACCCACCCACTGTAGAGACTTGAGAGACTGTGGCTTTGCACTCCCCAGGATACAGCAGTGGGTAAACCACCCACTGTAGAGACTTGCGAAACTGTGGATTTGCACTCCCCAGAATACATCAGTGGGCATCGAGCCCCCTCGTGGATCTGGCGTGGTGCACTCATCCGGCTGAGGTGCCCCCCCTTCCCTTCCCCCTGAGGTGCCTGTTGTATTTCTATCTGATGCCCCTGCAGTGTTCTCTCCGTTTTGATCAGGTATCTAGTGTGGGCCTCGCCCATGCATTTTGGGCCCAGTGGTCCACGGACAATGAATGGTGCATTACATGCACTACTAATCGTGGTGTATATTTTGTTTAATGTGTATATATATATATATATGTATATATTTGGTTACTGTATTTTGATATATTACAATGGTTCAACTCATTTCCTTTTGTCTTTGCATTCTTCCCGGGGGGGTTGGGGGTTGTTACTGTAATGTTTGGATATGCATTTGTGTGTGTGTTGTAGTGGGTGAGGGTCGGGGTGGGGGTTGTGATGCTGGTTGTGTGTGTCCCTGTGTTTATCCCTCCTCCTCCCCTATATCGTAGGTGCATTACTCACTGTGGTCTTTGCCGCCGGCATTGTTGATCCTCGTATAGGAGCAGGAAGACTATCGCAGGGAGAATATGGAGTTCCGGCTCCATGGTGTCGTTGTTCCTCGTGTGGTGTGTAGAGGTGAGCGTTTTCCCTTTGAAATGGCTGTTTCCACTGTGTTTTTATCCGCGGTGAATCCGCCCCGGAAAAGGTGGCGGATTGGCCTGTTGTGATACTGTGGGCGGTACATTGTCCTCCGCCTGTCTGTTGGCGGTGACCGCCGCGCTGTTTCTCTGTACCACTGTGGCGGTCAGAGTGTTAAAGTGGCTGTCTTTGTTGGGGGTTTCCGCCACGGTCATAATTCCAAATTTTTTACCGCCGGCCTGTTGCCGGTTTTACCGCCGCTTTAACACCGACCACCAGGGTTGTAATGACCACCTACGTATTTTAACATGATAGGTTGGCAGATTTCCCTTGGCTTTACATATGTGCAGAGTGACTGTATGGAATGTTACTTACCCTATGTCTTTTTCCAGCTTTAAGGGTTTATGCAAAATACATAACACCATATTGTGGTATTTTGTCCAAACATTGGTTATGGTAGCCAGCATAAATTATGATCCTTTCCTCTTTCTGTTTTTTTTTCTCATGTCAGAATTAACACACCCTGCTCTACTTATTTTGTGTCATGTGGTTGATCTGAGGCCAGTGAAAATGGATCAATAAAGTTTAAGGAAATGTAGGACAGGACTTGCTGTGAGTTCCACTCAAACATGATAATTTATCCAATACATAATACCTACCCCAGAGCATGACAGGCATTTTGCAGACATTCCCACAGCAAGTTTGAATATTAGAAAAACAGCTGTTAGAAATGGGATCTCTAGTTGGTAGTCAGTTTACACCCTGTCGAAGTAGTGACCCTCACTCTACTAGGGGCAAGAGAGATACTCAGCTCATTGATGGCGTTGCAGTAGTTTTTCTTCTGCTGCAGCACAAAACGCACAGTTCCCAGTGCTGTAGGCAAATGAAGCTGAAGACTTTGATATCCCTGAGACTTCCAACAGGAGGCAAGCTCTACTCCAAGCACTTGGAAAACCTTCACAAGCAGGATAGACAGCATAGTCCAGTCTTTGCTCTCTTTAAGACAGAAGCAGCAACTACAGGCCATCCCAGCAAAGCAAACACAGCTAACGGGCAGTACTCCTCCTCCAGCTCTTCAGCTCTTCTCCTTGGCAGAGGTTCCTCTTGGTCCAGCAGTGTTCTAAAATTCTGGGGTTTTGGGCCAACTACTTATACCAGTTCTGGCAAACTTCAAAGGAAAGTCTCTGTTGTTCACAAGATTCTGCCTTGCCGGGCCTGGCTCCAGACACACTTGAGGGTGCCAGAGACGGCATTGTGTAAAGACCAGCACAACCCTTTCAGGAGGAGGTGTCAGCTCCTCCCTTCCCACTCTAGTCCGCTAGACTCATCAGGATATGCAGGCTACACACCAGCTCCCTTTGTCTCACTGTCTAGAGGGAGTTTACAAACAGCCCAACTGTCAGTCTGACCCAGACAGGCAGGCAGAGGCACAGAATGGTTAAGTAAGAAAATGCCCACTTTCTAAAAGTGGCATTTTCAAACAGACAATCAGAAAATCAACTCTATCAAAATATGTATTTTAAAATTGTGAGGTCAGAGACCCCAAAATCCACATCTCTATCTGATCCCACTGAGAAACTGCACTTAAAAGATATTTAAAGGCAGTCCCCATGTTAACCTATGGGAGGGATAGGCCTTACAATAGTGAAAACTGAATTTGGCAGTATTTCACTATCCGGACATATAAAACACACCAGTACTTGTCCTACTTTCTTAAATACACTGCACCCTGCCCATGGGGCTACCGAGGGTACCTTAGCAGTGCTTTACCTGTAGTACTTAAGGAAAGGTTTGGGCCTGGCAAGTGGGTACATTTGCAAGGTCGAACTGGCAGTGCCATTCTTTACACACAGACACTTCAGTGGCAGGTCTGAGACTTGTTTACAGGGCTACTCATGTGGGTTGCACAATCAGTGCTGCAGGCCCACTAGTAGCATTTGACTTACAGGAACTGGGCACCTCTAGTGCACTTTACTAGGGACTTACTAGTAAATCAAATATGCCAGTCATGGAAAACCAATCAGAATAACGATTTACACAGAGAGCATATGCACTTTGGCAGTGGTTAGCAGTGGTAAAGTGCACAGAGTCCTAAAGCCAACAATAATAGGTCAGAAACAATAGGATGAAGGAGGCAAAATGTTTGATGATGACCCTGCAAAAAAGGTCATGTCCAACACCATCCTTGAGAATCTATTATCCAGAACCCACTAGAAGTAACACCTCAGCTGAATGAGCAAGGCTTAATGGGTGGAACTAACTAACTATTCACTGAAATGAACACTGAGATCCTTGAGGGCAAAGCCAATGATTGTTCCACACAATAGTTATACTGTTTGGATGAAGAACATGTTACTTGCAAACCTCTAAGGTCATTCTCAGAATGCTTAAAGGCGGAGGAGAACTTTCAGACCTTGCATTTTATCTAGTCACGAAACATGACCCTGGTGTAGATAGATTGTGTCATGCCTTTCAGGACTTGGACGTCCTCTGGGGAGCAGTGGTGCTTAATAAATGCATTCACTCATTATATAAAGTGTTACCCTTTATCTAAGGCTGTCCAGGGCCACATTGGTATACATAGTCAGCTTCCAGTGTCTGGGCTCATTTGAAGGAATGGGGATTCTGTTTGCCACTTAGAGCTTTGCTGTGCACTGCCTGGGCCCCACATACATGGTTAAAAATTACATTCTTGAGGGTTTGAGTCCTGCCACAGTTGAGGTGCACTAACAGAGATCATGGTTAAAATGGAGGAAGTGTATGAGACACAGACTAGGCGGGATTTAACTGCAAGAACTGGTCTTCAGCACAGATTAGTAACCATTAATGATTGATTGCTGAATATGGGACAATTGTTGGCCTTGTCCTCACTATATCGGAATTCCTCCGGCTCATTTACACTCACACTGTAATGGAATGAATACGGACTGCTCAAGGTGTCAGCTGACTTGGGATTCACTTGACTCTTCTGTGGCACGCCAAGCCTCAATAGCATGCTTAGTGATGGCTTGGATGTTGCTTCACAGCATGTTCTTGTGTTTCTTGACTCCCCTCCCTTTAACCCTCTTTAGTTCCTCCCCTGCTGCCCTACTCACAAACCATGCTGAAGTTGTAATCAGCTTTGCCAGTGCCTGATGCTTTTAAAATGTTCTGCCATTTGCAAAGCCAAAAGCTCTGACAGGAATTTTAAAGTATAGAAAACAATGGTTTCATACTTTCAAGATTGACACTTGATTGCACCACCACAATAAGTCACACAAAGTGGTTGTTGGACTTGTCACTTTCTGCAGGGTCACCCCCAAACTTTATGCCTTCACCCCTCCTGTTTTTGCTGAATTTGTTTTTATTGGTCCTAGGACCCTGTGCACTTTACCACAGCAAACAAGTGCTACAGTTCTTGTGCTCACTCCCTAAAACATGGTAACATTGGCTTACACCTGAGTGGCATATTTAATTTACTTATTAGTCCCCTGTAGACTGGTATACTATATACCCCAAGCCTGTACATTAAATGCTACTAATGGGCCTCCAGCACTTATTGTGCTACCTACTTAAGTAACCCCTTAAAACATGTCCCAGGCCTTCCATTGCAGCCTGAATGCGCGTTTAATATGCTTATTCGATTTGGCAATATAACCTACTTGCCAAGCCTTAAATTCCCCTTTTAAGCCCTTGGAAGCCTGATGGACAGGATGCATTGTAATCAAAAGGTTGGACATGTACATTTCATTATTTACATATTGTGGTACTGAAAAACTCCTAACTTCATTTTTCACTCCCGTCAGGCCCACCTCTCCAATAGAATAACTTTTGGTTGCATTATTACATTTAATAATTGTTAACCTTTGATTGGGAACAGGTAAGCATTTTGTGTTCGGTGTCTGGAAATGTAATTAAAATCCTCTTTAATGATAAAGTCTGATTTTAAGTTACAGTTTTGAAAATGCCACTTTTAGAAAGTTGATATTTTCCTGCCCTGAGCTGCTTGGGGTCTGCAGACTCTCCTAGGTCACATGAAAGGGTGTAGTTGGCAGTTGGACTTAGTTTATTCCTCCCAGAGTGACAGACAATAGAAGGATTTGGTATTCCTGGATAGCCAATTAACTGGGTGGAGGGGGCAAAGCTGGGCACAGCCTCACATGCAACTGAATATGATGTGCTCTGCCTTTACAAAGATGACTTGTTACCATTGCATTGTTCATACAGCCGGTTTGGAGCCAGGGCAGGAAACATGAAGGACTTCAAAGGGAATCCTCTAAAAACTTCTCCAAATTCAAAGAAGGCACCAAATATAAAAAGGGCATCCTCAGACCCACTCTTCAGTACACTCCTGGACCTGTGGATGCTGCAGAAGAAGGTTGACTGTGCTGCTTTGCTGCCGGAATGACTGCCATTCTGCTGCCTTGCTACTCTGCTGCTCTGTTGCCAACTCCCCTGCTTACTGAGAAGGAAGACTGGATCTGAACCCTGTATCCCAGGCTGAAGTGACTCCAAGATTCAGCTGATCAACCTCCTGTTTTGAGCTACAGAAATATAAAAAGCTTCAGAGGCTCCCTGCAACGGCCCAGGTGATCTGCTGTCTGGACATGCAAATGGACCTGCTTGAGCCCTGCTGGCCTTTGCTGGAGTGTATTCCTGACTCCCAAGGGGTTCCCGTCAGGTACTGGCCCCTTGGTATGGCCTCCGTTAAGCTCCTTTCCACAGGAAATAAGAAATCCTGAAGTTTAGGGCTCTTCGCAAATGTGAATGGGTCCATTTGTGCCAAGATGTTGCTGCCTGCACTGCCTGCCGATGCAAAGTTCCGGCAAACCTGATTTTTCATGCAACAACGACCATCAATGACACCCGATATCACAACAGCTCTTTGTGCTACAGCATTGACAGCTAATGGTTACTGTCAACACAAAGCTCCAACAATAAACATTCGTGCATCCGCACAGGATAATCGAGACACAGTGATGAGGGTCAGTGACAACCGGCCTGCTCTTTGCGCTGCATAAACGACCATCCACGACCCTCTCTCTGCTCCTTATGGCCCCTTCTGCAGGGAACTGGTCTTTGTTTGCTGGAATTTAAAGGTAACTCTTTCAGCAGGGCTAGCCTGGTCCCTGTATTTCTGTCAGCCTGAACTTGTGACTTTTACCTGGTGTCACACGACCAGATAACAGCGGGTGGCACTTTGTGCATTTAGATGCTTTACTTACCTGAAATCTCTAAAATTGCATACCTTTAGTTCTACTGATTAAATTTTTGTCCTTTTGGACTCAACTAATCTATTTAATTTTACTCTATTTTTCTAAATTGGTGTGGTATTTTTCTTGGATTGTGTTTTTACTTTATTGCTGTTTGTGTGCTGCATAAATAATTTACACATTGCCTCTAAGTTAAGCCTGACTTTTGTGCCAAGCTACCAAGGCGTTAAGCACAGGGTAATTTGGTGAGTTTTGTGGTTCACTCTGACAGGGACTGTGAAGGTTGTTTGAGCAGGGGTCACTGTCCTTTAACCAACAAAACAATTTATCACAGTGAGGAAAGTAAATTAAAGTGGGTGGGCTACCCAGGAGAAGAAGCAGTGAGTCCTCCATGAGCTTTTTGAATCCCTGATCCATTCTTACTGCATCACCTAAAATCTCTTGGGTCATAGAATCCCTGACCCTGGGAAAGGTTTTTGGCAATAACAAGAACTGCTAGAGCTGGGGTGTGTGGTCCTTTGTTGTTAGTTCCTCTAAGGTTGCAGTGCAACTGTGTTGTTCAATTCAGAAATAAATCTCTGACGCACAGGTTCCTATTTTAATATTTTTTATTGCAGCATATGCCAATGAAAGTCACCATCAAGGCATATTCTTGGTGTAAAATGAAGGTTAACTTCAGTGTATATTTCTAACAAGATCATGAAAGTTTTATAATAGTGAAATGTTTCAGTATTGGCATTGAGGGTGTATAATTTATTATTGATTTGTACAGAGGCAGTGGGTCTGAAATTTTATTAATGCACCCCTCACATTCAAGTAGACACATGGGGAGGAGGGATTGTGTTTTTAGGATTTGCGGCCTGATGATTCATTAGAGGTGCCTCTGGGGCCCTGGGTTCATTTAGGAGAGGGGTGGCTACCTGACCTGTGTGATTTTTTTTTAATGCACATTCCTTGTAGGTTGTGAGGCTCTGTAGCGGCATTTCCACTTGCCAGTCAGTATATTTTTGTTAATTTGTGCATAGTATTTAGTTGTATGTAATAAAGTACGTTTACTTTTTAAACGTGAAAGCACTGACTGGACAAGGAGTAACTATGACCCTCTTTACAACCCTGGTGGTTGGAGTAAAAGTACCGCCAACAGGCCGGCGGAAAAAAATTGAATTACGGCCATGGCGGTTACGGCCATGCCAAACCGCCACTCCTATACTCCGACCGCCAGGGTGGTAACGACCGCTGGGCTAGAGACTTCAGTCTCCAGCCCGGCGGTCGTCACTAGACCGTCGGCAGTATCAGGACCCCGCATACTGCGATGGATTTCGTGGGGTTTTGTACCACAATGAAATGCATGGTGGTAGGCACTATCAGTGCCAGGGAACACGCTCCCTGGCACTGATTGGGGTCTACCCCTGCCCCCTTCCCCTCCCATGAGTCCTCCCCAAACATCCATGACCACCCTACTACCCCCAAAGGTGGTAGGACCTCCTCCCCACCCCTGCCCCCCAGATACACACACACACCTCCCACACCCCTCTACACGCACACTCACACCACTCATACACATACACTCACACATACACGCACACATACATGCACACAGACATATTCATCACATTTCCCATACACACAATACACCCACCACATGCATACACTCACTCACACAACCCCTCTACACACTCACATGCACACCCCCATGCACGCACACAACACACAACACCTCCCCACCCGCTCCCCTAACCGACGATCACCTTACTGTTCCGGTGATCCTCCGGGAGGGAACGGGATCCATGGTGGCTGCTCCGCTGCCAGCACCCCGTCACCAGAACACCGCCATGCCGAATCATGGGTTGTGATTCGGTGAGCAGTGTTCTGATGATGTAGCGGTGGAGGTGGAGCAGCCTCCAATTCACCGCCGACCGCCAGTATGGCTGCTGGTGGCTCTCCGTCCGTAAAAGGGTGGAGGTCTGCTAGCAGTCATAATACAGTTGACGGGGGACAGCCTGCACTGGCGGTCTTCGGACCGGAGTAACCTCAGCGGTCTTGGCAAAAGACCGCCGAGGTCCAAATGAGGGCCTATGTGTTGTTTGTTAGTAGTGCTAAGGTCTGAGTTTCTAGCCTACAGCATCTCCCCTTAATAATCCCATGTCTGCCCTGTCTCTCTATCCTTTGAGTTCAGTGCTAAAAGGGGTACTTGGTGTCAAGTTTAGGGGTCCACAGTATCGTGTTCCCAGGGTATAGGAGGCGAAAGACCCTATTTGTTACTGTTAGAGGCCAGTGTCTTCTGACGGCCCTGGGACCCTCAAATCAGTATATCTCACAATATGTAAAATTTCAAAAATCTGTATCTCCTGTTCCACTTTTTGTTATTTTCGTATTATTTTGTTCATTCAACTTTCTTCTTTATGTTAAATTGTTTCGGGAAATGTATATATTGGTTTCAAGACTTTACTGTTTGCTTAGGTGCTGCTTAAACAACTTACATTCCTTTCCCTGAGGAAAAGCCTGTTAATTTGTGTGACAGCTAGCATGAATAACACCAGGTTTTCTGCTGGAAACTATCTTTACTTAAGACACTGGGGTATTAACTATATTGAAGGGAGTACCTTGCTCTCCACCCAGATAATAATCTTAGAAAACAGGTCTTAGAAAAAAGGAAAATGTGTCCAGAAGAGAACCAGAAGACCAGCTGCAAATGTACATTTTTTATGTCTGCCTCTGTTAATCGTTTCTTCTGTGTCTGGGATTGAAAAAAGCTCTGCAGATCTAAAACGTTGGCGTTGCTGCAAAGAAATCACACTAATCAGCTGAAAATTGCCATTTTGCTGTGGACCTGAACTGGAGGTGTGAGACTGCTTCCGTCAAATTGAGCCAGCAGCCTGGTACCCAGGAACCTCTGCCTGAATGTTCGAAGCCGCATAGAGCATTAGAAAAGAAATCACAAACATTTTATTAAAATTGGAACTTATAAATTCTTTATATTTTATGACTGGGATAACGTATTTACAAGGTAATTACCAACCAAGGGGCAACTTACCTGCTATTGTTTAGATGTTTTCGCTCAGAGCTTTTCACCACAGGGTTTGAGGCTAAAGTGAGAATAAAGAACATGGGTATCTGGCCACACTGAGTACTCCTTGGCTACGACAAGAACATTTTCTAAGAGGGTTTTGGAAATATGTTTTCTTGGCAATAGATAGATTTTGCTTTGGTTAAATGCTACAAAATTAGCTGGAGGTATCTAGCGGTTTTTGAAAATCAGGGTGCATGATTTGTCTCTTCATATACTTCGGGATAAGACAACCTGAGACAGTTTCAATGACACACACAACGGTTTCATGGCGATGGGATGTTACAAGGGATGGTGGCCAGTTCCTTATTAAACAGTGCAAAGTATTTCACAATACTCTTTCGTCCATTTATTCTTTCATAATAGGCCTGAAGTGGGCAGAATTGGATTGGATATTCAATTTAGTATCTTTTAATGTGGGGTTTTCTGCAACAAACATGACACACTTGTGCCCATAGTCCTATATTGTTTGATGAGTTACAGTGCTACTTTATGTAACTCGGTCAAGGTAATTCTGAATTAGTAACAATTTTAATTATTCCATTAGATACTTCAACTTAAGAAAATATAATCACAGAATTCTTTAAAAAGATTTGCCTGAAGCTTCTTAAGGATGCTGCTAGAGTGTGGTGGTTGGAACGTCAAGTATTGGGTATCCATTATTACAGTCCTCGGGCCCCGGTCTGGGATGCTCCCGGTACTCCCAAGCTTCTCTTAGATAAACTGGCTCTTGCAATAAAGGGAGTGACGAGGTGGGGACACATTTTGGAGAAGACCAAGTTGGTGTCCTGGTCAAGGCTTGTGGAGTTAACAGATCACAAGCTTTCAAAGTTCAAATATTTGCAGTTAGCGAGCTGGGCGGCCTCTCTCCAAGAGAAAGGGGGTGTGTATAATTACTGGGAAGATAAATTATCTTAGGTCTTGGTTCATAAAGAAATCTCTGTCTGGTATCAGGCCTTGCTTGATGCTTCAGACTCAGTGGCTTCTCTCCCCGAGAAGAAATGGGGAAGGGTTCTGCCAGCCTTAGATATAGTACACACTTGGGAATCCTCATGCTCTATGCTCTGGTCGGTAACTAGATCAGCCGCTTGGAAAAATAATCACTTGTTTACGATGCACAGGGTCTATTGGTCCCCCATCTACTCTAGGGAAGTCAGAAAGAAAGTGTCCACGTTGTGGTGAGCCTAATACGAATGATAGACATATGTTTTGGATCTGCCCTAACCTATGTGTCTTTTGGTCTTTGATTAATTGTTTTCTTAAACAGTTTATAAGTGTTGAGGTGGAAGTGACCCCCTCTTTAGTGTTTTTTGGGGTCTCTCCTGGTTCCCCATGCGACCAGAAGCTCTCCAGGCCGTATACGTGCATGTTGTTTCTTTTCATGCTGTTGGCTAGGAGACAAATATGTTTAAAGTGGATTATGCCCACACCCCGAATGTATTTGATTGGTTGTCATCCATAGATTATTTTTTCTGTTTAGAACGTATTGGCCGAATGGGTAATAGAGATGAATGCTGGGCCATCTGGGAAAAGTTTCAGCAAAATGGGAATACTCTCGGTATGTAGTCCAATGATTATTCCTTCTTCTCTCCGTCCTCCCCTCCAGGGCTTGTGCTGTGGCTAATTCCTACAGTTTTCTTTCTCTGGTCGCCCTGGAATGTACTGTGGGTCTGTCATGCCCATGAGCATTGGTCATGTCAGGGAGAGGGGAAAGAGCTGTGTCTTCTCACGTTTGACCCGTTTAAATTGGATCACTTTGCTGGATGCAGGTTGATGACCTTCAAGCAGAGAGGCGTGATTTCTTATGAGGACAAAAAAATATATATATATAATCACAGAATGGCCTAGTCACCATGTTGCCGCTTGACTGTAGGATTGAGAGTGCACAGTAGCATAATTTACGATATCTCGCCATACATACTTTTGTATGTTGATGGATACAGCAAGGGAATCAACAATATTAAGCAATTTAGGCCCATATTCAAGAAAAATGACTCACAACTGCTCTAGTGTAGTTGTGCATCAAAAAAAGTAACGCCGGCTGATGACATTCTTTTGTGCCATCCATGTGTCATATTTAGAAAACAACACACCATGGCACAAAGGAAAGGTTAATGTAAAAAATGATGCTAACCTTTGCGTCACGTCATAAGGAAAAATTACTCTAATGCTGCGAAAGTGGCGTCAGCATGATTAGTGGCACTTTTTTTTACGCTAATTGTGTTAGCAACATATTTGCAGCATAAGCATAAAAAAAGCCAGCAAACAACGGAAAAAAATAAAGAGAGACAAGATGGAGAATGCAGGCCAGGAGAGACCCCCGAGAGATCAAATCAGCCCAGTACAAGCCATGATGGAGCAGGAAAATCCTAGGAGAAGGAGAAAAGGAAGTGGAAGCGCTGCTTTAGTGAAGGGGAGAGTGACATCTTGGTCCGAAAGGTGAAGGAGCACCAACACTAGCTCTTTGCCACCTCCAAATTGCCATTAGCTAGGAAGGAGGCCATATGGCAGGCAATAGTAGATAAAGTCAAAAGAGTGGCAGAGGTGAAGAGGACTGTCATCGATTGTAAGTGCAGAACCAAAGAGAAACTGACCAGGAACCAAAAGGCAGCACTACAGACTGGAGGTGGAAGTCCAGGACCCTAGGAGGACATGGTTGAACTGGAGGAGATGGTGGCAGTAGTCATCCCAGAAGAGCTATTCACTGGATTAGCTGGAAAGGACAGCGCAGATTTCCAAGATTTACCACAAATGCATGGTAAGTTTCAGTGGGGGACAATCTGGAAATTAACAAATGGCATAAGGGGTAGGCATGTAGGACACACTGAATTCATGCAAAAGTGTTGCATCGGCACATATAGTGCCAGAATCAAAAGGCCCTATTGCCACCAAAGCGTCATTGTTAATGATGCTCTGGTGGCGCAGTGCAATCCGCTATATATTACAAGGTGGCGGTAAGCCACTTTTTGTGGCTTAACACCACCTTGTAAATATGGCCCCTTCACACGCAGCACTTTGCCTGGAAGGGGTGTGATATTGTGTTGCTGTGGGCATGCCACAACCACACCCTTTGCATTCTGACGTTGCCCCAGATTTATGAGTTCATGTAAAGATGAGACTGCACCAAATTCTAAGAGCACCATTAGCATTGTGCAACAAGGAGAAATGTTTTCATTCCTCCTTGTGTTTTTACTCGTCCTAAATCTGCTGCGTCCTGCAGCACACTTAGAAAGTGCAAATGGCCATAGAATATTGTTATTGACCAGGAAGGAGTCCCTTCTTGCACAAAAACAATCTCCCTGCAGCACAGTCATCCTTGTACAATGGCACAAGGATGTCTGCTTTGGTGCTCTGATGCAAAAATAGCGCCAGTGCAGGGGCCAACACAGGGGTGCGTGGAAGACTCTTTAAAACGATGCATCTTTGTACATTGAAATTGACAGAGTGTGGCACTGCCAAACGTGGCTCAGAAACCTGGGACATAATGGCCAAACAGGTCAGATGCGCAAACACCTGCCCCTCTATATGCACTAACCATTTCTCAACCATCCCAGCAATCCCTTCACTGTTGCCACTGATCCACCTGCCCATGTGTAACACTAAGTGGGTAACATGTAGTATGCATGTTACACAGGGTTCAACAAGAACGGCCACACACCTCCATGCACCATTTGGGACTGGGCACAAAGGTGAGCATATACAACATATGGGGCATGTCTGTGGTCATCATTTGTGCTGCTCTACAAGTAGCTTCCATTTCACCATGTAGCAAGGTTGCCTATGTTGTGGGAATGATTGGTGTTATGCACAAAGGGACACCTTCATGCGTAACAACAGCTACAAGTGGTATCAATGTCGCACTGGGGGCCCAATTTTACAAGCCCGTAATGCAACATTAGCATTATAGAAATTGTTGCCTATGTGGATACAAGCTGCCCATTCCCCTTGTGCTACATCAACAAAGTCACACAATGGATGCATTGATCCACTTTCTACATCCTTCCACTACTATATGCCTGTGACAGATATGATATATGCAAGGCAATATTCCTTAGGCAGGGAGGTGTTCTGCTTCAGATTGAGAGGGAATGCCAACTTCTGCCCAAGCCAGGTCTGGATATGAATTTTCAAATCTGAGTAGATTCTCCTCCTTCCGTGCTCTCACCAGTTAACCAGTCGCTGTCCAAATCTTCCTCCTCTTTCCCTTGTGAAGAAACATTTTTTTTTCCTTTTCTTTTCCATCCTCCTGTGTCAGTAGCGGGCCCTGATTCACTCATTTAGTATCCTGCTTGTTTACCTTTCTACTGCCCTCTTTTCGGTCCAGTCCTCTCTTGCGGTACATTTTCCACAAGCTTTTAGTATCTGTTCCATCAATCTGCTCCTTGCTGACACAATCCTTCAGTAATGCCGTCAACATGTCTGTCCTAGATGCTCTCTCTTGTTTATTCCAGTTTCCAAGCTCTCCTAGCTTGCAGACTGCATCCAACACATCTTTCAATGCCTGCCATGTCTGATTAATTAGGAGAGTCATGATTACTTGCTTGTAGGCTGGAGGAGCAAGGCAAATGATTTTATTTTGTACTGATACAGAGAGCGGTCCGTCCAACAAACGGTAAGCATCACTCAGGGAAATAGCAGTTTTCATTCCCTGCACCTTAAATCTCTGCACTGCATCTCTTAAGATATACCAGGGTTTGCCATTTGGTGGGCAATCCGATTCTGTAGGATACTTATGATTGCACCCCACAACTGCTAACTGAAGTAGGGTGATCTGTTGGTGGTCCTGATAACTCCTAAACTGCTCCTGTATTATTGGGTCAGTGCTAAGAAAACAAAACTTAGGAGTACCTCCTATATCTAACATTATTTCAGAGGCTCCTGTGTCAAATAATCGCAGCATCCATGTGAGTAATGTTTTCCCAGCTTTCTGCTCGAATCTACCAATACCATTAATTTCTTGCTGGGTGTAATCTTTTAGAGATTGCATTTCAATTCCTGTCGGATTCTGTGGAGTGCCTTGTATTTTTTGTCTAAATATTGGCTGCGCAAAAACCATTTTTGGCTTGCCCGGCTCAACCTGGCCCCCACCTTTTTTAACCTCTTCATCACTGAAATTTGAAAAATCAGTACTCCCCCAAATATTCATATCCCATTTGTTGGGATTCCAGTATAACCTGGCTTTAGCATTTGCTAAATGAACTTTCTTTTGATTGATTTAACCCCTTTGTTTCTGATACCTGTTTTGAGCAACTTTAATTGCTGCCTTTTCAGCCACTAACTGATAAGTATCGGCTTTATCTTACAATAGCATATTCTGGCAAGACAGCATGGTTAAGATGTTTTTAGTTTCAACATGCTGCCTCTCTAATTGCTGGTTTTCATGTTCCAGCTGCTTACATTTTTCATTCATTTTTCTATAAGCAGACAGTGAAATCCACCCTCTTGTGTCTAAAACAGATAAATCACAGGCCCGTTCAAGAGGTACTTTTTGTAAACACATTAGTACATTTTTGCGTTGAGCTTAACAAAGACATTTATCCCAACATTCTGAAAGCCCTGAGCCACAAGACCACTCATTCGCAAGGCCATTATAAGGTTCTTTGATCCACCCTAGAATCTCACATGAAACTTGGGAAATGGCTTGTGAGGCTGCTTTTGACTTCTTGCCAAACATTTTTTACTTTGAAATCTTACACTTTCCCCCTTCGTACTGCTTGACTACACCAATTTGTTCTGCTTCAGACTGAGAGGGAACACAGTGAAAGGAATGCAAATAATGCAGCACTCTCAGTCTGAGTAATGAATTTGTCAAAGGCACTTCCCAAGTTTCATACATGGAAAGAATAATGTGAGCTTATATTTCAAATGCAGTAACACATGCAATTCTAAAAATAAGCACAGCCGTAGAATAATAATGATCACAGAAACAAAGAAGTTGCAATACCTCAACAATAGATATGTACATATATAAAGACTAAGTATTCATGCACGCACAACGCAAAGCTAAATATAAGAATAAAAAATGCATCACCATGGGGCTTGACACCAACAACATCCCTTTGTCTGCCAACTTCAGGTCCCGGAACCCAGACAACCGAAAAGAGAGAGTGTCCGCAATGGGATTATTTTCTGAGCAAGGCATCTCTTCTCAGATGAGCTCTTTCTTCCCAGCTTCCACTACCTCATATACTTTATACAACCTTAAGAGGAATATTCTAGAAACCCCCCTCCCATTGGGTAAGTTGTTGTTCAAATGCTGTCCATACCATGTCAATGTTGAAAGAGCACGTTTAGAGACTGCCCAAATCTTAAGGTGCACTTACAAGACCGAGCTGTTCCCTGCTTCACCATAACATTCTCAGCCTTGTACATCTTATCATTACTACTCCCCCATGTTATGTGCCCGTCCTTGGTGAGGAAGACCGAAAACACATTGCACAAGATGTGTGCGGAAAAATACCTGCAACATTAATGTGACAGTGTTTGCAGCTAAGTTAAGCACAAAATGGAGTCAGTGGTCAAGATGGAGCCGGTAGTTAAATACAGATAGCATTACAGGAGGGAAGAACTAATAGAGCTGTTAATCCATAAAGGATGCATTATGCTACCTAATAACCTCATGTGTGAGGTCTGCCAAAGAGAGATGACAAAGTGACGCAAGCATTGTAGGCAATGGACCTCCCTGTGTTTTGCGGCACCAGTGACATAATTTATGATGCCAATGCAGTACACCAATATAGTGACACAAATCATAAGAATGTCCACCATGATGACCAGTAATGTTAATAACATGCTCCCATGCTGTTGTTGGCTGGGGCAAGGGGCAGGCAAGGAAAATGGTGGTGTGGGATCAGTGTACCAGATACATTGAAAGTTTGCCTGATGTGTGATGCACAATGTAACACACAATAAACCACTACAATCTGCAGAATTACAAACTTTTCACACAACCACTTCTCACTCCCACACCATCCTGAATTCATGGACTACTCTTAACCAATTCCAGATGTGCTGATCTTTTCAAAGGCATCAGAACATGGGTGGGTCACACGTGTTGCATGGGAATATCACAAATATACACATGGAATGCCTACTACATGCAGTTTCAAGTGCGAGGGGGCATTTAGAAAATATGCCAGGATAAGGTATGCAAGGTGCCTCACCTTCGCATGTTAAGTATGACCTATCAGTATCCATCACTCAAGTAGAAGTCAATAAATTAATACGCTTAGGTAGAGCACTATGATGTCTGTGTCTGGATATACTGGCACATAATTACCCATTTATGAAGAAACACACAGTTCAACAGCTCATCTTGCTCTGCTGTGCAGCATCAATTCAAATGTGCAGGGAATGGATGTGTACTTGTCACAGAGAGTCAATGCATCCCTCTACTAACCTTGGTAATGCCTAAATATATGACTAAATATATGACGGACCTCACCAACATTGCCACACAACCTGCATGGTGTA
Organism: Pleurodeles waltl; assembly: GCF_031143425.1. NCBI lineage: Eukaryota > Metazoa > Chordata > Amphibia > Caudata > Salamandridae > Pleurodeles > Pleurodeles waltl. The sequence continues at coordinate 681,018,323 of NC_090449.1, read as the reverse complement.
GGGGTGTCGCTCTTGACGGTCCTAATGCACTTCTGCAGGAAGGAACACATCCTGCTAAAACTACTAACATGAATGCTGTCTGCCACTTACAATGTTTCACCATGGCTGCAATACGCATTAAAAGTAGTCCACAATAGGATTACTATTATGTCTGTCCCTAGTATCACAACTACAATGCCACCCCTAATGTCGTGTCCCAACATGATACATCTACACATCAACAAGCCTTAAAATGTATCAGGTCTGCCTCCACCCATATGTGTGTTGACAGAGTGATGGAAGTGGGTGGGCTTTCAACATGCATCCTCCTAGGCACTTAGGCCCAGATTAATGACAAAGTGGCACGTACAGCACCAAAAATAGCATTGCCTTGCTGCACCACTTTAGAAATGCAGGGATGCGCCGTACTTACAGGAATATGGCTAACCCCTTAATTTCCCCCTGTGCCAACACTGAATGAAGCTATATGTGCCAACGCAGGCATCCATGCACCACAGTGCAAGGGTGTCTGTGTTGAGGAGATAGATTGTGCATATGCATGACGGGACACCTTCATTTATAGAAAAAATTATTATGCAAGCCCCTCTGACACAGAAAACTGTGTTGGAGGGACCCATATTTGCGAGGAGGCGTAACACAACAAAAAGTGGAATCCCACCTCCTTGTAAATATGGATTAGTGAAAAGCGCCACTGGAGCATTGCAAAAAGCGATACTCCAGTGGTGATAGTGCCTTGTAAATCTGGCCCCTAGAGTCATGTGTCCTGCATCCTGAGCCACCCAACATAACAATGAACCTCCTGATGTGTCTGTGAGCAAACAGGAAGGTCTACCTTCCACCAAAACAACACTCAGTCCAGCAATGCAGCCATACTTGCAGCTATACAATAAGGAAACCTGAGATGCACAGATGTGTGTTGTCTTGCAGGAAGGGAGAAAATCCTGTTTGTTCACATACACATGATGTGGTTGAATCTCACAATGGGTGGTGTAGGAAGCTTGACACACCATTCAAAGTGTCTAGGAGGATGCTTGATGACAGCTCACTCACTACCATCAATCCAACCACACATGTAGGGTGGCAGATGAGTCAGTTACTAACTCAAATACCTGTCGGAAAAGTTTCCAAGTTTTTCTGTACATCTCCAGTTGTGCTGTGAGCACGCATTCAGAACAACGCCCATGGCTTGTAAAGTAAACACAATCAAGTCAATGAAAGGGGTACATATGTTGAATACCATGATCAAACAAGCAAGATGGGTGTAACCACTGGGAAGTGTGGACTGGCAGAATGTGCAAATGGAGACTACACAAAAATTATGTTCAGGTGGCACAGTGTGCCATTAGGGGTCCACAAATGTGTGTCCTGATGTGGTGGTATGTACCATGTCACGGAGCCAACGGTAGCAAGTAAATGATGAGCCATGTCAACAGCCACTACAGTCAAATGTTGACCTCTCACTATCTCATTGCAGAGGATGATGTCTTACCTCTTGTGGACTTGCCTTTCCTGGATTTTACAGATGGTATGGATGATCAGCTGCCAACTGTCAATGCTGATACTTTCCAGGCAGGATGTTCTTGGTTCCTTCCAGACACCACCTCCAGTTGCAGGGAGGACACACAGCATTGCGAGGTCTCCACATGAACCACCCAACTACAAGCACACAGCAGTGACCGGTCCTGCCACTGCCCTGGTCTCTGAGGATTTAGACATTACCTTTTAGAGGACAGCAGTAGGAGTCCAGTGGGAGATGGCACAGCAGGTGCGGGTGGGGATGGAGACCATGGCGGGCAGCCTAGAGGGAGCACAGAGGTGCCTCATTCTGAATAAGGACAACTCTGCTGCCATCAGAGGCACCCAGTTCCTGCTTCGTGGACTCCAGAAGTCCCTGGCTGACATACCTGCTGTCATGACTCAGAGGCTTCACCAATTGCCTTCCCAAAATGCCAGCAGCATGATTGATACCAGTCTGGGGGCTATAGAAAATGACCTGGAGTCCATACAGTGGGATGTGCCCTCTCTCAGTGAAAACATGGCTGCCTACAACTGTGATGTAGCACCGGTGTTGTGAAATCAGCAGTTCCTCCTTGCTGCAGTGATGCCTTATGCATTCCCCCAAACCACAGCTGCCGGACCTTTGATTCTACATTTCTATCACCCGATGTGTGTGTGCCCCTCAACTTCAGAAACACTACCACCCATGGCACAGGAGGTACCACACACATCAGAGGATGAAGATGTGCAAGGAATAACAATTACACAGAACACCACCCTGTAGCTCCAGTCTGTGCCACATTTCGAGTATCTCTTCAGTTCTGTCCTTAAGATCATGCCAGTGGTGTGACAGCTAGCAATGTGCCCTCTTCACTTTAGCACTGTTGACTTATCATGTATGGACTGTCACTGTCTCAATCCCTTCCTGTTGTCAATTTGGACACCTCCTCATTAATGCATACCTCTCCTACACATGCCTCATTACATGTCCCTCCCCCTTTGACTCTGACTAAATATTCATCGGCTTGGGATCTCTCATGGGGTCAGTGAACAGTACATAGGACAAAACTTGTACATGTAAATAAATCACCATAGTCACGTGTCCTGCTTCAAAATGTACGCATTGTGTGAAGCTACATCAATGAGTACAGAACCAAATGACACATGTGACTTACTGTCAGACACAAAGACACACACTAGGACTCATGATAAAGGTGACCAATAGACGTGTGGACTACAACTAATTAACTGAAGCTTCAAAGCATGTATCAAACAGAAATCCATTCAAGTTGACATATGGGATACGTGGTTCAGAACACAAGTGACTGGATTGTTCCCTGATGATTGTACCTGTACAACAAATATGTGAGTAACAGAAGAGGTATATGTAGGACTGTGAGGGGCAGTGTGCCAGTATCCATTCCCTAAATAAGGTGGAGTTTAATGTGCTAAACTTTTCAAGAATGATTGTTACAGACCTTAACAATGACAATTGATGTTGCATTATTTACCTGTCAAAGAATTTGCATCCATACACAATACGAGTGTTAGAAACTGTGCTGAAAACTGTCTTGAGGAGCTGATGTCATACCGTTGCCAATGAGACAGCTCCTTGGTCATAGGGGAAACACATAGTCATACATGTAAATCAGTACTGAATGCATTCCCTAAGGCATTTCACTAACATGGCCAGTGCAGACATAGGAACACCCAGACAGTCAAACACCTCATTGTCTAACACTAACAGGTTTTATTGTTACTTAAAGACACAACATATTAAAAACCTAAACCATACACTAACCTACACTAAGCTAACCCATACTAACTTATCTTAACTTATCCCTGCAGCTTTCTATCCTAATCTAAACTGATCTTATACACGTAGCACCACACAATAAACATTGCCCCTCCACACCCCACAAAAGACAATAGATGATTGGGAGAATATGAACTAAAGCTCCACATAGATTAACTAAACCTATTGTCTAAACAAATATATATTTTTTTGTATTTGTTTTACTTAGCACCCCATATATAACCCCCGCCCAACCCCCCCAAAACAATAAAATACCAAAAACTCACCCACCCAACTATACTAACTATGTTCTACAACTAACAATCTATGCTACCTAACCTATAACTACCCACCTAAAACCCACTAAAACTATTTGCAATATCAAATAAGGGAAGGGAAGAAACTGGGAAGGTCACCATTTTCAAATTCATAGCTTTTTCATTCAGATTGTTCTTAATGTACTTAAGTAGTTAATAGTTGTGGGTATTTTCTCGTTCAAGCTTTGCCAACCTGGCTTTTACATCAGCCATGTCCCTTCTCATGTCAGGCTCAAAGGTGGAGGCTGTGGCAGCCGGTGGTGACTGTTGCTGGGTGTCAAAGTACCTTGATTCGATTTCCTCAGGAGCAGAAGATAAATCCTCAGTCCCAATCCAGGCTACTCGCAACAAAATATAATTTCCGTTTTGAGCACCCTGGAGGGGGAAAGGGCTATGGGATTTAGAGAGACTGCCTCAGAGATGGTGTTTCTTCTTATACTCAGTCTGCCATCCACTTCTTATTTTAACTGGCTACAGCACCTGCAAAATTACAATTCCTAGGAACACACTATTGTAACTACACCATTCATTTACATTTACTAATTATTAATTTCACTAACAATTATTTCACACTCTCTTACCCTGAGTTCCCTGAGGATTTTGCCACTCTCTTTCTCTATTACTGTTGGATGTTGAATAATAGAAATTCTTAGTAAACGATTTTCTTCGAATTCGTTCTCTGTTTTTTCTATGTGAAAATTAGCTTACTTCTCAACCTTCGTGCAGATACATATTTTGAGTTCATTTGACTGCACATTCTTAACCAATTTTGAATAGTTGCTATATATATATAAATATATATATATATATATATATATATATATATATATATATATATAGATAAAAGTCAAGTATGATAGTATAATGTGTGAAGTTTAAATTTCCTGTTGTCTGTTTTATATTTATCCTTTCTGTTATTAATAATCTGTATGCTTCTTTAAATTCATCGTTCACCAGTAAACCTTTCCCTCCAACACCTCTTGGCCATTTCACGGTAACCTGTTTGCACCTCCAAAATGTGGTGGAAACACTCGGTCCTCTTCTTGAATGCACGCTTCTGTGCTGGGGTCATTGTGGCTTCTAAAACATGAGGAGAAAATGACATCTAAAACAGCATTGGGTCAAGGAAGAACAGCCATGCAATGTGTACAGCACCTTCAGATGTCACATGTCATCCACCATACATACTACAACAATGTCAAGATCCAAATTAATACAAATCTGCCTACCAGGCATCTACGGTATCATGCTCATGTCACAGAGATAACAGCTATCTAATGTTGTACATTAGGGCCCAGATTTAAGTTGGACTAGAGCCTCTTTGTGCCACATTAGAGTCATCATTATTGTGAGGCTGATGTGGCACAACAAGGGCAAAATTCTAGTGTCATAGTGAAAAGTGGCACAATGGATGCATTGCCCCCTTTTGTCACCCCTTGCATTGCGTGATGCCTTGGCCAGGCATCATGTATGCAAGGTGGGTTTCACCCGGTGGTGGGGCCTGAAAATGGTGCTGGGTATTCTAAGATATTCCACAGCATCATTTATTTTTTTCGCCTTTTAACACCTGCTCGGGGCAGGTGTTAAAAAGGAGCACACCATTGGTTACAATATGCCCCTATATACTGTTGAGGGTTTACCTGGTACATCTCCTAAGTACCAGGTAAACACTCACCATGTACATCTCATTCACACGTAATGTGACCATGTTCGCTCACAATCATCATAATGAGTATATCATGTAGGTTAATGTGCGCCCGTCTTGCTTTCTACAATCCAAAGACATGTACCACATCCATCGGAAGAGCTGAAATCTCTCTATGTACTCAACTGTCTGTTGCCCATAAAAAAAGAACTCCTTGCACGGCTGGTGCCTCACTTTATTTCTGAAGAGTAGTCAAGCAATGGCGGTGCAAGTATCTCATTGATAAGCCCCTTAGAGATATCACACATGCATAGAAACTATACCATATCCAGAGTAAATTAGTGCAACGTGTGGCACACAGTGCAGCAACATGTGATGTGACAAATATTTTGGCAACATCCATCGACTTGTAAAAGCCAGCACCTTTGACACATATCTTGACTGACATCACTGTGTTTGTGGACATAATTACCTTTTCCTAATACCGACATCGCCATTTTAGCACACGTTGTCATCTGTGCCTCAATCAACTCATTCCACATCCTCAACATCAAATCAGGCATGATGTTGCTACCCAAGCATAGATGATGGTTTTTTAATTGTCACACATGCCATTTCCACATGGCAACGTACCCATCATCCCCTCTCACACACAACCCTGGATCTAGACATGTGACATACAAGGTGGCTCTTACTTGCTGCATCGGGGACTGGGAAACCTCTACAACAGAATACAGTGGAGGTCCTCCTGCAAGACATGACAAGAAAACATAGCTTTATGATTGATGAACAAATAAAAGCCTGAATAACTGTTACACATTCAACTTGTTTAGCTGAGTGAGCTAGTCAACTTAGGTGGTCATTCTGACCGCGGCGGGGGGCAGTCGCCGCCCGCCATGCGGTCACCGCCGAATGACCGCCCCGCGGTCAAAAGACCGCGGCGGCCATTCCAACTTTCCCGCTGGGCCGGCGGGCGACCGCCAAAAGGCCGCCCGCCGGCCCAGCGGGAAAGCCCCTGCAACGAGGAAGCCGGCTCCAAATGGAGCCGGCGGAGTTGCAGGGGTGCGACGGGTGCAGTGGCACCCGTCGCGATTTTCACTGTCTGCTAAGCAGACAGTGAAAATCTTTGTGGGGCCCTGTTAGGGGGCCCCACGACACCCGTTCCTGCCAACCTGGTTCTGGCGGTGAAAACCACCAGAAACAGGGTGGCCGGAAGGGGGTCGGAATCCCCATGGCGGCGCTGCAAGCAGCGCCACCATGGAGGATTCCCTGGGCCAGGGCAAAACCGGTGGGAAACCGCCAGTTCCCCTTTTCTGACCGCGGCTTTACCGCCGCGGTCAGAATAGCCCTGGAAGCACCGCCAGCCTGTTGGCGGTGCTTCCGTGGTCCCCGGCCCTCGCGGTCCACCCCCTTAGTGTTAGGAATGAACAACTGGCAACTATTACATGTCTGTCAGCAAGACAAAGGGCCAGATTTAAATGGCACTAGCTCTACCAGAGCCTCACTTTCAGTGAGGCTCTGGTAACGCTTTTCACTGACCCAAATGTACAAGGAGTTTTAAGCCACTTTTTGTGGCGTAATACCTCCATGTACATATAGGCCACTGTTAGAAATGAGTTCTCTAACTGGCAGAGGTATACACCCTTGTCTAAGTAGAGACACAATCCTAGTCAGGGTGAGTCACACACAATCCAAATTATCTTGTGCTCACCTGTAGGAGGCTGACCTTTTCTGAAACTTTTTAGAAAGTTTGTTAGAAAGAAAGTTAGACTGTTTAGGTTAACTGTGTATATTTCTAGGTATTTAGAATATGGTTTTCTTATGAAAAGCACCAATGACAAAGTGGTAAGGCAGTTACAAGTACTTATCCCACCGCTGCACCACCAATGTAGGAGGCTGGCCTGGTTTATAGTGGGTACCTGATGGTATTTACACCTTGTGCCAGGTCCAGTTATCCCTTATTAGTAGTTTAGTAGTGTTCTAGCAGCTTAGGCTGATAGAGGTAGCTATAGCAGAGAAGATTAGGCTGAACTAGGAGACATGCAAAGCTCCTACTATACCACTTATATCATATAGGTACTATATCATAAGAAAGCCAATACTCAGAGTTACTAAAAATAAAGGTACTTTAATTTAGTGACAATGTGCCAAAAATATCTCAGAGGATATACTCCCTTAAGAGGTAAGTAAAATACACAAAATATACACACAAACCAAAATCAGGTAAGTAAAACAGTCAGAAAGTAGAGCACACACTATAGAATACAATAGGATGCAATAGGCCCAGGGGCAACACAAACCATATACTTAGAAAGTGGAATGTGAACCACAAGTGGACCCCTATGCTAGTGTAGTGTGTAGAGGGTCACTGGGAGTGTAAGAAAACACTAAGGGTGTCCAAGATACCCCACCCCAAGGCCTTGGAAAGTAGGAGGAAAGAACTATTATTTCCCCAGAAACATATTACAGTCATGATAGAGGATTTTGCAAAGACCACAACAGACTGCAAAGCACTGAAGACGGACTCCTGGACATGAGGACCTGCAAAGGAAGGAGACCAAGGGGGTCATTCTGACCTTGGCGGACGGCGGAGGCCGTCCGCCAAGGTACCGCCGTCAGAACACCGCACCGCGGTCAAAAGACCGCAGCGGTGATTCTGAGATTTGCCCTGGGCTGGCGGGCGGCCGCCAAAAGACCGCTCGCCAGCCCAGGGCAAATCAACCTTCCCACTAGGATGCCGGCTCAGAATTGAGCCGGCGGAGTGGGAAGGTGCGACGGGTGCAGTTGCACCCGTCGCGTATTTCAGTGTCTGCTAGGCAGACACTGAAATACTTTGTGGGGCCCTCTTACTGGGGCCCCTGCCGTGCCCATGCCATTGGCATGGGCACAGCAGGGGCCCCCAGGGGCCCCGCGGCACCCCCTACTGCCATCCTGTTCCTGGTGGGAGAACCGCCATGAACAGGATGGCGGTAGGGGGTGTCAGAATCCCCATGGCGGCGGAGCGCGCTCCGCCGCCATGGAGGATTCTGACGGACAGCGGACACCGCCGGCTTTCCACTTCTGGCCGTGGCTGTACTGCCGCGGTCAGAATGCCCGGCGGAGCACCGCCGGCCTGTTGGCGGTGCTACCGCCAACCTCCGCCATGGCGGTAATTACCGCCGGGGTCAGAATGACCCCCCAAGTCCAAGAGTAGTGAAAGTGTCCAGTGGGGGCAGGAGCCCACTAACCCCCAGGTGAAGGTGCAAGATGGCTGCCTCTGGATGGAAGAAGCTGAAGATTCTGCAACAATGAATGGTGCTAGGAACTTCTCCTTCATGCAGAGGATGTCCTACGGAGTGCTAGAGGATGCAGAGTTGTTTCCTCTGCAAAATACCACAAACAAGCCTTGCCAGTTGCAAGAGTTGTGGTTGAAGAAAAAGGGTGCTGCCTGGGCCCAGGAAGGACCAGGATGTCACCACTTGGGAGAGGAGACAGAGGGGGCCCTCTGCAATGTAGAGAGCCCATGCACAAGAAGGTAGCACCCACAGAAGTACTTGAACATGGGTTCAAGAACTCTGAACATGGCAGTCATCTCAACACTGCAAAAGAGGGTCCCACAAAGCTGGCGATGAACTCAGGGAGCTGAGCATTACAGGGCAGGTTGCTGGGGACCTAGGCTTGGCCGTGTTTGAAGGATTTTATGGAAATGTGCACGGAAGCCTTTCTAGCTACAGTTCATGCGATGCACAGAATTACTGTCTGGAGAGGGGAGGCTAGGACTTACCTCCTCCAAATTAGGACAGTTGACCCACTGGACAGTCTGAGTCACTTGGGTCCACCACCTGTGTTCCAGGGGCAATGCTCGTTAAGATGAGAGGGGTCCCAGAGTACCGGTGATGATCAAGTTTGGTGCCTGCTGGAGCAGGGGAAAGACTCAGTCAACCCACAGGAGAGTTCTTCATGGCTTCCAGTGCAGGATGAAGGCAGGCAGCCCCGAAAGCATGCACCACCAGGAAACAGTCGAGAAAGCCGGCAGGATTAGGTGCTACAATGTCTCTGGTAGTCTTCTTTCTACTTTGTTGCAATTTTGCAGGCGTCCTGGAGCAGTCAACGGTCGATCCTTGGCAGAAGTCAAAGAGAGAAGTGCAGAGGAACTCTGGTGAATTCTTGCAACTCGTTATCTGAGGAAAAGCCAACAGGAGAGACCCTAAATAGCCCTCAGAGGAAGATAGGCCACCTAGTCAGGTAAGCACCTATCATGAGGGGTCTCTGACATCACCTGATGGCACTGGCCACTCAGAGACCTCCAGAGTGCCCTCACACCTCTGGATCCAAGATGGCAGAGGTCTGTGACACACTGGAGGAGCTCTGGGCACTACCCCTGGGGTTGTGGTGGACAGGGGAGTGGTCCCTCCCCTTTCCTTTGTCCAGTTGTGTGCCAGAGCAGGGACTGGTGGTTCCCTGAACCGGTGTAGACTGGCTTTTGCAAGGAGGGCACCATCTGTGCCCTTCAAAGCATTTCCAGAGGCTGGGCGGGGGGCTACCTCTCCCCAGCCTTTAACACCTATTTCCAAAGGGAGAGGGTGTAACACCCTCTCTCAGAGGAAATTCTTTGTTCTGCCATCCTGGGACTGGTCTGCCCAGACCCTAGGAGGGCAGAACCCTGTCTGTGGGGTGGCAGCATCAGAAGTTGCAGAGAAAACCCCTGAGAGCTGGTTTGGCAGTACCCGGTGTCCATAGTGGAGCCCCGGGGATGCATGCAATTGGCACCCCAATACCAGATTTGGCATGGGGGTACAATTCCATGATCTTAGACATGTTACATGGCCATATATAGAGTTACCATTGTGAAACTACATATAGGTATTAACCTATATGTAGTGCACGCGTGTAATGGTGTCCCCGCACTCACAAAGTCCGGGGAAATTGCCCTGAACTATGTGGGGGCACCTTTGCTAGTGCAAGGGTGCCCTCACACCTAGTAACTTTGCACCTAACCCTCATCAAGTGAAGGTTAGACATGTAGGTGACTTATAAGTTACTTAAGTACAGTGAAAATGGCTGTGAAGTAACATGTGCGTTATTTCACTCAGGCTGCAGTGGCAGTCCTGTGCAAGGGTTTGCTGCAGCCCATAGGGATCTCCGGGACCCCCAATATCCTGGGTACCTAGCTACCATATACTTGGGAATTATAAGGGTGTTCAAGTGTGCCAATTGAAATTGGTAAAAGTGGTCACTAGCCTATAGTGACAAATTTAAAGGCAGAGAGAGCATAATGCATGTTATCGCCCAATTTCTCTGCTTGATACTCTTGCAAAGATTGCTGGACGCATTGTTCTAAATAGGCTACGCGATTGGACGCAAGATAATAACATTCTTTCGGACTTGCAATATGGCTTTAGGGCTGGGATAGGGACCATGGAGCAGGCCCTGAACTTAGACATCATACTTGGTAAATACACGAGGGCCAAGGCTGGAGCCTTATACCATGTGTTTGTCGACCTGACTTCAGTATTTGACTGTGTGGTTCACAGCAAATTATGGCCCATCTTATTGGACATGGGAGTCGATACAACTATAGTTCATTTCATTAGGGAACTATACCCGGAGCTAATGCCAGGGTGCGTTATGGGCCTCAGGGGAAATGTACCTCAGCTTTTCCCATTGAGCGGGGGGTACGTCAAGGCTGTGCTCTAGCTCCCTTATTGTTTGCTTCATACACTAACTAACTAGAGGGGGTGTTATCTGACGTTTGCAGTGATCTCCCACAAGTTGGTTCTGGAAAGATCCCAGCACTCCTGTACGCGGATGATGCCATTCTGATGGCCCGCACTCCAGTAGCTTTGCAGCGGTTATTAACAACTTTTGATAATTATATGGAAGCTTTAGGCATTAGAATCAACCACTCTAAAACCTTCTCAATGACATGTGGTAGAAATTCCACAAAGAAACCCCAGATCACGTTAAAAAGGTGTGAAACTAGATGACACAGGAACCTTTTCATACTTAGGCACCATGTTTGATAATAAAGGGATATGGTCACAAGCCATAAAATCGAGGAAATTGTTATTTACAAAAACTATTATGGCTATAAAAAAAAAATCTAAAAAGGTTGGTAGAGCGACCCCTAAGGACATGATGACATTGTATAACGCAAAATTTGTTTCTATTGCATTGTATGGGGCAGGACTCTGGGGATATAGGAATTGTAATATCTTACAGTTAGCTGAAAACCATTTTCTTAAAGGCTATTTTAAGTGTTCCAAAATCTACGTCAACATTGGTATGTCATATAGAAATGGGGGTAACATACCTCACAGATTTAATTTGCCCTCAACCAATTTTATTATGGCATAAAGTATGGACTTCTGACTCTGCTAGGCTGAACAGGGCCATTATAGAAGACGCACTAGCATTAACTCACTCGCTGAAAATCCCATGGCTGAATTACATAAAGAATTTTGTCACAGAGTTGGGCCATTCTGAGCTATATTTTACTCCAGATAAAATGGAAACAATCTCTAGGAAAGACTTGAAAAACATTTGACTTACTCATTTGGCTGATCTGAGATGGGCTACTGAGGTAAAGAAACCTAGCGTAAGGAGGAACCTTATGTTGCAACAAATAGATGGCATGGAACCATATTTAAGAAATGTATTGAACCCAAGGCATCGGTTTGTCCTTACGCGTCTAAGATTAGAGATTTTTCTTCATCTTGTTAGCTTCATCTTATTACCGCCACTTTAACACCGACCGCCAGGGTTGTAATGAGGGCCTTAATTTCGACTTGCCTGTAGATATGTTTCTCAAAAGTTAAAACAGAAACTAACATTAAAAACACTTTTTTAAGCCTTTAAGATCTTTTTACGAGGGACCACCATGAAAAAATCGATTGCTGAAACAGGAGGTAGGTGTTTGGCTCAACATAGATTCAACCAGGTTCTCTGTGTTCTTGAGCAGAAAGACATTTAAAAACATCGAATTCGACCAATTGCTGATACTTGATGAAAGCCTCTGAGAAATGTACAGGGGTTTGTGATCAAACCAGTAAACCTGATTTATTTATTTTAAAACACCACCATGCTCAGGAGAAGAAAGATGACAAACCTGATCAAACTCTTCTCCAGTAGGCTAGATGAGGCTTGCCTGGGGATATTGCGGGCCCGGATCACAATCCTCATACAGGGCCAGTCTGGATGCTTTGGAAACTCAGCAGCTTCGACATCTGGGGGCATGTAAGTTATAGGCCATGCCAGTTCTCACATCATTACTAAACAGTGCAGAGTTGCTTTGGAAATATCTATTTACAGATGCAGCAGGAGCACAGACATTGAAAAGTGCACAAACGGGTGCCTATTACCTTGTTTACGACCCCACTCTGCACCCACCCCTTCTAATAGCCCTGGGCTAGAGGCAGGGCATAACAGAATCTGGGACTTAAAGCTTGTCCCTACAAATAGACATTGATAATGACTACGTAATACTTTCTATTCTCGTTATTCCGAGTTATACACTGTTACTCTGTCCAACAGGCAGGAAGTGCTTCATAATACATATCTACATTGTCATCTTCCCAAGTGTTACTCTGATGCACAATAAACGTACATATCACCTGTTTACATTTGTCAAAGAAAGACCAGAATTTGCTGAGATGGCAAATCATGAAGTGCCATGAAGTGATGCGCCTCCTTTAAGGTTTCTGAGGCAGCAACTGCTGCGTGCTAACTATCCCAGATACTAAAGGGGCCCTGAGATATAATGGTGATGCAGTAGTGGCAGCTAGCATCCTATTCGATTACAGCCGTTGCATAAATTGAGAATGGGGCTTGAAGTTTGAGAAATTACGTCCTTGTTCGAAGACAAAAAACAGACATACAAGTAGAAACAAATTCAGACATGAGTAGAAGGTGTAGCAAACCATTATACAGCTGCTGACGTTCATACAAACATCACCGCAGCAGTTTATTTTTAATAGGGTCAATCAGTAGTTTGAGCTGCCCATCCCAGAGCAGGAAATGGAGGGTCATCAGGGTCAGTGCCTGATTGTTTTCATGGTAGCACTGCTAGATTTTAGTGCAGATAAATGATACATCAAGATTATTTAAAAAAAAAAAGTAATTTCTTTCATCTTTTTGTCTGTCCTTGGCTCTCGGTTAATTCACCAACAAACCCCAACGTGCCAGAAAAACAGCAACAGTCTTCCTCTTGCGTGATACAATATAAAAAGTACTAGCTACTCCACTTATAAATAATATTCATAAAACAATCAAAATTCACAGAAAACAACGAATTACAGACACATAGAAAACTCTCACATTAAAAAAGTGCTTGTAAATTGTGATTGCTCTACTGTCGCGAAATGTGGTTTAAGTAAAAGACTATGGTTGATATCAAGGGAGTAGTTATCAATAGTGCAGCAGGTGCCGTGTTATAGGGGTGTGAAGGGCCTTCTTCACCAAATTGTGGCTGTATTTCAATGCCTAACATGGGACGTTACGAGGTGAGGACATTTCCCTGCACGCATTAGTGTCCTTGCCCCATCACTGGTTGGAATCTCGGCCAGAATGGGGTGCCAAAATGTGGGCCAGAATGGGGAACCAAAAGCAGCCCTGGCAAAAAATCTCAAATCAGCCCAGCTCCTTTCATCTCCTCATACACGCTCTCCTTTTCCATCTATCTATTCTCTATTCTCTCTTCTCTCTGTCTCATTCCTCTGATCCTGTCGCATAACACACAATGAACATGATGACGGGGCTCTGGGTTTTTCATATCATACAAATAGTCATTGGTCTTGGGCTAAATGAAGGCCTGGGGTGCCCCAAAACTGTTGGGGGGCTTCCTACGCCACAGGGGCTGCAGTGGCCTGTGTTACACCCTTGCTCAGATCGCTTTCTTTCTACCTTCCCACCTCTGTCCCTCTCTTTGTCTAATTCTTGAAGCCTTCCCTGCCTATTGCAATTAACACTGGGGAGCCTGGGAAAGAGACAGAGGCAGCAGGAGAGGTCCTGGGCTTTGAAAACCACCCTCTCCAAGGACTCCTGCCCGCTGGGGAAATTCCCTGTGGAATAAAAGGCCTTTCCGGCCCTGGTTGAAATATTAATTGACACTCTTTGGAGATTGTGATACTGCACGTCTTCGCAAGGTTCCAGGGAGCTGCAGCAGCCTTCTTATGTGGTGCTGACCCTGAGGACTCACAGCAGTTGCTGTCTGTTCTCATTCAATGACCTGAAAGTATTGCTCAGAGGTTGTGGCAACTCGAGAATTTCTTGCACGAGAATATAAGGCCTTCATCCAAATCCTAAATCACAAGATCCTTGACTATGGAGGGTTCTCTGTGCTTGGGTCTTTGTGTATCCACTGTAAGTGCTTGAAGATTTGATGATCATAACACTGGGTTGTGTTTGATTCCTTTGAGGTAGATTATTTCATTTCTCACTACTATGGAGATTTAATTATTTTGTGACAGTCAGTTCCCTGTGCAATTCTCTCACCTCATTTAACCGTAAACTACTGGCTGGTCACAAGGCTCTTGGAGTGCAGTCTACAGAGATGTGTTATGACTATCTTAGTCACAAAATGTGATGTATCCCTGGGTCCCTCAATGCATGTAACATAGGTGGTCACTGGGTCTTTATATCTGGTTTCATGTTACTTGTTACATTTCTCTGCTGAAACAAAAATTGAAAAAAGAGAAAAGTGAACAAAATAATGTACATTTTAAATCCAGAAGGTGAGCTGAATAACCATAATCACTATAAATCAAAGGTCTTCAAACTTTTTTGCTCCAAGCCCCCACTGAGCAAGATGTTTTGTTGTCGGGCCAATCCTTCAAAACTTCATGACTACGATTGGGGGAGCAGGAGAGATGGAGATGAGTACAGGGGTGAGGTTTATGAGGTCATTTCTGTGGTAATTGTGCCTGTAGCTCATATCCACACTAAATGTGAGACTTCTAAAACAACAAATATATCAAACAAATCTAGTAATTGACCCAAAAACTGCTCTCCATAACTAGGGTATTGTGAGCCCCTCACAATCCTGGGCCTCAATGCAATTGTTGCACTAATGATAACTGAGGCCTTGAGAAGCAGACAATAACCATTACCACTTTCACCCCTTTCCTCCCCTTGCCTGACCATCACTCCAATCTTGCAACAGGCTCTCTGAACCTTCCAAGAAAAAAGATCTACTACATTGTAGTCCCCTTCTTTCTGCAACGGTGTCCTAACGTGAAATAAGAAAATAAGCCCTCATGACCCTTTTTAAAGTGAGACAGTTACAATCGTAATGGAGTATGTCCCTCAAAGGCCCGGGCCCCAGTGGCGTTGCATCTGCTTCACTAATGATAGATACTGCTCTGCATGGTGGGCTGTCTCCTTTGCCATTCATTAAAACAGGACTCTCATTTGGGCACATAGCCTTCCTTGACATCTATCTGAAGCTAAACTAAGGTGTCTCCTCTGCTTCAGTTTTCCTCTGCCTTGAGCAATTGCTCCAAGGCCATACCCAACACTGGCATAGCAATTGTGCTTTGGGCCCTAATGCAAGCAAAGAAGGACAGTAAAAACTGCCATGATTGGTGTTTAGTTGGCTCCTCATACCACAGGGCACAGTGCCACTCTACCTGCAACACCTATGACAATTTCTGTCCGTTTGTGTTAATAAAAAAAACAAGGGTGACCTGAGTTCTAATGCTAGCAAGAATAATGGGCTACTACTTCACTTTTTGGCAGTAAGACAGACATAAGTGAGGTACACTGTTCACTTACATCCTTGGCCCCAGTACCTGTTGCACTAATGAAAGTGATGGCCATTAAAAGTGATGGCCCTTAAAAATAATGCCTCTATATATCGCCCCTTCCTAGGGGGCATTCTTCTGAGGAATTGTTTCTGTTTATTTGTAAAGGAAAACATGACTCTCCAGGTAGTAACCCCCTCTTCCTGACCATGGGGGTCATTACAAAATCGGCGGCAAAAGCGGCTTACCGCCGTGCAGAAGACCACCAACACACCGCCGCGGCCGTGGAATTCCGCCACAGCTATTATGACCCACATCTCGAAATCCGACAAAATTCAGACACCCACGCAAGTCCGCCACACCAAAGATCAGTGATAAACTGGCGAAAACAAAACCTCCACCGTCATGCCAACAGAAATACGCCCATGCTATCATGACCCACAAATCCACGCAGTGGTCTTTCAACCGCGGTATTCCATTGGCGGTACACACCGCTGCGCTCAAAATACACACACATCTCCAAAACACCACCACATTGGACAATTCGAAAGACACACACCTGAGACAAATACACACACCACTCCGACACACTCAATACTATATAATACACACACCCACATCACCCACAAACCCCTACGACAACAATTGAGAATGAAGCACAGAGAGAGACACCACCATCCACAAACTAGCAGCCACAGACACTCAACACCATCACCCACACAACTTCCACGCACAAAACACCACACACCACTACATATCACCACACTTATCACCACATACACCACCCCACACATCACCTACACCACCCCATGGCACGGCAAAGACACCCCAGGTTCTCGGAGCAGGAGCTCAGGGTCATGGTGGAGGAAATCGTATGGGTAGAGCCACAGCTATTTGGCTCACAAGTGCAGCACACCTCCATAGCTAGGAAGATGGAGCTATGGCGAAGAATAGTCGACAGGGTCAACGCAGTGTGACAGCACCCAAGAAATCGGGACGACATCAGGAAGAGGTGGAATGACCTACGGGGGAAGGTGCATTCTGTGGTCTCCAGACACATCATCGCGGTACAGCGGACTGGCGGCGGAACCCCACCTCCTACCCCACAACTAACAACATGGGAGGAGCAGGTCTTGACTATTCTGCATCCTGAGGGCCTCGCAGGAGTTGGTGGAGGAATGGACTCTGGTACGTCAAATCTTAACTATCATATCCCCCACCCTACCTGCATGCTATCACATACCCCCACCCTCGCCCCCACCCCTATCACTCCAACTCCTCACAAATGTACCAATATCACAAACCACCCATCCCAACATCAAGCCCTGCATGCAAAAACAAAGCATGGACACCCATCACTAAAGCATGCACACTGCACATACCCATAACACCCCCCTCAACCATCATCACACAAGCCCACACACAGGAATGCTAGCACTGGGGTACACAGTCACCCACCCATTGCACACCATGAAACACACAGATGCAATAATCATGCCTTTCCACCCCTGCAGGACCACTACCCAACATCACCAGACAGGAGGGTCCAGAAATCTCCACCCCACCCACAGAAGAGGCCCACAATGATCACAGCAGCTCTCTCCACCTGGATCTAGATGACCAGCCCGGACCATCGTGGGCCTCGGGACAGTCGGTTCCCCTCACACAGGCACAGCCCACCACAGACCTTCCCCCCTCTGGTAACACCAGCACAGCACCCGCCCACCGGGCCCATACCTCCATCCCCAGGACACGTCAATCAGCTGTGTGTACACCACTACAGGGAACCCAGGATAACCCACCACCCCAACAACAACAGGGACCTGGGGGCAGTGGTAGTGGGCACACGGTCCAGGGGACGGAGGCACAGGAACACAGGGGAACTGGGAGGGCTGCTGTGCGACAGGGGGAGGACAGGCCTAGGGAACCCACTCTCCACGAGGCCCTCTCCTCCATCATGGGAGTATACCACCACTCCTAGGAGACGATGGCAACGGTACTGGCCAAGTTTCAGAAGACCCAGCGCCTGCAGGAGGAACAGTATTTGGGCTTCAGGGAGGAACTCAGAACCATCAGCTCCGCCCTGGGCACCATCGTCGGGGTGCTGAAGGAGATACTGAACACCAGGAGGGACACTGTGGCACTCCAAGGGGCCCCTGACACTAGCCTGGACGATGAACTGCCCACCACCTCCGCCGGCGCTAGTGGACAGGAGGCACCACCACAGGACCACCACACCAGCACCCCCCCCTGCAGACGGAGAACCACCCCGCAAGCGGTCCCTGAGAACCAGGAACAAGACAGAGCACGATGCCAAGACCCCCGCCAAGAAATAAGACCACCCTGATTGTCATCCTACTGTCCCACTTTGTAACCCTGTCCATATTGGAACTGCCTCAACTCCACTTCCTATGCCTATATGGGCAATGCACCTGTGAGACTAATAGACTGGACTCTGCCATGGACATTCCTCCACCATCACCCCTCACCATTTTACAACCCCCCTCCAATATTTAGCACTGCAATAAACACCCTTGAAGCACAATACAATCTGAAGTCAGTCTGTGATTTTGAAAATGTGTATTAGCAATGACAGTGACAAAATGCATTCTCAAATGTAATGTCAACATACCTATGTCACACATCTCAAGTCCATGAGGAATCTAAGCAGATGACACACGTTGGAAACCACACCTGTGAAACCGTAATGGAAATGTACAACTCAGTTACCATATACTGGTTGAAATCGACAGACAGGATAGAGGATAGAAGTGTGAAAGTACTTGTAGTAGGCAGGAATGTATTCTCACCTGTGTGTCACTGGAAATATTGCTGGATAACTGAGTCCCTGGTGTCAATGTCTTCTTCCTCTGCTTCCTCCTCATCACTGTCCACAGGCTCCACAGCTGCCACAACACCGTCATCTGGACCATCCTCCTGCAGAAAAGGCACCTGTCGTCGCAAAGCCAAATTGTGAAGCATACAGCAGGCCACGATGATCTGGCACATCTTCCTTGGTGAGTAGAATAGGGTACCACCTGTCATATGGAGGCACCTGAACCTGGCCTTCAGGAGGCCGAAAGTGCGTTCGATCACCCTCCTAGTCCGCCCATGGGCCTCATTGTAGCGTTCCTCTGCCCTAGTCCTGGGATTCCTCACTGGGGTCAGTAGCCATGACAGGTTGGGGTAACCAGAGTCCCCTAATAGCCACACCCGGTGCCTCTGGATTTGACCCATCACATAAGGGATGCTGCTATTCCGCAGGATGTAGGCGTCATGCACTGAGCCAGGAAACATAGCATCTACCTGGGAGATGTACTGGTCTGCCAAACATACCATCTGTACATTCATCGAATTATAACTCTTCCGGTTCCTGTACACCTGTTCACTCCTGTGGGGGGGGGACCAGACCTACATGTGTCCCATGAATGGCACCTATGATGTTGGGGATATGTCCAAGGACATAGAAGTCACCTTTCACTGTAGGCAAATCCTCCACCTGAGGGAAAACAATGTAGCTCCGCATGTGTTTCAGCAGGGCAGACAACACTCTGGACAACACGTTTGAAAACATAGGCTGGGACATCCCTGATGCCATGGCCACAGTTGTTTGAAATGACCCACTTGCAAGGAAATGGAGCACTGGTAGCACCTGCACTTGAGGCGGGATTCCTGTGGGATGGCGGATTGCCGACATCAGGTCAGGCTCCAACTGGGTACACAGTTCCTGGATTGTGGCACGGTCAAACCTGTAGGTGATGATCAAATGTCGCTCCTCCATTGTCAACAGGTCCACCAGCGGTCGGTACACCAGAGGATTCTGCCATCTCCTCACATGTCCCAGCGGACGGTGCCTAGGAAGGACAACAGCGACCACAGAGTCAAACAACTCAGAGGTATGTACCCACAGTCTACAGAGAACACGAATCATAATCCAAAAAGTTGCCTGTATGTGTGTTGAGTCTAGGCCTAGGTATGTGTGACGCACTTAAAAATGAAGCCATGTGGGCCCCTGAAATGGCGGCTGCCTGACCTCTAAAGTGGGACAATGGGATGTGAGGTAACTGCGCTGGCGTTGTACACCGTCACAGTAGGCGGTCGAAGACCGCGGCGCAATGCTGCATTGGTTAACATTGGACCCTTTGGGTCCCAGGAGCCAATGCCGAAGTGCGCCGGCGGTAATGGTACGCACCGCCGTGGACGTCACCGCCGCGGACGTCACCGCCATTTTCTATCTGTTCAACCACTCGATATCTCTTTGACAGGAGAGGACCTACACTGCAAGTGCTGCTGTGACCTCAGTCTGGAAGAGACAATGGCTCGTGCGTCTGGGGAAAAGGCCCTGCCTTCACTGCATTGGAGTTGGAGAAGCTCGTGGACGGGGTCCTACCCCAGTACACGCTACTCTACGATCCTCCAGACCAACAGGTAAGTACACAGGGAGCACGTTGTATGGGCTATGCCTGAGTGGAGAGGGCTGGTTGTAAGAATGAAGGGGGCACAGTTCTGCGTGCATGAAGGACTGTGAATGCATGTGCCACATGGCAAGGGTAGGAATGTGGGCCACTCACTTTGACGGTGCAGTTGGTAATGACTTCTCTTCTTCCCCTGTACATTTCATTTAGGTCAGCGCCCACCAGAAGAAGGATATTTGGCATGCCATCGCCAAGGACGTCTGGACCCTGGGGGTCCACCACAGGCGGAGCACCCACTGCCGTAAAAGATGGGAGGACATTCGCCGCTGGAGCAAGAAGACGGCGGAGGCTCAGCTGGGGATGGCCTCCCAACGTGGGAGGGGTGCCGTCGCACCATGACCCCCCTAAAGTTCTGGATCCTGGCGGTGGCCTACCCTGAGTTGGATGGGCGCTTGAGGGCATCACAGCAGACACAAGGGGGTGAGTACAACATCATTTTGCGGACTTTGCGCGCAGTGAAGGTGTCTGGGTGGGGGAGGAGGGCTGTGGGTTTCCCTAGGCCAGGGCGAGTTCCGTAGGCTAAGCCCCTCCGTAATGCAGGCCATGTGCACTCCACCCCACCTCTGTAGAGTGCCAAGTACAGGTATACATGCCCCTGTGTCATCTATGTGTGCAGATGTCGACCATAGCCATGTAGGCCATATCCCAGGAACTGCATCTGTAGAGCCCAACAGCGCGGCGTAGTGCAGGGGGCTGCTGTGTCTGTATTGTCCGCCAACGGTAGCGGTAAGCCATGCACTCAACCTGTCTTTCTTCCGTCGTCCCCCCCCTTTTTGTGGTCTCCCTGTTCTTGTGTGCATCAGCATCATCAGGCGGAGGTACAGTGGCACCGGAGCACGAGGGAGATGCATCCCACATGGCCATGGAGGGCCACACCACGGACTCTGAATACGCCAGTGGGACGGAGGGTGATGGGAGCTTCACGGGGGTCACAGAATCTGCAACCAGCGACACGGACTCGTCCTCCGATGGGAGCTACCTTGTGGTGGTGGCAAAATCTGTGCCCCCCACTTCTACAGGTACAGCCGCCACCCCCCCTACCAGAATTGCCCTCCCAGCAGCCCCTCAGCCTTCGCCCGTGCCCGCTCACCCAGCAGGGTGGGCATCACCTTCGCCCTAGGCACCTCAGCCCCTTCACCTGTCACCTCTGCTGCCCTCAGTGAGGAGGCCATTGACCTCCTCAGGTCCCTCACTGTTGGGCAGTCTACCATTTTGAATGCCATCCAGGGTGCAGAAAGGGAATTGCAACACACAAATGCATTCCTGGAGGGCATTCATTCTGGTCAGGCTGCCCTTCATCGAACCCTGCAAACTCTGGCCTCAGCACTGATGGCAGCCATTGTCCCTGTGTCTAGCTTCCCCCCTCCAACTTCCTCCACCCAGACCCAATCCCCTGTACCCCAGCCTATCCCAAGCACACCATCAGACCAGCATGCACACACCTCACCACACAAGGGAAGCTCAGGCAAACATAAGCACCACACATCCCACAGGCACTCACGCAAGCATCACACACATACAGACACACCAACATCCACTGCCTCCACTGTGTCCCCCTCGTCGTCGTCTCCCTCCTCCCTCCCAGTCTCGTCTACACTCTCACCTGCATGCACTACCACTACAGCCACTAGGTCCCGCACCAGCACACCCACCACCACACCCCGCTCACCTGCACTCACCACCCCCACTACCATTTACACATCCCCTGTGTCCTCTCCCAGTGTGTCTTTGACGCCCCCTCCCAAAGTACACAAACGCAGGCACACACCCACCCAACATACATCCACCTCACGACAGCCTCCAGCGAATGCACCTGCACCCAAACCCACAAAAATGACACCTCCTACAACCACCTCCTCTTCCTCCACTCCCAAACACCCTCCAGCTACCCGTCCCAGTGTTCCTAAGAAACTTTTCCTGACCAAGCTTGACCTCTTTCCCACCCCCCCTCCAATTCATCGGTCCCGTACTAGCACCTCAGCCAAAAAATCTCCGGGACCAGTGGTGCCTGTTGTTACAGGTATGTGGAGTGCACCGGGCACCAGGGCAGCCAGTGTGACACGGAGCCACAGCACAGCTAGTCCCCCCCGTGAAGCACCAGAAGTTGGACAGTGCCGGGCGGGAGAGGGGGAAAACTCCAGCCAGCAAAGCCGCTCACAAGGGTCCCGGGGGGAGTGTTGACTCAGCTGTGACTCCTCCCAAGGTGGGGAAGGGGCAGAAGAAATCGCCAAAGTCTGGGAGGAGCAGCACGGCGGAGAAGACCGCCATCCTCCCCGCTGCCCAGGAGGCCACCGCCAGAGTCAGTTCCCAGGAGGGCAGCCCGATCGTCAGTGGCCAGGAGGCCACCGCCAGAGTCAGTGCCCAGGAGGGCAGCCCGATCGTCAGACAGTGGCCAGGAGGCCAGAGTCAGTGCCCAGGAGGGCAGCCCGATCGTCAGTGGCCAGGAGGCCACTGCCAGAGTCAGTGCCCAGGAGGGCAGCCCTATCGTCACTGGCCAGGAGGCCACCGCAAGAGTCAGTGCCCAGGAGGCACCCAGCAGCCACAGCCCAGCTGCCCAGGAGGGCCCCGGCAGCCACAGCCCAGCTGCCCTATGAAGGACCGCCAGCCCCAGCCCAGCTGGGCAATGAAGGACCGCCATGGCAAGCACCGCTGAACAGGGAAAGCACCGCTGAACAGGTCAGAAACTGCAAACTCAAGCACCGCTGAACACGGCAAAGACCACCAAGTCAAGCACCGCTGAACAGGGCAAGCACCGCTGAACAGGGCAAGCACTGCCAAGTGAAGCACCGCTGAACAGGGCAAGCACCGCTGAACAGGTCAGAAACTGCAAACTCAAGCACTGCTGAATAGGGCAAAGACTGCCATGGCAAGCTCCGCTGAACAGGGCAAGCACCACTGAACAGGGCAAGCACCTCCAAGTCAAGCACAGCTGAACAGGGCAAGCACCGCTGAACAGGTCAGAAACTGCAAACTCAAGCACCGCTGAACAGGGCAAAGACCGCCATGGCAAGCTCCGCTGAACAGGGCAAGCACCGCTGAACAGGGCAAGCACCGCCAAGTCAAGCACCGCTGAACAGGGCAAGCACCACTGAACAGGTCAGAAACTGCAAACTCAAGCACCGCTGAACAGGGCAAAGACCGCCAAGTCAAGCACAGCTGAACAGGGCAAGCACCGCTGAACAGGGCAAACACTGCCGAACAGGGCAAGGACCGCCAAGTCAAGCACCGCTGAACAGGGAAAGCACCACTGAACAGGGCAAGCACCGCCGAACAGGGCAAGGACCGCCAACTCAAGCACCGCTAGCCCATGAGCGGCAGGGGCAGTGACGCAACTGGGACCGTCACGGGGTGAGTGATGCACTCTGGGCACCAGTCCCCCTCCAGAACCAGTGGAGACATGCATCCACTCCGTCTGTCCTGCACAGGATGAAGCACTCTGGGCACCAGTCCCCCTCCAGAACCAGTGGAGACATGCATCCACTACCTCAGTCCTTGGCAGGATGAAGCACTCTGGGCACCAGTCCCCCTCCAGAACCAATGGAGACATGCATCCACTCCGTCTGTCCTGCACAGGATGAAGCACTCTGGGCACCAGTCCCCCTCCAGAACCAGTGGAGAGATACATCCACTACCTCAGTCCTTGGCAGGATGAAGCACTCTGGGCACCAGTCCCCCTCCAGAACCAGTGGAGACTCTTATCCACTTGAGAGACTGTGGCTTTGCACTCCCCATGATAAAGCAGTGGGCAAACCACCCACTTGAGAGATTTGAGAGACTGTGGCTTTTGCACTCCCCAGCATAAAGCAGTGGGCAAACAACCCACTGGAGAGACGTGAGAGAATGTGGCTTTGCACTCCCCAGGATGGTACAGTGGGCAAGCCACCCACTGTAGAGACTTGAGAGACTGTGGCTTTGCACTCCCCAGGATGGTACAGTGGGCAACCCACCCACTGTAGAGACTTGAGAGACTGTGGCTTTGCACTCCCCAGGATGGTACAGTGGGCAACCCACCCACTGTTGAGACTTGAGAGACTGTGGCTTTCACTCCCCAGGATGGTACAGTGGGCAACCCACCCACTGTAGAGACTTGAGAGACTGTGGCTTTACACTTCCCAGGATACATCAATGGGCATGGAGCCCCCTCGTGGATCTGGCGTGGTGCACTCATCCGGCTGAGGTGCCCCCCCTTCCCTTCCCCCTGAGGTGCCTGTTGTATTTGTATCTGATGCCCCAGCAGTGTTCTCTCCGTTTTGATCAGGTATCGTGTGTGGGCCTCGCCCATGCATTTTGGGCCCAGTGGTCCACGGACAATGACTTGTGCATTACCTGCACTACTAATCGTGGTGTATATTTTGTTTTATGTGTGTGTATATATATATATATATATATATATATATATATATATATATATAGATATTTGGTTACTGTATTTTGTTATATTACAATGGTTCCACTCATTTCCTTTGGTCTTTGCATTCTTCCGTGGGGGTTGGGGGTTGTTACTGTGATGTTTGGATATGCATTGGTGTGTGTGTTGTAGTGGGTGAGGGTCGGGGTGGGGGTGGAGGTGTTGTGTGTGTGTGTCCCTGTCTTTTGCCTCCCCCTCCCCTATGTCGTAGGTGCAGTACTCACCGTTGTCTTCGCCGCCGGCGTTGATGATCGTCGTATAGGAGCAGGAAGACTAGTGCAGGAAGAATATGGAGTTCCGGCTCCATGGTGCCCTCCTTCCTCGTGGAGTGTGTAGAGGTGAGCGTTTTCCCTTTGAAATGGCTGTTTCCGCCGTGTTTTTATCTGCGGTGAATCCGCCCCGGAAAAGGTGGCAGATTGGTAGGTTGTGATACTGTGGGCGGTACTTTGTCTCCCGCCTGTCTGTTGGCGGTGACCGCCACGCTGTTTGTCTGTACCGCCGTGGCGGTCGGAGTGTTAAAGTGGCTGTCTTTGTTGGCAGTTTCCGCCACGGTCATAATTCCCATTTTTTTTACCGACAGCCTGTTGGCGGTCTTACCGCCGCTTTAACACCGTCCGCCAGGGTTGTAATGACCCCCCATATCTTTGATGCTATCCATAAATTGTGCTCCTTTCTTGTGTCTCCTCTGCCACTTACTCTGCAGCCCCAGAGGTCCAGAGAATTAGGGCTATGTATCTGAATGCAACACTGCTTGGCTCCACCCTGACACTCCCTGGAGTCACTTTTTGAAAACAAAGCTGCCCTGACTGGTTAATGCTGACCTTGAGGTGCCATTGCCCATTAGCGAAAGAGGTGGTGGGGTGCAGAGAGCTAAAGAAGAGAAAGGCCTTCTCATCAGCGTTTAATTTAAGGAGTCTCTTAAAGTTTCATGGTTACAAAGATTTATTATTTTTAAGAGGTAATGTAAGGGTGTTATCAGATGAGTTATGGAGCAATTGAGACACTTACTAAAATGTTAGTACTAGAGACAGTCTAATTACTTATTGCTAAAATATATATTTTGAAAGCACTTGTTTTTTTTGCCATACACTACTTCAGGATGTGGCGTTTTGGCTAGAACAGCTGACTTAGGAACTGATGAACCAGGTACGAGTTCTGGTGTCCGCTCAACATACTGTGATCATGGGCAAATAACTTTGAGACTGATTTAGAGTTTAATGGACGGATTACTCAGTCACAAAGATGACGGATATCCCGTCCTCCGTATTATAATTCCCATAGGAAATAATGGGACCATGATATTGCGGTGGGCTATCCATCACGTCTGCCAACCTCTAAATCAAACATTGGGTTGAGTTTGTGCTACATAAAACTGAGTAATACTATTTTAAAATAATGACTTACATATCACAGTGCTTTCTGTCACAGGCTGGGATACCATGGCACTACTGTATAATTACTTAAGTCACTCTTCCACACTGCACCAGCAGGATTCAAGTCTGTGCCTTTCTGGTCTCACACACGGTGCGGTGATCGCAATAGTCAACCAAGGTTTCACACTTCACACTGATTAGTTTTATTTTGTAGTTTTATATACCGAAAAGGAGACCTGGAGGAATTGAAGTGCTTTACATGAACACCATTCTATTACACAAGGTTACATTCATTTTTAGGCACTGCAGACTAAGGGGCTGATTAAGATTTCGGCGGATAGGTTCCTCCATTGTGATGGATATGCCATTTTCTGAAATATAAATGCCTTTATCTCCTATGGAATTTACAGTTCAGCAGATGGGAAATCCATCACTTTTGTGATGGAGTAGCCGGTCCTCCGAAATCTAAATCAGGTAAGTGGTTTGCAAAGAATGATGTTGTTCAACTTGCATCAGCCACCTCTTTGACCCTGCCACCAAGCTCATAGACTCCGCCTCCATGGCACCCCATATCACAGTTTCAATACTTTTTTATGCACTGCAAGGACTCTTCCAGGTGATTTTCCTTTACACTTCTTTTCTGGGGCATTTGCTTGTTTGTGGGAAAAAATCTTGCATCTCCACAACTCGAAATTCAAATGAGATCTCTAACTTGTGTGTTTTTTAAATTATTTTGTATGTAATGCAAGTTTCAGCGTATTAAGACACGGCCAGTGACTATGCTGTGTGCTGTATGCTCTTAAAGAATTTGTAAAAGGTGATATATTTTGCTTTGTAACTGACTCTGCTTCAACAAGGCCAAAGGATTTAAAGCAATATCTTTAGCAAAATATGGTGTAGAATTTGTAGTCTACTTCTAAAACTGTTCTCACTTCATCTACCGTTTGCAGTTCATAACAAGTGTTTACAACCCACCACTTCTAAATTTCAGCAGCTGATATCGATGGTTGCAGTCATGGACTTCTATTTAAGGTAGACAGGGGCAGCACCAATTACCCCAATTTTGATATCATGCACCAACCACCTATAAGGTCCACACTATGAGAAGCACTAATCCTATCAAGAGTGTTATCTCTCTGAGGGGCACTTGGGATACCACTTGGGGCCATAGAGGTAGCCTGGAGTCTCCTGACCTGATAATTCCGGAACCAGACACCCCAGGCCAGAGGCAGTTCCTCAGTTCCTCAGTGGGAATGGAAAAGCGTCAATCCCCCCACACTGCTGTGCAGAAAGCGTCAAAAAGAAGATGGTAATAAAATGATGTTCTGACAGGAAACGGAATGCGAGGGTTTTGCGGGGCCAGTACGTCACTGCTGCCTATGATTGGCAGCAGTGAGGAGTGGCCATTTAAGTTTGAAGTGCACATGTTGGTATGGCCGGCGACCTTGATACAGCTCAACTGACATGCACAATTCAAACCTCTCCAACCCGGCCCTCTTGGACAGCTGAGTTGGGTTGGAGAGCACGTACAGGCCTACAGTGCCTTTTGGAGTGTTGAGCAGGCCCGCTCAAGCCAATCAAGATGCTTTACTCATGCTGCTTAACCGCATGAGAACAGCGCCTTGATTGGAAGCTGTGGGCTTTGTGCTCCAATGACATGCTGCAGAACAACGAGGACTTGCAGCAGAACATTGAGCGGCAATGTAAGGTAAGTGACTTTTTTATATTTATATTATTGTGTATATTATTGTATATAACGTGTACTTTTTGTGTATGTTTTTTACGCCCCTCCAATGTGATTTGCCACCAACCGCCACTGCACCAGGCTTTCTTTCACAGACTACAGAATCACACCGGTGAACCTGCAGCAGGCAGTGGGGTAGTGGCAGGAGCACAGCACGTCCCCTAAACCTTGCTGCATGACAGGCTGGTGAAACAACAACCCCTGCAGTCTGCTTTAACCCTGAGTGGCATGCCATGAACTCCGAACTCCATTCCCCGACGGCAACCAGTCCTCCTACTGACGTTCTTCCGCTTGCTCCAAGCAGTCGGGAAATGTCAACGGAGTTGTCCCTGGAGAACTAGCAGAAAAGCACCCATTATTCACAGATCAGGTCTGTTATTCCTCATTCTTAGGACAAAACATGGAATTGTTACATTTTGTTGATGAGAGCCTTCAGTATACCTGCATTAAAAATCCAGCAAACTCGTAATAAAGCCTAAGTAGTCGTGCAAAATATTGCCAATTCATTGCATCCACTCCAATATGAAAGTGCTATATTTCTCTTTAATGCAGTATAATAAACCCCTCAAAACCTTTTAAGCCTTAAACGTTTTCTTTGCGAAACCTTTGTCGAATGCAGAGAACAGATTTTACTTCTTGGCTTACAATAAATCTGAACTCATGCAGTTATCCCCCATAGATCACGACTGCTGTCAGGTTTTTATTGCTTATTTTAATTATAAACCTAATTGAATCCTCGTAGCGAATCCCATGATCGGGCTGGTTACTACAGGAATAATCATTAACAGACAGGAAATGCACACTACAGGTTTTCATCACTCAATGTTCTCTGGTCTGATGGAGGTGTAGCCCCAAAGAAAACAATACTGCATTTAAAAGATACAGTTTATAAACTGGAATACAGGTCTTTGATAACCATGAACAAATTAATAGGGATGGTACTAGAACCAGAGAGTATGTTTTGTGTTTCAACACGCCTTTACTTGTGGTTTTATCAGAGTGTGTAAAATTTGCGCAATTTCCGTTCGTGTACTTATATGAAATTTTAAGAAAATTATGTGAAATGCAAACCTGCGATTTAGCACTACATTTCAGCGAGAAATGCGTGTTTGCATCAAAATGAACACAAAGACACGTTTGGCACTAGCAAAAGTGCACAAAAAGCACAACGCCCATTGTTTCCTCTCCCTTGAACTATATTTTTACAGTAATTGGCAATGTAATTATGCGACTAGTGTAATAGCGTAATTTAAAGAATTTTGCATAGAAGACCTAATGCGAAATTCCCAAAATATTTTTTAGTCATTTTATGCATGCAGGCATTCTGACTTCCAAAACAATAGGATGACGTCCAAACTATTATGGATACATTTTGTGCAGGACTTTAGCAGGCAAATAGGTGATCTTCCAAACCTGAGGCTGCCCCACCAAATTCAACAGATTTTGGGAGATGTGACCAGAATGTAATTATATTGGGTGATCAAGGGAAAACACAGATGACATGATTACCTCTGCCGCACTTAGGACTGATGAGGTGCAGTACTGCTAGGTTTGGCTCTATACTCCTTTGTCATGTACATTGTGGAAACGCCAGGCGAGTTGTGATTGGGCGGAGAGGTATTTTACACTGTAATACTGCTGTGCCCAACTAATGATGTGAGTAAGAGATGTGGGTGAGTGAGACTGCATAAGGGGTAGTGTGAGTGAGGGAGATTATTCATAAAGTGTAAGGCGCTGTTCAAGGAGCCAAATTGCAGACAGGATTACTGAGTCCCGACTGTGTTGGTGGAGATTGTTTGCTCTGATGTCCTAGCAGCTGTACTACTATAAATCTGCCGACTGGGCAAAGTGATTCTCTTTCTGTACTTTTGAGGGTGAGCAGTCACAAACTTCTCAAAGAGACAGTGTGCGGGGGAAAAACTCAGAAATCAACACTCAATCAAAAGACATAATAAAGTAATGCCCATTCAAGTGCTTATCTTTTATGAAAAAAGAAAGTATTTCAATCTTACTGCAGAACTAAATACTACCCAATCCAATGGATACAATACATACGGTTGTAACATGCTGCATCCTAACAGTGAGGTGCTACACCCCCTCCTTCCTGGTAATTGTTCTCCTCCAACTGTGTCCTGCTTTTACCATCCCTAACCCTAACAAATTCAAGCAATACAGGTGCAGATAGCTCAAAAGTTCTCACTGATTTGATGTGCAACTCAGTTCCAGGTTCTCGTAGTTCTTTTTGCAACAAACACGTCAATTTTGTGAGGCACACCCTTCCTGTGTGTCTTAATCTCTCGTCCCCTGGTGCAGACTAAGCCTCATGATATACCTGTTGGCTGTTAGTGTCAGTCCGGACTGTACAGAGCCCACCCACATTGCATTGACTTTTCTTTAATGAGATGTGCAACAGCAGGCTCAAATGGAACTAGGTTTGCAGGATGGACTGGGGGAGGTGAGACATCATAGAAATATACAACTTTGTTAGCTGTGGTTAATCAGTCAGGATCTCAGTAGTGACTGTTGTCGGGCACTTGCGGCCTCTAGGCCAATCAGTGTTCTTCACTTTGGAAGTGGCACATCTTTTCTTCTCCTCGACAGTAGCAACAGCATCTGTCTCTTGAACACAAGGACATTTACTAGGTGTTACAGGATTACATGTTCTGGGATAATCTTGGTACAGCTCACTTGGGAGTTGTGCAGTGAGATGGGGGTGGGTTGTTAGCCTTCAAAGAATGGGTCACACTTGCTCACTCTTTTTGGTCGTTGCCTTTCTCAGTATATTCTCACACCACGAACACAATGAGCATCTCTTCTTCTGCTGGACCAGGCACAATTTCTCCCTGCCCTAGCAGGTGGACAGGCTTTAAGACTCTCCTGACAGACCTTCAGTAGCTCTAGCAGAATCTATCGACTTCAAGTAATGTTCTTTCGTTTATGGTAGACTGGCTGTCAGACAGACAGTAAGTAGCCCAGGTAGCACTGCTCTCTGAGTATTCTGTGGAGCACTCCTTTCCTTGGTCAAGAATAACTTAGGACAAACTGGGGTATTTCAGATCACACTTTTATATACAGCTGCCAGACAGGGGATGCAAATATACCATCTAAGGATTAAGAAACAGCTAATGTCGTTTTCTTTAAAAGGTGAATTTATAGGCTGCTCTCTGGATGCAGCCTTTGTACTATGCAATTTTACTCATAGCAGGTAGCAGTGTTGCTGGTTCCAAGATGGATTACCCACACAGTATAATGAAGTGTACATCCGTTGCACCTGGCTGTCATTAGCCTTCTTGACGCTGTAATCAGAGATAGACAAACAGGCAAGTCTGGTCTAGAAACTTCCTTCCCTTGAAAAGCAGACTCTGATGTCCCACCCTTTACCCTGTTGCATAGGTTCTCATTATCCTAATGAGACTACTGGATTCGGGCAGCAGAATCACCTGTACTGCGGGAGACTGAGTCTGATCCCGCACCATGTGACACCTGTTGGCCTGATCCGGGTTTGTTCCAGCTAACTAGCAGTGTCTCATCTCCACCCAAGAGCAGGTATGATAAGGGGAACCAGGCGCATGACATAAATGACTCCACAGGGGAATTGTGGTCACTCAGATCTCATCCGTTTTTCTCTGTTACATTAGTCTCACATATGCAAGGACAATCAGAGGCAGAGTAGAGTTCAATAAGGTTTTATTGAAGTAACTGCATCTTAGATAATAAAGCATGAATTGCAATAACTAGGACGATGAAGCACAACAGGATTAAAATGGTGACAAGGAGAGTAAAACACAAGACTAACGCTACCATATTGTCACTAGGGTTTGTATAGATAGTTCCTACCTAAGCTATGTTAGAGCACAGCATGTTAAGCTCTAATTCTGCCCTTCATGTTCCCCCTGGGAAGTCATCATCCCTCGTACCTGAGCATAGGGCCTGCTGTCTACATAAGCAGCCGTAGCGAAGCAATCAGCATACAGTCGTGATCATCTGGCTGGACTCTCCCTCTATCGTACATTGGTCAAAGTAGTGTTTTTATGATAAAACAGCTGATGTTCCCCACGTAAGAGTGTGTATGTTTCTGTGAACATTGGAGACAAAGCGTACCACTTTTGCCGGCAACCTATCTTACTCCAGCCTTGAGAAAAGCACAGAGTGAAAGAAATGTCTTGTTTAAGAACGCAGTGCTGAGCTAGGCTAACAGCTAGATAAGGAAAATGAAACAAGACTGCAAATGTGGCTATTGTTAAACTAATATAACAAAATTATAATAAAACATGTCTAGGTTAAAGTGCACAGCGGCATGCCTATTTTGCTAAAATAACGTGTATTAAGCTATAGCTAAGATGGCTAAACAACACCCCCCCTTGCCAGTTCAAAGATGGTTCAAAGCCTAATTATATGTATAAAAGCTACAAGAAATTCATCCTAAGGATATACATATGTGAGTGACAATAATGACAAGTTAAAAGTCACTTGAGCATGTATTAAAAAGGCAATTTAAAATGTTAATTGTGGCATCAAAAAAGCAGAATTTCAGAAGTCATTTTTAAAACTGCCAATTGAATCCGGGATAATTGAAAACAGGTAATCCTCCACTTTGGCCGGTGGTAATGTATGAAGTTCATCTTCAAGGAAAACCAAGGAGCATTCGTGTTCCAAAGCCTGACCTCCAGCCGAGGCAGGAGCATTCAGTGGTGTGCCCAACAGTGAGTTTAGAGCTGCATGATCCACAAAGGGCAACTCATAAACAGCTTCCAGTAGCAAACGCACCCTCAACAGGCATATCTGGTAATGAGCCCTCAGCGGGAACATTAACAGATCAAAGTCCAATGAATGCAAGCGCTGCCTAGAAAGACAAACTTTCAGTGCACATTCAAAAGGGCACAAGAGGCACCGAAACACGGGCTGCATACACTGCAAAACTGGTCTGAGTGACAGAGACCAGTCACACTTCAATTGTTCCAGAAGTGGTGCTCCAAAGTACTGCATCATGCGTTCATGACACAGCTGTGCTGGTGGAAGCGCTTTCAGTCCTCCTTCTTGTAAAGGGACAGCCATTGCGCAGAAAAAGTAGCAATTGCAAGACGCCACCTATTATAACCAAAGTTATCGGAAATCCCCCGAAAATAATGGAGAATATTGAGTAGATAGCTGAATGTAATAGGCCAAATATAGAGGAGAAGGTGTGAACAAAACCAGAGCTAACAGCCTTAAAGAAATTTGCGATTCCAGTAGTATTGGACGCGTTAAATACCAGTCCCACGAGTTCACCATAGTGTCTCAGAAAGTTAGTACTCAAAAGGGACTGAATCTCTGCGGATGACCTCGCAACCTGAAGCGCATACGTTTTGCATGCAGATATAAGCACCACATGTTTTTGAAACAATAAGGCCTTGAGTCTGCTCAACTTTTCAAAATTCACATTTGAAGTAGCAATATGGGGCCACATCTCAGCTACTTCCCTCTGTTGTGTGGGAGAAAAAAGTACATTCCCGTAGCCTGTAACAATTTTTAGAGACCAAAACGATGTAAACTATTCTGGCTCACATCCCACAACAGCTCTCGCTATTAAGGACCACATAGATGCCATTCGAGAGCACCTGGAATGCAGGTCTAATCAACACCACTGGGACTCCCTTCAGATAGCAAGCCAAGTTTGCTGCTGAAGCATTACACGCTCCATGCAAGGACAGCTGTTTACAAACCATCGAATGGCTGACAGAAGTCTTGCATTCACTACCGCTAAGAAAGACCTCTTTCATGCCACTGAGACATTTGTACGAGTAGGGTAGCTCCCACACCTCATTGATGTAACTATCTCCTAGCACTTCATATCTGCCCACTTGAATGTGTTTTAAACAGGATGTGAATTGAAGTGTTGAAATAGGAAGATTGATGACCCTGTGTATTAACCACTCAGCAGATGGTATTTCAGACACAGTAAAAGGCAACTTTTCTAATTTTTCAATATTTAACATGGCATAAGTCACTTCTTTTTTAGCCATTAGTTGTTGTTGTCGTGTTAAATTAAATGTAGAAAATATGTCCCTTGCGCTAAAATGTTGACAGGGAACGTGTCTAAATCAAAAAAGGCTGCACACAGTTCCATGTAGAATGTATCTCTGTAGAACAGGAAACCAAAAAAATATAAAATATTTAGAGCAAGAACCCTCACTCACCATACGGTGACATGCTTCATCATAGGGCTCAGCTCCTCGTCAGGCCGGCCTGCAATGCCTGACGGGCCCCACGAGGGGGCTCTTTGCCGGAGATCTTTTATAAGAGGAAGCCGGTCAATGAAAGTAGCAAAACTAGGATTGGTATGAAAAAACTGTTAAAAATGACTAGAGGTGAAACATAGTTTATTAGAATTCCTCATCTCTGTCATGATTAAAAACAAAAGAAGGGGGGAGAAAATAAAACAATGTTTAAACTCCCCAATAACTATTGTGAGGACATACCACTGAAATACTCAAATTAGAGTTTTAGTGGGAGTAGACACAAGATCCCCGTGCTACTACTAGACGTCGGTCAACATGTTTCTAGCTAATTAGTCAAAATAGATCAAGTGCGATTCATCAGGACCATGACACCTACCTAATCCTAAAATGAAATACAGCCCATATTAGGGGATCACTACTTAGTGGGAACCCTCCATGTACTAATAGATGGGAACGTGACCTGCCTTCAGTGTTTGTAGTGTCCAACCTAACAGCATAATGGATGTTAATTGACTTTGTCCATGATGTAAGGAGGACATGTCCCTCTCTACTATGTCTATTGCAGAAGAAACAATGCTATGTTAAGTTGTATATCTGGTCGGAAAGGGTATTGATCCCATTATCTACAACAGCTAATGCCTTCTGTAAGTTTTCTTGATCTATTTGCCTTAACCGGGCAGCAGCTTCTTGTTGAGAAAGCTTCCAAATTTCAATATAGACTCCATATAAGAAGAGCTTTCTGCATTGTTTTCTGAGTCCTAACAGGAAATCCTGTAAGTCTGTATTGTTAGACAGGAGACTGAAGTGTTCTTTAACAGCATTTAATGAGAAACTCTTCAACCATTGCTGGCATAGCTTCCCTACACTGTATGTCATCACTATACCCACGTGTTCAGATTACACATAGCGAGGGTCTGGCCTACTTGTTCTAAAACCCCAGTGGAGTTTACAAAACCTTTATGACACGCATTGGTATCTATTGGCCACAATAACCACCCACCAGGACATGAAAGTGAAGCATTAAACGTGCCATTTTGGACCCATTCATCGAGCTGATCTTCAGATGCATTTATGTACTTTTGGCATTTGTAAAATTTTGCAGGGGCAGGAGTACTGGGCGCATTAAATTCCTTAACTTTTGCTAAGCCTCAACAGTTTGTCTGTTGTACAGTTTCATTCATAAATATCATTTGAACAGATATCAGGCATGCTCTAAACAAAGCTTCCTTTCCCCTTATTTGCCAATTTTTTGTTCCATACACTTTTTAAGTCAATCGATTTCAACCAATATTCATAGCCTTCTATAGCTAACCGGGAAACAAAGGAATCTGAATAAATACATTTTGTATCAGTCAGTAACATATGTACATTTTCCATCAGTGGCAATTTGAAATAATATGGCTCAGCATTTTTAACATTGTGCTCAGAAAAATATGTACATTTTTCAGAATATGTTTCAGAACTCCCTTGGGGTGGAGTTGAACAATGTTCCCATTGTGTGTAATTGAAAATAGTCCGTGGGGTACTTGCTCTGTGAATGAAATGGTGGCCATAATAGTTATAACAGAACATATCTCCATAATTTTCTTTGGATTGATAAACATCCTCATTTTCAAATACAGTAAAATACTGCAATTCAGTCATCATAGAATCAACTGTTTTCACATCCCAGTCATCAGAAACAACTCTGGGTATTATTACATCATTCATAGAAAGTGTAAACACATATGGTATTTGAATGACCTCTGTCGGGCCATATATATCAAATGTGACTTTATCCCAAACAATCTCATCAGGAAATGGTATAGTGGAAATTTTGATGAAAGACTAGTGTCTGCGGACCTTCTAAGACGAAAAATGGGGTTTTAGGACCTCATCCACCAGTTCAACTGTTGATCGTTCAGGAAGGTAATGACCATGTATTAATAAAAATAAAGTAATAACAAAGCCAATCCAAAGGAGGAAAGCTAATATAAAGAAAGCCACAGATAATTCCATGGGAAAATAAAGTAATTTGTTTTGAGCCAAATTATCAGTTTACATGTTTTTGACGGTTCAGATACAGGAGAGGCAGACGAGTCCGAAAAGGTGTCAGTGATGTGGGCAAAGTATCCAGAAGCAGTTAGTGCAAAAACTGGAGACGTAGTTTGAAGAGGAGAACTAACAGTGGTCTCCTGCGGTGGTTCATAATAAATGGCTCCATCCGTTTGTGTACAAAATCAAATCAAATCGGTCAGCAATATCTCTATTACTTGTTGCAATAGATGTTAGTGGAACTATTGTAAGATCAATTTCCAACCTCCCCAAGCTCGGAGAGGTGTCAGCATTGCTTCTCAAAACTTGTAGAGAGAAATCTTGACCAGTAGTGAGAGGGATTCGGGAACTACTGGTTGTTCCCCTTGGTCTGCTGTGTAGGATCAGCCACATGGTGTAATCTGACATTCTCAATGGAGACAAAGCGGTCTCCTTTGGAACCAGACAGTAGTGTTAGAATAACAGCTCTGGTACCATGTATTCCCAGGACTGGTACCGATGCATGATAGGAAGGACCAAACTCCTTTTTCACAGCAACCTTTTCGCATACAAGATCCCCAACCTGTGGAATCCAGCTGGTGGATGTTATTGGTACATCCTTAATTCCTAAGGAGGCAGCACTGGCAGAAGTGTTGTCGTCACAGAACTTTTGTTCTTCCTGCAAGACAGTGACACATTCATTTATGTCAAAAGGTGTTTCTGCCACCTCCATGCCAGGACCCTCAAGATCTGGAACATACATTCGAGTTCCAAACAGGCATTCGTATGAAGTACGACTCCCAGGGTCCTTCTTGGCAGATTATTAAGTGCTCTCTGGACTCTATATAGGTGATTAAGCCAACTACGACCCGTACCTAATACTCTGGCTGTTAAGCATTGCTTTAAATCTCAGTTTCGTCACTCCACAACACTATTTCCCTCAGGATGAAATGGAGACGAGTAATGGAGTTGGACCCCTAACAAAGCCATGGTGTACCTGAATACCCTTAAGGTGAAAGCAGGGACCTGGTCTGAGTGGAAAACCGCAACTGCGTATGTGCCGATAAAGACTTGCAAATCTTTAATAAGGGTGTGAGCGTAAGCCGAGCATTGTGACCACACCCATAGAAATCTGGAGCAGGAGTCAACAGCGACTAAAATGTATTTGTATGCATTTGTCAGGTGTCAAGGGACTGCAGTGGTCCAAGTACACACATTGTAATGGTTTGTTTGAAATTAGGAGGGGTGTCTGTGGTAGGTGTTTGATGGTGGACTCCTTAATTTGTTGGCATATGTCACAACAAAGGGCATTCTGCTTGGTCTGTTTGTATAGACCTGGCTACCAATAACGAACCTGCAATAATGATATTTTAGCCGCCCACCAGCATGGGCAGAGGCAATTCCCTTATGTGCTGCTTTGATGAACTCTCGTCTTAGGTCTTTACTGGGAATCACTCTAAACTCCCATGCCTGGTATTTTTACTTCTCTGTCAAGGAAGCCTCCCATCCGGTAGAAACATTTAATGGAATATGCTTTAGGTAAAGGTTTGCCATCAGCTGAGACTTGCACGGCAGCCAGTATTTCATCATCCTGTTTCGTTCTAGAACGAGTTACTGCAGCAACAGAACTGTAGCTACTGCTGACTTGCCTGCTTCAACTGCCAGTGTATTTCCAGCAATGTGTATTCCAATGCGCTGGTGTCCAAGTGTATGCACAACATGGACATTTGGTAGTGTTTCCTTTAGATCCACTACTTTCCCCCACAGAAATCTGTGTTTGATGGGGTTACCTCTGGAATCTCTGAACCCATTCTGGTGCCAGTAATGCAGATATTAATTGAAGGACTAAACGCAATAGTATGAATCAAAGACAATCGGTGTTAGCTGTGCAGGATCTGTAAGTTCTAGTTCCAACACCAGAGCCTTTAGCTCTGCTTGCTGTGCAGTGCAATCCACTAGGGTTTGCTTGAAAGTATGTAGTGGGTAGAATTTACTACCTTCCATATAGCCACTTACGGCTGCGCAAGCAGTATTGATGCTTTGTGCCTTTTGCGGGTTGTGTTGAGCCATCAGTGTACATGACTCTTTGATATTGATCAAAAGGAAATGTATTTGCAGAACTGGTTATTCTAGTTCATATTGCAAAAATTCTTGAGTTTGTAACTTTGGGTCAAAGATATAGTCAACATCAGTGGCTGTCAGAGACATTTCCCATTGGATCCAACATGGATGTAATGCTTTAGTGTTTGGAACGCTGGCTTTGGTAATAGCCTCAAGGGGTGGAATTGGAGATACTACAATAATGTATTTCCCCTGGGCTAGTGGTCTTTCTTTAATGACAGCCATCGGAACAGCAGCGAGAATTTTGTCGGTGTGAGCAAAGCATTGTTCTGCTGCTGAATACAATTGTGATTTGTATGCAATTGGGGCTGTCTCACCTTCATTGAATGTTACATAGGTGAAACCAATGGCACCAGCAATTACTCTGATGACCAGATGTTTTTTATTGTACCTTGTGTGTGGGTGTTGTGCTGCAAGCATGTCTGCTTGTAAAGCTCTGAGAATGCATGTGTACGACTATCCATAATTTACTGGAAAAGTCAGGACGTATCAAATCATATAAGGGTTTGATGCGTGATGCATAATCTGGACTGTACTTTCTGCCAAAATTTAGAAAACCCAATAGTGATTGGAGTTTTGTGATGATATTTGGAGGTTGTAACTGTGTGCATTTTTCCAAAAATTGTGGCGCTAGGCTCTTTCCTTCATTTGATAATTCGTATCCCAGAAACAGGACACTAAGGAAAGCTGGTA
Organism: Pleurodeles waltl; assembly: GCF_031143425.1. Taxonomy (NCBI): domain Eukaryota; kingdom Metazoa; phylum Chordata; class Amphibia; order Caudata; family Salamandridae; genus Pleurodeles; species Pleurodeles waltl. The sequence continues at coordinate 680,979,306 of NC_090449.1, read as the reverse complement.
TTGTTTTTTTAAGTTTAATTTATAGCTGAATTTGGCAAATCCTACAACAATGTGGCCTACTCGTCTTAGATGATGCAGTAATTTATCATCCGTAAGATAGACATCATCTACATAGGACAATGCTTCAGGGTCAATGCGTGCAATATTGAGGTTACATGAGCAGTGAACAGTCCTGGACTGCTCTTGTACCCCTGTTGTAAACAACAGAATTTTCTGGGAGCCTAGTGCGCTGAAACATGTTAAGTCTCTACTCTCAGGTGCTATATTTTTGCAGAAGAAGCCATTGGAAATATCCAATGTTGTTTTGCATTTTGTGCGCACTATGTTGTCCATAGGTGCTGTGCTGTGAGAGGTTTGTATAGCATATGTGTGTGTATGACTGTTTAAGTGTCTGTAGTCTAAGACTATTCTGTACGAATGGTCTGTACCAGGAATAAAGGATTATTAATTGGTGAGACACAGGGTTCTATTATGCCCTGGTATTCTAGTTGTGTGTGGATTTCCCTAACGTGTGCTTTAGCATCATGTTCAATTGGGTACTGGGGTTGAGGTTGGGATTTATTTTTAATTGGAATTACATGGTAGGGGAAATCTTTATCCCACCCTACGTGGTTGCAATATAACACGGGTGCCTCTGTCAGTGCCCAATCACTGGCATAGGATTCTGCAAGGTCATCGGGAACAAGAGGTGAGAAAGAAGGTTTAATAACCCCTTCTCCGTATAGGCAAGTATGGGCAAATTCAGGTGGCCAGTCCTTTTCGGGCAGTAAAATATCATAAATGTTTACGACGCAGTCCCAAAAGATTGCGTCGATTGTGTGTTCAATGTCTCCTTCTAACTGTATCATTACTTTGTACATCTAGTCAGGCGAGGAGACACGCATGTCCGCTGTTTCAACTTGTAAAACGTCATCAGTTGCTTTCACCTCCAGATGGTCTTGAAGATTCCGGCGAACTTTTCTGACCTCTGCTGCACTGTCTAGCAGAGCTAGCACCCACGTCTTGTTCTTCAATAAAACCCCTTACTGAGTGGCATAACGAATCACAAATGCTGCAGCTTTTTTCTTTTTAAATTGGGTTTTGTGTTGGGGAAGTTTTTCTTCTTTTTTAACAGAAACTTCTGTAGAGCGTTGTGATTCCTGTCTCGGTTTCACGTACTCAGTTCTTCACTCTGACCGCCCACCTCTCTCACTGTGTTTTTGTGGTGAGTCCTGAAAGAAACAAGATTGGCATGTATCAGTATATTGATATCTGTCCATCATTTATATATTATCTCTATTTCTGAGAATATATCTATTCTGAGGAGTCTCCATATGCAGAGATTCTTCCTTTTCTTTTTTAGGTGTTTGTTGTTTTTTATCCCAGCGTTTTTTAGAACCCTCAGGCGCTTGCTTGGTAGAATCTTTATTAGATTTACCCTGAAACTGTGGTTTCATAGGTCTGGCCCCCAGATTATCTCAACCAATACTAAAGTAGGTCTCCACGATAATCTTTGGCAGCTCACGTTCTTGATCCTGTGGAGGAATGTCCCAGAGCCGCATACGCACTGATAGTGATTCTGCTTCCCCTTTAAGGTTCCCTGTATAACGGAAGATACTGTGGCAAAATTGCCCATAAGTTGCATCCTCATTTCCAGGGCCGGGGCAGCCCCGTATTCATCTTGAATTTGTTTTAACACTTCCGGAAGATTGACAAGTGTCGGTGTACCATGTGCAGTAGTATAGCGCGTGGCAAATACCGTGCCCTAAGTATTGTAGTTGTCTACTGTGGGAACCATCCCAAATGGCAAGCACATAGTTAATATTCTATGCTTATGATGAGGTACCTTATGGGGAAACTCTGCTTCCAGTGCATTTATTTTTTTAGCTAACCAAAACGGAATTTCTTCTGGTTTGGCGGGTACCTTAACCATGATAGAATATACAGTCACAGGATTAATGCCTGTCGTTTCTGAATGTTGTTGCACCAGGGCAGCACATGGCGGGTTTGTATTTAATGTTTGCATTACAAACTGTACTAATAATCCGTATACTGCCGTAAATTCAGTGTATAAGCGGCGAACCTCAGCTACCATCAAGATTTCTACATCAGGGTACGATGTATATGTGGCCAATAAAGGCCAGGTAGGACCATCATTGCTTAGAAGACCTAACCTGACATGTAGGGCTGTATGTGGTAGGGCGCCATCAAGACACTTATTATGGTCTTGATAAGATAGAGCTATTTCTAAATATGCATAGGCTCTATATTGTGCAGGTATGTTTGCAGGTGTATAGTGGTGAAATGTATCTGTGTTCCCATCAACTGCTGGAAATGTGACCCAAGAATAGAAAGTTTCTGTTCTGTATGCTGCTTGAGCTTCAACAACAAATGTAACTGGACCCCCTGGGCTGTGAGGCCACGTGCCAATAAATGTGCAGAAAGGAGTGGTCGTTTATTGACTGCAGTTGCTACCTGTTGCGGGTTAGCCATGGTGAATGGTAAATTTAGTTCAGAGATAGGCGCACCAAATGGGAATTATACTTTTAGAGTTAAATCTTACACAACCTACAGAGTTATTTAGGTACTCCCTACTTAGCTGAGGAGGAAATATCCTCAATACTACGGGCGTCTCAGTATTTAGTACTGAGGTATCTTTGCATGTGGTGAGACAGAGATCCTCGGTAGGACCTGAAAGTTAGAGCCTGACCAAACATTGGCGGCTACATGTTGTGAATGTTCTCATTATCCTAATGAGACTACTGGATTTGGGCGGCAGAATCACCTGTACTGCGGGAGACTGAGTCTGATCCCACACCATGTGACACCTGTCGGACTAATCCGGCTTTGTTCTGGCTAACTAGCAGTGTCTATTCTACACCCAAGAACAGGGATGATTAGGGCAACCGGCGCATGACATAAATGACTCCTCAGGGAAATTGTGGTCACTCAGATCTCATCCGTTTCTCCCAGTTACATTAGTCTCACATATGCAAGGACAATCAGAGACAGAGTAGAGTTCAATAAGGTTTTATTGAAGAAACTGCATCTTAGATAATAAAGCATGAATTGCAATAACTAGGACAATGAAGCACAACAGGATTAAAATGGTAACAAGGAGAGTAAAACACAAGAATAACGCTACCATATTGTCACTCAGGTTTGTATAGATGGTTCCTACCGAAGCTATGTTAGAGCACAGCATGTTAAGCTCTAATTCTACCCTTCAGGTCCCCCCTCGGAAGACATCATCCCTCATACCTCAGCAAGAGGCCTGCTGTCTACATAAGCAGCGGTAGCAAAGCAATCAGCAATGAGCATACAGTCGTGGTCATCTGGCTGGAATCTCCCTTTAACGTACATGGGTCAAAGTAGTGTGTTACAATAAAACAGCCGATGTTCCAAAAAAAGACCCCAAGTAACAGTGTGTATGTTTCTGCGAACATTGGAGACAAAGCGTAACACTTTTGCCAGCAACCTATCTTACTGCAGCCTTGAGTGAAATAAATGTCTTGTTTAAGAACACAGTGCTGACTTAAGCTAAGAACAGCTAGATACAGAAAATAAAACAAGACTGCAAATGTGGCTATTGTTAAAATAATATAACAAAGTTAAAATAAAACATATCTAGGTTAAAGTGAACAGCGGAAGGCCTAGTTTGCTAAAATAATGTGTATAAAGCTATAGCTAAGATGGCTATACAACAACCCCTTTCAGCCACCAAATGGCAGTGCTTAGAAAGAACTAACCAGCAGTACTTTGCTAACATAGCCCTCATGGAATTTTTAAAGATAGCCATGTTTCCATTCTCTATTCACCTTAGTGCCTGTGTTTCCACCCACAAGTCAGAGGAATGGAAGGACTTCCATTCTCTGTGGACTTTAATCTCACCCCAATCTTGTGCCATATGAAAGCAATGCCAACAAGAACTAAAACTCATGAAGGGCACAGAATCCTACTACCATACACGTCCTACACATGCACTACACTTAAACACTCAACATACACAGGAAACGTCAGTGCAGGGTTCTGTGTTTCACATAACAGTGGAACTTTACACAAGAAGGATCAACAGATTGTGCTCTCACTATCACATTGAAATGATCTAGTCACACTGTAAATTCACAAAACATTGCATGCTGCCGTCACCACTTTTATGAGCCATACCCAAGGCAAGGATGGTAGTCCATTATCTGATATAGGGGCACAGTTAGTGGGTGCTTCTGGGTCACAGGACAGATTTTGGACCTCGTATTGTGAGGGACAGGTCGAGGTCTCTGCGCAAATGGTAGATTAGCATGATGCCAGAGACAAAATAAAAGTCAAGATATCAGTTTCTTATGAAGTTGTTTACACAAGACAGACACATCTGCTTAACTTACAGGAGATAGTGCCATCCCAACAGACAGTCTCCCAGATCAGACTACACAGAACCTTACTTCACCAATTGAGAAGTCTGTTCATCGAGAAAACACTAACAGAAAATCTATTTGCATTCCCATGAGTCATTTAGGATGTGTTCTCCACTGTGTAATCTAGACCTTGTAATGAGAGAGGTAATCTCAGTAGCAGTTAGTGGTTCTCTCCGTTCATTGCCAAACGCCACTTGGGTGGTTTAAATCTGTCTGGACCAGCAAGTAAGGCTGCAACCTTCTTAAAGCACACACTATGGCAAAGCATGTTTTCCTAATGGCTGCCTAGTTTTGTTCTGTGGCAAGCAGTCTGCAGCTGATAAAGCCACATCATGGCTCACACCCTTGCCATCAAGCTGACTTAGGACCACTCCAGCTCCTTTATCTGAGGCATCAATCTATAAAATAAAGGGTGGACAATAGGTGCATTACATAAAGAGGTCTCAAAGGCCTTTTCACACTCCACAGTGAAAATCACTTTCATAGGCTGCTTTTTGGATATCAGTGCTGTCAAGGGGTGCACGTAATGTTCCATAGTTGACCACAAGGTCTCTTAAATAGCCAGTGAGTCATACTGAAGTTCTCAATTGAGTCTCAGTGGTAGGGACCTTTTACTCCACCACAGAAAGGTTCTTAGCATCCACAGGGTGGCTCTTCCAGTTGCTCACCTAATGTCCAGGGAAGGCTACAGAGGACTGCCCCATCTGTAATTCAGTTGAACTGATGATCAGGTTCACTCCTGTATCCTGACTAACACCTTTTCTATGTGCCCAAAGTGGTCCTCTCACAAATTACTAATGATGGCTGTGTTGTCAAGACATGCCATACAGAATTCTTCCTGCCCTGAAAGTACATGGCACACCTGGTGCTGATAAGTGACAGGAGATTTCTCAAGTTTAAAAGGTGTGAGCCTAATCTGGTACAATCCCTCAGTCAAAGGGAATGCAGTCTTCTCATTGGTGTGAGGTGCTAATGAGATTTGCCAACACCCATTAGCCAGATCACAGTTACTCGAGAAGCTAGTCCACTAGTTCATCAGCTCTAGGAATCGGGTGAACATTAGTTATGGGTCATTAAAGGCCAGTAACACACACAAAGCATTTGTCTGTTAATCTTTGTTTGGGAACTTATATCATTGGACTGGCCAAAGGACTAAAGGAACATTAAATAACCCCAGTCTAACTTCTTGGCAACTTATTTCTCCTGGACTCAGCCAGACTGTATGCCCCCAGAATATTAAGACAGTAATCTCAATGGCACAAAATATAGTGACCAGAATATAGAGACCACAATATCGAAAATAGGTAGAGATTCCCTATACCTAACTCCACATATACGTCTCTTTATGTTATAAATATATTTTTTCAAGGTGCATTGATGAGTGGTTAAAAAAAGTAAATCTATACTTCCTCTATTGACATTTACCTTTTTGTATGTTGCCTCTCAATATACCATCCTTGATATTCTGATAGCATGATATTCCTATGCTCAATATTCCATAGTACAATCCAGTCACATATTCTGTAGACCTTTATGGCTCCTGAGTACACCGTATTGGTGTGTGATATAATCATTAGAAAAGAATGCATGAGAGCTCAATTTAGAACGTTGGAGTTCACATGTACACACAGAGGAATAAAAACGTGTGATTTACAGCTCCGTGTGTGGCCTATTCATTTAGCGGGCACCAGGCTGGGGAAGACACTACAGCTGGTAACGAGATAAGGGCTAAGTAACCCGAAAAACAAAGTTCTTTACAGGAGAGGTTGCCATGGTTCAAACAAACTGCTCACTTGTGCTACGTATTCCTCGGTTGGAGTGTTGTGCCGACAGTTGGTGAATGCGGAGTCAAAGAGCAACTCCAGCTGGTGTGATGTGTGTGAATAGAAAAAAAGCTTCAAGGAAAAATGTCAACACATCGTTCATCAAGAAACTACAACCAAGATTCCATAAAAAGGTACCCTGCTGCCATGCAAAATAAAGATAAACAATAAATAGAGCGTTAATGGTGAAGGTGGATTCAACCAGGTTTACAAAGCTCAGTTAAAGACAGTTATCAGATATCAAAGAGTGCCCGCTTACAGAAGAAGCAAAAGGAAGCATACTGCTATTATTCTTACCTGAGTCTTGACAAGTAGAGCATTACAACCTCAGCACTCGGTGAGAAGACCCAAGAAAAAGCACTCGGGTTGTACTTACTGATCTGTCCAATACATGAAGCGGCACACCATCAAAGCTGCCAGGGGGTGGCTCAGAACAACTACCTAGGTCTCCAGGAGTGACGGGGCTCCCATGGAGACCAAGAAGGTGGTCAAAACTCCAAAGGCTGTCTTGGATGACTCAGGAGCTGAAACATCATTGGACTTCTGTGATAATATTGGTCCCCAGGGATGGTCGATGGCATTTAACAGAGCTCCACTCTCGAAGACAGCTACTCCTATGAACAGTTACAATGCTGCAGCCTTCCTCAAACCATCACAACCAATCAACACTGCCAAAAAGCAAATTATTGACAATAGATGGACTGCATGGATTGAAACATTTGAAGAGTTCTTTGATGTACTTCAAGAGACTGATAACAGGAAGATTATCAAATATCTCACAACTCTTGCTGGTGATGGTGTAAAAGAAGTCATAAAGAAAATGCCCAGAACTGAAAAGTTACATACCATTAGATTAAGAATGTGTTGAGTCTCAAGTTCAATATAGTACTAAACGTGGACTATGAACAATATGTTTTCAGTCAAGCACATCAAAGAGTTGGCAAAACAGTCAATGAATTCATGGAAAGACTTGACACACTCATCAAACACTGTAAGGTCAATGAACCTAATGATGAAGAAGCCATTAGGCATAGAGTAATCAATGGATGCTTATCGGATTCATTCAGACAATGAATGCTGGGAGAAACTCAGCCTGGAGCGAGTGTTGATGGCTGCCAGAGCTGAGGAAAGTGCTGAGAGACAAGCTGCTGACATGAAGGTCAGAGGTGCCCAGAGTGAGTCAGTCATGAGAGTGAAAAGTAATTTGAAACAAAATTCTGGAATATACAATGTGATGTCTTTATTCAAAAGGAAGTTGTGTTTCGGATGTGGATTTATGTTTCCACATGAAGGAAAGTGTCCCACCGTTGGTCGATTATGAAAAGACTGTGGTAAAGAGGACCATTTTTTGGTGATGTGTAGAGCAGAGGGAAAAAACAAGTGTGTTATGGCGTGAATAAAAACAGCTGCCAGAATGTTCCAGAAGCAACGTTCAACACACTCCCATAAGGCCCAGCGGCAAAATCAGTTGAGGCAAATGGATATTAAACTAATTTGATCATGATCTAAATCATCATCAAACAGTTCTTTAGGCTCAATAATAAGTGAAATTGAAGATCGTGATTGTGCAATGTCAATGCTTATCTCAGAAAAACATGCACATGTCGGACTGGTTGCCTGTGAGGAGAAAAGTCAGTCAAAGAAAGATCAACATGTCAAAACAATGACATCATACAAACACTGTCCAAAGATTACACTGAAAATAAATGGATATTTAATATCTTTCATCATCGATAGTGGTGGGTACTTTGATAAATACAATTCCTAAAGAAAAGTACAATGAATTGTCTCTGTTACCACAGCTCACACCGTCAAAGACCAAAGCATAAACTTGGGCTGCATCAACACTTACGAAGAGCAAAGGTTTGTTTATAAGAACAGTGAAACATAAGAAAATAAAACTCCAAGCATCAATCCATGTACTTCAAGATACAGCAACAAGTGCCTGTTTGCTCAGTTTGAAGAGTAAAGGTTTGTTTATGGCAACAGTGAAACATAAGAAAATAAAGCTCCAAGCACTAATCCATGCACTTCAAGGTACAGCAACAAGTGCCTGTTCATATGGGACTGATTTCAGTGAATTACAACACAAATGCTCATCACAAGATAGTAAGTCAATTCCCTTCATTGCTTCATAGTCTGTGAAAGTTAAAGTCTATAAAAGTAAAACTGCTTATTAATGAGGATGTCCGTCCTATTGACCAGTGAAATAGATGAGTTGCTTTTCATTTACAAGAAGCTGTTAAAAGAATTTGAGTCATTGCTCAAGCATGACATTATTGAACGCTCCACTGATCTAACACCATGGGTTTCTCCCATAGTAGTAATAACTAAATAGGACCATGAAGGAGCTGTTCACATATGGGGTGACATGTGTCAAACAAACAAAGCAATTGAACAAGAGTGACATCCAGGACTGCACATGGCACACATTTTTAAAAAATATATTTGTATTAACAATTTGCTGTTATACAAATACGGAATGATTGGGTGTGGCAGCTGGTGTTTCCCATGCAGCTCAGGGTGTTACATACTTTGGTCGAATATCACATACTTTCTTTTACCATTACATCAATTTTAATTGTTATGGTCTAATTCTGAAGCCTCGTGCATTTACTTGTGCGCCATATGAGAGCTATGCCATCGATCTGATTGCTGTACATCTAAAACAGTATTTAACTAAAATTAAACAGGTTAATGGTGCGATGGAACTTGTATGGGCAGGCGGTTCCATTGTCTTAAGTCAACCACTTCTCCGTTACCCTTTGGAGCAGGGTTGGCACTTTTCATGCTATCCGTCCCTTTTTAATCCCAAGACGATAACTCCCTCAAATAATGCCCGTTTCCCTCTAACCCCACTCGGTCATTTCTGTGATCTTGGGCCGTGTATCCCATATCTGTCTTCGCTTCCCTTCTAGTGTCTTCTAGGTTCCAAACCCTGGATTCATCCTTCCCTAACCCAGTAGTTGTGTCATTGCCGACCTCTATCTTTGTCCTTTATTTTTATTTTTATGTCGGTCCCTCTGTAGTTGTGTCCGTACCCCTCAGCATCCCCTCCCATTTAGTCAGTATCTCCTCCCATTCTGGAGCAATGTGGGTCTGGCGGAGTCCACACTCCTCCTCTCTCTTCAGTATTTGCAGTTCTGCTCTGGCCCACTTCTCTACTTCCTGTCTACATTCCGTCAATGATGGGCATCTGGGGGATTTCCACCCCAAGGTAATCAGTCTCCGGTATAAAACCAGAGCTGGGTCCAGAAAGCGACCCCTCACCTTCCCACGTGGGAGTTCCGTTCTAAGACCCAATAGGCACACATTGGGGGGTAGGGCCAAATCCCTTTCCAGCAGTCTAGAGAGGTCCGCCAACACATTGCCCCAGCCCTGTCGCAGGTCGAGGCAGATCCACACCATGTGGTCGAAGTCTGCGTTCACGTCACTGCACCTGGGGAATGCCCTGGGAACCCCCGTACATTAAGGATAAGCGGTGTGGGGTGAGGTACGTCCTGTGCGTGTAATTATATTGAGTATATCTCAGTCTTGTGTTTCTCGACACTTCCCTTGGGTACGCTAGCACTCTACTCCACTCTGAGTCTGTTATTTCATTGTCCAGGGATCTCTCCCACCTTTCCCGTAGGGATTACATTGGGTCAAGGGCTCCTTCCTGTTGGGCTCGATACAGTCTTGTGATGCGGTGCGCATCATCTCCCAATGTTAGAAGGAGGTGTAATATCTGATGGGTGGTAGGCTCTGCGTTCACTGTTTCCCAGTGTTTCCGTAGATCATGTGTTAACTTTTGGTACAGAAGGAATTGTCCCGGATGGATTCCCCTATCATTCACTAGATCAGTAAAGGGCCTCAACACCCTATGCCGGAATAAGTCACCTACCGTCTCTACTCCCGCCCTTTTCCAAATCCTGAGCCCTGTGCGCACCAAACCATCCTCCCTCAGATCTAGTATTAGGGCGGTCAGTGGCAAGGCCCGGGAATAAGGGGGTCCTACCGCCACTCCTCTTGCACACCTCTTCCAGCAAAACATGGCTACTTTCGTCATCGGACTGTCCATTTGGTGTGCCACCTTCTTATTAATCAACTGCGCTATGACTCGATACGTACCTCTATCTCCAACGGTAATCCATCTGTCCAGGTATCCCTTACCAGCGAACCAACTGCCGACCCATTGCAGCTGGCACGACAGGTAATAGGCCTCAAGATCTGGAACTCCCAGGCCTCCTGCTAAAGTTGGTCTACAAAGGGTTGGGAGTGCTGTACGTCCACGGCCGTCATCCCAGATAAGCTCCCTAAGTAGAGTTTTTAACTCTCGAAACCACGCTGAAGGAATCGATAATGGTAAATTAGCAAAATAATAGAGGAGGCGGGGTAGCATGATCATTTTAGATAAAGAAATTCTGGCCATGATGGATAATTTTAATGAGCGCCAGAAACCGACTGAGGCCCTCAGGGAGCGGAGTGCCCTTCCAATGTTTCCATCTCTCAGGTCCCCAGTCTCATGGTATATTTGTATACCCAAATACTTAAAAGTGCGTGGAGCCCAAACTATGTCCCCAGGGCAGGAGGAGGGTAACCCATAAGTTTGTGCTAGGGGAAAAACGAATGTCTTGCTTCTGTTGAGGCACAGACCTGAGAGTGCACCGAAATGGTCCAGCGTCAGCAAAGCCCAAGGTAGGCCCGACTCTCCATCATTGAGGTATATGAGTATGTCATCGGCATATAGTGAAATAATATGTTCTGATTGACCCCATTTTACTCCCTTGCCAGTGCCCTTGCTTCGCATTGCAACTGCCAGTGGCTCTATGGCCAGAGCAAATAGAAGCGGCGATAGCGGGCACCCTTGTCGCGTCCCTCGGTAGATAGGGTAAGTATCCAATATCATTCTGCCCGTCCTCACCCTCGCCAGCGGGGACATGTACAGTAAGTCCACCCATTTTATCCAGGCTTCTCCCATTCCCATCCGCCGCATCACTGTTCTCCGATAGTCCCATCTGACCAAATCGAAAGCTTTCTCAAAATCTACTGCAAGCAGCACTCCTGCCCTGGGCCTCTCTTCTTCGGGCATGTGTAAGATGGCAAACAAGCACCTCAAGTTCAAAGAGGTGCTGCTGTTCGGGACAAAGCCATTTTGATCGGTATGCACTAACCCGGTGATGTGCCGTAGGAGTCTATTGTCTAAGGCTTTACTGAAGATTCTAAAATCATTATTCAACATCGACAGAGGTCAGAAGTCTGTTACTGAGGCCTCTTTTGACTTCGTTTTGGGCAAAGGGACAACCAGTGCCTCCCTAAGCGAGTCCGGTAGCATTCCGCGTTGCAATGCCTCCGTATACATCTCCACCAACTGGGGGGCTAACAGTGTGGAATATTTTTTGTAAAAGTCCATGGGAAGTCTATCCGTCCCTGGGGTCCTACCGGGGGCCAGCTGTCCTATAGCCTCCTGTACCTCGTCAACCGTCAGCGGGCCTCCCAAACTATCCTGTTCCTCGAGTGCCAGCGTGGCCAGAGGGATTGGACGCAAAAAGTTGTCAAGGTCATCTGCTCTAAGCTCTCCCGGGGCCCGTAGAGCCTGGAGTAGTACTCTTTGAAGGCGTCATTTATGGGACCCGGCATACACTGACGCTCCCCCCCTTTATCATAGACACTCGTAATGGGTCCACTGTCCCCTTCAGCCCTCACTAACCACGCCAGCATTCTACCTGAGCGGCCCTCCTCAGCCTGGAGTGATGCCAGATATTTCCGAAGGCTGTGACAGTGGAGCTGCTCTTCCACCTGGGCATATGACTTCCGTGCCTGGACATATCTTTCCTGTACTGCGTCCCCGTTCTCCCCACCTCATTCCCCTTTGTGTATTATCCTCTCCAAACTATTCAGTTTGCGTTCTAGGGTGCGTTTCACTCCGACTGTTTGACCTAGACAAAAACCTCTAGTTGTCACCTTGAGAGCCTCCCATTCCAAGGATCTTGAAGAGGCTGATCCTTTATTGGTTTTAATATGGTCTGAGAGGTGTAGGCGAAGGGATTCTTTGTATGCTTGGTCCTCTAACGAGCCGGGGGTCAGTCTCCATGTCTGGACAGGTGGCCTATCCATTGTCGCCTTCCAGGTAACCAGTAGGGGGTTATGGTCTGATAATGTGCGAGCAAGGTATTCTGTGCGGGTCATTCCCTTTGCGAGATCTGCTGTACACACCACCCTATCTATTCTGGTATGTACTTGGTGTAGTCCCGAATAGAATGAATAATCCCTCTCAGTGGGGTGTTGTACCCGCCATACATCCACTAGGCCCCACGCATTCATCCATTCTCTCAATTTTCTCACCACTCTATGTGTCGCTGCCCCTGTAACCTGTGGAGAGGACCGGTCTAAGTCCACATCTAATATTCTGTTAAAGTCTCCCCCGATTACGATACCCCCAGTTTGTTGGCGTGTGAGATGACTCGAAAGTTGCATGATAAAGAGGACCTGATCTTGGTTGGGGGCATAGACACTGCCCAGGACAATTGGGGTTCCATGAAGCCTCCCCTCTGCTATCACAAACCTACCCTCATGGTCTATGTCCTTAGATATGACTTCAAAGGGAACCCCCGCTCGTATCCAAATCAAGGCGCCCCTCGCATACGCTGAATAGCCAGTGGCAAACCCCTGCCCTCTACATCTACGCCTCAATCTCTCCCCCTCTCTTCTGGTTAAGTGGGTCTCTTGTAGCATTGCCACTTGTACACCTCTTCTTTTAAAAAAGGACAGTATTCTGTGACGTTTGGATGGGGACCCCATACTGCGTACAATCCATGTTAGTATATTATATTCCGCCATGGGGTTGTCTTATTAGCATTCCAGGTTGCCCACCCCTGCCCCGGGTACAGTCTCTTCATGTTTCGGGGTGTATACATAAGTATTTCTCTCTGCCCATCGCATCTGCAAAAGTTGTAACTGTAAAACCCAACTCCCTATCCCTAGGGCGCCTCGCAAACAGTAGGATGCCCAATAACCAGTGCAACAGTGCAATATGTTCAACAAAGTATCTAAAGTTCTCACCAGTCTGATTGGTTGGACGAGAACTCGTGTGGGGGGGCATAGTCTGGAGGGGCCAAGTGTACATACAATTCACCTTGCCCTAGGGTTGTGGTCTCACATCTGTTACCCAAGTTCGTCTGATGTCTGGGGGGTCACCTTCGGAGCCCGCGGCGAGGATTCCGAACATCCTATTGAGGACCCGGCCGTGCCCTTTGAGTCCACTCCGGAGCCCCCCGGGGGGGATGCCTCTCTGCTCATGGATGCCACCGCCTCAAGGGCTGCTCGCTTTCCAAATTCTTTCTGTGTCTGCGTTGGTATCCCACGTGAGCGGTCCCTGTTCCTCCACCTCCCTGGGACTATGCACTTTCCAGTCTCTCTTGCGTTTACTTTTACACTCTGGGCCAACTGGCCCCCATGAGCTTCAAACCATTCCCAGGCCTCCTCAGGGTTCTGAAAAAACAAAGATTTACCCTTGTGCGTCACTCTCAAGCGAGCCGGGAAGAGGAGCGAATACTGTATCCCTTCCGCTCTGAGGGCCTTTTTGACTGCCATGTATGAGTTTCGCCTGACCTGGACCTCAAAGGTGAAATCTGGGAATAACGACACCTCTCCATTCGCAACTCTGAAGGGGCCCGTCTCCCTGGCCCTCTGGATTAGGGCATCCCTGTCTCTGTAATGCAGAACTCTAGCTATCACCGCTCTGGGTGGTCTGCCCGGGGCAAGGGGTCTCGAGGGCACTCGGTGTGCTCGGTTAAGCATAAAAAACAGAGTCAGGTTGTCTGCTGCTACAACCGTGCGCAACCAATTTTCCAAAAATGCTACCATATTCGTCCCTTCCGCTCCCTCCGGCAGGCCTACCACTCGGATATTGTTCCTTTGGTTCCTCCCTTCTGCGTCCTCAGCTCTCTGTTCCAGCCGCTTCACTCTGTCGTTGAGGTTCTCTACCGTTATTGTTGTGTCTCTTTGTTTGGGAGTGATATCCGCCAATGCGGCCTCCACCTCTTTAACTCAATCAGTTAGTTTTTGATGGTCTGCCCTCAGAAGCCCCACCTCTACAGCCACTTGATTGATGTTGTGCTGTAGTGTAGCTTTGGTGTCTTCGATTGCCCCTAGGATCTTGTCTAGGGTATCCTGCACTCTAGTCTGAGAAAAGTTCAGAGGTTCCCTCTCTTTAGGGTCAGTGTGTGTTGGGCGGTCCATAGCTTTGGTCTTGTGCCGGCTTTTGGATGACATCGGACTTGCAGTGCTTCACTTTGGTGTTAACGGGAGGTGAGCAGGACCATTATATTTCACTCATTCACGTAAGCTCAGAAGCTTATCTTAGACCAGTCAGTCACATCCAGCAGTCCAAATCAGCTCTTCCACTCAGTAGTGTCGTGGTTGTCTTAGAATGTTCCTCCTCTTTCACCTGGTTCTCTCACTCCTGGGGGCCCAGTTGACCCTTCTTATTGTCCCCTAAGCTCCACTTCCAGTGTTTCCTCTATCGGGCGCAGTACACCACCCAAGGCAGTAGCGGCTATTACAGGCCTTCCCATTTCCACCTTCACCTTAGTCCAAGAGCTCTCCATCCTTCCAGCTAAGTTTGGTAGGATTCACCCCCTCACTTCTTCTTCACGTCCTTATGGGGAGCTGGGCTCACTCCTGGTGCCTAAAGATCGTGCGCAGTGTGAGATCGCTCTGTCCACCCAGGTGTTTCACTTACTTTCGGTCCTCATTCCCCAGCGTCACTTCCCCGTTGTGGGTGCCAGGTCCGCACCGACACTGCCGGCAGACCACGCACTCCACCAAGCCCTCAGCGCTCACTGACGCTCTATCCAATGCACTGCAGCATGTTCTCTGTTAGGCCGGGGTGAGACTGCCCTTCAACGTCCTCTACAAGTCCCCTGGGGCTGTGCTCCATACCTTAGTCCTTGTTATCCAGCGTTACTTCCTCGTTGTGGGTGCCGGGCCTGTGCCAACACCACTGACGGCCCGCACACTCCATCGCGCCCTCAGCGCACACAGGCGCTTTATCCGATGCACTGCAGCGTGTTCTCTGCCAAGTCAGGGCGAGATCGCCCTTCAACGTCCTCCTCTGACAAGTGCCAGAGCCGCCGGCAGGATCGCGTCACCACGCAAGTCCCTGGCCTCGACAACGCCTGCAAACCCTGCGGTACTGGCTCCAGCGAGGTCCCCCACACTCCCCCTCGTTCCTCTAGACCCCAGGCACCTCCAGGTACCGACTCTCCAGGTCGATGGTCCCCGAAAGTGGGCTGTTTTCAAGGATTAATTGTAGGCCCCTCTGGAGCCACGTTCTCAAGCGTGCGCCATCTTGGCTGCTTGGCCACGCCCCCCCCAACTGCACATGGCACACATGATTATGTCATTAAATGGTGTCAAGATCTTTTCTCAACTTAATTTGAATATCTGTTATCATCAGTTAAAACTAGAAGAAAACGGAGACATATTACAACTTTTGTTACACATGTTGGTTTGTTTTGATCCAAGAGACTTATTTTTGGTGTGCCATTGGCTGCAGAACTTTTCCAAGACATCATACGAAGAATCATGTTGCCTGTTATTAATGCATTTACCTACAGCAATGATATATTGGTTTTTGGAGCTACATAGAAGGAGCATGATAAAGCCCTCGCACAAGTATGTCAATTACTCTGATGCAGTTTTGACTTTAAATGTTGACAAGTGTGAGTTCTGTAAAACAAAATTTAAATTCTTTGGCCCTATATTTTCTGATGGGGGGCATGATGCCTGACCCTGCAAAAGTACATGCTTTAACAAATACTGATCCCCACAAAAAGTTTTAATGGTATATTCTTTTCCTGGAATGACCAACTTTGGTTCACGAAACATAAAGAACTTTGCCACTGTCAGTGCTCCACTACACAAGTTAACCAAGACAAATGTTTTGTTTAAATGGTCAAGAGAATGTGAAAAGAGTTTCAAGAGAATCAGACATGCAATAGAAAATGCTACAAAAATGGTGTACTTTAATCGAAAGCTCCATACTAAGATTGTGGTTGATGCTAGTCCCACTGGCCTAGGAGCTATACTTGCACAGCATAGTGGACGCCCAAATGCAAGATGACATATTTTGGCCTATGCTAGTAGAAGTTTATCTCAAACAGAAAGTGCTTACTCTAAGCCTGAAAAGGAAAGTTTGGCTGTAGTATGGGCATGTGAACATTTCTATATATTCCTGTACGGAAAGCCTTTTACGTTGGCGACTGATCATCAAGCCTTCCTGACAATCTTCGGCAATCCAAAGGCGAAGATGCCTCCTCAAATTGAAATACGGAGATTGCAATTACCAGAGTACGAATATACAACTGTGCATCGACCGGGAAAGGATCAAAATCCTGCTGGCTGCTTTTTGGGAATGCCCATTCAAGGTCACAGCACTCCATCCCAAACACCTAAAGCCTACATCAATTTCATTGTCAAGTACACCAGTTGCTGTATCGTTAGCCCAGATTGTCACTTCTATGATTCATGATAGTGACATGCTAAAGTTAAAAGACATAATTGCACCTCAGCAGTGGAACAAACATGATCAATCGATCAGTAACAATGGAAAATATCAAAAGTACAAGAATGTCAAGAATGAATTATCTATAACTCAGGAAGGAGTTATTCTGGGAGGATCAAGGATCCTGATTCCAGATAGTCTACGACAAAAGGTGATAAAAGTGGCTCACAAATGACATCATGGTATTGTTGCTGCAAAGAGAGCTCTTTGAGGCCGAGCTTGGTTTCCATACTAAGATGAAAGAGTTAAAAAGGAACTCAAGGCCTGTCACATATGCAATTGCCTGTCAACCAAAGCCACTCAACATAAGGTTAACATTTCAGACCTCCCCAAACATGCCTGGGAGAAAGTAGCCATCAATTTCTTTGGTCCACTTGAAAATAATTGACATCATTTAATGGTGATAATAGATGATTATTCACATTTTCCATTGTTCGAAGATCTCTCATCCCCACCACATGAACAAGTAATTGAAAAACTTGATGGCATATTTGCAACATGGGGTTTCCCAGCCAATGTGAAATGGGACAATGGTTCACTGTTTAATAGCAAAGAATTTAAACAATTTCTGGAGCATCTGAACATAAAACATTCAAAGATCACATTCATGTGGCCACAGGCCAATGGACTTGTTCAACGTTTTATGGATACCCTAAAAAAAGCAGAGCAGCCTGCAACTCTTGAAAAGCTGAGTTTAAAAACAGTGCTGAACTCTACTCTATGAGCTTATTGTTCGAGACCCCACTCAACCACAGCTGAAAGTCCTGAGACCCTGATGTCGGGGAGAGCAATGGCAACTAACCCTTGTACGAATCAAGTTTTCATTAGTATGTATTTCTGATGAAAACTTGATTCATACAAGAGACATGGTTCAAAAACAGAAAATGAAAATGTATGCAGACAAGAGGCCACATTTGAAAGACCTCTTAGTCGCAAAAGCAGTTTTGGCGATCGCTTGACAGCTACAGAAAAGGAACTCTGATGCTTTTTACAATGCTGAACCTTTTCAATTAGTGTCTACCAAAAGACACATAATGACTGCCCAACAACATGGTAAGTCCCTTATCAGAGACTCTTTTCCCTTCAGGCCTGTGTTTCATTGGTCTTCATCTCAAGATGGTGAAAGAAAGACTGATTGTGAAAACTCAATGACTGTTGCTGATTCCCTACCATCATTGTCAATTTCCAACATTGAAGATGACCGTTTACAGCTTCCAGTAGCGAGATCAGGTTGACAGATCAAAGCACCAAGAAGATTAATTGAAGAGATACAATTGTACATGTTTTTGTTTATGTAGATTTTGTGTCTGCCCAATGATTTTCAAAATATTTGCAGGTTTTCATTTAACAGAGAAGAGGTAGTGTCTCACATGATTTAGAACATAACCTTTATGGTTCCCCGAGGACTCCTTATCAGTGTGTGGCATAAGCATTAGAACAGAATGCATGCAAACTTACTTTAGAATGTTAGAGTTCACAGGTTCACACAAAGGAATAAAGCTGTGTGATTTATTGCCTCATGTGTGACCAAGTCATTCAGAGGGCACCAGGCTGGGGAAGACGCTACACCTGTTTTTTATTGGCAAGCTATTTTCTGTACCTATGTCGTGTACACACACATGTGTCAACCCACAAGACAGTAGAAAGAGATGTGAAAATCATCCCACCACTTCCCTACATTCCATGAACTGCTTAGGCATTAGCTCAGGTACGAGTTGCACCCCATTCACAGAACCGTCCTTCACATTACCATGCAGTAAGTCAGAGAGTAGTTTGCTATCTTCCTCAACCTCCTTTGTCATGGTTGTGATGCCTACTGGGAAATCCCTCTAGAGGAATAGCTTACACCTGTTTTACTCTCTTTTGGCACCTGTGTCCACCAAGTAGTTGAGCTCATGTACCTTTTATACAATCTTGTGTGGTCCACGCCATATATCTGTGAAGCTCCTGGACAAATGGGCTCCATTACCACTACCTCCTTACAATCCTGATACCCATATTACATGTCTAGTTATCCTATGAACCTGCAAGACAAAATGTTTTTTTTTATAGACCCTGAGGCACTCTATTAATATAATGTTGCATCATCAGGTCTCATCCTGGTCCCTATAAACAAGGCTTGCTTCCTGGAATACCACTGAGCCCTTCCTGATTTACAGGGACCAAAACGAGACCTGATGGTTGCTGTGGGACCAACTTGAAACCAGCCTGTCTCCTTTCCCATTACCAGTGCTATAAAAATTCAAAACTACAGTCAGCACTGATGGCACAGAAGAGGTAAGGGGGCTAGGGGTATGAGAGAAAGCATGCAAAAAACAGCATTGGTTTGTAGTCAGACTACTCCCCTCATCAGTAGGAGGCTCTCTCTGATTTTCTGCAGAGCATCACAAGTCATGGCTTTTTCATACTGAATAGAACACAGGTCTACTGCTGTCTTCTTTTCCATCGATTTAAAATATGTGCAGTTTTTTCAGTTACATGGACTTGACATGAATAGTAACATTCTACATGGATTGAGACACACATAAGATTTATTCTGGTACCTGATACAGTTTAGTACACATTCAACACATCAATGTCATTACACCTTTATCTTGCTCAAACCAAAAGAAATCTTCATGAGACTGGTCTTGTCCCAATGCCCTAAAGCAGTTGTTTGTCAGTCACAATTTGAGACACCGATCAGAAACAAAGGTTCGTAGGATCTGCCTCTAATGCTGGGGAAGCCCAAGAGACAGTAAGAGCTCAACTTTGAAAGTGTGATGGAATCTCAGAATGTAGGTGCAGAGGACGGTACAGGGACACAAAAAACATCATAGTACAAATAAATATTATTGAACTCTCCCTAGCTGGCACTAAACTGAGGCCTCTGATAATTCCATCAATACAGTAAAAGCCTTTGAGATTATGAGTCAGAAAGAATTTCAAGATTTCAAAAAGCAGCACAAACACAAATGTTCTTGGAAATGTTCTTTGATGTGGGGCTTGAACGCAGAGGAACACAGGTAAAGAGCGGAGCTCAACATAGATTACCTCCCACTATTGTGAAGAAAGGTAAGCACCTGGCCATACCCTGGTTGTATCTCTCACAGACTGCAAGTGTTTTGACTCCTACGGTAGATCCTCAAATCCCAGGATCATCAAATGCCACTTAGACCCTGAAATTCTGGGATATTTTAATTCAGGGGTAGATCCCTAAATCCTGCTGTAGCCTAGACAACATCATGAGCGTCAATGCCCTGGACAAGTGGTGTTAGTGCAGTCAAAAATGCAGAAGAACCAGAGGTTGATGGGAGTAGAGGAGAGCAGCTATGGCAAGCTGTGAAAGTATGCCCTCAAAGGTTTCTCTGAGTGACAACAACTGAACATTGAGCATCAACATGCCCAACTGACTCGAATGGCCAATCCTTGTGGCCATACAATTTTCAGTCTACTAGATGAATAATCATTCTTTGATGCACCCATAGTACAAATTACATTCATCTCCTATTCAATATGATCAAAATGAGGCGGACCAGATCTACTATATTCATTATAGGGCTTGAGCAGTTAAAAATTGAAAACAGGATTGTATCAGGAGTTCATCAGGCAGAATTAACTGTGCTGCCACCTGGGTAACTCCTGTGTTCTATGCAAAGTGACCTAAAAAGGGTGGCAATAACTTTCTTGGCCCCTGTAACCTTATGTGCTGGTGGCTAACCAAAGGCGATCTCTTGGTTGATATTGAGGTGCTGGATGTTAGTGTTTATTTGATTACTTTTGATAAACATTCTTGGTTTCTTGAAGATTTGTCTTATCTTGGTCCAAAATTTGTTGCAGATGGTGGTGGTGTGTTTTCAAAGAGGGCACCCGGCTCTCCTTGTATACTTGCAATGGAATAGATTTCTGGTGATACAAAAGCAGGTAATAGAAAGATGAAATCTCCATTGCTGAATGAGTTGAGTCATTGTAAGCAACTCTGCACAACAAAGGGCTTCTACACAGTTGTGGTTATGAGAGATCACCAAGTACTATAGGAACTGTTTGATCATTTGGACTTAATGTTCAGCTTGTCCATCACTATGCAAACTGTTAGCCAAGAACAAATGGATGTTAATGTCTAAAGACACACATAATGTATACCAGTACTTTGCCATGAACTGTGACCCACAGTCCAAGATAATGATTAAAGGAACCCTATGTAGTTGTACAATGTGTTAAATGAAAAAATCTGCCAATTCCTCACGTACTGATAGTATGCTAAGCTGAAAGTGACACAGCTAAAGCAGTCCAGCAGGACAAGAATGCAAGTTTATTTCAGGTGCAGTTTTGGTAAAAAACAAAACAGTACAGCCTTAGCCTGGGTTTCCCACCAAAAGAAACAGTGACTGGACTGTAGAGCGTTGCACTTCCCTGGATGTCCTGCTAGGGTGAAAAATGACACCAATGAAGTACCTAATTGTTATAGTCTGAAGTAGATCCATACAAGGCCTGAAGTACAGACCATCTCGAATAGTGTTTGAGAACTGGCAGCCATTCAAGAGAATCTATATGAACACAAGCAGAGCAGACTTCATCAATAGATTTGTTTGAGGCTTTGAGGCTATTGCACCTATCATAGTTCCTAACTGGAAGATGGTTGAGGGAATGCTCAAAACCTTGGCAAAGTATACTCTTTGACTTTTCTTGTTCCTTGTCAATATGTTATGACAAAGTCAAACTCAATGAAAAACAACACCCAAATCATTTGTCTGAGTGACTCTACTTTTACTAAGCATAGACATCGCAGTCTTTTGTTCGAGGTCTGATTAAATGGCCACGGTACAGCAAAACCCTGTTAAGTAATTGCTCTATTTATGATCCAATATTTTATCAATGAATGTGAAATGTTATTGATAATTGTAATAATTTTAAATATTTTTACAAAATGTTAGCAGTTGCTTGGGTTTGGTAGAAATTGTTTTTGACCATATATATATATAGGGCCTCATTATGAGTTTGGCCAACCACTGAGCACATTATCATCACACAGACGCAGTGGCGGTCAGCAAATGGCAGTCAGGACCATTACTGTTTGTGGTCATCAAATGAATTCAAAAACAACACAGCTGACACACATTGGCTAAGTGGACACACCTGCAAAGGATATTATAAAACACACCCTTTCAGAGAACACATTCCTTTGCATTTCCATTGGAAAATAATGAAATCCGACCACCTTTTTTGTAGACTACATAGATTAGGAACCCTTATTTTCACCATCCCATAGAACACCCTGCACACACTTTTGTCCATTCACACCCTTATCGCACTTCCCCTTTTAATTAAGTCCCTGTCACCCTTTTTCTTTTTCTTCCACCATGTAATGTTAAAAAAAATCCCTGTTTTTCAGAAAATCGGTTAAGAGTCATAGTGGATGAAATCATAAGAGTAGAGCCACAATTGTTTGGAGCACAAGTCCAGCATACTTCTCTCAGTAGACAAATTGAAATTTGGGACAGGATCGTTGATCGAGTGAATGCTGTAGGTACCACCCCCACACAAAGGAGGACATTCGGAAGAGGTGGAACGATCTCAGAGGCCAGGTCCGTTTCTTGGTCTCCAGGCACCAGCTGCAGGCCAAGAAAGCTGGCGGTGGCCCTCCCAGTGGCCCATTATTATTCTTTCCTTGGGAAGAGAAGGTCTTTGATGTCCTGCATCTTGAGGGTGTGACAGGAATATCTGGGAGAGTAGAGTGGTAAGTTACCATATAACAAATTTAACAAAAATGCAACTTCATGCATGCTCACAGCTCACCTTTTGCTCCTGTCTTGTTCATGCACTGCGCCAACATTTAGTACCCAGAGTATTTGTCAATGTGTATTGGTGAACCCTACATCACAGCTAACAAGCCCCCATCACATGTCATATGTCCACATGGTGCCTGTAAGTCTTTCAGTGTCCGAAAATAATCCCAGGATTCAAGATATGTCTCAGGAAGTAACTGTATGCCCAAACCTAAATGCAGTCTGCATACAGATACGTAATACCTAAAATTGGTATAGTGTGTGTAGTAGAGAAAGTGACACGACTGCAACTCCCAGGAGGCTTTGTTTCTATGTCTCCAACCACCAGCCCAGTGTTCACTTGTCCAAATACCCCTGTTTGTCAACTCCCAAATGAAGTTTACTCACCTGGGGGGAAGCATTTGAGTGGTGTGTATAGTAGAGAGAGTGACATGACTGCAACTCCCAAGAGGCCTTGTTTCTGTGCCTCCAACCACCAGCCCAGTGTTCACTTGTTCAAATACCCTTGTTTGTCAACCCCCAAATTATGTTTACTCACCTGGGGAGATAACATTTGTATAGTGTGTGTAGTAGATAGAGTGACATGGCTGAAACTCCTAGGAGGCCTTGTTCTTGTGACTTCAACCACCAGCCCAGTGTTCACTTGTCCAAAATACCCTTGTTTGGCAGCTCCCAAATGAAGTTTACTGACCTGGGTGGGCCCTATTTGTCAAGTGGCTGAAGTAGAGGGAGTGACGTGACTGCAACTCCGCAACTCCCAGGCGGCCTTGTGTCTGTAACTCCAAACACCAGCCCAGGGTTCACTTGCACAATTACCCTTGTTTCACAATTGAAGGGTACTCACTTGGAAGGTTACTATTTGTACAGTGTGTGTAGTAGAGGGAGAGACCTGACTGCAACTCCCAGCAGGCCCAGTTTCTCTAACTCCAACCACCAGCCCAGTGTTAACTTGCCCAAATACACCTGTAAGTGAACTCACAAATGAAGTTTACTCACCTGAGAGGGTAACGTTTCTCAAGTATTGGGAAGTAAAAGGACTGACCTGACTGCAAATCGTAACAGGCCCTGTTTCTTTAACTCCAACCATCAGCCCAGTGTTCATTTGCCCAATACATCTGTAAGGGAACCCACAAATGAAGTTTACTTACCTGGGAGGATGCCATTTGTCAGGTATTGGAGAGTAGAGAGAATGACTTGACAGCAGATCCCAGCAGGCCCTGTTTCTACAACTCCAAACACCCACACAGTGTTTCCTTCTAGAAAAACCCCTGTTTGTCAACTCACAAATGAACTTTACTAACCTGGGAATGATTAAGCACAGATCATGCTCAAATCAGAGAAATGTCTGTCTACATAGCTCCATCTTGACTTGCTATGCCGAGATGAAACTATTGAGGACAGGAATGACACCTTACCCAGTGTGTACAACAAGTATTCATAAGGCCTCAAGATGCATCACCTGATTGGCAGCAGCAGCAGACATATTGACACAGCACTGTGAACATAATGATTCCAGTAACATATGCAACGAAGTCCTGGGTCTGCCTGCATCCCACTCAACTAGGCCTCCAAATGGCAAAGCCATATCTTGACTCTACATTGTGTTGGCTGCACTAGCGACAAAATGTCATTTTCATTCTATCCTCAAAAGTGCAACTGATCTGCACACCTCAGCAGCTGCTTGAGTGAAACTGGGTTGGCATGCTTCATACATGTTATGTCAAATCAGCCAATATCATGGTTACTTGCCACAAATGGATTAACTACAACTTAACTTTGGCCAAGATCTCTGCTTACGGTGACACTAAACCATTGGGGTAGATGTCACAATACAACCAGTAACAATGTATGTTTTACATCAACAGGTGGATCTGTCACTGGGCACACAAAGGCCACAGAACAGACTGCCACTACCCTCTTGATGAAGCCCTCAGTGAAGAGGACACTCCTGGATATCTGGATGTGGAGGACAGTTCTGGCCCATCTGGGCAACCTGGTCAAATGACAACGGTGAGTCTCACTGTGAACACAACATTACCTCCGAGCCCTGTTGCTTCAACATCACAAGCAACCATTTGCCCCTCAACCTGTGACCCTAGCACAGTGTCCACCACCTCGTGCCCCCGAGTCCTGGATCCTGAGGTGCATCGCAACAATGTGGACAATGACGGTCCAGGAACCAGTTCTAGAGTGCACCCTGTGCAAGGGCACAGGCCTGTGGTGGTAGGTTGCATGGGAGGGATTCTGTGGGCCACCTGTGTGAGGCCAATGGGGCTGCTCTTGCCCAGGACACCATCAGCCACATCATGGGGGTCTAGCAGGAGTCCCAGGGCATGATGAGCCAGAGGTTGACGGAACTCTGGGAAATCAAGCAGCTGCACAGGGACATGCCGGAACAGATAGAGGCCCACAATACCAACATTGTCTCCCTAACAGTGGTGTTGAGGGACCTTTCAACACCAGTTTACCCCTTTCTTTGGCTCATCAACAGCAGGCCCATCAACATCAGTGCCAGTCTCTGGAAGGGAGGTCCTGCCAGAGGAACAACAAGCTCCAGACACACCTGCCTCTGTAGCAGCAGATCCCCCCACACCACAAGCAGGGACGTCAGCAAAACATCCAGTAGGTGCAGAAGGCAAGACACCCACCACTGCCAGTAATAACCCTCTTCCTTAAGGACCTCCTATGTTTGTTACACATTAACTCTGGACTGATGCTGAACCACCTACCATTCCCAAATGGAGGAGATCTCTGGACTTTGGACTTCCAATGATGTGGCATCTACTCCAATGATTTCTTTCACCATGACTGACCCCTTCACACTTGAATTTTTGTTGAGTCATGTTGCATACATTTTATGTTAATCATACCTGCACAATAAATTCACCCTTGACAGACTCATTGTCTGCTTATTTAGATTTTATATTTGGCCATGTCCATATATATATGTCAGACTATGTGAACCACACAATGATGATCCAAGGTACTTGCTCAAGATGGGATATGTGCTTGTACACAGTGTCCAGCTCAGGATTACAACCCTCCCTCACAAACAATGTCATAATGAGGGCCTAAGTATGGCCAGAATGGTAATAAACAATTCCACTTATTGGTGAGGTTGGATTTAATATTACTATTTTAGAAATGCCACTTTTAGAAAGTGGCCATTTCTCTGCGCTTAATACCGTCTGCGTCTTAAAGCCTGTCTCCAATTCACATGTGTGGTCTGTGCTGGGTGACTGCTCCCTTTTGCATGGCACCCAGACAACTACAAACATGGGGCACTCAGTCACATCTGCATTCATCTGCATACTGAATGGGTCTTCCTGGGTTGGAAGGGTGGAGTGCCTCATGGTTACACTTCAAAGGCCAGTTGCCTGCCCTCACACAAAGAACTGATAACACCCCACAGGGACCCTGGCAGACAGGACTGGACTGAAAGGGGAACTTGCACACTTTAAAACCACTCTTTGAAGTCTCCGCACTTCAAAGGCATTTTTGAACTTTGTCAGACGAGTTGCCTGGCTGCCCAAAAGACTCATCTGGAAAGCTTTGCTGAGAAGGACTGCTGCCCTGCTGTTGCCGTGCTGCCCTGATTGCCTCTGATTTTGCTGGAAGGACTCTGTCTTCTCTAAAAGTGCTCTCCAAGGGCTTAGATTGAGCTTTCCTCCTGTTTTGAAGTCTCAGGGACAGGAAAAGTGGTCTGTAGCATGGAATGTATACCCACAACAACAACAAAAACATTACTTGATTGATCAATGTACACAACCATTTGTTGTCCCTGAAAATCAAATTGTGGATTGTACACCGTTGTGTCCTAGGTCCCTGGGCCAACTGGCAAGGCACATCAATATGCACCACATTACATAGCTACACAAACAGTTACTCATCTACTGTGTCACTCATGGCTCATCTCTTATCATCAGGGGGAAATGTCAGAACATAACACATTATCTTGACAATGTGACGTGCAGGAGTATGCCCTGTACTTACCCCTTGTAGCTGCTGTGCTCCCCTCAAATGCCCATCAAGGTCTGGGTACGCCACCACCAGAATGCGGGCCATTAGTGCACTCCGCCCACGTTGGGCGAACATCCCCAGCTGCACCTCTGCGATCTTCTGGGCCCAGTCCTCACACCTCTTGCAACAGTGGGGACTCCACCAGCTGTGGACCCCCAAGGCACGCAGTTTCCTGGTGGTGGCTGTTCATATCTCCTTCTTCTGATGGGCATTTACCTGTATGGATGCAAGAGAGAAAGCAAGTGATTACAATGACACATTTTTGTGTCATTGTGCCAGAGTTGCCAGAGCTGCCTGATTGGTAACTGCTTCCACAACCCTAGTCAATCGTCTCACTTTCCTACTGTTTAACCAGCACCCACAAAGGAGAACAACCCTAAATTAAAATCAACATATTGTTACAGGCTAGTATCCGTTTGGTATACCTCATGCGTATTTATTGTCCTTTTATATCTATTTTTAATGATGTCATTGAACAGTTTAAAATCTTGGTGATATGATGCAGGGGGCAAAAACACAGGGGGTAATAGAAAAGATACATAGCACACACCTGACCACCCAACAGGTAGTTGGTAATATCCATAGTTGCCACAAACAAAATATGCATTATGTGAAGCTGTAAAACTACTATTATTTACACCCTCAATAGTTAAAATCAAGGTACAATCACTTATCCCTACTGGAATTCGCCCAATGCTACATATACATAAATCTGCTTTAGTTTTTGTAACAGAAATAACAAATTGTTCTTTCTTGTCAGAGTCTCTTATATTTGTGAAGACATATGGTATTGAAACATTGGCCGGTTGACAATCTTCCCATTCCCATTTAGTTCCTTTGGCTTGGGGATACCCATCTTTGTCTTGGCAGCATACTTTATTAAGGCGAAAAGGAAGTCCGCCCTTTGTACGTTTTCCAGATGCAAACAAAAGCATATACCAAGCTTGACAAGAACCATTGTGTGAAAAAGGAAGAGGAATGAAAGGTGTTTCTCCTTTCTTTTGATGCGCAGGTATCATTCCACATACCCAACAGTTAGTAGTATTTGTAGCATTATGAGTATGATGCAACATCTGAATGAAAGTATTATTGAAGTACGATTGACGGTGCTTCTGCTCCTGATAGGGAAGCGTAAAGTAATAGTGATCCTCTGGTACAGGATTAGTGGCAACAAAAAACTCACGAGCAGGAGCCTTCTTTTCAATTAACCAGGTGATTACTGCTATAACCACTAAAACATCAACAAACCCCATAGTACTAATGATCAGTTTGTTATTCATTTTAGCAACAGTGATAATCGACCCTTTCAGAAATTAATTAAAAACAATTGTTGGAGCTCTTATCCCTGGGCAGCCGCTGATTTCTTCACCACGGGCCAAGACGGGTGTCACTACTCTAATGCATGGTTGATCCCTTGCCACATTGGCTCTCCGTTTCACTAACCCAGGGCGGTAGCTCAACCAGTTTTCTCCAGCACTACGGGGTCTTTCCTTGGTCTCAAATTATATCGCCACACTCCAGAAATTGTATGGTCCGGGAAGAACTCTGCAGATTCGTCAGGTGATATGGCACAGCCTTTCTCCGTCGTCAAAATCTCTCGATGATCGGTCAGCACAGCAGGTTCCACCAAGGTAGGTAGCATTCTCTTGCAGTGAGTACTATGGACCCAATTCTCTCGGTTCGTCACTCAAACTGCTGTCCTTGTCGCAAGGAGCACCTGTTCTGGGCCTCGCCACCTTGGTTCCAAGCTGCTTGATCTTTCAAAGAACTTAATCATCACCTGGTCACCAGGTCGGAGTTCATGGTCTGCACCTGTAGATCTGTCAGGAAGTGCTTCTCGAACCTGTTGATGAATAGAAACCAAATTTTCGGTTAACTGTGCCAAATAATCATTCATCAGGACACAAGGTACATCATATACAGAATTTGGCTTAGGAACTCCCCAAATGTTCATTGGTATTCCAAACACTATTTCATAAGGAGTAAGGCCGATTCGAGAGTGTGGCACTGACCTAATGGACAATAATGCCAACTGTAATGCATCCGGCCAAGTTAAGGATGTGGAAGCCTGTATCTTCGCAAACTTCAGCTTCAAAGTAGCATTATACCTTTCCACCAACCCTGCTGATTGTGGGTGGAAAACCACATGGAACTTCTGTATGATCCCTTATCCTTTCAGGACATACTTAATAATTTCCCCAACAAAATTAGGCCCGTTATCATTCCATAAAAGTCTGCAAACGCCAAACCTAGGGAAAAATTATTTCAAAAGCACCTTTGCTGTGGTAATGGCAGTATTATCCTTTGTGGGGTACGCCTCTATCCATTTACTGAAGACACATACCACCACCAAGACATACTTTAAATTGTTGCAGCGTTCAAGCTGAATATAATCCATTTGTAGAACTTCAAAAGGTGCAGTTGGTGTAACAAACCCTCCCGCAGGAGTACGTGTCCCTTTTCCAGGATTGTATTGTAAACAGATCAAACAAGACTGTACTACTCTCTTAGCTGTACTGGAAATTTCTGGGTGCTCCCAAACTTGCGTAAGCAACTTCGTTATTGTTGAAGCTCCAACATGTGCCAGCCCATGTGCCATCTGAACCATAGGTTGTACAAAAGCTATAGGATATTTCCATTTATCCATCTGCTTATTCCGCCAACAGCCCTCATCATCCAATTCTCCTTCTTCAGACCATTGCTCACGTTCTTTCACAGAAGCAGATTTCTGTATATCTAATACGTCTTGTCTAGCATTATGCCAACGTTCGGCTTGTGACTTCACTACATACATAGAAGCAGTACTTCGCTGCATCGCAGTCTCACATGCTACGCGGTCAGCAAGGGCATTACCTTGCCCTATCTTATCGGTCACTTTCTTGTGTGCACTACATTTCACAATAGCTAGTTTCTTGGGATATGTCAATGCAGTCAAAGGGTTATGCACTAATTCTCTGTGCATTATCTGCATCCCGTGGGATGTGAGAAAGCCTCTCTCCTTCCAAAGCAAACCAAAATCATGAGCCACTCCAAAAGCATAGCGGCTGTCTGTATAAATGTTCACACATAAGTCAGTACTAAGCTCACATGCTCGTGTCAAAGCTATTAGTTCAGCTGCTTGAGCTGACTTCTGTGGTATACGAGCTGTCTCCACTACCGTGTGTATTGTGGTGATTGCATCTGCAGCTGAGGTCGTACCATCTGGCAACTTCAAACAAGACCCATCAACCCACAATTCCCCGTCTACATCTGGAACGGGCGTATCTTGTAAATCAATACAACCCTTTTCTGTTCTTCGGTAAGGAATATACAATCATGTGTTTCTTGTGACTGAGGCTGAGTCACCGGATATGGCAACAAAGTGGCTGGATTTAGTGTTGCACATCTCTTCAGTGTAATGTGAGGAGCCAGCAATGTCAATTCATATCCTGTCAGGCGAGCGCTAGTTAAATGTTGTGTCTTTGTTTGATTTAAAAGAGCATGAACCGCATGGGGTACTAACACCAACAGCTTATGTGACAAAACTATCCCTTCACTCTGACGTATTGACACAGCTGTTGCGGCAACTGAACGAAAACACCCAGGCAACGCTCGAGCGACAGGATCAAGTACTGCTGAAAAATATGCACAGGGACGCTGCTTATCGCCATGTGTCTGTACTAAAACTGACAATGCACATCCATATTTCTCATGTACGTAAAGTGCAAAAGGCTTCATGTAATCTGGAGTACCTAACACTGGTGCTGAACAAAGGGCTTGTCGTAGCTGCCGGAAAGCAGTCTCACATTCATCTGTCCATGGGAGGGGCATTGGAGTATCTTTAGTCAAAAGTGCTAGCAAAGGTTTGACAATGTGTGAAAACCCTAATATCCATTGCCTACAAAAAGAAGTAAGACCAAGGAATTCACGAACATCTTTCTGAGTAGAGGGTACTGGTGTGTCTAAAATTGCTTGAATACGATCTGATGTAAGTGCGCGGCCCTCCTTAGACAAAAGATGACCTAAATAGGTTACCTTTGGTCTACAATATTGCAATTTCTTTCGTGACACTTTATGATGGTGTGAAGCAAGAAAAGAAAGTAAGGACAAAGTGCACTTTTCACATTGCTCAGGGGTATCAGCTGCCAACAAAATATCATTGACACATTGTATGAGAGCCACACCTTCAGGCAAAACAAAAGAATCAAGTTGTCGTTTTAACGCTTGACTATAAATACTAGGACTCTCAGTATAGCCTTGAGGAACTCTGCAAAATCTAAATGATCGTTTATTCAAAGTAAAACCAAACAAATATCGGCTGTCAGGATGAATAGGGATCGAAAAGAAAGCATTCTTCAAGTCTATCACAGAGAACGTAGTTGCTGTCGGGGGAACCAAAGTAAGAAGTGTCGTGATGTCAGATACCACAGGATATTGTGGTATCACAATCTTATTGACTTCTCGTAAATCAATAATGAATCGGTAAATCCTAGTATCAGTATCCTTTTTCAGAATAGGAAGAATTGGACTGTTACAAACATTATACAGAACTTCCTCAACAACTCCAACTGTAATAAGATCACGCACAATTCGTGTGAGTTCTTCTTCGCCCTCCTGTGAAATTTTGTATTGAGGCAAACGTGGCAATACAGCTCCCTCCTTGACACTAATATGTACCGGTGGAATAATCATTTGTCCCACATCAGTATCTGAAGTAGCCCACAAAGTACTAGGGAGTGAAGCTAATGCAATATTCTCTTTAACAAGACAAACTCTTTCCATCACAGGATGATTATCATTTAAAATACCACGCACCCCTTCAGCATCGTATTGTAGCCCTGAAATACTTGAGCATATCAAGACCCACAATATTGTTGGTGTATTTGGAGAAAGCAAAAATGGACATGGAGCAGTAAATTTATCAACATGGAATGCAAGTGGTTGTGATAATGGGCTGGGGGAAGGTGTTCCATTAAAACCTATCGATGTAATGGTTAAGCCAGACAGGGGAGCCCTTGGAATCAATTGTTTAGACAAGGCGCTACGAGTAGCTCCTGTATCAACCAGAAACTGATCAGTAGAACCCAAAACATGCGCTGTAACATAGGGACCCCTCTGATCTAATGGAACTTCAACTGATTCCTTACCCCATCCTAGGCAATCCTATGCATAAGCAGAATCTTGGAAATCAGGCTGCACATAGTTAGACATCTGGTATTGGTTCCGTCTATCAAAAGTGTTAAACCCATCCTGCCCTCGTATATTAGCATCAACCCTAGCATGATCATTTGTGCTTCTTCTAGGCCCTGAATATCCTGAGCGATTTCTCATTTGTCCCCGACCACATGAACACTACTGAACAAGTAGTGCTGGACAATCGGCAGCCCAGTGCCCAAATTTCTTACAATGCGCACACTGATCAATAGACAAATTC
Organism: Pleurodeles waltl; assembly: GCF_031143425.1. Taxonomy (NCBI): domain Eukaryota; kingdom Metazoa; phylum Chordata; class Amphibia; order Caudata; family Salamandridae; genus Pleurodeles; species Pleurodeles waltl. The sequence continues at coordinate 680,947,348 of NC_090449.1, read as the reverse complement.
GAACAAGTGTAAGAAGAACCATAAGATCCACGTCCACCTCTATCACTACCTCTAAAAGGCGGACCATAAGCTTGAGCCAACATAACCTTCGTCTTTAATTCTTTAATCTTTTTATCCTCGCTACCTTTTGCTTCTAATTCCTGACGTTCATAATACTGAGCCATAGTCATAAGAGAAACCGGAGTAGAGGTAGTCCATGAACTTTCACTAGCTTTTAGATGACTAGCTATTCCTGGTAACAGATTTGCAACATATTTATCGACAAACAAATGTCTGCCCGTATCATCTGACAATAACTGGCCGCTAAAATCATGAAATGCTTCTTCGAAGCGTGTAAAGAAATCAGCGACCGATTCATCTGCCTTTTGCTTCCAAGATGCTAAAACAGTCCAATCTATCTTTTTAGAGGGAATAATCGTTTTTAACTTAACTAATATGGCTGCGGGAAGATCTAGAATCAACTGATATGGCTTTTTCGCAGGTTCCCTATCCCCGTCCATCTGTTCGGATTCTTTCCATGACGCCCCAAAAACTACACGATCATCAACTTTACGAACAGTTCTCCACATATCTGGCGGTAATATCAATCCGAAAAATAAATAAATGTCAGCCAAAGTCATAGTACAAGAACTAATTGGTCCCTCAACTTCCTCATAAAAGGTGGCTGGATTTTTCCGCGGGTCAGGTAATGCTGTTTTAAGTGTCATTACATCTGCCCTATTCCAAGGAGTATACACCCAATTATAAATAAAATAACCCTTAGCATCAACAGAAGTTTTATCATCACTTGTACCCAATCCTTTATGAGGAACATACAAAGGCGTGGCCTCCCGCATTGGTTTCGCGTGAACTATCATAGTCTTATCTGTTCCGAAGATGGAAGCTTGCACCCCGCCGGTCTGAGATGTCCGTGCAACTATGTCCACGGCCTTTTTCTCCTCTTGTAAACGGACTGCCACAACACATAATTTCACCAAACGCCTGACTCCATCAGCTACCTGGGAGAAAACAAAAAGACCATCGCGCATTTGCTTATGATCAACTGCTACATCATCGGGCTCTAACTCATCAGAATATTTCCAATATAGTTCAATAACTTCTGTGCCAAATGCCTCAGTAAAATATAGCTGCTCCTTTTACGTCCACCCTTTCATGTTGTCTAAAAGTTCAGAAGCAGAGACAACGCTACGAATTGTTTTACGAGCAATAGATCTAAGCTCAGACGCACGGTCAGCAGGCAACATAGAGCGACTGTCTCGTATCTTCTGTTGCTCCGAACCGGAGACCTTAGCTAACTCATGAGGGGCAGAAGGAACGATATACGGAGGTGGAGGGCGGTCTAGTAACAAAAAATCATCGTGTGGTTTATTAAGGATAGGATAGAGAGGTTGCCTAACGGTGTATTGGCCAGCTACCTGTAATTTACGTTCTTTCTCTTCTAGCTCCTTTAAGTCATTTATTTCTTTCTTTCTCATTTCCAATGCTTTCACATATACATTCTTCCACTGCTCTTTCTCAAGCAAGGCTTGCTCACGCTTCACTCGTCCACGCACTTCTTTCTCCCACATTTGTACACAGTCAAACATATCTTGCCTAGACCTTCGCTTACACATACATTGTTCCACATACTCAATCTTTCGCAAATCAAATGACCCATGCATAGGCCAACGTAGCTCAGGATCCGCACGAGTGTATTTATTCCAAAATGTGCTGTACATTATAGAAGAAAGACCATGTTTAACATACATATCTCTATTGGGCGTCCCTCCTGGGGGTGCCAGTTGCGATTCTTCCAGTCTCAAATTGGTACCATTACAAAAGCAACACATCCTACAAAGTGCACTAAAAACAGGCATGGCAAAAATAGTGCAGAATATGCAATATTATAATCAAAGTAGCACTTAAGATGCAGTTCAAATCAAAATTAAATTGGAGAAAATTCTCCTCATTACCTGCCTATATAAATTGCAATTTATATATCAATTCAAAGGACACAAATTGACTAGTCACCCAAAACACGAGAGCCACAGTAAGTAGTGCTAAACTTCATTACCAAACAAAGGCATCAAAACCCACAGCAAGTGCCGTAAAACGGCTCTTACCAATCACAGGGTGTCCAGGTTCCAACTGCCAAGTTCTAAAATCAACCAAATGGTCACTGCATGATGAATTAACAAAAAGGATCTCAGTCGAGGACCGGCGCTACCTGGATGGTCAAATCAGAAAGAAGGGAAAAACGCAGTGGTTGCCCCAAGACTCGGGTCTCCTCAGGCATTGATCGTCCGCAGCGAGATCCCAATCCTTCGTCGCGACCAATCCGTCGGGCGTCCGAGTCGCCGATGAGTCCCTGTTTGGGCGCCAATTTGTTAAAGTAAGCCTCAGCAAGGCCTACTAGTGCAAGGGTTTCACCCTTCTCTGCACAAATTCCTCAGACCATATAGGAAGAAGTTGGCACAGAAACTGAAATAAAAGACAAAGGGGGTTATTCTAACTTTGGAGGAGGTGTTAATCCGTCCCAAAAGTGACGGAAAAGTGACGGATTTACCACCAGCCGTATTACGAGTCCATTATATCCTATGGAACTCGTAATACGGCTGGTGGTATATCTGTCACTTTACCGTCACTTTTGGGACGGATTAACACTCCTCCAAAGTTAGAATAACCCCCAAAGTTTATTAAACCTCATGAGGTGGTACTACAGTTCAAACAGCACCCTTCGGTAATGTTTGAAGTGGCACACTGAACTAAGAGAGCATGCTCCTTTTATACCCACGCAGGGGCTAAAAGAAGGTGGTACAATCATAGAAGCAAGACTTACATACATGTAAGGTCATATGGAAATGCACAGTCAACAGGTAGGAGGAGCTAACAGTTTCAAGGACTAATTGACACATTACTGTCTGTTACTGATTACTAACAGCTGCAGATCTTACTGGGCATGTGCGAAAGTGGAAGATGCTAAATATAACTTGTCACTAGACAGATTTTCAAGAGTAGTTAACAGAAAGGTAGGACAGAGCACATGGCGAGCACATGGCAGAGAAAATGGCTGCCATGAATACAAAATGGATTCCGCCAAATGTTCACAATAGTTGCTAAATACAAGATGTCTTCTGCTAATGCTTAATCTAATCGTTATTAAATTACAACAACCGGACAGGAGGTTCCAGACATGTCCACTCCCCCCACATAAGAGGCCCACAGTGATGACAGCAGCTCCGTCCAACTGGATCTAGATGACCAGCCTGGCCCATCTGGGACCTCGGGACAGTCGGTTCCCCTCTCTCAGTCACAGGCCACTACAGAGCCTCCCCCCTCAGGAGACACCATCACAGCACCCACCCAGCGGGCCCATACCTCTGTCCCCTGGACACGTCAAGTAGCAGTGTGTCTACCACTACAGGGAACCCAGGCTAACCCACCACCCCAAGAACAGCAGGGACCTGGGGGCAGTGGGCACACGGTTCAGGGGACAAAGGCCCAGGAAAACCGCGGAACTGGGAGGTCTACTGTGCGACAGGGGGAGGACAGGCCCAGGGAACCCACTCTCCACGAGGCCCTCTCCAACATCATGGGAGCGTACCATCACTCCCAGGAGACAATGGTAACGGTAGTGGCCAAGTTTCAGGAGACCAAGTGGCTGAAGGAGGAACAGTATTTGGGGCTCAGGGAGGAGCTCAAGTCCATCAACACAACCCTGGGCATCATTGTAGGGGTGCTGAAGGACCTCGTGAACACCAGGAGGGACACTGTGGCACAGCAAGGGGCCCCTGACACTAGCCTGGACAATGGACTGCCCACCACCTCTGCTGGCGCTAGTGGACAGGAGGCACAACCACAGTACCACGACACCAGCACTCCACCCCCTGCAGATGGAGAGCCACCCTGCAAGCGGTCCCTGAGATCCAGGACAAAGACAGAGAACAATGCCAAGACCCCCGCCAAGAAATGAGACCACCCTGAATGTCATCCTTCTGTCCCACCTTGTCACCCTTTCCATCCTTAAACTGCCCTAGCTCCACTTCCTATGCCCCTTTGGACAATGCACCTGTGAGACAAATAACTGCACTCTGCCATGGACATTCCTCCACCATCACCCCTGCCCATTTTACAACCCCCTCCACTATTTAGCGCTTAAATAAACACCTTTGAATCACAAAACAATCTGGAGTCAGTCTGTGCTTTCACAAATGTTTATTTGCAATAACTGAGGGAAATAGCAATGTCCATTGTATTGTCAACATACCTATGTCACATAGCTCTAGTCCATAAGGTAACTTACCAGAGGTCACACAGTGGGACCCACATCTGTGAAATCGAAAGGTAAAGTGACAAATTAGGGTCCATACACTGGGTGAATGTGACAGACAGATGATAGGTCGAACAATTTTATCAGATGTAGGAGGCAGTGATGTCTTCTTACCTGTGTCTCACTGGAAGTATTGCTGGATCACGGTGTTTCTGTTGTCTATGTCCTCTTCTTCTGCCTCCTCTTCTTCACTGTCCACAGGCTCCACAGCTGCCACAAGACCTCCTTCTGGACCATCCTCCTGCAGAAAATGCACCTGTCGTCGCAAAGCCAAGTTATGCAGCATACAGCAGGCCACGATGATCTGGCACACCTTCTTTGGTGAGTAGTATAGGGAACCACCTGTCATATGGAGGCACCGGAACCTGGCCTTCAGGAGGTCGAAGGTACTCTCTATAACCCTCCTAGTTCACCCATGTGCCTCATTGCAGCGTTCCTCTGCCCTTGGCCTGGGATTCCTCACTGGGGTCAGTAGCCATGACAGGTTGGGGTAGCCAGAGTCACCTGTAAATGTCGAGGGACAACTGTTAGACACACACTAACCATTAGGGACAACCCCAGACCCAGACAACTATTCACACTGTATAGGGTCCTTGTCCTCACCTAATAGCCACACACTCTGGAGTTGCCCCATCACATAAGGGATGCTGCTATTCCTCAGAATGTAAGCGTCATGCACTGAGCCCGGAAATTTGGCATTCACATGGGAGATGTACTGGACGGCCAAACACACCATTTGCACATTCATCGAATGGTAGCTCTTCCGGTTTCTGTACACCTGTTCACTCCTGTGGGGGGGGGGTACCAAGGCCACATGTGTCCCATCAATGGCACCTATGATGTTGGGGATTTGTCCCAGGGCATAGAAGTCACCTTTCACTGTAGGCAAATCCTCCACTTGAGGGAAAATGATGTAGCTGTGCATGTGTTTCAGCATAGCAGACAACATTCTGGACAACACGTTCAAGAACATAGGCTGGGACATCCCTGATGCTATGGCCACTGTTGTTTGAAAAGACCCACTTGCCAGGAAATGGAGTACTGACAGGACCTGCACTAGAGGGGGGATTCCTGTGGGATGGCGGATAGCTGACATCAGCTCCAACTGGCACACAGTTCCTGGATTGTGGCACGATCAAGTCTGTAGGTGACAATTACATGTCTCTCTTCATTGTCAACAGGTCCACCAGCGGTCTGTACACCGGAGGATGCCGCCATCTCATTACCTGCCCCAGCGGGTCCTCTAGGGATGAGAACAGCGAGCAGAGGGTCAGCCAACACTGAGGTACTAAAACAGCAACTTTATTGCACACATTTGTCAATCAGCTATGTGCCTGTCCTAGTGTGTATACAAGGCCTAGATATGTGTGACGCATTTAAAAATGATGCCATGTGGCCCCCTGAAATGGCGGCTGCCTGACCTGTAATGTGGGACAAGGGGATATGAGGTAACTGTGCTGGCGTTGTACACCGTCGCGGTAGGCGGTCGAAGACCACGGCGCAATCCTGCGTTGGTTAACATTGTACCCTATGGGTCCTAGGAGCCAATGACGATGTACGCCAGCGGCGACGGTACGCACCAACGCAGACGTGACTGCCATTTTCTCTTTGTTCACTCACTTGATACCTGATCTTCAACAGGAGAGGACCTACACTGCAAGTGCTGCTGTGACCTCAGTCTGGAAGTGACAATGGCTCATGTGTCTGGGGAATGGGCCCCTGCCTTCACATCCGAGGAGTTGGATAAACTAGTGGATGGGGTCCTCCACCAGTACACGCTACTCTACGGTCCTCCAGACAAACAGGTGAGTACACTGTGAGCATGCTGTATGGGCAATGCCTGTTTGGAGTGGTGTAGATGGGAGATGGGGGGGATGAGGCGTGCATGATCCGACAGTGAGTGGATGTGCGTTAGGGCAAGGGTGGGAACTTGGGCCAATGACTGTGATGGTCCGGGCTATTAATGTTGTACCTTTTCCCCAGTACTATTCCTGAAGGTCAGTGCCCACCAGAAGAAGGATATTTGGCATGCCATCGCCAAGGACGTGTGGGCCCTGGGGGTCCACCACAGACGGTGCACCCACTGCCATAAAAGATGGGAGGACATTCGCTGCTGGAGCAAGAAGACGGCGGAGGCCCAGCTGGGGATGGCCTCCCAACGTGGGAGGGATGCCCGTCGCACCATGACCCCCCTGATGTTCCGGAGTTAAATGGGCGCTTAAGGGCATCACAGCAGCCACAAGGGGGTGAGTACAGTCACATCCATCTGACTCTGCGGGCATTGGAGGTGTCTGGGTGTGGTAGGTGGGCTGTGGGTTCCCCTAGGCTAGGGCTAGCCTTGTAGGCAAGGACCCTTTGTGAGGCAGGCTAAGTAGCACCCCAACCCCACCAGTAGTAAGAACCCATTTCCACCTAGTCAGGCTCCTGTGACTTCCATGTGTGCAGCAATCAGGCATAGGTCATGTACCCCATGTCCCTGTGAGGAATTAGGGAAGTCTAAGTACATGGGGTTGTGCAGAGGGCTGCTGTGTCTGTAGTGTCCGCCAACAGTAGCGGTATTGCATGTACTGAACATGTCTTTCTACTTTGTTCCCCCCCCTTTTTGTGGTCTCCCTGATCTTGTGTGCATTAGCATCATCAGGTGGAGGAGCTGTGCCACTGGAGCAGGAGGGTGCTGCATCCCACATGGCCCTGGAGGGTGAGACTACGGAGTCAGAATTCACCAGTGGGACGGAGGGCGAGGGAGCTCCACGGCGTGGACTGGAGCAGAGACCAGCGACACCGACTCCTCCTCTGATGGGAGCTCTCTTGCGGTGGCGGGCCCCTCTGTGCCCCCCGCATCTACAGGTACAGCTGCCACCACCCTACCAGCACCACCCTCCCAGCAGCCCCTCAGCGTGTGCCCCGTGACCGCTCACCCAGGAGGGTGGGCATCTCCTTCGCCCCAGGCACCTCAGCCCCTGCCCCAGTCAGCCCTGCTGACCTCAGTGAGGAGGCCATTGACCTCCTGAGATCCCTCACTGTTGGGCTGTCTACCATTCTGAATGCCATCCAGGGTGTAGAGAGGCAGTTGCAACAGACAAATGTATACCTGGAGGGCATTCATTCTGGCCAGGCAGCCCAACAGCCAGCATTTCAGACTCTGGCCTCAGCACTGATGGCAGCCATTGTCCCTGTGTCCAACCTCCCCCCTCCAACTTCCTCCACCCAGACCCAATCCCCAGTACCTCAGCCTATCCCAAGCACACCATCCGACCAGCATGCACACACCTCAACACACAAGGGTAGCTCTGGCCAACATAAGCACCACACATCCCACAGGCACTCACACAAGCATCATACCCATGCACACATACCAACATCCACTGCCTCCACTGTGTCCCCCTCCTCCACGTCTCCCTCCTCCTTCCCTGTCACGTCTCAACTCACACCTGATTGCACTACATCCTCAGCCACTACCTCCATCACCAGCATGCCCATCACCACACACCGCTCACGTGCAATCACCACCCCCACTACCATTCACACATCGCCTGTTTCCTCTATCAGTGTGTCTGTGAGCCCTCCTCCCAAAGTACACAAACGCAGTCACACACCCAACCAACAGCCATCCACCTCACGACAGCCTCCAGCCCATGCACCTTCACCCAAAGTCAGCAAACGAACAACTCCTACAACCACTACCTCTTCCTCCACTCCCAAACCCACTCCATCTACCCGTTCTAGTGTGTCTAAAAAACGTTTCCTGTCAAACCTTGACCTCTTCCCTTCACCTCCCCCACCCCTTCCATCCCCTAGGGCCCGCCTTTCCAGGTCCCAACCCAGCACCTCAGCCACCACATCACCGGGCACAGTGGTGCCAGCAGTAACCGGATTCTGGAGTGCACCAAGCAGCAGGGCTGCCAGTGTCCCAAGGAGCGAGGCCAAGGACATTCCCCCACCTCCAAAACAGAAAAAGTTGCCCACATCCCGGAGGGAGAAGGCCAAAACACCTGCCACCAAGGGCTCAGCCAGGACAACAGTTGGGAGTGGCAATACAGCTGTGCCACCATCCAAGGTGGGGAAGGGCCTGAAAAAGAAAGGCAAGTCAACATCGCCGCCAACCTGCACGGCAGACAAGACCGCCACCAGCACCACCACATGCACCGCTGCCACGGGCACCGCCGCCAGCACCCAAGATACTGAGCCCTTCACCTGCACCGCAGACACTGTGTCGTTCAGCAGCACCAAGGTCAGTGAGCCCGCCTCCAGCACCGCCGCTCATGACACCGCCGCCAGCACCAAGGTCAGTGAGCCCCCCCACCAGCACCGCCGCTCATGACACAGTCGCCAGCACCGAGGTCAGTGAGCCCCCCACGAGCACCGCTGCCCAATGAGCGCCACAAGCATCGCCTCTACTGAGGCCAGCGGCCACGCTACATCCTGAACAAGTGGCACCACCGCAGACATGTCTGCCATCCCCAGTGGTCATTCGTATGAAGCTGGTAGTCAGTTCCAGGGGCCTGGCCAGCTTGCATGTTGCACCACCGTCAGTGGAGTGTCACATCCACTACTTCAGTCCTTGGCAGGATGAAGCACTCTGGGCACAAAGCCCCCTCCAGAACCAGTGGAGATAGGCATCCTCTACCTCTGTCCTTGGCAGGATGAAGCAGTCTGGGCAAAAAAGCCCCCTCCAGAACCAGTGGAAAAAGGGATCCACAACCTCTGTCCTTGGCAGGATGAAGCACTCTGGGCACAAAGCCCCCTCCAAAACCAGTGGAGTATCACATCCACTACCTCTGTCCTTGGCAGGATGAAGCAATCTGGGCACAAAGCTCCCTCCAGAACCAGGGGAGAAAGGCATCCACTACCTCTGTCCTTGGCAGGATGAAGCACTCTGGGCACAAAGCCCCCTCCAGATCCAGTGAAGAAAGGCATCCACTACCTCTGTCCTTGGCAGGATGAAGTACTCTGGGCACAAAGCCCCCTCCAGAACCAGTGGAGTATCACATCCACTACCTCTGTCCTTGGCAGGATGAAGCACTCTGAGCACAAAGCCCCCTCCAGAACCAGTGGAGTATCACATCCACTACCTCTGTCTTTGGCAGGATGAAGCTCTCTGGGCACAAAGCCCCCTTCAGAACCAGTGGAGACTGTTATCCACTTGAGAGACTGTGGCTTTGCACTCCCCAGGATAAAGCAGCCGGCAACCCACTCACTGGAGAGACTTGAGAGACTGTGGCTTTGCACTCCCCAGGATAAAGAAGTGGGCAAACCACCCACTGGAGAGACTTGAGAGACTGTGGCTTTGCACTTCCCAGGATAAAGCAGTGGGCAAACCACCCACTGGAGAGACTTGAGAGACTGTGGTTTTGCACTCCCCAGGATAAAGCAGTGGGCAAACCACCCACTGGAAAGACTTGAGAGACTGTGGCTTTTGCACTCCCCAGGATAAAGCAGTGGGCAAACCACCCACTGGAGAGACTTGATAGACTGTGGCTTTGCACTCCCCAGGATAAAGCAGTGGGCAAACCACCCACTGGAGAGACTTGAGAGACTGTGGCTTTGCACTCCCCAGGATACATCAAAGGGGATGGAGCCCCCTCGTGGAGCTGGCGTTGTGCACTCATCCGGCTGAGGTGCCCCCCTTTCCCTTCCCCCTGAGGTGCCTGTGTTTTTTTTCGATCTGATGCCCCTGCAGTGTTCTCTCCGTTTCGATCGGGTATCTTGTGTGGGCCTCGCCCATGCCTTTTGGGCCCAGTGGTCCACAGACTATATTGGTGCAGTACCTGGACTTTTATTCTTGGTTTACATATTTGTTTATAGTGTATTATAATTTTTGATTAATGGATTTTACATGATTGCAATCGTTCAACTCATTTCCTTTTGTCCTTGCGTTCTTCAAGGGGAGGTTGGGGGGGTGTAAATGTAATGTTTCAGCATATATTGGTGTGTGTGTTGTTGTGGGTGAGGGTGGGGGTGGGGGTGTTGCATGTTGCGTGTGTGTGTCACTCTCTTCTCCCTCCCCTTCCCCTGTGTCGTAGGTGCAGTACTCATCGTGGTTGTCGCCGCCATCGGTCGTGCTCCTGGTAGAGGAGCAGGAAGACAATCGCAGGGAGTATTTGGAGTTCAGGCTCCATGGCGTCCTGGTTCCTCGTGGAATGTGTAGAGGTGAGTGTTTCCCCTTCCAAGTCCTGTTTCCGCCGTGTTTTTGTTCGTGTTGAATCCGCCCCAGAAAAGGTGGCGGATTGGCCTGTCATAATAGTGTGTACGGTACATTGCCTTCCGCCTGTCTGTTGGCGGTGACCGCAATGCTGTTTGTTTGTACCACGTGGCGGTCGGAGTGTTAAAGTGGCTGTCTATGTTGGCGGTTTCTGCCACGGTCATAATTATTATTTTTTTACCGCCGGCCTTTACCACCGACCAGCAGGGTTGTAATGAGGGCCTTAGTCATTTGTTAAGTTTACTTTTTACTTTCAATGAAAATATGGTGAGATTTTTACCAAATATTTAGGGGGTCATTCTAACCCTGGCGGTAAAAACCGCCAGGGCGAATGACCGCGGTAGCACCGCCAACAGGCTGGCGGTGCACCGCTGGGCATTCTGACCGCGGCGGTTCAGCCGCGGCCAGAAACGGAAAGTCGGCGGTGTACCGCCGACTTTCCGCTGCCCTTGAGAATCCTCCATGGCGGCGGAGCGCGCTCCGCCGCCATGGGGATTCTGACACCCCCTACCGCCATCCTGTTCCTGGCGGGTCTCCCGCCAGGAACAGGATGGCGGTAGGGGGTGCCGCGGGGCCCCCGTAAGAGGGCCCCAAAAAGAATTTCAGTGTCTGCCTAGCAGACAGTGAAATTCGCGACGGGTGCTACTGCACCCGTCGCACTCCAGCAACTCCCCCGGCTCCATTCGGAGCCGGCTTCATCGTTGCTGGGTCTTTCCCGCTGTGCTGGCAGGCGGCCTTTTGGCGGTCGCCCGCCAGCACAGCGGGAAAGCCAGAATGGCCGCCGCGGTCTTGTGACGGTTAGAATCACATTTGCTGGGTCTTGATTGGGTCATTCTAAACTCTTGGTAGCTCAGTTCTTTTTTTAAAACTTTTCAATGAGTTGATGGAATGTTGGGTAGCTTTTTTGTTCCTTGGAAGAAATGTTGCCATTCCTTCACTGCACCATTTCTATTGGCTACTTTCAATTGATATCATGCTGTCATAAATATTCCACCATGGCATTTGAAATTTAGATTGGCATCTGTGTCCTTATCAGTACAAGAATCCAGCCTAAGGCCCTCATTATGACATTGGCGGTAAATGCCACTTACCACCACGCTGACTGCCGCCAACATACCGCGGCGGCGGAGAATATCCGTTCACCATATTATGACATACACACACCAATCCGTCACTATTCAGCTACATACACAAATCCACCACACCAGGTCAAGGTCAGTGATAAACTGGCGGTATCAAAACCCACACCGTTACGCCAACAGAACTAAGCCCACCACATTATGACCCATGAATCACCATGGTGGACATTCAATGGCAGTAAACCATTGGCGATACATACCGCTGCGCTCAAAATACACACACACATACAGAACAACATTACATTGGTCAATTTAAATAACACACACCTGACACCCATACACACACCACATCCACACACCCACACCACTATAAAACACACACCCACATTACCCACAACCCTTTACAAACAACAATTACAGGCAGAAGATTGACACCACAACCCAAGACAAAACCAGAGCCACACACTACCTACACCTATACACCACCCATGCACCCCACATCACACCGCCCAACACATCACCCTACACACCCTCACCTACACACCTCACACAACACCCATGGCACCAGAAAGACACCCCAGATTCTCAGAGGAGGAGCTAAGGGTCATAGTGGAGGAAACCATCAGGGTAGAGCCACAGCTATTTGGAGCACATGTGCAGCAGATATCTATAGCTAGGAAGATGGAGCTATGGTGGAGAATTGTGGACAGGGTCAACGCCGTGGGACAGCACCCAAGAACCAGGGATGACATCAGGAAGAGGTGGAACGACCTACAGGCGAAGGTACGTTCCATTGCAGCAAGACACCAACTCACTGTACAGAGGACTGGCGGTGGACCCCCACCTCCTCCCCCACAACTAACAACATGGGAGGAGCAAGTCTTGGCAATCATGCATCCTGAGGGCCTGGCTGGAGTAGGAAGACTGGAATCTGGTAAGTCAACTCTATAATACTACTACCACCCTACCTGCATACCATCACATACCCGCACCCCACCCTCTCATCTCGCTCATCCCACTGACAAGCTCTGCATGTTCTACCAATGCATGGGCACCACTCACAGACCTGCATGAACACTCATCACTAAAGCATTGCCACCATAGAGAACTAATCATTCCACCATACACCAACGTACACAAGCGAAAGCTGCCAGGGAGAATACAACCAGAGAGGGCAAGCCATCAATGCACAATATGTCAGACACAGAAACTATAATACAGAATTTACATCCCCACAGGTATCCCAGCCAATGTCAGTGGAGTGGAGGTGCCAGCAATATCCAGTCCCCCCACAGAAGAGGCCCAGAGTGATGACAGCAATTCTCATCGCCTGGATCTGGATGACCAACCTGGCCCATCAGGGACCTCTGGACAGTCGGTTACCCAAGCCCAGTCACAGAAAACCACAGAGCCTCCCCCATCTGGAAACACCACCACAGCACCCACCCAGCTTACCCACACCTCTGTCCCCAGGACACGTCAAGCAGCAGTGTGTCCACCCCCAGAGGGATCCCAAGGCACACCTCAAACCAATGACAATCAGGGACCTGGGGTCACTGGCAGTGGCACACCGTTTAGGGGGCAGAGGCACAGGACAACAGGGAAACTGGGAGGAGTGCTGCGCGCCAGTGGGAGGACAGGCCCAGGGAACCGACTCGCCAGGAGGCACTTGCAGAGATCCTGGGAGCATATCAACATTCCCAGGACACGATGGGCCAGATCCTGGACAATGTGCAGGAGAACAGGCAGCTGCAGGAGGGACAGTACCAGGGATCAGGGAGGACTTGCAGGCCATCAACACCACCCTGATCTCCATAGCAGGGGTGCTGGCAGACATGGCCAACATTATGAGGGAGGCAGTCTCACTACAGCGGGCCCCTGCCACTCGCCAGACATCTGAACTGCCTTCCACCTCTGCTGCCACTAGTGGACAGGAGGCGCCGCCACAGGACTCACACCACCAGCACCCCTCCCCCTGCAGAAGGAGAACCACCCTGCAAACATTCCTTGCGATCCAGGCAGAAGCCAGAGACTATTGCCAAGACCCCCGCCAGGAAATGAGACTCTCCTGATTGTCACCCATGTGTCCCACTCTGTCACCCTGTCCACCTTGAACTGTCATTGCTCCCCTTCCTATGTGCCCTTGGACAATGCATCTGTGCTACAAACAGACATCATCACCCCATCCCATTGCACTTGCCCCTCAATATCTAAGCACTTAAGTAAACACCCTTGAAACAAATAGAAGTATGGAGTGTGTCACATTATTTAAGTATGTATATGTTTAACCATGTACAAACATTGCAAGTGAACTGTACAGTAAATGAGCACATATGAAAGACCTGTATTTGGCTGCAGTGATCACTCCAGGAGCTATTGTGAGGCACCAACATCTGTAAAATGAATTGCCAAAGGGTACAGTATGTGGGCATAGAAGTGGGAAATAACAGCATTCCAGTGCCAACAAAATTCAAAAGAATGACAATGAAATGTGAAGTAACACTGTCTTACCTGTGTGTCATTTTAAGTATTGTCTGATCATTGCTGTTCTGTTGTCCTCATCCTCATCCTCTGACTCCTCACCCTCAAAGGGTCCACTGCTGCCACACGGCCATCTCCAGCCTCCTCCTCCTGCAGAAAAGGTACATGGCATCTCAGGGCAAGGTTGTACAACATGCACCATGCCACTATTATCTGGCTGACCTTCTTGGGTGAGTAGCAGAGGGATCCACATGTCAGATGGAGGCACCGAAACCTGGCCTTCAGGAGGCCAAAGGTCCTTTCAATTATCCTTCTGGTTCGCCCATGTGCCTCATTATAACATTCTTCTGCCCTTGTCCTGGCATTCCTCACAGGGGTTACTAGCCATGATAGGATGGGGTAACCAGAGTCACCTGCAAATATTGAGGGACAACATTTAGCCGCACACTATCCCATATGGCCCACACCATACCCATACCCCAACATCTACTGGGTGGGAACGAGGGCTCACCTATTAGCCACAACCTGTGACTCTGTAGTTGGACCATCACATTTGGGATGTTGCTATTCCTCAGGACAAAGGCATCATGTGCCAGGATACCTAGCATTGACATGGGAGATGTAGTGGTCCATCAAGCACTCCATCTGGACACTCCTTGAGTGAAAACTCTTGTGATTTCTGTACACCTGTTTATATTGACGGGGGGACAAATGCAATATGCGTTCCATCAATCACACCAATTATATTGGCGATATGTCCCATTGCATATAAGTCAGCCTTCGCTGTAGCCAAATCTTCCACCTGGGGAAATACAATGTAGCTGTGCATGTGTTTTATCAGGGCAGACAACACTCTGGTCATCACAATTGAGAACATTGGCTATGACATTCCTGCTGCCAAGCCCACTACCACTTTGAAAGAACCATTTGCCAGGAAATGGAGAACTGATAGACCTTGCACAAGAGGGAGGATCCCAGTGGGGTGACGGATATCAGATATCAGGTCATGCTCCAAATGGGCACAAAGCTCTGTGATTGTGGCCCTGTCAAGTCTATAGGTGAGGATGATGTGCCTATCGTCCATTGTTGCCAAGTCCACCCGGGGTCTGTACACGGGGGTATGTCTCCATCTCCTTTTCATCCGCAGCGGTAGCAATCTAAGTAACAAAATAGCGAGGAGCCAGTCACAAACTGAACAATGGGGCTACAACAGTACGATGCATGCTGTCAAATTGTAATGGGTCAGTGAGAATTGTCCTGTATGTCCACAATTAAACAGTGACACAATAATTATCCAGGGCATGCCCCACGTCCCCTGAAATGGCATCTGCCTGGCCTGTGTGGAGGGACAGGTGGAAGTGAGGTAATTCCGCTGACGTTTTGCGCCGTTGCGGAAGGCGGTCGGGAACCGCCGTGCAACTCCTCATTGTTTATAATCGGGCCCTATGGGTTACAGTGGCCAATAGTGATGTACACCAGCGGTGAAGGAATGCACTGCTGGGGACATGACCACAATTTTCTATCTGATTCCTCACTTGCTACCTGACCTTCAACAGGAGAGGACCTACACTGCATGTGCTGCTGTGACCTGTGTCTGGAACCTACCATGGCCCGTGTGACTGGGGAAAGGGCCCCTGCCTTCACTTCAGCAGAGTTGGAGAGACTGGTGGATTGTGTCCTACCCCAATACAGATTGCTGTATGGGCCTCCAGACCAACAGGTGAGTACACTGCGGGCACGATGCATGTGGCATTAATGCATGGAGTGGGGTGTGAAGGCATCATGTAAGGGGGGTGGGTGGATGTCCCCTAGGCGGTGTACTGGTTGTGTGCTGGGTCATGTGTGTGTAAATAGTGATATGAAGGGGTATGGTGGGCCATAAGTGTAACAGGCAGGACTCTCTGACTAATACTATTGCCCTGTTTGTATTTCCTCTTCAGGTCCTCACCCATCAAAAGAAGGGTATATGGTGTGCCATCGCAAAGGAAGTGCAGACCCTGGGGTTCTACGGCAGGCGGAGCACCCACTGTCAGAACAGTGGGAGGACCTGGGATGCTGGGCATGGAAGTCAGCGGAGGCCCAGCTGGGGATGGCCTCCCAAAGAGGAAGGGGTGCACGTCGAACCCTGACCCCCCTGATGGCCCACATACTGGCAGTGGCCTATCCTGAGCTGGATGGGTGCTTGAGGGCATCACAGCAGCCACAAGGGGGTGAATACAGTGCCCATCATTATAACTTACGCATGGTAGGGTGGTATCCGGGTTGGAGATGTGTGTCAGTGGGTGCCCCTAGGCCAGGCCTGACATTTTCAGCATAAGTCCCCTGGTGGCAAGGATCCAGAAGGGATAATCCTGCTACCTAGCTCGTAGGCATACACTACTGGTCAAGGCTGCGTGGGTCCCAGGTGTGCTGGATTTGGCGGTGTGTGCCCCTCCCCATGCCTTGTTGGCTAGTAATATCACTGGTAGTGCAATGCATTGTGCGTAGGCCAATTCCCTGTGTGTGAGGGTCCTGTTTCCACCCTCCAACTTCATCTTCCCAATCCTATTCTCCACAACCCCAACCTATCCCATGCACAAAGGCAGACGAGCATGCACACAAGACAACACACAAGAGTGGCACAGGCAAACACAAGCACCACACTCATCCCACAGGCACTCACACAAACACCATCCAGATGCAGACATACCAACATCTACTTTTTCCACTGTCTCCCCCTTCGCCTCCTCCTCCACCTCCCTCCCAGTTCTGTCACACCTGCATGCACTACATCCTCATCCACTACCAGCATCACCAACACACATAGCAAAACACACACCTCACTGGCAGACACCTCCATAACAGCCATGCGCACGTCCCCTGTGTCCTCTCCCACTGTGTCTGTCCCCCCAAAGAACACAAACGCAAGCACTGAGACACCCAACACCCATCCACCTCACAACAGCATCCAGCCCATGCATCTGCACCCAAAATCAACAGACATAAACCTCTTACAACCTCTCCCGCTTCCTCCACTCCCATTCTTCTCCCTTTTCCTGCCCCAATGTCTCTAAAAAAACTTTTCCTATCCACCATTGCCCTATTCTCTACCCCTCCCCCCGTCCTGCACATCTTGCCAGGCTATCATGAACCTAGCCAAGCACCTCGGCCACCCAATCCACAGGCCCAGTAGTCACCACACCCACTTGTGGTGGGAAAGGATTCAGGGCGCATGTCCTGAGGGTGAAGGAGTCTGCACCAGGCAGCCTCAAGGGTAAGGACATGCCCCAGCTGCTGCCAGGAAAAGCAAGAAGCCTGCCTCAGCTGCTGTCAGGAAGACCAAGGAGCCTGCCCCAGCTGCTGCCAGCAAGACCAAGGAGCCTGCCCCAGCTGCTGCAAGGAAGACCAAGGAGCCTGCCCCAGCTGCTGCCAGGAAGACCAAGGAAGCAGCACCAGCAGGCAGAAAGGGCAAGGGGCCTGGGGCAGGAACTCTGATGGAGCCCCCACCACAAACAATGGCATTGCAGCCATCCAAGGCTGCAGAGGATGGGCTGGAGCCTCCCCCCACAAGCATCAGCAGCACACCCACCACCAGTGGGTAGCCATCCGAGGCTGCAGTGGATGGGCCGGAGCATCACCCGCCAGCGGCTGCAGCAGCACCACTTCCACAACTAAGCATCCGTCACCGCCGGTGGACGGTATGTAGTCCTGCCTCCATGGGCTGCTGCGCGGCCTTCCCCCTGCAAATCCTGTGAGTATGACACCCATCTGAGAGACTGTGGCCTTGCACTCTCCAGATCAAGAGCACAGGGCATGATGCCCCCTCCAGAACCAGTGGGTAAGACACTCACCAATCCCAGCCTCCCCAGGATCAAGAGCACAGGGCATGATCCCCCCTCCAGAACTAGTGTGCAAGACACCCACTCGAGAGACTGTGGCCTTGCACTCCCCAGGATCAGGCAGAGGGCATGTTGCTCCCTCCAGAGCATGTGGGCAAGTCACCCAATTGAGAGACTGTGGCCTTGCACTCCCTAGGACCATGCACAGGGCATGTTGTCTTCTCCAGAGCAAGTGGGAAAGTCCCCCACCTGAGAGACTGTGGCCTTGCACTCCCCAGGATCAAGCACAGGGCTTGTTGCCCCCTCCAGAGCATGTGGGCAAGTCACCCACTTGAGAGACTGTGGCCTTGCACTCCCCATGATCAAGCACAGGGCATGTTGCACCCTCCAGAACCTTTGGTGTTGTTCCATCTCCCGGCTGAGGTGCTCCTCATCCCCCGTCTCCCTAAGGTGCCTGCCTATTTACCAACTGATGCAGCTGCAGTTTTCTCTCCGTGTTGATGCAGGTGACAAGTGGGGCCTTGGACTTTGCCCTGTGGCCAACTGTAAAATTGGCTAAGTTATTTTTATACTGTGTTGATCTTATACACTCACTTTAGTAAATTCCTGTTGTCCTTGCATTATTCAGCGGATTTAGGGGGGTTAACTTGTTTTCTTGCGCATCTGGTTGTGTGTATGGTGTTGATGGTGTGTGTGTTATGCGTGTGTCTGTCACTGTTGTTTTCTTCCCTCCATTCCATGTGTGCTGTGCGGCTGTACTCACCGTCGTTGTCTTCGCCGTCATTGGTGTTCGTGGTGGAGCAGCACGTAGAAGAGCATGGGGAAGACATGCAGCTCAGGCTCTATGGCGGCGTGGTTGTTCTCTGTGTCTCCAATGGTGAGTCCTTTCCCTTTTGAGCTCTGTTTCCACCACGCTTTTGATGTCATTGGTACCGCCCCGGAAAAGATGGGCGATTGCAGGGTCTTAATATGGTGGGCGGAACATTGACTTCTACCTGGCTGTAGGCAGCTACCGCCGTGGTGCCGATTGTTTCCGCCCTGGCGGTCGGTGTGGTAAAGTGGCTGTCTATCTGAGATCGTTCCGCCATGGTCCTAATTTGGCGGTAATTACCGCTAGCCTGTTGGCGGTATTACTGCCACTTTAGCACCAACTGCCAGGGTTCTAATGAGGACCTAAGTGTCTTCCAAAAGTCCAGTAGCAGTGGCAGTATTTGTTCTTGTCTGAGGTGGAAAGGTGATTGACTTTGGATATCACAGTGCTTTGTTATCTCTCTGATAGGCACATATTCTAAAGATAGTATTTCCTTTTAATTTCATGAGTGTAATCTGGTTATGTTGCATAATCTATGCTTAATGTTGATTTTTGAAAATGTCTTTATAATGATTAACCCCTTCGCCACCAGTCCTTTTCCCCTCCTGTGCCGTGCCTTGTTTTGCCTATTTGTGGCAGTTTGTGCTTAGGCACTCATAAATTTTTGTCCACATAAACTGCAAATGCCAAATTTGTGTCCTTTTTTTCCAACATCCTAGGGATTCTAGAGGTACCCAGACTTTGTGGGTTCCCCTGAAGGAGACCAAGAAATTAGAGAAAATACAGCGAAAATTTAGTTTTTTTCAAACAAATGGGGGAAAAGGGCTGCAGAAGAAGGCTTGTGGTTTGTTACCTGAAAATGGTATTAACAAAGGTTTTGAGGTTCTAAAATCACCATCTTCCCAGCTTTCAGGAACAGGCAGACTTGAATCAGAAAAAACAATTTTTCAACTCAATTGTGGCATTTTACTGGGACATACCCCATTTTTACTATTTTTGTGCATTCAGCCTCTTTCCAGTTAGT
Source organism: Pleurodeles waltl (assembly GCF_031143425.1). NCBI lineage: Eukaryota > Metazoa > Chordata > Amphibia > Caudata > Salamandridae > Pleurodeles > Pleurodeles waltl. The sequence goes on along the minus strand of NC_090449.1, from coordinate 680,927,624 downwards.
GACAGAAATGGATGTGAAACCAATGCTGGATCCCAGAAAGCTAAACATTTCTGGAAAGTAGATAAAATTCTGAATTGAGCAAGGGGTAATTTGTGTAGATCCTACAAGTGTTTCCTACCGAAAATAACAGCTGAAATAAAAAAAATATTGAAATTGAGGTGAAAAAAACAGCCATTTTTCTCCACGTTTTACTCTGTAATTTTTTCCTGTGATGTCAGATTTTCGGAAGCAATATACCATTACGTCTGCTGGATTCTTTTGTTTCGGGATATATGGAGCTTGTAGGTTCATCAAGAACCGTAAGTACCCAGAGCCAATAAATGAGCTGCACCTTGCAATGGGTTTTCATTCTATACCGGGTAAACAGCAATTCATTTGTTGAAATGTAAAAAGTTGAAAAATAGGTATCAAGAATATCTTTGTATTTCCAAAATGGGTACAAGATAAGGTGTTGAGAAGCAGTGGTTATTTGCACATCTCTGAACTCTGTGGGGGCCCATACTAGCATGTGAATTACAGGGCATTTCTCAAATGGACGTCCTTTTTACACACTGTCTTACATTTGGAAAGAAAAAATGTAGAGAAAGACAAAGGGCAATAACACTTGTTTGCTATTCTGTGTTTCCCCAAGTCTCCTGATAAAAATGGTACCTCACTTGCGTAGGTAGGCCTAATGCTCACTATGGTAAATACAACATGGACACATCCCCTTTTTACATTGAAATCTGACATGTTTTTTGCCAAGATTTTGGTATCTAGCTCAGCAGGCACCTAGAAAAACCGAACAAACCTGCACATTTCTGAAAACTAGACACCTAGGGGAATCCAAGATGGGGTGACTTGTGGGGCTCACACCAGGTTCTGTTACCCAGAATCCTTTGCAAACCTCAAAATTTGGCCAAAAAAACACTTTTTCCTCTCATTTCGGTTACAGAAAGTTCTGGAATCTGAGAGGAGACACAAATTTCCTTCCATCCAGCGTTCTCCAAGTCTCCTGATAAAAATGGTACCTCACTTGTGTGGGTAGGCATAGCACCCGTGACAGGAAATGCCCCAAAACACAAAGTGGACACATCACATTTTCCCACAGAAAACAGAGCTGTTTTTTGCAAAGTGCCTAGCTGTGGATTTTGGCATCTAGCTCAACCGGCACCTAGGGAAACCTACCAAACCTGTGCATTCCTGAAAACTAGACACCTAGGGGAATCCAATATGGGGTGACTTGTGGGGCTCTCACTAGGTTATGTTACCCAGAATCCTTTGCAAACCTCAACATTTGACCAAAAAAACGCTTTTTCCTCTAATTTCAGTGTCAGAAAATTCTGGAATCTGAGAGGAGCCACAAATTTCCATCCACTCAGCATTCCTCCAAGTCTCCCGATAAAAATGGTATCTCAGTTGTGTCGGAAGGCCTAGCGCCCGCGACAGGAAATGCCCCAAAACACAACGTGGACATATTACATTTTCCCAAAGAAAACAGAGCAGTTTTTGCAAAGTGCCTAGATGTGGATTTTGGCCTCTAGCTCAGGTGGCACCTAGGAAGCCTACCAAACCTGTGCATTTTTTAAACCTAGACACCTAGGGGAATCCAAGATGGGGTGACTTGTGGGGCTCTCGTCAGGTTCTGTTACCCAGAATCCTTTGCAAACCTTAAAATGTGGCTCAAAAAAAACTTTTCCCTCACATTTCGGTGACAGAAAGATCTGGAATCTGAGAGGAGCCACCAGCCACCAACCAGTGTTCCCCCAAATCTCCCGATAAAAATGGTACCTCACTTGTGTGGGTAAGCCTTGTGCTTGTGAAAGGAAATGCCCCAAAACACTATCTGGACACATCAAAATTGTCAAATACAAAACGACCGGTTTTTGCGGGGGCAGGCACCTGTGTTTTTGGTCCTGAGCTCAGCAGCCATCTAGGGAAAGTCACCAAACCCAGACATTTCTGAAAACTAGACACCTGAGGGAGTCCAGGGAGGTGTGACTTGTGTGGATCCCCCAATGTTTTCTTAACCAGAATCCTCAGCAAACCTCAAATTTAGCTAAAAAAATCACATTTCCCCCACATTTCTGTGTGGGATCTCCGCACCGGGACAGATTTCCTACCACCCAATGTTCCCCTCAGTCTCTCGGTAAACATGTTGAAATTGAGGAGGAACCAAAGTGGGTCCAAAACAGCAGTTTGAAAGAAAACATTTTAGGCTGACAAGTGCAGCAGAATTTTTATCGGTATAGATGAGACAATGTTGGGTGGTAGGAATTTTGTGGATTCCTGCAGATTCTGGAAGGTTCATCACAAAAATTTGGGAAAAATGTGTGATTTCCAGCAAAGTTGGAGGTTTTCATGGCATTGTGGGTAAGAAAATGGTGCGGGATGCAGGTGAAGCACACCATACTGGAATCAACCAGATGTTTAGTTTTCAGATGTGTATAGGTCTTGTGGATTTTTCTACATGGCAGCGTCCCAAAGTCAAAAAAGTGCAGCCCTCACCATTCCAAGTGGGACGATTTTGAGAGTTACCAAGCTCTCATGGCCCAAATGTAAAACCAAAACCCAAAATCATCAAAGTCCTCTTGCTTGCCATGGGATAAGATGTTTTAGTGTGCGAGGGGAGAGCTAAACGACTGTTACCCTCTTCAGTTGGGGTGGGAACATAACCAGGCCCATACTGGTTGGTAGCCACCACCCCACTATTTTTTGTTTTTTACATCTTTTAATTAGACTTTCTGCCCCCCCCCAGGGTGTGGATCAGGGGTAATTGCCCCCATCTGCCCACTTGTGGGCAGAACAACTTTGGCCCCATTTATTTTGGGTGGGGGTATGGCCATACGCCCACCCTCCCACCCTCTTATTTTGAAAAAAAATCATCCCTGGTCTATGATGGGTCTTCCAAAAATAGGCTGATCTGCCCCCAAGGGGGGCAGATATGGCCAACAGTAATGTGACCCAATGGGGAGCGACCCCCCAGGGGCTGCCCCCCCAAAGAAAACACACACATACACACACACCAATGGGAAGTCATTTTGATGTTTTTTAACAATGTGCTTTTAATGCTGTTTTTCTTGCAGAGCTGTCTGAGGAAGGCCCAGCATTGTGTAAAAGCTAAGGAGCTATTTATATCTTATGAAGGTCCATGGGCACATTACACACCAGTAGGGATTGATGTAGCAGTGTATAAGGACTGTGGTAGGGCGATTTTGTGTCTATATTTTGCATACAGCCCACTACGGCTTTATCAAATGGGGTATGGTAATTATGCAATATTGTGATTGTGTAATGTACAGAAGTGGGGTTCCCCCTTTTAGAGTGTAAAAAAGTTTAGCACAGGAGATTGATTTTTTGTCCATTAGATTAGGTACATCAAGAAAATAATCCCACAAGGGCAGTATTGACTGTACTCGTGAATGAGGGACCAGTCCACATCGTTATGAGGTTTAGGGCCATAATGTTGTTCCGGTGTAATTGACTGCAAAAGTCTCAAAAATTTGATGTGAGTGTGAAAGATAATTGGAATGTTAAACAGCTCTGTTATTGTAAATAGGAAAAATAAGTTTTAAAATGACACTTATCAATATTCTTTTTACTTTTGTTTTGCATGTTGTGTTACCAGTGACATAGGTTACATGTGACTGTTTATAATAGAAGCCAAGTGGCACTGTTCAGGTTGAGAATGGTAATTGTTTGCTGAAACGCATCCTGTTTCCCATTCATAATGATACTTGAGAATTAAAAGCACAGTTTTCACGCACTTCCTTTTGATGGTGAGGAATTGTGTGTGTGTATATGTGTGTGTGTGTGTATATATATATATATATATATATATATATATATATTCCCTATATTCCCTTAAAAAAATAAAGGTTCTAGGACATTATAGTTAGTCTCACATTTCAAATGTACAAAACCACAGAAATTCACATGTTATAGTTAGGGTTATCTAAAGTATCTATAACTCGTGCCCTAAGGTAACTATAACTCACGACCCTACCATGCACAGTTATCCATAATTTTACTGCAAATGTTACAGTGACATTATCAATGATGTTATTAAAGATGTCATGAGTGCTATAATTTGTGGGGTAATTAGCAGTGCGTTGCAATGGCGCAAGTTACAGTTACCTTCAAACATGAGCTATAGTTAATTTAGATAACTATAACAGGTGAATATCTGTGGTTTGGTACAGCCAGACCCTGTGGTCAATCCCCCTAAGCACTCAACCCCACGTTGAGCACAGCCAATTTGGCAGTGCTTGGCAGGAGTAGGCCATGGCTTGTCTCTCTGGGTGTGGGAACAGGTGTGAGAGGGTGTATCTGGGGGTGCAAGTGGCTGTGAGAGTGTAGGTCCGGGAGCGGAAGTGGGTGCCTCAGTGTCTTAGTGGGTGCATCAGTTTCTGTGCGGGTCTGTGTGTGGGTGGGTGAGGGTTTTTAATGGGTCTGTGAGTGGGTGTGTGAGAGTCTGAGTGGGTCTGTGAGTTGGTGTGTGAGTGTCTGAGTGGGTCTGTGAGTGGGTGCAGGAGTGTCTGAGTGGGGCTGTGAGTGAGTGCACAAGGGTATGAGTGGCTTCTTTGTGGGTCTGTGAGTTGGTGCGTAAGTATCTGAGTGAGTCTGTGAGTTGGTGCGTAATGGTCTGAGTGGGTGTGTGGGTGGCAGAAAGAGATTGAAAGAGAGAGAAAGAGGGAGAGGGAGCGAGATAGAGAGTTTTTTTTGTCTTTGATGGATCATCTATTTAGAATGAGATACTTCTGGACAAATTGAAAAGAAAAATGTATTTGTCAATTAAAAAGAGTGAGATCACCTTTCAGTATAAACCTTCAACTTTTGAAATTTAAAAGAAATTAAAGGAGGGAAATGATTGATCATAAACATACCTGGAATATAACCCTCAACTGTCGGTGTGAGGGTTTGTGACCTTAACCATTAAGCTACATGTGGCTCTTTGATGGACTGTTTCCAGACGTACCTATGACATGCAACCCACACATGTGAGAGTAAAGAAATGTGAATGTTCCATTACTAGGAAGGTTTAACAGTCAAAACACTAGTAAATAAACAACCACACTGCCAAGCAATTCTAGGATTTGAACCTTCAGCCTACTGGGTGACAGTGCAAGAACTTGGTCATTAGGCCAGCAGTGACTCTGTTCTGCATCCAAATGTAACTGTAACATTTGTACCAAACATCTTGCTGGTCTTATACCTTAAAGTCATTGCATGGAGAGACCAATGCAATGACTATCTCTCTGTCTACCATCCCATTAGAGGAAGGAAGAGAGAGAGAGAGGGACAGGGCCATCCTGCAGTCCTAGCTGGATCCTCGCATCCTGTGGAAGCCGGCATTGCTCCCAGAAGCAGGGAACGGCTTCAAATAGCAGGTCCCTGCTTCTGCCAGCAATGTTTTCATCTGTCTTCCCCACATGCATATTTTGGTGGAGGGAAGACAGATGAAAAGTCCATTTTCTGACAGCGGGATCTGTTTGAGAGCTCTCACTGTCAGAAACCGGACTTTGGCCCTATTTATACTTTTTGACGCAAAACTGCACAAATGCAGTTTTGCATCAAAAAGTTTAGCGCTGGCTAGCGCCATTTTTTAGCGCTCTCTGGGTGTCATATTTATACCTTGACGCACAACGGTGCTAAAAACAGGTTAGAGTAAAAAATGTTGAAGTTAACCTTTGCCCCTTGTCGTAAGGCAAAATGACGTTAACGCTGCAAAAATGACTCCTACCTGTTTTACGGCATGTAAATATGTTGCAAAACGGATATGCACCATTTTAAACCACATTAGTGTCAACTTCAGACGCTAATGTAGAAAACATTGCAAAGGAGAGGCACAATGGCCGAGACAAGCCAGGAGAGACCTCAGGGTGACCCCATTCACCCAGGAACCAGCCAGGAGGACACACACAAGTCCCAGGGGAGGGAGAAGAAAAAGCATAAGTGTTGTTTTAGTGCGGAGGAGCATGAAATCCTAGTGAGAGAGGTGACGGAGCACCAGCAACAACTATTCGTCACCTCCAAATTGCCAATTGGCAGGAGAGACACAATATGGCAGCAGATAGTTGACAAGATTAACAGTGTGGCAGAGGTGAGGAGAACCTCAACTGAGTGCAAGGAATGCTGGCATGATTGTAAGTGAAGGACAACAGAGAAAATGGCAAGGAACAGGAAGGCAGCACTGCAAACTGGAGGTGGAAGTCCAGCACCACAAGAGGACATGGACAGTATGGAGAAGATGGTTGCAGCAGTCATCGCGTAGGAACTGGTCACTGGAATCGCAGGACAGGACAAGGCAGACTACCAGGAACCACCACAAATGCAGGTTAAGTTGCATGGGGGAAATTAATGCAAAATTGTTAAATGCAAGAAGGGGGAGGCACATAGGACACACTCAATGCATGTGAAAGGAGCGCAGAGGGACACATTGCACATGAATCAAGCTGCACAATTCAAACATAAGCAACACATGTACATACGCCTTGGTTGTGCCATACACCACAACCAATACACAACCTCGACATATGTTAATCACCAGGGCTACATACCTACATGTACATATGCAGCCCATAGGATAGAAGGCATGTCTAATTACTGTGCCTGTGTTATCACAACATCCCTTGCATATAGTCAAACAAACCTTACCAACACGACCAAGACATCAGAGACTAGGAAGTCAGTCAATAACATTCTTGGGGTCACATCATGGTGGTGTCCCTTGCAGAAACACCTTACAACTGCATTGTCCCATTGCCAAAACACATGTGTGCATCTTACAGCACATAATTAAATGCAACCTTTTCCAATATTACCCAGACATGTGCCGGAAGCACCACCACCCCACACAGAAACAACACATCGTCATAAGGCAGCCACTACTCCGTCATGCAGTAAGGATGCCTCTCTGGGTGCAGGGAAAAGTAATCTAGGCAGCCGCTGGGGGAATTGCAGGGTGGTCCTGTATCACAGGAAACATGTCACTACCCACTGTAACTAAACTGGTGTAGTGTGGAGCCATACATTTTGATGCTGATAAGAACCGTGCAACTACAAAAAATATGTACTACAGATTGCAATCTCTAGGTCACACACATACATGCTGAGCCCACAACTACTCCGACACAACCATGTGAAACACATAGGAATGTGGAAATAATCACACACACACAACACATGATGTATGTCTGTGAAAATAATGGTGTGCAATTTCACATTGATGGGTGGGGAATAGTGCATTGGGAAGTCTGGTGATGGGAAGACTGTTAGTGCAGTGTACCTTTTGCGTTTGGCAGTATGAGTTACACGCTGGGATGGCGGGTGGAAATCTGTCTGCTCATGGCAGCTCTGTGGAGCAGTTACCACTACATTGTTGAAGGATCAAATAGAGTCTGCACCAATCTTGGGGTGTATTGGGTGTGACAGGATATGCTGCTCTTAGCACTGCAAATCAGGCAGTGGAAAGTGGAATGGGCCTGGGCATGGGGACCCGGCACTGCCCAGGCCAGGTGCATGGGCTGTGTGGGGGCACCCAGGGGCACACCACACCACATCACCACCAACCTTTGCATGGGGGTTTCACCGCCATGTAAAGGCAGGTGGAAATGCGGGAACATACCTGGAGGGTAGCGAGGATCATAATACTGGTCGGGTGTCACAAACAGGTGGCATTGCCAGTCTGCAAGTTGTCAGCAACCATCCAGTGCCAGGCCATTGGCCCAGGGGCTTTCCCCATGAACAATGTGTGCCACTTCCACCTGCGCAGTTGGGGGTGGTCATACTGACAATTGCAGTCTGGTGGTCATAGGACCACCAGACCTGTAATGAAGGTCCAGGTATGCATCGGTATATACACCTGCAAAATCTCCATCAATCTAGCTTGAGGCCCTGATCTAAGTTCAACTTCAGTCAACTGACAATGTACATAATTTTTGGCCATCAGGCACTGTCATATAGAAAATGAGGTACACATCAACAAATAATACCCATGCTGGCCATCCCTGGATCTACCCCTGCGCCTGTGTTAAATTAGCTGCACTGCCACAATGCTGCATCTCTTGCACCATGGTGCAATGGTGGCTGTATTGAGGGGAAGAACATAGTTGTGTAGGAAGGAGCGCCTTTCAGCACAAACAGTAACTCAAAAGGCAATCTGCTAGGTCCATGTGTGCTGTGCAATGTAGCACACATACACATGCATCAACATGAGGAGCAATCAAAGGAAACAACCACATAGTGCCTTGGTAATGTCATCCCTGGGGTGGTGTAAGGTTTCTGTACTGTCCTGGTGTATGTAAGACATGTAAAACTGGGACAGGAGCATATTGCAATGTCTGTTGCTATGGCCTGACCACTGCAACACCCATTGCAAGGCCCTACCATGCAAATGGATGCATATGAAGGGCCCACGATAACAAGATGGTGTCAAGCCACCAAAAGGATATACATCACACCTAGTCAACATGACGCAGCCAATTGCACCACCTGAGCTTCCCCTCATGTGACACTTAAGTGAGGCAAAGGGCTGATAGACTGCACCCATGATCTACAGGAACAAGGTTTGGGCTGTAAGTTGTCACTGAGCCTCAATAGCAAGTCAGTGACGTTACATGTCAACTGCCACAACATAGAAAGATTTTACACCATCTCTTTGCAGAGTATGAAGGCTCTCCTGCTGATCTGCCTGTCCTGGAACTCCCCGATGACCTGGATGACCAGCTGACAACCATCAGCCAAGAGACCCTCCATGATGTCCTGGTATCCCTCCAAGCACCACCTCCAGTTGCAAGGAGGACAAATAATAAAGCAGCCATCCCAGATGCCCTACCCAACACCCCAATAGTACAACCTGCCAGCAACGACACAGCTAAAGACTCCGAGGACCCAGGGACAAGCTTTGAGAGGACAGTGGTAGGAGTCCAGCTGGAGCCAGACAAGCAGGTGCAGGTGGGGATAGAGATGTGGCAGCCAGCCCAGAGGGAATGTGCACATGCCTCATGACGGCCAATAACATTCAGCTGCCAAATGAGGCACACACTTCCCACTGCATGGAGTCCAGCAGTGTCTGAGGGACATAGATGCTGCCATGCGGAAGAGGCCACAACAACTGCCCTCCCAAACTGGCAGCAGCATGATTGAGAACAAGCTGGACTCCATGCAGCGGGAAGTGACCTCCCTCAAGGCAGACATGGCTGCCCACCACAGGGATGTTGCTGCTATCCTGAAAAATCGGCAGCACCTCTTTGCTGCAGTAATACCATATGTTGTTCCACAAATGGCAGCTTCCAGGAATTGGGATTCCACATCTTCAACCACTGAAGTGTGTGTGCCCCCCCCACCTCCCACCACCACCATCAAGGGCAGAGGAGACACCACACACATCGGAGGATGAAGATGTGGAACAAATCAGCTTCACTAGTAAGAGTTCCCAGTACCACCAGCCTATGCCACATGGGCAGTGTTCTCCTTTGTCCTGTGCTTGAGGTCATGCCAGTGTTAGCACAGTTGGATATGAGCACTCTTCACCCACACATTCTTGACCTATGGACTGCTATGGACTGTCATTGTCTCTCACTTACCAATTGGCAATTATTGTTCCTCTGCACTTAACAATACTCCTCCAAAGCATATCATGTCCCTCAACCCTAGACTTGTGTTGTGTCACAAATGGATGGATTTCACAAATGGGGTCACTGACCTGGAAATTGTAAATATCTCACTCCAACACTTCCACTTGTAAATAAACAATTTCTACACAATCATCATGTCTACATATATTGTAATCCATCAATTTAGCTAAACATGTGATGTGTGAATGCATGTAATAGGTCACAGAACATCAGTACAAGAGTGCTGGACTGGGGGGAAATAAAGCTACACACAAGATCCCTAACATGACAAATGTGTATGCTGGTCTCATCACCTACAAGCAATTCACTGCGTATGTCACAAATGAAGAACACATGTATGCTTCCCTCACTATATATGGCAGGAATGGATGTAAAGAAAGTCTAGGGCAATATCGTCAGCTGGGAGTACCAGTAGAACTCATTGGTGTGATACAGAGGTACCTAACCTCATTAGTGATTGCCACGGTCAGTTTTGCAGGATAGAGTTCCAATTTAGGCTGTTGTCAGATGTGCCACAGGTCCGACATTCCTACAAAGGACCCCAATACTGACAGCTGAAGTACCAGACCTACCTGTCTAATAGAAAGAAAACACAGTCATCATGAGCGGTGGGTACACTGGATGGCAGATGCAAGGACTAATAGATGTGATGTTGCTGCCAATGTGACAGCTCAGTAGACAATAGGTGACGCACATGTCAAGAGAGGTATTTTGAGGTAGCGTGGGAAGACCCTGAGACCCAAGCATATAACACAAATTGTATGGGAGAAAGCAATAATCTTTATTAAAAATTCAAGTAACCTAAAAAAAAAAAAAAAAACTACCCTATCCTAAACTGATCTATTCTAAGTATACTTATCTAACAACTAAAGCTATCTACCCTATCCTAAACTTAACTTACACATTGAACACCACACTCTAAACATTGGCTACAGTTCCAGTGTGCCTTGGACGAGGTCACCTCGTCCAAGGCACAGGAACTGGGGGGAGCGCTAGTGCTCCCCCCCTGTGCATCCCACCCACCCCCCCCAAGGCAGTGATGGATGGGGAAGCCCTTCCCCTTCCACCCCACCCCTCCCCCGTGACGTCAGCACGCGAGCGCGCGCTGATTTGTCACAGGGTCTCCCCCATCGCACTGGAAGCTCAGCTTCCAGCGCGATTGAAAGAGAAATGCTCAGCATTTCTCTTTCAATCACGTGGGGGAGGCCCGGAGAGGCTTCAAAGGGAATTAAATGTATTTCCTTCCCTTTGAAGTCTCTCCAAGCGTTTCAAAAGCCGGATTGCTTGCAATTCGGCTTTTGTAACGCCCAGTAGACACCAGGGATGTTTTTTTTTTATTGAAATAGACATAAGGGAGCGACCCCTTGGGCAAGGGTCGCTCCCAATGGGGGGCATTTTTTAGGAAGGCCATTTGTGCCCCCCCTGGGGGCAGAAACCTGTAGGGCACCAGGGGTCTTTTTTTTTTTTTTCTATTTGTTTTGTTTTTTGTTTTTTTTAGGTGGGGAGCGACCCCTTAGGGAAGGATCGCTCCCCTAGGGGGCAAATTATATTTAGGCCATTTATGCCCCTCTTGGGGGCAGATTGGCCTATTTTGATGAGGCCAATCTGCCCCCAAGGGGGGCAGAAACCACTAAACACCAGGGAGTTTTTTTTGTTTTCGTGAATTTCACGCAAGGGGAGCAACCCCTTAGGCAAGGGTCGCTCCCCTGGGGGGGGGAATTATTTTAGGCCATTTCTGCCCCCCTGGGGGGTATATCAGCCTATTTTGATTAGGCCGATCTGCCCCTAAGGGGGGCAGAAACCACTAGGCACCAGGGATTTTTTGTTTTACAGATGGGGAGTGACCCCTTGGACAAGGGTCGCTCCCCTGGAGGAGAAAATTGTATTTAGGCCATTTCTGCCCCCTTTGAGGGCAGATCAGCCGTTTTTTGCTGCGCAAATCTGCCCCCAAGGGGGGCAGAAACCACTAGGCGCCGGGGATTTTATTTTTGGCGCCAATGTCACGCAGGGGGAGCGACCCCGTAGGCAAGGGTCGCTCCCGGGGAGGAGGGGGGTTTGGGGGGGCAAATTTATTTTAGGCCATTTCTGCCCCCCCGGGGGCAGATCGGCCTATTATTAGGCCGATCTGCCCCGGGGGGGGCAGAAACCTCTAGACGCCAGGGCAAATTTTTTTTTTTTTGTTTGTTTTTTTGTTTGTTTGTTTTTTTAGAGATGGGGAGCGACCCATTAGGCAAGGGTTGCTCCCCTGGGGGGCAAATTGTATTTAGACCATTTCTGCCCCCTTTGGGGGCAGATTGGCCGATTTTAGGTCAATCTGCCCCCAAGGGGGCAGAAACCACTAGGCACCAGGGATTTTTTTTTTGGCGCCAATGTCACGCAGGGGGAGCGACCCCGTAGGCAAGGGTCGCTCCAGGGCGGGGGGTTGGGGGGGTGCGGGGGGCAAATTTATTTTAGGCTATTTCTGCCCACCCTGGGGGCAGATCGGCCTATTATTAGGCCGATCTGCCCCCAGGGGGGTCAGAAACCTCTAGGCGCCAGGGCAATTTTTTTTTTTGTGTTTTATTTTTTGTTTGTTTGTTTTTTTAGAGATCGGGAGCGACCCATTAGGCAAGGGTCGCTCCGCTGGGGGGCAAATTGTATTTAGACCATTTGGGGCAGAAACCACTAGGCACCAGGGATTTTTTTTTTGGCGCCAATGTCACGCAGGGGGAGTGACCTGGTAGGCAAGGGTCGCTCCCGGGTGGGGGGTGCGGGGGGGAAATTTATTTTAGGCCATTTCTGCCCACCCTGGGGGCAGATCGGCCTATTATTAGGCCGATCTGCCCCCAGGGGGGGCAGAAACCTCTAGGCGCCAGGGCAATTTTTTTTTTGTGTTTTTCTTTTGTTTGTTTCTTTTTTTAGAGATGGGGAGCGACCCATTAGGCAAGGGTCGCTCCCCTGGGGGGCAAATTGTATTTAGACCATTTCTGCCCCCCTTGGGGGCAGATTGGCTGATTTTAGGTCAATCTGCCCCCAAGGGGGCCGACACCACTAGGCACCGGAGATTTGTTTTTTGGCGCCAATGTCACGCAGGGGGAGCGACCCCATAGGCAAGGGTCGCTCCCGGGCGGGGGGGTTGGTGGGGGTGCGGGGGCAAATTTATTTTAGGCCATTTCTGCCCACCCTGGGGCCGGATTAGCTAGAGGCCAAAATCCACAGGTAGGCACTTTGCAAAAAACACCTATTTTTTCTGTGAGAAAATGTGTTGTGTCCACGTTGTGTTTTGGGCCATTTCCTTTCGTAGGCGCTAGGCCTACCCACAGAAGTGAGGTACCATTTTTATCGAGAGACTTAGGGGAACGCTGGGTGGAAGGAAATGTGTGGCTCCTCTCAGATTCCAGAACTTTTTGTCACCGAAATGAGAGGAAAAAGTGTTTTTTGGGCCAAATTTTGATGTTTGCAAAGGATTCTGGGTAACAGAACCTGGTCAGGGCCCCGCAAGTCACCCCATCTTGGATTCCCCTGGGTTTCTAGTTTTCAAAAATGCACTGGTTTGCTAGGTTTCCCCAAGTGCCGGCTGAGCTACAGGCCAAAATCCACAGGTAGGCACTGTTTTCTATGAAAAAATGTGATGTGTCCACGTTGTGTTTTGAGCCATTTCCTTTCGTGGGGGCTAGGCCTACCCACACAAGTGAGGTACCATTTTTATCGGGAGACTTGGGGGAGCGCTGGATGAAAGAAAAATTATGGCTCCTCGCAGATTCCACAACTTTCTGTCACCGAAATGAGTGGAAAATTTGTTTTTTTAGCCAAATTTTGAGGTTTGCAAAGGATTCTGGGCGACACAACCTGGTCAGAGCCCCACAAGTCACCCCATCTTGGATTCCCCTAGGTCTCTAGTTTTCAGAAATGAAATGCACAGGTCTGGTAGGTTTCCGTAGGTGCCGGCTGAGCTAGAGGCCAAAATCTACAGGTTGGCACTTTGCAAAAAACACCTCTGTCTTCTTTAAAAAAATGTGATGTGTCCATGTTGCGTTTTGGGGCATTTCCTGTCGCGGGCGCTAGGCCTACCCACACAAGTGAGGTATCATTTTTATCGGGAGACTTGGGGGAACGCTGGGTGGCAGGAAATTTGTGGCTCCTCTCTGATTCCACAACTTTCTGTCACCAAAATGTGAGGAAAATTTGTTTTTTTAGCCAAATATTGCGGTTTGCAACGGATTCTGGGTAACAGAACCTGGTCAGAGCCCCACAAGTCACCCCATCATGGATTCCCCTAGGTCTCTAGTTTTCAGAAATGCACAGGTTTGGTAGGTTTCCCTAGGTGCCGGCTGACCTAGAGGCCAAAATCTACAGGTAGGCACTTTGCAAAAAACACCTCTGTTTTCTTTAAAAAAATGTGATGTGTGCACGTTGCGTTTTGGGGCATTTCCTGTCGCGGGCGCTAGGCCTACCCACACAAGTGAGGTATCATTTTTATCGGGAGACTTGGGGGAACGCTGGGTGGAAGGAAATTTGTGGCTCCGCTCTGATTCCAGAACTTTCTGTCACCAAAATGTGAGGAAAATGTGTTTTTTTAGCTAAATTTTGAGGTTTGCAAAGGATTCTAGGAAACAGAACCTGGTTAGAGCCCCACAAGTCACCCCATCTTGGATTCCCCTAGGTCTCTAGTTTTCAGAAATGCACAGGTTTAGTAGGTTTCCCTAGCTGCCGGCTGAGCTAGAGGTCAAAATCTACAGGTAGACACTTTGCAAAAAACACCTCTGTTTTCTTTCAAAAAATGTGATGTGTGCACGTTGCGTTTTGGGGCATTTCCTGTCGCGGGTGCTAGGCCTACCCACACAAGTGAGGTATAAGTTTTATCGGGAGACTTGGGGGAACGCTGGGTGGAAGGAAATTTGTGGCTCCTCTCTGATTCTAGAACTTTCTGTCACCAAAATGTGAGGAAAATGTGTTTTTTTAGCCAAATTTTGCAGTTTGCAAAATTCTGGGATTTGCAAGGTTTGCAAGGATTCTGGGTAACAAACCTGGTCAGAGCCCCACAAGTCACCCTATCTTGGATTCCCCTAGGTCTCTAGTTTTCAAAAATGCATAGGTTTGGTAGGTTTCCCTAGGTGCCGGCTGAGCTAGAGGCCAAAATCTACAGGTAGGCACTTTGCAAAAAACACCTCTGTTTTCTTAAAAAAAATGTGATGTGTCCACGTTGCGTTTTGGGGCATTTCCTGTTGCGGGCGCTGGGCCTACCCACACAAGTGTGGTATCATTTTTATCGGGAGACTTGGGGGAACGCTGGGTGGAAGGAAATTTGTGGCTCCTCTCTGATTCCAGAACTTTCTGTCACCAAAATGTCAGGAAAATGTGTTTTTTAGCAAAATTTTGAGGTTTGCAAAGGATTCTAGGTAACCGAACCTGGTTAGAGCCCCACAAGTCACCCCATCTTGGATTCCCCTAGGTCTCTAGTTTTCAGAAATGCACAGGTTTAGTAGGTTTCCCTAGCTGCTGGCTGAGCTAGAGGCCAAAATCTACATGTAGGCACTTTGCAAAAAACACCTCTGTTTTCTTTCAAAAAATGTGATGTGTGCACGTTGCGTTTTGGGGCATTTCCTGTCACGGGTGCTAGGCCTACCCACACAAGTGAGGTATAAGTTTTATCAGGAGACTTGGGGGAACGCTGGGTGTAAGGAAATTTGTGGCTCCTCTCTGATTCTAGAACTTTCTGTCACCAAAATGTGAGGAAAATGTGTTTTTTTAGCCAAATTTTGAGGTTTGCAAAATTCTGGGATTTGCAAGGTTTGCAAGGATTCTGGGTAACAAACCTGGTCAGAGCCCCACAAGTCACCCTATCTTGGATTCCCCTAGGTCTCTAGTTTTCAAAAATGCCTAGGTTTGGTAGGTTTCCCTAGGTGCCGGCTGAGCTAGAGGCCAAAATCTACAGGTAGGCACTTTGCAAAAAACACCTCTGTTTTCTTTCAAAAAATGTGATGTGTCCACGTTGCGTATTGGGGCATTTCCTGTCGCGGGTGCTAGGCCTACCCACACAAGTGAGGTATCATTTTTATCAGGAGACTTGGGGGAACGCTGGGTGGAAGGTAATTTGTGGCTCCTCTCAGATTCCACAACTTTCTGTCACCGAAATAAGTGGGAAATTTGTTTTTTTAACCAAATTTTGAGGTTTGCAAAGGATTCTGGGCGACACAACCTGGTCAGAGGCCCACAAGTCACCCCATCTTGGATTCCTCTAGGTCTCTAGTTTTCAGAAATGCACAGGTGTGGTAGGTTTCCCTAGGTGCCGGCTGAGCTAGAGGCCAAAATCTACAGGTAGGCACTTTGCAAAAAACACCTCTGTTTTCTTTAAAAAAATGTGATGTGTCCACGTTGCGTTTTGGGGCATTTCCTGTCACGGGTGCTAGGCCTACCCACACAAGTGAGGTGTCATTTTTATCAGGAGACTTGGGGGAACGCTGGGTAGAAGGAAATTAGTGGCTCCTCTCTGATTCCAGAACTTTCTGTCACCAAAATGTGAGGAAAATGTGTTTTTTTTAGCCAAATTTTGAGGTTTGCAAAGGATTCTGGGTAACAGAACCTGGTCAGAGCCCCACAAGTCACCCCATCTTGGATTCCCCTAGGTCTCTAGTTTAAAAAAATGCATAGGTTTGGTAGATTTCCCTAGGTGCCGGCTGAGTTAGAGGCCAAAATCTACAGGTAGGCACTTTGCAAAAAACACCTCTGTTTTCTTTCAAAAAATGTGATGTGTCCACGTTGCGTTTTGGGGCGTTTTCTGTTGCGGGCGCTAGGCCTACCCACACAAGTGAGGTACCATTTTTATCGGGAGACTTGGAGGAACATAGATTAGAAAAACAAGTGTTATTGCCTCTTGTCTTTCTCTACATTTTTTCCTTCCAACTATAAGAGAGTGTGTAAAAAAGACATCTATTTGAGAAACGCCCTGTAATTCACATGCTAGTATGGTCACCCCGGAATTCAGAGATGTGCAAATAACCACTGCTCCTCAACACCTTATCTTGTGTCCATTTTGGAAATACAAAGGTTTTCTTGATAGCTATTTTTGACTCTTTATATTTCAGCAAATGAATTGCTGGATACCCGGTATAGAATGAAAACGCACTGCAGGGTGCAGCTCATTTATTGGCTCTTGGTACCTTGGGTTCTTGATGAACCTACAAGCTCTATATATCCCCTCAATCAGAGGAGTCCAGCAGACGTAACGGTATATTGCTTTCGAAAATCTGACATTGCAGGAAAAAGTTACAGAGTAAAACGTAGAGAAAAATTGCTGTTTTTTTCACCTCAATTTCAATATTTTTCTTTTTCAGTTGTTATTTTCTGTAGGAAACCCTTGTAGGATCTACACAAAGTAACCATTGCTGAATTCAGAATTTTGTCTACTTTTCAGAAATATTTAGGTTTCTGGGATCCAGCATTGGTTTCATGCCCATTTCTGTCACTGACTGAAAGGAGGCTGAAAGCACAAAAAATTAGAGATGGGGAGCGATCCATTAGGCAAGGGTCGCTCCCCTGGGGGGCAAATTGTATTTAGACCATTTCTGCCCCCCTTGGGGGCAGATTGGCCGATTTTAGGTCAATCTGCCCCCAAGGGGGCAGAAACCACTAGGCACCGGGGATTTTTTTTTTTGCGCCAATGTCACGCAGGGGGAGCGACCCCGTAGGCAAGGGTCGGTCCCGGGCGGGGGGGTTGGGGGGGTGCGGGGGGAAAATTTATTTTAGGCCATTTCTGCCCCCCCTTGGGGACAGAAACCTCTAGGAGCCAGGGCAAATTTTATTTTTGTGTTTTTTTTTTGTTTGTTTGTTTTTTTAGAGATGGGGAGCGACCCATTAGGCAAGGGTCGCTCCCCTGGGGGGGGAATGGTATTTAGACCATTTCTGCCCCCCTTGGGGGCAGATTGGCTGATTTTAGGTCAATCTGCCCCCAAGGGGGCCGACACCACTAGGCACCGGGGATTTGTTTTTTGGCGCCACTGTCACGCAGGGAGAGCGACCCCGTAGGCAAGGGTTGCTCCCGGGCGGGGGGGTTGGCAGGGTGCGGGGGCAAATTTATTTTAGGCCATTTCTGCCCACCCTGGGGTCAGATAGGCCTATTATTAGGCCGATCTGCCCCCAGGGGGGGTCAGAAACCTCTAGGCGCCAGGGCAATTTTTTGTGTGTGTTTTTTTTTTGTTTGTTTGTTTTTTTAGAGATGGGGAGCGACCCATTAGGCAATGGTCGCTCCCCTGGGGGGGGGAATGGTATTTAGACCATTTCTGCCCCCCTTGGGGGCAGATTGGCTGATTTTAGGTCAATCTGCCCCCAAGGGGGCCGACACCACTAGGCACCGGGGATTTGTTTTTTGGCGCCAATGTCACGCAGGGAGAGCGACCCCGTAGGCAAGGGTTGCTCCCGGGCGGGGGGGTTGGCAGGGTGCGGGGGCAAATTTATTTTAGGCCATTTCTGCCCACCCTGGGGTCAGATAGGCCTATTATTAGGCCGATCTGCCCCCAGGGGGGTCAGAAACCTCTAGGCGCCAGGGCAATTTTTTGTGTGTGTTTTTTTTTTGTTTGTTTGTTTTTTTAGAGATGGGGAGCGACCCAGTAGGCAATGGTCGCTCCCCTGGGGGGCAAATTGTATTTAGACCATTTCTGCCCCCCTTGGGGGCAGATTGGCTGATTTTAGGTCAATCTGCCCCCAAGGGGGCAGACACCACTAGGCACTGGGGATTTGTTTTTTGGCGCCAATGGAACGCTGGATGGAAGAAAAATTGTGGCTCCTCGCAGATTCCACAACTTTCTGTCACCGAAATGAGTGTAAAATGTGTTTTTTTAGCCAAATTTTGAGGTTTGCAAAGGATTCTGGGCGACACAACCTGGTCAGAGCCCCACAAGTCACCCCATCTTGGATTCCCCTAGGTCTCTAGTTTTCAGAAATGAAATGCACAGGTCTGGTAGGTTTCCCTAGGTGCCGGCTGAGCTAGAGGCCAAAATCTACAGGTAGGCACTTTGCAAAAAACACCTCTGTTTTCTTTCAAAAAATGTGATGTGTCCACGTTGCGTTTTGGGGCATTTCCTGTCGCGGGCGCTAGGCCTACCCACACAAGTGAGGTACCATTTTTATCGGGAGACTTGGGGGAACGCTGGGTGGAGGGAAATGTGTGGCTCCTCTCTGATTCCAGAACTTTCTGTCACGAAAATGTGAGGAAGATCTGTTTTTTAGCCAAATTTTGCAGTTTGCAAAGGATTCTGGGTAACAGAACCTGGTCAGAGCCCCACAAGTCACCCCATCTTGGATTCCCCTAGGTCTCTAGTTTTCAGAAATGCACAGGTTTGGTAGGTTTCCCTAGGTGCCGGCTGGGCTAGAGGCCAAAATCTACAGGTAGGCACTTTGCAAAAAACACCTCTGTTTTCTTTAAAAAAAATGTGATGTGTCCACGTTGCGTTTTGGGGCATTTCCTGTCGCGGGCGCTAGGCCTACCCACACAAGTGAGGTATCATTTTTATCGGGAGACTTGGGGGAACGCTGGGTGGAAGGAAATTTGTGGCTCCTCTCTGATTCCAGAACTTTTTGTCACGAAAATGTGAGGAAAATGTGTTTTTTAGCCAAATTTTGCAGTTTGCAAAGGATTCTGGGTAACAGAACCTGGTCAGAGCCCCACAAGTCACCCCATCTTGGATTCCCCTAGGTCTCTAGTTTTCAGAAATGCACAGGTTTGGTAGGTTTCCCTAGCTGCCGGCTGAGCTAGAGGCCAAAATCTACAGGTAGGCACTTTGCAAAAAACACCTCTGTTTTCTTTCAAAAAATGTGATGTGTGCACGTTGCGTTTTGGGGCATTTCCTGTCGCGGGTGCTAGGCCTACCCACACAAGTGAGGTATAAGTTTTATCGGAAGACTTGGGGGAACGCTGGGTAGAAGGAAATTTGTGGCTCCTCTCTGATTCTAGAACTTTCTGTCACCAAAATGTAAGGAAAATGTGTTTTTTTAGCCACATTTTACGGTTTGCAAAGGATTCTGGGTAACAAAACCTGGTCAGAGCCCCACAAATCACCCTATCTTGGATTCCCCTAGGTCTCTAGTTTTAAAAAATGCATAGGTTTGGTAGGTTTCCCTAGGTGCCGGCTGAGCTAGAGGCCAAAATCTACAGGTAGGCACTTTGCAAAAAACACCTCTGTTTTCTTTCAAAAAATGTGATGTGTCGACGTTGCGTTTTGGGGCATTTCCTGTCGAGGGTGCTCGGCCTACCCACACAAGTGAGGTATCATTTTTATCAGGAGACTTGGGGGAACGCTGGGTGGAAGGAAATTTGTGGCTCCTCTCTGATTCCAGAACTTTCTGTCACCAAAATGTGAGGAAAATGTGTTTTTTTAGCCAAATTTTGAGGTTTGCAAAGGATTCTGGGTAACAGAACCTGGTCAGAGCCCCACAAGTCACCCCATCTTGGATTCCCCTAGGTCTCTAGTATTCAAAAATGCACAGGTTTGGTAAGTTTCCCTGGGTGCCGGCTGAGATAGAGGCGAAAATCTACAGGTAGGCACTTTGCAAAAAACACCTCTGTTTTCTTTCAAAAAATTTGATGTGTCTACGTTGCGTTTTGGGGCATTTCCTGTTGCGGGTGCTAGGCCTACCCACACAAGTGAGGTATCATTTTTATCAGGAGACTTGGGGGAACGCTGGGTGGAAGGAAATTTGTGGCTCCTCTCTGATTCCAGAACTTTCTGTCACCAAAATGTGAGGAAAATGTGTTTTTTTATCCAAATTTTGAGGTTTGCAAAGGATTCTGGGTAACGGAACCTGGTCAGAGCCCCACAAGTCACCCCATCTTAGATTCCCCTAGGTCTCTAGTTTAAAAAAATGCACAGGTTTGGTAGGTTTCCCTAGGTGCCGGCTGAGTTAGAGGCCAAAATCTACAGGTAGGCACTTTGCAAAAAAACACCTCTGTTTTCTTTAAAAAAATGTGATGTGTCCACGTTGCGTTTTGGGGCATATCCTGTCGCGGGCGCTAGGCCTACCCACACAAGTGAGGTATCATTTTTATCGGGAGACTTGGGGGAACGCTGGGTGGAAGGAAATTTGTGGCTCCTCTCTGATTCCAGAACTTTTTGTCACGAAAATGTGAGGAAAATGTGTTTTTTAGCCAAATTTTGCAGTTTGCAAAGGATTCTGGGTAACAGAACCTGGTCAGAGCCCCACAAGTCACCCCATCTTGGATTCCCCTAGGTCTCTAGTTTTCAGAAATGCACAGGTTTGGTAGGTTTCCCTAGCTGCCGGCTGAGCTAGAGGCCAAAATCTACAGGTAGGCACTTTGCAAAAAACACCTCTGTTTTCTTTCAAAAAATGTAATGTGTGCACGTTGCGTTTTGGGGCATTTCCTGTCGCGGGTGCTAGGCCTACCCACACAAGTGAGGTATAAGTTTTATCGGGAGACTTGGGGGAACGCTGGGTAGAAGGAAATTTGTGGCTCCTCTCTGATTCTAGAACTTTCTGTCACCAAAATGTAAGGAAAATGTGTTTTTTTAGCCAAATTTTAAGGTTTGCAAAGGATTCTGGGTAACAAAACCTGGTCAGAGCCCCACAAGTCACCCTATCTTGGATTCCCCTAGGTCTCTAGTTTTCAAAAATGCATAGGTTTGGTAGGTTTCCCTAGGTGCCGGCTGAGCTAGAGGCCAAAATCTACAGGTAGGCACTTTGCAAAAAACACCTTTGTTTTCTTTCAAAAAATGTGATGTGTCCACGTTGCGTTTTGGGGCATTTCCTGTCGAGGGTGCTCGGCCTACCCACACAAGTGAGGTATCATTTTTATCAGGAGACTTGGGGGAACGCTAGGTGGAAGGAAATTTGTGGCTCCTCTCTGATTCCAGAACTTTCTGTCACCAAAATGTGAGGAAAATGTGTTTTTTTAGCCAAATTTTGAGGTTTGCAAAGGATTCTGGATAACAGAACCTGGTCAGAGCCCCACAAGTCACCCCATCTTGGATTCCCCTAGGTCTCTAGTTTTAAAAAATGCACAGGTTTGGTAAGTTTCCCTAGGTGCCGGCTGAGATAGAGGCGAAAATCTACAGGTAGGCACTTTGCAAAAAACACCTCTGTTTTCTTTCAAAACATTTGATGTGTCTACGTTGCGTTTTGGGGCATTTCCTGTCGCGGGTGCTAGGCCTACCCACACAAGTGAGGTATAATTTTTATCAGGAGACTTGGGGGAACGCTGGGTGGAAGGAAATTTGTGGCTCCTCTCTGATTCCAGAACTTTCTGTCACCAAAATGTGAGGAAAATGTGTTTTTTTATCCAAATTTTGAGGTTTGCAAAGGATTCTGGGTAACGGAACCTGGTCAGAGCCCCACAAGTCACCCCATCTTAGATTCCCCTAGGTCTCTAGTTTAAAAAAATGCACAGGTTTGGTAAGTTTCCCTAGGTGCCGGCTGAGTTAGAGGCCAAAATCTACAGGTAGGCACTTTGCAAAAAACACCTCTGTTTTCTTTAAAAAAATGTGATGTGTGCACGTTGCTTTTTGGGGCATTTCCTGTCGCGGGTGCTAGGCCTACCCACACAAGTGAGGTATCATTTTTATCAGGAGACTTGGGGGAACGCTGGGTGGAAGGAAATTAGTGGCTCCTCTCTGATTCCAGAACTTTCTGTCACCAAAATGTGAGGAAAATGTGTTTTTTTAGCCAAATTTTGTTTGCAAAGCATTCTGGGTAACAGAACCTGGTCAGAGCCCCACAAGTCACCCCATCTTGGATTCCCCTAGGTCTCTAGTTTTAAAAAATGCACAGGTTTGGTAAGTTTCCCTAGGTGCCGGCTGAGATAGAGGCGAAAATCTACAGGTAGGCACTTTGCAAAAAACACCTCAGTTTTCTTTAAAAAAATGTGATGTGTCTACGTTGCGTTTTGGGGCATTTCCTGTCGTGGGTGCTAGGCCTACCCACACAAGTGAGGTATCATTTTTATCAGGAGACTTGGGGGAGCGCTCGGTGGAGGGAAATTTGTGGCTCCTCTCTAATTCCAGAACTTTCTGTCACCAAAATGTGAGGAAAATGTGTTTTTTTAGCCAAAGTTTGAGGTTTGCAACGAATTCTGGGTAACAGAACCTGGTCAGAGCCCCACAAGTCACCCCATCTTGGATTCCCCTGGGTCTCTAGTTTTCAAAAATGCACAGGTTAGGTAGGTTTCCCTAGGTGCCGGCTGAGCTAGAGGCCAAAATCTACAGGTAGGGACTTTGCAAAAAACACCTCTGTTTTCTTTCAAAAAATGTGATGTGTCCACGTTGCGTTTTTTAGCATTTCCTGTCGCGGGTGCTAGGCCTACCCACACAAGTGAGGTATCATTTTTATCAGGAGACTTGGGGGAACGCTGGGTGGAAGGAAATTTGTGGCTCCTCTCTGATTCCAGAACTTTCTGTCACCAAAATGTGAGGAAAATTTTTTTTTTATCCACATTTTGAGGTTTGCAAAGGATTCTGGGTAACAGAACCTGGTCAGAGCCCCACAAGTCACCCCATCTTGGATTCCCCTAGGTCTCTAGTTTTAAAAAATGCACAGGTTTGGTAAGTTTCCCTAGGTGCCGGCTGAGATAGAGGCGAAAATCTACAGGTAGGCACTTTGCAAAAAACACCTCCGTTTTCTTTAAAAAAATGTAATGTGTCTACGTTGCGTTTTGGGGCATTTCCTGTCGCGGGTGCTAGGCCTACCCACACAAGTGAGGTATCATTTTTATCAGGAGACTTGGGGGAGCGCTCGGTGGAGGGAAATTTGTGGCTCCTCTCTAATTCCAGAACTTTCTGTCACCAAAATGTGAGGAAAATGTGTTTTTTTAGCCAAAGTTTGAGGTTTGCAAAGAATTCTGGGTAACAGAACCTGGTCAGAGCCCCACAAGTCACCCCATCTTAGATTCCCCTAGGTCTCTAGTTTTAAAAAATGCAAAGATTTGGTAGGTTTCCCTAGGTGCTGGCTGAGCTAGAGGCCAAAATCTACAGGTAGGCACTTTGCAAAAAACACCTCTGTTTTCTTTTAAAAAATGTGATGTGTGCACATTGCTTTTTGGGGCATTTCCTGTCGCGGGTGCTAGGCCTACCCACACAAGTGAGGTATCATTTTTATCAGGAGACTTGGGGGAACGCTGGGTGGAAGGAAATTAGCGGCTCTTCTCTGATTCCAGAACTTTCTGTCACCAAAATGTGAGGAAAATATATTTGTTTAGCCACATTGTGAGGTTTGCAAAGGATTCTGGGTAACAGAACCTGGTCAGAGCCCCACAAGTCACCCCATCTTGGATTCCCCTAGGTCTCTAGTTTTAAAAAATGCACAGCTTTGGTAGGTTTCCCTAGGTGCCGGCTGAGCTAGAGGCCAAAATCTACAGGTAGGCACTTTGCAAAAAACACCTCTGTTTTCTTTCAAACAATGTGATGTGTCCACGTTGCGTTTTGGGGCGTTTCCTGACGCGGGCGCTAGGCCTACCCACACAAGTGAGGTACCATTTTTATCGGGAGACTTAGAGGAACATAGATTAGCAAAACAAGTGTTATTGCCTCTTGTCTTTCTCTACATTTTTTCCTTCCAAATATAAGAGAGTGTGTAAAAAAGACATCTATTTGAGAAACGCCCTGTAATTCACATGCTAGTATGGTCACCCCGGAATTCAGAGATGTGCAAATAACCACTGTTCCTCAACACCTTATCTTGTGCCCATTTTGGAAATACAAAGGCTTTCTTGATAGCTATTTTTGACTCTTTATATTTCAGCAAATGAATTGCTGTATACCCGGTATAGAATGAAAACGCACTGCAGGGTGCAGCTCATTTATTGGCTCTGGGTACCTTGGGTTCTTGATGAACCTACATGCCCTATATATCCCCTCAACCAGAGGAGTCCAGCAGACGTAACGGTATATTGCTTTCGAAAATCTGACATTGCAGGAAAAAGTTACAGAGTAAAACATAGAGAAAAATTGGTGCTTTTTCCACCTCAATTTCAATATTTTTCTTTTTCAGTTGTTATTTTCTGTAGGAAACCCTTGTAGGATCTACACAAAGTAACCATTGCTGAATTCAGAATTTTGTCTACTTTTTGGAAATGTTTAGGTTTCTGGGATCCAGCATTGGTTTCATGCCCATTTCTGTCACTGACTGGAAGGAGGCTGAAAGCACAAAGAAATTGTAAAAATGGGGTATGTCCCATTAAAATGCCAAATTTGTGTTGAAAAATTGGGTTTTCTGATTCAAGTATGCATGTTCCTGAAAGCTGGGAAGCTGGTGATTGTAGCACCACAAACCCTTTGTTGATGCCATTTTCAGGGAAAAAACCACAAGCCTTCTTCTGCAGCCACTTTTTCAATTTTTTTTTTTTTAAACGAAATTTTCACTGTATTTTGGCTAATTTCTTGGCCTCCTTCAGGGGAACCCACAAAGTCTGGGTACCTCTAGAGTCCCTAGGATGTTGGAAAAAAAGGATGCAAATTTGGCTTGGCTAGCATATGTGGACAAAAAGTTATGAGGGCCTAAGTGCAAACTGCCCCAAATAGCCAAAAAAAGGCCT
Organism: Pleurodeles waltl; assembly: GCF_031143425.1. Classification (NCBI taxonomy): domain Eukaryota; kingdom Metazoa; phylum Chordata; class Amphibia; order Caudata; family Salamandridae; genus Pleurodeles; species Pleurodeles waltl. The sequence goes on along the minus strand of NC_090449.1, from coordinate 680,902,493 downwards.
GGCACAGGAGGGGGAAAAGGCCTGGCAGCAAAGGAGTTAAGGTACAAGACATATGCAGGACAGCAAATACAAATACTACATATATACTAACTAATCCTAAACAAATGTATATGTTTTTGAATTTTTTTATACTTTCTTTTCATTATTTTATGAATAATACATATAGATACCCAACATGACCCACACCTAGCCAGCCACAAATTAACACATAAAAAGAAGAAAAAACCTCCCCGCTACACTTATCCTACCTAATCTATAAACCTACACTAACCTAACACTAACCCTCTAAAACCCACAATAAAATATCTAAGAAAATCGTAAGGGAGTGTACTGAACTTGGAGGTGGCAGATCAGATTGCAGTCACAGTTTTGCCTTTCAACATCTTCTTGTTTCCTGCAACTTCCTCCTCCAATCTGTCCAAACGTTTGAGAACCAGGGACATGTCCCTCAGCAGATCCTGCAGCAACTGTGTAGCAGCGGCCCAGGTGGTGTGGGCTGTTGCGCTGGTGTGGTGACTGCCGCAAAAAGAACAGTTGATGGACGGAATGTAGACCAAATCAAACATTCACCCCCAGTCACAGATCGGGGTTTAATCCACCAGTTTTTTTGCTCACCATGCCATTCCAGTTTGGACCCAGCCATGTGCAAATCAGTCTTGACCCTGTTCCCCATGGGAACAGTCGAGCCCGAACTGCCAGGCAAGGTCCTCCCTGTACCAGAAACAAGCATCCTGGGACCGGTTTCGGGGTATCACCCCTCTTCAGCCAGGCTAGCTTGAATCTGGTGGCATAGTGAGCACGGAACCCACGTCTGGGCATACCCTTCCCACTTGGAGCAACAAACGCAAAAAGAACAGTTGATGGACGGAATGTAGACCAAATCAAACATTCACCCCAGTCACAGATCTGGGTTTAATCCACCAGTTTTTTTGCTCACCATGCCATTCCAGTTTGGACCCAGCCATATGCAAATCAGTCTTGAACCTGTTCCCCATGGGAACAGTCCCGCCCGAACTGCCAGGCCAGGTCCTCCCTGGACCAGAAACAAGCATCCTGGGACCGGTTTCGGGGTATCACCCCTCTTCAGCCAGGCTAGCTTGAATCTGGTGGCATAGTGAGCACGGGACCCACGTCTGGGCATACCCTTCCCACTTGGGGCAACAAACGCAAAAAGAACAGTTGATGGACGGAATGTAGACCAAATCAAACATTCACCCCCAGTCACAGATCTGGGTTTAATCCACCAGTTTGTTTGCTCACCTTGCCATTCCAGTTTGGACCCAGCCATATGCATATCAGTCTTGACCCTGTTCCCCACGGGAACAGTCCAGCCCGAACTGCCAGGCTAGGTCCTCCCTGGACCAGAAACAAGCATCCTGGGACCGGTTTCGGGGTATCACCCCTCTTCAGCCAGGCTAGCTTGAATCTGGTGGCATAGTGAGCACAGGACCCACGTCTGGGCATACCCTTCCCACTTGGGGCAACAAACGCAAAAAGAACAGTTGACGGACGAAATGTAGACCAAATCAAACATTCACTCCCAGTCACAGATGTGGGTTTAATCCACCAGTTTTTTTGCTCACCATGCCATTCCAGTTTGGACCCAGCCATATGCAAATCAGTCTTGACCCTGTTCTCCATGGGAACAGTCCAGCCCGAACTGCCAGGCCAGGTCCTCCCTGGACCAGAAACAAGCATCCTGGGACCGGTTTCGGGGTATCACCCCTCTTCAGCCAGGCTAGCTTGAATCTGGTGGCATAGTGAGTATGGGACCCACGTCTGGGCATACCCTTCCCACTTGGGGCAACAAACGCAAAAAGAACAGTTGATGGACGGAATGTAGACCAAATCAAACATTCACCCCCAGTCACAGATCTGGGTTTAATCCACCAGTTTTTTTGCTCACCTTGCCATTCCAGTTTGGACCCAGCCATATGCATATCAGTCTTGACCCTGTTCCCCACGGGAACAGTCCAGCACGAACTGCCAGGCTAGGTCCTCCCTGGACCAGAAACAAGCATCCTGGGACCGGTTTCGGGGTATCACCCCTCTTCAGCCAGGCTAGCTTGAATCTGGTGGCATAGTGAGCACAGGACCCACGTCTGGGCATACCCTTCCTACTTGGGGCAACAAACGCATAAAGAACAGTTGATGGACAGAATGTAGGCCAAATCAAACATTCTCCCCCAGTCACAGATCTGGGTTTAATCCACCAGTTTTTTTGCTCACCATGCCATTCCAGCTTGGACCCAGCCATATGCAAATCAGTCTTGACCCTGTTCCCCATGGGAACAGTCCAGCCTGAACTGCCAGGCAAGTTCCTCCCTGGACCAGAAACAAGCATCCGGTTATCACTCCTCTTCAGCCAGGCTAGCTTGAATCTGGTGGCATAGTGAGCACAGGACCCACGTCTGGGCATACCCTTCCCACTTGGGGCAACAAACGCAAAAAGAACAGTTGATGGATGGAATGTAGACCAAATCAAACATTCACCCCCGTCACAGATCTGAGTTTAATCCACCATTTTTTTTGCTCACCATGCCATTCCAGTTTGAACCCAGCCACTTGGGGCAACAAACGCAAAAAGAACAGTTGATGGACAGAATGTAGACCAAATCAAACATTCACCCCCAGTCACAGATCTGGGTTTAATCCACCAGTTTTGACTGCAGCAGCTGATGTTGTTGGGGTGGTGCTAGCTGTGTTCCCCTGCACTGCTGATGAGCCTGGAGCTTGCTGAGCCTTTTTAGGCAGCTTGGGGGCCCCATGTGGAAATGCCTGCCATTCCCCTGTACCCTTCTCTGCACAGAAGCCGCGACCCTTACATCTGTACCCAGACTCCACTGCCAGGATGTGGCGGTACCTTACTGCCCTCTTGCACATGCACTCCAACTCACATTCCAGAAAAGACAAATGCCCTGATAAATGTAAGTCAATGCCGCCTTTGCATCATATTTTTAATGCCAAAGCGATGCAAACCTACAAAATGAACTAATAATTTGTAAGTTTGTGCTGCTGTTGCATAAAAAGAATGATGCAAAGGCGAAGCTAACTTTACAGTGATCAGGCCCAAATTTCCTCATCATCTGTGTCTATTTCCAACCATACATCACCAGTAACTTGGACATGTTATTGGGAGGATGGGATGCTATTGGTAACCATAAGGGGTGAGAGCTGATAGGTACACATGCAAGCCTGATAAACAAAACTGTCACCTACACTGTAAACATCACATCTACCAACAAATTTGGTATTCCTCTCCCCCTGAGCCTAAGGGGGGATGGCCATGCTATCCATTATCTCAACAGTCCTGGTCATCGACCAAGGCTTGACCACTCATACATGGAGTCAAGGAGTGGACCATATGTTAGGAAGGCTGCCAACTAGGAAGCTGGTATCTATAGGTCAATCACATCTACATTCATGTGTCCAAGTGTAGACAACCACCACTACTATTCCTTTCAAACACAGTTCCATGCCAGCACACGCTGGGCCTTGACCTGCATGCAAGCCAATGACATTGCACAAAATTGAAGCATACATGGAGTACAAAAGACAGAGCGCCATGCTGGGGGACAATTGCCAGCCTAGTCCTCCACCTTCATAACAATATAGGGATGCACCAAATTAGGATCAATATGGTGCACCCCTGTGTTGTCACCTATGCGTGGGCACATATTGCTAACATACGTCAATCCAAGGAGCCTTGCCCATGGTGCATAGTTGGCTGCGCTGAGGAGGAGTTTGATCATGTACCGGAAGGGACACCTTCCAACACATTACAGTAACCGAGAAAGAGGACTTACAATAGATGTGTGCTGCCTCATGCATCAGCCATTGAAAGAACCCAATTGGAGGATGCATGAGAGTATTCATCCTTATTGCACATTGCTAAGGCCACCCCTTGGGGTGTGTGCTGAATTTGGCACTCTTTCTCGTGTGAGCAAATCTGTTATTCTGGGACTGTGACTAAATGCAATGGGTCTTGCTCTGGTTGTGCTGCAGCAACACCCATTGCAGCTTATCACATTGCCCCAGACATTGACATCCACTCACACCTCAGTCAGAGCGAATTTCGCTAAACCCATGCCATTGGTGGCGTTAGCAAGGTGCAATGAGCAAAAAAGTTGGCATGTCCCCTTATTTGTTGCTCTTCCTTTGCATGCTGCAACGTTTTGTGCAGGAGAGTGTCCCTCTTGCACAACAACTTAACCCCCTCTCAGCGCAGCCATCCGTGCACCATGGAATAAGAGTGGCTGTGTTGGGGCTTGGCTGAAAATTTAGCAACAACACATGGGACAACACAGGGCTACACTGTATAAGATTACATAAGGCGCATCCCTGTGTTGTGAGCATGACTGCCAATATTCTCAGTGTTGCACTCTGTCATTCTTAGTTACATGTGGACCTACATGTGGCTTGTCACCACCTTGTATACACAATGCAGGCCATTGCGCACCACAAGCCTCACATGACCCTCTTGTGGTGCTTGGGGCTCTTTAGAAATGGGCCATGATATCACCATCCAGCCTACTATAATATCTGCTCATTGGACAGTTTATCACATCTGGCATTGTATTCAACACACATGACTCACTCCCACCAAACCCAGGATTACTTCACAGGAAACACACTATGACACTTACTGGATACATCTGGGTCTTTGAAAAGCGCCACTTCACCAAACGTGTAGGGGGCTGGTCCACCTGTGAGACATGAATGGTAAACCATGCTTAGTGTCAATTCATAGTCACTGCGAGTGGACAACAAATTTCAGTGTGAACTAGTTAAAAGTAGTGAGCTAGTCATCCTAGTGAAAATCAGTGCAACAGACACACCACTACGATCATACAATGACACATACACTCAGATGAGTTAGAGCCATACATCCGAACGCTAGCATGGGCCATAGACTACTGTAGTGCTACACCCTGGAACATTTATATGTGGCATTGCCATGCAGCTGTCTGTGGGCACAATACCTCAATTGCCAAATGGGACTGTTTGATCATGTATTTTCCGTCTGAGGGCCATGCTATGGTTGTAGCAGTGGCAGGACCATTGTCACACCTATGGCATGTGTGCCTGCAACAGATGTATGAAACATAGCTCACAAACACGCTACTACCCTGGGATTGTGTGGGTATTGATAGGTTTTGGGGATTCGCATTACACACCCTGCAATGAACGCAGTTAAATGTGTGTGTCATCACAAGGCAGACACACTTAAGGAATTGCTATGTCTGTGGACTCATGTGCAATTGCATTACCTACTTGTACATTGACTGCATTGTGACATGTATGTATTGCAAATAGTGCGTGGCCTGCCACTGTTGTCACTGTACACTATTGTCAATCCAGTGAGAAAGTACATGGGCATAGAAATAGCGCTCAACACAGACACACTTGCTCTGTGGTCAGAAGATGCATCTGGAGTTACAGGTTAGTGAGTGATGTGGCAGAGATGGAGCTGATGCAGTGCAGCCTCATACTGTCAGTGAAGAATTGTAGGCCAGTGGAAGAGACTCTTCACATGTGTGTGGTATGGGGCCGGCAGAGGCTATCTGTGACAGAACATGAAGTGGAACATTGAACTGCCAGTATTCTCCTCACAATTCATGTACAATCTCCCTTACCTGGCCTTGCCTAACAACACAAAGGGCCCAATAGGACAACAGTGGTGCAGCACCTGGGAAATAAGTAATGACAAGTGAGTGCCGCCTTTGCATCATTTTCTGACACAAAAGCAACGCTTAATTACAAATCATGTGTTTGAGGTTAATTTTGTGCTGCTAATGCATCACACAATGATGCAAGGGCGGTGCCAACCTCTCATGAATCCAGCCCCTAGTGCTACCCCACATGATGTGTGCCTCTTAGCACACCCCTGACAACACCATGTGTGGGCGTCTATACAAAAAGGCGCAACATGGCATAAGAGGGAGTTCTGTAGTAAATACATGACACTACCCTGGCGCAAGGCACCCAGAGGCACTTTGTAATAGAAATGTGGCACTATTGAAAGTCTGCAATGATCATGCGTTGATTATTTCATGACTGATGTGGCAAAGTTGTCTCATGAAATCAAATTGCCATATTCATTGCCCCCTAAGGCAGGTAAACCCCCTTTGCAAACATAATGGCTGGGGCAGAGGTAATGTGCGTGAAATGATGACAAAGTTGCGCTGTGCATGCATTGTGCCACTTTGTTGACACAATTTCTGGGAAAAAGGTAGGGTGGCGGTGCCTTGGCATTTCATACATGACACTATGCCAGTGCACAGGTGAGGCTATGGCCTCTGAAATGTATGCCTTTGTGATGGTTGTGCAGGGCTCATCAGACATCTGACCTGCATTTGTATCATTGTTGGATTTGTGAACTCCAGGCCTAAACTTGCGCAGATACTCTTCATACCGGTTGCATACAACCTGTTTACAACCATTGCATGCACCACTCCAACTTATCTACTACTGTCATGCAAAAGCAGTGAACAATCAATAGTATGCCAATGGGAGACTTACCAACAGTTCTGCTGATCTTGATCCCCAGGTGATCTAGCAGATCCTGCTCCCTGGTCACCAGATCTGCCCAGCAATGCTTCAGCTGGTGGTCATTCTGGCCTGATTGGTAAATGCGTCTCAGGTGGTGGAACACCTTGCCCCACCGCAGCCGTCTTGTTTCTGTCCGGTAGCCAAGGATCAACCGGCCACCCGTTTCCAGCATCATTGGCAGGTAGTGGGCAACCAGCCAAATAAATTCACCAAGCTCATCTGTAGACGTTCTGGACATCCTCTCCTTGCCAGACATGTTGACTGATATTCATAGTTGACCCCAATAAGTTATCATACTAAATAAAAGGAAACATAACCCCACTAACTTAACCCAACTATCCCACCTAATTAACAACCCCGGGCAGGCACCCCACAGTACAAATACAAAACTGGACAAATACTACACAAAACCACAACTTCTAGGATAAAATGCACACAAAATTACACAGGACATGAAACAAGGGGCACTACAAACTTCCAAACACAACCAACAGTCGACCACCAGCTCCAATACTCAACCACACACAGTCACAAAGGCACAGACTGTAAAGAGAAAGGGAAACTACAACCACTGTACCATGCTTGCAGACAGGATTTCCTATTACATCATTTCCTGGGCGTGTGCATCCCGTTTTTCAGTTATGCATGTTTGAGGCATGTGACATATGCTTTGTTTATTTTAGACGCATAACACACGTGCGTCGTTTACATTAACGCATGACGGTTATTTGTCATTCTCACAGAAGGCTGCATTAACAGGAGTGTAAATGTAGAATTCATGCTAATGGCCCATGTGTCATTTTCTTAGTGTTTTCAGATTTTCTTTTACGTATTTGCATCATATTTTTTTCCTAATTTCTTGATTGCATGTTTTTTTGCATTGTCCTTGGATTCACCATGATTCACCATACATATGACTTGGGCTGTGCTGAAATGTGACATATGAGGTATGGCCACATGTGGAAGTCCCTGCAGCAATGTGGTAAGGGTGTGATTGGTCTGTTCCACCAATGAGTGTGTTACAGAGTCAACAGCATGCAATCATTTGCACATTGTCATATATATGCATGTGGAACAACAGTGTGTCCACATAACTTTGGCATTCAGTACCATGCAATTGTTCAGAATTTTGATTGTGTATTGTGTTTTGTTATGTGATGTTGTCATACAGAGCATACTATTTAAAGCTGCATACACAGGTCAGGCATTGTTGATGATGGGTGAACTATTGCTACCTAGGAAATATAACCCGACATGTGTCTCCATATGTAGATTTGGAGTTTCTGGAGAGATGTGTGAAGACAGCATATTTGTCTGACATGTGTACATCTTTGGTACATAGTGTGTATGACACACTGCCTACATTCCACCCAGAATTGCATTTACTAATGGTTGTTGTTTTTGTATTTTGGACCTGCAACCCTAGCTGCATATGTTCTCATCAATACTAATGTGCATTCCACAGACATGTCTGCAATGAGTGAGGTCATGATTACCCTGTGCCAAGGCTGTGCCCCATGGTAGTGGCAAGACAGTTTACCATAGATAGACTGTGCTGGCTCAAATTCTTCCATTGGTTAATATCCCTGGGCAAATCATGATAACTGTAGTTACACCGAGTTGTGACAGTGTTCAGGTCCAACATTACTTAATTTCAATTTTTGACATCCTCTACCACATTTGTGGGCCCCTTGCATACATCCTATTAGGACATGAGGTGGTTGGGTGTGATGGGCTATTGATTAGCAAGTTGGCAACATGAATGTGTAGGGACTATGTAGTGGTCCATGGATTGTGTCCTTCAGTTGTCACATACCAGTGATTAGGTTGTAAGTGATGTGTGTGATGGTGGCAGTACAATCTAACACATCACATATGATGTTGTTATATTACTTGTCAGTTTAGTATTTGATACATGCTCCCTGAGGGTAGAGTCACATTCCTATGGTATATGTAGTGGAGATTGAAAAGGCCAAAGCAGGATTGGTTGTAAAGTGAACTGTTTATTTACAGATTTAACATGGTGATTTCTGTGGTTCTTACGTATAAAAGTTGTCAACAATATGTTTTCTCTGGCGTACCGCAGCAGCTGTGTTGTGCTATTCCACTCCATATCATCAGCATCATCCTCCTCCTCCTCCTCATCAGGTAGGTCAGCAACCTGGTCAGAATGGCACGTTCATTAGCACACATATGTTGTGCAGGATGGCACATGTGAGGATTATTTTACACACAATGGGTGGGGCATAAAGGGGGTTGGTCCCTGTCAGGTTCAGGCACCTGAATCTGGATTTGAGGATGTCAAATGTCCTTGCCACTATATTGCATGTCTGATGGTGTCCCTCATTGTAGGCACGCTCTGCTGCTGTGTTCGGGTTTGCAAATGGGGTAATCACCCACAGCAGTATGCCGTAACCCTGATCCGCTGCAAATGTAAAAGATATAGGCCCTCATTCTGACCCTGGCGGTCAGTGTTAAAGCGGCGGCCAACGCGCCAACAGGCTGGCGGCCTAAAAATATGAATTCTGACCCTGGCGGGAACCGCCAACACAGGCCGCCGCTTTAACACTCCGACCGCCACAGCGGTACAAACAAACAGCGCGGCGGTCACCGCCAACAAGCAGGCGGCAGACAATGTACCGCCCACCCTATCACGACCCACCAATCCGCCACCTTTTCCGGGGCGGGAGCCCCGCCGATAAAAACACGGCGGAAACAGACATCTCCAATGGAAAACGCTTACCTCGACACACTCCACGCGGAATCAGAACAGCATGGAACCCGAACTCCACATCCTCCCAGCCATTGCCTTCCTGCTCTTCTTCCAGGATCACGAACCTCGCCAAAGACGACAACGGTGATTACTGCGCCTACGACACAGGGGAGAGGGGAGGAGGAAAGGTTACGGGCACACACATACGCCACACACCCACCCCCACCCTCACCCCCACCAAAATACCTACACACCTATGCAGATAAAAAAGTCAGAGTGACACCCCCAACCCCCCCCCCCAAAACAAAGACAAAAGCCAATGAATGTAAAAGTAGAACCATATTATTGCAAGAATAAAGTATAGCGACCTTAGCAATATATGAAGAATGAATACACATCTAGAACTCTATCCATACAAGCAGCAAAAGTCCGGCCCAGTCAATCAAAGTCCAAAGGTCCGTGGGCCAATGTGCAGCAACACATGGGCAAAGCCCACACACGAGATCCAGTCCATTGGAGAGAACACTGCTGGGGCATCACTAAAATAAAAAGACAGGCACCTCAGGGGGAAGGGAAGGGGGGGCACCTCAGCCACATGAGCCCACGACGCCAGATCCACGAAGGGCCTCCATGCCCACTGTGCCATCCTGGGGAGTGCAAAGCCACAGTCTCACAAGTCTCTACAGTGGGTGGATTGCCCACTGTGCCATCCTGGGGAGTGCAAAGCCACAGTCTCACAAGTCTCTACAGTGGGTGGGTTGCCCACTGTGCCATCCTGGGGAGTGCAAAGCCACAGTCTCACAAGTCTCTACAGTGGGTGGATTGCCCACTGTGCCATCCTGGGGAGTGCAAAGCCACAGTCTCAAAAAGTCTCTACAGTGGGTGGATTGCCCACTGTGCCATCCTGGGGAGTGCAAAGCCACAGTCTCACAAGTCTCTACAGTGGGTGGGTTGCCCACTGTGCCATCCTGGGGAGTGCAAAGCCACAGTCTCACAAGTCTCTACAGTGGGTGGATTGCCCACTGTTACATCCTGGAGAGTGCAAAGCCACAGTCCATCAGGTGGATTACAGAGACCACTGGTCATGGAGGAGGCATGGTGGGCAGAGTGCGTCGTGAAGGCCTGCCCGACACAGAACCGGGACTGCCAATGGGCCAGCAGTGCTTGACAGGAAGGGCCCAGCGGAGCGGTGCTTGAGATGAAGGGCCCAGCGGAGCGGTGCTTGACAGGAAGGGCCCAGTGGAGCGGTGCTTGAGATGAAGGGCCCAGCGGAGCGGTGCTTGAGATGAAGAGCCCAGCGGAGCGGTGCTTGAGATGAAGGGCCCAGCGGAGCGGTGCTTGAGATGAAGGGCCCAGCAGAGCGGTGCTTGACAGGAAGGGCCCAGCGGAGCGGTGCTTGACAGGAAGGGCCCTGTTCAGCGGTTCTGGTCACGGCGGGGCCCTGTTCAGTGGTTCTGGTCACGGCGGGGCCCTGTTCAGCAGTGCTTCTCACGGCGGGGCCCTGTTCAGCGGTTCTGGTCACGGCGGGGCCCTGTTCAGCGGTGCTTCTCACGGCAGGGCCCTGTTCAGCGGTGCTTCTCACGGCGGGGCCCTGTTCAGCGGTGCTTCTCACGGCGGGGCCCTGTTCAGCGGTTCTGGTCACGGCGGGGCCCTGTTCAGCGGTGCATCTCACGGCCGGGCCCTGTTCAGCGGTGCTCCTCACGGCGGGGCCCTGTTCAGCGGTGCTCCTCACGGCGGGGCCCTGTTCAGCGGTGCTCCTCACGGCGGGGCCCTGTTCAGCGGTGCCTGTCTTGTGTTTCCAGTGAACCACACCTGGCCAATACTTGCCGCTCACTTTGCATCGGACCTTTCCGTTGTGGGGCCCTCCTGTGATGGAGTCCTGGGGCCCTGGCTCTCCTTCGATACCCCCGGAATGGGGCTGGTGGGGCCCTCATGGCCAGGTCGGCTGCTCCCTGCCTTTTGCTCCTTGCTGCCCTTGCCCTCCTTGGCAGACTGTCCGTGGCCCTTGGCTCCCTTACCCGATGTGGCAGGTGACGGTGCAAGGCTACCCTCCTTAGGGGCAGGCGTATCAGGCCTGTCGCGCCTGCCCTTCAGTTTTTTGGTCCTCTTCCCGGGGGGGGGCTGGCTGTGCCTTTGCTGCTGGACGATGTCCCAGCCCAAGGAAAGGGTGGACTCCAAAAACCAGGCACAACGTTCTTTGGAGTTGCTGGGCTGGTGGTGGCTGAGGTGTTTGTGGAACTCTTACGGGATGGAGGGGGTGGGTCAGGTGAGGAAAAGAGGCCCACTTTAGAGAGGAAAATTTTCTTTGGAGCCATGGGAAGGGTGGCTGGAGTGGGTATGGGAGTGGAGGAAGAGGATGTGGTTGTAGGAGAGTCAAGTGTGCTGTCTTTGGGTGCAGGTGCTTGGGCAGGAGGCTGACGTGAGGTGGATGGCTGTTGTTTGGGTGCCTGCCTGCGTTTGTGTGGTTGGGAAGCGGGGGTGACAGACACACTGGGAGAGGACACAGGGGACGTGTACATGGCAGTGTGGGTGGTGACTGCACGTGTGCGGACTGGTGTGGAGGGTGTGCTGGTGATGGGTGCAATGGCTAATGGTGGTGTGCTTGCAGGTGTGTGTGGAGACGTCACAGGGAGGGAGGAGGGAGACGATGAGGTGGGGGACACAGAGGAGGTAGTGGCTGTTGGCATGTCTGCATCTGGATGTTGCTTGGGTGAATGCTTGTGTGTCCTGTGGTGCTTATGTCTGGATGAGCTGCCCTTTGGTGTTGAGGTGTGTGCAGGCTGGTCTGTAGGTGTGGATGGGATAGGCAGAGGAACAGGGGAGTGGGACTGGGTGGAGGGAGTCAGAAGAGGGAGGCTGGAGACAGGGACAATCGCTGCCGTCAGTGCTGAGGCCAGAGCGTTGAACGATCCCTGATGGGCAGCCTGACCCGAATGAAGGCCCTCCAGGTATGCATTGCTTTGATGCACCTCCCTCTCCACACCCTGGATGGCATTCAAAAGGGTAGACTGCCCAACAATGATGGTCCTCAGGAGGTCAATGACCTCCTCACTGAGGGCAGCAGGGGTGACTGGGGCAGGGCCTGAGGTGCCTGGGGCGAAGGAGATGGCCGGCTTCCTGGCCTTGCGGGCACGGGCCGAAGGCCGAGGGGCTGCTGGGAGGGCAGAGCTAGTGCGCTGGGTAGCGGCTGTACCTGTAGGATCGGTGGGCACGGATGTTGCCGCCACCGCAAGGGAGCTCCCTTCCGAGGACGTGTCGGTGTCGCTGCCGTCTCCACGGGTCCCCGTGGTGGAGCCCCCCTCGCCCTCCGTCTCACTGGTCATGTCGGAGTCCGTTGCATGGCCCTCCGGGGCCATGTGAGATGCAGCTCCCTCTTGCGCCGATGCCACTTCTCCTCCGCCTGATGATGCTAATGCACACATTCACAGAAAAACAAAGAAAATGGGGGGGGGGTGGAAAACATAAAGACAAGTTGAGTGCATGCATTGGGGACACCGTTGGTGGAGAGGACAGACACAGAAGCCCCCTGCACTACGCTGCGCACTTGGGGTACACTACTCATTCAATGGGACATGCCCTACAAGCCTATGGGCGACAACTGCCCACACAGTATACACTGGTCCATGAATCGCGTTACTAGGCACCCTACAGAGTTGGGGGGCGGGGGCACAGGACCATACTTCACGGACGGGCCTATCCTACAGAAATCGCCTTGGCCTAGGGATACCCACAGCCCTCCTCCCCCACCCAGGCACCTCCACTGCGCGCAAAATAGCTGAATGTGCTGGTACTCACCCCCTTGTGTCTGCTGTGATGTCCTCAAGCGCCCATCTAAATCGGGGTAGGCCACCGCCAGGATCCAGGACATCAGGGGCGTCAAGGTACGACTGGCACCCCTCCTAGGTTGGGAGGCCATCCCCAGCAGAGCCTCCGCGGTCTTCCTGCTCCCGCGGCGGATGTCCTCCCACCTCTTGCGGCAGTGGGTGCCCCTTCTGGTGTGGACCCCCAGGGCCCGGACGTCCTTGGCGATGGCACGCCAAATGTCAATCTTCTGATGGGCGCTGACCTATGTGACATGTACAGGGGGGGGAAGAGAAACATCATCACTTTTCTGCATGCTCGATGTGAGTGGCCCCCCTCCCCAACCTTGCCATGTGGCACATGCTCTCATCTGTCGTGCCATGCATTCGTCATTCGCTGCCCTCCCCTCCATCGTACATCCTCCCCACTCAGCCCAGGCATTGGCCACTATGCATTGCCCCCGTGTACTCACCTGTTGGTCTGGAGGCCCGTAGAGTAGCGCATTCTGGGGGAGGACCCCGTCCACGAGCTTCTCCAACTCCTCGGAACTGAAGGCGGGGGCCCTTTCCCCAGTCGCAGCAGCCATTGTCACTTCCAGACCGAGGTCACAGCAGCACTTGCAGTATAGGTCCTCTCCTGTGGATGCTCAGGTCTCGTGTGATCAAGCAGAGAGAAAATGGCGGTTACGGCCGCCGCGGTGCGTGCCGCGGCGGTGCGTACCGCGACCGCCGGCGCTCACCGCCATTGGCTCCTGAAACCCATAGGGTTCAATGTTGTCCAATGCGGCTTTGCACCGCGGACTGCGACCGCCTACCGCCACGGTGTGCCACGCTTGCGCAATTACCTCACTTCACATTGTCACACTTCACAGGTCAGGCAGCCGCCATTTCAAGGGCCCACATGGCTTCATTCCTACTGCGTCACACATGGCTAGGCCTTGCACCGACAATCATACTAGCCATTCAATCCCGAGAGATACGTGTACTGGGCATGCTGTGAGCACTTACCTGTGGGTTGCTTGACTCTGTGCTCCATGTTGTCCTTCCTAGGCATCGTCCGCTGGGACTTGCGAGGAGACGGAGGAATCTTCCTGTGTACAGACCGCTGGTGGACCTGTCGACAATGGAAGAAAGACACGTCATACTCACCTACAGACTCAACCGTGCCACTATACAGGAACTGTGTGCCCAGCTGGAGCCAGACCTGATGTCACCCATCCGCCAACCCACAGGGATTCCGCCTCTAGTGCAGGTGCTGTCAGTACTGCATTTTTTGGCAAGTGGATCATTTCAAACTACCGTGGCCATTTCATCTGTGATGTCTCAGCCTATGTTTTCAAAGGTGTTGTCCAGAGTGTTGTCTGCCCTGATGAAATACATGCGGAGCTACATCATTTTCCCTGAGGTGGGTGACTTGCCTATAGTGAAGGGTGATTTCTATGCCCTTGGACACATTCCCAATATCATTGGTGCCATTGATGGTACCCATGTGGCTTTGGTTCCCCCAAAAGACGATGAGCAGGTGTACAGGAACCGTAAAAATTATCATTCGATGAATATCCAGGTGGTCTGTTTGGCTGACCAGTACATCTCCCATTTAAATGCCAAGTTCCCAGAGTCAGTGCATGACGTGTACATCATGCGAAATAGCAGCATCCCTTATGTGATGGAACTGCTACAGAGACACCGTGTGTGGCTAATTGGTGACTCTGGTTACCCAAACCTGCCTTGGCTATTGACCCCAGTGAGGAATCCCAGGACCAGGGCAGAGGAACGGTACAATGAGGCCCATGGGCGGACTAGGAGGGTGATTGAGCGGACCTTTGGCCTCCTGAAGGCCAGGTTTAGGTGCCTGCATATGACTGGTGGATCCCTAACGTACTCACCAAGGAAGGTGTGTCATATCATCGTGGCCTGCTGCATGCTTCACAACCTGGCTTTGCGACGCCAGGTGCCTTTCCTGCAGGAGGATGGTCCAGATGGTGGTGTTGTGGCCGCTGTGGAGCCTGCGGAGAGTGAAGAGGAGGAAGACGAAGAGGACGACACAGACAACAGGGACAGAGTGATACTGCAGTATTTCCAGTGACACACAGGTAATAATCTACTCCAGCATTGTATTATATCTGTAACTGTAGTGGCTCTCTACTGTCTGACCTTTCACCCCAATGTATGGTAACTTAGTTGTGTATATCACTTCCTATTTCAGTGATCTGATCCCCACGGAGTGGCCTCTGTTTTTTTTCCCCATGGACTACCGCTGTGTGACACTGGTATGTTGTCATCACAATGTAACTAGAAATGTTTTGTTGGTTATATCGAATACATTTGGTTTAAATAAATAGATAGCAGAATCCAGTTGGTTAATGTGCAATAATTGTGTTTATTGAAGTTTTAAAATAGGTGTATAGTTCAAACAGGGTGATGGTGGAGGCATGTCCATGGCAGTGTCCAGACTGTCGTTCCTACAGGTCCATTGTCCATATGCCTGTGGAAGGTGGAGCAGGGGCCGTTCAAGGTTGGACAGGGTAAACAAGTGGGACAGTGTGATGACATCCGGGGGTTTCCGTGCATGGCGGGGCTCTTGACATCCTACTCTGTCTTCTTCCTCGATCTCAGGCCTTTCTTGCGGGGTGGTTCTTGTTCTGCAGGGGCTGGGGTCCGGGAGGGCCGTTGCTGTTGTGTCGGGGCCTCCTGACCACTAGCGCCGGCGAAGGTGGTGGGCTGTTCTTCCTCCATGCTAGTGGCAGGGGCCCTTTGGGGGGCCGCATGGTCCCGCAATGTGGTGATAATCTGGTTGAGTGCCACCACGATTGTACCCATTGCGGAACTGATGGTGCGCAGTTCTTCCCGGAACCCCATGTACTGGCCCTCCTGCATGGCCTGGATCTCCTGGAACCTGGCCAGGACCGTCGCCATCATCTCTTGGGAGTGGTGGTACGCTCCCATGATGGTGGTGAGGGCCTCTTGGACAGTGGGTTCCCTAGGCCTGTCCTCCCTCTGTCGCACAGCAGCCCTCCCATTTCCTCTTTGTTCCTGGGCCTCTGTCCCCTGGACGGTGTGCCCACTACCAGTGCCCCCAGGTCCCTGTTGTTGTTGGGGTTGTGGGTTACCCTGGGTGCCCTGTACTGGTAGACACACCGCTGCTTGACCTGTCCTGGAGACAGAAGCATGGGCCCGCTGGGTGGGTGCTGTGCTGGTGTTTCCTGAGGGGGGTAGGTCTGCTGTGGCCTGGGGCTGACTGAGGGTAACCGACTGTCCAGAGGTCCCCGATGGTCCGGGCTGGTCATCAGGTTCTAGGTCGACAGAGCTGCTGTCATCACTGGGGGCCTGTTCTGGGGGTGGGATGGACAAATCTGGACCCTCCTGGCCGGTGTGTTGGCGTTCGGGCCCTGCAGGGGTAAAAGAATATGGTTATTGATTTTGTGTGTGCCGTGGCGTGCGATTTGTGGGTGCCCTTGTCCCCCAGTGCTGGCAGTCCCATGTGGGAGGAGTTGTGAGGGTGGTTTGTGGGGGGGATGGGTATGTGCAGTGGTCATGCTTAGGTGATGGGTGTCCATGGTTTGTGTTGGCATTCAGGGGTTTGGGTTGGGTTGGGTGGGTTGTGCTGGTGAGACATTAACAGGGAGTATGTGTGCTGGGGGTTTAGGGGTGAGGGTGGGGGTGTGGGTTGGCATGCTGGTGGTTGGGGGGGTGAAGTAGTTGAGATTAGACTTACCAGAGTCCATTCCTCCGCCTACTCCAGCGAGGCCCTCAGGACGCAGGATGTTCAAGACCTCTTGCTCCCATGCTGTGAATTCGGGTGGAGTGGATGGGGGTCCGCCGCCAGTCTTCTGCACAGCGATGTTGTATCTTGACACCATCGACCGCACCTTCCCCCGTAGGTCGTTCCAGCGCTTTCGGATGTCTTCCCGATTTCTGGGATGCTGTCCCACAGCGTTGACCCTGTCGACGATCCTTTGCCATAGCTCCACCTTCCTGGCTATTGTGGTGTGCTGCACCTGTGTGCCGAAGAGCTGGGGCTCTACCCTGATTATTTCCTCCACCATGACCCTGAGTTCTTGGTCCGTGAACCTGGGGTGTCTTTGGGGTGCCATGGGGTGGTGTGGATGAGGTGTGGGGTGGTGTTTGTGGTGATGAGTGTACTGGTGTGTGGTGTTTTGTGCGTAGATGTGGTGTGGGTGATGATGTTGGGTTCCTGTGTGTGTTGTGGTTTGCGTTCCCTGTGCTCTCTCTCTGTGTATTGCGCCTTGTCTCTGAATTTATGCTTTGTGGGGGTTTGTGGGTGATGTGGGTGTGTGTTTTATATGGTGATGGGTGTGTGGGAGTGGTGTTTGTATGTGTATCAGGTGTGTGTATTTCGAATTGTCCAATGTGGCTGTGTTTTGTAAAAGTGTGTGTATTTTGAGCGCGGCGGTGTGTACCGCCAATGGAATACCGCAGTTGAAAGACCGCCGCGTGGATTCGTGGGTCGTAATGGCATGGGCGTGTTTGTGTTGGCGTGACGGTGGAGGTTTGGTCATCTCCAGTTTATCGCTGACCGCTGATGAGGCGGGCTTCAGTGGATGTCGGGTTTTTGTCGGTTTGGCAGTTGTGGGTCAGAATGACCGTGGCGGTTTACCGCGGCCGCGGCGGGATGATGGCGGTCTTCTGACCGGCGGTAAGTGCCTTTTACCGCCAGGGTCAGAATGACCGGCATAATTTGTTGTTAAAGCTTGCAACAGGTTTAGTATGTAGCATGGCAGTTGTTAGTTGGAGTTGGTTTTGACTCAGATGTTTTTGTGGTATGGTGTGAGTTTCTGGCCTTGCGCTATGTTTTACTAGCACTGTGTTGTTGGACATGACAATCTTGGGTATTGGCTCAAGGACTTGGGACACATAATTTGGATTCCTAACTGATGCTCAGTATGTATGTACCTTGTGTTGTGTAGTTCATCTCTGTAGCATTGTGTTATCACTAGAAGGGACATGACACATCCTTGCAACACAATGGGCTCAGATGTAGTGACAGCATGGTAGCCCTACAAAGCCTGGACATCCCAGCCATTTTGACATGTGTCAGTACAGATGAAGTGCAACACTTAGGCTCATTTTAATGAGTGGCAGTGCACAATACAGCTCCAAAATTGGCAGCACTGTGCTGCCTCATATTCACTATGCAGGAATGCACCATGTGTAATATGTTGCAAAGCAATCCTTTGTTGTCCCCCACACCATGGCCAGATATGCAGCCGTGCACCAACACTGCCAACCTTGCACCAGGGTGCTTGGCTGGCTGCCCTGTGGAGATGGATAAATCTGTGCAGGAAGAGCCACTTTCCTATACATATACTATTTTCATGGGCAATCAGCTCTTTATGTCTGTGCAGCAGTATGCAGCACTCATAGGTGGCACATTCATATGAGGTCAATTCACAGTCTATGTCCTTATTGCAACCTGCAAACGCCACCCCTGGGGTGGTTGTTGATGTTGGCACTGCTTCAGGCTTTAGGTGATACTTACATCTGAGTCAGCATCATCATGCTATGTATCTTGCGGTGACACACCTACGGCAACACACATTGCACACCCCTTCCACACAAAGTGCTCTGTGGGAGATGGACCTATTTACAATGAGGCATAAAGTCACAAAAGAGTGGTCATCCGCCAACTTGTGCATACAGTGCAGGCCATGAAAATGGCACTAGGGGCTCTTACACATGTCCCTTGGTGATCTTGAGTGGCAGCTCATGTTTGTTCTAGCCATCAAGTGTCCAGAGGTGTGTATCCCATTGTTTCAGGATGATCAGCATTACTACCAGTGTTTCTCTTATCTTCCAATACATGAATCAGCATTTATACTGTCAACACATGCACAGTGCAGGCTATGGGATGGGACTCAGCTACTTTACAAATGTGTCCCTTAGCACAGTGGATGTAAGGTCATTGATGTCCTAAATATTCCTACAGGGTCCCACTATAGCATCCATGATCTACACTATCTAACAGTAAATCTGCCCCATGGTGGGCCATTTATTGTTTACGTACCGACATGATGGTGTTGTGGGTCAGTAAGTGGTGCATGTGAGGTGGCACTACTGTAGGTGTGGTGCCACTTCTCACAAATCTGGCACATGGTATGTGATGGCCGTTAATTTTGTATTCCTATGTGTGTGACCCAATGCATAATTTAAAGGGTCTGTGCCTATGTTTGACTTTTGTTACGTGGTCATGGTGTATGCCATTGACAATGCTGTTCTATTCTTTGTTTGGTGTAATGTGTGTGTGAAGTATATTTAGTACCCAACCTGTGGGCACTTGTAGAGGTTTGTGGACATCTTCTTTAAGCAAAGGATACATAGCTCCACCTGTCGTTCACGTGGGGTGCCTGCCAAGTTGTGGGTGTTTTACTTACATATGGATGTATGTCCTTGTGCTGTGCACTAATTGTGCTGTACTGCAGCATGGTGCATACGTATTGTTACCTGCACATCTGTGTTACCCTACCCATGTGTTTTTGGAGTGGTGTATATCTTGTGTGTCCTACAGGGTTGGTGTTTTGTGTGTAGATTGCTAGGTTTGTTGACTTACCCACAAGTAAGCCATTACCATAATGGCCATCCGAGAAGTGTTCGTTGATCCTGCTGGGCCTGAATATGTAGGCATCATGGACACTACCAGGATACTTGGCTAAAATGTTCAGAAATTGTACACGGTGGTCCACAATGGCCTGCACATTTATGAAATGTGTATGTTCCAGTTCGTGAATAAATGTTCTGTTGCTGCAGGCTGGACAAGTCAGACAATGGTGCAGTCCATTGCACCCAGCACATGTGGAAAGCCAGCCAATTGGCAACAGCCCTGTTTTATCTCATGCTGCATTTGCTGGGTGTTGGGGAAGCAGATGTGGCGGGTGTCAGGGAGATGATTGCATCTAATAACTTCGGCAGGAAGACTGAGAAAGACAGCTGTGACACACCAGCAACCAGTGCACCCGTTGTCTGGAATGAGCCACTTGCCAGCATATATAGGACAGCTAGCAGCTTTGCGACAGCTGGTATGTTATGTGATGTCTGCAGACTGGCTGGGATCTGTGGCTCAATGTGGAGCAGCAGGCGTAGCAAGGGTTGGCGGTTGAGCCGGAGGTCCTAATGAGGTCTTGTTCCCTGAGGCCAAGGAGGGTTGTGTTGTTCCGGAATATCCTATCCTATCTTCTGCGTTGCCTTTGTGTGTGCCGTAGTGGTGGTTGTCGGTGCTGCAGTAGTGGTGGAGGTTGCTGTTGTAGTTGTTGTCCTCTGCATCATCTCCCAAGTTGGAGCAGTAACAGTTTCGTCTTGTCCTGCTGGGTTGCCAATGTCGCTTCTGTGTGTTTTCCTTGAGTAGTGGTGTGTTGGCCTCATTTTAATGCTTAGTCTGACCCAGCCATTAAAATTTGGCACAAATCGGGGTTAACAACATTTTTTGGGTCCACCTCCCACCCATGAATCATTTCTTGGATGGAAACGCCTACCTTGCATCTCATTGACGCAAGGTGGTTTCACGCACCCACAAAATAACATTAACTCCTATATTAGACGGGTCTAGCATCAAAAAATAAATATGGAGTTAAGTTTGTGCTGAATTAGCATAAAAAAAAATGATGCTAAATCAGCACAAACTCAGTATAAATATGGGCCGTTGTTTGCTTTTGCTTGGTGGGAGCTATTAGCTCCCACTAAGCAAAAGCAAACAGCTATGTCCTGGGAGTGGGCACCACGGGACAAAGCATTGAGAGGGCAGCGCATGCCCCCTCCAACCAGCATAGCCCCAGGGTGGTAGTGGTCCCCGGGGCTGGGGGGTCCATAATGGACCTCCTTCATTGTTTTTTTGAAGCCCTGGGGAGGTGGTGGTCCCTAGGGCTGCGGGGGGGGGGGAGGGGCGCAGGCCAGGCCCTGCGGTCTACCACAGCTGCACACGGCCAAAGGTAATTCACGGAGGTGGTTGGAATAACGTACAGTAATGAACATTACTATATGTTGAAAAAAACATCGAAATTCAATAAAAAAAACAAAGGGTACACAGAAGTTATAGTTAGGAAATACAATTAAAAAACCATAGAAATTCACTGAAAAAACAAAGGTTACAGGTATGTTATAGTTAGGCTCACATTTTAAACATGCAAAACCACCGAAATTCACCTAATATAGTTATAGTTATCTCAAGTAACTATAACTCATACCCTCGTGTAACTATATCTCGCACCCTCACCATGCACTGCTAATTACCCCACAAATTACAGCACTTGTGACATCTTTGATAACATCACTGATAAAAATCAATGTATTCTGTGCGGTAAAAAAAAGTCTGAAAAAACTCTGTATGAGGAGGGCACGAGTTATAGTTACTTTAGATAACTCTAACAGGTGAATTTCTATGGTTTTATACGAGTAAATTAAGAACCTAACTATAACATCCCTGTAATCTTTTTTTTTTCAGTGAATATATATATGACACTTGAGACCAGCTTATTTCGGGAAGAAGCAGCATGCAATTCTATTCTGCATGGTAATAGTGGACATCCCAGTGTTCTAAAATAGAGCATCCCATATTGCCAGTTAGTTAGAGCATGCCCAATCGGCTCTACTGATTCCCTCTTTCAAATCGAGGCAGAGGCTAAGATAGAACACTTCCTGGAAAGGGGATTTCCCAGAAAGATTCCTAAGGAGGCACATCATAGAGTGTCAACTAAGACTAGGGATGACCTGTTCTACAGAAGGAGGGTGGGCACGGTTATTAGCCTAGTTAGTGCCACATCAGGAGAGGGATCAGATAATACAGCTACTCAGGTTATTAGGCAATTCAATGATTAACATCATCTTATCAGAACTATTATTGCACATAACTGGCATGTATTGCAACATGATGAACATCTCAAATCTAATTTAGGTTTCCATCCGCATATCACATACAAGAGAGCACAGTCGTTGGGAAACATCTTGATGAGAAGCATGTTCTTTGGCCAGGAAAGCTGTGATTGGCTGACTAGAAAATGGTGTGGGATTCAAGATATGCAACAACTGCAAAGCTAGAAAATATGGCAGCAATAAGACCTTGTACCTTACATTTGAAGGTAGACCTTGTCAGATAAAGGAAGGAATACATTGTGAAACTGAATTTGTGGTTTATGTCTAGGAATGGAGCAGCCGGATGTGATATGTTAGAAGGACCATCAATAAGATCAAGATCCGCATCTTTCAACATCTGAGAGCTATTACAAACCATGACAGGAACAATCCCATGGCCAAACATTTTTGGGAGGTACACCAGGAAAACTCCAGTTGTCTATAACACTATGATATCAAGCATATCAAAGTACATCTATGTAGAGGAGAAGAGAGAACTGGAGTTGAGTAGATGTGAATCCTGTATGATAATACTATTGATAACAGAGAAGCCCTGGGGACATAATATTGATGCAGAACCATTTTAACTATTTGAAATAATAAGCATTTTTATTTATGGTTGCTTTTCAAGCATAGAATCGATAAGCTTCCAATGAAGCTGCCTTTAATAATATTGTACTGTGGAATAGTGTTTATAGGCACCTTAGATTTGTCATTTGATTTTCCATGTTTCATCTTATTTTAATGTTTTTCACACTGGATAATTCCATGGTGTTGAGTTATAGTCCCCTGTCCTAATTGTCTAGATTTCTAATATGCATTAGATTGTGTCTTGGTTTATTAGACATTTGTATATATTCCATACTATTCATATGGGTGGAGGCCAAAGTTTTTCTGGCCTATTCGAAACAAGGGGCCTGTGATAAAGGGAAGTTTAAGGTGCATTTTTTTAATTTGAATTCTGGAAGTGCTAAACTGCTTGACAAGATGACTTACTTGAGGAGGTATTAGATATTTTGCACATGTAAAGATATGCAGTATCATCTTAATATATTTAATGACTTGCATTTTGATACATCTATTTATATATATTTTTTCTATATTTGCTTCTGTCACTTTGAGATCTATGTACCTTATTAGGCAATTTACCTGGGTATCCTTTAGGGCATACCTCTATATGATACCCTGGATCCAGACCATGAGACAAAAAATACTTTTCACATGTAGAGAAATGCAGTGTCACTTTAGTACACCTTTATGAACTGCACTGAGAAACATTGACTCTTTTGCTCCTACCATTTTGGAAGGTATGCACTTTACATGGTCAATTCCTCCCATTGATGTCCATGTTCTTTTGCTTCTGAGTTATTGCACTAGCACTTTAGTATATATCTATGCAGTACTGATATGTACTTTGACAAATTAGTTGGGCATAGACATATGGTTGCCAATGATGGGGTGGTCAGAAGTTCACTATGGATTTTAAGAAAGGATTTTTTAAAGTGTGTTCATATCCTTCGACCATCAGCATTTATGTGAAGATGTTTTAAGCAGCATGAGAGAGATGTGTATTAGGTTATAGACTGGAGTCAGGATAAGGGGTTGAAGGGTACATATATATATATATATATATATATATAAATATATATATATATATATATATATATATAATATATATATACGTTTATGCCTGCATCCTGACACTTTTTATACTATGGAATGGTTTGAGTAGCCCCAACCATTGACTAACTTGGGGTTGTATATTGGCCTCCATATGCTGCCGCCCGCCAAGTCGTAACCGGCACACGGCCGCCATTGCGGCCGCACTCCCGCGGTGGCCATTTTGACATCCACGCTGGGCCAGCGGGCAGAAAACGAGTTTCTGCCCGCTGGCCCAGCGGGGATGACGGCCGCAACATGGGAGCCGGCTCAAAATGGAGCCGGCAGTGTTACGGCGGTGCGACGGGTGCCCGTCGTGCTTTTTACTGTCTGCTATGCAGACAGTGAAAAGCTTCAAAGGGCTGTGCCAGGGGGCCCCTGGCGCCTAAGACATGGGCAGTGTAGGGGCCCCCAGGGGCCCACGACTCCCTTTTCGGCCAGCCTTTTCATGGCGGTTCCTACCACCATGAAAAGGTTGGCGGGAGGGGGACTCGTAATCCATTCGGCAGTGCTGCAAGCATTGCTGCCCCGAAGGATTAAATCCGCCGGGACCAATGTGGCGGAAACCGCCGGATCCGGCGGTGCGACCGCGGCGCTTCCGCCGCGGTAATAATTCCCAAGATTGCACAGCCAGCCTGTTGGCGGTGCAATCGACAAAACAGCCCTGGCGGTCTTTGACCGCCAGGGTTGTAATGAGGGCCCTAATGTAGATATGGGGCACCATTTACAACAATACTCTCTATTCATTGTATTATTTTGACTTGGTGACCAATGGACACATTATTGTGTGCCATTCAGCATTTTTCATGGAGGATCGATGTGAGAGTTCACTTAAGTCAGTGTATTGTTCACATATGTCAATTACCAAATATGCTTATTAAGTGTACATCACAAATCTTGAACTTGTCATGTAGTCCCAAGATATTACCTGGTTTATTAGGATGTACACTTTGTATATCAACAGTGATAAGAATTGGGTTGCATGAAGATCAATTGGTTTAATATATATTTTTGGCCCATTGAATATCATGATGTATATCACTGAGCTAGTTTAGACCTCACTCTGACTAAAATTGTTGGCGGAGCATTCAAATGTTCACAACATTTGGGAAGAGCATTGCGACAATGTATTTAAACGAAAATTTGATACTCTTCCAAAGGCGGTTTTGAAGAGGCACACATTAGCAAACTATGGCCCAGATTTACAAGAATCTACTGCATCAGTACTGATGCACCAGATTTCTTGCCTCCACCCCACCACCACCTAACAACACCATGGGTGCACCATATTTACAGTGCGGTGCACCATGGCGCATGCTAAGCCAATAGCGTCACAATTTTTTATGCTATTGTGGTGCTTTGTTGCACTCGCGTCAAACATTTTCTGAGGAGGAGATCAGGGTCATGGTGGATGAAATCATCCGGATAGAGCCACAGCTATTTGGATCACAGGTGCAGCACACCACCATAGCTAGGAAGATGGAGCTATGGTGAAGAATTGTGGACAGGGTCAACGCAGTCGGACAGCACCCAAGAACTAGGGATGACATCAGGAAGAGGTGGAACGACATACGGGGGAAGGTGCGTTCCGTGGTCTCAAGACACCAGATTGCGGTTCAGAGGACTGGCGGCGGACCCCCACCTCCTCACCCAGAACTTACAACATGGAAGGAGCAGGTCTTGGCTATACTGCATCCTGAGGGCCTCGCAGGAGTAGCTGGAGGAATGGACTCAGGTAAGTCAAACCTTAAACTACCATATCCCCCACCCTACCAGGATGCTATCACCTACCCCCACCCTCACCCTCACCCCATCACTCCAACTCCTCACACATGCCCCACTATCACAAACCACACATCCCAAACCCAAGCCCTGCATGAAACACCAAAGCATGGACACCCATCACAAAAGCATGGCCACTGCACATACCCATACACCCCCCTAAACCATTATCACAGAAGGTCCCACACAAGAATGGAAGCACTGGGGTACAGGGTCACCCACCCATTGCACACCATGGCACATACAGATGCAATAATCATGCCTTTACACCCCTGCAGGACCCCTACCCAACGTCACCGGACAGGAGGGTCCAGACATGTCCACTCCACCCACAGAAGAGGCCCACAGTGATGACAGCAGCTCTGTCCAACTGGATCTAGATGACCAGCCCGGCCCATCTGGGACCACGGGACAGTTGATCCCCCTCACACTGGCACAGGCCACTACAGAGCTTCCCCCCTATGGAAACACCAGCACAGCACCCACCCAGCTGGCCCATACCTCTGTCCCCAGGACACGTCAAGCAGCAGTGTGTCCACCACTACAGGGAACCCAGGCTAACCCACCACCGCAACAATACCAGGGACCTGGGGGCAGTGGTAGTGGGCACACGGTTCAGGGGACAGAGGCCCTGGAAAACAGGTGAACTGGGAGGGCTGCTGTGCGACAGGGGGAGGACAGGCCCAGGGAACCCACTCTCCACGAGGCTCTCTCCAACATCATGGGAGCCTACAACCATTCCCAGGAGACGATGGCAACGGTACTGGCCAAGTATCAGGAGACCCAGCGGCTGCAGGAGGAACAGTATTTGGGGTTCAGGGAGGAACTCAAATCCATCAATTCCGCCCTGGGCACCATTGAAGGGGTGCTGAAGGAACTCAACAACACCAGGAGAGACACTGTGGCACAACAAGGGACCCCTGACACTAGCCTGGAAGATGAACTGCCCACCACCTTCCGTCGGTGCTAGTGGACTGGAGGCACCGCCACAGGACCACGACACCAGCACCCCACCCCCTGCAGATGGAGAACCACCTCACAAGCGGTCCCTGAGATCCAGGACAAAGACAGAGAACAATGCCAAGACCACTGCCAAGAAATGAGACCACCCTGATTGTCATCCTTCTGTCCCACTTTGTCACCCTGTCCATACTTAAACTGCCCTAGCTCCACTTCCTATGGCCCTTTGGACAATGTACGCGTGAGACTAATAGACTGGACTCTGCCATGGACATTCCTCCACCATCACCCCTGACCATTTTACAACCCTCTCCAATATTTGGCAAAAAAATAAACACCCTTAAATCACAAAACAAGCTGGAGTCAGTCTGTGCTTTCGAAAATGTGTATTTGCAATAACTGTGGAAAAATGCTATATCAAATGTACTGTCAACATACCTTTGTCACACAGCTCTAGTCCATGCGGAAATAACGCAGAGGTCACACAGTGGGATCCACATCTGTGAAATCGAAAGGGAAAGTGACAACTCAGTGTCCATACACTTGGTGAAAATGACAGACAGATGAGAGGTACAAGAATTAAATCAGATGTAGCAGACAGTGTTGTCTTCCCACCTGTGTCTCACTGGAAGTATTGTTGGATCACCGTGTTCCTGTTGTCTATGTCCTCTTCTTCTGCTTCCTCATCTTCACTGTCCACAGGCTCCACAGCTGGCACAATACTTCCATCTGGACCATCCTCCTGCAGAAAAGGCACCTGTTGTCGCAAAGCGAAATTGTGAAGCATACAGCAGGCCACGATGATCTGGCACACCTTCTTTGGTGAGTAGAATAGGGAACCACCTGTCATATGGAGGCACCGGAACCTGGCCTTCAGGAGGCCGAAGGTCCTCTCTATAATCCTCCTAGTACGCCCATGGGCCTCATTGTAGCGTTCCTCTGCCCTTGTCCTGGGATTCCTCACTGGGGTCAGTAAAAATGACAGGTTGGGGTAACCAGAGTCATCTGCAAATGTCTAGGGACAACTGTTAGACACACACTAACTCTTAGGGACATCCCCAGACCAAGACACCTAGTCACACTGTATTGGGTCCATGTCCTCACCTAATAGCCACACACGGTGCATCAGGAGTTGCCCCATCACATAAGGGATGCTGCTATTCCGCAGAATGTAAGCTTCATGCACTGAGCCAGGAAACTTGGCATTTACATGGGAGATGTATTGGTCGGCCAAACACACCATCTGCACATTCATAGAATGGTAACTCTTCCAGTTTCTGTACACCTGTTCACTCCTGCGTGGGGGGACCAAGGCCACATGTGTCCCATCAATGGCACCTATGATGTTGGGGATATGTCCCAGGGCATAGAAGTCACCTTTCACTGTAGGCAAATCCTCCACCTGAGGGAAAACGATGTAGCTGTGCATGTGTATCAGCAGGGCAGACAACACTCTGGACAACACGTTGGAGAATATAGGCTGGGACATCCCTTATGCAATGGCCACTGTGGTTTGAAAAGACCCACTTGCTAGGAAATGGAGTACTGACAGCACCTGCACTAGAGGGGGGATTCCTGTGGGATGGCGGATAGCTGACATCAAGTCTAGCTCCAACTGGGCACACAGTTCCAGGATTGTTGTACGATCAAGTCTGTAGGTGACAATTACATGTCGCTCCTCCATTGTCGACAGGTCCACCAGCGGTCTGTACACCGGAGGATGCCGCCATCTCCTCACCTGCCCCAGCGGAGGTACTCTTTGGATGAGAACAGCGATCAGAGGGTCAGCCAACACTGAGGTACGTGTACACAACTTAATAGGAAAATGTTTGAAAATCGACATATGGCTGTATTAGTGTTTAAGCAAGGCCTAGATATGTGTGACGCAGTCAAAATTAATGCCATGTGGCCCCCTGAAATGGCGGCTGCCTGACCTGTAATGTGGGACAAGTGGATATGAGGTAACAGCGCTGGTGTTGTACACTGTTGCGGTAGGCGGTCGAAGATCGCGGCGCAATCCTGCATTGGTTAACATTGGACCCTATGGGTCCCAGGAGCCAATGACGATGTATGCCGGCGGTGTCTGTTCAATCACTTGATACCTGATCTTCGACAGGAGAAGACCTACACTGCAAGTGCTGCTGTGACTTCAGTCTGGAAGAGACAATGGGCCTGATTATGACCCTGGCGGACGGCGGAGGCCGTCCGCCAAGGTACCGCCGCTGAATGACCGCACCGCGGTCAAAAGACCGCGGCTGCCATTTAGACATTTCCTCTGGGCCGGCGGGCGCTCTCCAAAAGAGCGCCCGCCGGCCCAGAGGAAATGCCCCTGCAACGAGGACGCCGGCTCAGAATTGAGCCGGCGGAGTTGCAGGGGTGCGACGGGTGCAGTTGCACCCGTCGCGTATTTCAGTGTCTGCTTAGCAGACACTGAAATACTTTGCGGGGCCCTCTTACGGGGGCCCCTGCCGTGCCCATACCATTGGCATGGGCACGGCAGGGGCCCCCAGGGGCCCTGCGGCACCCCCTACCGCCATCCTGTTCCTGGCGGGCGAACCGCCAGGAACAGGATGGCGGTAGGGGGTGTCAGAATCCCCCATGGCGGCGCAGCAAGCTGCGCCGCCATGGGGGATTCTAAGGGCAGCGGTAAACCGGCGGGAGACCGCCGGTTTGCCTCTTCTGACCGCGGCCGAACCGCCGCGGTCAGAATGCCCTGCGGGGCACCGCCGGCCTGTCTGCGGTGCTCCCGCCGACCCTGGCCCCGGAGGTCTTAGACCGCCGGGGTCAGAATGACCCCCAATGTCTCGTGTGTCTGGGGAAAGGGCACCTGCCTTCAGCACGGAGGAGTAGGAGAAACTAGTGGATGGGGTCCTCCTCCAGTACACGCTACTCTACGGTCCTCCAGACAAACATGTGAGTACACTGTGAGCATGCTGTATGGGCAATGCCTTTTTGGAGTGGTGTTGATGAAAGATAGCGGGGGAGAATGAGGCGTGCATGATACGACGGTGAGTGCATGTACGTCATGGCAAGGGTAGGGATGCGGGCCAATGACTGTGACGGTGCGGACGGTTATATCTTCTCCTTTTCCCCTGTACTATTCCTGTGGGTCAGCGCCCACCAGAAGAAGGATATTTGGCGTGCCATCGCCAAGGAAGTCCGGACCCTGGGGGTCCACCACAGACGGGGCACCCACTGCCGGAAAAGATGGGAGGACATTCGCCGCTGGAGCAAGAAGACGGAGGTGGGTTCCCCTAGTCCAGGGCGAGTTTAGTAGGCAAGGTCCCTTCTTAAGGCAGGCCCTGTACCACCCCACCTGTGTTCAAAGCCAACTACACCTAGTCAGGCTCCTGTGACTTCCATGTGTGCAGCAATCGGGCATAGGCCTTGTAACCCATGTCCCTATGATTAATTAGGGAACTCTAAGTGCACGCCGTAGTGCAGGGGGCTTCTGTGTCTGTAGTGTCCACCAACTGTAGCGGTGTTGGATGCATTCAACATGTCTTTCTTCTGTCTCCCCCCCCCTTTTTGTGGTCTCCCTGTTCTTGTGTGCATTAGCATCATCAGGCGGAGGAGCAGTGCCACCGGAGCAGGAAGGAGCTGCATTCCACATGGCCCTGGAGGGTGACACAACAGAGTCAGAAGCCACCAGTGGGACAGAGGGCGAGGGGAGCTCCACGGCGGGGACAGGAGCTGACACCAGCGAGATGGACTCCTCTTCTGATGGGAGCTCCCTTGCGGTAGCAGGCCCCTACACCCTGGATGGCATTAAAAATGGTAGACTGCCCATCAGTGAGGGACCTGAGGAGGTCAATGGCCTCCTCACTGAGGGCAGCAGGGGTGACTGGGGCAGGGGCTGAGGTGCCTGGGGCGAAGCTGATGCCCACCCTCCTGGGTGAGCGGGCACGGGCGAAGGCTGAGGGGCTGCTGGGAGGGCGGTGCTGGTGGGGGGTTGCCGCCACCAGAAGGGAGCTCCCATCAGAGGACGAGTCCGTGTCGCTGGTGTCAGCTCCTGTCCCCGCCGTGGAGCTCCCCTCGCCCTCCGTCCCACTGGTGAATTCAGAGTCCGTAGTGTGTCCCTCCATGGCCATGTGGGATGCAGCTCCCTCGTGCTCCGGTGCCACTGCTCCTCCGCCTGATGATGCTAATGAACACAAGAACAGGGAAACCACAAAAAGGGGGGGGGGGACAGAATAAAGACATGTTGAGTGCATGGATTACCGCTACCGTTGGCCGACGAGACAGACACAGAAGCCCCCTGCACTATGCCGTGCACTTGGGCTCTACAGTGCAATTCCTGGGAAATGGCCTACAAGGCTATTGACGACATCTGCACACATAGATGACTACAGAGGTGGTGTGGGGAGCCACAGGGCCATGCCTTACGGAGGGGCCTAGCCTACGGAACTCGCCCTGGCCTAGGGAAACCCACAGCCCTCCTCCCCCACCCAGACAACTCCACTGCGCGCAAATGTCAGCTGAATGAGAGTGTACTCACCCCCTTGTGTCTGCTGTGATGCCCTCAAGTGCCCATCCAACTCCGGGTAGGCCACCGCCAGGATCCTGAACATCAGGGGGGTCATGGTTCCACGGGCACCCCTCCCACGTTGGGAGGCCATCCCCAGCTGAGCCTCCGCCGTCTTCTTGCTCCAGCGGCGAATGTTCTCCCATCTTTTCCGGCAGTGGGTGCTCCGTCTGTGGTAGACCCCCAGGGTCCGGACGTCCTTGGCGATGGCATGCCAGAGATCTTTCTTCTGGTGGACGCTGACCTACATGAAATGTGCAGGGGAAGAAGAGAAGCCATTACCAACTGCACCGTCAAAGTGAGAGGCCCCCATCCCTACCCTTGCCATGTGGCACATGCACTCACCGTCTTACATGCACGCAGCACTCAGCCCACTTCCTTCTAACATCCAGCCCCCTCCACACAGGCATAGCCCATACAACATGCTCCCTGTGTACTTACCTGTTGGTCTGGAGGACTGTAGAGTAGCGTGTACTGGGGGAGGACCTGCATCAACGAGCTTCTCCAGCTCCTCCGATGTGAAGGCAGGGGCCCTTTCCCCAGACGCACGAGCCATTGTCTCTTCCAGACTGAGGTCACAGCAGCACTTGCAGTGTAGGTCCTCTCCTGTCGAAGATCAGGTATCGAGTGATTGAAGTGATAGAAAATGGTGGTCACATCCGCGGCGGTCACGTCCATGGCGGTGCGTACCATCACCGCCGGCGTACATCGTCATTGGCTCCTGGGACCCATAGGGTCCAATGTTAACCAATGCAGCATTGCGGCACGGTCTCCGACCGCCTACCGCGACGGTGTACAACGCCTGCGCAGTTACCTCACATCCCATTGTCCCACTTTAGAGGTCAGGCAGCTGCCATTTCAGGGGCCCACATAGCCTCATTTTCAACTGCGTCACACATACCTAGGCCTAGCCTCAAAACACATACAGGCCACCTTTTGTGACTGATTGGTGTTCTGGGTAAACTGTGGGTACGTACCTCTGAGTTGGTTGACTCTGTGGTCGCTGTTGTCCTTGATATGCACCGTCCGCTGGGACATGTGAGGAGATGGTGGCATCCTCCGGTGTACCGACCGTTGGTGGACCTGTTGACAATGGAGGAGCGACATTTGATAATCACCTACAGGTTTGACCGTGCAACAATCCAGGAACTGTGTACCCAGTTGGAGCCAGACCTGATGTCAGCAATCTGCCATCCCCCAGGAATCCCCACTCAAGTGCAGGTGCTGTCAGTGCTCCATTTCCTTGCAAGTGGGTCATTTCAAACAACAGTGGCCATGGCATCAGGGATGTCCCAGCCTATGTTTTCTAACGTGTTGTCCAGAGTGTTGTCTGCCCTTCTGAAACAAAGACAGAGCTACATCGTTTTCCCTGAGGTGGAGCGTTTGCCTACAGTGAAAGGTGATTTCTATGCCCTGGGACATATCCCCAACATCATAGGTGCCATTGATGGGACCCATGTGGCTTTGGTCCCCCCCACAGGAGTGAACAGGTGTACAGAAACCGGAAAAGTTATCATTCCATTAATGTACAGATGGCATGTTTGGCCGACCAGTACATCTCCCCTGTGAATGCCATGTTCCCTGGCTCAGTACATGATGCCTACATCCTGAGGAATAGCAGCATCCCTTATGTGATGGGTCAACTCCAGAGGCACAGTGTGTGGCTACTAGGTGAGCCCCTGGAAGCAAGACAGTGGAAATGGTTGTCTGGGGTTATCCCTACAGGTTAGTATGTGTCTAACAGTTGTCCGTCGCCATTTGCAGGTGACTCTGGTTACCCCAACCTGTCATGGCTACTGACCCCAGTGTGAAATCCCAGGACAAGGGCAGGGGAACGCTACAATGAGGCCCATGGGCGAACTAGGAGGGTGATCGAGCGGACCTTCGGCCTCCTGAAGGCGAGGTTCAGGTGCCTCCACATGACAGGTGGATCCCTATTCTACTCACCAAAGAAGGTGTGCCAGATCATCGTGGCCTGCTGTATGCTTCACAATTTGGCTTTGCGACGACAGGTGCCTTTTCTGCAGGAGTATGGTCCAGATGGCGGTGTTGTGGCAGCTGTGGAGCCTGTGGACAGTGATGAGGATGAAGCAGAGGAAGAAGACATACAGAACAGGGAGTAAGTGATCCAGCAATATTTCCAGTGACACAGGTGAGAATACAATCCTGCCTAATACATGTACTTTTACACTACTACCTCTATCCTGTCTGTCGTTTTCACCCAGTGTATGGTCACTGAGTTGTCACTTTCCCTTACGGTTTCACAGATGTGGGTCCCACTGTGTGTCATCTGCTTACATTCCTCATAGACATTACTATTTCAGACACATTTTGTCACTGTAATTGCTAATACACTATTTCGAAATCACAGACAGACTCCAGATCATTTTGTGCTTTAGGTGTGTTTATTTCAATGCAAGATATTGGAGGGGGAAGTCAATTGGTGAGGGGTGATGGCGGAGGAGTGTCCATGGCATAGTCCAGTCTATTAGTCTCACAGGTGCATTGCCCATATGGGCATAGGAAGTGGAGCTGGGGCAGTTTAATTATGGACATGGTGACAAAGTGGGACAGTAGGATGACAATCAGGGTGGTCTCATTTCTTGGCGGGGTCTTGGCATCATTCTCTGTCTTGTTCCTGGATCTCAGGGACCGTTTGCGGGGTGGTCCTCCCTCTGCAGGGGGGGGGGTGCTGGTGTTGTGGTCCTGTGACGGGGCGTCCTGTCCACTAGCACCGGCGGAGGTGGTGAGCAGTTCATCGTCCATGCTAGTGTCAGGGGCCCCTTTTTGTGCCACAGTGTCCCTCCTGGTGTTGAGTACTTCCTTCAGCACCCCTACGATGGTGCCCAGGGTGGAGCTGATGGTTCTGAGTTCCTCCCTGAACCCCAAATACTGTTCCTCCTGCAGGCGCTGGGTCTCCTGGAACTTGGCCAGTACTGTTGCCATCGTCTCCTGGGAGTGGTGGTATGCTCCCATGATGGAGGAGAGGGCCTCGTGGAGAGTGGGTTCCCTTGGCCTGTCCACCCCCTGTCGCACGGCAGCCGTCCCAGTTCCCCTGTGTTCCTGGGCCTCTGTCCCCTGGACCGTGTGCCCACTGCCACTGCCCCCAGGTCCCTGTTGTTGTTGGGGTGGAGTGTTATCCTGGGTTCCCTGTAGTGGCGGACACACAGCTGATTGACGTGTCCTGGGGACGGAGGTATGGGCCCGCTGGGTGGGTGCTGTGCTGGTGTTTCCAAAAGGGGGAAGGTCTGTGGTGGCCTGTGCCTGTGTGGGAACCGACTGTCCAGAGGTCCCCGATGGTCTGGGCTGGTCATCTAGATCCAGTTGGACAGAGCTGCTGTCATCAATGTGGGCCTCTTCTGTGGGTGGAGTGGACATGTCTGGACCACCTGTCTGGTGACGTTGGGTAGGGGTCCTGTAGGGGTGGAAAGGCATGATTATTGCATCTGTGTGTGTCATGGTGTGCAATGGGTGGATGACCGTGTACCCCAGTGCTGGCATTCCTGTGTGGGAGCTTGTGTGATGATGGTTTAGGGGGTGTATGGCTATGTGCAGTGTGCATGCTTTAGTGATGAGTGCCCATGTTTTGTAGTTGCATGCAGGGCTTGGTGTTGGGATGGGCGGGTTGTGATATTGGGACATTTGTGAGGAGTTGGTGTGATGGGGTGAGGGTGAGGGTGGGGTATGTGATAGCATGCAGGTAGGGTGGGGGATATATTAGTAAAGCTTTGACTTACCAGAGTCCATTCCTCCACCTACTCCTGCAAGGCCCTCAGGATGCAGAATCGCCAAGACCTGCTCCTCCCATGTTGTTAGTTGTGGGGGAGGAGGTGGGGGTCCGCCGCTAATCCGCTGAACCGCCAGGTGGTGTCTTGAGACCACGGAACGCACCTTCCCCCGTAGGTCGCTCCACCTTTTCCTGATGTCCTCCCGATTTCTTGGGTGCTGTCCCACTGCGTTGACCGTGTCGACTATTCTTCGCCATAGCTCCATCTTCCTTGCAATTGAGGTGTGCTGCACCTGTGATCCGAATAGCTGTGCTCTACCCGGACGATTTCCTCCACCATGACCCTGAGCTCCTCCTCTAAGAACCTGGGGTGTCTTTGCGGTGCGATAGGGTGATGGAGGTGATGTGTGGGGTGGAGTGTGTGATGATAAGTGTGGTGATATGTAGTGGTGTGTTGTGTGAGGTGCGTGGAAGTTGTGTGGGTGATGGTATTATGTGCCTGTGGATGCTGTTGTACTTGCTGGTGATGTCGCTCTCTGGCCTTCTTTCTGTATGTTTGGTCGTAGGGGTTTGTGGGTGATGTGGGTGTGTGTTTTATATTGTAAAGGGTATGTGGGAGTGGTGTGTGTATGTGTCTCAGGTGTGTGTATTTTGAATCGTCCAATGTGGCTGTGTTTTGTAAAAGTGTGTGTATTTTGAGCGCGGCGGTGT
The DNA here is from genome assembly GCF_031143425.1 of Pleurodeles waltl. Classification (NCBI taxonomy): domain Eukaryota; kingdom Metazoa; phylum Chordata; class Amphibia; order Caudata; family Salamandridae; genus Pleurodeles; species Pleurodeles waltl. The sequence continues at coordinate 680,867,205 of NC_090449.1, read as the reverse complement.
GTACCGCCAATGGAATACCGCAGTTGAAAGCCCGCCGCGTGGATTCGTGTGTCGTGATACTGTGGGCGTATTTCTGTTGGCGTGACGGTGGAGGGTTTGTTTTCACCAGTTTATCACTGACCTTTCGGGTGGCAGACTTGTGTGGATGTCTGAATTTTGGTGGATTCCGAGATCTGGGTCATAAAAGCTGTGGCGGAATTCCGCAGCCGCGGCGGTGTGTTGGCGGTCTTCTGCACGGCGGTAAGCAGCTTTTACCGCCAATGTTGTAATCAGGGCCATAATCTATTGTTATCAATTGGTGTTGGATTTTTTTTGTTGTATTTTGTGTTTTACCTATTTACTGTTTTGAGATTTTTAAATGCTTTACACACTTGTTTCCTAAGTTAAGCCTTGTTGCTCGTTGCTAAGCTACAAATGTTTGAGCTGATTTTAATTCATTGAGACCTAACTGGACCTAAGTGGGGGTTAATGGCCTATTGCTATGTTTAGGTATTTACTTGCCCTTACCAATAATTCACTTTCCAAAAGATAGATAGATAGATAGATAGATAGATAGATAGATAGATAGATAGATAGATAGATAGATAGATAGATAGATAGATAGATAGATAGATAGATTCTGGTATTTGTATTTTGGAAACAGCTATGTCAATAAACAATATTGGTATTTCAGCTCTTTAATTCATTTACTAAAGTTTGTTAGGGTAATTCTGTTTTAATTTTAAGTTATACTTTTTTATCTACTAGTTTTGTTGTTGTTAATGTCTTTTCTTTTCAGGTTTCTGTGGTCCATCGGTGTCGCCTCTTGGTCCGGTAGGGTGAGAATCTCCTGCTGCGGTGACTTCACGTGCAGCAGTTTGTTGCACGTTTTCTTTCTCGAGTCTGTTTTTTACTTAAAAGTGTGTTCCTAATTGCTAACTGTTTTTCTTTTGAATTACATTGGTTAAATGTTTAGTTAATATTTGTTTTTTTACCTAATATGGTGATGCTAATTAATGTTGTTTATCATTCATTTCAATATATGTATATATTATGTATCTAGCTTTAACATTTATTTTATGGTATACATATTGTATAGATATATTTGTTATTTGATGGGTGATATTTTCAGTATTGTTGGTCATCTTTAACATGTACTTGATATTGTTTTTTCTATTTAATGTGTTAAAAGTAAATATTATGGTTCTTGATATTTTTTTCAATTATAATTTTGTTTGTTCACATTTTTGTGGTCACTATTATTTCAGAAATTTTTGGGGTGGATACTCTAGCTAACTGCAGACTCCTCATTACCCACATCCCTCCTCATTCAGTGGAGTGGACTTTCAGAAGTAATAAGGTCCCATTTTGTTTTTTTGCAAACTACGATACAGACTCAGGCCCTCATTATGAGTCTGGGGGTCCAAGTACCTCCATGGCAGCAGTGTCGGTTGCAACGTCGTCAGGCCGGCGGTGCATATTATGTCCATGGGGGTCAACCCATTGATCTGCACACCGACACATGACAACACGTACTGACGACAATACACACACGTACAACGTATCAAATTTCACACCATACAACACATGTGACATTGCCATCACCACACACAGACGCACACAAAACAACCACACAATTGCACAGAACACCACCACAACACATCACACTACGTACAATGCACAGCTCTGCAACACACATGCATGGAGCCACACAATCATATCACAGACACAAAACACACCAATAGCAGTGAGACTAATGGCAAGCCCACAAACACACATGCAGCCCAGGCACAACAGCTAACACAACCAACACACACAACTCACACACACGCAAACCAAATCCCACAAACACAACACATATATGTCAAATGAAAGGCAGGACAAGTATGTCATCATCAATACCAACAGCAGGTGGGTCCAGATGTAATAAGTGCAGAATTGTAAATAGACTATATACTAAATTAGGCCATTGACCAGTCCATAGTCAATTGTGCCCATGGCATATATGGCACAACACAGTACCCCAACTTGACTCCTGACTGCAAAGTGATCTCCACAATGTGGGGTCATCAAGGGAGCAGGCAGGCACCTCATAAATGTTTGGTGGTGGTGGTGGGGGTCTGGGCTTGGAAGGGGTCCTTGGGTTTGGGTCTGGGTTTTGGCAGGGGCTCCTTGGATTTCGGTTTGGGTGAGGGGACCTTGGGTTTGGGTTCAGTAGGAGGGTCCTTAGCTTTTGCCTTGGGAAGCGGACCTTGCATGGGAGTGAGAGGTCAAATTCTTGGCAGGTGGAGGGGCATGGGCAACACCAGGGGTGGGAGGGAAGGAATGTGAGGTGGAAGAGCTGGACTTAGGGAGGGACACAGGGCACTTCGGTGAACCATGGGGTGGGGAGAGGCAGGGGGCAGGGAAAACTCATAAAGGAAACGTTTCTTAGCTACACAAGGGCGGTTATGGGTAAAACGTCTGGAAGTGGAGGGAGAGGCAGGGGTTGAAAATGTGTTCTTGTCAGTGTCTTGGGTGAAGGTGTCTGAGTGGACTGAATGTGTGTGCTGGGTGTCTGTTGGGTGGGTGAGTGCGGGCGTTTAGGTGTCTTGGGAGGCGGGAGGAGGAGGTTCTGAGAGATGCCATGCTGGATGGGTGATTGTTGTGTTGGTGTCTGCAGGTATGGTCCATGTGCTGTATGTGGGAGTGTCTGTGGTTGTGTTGAGTGCGCATGTGGTGAATGGTGTGGATGTATGGGTCTGTTATTGTGCTGACTGTGGGTATGATGGGACATGTGGCTGGCTCAGGGAGCGTTGGTGTCGTGCCAGAAGATGTGAGTAGTGTAGTTTCTGTGATGGAGGTGTTGGTAGGGGAGTCGGTACAGGGAGTAGATGTTGTTGTGTCTGCAGGTGGGTGTTGTCTGTGTGCATGCCGGTGGTGGGTCTTGTGGTGGCTGGGTTTGTCACTGCGAACCGTGTCTGTTGAGGTGGATGGCATTCACGATGGTGGACTGACCCATAGAGATGGGCCTCAGGAGGTCAATAACCTCCTCACTGAGGGCAGAAGGGCTGACTGGGCCGGGGCCAGAGTTGCTTGTGATGAAGGAGATGCCTACCCTCCTGGGTGAGTGGGCACAGGCAACTGGGTGGGGAGCTACAGGGAGGACAGTGCTAGTAAGGGGGGTGGTGGACAATGAAGTTGCTCAGGTGATCCCAGTTGGGCCCACCACTGCCAGGGAGTGTCCATCAGTGGAGGAATCTGAAAATGATGTGGTCGATCTTGTGTCCCTAGTGGCACTCTCCTCGCCCTCTGTCTCACTGGGTCCCTCGGCCTTGCTAATATCAGCTTCCTGGACCCCGTGGGCTGCTGCTTCCTCACTTACCTGTACCCCTTCTCCTCCACCTGATGAAGCTGATGCACACAAAGAGAGAGAAAGAGAGGGAAGGAGAGAGAGAAATATAGAGTGGATAAGGGTCAGTACATACCTCCCATGTACACAAATGAATATGTACACCTCCGACATAACACATCATGGTAGCGCATGCCATTACAATTGTACTCCAAGTCTGCTACTACCTATTGCCTAAGGCAAGCTGTAAAGATAATTGAACAACAGAAGTACACACAAGTGAACATAGCGACATGATGACGGCTGTGACTCTGCAAAGCAGCATTGTAATTACCAGGACTATGTCATACATGACATGTAAACACAATGGTGAAACATCAGTGACTTCCCAGGGGACTTAACACATCTAGTACCATCCCATTGTTGAAATGTCAAGTCCAGACAATGATGGGTTATAAAACAGATTTTGATGTGCAATCTGCCCTCATTGAATCAATCACATGTAGCAGTATCCCATTGTTGTTTCCCTGCAAATTTCCTACATTCTTAAGCTAACATGACTGCATTGTCAGCTATCATGGCAATACTCCTGTCCCATTGAGGCCCTTTATGTGGTGCAACTGTGATACCAGCCCCACAATCAGTAAATGGCAGCTACAGTATAATATCCAGACTGTCTCAGTCATTGCAGAAGACAACTACAGATGGGATTGCACTTACACCTCTGATACACGGATGCAGATGGATTGAGCTGGTCAGACACAATGCTTAGGGTGTCCAAACCCAGCCAGCCATGGAAAATCTGAATAGTACATCCACTGACAGCATAGTATTGTCACACATCAACAATAGTGAGCCTGCCAGGGTGACTGAAACCCATTGTCAATTTGGATGTACCACTGATCACAAGTACATCTTGCCACTAGTAAGCCACGTAATCTCAACCAAGGACTGTCATGTGCGAGGTAACAGTCAGTACTTACCCCCTTGTGACTGCTGTGCTGCCCTCAAGCTAGGCCACCGCCAAAATGCAGGCTATTAGGGAGGTCAGGGTCCGACGGGCACCCCTACTTCATTGGGTGACATCCCCACGGTCTTCCGTGCCCAGTGTCTCAGGTCCTCCCACCATTTGTGACAATGGGTGCTTTGCTGGAAGTGGACCCCCAGGGTCCAAACTTGCTTGGTGATGGCATGCCAAATCCCCTTCTTCTGATGGGCGCTGACCTGCATGGGTGACACAGACAGAAGGAGAAAGTCATGTAGAGTGGTACCACAGCAATAGCAGTGGACTACACATATCAAACACACCACATGCCCACACAAACCTATTGTCATGTGTAGGAGGCTGGCCTGGCTTATAGTGGGTACCTAATGGTACTTACACCTTGTGCCAGGTCCAGTTATCCCTTATTAGTAGATTAGTAGTGTTCTAGCAGCTTAGGCTGATAGAGGTAGCTATAGCAGAGCAGCTTAGGCTGAACTAGGAGGCATGCATAGCTCCTACTATACCACTTATATCATATAGGTACCATATCATAAGAAAGACAATACTCAGAGTTACGAAAAATAAAGGTACTTTATTTTAGTGACAATGAGCTAAAACATATCTCAGAGGATATACTCCCTTAGGAGGTAAGTAAAATACACAAAATATACACACAAACCCAAATCAGGTAAGTAAAACAGTCAGAAAGTAGTGCAAACACTATAGAATACAATAGGATGCAATAGGCCAAGGGGCAACACAAACCATATACTAAGTTAGTGGAATGCGAACCACGAATGGACCCCTAGGCTAGTGTAGTGTGTAGAGGGTCGCTGGGAGCGTAAGAAAACACTAAGGGTGTCCAGGATACCCCACCCCAAGGCCCTGGAAAGTAGGAGTAAAGTACTACTATTTCCCCAGAAACACACTAAACTTGTGATAGAGGATTTTCCAAAGACCACAACAGAATGCAAAGCACTGAAGACAGATTCCTGGACCTGAGGACCTGCAAAAGAAGGGGACCAAGTCCAAGAGTCGTGAAAGTGTCCGGGGATGGCAGGAGCCCACTAAACCCCGGATGAAGGTGCAAAATGGCTGCCTCCGGGTGGAAGAAGCTGAAGATTCTGCAACAACGAAAGGTATTAGGAACTTCTCCTTTGTGCAGAAGATGTCCCACAGAGAGCTGGAGGATGCAGAGTTGTTTCCTTGGCAAAATACTCCAAATAAGCCTTGCTAGCTGCAAGAGTTGCGGTTGAAGAAAAAGGGTGCTGCCCGGGCCAAGGAAGGACCAGGATGTCGCTACTTGGTAGCCCCCAAAGCATGCACCACCAGGAAACAGTCGAGAAAGCTGGCAGGATTAGGCGCTACAATGTCGCTGGTACTCTTCTTGTGACTTTGTTGCAGTTTTTCAGGCGTCCTGAAGCAGTCAGTGGTCGATACTTGGCAGAAGTCGAAGAGAGAGGTGCATAAGAACTCTGGTGAATTCTTGCAAGTCGTTATCTGAGGAAAAGCCCACTGGAGAGACCCAAAATAGCCCTCATAGGAGGATTGGCCACCTAGTCAGGTAAGCACCTATCAGGAGTGGTCACTGACGTCACCTGCTGGCACTGGCCACTCAGAGGCCTCCAGAGGCCCCTCACACCTCTGGATCCAAAATGGCAGAGGTCTGGGACACACTGGAGGAGCTCTGGGCACCACCCCTGGGGTGGTGATGAACAGGGGAGTGGTCATTCCCCTTTCATTTGTCCAGTTTCATGCCAGAGCAGGGACTGGGGGTTCCGTAAACCGGTGTAGACTGGCTTATGCAAGGAGGGCACCACCTGTGCCCTTCAAAGCATTTCTAGAGGCTGGGAGAGGCTATCCCTCCCCAGCCTTTAACACCTATTTCCAAAGGGAGAGGGTGTAACACCCTCTTGCAGAGGAAATTCTTTGTTCTGCCTTCCTGGGACTGGGCTGCCCAGACCCCAGGATGGCAGAACCCTGTCTGTGGGGTGGCAGCAGCGGTAGCTGCAGAGAAAACCCCAGAGAGCTGGTTAGGCAGTACCCGGTTCCATAGTGGAGCCCCGGGGATGCATGGAATTGGCACCCCAATACCAGATTTGGCACGGGGACAATTCCATGATCTTAGACATGCTACATGGCCATATTCAGAGTTACCATTGTGAAGCTACATATAGGTATTGACCTATATGTAGTGCATGCGTGTAATGGTGTCCCCTCACTCACAAAGTCTGGGAAAAAGGCCCTGAACTATGTGGGGACACCTTTGCTAGTGCAAGGGTGCCCTCACACTTAGTAACTTTTCACCTAACCATCAGCAAGTGAAGGTTAGACATATAGGTGACTTACAAGTTACTTAAGTGCAGTGAAAATGGCTGGCTGTGAAATAACGTGTGTGTTATTTCACTCAGGCTGCAGTGGCAGTCATGTGTAAAGGTTTGTCTGAGCCCCCTATGGATGGCAAAAGAAATGCTGCAGCCCATAGGGATCCCCTGGAACCTCAATACCCTGGGTACCTAGGTACCATATACTAGGGAATTATAAGGGTGTTCCAGTGTGCCAATTGAAATTGGTAAAAGTAGTCACTAGCCTATAGTGACAAATTTAAAGGCAGAGAGAACATAAGCACGGAGGTTCTGGCTAGCAGAGCCTCAGAGACACAGTTAGTCACTACACAGGTATACACATTCAGGCCACAAACTATGAGCACTGGGGTCCTGGCTAGCAGGATCCCAGTGAGACAGGCAAAAACAAACTGATATACATGTAAAAATGGGGGTAACATGCCAGGCAAGGTGATTCTTTCCTACATCATGGTACAGACGCTTGAACTCCATGCACCCTGCATGCATCCACTCCCTGTCCGGTGTGTCAACGCCTTTCACCCTCACTCATACCCCTATCACACAGGATAATGGCATTGGGCTCACCTGCTCCTCTGGTGCCCCATACAGTTGTTCATACAAGGGTAGGACCCTGCCCACAAGTTTCTCCAGCTCTTCCTGGGTCAGTTAGGACTATCACCTGCAGAACGTGGCATTGTGGCTCCCAGAGACAGTACAAAGCAGCTCACATCATGGAGGTCTTGCTTGCAGGAGTGTGAGGAGTCAAGTGAGCAAGGCAGCAGAAAATGGCAGCCATGGGCACCGCAAACATGACCACCACTGGCGGTGGTGATCATCATTGGCCCAAGTCTCCCATAGGCTGTAATGTTATACAATGAGGAGTTGCACAGCGGTTGCAACCACCTACCGCCATGACAACTTACTCTGGCAGAATTAGGTCACTTCCATCTGTCCTTTGCACGCAGGACAGGCGGCTGCCATTTTAGGCACATTTAATGGTTAGTAGAGGAAAAATAAGTGCATCATATTAGACATATGTTCAGTAAGCTGTGTAGGCCTATGTTCTGTCATCATGGCTGAGCCCATACATGTGCCATTCATGCCACAGTGGTGTTTGATGGGCAGATGTCAATTCCAGTGTTTGTCTAACGACTTGGTGCCTCATAGGCAGTGTTACCATATAGGGCACTGTAATTAGTACATACATGGTCTGTGCTGGAGCAATGTGCAGCTTTAACATGGAACATTACACATGTTATGTGTGTGACATGTTGTTGGTCAGGGCCTGCAATGGGCACCAAGTATGTTTTACATGGCCCATCTACATGGCCAGTATAGTATGTGGCAACTGTTGGGGCATGTCTACAGTGTTTGTTTTGTGCAACAAGGATACTGTCAGCTAGAATGTGCAGAGTGCTCATCAAATTACACATTCTCTCCTCTCTATCCTAGATACCCTGCAATGGGGAGAATGAGACATGCACCAGTGTACCGCCTCCTAGTAGACCTTGCGACCCTGTAGGAGAGACACATCATCCAGACCTCTCATCTGAATCGTCAGACCATAAAGCATCTATGTACCCAGTTGGAGCCAGATCTATTGCTTGCCATACATAGGTGGTCATTATGACATTGGAGGTCAGCTGACTGCCACGCCGGTGATGGCGGTAGTACCGTTGCCAGGCTTGCGGTAGTGACCGCCAAATTATGACCATGGCGGTGATCCCTCACATAAACAGCCAATGTACCACCCCAACCACCAGTGCGGTACGACAACTGAACACAGCAGTAGACCTCTTCAGGCAGGCGGAAGACAAGGATCCGCCCACCACATTGTGACATAGCAGACCGCCAGGCTCTCCGGGGTGGTAGAAACGCCATCAAAAGCCTGGCAGAAACACATCATATAAAAGGAGACACTCACCTCCAGGGACACAGAGGAGTCCGCGGCCCCCATGGAACCAGAACATTAAGGCCCTCATTTCATCCCTGGCAGTCGGTGTTAAAGCGGCATTAATATTGCCAACAGGCCGGCGGCCAAAAAAAAATGGGATTTTGACCCTGGCAGTAACCGCCATCACAGACAGCCACTTCAACACTCCGACCTCCAGGGTGTTAAAGGCCGCTGGGCTGGAGACTTCGGTCTCCAGGCTGGCGGCCGTCACAATCCCACCCTCGGGATTATGTCCCGGCCTACCGTCGTGGTTTTCGTGCCAAGCTTACCACCACGAAAACCATGGCGGTAAGCACTATTAGTGCCAGGGAATCCCTTCCCTGGCACTGATAGGGGTCTAACCTGCCCCCTCTCCCTCCACAGAACTCTCCCCCACTCTCCCCCTCCCTCTCCTGCCCCCAGACATGTACACACTCACATGCGCACCCATATACACACATGCACACACACATACCCACCACCACCCACGCATGCACACATACATACCCACACACTGCAACACACACCAAAATACCTTTTCGCACACATGCATTCACAACATACACTCACATTCAGTCATTCACTCACGCATTCAATGTGACTCACACCCACATGCATGCATTCCAAAACATACACACACACCCCCCACATACACACAACACCCCCCACATACACACAAAACCCCCACCCCCCCTCCTGTCAAAGAACCTGACTTACCTGCTTGCAGGGGGTCCTCCGGCTGGAGACGATCTGCGGTACTGCTGTCAGCAGCAGCGTCCGCCAGCAAAACCCCGCCAGGCCGTATCATTGGTCATGATACGGTTGGCGGTGTTTTGCTGGCATGGCGCTGCTGCTGTCAGCAGCACCGCCTTACCGCCGTCCGCCGCCATGAATGTCGGCGGTATTCCCCAAGCATTCTGGAGGTATACCGTCGGCGGTCATAATACGCGCGGTAGCTACGGTGGCAGCATGTTGGCGGCCATCGCCGTGGCGGTAGGTGGCAGTTACTGCCAAAGTCATAATGAGGGCCTAAGTCTTCCAGATGCTGTACCATGCCATGGCTGCCCAGGAGCGCCAATGAAGACGATGACAATGAGTGCAGCCGCCTAGCATACAAGGGAGGGGAGAGTGGCACACACACGCACAAACACACACCATACACACACACCACACACCCAGAACTATCTGCAGAGAAATTCAACAACAACATAAGCCAGGAGCAAAGAAAGCCAGGACACATACTGTAGTGAATCCTACTTTGTTTTTAATGGGATAACAGGAGTAAGCTTAGCCTTTGGCTTGCAGACTCGTGCCCCGGTCACCTAGTGACTTTTAACCTACTTAGCTTGCTCTGTCTTAGCACATTTAATTATTTCTTTCTTCTAAGATGGCTGTCTTGTTTATAGTTAGGCCACTTGTTATGAGTTACATTATCAGTGTCACCGCACTAAGGCGTCAAGATCAAGCAACAAAGACAAACAAACAGTAGGTGTTCACACTTAGGGATTTTCCCTCTCTATACTTTCAAGGGATTGTTTATATTAATTGGCGTCCCAAGCATGTCAGTTATCTATTGTTTGAGAACACACCTACATCAGGGGTCCTTGTAGATCTTTATAAATATATCGCACTTTGGAAAGATAATCAGAGGGATTCCGACCAGGGGCATCACCACCATCACTGATATTGATGCTGCAGTCGTCTTGACGCTGACCCAGTCTTCATGTCCCTGCGGAGTCTGAGATAGAGACCTCATTCCAAGGTAACGAGGGTTGGGGGCTTCTCTCATGGACATGGCATTGGCAGATTAGGTTTAGCAAACCCAGCTCTCCTTTAGGTAGGAGGTTAGGCCTTTCATATTAGGGTATTAGGGCATATTACATCTCGTATGTCTTATCTATGCATTGCAAGATGGTGGGGGTCTTTGTAGTAATGACTCTCGTCTTTACAATTTTGTTTCTTGCATTATTCATTATCCTAATCATTGCAACCCATGCAACTTATCGCAAATTGCAATTATGTTGAATAAAAACTATTGAAACTTTACTGCATCTTTGTCATTACCTGTGTTTGTATGAGACATGATACATCTGTGAGGAAGGGCTAATCTCCGTTTAACCACGACACTCCCTGAGATGTCTTATTCTTGAGTCCATGCGTAAAGGCTGCCACAAATCACCTTTTACTATTGTGTTTCTGGTGAGGTGCTGCTAGTGAGCCAGTAAGGTTGGGACAACAGTTGCGACTTGTTGTAGGAAAGGCATAGCCACCTACAAGCAAAAGTACTGTCATCCTTTAACCAGCAGTCGTGCCCAGAGCAAGAGTCCAAACTATGACATGGCGTCACAAACGATGGAGACATAATCTCAGAAATAGGGAGAATATTAAGGGGGTCATTCTGACCGTGGCGGGCGGAGATAAAGCGGCGGCCAACCCACCAACAGGCAGGCGGTCAAAAAAAAGGAATTCTGACCCTGGCGGGAACCGCCAACACAGTCCGCTACTTTAACACTCCGACCGCCACGGCGGGACAGACAAACAGCGCGGCGGTCACCGCCAACAGGCAGGCGGCAGACAATGTACCGCCCACCCTATCACAACTCACCAATCCGCCACCTTTTCCGGGGCGGGAGCCCCGCCGATAAAAACACGGCGGAAACAGACTACGAACGGGAAAACGCTCACCTATACACACTCCACGAGGAAGGAGGACAGCATGGAACCCGAATTAAACATCCTACCAGCTATTGTCTACCTGCTCATCTACCAGGAGTACGAACGCCGGCGCAGACGACAACGGTGAGTACTGCACCTACGACACAGGGGAGGGGGGAGGGGGGAGGAGGAAAGCTTACGGGCACACACATGCGCCATACACCCACCCCCCACCACAAATACCTACACCCCAATGCCGAGCAACAAGTCAGAGTGACAAAACCCAAACCCACCGGAATAATGCAAAGACACAATTTAAATGATCTATAAAATATATGTATAAATAGCTCCATTAAAGGTATGGGAAATATGCTATATAAAAGATACAAAAATAAGGAATGAACATAGTCAACAATATATACATAGGCAATAAGTCCTGCACATTCCGTCAAAGTTCCATAGTCCGTGGGCCAATGTGCACAAACACATGGGCAAAGCCCACACAGGAGACCAGATACCATTGGAGAGAACACTGCTGGGGCATCAGATGATAAAACTACAGGCACCTCAGGGGGAAGGGAAGGGGGGGCACCTCAGCCACATGAGTCCTTGACGCCAGATCCACGAGGGGCCTCCATGCCCACTGTCCCATCCTGGGGAGTGCAAAGCCACAGTCTCACAAGTCTCTACAGTGGGTGGGTTGCCCACTGTACCATCCTGGGGAGTGCAAAGCCACAGTCTCTCAAGTCCCTGCAGTGGGTGGCTTGCCCACTGTCCCATCCTGGGGAGTGCAAAGCCACAGTCTCTCAAGTCCCTGCAGTGGGTGGCTTGCCCACTGTCCCATCCTGGGGAGTGCAAAGCCACAGTCTCACAAGTCCCTACAGTGGGTGGCTTGCCCACTGTTCCATCCTGGGGAGTGCAAAGCCACAGTCTCTCAAGTCTCTACAGTGGGTGGGTTGCCCACTGTTCCATCCTGGGAAGTGCCAAGCCACAGTCCATCAGATGGATTACCGACTCCACTGTTAATGGAGGAGGCATGGTGCCCAGAGTGCTTCCTGAAGCCCTGCTCGACACAGAACCGGCACTGTCAATGGGCCAGCGGTGCTTGAGATGAAGGCCCCAGCGGAGCGGTGCTTGAGATGAAGGGCCCAGCGGAGCGGTGCTTGACAGGAAGGGCCCAGTGGAGCGGTGCAGAGACGGCGGGGCCCAGCGGAGCGGTGCTTGACAGGAAGGGCCCAGCGGAGCGGTGCTTGAGATGAAGGGCCCAGCGGAGCGGTGCAGAGACGGCGGGGCCCAGCGGAGCGGTGCTTGAGATGAAGGGCCCAGCGGAGCGGTGCAGAGACGGCGGGGCCCAGCGGACCGGTGCTTGACAGAAAGGGCCCAGCGGAGCGGTGCAGAGACGGCGGGGCCCAGCGGAGCGGTGCTTGACAGGAAGGGCCCAGCAGAGCGGTGCTTGAGATGAAGGGCCCAGCGGAGCGGTGCAGAGACGGCGGGGCCCAGCGGAGCGGTGCTTGAGATGAAGGGCCCAGCAGAGCAGTGCAGAGACGGCGGGGCCCAGCGGAGCGGTGCTTGACAGGAAGGGCCCAGCGGAGCGGTGCAGAGACGGCGGGGCCCAGCGGAGCGGTGCTTGACAGGAAGGGCCCAGCGGAGCGGTGCTTGAGATGAAGGGCCCAGCGGAGCGGTGCAGAGACGGCGGGGCCCAGCGGAGCGGTGCTTGAGATGAAGGGCCCAGCGGAGCGGTGCAGAGACGGCGGGGCCCAGTGGAGCGGTGCTTGACAGGAAGGGCCCAGCGGAGCGGTGCAGAGACGGCGGGGCCCAGCGGAGCGGTGCTTGACAGGAAGGGCCCAGCGGAGCGGTGCTTGAGATGAAGGGCCCAGCGGAGCGGTGCAGAGACGGCGGGGCCCAGCGGAGCGGTGCTTGAGATGAAGGGCCCAGCAGAGCGGTGCAGAGACGGCGGGGCCCAGCGGAGCGGTGCTTGACAGGAAGGGCCCAGCGGAGCGGTGCAGAGACGGCGGGGCCCAGCGGAGCGGTGCTTGACAGGAAGGGCCCAGAGGAGCGGTGCTTGAGATGAAGGGCCCAGCGGAGCGGTGCAGAGACGGCGGGGCCCAGCGGAGCGGTGCTTGAGATGAATGGCCCAGCGGAGCGGTGCAGAGACGGTGGGGCCCAGCGGAGCGGTGCTTGAGAGGAAGGGCCCAGCGGAGCGGTGCAGAGACGGCGGGGCCCAGCGGAGCAGTGCTTGATAGGAAGGGCCCAGCGGAGCGGTGCTTGAGATGAAGGGCCCAGCGGAGCGGTGCAGAGACGGCGGGGCCCAGCGGAGCGGTGCTTGAGATGAAGGGCCCAGCGGAGCGGTGCAGAGACGGCGGGGCCCAGCGGAGCGGTGCTTGACAGGAAGGGCCCAGCGGAGCGGTGCAGAGACGGCGGGGCCCAGCGGAGCGGTGCTTGACAGGAAGGGCCCAGCGGAGCGGTTCTTGTCCCGGCGGGCCCCTGTTCAGCGGTGCTCCTCCCGGCGGGCCCCTGTTCAGCGGTGCTCCTCCCAGCGGGCCCCTGTTCAGCGGTTCTTGTCCCGGCGGGCCCCTGTTCAGCGGTGCTCCTCCCGGCGGGCCCCTGTTCAGCGGTTCTTGTCGTGCGGGGCCCTGTTCAGCGGTGCTCTTCCCGGAGGGCCCCTGTTCAGCGGTGCTCCTCCCGGCGGGCCCCTGTTCAGCGGTGCTCCTCCCGGCGGGCCCCTGTTCAGCGGTTCTTGTCCCGGCAGGGCCCTGTTCAGCGGTGCTCCTCCCGGCGGGGCCCTGTTCAGCGGTGCTCCTCCCGGCGCGGCCCTGTTCAGCGGTGCTCCTCCCGGCGGGCCCCTGTTCAGCGGTGCTCCTCCCGGCGGGGCCCTGTTCAGCGGTGCTTGTCTTGTGTGTCTAGGGAGCCAGACCTGGGCAAGATTTCCCGCTCATTCGCCATCCGAACTTGCGGTCGCGGGGCCCTCCTGTGATGGAGTCCTGGGCCCGTGGGTGTCGTCCGTCACAACCGGAATGGGGCTGGTGGGGCCCTCCTGGGCAGCTCGCCTGCTGCCTGACTTCTCTGCCCTGCTGCCCTTGCCCTCCTTCGCTGAAGCTCTGTGGCCCTTGCCTCCCTTGGATGATGTGGCAGGTGACGGGGCAAGGCTACTGTCCTTGGTGGCAGCCGTCTCAGGCTTGTCGCGCCGGGCCTTTTTTTTTTTGTCCTCTTCCCAGGGGGTGGGCTGGCTGTCCCCTTGCTGCTGGCCGATGTTCCTGCCCTAGGAGCTGGTGGACTCCAATAGCCCTGCACTATGGTCACAGTAGATGCAGGGCTGGTGGTGGCTGAGGTGCTTTTTTTACTCTTACCAGATGGAGGGGGTGGGTCAGTGATTGGACCGAGCTCAAGGTTGGAAAGGAAAACGACTTGGGAAGGACAGGGACGGGTAGGTGTAGTGGGTATGGGAGTAGAGGAAGAGGATGTGGTTGTAGGAGAGTCAAGCGTGTTGTCTTTGGGTGCAGGTGCTTGTGACGGAGGCTGTCGTGAGGTGGATGGCTGTTGGGTGGGTGGCTACCTGCGTTTGTGTGCTTTGGAAGAGGGGGTGACAGACACACTGGGAGAGGACACAGGGGACATGTAAATGGCAGTGGGGGTGGTGACTGCACGTGTGCGGACTGTAATGGAGGGTGTGCTGGTGATGGAAGTACTGGCTGATGGTGGTGTGCATGCAGGTGTGAGTGGAGACGTCACAGGGAGGGAGGAGGGAGATGAGGAGGTGGGGGACACAGAGGTGGTAGTGACTGTTGGCATGTCTGCATCTGAATGTTGCTTGGGTGAATGCTTGTGGGATCTGTGGTGCTTATGTCTGGATGAGCTGCCCTTGGGTGTAGAGGTGTGTGCAGGCTGGTCTGATGGTGTGGATGGGATAGGCAGAGGAACAGGAGACTGGGTGGAGGGAGTCAGAAGAGGGAAGCTGGAGACAGGGACAATGGCTGCCATCAGTGCTAAGGCCAGAGCGTTGAACGATCGCTGATGGGCAGCCTGACCCGAATGAATGCCCTCCAGGTATGCATTGCTCCGATGCACCTCCCTTTCTACACCCTGGATGGCATTCAAAAGGGTAGACTGCCCAACAATGAGTGTCCTGAGGAGGTCAATGACCTCCTCACTGAGGGCAGCAGGGGTAACTGGGGCAGGGCCTGCGGTGCGTGGGGCAAAGGAGATGCCCGCCTTCCTGGCCGAGCGGGCACGGAGCGAAGGATGAGGGGCTGCTGGGAGGGCGGGGCTGGTGCGCTGGGTGGCGGCTGTACCTGTTGTGGCGGTGGGCACGGATGTTGCCGGCACCGCTAGGGAGCTCCCTTCCAAGGACGTGTCGGTGTCGCTGACGTCTCCACGGGTCCCCGTTGTGGAGCTCCACTCGCCCTCCGTCTCACTGGTGTACTCGGAGTCTGTTGTATGGCCCTCCGGGGCCATGTGAGATGCAGCTCCCTTGTGCGCCGATGCCACTTCTCCTCCGCCTCATGATGCTAATGCACACATGAACAGGAAGACAAAGAAAATGGGGGGGGGGAAATGAAGACAGGTTGAGTGCATGCATTGGCAACACCGTTGCCGGAGAGGACAGACACAGAAGCCCCCTGAACTAGGCCGCACAATCGGGGTACACTACTCAGTTATTGTGACTAGGCCTACAGGTCTATGGATGACAAATGCACACATGGGTGAGGCCAGACCATGGATAGCTGTACTTGGCACCCTACAGGGGGGCGGGGGCACAGGGCCTTGTCTAACGGAGGGGCCTAGCCTACAGAATGCGCCCTGGCCTGGAGATAGCCACAGCCCTCCTCCCCCACCCAGACACCTTTACTGCGCGCAAAGATAGCAGAATGTGCTGATACTCACCCCCTTGTGTCTGCTCTGATGTCCTCACGCGCCCATCCAAATCAGGGTAGGCCACCGCCAGGATCCGGGACATCAGAGGGGTCAATTGGCGGCTGGCACCCCTCCTACGTTGGGAGGCCATCCCCAGCAGAGACTCGGCGGTCTTTCTGGTCCCGCGGCGGATGTCCTCCCACCTCTTTCAGCAGTGGGTGCCCCGTCTGTTGTGGACCCCCAGGGCCCGGACATCCTTGGCGATGGCACGCCAAATGTCCATCTTCTGATGGGCGCTGACCTATGTGACATGTACAGGGTGGTAAAGGAAATCGCATCAGTTTTCTGCCTGGTCAATGTGAGTGGCCCCCCCTCCCCAACCTTGCCATGTGGCACATGCTCTCATCTTTCGTGCGTTGCACTCCTCATTCGCTCCCCTCCCCACCATCTTACATACACCCCACTCAACACAGGCATAGCCCATTCAACGTGCTCCCTGTGTACTAACCTGTTGGTCTGGAGGACCGTAGAGTAGCGCATACTGGGGGAGGACCCCATCAACAAGTCTCTCCAATTCTTCGGCAGTGAAGGCAGGGGCCCTTTCCCCAGTCGCAGCAGCCATTGTATCTCCCAGACCGAGGTCACAGCAGCACTTGCAGTATAGGTCCTCTCCTGTGGATGATCAGGTCTCGAGTGATTAATCAGATAGAAAATGGCGGTCACGCCCGCGGCGGTGCGTACCGCGACCGCCGGCGCACATCGTCATTGGCTCCTGAGACCCATAGGGATCAATGTTAACCAATGCTGCTTTGCGCCGCAGTCTTCGACCGCCTACCGCCACAGTGTGCCACGCCAGCGCAGTGACCTCACATCCCACTGTCACACTTCACAGGTCAGGCAGCCGCCATTTCAAGGGCCCACATGGCATAATTTCTACTGCGTCACACAGGCTTAGGCCTTGCATTGCCACTCATACAAGCCTTTCAATGCATAGCGATTCGTGTACTGTGCAAGCTGTGTGAACGAACCTGTGGGTTGCTTGACTCTGTACTCCGTGTTGTCCTTCCTAGGCACCGTCCGCTGGGACTTGCGAGGAGAAGGATGAATCCTCCCGTGTACCGACCGCTGGTGGACCTGTCGACAATGGAAGAACGACATATCATACTTACATACAGGCTTGACAGAGCAACTATACATGAACTATGTGCCCAGCTGGAGCCAGACCTGATGTCCCCCATCCGCCAACCCACAGGGATTCCCCCTCTGGTGCATGTTCTGTCAGTACTCCATTTTTTGGCAAGTGGGTCTTTTCAGACAACAGTGGCCATATCATCTGGGATGTGTCAGCCTATGTTTTCTAAGGTTTTGTCCAGAGTGTTGTCTGCCCTGATGAAATACATGCGGAGCTACATTATTTTCCCTGAGGTGGGTGAATTGGCTACAGTGAAGGGTGATTTCTATGCCCTTGGACATATCCCCAACATCATTGGTGCCATTGATGGGACCCATGTGGCTTTGGTTCCCCCCAAAGAAAGTGAGCAGGTGTACAGAAACAGAAAAAGTTATCATTCGATGAATGTCCAGGGGGTCTGTTTGGCTGACCAGTACATCTCCCATGTAAATGCCAAGTTCCCTGGGTCAGTGCATGACGCGTATGTCATGTGAAATAGCAGCATCCCTTATGTGATGGAACAGCTACAGAGACACCGTGTGTGGCTAATTGGTGACTCTGGTTACCCCAACCTGTCGTGGCTACTGACCCCAGTGAGGAATCCCCGGACCAGGGCAGAGGAACGGTACAATGAGGCCCATGGGCGAACTAGGAGGATCATAGAAAGGACCTTCGGGGTCCTGAAGGCCAGGTTTAGGTGCCTGCATATGACAGGGGGATCCCTAATGTACTCACCAAAGAAGGTGTGCCAGATCATCGTGGCCTGCTGTATGCTTCACAATCTTGCTTTGCGATGCCAGGTGCCTTTTCTGCAGGAGGATGGTCCAGATAGTGGTGTTGTAGCAGCTGTGGAGCCTGTGGAGAGTGAAGAGGAGGAAGACGACGGGGACGACACGGACAACAGGGATACAGTCATACAACAATATTTTCAGTAGCACACAGGTAAGAATCAACCACGCCATTTTACATTTACTTAAGGCCTCATGCGTCTCCACTGTCTGTGTTTCCCCCCAGTTCCTGTTAACTGATTTGTGACTTTCCCTTCCCTTTTCAGAGCTGTATGACCCACTGCCTGACTTCAGCTTTGTTTGCCCATGGACTAAAGCTTATTGAAATTGGTATGTTGTCATCACAAAGTAACTGGACATTATTGCACCGTTATGTGTAATACATTTGTTAAGAATACAAGCAGACTCCTGTTTTTTTAAGTGCAATAAGTGATTTATTTTAAGTGCTACATATAGGTACATGATTGGGAAACAGTGATGGGTGGGGGTGGAGTAATGTCCATGGCAGAGTCCAGTTCTCAGTCGCACAGGTGCATTGTCCATATGCCTGGGGAAGGATGGAGCAGGGGCAGTTCAAGGTTGGACAGGGTGACAATGTGGGACAGTGGGATGACATCAGGGGGTATCTTAGGCTGGCGGGGGTCTTGCAATCCTACTCTGTCTTCTTGTGAGATCTCAGGTTCCGCTTGCGGGGTGGTTCTTCTTCTGCAGGAGGTGGGGTTCTGGTGGCCTGTCGTTGTGTGGGGGCCTCCTGTCCACTAGCGCCGGCGGAGGTGGTAGGCTGTTCCTGGCCTGGGCTAGTGACAGGGGCCCTTTGGGGTGCCACATGGTCCCGCAATGTGGTGACGATCTGGGTAAGGGCCACGACGATGGTCCCCATTGCGGAACCGATGTTCCTCAGTTCCTCCCTGAACCCCATGTACCGTTCCTCCTGCAGTTCCTGGATCTCCTGGAACCGGGCCAGTACCGTCGCGATCGTCTCCTGGGAGCGGTGGTATGCTCCCATGATGGAGGAGAGGGCCTCTTGGAGAGTCGGTTCCCCGGGCCTGTCCCCCCCCTGTCGCACAGCAGCCCTCCCAGTTCCCCTGTGTTCCTGGGCCTCTGTCCCCTGGACGGTGTGCCCACTACCACTGCCCCCAGGTCCCTGTTGTTGTTGGGGTGGTGGGTCAATCTGGGTGCCCTGTAGTGGTGGACACACCGCTGATTTACGTGTCCTGGAGACAGAGGCATGGGCCCGCTGGGTGGGAGCTGTGCTGGTGTTCCCAGAGGGGGTTGGGTCTGGTGTAGCCTGTGGCTGTCTGTGGGGAACCGACTGTCCAGAGGTCCCCGATGGGCCGGGCCGGTCATCTGGCTCCAGGGAGACAGAGCTGCTGTCATCGCTGGGGGCCTCTTCTGGGGGTGGGATGGACATCTCTGGACCCTCCGTGGCGGTGTGGTGGCGTTCGGGTCCTGCAGGGGTATAAAGGTATGGTTATTGCTTCTGTGTGTGGCATTTCGTGTGATGGGTGGGTGTCCGTGTACACAAGTGCAGGCATTTCCTTGTGGGGGCTTTTGTGAGGGTGGCTTGTGGGGGTGATGTGTGTGTGCAGTGGGCATGCTTTGGTGATGGGTGTCCATGCTTTGGGGTCGCATGCAGGGCTTGGTGTTGGGATGGGTGGGTTGTGATGGTGAGCCTTTTGCTAGGGGTTGGTGTGATGGGGGAGGGGGTGAGGGTGGGGGGAAGATTTGGCATGCAGGTGGGGTGGGGGTGGGAAGCAGTAGTGAAGATTTGCCTTACCAGAGTCCATTCCTCCGCCTACTCCTGCGAGGCCCTCAGGATGCAGGATGTGCAAGACTTCCTCCTCCCACGCGGTAAATTCTGGGGGAGTAGGTGGGGGTCCGCCGCCAGTCTTCTGCACCGCAATGTTGTGCCTTGATACCATGGAACGCACCTTCCCCCGTAGGTCGTTCCATCTCTTCCTGATGTCCTCCCGATTGCGTGGATGCTGTCCCACCGCGTTAACCCTGTCCACTATCCTTTGCCATAGCTCCATCTTCCTGGCAATTGTGGTGTGCTGCACCTGTGCCCCGAAGATCTGGGGCTCTACACGGACTATTTCCTCCACCATGACCCTGAGTTCGGCGTCACTGAACCTGGGGTGTCTTTGGGGTGCCATGGGGTGGTGTGGTTGAGGTGTGGGGTGGCGTTTGTAGTGATGAGTGTGGTGCGTGTGGTGGTGTGTGGTGTTTGGTGCGTGGATTCTGTGTGGGTGATGGTGTTGTGTGCCTCTGTGTTGTGGGATTGTCTATTCTGTGCTCTCTCTCTAGCCTTCGTCAATAATTTCGGGTCGTAGGGGCTTGTGGGTGATGTGGCTGTGTGTTTTATATTATGTTGGGTGTGTGGGAGTGGTGTTAGTATGTGTATCAGGTGTGTGTGTTTCAAACTGACCAATGTGGCTGAGTTTTCTATGTGTGTGTGTATTTTGACCGCAGCGGTGTGTACCGCCAATGGAATACCGCGTTTGAAAGACCGCCGCGTGGATTTGTGGGTCGGAATGGTATGGGCGTATTTCTGTTGGCGTGATGGTGGAGGTTTGTTCATCGCCATTTTTTCGCTGACCTTTGGTATGGCGGACTTTTGTGGATGTCGGGTTTTTGGCGGTTTGCCAGTTGCGGGTCAGAATGACCGTGGCGGTTTACCGCGGCCGCGGCGGTGTTATGGCGGTCTTCTGACCGGCGGTAAGCTCCTTTTACCGCCGAGGTCAGAATGACCCCCTAAATCTCCAGACAGATATACTGATTCACGTCCCTCTCGTTCCTTTCAGGATGCACCGGATAGACGTAGCGAGAGAGGGGGCCATCAAGATCGACGTCCTGAATACGTGAAAGAAAAGAAAGACTCTCCGCAGTCCACCATTAAAAAAGAAGAAAAGACTCCTCAGCAAAAGCCACAGTTTAAAAAGAAGAAGGTGGCAGCACTGACAGCTAAAAATGCCAGTATACTTGAGAACACTGTTGAGGAACAAGACGTGGGCAGTGACTCTGTTAGACAGCGCAGCAGATGTCACGATATGTCGCCAGAGTCTGAAAGATCATCTGGATGCGACAGCAACTAGCGATTACATCGCAGTTGAAACAGCAGATGGACGCGTTCTCCCTCCGAAAGGGTTTATGATTTAAAAATTCAGATAGAGGGAGACGTGGAGAGCATTATTAGTGTGATATTTTAGGATGAACTTACTACTGATATCCTATTGGCCGAAAGAGACTGGCCACCTGAGCATGTCCGCAAGCTCCCACATGGGGAAGATGTCATTTTGCCTTCTTTCTCCGATCTTGTTCCAGAAGCAGACAAAGAAGGCTATGCTTCTGAATGGGCTTTAGTGCAGGCACCTGCGTTATATCGCAATCATGTAGGTTGGGACAAGGAGTCTCCTTGTCATGTTATTCCCGTTAGGTCTACACCCCAACCGCAGCCACAATATCCTGTCAAACATGAAGCAAAAACTCCAGTGAGGGAGATCCTCACCCAACTTGAGTACCAGGGAGTGATTGAGCCCTGTACATCTGCAATGAATAATCCGTTATTCCCTGTCGCAAAGCCTGACCATTCATATAGAATAGTCATTGATTATAGACACTTAACTAGTCATACACGCACATATGCTATACAAAATTCACACGGCACGGCACTAATAAACACTATAGTGCGTAAAAAATATAAAACAACATTAGACATTTCTAATGGATTCTTCTGCCAGTATTTAGCACATGAAAGACGGAACCTGAGTGCATTCTCATTTGGCTCTCAGAAAGCTTTTGTCGTTTACCCCAAGGCTATAAAAATAGCCCGGGGCTATTTTCAGCCCGTGTAACATCAATATTACATGATATTGATTCCGAGGCGTTGTTCTACGTGGATGACATATATCTCACAGACGACGTCCTTGACATTGTTCTTGCGAGGGTCGATCGGATCATTTTGGGATTTGCAGACCTCAGGTACAAATTCAATTTTAAGAAAAGCAAGACAGCCTTTCTTAGCGTATTATTCCTGGGATACGAGCTATCAAACAAGGGGAAGAGCCTGGCCCGCACTTTCTAGAAAAATGTGCTCACCTGCACCCTCCAAACACACTTAAGAAACTCCAGTCATTACTAGGTTTCTTTAATTTTGGCAGGATATACATTCCAGATTATGCACAACGCATTAAGCCACTTTATGACTTAGTTCTGCCCAATTTTTCTAGCAGACACTGGACAATTGAACACACATGCATCCTTAGAGAAATACAACAGGACATGCTAGGAGCTAAACATTTGCACACACGTGACAATAAAAGACATTTGGTCATCAGAATAATTGCTGGTGCCATTGGATTTACTTATGTCACCTTAAATGAGGATGACACAGTACCTATAGCGTATAAATCACATTTATAACCCAATGCTGAACAACATTTTTGCACCTACAGAAAAGATTCTGACGGCAGTTCAGATGGCCGTCATAAAAGAGAGGCCACTTGCCGAGGGGAAACGTATTATTGTTGTCTCCCCGGTGCCAGCCTTAGAGGCTGTCACCAAAGTAAGCGTCCCTAACGCTAAAGCATTACATCCACGTTGGATTCAATGGCAACGTCTCTGACCGCCACTGATGTCGATTATATATTTGATCCAAAACTTCAGACACAAGAGTTTCTCCAGTACGAACAAGAGTACCCCGCTCCTCTAAATATCTTGCCACTAGACAACTACCTTACTGTCATATACACTGATGGTTCAGCACAACCGGCTGTAGGTACTAAATATCAATACTCGGCAGCTTGTGCAGCCATGAGCGGAGTGATGGAAGATGGAGTTTTCCACCCTCACAATACCTACATGCAGACCTTAGGGGACTGCACAGCCTAGTTTGCTGAGCTTAAAGCTCTTATTCTAGCACTTGAACATATTGAGCCAGGATGCCAGACTTTAATAGTCTGTGACTCTTATTACTGCGTCCAGTCATACAATGACTATCTCAATCATTGGAAACTGAACAGGTTTAGAGATTCTAAAGGGAACACCATTAAACACAAAATACTGTGGGGGAGGGTGGCTGATCTTCAGGATAAGCAGCCGTGTGTCCATGTAATCCGTACATTGGGACACCAACGTGTAGGAGTACACGTTAGCGGTAATACATTGGCAGATGAAGCGGCCAAAGCAGCAGTAGCTATGGCTTCTGTGGCTGCAGTGACTCGTTCTCAGACAAGATTGGATAATGAAATATTGATTGACGTTAATGCTCCGGCTGCAGTCAAACACCTTCCAAAAGGATACCCTACAAACTATACTTACCATATCAGTGCGCAGAATGTTGCTTACACAACAATTCCTGGGGTTGGAGATCGAGTGATCCCCAATGAAGACCAGGGATCAGATCTAATCAAAGCAGCGCATGAGGGTGTCGCTTCTGCACATGCTGGTATACAGGCCATGATAACACTCCTACAGAAATGCTTCTGGTGGCCTGGTCTATGCAGACGAACAAAGCAGTATGTCCTTTGCTGTGACATTTGCCAGCAGATCAAGGGCTCTAATATCAAATGCCCACCGCAGACATCCTTCTTAGTGTCCAACAGGCCACTACAGTGTGTGTACCTGGACCATTGTGGTCCCTTGCAGCCTGATGGTGCATACAAATATATTTTAGTCGCTGTAAATTCTTGTCCTAGATTCCTGTTGGTATGGCCACAGCGGTCGGCTGACGCCCGGACTGTTATAAAAGACTGCTGATCTTTATTGGTACATATGCTGTTGCAGCATTCCATTCGGACCAGGGCCCTGCGTTTGCCTCTAAGGTATTCTGGGACACCATGGGGACGATGGGTGTTGAACTCCATTACTCCTCACCATACCATCCCGAGGGAAATTCGGTCGTGGAGAGGCGAAATCGTGATCTAAAGCAGTCCTTAACAGCTTGAGTATTAGGTTCAGGCCGCAGATGGTTACATCACCTATAGGGGGTCCAGAGAGCACTGAATAATCTGCCAAGACGGTCCTTGGGGGGGCGCACTCCATATGAGGTTCTCTTTGAGATATCTATGTATGTCCCAGATCTTGATGCCCCTGGTATGGTGGCAGCAGAAACACTGTTTGACATAAATGAACGTCTCACTGTTTTACAGGAGCTTCAGCAATTTTGTGATGATAAATCATCTGCAAGTGCTGCACCTTAAGAATAAGGGATTTAGCGAAAACTTCGACTGACTGGATTCCTAAAGTTGGGGATCTGGTTCGTGAGAAGATCGCAGTGAAGAAGGAGTTCGGTCCATCATACGCAGCACCTGTACCAGTCTTGGGAATTCAAGGCACCAGGACTGTCATCTTACCATCACTGTCTGGTTCTAAAACGAACAGAATCATCTCCATTGATGAAATCAAATTACACCATATGGCCAATCCTTCACAGTAGACCAAGAGGTCCCTTGGGTGGTTGCCGATCCCCTCTCACTACCCAACAGGACATACATCGACATAGTAGGATGAACATCACTATTACAGACTGTGCAACAATGTCACCTTCTGTTCCAGACACCTCCTTGACAATGGGGAGGGCGGAAAATTAACTCTTGCTGGTTCCAGTCACTTCTTCAGTGACCACCCCGGTTCAAGATTTAGCTGTTTTTTACACAAACACATCACAGACTAATGACACTGTCTACCAAGAGCCCCCACGTGAAGTGGACCAAAGTACACCGGCTCCCGTGTTTGCAGAGACTACCTCTGGCTATTTCATTGACATCGACGATGTTTCTTCAACCCCATCCACTACTGTGATTGACAATGTTTCAAAAAGTAGTAAGCTGTATCAATGGCTTAAAAATAACTATTTGAAATACCCATGGAACTATTTATGGTTCTGTTTGACATTTTTTGCATTAATTTTATGGATTGGTTTTTTGACTGTTTTCTTTTTTCTTATAAATGGCCGTTATATTCCTGATTGCTCCTCTGTGGAGCCTGTTGATGAAGTTTTAACTCCACATCATTCTTCACATAAGGTCCGGAGAGATTTGTCCCCTGTAAATATTACAGCAATACCGATTTCTGATGGGATTGTATGGGACAAAGTTCCATTCGATATATACGGGCCTACTGAAAATATTCAAATACCATACGTGTTCAAAATTTCAATGACTGATGTAATTACACCTGATATTGTCTCTGATGATTGGGATGTCCAAACAGTTGATTCCATGCTAACTGAAATGAAGGAATATTCCGCTTTTTAAAGTGATGATGTATATGAACATAAAATGAATTATGGGGAAATGTTCTGCTATAACAATTGGGGACATTACTACCTACACTGTGCCACCCGATACAGGCCAGTATTAAACTACACACAGTGGGAACACTGTTCTACACCACCAATGGGGAGCCCAAAGTACTAAAGTGATAAATGTACATACTTTTCTGGGCATGACACAAGAAAAGCAGAGTCATATTATTTTAAAATACCTCCGGCACAAATTAGGAAAATTTTGCTAACTGATACAAAACTGATATATTCAGTTCCCTTTGTTTCCCGGCTCGCAGTTGAAGGTTACGAATATTGGAAGAGCACTATTGATTTGAAAAGTGTGTGGGGAACGCAAGATTGGCAGATACAGGGTAGGGAGGCCTTATTCCGAGCATGCCTAATTCCTGTACAAATGATTTTCTTAAATGACACAATTCAGCAGACATCCTGTCTGGGGTTAGCAACATTTAAAGATTTGAACACGCCCAGTATCCCCACCCCAGCGAGGTTTAAAGATTGGCGATACTTCCTCAATATCACTGAGGACAAGCTCGGTGCAATGGTTAAGGGTGGTACTTATAATTCTTCACTTTCTAGTCCAGGCGGGTGGTTAATCTGGCCCACTGACACTAATGAGTGTCAGACGCGTTTTTTTAACTTGTCAGGGTTTTTTTCAATTAACAGACCAGACCCTCGCTTTGTATCGGGTCAACATACAGGTATAGTTACGACATACAGTGTGGGTAAGCTGTGCCAGCAATGGGTACAGACCAACACGTTAGCCGCATTTAAGAAACACCTGAATACTCTTTCTGAAGATATAGATTTGCAGGATTTTCTGCTGAGTCCTAGGAAAGAACGCTCTAATATGCTATATATAATGAAATTTGGAAATTTTCCCAGATTGACGCTGCTGCGCGTTTAAGGAAATTGGATAAAGAAAATTTAGAAAAAGCATTAGCTGTTGTTGATAATGGCATGAAAACACTGTCCAACATGATTTATTCATTATCAAATATAGTGTTGTCTGCTATTGATATCACTCAGACAGACCTTTCCTGGTTATATCATGGGCAAACACAGCTACGTTCCATCATGCAATTGGGTTGGACTCTACAGACACTGAAAAATGGGCGCATTCCATGGAAGTATATTAACGGGAGTGAATTCTTCACTGCTTTTAATTTTTCCAAGGAACAACAGACAATGGCTAAAAGGGAGGCTAGTTTCACCATGCTTCGCGTAGAAAAGTTAGATAAGTTGCCCTTCACGATGGCAGAGAGTCCTTCAACTATCTGGCTCTTACATGGCATAATTAATTTACTGATTTCGACCTTTCGTTTCTCGAGCTGCCTGAAACATCTTGCAGTGGGAAGGTACGAGCAACTAGGAGATAGCTATAGTAAGGAAGAGTGGGAGTTGCTCTTTGACTACAAATGTCTGAATGGCGAAACAGAGGTGTTTCTTAGCGGAAGCGAATGTGAGACTGCTGTTCATCATTCCATAATATACAAGCAGGTGTCTCTTCACGGTCTTTGCAATGCGGGGGTCACGAATTTGGCCTGTTTGTTGAGGGGTACTCCCGTCCCTTTGATTCGCCCGGTAATTCATGTACTTTCCAATGGAAGTTATGTGGTACTGAACGATCAAAGCTGTTGCGGCATGCGACCAGGAATTGCCTACACAATCTCGGTCTCAAAGGTCGTTACATGTTGTGGACATGTTTTGTTTCCCCCCACACGAGAGATAAAAGTATCTGACATGTGGCCCCACATAGATACTATTAATGTGAACTATGACAAGCTGAGCAGGCTAAAGGCGCTATTGTTTCAAAAACAGGTCGCCTTGACATCCGCAAAAGAGACGTATGCTCTCCAGACTGTGAGATCATCAGCCGAGATTCAATCCCTATTAAATACCAACTTTCCCGAGCACTTTGGAGAACTGGTATCCAGAATAGTCAGTGCTTCAAGCACTACTGGGATTGTTCCCTTCTTTATGGCTGTCGGTCTGGTTTCGTATCCATCTTCTAGACTGTCTTCGGAGTCATCCCGTCAGCCATCCACTCGCTCTTTTCAAGTGTGTTTGGTGGCTTTCCAATTATTTTGGCTTTGATTGGCGGACTACTACTGCTATTTCTTCTGATTCGCAGTGGTTGTTTCTTTCCAGCAACGCAGAGCAATGGAGCTGCTCCCACCAACTCCACTGTGCCATGAGCGCATGCTTCGGATCTTCGGTGCACCCTTGCTGGTGGAATTGGAGCATGACTGGTCGTTGTCATTTCGGCCCCTTCTCTGGTGCGTACAACCGGTCTTCGGCTGTGTATGGTGTCTCTTTGAACATCTGCCTATGGTTCGTCTTGCTGTTGCACCGACATCTCCTGTGGACCACACACTGCTGATGTCCCCAATGAGGGTTCATACACGTTCATGCCCCTTGAGACTGAGGTTGCTCCGCGAGGCCACCTATGAGCCTTCCGTTTTGAGATCTACCACGGATGAGGACACTGCAACGGATAACGTTACACCAGGAAATACTGCTCACCACTGCTCTGTGGATCTGTTTGTCTGCCCAGCTCTCGATTTGACATCAGATGATGTTGACTCATTTTTTAGGTCTTAGGTTGGTGACTTTGATGACACTCTTCAAGATCAAGCGTACAGCACATAATTTGATGATTTGACTTGCCATTCCCGTTTTAAAATTGTGCACTTCAATTAACTTGCTTTGGCACACTGTGCTTGTCATGGTTGACATTAACATCTCTGTATGTGTTTTAGCGACATTGTTTTTATTATCTTTTTAACACATTTTAAAGAGTTTTTAGCAGATTTTTTATGCTTTTAGCTTTTAGTTCAGAGCAATTTTAGCATGTGGGTTCCTATGCCTTCGTCATACCTGTTACGGCAATGGGGAGGGTGTAGTGAATCATACTTCATTTTTAATGGGATAACAGGAGTTACCTTAGCCTTTGGCTTGCAGACTCATGCCCCCATCACCTAGTGACTTTTAACCTACTTAGCTTGCTCTGTTTTAGCACATTTAATTATTTATTTCTTCTAAGATGGCTGCCTTGTTTATAGTTAGGCCACTTGTTATGAGTAACATTATCAATGTCACCGCGCTAAGGCGTCAAGATCAAGCAACAAAGACAAACAAACAGTAGGTGTTCACACTTAGGGATTTTCCCTCTCTATACTTTCAAGGGATTGTTTACATTAATTGCTGTCCCAAGCATGTCTGTTATCTATTTTTTGGGAACACACCTACGTCAGGGGTCCTTGTAGATCTGTATAAATACATCGCACTTTAGACAGATAATCAGAGGGATTCAGACCAGAGGGCATGGCCACCATTGCTGATATCGATGCTGCAGTTGTCTTGACACTGGCCCAGTCTTCGTGTCCCTGCGGAGTCTGAGATAGAGACCTCATTCCAAGGTAATGAGGGTTGGGGGCTCCTCTCATGGACATAGCATTGGCAGATTAGGTTTAGCAAACACAGCTCTCCTTTAGGTAGGAGTTTAGGTCTTTCATATTAGGGTATTAGGGCATATTACATCTCGTATGTCTTCTCTATGCATTGCAAGATGGTGGGGGTCTTTGTAATAATGACTCTCATCTTTACAATTCTGTTTCTTGCATTATTCATTATCATTGCAGCTCATGCAACTTATCGCAAATTGCAGTTATGTTGAATA
The DNA here is from genome assembly GCF_031143425.1 of Pleurodeles waltl. Lineage (NCBI taxonomy): Eukaryota > Metazoa > Chordata > Amphibia > Caudata > Salamandridae > Pleurodeles > Pleurodeles waltl. The sequence continues at coordinate 680,838,200 of NC_090449.1, read as the reverse complement.
AAAAATATTGAAACTTTACTGCATCTTTGTCATTACCTGTGTTTGTATGAGACATGATATATCTATGAGAAAGGGGTAATCTCCGTTTAACCACGACACTCCCTGAGATGTATTATTCTTGAGTCCATGTGTAAAGGCTGCCACAAATCACCTTTTACTATTGTGTTTCTGGTGAGGTGCTGCTAGTGAGCCGGTAAGGTTGGGACAACAGTTGCAACTTGTTGTAGGAAAGGCATAGCCGCCTACAAGCAAAAGTACTGTCATCCTTTAACCAGCAGTCAATACCTTTGGTCTAACCACTGTAATACGTTGGGTATAGCAACCTCAAGAAAAGCAGAGCAATGCGTTCGTGAAAGGCATTTCGGAGGGGGGGTCCTTGGGTTTGGGAGCGGATGGGTCTTTACGCTTCCGTTTAGGGGGCAGAGGAGTGGGCTTGGGGCAGGAGGCATGAGTGTCCCTCTTGTGCCCCTTAGTGGCAGCTAAAGTTTTAGGGGGAGGAACAGGGCTTGATTTGGTGCTGGAGGTACTGGGCTGAGGGTGGAACTTTTCTCTTACAGGCAGGACAGGTGGGGGAGGGAAGAGGTCAGGGCAGGAAGGGAAAGGAAAAGCATCTTAGGACCAATGGAACGGGGTGTGGGAGGAGGTATGGAAGTGGAGGTAGAAGGAGTGGTTGTAGGAGGAGGAGGTGTGCTGGGCTTGGGTGCAGGTGCATGTACAGTGTGCATGTGTGAGGTGGATGGCTGTTGGGGGTCTGAGTGGGAGCGTTTGTGTGTCTTTGGAAGGGGGCAGACAGGGAGGGGGAGGACAAACAGGATATATGAATGGATGTTGTGGTGGTGTCTGCAAGGGAGGTGGGTGTGCTGAATGAGGTGGTGATGGTTGACTGCCTTCAGAGATGGATCTCAGGAGGTCAATAGCCTCCTCACTGAGGGCTGCAGGGCTGACTGGGGCAGGGCCTGAGGTACCTGGGGTGAAGGAGGCACCCACCCTCCTGGGTGAGCGGACACAGGCAACTGGGTGGGGGGCTACTGGGACGGCAGTGCTGGTACAGGGGTGGCGGAAGATGAAGTAGATGTGCTGGTCCCAGAGGGGTCTGCCACCACCAGGGAGCTTCCATCGGAGGAGGAATCAGAGTCAGTTGTTTCAGCTCCAGTCTCCCCGTGGTGCTCCCCTCGCCCTCCAACCCACTAGTCCCCTTGGCATCGGTGGACTGTGTCTACTGGGTCCCGTGGGCTGCAGCTCCCTCACTCGCCTGTGCCTCTGCCCCTTTGCCAGATGATGCTAATGCACACATGGACAGGATGACAGAAGGAGAGAGGGTGGGGCGATAAAGAAAGGGAGCACAGGGTCAATCACAGCACCATCTGCACAGATGGCATACACATCATAATCACTCCGTGGGACTAAGATTGGGCGGTGTGGACCACAGTGACAAACCATTGCCTAGGCACTACAGCAGGTAGGAACCCAAACACTACCACCTGCACATCTACAGGGAACAACTAAGCCCTGTCAGCCTTGGCAAGGTAGCTACCTAGCAATACCAGAAATGCTTACCACCCTACATAGCTAAGCAGGGCCAAACGGCATATTGGGCCATCCACTGACTAGAACCCTGAACCCATACCATGCAACAAATAATGAATACCACACACACTGTACTCACCCCCTTGTGGCTGCTGTGCTGCCGTCAAGCGCCCATCCAACTCAGGATTGGCCACTGCCAGTATGGGGGCCATTAGGAGGGTCAGGCTCCGACGAGCACCCCTCCCTTGTTGGGAGTGTGTCCCCAGCTGGGCCTCTGTGGTCTTCTGGGCCCAGCATCTCAGGTCCTCCCACCGTTTTCTGCAGTGGGTGCTCTGCTGGCTATGGACCCCCAGGGTCCGCATGTCCTTGGCGATGGCACACCACAACCCCTTCTTCTGATGGGTACTGACCTGCAGAGGAAACACAGACAGAAGGACACCATGAACCATACAATCCAGCCTGTCACACAAATGGCTTACATACTGCATTTGTCCCTCATCAAGCACACATGACCCATACCTCTGCATTCACATTGCCTACAGCCATACCCCCCAAATAACATACTGCCAGCACACACATTCATCTACATGCAGCCATGTCTCATGCAACGTCCCCAAGATGTACTCACCTGTTGGTATGGAGACCCATACAACTGCGCATACAGGGGAAGGACCCCATACATGAGCCTCTTCAACTCCTCCACCGTGAAGGCTGGGGCCCTTTCCCTTGTTGCACGGACCATGGCAGGTTTCAGACACAGGTCACAGTAGCACATGCAGTGGAGATGTATCACCATGGAAATTCTGGAATCAAGTGAAGTGGTAGAAAGAAAATGGTGGTCACCGCCGACATTGATCATCATTGGTTCCAGCACTCCATAGAGTCCCATGTTAGCCAATGAGGAATTGCATGGTGGTGCAGGCAGACCGCCTTCCGCCATGATGCCTAACGTTGGTGGCGTGAGGTCACTTCCACCTGTCCCTGCATACAGGACAGGCGGTTGCCATTTCCTACTGCTAGTATTCCTGTATTGCATTTACATGTGCATCATTGGTGTTGACTGTACACACCTAAACAATTCTAGTGTCCTGCATACATACATGCTCTCTGTACTCTTATGTTGTGTGTCCATAGGTCCTGTCATAACAACCAATTTTACTTATGGCTCACTTAGGTACCAACCACTGCGAAGGAATAGGAGGAGGCATGCACCCATTTACAGACCCCTTGTGGACTTGGCTACATTGGAGGACAGGCACATTATATTCACTGCCAGTGCTCAATTTCCTGGCAACTGGTTCTTTCCAGGTGACTGTGGGCTTGGCTGCAGGAATGTCACAGTCAATGTTCTCGATTGTGCTTGCAAGGGTTTTGGCTGCCTTGCTCAAACACATGTGCAGCTAAATCGCATTCCCCCAGGTCATGATTTGCCCACTCTGAATGTTGGATTCTACGCAATGGAACGCATACCCCATGTGTTCGGGGCCATTGACGGGACCCATATTGTCTTAGTTCCCCCGGGCCAATTAACAGGTGTACAGGAATAGGAAGAGTTTCCACTCTCTCAATGTCCAGATGGTGTGCCTTCCTTCGACATCACTGCCAAGAATCCTGGATCTGTGCATGATGCCTTTGTCTTGGGGAATAGCAGTGTCCCACAGGTGATAGCACGACTACAGAGGCATAGAGTGTGGCTCATAGGTGAGCTTGAGTGCCCACCCAATTTATGTCAGGAGTTATACCCCATGCATTGTGCATGGCTAATGTGTGTCCCGCACTTCTTCCAGGTGACTCCGGCTACCCAAACCTGTCCTGGTTGTTGACCCCTGTCAGGAATCTGAGAACAGGGGCTGAGAATCGGTACAATGATGCTCATGGGCATACCAGGAGGGTTGTGGAATGCACCTTCAGTCTCCTGAAAGCAGATTTAGGTGCTTCCATTTGATGGGTGGATCCTTATGGTACTCCCCTGAGAAGATCTGCCAGATTGTGGTGGTGTGCTGCATGCTGCACAATTTGGCCCTCAGACACCATGTGCCCTATCTGCAGGAGGATGGGGGTGACAATGGCAGCATCAGACACTGAGGACAGTGAGGAGGAGGATGCGGACAACAGGACACATATCATTCAGCAGTACTTCCAATGACACTCAGGTAAGACTGTTGATCTATACATGCTTTCATTTAAGTAATGTGCTGTGTGGGTGTAGTATTATGCCAGTCACTACCTTTGCATCCCAATTGACTGTCACCTATGCCTTCCCTTATTGCATATCTTGGTGTGGTCACAACAGGGTACTGATGTGATGGCTACACATTTGTTGGATAGATAAACACATTTTCTTTCTGATGAAGCGCTATTACTCAAATTGTGTTTAAGGGTGCTTATTTGAATAACAAAAATAACAATGGATAGTGCAAAAGAGTGGGGTGATGGTTGGGAATAGTCCAGTGTAGTGGACCAGTCTGTTTGTAGCACAGGTCCAGTGTCCAAGGGACCGTAGGAAGAGGACCAATGGCAGACCAAGGTGAACACGGTGACTCAGTTGAACACAAGGGAGACATTTTGGAGGGGCTCATTTCCTGGTGGTGGTCTTGGCAACTGTCTCTGGTGTCTGTCCGGGTCGCAGGGAACGTTTGTGGGGTGGTTCACCTTCTGCAGGGGGAGGGGTGCTGGTGACCTGTGGGTCCTGTGGCAGGACCTCCTGTCCACTAGCTGCAGCAGATGTGGGGGCTGGTAAGTACACTGGCTAGTGGTAGGGGACTGCTGGTCTGCTGTTTACACCCGCATGATGTTTGCCATGTCACTCAGCACCTCTGCAATGGAGGCCATGGTGGTATTCAAGGACTGCAATTGTTGCATGACCTTCTGGTGGTGTTCTCCCTGCAGCTGCATGATGTTTAACACCTGACCCATCCTGTCCTAGGATTTTTGGTATGCCCCCAGGACATTTGTGAGTGCCTCCTGGGTAGTCGGTTCCCAGGGCCTATTCCTCCCCATGGCACACAGCTGTCCTCTGAGTGTCCCTGGCCCCTTGTTCATGTGTCCCCTGAACGGTGTGTCCACTCCCAGTTATACCAGGATGCTCATCGTTTTGCCTGTGTGGTGTCATCTCGGGTCCCTGTACAGGTGGGAACACTACGGATTGACATGTCCTGGGGACATAGGTTTGGGGGCGTTGGCTAGCTGCTGTGGTGTTTGAGTCTGGGAGGAGCCCTGTGGTGGACTGGCTGGGGGATGTGGTAGCCAACTGACCAGTGGCCCCAGATGGGCCAGGGAGTTCATACAGATCGAGACCTCCAGAGTTGCTGTCATCACTGAGGGCATCTTCTGGTGGGGGACTGGGATGCCGTGGCACATCCTTGCCACTGACATTGGCTGGGGCACCTGTGGGGATGTAAGTGATTTGTTAGAGTAATTGTCTGTGACATATTCTGCATTTCTAGCTTTCCCAATGTTATTGGTGTTGTCCTACCACCTTTGGTAGTGGATGGTGATGTATTGTGGGATTGGTAGTTCTCCATGCTGTCCATGCATTGGTGGTGGGTGTGCATGCAGAGCTGGGTGAGATGTGCTTGCAGTGGGTATAGCATGCAGGGGTGGACATTTAGGTGTATGTAATTGGGGTAGTGCACTGTGTGGGATGGAGTGGGGTGAAGGGAGTCAGGGTGAGGGGGTGGGCTGGCATGCAGGTATGGGGATAGTAGGTTGTAAATGGTGACTCACCAGTGTCCAGTCCTCCGGCTACTCCAGTGAGTCCTTCAGGATGCAGTATTGCCAAAACTTGCTCCTCCCATACTGTCAGCTGTGGGGGAGGAGGTGGGAGTCCACCTCCAGTCTTCCTGATGGCAAGCTGGTGCCTTGCTGCAATGGAATGCACCTTCCCCTGTAAGTCATTCCACCTCTTCCAAATGTCGCCCCTTGTGCGTGGATGTTGTCCCACGAAATTCACCCTATCCACAATCCTGCTCCATAGCTCCATCTTCCTGGCAATAGAGATCTGCTGTACCTGTGCTCCAAACAGCTGTGGCTCTACCCTGACTATTTCCTACACCATCCCCCGCAACTCCTCATCAGTGAACCGGGGGTGCCTTTGTGGGGACATGGGTGTTGTGTGTTGGGTGTGTTGTGCAAAGGGTCATGTATGATGTGGTGGGGTGTGTGGTGTGTGATAGATGAATAGGTAGTTGTGATATGTGTGTGCAGTTATCTATGGGATTGGCGTGGCAAGGTGTAGCGGTCTTCTCATGTTTGCAAAGGACTGAGGGTGCTTCGGGTGTGTGTTTTATAGTGCTGTTGGTGTGTGTGTGAGGTGTGTGTATTTGTGTCAGGTGTGGATTTTTTGTTCTGGCCAATGTTGTCTTGTTTTGTTTTTGGGTGGCCATTGCTGCCTTGGCAGTGTGCACCGCCAATGGTTTACCGCCATTGCATATCCGCTGAAGTGATTCGTGGGCCATTATTTGGAGGGCGTTGCTTCGGTTGCATAACAGTATGGGTGCTTCGCTGGGTCTGGTGGATTTGTGGTTGTGGCTGGTTTCTGTCGGTTTTGTGCTTGTGCGTCATAATCTGGTGGACGGATGCCACCTCCTCAGCGGTATGTTGGCGGCAGTCACCGCGGGGGGTATTCGGAATTTACCGCCAATGTCATAATGAGGGCCATCATTTCTATGCCATCCCTCCCACAGTACAGGTTTTGTCTTCCCTGCCTCAGGGTCATTCCGGATTACAGTGGGCTTGGCAGCAAGGATGTCAGCCCATGTTCAGTATTGTGTTGAAAGATGTATTGTCTGCTTTACTGATACATCTGGACAGCTACATCAGGTTCCCCCAACGTGTGGATTTGCCTACTGTTAAGGTTGACTTCTATCATATTGGACGCATCCCTCATGTGATAGGGGCCATAGAAGGCACCCACATTGGTTTGGACCCTCACAGAGCCAATTAACAAGTCTATAGGAACAGGAAAAACTACTACTCCATCAATGTACAGGTGGTGTATCTTGCTGACCAGTACATCTCCCAAGTCACGGCCAAGATTCTGCCATGTGCCTCTAACTGTAGTGTGACAAGTCCTACCTTTGTGCACACAGGTGACTCTGGCTATCCTAACCTTCCCTGGCTGCTGGCACCAGTGAAGTACCCTACCAGAGATGGGGGACACCATTTCAATGAGGCCCACGGTAGGATGAGGTAGATGAGTTCTTATAGGAAGAACTTTTGGCCTACTGAAGGACAGATTCAGGTGCCTTCACGTCTCTGGAGGTTCCCTCCTTTACATTCCACAAAAGGTATGCCAGATCATATTTGTCTGCTGCATGCTACACAATCTAGTCCTGGGACGTCAGATTCTATTTCTGGCAGATGAGGAGGTGGCAGCTGGACCAGTGACTGATGATGGTGACATGCGAAGTAATGAGGAGGCTAATTAGGAAGGTGCAACTGATTATAGGACTGAGTTGATCAATCATTACTTCCAGTAACATACAGTTATGTTGTGTGTGTTTATTGTCAGGTCTTTTATTTCCAAATTGTCTTCTGACAGTGCTCCTCCTGGTCAGGTACATCAGTGGAGATGTTCAGTGTACCTATCCCTCGGTGTGACTTGTGGTGGGAGACAGATTGCCTTTCAGGAGCTTTGTTACTCTCTGGCATGTTTTGGCAATGCAGCTTGTTAGGTTGACATTTCGTATGTTCAGGCATTTGGTGTGTCATTTGTCCTGCAATCTCCTGTGCAGATGTTTTTCCAACTATAGATTGTGTAGTGTGTATCACTCCATATCCTAACTGGTGGCTTTGGCATTCATTGGCGCTGGCCTTTCCTAACAGTAATAAGTGTAGTTTTTACCCCATGTCAGCTGTGAGCTACTGCATAATAGTCATGTGATTCCTGAGATTGTAGATGTAGCATTGTCTTCTGTTTTCCCCTGTGTTGGTACCAATCCACACTGGGCACGACAACAATGTACTGCATATGTGCTGTGACTGCCACCATGCCTTCTATCCTGATGTGAGTCCCTGTCTTAGTCTATTTGCAGGTTGGATTTGTGGATCTACTCTGGTGTTTGAGTGGTCTAGTGACTCCCTTGCAACTGGATTTTGGAACATGTCTGATATACTGTGTCACCTGCAGGGAAACCATCCCTCTGCTATCCATGTAACAGATGTCTGGTGAAGGGGAATAAACACACAATATATTTTGATAAAAAATGCATTTGTACGTGTAACAATAAAGATACAAGGGCAGTTTCTGGGTTCTATGGTGTTTATTGTGCACAATGTGTCTAACAGTTGATAAGTGGGGTAATGTTTGGCGTATTCATCAGAGTAGGTGGCCTAGCTGTAGGTAGTACAGGTCCAGTATCCAAGGGCCATGTAAAATAGAGACATGACATTGGACAGCCAACAGAGTGTCTCAGTGGCACACAAGGGAGAATGTTCAGAAGAGGGTCACTTCCTGGCAGTGGGTTTAGTCTTGGCATCTGCTCCTGCAGGATATCTGAATGTACGACCATGTTTGGGGGGGGGGGTGGTTCCTCAGCTTCAGAGGGAGGGATGTGCCAGTTGTCTCTGGTTCCTCTGGCAGGGCCTCCATTCCACTATCTGAGGCTGATGCTGATGGCTCTGTTTGTGGGTCATAATCCGGAGGGCGGAATGTGGTTGGATTGGCGGTGCTGGTGGTGGAACCGCCTCTCTCCCACCCTCAGTCGTCCTGGGAGTCTCAGATTTGTGGCTGTATTTTGGCCCTGTGCAGTGTGTGACTCGTAATACGGCGGTCAGATTAATGCCTCCATTATGGTCTTTTAGTGGCCGCCACTGCGGCGGTCTTCAGTAAAGACCTCCAAACTCATAATGAGGGTCTGTCTTGTCAAAAGAGACCCACGTGTGAGGGTGTGGGAAGAAATAGGAGACAACTGACAGAACTCAGGGATGCTGTCTATATCTGTTTTGTTATGTCCAGACGCAGGATGGAGGCCAATGGTGCCACTGGGGGGCATGTAGGAGCTATTACAAGAGTCTTCAAAATCTAGTCCGGTGCCTGGGGAGATTCACTGTATAAGGAATCTGCAGTTAGATAGAGCACCCAGCAGAAAAAGCATTACAGAAGGTATTCATCTAATATTTATGACTTAGAAGTCTAATGAAATAAATGACTATTAAGCTCATGAGTTTTAATGAAAACTGCATGTACTGTGCAATATAGTGAAGTAGAAGGAATTTCCAACAATCCCTTTGGAAATAAGTGATAATGTACCATTAGGCCAGGTCATCCCCTCCAATCCGTCAATTATTGCACAGATAAACCAATGCTCATTTCTGCGGACTCTAAGATGTATTCCTTAAAATTTTGTTCCTAAATACACCACTGGTACATGTCTCACAGATTTCCACTTGCTTAAAGTTAGGTTCACACAATTAGAATATATTTTGTGAATTATCTACAGAAATTATCCAGGTAGGAAAATCTAATGGGCCTTATCCACAAAGCTATTTGTACATGTAAGTCAATCATACATTCACAAGTTGCTTCATTTACATGTGCAAACTTTTGCAAACCACCAGAGTTGGTTTTGTTCTGTAAACAAATATACTCACAGTGAGGTTTCCGAGTAAGTTAGTCTCCTGTGCGAGAAAGAGTATTCTGGCCCAGAAATGACTTGAAAAACTAGACCACCTAGATTTGTGAGTATTCAAAACTACTCTCATACACCCCTCTCTGCCATGGAAACTGACAGAAATGTAGGGTCTGTTTTCGATTTCAGCTGAGGGGTTACTACATCACAACAGTAACAGATATCACGTCCGCCAAAATCTAAATCCCACCGGAAACAATAGGATTTAGATTTCGGTGGGCGTTATATCCGTTACCATTGTGACAGAGTAACCCCTCCACTGAAATCTATATCAGGCCCTTAGTCTTTTTAGTGGCAGGAGTCATTCCTTCACTGCACTGGAAAGGAAAACAAACACCTTCAAAAATTGGTTGAGTGGGTAGTGAGGGGGATTTCTCCAAAAGAAAAAATGATGGTGCAAAAAAAAGTTAGCAAGTTCATTTGCACCTGCTCTTTTTTTGATGAGCAAATATACACTTGATAATAAGAATTCTCAAAATGTGTCCAGGATTAGTGCCTGAAAGACTGGCACAAAATTGTAAATCTGCACCAATGCAAAAAAGTAAACATGCGGGTGCAAATTTACAACCTTTTCTGAGAATCAAGTTTGGACAGGCACTCAGTGATATCACTGATTTAACTAGGAATTGTGGTCACATGCATAGTGAAGTCCCGTAATTTCCTGAAGGGAGTGAAGACATATCAGTTTCTGGTTCTTCTGCCTCAGTCCCAGCTCTCTCATTTGTTTCAAGTGATGTCTTCCACCCCACCAGGAGACACTGTCAAGATGGGGAGTGTCAAGGAGACAGAAATCCAAGAAGGGAAAGAATCAAGAAACAATAGACAGGAAAATGGGTTTAGGGTTAAAAAATAAGCAAGTACAGTAGAGCATTGGCTCCCACAAGAAAGCAGTACAATCAACATACCACTAAGTACTTCAGGTAGATAATGTATTGCATTGTACTGTATTGTACTGCAGCATTTAATGTAGTACTTACCATCCCTATGTGGGGTGCTGAAGAGCTTGCCTCCATGGATACCACGCCACACTAAGTAGGGTGAGTAGTTGGAAGGATGTTGTCTTTGTTTTTATCCTATGTGGGAAGTATTCCATGCCGTGGGTGACAACCACCAACATGCGGTTGTCCTGTTATGAGATGCAGCACACAGCAGCATGGTGGATGATGACATGTGAGAGACAGACACACACTTCTATGGCATTCAGTATGATGGTAGCTTTTCTGCACGACCCTTTATGGTATTTTTTATGATATAGTATGCTTTGCTGGTTACTTGACTGGATTGTCGAGTCTTAGATTTTATGTAAAATTGTGGTCCTGAGCTGGCATGGTTGGATGGAGAGAGAAGTGAAGAGATCTGTTGGGATGAGTATATTATGATCCTATATTTGAGTGTCTTTGTGAGCTGTAAGGCAACAATCAGACTGTACAGCTATTTGGGACCTGCAGTGGTGGTTTGTATTAAAATCCTCAAATTTGTCCAGCAATGCATGGCAGATCTCTTCAGTTATTCCATATCTGTTTATTTGGTGATGTTTGGATTTTGACTGTTCACTGCTGGTGATGGGCCACCCTTATAGTAGATATGTCCTATGTCAATTTAAGAGGTATAAGTTACAATTTGCTGCTGACTGCTGTATATTATGTTCTTAGAATCAGTGAGCCATAACTAGTATATATGCATGTGTGTATAATGCTACAGCGAACCATAGGTCAGCCCTTCTAGCGTACCTGCATATTGAAAGCAGGTTGCTGATTAGGGTGCTTCCAGTTTGTGGGTTTTAAACTGAGGGCTGCATTCAGGGATGCAACTTTTTTCTGGGCTCTGTCGTTGAGATGTAGGTGGTGAAGTTATCTAGGAAATAGCCATGTTTACAACTGTCTTCAGAAGTTTATGCCCCTGGGTGCTTCTAATGCTGCCTAGTAGTGTGTTCTAGAGCTTGGTGGCATGTACTGAGAAAGCAGAGCCTCCTATAGATTTCTTATGGCAAGTGGTATGATAATAACAAGCCTGGACTAGTGTTTTGTTTGGTTTGTATGGCTTGAATTTACCTTGTAGGCATAGTGGTCCTTTTCCTTGGGAGGCTCTGTTGACAATGCAGAGGGCCTTGAGCATTGCCCTTCTAATTACAGGTAGCCAGTGGAGTGATTTCAGGACTGGAGTAATGCATTCTCATAGGTGAAGGTGGAGAAGAAGCCTTGTAGCAGCAGTTTGGATGAGTTGTATTTTGTGTATGATGAGTGTGGAAGCTCCTTTGTGTAGGCTCTTTGCATAGTCAAACATGGAGATTACAAGTGTGAGGATTGGTTGCAGATTTTAAGACTGCAAGATATGGGGAAGTGTAAAGTAGTGTTTTCATTGTGTAGAAGGTACTCTTTGTGACATTGTTAACATGTGGTAACAAAGATAGGTTTGAATCCATTTTTACTCATAGGTTGCTTTTTTTCATGATGTTGTGTTAATGGGTTTCAAGTTCCTTAGGCCATATGGTAGGATGGCTGGTAATTTTGTCATTGTCTGCAGGTCACAATCTCTGTCTTTATTGTATTGAACTTTTGATTGTTACTCATCATCCATGTGTTTACGGCACAGAGGCAGTCACCAAGTTGTGAATTGTAGAGGACTTCGGGCTCTCCATTTTAAAAATGATTTGGGTGTCATTTACATAGATTTAACAGGTGAGGTTGTATGATTTACCCAGATTTGGTAAGCGCATTAGGTAGATATTGAATGATAGAGGGGATGCGATGGACCCCTGAGGAATGCCACAGCATTGTTGGTGAGGAGGTGATGTGAAAGCTGATAGTTAGACTACATTTTAGAACATTTTCATGGATTCTGAGATCTTTAAGTCTTTGAAGTAGCATGTGTTGGTGGACAGTGTCAAAGCTAGCTGAAGAATCCAGAAGCAACAAGGCAGGTACTCGTTTTTTGTCCGCTATGAGTTTTAGGCCATCCCAGATGGAAATGATGGCTGACTCTGTGCCTCTGTCTGATCTGAAGATTGATTGTTGGTCTGACAGTAAGCCATAATGGTCTGCAAAGTTCGAAAGGTGAGTAAACATTGCTTTCTCAAAAATTAATAATGGTCCATTTGAGAAGGGCTTGTAGTTTGCTGGGTGAGATAGGCAGAGGTTTTTCTTTTTGAGAAGAGGTTAAATATAGAAGGTTTTCAGCTCAGGTGGGAATGAACCTAGTTCCAGCGAAGTGTTGAATAGGCATCTTGCTACTTAACTTCCACAATGAATATTGTTGTCTGTTTCTATGGTGGTTAGGTCTTGTGTTGATGTCTGTATTCTCACTCTTTTTATTTTTTTCGATTAACTCATTAGAGTTTTTGTCACAGAAGTCTTGTGCTCATGGTGTTCTGTGCTTTGGCACTCTGGATTGCACAATTTTGTTTTATGGAGCTCAGTGAGTGGATTCCAGTATACAGGGGCTGGAAGTACAGCCCAGATTCGAGCAAGAACCATACACTTACCTAAATATCATGATCTCACTGAGGACTGCATTATATGTAATGCAGATTTTGATGTTTCTGTACCCAATGAAACTAGGTCCTATGTCTTTACGACAGAATTATCTGACCCAGAGTTTACAGAACCACCAATACTAAGTCACAGAATTTCACCTAAAATTAACTTACTGGGTGGAATACTGTCACTTGCAATGAAGACCTGCACAGCATGCCTCTCTCTGCGCAGCATTCCGCAATCACAAAACTCAAACATCCTGAACAATGGGTAGGCACAGATTAAGTGGGCTGGGGCCACCCAGAGAGAGTGATTCTCCCACCACATTCCTATTGGTCAAGGCAGGGAGAAAGGCAAGGTTGCCTGCCTTCACAACCTATCCTGCAACCTACCCGACTGATAGGGAGGCAGGTAACCCTTACACAGAAGGTATAAAATAGGGCAGGTCCAAACCTGCAAGACAGAAACAGTGGTGATGTGCCATGTAGGACTTAATTACCCTTTCTCTTACCTAGAGGCAAGTGCTGGGTATCAAGGGAAGTAACAATAGAGAGAGCACTAGTTTGGACACAGAGGAAATAAAGGAAATTAAACAGGATTACAATTGAATATCATTCACACAGCTGCCACTATGTAACCTTTTTAGTAGCTGCATATTTTTGCCTAACAATATTACCGCACTAACAACACAGTGAGCTAAATTGACATATCTCCATGCTACAGGGTGGGACTGGACTAAAGGGCAATCTATCAGTGTCAGAAGTGCTGGTGTCACAGGTGGGAAGGTGTTGCTAGTAGCAAAATATTGGCTGCAGAATTAAAATTGTAGAAATAACATGTAGGCCTGAAAATGAGAGAGAAATGCATGAATTTTTCATTTATGTGCTTTCTTAGTTAGTCATAAAAGCACAAAGCAACAACATCAGTAGACTTTAGTTAAAGAATGCATCATTGAGCTCATATTTTACTTGTAAGTCATTATTGACCCAGGTCCGCAATGTACTATGAATAATTGTTCATTCTGTTGGGAAAACTAAACAATAGCTCAATGTAGAAAAATATATTGTTTTAACCTTCACACATTCATCAGTTCATTAAATGAATAAAATGTTTAGTTTGAAATGACAAAATGTGTTTGTTTATAAGAAAGTTGGATAGAAAGGCAAATGGAAAAAGAAATGTGATGTGCTAATATGCATTACATTAATTAACTATTATTTTTTTCTCTACCATCCTTTACAACAGTGTGAACGAGCATCCAGTAGATATTTTAGTTGCAATGTGAGAACATGATAAATAAAATGTTTCCTTGCTGCTTTGTTTAAATAGGTTAATTGATGGAAGCTGTCCTGTTCCCATGAAGACATTGATGCCTGATTGGCTGAACCAATGGTGGAGACAAAGAAAGTGACAAGTTATGTTGTTTGTTTCATACAAAATGAATGTTCTTAGAGTAGAGAGGGTTCACTCTCAGAGATTCTTTTAGGTGCTTTGAGGTTTTAAGATTTCTGAAAAGCCTTCTCATCTTAGACACTCTCTGAAATATTTCTCAGACTCACTTTGAGATTCTTTACACTTGACACTTAGGCACAGATTTGTGGGCTTTGTGGCACAGGGCAGCAAGTCACCAAAGCCTCCAATATGGTGCATTCCTGTCCTTTCACCCCTTGCTGGCACCTTTTTGGCTGCCTAGCGCCAATGCAGCAGACACCCTTGCACATGATGCTTTGGTGCCTGTGTTGCATGCAGTATTGTTTTTTTGCAGGAAGGGGCCCCTTACTGCACAAAAACAATCCTGAAAAACATTTCCCTCTCTCTCTATCTGTGCTGCACAATGCACACATAGAAAGAGGAAAAAACAAGGAGAAATACAAATATTTCTCCTTGTTGCATTGCCTTGCTCCATATTTTTGAAGCCATTCAAAGCCACATGAAGGCCCATATTTATACCTTTTTAGCGCCTCATTTTCGTCGTTAAAATGACGCAAATGCAGCACTAAAAAGTATAAATATGGGCCTAAGTGTCTTCGCATGGCTTCAAAAATATGACTTAGTGGTGTGCGCCATGCATTTACCACATTGCATGGGGCAAGCATGGAGCAAACCCCTCATAAATATGCCCCTTAGATTAATTCTGAGACTCTTTGCCTACAACGTATTTAGCTTTGGTAATTTTACAGAGTTTCTTAATGCTTTCACGTCCTTGAATTACAGACTCTTTACAGGTTCTAACAAATTGATTATTTTTCCAACACCATCCTTTAAACTTAGATCAGTGAATTTGATTGTATGGAACACACTTGATGCATTGTTCTGTTATTAATTCTAATGATCTTCGATTATTAAATTTGGGTCTGTCAAAGATGAGATATCAAAGACTGATAATAAATATTCCAAACCTTCTTCCAACTCTTATCAACTCCTGAGAAATGTCAATGCTAAATTGAGGATAGTTGATGTATTTTAATTGCAGCTTCTCCCTGCTTTCTTACCACAAAGGTCCATTACATAGGGTACAGTAGTAAACCGAGAACTCTAATGGGACATATTTAACAAATTCTTTATTTCAAGTTTCTGCTCTAACACAAGTCAGTGCGAAGATTGTGAGGATTACCTATCAGTAATCTTCATTACTCCGATTCTTCCTCCCTCGTCCCATTCCGAACAAATGGAGTGAAGTGACCTATTCACTCCTTACGTCACGTCTAGCTAGCTACTTCCTCCCTTTCTATGAAAGGGAAGAAAGACGAGGAGCATATAGACCCTCCTCTCCCCCAGCACTACTTGTGTATCACCAAGCACAACAACACCGGCTGATGAAAGAACAGGGAGGGAGGGAGGGACCTACCGAATGGGAAAAGGAAGGAAGAATTGAAGTAATGAAGGTTACCGGTAATTAATCTGAGCATTACCTTCTCATTTTCCTTCCTCATCTCATTCCGAACGAATGGAGGAATGCCCAAGCAAGACCACTTTCAGCAGCCACACAAAATAACCACAAGGATCAGAATCCATGCAGTGCAAATTTCAATGAGTCCCAAAAACACCTGAAGCCCTGGAAGACAACAGACCACCAGCAAGTGACAGGAATAGCCCATATCCAAGGAGCCGCCTCAGAAGGAAGAAACAGCAGCGACTAGGAGCTCGGAACCAAAGGATAATTCGGAGCCCTGAGCAACATGCAAACTGTAATGGATAATGAAAGTGGAAGGAGAGGATCAGGTGGCAGCCTTGCAAATATCCCAGAGGGGAACCTGGGCCATGCAGCCCAGGAAGCAGCCATACCTCATGTGGAATGGGCAGTAATCCCACCCGGAACCTCCCACCCAGGGCATGGTAAGATGAAAAGATAACAGGCGTAAGCAATGGGAAAAGGTGGAAGAAGAAGGCTGTTTGCCCTTCCACACAGGCCCAAAGCTGACAAAAAGGTGGTCAGAGAGGCGAAACTCAGAAGAGCTAGCCAAATAGATCTTCAAAGCACGAACAATGTCCAAAAGAGACAAGGAAGGGTCAGAGACCAAGGCCTCTGGAGGCAGGACAGGGAGAACAATTTCCTGATCACCATGAAAGGAAGAATTAACCTTAGGGAGGAACTTAAAATCCAAGCGAAGAATGTCCCTGTCCCTCAAAATGCGCAGGTAAGGAGGACAACAGACCAAGTTATTAAGTTCACCCAAACGCCTGGCTAGGGTAATGGCGACCAGAAAAAAACATTTAAAAGTCAGAAATTTAAGGGAGACTTACTCCAGGGGCTCATACAGTGGGGACTTCAAGTGGGAAAGTACCACAGGAAGGTCCTGGGGGAAACGGGTTCTGATGGGGAGGATGAAGAAGGCAGAAACCTTAGAGCAAGTTAGAGGCCACACCTGCAAAAGAAGATAAATCATCCCACTTAGTCCGAAAAGGTTTAATAGAGCACCAATGAAGTTACAGAGTAGCCACAGGGAGACCCTTATCAAAACCTTCCGGAAGAAACTGAAAAAACGCAGAGGAAGGGGCAGAGACAGGCAACAAAGACCGGGCCCTGCACCAAGCATCAAAGGAACCCAAATGATGCGCATAAGCCTTGTTAGTGGAACCCCATCTAGAAGACTGGAGAGAATGGGAAACCTGCAAAGAAAGACCCTGCTTCATGAGGCCCTCCCTCTCAAACTCCAGATTGTGAGATGCAAACGTACCAGAATCCACAGAGGAAGGAGAGGGATGGACAGAGGGGAAGGGTTCAGAGGAAGACACCACTCCGGCCTCACCGCTAGGCAACGGAGAAGAGGAAACCTAGGTCTCTGAGGCCAAAAACGAAGGACCACAATAACTTATGACACCTCTCGGAGCAGGCGAGACAGGAACTGCTGGATCAGGGAAATTGTGGGAAAGGAGTAACTAAGACCCAGAGGCCAAGGACTGAACAAGGCATCGGCCCCCAGCACACCCTGAGTGAGGAAACGGGTAAAGAAGAGGGGAAGCTTGGCATTTAAGGGGGTAGAAAAGAGATCCACTGTCCCAACACGTCAGTGACTACAAATCTGGGAAAACACTGAAGAAGTCAGAACAAACTCCAGGGAGGATGGGATCATACAACTCAAAAGATCTGCCTGGTGATTCAGCACCCCTTGAATGTAAATGGGCCACAACCTGAGGAGATGGAATTCTGCCCAGGACATGATGAGGTAGGCAAGGAGATTGAGGGAGAATGATCCAGTGCTGAACTGGTGAATGATGTACGACATCGCCACTCGGTTGTCCACCTGGACCACCACCAAGTGATCCCGAAAAGGAGAGGCAAAGACCTGTAGGGCATTCCAGACCCCCCATTGTTCCCGCCAATTGGAAGACAGCGAAGCCTCCTCCACAGACCAGAGGCCATGAGCAGTAAGGTCCCCCCAAGACTGACCCCCAGCCCAGGCTGCTGGAATTGGTAGTGAGGACCATAGGAGTCAGAGACTGAAGAGGAAAACCACAGTCCAGGGAAGGAGGATTTAACCACCAGAGGAGATCCTGGTGAATTGTACCAAGAATACGAGCCTCATAGTTTCTGCTGGCCGAGGTCCAGTGAAGCAGGATGTGGTACACCACCGGCCCCAAGTGGAGACGTGCCCACGGAACGACATCCAAAGTCACCGCCTGAAAGAAAGAAGATTAACAAAATAGAACCTGTTAGAAATGGGGTTTTTTGGTTGGCAGTCAGGTTACCCCCTGCCCAAGCAAGGACCCTCACTCTAGTAAGGGTAAGTCACACACAGTCCAAATTATCCTGTGCCCACCCTCTGGTAGCTTGGCACTGAGCAGTCAGGCTTAACTTAGAAGGCAATGTGTAAAGTATTTGTGCAATAAATCATACAATAACACCATATAGTACTACCAAAAACACACCACACAGTGTTTGTAAAAATATAGGGGCATATTTATACTCCGTTTGCGCCGGATTTGCGTCGTTTTTTTTTACGCAAATCCGACGCAAAACTAACTCCATATTTATACTTTGGCGTTAGACCCGTCTAGCGCCAAAGATCTTGGAGTTTGCGTCATTTTTTAGCGTGGACACCTTCCTTGCGTTAATGATATGCAAGGTAGGCGTTCCCGTCTAAAAAATGACTCCGAGGCATGTGCGCCGTATTTACACTCCCGGGAGTGGGTGGGTAAAAAAAAATGACGTCCAGCCGCTTTAGCGTCATTTTTTAACGCCTGGTCAGGGCAGGCGTTAAGGGACCTGTGGGCTCGGAAGGAGCCCAGAGGTGCCCTCCCATGCCCCCAGGGACACCCCCTGCCACCCTTGCCCACCCCAGGAGGACGCCCAAGGATGGAGGGACCCATCCCAGGGAAGTTAAGGTAAGTTCAGGTAAGTATTATTTTTTTTTTTTTGTGGCATAGGGGGGCCTGATTTGTGCCCCCCTACATGCCACTATACCCAATGACCATGCCCAGGGGACATAAGTCCCCTGGGCATGGCCATTGGGCAAGGGGGCATGACTCCTGTCTTTGCTAAGACAGGAGTCATTTCAATGGGGGTTGGGAGTCAAAAAAAATGGCGCTAATCGGGTTGAGGCGAAAATTTTGCCTCAGCCTGACTTGCCCCATTTTTTGGCGCCCAAGTTCCATTTTCCCCTACGCCGGCGCTGCCTGGTGTAAGTCATTTTTTTTGGCGCACACCAGGCAGATCCGCCGGCTAACGTCATTCCATAAATAAGGCGCCCGTATGGCGCTTTGGAATGGCGTTAGCCGGCGTTAAATTTTTTGACGCACAACTGCGTTGGTGCAGTTGTGCGCCAAAAAGTATAAATACGGCCCATAGAATCTTTATCTGAATAATTGCAGGTCAAAAACGATTAGAATGCAATAAGAATATGTTGACATATTACAGGAAAAGTAATATAAAATGTCTTTAGAATTGTAATTTTACTGCAAAAGCAATATAAAGTGTCTTAAAGTCTTCTAGAAACAACAAGTGTCTCTTGCAGGGCAAAGTACCTGGTTTGCGTTGAAAAATCCTCGCAAGGGGCCACAGAGGAGGAGAGGTGTGGAAAACAGGTAGGTGTGCGTTGGTTTTGCCCCTTCGCACACGGACTTGCGTCGATATTTTCAATGCGGGGAAGCCGTGTGTCGATTTCCGCCGTGCGGACTCAGATCCTCTTCGGGTTGCAGGGTTTTCGGATGCCCCAGGGTTGATGCATCCTGGCCTTGCGTCGAAGTCACAAGCACTGCGTCGATTCCAGTGGGTGATGCATGGAAATATTTCCCACACGGCAGGCGAGGCTTCGATTCCTCTCTGGAAGTCGGGCAGCGTCGTTCTGGGTTCAGCGTGCCGTGATTTTTTCACTGCGGTGCAGGCTCTGCGTCGTTTTTCACAGGCTGTGCATCGTTTTTCGGCGCACAAGGAATTTCTTGCAGAGATGAAGTCTTTTCTGGTCTTGAGACTTCAGGGAACAGGAGGCAAGCTCAATCCAAGCCCTTGGAGAGCACTTCTGCAGCACAGCAAGAGAGCAGCAAGGCAGTAGTCCTTCACAGAAAGAAGTCAGGTGAGTCCTTTGGGCAGCCAGGCGGTTCTTCTTGGCAGGATGCAGGTTCTGGTTCAGGTTTCTTCTCCAGGGAGTGTCTGTCTTGTTAGGGCAGGGGCCCTGCTTTTATACCCAAAAGTGCCTTTGAAGTGGGGGAGACTACAAAGAGTGGCTCAGAAGTGCACAGGTTCCCCTTTCAGTTCAATCCTGTCTGCCAGGGTCCCAGTAGGGGGTGTGGCAGTCCTTTGTGTGAGGGCAGGCTAGTGTCCATTGTCATGTAAGTGTCAGGCCCACCACCCTCCTAGCCCACGAAGACCCATTCAAAATGCAGATGTATGCAAGTGATGCTGAGTATCCTGTGTTTGGGGTGTGTCTGAGTGAATGCACAAGGAGCTGTCAACTAAACCCAGCCAGATGTGGATTGTAAGGCACAGAAAGATTTAAGTGCAGAGAAATGCTCACTTTCTAAAAGTGGCATTTCTAAAATAGTAATATTAAATCCAACTTCACCAGTCAGCAGGATTTTCTCTTACCATGCTGGCCATACTAAATATGATCTTCCTACCCCTTTCAGATCAGCAGCTACCACTCAAAAACTGTATGAGGGCAGCCCCAATGTTAGCCTTTGAAGGGAGCAGGCCTCACAGCAGTGTAAAAGCGAATTTAGGAGTTTTACACTACCAGGACATGTAAACTACACAGGTACATGTCCTGCCTTTTGCCTACACATCACCCTGCCCTATGGGTTACCTAGGGCATACCATAGGGGTGTCTTACGCGTGGAAAAAGGGGAGGTTTAGACTTGGCAAGTACTGTTAAATGCCAAGTTGAATTGGCAGTGAAACTGCACACACAGGCCTTGCAATGGCAGGCCAGAGACAAGGTTAAGGGGATACTTAAGTGGGTGGCACAATCAGTGCTTCAGCCCACTAGTAGCATTTAATCTACAGGCCCTGGGCACCTATAGTGCACTTTACTAGGGTCTTATAAGTAAATTAAATAGTCCAATTGGGTATGATCCCATGTTACCATGTTTAAAGGGAGAGAGCATATGCACTTCAGCACTGGTTAGCAGTGGCAAAGTGTACAGAGTCTAAAAACCAGCAAAAACAGTGTCTAAAAAGTGGAGGGAGGCAGGCAAAACGTTAGGGGTGACCACCCTAAGGCTGACAGGTCTAACAGCACAATAGAGGCCAACAACCGGGATAAGCAAGAAAGTGGCAAGGAAAGGGGAGAAACACCGGAAACATGTCCCATCTTGCCATTAGATCCTGAAGATGCAGCCATTCCCTCGCAGAAAAGACCAGAACCTGCAGGAGGCGCTGAAAAGACTGACGGAGCCGTGCGCACCGGGAGGCAGGAAGGGACACCTTCCCCTGATCCATTTAAAAAAAGGCATCAATTTACTCCAGATGCTGAGAGGGAGCCTGGCAGGACTTGGAGAGATGGATCAGGAAACCGACACTCTCCAAAAGGGGCACCGGGGAGGCCATGTCCACCAGAGACCTGTCCGGAGAGGGCGCATGGATAAGAAGGTCATCAAGATATGGGTGGACCAAGACACCTCTGAAATGAAAGAGACCCACCGCCGGGGCCAGAACCTTGGTCAAAATCCTGGGGGAGGACTTGCAGCCCAAAGGGAAGCATCCTGAACTGCCAATGTTGCGAGCCCACCACAAACCTCAGGAATTTCTGAGAGGCAGGAGCCACTGGAACATGGAGATAGATATCTTGAAGATCGATCTTTGTCAGAAAATTCCCCAGAGAGACCAGCGGAATGGCCTGATGCAAAGTGAACATCCAAAAGTGCAGGATCGGCACAAAGAGGTTCAGAAACTGATCAGTCAAAATTCCCCGGGACCTTCCTAACAATGAAGACATGGGAATAGCAACTGCACCTCCTCCCATGAGGAGAATCACAAGGAGGGCACGTTTCTAGACCAGTGAGGCAACACCATTGGCCAGGGCCAATCTCTTTACCAGATCCCGAGGCTGTACCGCCTGCAGGAAGTGAGGATCCAGAAATTCTGGAGAAACGTCCAGACAAACACCTAGGGAAACCACCTGAAGAACCTAGGCGTCTGTGATGGAAGCAGCCCAAACTGCAAAGAACTGACCTAGGCACCCCCAATGGGAGAAACAGCGGGGTGATGAGACTGATGAGAGGCACCCCGTGAAGGAGGCCCCCTACGCCAGGCTGGGAATCAGGGTGGCGTCTTCGAAATTGATCACCCTGTCTCCTACCACCATCCCAAACCTTAGGCTTCTGATGGAAAGCCGAACATGTTTCTAACTTTTGAAGGACTTCCTCTACTTCATCTCCAAAGATCTTAGAACCTCCAAAGGACATGCACAATAAACAATTCTTCTGAGATGAGTCAACCCTACAGCCCCTGAGATGATGAGGACACTGAGCAGAAACAGAGTCAGCAGTGGCCATTGCAGAAGCCCGAAGAGAGTCAAAGGCAATATCAGAGAGAAATTTTGCCTGAACTTCCATACGGGACAGCAAATCAGAAAGGTCCTCACCATCCTGAGTAGCAGAGGAGAGCGACTGATAATCCCTGACCAGGGACTGGGAAGTATAGACCCCATAAATTTCAGAATGTAAGGAGAGACTGAGTCCAGCGTTAGACCGTTTGAGAGCAGCCTCAACCTTCTTATCAACGGGATCAGTCAAATTAACCTCCTCCAAAAGTAAAGAAGGTTTCCCCGTAAGGTTAGAAATCAAAGGATCCAAAGTGAGAACTTTAAGAACAGACGTCTCCCTTTGGGACAAAGGGTAAAGGCTGCCCATAAAAAGAGAAATAGAGACTCTATCAGGATCCCTCCATTCACGTTGCAGCAAGGATTGAGCAGCAGGGATAACAGGAAGCTTGGGAATGGAAGGGCGCTGGAACTGACTGAACCATTCCCTACTAGCGCACAGTTGATACAAATCCACAGTAAGCTGGAGATTGGATGACATATAAGAGGCCGCTGGTTCCAAATCCTCTTACCGAACATGTATCTCCTTAGCAGAGGCACCAGCCGGAATCCCAGGATCATCCTTATCATAATCAGAAGACAACCAGGAGTGGAAGAAAGGGAAGAAGCAGATGAGGTAGAACCTGAAGAAGATGCAGGAGAAACAGGGGAGGACTTCCCCCACTGGAAATTTTAAGCATCCCACATCTGACGAACCACGTCCTGGAATTGGGCATCAGGAATCTGGAGCTGGTGATGGCGAATCCCACCATGACGCACCCCTTTACGCAGCAAGTCAGGAGAAAGATGGCGACTCTTCAAAGCGTGTTTCCCCAATCTGACAGTGTGAGGTACAAAAGAAAACACACAGAATGACATGGAATGAAAGGCAACCGAGGATCCCGGAGTACCGCAAAGAAAGCCCGGGAAAAAAAGAAGGACCCCCTGGCAGCTGAAAAAGACCCCCAAGGGGCAGAGAGAAAAAGGGCAAGCGGTAGGAAGGCTGTAAGCATCCCCACCTCCAGGACCCCAGCCACCAGGTAAGGCAGGCAAAGAGACAAACCATAGGGCCAAACCACAATGGAAGGCACCCAGCCAGACCGACCATGTGAGGCTGTAAAAACAGAAAAGCTGCCAAAAAAAGTAAAGCCAAAGGGCAAACGGCAGACCCAAGCACGCATTAAGACCCAGGGCAAAGGGGGACCCCATAATCAAGCCCGGAGGCCCACCATGCACAGTCCCTGTGGCAACACAGCCTAATGTGCCCTCGAAAGCCTCTGACCTCAAACACCAGAAGACAGAGAAGAAGAGTGTCTCATGTGCAGGCCCTCCTAGCCTCTGCACAATGAGCACACACCGAAATGCTGTAACCCTAGAGCAACAGAGGTACCGGCCAAGGCACCACAGGGGATGCTGGGCAACGTATAGGATGCCCACTCCCCCACATAGGGAAGCAAGGCACCCACGCAGCCCTGGGGGTGCCCACGCAGCCCACAAAAAGACGACCTGGACTAAAGCAATCTGGAAGTGCCGAAGCACTCTGGATCCACAGCGACTGGCAAAGCAGCTGTATGCAAAAACAACAACCCGCAGCGCCAAAGCAGCCGTGACAAACACAGTGCAAGCAGCGCCCACGCAGCTGCCCTTACCGTACAAAGTAGAAGTAGAAGAATTCCAAAGGAGCACCCAAGTAGCCGTTCAAAGCACCTGACGAAACATTGAGGGCACAAAAAAAGAACAGGCAGTTCTCGGGGAGAGGAGGGCCTATATGCTCCTTGTCCTACTTCCCTTTCACAGAAAGGGAAGTAGCTTGCTAGACATGAGGTAAGGAGTGGAGAAGGCACTTCACTCCATTCATTCGGAATGGGACAAAGACGATGAGGAGATAATGTGTGTTTTTAGGGTGGAGCATGCGTACGTTCTCTGGCCCATGTTGTAATCTCCCAGTGGGCTTTTAACTACGCCCCTCAGTTTGGTTAGTTTGTGGGCTTGTCATTTAAATTTGCTTGATTTCATTAGTGAAAGGCAGTCATACGTCATGCCTTTTCTGGTGTTTAGCCCTCCTCTACAGCACCGGTAAACTACTGAAAACATACGAGGCTCTTTGTTTTCCGAATGGCTTCTGCACTGTTTCTTTTTATTTCCTAGGCATTGCGATCTCGCTGGGCAGTAGTCGAGCCCTTTGCATGACATCGACCCTTTTACATGGATATTTCTACTTTTGATGGTTACATGGATAATTCCACTTTTGCCGGTTACATGGATAATTGCACTTTTGCCAATCCGTTTCACTGCCAGCGAACTTCTGTTTCTTTTTCTGTGTCTTCTCCACGCTCATACAACCGTCGGCTCGCATATGTGAAACTGTTTTACTTTTCATTATCAGTTTATGTGGCAAAGGATAGTCCGGTTAGGAGTTTACAATGCTAATAGCTCTAATTCGAGCAAACGCAAGGCCAATTGCATTGCAAATGTTTGTTTACTGTTTGTGGGCCTGGTTTATGGTAAGGCGGTCTGGTTTTTAGAGGTGATCTCCCTGATATTAGCACAAACATTGCCTGCAGAAGGCATACATGCATGCAGCCGCTCATATCTTGGAAAACACCAATTTAGCGTCATTACAAGTTTAACAAAAACTGCCCCTAATCACAGAATGTTGGCCACTTTTTGGGCTATCTGATTCGCTAACCTTGACACTTTTATTCTAGTGCCCTTGCCACTTTTCTGTCACTGACCGCTCCTGCATGCGACTAAAAACAGTTGTCTTATAATAACCGGAGTAAGCAAGCCTAGAGCTATGAAGCAGAGAACAATGAGTAATATTATATCAAGCAAAGTACAGGATTCCGGGAACAGTATAATTCTATGTTAGCACTATCAAAATGATTTCGGTTTTGTCTTGTATTTTCGCGACACATTTCCCAACGAGACAATAATTAGTGAACGGAAGTGGCCTGTGGATTGTGCAGAAGTTCAAAGCAAGCATTTGTGCCATAACTCTTTCAGATATTGGAAAATATCACATTTATTATTCTGTTTTGTTGTTTTAAACTTGGGAAAGGAAAGGTTAATGAATGAACGTTAGGTAGGCCCGGAGGGTTACACTTATATCAGTTCATCAAACTTTATAGCTTGTTTGGTGCCGTTTTAAAGATAGTTTGTTGATAGGCATATTTCAAAGCAAACGGCACTACTGCCCTGACAGACCAATTATATTACCTTACAATGCCCTACAGGCACATAAATTATAAACTAACATTCAACACATTTTATACTGGAGTCTTCAAGTAGGTTATCAGAACAGCGTATAAAAGCGGTTTATTAACAGCTTAGGCTGCCCTCTAGCGGTCATATCAGGTAGCCTTGTTTTCTGCAGAGAATAATAGTCATCACTTCCCAACCGCATGGGTAGTATAAAGAGGGATAGTTACAGAAATGGTTTGGGCTCGTCAGAACAGCCAAAAGAAACGACCGAGTTGACACAGTCCGAGTTAATAAGCTGCTTGTATATCACGCACTTATTTTTGTAATATAATCTATAAGAAAATCTCGCTTTATTCAGAATTTACAATATATAGGAACCTACAATTAACTGGTCTACCCTAATAAATCGCAACTACCTAAAAACTTTCTACATGTAGGTTGTAACGTTACAGGGCAACTCCCAGAGTGGGTAAACAGTGCAAACGTCAAGTCACGCAGTAGAACTGTAACTGTTGTTTGAATAATGAACGAGAGAGCTAGTTTTCATCTTTTCTGGACAATATTTCTGTGGTGAGTCTATGTCCAGGTTGTGCGCTTGTATATTTATACTGAGACAACAATCATGCTCTCAGGCCTATATTTATCAAGGGCGATGCAAAACCTAAATGAGATTTATCAAGCCAAGCAAGACCACCTCGAGTGGCCCTGTGTGGCTTGATAAATCGACAGTAGCACAAATCGCTGCCTTGCGTTACATTGTGGCAGGGAGGCCTGCTAAGGAGAGTAGGGCTGCATCCACCCAAGCATTCTGACATACAGGCCTGGGAATGTGTCAGATTTGTACACCTCCCCACCAGAGGCACAACAATGAGCAACATCTTTATTCTTCCTCGTTTTTTCGTCTTCCTGAGTGTGCGGCGTTCTGCAGCACACTTAGAAAGAGGAAAATGCCTCTCAGGATTGTTTTTGTGCAGGAGGGTGCCCCTTCCTGCACAAAAACAATCCTGATTACAATCAGGCTGCGTTGGGGCTAGTCAGCAGTTTGAGCACCAGAGCTAGTGCAGGCAGAAAGACAAAAGGTCCCTATAATGGTAAATACAACACATTCCTGCCCTCTCCATTTCACGCAGCACAGCAGGGTGAGGCAGCACTCAGTGTGCCAGCGCAGTGAGAGAGCAGAAATGCACCATATCTTAGTAAATATGGCACATTCCTGCTCTCTCCGTTTGAGAAAGCGCAGCAAGGTTTCTTGCTCCATTGCATCAAATGTTAGCAAATCTGGCCCCAAGTGATGATTGTACAAAAGCAAGAATCATGACACACTGAAATACAGCCACCTTAAATGATTTATTTATATTAACTTGCTTACATGCTTTAGCAACCAATTTCTAGCTGCATACTTTGTGGTTAATTGTGCAAGAAAGCAAGAGAGTGTATGTATGTGTTTGCCTCCCCTCCGTCCATACTATATCTCTCATATGAAAGAGCAAGAGATCAATGATTAAGGGCCTAATTATGAGGTTGGCGGTCCGAAGACCACCAGCCTCGCAGTGGCAGTCAGACTGCTGCTGCTGTGGCAGTCCGACCACTTCATTGTGAGGTTGTCAGGGAGAACCACCAGCCTACCGCCATCCCCCCCATGGGTCTCAGATCCCGACGGGCTGACTGCAGTGCGTGTTGTAATCAGCCAGGGTGGCGCTGAACTAAGCATTCCCCTGCTGATTACAACCTTGTTCTCCGCCAGCCTTTTCATGGTGGTACCACTGCCATGAAAAGGCTGGTGGAGAACAGGTGCAGGGGTCCACGGGGGGCTGCACTGTCCATGCCCGGGGCATGGACAGTGCAGGGGTCCTCCTGCCCAGCACTCTCGAAATGTGCACTGTCTGCAGTGCAGATAGTGCATATTTCAAGGGTGCTGGTGCTCCCTGCATGCAGCAGCATTGCCGCCGGCTCTATTATGAGCCAGCGACTATGTAGCTGCACATTTCCCACTAGGCTGACCAGTGGAAACCTTGGTTTCCGCCTGTAAGCCCAGTGGGAAAGTCATATTGGGGCCTGCAGGAAGGTCACCAGCACGGTGGCAACCACCCCGTCGGAAGTTTGGCTGACGGGTGTTACCGTCCTCCAAACTCCTAATCGGCCCCTTAATCTTTTTAGGGGTAGGATAAATGTGTGACCATACATTAAAAGGGAAATCAAACATTTGCAATAATTATTAAATGGATATTGCAAGTAACTTCAGAATTCCATAACTTTATAAAGGAACTACATTTATGGACTCATTCCTCCACATTGTTACAAAACTCCTATGTTACTTGCAATATTCTTGCAATGTATGGTAGATAGTGCTTTATCCTACATATCAATATTAGCTTTCATCCACTGGCACTTAAACAGTTAAAGAAAACACGACCTTTTCAACCCCACTTTGTAAATTATTATTTTTAAAATCCACAGACCACTGATAGTGTACATGGGAGAATATTTATTTATTACACTGCTGGAGGTCTAGACCGGAGGGTTGGAATATTCACATGTTGCTACACCTTCTGAAGCATAAAGCTTACTTTGATGATCCCGTACATCAATCTAGTTTAACTAACATTAAATCCTGCATTTTGCTGTTTTTGGCGTGTATGGAAACCACTTTTATTTTACATAGCCTGCAGCCAAATTACATCTTTCCTTGCATGATACATGAGACCAAGGAGTTAAAGTAGATTCGGGGAAGGTAGTATTGTGACTAGGTAGTATTAGCAGAGATCCTTCTTTTATAGATTTTGCATTTCTGTGTTTATTTATCCCCATTTGTGTTTTCTCATGGTAGTGCCATTTATCTATATCTAGGTTTTGGTCAGTGAAAAAAAAAATACAACTTGAATACTTCGCTATTTTTATCTTGTAAATTTACATTAATATTTCGATGTCTGTAGGATTTAACATGCACTGTAACAGTATTCCACAATTAAATGCACTCACCTGATTACATTCGCTTTGTATTGATAGCCTATGTGCACAACTGAAGCTGTTTCAGCTTGAAAGGAATTCTTAACCCTTTTCAACTTCCACTGATGGCAAAATGCCTAGCCATTCACTGAGCGTCCATAACTGGCAACGCTGAGAGTTAGTCAATTACAGGTAAGAAAAGGTTGTTTCGGATCTGTATTTATGTTTAAAAAGAAATACCAACATTGCAAGTCAACAATGAGTTCCACAACCTTCAATAGAACCTCTGATTTTAGGTGAATATTTCATAGATGGGCGAGGCTCCAGAAGTCCTCATTCTAGTGCAGCCTAGGACACCCTTTCTTTTCTGTATTACTGCGGAAACACATGCAGCATCTCTGCTTTGCAGTTTTTGATTGGCAGGAGAAGAGGCCATCTGCACACTGCTTAGTAGGAACAGGCATGCATGGAGACTTCCTGACCATATTTTGAAGTGACTGTGAGCGGCAAGCGGTCAGCAGTGGGGAATGTATGGAGGCTTGGAATAGGAGGCAGCGGGAGCCCCTGTGTAGAGGCTTTGTGCTCCTATTCCCTGGCAATGGGCTTCTGTGTTGGAACTCCTGACTTCCCACACCATTAATGTCTCATCTGTTGTGTCAGTTGGGGTTCCAGAGAATGTCAGCCGGAGGTACGTAGTCCCCTTTCCCAGCACATATCCCCTGCCTATGGGAAACCCAGGGTATTGCTATTTTAACATGTACTACAGCCTTGCTAGATTATTAACCTGAGGTAGACCCATTATCTTTCTCTATGTCGGCAACGGCTCACTTGCTCCCATGTGAATGTATTACCCTGGCCAAATTTTAATTACCCTGGAGCAATCCGAGTAATCTCAGTAATTATTTCTTACTCTTGTGATGCAAAATTACTGAAGTTATGAGATTACTCCAGCTTGAGTAATGAGGAATAATTTGGGGCAAAAATACTACTGCAGTAGCACAGGAACAATGAACTAAGAGAGAGCTAGCAGCTGCTGGCTACTTCTGTTCATGTCTTGTAGCATTTAGTGTTATTTTCTTAGTGCAAACTGTATCCCCTGGTCCATTTTGGAAGCAACGGTACATTTTGTGCTAAGAAAATAGTGCTAAAGGATGGATTGTGCTTCTCATGTAGTTACTCATAATTACAAGTAATTTAATGGTATTTATGAGTAACTATGCTACAGAGAATTATGCCAGTTATGCTGACCCCTAATCCTAACGCAGCAGTATTGAAGGTCTTGTGTCACAATGGATTCCTTCATCCACTAGAGATATCTATGTATGCCATCATGACCACAGGTTCAAATTCAAGCTGGTCCCCTCAGCCTTTCATCCTTCTGCATGCAATAAAAAGAGTATTGTTGGGTAACAATAAACGTCTATTTTTTCAGCACCAAATCTGAACGTGTGCTTTATAGACATTTATGTTATGTTATTTTGACACCCCTTATAGAGACTAAGGGAGATGTGACAATGTGTGTAGTCAACATCATTGAGACTCATATTTAAAGCCACACTCGAGTGTTACTATCTGGTCAGTGAGTGGATTGTATGGGTGACAGTGCACCAGTCTGGGGATTTCTCCATAGTTTCCCTTTTCCGCTTTGCACCACTCTTTGGTGACTGTCATCTCCAAAGCTAAGACCAAACCACCATCCTTATGCCCTACTCCCAGGTCCACTATTCCTCTCTCACAAATCAGAGTAAGAGATCCTAATCCAGAGAACCATCGGAACAAAGTTCTAAAAGGAGGGCAGCAACGCTTCCACAGATGTTGTAGTTAACTGCTATGAAGAGTGATTCCAGAAGATGGAAAGGATGTTAAAGCACTATCCAATAAATTGGCTAGATGGTTTAAGCATCACTAAAGAAACTAAACCAGAGATCTGTGCTGTTTCTCAGTATTCCAATCAGAATTGGTGTTGTCCCATAACTAGGGGTTAGGCAAGTTTTTTTTGTATTTGACCTCCCAGCAACTTCTACTGATTATCATTGATATCCCCTGATTTCCATCTGATGCTTAGATTGGCTTTTTCATAGTCTGGAGAAAGAGAACTGGCTCTTTATTCTGTCTTTTTCATTTTATTGGCTTTTGTTGTTATGAGCAGGCTCTTCCTGAGCATGTGTTATTGTCCTCCGCCGTCTTTGCTGTATTGCCCATTTGTCGATTTTCTAAATGCTTTGGCCGTTCCTGTCTTTCTCTTTTCCTATCCAAAATAGTCTCAATTGACCATGCGACAATGCATTCTGGCCAGAGAAACCTCAGCTAAATTTTCAAATGACTCAATTTGCAAATTCTCCTTTTCTGCCTGGCATACCTAGATTCTTCACCTTTTTATGGACTGGTATAAACACTGTGCACTATGACACTACCAGTCAAGCATCACAAGGCAAGTTATCCTTCCCTAAAAGTATGATGTAAAATTGTTCACTCCAAATTGGCCTTTTTAACTTTTCAGTAAGGCATGGTTAGCTGGCACAGGCAACACACCAGTGATATGGAATTAAATGTCATATGCGTGCTGGAGTGCGTATTTACATCTCCCACATTAACACATATTTAGCTCCAGAGAACTCCATGTCCCTGACTGGCTGTAGTTTAAAACCCCTACAGTTCTGTCCAAGTAGTACATCTAATTTGATCATTTAGCTCAGTCATCTCTAAAAGAGTTGTGTAAGCCCACATAGCTAGGTACTAAATGTATATAAGTGGGACATACCGAATATTTAAAGAAAATAATGTCCCCAAAGTCAACAGTAGCCAAGGCTGTTTGTCACTGTCTTGTATATTTTCCTGTGAGTAGGCAAATATACGCTATTTTTTAGAACCCAGCTTGGGGAACATGGTAGAAACTTGACTTGAAGGTATTTTTTTAACTTTTGCTTAAAATCTAATTCAGTGGTGATAACAGATTTTTAATAACTCTGGTAGAAAATGTATTTGTAAAAACTATACTTTGTGTTGACTGAGACCCAAGCACAATTAAATCAGATAAGATGGCTGCATTTCTTCCAGTGGCTGTAGTTAATATTTGAATTTGGCATGATGTATTAGGCTGCTACAGAACAATGCAGCCACTTCTAAAGCCAAGAAGTATAGAAACAGACGGTATCACAAACGGCTTCAGCAACAGCCTTCCCTTTCACATAAAGATCCCAAATGGGCACCCAAGAGACAGAATTGTTTTTTCCTGTTTTATCGATTGAAGTCCCTCAGACAGTAATTTCTGTCCAATGCAGGAAGGGAATCTGGTCAGATTAGGGAGAGGCTAGGAGGAGACTTCACGTTGAACCATTTTGACTTTGGCACGTTTTGCAGTAAATTTAAAAAGGAAATGTTGAAAAAAGGGGTTCGTTTTTGGGGATATTCTGCGAGCATTGGCCTCTTCAATCAGTGGCTAGCATCCAAGATAAGTAGGGCACCTCACTACCACCTCACCATTAACTCCTCTGAACTATCACGGAATAAGGCTGTTAAGAGACATCTGAAGGACTCCTAACCTTGACAGGCACTCAGGGATTAGAACTGTTCTCCGAGGGTGATCTGGCTGGCCTGCTTTTCATTGCTCCACGACACAGAGTTGCCCTGTGAAGAAAGTCAAGCTGAAAAATTGTGAGTGGACTTTTTTGGATCTTGTTGGAACCCAGACTGGAGAGAAACACCGGGCCCCATATTTATACTTTTTTTGCGCCGCATTTGCGTCACTTTTTGACGCAAAAGCAGCGCAAACGTACAAAATACAATTACATTTTGTAGGTTTGTGCCACTTTTGCATCAAAAAATGATGCACATGCGGTGCAAAAAAAGTATAAATATGGGCCATGGTGCCTAGAAACCCATCTAGATGACACTAAGAGTGACTGTCCCAGCATCAAAAAATATTGAAATTGAGTATTCTTTTAACCAATGTGGGTCTTGGACAAGGGGCTGAGGTTATCCTATAGAAGGTCTGAGCTCAATAAGCAAGATTTCCGGGTTTGTCCCCCTTGAAGTCTTTTGGCGCAAATAAACACACTTCAGCGGCACCTCATAGTGAAGGCATCATGGAGCCATGCCCACCTACAATATACAAATTGTTATTACAAATGAGGCAAACCCACATAACCCTCAGACGTGGGTAATTTAAATATTAATATACACAAATTAGGCCAACTTGGGGGAAGCTGCAACACGAACGGCTTTTACCTTTTGACACAGACTGGAGAAGATGATTAAACGGCAAAATAAAGGAATGTCTTTAATGATAAAAAAAACACTAAAAGAGGGTTGCCCATTCAAAGAGGCTATAGGCTACCGATACCAGGAACTATAAAAGTGAGGAGACGTATTCTATGAATCTCTCAAAAAGTTACTTATGATAAAAATAATAGGTGTTTCCGGCTACAAGAATTATTCAGTCCTGAGGATGACCCACCAATGATTTATGCCTTGATGTAGGGTCGAAAAGTTGACTATATTATATGTGGATTATGTATGAGCGACTTCAAGACACCTGGAATGAAGGGGTATTATTGAAGTTTGTTCTTTTCCTATATGTTTTTAACCACATTTGTATATATTGTATATAACACCTTGGCACGCATATCACGTTATCACTTTCACTGCGTCGTATAACATTGGGAGCACCTATTCTATAATGAAGTTTTATGATTAAAAGAGATATTTTTTCATTAGATTGATTAATAAATGGTGATATAAATTAATCTGGGGTCATCATAAATATTTTTTTAAAGATTATGGGGGTCATTACAACATTGGCGGTAAAAGCTGCTTACCGCCGTGCAGAAGACAGCCAACACACCGCCGCAGCGGCGGAATTCCGCCACGGTCATTATGACCCACAGCTTGGAATCCGCCAAAATTTAGACACCCACACAAGTCCGCCACACCAAAGGTCAGTGATAAACTGGTGAAAACAAAACCTCCACTGTCACTCCAACAGGAATACACCCACACTATCACGACCCACGAATCCACGCGGCGGTCCTTCAACCGCAGTATTCCATTGGCGGTACACACCGCTGCGCTCAAAATACACACACTTTTACAAAACACATCCACATTGGACAATTCAAATACACACACCTGATACACATACACACACCACTCCCACACACCCAATACAATATAAAACACACACCCACATCCCCCACAAACCCCTTCTACCAGGAATTCCGAAAGAAGGCCAGAGAGAGACACCACAATCTACAAACAAGCATCCACAGGCACTCTACACCATCACCCACATAACATCCACACACCTCTAACAACACACCACACTAAATATTACCCCACACATCACAACACACACCAACCCACACATCACCCACACCACCCCATGGCACGGCAAAGACACCCCAGGTTTTCTGAGGAGGAGCTCAGGGTCATGGTGGAGGAAATCATCTGGGTAGAGCCACAGCTATTCGAAGCACAGGTGCAGCATACCTCCATAGCTAGGAAGATGGAGCTATGGCGAAGAATAGTGGACAGGGTCAACGCAGTGGGACAGCACCCAAGAAATAGGGATGACATCAGGAAGAGGTGGAACGACCTATGGGGGAAGGTGCGTTCCGTGGTCTCAAGACACCACATCGCGGTACAGAGGACTGGCGGCGGACCCCCACCTCCTCCCCAACAACTAACAACATGGGAGGAGCAAGTCTTGGCTATTCTGCATCCTGAGGGCCTCGCAGGAGTAGCTGGAGGAATGGACTCTGGTAAGTCAAATCTTTACTATTACATCCCCCACCCTACCTGCATGCCATCACCCCCACCCTCGCCCTCACCCCCATCACTCCAACGCCTCACAAATGTCCCAATATCACAAACCACCCATCCCAACACCAAGCCCTGCATGCAACACCAAAGCATGGCCACCCATCACCAAAGCATGGCCACTGCACACACCCATACACCCCCCTAAACCATCATCACACAAGGTCCCACACAGGAATGCAAGCACTGGGGTACACGGTCACCCACCCATTGCACACCATGGCACACACAGATGCAATAATCATGCTTTTACACCCCTGCAGGACCCCTACCCAACGTCACCGGACAGGAGGGTCCAGACATGTCCACACCACCAACAGAAGAGGCCCACAGTGATGACAGCAGCTCTGTCCAAATGGATCTAGATGACCAGCCCGGCCCATCTGGAACCTCGGGACAGTCGGTACCCCTGACACAGTCCCAGGCCACCACAGAGCTTCCTCCCTCTGGAAACACCAGCACAGCATCCACCCAGCGGGCCCATACCTCTGTCCCCAGTACATGTCAATCAGCAGTGTGTCCACCACTACAGGGAACCCAGGCTAACCCACCACCTCAACAACAACAGGGACCTGGGGGCAGTGGCAGTGGGCACACGGTTCAGGGGTCCAGGGAAACAGGGGAACTGGGAGGGCTGCTGTGCGACAGGGGGAGGACAGGCCCAGGGAACCCACTCTCCACAAGGCCCTCTCCAACATCATGGGAGCCTACCATCACTCCCAGGAGACGATGGTAACGGTACTGGCCAAGTTTCAGGAGACCCAGCGGCTACAGGAGGAACAGTATTTGGGGTTCAGGGAGGAACTAAAATCCATCAATTCCACCCTGGGCACCATCGTAGGGGTGCTGAAGGAAGTCCTCAACACCAGGATGGACACTGTGGCACAACAAGGGGCCCCTGACACTAGCCTGGACGATGAACTGCCCACCACCTCCGCCGTGCTAGTGGACAGAAGGCACCGCCACAGGACCACCACACCAGCACCCCAACCCCTGCAGATGGAGAACCACCCCGCAAACGGTCCCTGAGATCCAGAACAAAGAGAGAGAACGATGCCAAGACCCCCACCAAGCAATGAGACCACCCTGAATGTCATCCTTTTGTCCCACCTTGTCACCCTGTCCATCCTCAAACTGCCCCAGCTCCACTTCCTATGCCCCTTTGGACAATGCACCTGTGAGACTAATAGCTTGGACTCTGCCATGGACATTCCTCCACCATCACCCCTCACCATTTTACAATCCCCTCCAATATTGAGCACTTAAATAAACACCCTTAAAGCACAAAACAATCTGGAGTCTGTCTGTGATTTCGAATTAGTGTATTATCAATTACAGTGACAAAATGCTCTTTCAAATGTAATGTCAACATACCTATGTCACACAGCTCTAGCCCATGAGGAAACAAAGCAGATGTCACACAGGGTGACCCGCATCTGTGAAATCGTAAGGGAAAGTGAAAACTCAGTGACGATACACTGGGTGAAAAGGACAGACAGTAGAGAGGTAATAGTGTTAAAGTACATGTAGCAGGCAGGTTTGTCTTCTTCCCTGTGTCTCACTGGAAGTATTGCAGGATCACCGAGTTCCTATTGTCAAGATCCTCTTCTTCTGCTTCCTCGTCTTCACTGTCCACAGGCTCCACAGCTGCCACAACACCTCCATCTGGACCATCCTCCTGCAGAAAAAGGCACCTGTCGTCGCAAAGCCAAGTTGTGAAGCATACAGCAGGCCACGATAATCTGGCACATCTTCGTTGGTGAGTAGAATAGGGACTCACCTGTCATATGTAGGCACCGGAACCTGACCTTCAGGAGGCTGAATGTCCTCTCTATAATCCTCCTAGTTCGCCCATGGGCCACATTGTAGCATTCCTCTGCCCTTGTCCTGGGATTCCTCACTGGGGTCAGTAGCCATTACAGGTTGGGGTAACCAGAGTCACCTGCAAATGGCGAGAGACAACTGTTAGACACACACTAACTCTTAGAGACATCCCCAGACCCAGACACCTATTCACAGTGTATATGGTCCATGTCCTCACCTAATAACCACACATGGTGCCTCTGGAGTTGGCCCATCACATAAGGGATGCTGCTATTCCGCAGGATGTAAGCGTCATGCACTGAGCCAGGGAATTTGGCATTAACATGGGAGATGTACTGGTCTGCCAAACACACCGTCTGCACATTCATGGAATGGTAACTCTTCCGGTTTCTGTACACCTGTTCTGTCCTGCGGGGGGACCAAGGCCACATGTGTCCCACCAATGGCACCTATGATGTTGGGGATATGTCCCAGGGTATAGAAATCACCTTTCACTGTAGGCAAATCCTCCACCTGAGGGAAAACGATGTAGCTCCGCATGTGTTTAAGCAGGGCAGACAACACTTGGACAAAAAGTTGGAAAACATAGGCTGGGACATCCCTGATGCTATGGACACTGTTGTTTGAAATGACCCACTTGCTAGGAAATGGAGTACTGACAGCACCTGCACTTGAGGGGGGATTCCTGTGGGATGGCGGATAGCTGACATAAGGTCTGGCTCCAACTGGGCAGATAGTTCCAGGATTGTGGCACGATCAAGCCTGTAGGTGATGATCACATGTCTTTCCTCCATTGTCGACAGGTCCACCAGCGGTCTGTACACCAGAGGATGCCGCCATCTCCTCACATGCCCCAGCAGACGGTGCCTATGGAGGAGAACAACGAGCACAGAGTCAACCAACTCTGAGGTATGTAAACACAGCTTACTCAGAAAACTATTCATAAAACGAAATTTGCCTGTATGAGTGTTGAGCCAAGGCCTAGGTATGTGTGACGCAGTTAAAAATAAAGCCATGTGGGTCCCTGAAATGACGGCTGCCTGACCTGTAAAGTAGGACAATGGGATATGAGGTAACTGCGCTTGCGTTGTACACCGTCGCAGTAGGCGGTCAAACACCGCAGCGCAATTCTGCAATGGTTAACATTGGACTCTATGGGTCCCAGGAGCAAATGACGATGTACGCCGGCGGTGACGGTATGTACAGCCGCGGCGTGACCGCCATTTTCTATCTGTTCAATCACTTGATACCTGATCTTCGACAGGAGAGGACCTACACTGCAAGTGCTGCTGTGACCTCAGTCTGGAAGAGTCAATGGCTCGTGCGTCTGGGGAAAGGGCCCCTGCCTTCAGCACGGAGGAGTTGAAGAAACTCGTGGATGGGGTCCTCCCCCAGTACACGCTACTCTAAGGTCCTCCAGACAAACAGGTAAGTACACTGGGAGCATGCTGTATGGGCAATGCCTGTGTGGAGTGGTATGGATGAAAGATGGGGGGGGAGTGAGGCGTACATGAAACTACGGTGAGTGCATGTGCCACATGGCAAGGGTAGGGATGCGGGCCAATGACTGTGACGGTGAAGTTGGTAATAACTTCTCTTTTTCCCCTGTACAATTCCTGTAGTCAGCGCCCACCAGAATAAGGATATTTGGCGTGCCATCGCCAAGGACGTCCGGACCCTGGGGGTCTACCACAGACGGAGCACCCACTGCCGTAAAAGATGGTAGGACATTCGCCGCTGGAGCAAGAAGACGGCGG
Source organism: Pleurodeles waltl (assembly GCF_031143425.1). NCBI lineage: Eukaryota > Metazoa > Chordata > Amphibia > Caudata > Salamandridae > Pleurodeles > Pleurodeles waltl. The sequence goes on along the minus strand of NC_090449.1, from coordinate 680,800,563 downwards.
AGGCCCAGCTGGAGATGGCCTCCCAACGTGGGAGGGGTGCCTGTCGCACCATGACCCCTCTGATGTTCAGGATCCTGGCGGTGGCGTACCCGGGGTTGGATGGGCGCTTGAAGGCATCACAGCAGCAACAATGGGGTGAGTAAACTCTCATTCAGCTGATTCAGTGCACATTGTAGGTGTCTGGGTGGGGGAGGTGGGCAGTGGGTTTCCCTAGGCCAGGGCGAGTTTGCTAGGTAAGTCCCCTTTTTCAGGCAGGCCCTGTGGCACCCCACCCCACCTGGGTACAGTGCCAACTACACCTAGTCATGCTCCTGTGACATCCATGTGTGCAGAAATTGGCCATAGCCTTGTAAGCCATGTCCCAGGGATTGCATAGTGGACCCCAAGTGCGCGGCGTAGTGCAGGGGGCTTCTGTGTCTGTCGTGTCCACCAACGGTAGCGGTATTGCATGCACTCAACATGTCTTTCTTCTGTCTCCCCCCCTTTTTGTGGTTTCCCTGTACTTGTGTGAATTAGCATCATCAGGCGGAGGAGCAGTGGCACCGGAGCAGGAGGGAGCTGCATCCCACATGGCCCTGGAGGGTGAGAATACGGACTCCGAATTCACCAGTGGGACGGAGGGCGTGGGGAGCTCCACGGCGGGGACAGGAGCTGACACCAGCAATACAGACTCCTCCTCTGATGGGAGCTCCCTTGCGGTGGTGGGCCCATCTGTGCCCCCCGCATCTACAGGTACAGCCGCCACCCCCCCCCAGCACAGCCCTCACAGCAGCCCCTCAGCCTTTCCCCCGTGCCCGCTCACCCAGGAGGGTGGGCATCACCTTCGCCCCAGGCACCTCAGCCCCTGCCCCTGTCACCCCTGCTGCCCTCAGGTAGGAGGCCATTGACCTCCTCAGGTCCCTTACTGTTGGGCAGTCTACCATTTTGAATGCCATCCAGGGTGTAGAGAGGCAGTTGCAACAAACCAATACATTCCTGGAGGGCATTCATCCTGGTCAGGCAGCCCTTCAGCGAGCTTTTCAGACTCTGGCCTCAGCACTGATGGCAGCCATTGTCCCTGTCTCTAGCCTCTGCCATCCAACTTCCTCCACCCAGACCCACACCCCTGTACCTCAGCCTATCCCACGCACACCATCAGACCAGCTTGCACACACCTCAAAACACAAAGGAAGCTCTGGCAAACATAAGCACAACACATCCCACAGGCACTCACGCAAGCATCAGACACATGCAGACATGCCAACATTCACTGCCTCCACTGTGTCCCACTCCTCCTCGTCTCCCTCATCCCACCCTGTCTCGTCTCCACTCACACCTGCATGCACTACATCTTCAGCCACTACGTCCATCACCAGCACACCCACCACTTCATCCCGCTCACGTGCAGTCACCACCCCCACTACCATTCACACATCCCCTGTGTCCTCTCCCAGTGTGTCTGTGAGTCCACCTCCCAAGGTACACAAACGCAGCCACACACCCACCCAACAGCCATCCACCTCACAACAGCCTCCAGCCCATGCACTTTCACCCAAAGTCACCAAACGTACACCTCCTATGACCACTACCTCTTCCTCCACTACCAAACCCCCTCCTTCTACCCGTCCCAGTGTTCCTAAAAACATTTCCTGTCCACCCTTGACCTCTTTCCCTCACCTCCCCCACCCTGTCAGTCTCCTAGGGCCCGACTCTCCAGGTCCCAACCTTGCACCTCAGCCACAACATCGGCGGGACCAGTGGTGCCAGTAGTCACCGGATTATGGAGTGCACCAGGCAGCAGGGCAGACAGTGTGGCAAGGAGCTACAGCACAGACAGTCCCCCACCTGTCAAGCATCAAAAGTTGGCCAGTGCCCGGCGGGAGAGGGGGAAGACACCAGCCACTAAAGCCGCTCACAGGGGTACAGTTGGGATTGTGGAGTCAGCTGCGACACCTTCCAAGGTGGGGAAGGGGCACAAGAAAACCGGCAAGTCTGGGAAGATCAGCATGGCGGAAAAGACCGCCATCAGCCCCGCTGACCAGGAGGCGACCGCCAGCAGCCCCACTGCCCCAGACAGGACCGCCAGCAGCAGCTGCCCAGGAGGCAACCGCTAGCAGCCCCACTGCCCAGGAGAAGACCGCCAGCAGCAGCCCCGTTGCCCAGGAGGCGACCGCCAGCAGCCCCACTGCCCAGGAGAAGACCACCAGCAGCAGCCCCGTTGTCCAGGAGGCGACCGCCAGCAGCACCACTGCCACAGACAGGACCACCAGCAGCAGCCCCGTTGCCCAGGATGCGACCGCCACAGCCCCACTGCCCAGAAGAAGACCGCCAGCATCAGCCCCGTTGCCCAGGAGGTGACCGCCAGCAGCCCCACTGCCCAGGAGAAGACCGCCAGCAGCAGCCCCATTGCCCAGGAGGCGACCGCCAGCAGCCCCACTGCCACAGACAGGACCGCCAGCAGCTGAACCGCTGCCAAAGAGACCGCCGCCACAAGCACTGCTGCCAAACACACCGCCGCCACAAGCACCGCTGCCAAGGACACCGCTGCCACAAGCACCGCTGCCAAAGACACCGCCGCCACAAGCACCGCAGCCAAGGACACCGCCGCCACAAGCACCGCTGCCAAGGACATCGCCACCACAAGCACCGCTGCCAAAGACACCCCCGCCACAAGCACTACAGCCACTGCTGCCAAAGACACTGCCGCCACAAGCACCGCTGCCAAGGAGACCGCCGCCACAAGCACCGCTGCCAAAGACACCGCCACCACAAGCACCGCAGCCAAGGACACCGCCGCCACGAGCACCGCTGCCAAAGACACCGCTGCCACAAGCACCGCTGGCAAGGACACCGCCGCCATAAGCACCGCAGGCCCATGAGCGCCAAAAGTTCTGACGCTGCTGAGGCCGCCACGAGCAGTATGAAGCACTCTGGGCACAAAGCCCCCTTCAGAACCAGTGGAGACTGTTATCCACTACCTCTGTCCTTAGCAGGATGAAGCACTCTGGGCACAAGGCCCCCTCCAGAACCAGTGGAGAGATACATCCAATACCTCTGTCTTTGGCAGGATGAAGCACTCTGGGCACAAGGCCCCCTCCAGAAACAGTGGAGCAATACATCCACTACCTCTGTCCTTGGCAGGATGAAGCACTCTGGGCACAAGGCCCCCTCCAGAACCAGTGGAGAGATACATCCACTACCTCTGTCCTTGGCAGGATGAAGCACTCTGGGCACAAGGCCCCCTCCAGAACCAGTGGAGATTGACATCCACTTGAGAGACTGTGGCTTTGCACTCCCCAGGATAAAGCAGTGGGCAAACCACCCACTGTAGAGACTTGAGAGACTGTGGCTTTGCACTCCCCAGGATGAAGCAGTGGGCAACCCACCCACTGTAGAGACTTGAGAGACTGTGGCTTTGAACTCCCCAGGATCTAGCAGTGGGCAAACCACCCACTGTAGAGACTTGAGAGACTGTGGCTTTGCACTCCCAAGGATTGAACAGTGGGCATGGGACCCCCTCGTGGATTTGGCGTCGTGCACTCAACCGGCTGAGGTGCCCACTCTTTCCCTTCCCCCTGAGGTTCCTGTTTATTTCTATCTGATGCCCCTGCAGTGTTCTCTCCGTCTTGTTCGGGTATCTTGTGTGGACCTCGCCCATGCCTTTTGGGACCAGTGATCCACGGACTATGATGGTGGGCTCCCTTGGACTTGTGTTCTTGGTGTATTTAATTGTATATAGTGTAAATGTATATATCTGTAAATATTTTGGAGGTATGTAATTGAATATATCACAATTATTTGACTCATTTCCTTTTGTCCTTGCATTCTTGCAGGGGGGGGTTGGGGGGTGTAACTGTGATGTATCATGATGTATTAGCGTGTGTGTTGTAGTGGGTGAGGGTGGGGGTGGGGGTGTTGTGTGTGTGTGTCACTGTTTTTTCCTTCCCCCCTCCCCTGTGTCGTAGGTGCAGTACTCCCCGTGGTCTTCGCCGCCGGCGTTCGTGCTCCTGGTAGAGGAGCAGGAAGATAAAGGCTGGAAAAATCTGGAGCTCTGGTTCCCTGGCGTCCTTGTTCCTCGTGGGGTGTGTAGAGGTGAGCGTTTTCCCTTCGAAGTCCTGTTTCTGCCGTGTTTTTGTTTGCGGTGAATCCGCCCCGGAAAAGGTGGCGGATTGGTGGGTTGTAATTCTGTGGGCGGTACATTGTCCTCTGCCTGTCTGTTGGCGGTGAACGCCGCTGTGTTTGTTTGTACCGCCATGGCGGTTGGATTGTTAAAGTGGCTGTCTATATTGGCGGTTTGCACCACGGTCGTAATTCCATTTTTTTTTACGGCCGGCCTGTTGGCGGTCTTACTGCCGCTTTAACACCGACCGCCAGGGTTGTAATGACCACCTAAGTTCTTATTTTTTATTATATATTTTCTCAAATGCCATGTGAGTTTAGGCATATACTTCCCCCAGGTCGACCTAATTTGTGTTTATTAACACCAACAATATACAGCGTTTTCCACTGAAGGCTCTTGAGAATCAAAAAAGTAATTGTCTGAAGGCAAAGGACTGGGGTGAGTCAGCAAATTTACCCCAGCATCTAAATAATCTCAGTGTCCATGAAATCGTACTTTGTCCAACTAGGACCTTTTAGGGCAAAAGCTGAAGGCTTATTCGGGAGCTCAAGAACAGCATATCTCACTTTGAGAGGCTCACAATGTATTTGACATTGTACCATGCCTGTTGGAAGAAACTCAATAGAAAAAGAGAGACAACATCTCAAGTTAAAATCTTTGACCAACAAACCCCAAAAGGGTCCCAGACTCGGCTTCAACATGTTCTGCCTGAAATCACTCCTATGTCCCAGTCAACTGTGAACATTGACTATAATTGTTGCTTTGTATTTCCTTGACACTTTTTGCCCTATAATCTTACAAAATTCATACCACTGCTTCAACTAATCAATTTTAACAATTTTGGTGTCATTTGTTTCAGTAATGGTTTTCTCGATTTTACAAATTAGTTTGGAGATGTTATTATGTTAAGTTTTTCACTTTAATGTTCTTCTTCATAGAATGAGCTCACACATTTCTCTAGATGCTGCAGTAATAGATAACAACTATGCAAAAACCTTAATAGTTATGGCACAAACAACAGGCTTGTGCTGTTTGTGCCATAACTATTATGGTTTTTGCAAAGTTTTTTATTGAACTGTGTTGTGATCTAACAATATTGTGTTTTATGAAGTCAGTTGTTTCACCTTCAAATGAATTAACTATATCTATGACAGCATCTTGGCACAGGAGGCAAAAACAAACAACGCAGTGGAAGGATGACACAATGCCTTCCATTTCCACACTAGGCAGAACCCAACCTACACCCTATAAAATATAGAAACATTACAAAAGGAACAAAGTTACCAACAACTATGAATGGAGCAATCTGTTAGCCAAATTGCCCCTAAACTTAGGAAGCAAACCAAAAGAGTATACAGCATGCTACAATGTAAGGTCAAAATCACCATAAATATCAAACTACTAGATTACTTAGAAGTAATAATCCAAAGCATATAATAAAATAGCCTATCAAAGTCCTAAATAATTACCACAAAATATAAACCGAGATAACAAATATTTTTTATACATAAGAAATATATTATTTCATGACATCAGTGAAAAAATTAAATATAAATGCACAATTAATGACAACAGAGATAATAAAATGTTATATAAATTATTTCAATAAAAAATGTAAGCGGCACAACCAATAAACTAAAAACAAACGCAATCCATAACATGAATTAATTACAACACATAAAACACACAATTCCAAATGACAATCACATACTATTTCCACAAACTACATAATATTTCATTTCCCATCCAAAAGAAATGAAATAAATAAAATGTACTGTTCTGTAGCATCAGATTTTTCTCTGTACCTATGCAGACAAAAACAGTAATCCATCAAAAACAGGAAAAATATTGTGCAAAAAGCCCAAATAAAACTGCAAAAATAAAACAAATCCAATACAATTCCCTTGAAGCAACTCAAAGTAACAAGGAACCTCAAAAATGTTCCAGGAAACCCCAAAAAATTAAATCAAAGTAAAAAGGAATGGTTCGTTATAAACCAAAATTGATCTTCTTTAAACAAAACAAAACTCCCAAAGTCTATAGAACACCTTCATAGACAAAAAGGGGTGATATTCACTATTCCCACTCCTTTCTAACCACATTGGGGGAAGGTGTTGGACGCTAGAGAAATTACTTTTTTATCCCCATTCCAGTCTAACTATGGGCTTGATTACAACCTTGGCGGATAGGATGCTCCATCACAAACGTGACGGATATCCCGCCTGCCGTAGTACAAGTTCCATTATATCCTATGGAACTTGGCGGTGGGCAGGATATCTGTTAAATTTGTGATGGAGTATCCAATCTGCCAAGGTCGTAATCAGGCCCTGAATTAGGGGAAGGAGTTAAACACTAAAGGGGTGGCATTTACGATCCCCACTCCAGTCTAAGCACATTGAGGGAAGGTGTTGGAATTAAAGGTGATGACATTAACTATTTCCACTCTAGTCTAACATATTGAGAAAAGGTTTTGACACTAAAGGCTTGACATTTACTGTCCCCACTCCAATCTAAAGCTCTAAAGCTATTTGAAGAAGATGTTAGAAGCAAACAAGCTAAAATTTACTATATACACTTCAATAAAAAACATTTTAAAGAAAGCTAACACAAATTTAATATTTTATATACACAACCAATACCCCATGCTCACACCACACAATTTCTTAACTATAAAAAACAATAATATTTAATCTAAAAACACACTATCCAAAAGTACATATATTATATATATATATATATATATATATATATATATATATATATCCACCAAACAAGTCCCGAAATACTGAGGCTCAAAAAAGTGGCGGTCCGACCATGGTTTCGGGAATAACAATTAATTAAATCAAACAAATTCTTGTAACCACAAGAAAGGTCAGGACACTTCCAGTGAATATAAAAGTTTTACGGTCATACAGATTATTCCTCCCAACGCGTTTTAGCCGTAGCCTTGTTCACAGAAGTGTCCTGACCTTTCTTGTGGTTACAAGAATTTGTTTGATATATATATATATGTATAGATATATATATATATATTGTCAGCGCAGTGACTAAAGTACACTCACTCAGCAAGAAAGTCACGACAGGGATTTTACTTAGAAAATGACGCATTTTGGCTAACTCCCAGGCCTTGATCACATGACCTGTGCACAATATTCACCATGTGATATACTAATGCTAAACATAAACAACAGAGAAAAAGTGAGAAGTAGAAATCGTCACCATATTTAAATAGTGAAATATACTGATTGATGCCACAAATCTTGCATTTTAAAAGAGCATATGGACTGTATGATCATAGTTTCCTTTTTTCACATTGATGAACACTTAAGTACAGCATTCATGATCATATGTAGAACATATAGGAACATGTGCATTCTGAAGCATAGGGTTCTAAACAAATTAATATACATTAAAACGGTAACCCGATCATTGGTCCTATACCAAATGAATGTAACAAAAGTCATGAGATTAGAGCTGTCAAAATACTTTCTTATGAATAGTTCCAATTGTACAACAAAATGCACAAGCAAGGGGGAACCTGGGTTTTCATGAATAACCGTGCTAGTTTTAAATAAAACAAAATGAAGTAAAGTAGGAGCATTCAAACAATAAACACCGGACTCCATGACAGAATTGCATACCCACAGCAGTGACAGTTATAGCTAAAGCAGCATGTTGCCACAACCCCCACTCCACGTATCTCATCAGAAAAGTAGAAATCGCCTGATTGGGCCCATCCTGTATATCACTCCCACATATAAGAATGGTAATTATACAGAAAAAATATAAAATAACCGAAGCTAACCCCTGTGTAAAAGGTCAATCTGTCAATCAAGCCCAAGTGCCTGGTCATACAGAAGTATTAGATTCCACAAGAAAATAACCCTATTTCAAATATCCTATTAGTAATGCCCAAATTCCAGGGGTCACAAAAGAAAAGATAAAAGGGGCAAAAGAAGAAATGTATGAAGAGCGGGATCATGCTGAAAATTCACCAAAACCTATTATAAACCTATAATGCCCCGATTAGTAACATCAAAGTTGCCTGACTACTCCAGGTAGTCCCAAGAAAAATGATAGTCATGTATGTAGCCCTAAACCATTATACCAACTATACAATTAAACATTGATTAACACTATATTGGTGACATTCATTTAACACCCCAATCAACAAAATAGAATGTGTAGAATTTCCAAAAACACAAAGTGCTTATCTGGTGAAAAGTGCTGAACTCCGATACAATGAAGAAAAGGTAGGGGGAAACCCATTGGATCCAATGTGAGGGCCCATTCCTTTCCCCCTGAGAAATAGGAAAAGAAAACACAGCATGTAAATACTAGCCATGAGATCCATTATGCACAATAAACAATATGGGGGGGGGAATCCTAGCAGCAATAACTATAACTTGCCCTCCTTCCATGCACTGCTTATGATCTCACATATTGTAGTGTAGCCATTTCTAATATAGCTTCGTCCACGTTAGGTTAACATATTAGGCATCTGTGCACTTAGATACATTTAATTCAGCCTCGCACTGTTATTTTACAATAACCAGTTTTGCGGTCTTGTTTTATTTCTTTCTATCACACTGTTTAGCTTATTTCAGCACTGTGTTCTCAAACAATGCATTCTTGCTAACCCTGTGCTTCAGTCAAGGCTACAGTCTGGTACATTGCCGGTAAATGTGGTAGAAGTATGTGTTCGTAGTGTTCGTAGAAGATATGCATCCTTACGTAGGGACATTTTCTTAGAACATCTGCGTGTTAGTTATAAAATCACTTTCTAGTCCTAGTACAGGTCAGAGGGAGATTCCGACCAGGAACTTACAACTAGATGCTGCCTGCCCCGTTGCAGATGCTGATGCAGGGTACAGGCCTTTGCTCAGGTATGAGGGTTGATGTCCTCCCGGGGGAACCTGAAAGGCAGGCTTAGAGCTTTACATGCTGTGCTCAGAATATAACTTAGAGAGAACCTAATCTAGTTGCACTGTGATAGCCTTCTTCTTGTGCTTCACTCTCATCGTTACTATTTTAATCCTACTGTGTTGTGTAGTTCTGGTTATTGCAGCTCACGCTTTGCTATGTAAAATGCAGTTGTTTTATTAAACCAATCTTTAAAACTTAAACTGCCTTTGTCATTTATATGTGAGACCGTACCGTGTATGAGAGAACAGGTTGTGACCTGAGTGACCACGACTTCCCTGAGAAGTACTGAGATGTCATGCGCTCGGCTGCAGAATTGTCTCTTCCCTTTGGGAGAGATGAGGCACTGCTAGTTAGCCGGAGCAAAACGCGGATTTAGAGTGACAAGGGTCCTTCACCGTTGGTCAGACTTAATCCCCCACACTGTGAACAAACTTGCCGCTCAAAATCCAGTATTATCATTAGGATAATGAGATCCTACGCGACATGACGCCGCCAACATTTGGTCAGGCTCTAATTTTCGGGTCCACCGGTATATCTCGGTCTCATATAATATAATGATCCCTCAGTTCCGTATACAGAGTCATCCGTGGTACTGAGGATTTGCACCAACGCCGTATAGGTAAGCCTATTTACAGCGGGTGGTTGTTCAAGCTTGAACCTTAAAAGGACAAAAACCCATCTTGGTGTGCCTTCACTGAATTCTAGGTGCTTTTCTAATGGTGAATCCCCCGGTTGTACAAATAGCTCTTAACATGAGACAACCGCTCACAGCACATTTGCTAGCACACAGCCTTACGGTCCAGGGTGGTCTAGTCACGTTTATGGTGGACGCCCACGCAGCCTATAGAACAGAACTTTTTTACTCTTGGGTCACATTTCCAGCAGTTGATGGGAACACAAATACATTCCATACAAATACAGTAGCGAATGAGCCTGGGCAATACAGGGCATACGCATATTTAGAGATACCTCTATCTTATCAAGAACATAATAATTGGCTTGATGGCGCCCTACCACATACGATATTACCAGTAAGGTTAGGTCCACTAAGAAATGATGGTCCTACCTGGTCTTTATTGGCCACATGTACCCCTCATCCTGCGGCTGCAATTATGGTGGTGGCTGAGGTTCGACGCTTATATACTGACTTAACAGCAATATATAGACGATTAGTACAATAGTTAATGCAGACACTAAATACAAACCCAGCGCCTGCTGCTCCAGCACAACCACACGCAGTAACACCAGGTATCAATCTGGTGACTGTACACTCTATTATGGGTAAAGTCCCAGCAAAATGGGAGGAGACTCCATTTTGGCTGGCACACAAAATTAACACGCTGGAGGCCATATTTCCCCATACGGGACCTCCGGAACAAACATAGAATATTAACTATGTGTTTACCCTTTCGGATGGTTCCCACAGTAGAACATTGTAATACATGGGGCACAGTGTTTGCCGCGCTCTATACAACGGCACAGAGTACACCAACACTGGCCAACCTACCGGAAGTGCTTAAGCAAATTCAAGATGTATACGGGCTGCCCCAGCCTTAGATTTAGGAATGCAACTGATGGGCAACTTTGCCACGGTTTCTTCAATTATCCTAAGTAATCTTAAAGGGGAAGCTGTAGCACTTGCAGTGCGCATGCGTCTTCGTGACGTTCCGCAACAAGATCAGGAGCGGGAACTGCCTAAAATAATAGCGGAAACATATTCTAGTATCGGTCGTGACAGCCTGGGGGCTAGACCGCAAAAACCTCAATTTCAGGGAAAAAGTAATAAAGACAATACTAAACAACAACCTGAGGGTACTAAGAAGCGCTGGGAGAAAAAACAACAAACACCTAAAAAAGAAAAGGGAGAATCTCCACGTACGGAGACCCCGCAGAATAGGTATAATCTCATCTCAGGAATAGAGATAATATAAAAACGCCTGATAGATATCCATATACTGATACACGCCAATCTTGTTCCTTTCAGGACTCATCGGAAAAGAGAAATGAGAGAGGTGGGCGGTCAGGGCGGAGAACAGAGTACGTGAAACCGAGCCAGGAATCACAATGCTCTTCGGAGGTTTCTGTCAAGAAGAAAGAGAAACCGGTACAACAAAACAACAGTTTAAAAAGAAAAAAGGGGCAGCAGTCTCAGTCAGACATGCCACTCAGGAAGAGGGTTCTATTGAAGAACAACAAATGGGCTCTAGCACTGCTAGACAGCGCGGCAGAGGTCATAATAGTTCACCGGATTCTTCTAGAGCAACTGGAGGTGAAAGCAACTGATGACTTCATCCAAGTAGAAACAGCAGATGTGCGTGTCTCCGAACCCGATAGGGTGTTTAGAGTAACTTTGCAATTGGAAGGAGACATTGAACGCACTATACACGCAATCTTCTGGGATCGTGTAGTTAAGATATATAGCATTTTGCTGGCCGAACAAGATTGGCCGCCTGATTTTGTCCGCACCTGCCCAGCTAGGGAGGAGGTTATTAAACCTTCCTTCTCGCCCCTTGTTCCACAGGAATTCGCTGAGTCCTATTCTATAAAATGGGCTCTCGCACAGGCACCTGCGTTATATAGAAATCACGTAGGGTGGGACAGGGATTCTCCATATCATGTAATTCCCATTAAAGGTGAACCTCAGCCACAACCGCAGTATCCCATAAAACATGAAGCAAGGGCACCGGTGAGAGAAATACTTACACAATTAGAATACCAGGGAGTGATTGAGCCCTGTGTCTCACCGATGAATAATCCCTTATTTCCTGTAGCAAAACCAGACCATTCATATGGAATAGTTTTAGACTACAGACATTTGAACAGACATACATGTACATATGCTATACAAAATTCACATAGCACTGCAATAATGAGCAACATTGTGCAGAAAAAATTCAAAAATCTTTGGATATCTCGAATGGATTCTTCTGCCAGAATATAGCACCTGAAAGCAGAGATTTAACAAGCGTTAGTGCGCTAGGCTCCGAGTAAAAAATCTGTTGTTTGCCTCAGGGGTATAAGAACAGCCCAGGACTGTTTGCAGCTCGTGTGACTGATATTTTACACAAGTTAGACCCTGAAGCGCTGTCATTTGTGGATGATATATATCTCACGGATGACGAGTTACTACAGCATTTAAGACGGGTAGCCCGCATTGTTGTAGGGTTTGCCGACATCGGATACAAATTTAATTTAAAAAAATCAAAAATTGCCTACCTCAACGTCCTGTTCCTGGGATATGAGCTGTCGAATGAAGGGAAGAGCCTAGCGCCACAATTCTTAGAAAAGTGTGCACAATTGCAACCACCAAACACGATTAAGAAACTCCAATCATTGTTGGGCTTTCTAAATTTTGGCAGAACATACATTCCAGATTATGCTACTACATGCATAAAACCTTTATATGAATTAATACGTCCTGATTTTTCAAGTAAATTCTGGACAATTGAACATACACATGCTCTTCATGAGTTACAAACAGATATGCTAGCAGAGAAACATCTACACACACAGGACAATAAGACACATTTGGTCATCAGGGTGATAGCTGGGGCCATTGGGTTTACTTATGTCACATTTAATAAAGGTGAGACAGTCCCGATTGCATACAAGTCACACTTGTATTCTGCTGCTGAACAACGATTTGCACCCACAGAGAAAATTCTCACTGCTGTACAGATGGCTGTTATTAAAGAGAGACTTCTGGCCCAGGGAAAACGCATTATTGTCATTTCTCCTATTCCGGCCCTTGAGGCTGTTACAAAAGCTAGCGTCCCGAACATGAATGCACTCCACCCAAGATGGATACAATGGGCCACGTCCTTGACAGCCACTGATGTAGACTCAATTTTTGACCCAAAGTTACATACTCAGGAATTTCTACAATATGAAGTTGAATATCCATTTCCCGCTGACACATTGCCTATTGATCACTATCAGGTAGTCATGTACACCAATGGCTCTGTGCAACCGGCGGTTGGTACAAAACATCAATATCCTGCTGCATGTGCGGTTGTGAGCGGCTATATGGAGGGGGAGAAATTCTGCCCCCGACATACCTATACCCAGATCTTAGGGGATTGTACAGTGCAATTGGCTGAGCTAAAAGCTCTACTGCTGGCACTAGAACATACGGATCCGACACAGTTCACCCTGGTTGTTTGTGAATCGTATTATTGCGTCCAGTTCTTTAATGAATACCTGCATTACTGGCGCTTGAATGGGTTCAGAGATTCGAAAGGCAACACCATAAAACTCAGACTACTGTGGGGGAAGGTGGCAGACCTGAAAGAGACACTACCTAAGGTCCATGTTGTGCATAGACTTGGGCACCAGCGCATTGGAATACACGTTGCTGGAAATACTTTGGCTGATGAAGCCGCAAAGTCGGCAGTGGTAGTTGCCACTGTAGCTGCAGTGACTCGTACGAGTTCCAAACCATACACAGATATTATGGCTGCCATAAAGGCAACGGTTGATGGCACACCTTATCTTAAAGGATTTCCTAATAAATACCAATACTTGATGGGAAGTATGCTGAATGCTGAAGTTAAAATTCCAGGCGTAGGCATACGCAACATCCCCAATAAAGATGTAAGACCACAATTGATTAAGGCACACATGATGGGGTGGCAGCTGCACATGCTGGCATAGCAGCTACAATTTCGCTATTACAGGCACGTTATTGGTGGCCTGGTTTCTATAAAGAGACCAAGCAGTACGTCCTTTGTTGTGACATCTGCCAACAAATTAAAGTTTCAACAGCTAAACGCCCGCTGCAGACACCCCTCTTAATCTCAAACAGACCGTTACAATGTGTGTACCTGGATCATTGTGGTCCATTAACACCGAATAGTGCATATAAATATATACTAGTCGCTGTTGATTCCTGCTCCAGATTTGTGTGGGTGTGACCACAACGCTCAGCTGACGCTCGGACTGTTATTAAAGATTTGTGAGTCTTTGTCGGTACATATTCAGTTGCAGCATTCCATTCGGACCAGGGCCCTGCTTTTCCCTCGAGGGCATTCAGGGACACCATGGCTTTGTTGGGGGTCCAGCTCCAGTGCTCGTCTCCATTTCATCCCGAGGGAAATTCTGTCGTGGAGCGATTAAACCGCGATTTAAAGCAATCCTTAACAGCCAGAGTCTTAGGTACGGGCCGTAGTTGGCTATCCCACCTGTATGGAGTTCAGAGAGCACTTAATAACCTGCCTAGAAGGTCCCTGGGGGGTTCGTACTTCATATGAGTGCCTGTTCGGAACACAAATGTTTGTTCTGGATCTTGATGGTCCTGGTGTGGAGGCGGCAGAAACACCTTTTGACATAAATGATTGTGTCACTGTTTGACAGGAATTACAGCAGTTCCGTGAAGACAACTCTTCTAAAAGTGCTGCCTCCACAGGAATTAAGGATGTGCCAGTAACACCTACCGGCTGGATTCCCAGGGTTGGGGATCTTGAGCGTGAAAAGGTTGCAGTAAAGAAAGAATTTGGCCCTTCTTATCGTGCACCAGTCCCTGTGTTGGGGATACACGGAACCAGAACTGTTATTCTACCCCCGTTGCCAGGTGCCAAAGAAAATCGCTTTGTTTCTATTGACAATGTCATGTTACAGCATGTGGCCAATTCTACACAGCTTACCTAGTGGGACATCCAGTAGTTCCCGAATCCCTCTCACTACTGGAGAAGAAGTTCCGCTTCAAGTTGTCTATACCAACACTGTTGACTCCCCAAGCTTGGGGAGGGTGGATGATGATCTTGCATTAGTTCCACTAACAACAACCAACTTAGAAACATTTGATCAAGTCACCATGACTATGAACGTGACGGATGGTGCTGTCTACAGTATACCAACGAGGGAAACACCAACTCCTCCATTGACTACGGCAACGCCTTTTGCACGAACTGCCTCTGGTTACTTTGCTGACAACAACGATGGTCTATCGGACTTGTTTGCCTCTTCGACTGCTGACCTGTCAGGTCCACGTAAGCTGATGCGTTGGCTTAAAGATACATATTTTGTTTTTCCATGGAACTATCTGTGGCTTTTATTGACTATGCTAGCAATTTTTCTTTGGATTGGGTTTGTCGTTACCTTTTTTCTGTTGATACATGGTCATTTTCTTCCCGAGAGATCAGCGGTTGAACAGGTGGAGGAGGTGTTGAAACCACATTTTTCATCACATAAGGTTCGAAGAGACTTGTCCTTTGTGAAAATTTCTGCAGTGCCAATTCCGGATAGTGTGTGGGATAAAGTAATGTTTGATATATACGGTCCCACTGAAATAATTCAAATACCATATGTGCTGAAGTTATCTATGAATGATATAGTCATATCAGGCAATTTATCTGATGATTGAGATGTGAAGACAGTTGACTCAATGATGACAGAATTGCAATATTACACTGTCTATGAAAATGAAGATGTTTACCAGTTTAGAGACAATTATGGTGACATGTTTTGCTATAATTATTATGGGCACCACTTCATACATAAAGCCAGCAGTCCAAAAACAATATTTAGCTATACGCAATGGGAACATTGCCCAACTCCCCCGCAAGGGAGTTCCAAAACTTATTTTGATAAATTTACGTATTTTTCTGGGCCTCATCAAAAGAATGCTGAGTCATATTATTTTAAGTTAACTCCGACTAAGGATAAACCAATGTTATTGACCAATACAAAATTTATATATTCTGACTCCTTTGTTTCCCGGTTATCAATTGAGGGTTAAGAATATTGGTCAAAAAATGTTGATTTGAAAAGCGTTTTGGGAACAAAAAATTGGCAAACTAAGGGTAGAGAAACATTGTTTAGAGCATGTCTCATTCCCGTTCAAATTATTTTTCTAAATGAAACAGTACAACAGACCAGCTGCGTAGGTTTAGCTACAATCAGAGAATTAAACATGCCTAGCATCCCTGCCCCTGCTCAATTTGATAACTGGCAAAAGCACACGAATGCAACTTTTAGTGAGCTTACTGAATGGCTCCAGAATGGTACATTTAACACTTCACTGACACGTCCAGGCGGGTGGTTATTGTGGCCAATAGATACCAACATGTGTCATCAATGTTTTGTCACCTCCTCGGGGGGTTTCCGAACGAG
Source organism: Pleurodeles waltl (assembly GCF_031143425.1). Classification (NCBI taxonomy): domain Eukaryota; kingdom Metazoa; phylum Chordata; class Amphibia; order Caudata; family Salamandridae; genus Pleurodeles; species Pleurodeles waltl. The sequence continues at coordinate 680,784,428 of NC_090449.1, read as the reverse complement.
TAGGTCAGACCCTCGCTATATATCACCAGAACATGCTGAGATAATTAAGACATATAGGGGGTGATTCGGGGTCGGCGGGAGCACCGGCAACAGGCTGGCGGTGCTCCGCAGGGCATTCTGACCGCGGCGGTACAGCCGCGGCCAGAAACGGAAAGTCGGCGGTGTACCGCCGACTTTCCGCTGCCCATGGGAATCCTCCATGGCGGCGCACATGGGGATTCCGACCCCCTCACCGCCATCCTGTTCCTGGCTGTTTCGACCGCCAGGAACAGGATGGCGGTGAGGGGTGTCGTGGGGCCCCTGGGGGCCCCTGCAGTGCCCATGCCAATGGCATGGGCACTGCAGGGGCCCCCGTAAGAGGGCCCCACTTTGAATTTCAGTGTCTGCTCAGCAGACACTGAAATTCGCGACGGGTGCTACTGCACCCGTCGCACACCTTCCACTCCGCCGGCTCCATTCGGAGCCGGCTTCATCGTGGAAGCGTGTTTCCCACTGGGCTGGCGGGCGGCCGGGGTCAGAATGACCCCCATAGTGTGGGAAAATTGTGCCAGCAATGGCTAAAATCATCCTCGCTAGATGCAGTTAAGACACATCTTACTCTCCTGTCTAATAACACTGACTTACAAGATTTTTTGTCAGGCCCGAAGACACCACGTAGGAAGCGTTTCTTGTATGAAATATACAATGAAATATGGAAACTTTCCCAACAAGAGCCTGCAGCCCGGTTAAGGCAGATAGATCAGGATAATATGAAGAATGCATTAGCTGTTGTGGATAATGGAATTCACACCTTGTCCGACCGGATATATACAATTAACAACATTGTTTCTTCCGCTATAGACATTATAAGATCTGATATGTCTTCTTTATATCATGGACAGAGTCAGACCAGGTCCATAATGCAGTTGGGTTGAACGCTTCAGACATCGAAGGCGGGTCGCATTCCGTGGCAGCACATCAGTGCCAGGGAAACATTTTTTTCCTTTAATTTGATGCAACAACAACTACTAACGGCTAAGAAGGAGACGACTTATGTCATGCTCCACATTGAAAAGTTAGAAAGGTTGCTATTCACCGTGGCCGAGATTCCCTCAGCAGAGTGGTTGATACACAGGGTTATTAATCTGCCTATTTCTACATTACAATTCACTTCTTGTTTGAAACATGTTCCTGTAGGCAGATATGAAAGGTTGGGAGATGGTTACATCCATGAGGTGTGGGAGCTTCCCTTCTTGTACAAATGCCTCAATGGCATGAAAGAGGTCTTTCTTAGCGGCAGTGAATGTGAGACTTCAGTCAGCCATTCGATGATTTGTAAGCAGCTGTGCTTGCATGGGGCGTGTAATGCCTCGGTTGCGAACTTGGCTTGCTATCTGAAGGGAGTTCCAGTCCCCTTGTTTAAACGCACGTTCCAGGTGCTTTCAAATGGCAGCTACATCCTCCTCAATAGTAAAGACTGTTGTGGCATGAGGGCCGGAATAGTTTACGTTGTTTCGGTCACTAAGGTCGTTACTTGCTGCAGGAACGTGTTGTTTCCCCCACTCAAATTAGGGAGGTAGCAGATATTTGGCTTCACATTGCTACTTCCAAGGTGAATTTTGACAAGTTAAGCAGACTGAAGGCTTTATTGTTTCAGAAGCATGTGGCCCTTACATCTGCACGGGAGACCTACGCACTTCAGGTGGCAAGGTCATCGGCGGAAATACAGTCCGTGTTAAATACAAACTTTCCGAGCCACTTTGGTGAGCTCGTGGGACGTATATTTAATGCTTCCAGCACGGCTGGATTAGCAATTTTGTTTCAAAGCCGTTGGTGTTGGTTTCATTTACACCTTCTTCTCCATATTCGGTTTAATACCTTCGGCTAGTCATTCAATTTTCGGAAGCATTTTTTGGGGATTTCCGATAACTTTGGCTTTATCAGCTGGCATTTTGCTGTTGCTGTTGTTTTTCTGCAATGGCTGTCCCGCTGCAACAAGGATGAATGTGGGCGCTCCTATCAGCACAGCTGTGTCGTGAACGCATGATGCAGCACTTTGGAGCAACACTCCTGGAATATTTGGAGTGTAACTGGTCTCTGTCATTCAGACCGGTTTTGGATTGTGTGCAGCCCGTGTTTCGATGCCAATGGTGCTCTTTTGAACATGCACTGAACGTTTGTCTCTCACAGCAACGCCCCCAAGTGGTTGATGCTGATATGTTGATGTTCTCAATGAGGGCTCATTACCAGACATGCACGCTGCGGCTGCGTTTGCTTTGAGAGGCTGATTACGAGATACCCTTCCTGGAGGAAGTTGATATTAACTCATTCATAGGCACTGCATGGGATGCCGCCTTGGTTGCTACTGGGGCTTTGGAACATACCTGCTCCTTGCTAGTCTTTGGCGTGGATTTTCCGGTTTTGTCATCTGCCGAAGTGGAGAATCTCCTGCTTTCCATGACCAATGCTTGATTTGGACTTATTCAAAATTGACATTATCCTTTGAATTTGGCATTTGGCCGCATGCTCATTTTTTAAATTGAAAATCACCATGCTTGTGTGTCCTCTTAACTTGTTGAAATAGAATAAGGTTTTATTTATATTTTATCTTATGGCATTTTTAGCTTCGGCTTAAACCACTTTCTACCGACAAGGGGAGGGTATAGTGTAGCCATTTTTAATATAGCTTCATGCACGTTAGGTGAACATATTAGGCCTCTGTGCACTTTGCCCTAGATACATTTTATTCAGCCTTGCACTGTTATTTTACAATAACCAGTTTTACGGTCTTGTTTTATTTATTTCTATCACACTGTTTAGCTTAGTTCAGCACTGTGTTCTCAAACAATGCATTCTTGCTCACCCTGTGCTTCAGTCAAGGCTAGTCTGGTACATAGCCGGTAAACGTGGTAAAAGTTTAGTCTCTAGTGTTCGTAGAAGATACGCATCCTTACGTAGGGACATTTTCTTAGAACATCTGCGTGTTAGTTATAAAATCACTTTCTGGTCCTAGTACAGGTCAGAGGGAGATTCCGACCAGGAACCTTCAACTAGATGCTGCCTGCCCCGTTGCAGATGCTGATGCAGATTACAGGCCTTTGATCAGGTATGAGGGTTGATGTCCTCCCGGGGGAACCTGAAAGGCAGGCTTAGAGCTTTACATGCTGTGCTCAGAATATAACTTAGAGAGAACCTAATCTAGTTGCACTATGATAGCCTTATTCTTGTGCTTCACTCTCATCGTTACTATTTTAATCCTACTGTGTTGTGTAGTATTGGTTATTGCAGCACACGCTTTGCTATCTAAAAAGCAGTCGTTTTATTAAACCAATCTTTAAAACTTAAACTGCCTTAGTCATTTATATGTGAGACCGTACCGTTTATGAGAGAACCGGTTGTGACCTGAGTGACCACGACTTCCCTTAGAAGTACTAAGATGTCATGCGCTCGGCTGCCCAATTGTCTCTTCCCTTTGGGAGAGATGAGGCACTGCTAGTTACCCGGAGCAAAATCCGGATTTAGAGTGACAAGGGTCCTTCACCGTGGGTCAGACTTAGTCCCCCACACTGTGAACGATCTTGCCACTCAAAATCCAGTAGTCTCATTAGGATAATGAGAGCCTACGCGACAATATGACATCAGTCATGACATGTTCTATTGCATCATTTATGACATCACTGATGACATCTCAAATTACATTACTGATGACATCTCAAATTACATTACTGATGACATCACTGATGACATCCCAAATGACATCATGACTATATCTCAAACGAATTCATTGGTGATATCACTTGGGTGTGTGGAGAGAGACTGGCCTCTCTGCTGAGACCTCTCTCTTGGATGACAGGTGTGGGTAATATGCTCTGTCTAGGGACTGTCCTCCCCGCTAATACCCCTCTCTGTGGTCATCACAGTACTTATCTCTTGCACACTTCCTCTCAAAAACAATGAGCACAATATGCATTCCTACTAATGGAGTGTATTCAGAACTTATCTACCCCTTTTTACTATTCACAATCCTGTGAGAGTCCCGTGAAATCACAAAAATTAATTAAAACAATCTACATTTATTTTAGCACAGTAGTTATTCTCTAGTCACCTCCTCACTAAGGGCCTGATTACAACTTTGGAGGAGGGGGTTAATCCGTCCCAAATGTGATGGATATACCACCCGCCGTATTACGAGTCCATTATATCCTATGGAACTCATAATACGGTGGGCAGGATATCTGTCACATTTGGGACGGATTAACACCCTCCTCCAAAGTTGTAATCAGGCCCTAAATGTAGAAAGCATGCCTTTTTGCTGCCTCCTTAATTTATCTTTTTAACTTAATTTCCATACCTCAAATTTTTCACAGTAAACAGTAATTGCCACATTTCATTTCTAACATTCCCATTCCAACAGCCAGCCAAACAGAGCACTCTCTCTCGCAAGACTCACTGGAGCCTCTCTCCCACAACAGCATGATGGACCACAGGAAAAATGTGCATCTCGACCAATCACAGGACTTCATTTTTTATTTGCGCTCTTACAGGAGACTCTCAGGGCTCTCTGGAGCCCAATCATACAAATATAATATTATTTTTGACCCTTAATTTCTCAAAAACAACTCAAAGGATTCACATGCAAATCACAAAAAGCACAATCTGCTGACCAAGATCTAGTTTCCTGCCGAATTTGGTGTAATTCTGTTCAACAGTGTATGTTATAGCCATGTCTAAAGAAGTCTATGGATGATGAATTACATGAGGTTGGCCACAGTGCCCACCTGCAGCCCTAGGGAATGTCACCTCCCTGGGGCTAAAATAAAAAAATGAAGGGGTCAGTTGTGACCCCTGGCCCAGGGAACAACCACCACCCCAGGGATCAGTCAAATGTTGGAGGAGGGTCACGCAGCCCCCCTCAAGGAGTCAATAATACCCCTGGGGACCACGACCCACCAGGTCTGGCTCCTGCTATGTCCCAGGGTACCCACCCCCGGGACATAGCTGTTTGCTCTGACATGAGCAAACACTCCAGTTCAGTAATTGAGAGCTTGTTTACTGGAAGCGGAGGTTTCCTCTGTTTTCCTGCCCACGGACAAAGGCATGGTGGGGGCGGTAGTTATAGTTACCTTAGGCCATGAGTTATAGCTACTTGAAATAACTCTAACTATAACTGTTGAATTTCTCTGGTTTTGCGTGAGTACATTCAGAGCCTAACTATAATGTCTTTGTAACCTTTGTTTTTTTAAGTGAATTTTTATGTTTTTTTTGTTCTATTTCCTAATGAAATGTACATTGCTACATGCATCGCATCACATCACATCATTCTTTGTCAATTCAGTAATTCATTATAAAGGTACAATGTATCAATTTCAAAGTACTCAGCTGCCGCATTAACCCTAAATTCTTTGCCTGGATACAATGTATTGTTTCAAGTTGCTCACTACAGCATGAAAACCCAGCATGTGTTATGTCTCACGGGCCTCCTTAATGCAGACAATGACCACAAGCATAAAACCAACCTACTTATTTGTCACATGTACGGTTGTCGTGATTATTCCCTGAAAATATTTTTTTTAGGAAACATTTTTTTAAACAAAACCACAAACGCTACATCTCATAATTCCACCCTGTGCCATGAATATCCACATTATCCTTTATGCTGTACAGAAACTAAATGCATAGTGTGTCAAATTGGGCATCCCACGCATTGTATCCCACTGATCCACTGTGAATGGCGCACTAGCGCATTGCTCGCACTGAGTCATGCTTGTGGCTTAATACCATAAAACTGAAAATGATTCTCACAGGTTTTAAATCATACTGTGACAAATAATTTTGAAATTACGCCCAAGTGGGTGTATCAAAGAGATATATCATGCCACATACATTGCACATTGAGCCTAAGTAGGCTTTGCTCAATATAACTCCATACCACTGTAATTATATTTACACCACAAAATGGGGCAACATGTTACATGTGCCTAAATTAAAAATGTTTTTGTGTCAAGGAATTATGCCCATAACTAGATGTGCATCAGATAGTGAGGCAACAAAATCCACATACATATATCAAGAAGGGAGAATATTTTAGTGGCTCTTTCATGCTGAGTATTCAACATCAGCATCATTACAGAAACAAACTTAGAAAATAATTTCACAAACAAGCATGTCATTCATTGTCCACATTTAGCCCATTAGGTACCTGCAGTCCAGATTAAGTATATATTGCATTTCAAGTTGCCTCAAGACTTTCACTCGATATGTTTATTGGTTCTGCATCAATAACTGACTAGCTCATCTGTTTCACGCCATGATTGTGATTTTCCTCAAAATGCCTGGCTACAGGGTATGTATTGTATTATATTGCATTGTCATTTGTAGAGCACATGGCTACCTAACTAGGGTTTCTCAGTACTACGCTACCTGACGAGATCAGTGGTATAACTGTACAATTAGTATTTAAGGAGGTTCAAAACAACCAAGTTTTGAACCTCTCCTGGAACATCAAAAAGGAACATCAAGACCTCAAATCAGTTGGAAGAGAATTCCCACGCTTTCGCCCTAGAAAGGAGAATGTTCTCCCTCCTACCTGGGCCTTTTTGATTCTGTGGACAAGAGCAAAGTTGAGAACACTTGAGCACAAAGGCCATTTAGGTATATAAGCTGATAGACATTTGTAGACATAACACAGTGCTTTGAACTGGATGCAGTGCCCATTGGAAGCCAACGCAGTTCACATGGCATACAGACAGTGGGAGAAAACTTTAGAGGTTAAAGTAGCAATCTAGCTGCTGCATTTTGCACAATCTGCAAGCAGCTAATTAAGGTTTTCTTGACCTCTGGATGAAGAAATGTTTCCATACACTAACCTGGAAATAACTAAAGCTTGGATGACCGTTCTTTGGGTAGAGCTAGGAAGACAGCCCAACATTTTTTTAGCCATCTTAGAATGCTAAAACAAGTGGCAGTGACCTTTGTAATTTGATGGCTCTTGGATAACTCATTATCCAGCCAGACTCTCAGATTCTTGACGACTGGAGCAGGGTTCGGAATATTACCCATCACCTCCGGCCATAGATGAGGACCATAAAGATTGTTGCCCACCAACAACAGCTCAGTCTTATACCTGTGTGAGACACCTATTGAAGGCTTCTGTACTGTTATTATGATAGAGAGACCACAATCTTAGTGTCATCTGCATATGACAGAACAGTAAGACCACACTTTTCTACAATGTCTGTAAGTGGCCTTAAGTAGAGGTTAAACAGGGTGGGACTTAATGTGGAGTCCTGAGGTACTCTGAAGGAGAGGGGATGAGGCTTAGAGCAATGCTGATGAGAATGAACCTGAAAGACACTTTCTTGCACAAAAATAACTCAGCCAAGATAAGGCAGCACCATGCACATAGATAGACTCTAATCTGTCAAGGAGTAAATTATGGCTCACCATATCAAAGGCGGCAGTGAGATCAAGGATAATTATTGCTGCAGTGCCACCCTTGTCTAGTTGTTGCCTAAGATAATCTGTGACTGCCAAAAGCACTGGCTCCATACTGTGTTCTGGTCAGAAGCCTTACTCTGAATGGTGAAACAGGCAATTGGTTTCTGCAAATGAAATTAGGCATTTGTTCACATGTTTTTAAAGCACTTTAGATAGAGTGGGCAAGAGAGACATTAGCCTATAATTTGACTAGATAAACAGATCTGCATTAGACTTCTTCAGTAAGGGCTTGACCCTGGCATGTATCTATTGTAGGAAAATACTCCTTTTTGCCCTGGTCACCTCCAAACCTTTTGGACAGATACTGGTGGTTATTGACTCTTGGCTGTGCCCTAGATACTGCTTACCAGTTCCAGGGCCAGTGCTCTGTGTAAAAGAGATATGAAAATTAGGCTAATTATAATTGGCAGTATCAACATACTTTTAAGTCCCTAGTATATGGTAGGGCATGGAGGTTTAGAGACCACAGCATAGGCGGTGTACCCATAGGGGCACTGCTGAGGTGCCCATTGTCATTTTAAAGGGAGGCCTGCCTTGCTGGCTGCTTTTAAAGTAAAGTTACATGCAAATTCAACATTGGAATTAAAAGTACTTCCAAAGTCCAAAATGACCTTATTTGTACATGCACGTCACCCCTAAGGTGTGCCCTAAGCGCCCTTATGGTTGGGTACCATGTAACTGTAAGCAGGGACCTTATAAAATTATTTTATAAGCCCTGGTGAAGTAAATAGCCAAATTTGTTTTTTCTTTCACTGTAATGAATGGGCTCCATGGGCTAAAATGGGGAGACTTTATGTTAATTAATAGAGTCCCTGTAGGAGCAAGGTATTTCGAGTTTGGTATCAAATGAATTGTTATAATAAATACCACAACTTGCCAGTATTGGATTTAATATAACTAGTTCAGGTAAAAAAAAAAAAAAACTCTACCTGAAAGTTGTCAACTTCAGCTCTGTAAAGGACCAGCCTCTGGCAGCCTGGCCAGGCTGCCTTGATGAGGTGTGAAGTGGCCTGGGCTGAACACAAAGGATGTGCCTGGGAGAGGAGATCTGCCCCAGCAGATAGTAAATCAGGATGGGGGGAGAGCAGCCAAACTGGTCTTCAAAAGAGGAAAGGACATTTGGAGCACCTCAGGACCTTCCCCATTTCCTTCAACCCCAGACAATTAGGTGCCCTCTTGGTTAGATGAGGAGAGGGAAGGAGAGTGGTGTGTTAAGGATTTTTAGCCACACCAGTGGGTGGGCTCAGCCAGACCTAACCTCCAAAAATCAGTTTCAGCCCTGTTGGACTGTTAAAAAATGTTTTTTCCTGGGATTGATTTTTGCCACACTTCCCAGGAAGTGGTCACCCAACCGGGTAGTGGCCTGCCTGGGATTGGACAGTCACCCCCCTCTGCTTTTCACCCAGGAACAAGGATAAATATGGCAGAACTGCACCCATATCTCAGATCCGGACAAAGAAAAACATCAGAAGAAGAAGGACTGCCCTGCTGGAGTCCTGACCTGAACCTGAAACTGCACTCTGAAGGATTGCACCAGCTGCACATTTGGGCTTCACCACTAAAAGGACTTTGCCTGTCTGCAAATGGTTCTCAAGAAGGTACTCCCTGCTTGCTACAGGTGAAAAATAGCAAACCAGAGTCCACTGCATCAAATCCTGAAGAAACTGACCAGCGGACCACTGTCCAGTGGTCATTTTGGAGTTTGAAGCAGATGCATTCTGGGAGTTGGAGTCCTAGCGCTCAAGGAGCAACTCAGAGCTTCTGGAACCTTGCGGTGAGCTGTGGACTCCTAAAGGACCTTCAAAAACTTTCTGGAAGAAGATCCTGAAGTTCTTAGAAGATTGGATAACTTTTAGTAAAAAGCTCCATAAAGGGACCAACCAGCTGTCGAGAGTCAATCCAGCTTACATCGACCGCGACATGGCCTGACTACCAGGTTCGTCCTGCTGAAAAGCTCCGGAGCGCCAGACTTCCAGGATTTCACCAGGGGCTCCTGAAAAGGCAATCTGATTACATTGACTCGAAATCGGAAAGTCGAAGGGAAAAAGCTCCAAATAAGTGACAAAGTCTGAAGGTAAAAAGCTGCCCGGGACTTCCCACACAGCATATACGAGGAGGGCTCCAGGGACGTTGGATCAAGATTCAGGTTTGGCTCAGATGAAGATTATTGTCCCAAAAATTCACCTAAGTCCAACTGTAGAATTCTTCACCAAGGTCTTCTGCGCCGCGTATCTGAAGAGGGCTCCAGGGAGGTCGGATCGGATTGGTGACTTCGTCCTGATGAATTAAATCTTCAAGAAAAATATTAAGTTCAAAGGTGAACTTTTGACCGAGGCTTCGTGCTTTCTGTAGCTAAGCAGGGCTCCATGGCAGTGGCCTTAAACTTTGACTCTGCTCCGGTCGAGGTGCGACCAGATTTTTAGTTTCTAAGCAGTAAAAAACATACATTTTAAAAAAATTCATACCTCCAGTTCCCCTTATCCGATTTTATTCATTTTGGTGTCAAATTAAAGATAAAAATATTTACTATTTTAAGTTAGTTTTAGATTTTTAAACTCTTTCCAGTGTTTTATTTTATTACTGTTTTGTGATACTTGAATGGTTTACACACTTTGGGAGTCATTATGAACTTGGCGGTGAACAGAAACCTGCCATATGAAGATGCCAAAAACAGAAACTGCCAAAATTTCTGATACCACCAGCCAAAGCTGCACATCCCACCCCGCCACCGCCGAGCACACAAATCCCCGCCCTCCAAATAATGATGCACAAATCACTGCGGCGGTCAGTGGATGCTGAATGACCAATGGCGGTATAGGCCGCAATGGGACCGAACAGCCAGAAATGCACACATTTGCAAGTTTGAAACCCACACACCTTACATACATACCCAACACTATAAAACACGCACAGACACACCCCACAATCCTTTGCATCGCCAATAGGAGAAGCAAGACTGACAACACTACAAGCAGACGCTGAATGCAACAGCACACAACTCACACACCCAACCACATAACAGCACCCTCACCAATATCCACGCAACACACCTCCCACAACACACACCATAGCACCCCCTAAGCACCCACGCTTCACAGAAAGGGAGCTAAGAAAAATGGTGGTCGAGCCACAAATATTTGCGGCACAGGTCCAGCACACACCCATCGCCAGAAAGATAGAGTTATGGCAGACAATAATCAACAAGGTCAACGCAGTGGGAAACCATCCATGCACAAGGGACGACATCCTCAAGAGATGGAACGACCTGCGCTGGAAGGTGAGGTCCATGGCATCCAGGCACAACATTGCAGTCCAGAAGACTGGGGGAGGGCCCCCACCAACACCCCCTGACCACACTGACTGGGAGGAAAAGGTACCGGCCATCCTGCACCCTGAGGGCCTCACTGGACGAACTGGAGGAATGGACTCAGGTAAGTCATCTACAATTACCCCATATCCACCACACCTGTAATGAATGCACCTCCACACCCCTCCAACTACCACCAGTACCACTACCCCACCCAGGCCACAATCACTACACCCAGTCACCCAGTCACCCTGCATGCCCACAAACCCACCAACAGGCCCAGATCCCTCCACCTGTGCACAGCCACCTACCCCTGCAATGAATCACAATGGTACTACACCACCCACAATGCACCTCCACATCCCATGCTAAATGCAATGTAGCCAACAGTGGAAAACCTGCACAAAATTGTCCTGCCCTGTGCACCCCATCCGATTCTGTAAATGTAACATACATGTCCATTCCTCCCTACTGGCACCTCCACCCATGCCACCCTGACGGAAAAGACAAGGTGTTCCATTCCCCACATGGAGACAGAGGCACCACTCAGGACACCTGTGAGGGTAGTATGGACAGTGAGGAATACCTTGGCCCATCTCACAGCCCTGGACTGTCCCCATCCAGCAGCCCCACCCAGGACACTACTGACACCCCTACCACCCAGCCACCAACATCTGCTCTGGCCAAACAACCCCACGTCAATATATCCAGGCCACAGACTGGTGGAACACAAGGGCAGAGGCCAGAGTCACCACCTACCTACAGGCAGGATGACGATGGCCCCAGTACAAGTGGTACCACCAGACCTGTGCAGGGGACACAGGCAAAGGGGGCTAGCCCCAGTGGGAGGGCATCAGTGGCCCAGGGGGGAGGCCAAAGGATGGATGCTGCAGCCCAGGAGGTGATCTCAGAGGTCCTGGGAGCATACAGCAATAACCAGGACAGGATGGGCCAGATCGTGGCCACCCTGGATCAGAATCAAAGGCAGCAGATAGCACACCACCAAGAGGCCAATGAGCAGTGGAAACAGCGCAATGCCACCATGTCCACCATTGCAGGGGTGCTGCTGCACCACTTCGCAAACCAGCCTGAGACCCCCACAAACCAGGAAGCCCCTACCGCAGACCACGATACAGACCAGCCATCAGCAGCAGCCACTGGACTGGTGCAATTACATGAGGTTGGCCACAGTGCCCACCTGCAGCCCTAGGGAATGTCACCTCCCTGGGGCTAAAATAAAAAAATGAAGGGGTCAGTTGTGACCCCTGGCCCAGGGAACAACCACCACCCCAGGGATCAGTCAAATGTTGGAGGAGGGTCACGCAGCCCCCCTCAAGGAGTCAATAATACCCCTGGGGACCACGACCCACCAGGTCTGGCTCCTGCTATGTCCCAGGGTACCCACCCCCGGGACATAGCTGTTTGCTCTGACATGAGCAAACACTCCAGTTCAGCAATTGAGAGCTTGTTTACTGGAAGCGGAGGTTTCCTCTGTTTTCCTGCCCACGGACAAAGGCATGGTGGGGGCGGTAGTTATAGTTACCTTAGGCCATGAGTTATAGCTACTTGAAATAACTCTAACTATAACTGTTGAATTTCTCTGGTTTTGCGTGAGTACATTCAGAGCCTAACTATAATGTCTTTGTAACCTTTGTTTTTTTAAGTGAATTTCTATGTTTTTTTTGTTCTATTTCCTAATGAAATGTACATTGCTACATGCATCGCATCACATCACATCATTCTTTGTCAATTCAGTAATTCATTATAAAGGTACAATGTATCAATTTCAAAGTACTCAGCTGCCGCATTAACCCTAAATTCTTTGCCTGGATACAATGTATTGTTTCAAGTTGCTCACTACAGCATGAAAACCCAGCATGTGTTATGTCTCACGGGCTTCCTTAATGCAGACAATGACCACAAGCATAAAACCAACCTACTTATTTGTCACATGTACGGTTGTCGTGATTATTCTCTGAAAATATTTTTTTTAGGAAACATTTTTTTAAACAAAACCACAAACGCTACATCTCATAATTCCACCCTGTGCCATGAATATCCACATTATCCTTTATGCTGTACAGAAACTAAATGCATAGTGTGTCAAATTGGGCATCCCACGCATTGTATCCCACTGATCGACTGTGAATGGCGCACTAGCGCATTGCTCGCACTGAGTCATGCTTGTGGCTTAATACCATAAAACTGAAAATGATTCTCACAGGTTTTAAATCATACTGTGACAAATAATTTTGAAATTACGCCCAAGTGGGTGTATCAAAGAGATATATCATGCCACATACATTGCACATTGAGCCTAAGTAGGCTTTGCTCAATATAACTCCATACCACTGTAATTATATTTACACCACAAAATGGGGCAACATGTTACATGTGCCTAAATTAAAAATGTTTTTGTGTCAAGGAATTATGCCCATAACTAGATGTGCATCAGATAGTGAGGCAACAAAATCCACATACATATATCAAGAAGGGAGAATATTTTAGTGGCTCTTTCATGCTGAGTATTCAACATCAGCATCATTACAGAAACAAACTTAGAAAATAATTTCACAAACAAGCATGTCATTCATTGTCCACATTTAGCCCATTAGGTACCTGCAGTCCAGATTAAGTATATATTGCATTTCAAGTTGCCTCAAGACTTTCACTCGATATGTTTATTGGTTCTGCATCAATAACTGACTAGCTCATCTGTTTCACGCCATGATTGTGCTTTTCCTCAAAATGCCTGGCTACAGGGTATGTATTGTATTATATTGCATTGTCATTTGTAGAGCACATGGCTACCTAACTAGGGTTTCTCAGTACTACGCTACCTGACGAGATCAGTGGTATAACTGTACAATTAGTATTTAAGGAGGTTCAAAACAACCAAGTTTTGAACCTCTCCTGGAACATCAAAAAGGAACATCAAGACCTCAAATCAGTTGGAAGAGAATTCCAACGCTTTCGCCCTAGAAAGGAGAATGTTCTCCCTCCTACCTGGGCCTTTTTGATTCTGTGGACAAGAGCAAAGTTGAGAACACTTGAGCACAAAGGCCATTTAGGTATATAAGCTGATAGACATTTGTAGACATAACACAGTGCTTTGAACTGGATGCAGTGCCCATTGGAAGCCAACGCAGTTCACATGGCATACAGACAGTGGGAGAAAACTTTAGAGGTTAAAGTAGCAATCTAGCTGCTGCATTTTGCACAATCTGCAAGCAGCTAATTAAGGTTTTCTTGACCTCTGGATGAAGAAATGTTTCCATACACTAACCTGGAAATAACTAAAGCTTGGATGACCGTTCTTTGGGTAGAGCTAGGAAGACAGCCCAACATTTTTTTAGCCATCTTAGAATGCTAAAACAAGTGGCAGTGACCTTTGTAATTTGATGGCTCTTGGATAACTCATTATCCAGCCAGACTCTCAGATTCTTGACGACTGGAGCAGGGTTCGGAATATTACCCATCACCTCCGGCCATAGATGAGGACAATAAAGATTGTTGCCCACCAACAACAGCTCAGTCTTATACCTGTGTGAGACACCTATTGAAGGCTTCTGTACTGTTATTATGATAGAGAGACCACAATGTTAGTGTCATCTGCATATGACAGCACAGTAAGACCACACTTTTCTACAATGTCTGTAAGTGGCCTTAAGTAGAGGTTAAACAGGGTGGGACTTAATGTGGAGTCCTGAGGTACTCTGAAGGAGAGGGGATGAGGCTTAGAGCAATGCTGATGAGAATGAACCTGAAAGACACTTTCTTGCACAAAAATAACTCAGCCAAGATAAGGCAGCACCATGCACATAGATAGACTCTAATCTTTCAAGGAGTAAATTATGGCTCACCATATCAAAGGCGGCAGTGAGATCAAGGATAATTATAGCTGCAGTGCCACCCTTGTCTAGTTGTTGCCTAAGATAATCTGTGACTGCCAAAAGCACTGGCTCCATACTGTGTTCTGGTCAGAAGCCTTACTCTGAATGGTGAAACAGGCAATTGGTTTCTGCAAATGAAATTAGGCATTTGTTCACATGTTTTTAAAGCACTTTAGATAGAGTGGGCAAGAGAGACATTAGCCTATAATTTGACTAGATAAACAGATCTGCATTAGACTTCTTCAGTAAGGGCTTGACCCTTGCATGTATCTATTGTAGGAAAATACTCCTTTTTGCCCTGGTCACCTCCAAACCTTTTGGACAGATACTGGTGGTTATTGACTCTTGGCTGTGCCCTAGATACTGCTTACCAGTTCCAGGGCCAGTGCTCTGTGTAAAAGAGATATGAAAATTAGGCTAATTATAATTGGCAGTATCAACATACTTTTAAGTCCCTAGTATATGGTAGGGCATGGAGGTTTAGAGACCACAGCATAGGCGGTGTACCCATAGGGGCACTGCTGAGGTGCCCATTGTCATTTTAAAGGGAGGCCTGCCTTGCTGGCTGCTTTTAAAGTAAAGTTACATGCAAATTCAACATTGGAATTAAAAGTACTTCCAAAGTCCAAAATGACCTTATTTGTACATGCACGTCACCCCTAAGGTGTGCCCTAAGCGCCCTTATGGTTGGGTACCATGTAACTGTAAGCAGGGACCTTATAAAATTATTTTATAAGCCCTGGTGAAGTAAATAGCCAAATTTGTTTTTTCTTTCACTGTAATGAATGGGCTCCATGGGCTAAAATGGGGAGACTTTATGTTAATTAATAGAGTCCCTGTAGGAGCAAGGTATTTCGAGTTTGGTATCAAATGAATTGTTATAATAAATACCACAACTTGCCAGTATTGGATTTAATATAACTAGTTCAGGTAAAAAAAAAAAAACTCTACCTGAAAGTTGTCAACTTCAGCTCTGTAAAGGACCAGCCTCTGGCAGCCTGGCCAGGCTGCCTTGATGAGGTGTGAAGTGGCCTGGGCTGAACACAAAGGATGTGCCTGGGAGAGGAGATCTGCCCCAGCAGATAGTAAATCAGGATGGGGGAGAGCAGCCAAACTGGTCTTCAAAAGAGGAAAGGACATTTGGAGCACCTCAGGACCTTCCCCATTTCCTTCAACCCCAGACAATTAGGTGCCCTCTTGGTTAGATGAGGAGAGGGAAGGAGAGTGGTGTGTTAAGGATTTTTAGCCACACCAGTGGGTGGGCTCAGCCAGACCTAACCTCCAAAAATCAGTTTCAGCCCTGTTGGACTGTTAAAAAATGTTTTTTCCTGGGATTGATTTTTGCCACACTTCCCAGGAAGTGGTCACCCAACCGGGTAGTGGCCTGCCTGGGATTGGACAGTCACCCCCCTCTGCTTTTCACCCAGGAACAAGGATAAATATGGCAGAACTGCACCCATATCTCAGATCCGGACAAAGAAAAACATCAGAAGAAGAAGGACTGCCCTGCTGGAGTCCTGACCTGAACCTGAAACTGCACTCTGAAGGATTGCACCAGCTGCACATTTGGGCTTCACCACTAAAAGGACTTTGCCTGTCTGCAAATGGTTCTCAAGAAGGTACTCCCTGCTTGCTACAGGTGAAAAATAGCAAACCAGAGTCCACTGCATCAAATCCTGAAGAAACTGACCAGCGGACCACTGTCCAGTGGTCATTTTGGAGTTTGAAGCAGATGCATTCTGGGAGTTGGAGTCCTAGCGCTCAAGGAGCAACTCAGAGCTTCTGGAACCTTGCGGTGAGCTGTGGACTCCTAAAGGACCTTCAAAAACTTTCTGGAAGAAGATCCTGAAGTTCTTAGAAGATTGGATAACTTTTAGTAAAAAGCTCCATAAAGGGACCAACCAGCTGTCGAGAGTCAATCCAGCTTACATCGACCGCGACATGGCCTGACTACCAGGTTCGTCCTGCTGAAAAGCTCCGGAGCGCCAGACTTCCAGGATTTCACCAGGGGCTCCTGAAAAGGCAATCTGATTACATTGACTCGAAATCGGAAAGTCGAAGGGAAAAAGCTCCAAATAAGTGACAAAGTCTGAAGGTAAAAAGCTGCCCGGGACTTCCCACACAGCATATACGAGGAGGGCTCCAGGGACGTTGGATCAAGATTCAGGTTTGGCTCAGATGAAGATTATTGTCCCAAAAATTCACCTAAGTCCAACTGTAGAATTCTTCACCAAGGTCTTCTGCGCCGCGTATCTGAAGAGGGCTCCAGGGAGGTCGGATCGGATTGGTGACTTCGTCCTGATGAATTAAATCTTCAAGAAAAATATTAAGTTCAAAGGTGAACTTTTGACCGAGGCCTCGTGCTTTCTGTAGCTAAGCAGGGCTCCATGGCAGTGGCCTTAAACTTTGACTCTGCTCCGGTCGAGGTGCGACCAGATTTTTAGTTTCTAAGCAGTAAAAAACATACATTTTTAAAAAATTCATACCTCCAGTTCCCCTTATCCGATTTTATTCATTTTGGTGTCAAATTAAAGATAAAAATATTTACTATTTTAAGTTAGTTTTAGATTTTTAAACTCTTTCCAGTGTTTTATTTTATTACTGTTTTGTGATACTTGAATGGTTTACACACTTTGGGAGTCATTATGAACTTGGCGGTGAACAGAAACCTGCCATATGAAGATGCCAAAAACAGAAACTGCCAACATTTCTGATACCACCAGCCAAAGCTGCACATCCCACCCCGCCACCGCCGAGCACACAAATCCCCGCCCTCCAAATAATGATGCACAAATCACTGCGGCGGTCAGTGGATGCTGAATGACCAATGGCGGTATAGGCAGCAATGGGACCGAACAGCCAGAAATGCACACATTTGCAAGTTTGAAACCCACACACCTTACATACATACCCAACACTATAAAACACGCACAGACACACCCCACAATCCTTTGCATCGCCAATAGGAGAAGCAAGACTGACAACACTACAAGCAGACGCTGAATGCAACAGCACACAACTCACACACCCAACCACATAACAGCACCCTCACCAATATCCACGCAACACACCTCCCACAACACACACCATAGCACCCCCTAAGCACCCACGCTTCACAGAAAGGGAGCTAAGAAAAATGGTGGTCGAGCCACAAATATTTGCGGCACAGGTCCAGCACGCACCCATCGCCAGAAAGATAGAGTTATGGCAGACAATAATCAACAAGGTCAACGCAGTGGGAAACCATCCATGCACAAGGGACGACATCCTCAAGAGATGGAACGACCTGCGCTGGAAGGTGAGGTCCATGGCATCCAGGCACAACATTGCAGTCCAGAAGACTGGGGGAGGGCCCCCACCAACACCCCCTGACCACACTGACTGGGAGGAAAAGGTACCGGCCATCCTGCACCCTGAGGGCCTCACTGGACGAACTGGAGGAATGGACTCAGGTAAGTCATCTACAATTACCCCATATCCACCACACCTGTAATGAATGCACCTCCACACCCCTCCAACTACCACCAGTACCACTACCCCACCCAGGCCACAATCACTACACCCAGTCACCCAGTCACCCTGCATGCCCACAAACCCACCAACAGGCCCAGATCCCTCCACCTGTGCACAGCCACCTACCCCTGCAATGAATCACAATGGTACTACACCACCCACAATGCACCTCCACATCCCATGCTAAATGCAATGTAGCCAACAGTGGAAAACCTGCACAAAATTGTCCTGCCCTGTGCACCCCATCCGATTCTGTAAATGTAACATACATGTCCATTCCTCCCTACTGGCACCTCCACCCATGCCACCCTGACGGAAAAGACAAGGTGTTCCATTCCCCACATGGAGACAGAGGCACCACTCAGGACACCTGTGAGGGTAGTATGGACAGTGAGGAATACCTTGGCCCATCTCACAGCCCTGGACTGTCCCCATCCAGCAGCCCCACCCAGGACACTACTGACACCCCTACCACCCAGCCACCAACATCTGCTCTGGCCAAACAACCCCACGTCAATGTATCCAGGCCACAGACTGGTGGAACACAAGGGCAGAGGCCAGAGTCACCACCTACCAACAGGCAGGATGACGATGGCCCCAGTACAAGTGGTACCACCAGACCTGTGCAGGGGACACAGGCAAAGGGGGCTAGCCCCAGTGGGAGGGCATCAGTGGCCCAGGGGGGAGGCCAAAGGATGGATGCTGCAGCCCAGGAGGTGATCTCAGAGGTCCTGGGAGCATACAGCAATAACCAGGACAGGATGGGCCAGATCGTGGCCACCCTGGACCAGAATCAAAGGCAGCAGATAGCACACCACCAAGAGGCCAATGAGCAGTGGAAACAGCGCAATGCCACCATGTCCGCCATTGCAGGGGTGCTGCTGCACCACTTCGCAAACCAGCCTGAGACCCCCACAAACCAGGAAGCCCCTACCGCAGATCACGATACAGACCAGCCATCAGCAGCAGCCACTGGACTGGTGCAATTATCTAAGGACACACAGGAGACCAGCACCCCTACCTGTACAGTCCAACAAAAGGCACTCAAATGGTCCCTCAGGCCCAGATATGGTACTGGTACACCTGCCAAGACCAAGGCACCGTCAAAGAAGTGACTCTGACACAAACTGTCTCCCAAGTGTGCCACTGAACCACCATCCCCACCGGCCAATACCAACTCCACAACCTGCAAGGTACAGATGGACACATTACCATAGCCACCAATTGCTGAGACCATGTAGCCAGTATGGACATCCACCATCAGCCCACTGCCATCACTGTAAAGAGCACCATGGCAACCCTGACACCCATTAAAACACATGTACACCAATGTCAATGTCCCAATGGCCTCTCTAGACTCCCGAGAGAGACGAGAGACGAGAGACGAGAGAGGAGCTCAGACGCACAACGCTGGTGCCGGGTGGCTCGCGTCACGGTTGCTCACCGCGAGTGCGAGTGCGAGCACGAGGTGCGCGGCGTCCGGCGCGCGGCACACGGTCTGGGGGCTGCCGCTGCTAGCCGCTGCCCGTGCTAGCAGGAGAACAGCCGCGGGAAGCCGGGAAGCCGAGTGAGCTGCCGCCGCTCCGAGGTGCACGGTACGGGGCAGAAGCTGCTGGCAGGGGGGGAGCAGCTTCCGCGAGCAGGCGGGTGTGACCAGGGCTGCTGCCTGTTTTCTCATCAGCGCCTCTGGGGGCGCCGGTTCGCTGTTACAGTGCGGACTACGGCGTGGTCTGGGCACTAAGTAAAGCCAGAAGGAGCACCAGAGGAGTACCGGAGTCCCAGAGCACGAGAGGAGTTCTAGAGGGGTACCAGAGGAGCTTGGAGTTGCTGCCCTGCCCTGCCCTGCCATCACATGGACTAGGTGAGCCAAGGAGGTGAGCCAAGGAGGGTATCCGCTGTTTTTCAGCCACCACAGCGGCACCTAGCCATATTTAGTTTTTCTCTGACCTGACCCAACCTAAGGATATTACCCCGACCTAAGTGACTTAAGTGACTTAAGTGACATAAGTGACCTAAGTGGCTCCTGTGGCCTGTGGCCTGTGGCCAGGCCTGGCCGTGAGCGGATCAAGAGTGGGCCACACAAAGTAGCGCATCAAGTAATGCATAAGCAATGCATAAGCAACGCATAAGTAACGCAAGTAGGCGTAAGTAGCCTTCACAACAGAGACAGAGAGGATCTGAAGGGGCCAGATAGAGAGAACCAGAGAACCAGAGAACCAGAGGAGGCCATTAATCGACACATTAAACTGCGCTAGAGGGACAGATATCATTCGAACATCGCGCTTTTTTGTACGGCGTATTGTGCATATTGTGCATACATTGTGCGTCACCACACAGCAAGGCAAGCAAAGCCAAGCTCTATACATTCTAGAGAAACATCCTACAGATCCTACAGATCCCGGAAATTGTTGAAGTTGCTGATCCTGATCTTTTCAAACAGTAAGATTAAAAAAAAAAAAAAATGGTTGGAACAAGAGGGAAAACAAAGAAAGCCAGAGAGGCCAACGAGGCACTCGGTAATCCAGTGAAACCCCAAAGACCAGAGCAGGAACCCAACAGCTTACAAGATCTGGGGTCAGACCAAGACCTGGACCCTAGAGCCACTAAGTCATCCCGAGGGGAATTTATAAACCAAGGAGTGGTCGCAGCAGCAGAGGAAGCCCATAATGGGATTCCCAACGATGAAAGCAAACCAGGAGAAGAACCGGGTGGGACACCCGAAGCGGCACCAGGGTCTATGCTGTCTATGCTGCTAGTCCATACTGACTCTGACGACATGGGGCATGTATCACTGAATGCAGGTGAAATGGCGGGGGGCCCTGCAAGTCCTCCGCATAGGAGACAACAGTATATACCAACGCACCTGGGCCCAGGTGGGACCAGGGGAGCAAGGGAAATTAAATCAAAGATAAATACTATTACCAACTATTACAATCATATAAATCTAAATACTGATTGGCTGCAGATGCAAAGCTCTAAAGCTAGCGACCTCCCATCACAGCCATCAGGGGAAAAAGGTGACAATAATGTGGAGGGCGAGCTGGAGCTCTTAGAGACCGGGCATCAGGATTCCTGTCCATCCCAGCAGCGATCTGCCTGACCATCACGACTACCCTGTGGAACGAACGACTCCTTTGTGGGTAGTGAAGTGGGGTCAATTAGTTCCCCAGAATGGGGCAGTTTCTCGGAAGAACAAAGACAAAGAAAAAGAAAAAGAAAAAGTAATGAATCACCTCATTCGGAAGCCCTAATGGGACCACTACATTCTGGGAGCTCTCCACTGATATTCCCTTTACCTCATCTAAAAGTAGAACCTACAATCCTTCAAAATGTAAAGGGGCCTGAAACAGAACAATCATCACAGAAATACTCACACAAGCTCTCTACGCCACAGCTTCACCATGGAAGCCAAATGGAAAAAACGAACCTAACGTTGAGCAGATTTGATCATAGTTCTTGTAGTCTGGAGTTCTCCTCGCCTGACAACTCCGTAATTGGTAGTATAGAGCCCCAATTAAACAGTATAACATCGGAAGACTTAAACCTCTTGGAAGGTAGTATAATGTTAGGTCATAGAGGAGAAGACGATAAGAACCTAGAAGGCCAGACAAATAATGAGCAAAGTGAGCAAACCTGGGGAAATAGAGACGATCCCCCATTAGATCAACCAATTCTAAGCATCATGAAAGTTATATGCACAACATTGGACTCAATTGCAACAACGATCATGGTCCAGTCTCAAAAATTTGATGATCAACTTGTGCTAACTAAACAATTTACTAACTCATTACAGACCATAGACCATAGGATGGCCTTAGTAGAGGGTGTAATAAGGGAAAATCTGTTACATCAGGCAGTGGCTGAAAAAATGGACAAGATGGACAGGCAAGCTTGTGGCCCACTGCTGGAAAAATTACTGGAAGTTCCGAAAGTAATTAAAGACATAATCGAAGATTGCAAATCTAGTCTCAAAAACACACAGGCGTGCAATCACGAGTCAGCAAAAACAGAATCGAGATTAACTGAAAGACCAATAGATAGCGAAGATAAAGAAGGGCCCTCTGGCACGGGACGAGACGAGCGCCCAGACGCAAAAACCCACATAGACAAGACGGAGAGAATCAACAAAAGTCCTGTATCAGCAATCGAAATCTCAAATATAGTTAAAAAAAAGACTCTGAGTAAAGGGCATCAACAAACAGGTAGATGGAAATACACATGGAAAAAACCTAGAGGAAACAACAAAGTACCAGCAAAAAAGGCTCTAAATATGCCGAAACAGGCAAGCCCAACAGGGCAGACCAGGAACACAGGCGATGAGTCTACTCAACAGCAGCCTAAAGATCAGTGCATCAAGCCAGAGAGTCTTGAGAAACCAACTGACAAAGATATTAGTTTTATAAATAAAAATCCTGGATTATTGTGCGACAAAAGCTGCACCCACCATTCTCATATAAACCGAATTCCCATTGGCCCTAGGGGCTACCAAGTATCTGGGCACGACTTAGACAAAGGAAAGAGGCCAGAAAAAGACTCAGGTACAAATCACGGGATCAATGAGGCAAACGATCCCCTAGCCAATGGACAATACAAATGGAGCCCAGAGACAACAAAATCAAGTACCGGCATTGATAAGCACCTCCCAGCCATAAAAATAGAACACTCAATTCAGGCGCATTATCCAAATACAGTAGGAGTCCATAATGGAAAACGTCAGCACCCTCTGAACTTTATTACCGAGGGGGTAGAACAAGAAAACAGCAAAAGTGAAAACGGAAGGGCAGAGAGCCCAGAATGCACAAGAAGCGAACAAAGCACAAGAAAAACCATGTGCGTGGATAATACAATAGCCCCGGTTCCCGCACCTCGGTCAAAAGTAAAACACTGCTCTCAGGCAAGTTCGGGAAACCACAACTTTAGTAGCCAGCCAGGGTGGGTTACTGATCCACCTGCCCCACCGTGTCCGGTGCTTGACTTGGAAACTAAAGGAAAAAAGGATAATTGGCCTCCAAAAAGACAACCTCATGAGGAACATAGGAACAAGGAGTTGCAATTCGGGAGGGAAAAATGCCAGGTAGAACGAACATTGACTAGTCGGGCAGCTACTATTTACAATAAAGCAAAGGAAGATAATCAATCTCAAGGAAGATGGTCACAGGGAGGTAACGGGCATACCGAGATTCGCACTGAAATAATTAAAGAGCCTGATGCCACAATAAAGTTTATTCCCGAGTACTCCTCAAGAGGAAGTCATGACATTCTAAATAGGACTAACATCCTACATTTGGTCAATTCTCTGCCAGCTCTGCAGAACGTAACAACTAAAGACCTCCTCTCAGTAAGATTTATGCAAAGGAAAGAATCGGAGAACGGGGAATCAACAGAAACAGTCTGGGCTTCACCCTGGATAGTAGAACAGATTTTAAAATGTTCTAACATGATGAAGACATGGGGAATATCTACTGCTATTCCACAAAAGGAACCGTATCCAACAATATTTCTTGAAAAAGCTCCAAAGCAAAATGTTTCGGGCAGGCAAGAGGTAGAAGGCAATTCTGGTTCGATACTACAGGGAGCAATTAGTTCCAAACAACAACTCCCTGAACGAATAAACCTGAGCAATATGAGGTTCTGCCTGCTTGTTAACTCCCCTAGAAACAGCAGGGGCAATCCCCCACAGTTGCAGAATGATGAAGACCAACCATCTAGAAATTTGTAGCAACAAATGGGCAGCTCAAACATAAAAAATAGAACTAGTCCTACATTAAAAATCTTAAGATGGAATATTGCAGGCCTAAAAAGCAAAATGGAAGATGATGATTGGGTTGAATTTATTAAACAGCAAGATATCAGCTGCTTCCAAGAAACTTGGTCTACCAACGCCATTGACCTAGACGGGTTTTCCACTTTTTACATACCTGCTATCAAACAAAAAAAAGGAAGACCATCGGGAGGTCTGATCATTTGGATCAGAACTTCGCTATTGGGAAATTCTGCTGTAACCCATGCTATACTAAGCAAGGAAATCCAGACGCTTGCAGTAAAACATGAGGAGTGGTCACTTGAAATAGTAAACGTGTACTTCCCTCCCATTAGCCGGGCCCAAGTCACGCCTGGTGTGCGGCTCCTCGAAGAACATATTTTAAATAAAAGATCTAAGGGTTGGAGGAACCCAACACTAGGTTACGCGAAAACCGTCCCCCTCAGTTTTGTAAAACCCTTCTACTAATATGTGGTGATTTTAACACTAAACCCCATTCTATCCTTTGGGATGAACAAGTAGTAGAGGAAGATCACGCTTGGAATATACCAACGCCCCTCATCCAACGTTGTCAAGATTCTAAAAAAGGGGAACTAATCTTTGAAGTACTAATAGAAGGCGGAATTCGCACAGTAAACGGAAGAACCAACTAGGATAGAACTTCTAAATCTACCTTTCGAACTGGAAAAAGACACAGTATAATTGACTATATGGCAATAAACATCGAAGCCTGGCATTATGTTATCGATATGGAAATAAGGGACAGGATCGAGAGTGACCACGACCCATTGCTAATGGAGATAATCCATCCGGACGCAAGCCTGGGGAAGGTTGAGTTTCCATTTAACGGAAATTGCTTAGCAATAACCATGAGACCAAATAGGAAAAACATACTAAGGTCAAACGTAGATGAACCCTATTTGAGCGTACCTATTCAAACCTGGTTTCTATCACTTAGTACGTTTTTAAACCTACCAGTTAATGAAGCTTTACCCCTCCTGGATAATTTTAACAACTTGCTATTACAAACAACAAAGGAAAGAATTAAGCATCCCCAAACTAACCCTAATACGATGGAGGGCTGGTTCGATGAAGAGTGTTTGAAACTAAAAAATACCTTATCGCAAGCACTAAAGAATCGGCATTTGAATAACCATAATGAGCAATACTTTTATGAATGCAGGCAACAGTACAAAAAATTACTAAGATATAAAAGGAAGACATTTCCACATAAGCTCTGGAAATCCCTCCTGCAGGCAATATCGGCAGGAAACTGCAAAAAGTTTTGGGAGATAGTCAGATGGGGATGCGAAGGCCCTTCAAAAAACCTAGAACTGAATATCAACCCACAACTCTGGGTAGAGCATTTTACCGCCTTGTATCAGGAAGAGGTCAAGACGACATCCCGGAGTACAAATAACTCAACCAGCCTCATCCAAGGACTGGAAGGTAGTAATCAAAGATCAAACAAGGTAGTTCCACTTCAAACGACCTATGTAGCATCATCAAAAAGGTTTGTTAGATCGACAAATGGAACCCAGAATGAATTAGTCCCAAACGAACTCCCCGGCACAAATGCCATGCAAGTAACCCATGCCATCCCTTGCGCAATGGAGCTGATACCGGAATTCAGCGAGAAAGAGATTAAACAAGTTATTCTCCTTCAAAAGCCGTACAAGGCTGCAGGCCAAGACGGTATCCCTTCAGACGTCTATCGTAATCAGTTAACGCTATGGCTGCCTGCTCTAACACGTATATTCAACAGTATTTGGCACCACGAGGTAATTCCTACCTCTTGGAAGAAATCAATAATTGTCCCAATTCACAAAAAAGGACCTCGGGACATGGTGTGCAATTATAGGCCTATCTCACTGCTTGACAGTGTTGGAAAAATCTTCGCCAAATTGATCCAGCTGCGTTTAGATCAATGGCTGGAGGATGGAGATTTAATATCGACACACCAAGCTGGTTTTAGGAGAGGCCAAAGTACAATAGACCAACTTTTTAAGCTAAATATGATCTGCGCGAAATACGCCACCCTAAAAGATTGTGCATTATATCTGGTCTTTGTGGATCTCCAAACAGCTTTTGACAGCGTCAATCGCCAAACATTATGGCAGTTACTGTCGGAAATGGGCATACAGGGAAAAATTCTAAGGCTGCTAATTCTACTGCATACAGGGAATACTGCCAGGGTTAGATATTCTATGAGAAATGATTATACAGCAGAAATTCCAATCCAGCGTGGTGTAAAACAAGGATGTGTTTTGGCCCCAACCTTGTTTAACTGTTATATAAATAAAGTAAGCCAAGATCTGAGGAAACTAAATCTGGATGTGCCAAAACTAGCCAACGAAAGTATACCTATCCTGCTTTTTGCTGACGACGCTGTACTACTGGCAAGAACAGAGATAGCAATGCATCGTCTACTTAGGGGTTTCGAATCATTTTGCACTTCAAGGAGCATGGTAATTAATGAGGGGAAAACAAAGTTTATGATTCTTAACCCAAAACAAACGATGCATTCGACTTTTAGGGTAAACAACAAGCCCTTGGCCCGAGTGACTACCTATGACAACCTGGGTTGCAGACTGGATGAAAAACAGACATGGAAATCACAAATCTACAAAAGTAACATCTCCTTGGCCCAGCACGCTGGAGCGGTACTTAGATTTGCTAAAGCCACAGGCAATCACTCTGTGAGTTCTGCACTGCTTGCTTATAAAACCAAAGCAAGGACTGCAGCACTTTACAGCGCAGAGATCTGGGGATTTAGAAAGACCCCATTAATACAAGTAACCGAGAATAATTTTCTACGCCGATTACTTTGCTTAGGCACTGCCGCACCAATGATTGCGTTGAGAACTGATCTACAAATGAGAAAGGTCGAGGATTACATTGCACTGGCCCCAATAAGATATTGGATCCGTATCTGGGCAAAAGAGGAACTCAAACCATACAGAGATACACTCATGGACATCATGAAGCTACAAAATCATCGAAAATTGCCTTGGTTTAAACACATCTCAACTACCCTGGCTGCTATTGGCCAAGAAGACCTCTGGCTTCATCCAGGGAAAATCAGAAGGCCCAGTTTATCTGTCATTAAAAAGGCATACTGGGACCAAAAGACCCAGAGTATGTGTGAGATACTTAGCCCTTTACTCAAGCGGTACATTTTGTTCAATCAAGAGCTTAAACCAGCAATTTTCATTGACTGCATTTATCCGGAAGAAAAAAGGGCTCTCTATTTTAAATTTCGTATGGGTACATTACCAGTGATGGCGGTGACTAACAGATGGCAAGCCGTCTCACAGCGCGGTTCAGACTGCTGTCCTTGCCTTCATGGTGGTCAAGAAACATTATCCCACTTCCTTTTATTATGTCATTTTACGCTTAAACTCCGCAAATTGTACTTACGTCCGCTTTTTAGATCATACGGAATCAGGAAATGTAATGAGGCGGAAGTGCTTTGTATGCGATCAGATGAGAAACATATTGTGGCGAAGGTTTCAACTTATATATTGGAAGCATGGAAGCTACTTTCATTAATGTACTCACAGTTGGCCTAAGTATAATTACTTATGTTATCCTAGCTATCATTTATATGGGAAACCGTTGAAGGTTGCTGATTAAACCGGGCTAGGTCCTGGGTTATTATTATATTGCTGGCAGGTATAGCAAGAACCCAAATGATTAGTGCAAGAATAGGATATTTAAATTTTAGATCTATAATGCTTTTAGAATAAGTAAAGAGTCTTATGCCAATTATGGCTAATTATCAAGTTTTATGATATTGCAGGGTATATTGGATTCACCTAGGGCCATGTAAAATCAAAAACTCAAGTATAG
Organism: Pleurodeles waltl; assembly: GCF_031143425.1. Classification (NCBI taxonomy): domain Eukaryota; kingdom Metazoa; phylum Chordata; class Amphibia; order Caudata; family Salamandridae; genus Pleurodeles; species Pleurodeles waltl. Next base: position 680,756,626 of record NC_090449.1, on the reverse strand, counting down.
TCTTTCTTTTATTACAATGTTTTATTTAATGTAATTTTATTGCGTGTGATGGATTGATACTTATTGTGTACTATTGTTATGGCCGGATAGGCTGACAACAATTAAATAAATGGTAAAATGGCAATGTCCCCTGTCAGTATGTTGAATCAAATTGAAGTATGAATGCATTTGCCAATGAAATCCAATAATAAGACTTTTATTGCAGGGATGGCATCCCACGCACAACATGGTGTGGAGTAAACAGAAATGTCTAACTAGTTGATTATCATGTCAGATGGCACTTGTTACATTGTAAATGTCTACAGACCCAACACCCCCATAGAGAATAAGTCAGACAGACAGTATGCAGTACAGACAACAACATCAGCTAACAGTACCTCTTAGTCACTGGAAGTGTAGTTGGATCCTGGAGTGTACATCTTCCCCCTCTTCATCATCACCATCACTCTCATCCCCTCTCAGAGGAAGCTGGTATGGATATATAGCACCCTCCTCCTCCAAGAGGGGACTAGTTTTCCTCACAGCCACGTTATGCAGCATGCCGCAGACCACTACTTTTCTACATACCTACTTAGGGCCATAGTACAGGGAACCCCCAGAGACATGGAGGCAATGGGATTTAGCCTTCAGGAGGCTTATAGTGCGCTCAATCACCTTCCTAGTACGTCCATGGGCCTCATTGTAATTCCTCTCAGCATCAGTTCTAGGATTCCTCACTGGTGTCAGTAGCAAATGCATGTTGGGGTAGCCAGAATCTCCTGCAAAAGTTGAAAAAACATGCCTGTAACTAATTACCCTCTTTTCAGACAGCCTGGCTGTCAGCAATGTACAGTAAAATTGTTAGCCAGACTCACCTATGATCCATCCTCTGTCCCCTTGTAGTTGTTTCCATCATGTCTGGCTCACTGCTGTTCCTCAGCACAAATGAATCATGACTGATCCAGGGAACATGGCATTCACATGTGAGATGTACTGGTCTGCAGTACACACCAATTGAATGTTCATAGAGTGAAAGTTCTTCCTTATTTCTGTACACCTGTTCACTTACTCTTCAGGGGATGAGAGCTATGTGGGTGCCATCGATGGCACCTATCACATGGGGAATGTTGGCAGAGGCATAAAAGTCTGACTTGTTGGCAGGTAGTTCAGCACTTTGGGGAAACCTCACATATGACTGCAGGTGTTGTACAAATGTATCCAGGAATCTGGACATGATGAGGAAAAACATTAGCTGTGAAAAGCCTGCACCCATGCCCACAGTCACCTGAAACAAGCCCGTGGCCAGGAAATGGAGTACAAAGAGCACTTGCACTTCAGTAGGAATGGCATGCACAACGTTTATAAATAGTAGCACGAGTGAGTCTGTAATTGATAATGATGTGACGTTCTACCATGGTCTCCAAATCAACAAGTGGTCAGTACGCAGATGGGGCCCTCCCTCACCACATGGGTCTGTACCTAGGAGGAGTGGAGAACACATGTGAGGTACACAATTTAATTTGCACAACATGTTGTGTATATAACACTGCTGTCATACAAGTAGGTGACACATAAGCATTGTAGTATGTTAAACTGTAGTGACATGTCCTAACTGATACATCTGGACTGTTGTGGTGAGTAAATTGTCTATTGGGCATGCATTTGAGGGCTGCGGTCCATAGGGCCAGCATGTGGCCAATGACCAAATAATAACTGCGTAGTAGTTTGCAAAATGTCAGCACCCTGTCATTCAGATATGTAGCAGCGGAAGTGACCTCCTACTGCTAGCGGTTGTCGTAATGGCGTAAGGTGGTATTCACCACCGTGCACCCATTCATTGGTTAACATGGTTGTCAATGGGGAATATGGGCCTATCATGATCGCCGCCGGCGGTGACGGTGCACACCGCCGCGGAGAGTACGCTATTTCGTCACCCCAGCTTCACTTGACTCCCAGATTACGTGCATATAAATACTCCATTGAGTGTGCTGCTGTGTCCTGACTCTGGTCCTGGAAATGGAACGAGTCACAGGGGAAAGGGCCCCGCCCTTCACCACGGAGGAGCTGGACAAGCTGGTGGATGGGGTCCTACCCCTGTATGCCAAGCTATATGGTCGACCAGAGGTGCAGGTGAGTAGGCGGATTGGCGTGCATGGATGTGTGTGATGGTGGTGGATGCCTGTAAACATGTGTTCACGATTTGTAACTGCACAGCCGTTTAATGCATGACAATCTGCATGAGTGAGGTGCTATAATACCGTTTTAAGTGTCTGTCCCATAGGGGATGTATGGCCAGCGGTATCACATGCGCTTATTCTGACCTCAGTGTTTCTTTCCTGTGTTTCTACTACAGGTCAGCACCCATCAGAAGAGGAGGGGACTCTGGCATGCCATCACCAGGGAGGTGTGGACCCTGTGAGTCTACAACCAGTGAAGCACCCACTGCAGGAAGCAGTGGGAGGACCTGTGGCGCTGGGCGAGGAAGTCCTGCGAGGCCCAGCTTGGGAAGTCCTCCCAACGAGGAAGGGGTGCCCGTCAGGCCCTGACCCCCCAAATGCACTGCATTCTGGCGGAGGCATATCCAGACTTGGATGGGCACTTGAAGGCTGCACAGCAGACACAAGGGGGTGAGTACCAAGACCATTGTATGCCTCCTTGATGGATGTCTGAGGGTGCTGTAGTATGTATGCTGTCTAGTGGCAGGGACTCTGACTGAAGTCATTAAGCATTATGGCCCCCATTGTTGTAATTTAGCAGTGATTAGATTAAGCATTAGCAGAAGACATCTTGTATTTCGTAACTATTGTGAACATTTTGCGGAATCCATTTTGTATTCATGGCAGCCATTTTCTCTGCTACATGCTGCCATGTGCTCACCATGTGCTCTGTCCTACCTTTCTGTTAACTGCTCTTGAAATCTGCCTAGTGACAAGTTATATTTAGCATCTCTTACTTTCGCACATGCTCAGTAAGGTCTGCAGCTGTTAGTCCTTGGAAACTGTTAGCTCCTCCTACCTGTCGACTGTGCATTTTCCACATGACCTTACATGTATACAAGTCTTGTTTCCATAATTGTACCATCTCCTTTTAGCCCCTGCGTGGGTATAAAAGGACCATGCTCTCTCAGTTCAGTGTGCTACTTCAGACATTACCCTAGGGTGCTGTTTGAACTGTAGTACCACCTCATGAGGTTAATAAACTTTTGTCTTTTATTCCAGTTTCTGTGCCAACTTCTTCCTACATGGTCTGAGGACTTTGTGCAGAGAAAGGTGAACCCCTTGCACTAGTAGGCCTTGCTGAGGCTTACTTCAACAAATTGGCGCCCGAACAGGGACTCATCGGTGACTCGGATGCCCAACGGATTGGTCGCGACGAAGGATTGGGATCTCGCTGCGGACGATCAATGCCTGAGGAGACCCGAGTCTTGGCAACCACAGCGTTTTTCCCTTCCTTCTGACTTGACCATCCAGGTGGCGCCGGTCCTCGACTGAGATCCTTTTTGTTCATTCGTCATGCAGTGACCATTTGGTCGATTTTAGAACTTGGCAGTTGGAACCTGGACACCCTGTGATTGGTAAGAGCCGTTTTACGGCACTTGCTGTGGGTTTTGATGCCTGTGTTTGGTAATGTAGTTTAGCACTACTTACTGTGGCTCTTGTGATTTGGGTGACTAGTCAATTTGTATTCTTTGGATTTGATATATAAATTGCAATTTATATAGGCAGGTAATGAGGAGAATTTTCTCCAATTTAATTTTGATTTGAACGGCACCTTAAGTGCTACTTTGATTATAATATTGCATATTCTGCACTATTTTTGGCATGCCTGTTTTTACCGCACTTCGTAGGATGTGTTGCTTTTGTAAAGGTACCAATTTGAGACTGGAAGAATCGCAACCGGCACCACCAGAGGGGACGCCAAATAGAGATATGTATGTTAAACATGGTCTTTCTTCTATAATGTACAGCACATTATGGAATAAATACACCCGCGCGGATCCTGAGTTACGTTGGCCTATGCATGGGTCATTTGATTTACGAAAGATTGAGTATGTGGAACAATGAATGTGTAAGCGAAAGTCTAGGCAAGATATGTTTGACTGTGTACGAATGTGGGAGAAAGAAGCGCGTGGACGAGTGAAACGTGAGCAAGCCTTGCTTGAGAAAGAGCAGCGGAAGAATGTATATGTGAAAGCATTGGAAATAAGAAAGAAAGAAATAAATGACTTAAAGGAGCTAGAAGAGAAAGAACATAAGCTACAGGTAACTGGCCAATACACTGTTAGGCAATCTCTCTATCCTATCCTTAATAAATCACATGATGATTTATTGTTACTAGATCGCCCTCCACCTCCGTATGTCGTCCCGTCTGCCCCTCATGAGTTACCTAAAGTCTCCAGTTCGGAGCAACAGAAGATGCGGGACAGTCGCTCTATGCTGCCTGCTGACCGTGCGTCTGAGCTTAGATCGATTGATCGTAAAACAATTTGTAGCGTTGTTTCTGCTTCTGAACTTTTAGACAACATGAAAGGGTGGACGGAAAAGGAGCAGCTATATTTTACTGAGGCATTTGGCTCAGAAGTTATTGAACTATATCGGAAATATTCTGATGAGTTAGAGCCCGATGATGTAGCAGCTGATCATAAGCAAATGCATGATGGTCTTTTTGTTTTCTCCCAGGTGGCTGATGCAATCAGGCTTTTAATGAAATTACGTATTGTGGCAGTCCGTTTGCAAGAAGAGAAAAGGGCTGCGGATGCAGTTGCACGAGCATCTCAGACCGAAGGGGCGCAAGCTTCCATCTTTGAAACAGATAAGACTATGATAGTTCACGCGAAACCAATGCAGGAGGCCGCGCCTTTGTATGTTCCTCCTAAAGGATTGGGTACAAGTGATGATAAAACTTCTGTTGATGCTAAGGGTTATTTTATTTATAATTGGGTGTATACTCCTTGGAATAGGGCAGATGTAATGGCACTTAAAACAGCATTACCTGACCTGCGGAAAAATCCAGCCGCCTTTTATGAGGAAGTTGAGGTAGCAATTAGTTCTTGTACTATGACTTTGGACACCTTGATTCTTTTGTTTTACCTGAAGGTGTGGCTCTCATACAATATGTTGATGATATTTTGTTGGCAGCTGATACCCCGGAGCAATGTGAAAAGTGCACTTTGTCCTTACTTTCTTTTCTTGCTTCACACCATCATAAAGTGTCACGAAAGAAATTGCAATATTGTAGACCAAAGGTAACCTATTTAGGTCACCTTTTGTCTAGGGAGGGCCGTGCACTTACATCAGATCGTATTCAAGCAATTTTAGACACACCAGTACCCTCTACTCAGAAAGATGTTCGTGCATTCCTTGGTCTTACTTCTTTTTGTAGGCAATGGATATTAGGGTTTTCACACATTGCCAAACCTTTGCTAGCACTTTTTACTAAAGATACTCCAATGCCCCTCCCATGGACAGATGAATGTGAGACTGCTTTCCGGCAGCTGCGACAAGCCCTTTGTTCTGCACCAGTGTTAGGTACTCCAGATTACATGAAGCCTTTTCCCCTTTACGTACACGAGAAAGATGGATGTGCATTGTCAGTTTTAGTGCAGACACATGGCAATAAGCAGCGTCCCTGTGCATATTTATCAGCAGTACTTGATCCTGTCGCTCGAGCGTTGCCTGGGTGTTTTCGTTCAGTTGCCGCAACAGCTGTCTCAATACATCAGAGTGAAGGGATAGTTTTGTCACATAAACTGTTGGTGCTAGTACCCCATGCGGTTGATGCTCTTTTAAATCAAACAAAGACACAACATTTAACTAGCGTCCGTATGACAGGTTATGAGTTGACACTGTTGGCTCCTCACATTACACTAAAGAGATGTACAACACTAAATCCAGCTACTTTGTTGCCATATCCGGTGACTCAGCCTCAGTCAAAAGAAACACATGATTGTATATTCCTTACCGAAGAACAGACAAAGGGTCGTGTTGATTTACAAGATATGCCCCTTTTAGATGTAGACGGGGAACTGTGGGTTGATGGGTCTTGTTTCAAGTTGCCAGATGGTACGACCTCAGCTGCATATGCAATCACCACAATACACACGGTAGTGGAGACAGCTCGTATACCACAGAAGTCAGCTCAAGCAGCTGACCTAATAGCTTTGACACTAGCATGTGAGCTTACTAATGATTTAAGTGTGAACATTTACACAGACAGCCGCTATGCTTTTGGAGTGGCTCATGATTTTGGTTTGCTTTGGAAGGAGAGAGGTTTTCTCACATCCCACGGGATGCAGATAATGCACGGAGAATTAGTGCATAACCTCTTGACTGCATTGACATATCCAAATAAACTAGCTATTGTGAAATGTAGTGCACATAAGAAAGTGACCAATAAGATGGGGCAAGGTAATGCTCTTGCAGACCGTGTAGCACGTGAGACTGTGATGCAGCGAAGTACTACTTCTATGTATGTAGTGAAGTCACAAGCTGAACGTTGGCATAATGCTAGACAAGACGTATTAGATATACAGAAATCTGCTTCTGTGAAAGAACGTGAGCAATGGTCTAAAGATGGAGAATTGGATGATGAGGGCTGTTGGCGGAATAAGCAGATGGATAAATGGAAATTGCCTATAGCTTTTGTACAACCTATGGTTCAGATGGCACATGGGCTGGCACATGTTGGAGCTTCAACAATAACGAAGTTGCTTACACAAGTTTGGGATCATCCAGAAATTTCCAGTACAGCTAAGAGAGTAGTACAGTCTTGTTTGATCTGCTTACAATACAATCCTGGAAAAGGGACACGTACTCCTGCAGGAGGGTTTGCTATACCAACTGCACCTTTTGAAGTTCTACAAATGGATTATATTCAGCTTGAACGCTGCAACAATTTAAAGTATGTCTTGGTGGTGGTTTGTGCCTTCAGTAAATGGATAGAGGCGTACCCCACAAAGGATAATACTGCCATTGCCACAGCAAAGGTGCTTTTGAAATAATTTTTCCCTAGGTTTGGTGTTTGCAGACTTTTATGGAGTGATAACGGACCTCATTTTGTTGGGGAAGTTATTAAGTATGTCCTGAAAGGATTAGGGATCAAACAGAAGTTCCATGCGGTTTTCCACCCACAATCAGCAGGGTTGGTGGAAAAGTATAATGCTACATTGAAGCTGAAATTAGCGAAGATACAGGCTTCCACATCCTTAACTTGGCCGGATGCATTACCATTGGCATTATTGTCTATTAGGTCAGTGCCACACTCCCGACTTGGCCTTAGCCCCTATGAGGTAGTGTTTGGGAGACCAATGAATATTTGGGGAGTTCCTAAACCAAAATCTGTATATGATGTACCTTGTGTCCTGATGAATGATTATTTGGCACAGTTAACCGAAAATTTGGTTTCTATTCATCAACAGGTTCGAGAAGCACTTCCTGACAGATCTACAGGTGAAGGCCATGAACTCCAACCTGGTAATCAGGTGATGATTAAGTCTTTTGAAAGATCAAGCAGCTTGGAACCAAGGTGGCGAGGCCCAGAACAGGTGCTCCTTGCGACAAGGACAGCAGTTCGAGTAACGAACCGAAAGAATTGGGTCCATAGTACTCACTGCAAGAGAGTGCTACCTACCTTGGTGGAACCTGCTTTGCTGACCGATCATCGAGAGATTTTGACTACAGAGAAAGGCCGTGCTATATCACCTGACGAATCTGCAGAGGTCTTCCCGGACCATACGACTTCTGGAGTGTCGCGCTATAATTTGAGACCAAGGAAAGAATCTGAAAATTGTTTTGAAAAGACTGGTTGAGCTACCGCCATGGGTTAGTGAAACGGAGAGCCAATGTGGCAAGGGGGGTGGATCAGCCGTGCATTAGAGTAGTGACACCCGTCTTGGCCCGTGGTGAAGAAATCAGCGGCTGCCCAGGGATAAGAGCTCCAACGATTGTTTTTAATTCATTTCTGAAAGGGTCGATTATCACTGTTGCTAAAATGAATAACAAATTGATCATTAGTATTATGGGGTTTGTTGTTGTTTTGGTGGTTACAGCAACAATCACCTGGTTTATTGAAAAGAAGTCTCCTGCTCGTGAGTTCTTTGTTGCCACTACTCCAGTACCAGAGGATCACTATTACTTTACGCTTCCCTATCAGGAGCAGAAGCACCGTCAATCGTACTTCAATAATACTTTCATTCAGATGTTGCATCATACTCATAATGCTACAAATACTACTAACTGTTGGGTATGTGGAATGATACCTGCGCATCAAAAGAAAGGAGGAACACCTTTCATTCCTCTTCCTTTTTCACACAATGGTTCTTGTCAAGCCTGGTACATGCTTTTGTTTGCATCTAGAAAACGTACGGAGGGCGGACTTCTTTTTCGCCTTAATAAAGTATGCTACCAAGACAAAGATGGGTATCCCCAAGCTAAAGGAACTAAATGGGAATCGGAAGAGTATCAACCGGACAATGTTTCAATACCATATGTCTTCACAAATATACGAGACTCTGACAAGAAAGAACAATTTGTGATTTCTGTTACAAAAACTAAAGCAGATTTATGTATACGAAGCATTGGACGAATTCCAGTAGGGATAAGCGATTGTACCTTGATTTGAACTATTGAGAGTGTAAATAATAGTAGTTTTACAGCTTCACATAATACATATTTTGTTTGTGGTAACTATGGATATTACCAACTACCTGTTGGAAGGTCCTGTGTGTAATAATTGCAATATTTTTTACATGCTGTATCTGTATTCAGTGTGGTCCAATGTTCTGCTCCATGTGTATTACTGCTTGTATGCCTACCAAAAGAAATATTACAGAAATGAAGGCACAACATATGTTAGATAAGGAAATAGCTGAAATGATGAGCATAAATATACAAGATGAATATTTAGATTATCCCAGAAAGACGAATGTCATCAGCTAATGCTGAAAGGGTCGTCTGTTGTAATTTAGCAGTGATTAGATTAAGCATTAGCAGAAGACATCTTGTATTTAGTAACTATTGTGAACATTTTGCGGAATCCATTTTGTATTCATGGCAGCCATTTTCTCTGCTACATGCTGCCATGTGCTCACCATGTGCTCTCTGTCCTACCTTTCTGTTAACTGCTCTTGAAATCTGCCTAGTGACAAGTTATATTTAGCATCTCTTACTTTCGTACATGCTCAGTAAGGTCTGCAGCTGTTAGTCCTTGGAAACTGTTAGCTCCTCCTACCTGTCGACTGTGCATTTTCCACATGACCTTACATGTATACAAGTCTTGTTTCCATAATTGTACCATCTCCTTTTAGCCCCTGCGTGGGTATAAAAGGACCATGCTCTCTCAGTTCAGTGTGCTACTTCAGACATTACCCTAGGGTGCTGTTTGAACTGTAGTACCACCTCATGAGGTTAATAAATTTTTGTCTTTTATTCCAGTTTCTGTGCCAACTTCTTCCTACATGGTCTGAGGACTTTGTGCAGAGAAAGGTGAACCCCTTGCACTAGTAGGCCTTGCTGAGGCTTACTTCAACACCATGGGCAGTTAGATGATTAGGGACAGGTCTGCAGTTCCTCAGGTCCTTCTATAATGTTGGAGATGGATATATACCAGGCTTGTGGCCTCTAATCAGGGGCATAGCCATGAGTATAGCTGTAGGTGCTGCGTGTTGGTATATTTGCTGGGTGGGAGTATGTGTGAACCAGTTATGTACATCCATTCAGCTATTTACAGATTTCTCTCCTGTTTTGTCTCCCCACCCCTGTACTCTTGTGTTGTCTGTGTAAATCAGCATCATCTGGCGAGGGAGCAGTGGCACCGGCGAGTGGGGATGCAGCGGCCCACAGTTCCAAGGAGGCAGAGTCGGGGGATGCCAAGGGGACCAGTGGGTTGCAGAGCGAGGGAAGTACCACGGAGGAGGCAACTACCACTAGAGGTCGTGATTCTGATACCTCCTCCGATGGAAGCTCCCTGGTAGTGGCGGACTCTAGTGGGCCCACCCATTCTTTGTCATCTTCCGCCACCCCCATACCATCACCGCCCTCCCAGTTGCGCCCCTCCCAGTTGCCCGTGCCCGCTCACCCAGAAGGGTGGGCGTCTCCTTCGCCCCAGGCAACTCATCCCCTGCCCCAGTCATGGAGGAGGCTATTGTCCTCCTGAAGACCATCTCTGTAGGACAGACAACCATTGTCAATGCCATCCAGGGGCTAGCATCCCAGATGCAACAGACCAATGCATACCTGGATGGCATTCACGGTGCCGTGCCTGGCCTACAGAGATCTTTTCAGGCTCTGGGCTCCTCTTTGACGGCAGCCAGTGTCCTTGGTCTTTCCGTCCCCCCTCCAACCACCTCTACCCCTTCCAGCACCCCCCACTCCCTTCACCCATCCCAAGCACACGTTCAGACTGCCATGCTCACACCTCAACACACAAGAAGCACACAGAGAAACACAAGCACCACACTTCCCACCACAGGCATACACACAGCAAACATTCAAAGGCACACACAACAACATCCACTTCCCCCACTGTGTCCACCTCTTCCGCCTCCCTGTCTGTCAACTCTACATGCACACTCACAGGCACTGCACCTTCATTCACTGTTTCTGGCCCCATTCTTGCAGTCACCACAACATCAGACATCCAGTCATGCACCCCAGACACCACACCTGCACTCACCACAACGACTCTGAGTACCACTTCCAGCACACTCACGAAACTTGCAGACACCCAGACAACATCCATTTACACTAGCAGCCTGTCTTGTCCCACTGTGTCCACTCCCCCTGCTCCCAAGATACTCAAACGTTTCCAGACACCCACCCAACACACATCCACTACACCTCAGCATACTGTACAGTCACCTGCATCCATGTCACACACACCTACATCTGTTACGACCACTCCCTCTACCTCCACTCCCACACCTTCCTCCGGGTCCACCCCGACTGCCCCTAAGAAACTTTTCCTATCCTGTGTAGACCTTTTTGAACCCACTGGCCCGCCTCTTCTCGTCCCTAAACGTGCACAACTCCTTGCCCTGTCCACTCCTCCCACGTCCAAGTTCGCCCCTGTCCCTCCTTCCCATTCCCGTGCACCTTCCCCTGCAAGCAAGAGGCCCCCTGCTGGCCCAGGTACATCTGCCACCCCCAGTCCAAGCCTGCTCCCCCACCTTCCAAGGATAAACTCAACCCCCCTCCACCTCCCAAACCTAAGCCCAAGCCCCCCTTCCCAGACGTAAGTCCCACCCCCTGCCCCTATTCCCTGAGGTGCCTGGCTGCCCCATTGATGCCCCTTTATGGTGGAGTACCATGTGCACATGTGGGAGTCAAGTTCAGGCCATTTGGGCTCATCTGTCTTTTAGCTATGGACTGGCCATTGGCCTAATGTGGACAATCTGTTGCTCCTGGAGCTTTATTAAAGTTTGTGTGGCCAGTGTTGATGTTGGCACACTCTGGATCCGTGGTTCCTCGTTTCATTGTGGGGGGTGTTGTGCACATGTGTGTACTTGGGGCAAGTTGTCTTGGGCTTGTGTCGGGTAAGTACCTCTTGCTCAGGTGTGTATGGCTTGTGATGTGTGAGGGGTTGTGGGTGCTTTGCGGGGTGGGTGGAGTGGGTGGGTATGTAACTGTGCCCTTTGTTCCCTCGTTTAGTAGTTTGCAGTACTTACCGTCGTTGTCTTCGTCTGCGGTCTCAGTCGTGGAGGTATATGGCAAGGAGCAGCACTGGCATGATTTGCAACTCTCTTTCCGTGTCTGCTTTGGCGTGTTGTGTGAGCCTCCGGTGAGTGTTTCCTTTGATTTGGTTTGTTTCCTCCTGGCTTTGGTGGCAGTGGTTCCCACCCCGGAACTGAGGGCGGTCTAGTGCTTCATTATTTGTTGTGCGGGTAGGGACTTTCCGTCAGCCTGTGGGCGGCCTCTTCCGTTGTTCTCGACACTCCTCTGCTGGCGGTGGGTGTTTTTCAGGCTGCCTGTTTTTCATGTGCTTCATTATTTGGCGGCCCAGACCTCCTGACTGTTGGCGGTAGTTACCGCCACCGCCTGCGGTGCGGTCTTTCCAGCCGTCTTCATAATGAGGGCCTTTGTCACCTAAGTTAAGCCTTGTTGCTCGTTGCCAAGATACCAATGGTTCAGTAGGGGTTAATTTATTGAGACATAACTGAACCTAGTGGGGTTTAGCGGCCTATTGCTAAGTCTAGGTACTTACCTGCCCTTACCAATAATCCACTTTCCAACATTTTTGGTGCACAGTGGTGAGATCCTGTGCTTGTGTTCAGTATCACACTATAGTTTTAAGTGAAGCAAAATAAAAATCCTTTCAATTATCCTAGTGCAAACATGTTATTTCTAATTTGGACTCATTTGAATTATTGCATTTTTCTAAGTTCTTGATTCCAATTTTGGCAAATGCTTTGTTAACACAAAACTAGGGAACCATAGAGCTTGGTCTGGCTAGCCTACCCACAATGACAGTAGTCCAGCTTAGGGGGTTGTGTACTGACAGGGTGTTGCCTGCAGCCACTAACCTGAGGAAACATTATTTGATTACATACCTGACAACCTGGGCTGGGGCCCAAGAAGCAGGCACAGAGGAAGCTCCAGTGGAGGAAGAAGTACGGAAAGATGCCAGCTCCAACCATTCAGGGGAGGGAGGGCATCTGAACCTTAGTGAGGAGGAGAAAGACCGGTCCTCACTGCACACAGTTACCAGTGCCATACCCAAAGCTAGCTAAGGGAAGGAGGTCCCTTCAGAAGAAGAAGAGAAGTTATCCCTTAGAGAGAGAGAGCTGGAAGTCCAGCTGGCATACATAGCTTTGGAGGCAGAGAAGCTGGCCCTGGAAAAGAAAAAGTGGGCAAGGGAAAAGAAAGGAGATGGTGGCAGTGACAGAGAAGCTGAGATGTCCATGGGTGGAGGGCTTTGTCCCAGATTACCAAAGGAGGTTGTTCCTGCCTATATAGAGGGGGATGATATAGATAAATGGCTAGAGGCCTTTGAGAGAGCCCACCAGATGAGGAGAGTTAAGTCTCAATATTGGGGTTCACTCCTATGGCAGTTGGTCCCTACCTCTGGGAGGGATAGGCTTCTGACCTTAAGTGGGGAGTAAGCAAATGCATACCCCAGTATGAAAAGGTGCTTAACCAAAAAGTTTGGTCCGACCCCGGAGCAGTACAGGATCATGTTTAGGGACACCCAGAAGACAGCGACCCAGTCCTGGGTTAATTTTGTGGGTATCTCAGTTAAGGCACTAGAGGGCTGGATGCAGGGCAACAAGATCAGTACCTTTAAGAGGCTTTACAATTTGACTATGAAGGAGCACCTTCTGACTAATTGTGCCCAAGAGAAGCTCTGCCAGAATCTAGTTGACTCAAAGTTGACCACCCCTAGAGAGCTGGAGAAGGCAGCAGATGACTGGTTAAGAACCAGAGTTAGCCAGACACCCCTAGGGGGTGACCGGAGAAAGGGAAGGAAAGATAACAAAAAATCAAAGGAGTACTCACAAGAGTCCCTAAAACCTTCTCAGGGTGGGGGAGCCATGCCATTTCTAAGGGGAAGCATTATGAACCTCTTAAGGCAGGAAAGTTTCAGGAGCTTGCCAAAGCTGGCAAATGTTTTGAGTTTCACCAGCCTGGACACAAACGAAGGGATGATGTCTGCTTCAAGAAGCTTGCCACTGGTGGGCAGTCCCATGGGATTGCTAGTTTAGGTGTGGGGTGGAAGTTGGCCTCAGGGTACACAGAGTCACCTTAGTGTCTGTGGGTGGGGTGGACATTGCAACTATGGCCACCTCACCTCCCAGCGTGGAGAGGTATAGGCAGAGGCCTAAAGTCAATGCGACGGTGGTGGAGACTCTGCGGGATATAGGAGCCAGTGTGGCTATGGTCACAGAGAAGTTGTTTTTTCCAGAACAGGTCTTACCTGGTGTATTCCAGTAAGTGACTTATGCAGTAGCAGAACCAAACTCCATCCCATGGCCATGGTGAGCCTGGAATGGGGAGGTGTGACTGGCCTTAAAAAAGTAGCAGTAGCTCCTGCCCTCCCAGAAGAATGTCTGCTGTAAAATGATCTGGAAGCATCTGAATGGTCTAGGGTATAAAGAAGGGTCCATGTGCAGATGCTGGACCTCCCTGAATGGGTGTGTGATGTGACCAGGTCATAGGCAGCACAACAGGGAAGTGCTGGACACTTGGACACTGTGACAATGGGCCAAGTCTCTAAGAAGAAGAGAAAGGGCACTGGTTCTGGCTTGCCAGCTCCACCAAGTACAGAGGTTCAGGAGAAATCCAAACCTGAGGGGGAGGATCTGACATCTGATGAAAGAACTCTTCCCCTGCAAGCTCTGCCTGACTTGGAAGAATAGCAAGGGGCCGGTGGGGAAGCCAGACCTACCAAGTACAGATGTTCAGGAGGAATCCAAACCTGAGGGGGAGGATCTGACCTTTGAGGGACAGACCCTTCCCTTGCAAGCTCTGCCTGAATTGGCAGAACTGCAAGGGGCCAGTGGGCCCACCAGAGAGGAATTATAGCAGTGACAAAGAGAGTATCCCACTCTTGAAGGCCTGAGGCAGACTGCCTCCAGGCAAGAACAAGGGGATATCCGTGGGTCGCACAAGGTTTATTGGAGGATGGAGTTCTCTACACAGAGGCAAGGGACCCCAAACCTGGGCAACCATGAGAGTAGTGGTCCCCCAAATGTATAAAGATTTCCTCCTGACATTAAGCCATGACATTCTCTTAGCTGGAAATTTGGGGCAGACCAAGACCTGGAACAGGCTGTTCAACCATTTCGATTGGCCCCACATGTCAGAAAAAGTCAAGGAGTTTTGCAGCTCCTGTGTCACCTGCCAGGCCAGGGGCAAGGCAGGGAGCAAGACAAAGGCTCCCTTGATACCACTGCCAGTGTTTGGGACTCCCTTTGAGAGGGTGGGCATTGGCATTGTTGGCCCCCTCGATCCACCAACTGCCTCAGGCAATAGGTACATGTTGGTGATTGTGGACCATGCCACCAGGTACCCTGAGGCAATACCCCTCAGAACAGTCACTGCTCCTACTGTGGCTACGGCCCTACTTGGTGTGTTCACCAGAGTGGGATTCCCAAAGAAGGTGGTCTTAGAGAGGGGCACAAACATTATATCAGCCTATCTGAAAGCAATGTGAGATGAGTGTGGTGTTACCTATAAGTTCACCACCCCCTATCATCCCAATACCAATCGTCTGGTGGAGAGATTTAACAAGAACCTGAAGGGCATGATCATGGGTTTGTCTGGCAAACTCAGAGGAGATGGGATGTTTTCCTCCCATGCCTGGATTATATAGCTGTATTCAGTTCCACCTGGGAGGATCACCTGGTCCACCTGAAGGGAGTGATTCAGACCCAGCTCCAAGCAGGCCTTATTATTAAGGCAAGCAAGTGCCAGGAAGGGCAGAGTTCAGTAGTGTACCACGGGCACCTTTTTGGTGGAGACCATGTACAGCCTCTCCAGCCCAAGATCCAGACTATCCTGAATTTGGAAGCTCCTAAAACCCAGACTCAGGCCAGGGCCTTGCTTGGCCTGACTGGGTATTACAGGAGGTTTGTACAGAATTATGTGACTATAGTTGCGCCTCTAACAGAACTCCCCAAGAAACAGCCCAAGAAAGTAATTTGGACCCCAGAGTATCAAAAAGTATAAAAAGTTACTAGCGACTGACTATAGCAAAGAGTATATAGAAGAAACAGATGCTTCAGAGAAAGGGATAGCAGCAGTGTTAGCACAAGTCAATGAGGAGGCCCAGGATCAGCCAGTTGCCTTCAGCAGCAGGCAACTACTCCCCATAAAGAAGAGGTGGACTCCCATTGAAATGGATGCCTTTGCTATGTACTGGTCCCTGAAGAAGTTGAGGCCATACCTGTTTGGAACTCACTTCCGTGTTCAAACTGACCACAGACTTCTCGAATGGCTAATGCAAATGAGGGGGTAGAACCCAAAACTGCTAAGGTGGTCCATTTCCCTACAGGGGATGGCCTTCACAGTGGAACATAGACCTAGGAGTGCCCATGCCAAAGCAGATAGCCTTTCCAGATTTTAACACTTAGTTGATGAGGACCACCAGGGTGTAGGTTGGTACCCATCACCTTTCATCTGGGGGGTGGACAATGTAGGAGAGTCCTCCTTTTTGCCCTGGTCACCACCACATGTTTTGGACAGATACTGGTTACCAGTCCCAGGGCCAGTGTTCTGTGTAAAGTGGGTATGCAAATTAGGTTAATTATAATTGGCAGTATCAACCTACCCATAAGTCCCTAGTATATGGTAGGGCATGTAGGTTTAGGGACCCCAGCATAGGTGGTGCACCCATAGGTGCGCTGCTGAGGTGCCCAGTGTAATTTGAAAGGCAGGCCTGCCTTGTTGGCTGCTTTCAAATTCAAGTTATATGCAAATTCGACTTTGGAATTAAAAGTGCTTCTACAGTCTATTGCTACATATAAGGTGTGCCCCTTGGTGTTGGGTGCCATGTAACTATAAGCGAGGGACTTATAAAACTTGTTTTATAAGCCCTAGTGAGATAAAATAGCCAAATCAGTGTTCCCCTCACTGTAGTGAATGGGCTCCGTAGGCTAAAATGGTGAGAATTTATTTTAATTAATAGAGTCCCCAGAGGAGCCAGTTATTTCGAGTTTGGTATCAAATGAATTGTTATAATAAATCCCACAACTTGCCAGTGTTGGATTTAATATAACTAGTTCCGTTAAAGAGTTTTAAAACTCTACCTGAAAGTTGCCAGCTTCAGCTCTGTTGTGCCCTTCTCTTATTGGCCAGCCTCTGGCAGCCTGGCCAGGCTGCCTTGATGAGGTGTGAAGTGGCCTGGGCTGAACACAAAGATTAGATTAGGAGAGGGCAGGAGAGGGGTGTGTTAAGGTTTTTAGCCACACCAGTGGGTGGGCCCAGCCAGACCTAACCTCCAAGCATGAGTTTCAGCAATGTTGGATTTATAAAGAATGTTACTCCCTGGGACTGATTTTTGCCACATTTCCAAGGAAGTAGCCAACCAAGGGGGCAGGGCAGTGGCCTGCCCATGATTGGACAGTCAGCCACCCCCGCTTTTCATTCCAGGAGGAAGGATAAATATGGCAGAGCTGCACCCACACCTCAGATCTTTACAAGGAACAAAATCAGAAGAAAAAGCTCTGCCTTGGTGGGCCCCTGGCTTGCACCTGTACACTGCACTGTACAGGATTGCACCAGCTGCAAACTTGAGCTCCACCACTAAAAGATCTTTGCCTGGCTAATTGGTTCAAGAAGGGACTCGCTGTTTGCTACAGGTGAAAAATAGCTAACCAGAGTCCCCTGCATGAAATCCTGAAGAAACTGGCCAGCTGACCACTGCCCAGTGGTCATTTTGGAGGTTGAGCCAGGTGCATTCTGGGAGTTGGAGTCCTTGTCCTCAAGGAGCAACTTAGAGCTTCTGGAACCTTTGGGTCTCCTCCTAAAGGACTTTCAAAGACCTTCTGGAAGAAAATCCAGAAGTTTGGAGACAATTGGAAAAGTTTTGGCAAAAAGCTCTATAAAGGGACCAATCCGCCATTGAAAGTCAAGCCGGCTTACCTCAACCATGACCTGGCCTGACTTGCAGGTTCGTCCAGCTGAAAAGCTCCGGAGCCCCAGACTCCCAGGATTTCACCGGGGGCTCCTGGAAAGGCAATCTGACAACATTGACTCGAAATCAGAAAGTCGGAAGGAAAAAGCTCCAAATAAGTGTCAAAGTCGGTAGGTAAAAAGTTGCCCGGGACTTCCCATGCAGCATATCCGAGGAAGGCTCCAGGGATGTTGGATCAAGATTGAGCTTTGGCACAGATGAAAATTTTCGTCCGGAAAAATTGTCCAAGTCCAAATGTAGAATTCTTCACCGAGGTCTCCTGTGACGTGTATCCGAAGAGGGCTCCAGGGTGGTCGATTCAGATTGGTGACTTCGTCCCCCTGAAGAAAATGTTCAAGAAAAAGACTAAGTCGGAAGGTAAACTTTTAACAGAGGCTGTAACCGAGCAGGGCTCCATTACGGTCAGCCTTAAACTGTGACTTTGCCCCAGTCGCGGTACGACGAGGTATCCTGAGTGCCGCTTTTAATTACTAAGCACTAAAAAAAAGGAATTATTTAAAAATTCATATCTCCAGTTCCCTTTATCCTATTTTATTCATGTTGGTGTCAAATTAAAGATAAAAATATTTCCTATTTCTATAATTGTTTTTGGATTTTTAAACTGTTTCCTGTGTTTTATTCTATTACTGTTTTGTGACACTTAAATACTTTACAAACTTTGTCCCTCATTATGACATTGGTGGTAAGTGGCGCTTACCCCCATGCTGCCTGCCGCCAACATACCATGACCACGGCGGTATACCGCTATGCGTATTATGACCCACACATAGAAATCTGCCACTGTACAGACGCACACACAAGTACGCCAGCCCAAAGGTCAGTGATAAACTGGCAGTACCAAAACCCACACTGTTACACCAAAACAGAAATACACCCACAGCATTATGACCCACGAATCACAGCGGCGTACATTCAACCACCATAAACCATTGGCGGTACATACCACAGCGCTCAAAATACACACACACTAACAAAACAACACTACATTGGACAATTCAAACTACACACACCTGACACACATACACACACCACACCCACAAACCACTATAAAACACACACCCACAACCCTTTACCACTACAAACAATTAGCAGCAGAGAGAGAGACATGCCAGAAGCACCCACAGAACCAGAACCACAGGACACCATCACCCATACACCGTCCATGCACCTCACAGCACACAGCCCAACACATCACCACACACACACTCACACACACCACTCACACTACTCACACTACACCCATGGCACCACGAAGACACCCCAGGTTCTCAGAGGAGGAGCTAAGTGTCATGGTGGAGGAAATCATCCGGGTAGAGCCACAGCTTTTTGGAGCACAGATGCAGTAGACATCCATTGCTAGGAAGATGGAGCTATGACGGAGAGTCGTGGATAGGGTCAACGCTGTGGCACAGCACCCCAGAACAAGGGATGACATCGGGAAGAGGTGGAACGACCTAAAGGGGAAGGTGTGTTCCATGGTTGCAAAACACCAGATAGCAGTACAGAGGACTGGTGGTGGAACCCCACCCCCTCCCCCTCAACTAACAACATGGGAGAAGCAATCATGCATCCTGAGGGCCTGGCAGGAGTAGCAGGAGGACTGGACTCTGATAAGTCAAATCTTTACTACTTTCACCCCCCACCCTCATGCCATCACATAACCTCACCCCTACCCTCACACCCACCATCTCACATATACCCCACCATCACAACCCACCCATCCCAGTAACCAGCAATACATGCACCACTATTGCATGGACACCACTCACAGCCCTGCATGAACACCCATCACCACAGCATGCAAACTAGTGACAATCACTTAGCCTACCAAATCACAACTCACACAAGCCAAAGCTGCCTTGGTAATAACAACCATAGGGGGAAACATACCCATGCACAAGATGTCACACGCAGTAACAATAACACAGCTTTCACATACCCACAGGACCCCCACACAACGTCACCGGAGAGGAGGTGCCAGCAACATCCAGTCTCCCCAGAAGAGGCCCACAGTGATGACAGCAGCTCTGCACGCCTGGATCTGGATGACCAACCTAGCCCATCAGGGACCTCTGGACACTCGTTGACCCAGGCACAGTCCCATACCACCACAGAGCCTATCCCCTCAGGAAACAACACCACAGCACCCACCCAGCGGGCCCATCCCTCTGTCCCCAGGACACGTCAATCAGCAGTGTGTCCACCATTACAGGGACCGCAGGCAACCCCACAATCACAGGACGATCAGGGACCTGAGGTCAGTGGCAGTGGGCACACGGTTCAGGGGACAAAGGCACAGGACAACTCGGAAGCTGGGAGGACTGCTGTGCGATAGGGGGAGGACAGGCCCAATGAACTGACTCTCCAAGAGGCACTCACCAACATCATGGGAGCATACCACCATTCCCAGGCAAACATGGACCAGATACTGGTCAAGCTGCAGGAGACCCAGCGGCTGCAGGAGGGACAGTACCTGGGTATCAGGGAGGACCTGAAGGACATCCACACCACCTTGGTCACCATTGCAGGGGTGCTGGCAGACATGGCCAACACCATGAGGGAGGCAGTGGCACACCAACGGGCCCCTGACAATAGCGACACTGATGAACAGCCCTCCACCTCCGCTGATGCTAGTGGACAGGAGGCACTGCCACAGGAACAACAGGCCACCAGCACCCCTCCCCCTGCAGAAGGAGAACCACCCTGCAAAAGGTCCCTGCGATCCACGCAGAAGCCAGAGAACATTGCCAAGACCCCCGCCAGGAAATAAGACTCCCCTGAATGTCACCCTTGTGTCCCACTATGTCACCCTGTCCACCTTGAACTGCCATTTTCCCTCTTCCTATGCCCCCTTGTACAATGCACCTGTGATGCCAATAGACTGGACTCTATCCTGGACTTTCCTCCATCAGCAACCCAGCCCATTGCAATACCCCCTCCACTTAGTAGCACATAAATAAACACCCTTGGAACAAATACAAGTATGGAGTCTGTCAATTGAGTGAAATATGTATTTGTTTAACATGCTGTAAACATTGCAATTAAACTGTACAGTTATGTATACATAGGTATAACCTGTAGTGGGCAGCAGTAAGCACCCCAGGAGCCAGAGTGGGGTACAGATATCTGAAAAAAGAGATGCCAAAGGGTACAGTAAGTGGCCCTAGAATTTGGAAACTCAGGCTGCCATGTACAATGGCCAACTCAAAACTGCAATGGAAGGTGAAGTTACAGTGTGTTATCTGTGTGTCACTGGAAGTACTGTTCAATTATAGTTGTTCTGTTGTCCACATCCTCTTCCTCCTCTTCGTCACTGTCCACAGGCTCCACCGCTGCCACATGACCATCTCCAGCCTCATCCTCCTGCAGAGAAGGCACCTGGCATCTCAAGGCCAGGTTGTGCAACATGCAATGATGATCTGGCACACCTTCTTGGGTGAGTAGCACAGGGATCCACCTGTCAGATGGAGGCGCCGGAATCTGGCCTTCAGGAGGCCAAAGGTGTGCTCAATCATCCTCCCTGTTCGCCCATGTGCTTCATTGAAATGTTCCTCTGCCCTTGTCCTGGCATTCCTCACTGGGGTCAGTAGCCATGAGAGGTTGGGGTAACCAGAGTCACCTGTAAAATAGAGGGATACCTGTTAGCCAGACCCTCACCCTTAGGGCCAACCCCACACCCATATACCAACAGACACTGGGTGGAGACCATAGGCTCACCTATTAGCCACACCCTGTGCCTCTGGAGTTGAGACACCACATATGGAATGCTGCTATTCCTCAAGATAAAGGCATCATGCACAGACCCAGGATACTTTGCATTGACATGGGGAAGGTCTGCCAGGCAGACTATCTGCACATTCAGAGACTGAAAGCTCTTTCGATTTCTGAACACCTGTTAATTTCTCCGGGAGCGGGGGTGGGGGGGAAAGCAATATGTGTACCATCAGCAGCACCAATGATGTTGGGGATATGTCCCAGTGCATAGAAGTCAGCCTTCAATGTGGCCAAATCCTCCACCTAGGGGACTACGATGTAGCTGTGCATGTGTTTCATCACGGCTGACAACACTCTGGTCAGCAGGTTTGAGAACATAGGCTGTGACATCCCTTCTGCCATGGTCACTGTCGCTTGGAAGGACCCACTTGCCAAGAAATGGAGCACTGACAGGACCTGCACAAGAGGGTGGATCCCAGTGGGGTGGCAGATAGGATCAGGTCTGGCTCCAATTGGGCACACAGCTCTTGGATTGTGGCCATATCAAGTCTGTAGGTAAGGATAATGTGCCTGTCCTCCATTGTCGCCAAGTCCACCAGGGGTCTGTACACGGGTGTATGTCTCCATCTCCTATTCATCCTCATCGGTTGAACTCTAAGATGAGAAACGGTGAGCAGATGGTCATATTCAAAGATATCCTCAGAGTAAAATGCCTTGCATTTTGTTACAGAAACAGTATGTGAACGTGTAGGTCCGTTGATGTGCCTATGTCTGCTGTGATGCAGTTAGGTGCCATGGCCTGTTCCCCCCTGAAATGGGGGCCGCCTGACCTGTGAGGAGGAACAAGTGGAAATGAGGTCATTCCGCTGACGTTGTGCGCCGTTGCGGGAGGCGGTCGATGACCGCCGTGCAACACCTCATTGGTTATCATTGGGGTCTATGGGTTCCAGGAGCCAATGGTAATGTACGCCGGCGGTGATGGTACGCACCGTCGTGGATGTGGCCGCCATTTTCTATCTGTTCACTCACTTGCAACCTGACCTTCAACAGGAGAGGACCTACAGTGCAAGTGCTGCAGTGACCTGTGTCTGGAAGTGACCATGGCTTGAGTGTCTGGGGAAAGGGCCCCTGCTTTCACTTCCGAGGAGTTGGAGAGACTAGTGGATGGAGTCCTACCCCAGTACCATTTACTTTATGGTCCTCCAGACCAACAGATGAGTACACTATGAGCACCATGCATGGGGCATGAATGTATGGAGTGCTGTGTGTTTAAGCCTCGTGTAGGGTGGGGGTGGACGAGGGGTCCTGGGCATAGTGCTGCATGTATGGTGGGCAATGTCTGTGCTTAAGGGGATGGGAGGGATATGGTGGGCCATGAGTGTAACAGGCCGGACGGTATGACTAATACCTTTTCTTATGTATCTTTTTCAGCAGGTCGGCACCCATCAGAAAAAGGGTATTTGGCGTGCCATCGCCAAGAAGGTGCGGACCCTGGGGGTCTTTGACAGGCGGAGCACCCACACGCAAACAGTGGGAGAACCTGCGCCGTTGGGAAAGGAGGACGGCGGAGGCCCAGCTGGGAATGGCCTCCAAACGAGGAAGGGGTGCCCGTCGTACCCTGAGCCCCCTGATGTTCTGCATCCTGACAGCAGCCTATCCAGAGTTGAATGGGCACTTGAAGGCATCACAGCAGCCACAAGGGGGTGAGTACAGTTTCAGAATCATGAGATTGCGCGTGTTGAGGTGTTATTTTGGTGGGTTATGTGGGTCTGTTGGTGCCCATAGGCCAGGATGAACATGGCAGGGTAGGTTCCATGATGGGCAAGCTCATATGCACTCCAACCCCAAAAATGCTAGTGGGCATCTACTACTAGGCAGAGTCCTGTGGGTTTCAGGTGTGATGCTATCAGCGTTAGGCATTGTCCCCCATAGCCTAGTGACTAGCATTGTAACTGGTAGTGCAGGGCATAGTGCATAGGGCTGTTCCCTGTGTGTTGTGTACTCCAACGGTGGTGTTGTTGCTGGCACTGACCAAGTGTATCCTCTGTCTCTTCCCCCCTTTTTGTTTTGTTACCCTGAACTTGTGTGCATTAGCATCATCTGGCAGAGGAGCAGAGGCACCGGCGACGGAGGGAGCTGCATCCCACATGGCCCATGAGGCCGAATCCACCAACGGTGAGGGCACCAGTGGGACGGACGGCAAGGGGAGCACTACGGCAGAGACTGGAGGGGACAGTTCGGACAGCAACACCTCCTCCAATGGAAGCTCTCTGGTGGTGGCAGACACCTCTGTGGCCACCCCAACTACAGGTACAGACGCCAACCCCGTACCAGCACCGCCCTCCCAGCAGCCCCTCAGCGTGTTTCCCGTGCCCGCTCACCCAGAAGGGTGGGCATCTCCTTCGCCCCAGGCACCTCAGACCCTGCCCCAGTCAGCCCTGCTGCCCTCAGTGAGGAGGCTATTGACCTCCTGAGATCCATCTCCGTTGGGCAGTCAACCATACTGAATGCCACCCAGGGGCTGGCAGGGCATTTGCAAAAAACAAATGCATTCCTGGAGGGCATTCACTTTGGCGTGGCGACCCAACAGAGATCATTCCAGCCTCTGGCCAACTGCCTGATGGCAGCCATTGTCCCAGTCTCTAGCCTCCCCCCTCCAACTTCCTCTACCCATTCCCAAACCCCTCAACCCCAGTCTATCCCAAGCACACCTTCAGACCAGCATGCACCCAAATCAACACACGGAAGTGCCTTAGGCACACACAGGCACCACACTTCATCCCATAAGGCACTCACACAAGCACCCTCTAGGTGCAGATACACCAACATCCACTGCCTCCACTGTGTCCCCCTCCTCCTCATCGTCCACCTCCCTCCCAGTAGCGTCTCCACTCACACCTGCATGCACTACATCCTCATCCACTACCTGCATCTCCATCACACCTATCACTACACGCCCCTCACTGGCAGTCACCACCGCCACATCCATGCACACATCCCCTGTGTCCACTCCCATTGTTTCTGTGCCCCCTCTTCCCAAAGTACACAAATGCAAGCACTCCAACACCCAACAGCCATCCACATCACGAACAACATCCAGCCCATGCACCTGCACCCAAACACAGCAGACAGACACCTCCTACAACCACTCCCTCTTCCTCCACTCCCAAACCTTCACCCACTTCCAGCCCCAGTGTCCCTAAAAGGCTTTTCCTCTCCACCCTTGACCTATTCCCTGCCTCTCCCCCCGTCCTTCACTTCAGGCCAGGGTGGGCAGAACCCAGGCCAGCACCTCAGCCACCCAGTCCACGGCCCCCGTAGTTTCTGCAGCTACTGCAGGTGTGAGAGGCCCCAAGGAGACACCCGTCAGCACTGCCAGTGTGCCTGCACCAGCTGCCAAGGGCAAGAAGGGGCCACCAGCTAGCAAGGGCAAGGAGGCACCACCAGCTAGCAAGGGCAATGAGGCACCACCAGTTAGCAAGGACAAGGAGTCACCACCAGCTAGCAAGGCCAAAAAGGGACCACCAGCTACCAAGGGCAGGAAGGGAACACCAGCTGGCAGAAGCAAGGAGGCACCACCAGCTGCCAAGGGCAGGAAGAGAGCACCAGCTGCTAAGGGCAAGCAAAAAGGCACAAACGCCACAGGCAGGATGGATCTGGTTCCTGGTGCTGGAGAAGCATCTGGGGAACAACACCAGCCATGGCACTTCAGCTGTCCCAGGCTGCAGGAGAAATGCTGGAGCCTCCCACCACCACTGACAGCACAGCCACCTGCACCACTGCCAGCACCTCCACCTCCACCGCCACCTGCACTGCCAGCAACACCACTGCCAGCAGCAGCAGCCCCAGTGGGCAGCCGTCCGAGGCTGCAGGGGAAGGGCTGGAGCCTCCCCCCACCACAGACAGCACTCCCATCTGCACTGACGCCAGCAATGCCCCCTGCACCACCACCTGCACCACCAGCAGCACCACTGCCAGCAGCAGCAGCCCCAGTGGGCAGCTGTCCGAGGCTGCAGGGGAAGGGCTGGAGCCTTCCCCCACCACTGCCAGCACCGACACCAGCACCGGCACTGCCATCACTGAGCAGCCATCACCACCGACCGGCAGTGTGTAGTCCTGCCTTCATGGATTGTAATGCATCATGCCCACTGCAAATCCTGTGGGTATGACACTCAGGTGAGAGACTGTGACCTTGCACTCCCAAAGATCTGCATCACTGGGCACAAAGCCACCTCCAGAACCAGTGGAAGGAGGCATCCACTCACCCCCTCCTTGCCAGGATGAAGCACACTGGGCACAAAGCCCCCTCCAGAACCCATGGAAGAAGGCATCCACTCACCCCTTCCTTGCCAGGATGAATCACACTGGGCACAAAGGCCACTCCAGAACCAGTGGAAGGAGGCATCCACTCACCCCCTCTATGCCAGGATGAAGCACACTGGGCACAAAGCCCCCTCCAGAACCAGTGGAGAAGCCATCCACTTGAGAGACTGTGGCTTTGCACTCCCCAGGAACAAGCAGTGGGCAAACCACCCACTTGAGAGACTGTGACTGTGCACTTCCCAGGACCAAGCAGTGGGCAAACCACCCACTAGAGAGACTGTGGCTTTGCACTCCCAATAACATCGCAGAGGGCATGTAACCCCCTCCAAGAGCAGTGGCGTTCTACCATCTTCTGGCTGAGGTGCCATCCCTTCCCCTTTCCCCTGAGGTGCCTGTGTATCTTCGACCTGTTGCCCTAGCAGTGTTCTCTTCATATTGATTCAGGAGTCAAGTGTGGCATTTGCCTATGTGTCATGGCCCTGTGGGCCACAGACATTTTGGACTGGGCATTGTCCCTCCATTTGTATATATTTGTATATATTGTATATATTGTATATTGTATATATTGTACTGTTTTGTGCTTTGTTCTTAAACTTCATATTATTACACTGGCTTTACTCACTTCCTTTCGTCCTTGCGTTATTCCTGAGGGGTACAGGGTGGATATGTAATGTTGGTGCATCTGTTTGTGTGAATGTTGTTGGGGGTGGGGGTGGGGGTGTTGCGTGTTGCGTGTGTGTGTCACTCTCTTTTTCCTCCCCCCTCCCTTGTGTGCTTGGTGCGGTACTCACTGTGGTCGTCTTCGCTGGCGTTCGTATTTGTGGTTGTAGGAGGAGGTATACCAGCATGGGGAAGATCTACAGTTCAGACTCCATGGCATCGTGGTTCTTCCTTGAGTGTAGAGAGGTAAGTCGTTTTCCTTCTGTGTACTGTTTCAGCTGTACTTATGATGGCGTTGCTACCGCCCGGGAAAAGCTGCCGGATTGGCTTGTTGTAATACTGTGGGCGGTACATTGTCTTCCGCCTGGCTGTTGGCAGTTACCGCCGTGGTGCTTGTTGCTACCGCCGTGGCGGTCGGTGTGTTAAAGTGGCTGTCTGTGTTTGTGGTTTCCACCATGTCAAAATTAAAAAAATTTACCGCCGGCCTGTTGGCGGTATTACCACCGCTTTATCACCGACCGCGAGGGTTTTAATGAGGGCCTTAGTCTCCTAAGTTAAGCCATGTTGCTCGTTGCCAAGCTACCAAGGATTGAGCTGGGGTTAATTTATTGAGACCTAACTGAACCTAATGGGGGTTAGTGGCCTTTTGCTTAGTGGAGGTACTTACCTGCCCTTTCCAATAATCTACTTTCCAACATCTGTACCCCTGGAACAGTGCCTTCTGAAAGAGAAGTATTTAAAAACTGGATGCGTTTGCAGGGCCTAAAATGGTCTTAACAAGTGGTTTTCAACCTTTTGACTTCTGTGGACCCCCACTTTATCAATACCAGAACCCAGGGACCCCCACTGAATCATTATTGGTATTCGGGGACCCCCTACTGAGTCATTTATGAAAGCTGGGGACCAAATCTGTTAATAATATTTGATTTTCTCAGCAGTCACTGACCTCCTGAGGAGGCATTGCAGACCCTCAGGCGTTCCCAGACCACAGTTTGGGAACCACTGTTCTAAACCATTGGATAAAGGGTTTTGGAGCAGTTCTGGGCCAAACAAATTTTTAACCTTAAGAAATGCGGCTCTAGAAGCTCTACATTTTTATGATATTCTTTTAAAGTCTCTTTGTATTTGATTTTGTCAGCAGCGTAATAAGATTTGTGGCAGATTCTCTCTAGCAATATTCAGTATTTTTTTTATAATTGCACGTAGGTTGTCATTAAACCAGAGGACCAGTGGAAGGGTTATATGATATTTTCTAATCGGAACAGGGATGAGAGAATCAAGTGCGGACTGAATCCAACCATCAATAGTGCATGTGTGAGAGTCACTCGACTTAGCCAAAATCAGATAGTTGTTCTTCAAAAATGAATTAAAAGCAGCATTATTAAGCTTAGACCAATACTACCAGCATGTCCAGGGTGGGTTAGCCATAATCAACAACCACCTAGAATAGGAAGGGAAAAGGAGACTGCATAATGATCTGGCCAAGACAAAGGTGAGGTTTGGTCTGCCCTCAATGTTTTTAGGTTTCAAAATATAGGATCCAATAGATAGCCCACATTATGTGTGGGACCCTCATTGGCCAGCTGAATATCCAGGGTAAAAAAATCCTCAATAAGGGTACACACAGTATTACATGTCTTGTTGTCAAAGTGAATGATAAAATCATTGAGAATTGTCCTTGGGGGACTGCACCACCAGGCCTAGGTGGGGTCAGGGTATTCCCCTTCTCTTTTTATGTTTTTTTTTGTTTTTTTGTTTTGGGACTCAGCTGAGTCCAAAGATAGCTGCCAACACTTCCTGGTTGAAGGGGTGGCAGCCAATCAGATCTCAGCATGAGATTTGTCAGATCCATGGAAGATCCCTGTCTCTTGATATACAAATCATTTTTTTCCTTAATAATGTAAAAACTACTGAACAGATTTACACCAAATCACAAAACAAGATCTGTCTGGACCAAGAGCGGTTCGGGCGGTAGTCGTGTTCAAACTCCTTATGTGAGATTGCATGGGAAAATTACATTGTGGGTCCCACTTTTCCTCGGCTCCCACTTGACATATCACCACAAAACCTTCAAGGTGCAAAAACTTAGTGAATCCTCTCAAACTTGTGCAGAGGTCTGATTGGCTGCCAACAATTCCACCAAGAAGCATTGGCAGCCATTTTGGGACTCATACTCCACTGAGTCCCAAACAAAAAAGATAAAAAATAAAGAAAAAGAGGCTGCGTAGGAATACCCCAACCACTCCTAACCGTGGTGCTGGGGTCCCCTTGGAGCCCCGCCTTGACAAAAAAAAAACATTTTGTCACATTTTTGCCATGAAATTGCTGCTGATTCGTAACTCTGCAGCACAATTTTCAAAAAAAGCAAGCGTGGACTCCCACTCTTCTTTTCAACAAAGTCCCAGTGGGCCCAAGTCCCAGGGGCATGAACAGGGGGCCCCTGTCCTGAGGCTCTTATGAGCCACCTCCCCAGAGCTTAATTCTAATTGAGGAGTGGGTCACACCGACGCCCCTCCTGTGGCTCTTTGGCCACAGGGACCAGCTCCTCCTCTGGACTTTAATTGATAAAAGAGGGGGGCACTCTGACCCCTCTCCTTGGGCTTAAATCTGCCCCAGGAACCACCACTTCCCCAGGGCTAATTAAACATTGATTGTAATTGAGATGTCATCAGTGATGTCTTCAGTGATGTCACTGACAATGTCATACGTGATGTAATATGTGAGGTCATAAACAGTGCATTGTGGGGGCGTAAGTACCTATAATTGCTGAATTTCTATGGTTTTGTATGAGTTAAATGTGAGCCTAACTATAACTCCTCTGTAACCTTTGGCTTTATCAGTGAATTTCTAAGTTTTTTTATTTGATTTCCAAACGGTAACATTGCTGTAGCCTTTGGTTTCTTCTGTGAATTTCTAAGGTTTTTCTAATTCTATTTCCTAACCCTAACGTTTCTGTAACCTTTGTTATTTTAAAGTATATTTCTATGTCTTTTAAATTCTAATTCCTAACTACATTTTCTCTGTAACCTTTTGTTTTCAAGTGAATGTCTATGCTCTTTTTACTTGTATTTCCTAATTATAAGATCCCTGTAACCTTTATTTTTTTAGCTTAATTTGTATATTTTTTACATTTATATTTTTTAACTGTTATGTGTTGTTGTGTAGCCACTTTAGCTATAGCTCCATGCATGTTATTTTAATACACTAGGCCAAGCCACTGTGCACCTTAACCTAGATATATTTTAATTGGCTTTATTTTATTATTGTTACAATAGCCACCTTTACGGTCTTGTTTTATTTTCTGTTTATCTAACTGTTTTTGCCTATGCATTCACTCTGTTCTCAAACAAGACATGCTTGCTCACTCTGTGCTTCTTCCACAGCTACAGTACAGTACATTGCCGCTCAAAGTGGTCAAAGTTTAGTCTCCAACATTCTTAGAAAATACAAATTCTTACGTAGGGGCATTTTCTCAGAACATCAGCTGTGTTGTTATAAAAACACTTCCTTGTCCCTTACACATTAGAGGAAGATTCCAGCCAGAGAACCACTACTGTATGCTGATTGCCGAATGCTTCCCTACAGATGCTAACGCAGACCGCAGGCCTTTGCTCAGGTATGGGGGATGATGTCTTCCCAGAGGAACCTGAAGGGCAGAATTAGAGCTTAACATGCTGTGCTCTATTGTAAACTAGGTAGGAGTTGGTTTATTGACCGTAGTGACAACATGATAGCACAATTTCTATGCTTCACTCTCCTAGTCACAGTTTTAATATTATTATGCTGCGTCGTCCTGGTTATTGCAGCTCACGCTTTGCTATCTAAGAGGCAGTTGTTTTATTAAAGTCATTATTGAAACATATACTGCCTCTGTTTGTCATTTATATATGAGACTAAGGTAACTGAGAGAAACGGATGAGACCTGAGTGACCACAGCTTCCCTGAGTAACAAATTATGTCATGCGCTCGGCTGCCCAGTCATCCCTGCCCTTGGGTAGAGATGAGGCACTGCTAGTTAGCTGGAGCAAAACCCGGATTGGAGCGACAGGTGTCATCCGCAGTGGGTTAAACTAAGTATCCCACACCGCTGGAGATTCTGACGCTCAAAATCCAGTAGTCTCATTAGAATAATGAGAGCCTACGTGACAGTGTAATCTTTTGCAACTTTTTGAGTTAATTTTTATTTAATTTAATTGTGGTGGCTCTAAAGAATGTATATGCACATATCATTGAAATATACTTTCAGTTTTGTTTTTTAAAATATTTGCTGGAGTCACATCCCCCTCATTTCAGTCGCGACCCTACCATATGTTTTTTATAGTCTTAAAAGATTTAAAAAAGCATTTCATAGCTATGGATTCATTTAAAAAATATAAGAATACACAATTTTGTAAGAACATTTATTTTACCGGTCTGTTTGAACATTTTTGGGATTTGCAATGGATACGCAACCTCCGCCACTATGAATTTTCAGGGTCGCGGCAGAGATCGCAGCTCAACTGTATTTTTAACAGTATGAAATAGTATATAAATGCAGCTATTTTAAAGTATATTTTGAAGTCAGAGGATTACTATCAAAATACAAAAAGTAGTATAAATGTACATACATAACTTTTAAATCATGTTTTTATTTGATTTCACTGAGCCAAGACTGAGTTGAGGCGTCTACGCGACACCGTTGCGTACCCATTGTGACTACACAAAAGAGGATTTGATTGGTTGAACAGAGTTCCATTACTTCTACAGAAAGGCCACACCAGATTTTAGACATCATTTGGATGTGTTTCAATAGGAGCAGACCTGAGTTGCTTTACAGCAATTTTGGTCATTTTCTTTTTGGTGTCCAACTATTTTGGAGAAATAAAGAGACGGCAGCTGTTTCACCACTGAATGAAGTGTTTCAAGCAATCATTTGGATGAGGAAGAACCTACCAGAAATAGGAGAGTTTTGTTTGGACCTTCTTCGAAATTCCAGAGAGGGAAAAAAGTCAACTCCAGGAAAGTAACATTTACTTTGTACAAGAAGGTTTGTCTCTGAGATCCGAGCGAAAATACTCATGTGGGACATCATCAATGATTAAACATCTGGAAAGCATGCATAGTGCACACCTTGCTAGAGCACAAAAGCAAAGAGAACCAGGGGCATCACGTACATCTCGTGTTAGTTTTTTTCTGTTTCTGTTTGCCATGGAAGTTTGTATTGTTTGTTACATAGCATTAGGGTGTAAGTTTTTTTTGGAGAAGATAAATATCAAAAAAGTTTAAAAACACAAAATAAATTGTCCTTTTTAGGAGCACCTATTGTGGTGAAAACAGAGTAATTATATGCTATATGTTTGAGATTTGGGTAAGTTAGTTGGTGTAAGAGTGAATGTATGTTTGACTGAGTAGGTGAATGACTAGCTGTATGAAAAAGTGAGTGACTGTATGCACGAGTGGCATGGATGAGTGAACGTGTGTGTGGATGGCTGTATGGGTGAGTGAATCGGTGTGTGACTGACTGTATGGGTGAGTGAAAGGCTACATGAGCGCCTGTATGCATGAATGACTGTGTGTTGTGATTGACTGTATGGGTGAGTGAGTGGGTGCATGATTGGCTGTGTATGTGAGTGATAGGGTGCATGAGTGGCTGTATGGATTAGTGAATGGGTGCATGTGTGACTGTATGGGTGAGTGAATGGGTGTGTGAGTGACTGTATCGGTGAGGGACTGCCTGCATGAGAGGCTGTGTAGGATGAGTGATAGGACGCATAAGTGGCTGTATGGCTGAGTGAGTGGGTGTGTGAATGCCTGTATGCGTGGGTGACTAGGTGTGTGAGTGGCTGTTTAGGTGAGTGAGTGAGTTGAGCTAGGGTTAATTTATTGAGACCTAACTGAACCTAATGGAGGTTAGTGGCCTTTTGCTGAGTGTAGGTACTTACCTGCCCTTACCAATAATCTACTTCCCAACATCTATACCCTTGGAACAGTGCCTTCTGAAAGAGAAGTATTAAAAAACTGGATGAGTACCTCCAATGATTGTTGTTCAACCTTACAGAACACAGAAGGAGGGCAAGGGTAAAGTACCTAACCTGAGATAATGGTGGACACAAGAGAAGAAAAAGACAGCAGGTCCAAAAGCTGAAATGTAGCCATACCAAAGGGCCAATCCAGGCAGACCTGTTGGGGAAGTCATTCTGGTGTGGGGAAAAAGATCCCTGAATATTTGTCAACTTTTTACAAAAAGAATGTGGCTAACTCCTCACACTGGAGCTGTGATAGAGGAACAGAAGGCGTTTTGCTTGCGGGGGTCAAAAATGGTCTAAACCAGCGGTTCCCAACCTTTTTACTTCTGTGGACCCCCACTTTATCAATACTGGACCCCGGGTGCCCCCTCTGAATTATTATTGGAATTCAGGGACACCCCACTGAATCATATCTGAAAGCTGGTGACCAAATCTGTTAATATTATTTAATTTTCTCAGCAGTCACGGACTCCCTGAGGAGGCTTTGCGGACCCTCAGGTGTCCCCGGACCACAGTCTGTATCGATGAGTGATATGGTGCAAGAGAGTATCTATGGGGAAGTGAATGGGTGCATGAGTGACTGTATGGGAGAGTGACGGTGCATGTGATTGGCTGTATGGTTGAGTGATTGGGTGCAAGAGTGCCTGTATGTCTGAGTGACTGGGTGTGTGAGTGGCTGTATGGGTGAGTGAGTGGGTGTGTAAGTGGCTGTATGGGTGAGTGAATGACACTATGCTTGAATGGGTGTGCGAGGACTGTAAGGTTGAGTGAATGGGTGGATGAGTGACTGTGTGGGTGAGTGACTGGCTATATGAGGGGCTGTATGGGTGAGTGATAGGGTGTGTAAGTGGCTGTATGGGTGAGTGAATGTGTGTGTGAGTGACTGCATGGGTGAGTGACAGTGCATGATTGGCTGTGTGGGTGAGTCATAGGGTACATGAGTAGTTGTATGAGTGAGTAATAGGGTGCATGAGAACCTGTAGTCATGAGTGATTGAGCGAGTGAGTGGCTGTATCAATGAGTGATTGGGTGTGTGAGTGGCTGTATGGGTGAGTGCTAGGGTGTAGGAGTGTCTGTATGGTTGAGTGATATGGTGACATTAGTGACTGCATGTGTGGGTGACTGGGAGCATGAGTGCCTGTATGGGTGAGTGGGTGTATGGGTGAGTGACTGGGTGCATGAGTAGCTGTTTGGGTGAGTGATAGTGTGCATGAGTGCCAGTATTTATGAGTGACTGGGTACATGAGTGGCTGTATGGGTGGGTGAGTGGGTGTCTGAGTGGCTGCATGGGTGAGTGATAGAGTGCATCAGTGGCTGTATGTGTGAGTGAATGGGTGCGTGAGCAGCAGTATGGGTGAGTGATAGGGTGCATGAGTGCCTATATGTGTTAGTGACTGGGTGCATGAGTGGCTGTTTAGGTGAGTCAGTGGGTGCATGAGTGGTTGTATGGGTGAGTGATAGGGTGCATGAGAGGGTGTGTGAGTGAATGAAAGAGTGTGTGAGTGACTGTATGGGTGAGCCAATGGGTGCATGAGTGCCTGTATGGGTGAGTGGGTATATGAGTGAGTCACTGGGTGCATAAGTAGCTGTATGGGTCAGTGATAGAGTGCATGAGTGCCGGTATGTGTGAGTGGCTGGGTACATGAGTGGCTGTATGGGTGAGTGAGTGGGTGTATGAGTGGCTGCATGGGTGAGTGATAGGGTGCATCAGTGGCTGTATGTGTGCATGAATGGGTGCGTGAGCAGCAGTATGGGTGAGTGATAGGATGCATGAGTGCCTATATGTGTCAGTGACTGGGTGCCTGAGTGGCTGTTTAGGTGAGTCAGTGGGTGCAGGAGTGGTTATATGGGTGAGTGATAGGGTGCATGAGAGGCTGTGTGGGTGAATGAATGGGTGTGTGAGTGACTGTATGGATGAGTCAATGGGTGCATGAGTGGCTGTATGGGTGAGTGATAGGGTGCATCAGTGGCTGTATGTGTGAATGACTGGGTGCATGAGTGTGTCTGAATGTGACTAAGTCAGCGCATGGGTAGTATATGGGTGAGTGGGTGTACCAGTGATGTATGGATGACTTACTGACTGCATGAGTGGTATATGTGTGAGTGAGTGATAGGTTATCTGTGTGAATGAGTGCGTGGATGACTTAGTGAATGTATAAGTGATGTATGTACAGTTGCGTGAGTACTTACATGAGTGTACATGTCCGATACTGTATAGGTCAGTAACCAGAAAACACACTGTTGCAACAGATAAAGAATACTGTCTAAGCATGAAGACTGTTCCGTAAGTGTCTGAAAAATTATGTTTCTGCCTCTACTACTATTTTAAAAGTTTTGATGACATATATCTCCAAACACTGTCGAACTTTTGAAAAAATATATAAATATGGTAGTATCATGCTCAGAAGAGATGTGAAGCAAACCAGTATACATTATTTATGTTATAGCAGTATATGACAATTTAATGAAACATTTTATTTCGCCTCTTTCCTGGTCCCAGTCTTTATACTAGTACCTATAAACACAGTACTGTATGATCATCACTGAACAGTGGGGAAAAAAAACAATCAAATAGATTGTAGAAAAAAACTATGGGGGTCATTACAACATTGGCGGTAAAAGCCGCTTACCACTCTGCAAAAGACCACCAAAAACACCGCCGCGGACGCGAAATTCCGCCACAGCCATTATGACCCACAGCTCGGAATCCATCAAAATCTAGACACCCACACAAGTCCGCCACACCAAAGGTCAGTGATAAACTGGCGATAACAAAACCTCCACCGTCACGCCAACAGGAATTCACCCACACTATCACGACCCACGAATCTACGCAGCGGTCTTTCAACCGCGATATTCCATTGGCGGTACACACCGCTGCGCTCAAAATACACACACATATACAAAACACTACCACATTGGACAAATCGAAATACACACACCTGATACACATACACACACCACTACCACACACCCAATACACTACAAAACACACACCCACATCACCCACAAACCCCTACGACAACAATTGAGACAGAAGGCCAGAGAGAGACACCACCAGAAAGAACGATAACATCCACAGGCACTCAACAACATAACTCACACAACATCCACGCACCTCACACAACACACCTCTAAATATCACCCCACACATCACAACACACACCACCCCATACATCACCCACAACAACCCATGGCACCGCAAAGACACCCCAGATTTTCTGAGGAGGAGCTCAGGGTCATGGTGGAGGAAATCATCCGGGTAGAGCCTCAGCTATTCGGATCACAGGTGCAGCACACCACCATAGCTAGGAAGATGGAGCTATGGCGAAGAATTGTGGACAGGGTCAACGCAGTGGGACAGCACCCAAGAACTAGGGATGACATCAGGAAGAGGAGGAACGACCTACATGGGAAGGTGCGTTCCGTGGTCTCCAGACACCAGATTGCAGTTCAGAGGACTGGCGGCGGACCCCCACCTCCTCCCCCAGAACTCACAACATGGGAGGAGCCGGTCTTGGCTATACTGCATCCTGAGGGCCTCACAGGAGTAGCTGGAGGAATGGACTCTGATAAGTCAAACCTTTAACTACTTCATCCACCCCCACCCTCGCCCTCACCCCATCACTCCAACTCCTCACACATGTCTCACTATCACAAACCACACATCCCAAACCCAAGCCCTGCATGTAACACCAAAGCATGGACACCCATCACCAAAGCATTGCCACTGCACATACCCATACACCCCCTCTAAACCATTATCACAGAAGGTCCCACACAAGAATGGAAGCACTGGGTTACAGGGTCACCGACCCATTGCACACCATAGCACACACAGATGCAATAATCATGCTTTTACTACCCTGCAGGACCCCTACGAAAAAGTCACCGGGCAGGAGGGTCCAGACATGTCCACTCCACCCACAGAAGAGGCCCACAGTGATGACAGCAGCTCTGTCCAACTGGGTCTAGATGACCAGCCCGGCCCATCTGGGACCTCAGGACAGTCGGTTCCCCTCACACTGGCACAGGCCACTACAGAGCTTCCCTCCTCTGGAAATACCAGCACAGCACCCCCCAGCGGGCCCACACCTCTGTCCCCACGACACGTCAAGCAGCAGTGTCCACCACTACAGGAAACCCAGGCTAACCCACCACCCCCAACAACTCCAGGGACCTGGGGGCAGTGGAAGTGGGCACACGGTTCAGGGGACAGAGGCACAGGGAAACAGGGGATCTGGGAGGGCTGCTGTGTGACAGGGGGAGGACAGGCCCAGGGAACCCACTCTCCACGAGGCCCTCTCCAACATCATGGGAGCCTACCACCACTCCCAGGAGACGATGGCAACGGTACTGGCCAAGTTTCAGGAGACCCAGCGGCTGCAGGAGGAACAGTATTTGGGGTTCAGGGAGGAACTCAAATCCATCAATTCCATCCTGGGCACCATTGTAGGGGTGCTGAAGGAATTCGTCAACACCAGGAGGGACACTGTGGCACAACAAGGGGCCCCTGACACTAGCCTGGACAATGAACAGCCCACCACCTCCGCCGGCACTAGTGGACAGGAGGCACCACCACAGGACCACAACACCAGCACCCCACCCCCTGCAGATGGAGAACCACCCCGCAAGCGGTCCCTGAGATACACGACAAAGACAGAGAACAATGCCAAGACCCCTGCCAAGAAATGAGACCACCCTTATTGTCATCCTTCTGTCCCACTTTGTCACCCTGTCCATACTTAAACTGCCCTAGCTCCACTTCCTAAGCCCCTTTGGACAATGCACCTGTGAGAATAATAGATTGGACTCTGCCATGGACATTCCTCCACCATCACCCCTGACCATTTTACAACCACCTCGACTATTTAGCACTTAAATAAACACCCTTAAATCACAAAACAATCTGGAGTCAGTCTGTGCTTTCGAAAATGTGAATTAGCAATAACTGTGGCAAAATGCTATATCCAATGTAATGTCAACATACCTATATCACACAACTCTAGTCCATGCGGAAACAAAGCAGAGGTCACACAGCGGGACCCACATCTGTGAATTCGAAAGGGAAAGTGACAACTGAGTGTCCACACACTGGGTGAAAATGACAGACAGATGAGAGGTAGAAGAATTAAATCAGATGTAGCAGGCAGTGTTGTCTTCTTACCTGTGTCTCACTGGAAGCATTGCTGGATCACCGTGTTCCTGTTGTCTATGTCCTCTTCTTCTGCTTCCTCGTCTTCACTGTCCACAGGCTCCACCCCTGCCACAACACCTCCATCTCGACCATCCTCCTGCGGAAAAGGCACCTGTCGTCGCAAAGCCAAGTTGTGAAGCATACAGCAGGCCACGATGATCTGGCACACCTTCTTTGGTGAGTAGGATAGGGAACCACCTGTCATATGGAGGCACCGGAACCTGGCCTTCAGGAGGCCGAAGGTCCTCTCTATAATCCTCCTAGTCCGCCCATGGGCCTCATTGTAGCGTTCCTCTTCCCTTGTCCTAGGATTCCTCACTGGGGTCAGTAGCCATGACAGGTTGGGGTAACCAGAGTCACCTGCAAATAGCGAGGGCCAACTGTTAGACACACACTAACTCTTAGGGACATCCCCATACCTAGACACCTAATCACACTGTATTGGGTCCATGTCCTCACCTAATAGCCACACACGGTGCCTCTGGAGTTGCCCCATCACATAAGGGATGCTGCTATTCCCCAGAATGTAAGCGTCATGCACTGAGCCAGCAAATTTGGCATTTACATGGGAGATGTACTGGTCAGCCAAACACACCATCTGCACATTCATAGAATGGTAACTCTTCCGGTTTCTGTAAACCTGTTCACTCCTGCGTGGGGGTACCAAGGCCACATGTGACCCCTCAATGGCACCTATGATGTTGGGGATATGTTCCAGGGCATAGAAGTCACCTTTCACTGTAGTCAAATCCTCCACCTGAGGGAAAACAATGTAGCTGCACATGTGTTTCAGCAAGCAGACAACACTCTGGACAACACGTTGGAGAACATAGGCTGGGACATCCCTGATGCTATGGCCACTGTTGTTTGAAAAGACCCACTTGCTAGGAAATGCAGTACTAACAGCACCTGAAGTAGAGGGGGGATTCCTGTGGGATGGCGGATAGCTGACATCAGGTCTGGCTCCAACTGCGCACACAGGTAAAGGATTGTGGTACGATCAAGTCTGTAGGAGATAATTACATGTCGCTCCTCCATTGTCGACAGGTCCATCAGCGGTCTGTACACCGGAGGATGCCGCCATCTCCTCACCTGCCCCAGCGGACATGCTCTATGGAGGAGAACAGCGAGCAGAGAGTCAACCAACACTGATGTAGGTAAACACAACTTTATCAGAAAATGTTTGAAAATCGACATATGGCTGTATTAGTGTTAAAGCAAGGCCTACCTATGTGTGACGCAATCAAAATTAATGCCATGTGGCCCCCTGAAATGGCGGCTGCCTGACCTGTAATGTGGGAGAAGGGGATATTAGGTAACTGCGCTGGCGTTGTACACTGTCGCGTTAGCCGGTCGAAGACCGAGGCGCAATCCTGCATTGGTTAACATTGGACCCTATGGGTCCCAGGAGCCAATAGCGATGTACGCCGGCGGTGACGGTACGCACCACCGCAGATGTCACCGCCATTTTCTCTCTGTTCAGTCACTTGATACCTGATCTTGGACAGGAGAGGACCTACACTGCAAGTGCTGCTGTGACCTCAGTCTGGAAGAGACAACGGCTCGTGTGTCTGGGGTAAGGGCCCCTGCCTTCAGCACGAGGAGTTAGAGAAACTAGTGGATGGGGTCCTCCCCCAGTAAACGCTACTCTACGGTCCTCCAGACAAACAGGTGAGTACACTGTGAGCATGCTATATGGGCAATGCCTGTTTGGAGTGGTGTTGATGAAAGATAGGGGGGGGGGGAGAATGAGGCGTGCAGGATACGACAGTGAGTGCATGTGCGTCATGGCAAGGGTAGGGATGCGGGCCAATGACTGTGACGGTGCGGACGGTTATATCTTCTCCTTTTCCCCTGTACTATTCCTGTTGGTCAGCGCCCACCAGAAGAAGGATATTTGGCGTGCCATCGCCAAGGAAGTCCGGACCCTGGTGGTCCACCACAGACGGAGCACCCACTGCCGTAAAAGATGGGAGGACATTCGCCGCTGGAGCAAGAAGATGGCGGAGGTCCAGCTGGGGATGGCCTCCCAAGGTGAGAGGGGTTCCCATCGCACCATGACCCCCCTGATGTTCCGGATCCAGGCGGTGGCGTATCCGGAGTTGGATGGGCGCTTGAAAATGCTTTCACAGCAGCCACAAGGGGGTGAGTACACTCTCATTCTGCTGATTCAGCGCACATTGTAGGAGTCTGGGTGGGGAAGGTGGGCTGTGGGTTCCCCTAGGCCAGGGCGAGTTTAGTAGGCAAGGTCCCGTCTTAAGGCAGGCCCTGTGGCACCCCACCCCACCTGTGTTCAGAGCCAACTACACCTAGTCAGGCTCCTGTGACTTCCATGTGTGCAGCAATCTGGCATAGGCCTTGTATCCCATGTCCCTGTGATTAATAAGGGAACTCAAAGTGCACGACGTAGTGCAGGGGGCTTCTGTGTCTGTAGTGTCCGCCAACGGTAGCGGTATTGAATGCACTCAACATGACTTTCTTCTGTCTCCCCCCCCCTCTTTTTGTGGTCTCCCTGTTCTTGTGTGCATTAGCATCATCAGGCGGAGGAGCAGTGCCACCGGAGCACGAGGGAGCTGCATCCCACATGACACAACGGAGTCAGAAGCCACCAGTGGGACGGAGGGCGAGGGGAGCTCCACGGCGGGGACAGGAGCTGAGACCAGTGACACCGACTCGTCCTCTGATGGGAGCTCCGTTGTGGTGGCGGGCCCCTCTGTGCCCCCCGCATCTACAGGTACAGCCGCCACCCCCCCCTACCAGCACCGCCCTCCCAGCAGCCCCTCAGCGTGTGCCCCGTGGCCGTTCACCCAGGAGGGTGGGCATCACCTTCGTCCCAGGCACCTCAGCCTCTGCCCCAGTCAGCCCTGCTGCCCTCAGTGAGGAGGCCTTTGACCTCCTCAGGTCCCTCACTGTTGGGCAGTCTACCATTTTGAATGCCATCCAGGGTGTAGAGAGGCAGTTGCAACAGACCAATGCATACCTGGAGGGCATTCATTCTGGTCAGGCAGCCCAACAGCTAGCTTTTCAGACTCTGGCCTCAGCACTGATGGTAGCCATTGTCACTGTC
The DNA here is from genome assembly GCF_031143425.1 of Pleurodeles waltl. Classification (NCBI taxonomy): domain Eukaryota; kingdom Metazoa; phylum Chordata; class Amphibia; order Caudata; family Salamandridae; genus Pleurodeles; species Pleurodeles waltl. The sequence goes on along the minus strand of NC_090449.1, from coordinate 680,716,053 downwards.
TCTAGCCTCCCCCCTCCAACTTCCTCCACCCAGACCCAAATCCCTGTACCTCAGCCTATCCCAAGCACACCATCAGACCAGCATGCACACACCTCAACACACAAGGGAAGCTCAGGCAAACATAAGCACCACACATCCCACAGGCACTCACACAAGCATCATACACATGCAGACATACCAACACCCACTGCCTCCACTGTGTCCCCCTCCTCCTCGTCTCCCTCCTCCCTCCCAGTGTCGTCTACACTCTCACCTGCATGCACTACCACTACAGCCACTAGGTCCCGCACCAGCACACCCACCACCACACCCCGCTCACCTGCACTCACCACCCCACTACCATTTACACGTCCCCTGTGTCCTCTCCCAGTGTGTCTGTGACGCCCCCTCCCAAAGTACACAAATGCAGGCACACACCCACCCAACAGCCATCCACCTCACGACAGCCTCCAGCCCTTGCACCTTCACCCAAAGTCACCAAACATACACCTCCTACAACCACTACCTCTTCCTTCACTCCCAAACCTCCTCCATCTACTCGTCCCAGTGTGTCCAAAGAAACTTTTCCTGAGCAAGCTTGACCTCTTTCCCACCACCCCCCTCCAATTCATAGGTCCCGTACTAGCACCTCAGCCAAAAAGTAGCTGGTACCAGTGGTGCCTGTTAGAGGTATGTAGAGTGCACCGGGCACCAGGGCAGCCCGTGTGACACGGAACCACAGCACAGCCAGTCCCCCCCTGTGAAGCACCAGAAGTTGGACAGTGCCCGGCGGGAGTGGGGGAAGGCTCCAGCCGGCAAAGCCGCTCACAAGGGTCCTGGGGGGAGTGTCCTCTCAGCTGTGACTCCTCCCAAGGTAGGGAAGGGGCAGAAGAAATCGCCAAAGTCTGGGAAGAGCAGCACAGCGGAGAAGACCGCCATCATCCCCGCTGCCCAGGAGGCCACCGGCAGCCCCATCGTCACTGGCCAGGAGACCACCGGCAGCCCCATCGTCACTGGCCAGGAGGCCACCGCCAGAGTCAGTGCCCAGGAGGGCAGCCCCATCGTCACTGGCCAGGAGCCCACCGCCAGAGTCAGAGCCCAGGAGGGCAGCACCATCGTCACTGGCCAGGAGGCTACCGCCAGAGTCAGTGCCCAGGAGGGCAGCCCCATCGTCACTGGCCAGGAGGCCACCGCCAGAGTCAGTGCCCAGGAGGGCCCCGGCAGCCACAGCCCTGCTGGGCAATGAAGGACCGCCAGCCCCAGCCCAGCTGGTCAATGAAGGACCGCCATGGCAAGCACCGCTGAACAGGGCAAGCACCACTGAACAGGGCAAAGACTGCCATGGCAAGCACCGCTGAACAGGGCAAAGACCGCTGAACAGGGCAAAGACTGCCATGGCAAGCACTGCTGAACAGGTCAGTACTGCAAAGTCAAGCACCGCTAGCCCATGTGCGGCAGGGGCAGTGACGGAACTGGGACCGTCACGGGGAGAGTGATGCACTGTGGGCACCACTCCCCCTCCAGAACCAGTGGAGACATGCATCCACTCCGTCTGTCCTTAACAGGATGAAGCACTCTGGGGACCAGTCCCCCTCCAGAACCAGTGGAGAACAGCATCCACTCCGTCTGTCCTTAACAGGATGAAGCACTCTGGGCACCAGTCCCCCTCCAGAACCAGTGGAGAACAGCATCCACTCCGTCTGTCCTTAACAGGATGAAGCACTCTGGGCACCAGTCCCCCTCCAGAACCAGTGGAGAACAGCATCCACTCCGTCTGTCCTTAACAGGATGAAGCACTCTGGGCAACAGTCCCCTTCCAGAACCAGTGGAGACATGCATCCACTCCGTCTGTCCTTAACAGGATGAAGCACTCTGAGCACCAATCCCCCTCCAGAACCAGTGGAGAACAGCATCCACTCCGTCTGTCCTTAACAGAATGAAGCACGCTGGGCACCAGTCCCCCTCCAGAACCAGTGGAGAACAGCATCAACTCTGTCTGTCCTTAATAGGATGAAGCACTCTGGGCACCAGTCCCCCTACAGAACCAGTGGAGACTGTTATCCACTTGAGAGACTGTGGCTTTGCACTCCCCAGGATTGAACAGTGGGCAAACCAACCACTGTAGAGACTTGAGAGACTGTGGCTTTGCACTCCCGAGGATTGAACAGTGGGCAAATCACCCACTGTAGAGACTTGAGAGACTGTGGCTTTGCACGCACTCCCCAGGATTGAACAGTGGGCAAACCAACCACTGTAGAGACTTGAGAGACTGTGGATTTTGCACTCCCCAGGATTGAACAGTGGGCAAACCACCCACTGTAGAGACTTGAGAGACTGTGGCTTTGCACTCCCCAGGATTGAACAGTGGGCAAACCAACCACTGTAGAGACTTGAGACTGTGGCTTTGCACTCCCCAGGATTGAACAGTGGGCAAACCACCCACTGTAGAGACTTGAAAGACTGTGGCTTTGCACTCCCCAGGATACATCAATGGGCATGGAGCCCCCTCGTGGATCTGGCGTGGTGCACTCATCCAGCTGAGGTGCCCCTCCTTCCCTTCCCCCTGAGGTGCCTATTGTATTTCTATCTGATGCCCCAGCAGTGCTCTCTCCATTTTGATCAGGTATCTGATGTGGGCCTCGCCCATGCATTTTGGGCCCAGTGGTCCACGGCCATTGAATGGTGCATTACCTGCACTACTAATCGTGATGTATATTTTGTTGACTATGCATATTTATCTGTATATATTTGGTTACTGTCTTTTGATATATTACAATGGTTGCACTCATTTCATTTTGTCTTTGCATTCTTCCGGGAGGTTTGTGGGTTGTTACTGTAATGTTTGGATATGCATTGGTGTGTGTGTTGTAGTGGGTGAGGGTCGGGGTGGGGGTGGGGGTGTTGCATGTGTGTGTCCCTGACTTTTGCCTCCCGCTCCCATATGTCGTAGGTGCAGTACTCACCGTTGTCTTCGGCGCCGGTGTTGATGATGGTCGTACAGGAGCAGGAAGACTATCGCAGGGAGTATTTGGAGTTCCGGTTCCATGGTGTCGTCGTTCCTCGTGGAGTGTGTAGAGGTGAGCGTTTTCCCTTTGAAATGGCTGTTTCCGCCGTGTTTTTATCCGCGTTGAATCCGCCCCGGAAAAGGTGGCGGATTGGTAGGTTGTGATAATGTGGGCGGTACTTTGTCTTCCGCCTGTCTGTTGGCGGTGACCGCCGTGCTGTTTGTCTGTACTGCCGTAGCGGTCGGAGTGTTAAAGTGGCTGTCTTTGTTGGCGGTTTCCACCACGGTCATAATTCCCTTTTTTTCCACCGGCATGTTTGCGGTCTTACTGCCGCTTTAACACCGTCCTCCAGGGTATTAATGACCCCCTCTGTTTCTTATACTAGCTAGACAAGGCTTACCCAGACAATTCCTTTTGATTTTGAGAACAAACTTGCTGAAATCAACCTGTCACAGGACCCCATTTCCCTATCGGAAAGCATTTTCAAGATGAAGGAATACAATTTCTTGCAAAGTGTCTTCTTTGCAAAATCTCCTCCACATATTCTTCATCTCTGATTTTTCAGATTTTGAAATATACAGGGTGACATACCGAGCCACAGCGATTGAGTTGTCTGCAACAAATTGTATATCCATATTAGCATTCCACATTTTTAAAATCACAGGGGCATAGTCATTCATATACTTGGAAGCTTTAGTTCTTTTTAGGTTATATGTGTTCTTTGGATGTTTCAATGTCAGTGTATGTCTGACTGAAGACACGAGGCTGTTTACTGTTCCTATTGAAATGACGGGTTGTGGAAATCCAAATCGACATCTTGTGTAAAAATGTCCTTTCGATTTGTGTCTACGACAACAGTACTTCCTACATCTATGTGTTTGGAAACGCAAAAATTGTTCTGTGAGACCTTTTTCACCAGTGTGTTTTTGGTATGGTAAATGTAAAATACTGCTCAATTATTTATTTTTTTAACACAAAATGTTATTGGTTTCCATTATAAACTGTCCTATCATACAGTGCATTAGTCCAATAATAATACATACGGACCATAGTTAGATATACATTCCATACAATAAGGGTACAATTGTAAGTAGACATTCTTGTAGTATGTAACAGTGATGTTGAACAACAGTCCCACATCACACCCATCCTGCACCCTACTCTGCTTCCGTCTATTAGCCCCCTAGTTAAAACACAGGGGACAGAGTTGTTAATATGTTCTTCAGGAATACCTTTCCTTACATGGGGGGGGGCGATTTATATATTCACACTTAAAACACATCAAACCAACCAAACATCAGTGAGGGCGAGGCATGTAGGGACCCTATAATATAACACATGTAGAAGCCACTGGTGTATAATACATATGCACCCCCAGTACCTCACAGGTTACGCTTTCTGTCCCACAACAATCCACCCTAGGTTTCAAGCTGTGTCTTAAGCACCTCCACCAGGAAGTCCCACTCCAGAGATATCAGTTTCCTCCTCAGACCTCTATACTCCTCCCTTCTGAGGGCAGCACTTTCAGCCTGGCTCCAGCGTAACACCTCCTCCTTCCAAGAGAGGAGATATGGCGCATGGGGGGATTTCCAGCATCTCGTCAAGTTAGGTTTTTCCAACAGCAGAGCAAGGTCCATGAAGGGCATACGCACTTTGAAGGCATATTTCCTAGGGTGCAGACCCAGGAGGAAATAAGAAGGTGACACTTCTACGGATTCATCCATGATCTCTGCCAGATTGGCTCCTAATGCATTCCAGTACTGTGTGAGGGACGGACATGACCAAAGCATATGGAGAAGATCAGCGTCCGCTGCGTGGCATCGAGAACAGTGCTCCGTTGTAGTGTGATGGGTTCTATTGAGTCTATGTGGAGTGAGATATGCTTAGTGAAAGAGGTAAAACTGTATCACCTTACCCGAGTGTTACGAGATACTTGTTTGGCATTTTGTAATGAAAAGGATCTCTGCCTATATCAGTTACCCACGTGGCTTTCAGTGTGTCCAATGATAAGTGAAGCTGTGCCTGGATCCCACGATATATCCATCGTACAAGATGTCTACCATGTCCCATTGTGTGGAGAGCCTGGAGTGCTTCATGTGTTACCTGTTCAGTATCCTGTGGTGCCCAATAAGTGCAAATATATGGGGTTGGTGAAGCAGTGTACCAAGTAGATAGTTTCCAGTAAGCCAAGGCCATGCGTAGTTGTAAAGTAGCCCCAAGGGGCATTTTAGGTGATCCGGGACAGAGCAGTTGGTGAACAAAACCCCTCTTTCACATTGTTTCTGTACAGTTTATCTTGTCTAAATATTGGCCCGCCAGCCAGTAGGCCAGCCATTGTAACAGGCCCACAATACAGTAGGCTTTAAAATCCTGAGGGCCCAAGCCGCCCAAGTCAGGGGGTAACTGTAGTTTCATCAGGCGGACTCAGCGGCGACCCTTTCCCCATATAAGATCTATCAATAGAGAGTTCAATGTCTGAAATACACATAGAGGTACTATAAGGAGCAGTTTCACAAAATGGTATAGGACCTGTGGCAGCATTACCATTTTCTCCAGGGTCACCCTCCCGGCCATTGAAAGAGGCAGTGTAGTCCAAAAGTCAACCTGGGATCGGAGGAAGGTAATTGCACAGTGTAAATTCCTGTCTAACAGATCCACTTGATTCGGGTATACTCGGATACCGAGATAGCGGAAGGAGATCGGGCCGTCACAATGGTCATGGGCTTAAATGGAATCTTAGGCTCCGACCAGGTGCCCTGGAATGAGTACGCATATGACTTATCAGGATTTATTCAGAGCTGAGAGAGGAGCGCAAAGCGGGCAAAAGTTTGTGCTGCCTTCTCTGTTCCCTGCTGCAGATCCCTGTAATAGAGTATCATATCATCTGCATATAAAGAGCAAGCATGTGTAGTGGAATTGAGCACTATCCCCCAATCCTCTGCACTGCGGCGGAAGTGCTGTGCCAGGGGCTCCAATGCCAATGCAAACAAGAGTGGGGACAGAGGGCAGCCCAGTCTAGTTCCGCTGTATATGGGGTAAGAAGGGGATATATGCCCCCCTGTCCTGGCAGTTGGGGCTGTGTATAGAAGCTATACTCACCGTATAAATTCAGGAGGGATTCCAAATGTTTCCAGAGATTCCCAGAGATACTGCCAGCTAAGGGTATCAAATACCTGGTGCATGTCTAAGGATATTCAGCCGGCGTATGGATATTTGTGCTTCGACTCGTCCATTAACTGAAATAATCAGCAGATATTCTTAGATGTACCCCGACAGGGGACAAAGCTACATTGGTCCGTGTGGAGCAGCCGCAGCAGTAGTGGTAGTAGTCTATGCACTAAAACGTTTCTGAGAAGTTTATATTCAGTATTTAATGTAGACAGGGGCCTATAGGATGCTATTTGTGCCGAAGGTCTATCTGGTTTGAGAAGCGAGGTCACTATTGCTTCCCGAGTCGCAGCAAGAAGTACTCCTCCCTCTAGAGACTTCTTGTATAATTTCTCTAGGTGGGGAAGCAAGCGCATGAGGTATGTAGCATAAAACTCCACCGGCAATACATCAGACCCAGGGGTTTTATTGCACACCATCTCTTTTAATGCTTCACCAATCTCGACCGGGGAGATTGGGGCACGCAGCATTTCCTTTTCTAGTTTCAACACCTAGGGAAGCGGATGACAGTGCAGAAACGTGTGAATAGAGTGTTGGTCTGCAGGGGGCTGCTCTGCGTACAAATCCGCATAGTATGAATGAAAGGCCTCATTAATGTCAGTTTGGCTAGTTAAGAAACCCCTTTGAGGGGATTGTATTGTTAAAATAGGTGGGGGAGACTGTTGCGGTTTGATTAGCTTAGCAAGCGGGGTACCCGGTTAGTTGGCTTCCGCATGCATCTTCTGCATGTATGATCTATAATCTATGACTCGCAAGTGCTTCAGAACCTCCGCATACTGAATGCATGCCTCTTGCAATCTCTCTGTTTTGTTGTCGTCCATTATCATTGCTCATTCTTATGATCCCAACTTGTCTTCCAACTGTGTTAGCTCAGAGACAATTTCAGTCCAGGCTCCCACCCTCATAGATATGGATGTCCCATGGATATCTACTTTGAAAGCCTCCCATTCAATCAGTGACGATGCTGTGCCAGTATTCTCTGAAAAATATGGAAAATAAGGAACTAATGTCTCCTTAAAGACCTTGTCTTCCAAGAGTGTAGGCTCCAGGTGCCACATAGGTATCGGGGTGGGTATCTCTAGCGGACTGTGGTCAGACAGTTTCTTGTTTAAGTATGTAGCAAGAGTTATGTGGGGTTGTATGACAGCAATAGAGTCGCCCTCACAACACCCAGGGGAGATGAGCCCATTCTGCTTGCATGTTAGACTAGCGTGTTTAAAACATGTCCTGTTCCTGGTGTGGGCCATAAAAGCAGCCCAGTACCTACTGTTCCCCATCCAGGAGTCCCTTGATGAGGGCATATCTACCCTGGGAGTCAACTTTAGTATCTTAGGCAGAAAACGGAATTCCCAATTATCCAAATAGCAGCACGTCTCACATATGCTGAGAAGGAAGTATGGAACAATTGACCCCTCCATCTGTGCTGTAACTTTAGGGCTTCTGGCTTGGTGAGGTGGGTTTCTTGCAGGAAGGCAATTTGAGCATAACGTCTATGTAATTGTGCTAACACCCTGTGGCGTTTGTGATGCATCCCCGGGCCTCTGATATTCCAAGTGATTATGTTGTATGATTTTACAACTGTGGTCATTGCACTGGATGTAAGAGGTATAACTGCCAGTCCTATGATCCTACTTCATTTCCCATGTATAACTGTGTATAACTGCCTACCCAATACGCTGTCCAGGGGAAACAACTATGCTCAACCAATTTAATTAACATAACCAATTGCAACAACAGAGAAATAGTAAGGCTTATGCTGGTGGGGTGCAATGGTTCCATTGCCCAATCATACCTTTGTTATCCAAGCATACCATCTAAACCTGGTCCAGACCCAGGTCATAGCATCAACTGGTCTCCTATTTGTCCTTCCCCTACACTCGTACATGGTATATGAGTGTGACATATATACGTGGATATGAACAGTTTAAAAGTAGGTGAAAAAATAAAAAATAAACATGATGGCGCCATCAAAGCAACAGAGCAGTTTGCTGCCCATCGATCTGACTGGGCACTCTGGTGGTGATCACTGTTTCCACGCAGTGTGGTCGGGGAGCTGTGCAAAGAAGGTTCCTACATCAGAGATTGTGTGCGGTCTGCGGCATGAAAGATGGGAACAATGTCACACCGCCTTCGGTTTCAGTATCAGAATCCCCAGCGACAGACGATTCTGTGCTGGATCTGCGATTAGGATCTTGTAGATTAGTTGTGAGTTGGATGGCTTCCAATTGGCTCTTACATGCCTGCCTCTGGACTGGCCCCCCACCTCCGTCCTGCACCGCGTCCCGGTCAGTACGGGTATGCAGGGACCGCCGGCCCGAGCCCTGTGACGCCAACTCTTGCAGCTGCCCTTTACGTGGTCCTTGAAAGTTCTGATCCAGCCATTCCCTGGCTGATGTGGGAGAGTCAAAGAAATGAGAGCGGTTGTCATGTATCTCTTTCAGTGTTGCAGGAAAGATCAATGTGTATACAAGACCATGGCCCTCATTACAACCCTGGCGGTTGGTGTTAAAGCGGCGGTAATACCGCCAACAGGCCGGCGGGAAAAAAATGGGATTACGACTGTGGCGGAAACCGCCAAAATAGACAGCCACTTTAACACTCCGACCGCCACGGTGGTAGAAACAAACAGCGCGGCGGTCACCGCCAACAGACAGGCGGAAATCAACGCGAACAAAAACACGGCGGAAACAGGACTTGGAAGGGAAAACACTCACCTCTCCACACCCCACGAGGAACCAGGACGCCATGGAGTCAGAACTCCTGATACTCCCTGCGATGGTATTCCTGCTCCTCTATCAGAAGCACCAAAGACGGCGGCGACAACCACGGTGAGTACTGCACCTACAACACAGGGGAGGGGAGAGGGAAAAGAGAGTGACGCACACACACGCAACACGCAAAACTCCCACCCTCACCCACAACATACACACAAATACATGCTGCAACATTACATTTACACCCCCCACCCCCCCTGGAAGAACGCAAGGACAAAGGGAAATGAGTTGAACGATTGTAATCATGAAAAATCCAGTAGTCAAAACTCAAAATACAGTAAATACAATTATGTACATCAACTACACAAGTCCGGATAGTGCACCAATTATTGTCCGTGGACCACTGGACCCAAAATGCATGGGCGAGGCCCACACATGATACCAGACTTCAAACGGAGAGAACACTGCAGGGGCATCAGATCGAAATGAAACAGGCACCTCAGGGGGAAGGGAAGGGGGGCACCTCAGCCTGATGAGTGCACAACGCAACTGCTCCACGAGGGGGCTCCATCCCCACTGTTTATCCTGGGGAGTTCGAAGCCACAGTCTCTCAAGTCTCTCCAGTGGGTGGGTTGCCCACTGCATTATCCTAGGAAGTGCAAAGCCACAGTCTCTCAAGTCTCTCCAGTGGGTGGGTTGCCCACTGCTTTATCCTGGGGATTGCAAAGCCACAGTCTCTCACATCTCTCCAGTGGGTGGGTTGCCCACTGTTTTATCCTGAGGAGTGCAAAGCCACAGTCTCTCAAGTCTCTCCAGTGGGTGGGTTGCCCACTGCATTATCCTGGGGAGTGCAAAGCCACAGTCTCTCAAGTGGATGCCTTTCTTCACTGCTTCTGGAGGGGGCATTGTGCCCAGAGTGCTTCATCCTGCCAAGGACTGAGGTAGTGGATGTGATACTCCAATGGTTTCTGGAGGGGTCTTTGTGCCCAGAGTGCTTCACCCAGCCAAGGACTGAGGTAGTGGATGTGATACTCCACTGGTTCTGGAGGGGGCTTTGTGCCCAGAGTGCTTCATCCTGCCAAGGACTGAGGTAGTGGATGTGATACTCCACTGGTTCTGGAGGGGGCTTTCTGCCCAGAGTGCTTCATCCTGCCAAGGTCTGAGGTAGTGGATGCCTTTCTCCACTGAAGATGGTGCATCATGGAAGCTGCTCAGGTTCCTGGAACCGACCACCAGGCTTGGATGACTGACCACTGGGGATGGCAGCCATGTCTGCGGTGGTGCCTCTGGCTCAGGATGTTGCGGGCCGCTGGCGGTGCTTGCGGCGGTGTCAGTCGCGGCGGTGCATGCGGCGGGCTCTGTGGCATCGGTGCTGGCGGGGGACTCTGTGGCAGCGGTGCTTGCAGCGGGCTCTGTGGCATCGGTGCTGGCGTGGACTCTGTGGCAGCAGTGCTTGTGGCGGGCTCTGTGGCATCGTGCTGGCGGCGGACTGTGTGGCATCGGTGCTGGCGGCGGACTCTGTGGCAGCGGTGCTTGCGGCGGGCTCTGTGGCGGCGGTGCTAGTGGCGGGCTCTGTGGCAGCAGTGCTGGTGGCGGGCTCTGAGGCGGCGGTGCTGGTGGCAGGCTCAGTGACTGCGGTGCTGGTGGCGGGCTCAATGACAGCGGTGACGGTGGTGGGCTCAATGACAGCGGTGACAGTGGTGGGCTCAATGACAGCGGTGCTGGTGGCGGTGCATGTGGCGGTGCAGGTGGCGGTCTTCTCTGCCATACAGGTTGGCATCGACGTGGACAGAAGGTGTGGACACTGGTCCCATTGTCTGTGCCACCATGCCCTCTCCTGACCTGCCCTTCATTTTCTGGCCCTTCCCCACCTTGGATGGTGGCGCAGCAGTCTTGCCACTATCCCCTTTCGTTTTCCCTGACCCTTGGTAGCAGGTGTTTTCGGCTTCTCCCATTTTTTATTTTTGCAGGTGGCGGAATGTCCTTGCCCTCGCTCCGTGGCACACTGGCAGCCCTGATGCTTGTCGATCTCCAATAGCCCGCAGTTGCTGGCACCACTGTGCCCGGTGATGTGGTGACTGAGGTGCTGGGTTGGGACCTGGAAAGCCTGGCCCTAGGGGATGGACCGTGGGGGAGGTGTAGGGAAGAGGTCAATATTAGCCAGGAGAAGTTTTTTAGACACACTGAGAAGGGTAGAAGGAGTGGGTTTGGGAGTGGAGGAAGAAGTAGTGGTTGTAGGAGGTGTACGTTTGCTGAATTTGGGTAAAGGTGCATGGGCCGGAGGCTGTTGTGAGGTGGATGGCTGTTGGGTGGGTGTGTGCCTGCGTTTGTGTACTTTGGGAGGAGGGCTCACAGACACACTGGGAGAGGACACAGGGGATGTGTGAATGATAGTGAGGTGGTGAGTGCATGTGAGTGGTATGTGGTGATGGGCGTGCTGGTGATGGAGGTAGTGGCTGAAGATGTAGTGCATGCAGGTGTGAGTGGAGACAAGACAGGGAGGGAGGAGGACGACGTGGAGGAGGGGGACACAGTGGAGGCAGTGGATCTTGGTATGTGTGCATGGATATGATGCTTGTGTGAGTACCTGTGTGATGTGTGGTGTTTATGTTTGCCAGAGCCACCCTTGTGTGTTGAGATGTGTGCATGCTGGTCTGATGGTGTGCTTGGGATAGGCTGAGGTACAGGGGATTGGGTCCGGGTGGAGGAAGTTGGAGGGGGGATGCTGGACACAGGGACAATGGCTGCCATCAGTGCTGAGGCCAGATCCTGAAATGCTCTCTGTTGGGCTGCCTGGCCAGAATGAATGCCCTCCAGGTATGCATTTGTTTGTTGCAAATGCCTCTGGACACCCTGGATGGCATTCACAATGGTAGATTGCCCAACAGTGAGGGATCTCAGGAGGTCAATAGCCTCCTCACTGAGGGGCAGCAGGGCTGACTGGGGCAGGGCTTGAGGTGCCTGGGGCGAAGGAGATGCCCACCCTCCTGGGTGAGCGTCCACAGGACAGACGCTGAAGGGCTGCTGGGAGGGCGGTGCTGGTGGGGGGAGGCAGCTGTACCTGTTGATGCGAGGGGCACAGAGGGGCCCGCCACCGCAAGGGAGCTCTCATCAAAGGAGGAGTCGCTGTCACTGCTGTCACCTCCTGTCCTCCCGTGGAGCTCCCCTCACCCTCTGTCCCACTGGTGGCTTCAGACTCTGTTGTCTCGCCCTCCAGGGCCAAGTGGGATGCAGCTCCCTCCTGCTCCGGTGCCACTGCTCCTCCGCCTGATGATGCTATTGCACACAAGAACAGGGAGACCACAAAAAATGGGGGGGGGAGACAGAAGAAAGACATGTTCAATGCATGCAACACCACTACAGTTGGCGGACACTATAGACACAGCAGCCCTCTACACTATGCCATACACTTATAATTCCTAGATTAATCACATGCCCATGGGGTACAAGGCCTGTGCCCGATTGCTACGCACATGGAAGTCACAGGAGCCTGACTAGGTGTAGATGGCTCTTACCACTGGTGGGGTTGGGGTGCCACATAGCATGCCTCACAAAGGGTCCTTGCCTACAAACCTCACCCTGGCCTAGGGTAACCCGCTGACCACCTCCCCCACCCAGACACCTCGTAAAGTGCGCAGAGTCAGCTGACTGAGACTGTACTCGCCCCCTTGTGGCTGCTGTGATGCCCTCATGCACCCATCCAACTCTGGATACGCCACCGCCAGGATCCTGAACATCAGGGGGGTCATGGTGCAACGGGCACCCCTCCCACATTGGGAGGCCATCCCCAGCTGGGCCTCCGCCATCTTCTTGCTCCAGCGGCGAAAGTCCTTTGAACTTTTCCGGCAGTGGGTGATCCGTCTGTGGTGGACCCCCAGGGTCAGGACGTCCTTGGCGATGGCACGCCAAATATCCTTTTTCTGGTGGGCGCTGACCTAGAGGAATAGTATAGGGGAAATGGAAAAACTTTAACCGTCCGGACCATCACAGTCATTGGCCCACGTTCCCACCCTTGCCCTGACGCACATCCACTCACCGTCCGCTCATGCAGGGCTCAGTCCCCCCCCTCCATGTATCTTCCATCTACACCACTCCAAACAGGCATTTCCCATGCAGCATGCTCACAGTGTACTCACCTGTTTGTCTGGAGGACCGTAGAGTAGCGTGTACTGGGGGAGGACCCCATCCACTAACTTCTCCAACTCCTCCGAAGTGAAGGCAGGGGCCCTTTCCCCAGACACCTGAGCCATCGTCGCTTCCAGACACAGGTCACAGCAGCATTTGCAGCGTAGGTCCTCTCCTGTCGAAGGTCAAGTATCAAGTGAGTGAACAGACAGAAAATGGCAGTCACGTCCGCGGCGGTGCGTACCGTCACCGCCGGCGTACATCAGCATTGGCTCCTGGGACCCATAGGGTCCAATGTTAACCAATGCAGGATTGCACTGCGGTCTTCGACCACCTACCGCAACAGTGTAGAACGCTAGCGCAGTTACCTCATATCCCCTTGTCCCACCTTACAGGTCAGGCAGCCGTCATTTCAGGGGGCCACATGGCATTAATAATAACTGCATCACACCTATCTAGGCCTTGCATACACACAGTAACAGGCACATTGCGGATTAACAAATGTGTGCTAATTACATTTTGTACTACCTCAGTGTTGGCTGACTCTCTGATCGCTGTTCTCGTCCATAGGGCACGTCCGCTAGGGCAGGTGATGAGATAGTGGCATCCTCCGGTGTACAGACCGCTGGTGAACCTGTCGGCAATGCAAGAGAGACACGTAATAGTCACCTACAGACTCGATAGTGCAACAATCCATGAACTGTGTGCCCAGTTGGAGCCAGACCTGATGTCAGCAATCCACCATCCCACAGGCATCCCCCCTTTAGTGCAGGTCCTGTCAGTACTCCATTTCCTGGCAAGTGGGTCTTTTCAAACTACAGTGGCTATTGCATCAGGGATGTCCCAGCCAATGTTCTCAAACGTGTTGTCCAGAGTGTTGTCTGCCCTGCTGAAACATATGCGACGCTACATCGTGTTCCCTCAGGTGGAGGATTTGCCTACAGTGAAAGGTGACTTCTATGCCCTGGGACATATCCCCAACATCGTAGGTGCCATTGATGGGACACATGTGGCCTTGGTACCCCCCACAGGAGTGAACAGGTGTACAGAAACCGGAAGAGCTACCATTCTATGAATGTGCAGATGGTGTGTTTGGCCGACCAGTACATCTCCCATGTGAATGTGAATGCCAAGTTTCCTGGATCAGTGCATGACGCTTACATTCTGAGGGATAGCAGCATCCCTTATGTGATGGGGCAACTCCAGAGGCACCGTGTGTGGCTAATAGGTGAGGACAAGGACCCTATACCCTTTGAATAGTTGTCTGGGGTTGTCCCTAAGGGTTAGTGTGTGTCTAACAGTTGTCCCTCGACATTTGCAGGTGACTCTAGGTACCCCAACCTGTCATGGCTACTGACCCCAGTGAGAAATCCCAGGACAAGGGCAGAGGAAAGCTACAATGAGGCACATGGAGTTATAGAGAGGACCTTCGTGCCTCCATATGACAGGTGGTTCTCTCTACTACTCACCAAAGAAGGTGTGCCAGATGATCGTGGCCTGCTGTATGCTGCACAACCTGGCTTTGCGACGACAGGTGCCTTTTCTGCAGGAGGATGGTCCAGAAGGAGGTCTTGTGGCAGCTGTGGAGCCTGTGGACAGTGAAGAAGAGGAGGCAGAAGAAGAGGATATCGACAACAGAAACAATATTATCCAGCAATACTTCCAGTGAGACACAGGTAAGAAGATGTCACTGCCTCACACATCTCATACAATTGTTAGACCTATCATAAGTCTGTCACTTTCACCCAGTGTATGGACCCTGACTTGTCACTTTGCCTTTTGATTTAACAGATGTGGGTCCCACTGTGTGACCTCTGCTATATTACATCATGGACTACAGCTGTGTTACATCGGTATGCTGACAATACAATTGACATTGCTATACTCCATAGTTATTGCAAATACACATTTGTGAAAGCACAGACTGACTCCAGATTGTTTTGTTATTCAAGGGTGTTTATTTCTGTGCAAATTAGTGGAAGGGGTTGTAAAATGGTCATGGGTGATGGTGGAGGAATGTCCATGGCAGAGTCCAGTCTATTTGTTTCACAGGTGCATTGTCCAAAGGGGCATAGGAAGTGGAGCTAGGGCAGTTGATGGATGGACAGGGTGACAAAGTGAGACAGAAGGATGACATTCTGGGGGGTCTAATTTCCTGGCGGGGGTCTTGGCATTTTCTCTGTCTTGTTCCTGGATCTCAGGGACCGTTTGTGGGGTGTTCTCCATCTGCAGGGGGTGAGGTGCTGGTGTCGTGGTCCTATGGCGGTGCCTCCTGTCTACTAGCGCCGGCGGAGATGGTGGGCTGTTCATCATCCAGGCTAGTGTCAGGGGCCCCTTGTTGTGCCACAGTGTCCCTCCTGGTGTTGACAAGGTCCTTCAGCACCCCTACAATGGTGACCAGGGTGGTGTTGATGGACTTCTCCTGGGAATGATGGTATGCTCCCATGATGTTGGAGAGGGCCTTGTGGAGAGTGGGTTCCCTGGGCCTGTCCTCCCCCTGTCGCACAGCAGTCCTCCCAGTTCCCCTGTTTTCCTGTGCCTCTGTCCACTGAACCGTGTGCCCACTGCCCCCAGGTCCCTGATTTTCTTGGATTGGTGGGTTTGCCTGGGTTCCTGTAGTGGTGGACACACTATTGCTTGACGTGTCCTGGGACAGGGGGATGGGGCCGCTGGGTGGGTGCTGTGCTGGTGTTTCCTGAGGGGGGAGGCTCTGTGGTGGCATGTGCCAGTGTCAGGGGAACCGACTGTCCGGAGGTCCCAGATGGGCCGGGCTGGTCATCTTGATCCAGTTGGACAGAGCTGCTGTCATCACTGTGGGCCTCTTCTCTGGGGGGAGTGGACATGTCTGGAACCTTCTGTCCGGTGACGTTGGGTAGGGGTCCTGCAGGGGGGTAAAGGCATGATTATTGCATCTGTGTGTGCCATTGTGTGCAATGGGTGGGTGACCCTATAGTCCAGTGCTTGCATTCTTGTCTAGGACCTTGTGTGATAATTGGTTTGTGGTCTGTGTGGGTATCTGTAGTGGACATGCTTTGGTGATGGGTTTCAATGCTTTGGTGTTGCATGCAGGGCTTGGGTCTTGGGATGGGTGGGTTGTGAAAGTGGGACATTTGTGAGGTGTTGAAGTGATGGGGTGAGAGTGAGGGTAGGGTATGTTATAGCATGCAGGTAGGGTGGGGGATGTAATAGTTAAGATTTGACTTACCAGAGTCCATTCCTCCTGCTACTCCTGTGAGGCCCTCAGGATGCAGTATAGCCAAGACGTGCTCCTCCCATGTTTTTAGTTGTGGGGGAGGAGGTGGGGGTCCGCCGCCAGACCTCTTTACTGCAATCTGGTGTCTTGAGACCACGGAACGCACCTTCCCCCGTAGATCGTTCCACCTCTTCCTGATGTCATCCAGTGTTCTTGTATGCTGCCCCACTGCATTGATCCTGTCTATGATTCTGCACCATAGCTCCCTCTTCCTAGCAATGGAGGTGTGCTGCACCTGTAATCCGAATAGCTGTGGCTCTACCCGGACCATTTCCTCCACCATGACCTTGAGCTCCTCCTCAGAGAACCTGGGGTGTCGTTGAGGTGCCATGATGTGATGTGGGAGATGTGTGAGGTGGTGTCGGCTGTGATGTGTGAGGGGATGTGTTTGTGTGTGTTGTCTGAGGTGAGATGGTGTTGTGTGCCTGTGGATGCTAGTGTTGTTTCTGGTGGTGTCTCTCTCTAGGCTTCTTTCTCAATTTTGTTCGTAAGGGTTTGTGGGTGATGTGGGTGTGTGTTTTATATTAGATTGGGTGTGTGGGAGTGGTGTGTGTATGTGTATCAGGTGTGTGTATTTCGATTTGTCCAATGTGGTAGTGTTTTGTATATGTGTGTGTATTTTGAGCGCGGCGGTGTGTACCACCAATGGAATACCGCGGTTGAATGACCGCTGTGTGGATTCGTGGGTCGTGATAGTGTGGGCGTATTCCTGTTGGCGTGACGGTGTCAGTTTTGTTATCGCCAGTTTATCACTGACCTTTGGTGTGGCAGACTTGTGTGGGTGTCTGGATTTTGGCGGATTCCAGGCTGTGGGTCATAATAGCTGTAGCGGAATTCCACCGCCGCAGCGGTGTGTTGGCGATTTTCTGCACAGCGGTAAGCAGGATTTACCACCAATGTTGTAATGAGGGCCCATGCGTTCTAAGGTTTTTTTTTTATCTCCTGGAAGATTCCACCAACAGCGTATAGTCTGGGTAAAGAGATACTCTGGTGCTCTCGACTGTAAGCGGCACCCGCTCAAGTGAAGCATGCAGCAAAACGTCTCTGTCTCTGTAATTCAGAATTTTAGCCACTATGGGTCTCGGCGGGGTCCCAAGGATGGGTTTCCTGGAGGGTACATGGTGTGACCTTTCGACTCTGAAAAGAGAGCGGACAAGCCCTCTGGGGACACAGTCGAACACAGCCAGTTCTCAATAAATTGCATTGGTCGGTCTCCCTCAGCACCCTCCGGCATACCCACTATTCAGATATTATTCCTGCGCGCTCTTCCCTCGGCATCTTCAGCTCTGTCTTGTAGTTGTTCCACCTGTTTGCACAGTTGTTGCAACAAAGAGCCATGTTCCACCTGCCCTGGAGTCAAGGTAGCGAAAGTGTGTTCCGTTGATTTGACCCTGTTGGCCAGTTTGTGCTGGTTGTCTCTCAGCAGGTTAAGGTCTGTAGTGACACTGTCTAGCTTCTATTTCCTGTAAGATAAGATCTAGCTTGCCCACTGATGGCTCTGCTCTCGTATGGGGAAAGCAGTCCTGCGGTGTGGTGGAGGGTGAGTTGTCCGAAGTTGGGGAGCGGCGCTGCACATAGTCCTCCATCCTGGGGGCTACAGTTTTATTTCGTCCCATGGTAACGAGGGATTGTTAACCTAAGATCTGATGTCCACACCAGTCGTGCCGGAGGTTTACTTCCTGTAGGTGTGTGTGAAAGTTGTCACCTCAGCCCTGTCTGCAGTGTCCGAGAATGTGCCTCAACAGCCCCGCAGATCCTCAAAAGTTTCAGATAGACTGGTCACATAGGGCAAGGTCCGACCCCTTCAAGCGGACCAGTCTCGCAGCTGTAGCCCCCAAAGCCAGCCCCCAGTTGTCTTACGCTCTGTGTCAACCCCCAGGGCAGTACCAGTGCCAACCTCCAGGGCATGCCACCTCGTGCACCCCTAGTGACCGCCTCCACCCCAGCCTCCAGTGTTCGGCCCGTTCAGCGGGCTCTGATGTATTTCAGCGCATTGATCCCAGTGTGCCCATGTAGTGCTATTAGCAGGGGGTGAAATGCAAGAGCTGCACATCTTCTGGGCCCCTCCGCCGCCAAAGCAGCAGCTGCTGGCCACACTGGGATGGCCCCCCACCTGCAGGCTGCACCACACATTCAGTTCTGGCCCAGGCGGGCCTAGCCAACAACCCATCCCCCGCTAGCTGGCACCTGGCCTCCTCCTCCGCCCATCAGCCTCTCCTCACCTTAGGCACAGACCGCCAATTTCTAGGCCCAAGAAGGAGGGGGTCACACCTCCATTGTTATCTGGTACGCACGGCACACTTCTGTGTGCAGCACCGGGGCGACTCTGTTATCAGGAGCTGCACAAGTCACAGTTGGAAGCTCCCGGCTCCTTCACCGAGGCCACCGCATGCCTGCCCACCTTCTGCACGGTCGGGTGGGCCATCCTCAGCCGGGAGCAAGAGACACTGGTCGGGGAGGAGGAAGGCCTCGCGCAGGCTGCGGCCAGAGTCAGCCAGCCACAACACGACCGCTGGGCCTAGCCTCCAACGCCTTTAAGCTTCGTCCGTTTCGGCCAGAGCAGTCAGGAATCACAGGCCTCACAGCGAGCGGGAGCAGAAGATGGCAGGCGTGAGGCAGGCCATACCACTGGTCGTATCTGTCCATCCCTGCCTCTGTGTGTGCACTGTCGCCTCGTTCTGCCACTACGCAGCACTCAGCACCTCACCCGGTCCATACGGGGAACTGTACAGTGTGATATCTCCGTAGGGGACAGGTTACGGGGCACCTGGCCATGCTCCCCATGTCACATACTGTTCTATAAAAGATAGCACAGACTCATCACTATCTGCTCCAAATTTGGGTGTGCATTTTGTCCATAGTAACATGTGAATATGAGGAGCAACTCTTGCCTAGTACTCTTTGCGCCAAAAGAAATCACTTACTTTGCCAAGAGGAAGATTGCTTCTGTAGCAGTTAAAAGCTAGTAGAGTTTGGAACCCGTGGTTGAAATATCTACAATTATTAGCAGGATCTAATTAGCAAAGTTCTCTAGCTGTCTTTATATTGATGTCTTTTAAGATAGAGTTTGTTTCTCTGAAGAATTCAATCAGGTCATCCCATGCATGCTCAGCGCAAGTGTGTATCAGAAACCACATTGGTGCATCCAGCTTTCTCAGCATACACTTAAGTTCCCTGTGGTGACAGAACCAATATTCGTTGGTGCCATGTTGGTACACCATTAATAAATTGATCAAGTTATATTCTAAGTTTTCGTCCTTTTCGTGAAGTTTGTTAACAAAAGGTCTTGTATAGATATTTTGAAGATTGACTCCTGTTTTTAGAATGTGAATTACTGCATACGAAAGTCCAGACAAGTTACTCCCAAATCGAAGGTGAAATATGTGTGAGATAAACTGTCTGAATCTTAGATGTTCTGAATATGATGATGTTGATCGGTATTCAGCTGCTTGAATTTGTATGGGACGGTCATCATAAAAACCTCCTACTCCAGTGGAAAACAAGTGGGGAAAACAAAGAGCTTCTAAACCTTTTTACCAGACACTCATGGGAGCTTCCTTTGCTTGTGTCATTTGGAAGAGCTCAATAGGATCACCAATGACATCTTTGGAATGCAATGGATGGATGCTGTATTGTTCACAAATTTGCCTTAATCAGGATCACTTCACTTTTTCTATTTGTCCACTTGCTGGCAAACTCATCTTCAACATGTGGTACATCATATTCAACATCAACATTTTTATAATATTATTTTGTACCAGGTATAATGTTGCTTGTTTAACTTTATGAACATCAGCTAGCTCTTGTCAAATTGTTTTATTCTTAGTTGGCACACTATTTATAAAAACTAATAAGTGGCTCTTCATTGTCTTTGTCTACTACTACAGTTTCAATATTTTTTAAAGTCTAATGGCTAATATTCTACTCTTCCTTTAAGGCCTTTCAATAACCCTGTTGGATGAACTTTACCTGTTTTCAGTCATAATCATATATGGCTTCAAATGGATGTACAGATTGTATAAGTATCAAATCATATACATTTAAGTCTTGTAGTAATTCTATAATAGTCACACGTTCTAACCTGTTATATACTGCTTTAAATGGTGTTTTCTGAACTCTTAACTTATCATAGCAGTACTCACACATAACTTGCTGCATGGACAAGTCAAAGCACTTCTCTACAAATAAATAAGCAGCAAATTTGTGCCACTTTTCGCTATTTTCACCTTCAGTTTTGGAAAATACATCTACATTCCATGTTTGACTTTTGTAGTGAATGTGTCAACAAAAAATGCAAACATAGTTTGGTTTTTCTGAACACGCTGTGGTAAACTTTACAATCCCTTGTTCAAAGTTGTCAGTACTAATACCTGTGCTCTGTTCCTCTGTACCTGTACTTACTAATTCCTCATTCTCCCTACAATCCTCTTCAGAACCAACAAACCAAAACTGTACATCCTCACAAATGTTTACTACTTCTCATATGGCACAATGCAAAAGTACTCTGTTCATTTCCCCTAAACATAATGCTGGAGTATTCACATAGTAAAGTATCCTAACTAAACTTCGTATTTTTGAGTGGTGAACTACCAATATTCTAAAGTGATGAAAGGTGCTTTGGCACACTTTCTGTGATAAACATGCTAATGAATGTCCTTGCAAATTACTATACTTCCTTACTTTGCATGAATCTACTTCTTGCAAAAAAAGATTTTTTTGCTTCAAACTTCTACATGGAATGTCACGTAATATCTTCATAATAAATCAATAGATTTCTGCTGAATACTACAAATACTGCTGCAGTTCCAGGGCCTTGTCTATACCTTCCCTGAACCCTTTCAGTTATAACCTCTTCCACATGTCTAGGAACAATCTCCTCTTTTTCAACAGGACTCCCATCCTTCATCTCATAAGATCGACCAGTTGAATCAACTGCACGTACTAAAGTGTTCTCTCACAAATAACCTTTTCATTAAAGAAAGGTTCTGTACTGGTGGTATGCTTCCATTCACCACTAGAGATTCTTCAAAAATTACTTTTATTAAAAATTCTTTATCTTTGGCTGCATCTCTTCAGACCCAGTAGTGTTTCAGCCAACATTCTCATTCTACTGATCATCAAAATGTAAGTTTCCTCTTCAAGGCAAACACCTTATCAAATACAGTCTCAACATGTTCTTTTTGTTTCACTACTACTCTTCTTTTGTATTGCTTCATAGTTTTACTAAGATTCTGAATTTCACAAAAATTTCTAACTCTAATTTCTTTAAACTGTAGCTGTGTTCTGGTTTAGCTATCTGCTTTCTTTATGTATTTCTTGCTTGTAATCTGACATGTTTTTTCCTTTGTTAGGCTGATTGAAATGTCTCCTTTTTAAGTTCTTCATTTTGCAAACATTTCAGTTTTCCACATATAGATTTAAAACATCTGTTGGTTTTCTTACCAGCAGCTTCTTTCTCTTTAGTGACATTGTCCACATGTTGTTCTTTTTGTTTCTCTGATGTGAGTAGATAGTATATTTTCCTCAATTTATTTTTTGTTTGTGTTTTTTTCAGCATTTCAGATATCTTTTATAATGCAGGAATAGATATCTGAAATTAAAAAAATAGCGAAATGTAAACATGTTTACTATATACTGTTCAATTCTATATCATAAGCATTTAAATGCAATATAAACAATCGCATCACCATGTTCTCACACTCTACATGTGTTAGTTTTCATTTTTAAAGAAGAGTACACCTCTCTGTTATGATCGGCATGAGTGTCTGACTCAATGTTTTACTTTATCCATGAATGAGTGCTTGGCTGCATTATGGTATGTATCAGTATATCCTTAAGTGTTTTATCAGATGCATCAGTGTTTCTCTAGGTACATTAGTCTATACATAAGTGTGGCCATGGGTGTGTCAGTATATGTGTCCATCTATGCCTGAGTGTGTAATTGTATACATAAGTGTGTGCCTCCCTGTGTTACTGTATGGATTACTATATGACTCCTTATGTCAGTGTACACATGAGTGACGGCCTGGGTGTGTCAGAGTAGGCATCAGTGTATTGATGTGTGTCTCAGAGTACCCAACAATATGTTCCTGGATGTGCCAGGATATGTGTGGCTGTGTGTCTGGGTATGGCACTGTATGTATCTGTATCTGCCAGGGCTTGTCATTATATGCATGAGAGTGTCCCCAGGGGTGTGAGTGTATGTGTCAAAATGTTTGTAGGTTTGTCACTGTATGCATGTGTATGTGTGGGTGTCACAGTGTATGGGTTTGTCAGCATATGCATCAGTATGTGCCTGTGTATTTCAGTGTATGTACCAATCTGTGCTTCACTATATGATCGCATGTATAAGTGTGTACCTAAGTATGGCACACATTAAAGCTAGTCTGCTGCTAATAAAAAATACTGTGAACTTTTGAACTTATGGTATAGTAGAGTGTTCTAGAGGAGGATGCCATAGCAGCTGAGGAGAAGGAGTGTGGTGGAAAGGAGAGCTTTTAAAACAAGCCTAACATTTTGAAATAAGAGACATTTTGGTAGAGAAGGAGCTGGAAAAAATGATTTTTCCAAATCACTATAATCACTGAACTTAAAATGTGGTTGAAACTGTACCAAATTAATAGTGGGAAATACATTTTCAACCCCCATCCAGTGTCTGTAAGTGGGTCTCTGTGTGATTATGTGAATGTCTGAGTGCGTCTTTCACTGAGGGTATGAGTGTCAGTAGAACTGTTAATGGGTGCATGTGTGTCTCAGTGGGACTCTGAGTGGGTGTATAAGTGTCTGAGTGGGTCTTTGAGTTGGTGTATGAGAGTCAGTGGATCCATGAGTTGGTGCATGAGTGTCAGTGTGGGTCTGTTAGTGGATGTATGAAATTGTATGTGGATCCGTGAGTGGGTGTCTGAGTGTCTCAATGGGTCTATGACTGAGCGCATGACTGTTAATGCATCTCTGAGTGAGTGTCAGTGCATCTGTCAGTGGATGCATGAGTGTCTGTGTGGGTCTGTGAGAGGGTGTGTGAGAGTGTAAGTGGGTCTGTGATTGGGTGTCTGAGTGTGTGAATGGATCTTTGAGTGAGTGAGTGAGTGTTTCAATGGGTATTTGAGTGGCTGTATGAGTGTCACTGTGTTTCTCAGTGGGTGCATGAGTGTGTCAGTGGGTCTCTGAGTAGGTGTATGAGTGACTGAGCGGGCCTCTGAGTGGGTGTATAAGTGTCTATGGGTCTGTGAGTGGGTGTCTGAGTGTCTGAATGGGTCTTTCAGTGGGTGTAGGAGTGTCAGTACATATTTCATTGGATTGCATGAGTGTATGGGTCAGTGAGTGGGTATGAGAGAGCGTGAGTGGGTCTGTGAATGGGTGTATGAGTGTCACTGTATATGTGAGTAGGTGAATGAGTGTGTCAGTGGGCAAGTGAGTGGGTGTATGAGTGACTGAGTAGGTCTCTGAATGAGTGTATATAAGTGTCTGAATGGGTCAGTGAGTGGGTGTGAGAGAGTGTATGTGGGTCTGTGAATGAGTGTCTGAGTGTCTGAATGGGTCCTTGAGTGTGTGTATCAGTGTCTGAGTGGCTATTTTAGTGAGTGTATGAGTGTCACTGTGTCTATGAGTGGGTGCATGAGTGTGTCACTGGGTTTGTGAGTGGATGTATGAGTGACTGAGTGGGTCTCTGAGTGGGTGTAGAAGTATTTGTTTGGGTCTGTCAGTGGGTGTGTGAGTGTCTGAGTGGGTCTGACTGTGTGTATTAGTGTATGAGTGAGTGTGTGAAATTATTTTTTAATTTGCAGTGTGTGTGAGACTCTGTTGCTACGTTAATCTATTAAGGGGTCCCTGAGACACCCATTATTAGCCCTCATTGGGTCAGAGTACCTCTACCCTAACCCTCTCTATTGTTTTCAGCCTTTAATCCCATCCCCCTGAACTGTGCCCCAGTTCATAAAATGTTGGCCGCAACTTTCTGTAAAGGTTGCGGCCAGTCGATCACACTACTGTTTCTGGCATGCAGAGCTGTGATGCTTCATGCAGGAGTTGCAACAGATCGGCGTCCCTGGGTTCACAAATTTGTTTTCCACTTCATTACAAGAAAACCACTGAATGGATTCACACCAAATCACAAAAAGGTTGTTTTCTTGACCAGACCCCAGTGCTTCAGGCGCTATCATTGTTCAAAATCCCTATGGACAAAATGAATGGAGAAAAAGTGGATCCCCCAAAACTTTCCAGACAGCAGTTCATGTGAGCTTCACATTTTTTTGGAAAACTTTGGGAAGATTCTTCAACCGGCGCCACAGATATAGGTAAGTACAAAAAGGCTTTTTTGATAGAAACTAGGTCCTAACGATATCTCCCTAGTGGTGAGTACTAGGATATATATATATATATTCATTTAAACAAATAAACGTTATATATTACATCACTCATGACATGGTCAGTGACGTCACTGATGAAATCTCAAATGAAACCATTGGTGTGGACAATGCCATATGTGTGAAAGTGCCATTGTGTCCTATCACGTTGCTTATGGTAATATCAAGGTGGACCTCAACTCTATGATCAACTGAAAGACAAGTAACATCACATACTTGGTTATCTATCCATGTAATTTGGGATATGTTGGTGAGAGAATTTAGGACTAGAGATAGTGAACACAAATCAGTGATCAGGTGGACCACTCTTTTCAAATGGGACACATGGAAAATTAATTTAAATGGATTATACTGGAGAAAACTGTGAATATTACAAGCAAGAATAAAAATGCCTATAAAAGGAAAAGGTAAGTATTCTGGATATTCCGGCTTCATATGGTCAAGAAGGGCCTTAATGACAATATACCACGGTAAAATACACGGTAGATCAAGTGGCATTTTCCACATGTGGCCTTTCCACTGTTTCTTACTGATAGGTTTATTGTAGGTCATCTATACTTTGGATTTCAGGTATCCTTATCTCTGATAGGGTTCCTCAGTTTATCAGTAAATGTGGATCACAATTTTAGAATTTGCTCATTGCTGTAGTATGTATACTTTTGTACCTTTAGAAGCTCCTTTTGATTATTTTTTTGTTCTGTATATTTTTTACAGCTAGTTTTTATGGCCGTTCTATATTCATGACTGAGCCAGCTTTGGGTCCTCAGTGATATTTATCCCATAACCATTGAACTTTCCTATGGCACATAGTCCACACTTTATGTTTGACCAAGTTCCCTTTGACCTTGTTAAATTACAGATGTAGTTTTTCAGGGTCATCTATTATTCTACAGCTAGCAAACATCTGCTGGACAGCGTTTTACCCTTCAAATATGGCTGCCAACAGTGCTCCTTCACATTTTGTTTAATCACTGGTAGGGTACTTTCTTGAATAGGTCTTTTAAAAATATCCCTTTTTACTGGTCTATATATGTCCAAAGGTTTATCTTAGTTGGATCCTCCTCTGTAGTTACCTGGAGATACTTTGTTTTCCCTGATCTACAGGTAATTTTTGTACTCTTCAAAGATGGCCACCATTATTGTCCTTTTTGGGAGTCTATCATCTTTGTCTACATCACTTAGGGCCAGATGTAGCAAGGGTTTTGCGCCTCGCAAATGGTGAAAAATGCCGTTTGCGAGGCGCAAAAGCCTCTACGCGATGCAGAAACGCATTTTGCGAGTCGGAACCGACTCGCAAAATGTGTTTCTGACTCGCAAATAGGACGGGGTGTTCCCTTCCTATTTGCGACTCGCAACGCGATGCAAGTTGATTTGCGACCGCGAAAGCGGTCGCAAATGAACTCGCAGTTACCATCCACTTGAAGTGGATGGTAACTCATTCGCAAACGGGAAGGGGTCCCCATGGGACCCCTTCCCCTTTGTGAATGTACACAAAAATATTTTTTCAGAGCAGGCAGTGGTCCTATGGAAAAATGGTTCCTCTAAAAAAATCCGAAACAAAAGGTTTCGTTTTTTTTTTCCAAGTGCAGCTCATTTTCCTTTAAGCAAAACGGGCTGCAGATGGAAAAAAAAAACTGCTTTATTAAAAAGCGGTCGCAAATGAACATGCGATCCACTTGAAGTGGATGGTAACTCATTCGCAAACGGGAAGGGGTCCCCATGGGAATCCTTCCCCTTTGTGAATGTACACAAAAAAAAAAATTCAGAGCAGGCAGTGGTCCTATGGACCACTGCCTGCTCTGAAAACATCCGAAACAAAAGGTTTTTTTTTTTTTCCCCAAGTGCAGCTCGTTTTCCTTTAAGGAAAACGGGCTGCAGATGGAAAAAAAAAAACTGCTTTATTAAAAAGCAGTCACGGACATGGTGGTCTGCTGTCTCCAGCCAGGCCACCATCCCCGTGAGTGCTCAGACTCGCAATGGGGTCGCAAACTGCGACCCACCTCCTTAATATTAATGAGGTGGGTCTTTGCGACCCCATTGCGAGTCGCAGAAGGTGTCTGAGACACGTTTCTGCATGGCAAATTGCGAGTTTGTACCTACATCTGGCCCTTTGAGTGTCACATGAGACCATGTTCAAATTTTTAACAGCGCTTATATCTAGGGGGCACATTTTGCTGAAAGACTTGATCCCAGTAGGTTAGTAGCAGGTGCCGGGGGCCCAAAAGCTCTTCCCGCATTGATGATGTTATGGCCGCATATTTGAACTCTATTGTGCTAGAAACTCCCTGTGCTCAGGCTTTTGCAGGTATTTTGTTCTATGTCCACTGTATGTTTATTTGGGAACTGTGAACAGGTTTCCCTTTCAATAGTTTCTGGACCTGCTATTTACATATATCCTCCTTCCTCTAAGCCCAGAGAGAACTTGAACTGAGACTTCTTTACATGGGACCCTACCTCTGTCCTTGGAAGCGTTGGTTGATGTTTCAATCTACTAGTCAGACCTTTTTAAAAATGTTGTTATGACAGAAATACTGTGTCCAAGAGGTAATGCTAGATGGCTCTATCAACACCGTTCTGTTTTGCTTATGGTTCATTATTTGTTCATTTCATTTTGGTGTTAGTTTTATTCCTAGGTACTATCTTGGGTATCCTACCAGGCTACATTATGAGTACCACTTTTTCTGGTTGAATACTGGTTAGGTATGTACAACAAGTGCCCTTAAACTAGGTGCATGCACTGGTGATGGTCTCAGCACCATGATAGGTAAAAGGATACACAAGTTTATTTGGACAGCATGTAATAAATCACAAATAGGTGTGAGGGTATTCGACCAAAGCACTGTTTCTATGTGTTTGCAATGTTGGGGTGGGCTCTGGGGCATACTATGACCAGCGGTGGCTTTGTCTTTCTTATTCACAGCAGCCACACCTGAGGCCTCACTGTGGTCTGTAGACTGTCCATTGTGTTAGTCATGTGGGCTGCATGTAATGTTGATGTGTTGTCATGAAATGGGAGGTATCTACGTAGGCAGACAGAAGCTGCTTGGTTTCAATCTTGTTCTTGTTTTCCAGAAAATTCACTGGGCTTCCTCCCCCTCATTTTTGATGTACACATTTGTGCCCTGAGCAAGGTGGGAGATTAGCCAACCACCTTTCACCGAAGCATGTGCAAGCACTTGCGCACCAGTTATACTGGCACCACAAGAGTGTGCATCTGAAATTAACAGAATATTCTTTTTTCCCATCTCAATATGCAGTTAAACTTTATAAATATATTATAGATACAGGAGATTCTGCCCTGCCAATATTGTAAATTTGGTATATTTTAATCACATAGCTGTTTGTTTTTGAATATCTGTGAAAATATTGTACATTTTTAGATAACATAAATAAGGATCTTGTATGTACTCCTATGGTGCTATACAATGATACAGGATGGCTGTTAAGGCTTTTTTTAAACTGATGCATTATGATGCATGCATGCAGTGTGATAGTTTGATGTATGTTTGGGTTTGTTGGTGTAAGGGGCATGGCAGCGATTATGACTATGTGTAAAAATGTTAGTGAAAGGTATTGTGTTCCACTTAATGTATGACACTTGATTGAGCATTCTTTGGAAGTGGGTTGTTTCTCTTTGTGCCACCTTTCTGGAAAATAACAACACAGGCAATGCACTGCTCCCCGGATCACCAATGCTTGGTGGTTGCTTATTTAACAGGAGCATAGACAAAGAACCAAGTGCCACACAGAACTCCGGGCACTGGCTCAGCCATTTAATTCAAGATTGTGGCTGCCACTGTGGTGCTTCAACAATCATTTCAATTGAAAATCATTCCCTGTGCACGCCAGTAGTGATCAGTGATTGTTAAAATTAACACAATATATTTCAGTATGGAGCAAACACTTCCAGCTCACCCACAGCACTATAGTAGAGTACACCCAGGATGTCCCCAGGAGCCTTAAGATGCGTGACTAATACATTTTAGTGCGGTGATGTGGACATCAGCACAAAATAAATTACTCTAACCCCTAATGCAGGGTACTTGACAGGGCTGGTTGTGACCATTTATTGTGTTTTAGTCAGGAGTGGAAGAATGTTGGCATTAATCAGAAAATTCCCAGATACCAAAGTCTTTTGTGAACTCACTTCATAACTTTAATTATTTTCAACAACATTTTTTGGGAAGGGTTTTTTGGATTTGTGGATTCGGATATGCAAACTATCCCTATGTGTACTTCTTGTTCTGGGCTCTGCGAAGTATCCATGTATCTGGCGTGACTTTTAACAACACTTAACAAATAAAATGGAGATTATAAAATTGATGTTTGAGGTAAGTGGTATAGTAAAATTACATAGAAACTTATATTCCAAAAAGTAATTCTACCTTAGAAGGTTGTTTTAATATATATTTCCGGATTTACAGTCATGTGACGGATCTGCAAATCCCATGTGACAGAGCAACAAATGGATTTCATTGGTTAAAACACCTGTCAACCTTTTTTACAGGAAGTTCTTACCCATTTTTCCCTCCTTTGGGTGTGCCTGCTACAAATCACACCAATTGTTTTGTTTTGTTCTTGGCTTGGTGTTTTTTTATTACTGAAAAATGGCCTCCAGGCAGAATACAGAGCAGGAGGAGCACAAAGAGAGACTTCTTCAGAAAACATTTCTTTAGTATTCCATCTAGGAAGAAAAAGGTGATTGCAAAAGTGGTGAGATGCAATTTCTGTGATAAGGAGCTGTCAAGGGGGACTACACACAGGTACTTCTATGGAACAAGCTGTATGCTCAAACACCTCAATCAATCAATCAATCAATCAACTTATAAAGCGCGCTATGTACCCGTTAGGGTTTCAAGGCGCTGGGGGTTGGGGGGGGGGCAGCTGCTATCGGTCGAAGAGCCATGTCTTGAGGAGTCTCCTGAAGGTGAGGAGGTCCTAGGTCTGGCGCAGGGAGGTCGGGAGAGAATTCCAGGTCTTGGCGGCGAGGTAGGAGAAGGATCTGCCGCCGGAGGTCTTGCGTTGAATTTGGGGGACGATGGCGAGGGAGAGGTTGGCAGAGCGGAGTTGGCGGGAGGGGACGTAGAAGTTGAGTCTGTTGTTCAGGTAGACAGGGCCGGCGTCGTGTAGTGCTTTGTGCGCGTCGGTGAGAAGTTTAAAGGTGATCCTCTTGTCCACGGGGAGCCAGTGGAGGTCCTTCAGGTGGTGGGAGATGTGGCATCGGCGGGGGATGTCGACGATCAGGCAGGCGGATGCGTTCTGGATGCGTTGGAGTCTTTGTATGTCTTTTGCTGGGATGCCTGTGTAGGGTGCGTTGCCGTAGTCAAGTCTGCTACTGACGAGGGCCTGGGTCACCGTTTTTCTGGTTTCCGTCGGGATCCACTTGTAGATTCTACGGAGCATGCGGAGGGTGTTAAAGCAGGAGGAGGAGACTGCGTTGACCTGTTTGGACATGGTGAGGGCGGAGTTGAGGATGAAGCCGAGGTTGCGTGTGTGGTTGGCTGGAGTAGGTGGGGGTCCCAGTGCGGTGGGCCACCAGGAGTCATCCTAGGCTGAGGGGGAGCGTCCGAGGATGAGGACTTCCGTCTTATCTGAGTTTAGTTTCAGGCGGCTGTTTCTCATCCATCCGGTGATGGATTTCAGTCCCTCGTGGAGGTTGGCTTTGGCGGTGTGAGGATCTTTAGTAAGGGAGAGGATGAGCTGGGTGTCATCGGCGTAGGAGAGGATGCTGAGGTTGTGCTGGCGGGCCAGTTGGACGAGGGGGGCCATGTAGACGTTGAATAGCGTTGGGCTTAGCGAGGAGCCTTGGGGGATGCCGCAGATGAGGTTGGTGGCTTCGGAGCGGAAGGGTGAGAGTCGGACTCTCTGGGTTCTGCCGGAGAGGAAGGAGGAGATCCAGTTGAGGGCTTTGTCTTGTATTCCGGTTTCGTGGAGACGGGTTAGTAGGGTGCGGTGGCAGACCGTATCAAAGGCGGCGGATAGGTCTAGGAGGATGAGGGCTGAAGTTTCGCCGTTGTCCATTTGCTGTCTGATGTCGTCTGTGGCGGCCAGGAGAGCAGTCTCGGTGCTGTGATTGCGTCTGAATCCGGATTGGGAGGGGTCTAGGATGGCGCTGTCTTCGAGGTAGTAGGTGAGCTGAGCGTTGAGGATCTTCTCGGTGACCTTCGCTGGGAAGGGGAGGAGGGAGATCGGGCGGAAGTTTTTGAGGTCGTTGAGGTCAGCCTTTGGTTTCTTGAGGAGGGTTTGGATGTCGGCGTGCTTCCAGCTGTCCGGAAAGGTAGCGGTGTCGAAGGAGAGGTTGATGATCTTACGAAGTTGGGGGGCGATGGTGGAGTCGGCTTTGTTGTAGACGTGGTGTGGGCAGGGGTCTGATGGGGATCCTGAGTGGATGGAGTTCATGGTCTTTCGAGTTTCGGCGTCATCTGCGTGGGTCCAGGTGGTGAGGCGGTCGGCGTAGGAGGAGTTGTCGGGGGTGGGGTCTGGCGGAGGTGTGGAGTTGAGGCTGTCGTGCATGGCGGCGATTTTCTGGTAGAAAAAGGTGGAGAGTGCGTCGCAGAGTTTCTGGGATGGTGGGATGTCGTTGACGTTGGCGTTGGGGTTGGAGAGCTCCTTCACGATGCAGAAGAGTTCCTTGCTGTCGTGCGCGTTGTTGTTAAGGCGTTCTGTGAAGTGGGAGCGTTTGGCGAGTCGGATAAGTTGGTGGTACTTGCGGGTGGCTTCCTTGTGGGCTGCTAGGCTGTCGGGTGTGCACTCGAGCAGCCATTTTTTCTTGAGTTTCTGGCAGGAGCGTTTGGAGGTGATGAGTTAGTCTGTGAACCAGGCTGCTTTTTTCTTTTCTTGGTTGACGGTGGGCCTCTTGAGTGGTGCGAGGGTGTTGGTGCAGTTGAGGAGCCACTGTTGGAGGTTGATGGCGGCGGAGTCCGGGTCGGTGGGGTCGGTCGGCGGGTTCTTGGCGAGGGTGCTGGTTAGTTGGTCTGCAGTGACTTTTCCCCAGCGGCGGTGTGGTGGTAGTGGGGTGCGGTGATGTTCGGTGTTTTTCTTGAATGTGAAGTGGACGCAGTGGTGGTCGGTCCAGTGGAGTTCGGTGGTGTGGTTGAAAGAGATGTGGTTGCTTGCGGTGAAGAGTGGGTCTAGGGTGTGACCGGTGATGTGGGTGGGTGTGTTGACCAGTTGTCTGAGTCCGAGGTTGAAGAGGTTGGTGGTCAGTGTTGCGGTGTTGGCGTCGTTGTTGTTCTCCAGGTGGAAATTGAGGTCTCCAAGGAGGATGTAGTCCCTTGAGGCGAGGGCGTGGGTGCTGGCGAGGTCGGAAATGGTGTCACTGAAGGGGGGTCTTGGTCCTGGTGGTCGGTATATGAGAGTTCCTCTGAGGGTAGTGTTGGGGTCTGTGTGGATCTGGAAGTGAAGGTGTTCCGCTGTCTTGAGGGTGTCGTCCGTGTGGGTGTGGATCTTGAGGGTGGATTTGTGGACGATGGCTATTCCTCCACCGATTCCGTTGGTGCGATCTCTTCTGGTGATCTTGTAGCCGTCAGGGATGGCGATGGTGATGTCAGGGGCCGAGGAGTCGTTCCACCAGGTTTCGGTCAGGAAGGCTACGTCTGGGGCGTTGGTGTCGAGCAGGTCCCAGAGCTCGATGGCCTGCTTTCGTGCGGAGCGTGTGTTGAGGAGGATGCAGTGGAGGTGGTTGGTGTTGGTTGATGTAGGCTTCCCTGTTCTGTTGCTGGTGAAGTTGCAGGTGCGGCAGGAGAAGGGTCTTTTGGTGTGCTTCGGGGTGGCCTGGAAGCAGGCTGTGTAGGAGCCAGGGTTAAGGGCGAGGAGTTCGCTGTCCGAGTAGCGAAGTCTGGTGGTGGGGGGGCGTGCGAGCCAGGGGGGGCGGCGCTGGGCGTGGTCCAGGCGCGAACGAGCGCAGACGGAGTTGCCTCGGACGCGCAGCGCCAGCCATTAAGAAGGGAGGGGTGAGCAGCTGGGAGGCAGCAGCAGGGAGAGAGCGGCAAGGGGGGAGCACACAAGGGGCGAAAAAAAACAGGCACAATTCAAAACAGTCACAAAATACAATTGGAATACAGCAATCAGAAGGGGCACAAATGGAGCGCAAGGAGGCAGGCGCTGGAAAAGTGGAAAAAAACACTTACAGGAACGGCGAAAAAGCGGCAGAAGCCACGGGCCTCGAACACGCTAGCAGCAGCGTGGGCGGGGGTCAGGGGCACGAGACAGCAGGGTGGTGCTGCGGACGTGGGGGGTGAGCTCTGGACCAAAAACAGGTCAGAGGTCGCTCACTCGCGACGCGCAGCGCCAGCCATTAAGAAGGGAGGGGGGAGGGAGGAGCAGCTGGGAGGCGGGAGGCGGGAGGGAGCGGCGAATGGGGGCGCGAGGGGGCCGGGGCCATGGGGAGGCAGCGGCAGGGAGAGAGCGGCAAGGGGGGAGCGCACAAGGGGTGGAAAAAAACCAGGAAACAAGGCACAATAACAAGGGTAAGGCACAATTCAAAACAGTCACAAAAATACGCTAAATTGCACAAAATACAATTGGAATACAGCAATCAGAAGGGGCACAAATGGAGCGCAAGGAGGCAGGCGCTGGAAAAGTGGAAAAAAACACTTACAGGAACGGCGAAAAAGCGGCAGAAGCCACGGGCCTCGAACACGCTAGCAGCAGCGTGGGCGGGGGTCAGGGGCACGAGACAGCAGGGTGGTGCTGCGGACGTGGGGGGTGAGCTCTGGACCAAAAACAGGTCAGAGGTCGCTCACTCGCGACGCGCAGCGCCAGCCATTAAGAAGGGAGGGGGGAGGGAGGAGCAGCTGGGAGGCGGGAGGGAGCGGCGAATGGGGGCGCGAGGGGGCCGGGGCCGTGGGGAGGCAGCGGCAGGGAGAGAGCGGCAAGGGGGGAGCGCACAAGGGGCGGAAAAAAACCAGGAAACAAGGCACAATAACAAGGGTAAAGCACAATTCAAAACAGTCACAAAAATACGCTAAATTGCACAAAATACAATTGGAATACAGCAATCAGAAGGGGCACAAATGGAGCGCAAGGAGGCAGGTGCTGGAAAAGTGGAAAAAAAACACTTACAGGAACGGCGAAAAAGCGGCAGAAGCCACGGGCCTCAAACACGCTAGCAGCAGCGTGGGCGGGGGTCAGGGGCACGAGACAGCCGGGTGGTGTTGCGGACGTGGGAGCGAGCTCTGGACCAAAAACAGGTCAGAGGTCGCTCACTCGCGACGTGCAGCGCCAGCCATTAAGAAGGGAGGGAGGAGCAGCTGGGAGGCGGGAGGCGGGAGGGAGCGGCGAATGGGGGCGCGAGAGGGGCGGGGCCGTGGGGAGGCAGCGGCAGGGAGAGAGCGGCAAGGGGGGAGCGCACAAGGGGCGAAAAAAAACAGGAAACAAGACACAATAACAAGAGTAAGGCACAATTCAAAACAGTCACACAAACACGCTAAATGGCACAAAATACAATTGGAATACAGCAATCAGAAGGGGCACAAATGGAGCGCAAGGAGGCAGGCGCTGGAAAAGTGGAAAAAAAACACTTACAGGAACGGCGAAAAAGCGGCAGAAGCCACGGGCCTTGAACACGCTAGCAGCAGCGTGGGCGGGGGTCAGGGGCATGAGACAGCAGGGTGGTGCTGCGGACGTGGGGGGCGAGCTCTGGACCAAAAACAGGTCAGAGGTCGCTCACTCGCGACGCGCAGCGCCAGCCATCAAGAAGGGAGGGGGGAGGGAGGAGCAGCTGGGAGGCGGGAGCGAGCGACGAATGGGGGCACGAGGGGGGCGGGCCGCGGGGAGGCAGCAGCAGGGAGAGAGCGGCAAGGGGGGAGGGCACAAGGGGCGAAAAAAACCAGGAAACAAGGCACAATAACAAGAGTAAGGCACAATTCAAAACAGTCACAAAAATACGCTAAATGGCACAAAATACAATTGGAATACAGCAATCAGAAGGGGCACAAATGGAGCGCAAGGAGGCAGGCGCTGGAAAAGTGTAAAAAAACACTTACAGGAACGGCGAAAAAGCGGCAGAAGCCACGGGCCTCGAACACGCTAGCAGCAGCGTGGGCGGGGGTCAGGGGCACGAGACAGCAGGGTGGTATTGCGGACGTGGGGGGAGAGCTCTGGACCAAAAACAGGTCAGAGGTCACTCACTCGCGACGTGCAGCGCCAGCCATTAAGAAGGGAGGGGGGAGGGAGGAGCAGCTGGGAGGCGGGAGGCCGGAGGGAGCGGCGAATGGGGGCGCGAGGGGGCCGGGCCGTGGGGAGGCAGCGGCAGGGAGAGAGCGGCAAGGGGGGAGCGCACAAGGGGCGGAAAAAAACCAGGAAACAAGGCACAATAACAAGGGTAAGGCACAATTCAAAACAGTCACAAAAATACGCTAAATGGCACAAAATACAATTGGAATACAGCAATCAGAAGGGGCACAAATGGAGCGCAAGGAGGCAGGTGCTGGAAAAGTGAAAAAAAAACACTTACAGGAACGGCGAAAAAGCTGCAGAAGCCACGGGCCTCGAACACGCTAGCAGCAGCGTGGGCGGGGGTCAGGGGCACGAGACAGCAGGGTGGTGTTGCGGACGTGGGGGGCGAGCTCTGGACCAAAAACAGGTCAGAGGTCTCTCACTCGCGACGTGCAGCGCCAGCCATTAAGAAGGGAGGGAGGAGGGAGGAGCAGCTGGGAGGCGGGAGGGAGCGGCGAATGGGGGCGCGAGAGGGGCGGGGCCGTGGGGAGGCAGCGGCAGGGAGAGAGCAGCAAGGGGGGAGCGCACAAGGGGCGAAAAAAAACAGGAAACAAGACACAATAACAAGAGTAAGGCACAATTCAAAACAGTCACAAAAATACGCTAAATGGCACAAAATACAATTGGAATACAGCAATCAGAAGGGGCACAAATGGAGCGCAAGGAGGCAGGCGCTGGAAAAGTGTAAAAAAAACACTTACAGGAACGGCGAAAAAGCGGCAGAAGCCACGGGCCTTGAACACGCTAGCAGCAGCGTGGGCGGGGGTCAGGGGCATGAGACACCAGGGTGGTGCTGCGGACGTGGGGGGCGAGCTCTGGACCAAAAACAGGTCAGAGGTCGCTCACTCGCGACGCGCAGCGCCAGCCATCAAGAAGGGAGGGGGGAGGGAGGAGCAGCTGGGAGGCGGGAGCGAGCGACGAATGGGGGCACGAGGGGGTCGGGCCGCGGGGAGGCAGCAGCAGGGAGAGAGCGGCAAGGGGGGAGGGCACAAGGGGCGAAAAAAACCAGGAAACAAGGCACAATAACAAGAGTAAGGCACAATTCAAAACAGTCACAAAAATACGCTAAATGGCACAAAATACAATTGGAATACAGCAATCAGAAGGGGCACAAATGGAGCGCAAGGAGGCAGGCGCTGGAAAAGTGTAAAAAAACACTTACAGGAACGGCGAAAAAGCGGCAGAAGCCACGGGCCTCGAACACGCTAGCAGCAGCGTGGGCGGGGGTCAGGGGCACGAGACAGCAGGGTGGTATTGCGGACGTGGGGGGAGAGCTCTGGACCAAAAACAGGTCAGAGGTCGCTCACTCGCGACGTGCAGCGCCAGCCATTAAGAAGGGAGGGGGGAGGGAGGAGCAGCTGGGAGGCCGGAGGCCGGAGGGAGCGGCGAATGGGGGCGTGAGGGGGCCGGGCCGTGGGGAGGCAGCGGCAGGGAGAGAGCGGCAAGGGGGGAGCGCACAAGGGGCGGAAAAAAACCAGGAAACAAGGCACAATAACAAGGGTAAGGCACAATTCAAAACAGTCACAAAAATACGCTAAATGGCACAAAATACAATTGGAATACAGCAATCAGAAGGGGCACAAATGGAGCGCAAGGAGGCAGGTGCTGGAAAAGTGAAAAAAAAACACTTACAGGAACGGCGAAAAAGCGGCAGAAGCCACGGGCCTCGAACACGCTAGCAGCAGCGTGGGCGGGGGTCAGGGGCACGAGACAGCAGGGTGGTGTTGCGGACGTGGGGGCGAGCTCTGGACCAAAAACAGGTCAGAGGTCTCTCACTCGCGACGTGCAGCGCCAGCCATTAAGAAGGGAGGGAGGAGGGAGGAGCAGCTGGCAGGCGGGAGGGAGCGGCGAATGGGGGCGCGAGAGGGGCGGGGCCGCGGGGAGGCAGCGGCAGGGAGAGAGCGGCAAGGGGGGAGCGCACAAGGGGCGAAAAAAAACAGGAAACAAGACACAATAACAAGAGTAAGGCACAATTCAAAACAGTCACAAAAATATGCTAAATGGCACAAAATACAATTGGAATACAGCAATCAGAAGGGGCACAAATGGAGCGCAAGGAGGCAGGCGCTGGAAAAGTGTAAAAAAAACACTTACAGGAACGGCGAAAAAGCGGCAGAAGCCACGGGCCTTGAACACGCTAGCAGCAGCGTGGGCGGGGGTCAGGGGCATGAGACAGCAGGGTGGTGCTGCGGACGTGGGGGGCGAGCTCTGGACCAAAAACAGGTCAGAGGTCGCTCACCTCGCGACACGCAGCGCCAGCCATCAAGAAGGGAGGGGGGAGGGAGGAGCAGCTGGGAGGCGGGAGCGAGCGACGAATGGGGGCACAAGGGGGTCGGGCCGCGGGGAGGCAGCAGCAGGGAGAGAGCGGCAAGGGGGGAGGGCACAAGGGGCGAAAAAAAACAGGAAACAAGGCACAATAACAAGAGTAAGGCACAATTCAAAACAGTCACAAAAATACGCTAAATGGCACAAAATACAATTGGAATACAGCAATCAGAAGGGGCACAAATGGAGCGCAAGGAGGCAGGCGCTGGAAAAGTGTAAAAAAACACTTACAGGAACGGCGAAAAAGCGGCAGAAGCCACGGGCCTCGAACACGCTAGCAGCAGCGTGGGCGGGGGTCAGGGGCACGAGACAGCAGGGTGGTATTGCGGACGTGGGGGAAGAGCACTGGACCAAAAACAGGTCAGAGGTCGCTCACTCGCGACGCGCAGCGCCAGCCATTAAGAAGGGAGGAGGGAGAGAGGAGCAGCTGGGAGGCGGGAGGGAGCGGCGAATGGGGGCGCGAGGGGGCCGGGGCCGTGGGGAGGCTGCGGCAGGGAGAGAGCGGCAAGGGGGGAGCGCACAAGGGGCGGAAAAAAACCAGGAAACAAGGCACAATAACAAGGGTAAGGCACAATTCAAAACAGTCACAAAAATACGCTAAATGGCACAAAATACAATTGGAATACAGCAATCAGAAGGGGCACAAATGGAGCGCAAGGAGGCAGGTGCTGGAAAAGTGGAAAAAAACCACTTACAGGAACGGCGAAAAAGCGGCAGAAGCCACGGGCCTCGAACACGCTAGCAGCAGCGTGGGCGGGGGTCAGGGGCACGAGACAGCAGGGTGGTGTTGCGGACGTGGGTCGAGCTCTGGACCAAAAACAGGTTAGAGGTCGCTCACTCGCGACGTGCAGCGCCAGCCATTAAGAAGGGAGGGAGGAGGGAGGAGCAGCTTGGAGGCGGGAGGGAGCGGCGAATGGGGGCGCGAGAGGGGCGGGGCCACGGGAGGCAGCGGCAGGGAGAGAGCGGCAAGGGGGGAGCGCACAAGGGGCGAAAAAAAACAGGAAACAAGACACAATAACAAGAGTAAGGCACAATTCAAAACAGTCACAAAAATACGCTAAATGGCATAAAATGCAATTGGCATACAGCAATCAGAAGGGGCACAAATGGAGCGCAAGGAGGCAGGCGCTGGAAAAGTGTAAAAAAAACACTTACAGGAACGGCGAAAAAGCGGCAGAAGCCACGGGCCTTGAACACACTAGCAGCAGCGTGGGCGGGGGTCAGGGGCATGAGACAGCAGGGTGGTGCTGCGGACGTGGGGGGCGAGCTCTGGACCAAAAACAGGTCAGAGGTCGCTCACTCGCGACGCGCAGCGCCAGCCATCAAGAAGGGAGGGGGGAGGGAGGAGCAGCTGGGAGGCGGGAGCGAGCGACGAATGGGGGCGCGAGGGGGGCGGGGCCGCGGGGAGGCAGCAGCAGGGAGAGAGCGGCAAGGGGGGAGCGCACAAGGGGCGAAAAAAACCAGGACACAAGGCACAATAACAAGAGTAAGGCACAATTCAAAACAGTCCCAAAAATACGCTAAATGGCACAAAATACAATTGGAATACAGCAATCAGAAGGGGCACAAATGGAGCGCAAGGAGGCAGGCGCTGGAAAAGTGTAAAAAAACACTTACTGGAACGGCGAAAAAGCGGCAGAAGCCACGGGCCTCGAACACGCTAGCAGCAGCGTGGGCGGGGGTCAGGGGCACGAGACAGCAGGGTGGTATTGCGGACGTGGGGGGAGAGCTCTGGACCAAAAACAGGTCAGAGGTCGCTCACTCGCGACGCGCAGCGCCAGCCATTAAGAAGGGAGGGGGGAGGGAGGAGCAGCTGGGAGGCGGGAGGGAGTGGCGAATGGGGGCACGAGGGGGGCGGGCCGCGGGGAGGCAGCGGCAGGGAGAGAGCGGCAAGGGGGGAGCGCACAAGGGGCGAAAAAAAACAGGAAACAAGGCACAATAACAAGAGTAAGGCACAATTCAAAACAGTCACAAAAATACGCTAAATGGCACAAAATACAATTTGAATACAGCAATCAGAAGGGGCACAAATGGAGCGCAAGGAGGCAGGCGCTGGAAAAGTGGAAAAAAACCACTTACAGGAATGGCGAAAAAGCGGCAGAAGCCACGGGCCTTGAACACGCTAGCAGCAGCGTGGGCGGGGGTCACGGGCACGAGACAGCAGGGTGGTGCTGCGGACGTGGGGGGTGAGCTCTGGACCAAAAACAGGTCAGAGGTCGCTCACTCGCGACACGCAGCGCCAGCCATTAAGAAGGGAGGGGGAGGGAGGAGCAGCTGGGAGGCGGGAGGGAGCGGCGAATTGGGGCACGAGGGGGGCGGGGCCACGGGGAGGCAGCGGCAGGGAGAGAGCGGCAAGGGGGGAGCGCACAAGGGGCGAAAAAAAACTGGAAACAAGACACAATAACAAGAGTAAGGCACAATTCAAAACAGTCACAAAAATACGCTAAATGGCATAAAATACAATTGGAATACAGCAATCAGAAGGGGCACAAATGGAGCGCAAGGAGGCAGGCGCTGGAAAAGTGTAAAAAAAACACTTACAGGAACGGCGAAAAAGCAGCAGAAGCCACGGGCCTTGAACACACTAGCAGCAGCGTGGGCGGGGGTCAGGGGCATGAGACAGCAGGGTGGTGCTGCGGACGTGGGGGGCGAGCTCTGGACCAAAAACAGGTCAGAGGTCGCTCACTCGCGACGCGCAGCGCCAGCCATCAAGAAGGGAGGGGGGAGGGAGGAGCAGCTGGGAGGCGGGAGCGAGCGACGAATGGGGGCGCGAGGGGGGCGGGGCCGCGGGGAGGCAGCAGCAGGGAGAGAGCGGCAAGGGGGGAGCGCACAAGGGGCGAAAAAAAACTGGAAACAAGACACAATAACAAGAGTAAGGCACAATTCAAAACAGTCACAAAAATACGCTAAATGGCATAAAATACAATTGGAATACAGCAATCAGAAGGGGCACAAATGGAGCGCAAGGAGGCAGGCGCTGGAAAAGTGTAAAAAAACACTTACAGGAACGGCGAAAAAGCGGCAGAAGCCACGGGCCTCGAACACGCTAGCAGCAGCGTGGGCGGGGGTCAGGGGCACGAGACAGCAGGGTGGTATTGCGGACGTGGGGGGAGAGCACTGGACCAAAAACAGGTCAGAGGTCGCTCACTCGCGACGCGCAGCGCCAGCCATTAAGAAGGGAGGGGGGAGGGAGGAGCAGCTGGGAGGCGGGAGGCGGGAGGGAGCGGCGAATGGGGGCGCGAGGGGGCCGGGGCCGTGGGGAGGCTGCGGCAGGGAGAGAGCGGCAAGGGGGGAGCGCACAAGGGGCGGAAAAAAACCAGGAAAC
Organism: Pleurodeles waltl; assembly: GCF_031143425.1. NCBI lineage: Eukaryota > Metazoa > Chordata > Amphibia > Caudata > Salamandridae > Pleurodeles > Pleurodeles waltl. Next base: position 680,675,578 of record NC_090449.1, on the reverse strand, counting down.
AAGGCACAATAACAAGGGTAAGGCACAATTCAAAACAGTCACAAAAATACGCTAAATGGCACAAAATACAATTGGAATACAGCAATCAGAAGGGGCACAAATGGAGCGCAAGGAGGCAGGTGCTGGAAAAGTGGAAAAAAAACACTTACAGGAACGGCGAAAAAGCGGCAGAAGCCACGGGCCTCGAACACGCTAGCAGCAGCGTGGGCGGGGGTCAGGGGCACGAGACAGCAGGGTGGTGTTGCGGACGTGGGTCGAGCTCTGGACCAAAAACAGGTCAGAGGTCGCTCACTCGCTACGTGCAGCGCCAGCCATTAAGAAGGGAGGGAGGAGGGAGGAGCAGCTGGGAGGCGGGAGGGAGCGGCGAATGGGGGCGCGAGAGGGTCGGGGCCACGGGGAGGCAGCGGCAGGGAGAGAGCGGCAAGGGGGGAGCGCACAAGGGGCGAAAAAAAACAGGAAACAAGACACAATAACAAGAGTAAGGCACAATTCAAAACAGTCACAAAAATACGCTAAATGGCATAAAATACAATTGGAATACAGCAATCAGAAGGGGCACAAATGGAGCGCAAGGAGGCAGGCGCTAGAAAAGTGTAAAAAAAACACTTACAGGAACGGCGAAAAAGCGGCAGAAGCCACGGGCCTTGAACACACTAGCAGCAGCGTGGGCGGGGGTCAGGGGCATGAGACAGCAGGGTGGTGCTGCGGACGTGGGGGGCGAGCTCTGGACCAAAAACAGGTCAGAGGTCGCTCACTCGCGACACGCAGCGCCAGCCATCAAGAAGGGAGGGGGGAGGGAGGAGCAGCTGGGAGGCGGGAGCGAGCGACGAATGGGGGCGCGAGGGGGGCGGGGCCGCGGGGAGGCAGCAGCAGGGAGAGAGCGGCAAGGGGGGAGCGCACAAGGGGCGAAAAAAACCAGGACACAAGGCACAATAACAAGAGTAAGGCACAATTCAAAACAGTCCCAAAAATACGCTAAATGGCACAAAATACAATTGGAATACAGCAATCAGAAGGGGCACAAATGGAGTGCAAGGAGGCAGGCGCTGGAAAAGTGTAAAAAAACACGTACTGGAACGGCGAAAAAGCGGCAGAAGCCACGGGCCTCGAACACGCTAGCAGCAGCGTGGGCGGGGGTCAGGGGCACGAGACAGCAGGGTGGTATTGCGGACGTGGGGGGAGAGCTCTGGACCAAAAACAGGTCAGAGGTCGCTCACTCGCGACGCGCAGCGCCAGCCATTAAGAAGGGAGGGGGGAGGGAGGAGCAGCTGGGAGGCGGGAGGCGGGAGGGAGTGGCGAATGGGGGCACGAGGGGGGCGGGCCGCGGGGAGGCAGCGGCAGGGAGAGAGCGGCAAGGGGGGAGCGCACAAGGGGCGAAAAAAAACAGGAAACAAGGCACAATAACAAGAGTAAGGCACAATTCAAAACAGTCACAAAAATACGCTAAATGGCACAAAATACAATTGGAATACAGCAATCAGAAGGGGCACAAATGGAGCGCAAGGAGGCAGGCGCTGGTAAAGTGGAAAAAAACCACTTACAGGAATGGCGAAAAAGCGGCAGAAGCCACGGGCCTTGAACACGCTAGCAGCAGCGTGGGCGGGGGTCACGGGCACGAGACAGCAGGGTGGTGCTGCGGACGTGGGGGGCGAGCTCTGGACCAAAAACAGGTCAGAGGTCGCTCACTCGCGACACGCAGCGCCAGCCATTAAGAAGGGAGGGGGAGGGAGGAGCAGCTGGGAGGCGGGAGGGAGCGGCGAATTGGGGCACGAGGGGGGCGGGGCCACGGGGAGGCAGCGGCAGGGAGAGAGCGGCAAGGGGGGAGCGCACAAGGGGCGAAAAAAAACTGGAAACAAGACACAATAACAAGAGTAAGGCACAATTCAAAACAGTCACAAAAATACGCTAAATGGCATAAAATACAATTGGAATACAGCAATCAGAAGGGGCACAAATGGAGCGCAAGGAGGCAGGCGCTGGAAAAGTGTAAAAAAAACACTTACAGGAACGGCGAAAAAGCGGCAGAAGCCACGGGCCTTGAACACACTAGCAGCAGCGTGGGCGGGGGTCAGGGGCATGAGACAGCAGGGTGGTGCTGCGGACGTGGGGGGCGAGCTCTGGACCAAAAACAGGTCAGAGGTCGCTCACTCGCGACGCGCAGCGCCAGCCATCAAGAAGGGAGGGGGGAGGGAGGAGCAGCTGGGAGGCGGAAGCGAGCGACGAATGGGGGCGCGAGGGGGGCGGGGCCGCGGGGAGGCAGCAGCAGGGAGAGAGCGGCAAGGGGGGAGCGCACAAGGGGCGAAAAAAAACCAGGACACAAGGCACAATAACAAGAGTAAGGCACAATTCAAAACAGTCCCAAAAATACGCTAAATGGCACAAAATACAATTGGAATACAGCAATCAGAAGGGGCACAAATGGAGCGCAAGGAGGCAGGCGCTGGAAAAGTGTAAAAAAACACTTACTGGAACGGCGAAAAAGCGGCAGAAGCCACGGGCCTCGAACACGCTAGCAGCAGCGTGGGCGGGGGTCAGGGGCACGAGACAGCAGGGTGGTATTGCGGACGTGGGGGAGAGCTCTGGACCAAAAACAGGTCAGAGGTCGCTCACTCGCGACGCGCAGCGCCAGCCATTAAGAAGGGAGGGGGGAGGGAGGAGCAGCTGGGAGGCGGGAGGCGGGAGGGAGTGGCGAATGGGGGCACGAGGGGGGCGGGCCGCGGGGAGGCAGCGGCAGGGAGAGAGCGGCAAGGGGGGAGCGCACAAGGGGCGAAAAAAAACAGGAAACAAGGCACAATAACAAGAGTAAGGCACAATTCAAAACAGTCACAAAAATACGCTAAATGGCACAAAATACAATTTGAATACAGCAATCAGAAGGGGCACAAATGGAGCGCAAGGAGGCAGGCGCTGTAAAAGTGGAAAAAAAACCACTTACAAGAATGGCGAAAAAGCGGCAGAAGCCACGGGCCTTGAACACGCTAGCAGCAGCGTGGGCGGGGGTCACGGGCACGAGACAGCAGGGTGGTGCTGCGGACGTGGGGGGCGAGCTCTGGACCAAAAACAGGTCAGAGGTCGCTCACTCGCGACACGCAGCGCCAGCCATTAAGAAGGGAGGGGGAGGGAGGAGCAGCTGGGAGGCGGGGAGGGAGCGGCGAATTGGGGCGCGAGGGGGGCGGGGCCACGGGGAGGCAGCGGCAGGAGAGAGCGGCAAGGGGGGAGTGCACAAGGGGCGAAAAAAAACAGGAAACAAGGCACAATAACAAGAGTAAGGCACAATTCAAAACAGTCACAAAAATGCGCTAAATGGCACAAAATACAATTGGAATACAGCAATCAGAAGGGGCACAAATGGAGCGCAAGGAGGCAGGCGCTGGAAAAGTGTAAAAAAACACTTACAGGAACGGCGAAAAAGCGGCAGAAGCCACGGGCCTCGAACACGCTAGCAGCAGCGTGGGCGGGGGGTCAGGGGCACGAGACAGCAGGGTGGTATTGCGGACGTGGGGGGGAGAGCTCTGGACCAAAAACAGGTCAGAGGTCGCTCACTCGCGACGCGCAGCGCCAGCCATTAAGAAGGGAGGGGGGAGGGAGGAGCAGCTGGGAGGCGGGAGGCGGGAGGGAGTGGCGAATGGGGGCACGAGGGGGGCGGGGCCGCGGGGAGGCAGCAGCAGGGAGAGAGCGGCAAGGGGGGAGCGCACAAGGGGCGAAAAAAAAACAGGAAACAAGGCACAATAACAAGAGTAAGGCACAATTCAAAACAGTCACAAAAATACGCTAAATGGCACAAAATACAATTTGAATACAGCAATCAGAAGGGGCACAAATGGAGCGCAAGGAGGCAGGCGCTGGAAAAGTGGAAAAAAACCACTTACAGGAATGGCGAAAAAGCGGCAGAAGCCACGGGCCTTGAACACGCTAGCAGCAGCGTGGGCGGGGGTCACGGGCACGAGACAGCAGGGTGGTGCTGCGGACGTGGGGGGTGAGCTCTGGACCAAAAACAGGTCAGAGGTCGCTCACTCGCGACACGCAGCGCCAGCCATTAAGAAGGGAGGGGGAGGGAGGAGCAGCTGGGAGGCGGGAGGGAGCGGCGAATTGGGGCACGAGGGGGGCGGGGCCACGGGGAGGCAGCGGCAGGGAGAGAGCGGCAAGGGGGGAGCGCACAAGGGGCGAAAAAAAACTGGAAACAAGACACAATAACAAGAGTAAGGCACAATTCAAAACAGTCACAAAAATACGCTAAATGGCATAAAATACAATTGGAATACAGCAATCAGAAGGGGCACAAATGGAGCGCAAGGAGGCAGGCGCTGGAAAAGTGTAAAAAAAACACTTACAGGAACGGCGAAAAAGCGGCAGAAGCCACGGGCCTTGAACACACTAGCAGCAGCGTGGGCGGGGGTCAGGGGCATGAGACAGCAGGGTGGTGCTGCGGACGTGGGGGCGAGCTCTGGACCAAAAACAGGTCAGAGGTCGCTCACTCGCGACGCGCAGCGCCAGCCATCAAGAAGGGAGGGGGGAGGGAGGAGCAGCTGGGAGGCGGGAGCGAGCGACGAATGGGGGGCGCGAGGGGGGGCGGGGCCGCGGGGAGGCAGCAGCAGGGAGAGAGCGGCAAGGGGGGAGCGCACAAGGGGCGAAAAAAACCAGGACACAAGGCACAATAACAAGAGTAAGGCACAATTCAAAACAGTCCCAAAAATACGCTAAATGGCACAAAATACAATTGGAATACAGCAATCAGAAGGGGCACAAATGGAGCAAGGAGGCAGGCGCTGGAAAAGTGTAAAAAAACACTTACTGGAACGGCGAAAAAGCGGCAGAAGCCACGGGCCTCGAACACGCTAGCAGCAGCGTGGGCGGGGGTCAGGGGCACGAGACAGCAGGGTGGTATTGCGGACGTGGGGGGAGAGCTCTGGACCAAAAACAGGTCAGAGGTCGCTCACTCGCGACGCGCAGTGCCAGCCATTAAGAAGGGAGGGGGGAGGGAGGAGCAGCTGGGAGGCGGGAGGCGGGAGGGAGTGGCGAATGGGGGCACGAGGGGGGCGGGCCGCGGGGAGGCAGCGGCAGGGAGAGAGCGGCAAGGGGGGAGCGCACAAGGGGCGAAAAAAAACAGGAAACAAGGCACAATAACAAGAGTAAGGCACAATTCAAAACAGTCACAAAAATACGCTAAATGGCACAAAATACAATTTGAATACAGCAATCAGAAGGGGCACAAATGGAGCGCAAGGAGGCAGGCGCTGGAAAAGTGGAAAAAAACCACTTACAGGAATGGCGAAAAAGCAGCAGAAGCCACGGGCCTTGAACACGCTAGCAGCAGCGTGGGCGGGGGTCACGGGCACGAGACAGCAGGGTGGTGCTGCGGACGTGGGGGGCGAGCTCTGGACCAAAAACAGGTCAGAGGTCGCTCACTCGCGACACGCAGCGCCAGCCATTAAGAAGGGAGGGGGAGGGAGGAGCAGCTGGGAGGCGGGAGGGAGCGGCGAATTGGGGCGCGAGGGGGGCGGGGCCACGGGGAGGCAGCGGCAGGGAGAGAGCGGCAAGGGGGGAGTGCACAAGGGGCAAAAAAAACAGGAAACAAGGCACAATAACAAGAGTAAGGCACAATTCAAAACAGTCACAAAAATGCGCTAAATGGCACAAAATACAATTGGAATACAGCAATCAGAAGGGGCACAAATGGAGCGCAAGGAGGCAGGCGCTGGAAAAGTGGAAAAAAACACTTACAGGAACGGCGAAAAAGCGGCAGAAGCCACGGGCCTCGAACACGCTAGCAGCAGCGTGGGCGGGGGTCAGGGGCACGAGACAGCAGGGTGGTGCTGCGGACGTGGGGGACGAGCTCTGGACCAAAAACAGGTCAGAGGTCGCTCAAGACAACTCATCCTTGCCATCTTGCAAAGGCAGAGAGGAAAAGGACATGATGTACACCTCAACATCTGCTGCAGCACAGATAGTGCCTGGGGACTCAGGGCCAGATGTATCAAAGTCCGATTTTGCGAATTGGAAATTGCGAGTCGATGCGACTCGCAATTTCCGATTCCCAAAATCGGATGCAGTACGGTGTCTCAGACACCGACTGCAAGTCGCTAGGGGGTCGGAAAGACCCACCTCATTAATATTAATGAGGTGGGTCGCATTTTGCAACTCCATAGCGAGTCCCTGCACTCACAGGTATGGTGGCCTGCTGAAGTCAGCAGACCTCCATGTCTGTGACTGCTTTTTAAATAAAGCAGTTTTATTTTTTTATTTTGCAGCCCGTTTTCCTTAAAGGAAAACGAGTTGCAAAATAAAAAAAATACCGAAACCTTTTGGTTTCGGTTTGTCAGAGTAGGCAGTGGTCCATTGGACCACTGCCTGCTCTGAAAAACCCTTATTGGCAACATTCACAAAGGGGAAGGGGTCCCATGGGGACCCCTTTCCTTTTGCGAATGGGTTACCACCAGTGTGACACTGGTGGTAACTGCGAATTGCTTTGCGACCACATTCGCGGTCACAAAGCAATTTAGCATAGCGATGCGTGTCGCAAATAGGAAGAGAACACCCCTTCATATTTGCGAGTCGCATTCACAATTTGCGAGTCGGTACCGACTCGCAAATTGTGAATGTGCATCGCAAAAGGCTTTTTGCATGGCGCAAACTGCGATTTTTGCAGTTTGCACCACGCAAAAAGCTTTCTACATCTGGCCCTCAGTGATGGTTGCAGTTACAGCTAATCTGCCAAGTACTGTTCCAGAGTTTTTGAAACTTGGCACAGTGTGCAACAAAGTGATCACTTTCAGGGAGCAGTCTATCCCTGCTTTGATTCAGGCTGTAAAAAGCCACTGCTGCTAATTTTATTTTTTGTTTAAAAAAAAGTTTCACAATTTCTGTGAGTTTTGTTTCGGAACTTTATTTTTATAGTTCCTATTACAAAAAAACACCACAAAACACCTAAAAGGTCCAAAAAGACAAAAATATAAATTTCCAAAAACAAAAAAGTCCTATATAGAGCCACCTTTTTGGTTAAAAGAAAGAAAAATTATGGGGGTCATTCTGACCCTGGCGGTCATCGACCGCCAGGGCCAACGACCGCGGAAGCACCGCCAACAGGCTGGCGGTGCTTCCTGGCCAATTCTGACCGCGGCGGTAAAGCAGACACTGAAAATCGCGACGGGTGCCACTGCACCCGTCGCACCCCTTCAACTCCGCCGGCTCCATTCGGAGCCGGCTTTATTGTTGAAGGGGCTTTCCCGCTGGGCCGGCGGGCGGCCTTCTGGCGGTCGCCCGCCGGCCCAGTGGGAAAGTCAGAATGACCGCCGCGGTCATTTGACCGCGGTACGGTCTTCTGGCGGTTCTGGTGGTCGGAATGACCCCCTGTATGTCATATGTTTGTTTGTGAATGTCTGAATACCTGTTGCTTTCTTTCTACATTATGTCAGTTTGACTGGGTGTATAATGTTTTGTATGGGTATGTGAGTGGTGTGTGGGTATCTGTGTAGGTGTGAGTGTAGGTTTGTGAGTCGCTATATGGGTGTGTGAGTGTCTCTGTGAGTATGGGGTTGGGAGTGTATGTGGCTATATCTGTGTGTGAGTGAGTGGCTGCATCAGTGTGTAAGTGAATGTGTGTGTGGCTGTATCGGTGTGTGGCTGGGCATGTGAGTGGCTTTATCAGTGTATGAGTCGGTGTGTGAGTGGTTGTATTGATGTGTGAGTGGTGTGTGAGTGGCTATATCAGTAACTGGCTGGATTTGTGAGTGGCTGAATCAGTGTGTGAATCAGTGTGTTAGTGGCTGTATCAGTGTATGAGTGGGTGTGTGAGTGTCTGTATCAGTGTTGGAGTGCTGTATTTGTATGTGAGTGGGTGTATGAGTGACTATATCGGTGTGTGAGATGGTTTGCACGTGGCTGTATTGGCGTGAGTGGGTATGTGAGTGGCTGTATCAGTGTGTGGCTTGGTATGTGAGTGACTGTCTCAGTGTGTGAGTGGCTATATTGCTGTGTGTGGGTGTGTGAGTTACTGTATCAGTGTGTGAGGGTCTGTTTCAGTGTACGAGTGGGTGTGTGAGTGGCTGTATCAGTGTGAGAGTGGGTGTGTGAGTTGCTGTTTCAGTGTGTGAATGGGTGTGTGAGTGGCTATATCAGAGTGTGAGTGGGTGTGGGAATGGCTGTATTAGTGTGTAAGTGGGTGTGTAAGTCAGAGGTCTTCAAACTGGGGGGCAGGCCCCCCTAGGGGGGCCCCAAGTGATCCCGGGGGGGCGCCAAACTCTGGCCAAAATACATTTTACAGATAACATGCCTTTGTTTTAAGCAAAAGCATGTTATTGCAGTTTTAAAAAGGTAACAATACTTAACTGCAATGTTTAAATAGGTTTAGACATATTTAAACATTGCCATCTTTCTAAAATAATTGTGAAAAATTCTGAGGGGGGCCCAAGGATTTTTATTTTTCAACTGGGGGGTGCGGCATTATGAAGTTTGAAGACCACTGGTGTAAGTGTATATACCAGTGTGTGGCTGGGTGTGTAAGTGGCTGTATCGGTGGGTGAATGGGTGTGTGAGTGGCTGTATCAGTGTGAGAGTGAGTGTGAGTTGCTGTTTCAGTGTGTGAGTGGGTGTGTGAGTGGCTATATCAGTGTGTGAGTGGGTGTGTGAATGGCTGTATTAGTGTGTGAGTGGGTGTTTAAGTGTATGCACCAGTGTGTGGCTGGGTGTGTAAGTGGCTGTATCGGTGTGTGAGTGTCTTTGTCAGTGTGTGAGTGGCATTATGGGAGTATAAGTAGGTGTCTGACTGATGTACAACAGTATCAATGACACTGTTTGCGATTCCCAATGGGGTTACAAATGACCTACCTCATAACTATTCATGAGGTAGGTTGCAATTTGCGACCCCATTGTGAGTGGCCACCCTCACAGGGATGGTGGCCTCCTGGGGACAGACTCAAAGGAGAAAGGGAAGAGGAAGTACAATTTTATTGAGGCGGAGAATAACATCCTGATCACGGACGTGATGTAGCACCAACACCAGCTTTTTGCCACCTCAAGATTGCCATTAGGGAGGAAAGAGGCCATATGGCAGTTCAATGTGCACAAAGTCAACAGTGTGGAAAATGTCAAGAGGATGGTGATTGACTGTATAAAGCACTGGCACGATTGCAAGCACAGAACAAAGGAGAAAATGGCCAGCAACCGCAAGGCATCATTGCAGACTGGAGCTGGAAGTCTGGCGCTCCAGAAGCACCTGGATAAGTTGGAGTAGATGGTGGCAGCCGTCATCCCAGAGGAGTTGGTGGCAGGAGGCCCAGGACAGTGAGGCATATTATGATCTACAAGAACCACAGGGTAAATCACAGTGGAGGGCAATGTACCAACTAGGCAAGGTCAGAAGGTAGAGGCAGCTATGTCCCAGTGCTAAAATGCACTGTCCGCAGGCCAAAGGGTAGTATGCTGGCACACTTATGGTTAAACAACAAAGACATGTAATGTGCACTGACCTCCCACAATTTGCATAGCCCAGTCCAGAAATGTCACCTCACTCTCTTCATTGTGTGAAGTGCAGCCTCAGTCCACAGTTACCTCGCTTTCTCTTTTGGCACTTGCAGTGCAATGTACAACAGTACTCACCATAACTACAACTCCCAGAATATACAGTAAAAAACATGGACTGGAACAATACACAAAGCATGCACACAGCTACCTTGCACAACTTGATTGTTGCAATGAAGGACACCTTGCACCAAGTAGCTACTCATTCTCACATGGGCCTATGTACACTAATCTAGAATTTTAATCCTCAGAATGGAATAGCTGTGTCACAGTAGAAACAACTCATCTGAAAGGTGGGCCAGGTGTGGGCGATGGGAAGGACCCACTTATAAGGACATAGCAAGAGACATGCCTATGGTACCCTGCATTAAAATATATTGCTCCCAGCTGACATAGCAGACAGGGTGAGTACGCACAGGTGTCAGCTACCATGGAAGGGACCACAGGAACTCCTCACAAGTAATCAATTGGAGGGTGGGGAATGTAAGAGAGGAAAAACACAGGACCATGTGTGTACAAACTAATGGTGATGTGTGGGCATGGTGGGCCACTGCTATTGCTCTGAATAGTAGTTGCTGACTGTGGTTATATGGTTGAACAACGAATGCCGGAACAACACATCCCTTAACAACATGGTCAGAACCACAAATTTCATTATAAAAGCATGCCTAGTAAAGGCATGTGGCGAAACGGTATGCAAAATGGCATGTGTGGTTCTGTCATACAACCACCCACCCACCCTGAGGCCTAAAATGACCACCACCCCTAATATGTAAACTCCCCCGACCCCCACCCACCCTGAGCCCTAAAAATAAATACTATCCTAACACCTCACTCCCTTCCTTAGAAACTAAAGTACCCTGCCCCCCCACCTGCCCTGGACCCTAAAGAAAACCTTCCCTGACCCCCACCCCATAAAACAAAACTATCCCAACACCCCCTACCTGCTCTGAGCCCTAAAAAAAAACTACCCGGCCCCCTCCCTTAGAAACTGAAGTACCCCAAATTAATCCTAAAAAAAAAGCATATCCTGCCCCCCACCCCAGACTCATAAAACAAAACTACCCAGATACCCCCACCCTCCCTGAGCCCTAAAAAAAATCTACCCCAACCCCACCCCTACAAAGTAAACTACCCCAACCCCCACCCACCCTGAGCCCTAAAACCTTTCTCCCTAAGTAAACTACCCCAAACCCCCCACCCACCCTAAGCCTTAGATAAAAACACTATCAGGACCCCCCTACCCCTGCCCCCAAAAACAAAATTACCCTGACCCCCCACCCACCCTAAGCCCTAAATCCACCCCACCACTAAATACTATCCACCGACCCTGCCCCAATCCCACTTACCTCATTGCGTCCTCTCCCGAGCCTTCCTTCAAGCCCCCACCCCCTTAAAAAAAATACCCTGACACCCAACCCTAATTCCTTAAAAAAATAGCCACACCCCCACCCCAATCCCTGCCCCAGCCCCACTTACCTCACTGCGTCTTCGCCCAAACTCCGCATGGCTTTTTCTGTGCCTCAACTTTGCATATGCGTAGTTCAGCACATGCGTGGTTAAGACATAGAAAAAGCCATGCATTGTTCGGGGAAGCGTGGTTACGCTTGCATTGAAAACGTCTGTGTCATTGATGACACTTTGTTTACGACTTTTCCTGCTGACTGTGCATGGCAAAATGACATCTGGTTTGAATAGGGTGACTGTGCATACTGGGGAGGTGGGAATGGGCATATCTGCTGCATTGGAGCTACACAAATACCCATGTACTACTGGATCTGACTGTGCAACGCTTGTGGCACACCTGGGAAGGGATGTCAGAGAACAGCTCATTGGGGACTACAACCTACATGTAATGTGGACCTGGGGGAACATGTAGCACATGCTAGTAGGGAGTCTGATGTAACATTGTCTCACGGTGCCACATGTAAAAGTTTGAGGGTGTCAAACAGGGACTTGTCAAGGGATACCAAAAAACACTTAGCCATGACAAATGATAGAATCCATGGAAGAACCCAGTTTGAAGTGGGTGGGTCTACTGATGTGGAAGTCATATGTAGGTACTTGCGACTAATTACACCACTACTTCCATGTGTGGTAAGGACTCAACAATAGATTTTTTATAATAAAGCAGCATATAGTACCACTGGATATGGTCAGGCGTAATCCATGTGTGGTAGGCATGTAAAAATGAATCTGGCTAGGATCACTGTGTGGCACTTACACGTGTACCAGGACCCAAAAGTGAGTAATCAGAGGACGTATGTATACATACAATGGCGTGGGCATGAGTCACGTGACATGTGACACTCTGCAGATAAACTCAGGAAGGTGTCCCTTCCTGCACATGAACAATCATTCCTGTCAACCATGCACCCTTGCACCACGGCGCAAGGGTGTCTACGTTAGTGCTCAGCAGCAAGTTGTGCACCAGCACAGGAAATAAGGACAGTAATGCGTCATACGTCATAGTTATCGCACATTGCTGCACTTGTTGTGGATGCAGGGCAGCACAGCAACACTACTTGTGTCCTTAAAAAATGAATTTCTATGGCCCAATTCTCTCTTCCTTTGGAATCCCTTTCCTATGTTTTTGTGGGTGAACAGATGGGGTATGGGCCAATTTTGCCCCAAGTCATAGCCTTAAAGTGATAAAAGATTGAAAACCTACTTGTTGACTTCAAGGTTATTTATTAAAGTCCATTTTCAACAGAAATTGTAGGCAATTGAATGAAGAGCCTTAAGGTCCAAGGTTATTTTAAATGTCCATTTCAAACAGAGGTCTTAGACATTTCAGACAAAAATCCGGAGAGCCAATCTGTTTAAAACAGTAATATCATTTAAAATATAGTATTAATAATGGTTCTGTAGAACTACTCATATTACAGGCAAGTATGTCATTGAATGATAATAACATGTTCATTTTTATATCTAGTCATAGACAAGAATGTAGCCAGTATCAGGGGTAAGCAAAACTGTTGTGTACATTTTTAGGAGTTACAGAAATGTCATGTTTATATACATGCATAATACTTCAGACTGATCAATGTCCCAAGAGAGAAAACTTGTACATATTGATATGTTCACGACAGCTCTTAAGAAGATCTTGTGGATCCCATAATTTAAATCAATCACAAATGATAAGTACATTATAACAGAAGTTTCAAGGGTAGTTAATCAAACATAGACAGAAGGTTAGGGACAGGTTCACAACCCATGAGGGAATGGCTGTTAACAGTAATTACTGGACAATAAATCTTTTAATTAGTAAAGCTAAGAGTGGCGTTTAGTTTAGTGGATAGTTTGGTTTGAATCGGGACAGATTTAACGATTTCTTTTAAGGTTATATGTTAGCTGCTGCTCGCTTCGATTAAGGAAGATGACAGTTGAACCAGTCATTTAGTTAACCATAAATATCAAAAACAGACTACAAATTGTATGACACAGACTGCTTATTCAGTCCTTGTTGGGGAAGGGGCTTGTGGAACGTTAGATGCTCAGGGCCCTTTGTAATTGGGCCGCTTACCTGTCTGTGAGCGGAGACACTGGATGTCCCGGGCTGAATCCCTCGGTGCGCTGTGGCATCTCAGGCCAGCCCCATATTTGTTTGGTTACCAAATTTTGTCCTTCTTTGATTATTATCTTCCCGAGAGACAGACAGAAGGAAGACGTGGTAATCGCGGCCATATTTAAAAAATAACGTGTATTTCGGATAAAGCGTTCCTGCTCACTGAGCATCGTGATTACCAACGGTGTCCGTAATTGCTGTGACATTGATATATATGTCAGTCCTGTATTTTATTGAAATGTTGAGTTTGTTTATGACCCGAATTAGTAATTTAGAAATGTTTTTATTATAACCCCGAGGGGTAGTCAGTTAGAGAGGCGTTCTAACTGCAGCCATATTTAAATGATTTTTGTCTACGGTGGATGAAAAGTTTGGGCTGCCTGGGCATTGTAGCCAGTATTAGTGAATGTAACAGCCAAATTGGGATACAAATATCTGTCCTGTGAAAAATTAGGATACCATTTCTTAATTATAACAGAAGCTGGTATAATGATCATAAATATTTATATTTATATTTGTGTCAATGTTGGGGTAGCTCTTAAAATTGTAGTTACTAGTGTAGAAATGTACCTACATAAGATAACTCTTACAGCTCACAGCATGAACTAAATGTTGATATGGCTGTGATAATTCTCACAGTCTTTATGCATGTTTGAGAGATTATACTTCATTCTAGTCCTGGTGTAATGTTAGATCCATCCTGTTCAAACATTAAACAATTTAAATGACAGGGGAACATAGATAATAGATAAACATTGTTAGTCAATCTTCACATATTCAAGTCTTTCACATCTTCAAAGAAGCCACATCGTCCTTTTGTATATTTCGATAATGTTCCTGTATTCTCAATTTCAGTGCTCTAGTAGTACTGCCTATCTACGTCTTGTTGCAGGGGCAGGTAATGAGATGGACAGTATTGGTACTCTCACAGTTGATGAAATCACGTATAGTAAAGTGTTGTTAATCAAAGACAATTTATTTAGATTTTGATAGGCCCGGTTTACATATTGCGCAGTTAGTGCAGGTGTAGAATCCTGTGGTTTGTTTCAAGAAATGTTTCACCGTTTTCTTTTCTTGGAGAAATGAGGAGTGTATTTTGTTTCTAAGATTTAGTGCTCTTTTAAAGCCCATCTGTGGGACTGATTGCATATTCTGTGCGATTGAGGGATTTTTAGTAAGTAAATACCAATGTTTGTAGAGCAATTTGTGGATATATTGTTGGCCATTGTAGAATTGGGTGATGAAACAGAGAGGTGTCTGATTAGTAGTAGATTTGCCCTTGTTCAAAATATCATTGCGATCAATTTTAGCAAAGTGCTCTTTGGCATGGTTCAGTCCAGATGTGTTGTACGCTCTTTTGGGTAGACGTGCTGAAATTTCTGACACCTCTGTCTCATAGTCCTCTATAGTGCTGCAGTTATGTCTGGCCCGTCTAAATTCCCCTGCTGGAATATTGCATACTATGCTTTGTGGATGGCAACTGGTTGCTGGAAGAATAGAGTTGGCTGCTGTTGGTTTTCTATGGAACCGTGTATGCAACTGGTTCTGATCTAAATAGAGTATTCGATCCAAGTATTCAAGTGATTTCCTTGAAATTTGATAGGCCACTTCAATACCTCACTTGTTGGGTGTGAGAGTGTGTAAGTATTGTTGAAGGAGGGATTCTTGGTCTTGCCAGATAAGGAGAATACCCTCAATGTATCTGCCCCAGAAGATCAAGTTTTGTGAGAAGTCCTCCTTGGTTTCATTCCAAAGCCAGTGTTTTTCTTCTTCTCCCATAAAGATGCAGGCGTACGGTGGAGCAAAGCAAGCTCCCTTCGTGGTCCCTTGTTGCGGAAGATAGTAATCGCCTTTGAAGAGGAAAAAGTTATTTTTGAGACAGGACAGCATTGTTATAATCATTTCATTCCTTTCTAGAAAGTGTACTGATCTGGTGGATAAACATCTCTGGACTACTTCGATGCCATCTTGATGTTTAATTGAGGTGTAGGGGCTGACAACATCTATATTTACAAGCATATAATCTGGTTGCCAATCGATATTTTGAAGTTTCTGAAGTATGTCCTTTGTATTTGTAATGTAGGAAGGTAAATTCTTCATAAAGGGTTGTAGTTCAGAATCAATAAAAAAGCCCAACTTCGAGCAGACTGAGATGATGCCTGAAATGATAGGTCTACCTTTATGTGGACAGTCCCCCTTGTGTATTTTCAGAAGAAGATATAAGGTGGGTGTAGTCGGGTGTTTGATAAATAGAAATGTTCGCTCTTCTGGGGTAAGAATTTGCCTTAAGTACCAATGGTCCAATAGTTCCCTGAGTTTTTCTTGAACCTCCTATGTTAGATTGTGTGTCCATTTTTTAGAACATGTGGTATCGTTGATTTGTCGCTACGCCCCTTGAAGAAAGTCCCTTTTGTTGAGAATAACAATGTTGCCCCCTTTATCTGCTTCTTTAATCAGAATTTAATTATCTGTTTGTAGTTCACGTATTGCTTGCCTTTGTTTGAAGTTGGTATTCAAGGAAAGAGATTTTTGTTTTCTTATGTATCTTTGATATTCCCGATCAAGGTCCTCCATCATAACTGTGAAGAAAAGGTCAATAGTGTTGCCTAATGGTAATATGGGTGTAAAAGTAAATTTTATCAGTAATTTAGATTGTTTGGTATGTGATATGTCAATGTTGAGTTCCAATGCTATCTCAGTTAGTGATTGTTCATGATCCTCAGTACTAGAGAGGTTGCTAAGTTTTTGTATAGTCACTAGGTCTTGAATTGTGAGTTTACTCGTAGTAATTTATTTTGGGGGTGAGTTTTGTCACGTTCCTGGGTGGCAAAAAAAGATTGCAATTTTAATTTTCTGGTAAATTTGAACAGGTCTATTTTTGTTTGGACAAGGTCCCAATTTTGGGTGGTACTTAATGATCCTCATTGTCATCGGGCCATTGGATAGTTGGCCATGCACAGATATTGTACAATATTAATTCAGTTACCATTGGTGGTGAGTTGAGTAATTGCCCCCCAAACATATCCTGACTCTTGAAGTAGTACTTGTGTACTCTGGAAGTCCCCACCTCAATGCACTGGATCATGCTTAGGGCATGAATGTGGCTCTGCTGGGCTTCCATAAGGGTGTGTGTGAGAAGTACTCACCCACAGCTGCAGACCATGGGCCAGAAGTATCATTCTTTCCAGTAGGGATTACCAAATTGCCTTTTTTTGTGAATCACAATTAAGTAATCGCTATTGGGATGTATGAAACTCCAGGCGTTTCATACAGCGATTCTCAAGGGCTCGCAAATGAACCTACCTCATTAATATTCATGAAGTAGTTCGCAATTTGTGACCCATTGCGAATGGCTACAATCTCAGGGATGGTGGCCTGCTTGGCTCAGCAGACCATCATGTCTGTGATTGCTTTTCAATAAAGGAATCCTTTTTTTTGTTTAATGCAGCCCGTTTTCCTTAAAGGAAAATGGGATGTGTTTAAAAAAGGAAAATTAAAAAGTTTTCTTTTCATTTTGTAAGAGTAGGCAGTGGTCCACAGGACCACTGCCTGCTCCTAAAAATTTTTTTTGCATGCATTCACAAAAGGGAAGGGGTCCCTTGGGGACCCCTTCCCTGTTGCGAATGGGTTACCACATACTTTCAATGGGAGATAAAATGCGAATGTTTTGCAACCGTATTCGGGTCCCAAAACATTCATACATACCTCTGCGATTCGGTATAAGGAAGGGAAACCCTTGACAGGCCCCTTCCTAATACCGAATCGGTATGTAGTCACAATTCAAATTTGAGATTCAGTAACAAGATGCCAAATCACAAATTGGATTTGATACATACCAAAATGCAGTTTTGCGATCGCAAACTGCCCATACATGTGGCCCTGTATCCTTTGTCAGATGCACAGTGAGTAGAGGTGGATTGGGGAATAGTCATGACAGCTGATGTCCCAATATCCATATACAAAGTATTCTGTGTCCTCATTGACTCATTTTGTTCTCCAGTGAACAAAATCATTTGGCCATTGAGTTGCCAGATATCTCACACTGGTCTATTGTTGCAGTTTATGACGACTATTTCCAGGCATAAGCATCAAGTTTGGACCTGAAACATCACATTGAGTTCAGATTTGTCTGTTTTTCTTTTTTTCCAAAACACATTTGGCTGATATGTGTGTTTTCAGTTCCATATATTTGTTCGACAGGCAATGCAAACATTACACACCACACTTTTAGAGATCAGTATTTGAGGTCAAATGTTATTCCAATTGGACTACAAGTACGTATTTAGCCAGCTATATTTGTTGAAGATCCAAAATATAGAAATAATTTCAGTTTCATAGCGAATCAATGTTCAATACACTGGATGGTCTTGGGCATTGATACCGCACTAGAACATATTACTAAATTAGAAAAAGAAATTGCGGAATTGACTAGGGAGATTCTAGACGATACAGCATTAACTAATACAAGAGAGGCTTTGGAAGCCCTAGAAAAAACATCTAGCGAATTTACATTTATAACTCGATGGAAGAAGTTGGACAAACTAGCTAAAGATTTGATCAAATATAATAAAGATGTAACATACCCTTATCTCCAAGAAGATTACTACAAACAAGGCGAATCAGTTAGACATATTAATAGAGTGAGAAGTTGCTATAGAAAATATACCACCTTCTCGGAAACATCAGCTTCTGATAGTTCGGACAATGAGCCACAAGGGACGGTGGCTAACTCAGAAAGTTCTGAATCTTTGTCTTTTTTAGGGAGGCTCAGAGGAGAAGTAGACAGATCAAGAGGGAGGAGGGGCAGAGGCAGAGGGAGGAACAGGGGCAGAGTTTATTTTCAGGAATCCAATGGGGAAAGACAAAAAAGACGTCAACAATACTCTTGGTAGAAGAGGCTAGGCCAAATAACTCGGGCGTAACTCAAGTGAAGGATATAGAGGTAAATGCTTGTTCAATGCCTGTTTTCCCACTTCCCCTTGATAATCAGATTAAAGTAGACTTAGATGCTCATATGCGAGTGATTTGTGACAATTTGGCACCTATTTTTAATCTCACAGGTTATAGATTAACAACAGATGAAATGTCGGTACTTACTAAGGGCCTGTCTTTTGTGCCAACTATCAGCACAAATATTTTTGAGGTGAAATTAGAGCTACAATTTTTTTTAGAACAATGCGATTGAATAGTTTTCATAAAGAGCTCCCTAATACGAATCAAAGGGATTTGAAAGGTCTACGACCTTCTTCCTCCTTTATACCGCCATCGCATATAATGCCAATTGAAATACTAATGTTTGAACAGATAGCCTTGAAAGAGATTGATATCCTCAGTAAGAGGTGAAAATATGTTAAATACAATCTTACATATAATGAGAACTTAGCAAAGATACACACAAGATAGGAGAACCCCCCAGGGAGGCCTTTTCTGTCAGGATGTGGTTCGATTTTAGAACCCCTGTGCCAATATTTGGATTTTCTCCTAAAGCCTTTTGTACCTCAGACTAGGTCGTATGTCGGGGATAGCATGCATCAGATCACTATGGTTCGAGGATATGGAATTTAACAAAGATACGGACATCTTGGTTGCCATGGTTATACAGTCCCTATATACGAATATCCCACAACAAGAAGCCCTTAGCGTTGTAACAGATGTTTTGAATTCTCATCCACAACCAGTGTCTGTATCAACTGAATTTTTGATCTCCTTAATGGAGATAGCTATGGGCAAAAATTACTTTCAATTTGAGGATGTTTTCTACTATCAAATAAAGGGTGTAGCAATGGGAGCAAGCTTTGCACCGGATCTAGCGAACCTTTACATGGCTGACTTTGAGACAAAATATTTATAATCAGACAAACTCTTTTCTGCAATATATAAGGCAATGGTCCAGATATATTGACAATGTCTTTCTTATATGGCGTGGTTCAATTATGGAGTTGCAGGCCTTGTGGACCTGGCTAAACAACAGGTCAGTTGACATCCAGTTTACGATGGAATATAATAAAGAGAGGATCCCTTTTTTAGATCTATTGATACAGGTGGAGGAAGACAAGTTATTTGTATCTCTTTTCAGAAAACCAGCCAAAAGAAATACACTACTACACTATAATAGTAGTCATCCTTGGAATCTGAGGGACAACCTCCCCTTTGGGCAGTGCCTTCAAATACGGAGAAATTGCACAAAAAGGTTTGATTACTTTAAGGAATCAAATATTCTGATAGGCAGATTGATTGAGAGAGGTTACCCAAAGAGATTGGTGAAGAGAGCGTGGAAGAGAGGATGGTATAATCACAGAGAAAATCTACTGGAAACTAAATCAGATAAGGTGAACAATAAAAGACTAGCTTGTGTGACTACTTTTAGTCCAGCCAGTACTGAAATTAAGAAACTTGTTACACGACACTGGGAGTTAGTAAAAGATCATCTCTCAATACAAGATCCCCCCCTTTTTTCTTTTAAAAGAGGAAGAAGTATAAAGGATACATTGGTAAGGGCCGTGTTACCTCAACCATCTAGAATGACACACAATACGCTTTGGGTTCTCCCAGCTGTATTAGGACACTATAAATGTGGTTGTTGTTCAGCATGTAAATTTAGTTTCAATACAATGGATTTTTGTTATGGTGAAGATGTTTTTAAGTTGACTTCGTTCACAAATTGTAATACTCAGGATGTTATATATGCAATCTGGTGTCCTTGTAACCTTATATATGTGGGTGAAACGACACAAAAAGTGAAGTGCAGGATTTCACAACACAAGAGTAGAATTAAATGCATAACTGCGGGAGCACCATTGGTTGACCACTATTCAAAATACCAACATACCAATGAGGATATAAGATGGCAAGTTATCAACAAGTGACCCTGGGTCCAAGAGGAGGTGACAAGATCAAACTTCTGTCTAAATGTGAACTTTATTGGATGGAGAAGTGTGGTACGATAAATCATGGACTCAATAATTTGGAAGACTGGAAACAAGCATCGACATTTTGATTGGACTGCAAGTGGATATATACCTAGTATACACAATATCTACAGTATATGTTACACGGACGATGATGGGACCAATGACATAGAAATGAACTTTAATTTTGTGTAACCTGATGTGTAAAAATCATAGGAGTGATGAAAAATGAAGTCAAGTTTGAAGGGTGGAATTAATCGTTTGAGTTTTGTTCTCAAGTTTATAGAGGATAGATTTGTTCCCTGGAATAGTGTAAGGAATGGGCTTCATAGGATTCTAAATTTTAAATTTTAATTCAGTGTTACTTTGGCGGATTATTTCTCTGTAACACACCAGCATATTATTGCAATAATGGAAGATGCCTTGTTGAATATGTCGAAGGAACATCTTAAACTTTACATGGTAAAAACAGTCTCTTAGATTTTCGAACGAAAATAAAGCGTGTTTGGTCATCATGATGCACGCCACGCAGACCTGATGTTTATAAAACCGCTATAGGTGGCGCTCACCCGATAAAGTAAGTTTAAATCATAGCGATACTTCATAACTAGATTGGAGTGCGAGAAGCAATATGATTTATTGAAAAGTGCATTGTTTGCTACCTCTGAAGTGAAGAATACACTTAATTTGTTTTTGTTCTTCTAAACAAACGTTTGCAGACTACCGGAGGACGTCTTGCAAACATTTAAATTAACAAATTGAGTGTAATGATACTTTGTTTGCAAGTTGAATTATCTGGGCTAAGCGATAGATTTTGTTTATTTCTTAACATTCTGGAAAGGACTTATATTTAACAATATGTGTTTACAGACCGATACTGAGTGGAATATTGACATTTAACTACATGTCCTCCAGCTTAAGAAGTTTGAGCAATTAAAGGGCAATTTGCTGGTAAATTCGAAATTTATGTAAGTAATGATATTGAATTTGTGGGTCTAAATATAACCTAATAACTTTAACAAATAATGTTAAATATTCTTGAGAATATAAACAAAAGAGAAATGTTTTGGGCAACAATTGGTTGCTAAATTGCTATAGTCTAACAAATGTGAAATGAGATATCTAGTAATGGTCAAAATATTGAAAGTTATTTGATCTAATTTTGTTTCAGAGAAATGTAGATGGTTTTGCCCTAAATTACTAAGAATCATTTATGGAAAACTGTGCTTAAAACCCTGAACAATAGGTGAGTGAGGCCCATTGATTTGTATCCACCAAGATATTGGAGATCATTTATGAGATGATTATTAAAGGAATGTTTATTTCATTTCTATTTAGGTGCTACCGATATAAAGAATTGTTCAGCCCTGATGATGACTCGTGATTGTTTTACGTCTTTTCAAAGGGTCAAAACGTTGACTATATTACATGTGGATTGAATAGATAAGGTGACTTCAAGACACCTGGAATGAAGGGGTCTTGTTGAAGTTCACTTTTTTATAAATAATCTTAAACCACATTTTGTATATAAACACTCTGGCACTTTAATATCACACTACTCACTATCACTGCGCCTTATTTTAGGAGCACCTATTTTTGCAATGCTTTTATTATGTTTTGTGTTCAAGGAGATAAGTAATATTCAATTTTGTGATTGCAGATAAAAGCAATAAAAGAGATATGAACCACACCAAGGCTATTATATCCAGTTTTTAAATATTTATAATTGCCAGGGAAGTTTAGATATTTACTTCCCCGAGTGACCAAGTTTGTATTTTTTATGTCATTTTTCTGCAGCAGATTTTGGTGGTGCCTGTTTCCCATTGCTCTAGTCTACTCAATGTTATGTGTTGAGAGACAGAATGTGGATGGGACTCTTTTTTGTAGGTCCTGCCTAAGAAGGTGGTGACATACTGGACATGGCTGACACAGCCACATGCAAGGGTCCCCGGTCATCCCCAAATGTTGGTGTTGACCTATATTACATTGGCCCAGGCCTTTGATTGCCCAATATTGTTCAGGACAGTTGACATGATGCCATCCACACAGTATGCACTTCCAGATACCAACTGAGTGACATGGTGTCACAACTGCCATTTTTCGATCCATGGTTGCATGTCACGGTCGGGGTACATTGTGTACCTGTGTGATGGCATTGTGCCCAATTAGCTTACCCAACACATGGATCTTGAAGATTTGTGAGTGGCCCTCTGCAGTCCAGCTACACAACATGCCGCACTGTATGACATCTCTGAGAATGGGAATTGGTACACAATACCTGGGGCCGCCTGAACTTTCTGGTTCCTTCCAACTAGACTTACACACAAGTTGCTTAGCAGGTACACATTCACACTTGCATCAGGGGTTTTAGGAGTTCTTCTTTGCTTTCTGGATTGTATTTGTATTTGCAAATGCACCTTCCAGTCAAGGCTGCTGCCTCAGAGGCATGGTGAGTGTATGCGTAGCTTTACACGTCACACATGTGAGATGGGAGTGATTTTGCAGATTATTACACATTTGTACAGTTACATGTCACCTGCCCATGAGCCGTGGTTTGTCACCTTGCACCTAGTTCCTGGTGTGGCAGCCATGACATGGCTGATGGCCCTTGTATGCTGCATGTGTACACCCCCAGTTGACATGGTACACCTCCCTTGCGCACAGTGATGTTGGCCAGAATTCCTGCCTGCCATGCATGGCTAAGTGCCTTTAAATCATGCAATGTCTGCAAAACAGGCTTGAGATGTATTCACATGTATGTCAGGGTGATTTGCATTTTATGTGTAAACTGAAGCACGGTGCATATATGTGGAATGACCCTAATCCTGCAGTCTCTATCTGTGTAGGCAGGCAGTGAGCCATTCCCATATTGCCCCTCTTGAAATCACTGGTTGATGATGGTGTGCCAGAATATGAATGCATCATGTTCACTGCTGGGATAGTTTGCCACCGCATTTGTGATCAACCCATGATGGTCAAATATGGCCGGGATATTGATGGATTGGATGTGTTCCATGTTGTGGTATAGATGGGCAACTGCAGCAGGAGGAACTAGTTGCACATGCATACAGTCCATAGCACCCAGCACATGTGGAAAGCCAGCGATGGCACAGGATCCTTGTATGGTCTCCTGTTGCAGTTGTTGATTGTTAGGGAAGAGGATGTGGCGGGGTGTGAGCCGGATGATGGCAGCTAGGTCAGAGGGTAGGAATGATGAGAATGAATGCTGTGAGATTCCAGCTACTCGGTCTGCAGTTGTCTGGAAAGACTCCGAGGCCAGCATGTGAAGCAAGCCAAGGAGCTTTGTCTGTGGTGGGATGTTGGTGACTCTGTCGACTCTTGCCTGTAGTCGTGGTACAATCAGTTGTAGCAGCTGTATGATGGACTCCCTCCTCAGATAGTAATAGGTGATTACCTCTTCCTCCTTAAGTCCAATTAGTAAGGTACATTGAAGAAATATGTGCTCCCTTCTCCTGCATTGCCTCTGTGGTTCAGGTGATAGTGATTGAGGTAGTGATGGTGGAAGTGGTGGTGATGGCAGTCTTCTTGGTGCTCCAAGCTGAAGTAGCAGTAGGTCCATGGTGTTCTAGAGCTTGCCAGGGTGATTTGGGTATGTTCTCCTTCCATACCTATGCCAATGCTTCATTTTGAAGCCTGGTCTGAGCAGGCATTATTTTATTGATGCACTATAGACATTATGCAACTTTTGCAAAGGGTGCATCATTTTTTAAAAAGCATGTAAATACGGCTGAGTCAGTCCTGCGTGATTTTTAAAGGAGGAATGCCTACCTTTCATATCATTGTCGGAATCTGATGTGCCCAGATCTGACGCCATTAAAAAATGATGCAAGGGGGAAAAAATGACTCTAGAGGCCTTTGGCAACACTTTGAAAATATGGAGTTGTTTCTTGCAAATGAGGCCCTCAGTTTTCTACGGTTAATTAGACTGTCTTAGCTGTGTTGTACCATTGCAACCAACTACTGCAAACTTACTCTAATCTACATTTTCCGTCACTTTGTTTCCATATGTGTAGGTTTGCAATATTTCACAAAGACAAAACTTTTCAAGATGTACACTCATTTTGGATTATAAGTGTCCAGCATGTTTGTTTTAACAATGTATGTTCTTTCTGGGTCAGATTTGGCAAGATATTGAATTTCTGGAAAAGGCTCAAAACTCTGTTTTGAGTGAATCCTAGGCCTAGACGCAACCAAACAATTCCTCTCAACTTAAAATATAAACAAGCTGAACTCATTTCACAGCATTCTTAGGATCCAATTTCCTTGTGTGAAGGCATCTTCAAACTGAAGCTGTAGAATTTCTTTTGTTGCAATGTTTCAACAGACATCTCTTCCCACACATCTTTCATCTGTATCTTCTCAGATGTTATTTATGAAGTTACATAAAGAGCAACTAGCGTTGTCGGCCAGAAATTGAAAATCTATATTGGCATTCCACATTTTCAAAATGACAGGATTGTAGTCATTCATATACTTCAAAGCTTCTATTTTCCTCAAGATGTTAGTGTTTTGGGGTGATTTAACAGTGAGTGTTTAACTGAGGACAAAAAACTGTTCACTCTTCCTTTTGAAATAACAAGTCTTGGAAATCCAAAGAGACTTTTTTTTATTGTTTTTCTTCTTGCTTTGCGTTTCCTCCAACAGTACTTACCACATCTATGTGCTTAGAAACCCAGGACTTGCTGCTTTAGGCTTTTTTATCTCAGTGTCTTTTGGGATGCTACATTTAACATACTCTTCTATAAAAGAAAGTACAGACTGTTCAATGGCTGTCTAAAATGTTAGTGCATCTTTTATCAATAACAGCATATGAATATGAGGAGCACCTCTAGCTTGATACTCTTTAGGTCAGAAGAAATCAGTAACTTTTCCAAGAGATGTATTTTTTATTCCAGATAAATAACAGCATGGCTTGAAATCTATGGTTAAAATAGCTGCAAATATTTGCAGTATCTAAAGAGCAAAGGTGTCTTGAATGTATTGCTTTTAATGTTAGAGTTTGCTTCTTTCAAAAAGTCTTTTAAGCCATCCCAAGTATACGCTGCACAACTCAGTGTTACGAACCAAGTGGGTGCAGCTAAATTTTTCAACATACACTTCAGCTCACCATGACGATGATATCAATACTAATTGGTTCCACATTGGCATGCCATCAAATTTCTCAACTTGTACTCCAATTTCTTATATTTTCCATGAATCTTGCCAACCAGGTCTTTTGCAGACATATTTTAAAGATTAACTCCTATCTTAAGAATATTTTTAACAACATATGACAGACCAGACAAATCACTTTCAAATAAGAGATGGAATTATCTTGTTGACCTATACTCAGCTGCAGATATTTGAATAGAGTGGTCATCATGCCATTTGCCTACTCCAGTTGGAAATAGTTATGGAAAACATTGAGCCTCTAAGCCTTTCTCCCATACACCGATTGGAGTTCCTTTATCTTGTTTAATCTGATACAGTTCAATGGCATCCCCTATGACCTCGTTTGAATTCAGTGGATGGATACTCCAATTGGAAATAGTTGTGGAAAACATTGAGCCTCTAAGCCTTTCTCCCATACACCGATTGGAGTTCCTTTACCTTGTTTAATCTGATACAGTTCAATGGCATCCCCTATGACCTCGTTTAAATGCAGTGGATGGATATTGTAGTGCTCATATATTTCTTCACATCTACTTCCATCCACTTTTTCAAACTGTTCACTTGAAGGCAAGATTTCTTTCTCCACGCAACATCCATGCACTGCACAACATATACATCTTTACAATACACATTATTCTGTTTGAGATAGAATGTACCTTTCTTTACCTTACTCACATCAACTAGTTCCTAACAGATTTTTTTGTTGTTGTCGGCATGCCATTGACTAGAATAACAAGCGGTTGTTCTAGATCTCTCTCTATACCCTCAGTTTCAATATTGCATTTCAAATATAAAGGTAAGTACACAACTCTATCTTTAAGGTCTTTCTGTAGCTCAGTTGATGGTTGTTTCCCACTCGTTGGTTCCTTACAAACTATTACTTGAAAAGGGTGTAAAAATGTTATCAGTGTTGTTTCATAAACACTTAGATGTCAAAGTTCATCTGTAATTTGAACCAACTCTAATTTATTATATATTGCTCTGGTTGGCATTTTAGTTGTCCTCTAATTTATCATCGCAATACTTTCAGATCAGTGGCAAAAGTGGCAGAGTAAAGTGCTGAGGGGGCCTTCTGGAGCTTACCTCCCCACAACGCAGCGACTGCTGAGGTCTTTGTTACGCTACTGTTCCAGATGATCCGGAGTGTTGACAAATCTAAATGTTCTTCCACAAATAAATGCAAATTCTAGACACTTTTCTGTTTTCTTGTTCGGTTTTCAAGAACACATCAGCATTTTACATTTGCCTTTGTAGTGAGTGGGCCAGCAACAAATACATACATGGTTTGGTTTCTCTGTAGAAACTGCATTAAACTTTGCTATTTCTCACGCAAAGTTATCAGTGCCAATATCTGTGTTCTGTTTCTTTACACCTGAACATACCAAACATAACTGAATATCTTCAAAAACCTTTTCAATCTCTGATATTGTACCATACAAAAGTGCTGTGTTCATTTCTCCTCAATATAAAGGCCCTCATTACAACCCTGGCGGTTGTTGTTAAAGCGGCGTTATTACCGCCAACAGGCCAGCGGTAAAAAAAATGGGATTTTGTCCCTGGTGGTAACCGCCATCAAAGACCGCCACATTAACACACTGACCG
Source organism: Pleurodeles waltl (assembly GCF_031143425.1). Taxonomy (NCBI): domain Eukaryota; kingdom Metazoa; phylum Chordata; class Amphibia; order Caudata; family Salamandridae; genus Pleurodeles; species Pleurodeles waltl. Next base: position 680,648,812 of record NC_090449.1, on the reverse strand, counting down.
CCATGGTGGTAACGACTACTGGGCTGGAGACTTCGGTCTCCACCCTGGCAGTCGTCACAATCCCACCCTCGGGATTACGACCCGGCCTACCACCATGGTTTTCATGCCAACCTTACCACCACGAAAACCATGGCGGTAGGCACTATCTCCCCGCCCCCTCCTCCTCCCCAGAGTTCTCCCCCACCCTCCCCCTCCCTCTCCTGCTTCACGCACATAAACACACCCACACACGCACCCATTCACACACATGCATACAAGCATACCCACCACCCACGCATGCACACATACATACCCACACACCGCAACACACACCAACATACCTTGTCACACACATGCATTCACAACACACAACACTCACAATCACTCATTCACGCATGCATTCAATGTGACTCACACCAGCATGCACGCATTCCAAAAAAAAACACCCCCCCACATATAAACCACCACCTCCCACCACCCCTCCTGTCAGAGAACCCGAATTACCTGCTTGCAGGGGGTCCTCCGGCTGCAGACGGTCCGCGGCGCTGCTCTCAGCAGCAGCATCTGTCAGCAAAACACCGCCAGGCTGTATCATTGGTCATGCGGCCAGCGGTTTTTTGCTGGCATGGCGGTGCTGCAGTTAGCCTTACCGCCATCTGCCGCCATGACCATCGGCAGTGTTCCACCAGCATCCTGGCGGTATACCGTCAGCGGTCATGATGGATCCACTTATCCATTCTGGATTCACACAGAGGAACCGTGCTCAGCACTGTGATCGATTCACAGATCCGTACACATGGAAAAAACATTTTTAGGCAATTCTTGTCCATCAGGGTGTCTCTCATCGACCCCTCTATCACACTCAGAGGGTCAGGGTACCTTTACTCTGATCCCTTAATCACTGTAGACTTTAATTTTGAAGCAAACAGACCATGCTTCGATACATAAAATGGCAGTTGCAACTTCCCAGTCAGGTTGCAGCCAGCCAATCATGGCACTGCTGTTCGTACATGGATCTGTGTCCCTAGATGTCTATATTTCCTTTTCCATGAATAACTCCAGGACTATTGAAGAGATATACACCAAATTATAAATAAATGGAACTAGAGCAATCTTGCCGCCAAATGTGGTGTAATTCCATCAACTGATTCCGGCTGAAGTTGTGTCTAAAGTCCCTATGGGAAATTGCATGGGAATAACGCATTTTGGGACCCCCTCTTTTTATCACCCTGCTTGACATATCCTCCCCACAACTTTCCAGACAGCAGCTGAAGTGAGTTGCATACTAGTTTTAAACATGTTGTGAATAATTGTCAAACAGCACCAAAGTTATTGGCAAAAAAAAACATTTCATCTAGGGAAACTAGGTCCTAACTAAACCTACCTACTGGTGGCCAGTAGGTAATATATTTTTATGCTATATGCTGCATGAACCCTGTAGTTTCATATTTGAGGCTCACAACCTGCACAGGGACCATCGTAGCCAGCAGCTGGAGGACAATTGTGACTTTATTTGATGTGACTCGAAGCCTGCCCTCCGAGCCAGCCGTCATCCATTATTACATCAAGGAACACAGAAGAGTGTCAGTGCATGCGCAGGGGAGAGGCAGTTGGGTTGTCCACTAACTTGGAGTGCAACAAGCCCATGAGTTACAGGATGCATACAGCTTGCCCAAGTGTCAGGTAAACAACATCACTGCTTTTTCTTTTCTGGTTTCAACAAATACAGTACAATATGGGCATACAAAGCCGAAGTCAGCAAGGATTAGCCATTGATTTCAGACACAGAGAAGCTTATTTACAAACCACGTGCTCTGCCAGAGTGTCCATTTTTGTGATGTACCGACGGTGAATACTGCAGACTCATATCTACAAGGCAACGCAAAGCCACTTTGCATGGCTTTTCATGGCCTTTAAGACATGATGTAAAGCAATGCAGCAAAAGTCGCTGCATTTATTTACACCTGCATCAGCGAGGCATACCATGGGCATTACAGTGGGTGTTTCCACGAAACTCCCATGGGTTTTAAAGTATTCCCAGATTTACAGGAATCTGTAAACCTAGGAATGCATCAATACAGTACTCCTCCCCAGGGCAGGCGCAACGAGGAGAAATATCTTTATTTCTCCTCATTGTTTACTATTTCTATGTGTGCTGCATTCTATAACACACATAGAAAGAGGAATATGCCTCTCTGGATTGTTTTTGTGCAGGAAAGGACACCTTCCTGCACAAAAACAATTGTGATTACAATGCAGGAACGGGTGCCTGTGAGCCAGCGTGTGGGAAAGGACAGAAATGCACCATATCTTGTAAATATTGTTCTTTCTGCCCTTTCACTTTGCTCCAGGGCAGCACAGCAAGGTCACTTGCTGTGCTGCCCTGTGCTATAGGGCTTGTAAATATGCCATGTAGTATATATCTCTTAATTAGAATCAATATGATAGCACAGAGAGCAACACAATGGAAAGTAATGGCAGAAGAGCTGTTTAAACAGTCCCACCTCGATCCCAATGGCAGACAATCTGAGCCTGCTCCAGCAGGGGAAGAGCAAATATCTAAAAAAAAAAAACATCTCTGGGATAAACCGGGTAAATTAATGAAGAAAGAGCAATTGAAATGGAGGGAAGCTGAAACTTTACAAAAATATTTGGACTGTAAAAGAATACCAAGGGGATTGAGAGTTTTTATCATTCCAACATTCCAGGACCCTGATCGCGACCTGCTAAAGGAGTGGGCTGCAAATACGTATGCCTGTTCATGTACAATGTTAAAAATCCTAGTGATGTATACATGGAAAGAAAGAGACAAACTGCTGAAAGAAATTGACAAATTATTGAGACTTTTATCCAATATGTGTTCAAAGCAAGAATTTGACCAAGAGATAAAGAATATGAATATAAAACTGAACAAAACAGAGGAGGAAATGAAAGCCAAAACAAGGACAATCTATAGGGATCATAATAATTATCAAACAGGCCAGATACTTACCTTTGGCAGGAAATCTGATCACATACACCGAAACCAACAAGAATAGACTAGTCAGAATGTACAAACTATGACTCGCAAGTGTGGAACAGTGGAAGGTAATGATTTACTGCCCATAAACACCACAGAGAACACGGAAACTGAAGAAGAGTAACACCACTGAAAGTGATGCCTCAGTGAACTCAGAAACAACCTTTTAAAGGAATTTTAACTCCTCACCTTCAGAAGACTGGAAGTACAACCAAAAAGAAGAGCTCAAAGAAGATGAGGTTGAAGAGGAATAGAAGACAACAGAAAAGGTACAAAAGCAACAAGAATTTCAAGTGGCTTCATGGGAATGACAAGGGGCCAAACAGCAACACAATATTGGAGTTACAAAAAAACATGGTAAATTTGTCTCAACACACTTTACGAAATGCACACAATTAAAGTTTTGTCTTTGGGATCACGCTTCTGTCCCACATCCAATTTTGATTGCACACAAAGTTGCATTGACAGTTTCTTGGTCACCGGAAAATTCAAGCTAAAAAGGTTATTTGAGTCACGTCGCAACAAACAAAAACACGTTATGACTTTACCAAAATGTTCTAACTTATTTATTAGTGAAATTGATGTTTTGCACACTTTGAATACTTTGGAGGAAGGAGCTAGCATTCCAATAGATTCTGTGCTTAATCTCATCAACTAGGATATTGATTATGACATGAACTGTCCCAGTGGTTTTAAACCCAAATCAGAATTTTACCTCCCATGACTAGTGATGTCATTGATGTGTTCAAAAGGGAGTAACCAAAGAATTAAGAGGACTTAGATACAAAACTACTTGCAAGCCTGCCACTCTCAAGCTGTAAAAGAAGTGAAAATATAAATGATATAGTAATAAAGGAATCAGATGGGGAAGGCAAAGTAGTTGTTCTTCCGACAGAAATGCATCTTAGGGAATGCAAAGACAATTGAATTATATATCTAATTAGATTTTGTTTCACAAGAATGAGACCTTGAAGGCCAATGAGATTCACTATAACAAATTGAGAGGCTGGTGAGACCAGGGACTACTAGAGTGGGAAGAATACTCGTTTCACAAATGTGATTTTCCCAAACTGCCTGTGATATATTTTCTATCCAAATTACACAAAGATCCAAAATCCCCATGAGGCAGACCTAGTGTTTCTTCAGTAGGCGGCCTATTGGAGAATACGTCAAGATATGTTGACTATTTCCTCAGGCTTTGTGGAGAACTTATCTTCATGTTTCAGATACACTGGTGATTTCCTGTGCATCATTGATGAGATTACATGGGAAGAAAATTATTATCTCATGTGTTTAGATGTCAATAGCCTATAGATAATTTGAGCCTGACTGCATGCAGATATATTTTTTGAAAGCTTGATCACTATCTTATTTTTTGCACACAGACATGCTAGTTTACAAGATGTGGTATTGCCTTACTAAGAACTATTTTATTTTCGACCAAGAAGTCTAAAGTCTTTTACACACAAAAATGTTAATTGACAAGATTTGGTATTGCCTTACTGATAACTATTTTTTTGTTGACCAAGAAGTCTATTGTCGAACCAGAGGACAGCGATGCACACTTGTTTCATCTCCAGTTATGCAGGCCTTTACCTGGGCTGGTGGGAAAAACAGGTGTTAGTAACATTGTTGTTAGAAATGGGGTCTCTAGTTGGCAGAGGTATACACCCTTGTCCGAGTAGAGACCACAATCCTAGTTAGGGTAAGTCACACACAATCCAAATTATCCTGTGCCCACCCTCTGGTAGCTTGGCACTGAGCAGTCAGGCTTAACTTAGAAGGCAATGTGTAAAGTATTTAGGCAATACATCATACAATAACACAGTGAAAAAACACAAAAGTACACCACACAGGTTTAGAAAAATAGATAATAAAATAAGGCCAAAACGACAAAGATCCAACAACCACAAGTTGAAATATCACTTTTGAAAGGTTTAAAAGAGTCTTAATCCTTAGAAATAAACAATTGTCTCTTTGTTACACACAGTACCTGGTATGCATCAAGAATAATGACTCACGGAGACCTCAGAATAGGAGATGCATGGAAAAATAAGGTCTGCATCGGATTTTCCGACGCAGCACAGACGATGTGTCTGTTCTTTCCACGCTGCAAGGGCCTTGCATTGTTTTTTGGTTCCTCATTGTAATTCCAGATGAGTCCTTAGGGCAGCCAGGCAGTTCCTCTTGACAGTATGCAGATGTAGGTCCAAAAGTGTCTGAGTTGGTGGGCTCAGAGATCCAGTTTATATACCTAAAAATGCCTTTAAAGTGGGAGAGACTTTAAAGAGTGGTTTTAAAGTGCACAAGTTCCCCTTTCAGTTCAGTCCTGTCTGCCAGGGTCCCAGTAGGTGGTTTGGCAGTCCATTGTGTGAGAGCATGCCACTGGCCTTTGAAATGTAACTGTCAGGCCCTCCACCTTTCCAGCCCAGGAAGACCCATTCAATATGCAGATGAGTTCAAGTGTGACTGCGTGTCCTCTGTTTGTGGTTGTCTGGGTGAAATGCACAAGGGGGCTGTCAACCAGCCCAGCCCAGACGTTTATTGCAGAAAGGCTGTAAGGCACAGATGGTTTTTAAGTGGAGAGAAATACTCACTTTCTAAAAGTGGCATTCCTAAAATAGTAATATAAAATTAAACCTCACCAGTAAGCAGGATTTTCTATTACCGTTCTGGCCATAGCAATATATGACCTGGTTACCCTTTTCAGATCAGAATCTACCACTCAAAAAGTATATGAGGGCAGCCCTAATGCTAGCCTATGACAGGAGCAGGCCTCACAGTAGTGGAAAACGAATTTAGGAGTTTTTCACTACCAGGACATATAAAACACATATATACATGTCCTGCCTTTTTCTTACATAGCACCGTGCCCTATGGGTTACCTAGGGCCTACCTTAGGGGTGACTTATATGTAGAAAAAATGTGAGTGGCACAATCAGTGCTGCAGGCCTACTAGTAGCATTTAATTTACAGGCCCAGGGCACATGTAGTGCACTTTACTAGGGACTTATAAGTAAATCATATACACCAACTGGGGATGAACCAATGCTACCATGTTTAAGAGAGAGAGCATATGTACTTTAGCACTGGTTAGCAGGGGTAAAGTGTGCAAAGTCCTAAAACCAGCAAAAACAGTGTCAAAAAAGTGGAGGGAGGCAGGCAAAAAGTTGGGGGATGACCACCCTAAGAGCTGTCAGGTCTAGCACTTGCCCTCTGAGTAAGATACATAGATGGTATCTTCTGCATCTGAAAGGGGTCACTACCCTCAGCAAATGATTGTTTAGATACATTAAATACAAATACCATTAATCTGCAATTCACCAGTCAAATTGACAGATAATAAAATATTTTTTTTAGATCTACAACCAGAGGTTAAGAATAACAAGGTGGAAACTAATTTGCACCACCAGCGGGCATCCCCGGAATTTAGTACAACGTATTCCCTATGGTGAATTACTCAGACAAGAAGAAACTGTAGCTCTGTTAAAGCATTTGCTACAGAAACTGTAAACATGACCCACAGATTTCAGGAAAGAGGATATTCCAGATTAAGTGTACAGTGAGCCTCTCACTATCAAATACCTCCCCACTTAGCCTCACATAAAGTTAGACGGGTCTTTCAAAAATGATGGCATGTTTTACAGACAGAAGATGTTTTGGAAAAATATTTGGATAGCTGCCCCAGAATAACATACGGAAAAAGCAAATCTCTGAGGGATGGATTGTGCCACAACACAATAACAACAGCCAGACCTAAAAATAACTCGATCCAGGATTTTTTTAGATGTACCAATTGCAAGCCGTGTAAATACAGTGAAAACACAAGAACTATTAAATTCATCCCTGATGGGAAGGAGTTTGAAATCCGCAAACATTTAGCATACAATTCTGATTTCTGTGTGTACTGCCTGAAATGCCCATGTAACAAGTTCTATATAGGCAGTACCATTAATGCAGCTGATTCCTAGAACATATGAGGGCCATCACTAATGTAAACAAGCATTGTCCTGTCGCTAGACACTTTCACAGTGAACACTCTAGCAATGCCCACCTTCTGAAATGTTATGTTCTGGATAGAGTACCACTGAACGTGAGAGAGGGTAACACAACCTTGACATTACGGAGACTCGAATCCAGATACATTATGAAGTTTTACACTTTGCATCCAGAAGGTCTTAATTATGATGAGAAATTAGCAGTGCATCTAGGTTAACTGGCAAATCAGCGTATCTGCTTGGATTTTGCTTAGACCTTAGAATTTTCTTTTAGTCTGATATTAGGGTGAATGCGGTCAGTGTAAACTTGTTTCTGCTCTTTAAAATTCTGCCCCTTCCTTGTCTTTCTCCATTTTGGTATATTTTACTTTCAGGAGAAGTGACAGTCTCTACCTGAATTTAACCTTTTTGTGCTTTTGCTTTTTAAGTTTGAGGAGGACTGTTGTCTGCTTATTGAAAGCAAAGGAGCTATGAAATCTTTATTTAATGTTGACCTTACAGTTCTTTCTATTTGATAAGAAGAGTTACATTAGATGTTAAGAACTGTTACAGATTATCTACCAGTCTTATTAACTAATGTTATAATTTTATAGGAGGCACAATACATTGTTTACCTGTGCTTTATATGGTAGGTTATCCCCGTTTTTCTAACCACATGATTCAACAGCTGCAATTTACAAGGTGACACAACATGTTGCCCACTAGGGCTCTGGATCCCCATTTTGTAGATAAGGCTAAAAATATTATGAATTCATAAGAAATGTATTGATGATATCTTGGGTGATGTTCTATGTATCAATATATATGGGTTTATTAGCAGGGTGTCAGGACTTAATTTGATGTTATGTATACTTGTCTCCTGTTGTATGGCAAATGACATGGAGAACTGGTCCTGAGTAGCACATTATTTTGCCCACTGGGGATTGATGCCAATTTACCACACATGCCTTCAAATGATCATTTTAGACACATGGATGGTCTTTTGGAATGGTTTATATTGTGCCATACAGATGAATATCTTTTTATTCAGCAGTGTTTTATGTTTCACTTGTACAAGATTGTTACAAGGTTACAGAACTCAAACTGAGAACTTCAAAGAACTGCTTCCTTTGCTAGGATGGCGCACAATTTGCATCAAAAATGTTCCCATGATCATGCTGATACTCAACTTTTTAAATTTTTTAAATTTGTATTTGGGTCATTATTGTAGACCGTTATGCTTATTTAATAGCACGGTTTTCAGTTCTTTAAGAGATGGCTATTGGACTAGCATAATTTGCGGTGTTTGTGTTATATGCTGCATGAACCCCAAATTTTCATATTTCGGGCTCACAACCAGTACCACGGACCCAGTGGCTGGAGGACTTCTGTGGCTTTATTTGATGTGATATTTATATGTGTGTGTGTGTGTGTGTGTACATATATATATGTGAGTGTGTGTGTGTGTTTGTATTCACTGAAAAAAAGCAAAGGTTAATGTAACGTTATAATTAGATTGATTTGTCGTTAACAACATTAATGTATTGAACTAACAAAAGCACAGAAATTCACCAGTCGTAGTTAGCAGAGCTAAATATACCTTGTACCCCCACCATTCACTGCTTATGACTTCATATATTACGTCATTCATGACATATTCTTTTGCATCATTTATGATATTACTGATGACATCTCAAATGACATCACTGATAACATCACTGATTACATCATCCAACGAGTGTGCTAGTTTGTTTTACAGTTTATATAGTTTACATAGTTCAAAATGTTAATGTTGTCACTCACAAATTCACCTAACAATGAGGGTACTTCAACCTTCAGTTTTTTCAGTGAATGTTTTGGGATTTTTTAAACAGAAAGCAATATTTTATTACCATACGTAAAGCCAATCCTGACCTGTGCACACCCTTTGGCCATGCGTGGGAGGAGGGGGTATGTTTTTAAAGCAGAGGGGGCCACATGGCTCCCCTCCCTGGGCCTAATTAAGCCCGTTAGGCCCTGGGTACGTCTAGCGCAGGTGTTTTAATTAATGAGTGTTTATGTATTTGAATAATGAGTTTATGTAGAAAATTAAATAACTTAGAAAAATAATGCATGCATTTGAAAATGTGACCACGAAGAATGGCCACTAATGTTCACAAAATGTACCAATTAATAATTAATACATATGAAATGTTGAAAAGCATATTAGATCAATGCATTAATATGTCATATTAAGGGTTATGAAGTATGCTTTAGCTTTATTAATTGTAGGCCTCAACTTAGCAAGTGTCTTGGTCTATTTTGTCAGGCCTCATGCAGAAGCTGTATTTCTTAGCGTTTAATAAAAATGTTGACCAAGTGAATTAAACTGTGAAAAGTCTATTGTATTGTTTAAATGTGCCTAACGGAAGCTTTCCATGAGAACGGGCTGCTAGGAGATGATGTTCTTGTTAATGCAACATTTTATGTGTAATGTGTGTGAGATGGACTTTCCCAGGACAAGAACAATGAAGATACTGACTGGAGTGGAAGCTGCAACAATATTGTTACCTGACAAGCCGGATGATGAGAACATCGTAAAATGGACCAATCAACAGTATGAGAATGTAGAAATATTTGAATTCATAGATTTGATTTAGTAGTATTATTGGACAGAGTGTGAACATACGATTAACTGACCAATAGGGAATTAGGGGATAGTTTAGGTGACTTTAATATAACAACGCTCATTCTGAGGAAGACATTCATTCTGACATTCCAAGAGAGGAGAGCATTCTCTACCCACTTTTCTGGCCGAAAGGTTATTACCTTCTTATGCGTCTTTACTAGAGACGTGTTTATCTTTAATGTTAAATTACTTTGTCCATACTTTCTTGACTGAGACCTGATGCCTTGCTGATCGACTGATGTCCTGAGGACGAAGACTGATTCTGCTTTGCTGACCCATACCGAGGATAGGTATAATGTGATAAAACTGTGATTATTATGCATGCTTGCTTTTTATTTCTAGGTACCAACTGCGCTGTTTTGTCTATGGCTCTATCATAGTTAGATGTTTTTCCAAATTTGTGTTACTAAATTGTTTTGCATGAAGCCTAAAATGCTAATGCTAATCTGAGGTTAGTTGAGGATTTTTGACTCACGACGAAAAAGACTAACGCTTGATGGATTTCTCTGCTTAACTAAATGTATTACATCTCGTTAATGCAGCTGACTCTGCTATTGATTTGCACTGTAACTTTAGAATGCGTTGTAGTTCAAGCTTTGATAAGATTGCATTTCTTCTGCCGCTTTGGACAACCAGTGTTGTTTTTGTACGTGTTTCATTTGATTTTGAGATTAATCTACATGACCTTAGCATTGTTAATATAGGGAAATAAACTTACCAAACTTTTACTAAAGGTGTGGTTATTCATGGCTGAAAGGTCATGGTGCGTGACAATTACTGACTCCATTGATTATTGATTTTATTGATTACCAATGATTGTTGATTATTGAGAATTTATTATTGATTATGTACTGAAGCTATGGTTGGAACTTCTTAATTGCGAATCAAAAGGTTAATCGACCTATTCGCTTGCCCTTGTAAGTATATTTATTAAGGTCTGATGCGCTAACAGTTATGGTAGCAGACTGATGGTTAGTCTTCTTAAGAGCTTGCCAGAAATGTCCGGTAGAGAGTGATAACAGGGACAGCAAGAGACCGATGGTTCGTCTCCTTAAGAGTCTACCATAGACGTGCAGGACACAGTGACAGGTGTTTCCAGAGATGGTAACAGTTTGAAGCTGGTCTTTTTGAGAGTCATTATTATTGAGATTTGGATTTTGTCTTTCAATGATGAGAATTGGAGAGAAAATTATGTTCCCTTAAGCCTAGAAATGACTTTCCCAGATCCTGGATCCTGCTAATGGTTGTTTGAGGATGTTCCCAGCGTTCTAGTGATAGTGTGCGTGAAATAGGTCTCACTTGCACAGCTTATGCAAATCGCAGGTGAATTGTGAAATTTGTGAGGGTTTTAGGGAGTTTGCGTACTCCAAATGAATTTGTAGTAGGAGTGTGCGTACTCCGCAGTGTGAGAGTAGGGAAGTCGTCGAACTTCACATATGTGTGGCGCTTTGTGCTAAAAAATTGTCCACATGGTTGTTGATGTATGGACCCTGCGTGGTCTAAGACTCCGGAGTATTTTGAAAAGTATATGAGACACTTGGTTTATGTTGTAATTTGTCTGGTATCGCAGGTAGGTCGGGCGTGGTCAAGAAGTCAGTGTGTGAGTTAAAGTGGTCGAGAGGAAATTTCGACTGAGATTTGGCAAGTTCTATTTGCACCAGGACAGACCCATTGATCAGTTGAGAGTAAAATTAGCAGGTCAAATTGTGCTTGTGATTCTGGGAAACCGAGAAAGAGGAGTAGCTGTTGGTGCGGAAACAGCCATCAGTGAAAAATCCGTAAGGTTTCTGAAGCGACTGTGTTACCTTTCCTGTAGTAAACCAGAAAATTTGTTTTTGGTTTTTGGTTAGTGATCGCAATATTTTGCATTAGTTTTGTGTGGATTGAAGTGAAGGAGGACAAGTCACAAGACTTTGTCAGCCGCAGTACGTTTGAGTGTGATGTCATTGGAGCCGTGCTGGGATGGGATGGGCAGCAGTCCGTGAGAGGCAATTGGTTGAGGACGTAGGTGAAAAGAATCTTGGGATTAAAAGTCATTTCCTGATTTGATTTGAATAAACAAAAAGTAGAAAAGATTACATTTTTCATAGCGTCAAAGAGTGCCCCAAGGGGAGATACGTACATTACAGCAAGTGTAGGTGAGCCTACACCACCAGAGAATATACCGGCTTACATTGTAATGGAAGAGAGAGGTGTTGCGCCATGTCTTTGGTTAAAGCAATGTTGCAAATTGACAGAAAAAGATGGGAGCTTAGCGGTTCCTACAAATGAGACGTGCAATTTGAGGGTTTTGGTGCATTTACAGATGCACTATATGAATCGAAGCCCCTTCCGAAACCGGCACAGTTTGAGGCATTAGAGATCTGGGAACTAGTGGCCAGACAGCAACAGCAATTGAAATTCGAGAGAAGGATGGGAAAGGCAGAAAAGACTATAACGGAGGCTAGATGGGATTTTGTTTAGAAGGTATGGAGAACAGAGACTTTGCAAGGGATTAAGTTGTTTCCGGCAATTATGCAGGAGAATGAGAGGGAAGGAAAGAAAGTGACTAGTATGACTAATAAAAGTGAGTCCGAAAGTAAGGGAGCATCTTCAGTAGTAGAAGAGGAATCAGACGATGATGAGTTCCTTACACAGTTATTGAGAGATCGACCACCACCATATACAGTACATGAGAGTGGTCCGAGTACTAGTGCTGATCCGACAGCCCTGACACAGTGAGTCCGGTGTAGGTTAATACTAATCTGACACAGAATGCAGCACAAAGTGGTCTTAATGTGCCAACTACTCCTGCAGCCGCCACAGGTACAGAGAATATATCCTGATGTGCCCATTTTAGAAACGACTTCGAATTTGTGGTGCCCACAGGGCAGGTGGTTCCGAGACCAATACTGGTCCAGACTAAGCCGACCCCGATTTCGTTGCCCCAAGTGCAGCCTCAGGTAATGCTGAGATTTATGCCAGTGACAGGGACACACCAGACATGACTCCGATGATGAATCAGAATATGGGAGTTACTCTCCCACAGAATGTAGGTGCCAGGGCAGCCCCGGATGCTGTATCGCTACCATTTACTGTTGGTCCAGCGGTACCATTATTTGCACAAAAGAAACCGACTGTAAGTGAACAGGGAGCAATGACCCCGAGTTTAATGAGCGGAGGACATAACGAACATGTTCAGGTAGTATCTCCTATGGGTCAGACTTTTGACGGAGCCAGATCATTGTTAGATTTTAGTCCACTTGGTGAACTTCCAGATGCTATGGCAGGACCAAATGTAAGCCAGAGCCTGAAATTATTGACACTGCAGACTCTAAATGCAGTTGCAAAGCAGGTGCCACCGGTCCAAGCAAGTAACATTTTGTTACAAGGATTGACAGCTCAGCAGTTAACTAAATGGTTAGACAAGCTGAATACTCCACAGAATGCCCCTAAAGGAGAGGAGTATTTGAATTGTGCCAGACTAAGCATAGAAGCGGGTGAACTCATTGAGGGAATGATGGGGAAGAATAGGTTAGAATCCTACCGAGAGGCAGAATTGCGATATCTGTGCCCAAAGATTACGAGAGAAGTGAGTAGGGTGCATCAGAGATTAGCAGACTTGGCAGAAGAATACGGCATAGAGATTGAGAAAATTAAGCATTTGAAGAGGAGTTACGGATTAGATTTCGAGGCAAAAGATTTCGAACATATGAGGTGGGCCAGAATGAAGGTACACCTTAAAGAATAAATGCAGAGTGCTCAGACCTAGGAAGCATTAGACACATGGGAAGGCAGATGGGTAAAGAAAAGAGACAAGAGGAAAAGTGATTCTTTGAAGCTGACTGAAAATGTGCAGCCGGATAAAGATCCAGTAAAGATTTTACCAATGAGGGAGTTTCCAGGGGGAAATTTTGGGCCAGATGTAGCAAAATTAGATTTTGCGACTCGGAAATTGCGACACAGTGCGACTCGCAATTTCCGAGTCACAAAACCATATGTAGAATGGTATCTCAGACACCTTCTGCGAGTCGCTATGGGGTCGCAAAGACCCTCCTCATTTATATAAATTAGGTGGGTCACATTTTGCGACCCCATAGCGAATCCCTGCACTCACAGGGATGGTGACCTGCTGAAGTCAGCAGACCTCCATGTCTGTGACTGCTTTTTAAATAAAGCAGTTTTTTTTAAAGGAAAACGAGTTGCAAAATAAAAAAAATAAAACCATTTGGTTTTGGTTTTTCAGAGTCTGAAAAACCCTATTTGGCAACATTTACAAAGGGGAAGGGGTCCAATGGAGACCCCTTCCCTTTTGGGAATGGGTTACCACCAGTGTGACACTGGTGGTAAGTGTGAATTGCTTTGCGACCGCATTCGCAGTCACAAAGCAATTTAGCATAGCGATGCGAGTCGCAAATAGGAGGGGAACACCCCTTCCTATTTGCGAGTCGCATTCACAATTTGCGAGTCGGTACCGACTCACAAATTGTGAATGAGCATTGCAAACGGCATTTTGCATGGCGCAAACTGCGATTTTCGCTTGCTACATCTGGCCCTTCATCCCTTGGAGCAGAGGTGGCATTATATTATTTACAAATGATTATCCAAAATTGAGAGAAAAGCCAGTAGAGTGATATCAGCAGAGAGACAGGTTTGTGAAACTTGCAAAGTGTTTGTGGGAAGACTTGAACACATTACTAGAGATGGTGGTTCCAGCTGACTTGTGGATCGAGTGTAACAGGAGTGTAGACTGGCCAACAAGTGAACCGGAGAGAGATAAAAATACAGGTGCACCGTCTCCTGAGGTAATGAAATACTACTATAAGGTGACTGAGTTTCTAAAATCGAGGATTTCGCCCCAAAACATTGATTGGCAAAGAATTGACAGGACAGCACAAGAAGCAAAATGGTCGATACATGCATATTATGAGAGATTGTTGCAGGCATTCGAGCATTACAGTGGTACAGAAACAATTGAGGCGAAAGACATGCTACATTTTGTGTTCAGATTTGTGGAAGGGTTGAGACCTGAAATTGGCCAGATGATTAAAAATCATTTGATTTTCTGGCAAGCAAAGCCGAGTGATGAGGTGTTGCAGTATGCAAAATACTTTAGTTATGAGATTGAGTTGAAGCAGAAAAAGTTGAAAGAGAAAGCGATGGTGATGCAGATTAAAGCAGCTCAAACAGGAGTGCAAGGGAATTTTTCACAGCAGATGCCACAGCAGCAGGGGAACATCATGTTTCAGCCACAGATGAGAGGTAGAGGTCGTGGAGGTAATATGAACCATGGTCCAGATTTGAATACTGTAGTGGTTCAGAATGATGTGCAGAGAATGAAGAAGCTATTGCGGTGTCACATTTACGGAGCAGTGGAACATTGGAAACAGGAGTGTCTGATGATGGTGCAGGAAGGTGTTGTTCAGCAGAGTAATGACATCAATTAATTTCACAATATGAGAGGACAAAGACTAAGGTGTCCTAATCAAACTTTTCACAATAATGTGAATCAAGTGCAACATTTTCATCCCATGCAACAGGTGCAAATGCCCCGTGCACAAATATCACAGTTGCAGCCAATGAAGCAGCAGGTTCCCATGGTACCTATACAACAAATGCAAATACCTCAAGCCCAATGGAGCAGCAACAGATGTTGCTTTCTCAATAGGTCACAGGACAGAGGAAAAACAGAAGTAGTAACACAGTGCATTAATTCCTGTTACACAGTGAGGATGGAATAAATGATGAATGGACGAGTGACAGTTTGGATGAGGAACCATGTGTGCTTGCAACTTCTTTAGAAGTAGATCAGAGAGGACACTATGTGAAGGGAAAGGTTATGGGTCACAGAGTTTTATTCTTGGTGGACACAGGAGCTACACGCTCTACAGTGAGAAGTGCAGAGGTTCCGAATTTGCCCCTTTCAGGTAGAACAGTTCAGATTGTGGGGGTAGCAAACCAGTATTTGACAAACCCGATAACAGACTCAGTTCAAGTCAAGATTGGCAATTTTCAGGGATTGCGTAAATTTGTAGCCTGCTAATCAAGTCCGGTATCCCTATTGGGAAGAAACTGGTTGTGTAAAACAAAATGTTTTATTACTTGTTCAAATGAGATTCAGACGAATATTGATGATGAGGAAGACCAAGCCCCAGAAATAGAGTGTGAAACTATCAATGAGGAGTACCCTTTAATTGAGTTTTTCCTGATGTTCACAGTGAAAGAGCGCCGTCCTGATTTGCAGGGAACAGCACAAGAGAAGGTGTGGGATTTGACAGGAAAAGAAGTAGGTCTGAATAAGGGAGTGGAGCCAGTCAAACTTACCATAAAACCGATTGCAGTTTTCCCCCAACTTCCACAGTACCACATGCCACGAGATGTCCAGATGAAAATGGCTCAGAAAATTGCAGATTTTGTGAAGCAAGGTGTTCTGAAGCAGGTGTTGAGCATTCAATGTAACTTACGGATAATGGGTTTGAAGAAGACCTGTGGGAAGGTTCGGATTGTTCAGGATTTGAGAAAAATAAATGAGATTGTGGTCAAATGTTGTCCTGTAGTGACAAATCCAGCTGTGATAATGTTCCAAATTCCATGTGATGCAGAGTGGTTCACGGTCATTGATTTTGCACAAGCGTTCTTTTCTGTGCCCCTTCATGAGGATAGCCAATTTGTCTTTTGTTTCAAATTCCTGGATCGAGTCTATTGCTGGTGCAGAATTCCTCAAGGGTATTCAGAGTCACCTTCCATATTCAATCAGATTTTGAAAAAGAATTTGGAGTCGTTGGAATTGCCTTTCCAATTGACATTGGTGCAGTACACATTGATGACTTACTGATTGCGTCCAAAACAAAGGAGTGCAAGTATGATAGGATTGTCCTGTTGAACCATTTAGGAAAGAATGGTCATAAAGTGTCTCCGCTGAAATTGCAGTACTGTCAGAAAGTAGTGAAGTATTTGGGTCACCAGACTGAGAAAGGGTCGAGAAAGATATCCAGAGAAAGGATTAAAACGATTTTGCAGATAAGTCCCCCAACCACACAGAGAGATGTCAAGATGTTCTTGGGAATGGTGGGTTATTGTCGCCAATGGATTCAAAATTTTTCTGTCATTTCAAGACCATTGCAGAAGCTGGCTTATAAGGAAGTCACTGATCCCATAGTGTTAGACCAGGATAAAATGAAAGCGGTCACTGAGTTGAGAGAGAGTTTGTGCAGAGCTCCAGCATTGATAATGCCTGATTATATAAAGCCTTTCACATTGATTTGTCATGAACGTGATGCATGTTCATTGTTTGTCTTGACACAAGTCCATGGAGGCGCACATCGCCCAGTAGCATATTTTTCAGCTACTTTGGAACCAGTTGCAGCAGCCTTACCAGGTTGTTTGCATGCAGTTGCCGCAGTTGGTCAAAAGTCTTTCACAGTGTGAAGGCATGGTGATGAAATATCACCTGACTGTAACGGTCCCTCACTCTATTGCAATTTTACAGACAAGGACGAAAACCCAATACTTGACTGGTGCAAGGTTGACTAGGTACGAAATGTGTATTTTGGGGTTGCCAAATGTAACAATGAAAAGGTGTACAGTGCTGAACCCGGCAACCTTACTTCCGAGTTAAAACACTGAAATTGACAAAGAGGAAGCTGTTGAACATGATTGTCTCGAAGTAACTGATTTGTGCACAAAACCAAGACCTGACATTAGAGATACATGATTGGAAGAAAATGACCAAATTATTTTTGTTGATGGTTCTTGTCTGAGAGACAATAGAGGGACACTGAGAGCAAGCTATGCTGTGTATACAATTACAGGTACCTTGGAAGCTTCTAAGCTTTGAGGAGTTTATTCTGCCCAGGTAGCAGAACTGGTAGTCCTTACCAGAGCATGCAATGTTTCTGCTCAGCTGAAAGTTACAATCTATACGGATAGCCAGTATGGATTTGGAATAGTTCATGGTTTTGGTCAATTGTGGTCACAAAGAGGTTTCCTGACCTCTTCTGGTTCACCAGTGAGAAATGGTGAGAGAATTAAAGAATTGTTAAATGCAATCCAAATGCCTGAAAAGATTGCCGTGGTGAAATGCAGTGCACATCTGAAGTCACAGGTCAATGTGTCATTGGGAAATGGATATGCGGATCACATTTGCAAGGTTTTGTGCATTGAACTGTATATCATTCAAAGACAAATGGGAACTGTTACCCAAAGAAGGTGTAACTTGTACAAGCTATGCATTGAAAATAATTGACAGTTTGGAAGAATTGAAATCTTTCCAGAATAATGTTGACAGGGAGGAAAAGCGTTAATGGAGCAAAATGAAATGTGTTCGAAGACAAGATAAGTTGTTGGTTTCTGAGGAGGGTCAATTGGTTTCGCCAAATAGCCTGTTGTCTCAAATGGCAGGTACTATCATGGTCAAGCACATTGGGATGGATGCCATGGTTCGTCTGTTCAAACATGATTGGTTCAACCCAAAGTTTAGACAAGTTGCTGAAACAGTTTGCCATTGCTGTGTTATTTGCCAACAGCTAAACTCAGGGAAAGGGGCAGTGGTTAATTTGAGCCACTTTGGAAGAGCGGGAGGTCCATTCAGCAGAATGCAAATGGATTGTTTTGAGATGGCTGTCTGTGGAGGTTTGAGATATGTGTTGGTGATTGTATGCATCTTTAGTCACTGGATTAAAGCATACCCTACATGAAGAAATGATAGTCTCACAGTAGTGAAACTACTGCTTTGGGAACTGATACCGCGTTTAGGGTTTCCGATCTTTTTAGAATCAAATAGGGGAAGGCACTTCAGTAATGAAGTTATTAAATTACTGTACACAGCATTGAAACTTTGAGCAGAAATGGCATTGTAATTACCGCCCTGAAGCATCAAGACTAGTGGAACAGATGAATGGTACCTTGAAGTCAAGAGTTGCAAAGATGTGTGAAGCTATGAATTTCAAATGGCCTGATGCCATGAGGAACACACCTGACAGGAAGACAGGATTGTCGCCCCATGAGATCCTCATGGGCAGGGCAATGAGGTTACCAGCGGTGCCAGCAAATGCACTTGTCAACATTACAGATGATATGGTATTGGATTACTGCAAGGGTCTGGCTGATGTATTCCGCTCTTTTTCTCAGCAGGTAGAGGCCACCACACTGCCACAGATCCATGACCCAGGGCACAACCTGAGAGCTGGGGACTGGGTTGTCATCTGAAAGCATGTGAGAAAGACATGTTTGGAGCCTCGTTGGAAGGGACCATATCAAGTGGTCCTGACAACTTCTACAGCTGTGAAGTGTGCTGGAATTCTGAACTGGATTCACACCAGCCACACAAAGAAAGTGGCATGTCCACTGGAACATGAAGAAGTGTTGTTGAGAGTACCAACAACAGTGAGACAAGTCTCAGAGTCAGAAGGAGAGAAATGAGGAACTGGCACTGGATCTTAACTCATTGAGGACAGTTCAATCACTCCTGTGAGAGGTGAAGGAGGAGACCTCCAGGAGAGTATTGAAGAGCCTATCTCAACTGAAGCAGCAGGAGAGCCTAGTCAGAGGATGGCTTTCCCAGAAGCAGACAATCTTGACAGACAAAAACGGAGCAATTGCCAGACCCAGAAGGGGAAGAAGTTGAGGTGGATCAAAGTCAAAGTGATCTGACTCTTCCTGAACCAATTGCAGGTCCATCAAGAGAAAACACCATAGAAAAAGGAAACAGTTCAAGTTCAATCTGAAGGGAATACTGACAAAGGGTCCACTGAAAGGAATAAGTGGCTCGAAGCGCAAGTAGAAAAAGGGAAAGAGGTGGTTGTCGAACCAACAACAGAGGAAGAAGCAGATACCACAAGGAAAGAAGATCTAAGTGAAGAAGATTTGAATGGTGATTGAAAATTGAAAAGAACGAGAGTAGCAAGTCAAAGATACACAGGTCCTGAATGGGCGTATGCAACTACAAACAAATGGCAGCAAGAGATTTTATCTTTTTGTTTTGAGAGCGAAGTTCCAGGTCAGTATTTTGGCATGTGAAGGAAGCTAATGAACTGAACTTTCGAAACAATCTGAGAGACATTTTTGAGAAAGAAACTGTTGAAAGTAACCAGAAGAGACCTTGATAACCTGATTTGACTTTTGAAACCTGATTTTGACAAAGCTGATAACTGTTTTTGACAAAAAGGGATCCTGGAAGTGAAACTGAACTGCTGAAAGAAGAGTTGTCTATTTTTGATGCAGGTTTTCTACATTTCTTCTGCTTTCTGATTCTTTATAGCTCATGAGTAACATTAGTCAACAAGGTAGAGGTGCTAGGCACTGTAAATATATGAGCATTGGTTTGGCAATTATGTGTGGGATATCGTTTGTGGTGTTGATTGTGGGCATGTCTGTTCTGGATATGAGAGGAGCCAACCATACTTCTGCTTTTGAGATGACTACTGCACTAACAGCACTAGAGAAGTTTAAGTTAGATGAAAAATATTTGCATGAGTATACTAATGCACAGGGAGAGCTTTTTCTAACTTTTTCTATCGCTTATTGAGTGATTATGTTGAGACAATGGATGCGAAGAATTGTTTTGTGTGTACGCAGATTCCTTCATCAGTTGAGGAAGGAGTCACATATTATCGCTTACCTTTAACCTATGGAATAAGTTGTAGACTGTTACTAACAAGGTTTTATAACCAGGAGTACATTCACTACTTCGATTCAAATCATGATCTTGTGTTTTCGTTTGTTCCTATAATTAGGTATTTGAGTGAAGTAGCTAAAGATAATGACATAGTATTAGTTAGAGTAGGGTTCTGCAAAGTCGGTCCTGGAGAGCCAGGTCCATGCCAGATTTTTAGCATATCCACATTTAGAAAACAAATGTTTCAGAAAGCTAAATTTTTCTAAATGTGGATATGCTAAAAATCTGGCATGGACCCGGCTCTCCAGGACTGACTTTGAAGAACCCTGAGTTAGAGGGTTCTTTGAACCTATATTGACATTTGGCACAACTTATGCACACCACAATATTCTGAAATGCTTGCTTACACCTTTAGAGAAGAGCTTTTTAGGTCACACAGAAGACAGAAGAAAACCATTAAGGGGGAAATTAGAAAAAGGCTTAGAGAAAAGGACTTACAAGAATGAATATGCTTATAGTGCAATTAAAACGCAAGGGAAATTATCTTCGGATGCACAACACGTAAGGAAGCTTTGTATATATAGGCCTAAATCACGCACTGACACTTTATTTGTGGGTACGAGTGAATGCAGGCATGTGTTTTTGTTTCAGAGTAAATGGACCTTTATGTTAAATGGACAGGACCTTGCAATTCCAGGGATTTACTATATTTGTGGACTTAATGCTTATTACCGTCTTCCGAGAGGATGGTATGGGACATGTCATTCAGGGATAGTTTTCCCAAAGATTTATCAAACGGAGGATTTGAAAAAGTTTCTGAAAGTGACTGAATTACATCAGAAGAGACAGAGGAGGGAGACCTCTTCTTCTAGAGTGGGAGATATATTTTGAGTGGTGATTCCTTCAGTGGGAGTCATCCTGAATTTGATTAAGATTTGAAAGTTGTCCACTATTGTGGATAACATGTTGACAAATGTTTCAGGGGCCATACTCCTGATAGATATTGAATTAGCTGATGATAGAGCTATGAATCTTCAAAATCGTCTTGCTTTAGACATTCTTTTAGCGAAGGATGGTGGAGTCTGTAGAATGATTAATTCTAGGCATTGCTGTTCATATATACCAGATAATAGTAAAGAGAGAAGAGACTTAGGGCCAGATGTATCATCCATTTTTGCATTCGCAAACGGTGCGAATGGCCGTTTGCGAATGCAAAAATGCCTTTCAGTATTTATGAAAGGCATTTGCAACGCAAATTTAAGGAATCTGTAAAATAGCAATTCCTTAAAATTGCGAGCCCATTTAGAGAATCGCAAATTACAATTCTCTAAATAAGAAATCGCAAATAAGGAATCCTTATTTGCGATTTCTAAACCACTTGTAACAAGCAATTTCTTAATGCGAATTAGGCATTAAGGAATCGCTATTACCACCAAGTTAAACTTGGTGGTAAGCATGTGCAAATTAAAAAAATGGATGAAAAATACATTTTTAAAATTGACATGTAACACACACATGCCCCTTTGGCATGTGTGCGCCTAACATGTCCTTAAAAAAATTCTTAGGGTGCAGCAGAGGGGGCCTTGGGCCCCCAGCACACTGGGTTTTGCATATCCCAAATTTGCGAATTCCAGTTAGGAATTCGCAATTTGGGAAATGCAAAAAATTCGCAAATATGGGCCTACAGGCCCATTGAGGCGAATGGGGCCGGTACCGCAATTTGCAATTCAGTAATAGCATTTGCGATTTTTAAGAAATCACTATTACCTAATTGCAAATATGATACATACCATTTTGCGATTCAGAAATATCGATTTCTTAAAAATCGCTATTAGAGAATCGCAAATTGGTTTGTTGATACATCTGGCACTTACTTTCTAATCTTACTAATGCAAGTGCTGATTTAAAGGAATTGAAAGAACCAGGTGTGTGGGAAAAGGTTGGCAAAGGGTTTGCTTCAGTGGGAAATTGGCTCAGCAACATTTGGAATGTGGTACTACTGAAAATATTATGGGGAATATGAATTGTTCTGGTTTGTCTATTGGGGATGTGGGGATTATGCAAAATATGTAAAAAGATTAAATTGAAAAGGTCAAAGAATAATCAGAGGAGGGAAGAAAAGAGAAAAATATTACAGGGAAAATTCAAGGGGAAAACAAAATTATGAAGAAATTGAATTGTAAGAGTTTTAGCTGATATGAGATTTGTGGGTAGTATTGTGATGACACTTTTAGTCATCAGAGGAGGGATTGCTAGCGCAGAAGTTTTAATAAAAATTATTAATGAGTGTTTATGTATTTTGAATAATGAGTTTATGTAGAAAATGAAATAACTTAGAAAAATAATGCATGCATTTGAAAATGTGACCTCGAAGAATGGCCACCAATGTTCACGAAATGCACCAATTAATGATTAATACATATGAAATGTTGAAAAAAGTATTAGATCAATACAATAATATGTCATATTAAGGGTTATGAAGTGTGCTTTAGCTTTATTATTTGTAGGCCTTAACTTAGCGAGTGTCTTGGTCTATTTTGCCAGGCCACATGCAGAAGCTGTATTTCTTAGCGTTTAATAAAAATGTAGACCAAGTGAATTAAACTGTGAAATGTCTATTGTATTGTTTAAATGAGCTTAACGGAAGCTTTCCGTGAGAACCGACTGCTAGGAGATGATGTTCTTGTTAATGCAACATTTTATGTGTAATGTGTGTGAGATGGACTTTCCCAGGACAAGAACAATGAAGATACTGACTGGAGTGGAAGCTGCAACATTATTGTTACCTGACAAGCCGGATGATGAGAACATCGTAAAATGGACCAATCAACTGTATGAGAACGTAGGAATATTAGAATACATAGATATGATATACTAGTATTATTGGACAGAGTGTGAAGATACAATTAACTGACCAATAGGGAATTAGGGGATGGTTCAGGTGACTTTAATATAACAACGCTCATTCTGAGGAACACATTCATTCCGACATTCCGAGAGAGGAGAGCATTCTCTGCCCACATTTCTGACCGAAAGTTTATTACCTTCTTATGCGTCTTTACTAGAGACGTGTTTATCTTTAATGTTAAATTACTTTGCCAATACTTTCCTGACTGAGACCTGATGCCTTGCTGATTGACTGATGTCCTGAGGACGAAGACTGATTCTGCTTTGCTGACCCATACCTAGGATAGGTATAATGCGATAAAACTGTGATTATTATGCATACTTGCTTTTTCTTTCTAGGTACCAACTGCGCTGTTTTGTCTATGGCTCTATCATAGTTAGATGTTTTTCCAAATTTGTGTTACTAAATTGTTTTGCATGAAGCCTAACATGTTGATGCTAATCTGGTGTTAGTTGAGGATTTTTGACTCATGACGAAAAAAGACTAATGCTTGATGGATTTTGCCGCTTAACTACATGTATTACATCTCGTTAACGCAGCTGACTCTGCTATTATTTGCACTGTAACTTTAGAATGTTTTGTAGTTCAAGCTTTAATTAGATTGCATTTCTCCTGCCACTTTGAACAACCTGTGTTGTTTTTGAATGTGTTTCATTTGATTTTGAGATGAATCTACATGACCTTAGCATTGTTAAAATAGGGAAATAAACTTGCTAAATTTTTACTAAAGGTGTGGTTATTCATGGCTGAAAGGTCATGGTGCGTGACAATTACTGACTCCACTGATTATTGTTTTTATTGATTACTAATGATTGTTGATTATTGAGAATTTATTATTGATTATGTGCTGGAGCTATGGTAAGAACTTTTTAATTGTGAGTCAAAAGGTTCATCGACCTATTCATGTCCCCTTTTAGGTATACTTATTAAGGTCTGGTGCGCTAACAGTACCACAGGGTTTTATGTTTTTTGAAGGGGTGGGGCGCTAAGATGCCCTCCCTCCCCAAGCCTTATTAGGCCCTGGGGACCCACATCCCCCAGGGCCTCTTCTATTATAAGGTGAAAGGGCCACATGCCCCCCTCCCTGTGCCTTATTAGACCCTGGGACCCAATCCCCCGGGCTGTTTTTTTTTTATTAAAGAGAAGGGGCCACGTAACCTACTCCCTAAGCCTTGTTAGGCCCTGGGACCCCATCCCCAAGGACCATTACTAAACTTAAAGGGGAGGCCCCCCTCACTGACCCTTGTCATGTCCCAGGGACCCTGCCGTTAGGGCCATTCATTTACATAAAGATGAGAACGGGTGCACTGTGCTCCTTCCTGTGCCTTGTTAGATACTGGGGACTCCATCCCCGATGGCCATTTCTAAAAATTAAGGGGAGGGGGCTGCGTGGCTGCCTCAAAAGCCTTAAAAAGGCCCAGGTGGTCTGTATTGTTTTAAGATGGGGGAGACCTCGTGGCCCCCCTTTCCATGCCTCTTTAAGCCCTGGAGACCAGGCAGACTGTAAGTAAAGTGCCTTCTTTTGTTCAACTGCTGTTCTTTTCTGTAAATGTAGCCTAATTCTATGTCAGGACCAGAGGCTCAGATTATGCTATCTCTCTCTTTACTGATCCAAACAGCAGCCAATCAAAGTACAATAAATAAAAAAACTACACATCCCAGGATGCCTATCACACAATCACATGGTCCAATCCCCAACTCCGACCTTTGTCCATAAATATCCTGACCCACGATGTCACTTCCTCTTTCTTTGCTGCTCCGCAGCGGATAAGTACCTTTTCTTCTTTCTCTCTATGGCAATAATATGTATATGTTACGTTTATATTTCAGGTTTAGTTTCTATTAGCGACGCGATTCCGCTCGCCTATTGCATGTTCGCTTGGCGCTCCACGCGCTGTGTCATTTCGGCTTTGGCTGCTTTTTCTGCCCTTGTTTCATGGAGCGGGAGCTGACTACGTGCTGTGCACGTAGTCCTTCTTTTTCTATTCTTCACGCCCTCGCACGTCGGACACAAGCCGATTTTCTCAGTTTCCCTTCTTCTGGGAGATCGGCTCGTGTTACTAGACTCGCGCTGGCCTGGAGACCTGTTTTTTCTGCCCTCATTGCTCCCTGACACCCAGTTATAATAAAATAACGTGGGCTGTAAAACTAAAGAGGTTTTGCCTAGAGTGCTTCACAGGCAGCTCCCTCCACACTCTATTGGGCTCTATTGTTGCCTTTTAGGGGGTTATTGCACTCCCCCTATTGTTCTAAACAGATTTATACAGTATTTTTTCAATTTTCTCTGTTTTCTTACATTATCATGGCTCAGTGGAGTGATCAAGATGCAGGGTATTACCCTGAAGAGATAGGTAACCAATTGGAGGTTAACCTTGTGGAAGCCCTTGATACTAGGGTTCAACAATCTGTTAATGATGCCCTGGTGAGAGCCTTAGGACCTTTTTCATGTCACCTTTTTGACTACACCCGTTCCCAGGGTGGGCTTCAGGGACAACAATCGCAACCCGATGGGGCAAAAGTAAAATCAAAATAAAAATTTTTAGAAGGCTCTAACGCAGGTGCTGGTGATTTACACGTGGACGCTTTTGACAAATTGCGCAAAAAACGTGAAGCTGAACACAACTATAGTTCTGAAAAGGATACTTCTTTTTTCCCGACCTCATCGGATAAAGATTTATCCTCCAAAGATTCAGATGATTCGGATGCTCCGGGTTCCAGCAAAAAAGCCAAGAAGGTGGTTCCACCTTTTCAAGTGTTGGATTTTTATCCTACAGAGATTGTGTACCTCAGAGCTGCCAATTGGATACCTTCTCCTGAGGTGGCACAATATGTCAAGTCCAATATTAGAAAAAGCTTTGACAAAGAAGTATGGTCACGCCTTCTGGAGGAATGCCCCAGACCAGATCTAGAGGGTAAGGTCTCTGATACCCCTGAGATTGATCCCACTATGGTCAAGCTCATGAAAAAATTTGCAAAAGACCCGAAAAAGGGTTTGGATAGGTCGTGGCGTAGTTGCCAGGACAAGCTTCTGGTCTTGACTGGTCCTTTAACAAAAATTCTTGAGATGGGCTTTATTAAGAAGGAGTCAGAAACCCCTGTAGACACGGATGTACTGATTGGCTGGGCCCAGAGAGCCATTTGCCAACTTGGCAACACTAATTGCGCTATTTCATCAGAACGCAGGAAGTTCATTCTGATGCGTATTGACCCTAAACTGTCTGATTTGGCTTCTTCTGAAGCAGGCCTTTCTGCCAATGGTCTTCTTTTTGGGTCTTCTTTTATTAAAGAGTTGGCCAAGTTTTGCTCCACCTTTTCTTCTTTGGACAAGGCTCAAATGTCACTTAAGATGCTGTTTAGACAGGGCCTTTTTGTCAGGGCCGGTCGTTATGGAGGACTCATGCCCGGCCGAGGAACTTTCAATGGTCCTCAGAGCTACTACCCCAGAGGGAGAGGGGGTTGGTATGGAGAACAAGATTCCACCTTCTACCCTGCGCGCTCCAGAGGAGGCCGTCCAAGATTCCGCAGAGGTCCCCACAGGGGACAACAAGGAGCAATACAAGACACAAGTTACTCAGGTGAGCATTATTCCTTTCTCTCAACTGATTCTTGGAGTCAGAGTGGGATTGTTTTTATAAAATTGGAAAAAGATTTCTGGAGACCCTTGGATTCTCCAGACTGTCTTGGGCTTTCGACTGGAGTTTATTGGTACTCCCAAACAACTAAGCCCTCCTCTTCTGATGTGTTTTTCCCTTGCAAATCAAGATTTTATAGACAAAGAGGTTCAAGCATTACTGGACAAAGGTGTAGTACAGTTTTCATCCCCTAATCCTTCTGGTTTCCTCAGCCCCATATTCATAGTAGACAAAAAAGGGGGAAGTCATAGTCTAGTATTGAATCTAAAGGATTTCAACTATTGGATTCTGTACAGACACTTCAAGATGGAAGGGATTCACATGTTAAGGGATATTCTATTAGAAGGAGATTGGATGGTTCGCTTGGACCTGAAAGACGCATACCTTTCATTTCCAATTTTTCCTCCACGCAGGAGATTTTTGCAATTCCTGTGAAAAAGCCATTGTCTAAAGTTTCTTGCTCTTCCGTTTGGCCTCTCGTCAGCCCCCTGGTGCTTCACGAAGCTATTGAGACCAGTGATGGAATGGCTGAGATCCAAGGGAGTCTGATTGATCATATATCTGGACGATATTTTACTGATGGCTCAGACTCCCCAATCCCTTCTAATTTATTTAAACTGGACCATCAACCTTTTGCAGAATTTAGGTTTCCTCATCAATGTGCAGAAGTCATTATTGAAACCGACTCAGGTAATAGAATTCCTGGGATTCCAGATAGACTCAATCCTATGTCAACTAATTCTCCCCTCAGAAAATTCACAACATCAAGAGGGAACTGAGGTCTGTCCTTGCCAGCCCGACTGTATCTTTGAGGACCATTGCCAGAGTAGTGGGACTACTAGCCACGTCTATTCAGGCGATCTTCCCAGCCCCTTTACACTATCGTGCTCTGCAGAGACTCAAAATCAGACATCTTCAGCAGGGCCTGAGTTATTTCGAGCAGATTCCATTAACTGACGAAGTGTAGTCGGAGATTCAGTGGTGGCTCCAGCACATGGAAGCCTGGAACGGCAGAGCTATTTTCGGTTTTCAACCAGAAGTGGTGATCGAGTCCGATGCCAGTTGTTGGGGGTGGGGAGCCCATTGCAACTCTCTAGGTCAGAATGGGAACAGACTCTACACATCAACTATCTGGAACTTCTAGCGGGCTCTTTTGCCATAAAGAGTCTTTCCCCACAGAAGACAGCTTGCTGCATTTTGTTACGGATGGACAATATCTCAGCAGTGAGGGATGTCAACAAGTTGGGGGGACGAAATCCAGGATTTTGGCGGAAATTGCCAAGGATTTTTGGCATTATTGTCTGACTCATCACCTGGTTGTCCTAGCGGAATACCTCCGGGGAGACCAGAACACAATAGCGGATTGGAATTCCAGGTATCTGACAGATTCCAGCGACTGGAAACTAGATCCAGTGATTTTCTCTCAGATAATCAGGGAGTGGGGCACTTGTGAAGTGGATCTATTTGCTTCTCGTCTCAACTTCCAGATTCCAAAATTTTACAGTTGGCGTCCAGACCCTTTGGCACTGAAGACAGATGCTTTTCTCCAAAATTTGTCTCAGATTCGAGGGTATGCATTTCCTCCTTTTCTGATGATTGCCAGGGTATTGTCTCAGATGCGGAGACAGAAGGCAGAGATTGTTCTGGTGCCGCCATTTTGGAGAGCTCAACCTTGGTTCCCAATAGCTCTACAGTTAGCTTGTGCACCTCCGCTGCTCATTCCTCCTTGTCGGAATCTTCTGTCGAATCCGGAGGGCCTTCAACATCCAATGATCTTATCAGAGAAGTTGACTCTTTTGGTCTGGATGATTTCAGGTCAAGATGGAGTACCCCAGGCATTTTGCAGCAAGCTGCGGACTTCATTAAACAGGCTTGGGCCTGTAGCACTCACAAAAGATATTCCTCAGCCTGGCGCTGATGGAATAGTTGGTGTGATGGAAGAGGTGTTAATCCAGTGGAAGCACATATTGAGCTGATTGTTAATTTCTTAGCGGAATTAGCAGCTCAGGTTTGGCTTATCGGACAATCAATAATTTCAGATCAACCATAGCGGCAGGCGATATTCATATAGATGGTAAACCTGTTGGTGAACATCCTTTAATCTGTAAATTGTTGAGGGGTATCCTTTTATCTAAGCCACCTCAAGCAAAGTACTCAGTGTTATGGGATGTTAACATTATTTTGAAAATTTTAGATTCTTGGCCTGTCAATAGATATTTGTCTCGCAAACAGATTTCAGCCAAGCTGACCATGTTAATATGTCTGATTTCTTTTAAGAGGGTTTTGGATGTTAAAGCTTTGGACTTAGCTGGTAGGGTGTATTCCCCCGAAGGAGTTACCTTTTCTATTACCAGAAGGACAAAAATGAATTGCAGGTCAGTATCATATCCAATGTATCCAGATAACTCAAAATTATGTGTAGTTCAATGTTTAAAGGAGTATGAAGTGGTTACAGAAGAATTTAGACAAGATATTAATAGTCAATTATTGATTTCTTTGCAAAAACCTTTTAAACCAGTTACGTCAGCCACTTTATCTAGATGGATAAGATGGTTAATGAATGAATCAGGTATAAATACCAATCAATTTGGGGCTCATTCTGCTAGAGGGGCTATGGCCTCCAAGTTATATGCTTTAGGATCTCATTTAGAAGACATTATGAAGGCTGCTGATTGGTCTTCGGAGTTTACTTTTCGTATGTTCTATCACAAACCTGTGGTAGACGTGGCTACTGTGGTAATGGAACAGCTTTAAACTAGCGTAATCTGAGCCTCTGGTCCTGACATAGAATAAAATATTTTCTAGCTTACGCGTCAAGAATTCTCAATTCTATTAAGGACACGGGGCGAGGATTATCCAGCCAATGGGAAGGTATTGTATTCTTTGCTCAAAAGATTTGTTGTAAATTGATTGTATTTTGTTAATATATCTTACCCACCCGTTTTGCTTATATTAAATGATTATCAGTATTCTGGACTGTGTTCAATCAGCAGAGTAATATCTACCTTTTTTCTGGTACTATATTTATAGGTCCTGATCAGAAGACTTCCTGAATTTCATCTCTTCTTGGTGATGAGGATTACTTTACGCAATTTCTTATCCTTGGAGTTTTTTCTCTGCAAGTTTGGGCTCCTGCTGAGCTCTATTGACGTTCCGTTTGGGTTTTCCAGGCTCATTGATCCTACGACTCTGTAAGAAGTCTGTTTGTATACTGAACATTATCTGACTTTATCAAAGAAAGAGGAAGTGACATCGTGGGTCAGGATATTTATGGACAAAGGTCGGAGTTGGGGATTGGACCATGTGACTACGTGATAGGCATCCTGGGATGTGTAGTTGTTTTCATTTATTGTAATTTGTTTGGCTGCTGTTTGGATCAGTAAAGAGAGAGATAGCATAATCCTCGCCTCCATGCCCTTAATAGTATTGAAAATTCTTGACGCTTAAGCTAGAAATTTATTTATTGTTTCACACAAAAATACAAAATACTGAATACTAAGTACAATGCTATAGTTTAGGGAGAAATCACATAATTCCATATATCGCAATCATGCAGAATTACCAAAGAATTTTGTGAGTTAACGCAGAATTGTGCAAGTAGAATAATTCTGCATTTAAAGCTATTTTTCAGCGCAAAAAATGCCCCCTTCCGTCCAAAATCGACACGAGGATGCATTTTAGCCCCAAGAATTAGGGCTAAATGCAGCAGAATATGAATAGTGGTAAGATTTTTCCCCAGCTTACTCCCAGTGACAAATGCACACTCCAGTCTAAAATGGACATGAGAAGGCATTTTTGTGCAAACACTCTGGCATAACTGAAATTCCACCCAGGCCTAGTTACAATCTCGTAATACACAAATATTATTTTCTATTGCTGACCCATCATAGTAACGTAAACAATCTTTCAGATATGCACTTCTGTATCCTCTCTACATGTTGTTATTTGTAATTTATATACACAAGATATAATTCGTCAATACCAGGAAGATTGATGCTAAACAAACATTGGTCGCCCTGACTCTGAAGGAGTCTATCTCCTGGGGAGGAGGGCCCCTCGATTACTCACTCACGTTCTAGTACTTTCAGCGCCATACTTCAGAACGAGTGTGAGGAAGTGTCTTACCTTTTTGTGTCCTGCTGTTCCTCTCTCTAGTTTCACCATGTTCTTAGCTAGAGGATGAAAACCGTGTGGGTTGCCCATGGCTTTTTATCCTCTCAGAAGCGGTACACCTTCTCTTTTTCACTTTGTTCTGGCCGCAGTACAATGCTGTGCAGGGAAGGCGCCAAAGCACGTACTGCTTAAAAAAAAACCTGTGGGACGTTTTAAAAAGACACTGGTACTTGGAAAGCTGCAAAAGGTCAAAGAGGCGGATCCGTAATTAAAGGGAAGATATGCTTTGAAAGGGTCGTTGTTAAAATTCTTAGCTCTGCTGCAATCAAAAGAGCAGGCAAACATATTTTTTAACAGATGCTCAGTCAGAAATTAGATACAGAAAACGGGTGGAAGATCCAAAGCCTGTTAAAATATTTCCTGGGGTCTAAGAAATGTGGAATTTTTGTGTCCACAAAAAAGGTGAAAACCATGTGGCTAGACGCACCAGACCCCGAAGTAAGGTGCTAGTCTCAGCCAGGTTTTTGCGCTGCACTAGATTTGTTATTCAGTACAGCCTCACTATGAAGGGACCCGCAGAGAGAGAGACGCAGTCTAGTCTCTCCGCGGGTGGATTCAGGACGGGGGAAGTGGCGCGCAAGGCGCCCGATTGGATAGAAGGTAAGTGGGGGTGGGGATTAGGTTAGGTTTAAAAGGGGGGTGGAGGGTGGGGTCGGCCTTTTTGCGCGCCGACTTGGGAGGGAAGAAGTTTAATTTAGTGAGGTAAGGAGGGTACTGAGGTAGGGTAGATAGGCCATCACCAGGAGCGTGGGGGTTTTTTACCAGTTATTTGGGGCTCACTGACGCAGACAGGCAGGGAACAAGGGACTCCGGAGGTCAGGGGGGGCGGCCCCGGAAATTCGATCGGTCCGGTTTCGGAGACGGGGGAGGCCACCCCTTGGGCAGTTTAAGACGCCGCAGTGAAGAAGCCGGCGACGCGGGCAATTTCTTCTGGCCAGACCGCGCGGAGCGCACAGTAACACGAAGCGGCCCCCTGGGCCACAGACAACGCCTGAGGGCCGCGTAGAAAGGCCAGCGAGCACAGGCCTAGCGGCACAGCGACACCGCCGCACCCCCACGGGGGCCCCCAAAACAGGCCGCAAACCGCGCATCGGGCGGAGAAGGCCCCTCGGTAAAAAAAAAAAAAAAGTTTGTTTTTTCAGGGATCGGTTTGAATTCCAGCTGTACCCCCCCCCCCGGCCACCCCTAAAACAGGTGGGCTCTTGGGGGAAACATCGAGTACGAGGGCCCGGGCAGGGCAGGCCCCAAAAAAAAAAACCAATATATAAAAAAAAAAAAAAAAAAAAAAAATACACACCCAAGGTTATATATATAAGACATACATATATCTACCCAGAGCCCGGGGAAGCGAGAACAGGACCACAGTAGCAAGGCAGCTGATAGTGCCAGCTGGCGGTATGGCCACGGGCCACGACGCAGAGGCAGTGAGGGCCGCGCACCGCGTGCTGGGCGAAGCAGGCAGGTCAGATTTGCTTAGGCCAGGGGTCTTAGATCAGGCTTGGGTCGGGATGGCACGCCCCACCAGGGTGGCATCTGGCAGGGTCGCGGCCGCAGTAGCGGCCTGTGAGTCACAGGACTCCGACGGGGAAAATGAGGAAGGGCCTATACCCCCCGGACAGGGCACGTCGGCACAACCGCTTCACGGTGCACAGAGCCCGCTGATGTTCGGCGAAGAGACACAAGCTTCCCAGGTCAAGGGCGGAGACAGCGCGCAGGCGGGTTCTGACCACGCAGGCCCAGGCGGGCAGGCGGCGGGGGGCAATGGGTTTGAAGGACAAGGCAGGGAGACAGAGCAGCCCATACCGGGGACCAGCGGGGTTTGCGCCCCCCTAGATTTGTCTTACCACAGAGGGCAGGCCCCCAACCCAGGTTGGTTTGGGGCACCAGTAAAGAAAAGAGGCAAGTACGCTGGGAAAAACAGGGGAGGGCCGGGGAGGGCCAAGACGGCGCCCCGCCAGGCCAGGGGGGGGGAGTCAAGACACCACAGGAACCAAGGGCCGGTGGTGAGCCAGAGTTTACACACACAAGGGAACTGGGAACAGGCAGATACCTGGGACTTAGAGGCCAGAATCAGGGAACAGCGCAGGGTGGTATTAGAGACAGAGGCCAGGTGGGCACAGCTGTGCAAGGACAGGGTAGAGGCGAGTGCCTACAGCGAGACAACTCCTAAAACTAGAGAGGCCAGAGGGCAACCGGGGATGCGGCAGCCAGGGCAAGAGAGCGGAACCTGGGTATGGGTGCCACAGGTAAGAGGAGAACCGGGGCAAGAGGCTAGAGCGGCCGAAGGGTTAGTTGGCACGGGGAAACCCGGTGACGCAGACGGTCACGGGGTCAACAAGGCAACAATGTCAACGACAGAGGTTGGCAAGAGGCGGTACACGCCGACTGGGCGCAAAACGGCCCAAACGCGTTGGCACGAAGCACTGGAGGGGTCTACGGCGGCCTTCTCCACACCGAGGGACCAAGGGCACCGTCAGGAGGGCACGCCTTCTGCGGGCAGGGAGGCAAACAAGAGTACATCAACCAATGTGAGAGATGTGGGCCAACGCAAAGGCCAGGGGGAAGAGGAAGATGAATTGGAATTGGATTACGAGGAAGAAGGGGATGAATGGGAGGATGGCGAGATACGTGATTGGGAGGTGAGCGCTGTGAAAAAGGGTGGCGGGCGAGGGCGCAAGAGCGGCGCAACCTCTTCTTCGTGCTCTGTTTTACAGGTTACAGCTCCTTTGGAAGGCCCCACTGGGAGTAGGCAAGTCATGCAGCGTGGCAGGTCCTGGAGAGGAGTGCCAAAGAACCTGGGGGACATCGCTGGAGGTAAGAAATGGTGGTCAGTATGGGGTGAGGGGGGGGGGACAACAAGGGAGGCTAACACGAGTAGGTCCATCGGAGTAGGTGACGGGTCAGTGTTGGAGATAGCAGGCAATAGCAGTACGCAAAAGGAGGGCGAGAACAAGGAGAAAGAGGGTCCCACCACGGTAGATACGGCCACGGCAGGAAAGGAGGATAAAGGGGAAAAAGCAGTAGAAGATAAGGAGGGGGGAAGTCACAAGAAGAGGCTGCCGTACATGGGTTTAGCCATGCCACTGGGTTCACATGTGGCCGAGAAGACAAAGAGTAAGATATGGAAGCACGAATAAGTAGACGTGTTTAAACTATTACATAGGGACATACAGGCGAAGGAAGGGTCTAAAGAGGAAGAATGGGAGTTGGCACGCATGCCCCGGGTACCCATAACAATGGATAACTGGACGTCGGCCTTTTTGATATTCGCAAGCATATACTGCGAAAAATACCCAGACAGGGCTATCGCCCTTTTTAAATACATGGATATAATTAGAAAGGCTCAAATGCATTTTGGGGGTTTCGCGTGGCTAAGTTACGATGAAGAGTTCAGGGCCCGGGTAAGTGTTAACCCGGAAAAACCATGGGGTGATGTAGACTCAGAACTGTGGATGCAATGGATGGCATCGGCACAGACAGCGGCGTCCACTCATACGGCGAGCGGACTGCCGGTGACCTACAGGCCCTTTCAAGCGCGCCCCGCCCATGGAGGGGCGGGCACTTCAACTAAAACAGCGGGGGCAACCGCGGGGGCTTGCTGGAACTTTAACAAAGGTTTTTGTTCCAGAGCGCAATGTAGGTTCAAGCATGACTGCTCCAAGTGCGGGGCCGTCATCCAGTCACACAATGTTTCTCATTATCCAGCCCAGCGGAACAGTGGAGGGCTTCTAGAGGGAGAGGGGCTCATGGCGCGCCTGCGCCAAAAGGGGCCTACACCAGTTAAACTGGAAGTTCTGCGGCCATGGTTGCGCTTATACCCGGATAGGGATAAGGCACGGCTATTGGAATGGGGCTTTAGAGAAGGTTTTAGATTAGGTTGCCAAGGCCCACGGCTAAGGAGATGGGCTGACAATTTGCGGTCAGCCAAGGAGCACCCACAGATTGTGCGCGATAAAATAGCAAAGGAGGTAGTTTTAGGCAGAATAGCAGGCCCATTTCACGAGTGGCCAAGTGAGGCGCTAATGATATCACCATTGGGAGTAGTGCCCAAGAAAGCGCAGGGAGAATTTCGTTTGATTCACCATCTGTCATGGCCGGAAGGGACGTCGGTAAATGATTTAATTGCCCAAGAGGACTCTAAAGTAGTTTACGCGTCAGTAGATGATGCGATAAGGCTGGTTTTACAGTGCGGTAGGATGGCGGAAATGGCAAAATGTGATATTCAATCAGCTTTTAGATTGCTTCCTATCCATCCAGCAGATTTTGACCTCTTGGGCATGCAGTTAGATGGCAACATCTACGTGGATAGAGTTCTGCCCATGGGTTGCTCGATATCATGCGCCCTGTTTGAGACATTCAGCACCTTTTTGCAGTGGGTTTTTGTGAAGACAAGCGGGCATAGATGGATGACACATTACTTGGACGACTTTTTATTCGTAGGAACGGCGGCAACGGGGGTCTGTGGGCGGGCCCTGGACACGTTTCAGAAGCTTGCACAGCAGGCGGGTGTGCCTCTGGCCCCAGAAAAAACAGAGGGCCCCGCGCGGATCTTAACATTTTTAGGCATTGAACTAGACACAAGGATGCTGGTCGCCAGGTTGCCTGCGGCAAAAGTGAGGGAGATACTGGAGTTCTTAGCAGTGGTGCGCACTCTGCGCAAGATGGAGTTGCGGACAGCTCAGAAGCTGTTAGGTTACCTCAATTTTGCTTGCAGGGTAGTTAGGGGAGGTAGGACTTTTTGCAGGCGTTTAGGACTTTCCATGTCAGGTGCCGTACTTCCGCACCACAAGATACGAGTGTCATTGGCATTACGAGAAGACATTAGAATATGGGAGATTTTTCTGACAAAGTTCAACGGAGTACCGATGTCTTTTGGTGAGTCAGACACAATATGGCAAGTACAAATTTTCTCGGACGCGGCAGGAGCGTCAGGGTTTGGTCTATACTGGGATGGGAGGTGGTGTGCGGAATCTTGGCCAACATCCTGGATGCACCAAGGGAGAAGCATAGCGTTCTTGGAGTTTTTTCCCCTTTTAGTGTCACTAGCAGTGTGGGGACAGGAATTAGCCAACAGGACAGTGATTTTTCAAATAGACAACATGGCGGTGGTAGAGTTGGTGAATAGACAGAGAGCTAAGGACATCAGAGTTTTGCGCTTATTGCGGCAGTTTATGCTTCTATGCTTATCTTTGAATGTCATATTTAAAGCTACACATATACCAGGGATTTACAACGAGATTGCAGACTCCCTATCTCGTTCACAGTGGCAGCGTTTCCGCGAATTGGCCCCAGGAGCAGATCAGAACAAGACTGTGGTCCCGGCAAACATCTGGGATTGGGGGGCATGACGATCACAGGGCTGGTGGAGATGTCATTTGCAGTATCCACGCGGCGTAATTACAGACTGGCATGGTTGGAATTTCAATCTTTTGAACAGTTTGGGGGCAATTTTTGGGAGCAAAGCTTGCCGGTATTGGAGGCACGGACCAGACGTTTCGTGCTGTTTCTGATCAGGGAGGGTTTATCTCCGGCGACAGTTGGCAGGAAGCTGGCTGGAGTGTCTTTCTACGGAAAATAGTTTTTCGGTTATGACCCAGCACATAGTGACTTATTGGGAAAAATGCTGAAGGGATGGAGCAGGGTTAGAACGAGTGGGGATAGACCAGCAAGAGAGCCCATTACTTTCGAAATGTTAGTGGAAATGACACAGGTGTTACCAAGTTGTTGTAGGGATACAGATGAGGTGGGTCTATTTCGTTTATGCATGTTGTGGATGTTTTTCGGGGCGTTTAGAGTATCAGAGTTGTTGGGAGTGGGCAAGGATATAGGAGTAAGGAGAAAAGAGGTGTGCATACACAAAGAAAGGCTGGGAATATGGCTAAGACGGTCCAAAACGGATCAGCTGGGTAAGGGCAAGTGGATATGGCTAGAAAAAGGGGGCGTTGAGGCGGCTGGCCCGGTAAAGGAGTGGGTCAGTTTCAAGACGTGGTGGCCAGGAGCAGGCGAATCAGGGGTTTTTATGCATGCGTCTGGGAAAAAGTTAACTAGTTATCAATTGTTACAAGTGATGAGGATGACCCTTACAAGGGTAGGGCGGCGCGCAGGAGATTATGGAACACACTCATTCAGAATTGGCGCGGCAACGGAGGCAGCACATATTGGTTGGGATTGGGCTAAGATCAAATCCATAGGGAGATGGAAGTCTAGATGCTGTGAGCGTTATGTCAGGCCTTGATAAGGGCAGAACAAACGGGGGGTGCGTTTGCAGTTAGTTTATCAAGACAGTGGTTACAATGTTTTTTCTTTGCAGGCTGTGTGGCCGGGCCAGAGAAGGAAAAGATGACGACGTGGTTGGTCGGCCATTCGTTCGTTCATTGGGCGGCGAAATTTGCAGAGAAGCAAATTTACGGCAGATCATTGGGACTGCCCAGCAGAAGCCATGAAGTGCGTTGGTGGGGCAAGAGTGGTATGAGGTGGGGGAGTCTGCTCCCATTTATCACGGGTAACTTGCCGCAGTGGGGATGCCCGGATCTTTTATTGATTCACCTGGGTGAGAATGATTCAGTGAAGCTATCGGGGCTCACTTTGATACAATTGATGCAGAGGGATCGGGAGCTCTTGAAACGGAAACTATGCGGGACAAGCTTGGTTTGGACCGAATTTGTGCCAAGAAGGGCATGGAGGGGGCGATCAATCATGGAGCCATTGAGCGGGCTCGAAAGAAACTGAACAGAGCCATGAGAGTTTTTTGTGGGGCTCAAGGGATCAAGATTTTAAGACACAGGGACATAAAAGAACAAGAGCAAGCTTTATTTTGTGATGACGGGGTACATCTATCACAGATAGGTAACGTGTACTATATCACAGAACTGAGATTAATTCTGGAAAGCATATGGGGTACAAATTTGTGTACCCGAAAATGAAAGGGGGTGGGGCAGCGAAACGCCTCACGGGTTTCCCTGGGTGGCAGGAGATGGGGGAGGGTGGAGAGCCAGGTGCGGGCTTGTCCACCCTTCCAGGGGGAAAACAAGGAGGTGAAGCATCAGACCGGGGAGGGGTAGGCTACAGGCAAGGAAGGCATGGGCGGAATAGGGGAGCATATACAGCAGGAATATTGAAGGGAGACATTGGTGGAGAAAATGAAGGCGAGGGAGTTTGTAAAAGTAAAAGTCTGATTTAAAAGATATACAGTTAAATGTTTTGAAGTATTGTTTGTGTTTAAATCCTGTTCTAATAAAATGACCTTTTACACCAACAAGAGTGTCACGTATGTATGTCCCGATGAAGGGACCCGCGGAGAGAGAGACGCAGTGTAGTCTCTCCGCGGGTGGATTCGGGACGGGGGAAGTGGCGCGCAAGGCGCCCAATTGGATAGAAGGTAAGTGGGGGTGGGGATTAGGTTAGGTTTAAAAGGGGGGTGGAGGGTGGGGTCGGCCCTTTTGCGTGCCGACTTGGGAGGGAAGAAGTTTAATTTAGGGACCACCCACCCACCCAGCTTAGGAAGACAGGGGGAGGAAGGGTTTTTAGTTAGGCAGGTTAGTTAGGTCAGGTAGGGGGGGTTAACAGTCATTTAGGACAGGTGAGTTGTGAAGAGGTAGCAGGAGATGGGGGAGGGTGGAGAGCCAGGTGCGGGCTTGTCCACCCTTCCAGGGGGAAAACAAGGAGGTGAAGCATCAGACCGGGGAGCGGTAGGCTACAGGCAAGGAAGGCATGGGCGGAATAGGGGAGCATATACGGCAGGAAAATTGAAGGGAGACATTGGTGGAGAAAATGAAGGCGAGGGACTTTGTAAAAGTAAAAGTCTGATTTAAAAGATATACAGTTAAATGTTTTGAAGTATTGTTTGTGTTTAAATCCTGTTCTAATAAAATGACCTTTTACACCAACAAGAGTGTCACGTATGTATGTCCCGAAGGAACTGTTTGCAAGGATCGACATCCTGCCTTATTAATATACATGATATCAACCGAGTCATTTTATGAGAAGCAGGTCATGAAGGGGGCTTAAAGGGCAGTGGAAAGCAAGCAGAGGGTGGGCTGTTGGGGGTACTTAGAACACAATATTTTTGCAAACGAATCAACATTTTTAAGGCCTTCAAAACATAGATGAGAGTTTGTCAGTTTGGGCATAGAAAAATCCCAGTGAAATCCGACAGACACTTCACATTACCTAACTGAAAGCACGTGTACCCAATTATTTACTAGAGAATACATTTTTAGGGGGATGTAACACAAACGCGCACGCGCCCCTGCCTTTGCTTTGCCACTGAGCGGGATTTGCAATGCTGACGCCGTAATTGACAATCAGATTTGCAACCTGCAATATCGTTTTAGTACACTGCTATTTTGTATTTACAAAGTATGACACTTTGCGCTACGCAGGCTTTACAAATGTGAAATCCCCAATTAACACTGATTTTTTTTTATAATAAAATTGAAAAAATCTACGTATGCATAGAGGAAATCTCAGATCACACTCTTGCTAAAACAGAGACCTAATTTGCAAGCACTTTGGTTTAACAAAATAATAATTCCCTCGAGGAGCCCATCCCCAGCCATGTTGTTTTCCTCCGTATGGCTCCCATGTGACGAAACATCTGCCTGAGGTTCGTAATTTCTTTCCACGCCATTTTTTTGCTGCTGATCTAGCTTTCTACTGTGTGTCTGTTAAGCAGAAACCGTGTGTGGCACAGTTGTTTTTTGTGCTCCTGCCCTTGGCATTCATGGTTGAGGTGTTCCTGCTGTTCTGCACAAAATTAACTTTTTGAACTACTCTGCTTTCTCTCGCTATATTTTAAAACAAATTAATAAGAAGGTTTGAAAGTTATTAGCACTAATTTCTTGATTCAATTTATTTGTTTTCGTGGGGTAGCATGCGCAGAAATTGCGGACAGCCTCTCCTTAAATGTGCTCTTTTACACTCTGTCATTGGTTGCTTGTAGTACAGAGCAAAATTAAAGTGAAACACTTGTGGGTATCTTCTGTGTTGGACCATGCAGTGTAACGCAGACTCCTGCAGCCCCTACGGGCCATCCCTTCAGGGGCTCCCTAACCCATCAGAAGGTCCCCATTCAGCCAAAGGCCAATGAATATCTATGAGATATAGGAGATTCAGGGGGTCCTTTTCATATTTTGCTGGAGGGGCCCCATCATTTTGCATTACAACACAGCGTTGGACGTGGGCTGAGAGGAAGATGGTAGGATTAAAAGCTTCCAAGGACGCTCTTTAATTCTAACACTAAGGGCCATATTTATACTTTTTGACGCAAAACTGCGTTAACGCAGTTTTGCATCAAAAAATTTACCGCCGGCTAACGCCATTTCGTAGCGCCGTGCGGGCGTCATATTTATACTTTGACGCACGGCAGCGCAATCAACAGGTGGGAGTCATTTTTTTTAACGCTCACCGCGGCGTCAAGTCGTAAAGGAAAACGACGTTAACGCGGCGGAAATGACTGTGGGTTGATTTACGACACCGCAACCCGGATATGCACCGTTTTTTGACGCAATATCGTAAAAAAAAAACGCAAACACTGGAAGTGCACCAGAGGAGAGCCAAAATGGATCCCAGATGCCACTACAGACCCCAGGAAGAGGACAGCAGACCAGGAACCAGCCAGGACGATCCATACAAGAACCAGGACACTTATAGAAAGAAAAGAAAGTGTCGCTTCAGTGCAGAGGAGCAGGAAATCCTGGTTAAAGAGGTGACAGAACACCAGCACCAACTGTTTATCACCTCAAAGTTGCCAATCAGTAGGAGAGAGAACAAATTGTTGACAAGATTAACAGTGCGGCTGAAGTACGCAGAACAGTCACCGAGTGTAAGAAACGCTGGCATGACTGCAAACGCAGGACCAAGGAAAAGATGGCCAGGAACAGGAAGGCAGCACTGCAGACTGGAGGTGGGAGTCCAGCACACCAGGAGGCCCTGGACCACATGGAGGAGATGGTTGCAGCCGTCATCCCTGAAGAGATTGTCACAGGGATTCAAAGACAGGAAAGCCCGGACTACCACGAGACAACGCACATGCAGGGTAAGTCACATGGGGAATTATAATGCAATAATGTTGACTGCAACCGGGGGGGGGATACCTACTACACATTGCATGTAAGTCATCATATACGTGGAGTGGCATGGGTAAAGGGGCATGGCAGAGGGGCATGGCCTGCACAAACATAAGCTGGGGCACAACATTACACTACACCAACAACAGTCCCATGGGGGCATGCAGTCATGCCAACGATGGAGCAAAGCGAAAGCCTCGACAGGAGGGAAGGTCACTACGTCAAAGTTACATCCTGGCACTTGTCAGCCAACATATCTCCTACAGTAACTAGGGCCCTAATGGCAATCCTCTAGCCAAACCGACAACTGCAATGTAACTGTGACAACAGTTGCCACTACCACCTATGATCTGTGTGCAGCTTAAGTAGCCAATGGCAGTAACCTCTCCATGGAACATACATACCTAAATTAGGGGGTGAGGATGACATCTGCAACAATCTCCTGAAACAAGACAAAGGCCCCAGTACACTCAAATGTCAATGCCCATAGGTGTCACAAACATCAGCCAATGTAAACAACAATAGGAGTGACACAGCACGAAGGACACACCCATGCTGCATATGTCAGGGTCCATCCCGTGCCTGGCAAACAAGGCAACATCACAAATGTCATACTGCTCTGACAACAGCATTGAGGAAGGGACACATGGAACTGGTCACTGAAATACACCTGCACAGTCAGAGGACGAAATAGGACACTGATACGACTATCAGGGCAATCCAATGTAACACACATTACCCAACATCAGCAGGACAAATTAACAATGTCAACATCCATATCCCATCATAACATTGCCATGCATAGGATATGCTACATGTCAATTACAATTAAGTCGATGTGAACGAACAGGGATTGGGGCAGGTCCTGAGAGTTAAGTGTGCTGCCAGGGCCATCAGAACACCCACAGCCAGTGAAAGGTCTCACCATGAGAATGGATATACACGGAGGGTCGAGTAGGACAAAAAGGTGGCTATTCTCTATTTGGCATAAATCAACACCTAGAGGCGATGAGGCTGACAAGTTGGATAACTCAATAACATACATGTGATACACAGGTGGGCCATAGGCCTGAAACAATGCCCATCTGAAGGACTGCAGATATTAATACAAAACAAGATCACAAAGTGAATTCATCAAAAGGCACGCACGTCACGTCAAAATTGTCACAACACAGACACACTAATTGTACCCTGTTTCATTGCAGAGGAAGATGGATCTCCTGCCGATATGCCTTTCCCAGATTTCCCTGATGACATGGATGACCAGCCCATAAACATTCCCCAGGAGGCCATCCAAAAGGTCCTTGAAACCCTCCAGACCCCACCTTCAGTCACAAGGAGGAGCACAGAACAAGCAGCCATCGCAGAGGATCCACCTACTACCCCAATTGCAAGACCTGCCAGCTCCAATACAGCTGAGGACTTAGACGACACTGGCACCAGCTTTGAGAGAACAGTAGTTGGAGTACAGCAGGAGCTGGCCAAGGAGGTGCGGGTGGGGATGCAAACTCTGGCAGCCAGCCTTGAGGGAGTGCGTTCGTGCATGATGTCATCTGCAGATCAGGCAGCAGCTATGCAAGCCCTAACATCCATACTGCAAGGACTACAAGAAACTGTCAAGGAATTCACCACTGCAGTAAGGGAGTTGCCACAACACCTCGCACCCCAAACATTCCACTGCATGCACGAATGCAATCATGACTCCCTCAGGGCCGACCTGGCTGCCTACCATAGTGATGTGGCTGCTATTCTAAAAAACCAGCAGACACTCCTTGCTGCAGTACTGCCCTTAAGACCTTCACAGGGAGCAGCGACCGGGATGTCTGACTCCACGTCTTCTAACACTGAGGTGTGTGTTGCCCCTTCACAACCAACAACAACAAGGACGAAGCAGGCAACACACACATCAGAAGAAGAAGACATGGAACAGATCACATTCACACAGAAGAGTACCCGGAAGCACTAGTTCCTGCACCATGGCCTACTTTGACCAAGGTCCTACGTTTTGTCAAATACCAGTCTTACAACAACTATACTCAATGACTGTTCTTCTAACCACTGTATAACTTGTCAGCATGCCCAGTTAATGTCTCTCTCCTACTAATCGGCAAATCCTGTCCCTCTGCACTGTCTGTAACATCACCCCAGCATGTCAGTAGCATTATCTACACCCCTTCTGTAGGATCACCATGTAAGATTTCACTAGAACGGACTCAGCAAACATGGACAATGTACATATTGCACTACAGCACCTATCAATAAATAGCACTTGCACACCAAATATGTCTCTGTGTAATTTGACACATCAACTGTGCAGTAGATAACACAAATGTGCCTGTGTGACAATCATGTAGCTTGTCAATACAACTGTCCTGACATCATGTAGTCAGATCCATCTGCACAGTGGCCAGGATTGCATCATAGCCTGTCCATCCTGAGGAGAATAACTGATGAAGTGAGAAAACACACACCATCATGTTGTGTTGGACATAATAATGCTTCCTCAAGAGATATCATAGTCAACTAATAGTGGATGATAAATGTTGTCACCATGC
Organism: Pleurodeles waltl; assembly: GCF_031143425.1. Taxonomy (NCBI): domain Eukaryota; kingdom Metazoa; phylum Chordata; class Amphibia; order Caudata; family Salamandridae; genus Pleurodeles; species Pleurodeles waltl. Next base: position 680,605,240 of record NC_090449.1, on the reverse strand, counting down.
AATACTAACACATTGAACTGTGCAGTCTAATCTAAGCAAACACTACAAAACACAGCATGATTCAATCTTTCTGAGTTAACATCCAAATAGGTAATCATGCTGTATTTTGACACAAATGATCTATGTCAGTTATGAAGACAAGAAGACAAGAGTGTTAACAAGACCTCATCTTCGAAGATGTCCCTGAACATCACACGGCAGTCCGACCTAAAACTGTCCCCACAATACCAAGTCTGGAAGCACACTTTGTGACGTAGAAAACATACTCATCGACAAAAATCCTCTGTGATCCATGTCAACTCAGATTGGTGGTTCGAACGAATGGTGAATTCTTACCAAGGTAGGACTGGGGTAGCTGCCATTTTACACCTCAGTTTGTATTTGTTTGTAGCATAGGACACAAATGTCATAGAACAACAATCATCTACACCGATGCCAAGGCCATGATCAAGTAGCAGTTAACACATAATGTAAAGGGTTATCTGTATATTTATTCAAAACTAATCACACCAGAGGCAACTAAGGGAAAAGTAACACCTACCCTAATCTAACCTGACTACTCATTACCCACAACTGTCCCTAACTAACCTAAGCTAAACTTACTCTTCACATATAACGAATCGATCTAAACATCAACCCCCCACCCACCATTATGAGACAGGACACATGGAGGACAACACATACTAACCTACACACATACTATACTATCCTAAACAATCATATATTTTGTTGTTATTTTTTTATATATATATATATTTTTTTTTTCAAACACACAGGAACCCCAACATTGACCCCCCACCCACCCACCCACACACTTAATAAGGAAAAGTAGAAAGAATCAGGACCCCCCACCCACCTCCCTAACACTAACTAAACTAACAACCTATACTAACCTAACACTAATCCCCCAAGCCCACTAATCATGATAACAAGGAAAGAGGAAGGAGGGGCGGGAATTATGTCCATTGAAAAAATGATTCCTAGAGGTTGGCCCTCCGGAGGGTCCGCCTGATAGACTTGACCCGCTTCTTGATGTAGGTGACATCCTGGCTAAGATTGTTCACCTTCCTTAGAACTTTGTCCATCTTACGTTCCAAAGCCAGGAATGCCGCAGGGTCGATTGGTGGTGCTGGTGCCGTTTGTGTCCCGGCCGAGGTGCTCTGTGGGCGTGTTGAGCCTAGCCCACTGGACTGTCCTGCAGCTGTCACACTGCTGGGGCCTGGGTGTGCTGCAGATGTAGGGACAACTGTCCCCGCTGTGGCTGGGGCCACCTGGGGAGAACCAGTGGTTGTGGTGGTGGTGGCTGTAGTGGGCAACCTTGGCCCACCCTGTGGTGAAGCCCACCATGCTCCGGAGGCCCGATCAGACTGGTATATACGGGCCATCCTTCGGAACCCCGACTGCACCTGCAGGATGTGTCTGTACCTCATGGCCCGCCTCTCAAATTCATGCTTCTGGGCGGGTGTCATGTTTGCAGCTGTGAAGACAAAGGGCAACTATTTACCATAGGAACTGCATTGTGTGGAATAGCACAAGTGGTCAATCTGACAATACATCTACTGTACTTGTAACAGCTTATGTCACCATACAGATCATTGAAAGCCTCAGAGGAAGTACATGGAAAGCCTGCCTACAAAGGTCATCTCACACATAGCACATACAAAATCTACATGATGGGTAACAACTGGCAATAACTTGTCATCAAAGTACTGACAGTTGCAGCTAACAATCATGCTGCACCTCCTCCGCCTATTGCCTGGACTACATATGTCAGTGTATGTGATAACAATCACGAACTTCAAGGTCTGCAATTTGTAATGGGATTTGCTAGTATAGTACTCATGTGCCATGCCTGAGTGTGCACACTAGATTCAAAACAAATTTTCAAATAGTCACAAGTATGTGTAACATATTTGTTGCTTCAGTCCTAGGTACCCTATTCACAAACCCATGCCTGTGTTTGGGGGGGGGGAGAACAACAAACAATTCCAAAATACATGCACACCCAGGAGTGTATAGAAAGCTCAACATGTTTTGGCTCCACACACACACCATCAAGTAAGGGCTATCAACAAATTGGAGTCAGCTAAACCCTGTCCTATCCAAGGCCCACACATGTCAAAATGTACTGACCTAGGTCAACATCACACACTTCCAGTGAGGCATAATTTTCAACAGACACAGAGGAGCAAGAACACCCATGATCATGAATAGCATGCACACCTAGGCCGTTGCACTCTAGTTCCACACACTTCTAGTACAACTTGTGGAAGTACATGCTCCCAGAAGGTCCAACCTACAGTGTACTCAGTACATCGGTTAATAGGGAAGCAGCAATCTTCAGAAAAGCCATTTGCAGAAGCTATCTGGGAGAATGTGAGTCTGACATGCAGACTCAGTCCGAGACGAGTCCCAGTGCAACTCTTATTGTAACTAGTGTATTCCACATGACTCACCCCAGTTCTCATAGCGGGCCCTACAGGAATGGCCTACAAACCCAAGATCAGACAAATGGATAAGCATTGGTCAACTCAAAATATTCTAATAACTGAAATCCCACTAATGGAACAAGACTAATGATTGGGCAGCGCATCACACCTTGCATTGTGTTCAACACACAGGAGTCCATCACACATCACCAGCAAACACAAAACATAACACACATGTCAACACTCATTGTAGGTGTCGGGGTCCTCAAAACGAGCCACCTCTCCCACTGTGTACGGTGCAGGTCCACCTGTAAAGCATGGAAGGAAGAATATGCTCAGAATCAGTGCTGTGACAAACAATTTCAAATAAAAATACAATGTTTAAGCTGACATGGATAATGAAACACTTTCAGACATGCTCATACTGCATGGAATAATTCCTGGGCAACATTTACATAGGATGGGTCTCCTGCTACAGTTACACACACTTCTACACACATGCAGTGGCCCTGACTGTCATGTGGTGGCAAACATGCTCCTCCATTAGTGTGCAGCAACAATATAGGTGTGTATTCATCTCATCATGTGCATCCAAGAGAGACATCCAAAGGCTGGTTACTTGAGGACTGCATGATCTGTCAAACAGCCTATGTGGTCATGACACATTTGTGACAGATAGGTACATGGTACAGAGGGGCAGGGACTTTTGCAATACCTCATGTTGTAAAAGTTTCATAAATTGATGTGTCCCAACAATGGTGTTTGTACCCTAGTCCATACCTTTGGACTGCCATCCCTAATCGGATTTTGGCACAAGAAACAAATAAAACCTGTCTAAGATGTTAGCTGAGGGCACCTGACTCCTTTCAAAATATGGTTCATGTTTAGATCTGGCATGTATCAATAAAATATGAAGGAGCACATCAATCCCGAACAGGCATAGCACTTCCGTGAACACTTTCCTTACACACTCACCTGACACACATGAGACATATGTCTGGGCCACTTTGATATCATCAATTGACGTGAAGGCAGCACTCATTTTCTGCATCATGTAGGGTTTCAAATGTCAGTCTAGCTATAGCGTCAACATATGTAGGTATGATGTTAGTACATCCATACTTCACTGGCAATTGTGACCTGTAGAGTCCTGATTGCCTCATTTATGTTTCGCTTGTCTGACACAAAGGCGGCACTACATTACATTCAACAACAAGCAACCTGTAAGTGTGCAAAACATGAGCTGCCTGACTGCTAGCATTTGTCATCCTTCACATAGTGCATCAATTACCCTGTATGTTTCCTCAGCATTACACACAGTCAGCTACTTATCTGGCAGATTGTGTACCAATCATCTCATGTCACTACACAGCTTTTAATTGTGCACATTTACATGATCTGTACTCACCAACATGGCCACCAATCATGATTCACAGGTGGTCCAGCAGATCTTGCTCCCTGGAGATCAGGTCAGCCCAGCGGTGCTTCAGTTGATGCTCATTGCGTTGGCTCCCATACAGACGCACCAAGTGATGGCGCACCTTCCCCCACCGAACTTTTCGGGCCTCAGTGTGATACCCCTATATTACCCTACCCCCAGCCTCCAGCATCAGTGGGAGGAAATGGCACACCAGCCATATGAACCCCCCCAATTCCTCCTCACCCATCCTGGAAAGGCGTGGCCTACCAGACATTTATGCACAGAAAAGGGGAAAATGTAGTGGTAAAAAAAGAAGAAAGGGGAAAATGGGGAAAGTTGGAGTGAGGAAATACAAAGTAAACTTAACAAATAGAAGAGCCCAACTATCCCCTATATAACAGTGCCCACAACAGACTCCCACAGACAATAAATACAACACTGAACTGGACAAATTTAAACAACACACACTCAGACAGTATTCTACAACAATATATTATTGATAAAACAACAAGTAAGATGGCACTCTGGACACAAAAGCACAAATTCACAGGACAACACTTTGCACACAGCCACACAGTCTAGAATAATCAGAGACTGCAAAGTGAAAGTGAAAGTACAACCACTGTACAGAATCTGTAAACAGGATATCCTATTACATCACATCCTGCATAACATGGCCGCCGGTTTTTTCCATTATGCATCATATTTTCACGCATACAGCTTGTGCGTCATATTTTTTGACGCACAGGAGTGCAAATAATGCTGAGTCATAAAATGTTTAATAATTGGTAAATAATAATTGTTTGCGGCATAATTTACACTTCCAGAGGTGAAAATTAAGCCGCATCCAAATATTATTTACTAATTATTAAAAATAATTTGACTCAGCATTATTTGCACTCCTGTGCGTCAAAAAATATGACGCACAAGCTGTATGCGTGAAAATATGACCCATAATGACAAATATGTATTTCATATGTCCAAATGAGTCATGGAATTTTCCATTACCAAACGGTGCAAAATGATAAATACTGGGGTTAGCGAAAGCAAATATGCCTTACAGGATGTATGGAAGGTATTCACAGTGCAATAGTAATGATTGGCCAAAATGGATATTACTCATAATTGCGCACACATGTAGGTAATTGCTGATTGCGACTTTCCAAATCTGAAAGAGCTTACAGGATGTCTTTATTAGCTAATTTGTGAGCACATGTATGAAGCTATTCCAAATAGCAAAATGGCCATTTAGGTAATGCAATTGTCGCCTAAACAATTTTTGGGGGTAACCATGTGCTAATTACGAGTTGATGTAGCTAAAATATGTTTCACTATAGACATGTAGGGCACACATGCCCCTTAAGCATGTGTGTGCTTCACGTGTCCGTAAAAAGTGTTTAATTGGGGTGCAGCAGAGGGGGACTTAGGCCCCCAGCACCCTGGAATTTGCTGTTCCTGACTTGCAAATTAATCAATGGTTTTCCCAATTTCAGTAATGCTAAACCATGTGCAGCAGGCCCATAGATGCAAATTGAGTATGATTCTCTTTTTGCAAATCTGTAATACCTTTGGCCCATTTGCAGTTTGCCCTATTACTTCTTTAGAGAATTCTGACATACCATTTAGCAGTGATTTAATAGCAAATTCTCAAAGTTCCTTATATCATAATTGCAAATAGGTTTTTGACGTATGTGGCCCTTTATGCATTACCTGGTTTAGTGGCATGTTTCAATCTTCATGCTAGGTTACAATTGGGACACTACTGTGATAGGCTGCTTGCAACCACTTTGTTGATTGGATGGTACATGTACATGTGTGTGGTCCAATGTTGATCCTGTGTCAACTGTTAAGCTGTATGTTGTCACTGTCACGTCCAGGTCTCATCATGAGTTAGTGGCAGCTAATCGTGTATCTAATGAGTATCCTTTGGAGCTAAATGTGAGTAAAGTCATTGAGGACATGGTAACCTACACGTGGATGGTCCCACCCTGTCACTGAAGACGGGTAATGAGACTTTCAACTGGGCAACCTTGGTGTGCTGAGTGAGAGAATGTCTCAGGTGTCTGGATCCGGCCTGTGTCATTGCAACATTTGTACTCAAGTTGGCCTCTGTGGATGGAAATGCATCTGGGAACATCATAGCCTCTGTGCAGAATAATATGGCTGGTTTTCACCACACACGAGCCATCTCTATTATTTGAACAATGTTACTCAGCGTGTGAACTGTCAGGGTCCTCATATGTGTCGACTTTTCATGGACATTATCTGAGGTTGCTGGTTCTGCTGGAGGCCACGTACACCATCAAAGGCTATGGCCCAGGTACACTGTCACACTTTGTAGTTTAGGCATTAATGAGGCCCAGACAATGGATGGGCCATGATTTAGCTATTCAATGGCACTGTAAGAAATATGATACAAATAAAAGTCAGATGATGCAATACAATGTATTTGAGTATACATTGATGAGGCAACTGACAAATTAGCCTCTGAGGAAAGATAGGTTTTGAACAGCAAGTGTGGTCCATATGTGGCCACCTGGTATCTTTAGGGTGACCCACGGACAGGTGCCAGTCAGGCTGACAGGATGCTGGGTCAATCAGGATCCAGCTTTTTAACAATTGACATGATCAGTGGTCTGACTAAGACTGGTCAGAGGGAGCACAAATTCACAGGACAACACTTTGCACACAGCCACACAGTCTAGAATAATCAGAGACTGCAAAGTGAAAGTGAAAGTACACCCACTGTACAGAATCTGTAAACAGGATATCCTATTACATCACATCCTGCATAACATGGCCGCCGTTTTTTTCCATTATGCGTCATATTTTCACGCATACAGCTTGTGAGTCATATTTTTTGACGCACAGGAGTGCAAATAATGCTGAGTCATAAAATGTTTAATAATTGGTAAATAATAATTGTTTGCGGCATAATTTACACTTCCAGAGGTGAAAATTAAGCCGCATCCAAATATTATTTACTAATTATTAAAAATAATTTGACTCAGCATTATTTGCACTCCTGTGCGTCAAAAAATATGACGCACAAGCTGTATGCGTGAAAATATGACCCATAATGACAAATATGTATTTCATATGTCCAAATGAGTCATGGAATTTTCCATTACCAAACGGTGCAAAATGATAAATACTGGGGTTAGCGAAAGCAAATATGCCTTACAGGATGTATGGAAGGTATTCACAGTGCAATAGTAATGATTGGCCAAAATGGATATTACTCATAATTGCGCACACATGTAGGTAATTGCTGATTGCGACTTTCCAAATCTGAAAGAGCTTACAGGATGTCTTTATTAGCTAATTTGTGAGCACATGTATGAAGCTATTCCAAATAGCAAAATGGCCATTTAGGTAATGCAATTGTCGCCTAAACAATTTTTGGGGGTAACCATGTGCTAATTACGAGTTGATGTAGCTAAAATATGTTTCACTATAGACATGTAGGGCACACATGCCCCTTAAGCATGTGTGTGCTTCACGTGTCCGTAAAAAGTGTTTAATTGGGGTGCAGCAGAGGGGGACTTAGGCCCCCAGCACCCTGGAATTTGCTGTTCCTGACTTGCAAATTAATCAACGGTTTTCCCAATTTCAGTAATGCTAAACCATGTGCAGCAGGCCCATAGATGCAAATTGAGTATGATTCTCTTTTTGCAAATCTGTAATACCTTTGGCCCATTTGCAGTTTGCCCTATTACTTCTTTAGAGAATTCTGACATACCATTTAGCAGTGATTTAATAGCAAATTCTCAAAGTTCCTTATATCATAATTGCAAATAGGTTTTTGACGTATGTGGCCCTTTATGCATTACCTGGTTTAGTGGCATGTTTCAATCTTCATGCTAGGTTACAATTGGGACACTACTGTGATAGGCTGCTTGCAACCACTTTGTTGATTGGATGGTACATGTACATGTGTGTGGTCCAATGTTGATCCTGTGTCAACTGTTAAGCTGTATGTTGTCACTGTCACGTCCAGGTCTCATCATGAGTTAGTGGCAGCTAATCGTGTATCTAATGAGTATCCTTTGGAGCTAAATGTGAGTAAAGTCATTGAGGACATGGTAACCTACACGTGGATGGTCCCACCCTGTCACTGAAGACGTGTAATGAGACTTTCAACTGGGCAACCTTGGTGTGCTGAGTGAGAGAATGTCTCAGGTGTCTGGATCCGGCCTGTGTCATTGCAACATTTGTACTCAAGTTGGCCTCTGTGGATGGAAATGCATCTGGGAACATCATAGCCTCTGTGCAGAATAATATGGCTGGTATTCACCACACACGAGCCATCTCTATTATTTGAACAATGTTACTCAGCGTGTGAACTGTCAGGGTCCTCATATGTGTCGACTTTTCATGGACATTATCTGAGGTTGCTGGTTCTGCTGGAGGCCACGTACACCATCAAAGGCTATGGCCCAGGTACACTGTCACACTTTGTAGTTTAGGCATTAATGAGGCCCAGACAATGGATGGGCCATGATTTAGCTATTCAATGGCACTGTAAGAAATATGATACAAATAAAAGTCAGATGATGCAATACAATGTATTTGAGTATACATTGATGAGGCAACTGACAAATTAGCCTCTGAGGAAAGAGAGGTTTTGAACAGCAAGTGTGGTCCATATGTGGCCACCTGGTATCTTTAGGGTGACCCACGGACAGGTGCCAGTCAGGCTGACAGGATGCTGGGTCAATCAGGATCCAGCTTTTTAACAATTGACATGATCAGTGGTCTGACTAAGACTGGTCAGAGGGAGCACAAATTCACAGGACAACACTTTGCACACAGCCACACAGTCTAGAATAATCAGAGACTGCAAAGTGAAAGTGAAAGTACACCCACTGTACAGAATCTGTAAACAGGATATCCTATTACATCACATCCTGCATAACATGGCCACCGGTTTTTTCCATTATGCGTCATATTTTCACGCATACAGCTTTGTGAGTCATATTTTTTGACGCACAGGAGTGCAAATAATGCTGAGTCATAAAATGTTTAATAATTGGTAAATAATAATTGTTTGCGGCATAATTTACACTTCCAGAGGTGAAAATTAAGCCGCATCCAAATATTATTGACTAATTATTAAAAATAATTTGACTCAGCATTATTTGCACTCCTGTGCGTCAAAAAATATGACGCACAAGCTGTATGCGTGAAAATATGACCCATAATGACAAATATGTATTTCATATGTCCAAATGAGTCATGGAATTTTCCATTACCAAACGGTGCAAAATGATAAATACTGGGGTTAGCGAAAGCAAATGTGCCTTACAGGATGTATGGAAGGTATTCACAGTGCAATAGTAATGATTGGCCAAAATGGATATTACTCATAATTGCGCACACATGTAGGGAATTGCTGATGGCGACCTTCCAAATCTGAAAGAGCTAACAGGATGTCTTTATTAGCTAATTTGTGAGCACATGTATGAAGCTATTCCAAATAGCAAAATGGCCATTTAGGTAATGCAATTGTCGCCTAAACAATTTTTGGGGGTAACCATGTGCTAATTACGAGTTGATGTAGCTAAAATATGTTTCACTATAGACATGTAAGGCACACATGCCCCTTAAGCATGTGTGTGCTTCACGTGTGTAGTGCTTTCCTCTTATCTAGTTTCTAAGCACTAACATAACACACCAGAAATGCACTTCTGAGGTCAAAGAAGAATTTTATTGTTGTTAATTCTTCCCCAACCACAATTTTTATGTATGACGAATTAGTAGCTTTCAAGCCCGCGTTAATCAAACAAAATATATCAGTTTGCAATATACACAGCAGGTTATATTTATAAGATATTGAATGCAAAGCAAAACAAATACTTCACCGTGTGGGAAACTATTTACAGCTTCATCTTTCTAAGGTCTGCAAGCTGATGACCCCCTGTCAGCCGCGAGAAAGAGATTCATCTACCCACACGGGATTGCTGGCAGCTGGCGCCAAGCTCCAGCACGAGGTCCGGCAGATTCGAATCTGACCCTCTGAAGCCTGTTACATTCGTTACAAAGGTGTGCCCCCTCCTCTCAGACCTGGGAAACTGAGCAAGCCTTTTGGAGACTGGCCAGGTCTCCAAGACTACTCCTGTTCCCAAGCTCAAGCGAAGAAAAACAACACCCATGTACTCTCTCTTATCATGTCTAGTCTACTGTGAGAAAAACATCTTGGTTCTCTGGTGCAAAAACACAGCTTGGAAAAATACAGCTTGGATTCTCAACTGCAATGTCTAACTCCACGTTAAAGGCAATAGGCAGCTAACCTAAGTATCAAATGCACTGTCATGTTAAAGGCAATAGGCAGCTAACCTAAATATCAAATGCAATGTCTAGTGTCATGTCAAAGCCAATAGGCAGCTGAGCTGAATACAAAATGCAATATATAATATCATGTCAAAGCCAATAGGCAGTTAAGCTGAATATAAAATACAATGTATAATATCATGTCAAAGCCAATAGGCAGCTGAGCTGATCATGTCAAAGCCAATAGGCAGCGGAGCTGAATACAAAATGTAATGTATAATATCATGTCAAAGCCAATAGGCAGTTAAGCTGAATACAAAGTGTAATGTATAATATCATGTCAAAGCCCATAGGCAGAATATCTAATAGCATGTCAAAGTCAATAGGCAGCTAAATTGAATACATCATGTCAAAGCCAATAGGAATGCAATGTCAAAGCCAATAGGCGGCTAGACTGGATACAGCATGTCAAAGCCAATAGGCAGAATACAGAATGTAATGGCTAATGCAATGTCAAAGCCCATAGGCGGCTCAACTGAATACAGAAAGTAATGGCTAATGCCATGTCACAGCCAATAGGCAGAATACAGAATGTAATGACTAATGCAATGTCAAAGCCCATAGGCGGCTAAACTGAACAAAACATACCATGTGCTACTGGTGAACATTGAGCAACTAATATGCGCAGTGGTGAAACACAAAGTCATTGGTCAAAACAAACTCCATCAAATGGCAGTACAACGTGTCCGTAAAAAGTGTTTAATTGGGGTGCAGCAGAGGGGGACTTAGGCCCCCAGCACCCTGGGATTTGCTGTTCCTGACTTGCAAATTAATCAACGGTTTTCCCAATTTCAGTAATGCTAAACCATGTGCAGCAGGCCCATAGATGCAAATTGAGTATGATTCTCTTTTTGCAAATCTGTAATACCTTTGGCCCATTTGCAGTTTGCCCTATTACTTCTTTAGAGAATTCTGACATACCATTTAGCAGTGATTTAATAGCAAATTCTCAAAGTTCCTTATATCATAATTGCAAATAGGTTTTTGATGTATGTGGCCCTTTATGCATTACCTAGTTTAGTGGCATGTTTCAATCTTCATGCTAGGTTACAATTGGGACACTACTGTAATAGGCTGCTTGCAACCACTTTGTTGATTGGATGGTACATGTACATGTGTGTGGTCCAATGTTGATCCTGTATCAACTGTTAAGGTGTATGTTGTCACCGTTACGTCCAGGTCTCATCATGAGTTAGTGGCAGCTAATCGTGTATCTAATGAGTATCCTTTGGAGCTAAATGTGAGTAAAGTCATTGAGGACATGGTAACCTACACGTGGATGGTCCCACCCTGTCACTGAAGACGTGCAATGAGACTTTCAACTGGGCAACCTTGGTGTGCTGAGTGAGAGAATGTCTCAGGTGTCTGGATCCGGCATGTGTCATTGCAACATTTGTACTCAAGTTGGCCTCTGTGGATTGAAATGCATCTGGGAACATCATAGCCTCTGTGCAGAATAATATGGCTGGTATTCACCACACACGAGCCATCTCTATTATTTGAACAATGTTACTCAGCGTGTGAACTGTCAGGGTCCTCATATGTGTCGACTTTTCATGGACATTATCTGAGGTTGCTGGTTCTGCTGGAGGCCACGTACACCATCAAAGGCTATGGCCCAGGTACACTGTCACACTTTGTAGTTTAGGCATTAATGAGGCCCAGACAATGGATGGGCCATGATTTAGCTATTCAAGGGCACTGTAAGAAATATGATACAAATAAAAGTCAGATGATGCAATACAATGTATTTGAGTATACATTGATGAGGCAACTGACAAATTAGCCTCTGAGGAAAGAGAGGTTTTGAACAGCAAGTGTGGTCCATATGTGGCCACCTGGTATCTTTAGGGTGACCCACGGACAGGTGCCAGTCAGGCTGACAGGATGCTGGGTCAATCAGGATCCAGCTCTTTAACAATTGACATGATCAGTGGTCTGACTAAGACTGGTCAGAGGGAGCAGTAGACAGTTGACATGTCACACTGTGTATGTCCTGTGTTGTTTTGAAGGTGACACATGAACCCAGATACAGTGTTACACGGCAACATTAGTAGCAATGCTTAAAGGTGTAATTGCCAAAATGACAACATCTATGCTGTAGGAGGCATCAGCAGGGATGGTGCATGTAAATTTGGGTGGTGTGCATGGAGGTGATCACTGGTGTGGCCTCCATCAGTGTCTCACAAGTCCTGTCGGATGAGATTTGCTTTCAAATGGCCTACAGTACCTTTCACACGGGAAGCAATCTACAGGTGATACCAGGCCATAAAAACTCCAAGCCAGTGTATTATTTGAGCTGACTTCCATGCAGTGAGATTGTACTATGACAATGGTTTACCATAGGAAAGGGTGTGGCACACTGGATGACTCTTGTGAGTGTGTGTGTGTAGATGAGGGAATATCAGGGTACACATATTAGTATTCCAGGGACCTCTTCAGACAGGTGGGGTGTGACCAGGCGCATGGGTGTGTCAGATATTTAGAAAAGGGCTGACATGTAGATGGGATGTGATGTGCTGGATGATTGTCATATGTGTGGCACTTGACCTGTGTATGTTCTGCTTATGTGTAACTCTAGTTACAGATAGTCTTTGCAAATATTGTATGTAGTTGGAATTACTGCTGCCAAGAGTCTGGTCATACATTCCTGTTCCTGATGCAAAAGCATGTCAACTGCCTGATGTATGAGGCCTGTTTTCCCCTAGTTGAGTGATGGTGTTTTAGTTGTGTGACATATGCTGCGATTAACCATGTTTCCAACATGTATGTGTGTAATAGGTGTGGTCCTTAGCTATTGCCCTTCAAAGGTAAACTGTACAGGATGTCAGTCGTTTACATTGTGTGTGTATGTGACCGTTTTATGATAGGCATCACATTTGTAGTGGTATTTTCTGTGTCCTGATTGTTATATCATCAATGCTCCATGAGGCGACACTCTTCTTCTGATATTTGGAGCTAAAGCTGTGCAGAAATGAATAGCCAGACCATGATGTGGTGTTTCTTATCAGTGTTTATTTACAATAGTTCATTAAGTGGTGATGGTGATAATATTTTAAAAAAATTGTTCACAATGTGTTGGTGCCTACGCACTCCAGCAGCTGTGTTTGGTTGTTCCCCCTCATGGTGCAAGGCAGCATCCTCCTCTTCCTCGTCTTCAGGCATGTATGGGTCTGGTTCCAGGAGGGGAATGTTCCTTTTGATGCAAATGTTGTGCAGGATGGAACATGTTAGCATGATCTTACAGACCATCTCGGGGGAATATAGTAGGCTACCACCAGTGATGTCAAGCCAGCGGAACCTTGACTTGAGGATGCCGAAGGTCCGCTCGACAATGCTGCGTGTCCTCTTATGGGCCTCGTTGTATGCACGCTCTGCAGCAGTATTTGGGTTGCCAAATGGTGTCATAATCCATGGCTGGATACCATACCCCTGATCAGCTGAAAGGGAAAAAGAATGGGATCATGTTGATGTAGCTGGCACTATTGAAAAGACCTTTAATGGCAGTAGTTGTCTTGTGTTGTCTGTGACTCTTTTGTGTACTGATGTGACATCCTATACTTGTAGGCTATACCATCTGCATTAGGTTGTTTCCTTGGCTGAGCAAGTGTTTGTCTGCTAACTGTTTGTCATCAGTATGTTTTGGGATTTTCAGTACAGTGTGCCCTCCCTAGCATTGTGACTTGTGATACAGGTGTCCTTATGTCTTCACTTGGGGTGGGATGATAGTTCAATGTAGAGTTTAAATTGAAAGTGTTGTTAACACGTTCATATGAAAGTACCCTGGACATCCCATACCTTTAGACTTATGCAATGTATTAATGTAAAGGTCATTGGGACACTTACAATTTGCAAGGTGACATTTCAGCAACCACACTCATTAATGTCTTCACATTAGGCTGTACAGTAAATTCCGATGTGTGACAGGTTCAATGGTGACTTAAGAAACATGGCTAGTGATGTAAGGACCTCAGTGTGTTCCTGTCTAGATGTCGCTGTTGTGGTGTATGTGTTGTGTGTCCTAGAGGTTGCTGTGCAGTGTATCTATAAGTAGGTTTTTGTACTTACCAACAAGTAGTCCATTGCCATACCGTCCATCCTGGAAGTGTTGGTTGATGGTGCAGTGACGGAAGATGAATGAGTCATGTACACTCCCAGGATATTTAGCCACGATGTTGGTGAACATTCCTTGGTGATCGACTATGGCCTGCACGTTGATTGAATGTCTGTGCTTCCTGTTGCGGTAGAGGTGTTCAGTTGCAGCAGGTGGCACTAGGCGTACATGTGTGCAGTCGATTGCACCAAGGACGTGTGGGAAGCCACTGATTGTGTAGAACCCCTGTTTAGTTTCCTGCTGCTTCTGCAGTGTGTTAGGGAAGCATATGTGGTGAGGTGTCAGGCGAATGATGGCATCCAGTACTTTGGGCAGAAATGCGGAGAATGATGGTTGTGATATTCCGCCTACCAGGGCACCAGTTGTTTGAAAAGAGCCACTTGCCAGCATGTGAAGTACGGCAAGCAGCTTTGTTTCTGTTGGTATGGTGTGGGGTGTCACCAAAGTGGGGGCCAACTGCTGTTCAATGTTTCGCAGCAGCTGCTGAATGGCCTGCCAATTCAACCGGTACCTCTGTATGATGTCATGTTCCCTGAGGCCCTGAAGGGTTGTTCTTGGGCGGAATATCCTCTCCTGCCTTCTGCGCTGCCTTTGGGGTCCCTGCTGGTGTTGTTGTAGCTGCTGTTGTTGCTGCTGGGCTCTGCGTCTGCGTGCACGCTGGATTAGGATCACCTCCATGGCTCCCTGTTGCTGCTCTGCTGCTCTGCTGTTTGTTCTGTGTGTTCTGATTAAATACAGGTGTGTTTGCATACGGAGTATAAATATGCCCCTAATTCCCATGTCTGGCCCTTAAATCAAAATTTCTCCAGAAATGCCCCACATGAGTCTTGACGAGAATGCCAAACTTAAGGATAGTCGTTATATTAAAACTTACTAGTATACTACATTACATCATGAATATTCCTGCAACTTTAGCAGTTTAGCACACACAAGAATAAGTTATTCAATATGAGCTATTGGCAGAGAATCTAAAGGTATACCCTCCGCTCTAAGTAACTCAGCTACAAGAATTCCGAGCAAACTGAGATAGTCAAAAATATTTAAGTTCTGTAATACCAATGCAGTCCCTTGCTGGTGCTCATACCTGGGAAAGTTAATCTGCAGTATTCAGAGCCAGCACCATCTAAAAAGGCTAAGTTCCTCAGAAGAACTTCAACTCAGTCAGTTACAAGTCGGCTTTACCCCTTTACCTATATAAGGTGATTACAGAAGTAGTGGTTTAGTCAGTACAGAAAAGAGGAGTTCCCTTTTCCACCAACATAGGGATCAGTGATCTGAATTATTTCATACTGGTGTACATTTTGCCTTGGAAAGCAATGTATCACCACTTCATAACATGGATGATCCGAATGTCAACATAATTACATACTTTATACCAGTGACAGCATTACACCAAGTGAAGAGAACATTGCCATACATTGAGCAGCCACAGTATACCTGGAATTACTGCCATTATCCCAGAGGCAGGGTCATACAGGGATGACCAACACCTAGCTATGCATGCCATCAAAATGTCAAGAAATACCTTGATTTTGCCAGCTCGGTTATTTTTCTAGAGTGTGCACCATCATGCCATGGATGACCACAAAATACCAGGAACTACACTCCTTATGCTATGGCCATCCATGTCCACAATATACCACGATTTACCATCATTTTACCAGGCTCAAAATTACATCACTGGTGGGTATCATCATGTCATGGATGCCCACGGGATGCCAAATAATATGACTATCATGTCAGGGCCAATAGTACACTGTGGGTAGCCAACATTATGCCAGGGATGCCCACAGTATGCCAAGAATTGCCATCATAATACCAGTCCAATATTATAAGACCCTACCATTATGCTATGAATGGCCCACATTAGGCCAGGAATTACAAGAAATATGCTAAGGCCAGCATTATACTATGAATGAATTCCACAATATGGTAGGAATGACCATCATCATTCCTAGGCCAGCACTATGCAAGCATATTCACGTGAAGTGCCAGGAACCATACATGTCGCATCACTCTCACAGGGCCTCTGGTGCCATCTTATGGCTTTGTTACCTTGAGTCTGCGGTCCAGTGGTGGTGATGTGTGACTACAGTCATAGTCCAGCTAGGTTTTGGTGGCAGTGCAATAGGAGTTGGTATTGGGTCTTTTTCTACATGTCACAGCATTATGTTTGGCCTCAGTGGCCCAGCAACAGATAGCAGACAATAACGCTAGAGCATTGGTAAAACTACATTTCCGACCATACGTAGTGCTGTGGCCATCTTAAGTAGGTCCTGCTTTTTAGGTAGCCCCACCCATACCACGGCACTCAGTATTCCGAATCAGTGACAGCAAGCGGAGACACACACAGCAACTCCAGAAGCCGGACAATCTTACCACCTCTAGAAGGATAGCCTACATAATAGAACAATATTTTCTATTCACAGTCAGCACCATTTTTTTCAGCTCATATAGATCATGGGTTGTTCAAGGTTGGTGCATAACCGAAGCTCCAAAAACCCTTTGAGAAGAAGGTACTGATTGTGTCGACCTGTTTTGACTCTGGGAACTTTAAGTGATAGTAACAGTCATCCTTGAGATTCTGGTAATAATGTCTTGAAATCGTGCTTTGCTAAAGGTAAGTTTTATTTGTGCTGCTATGCTGACAAGGAACACCTGGGTGAACAAATCGGTGCATTTAGAGTCTAATGATGGGAATCCGGATTCAGCTATCTTATAAACGTCTTGGGTATGTTTCCATTTTTTTTTTTTTTTTTTACGACCAGTGTTAAATGTGAAAGGTTAAAGTAGAGGCTCATATGTCATTGTAACGTGTTTAGTTTATACAGTTTGTTATCAGGAACCTCCGCATTATTCCAGAGACATTGGCCATTTTTTCCACTGTGCAGAGAATCATGAAAGTCAATATTTAAGGTGGTGTTATGCTCAGTACTTACAGGAATTGGTGGAAGGTATAGCCTGGAGAACACTAACATTTATCCCATTGTAATTTCAGATCTCCATCCCTCCTGTTTCTTCACCCACACCCTTTCCCACATCTGACTATTTTGAAACTATGTGCTGTTACATTAATCAAGGTGGGGTGTGCCTCAGGGTGGGACCTTTTTAGCACTGAACTGACGCAGAGGAATCCGGAGATCTCAACAACATGGGTGCCCAACAATGTATCAAGAGTTACCAACATTATGCAAGAGCCAGCTTTAGAGCAGGGTTGGTCACCGTTATGCCATGCTTTCTTACAATATGTTATTGGATTCAGTGCCCTAATGGTCTGTGTCTAAGCAGAGAGGCACAGCAACCACCTTTTGCTGGGCTTATTTGCACAGGACAGAATATAAGTTGTTAGTGTATCTCGTGACGGTGATGCCAATTGTGGTACTGGATATGCACAACTTGCATAAGCGACATTAAATTAGTCATATCAGTATGACAATATGCACACAACATCCATTATTATTATTAGGCCCCATAGGTTTATACCTAAAAGATTGTTAGTATCTGTGGTGAAGTGTAGTGAGGCACTTTACTGTACTTTGCATATCGTGTTTTGTTTAAACGACAAAACATAATATTTACTACATAACTAAATTATATTGCCTACTTGGTTATATATTCAGTAGTTTGCTTGTTAGAGAGAAGAAGGGAACTATAAAATATCATTGCATTAAGAATTCTGTCGGATGCCGGGGGGCGTTAGCTAGTTGAGCGCCAGATCAGCACCCTTTCTACAGAGCTTCAGCATGGGCTCCCTTTTGATGGAGCACAAAGTACATGCGTGTCATGGGGGAAACGTCCTTAAGAACGCGTCCTTAAGGACATAGACATTCCCACGCAAGCGTAACCACGCTTGCCTGAACAACGCATGTTTTTTCTGTGCCTTACTTATGTTTACTTAGGAGGGGGAAGGTTTTAGGGCATAGGGTGGGTGGGGGTGTCAGGGTAGTTTAGTTTTTAGGGGTGGGGTTGGGGTAGTTTTTTTTTAGGCAGATGGGGGTCAGGGTAGTTTACTTTCTAGGGGTGGGGTGGGAAATAAGGGTAGGTTGTTTTGGGGCTCATTGCGGGTAGGGGGTGTCAGAGTAGTTTTGTTTTTAGGGGTGGGGGTTGGGGTAGTATTTTTTTAGAGCTCAGGGTGGGTGGGGGGTTAGGGTAGTTTACTTTTTAGGGGTGGGGTAGTTTTATTTTTTTGGGCTCAGGGCGGATGGGGTTGTCGGGGTAGCTTAGTTTTATTGGGCATGGGAGCAGGGGTCGTGGTAGTTTTTTTATTGTTCAGGGCAGGTGGTGGGGTCGGGGTACTTTAGTTTATAGGGGCAGGGGTGGGGGGTTAGAATAGTATTTTGTTAGGGCTCGGGCGTGAGGGGGTCAGAGTAGGTTAGGTATCAGGGGTGGTGTAGTTTTGGGCCTCAGGGCAGGGGGGAAGGTTTGCACGACAGAACCACACATGCCCTTTCGCATGCATTTCCACACATACCTTTACTAGCCATGCTTTTACAACAAAACTAATCGTAAAGGCATGCTTGGTAAAGGCATGTGTGGAAACAACGCGGTCAAGGATCCGACTGCGCTGTTAAGACATGTATTGTTCTGGCATGCGTGGTTTCTTCATTCAACCTTGTCATGGTCCTCCCTCAACGCTGCCGTAGTGTGCATATGGAGGCAGATTCTGCTTTGAAAGTTTGACAGTTTGGTGAGAGAGGCAGTATTGTTATCCCAGAAAAGTTTTTATTGGATCTGTGGAGGGAGTGCCAGGATGGGGTAGGGGGATTTCTAGTCTAAATTCAAAGAAGTAACGTGTCACATCTAGCCAGTTCTGTGTCTCAAGAAAGTGCTATCCGTGAGACCAGGGCCCAGATTTCTGAATATTTGATGCATAGCAGTGCAGCACACAAAATTGCTGTGCACCCTTGTGTCAAAGCATGAAAGACAAAATGCTCCATATATATAATAAGGTATGGCACAATTTTCTCTCTTGGTGTGCTGATGCACTTTTGTCTGCAGTGCACTGATGCACACACCCTTGTACCATAGTGCAAGGGCATGCACATTCTCTAAGACATAGGTTCTTTACTGGAAGGGGATCCTTACGGTACAAAAGCTGTAATTTAAGACTTTTCCCACTTTATATGTTTGTTATATAATGCCACCCACATGCAAATTTGGAAAAATAAGAAATGAAAACATTTCTCCTCAGTATGCCACCATATGTAAACAATGTTACTCACTTCAAATAGTCGAAATCATGGTGCTCCACTGTATCTGCCAACAAATGTTCACACTGTTATATATTAATAAACGCACCCTTGGCATCCTTCAGCAGACCAACTCCATTTGTGTCTCTTTTCTAAGAGCCAGTTCTGTCATAAAACATTTTTACTCTCTTCCCCAAGGTTCAGCCGCACATTGCCATCTTAATCAACAGATGTCTGCATTACAAGATTTAGTAACCGTAGCAATCCATTTAGGGGACATTCCGAAATCTTCAAAAAGAGACACAAATCGTTTACATATGGCGGCATACTGGTTGGTGATTTAAGGGACAAGTAGTAGTCCGTTTTTGATTTAGTGATTATAACATCCAATAAGAACGTGCTAAGAGTGATTTAAACATGCATATTGATTCCTGGTGTGTGAACTGGCATTAAGAAAGGCATTATTCACCGAAATGTGTCTGCTGATTAATTAATAAATATGGATCTCAAAAACACGTGAGTGCCTCTCCTGTTCCTTTGGAGCATTTTGTACTGAAATAGATGACACGGAGCCACTACCATGTAAGGAGGCACCGGTTCTGCAAAGTATTTGGCAGATTTTGGATGCCTTTGTGAATATTTATATACATATATATATATATATATATATATATATATATATATATATATGCACACATTTATTTACTGAACAAATCAAAGGAGAAAGTAACATTATAGTTAGGTGTGATAAAAAGATCTGTTTTTTAAAAACAAATCATAGAAATTCACAGAACTAATTAAAGGTTAAAGTAACATTGTAGTTAGGTGAATATGTCAGTGAAAACAATACCATTTTGAACTAATGAAAAACATAAATTCACCAGTTATATTTAGCAAAACTAACTATAAGTTGTGCCCCTTCCACGCACAGCTTATGACCTCAAATATTACATCACTCATGGCATGTTCTATGATATCATTTATGACATCACTGATGACATCTGAAATGACATAATTGATTACATCACTTATGACTTTATTAGGCCCGAAGGGTCCCATCCCCCAGGTAATACTAATTAAAAAAGAAGGAGGGAAGGCCTTGAGGCTCCCCTCACTGAGCCTTATTAGGCCTTGGGGACCCCATCCCCCCAGGCCTTATTTATTAGAAAGAGGGTTGCCACGTGCCGAGTCCTGAGCCTCAATAGGCCCTAAAGACCCCTTCCCTCAGGGCCCTGTGAACTTTAAAGGGAAGGGGGCACATGCCCCCCTCCAAGCTTGATTAGGACCTGGAAACCCCATCCTCCAGGGACTTTTTTTGAAGAGGAGAGTGGCCACAGGGCCCCCTCCAGGAGCAAATATAGGCCCCGGGGAGCCAACACCCATGACCAAAACCTTTGCCAGAGCCTTCAAATAGCCCTGAGGACCCCAGGGCTGTGTTTTTTTTTAAAGGGGTAGTGGGGCCACTTGGCCCCCTTTCGCAAGCCTCATTAGGCCCAGGGGCCCCATTCCCCCAGGGCTGTTAATTTTTTTCAAGTGGAAGGGGGCCCCTCTCCCAAAGCTGTTATGGCCTTGGGGACCCCATCCCATAAAGCCTTACATATTTTTGGGAGGGGGTGTGTGGTTCCCCCTCCACAAGCCACTTTAGTTCTGGGGACCCCATCCCCCAGGGCCTTTTTTTTAAGGGGGAGGAGGGCCAGGAGGCCTCCCTGCCTGAGCCAGTATACATCACCAAGGAGCCAACCCCAGGGGCTGAAAGCTACATACAAATTGAGGTGGGCCACATGGCCCCTCTCTTTGAGCCTTAAAAAGGCCCTGGGGACTACATCCCTCTGGGCTGTGTACGTTTGCAAGGGGAGGGGACCGCTCGGCCACCCTCCCCAAAGTGTTTTCAGCCACAGGACTGCCATCCCATGGGGCCCATAGTATTTTCAGATAGGTGCCCTGGTGCCTATCTAGGGAACCCACCATGCTCACTGTTGGGGACTGTGGGGGGAGCCCCAGGGCCCCAGTGACCACAGCTAGCTCCTCGCTGGCTGCAGGAACCAGCATTGCTGCTGCTCACAGTGAGCAGATATCAATGCTGTTCCCTATGGGTGGGAGCAATCTCTTGATCTGTATTCTTACCGTCATCAGTGTGGGCAGGGAAACAGATCAAAAGTCTGCTCTCAGCAAGAGGGAGCATTTTCAAAGCTCCCGCCCACTGGAAGCAGGCTTTGGGCCTGATTCCAATCTTGGTGGATATCCTGTCCAGCGTATTACAAGTACCATTATATCCTATGGAACTTGTAGTACCTGGATGGGACATCCGGCATGTTTGTGACAGAGTATCCCATCCACCAAGATCGTAATCAGGCCCTTTGTGTTTGTTCCAATGTGGTGGGAGGTTAAAAGGTACCCTGGCATGGGCAAAGAAACTATTGTGTCCAAGGTTGGGCTCCCCAGGACACAGTATGTGAGCCAGCACCAGGGGATGTGGTCCCCAGGGTCTTTGGAGGCTCAAGGAGGGGAGCTGTGCCCCCCCTTTATTAATCAGTCATGGGGTAGGCTTTCGAAGGCTCGAGAGGGGGGGTCATGCGGCCCCTTCCCTGAAATATAAATATAAATCAGCCCTGGGGGTTAGAGTCCGTGGGGCCTTTCAAGGCTCAGGGAGGGAGGCTGCATGACCCCCTCCCTTTTTGTTGGCATTTCAGCCCTGGGGGTAGGATCCCAGGGGCCTATAATGGCTCTGGGATGGGAGTACAAGACCCATCTCCTCATGTAGCGTGGCCCCGGGAGTAGGCTCCGTGGGGCCTACAAAGGCTCAGAGAATGGGAAGCATGTCCTCCTCCACTTAATTAAACAATGTGGTCCCGGCTGCCATTTTATTTTTATCCTACTGGAGTCCCACGGGAGCATGGCAAAAATTGCCAATTCTTTAAAGTTTTGGCCTCTATGGTGGTTCCTCAAGGCCCCCAATGGGGCTTAGAGGGGAAGGGAATCCTCATCTTCCCCCTTATAATATTTTTTGTATTTACTTCAGCAAAGATGAGGAAGTCCCCGAGTCCTGTAATGGTTGCCAGCAAAAATTTTCTGATGTTAATGGCAGCCGATCAAAGTGCTTGCTTGTGCTGCACTCTGACTACGTAGACCTTTGCATCACGCATAGTGCAAAAATGGCCAAATAGATTTACATAAAATTTTGCAGGATTAAACATTATGGTGTGCCTATGATCATGCTGGGTACTACAGGTAAATAGGGTAAGTATTTCTTAGGTTATAAGACATTTTAACTTACAGATATCTAAGCTCCAGTATTCTTGAGTACCAGGGTAATACCTACAAATCACTGTGCTATTTAAAAAGAAAATTTAGAAAATGCACAGTTCTCCCTAAACTGCTGTAAAAATATATAGTAAATTACAAATACAATTTTCTGCCTATTAACACTTTAATGAAGCAGCAGCAGGTAAGGAACAGCAATACTACTTACCTAGATCTATGATCCTAACCCAGAACACTGCAAAACACAGACAAAATGTGCTGAAAACGACATGGCTGCCTTTAACCTTTGGTAAACACAGCTATTAGCCAATCACATACTGCCTTATGAACTGCATGTTGCATGGTATACAGCTAACACCACCGAATACCATGTCACAAAACATAATTAAGTATTTTAAAAATAACAACTTTAACACTATTTACACTATTCACACATACCACTAAAAAAAATCATTTTCACCCAAAAATCTATTTTCCTGCACATTATATCTACATTTATTAACACACATTTGTGCTACGTCTGTTTCAATTACCACACCCACTGTACACCACTACACTCTATGCCAGTACACTCACTTCACTCCACTTCACTGTATGCCGCTCCACTGTATGCCACTCCTCTCTACGCCACTCCATTTTAAGATATTCAACTGTACCCCACTCCACTCACCTCAACGCCACTCCACTCCACTCTGTTCCACTCTATGCCAACCTGCTCTAGGCCACACCACTGTATGCTGTCACACTGTGTGCCAATCCACTCTACACAACTCTGCTGTACTCTATTCCTGTATACGACACTCCACTTTACCCAACTCCACTTCATGCCATCCCACTGTATTCCACTCAATGACATCATACTACACTCAACCACAGTCTATGTCCCTCCATTCTACCACACTATACTTCACTCCATAGCAATCCACTGTACAACAATGTACTCCTGCCAATGCTAGTCTACAGCACTCTACTTTGCTCTATGCAACTGAACTCCTGTCTATGCAACTCCCTGTATGCCACTCCACCCTACTTTACTATAATGTACCCTGAGACACTGCTCCACTCTACTCCACCGTACTCCACTACTGCACTGTACACACTAATGTATGCTACTCGATTCCAATCAACTTTATGACAGTATATACTTATCCACTCTACCATACTGTACCACACTCTACTCTACTCAATGCCACTCCACAGGACAGCACTGTAATCTACTCTGTGACACTCTACTCTACTCCACTCTACTACACTCTGCAACACACCAGTCCACTCTGCTGCACAACACAACACTCCACTTTACAACACTTTACTCCACTGTTTTCTATGTCAGTCCACTCTACTCTATGCTACTTTCCTCTACAACATGCTACTCCACTCTATGCTAAGCAACTCCACTAGACTCAACTCCAGTTTACTCTACTATATGACACTTTACCCCACTCTATGCCAGTGTATGACACTCCACTCTCTGCAACTCCACTCTACAAGACACTACTACACTCTGTTCCACTATACCACACTGTACTCCACTCTATGTCCCTACACTACACTGTACAACCCTCTACTCCACCCCAAATCCCTACATTCCAATGAACAACACTGTACTCCACTCTACAACACTTTCCAACACTCTGCAATACACCACTCCACTATACAAAACACCACTTCAATTTATGACCGTTTACTGAACTCTACACTATGCCTCTCTACTGCACTTTATGATACTCCACTCTATGACACTACACTGTACGACATTGACCTCTACTCTACTCTACTGTACTCTCAACGACACTCCACTTGATGGCACTGGAGAAAACTCTGCTCCACTCTACACAACTCCCTCTATGTCACCCCACTTTATTATACTCTACTCTATGCGGCACTACTCCGCTCCACTCCAATACTGCATACTACGCCACTCAACTGTACACTACTCTATGCCACTCAAATTTACGAGTCTGTGCCATGCCACTCTAGCATGCTGTACTGCACTCTACTTTACTCCACGCCACTCAACTGTACAACACAGTAATCCACTCAGCGACATTCCACTCCACTCTATGATAGTTTCCAACGCTCTACAACATGCCAGTCTATTCCATTGTGCCACACACTATTCCACCTTATAACACTTAACTCCACTGTATGCTATGCCAGTCCATTCTACTTCACTCCACTCTCTGCCACCCTACTCTACAACATGCTACTCCACTCTACACTACACTATTCTACTGGACTCCAGTCCACTCTACTCCACTCCACAACACTTTACTCCATTCTATGAAACTGAATGACACTCCAGTCTACACTACTCCACTCTACCACACTCTACTCCACTCCATGCAACTCCACTCTACAAGACTCTACTACACTCTGTGCCAATATACAACACTGTACTCAACTCTATGCCCCTACACTGTACATTCTTCTTCTCTCCTTTATGCTGACAAACCCTCTGCTCAACTCTACAACACTTGGCAACACTCTATGACACACTACTCCACTGTGCTGTACAAGAGCCACTCCAATCCAATTTATGACAGGTTAGTCGACTGTGTGCTACACTTCTCCACGCCACTTCACTCCACATCACTGTACTGTACAACACGTCACTCCACTCTATGACACTTCTCCACTGTGCACTACACCATTTTACTCTATTTTAGCACCCTCTATTCCACTCTACGACACTACACTGTACGACACTCTCGTGCACTATACAACACTCCACTTAGTGACCCTCCAGTGGACAACACTGGCCTCTATGATTTAAACATCATTTTTAATAAAAAAATAAAATTCAATGCAAAATACAAAGGTTAAACCATAGTTATAGTTAGAAGAACTTTATTCTTTTTATGTACACCACTCTTAAACTGCACAAATATAAAAAAATCTAAAGTTTTAGTTCTACCTTAAATTTACAATTTATGCACCACTTTTAAATTACTATAACTTTATTTATTCTTTCGATATAAATCCCCGGCCTGAAAGGTCCCTTAACAGAGTTGCTGATAAATTTGGTACTCTGTGCTGCCTTTAGAGAAAAAACAACCGTTGAAAAGAGTTGATTGCATGGAGTCTAGCTGGACTACAGGAAGCACTCTGGTGACAGTACATCAGGCCACCCAGAGGAAGCCATTTTGTCACAGAAATATTAACTTTTCTTAAAAAAAATATGCTTAGAGAGTTTGCCAGACTTTCACTGTTGACTGAAGGGGCTATTTTGTGCAACCCTCCCCAGGTGCCTGTTAGCGGTTGACAAGACAAAAGAATCATGAAGGTATTCCTGGAAAGGAACAAGGATAGCTCCCTTCTGTGCTTCAACCAATGCTCCTCTCCTGCTGCTCTCTGTGATTCTTGTCGACTAGGGACAGGATCAAGTCTCAGGCGGCAGGCACCAGAGCCCAAAACACTGCAAGCATCACGGTTGCCATATTTCCCAGAGCAAGTAATCCTCCAGGACTAATTTCTGATTCTTGATTACTGCTATGTTTCAAACTACATAGTTTTAAAGTGAATCTGATATTCTGAATTGCAATTAAAAATCCGAAAGCATGATAGTTAAAGGCTGCCATTTACCATGTGACTCGTCGAATAAATCATGATGGAAGCATACATTTGAGCATACATCTAAACGAAAAATACAGTATCGTATTCATTTACCTTGAAACATCATCCATATTTCAGTTTTTTTTAGATTACTAGGAGGCGAGCTTTGTCTATGTGATTTATTAATTTTTGTTTCATTTCCTTTAGCTTTCAACATCACACGGTCACACATATAAAAGCTAGTGACACAAAAACGCTGCCACAAATAGTCCTGTGTCTGGCCTTTGGCCCAAAAGTGCCCAGACGAGCCCAGCAGGCCATCTCTGCATAGTATTACTGCCTCTGCCATGACGCCCAAAGCAGTTCCCAGATGGACTTCATCACTTCATTAAAGCCCTATTCCTCTCTTTTAATTTGATTTAATTTCAGATTGGCTCGCATAGCATTTCAGAGATTCAGATAAGCCTTGCACAAAACGGATGGGGAAATTAAAATCAGATTCTATTTTGTAGTTCTGATCTTAATTTAGACACATCTAATACAGGAGGGGTGCAAGGCTTTGTTTACAGATTATTACCACGTGACCATTCAACGCAAAATGTTTTAATTGCTGGTTTCTTGGCAGACACGACTCTTCATCGGTTGAGAAGTCATTTTCTGGAGAGGGTGTGAAGTGCAATGTTCAGATAAAGCCAATTATGAAAGCAATCAATATTATCCATTTGACTGAACTATGCTTACTGTTGTAGCCTGAATGCAGTGTTAGAAGTTAATAGACGCACGGGGACATGTCTCTGGGGGCGGGATCCACTAATAAGGCAACACAACCACGAGGGCTCGAAGTGAAATGTTGTTGGCTGTCCCAGTGTGGTTTCGCATAAATCATAAACTACGTGACGCTCCGTTTCTCCCAACGTTTTGTACAGTTACTAAGTGTTTGTCAGACATTCCTTTATAAGGTGCCATCTTGGTAATATATAGTAAAATGTGTTATTGGTTAATGTTTTTCCCCAATAATCAGTGTTTAGTGAAATGTCTTTTGGCGGCACTTTAATTACCTAGGAGGCATTGACCTCTTCCAATCACATTTTACCACCATGAATCAGGCAATGCAACACTGGATAGCAGTATTTTGTTGGTGTTCAAAGTAGGTTTCAATCCTAGTATTTCTTAGCGCTACAAAGACATCGTGAGAGGTGCTGAACTGTCTCACACTATGCAAAAGACATTTGCAAGCATCGCACATATTGGTGTGGTGATTCGATATGTTCCAATGTCAGATATACAAGTCAGTAAGTCCCACAGGTACCAGTCATACCACTCCAAAAAGGTTTGCACTTTTTTTGCTACCAAGTTTTTTTCAAGTATTCGTCGCATTGGATTCTGGACTTTCAGAGCATGACTGCAATAGATATTGCAACAAATTTTAAATGCAATGTTGAAGCATTTTGCTGAGTTTACATAGAGTCGGGCTTAGGGTCCTGAGGCTGCCTAGCTGCTGAAACTGTGACGCCATGGGCAACCAGAGGCGAAAGCTGGGTGGTGGGAGGTTTGGGGGAGGAGGCAGAGGAGATTGTTAAGCTGAAGACAGCAGGCATGCGAATAGCCAGTTGACCTGGGATATAGTAAAGATCATACAGCAACCCATGCTTTGTCGTGTCTTTCTTTCATGCACCAGAGACAACAGCTGGGGATGAGGGGAGGACCCTGACTGCAGAGCAGCTGACCCACCCTGATGGCCACCATGTAGCTACTGTTCACGTGCCTCAGCAAGTCCTTTCTTCTGGTTGCTAAGCGCGTGCCTAACTGCTGCAAGGGCATATGTATCGCTCCCATGGCATCCAACAGCCTCCCGCAGTGCAATCCGGCAACAGATTGCACTTCAACCTCCAATGCTGCCAGTCTAAGTTCTCCAGTGTGCCTAGGCTCTTGTGGCTTTTCAGCATTTCTGCTAGCACGTGCTAGTGTCCAGGCCCATTCACCCATCCCGGTGGCCATCTTGGATTTGGAAGGATTACTAATTGCTTCCTACCTCGAGCCAACATCCCCCTGGTGGCCATCTTGGGTTGGGAAGTGTAGGAGGCTGGCCTGGTTAGCAGTGGGTACCAAAGGTACCTACACCTTATACCAGGCCCAGTTATCCCTTATTAGTGGAATGTAGGCAGTGTCTAGAAGCCAGGCTGTCTAAAGGTAGCTGTAGACAGAGCAGCCAAGGCTGAACTAGGAGACATGCAAAGCTCTTGCAATACCACTGTAGTCACACAGTACTCACACACATGAAAGACAATACTCAGTGTTACAAAATAAAAAGGTACTTTACTTTAGTCACACAATGCCAAAAATACTTTGGAGACTATACTCCCTTAGTAGGTAAGTAAATTACACAATATATACACTAGTAACCAAAAAAAAGTAAGTAAATAGTCAGAAAACAGTGCGAACAGTGAAAATCACAATATGTTGCAATGGGCCTAGGGGGAAAACAAACTATATAATAAAATAGTGGGATGCAAAAGTTGGTTTCCCACCTAGGAAAGTGTAGTGTTTAGAGGGGCACTGGGAATGTAAGAAAACACCAAAGGTAAGTAAAATACCCCACCCCAGAGCCCAGGAAAGCAGGAGTAAAACACATCAAGTTTCCTAAAACACACTAGAAGTCATGATAGAAGACAATGCAAGAACCAGAAGAGACTGCAAGACACCAAGGATGGATTCCTGGACCTGAAGCACTGAAGAGTCCAGGGAGAACAGGTGCCCCTGCTAACCCGGATGAAGGTGCAAAAGAAGAACCACTGGTGAGAAGACAAAGTCAGTATTGCACCACAGAAGACAGATGCAGGTTCCTGGTTGGTAAAGAAGATGCCCCACGCCGGATGGATGAATGCAGTCTGGTTTGCGTCGCTGGATTCCGCCAATAAGCCTTGGCACACACAAAGCTCGTGGTTAGTGTAAAATGGCACTGCCTGGGACCAGGAGGGACATGGTGGCCCCTACCCAGAAGGGGAAACAGAGGGGGCTCTCAGCAACTCAGTGAGCCCTTAGAAGACCAGGCAGCATGCACAGGAGTTCCACAGCACGGGGACAAAGGAGGTGCAAATGGAGACCCACGAGCATGACACAAAAGATTCCAACGCCGCTGGAGAACCACTCAGGAATCTGTGCATCACAGGATGAGTGCTAGGGGGCTAAGCTGTGCTATGCATTAAGAACTTCTTGGAAGGATGCACACAAGCCTTGGCAACTGCAAGTCACATGGTGCACGGGGGTACTGTCTTGCGTGAGGAGGCAAGCTCTTACCGTGACCAAATTTGAGCAGCTGGATGTTGGGACTGTCAAGGCACTTTAGTCCACCACCCATGTTGCTGGATCCACGCCTGTCGTCTGGAGAGGGGACCCAAGCCACCAGTCGGTGCTCCAGAGAGGTGCCTGCTGAAGCTGGGAAGTGACTCCATCACTCCACGGGAGATTCCTTCAGTTCTTCTGGTGCAGAGTGAAGACAGGCAGCCCTTATCAACCTGGAAAATGTTGCAGTTGCTGGCAGGAGCTGAAGATACAATGTTCCAGAAGTCAACTTTGCTTCTTTGTTGCAGTTTTGTGGAGTTCTTAGAGCAGTCCGCGGTTGACCCATCAGTAGAAGATAAAGTAAAGGATGCAGAGACAACCTGCTGGAGTCTTACAATACAAATCTGAAGAAACACCCAGAGGAGAGACCCTAAATAGCCCTGAGAGGAAGATTGGTCTTCTAATCAGGTAAACACCTATTAGGATGGGTCTCTGATGTCACCTGCTGGCACTGGCCACTCAGATGCTCCCAGAGTGCCCCACCACCTTGGAATCTAAGATGGCAAAACCCAGGAACAATCTTAAGGAGCTCTGGGTACCACCCCTGGGGTGGTGATGGACGGGGAAGTGGTCACTCCCCTTACCTTTGTCCAGTTTGTCCAGTTTCAAGCCAGAGCAGGGACGGGGGGCCTGAACCAGTCTAGACTGGATTATGCAAGGAGAGCAACTTCAAAGCATTTTCAGAGCCTCTGGATGGATACCCCACCCATGCCTGTAACACCTATTTCCAAAGAGAGAGGGTGCAACACCTCTCTCCTAAAGGAAATTCATTTTTCTGCCTTCCTGGGATTGAGATGCTCAACCCCCAGGAGGGCAAAAGCCTGTCTATGAAGTAGGGGTGTAGTGGAAACCTCATAAGGCTGGTAGGGCAGTACTGGGGGTCCACTGTGGAACCCCCAGAGTGCATGGGATTCTGCAACCGATACTGGAATCAGTATTGGGGTACAACTCACAGTTGTCAGACACCTTACTTGGCCATATTCAGAGCTACGATTGTGAAGCTGTACATAGGTATTGACCTATGCACACTTAAAATGGCGTCCCTGCACTCACAAAGTCTTGGAAAATGGGCCTGGACAACGTGGGGACACCTCTGCTACTGCAGGGGTGCCCTCACACACAGGTACTTTGCACCCAGCCTTCAGGGTTGGAAGACTTGATATATAGGTGACTTATAAGTAACCTGGTGCAGTTAAAATGGCTGTGAAATAGTGCATGCACTATTTTACACAGGCTGGAATGGCAGTCCTGTGGAAGCCTTTGTATGGGCTCCTTATAGGTGGCAAAAGAAATGCTGCAACCCATAAGAATCCCCTGGAACCCCAATGCCCTGGGTATCTATGTACCATATACTAGGGACTTACATGGGGGTCCAGTATACCAATTTGGAGTGAAATACTGTAGGAACGTACCATCTTGCCTAGCATGTTACCCCCATTTTATTACTTGTGTGTCAGTTTGTTTTTGACGTCTCACTGGGATCCTGCTAGCCAGGAACCCAGTGCTCATGGTTTGTGGCTTGAATTTGTTCCATGTGTGGTGCCTCACTGCTTATGCTCTTTCTGCTTTTACAATTCTCACTGCAGGCTAGTGACCATTTTTACCAATTCTGATTGGGACACTGGAACACCCTTATAATTCCCAGGGTACTGGGGTTCCAGGAGATCCCTATGGGCTGCAGCATTTCTTTTGCCACCCATAGGGAGATCAGACAATTCTTACACAGGACTGCCACTGCAGCCTGAGTGAAATAACGTCCTCATTATTTCACAGCCATTTTACACTGCACTTAAGTCACTTATAAGTCACCTATATGTCTAACCCTCACTTAGTGAAGGTTAGGTGCAAAGTTACTAAGGGCCAGATGTAGCAAGCTGTTTGCATGGCGCAAACTGTGAAAAACGCAGTTTGCGCCATGCAAACGTCCTCACGCGATGCTCATTCCCAAATTGTGAGTCGGTACTGACTCGCAATTTGGGAATGCGATTCGCAAATAGGAAGGGGTGTTCCCTTCCTATTTGCAACTCGCATCGCAATTCAGAGTTGCTTTGTGACCGCGAATGCGGTCGCAAAGCAACTTGCAGTTACCACCAGTGTCACACTGGTGGTAACTCATTCACAAAAAGGAAGGGGTCCCCATGGGACCCCTTCCCCTCTGTGAATGTCGAAAAAAATATTTTTTCAGAGCAGGCAGTGGTCCTATGGACCACTGCCTACTCTGAAGAATACGAAACCAAATGGTTTCGGTATTTTTTTCATTTTGCAACTTGTTTTCCTTTAAGGAAAACGGGCTGCAAAATGAAAAAAAAATGCTTTATTTAAAAAGCAGTCACAGACATGGAGGTCTGCTGACTACAGCAGGCCACCATCCCTGTGAGTGCAGGGACTCGCTATGGGGTCGCAAAATGCGACCCACCTCATGAATATTGATGAGGTGGGTCTTTGCGACCCCATAGCGAGTCGCAGAAGGTGTCTGAGACACCATTCTGCATCCGATTTTGTGACTTGCAAATTGCGAGTCACTCAGACTCGCAATTTGCAAGTCACAAAATCGGATTTTGTTACATCTGGCCCTAAGTGTGAGGGCACCCTGGCACTAGCCAAGGTGACCCCACATTGTTCAGGGCAATTTTCCCAGACCTTGTGAGTGCGGGGACACCATTACACTTGTGCACTACATATAGGTCAAGACCTATATGTAGCTTCACAATGGCAACTCCGAATATGGCCATGTAACATGCCTAAGATGATGGAATTCTCCCCCATGCCAAATCTGGTATTGGGGTGCCAATCCCATGCATCCCCGGGGCTCCAGCATGGACCCCGGGTACTACAAAACTAGCTCTCTGGGGTTTTCACTGCAGCTACAGCTGCTGCCAGCCCACAGACCGGCTTCTGCCCTCCTGGGATCTGGGCAGCCCAGTCCCAGGAAGGCAGAACAAAGGATTTCCTCTGAGAGAGGGTGTTACACCCTCTCCCTTTGGAATTAGTTGTTAAGGGCCTGAAAGGAGTGGCCTGGCCTGGCCTCTGGGAATGCTTTGATGGGCACAGATGGTGCCCTCCTTGCATAAACCAGTCTACACCAGTTCAGGTATCCCCCAGCCCCTGCTCTGGCGCAAAACTGGACAAAGGAAAGGGGAGTGACCACTCCCCTGTCCATCACCACCCCAGGGGTGGTGCCCAGACCTCCTCCAGTGTGTCCCAGACCTCTACCATCTTGAATGCAGAGGTGTGAGGGCACAATGGAGGTCTCTGAGTGGCCAGTGCCAGCAGGTGACATCAGAGACCCCTCCTGATATGTCCTTACCTTGTTAGATGGCCAATCCTCCCCTGAGGGCTATTTAGGGTCACTCCTGTGGGTTTCTCTTCAGATAACAAATGCAAGAGCTCACCAGAGTTCCTCTGCATCTCCCTCTTTGACTTCTGCCAAGGATCGACCGCTGACTGATCCAGGATGCCTGCAAAACCGCAACAAAGTAGCAGGCCGACTACCAGCAACATTGTAGCGCCTAATCCTGCCGGCTTTCTCAACTGTTTCCTGGTGGTGCATGCTCTGAGGGCTGTCTGCCTTCACCCTGCACTGGAAGCCAAGAAGGAATGTCCCGTGGGTAGACAGAATCTTCCCCCTGCTAACGCAGGCACCAAACTTCTGCATCTATGGTCCTCTGGGTCCCCTCTCATCTTAACGAGCATGGTCCCTGGAACACAGCAGCTGGATCCAAGTGACGCCGACAGTCCAGTGGTCCTCCTGTCCAAATTTGGTGGAGGTAAGTCCTTGCCTCCCCACGCCAGACAGTAATCCTGTGTACTGCGTGAACTGCAGCTGCTAGGGCTTCTGTGCACTTTTGCAAGGAATCCTTTGTGCACAGCATAGCCAAGGTCCCCAGCACTCCATCCTGCATTGGTCAACTCGCTGAGTTGACCACCGGCTTCGTGGGACCCTTCTTTGTAGTGTTTAGATGACCGCCATGCTCAGTTTTCTTGAACGCCTGTTCAAGTGCTTCTGCAGGTGCTGCCTGCTTCTGCGTGGGCTCTATGTGCTGCTGAGTGCATCCTCTGTCTCCTCCAAGAGGTGACCTCCTGGTCCTTCCTGGGCCCAGGCAGCACCCATTTTCTTCAACCGCAACCTTTGCAGCTAGTAAGGCTTGTTTTCGGTCTTTCTGCATGGAAACAACTCTGCATCCTTCAGCACATCGTGGGACATCTTCAGTGCAAAGAAGAAGTTCCTGGCATCTTCTGTTGTTGCAGAATCTTCAGCTTCTTCCACCCGGAGGCAGACATTTTGCACCTTTATCTGGGGTTTAGTGGGCTCCTGCCCCCCTGGACACTTTTGTGACTCTTGGACTTGGTCCCCTTCCTTTACAGGTCCTCAGGTCAAGGAATCCATCCTCAGTGCTTTGCAGTTAGTTGTTGTCTTTGCAGAATCTCCTATCACGACGTTAGTGTGTTTCTGGGGAAGTGGGGTAACTTTACTCCTACTTTTCAGGGTCTTGGGGTGGGGTATCTTGGACACCCTTAATGTTTTCTAATGCTCCCAGCGACCCTCTACACACTACACTAGGCCTGGGGTCCCTAAGTGGTTCGCATTCCACTTTCTTAGTATATGGTTTGCGCTGCCCCTAGACCTATTGCATCCTATTGTGTTCTACAGTGTTTGCACTACTTTTCTAACTGTTTACTTACCTGATTTTGGTTTGTGTGTATATTGTGTGTATTTTACTTACCTCCTAAGGGAGTATATCCTCTGAGATATTTTTGGCACATTGTCACTAAAAGAAAGTACCTTTATTTTTAGTAACTCTGATTATTGTGATCCGTATTATATAGTGCTATATGATATAAGTGGTACAGTAGGAGCTTTGCATGTCTCCTAGTTCAGCCTACACTGCTCTGCTATAGCTACCTCTATCAGCCTAAGCTGCTAGAACACCACTAATCTACTAATAAGGGATAACTGGACCTGGCACAAGGTGTAAATACCATCAGGTACCCACTATAAGCCAGCCCATCCTCTTACATTGGTGGTGCAGCAGTGGGATAAGTACTTGTAACTGCTTTAACACTTTGTCATTGGTGCTTTTCATAAGAAAAACATATACCAAATACTTAAAAATATAAACAGTCAACCTAAACAGTTTGACTTTCTTTCTACAAACTTTCTAAAAAGTTTCAGAAAAGTTTTCAAAGGTTTTGAAAAGTTTGAAATGTTTTCTCTTTTCTCAAAAGGTTTCTAAACTTTTTCTCTCTGTCCTAAACCCTTTCTAACAATCATGTCTGCAGTGGAACTTACTCCCACAGTTGTCCAGGCAACCTATGGTAGTTTAAATTTTAAAGGTTTGAGGAGTCTCTGCATAGAAAGACGTTTAAGCATTGGTAAGAACCCTACCAAAGATCTTCTCCTTAGCCTTCTCGTAGAAAGTGACCAGAACCAGTCTGGCCCATGCCAGGATCAGGGGGTAGAAGAGGGGGGTACCCAGCAAGACTCATAGGAGTCCCCTGAGGATACTGGGGAGGGTTTATCCAAAGACCTGCCAGCTAACAGGCCTCCTAGTGACACTGGTAGTGGGAGGGGGTCACACACTAGTAGGGCGCCTTTCACTCCAAAAGGCCAGGTTACTAGAGTCCAGCCAGTAAGAAACAGGTCACACTCTGCCAATTCCCACATTTCTTCTGTGTCTCAGAATTCCCAAGCCTCCCACCCTGAGGATAACACTATGGAAAGGGAACTCAGAAAGCTGAGGTTGGAAGAGGCCAGGCTGAAGCTAAAACAGCAGCAGCTGGCCTTAGACAGGGAATCTCTAGATGTAGAGAGGGAAAGGCAGAGATTGGGGTTAGCTCCCCATGGTGGCAGAAGCAGTGTTTTTTTAAAGTAATCCTATAAGAGAACATGCATAAGATAGTCCCCCCTTACAAGGAGGGGGATGACATTACCAAGTGGTTTGCTGCACTTGAGAGGGCCTTGTATGGTACAGTTGGTCCCTTAAAGGCAGTGGGCTGCTATCTTGTGGCTATCTTTCACTGGTAAGGGTAGAGATAGGCTCCTTACTGTCAGATAAAGTGATGCTAATAATTACAAAGTTTTGAAGGATGCACTCTTAGATGGATTTGGCTTAACCACTGAACAATACAGGATAAAGTTCAGAGATATCAGAAAAGAGTCCTCTCAAGACTGGACAGACTTTGTAGACTGTTCAGTGAAGGCCTTGGAGGACTGGTTAAATGGCAGTAAGTGATTGACTATGAAAGCCTGCATAATCTAATCCTGAGAGAGCATATTTTGAACAACTGTGTGTCTGATTTGTTGACCAGTACTTGGTAGACTCAGATCTGACCTCTCCCCAAGAATTGGGAAAGAAGGCAGACAAATGGGTCAGAAAAAGAGTGAACAGAAAAGTTCATACAGGGGGTGACAAGGATGGCATGAAGAAGGATGTTAAGTCTTCTGACAAGGGTGGGGACAAAGATGAAAAACATTATGAGTCATCAGGCCCACAAAAAATCCTCTGGGGGTGGTAGGTCCAAATCCTCTTCCCACAATCAACATAAGCCATGGTGTTATTTATGTCAAAGTAAAAGCCATTGGGCAAGTGATTCCACTTGTCCAAAGAAAAACACCAAGGCCCCCACCACCACAACCCCAACTGTGCCTTCTAGTGCCCCTAGTAATAGCAGTGGTAGTGGGAAGTCTACTACAAATAGCCAATCAAAGGGTGTAGCTGGGCTCACCATTGGTAATGTAGTTGGGGTTGGTCTTGTTAGGGAGACCACAGAGGCTACTTTAGTCTCTGATCGTGGTATTGACTTTGCCACCTTGGTTGCTTGTTCCCTTAATATGGGTAAGTACAAGAAACGTCTCCTAATAACTGGTGTTGAGGTTGAGGCCTACAGGGATACAGGAGCCAGTGTCACTATGGTGATTGAGAAACTGGTTCACCCTGATCAACACCTACTTGGTCAGCAGTACCAAGTGACTGATGCTCATAACAACACTTTAAGCCACCCCATGGCTGTTGTGAATCTCAACTGGGGGTGGTTACTGGTCCAAAGAAAGTTGTGGTAGCCACTGATTTACCTGTAGATTGCTTACTAGGCAATGATTTGGAGACATCAGCTTGGGCTGAAGTGGAGTTGGAGGCTCATGCAGCAATGCTGGGCATTCCTGGGCATATCTTTGCTTTGACAAGGGCTCAGGCCAAGAAGCAAAGAGGACAGGGAAACTTGGATCCTGGAACAATGGACCAAGTGCTCCCAAAAGCTAGGGGTAGAAAGGGTACATCCTTGCCCATTATCCCTCCCTCTCCAGAAGATTCCCCTTTTGAGGAAGAGGAATCCTCTCCCTGTGCAGAACCTACACCAGATGAGCTGGCAGCAGACACTGCTGAGCTTTTTGGTGCAGGGGGTCCTCAAGGGAAGAGCTGAGTGTGGCACAGCAGACCTGTCCCACACTAGAGGGTTTGAGACAGCAAGCTGTCAAACAGCAGAATGGGGATGTCACCGAGAGCCATAAGGTGCATTGGGAAGACAACCTCCTTTATATTGAGTCAAGGGACCCTAAACCTGGAGCTGCCAGGAGATTGGTTATCCCTTTGCAGTATATAGAGTTTCTTCTAACCTTGGCACATGACATTCCTTTGGCTGGGCATTTGGGCCAGAGTAAAACTTGGGACAGGCTTATTTCATTGTTTCACTGGCCTCCCATGTCAGAGGACATTAAGGAGTTTTGTCGCTCCTGTGTGACTTGCCAAGCCAGTGGCAAAACTGGTGGCACACCTAAGGCCCCCTTAATTCCGCTCCCAGTGGTTGGGGTGCCCTTTGAAAGGGTAGGGGTTGACATAGTTGGCCCCCTTGACCCTCCAACAGCTTCATACAATAGGTTTATCCTTCTGATAGTGGACCATGCCACTAGGTATCCTGAAGCAATTCCCTTAAGGACCACTACAGCACCTTGAGTGGCAAAGGCCCTCCTGCGAATCTTTTCCAGAGTTGGCTTCCCTAAGGAAGTGGTGTCAGACAGAGGTAGTAACTCCATGTCTGCATACCTCAAAGCTATGTGAAAGGAGTATGGTGTAACTTATAAGTTCACTACTCCATATCATCCACAGACAAATGGTCTGGATGAGAGGTTTAATAAAACTCTCAACGGTAAGATTATGGGCCCCCGGAAAAACTCGGAAGGAGATGGGATGTCCTGTTGCCATGCCTCCTTTTTGCTTACAGGGAGGTACCCCAAAAAGGAGTGGGCTTTAGCCCCTTTGAACTCCCCTTTGGGCAACCTGTGAGAGGTCCCCTTGCACTTGTGAAGGAGGGTTGGGAACAACCTTTAAAAGCTCCAAAGCAAGACATTGTGGACTATGTACTTGGCCTAAGATCCAGAATGGCTGAGTACATGAAAAGGGCCAGTAAAAACCTTCAGGCCAGCCAGGAGCTCCAAAAGCAATAGCATGACCAGAAGGCTGTCCTGACCCAGCACCACCCAGGACAGAAGGTGTGCGTATTGCAGCCTGTGGCCCCAAGAGCACTCCAGGACAAATGGAGTGGACTCCATCTCATTGTTGAAAAGAAGGGTGAGGCTACCTATTTGTAGACCTGAGCACTGCCAGGATTCCCCTTAGGGTGCTCCATGTCAATCGCCTAAAACCCTACCTTGACACGGCTGACTTAACCCTGCTTATGGCATCTGATGAGGGACAAGAAGAAGAGAATGACCCTCTCCCTGATCTCTTCTCCACCACTGAAGCTGATGGCTTAGTGGAGGGAGTGGTGCTTCCAGATTGCCTTACTACTGAGCAGAAGGACAACTGTATAAATCTCCTAGGCCAATTTTCTGACCTATTCTCACTGATACCAGGTACCACTACCTCGCGTGAGCACACAATCAACACTGGAAACAGTTTACCTGTCAAAAGTAAGATTTATAGGCAGCCTGACCATGTCAGGGATTGCATAAAACAAGAGGTACAGAAAATGCTGGACTTAGGAGTGATTGAGCCTTCAGAAAGCCCATGGGCTAGCCCAGTGGTGCTTGTCCCAAAACCTCACAGTAAAGATGGTAAAAGAGGAATGAGGTTTTGTGTTGACTACAGAGGTCTCAATCAAGTAACCAAGACTGATGCTCACCCTATACCCAGGACAGATGAGCTAATAGATACACTGGCTTCTGCCAAGTATCTAAGCACTTTTGATTTAACTTTAGGATATTGGCAGATTACATTTTCAGAAGATGCTAAACCTAAAACTGAATTTTCCACCATTGGAGGGCACTATCAGTTCACTGTGATGCCCTTTTGTTTGGAGAATTCACCTGCCACTTTCAGAGGTTGGTGAACACAGTCCTGCAAGGTTTGGAAGCTTTTAGTGCAGCACATCTAGATGATATAGCTGTCTTTAGCTCCACCTGGGATGAGCACCTGGTCCACCTATGGAAAGTTTTGGAGGCCCTGTAAAAGGCAGGCCTCACTATCAAGGCCTCAAAGTGTCAGATATGGCAGGTGAAAGTGGTTTATCTGGGTGTGATGCTATTGATTAATATTGTGTTTGACCAGTGACTTTGTGTTTCACCACTGCGCATATTAGTTGCTCAATGTTCACCAGTAGCACATTATGGGGGTCATTCTGACCCCGGCGGTCTCTGACCGCCGGGGCCTGGGTCGGCGGGAGCACCGCCGACAGACCGGCGGTGCCCCGCAGGGCATTCTGACCGCGGCGGTTCGGCCGCGGTCAGATGCGGGAAACCGGCGGTCTCCCGCCGGTTTCCCGCTGCCCTGCAGAATCCTCCATGGCGGCGGAGCGTCTCCCGCCAGGAACAGGATGGCGGTAGGGGGTGCCGCGGGGCCCCTGGGGGCCCCTGCAGTGCCCATGCCCACGGCATGGGCACTGCAGGGGCCCCCGTAAGAGGGCCCCACAAAGTATTGCAGTGTCTGCCATGCAGACACTGAAATACGCGACGGGTGCCACTGCACCCGTCGCACCTTCCCACTACGCCGGCTCAATTCTGAGCCGGCGTCCTCGTGGGAAGGTTGATTTGCCCTGGGCTGGCGGGCGGCCTTTTGGCGGCCGCCCGCCAGCCAAGGGCAATTCCCAAAATACCCTCAGCGGTCTTTGGACCGCGGAGCGGTATTTTGGTGGGGGAACTTCGGCGGGCGGCCTCCGCCGCCCGCCGAAGTTAGAATCACCCCCTATATGTTGTATTCAGCTTAGCTGCCTATTGGCTTTAACATGATATTAGACATTGCATTTTGTATTCAGCTCAGCTGCCTCTTGGCTTTGACATGATATTAGACATTACATTTTGTATTCAGCTTAGCTGCCTATTGGCTTTAACATGATATTAGACATTGCATTTTGTATTCAGCTCAGCTGCCTATTGGCTTTGACATGACATTAGACATTGCATTTGATATTTAGGTTAGCTGCCTATTGCCTTTAACGTGGAGTTAGACATTACAGTTGAGAATCCAAGCTGTATTTTTCCAAGCTGTGTTTTTCCACAAGATGAACGAAGCTGTTTTCTTCTCACACTAGACTAGACCTGATAAGAGAGAGTACATTTGGTGTTTTCCTTTCGGCTCAAGCTTGGGAAGAGGAGCAGTCTAGGAGATCTGGCCAGTCTCCAAAGGCTTGCGTAGTTTTCCCGGGTCTGAGAGGAGGGGGAACGCTTTTCTAAGGGTGGCTCAGGGCTTCAGAGAATTAGATTCGAATCTGCCTGACTTCAGGCTGGAACTTGGTGCCAGTTGCCAGTCTCCCGTGTGGGTAGATAATCTCTTTCTCGCAGTTGACCGGAGTCATCAACTTGCAGACCCCAGAAAGATGAAGCTGTAAATAGTTTCTCACACGGTGAAGTATTTGTTTTGCTTTGCATTCAATATCTTATAAATATAACCTGCTGTGTACATTGCAACTATATTTTGTTTTCATTGAACGTGTGCTTGAAATCTATTAATTCGTCTCTTACGAACTTGTGGGTGGGAAGAATTAACAACAATAAAAGTCTTCTTTGAACTCAGAAGTGCATTCCTGATATGTTCTGTAAGCTCTGATTACGAGATAAGAATGAAAGCAGAACATTTTGGTACCAGAAGTGGGGCAAGGGTCGAATTATAGATTTCTACGTGCATAATTTAAAAGTGTAATTGTTTTTTGTTGTTTGGAGAATTACAGAAGCACGGCAGACCATGTTTGAAAATGCACGTGTAGTTAAACTGCCTGATGGTGCTATGAAAAACTGTGATGAAGCATATTTAGAAAATGTGCCTTTTGAGAGCAGTGATGTTCCTTTTGTTTTTGACAGAAGGGTTTGGATACCTTTATCTGCTTACAGAGAAATGCAGGAGAAATGTAGGCAGTTGGAACATGAAAATGACAATTTACGTGAGCAAATTAGCCAGAATACATTAATTCAAGATAATGCTGAAAGTTATAAAAATGCTTTTTTAGAAGAATCTTTCCTTTCCCATTCCAGTAATGAGGGGGTTAAGACAGCTTCGAGCTGCTCTGAGCCTCCGTGTGAGCCAGGTTTTTTGGCAGTCAAAGTGCATTCCTTAACTGATAACACGGACGAGAACGATGAGAGAGCTCAGAATGTGATTTACGAGTTACCATCGCAAAATGCACAAGTAAAAAGAAAGATTTTAGAGCTTCTTACTGTTTGCATTAAGCAAGAGACACCGAGTTTAATTAGCTTGTTTGATTTTTGGAAACAGAATAGCCCTCATCTGAGTGAAATCCTAACACTTTGGTATATGGTCACAAGGAAAAATTATATGCAGCTGCGCGCTTGTGATTTGGCAAATGAAATAATTCAGACTTTAGGTTTCTGCGCAGTGCAAGAGGCAAACACTGATGTACATGTAAATCAAGAACAAGGGAAGAAAATAGTGCCCCTAGCTAGGATCATACATTGGATCTGGTACTTGCAAAACAGGGCTAGAGTACCACAGGTAAAAGAGTCACTAGTGAAATTGTGTGCACCATTTGAATTCGTGTCCACTGAGGATAAAAAGCATGTTTGATTTACTAATGATTCATTGACTGAAATGTTGTTTTCTGGCACAGGAGAAGGAACAGCGTTGTACAATGTGTGTCAGATTTTAAAGCAAGAGCTACGTGAGATGTGTTATTTTTACACTGATTCTTGGTTCATTGCCAATGGTTTAGCCGTTTGGTTTTCCACATGGCTTGCACCTAACTGGTTCAATTCCCTTGCAGATGTTAAAGAGAAAAATTCAGAGAGAGAAGTGTTCACCCAGAATTCTGACTTAGTGGGGATGGCTAAGTGGGTGCACGAGAAATGTGATCATCTGGGAGAAAAAGCCACTTACAGGTGGGCAGAGATGAGAGATGTGCACATTCCCCTAGATTTGATAAAAACTGTGCAGAACGCACAAGAGCAATCTGTCATGCAAGCAGTCACAGAGCAGTTGGGGAGAGGAAAGTTACCAGAACAGAAATGGCAAATTGATCAGGTTTTAGGGGGAGTGATTGCTGCAGATTACCAAGGAAAAATCTAAATTGTGCTGATAACTAGAAAAGAATCTGATTCATTCATACAAATTGGAGACAGAATGGCCCAACTTGTCAAAAGTGCAGTGAATGGAGGTTTGGTAAAGAATGAGTCTGCCCCAGCCCTTCTGACAGTGCAAGAAAAGGGAAGCTGTGGTGCAGCAGATAAAAACCTCAGTGCTGATGTGTGGGTTGAAGCCCCAAGTGACCCTCCAGAACCTGCAGATATTATAACAAAGGGCCCCAAAAACGTCCTGCTGATTATAAAACAGGAAAAGAAAGAGGAAGGGTACATTTTAAATGACAAATGTTATTTGCAAGAAAAGTCATACTTGTTTCTTTTGCAGATCCTACCACGTTTTGCCACTGTCCCTGAGTGTGCGGTGTGGTCCCCCTTCGGGTGTGTGCGTGTGGGGTCGGGGAAGGGACCGAACCCCCAACCTGAACCTGGCTGAGTACAATACAAGCACCATGGATCCATTTTGCGCAAATGGCGCCTTCAGTTCAAGTTCAACTTGTTTGATTGCATTCTTCCACTGGAACTAAGCAACTTTAACAGCTAACTGTCTGTGTTTTTTCGTATGGAACTCTGACTTTCGCAAACCTTTCAGGTGGACCGTGCACCTCTACATGAGTAGAACTCATGCTACATCAAATTGCTATTTTAGAGACACTATAATCTCATTCAGAGTATAAAAGTTTCAGTCTTTTCTGTGTAGATGTATCTGATGTGAAAGGTTATGAGATCTATATGTTAATCCACTTCTATTGCTTTACAGGGATTGCTTTGATCATTCAAATCTGATTTGCTGGTAATGTTTTTTTTTGTGCTGATGTTTTTTTTTTTTTTTTTTAAATAAGAGATATGTGAAACAAAAATTAATTGGTCATAGGGTGGAATGTGATGCTATTGATTAATATTGTGTTTGACCAATGACTTTGTGTTTCACCACTGCGCATATTAGTTGCTCAATGTTCACCAGTAGCACATTATATGTTGTATTCAGCTTAGCTGCCTATTGGCTTTAACATGATATTAGACATTGCATTTTGTATTCAGCTCAGCTGCCTATTGGCTTTGACATGATATTAGACATTACATTTTGTATTCAGCTTAGCTGCCTATTGGCTTTAACATGATATTAGACATTGCATTTTGTATTCAGCTCAGCTGCCTATTGGCTTTGACATGACATTAGACATTGCATTTGATATTTAGGTTAGCTGCCTATTGCCTTTAACGTGGAGTTAGACATTACAGTTGAGAATCCAAGCTGTATTTTTCCAAGCTGTGTTTTTCCACAAGATGAACCAAGCTGTTTTCTTCTCACACTAGACTAGACCTGATAAGAGAGAGTACATTTGGTGTTTTCCTTTCGGCTCAAGCTTGGGAAGAGTAGCAGTCTAGGAGATCTGGCCAGTCTCCAAAGGCTTGCGTAGTTTTCCCGGGTCTGAGAGGAGGGGGACGCTTTTCTAAGGGTGGCTCAGGGCTTCAGAGAATTAGATTCGAATCTGCCTGACTTCAGGCTGGAACTTGGTGCCAGTTGCCAGTCTCCCGTGTGGGTAGATAATCTCTTTCTCGCAGTTGACCGGAGTCATCAACTTGCAGACCCCAGAAAGATGAAGCTGTAAATAGTTTCTCACACGGTGAAGTATTTGTTTTGCTTTGCATTCAATATCTTATAAATATAACCTGCTGTGTACATTGCAACTATATTTTGTTTTCATTGAACGTGTGCTTGAAATCTATTAATTCGTCTCTTACGAACTTGTGGGTGGGAAGAATTAACAACAATAAAAGTCTTCTTTGAACTCAGAAGTGCATTCCTGATATGTTCTGTAAGCTCTGATTACGAGATAAGAAGGAAAGCAGAACACTGGGCCACCTGGTAGGTGGGGAACAGATTGCACCACTGCAGGGGAAGATCCAGACCATTATGGAATGGGCTCCCCCACAACTCAAACCCAGGTGAGAGCCTTCTTAGGCCACATAGGGTACTATAGGAGGTTCCTTAAGAACTATGGCTCCATTGCAGCTCCTCTTAATGTAAGACTATGCCTAGAAAGGTATTGTGGACAGCGAGCTGTCAAAAGGCTTTTGATGAGCTCAAACAGGGCATGTGCTCTGCAGCTGTCCTAAAAAGCCCTTGCTACTCCAAAAAGTTCTTAGTCCAGACTGATGCTTCTGAATTGGGGGTTGGGGCAGTGCTATCACAGCTTAACAATGAGGGCCAGGATCAACCTGTTGCTTTTATCAGCAGGAGGTTGACCCCTAGAGAAAAGTGTTGGTCTGCCATAAAGAAAGGAGGCCTTTGCTGTGGTCTGGGCACTGAAAAAGATTAGACCATACCTGTTTGGTACTCTGTAGGAAAGTACCATCTTGCCTGGCATGTTACCCCCATTTTTTATTTATATGTATGTTTGTTTTTACCTGTGTCACTGGGATCCTGCTAGCCAGGACCCCAGTGCTCATAAAGTGTGCCCTGTATGTGTTCCCTGTGTGGTGCCTAACTGTATCACTGAGGCTGTGCTAACCAGAACCTCAGTGTTTATGCTCTCTCTGCTTTTAAAATTGTCACTGCAGGCTATTGACTAATTTTACCAATTCTGATTGGCACAC
Organism: Pleurodeles waltl; assembly: GCF_031143425.1. NCBI lineage: Eukaryota > Metazoa > Chordata > Amphibia > Caudata > Salamandridae > Pleurodeles > Pleurodeles waltl. The sequence continues at coordinate 680,560,479 of NC_090449.1, read as the reverse complement.
TGGAACACCCTTATAATTCCCTAGTATATGGTACCTAGGTACCCAGGGCATTGGGGTTCCAGGAGATCCATATGAGCTGCAGCATTTATTTTGCCATCCACAGGGAGCTCAGACAAATCTTACACAGGACTGCCACTGCAGCCTGAGTGAAATAACGTCCACGTTATTTTACAGCCATTATTCACTGCACTTAAGTAACTTAGAAGTCACCCATATGTCTAACCCTCACTTAGTGAAGGTTAGGTGCAAAGTTACTAAGTGTGAGGGCACCCTGGCACTAGCCAAGGTGCCCCCACATTGTTCAGGGCAATTTCTCTGGATTTTGTGAGTGCAGGGACACCATTACACGCGAGAACTGCATATAGGTCAATACCTATGTGTAGCTTCACAATGGTAACTCCGAACGTGGCCATGTAACATGTCTAGGATCATGGAATTGTCACCCCAATACCATTCTGGTATTGAGGGACAATCCCATGCATCCCCGGGGCTCCAGCATGGACCCTGGGTACTGCCAAACTAGCTCCCTGGGGTTTTCTTTGCAGCTACCGCTGCTGCCAACCCTCAGACAGGTTTCTGCCCCCTGGGGCCTTGGCAGCCCAGTCCCAGGAAGGCAGAACAAAGGATTTCCTCTGAAAGAAATAGGTGTTAAGGGCCTGAGAGGAGTAGCCTCTCCTGGCCTCTGGAAATGCTTGGAAGGGCACAGTTGGTGCCCTCCTTGCATAAACCAGTCTACACCAGTTCAGGCTTTCTCAACTGTTTCCTGGTGGTACATGCTCTGAGGGCTGTCTGCCTTCACCCTGCACTGGAAGCCAAGAAGAAATCTCCCAAGGGTCGATGAAATCTTCCCCCTACTAACGCAGGCACCAAACTTTTGCATCACCGGTCCTCTGGGTCCCCTCTCATCTTGACGAGTGTGGTCCCTGGAACACAGGAGCTGGATCCAAGTGACCCCGACAGACGAGTGGTCCTTTGGTCCACATTTGGTGGAGGTAAGTCCTTGCCTCCCCATGCCAGACAGTAATCCTGTGCACTGCGTGATCTGCAGCTGCTAGGGCTTCTGTGCACTTTTGCAAGACTCCCTTCGTGCACAGCACAGCCCAGGTCCCTAGCACTCTGTTCTGCATTGCCCAACTCGCTGAGCTGACCTTCGACTTCATGGGACCCTCTTTTGCTGTGCCGAGACGACCGCTGTGCTCAGGTTTCCTGAACGCCTGTTCAGGTGCTTCTGCAGGTGCTGCCTGCTTCTGCATGGGCTCTCTGTGTTGCTGAGCACCCCCTCTGTCTCTTCCTCCAAGGGGCGACCTCCTGGTCCTTCGTGGGCCCCAGCAGCACCCAAAACCTTCAACTGCGACTCGTGCAGCTAGCAAGGCTTGCTTGCATTTTTTCTGCGTGGAAATAACTCTGCATCTTCCAGCACGCGGTGGGGCATCTTCTGACCAAAGGAGAAGTTCCTGGCACCTTCCGTTGTTGCAGAATCTTTGGCTTCTTCCACCCGGAGGCAGCCCTTTTGCACCTTCATCCGGGGTTTAGTGGGCTCCTGCCCCCTGGACACTTGTGTGACTCTTGGACTTGGTACCCTTCCGTTGCAGGTCCTCAGGTCCAGGAATCCCTCTTCAGTGCTTTGCAGTCAATTGTTGTCTTTGCAGAACCCCCTATCTTGACTTTACTGTCTTTCTGGGGTAGTAGGGTAACTGTACAGCCCTGTCATAGTAGGGTTTCAGGCGGTTGACATGGAGCACCCTAAGGGGACTCCTGGCAGTGGCAAGGTCTACCAAGTAGGTAACCTCACCCTTTTTTTCAACAATTAGATGGGGTCCACTCCATTTGTCCTGGAGTGCTCTTGGGGCCACAGGCTCCAATACCCACACCTTCTGTCTTGGGTGGTACTGAGTCAGGACAGCCTTCTGGTCATGCCATTGCTTTTGCAGCTCCTGGCTGGTGAAGGTTTTTCCTGTCCTTTTTCATGTACTCAGCCATTCTCGATCTTAAGCCAAGTACATAGTCCACAATGTCCTGTTAAGGAGCTTTTAAAGGTTGTTCCCAACCCTCCTTAACAAGTGCAAGGGGACATCTCACAGAGTGCCCAAAGAGGAGTTCAAAGGTGCTAAAGCCCACTCCTTTTTGGGGTACCTCCCTGTAAGCAAAAAATAGGCAAGGTAACAGGACATCCCATCTCCTTCTGCGTTTTTCAGGGAGTTTCATTATCATACCTTTGAGAGTTTTATCAAACCTCTCAACCAGACCATTTGTTTGTGGATGATAAGGAGTAGTGAACTTTTATGTTATACCACACTCCTTCCACAATGCCTTGAGGTATGCAGACATGAAGTTACTACCTCTGTCTGACACCACTTCCTTAGGGAAGCCCACTCTGGAAAAGACTCCTAGGAGGGCCTTTGCCACTGCAGGAGCTGTTGTGGTCCTTAAGGGGATGGCTTCAGGGTACCTAGTGGCATGGTCCACTACCACCAGGATAAACCTATTGCCTGGAGCTGTTGGAGGGTCAAGGGGGCCAACTGTGTCAACCCCTACCCTTTCAAATGGCACCCCAACCACTGGGAGTGGAATTAAGGGGACCTTTGGAGTGCCACCAGTCTTGCCACTGGCTTGGCAGGTCACACACGAGCGACAAAACTGTTTAGTGTCCACTGACATATGAGGCCAGTGAAATAGGGGAACAAGCCTGTTCCAAGTTTTACTTTGGCCCAAATGCCCAGTCAAGGAAATGTCATGTGCCAAGGTAAGAAGAAACTCTCGGTATTGTAGAGAGATGACCAATCTCCTGGCAGCTCCAGGTTTAGGGTCCCTTGACCCAGTATACAGGAGGTTGTCTTCCCAATACACCTTATGGCTATCACTGACATCCCCATTCTGCTGTTTGACAACTTGCTGTCTCAAACCCTCTAGTGTGGGACAGGGCTGCTGTGCCACACTCAGTTCTTCCCTAGCAGGCCCTCCTGCACCCAAAAGCTCAGCAGTGTCTGCTGCCAGCTCATCTGGTGTAGGTTCTGCACAGTGAGAGGATTCATCTTCCTCAAAAGGGGAATCTTCTGGTGAGGGAGGGATAGTGGGCAAGGATTTACCCTTCCTACCCCTAGCTTTTGGGAGCACTTGGACCATTGTTCCAGGATCCAAGTTTCCCTGTCCTTTTTGCTTCTTGGCCTGAGCCCTTGTTAAAGCAAAAATATGCCCAGGAATGCCCAGCATTGTTACATGAGCCCCCAACTCGACTTCAGCCCAAGCTGATGTCTCCAAATCATTGCCTAGTAAGCAATCTACAGGTAATTCAGTGGCTACCACAACTTTCTTTGGACCAGTGACCCCTCCAGTTGAGATTCACATCAGCCATGGGGTGCCTAAGTGTGTTATTGTGAGCATCAGTCACTTGGTACTGCTGATCAAGTAGGTGTTGATCAGGGTGAACCAGTTTCTCTATAACCATAGTTACACTGGCTCCTGTGTCCCTCTAGGCCTCAACCTCAACACCATTAATTAGGGGTAGTTGCTTGTACTTACCCATATTAAGGGGACACGCAACCAAGGTGGCAAAGTCATTGCCACCATCAGAGACTAAAACAGCCTCTGTGATGTCCCTAAGAAGACCAACCCCAACTACACTACCAATAGTGAGCCCAGCTACACCCTTGGATTGGCTATTTGTAGTGGACTTCCCACCACCACTGCTATTACTAGGGGCACTAGAGGTTGCAGTTGGGGTTGTGGTGATGGGAGGTTTGGTGTTTTTCTTTGGACAAGTGGAATCACATGCCCAATGGCATTTTACTTTACATAAATAACACCAAGGCTTTTCTGATTGTTAGAAGAGGATTTGGACCCATCACCCCCAGGGGATTTTTGTGGGCCTGATGAAGACTCAGAATGTTTTTTTATCTTTGTCCCCATCCTTGTCAGAAGACTTACCATCCTTCTTCTTGCCATCCTTGTCACCCCCTGTATGAACCTTTATGATCACTCTTGTTCTGACCCATTTGTCTGCCTTCTTTCCCAATTCTTGGGGAGAGGTCAGATCTGAGTCTACCAAGTACTGGTGCAACACATCAGACACACAATTGTTCAAAATATGCTCTCTCAGGATTAGATTAAACAGGCTTTCATAGTCAGTCACCTTACTGCCATGTAACCAACCCTCAAAGGCCTTCACTGAACAGTCTACAAAGTCTGTCCAGTCTTGAGAGGACTCTTTTCTGGTGTCTCTGAACTTAATCCTGTATTGTTCAGTGGTTAAGCCAAATCCATCCACAAGTGCATCCTTCAAAAGGTTGTAGTTATTAGCATCACTTTCTCTGACAGTAGGAGCCTATCCCTACCCTTACCATTGAAAGATAGCCACAAGATAGCAGGCCATTGCCTTTGAGGGACCAACTGTACCATACAGGCCCTTTCAAGTGCAGCAAACCACTTGTTAATGTCATCCCCCTCCTTGTGAGGGGGGACTATTTTATGCAGGTTTTTGGAATCTTGCTCTCTAACAGGATTGCTATCAAAAACAGTGCTGCTGCCACCATGGGGAACTAACCCCAACCTCTGCCTTTCGCTTTCCACATCCAGAGATTCCCTGTCGAAAGGTAGCTGTTGCTGATTAACCTTCAGCCTGGCCTCTTCCAACCTCAGCTTTCTGAATTCCCTTTCCATTAAGTTATCCTCGGGTGGGAGGCTTGGGGATTGTGAGACACAGAAGAAATGTAGGAATTGGCAGAGTTGGACCTGTCCCTAACTGGCTGGACCCTAGTAACCTGGCCTTTAGGAATGAAAGGTGTCCTACTAGTGTGTGACCCCCACCCACTATTAGTGTCACTAGGTGGCCTACTAGCTGACAAGTCCTTGGAAGGACCCTCCCCAGCAGCTTCAGGGGACTCCTCTGAGTCTGAATGGGTACCCCCCTCCTCTACCTCCTGTTCCTGGGATGGGCCAGATTGGTTCTGGTCACTTTCTCGGAGAAGGCTGGGGAGAAGACCTTTGGTAGGATTCTTTCCAATTGCTAAACCTCTTTCAATGCAGAGACCACTCAAACTTTTAAAGTTTAGTTTCCCAAAAGTTGCCTGGACAACTGTGTGAGTAAGCTCTACTGCAGACATGATAGAAAAGGTTTAGGACAGAGAAAAAAAGTTTTTGGAACTTGAGAGTACAGAGAATAATTTTTTCAAACTTTTGAAAACTTTTAAGAAACTTTGTAGAAAGTTTTAGAGAAGGAAAGTTAAACTGTTTAGGTCAGTGTGTATATTCTGAAGTATTTAGTATTTGTTTTTCTTATGAAAAGCACCAATGACAAAGTGGTAAATCAGTTACAAGTACTTATCCCACCGCTGCACCACCAATGTAGGAGGCTGGCCTGGCTTATAGTGGGTACCTGATGGTACTTACACCTTGTGCCAGGTCCAGTTATCCCTTATTAGTAGATTAGTAGTGTTCTTGCAGCTTAGGCTGATAGAGGTAGCTATAGCAGAGCAGCTTAGGCTGAACTAGGAGACATGCAAAGCTCCTACTATACCATTTATATCACTTAGCACTATATCACAAGAAAACACAATACTCAGAGTTACTAAAAATAAAGGTACTTTATTTTAGTGACAATATGCCAAAAGTATCTCAGAGGATATACTTCCTTAGGAGGTAAGTAATATCCACAAAATATACACACACAAACCAAATCAGGTAAGTAAACAGTTAGAAAAGTAGTGCAAACATGGTAGAACACAATAGAATGCAATAGGGAAAAATAGGCCTAGGGGCAACACAAACCATATACTCCAAAAGTGGAATGCAAACCATGAATGAACCCCAGGCCTAGTGTAGTGTGTAGGAGTGAAGTTTCCCTACTACCCCAGAAAGACAGTAAAGTCGAGATAGGGGATTCGGCAAGGACAACAACTGACTACAAAGCACTGAAAACTGATTCCTGGACCTGAGGACCTGTAAAGGAAGGGGACCAAGTCCAAGAGTCACGCAAGTGTCCGGGGGGTGGGGGGGGCAGGAGCCCACTAAACCCCGGATGAAGGTGCAAAAGGGCTGCCTCTGGGTGGAAGAAGCCAAAGATTCTACAACAACAGAAGGTGCCAGGAACTTCTCCTTTGGTCAGAAGATGTCCCACGGCGTGCTGGAGGATGCAGAGTTGTTTCCACGCAGAAAAGACTGCAAACAAGCCTTGCTAGCTGCAAGAGTTGCAGTTGAGGATTGTGGGTGCTGCCAGGGCCCAGGAAGGACCAGGAGGTTGCCCCTTTGAGGAGGAGGCAGAGGGAGCACTCAGCAACAAGGAGAGCCCACACAGAAGCCGGCAGCACCCTCAGAAGCACCTGAACAGGCATTCAAAAGATCTGAGCACAACAGTTGACTCAGCACAACAAAAGAGGGTCCCACGAAGTCGGAATCCAACTCAGTGAGTTGGGCAATGCAGGATGGAGTGCTGGGGACCTGGGCTAGGCTGTGCAAAAAGGAAGTCTTACAGAAGTGCACAGAAGCCCGAGCAGCTGCAGTTCACGCAGTACACAGGATTACTGTCTGGCGTGGGGAGGCAAGGACTTACCTGCACCAAATTTGGACAGAAGGGCCACTGGACTGTCGGGGGCACTTGGACCTAGCTCCTGTGTTCCAGGGACCACACTGTCCGGATGAGAGGGGACCAAGAGGACCGGTGATGCAGAAGTTTGGTGCCTGCATTGGCAGGGCGAAGATTCCGTTGACCTACGGGAGATTTCTTCTTGGCTTCCAGTGCAGGGTGAAGGCAGACAGCCCTCAGAGCATGCACCACCAGGAAGCCAAGAAGGAATCTCCCATGGGTTCACGGAATCTTCCCCCTGCTAACGCAGGCACAAAACTTCTGCATCACCGGTCCACTGGGTCCCCTCTCATCTTGGTGAGCATGGTTCCTGGAACACAGGAGTTGGATCCAAGTGACCCCGACAGTCCAGTGGTCCTTCTGTCCAAATTTGGTGGAGGTAAGTCCTTGCGTCCCCACGCCAGACAGTAATCCTGTGTACTGCATGAACTGCAGCTGCTAGGGCTTCTGTGCACTTTTGCAAGGAATCCTTTGTGCACAGCATAGCCCAGGACCCCAGCACTCCATCCTGCATTGCTCAACTCACTGAGTTGACCACCGGCTTCGTGGGACCCTCCTTTGTAGTGTTGAGATGACCGCCATGCTCAGTTTTCTTGAATGCCTGTTCAAGTGCTTCTGCGGGTGCTGCCTGCTTCTGCGTGGGCTCTATGTGCTTGTAAGCACCCCTCTGTCTCCTCCTCCGAGGGGCAACCTCCTGGTCCTTCCTGGGCCCAGGCAGCACCCATTTTCTTTAACTGTGACCTTTGCAGCTAGCAAGGCTTGTTTGCAGTCTTTCTACGTAGAAACAACTCTGCATCCTCCAGCACGCTGTGGGACATCTTCTGTGCAAAGGAGAAGTTCCTGGCATCTTCCGTTGTTGCAGAATTTTCAGCTTCTTCCACCCGGAGGCAGCCCTTTTGCACCTTCATCCGGGGTTTAGTGGGCTCCTGCCCCCCTGGACACTTTTGTGACTCTTGGACTTGGTCCCCTTCCTTTACAGGTCCTCAGGTCCAGGAATCCATCTTCAGTGCTTTGCAAGTCAGTTGTTGTCTTTGCAGAATATCCTATCACAACTTTAGTGTGTTTCTGGGGAAGTAGGGTAACTATACTCCTACTTTTCAGGGTCTTGGGGTGGGGTATCTTGGACACCCTTAGTGTTTTCTAACACTCCCAGCGACCCTCTACACACTATACTAGGCCTGGGGTCCCTAAGTGGTTTGCATTCCACTTTCTTAGTATATGGTTTATATTGCCCACTAGGCCTATTGCATCCTATTGTATACTAGAGTGTTTGCACTCCTTTTCTAACTGTTTACTTACCTGATTTTGGTTTGTGTGTATATTTTGTGTATTTTACTTACCTCCTAAGGGAGTATATCCTCTGAGATATTTTTGGCACATTGTCAATAAAAGAAAGTACCTTTATTTTTAGTAACTCTGAGTATTGTGATTCTTATGATATAGTGCTATATGACATAAGTGGTATATTGGGAGCTTTGCATGTCTCCTAGTTCAGCTTATGCTGCTTTGCTATAGCTACATCTGTCAGCCTAAGCTGCTAGAACACTACTAATCTACTAATAAGGGATAACTGGACCTGGCACAAGGTGTAAATACCATCAGGTACCCACTATAAGCCAGGCCAGCCTCCTACAAATACTGAGTCACAAGAATGTAGTGACATATTTAGAAACAGAGAGCGCATGAGCACCGAAGTTCTGATTAGCAGGACTCCAGTGACAATTTAAAAAACAGTGAATCACAATGACAAGCAGTCCATAAACCATAAGCACTGGGGTCCTGACTAGCAGGATCCCAGGGACACAGTCAAAAACACACTGACATCAGGCAGAAATTGGGAATAACATGCCAAAAAGAGGGTACTTTCCCACACGAAGGCCTACCAATTGGTTCCTACCTTGAGCCAGCATCCCACTGGCAGCCATCTTGCCCTCAAGCCAACAGCCCACTGTAGCTCTTCTTGGATTAGGAAAGCCTATCAATTGCTTCCTACCTTGATCCAGATTCCCACTGTTTGCCATCTTGGATTGGGAAAACTTACCACTTGCTTCCTACCTCGAGCCAGCATCCCACTAGTGTCTGCCTTTTCAGGTGAGAGGCAGACATAGTGACTGTCCACATACCTTTTATCTACACTGAGGACCCAAGGCACACAATGAGTCTCCAGGCACCATGTCTACTGGCAGACAGTACAAGTACGACGCTGCTGCATTTCCAGTGGCACAGTTCGTCACGTTTCAAAAGCATAACATTGGCCGACTGGATCAAAAAATTTGAAGACTTCATAGAGGCTCTGGATGAACCAGATGAGGTCAAGGTGATTCAGTACCTCAAGAAACTGGCGAGAGATGGTGTCAAAGAGGCCCTCAAAAAGATTCCAAAGGAGGAGGCCAACCCATAGGAAAAGGTGAAAGACAAACTCGTTATGAAGTTTGATCCAGCCACTAATGTGGACTATGAATGTTACACATTCAACAAAGCCTGCCAGCAACCAGGAAAGTCAATGGATGAATTTATAAAATGCCTGAAATTCCTCCTCAAACGCTGCTGTTTCAACATATTTATCAATAAAGAAATCATGCACCTCAGGGTCATTGACGGCTATAAATCTGAAGCCTTCAGAAGACACATGCTCAGAGAAACACACTATCTTGATAAGATGTTTGCTATAGACCACACAGAAGAAAGCGCTGAATAACAAGCAGCTGCCAAGGAAGCGGGCATGACCAAAGAGACAGTGCTGGCTATGTGTAGCCACCACTGGACAATCAAGGACAAGTACATGCCACAACCCCTCGAAACTGCAAGTACGTGCTACTGGTGCTGCCTGGCACACCCTCACAACAGGAAATGCTTAGCCATCGGACAAGTGTGCAAGGGCTACGGTAAGGAAAATCACTTCAAATCCAACTGCTGGGTCGAGGTGAAGCACCCATCTCCCAACCGCAATAGACAAAGAGAGAAGACACTGACACCGCTTGTCAACAGACACAGACTTCACGTGCAAAATGTCATCACAGCACCCAGGTGTCAACGTCCCACTTTGCCTTCCTCACAGTCCAATGCATCTCAAGTTAGTGATAGTGAGGAAGATAAATACCTCTTGTAGACCTGCAAACTAATGTCACCCTCATGCTGAATTGGTTGTGACATGAATTTCATCATCAACAGTAGTGTTTTGGTCAACATGATCACATGGCATGACCTATCAGGCCACCAAGATTGTGCTTGGGTGGCTGATGCTCGATAGAAAATCTACGAGTGGGCTGAAGACAAACTAATACACTGCATAGGGACGTTCACAGCGACCGTCAACTACAACGGACTAAGTGCCCCACTATTTTCTACATCCTGGACTGCTGAGCACCAGTCCCCAGAGTTCTCTGTCTGCTTACTTCCACCAATCTGGGATTTATGTTTGTACTCTTAGAGACTGAAACTATCCATCAGGTGCAACTGCAAAAACTACCTGCAACTGTCCAGTTGTTCACCTGGAACTAAACGGACAATCCATATGATTGATTATTAACAATGGGGCATCCATCAATGTGATGCTGTGTGATTGTTTCACAGTCCTGAAGCTCCCATGGTTACAGATTAAGAGCTATATGTGGGTTGCTTCCAAGCTACTACACAGCCATGGCTCATTCAATGTGACCATAACATGACACAAACACCATTACAGCCCTAATTCATGTGCTGCAAAGCTTTGGGGTCTGCCTCTTTAGCTTCACCACAGCAGCTGAAATGGGTCTCATCTCTAAAAACTACCACCTTGAAACAGATGGAAGCATCACTCACCAATTCCCGGCCCTCTTCAACGGCCTCAGCAAACTGAAGGATGACAACATCCACATTGATGGTACATGAAAGTTGCATTCCACCTGTAAGAAAAGGTGGAGAAGAGATCAGAAACATCCTCAGCCTCAACATTATTAAACTATCCAAATGTACCACTTCCTGGTTGTCCCCCCGTTGTTGTGGTCCCCCAAAAGGCAGAAAAGGAAATGGTTTGCATTGATACGCCCGAGTCCAGCAAGGCAAAAGAATGGGAACGTCACCCAGGCCTGCCCATCGCAGAAATGATCATTGAGCTCAATAAAGTGAGACTTTCCTCCAAGCCCGACCTAAACAAGGACTATCATCAAATCAGAGTGGAAGAACAATTCCACTTCATTACGACTTTCATCACACACCTCAGACTCTTCTGTTACAAAAGAATGAACTTAGGCATCTCATCAGCTGCCAAATTCTTCCTGGAGATCGTTCACAGGGACATTCAACCAAAACCCAATGCTTTCAACTACAGTGACGACATCTTCATCTTTAAGCCTACATGCAAAGCACATGATGTTGCGTTGAATTATACTAGCCACCTCCTGTGTGAGGCTGGTCTCACTCTCAATGCTGACAAATGTGAGTTCCATAAAACCAGTCTGAAATTCTTCGGGCATCTGTTCACAGAAGAAGGGATGATGCCTGATTCTGCCAAAGTCGCTGCCCTCACAGCTGTAAGCCCACCTAGAGACATCATCATACTCCGTTCCTTTTTGAGTATAGCAAGCTATTGTGCTGGGTCTATTCAAGATTATGCCATCATTCAACACCATCTGACATGATTATGCCCCACTTTGACACCTCTCAAGACAGAAGGTAGTTTTCCTAAGAGGATCACACATCGTCATTCCTGAGAACCTCCACAAACAAACCATCAACCTGGCACATGAAGGGCACTGAGGGATAGTTGGCACAAAAAGGGCCCTCCGAGACAGACTATGGTTCCCCAGGCCAGATACCATGGTAGAGGCGTAACTGTGAAAATGTCACTTGTGCATCTGCTTATCACCAGTCATGAGAGCACTACCCCGGCTGATGTAGGAAATACTGGACAGAGTGTGGGAGTGGACAGCAGTTGGCTTCTTTGATCCAGGTGAGTCTGATAAGTATCTTTGGGGGTAGTAGATGAATGCTCACGATTCCCGCTAGTTAAAATGGCCTCAACGACCTGAACTGTCAAGGTAATTCAGACCCTGGATGAGAACTTTGTGACGTGGGGATTTCCCAAAGTCCTGAATTGAGACAATTGGCCCCTATGCACAAGTAGGGACTTTAAGGAGCTCCTAAACCTTTTAGGCATCATACATCATCAGATAAACCCACTGTAGCCCCAAGCTAGAGTAGCAGAATGGTTTACAGACACCCTCAAGCAAACTGTACAGAGAGCCACAGAAGAAGGAATTGCACTTGAACAGAGTGCCTCTGTCAGGTTCTCACCCCTCGCTTAATGACAGGGGAGAGCTCCACCATGCTCATGTTTGGCCGAACTGTCTTCACTAAATTGCCACAATGGTCACACGGGCACCCAGTGAACCCAGACAAAGTCATAGCCACAGACCAGGAGAAGAAGAAGAACATGAAACTACAAGCGGACACCAAGCAGTAAGGGCAGGTAACTCTCCCTGAAGCCAGGGAATGGGTAGCAGTCAAGCAGAGACAACAAGGAAAAACAGACACTCATTTGACACCAAATCACTCCAAGTGACAGCAAAAAAAAGGGAGCATGGTCACAGCGACTCACCCCAGGAAGTCTATCACCCAGAAAGCGCTACACTTCAAGACCACAACCCTCATGCAGATTAATGACACCTGCCCTGGAAAGTCAATGAACCCCGAGATACCAACAGATGCCTTTTTTGACTTGACATCTATAGAACCAACTCTGCCAGTGGTGACAACTCAGTCAGGCCACTTGATTACCAGACCTCAACGGCTTATTAAAGAAATCTAGACTCCTGAAAAAGAAATGGAGTCCATGCTTAAATTGGGGGAGGTTTAGGGTCAGGCTTAGGACCCTGAGGCTGCCTAGAGTCTGAAACACTGACACCACGGGCAACCAAAGGCAGAAGCTGGGGGGAGAAGACAGAGGAGATTGTTAAGCTGAAGGCAGCAGGTGTGCAAGTAGCCTGTTGACCTGGGATATAATAAAGATCATACAGTAACCTATGCTGTGTTGTGTCTTTCTTCCATGCACCAGACACAACAGTTTTGTCATCTTTTCTAAATCTGAACTGGAGCTCACATAAGAGAAGCTACTACTATTAAATTCTGCTATTGGGTTTCCTGTGTTGAGCAATTTGTATGTTTGCACACATGGTTACGCCGTTGATTGAAAGGGGTTTCTTAAGTGTTAATCTCTCTGTAAAATCATGAAGCAAAATCCCCCAGTGGTCCTATGGACCTTTGAGTGCTGACTCAAAGTCCAAGAAAGGAGCTTACGTCAGAAATACATTGCAAGTACAGCGTAACCAATATGGCTCCACAAAAAGGAGGGAAAGGATGGTGTCCAAACCTTAAGAGTTTTATTAACAAGTTTAGTTCTGATTACATATCAAATCAATCAGCAACATTGATAGAAAAATATGGGAAGAGCATACATATTTAGATGTTCATGCAGTCTAAATGTGTATGTAATTAAAAGAATATGTAACTCAGATTAATATACAACAAGCAAAAGGTAGCCCATGAAGATTCCATAAAGGAACTTTCCTATTCTAAATAAAATATTGATGAAACAGATTTAAGGATCAATGGAAATAATCTGAGTTTTCGAGCATGAAGGTCAACACTCTGGGCAAGTGAAAGATGGCGTATCCCATCATCTCAGTCTCTGTGAGGCCAAGCATTAGTTAGGAGATTAGTGAACTACTTGTCTAATATATTAAACCGTTTGTAAGCTAACAAGGACATAGATAAGACACCTGTGAGGATGGGAATAACAAGACACATGCAACACTTTTTAAAACGTGATATGTGCATTGAGGTCTGGTTACAGGTTAGGCCAACATTAGATTTAGACAAGTTCTAAATGAATACAGTTATCATAAGTAGTTATATCCATTGCAATTTTAAAAAAGCATACATTTTCTTCCATGGTGAATACATATATTATTCTTCAGATAGATTTCCAAATGGCTCTCAATAAAAGAAGTATACAACCACTAACTAATGTTTATTCATTAAATGTACACAGATTAGTACATTAAAAACATGTGTAGTATCTACATTGTAAATGACCGGGGTGGGCACTAAACTATGTTACTCCATCCTTCTTGTGCTCATAAGCAGATATTTTGCATTCTTCCAGATTTTAATAGCCATTTACCCTCTCGTGCCTTTTAGTACATACACCTGAAACCAACAAATGCAAAAAGGAAAATTAGATGAGAAGTGAAGAAACTAAAAAAAGTGAAATTAGGGTACACCAATTGGAAAAATGATGAGCTGGCCATGATGCCCAATGTCTCAGAATTATAATACTGACATGTTTAGTGGTCATTTTCTACAGTTCTTTCTAGAAGAGGTTCCTGTCTATGACCAACAAAATTACAACTAAATTATGTTAAGGGAGAACCCAGTATTGAGCTATGTGATGGGCGTGGCCAAGATGGTGGCGGAGACAGTCACACATTAACCGGGCTCTGCACTGCCCAGGGAACTCCACAAATATCTGGCATATTCTTTTAGCATGGATAATCCCCTAGGGCCCCTGATGTCTCTGGGCCATGATCGAAGACCATACATGACTTTATTCCCCAGGCGGAGCTGCTTGGCCAGTCACTGCATAAGGAGCAGCGGCCTGGTGTTCGTGGACGCCCGGGTGGCTCGGGCAGGAATGGATTCTGCTCTGACTACTGATGGAGCCACTGGTGCTGATACCACTGCACCCATTCAGGGCCCTCAGGATTGGGGAAAGAGGTAAGTGCGGGCCCCAAAGTACTGAAGGCCATTGGGTAGAGGCCAGCACTCAGCAACAAGATGTGCTGCTGCACACTGTGATGGCAAGGAAGTCAGAACTAGCACAATAGAGAGATGAAAGTATAAACAATGCGGCCCTGGGCCACAATGTAGGAGACCCAGATAGTGCACACCGAGACCTGAGTCTCAACTAAATATTAACAGCAGGCCTAGTGGATACAACTTGTTGGTGGTGCTGCAAGAGTGCCAGTACTTTGTGTATATACACAACCAATGCAGGCCCAAGTTGTTCACCAGAGACATTACTGGGGTGTATAGCAATGGGATGGTGGTCCACTTACCCACCCACTAAGGCACTCTTTGGACTCGATCCTGGCACTGTGGGGATGTAACTCCTCGGAATCACAAGTTCGATGCCGTCAATCCTACTCATAAGTCAGTCCCAGGCCAGTAATAATCCCAATGTTGGGGCAGACTGTGCGGGGACAGATTGAGGAGACATGGGGCCAATCTGAATACCTCTCAGTCAATGGACATTGCTGACTCCCTGCACTCACACTGTGACAACATACAGATCATTGACCTGCCCAGCAGGGCCCAGCATGGAGGTCTTCCTAGAGAAGTGGCTCCTGAACAGAGTCCTGGCAGTTAATGCTTCACACTTTATGTCTATGGGTGGAGCACACAGGGTCTAGGGATGCCTGCTCCCCCACCCCAGCTACTCTGCCATGGCTGGTGATGGCTTGCATCTTCAATTACTGGGACCATAACCCCATCCTTCAACTCACACAAACAAGTGGTCACTGACAACTCAATGACACATTGATCACAATGTTTCCAGACTACACATTAGAGGTACAGCATCTGTGAAGCCCCTATGATGGGGTTAAAAAACAACTAATGCAGATGGGACTGAAATATGGTATTTAATAGCCCTCCAAAATGAGGGTTGTTGCAGATGACGAAATGCTCTTTCTCAGTCTCGCTGGGCGGCTGGCAATTTTTGCAAACCAACATTGTTGAGGTCCTACAGGAGGGACATGACACCACTGATGGTGGAGAAGGCAAACAGGACCAAGACAGCCCCAGAGGTAGGCCTTCAAAAAAACAGGCAGCAGCTAACAGGCAAGGATTGTGGCACAGGCTGTGGCCCTGAACCAACTCTCACTCAAGACTAAAGATGCAGAGCAGGCAGCACAGCTCAGACTGATGAGGACAGTACTGCCAAGTCAGACACTGAAAGGGGCAGCTGACCGGCCCTGACCCCCAGATCGGCAGACACAATAATAGGACACGCTGGCAGAATTCCTTTGAAAGTGAGAGGATCCCTTTCATTTAGGACAGGTCTTGTTTTTGTACACACAGACTGGGGGGGTGCTTCCTACCACAGTTAAGTGGGCACCAAGGATCTTGAGAAGATTCATATTGGTTCCATGGACAATGCCCCTCTTCCTCCGAAGGGAAAGCATAGGAGACTTTGTTGATGATGCGCTGCATCCAGACTAAAGTAGATTTGTACCTGGTAGAAACATTCCTAAACCTTTGGCATATGTTCAGCCTCATAAGCAATGGCTGGGATTCCAACATGTCATATGGTCCTTTCACTGGACATAGAAAAGACTTTCAACACTCTATAGTGGCCGTACCTGATGACGCTACTCAAGGAACTCAGTATGGGTCCTGCCTTCTGCCAGTGGCTCACATGCGTGCAAACAGGTTAGGTGATATCAGCACAATTCCCTGTAGGTAGAGGTACTAGATAGGGTTGCCCCTTGTCTCCCCTTATTTTGGATTTAGCCATGGTATCTTTGGCCAGCTTCCTGAGTGACAGGGCAATGGTCTGGGAAATACCAATGGGAGACCAATGGCAGATAATATCGCTATATGCAGGTGATGCCCTAATTTAACTCAAGAAAGAGATGTCAACACTCCTGGATGTGATGGAAATTTTTGATGGGTTTGAGAACATGTACTGGTTATGAATTAACTGTACAACATCCTGTTTCTTCACATTTTGAATGCTTGGAGACGAGGTGCACACTGGACTCCAACACAAGGGAATAGTGCAAGATTTCAGATGTTTAAATATTTAGGCCCTCATTCTAAGTCTGGCGGGCGGCGGAGGCCGCCCGCCAGACTTCCTCCCTCCAGAATACCGCCAAAAGGCTGCCCGCCAGCCCAGTGTAAAACTCCCTTCCCACGAGGACGCCGGCTCAGAATTGAGCCGGCGGAGTGGGAAGGTGCGACGGGTGCAGTTGCACCCGTCGCGAATTTCACTGTCTGCAATGCAGACAGTGAAATTCTTTGTGGGGCCCTCTTACGGGGGCCCCACGACAACCCATACCGCCATCCTGTTCCTGGCGGGAGAACCGCCAGGAACAGAATGGCGGCATGGGTTGTCAGAATCCCCATGGCGGCGCAGCGAGCTGCGCCGCCATGGAGGATTCTAATGGGCAGCGGAAAACCGGCGGGAGACCGCCGGTTTTCCACTTCTGACTGCGGCAAAACCGCCGCGGTCAGAATGCCCTGCGGGGCACCGCCAGCCTGTTGGCGGTGCTCCCGCTGACCCTGGTCAGAATCAGGCCCTTAGTGTTAAATGCCAACATTGATCTGATCAATGGTAATCTGATAAACTGTTATCTTCCTTGTGCCAATCAGTAAAACGTTAGGCTGTCTCTACTGTTTTTTTCAATGGGCAAGATAACTATACCTACAATGCTAAACATTCTTCCATTATTGTACTAGTTCTCAGCACTACCAGTCAATCTCCCCAAGAAGGTATTCACTGACTTCGTTGGGCATCTCTCAGATCTCATTTGGTCATTGGACAGGAAGCAGGTCGACCTCCACAAAATACAATGTCCACTGGCAGATGGGGGCCCTAATTATGAATGGCTCTATGCTGCAGTTCAACTGCAATGGATCACTTAATGTTTGGCACCTGACTCAGACCACGAATGGACAGATGTGTTTGGTGATATGCGAATCCAAGAGATATTAGGCCTTATTACGACCTTAACGGATAGGTTTCCTCCATCACAAATATAATGGATATCCCGTCCGCCATGTTACGATCTCCATTGGATATAATGGGGTCGTAATACGGTGGACGGGATATCCGCCACATTTGTGATGGAGGAAACCCCTCCGTCAAGTTTGTAATAAGGCCCATTGTATTGGTTATTGACACCAGGAACACAAAATACACATACATATGAGCTAAGGGAGATGGCATGACACTGTTGGATTAGCTCCGTGACTCCTAAATGGTGTGGATGCCCATATGCGCTGGACCTCCCGTTGTGGCCCACCCTTACCTTCCTCTACCCACTCATGACATGACAGCATGCACAGAGATCAGTATCACAAAACTGGGTGACCTCTAACATACACATGACTCTCCAGACCTACTAGGAACTACAGGACAAATTTACTCTCTGACCGGGTCAATTTATTATCTATAATGCAATAGCTGACATAATACTGCAGTGAATGTGAAAGCAAGAAGATCTGAACCCCCCACAATGCATACCTGCCAGATGCTGCTCACTCATAGCAGGCCCAGGAGAATGGTAACAGTGTTATATAATTCCCTACTGACCCTATATGTCACCCCACGAACACCACTTAAGACTGACTGGGAGCAAAGCATTTGGCAGACGAATAGTGGACCAAAGTCCTGGAGTTTGTCCACAGGGTGTCCCGGAATGCCCAATGAAAATACACTTAGTTCAATTATCTACACCAGACCTATGTCATCCCTGCACCTATTGCCCATATGTGTGATGGAGTGGACTCCAAATGCTGCAGTTGTCAAACCTGCAGGCAGGATTTTTTCATATGGTATGGCAGTGCCTGGTTATTTTGTGGTATAGGAAAAGAGTACTGGAGATCACCAGTTAACTGGTTGGGTAGGCATCGTCACTGGACCCCCTACTATGCCTGCTCGTCTAATTCCCCGATTGATGGAAATCAAAGGTCATTAATGGTTTATAGATCTGGCCCTTGTGTTAGCAAAAAGGCACATGGCAGTGGCCTGGAGGTCCCACAAGATGCCAGTACTGAAACATTGGTTGTGAGGCCTACTGAGATGAGCAAGAGTGTAAGCAGCTGTACTTACTACTCTGAGGATGACCGATGGGGATGTGCAGACAGCCATACTACAGACCAGCAATGGCTCCTTAGCTATGGTGGAGAAGCATCACTCCCCCTCCCCCACCAGCAGCAGCAGCAGCAAACTTGAAAAATAAAACAATAAACTATGTTTATTATCATTTTATTTTTCTGGGGCTGGGCTATGGGGATGACAGGCACCATGGGACATGGTAGGTGCGCTACCCCAGTGTGCATGTCTGTTTGGCTGTCTGTCTCATTACAGCCAAACACACATGCGCACTGAGCTGTCTCCAACCTGGCACTGGTTGGCAGGTTGGAGAGATCAGGCACAGGCTCCCAGTCTGCCTGGGAGCACAAATCAAGAGCACTCAGGCCAATCCTAATGCTGCTTTCATGCTGTCAGCATCATGAGAGCAGCATTAGGATTGGCCGCAGGGCAGGTTGGGAGCCTGTGCCTTCAGTGAGGGACCCAGAAGAGCAACAAACTGGCAGAGGTGAGGCTGGCAAGTGTTTTTTGTTTTCTTGTGTGTGTCTTTTTTGTTTTGTGCCTCCGCCCCGCCCACCACTTTGCCTCGACTCCAGCTGTCACTCATACAGACATGATACTTTAAACGCTTGAAGCCAAATCGAATGTGCCGCTTATGTGAGCGGACCTGAGGTACCCCATTTCCTGAACACTGTTGTTCCAAATGTAAGTCGCATTCTGAGCTGACCTACCCACAGCCTGGGTGTAAGAGAAAATTACAATGCACCACCATATGCTAGCGCCCGCCCATGTTCAAGCATTTGGAGAAGGAGAGGGAGAAGGGCTGGGAGAGAGCAGGTATGGGCCAGCCAATAGCTACTGATATTAGTGAAGAAGGGGGATGAGGGAAGGGGACCCAATGACATACAAACTGGTTTGAGTTAATCATTGTGTGGTTGGTTATTCACATGGAGAGAAAACACTGGTGGCCAGATGGAGAACTCTCCTTAGTGGTGATCAAGCATACTGGTGGCTTCATTAGCATAAATCAGCTTAGACTGCGGCACAGCTATAACTGCATGATATGATAATGTGATGATCCTCTGTGATCATTTGTAGCTAGAAGACAGATGCTAGTGAGAATCTCCAACCCTGCTGACTGAGTTATGTATCTGTACCAAAGTGTATGCTCTCACTTATGTGTATGTTTCCCATTGTTTGTTCTTTTTTTAAACTGAATAAATAACTATTTTAAAAAAGCATAAAACTACGTGCAGGGAGGAAATATAAACCATTAAAATTAGGTTAAGAACGGTAGTTACTATAACCAGTATAAAAAGTATGTGGGGGTAAAATTAGGTTAAGAATTGTAGTTACTGTAACCAGTATAAAAAGTATGTGGGGGAGATAACCTTTCAGTTTTCCCAATCTCTAAACTTTCAAAGTTGCTATGTGCTATTAGGGTAAAAATGCATGTATGGTCATATCCAAGTCATCTAAGTGTTTCTCCCAGATGCATGTTAAGGATTTATCTTCCTGCTGTAAGCCTGGAGTCTCCTGTGAGACCCTTTGATTTGATCCCTGCCCTGTTATTCTACATATGGTGCTGGATCTCTGTAGTACCTTTGTCAGTTTTAGGCCTTTGTTTATGTTCCCCTTCTGGGGTTCTGTTTGAACTAAAACCTGAGCTCAGCACTCAATTTTCCTGTTGGCCTCCTGAGACATAGTGACATTTAAAGGTGTCCATGAGGTCTATAAGGGCATTTGTCCCAGCTCAAGCTCTTTCACTAGTTCCTCTCCCTACTGTAAACTTCTCCGACACATATTCCTATCTTACAAGTAAAGGATAGGACTTGAGGAGGAGAATTGAAACAAGGGGAGTACTATTGAAAAAGCCATCCTGATATTTCCAGTGCCCTTGTGACAGGGCATCCTATGGAGGACCGATCTAACCACTGAGGTGTCCTTGGATTCTATGAATGAGGAAAGTAACACTAGATGTGCAGCTTAGTGCATAGGTTATGAGTCTCCTGACCACTGTGTATATGGGGGCTTGTAAACAAGATAACAAAGGAACCCAGTTAGCTGGGCACATTGGCAAATAATCCAAATGCACCTGGACAAGTCCTACAGTTACAGGTCTCAAAATAATATTACAAAGGCCATGGGCCACAGCAACAGAGTGATAGAGAATGAGGGATGCCTGGCTGTGGACGAATCCTGAGAAAACTAATCTTGCTGGTCCTTTTGCAAGCCAAAAGAGCACACAGCGGAGCTGGATGAGAAAACTGGGCTTGGCTAGTCCCCTAACTCTTCCTGTCCGACTCAGAGTACAACTCCAAAGGAAAATAGTGGGAAGACAAAGGGCAATATTTATGACCCGGTTTGTGTCATACATCCACCACATAAAGTGGTCATGCACAACACAAACCTCAATTGAGATTTATGAAGCCACGCAAGGCCACTTTGCATGGCCCTGAGTGTCTCCAAAAATTTGGAGTAAAGCAACGTAGCTCAAATCACTGCATTGCCTTAGCCTGCACCAAGGAGGTGTTCCATGGGTGTTACTTGGGTGTTTCCCTGCAACTCTGTGATGTTTGATGCATTCCCAGATTTACCAGAACTGGTAAACCTGGGAATGTGCCAAAAATATATGCTTCCACCCGAAAGGTGTAGCGAGGAGAAATATTTTCATTTCTCCTCATTTATTCCTCTTTCTGTGTGTGCTGCATTCTGCCAAACCATTCTACAACACACATAGAAAGAGGAAAAAGCTTCACGGAATTGTTTTTGTGCAGGAGGGTGCCCCTTTCTGCACAAAAACAATTCTGCATGCAACTGAGGCACCCTTGCACCATGGGACAAGGGTGCCTGTGTTGGCGCTATGCAGCCAAAACAGCACCAGGGCTGGGGAAAAGGCAGGGATGCACCGTATTCTTTTAAGAGAGGTTGTAGTAACCAAATTGCACATCAAATCTATGCTTCTTAACTGTAGACAGCTAAAAGACAAGCAGCTGACATTGTTGAACTCATACTTGAGCAAGAACTTGACTTCCTGATCTTAACTGAAACATGGCTCAACAACACTTCCTCACCTATTCGGGACAATTTAGTCCCTCCCAACTATGACATCATCATATAAGATAGACCTGAAAAAGTTAGGAGTGGCATAGCATGCATCTATGGCTCCATGCTCCACCTGACACATGTAGAAATTGCCACAATGAATACCTCAGCATCAAAATTTGGAACAATGACAAGATGGTGTGTAAACTCCACATGATTTTCCACCCCACCCAGGAAAAAACCTACCTTTCATTGAACAAATAATGGAGACCATATTCTCTAATTCTGATCAACACTCTAACCAAGTTTTCCTGGGGGATTTCAACTTACATTGGAACAAAGTACAAATGATCCCATATTGAACACCTTCAAAGTATTCCTTTCTGACCTAAACATAACCCAGTCTTTCACCAGTCCTCCCCACCTTCAACCTAATCATCTCTAAGGATAATGTTATACAACTGGAATCCATATCACGCTGTGACTGGTCAGTTCATTACCTAATCTCTTTTCTGATCTTGGAAAAAGTGTTGATTAGACAAGATCAACCTCGTAAATCCAAACAATGATCTAGAGATCTGAGAAATGTCAATATAACTGATCTAACTTCCATTAGCAACATTCTCCTTCTTCCTCCCTCCAACATGACAAATTTGAATGACCTTACCGAACATTACACCAATTCTATCACAAAACATATTTGATTCAATTGCTCCAAAGCAACTTATAAGAATTCCCAGCAAACATTCCAAGCCCTCATTCAAAAGCTTCCTTAATGAGGAAAGGCATTAATTAAGGCTTGTTGAGAGATCATAGAGAAAATCTCCTTCCATAACATACCTTAAGCAGTTGAGGACGACAAGAAGCTCATATAACAAACTCATCCGTAGCGCCAAAGCCAAACACTTTAGGTCGCGACTAAACAGTGCCAAAAACAGACCCAAAAAACAATAACTTAAACAACAAGCTATCTACTCAACTAACCACCACTCTACAAACAATGAGTCACTCGGAGTGGTGATGCGTTCTCCACACATTTCATTGAAAAGACAAGGTAGATTGAATCAGAACTGCAACTGGCCTCCCTATGTCCTTGTAGTCAGGCCCTGCCCAGTCTCTCCCCATGCTTGGGTTTCCCTCATACTGGCTTTATTGATTATATGACAAAAACATTGCTACATGGAATACCTTTAAACTACCAGATGATGCTAGCTACTCAAAAAAAATAACATCAATAAAACCCTCAAACCACTTCAATGATCCTATGCCCACCAAATTCTTCAAGGAGCGTATATCTTCCATTCTCCCACTTTAGTCTAAGATTGTCCATGCACCCCTCTCACAGAGGGTGTTTCCTGACTCCTTCAAGATACGACAGGTCACTCGTATCCCAAAGAAGCTGAATGCAGACTTGCCAAACCTCAATAATTTCCATCTAATTACTAACATCAGAACTCTCCGAAACTACTAGAGAAATGCGTACGCATACAACTGTGCAAACACATTAAGCAGTTTCAGCTCCTTGACCAATACTAGTCAGTCTTCAGATCGGGTCACAGCACGGAAATGGCTCTAACACACATTGTGGATGATGCCCTGAGACTACGTGATGAGAACAAACCTTACCTGTTTATACTTTTTGATCTCTCCTCAGCGTTTTATACGATCAAATATGACAGCATGATTATTATTTTAGCTAAAAGAATGGGGTCATCTCATCCCATTTCAAGCTGGTTTGCCTCGTTCTTTCATAACAGAAAGCAAAGTGCTTTCGGAACAAAAAAAAGGAAAGTGGGGCAGAAAAAGAGCCTATGTATGTGCATAGTCCTCTGCATTTAGATCAGCTAAGCAGTTGCAAAGAAGCAGCCTCAGGAATGAGCGAGATCTCATTCCACCAGGGCTAAGGCTACTACCACTGCATTGGCGAAAGGAGTACCTGTCTTAGACATCAGCCATACTGTGACATGGTTGTCAGCGCATATATTCAAGAAGCACTACTGCCTTGACAGCAAGATCTAGTGGAAAGACATTTCGCCCATTCATTTCTGCAAGACTTTTTGTTCTGAGTCCACTTAACTACCTGCTTTAGCATCTATTCTAAGGTGAGGAATCTGCCCATTAGGATATCCTTTAGAAGAACCAAATTCATACCTTTGTTAACACTGTTTCTAGTGGATTCTCTGCCTAACCACAGATTCCTCTCTGCCCTAGTTTAGAATTCAGAACTCCGGTATCAACAGTTGTTGACTCCCCGTGCCTGAGGGCGTGGAATGGGATAGATAGGAAAGTGACATCAGTGTGCAGGAATGACACATATATGTGGCTCTGCAGCATCACTTCCGGGACATAGTGGAATGAGTGCAGAGCTCCACTGCGTCACCAGGCAGTGTGCCGAAGTACTGCTGTGGAGAAAGTTTTGCGTATCCAGTCAGGCTCCTGGAGAGTATTCTAAGGTGAGGAACCTATGGTTAGATAGAGTATCCACCGTACAGCATGTCACAGAAGGTAAGAAACTTATTTATCAGCTGTGACATTGTCAAAAGTCTTTTCAATTAACTTCTTGTCCATACCTTTGGCTAAGGGAGCCTTTTGTGGACTAGTCTATCTAGTAATGATTCTTATTACTTAACTCAAGTAAAATGTTCAACCTTTTGAAACAATATGAAGTTACTTGTATCGAAGATACCCGCCTGATGCTCCAGATTTTAGTAAAGTAATTTAGCAAGTACCACTTTAAGCCCTGACTAAACTCAAACTGCCAAAACCAATTACTGCTCCATTAAGTGAAAATAGGGCAAAGCAAAAAAAAAAAAAATCAGAGTGGTTTTATTCTTGCATTTGCCTCACAAAAATGTAAGTAAATTGGTTTATTTGGACTTATCCAAAATTCTGTTACCATTACTCTTCATCAATAAGGGACACTGACACTATTAGAGATATTGGGATGTAAAATCGACTTCAGCAAAAAAAACAAAAAAAGAAAAAGAGCTGTGCCATGCTGATTT
Organism: Pleurodeles waltl; assembly: GCF_031143425.1. Taxonomy (NCBI): domain Eukaryota; kingdom Metazoa; phylum Chordata; class Amphibia; order Caudata; family Salamandridae; genus Pleurodeles; species Pleurodeles waltl. Next base: position 680,535,995 of record NC_090449.1, on the reverse strand, counting down.
AACCTCAGATTAAAGTTTTACATGGCGAACTGAAGAAAGATGTGGTCTCTTTTAAGCAAAAGTGTAAAAACCAGTGTTTTCCCCGTTTCCAGTCTGCAAAACTCAATCCACAACTGTTTTCGATATGTTTTGTAAGGTAATACTTTGAGCTCATTTGAGCCTTAAACATCAGAAGTCTGAGTGCACTTGTGCTCAGCTAAAGGGCCATCTTCAATCTGGAAAATTCAATCTACAACTGTTTTCGATACATATGTTTTGCCATGTGTTAGAAATGGGGTCTTTGGTTGGCAGTCAGGTTGCCCACTGTCCAAGCTAGGACCCTCAGTCTAGTCAGGGCAAAGGAGAAGCATACCCGCTTAACCCCCGCGGAGTCACACGGACCCCCAGGATACAGTACCTTGTGAAAATGAGGAAACACATCGGTGCACAGAGTCAGGGATCGCGGCGTCGCTGGATCTGAGGTGGCGTTGATTCCAGTGCTGTAGGGCGGAGGAGCAGAGGCACCACAAAGAGGGGTCGGGTCCTTGCTGCGGAGCAGTGGAGGTGAGGTGGTGTCGGTGTAAAACGTTGGATCTGCTCACTTCCGGTGGAGTCAATATCCGGTGGTCATGATATGATACGGCAACTTCTATGGAGTCGCAGACTTCGGAGGGGTTGCAGCGGCATCAGGCCTACATGGTCATTGCACTCCAGCTGGGACCAAGGCTTTGGTTGCAGGAGGCGTCATGGGATTCGGCAGCGGTATCGGTCTGGAGTCGTCCAAAGTCCGTTCACCTGGTTTTCTTTGGTTTTCCACCAGCTTCTCCATTCAAGGGCCCAGGGACGGGATTAGGCACCATCGGCAGGGCAGGGGTCTACGTATACCCCTTTCTGCCTTTTGAGTAGGCAAACTTCAAAGGAAAGTCTCTGTTGTTCATAAGATCCTGCCTTGCCCAGGCCAGGCCCCAGACATACACCAGGGGGTTGGAGACTGCATTGTGTGAGGGCAGGCACAGCCCATTCAGGTGTAAGTGACCACTCCTCCCTCCCTCTAGTCCAGATGGCTCATCAGGATATGCAGGCTACCCCCAGCTCCCTTTGTGTCACTGTCTAGAGGAGATTCACAAACAGCCCATCTGTCGGTCTGACCTAGACAGGGAATCAAACAAGGCAGAATCACAGAATGGTTAAAGCAAGAAAATGCCTACTTTCTAAAAGTGGCAGTTTCAAACTAACAATCTAAAAGCCAACTTCACTAAAGATGTATTTTTAAATTGTTAGTTCAGAGTCCAAACTCCATATTTCTATCTGCACTTTAAGAATATTTAAAGGCACCCCCATGTTAACCTATGTGAGAGATAGGCCTTGCGACAGTGAAAACCGAATTTGGCAGTATCTCACTAGGTGCAGCGCCAATTTTTAGAAATCTGGCCCTAAGTTTCTTACAACATCAACAATTTTAATATGTGATATAACAGAGTCTAATTGTTTAACTTCTTAATTTCCCCAGGACAGGTTTTTGAATAGATTATAAATATTTGGTTAATTTTATTTGAAAAGGAAACTGCTCAGAAGTATACAGGTATTTATAAAATTCCATAAAGTTAAATCACGTATCTTGGTCATTGAAACCACCTCAATACTGGAATTTTTAATAGAATCAATTTTACTGTGCTCTTGCTGAGCTTTTAAATCATTTGCTGATAATTTCCCAGATTTGTTTTGACCTCCATAATACCTGGCTTGTCGACAGAGCAAAAAAGAAGAAGAATCGGGTTTGGAGGATATCTAATTAAATTGTAGTTTTTCTTTAATAAATTATTGTGGTAGGACTTGAGATTTGGAGTGGCAGTATTTATATTCTAATGTTTCAATATTTTTCAATCTAGCAGGCAATGTGAAGTAGTTTTATTTTTTCTTTTGTTTCACATAAGCAATATTAAACCTCTGCTTGATTGATGCTTTTGCGAAAGAAGTATCATTGGGAGTATTATGTATGAAAAATTATTTAGTATATCTTCCAAATATAATATTGAAAGCAGTATCTACAAGACATTAGTTATTAAATTGCCAATGTTTTGGATGTGGTTAATATGAAATTAAATCAAAATCTGATTACAGGCATGTGATCAGAGATAAGTATAGAATCTATTTCTACATATAAGATGTTCTGGGCCAAATAGTTAGTGGGAAATATATATTCAATTTTGGATTGTGTATGATGTGTATATTCCCTTAGAAATAGATCACAGAAATGCTATATATCAGTCAAGGATTTCTAGAATATAGCAGAACAAAAACTCATGTGCATTCTATTAATTGCAGATTTGACCTTGCAACTCCTATCTAAGACAGGATCTTGCACTCGGTTACAATCACCAACCAAAATGAAGTATTCACCATCAAGTCGTAAAAGCTGATTAGAGACATTTGGATTTTTGGGCGGCAAGATCGTTCACAGTGTGGGGGACTTAGTCTGACCCATGGCGAAGGACCCTTGTCACCTCAAATCCGGGTTGAGCTCCGGCTAACTAGCAGTGTCTTATCTCTCCCAAAGGGAAGAGACAATTGGACAGCCGAGCACATGACATCATAGTGCTTCCCAGGGAAGTCGTGTTCACTCAGGTCCCAACCAGTTCTCTCATACACAGTGTGGTCTCATATATAAATGACAAAGGCAGTTTGAGTTTTAAAGATTGGTTTAATAAAACGACTGCATTTTAGATAACAAGGCGTGAGCCGCAATAACCAGACTCATACAACACAGTAGGATTGAAATAGTAACGAGGAGAGTGAAACATAAGAATAATGCTATCATAGTGCAACTAGATTACGTTCTCTAAGTTATATTTTGAGCACAGCATGTTAAGCTTTAAGCCTGCCTTTCAGGTTGCCCCAGGAGGACATCGACCCTCATACCTGAGCAAAGGCCTGTGATCGGGATCAGCATCTGCAACAGGGCAGTCAGCATCTAGTTATGGGTTCCTGGTCGGAATCTCCCTCTTACGTGTACCAGGACTAGCAAGTGTTTTTATAACTAACACGCTGGTGTTCTAAGAATGTGTACTTTGTACGAACCCCAAAGACTAAACTTCTACCACGTCTATCGGCAATGTACCAGACTGTATCCTTGACTGAAGCACAGAGCGAGCAAGAATGTATTGTTTGAGAACTTCAGTGCTGAAGTAAGCTAAACAGTGTGATAGAAGAAAATAAAACAAGACCGTGAAACTGGTTATTGTAAAATAACAGTGTGAGGCTAAATAAAATGCATCTAGGGCAAAGTGCACAGAGGCCTAATACTTTAAGCAAACACGCAGAAAGCTACATTAAAACTGGCTACACTACACCCTCCCCTTGTCGGTAGAAAGTGGTTTAAGCCGAAGCTAAAAATGCCCTAAGCTAAAAGATAATTAAAACCCTATAGAATTTCAAGAAGTCAAGAGGACACCAAAGCACTTTAACCCTCAATTTAAAAATAAGCATGCGGCTAAGAGCCAAATTCATGTAACAGTGTTAATTGAGACCAGATCCAATTTAAACAGTGGTCATGGAAAGCAGGAGGTTCTCCACTTCGGCAGATGACAAAACCGGAAAATCCACGCCAAAGACTATCAAGGAGCAGGTGTGTTCCAAAGCCCCAGTGTCCACCAAGGCGGCATCCCATACAGAGCCTGTGAACGAGTTCATATCACCTCCCTCCAGGAAGGGTATCTCGTAATCAGCCTCACGAAGCAAACGCAGCCGCAGTGCGCATGTCTGGTAATAAGCCCTTATCGGGAACATCAACAGCTCAGCATCAACCACTGGGAGGCGTTGCTGTGAGAGACAGACGTCCAATGCATATTCCAAATCGCACCAACGGCACCGAAACACGGGCTGCACACAATCCAAAACCGGTTTGAATGACAGAGACCAGTCACACCTCAAATGTTCCAGGAGTGTTGTTCCAAAGTGCTGCATCATGCGTTCACGACACAGCTGCGCTGATGGGAGCGCCCACATTCGTCCTTGTTGCGGCGGGACAGCCATTGTGGAAAAACAACAGCAACAGCAAAATGCCGGCTAATAAAGCCAAAGTTATCGGAAATCCCCCAAAAATGCTTCCAAAAATTGAGTGAATAGCCGAAGGTATTAAATCGAATGTGGAAGAGAAGGTGTGAACGAAACCAACACCAACGGCTTTGAAAAAATGTGCTAATCCAGCTGTGCTGGACGCATTAAATATATGTCCCACGAGTTCACCAAAGTGGCTGAGAAAGTTGGTATTTAACAGGGACTGTATTTCTGCTGATGACCTTGCCACCTGAAGTGTGTAGGTCTTGCGTGCAGATGTAAGGGCCACATGCTTCTGAAACAATAAAGCCTTTCGTCTACTTAACTTGTCAAAATTCACGTTGGAAGAAGCAATGTGAGGCCAGATATCTGCTACCTCCCTTAATTTAGTGGGGGGAAACAACACACTCCCGCAGAAAGTAACGACCTTAGTGACCAAAACAACGTAAACTATTCTGGCCTGCATGCCACAACAGTCTTCACTATTGAGGAGAACGTACCTGCTGTTTGAAAGCACCTGGAATGTGCGTTTAATCAAGGGGACCGAAACTCCCTTCAGATAGCAAGCCAAGTTCGCAACCGAGGCATTACATGCCCCATGCAAAGACAGCTGCTTACAAATCATCGAATGGCTGACTGAAGTCTTGCATTCACTACCGCTAAGAAAGACCTCTTTCATGTCATTAAGACATTTGTACAAGAAGGGAAGCTCCCACACCTCACGGATATAACTATCCCCCAACTTCTCATATCTGCCCACCGGAACATGTTTCAAACAAGAAGTGAATTGTAACGTAGAAATAGGCAGATTAATAACCCCGTGTATCAACCACTCTGCAGACGGGATTTCGGCCACGGTAAAAGGCAATCTTTCTAATTTTTCAATGTTGAGCATGACATAAGTCACCTCCTTCTTAGCCATTAGTAGTTGTTGTTGCATCAAATTAAAGGAAAAAAATGTTTCCCTGGCACTGATGTGCTGCCACGGAATGCGACCCGTCTTCGATGTCTGAAGCGTCCAACCCAACTGCATAATGGACCTGGTCTGACTCTGTCCATGATATAAAGAAGACATATCAGATCTTATAATGTCTATAGCGGAAGAAACAATGTTGTTAATTGTATATATCCGGTGGGACAAGGTGTGAATTCCATTATCCACAACAGCTAATGCATTCTTCATATTATCCTGATCTATCTGCCTTAACCGGGCTGCAGGCTCTTGTTGGGAAAGTTTCCATATTTCATTGTATATTTCATACAAGAAACGCTTCCTACGTGGTGTCTTCGGGCCTGACAAAAAATCTTGTAAGTCAGTGTTATTAGACAGGAGAGTAAGATGTGTCTTAACTGCATCTAGCGAGGATGATTTTAGCCATTGCTGGCACAATTTTCCCACACTATGGGGGTTATTCTAACTTTGGAGGAGTGTTAATCCGTCCCAAAAGTGACGGTAAAGTGACGGATATACCACCAGCCGTATTACGAGTTCCATAGGATATAATGGACTCGTAATACGGCTGGTGGTAAATCCGTCACTTTTCCGTCACTTTTGGGACGGATTAACACCTCCTCCAAAGTTAGAATAACCCCCTATATGTCGTAATTATCTCAGCATGTTCTGGTGATATATAGCGAGGGTCTGACCTACTCGTTCGGAAACCCCCCGAGGAGGTGACAAAACATTGATGACACATGTTGGTATCTATTGGCCACAATAACCACCCGCCTGGACGTGTCAGTGAAGTGTTAAATGTACCATTCTGGACCCATTCAGTAAGCTCACTAAAAGTTGCATTTGTGTGCTTTTGCCAGTTATCAAATTGAGCAGGGGCAGGGATGCTAGGCATGTTTAATTCTCTGATTGTAGCTAAACCTACGCAGCTGGTCTGTTGTACTGTTTCATTTAGAAAAATAATTTGAACGGGAATGAGACATGCTCTAAACAATGTTTCTCTACCCTTAGTTTGCCAATTTTTTGTTCCCAAAACGCTTTTCAAATCAACATTTTTTGACCAATATTCTTAACCCTCAATTGATAACCGGGAAACAAAGGAGTCCGAATATATAAATTTTGTATTGGTCAATAACATTGGTTTATCCTTAGTCGGAGTTAACTTAAAATAATATGACTCAGCATTCTTTTGATGAGGCCCAGAAAAATACGTAAATTTATCAAAATAAGTTTTGGACTCCCTTGCGGGGGAGTTGGGCAATGTTCCCATTGCGTATAGCCAAATATTGTTTTTGGACTGCTGGCTTTATGTATGAAGTGGTGCCCATAATAATTATAGCAAAACATGTCACCATAATTGTCTCTAAACTGGTAAACATCTTCATTTTCATAGACAGTGTAATATTGCAATTCTGTCATCATTGAGTCAACTGTCTTCACATCTCAATCATCAGATAAATTGCCTGATATGACTATATCATTCATAGATAACTTCAGCACATATGGTATTTGAATTATTTCAGTGGGACCGTATATATCAAACATTACTTTATCCTACACAATCCTATCCAGAATTGGCACCGCAGAAATTTTCACAAAGGACAAGTCTCTTCGAACCTTATGTGATGAAAAATGTGGTTTCAACACCTCCTCCACCTGTTCAACCGCTGATCTCTCGGGAAGAAAATGACCATGTATCAACAGAAAAAAGGTAACAACAAACCCAATCCAAAGAAAAATTGCTAGCATAGTCAATAATAACCCTGTGTATCAACCACTCTGCTGAGGGAATCTCGGCCACGGTGAATGGCAACCTTTCTAACTTTTCAATGTGGAGCATGACATAAGTCGTCTCCTTCTTAGCCATTAGTAGTTGTTGTTGCATCAAATTAAAGAAAAAAAAACTCTCCCTGGCACTGATGTGCTGCCAAGGAACGCGACCCGCCTTAAATGTCTGAAGTGTCCAACCCAACTGCATAATAGACCGGGTCTGACTTTGTCCATGATATAAAGAAGACATATCAGATTGTATAATGTCTATAGCAGAAGAAACAATGGGGGTCATTACAACATCGGCGGTAAAAGCCGCTTACCGCCGTGCAGAAGACCGCCAACACACCGCCGCGGCAGCGGAATTCCGCCACAGCTATTATGACCCACATCTCGGAATCCGCAGAAATTCAGACACCCACACAACTCCGCCACACCAAAGGTCAGTAATAAACTGGCGAAAACAAAACCTCCACCGTCACGCCAACAGAAACACGCCCATGCTATCACGATCCACGCGGCGGTCTTTCAACTGCGGTATTCCATTGGCGGTACACACCGCCGCGCTCAAAATACACACCCATCTCCAAAACACCGCCACATCGGACAATTCAAAATACACACACCTGATACACAAACAAACAACACTCCCACACACCCAATACAATATAAAACACACACCCACATCACCCACAAACCCCTACTACCAAAAATTTGAAAGAAGGCCAGAGAGAGACTACATCAATAGACAACCCCACCACACAGAGGCACACAACACCATCACCCATACAACATCCACGCTCAAAACACCCCACACATCACCACACTCATCAACACATACACCACCCCACACATCACCTACACCACCCCATGTCACGCCAAAGACACCCCAGGTTTTCCGAGGAGGAGCTCAGGGTTGTGGTGGAGGAAATCCTACGGGTGGAGCCACAGCTATTTGGAGCTCAGGTGCAGCACACCTCCATAGCCAGGAAGATGGAGCTATGGCGAAGAATCGTCGACAGGGTCAACGCTGTGGGACAGCATCCAAGAAATCGGGGGGTCATCCGGAAGAGGTGGAACGACCTACGGGGAAGGTGCGTTCCGTGATATCCAGGCACAACATCGCGATTCAGCGGACTGGCGGCGGACCACCACCTCCTCCCCCACAACTAACAACATGGGAGGAGCAAGTCTTGACCATCATGCATCCTGAGGGCCTCGGAGGAGTCGGTGGAGGAATGGACACTGGTAAGTCAAATCTTAACTATCATATCCCCCACCCTACCTGCATGCTATCACACACCCCCACCCTCAACCCCTCCCCTATCACGGCAAATCCTCACTAATGTACTCATAACACAAACCACACATCCCAACGCCAAGCCCTGCATGCAACACCAAAGCATGGCCACCCCTCACTAAAGCATGCCCAAAGCACATACCCTTAACACCCCCAACCATCATCACACAAGCCCCCACACTGGAATGCTAGCACTGGGGTACACGCTCACCCACCCATTGCACACCATGACACACACACATGCAATAATCATGCTTTTATACCCCTGCAGGACCACTACCCAATGTCACCAGACAGGAGGGTCCAGACATCTCCACCCCACCCACAGAAGAGGCCCACAGTGATGACAGCATCTCTGGCCAACTGGATCCAGATGACCAGCCCGGACCATCGTGGGCCTCGGGACAGTCGGTTCCCCTCGCACAGGCACAGCCTAACACTGACCTTCCACCCTCTGGTAACACCAGCACAACACCCACCCAGCGGGCCCATACCTCTGTACCCAGGACACGTCAATCAGCGGTGTGTCCACCACTACAGGGAACCCAGGATAACCCACCACCCCAACAACAACAGGGACCTGGGGGCAGTGGTAGTGGGCACACGATCCAGGGGACGGAGGCACAGGAACACAGGGGAACTGGGAGGGCTGCTGTGCAACAGGAGGTGGACAGGCCAAGGGAACCCACTCTCCACGAGGCCCTCTCCTCCATCATGGGAGCATACCACCACTCCCAGGAGACGATGGCGACGGTCCTGGCCAAGTTTCAGGAGACCCAGCGCATGCAGGAGGAACAGTATTTGGGGTTCAGGGAGGAGCTTAGAACCATCAGATCCGCCCTGGGCACCATCGTAGAGGTGCTGAAGGACATACAAAACACCATGAGGGACACCATGGCACTCCAAGGGGCCCCTGACACTAGCATGGACGATGAACTGCCCACCACCTCCGCCGGCGCTAGTGGACATGAGGCACCGCCACAGGACCACCACACCAGCACCCCACCCCCTGCAGACGGACAACCACCCCTCAAGCGGTCCCTGAGATCCAGGAACAGGACAGAGCAAGATGGCAAGACCCCACCAGGAAACGAGACCACCCTGATTGTCCTCCCACTGTCCCACTTTGTTACCCTGTCCACATTGGAACTGCCCCAGCTCCACTTCCTATGCCCATATGGGCAATGCACCTGTGTGACTAATAGACTGGACTCTGCCATGGACATTCCTCCACCATCACCCATCACCATTTTCCCGCCCCCTCCAATAATTGGCACTTCAATAAACACCCTTGAACCACAAAACAATCTGGAGTCAGTCTGTGAATTTGAAAATGTGTATTAACTATGACAATGGCCAAATCCGTTCGAAAATGTAATGTCAACATACCTATGTTACACATCACAAGCCCATGAAGGATGCAAGCAGATGACACACGTTGGTAACCACACCTGTGAAACCGTAATGGAAATGTACAACTCAGTTACCATATACTGCTACTAATTGACAGACAGGATAGAGGTAGAAGTGTGAAAGTGAATGTGATAGTAAACAAATTGTTCTCACCTGTGTGTCACTGGAAATATTGCTGTATGACTGACTCCCTGTTGTCTATGTCTTCTTCCTCAGCTACATCCTCATCACTGTCCACAGGCTCCACAGCTGCCACAACACCGTCATCTGGACCATCCTCCTGCAGAAAAGGCACCTGGCATCACAAAGCAAGATTGTGAAGCATCTAGCAGGCGATGATGATCTGGCACACCTTCCTTGGTGAGTAGAATAGGGAACCACCTGTCATATGGAGGCACCTGAACCTGGCCTTCAGGAGGCCGAAGGTGCGTTCGATCACCCTCCTAGTCCGCCCATGGGCCTCATTGTAGCGTTCATCTGCCCTGGTCTTGGGATTCCTCACTGGGGTCAATAGCCAGGACAGGTTGGGGTAACCAGAGTCCCCTAATAGCCACACACGGTGCCTCTGGAGTTGACCCATCACATAGGGGATGCTGCTATTCCGCAGTATGTAGGCGTCATGCACTGAGCCAGGGAACATAGCATTTACCTGGGAGATGTACTGGTCTGCCAAACATACCATCTGTACATTCATTGAATGATAACTCTTCCGGTTCCTGTACACCTGTTCACTCCTGCGTGGGGGGACCAGAGCCACATGGGTGCCATCAATAGCACCTATGATGTTGGGGATATGTCCCAGGGCATAGAAGTCACCCTTCACTGTAGCCAAATCCTCCACCTGAGGGAAAACGATGTAGCTCCTTACATGTTTCAGCAGGGCAGACAACACTCTGGACAGCACGTTGGAAAACATAGGCTAGGACATCCCTGATGCCATGGCCACTGTTGTTTGAAATGATCCACTTGCAAGGAAATGGAGCACTTATAGCACCTGCACGTCAGGGGGGATTCCTGTGGGATGGCGGATTGGTGAGATCAGGTCTGGCTCCAACTGGGTACACAGTTCCTGGATTGTGGCACAGTCAAACCTGTAGGTGATGATCAAATGTCGCTCCTCCATTGTTAACAGGTCCACCAGCGGTCAGTACACCGGAGGATTCCACCATCTCCTCAAATGCCCCAGCTGACGGTGCCTAAAAAGGACAACAGCGACAACAGAGTCAACAAAATCCCAGGTATGTAACCACAGCCACACAGAACACGACACCCAATACAAAACTCATCCTGTATGTGTGTTGAGTGTAGGCCTAGGTATGTGTGACGCAGTAGTAAATGAAGCCATGTGGGCCCCTGAAATGGCGGCTACCTGACCTCTAAAGTGGGACAATGGGGTGTGAGGTATCTGCGCTGGCGTTGTACACCGTCGCGGTAGGCAGTCGTAGACCGCGGCGCAATGCTGCACTGGTTAACATTGGACCCTATGGGTCCCAGGAACCAATGAGGAAGTGCGCTGGCGGTGATGATACGCACGTCCGCGGACGTGACCTCCGCGGACGTGACCGCCATTTTCTATCTGTTCAATCACTCAATACCTGATCTCTCAGGAAGAAAATGACCATGTATTAACAGAAAAAAGGTAATGACAAACCCTATCCAGATAAAAAATGCTGGCATAGTCAATAAGAGCCACAGATAGCTCCAAGGAAAAACAAAATATGTATCTTTAAGGGAACACATCAGCTTACGTGGACCTGACAGGTCAGTAGTTGAAGAGGCAAACGAGTGCGATAGACCATCGTTGTTGTTGGCAAAGTACCCAGAGGCAGTTCATGCAAAAGGTGTCGCCGTATTCAATGGAGGAGTTGGTGTTTCTAGCGGTGGTACACTGAAGATAGCACCATCCGTCACGTCAGTAGTCATGGTGACTCAATCAAATGTTTCTAAGTTATTTGTTGTCAGTGGAACTAATGCGAGATCATCATCCACCCTCCCCAAGATTGGAGAGGCAACAGTGTTGGTATAGATAACTTGAAGCGGAACATCTTCCCCAGTAGTGAGAGGGATTCGGGAACTACTGGACGTTCCTCTTGGTCTGCTGTGCAGAATCGGCCACATGTTGTAACTTGACATTGTCAATAGAAACAAAGCGATTTTCTTTGGCACCTGGCAACGGTGGTAAAATAACAGTTCTCGTTCCGTGTATCCCCAACACAGGGACTGGTGCTCGATAAGAAGGGTCAAATTCTTTTTTCACTGCAAACTTTTCACGCACAAGACCCCCAACTCTGGGAATCCAACCAGTAGGTGTTACTGGCACATCCTTAATTCCTGTGGAGGCAGCACTTTTAGAAGAGTTATCTTCAGGGAACTGTTGTAATTCCTGCAAAACAGTGACACGATCATTTATGTCAAAAGGTATTTCCGCCGCCTCCACACCAGGACCATCAAGATCCGGAACAAACATTTGTGATCCGAACAGGCACTCATATGAAGTACGACCCCCCCAGGGGCCTTCTAGGCAGGTTATTTAGTGCTCTCTGGACTCCATACAGGTGGGTTAGCCAACTACGACCCGTACCTAAGACTCTGGCTGTTAAGGATTGCTTTAAATAGCGGTTTAATCGCTCCACAACAGAATTTCCCTTGGGATGAAATGGAGACGAATACTGGAGCTGGACCCCCAACGAAGCCAAGTTGTCCCTGAATTCCCTTGAGGCAAAAGCAGGGCCCTTGTCCGAATGGAATGCCGCAACTGCATATGTACCGACAAAGACACGCAAATCTTTAATAAAAGTTCAAGCGTCAGCCGAGCGCTGTGGCCACACCGACACAAATCTGGAGCAAGAATCAACACCGACTAGTATATATTTGTATGCACTATCCGGTGTTAGTGGACCGCAATGATCCAAGTACACACATTGTAATGGTCTGTTGGATATTAAGAGGAGTGTCTGCGGCGGGCGCTTAGCTGTTGAAACTTTAATTTGTTGACAGATGTCACAACAAAGGACATACTGCTTAGTCTCTTTATAGAGACCAGGCCACCAGTAACGGGCCTGAAATAGCGAAATTGTGGCAGCCACGCCAGCATGTGCAGATGCCACTCCCTCATGCGCTGCATTAATCAATTGTGGTCTTACAACTTTATTGGGGATCTCACGTATGCCTACACTGGGTATTTTTACCTCAGCGTTGAGCATACTTCCCATGAAGTAATGATATTTATTAGGAAATCCTTTAGGATAGGGTGTGCCATCAACCGTAGCTTTTATGGCAGCCAGAATCTCTGTGTCTGGTTTGGAACTCGAACAAGTCACTGCAGCCACAGTGGCAACTGCCACTGCCGACTTTGCTGCTTCATCAGCCAAAGTATTCCCAGCAACGTGTATTCCAACGCGCTGGTGTCCAAGAGTATGTACAACATGGACTTTAGGTAGCGTCTCCTTCAGGTCTGCTACCTTCCCCCACAGTAGTCTGTGTTTTATGGTGTTGCCTTTTGAATCTCTGAACCCATTCAAGCGCCAGTAATGTAGGTATTCATTAAAAGACTGGACATAATAATATGAATCACAAACAATCAGTGTGAACTGTGTCGGATCTGTATGTTCTAATGCCATCATTAGAGCTTCCAGCTCAGCCAATTGTGCCGTACAATCCCCTAAGGTTTGTGTATAAGTATGTTGGGGGCAGAATTTCTCCCCCTCCATACGGCCGCTCACCACCGCACATGCAGCAGAATATTGGTATTTTGTTCCTACCACCGGTTGCGCAGAGCCATCGGTGTACATGAATACTTGATATTGATCAATAGGCAACGTGTCAGAGGGAACAGGGTATTTAACTTCATATTGCAGAAATTCTTGAGTTTGTAATTTTGGGTCAAAAATGTAATCTACATCAGTGGCTGTTAAAGACGTAGCCCATTGTATCCATCGCGGGTGCAGTGCTTTTGCGTTAGGAACGCTAGCTTTTGTAACAGCCTCCAGGGCCAGAATAGGGGAAATGACAATAATGCGTTTACCCTGGGCAAGAGGTCGTTCTTTGATAACAGCCATCTGTACAGCAGTGAGAATTTTCTCTGTGGGTGCAAATCGTTGTTCAGCAGCCGAATACAAGTGGGACTTGTATCCAATCGGGACTGTCTCACCTTCATTAAATGTGACATACGTAAACCCAATGGCCCCAGCTATCACCCTGATGACCAAATGCGTCTTATTGTCCTGTGTATGTAAATGTTTTGCAGCTAGGAGATCTGTTTGTAACTCCCGAAGAATATGTGTATGTTCAATTGTCCAGAATTTGCTTGAAAAATCAGGACATATTAATTCCTATGAAGGTTTTATGCGTGTAGCATAATCAGGAATGTATGTTCTGCCAAAATTTAGAAAGCCCAACAATGATTGCAATTTCTTAATCGTATTAGGTGGTTGCAATTGTGCACATTTTTCTAAAAATTGTGGCGCTAGGCTCTTATCTTCATTCGACAGCTCACATCCCAGGAATATGATGCTGAGGAAAGCAATTTTAGATTTTTTGAAGTTAAATTTGTAGCCAATTTTGGCAAACCCTACAACAATCCTGTCCACTAGGGTCAGTGGAGGGGGAGGGCTGTTCATCGGTTTGGCTAGTGTCAGGGGCCCGTTGGTGTGCCACTGCCTCCCTCATGGTGTCAGCCATGTCTGCCAGCACCCCTGCAATGGTGACCACGGTGGTGTGGATGTCCCTCAGGTCTTCCCTGATCCCCAGGTATTGCCCCTCCTGCAGCCGCTGAGTCTCCTGCAACTTGGCCAGTATCTGGCCCATCGTCTCCTGGGAATGGTGGTATGCTCCCAGGATGTTGCTGAGTGCCTCGTGGAGAGTCATTTCCCTGGGCCTGTCCTCCCCTTGTCACGCAACAGTCCTCCCAGTTTCCCTGTTGTCCTGAGCCTCTGTCCCCTGAACCCTGTGCCCACTCACCTGACCCCAGGTCCCTGATCGTCCTGTGTTTGTGGGGTGGCCTGGGGTCCCTGTAGTGGTGGACACACTGCTGATTGACCTGTCGTGGGGACTGAGGTACGGGCCCGCTGGGTGGGTGCTGTGGTGGTGTTTCCTGATGGGGGGGCTCTGTAGTGGTATGGGACTGTGCCTGGGTAACCGACTGTCCAGAGGTCCCTGATGGGCCAGGTTGGTCATCCTGATCCAGGCTAGCAGAGCTGCTGTCATCACTGTGAGCCTCTTCTGGAGGGGAAATGGATGTTGCTGGCACCTCCTCTCTGGTGACGTTGTGTGGGGGACCTGTGGGGATGTAAATGCAGTGTTATTGTTTCTGCGTGTGACATCTTGTCCATGGGTGTGTTGCCCTCTGTGGTTGTGAGTGCCCTGTCAGCTTTGCCTTGTGTGAGTAGTTATTTTGTGGGCTAGGTGATTCTCTCTAGTGTGCATGCTATGGTGATGGGTGTCCATGCAGGGCTGTGAGTGGTGTCCATGCATTGGTGGTGCATGCAGTGCTGGGCACTGGGATGGATGGGTTGTGCTGTTGGGGTGTATGTGAGGTGGTGGGGTGATGGGGTGAGGATAGGGATGGGGGCATGTGATGGCATGCAGGTAGGGGGGTTAAAGTAATAGAGAATTGACTTACCAGAGTCCAGTCCTCCTGCTACTCCTGCCAGTCCCTCAGGATGCAGTATTACCAAGACTTGCTCCTCCCATGTTGTTAGTTGTGGGGGAGGAAGTGGAGGTCCACTGCCAGTCCTCTGTACTGCTATCTGGTATCTTGCTACCACAGAACGCACCTTCCCCTGTAGGTTGTTCCACCTCTTCCTGATGTCTACCCTTGTTCTTGGGTGCTGCCCCACGGCGTTGACCCTGTCTACGATTCTCTGCCATAGCTCCATCTTCCTAGCGATGGATTTCTGCTGCACCTGTGATCCGAATAGCTGTGGCTCTACCCTGATACTTTCCTCCACCATGACCCTTAGCTCCTCCTCTGAGAACCTGGGGTGTCTTTGTGGTGCCATGGGTGTAGTGTGAGTGGTGTGTGTGAGGGTGTGTGGGGTGATATGTTGGGTGTGTGCTGTGAGGTGCGTGGATGTTGCATGGGTGATGGTGTTCTATGGCTCTGGTTGTGTGGGTGCTCTTGCTGTATTTTTCTCTTGTGGCAATTTTTGTTAGTCGTAAAGAGATGTGGGTAATGTAGGTGTGTGTTTTATAGTGGTGTGGGTGTGTGGGTGTGGTATGTGTATGTGTGTCAGGTGTGTGTAGTTTGAATTGTCCAATGTGGTGTTGTTTTGTATGTGTGTATGTATTTTGAGCACAATGGTATGTACCGCCAATGGTTTACCGCGGTTGAATGTCCGCCGTGGTAATTCGTGGGTCATAATGTTGTGGGCATAGTTCTGTTGGCGTAGCGGTGTGGGTTTTGGTACCGCCAGTTTATCACTGACCTTTGGGCTGGCGGACTTGTGTGTGCGTCTGTATAGTGACGGATTGCTATATGTGGGTCACAATATCGGTAGCGGTATACCGCTGCGGTAGCAGTATGTTTGCGGCAGTCAGCATGGCGCTAAGCGGGACTTACCACCAATGTCATAATGAGGGCCAAAGTAACAACAATGTAAGGTGAAGGGGTCAGTTATGGTGAATGAAATCATTGGAGTAGATGCCACACATTGGGAGTCCAAAGTCCAGAGTACTCCTCCCATTTGAACTGGTAGGTAGTTCAGGATATGTCAACAGAGTGAATGTGTGGCACACAAAGGAGGTCTTTTAGGAAGAGATCACTTTCTGCCAGTGGTGGGTGTCTTGCCATCTGCACCTCCTGGATTATATGCTGGATGTTTATGCGGAAGGTTCTTCCAGTGGCTGGCACAGATGTTGATGAGCCTGGTGTTGATGAGCCAAAAGAAGGAGCAGACTGTGGTTGGAAAGCACTGCTCAGTGTGGTGTGAATGTCCCTCAGCACCCCTGTTAGGGAAGCCATGTTGGTAATGTGGGACTCCATCTGTTCCTGCATGTCTCTGTGCATGTCCCTCTGTAGCTGCTTGATTTCCCAAAGTTCAGTCAAGACCTGGGCCATCACATCTCGGGACTCCTGATAGAGCCTCAAGACGTGGCCGATGGTGTCCTGGCCAAGATCAGCCCCATTGGCCTCACCCCTCTGGCCCACAGCATCCCTCCCACATACCCTACCCCCACAGGCCTGTGTCCTTGCCACAGTGTGCCCTCTCCAACTTGGTCCTGGACCTCATTGTTCGAAGTGTTGCCCTGCAACTTAGGAACCAGGACTGGGGGGTCGGGGGGGGTACAAGATGGTAGACACTGTGCTCCAGACACAGTTTGGGGACAAATGGATGCCTGTGATGTTGAGGCAACCGGGGGGGAGATGATGCAGTGGCCACAGTGAGACTCCTGTTGCAGTCTGACTAGGTTGTCCAGATGGGCCAGAAGCATCCTCCATGTCCAAGAGTGTCTTCTTCACTGAGTGCTTCATCCAGGAGGTACTGCCAGTCTCTTCTGTGGGCTCTGGGTGCCCAGCAGCAGCTCGACCTGTTGATGTGAAACATACAATGTTACTGGTTGTACTGTGACATCTACCTTCAACCTCTTAGAGTTACATTAAGCAGAGACTTTGTACGAAGTTAAGTTGCAGTTAGTCCTATTGTGGAAAGCAGCTATGGTATTGGGTGTATTGACATGCCATGTGTGAAGCATGCCAGTTCATTTTGACTCAAATTGCTGCTGAAATGTGCAGCTCATTAGCACCAGGGAAGGTGTCCTGAAATGTCATCTTGTCACCAGTTCAGGCAAAACAGTGGTTAGGCAAGATATGAGTTTGCCCATTTGGAGGACTAGTTGAGTGTGATGGAGGCAGACCCAGGACTTTGTTCTATATGGAGTCATCATGTGCCTAGTACAGTGTGAATGTGTCTGCTGCCAAACACAATCTGGTGATGCATCTTGAGGCCTTATGAATATTTGTTATACACAGTGGGTAAGGTGTTATTCCTGTCCTCCAATAATTTATCTTGTGTTAGCAAGTCAAGATGGAGCTATGTTGACAGATACGTCGGTGATATGGGCATGATCTGTTCTTGATCAGTCCCAGGTGTGTATACTTTATTTGATAGTTGACGAACAAGGGTATTTGGACAAAGTGGCTACTGTGCTGGTGTTTACAGTTAAAGTTACAGGGCCTATTGGGCTTTGCAGTCATGTCACTCCCTTTATTTCCCAACACTTAGCAAATGGTATCCTCCCAGGTGCGTACACTTCAACTGAGAGTTACCAAACAGAGGTCTTTAGACAAGAGAACACTGGTCTGGTGTTTGTAGTTGCTGAAACGGTGCCTCCTGGGAGTTGCAGTCAGGTTACTCCCTCTATTTCACACACTTGACAAATAGTATCCTCCCTGGTGAGTACACTTCATTTGTGGTTTACCAAAACAATGGTATATGGACAGGAGAACACTGGGCTGGTGAGTGGTGTAACATTGAAAGAGCCTCCTGGCCTCAGCAGTCATGCCTCTCCCTGTACTAAACACACTATACAAATGTGATCTCCTCAGGTGAGTACACTTTATTTGTGGTTCACCAAACAATGGTATTTGGACAAGTGAACACTGGGCTGGTTGTTGGATTTACAGACACAGGGCCTTCCTGGCCTTGGCAGTCATGTCAATCCCTCTACTTCCCACACTTGCCAAATATTATCATCCCAAGTGAGTACATTAAGCAGAGACCTTATACGAAGATAAGTTGCAGTTAGTCCTATTGTGGCAAGCAACTATGGTATTGGGTGTATTGACATGCCATGTGTGAAGCATGCCAGTTCATTTTGACTCAAACTGCTGCTGAAATGCGCAGCTCATTAGCACGAAGGAAGGTGTCCTGAAATGTCATCTTGTCACCAGTGCAGGCAAAACAGTGGTTAGGCAAGATATGAGTTTGCCCATTTGGAGGACTAGTTGAGTGAGATGGAGGCAGACCCAGCACTTTGTTATATATGTCATTAGAGTCATCATGTGCCTAGTACAGTGTGAATGTGTCTGCTGCCAAATAACAATCCAGTGATGCATCTTGCGGCCTTATGAATATTTGTTATACACAGTGGGTAAGGTGTAATTCCTGTCCTCCAATAATTTATCTTATGTTAGCAAGTCAAGATGGAGCTATGTTGACAGATACGTCTGTGATATGGGCATGATCTGTGCTTCATCAGTCCCAGGTGAGTATACTTTATTTGATAGTTGACAAACAAAGGTATTTGGACAAAGTGTCTACTGTGCTGGTGTTTAGGGTTAGAGTTACAGCGCCTATTGGGCCTTGCAGTCATATCACTCCCTCTATTTCCCAACACTTAGCAAATGGTATCTTCCCAGGTGCGTACACTTCAACTGAGAGTTACCAAACAGAGGGCTTTAAACAAGAGAACACTTGTCTGGTGTTTGGAGTTGCTGAAACGGTGCCTCCTGGGAGTTGTAGTCAGGTTATTCCCTCTACTTGACACACTTGCCAAATAGTATCCTCCCTGGTAAGTACACTTCATTTGTGGTTTACCAAAACAATGGTATGTGGACAGGAAAACACTGGGCTGGTGAGTGGTGTAACATTGAAAGAGCCTCCCGGCCTCAGCAGTCATGCCTCTCCCTGTACTAAACACACTATACAAATGTGATCTCCTCAGGTGAGTACCCTTCATTTGTGGTTCACCAAACAACGGTATTTGTACAAGTGAACACTGGGCTGGTTGTTAGATTTAAAGACACAGGGCCTTCCTGGCCTTGGCAGTCATGTCACTCCCTCTACTTCCCTCACTTGGCAAATATTATCCTCCCAGGTGTGTGCACCTCAATTGCAAGTTACCAAACATGGGTATTTGGGCAAGTGAACAATGGGCTTGTGGTTGGATTTACAGACATGGCCCTCCTAGCCTTCACAGTTATGTCACTCCCTCTACTTCCCACACTTGCCAAATATTATCCTCCCAAGTGAATACACTACAATTGAGAGTTTCCAAACAGGGATTAGTTGGGAAGGTGAACACTTAGCACCTGGTGGTTGTATTTACAGACACAGGGCCTCCCTGGTCTTAGCAGTGATGTCACTCTGTCTGCTGCCCACACTATACAAACGGTGTCCTCCCAGGTGAATACATTTTAATTGAGAGTTCCCAAACAGGGGTCTGTTGACAAGTGCACAGTGGTCTGGTGTTTGGAGTTAGTGAAACAGGGCCAGCTGGGATTTGCAGTCATGTCATTCTTTCTACTATACACACTATATAAATGGTATCCTCCCAGGGGAGTACACTTCAATTGGGAGTTGCCAAACAGGGGTATTTGGACAAGTGATCACAAGTCTGATGTTTGGAGTTAGTGAAATAGGGCCTGCTGGGAGTTGCAGCCATGTCACTCTCTCAACTACACACACTATACAAATAGTATCCTCCCAGGTGGTTACACTTCATGCAAAGGTTCACTAACAGATGTATTGGGTCATGTGGAGACTGTTCTGGTGTTTTGAGTAACAGACCTGCGCATGCTGGGATTTGCAGTCATGTCACTATCCCTACTATCCACACCATACAAATGTTATCCTCCCAAGTGAGTACACTTCAATTTGGAGTTGCAAAACAGGGATATTTGGACAAGTGATCACTTGTAGTCTGGTGCTTGGTTAGTGAAACAGTACCTTCTGGGAGTTGCAGTCATGACACTCTCTCTACTACATACACTATAAAAATGGCATTCTCCCAGGTGAGTACACTTGATGTGGGAGTTCACTAACAGATGTACTGGGCCGTGTGGACACTGTGCTGGTGTTTTGAGTAAACATAACTGGGCATGCTGGGGGGTACAGTCATGTCACTCTACTGCACACACTATACAATGTTATCCTCCCAGGTGAGTACACTTCAATTGAGAGTTAGGAAACTGGGGTATTTGGACAAGAGAACGCTGGTCTGGTGTTTGGAGTTGTTGAAACAGTGCCTCCAGGGAGTTGCACTGAGGTAACTCTCTATACTGCAGACACTATACAAATGCTGTGTAGACTGCATTTGGGTTTGGGCATATATTTACCTATTGTGACATGCCATGAGTCTTGTTATAATTTTTTGATACTGAAAGATTTACAAGCCCCATTTCGACTTATGGCATGTGAATGCCCTTGGTAGATGTGCTGTTGGGTCCGCCAATGCAGATTGACAGTGTTTAGACTCAGACACTCTGGGTATCGAATGTTGGTGGGGTACATCTACAAGACTGTGGCAAAAGGTGAGCTGTGAGAATGCATGACATGGCATTTTGGTGACATTGTTTGTGCTGTGACTTACCAGACTCCACTCCCCCAGAAATTCCTGTCAAGCCCTCGGGATGCAGGATGGCCAAGACCTTCTCGACCCAGGGAAAGAGATGTAATGGGGCACTTGGAGGGCAACCACCAGTCTTCTTGGCTTGCAGCTGGTGCCTGGAGACCAGGGAATGGACTTTGCCCTTGAGGTCATTCCACCTGTTCCTAAGGTCCTCCTTTTGGCACAGGGTGGTGCCTACAGCATTCACTTTGTCGACTATTCTGTTCCACATTTACAGTTTCCTACGGTAGAGGAGCGTGCTGGACTTGTGCTCCGATCAATTGTGGTTCTTCTCTTATGATATCATCCACCATGGCTCTCAACTCATCTTCTGAAAAAAGTGGATTTCTTTTGACTGTCATGTGGTGGAAGGTTGAAAGTGACTTACTAAACGAAAGGGAAGAGCAATAGGCTGTGAATTGACAAAAATGTGGGCATGGTGTTCTATGGGATGATGATAAAAAGGGTGCCTAATCTCCTCTGTGGTGTATGGAAAATAATGTGCTCTGGCTTCAGTGTTTGGCACTGACAATGCAAAGGATTGTGGTCTGTGAAGGGGCGTGTTCTATAGTGTCCCTTGCAGGTGTGTCCACCAAGGCAATGTGTGTCAGCTGTGTTGTTTTTAAATTCATCCAATGTGCAGTTGTTTATTACTTTGCTGACTACAAACTGCCATGGTTTGGACCACCATTCGCTGACCGCCATGAAGAGTCCACCACAGCAACTCTGTGCTTATAATATGCTCGGTGGATGGCCACGCTGCTGTCGGATATAGAGAACAAGTTGTGACCTAGTCTGTTGGCTCATTCATTATAAAGACACATAGGTGGTGAAAGATCTAAACAAATTTAGGAGAAAAATGTTTAAGACAATTGTAGGGTCAGCTCCCTCTGAATGTTTTGGTAGACAACAAAGTTTGAGGTTATTCCTATGGTTTTGATTTTCAAGATCTTCAGTGTGTCTCTTAAGTTCCCTGTTTATCTTAGTAGCGGCATCCTGAATGTCATGCATTCTTTGTTCTAGTTCTGAAGCTCTTTTTTTCATAAAAGACCATTTTTCACAAGAATATGTAGAGTTGTTTTAGTGCCCTTTATTTAAGGTCTTAAAGCTCCTATTTTCTCTAATAATATTTCTATAGATATTGGTGGAGGAGTTTTTACTGGAGAGGTAGGGTCTTTCTTCAGTCATTTATTAGTAGCATACTGTCATGGTCTTTTGACTGGGAGGCATTAGAAGACTATGGCTTCAGTTTTCTAGAAGTATGTGATGTGGGTTGGAATGTTGAGAATGAAACTTAGAAAGAGTTGAGGGAGCTAGGAAAGAGGTGTTCATCATTTGAAGCTAATGTATTAAAGCTGGAATTGGCACCTACCTGTGACATGGTCTCTTCTGTGGACCACTTCAACCTTTTTGGCAATGAAGAGTCAACTGGACACCACCTGCGGCTGTACATGGACCCACAATCTTACTTTCCACAGCCAGCAGGAGATCACACATCAGCCTTGATCTCCCAGAGCTAATAGTGTTTAACTTCCCTCATCAGATGTCGTCCAAGAGAGGTCACCAGGGAAGTGATTTTTATTTTATTTTACATTCTGGTTGCCAATTCCAGGATTTAACGGCCTTGTGACCACTGCATCAAAGTAGCTCTTGAGTGTTACCTTCGAGGAGTTTATTAATGCATCACTGGAATGCACTAATGAATCACATGTGTGTTCCACAACACACAGCTCTCTTCTTAATGGAATGCAAACAGAAGCATCTCCATTTCAAGCCTCAACAACATGACAGAATTACATCCTTGGTGGCCCTACCCCTCAAAGCTTCCTTAAAATGCTGTTCGCTTCCAGATACTGCAAGCCTATTTTATGAGAGAGCGTTTGTGTATTTGGTAAACATTTTCTTTGCAGCATTCTTCCACTGAGATGCTTGTTCCAGCTTGGGATCCGCTCTGTAACTTGCTCCATATAGTGTAATAACAAGTAATGGTACCATTGTAGTATTAGCTGTAACATTCGCTTTCACTGGACAGTTGTCTTATTTTGAAAACTGACGCTTTTTTTATCATCTTTCAATACAGGGACTGGTATTTTTTTTATTATTAATATTATGACATGGTGCACATCTACAAGCACTTCTGTGATACACACACCTGGTTGCTATTTGCTTAACGGTGCATGTCATTTGAAACTCTGGTGATATGCACCTACGGATTTTGTTTCCTTTTCTCAGTATGTATTATATATATATACATTTGAGGTGAGCAAATCTAGAGTATTGCCAGTGTTGCAGGGTGCTCCTTACCGGAGCTACCTTCCACCTAAATTTGGTAACTTCCCACAGTTATCTCTTCTTTTTTTTATAATTCATGCATCACTCTAACCCTGAAAGGGTGTTGTTCTGACTTATACTGGGTGCCCCCATGTGTCTGGACAAAGCTAAACATCTTTGAAGAAATGTAATGGCATTGAAACATGTGTTTGGGGTTGCTTTTGTTCATTGCAGGTTGGCTTGGATGGTATTTTACCAGTTCAAAGATGTAATATTGTGCCTGGAGTTGTTCTCTTTTATAGCTCCATAAGGATGGCAAAGGACCACTCCTATGCTTAAAGATTTTGCTGTATAAATGGCAAAAGACTTTGGGGGTTATTCTAACTTTGGAGGAGTGTTAATCCGTCCCAAAAGTGACGGTAAAGTGACGGATATACCACCAGCCGTATTACGAGTTCCATAGGATATAATGGACTCGTAATACGGCTGGTGGTAAATCCGTCACTTTTCCGTCACTTTTGGGACGGATTAACACCTCCTCCAAAGTTAGAATAACCCCCTTTGTCGCTTTCTAGCTCGGAGTGGATGGTACTGTGCCAATCCTCTGCTTAAAAACTTTATTAGAAAAACAGACATTTGTGGTGAGCAAATCTAGAGTATCGCTGATGTTGCAGGGTGCTCCTTACTGGAGCTGCCTTCCACCTAAATTTGGGAACTACCCAGAGTTCTCTCCACTGTTTTGCATAATTTATGCGTCACTCTAACCATGAAAAAAAACAAAGGTTACAGGGACGTAATAGTTAGGAAATAGAATTTTTTTTAAACATGGAAGTTCACTGAAAAAAACAAAGGTTACAGGGATGCTATAGTTAGGCTCACATTTTGAAAACTTAGATATTCGCCAGTTATAGAGTTATCTTAACTAACTATAACTCGTTCCCTGAGGTCACTATAACTCACACCCTTGCAATGCACAGTGTTTTCATCAAAAGGTTTACTGCAAATAGTACATTGATACTATCAATTATGTATATTCAAAGATGTCATAAGTGCCATAATTTGTGTGTAATTACCAGTGCATGGCGAGGGCGCTAGTTTTAGTTACCTTAGGGCACTAGTTATAGCTAGCCTGCGGCCAGGCCTTGTGGCCAACTTCCTATAACCACCCAACCTCACACCGTGCTCGGCCTTCACCCATTGTGCAGGGGAGGTTGCCCACAAGGCCTGACCTGCCACCAGACCCTGCAGCCAACCTCCCTAACCACCCAACCCCATGCTGCGCATTGCCCTTTGGCCATGTGTGGCAGGAGTTTTCAGCAGTCTTTCTGGGTGTGAGAATAGGGGTAATATTTAAGTGCCCGTAGTGCCACCGGAGTGTCACTTTACATGCTGCTCCGGTGGCGCTATGCCCTGCACCATATTTACAAGGTGGCGTTAAGACACTTTTTGTGGCTTAACGCCACCTTGTAAATACAGCCCCTTCACACACAGCATCTTGTGTGGAAGGGGCATGCAATGGGTGTTGCTACTGCCGTGCCACAGCAAAACCCATTGCATTTTGACGCTTCCCCATATTTACAAGTTTTCGTAAACCGGAGTCAGCGCCAAAATCTAACGCCACGCCCGGGGTGGCGTTAGCAGGGCGCAACGAGGAGAGATACTTTTATTTCTCCTTGTGTATTGCTCTTTCTATGTGTGCTGCATTCTGCAGCACACATAGGAAGAGCAAATCACCATTTAACATTTTGTGTAGGAAGGTGTCCCTTAACGCAGCCATGGCGCAAGAGTGTCTGCGTTGGCGCTTGGCTGCAAATTCAGCACCAGCGCAGGGGACAACAGAAGGGTGCAGCGTATTTAATTAAATACGGAACATCACTGTTGTGAAAATGACGAAGCACAGTGCTGCCATTTTTGGCGCAGCGTCACGCTCTATCATTTGCAGTTAAATATGGGCCTAGGTGTGAGAGGGCGTATCTGGGGGTGAGAGTGACTATCAGATTGTCTGTCTGGGTGTGAGAGTGCGTACATCAGTGTTTTAGTGGGTGCGTCAGTGTGTGCGTGGGTCTGTGAATGGGTGCATGAGGGTGTCAGGTTCTGTGAGTGGGTGTGTGACAGTCTGAGTGTGTGTATCGGTGGTTGCATAACTGTCTGAGTGGGTCTAAGTGGGGGCATGAGGTTCTGACAGGCTCTGAGGGAGTGCATGAGGGTCTAAGTGGGTCTGTGAGTGGGTGCATGAGAGTCTGAGTGGGTCTGTGTTTTGCTGCACTAATGACCAAGCTGAAACACTCATGCACTGACAAAAATCTCTGGAATTCACTTCTTAGTCCAAAGAAGACATTTATTATTTCACTACACAAGGTTCATAAAAGGAGATTAGCATGCTGAAAGCACACGTTTAAAAATGGTCACAGCAATGAAATGAAAACATGTACAACTGATTCTCTACTGCAATATACACAGCAAATATATGTAGCTATATTATAATGCAAAGCAAATAATGAATTTAAAAATATGCATCACCTTGAGGAAAGGGCACAACTGCTTTATCTCCCTCCTATTCAGCATCAGATTGCCATATCCCAGAATCGATCGAGGAGAGAGAGATCAATTATCCTGACAGGAAGGCCCTGGATATGCCTGTGATCTGCAAACACTCTCTGTCCCTGGTACATCTGGTCTCCGCCTCTTATACTTTGAACAAACAAGAAAGGAAAATCCTAGACCTCCCTCTCATTGCAGAAGTTTTTTTTTTCAGAAAATGCTTATTTCTTTAGGCCAGCTTTGAAAATAACACATCAGGCCACAAACCCAAGGTGCCAATTCAAAATAAGACCGTTTCCTGCCATTTGAGTACATTCTTATCAGCCTAAGCCCTTGGTGGGAAAGAACACGAAAAATAAAAACATGTGCACATTGTACAATGTGGAAAACTACTTGCAGCTTTTAACATGGCAGTGGCTAATGCTAAAATAAAGTCAATAGGCAAAATACAGCTGGTGGTCACTAATGTGATGGTGTGCTGCTAGTTGCTAAGTGCAACATGGAGTCAGTGATCAAAAGTCATATATCATTACAGTCTGTGAGTGGGTACATGAGTATCTGAGTGGGTCTGTGAGTGGGTGTGTAAGTGTCTGAGTAGATGTGTGAGTGTGAGAATTGATTGAAAGAGAGAGAGAGAAAGAAAGTGAGAGGGAGAAAGATAGAATATTTCAGTATTTAATGTTTGATACACGTACTATGACATATTTGTGTACAATTTAAATTCAAAAATATATTTATTATTTTAAAAAAAAGAATAATAGGGCTGAAAGCTTTGCTGTGTGACAGCCAGATCTGCTTTAAAGGTCCTGCTGTCAAACAGCAGAGTATTTGCTCTGGCTTGGCTGCAGCTGCAGCACCCCAGTTGGCACCCCTGGGACGTAGAAGGAGCTGGCCCTGCTGGGCTGGGATCCCCAGGGCCATCAGTGGCTCCGCAAGTGGGGCCCTACCACCCCCCTCCAGTGAGAATATCCCCAGGGGAAGGTGGTCCCAGGGGCCAGGGGACGTGCTTCCTCCACAAATAAATGTGTGTGGCTCCCCCTCCAAATAAAGTATAGCCCCAGGTGTGGTAGTCCCCAGGGCATGGTGGCCACAGGCACTCCTGCATTAATTAAAAGGATAGCTGCACAGAGGAGTTGGTCCCCAGGGCAATGAGGGAGGCTATTAGGCCTCCCCTACTTACTTTAAAAAAAAAAAAATCTTCAGGGGTGGTGGTTCCAGGGGAGCGGGGGGCGCAGCCCCCCACCCTTATTTGCACATTTGCCCTAGGGAGGTAGCAGTCCTTGGGGCTTATTAAAGCCCACGGCGCCAGGCACCGCAGGCCTGCCCTCTATGATGCCACCTGGCCCACCCAGGGGCAAATTTTAAAAAGCACAGTCTGTGAGTGGGTACATGAGTATCTGAGTGGGTGTGTAAGTGTCTGAGTAGGTGTGTGAATCTGAGAATTGATTGAAAGAGAGAGAGATACAAAGAAAGTGAGAGGAAGAAAGATAGAATATTTTAGTATTTAATGTCTGATGCACTTACTATGACATATTTGTGTACAATTTAAATTCAAAAAGATATTTATTATTTAAAAAATAATAATAGGGATGAAAGCTTTGGTGTTTGACAACAAGACCTGCTTTAAAGGTCCTGCTGTCAAACAGCAGAGTGTTTGTTCTGGCTTGGCTGCAGCACCCCAGTTGGCACCCCTAGGATGTAGCAGGATCTGGCACTGCCGGGCGGGGGTCCCCAGGGCCATTAGTGGCTCCACAAGGGGGTCATGCCACTCCCCCTCCAATGAGAATAGCCCCGGGGGTGGTGGTCCCTGGGGACGGGGGATGCACGTCCCCCACAAATAAAAGTTTGCGGCTCCCCATCCAAATAAAGTATAGCCCCAGTGTGGTGGTCCCAGGGCATGAGGGCCACAGGCACCCCTGCATTAATTAAAAGGAGAGCTGCACAGAGGAGTTGGTCTCCAGGGCCTCCCCTACTTACTTTAAAACATTTTGTCCTCAGGGGTGGTGGTCCAAGGGGAGCGGGAGGGGCACAGCCCCCCACCCTTATTTGCACATTCGCCCCGCGGAGGTAGCAGTCCTTGGGGCTTATTAAAGCCCAAGGGGGCGGGCACCGTGGGCCTATCCTCTATGATGCCACCTGGCCCACCCGGGGGCAAATTTAAAAAAGCACAAGAGATTTTTTTTTTTTACATCAGAAAAATCCACTGATGATCTGCTGATTTTTCCAATGTTTAAAAAAAAATGCTTTTTAGCCCTTGTGGGGTCCCTCAGGGACCACAGCACCAGGGCTAAGGGGACAGGGTGACTTAACCCTGGCCTCTTTTCTTGTTTTTTGTCTGTTTTTCTGGGACTCGGCTGAAGCCAAGTCCCAAGATGGCTGCCAACACTTCCTTTCTGAAGTGTTCTAAGCCAATCAGATATCAGCACAGGGACAGTTAGATCTGCATCCCTATATATCTATATTTTTTAGTCATAAATTTCTCCAAAACTACTGAACAGATTCATACCAAATCACAAAAAGCGTGATCTGCGTAACAGAATCTAGCTTCGTGTAATTCCGTTCAGTGGTTCGGGCTGTAAGCGTGTCTAATGGGCTCATGGAAAAATGAGTGGGGGAAATGCGTTTCAGCCCCACCCTTTTTCTCTACCCCTGCTTGAAAGATCACCCCGAAACTTTCAAGAAGGAAGCTGAACTGAGCAAAGTATATGTTTTGAAAATTTCATGAAGATCTGTCAAGTGGTGCCAAAATTATAGGCAAAGCAAAAAACTCTTTCTATAGAAACTAGGTCCTAACTATAACTACCTATTGGTAACCCTGTATGGCCACTTATATTGGTCCAGCAAGGCATGATATGTGCGTAAAATAGCAGCTGCCTGTCCTGCTGCGCAGGGCAGTCGGAAGTGACCTATGTCATCTGGCATATGTATATATACATGTAAAACATTAATTTGTGTTATATGATAATATTTATTGATATGTTTTCTAAATTGTTGGTGTATATAGAAATATATATATATATATATATATATATATATATATACATATATATATATATATATATATATATATATATATATATATATATATATATATATATATATATACACCTATATTGCTTGACGTTTGTCTAAAGCACAAATTGGAGGAAGGTTGCAAGGTGCAAGTTCTCACTAAAACCATTTAGTTAGAGCTTGTTATATGTATAACCTTATAATGCAGTCAGCAAATGCTCCACCTTCATTTTTAGAAGAAGCAGGCGATCTTCTTTTCACTCAAAACATTGGTTTGACACTTTTCAAACATATCTAGGAGCAATAGGTTCAGCCCTGAAAGAAAAAAAAAATGTTTTTTGTACTCATTAGGATCATCAAACAGCTCCCTGATCTTGTAGACCAAGATGGTAATGGTTTAGATGAACACCAAGTGACTATCAGGAAAGCAGAAATCAGGTTGGAAGTACAACGGAGCTTAATACTTTTAATACATTCTTCAAAAGAGTATAGATGCAGAATGAAGACATTGAAATGTATATTTCAGCTTTAAGAAGACTAGCATCAGAATGCTAGTTATAGAATTTTTCTATCAATTAATTAGAGATCAATTTGTAACACATCGTGTGGATAAAGTTATACAACAAAAACTACTCACCTTGGGCAATTCCAACTTAAAGGAAACTATGAAAATAGCAAAAGCAAATGAAATTTCACAAAACTCTGTTAAAGAAATGAATCAGAAACAGACTTTGTGGGAGCAGTTTTAAACAAGTATGAGAATTGAGATTGTAAGGACACTAAACCACATGATGTATCATTCTTCAAACTAAAGAACACATATTTTAGGTGCAGTTTCCCCACTCATGTAAAAGGAGGAAAGCCACATCCTGCTGAGAATGTTGTGTGCAGAACTTGTGGCAAGACAAGGCATTTTTCAGAGGTGTCTCAAAGTAAACAAATGAAAGGAGAAAAGGTAGAGGTAGTGAGTTAGGATCAAGGAAAATCTGAGGAGCATCAACATGTGTGTGATTATTTTCAAAATCTGGTTGTAGTAGTGAGGGATGAACATGTGAGACATGGGGATCCCCATAAATGTATTGATCCATATATTGATGTCATGGTTGGAAATAAAATCCTGCATTTGCTTGTGGATTCTGGCAATCACATTACCACGATCAATTAAGAAAGATTTGCTAGCAAATGGGGTGACGTGAAACTCCAAACGCCTGATCGCACCCTGGTCTCCTATGAAGGAAAAAAAATTGATCTGCTTGGGCTCTTCAAACACACGTGGAGGTTCATGGGATGGAAAATCAAAGGCAAGGTATATGTTGCAAAAAAAAGGATTGAACATTTTGGGATGGTTTCACCAAGAATTGTTTGAGATGGTGTTGAGACCTGTAGCAAAGGAACACGTCATGTAGTTAGGTCTAAGGACTACATGGGAGTATTAGTAACTAAGGGCCAGATGTATGAAAGGGTTTTATCCATTCTGTGTCTATGGGAAAATGCGTTGGTACATATGGCCCTAAATTCCCAGCAAGTTTTATAAGTGGTCTCAGTAGATTGGGGGTTTAAGCATCTTTTCATAGTCAAGAAATGGGCCACACGTTTAAATCCCTATTTGCACAGTATACCATTCAATGTAAGGTCTAATTTGCAAAAGGAGCTAGACAAAATGTTAGAGCAAGGGGTTATCAAATCAGTGGAATCAACGTTATGGCTTTCTCCTTTGGCTATAGCCAGGAAGAGGTCTGGTGAACTTAGTAGGTATGCGGAGATTTGCGCTCTTTGAACAAGGAAGTGTGGGTTGATTTCCATCAGCTTTCCAAAATCAGTGATCTTCTCAATGATTTGAAAGGTGCAGAATGGTTTAGAAAAATTGATTTGCTTCAGCTTATCACCAGGTGAAGCTAGATCCTTTCTTGCCTCATTTCACAGCATTAACAGCACCAAATGGCACATTCCAGGTCTGTTGTATGCCATTTAGGCTGGCAACTCCCACATCAGCTTTTCCGTGGATTATAAGTCATTTGTAGAGGTCCTGGTGCTAAGGTATTTATTTTTTTAACATTTATGTATGTATTTATCCATATTTATTTTTTGTCCATCTTATTAGTATTTATCCATATTGATTTTGTGGCTGGTGAACAAGTGGAGTAAAAAATTGTACATTTCCACATTTATTTAACTGAAAACCATGCGCTCATACTTTGATGCATGTCGTGTTTTACCAAATTCAGCAGCAAAATATAGCAAAACACTACACCCATGGGCAAATATAAGCAATTTACTAGAATTATATTCTAACATATGCATGTACTGAAAGATATCTTAACCTGTTTTTGAATTCCAATGTTGTCTATCTGCTCACAGTCAGCAGCATGGAAAGTTACTCATTAGAAGCACAATTTTCTGGTTTTTTTCCGCTTTAAAAAATAAATACTGACATGAAACACATTGTTTTCTGTCTGTATTTATCTGTAAAAATCATTAAAAACAGAAAACTGGGAGCCTTAACCAATTGTTAAGATGGGTTAAAGGCACAGTAGTGTTTTTAGGATGACACCCTCATATTTGCAGAGGACAGGAAACTCATGATTTCATTCTGAAAAAGGTGTTTGAAATTTTTCAGGAACATGGTGTTGTAATCAAGAGTAACAAGTGGGACTTTCGGAAACCAGAGGTGGAATTATTGGGGCACTTTGGAAGTCATTACGAGTTTGCCATGTTGGCGGCAGCGGTCATACAGCCGACGTCCCAGCAGTGAAGACTGCCAAATTGTGACCATGGCAGTGTTCCCAACAGAACACAGCCAAACTTTCACCAGCACCGCTAGTACAGTCAGGTCGCCGCAGACAGTGTTAGTCACCTACAGACCGGTGGGAACTATGTTTCCGTTGTCACATTACGAGGCTGCACATCGCCAAGGTTTCTGCCACAGTAGCACCACCACGAAAACCTTGGCAGAAACCAACTCTATAAAAGGAGACACTCACCCTCAGGAACACCTACCTGCCTGGAGCCACCATGAAACCAGAACCGAAAGTCTTCCCACTGCTCCTACTCACACAACAGCTCCGGAACCAGTGACAAAGACAAAAACCGTAAGAACACACACCTATTGGACACTCGAGGGAAAGGCATCAGTACCCACACACACAACATACATAGCCGGGATGGCTTGCGACGCCCACACACACACGTAACCACCTACCCATACAAACACACACACACACCTCCATACACACAAGCACACCTATAATAGACACACCTGTACTACACACAACGACCAACACACACCAAGCCGCACACCCACTGCTCCAGCACACTCCAATACAAACATTTGCAACACCACTGAGTGACACAAAGACACCACAACTACAGAAAGGTTAGGTCAAGCAATGTCACTGCACACCTCCACATGACAACACATACTTACAACAACATGTAACAACACCACATAACCAATCAACACAATCACACTGCCAAACAACGAAGCACATGTCACACTGTGCACTCACCACACACAAAACATATGAAATAGCCACACCACACAGACGGCTGCACACACAACAACCACACAAGGGCACACAACGCCGTTATTACACATCTCTACACAAACAACACATAATTCACATACATAGATGCATGTAACAAACACAAACATATCCTACACACAATACACAGCAATGAAAGTCGGACAAATGGCAGAAGCACACACCCAACATGCAGGCCAGGCACAACAGCAAGCACAACCCTCACATACACATGTCACACACACACAAACCAAAGCCCACAAACACCAAGCAGCCATGTAGAAAGAAAGGCAGGACAAGTATGCTACCATGGATCCCAACATCAGGTTGATCAAGATGTATTCACAATAATAAATATCATAAAAAATATAGAACTATGTACATCAATGTGGCCACTGTTGAGTCCAAAAGTTCTAAGGGCCTAACAGACAAATGGAACTCCGCTGTGCCCCTACTTGACTCCTGACTGCAAAATGACCTCCACAAGGTAGGGGTATCAAAGGGGCATACAGGTACCTCAGCGATGCAGGGGTGAGGGGTAGGTTTGGCCCTGGGTGGGGGTGTTTGGGCTTGGGTCTGGGAGGGGGGTTCTTAGGTTTGGGTCTGTGCATGGGAGGGGGGTCCTAGGCCTTGGGCATGGGAGGGACAGACTTCTTGACAGGGGGGGGGCATGGGCACTACCAGGGAGGCGGTTGAGGACTTAGAGGTAGAAGGGCTGGACTTGGGGAGGGACACAGTGTCATGGGGTATAAGAGGGGTACAGAATAGGGAAAACTTTGCAAGGAAATGTTTTTTAGACGCAGGGCGGTCATGGCAAAAGGGTTTGGAAGTGGAGGGACAGGGAGTGGTTGTGAGATGTGTCTTGGTGGATGTCTTGGGTGCAGGTGTTTACTTGAAATGCTTATGGGTGCTGGGTGTGTGTTGGGTGAGTGAGTGCTGGTGTTGAGGGGTCTTGGGAGGAGGGGGGAGGAGGTGCAAGGAGATTCTTTGGTGGATGGGTGACCTGACTGTTGGGGTGGTGTCTGCAGGTATGGTACATGTGCTGCATGTTGGGGTGTCGTGGTTGTGGTTGGTGCGGATGTGGTGACTAGGGTGGATGTATGTGGGTCTGCTATTGTGTTGACTGTGGGTGAGATAGGACTGGTGGCTTGATCCATACACAATGGTGTGGTGGCTGCAGGTATGTCTGTTTTCGTGTGTGTGAAGGAGGGAGGCGCGGGGGTGTCAGTGTAGGGAGTGGATGTTGTTGTGTCTGCAGGTGGGTGTTGCTTGTGTGCATGCAGGTGGTGGGTCTTGTGGTGCTTGTGAATGTCTGAGCTACCCTTGTGTGTTGAGGTGGGTGGATGCTTGTGTGTTCGTGTGCTTTTGATGGCTATGAGGAGAGGGGTTTGGGATTGGGTAGAGGTAGTTGGAGAGGGGACAGAAGACAAAGTGACACTGGCTGCCATCAGAGTAGAGGCCAGAGCCTTAAGGCCAACCATGGCATGGTGAATGCCCTCCAGGAACACATTGCTCTCTTGGACTTGAGCTGGCAGTCCCTGGATGGCATTCACAATGGTTGACTGACCCACAGAGATGGACCTCTGGAGGTCAATAGCCTTCTCACTGAGGGCAGCAGGGCTGACTGGGGCAGGGGCAGAGGTGCCTGAGGCAAAGGAGACACCTACCATCCTGGGTGAGCAGGCACAAGCAACTAGGTGGGGAGCAATTGGGAGGACAGTGTTTGTAAGGGGGGTGGACAATAATGATTCTGGGGTGGTCCCGAAGAAGAGGTGGTAGATCTGGTCTCCCCCATGGCACTCCCCTCGCCCTCTGTCCCACTGGGTACCTTGCTCTTGCTGGTACCAGCTTCCTTGGTCCCGTGGGCTGCTGCTTCCCACTCTCCTGTGCCCCTTCTCCTTCGCCAGGCGATGCTGATGCAAACAAAGAGAGAGAGCGAGAGAGGGAGGGAGGGGACGAGAGACAGATAGGTGGGAAAGGGTCAACATATACCTCCCATAGACCCACCAAAAAATGTTCATTTGTGACAATACATATGATAGCTAGACAATGGCAATTGCCATTACACTTCATCTATATCATATCTTTACATGTCATTTCTACCCACACCTGTATGCCATTCCTCACACCTACATCAATACCTAAGTAGGACAGCACTACTACAGTCAACCCCATTATGCCTCCCAAAGCCCTTTTGGCTGGGACAGCATGGCCTGGATGCACTATCAGTAGTATGCCTGGATACACATCTTAGCTCACAATACCCCTTTCACCCATAGGATGTGTAGCTGACTGAACACAACACATCAGGCCTCTACTGTAACAACAGCTGAAAAGTCCATGTCCTTTGTGACATGTCAGTCACAGAGAAGACAACTCCACTCACTGACCACACTGCAACTTCCTGTCATATTACGTGGCTAGCCACTCAGTACAGTCATGCCATAATGAAGAACAACTCTGAGTTGGCCAAGACAAGTCAGACACCCAAACAGTTCACAACTGATGTGTACCGTGTGAATCTGTGGTATAGCCATGTGATCAGTCAGACCCTATCACGGAGCCAGTGCAGCTGACACCCAACATTTATTACACTACTCAGCACACTGCTATTTGTACCAACAATGGGTCATGTACCACATATAACACATCCATACACATCCACTGAGTGCAGTATCACTACAGAAGTACCAGTGGAACACACATGTAACATCAGGAACCACTTCCAATGCCACCACACATGCACGTACACCAGTTAAACTACGCACCATGACAACTCCAGCCTCACACACACCATTCCACATATGCCAAAACTGTCACAGAGGCCAGACAACACACAACTCAGAGGGCTAAGTTTAGCATTCATTAGGCACGCATGCCCAAACACCACTGGCTGTGCACGATTTACACATCCTACTACTAGATAAGGTAGCCTGAGGAGACTGAATCCAAATTGTGAATCACATAAACACACCAAATGTCATGCAAACCCAAACCACTCATTCATTATCTGCCACTACTTATTGCCCAGGTCAAGCTGTAATAGTCACAGGCCATCAGATGTACCTCCAAGTTTCCATCTTGATTTGATGTAGGCCAGTGGTTCCCAACCTTTTGATTTCTGTGGACCCCCATTTTAACATTACTGGAACCCAGGGACCCCCGCCTGAGTCATTACTGGAAGCTGGGGACTTAATTTGTCAATATTTGTTGATATTTTTTAATTTTCTAGGCTCACGCGGACCCCCTGAGAAGGCTTCGCGGACCCCCAGGGGTCCCCGGACCACAGGTTGGGAACCACTGATGTAGGCAGTTATTCAGCATTGCAGCAGAGGAATTGCTAGGGCTTTATCATACATGCCATGCACACAACATGGTGACAAATTAGGGAAAACCAAGGGCACTTACCACCTCTACTACCATCCCATTGGTTTGAGGGCCACATCCCCCCAAGTATAGCTCCTAGGAATGAGTGATCTGTGCAATCAGGCCACATATATCCTACATATTGTAGTATCCCAGTTTGGCTGCCTACCCATACCCTACAGTCAGCAGATCACTTATATATGCCTAGTCAGCTCTCAGGCCTATACTCTTGTCCCATGAGGGCCATTTCTGTGGTGGAACTGTATTGGCAGCCCCACAACCTTTTAATACCAGATTCAGTGCACAATGTACATAGACTCAGTGATAAAAGCAGAGTCACACAATAGCATTTACAGGTTGGCAAAAAAGATGGGAGTGGCCTGACACCTCTGAGCCAATAATGCAGATGGATAGACCTGGTCATACACAATGCTTAGGGTGATCCAAACATTCACATCCATTGCATGGCCAGGATAGAGTCAGACATGTGCTTATGTCCTCAGTGCATATCAACATTACAGACATGGAGAGGTCTAGTAATGTGACATGTACTTTCACTGACAGTAAGCCATGCCAACACATCGACCATCTATACTCAGCCAGGGTGCATGATACCCATTTTCAAAAGACAATACACAGGATTTCATCACAACCATGTCACTTTGCCCATAGTGAGCCATATCATCCCAATTAATGCCAGCCAAGTGCCAGGATTCAGTCAGTACTCGCCCCCTTGTGGCTGCTGTGCTGCCCTCAAACGCCCATTCACCTCAGGATAGGCCACCACCAAAATGTAGGCCATTAGGAGGGTCAGGATCTGACAGGCACCCCTCCCTCATTGAGAGGACATCCTCAGCTGAGCCTCCGCAGTCTTCTGGGCCCAGCGTCTCAGGTCCTCCCACTGCTTGTGACAATGGGTGCTCTGCCTGGCATGGACCCCAAGGGTCCGCACTTGCTTGGCAATGGCATGCCATATCCCCTTTTTCTGATGGGCGATTACCTGCATGGGAGACACGGACAGAAGGAGAACATCATGTAGACTGGCACCATACCAACAGCAGTAGACTATAAACAACAGGCCTACCAAATGCCCACACATACCCATCGTCATGGTTTGCATGCCATAACTCCATGCACCCTGCATGCATGTACTCCCAGTCTGCCACACTTACACCATCCACCCTTACACTCACCCCTATCACACATGACATTGACATTGGGCTCACCTGCTCCTCTGGTGACCCATACAGGTGTTCATACAGGGGTAGGACCCCTTCCACCAGTTTCTCCAGCCCTTCTTGTGTAAAGGCTAGGGCCCTATCACCTGCAGGACTTGGCATGATGGCTCCCAGAGACAGTACACAGCAGCTCACGTAGTGAAGGTCTTGCTTGCAAGAGTGTCAGAAGTCAAATGAGCAAGGCTGCAAAAAAGGGCGGTCATGGCTGCTGCGTACAGGACCATTACCACCGGTGGTGGTTGCCATTGTCCTCAGTCCCCCATAGGCAGCAATGTTAACCAAAGAGAAGTTGCATGGCGGTTGTGACCGCCCACTGCCATGACAACATATGCCGGCGGACATCGGTCACTTCCAACTGCCCTGTGCACCATGACAGGCAGCTGCCATTTTATGCACATATCATGCCTTGCTGCACCAATATAAGTGGCTATACAGGTTTTTTTTTACCAGAATGCGGAGCAGGCCTATGCTGTGCTATCATGGTTAGGCTGCTCTATGTGACATGCATGACACAGTGACGTCATAAGGCTGGTTGTCACATGGCATGCATGTCCAGATGCTCTGAGCCTCATAGGCGGTGTAACCATATAGGTATATACCATGACTACATACATTCTCAGTGCAGGACATCTCAGTGTACCAGATAAGGAACATTACACAAGTGATGTGTGTCACAAACTATTGATCAGTGCCATCAATGTGCACCAGTGTACCATTCGCTAGTCGACCTTGCAACCCGGGAGGAGAGGCATATCATTCAGACACATCATCTGAACCGTCACACCATCATGGATCTTTGTACCCAGCTGGAGCCAGAACTCTTGCCTGCCATATGTAATCCTTATGCCATCCCTCCCACAGTCCAAGTCCTGTCAGTGCTACACTTTCTTGCCATAGGCTCCTTTCAGAATACAGTGGGCTTTGCAGCAGGGATGTGTCAGCCCATGTTCAGCCTTGTTTGGAAGGATGTACTGCATGCTTTCTTGAAACACCTGGACAGCTACATCAGGTTCCTCCAACGTACGGATTCGGCCTATGTAAAGGCAGACTTCTATGAGATGGGATGCATCCCTCATGTGATAGGGGCCATAGATGGCACCCATATAGCTTTAGACCCTCCTAGTGCCAATAAACAGGTGTATAGAAACAGGAAAAACTACCACTCCATCAATGTTCAGGTGGTGTGTGTGGCAGACCAGTACATCCCCCAAGTGACAGCCAAGTTTCCAGGATCTGTGCATGACTCCTTCTTTCTGAGGAACAGCAATGTCCCCCAACATGATGGCACGTCTACAGTGAGAGAGGGCTTGGCTCATTAACATGTATGCATTTGGACATGGGTTTCTGTTTTGTCACCTGTCATCACAATCTTCCCTGTGTCTGTACCTGTATTTTAACAGGTCCCATCTCTTTGCACACAGGTGACTCTGGCTATCCTAACCTTCCCTGGCTGTTGACAACAGTGAGGTACCCTGACACGGAAGGGGAACTCTGTTTCCATGAGGCCCACAGAAGGACGAGGCGTTTAATTGAAAGGACATTTGGCCTACTGAAGGCAAGATTCACATGCCTGGACCTGTCTGGAGGTGCCCCCCTCTCCACTCCTCAAGAGGCATGCCATATCATAGTTGCCTGCTGCATCCTCCACAATCCAGCCCTGAGACGACAGATACCGGCAGCTGAACCAGTGACTGGTGATCCAGGCATGGAAAGTGATGAGGAGGCAGATGAAGAAGGTTCAGCTGACTATAGAACAGAGCTCATCAATCAGTACTTCCAGTAACATACAGGTAAGTTGTGTGTGTATGTGCAGGTGTTGTATTTCCATAATGTCTGGCGTCAATGGTCCTCCTGATTGGAATCATCAGTGTTGGTGTAATGTGTTCCTATCCATATGTGTGTGTTGTGAGAGCTGACTGATTGCATGTAAGGTGCAGAGTAACAGTGTCTGTTCTCTAACATGTGCACTCTATGCAGGTTAGAAGTATCACATCTCCTATGAACAGGCCTGTGCTGTGCTATGTGTCCATCATTCTCCCGTTCTCATGTCATTCCAGCAAGTAACTGTGTACTTAGTGCATGAGGCATTTGTGTTCATTAGCTTTTGGTAACTGATTACAGAGTAGAGATTAGCCCATGACAGATGCCAGCTACAGTGTTATGTGATGTATTCCATGATACAGGTAATATAGAAGTGACATCTGTTGTGCCTTGTTTAGTTGGCTATCCACACTGGGCACGACAACTATTAACTGCATATGTGCATTGTGTGCCACCATGCCTACTATCCTGATGGATGTCTCTGTCATGGTCTTTTTGCAGGCTGGATCAGTGTATGTGCTCTCATGTGTGGCTGGACTAGTAACTCCCTTATGTCAGTCCTCGGACATGTCTGTTGTTCTGTGTCTCCTGCAGAGGATGCCTCCCTCTGCTGGCCATTACCCTGCCAGTTGGTTTAGGGGGCCATGCCCATATAACATATTGCTAAACAAACTTTTGTTATAGTACAAATAAAGCCACATATGCACATATGCATTAGCTGTGATCTACAGTGTTTGTTGTGCACACAGGGGATGAGAGGAGTCATGGTGGTTGAAATCATCAGAGTAGGTGGCACAGCTGTAGGTAGCACATGTCCATTGTGAAAGGGGCACAGGAAAAGTGGAGGGGTGTCATTGAACAGTCATCAGGGGTCACTTCCTGGCAGTGGGTTTTGTCTTGGCATCTGCTGCAGTCAGATGTCTGGATGGACGTCCATGTTTGCGGGGGGTTCTACAGCTACAGAGGGATGGGTGCCTGTGGGCTGTGGTTCCCCTGGCAGAGCCTCCATTCCACTAACTGCTGCAGATGTTGAGGGATCAGATGTGATGTGGCTAGTGGAAGGGGCCTGCTGTTGGGTGGAGGAACCACGCAGAGTGGTGTTAATGTCCTTGACCACCCCTGCATTGGAGGCTATGGTGTCATTGTGGTCATGCCACTGCTGTATGACCTCCTGGTGGTATTCCCTCTGCAGCCTTTGATTTTCCCCCAACATGTTGAGGATCCTTTCCTGGTATTGATGGTATGCTCCCAGGACTTGGGAGATGGCTTCCTGGTCAGGTGACTGCCTTGGGTGCCCTGTCCTCTGGCCCACAAGTTCCCTCCCACGCTCCCTGCCCCATGTGCCTATGCCCCTGGCATGGTGTGCCCACTCCAAGTGTCAGCAGGACCTTCTGGTCTTGGGCGTTAAGGGTTCGACTCAGGTCCCTATAGTGTGGGGCACACTACTGATTGAACAGTCTTTGGGACACAGGTTTGGGGACAATGGGTTGGCTGTGATATTGGTGCCACAGGGTGGGGGTTTGATATGAGCAGGGTGAGGCTGGGAATGGTAGACTGACAGGGAGTACCAGGTGGGCCAGGTAGCTCATCAGTGACCAGACATCCAGCGATGTTGTCCTTACTGGGGCATTTATCCTGAGGAGGGCTGACAGTCTTGGATATCCTCTCCATCGTGGCACTGGCAGGGGTACCTGTGGATGGAGTGAGAGAGGGTTAAATGGTGGAGTTGTGAATGGTTATGTCTTTGCCTGATGCATACAGTCGCTTGACTTCATTTTCAGCAATGGAAATGACAGTTGCAGCACTGCTAACACAGTTTGCGGATGTTGGATTGTGACATGTGCACCATGCTCCATAGGGATTGTTGTCGGTCAGGCTTGGTGACTTTAGGTCAGTAGGTGGGTTCTGTTCCTGTGTGATGGATCTCATTACAGTGTTCCCTGTTGGCATGAGGCAATTCAGGCTTGCTAGTTGTGAGTGGTCATGGCTGTACATTGCAGCATGGTGTACAAATGGGTATGTATGTATAAGCAAGATTGCCTGTCCTATCTATGCATGTAGAACATAGTGTATCCCTTCTTACCTACAAGCCCATGTTCAGTCCATTTTTGGGTTGTTGATCTAGATTAGTCCATCCAGTTGGTTTAGCTGGTGCAATAGTCAGACATGCAAGAGATGTGATGCAAGGTGCACATTGCTATTTTTGATGGAGATGGGTAGGTGCATTGTGGGAGTTGTAGTGATTGCGATTGGCAGTGCTATCCATGCACTTGGCAGGGACTGTGTGGGCATTGGGGTAGGGTGATGTTGCGGCATGCAAGAGAAGGGAATTAGGTGATTAGGTGGGAGGTGCAGTGGAAGATTGGGTGTATTGGGGAGTGATTGGGTGGCGAGGAGGCATGCTAGACTGTAAGATTTAGTGCCACAGGAGTATTAGTGACTTACCAGAATCCAGTCCTTTGAGTATTCCAGCCAGGCCCTCAGGATGCAGGATGTCCCAGACCTTCTCCTCCCACGATGTGAACTCTGGAGGAGGAGGTGGGGCCCAACGCCAGTCTTCAGCACAGCAATTTGGTGTCTGGATGTCATGGAATGCACCTTCCCCTGTAGGTCGTTCCACCTCTTTCTGATGTCTTCCATTATGTGTGGATGGTTGCTCACTGAGTTGACCCTGATGACTTTTCTCTACTATAAGTCCATTTTCCTGGCAAAGGAGGTTTGCTGTACCTGTGCTCCAAACAATTGTGGTTCTACCCTTAAGATTTTCTCGACCATGACCCTCAACTTATTGTAAGTGAAGAGTGGGTGCTTTTGATGGGACATGATGGTTCTGTTGTGGGTGGAGGTGGGTGTTGTGTGTGTCTGGGTGAAGTGTAGGGTGCTTAGGTGTGTGTGGTGGTTGGTTGTAGTGTTTGTGTGCAATTATGATGTGTGTAAAGTGTTGATCGTGGTATGTGCTGAGTGTGAAGTGTATATGTGCCTATGTTGTATGTGCTAAGTAATGAGTTTGTGGGTCCTTGCTGTTTTTGTATGTGGTTTTTGTCACAAAGGATTGTGGGTCGTGTGGGGGGGTGTTATACAGTGCTGTGAGTAGGTGTGTCTGTATGTGTGTCAGGTGTTGGGTATTTGAACTGACCAATGTGGTGTTGTGTTCTGGCTAAGGTGAGTTTTTGAGCACAGAGGTTCAGACCGCCAATGGTTTTCCGCCATGGAAGAACCACTGTGGTGATTAGTGGGTCATAATCTGGTGGGTGTAAATTGTTGAGCTGGCGGTGCTGGTGATGGAACCTCCTGTTTCCTGCCGGTGTCGGATTTGTTGCTTTTTTTGGCGGTCTTCGGGGTGTGACTCTTAATATGGCGGTCGGATTACCACCAACATGGTGGTCTTTTGGCGGCTGCTACCGCTGCAAAAAAAAAATCAAAATCGTAATGAGGCCCTTTGTGTCTAGCCATGGTGTTAATCCACACCCAGGTTTGGTCAAGGCTACCGTTGAGGCACAGTAACTCAAGGATAAGGAGGGTCTGAGATCATTTTTTGGGTTATGCAAATTTTACGCCAGGTCTGTTACCTGATTATGCCAACTGAATGAAAAAACTATCTGATACCCTAAAAAAGTGAATTTCTCATGCAATGTACGTCAGTAGACTTCTGCATGGGTCAAAAAGCAAATGATCAGTTCTAAAGCGTTTAGACCCTACAATCCAGCACTGATTTGAAAAAGTCAATGTTGATGCTTCAAAGCATGGCTTGGGAGCAGAACTTTCCCAAAATGATAAGAGTGAAGTAG
The DNA here is from genome assembly GCF_031143425.1 of Pleurodeles waltl. Classification (NCBI taxonomy): domain Eukaryota; kingdom Metazoa; phylum Chordata; class Amphibia; order Caudata; family Salamandridae; genus Pleurodeles; species Pleurodeles waltl. Next base: position 680,493,636 of record NC_090449.1, on the reverse strand, counting down.
CAACAGTAAGTTTTGCATCCATAGTTCTCAAGGAAACTGAACTCCCTTATTTTGTTAAAGAAAAGGAACTACTTGCCTGTTGTTAGGCAGTTGAAAAATGTTGTCTATTTTTTTGTATTCCAAACGTACCATAAACCATTGGTATTTATATTACATGGAGATAAAATAAAGGAAGCTACCCCTACACTACGCAGGTCATTCACCAAGATGTTACAATATTAATCTGACATAGAACTCATCTCAAGAATGAAAAACAAAAGATTAGATTTGCTGTCTAGATTTCCAGTGGAAGGGGACGAAGAACTGGATTACAGTGATATGGAAGATTGTTCTGTAGCAGAGGCAGACTTAGAATCAGATAGCACCTGCTCTGAGGTTCAGTGGCGGGATGTTCTGAGATAGGATACAGAAATCAGGAAGGCAATGGATTATGTTAAGGGAGGTTGGCCTAATGAAAAGATGCTTCATCCAGGTCTTCAGTCTTACAGCAAGGTTGCTGATTAATTGGCAATAGTGTTGTGTTCTGGCTAAGGTGAGTTTTTGAGCACAGCGGTTCAGACCGCCAATGGTTTTCCGCCATGGAAGAACCACTGTGGTGATTTGTGGGTCATAATCTGGTGGGTGTAAATTGTTGAGCTGGAGGTGCTGGTGATGGAACCGCCTGTTTCCTGCCCTCCAGTGTCCCAGCAGTGTCAGATTTGTGGCTTTTTTTGGGCGGTCTCCAGTGTGTGACTCCTAATATGGCAGTCGGATTACCACCACCATGGTGGTCTTTTGGCGGATGCCACCGCGGCAGTCTTGCGAAAAGACAATCAAAGTCGTAATGATGCCCTTTGTGTCTAGCCATGGTGTTAATCCACACCCGGGTTTGGTCAAGGCTATCGTTGAGGGGTCTGAAATCATTTTTGGGGTTATGCAAATTTTACGCCATGCCTATTACCTGATTATGTCAACTGTATGAAAAAACTATCTAATATGTTAAAAAAGTGAATTTCTCATGCGATGTACGTCAGTAGACTTTTGCATGGGTCGAAAAGTATATGATCAGTGCTAAAACGTTGAGACCCTATGATCCAGCGCTGCTATGCAAAGTCAATGTTGATGCTTTAAAGCACGGCTTGGGAGCAGTACTTTCCCAAAATGATAAGAGTGAAGTAGCAACAGTACGTTTTGTGTCCAAAGTTCTCAAGGAAACTGAACTCCATTATTTTGTTATAGAGAAGGAATTAATTGCCTGTTGTTAGGCAGTTGAAAAATGTTGTCTATTTTTTGTATTCCAAACGTACCATAAACCATTGGTATTTATATTACATGGAGGTAAAATAAAGGAAGCTACCCCTTGACTAGCCACGTCATTTACCAAGATGTTAAAATATTAATCTGACATAGAACTCATCTCAGGAATGAAAAACAAAAGATCAGATTTTCTGTCTAGATTTCCAGTGGAAGATGATGAAGAACTGGATTACAGTGATGTGGAAGACCGTTCTGTAGCAGAGGTAGACTTAGAATCAGCTAACACCTGCTCTGAGGTTCAGTGGCGGGATGCTCTGAGGTAGGATACAGACATCAGGAAGGTGATGGAGTGGGTTAAGGGAGGTTGGCATAAGGAAAAGATGCTTCATCCAGGTCTTCAGTCTAACAGCAAGGTTGCTGATTAATTGGCAGTAGAGGATGACATTTTACACAGATGTCAAAAAGTCATTCTGCCAGTGTTGGTATGGAGAGGACTTGCTTATGAAGGGCATTTAGGTTGGACACTGACTGACAGAAGACTGAGGGAAATGTTCTGGTGGACAGATATGAACAGAAAGGTAGATTAGATAATTGGAGAATGTGCCATATGTGCTAGTTGTAAAAAGGGTATGAAAACTGCTGCTCCTCTTTTGCATCCTATTGTATGGCCTGGGCCTGATAGGGTATGGGCAAAGGTGGGAATCTATTTAGTAGTTCCTTTTTGGTGTCTGCCATCACAGTTTCGGTATGCTTTGGTCACGATGAACTATCAGAATAAGTGGCCTTAAGTAATGTTTGTCTCTTAACCCAATTCTAATGAGGTAGTTAGTTTATTTAAGAAGATTTTCAACATAGGAGGTTGTCCAGAATTCATTATTTCTGATAATGGTGTCCAATTTTTTAGCTCTGTGTTTGAAGATTTTCAATGGTGGTGAAAAACTTAAAGAGTTTGTGTATCATCCCCCAAACGAATATGCAAGTTGAGCGCATAAATCAAGTGCTGGTAGAATGCATCCAGTGGTCTGTAGTCAAACTGAGCAATTGCTTGAGATTCATGCAGTGGTTCGACCTCACCACGCCACATTTGGTTACCAGAGTTTTCCTGTTTGATTTGTTGCGTGGGCATAGACCAGCTTCCAACCTGGTACCTGCGTGGATGTTCCAGTGGGTTAAGACAGATAAGTCTTTGGAGGTCTTGCCAGATATGGCCCATGGGCATGTGGGTGTGTCACAAGAGAAGGTGAAAGTATATTTTGCCAAAAAAAGTTTGTTAAAGAATGTGAGGTATGAATTGGTGATGTTATTTGGGTCAGAAATCCAGGGTATGTGAAGAAGTGTGAATTGAAATTTAGGGCCTAATTTTCAAGAATCTGACCATCGGCCCAATGAGTCAGATTTCCTGCGCTGCCTAAAGATTCCCTAACAGTGCCATAAATGCGCTGTATTTACAATACAGATCTCCATGGCACACATTTTCACAGATGCGGCAGAAATTCTGACTCATCTGTTGGCACTAAACTCATGCATTGCTGGACTAGCTTAAAAAAATTAACACTACTTCAGCAATGCAAGGAAGGCTCTCATTGACAAAAGCCCAGTGTCAGTTTAACACCTGCTCTGAGCAGGCACTAATTTTTTGACGCAGTCAATTAGCACAATGGCAGTGAAATTTTGTAAATTTCACAGCACCAGTTCTGCAGTGCTTTTTACCTGGGTACGTCTACCTTGCATATGATTGCCAAAAGTTTACATCCATGGATGAAAAGTGATGCTAAAGGCATCTGGCATCACTTTGTAGATTTGGAGTTGTTTTCGCACTTCCACAACGTAAACAAATGGTGTTTCGTGGCACAACGGCCTTGTATATAAGCCCCTTAGTGTTCCTGTATGTTTTGAAAAAGTATGTGGAAATGCAGTGTGTGTTGAAAGAGGTCAGCAGTGGAATATGAACGGAGTGGTCGGAGTACAAGAAAGGGTGATGGAAGGTAAAGATAAAGAAAATGCAAAAGGAACAGTGGTGAAGGAAGGAAGTTCTGAGATAATTAACAACAAGGTGTCTTCACACACTAATAAGCACATATGTAGAGCCCTGTTAGATAGTGATAACCTGATGTTAGAGTCCTTCCAGGTGATTGCACTGTTAGCTTATGATGACCTTGTGATATGGCCCTTCTAAGTTATTCATGTAAAGCTTAAACTATGGATTACTTATTTATATTATTTGTATGTTAGTTAAGTAAGCACAGGTTTCTAGTTTAATTGGTTATGGAAGTGCAGAGGAAGAAAATGTGTTATTTGAGGTCCTTCCAACGTTTTCTGCTATTTCTAGTTTGTTTTTAAAGAAAAAGAGATAATGTTATGGTCTTGTGAGCAGGAGGCATTAGAAGACTGTGGCTTCAGTCTTCTAGAAGTATGTGATAGAGGTTGGAATGGTGGAAGTCAAACAGAGAAGGAGTTGAGGGAGTTGGGAGAAGAGTTGTTTATTTGTTGGAGCTAATGTAATACAGGTGGATTTGGCACTTACCCGCATCTTGGCATCTTCTGTGGACCACTACATAGATGAAAACACATTTTTATTTATCATCTGAGATTTAGAGATAACTACAGGAAGTATCAGTCTTCGGTAATGAAGATTTCACAATCTCTGGATCACCACTACCACTCACCAACAATTCTGAAGAGCTGTGACACGTAGGAATTTCAAAGGTTGTCTGGTGAAAAGGCGCTCAGCGACGTTTTCTCCCTATAAATCAATTAGCCATTATGTAACAAACCCATTAAAGGATATCAAGGTATCTTGATAAGTAAAGAACTGATGTCTTAAAAAGTTTACATGTGTAAATGAAGGTTTGGAGTGTGTGGTGAATTATAGTCACACACTTATAGCAGAATGCCTCAAGGAGAAATAAAATAAAGCACAGAAAATACACTATATGATGTCACAATCAATAATTACTTTGAGGTTTTTGTCAGTTGTGCTCCTGTGTGAGGTGCACAGATTAGAATAATATAGAACAAAACCCCTACTTCACACAAATTCTGGTTTCATTCTTGTCAGTAACTTAATCAACATATTTCGCTTGCTCTTTTCTCCTACTATGTATAGGAGTAGTTTTTCAAGTTTGTTCCCATATTTGCATATTCTTCATCACAAATTCATCTGGAACTACTTGGTCCCTTGTTTTCTGTACATCTTTTGTCTTCAAAATGTCTGCTCTTTTACTACATGTATACTTTCTTTCTAGAGAGGTTAGTGAGTATTCAAATTCAGCCTTGACTTTTTCATTACCCAGTTGCCTTTGCTTCAGGAAACTTATCTTCTTATCCCAGGTTGAAAGAAGCACTTACAATGTTGTATTCTTGTCTGGCTCCAACATTTGTATCACATTTCATGGTGTTCACCACCATTCTAACTACATTGTGTTGTACACCTATACACAAGGTCTTTTAGATACTTGTAACTTATCCTAACTAGTAAGGAAGAGTGCTCAGTAATGCTGGTAGGCAGAATGTGAACACAAATGCGTGGACTCTGGTGTTGTGTGTAGAAGACTTAAATGGGTATCTTGCTCCATCTGTCTCAGTCAAATATCACCTAACTTGCTGAAAGTGGTACATATGGCTTCCCCCTCTACTACCTTCTTAGTTGTGGTCACATTTCTATTCATCACTGCATTCAATAGCCCAATTGAGTACTAATTTTCCATTTGGGGATTTTCATATTGAGTTGGGTTACTTCATGTAGCTAGTCAGCCCCTAGTGGATGTGTGTATGTACAAAAGTGCTTAAGCAGTGAACCTGTTTTTGCATGTGGGGCCCACTGGCACTCGTTTGTTCATTCATCAGACTTTCCCCTAGAGCAAGAGAGAGAAAGTCACAATCTGGGAATAGAAAGAGGGAAAAAAGAACGAAAAACAGTGCCAAAGGGAGAAAGTAAGGATGACTAAGACATACATGATAGAGATGAAGAGGCATACTCTTTCATCCATCCTTCACCCACCCATGCATCCTATCATCATCACCCACCTATATGATTATTATGCACCCTTTCACCCACACATCCTTTCACTCATATTATGTTTCACCCATCCTTTCTCCTTCCATCCTACTTTCAATTTTCCAAAACACATCACGGTTCGATTTCATTTTATGAACCTTGGTTTGCAGAATTGCCATTATTACTTAATTCCTGCTATATATGCTAAGCAAGGTGTTGACAAGTGAGTCAACAACATGAGTACACCCTTGTAGTGACTATATTACTAATTGTCAGTAAGCAAGCAAGATGTCTTATCACCACCTGCCACTGCTGCCGTTGAGACTCCCCCTTTATCTGCTGCCACATCTGCGCTGGTGTTGCTGGCCCAGGTCAGTGGTCGGTGCGGCTAGAATAACAAATAACACATTTTAGATGCCAGATACGCCTCCCCCTATTGTTTTTTTATTGCAAAATACAACCGCAATACTTCACTGTATTTCGGTTACAGACTTATCTTCTATCAGAATATCAGGTGGGCATTTCATTGGTGGTAATTTTTTAAAAGCCAGATAGTCAAGCCAAACAAAACATTTTTGTAATTGAGGGGCAGAACTAGCTATTGATAAATCTGAGTTTTTCAATAGAAAAAAATGGGTGTAAGAATTGGTGAATAAAGGACATATGGTCTTGGTTGGCTAATGCAATGAGGCCACCCTCCTCATACTTCCAACCAGGGTGCACGGTCATCAACTTCTAGTACACTATAAAAATACATACACAACATTAGAGGGTACAAACTATTACATGACCATGTTCAAAAATACCTTTTTTTCTTTTTTATGATTGAGCTGGAGCAAGAAAAAGAAAGCCTTCTCATGAAACATGTGTAGAATACCTCACATGGTCATGCAATCTTCAGTACATGGGTTCTCTGAGCCTTACCACCACTCCACACATTATATAAGGGAAGAGGGAAAGCTCACTGACAAAGCAGAAGAAAAGAAGCTACAGAAAGACTAGTACAGCCAGACAGTTTGAAGTCAAGAAACTTGAAATATAGAAAATAAGTAAATAGTATAATTCAGGGATAAGAAGAATTTACAAAACAGATAAATCAAAGTGGAGTTGGAAATAAATTAGGAGACAGGCACAGTAAAAAAATAATTCTAAATGTGGAGCCGTAAAAGTTAGCGAAATAAATATTAATATTAACAACGACAGGGGAACTCACTGGGGCTAGCAGAGCCACCGGCCCGGCACTTGTGGAGGGTGCACCTTCAGTTCCCTCATCAGCCCTCTTCTTGCCTCTGGATGCTGGATAATGTAAAAAAAGTTTTGAAAAGATTAGTGGTACAGTTAATAAATAATCGCTTCAAGAATATTAATTTTGTTTAAGGAAAAGGCAAACGCAGCAACATTTCTACATCAGAGCGCATGTATAATAATACTAGTATCATGGACTATCCTATTCCAAATTTCCTAACCCTAGTCCAAATTTCCTAAACTACATTCTGAAATAACTAAAAGATTGCAATGCATAGATGGATGCATGCATGCAAAACTACACATCATAGGGAAACTGCTTGGCAGTTGGCAGTGTACAAGCTACAAAAAATAAAGGTACAGAGAAGTGAAAGAACATGCTAATTCACTAATACTAATATTAACTATCCCTATCTTAGACAGGAAAGGGGACAGGAGGAGTCTTTGCATTACTTCTTAATCAGCCCAAGCAAGCGCCAAAAACAAGTACAATTAGATGGTGAGATGATCACAGATGATATTTGTCCAATAAAGTTAACTTACCTGCATGTGAGCAGCATGCTTGCATTTTGGGATGAAAATATTAGCATAGGACACAACTAACAATTAATTATTACTCGCCGAGCCCCACAACCTCTACGCCTAGAAGGTCAGTTTTACAGTCCAGGATATCGGCCCACTGGTGCATTGGCTATTGGTGGGTGCGACGGACCCCAGAGCTGCGGTGCATTGCCCAGCGCACCCTCTCCCAGCATTGCTGGCATTCCCAGAGGCCGTACCCAGATCCAGGTCTGCCGCCTGCTGCCAAGTTGGAGGGGGGGGGGGTGGTGCAGAACATAAAAGACCAATGCAGTGACCTCCAACTCTGAAAAAATGGTGTGGACTGCACCCCTTCACAGCGGCACCGCCCTCAAGGAATGCGGCTGCCAGTGGTGGTTGGGAGCCCGGGCGCTGACACTCCCCTGCTCTGACATGGCACTGAGAACTTGGGTTAAGAGATAAGAAAGGAGAAAAGTAAGGAAGGAAAAAAAGAAAGTAAACACAAAACGTACAAAATAAAAAAGTTGCAAAAAAAATTGGAAAAAAGTTAGAATATAAAAACACGAAAAGAAAAGTTAATATGAAGGGGCGGAGCCAAGATGGCGGATGGGACGGGAGCGTAGTCTCGAAGCTCCGGCCCGTGCCCCGTAAAAACATCCTGTGGGCCCCCCCTCGGGTCTCCGAGTGGGGCGCGATCGAGGGGGACGACGCCTCGGGCATCCGGCCCCCCCCCCGGGGCTCCGGGACTGCCCCCTCTCCTCGCCGGGACGGAGTGCCGATCTGGGACGGGACGGACGGGTGGCCGTGCGGCGCTCCCGGCAGAGGACTGGAGCGCCGGGAGGCTGCAAGCGCTGGGGCGGAGGGCCCCCCCAGCCAAAACATTGCTCAGTGTGGGGGGACTCAGGGGGTGATGCCCCCCCCCCACACGGGTGTATAGAAGCGCACGCCGACCTCCGCGTGGGCCGCCCCTCCCCCACAACAGAAGGATCGGTGGCGGAGAGGTAGACGCCCGGCTGGCTACCTGGGACCGGCGGGAGCGGCAGCGGAGACGGCTGAGGTGAGGGGGGGAGACCTTGGGAGAGGCTGCAGTTTGAACCACCGGCATGTGGACCCCCCCCCCCGACTGGGTGGAGTTGGGGGACGCGGGCGAAGATAGCCTGCAGGAGGCGAGGTGTACCCCTTGAGACGAGTCTGGCATTGAATTGAGGGGGGTTGCCGTCACCCCCCCTCCCCCTCCCAGCGTTGACTGAATTGATTCATTGGGTCCCCCCAATCCCCCCGCTTCCTGATCACATTGGGGGCGGGGGCTTGGAGCGCGGAGCCTGAGAGAAGGGGGGGTGAAACGGGCCTCCCCCTGAGTGGAACAGAGGGGTCACACCGGTGAGATACCAACAGACGACAGACCAGGACCCAATGGAGTACGGAACGCTCAGCCCCCTGGGAGCAAATAGCAGCGTTTAATCGGAGGAGTAGCAGGGCACCCAATAAAAGGCTCGAGCATCACGCTACCCTGCAGTGCCCAACAGAAGGGGAGCAGGCGGGGCCTAATATCTGGGGGGGAAAAGGACGGGGTCCCCCCCCGTCTTATGCGTGCAGCGAGCGTGGGGAGAAGGTGAACCATCTGGGGGAGCGGCCACCTGTGACCCCGCGTCGGTAGAGCAAAGGAGACTCTGCGTGCGGAACCACAGAGGGAGGATCGCCCAGCTGTAATCAAGGGCCACGCCGGAGCCCTGCATTAAAATATCCGGCTCTGCTCGCGGTGAGCCGCCCGCCAGCCACAAATTATGGCTACTAGAAACAAATCCACGAAAAACCAGGACCGGCACACACAAGGGCAACCTACGGGCGAACAACAGTTGGCCCCAACCTTACAGGCTCTGGAATCTACTCTGCAATCCCACTCCACCCAGTTTGAGAAAGTACTGCAAGCAATTATGGACACTAAAGCTTCTTTGGAGACCAGGATTGATTCAGTGTCACAAGATCTAAACTTGCTAAGAGTCGATCACCGTAACCTTGCGGAAAGGGTGGGGTCGGCGGAGGCGGAGATAAAGGAGATCAACCGTTCGGTCTTGGACAATCAAAAACAGATATAGCGACTGGATTGCAGAGGTAAAAACTCTCTGGCGCCGAGCAGAAGAGGCGGAAGGCAGATCACAGAGAAACAATGTGCGCTTCATAGGCTTTCCTGAAAAATTAGCTGAACAGAGCACAGAAATAACCCTGGAGCAATGGTTGATTAAGGAAGTGCTGAATGGCTCTCCGACGAAATTTTTCTCGGTAGAAAGAGCGCACAGGATACCGGGGAGACCTCCGGCTCCGGGCCAGCCGCCGAGACCCCTGATAGCAAGATTTTTAAATTACAGAGACCGCGACTTAATTTTGCAACAATTTTGCAGCAAAGGTCCATTCAGATACGAAGACTCTGAAATAAACGCTTACCCAGACTTCACACAGGAAGTACAAAAGCAGCGCAGTTCATTCGTGAGGGTCAAACAACGCCTTCGAGAGCATAATATTAAATATGCACTACTATTCCCTGCTAAATTAAGAGTCGCAATGGATGAGCGTATTCATATCTTTACATCCCCTGAGGATGCCTGGACGTGGCTGCATGCGAAGGGCCTGGCGCGACCCCAGTCCGGAACGGAGGAAGGAGAGGAATGGCTGACTGCCCCACAGCGAAAGCGCTCCAAAAGGATACCGAGAGGCCAGCCCACAGAAGAGCAGGCGGTGGAAGAACGGGCAAAAGTCTTGAAGGCCACCCCACTACACACACAGAACACTTTTGAGGCCTTAAGGGAGATATCGGCGGATGGCCCGGACTCTGACTCGCTCAGCTCGACATCCGGCCTCACGGAATCGCCAGTGGGACCGAAGCTCACCCCCCAAGCGGCGGACGAACTGTAAACATAGCCAGCCTCCAGCTCTTCTTCTTCTTCTCTCTCTTTTTTCTCCCCCCCCCCCTTCTGCTCCGCCCTTGCTTTTTTCTCTTTGGCCCCCCTCGCCCGCCCCCATCTCTCTCGCCCCCCCTCCTCTTCTCCCCCCCCCCCGGCGGTGCGGGCGACAACCTGGTCGAGGTGCCCGTACTGAATCCGCGCCTCTACACGTATCGATTAATGCTGCCGTGGGCCCTGAACGGCCCCAACTGTGTCATGGACGGTATTGTTTGGCCGCGGCAGCCGGGGGGGGCGCCAGGGTGGGGGTGGGGCCCCTTTGGGGGGGGGACCCAGCGGGCCCAGCAGTACAGGCAGCTGATGGTTGCGGAAGGGTGTGGGCCATCTGAGCTGGCCGCATCTAGTTGCTTATATGGCCGCCCCATGGGAGTTCGAATGGACACCAAGTTTGTTGTTTGTATGTGAGATTAGTAAATTGTTATTAGTTAAAAGTTTTAAAATGAGTGTGAGTGGAGGGTGTGCAGCAGGGTCAGTAGTTAAACTGCTTTCAAAAGGTCAATTCAGGACACAGGGAATATTGTTAGCGCAGACACGAAGCTGGGCAAAAGTGAACGCACAGGAGGGGACCCGGGGGGACATATACGGGTTGGTGGGATGGGAGGCAATCACACAAAATGTAAAATGGCACTAAGAGCAAACCCACCCACGCACCAATATGATATAATCACGTGGAATGTAAGAGGGCTGGGGGCTATAAGTAAAAGAAACAGGGTTCACGATCGCCTCAGAAGACAGGGCGCACAAATAGCCATTCTGCAGGAGACACACTGCTTGGAAGCAGACCTCTGCGCACTGCCCGGGAGATGGGGCGGACAACTGTTGGGCACAACTTTCTCGGCATACGCCAGGGGAGTGCTGATCTGGATAGCAAGGGGAGTCCCCTTTATCATAACACACCAGACGATTGACAAAGTTGGCAGATATGTGGCACTAGAGGGGGCCATGGATGGCAGACAGTTGACAATAGTTGGAGTTTATGGCCCTAACAGTGCCACAGCCGAATTCCTAGACACGCTCACCCCAGCTCTATTGGAGAACCCCGAACCCCCAGCCATATGGGGAGGCGATTTTAACAGCATCCCAAGCACAGAACTAGATAGGTCCGTCAATGCCCCAAAAACAAACCCAAATAGAACAGCCAGAAGCCCCTTGCTTGGATGGGCGGCGGAAATGAGAATATTTGATCTATGGCGCATGAAACACCCCCAACGGAGAGAATATTCATTTTATTCAATACCACATAAGGTACACACAAGAATAGACACTATATGGGGGACCCGGGATATCTGCGCCCTGACAGATAAGGCAGAATATTTGGCTAAAACACTATCCGACCACTCCCCACTACGAATAACGCTGAATTGGGGCAGGAGACGCTCGCAGATCCCCACCTGGCGGATGCAAGGGGAGTCCCTGCAGGACCAAGCGTTCAGAGAGGGATTAAATGCTGTGGTGAAACAATACTGGGAAATAAACAAGGAATCAACCACATCCAGAGCACTAGAATGGGAGGTACACAAGGTCGTAGTAAGAGGGTACTGTATCTCAACTAGCTGGGGAGTCAGGCGCACGCTGCATTCGGAAATAAATAAACTAGAAAAGGAAATGGGGGATTTGGAAAAAGCGGTGGCAAACAAAGCGATTCCTTACTCAACACTGAAAGAGGCTCGCACAAAATACAACGAAGCAGACGACCGCCTCCGAAAACATGATCACAAGTATCGCTTAATGCGACTACACGCGGAGGGAGACAGGGCAGGCAGGATGCTAGCGTGGCTTCTTCGTGAGAATCGGCAACATTCCCCGATCGGGTCTATAAAAGGGAACGCAGGTAAAATGCTCACTACGCAGGACGAAATCAATGGGGTTTTCAGGGAGTATTATACTAAGTTATATACCAAACGAACTACGTGCACTCCCCAGCAACTGAGATCCTTTCTGGAAGACTCCCCAATGACACAAATATCGCTAGCAGACAGGCAGCAATTAGATGCCCCATTCACTATGGAGGAAATTGAGAGGGCAGTGTTGCAGATGCCCAGGAATAAAGCCCCAGGTACAGATGGACTCCCCATAGAATACTATTCCAGTTGCTCGCTGCACCTGAAGACACACTTGATGAAGGTTTTATAAGAGGCATGGGTCAGCAAAACGCTGCCATCCACAATGAGAGAGGCTATGGTGGTGGTCCTCCCTAAAGAAGGCCGAGACCCCACAGATGCTAAATCCTACAGACCACTATCACTCCTGAACCTAGACTGCAAAATCTTAGGCAAGATTCTCGCCAATAGGCTCGCCCCGCTAATGCATACAGTGATACATGAAGACCAAAACGGCTTTATCCCAAAGCGCAACACTTCCTTAAATATCCGTAGACTCCTGGGAATAATGGGGGATACCCCTCCAGAGGCCCATGATGAGGTGGTACTATCACTAGACATTGAGAAGGCATTTGACACTCTGGAGTGGGACTTCCTATTCGCCACAATGCAATGCATGGGAATAGGGTCGAAGTTCATACAGTGGGTGCAGACACTGTACACCAAACCGCACGCCAGGGTGAAAACAGGCGGGGTTATATCAGATAGTTTCCCAATCACAAGGGGCACAAGACAGGGTTGCCCACTGTCCCCCCTACTGTTCGCCATGGCAATGGAGCCGCTGGCCATCCGCATTCGGGCTGCACAGAGGAACTGGGGGGTAGACAGGAGCGGTCTGTATCATGGCATATCGCTGTACGCAGATGATGCGTTAATATATCTGCGAAAAGGGTCTGAGACGATCCCTCGGGTGATGTCTCTGCTGACTGAGTATGGGGACCTCTCTGGGTTGGTGGTAAACTGGGACAAATCATGCATATTTCCGCTAACCAAATGGTCCCCGGCAAGACAAGAGAATGCCACGACCGGCCGTTTGAAATGGTGCTTCGACACATTCAAATACTTGGGGGTACATATATACCACAAAAAAGAAGACCTCAGAGACGGGAACTTAGGGAGGGCACTGACCTCCATGAGGGGGTCACTAAGTTTCTGGACTAAACTCCCACTGTCACCCCTGGGCAGGGTGGCGGTGGCAAACATGCTGCTGCTGCCTAGGTTACTATACTACTTCGCGGCGCTACCCATCTGGATCCCCAGGAGTTTTTTTAAAGGTCTGAACACAGTGTTACTGCAACTAGTGTGGGGAGGAGGCAGGGCAAGGGTTGCACTCGCCACCCTACAGTGCCCGCTAGCGGCGGGCGGACTGGGCGCCCCTAACTTCGAACTGTATTATGCAGCTGCACAACTACAATGGATATTGAACTGGTTGCACAGGCCAGCACAAGCGGAGTCCAAGTGGCTCCTAGCGAGGCTGGAGGGGTCCCCGCTCACCACATGGTTAATGAGCAGGACTAAGAGGACCCCTGGCAATCCGCTTACAGAGGTTGCGCAATTATGCTGGCAAAAATACCCCATAAAACACTCCCATACTCACCACTCCTAACATTAGAATTGCTCCCAGGCTGCGTGGAAACGGTGGGCTCACATGCACTTAAGACTTGGACAGAGGCCGGTATTGCGACGGTTGGGGATTGCTTTGAAGATGGGAAACTGATGACATTTAGGGCTATCCAGGAACTAACGGCAGTGAACCCCGGACAATTCCTGTCATACCACGCAATCACCCACCTGATCCAAAGAACGTGGGATATGGGGGAAGCGGAACCTGAGTGCTCCCCTACACTACATCACATGCTGAACTTCGATAGTCAAACAAAAATAGTATTGAATACGTACAAAACTCTGAATAAGCCCTCCGAACTTATTCAGGCGAGGCCAAGGGATAGGTGGAACACAGTTCTCACCGACCAGATAACGCAAGAGGAGTGGCTGAAAGCCCTCAATCACGTAAAAGCGGTGTCCAGAAACTTCAGGTTTCGCTATACACAATTCAACTATGCACATCAAACTTACTTATCCCCAGCCAGGATCAGTCGCATGTTTCCTGGGTCGACAACGAATTGCCCGCGGTGCGGCGCCTCAGGAGCGCATTTCTATCACATGGTGTGGGAATGCGCCCACACACTCAAGGAATGGAGGGGCTTGACAGAAGTGGTAGCGGAAATAACAGGTCTGACATTAGCAGCAGACCCCAAATCCTGTTTACTAGGGCTGAGAGCCAGAGAAAAGAGACACCGACACCTACATAAATTTGCAGACCTTGCATTTGTGTTATACAAACGACTGATAGCTCTGAACTGGAAGGCCCCCAGGGCACCTGACCTGAAGGCCTGGCGCTCCTCACTGCTGTGCTTGTCCAGGACGGAGGTCCTGGTACTTTGTAAACTTGCAGGTGCGGGACAAAATCAGACAGGGGAGGGAACCTGGGAAACATTAATCACCCGGCTAGCTGCTAAAAATGATGAAAGACCACCATGAAATAGACAGAGAAGCCGGGTAGGCACAGAACCACGCCAGAACAAGTATCCAAACCTGGAACACAAGACAAGGCAAAGAGGAAACACCCCCACCCTCCCCACCAGTGAAACCAACACAAGCAACAACAGGGGCCCGCAGAGGAATGTATACATGTACCAGTCTCAGGCAAATAAAGTGCACCACTGAGCCACACACAAGTCCCAAAACATACACGGGTCCTCCCTCCCACTCCCCCGCATCATAATCAACAAGTAGACCCACTAGCGCCAATAAATACGCTTACCCAAGTTGCGTGGTAACAAATAGGACAAATCACATTAAGAATAGACCCAGAGCTGCTATATTTAAGGTGGTGGGATTTTAGTCTGTCAATGTAGATGTACGAGCATTGTTTATGTTAATAAAGAGAATCCTGTCGTGAATGCCCCCAACCGGAAGTACAGGTGGGGCGGTGCAACACTGTAACTTTGTAATTCTGAGTGTGTAAACATTTAAAATTCAATAAACATATTTAAAAAAAAAAAAAAGAAAAGTTAATATAATAAACAAACATTTGGGGGAAATATTTTTTAAAAGTGTGGAATGGCACAGATTGAAGAGGGATAAAAATAGGCCCCAGAACCATAACAAAGCAAAAAACAAGATGGCCATGCCAATGCGAACCACGTGGTGTCATTTGCACGAGAATTCCAATGCAAGGACATAGTTCATCTTGCCAGTGACAATATATGTCACACGAATGGGTGCTGCAAGAAACTCCTCCCACTAGCGGATCTCCGCGCAGCCCAACAGAGTTTTTTTGCAACTTCGCACAGTTCTGCATAACATGACCACACAAACTCCACCCAGGCCTAAGCCTTTGTGTTGTCCTTGCGTTGCCTTGCGTCAGGCAAGGACAGCACAAAGGCTTCATAAATATGGGTCTATGTTTTCATGCTAAATCAAATATTTTTTGTGGAAACACGGAGCAATCAGAGCTAATAATTATTAATATAGAAGTATTTTTAATCATACAATATATTTCTTGTTTTACTTTTACTATTTATGATTGTGTCATACCAGTGTTGGGTAATATTCATCGTTGTACCTCATTTGGAGAGTTGAACATTAAACAAACACAGGTCTATAGTTGGTCAATAGACACATATTGTATCTATATTATTGTTTAATAAAAAGACCCTTCTTTTTTATTGTCTTTTTTACTTCTGGGTGTTATTTTGAACGCTCTTGTTATGTACTGGTATATTATGAAGTTATTGTGAAATAGTACACATAATTGAGCTTGACTTTCTTAGTTTCTATAGCATATTTAAAAGGGTTTTCAAGGTGATTTAGATCTTGGTCAATTGAACCAGGCAAAGAACAGTTGGCTTCTTCATAGGAAAACAGTACTAAAAATACAAATTAATTAAACAGGGCATTAAAAAAAGAGGATTGCTCAAAAACCTTTTGTTAACTCAATTTTTCTTGGAGGCAATTTTGTCAGTAATATTTTTGTGGTAGATTGTTCAAGTGCACAGTCATAGGAAACACACAGAGTAAAACACAGCTATGATAAAGCCAATTATTTATACCAAGGATCTGATTAATTGATCAAATGACAAAGCTCAACAAAATTTCAAAACTATTTAAATGAAATTAATTAGTGTATTTAAATGTGCTAAAATAACAACATTGTTTTCTCAATTCATATAAAGTGTTTTGCAGCCACAGACCTCAATGTGGTAAAGGGGCGAAGAGGTTTAGTAACCAGTAGGTCAGTTTTATCTGCTTGTTGATTTGATAGGATCTTGAAGGTTGCTATGGAAAGTAAATCATGTCAAAGTTACAGCTCTACAAAATGGGGCACCTCCTTAAATACAGAATATGTAGCAAAATGTATATAAAATATTATTATAAAATGTAACATGTTCCAAAATCAAAATGATACATGGCAGATTCAATATATCATGTCACAAAATAAATAATTCACAGCACAATTGATATATTGATTCACAGCCGATTAATATATTTAAGTCATCGGCATGTGTTAAGAGGACTATGACATATGTTAAAATGTATATGATGAGAACAACCTTCAATTAAATGAATAAAACATGTTAAAGTAAATATATTTGCTTTTGAGATTCATTTAACCGGTATTGAAATCAATAACACATGCAGTGAAATGGATATTACACATTTAAATTAAGATGACTGATGTTAAAATTACTTTGGCACACATATAAATGAATGCATCATGCTTTAAAATGAATATGAAAAAGATGGAAATGAATATGAGACATGTAGAAATAATATAAGCCACTGGGAAACAATTATAGCACGTGATCAAATGGATAAGTGAGGCAAGAATACATAACGTTAGAATAATCATGTCCTTAATTAAAATAAATGTGACATCCATTGAAATGATTATGGGGGTCATTCTGACCCCGGCGGTCATGGACCGCCGGGGCCAGGGTTGGCGGGAGCACCGCCAACAGGCTGGCGGTGCCCCGCAGGGCATTCTGACCGCAGCGGTTTTGCCGCGGTCAGAAGTGGAAAACCGGCGGTCTCCCGCCGGTTTTCCGCTGCCCTTAAGAATCCTCCGTGGCGGCGCAGCTCGCTGCGCCGCCATGGGGATTCTGACAGCCCATACCGCCATCCTGTTCCTGGCGGTTCGCCCGCCAGGAACAGGATGGCGGTATGGGTTGTCGTGGGGCCCCTGGGGGCCCCTGCAGTGCCCATGCCAATGGCATGGGCACTGCAGGGGCCCCCGTAAGAGGGCCCCACTTTGTATTTCAGTGTCTGCTTTGCAGACACTGAAATACGCAACGGGTGCCACTGCACCCGTCGCACCTTCCCATTCCGCCGGCTCAATTCTGAGCCGGCGTCCTCGTGGGAAGGTGTTTTGCACTGGGCTGGGGGGCGGCCTTTTGGTGGTCGCCCGCCAGCCCAGTGCAAAAGCCAAAATACCCTCAGCGGTCTTTCGACCGCGGAGCGGTATTTTGGAGGGGGGAACTCTGGCGGGCGGCCTCCGCCGCCCGCCAGGGTGAGAATACCCCCTATGTAAGGCATTAAATGGAATATGACACACATTGAAATTAATATGGTTTGTGCTGAAATCAATGTGAGATGTACAAAATTATATTCACATTCACATGGCAATAGGTAAGTGCTAGATGCTCTTAATGTCCAGCCATTATTTGTCAGGATATAGAGAGTGGACATCACCTGCATCTGAGCAATACTAATGCTCCTTAGCATTGGGCTGTTTCCTCCTGTTTCTGTCACTTTGAGAGTGGCCAGACCCGGATTTGGATTGCACCTAACATGCAAAAATGGTTCATGTGAGCTTCCTTCATGGTAGTGCTTGTGAGTGTGTATGTGGCAACGAATGGTCAGCATTTTTATACCCCTGATCAGCACCTGGCACTTAGGGACTCTCTTTTGCTCACTGACAGCAGGTGTACTGTTAAGACAAAGAGCATTGCATCCATAAAAGATAGTTGTGGTGTCTTCAAGTATCTGCCCTGTCAGTATAATACCTGCAGGGATTTGAGTACATTTGGCTTTAAATGATATTTCTACATTTTTGTTAATTGCCATGATTTATCACTTACTCTGAGGGGGTGACATTTTTCAGTTATGTTTCCACTTCTCAGGAAGTTTTAGCTGTAATTATGAATAGGACTTTTAAAAACAACCCAGTATTTCTTCCAACTGGGATGAATGATATTGCCACATTAAGCCATGTAGTAATACTACCCCACACAACTTTTAATGATGGCAGCAGTCTGTCCCAATCTTTGTGCCCCAAACTGTTCATGCTACAACTTCTAGTACCACAAAATACTAATACTATAATTCCATGTGTTGCATTTTAAAACAATTAGCAAAGGTCCCCCAACTCAGGGGAGCTGCACATATGGCAGCGTGGCCCAATCCGGGGGCATGGTGGCAGTCGGAGTGGCCCTCAGGAATGACCTGGTGGGATTTGCTTATGTGAGCATGACCTGGAGGCACTAGAGCATGGTGGCAGTCGGAGTGGCCCTCAGGAATGACCTGGTGGGATTTGCTTATGTGAGCATGACCTGGAGGCACTAGAGCATGGTGGCAGTCGGAGTGGCCCTCAGGAATGACCTGGTGGGATTTGCTTATGTGAGCATGACCTGGAGGCACTAGAGTACTTCCGGAGGTGTTGGGGGCTGACAAGGAGGCCCCACCCAAAAAAGCAGTATGAGACGGTGAGTTGGCCTCTTCTCACCTGCTGCCTTGGTCGAGAACAAAACCCGAACCACCCACACTGCTGCAACCTCTTTGGCTGGCGCCAAACTTTTTTTTCTTTCTGCTTTTTGTCTCCTTCCCTGCAGGTCACAGACTTGGCTGCACCTGACATTGTTGCATCCCATTCTCTGCTCTGTGCTCTGCAAAGCAGCCTGCAGCTCTAGCCACTGGAAGCCACATGGCTGGTGATTTTTCTCCCGCCTGTCTCGAGTTATTACTCAGTGGTGGCTCTGGTGTTTTGTTGGAGGGCTGTAAGGTGATGGGATTAAAAGGGGCACCTGAAGCATTACCTAGTGATACAGTGGGCCAGGGTTGAGTTCATTTATGTAGATTGTTCAAACAGGGCCTCGGGCAATTTGGCAATTTAGTTTTGGTTTTGCACAAAGGCCAGGGTTGAGACCATTTATGTAGATTTGTGTTTACTGATAGTGAATTACTGGAGGAGAGTACCCAACCCAGGCCTGGGGCTATTTGGCAAATTTTAGTTTTGGTTTTGCACAAAGGCAAGGTCCTTCACAATATAAAAACCCTCTGTGCTTGTCCGGACATAGGTCCTCATTATGAACACGGTGGTAAACACCACCAACAGCCGTGGCGAAGGTGAACAGAAGACCGCCATTGGCGGTGAACAGAAACCCGCCATATAATGATTCCAAAATCTGATTCTGACAAAAATCACCAGTCCACCAGTCTCCGCCAGGACCTTGTTGGCAGAAATGCTGGACCTCCCATCCCGCCACCGTCGAGCACACCAACACCCTGCCTTCCAAATAATAATGCACAAATCACCTTGGCGGTCAGTGGAAGCCAAACGACCATTGGCGGTGCAGACCGCCACGGGCGGCAAGTGGACCCAACAGTAAGAAGTGCACACATTGGATAAGTTAGAAACCCACACACCTGACACACATCTACAACACCATAAAACGCTCACAGACACACCCCACAATCCTTTGCAACGAAAGTAAGCCAACGAAGATAGAGATCACCAGAAGCAGACACCGAATGCCATAATCCACAATACTTACACCCAACCACAGAAGAGCACCCTCACCGAGATCCACACCAGACACCATTAATGACACTCACCATGGCACCCCCCACAAACACCCATGCTTCACAGAAAGGGAGCTAAGGACCATGGTAGATGAGATCCTGAAGGTCGAGCCATAAATATTCGGGGCTCAGGTGCAGCACACACCCATCGCCAGGAAGATGGAGCTATGGCAGACCATAGTCAACAGGGTTAATGCAGTGGGACACCATCCACGTACCAGGGATGACATCCGCAAGAGATGGAACGACATTGGGGGGAAAGGTCAGGGCCATGGCATCTAGGCACCACATTGCAGTCCAGAAGACTGGGGGAGGACCTCCACTAACACCACCCGACTACACTGACTGGGAGGAAAAGGTACTGGCCATCCTGCACCCTGGGGGCCTCACGGGACTCACTGGAGTAATGGACTCGGGGAAGTCGTCTTCATTTACCCCTATATCCATCACACCTGTAATGCATGCACCACCCCACCCCTGCAACACTCACCAGGACCACTACCCCACCCAACCCACAGGCACTGAATTCACTCCCCCTGCATGCCCACAAACCCACTAACAAGCCCACATCCCTCCCCCTGTGCACAGCCACCCACCCCTACAAGGAAACACAAAGGCCTATAACACCCACATTTCACCTCCACATCCTAAGCTAAAAGCAATGCTAACCCCACTAAAGCATCCTGCATGACCCCAAAGTGTGTAAGCTGCAAAAACCCGCCCAGGCCCCTGCCCCCCATCCGACCATGCTAATGTAACAGACATGTCCATTTCCCCCAACAGGCACCACCACCCATGCCACCCTGACGGACATGACAAGGAGTGGCAGTGTCCCCAGGGAGACAGAGGCACCTCACAGGACACTTGGGATGGAACCCTGGACACTGATGATGATGCTGGCCCCTCACACAGTCCTGGACTGTCACCATCCAGCAGCCCCACCCAGGATACCACTGACACCCCTACCACCCAGCCAAGAACATTAGCCTAGGGCAACCGTCCCCACACCTGTGTATCCCGGCCACTGACTGGTGGAACACAAGTACAGAGGCCACAGTCACCCCCTACCAACAGGCAGGAAGACGATGATTCCAGTGCAAGTGGTACCACCAGACCTGTGCAGGGGACACAGGCCAGTGGGAGGGCATGAGTGGCCCAGGGGGGAGGCCACAGGATGGATGCTGCAGCCCAGGATATGATCTCTGAGGTCCTGGGAGCCTCCCGCCATACCCAGGACAGATTGGCCCAGATAGTATCCACCCTGGAGCAGAGTCAGAGGATGCAGCAAGCATTGAATTTACATCTTCTCCTTCCTCATCATCACCATCACTCTTGTCCCCTCTCTGAGGAAGCTTCTTCTGGATATACAGCACCCTCGTCCTCCAAGAGGGGGATAGAATGTCTCACAGCCATGTTGTGCAGCATGCAGCAGGCCACCACTATTTTACACACCTTTTCAGGCCCATAGGCCAGGAAACTGCCAGAGATATGTAGACAACAAAATCTAGCCTTCAGGAGACCTATTGTGCGCTCTATCACCCTCCTAGTACGTCCATGGGCCTCATTGTAATTCCTCTCTGCATCTGTTCCAGGATTCCTCACTGGTGTCAGGAGCCAACGCAAGTTGGGATAGCCAGAATCACCTAGAAAAAGGTGCACAACACAACTTTAAATGACAAGCCATAGAGGCAGACAGACTGGCTGGCTGCTAGGTGGCAAGGAGTGACAGAAACACCTACCTATGATCCACCCTCTGTCCTCTTGTAGTTGTTCCATCTTGTGTGGCACACTACTGTTCCTCAGCACAAATGAATCATTCACTGAACCAGGGAACATGGCATTCACATGTGTGATGTACTGGTCTGCAGTACACACCAATTGAATGTTCATGGAGTGAAAGTTCTTCCAGTTTCTGTACACCTGTTCACTGACTCTTGGGGGGCTGATAGCTATGTGGGTGCCATCGATGGCACCTATCACATGGGGTATGTTGGCAAAGGCATAGAAGTCTGACTTGGTAGCAGTAAGGTCAGTACTTTGGGGAAACCTCACATAGGACTGCAGGTGTCGTACAAATGCAGTCAGGAATCTTGTCAGTATAATGCTAAACATTGGCTGTGAAAAACCAGCACCCATGCCCACTGTCACTTGAAATGAGCCCGTGGGCAGGAAATGGAGTGCAGAAAGCACATGCACTTCAGTAGGGATGGCATGCTGATTACGATTTTAAGGAGTCAGTGCAGAATCCAGTAATGCACAAAGTTCAAGAATAGTTGCACAGGTGAGTCTGTAATTGATAATGATGTTACGCTCCACCATGGTCCGCAAATCCACAAGTGGTCTGTACACCGATGGGGCCCTTCCTCGCCACAAGGGTCTGTACCTAGGAGGAGTTGGAAACACGTGTGAGGAACACACATACATCGGCACACATTTTCAGTCACTGAGCACTGCTGGCATTATTGTCGTCGACACAAATGCATAGTGTGTATGATATAACAGCAACTTGACCACAATGATAGATCAGGGCTTGTCAGGTGAGGTAATGTTAATTGTCACATGCCTATGGGTGTTTGAGGAACAGAAGGGCCTGCACTCTGCAGATGGGAGTTTTATAAATGCAAAGTTTTTGCCAAAATGTCTACCCCATATAATCAGAAGTGTTGTTGTGGAAGTGACCTCATACTGCTAGTGGTTGACGTAACAGCGTAAGGCAGTGTTTACCGCCGTGCATAAATTAATTGGTTAACATGGATGTCATTTGGGGAATCCTAGCATACCATGATCGCCGCCGGCAGTGACGGGGCACACCGCCGTGGTGCATATGCGAACTCATCACCCCAACTTCACTTGACTCCCTGATCTTGTGCAAGCAGGGATTCCACTGAGTGTACTGCTGTGTGCTGCCTCTGGTCTTGGAAGTATGCAAAAACAACAGATGATGAACGGAATGCAGAACAAATCAAACATTCACCCCCAGTCACAGATCTGGGTTAAATCCATCAGTTGTTTTGCTTGCCATGCCATTACAGTTTAGACCCAGCCATGTGCAAATCAGTCTTGACCCTGTTCCCCATGGGAACAGTCCAGCGTGAACTGCCAGGCAAGGTCTACCCTGGACCAGAAACAAGCATCCTGGGACCGGTTTCAGGGTATCATCCCTCATCAGCCAGGCTAGCTTGAATCTGGTGGCATAGCAAGCACGGACCCACGCCAGGGCATACCCTTCCCACTTGGGGCGACAAATGCAAAAACAACAGATGATGGACGGAATGCAGAACAAATCAAAGATTCACCCCCAGTCACTGATCTGGGTTAAATCCATCAGTTGTTTTGCTTGCCATGTCATTCCAGTTTAGACCCAGCCATATGCAAATCAGTTTTGACCCTGATCCCCATGGGAACAGTCCAGCCCGAACTGCCAGGCCAGGTCTTCCCTGGACCAGAAACAAGCATCCTGGGACCGGTTTCAGGGTATCACCCTTCATCAGCCAGGCTAGCTTGAATCTGGTGGCATAGCAAGCACAGGACCCATGTCTGGGCATACCCTTCCCACTTGGGGCGACAAATGCAAAAACAACAGATGATGCACGGAATGCAGAACAAATCAGCCCCATACCATCGCCGCCCTCCCATTTGCTCCCCACCGAGTTGCCCCTGCCCACTCACCCAGAAGGGTGGGCTTCTCCTTTGCCCCAGGCACCTCTTCCCCTGCCCCAGGCACCTCTTTCCCTGCCCCAGTCAGCCCTGCTGCCCTCACGGAGGAGGCTATTGACTTCCTGAGAACCATTTCTGTAGGGCAGACAACCATTGTTAATGCCATCCAGGGGCTAGCATCAGAGATGCAGCAGACCAATGCCTATCTGGATTGCATTCATGGTGCCGTGTCTGGCCTACAGAGAAGTTTTCAGGCTCTGGCCTCCTCTTTGACGGAAGCCAGTTTCCCTGGTCATTCTGTCCCCCCACCAACCTCCTCTACCCCTTCCAGCACCCCACTCCCTTCACCCGTCCAAAGCACACATTCTGACACGCAGGCACACACCTCAACACACAAGAAGCACACTTCAAAACACAAGCATTCACACAGCCAACATATATATGCACACACAGCAACATCCACTTCCCCCAGTGTGCCCACCTCTTCTGCCTCCCTGTCTGTCCCCTGTACATACACCCCCTCAGGCACTGCACCTTCATTCACTGTTGCTAACCCATATTCCTGCAGTCACCACAATAGCACGCATCCATACATGCGCCCCAGACACCACACCTGCACTCACCACAACTACTTTAGTTGACACGTGCAGCACACTCACCAGCCTTGCAGACACCCAAACAACATGCATTTACACTGGCAGCCTGTCTTGTCCCACTGTGTCCGCCCTCCTCCTCCCAAAACACCCACCCATCACACATCCACCACACCTCAGCATACTGTCTAGTCACCTGCACCCACAACACGCACACCTACACCACTTACGACCACTCCCTCTACCTCCACTCCTACGCCTTCATCCAGACCCAACCAAATTGCACCAAATTGCACCAAAGAAACTTTTCCTCTCCCGTGCTGACCTATTCCAACCCACTGGCCCACCCGGTCTCGTCCCTAAACGTGCACATCTCCTTGCCCTATCCACTCCTTCCACGTCAGAGCCCGCCCCTGTCCACCCTTCATATTCCTGTGCCCCTTTCCCAGAGAGGAAGAAGCCCCATGCTGAGTCTATTCCATCTGGTTCCACCCAGTCCAAGCACACTCCTCCACCTTCCAAGGCCAAACCCAAACCCCCTCCACCTCCCAAATGTACATCTAAGCCCCATCCTGTTGTAAAACCTCACCTCCACCACCCCCTCCTCCTGTTCCCTCAGGTGGCTGGATGCCCCATTGTTGCCCCTATGAGGTGGAGTAGCGTAGCACTTGTGGGAGTCAGGTTTGGGACATTGTGGCCCATTGGACTTCTTTCACTATGGACTGGCCATTGGCCTTATATACACTTCGTTTGCTCAGAGAGCAGAATTAAAAGTTAATGTGTGGCCTGTGTTTTTGGCGGCACACTGTGGATCCCTGGTCTCTCATTTCATTATTTATGGGTGTGGGGCACATGTATGTACTTTGTACAGATTGGATTTGCCTTGTGTCAGGTAATTCCCTCTTGTTGTGAGGTTTATGGCTTGTGCTGCTGTGAAGGGTTGTGGGAGTGTTGCAGGGAGGGTGGAGTGGGTGGGTCTATAACTGTGCCCTTTCTTGCTTTGTTTCGTAGGTTGCAGTACTTACCGTCGTCGTCTTCATCAGTGGTTTCAGTTGTGGAGGTAAATGGCAAGGAGAAGGGCTGGCATGATCTGCAGCTCTCTATCCATGTCTGCTTCGGTGTGTTGTGTTAGCCTCCGGTGAGTGTTTCCTTATATTTGGTTCGTTTCCGTCTGGCTTTGCGTGGTGGTGGTTCCCGCCCCGGAACTGACGGCAGTCTAGTGGTCCATTATTTGTTGGGTGGGTAAGGGCCTTTCCGTCAGCCTGTGGGCGGACTCTGCCATCGTTGTCGGCACTCCTCTGCTGGTGGTGGGTGGTTTTCAGGATGCCTGTGTTTCAGTTGGTTCATTATTTGGTGGTCCGGACTGCACGTCTGTTGGCGGTTTTTTGTGTTTTGTGTGCCTTTTTACAACATTGGTTTGGGGGTTTGTGGTGGGTCAATTCATGAGGCACTAGCACTGTCACACTAGCATATAGGCCAGTCAGGGGAGTAAGCGAGGGCCTCGCAACTTTTTAACAGAGGCAATTTTTGGTGCACAGGTCCATTGTTTTTTGTCAGTTTTAGGCCCATGAGTGGGATGCTGGGTGGCTACATGCCATGGATGAGATTTTAGCACTTTTGTGTTCACAGTGAATCAGGGCTGCACCAGAAAGGGAGAGGCAAACTGGTGTGGGACCTGTGGCAGTATTTCCCCCCTGTAAAGAAGCAGGCAAGGGGTCCGGGAGCTGCTAGGGGAGGCAGTAATGATAAAGGACTCATGGGTTATAAGGGTGTGACTTCGAGGAGCACCTGGCAGATCACGCCAGTGCCCAGCACTGACAATATTGTCATGCAGGGGGGTGGTTTCAGCACTGATGGTGCCAAAGGCGAATGGTAGCATTGTCCAGGATGGGAACGGTTGTATGGTGATTGGGAGTATGCTTAGGGGGACCATTGCCCAGCTTAATTTGGTGGCCAATTTACTGAGTGTCCTGCCTTGGCTGTCCAAGGTTAGGAGGTTATCCCCTTCCATGATGGGTGGAGCCTTTGACAGTGTGGCCAATGGTGATCATGCTGAAAAGCCCTAGAGAATGGTAACTCACCTCTATGGTGATGGGGCAGGTGCATAGGCTCAGGCGGGCATCCCTCCTGCGATAGGGGTCACCGGTCCATTCCAGGTTGTTCATACAGCACAGGGGTAAAATGTAAATGTAAAAATGTAAATGTAAATTAGCACTTGTATAGCGCACTACTCACCCGTTAGGGTCTCAAGGCGCTGTACTCATACCGCTATGGAACCCCTCCTGGCTTTTCCCTGTGAGGCGCCCACTCCTGAGCACCCCCAGGGTGAAGCCAGGCATCCAAGCGCTGTTGGGGCTGTTGTGGAGATTAAGCAAGCTATTGCCCAGAGTTGCAGAGTGGGACCCATGAATTAGATTAGGCACCGAGGCGAGAATTATCTGGTCAAGGGGAATTGAGCCCAAGACCTGCCGAAGCGGGACTTGAACCCTGGTCTTGAGCCAGATCTCTGCTTCAGGGTATGCCGCTCTAACCATTGAGCCACACTTCTCCACTGAGTCAGCTGGGTCAACTAACAGGATTAGCCCAGTGGCCAGCTGTACACCCCCAATGATTACACAGGTGTAAGGGCCCCACCACCAGCTCCAGAAATGTGGATGACAGGAATGGGGGCATCATTGCCAAGTACTGGGCTGGGAGATGTTTGCTCAGAGTATGACCAGTTAGGCAGGCAAGTGCCTTTGGAGCTTAAAAAATAAATGTGGAAGAGGAGCTATGTAGGTATGTGTAAGTTGACTGTGGATAGGCCTGAGCAAGAGAAGGGAAAGTGGTGCAAGGAGTGCTGTCATTCTGGGGACTGTTGGCACTGTGCTCATAAGAAGAGGGTAGAGGATACACTCATGAACTAGTGAAGGGCTTCAGGATTTTTCAAGCTATCAAAGCTTAACTTTTTCAAACAAGGGTGCACAATTGGACTGCTACCAGAACAGGATAGTCTGTGCTCATGATGAGTTTGGGAGGATGGCCTGGAGGGATTATGATAAGGAGTTTCATAGAATTAAGGCCACTCAGCCCATGTTGGCGTGGGACCAGATAGACGTGAACACGCAGCTGCGCTTTATGAAGCCACAGTGCCTGGCTGCCACCCTAAACCAGTCCTTTTGGGCTTGCACTGGGGTGAGCAACAGCCTGGCAGGTGGGAGATTTGTGCTGGTATTTCATCAAAGGTTCTTGCACTAGACCCCAGGGATGTTCAAGTTTAAACATTGCTGTTTCTTCTGCGGCTTGTCATCCCACCCTCAGCCCAAAAGGTACAAGAAATCTAAGTACAGAAGTGCTAAACCACAGGAATGACCACTCCCTTCCATTCAAGTCTCTCTACCTGGTAAGTGTAAGTTGGGTAATGAGCTGTTTCAGGAGGATTTGTTAGCTTGGCTGGTACAGCACCCGAACCAGGGGGTGAGGGAGCAGATAGTAGGTGTACTATGCTGGCCTGTGATGGGTGAGGTCATGATTGATTGGAAAGTTAGGGTACATACAAGGTATCCTTTTAGATCAAAGTGACAGTGGGGTCACAGGATCCACCAGAGTGTGTTGGCTCCAAGTATAGAGGTTCCAGGGGCACGTCGGCTGCTGACACATGGTCCTTACCTGGCAATCACCCTTGCAGACATAGTGGTCCCAAGTGGTCACAAGGTACCAAAGGCCCCTGGGGGAGAGGAACCTGGTTGCAGGGGGTGCACAAAGTAGGTATCCTACTGGGCAGATGGGCCCCCTACACTGGATTACCCCCAGTTGGGGGCATTGAGGTGGGGCACACCTATAGGAAGGGACCCACCCAAGTCAAGAGTTGCTGGATACGGGGTCTGCGAGGAAGGGACTCTGCTACCAGTCATGATCTCACTTGTCATATGATATCACGTTGATGAATGCACAGGCACTGAATTTTTTAGCTATGAATAGGAAACTCCTGCGTATTAGTGCCTTTGTTAAGGTTAGGACTTGACCTCTGTAAGCAATGATGTAAACCATGGGTTATTGAGTATAATAACCATTTTTAAGTTGCTATTTGTCTAATGTTTGTAAATAAATACGGTGGTGGGTCTTTCAACCCTTAATCCTAGTGTGTCTTACTCTGTCATCTTCCATTTGAATCAGGAGAGGTGTTGTGGATATCAGATTGGTTCGAGGGTAGGATGCGCAAGGGACATCGGCAACTGCCTGGCCATAACATTTTCTCTTCAATGCATGTTATATTGATTTCAGTGCATGTCATATTCATTTTAGCACACAATATACATTGCAACACACCACATTCATTTAAAAGGATATTACAATCGTTTTAACACATTTATTCATTTAAAGTGAGGTCATATTAATGTCTCACCATGTGCCTTAGTCCTTTCATTGGATGCCACATTTATCTCTCAGGTTTTGTATTATCTTCAATGAGTGTCATATTCATTTTAGCCTTTATACTTATTTTGGCATGGACCATATTCATTTCAAAAGGTGTCATATTCAATTTCAACATGTGTCATATTAATTTTAGTGCACGTCATATTAATTTTAACACTTGACATTATGTGTCATATGTATATCAAATCATATCACATTCATTTCAATACATGTATTTATTTCCAAATTTCTCATATTAATTTCAATTAATGGCATATTTGTTTCAACAAATGCCATGTTTTTCAGTGTAGGTCATGCAGACGTTAAGAAATGTCAAGTTCTTTTGAGTGGGATTGCATTGTTTTAAATGCATGCCATATTCATTTCAATGCATGGCATGTTTGTAATAACATGTCATATTTATTTTTATTGAATGTCATACTTTTTTAAAGATGTGTCACAGTAATTTTTATTGTGGTCCCTCTATTCTGAGCGATCAATTGCGGGGTCCTAACATAACTTTAGATAAAAATATAATCCTCTCCCAGTTAAGTTAGCGGGATCCTGGCATACCTTACATATTTTAGTAGGATCCTCACCTACTGGTTCCACCTGTGCATGCGTCATCACTGGATCCTCACCCACTACACCTAGTGTGAGTGAGTGGGCTTAATGCAGTTTGTAAGTGGAGCTCTTGACTAAGAATGAGGGATATTAAGTGTGAATTAAAATTGCCTTCCGGACCCCAACTCCGTTTCACTTCAAGGTCCTTCGGGAATGTTAAAAACAGAGAAATGTTCTGGGGTATAATGGCCACTAACATCAGTGGGTTGACATGTTTCAGCCCTCTGTGTGACACTCAGGTTCAGAAGGCTTTCCTCAGGACCAAAAACTATGGGGCAAATGTTTCTGCTGCATTTGCGTAATTTTTTTTTTACGCAAATGTGGTGCAAACTTAACTCTATATTTATATTTTGCAGCTATTGGAGTCTGCACCATTTTTTGGATGCGTGAACCTACCTTGCGTCAATGAGATGCAAGGTAGGCATTCCCATCCAAAAAATGGCGCTGTCCCCATAGCGCCATATTTATCCCCACGTGCCAAAATGAAACACGGGTGGGATGCGGCCCCAAATAAATTATTTAACCAGGTTTTAGGGGACCTGTGGATTCATTTCCACGGTCAAATACCATGGAATGGGCCCACAGGTGCCCACCCCAAGCCTCAGGAACGCTCCCACCCACACAAGAGGGACACCAGAGAATGGGGAAACACCATCTCAGATATGTAGGGTAAGTATTTTTTTATGCCATTGTTCGCCCTAACTGGGGCCCCCTGCATGGCACTGGGTGCAATGGCAATGCCCAGGGGAGACTGGTCCCCTGTCCTGGCCACTGGGGTGGTGGGCATGACTTCTGTCTTTCCTAAGACAGGAGTCATGTTTTAGGATAGTTGTGTCATCGCCAGATGCACAACCTCCTATTCCCATACCACCAACCCCACCCAGCTAGCGTAATTGTTTTACGCTAGCCCAGGCTTACCGCCGGCTTGCACCATTCTATTAATATGGCACACAGCTGGTGCTATGGAATGGTGCAAGCCGGCAGTAAACTTTTTAGTGAGAAACTGCGTTAGGGCAGTTTTGCACCAAAAAGTTTAAATATACCCTTATGTTTCATCCCTACAGTTTGTGGTTGGCAGTACCAACTCCGTCACAGGTTTATATAGCATACAAAATCGAGCATAAACGCAACATACAGACCATCATAATCGTTTCAAGGTATGCCGTATTTATTTCAACATGGGCCATAGTCAATTAAACACATTCATTTAAGCAAGCATAGATCATAAAGGGCCCTATTCACAAAGGTAAACTTACATTTTTGGTGCAAGTTTGCTTTTTTTTTTTGCCATTCACAAACTACAAGTGTAGTTTTACATGTAAGTTTACCTTTGTGAATAATGCCCGTCGATGTTAGCCATTGTCATATTTATTTGAAAGTGTTTCATATAATTTCAATACATGTCACCACTTGTCATTTTATTTCAAGGTGTGCCATGTCTCATATTCATTTAATTGAAGGTTATATTTGTTTCAACGTTCCGTATTAGTTTCAGCATGTCATACTCCTCTTAAAATGTGAAAGTAATTTCTGCGAATGTCATTCTTTTTAACGTACGTCATGTTCAATTTAGTGTTTGGTAGATTCTGTTCAGTGAGGGCCATATATATTGTGTCATGGTTTATATACATTACAATATACATAGTATTTACTTCAGCATACATTGTATTCATATCATTCTCTAAGCACTATTTTCATTCTGATGTGTATCGTATTTGTTTTACTACAAAACATTCTGATTCTGCCACATATCCTATCAGTTCTGAGATATCTTATATTAATTCTGATTTCTTTATATTCATTTTGCTCTGTGATATGCATTTCAGGAGGTGTAGAGATGTAATTTGAACACCAGCTTCCCTTAGGCTGCCTTGTAACAACCAACAGCAGCTTAATATTTTTGCTGGACAGGATATTTGTTTTTTTAAGTAAACCCTTAATCTAGACCAGTGACTAAATAATGGCAAATACAAGCAGTAACTTTTTTTCTCTATTTCAGCAAGAGTTTCCCCCTTCAGTCCAACTACATAATCCGTCCCCTCAAGGAATATCTTTGTTTATTGAATTACAGTTATCTAAAGATTAGTGACAGAGTTTGTGAATGATCAGGCCGTACACTATCCTACTACCATCAAGACTTTGAAAACCCCATTACAACACTCCCACTTGAATAGAAGCAACACTCTCTGGTAACCACTCTGGTAATGACAGTCATGTAATTGCTCACCTCAAATATACATTGAAGTGGAAATCAAGGTATGCCACCTCTGCCAACAGTAAGAGTGACCTCTTTGATAGTAGTAGAAATTGTTGTCACTAGGCCTGCTTCATTGAGAACAACAAAAGATCATTCTTAGGGTTCTGACAAAGGTAGGGCCATGGCATAGGCCTTTCTACAACTCAAAATTCCACTGAGGTGATGGACATCTGTCAAAGATGTAATCAGAAAATAAATGTATTTATCTCTTAGTTCATATGTTGGTTGTAAAAAATGAGAGTATTATTTGATGGGGGTGAGAACCCACCTCAAATAATAAACACAATCTTTGTCAGGATGCACAACTAATTAAACCTATGCTCAGCCCCCTGGTAGCTTAACACAAAGCAGTCAGACTTAATGGAGAAGCAATAAATAAAAATATTGCTGCAGCTCTCAACCAGTCATAAAGTGAAAACACAGCAAAAACAAAACCCCAAACCAATATGGAGAAATAAGTATCATTTTAATAAATAAATGACAAACATCCAAAAAGTAGAATTGGAGTGATTCATGTTTTAAAGTTTAAGTTAAAAATGTTATTTAGAAGGTTTTGTAACGCACAAACATGATCCAAATGTATCAGAGAGCTGTACACAGAAATTGTTTTAATTACATATAGAAGCGTAATATAACATTTAACCATCATCATAATATGAGAGAGACATTATAATCATTTTATCAGCTCTATTCCACCAGGCTTAGATTGAGGAAATATGTGACGGAACAACTAGGTCATAAACAATGAATACATAAACCATGACCGCTAAACAACGAAAAAGCCTGAACAATGACATTTTCAACAACGAAGCCTCAACAGCAAAAAAACACACTTAACAAAGAGCACAACTAAACAACTAAACCAATTACTGCGCATACCTGAACCACTACAACAATAACCGTAAATAACTTTAAAACAGCAAAAATGAACAATTTGATAAATTGGTTGCAAAAACACATTTCAAAATATAGAAAACAGTGAAAATAACTTTGGGAAATGTGAATAAAATAAATAACATAAATAAAATAGATTTAAATAGTGAAATCAAACACAGAATGAAGAGAATTCTGATGCAGCATCATAAACGTAGTCCTACAACTCTCTCTACACTACCCTAGAAGTATTTCTTCACTTTACCTTGCAACCTTAAGCAGCTGAAGCATAGGAAATGAACACACATGCAAAATGTGACAAATAAATGTAAGTTCAGTCAGAAATAGGATCACAAGAAAAAACATACCCAAATCATATTTTGACAAAAACTATGATATTTCCCTAGAAAATTTATATATAAAGAGGCATCCACCATTTTGTGTTCAGTGTCACACAGAACACCTTAGAGACAAGATGTATATAGGCCAACAGAAACAGAGAGATTTATATTGTGAACAACAGACTAAAAGCGGTAAAATAATGCTATAAATTATTAAAAGAGAACAGGAAAAAATTTATAGAACAAGTAATTTACATTTTATTATTCTTTAGATTTATAGACAACCTCAAAGAGTATTGTGGACTGTTAATATTGAGAAATCAACACCTTAATATTAAAAGGTAAATGATAAAAAAAAAAACTTTGAGTAGAATGTTTTAAAACGTGCTAAAAAATGACTGTGTCAGGATTAGCAGTAGAACTCCGATGGGGTTTCATTCATGAGTAGGCGACTAAAAATGAAATCTACCACACCTACTGATTAGTATTCAAACTCCGCTTGGTACTTACCTCAGGGCAGGTGCTGGACAGGGACCAGGAGGAAAACTTACTATTCTAAGTCCCCTGGGCACTTACCTTAGGGCAGGTGCTGGAGAGTTACCAGGGGGAAAATTTACCATTCTAACTCCACTGGGTACTTACCTCAGAGCAGGTGCTGGACAGTTACCAGTGGGCAACATTACTATTCTAACTCCACTGGGTACTTACCTCAAGGCAGGTGCTGGACAGTCACAAGGGGGCAAAATTACTATTCTAACTCCGCTGGGTACTGACCTCAGGGCAGGTGCTGGACAGTGACCAGAGGGCAAAATTACTATTCTAACTCCACTGGGTACTTACCTCAGGGCAGGTGCTGGACAATAAGCAAAGTATTCATAAAGAATTAAACACTAAATAGTACACTGTTTATTGTTTTTTTTTTATAGATTCCTAATATACAATTTACTACAGGAAGATATGAACAGTTAAAAAAAAAAAGAACATCCTGAAAAAATCAATAAAAAGGCCTCCAAAAAACATAAAAGGAAGTATAATCTCAAAAACAAAGTTACTGTTCTAACTCTAATGTGTACATAACTGAGGGCGAATGCTAGACAGTGATCAGGGGGCAAAATTATTATTTTAATTCCACTATATACTTCCCTTAAGACAAGTGCTGGGCATTGACCAGAGGACAAAATAACTATTTTAACTCAGCAAGGTAATTGCATCAAGGCAGGTGGAGGACAGTAACAAGAGGGCAAAATTACTATTCTAACTCCGCTGGATATTTACCTCAGGGCAGGTGTTGGTCAGGGAACACAGTGAAAATGTAGTTTTATAACTATGCACAGAACGTACCTCAGGGTAGGTGCCTAACAGTGACCGGGGGCAAAATTACTATACTGACTCAGCTGGGTACTTACCTCAGGGAAGGTGCAGGATAGCAACCAATTGGCAAAATTACTATTCTAACTCCGCTGGGTACTTACCTCAGGGCAGGTGCTAGACAGTGACCATGGAACAAAATTACTATTCTAACCCTGCTGAGTACTTACCTCAGGGCAGGTGATGGACAGTGACCAGCAGGCAAAACTACTATTCTAAGTCTGCTGGGTATTTAAATCAGGGCAGGTGCTGGACAGTGACCAGGAGACAAAATAACTATACTAACTCGACTGGGTACTTAAGTCAGGGCAGTTGCTGAACAGTAACCAACGTATTAATACAAAATGTAACACTAAATAGTACACTGATAACTGTTTTTAATAGATTCCTAATATAAAATTTACTATTGGAGGACATCAACAATAAAAAAATGAACATCCAGCAAAAATCAATAAAAGGCCTTCCAAAAAAATAAAAGTAAGCATAATCTCAAAAACTAAATTTCAATTCTAACTCTAATGTGTGCTTAACTGAGGGCAAGTGCTGGACAGTGATCAGGGGGCAAAATTATTATTCTAATTCCACTAGATATTTACCTAAGGGCAGGTGCTGGACGGTGACCAGAGAGCAAAATAACTATTCTAACTCTGCAAGTTACTTACCTCAGTAAAAGGTGCAGGACAGTAACCAGTGGGCAAAATTACTAGTCTAACTCCACAGCATACTTACCTCAGGGCAAGTGCAGGGAAGTAACCAGGGGGGAAAAATTGCTGTTCTAAAGCTGCTAGGTACTTACCTCACGGCAGATGCTGGACAGTGACCATGTGGCAAAATTACTATTCTAACTCCTCTGGGTACTTACATCAGGGCAAGTGCTGGACAATTACCATGGGGCAAAATTACTATTGTAACTCTGCTGGATACTTACCTCAGGGCAGGTGCAGGACAGTAACCAGGGGGCAAAATTACTATTCTAACTCCTCTAGGTACGTACCTCACGGCAGATGTTGGACAGTCATCAGGGGGCAAAATCACTATTCTAACTCCACTGGATATTTACCTCAGGGCAGTTGCAGGGTAGCAAGCAGGGGGC
Source organism: Pleurodeles waltl (assembly GCF_031143425.1). NCBI lineage: Eukaryota > Metazoa > Chordata > Amphibia > Caudata > Salamandridae > Pleurodeles > Pleurodeles waltl. The sequence continues at coordinate 680,458,717 of NC_090449.1, read as the reverse complement.
AAAATTACTATTCTAACTCTGCTGTGTTCTAACCTCAGGACAGGCTCAGGATAGAGACCAGGGGGCAAAATTACTATTCTGGCTTTGCTGGGTACTTACCACAGGGCAGGTGCTGGACAGTGACCATGGGGCAAAATTACTATTCTCACTCCGCTGAGTACTTACCTCAGGGCAGATGCAGCATAGCAACCAGGGGGCAAAATTACTATTCTAATACTGCTGGGTAGTTCTCTCAGGGCAAGTGCTGGACAGTAACCAGGGGGCAGAATTACTATTCTAACTCTACTGGGTAGTTACCTCAGTGCAGGTGCCGGACAGTAACCAGGTGGTAACATTACTATTCTAACTCTACTGGGTACTTACCTCAGGGTAGGTGCTAGAGAGTGACCAGGGGGCAAAATTACTATTCTAACTCCACTGGATACTTACCTCAGGGCAGGTGCAGGATAGCAACCAGGGAGAAAAATTACTATTCTAACTCTGCTGTGTACTAACCTCAGGACAGGCTGAGGATAGAGACCGGGGACAAAATTACTATTCTAGCTTTGCTGGGTACTTACCACAGGGCAGGTGCTGGACAGTGACCATGGGGCAAAATTACTATTCTCACTCCGTTGGGTACTTACCTCAGGGCAGATGCAGCATAGCAACCAGGGGGCAAAATTACTATTCAAATACCGCTGGGTACTTATCTCAGGGCAGGTGCTGGACAGTAACCAGGGGGAAAAATTACTATTCTAAATCTACTGGGTACTTACCTCAGTGCAGGTGCTGGACAGTAACCAGGTGGCAAAATTGCTATTCTAACTCTACTGGATACTTACCTCGGGGTAGGTGCTAGAGAGGGCCCAGGGGGCAAAATTACGATTCTAACTCTGTTTGGGAACTTACCTCAGGGTAGGCACTGGACAGAGATCAGGGGGAAAAATTATTATTCTAATTCCGCTGGGTACTTACCTCAGGCAGGTGCTGGACATTAAGCAATTTATTAATAAAAATTAAACACCACATAGTTCATTGTTTACAGTTTTTTTTTTTACAGATTCTTAATATTTAGAAAACTACTAAAGGACATCAACTGTTAAAAGAAGGAAATCCTACACAAACTAATAAAAGGCATCCAAAAAATAAACGTGAGTATAATCTCAAAACAATACATAACAGAAACATTTTAAATTGCATAGGATACTATGACATATCTTTTTTGGAAAGCTGAGACGAGAGAAGCAAAAAAGGACCTAACAATAGATAATATTAGGAATAGCCTGGGAGAGAAAATTCAAACCATTTTCAAAAGAACACGAGAAGTCTTCATTCTGACAAAGTATTAAAAAATTACAAAAATTTAAACTAATTAATAGAAAAAGAAGGATAAAGAGGGAACCAAATAAATGACAAGAGTTAGCTACAACACATTAATCTATTAATCTATCATTTTTACAAAACAATGTGTAGAACAACTATAATATGACTTTCCTATTTCAGGCGAAGCAAAGCAACAAATGAAGTGAGAATAAAGAAAATTTACACATATATTTAATATTTCTTTTGTATTCCTTACAGATTTTGAAAAAATTGCATCACAGGGCCAAGGCAGCTATGGTACCTCACGTACAGGACACCAACTTTTAAAGTAACATAGGTATCTTTATTGCAGAGATAGTTGTTGAACTCAAGAGCCATTGGAGGGGTGTGCAATACTTCTTTTCACATTGCAGAGGCAAAGCTGTTACTTTGGAAGATACCATGGTTAGGACAGCAGAAAATAACCCCTCTGCATTGCAATGGAAATAGAAGTGAGAGAAAATGTACAGAAAATTTTAAAAAATTACGCCTCCAATGATTCCTGTGGGCAGCTACTAAGGGAAGTAGTACAAATATACCCGTACAGGTTGCAGTTGCCTAGTCCTCTATACCAAATCTACGACAAATGTTTCAAGGTGAAAAACTGGCAATTAATCCCCAACATGTAACACCACAATCCTACGAAGATATTAACATCCCCCTTGAACTAAAACTTACCTCTCAAATGAAACTTTTCTCCTATGTGACAATGAAAACCCTCATATGAGAATTTGTATATTTAGTACAACCCGTAACTTACTTATCCTAGTGAATATTTGGATGATGGATGGAACATTTAAATCTACACCACATCCATTCACTGGAATTTACACCATTCATGCAACAAAAAGTAACACAACAGTCCCCCTATTGTATAAATTGGTGCCTGACATACATTTCTCTACTAACACTGAATGTGTATCAGTAATCAAAAACAAAACAATCATTAAAAGAACAATAAAAGTGCTTTTGAAATATCAATGATTAACACAATGATTAAATTATGTCCAGAAACACAAATACCAGGATGTTTTTCTCACTTTCACAGGCATATTGGCATAGAATTCAAAAGTCATTAATGTGTGGGGAATATTTCTCAAACTGTATACTACAATTTGAATTAAGAAAAGTAACTGTGTTATGCTTTGTAACGACTGACAAAGTAGATGAATATTACACATGCATCACAGATTCAAACTATTTTACAGCAAATGAAGACAAATTGGCACCATTACTAAATTACTTTGAGGAAACCTGGATTGACCACCTAAGCAGATCAGGTCACAGAAGAAAACCAAGGTTTCCAATTGAGTGGTGGAACTGCTTCATGACCTGCTTAGAGGGTGGTGAAAAGACTGAGAATGCCATTGAGGGAATGGCACAACTCCTTCAACAAAACAATTGGAAGACCCCACCCAAACCTGTATAATTTCATGGGAATTTTGAAGAAGGAACAACGTTTCCAAGAAATGAGACTTGCTCAGTCACTGTCAGGTAGCCTGAACCCACGCACCACACACAAAAGTAAAGAAATGTCTGAAAAAATATTAGGTCAACTACAAGAATTTTCTTAAATGGTGGCTTCAGACTACCTTAACAGTATTGCATATATACTAAACTTCTAACTAATACTAACCTATATCTACATTAATTGTCAGTTTAAACTATAACATGAATTAAATTGAAATCTTTGAAAAAAAATGTAAACTAAATTATTAAAAAAAAGTTCCTACCTTTAGCAGTTTTCATGTCTTTACCCGATAATGATAGTATCTGTGCTTCTCTTGTTGGAGAGTTCTTCTTCCATATGGAGATGGAATAGCCATTTCACACTGGAAAATAAAAACATATTTTTCATCCTGAAAACAATTAAAATTGGACATACAAAATGGGTGAAGAAAAAAAAACTTATATGTGGAAAAAAAGACTTTTCTAAGAAAAAAGAAAAAACATTTTTCCGTACTCCAAATTTTGACATTTGATAACAATATTATATGAGGCAGAGGAAAACTTTTTTCCCTAAAAAAGAAAAAACTTGAGTAACAGAATGGTTAAAAACACAACATTGCAATAAAACCGGAAAAGACATGAAAATGTGAGGAAACGCAATGATATTCAAAAAAGAAGGAAACACAAAGCTTTTAAAAATGTGGCTAACAAAGAAAAAAAATGCATAGAATTCGATGAACCGTGAACTACAAAAAGAAAAGCTAATCAGCCGAAAACAGCACATTTTTAAATAAAAACAGCAGTGTAATTGTTTAAATGTCGCTATCATTGCTAAACATTTTTTTAAAAACAAATCCATTTACAATACCTAAACAAACCTGTACTGGAATAAAGAAATAAAGATTACAAACATACTTAACTTTGAAATCCTATTCCCTATCTTAGAGCTACCTCCCTTCTATAATAAGGATACCCATGAACATACTCAAAAAACATTTTAAATTAGACGTACCTGACCAAGATTTATCCTTGCATCCAAGCTTGACCGTGATGCTCCACCAACTAAAGAAACAGACGTCAAACCATGTTGCCAGAAGGAAAGTGTAAAAAGGACAATTTTCCTCATAGAAAACAATGGAAAACAGTGCAAAATACCACTGAAATGGTTAAAACAATGTAAATAAATCTGTAAAAAATTGTACAAATTAGTATAAATATTTTATGAATAAAAATATGTTTTGCCGTTTTTTAAAATTATTTTTAATGAATAAACAATATGAAAAATCTGAAAATTAGTTTTTTTAATTTTTTGAAAATAGGTTTGCACAGAAATAAAAAGTTATTATTGCTTCAAAAAACATTTTGAACTATATGTAGAATAAACAAAATTGCAAAATCTAACTTCTGTGATTTTTTATTTTAATATTAAAATAAAGAAAAAAAAATATTTATAAATCAAACTCTGTTAGTTTGATTACATTATTACTAATATCATTCTAAAATCCATAATTCATACTTATAAATGTTTTTATTACAACATTTTTTCCAGATTTAAAAAAAATATATAACCAAAAAAGAATTTTGATTAATCATAATTTACTATCTACAATTTTTTTAAATCAGATTTCAATGAAATAAAAAACATACATGTTGAATTGATGTTACATGAAGGAATTATTTAAAAAAATTATCAATAGTATTACTTTTGGTTACATCGCATGTGCGATGGTTTTCTTGGCATTTAACTCCTGCAGTTTGGATCGGCAGTGTGCGCGATGATATCATGTCATTAACTTCTTGATGGTTAAATCAGCAACAGTGTGCACAATTCATTCTTGGCATTTAACTTGCACAGTTCTGATCGGCAGAGTGCATGATCTTATTTTGGCATTTAAACCTTGATGGTTGAATCGGCAACAGTGTGCACGATTCATTCTTGCCATTTAGCTTGCACAGTTCAGATCGGCAGAGTTTGCAATCGTATTTTGGCATTTAAACCTTGATAGTTGAATCGGCAACAGCGTGCGTGATTCATTCTTGGCCTTTAACTTTCACAGTTCGGATCGGCAGAGTGCGCGATCGTATCCTGGCATTTAAACCTTGATGGTTGAATCGGCAGCAGTGTGCGCGATTCATTCTTGGCCTTTAACTTTCACAGTTTGGATCGGCAGAGTGCGCAATCGTATCCTGACATTTAAACCTTGATGGTTGAATCGGCAGCAGTGTGCGTGATTCATTCTTGGCCTTTTACTTTCACAGTTCGGATCGGCAGAGTGCGCAATCGTATCCTGGCATTTAAACCTTGATGGTTGAATCGGCAGCAGTGTGCGCGATTCATTCTTGGCCTTTAACCTTCACAGTTCGGATCGGCAGAGTGCGTAATTGTATCCTGGCAGTTAAACCTTGATGGTTGAATCAGCAGCAGTGTGCGCGTTTCATTCTTGGCCTTTAACTTTCACAGTTCGGATCGGCAGAGTGCGCAATCGTATCCTGGCATTTAAACCTTGATGGTTGAATCAGCAGCAGGGTGCGCGATTCATTCTTGCCCTATAACTTTCACAGTTCAAATCGGCAGAGTGAGCGCTCGTATTTTGACATTTGATTCCTGATGGTTGAATCAATGACAGAGTGTGAATGTCATTTTGGGCATTTAACCCTTGTGTTTCAGATCGGCGGAAAGCGCAATCATTTCTAGACATTGAAATCTCGATGCACATTTTTGATATTTAAAGTGGATAATAATTCCTAAGCAATTGCATCTAGAAGATCTAGCCAAAAAGCATCCTTGCAACCAATGTGTTCAAAGCCTGGTGAAGCTGTCAGGCAGGTGCTATTCAGGATCATATGTGGTCAAGTCATCGATGGAGGGTGTCTGCTGTGATGCTCAGCATTTGATGTGGTGAAGTTTGAGTTAGGCAGGGAGGAGTAGACTCTGACAATAACCAAGAGTTATTGAACAGTACATGAGTGCCAGGGCTCACTCCCACAGATTCCAGCAGAGGGGACTAGGTTAGGTCCAGTTGAGACTGATCAGCTGAAAAGCAGATAATGACTCTAGTAGTTTGTTGTGTTCTTGTAGCTCAAACAAGAAGTCAGCCATCTGACCCTTGGAGTCACATCTGGGATCCAGGGTTCAAGGCAAGGACGTTTGATTTTCCCTCAGATTCTTCAGACAGCAGGGCAGTGCTTCTTCCGGCTCTTCTCAGGTCTAGGAGTGTTCCAAGGAGAGTTCTGGGAGTGCAGTATTTATGCCCCGTGCGAGCTTGTGGATTAGGGACAATCCTTTGTCCACCCTCTAAACCCGATCTGGCAGCTCCCATCTCCCACTGTGTTTGAAGGCAGCCTGACTATAAAGACAAAAGGACACTAGCTTAGGTGTGAGCTTCTTCTGCCAGTAGCAGGCAAACATCCTTTGAATCTCAGGAAGGGGCTGTGCACAACCCACGATGCCATCCTGCCAAGGAGGGAAACTCCCTTACCACACCAAGGGCCCTTTGCCCATTGGAGCAATGCACATCTCACCAGAGGGATGCCATCAGTACTCAGATGACAGTGAAAGAAAGGTCTTTCTGTTTTTGGTAGAAAGAAGACCCTTTCTAAAAGTGTTTTTTCCAAAATAGTTATATGAAAAAGTTGGATTTTAAAATTACCACTACAATGAGTCCTTGAATAATTTTTCTATCTGCTCCAAAACTGCAATTAAGCATTACAATTTGTTATAATATAACCCAGTGTTTTCTTATAGGAGAGCCAGCCTAGCCACAATGAAATAGTACTTGTGGTTTTTTTTATTACCAAGACATGTAAAACATTAATTTCTACATGTCCTACTTTTAAGTACCCTGCACCCTGCCTTATTGGATAACAAGACCTACCTGAGGAGTAACTTATAAATATTAAAAAGGGAGGTCTAGGCATGTCAAAGGGTGATTTTGACTGATCAAAATTGCATTCTTAAAGTGCACACCCAGGCTGTAACAGCAGCCCTGGAGAAATGCTTTAAAGGGCTGCTGCTGTGAGTTGCATTATGAGTGCTGCAGCCTACTACTAACATTTAATTTACCCACCCTTGGCATGCGTAGTACCATATACTAGGCATATGCAAGTAAATGAAGTGTGCCAATCAGGTGTATACCAATTGCAACATGTTTGAATGGAACTTAATTAGCTGAGTAATGATACAGGTTTTGAGCCAACAGTGCAGTCCAATGTTTCACAAAATTAACAAGCATTTCATAAAGGACTCAAAGTCTCCAAGGTTATAAAACTTCAAAACTCTTTTAACATACAAGTTAAAGCTTCCTTTTAGCATGAAGGAAATATGAAAATAACTACTCTGTAAAAATAACTAGACATAACACTGAAAATCAGACCAAGGTGATGGAAACCAAGGCAACTAACGCTGACCTATCTCTAATAAGCACACCAAGCCCAGGCTGGATTGAGTGCTGGGACCACACTTGTCAGAAAGTTTGCCTCTTTTCTGTTCATTCCCAATGAAGGAGCCAAGACACAATAACCTTGTGTAGTATACCTCTCACTGCTCCCTGATCGCAGGACACAACCAAGGGGATTAGCCAGTTAGTCATCTTCGCCATGACAACAGAACAATGTCTTTATTTGATACAAGAAACTTTAGAGTACTTGTCAATCACCTAAAATGCATTTTTCAATGAGTACTAAAAGAAACTAATGTTAAAGAATGTTTCATTAAAATGAAGATTAAGAATTGAAGTATTAAATCAATATGAATTAATCGTACCTATATTGAATTAAATTATTAACGTGAGTTACATGGCTGCAGAACAAAAATGCACATTTAAATTAGTTTTAACGTGTTACAAATAATGTGTGCAATTAAACAATTTGCTTTGCATATATGAATTGTAAGGTGTGCAATAGGTTTATTAATGTACTGCATGTATTTGGCTTTTTTAGCTTCTCTAGGCCTGAAAGATTCCTTTTGCAGCAGTGTTAGACCTCACATGCTTTAGGGTGGTGACCCCTAACTTTTTGCCTGCCTCCCTCCACTTTTTGGACTCTGTTTTTGCTAGCTTTTAGACTCTGCGCACTTTACCACTGCTAACCAGTGCTAAAGTGCATCTGCTCTCTCCCTTTAAACATGGTGACTTTGGATCATACCCAATTGGACTATTTAATCTACTTATAAGTCCCTAGTAATATGCACTGTATGTGCCTAGGGCCTGTAGATTAAATGCTACTAGTGGGCCTGCAGCACTGGTTGTGCCACCCACTCAAATAGACCCTTTACCTTGTCTCAGGCCTGCCATTGCAAGGCCTGTGTGTGCCATTCGACTTGGCATTTAAAAGTACTTGCCAAGCCTAAAACTCCCCTTTTTCTACACATAAGTCACCTCTAATGTGTGCCCTGGGTAACCCCTAGAGCAGGCTGCTGTGTGGGTAAAAGGCAGGACATGTACCTGGGTAGTTTACATGTCCTGGTAGTGTAAAACGCCTAAATTCGTTTTTACACTACTGTGAGGCCTGCTCCCTTCATAGGCTAACATTGGGGCTGCCCTCATACATTATTGAAGTGGTAGCTGCTGATCTGAAAGGAGCAGGAAGGTCATATTTAGTATGGCCAGAATGGTAATACAAAATCCTGCTGACTGGTGAAGTTGGATTTAATATTACTATTCTAGAAATGCCACTTTTAGAAAGTGAGCATTTCTTTGCACTTAAATCTTTCTGTGCCTTACAATCCACATCTGGCTGGGGTTAGTTGACAGCTCATTGTGCATTCACTCAGACACACCCCCAACACAGGGTACTCAGCCTCACTTGCATACATCTGCATTTTGAATGGGTCTTCCTGGGCTGGGAGGGTGGAGGGCCTGCTCTGACACAAAGGACTGCCACACCCCCTACTGGGACCCTGGCAGACAGGATTGAACTGAAAGGGGACCTGGTGCACTTCTAAGCCAATATTTGAAGTCTTCCCCACTTCAAAGGCACATTTGGGTATAAAACAGGGCCTCTGCCCTACCACCTCAGACACTTGCTGGAGAAGAACCCAGAACTTGCATCCTGCCAAGAAGAACTGCCTGGCTACTCAAAGGACTCACCTGACTGCTTTCTACAAAGGACTGCTGCCGTGCTGTTGGCCTGCTGCCTTGCTGAACTCTTGCCTTGCTGCAGAAGTGCTCTCCAAGGGCTTGGATAGAGCTTGCCTCCTGTTTCCTGAAGTCTCAGGACCAAAAAGACTTCCATCTTTCAACTGGACTCCTTGTGCGCCGAAAAATTCGATGCACAGCTTGCTCCGCGGTGAAAAATTCACTACATGCCGATCCGGAAAGACGCCGCTTGACCCCGCAAGGAAAAGATCGACGCCTGTGGTGCGACCGGAACCTCGACGCACGGCCCGCCTGGACAACGCCGCCCGACTTCCAGAGAGGAAATCGATGCAACGCCTGCCGTGAGGGAGAAAATTCCATGCACAGCCCACCGGAACGACGCGCAGCGGGATAACAAGCCCAGGATTCCACGCACAGACCCCGGGACATCTGGTAATCCCGCAACCCACAGAAGGAGACTGTCCGTGCGCTGGAAAACAACGCACGTCTTCCCCGCATGAAAAATAACGACGCAAGTCTGTGTGTGAAGGGGCGAAACCGACGCACACACCATTTTTCCACGTATCTCCTCCTCTGCGGCCCTTTGCAGAGATTTTCCACTCTAAACCAGGTACTTTGTGCTTGAAAGAGACTTTGTTTGCTTTTTAAAGCCCTAAGACACTTTATATCACTTTTCAGTGATATCTCTACAATTTCATATTGCATCTTTTATCGTTTTGACCTGCAAATACCCAGATAAATATTAGATATTTTTCTAAACACTGTGTGGTGTATTTTTGTGGTGCTATATTGTGTTATTGTATGATTTATTGCACAAATACTTTACACATTGCCTTCTCAGTTAAGCCTGACTGCTCAGTGCCAAGCTACCAGAGGGTGGGCACAGGATAATTTGGATTGTGTGTGACTTACCCTGACTAGAGTGAGGGTCCTTGCTTGGACAGGGGGTAACCTGACTGCCAACCAAGTACCCCATCTCTAACATTGGTGATCAGCGGTGAGGATAGGACTTGTATTTGTGCAGTGACATACAGTAGCCAAGTATTTCACTACCTACCCACAGTTGAAAGTCAACTTGATTTTTATCTCTTTTTGCAAACTCGTTTTTCCTGACAATTTTCAAAAACTAAATCCTCACTCAACATGTCTCTGGCTGGGTCTCAAGCAGGAGATTTGGACCTAGTCGTGTTGGAGACATATACCGTCAAACAGCTAAAAGGGTTCTGCAGGGTGATGAGAGTACCCACCCAAGAGGCCTCCAGAAAGGAGGACTTTCAAGTGGCGCTGAGGGCCTGGGCAGAAGCCCATTTAGAGGAGGATGATGAGGAAGAGGAGCCAGAAAATGGCCCCTCAGAGGATTTGTTGCCATCAATGGGTGATGTTACCACTGCATTTGTGCCCCCTTCCAGACCAGGGAGCAGTGTCTCTGAGCAAAGCCTGACCGCAGAGGAAAGGAGAGAAGAAAGGGAGTTCCAATTGCAAATGGCAAAACTGAAAATTGAGACTCAACAGGAGGAAAGGAGGGCAGAGAGAGAAGCCAAGGAAGCTGAAAGAGCTGAAGCTGCAGCTGAGAGAGCTTTGGCTGAAAGGAAACTATTGTTGGCTCATGAACTGAGTCTCAAGGAGCTGGCGATCAAGGCAAGACAGTCTGAATCCAGCAGTAATGGTGGCAGCATACAAACAGGACCTGCTGGAGAAAAGAAGGTTTGTATACCCCAAAATGTGGTGCCCAGTTTTGTGGTGGGAGATGACATAGATAAATGGTTAGCTGCTTATGAAGTTGCACTAAGGGCTCATGAGGTTCCTGAAGGGCAATGGGGTACAGCTATGTGGGGTTGTGTGCCACCATTGGGGAGGGACACACTTCTCACATTGGATAAACCAGATCAAAACACATGCCCACTTCAGAAAGCCACTTTACTTGCCAAGTTTGGGCTGACCCCTGAGGGATACCGTCAGAGGTTCAGGGACAGCACCAAACAATCCACACAAACATGGGTAGATTTCTCTGACTTTTCCAGTGAGGCACTGAATGGATGGGTGCGGGGCAACAAAGTAGATGATTACAAAGAGCTATATGACTTGATTCTGAGAGAGCATATGCTCAATACTACTTTTACAGAGTTGCGCCAGCACTTGGTAGATAGTAAGCTGACTGATCCCAGGAAGCTTGCTGAGGAGGTGGACCTCTGGGTTAGCACCAGAGTGTCCAGAAAGGTATCTGGGGGGGACACCCACAAAGGTGGTCAGGGTTCCCAACAGAAGAAAGAGGGGGGAGATAAACTTACAGATAAGGAACTCTCAAAAGGCCCCCAAAAGAATTCCCAGGGAAGGGGGGGAAACTACCCCTCTTCCAGATTTGGGAAAAAGCCAGGGACTTATGATAAATCATCAGGGAAATTCAACTCCAAATGCTTAGAGTGCTACCAGTATGGTCACTCTAAGGAGGACTCCCAGTGTTCCAAGAGAGCATCGTCCACTACCGGACAGACACCAGGGTTGACTAGTGTAGCGCTCGGGGGGGGATGGACCCAGATAGCTATGGGGAGCAGGCAGAGGTTTCCCTAGTGTCCCTGGGAGAAAGAGAAATGGTGCCCAAAGCCCACATGCCCCAAAATACTTCCAAGTACAGGCAGTGGGTCACTATTGATGGGCAAAAAGGTGGAGGCTCTGCATGACACAGGAGCGAGTATGACTACTGTCAAGAGTCAGCTGGTGTCAACAGAGCAGATAGTCCCTAATACATTCCACCAGGTCATAGTCGCTGACAATCGTGAGAGTCACCTACCGGTGGCTCTGGTATCCTTTGAGTGGGGGGTGGCCTCTGGTACTCTGAAGTAGCTGTGAGTCCTGCCATGCCTGTAGATTGTCTGTTAGGCAAAGATCTTGAGCACACTGCCTGGAAAGAGGTAGAGCTCAGATCCCACCTGGAGATGTTAGGTTTGCCTGAGTGGGTCTGCATGACCACACGGTCCATGGCTGCCCGGGAAGGGGGTCAAGGGCGTCTGGAGCCTGGAACAATGGCCCAGACAGCTGCAAAGAGGAAGGGCAAGAGGCGTGGGAAACCCGCCTCAAATGCTCCCACGGTGGTGGATGGGCCCCTGAGGAGGAGGAGGCCCCTGAGCCAACTGGGGAGGACATAGCTGACCTGGGTAACCTACCTGAACTTGCTGGCTGGCAAGTAGAGGGTGGGCCGACCAGGACAGAATTCTGCAAAACGCAGAAGGAATACCCCACCCTTGAGGGTCTGAGGCAACAGGCCACAGCCCAAGCAGCAGGTGACGCCTCTGGCACTCACCATATTTACTGGGAGAATGATCTCCTTTACAGTGAGCGTAAGGTTCCAGGTCCTGGGGTAGCCCTTGTGCTGGTGGTCCCCCAGTGTTACCGGACCTTCCTACTGGGTGTGGCTCACGACATCCCCCTGGCAGGACACCTGGGCCAAGACAAGACCTTTAACAGGCTTGTCAACCACTTCCATTGGCCCAGAATGAGGACAGCCTCAGATAACTTCTGCAGAGCTTGCCCCACCTGCCAGGCTAGTGGGAAGACATGGAAACAGCTTAAGGCTTCCCTGCTACCACTCCCAGTCGTTGGCACCCCCTTTGAAAGGGTAGGCATCGACATTGTTGGTCCCTTGGACCCCAAAACTGCCTTGGGCAACAGGTTTATCCTGGTTTTGGTGGACCATGACACCCGCTATCCAGAGGCAATCCCTCTGAGAACAGTGACTGCACCGGTGGTGACCAGAGCCCTGTTGGGAATATTTACCCGCGTGGGATTCCCTAAGGAAGTTGTGTCTGACAGGGGCACAAACTTCATGTCTGCATACATGAAGTCCATGTGGGATGAGTGTGGGGTGACCTACCGGTTTACCACCCCTTATCATCCTCAATCCAATGGGCTTGTTGAGAGATTAAAAAAAAACCCTGAAGGGCATGATTAGTGGCCTGACTGATGCCATGAGGCGTAAGTGGGACATCCTCTTACCATGCCTGTTGTTTGCTTACAGAGAGGTGCCCCAGAAAGGGGTGGGGTTCAGCCCCTTTGAGCTTCTCTATGGTCACCCTGTCAGGGGACCCCTAAGCATTGTTAAAGAGGGCTGGGAGAAAGCTCCCAAGTCACCTCCCCAGGATCTGGTCAGCTACATGCTGGCCCTCCGCAACCAAACCCAACACTTCTGGAAGCAGGCCAAGAGTAACCTTGAGGCCAGTCAAGAGGTGATGAAGGAGTGGTATGACCGGAAGACCACTCTGGTTGAGTTCTCACCTGGAGACAAAGTTTGGGTGATGGAGCCAGTACAGCCCAGGGCTCTGCAGGACCGCTGGACTGGCCCCTTTGAGATCAAGGAGCGTAAAGGGGAGGCCACTTACCTAGTGGACCTCAAGACCCCTAGGCACCCCCTAAGGGTCCTCCATCACAACCGGCTCAAACCTCACTTTGAGAGGTCTGAGGTCAGTATGCTCCTGGTAACAGATGAGGGCATGGAAGAGGAGAGTGAACCTCTCCCCGACCTCCTCTCTGTCAAAGAAGGGGATGGGTCAGTGGAGGGCGTCATTCTCTCTGACTCCCTGACTCTAACCCAGAGAGGATGCTGCTATGAGCTGTTAGAGCAGTTCTCCCTTACCCCTGGATTGACCCACCTCTGTGTTCATGACATTGACACAGGTGACAGTCCCCCTGTGAAGAACAAAATTTACAGCTTATCGGATAAGTGAAGGCCAGCATCAAAGAGGAGGTCTCCAAGATGTTGACTTTAGGGGTTATTGAGAAATCCAGTAGTCCCTGGGCCAGCCCTGTGGTATTGGTTCCTAAAGCTACTGCCCCAGGTGCAAAGCCAGAACTCAGGTTCTGTGTGGACTACCGGGGTCTCAACTCAGTCACCCGGACTGATGCTCACCCCATCCCCCGAGCTGATGAGCTCGTTGACAGACTAGGCGCTGCCAAGTTCCTGAGTACATTTGATCTTACTTCAGGGTACTGGCAGATTGGCCTGACTGAGGGGGCTGAAGGGAGATCAGTATTTTCCACCCCTGATGGCCATTACCAATTCCCAGTGATGCCATTTGGGTTGAAAAATGCCCCCGCTACCTTCCAACGGTTGGTTAACGGGGTCCTAGCTGGTAAAGATACCTACTGTGCAGCTTACCTGGACGACATATCTGTCTACAGTTCCAGCTGGGAGGAGCACCTGCTCCACCTCAAGGAGGTGCTTCAGGCTCTGCAACAGGCAGGCCTGACTATCAAGGCTAGTAAGTGCCAGATTGGGCAGGGTTCCGTGGTGTACTGGGGACACCTAGTGGGTGGTGGCAAGGTGCAGCCACTCCAGGCCAAGATTGAAACTATCAAGGCCTGGCAACCACCTAGAACACAGACTGAGGTGAGAGCCTTTTTGGGCCTCACTGGATACTACCGCAGGTTCGTCAAGGGCTATGGTACCATTGATTCACCCTTGACAGAACTCACTTCCAAGAAACAACCTAGGTTGGTGAATTGGACAGTGGCTTGTCAGAAAGCCTTTGATTCTCTGAAGGAAGCCATGTGCATGGCCCCCGTGCTCAACGCCCCTGACTACTCCCAGGAATTTATTGTGCAGACAGACGCTTCAGAGCATGGCATAGGGGCTGTTCTAGCACAGCTGAATGAGGAGGGCTCAGACCAACCAGTAGTCTTTATTAGCAGAAGACTATTACCACGGGAACAGAGGTGGAGTGCTATTGAGAGAGAAGCATTTGCTGTGGTCTGGGCACTGAAGAAGCTAAGACCCTACCTGTTTGGGACTCACTTCCGGGTTCAGACAGACCACAGGCCCCTCAGATGGCTCATGCAGATGAGGGGTGAGAATCCAAAACTCTTGAGGTGGTCCATTTCCCTACAGAGGATGGACTTTACGGTGGAGCATCGCTCAGGGATTGACCACGCCAATGCTGATGGTCTCTCCAGATACTTCCGCCTTTGCGATGAGAGCTCCCAGGAGGTCGGGTAGCTCTCCCCACTTTCAGCTGGGGGGGACACTTGTTAGACCTGACATGCCTTAGGGTGGCCACCCCTAACTTTTTGCCTGCCTCCCTCCACAATCTGTTTTTGCTGGCTTTTAGACTCTGTGCACTTTACCACTGCTAACCAGTGCTAAAGTGCAGATGCTCTCTGCCTTTAAACATGGTAACTTTGGATCATACCCAATTGGACTATTTAATCTACTTATAAGTCCCTAGTAATGTGCACTGTATGTGCCTCAGGCCTGTAGATTAAATGCTACTAGTGGGTCTGCAGCACTGGTTGTGCTACCCACTCAAGTAGCCCCTTTGCCTTGTCCCAGGCCTGCCATTGCAAGGCCTGTGTGTGCAGTTTCACTGCCAATTCGACTTGGCATTTAAAAGTACTTGCCAAGCCTAAAACTCCCCTTTTTCTACACATAAGTCACCTCTAATGTGTGCCCTAGGTAACCCCTAGAGCAGGGTGCTGTGTGGGTAAAAGGCAGGACATGTACCTGTGTAGTTTACATGTCCTGGTAGTGTAAAACTCCTAAATTCGTTTTTACACTACTGTGAGGCCTGCTCCCTTCTGAAAGGAGCAGGAAGGTCATATTTAGTATGGCCAGAATGGTAATACAAAATCCTGCTGACTGGTGAAGTTGGATTTAATATTACTATTCTAGAAATGCCACTTTTAGAAAGTGAGCATTTCTTTGCACTTAAATCTTTCTGTGCCTTACAATCCACGTCTGGCTGGGGTTAGTTGGCAGCTCCTTGTGCATTCACTCAGACACACCCCAAACACAGGGTACTCAGCCTCACTTGCATACATCTGCATTTTGAATGGGTCTTCCTGGGCTGGGAGGGTGGAGGGCCTGCTCTGACACAAAGGACTGCCACACCCCCTACTGGGACCCTGGCAGACAGGATTGAATTGAAAGGGGACCTGGTGCACTTCTAAGCCACTCTTTGAAGTCTCCCCCACTTCAAAGGCACATTTGGGTATAAAACAGGGCCTCTGCCCTACCACCTCAGACACTTGCTGGAGAAGAAACCTGAACCAGAACCTGCATCCTGCCAAGAAGAACTGCCTGGCTGCTCAAAGGACTCACCTGACTGCTTTCTACAAAGGACTGCTGCCTTGCTGTTGGCCTGCTGCCTTGCTGAACTCTTGCCTTGCTGCAGAAGTGCTCTCCAAGGGCTTGGATAGAGCTTGCCTCCTGTTTCCTGAAGTCTCAGGACCAAAAAGACTTCCATCTTTCAACTGGACTCCTTGTGCGCCGAAAAATTTGACGCACAGCTTGCTCCACAGTGAAAAATTCACTGCACGCCGATCCGGAAAGACGCCGCTCGACCCCGCAAGGAAAAGATCGACGCGACTCCTGTGGTGCGACCGGAACCACGACGCACGGCCCGCCTGGACAACACTGCCTGAATTCCAGAGAGGAAATCGACGCGACGCCTGCCATGAGGGAGAAAATTCCACGCACAGCCCACCGGAACGACGCGCAGCGGGATAACAAGCCCAGGATTCCACGCACAGACCCCGGGACATCTGGTAATCCCGCAACCCACAGAAGGAGACTGTCCGCGTGCCGGAAAACGACGCACGTCTTCCCCGCGTGAAAAATAACAACGCAAGTCCGTGTGTGAAGTGGCGAAACTGACGCACACACCATTTTTCCACGCATCTCCTCCTCTGCGGCCCTTTGCGGAGATTTTCCACTCCACACCAGGTACTTTGTGTTTGAAAGAGACTTTGATTGCTTTTTAAAGCCTTAAGACACTTTATATCACTTTTCAGTGATATCTCTACAATTTCATATTGCATCTTTTATCGTTTTGACCTACAAATACCCAGATAAATATTAGATATTTTTCTAAACACTGTGTGGTGTATTTTTGTGGTGCTATATTGTGTTATTGTATGATGTATTGCACAAATACTTTACACATTGCTTTCTAAGTTAAGCCTGACTGCTCAGTGCCAAGCTACCAGAGGGTGGGCACAGGATAATTTGGATTGTGTGTGACTTACCCTGACTAGAGTGAGGGTCCTTGCTTGGACAGGGGGTAACCTGACTGCCAACCAAAGACCCCATTTCTAACAAGCAGTAATAAAAAATCACTTGTACCCTCTGGCATGAATACTTTCCCTAGGATGTTAATGTGAATGTTGAATGTCCTATTGTATTGAAGGCAAGAAGCACGTTTTAGGATTTACAGTGTTGCTTTATTTGTTCTAGCTGTCGAACAGAACAGGGAATTTGTAATTCTCATGTGAAATGTATTAGTTTAGTTCATTGTGTGTCGTGAGAAAATTCTCAAGTAACAAATAACTAGAGAATGTAATAATTTGTTAGAAATGTGTGCAAACATATAGATGACAATGCATTTTTGCTGAGAAGATTTGGAATAGTAACAGAATTGGTGGCGCCATCTGCAGCCATTGGATGTTGAAACTGACGTCCAATGTGCACCCACCTGAAGGACCAATGAATGAATTGTGCACACCTTTTATTAATGAGGAACTTTGGAACTGAAGTCAGTCTGTCCAGAGAAAGTCTTCACTTAGTGCTTCTCCTGCCTCAAAGCTGTTTACAAC
This sequence comes from Pleurodeles waltl, assembly GCF_031143425.1. Taxonomy (NCBI): domain Eukaryota; kingdom Metazoa; phylum Chordata; class Amphibia; order Caudata; family Salamandridae; genus Pleurodeles; species Pleurodeles waltl. The sequence goes on along the minus strand of NC_090449.1, from coordinate 680,441,249 downwards.
CATTTCAGTCTGCTGTCACTCTCCTATTCTTTAAGTTTCCTGATGAGTTTTCACATCTTAGTCTTAACTGCCCTACTCTGTTATGTGGTTCAGTACTAATAAGGCCAACTTAATCTGAACTGCTGGTATGTCTTATGTGCAGCCCATGTTTTGCACCATGTCAACTGACACCGGAAGAAGGTGACTGTCCTGCCTGACGAACTACTCTGTATGCTACCCCATGAGCAGAGGCATGACTAAACGTGGTTTCTTGTTTCCTTTTTAGTTAGGTACTTGCACTAGCATATTGTTCTAGAGAGTTATTTTAGTTAGGTGTTTTTCCAAATGATTTTGTCTTTCTTTTATTTTTGCCTGCATGTGTTAGCCCGTTCCCACACATGCAAGTCCAAATTTGTGTAAGTGATAGGAATGGGCCAGCTCAGAAACCTGAAATCTGAAATTGAATGTTAAATTGTATTTTGATGATTTACTGAACTCACCATCATCTGCTTTGAATTCTAATAATAATGTGCGTATTGTGTTGCTGATAACCTATATTATTCTTTTGGAGTGCCTAATAGTGTTGATGTTCAGTAGGCTAAATCTATTCAGACGGTTTGGTCAGCCTATGGTTTTTATGCATATTTATAATTGAGTTTTGTGCACCATATCTGTGGCATTGATTTTGGGATTGTAATAAAGCTTTGAAACTTTATTCAGTTTGGAGTTTGATTTTGTGTTAAATTGTTCATGGTGTCTAGTATTGTTTATGGTATAATGTCATTGATTTGTGATTGAATGATTCTGACTACTATGCTCTTCACCAAGTCCAAAGTATCATGAAGTGTGACAAGATGATGCATATTTGTTAAGTTGTATTTTGTTGCGTTTGCGATGTGTTTTTTGGCACTGTTGTGTTTTTGTGTTGCATTATTTCATTGTGCTTTGCAGTGTTGTTCTGTGGTTTATGGGTTGCTGTCCCTTTTCACTGCTTTGTAGCACTGTTCTGTTATATTTTGTTTGTTATTTCACTTTGCACTATGATATTGTGCTTTGTTGTGTCCTGCAATATCTTTAGAAATGTGAAACCAGCACTGCTAGAGTTCCAGCCAAAAGCAGCACATTCTTTTAAGGTTTCTGTGACAAACAACCATTTACCAGTGTCTAAGGTGGTAAAATGCTGCTGCTCAAGCTCTACAGCTATTTGAGACACCAATCAGGCACAAACTGTGATATGAGAAATGGCCCTAAATGTGCAAACAAATAAATAACTAATGAAATACACTTGAAACTTCTTTGATGACTGGAGCTCACCTCTAGAGAGGAAGAAGCAGAGCTGCCTAACCCAAAATATGACCCCTGTCATCAGAATCATCTGGCTACTATTGTTTTGATCAAAGGTATTTTGTTCGCTGTAAGAAGACAGACTAGAAAGGGGTTTTTGAAAGGGAATGGATTGAGTTTTTCAGCAGGTGATTAGGAGGAAAATAATGTCAGGTCTGTTATTCTCTGCAAACATAAAATGCTTTTTTACAAATCTCACAGATTCAATCTTTAAAACATAAGATGTGCTAAGACTTAAACAATAAACCTTCAACTAAATCTTGTCATGTTGCTGTCCTAGCCAAACCGTGAAACTACTTCACCATAACATGTAGTAGTTTTTTTCTTACTTACACTGCGCTGTGATGGCCTCCATCACTGCTTCAGCTCAGCTATCTTCTGTAACATGGGCCTCGACTTTGTGTCAGGGAGCATCTTCCCTTCTTCAATTGTGTCGCCTCAAACTGAGCCCACACAGGGACTTCTGGGAATTTTATTTTCCTGCATCCAAGTATCTCTGAAACACTTCATGCAGGGACTTGCATTATTTGCAATATTTCCTGACACAGTTCTCTTTTGAACATATCATACATATTATGCTTAATGTGACAAGTACCTTTCTTATGTTGAATATAATTTTATGATGTTCAGCATATTTTGCATTGTTGCAGTGCAGATCCTTGTCTTATCTTATTATTTTATAATAGTGAGTGATTGGATGCTGCCTTAAGGTCGATGAACCTTTTGCCTTGTATGGATTATATTGATTGCCACATCGATTATTGACACATAAAACAACAACATTAAACAATAATAATATTCACCAAAGAATCAATATATGACACACCATGACCCATTTGGCCATGGATAACCACACCTTTTACTCTCAAAATATTTATTTCCCTATATTAACAATGCTAAAGTCACAAAAATATTCTCAACACCAAATGGTGCAAATAAAGTAGCATCATAGGCTGGCGAATTGCTCTGAAAATCTTAGTTTAAACAGAGAAAATTAAACAATACACTCAATAATTAGAACACAAATCAATAACATGAGTATCTGTGTAAGAGAGGTAAAATACATTTGATTCAGCAATAACCAATGTGAAATCATAAGCATGGAGAAAACACCTCACTTACCTCAAATTAGCATTAGCATGTTGGTCATCATGCAAAAGTTTTATTAACATAACTTTAGAAAACATCTAGCCATGGCACTATCACAAATAGCAACAGAATTGAAAGCAGTAGTAGTTTGGTACCTGAAAAACAAAAAGACAAGTACAAATACACAGAATTCATACAGTTACCTCTCCTTAAGGTAAACAACACTCAGGTTACAGCTTCATCAGGGGGATCTCAGCATCAGAATAGAGGCAGTGGAAAGGGTGACATTTCAGAAATGTGGACTCTAAATTATCTGAACCATCAAATTAATTATTTAAAACAGGCAGCATAGCATTATAGGCTCTAAGCACTAAGTGCCAAATAAGCACCAGCATTTTTTGCATGGAGCCTAGAAAATAATTCAGATTAATAAAGTACCAGAAGTCAGTGGACTGACTGGCAAAAACATGAAATGTCAAAGGGACAGATCATAAGAAATGAGAAGTGAAGCCTCTGGAAACCAGGGAAAATAATGCCAAAATGGATGACAATGTCTGATTCACAAACATTAAATTAAACTTGCTAAATGTCTGTGATTGGCTGAAAACTGCATATGTGCACCAATCATTCAACCACAAAACATCAGCACATTAGAAAATATTCCACCATTAACTTGAATATTTCATTTTCCTCTGCCTCTTCCTTTATGCATAAGCACAAAAAGATATTTAATATTATTTCCTGCACTCTTCTCTGCGCAGGTTTTGTGAATGTCTTTTGTTCAACACATTCCAGAACGCCCTCACTGCTGGCCGATAGTCATGAAGAAATATTAAAACTTTCCATATCAGCTCTGTCCCTTTGGAAGAAATGCATTCCGTTAGAACAAGAACACAGATTAAACTCATAATTCAAACAAAAGAAGTTTGTCTTCTACAGAAACACTTGACACTTTTCATTCAGCTTAGCAAACATATAACTACACTTGATGACCTTGCTTGCTTGAGCCACAGCAGAGAGCAAGTGTTGAAAGAAATATATTTCATTAATAAAACATTGATAGACATTCAACATCAGCTCTGGTCTTGTTCTGCCCAAAACCACTGCAGAAAACTCAAGAATTAACTTGCATTTATTCTAACATTATTTTTCAAAGCACATGTTCTTAAAGAGACAGAATATTTTTCTTTCATCACTAAGTTAACACATTTAAAAAATATATGTGCAGGCCTTTCACTCTGATGGTGGCCACTTAACAAGCACACTTTCTATGTTAACATTTATTTATTTTTTCATTTGAAGCATTTCTCATGTTAGTGTATCAGTGTGATTACATAAAATAATTATTTCATTTCAAGTCTGCACTCACACCATTCAAAGATGGCTGAATATCTTCTGAATTTCATCACATCACGTTTAGGACTATAAAAGAAGGATCCATTTTGAGCCCAGTTGGGTACCAATTATTCTTGCCAGAATGCTCCCTCACTGGACTCCCTGGATTACTCTGCCTTCTCCAGTACTTGTTTGTTATTCTTGCTCTTCCTCTTGCTGCTTGGCCTGACAACTGGAAAGGTTTTCTGGTCATTAATTATTTTCCTTTCTGCTGGATATTATTTTTTGCAGCAATACAAGTTTACAGTTACATTCTAGCATCTGCATACATGCCAACCCTCCTGATTCAGGCAGGAGACAACTGATTTCAAGGATAGTCTCTCACCTCCTGATTCCTGCATGCAGAAATCCGATTCAGATCGCCAATTGTGATTTGCTGGGCACAAGAGAAAAGTGCAATGTTGATGCCTGACATGGACATTCCCATCTTCCCCGCCATTACCTCGGACATCAAAGGTCAACATTTTGTAATGAATTCTTGGAGGGGGAGATTAGAGTGTGTAACAGGTCTCAACATTTTATTTTTGGTTGTTTTACATGGCGTATACAAAAACAGACTTTGAAACTCTGTTTTGTTTGCACTATGTTATTAAACTACCAAAAATGAAATTGCTGATTGTTGGTCACCTTACATGCCAAAAGATCTGATTTATGCAGATTGCCTCTGCTTCAATATAAAGTCAATGGGGGGAAAAACGTCTATTTTTTTAAAACTCTCCCACTTGCCTCCTCTATAATGTTGGCATGTAGGCATCGGGCATTCCTACACACAAAGAAGACAAACCAGCAGCTGCCAAAAAGCCCTGTTCTGGGCACAGCAATCCACACCAGCTCCTAAATTATGTTTTCCAAACCTGAAGAGTCATTCCATCTTAAAAATTAAAGTAAGCATTTTAGGAAGGAACATTGAGGATTTAATTATTCCAGTTAATTTACACTCAACCAGGCCTTTGGGATCTAAACTAAACTTTTGAATTTGTTTGTAGGGGTAATGTCGTCAGGGTGGTATGAGGCAGAGCCGATCAGTCTTGTGTAAGTAAGGCAGTAAACTTCCTTTTCGTGTCTCCCCCCATCATGGGTAGGGTGCCTGTCTGGCAAGGGTTTAAGGCATGACTTGACTAGCACTCAGCCAACTAGATACTGTCATCCAATGAGAACATATAAGGCATCTGTTAGCTAGCAATGTTATGCTAAAATGTGCCTCTCTCTATGCATGTAGCCAAAACCTGCATTTTTAAAAGGTTGCATACCCCCACATCCCCCCACCAGAGTGACTAACTGGGATTGGTATTCCAATTGTCATCTTGCTCAATTGGTGTTTATGTATACCCGTAGGCAGTAACACTGCCTTTGAAAGTTGCCTGTGTTCTACCCATGTCATCATCTGAATTATTAGGCTTCGCCTACAGTGAGCACTCTTACGTAGTGTAAAAAAATACAGTGTCAGTCGTTCTGACTCTGGTTGTGCTATGTAATCAAATACAATAGTTCAAAAACAGGAGGGAACCCCTACCATGCTTTGTCTATTTCTCTGTACCTGCACAAAAGGATGACCCTATTGGATGCAATTAAAAAAATTAAATTAACCTTCAGGACACCCTAGACCAGAGGTCTTCAAACTGGGGAGCGGGCCCCCCTAGGGGGGCCTCAAGTGGTCCCAGGGGGCGCCAGACTCTGGCCAATAGAAGCATTATGCAAATAACAGGCCTTTTTTTAAAGAAGAAGCATGTTATTGCGTTTTTAAAAAGGAAACAGTACTTAACTGCAATATTAAAATATGTCTAGACATATTTAAACATTGCCATCTTTGTAAAATAAATGTGAAAAATTCTGAGGGGGGGCACAATTATTATTTTTTTCAACTGGGGGGGCGCGTGATTAAAACATTTGGAGACCACTGCCCTAGACTATTTTAAATCTAGGATCCCACTCAGTAATCAAAGAGCTCTTTTGCCTCACAAGGTTGAGCCCATCCAGATACAATAGGTATCAGGACGAGGACTCTATGCTGAAGCATGCCACTTGTAATCCCAGTGGTTGAGAGTCCTTTTAACACCATAGGGTGGGTACAGATTGATATACTAAGCACAGTAGTGGGTCCCTACTATTGTTTTTGAATGGTTAGATATTTGGGAAGGTGAGCGAACCCTGTATCACTTCTCAGGCCCTCCTTCTTTGAATATACTTAAGTACAATAGGGCAAACACTCACCACATGAAATAGCATACACATGACACAAATCTTACAGTACATGTTAGACAAATCATCCTACATATATCCATTAGTGCCCAGCAGTGATACATACTCAGCTATCACATTTATTCCAAAGGTAAATGCCACCATCAACCATGCGAAAACAACCAACAGAGACGCAGCCTCTCACACAGACCAATACATCTCAAAGAGGCCACACCACCAGCAATTCTACGCTTAGATTATCTTTAACTGTTGGGCAGAGGGCATGCTGCCATCCCAAGAAATCCATAAGCAACTGTTAAAAGCCCCCTGGCAGACCTCTCCAAAGACAAACCTGAATCCAATACTAAGAACATGCTAACACAGAAAGGTTTGGACTCTGGTCTCTGATGGAAATCCTACACTCGAGTGCCGAGATACCCCCGAGAAGACCCACTCTGCTAAATACCATACTAATGGCCGACTGTGCACTAGACATATGCAAGAACATACAATGTTTGGAAGCGCATGTGCATATTGTTCTAAGTAAAATAATTGCAATCTGTACTTTTAGGAGTATAGCTGTGGTCTTGCTATGGAACAGATCCATTATTTTGAGGTGGAAGTCCTGTGGAACAAATAGTGGAGATTCTGCTCGCCGATACTGGCTTCCACATTTACTGTCCTTTACAATATTTCCACACGAAGTCATTTTTAAAACGGTCTATAAAGGAGGCATTCGAAAAGTGCAATGCTTTTACAAAAAAAGCATTACAGCTAACGACGCTCTCAGAATGTAGCAACCAGTGCTGCAGGTCAACGGAAAGCTGACTTCTCTAGGCAGCAAATTGTTTTACACTTGCAGATAGGAGGCATGCCATACTAGAAAAATTATGTAAAATGTCATAAATCAAAGAAAATGTCAAAAAACAGAGATTGTCTAGCTTCCATGCCAACCATAAGAATGAGAAATTCCTAATAATAACCTTGCTGAGCTGCCGGGGCGCTTATGGGCTTCTTGTCTGCATAAGACTGCTTGATCTTTCAACACTTTGTTTCGTTTTTCTCAAATGACTCGTTCACTTGACAAGAGGTATTATTTCTCGTTTTTTAAAGGGGAGAGGAAGGTGCGCAGAAGAAAATGTGGAAAAGAACGTTAGCAAGTTTGCTGAGCACATTAAAAATATACTCAGGATGTTCAGTGTGTGCCTTGTTCACTGCCAGCTAAATAACCAAAGTCATAAACAAACGGGCATCAGTTTTAGGTTATATTTATTTAAACACCACAGCATAGGGCATGTTTACGTTGCGTCATACAGCATCAATCGTGGTGTAATACAAACACTGAAACAGTAATGAAAAACAAGCATTGGCAAAGTCAGTAGATCTCGAGTTGGCCGCCAGCCTTCTGGCAGTTCTTGTTTAGTTTTGCCATGTTTTTTGTAAACCTTTGTTGTTTACAAATATTTTGGAACCTTATCAATCTAAAAAATCATTTGCTACAGGCAAAAAACATGTTTTGGTCAAAAAAACATACACATTGCCGTATTTCTCCCAGGTACTGAAAGGAACTGCTTCGTATGTAGATGTGTTCCTGTGAAAGGGTGGCATGCTGTAACCCGTAGTGATCTCAGCGAATGGCTGATATAGGTTGATACATTGCCCCTTAAAACTTGCGGGGAGTGGGTGGAATTAAAATGAAAATGTCACCCACCAAACATTAATGGATGAAGTCTGGCTGAAACTAACAGTGTTATACACACAATTTTAAATTGACATTTAAAAGGCCTTGGCTAATACAGAGGTAAATAGGAAGGAAGGAAGGAAGGAAGGAAGAAAGGAACAAACGAACAAAGGAAGGAGTAAGAAATAGCGAGAAAGTGAGAATGAAAGAAACAGAAAGTGAGAGAGAGCAGGAAGAGTGTTAGAAACAAAAAAAGAATGAAAGAATAAAAAAAGAAAGAGAAAGAAATTAAGAGAAAATTAAAGACATAAAGAGAAGGAGCGGGAAAGAAGGAATGAAAGAATGCAAAAGAAAGAAATAAGGAAAGGGGAAGAAAGAAAGAAAGAGTAATAGGAGGATAACTTAGGACAGAACAGTTTCAAGAGGAGAGAATCTGACCTAGTATGCTATGAAGTAGCAGCAATCAGAAAGGCAAAACACTCTAAACGGAATTTACAACAGCATTGGCAGAAGATGTAATCTGATAAAGATGGAATGTGCATCAGAAGTGGCCTGTTATCAGTTTATTTATTTATGACAGGGAACTCTTAACGAGGTTCACATAAAAGTCAAGAGAAAAAAGAATAAATGCATACACACACACGCAGATTAATCACCCAGCAAACATTACACTCAACAAATAAGGTACATCATATTTAAAATCCATATGCTTAATATAGATTTTAAAACACTTAAAAAAGGTTAGTCATTCTAATCAGAGCAGTTCATTAAAAATATCATATAAGAATTGGGAAAACTCCGAAACAAACAACATATCCCTGGCACACACAAAATCATGAGTCATGCATCACTCCACAAACATTACACTCAAGCCTATGAGATACAACATCTTTAAATTCCATATATTTACTATAAACAAAAAAACTCTTTAAAAAGTTAAGAATTCTAAAACAAAACAGTTAATTAGGAGGATCACACAAAGATTGAAAAAAACTCCGGTACACACAGACTAGAGCGTTGAAGACAAATGGGTCTTAGCCACTTACAACAGAAAGGAAAGAGAACGGGGCAGGTAAATAGCACATGATTTAAATCTCGGACTTCAGCTTGACAGAAGTTACATTCCACTGCAGAGCCATACCATTTCGCCATAAGAAAATTTAATGGAAGTAATCCCCGACGTAGCAAAAACCAGAATCGCCTAACCCCATGTGGTAGATTCCATGTAATCTAAGGTTGCACTTTTTTTTTTACTAAAGTGGAATCTGCTAAGTTCAGAAAGCTGCTCTTTTTTTCACAACCTTCTTTATTTGTTCTTAAACTTAAAGACCACGTGGCCTGTTTCAAGCAGATTATTGGAAAGTGGATTATTGGTAAGAGCAGGTAAGTACCTACACTTAGCATTAGGCCACCAACCCCCACTAGGTTCAGTTAGGCCTCAATAAATTAACCCCAACTCAACCATTGGTAGCTTGGCAGTGAGCGAAAAGGCTTAACTTAGGAGACAAAGTGTAAAGCATTCAAGTATCACAAAACAGTAATTAAGTAAAACAAAGGCAACAGTTTAAAAATCCAAAACTAATTTATAAAAATAGGAAATATTTTTAGCTTTAAAATGACACCAAACCGAATAAAATCAGATAAAGGGAACCGGAGATGTGAATTTTTAAAGACCGCGGATGCCATTCTGGCTTTCCCGCTGGGCCGGCGGGCGACCGCCAAAAGAGCGCCCGCAGGCACAGCGGGAAAGGCCCTGCAACAATGAAGCCGGCTCCGAATGGAGCCGGCAGAGTTGCAGGGGTGCGACGGGTGCAGTTGCACCCGTCGCGATTTTCACTGTCTGCTAAGCAGACAGTGAAAATCATGGTGGGGCCCTGTTAGGGGGCCCCACGACACCCGTTCCCGCCATCCTGTTCCTGGCGGTAAAAACCGCCAGAAACAGGATGGCGGGAAGGGGGTTGGAATCTCCATGGCGGCGCTGCTTGCAGCGCCGCCATGGAGATTCAGCCCATGTAGGGGAAATCCGGCGGGAAACCGCCGGATTCCCTTTTCTGACCGCGGCGTCAGAATGGGCTGGGAAGCACCGCCAGCCTGTTGGCGGTGCTTCCGTGGTCCCCGGCCCTGGTGGTCTTGGACCGCCAGGGTCGGAATGACCCCCTTAATGTTTTTTAGCGCTTAGAAACGAATGGCGCCAATCTAGTCATCTGGTCGCACCTCGACCGGGGCAAAGTCTAAGCTTAAGGCCAACCGCAATGGAGCCCTGCTCAGCTATAGCAAGGGAGATGCCTCAGTCAGAAGTTAACCTTCAGACTTAGTCCTTCTCTTGAAGATTTTCTTCAGCCGGACAAAGTCGCCAGTCCGATCTGACCTCCCTGGAGGCCTTCCTCGGATACGCATCACAGGAGACGTCAGTGAAGATGTCTATGTTCGGACTTTGATGATTTTTCGAGATAAAAATCCTTCAACCGGAGCAAGCCTGAATGTTGGTCTGACATCCCTAGAGCCCACTTCGGATACACTGTGCAGGAGGTCCTGATCAACTTTCTACGTTCGGACATAGGCCCTCATTATGACATTGGCGGTGTACTGACTGCCACTGTTAAAGTGGCAGTAATACCACCAACAGGCTGGCGATAATTACCGCCAAATTATTACCATGGCGGTGAGACCTCCCATAGACAGTCAATGTACCACACCAACCGCCAGAGCGTTAACACCACCGACCACGGCACTAGCCACCTACAGCCAGGCGAAAGTCAAGGTACCGCCCACCATATTATGACATAGCAAACCGCCAGAATTTCCAGGGGGTTAGCAACGCCATCAAAAGCCTGGTGGAAACATATTACAGAAAAGGAAAGACTCACCTTCAGGGACACAGAGGACTCCGTGGCCGCCATGGAACCTGAACTCCGAGACTTCCTTGGCCATGGCCGTCCTGGAGCGCCAACGCCGACAAAGATGACAACAGTGAGTACAGCCACCTAGCACACAAGGGAGGGAGGGAGGAAAAGGACAGTGACACACAGGCACAACACACACCATACACACACAGAACCAGCTGCCCAATGCATCAACAGTTACAGAACCCAGGAGCAAAGAATGCAAGTACACATACCAGTAGTACAACCATTGTAATTTGCTGCCAACAGCCACCACAATAAATAAATAAATAACAATATACAAGTCAATGTACAGATTGGCCCAAAGTACTAAAGGGCCACATGGCCACAGGGCATCGTCCAAGCCCCAATTTGACTCCTGACATCATCCGGACTCCACTGTTCAGGGGCATTATGTTGGAAATGGGCAGGCACCTCAAGGAGAAGGGGGGCAGCTCAGCTGGAGTGGGTATCATGCCCACTGGTTCTGGAGGGGGCTCCTTGCCCACTGTCCCTGGAGGGGGATCCTTGCCCTCAGGTGGTGGACTGGGATCCTTGCCCTCAGGCGGTGGATGGGGATCCTTGCCCTCAGGTGGTGGACGGGGATCCTTGCCCTCTGGTGGTAGATGGGGATCCTTGGGATCATTCCTGTGATGGCTCCCCTTGGTCTTTGTCACATGACTTGTGTCTTTCCCTCCAGGTTTAGGAGGTACCTCCATGGACCCCGTCCTCTGTCTCTTAGGTTCCGCCACACTAGAGCTCAGTTTTTGAGTCAGAGGTGTGTCCCACTCAGGGGCCCCCTTAGTGCCAGCAGCAGATTTTTTGGTGAGAGCTGGTTGGCTGAGGTGCTGGGCTGGGTGGTTGGGACCTTGCACTTACGGGCAGGACGGGGGTAGGGAAGAGGTCAAGCTGGGCAAGGAAGACCTTCTTAGGGACTTTGGGGTGGGATGTGGGAGGGGGGATGGAGTGGAGGTAGAGGAGTGGTAGTAAGAGGAGTAGGTGTGCTGGACTTGGGTGCAGGTGCATGGACAGTGTGTGTGTGTGTGTGTGAGGTGGATGGCTGTTGGGGGTCTGAGTGCGAGCGTCTGTGTTTCTTTGGAGGGGGCAGACAGGGTGGAAGAGGACAAACAGGACGTGTGGATGGATGTTGTGGTGGTGTCTGCAAGTGAGGTGGGTGTGCTACATGAGGTGGTGATGGTGGTGATGACTGCATGTGGTGTGTGGGGTGCATGTCTGCGGGTCTGCTCTTGTGGTGTCTGTGGGCAAGGGTGTACAGATGGCAGGGTCTGTGACTATTGATGCAGTGCATGCAGGGTGTGAGTGAGTGTCAGAGTCACCAGATCCTCGGGGTCTGTGCACGTTCCCAACACTTCCACCACAAGACAGCTCCAATACTCTGATTAGATTTATCACAGAGTCTAAGAGAGTCCAAGAGGGGGAAAAGGGAATTAGGACGAGAACAGCTGGGAAGGAGAGCTGGAGGAAGCAAAAGGTTAAAACACAACATCAAAATTACCATGCTACAACTCTAAGCTTCGTCTTTTCCGAAAAACATGAACAACCCTAGAATAGTCCTAAAACTGACTAGGCTTTAGATGACGGAATACCTGAGGAGGAAACAGGAAAAGTTAAATAGGACTTTCAGATTCAAGTACTTTCTTTAGCATGAGAATCAGGAAACATTCTGAGCAATTTCTAAACAACCATATGAATCTCTTTTTAAGAATACATATCAGGAACACACAGCATTACATATAGAACTCTGGTATTGTTGTGTTCATTTAAGAAAAAACATTGGGAAGTGAATTGCGCACATTGCAGATTTTTATATGAGTATTAAACACCATAAAGGATTGTGCACCATGAAATCACACAACGCAGATTCAAGGAATAAATCATGCAACGTGTCAACTTGAAATGCTATCAAGAAAATGTCTTAGAATAGTAGCGCACAGTAATTCACATTATTTATACACGAGGAAAGAATTGCGCGTCTTGCCGATTCAAATGCCACCATACAATTGCCAAGAAATGGTAGCGCACAATGAACAACATGAAAAGCACTGAGGGAAAGAATCGAGCGTCTTGTCGATTCAAATGCCACCATGCAAATGCCAAGAAATGGTAGCGCACATTGAATAACATTAAAAAACACTCAAGGAAAGAATCGCGCGTGTTGCTGATTCGAATGCCACCATGTAAATGCCAGAAAATGGTAGCGCACAATGAACAGCATGAATTACACACGAGAAGTGAATCGCGCGTTTCGCCGATTCGAATGCCACCATGTAAATGTCAAGAAAAGATAGCGCAATGAACAACAAAGTTAAATGCTCATGAAACGAGTTGCACGTCTTGCCAACTCGTAAAAAATCATGTAAATGTCAAGAAATATCAGCGCGCAATGAACAACCACGTAATAACGAAGTCAAATCTTTATGGAATAAATTGCGCGTCCTCCCTATTTGCAAACTACCATACAAATGTCAAAAAATGGCAGCGCACAAGTAATCTGTTATTCATTTAAGAATTAAAATCAAGAATATGAACATTCTCAATTACGTTGTTGGGAAATGTCCAAACACCGTCTTACCGCCTGGAAACAGTGATCACCAATGAGAGATGAGTGCAGAAGACTGGAAAATCCAAATAGGCCGCCGGGACAGGAGCTCAGGAAGAAGCTGCTGCTCTGCACCGGAACCTCTGAATAGTGAGCACTGGAAGTTGGGCTGGCTCTCTTTTATAGAGTCTTGGCCCAGCCTAGAACCACGCCCAGGCATGTTGCAGGGAATGTCTCTAGAAGGCCCTGGAAAGGGACCACACCCTAACACACTCTGAATGTCTGCAGCAATACATTGCAAATGTACAGTATTTATAAGCACCTTAAAAATGAATCTTTTGGATGGAATTCTGCAATGCAAAAGGTTAAACAATAACATATCATCACAATGCATAAATTACATTATCTTGCGAGTTTTGGGTTTTTGCATTCTAGATGCCCGTAGAGTGCGCACTGTCCTGGTGTTGACAGTGAGGATGTGACTGTGAGGGAGGAGGAGGGGGAGACAGTGGAGGCTGTGGATAATGTTGTGTGTGCATCTGACTGTTGTTTGTGTGAGTGCTTGTGGCTTGAATGGTGGTGCCTGTGCCTGTGCCACTCTTGTGTGATGTTTTGTGTGCATGCTTGACTGTATGTGGCATGGGATGAGTTGGTGTTGAGGAGACTGGCACTGGGAAATGGTAGTTGGAGGAGGGACAGTAGGTCCAGGGACACTGGCTGCCATCTGAGAGGAGGGCAGAGCCTGAAGCAATCTCTATAGGGCCACCAAGTCATTGTGAATGCCCTCCATGAAGGCATTGCATTGCTGCATCTGGGATGCCAGCCCCTTGAAGTCATCCACTATGGTTGACTGCACTACAGAGATGGATCTCAGGAGGTCAATAGCCTCCTCACTGAGGACAGCAGGGCTCACTGGGGCAGGGCCTGAGGTGCCTGGGGGAAGGAGATGGCCACCCTCCTGGGTGAGCGGGCACAGGCAACTCGGTGGGGGCTACTGGGAGGGCGGTGCTAGTATGGGTGTGGCGGCTGTACCTGTAGCTGGGGTGGTTCCAGAGGTGTTCACCACCACCAGGGGAGGTTTCAGAATCAGTGTTGTCACCTCCTGTCCCCGCCATGGTGCTCCCCCGCCCTCCGTCTCACTGGTCCCCTCGGTGTCGGTGGAGTCCTGGGTCCCGTGGGCTGCAGCTCCCTCACTCGCTGTTGCCCCTGCCCCTTCGCCAGATGATGCTAAGGCACACATGGAAAGGACGACAGAAGAACATAGGGGGGAGAAAGAAAAGGAGCACTGGGTCAATTACAGCATCAACACCACAGATGGCATACACATCACCATCACACACAGGGACCAAGATTGAGCAGTATGCACAGCACTGACATACCATTGGCTAGGTACCACAGCAGGTAAGAGCCAAACAGTGCCATTTGCACCCCTCCTGGGACCTGCTAAGCCCTGGCTGACATGGAAAGCCACCTAGCTAGCTATTAAGATTTTGCTATTCACCCAATAACCCTGGGAGCTGGACCACGCAGCAATGTATGAGCTGGCATAAAGGTGCATGCATCGACTAAAACCCACACCATGCCAGGCAACAAAGATGGTTGTCACACACACTAGACTTACCCCCTTGTGGCTGCTGTAATGCTCTAAAGTGCCGATCCAGCCCTGGTTAGGCCACCGCCAGTATGTCGGCCATCGGGGGGGTCAGGTTCCAACAGGCACCCTGCCCTCGTTGGGAGGCGGTCCCCCAGTTGGGCCTCCGCGGTCTTTCGGGCTCAGCGTCTCAGGTCCTCCCACCATTTCCTGCAGTCGGTGCTACGCTGGCTATAAACTCCCAGAGTCTGCACCTCCTTGGCAATTCCCCCTTCTTCTGATGGGTGCTGACCTGCAGGGAAAACACAAACAGAGGGACACCATGAATCTGAATATCCAGCCTGTCACACGTATGGGGTTCAGACATTATTTTCCCCTCAAATGACACACACATCACTTGGAGCCCTGCATGTACACTACCACCAGCCATCCCCCCCACCCAAATGGCACCCTTCCAGCACACACACATCTCCATGCAGCCTTGTCGCATGCAACGTCCCCATGGTGTACTCACCTGTTGGTCTGTAGGCACATACTGCTGACCATACAGGGGTAGGACCCCATCCACCAGGCGCTCTAACTCCTTTGAAGTAAAGGCAGGGACCCTTTCCCCTGTTGCACGGGCCATGGCAGGTTCCAGACACAGGTCACAGCAGCACACTCAGTGGAGGTGTTGTCCTGTGGAAAGTCAAGAATCAAGTGAGATTATATTCAGAAAATGTCAGTCATATCTGCGGCGGTTTACACCGTCACCGCCGGTGGTGATCCTCAATGGATACTGTACTCCATAGAGTCCCATGTTAGCCAACGAGGAATTGCACGGCGGTGCAGACCGCCTTCCGCCATGGCGCCCAACGCCTGCGGAGTGAGATCACTTCCACCTGTCCCTACATACAGGACATGCAGATGCCATGTTATAGTGCTGGTACACAATTTTAGAATAAAAACTGCATCATTGGTGTTGATTGTACATACAGAGCCACTTACAGTGTCCAGGTACATACATGCTCTATGTACACTGAATTGGTGGATCCATTTTTCATGTTGCCACTCCCTTCTCACTCTTCTGTCCCTTAGGTACCTACCACTGCGGAGGAATAGTAGGAGGAGGAGGCAAGCCCCTGTGTACAGACACCTTGAGGACTTGGCTATACTGGGGGACAGGCACATAATACTAATCTATAGACTGGACAGGGACACAAACACAGAGCTGTTTGCTCAATTGGAGCCTGATCTGATATATGATATCTGTCATCCCACTGAGTTCCCCACTCTTGTGCAGGTCCTATAAGTGCTCCATTTCCTGGCAACAGGTTCTTTCCAAGTGACAGTGGGCTTGGCTGCAGGACTGTCACAGCCAATGCTCTTAATAGTGCTTGCAAGTGACTTCCTTCCTCAAACATATGGGCAGCTACATCGCTTTCCCCCAAGTAGAAGATTTTGCCACTCTGAAGGCTGGATTCTATGCAATGGGACATATTCCAAATGTTATTGGGGCCATTGACGGAACACATATAGGATCTGTCCCCCCCGGGCCAATGAACAGGTGCTCAGGAATAGGAAGAGTTTCCACTCACTCAGTGTCCAGATGATGTGCCTTGCTGACCAGTACAGCTTCCACGTCACTGCCAAGTATCATGGGTCGGTGCATGATGCCTTCGTTCTGAGGAATAGCAGTGTCCCACAACTGATGTCACAACTACAGAGGCACAGAGTGTGGCTTATATGTGAGACTGAGTCCCCACCCAATGTATGTCAGTGCATGCCTTCAGGAGCCATCCCCCATGTCATTGTGCAAGGCTAATGTTTGTCCCTCACTTCTTGTAGGTGACTCTGGCTACCTAGACCTGTCCTGGCTCTTGATGCCTGTAAGGAATCCGACGACAGGGGCTGAGATTAGGTACAATGATGCTCAAGGGAGTACCAGGAGGATTATTGAAAGGACCTTCGGTCTCCTGAAGGCCAGGTTCAGGTGCCTCCATCTGACAGGTGGATCGCTCTGCTACTCCCCTGAGACGGTCTGCCAGATAGTTGTTGTATGCTGCATGTTGTATAACATGGCCATTAGATGGCCATTAGACGATATGTGCCCTATCTGCAGGAGGAGGAGGGTGAAAATGCTCCTGTGGCAGCAGTGGACCCTGAGGACAGTAAGGAGGAGGTACAGGATGTGGACAAAGGACATCAGTTGTACGTCAGTGCTGCCAAAGACACCCAAGTAAGACAGTAGAACTGACCATTCCTCTAATAAATTATTTTTCTGTGTGGCTGTAGCATGATGGCAGTAACTTCCTTAACATCCCAACTGACTGCCACCTATGCCTTCTCATTTTGCAGATGTTGATGTGGTTACAACTGTGTACTGATGTGATGACTACAAACTGCTACAGGCCATTTGTTGGATGGAATCACAAAGTTCTGGACAATTGCACAGGACGATACAGTTCAAATACATTGCACATTTCTGTCAGATAAAGCACTATTACTCCAGTTGTGTTCAAGGATGTTCATTGAAGTGAAGATTAGGAAGGAATAGTGCAATGGAATGGGGTGATGGTGGAGGAAAGTCCAGTGTAGTGGTACAGTCTGTTCATAGCACAGGTCCTGTGTCCAAGGGGCCTTAGGAAGGGGAGCAATGGCAGTTCAAAGTGGATAAGGGGCTCGTTTCCTGGCGGTGGTCTTGCTCTTGGCAAGTGTCTCTGGTGTCTGTCTGGGTCTTGGGGACCGTTTGCAGAGTGGTTCACCTTATGCAGGAGGAGGGATGCTGGTGGCCTGTGGGTCCTGTGGCAGTGCCTCCAGTCCACTAGCTGCAGCAGATGTGGAGGGCTGGTCAGTTGACTGGCTAGTGGAAGGGGCCCACTGGTGTGATGGGTACTCCCTCATTTTGTTGGCCATATCACCCCTCAACCCTGCTATGGAGACCTTGGTGGTGTTCAGGGCCTGTAATTCTTCCTTGATCTCCTGGTGGTGTTCCTCCTGCAGCCACTGGTTCACCTGCATGATGTCTATCACCTGACCCATCTTGTCCTGGGATTGTTGGTAAGCCCTCAGGACAATGGTGAGTGCCTCCTGGACAGTCGGTTCCACTGGCCTGTCCTCCCCCTGGTGCACAGCTGTCCTCTGAGTGTCCCTGGCCCCCTCTGCCTGTGTCCCCTGAACAGTGTGCCCACTGACCCCAGGACCCTCATTGTCTTGCCTGTGAGGTGTGGACTGGGGTCCCAGTACAGGTGGGCACACTGCTGATTGACATGTCCTGGGGGCAGAGGCCTGGGGACACTGGGTGGCTGCTGTGGTGTTGGATACTGAGGGGGGAGGCTCTGTGGTGGACTGGGTGTAGGCTGGCGTAGATGACTGACCTGTGGTCCCTGATGGGACAGTGACTTCATCCAGATCCAGAAGTCCAGAGTTGCTGTCATCACTGGGGGCATCTTCTGGTGAGGGACTGGGTTGCTGTGGCACCTCCTCTCCGCTGAGATTGGATGGGACACCTGTGGGGATGTAAGTGGTGTATTATGCTACATGTCTGTGACATATTCTGCATCCCTAGCTTTCCCCTATATTGTTGCTGTTGCCCTGCTACCTTTGTTTGTGTATGGTGATGTATTGTGGGATTGTTAGTTCTCCATGCTGTGCATGTATTGGCGGTGGATGTACATGCATGTCTGGGAGGGATGTGCATGCAGGGCTTGGCATTCAGGTTAGTTAATTGTGGTGGTGCACTGTGTGTGATGGAGTGGAGTGATGGGTGTCAGGGTGAGGGGTGGTGGTGGCATGCATGTATGGGGGATAGGTAGCTAATATTGACTCACCAGTGTCCAGTCCTCTGGCAACTCCAGTGAGTCCCTCAGGATGCAGGATTGCTAAAACTTGCCCCTCCTATGCTGGCAGCTGTGGGGGAGAAGGTAGGGGTCCACTGCCAGTCCTCTGGATGGCGAGCTGGTGCCTCGCTGCTATGGAATGTACCTTCCCCTGTAGGTTGTTCCACCTCTTCCTGATGCCGTCCCTAGTTCATGGATGCTGTCCCACGGCGTTCACCCGGTCCACGATTCTCCACCATAGCTCCATCTTCCTGGCAATAGAGATCTGCTAGATCTGTGCTCCAAACAGCTGTGGCTCCACCCTGTCTATTTTCTCAACCATGACCTGCAAATCCTCATCAGTGAAACAGGGGTGCCTTTGTGGGGATATGGGTGTTGTGTGGTGTGTGTTGTGCAGAGGGTGTTGAGTAATATGGTGGGGTGTGGGTGCGTGACGGATGAATGGGTAGTTTTGGTGTGTGTGTCTAGTTGTCTCTGTAATTTGCGTGGCTAGCTATTGTAGTCTTTTCGTGATAGCATAGGGTTGTGGATAATGTGGATATGTGTTTTATAGTGCTGTTGGAGGGTGGGTGTGGTGTGTGTATTAGTGTCAGGTGGGTGTTTTTGGTATTGGCCAATGTAGTGTTGTTTTTTATTTGGATGGCCATTATGACCACTCCGGTGTGTACCGCCAATGGTTTACCGCCATTGAATGTCCACTGTGGTGATTTGTGGGTCATAATGTGGAGGACATTGTTTTGTTGGCATAAAGGTATGGGTGTTCATACTGACAATTTAACACTTACCTTTGGTCTGGCGGATTTGTGTTTGTGGCAGTATTCTGTCGGTTTGATGTGTGTGTGTGTCATAATATGGCAGACGGATGTTCCCCTCGGCGCGGGTATGTTAGCAGCCGTCACCGTGGCGGTTAGTGGGATTTACCTCCAATGTCATAATGAGGGCCTTAGTCACTTTTTCAGAGATTTTCTTCAACGGGATGAACCTGCAAGTCAGGCCGGGTCGTGGTTGAGGCAAGCGAGCTAGAGTTGCCATGGCGGATCAGTCCCTCTATGGAACTTTTTCTAAAAAGTTCACCAAACTTCTGGATCTTCTTCCAGAAGGTCTTATAAAGTTGTTTAGGACTCCACAGCTCACCCCAAGGTTCCAGAAGCTCTGGGTTGCTTGTTGAGGGTGCAGAATACAACTCCCAGAATGCACCTGGCTCAAACTCCAAATTGGCCACTGGACAATGGTCAATTTCTTCAGGATCTGAGACAGAGGACTCTGGTTGGCAATTTTTCATCTTGAACCAGATGAAGCCAGGAAAAGTACTTCTTGTAGTGAAGCCCAAGTGTGCATCTGGTAAAGTCCTTCAAAGTGCAGTGTCCGGGTGCGGGTCAGGGGTCCAGCAGGGCAGTCCTTCTTCTCCTGATGTTCTTCATTGTAGGGATCTGAGGTGTGGGTGCTCTGCCATATTTATCCTTGCTCCTGGGTGAAAGACCTGGGAGGTCTTAGTTCTCCAATCAGATGCAGGGTCCTTCCCCCTGTGATGACCACTTCCTGGGAAGTGTGGCAAAAATCAATGCCAGGGAGCACCATTCTTCAAAAATTCATCACGGCTGAAAATGATTTTTGGAGGTTACATCTGACTAAGCCCACCCACTGGTTTGGCTAAAATTCGTAAACACACCCCTCTCCTGCCCTCTCCTAATTTAATCAAGATGGCACCTAATTGCCTGGGGTTGCAGGATGTGAGGGAGGTGCTGGGTTACTCCAAATGTCCTTCCCTGCATTTGAAGACCAGTTTGGCAGCCCTTCCCATCTGCTGAGGCAGTATTCCTCCCAAGGCACATCCTTTGTGCTCAGCCCAGGCCACTTCACACCTCATCAAAGCAGCCTCGCCAAGCTACCAGAGGCTGGCCAATCAGAGAAGGGCATTACAGAGCTGAAGTTGGCAACTTTTCAGGTAGAGTTTAAAACTCTTTACCTAAACCAGTTATATTAAATCCATTAGATTTATTATATAAATGAATTTGATACCAAACTCAAGTTATTTGACACTTAAGGGGACTTTGTAAATCAAAATAAAGTCTCCCCATTTTAGCATATGGAGGCCATTAACTACAGTGAGAGAAAACAAATTTGGCTATTTTACCTCACCAGGGCTTATAAAACAATTTTTATACGGTCCCTGCTTATAGTTACACGGCACCCATCCCTAGGGGCACATAGGGCACATCATAGGGGGTGACTTATATGTAAAAATAAGGTAATGTAAGAATTTGGAAGTACTTTTAATCCCAAAGTCGAATTTGCATACAACTTTAGTTTAAAAGCAGCCAGCAAGGCACGCCTACCTTTAAAATGACACAGGGCATCTCAGTGGTGCACCTATGGGTGCGCTACCTATGCTGTGGTCCCTAAACCTACATGCCCTACCATATGCTAGGGTCTTATAGGTAGGTTTATACTGCCAATTATAATTAGCCTAATTTGCACATCCACTTTACACAGAGCACTTGTCCTGGGAATGGTAGGCAGTACCCAGGGAACAGCCAAGAGTCAGTAACCACCAGTATCTGTCCAAAAAGTTTGGGGGTGACCAGGGCAAAAAGGAGGACTTTCCTGCACAGATTTTCAGTTGTGAAGAGGTGATAGCCAAGACCTGATTACGGTCTAACTCCACCATTTCTAAAGCATAGGAAAAATTCCTACAAATAATGAACCTACAATTATTATTCTCCAAAATGTCTGTCCTCAGCAAGGACCTTAATGTATTATCTTCACTCCTTGCAATGCAGGCAACCCAAAGTACGACCCCCGCTAACCCTGACCGAACACACTTCTTAACCCTATGTCCAACCGTAAAGGCCGCCACAGAGGTAGCCGAGTTAACGGAAGTGAGTTTTCTAAGAACTTTTCCTTCCATCAAATAAAAAAAAAAACATTTGGAAATATCAATCAATTTCGAACCATAAAGGAAGGTTGCTGGAATTTTTGCATGATAGACTGCTAAAATATTTACAAAATGCCTCCTCCCAGTAGCCCTATCCAAGGCCACTAAACATCTTGCTTGGCAGCCAGCTTTACATTTATTGTTTTCTATGTGAACTTTATCACTGAGATTCCCACACATTATCTTCCCCAAGAAAGTGTATGAGTTCACAATTTCAAGCTTTTGAGCCCCTAGGGGCCAGTGAAAATTAGGGAACTTCATTTTTTTGTTCCCATGGAAGCACATAATTTTGCTTTTAGAAGCATTAACCTTTAAAAGGTGGGTATACGTGTTCTGTGACAAAAACTGTAATCGATTATTTAAGCCTTTAGGGGTTCCATCTAAAATTATAATATCATCAGCATATAATAAGCAGACTACAGATTTACCATCGATTTGCGGAGCAAAGCCCTCACTCTGAGAGAGGTGTGAAGGAAGATATGAAATATATAAAGAGAAGAGCAGAGGTGTCAAGGCACACCCTTGTTTTAATCCATTCAAGGTGAGTATCTCTTGGGACAGGCCTTTATCCCCTCTAATAATATTCTACACCAAGTAGAAGAATGAAGAGTAATCACTAGTTCAAGGAAGATGTTTGACATACCCAAAGTAGCAAGCTTTCGCCACAGCAAGTCTCTATCATCTTTGTCAAAAGCCATAGAAAAATCAATAAAAGCAGCATAAACCGCTCCACCTCTTACTTTCATGCACTTTTCAGTGATTACTTGAAGTGCTGCAATATTTTCCATAGTGCTATGTTTATGCCTAAACCCCGTTTGCTCCAGAGGAATGATATTGTTTTCATCAGCCCATACAGCTAGTCTGGATAGCAGACATTTAGCAAACATCTTTTCAACTGCATCCGGAAGAGCGATCTGCCGATAGCTGGCAGGACAAATTTCGATTGCCCTTCTTAAATAAAGGCACAATGATACTTCTGGTCCAAGAAGGAAGAATACTTCTGTTTAATAAGCAACTTCTAAAAGCAACAAAGAGAATCTCAATCCACAAGCGAATATCCTGCTTTGTTACAGAGGTGGGTAATTTATCTGGACCCATTGCAGCAAAGAGGTACATAGCTCAAATTGCCAGCTCTATCTCCTTTTCTGAGGGGAAATCATAAGAGTGAGAAATCTCACTCACGACGGGCTAGTTCGTATCTACCCCATTTAATGCATAAAGGGTGGAAATAAATTCAATCCAATGAGTCTCAGCTATGGCTACAGGGAATGAGCGCATTCTTGACCCACAGCCTTCATCAACCAAAGACCAGAAACGTCTAGCTGCCCCTTTACTGCGGCTTCCCTCAGGTGAATCCAAAGCCTATCCCAAGAGTCCCTTACGAGACGGGCCTTCAGACGCCTCCTTCTCCTTTTTGAAAGAGACAACCTTGAGTTCCTTTCAGAAGAATACACTAAGGGGGTCCGCCGCCCGCCAGTATTCCGCCCCCATTATACCGCTCCGCGGTCAGAAGACCGCGGAGGGTATTATGAGTTTTTCCCTGGGCTGGCGGGCGGTCTCCAAAAGACCGCCCGCCAGCCCAGGGAAAAACTCCCTTCCCACGAGGATGCCGGCTCGTAATCGAGCCAGCGGAGTGGGAAGGTGCGACGGGTGCAGTGGCACCCGTCGCGTATTTCAGTGTCTGCAAGGCAGACACTGAAATACTTTGCGGGGCCCTCTTACGGGGGCCCCTGCCGTGCCCATGCCATTGGCATGGGCACGGCAGGGGCCCCCAGGGGCCCCGCGACCCCCATTACCGCCATCCTGTTCATGGCGGCTTTCCCGCCATGAACAGGATGGCGGTAGGGGGGGTCAGAATCCTCATGGCGGCGGAGCGCGCTCCGCCGCCATGAAGGATTCCCCCGAGCAGCGGTAAGTCGGCGGGAGCCCGCCGACTTGCCGCTTCTGACCGCGGCTGAACCGCCGCGGTCAGAATGCTCGTGGGAGCACCGCCAGCCTGTTGGCGGTGCTCCCGTGGTCGGTGGCCCTGGCGGCCACCGGCCGCCAGGGTCAGAATGACCCCCTAAGTACGGAATCCTAACCAAGGAATTTATTTCCCTATTCAAGCCGAGTACTGGACGAGGAATCACCTTAGATCTACTTTTAGGGGATTTTACACAATATCTGATTAACAACTGTTTCATAAACTTAGCAAAGTGTTCCACTTCATTACCCTCCCAGATATCCAACTTCACAAGAGCAGATTCTATTATCTCGAACACGCCTGAAATCCTTCTATGATCCCACTGGGTCCTCCCTGTCTTTTTTATCAAAATTGGATACTAGTCCGTCCAACTCCCAGGACCCAGTCGTTAACAGGTTCAGATCCTACAAGAATGCCAGCAAGCTATGCTCACTTACAGGAGTATTCATGCTCTTTAACTCACTTAACAAAGAAAGTGAGGTATAACCTAGCACCAGATAATCTAAGGTTGCATTTGTCCATGGAGAAAAATGCGTACATGAAGCTGGCGATTTCAAGAGAAAGAGCTCCCATTTGCTATGATTCAATTGTTTCTCCTAAAGAAATCAAGTAGGAGTTTCCCTCGCTTATTTGTTCTTACCAAAAGGGTAAAAACACTAGGAGGGATATGCAGGGCTTCCTGTCTCTCTACCTCGCAAACTTGAAGCAAGCCGTGATTAGATATGCTGCAGTTTAAATCTCCTACGAGAGTGTTATTTATAGAAGTGAAAACACTACATAAGTGAAAACCCTCTGCAAAAGAGTGTCATAGACCGCTCCAGGGTGGCCATAGGCATTGACGAATAACGGGGGGTAGAACCACGGATCTCATCATGAACATGAAGGGTTAAAGCCATAAAAAAAAATACTCAGATCTTTGTAACAATCATACCTCCACTTAAGTTTAGTTGATCATAGACATGCAACTCCCCCCTTAGCATGCCCCTTCTGGAAGGTGTGGCCTTACAATCTATAACATAATAATCATCCCACAATAGATCCCTGTCATACCACGTCTCCTGAAGGCCGATCAAATCAAGAATTAAAGAATTGAGAAGCTGCAACTTCTCCCTACTATCGTTTACACCTGAAACATTCCATGAGTCAAGTTTTAGGCCAATGCTAGCTGTGGGTGGCAGCAGGAACCTAGACCCCTGCACCTGATTTAAGACACTCAGTAGCCAGCCCCACCCATCCCAACCATCATTACATTTTTGATCGGAAGCAATTGATGCTTCCTGCAGTGACACCTGCCTACCGTTCGCTCCCAAGAAAACTCCTTGCAAATCCAATGGGGACCTACGTCCATACTGGTCATTAATATTGAGAGACTCATGCAATATACAACAGTCTTAATCCCTTTCCAATAGCGTCCCTCCACTAGCACCATTTCTTTTCATATCCAGGTTGGGTATGAACAACATTAATACCCGACTCTACAAATAATCATCATTTTGCACGACCAAGTTAGCCAAATGCTTAGAACAAAAGGTAAACCCACATTTGAATACAATAAAGAAACCAGGTCAATGGTGCAGCTTTGAATTGATCTCAAAGGGCCAGACTCCGAAAAACAGTTAACAACATAAATCTATTGAAGATTAAATCTGCGTCAAAGATTGAATAAAGCCTAGTCTTGATCAAATCACATAATAACCAGGCAACTTTATTCCTTCCAAGGGAGCAAGGCCATTAAAATCTCCCTTCAAACTGGTGAACATAAATGACAGGGCCATCGAGTTCAAAGCAAATATAGACCCAGAAGGATGTTCATTGAAGGACTCAATCACTGACCCCCTCACTAACATCACTGCAGCTACTCCAATAGTCCCAGATTCAATCCCTACCACTGAAGGGGAAGGGGTAACCATGCAAGAAATCTCCTTGGATCTTGCAAGGTATCTATCACTTCTGAAAATTAGACATTCCTTCTGCCTTTCTTAGGAATCCTTCAAATTGGTCTTTTCATCCCTTTCTTTTTTTTCCTCTTGTTTTACTTTCCTGCTATCTGCGGAGGAACAGTAGTTGCCACAGAACTATTCTTCCTGCTAGACAACGCTTTGAATATTGGGAATACGCCTTGTTCAGCGGGAATAGTCTTTACCGACTGCCTACTCTTAACCAATGAAAAGTTAAAAATAAAATGT
Source organism: Pleurodeles waltl (assembly GCF_031143425.1). Lineage (NCBI taxonomy): Eukaryota > Metazoa > Chordata > Amphibia > Caudata > Salamandridae > Pleurodeles > Pleurodeles waltl. The sequence goes on along the minus strand of NC_090449.1, from coordinate 680,415,648 downwards.
ATAAAGTCCACTGGGCTTTCAACTGGAACCCCGTTAGCAATAATCTCTTTACACTGGGGTTTTCCAGCCTGGGTACTAATGACCACATATGAGCGCTCAATTCTGTTCTCTGGCTCTCTCAATGACAATGGTTGGGGGCACCCAGTGACACTGAAAGGCCTTGGTTCAAACTCCCAATTTTGTTCTCTTTGTAGAGTACATAGAATCATGAGTGGAAGGACTGCTACTAAACAGATGCAAACCTGTCTGTAGAAGCACAGACATAGGAGCCCCAGAGGACAGGGAATAATCCTTATCCTGAAACCCATACCTCCTACAGAGATCTAGATCCAATCAGGTAAGGTAAAATCTTGTATCCCTATATCCAGAGTCCCCTCAGCCCTCAACTGGGGCAAAATCTCCTGAAGATCTTTGGAAGGCTTAACCGTTCCTCCTTTGGCCACTTGGGACGGTGAAGGACAGACAAGTAAGTGGGGGGAGAATGAAGATGAGGGACACTGAGGCACTCCAGGCAGCTCCTGGAGTCTCTGCAAAAGAGCCTCTTGGGGGTCTGTACCATCTGCATCCTCCCCCATTCTGCTATCATCATAGTGGGGCTCCTTCGAAACCCCTCTAGACAGGATTTCTTTTGGCTCCATGTCGAATGTCATGCCTGATTATGTGGCAGGATTTCTCGCCTCCTGAAGTTTCTTTTCTTTTTCCCACTGAGTAAAGATTTGGTTCTGACCTTTGAACCACAAGGCCGAATTGGCCTTATTCCTTAGGGGGTTATATTTAGTTTTTATACATGTCCATCCGGGGAACAAGCGCCCTGAGCGCAACTTGTTTAAATTCATAGTCTTAGGAGTAAAGAAAGGAGAAAACAAGTTATTATAATTCTTTGGGCCTTATATATCCAAGGCAGTTATCAGACTTTGTTGGGTGATTCCCCACAATCCAGATACACGACGAAAGGAGGTAAGCCCACACTGTCCTTAACCACTGCACCTCTAGCAAGTCACTGGCAATAAAACACATCTACTTTGATCACTAATGACTGTCAGTCTCATTACTCAAATAAGCATTACCAAAGGACATGTCTAGGCAGGTTGGGGGGGTTTGCACTGTTAGGATTACCCTCAGCATGATCTATGCAGTCTACCCACACACCTAAATGGTGTGGACCAAGGATCATCATATTCCACATTGAAACATTCAACATATTATTATGCAATACCATCTTTCACCCCTAACGGGTGCCTCTTCATATGACCCTACACAAGTCTTATCATTGGTCACAATACTGCAGCAATACATTCTGGATCACATTTTTCATAAATGTCACATCTTAACCACAATTCCTAAAGGATTCAATTTCTGTAAAAACAGTTGCAATTACAGCCTTTCACCTCCAGAGGATGTTCATCATTCTGTCAATCTGTTGTTATCATCAATTAGGCCACCAAGACTACAGTCATGACATTCTGACTTCGAGGGCACAGTTCCACCAACCTGAAACAAAAGTTCCAGCTTCAGTTCAAGTGCAAAAACACATTGAAACCCTGGAGGGGTCATCATTTCCAAGTCCTCTGAAACTGAGGGTGGGGATATTTGATAATTTCTTGGGGGGAGGCTGCACTCTTCCTGCAGCTCCCCCCGCACCTGGTGATGCTTTTTGTGGTAACCCCCCACTCTCCTAGGGGCCCCACCATGCCAAATTGAATGTTGTCAGCAGGTATTTGGGCCAGACCACACAGGGCATTATGGGGTGCACCCTCTGGAGTGTGCATAAAAAATGAACAGCTCTCCCACTGCTCTGGGGAGAGCCACTGTGGTGATTTCCTCCATTTCGGTGTTTTTGGTTGGGGAGTGTCCAGTTCCACCCAGACACCCTGCGGCCTATACAACAGTGGAGAGCAGCTAGGGGAACCCAACCCCAGCTGCTCTCACCAGCTCCCCGCCCAGCCAGCACCTCCATGTACTGCCGTGTGAGCCAGCTCGTCATTTAGAGTCTGTCCGCTTCCACAGGCAGACACATATGGTGCTGTGGCAGGGCTGGGTTAGTCCCAAACTATGAGGCTCCCACACAGAAAGATTTAAAAAAACAAGTGAATCAAAAGCAAAAAATCAGGATGGACCAGATAGTCAGGACCATCTTCTCAAATACACCCATTTAAAAAAGCATACACTTCAAATGTAAGTTAAAAGTGTAGAGCATTTTTTAAATACACATCAGTCACATACCTATAACATCCACTTTAAGATACCAATGAAACTGTTAATACCCTTATTAATGTATTAATTTATTGAGTTTAGCAAAATGCTTACATGTCGCCTAATATTCTTATAGAAAGCCAAAGTTGCGAAAGCTGATACTGATGTAACAAGTTAACACCCGAAAGCGGTAACCCAATACCACAAGGCACTATAAAACGCACAATAAATGTGCAATTATGAGTTTAACTCAGGCAATCATTCATGCAGCATTTTGGCACTATGCAGCAGTACACCACAAAAAGAAAGCACTCAGGGCAAGGTAAGTTGTATTGCAGCAGTTATTTACCTCTTTAGGTGTTTTGTAGAGCGCTATGATTTGTGTTTTCATGCCACCGGAAAACACTAAGGATATATTAAATCATAATGCCATTGAGAATAGGTGTGGCACTTTTTTATATAAACAGAAGCGTGCATATATTTGCATGAAGGAAAATATAAAGAATTTATTTGAATGAAATCGCAACAACGGTCAGCACTAGGTAATATTAGAGGATGGGGAGAAAGCATTAAGCTCATGGTGAAGAAGAGCATGTATAAAACACATGGCAAAGGAGAGCACGTACAAAAGTTTAAATGCAAGGTAAGATAATTCCGTTCCTGTCAAGATGAAACACAATTTCAACATAATTGTCACTTCCCAGCAGTAAGATATACCTTGTGTCTTACAACCCTCTTACATCCCTCTGGTCTGTGCAGCTCCTGCCCTTTGAATAATTTGTTGACATCCTACTACTCGTCCCCATTTTCTTCTGCACTTTCCTATCAATTCCTCATGGACTGTGTTGCTACTGCTTTATGACAGAGAAGGAGAAGACAGAGGCACACTGGTCAGCAGCGTATACCAGAGAAGGAGAAGACAGAGGCACACTGGTCAGCAGCGTATACCACAGACCAATTGTGGAAGTAAGGTCCTAACCTGTGAAACCCCTCGCTATTCGCTTTTGTTTCTCTGGTTTTCGAGCTGGTTGGTGTGAAGCCTTTGCATGGAGTCTCACCCATTCTAATGAGTCATCTGTTAACCCCCAGAGCTCAGTTTTTTAAAACAAGGTCAGCTGCTGCGCAGTTTCGGGTCAAGGGGAATTAGTGACTTTACAACATATCATTTACCACACATCTTTTACCACACATATGTCTTTACCACACAAGGTAAGTATAGTTAAGCTAAGTTAAACACTTATAAATATATATTTTTAATTATTTTTTTCTTTTTTGTAGTTCAGACCCCCACAAAAACCCCACTTTAAAAAATATATATTATAAGTGTAATTTTATTTTATTGGGGAAACCCTTCCAATTTCTTTTTTTTTTCAAATTACCGTTACCACTCCATTACCCTACAAAGCCCTAAACACTAAAAATACCCTTACCTCCCCTGTCCACTTCCAAACCCTAAAATATCCTTACTATCCAGTGCCTCTAATCTCCACTAAATCCTAAAAATACCCTTACCACCCTATACCACAACCCACCCCTACACCCTAAAGTTACCCTTACCAGCCTATTCCCTTACCCATCCCTAATAAAAGCATTAACACCCTCTATTCTTACCAATCCCTAAGCCATAAAAATACCCTTACCACTTTATATCCTTCTCCACCCCAAACTCTAAAAATACGTTACCACCCTATGCCCCAACCCACCCCTAAACCCTAGAAAATACCCTTACCTCCATATCCCCCAAATCCTAAATTATCCTTACCACTCTATAATCCTACTCCTGAACCCCAATATTACCTTTCTCGCCCCAAAAAAACTAAAATTACCCTTACCAACCTATACCCCAACCCATCTCTAAACCATAAAAATACCCTTACCACATTATACCCTTACCCAGACCTAAACCCTAAATTTACCTTACCATTTTATATTCATACCCACCCAGGAGCCAGCCGTTTTTTAAATTCTAAGTGGGTGCCCACCCAGGGCACCCACAATGCTGCCCAGTTGGGGTCCACAGGAGAGTCCCCACTGCCCCAGCTGGATTTCCTGGCAGGAGGAGCTGGCCTTTTTCTTTAAATTGTGGGAGGGTGTCCCAGATCCCACCATTGCCACCCACAATGCTGCCCACAATGCTTCCCAGTGGGGGGGGCTGCAGCAGAAGCCCTAGGACCCCTGAAGCCCCAGCCAGCACCATGCTAGGTGATGGTGAGAGCCGACACCTTTCTTTTGCTAGCATGTTTTTTGACTGCTCCCACCGGCTGGAGCAAAGTTGAGTTCCCCTTAGGAGGCTAGCCCTCTATGTAGTGTGGAAAGCTAGACACAGTGCAGGTGGTCCAGGTAACCACACATTGGTTTACAGAGTTAAGAACTATATCACCTAATGCTCTACTTTTTATGGTAGCTTGATCAAGCAGTTAGGCTAATCTTGGAGAAGTGCAAAGCATCTGTTGTATTCACAGTATCAATAAATCGAAACACACACTCAAAAGAATATCTCAAGAACAATTTACAAAAATACTTCAGATTTTAGATCATCCAGATTAGGTGTGTACTTTTCAAGTTATGAATTTGTGAAGTTTTAATAAAAGTAGGTGGTCATTACAACCCTGGCGGATGGTGTTAAAGCGGCGGTAAGACCGCCAACAGGCCGGCGATAAAAATTTTGGAATTACGACCGTGGCGGAAACCGCCAACAAAGACAGCCACTTTAACACTCCGACCGCCACGGCGGTACAGACAAACAGCGCGGCGGTCACCGCCAACAGACAGGCGGGAGACAATGTACTGGCCACACTATTATGACAGGCCAATCCGCCACCTTTTCCGGGGCGGATTCACCACGGATAAAAACACGGCGGAAACAGGAATTTCGAATGAAAAACGCTCACCTCTACCCACTCCACGAGGAAGGAGGGCACAATGGAGCCGGAACTCCATATTCTTCCTGCGATAGTCTTCCTGCTCCTGTACCAGGAGCACCAACGCAGGTGGCAAAGACCATGGTGAGTACTGCACCTACGACATAAGGGAGGAGGGAGGCAAAAAACAGGGATACACACACACGCAACACGCAAAACCCCCACCCCCATCCTCACCCACTACAACACACACACCAATGCATATCCAAACATTACAGTAACCCCCCCCAACACCCTGGGAAGAATGCAAAGACAAAAGGAAATGAGTGTAACCAATGTATAATATCCAAATAGAGTAAGCAAAAATATACATATATACACTATTAACAAAATATACACCACGAATAGTAGTCCAGGTAATACACCATTTATAGTCCGTGGACCACTGGGCCCAAAATGCATGGGCGAGGCCCACACAAGATACCCGAACATGACGGAGAGAACACTGCAGGGGCATCAGATAGAAAAACAACAGGCACCTCAGGGGGAAGGAAAGGGGGGGCACCTCAGCCGGATGAGTGCACGACACCAGATCCACGAGGGGGCTCCATGCCCATTAATGTATCCTGGGGAGTGCAAAGCCACAGTCTCTCAAGTCTCTCCAGTGGGTGGTTTGCCCACTGTACCATCCTGGGGAGAGCAAAGCCACAGTCTCTCAGGTCTCTCCAGTGGGTGGTTTGCCCACTGTACCATCCTGGGGAGTGCAAAGCCACAGTCTCTCAAGTCTCTCCAATGGGTGGTTTGCCCACTGTACCATCCTGGAGAGTGCAAATCCACAGTCTCTCAAGTCTCAACAGTGGGTGGTTTGCCCACTGCTTTATCCTGGGGAGTGCAAAGCCACAGTCTCTCAAGTCTCTACAGTGGGTGGTTTGTCCACTGTACCATCTTGGGGAGTGCAAAGCCACAGTCTCTCAAGTCTCTCCAGTGGGTGGTTTGCCCACTGCCTTATCCTGGGGAGTGCAAAGCCACAGTCTCTCAAGTCTATACAGTGGGTGGTTTGCCCACTGTACCATCCTGGGGAGTGCAAAGCCACAGTCTCTCAAGTCTCTCCAGTGGGTGGTTTGCCCACTGCTTTATCCTGAGGAGTGCAAAGCCACAGTCTCTCAAGTCTCTACAGTGGGTGGTTTGCCCACTGTACCATCCTGGGGAGTGCAAAGCCACAGTCTCTCAAGTCTCTCCAGTGGGTGGTTTGCCCACTGTACCATCCTGGGGAGTGCAAAGCCACAGTTTCTCAAGTCGATAACAGTCTGACGGAGTGGATGCATGTCTCCACTGGTTCTGGAGGGGGACTGGTGCCCAGAGTGCTTCATCCTGTGCAGGACAGACTGAGTGGATGCATGTCTCCACTGGTTCTGGAGGGGGACTGGTGCCCAAAGTGCATCACTCACCCCGTGACAGTCCCTGTTGCGTCACTGCCCCTGCCGCTCATGGGCTAGCGGTGCTTGAGTTGGCGGTCCTTGCCCTGTTCAGCGGTGCTTGAGTTGGCCGTCCTTGCCCTGTTCAGCGGTGCTTGAGTTGGCGGTGCTTGCCCTGTTCAGCGGTGCTTGACTTGGCGGTCATTCATTGCCCAGCTGGGCTGGGGCTGGCGGTCCTTCAATGCCCAGCTGGGCTGTGGCTGCCGGGGCCCTCCTGGGCAGCTGGGCTGTGGCTGGCGGGGCCCTCCTGGGCAGCTGGGCTGTGGCTGGCGGGGCCCACCTGGGCAGCTGGGCTGTGGCTGGTGGGGTCCTCCTGGGCAGCTGGGCTGTGGCTGGCGGGGACCTCCTGGGCAGCTGGGCTGTGGCTGGCGGGGCCCTCCTGGGCAGCGGGGATGATGGCGGTCTTCTCCGCCGTGCTGCTCCTCCCAGACTTTGCGGCTTTCTTCTGGCCCTTCCCCACCTTGGGAGGAGTCACAGCTGAGTCCACACTCCCCCCGGGACCCCAGTGAGCGGCGTGGGTGGCTGGAGTCTTCCCCCTCTCCCGCCGGGCACTGGCCAACTTCTGGTGCTTCACAGGGGGGGGGGACTGGCTGTGCTCTGGCTCCGCGATACACTGGATGGCCTGGTGGCCGGTGCACTCCACATACCTGTCACAACAGGCACCACTGGTCCCGGTGATTTTGTGGCTGAGTACGGGACCTATGAGTTGGACGGGGTGGGGTGGTGGGAAATAGGTTAAGGGTGGACAGGAAAAGTTGTTTGGCGACACTGGGACAGGTAGCTGGAGGGGGTTTGGGAGTGGAGGAAGAGGTGGTGGTAGTAGGAGGTGTAAGTTTTGTGGATTTGGGTGCAGGTGCATGCGCTGGAGGCTGTCGTGAGGTGGATGGCTGTTGGGTGGGTGTGTGGCTGCGTTTGTGTATCTTGGGAGGGGGCGTCACAGACACACTGGGAGAGGACACAGGGGACGTGTGCATGGTAGTGGGATGGTGAGTACACATGAGCGGGGTGTGGTGGTGGGTGTGCTGGTGTGGGACGTAGTGGCTGTAGTGGTAGTGCATGCAGGTGTGAGTGTAGATGAGACTGGGAGGGAGGATGGAGACGAGGAGGAGGGGGACACAGTGGAGGCAGTGGTGGATGTTGGTGTGTCTGTATGTGTGTGATGCTTGCGTGGGTGCCTGTGGGATGTGTGGTGCTTATGTTTGCCTGAGCTTCCCTTGTGTGGTGAGGTGTGTGCAGGCTGGTCTGATGGTGTGCTTGGGATAGGCAGAGGTTCAGGGGATTGGGTCTGGGTGGAGGAAGTTGGAGGGGGGAGGCTAGACACAGGGACAATGGCTGCCATCAGTGCTGAGGCCAGAGTTTGAACGGTTTGATGAAGGGCAGCCTGACCAGAAAGAATGCCCTCCAGGAATGCATTTGTGTGTTGCAACTCCCTTTCTACACCCTGGATGTAATTCAAAATGGTAGACTGCCCAACAGTGAGGGACCTGAGGAGGTCAATGGCCTCCTCACTGAGGGCAGCAGAGGTGACAGGGGCAGGGGCTGAAGTGCCTGGGGTGAAGGAGATGCCCACCCTCCTGGGTGAGAGGGCACGGGGCGAAGGCTGAGGGGCTGCTGGGAGGGCGGTGCTGGTAGGGGGGGTGGCGGCTGTACCTGTTGAAGTGGGGGGCACAGATGTTGCCGCCACCACAAGGGAGGTCCCATCGGAGGACAAGTCCGTGTCACTGGTTGCAGATCCTGTGACCGCCGTGGTGCTCCCCTCGCCCTCCGTCCCACTGGTGTATTCCGAGTCCGTAGTGTGGGCCTCCATGCCCATGTGGGATGCAGCTCCCTCGTGCTCCAGTGCCACTGCTCCTCCACCTGATGATGCTAATGCACACAAGAACAGGGAGACTGCAAAAAAAGGGGGGGAAACAGAAGAAAGACAGGTTGAGTCCATGCCTTACCTCTACAGTTGGCGGACAAGACAGACACAGCAGCCCCCTGCACTATGCTGCGCACTTGGGCTCTACAGTGCAATTCCTGGGAAATGGCCTACAAGGCTATGGATGACATCTGCACTCATAGATGACACAGGGGCATGAATAGCTGTACTTGGCACTCTACAGAGGTGGGGTGGGGGTCCACAGGGCCATGCCTTACGAAGGGGCCTAGCCTACGGAACTCGCCCTGGCCTAGGGAAACCCACAGCCCTACTCCCCCACCCAGACACCTCCACTGCGTGCAAAGTCAGCTGAATGACAGTGTACTCACCCCCTTGTGTCTGCTGTGATGCCCTCAAGCGCCCATCGAACTCAGGGTAGGCCACCGCCAGGATCCGGAACATCATGGGGGTCATGGTTCGACGGGCACCCCTCCCACGTTGGGAGGCCATCCCCAGCTGAGCCTCCACCACCGTCTAATTGCTCCAGCGGCGAATGTCCTCCCATCTCTTCCGGCAGTGGGTGCTCCATCTGTGATGGACCCTCAGGATCCGGACGTCCTTGCCGATGGCACGCCAAATATCCTTCTTCTGGTGGGCGCTGACCTACATGAAATTTACAGTGGAAGAAGAGAAGTCATTACCAACTGCACCGTCAAAGTGATTGGCCCACATCCCTACCCTTGCCATGTGGCACATGCACCCACCGTCTTTCATGCACGCAGGACTCTGCCCCCTTCCTTCTTACAACCAGCCCTCTCCACACAGGCATAGCCTATACAACATGCTCCCTGTGTACTTACCTGTTGGTCTGGAGGACCGTAGAGTTGCGTGTACTGGGGAGGACCCCGTCGATTAGCTTCTCCAACTCCTCCGATGTGAAGGCAGGGGCCCTTTCCCCAGACGCACGAGCCATTGTCTCTTCCAGACCGAGGTCACAGCAGCTCTTGCAGTGTAGGTCCTCTCCTGTCGAAGATCAGGTATCGAGTGATTCAACAGCTAGAAAATGGCGTCACGTCTGCAGCGGTGCGTACAATCACCGCCGGCGTACATCGTCATTGGCTCCTGGGACCCATAGGGTCCAATGTTAACCAATGCAGCATTGTGCCGCAGTCTTCGACCGCCTACCGCGACGGTGTACAACGCCAGCCCAGTTACCTCACATCCCATTGTCCCGCTTTAGAGGTCAGGCAGCCGCCATTTCAGGGGCCCACATGGCCTAATTACCAACTGCATCACACATACCTAGGCCTACTCTAAACACACATACAGGCCAGATTTTGTGTATGAATCGTGTTCTGTGTAGATTGTGGGTACATACCTCTGAGTTGTATGACTCTGTGGTCGCTGTTTTCCTTCATAGGCACCGTCTGCTGGGACATGTGAGGAGATGGTGGAATCCTCTGGTGTACCGACCGCTGGTGGACCTGTCGACAATGGAGGAAAGAAATTTGATTATGACCTGCAGGTTTGACCGTGCCACAATCCAGGAACTGTGCATCCAGTTGGAGCCAGACCTGATGTCAGCAATCCGCCATCCCACAGGCATCCCCCCTGAAGTGCAGGTGCTATCAGTGCTCCATTTCCTTGCAAGTGGGTCATTTCAAACAAATGTGGCCATGGCATCAGGGATGTCCCAGCCTATGTTTTCCAACGTATTGTCCAGAGTGTTGTCTGCCCTGCTGAAACACATGCGCAGGTACATCGTGTTCCCTCAGGTGGAGGACTTGCCTACAGTGAAAGGTGCTTTCTATGCCCTTGGACATATCCCCAACATCATAGGTGCCATTGATGGGACCCATGTGGCTTTGGTCCCACCCCACAGGAGTGAACAGGTGTACAGGAACCGGAAGAGTTATCATTCCATGAATGTACAGATGGTATGTTTGGCAGACCAGTACATCTCCCATGTGAATGCCATGTTCCCTGGCTCAGTGCTTGGCGCCTACATCATGCGGAATAGCAGCATCCCTTATATGATGGGTCAACTACAGAGGCACCGGGTGTGGTTATTAGGTGACTCTGGTTACCCCAACCTGTCATGCTACTGACCCCAGTGAGGAATCCCAGGACCAGGGCAGAGGAACGCTACAATAAGGCCCAGGGGCGGACTAGGAGGGTGATTGAACGCACCTTTGGCCTCCTGAAGGCCAGGTTGAGGTGCCTCCATATGACAGGTGGATCCCTATTCTACTCACCAAAGAAGGTGTGCCAGATCATCGTGTCCTGCTGTGTGCTTCACAACTTGGCTTTGCGATGACAGGTGCCTTTTCTGCAGGAGGATGGTCCAGATGGCGGTGTTGTGGCAGCTGTGGAGCCTGTGGACAGTGATGAGGAGGAAGCAGAGGAAGAAGACATTGACAACAGGGACTCAGTCACCCAGCAATATTTCCAGTGAAACACAGGTGAGAATACATTCCTGCCTACTACATGTACTTTTACACTTCTACCTCTATCCTGTATGTCGATTTTACCCAGTGTATGGTCACCGAGTTGTCACTTTCCCTTACGGTTTCACAGGTGTGGGTCCCAACGTGTGTCATCTGCTTAGATTCCTCATGGACTGGAGTTGTGTGACATAGGTATATTGACATTACTAATTCCTGGACATTTTGTCACTGTCATTGCAAATACACTATTTAAAAATCACAGACAGACTCCAGATCTTTTGGTGCTTTAGGTGTGTTTATTTACATACAAAAGATTGGAGGGTGAAGTTAAATGGTGAGGGGTGATGGCGGAGGAGTGTCCATGGCAGAGTCCAGTCTATTTGTCTCATAGGTGCATTGCCCATATGGGCATAGGAAGTGGAGCTGGGCCAGTTCCAATATGGACAGGGTGTCAAAGTGGGACAGTGGGTTGACAATCAGGGTGGTCTCATTTCTTGGCGGGGGTCTTGGCATCGTGCTCTCTCTTGTTCCTGGATCTCAGGGACCGCTTGCGGGGTGGTTCTCCATCTGCAGGGTGTGGGGTGGTAGTGTGGTGGTCCTGTGGCGGTGCCTCCTGTCCACTAGCGCCGGCGGAGGTGGTGGGCAGTTCATCGTCCATGCTAGTGTCAGGGGCCCCGTGGAGTGCCACAGTGTCCCTCCTGGTGTTGAGTATTTCCTTCAGCACCCCTACGATGGTGCCCAGGGCGGAGCTGATGGTTCTGAGTTCCTCCCTGAACCCCAAATACTGTTCCTCCTGCATGCGCTGGGTCTCCTGAAACTTGGCCAGGACCGTTGCCATCGTCTCCTGGGAGTGGTGGTATGCTCCCATGAAGAAGGAGAGGGCCTCGTGGAGAGTGGGTTCCCTTGGCCTGTCCACCCCCTGTCGCACAGCAGCCCTCCCAGTTCCCCTGTGTTCCTGGGCCTCCGTCCCCTGGACCGTGTGCCCACTACCACTGCCCCCAGGTCCCTGTTGTTGTTGGGGTGGTGGGTTATCCTGGGTTCCCTGTAGTGGTGGACACACAGCTGATTGACGTGTCCTGGGGACGGAGGTATGGGCCCGCTGGGTGGGTGCTGTGCTGGTGTTACTAGAGGGGGGAAGGTCTGTGGTGGCCTGTGACTGTGTGAGGGGAACCAACTGTCCCGAGGCCCACGATGGTCCGGTTTGGTCATCTAGATCCAGTTGGACAGAGCTGCTGTCATCACTGTGGGCCTCTTCTGTGGGTGGGGTGGAGATGTCTGGACCCTCCTGTCTGGTAACGTTGGGTAGTGGTCCTGCAGGGGTGTAAAAGCATGATTATTGCATCTCATGGTGTGCAATGGGTGGGTGAGCGTGTACCCCAGTGCTTGCATTCCTGTGTGGGGGCTTGTGTGATGCTGGTTTAGGGGGGTGTTTGGGTATGTGCAGTGGGCATGCTTTAGAGATGGGTGTCCATGCGCTGTTGTTGCATGCAGGGCTTGGTGTTGGGATGTGTGGTTTGTGATATTGGTACATTTGTGAGGAGTTGGAGTGATAGGGGTGGGGGCGAGGGTGGGGGTATATGATAGCATGCAGGTAGGGTGGGGGATATGGTAGTTAAAAGTTTGACTTACCAGAGTCCATTCCTCCACTGACTCCTGCGAGGCCCTCAGGATGCAGAATCGCCAAGACCTGCTCCTCCCATGTTCTTAGTTGTGGGTGAGGAGGTGGGGGTCCGCCACCAGTCAGCTGGACCGCCAGGTGGTGTCTGGAGACCACGGAACGCACCTTCCCCCATAGGTCGTTCCACCTCTTCCTGATGTAGTCCCGATTTCTTGGTTGTTGTCCCACTTCGATGACCCTGTCGACTATTCTTCTCCATAGCTCCATCTTCCTTGCAATTGATGTGTGCTGCACCTGTGCTCCAAACAGCTGTGGCTCTACCCGGACGATTTCCTCCACCATGACCCTGAACTCCTCCTCCGAGAACCTGGGGTGTCTTTGCCGTGCCATGGGGTGGTGTAGGTGATGTGGGGGGTGGTGTGTGTGGTGATAAGTGTGGTAATATGTAGTGGTGTGTGGTGTTGTGTGCGTTGAAGTTGTGTGGGTGATGGTGTTGAGTGCCTGTGGCTGCTTGTTTGTGGATGGTAGTGTCTCTCTCTGGCCTTCTCTCTGTAATAGTGGTCGTAGGGGTTTGTGGGTGATGTGGGTGTGTGTTTTATATTGTAATGGGTGTGTGGGAGTGGTGTGTGTAAGTGTATCAGGTGCGTGTATTTCGAATTGTCCAATGTGGTGGTGTTTTGTAGAAGTGTGTGTATTTTTAGCACGGCTGTGTGTACCGCCAATGGAATACCGCGGTTGAAAGACCGCCGCGTGGATTCGTGTGTCGTGATAGCGTGGGCGTATTTCTGTTGGCGTGACGGTGGAGGATTTGTTTTCGCCAGTTTATCACTGACCTTTGGTGTGACGGACTTGTGTGGGTGTCTGAATTTTGACGGATTTCGAGATGTGGGTCATAATAGCTGTGGCGGAATTCCACGGCTGCGGCGGTGTGTTGGCGGTCTTCTGCACGGCGGTAAGCGACTTTTATCGCCAATGTTGTAATGACCCCCTTAGTCTTTTTGTGCTTCATTATGGACCATAGGAATCAATAGAGAAAAACTTTCAAAATCCACAGTAAATCCGGCAATGCGATTACCACGGTCTCCTTTTACAGGTACATCAAAGTCATCGGTGGGTACCCTAGACCAGCTGGAGAACTTCGGGTACGTCCAGTTCCGGCAGCAGCAGCTGCAGAAAGTTGATGGAGCTGGTTCCAGGCCACTGCAGGGGACCATTTGGAAAAGCACTGTAAAGCCTGACTTAAAAGTAGGTCCTGTGGATCCCCTTGGGGTGTCAAGGTTGCAAGGGCTGCGGGACCCTTAAAGCACAGCTGGATTTTTGATGCAGGGCACAGAGCGGCAGGGTGCAGAGTGAATTGGTGAGCCAGGAGCTGTGTGCAAAGGTGCCCTTGGAAGCAGGAGGTAGGTCACTTTGAGGGTCATTTGCAGGCCAGATGGGGCAAGAGGTCTAGGTAGTTCCTGAAGTCCCTTGTCTGGGGCTTCCTCCTGGTCCATTTTCAGTCCTGAAGGAATTGGCCTTCTGGGTGTCCAATGTGAGGTAACTAGTACCTAAGGCTATTGCACGGTATGGCCAATGGAGGGCGCAGTACCACCAAACTTGGTACACTGGTAGGTATTATCCTCATAGTCTGATGAGCGAAGTTTGGTTCAGCTGCAGCATCAGGTTCCTTGGTCAGCACCCAGTCTGTGAAGTGGCCTTCACTGGGTCTTTGTTTCCTTGGTGTTGCAGAGTGATGCCCTTACTGTAGAGGGAGATCTTTGGTGATTTTTAAAGAGTGGAGATCCTCTGGAGGTTTGTACAGTCTGTTCCATCCATCACCCAAGCAACCCCTCAGTGGCAATTGTCGAGTCCTGTGTAGAGCAGGCAGGGTTGGCGTCTTTTCTTGGTGCAGCAGGACTTCAGTTCTCAAGCCTTGGATCTTCTTTGTTGCTGATCTTCTTTTGTCCATGGAATCTGATTTCTTGGCCTAGGCATGCTGTTAGACATGGCAGCTTTTGGCGTGCCTCCCCTGTCTTTTTGAATTTTTACCTCCTGTTTTTATAGTATATTGGACTTTGTTTTTTGGTCTATTGTCGCTGCGCACTTTACCACTGCTAGGTCAGTGCTAAAGTACAAGTGCTCCCTATGTAAATTGTATTGGTGATTGGTTCATCCATGATTGGCATATTTGATTGACTGGTACGCCCCTAGTGAAGTGCACTATGTGTGCCCAGGGCCTGTAAATCAAATACTACTAGTGGGCCTGCAGCACTGGTTGTGCCACCCGCATGAGTAGACCTGTAAACATGTCTCAGGCCTGCCACTGCACTGTCTGTGTGTGCAGTCTTGCATTGGCAGTTTGCACTGGCAAGTGTACCCACTTACCAGACCCAAACCTTCCTTTTTAGTACATGCAAAGTACCCTTAAGGTAGGCCCTGGGTAGCCCCAAGGGCAGGGTGCAGTGTATGTTAAAGGTAGGACATGTACTGATGTGTTTTACATGTCCTAACAGTGAAATACTGCAAAATGCGTTTTTCACTGTTGCAAGGCATATCTCTATCATAGCTTAACATTGGTTCTGCCTTTAATATCCTTAAAGTGCAGCTTCTCTTTGAGAGCAAATGTAAATTTGGAGTTTGGGGCCTCTGAACTCACAATTTAAAAATACATCTTTTAGTGAAGTTAATTTTTAGATTGTTAGTTTGAAAATGCCACTTTTAGAAAGTGGCTTTTTTTTTGCTTAAACCATTCTGTGCCTCTGCCTGCTTGTGTATTTCATGTCTGGGTCAGACTGACAGTTGGGCTGTTGTGGATTCCCTCTAGACAGTGACACAAAGGGAGCTGGGGTGTAACCTGCATATTCTGATGAGCAATTTGGGCTAAAGTGGATAGAGGAGTGGTCAATTACACCTGAAAGGGCTGTGCCTGCCCTTACACAATGCAGTCTCCTACCCCCTGGAGTGTGTCGGAGTAGGTCTTCTTCAAAGTAGGTCTTCTTCAAAGGCAGAAAGGGGTATAAGTAGTGGACCCAAAACCCCAGACTTTTAGAATCTTTCTGGATCAAGAGGAACCTCTGCCAAGGAGAAGTGCTGAAGAGCTGGAGGAGGAGTACTGCCCTGTGTGTGCTTTGCTGGGTTGGCCTGCAGTTGCTGCTTCTGCCTTAAAAGAGAGCAAAGAGTGATCTTTGCTGGGTATCCTGCTTAAGAGAGTTCTCCAAAGGCTTAGAGTAGAGCTTGCCTCCTGTTGGAAGTCTCAGGGACACCAAAGACTTCACTTTCATCTGCCTACAGCACTGGGAACTGTGGCGGTCATTCTGACCTTGGCGGACGGCAGAGGCCGTCCGCCAAGGTACCGCCGTCAGAACACCGCACCGCGGTCGAAAGACCGCAGCGGTGATTCTGACATTTGCCCTGGGCTGGCGGGCGCCCGCCAAAAGGCCGGCCGCCAGCCCAGGGCAAATCAACCTTCCCACTAGGATGCCGGCTCAGAATTGAGCCGGCGGAGTGGGAAGGTGCGACGGGTGCAGTTGCACCCGTCGCGTATTTCAGTGTCTGCAAAGCAGACACTGAAATACTTTGCGGGGCCCTCTTACGGGGGGCCCGCCGGACCCCCTACCGCCATCCTGTTCATGGCGGGAGAGCCGCCATGAACAGGATGGCGGTAGGGGGTGTCTGAATCCCCATGGTGGCGGAGCGCGCTCCGCCGCCATGGAGGATTCAAACGGGCAGCGGAAAGTCGGCGGTACCCCGCCGGCTTTCCGCTTCTGGCCGCGGCTGTACCGCCGCGGTCAGAATGCCCGGCAGAGCACCGCCAGCCTGTTGGCGGTGCTACCGCCGACCTCCGCCGCCAGGGTGAGAATGACCCCCTGTCTGTTTTATGCTGTTCAGAAAGAAAAACCACTGCAATGCTGCCAATGACACTGCTGGCCTGCACCGTTACATTGCAACCCTGGTCTCACTGATTCCGCCATCTGACACCACCACGAAGCAGCTCTTTGCACTGTGACCTGTGGGCCCTGCACTCTGGCATCACCTTGCTCACACCACAGCCTGGGCATCCCCGACGTCACTGCTCTTGCTGACACTGCCACCGCTGCCTGCATCGTGGCCTGTGGACAACGCTCATGAGGTACACAAAGCACCGTCCCGTCTCGCACTGCAGCCCGGGCCCACCGACACCAGCACCATTGACTCCAGGTTTGTCACCAGGCGTTCCTGCCTGCACCACGACCTGTGGACGCTGCATGAGCCCGTCGACGTGCCGTACCACTAACTTGGGCACTACCGACAACAGCACTTAAGCAAAAATGGCGCTGCTGCTTGCACCGTGACCTGGTGACACAGCACGTCCCCTCTTCACACCGTAGCCCTGGTCTTACCGATGCCGCTGGATGCCATCACCAAGCCACTGCCTGCACCATGACCTGTGGGCACCACACGTCTTATTGTCACACTTCGCACCGCAGCCCCAACGCCATCCACTCCAGCGCTCCTGACTTCATCAGCCCGGAGTTCGATCTGCACCGGGTGTGACTTCAAGGGCCCGACGACCTCCGGAACCGACAAAACAAAAGCCGCTCTCCGGACCTGATCATGAGGATCATGACGCCCTGCATTTCCAAGGTACTGTTTGCAGGTCTTCCCAAGACCATACCTGGCCCACGACACCGCATGCCGTAATAGCCCCAGACGGAGCTATTGGCCTCAAGGAATTGTCTTTTTAAGTAATTCTTGCAAAATCTGTTTCTTATTTATTGTATGTTGGATTTTTTTCGTATTTGGTCTTGTTTTATATAGTTAAATATTGCCTATTTTTCTAAAACTGATGTGGTGTCCTTTTGTAGTGTTTTTTCCTGTATTACTGTGTGTTATGAGCAAATGCTTTACACATTGCTTCTGAGATTAGCTTGACTGCTCGTGCCAAGATACCAAGGGGGTGAGCAGGGGTTATCTGAGCAGCTATCTCCCTTATCCTGACTACAGTGAGGGTCCCTACTTGGACTGGGTGCAAACCGACTGCCAACTAGAGACCCCATTTCTAGCAGACACTCACTAAATACTGTATTTAGTGGGCATTTTAGGGGGTATGTGGTAGTGACCAGTGGATCATCTACCTAATGGTGGCTACACCCACTAAGTGACCACTTCCTGTGGGCCGAGGTCACTTCTCTGCACCTGATTGGCTATTTTCCTTCCATGCAAGATGGAGGAAAGTGAAATGGAGAGGTAATCTCGCATGCTACACCTTAGGGGTGGTGCAAGCCAGGACTGACTACTCCTCATATTCTTGTCTGTTTTCTTACCGTTGCTCCCACCAAAAGTGGAGGTTTGTAATGGGGCGACCATCTGCTGCTAGCAGCAGGTCTGGGGGTCAAGTTTCAAGGGCGGTATACATTCCTGAGGGAGGGGGTATTAGCACCTCAACCAAGGAAGGGCTTTGTTCTGAATCCCAGAGAGGAGGATCTCTTACCCCAGAGATTCAGAACCTTGTCTGGTGGTGGCAGGCTGGTTGTGACTGGTCAGCAATCATGCCAGGTTAGTTAGCTTTTGCAGGGGTGAACCTCTAAGGTGTCTCCTGGGTACAGTTGGTAATAAATCCAATACTGCTACCATTTTGAATTTATCATTCTGAGCTGTTTGATACCAAACAACCCAGGGTTCAGGGTAGCCATCATGTTGCTGTGAAACTCATACTGATCAGTGTTCATCACATATATTAAAATAGCTGCTCTGTTCACTTACTATGTTCCAGGTTTGGCACAATCAACCTTCCACCTCCTGCCATCCCAGCTTAGTTACCCCATGCCTTTTATCCTTATCTATGGTGACACTTCCATATATTCCATGTGCAATATCTTGTGTAAGTGTAATAGCGGTTGGGCTTTTCCCGGGATTCCCCTACAGCACCAGGGCTAGAAGCTCCTGCAGCATTCCCAGCCATTCAAAACAATCCTCTTCTATTTCATCATGTGTTCTAACCTAACACATTTGCTATCCTTCGGCTAGTGCCATGTCAGCATTCCATTGTGTATATGTAGGGCCCGTAGGGGATAGACATCTAATAGCTATCCCTCTCTTTGCTAACTCTAACCCCAGCAGTGCAAATCTTTAGTGAACTTACTACCACTAGGGCATGGTGTTAGGTGCAACAGACAAAGCCGGCATTGTTATCTATATGAAAATTGGTCAATTCTCGTAGTCGGTGCATAATGGTATTTTAGTAGGCCACCAGCCCCATTCACCTCCAAGCCATGCAGAGAAAATCAGCCCCCTCTTACCACATCTGAAGCAAGTGTCTGACCTGGTTGAAAAGATTTTATGCAGTAAAATCGCCGGCAAAAAAGTACAATGTAGGACATGAATATGTGCCATAACAGATATGGGATTCACTGGTACACAGACTTTACTCGATTGCCCCTCCTCCATAGGGTGTGTGAGGACTCTGTCTAAGCCCTGTTTCACCATCAGTGGGATCTCTGGCACATCGTGTTAAAGTGCTGAGGTATCAATCTCAGAGGAGTTGCAGGAAAACTTCAGATAAAAATGCAAGACTCCTCTTTGCAAGGCAAACATAGCTTTCCATTGTTGCAACAGGGAGAATAGCTATCTCCAAATAGGTAAGCAGCTGGTCTCAATTTGCTCCTTTACAGGCATCCACTTATAAAGAAACATGAACAAGGCTTATTACGAAAGGTTAATCAATAGGTTACTTAGCAGGTACATATTCTTTATTGCAGTTCTAACAATGCTTAACAAACTATTCAATTGTCATCAATGCATGTGTATTTGTGTGTGTGCTTCATCGCTTTACTTTAAAGGCCTCTTATCAGTTTTTGTGTACGCTTGCCTAATTCAATCTCCTACTCCCGTTCTTCAATCACGGTTTTCATTTACTGAGACAACAGCATATGTGCTTGTGTGCCTAAGATCATAAATTCCTGCAGGCTTACAAACACAGGTTTTCCTTTAACTAATACCTTGCTGGTTATGCATTCTATGTTCAAGTAAACTCTTCACCTCTATGCCATCAGCACAAATTTAAGGCATACACAGCTCTTTCACCACATATGATTTTAGATTGTTTTCTGCTGATGTCTGATGTAGCATAATTTATTCACATTTAATTTCCTCTCCAACATTTCCTCCCTCTAGTTGGCATTTCAACTACCGGGTCTAAACCTTTACTCTGCACTTGGCACTAGGTGATATACATATTGTTCTGAGCATCTACTACTTGTGTTGGTGTCCTAACTGAGAACATCCCTCTCGCCTTTGTACTAATCCTTCTACAACATGCTAAAATTAATTGGATACCAAAACATATCAATAACAGAGCCACAAGAGCTGGTAACAAGGCTCCCAACAATTCCAACTTGCAGGATGGTCGTAAAGAAAACTACCCACTTAGCCAATTATCTGGGGCATCTTCTTCATGTACCATTTTCCTCTGTAGATTATGCAAAGTTGATACAGTCTCTGACAAAGTTCCATTGTCTGTATCATTTACTGGGACATAATTACAACAAGTAGTCCCAGCTCTTTTTTACATATCCCTCCTTTCATGGCCATCATAAGGTCAACTTACCAATACATCACAGTGCTGCATTATCATCATTCTTGTAGCATGCAGCTCTTCTTTTATGGCAATAAATCCTTCTTTTGTAGTGTTCTGTAGCCATCGAGCAGTTGCTTTGCCTGAGCAAACTGCAGAATACTTTCAAAGAACAATTGTGTATCAATAAACAACAAGTACTACTAAGGAACATCATTCCAAGTGGTAGTGCCATAATACTCTGCAGTTCATCTTTGGTGATGATGTAACAAAGTTATTGGGATGCTCATGGGGTGTTCATGAAGCGTTAAATTGTGATAAACTGACTCTATGAATTACCAAAACATGGGCATGCTAGGGCCATACATAGGCCGTTCCAGTTTGGTGGTAGCTGGGCGTACAGTAGTTCTCCATTCTGCCAATATTAGTCCATTAGGCTGGAGGTGCCAACTGCATGTCAGTGTTACCTATTTTGCCAATGCAGTTGATATTTCTGCCTTCATTTATGGTGTAGTTTCCCCTGAACATAAAGAAACAGAAATTAATCTCATGACTGTCTGAGGACGTATTGCACTATCTATCCAAGTGTAACATGCATCATGAGTATCCCAAATATCCCAAATATGCATACACTTCATTACAGGATCCTGATTAATATCGTTTTGTTCCATAAAGACATGATCCAGCAGGAAAATTCAATATCAGGGTGCCATTGATCATGGACATAAACTGATCCAGAAATTGTAAATCCTGGCTTAAAAACACAATCTGGAGGTAAAGGAATTACTAAATAACTACTACACTCAGAGACGGGTGTATTACTTCTAAAAACCCTAAGCCTAAGACTATTGGTATCCATTCTGCCGTGTTAGGACTACCTGGTTTCTTTATATATGCTATTTCATCCTTAATGCCCTGTCTATCTGTAAGGATGTATAAAACATATGCTGAAGAGTCATATCTTTTGCCATTAACTAGAAACTGTACTACCCTAGCATGTGTTGGCTGCATTTGGGCCTTAATCCTACACAGGTAGAGATGCAAAAGACATAGAGCTTTGCTTCGGGGTAGCTCCTTAGTTGAAAGTGACCTATCTGATTTGGTGGTATGAGGAATTAAAAAGCAAATGAAACATGATTCATTAGTATTTTCTGAACCTATAACTGACATGTGATGATACCTCATGTTATCTACTAATCTGGTATGAATACTATGGGACACATGTGTAGAGAGTTCCTGCTTGCCAGTGTATGATGTAACTAGTCAAGCAAGAATATACATTACTATAAAAGAATAATAGAAGAAGTGATAGTAATAAGTGACAAAAAAGAAAACAAAAATACATAACTTTTGCCTGCTGATTCAAAAGATTGTCCAAAAGCAGAAAATTGTCTAAAGGCAGAAATGGAGGGGTTATTTTTACGGCCACAATCCCCCCCCCCCCCATTTGTTCCATTTACATCACTGGTGCATAGCTTTCTGATCTTCTTTTTGAGCAGGCCATTAAGGTGCTCAACAATGCCATTGCTCTGGGAATGATAAACAGAAGATCGTTTATGTTTATCCCTTGCACAGTTGTGAGATGTGTGAAGATTGCATTAACAAAGTGTGTAACGTTGTCAGATCTTATCCTACTGGAATTCCCCAGCAGGGAATCACCTCACAAATTAAAAAGGTAGCAGCTTACTTAGCATCTTAATGGACACACTCTCCTGCTTCAGCCCATCGAGAAAAAAGAAAAAAGACAAACTACAACTATTAAAAACCAATAGTTCTTGCATCTTTCTAACAGGTCCACATAGTCAAGATGGAGAGTTTTAAAAGGACCTTGTGGCCGTGAACTGGTAGAAAGTATTGCCTTCAATGTGGAATTTGGAGAGGAATTTATGACAATCAGTACAATTATGAAGGTGAATGATAAGCATATAATGTAAGTTGGGAACATACCAATCTTGTTGTATTTGTATAGAAAAATTATCTCTCTAGATGTGGGCTGGCCAATGCAATTGATTAAGAACTATCATAATGGAAGTCTAAGGCATTACTGGTATTACTAAGGCACTACTGTAGGTATTTGTTTACTAAGTCCACCCCTGACTGGGGGCATCCTCTAGTCTTCCATAATTTACATTTGTGGAAGAAACCCCTAGACAGCCGCCTCCATTTTGTGAGCTCGGCTTTTTCCCTGCACCCTAATACAGCCCAGTGATCAAGAAATCCTAGGAGACTGGTAAGGAGCCCCAGACGTGCTGGGAAAACTTGTTCTTTGTTAAAAAGTGTTTGTACAGCTACCTGTGCCTGTTTACTGCAGGCACCCTGTGTTTCAGTCAACTTGGCCTTTTTAAACAGCTGTTTTTTTTAGCCGTGACTGTTTTCCTAATTTGTGGCAAAAGACTGCATAAAGCCACTCTCTGCCCCCTTTTTTAAGAAAAAAGGGTGCATACACCTCCGTAGCTAACCAGAGTGTCTTTAAGAGACTGCTTAATGTGTTTCTGTGATTTAAATTGTGGTTAGAAAGTATCTGCATCACTTATTTTTGCCTTGAAAAAGCCAAATATATGAGTGCGTGACAAGCAGTATTTCACTGTTTTTCCATCTCTACCTTACCTTGAAGTAGACTCTGCTAGCTTGGAAGTGTGGATTCAGCCCGTCTGTATCCAAGGAGATTCTGAATAGAGCAGCAGCTCCCTCTTTCCTTCAAGAGGGGATTGCTGATTGTCTCTCTGACTTCCAGACAACCTGAGCCCTCTTCTAACACCTGCACTGGGCCTTTAAGTTTGTGGAGGGAACCCTAAGACAGCCACCTCCATTTTGTGAGCCCAGCTTTTTCCCTGTGCCCTAATACAGCCCACTCATCAAGAAATCCTAGGAGACTGATAAGGAGCCCCAGACATTCTGGGAAATCTTGTTATTTGTTAAAAAGTGTTTGTACTGCTACTGGTGCCTGTTTACTGTAGGCACCCTGTGTTTTAGCCAGCTTGGCCTTTTTAACCCCTTGGCTGCCAGGCCTTTTTTTACTACTTGGAGCAATTCACACTTAGGCCCTAATAACTTTTTGTCTACATAAGCTACTAATGCCAAATTTGTGTCCTTTTTTTCCAACATCCTTGGGATTCTAGAGGTACCCAGAGTTTGTGGGTCCCCCGGGGGAGACCAAGAAATTAATCAAAATACACGAAAAAAAATTGTTTTTCCAAACAAATGGAAACACTGGGCTGCAGAAGAATGCTTGTGGTTTTTTCCCTGAAAATGGCATCAACAAAGGGTTTGCGGTGCTAAAATCAATATTTTCCCAGCTTTCGGGAACAGGAAGACTTGAATCAGAAAACCCCATTTTTCAACACAAGTTTGGCCTTTCACCGGGAAATACCCCATTTTTACTTTTTTTTGTGCTTTTAGCCTCCTTCCAGTTAGTGACAGAAATGGGTGTGAAACCAATGCTGGATACCGTAAAGCTAAACATTTCTGAAAAGTAGACAAAATTCTGAAGGGGTCATTTGTGTAGATCCTACAAGGTTTTCCTACAGAAAAAACAGCTAAAATAAAATAATATTGAAATTGAGGTAACAAATAGTCATTTCTCTCCACGTTTTATTCTGTAACTTTTACCTGCGATGTCAGATTTTTTAAAGCAATATACTGTTGCGTCTGTTGGACTCTTCTGGTTGCGGGGCTATATAGGGCTTGTGGGTTCATCAAGAACCCTAGGTACCCAAAGCCAATAAATGAGCGACATCTTGCAATGGATTTTCATTCTATACCGGGTATACAGCAATTTATTTGCTGAAATTTAAAGAGTGAAAAATAGGTATCAAGGAAACCTTTATATTTCCAAAATGGGCACAAGATAAGGTGTTGAGAAGCAGTGGTTATTTGCACATCTCAGAATTTCGGGGTCCCCATACTAGCATGTGAATTACAGTGCATTTCTCAAATACACGTTGTTTTTACACACTGTCTTACATTTGGAAGGCAAAAATGTAGAGAAAGAAAAGGGGACATAACACATGTTCTTCTATTCTGTTTTCCCCTAAATCTCACCATAAAAATGGTACCTCACTTGCATGAGTAGGCCTAATGCCTACGACATGAAAAACGCAACATGGACACATCACATTTTTACATTGAAATCTGACAAGTTTTTTGCAAAGTGCCTAGCTGTAGATTTAAGCCTCTAGCTCAGCCGGCTCCTAGGGAAACCTACCAAACCTGTGCATTTTTTAAAAACTAGACACCTAGGGGAATCCAAGATGGGATGACTTGTGGGTAGGCTTAGTGCCCGCGACAGGAAATGCCCCAAAACACAACGTAGACACATCACATTTTCCCAAAGAAAACAGAGCTGTTTTTTGCAAAGTGCCTAGCTGTGGATTTTGGCCTTTAGCTCAGCCGGCACCGAGGGAAACCTAGCAAACCTGTGCATTTTTTTAAACTAGACACCTACGGGAATCCAGGATGGGGTGACCTGTGGGGCTCTCACCAAGTTCTGTTATCCAGATACCTTTGCAAACCTCAAAATTTGGCCCCAAAAAAACTTTTTCCTCACATTTCGGTGACAGAAAGTTCTGGAATTTGAGAGGAGCCACAAATTCCCTTCTACCCAGCATTCTCCCAAGTCTCCTGATGAAAAAGGTAACTCACTTATGTGGGTAGGCCTAGTGCCCGCAACAGGAAATGCCCCAAAACACAATGTGGACACATCAAAATTATCAAATACAAAACTCCCTGTTTTTACGGGAATGGCACCTGCGTTTTTGGTCCTGGGCTCAGCAGCCATATAGGGAAACCTAACAAACCTAAACAGTTCTGAAAACTAGACACCTGAGGGAGTCCAGGGAGGTGTGACTTGCGTGGATCCCCCAGTGTTTTCTTACCCAGAATCCTCAGCAAACCTCAAATTTAGCTAAAACAATCACATTTTTCCCACATTTCTGTGTAGGATCACCACACCAGGACAGATTTCCTACCACCCAACGTTCCCCTCAGTCTCCCTGTTAAAATGATACCTCACTTGTGTAGGTGGGCCAAGTGCCTGTGACAGGGAAGAGCCAAAAACATGTCAAAATTAAGGGGGACCAAAGCGGGTCTAAAAGGGCAGATTGAAAAAAAACATTTTTAGGCTGACAAGTGGGAAAGAAGTTTTATTGCTATAGTTGAGACAATACTGGGTGGTAGGAATTTTGTGGATTCCTGCAGATTCTGGACGGTTCCATCACAAAAATGTGTGATTTCCATCAAAGTTGGAGGTTTGCAGGGTATTGTGGGTAAGAAAATGGTTCGGGTGCATGTGAAGCAAACCACCCTGGACTCATCCAGATGTTTAGTTTTCAGATGTGTCTAGGTCTTGTGGACTTTTCTACATGGCAGTGTCCCAAAGTCCAAAAAGTGCAGACCTCATCATTCCAAGTGGGACGACTTTAAGAGTTAGACAAACTCTCATGGCCCAAATGTAAAACCAATACGCAAAATAATCAAAGGTCCTCTTGCTTGCCATGGGATAAGATGTTTTAGTGTGCGGGGGGAGAGCTGAAAGACTGTTACCCCCTTCAGTTAGGGTGGGGGCATAACCATGCCCATACTGATTGGTAGCCACCATCCCACTATTTTTTAGTTTTTTTTTTTTATTCCCAGGGATCTACTCTGGGGTAATTGCCACATCTGCCCACCAGTGGGCAGAACAACTTTGGCCCAATTTATTTGGGGTGGGGGTATGGCCATACCCCCACCCTCTTTTTTTGAAAAACAAAATCCTTTCCTGGTCTCTGGTGGGCTTTCTGCCCCCCTTGGGGGCAGATGGGCCTTCCAAAAATAGGCCCATCTGCCCCCAAGGGGGGTAGATATGGCCAGCAGTAATGTGCCCCCATGGGGAAAGACCCTTGCCCAAGGGGATGCGCTCTCAAACAAAACACACACATACACACACACCAATCCCTGGTGCCTAAGTGGTTTCTGCCCCGACTGGGGGCAGATCGGCCTCATAAAAATAGGCCCATCTATACCCAAGGGGCGGCAGAAATGGCCTAAAATAAATTTGCCCCCCCCCCAGGGGAGCGACCCTTGCCTAAGGTGTCGCTCCCCTTGCATCAAATTGGCGCACAAAATAAAAATCCCTGGTGTCTAGTGGTTTCTGCCCCCCTTGGGGGCACATTGGCCTAAGAAAAATAGACCGATCTGCCTCCAAGGGGGGCAGAAATGGCCTAAGATAAAATTCCCCCGCAAGGGAGGGACCCTTGCCTAGAGGGTCGCTCTCCATCTGTAAACAATAAAAAAAAATGCCTAGTGGCTTCTGCCCCCCTTGGGGGCAGATTGGCCAAATAAAAATAGGCCGATCTGCCCCCAATGGGGGCAGAAATGGCCTAAATATAATATGCTCCCAGGGGAGTGAACCTTGCCTAAGGGGTCTGTACCCTTGTGTGAAATTGACCTTCAAAAAAAAAATCCCGAGTGTCTGGTGGTTTCTGCCCCCCTTGGGGACAGATTGGCCTAATAAAAATAGGCCGATCTGCTCCAAAGGGGGGCAGAAATGGCCTAAATATAATTTGCCCCCCCAGGGGAGTGACCCTTGCCTGAGGGGTCGCTCCCCACATCTGAAAAACAAACAACTTTTGCATTTCTCTTCTGATCAGCTTCCAGAGTGGTGGGGCGGCCTCTGATGAGTTCAGCGCACAATCATGCGCTGATGTCATCAGACGTCACTGGCGGGGTTGGACGGGTTCAGAGGGGGAAGGGGAAGCAATTCCCCTTCCAGCCCTGCCATGGGGGTTGGGGTTGCGGCCCTCAGGGGGAGCGCTAGCACTTCCCCCATGGGCCAGTACTAGGACTTAATGGTTACGTCCGTGGGGCCTCTGCACTGCAGCCACGGACATAACCATTATGTTCATTGCGCCAAAGGGTTAATGGTGGTTTTTAGCTGTGATTGTTTGAAATTTCCCTCCTAGTTTGGGGCAAAAGACTGCATATAGCCAACCGCCCCCCCCCCCTCCCCTCTTTAAAAAAAAAAAAAAAAAAGGTGCACACAACTTAGTGGCTAACCAGAGTGTGTTTAGGAGACTGTTTAATCTGTTTCTCTGTTTCTGTGATATAAATTGTGTTTAGAAAGTGTCTGCACCACTTGTTTTTGCTCTGAAAAAGCCAAATATCTGAGTGTGTGACAAGCAGTATTTCATTGTTTTTCAATCTCTCCCTTACCTGGAAAGTAGACTCTGCTGGCTTGAAAGTGTGGATTCAGCCTGTCTGTATCCAAGGAGATTCTGAACACAGCAGCAGCTCTCTCCTCCCTTCCACAGGGGCTTGAGTTTCAGTTAACTTGGCCCCTGTATACGTTTCTATTGGTTGTTGCATATGTTGTTGTGATTGGTTGCTGGGATTAGTGTTTCTATTGGCTTAAGTGTTAGGAGTGGTGTTGTGATTGGTACTAGGGTTGGGATTTTTATTAGTTCATGATTTTGGCGTTGGTGTTGTGATTTGTACTAGGGATGGTATTCCTATTGGTTTGTGGTTTCAGGGTTGGTGTTGTGATTGGTACTAGAGTTGGGATTCCTATTGGTTCGTAGTTTTGTGGTTGGTGTTATGATTGGTACTAGGGATGGGATTCCTATTGGTTCGTGATTTTAGGGTTGGTGTTGTGATTGGTACTAGGGCTGGGATTCCTATTGGTTCCTGATTTTAGGGTTGGTGTTGTGATTGGTACTACCGTTGGGATTCCTATTGGTTTGCGGGTTTAGGGTTAGTGTTACCCATTGCTAGAAGATCCTCCTTCAAGCTGCTTTGTATCACCCACAAAGCTATACATGGAACAGGACCGCTTTTCATCAGAAACAAAATAACCAAATACATTCAACAAAGTAACTTCCACTCAAGATTGGCACCCCGTCTTAAATCACCACCATACAAGAAAAAGACAATAGGTAGTACATCCTTCTCTGTTCAAGCAGCCAAACTATGGAACTCATTACCCCTAAATTTAAGATCCACGGATAACTATCTTATCTTCAGAAGACTACTCAAGAGTTGGCTCTTTTCTTCATAATCACCATATTCAAACAGCAATGGACTGCATATGCCTGTGTTGATAAATATTTATAATCTGATTATATGTCTATTCTAACAAATGTATATTTACTCACAGTTTTATATGTATATGTGCATGTGTGTATATATGTGTGTGTGTTTATATACATACATGTGTGTATTTATTCTATGCTTACCATGTTCATAGGTCATTGCATGGCTCCTAGATAAGTTGTTATATTAGATACTTATGAATCCCTGCTTTTGTTTTTTTTATAGCTCAATTATCAAATGTTATCTTAACTATTTAACAGCAAGCATTTTGCTATTCAAAATTGAGGAACGACTTATCTTCTCATATTATTATACCCATTATTATAGTCCTTGCACATATGTTCCCTTACTATGTATTTACACATCTATTTCTTTATTACTCTAGTCATGCTGTACTAAGGAAAAATGAATACAAATAAATAAAACTAAATCTATGAATAAAATTCAAATTATAACTAATGAAAGTAAATTTAAAAAATAAAATTATATATATATGCGTAATACAATAAAATAATAAATAATTACAAAATAATATAACTTTTACTCTCTTGTAAGCTTTACTCTGTCTCCCTATCACCCTATGTCTCTATCAATCTATCCTACATCCCCACTCTGACTCATCCCAAACCCATTCTACCACTTTCATCTCCAAAATAACCATGCCTAAGCTTTTCCCTCCTCTACTGCATCTAGCTCACCCTAAGCCTCAGTTTACTACTATGATCTCCCAAACAAGCCTACTAAATTCTCCCTTATTTATCTCACCTTTTACTCATCAAAAACCCCTTCTGCTACTATTATCTCCTTAACCCTTTCCACAGACCCTTCCTTCCTCCATCTCTCCTTTACTCATCCCAAGCCTCATCCTATTACTATAAACTCCCAACTAACATTCTGGATTCTTCCCTCCTCTATCCCTCCATTACTCTAGTCAATCCAACTAATAAACTCATATATCCTCTGCTCAAATTAACTCATAATAATACTAATAATGTAGTCATATTTCCCTATACTAATTCATCCCTAATTCCTTTTGGGTTCCGGAGTAGCATGCTACTAGCTCAAAAGCATTTCGACATCTCATCAAGGATACTAAGCGCTATAAAAATACAATTACATTTTCATTACATTTACATTTATATTATACTTTCTAATGTGGGGGAGCAGCCTCCTGCAATTCTTGAAGATGTAAACTCGCTGTTTCGGCGTAATGAGGCACGACATTATCAGCGGTACTGTCATTTTCAGGCTCAGATATTCAGGCAGTCTGGGCCAACAAAACAGGGACATGTTGTGAACCTGATGGTACAAGTAAAGGTGTGAGCCTAGCTGCATCTTTACCTGCCCAATCTGCTGCTGCATTTTCTCATGACACAAAATCCTGTCTATATGTTTGTGCTGCACACTTGACAACTTTCACTGCCTGTGGTAATGCAAGTGCCTCTATTAAAGTGTCAAAAAGATTCCTATGCATAACAGGACTTCCATCTTACATGAGGAAACCTCTCCTGCTCCATCTCATAATTCTAGAATGTACAGTGGTAGTTAAATAGGCCAAATTTAAATATATTGTGATGACTTTTCCTACTCCTTGCTTAAGAGCCTCTATCAAGGCTACCAACTCTGCTGCTTAGGCAGAATAATGTGCTAGTAGTGTTAACTGGTCTGTTATGTGAAGTGTATATGAAGAATCATGTTGTTGTGCTTTGACTATTGCTGCCCCTGTGTGCCGCAACCCTGTATCCTAGTCAGTAGTAGAGGAACCATCAACAAAATACTACCTCGAATGGAACCCACAGTGGCTTGACTAGATTTATTAGGGATGTATGTTGCACAGTCATGCACATCGTCCTCAAACTCTAATATAGGATGAGCAAAGAATGTTGCAGGGTTCATAGTATGACATTTCACAATCTTCAAAGATGGAAGATGGAAGTGACAGTATCTCCTCATATCTTGACACTCTGTGTAGGTAATCTTCTGAATGATGGCCAACACTGCATGTTCTGCATATAGTGTCAAAAATGCCCCCATAACAATGGGGATGCTCTTCTGCACTGCAAAGTCCACAGTGGCGAGAGCTTGCTTGCCAAGAGAATGTCAGCTTATCACTGAATAACTGTCCAATAAATATGCAATGGTTTTGTGTCTTAAGGGATATTTCTGCGTAAAGACAGCTGTCATCACTTGACCGTTGCAATGACTAAAGAGATAAAACTCCTTGGTGTAATAAGGAGGGCCCAAAACTGGGGCATCTGTTATCTCAATCTTCAATGCTTGGAAAATGTCCCACATTTCTGGTGTCCATGTGTTCTTATCATTTCTGTCTTTTGCCTGTTTAATAGAAGCCAGCAAAGGTGCTATTAAATTGCTGAAATTGTCTCACATAGTTACAGAGACCAAGAAACTTCTGAATTCACTTAGCAGTTTCTGACTCCTTCATTGGATGTATTGATGCTGTTCTTTCAGGAATTACTCGTCGACCAGAGACTGACAGTAATTGTCCTAAGTAATGGACCTCTTCCCAACAATACTGAACTTTGTCCTTTTCTACCTTGTATCCTCTCTGTGCGAAAGTAATCAAAAGAGATATGGTATCTTTTCTACACTGTTGTTTTGTAGGACTGGAAACTAATATGTCTTCAACATACTGCAACAAGGTACTCTCACATTGGAAGTTTGACAGATCAGTTTTCACCACTCTGTTAAAAATGCTAGGTGAATCACAATACCCTTGAATTAAACCAGAATGCAAATACTGACTCCCGCAATGGGAAAACACTGCCAAATAATGGCTGTCTGCGTGAAGATGTTACGTACTGCGCTGGACTTCTCACCTCTGGATACCGAGTTGGCAAATACACCAGGTCTTCTACAGGTTCTGGATGACCCCTTCTAGTAGCCACGGTGCCGCTTGACAGACCACGCCAAAGCAGACCGTACCTTCCAGAAGGAGTCCCAGAGGGAAAAAAAACAACACTGGGGAAAAACCTCTAACAGGAACTCCTGAAGAAAAAACAAGAAAAAACAGGACTTGACCACAGGAACAAAATAGGCAAAATCTCCCAAGGCAAAATGCAGGAACAAAGAACAGGCAAAAATCTCCCAAGGCAAAAGCAGGAACAAAGAACAGGAGCGAACAGCACAACCAGAAGGATGTGTTTGCAACGCAAGGTAGAACAAGACTGACTGACTTATATACTGAGAAAAGGAAAGTGACATCACAGGAAAGGGAAAGAACACCATCTCGAATTGAATCAGGAAAGAAGGCCAGACAAACCCACCACCAACAAAAAAAAAGAAGAAAAAAAGGGCTACAGGTAAGTGTAGCGCGACCGGGAGCGAAATATATGCTTCCCAGGATGTGTAATCAAAAAATGAGGGGAACGGCACTCCGACTGTCAGCAGCGCGTTCCATCCGCGAGCACAGAAGGAGACGCTGCATCTAAGTGCGGCGTTACAGAAGAGGGATGCTAAAAAGGCATTCTTGAAATCTATAACAGACAAATATTTAGCATCCAGAGGAATATTTGTCAAAATGATGGAAGGGACAAGAACAATTAGAAATTCTAGTACTACTACATCATTCATGGGGCACAGGCCTTGAACCATGCACCAAATATTATCCTCAGATTTCTTAACCTGATAAACAGAAGTATTACAAGGAGACACTGCAGAGTAAATTACTCCTTTCTCTAGCATAGTATAGTAGGGGCAATACCCTCATCTGCTTCTTCAGAAAGATGACATTATCTCACCCTAGGTAGTGCAGTACCTTCCTTCAGTGTCATTCTAAATGGATTAGCAGTACGAATAGGATCAACATAATGGGGACCCTTAGTCCACAAAGTGTCTGGTACTTGGGAAAGATCTACATCCCTGACACAATCAAAAGCTCCACCTGGTGTGGACGTCTTCACTTTCAGTACTGTTCGCAATGGTATGTCATCCTGAAAGGCTACAACTGTTTTTTTAGAATCATCATCGAACAGTTAATCAATCAATATTTCCCTAACGGTTTTACCTGGCTCAATTAATGTAATACATTCCCACAAGACCTGGTTAGGATCACTAGCTATCAGCGCGCCATAGGTTGCTGTTATCTCTAAGGCCTCTATTTGTAATATCAACTCATTGTCAGGTATCCAAAAATCTTACCCTTGTTGCCAGGAAATAAACTATTTAGGTAACTGGACCTCTCTTCCTAATACCTCTGGTGTTTCTGCTACTATTGTATATACTGCTGTAATGAATGCTTCTATATTAACAGGTCAGGCTCTGATTTGATGTTCAGTTGAAGGACCTACTGTTACAGCTACGATCCTGGAGGGTGGAACTCTAGGGATGAAACCAATCATAGTTCCATCAGGCTGAAAATGAATAGTCATATTTAGTTCAGCCATAAGACCTCTCCCCAATAAATTAGCTGGGGCAGCTAGAGAGAACAGTAAACAGCTATCAATGTACCGCCCTCCTGTTTACATCTCCACTGGTTTAGTAAATGGAACCCTTAATACTGTCCCCAAAAAATCCTTGTGCGTATTCTCTGATCTATTAGAAATTGGAAAGTCTCCCTCTCTAAAACACAATCAGGTTGCTCCCATATCTCTGAAGAATTAATACATCTTGTCAATGATAGACTGTCACAGTGGGTTCCTCATCTGGCCTGTACGTCACTGACAATAGTGGATACATGGAACTACTCTGTGGGCACTTCATTGCGTGTATCCTCCCACATAATGTGCCTGGAAAGGATTTCCTCCTCTCACAATCATAGCTCCCTGTCCACTTTGAGGTGGAGTTGCCATTAGGGGTGCTTTGTAACTTTGGTGTGGTGGCATTTGTTGCACCTGAGGCCTTGCTGGTTGCTGCACATTTTGTGGTGGTGTCTGAGATATTTATGTTATTTGAAAGGTTTGACTGTGGCTGCACTACTGTATTTCCTGGCTGATTCTGTCCCATTTTGTTCATTCAGGCGGTCATTCCAACATTGGCGGTGAAAGCTGCTTACCACCGTGCAGAAGACCACCAACACACAGCCACGGCAGCGGAAATCCACCACAACTATTATGGCCCACAGCACGGAACCCGCCAAAATTCAGACACCCATACAAGTCCGCCACACCAAAGGTCAGTGATAAACTGGCGAAAACAAAACCTCCACCATCACGCCAACAGAAATACGCCCACACTATCACAACCCACGAACCCACGCGGCGGTCCATCAACCGTGGTATTCTATTAGCGGTACACACCGCCGTGCTCAAAATACACACACACATACAAAACACAGCCACATTGGACAAATCAAAATACACACACCTGATACACATACACACATCACTCCCACACACCCAATACAATATAAAACACACACCCACATCACCCACAAACCCCTACAACAACAATTACTGAGAGAAGGCCAGAGAGAGACACCACCATCAACAATACTAGCATCCACAGGCACACAACACCATCACACACATAACTTCTACGCACCTCACACTACACACCACTACATATCAGCACACTTATCACCCCACACACCACCCCACACATCACCTATACCACCCCATGGCACGGCAAATACACCCCAGGTTCTCGGAGGAGGAGCTCAGGGTCATGGTGGAGGAAATCGTCCGGGTAGAGCCACAGCTATTTGGAGCGCAGGTGCAGCACACCTCAATTGCAAGGAAGATGGAGCTATGGCGAAGAATAGTGGGCAGGGTCAACGCAGTGGGACAGCACCCAAGAAATCGGGAGGACATCAGGAAGAGGTGGAATGACCTATGGGGGAAGGTGCGTTCCGTGGTCTCAAGACACCACCTTGCGGTTCAGCGGACTGGCGGCGGACCCCCACCTCCTCCCCCACAACTAACAACATGGGAGGAGCAGGGCTTGGCGATTCTGCATCCTGAGGGCCTCGCAGGAGTAGGTGGAGGAATGAACTCTGGTAAGTTACATCTTAACTATTACATCCCCCACCCTAACCTGCATGCCATCACATACCTCCACCCTCACCCTCACCCCCATCACTCCAACTCCTCACAAACGTCCCAACATCACAAACCACACATCCTAACACCAAGCCCTGCATGCAACAATAAAGCATGGACACCCATCACTAAAGCATGCCCACTGCACATACCCATACACCCCCCTAAATCACCATCACACCAGGTCACACACAGGAATGCAAGCACTGGGGTACACTGTCACCCACCCATTGCACACCATGGCACACACAGATGTAATAAACATCCTTTTATACCCCTACCCAACGTCACCGGACAGGAGGGTCCACACATGTCCACACCACCAACAGAAGAGGCCTACAGTGATGACAGCACCTCTGTCCAACTGGATCTAGATGACCAGCCCGGCCCATCGGGGACCTCGGGACAGTCGGCTCCCCTCACACAGTCACAGGCCACTACAGAGCTTCCCCCCTCTGGAAACACCAGCACAGCACCTACCCAGTGGGCCCATACCTCCCTCCCCAGGACACGTCAATCAGCAGTGTGTCCACCACTACAGGGAACCCAGGGTAACCCACCACCCCAACAACAACAGGGACCTGGGGGCAGTGGTAGTGGGCACACGGTCCAGGGGACGGAGGCCCAGGAACAGGAAGGAAGTACTCAACACCAGGAGGGACACTGTGGCACTAGAAGGGGCCCCTGACACTAGCCTGGACGATGAACTGCCCACCACCTCCGCCGGCACTAGTGGACAGGAGGCACCGCCACAGGACCACCACACCAGCACCCCACCCCCTGCAGAGGGAGAACACCTCGCAAACGGTCCCTGAGATCCAGGACAAAGACAGAGAACAATGCCAAGACTCCCGCCAAGAAATGAGACCACCCTGAATGTCATCCTACTGTCCTACTTTGTCACCCTGTCCATCCTTATACTGCCCCAGCTCCACTTCCTATGCCCACTAGGGCAATGCATCTGTGAGACTAATAGACTGGATTCTGCCATGGACATTCATCCACCATCACCTCTCACCATTTTGCTATCCCCTCCAATATTGAACACTAAAATAAACACCCTTGAAGCACAAAACAATCTGGAGTCAGTCTGTGATTTCGGAATACTGTATTAGCAGTCACTGTGGCAAAAAGCTCTTTCATTTGTAATGGCAACATACCTATGTCACACAGCTGTAGTCCATTAGGAATCAAAGCAGATGTCACGCATTGGGACCCACATCTGTGAAATCGTAACTGAAAGTGACAACTCAGTGACCATACACTGGGTGAAAACGACAGACAGTTGAGAGGTAGTAGTGTTAAAGTACATGTAGTAGGCAGGTTTGTATTCTTACCTGTGTTTCACTGGAAATATTGCTGGATCACTGAGTTCCTGTTGTCCATGTCTTCTTCTTCAGCTTCCTCGTCTTCACTGTCCACAGGCTCCACAGCTGCAACAACACCGCCACCTGGACCATCCTCCTGCAGAAAAGGCACCTGCCGTCACTAAGCCAAGTTGTGAAGCATACAGCAGGCCACGATGATCTGGCACACCTTCTTTGGTGAGTAGAATAGGGATCCACCTGTCATATGGAGGCACCTGAACCTGGTCTTCAGGAGGCCGAAGGTCCGCTCGATCACCCTCCTAGTTCGCCCATGTGCCTCATTGTAGCGTTCCTCTGCCCTTGTCCTGGGATTCCTCACTGGGGTCAGTAGCCATGACAGGTTGGGGTAACCAGAGTCACCTGCAAATAGCGAGGGACAACTGTTAGACACACACTAACCTGTGGGGATATCCCCAGACTCAGACAACCATTCCCACTGTCTTGCTTCCAGGTGTTCACCTAATAGCCACACACGGTGCCTCTGGAGTTGACCCATCACATAAGGGATGCTGCTATTCCGCAGGATGTAGGTGTCATGCACTGAGCCAGGGAACTTGGCATTCACATGGGAGATGTACTGGTCGGCCAAACATACCATCTGTACATTCATCGAATGATAACTCTTCCGGTTTCTGTACACCTGTTCACTCCTGTGGGCGGGGACCAAAGCCACATGGGTCCCATCAATGGCACCTATGATGTTGGGGATATGTCCCAGGGCATAGTAATCACCTTTCACTGTAGGCAAATCCTCCACCTGAGGGAAAACGATGTAGCTCCGCACATGTTTCAGCAGGGCAGACAACACTCTTGACAACATGTTGGAAAACATAGGCTGGGACATCCCTGATGCTATGGCCACTGTTGTTTGAAATGACCCACTTGCAAGGAAATGGAGCACTGACAGCACCTGCACTTGAGGGGGGATTCATGTGGGATGGCAGATAGCTGACATCAGGTCTGGCTCCAACTGGGTACACAGTTCCTGGATTGTGGCACGGTCAAGCCTGTAGTTGATGATCACATGTCTTTCCTCCATTGTCGACAGGTCCACCAACGGTCGGTACACCGGAGGATGCCGCCATTTCCTCACATGTGCCAGCGGATGGTGCCTATGAAGGACAACAGCGAGCACAGATTCAAACAACTCAGAGGTACGTACCCACAGCTTACACAGAACACCAATCATAATCTAAAAAGTGGCCTGTATGTGTGTTGAGTCTAGGCCTAAGTATGTGTGACGCAGTTAAAAATTAAGCCATGTGTGCCCCTGAAGTGGCGGCTGCTTGACCTGTAAATTGGGACAATGGGATGTGAGGTAACTGCGCTGGCGTTGTACACCGTTGCAGTAGGCAGTCGAAGACCGCAGCGCAATGCTGCATTGGTTAACATTGGACCCTATGGGTCCCAGGAGCCAATGACAATGTACGCCGGCAGTGACGGTACGCACCGCCGCGGACGTGACCGCCATTTTCTATCTGTTCAATCACTCGATAGCTGATCTTCGACAGGAGAGAACCTACACTGCAAGTGCTGCTGTGACCTCGGTCTGGAAGCGACAATGGCTCGAGTGTCTGGGGAAAGGGCCCCTGCCTTCACATCGGAGGAGTTGGAGAAACTCGTGGATGGTGTTCTCCCCCAGTACTGGCTACTCTACGGTCCTCCAGACAAACAGGTAAGCACACTGGGAGCATGCTGTATGGGCTATGCCTGTGTGGAGAGGGGTGGATGTAAGAAGGAAGGGGGGAGAGTGCGGCGTGCATGAAACGACGGTGAGTGCATGTGCCACATGGCAAGGGTAGGGATGGGGGCCAATGACTGTGACGGTGCAGTTGGTAATAAGTTTCTCTTCCCCCTATACAATTCATGTAAGTCAGCGCCCACTAGAAAAAAGATATTTGGCGTAGCCATCGCCAAGGATGTCCGGACCCTGGGGGTCTACCACAGACGGAGCACCCACTGCCGGAAAAGATGGGAGGACATTTGCCGCTGGAGCAAGAAGACGGCACCCAACATGGGTGGGGTGCCCGTCGCATAATGACCCCCCTGATGTTCAGGATCCTGGCAGTAGCGTAGCCGGAGTTGGATGGGCGCTTGAGGGCATCACAGCAGCCACAAGGGGGAGAGTACACTCTCATCCTGCTGATTTAGCGCATTGGAGGTGTCTGGGTGGGGGAGGTGGGCTGTGGGTTTCCCTAGGCCAGGGCGAGTTTCGTAGGCAGGGTCCCTCCGTAAGGCAGGCCATGTGGCGCCCCACCCCACCTCTGTAGAGTGCCAATTACACCTAGTCATGCCCCTGTGTCATCCATGTGTGCAGATGTCGTCCAAAGCCTAGTAGGCCATTCCCCAGGAATTGAACAGTGGAGCCCAAGAGCGCAGCGTAGTGCAGGGGGCTTCTGTGTCTGTTGTGTCCGCTAACTGTAGCGGTAATGCATGCACTCAAAATGTCTTTCTTCTGTCGTCCCCCCCTTTTTGTGGTCTCCCTGTTCTTGTGTGCATTAGCATCATCAGGCGGAGGAGCAGTGGCACCGGAGCACGAGGGGGCTGCATCCCACATGGCCATGGAGGGCCACACTATGGACTCAGACTTCACCAGTGGGACGGAGGGCGGGGGCAGCTCCACAGCGGGGACAGGAGCTGAGACCAGCGACACGGACTCGTCCTCTGATGGGAGCTCCCTTGTGGTGGCGGCAACATCTGTGCCCCCCAATCTACAGGTACAGCCACCACCCCCCCTATAAGTACCGCCCTCTCAGCAGCCCCTCAGCCTTTGCCCCGTGCCTGCTCACCCTGGAGGGTGGGCATCACCTTCGCCCCAGGCACCTCAGGCCCTGCCCCAGTCACCCCTGCTGCCCTCAGTGAGGT
Organism: Pleurodeles waltl; assembly: GCF_031143425.1. Taxonomy (NCBI): domain Eukaryota; kingdom Metazoa; phylum Chordata; class Amphibia; order Caudata; family Salamandridae; genus Pleurodeles; species Pleurodeles waltl. The sequence continues at coordinate 680,377,370 of NC_090449.1, read as the reverse complement.
GCCCATTGACCTCCTCAAGTCCCTCACTGTTGGGCAGTCTACCATTTGAATGCCATCCAGGGTGTTGAAAGGCAGTTGCAACAAACCAATGCATTCTTTGAGGGCATTCATTCTGGTCAGGCGGCCCTTCAGCGAGATTTTCAGTCTCTGGCCTCAGCACTGATGGCAGCCATTGTCCCTGTGTCTAGCCTCCCCCCTCCAACTTCCTCCACCCAGACCCAATCCCCTGTACCCCAGCCTATCCCAAGCACACCTCTAGACCAGCAAGCACACACATCAACACACAAGGGAAGCTCAGGCACAAATAAGCACCACACATTCCACAGGCACTCACGCAAGCATCACACACATGCAGACACACCAACATCCACTGCCTCCACTGTGTCCCCCTCCTCCTCGTCTCCCTCCTCTCTCCCAGTCTCGTCTACACTTACACCTGCATACACTACATCTACAGCCACTACTGCCATCACCAGCACACCCACCACCACACCCCGCTCACGTGCAGTCACCACCCCACCAGCATTCACACATCCCCTGTGTCCTCTCCGAGTGTGTCTGTGACGCCACCTCCCAAGATACACAAACGCAGGCACACACGCACCCAACAGCCATCCACCTCACGACAGCCTCCAGTACATGCACCTTCACCCAAAGTCACCAAACGAACACCTCCTACAACCACCACCTCTTCCTCCACTCCCAAACCCACTCCAGCTACCCGTCCCAGTGTCTCCCAAAAACTTTTCCTGCCCAACCTCGACCTCCCTCCCCCACCCCGTCCGTCTCCTAGGTCCCGAACTAGCACCTCAGCCACAAGATCTCCAGGACCAGGGGTGCCTGTAGTCACCGGAATATGGAGTGCACCGGCCACCAGGGCAGCCAGTGTGGCACAGAGCCACAGCACAGACAATCCCCCACCTGTGAAGCATCAGAAGTTGGCCAGTGCCCGGCAGGAGAGGGGGAAGACTCCAGCCACCAAAACTGCTCCCAGGGGTCCCGGTGAGAGTGTGGAGTCAGCTGCAACACCTTCCAGGTGGGGAAGGGCCATAAGAAAGCAGGAAAGTCTGGGAAGAGCAGCACGGCGGAGGAGACCACCCATCATCCCCCCTGCCCAGGAGGCCACAGCCGTCATCCCCGCTGCCCAGGAGGCCACAGCCATCAACCCTGCTGCCCAGGAGGGCACAGCCATCATCCCCGCTGACCAGGAGGCCACAGCCATCATCCCCGCTGACCAGGAGGCCACAGCCGTCATCCCCGCTGGGCTAGAGAGGACCGCCAGCACAAGCCCCGCTGGGCTAGAGAGGACCGCCAGCACAAGCCCCACTGGGACAGAGAGGACCGCCAGCACAAGCCCCGCTGGGACAGAGAGGACCGCCAGCACAAGCCCCGCTGGGACAGAGAGGACCACCAGCAGCTGAGTCACTGCAAAGGAGCCCGCCGCTCCAAGCACCGCTGAACAGGGCACCGCCGTCTCAAGCACCGCTGAACAGGGCACCGCCGGCTCAAGCACCACTGAACAGGGCACTGCCGTCTCAAGCACCACTGAACAGAGCAACGCCGTCTCAAGCACCGCTGAACAGGGCACCGCCGTTTCAAGCAACGCTGAACAGGGCACCGCCGTCTCAAGCAATGCTGGCCCATGAGCACCAAGGGCACTGACGCTACTGAGCCCGTCAAGGGCAGAATGAACCACTCTGGGCACCATGCCCCCTCCAGAACCAGTGGAGAGATACATCCACTACCTCTGTCCTTAGCAGGATGAAGCACTGTGGGCACCATGCCCCCTCCAGAACCAGTGGAGACTGTTATCCACTTGAGAGACTGTGGCTTTGCACTCTCCAGGATATGGCAGTGGGCAACCCACCCACTGTAGAGACTTGAGAGACTGTGGCTTTGCACTCCCCAGGATATGGCAGTGGGCAACCCACCCACTATAGAGACTTGAGAGACTGTGGTTTTGCACTCCCCAGGATTGAACGGTGGGCATGTGGCCCTCTCGTGGATTTGGCGTTGTGCACTCAACCGACTGAGGTGCCCCCCCTTTCCCTCCCCCTGAGGTGCCGGTTTTCTTGCTCTCTGATGCCCCTGCAGTGTTCTCTCCGTCATGGTCGGAGATCTTGTGTGGGCCTCGCCCGTACCGTGTGGGCCCAGTGTTCCACAGACTTAATTGGAGCACTACCTGGACTACTATGCTTGGTGTATATTTTGTTAATGGTGTATGTATATATTTTTGCATACTTGATTTTAATATATTACAATGGTTCCACTAATTTCCTTTTGTCTTTGCATTCTTCCAGGGGGGCTTGGGGGGTGTAACTGTAATGTATCAACAAGTACTTGTGTGTGTGTTGTAGTGGGTGAGGGTGGGGGTTTTGCGTGTGTGTGTCCCTGTTTTTTCCCTCCCCCTCCCCTGTGTCGTAGGTGTAGTACTCACCGTGGTCTTCGCCGCCGGCGTTCGTGCTCCTGGTAGAGGAGCAGGAAGACTATCACAGGGAGAATTTGGAGTTCCGGCTCCATGGTGTCCTAGTTCCTTGTGGGTGTGTAGAGGTGAGTGTTTTACTTTCGGAATCCTGTTTCCGCTGTGTTTTTATCCGCGGTGAATCCGCCCCGGAAAAGGTGGCAGATTGGCCTGTTGTGATACTGTGGGCGGTACTTTGTCGTCCGCCTGTCTGTTGGCGGTGTCCGCCGCGCTGTTTGTTTGTACTGCTGTGGCAGTCGGAGTGTTAAAGTGTCTGTCTTTGTTGGCGGTTTCCGCCACGGTCGCAAATGCAAAAATTTTACCGCCGGCCTGTTGGCGGTCATACCGCCGCTTTAACACCGACCGCCAGGGTTGTAATGACCTCCTCAATCTCATAGTCCTACAATCGCTAATGAGATGTCCATATCTGTGACAGTAATGGCATGTTTGATCCATCCTTTGAGGACCTATCCTGCCTCTTCCTCCTCGTCCTTCTCTGCTACTTGTGCCATACATCATTCTGCTGTTGTGGGTACCGTTGTTGGGTGGTGCCTGGGACCGATCCCACAGACATTGTAGTCATCAGAGTAGTGGCTGCAACTAAAGCTCCTTCCACTGCTTCTTTCTTTGTCAACTTTTGCTGCACTAACTTAGCTGCTGCTTTCTCTGTCACAATATGCTTGGTTCTCTCTTTCTCCTGCTTATTTGTTTTATTATTTGTGCCTGTATCTCTGTCCAGGGCTTGGCCTTTAATGCCACTATATTATCAAGATTGTCTCGTACATCAGAGGTAAACCCTTTTTTACTACATTGTAGAACAACACAGCATTTCCCACTTTTTTTCTCAACACTGACCAACTTCTTGAGTCCAATTCTCTTTGATTCTGCTTAGAAACTGAGCAGGATCCTCATTTCGCTGCATTGATTGATCCATGAGGGTCCCAATGTCGTCTGGTCTGTCAGTATAAGATTTCCTCAACTGATCCCAAACTACTGTTGAAACTAAGTTGAATAGGGAACCATCATACCCAGTCTCAGAGAGGGTAACATTTCTCACTCCAGCTTTCTGAAAAACAGTATCTATCTCATCTCTGAGAAGAGAGCTAAGTAAACTATTTATGTCACCTACTGCCAGGGTGATACCTGCAGTTTGATTTTCAAAGAACCTAATCTATTTCCCTGTTCCCTCTGTAAGTGATGGTAAGAACTTTTTAAGATTCGCCTTGTCCATTTGTGGCCAAGGAACATAATGAGGTACTCCAGGTCCCTAATGAATAAGCGTCATCTGATATATGCTAGTGACAGAATATTGAGGGCTGTGCTGCCTGGCATCATTTTGCCACATACACAAACATTTCTACATGTAAGAATAACCCCATTCTAGATTGCCCTCACCGTAAAGAATACAATCCTCAGCATTTGCCATGTCATGTGGATCAAAGGAACCTTCTCGTGGCCATGGACTTATCTGTGGGGCTATACCTTCAGCCCATCCTACTAAAGTATTCACATATGGTACAACACTGTACCAACTATTTTCTCCTTCAGCAACTATGTCACTAGGGGTGAGATCAGTGGTGTGCAAAACTGATTGAACACTAATCTGCTGCATTGGTTTATCATGTAGTATCAACCCTCCCATAGCTTCACAAGATTCCTTCCTGTGGTCTGGCTTGCCATGCGTTCCCTGAAATCGCGACCGCTCCAGCTCAGTTGCATGGGGTTTCCTAGCTCTTGAGAACATGTCCTTCTCTAATATCAGTGTAATTAGGCAATCCCATTGATCCCTTTGTATGATCAAAATCAATAAGGGGCCTGTCTTGAGTACTAATATTATAAGTAGAGCACCTAGCCTCTGGAGATTGAAGTATGTCACGCATCTTATTTACATGCCTATGTATTGACTCTACTCTATTTGCCATCCTCCCAAAACGTCCCTGAATCTTCCTTGAAAATTATCATCATATCCTTCTCTCCTTTTATCTCTCGTATCCCTTCTATCCTCACTTCTTGATAACCATTCCTAAACACTTTCTGATGAAACTATTCCATTCTCCTTCTTCTTCTGCCAGGGTAGTAAATTCTCTTCAGTCCTCCTAAAATTCTCATCTCTTTCTTGGGATACTGGCCATCATGCCATACTAACAGCCCTGTCTGCATAGCCATTCCATCTAGCATTATCTGTATATATTTGTTACGGATAGACATCAGTTCCCTAACTAACCTTCCTGTTACATCCCTCTTCTGTAATATGTACAATGTTGCTGAAACATGCGACTGATTTCCACTGTCTCCTGGACCCTGCTCTTCAATTTTACCCTCCAGGTGAAAAGCTGGATCTAAATGCAGTATAAACTGAGCTTCTAATTGTCCTGAAAACTGAGAATCACCCGCTCCTACTTGTTGTCTGGGGGTACTCATATGTTTTGGGTATGACATCTTTGGGGCAACATTAGAGGATTCCTTTGGAGATTGTGAAGGGATCTCAACTTCAGGATTCTCAAATATCACTGCATCTTCCTGTAGCTGTGTCAGTGGATAAACACCAGGTATCTTAGAGGAAGTACTCCTTGAGTCAAAGGGAGGTAGGGGTGTGGACATGGAACTAGGGCAATGTTAGAAATGGGGTCTTCGGTTGGCAGTCAGGTTACCCCCTGTCCAAGCAAGGACCCTCACTCTAGTTAGAGTAAAAGAGAATCACCCTCAGCTAACTCCCGCTCACCCCCTTGGTAGCTTGGCACGAGAAGGGAGGCTTAACTTCAGAGAGCTATTTGTAAAGTATTTGTACCAACACACACAGTAACTCAATGGAAACACTACAAAATGACACAACACAGGTTCAGAAAAATAGAAAATATTTATCTAAACAAAACAAGACCCAAATGACAAAAATCCACCATACACAAGTCAAGTTATTAATTCAAAAGCAAAAATAGTCTTAAATCCTTTGGTAAACAGATAAAACAATGTTAGCATTGAAAAGTACCTGGGTCGCGTTAAAATAACACGCATGGGTGAGTGTGCGTTGAAAAAGGTAAGCGGTGCGTCGATTTCTCACCCACAAGCGAGCTCGTGTGTCGTTTCTCCTTCTCCGGTCGGACCGGCGTGTGTCATTTTACCTCCCCAGAGGGGAGCAATGCGTCGATCCAGGCAGCACTCAGGTCCGGGCAGTCGTTGCATTGTTTCTCCATGCCCAGCAAGGTTTGCGTTGAAAATCCTACCGCATGGTGATAGCAAAACCGCGCTGTGTGGGTTGCGACGATACCAGCCTCCGTCACTGATGCGGCACGTCATTTCTCCAGCTGTGTGCATCAATCTCCCAGCCGCGCTGCAAGTGCTGCATCAATTTCAGCCCCTTTAACACTCCGACGGCGGTACAAACAAACACAGCGGCTGTCACCGCCAACAGACAGGCGGGAGACAATGTACCGCCCACACTATTATGACAGGCCAATCCGCCACCTTTTCCGGGGTAGATTCATCGCGGATAAAAACACGGCGGAAACAGGAATCCCGAAGCCTCACCTCTGCACACCCCACGAGGAACGAGGACGCCATGGACCCGGAACTCCAAATTCTACCTGCAATAGTCTTCCTGCTCCACTACCATGAGCACGAACGCTGGTGGCGAAGACCACGGTGAGTACTGCACCTACGACACAGGGAAGGGGGGAGGGAAAAAAGAGGGACACACACACGCAACACCCCCACCCCCACCCTCACCCACTACAACACACACACTAATGCATATCAATACATCACAGTTACACCCCCTAAACCCCCCGGAAGAATGCAAAGACAATAGAAAATTAGTGTAACCATTGCAATATATTAAAAGCAAGTAGGCAGAAATATATACATACACCATGTACATAATATATACCAAGCATAGTAGTCCAGGTAGTGCTCTAAGAAAGTCTGTGGAACACTGGGACCACAAGGTATGGGCGAGGCCCACACAAGATCCCCGACCATGATGGAGAGAACACTGCAGGGGCAACAGAGAGCAACTAAACAGGCACCTCAGGGGGAGGGAAAGGGGGGGCACCTCAGCCGCTTTAGTGCACAACGCCAAATCCACGAGGGGGCCACATGCCTACTGTTCAATCCTGGGGAATGCAAAGCCACAGTCTCTCAAGTCTCTACAGTGGGTGGGTTGCCCACTGCCATATCCTGGGGAGTGCAAAGCCACAGTCTCTCAAGTCTCTACAGTGGGTGGGTTGCCCAAGGTTCCATCCTGGGGACTGCAAAGCCACAGTCTCTCAAGTCTCTACAGTGGGTGGTTTGCCCACTGCCATATCCTGGGGAGTGCAAAGCCACAGTCTCTCAAGTCTCTACAGTGGTTGGTTTGCCCACTGCCATATCCTGGGGAGTGCAAAGCCACAGTCTCTCAAGTCTATACAGTGGTTGGTTTGCCCACTGTTCAATCCTGGGGAGTGCAAAGCCACAGTCTCTCAAGTCTCTACAGTGGGTGGTTTGCCCATTGTTCAATCCTGGGGAGTGCAAAGCCACAGTCTCTCAAGTCTATACAGTGGTTGGTTTGCCCACTGTTCAATCCTGGGGAGTGCAAAGCCACAGTCTCACAAGTGGATGACAGTCTCCACTGGGTCTGGAGGGGGCATGGTGCCCAGAGTGCTTCATCCTGCCAAGGATTGGTGTAGTGGATGCTTTTCTCCACTGGTTCTGGAGGGGGCTTGGTGCCCAGAGTGCTTCACCCTGCCAAGGATTGGTGTAGTGGATGCTTTTCTACACTGGTTCTGGAGGGGGCTTGGTGCCCAGAGTGCTTCATCCTGCCAAGGATTGGTGTAGTGGATGCTTTTCTCCACTGGTTCTGGAGGGGGCTTGGTGCCCAGAGTGCATCATTAACCCTGTGACGGACTCAGTTGCGTCAGTGCCCTTGCCGCTCATGAGTCAGCGGTGCTTGAAACAGCGGTGCCCTGTGCAGCGGTGCTTGAGATGGCGGTGCCCTGTTCAGCGGTGCTTGAGATGGCGGTGCCCTGTTCAGCGGTGCTTGAGGTGAGATGGCGGTGCCCTGTGCAACGGTGCTTGAGACGGTGGTGCCCTGTTCAGCGGTGCTTGAGATGGCGGTGCCCTGTTCAGCAGTGCTTGAGATGGCGGTGCCCTGTTCAGCGGTGCTTGAGGCGGCGGTGCCCTGTTCAGCGGTGCTTGAGATGGCGGTGCCCTGTTCAGCAGTGCTTGAGATGGCGGTGCCCTGTTCAGCCGTGCTTGAGGCGGGGGTGCCCTGTTCAGCCGTGCTTGAGATGGTGGTCTCCATTGCAGGGTCTCAGCCGCTGGCAGTCCTTCGTGGCCCAGCAGGGCTTTTGCTGACGGTCCTTCATGGCCCAGCGGGGCTTTTGCTGGTGGTCCTTCATGGCCCAGCGGGGCTAGTGCTGGCGGTGGCCTCCTGGGCAGGTGGGCTGGTGCTGGCGGCGGCCACCTGGGCAGCTGTGCTGGTGCTGGCCTCCTGGGCAGCTGGGCTGGTGCTGGCCTCCTGGGCAGCTGGGCTGGTGCTGGCGGTGGCCTCCTGGGCAGGTGGGCTAGTGCTGGCGGTCCTGTCCTGGGCAGCTGGGCTTGTGCTGGAGGTGGCCTCCTGGGCATCGGGGATGATGGCGGTCTTCTCCACCGTGCTGCTCTTCCCAGACTTGCCTGGTTTCTTGTGGCCCTTCCCCACCTTGGAAGGTGTCACAGCTGACTCCACACTCCCACCTGGACCCCTGGGAGTGGCTTTGGTGGCTGGAGTCTTCCCCCTCTCCCGCCGGGCACTGGCCAACTTCTGATGCTTCATAGGTGGAGGACTGTCTGTGGTGTGGCTCTGTGCTACACTGGCTGCCCTGGTGGCCGGTGCACTCCAGATTCCGGTGACTAAAGGCACCACTGGTCCTGGAGATGTTGTGGCTGAGGTGCTAGTTCGGGACCTATGAGACGGATGGGGTGGGGGAGGTGTGGGAAAGAGGTCAAGGTTGGACAGGAAAGGTTTTTGGGACACACTGGGACGGCTATCTGGAGGGGGTTTGGGAGTGGAGGAAGAGGTGGTGGTTGTAGGAGGTGTACGTTTGGTGACTTTGGGTGAAGGTGCATGCGCTGGAGGCTGTTGTGAGGTGGATGGCTGTTGGGTGGGTGTGTGCCTGCGTTTGTGTATCTTGGGAGGGGGCGTCACAGACACACTGGGAGAGGACACAGGGGATGTGTGAATGGTAGTGGGGGTGGTGACTGCACATGAGCGGGGTGTGGTGGTGGGTGTGCTGGAGAGGGACGTAGTGGCTGTAGAGGTAGTGCATGCAGGTGTGAGTGTAGACGAGACTGGGAGGGAGGAGGGAGACGAGGAGGAGGGGGACACAGTGGAGGCAGTGGATGTTGGTGTATCTGCATGTATCTGATGCTTGCGTGAGTGCTTGTGGGATGTGTGGTGCTTATGTTTGCCTGAGCTTCCCTTGTGTGTTGAGGTGTGTGCATGTTGGTCTGTAGGTGTGCTTGGGATAGGCTGAGGTACAGGGGATTGGGTCGGGGTGGAGGAAGTTGGAGTGGGGAGGCTAGAGACGGGGACAATGGCTGCCATCAGTGCTGAGGCCAGAGTCTGAAAAGCTCGCTGAAGGGCCGCCTGACCAGAATGAATGCCCTCCAGGAATGCATTGGTTTGTTGCAACTGCCTCTCTACACCTTGGATGGCATTCAAAATGGTAGACTGCCCAACAGTGAGGGACCTGAGGAGGTCAATGGCCTCCTCACTGAGGGCAGCAGGGGTGACTGGGGCAGGGAATGAGGTGCCTGGGGTGAAGTTGATGCCCACCCTCCTGGGTGAGCGGGCACGGGGCAAAGGCTGAGGGGCTGCTGGGAGGGCGGTGCTGGTAGGGGGGGTGGCGGCTGTACCTGTAGATGCGGGGGGCACAGATGTTGCCGCCACCACAAGGGAGCTCCCATCAGAGGACGAGTCCGTGTCGCTGGTGTCAGCTCCTGTCCCCACCACGGAGCGCCCCTCGCCCTCCGTCCCACTGGTGAACTCTGAGTCCGTAGTCTCGCCCTTTAGGGCCATGTGGGATGCAGCTCCCTCGTGCTCCGGTGCCAGGAAACTCATATTTACAATGAGATGGCACCATTCTACGAAAATATTCATTCTTGGTCACGCTTCTAAGATGACATCTTCTTTATCTGGACAGGTGAGGAAGATTCATTAACAGAATTTAGTCAGTGGATCAACTTATGTGATCCCAATCTCAAGTTTACCATCCACACTAGTAGAAACAAAGTTGAGTTTCTAGACATTTGGATTGGCCATAACAACTCCCAACTTGAGATGTCACTGTTCACTAAACCAACAGCCAGAAATACCATTTTACATTATGACAGTTTCCACCCTACCAGTCAAAAACAAGGGATACCCTTTAGCCAATTCCTACGGGTCCGTAGAAACTGTTCCAGCTTGAGTGACTTTGAACACCACGCAAACATTTTACAACAGAAATTCCTTCTACGAGGATATCCCAGAAAACTGATCAGAGATTCCTGTAAAAGAGCAAAATACTATAATAGGACTAGTATGTTTGAGAAACAAAATAAAAAATCCACACCTTCCATAGTCTGTGTAATTCAACATTCAAATCTAAATGAAAAAATCAGGAAAATAATTCTTACCAATTGGCACATTCTTAACAGCGACTCTAACCATACACCATTAGAACGCCCTCTTCTATCTTTCAGGAAAAAACAAAATATCTCGAACAAACTAGTGAGAGCCAGTCTACCCAAAAATGAGATCTTTTGTCAGAAGTCTATATATGGGAATCGACCGATTACAGGCAACCATAAATGTGGTAATTGCAAGGCTTGCCCTAGAGCCATCGTGGGCAACGTATTCTTGTGGAAATGTACCAATTTTCAATTATCGGAGATGACAAATTGCAAAACAGCTAATTGTATCTATTTAATCAGGTGTCCGTGCCCTCTCCTATATGTAGGAGAAACAGGGAGAGAAGTCAAAGTTAGAATATTGGAGCACATTTCCAATATTCGAAATGACAGAGAGTGCCCCACTGGTTACACACTGGAAACAGCATGGATATAAAATCGAGGACCTCTCTTGGACTGTCCTAGAAAGAATTAAGAACTCTGGACAGATAGAGTACCACAAAATCCGGAAGAAGAGAGAAGTCTTCTGGATTTTTACACTAGACAGCTGTGAAAAGGGATTGAATGAGTATATCCCTTGGGAAAACGCCATCATATAAGTTATGTTTTCATTTGTAAGTATTTATATATTTTCTTATAGATAGTACTTTCATTAAAAAACCCTTTAGGATTTTTTCTAGTATTTTTTTTCATAGGTGTGTATATTCTCATCACAGCGGTTATTTTTATTTTTATCTTTATTTTTATTTTTATTTTTATTCATATTTTTATTTTTATTTTCATTACCATTTTTACTCCCATTCCTATTTTTATTTTTTCCTCCTATCCGTTTCTCTCTACCAGCACTCTGGTGAGTAGTTGGTATCACAAATTAGAGGACGTCTTCATTAGAGTCCATCTTTCGTTAGTTGATAGATATTCTTTGCTAGTTATTTTGTTAGGCACTAATATTCATATCATCAGATTTTAGCATGTATTCTACGGAATCATCTGAACTGAAAATAATTTCTGAGCATTGAATCACAAGTTTAGAGTTAGCTGGAAATCGAGTCCATAGTTGGGTCTCATCTGGTGTTCATTTTATTTATAAGTGAACCATTTTGACACATTTACAGTTCTTTGACATTATTTGTTTTTGATTGTGCTTTCCGTTGTATCTATACCAAATAGGGTATAATATATTTATTAATAGCTTGCTTAGCGTCCGTCCGCGTCTTCGGAATACTCCTAATATGGCGCCTGCTTTAGACCACCTAACTATCTTGCACACCTGCGGCCTAGTGCTACTAGGAACCCCATTCCGTAGCCGTATAAGAATGACCACGTGCTGCGGCAGCTGACTCTAGTCAGCAGATGCGAGGCGATCGAGCGTCGCGATCGGTATTTCTCTTAAGTACTCATTTTTCTTTTTTCTTTTCTCCGGTTAAACTGTATTTATCTCATTTTACTATTCGGTCAAATGATTTGAGCGGCCTACAGCACAGAGCCTTAGTATTTTCGCCCCCTTTCATTCTCTGTATTTTGTAACAGTTTCGTTTATCATACCTAGACACACATACTCTGGATTTATTCTTTGTATCGCTACGACTTTGAGGACCCATAAAAACCGATTATATGGATCAAACTTCAACAGCTACTGCCAGTTAATATTCAGGTGAATCCCAGCATTTACAAATAATAGCAGGAACATATATTTATTACACCATGAACATCCAATCCTATTATCTATTTACCTATTTATCTTTTATGTGGTTTTTGTTACTTATTCAGCTCTTCTCCTTGTATAACAATTGGCATCCGCTCCGTAGTGAGATAGAAACGGCCGGAATAACTATCGCTACATAAAAAAGTTAGAAAAGACTCCTCAAGTAAGGTCTTTCTTCATTTGAATCTATTACGTCTATCATCTAACATACATCAAGATGCATGTACTTACTGAAGGGAATTAAAGAATGCTGGTAACACAATGCAAGGCACCCTTCAACTATGATATACTAACTACTGGTTCCCCTAGCTATATTTAGGATGCACCATTGTTATTAATTCAACACTTGCCATTCTATGTTCTCTAATCAAATGTTTCCAGTTTTTAGCATTTTATATTTCATACTCTATTACTAACAACACTACTTAAAGTTCATTCAGACTTCTTGGGCACTTATCTTGATATGACAACATGTCACCCTTGATTGATATATATGTAAAATATAGATAGGTGATTTCTAGGAAACTAGCACTATGATTTATATAAATTATCATATAATTCCTTTTATCAGATTTCTTGACTACATTATCAAAAAATACACTACAAACCTAAAATCACATTGACCAGAAGATTTGGCTGCTAAGACTAGACCACTATTGAACAGTACCACTGGGAACGGCCCTGAAGAAGGTGACCCATAATATCACAAAACACCGAAACGCGCGTAGGCCCTTTGGTCCCTACGGTACCACTTTGATAGAACCACGTCAGCATTGTTTTTCTTTTTATGTATTAGATTATCAATATTAATGTACTAGAAGAATTTATATTTATATATCTCTATCATTAAGAATTGTTTTAGCTTCACTATGTTATTAGGACTAGCTTTATTGATGTCATGTTTCACTTGTAGATAAGACACTCCTTTCCATTTGTTTTGTCCAGTGTGCTTGTGGATTTGTTTGATTTAGGTACTCTGTTTGTTTTTCATGAAATAATGTATATCTTCTTATGACTGTACTATCATTGAATCATAATAATAAAAAATTCATATAAAATCATGTAATAGGATTATTCTATCTATGATTAACCGCTTTAGTATAGCAGCCTGATATCATGTGTCTATAATTGGTCTGTTATATATAGTTATTATTATTTAAAACTATATTGTTGTTTTCTTGAAGATCATGGCATCTTTATGAGTATTTGAGTAGCTCTCTTAGTAGTTTTCTCTACATTGGTTTATTCCCTGTTTGAGCTACGCTTATTTGTTCAGGGAATCCCCTTATAACTATTTGCCACTGCTCCTCCACCTGATGATGCTAATGCACACAAGAACAGGGAGACCACAAAAAGGGGGAAGACAGAAGAAAGACATGTTGAGTGCATGCATTACCGCTACCGTTGGCGGACACGACAGACACAGAAGCCCCCTGCACTATGCCGTGCTCTTAGGGTCCACTGTTCAATTCCTGAGAAATGGCCTACTAGGCTATGGACGACATCTGCACAGATGACGAGATGACACAGGGGCATGAGTAGGTGTAGTTGTCACTCTACAGAGGTGGTGTGGGGTGCCACATGGCCTGCCTTACGGAGGGGCCTTGCCTACGGAACTCGCCCTGGCCTAGGGAAACCACCAGCCCACCTCCCCCACCCAGACACCTCCACTGCACGCAAAGTCACCAGAATGAGAGTGTACTCACCCCCTTGTGGCTGCTGTGATGCCTTCAAGCGCCCATCCAATTCCGGGTAGGCCACCGCCTGGATCCTGAACATCAGGGGGGTCATGGTGCGACGGGCACCCCTCCCACGTTGGGAGGCCATCCCCAGCTGAGCCTCTGCCGTCTTCTTGCTCCAGCGGCGAATGTCCTCCCATCTTTTCCGGCAGTGGGTGCTCCATCTGTGGTAGACCCCCAGGGTCCGGACGTCCTTGGCGATGGCACGCCAAATCTTTTTTGTGGTGGGCGCTGACCTACATGAAATGTACAGGGGAAAAAGAGAAGTTATTACCAGCTGCACCGTCAAAGTGATTGGCCCACATCCCTACCTTTGCCATGTGGCACATGCATTCACCGTCTTTCATGCACATAGCCCTCTCCCCCCTTCCTTCTTACATCCAGCCCTCTCCACACAGGCATAGCCCATACAACATGCTCCCTGTGTACTTACCTGTTTGTCTGGAGGACCGTAGAGTAGCGTGTACTGGGGGAGGACCCCATCCACAAGCTTCTCCAACTCCTCCGATGTGAAGGCAGGAGCCCTTTCCCCAGACACTCGAGCCATTGTCTCTTCCAGACCGAGGTCACAGCAGCACTTGCAGTGTAGGTCCTCTCCTGTCGAAAATCAGGTATTGAGTGATTGAACAGATAGAAAATAGCGGTCACGTCTGCGGCGGTGCGTACCATCACCGCCGGCGTACATCGTCATTAACTCCTGGGACCCATAGGGTACAATGTTAACCAATGCAGCATTGCGCCGCGGTCTTCGACCGCCTACCCCGACGGTGTACAACGCCAGCGCAGTTACCTCACATCCCATTGTCCCACTTTAGAGGTCAGGCAGCCGCCATTTCAGGGGCCCACATGGCTTCATTTCCCTCTGCGTCACACATACCTAGGCCTAGACTCAACACATATACAGGCCACCTTTTGTGTATGACTGGTGTTCTGGGTAAACTGTGGGTACGTACCTCTGAGTTGTTTGACTCTGTGCTCGCTGTTGTCCTTCATAGGCATCGTCCGCTGGGACATGTGAGGAGATGGCGGCATCCTCTGGTGTACCGACCGTTGGTGGACCTGTCGACAATGGAGGAGCGACATGTGATTATCACATACAGGCTTGACAGTGCCACAATCCAGGAACTGTGTACCCAGTTAGAGTCAGACCTGATGTCAGTAATCCGCCATCCCACAGGAATCCCCCCTCAAGTGCAGGTGCTGTCAGTGCTCCATTTCCTTGCAAGTGGGTCTTTTCAAACAACAGTGGCCATAGCATCAGGGATGTCCCAGCCTATGTTTTCCAACGTATTGTCCAGAGTGTTGTCTGCCCTTCTGAAACACCTGCAGAGCTACATCGTTTTCCCTCAGGTGGAGGATTTGCCTACAGTGAAAGGGGATTTCTATGCCCTGGGACACATCCCCAACATCATAGGTGCCATTGATGGGACCCATGTGGCTTTGGTCCCCCCCACAGGAGTGAACAGGGGTACAGAAACCGGAAGAGTTATCATTCTATGAATGTACAGATGGTACGTTTGGCAGACCAGTACATCTCCCATGTGAATGCCAAGTTCCCTGGCTCAGTGCATGACGCCTACATCCTGCGGAATAGCAGCATCCCTTATGTGATGGGTCAACTCCAGAGGCACCGTGTGTGGCTATTAGGTGAGCACCTGGAGGCAAGTCAGTGGGAATGGTTGTCTGGGTCTGGGGATATCCCTCCAGGTTAGTGCGTGTCTAACAGTTGTCCCTCACCATTTGCAGGTGACTCTGGTTACCCAAACCTGTCATGGCTACTGACCCCAGTGAGGAATGAGCAGAGGAACGCTACAATGAGGCACATGGGTGAACTAGGAGGGTGATCGAGCGGACCTTCGGCATCCTGAAGGCCAGGTTCAGATGCCTCCATATGACAGGTGGACCCCTATTCTACTCACCAAAGAAGGTGTGCCAGATCATCGTGGCCTGCTGTATGCTTCACAACTTGGCTTTGCGACGACAGGTGCCTTTTCTGCAGGAGGATGATCCAGATGGCGGTGTTGTTGCAGCTGTGGAGCCTGTGGACAGTGAAGACGAGGAAGCAGAGGAAGAAGACATGAACAACAGGGACTCAGTGATCCAGCAATATTTCCAGTGAAACACAGGTAATACCTGCCTACTACATGTACTTTAACACTACTACCTCTCTACTGTCTGTCGTTTTCACCCAGTGTATGGTCACTGAGTTGTCACTTTCCCTTACGATTTCACAGATGTGGGTCCCACTGTGTGACATCTGCTTAGATTCCTCATGGACTAGAGCTGTGTGACATAGGTATGTTGACATTATAATTGAAAGAGCATTTTGTCACTGCAATTGATAATACACTATTTCGAAATCATAGACAGACTCCAGATTGTTTTGTGCTTTAAGTGTGTTTATTTTAGTGCTCAATATTGGAGGGGGTAGTGAAATGGTGAGGGGTAATGGCGGAGGAATGTCCATGGCAGAGTCCAGTCTATTAGTCTCACAGGTGCATTGCCCAAATGGGCATAGGAAGTGGACCTGGGGCAGTTTAAGTATGGACAGGGTGACAAAGTGGGACAGTAGGATGACAATCATGGTGGTCTCATTTCTTGGCGGGGTCTTGGCATTGTGCTCTGTCTTTGTCCTGGATCTCAGGGACCGTTTGCGGGTGGTTTAACCTCTGCAGGGGGTGGGATGCTGGTGTGGTGGTCCTGTGGTGGGGCATCCTGTCCACTAGCGCCGGCGGAGGTGGTGGGCAGTTCATCGTCCATGCTAGTGTCAGGGGCCCCTTGTAGTGCCACAGTGTCCCTCCTGGTGTTGAGTACTTTCTTCAGTACCCCTATGATGGTGCCAAGGGTGGAGCTGATGGTTCTGAGTTCCTCCCTGAAGCCCATATACTGTTCCTCCTGCAGGCGCTGGGTCTCCTGAAACTTGGCCAGTACCGTTGCCATTGTCTCCTGGGACTGGTGGTAGGCTCCCATGGCGGAGGAGAGGGCCTTGTGGAGAGTGGGTTCCCTTGACATGTCCGCCCCCTGTCGCACAGCAGCCCTCCCAGTTCCCCTGTGTTCCTGGGCCTCCGTCCCCTGGACCGTGTGCCCACTACCACTGCCCCCAGGTCCCTGTTGTTGTTGGGGTGGTGGGTTATCCTGGGTTCTCTGTAGTGGTGGACACACAGCTGATTGACGTGTCCTGGGGACGGTTGTATGGGCCCGCTGGGTAGGTGCTGTGCTGGTGTTTCCAGAGAGGGGAAGGTCTGTGGTGGCCTGTGGCTGGGTGAGGGGAACCGACTGTTCCGAGGTCCCCGATGGGCCGGGCTTGTCATCTAGATCCAGTTGGACAGAGGTGCTGTCATCACTGTGGGCCTCTTCTGTTGGTGCTGTGGACATGTGTGGACCCTCCTGTCCGGTGACGTTGGGTAGGGGTCCTGCAGGGGTATAAAAGGATGGTTATTACATCTGTGTGTGTCATGGTGTGCAGTGGGTGAGTGACCGTGTACCCCAGTGCTTGCATTCCTGTGTGGGACCTTGTGTGATGATGGTTTAGGGGGATGTATGGGTATGTGCAGTGGGCATGCTTTAGTGATGTGTGTCCATGCTTTGTTGTTGCATGCAGAGCTTGGTGATGGGATGGCTGGTTTGTGATGTTGGGACATATGTGAGGAGTTGGGGTGCTGGGGGTGAGGGTGAGGGTGAGGGTGGGGGTATGTGATAGCATGCAGGTAGGGTGGGGGATGTAATAACTAAGATTTGTCTTACCAGAGTCCTTTCCTCCACCTATTCCTGCGAGGCCCTCAGGATGCACATTTCACCAAGACCTGCTCCTCCCATGTTGTTAGTTGTGGGGGAGGATGTGGGGGTCCGCCGCCAGTCCGCTGAACCGCCTGGTAGTGTCTTGAGACCACGGAACACACCTTCCCCCGTAGGTCGTTCCTCCTCTTCCTGATGTCCTCCCAGTTTCTTGGGTGCTGTCCCACTGCGTTGACCCTGTCCACTATTCTTTGCTATAGCTCCATCTTCCTTGCAATTGAGGTGTGCTGCATCTCTGCTCTGAATAGCTGTGGCTCTACCCAGACGATTTCCTCCACCATGACCCTGAGCTCCTCCTCCGAGAACCTGAGGTGTCTTTGCCGTGCCATGGGGTGGTGTAGGTGATGTGTGGGGTGTAGTGTGTGGTGATAAGTGTGCTGATATGTAGTGGTGTGTTGTGTGAGGTGCGTGGAAGCTCTGTGGGTGATGGTGTTGTGTGCCTATGGATGCTGTTGTTCTTGCTGGTGGTGTCTCTCTCTGGCCTTCTTTCGGAGTTTTGGGTTGTGGGGGTTTGTGGGTGTGTGTTTTATATTGTAATGGGTGTGTGGGAGTGGTGTGTGTATGTGTATTAGGTGTGTGTATTTCGAATTGTCCAATGTGGTAGTGTTTTGTAAGAGTGTGTGTATTTTGAGCGCAGCTGTGTGTACCGCCAATGTAATACCTCGGTTGAAAGACCGCTGCGTGGATTCGTGTGTCGTGATAGTGTGGGCGTATTTCTGTTGGCATGACGGTGGAGGTTTTGTTATCGCCAGTTTATCACTGACCTTTGGTGTGGCGGACTTGTGTGGGTGTCTGAATTTTGGCGGATTCCGAAATGTGGGTCATAATAGCTGTGGCGGAATTCCGCAGCAGCGGCAGTGTGTTGGCGGTCTTCTGCACGGCGGTAAGCGGCTTTTACCGCCAATGTTGTAATGACCGCCAAAGTCTCTTTCAAGCACAAAGTACCTGGTTTGGAGTGAAAAATCTCCGCAGAGGGCCGCAGAGGAGGAGATGCGTGGAAAATGGTGTGTGCTTCGGTTTCGCCCCTTCACACACGGACTTGCGTTGTTATTTTTCACGCGGGGAAGTCATTGCATCGATTTCCGGCACGCGAACAGTCTCCTCTGTGGGTCGCAAGGTTTTCAGACGCCCGGGGTCTATGCGTGGAATCCTGGGCTTGTTGTCCGGCTGCACGTCGTTCTGGTGGGCTGTGCGTGGAATTTTCTTCCTCACTGCAGGCGCTGCATCGATTTCCTTTCTGGAAGTCAGGCGGCATTGTCCAGGCAGGCCGTGCGTCGAAGTTCCAGTCGCACCGCAGGCACCGCATCGATCTTTTCCTTGCGAAGTCGGGCGTCGGCGTCCCGGGTCGGCGTGCAGTGAAATTTTCACAGCGGAGCAAGCTGTGCGTCAAATTTTTCACCGCACAAGGAGTCCATTTGAAAGAAAGAAGTCTTTTTGGACCTGAGACTTCAGGGAACAGGAGGCAAGCTCTATCCAAGCCCTTGGAGAGCACTTCTGCAGCAAGGCAGCAGGGCAACAGCAAGGCAGCAGTCCTTTGTAGAAAGCAGTCAGGTGAGTCCTTTGGGCAGCCAGGCAGTTCTTCTTGGCAGGATGCAGGTTCTGGTTACAAGTTTTCTTCTCCAGGAAGTGTCTGAGGTGGTAGGGCAGAGGCCCTGTTTTATACCCAAATGTGCCTTTGAAGTGGGGGAGACTTCAAAGAGTGGCTTAGAAGTGCACCAGGTCCCCTTTCAGTTCAATTATTGTCTGCCAGGGACCCAGTAGGGGATGTGGCAGTCCTTTGTGTGAGGGCAGGCCCTCCACCCTCCCAGCCCAGGAAGACGCATTCAAAATGCAGATGTATGCAAGTGAGGCTGAGTACCCTGTGTTTGGGGTGTGTCTGAGGGAATGCACAAGGAGCTGTCAACTAAACCCAGCCAGACGTGGATTGTAAGGCACAGAAAGATTGAAGTGCAGATAAATGCTCTCTTTCTAAAAGTGGCATTTCTAAAATAGTAATATTAAATCCAACTTTACCAGTCAGCAGGATTTTGTATTACCATTCTGGCCATACTAAATATAACCTTCCTACTCCTTTCAGATCAGCAGCTACCACTTCAACAATGTATGAGGGCAGCCCCAATGTTATCCTATGAAGGGAGCAGGCCTCACAGTAGTGTAAAAACGAATTTAGGAGTTTTACACTACCAGGACATGTAAATACACAGGTAGATGTCCTGCCTTTTACCCACACAGCACCCTGCTCCAGGGGTTACCTAGGGCACCCATTAGAGGTGACTTATATGTAGAAAAAGGGGAGTTTTAGGCTTGGCAAGTACTTTTAAATGCAAAGTCGAAGTGGCAGTGAAACTGCACACACAGGCCTTGCAATGGCAGGCCTGAGACAAGGTAAAGGGGGTGGCACAACCAGTGCTGCAGGCCCACTAGTAGCATTTAATCTACAGGCCCTGGGCACATATAGTGCACTCTACTAGGGTCTTACAAGAAAATCAAATAGCCAATCACGGATAAACCAATCAACAGTACAATTTACACAGAAAGCATATGCACTTTAGCACTGGTTAGCAGTGGTAAAGTGCCCAGAATTCAAAAGTCAACAACAACAGGTCAGGAATAATAGGAGGAAGGAGGCAGAAAGTTTGGGGATGACCCCGTAAAAAGGGCCAGGTCCAACCCAGGCCCACTAGTAGTATTTCATTTAAAGGCCCAGGACACCTCTAGTGCACTTTACTTGGGACTTACTAGTAAGTCAGTCATGCCAATCATGGATAAACCAATCAACAATACAATTTACACACAGAGCATATGCACTTTAGCACTGGCTAGCAGTTCATAAGCCAACAGCAACAGGTCAGAAGGTCAGAAAAAATAGGAGGCAGGAGGCAAAAAGATTGGGGATGACCTGCATAAGGGAAAAAGTTGAACAGGTATCAACACATGATGAGTTCTTAGGCTTCTCACAAAAAACTTGCCATAAGGCTAAGGTAGCTTCGCCCTTCTGCAAAGTAGCTCCTCCATATTTGCTCTTAAGGTGTGTAACAATGTACTCTAATATTTTGTCATCAAATGTCCCTTCCTTTGTTCAGGGATACGTATGCTTCTGAGTAACCCTAAATCACGCCTAACAATATTTCTGTAATTTTTTCAGGTCACCTGGAAAGGTCGTTTGCATGTGCTCTAAGGGAGTCTCCATAATCCCCCCATATTTCTAACAACTTTTGCAAGTTAACTTTCATCTGTCTACCCAATATTTTTTTTTTCTTTTTTTTACTGTAATCCTTACAAAACAAAAATGTGTCAACTTGTCTTCTTATTCATATGTTAAACATTGTAAGTCATAACACAATGCAATATTAACAACATCACTCTGTGGCCACATTTCTATTTACACGCATACACACTCTCATCAACATTTTAAAAATATGAACACTTCACCTACTTCTGAATATTAATCACAATTGTTTTGACTCTAAACGATAAATACTGTTGGTAACAACTGGTCACTTCTTTCTGCGCTTCAACGGAGGATAACCCTCAAACCATGCGATGACTTCTGGACATTATGGTGGTCATTACAACCCTGGCGGTCGGTGTTAACCGCTTTAGTGCCGACGCCCACAGTACCTCCCTGGTGGTGGTCACGACCAGTGGCCGACACCAGGGAGGGGGTTAATAAATCCTCTGGTGCGTCGCACCCGAGGATTTTATATATATATTTTTTTCCCTGGGAGACACGGAAGCTCTTCCGTGTCTCCCCCCGCCCCCCACCCGCCCCTTTGTGACGTCAGCGCGCCGCAAGGCGCGCTGACGTTCCAATGTTGATTTCCCCATCAGAGCAGGAAGCAGCCTTGCAGCCACTTCCTGCTCCAATGGGGAAAACGGCCTTCCCCACGTTCTCCCCTTTCTTACGAGGCCTTCTGAAAGGGTTTCCTGGCCCCCGATCGCAGCACATCACTAGACGCCAGGGATTTCACTTGGGGGGGTCGGCCCCCTTGGAAAACACAAGCAAACAAAAACAAAATAAATGAACAGGGGGTAGCCTGTGGGAAGGGCGACCCCCGATAAGGGCAATATCTTTTTTTGGTTGTTGTAGGGTTTCCCTGGGGGCCATTTTGGTCCCCAAGGAAACCATACAACAACGAAAAAAAAAATATATATATATATATAGATCTATATAGATATATCTATGTAGATAGATATATATAGAGAGATAGATCTATATATATATATATATATATATATATATATATATATATATATATATATATTTATATATCACTTTTGTCAATACATGTGTGGTTTCCCTGGGGGCTGCGATCGGCCCCCAGGAAAACCAGACCCACATATAAAAGTGATATATATATATATATAGAGAGAGATTTGCCACCAGTTGTCTTGCAGTTGCAGCTTGCGTCTTCAAAGCAATGCATATACTTCAACTGACGCTTTTCAACTGTAGCTTTTAGGCAGCAATAAAAAAGTCAAGTAAGTATTTTGATTATGTTTCTGCTACAAAAGGGTCAGACTTGTCTAGTGGCAGTTTTAGTGCCATGAAGAAGCGCAGAAGGTTTATATGCCTACTGCAAAGAGCAAATCTGTATTTTATGTAAATAGCTGAG
Organism: Pleurodeles waltl; assembly: GCF_031143425.1. Lineage (NCBI taxonomy): Eukaryota > Metazoa > Chordata > Amphibia > Caudata > Salamandridae > Pleurodeles > Pleurodeles waltl. The sequence continues at coordinate 680,355,431 of NC_090449.1, read as the reverse complement.
TACATTAGTAAAGTCAGCCATTACCTGCGCTATAATACAAATGAAATGTATGTGCGGGGTGGAGGGCGGCTATGGAGAGATGAAGGGCACTTTTGCTGGGTGGTAATGAGGGAATCCGAGGAGGAGGGAGTGGGAGCACCAATAATGATTGTTGGACTGGGTGCAGGAGGTGCTAAAAGACTGTGACGAATGGTATGTGACAAGGTGTTTTTTGAGTGTCTTGAAAGAACGTGCTGATTGAGGGAAGAAGCGCAGGTAAAGTGGCCTCTACTGTTGCACGTATCTCACACACCCCATCGATTTTGTGACTCTCTACGTAGGCTAGTGTTTTCGAGCAACAGTTTAGCCAATAGCAGAGATGGCATCTTGATGGATGACTGCTGCCGTCACTCGGGTTATAGAGGACAGCTCTGACATAGGATCAGAGACTGAGACATCAGATACTGAGACAGCATCTGAGGGATAGGACAATGGCGCAGACTCTGGGAGTGATTTTTCAGTCGGAGGAGTCCCATTCGATAACTCCTCTTCCAGTACATTATGAGGGAGGTGATGAGGACAGTCCTGCTGTCCCTTCACAAGCAGTCTGTGCAACTGGGTAATAGTGGGTTAGCCCAACCCAGAGAGCAGGTGAATGAGGCGGCAAGCAGAGAGAGAGTGCTCTCTTGGGAGCTCCCCAACTTAGTTCAGCCCCAAATTCCACCACCCAAATCGTATTGTGGAGACATCAAAATTTTCTATCGCAAAACAAACTGGTTATGTAAGGCAGGCACCTGTGTTTTTGGTCCTGGGTTCGGCGGCCATATAGAGAAACACACTAAACTCAAACATTTCTGGAAACTAGACATTCGGGGGAGTCCACAGAGGTGTGACTTGTGTGGATTCCCCAAAGTTTTCTTACCCAGAATACCCTGCAAAGCTGAAATGTTGAATAAAAACTCTATTTTTCTCGCATTTCTGTCACACAAACTACAGGAATATGCTGGGATCCACAAAATTCCTACCACCCAGTGATTCCTCACCTGTCCTGATAAAAACACTACCCCACTTGAGTACCTACACCTACTGCCTGCGTCAGGAATGGATCATTCCAGGGTCAACAGCTGCCTCAAGTAAGGACCAACATTGACCGCTGTGTAATCTATTCCTGTCGCGGGCACCAGGCCTACCCACACAAGTGAGGTACCATTTTTATTGGGAGACTTGGGGGAATACGGGTGGAAGGAAATTTTTGGCTCCTCTCAGATTCCAGAACTTTCTGTCACCGAAATGAGAGGAAAAAGTGTTTTTTTGGCCACATTTTATGTTTGCAAAGGATTCTGGGTAACAGAACCTGGTCAGAGCCCCACAAGTCACCCCATCTTTGATTCCCCTGGGTTTCTAGTTTTCAAAAATGCGCTGGTTTGCTTGGTTTCCCCAGGTGCCGGCTGAGCTAGAGGCCAAAATCCACAGGTAGGCACTGTTTTCTATGAAAAAATGTGATGTGTCCATGTTGTGTTTTGGGGCATTTCCTGTTGCGGGCACTAGGCCTACCCACATAAGTGAGGTATCATTTTTATCGGGAGACTTGGGGGAACGCTGGGTGGAAGGAAATTTGTGGCTCCTCTCAGATTCCAGAACTTTCTGTTACCGAAATGTGAGGAAAACGTGTTATTTTAGCCACATTTTGAAGTTTTCCAAAGGATTCTGGGTAACAGAACCTGGTCAGAGCCCCACAAGTCACCCCATCTTGGATTCTCCTAAGTCTCTAGTTTAAACAAATGCACAGGCTTGGTAGGTTTCCCTAGGTGCCGGCTGAGCTAGAGGCCAAAATCTACAGGTAGGCACTTTGCAAATAACAGTTCTGTTTTCTGTCAAAAAATAGGATGTGTCCATGTTGTGTTTTGGAGAAAATTCTGTCGCGGGCGCTAGTCCTACCCACACAAGTGAGGTATCATTTTTATCGGGAGGCTTGGGGGAACGCTGGGTGGAAGGATATTTGTGGCTCCTCTCAGATTCCAGAACTTTCTGTCACCGAAATGTGAGGAAAACGTGTTTATTTAGCCACATTTTGAGGTTTGCAAAGGATTCTGGGTAACAGAACCTGGTCAGAGCCCCACAAGTCACCCCATCTTGGATTCCCCTAGGTCTATAGTTTTAAAAAATGCACAGGTTTGGTAGGTTTCCCTATGTGCCGGCTGAGCTAGAGGCCAAAATCTACAGGTAGGCACTTTGCAAAAAACAGCTCTGTTTTCTGTCAAAAAATGGGATGTGTCCATGTTGTGTTTTGGGGCATTTCCTGTCGCGGGCGCTAGGCATACCCACACAAGTGAGGTATCATTTTTATCGGGAGACTTGGGGGAACGCTGGGTGGAAGGAAATTTGTGGCTCCTCTCAGATTCCAGAACTTTCTGTCACCGAAATGTGAGGAAAATGTGTTTTTTTAGCCACATTTTGAGGTTTGCAAAGGATTCTGGGTAACAAAACCTGGTCAGAGCCCCACAAGTCACCCCTTCTTGGATTCCCCTAGGTCTCTAGTTTTCAAAAATGCACAGGTTTGGTACGTTTCCCTAGGTGCTGGCTGAGCTAGAGGCCAAAATCTACAGGTAGGCACTTTGCAAAAAACAGCTCTGTTTTTCTGTCAAAAAATGGGATGTGTCCATGTTGTGTTTTGGGGCATTTCCTGTCGCGGGCGCTAGGCCTACCCACACAAGTGAGGTATCATTTTTATCGGGAGACTTGGGGGAACGCTGGGTGGAAGGAAATTTGTGGCTCCTCTCAGATTCCAGAACTTTCTGTCACCGAAATGTGAGGAAACCGTGTTTCTTTAGCCACATTTTGAGGTTTGCAAAAGATTCTGGGTAACAGAACCTGGTCAGAGCCCCACAAGTCACCCCTTCTTGGATTCCCCTAGGTCTCTAGTTTTCAAAAATGCACAGGTTTGGTACATTTCCCTAGGTTCTGGCTGAGCTAGAGGCCAAAATCTACAGGTAGGCACTTTGCAAAAAACAGCTCTGTTTTCTGTCAAAAAATGGGATGTGTCTACGTTGTGTTTTGGGGCATTTCCTGTCGCGGGCGCTAGGCCTACCTACACAAGTGAGGTATCATTTTTATCGGGAGACTTGGGGGAACGCTGGGTGGAAGGAAATTTGTGGCTCCTCTCAGATTCCAGAACTTTCTGTCACCGAAATGTGAGGAAACCGTGTTTTTTTAGCCACATTTTGAGGTTTGCAAAAGATTCTGGGTAACAGAACCTCGTCAGAGCCCCACAAGTCACCCCATCTTGGATTCCCCTATGTCTCTAGTTTTCAAAAATGCACAGGGTTGGTAGGTTTCCCTAGGTGCTGGCTGAGCTAGAGGCCAAAATCTACAGGTAGGCACTTTGCAAAAAACAGCTCTGTTTTCTGTCAAAAAATGGGATGTGTCCACGTTGTGTTTTGGGGCATTTTCTGTCGCGGGCGCTAGGCCTACCCACACAAGTGAGGTATCATTTTTATCGGGAGACTTGGGGGAACGCTGGGTGGAAGGAAATTTGTGGCTCCTCTCAGATTCCAGAACTTTCTGTCACCGAAATGTGAGGAAAACTTTTTTTTTAGACACATTTTGAGGTTTGCAAAGGATTCTGGGTAACAGAACCTGGTCAGAGCCCCACAAGTCACCCCTTCTTGGATTCCCCTAGGTCTATAGGTTTCAAAAATGCACAGGTTTGGTACGTTTCCCTAGTTGCCGGCTGAGCAAGAGGCCAAAATCTACAGGTAGGCACTTTGCAAAAAACAGCTCTGTTTTCTGTCAAATAATGGGATGTGTCCACGTTGTATTTTGGGGCATTTCCTGTCGCGGGCGCTAGGCCTACCCACACAAGTGAGGTATCATTTTTATCGGGAGACTTGGGGGAACGCTGGGTGGAAGGAAATTTGTGGCTCCTCTCAGACTTCAGAACTTTCTGTCACCGAAATGTGAGGAAAACGTGTTTTTTTAGCCACATTTTGAGGTTTGCAAAGGATTCTGGGTAACAGAACCTGGTCAGAGCCCCACAAGTCACCCTATCTTGGATTCCCCTAGGTCTCTAGTTTTCAAAAATTCACAGGTTTGGTAGGTTTCCCTATGTGCCAGCTGAGCTAGAGGCCAAAATCTACAGGTAGGCACTTTGCAAAAAACAGCTCTGTTTTCTGTCAAAAAATGGGATGTGTCCATGTTGTGTTTTGGGGCATTTCCTGTCGCGGGCGCTAAGCCTACCCACACAAGTGAGGTATCATTTTTATCGGGAGACTTGGGGGAATGCTGGGTGGAAGGAAATTTGTGGCTCCTCTCAGATTCCAGAACTTTCTGTTACCGAAATGTGAGGAAAACGTGTTTTTTTAGCCACATTTTGAGGTTTGCAAAGGATTCTGGGTAACAGAACCTGGTCAGAGCCCCACAAGTCACCCCATCTTGGATTCCCCTAGGTCTCTAGTTTTCAAAAATGCACAGGGTTGGTAGGTTTCCCTAGGTGCTGGCTGAGCTAGAGGCCAAAATCTACAGGTAGGCACTTTGCAAAAAACAGCTCTGTTTTCGGTCAAAAAATGGGATGTGTCCACGTTGTGTTTTGGGGCATTTCCTGTCGCGGCGCTAGGCCTACCCACACAAGCGAGGTATCCTTTTTATCGGGAGACTTGGGGGAACATATAATAGCAAAACAAGTGTTATTGCCCCTTATCTTTCTCTCCATTTTTTCCTTCCAAATATAAGAGAGCGTGTAAAAAAGACGTCTATTTGAGAAATTCCCTGCAATTCACATGCTAGTATGGGCACCCCGGAATTCAGAGATGTGCAAATAACCACTGCTCCTCAAAACCTTATCTTGAGCCCATTTTGGAAATGCACAGGTTTTCTTGATACCTATTTTTCACTCTTCATAGTTCAGCAAATGAATTGCTGTATACCCAGTATAGAATGAAAACCAACTGCAGGGTGCAGCTCATTTATTGGCTCTGGGTACCTAGGGTTCTTGATGAACCTACAAGCCCTTTATATCCCCACAACCAGAAGAGTCCAGCAGACATAACGATATATTGCTTTAAAAAATCTGACATCGCAAGAAAAAGTTACAGAGTAAAACATAAAGAAAAATGGCTGTTGTTTTCAGCTCAATTTCAATATTTTTTTATTTCAGCTGTTATTTTCTGTAGGAAAACCTTGTAGGATCTACACAAATAACCCCTTGCTGAAGTCAGAATTTTGTCTAGTTTTCAGAAATGTTTAGCTTTCCAGGATCCAGCATTGGTTTCATACCCATTCCTGTCACTAACTGGAAGGAGGCTGAAAGTACCAAAAATAGTAAAAATGGGGTATGTCCCAGTAAAATGCCACATTTGTGTTGAAAAATGTGGTTTTCTGATTCAAGTCTGCCCGTTCCTGAAAGGTGGGAAGATGGTGATTTTAGCACCAGAAACCCTTTGTTGATGCCATTTTCAGGGAAAAAACACCAAGCCTTCTTCGGCAGCCCTTTTTTCTAACTTTTTGGGAAAAAACAAAATTTTCACTGTATTTTGGCTAATTTCTTGGTCTCCTCCAGGGGAAAACACAAACTCTGGGTACCATTAGAATCCCTAGGATGTTGGAAAAAAAAGGACGCAAATTTGGCGTGGATAGCGTATGTGGACAAAAAGTTATGAAGGCCTAAGCGCGAACTACCCCAAATAGCCAAAAAAGGGCTCAGCACTGGGGGGGGGGAAACAGCCCAGCAGCTATGGGGTTAAAGCAGCGGTAAGACCGCCAACAGGCCGCCGGTAAAAAATTTGGAATTACGACCGTGGCGGAAACCGCCAACAAAGACAGCCACTTTAACACTCCGACCGCCACATCGGTACAGACAAACAGCTTGGCGGTCACCGGCAACAGACAGGCGGAAGACAATGTACCGCCCACACTATTATGACAGGCCAATCCGCCACCTTTTCCGGGGCGGATTCACGTGGATAAAAACACGGCAGAAACAGAAATTTCGAAGGGAAAACGCTCACCTCTACACACTCCACGAGGAACGACGACACCATGGACCCGGAACTCCAAATCCTACCTGCGATACTCTTCCTGCTCCTGTACCAGGATGAGTACTGCACCTGCGACACAGGGGAGGGGGAGGCAAAAAACAGGGACACACACACGCAACACCCCCACCCCCCACCCTCACCCACTACAACACACACACTAATACATATCAATACATCATAGTAACACCCCCCAACCCCCCTGGAAGAATGCAAAGGCAAAAGGAAATGAGTGTAACCATTGTAATATATCAAAATGCAGTACGCAAAAATATACATATAAACACTAATTACAAAATATACACCGAGAAAATTAGTCCAGGTATTGCACCATTTATAGTCCGTGGACCATTGTGCCCAAAATACATGCGCGAGGCCCACACACGATACCAGATCAAAACGGAGAGAACACTGCAGGGGCATCAGATAGAAATACAACAGGCACCTCAGGGTAAGGGAAGGGGGGGCACCTCAGCCGGATGAGTGCACGAAGCCAGATCCACGAGGGGGCTCCATGCCCAATGATGTATCCTGGGGAGTGCAAAGCCACAGTCTCTCAAGTCCATACAGTGGGTGGTTTGCCCACTGTTTAATCCTGGGGAGTGCAAAGCCACAGTCTCTCAAGTCTCTACAGTGGGTGGTTTGCCCACTGCTTCATCCTGGGGAGTGCAAAGCCACAGTCTCTCAAGTGGATAACAGTCTCCACCGGTTCTGGAGGGGGACTGGTGCCCAGAGTGCTTCATCCTGCTAAGGACAGAGGTAGTGGATGCATGTCTCCACTGGTTCTGGAGGGGGACTGGTGCCCAGAGTGCTTCATCCTGCGAAGGACGGAGGTAGTGGATGCATGTCTCCACTGGTTCTGGAGGGGGACTGGTGCCCAGAGTGCTTCATCCTGCGAAGGACAGAGGTAGTGGATGCATGTCTCCACAGGTTCTGGAGGGGGACTGGTGCCCAGAGTGCTTCATCCTGCGAAGGACAGAGGTAGTGGATGCATGTCTCCACTGGTTCTGCAGGGGGACTGGTGCCCAGAGTGCATCACGCACCCCGTGACGGTCCCAGTTGCGTCGGTGCCCCTGCCGCTCATGGGCTAGCGGTGCTTGAGTTGGCGGTGCCCTGTTCAGCGGTGCTTGAGTTGGCGGTGCCCTGTTCAGCGGTGCTTGAGTTGGCGGTGCCATGTTCAGCAGTGCTTGATATGGCGGTGCCCTGTTCAGCGGTGCTTGAGTTGGTGGTGCCCTGTTCAGCGGTAGCGTGCTTGAGTTGGCGGTGCCCTGTTCAGCGGTGCTTGGGTTGGCGGTGCCCTGTTCAGCGGTGCTTGAGTTGGCGGAGCCCTGTTCAGCGGTGCTTGAGTTGGTGGTGCCCTGTTCAGCGGTAGCGTGCTTGAGTTGGCGGTGCCCTGTTCAGCGGTGCTTGGGTTGGCGGTGCCCTGTTCAGCGGTGCTTGAGTTGGCGGAGCCCTGTTTAGCGGTGCCCTGTTCAGCGGTGCTTGATACAGCGGTGCCCTGTTCAGCGGTGCCTGAGTTGGCGGTCCTTCATTGCCCAGCTGGGCTGGGGCTGGCGGTCCTTCATTGGGCATCTGGGCTGTGGCTGGTGGGGCCCTCCTGGGCAGCTGGGCTGTGGCTGGCAGTGGCCTCCTGTGCAGCGAGGATGGGGCTGCCGCTGGCCTCCTGTGCAGCGAGGATGGGGCTGCCGTTGGCCTCCTGTGCAGCGAGGATGGGGCTGGCGCTGGCCTCCTGTGCAGCGAGGATGGGGCTGGCGGTGGCCTCCTGGGCAGCTGGGCTGTGGCAGGCGGGGCCCTCCTGGGCAGCGAGGATGGGGCTGGCGGTGGCCTCCTGTGCAGCGAGGATGGGGCTGGCGGGGCCCTCCTGGGCAGCGGGGATGATGGCGGTCTTCTCTGCCGTGCTGGTCCTCCCAGACTTGCCGGGTTTCTTGTGGCCCTTCCCCACCTTGGGAGGAGTCACAGCTGAGTCCACACTCCCACCGGGACCCCTGGGAGCGGCTTGGGTGGCTGGAGTCTTCCCCCTCTCCCGCCGGGCACTGGCCAACTTCTGGTGCTTCACAGGGGGGGGACTCGCTGTGCTGTGCCTCCGTGCCACACTGGCTGTCCTAGTGGCCGGTGCACTCCACATACCTGTGACCACAGGCACCACTGGTCCCGGAGATTTTGTGGCTGAGGTGCAAGTTCGGGACCTATGAGTTGGACGGGGGGGAAATAGGTTAAGGCTGGACAGGAAAAGTTGTTTGGACACACTGGGACGGGTAGCTGGAGGGGGTTTGGGAGTGGAGGAAGAGGTGGTGGTTGTAGGAGGTGTACGTTTAGTGGCTTTGGGTGCAGGTGCATGCGCTGGAGGCTGTCGTGAGGTGGATGGCTGTTGGGTGGGTGTGTGCCTGCGTTTGTGTATCTTTGAGGGAGCGTCACAGACACAACGGGAGAGGACACAGGGGATGTGTGTATGGTAGTGGGGGGGTGACTGCACGTGAGCGGGGTATGCTGGTGGGTGTGCTGGATAGGGACGTTGTGGCTGTAGAGGTAGTGCATGCAGGTGTGAGTTTAGACGAGACTGGGAGGGAGGAGGGAGACGACGAGGAGGGGGACACAGTGGAGGCAGTGGATGTTGGTGTGTCTGTATGTGTGTGATGCTTGCGTGAGTGCCTGTGGGATGTGTGGTGCTTATGTTTGCCTGAGCTTCCCTTGTGTGGTGAGGTGTGTGCAGGCTGGTCTGATGGTGTGCTTGGGATAGGCAGAGGTAGAGGGGATTGGGTCTGGGTGGAGGAAGTTGGAGGGGGGAGGCTAGACACAGGGACAATGGCTGCCATCAATGCTGAGGCCTGAGTTTGAAAGGCTCGGTGAAGGGCCGCCTGACCAGAATGAATGCCCTCCAGGAATGCATTGGTTTGTTGCAACTGCCTTTCTACACCCTGGATGGCATTCAAAATGGTAGACTGCCCAACAGTGACGGACCTGAGAAGGTCAATGGCCTCCTCACTGAGGGCAGCAGGGGTGACAGGGGCAGGGGCTGAGGTGCCTGGGGCGAAGGTGATGCCCACCCTCCTGGGTGAGCGGGCACAGGGCGAAGGCAGAGGGGCTGCTGGGAGGGCGGTGCTGGTGGGGGAGGTGGCGGCTGTACCTGTAGATGCGGGGGCACAGATGTTGCCACCACCACAAGGGAGCTCCCATCGGAGGACGAGTCCTTGTCGCTGGTTTCAACTCCTGTCCCCGGCGTGGTGCTCCCCTCGCCCTCCGTCCCACTGGTGTATTCTGAGTCTGTAGTGTGGCCCTCCATGACCATGTGGGATGCAGCTCCCTCGTGCTCCGGTGCCACAGCTCCTCCGCCTGATGATGCTAATGCACAGAAGAACAGGGAGACCCCCAAAAAGGGGGGGGAACAGAAGGAAGACATGTTGAGTGCATGGATTACCGCTACCGTTGGCGGACAAGACAGACACATAAGCCCCCTGCACTACGTCGCGCTGTTGGGCTCTACAGTGCAATTCATGGGAAATGGCCTACAAGGCTATGGACGACATCTGCACACATAGATGACACAGGTGCATGAATAGCTGTACTTGGCACTCTACAGAGGTGGGGTGGTGGGCCACAGGGCCATGCTTTACTGAGGGGCCTAGCCTACGGAACTCGCCCTGGCCTAGGGAAACCCACAGCCCTCCTCCCCCACCCAGACACCTCCACTGCGCGCAAAGTCAGCCGAATGAGAGTGTACTCACCCCCTTGTGTCTGCTGTGATGCCCTCAAGCGCCCATCCAACTCCGGGTAGGCCACCGCCAGGATCGGAACATCAGGGGGGTCATGGTTCGACGGGCACCCCTCCCACATTGGGAGGCCATCCCCAGCTGAGCCTCCGCTGTCTTCTTGCTCCAGCGGCGAATGTCCTCCCATCTTTTCCGGCAGTGGGTGCTCCGTCTGTGGTGGACCCCCAGGGTCCAGACGTCCTTGGCGATGGCACGCCAAATATCCTTCTTCTGGTGGGCGCTGACCTACATGAAATGTACAGGGGAAGAAGAGAAGTCATTACCAATTGCGCCGTCAAAGTGAGTGGCCCCCATCCCTACCCTTGCCATGTGGCACATGCACCCACCGTCTTTCATGCACGCAGAACTCTGCCCCCTTCCTTCTTACAACCAGCCCTCTCTACACAGGCATAGCCCATACAACATGCTCCCTGTGTACTTACCTGTTGGTCTGGAGGACCGTAGAGTAGTGTGTACTGGGGGAGGACCCCATCGACGAGCTTCTCCAACTTCTCCGATGTGAAGGCAGGGGCCCTTTCTCCAGACACACGAGCCATTGTCTCTTCCAGACCGAGGTCACAGCAGCACTTGCAGTATAGGTCCTCTCCTGTCGAAGATCAGGTATCGAGTGATTATACAGATAGAAAATGGCGGTCACGTCCGCGGTGGTCACGTCCGCGGCGGTGCGTACCATCACCGCCAGCGTACATCGTCATTGGCTCCTGAGACCCATAGGGTCCAATGTTAACCAATGCAGCATTGTGCCGTGGTCTTCGACCGCCTACCGCGACGTTGTACAACGCCAGCGCAGTTACCTCACATCCCATTGTCCCACTTTACAGGTCAGGCAACTGCCATTTCAGGAGCCCACATGGCCTAATTACCAACTGTGTCACACACACCTAGGCCTAGTCTCAACACACATACAGGCCACATTGTGTGTATGATTGGTGTTCTGTGTAGACTGTGGATACATACCTCTGAGTTGTTTGACTCTGTGCTCGCTGTTGTCCTTCATAGGCACCATCCACTGGGACATGTGAGGAGATGCCCGAATCCTCCGGTGTACCGACCGCTGGTGGACCTGTCGACAATGGAGGAAAGAAATTTGATTATCACCTACAGGTTTGACCGTGCCACAATCCAGGAACTGTTTACCCAGTTGGAGCCTGACCTGATGTCAGCAATCCGCCATCCCACAGGAATCCCCCCTCAAGTGCAGGTGCTATCAGTGCTCCATTTCCTTGCAAGTGGGTCATTTCAAACAACGGTGGCCATGGCATTAGGGATGTCCCAGCCTATGTTTTCCAACGTATTGTCCAGAGTGTTGTCTGCCCTGCTGAAACACATGCGGAGCTACATCGTTTTCCCTAAGGTGGAGGATTTGCCTACAGTGAAAGGTGACTTCTATGCCCTGGGACATATCCCCAACATCATAGGTGCCATTGATGGGACCCATGTGGCTTTGGTGCCCCCCCACAGGAGTGAACAGGTGTACAGGAACCGGAAGAGTTATCATTCCATGAATGTACAGATGGTATGTTTGGCAGACCAGTACATCTCCCATGTGAATGCCATGTTCCCTGGCTCAGTGCATGACGCCTACATCCTGTGGAATAGCAGCATCCCTTATGTGATGGGTCAACTCCAGAGGCACCGTGTGTGGCTATTAGGTGACTGTGGTTACCCCAACCTGTCATCGCTATTGACCCCAGTGAGGAATCCCAGGACAAGGGCAGAGGAACGCTACAGTGAGGCCCATGGGCGAACTAGGAGGGTGATCGAGCGGACCTTCGGCCTCCTGAAGGCCAGGTTCAGGTGTCTGCATATGACAGGTGGATCCCTATTCTACTCACCAAAGAAGGTGTGCCAGATCATCGTAGCCTACTGTATGCTTCACAACTTGGCTTTGCGACGACAGGTGCCTTTTCTGCAGGAGGATGGTCCAGATGGCGGTGTTGTGGCAGCTGTGGAGCCTGTGGACAGTGATGAGGAGGAAGCAGAGAAAGAAGACATGCAGAAGAGGGACTCAGTGATCCGGCAATATTTCCAGTGAAACACAGGTGAGAATACATTCCTGCCTACTACATATACTTTTACACTTCTACCTCTATACTGTCTGTAGTTTTCACCCAGTGTATGGTCACTGAGTTGTCACTTTCCCTTAAGGTTTCACAGGTGTGGGTCCCAACGTGTGTCATCTGCTTAGATTCCTCATGGACTAGAGCTGTGTGATATAGGTATGTTGACATTACTATTTCAAGAACATTTTGTCACTGTAATAGCAAATACACTATTTCGAAATCACAGACAGACTCCAGATCTTTTGGTGCTTTAGGTGTGTTTATTTAAATACAAAATATTGGAGGGGGAAGTTAAATGGTGAGGGGTGATGGCGGAGGAGTGTCCATGGCAGAGTCCAGTCTATTAGTCTCACAGGTGCATTGCCCATATGGGCATAGGAAGTGGAGATGGGGCAGTTTCATATGGACAGGGTGACAAAGTGGGACAGTGGGATGACAATCAGGGTGGTCTCATTTCTTGGCGGGGGTCTTGGCATCGTGCTCTGTCTTGTTCCTGGATCTCAGGGACCGTTTGGGGGATGGTTCTCTGTCTGCAGGGGGTAGGGTGCTGGTGTGGTGGTCCTGTGGCGGTGCCTCCTGTCCACTAGCGCTGGAGGAGGTGGTGGGCAGTTCATCGTCCATGCTAGTGTCAGGGGCCCCTTGTAGTGCCACAGTGTCCCTCCTGGTGTTGAGTACTTCCTTCAGCATCCCTACGATGGTGCCCAGGGCGGAGCTGATGGTTCTGAGTTCCTCCTCCCTGAACCCCAAATACTGTTCCTCCTGCATCCGCTGGGTCTCCTGAAACTTGGCCAGTACCGTTGCCATTGTCTCCTGGGAGTGGTGGTATGCTCCCATGATGGAGGAGAGGGCCTCGTGGAGAGTTTGTTCCCTTGGCCTGTCCGCCCCGTCGCACAGCAGCCCTCCCAGTTCCCCTGTGTTCCTGTGCCTCCGTCCCCTGGACCGTGTGCCCACTGCCACTTCCCCCCAGGTCCCTGTTGTTGTTGGGGTGGTGGGTTATCCTGGGTTCCCTGTAGTGGTGGACACACAGCTGATTGACGTGTCCTTGGGACTGATGTATGGGCACGCTGGGTGGGTGCTGTGCTGGTGTTTCCTGAGGGGAGAAGGTCTGTGGTGGCCTGTGCCTGTGTGAGAGGAACCGACTGTCCCGAGGCCCCCGATGATCCGGGCTGGTAATCTAGATCCAGGTGGACAGAGGTGCTGTCATCACTGTGGGCCTCTTCTGTGGGTGGAGTGGACATGTCTGGACCCTCCTGTCTGGTGACGATGGGTAGTGGTCCTGCAGGGGTGGAAAGGCATGATTATTGCATCTGTGTGTGTCATGGTGTGCAATGGTTGGGTGACCGTGTACCCCAGTGCTGGCATTCCTGTGTGTGGGCTTGTGTGATTGTGGTTTACGGGGGTGTATGGGTATGTGCAGTGGGCATGCTTTAGTTATGGGTGTCCATGCGTTGTTGTTGCATGCAGGGATTGGTGTTGGGATGTGTGGTTTGTGATATTGGTACATTTGTGAGGAGTTGGAGTGATAGGGGTGGGGGCGAGGGTGGGGGTATGTGATAGCATACAGGTAGGGTGGGGGATGTAATAGTTAAGATTTGACTTACCAGAGTCCATTCCTCCACCGACTCCTGCAAGGCCCTCAGGAGGCAGAATCGCCAAGACCTGCTCCTCCCATGTTGTTAGTTGTGGGGGAGGAGGTGGGGGTCCGCTGCCAGTCCGCAGAACCACCTGGTGGTGTCTTGAGACCACAGAACGCACCTTCCCCCGTAGGTCGTTCCACCTCTTCCTGATGTCCTCCCGATTTCTTGGGTGTTGTCCCACTGCGTTGAACCTGTCGAATATTCTTCGCCATAGCTCCATCTTCCTTGCAATTAAGGTGTGCTGCACCTGGGATCCAAATAGCTGTGGCTCTACCCGGATGATTTCCTCCACCATGACCCTGAGCTCCTCCGACGAGATCCTGGGGTGTCTTTGCAGTACCATGGGGTGGTGTAGGTGATGTGTGGGGTGTTGTGTGTGGTGATAAGTGTGGTGATATGTAGTGGTGTGTGGTGTTTTGTGCGTGGAAGTTGTGTGGGTGATAGTGTTGTGTGCCTGTGGATGCTAGTTTGTTGATGGTGGTGTCTCTCTCTGGCCTTCTCTCCGTAATTGTGGTCGTAGGGGTTTGTGGGTGATGTGGGTGTGTGTTTTATATTGTATTGGGTGTGTGGGAGTGGTGTATGTATGTGTATCAGGTGTGTGTATTTCGAATTGTCCAATGTGGTGGTGTTTTGGAGATGTGTGTGTATTTTGAGCGCGGCGGTGTGTACCGCCAATGGAATACTGCGGTTGAAAGACCGCCGCGTGGATTCGTGTGTCGTGATAGTGTGGGCGTATTTCTGTTGGCGTGACGGTGGAGGTTTTTTTTCCGCTAGTTTATCACTGACCTTTGGTGTAGAGGACTTGTGTGGGTGTCTCAATTTTGTTGGATTCCGAGATGTGGTTCATAATAGCTGTGGCGGAATTCCGCGGCCGCGGCGGTGTGTTGGTGGTCTTTTACACGGTGGTAAGCGGCTTTTACCGCCAATGTTGTAAAGAGCGCCTATGTCTAGGAGGGTAATTCGAGAGTTCAGATTGTATTTGGAGATAAAGTTTAATGACATGGGGTTTTCAGCCTTCCCTCTATGTCAAATAATTGGAATACCTATTGGAAACCCAACTTCAAAATACCCACATTGACCCCTTCCAATTTTCATATGGGGATAAACACCCTACTGACTATGCATTGCCTCATCTTAACATTGTGCAATACATGAATACAATCTTGCATGTGATACCCTTATTTCCTGAATGTTTACACTACATCTGTGTTTACCATTTGCAGAGAGACAAGTCATACAATATATACAGAATCTAGAACAAACTCCACATAGTCCTCACCTTAAAAGACAGCCATCCCTAGCTCCTACCCAAGCCTGTGAATAGCCAGAACTTTAGAGAACACAGGGGCATATTTATACTACGTTTGCGCCGAAATTGCGTCGGTTTTTTTGATGCTATTTCGACGCAAAACTAACTCCATATTTATACTTTGGCGTTAGACGCGTCTAGCGCCAAAGTCCATGGAGTTAGCGTAATTTTTTAGCGTGGACACCTACTTTGCGTTAATTATATGCAAGGTAGGCGTTCCCGTCTAAAAAATCGACTCCGAGGCATGTGCGTGGGATTTATACTCCCGGGCAAAAATCACGCCCGGGAGTGGGCGGGTCAAAAAAAATGACGTACAGCCGCTTTTGCGCCGTTTTTTAGCGCCTGCAAAAGGCAGGCGTTAAGGGACCTGTGGGCTCTGAAGGAGCCCAGAGGTGCCCCCCATGCCCCCAGGGACACCCCCTGTCACCCATGCCCACCCCAGGAGGACACCCAAGGCTGGAGGGACCCATCCCAGGGACATTAAGGTAAGTTCAGGTAAGTGTGTTTTTTTTTATTTTTTTTGTGGCATGGGGGGCCTGATTTGTGCCCCCCTACATGCCACTATGCCCACTGACCATGCCCAGGGGACAGAAGTCCCCTGGGCATGGCCATTGGGCAAGGGGGACTGACTCCTGTCTTTGCTAAGACAGGAGTCATTTCTATGGGGGTTGGGAGTGAAAAAAAATGGCGCAAATCGGGTTGAGGCGCAAAAATTGCCTCAACCTGACTTGCCCCATTTCTTGACGCCCAAGCTCCATATCCCCCTACGCCGGCACTGCCTGGTGTACGTTGTTTTTTTTAACGAACACCAGACGGCGCCGGCGGCTAACGCCGGCTAATGTCATTCAATAAATACGGCGCCCGCATGGTGCTTGAGAATGGTGTTAGCCGGCGCTCATTTTTTTGACGCAAAACTGCGTTGGCGCAGTTTTGCGTCAAAAAGTATAAATATGGGCCACAGTGTCTGCTTACCTCATCAGAGATGCACAATGATCTAGGCGGCGGGGTAGGCATTATTCCCTTGACAGAGGTTGGTTGATATCAAAAGGGACACCTGGCTGAGCTGTCAAATTGTGTGGGGGGGGGGATTAAGATAAAAAAAGTAAAAAAAAGACAAGGCTCATCTCGGCAATGCAAACAAGGCTTTTTAATGTTGCGTCTGGGAGAGTAGCTATCTCCATACAGGTAAACAGTTGCTCTCAATTTGCTGCTTCACAGGCAGTCACTTATACAGTAACACGAACAATGCTTATTACAAAAGATGAATCAATAAGTTTCTTAGCAGTTACAGATTTGTGGCAAAAATCATATCACTGGCGTCCCTAAACCTTTAATTTATTTCTTACATATTATTTATTACACTTCTAACAACGCTTAAACTAACTATTCACTACTCTTGAATACATGTGTATTTGTGTGCATGCTTTATTGTTGTATAAGACAAGAGAATACGCGCCTGTGTGCTTAAGGCCACAAATTCCTTCAGGCTTACAAACAAAGGTTTTCCTCTAACTAAGAACTTGTTGGCTATGCATTCTATTTTCAAGTGAACTTTTCACCTCTCTGATATCACTAGGAATTTTAGGCCACTACTCTTTCACCACACATGATTTTATATCATTTTATACCGATGGCTGCTGTAACTTAATTTCTTCACATTCAATTTCCTCTCCAACACATGTCCAGCAGCAGCTCTAAAGTCCGCGGCTGGTCAGGCGTTTGTGGAAAGCCAGTCCAAATCTTGCTAGCTGCTTTGGTTAGCTTGGCAAATTGTAAAATCTGACTGAGAGCCTAACCCAAATGTCTCCTGTGCCTCTTTGAAGGTAATGCACCTCTCTCCTGGATACAGGTCCCCTAATGTTTTGCAACCACCTTGTTTCCAGGTAGAGTCAACATATGCTTTGTGATGTGCATTCTTCCATATCTAGTTTCAGCACTTTCAGGCTAACTCTGGGGTGTTTGCCTATCCACATGATTGTACCTACGAGAGGGATAGGCCATGTAACAGTGAAAACTAAATTTAGCAGTATTTCACTGTTAGGACATATAAAACACATGAGTATATGTCCTACCTTAAACATACACTGCACCCTGCCCATGGGGCTACCTAGGGCCTACCTTAGGGGTGTCTTACACGTAAGAAAATGGAAGGTTTAGGCCTGGCAAGTGGGTACCCTTGCCAAGTCAAATTGGCAGTTTAAAACTGCACACACAGACACTGCAGTGGCAGGTCTGAGACATGATTACAGGGCTACTAATGTGGGTGGCACAACCAGTGTTGCAGGCCCACTAGTAGCATTGGATTTACAGGCCCAGGACACCTCTAGTGCACTTTACCAAGGACTTACTAGTAAGTCAAATATGCCAATCATGGATAAACCAATCAACAATACAATTTACACAGAGAGTATATGCAATTTAGCACTGGTTAGCAGTTCAAAAGCCAACAGCAACAGGTCAGAAGGTCGGGAAAAAATAGGAGGCAGGAGGCAAAAAAATTGGGGATGGCCCTGTATAAGGGAAAAAGTCAAACAGGTATCAACACATGATGAGTTCTCAGGCTTCTCACAAAAAACTTGCCGTAAGGCTAAGGTAGCTTCGCCCTTCTGCTATGTAACTCCTCCATATTTGCTCTTAAGGTGTGTAACAATGTACTCTAATATTTTGTCATCAAATGTCCCTTCCTTTGTTCAGGGATGCGTATGCTTCTGAGTAGCCCTAAACCACACCTAACAATATTTCTGTAATTTTTTCAGGTCACCTGGAAAGGTCGTTTGCATGTGCTCTAAGGGAGTCTCCATAATCCCCCCGCATTTCTAACAACTTTTGCAGGTTCATTTTTATCTGTCTACCCAATATTTCTCTTTTAAATTTCTTTACTGTAATCCTTACAAAACAAAAATGTGTCAACTTGTCTTCTTATTCATATGTTAAACATTATAAATCATAACACAATGCAATATTAACAACATCACTCTGTGACCACATTTCTATTTACACGCATACACACTCTCATCTACATTTTAAAAATATGAACACTTCACCTACTTCTGACTATTAATCACAATTGTTTTGACTATAAACGATAAATACTGTTGGTAGCAACTGGTCACTTCTTTCTGCGCTTCAGCGGAGGATAACCCTCAAACCATGCGTCTCATAGACCATGGGATGACTTCTGGACATTAGGTCTAGGAGGGTAATTCGAGAGTTCAGATTGTATTTGGAGATACATTTTAATGACATGGGGTTTTCAGCCTTCCCTCTATGTCAAATAATTGGAATACCTATTGGTAACCCAACTTCAAAATACCCACATTGACCATTTCCAGTTTTTATATTGGGATAAACGCTCTACTGACTACGCATAGCCTCATCTTACCATTGTGCAATACATGAACACAATCTTGCATGTGATACCCTTATTTCCTGCATGTTTACACTACATATGTGTTTACCATTGGCAGAGAGACAAGTCATACAATATATACAGAATCTAGAACAAACTCCACATAGTCCTCACCTTAAAAGATAGCCATCACTAGCTCCTACCCAAGCCTGTGAATAGCCAGAACTTTAGAGAACACAGTGTCTATTTACCTCATCAGAGATGCACAATGATCTAGGCGGCGGGGTAGGCATTATTCCCTTGACAGAGGTTGGTTGATATCAAAAGGGACACCTGGCTGAGCTGTCCAAATGTTTGGGTCGGGGGGAAATTCAGATAAAAAAGTAAAAAAGACAAGGCTCATTTCGGCAATGCAAACAAGGCTTTTTAATGCTGCATCAGGGAGAGCAGCTATCTCCATACAGGTACACAGCTGCTCTCAATTTTCTGCTTCAGAGACAGTCACTTATACAGTAACACGAACAATGCTTATTACAAAAGATGAATCAATAAGTTTCTTAGCAGTTACAGATTTGTGGCAAAAATCATATCGCTGGTGTCCCTAAACCTTTAATTTATTTCTTACATTTTCTTTATTGCAGTTCTAACAACGCTTAACAACTAACTATTCACTACTCTTGAATACAAGAGTAGTATTTGTGTGCATGCTTTATCGTACTAAGACAAGAGAATACGTGTCTGTGTGCTTAAAACCACAAATTCCTTCAGGCTTACAAACAAAGGTCTTCCTCTAACTAAGAACTTGTTGGCTACGCATTATATTTTCAAGTGAACTTTTCACCTCTCTGCAATCACTAGGAATTTTAGGCCACTACTCTTTCACCACATATGATTTTATATAACCCAAATGTCTCCTGTGCCTCTTTGAAAGTAATGCACCTCTCCCCTGGATACAGGTCCCCTAATGTTTTGCATCCACCTTATTTCCAGGTATAGTCCAACATATCCTTTGTGATGTGCAGGAAGGGTTGTAGCCACCATATTGGTAAGTTTCTAGAGCGCAAAGATTTTAGCAATGTTGACTTAATCGCTAGCTTGCACCACCCGCCACACCACGTAGGGGTATGCTTCATTCAGGCAAGCAACTTCCATGAGACATTGAAGTAAATTTTCTGCACCCCACGTCCTAGTCACCAACCGTTTTCCCAGTTGGGCACATCTATGCACCACTTAGCAGCATCGTGGAGCTGTGCCGTTGTATAGTATAGTTCCATGTCTGGTAAGCCGAGACCCCATTCTTCCATGTCTATTTTCAGCACTTTCAGCCTAACTCTGGGGTGTTTGCCTATCCACATGATGGTTGCTAGACAACTTATCAAATACAAAATAAATTGTATCAAAGGCTGTACATCTTGTGTCTCAAATGTAAAATTACCATGTTGTAGCCCATAGGTTTCTGTTTTGATATTCTGAGTGACAAATGTATGACATGACTTGTTAAAACCAAGAGGCTTGTGTTTTTAAAGGTAACATCATTGCCAAAGGCTGTAGGGTTGAACTATTGTGGTTCTGAATACCCTTTACAAAGCCAGAAGGCTGCCTTTTTGATGGTGGATAACCTTATATGTTTTGCCATGAGCATATGTAGGGGTATTACAGCTTTTTATAGAAGGGCCTGCTGGTGGGCAAATAGTCACTATGTACCTTGCAACTAATAAGCCTTGTATAGATGTAGGAAGTATGTTGTCCCATAAGACCTTTCTTCAGGGTACATGATTTATACCCCTGTTGAATTGCACTGCCCCTTTTGGAGGAGGTTCTAATTGGTAGTCCACTTGCCAGCTTTTATAAATTTGTTGATTGTAGTATTTACTTGTTTTTGTAGTAAAGCACTTTTCCTTTTTAAAGAAAAACTCAGACTACAAAATGATTTATCAGGTATTACTTTGCGTGTTTCTGAGATTTGAGATTGTATCCCAGAGCACCTTCCTGAGTCAGCCTTGTACCACTGTGCCCTGCTACCATGAGAGCCAACTACTAAAACAAATATTTGATTACTAGTTTGAGGGTTTGTGGTATTAAAGCCCCAGAACACTAGCGCTGAAAGACCCTCAATGAGACAACTGGGACACATAACTTCTTCTTTCCCAGGGACCTCCCAAACTGGGTTTCTCATGCTTCTACAGAATTATGGAACACATGGCAGGTGTTGGGTGGTCACAGCACCATGTAACCTCCTTTCCTCTCTTCCTCTTGTTCCCCTTGGGTAAAAGAAGACCTGGGGCAGACAGGGAGTCTTGGCTGTTATCCATCATTCTCTAAAACTCTGGGTGTGGCATTTTACCACCATCCTTACAACTACCTCCATATTCAGACCCTATCAACGTCTCAGCAGTAGTCAGAGCACTGTTATGTCAGAGAAGTCACTTTCAAGGTTTTGAGTCCCTGGTTCTCTTGATGTCTTCCGATAAAAGGTCTAGACAATAAACGTCTCTTGCTCCTAGACTATGCTCCCACAGAGGGAAGGATTCCAGAGACAATGCACCACCGACATACACCTTATCCCAAAACATTAGAAATGCAATTTAAAAAACACAAGCTACTGTTCCGTCACTTTGTTAAATTTAAGAGTGAAAATGTTACTATAATTGTAGACTACAAAGTCCTCTGTTGGGACGGAAAAGTCCCTTGCATTGTGACAGACATGTCCCCCTACCCTCAGTACCCAAGCATCAATAATGACCAGATCTCTGGCACTGATTATTGCTGTCATGGGCTAACACAGATCATGTGTATATGCCACAATGTAGGTCTTTGTCAAGGATTGCAGCCTTGTTGGACCGGAAGCGCTGCCCTTATAGTGGGGTAATGCTACTGCCTTTGCCAGAAGTTAAATAGCATGCTGTCATGGCAGAATATGGTGTAGTGATCAGTAGAAGTGAAAACCATTTTATCTGGGTCACTGGAGTGAGGCCTATGGGCTCACTGATGTAAAGTTTGGCTGCTGTATGTTTAACTCACCCTTGGCCTAAATCAAGTATGTATGTAGTGCTGTGCAGCACTTGGGTGTTGTATGCATGTGATTGGTGTATGTGTGCCTGTGAATATTACATTACATGGAAGCCCTGGGACTTCATTTTTGGGAGTCCCAGGGCTGACTGGAGGAGCACAAGGAGGTAGAGGAATCCCCCCAGACAGATGTGTGGATTGCTGCAATCATGTGAGCTGGGTGGGACACACACTGGAGAAGAAGAGCCAGGCTCTTAAGTACACTTCAAAGGCTGCTGTTTGATACAGGGAGAGGTCACTGGAAAATGGCCTGGACACATCTCAGGAAGGATATGGGGCTGATAAGAGAATCATAAAGAGTAGTGCTGGGGCCCTGGGGTAACTTATTGATGCACACATCACTGTGGGTGTCGTAGTTGTGAACCTCTAGTCACTCCCATGGCCTGTGAGGTGGGGCTATCACATTTGGTATTTCCTCCTGCTGTGACAGACTGCTTTCTGAAGGAAGAGTAGGGCAGAGGAGTGGGCACCTCAAATGAAGCAGACCCCCACACAAATGTCAAAGGCTCAGAACCTAAATGACATTTGGTGTCTGGCAATGGAGTAAAAGAAGGGGAGCTCAAAACCCCCAAAAGGGTCAACTGTCACACAGCCAGTCTGCTGTGTGAGAAGGAAACACTCTGCAGGATTTCTGCCCATGACCAGGACTGGAAGCTAAAGCCTGCCAGTCTCCCAGGAGGGTGAGGTGAAATTACCCAGGGACATTCAAGGCCAGCAGCCCCTGGAGCAACAGTGCCAGTCTGCATGCCAATAAGCATTGTGCCCTGTAAGGAAGATAAGAGCACTGGAGGGAGCAAGGACCAGTGGGGCATCCTGGCAAATGGACCCCTGTAGCGAAGTGTGAAGAAATGTTGCTGCACCAATCAGGTTGATGCCTGTATGCCAGAGAGGGCGATTGTGAAGTTAGCAGTGGTCAGCATCACTTCCAAGCCATAATCTGTGTATGGTTGAAGTTGGCGATGGTCTACACCAAGGGGGGAAGGGGCTCAGTGAGAATTATTGCTGTGCCAACCAGATCATTGCCAGCACAGGGAGCGCAGTCCATGACCCTGTATGCCAGGTGGTGCCACTATGAGGTTTATTGCTGTGCCAACTGGGCCATTGCCTGTGTGTGAAGGAAAGTCAGCGACCACGTATGCCAAGTGGAGCCGCCATGAAGATTACTGCTGTGCTGATCGGGTCTTCGACCATGCATGGAGAACAGTTGCACGGAGACCCTGTATTCCAGGTGGGGCCCTTGGAAAGAACAAGGACCATTGCATACTTCAATGTGTTGTCATGAGGAGAAGCCATCCTGGTGACATGTGCAGGACTGAGCACCAACTAAGGATCATAACCGCAGCACCTGATTATCACCTGTGGGTAGTATCACAGGAACTTACTAGCTCACAGGAGGAAGCAACATGGACACCCATCTGCTGCCCCAGCTGAGTCTAGAGTCCTACTCACCAACAGCAGCCGCTGCCGCTCCCTGTGGAGAATGTGGTTGCAACAATCTTGTAGGAATGGGTAAGACTGATTGCAGGGCCATGTAGCTACTTAGGGTGCTAGAACACCTTTTTAATTTTGTCAGAGTTGGATTCCAGCAAATCAGACCACCAGGGGAGCCTTACATGAATGTCGCCTATAATGAATGGGGACTATCCACTACAGCTAGTGAGACAAGTGAGATTCTGGGACCTGCCTACTGAATACTAAAGCCCTGAACTCAGGTAGCTGTGCGCAATGTTTGAGTGTGCTGTATTTTACTTTGTGTTTGTATATAAATACTATTTTTGTCATAAAAGAAAGTATGTGACTGTGCAGTCATTTATTGCTGCTGGTATTGAACATACTTTGAGTTGTGAACATGTGTTCAACCCTCTGTATTGCTCCCCCCCCCACAAGAAGCTTTGGACTGCTCAACCCATTCTACAGCTGAGAGTCAAGTGCTGAAGGGGTAATTGGCCTAGTTGCTCAGGACCTACAGTAGGTAGGGCCATTGTACATCAGGAGTAAAATTCCTTAACTGCCCACGCTTGGGGCCCAGTAGCTACAGTTTTCCACTGAGGTCCTCAAAAAGGGGTTCTCAAACTCTCTATCATGCCACATAAAATATGCAATAGAAGTGTGGGTTAACTGCTTCTGCCTGCAACAAAGGATGGAGCCTTGTGGTACACACCAATTCACAGGGAAAGGCTCTAATTTTGAGGAGTGAAGGAATGAATGAGCAGGGTGAGGTGCAACACTTGGAGGTATTTACCCTTGCAGTAAACTCATTACCTTTGAGGAAGTATGCAACATGTTCTATCTGGGACAGGGGTATTTCCTACACCATGCAGGCCTAGCAGATGTAGCGAGGAGTGCATGGCTTACCTTTCCAGACGCGCCAGAAGGGACACATACACTGGGGATTCTCCTGTCTTGTGTGACATGTCCCCACTTAATATCTTTACTGCATAGCGCTATTAGGGGGGGGTCAGGGGAGGGCAAGTCCCAAGGTCTAGGGGGGTCAGGGGAGATCAACTTGGATGAATACTGGGAGACATAGAATGGTCATGAATCTATTCCCTTCCCCACTCGGTTTCATGAGATGCCCATTTCAAATTATTGCACTTCAATTTCCTACACCGGGCATACATCACTCCCAGAGACCTCCACAGTCTCAACAACTTTCCAAGATGTGGGAGGGCTGAAGCTGGTTTCCTACACTTGGTTTGGCCACATGATTCTGACATTAGATTTATGTGAGCACTGAAACTCTGTACACCGATAAACTGATATTTGTTGGTTAGGTAGGATGCAAATCACTACAAGACCTTGTAATCAAAGTACATTGATAAGACAACAGTATTGAGCAGAGATTGAAAGTAAAACAGTATCCAATGTTGCAAAAAGACTGAGTATGACTGAGAGACAGGAGTCAATGTCAACAGGCTGGCGGTGCTTCCCATGCCATTCTGACCGTGGCGGTAAAGCCGCGGTCGCCCTTCCGGGGCCGGCGGTATTCCGCCGTTTTTGCCCCGGCTGGGAGAATCCACCAGGGCAGCGCTGCAAGCAGCGCTGCCCTGGGGATTCTGACCCCCGTACCGCCAGCCTAGCAGACAGTGAAAAGCGCGACGGGTGCAACTGCAGCCGTCGCACCGCCGCAACACCGCCGGCTCCATTCCGAGCCGGCTCCTGTGTTGCGGCCTCATTCCCGCCGGCCCAGCGGGAATGATGGAATTGGGGCAGCGGTATTTTGGCCGCATGGCGGCCAAATGCCGGTTCCCGCCTGGCGGGCGGCTACCGCCGCCCGCCAGAGTTGGAATCACCCCCAAAATATGAAGAAGAAAAAGTGGAAACCAGCAGTGAAAATATCATGAAGTAAACCAAGACAGCAGATAGGGACACAAATAAAGGGAAGGGGAAGGTATAAAGCAGTTGCTGGAAAGCAAGATAAAATTAAATAGCTGAATAGTAAAAGATGTAGGAATAATGGAGGAAGAACTCCACTGCAAAACATAAAGGCCCTCATTACGACCTTGGCAGCGGACCGCCGGGCGGCCGCCAATGCAGCCGCACTCCCGCCACGGCCATTTGGAGATCCCCGCTGGGCCAGCGGGCGGAAACCTAGTTTCCACCCGCCGGCCCAGCGGAGATCTCGGCCGCAACACAGGAGCCGGCTCCAAATGGAGCCGGCGGTGTTGCGGCTGTGCTACGGGTGCAGTTGCACCTGTCGCGCTTTTCACTCTCTGCTATGCAGAGAGTGAAAAGCGGCATGGGGCCCTGTCAGGAGGCCCCTGCACTGCCCATGCCAGTGGCATGGGCCGTGCAGGGGCCACCAGGGGCCCCGTGGCTCCCCAAACCACCAGCCTTTTCCTGGTGGTTCAAACTGCCAGGAAAGGCTGGCGGTATGGGGACTCGTAATCCCCTGGGCAGCACTGCAAGCAGCGCTGCCCTGGCGGATTACAACCGCCAGGGCCATTGTGGCGGGAAACCGCCGCCCTGGTGGTGCGACCGCGGCGCTTCCGCCGCGGTCGTGATACCATGGGAAGCAGCGCCAGCCAGTTGGTGGTGCTTCCGTCAGAACAGCCCTGGCGGTCTTGGACCGCCAGGGTTGTAATGACCCCCAAAATGTCTGACAAAGCAATCAGAATGAACCCAAAAATAATAACCAGCTTTCAAGGTTCAAGTTAAAAGCTACAGAACAATCAAGAAGAAAAAGAATGAGTGTGTTTGGTGATTCAATAGCCCCTGAATGACACCCTTTCCATCAGTCTGCACAGCATGTAGCAGTAATGCTTTTACAGGCAATTACAATTTAGAAAACATAATAAGAAATGTTTGCTTCCATTGACGGGTTCAAATTCTTGTTGATCACACTAAGGACCAGATGTATCAAACATTCTTGCGATTGCTAACGGCCCTGGGCCGTTTGTGATTGCAAAAATGCATTTTGAAATATAACACATCCAATTTGCGATTCAGTTACTTGTTACCGAATTGCAAATTGGATTTGTGACTACATACCGATTCGGTATTAGGAAGGGGCGTGTCAAGGGCATCCCTTCCCAATACCGAATCGCAGAGGTATGTATGATTGTTTTGTGACCATGAATGCAGTCACAAAACAATCGCAGTTACCCCCAATTTCAAATTGGTGGCAACCCATTCGCAAAGGGGAAGGGGTCTCCAAGGGACCCCTCCCCCTTTGTTAATGCATGCAAAAACATTTTTAGGAGCAGGCAGTGGTCCCACAGACCCCTGCCTACTCTTAAAAAATGAAAAGAAAACTTTTCATTTTTCTTTTTCAAACGTATCCCATTTTCCTTTAAGAAAAACGGGCTGCATTAAAAAAAAAAAAGATTGCTTTACTGAAAAGCAATCACAGACATGGTGGTCTGCTGAGCCCAGCAGGCCACCATCCCTGTGATTGTAGCCATTCGCAATGGCTCGCAAATTGCGACCTACCTCATGAATATTAATGAGGTAGGTCCATTTACGAGCCCTTGCAAATCGCTATATGAAACTCCTAGAGTTTCATACATTCCAATAGTGATTACTTAATTGTGATTTGAAAAAAAATCGCAATTTGGTAATCGCTATCGTAAAGAATGATACATCTGGCCCCAAATGTTTCTCTGTTTTTGTCTGTAAATTGACAAATGTCATAATTTGACTTCAAGGCTGCTACAGTTTCACCATTACAGTGAATACAGGCTGTGACGTAATGTAAAAAGTCCACTATGAACATGAAGTATATCTTGCTGTTTGGAACAAACAGAGTTAAAATTGTATTGGTATAGCAAACAATGCAAAGCCAATGGGTCTTGCATTGCCACTAGCCTTTTGTTAATTCTTGTTTTGATTTGTCATGGTTTTTGCAAAACATTTTTGTTCAAGAAGCTGCCAGGCCCTCATCAATCTAAAGAAAAAACATTGGCTAAAGGCAAAAATGTTTTATTCTCAAAAAAGCAGACATTACCATAGAACATCTTGGCACTGAGGGAAACTAATTTATGTGTGAATGTGCTGCTTGTGAAACGGCAACATGCCATAAATTATAGCGGTCAGCCAATGGCTGAAATGGGCTGATGCCTTGCCCTTTGATGCATGCCGGAGTGGGTTGAAGAAAAACGTGAACGACATAACCAGAAACTTATGGATGATGCCTGGTTGAAAATCTCTGTGAGTTAAGTACATTATACCCCATCCACCATGGTACCAGACAGGGTTGTCCCGTTTCATCCCTCTTATTTGCCATATCGATTGAGCCTTTGGTGCCTGTTGCTAGGGCAGAGTGCAGAGAGAGAGAGGGATCCCGCTTGGGGAGGACACCCATATCTCTATATGCAGATGATTTATTATTTTACATCTGAAATGGAGACCAGGATCTAGTGCAGATACAACTACTGGAGGACTTCGGGAAGGTTTCCAGATTGAAAGCGACACATCCAAGACCGGCTTGTTTCCAGTACACGAGATGGGGAAAAGGCCAGACCTGGACACTTGGGGATGATGTGGGCACCACACACCTTCTGATATCTGAGACTACACATATAACATGACTCACTAGATTACTTCACCTCTTTGTCAATTTGCCTGTCTGGATCCTGAAAGGGTAGTTCAGGAGACTGAACACCTGATGTAGGTAATTTATATGGTACGCAGGCAGATGGTTGCCTTCGAGGCACTTAAAAACACAAACAGGGGGCCCAACTACAGTGGCTAACATGGCGGCTAGATGGAGAGAGGGTTGCAAAGATGGGCACCTTTGGAAAAAACCCAACCTGGGGGCTTTGGTAGTGCCCCTGTTAGAGAGGCCGACTAGATTGCAGCGGCTACATCAACTGTTATTGATAGCCCTGAAATATTGCTAAAAATGCATTAAAATGACAGAGGAGAGCCCCCTATGGTCTGGGGCAATTGCATTGACTTGTCTGTTAAGTGGTAGGGAGGATCTTTTCTTCTTTACTGCACAATGCTTGGCCTATTGGACGGAGGATGAGCTTCTTCCTGTGGGAGACTATGACATAAATGGTTTGTCTTGCCACTCGAAAAGATGATCGTAGACTATAACCTAGCACCAAGGCAGTTCCTGAGCTACGGAGACCTATCCCATACATTCACATTCCTATGGCATTCAAAGCCAAAGAACCCCTGCAACATGAGATCTTAAATCAGCTCATGATGTTGAGTTATAGGAGACACTTAATAATCTGGTTTTACAAGAAGTGCTGTGGTATGGTAAGGATGGATCTGTTAAAGGTTAGGTGCAGAATAAAAGCAGTTCTTGGCGATTGTCTTTCAGATAAGGACTGGGAGAGGATACTATCAGATCTCCTGTACTACATGCTGACATTTATACAGTTCAACTATTTACATCTTCCTCTATTTACTATCTACCTCTCCCATAAGAAAATAGAAGATATCATTGCGGGTGAGCCTAGATTATGCCCAAGATGCTCCGCCCACCCTTCCGACTTTATCCACATGGTATGGGCTTGCCCGATGATACAAAGATTCTGGTCATATGTTATAGGCTATCTGTTGGACTTTTTTGCCTATGCAATGTCATCCCCAATCTTTTTGCCTTTTGCCTCCTATTCTTTCTGACCTGTTGCTGTTGGCTTTTGAGCTCCGAGCACTTTACCACTGCTATCCAGTGCTAAAGTGCATATGCTTTCTGTGTAAATTGTATGGTTAATGTGTTCATCCATGATTGGCATATTTGATTTACTAGTAACTCCCTAGTAAAGTGCACTTTTTGCCTCCTTCCTCCTATTTTTCCTGACCTGTTGTTGTTGGCTTTTGAACTCTGGGCACTTTACCACTGCTAACCAGTGCTAAAGTGCATATGCTCTCTCTGTAAATTGTACTGTTGATTGGTTTATCCATGATTGGCTATTTGATTTACTTGTAAGACCCTAGTAGAGTGCACTATATGTGCCCAGGGCCTGTAAATCAAATGCTACTAGTGGGCCTGCAGCACTGGTTGTGCCACCCACATAAGCAGCTCTGTAATCATGTCTCAGACCTGCCACTGCAGTGTCTGTGTGTGCAGTTTTTACTGTAAATTCGACTTGACAAGTGTACCCACTTGCCAGGCCTAAACCTTCCCTTTTCTTACGTGTAAGACACCCCTAAGTTAGGCCCTAGGTAGCCCCAAGTGCAGGTTACAGTGTATGGTTAAGGAAGGACAAATAGTAATGTGTTTTATATGTCCTGACAGTGAAATATTGCTAAATTTGTTTTTCACTGTTGCAAGGCCTATCCCTCTCATAGGTTAACATGGGGGGCACCTTTAAATATGATTAAAGTGTATATTCTCTTTGGGAGCGGATAGATATGTGAAGTTTGGGGTCTCTGAGCTCACAATTTAAAATACATCTTTTAGTAAAGTTGAATTTAAGATTGTGTGTTTGAAAATGCCACTTTTAGAAAGTGAGCATTTTCTTGCTTAAAACAGTTATGTAACTCTGCCTGCTTGTGGATTCCCTGTCTGGGTCAGTTTGACAGTTCGGCTGGTTGCACCTCTCACTAGACAGTGACACAAAGGGAGCTGGGGTGTAGTCTGCATTTCCTTATGAGCCATCTGTGCTAGGTGGGAGGGGAGGAGTGGTCAATCATACCTGAAAGGGCTGTGCCTGCCCTCACACAGTGCAGTCTCCAACCCCCTGGTATGTCTCTGTGGCCTGGTCTGGGCAAGGCAGGATTTCACAAACAAGAGAGACTTTGCTTTGAAGTAGGCCTACTTCAAAGGGCAAAATGGATATAAGAAGGGCACCCAAAACCACAGACTTTAGAACACTTGAAGTTTCAGGGACAGCAAAGATTTCTCTCTGCCAGCATCTGGAGTCTCTGGAGATTCTCCTACTCTGCCAAGTGGTGCCCATCCAGTTCCTGGGACCCTGAAAGGAGAAGCTGACAGCCTAGGAGTGAGAAATCCACGCATCGACAGCTGTGCGGGGAAAAGATTTACACAACTCCAATCTGTGGCTGAAAAATCGACGCGCTGCCGGCTTTGCAGCTGAAAATTTACTCTCGCCTGCAACGCGACCCAAAGATCGATGCCCGGGGCTGGAGAAATGGCGCACAGCATCGCTGACGGAGGCTGGTGAGATCGCAACCCGCGCTGAGTGGTTTTCGGATCATCATGCGGCTGGATTTCCGACGCAAACACCGCTGGGCATGTAAAAACGACGCAAGGCCTGCCCGGACCCGAGAGTGCTGACCGGATCAACGCATCGCTCCCCTGCGGAGAGAAGAAACAACGCACGCCGACGAAAGGTGAAACAACGTAAGGTCTCGCTCGTGAGTGAAATTGATGCACCGCAAGCCCTTTTTGATGCACACTCACCCGAGCGGGGTTATTTTTGACATGCCCAAGGTACATTTTCACGCTAACAGTGTTAGTGTGTGTTTAAAATTACATGAAGACTCTTTTCGCATTTTTTGTGATAACTTGACTTTTGTATGATGGATTTTTGTCTTTTTGGTCTTGTTTTGTTTAGAATTTTTTTTCCTATTTTTGTAAACCTGTGTTGTGTCATTTTGTTGTGTTTTCATTAAGTTATTGTGTGTGTTGGTACAAATACTTTACACCTAGCACTCTGAAGTTAAGCCTACTGCTTGTGCCAAGCTGCCAAGGGGGTAAGTAGGGGTTAGCTGAGGGTGATTCTCTTTTACCCTGACTAGAGTGTGGGTCCTTGCTTGGACAGAGCGTAACCTGACTGCCAACCAAAGACCCAATTTCTAACACTATCTGAATGGGTGCCCTGACTGGGGGCTGGAACTGTCCAGTGAGATATGTCTGTTAGGTGGATTTCAGCCTCTGGCAACCAAAAGAGCAGGTAATAAACTGATTGACTTTGCCCTCGCTATAGTGAGAAAATAAATAGCCAGGACCTCGAAGCCGGCACCAGGCACACCACACTATTAATCCAGGCACACCACACTATTAATACAACCCTTAATGTAAAAGAGAGGATACAAATATGCTTGTTCACTGACCATAAATGCTGCTGCTGGAACCGGAGACTATGTGTCCCATGCTGCTCTGAGGGCAAGGAGGAGGCCCTTCGTATCATTTGCACTTGTCCTGCATTTGGAGCACTATATAGTGCAGACACACCTGCTGCTGCGCAGGGGACCACACATGCTGCTGCTGGAACCGGGGACTATGTGTCCCATGATTCTCAGAGGGCAAAGAGGAGGCCCTTAGTATCACTTGCACCTGTCCTGCATTTGGAGTGCTTTTTAACACAGCGACACCTTCTGCTGCGTGGGACCATGAACCCTGCTGCTAGAACTGGGGACTACATGTCCCATGCTGCTCTGAGGGCAAGGAGGGCCTTGGAATTACCTGTCCTGCACTTGGAAAACTATATTGCACAGAGACTGCATGGGATGTGCCCGGGCAAAGCCCAGGAGAAGGGCGGGCCCGTCTAGCACCGATCAGCCTCAGGAAGAAGCAGGGGCACCCCTCTTGGCTATACAACCGGATGCCTTTTTGCCTGAAGCAGAAAGAGCTTTAGTCATTCCTATTTGCATCTGCTGTTGATGCTTTTACATCTGTGTCAACTGTGTGGCCCATTTGTTAAGAAACTTCGCTGCGCTGGATACACAGACGCTGCGGTGCACTCCTGTTAATAGCTGACTTGATCTGCCTTGCCCCTTGGAACCCTACCTCCAGTAGCTGCGACCACAGCCAGATAAAGGTCAAACCTGCTAGTGCATGAGTCAGGCAGTGTTTTCTGGAGTCCCTGGTTTAAGGTGCTTGGAACTGTGTCATCCAGGCCTCCCTTGAGCTACCCTATACTCCTCTTCATCTGCTCGAAATGGTGTGACTTTAACTGTTCGGTGGAATATTCTGACTGCTTTGTGCCCTTGTGGAACTGTTGTGACTGTTGCATATTCCTGATCAGCTACTGTCATCCAGGATTGGGGCCCCTTGTGCTGGGCGTCTGTTTGACCCCCATTCATGGCTGGGGACAATGATTCATGCTTCATTCTTAAGAACCATGTGTTATTTTTTGGTTCTCTTATTTTGACCTCAGAGTTTGTTTTGTCATAGTCTCTACCCAAATGTCGAGCCCAAATCTTCTCTGTTTGTTTATCTCCCAGTTTTGGCTCACACAGGCAGTGTATATACTGGCTAGGGCACAGTAATAGATGCGTTACCTGGGAAGAAGGACAAAAGATCCAAGCTCACCTCAACTGTTACATCTGACAGACCCCTAACCATGACAACCCTTGAGGATACAGACACCCTAATTAAAGAGTTTGAAACACTGCTCGGCAGGGCAAAGGTGAATGGTCTGGGCCAAAGTAAAGCATCTGATAAAGATGCCCTGTTTGCTCTAGGAGAAAGAAGTCTAAATACTTGGGTTCAAATGCTAAGCAACCTGGTGACGCTGCCCTAACAGTTAGCCCAATGGTTTTTACTACTTCTATTACTACTGAGAGAGCGTAGCTTACATAACCTATATTAAAATGAAATGTGTATATCAATGTGTGATGATGCTGCATAGAAAACAATAATAATAGCGATTTTGCTTAAACGTGTACTCGAACTATGACCACAAAGAAGTGGCCACCAATGTATACGCAAACTAATAATGATGAATAAAATGTTTATGTTACATTTAATTAAGCTTATATTAATTCTTGCATTACTGAATCTGTACTGAAAATCCTCATACGCTTTAAGTTAGCGTGAGCTACAGATTAGCCGCCTAGCTCTCATATTAAACGCACTTTTCTGTTTTTCACTTAGACCGATGGACATTGAATCTGCTGACCCAAAGGACGTGCCAAAGAGTGAAGTAACGCCGGATGTGCCACCTCCGAAGACGTCAATTATGAAGACCAATCAAAGAACTGTGAATTAATGTGGGGTGACAATTGGGATTACCAAATGTTAAATTTGATAGGTTAAAGATAGTGGGGTATAGTATATGTCCAATAGAATTTTGGGGGAATGTACTACGAAAAAGGGATAAAAACCCATGTCACAGAAAGGTCATCAGAATTAGGTAGGGAATGCTATGGATTTTATCCAGAAACTTTGTCACTCTGTTTGGTGACTTTGAGACTTATTAAAACCATCCTCACCCATAGACAGCCCATTTACACTTTTCCTCTTTAAGAGGGAAGTGCCCATGCCCTTTTAGTTAAGTTTAGCCTGATGGCCCTTGACTGATGTCCTGAAGACGAAAACTGAACCTGTCCGCTGACCTAATCCTTGGAGGGTAATTATGACAATACAATTTGTAATTTGTCTGTTTTGCTTTTCCTTTCTAGGTACCAACTGCTTGTTTTGACAGGGACCATAGCTAGATATTTTCCAAATTTGTGTTCTAAATTGTTTTGCATGAAGCCCAACATGCCAATGCTAATTATTGGTTAGGACAGGTGATCATCAAATTGACACAAATGGAAAAATGACTGACAATGCTTTGTTGAACTGATGGTTATACCGATACTCTGCTATATTCTGACCTATGTTCACGTCGTGCTATATTCTAATGTTTATGATTTTTGCTTTATTGAAATCGTATTAAAGTTGTCATATTATAACTATGTTGTTGTGTTTCTTGGCTTTGAGATTAACGCACTTAATCTTAGATTGTAACTAATAGGGAATAAAACTCACAAAATTCTATCAACTGGTGTGGTTATTCATGGCTGAAAGGTCATGGCTGCGTCGCCAATTTGATTAATGACTTTGACTAAAGTAAAATATATTGTTGTAGTGAATATTGATGACATTATTGATATATTGATTGACATATTGATTAGCTATCTCGTCCTACGGTGTCTCTCAACTGGGTCAAAAGATTCATTGGCCTAAAACGAGTCCTAATGTGTAACAAATTATCATAAAAGGACGCGTTAACAGTTCTGGTAGCAGAGCGACGGTTTGGCCCTTTGGGGCCCTAGGATGGAGAATCATTGTTTAAATGTGTTTTTCTGTGATAATGCAAATTGGAGGTATGATGGGTTTCTAAATTCACCATGACTTTCCCGGGATCTCGGAGCCTGCCTAAGTGAGATGGGGATGTTCTCTGCATCATAATGTGTGTGGTATAGGGTTTTGCGCTTGCTCAGCTTATGCCTTTTGCAGGTGATTGTGAAATCCGTGTGTATCTAGGTAAGGTAAATGTTGTTTTAGAAGGAGTGGGCATACTCCGCGGTATGAGAATAGGGAAGTCAGCGTACTTCACATGAGTGTGGCACTTGGGGCTCAAAATTATCCACATGGTTGGTTGTTTATGTACGGACCCGTCGTGGTCTAAGACTCCGGAGTATATTGACAAGTGTAGGAGACACTTGAGTTTATGTTGTAATCTGTACGGTTTAATAGGTCAATCGGGCGTGGTTGACAAGTCGAGTTTGAGTCAAAACGTTTGTGTGAAACCTTCGATGGAGATTTGGCAAGTTCTAAAGTGCACTAGGACGAACCATTGACAACTCTGGAGTAGAATTTGCGGGTCAAATTCTGCTTGCGTATGCGGGAGCTGAGAAGGAGAGAGTAGCGGCCGAGGCTTCAAGTGAAATCTCTGTAAAGTTCTGAAGCAAATGTGTTACCCTTCCTGTAGTAAACCGGCAGATTTGTGTTGTCATTTAAGGTGCTCGCAATAATTTTGCATTCGTTTGTGTGAATTCAGTGAGGGGCGGACGAGCCGCAAGACTTTGTCAGCTGCAGTGTGTGAGTGTGACGTCAGTGATGCCGCGCTGAGATAGGTCAGTTGTCGAGAAGGGTCCCGTACGGATTGGCTGCCATCCGTGAGAGGCAATAGGTTGAGAAAGGTGGGTGAAGAGTGTCCTGGGAACTAAGACACTTTCTGATTAAGTACAAATAAGAGAAATCGCAAAATGAATTTTGTCAAGGCATTTAAGAGCGCTCTGAAAGGAGACGCATATAATATGGCAACTGATGGGGAGCCTACACCGCCTGAGGGTACTCCAGCTTACATGGTTGTAGAGGAGAAGGGTGTTGCGCCTTGTTTATGGATGAAACAGTGGCGCAGATTAACAGAGAAAGAGGGATGTTTGGCTTTCCCAGAACATGGGACGTTCAATCTGAAGGTATTAGAGAATTTAAGGTGGATGTTAAGTACACAAAAGCCACCTTCGAGGCCAGCTCAATATGAGGCTTTAGCGATTTGATGGCTCTTAAACATAGACAAGAAAGGTTCCAGAGAAGGCTGAAAAGGGCAGAAAAATCTTATGCAGAAGCTAGGTGGGATAATGAGAACAAAATGTGGAGATGGGGAATTGTTGACGGATTAAAATTGTTCCCAGCAATAGCTCAGGGAGAAGAGTCACAGGGAAAGAAAGCCTCCTGTAAAACAGATAAGGACTCTAGTAAGTCTAAGGAGAATAAGAGACCTTGGGAAGAGGAAAATGATTCAGACGATGAAGAATTCATAGACCGATTATTACACGATCGCCCGCCACCTTATGGGGTGAGCGAAAGTGTTCCAAGCACTAGCGTGGGTCCTGGGAACCAGACGCAGGAGAAGGGAGTTGTTGATACGGTACAGACTAGTGATACGACTTCAATACAGAATGGTGTCAGTGTACCCACTGCGCCGGACATGCAGATACAGTTGCAACCTCCACCGCAGATACAGAGAATCTATCCAGAAGTCCCAGTACTTGAGACTACTACAAATCTGATAGTGCCGCAGACCCGATATATACAAAATCGAGGTTAGTGCAGATTGAGTCAACACCGAAATTGATGTCCCAGCCGCAACCACAATTGATACCAGGGTACAACCCAGTAGCTGGCCCTCCAATAGTACCAGTCCCGGGTACCTTGGAACAGACTTATGGAGTTACTGCTCCACGAAGCTTAGGACCAGGTCAGACACCTGCTGCGATATCATTACCAATTACTGTCGGCCCACCAGTACCATTGTATGCACAAGGCAAATCTGGCGTATGTGATCAGGGAGTAATGACCCAAGATGCGATAAGAGGAGGGTCGATAGGAACTCCCCAGATAATGGCCCCAGGAGTACAAGCAGTCGAAAAGCCGAGGTCCCTAATAGACCTTAGCCCTGTAGAACCACCCTTAGAAGCAATGCGTCAGGCAGGATTAGGGGTTTTAACTCCACAAACGATAAGTACGAACACTTCACAGTCGCCAATGATACATGCAGGGAACATTTCACTGCAAGGTTTTACAGTACAACAGCTGAATGAATGGCTAGAAAAAACGTATACTTCGCAAAAGACTACAGTGACTACAGTGGAACCGGAAAAGGTAGGGCATGATGACTACCTAAACTTTGTACGACTGGGAGTGGAGGCTGCTGAACTAGTGGAAGGGACCATGGGGGTAAACAGATTGGAGTCATACACGGAAGCAGAACTGAGATTCCTGTGCCCCAAAATTACCAAAGAAGTGGGCAATGTGCATCAGAGATTAGCAAACCTGGCAGACAAATACAATATTGACATTGAGTACACTAAACATTTGAAAAGAAGTTACAGATTAGACTTTGATTCGAAAGATTTTGAGCACATGAGGTCTGCTGGGATGAACGCACACTTAAAAGAATTATTGCAAAGTGCGCAAATTTGGGGTGCATTAGAAAAATGGGAAGGCAGATGGGCAAAGAAAAGAGATAAGGAGAAAGGTGACAGTCCAGGGTCAAGCCAGACCAAAACCTCACCCGATACAGAATCAGTAAAAATACTACCTATGAGAGAAACAGCTGGTGGTGTTTTAGTACATGTACCGTGGTCCAGAGGAGACATCCTATCCTTTACTAACGATTATCCCAGATTGAGAGAGAAACCGATTGAGTGGTATCAGCAAACAGACAGGTTCGTGAAACTTCCGAAGTGTCTCTGGGAAGACTTGAATACCTTGTTCGAGATCATTGTTCCGCCTGATTTGTGGCTCGAATGTAAGAGAGGGGTAGATTGGCCGACGAAGGAGCCGGCAAGGGATAAGGTGACCAGAGCTCCTTCTGAGGAAGTGATGAAGTACTATCATAAGGTGACTGAGTTTTTTAAACAAAAGGTGTCACCGAAAGTGACTGATTGGCAGAAAATTGACCTGACCTCACAGGAGGTTAAGGAATCTATACATGCTTACTATGAGAGATTGTTAAAAGCATTCAAACATTACAGTGGTACTGAGACCATTGAGCCGAAAGACATGAACCATCTCATGTTTAGATTTGTCGAAGGGCTGAGACCAGAGGTCAGTCAGATGATTAAGAATCATTTGATTTGTTGGCAAGCAAAGCCGACTGATGAGGTGTTGCAGTATGCAAAATATTGAAGTGATGAGATCGAGCTGAAGCAGAAAAAGCTGAAAGAGAAAGTGATGGTGATGTAGATAAGGGCTGCACAGGCAGGAATACAAGGAAATGGAGTCCAGCAGATGATACAGCAGCAACCGCAAATGAATGGTGTGTTTCAGGCGCAACCAAGAGGTCGAGGGTTCGTGAATCGCGGTCCAGACTTGAATACCGTTGTAGTTCAAAATGACGTACAAGGGGTGAAAAAGATGTCACTATGTCACGCGTGCGGGGCCGTGGGGCACTGGAAACGGGAGTGCCCGAATGTGGTGCAGGATGGTGTCGTTCAACAAAGCACTAATGTGGGTACATTGCAAAATGTAAGAGGTCCAAAACCGAGACATCAAAATCCGAACTTTAAAAAAAAACTGGTACAGATGCAAGGGGTACAGCCCATGCAGCAGATGCATATGCCGCGTTTTCAGCCAGCGCAGATGCAGCAAGTACAACAGCAGGTTCCCCTGGTACCTAGACAGCAAATGCAATTACCAATGGCTCCAATGGGACAGCAGCAGCAGGTCATGCTTCCTCAACAGGTCACAGGTCAGGTGATGAGTCAAAATAATACAGTACAGCAATTCCATTACGAGGTGAAAATGGCATGAATGAAGAATGGTTGGATGATAGCTCAGACAGTGAAGAGTGCAGGCTTGCAGCATCCTTAGAGGTGGACCAGAGGGGTCCCTATGTAGAGGGGAAGGCAATGGGTTATAAAGTCTCGTTTTTGGTGGACACTGGAGCTACACGCTCTACAGTCAAGAGTGCGGAGGTTCCGAAACTACCACTCTCGGGGCGTACTATAAGGGTAGTTGGAGTAGCAAACCAGTACCAGACAAACCTGATTACAGATCCAGTGCAAGTTGAGATCGGCAACTTCCAGGGACTGCATAGATTTGTAGTCTATGATTCAAGTCCGGTATCCCTACTGGGAAGGGACTTACTGTACAAGACAAAATGTTCGATTACCTGTTCCAATGATGGAATCGAAGTACAGACAAATAGTGATGATGAAGGAGACGAAGGTCAGTTCTCAGGAAGAGACAGGGACCGCAAATGAGGATTATCCTTTGATTACCTTGTTTCCGATGCTTACAATGATTGACCTACCTGTCGAGTTACAGGGAACAGTGACAGAGAAAGTATGGGATTTGACAGGAAAGGAAGTGGGACTAATAAAAGGTGTGGAACCAGTTAAAGTACAAGTGAAGCCAAATGCAGTGTTTCCCCAGGTGCCACAATATCATATGGCACAAGATGTTCTTATTGAAGTGTCACAAATAATTGCAGATTTTCTAAAACAGGGAGTCCTGAAGGAAGTCTTGAGCAGTCCATGTAATTCTCCATTAATGGGTCTGAAAAAGCCCTGTGGGAAAGTTCGAATTGTACAGGATTTGAGGAAAATAAATGAGATTGTGGTAAAATGTTGCCCCATAGTGCCCAATCCAGCAGTGATCATGTTTCAGGTTCCGTGTGATGCTGAATGGTTCACCGTTATAGACTTGTCACAGGCATTCTTTTCGATACCTCTTCACTAGGACAGCCAATTTTTGTTCAGTTTCAAATTCCTGGACAAGGTGTGCAGTTGGTGCAGGATTCCTCAAGGGTTTTCTGAATCACCGTCCATCTTTAATCAGATATTGAAAAAGGATTTGGAATCCTTAGAACTGCCTTTTAACTCAACCCTAGTGCAGTACATCGATGACTTGCTGATTGCATCCAAAACAAGGGATAACTGCAAATATGACACAATTGCCTTACTGAATCATTTGGGAAAGAACGGACACAAGGTGTCACCCAAGAAGCTGCAATACTGTCAGAAAGAGGTGAAATACCTAGGGCATCTAATTGGAAGAGGGTCCAGGAGAATATCGAAGGAAAGAATAACAGCCATTTTGCAAATGAACCTCCCAACAACGAAAAGGGATGTCAGAATGTTCCTGGGAATGGTGGGCTACTGTCGCCAGTGGATACCCAACTTCTCGATCATCTCAAAACCTTTGATAAAACTGACAGGCAAAGAGATCAAGGATGAGCTATATACCATAGCCTTGTCCAAAGAAGAGCTTGAGTCATTCATGGAATTGAGAGAGTGCATGTGCAGGGCACCAGCGTTGGGTATGCTGATTATACGAAGCCTTTTCTACTGTTTTGTCATGAACGTGATGCTTGTTCTTTGTCTGTTTTGACACAGGTCTATGGAGGTGCAAATCGCCCTGTAGCGTATTTTTCAGCTACCTTGGACCCTGTCGCAGCAGCCTTACCGGGTTGTTTGCGCGCAGTTGCAGCAGTTGGTCAGAGCCTCACGCAGTGTGAAGGCATAGTCATGGGATACCCCCTAACAGTAATGGTTCCACATTCAGTTCAAATTTTGTTGACTCAAACCAAAACGCAGCACATGAGAAATGCTCGCCTTACCAAATATGAGACAATCATACTGGGGTCACCTAATGTTTCGCTGAAACGATGTACTATGTTAAACCCAGAAACTTTACTTCCTGCTGAGAATACTGAAATTAACAATGAGGAAGAATTTGAGCATGATTGTCTTGAGGTAACGGAATTATGTACAAAGCCACAACCAGATATTCAAGACACACATCTGAAAGAAAATGGCTGCATTATGTTTGTTGATGGGTCTTGTTTAAGAGATTCTGTCGGAACACTAAGAGCTGGTTACGCTGAATGTACCATAGCTGGTATCATCGAAGCTTCCTGGCTTGAGAAAGTGTTTTCCGCACAAGTGGCAGAATTAATTGCCCTTAGTAAGGCATGCCAAGCAGCTGTGAATTTGAGAGTCACTATCTATACTGACAGCAGATATGGATTCGGAATTGTACATGATTTTGACCAACAGTGGTCGCAGAGAGATTTCATGACCTCTTTTGGTTCTCCTGTGAAAAAGGGTGAACAAATA
Source organism: Pleurodeles waltl (assembly GCF_031143425.1). Taxonomy (NCBI): domain Eukaryota; kingdom Metazoa; phylum Chordata; class Amphibia; order Caudata; family Salamandridae; genus Pleurodeles; species Pleurodeles waltl. The sequence continues at coordinate 680,315,527 of NC_090449.1, read as the reverse complement.
AAGGATTTGTTACATGCAATTCCGTTACCTCTTGAAATTGCTGTGGTAAAATGCAACGCTCACGTTAAGTCACAAGATTTTGTGTCTATGGGAAATGGTTATGCAGATCAAGTCGCAAGGTTTTGCGCATTGAACTGCACATCATTCAAGGAACAGTGGGAATTGTTACCACAAACCGAAAATGACACGTGTTTGAACCTTGTATTAAGAGTGGTTTATACCCTAGATGAGTTAAAGACATTACAGGGTCGTGCTAGTAAGGAGGAAAAACATTCCTGGCAAAGAATGCAATGTGTACAGAGGGCTGATGATTTGTGGGTCTCAGAGGAGGGGAAATTAGTCTTACCAAACAGCCTTCTATCACAATTCGCAAGATTATATCATGGACAGGCTCACCTTGGGAGAGATGCAATGATCAGGTAATTCAAAATCGATTGGTTTAACCCAAAATTCAGGCATGCCGCAGAGGTTACCTGTCACAGATGCGTCATCTGTCAACAGATGAATGCCGGAAAAGGAACTGTGGTAACTTTCAGCCACATTGGGAGAGCTGGTGGTCCTTTCAGCAAAATGCAAATGGATTTCATTGAAATGCCTGTTTGTGGAGGATTAAAGTACATGCTGGTGATTGTGTGTGTTTTCAGTCACTGGATTGAAGCCTTCCCCACACGTAGAAATGACAGTCTCACAGTTGCAAAGCTACTGCTTAGGGAACTAATACCAAGATTCTGGTTTCCGGTCTCTATAGAATCAGATAGGGGCAGACACTTCGACAATGAGGTGATTAAACTTCTGTGTGCCGCACTAGACATCGAGCAAAAGCTGCATTGTAGCTATCGCCCTGAAGCATCAGGACTAGTAGAGCAAATGAATGGTTCTCTGAAATCAAGAATGGCAAAGATGTGCGCAGCTACCAATATAAAATGGCCAGATGCATTGCCCTTAGTGCTGATGTCGATGAGGAACACCCCTGATAAGAAAACAGGACTGTCCCCCCATGAGATCCTCATGGGGAGAGCTATGAGGTTGCCAGCAGTACCTGTGAATGCTCTAGTGAATATCACAGATGATATGGTGTTGGACTACTGCAAAGGCTTGGCTGATGTAATTCGCTCTTTCTCTCACCAGGTAGAAGCTAACACATTGCCACCGATTGGAGATCCAGGTCACACCCTACAAGCCGGTGACTGGGTGGTTGTCAAGAAGCACGTGAGAAAGTTGTGTTTGGAACCACGTTGGAAGGGGCCGTATCAAGTAATCTTGACAACAACCACTGCTGTGAAATGTGCAGGAGTGCCAAATTGGATACATGCCAGTCACAAAAAAGGTAACGTGCCCAACTGACGAGGAACTTGAAGTTTCCGGCACAACAGTTCCAGGAAGAGAAGTCTCAGGGCCAGAAAGCAGCCAAGAGGGAACTGAGACTGCAGGAGAGCCCACTGAGAACAGCCTCGTTCCTCAACCATTGAATGAGTTCGAGAGAGGTGACATAGTGCCTATCTCAGTAGAGGCGGCAGGAGAACTAAGTCAAGGAGAGGTTCTCCCAGAAGTAGACGGATATGGGTTAGAACTTGAACCTGTTACAGATCAGGAAGAAGAAGAAGGAGAAGAAGGGGAAATACTAAGAAAAAAACCAAAGTGTATTGGCATCCCCTGAACCAGTTGCAGGTCCATCAAGTGAAAACACCATATCACAAGAGGAGGGTGCTGTCCAGCGTTCTGAAAAGACAAATCGGAAGAAGGCGCACAAAGGTGATAACTGGCAAGAGAAACCACTTTTAAGAATAAGAAGCATACCAGATGAAACAATAATAGAGGAAACTGATACATCCCGATTGGAAGATCTAAGTGAAGGAGAACTGCAAGGTGAACGCAGGTTGAAAAGAAAGAGAATCACAAACAGAAGATATACAGGTCCTGAGTGGGCGTATGTTACAACATCTGAATGGAAACAAGAATTCCTGGCATTCTGTTTTGATCGAGAAGTACCAGGTCAATACTACGGTACCTGAATTAACTCAAAGAAAAGACTTTGTTAAAAATTGAAAACTGAAAACCAAGAAAGAGACTTATAAATTACCGGATGCGACATTAGAACCTGATTTGACCTTAAGAAACCTGATTATGACAAGCTGCTAACCTGATTTGACAAAAAGAGGGTCCTGGAGTGAGTGAAACGCTGTAAATATACGCGGAGAGCAAGAAAGAAAAGTTTTATATCATCCTCGAGTTGATTATTATTCTGCTATCTGATTCTATACAGAAATGGCTTATAATAGAGGTAGTAACAAGGGAAGTAAGGTGTGTGGTTGGTTAAGCCTTATAATAGGTATTGTGTGTGCAATAATAATTGTGGGAGTAATTGTGGGAATGCCATGGTTGGAGAAAAAGACTATTAATGCAACTTCAAAATCTGAAACTACAACACTAACACCGTGGGAGAAGTTTGAGCAAGATGCAAGACACTTGGATGAGGGAACTAATTCAAAAGGGTAACTTTCTACTAATGTCTTCTATCGTTTGCTGAAAGAGTACGTGGAGACCATGAATGCAAAAGACTGTTATGTGTGTACTAAAATTCCTTTGTCTGTGCAAGAAGGGGTTACCTATCATAGCCTTCCACTAACGTACGGGATTAGTTGTAGTTTGCTACTAACCAGATTCTATAATCAAGAGCATGTGCAATACTTTTATTCAAATCTGGATGTTGTGTTCTCCTTTGTGCCTGTGATTGAATTCCTGAACAAGCTAGCTAAGGAGTATGATATAAAAATTGTTAAAGGATTCTTTGATTCTTACATTTGGAACTGCTTATGCACACCGCAACAATCTGACTTGCTTACTATCACCTGTAGAGAAAAGCTTTTTAGATCACACTGATGATAGACGCAAAGCATTAAAAGAAAGATTAGAAAAAGGGTTAGAAAAACGCACATATGCAAATGATTATGCTTACACTGCAATCAAAACGCAAGGCAAATTAGCTATAGATGCATTACATGTAGGTAGGCTTTGTGTATATAGGCCGAAATCTGAGCAGGACAATGTGTTTGTGGGAACGAGTGAATGTAGACATGTGTTTCTGTTTCAGAGTAAATGGACATTTATGTTGAATGGACAAGATCCAGCGATCCCCGGGATCTATTATAATTGTGGACTTAATGCTTATTACCGCCTCCCTAAAGGATGGTATGGGACATGTTATTTGGGAATAGTTTTCCCAAAGATTTACCAGATTGATGACTTAAAGCAAATACCTAAAACGTCTGAATTACAACATGCTAGACAAAAACGAGAATCAGTGGCTGCTGTCATTGGTGATATATTCGTAGCTATAATCCCTTCAGTAGGGGTTATCTTGAATTCTATGAAGATTCAAAAGTTGTCTACTATTGTGGATAACATGCTGACAAATTTTACAGGGGCTATACTCCTGATGGATACTGAACTTGCTGCAGAAAGAGCTATGAATCTTCAAAATCGGCTTGCTTTAGACATTCTTTTAGCAAAGAGTGGAGGGGTCTGAAAAATGCTCAATGAGCGCCATTGTTGCTCATTCATTCCTGACAATAGTAAAAAGATTAGAGGTATGCTTACTAACCTAACTAGAGATAGTGTAGATCTGAAGGATTTGAAAGACCCAGGAGTTTGGGAGAAATTTAGAAAAGGAATTGCCAGAGCAGGAAGCTGGTTTACCAATATTTGGAATGGGGTACTTGCAAAAATATTAATGGGTCTATTAATTGTTTTGGCCTGTCTATTAGGATTATGGGAGGCATGCAAAATTAATGATAAAATTAAAAGAAATTGGACCAAAAGAACCAGGAGAAAGGAAGAAAGTGAAAGAGAGAAAATGTTCAATGAAATTTGGGAAAGTTCACATAAGGGACAAGATGTTGAAATGCGCATTATGCGTAAAGTGAAAAATTAAAATGAAAGGTTAAAAGGGAAAGGTTGATGTGATGACGAGTGTCATCAGAGGAGGGACTGAGAGAGCGTAGCTTACATAACCTATATTAAAATGAAATGTTTATATCAATGTGTGATGATGCTGCATAGAAAACAATAATAATAGCGATTTTGCTTAAACGTGTACTCGAACTATGACCACGAACAAGTGGCCACCAATGTATACGCAAACTAATAATGATGAATAAAATGTTTATGTTACATTTAATTAAGCTTATATTAATTCTTGCATTACTGAATCTGTACTGAAAATCCTCATACGCTTTAAGTTAGCGTGAGCTACAGATTAGCCGCCTAGCTCTCATATTAAACGCACTTTTCTGTTTTTCCAGTGTGCTGACTCACAAAGGGCCATGACCCTGCAAGTGTTCTTTTTCCTTCAACTTGGAAGACGAATGTAACCATACAACACCCATTCCCAAGCGCATATTCGGTGCCTTAGTTTAAAAGTTATGAATAAATTGAAACAAATGTAGATTAATTTAATGTACAAGGTCACTTAGACCGATGGACAATGAATCTGCTGACCCAAAGGACGTGCCAAAGAGTGAAGTAACGCCGGATGTGCCACCTCCGAAGACGTCAATTATGAAGACCAATCAAAGAACTGTGAATTAATGTGGGGTGACAATTGGGATTACCAAATGTTAAATTTGATAGGTTAAAGATAGTGGGGTATAGTAAATGTCCAATAGAATTTTGGGGGAATGTACTACGAAAAAGGGATAAAAACCCATGTCACAGAAAGGTCATCAGAATTAGGTAGGGAATGCTATGGATTTTATCCAGAAACTTTGTCACTCTGTTTGGTGACTTTGAGACTTATTAAAACCATCCTCACCCATAGACTGCCCATTTACACTTTTCGTCTTTAAGAGGGAAGTGCCCATGCCCTTTTAGTTAAGTTTAGCCTGATCGTGCTTGACTGATGTCCTGAAGACGAAGACTGAACCTGTGAGCTGACCTAATCCTTGGAGGGTAATTATGACAATACAATTTGTAATTTGTCTGTTTTGCTTTTCCCTTCTAGGTACCAACTGCTTGTTTTGACAGGGACCATAGCTAGATATTTTCCAAATTTGTGTTCTAAATTGTTTTGCATGAAGCCCAACATGCCAATGCTAATTAGTGGTTAGGACAGGTGATCATCAAATTGACACAAATGGAAAAATGAATGACAATGCTTTGTTGAACTGACGTAATACCGATACTCTGCTATATTCTGACCTATGTTCACGTTGTGCTATATTCTAATGTTTATGATTTTTGCTTTATTGAAATCGTATCAAAGTTGTCATATCACAACTATGCTGTTGTGTTTCTTGGCTTTGAGATTAACGCACTTAATCTTAGATTGTAACTAATAGGGAATAAAACTAACAAAATTCTATCAACTGGTGTGGTTATTCATAGCTGAAAGGTCATGGTTGCGTCGCCAATTTGATGAATGACTTTGACTAAAGTAAAATATATTTTTGTAGTGAATATTGATGATATTATTGATATATTGATTGACATATTGATTAGCTATCTCGTCCTACGGTGTTTTTCAACTGGGTCAAAAGATTCATTGGCCTAAAACGAGTCCTAATGTGTAACAAATTAACATAAAAAAACGCGTTAACACTACCAACACCACCCCATTGAGACATGACCTTGAGTCACCGACCCCTCTGACCTTATGCATCTAAATCAGGTATAGGGTCGGAGGAGGGCCCTGTGAGTATGAAAGGTGGCACTAGCCCGAGCACTCAGCCTACTGTAGCCATAGAAGTGGCAGTGAGCGACACTAACGTGGACATTGCCAGTATTGTTACTTTGGTCAGGAGGTTTCAGGCCGAGGTACTAGATTTAAGACCACACTGGCAACATTATCGCAAAAGGGGATTTGAAATCTTCCACACATCCATCACAAAGTAAATCTCTCTCACAAGCATTGCCCCCAACTTTTTTTTACCTTAATTGATGAGAGAAACAGGTGCATCACCCCAAGACACGGACCACATTACCCCCCAATCCCCACCCACGCATGAACAAAGCACTATTAGGCTGCTGCTTATGACCCCTTCTCTCACCCTTGATATGCGCCGGGTGTTTTTACCATAGCCTAATCAAAAATGATATCATCAAGGAGGGCGAGGTGGCACAGATGGGAAGCCCTGGTAATGCCTACATGATAAAGGTTCCCAAATTGGCCCTGGGGGTGCGCAAAGATGAGGACGCCCTAATAAACAAGTGCATATATCAAATTATGTCTGTGTGTAATTGCTATTCTGCTATTTGCTCAGACATTTTACATGCTAGACGGTTTCAACGTCCAAAAGCCCAACCAGGGCCCTTTATGTACATCAAGTTAAACCTGAAATCCATTTCTTTGGTCTTGATCTGCGGAAGAAGCCTCCCTCTGGCATACAATCAGGTCTAAACTTAATCCACTTTCCATCTGTAGCTCGCAAACCATCCCCACTCCGTACTCTCTACATTATCGAAGGACCTGAGCACCTCTATATTGGACTGACTGGGAAGTGAGGGACATTTTGGATCTACTGGGGTTGAGGAGCACTCAGCTATTAATGAGGTCTCTCAGCCAGATATTGATCCTAAGCAACCAGCTCCAACTGGTGCGTATTTTTTCCCTGTGCCTTTAAATCCTAACCAGCAAACCTCAACCAAGAATCTTAAAACAATCCAAATTTTATCTTGGAATGTGGCTGGTATCAGATCAAAACTCGATGGCCCCGCTTGGGTGCCTTTATAAACCAATCCTCTTTGCATGATATATGCCTCTTCCAAGAAACTTGGAGTATTGACCCTGTTTACAGTTCGGGGTATATCAATTTCTTCATTCCTGCACTTCGTATTGGGAAGCGATGCCCTCCTGGTGGTCTTTTAGCTTGGGTACAAGCTTCCTTAAATGCCACATTACGCCCACGCTCTATTACCTTCCATGAAATTCAAGGCATTACTGTTACAGGGCAGGACTCATGCACATTTTACATATACAATGTTTACAACTGTGGGTTCAGAGGGGGTGCTGACCATGGAGCAACCTGTCGCGCACAGGGACCTTTTTGATACACACGATTCTCTTATTATCGCAGGTGATTTCAACACCACATATGAGCCTTTCAATAGCAATAGTTGCTTTTGGTCTGACATGGAAGGTGAGGTATGGGGCATTCAGACTCTAAGGCCCATATGTATACTTTTTTATCTCCGTATTTGCATCGTTTTTTGACGCAAAAGCGGGGAAAACTTAAAAAATACAGGCCCATATTTATACTGTTTTAGCGCTGCATTTGCGTAGTTTTTTACGCAAAATCGGCGCAACCTTACAAAATACAATTGCGGTGCTACAAAAATATAAATATGGGCCCCAATTCTATTTTGACAGTTTGAGCTGCTTTTGCGTAAAAAAATTATGCAAATACGGCGCTAAAAAAAGAATAAATATGGGCCTAAATGCCGTCCCTGTGACGTGGCAGACAGATGCAGCTCATCAGTTACTGTCCTTTCCACTATCTTTCGGCTTGAGGGCATGTAACGGCCACACTCCATCTGTCAACATGCATCTCATACTTTTAACTGACCTGACCTCTCTAGTAGGATCGACTACATCTTGATTACCCTTTCACTCTGGAGTATTATTGATGTTATGAAGGTGCTTATTAGGGCTAATAGTGACCATAATGCTCTTCACTGTTCGCTGAATGATATATTCAAACATTCAGCAAGCAACCCACTTTCAGTTACTACAGATCTAATTCCATCTACCAATAGGAACAGGGTAAAATGGGTCAGAGTACTGGTCCAACCTGACTTTACGTTAAAAATGAATAGGGCCCTGCTTAATCCATCCCTAAATTAGATAGTCCCCTATATCTGTAAGATAGACACTCTGTAACTTCAATCACACATGAGAACCTTTTTAACGTCTGAGGTGAATGTTTCACATGACACCATGCACGTAGCCGCAAGTCCTCTAAACCTTTGTTCAAGAAAGATTGCAGTAGAGAAAAATCTGAGCTTTGCCAGATCCTTGAGAGCAGTGACATTAACTTTATTAGAGTTAGAAGAAAGCAATAAATTGGCCCAGATAAGAGCATATCACGATTGAGACACTCAGATCTGGGAAGATATATATATGAGGCTGCAGCATCTAAGGATAGTAGGAAGTTTTGGGGGACACAGCACTACAATTCACCTTGTGGACTCTGTCCACGGGGGAGTTGTGCAACAAACACTTTTCAGATCTCTATTGTCCCACCATGATGAAGAACGTGAATGCTAGGGATCCTACAAACCCTGTTACATTCTTCTATCCCCACGCTAACCATTGAGGTAAACGAGACTGGGCAGGCAACTAAGGCCATTGCAGCTGTCAAAGCAGCTGGGCCTGACTGTGTACCTGGGGATCTCTTTCTATCAGATATAGAAAATTGGCCCCTATATATAAACAAGTTATCTAACGCCATATTGGGGTGATAGATATCCTGTGCAGCTGGAAAGTGGCTGAGATTGTCCCAGTCTATAAAACGGGCTCAAGAGACTACCCTTTGAATTATACTTAGTATTTGTTGTCCGCAAATCTGCTTTTGACCTTGTTACCCGTGCAAATTATGGGAAGCCCTAAAGGAAAATCAAATCAAATCAAATCAAATCATTAACATTTATAAAGCGCGCTACTCACCCGTGCGGGTCTCAAGGCGCTAGGAGGAAGGGGGGGTCACTGCTGCTCGAAAAGCCAGGTTTTGAGGAGTCTCTGGAATGCGTGGGTGAGAAGTCGGAAGGTGATCCTTTTGCTGACTGGGAGCCAATGCAGGTGTCTCAGGTGTGCGGAGATGTGGCTGTTGCGGGGTACATCGAGGATGAGGCAGGCCGAGGCGTTTTGAATACGTTGCAGGCGTTTTTGGAGTTTAGCGGTGGTCCCAGCATAGAGGGTGTTGCCGTAGTCCAGGAGGCTTGTGACGAGGGCGTGGGTCACGGTTTTTCTAGTGTTGGCGGGGATCCAGCGGAAGATCTTGCGGAGCATGCGGAGGGTGAGGAAGCAGGCGGAGGACACGGCGTTGACTTGCTTGGTCATGGTGAGAAGAGGGTCTAAGATGAAGCCGAGGTTGCGGGCGTGGTCTGAGGGGATCGGTGCGGTGCCAAGGGCCGTGGGCCACCAGGAGTCGTCCCAAGCAGACGGGCTGTTGCCGAGGATGAGGACTTCCGTTTTGTCAGAGTTCAGCTTTAGGCGGCTGAGCCTCATCCAATCTGCGACGTCCTTCATGCCCTCTTGTAGGTTGGTCTTGGCGCTGGCGGAGTCCTTAGTGAGGGAGAGTATAAGTTGGGTGTCGTCGGCGTAGGAGGTGATGATGATGTCGTGCTTGCGTACGATGTCGGCGAGGGGGCTCATGTAGACAAATAAGGTTCCTTCTCATCTTTTAGACATCCTCAAGCCTCTTCACCAAAGCACCTATGCTAAGGTCTAACAGGGCATTAGTGGTGAACTAACAGAATGCACAGGAGTACACAAAAGGTGTTCGACGGGGGTGCGTACTCACCCGAACATGATTCTCCTTGTACCTAAATACCAGGTTGGCTTACTTGGAGGATGGTGACAATGATACCCCCTTGGTGGCAGGGTGGAAGATTCCCTCACTCTTTTCTGCAGACAACACCCTGTTGGTGTCTAAAACTCAGGCTGGTTTACTAACTCTTGTTGATAAATTTGGGGCATTTTGTGACGACCGAGGGCTGGTAATAAATCACTTCAAACCAAAATTCATGACCATCAATCCTCATAGGACTTTTAAAGGCCCTGCACTATGAGATAGCTGTTAAAAATAAAGAGATTTAAAAAAAAAAAAAAAGTAAGTATATAATACAAACAATTTCAGTAAAATCAGGAGGTTTTGGCTTTCACAGACCTAAAAGGCTAATTGGTCTGGCACTAGTTGCCAACCACTTGCCTTTGAGAAAGAACGCATGAAAGAAAGAATTTAAGAAGGCAGTAAAGAGTGCAAAAAGTTAATCAAGAAAGAAGAGGGAATAGAGAGGGGAGGTAGGAAGGAAACCAAGAAGGAGCGAATGAAGACAAAGAAGAAGAGAATGAAGGCAAGAAGGAAAGAAACAAACAAACAAACACACAAAGAGAGGAGAAAGAAAAAAGAGAAAGCAAAAACAAAGGAAAATATAAAGAAGCAAAGAGATTGCAAAAGGGAGGGGAAGAATAAAAGCAAGAATGAAAGAACGAAAAGTATTAAAGAACAAAAAAGGACAGTTAGAGTTGGCAGAGCACCCTGATTAGCTTTTATTCAGAGTTCATGTGAGCTGATGCAAAATAGCAGCCGCCAGATAAGCAAAATCCAGTGTAAAGGGAATTACAACAGCATTAGCAGGAGATGGAATTTGATAAAGCTGGAATGCAGTCTAAAAACTCTGGCACTGAAGGGAAATGTGGGCAGATATGATCTTTGTCAAAGAGCAAAACGCAGTCACTCAAAATTAAGGTTAACAGTGGCTTAAGTAGGCTGACCCATTGTCCCCGGCTGTATGTTGCTGTAGGCATAATCAAAATTGGACTGATTCAACAGCAGACCAAGGGATGAAGAGAGGAGGCTGAAAGCCCCTTTAGGTGAGTATAATATATGAATAATGTTTGTGAAATCAAAAGGTTATGGCTAATGCCTGACCTAAAAAGGGTCCACCAAAGTTATAGATAAACATTCAACAAGAAGGAAGAAGAGAAACTATGGCAGTAACTAGTACAAACAGTAGGTCAACAAGTAGGTAAATCTTCAAAGGCTAGCAAAAAACATTTTTGACACATTTGCAAACAATTCCCCAGCATAAAGATCTGTAATACAGTGCCACACACCTATCCTAGCAGACTTTGAGAAACCTCTTGAAAGTCTATAAATCATCTATGGGGGTTGGCCCCTGGCTCTGTAAGTCTTCTAGGTGTCTCGGTAGCTTTGGTGTTTAGTTGCTCTTTAAAGCAGCTCCCATTTCTTAGTCACACTCTCCCTAACTTGTAAATGATCCCATATTAATTTGTTGCCTGTTCCGTGATACACAAACTGAAGTAGCCGCAAGTAACAGCTACAATACGAAATACTATGTAGGTGAAGCAAGTGACTAATGATTCAATTGTGGTTGTGCATCGTCGCCCTTTTCGAGGTTTGGCTACAAATTCCACTTCACAGTCAGCAGAGAGTGATTTTGTTGCTGGTAAGGCCCTACAAAAGGATGATGGGAAATAAGGGCTTACTTGTTACCTTGGTTTCATGTGAATCAAACAGTTCTTCTTTGAGTTTTCTCTCGTCATTACTCCCAGTTCCTGACTTCTTCTTCACCAAAACTTCGAACGTCCACACTACTCTTCCAACTATGTTGTAGATGCTTTAAAAAGATTTTTATATATTGACAATATTGTCAGACCTAGATCCATTGTACCCAAGTTAGCCTTATCCAAAATCATCCTGCAAAGAGTGAGTTTTCCTAGAGTGGGACCTGGGGGCATTTTAGGAAATACCTTCTACAGGTTCTATCATTCTAGGACAGTGGCATTTTTGGGGTCGTTGCATCCCTTTATCCCAGTGGGGCATTCTCTAGTTGTATGTGCATGGACCTCATCCCACAGTCCCTTCTGAAATTAAAATGCCTGATCAAGCAAGCCACAGAGCACACAAGAAAAAACAGAAAAATTTATTCTTGAGAGTGTCACTGAAGTAATGTGAGAATTTGTCACATTGTCACTGAAGAATTAGGATAACTGTGCGCGGTACTCAGGCCAGCCAATTACAGTTTTCAGACGCATTTGGAACAGAAACTGTCGACCAGGAATTGAAGACATTTGTCTGGAAGTACATTGCATACTTCTGCCTTTCACCCAAGTACCTGACTTCTATGGATGCTGATTTTGCAGCAGAGTCGAGAAAATAAAAGCTTTCTTAAAACACTGCCAATCACTTTTACATTCCCAGTTAGTGTACGTGTGTGTGTACATGCACTTTAGAGTTCATCGAACCCCTCGGGTCGGACTATATCTGTAACTTTGGAGTCATTAGTGGAACCAGCTTTTTTTTTTTTTTTTTTTTTTTTGCTTAAATCCGCTTGTCCACAACATGCGTGAGCCATAGAAAACGGTCTCTTTTCCCATCCCTTTTTACAACCATCATTTTAAACAACAACGTATTAAACTTTCACTTTTGTCAAGGCCTTCAAAGATCAATATGAAGAGCAGACCCCAGTACCGAACCTCTTGGACGTTTCCATGGGCCTACAAGCCTCTACATGGAGCCAGCTTTCATTGTTTTCTGTCTCGTGCTGCAGCCGAAGCAGGTCACCTGCAATGAAACCCGATTACAATTTGAAACAATCAGATGGGATTGATAGATGTTTTACTTACTCATGTAAAATAACAGATAATGCGATATAAGCTTGGATGTTAGTTGCTTTGACTTAATCAAGTCAAGGTTATTTCTTGTGAATTACAGTTGTTTGATGGTTACTTTCAAGGCATGGATCGGTTGTGGATGTGTCATACTGAGAATGGCGTGGAAGGGGCTGACAATACCTTCTGTTTTGTATGGCCCTTTGGGGGTAGAAACAGAGTGGAGAGATGATAGGGAGAGCAAAAAAGTGCAGAAAAAAAGATGATTATTAAAGAAAGATGAGAGTGGCAGGGGAGAAGGAAGAGGTGGAGAAGAAAATTACAAAGGACATGTTTAGAAGAGTGTCAATGAAGAGAGGTGCAAGGCAGAAAAGCGGTGTACTGGGGACAGGTGAAAGGTGAGGAAAGTGTAAAGTTTGGGGTAGACGTTCTCACATGGGAAATACATAGAGAGGGAGAGTGGTAGAATATAGGAGAACGATGTAGAGAATACAGTAGAGTGGAGAGGTACAGTCCCTGGTGATGATTGGAGTGGAAAAGTAAAGGTGCAACAGAGTAATGCAGGACAGACGGGAAATGCAGCATGAAAGCAGGTAGGCGCCAAGGATAGGCAAGGAGTGGTGGTGGTGAAAATAAAAGTGCAAAGGTGGGAGGTGTAGAGGAAAGAGAGGTAAAGATTCAATGAAGAAGAAAGTGGTGCATTGGAATGACGAGGTTAAAAGTGACATGGCAAGGAGGAAGGAGCTGAAAGTCAAGATAAGATGAAACAAACTAGGGTTCTACCGTCACCCACTAATGCCCCTGTATACTTTGTAAAATGGGTTAGGAAATTAACCAAAACCTGAAACGATCCCGGTTTACACGATATTGAATGAAAGGGCACAGGCCTAGAGAGGCCATAATTACTGCTAGCTTGCAGTGCCATAGGTTATAGGTAGAAATCTCCAAAACATGTACTTTAGAACGTTAGGTGTGGTTATAGCAACAAACATGAAATTAAAGAAGATACTACATCATTCGATGATTTTCAGATAAAAGAACTTGAAAGAGAAAACACATTATGGATATTTAGAGTTTGGAAAGTAGAAAAAAACGTGTCTCATTCCAGTAAGAGGTCAAAATAAAGTATGTATGTTCTCTGGGTTGGAAGCTCCTTTCAAGCTATGATTAAGAAAGAGCGCTTACATAGATTCAATAATAAAATGTTCCACTTCCGTTTAGTGTTGGATGAATTTTTGGAACTCCAATGTAGATACGGAGTAGGTTATTTATCAGCAGTACGGATTCCCTTTCTCTAGATTGGTTGTTTTGCTTAAATCTAAGGAGTGAATTTAAGATATTCATTTATTGGCATTTGTTGAGCTCTTTCTTTGGATTTAATGAAAGTGTGAAATGTTGAGATGTATTTTGGGTACTTCATATTTTGGTAAAGTTGTAAAGAAAAACGAATTTTTGTTGCATGTACAAGCACAATATTGAGCGGCCAGTGGGGTGAATGTGTGATTTTATGTACTGCAAGGCTTTGACCAGCCCGATATACCTCTGAGGAGTTCAAGGGTGTAGGGCTCAAGCTGTCGGTGCTCTTCTCTTGCGGATTGTGAGCTCCTACTTTCCACAGCCCCAAGCAGTGACCCAGAATGAAACAGTTAAAACACAAGTAAAAGGGGGATTAAACGGTAAACATACCAATGAATAAGGAAAAACTAGTGAAATACCTCAATATGTAGAGTGTTTACAAATTAATTCAATTGGATCATTCGTCAATTGCCCGAGGCCACTTATTAATAATTGCCTATGCTGGTTGCCATTACTGCATTATGCTGACATTGTGTTTTTTAAGTTTAACGTATTACAATAGAGTGCTTTGAGTTCCTGTACTCAGAAGATGGATGGTGTCTTCACTTATGCCAAGAGGTTTCCTATAGGGATATTTGTAGGTAGGATTAGATTACAAGAATTCCCATGAGATTCTTCACACAGCCTCGGTCATCACAAGGGTACTTTCACACAACAGTGTAGTAAAACACTTTAAATATGCCATTATCTACTGTCTCAGACAGAGAGACAAATATCTCGGACCCAGATAGATGGTGTCTACTCCAAAGACAGGGATAACAAACTGTGCTCTCAGAGAGCCTGGCCTGTACCAAACAAATTTTCTTTAATGTAGTTCACCTCATATTGTGGCAGTCTTTAACCCATTCGCTGCCAGGCCTTTACCCCCTCAGGTGCCAAGCCTTTTTTTGGCTGTTTGGGGCAGTTCGCACTTAGGCCCTCATAAACTTTGGTTCACATAAGCTACCCACACCAAATTTGCGTCCTTTTTTCCAACATCCTAGGGATTTTAGCGGTACCCAGAATTTGTGGTTTCCCCTGAAGGAGACCAAGAAATTAGCAAATATAGAGTGAAAATTTCGGTTTTCAAAAAAATGGGAAAAAGGGCTGTAGAAGAAGGCTTGTGTTTTTTTCCCTGAAAATGGCATCAACAAAGGGTTTGTGGTGCTAAAATCACTATCATCCCAGCTTTCAAGAACAGGCAGACTTGAATAAAAAAAACAAATTTTCAACACAATGTTGGCATTTTACTGGGACATACCCCATTTTTACTATAGTGCTTTCAGCCTCCTTCCAGTTAGTGACAGAAACGGGTGTGAAACCAATGCTGGATCCCAGAAAGCTAAACATTTCTGAAAAGTAGACAAAATTCAGCAAGGGGTAATTTGTGTAGATCCTACAAGGGTTTCCTACAGAAAATAACAGCTGAAATAAAATAATATTGAAATTGTGGAGAAAAAACAGCCATTTTTCTCCACATTTTACTCTAACTTTTTCCTGTGATGTCAGATTTTGGAAAGCGATATATCATTACGTCTACTGAACTCTTGTAGTTGTGGGGATATATAGGGCTTGTAGGTTCTTTAAGAACCCTAGGTGCCCAGGGCCAATAAATGAGCTGAACCTTGCAATGGGTTTTCATTCTACTGTATACCGGGTATACAGCAATTAATTTGCTGAAATATAAAGAGTGAAAAATAGGTATCAAGTAAACGTTTGTATTTCCAAAACGGGCACAAGATAAGGTGTTGCAAATCAGTGGTTATTTGCACATCTCTGAATTCCAGGGTGCCCATACTACCATGTGAATTACACGGCATTTCTCAAATAGACATCTTTTTCACACTGTCTTACATTTGGAAGGAAAAAATGTAGAGAAAGACAAGGGGCAATAACACTTGTTTTGCTGTTCTGTGTTCCCACAAGTCTCCCGATAAAAATGGTACCTCACTTGCGTGGGTAGGCCTAACGCTCGCGACAGGAAACGCAACATGGACACATCACATTTTTACATTGAAATCTGATGTGTTTTTTGCAAAGTGCCTAGCTGTAGATTTTGGCCTCTAGCTGAGATGGCACCTAGGGAAACCTACCAAACCTGCGCATTTGTGAAAACTAGATACCTAGAGGAATCCAAGATGGGGTGACTTGTGGGGCTCTCACCAAGTTCTGTTACCCAGAATCCTTTGCAAAACCTCAAAATTTGGCCCAAAAAACACTTTTTCCTCACATTTCGGTGGCAGAAAGTTCTGGAATCTGAGAGGAGCCACAAATTTCCTTTCAGCCAGCGTTTCCCCAAGTCCCCTGATAAAAATGGTACCTCACTTGTGTGGGTAGGCCTAGTGCCTGTGAAAGGAAATGCCCCAAAACACTATCTGGACACATCAAAATGATCAAATACAAAAATACAAAACTACCTTTTTTGTGGGGGGACCTGCGTTTTTGGTCCTGGGCTCAGCAGCCATCTAGGGAAACCTACCAAACGTAGATATTTCTGAAAACTAGACACCTGAGGGAGTCCAGGGAGGTGTGACTTGCGTGGATCCCCCAATGTTTCCTTACCCAGAATCCTCTGCAAACCTCAAAATTAGCTAAAAAAAATCAAATTTTTCCCACATTTCTGTGTGGGATCACCACACCAGGACAAATTTCCTACCACCCAACGTTCCCCTCAGTCTCCCGGTAAAAATGATACCTCACTTGTGTAGGTGACCCAAGTGCCTGTGACAGGAAAGAGCCAAAAACATGTTGAAATTGAGGGGGAACCAAAGCGGGTCCAAAAGGGCAGTTTGAAAAAAACATTTTTAGGCTGACAAGTGCAGCAGGATTTTTATCGGTATAGATGAGACAATGCTGGGTGGTAGGAATTTTGTGGATTCCTGATGATTCCGGAAAGTTCGATCACAAAAATGTGGGAAGAATGCGTGATTTCCAGCCAAGTTGGAGGTTTGCAGGGCATTGTGGGTAAGAAAATGGTGCGGGGTGCATGTGATGCACACCACCCTGGAATCACCCAGATGTTTAGTTTTCAGATGTGTCTAGGTCTTCTGGATTTTTCTACATGGCATTGAAGTGGGACGATTTTGAGAGTTAGCCAAGGTCTCATGGACCAAATGTAAAACCAAAACCGAAAATAATGAGATGTCCTCTTGCTTGCCGTGGGATAAGATGTTTTAGTGTGTGGGGGAGAGCTGAAAGACTGTTACCCCCTTCAGTTGGGGTGGGGGCATAACCAGGCCCATACTGGTTGGTAGCCACCACTCCACTATTTCTTTTTTTTATTTTTATTCCCTGGCATCTAGTTGACTTTCTGCCCCCCCGCCCGGGTGTGGATTGGGGGTAATTGCCTAATCTGCCCACTGGTGGGAAGAACAACTTTGGCCCCATTTATTTGGGGTGGTGGTATGGCTATACCCCCACCCTGTTATTTTGAAAAAAAATCTTCCCTGGTCTCTGAGGGGCTTTCTGCCCACCTTGGGGGCAGATGGGCCTTCCAAAAATAGGCTGATCTGCCCCAAGGGGGGCAGATATGGCCAACAGTAATGTGCCCCCATGGGGAGCGAACCTTGTCCAAGTGGCTGCCCCCCCAAACAAAACACACACACCAATCCCTGGGGCCTAAGTTGTTTCTGCCCCCCCCCCTGGGGGCAGATCATCCTAATCGAAATAGGCCGATCTGCCCCCAAGGGAGGCAGAAATGACCTAAATACAATTTGCCCCCCAGGGGAGCGACCCTTGCCTAAAGCGTCGCTCCCCATACATAAAAACATATAGTAAATACAAAAATATATATATTCCTGGTGCCTTAGAGGTTTTTACCCCCCCTCCGGGTACAGATCGGCCTAATTATAATAGGCCGATCTGACCCCGGGGGGGTCAGAAAAGGCTTAAAATATTATGCCCCCCTGGGGAGCGTCCCTTGCCCAAGGGGCTGCTACCCTTATGCATAAGCATAAAAACAAAAACAAAAAAATCCCTGGTGTCTAGTGGTTTCTGCCCCCCCGGTTGCAGATCGGCCTAATTATATTAGGCTGATCTGCACCCGGTGGGGTAGAAATGGCCTAAAATAATTTGGCCCCCTGGAGAGCAGCCCTTGCCCAAGGGCCGCTCCCCTTATGCGTACGTATATAGATAAAAAAAAAAATCCCTGGTGTCTAGTGGTTTCTGCCCCCAGGTTAGGGAAGAAAAATAATTTCACCCCTGGGGTGCGACCCTTGCCTAAGGGTTCGCTTCCCACATATACAAAAATAAAATAAAAACATTTTTTTCATCCCTGGTGTCTAGGGGTTTTCTGCCCTCGGGGGGCAGAAATGGGCTAAAAATAAATCGCCCCCCTGGGGAGCGGCCCTTGCCCAAGGGGCCGCTCCCCTCATGACAATTACGGAAAACAAACAAAAAATCCCTGGTGTCTAGTGGGCATCGCGATCGGGCAGCAGAAATGCTGAGAGAGACATGAAAGGAGAGGAACGGCCCCTCCAGTGATCGGAAGAGATATGCAAAAGCATTTCTCTTCCGATCCACGCTGGAAGCAGCGCACGATGTCATCAGATGCCGCGGGGGCGGAAGGGGAAGCGATTCCCTTTCCATCCCTGCCCTGGGGGTGCTGAGGCGAGGCTCATGGGGGGAGCGCTAGCCAGTACCAGAAAGTAATGGTTAGGTCCTTGGCGCCTCAGCGCCGCAGCCAAGGACGTAACCTTTACGTCCTTGGCTGCCAAAGGGTTAAGGTGACAATTCTAAACAGCAGAATCGTCACAGGACTTCACAGATCATATGTTCTCTGTTTTTATACTATTCACATTCCTATTCATTTCCTTGTTTCCAAAATAAAAGCAACTTTTTTTACTATAATTCTGTTCCAGTTTAGCTTCTAATAAAATCCTCAAATGATAATAGCTCAAGTGACTTGTTTGCTCATCTGGGGGGAGAGTTAGAGAAACACAAGAAGGAGGAGGGCGTTCTCTGCACTTACTGTGGATCCCTTCAACTTTGCGGAAGGTTTACAAGAAACCCATCTGTTTTCCTGGCTCCACATTGGAAGTTGTTATAACTGTACTGCCTGGGGACAAAGGGAAATCTTCCTTATGTGACCAAGGTTGGCAACACGACATTGCACCCAATGTGGAGAACCTGTAATCTTAGCATTCTGAAGCACATATGCCACACTAACTGCCAATAAGGAAATGTCAGATTAATATTAGTAGAACATTTCTCCATCAGATTAGATAGGACTTCCCTGTTCTACTGAAGGGTTAATTTATCCTAAAAATTAAAAACACAAAATACATTTATTCTGTTGAGCTTTAAATCATATTGTCAATCAGTTGTACTAAAAAGGTTTTTTGGAAATGTTTTGATAAGGTGTCAAGGCTCAATCTTGTGCTCTATCTTCTGTGGTTATTACTCACCAGCATCATGTCATTCCTATCCCTGTGGACCCTTTCAGTCTCAAGTATTCTATGGCCGGCCCCTCCCCGCAGACCTGAACTATTGGCCCTTTAGTTCCATTGCTATGCAAGTTTAGGCTAGTTAGCACCTGCAGTTATCAAATTTCTGAGTAGGACAGTCACATTTCCACTGTGAACTACTGGACTGCATCATCATGCACTTGGGTTCCGTTGTACTTGTTGCTGTCAATTACCGTTTGCTACCTTTTAGGACTCATGTCTGTTGTATCTAACATGTTTTCCCCAGGCTCATTGGAAGATTCCACAAGGGACATGTGCCTTTCTGGAACACTCCTGATTTCCTGTATAAATAACCCCTTGAAACCTGCATCAAGTCTTGACATCATTCCCGTTCACAGACTCGTCCCACTTTTGGGCAAGCAGCGTCCCTGCACTCACCTCTTGAGTCACCCGGACCTTCCTGCATTCCTGTCCAGAGCAAGCTTCGCCCCTGCACTTATTTACTGAGTCGCCCAGACCTTCATCACTCTAGTCCTGTGCAACCCCATCTCCCGATTCATCCAGAATTATCCAGCTCTCTAGTCTTCCAAGCCTTCCTGATGACTTTGAGATCCTGATTTCGACAATGCTTCCAGTGTTTCCCCTCCATTAGTTGAGATTCCGCCTCTTCTTGAGCTTCTTACTCCGATCCGCCTACCATCTTCAAACTCCAGATTAAGTACTAGTCTAGGCTAAGTACTTGCCTCCAGGTCGGTGCGCACTAATCTTTAGCAGTAGTAGCATACCTTGAAAGTTTGTGTAAATTCCAATCTATGTGCCTAGAGCAACCTTGTTTCTAATTTCCTTGGTGAGTGTTACCGACTCCAATCCATGTACCATTTGTAACTTTGAGAGTGCATTTAAATCCAACTAAGTCCTGAGTTTACCCTTGTAGTTCCTTTGACTCCAACCAATATTTCAAGTTCTTCTTCAAGAACTCCAGAAGATTTTTGTCCAAGTACCTGTAGTCCTGCTCTTATGTTATGATTCAGAAGAAACCTTTAAGTGTGAATGATTGAAGGATTGTACTGTAACTTGTGTAGACGAATTGGTGTATAGCTGGTATTTGCCTCTTCTTGTCCCCAGTGCATTGCGCCTTCACGAAAACCAGAAGTGCTGCTCCCGTAAACATTCACCTCTACATGACCAGAAAGTCCCAGGAGTGACGATGCTGTTAAGCAGACCAGGACCCCCACATAGCAGAACCAGTACCACAAGTGTTCTTTTATTATTTTGTCCCTTCCACCTCCAGAAGTCACCTGGAATCTAGGAGTACTATCCCTGGATCCAGCTTCATTCTGGGAGGGAGTGGGGGTCCAGCATCGGCTCCAGTGTCGTCCCCACAGTTGGACCAGGTGAGTGCGTGACATAATGATTTGCTTACAGGGCACAGTGACTGACCCGTTGATGTCCTGACGGTTCTTCCTAAAAGAAGATGAAGTAATACTAATTGTTGAAGCTAGTCCAGCTTATCCGAGGAAGATATTTAACTCATTGGTATAATCTGACCCCGTAAAAGCAGACCCCAGGCACTGGGAAAAAAATGTACTTTTTAAAAGTCAAGATATTCTCATTTGTTTCCGGGGATACATGCGCTGGTTATCTCATGCAGTGGAGCCAAGTATATGGGAAGTGTTGAGCCTTTTGGGCAATAAATGACCAGTCATAGCTGGATACACACTGGATTGACATTGAGTCAATTAAATACAGATCAGTTGAAAATCATGTCTACAGAGTTGATACTCTATAGGCAACTTAGACTAGGCATATTACAGATAACTGGGGTAAATTTGAACACTGTAATCACCAGCTTCTACAATACACCTGCTGACAATTAATGCAGTAATGGTCAAAGTGTCAACTAAACTGGATGAAGTTCCTTCCAGGATTGCCCGTGAAAACCTCCCAAAAAACAGCTAGATGTGGTATACACTCAGATGACGCAAGAAAATGATTCAGTATTGACTATATGCCTTCACATGGGAATGGGACTACCTGTTCCAGAATGTACTTCATGGGAGGTATGTTTGTTAGCATACACATCATCACACATGGGACAACCTGCACAGAGGTGTTACTGAAGGTTCTAAAACAAATAAACAATTAGTTTGATACCACTTTATTGGTCAATGTGGGCACTATATTAATGAGAATTTTTGGTACGATTAATTACACTGTTCTTTGTAACAATCAGCTAGGGGCATTGGCCACAAGCAATCATGTCACCCAACGAGAAGGGACATGAATTGCATAAAATGTTTCAGAAATACAGATCTCAATGGGTCGAGATACCTTAGGTACTCTGCCCTGAAACTGAAACTCAAGAAGAGAGCAAAAGTTGAAGGGACCCAATGGAAGAAAGCGCCCGATGTTAAGAAGCAGCAATAGGCCACACAGAAAAGATGGGCTGAATTGCCACTATGGTGAGAGTCCAATGGAGGCTATCATTTTAGAGAATGTAGAACTTTTAAACAGCCTTATCAGTACGTTGATAATATTCCTACAGTGTCACTGATGAATCATTTTTATTTCAGTGGCAGGGATTAGTTATATCAGAAACTAGGCAGTTATACCCAACTTCATAAAGGCACCCCATAAGGGAGTAAAATTTGCCCATGCCGGTAATTATTCAACCATACTAATGCAGAAGCAATGTATGAAATTGGGTTTTGATTTTGGGGGTGGGAGGGTCAAGACCCTTGGAAAGCAACAGCTACAAGCTCTGTCTGTGAACAACAAAAGCCACTAAGTAAACCTGTGCTAAACTACTGGTAACTGTGCACAAAAGGAGTCAGGCTAAACATAGAGGCACTGTGTTAAGTATTTATGCAGGACACAAAAAATAATAAAGGGAAAACACAACACAAGAAAGCCCACACCAATTTAGACAAATAGAGTAACATTTAATAAATAAAACAACACCAAAACGAATTAAATCCAATCAGCAGAACCCGAATTATGAATTTGAATATTTAAAGTTGCAAGATCAAAGCATGAACTGCAGGTATCCAGCCGTGCGAGACGGGGCAAAGTCAGATCTTAAGGCCAACCGTAATGAAGGCTGGTTGGCTACACTAGGTAAATTGGGTCCCATCTCAGCTTAACTTCGAATTTAAAAGAAAATTCTAGGAAAAGGTCCTGAGAAGGTAAAGCTCAGTCGGATAAAGCAGTCATCGGGAAATCTCCAGCAGGACGAAGCTGCAGGGTGTAGCTGATCAGGGCTCCACAGGCTGGATACCATTGCTCAGAGGTCTCACTGAACAGGATTTGCTGCTGAGGATTAGAACATAATGGGAGATATCGTAGAGTCAGGCAAACTGGCAATGTACCTTGGGCATATCGGTGAGCAGGTAGGTCCCAGTCTCCTGTCGGTTCTCAGATCACTTTTTGGTGAAAATTCTTCTTATTCCCAAGTTTCAGGTTTTGGCCAGAGGAGCACCTTTGCACCACTTCAAAGGGTCAAGGAATAGTTGGGCATCTTTTGGGGGTTAGGGGGGGGGGTCAGTACTCCCTCTAGGCAGAGGCCAGGTGGAAGGTTCATGAACTCTGCAGATTGTTATGTCCCTGTAGCTCACACAGGAGGCTAACCAACTAGCCCTTCGAGTCACTCTGGTAGTCCTGAGATCATGTAGCAAGGCATGCCTAAAGAAGTAATGCAGTCTTCTGGTAGCAGCAGGGCACCTCTGAGGTACAAAGCAAGCCTCAAGCAGCAGGGCAGTCCTCAGAAGTACAAAGCAGTCCTAGAAGAAGTGGTCTCAAGGTCCAATATAAATACCTGGTGCCAGCCTTTGAAGTGAGAGAAACGTATACGCTGTCCCACATCTATTTCTGGAAAGTTCTTTTCTTCCCCTGCCTAGACTCCAAGTCATCTTGGGTGACAAAAGGCTGGTGTCAAGTTCCTTTGTGAGTGTGCTGGTGTCAGCCGTTTTAAATGTAAGTGGGGCAGGGAAAAGCTCCACACATCCAATTTTGTCAGGATGGTCCATCCTGCCAACACCTAGTCTCTCTTTGTCTCACGGTCTATGAGGAATATGCAAAGGCCAACTATTCACAGTCATGTCACCCAAGTCACAGGCATCAGGCACCAAATGGTTAGGACAAGAAAGTACCAACTTTCCAAAAGTGTCCTTTTCAAAATTATGACTTAAGATCTAAATATACCATTAAAGAGGACTTTAAATTACATTCTTTTAGGCATCAAACTCAATATTTCTACCTATTCCCAAAAGTTATTGGTTATTAAATGTAATAAGTTAACCCAATGTTATCCGATGGGAGAGGTAGGCCTTACAGTAGTGAAAAACAAACGAGTTTGTCACAACCAGGATATGTAAATCGAACAATTTATTTACCTTCACTAATGCCTTATATGGTGGCAGATTCCTTCCCTTACAATATTCCCCAGGCGTCAGATTGGATATGGAAGTTTTTCAGCAATACTCTTGCGCGCCAGTAGGTGGGGTCATTTGGCTTCGCGGCACCGGAAATAACATGCATGGCACCTATATAAGCACCACCCAGGCATGCTGACGTAAGTTACTTTCAGGACCTTCCATGTTAGAGGCGTGGAGCCACGATGACAGCTGACCACTAATGGGATATTCTAGGGACCTGAGAAGGATGTACCTTACACTGCAATCGGTACATAGAGCGAGGAGGATGGAAGGGCAGGTGAGGAATCTGCCGCTAGCTAGATTGCCTACCAGATAAGGCGTTATTGAAGGTAAGCAACTTGTTCACCTGTTAGAGACTTCTAGCCCCAGATTACTTACCTTAGAATAGATACCCAAGCAATGTCTCCCGGATTTGAGTCTGCAAAGTCAATTTAAACCAGAAAATCCTGCAGGACCGAACTGAGTAAGTGCCTGTTGTGACCGAGCTGACTTTCCCGACGGTAGTATTTGGTAAACATGTGTAAAGATGCCCCTTTTGCTAACTGACAAATGCCCTGGAGAGGGACTCCACAGGCTAATGCAGTGGTCACAGCCTTAGCTCTAGTGTAATGAGCATTCAAACCTTCAGGGGGTTGCTCCTTGGCCAATGCGTAGCAAATCTCAATGCAGAGCACTAGCCATCTTGAGATGGTCTGTTTCTGCAGTCTGCTCACCCTTTTTCCTTTCTTGGCTCCTATGTACCCCGAAGAGTTGATCGTTCACTAGGAACTCTATTGTGATGTAGAAAAGGTGCATCGAGAGTGCCTGCAATTCACTGACCCTCCTGGCCAATGTAATGCCCACTAGAAAGGCAGTTTTGATGGTCAATAGCTGAAGAGGGCAATTGTGCTGTGGTTCAATATGCGCACTTATTAAGAAGGTGAGAACAAGATTTGGATCCCACTGGGGATTGATGAATGGCCTGGGGGAAACATGTCCTGCAAGCTTGTGAGAAACCTAGCCACAGAAGGTGACTTGAATAAAGAAGGTTGGTTCGGGTCCCCCAAAATGCCAAAATGGCTGATAAATAGCCTCTTCCTGTGTCCAGGGTAGAGCGCCGCTGGGCAGAAGATAGAGCAAACAGAAGAACCTTAAAGGTGCAGAAAGAGGGTTAATATTTTTAGAATCACACCATGGCAGGTGTACACCAACTTGGTGGAGGGACACCTTGCTGTAGGAATAACATCAAAGACTTTGGGAGGAAGGTCAGAAGCTGTCAACTGTAGCTGCTTAATCTCCATGCATGAAGCAGAAGGGTGGACATGTTTGGCGCAGAACCCTTCCCTGTTGCAGCGACAAAAGATCCTCTTGAGGAGGCAGCATGATCGAGGTACCAGTTGTCATGCTCAACAGCTCAGGATACGAGACTCTCCATGCCCATTCTGGAGACAGAAGAATAATTTGGGCTCAGTCATTCCTGATCTTCTTGAGAACATTGGGCAGGAGCGGTATAGCTGAAAAGGCGTGCAGGAGGCCATAGCTCCACTCAAGACAAAAAGCATCTCCAAAGAGAGAGTTGCCTTGGAACCCTCAGCACAAAACTGCTGACATTGTGCATTCTTGACAGTGGTGAATAGATCTAACCAAGGGTCTCCCCACTGCTGAAAGAGGCCTTGCACCAACTCCAGGTGGGGACGCCATTCGTGTTCTGCTAGGCATCTTTGGCTGAGGTCATCTGCCCTGGTGCTCGATGATCCCACCACATTTTTAACCATCAGGGAAATGTCCTGGCACTACAGCCATGTCCAGAGACACAGAGCTTTTTGACAAAGGGTCCACAACTCCACCCCACCCTGTTTGCTGCAGTACCACATGATGGTGGTGTTGTTCGTGAACTGCTTCACCAGCCTTCCCTTGTTTGAAGGAAGAAAGGCTTTCAATGCCAAGTGAATTGCCCAAAGCTCCAACAGGTTGATGTGGAGCCACACTCCGCTGGATACCAGAGTCATCTGATCTCCACCTACCCCAGATGGCTGCCCCATCCCAGAAGTGGTGCATCTATCACTAAAGTAAGCTCTGGTAGAGGAAGGGAGAGGGGTCTGCGACTGACCCAATGGCGGTCCGTGAGGCACCACTGCAGATCTTTCGCAGTATCCTGTGAGATCTGGACCATGTCGGAGAGATTCCCCGGATGTTGCACCCACTGAGACTTCAGGCCCCACTGCAGAGCTTACATATTCCAACAGTAGGGGTTACAGGCAGGAGGCAGGAGGCCATGAGGCCCAACAACCCTATGGTCATTCTCACCAAAATCCAGGCTAGACTGAAACATCAAGATCACAGCCTGCTTGGGAGGATAGGCATGAAACTGCACTATGTCCAGAACAGGTCAGAAGAAAGGGAGCATCTGAGAGTGAGTCAGGGTTGACTTTGGCATGTTTATAGTGAACCCCAGTGAATGCAGGAGGTCTGCTGCAGTCTGGAGGTGAGTGATGACTGCCTGTGGCAAGCCCACCTTCAACAGCCAAATGTTGAGGTAGGGAAGTCCTGACCTCTACAGATGAGCTGCAACCACCATCACTTTTGTGAACAACTGAGGAGTGCTGGTGAGGCCAAATGGGAGAACGGCAAACTGAAAATGCCCTCTGTCAACCGCAAGTAACGTCTGTGGGCAGGCAAGATGGAGATGTGGAAATACACGTCCTGCTAGTCCATTGATACTATTCAGTCTCCCAGACCCAGGGTAGACAGAACTTGTGAGAACATAAGCATTATGAATTTCTCCTTTTTCATGAAGAGATTGAGAAGGTGCAGGTCTGGGATAAGACAAAGTCCTCCATCCCTCTTGGGCACAAGAAACTTATGGGATAGCAGTCAGGACCTACTTCTGATGCAGGCACCCTCTTGATGGCCCTCTTGGCAAAAAGAGTCACACTTCCTGATGGAGCAAGGAGAGGTAGTCCTCCGTCAGTGGGTTGTTAGGGGTGGTCACAAAGGGGAGGGAGTAGCCCCTTTAGACAAGTTGAAAAACCTAATGGTCTGATGTTATTGACCGGCAATGGTGTAGGCAATGAAGTATCCTGCTCCCACTGAATGCCTATGGCAGTCAGAAGGCAAACTAAAGGGGCTGGGAGGCTGCGGCTTCCGGAGGAAGGGGTGAACTGACCCACCTCTGGCTACCTGTCCCACATGGTCTATGGGAACTTGGGTATGAAAAGGCTGGGAAGCATATTGGTCATGGTGGCTGGGAGGGTTTAGATGTTATTGGAAATCCCTTCCAAGCCTATGAAAGG
Organism: Pleurodeles waltl; assembly: GCF_031143425.1. NCBI lineage: Eukaryota > Metazoa > Chordata > Amphibia > Caudata > Salamandridae > Pleurodeles > Pleurodeles waltl. The sequence continues at coordinate 680,288,733 of NC_090449.1, read as the reverse complement.
GGCAGAAGACAGATTAGGGTTGACGAGGGGCCATTGACAAGCCCAAGGAATTAGCGGTAACTCTTCTGCCCTTAGAATGCCCCAACGCTGAGTCCACCTTCTCTCCAAAAAGACGAAAGCCATTAAAGGGCATGTCCATAAGCGAGGCTTGGACATCTCCTGAAAAGCCAGTGGTCCTCAGCCAGGTGGTGACAACCCAAGGCCACAGACAAATCACTTGTAACAAGTTTGGCGGTTTCTCCTCCAACATGGCCGTCACAGAGAGCAAGCTCGAACCAATAGAGCATGCTTTAGAGGCTGAGGTGCGGAACCAATCACAGTGATCGACTCAGCAGAAAAAAGGGGCAGTAAAACACACTGTGTGTTGAACACAGAAGAAGCGATCACAAAGAGAACAGAAGACCAACTGAAAAAGGACTAGAAAGAAGAGATGGGTCACCCAGGCGGTATCGGCACACACCATGACCAGCAGGAGTCGGAGTAGAGCGACTGAGCCAAGATGGAGTAGAGTGGGAAGCCGACTGGACCATCTAGATTGGTTGTTTTGCTTAAATCTAAGGAGTGAATTTAAGATATTCATTTATTGGCATTTGTTGAGCTCTTTCTTTGGATTTAATGAAAGTGTGAAATGTTGAGATGTATTTTGGGTACTTCATATTTTGGTAAAGTTGTAAAGAAAAACGAATTTTTGTTGCATGTACAAGCACAATATTGAGCGGCCAGTGGGGTGAATGTGTGATTTTATGTACTGCAAGGCTTTGACCAGCCCGATATACCTCTGAGGAGTTCAAGGGTGTAGGGCTCAAGCTGTCGGTGCTCTTCTCTTGCGGATTGTGAGCTCCTACTTTCCACAGCCCCAAGCAGTGACCCAGAATGAAACAGTTAAAACACAAGTAAAAGGGGGATTAAACGGTAAACATACCAATGAATAAGGAAAAACTAGTGAAATACCTCAATATGTAGAGTGTTTACAAATTAATTCAATTGGATCATTCGTCAATTGCCCGAGGCCACTTATTAATAATTGCCTATGCTGGTTGCCATTACTGCATTATGCTGACATTGTGTTTTTTAAGTTTAACGTATTACAATAGAGTGCTTTGAGTTCCTGTACTCAGAAGATGGATGGTGTCTTCACTTATGCCAAGAGGTTTCCTATAGGGATATTTGTAGGTAGGATTAGATTACAAGAATTCCCATGAGATTCTTCACACAGCCTCGGTCATCACAAGGGTACTTTCACACAACAGTGTAGTAAAACACTTTAAATATGCCATTATCTACTGTCTCAGACAGAGAGACAAATATCTCGGACCCAGATAGATGGTGTCTACTCCAAAGACAGGGATAACAAACTGTGCTCTCAGAGAGCCTGGCCTGTACCAAACAAATTTTCTTTAATGTAGTTCACCTCATATTGTGGCAGTCTTTAACCCATTCGCTGCCAGGCCTTTACCCCCTCAGGTGCCAAGCCTTTTTTTGGCTGTTTGGGGCAGTTCGCACTTAGGCCCTCATAAACTTTGGTTCACATAAGCTACCCACACCAAATTTGCGTCCTTTTTTCCAACATCCTAGGGATTTTAGCGGTACCCAGAATTTGTGGTTTCCCCTGAAGGAGACCAAGAAATTAGCAAATATAGAGTGAAAATTTCGGTTTTCAAAAAAATGGGAAAAAGGGCTGTAGAAGAAGGCTTGTGGTTTTTTCCCTGAAAATGGCATCAACAAAGGGTTTGTGGTGCTAAAATCACTATCATCCCAGCTTTCAAGAACAGGCAGACTTGAATAAAAAAAACAAATTTTCAACACAATGTTGGCATTTTACTGGGACATACCCCATTTTTACTATAGTGCTTTCAGCCTCCTTCCAGTTAGTGACAGAAACGGGTGTGAAACCAATGCTGGATCCCAGAAAGCTAAACATTTCTGAAAAGTAGACAAAATTCAGCAAGGGGTAATTTGTGTAGATCCTACAAGGGTTTCCTACAGAAAATAACAGCTGAAATAAAATAATATTGAAATTGTGGAGAAAAAACAGCCATTTTTCTCCACATTTTACTCTAACTTTTTCCTGTGATGTCAGATTTTGGAAAGCGATATATCATTACGTCTACTGAACTCTTGTAGTTGTGGGGATATATAGGGCTTGTAGGTTCTTTAAGAACCCTAGGTGCCCAGGGCCAATAAATGAGCTGAACCTTGCAATGGGTTTTCATTCTATACCGGGTATACAGCAATTAATTTGCTGAAATATAAAGAGTGAAAAATAGGTATCAAGTAAACGTTTGTATTTCCAAAACGGGCACAAGATAAGGTGTTGCAAATCAGTGGTTATTTGCACATCTCTGAATTCCAGGGTGCCCATACTACCATGTGAATTACACGGCATTTCTCAAATAGACATCTTTTTCACACTGTCTTACATTTGGAAGGAAAAAATGTAGAGAAAGACAAGGGGCAATAACACTTGTTTTGCTGTTCTGTGTTCCCACAAGTCTCCCGATAAAAATGGTACCTCACTTGCGTGGGTAGGCCTAACGCTCGCGACAGGAAACGCAACATGGACACATCACATTTTTACATTGAAATCTGATGTGTTTTTTGCAAAGTGCCTAGCTGTAGATTTTGGCCTCTAGCTGAGATGGCACCTAGGGAAACCTACCAAACCTGCGCATTTGTGAAAACTAGATACCTAGAGGAATCCAAGATGGGGTGACTTGTGGGGCTCTCACCAAGTTCTGTTACCCAGAATCCTTTGCAAAACCTCAAAATTTGGCCCAAAAAACACTTTTTCCTCACATTTCGGTGGCAGAAAGTTCTGGAATCTGAGAGGAGCCACAAATTTCCTTTCAGCCAGCGTTTCCCCAAGTCCCCTGATAAAAATGGTACCTCACTTGTGTGGGTAGGCCTAGTGCCTGTGAAAGGAAATGCCCCAAAACACTATCTGGACACATCAAAATGATCAAATACAAAAATACAAAACTACCTTTTTTGTGGGGGGACCTGCGTTTTTGGTCCTGGGCTCAGCAGCCATCTAGGGAAACCTACCAAACGTAGATATTTCTGAAAACTAGACACCTGAGGGAGTCCAGGGAGGTGTGACTTGCGTGGATCCCCCAATGTTTCCTTACCCAGAATCCTCTGCAAACCTCAAAATTAGCTAAAAAAAATCAAATTTTTCCCACATTTCTGTGTGGGATCACCACACCAGGACAAATTTCCTACCACCCAACGTTCCCCTCAGTCTCCCGGTAAAAATGATACCTCACTTGTGTAGGTGACCCAAGTGCCTGTGACAGGAAAGAGCCAAAAACATGTTGAAATTGAGGGGGAACCAAAGCGGGTCCAAAAGGGCAGTTTGAAAAAAAAAATTTTAGGCTGACAAGTGCAGCAGGATTTTTATCGGTATAGATGAGACAATGCTGGGTGGTAGGAATTTTGTGGATTCCTGATGATTCCGGAAAGTTCGATCACAAAAATGTGGGAAGAATGCGTGATTTCCAGCCAAGTTGGAGGTTTGCAGGGCATTGTGGGTAAGAAAATGGTGCGGGGTGCATGTGATGCACACCACCCTGGAATCACCCAGATGTTTAGTTTTCAGATGTGTCTAGGTCTTCTGGATTTTTCTACATGGCATTGAAGTGGGACGATTTTGAGAGTTAGCCAAGGTCTCATGGACCAAATGTAAAACCAAAACCGAAAATAATGAGATGTCCTCTTGCTTGCCGTGGGATAAGATGTTTTAGTGTGTGGGGGAGAGCTGAAAGACTGTTACCCCCTTCAGTTGGGGTGGGGGCATAACCAGGCCCATACTGGTTGGTAGCCACCACTCCACTATTTCTTTTTTTTATTTTTATTCCCTGGCATCTAGTTGACTTTCTGCCCCCCCGCCCGGGTGTGGATTGGGGGTAATTGCCTAATCTGCCCACTGGTGGGAAGAACAACTTTGGCCCCATTTATTTGGGGTGGTGGTATGGCTATACCCCCACCCTGTTATTTTGAAAAAAAATCTTCCCTGGTCTCTGAGGGGCTTTCTGCCCACCTTGGGGGCAGATGGGCCTTCCAAAAATAGGCTGATCTGCCCCAAGGGGGGCAGATATGGCCAACAGTAATGTGCCCCCATGGGGAGCGAACCTTGTCCAAGTGGCTGCCCCCCCAAACAAAACACACACACCAATCCCTGGGGCCTAAGTTGTTTCTGCCCCCCCCCCTGGGGGCAGATCATCCTAATCGAAATAGGCCGATCTGCCCCCAAGGGAGGCAGAAATGACCTAAATACAATTTGCCCCCCAGGGGAGCGACCCTTGCCTAAAGCGTCGCTCCCCATACATAAAAACATATAGTAAATAAAAAAATATATATATTCCTGGTGCCTTAGAGGTTTTTACCCCCCCTCCGGGGACAGATCGGCCTAATTATAATAGGCCGATCTGACCCCGGGGGGGTCAGAAAAGGCTTAAAATATTATGCCCCCCTGGGGAGCGTCCCTTGCCCAAGGGGCTGCTACCCTTATGCATAAGCATAAAAACAAAAACAAAAAAATCCCTGGTGTCTAGTGGTTTCTGCCCCCCCGGTTGCAGATCGGCCTAATTATATTAGGCTGATCTGCACCCGGTGGGGTAGAAATGGCCTAAAAATAATTTGGCCCCCTGGAGAGCAGCCCTTGCCCAAGGGCCGCTCCCCTTATGCGTACGTATATAGATTAAAAAAAAAATCCCTGGTGTCTAGTGGTTTCTGCCCCCAGGTTAGGGAAGAAAAATAATTTCACCCCTGGGGTGCGACCCTTGCCTAAGGGTTCGCTTCCCACATATACAAAAATAAAATAAAAACATTTTTTTCATCCCTGGTGTCTAGGGGTTTTCTGCCCTCGGGGGGCAGAAATGGGCTAAAAATAAATCGCCCCCCTGGGGAGCGGCCCTTGCCCAAGGGGCCGCTCCCCTCATGACAATTACGGAAAACAAACAAAAAATCCCTGGTGTCTAGTGGGCATCGCGATCGGGCAGCAGAAATGCTGAGAGAGACATGAAAGGAGAGGAACGGCCCCTCCAGTGATCGGAAGAGATATGCAAAAGCATTTCTCTTCCGATCCACGCTGGAAGCAGCGCACGATGTCATCAGATGCCGCGGGGGCGGAAGGGGAAGCGATTCCCTTTCCATCCCTGCCCTGGGGGTGCTGAGGCGAGGCTCATGGGGGGAGCGCTAGCCAGTACCAGAAAGTAATGGTTAGGTCCTTGGCGCCTCAGCGCCGCAGCCAAGGACGTAACCTTTACGTCCTTGGCTGCCAAAGGGTTAAGGTGACAATTCTAAACAGCAGAATCGTCACAGGACTTCACAGATCATATGTTCTCTGTTTTTATACTATTCACATTCCTATTCATTTCCTTGTTTCCAAAATAAAAGCAACTTTTTTTACTATAATTCTGTTCCAGTTTAGCTTCTAATAAAATCCTCAAATGATAATAGCTCAAGTGACTTGTTTGCTCATCTGGGGGGAGAGTTAGAGAAACACAAGAAGGAGGAGGGCGTTCTCTGCACTTACTGTGGATCCCTTCAACTTTGCGGAAGGTTTACAAGAAACCCATCTGTTTTCCTGGCTCCACATTGGAAGTTGTTATAACTGTACTGCCTGGGGACAAAGGGAAATCTTCCTTATGTGACCAAGGTTGGCAACACGACATTGCACCCAATGTGGAGAACCTGTAATCTTAGCATTCTGAAGCACATATGCCACACTAACTGCCAATAAGGAAATGTCAGATTAATATTAGTAGAACATTTCTCCATCAGATTAGATAGGACTTCCCTGTTCTACTGAAGGGTTAATTTATCCTAAAAATTAAAAACACAAAATACATTTATTCTGTTGAGCTTTAAATCATATTGTCAATCAGTTGTACTAAAAAGGTTTTTTGGAAATGTTTTGATAAGGTGTCAAGGCTCAATCTTGTGCTCTATCTTCTGTGGTTATTACTCACCAGCATCATGTCATTCCTATCCCTGTGGACCCTTTCAGTCTCAAGTATTCTATGGCCGGCCCCTCCCCGCAGACCTGAACTATTGGCCCTTTAGTTCCATTGCTATGCAAGTTTAGGCTAGTTAGCACCTGCAGTTATCAAATTTCTGAGTAGGACAGTCACATTTCCACTGTGAACTACTGGACTGCATCATCATGCACTTGGGTTCCGTTGTACTTGTTGCTGTCAATTACCGTTTGCTACCTTTTAGGACTCATGTCTGTTGTATCTAACATGTTTTCCCCAGGCTCATTGGAAGATTCCACAAGGGACATGTGCCTTTCTGGAACACTCCTGATTTCCTGTATAAATAACCCCTTGAAACCTGCATCAAGTCTTGACATCATTCCCGTTCACAGACTCGTCCCACTTTTGGGCAAGCAGCGTCCCTGCACTCACCTCTTGAGTCACCCGGACCTTCCTGCATTCCTGTCCAGAGCAAGCTTCGCCCCTGCACTTATTTACTGAGTCGCCCAGACCTTCATCACTCTAGTCCTGTGCAACCCCATCTCCCGATTCATCCAGAATTATCCAGCTCTCTAGTCTTCCAAGCCTTCCTGATGACTTTGAGATCCTGATTTCGACAATGCTTCCAGTGTTTCCCCTCCATTAGTTGAGATTCCGCCTCTTCTTGAGCTTCTTACTCCGATCCGCCTACCATCTTCAAACTCCAGATTAAGTACTAGTCTAGGCTAAGTACTTGCCTCCAGGTCGGTGCGCACTAATCTTTAGCAGTAGTAGCATACCTTGAAAGTTTGTGTAAATTCCAATCTATGTGCCTAGAGCAACCTTGTTTCTAATTTCCTTGGTGAGTGTTACCGACTCCAATCCATGTACCATTTGTAACTTTGAGAGTGCATTTAAATCCAACTAAGTCCTGAGTTTACCCTTGTAGTTCCTTTGACTCCAACCAATATTTCAAGTTCTTCTTCAAGAACTCCAGAAGATTTTTGTCCAAGTACCTGTAGTCCTGCTCTTATGTTATGATTCAGAAGAAACCTTTAAGTGTGAATGATTGAAGGATTGTACTGTAACTTGTGTAGACGAATTGGTGTATAGCTGGTATTTGCCTCTTCTTGTCCCCAGTGCATTGCGCCTTCACGAAAACCAGAAGTGCTGCTCCCGTAAACATTCACCTCTACATGACCAGAAAGTCCCAGGAGTGACGATGCTGTTAAGCAGACCAGGACCCCCACATAGCAGAACCAGTACCACAAGTGTTCTTTTATTATTTTGTCCCTTCCACCTCCAGAAGTCACCTGGAATCTAGGAGTACTATCCCTGGATCCAGCTTCATTCTGGGAGGGAGTGGGGGTCCAGCATCGGCTCCAGTGTCGTCCCCACAGTTGGACCAGGTGAGTGCGTGACATAATGATTTGCTTACAGGGCACAGTGACTGACCCGTTGATGTCCTGACGGTTCTTCCTAAAAGAAGATGAAGTAATACTAATTGTTGAAGCTAGTCCAGCTTATCCGAGGAAGATATTTAACTCATTGGTATAATCTGACCCCGTAAAAGCAGACCCCAGGCACTGGGAAAAAAATGTACTTTTTAAAAGTCAAGATATTCTCATTTGTTTCCGGGGATACATGCGCTGGTTATCTCATACAGTGGAGCCAAGTATATGGGAAGTGTTGAGCCTTTTGGGCAATAAATGACCAGTCATAGCTGGATACACACTGGATTGACATTGAGTCAATTAAATACAGATCAGTTGAAAATCATGTCTACAGAGTTGATACTCTATAGGCAACTTAGACTAGGCATATTACAGATAACTGGGGTAAATTTGAACACTGTAATCACCAGCTTCTACAATACACCTGCTGACAATTAATGCAGTAATGGTCAAAGTGTCAACTAAACTGGATGAAGTTCCTTCCAGGATTGCCCGTGAAAACCTCCCAAAAAACAGCTAGATGTGGTATACACTCAGATGACGCAAGAAAATGATTCAGTATTGACTATATGCCTTCACATGGGAATGGGACTACCTGTTCCAGAATGTACTTCATGGGAGGTATATTTGTTAGCATACACATCATCACACATGGGACAACCTGCACAGAGGTGTTACTGAAGGTTCTAAAACAAATAAACAATTAGTTTGATACCACTTTATTGGTCAATGTGGGCACTATATTAATGAGAATTTTTGGTACGATTAATTACACTGTTCTTTGTAACAATCAGCTAGGGGCATTGGCCACAAGCAATCATGTCACCCAACGAGAAGGGACATGAATTGCATAAAATGTTTCAGAAATACAGATCTCAATGGGTCGAGATACCTTAGGTACTCTGCCCTGAAACTGAAACTCAAGAAGAGAGCAAAAGTTGAAGGGACCCAATGGAAGAAAGCGCCCGATGTTAAGAAGCAGCAATAGGCCACACAGAAAAGATGGGCTGAATTGCCACTATGGTGAGAGTCCAATGGAGGCTATCATTTTAGAGAATGTAGAACTTTTAAACAGCCTTATCAGTACGTTGATAATATTCCTACAGTGTCACTGATGAATCATTTTTATTTCAGTGGCAGGGATTAGTTATATCAGAAACTAGGCAGTTATACCCAACTTCATAAAGGCACCCCATAAGGGAGTAAAATTTGCCCATGCCGGTAATTATTCAACCATACTAATGCAGAAGCAATGTATGAAATTGGGTTTTGATTTTGGGGGTGGGAGGGTCAAGACCCTTGGAAAGCAACAGCTACAAGCTCTGTCTGTGAACAACAAAAGCCACTAAGTAAACCTGTGCTAAACTACTGGTAACTGTGCACAAAAGGAGTCAGGCTAAACATAGAGGCACTGTGTTAAGTATTTATGCAGGACACAAAAAATAATAAAGGGAAAACACAACACAAGAAAGCCCACACCAATTTAGACAAATAGAGTAACATTTAATAAATAAAACAACACCAAAACGAATTAAATCCAATCAGCAGAACCCGAATTATGAATTTGAATATTTAAAGTTGCAAGATCAAAGCATGAACTGCAGGTATCCAGCCGTGCGAGACGGGGCAAAGTCAGATCTTAAGGCCAACCGTAATGAAGGCTGGTTGGCTACACTAGGTAAATTGGGTCCCATCTCAGCTTAACTTCGAATTTAAAAGAAAATTCTAGGAAAAGGTCCTGAGAAGGTAAAGCTCAGTCGGATAAAGCAGTCATCGGGAAATCTCCAGCAGGACGAAGCTGCAGGGTGTAGCTGATCAGGGCTCCACAGGCTGGATACCATTGCTCAGAGGTCTCACTGAACAGGATTTGCTGCTGAGGATTAGAACATAATGGGAGATATCGTAGAGTCAGGCAAACTGGCAATGTACCTTGGGCATATCGGTGAGCAGGTAGGTCCCAGTCTCCTGTCGGTTCTCAGATCACTTTTTGGTGAAAATTCTTCTTATTCCCAAGTTTCAGGTTTTGGCCAGAGGAGCACCTTTGCACCACTTCAAAGGGTCAAGGAATAGTTGGGCATCTTTTGGGGGTTAGGGGGGGGGGGGTCAGTACTCCCTCTAGGCAGAGGCCAGGTGGAAGGTTCATGAACTCTGCAGATTGTTATGTCCCTGTAGCTCACACAGGAGGCTAACCAACTAGCCCTTCGAGTCACTCTGGTAGTCCTGAGATCATGTAGCAAGGCATGCCTAAAGAAGTAATGCAGTCTTCTGGTAGCAGCAGGGCACCTCTGAGGTACAAAGCAAGCCTCAAGCAGCAGGGCAGTCCTCAGAAGTACAAAGCAGTCCTAGAAGAAGTGGTCTCAAGGTCCAATATAAATACCTGGTGCCAGCCTTTGAAGTGAGAGAAACGTATACGCTGTCCCACATCTATTTCTGGAAAGTTCTTTTCTTCCCCTGCCTAGACTCCAAGTCATCTTGGGTGACAAAAGGCTGGTGTCAAGTTCCTTTGTGAGTGTGCTGGTGTCAGCCGTTTTAAATGTAAGTGGGGCAGGGAAAAGCTCCACACATCCAATTTTGTCAGGATGGTCCATCCTGCCAACACCTAGTCTCTCTTTGTCTCACGGTCTATGAGGAATATGCAAAGGCCAACTATTCACAGTCATGTCACCCAAGTCACAGGCATCAGGCACCAAATGGTTAGGACAAGAAAGTACCAACTTTCCAAAAGTGTCCTTTTCAAAATTATGACTTAAGATCTAAATATACCATTAAAGAGGACTTTAAATTACATTCTTTTAGGCACCAAACTCAATATTTCTACCTATTCCCAAAAGTTATTGGTTATTAAATGTAATAAGTTAACCCAATGTTATCCGATGGGAGAGGTAGGCCTTACAGTAGTGAAAAACAAACGAGTTTGTCACAACCAGGATATGTAAATCGAACAATTTATTTACCTTCACTAATGCCTTATATGGTGGCAGATTCCTTCCCTTACAATATTCCCCAGGCGTCAGATTGGATATGGAAGTTTTTCAGCAATACTCTTGCGCGCCAGTAGGTGGGGTCATTTGGCTTCGCGGCACCGGAAATAACATGCATGGCACCTATATAAGCACCACCCAGGCATGCTGACGTAAGTTACTTTCAGGACCTTCCATGTTAGAGGCGTGGAGCCACGATGACAGCTGACCACTAATGGGATATTCTAGGGACCTGAGAAGGATGTACCTTACACTGCAATCGGTACATAGAGCGAGGAGGATGGAAGGGCAGGTGAGGAATCTGCCGCTAGCTAGATTGCCTACCAGATAAGGCGTTATTGAAGGTAAGCAACTTGTTCACCTGTTAGAGACTTCTAGCCCCAGATTACTTACCTTAGAATAGATACCCAAGCAATGTCTCCCGGATTTGAGTCTGCAAAGTCAATTTAAACCAGAAAATCCTGCAGGACCGAACTGAGTAAGTGCCTGTTGTGACCGAGCTGACTTTCCCGACGGTAGTATTTGGTAAACATGTGTAAAGATGCCCCTTTTGCTAACTGACAAATGCCCTGGAGAGGGACTCCACAGGCTAATGCAGTGGTCACAGCCTTAGCTCTAGTGTAATGAGCATTCAAACCTTCAGGGGGTTGCTCCTTGGCCAATGCGTAGCAAATCTCAATGCAGAGCACTAGCCATCTTGAGATGGTCTGTTTCTGCAGTCTGCTCACCCTTTTTCCTTTCTTGGCTCCTATGTACCCCGAAGAGTTGATCGTTCACTAGGAACTCTATTGTGATGTAGAAAAGGTGCATCGAGAGTGCCTGCAATTCACTGACCCTCCTGGCCAATGTAATGCCCACTAGAAAGGCAGTTTTGATGGTCAATAGCTGAAGAGGGCAATTGTGCTGTGGTTCAATATGCGCACTTATTAAGAAGGTGAGAACAAGATTTGGATCCCACTGGGGATTGATGAATGGCCTGGGGGAAACATGTCCTGCAAGCTTGTGAGAAACCTAGCCACAGAAGGTGACTTGAATAAAGAAGGTTGGTTCGGGTCCCCCAAAATGCCAAAATGGCTGATAAATAGCCTCTTCCTGTGTCCAGGGTAGAGCGCCGCTGGGCAGAAGATAGAGCAAACAGAAGAACCTTAAAGGTGCAGAAAGAGGGTTAATATTTTTAGAATCACACCATGGCAGGTGTACACCAACTTGGTGGAGGGACACCTTGCTGTAGGAATAACATCAAAGACTTTGGGAGGAAGGTCAGAAGCTGTCAACTGTAGCTGCTTAATCTCCATGCATGAAGCAGAAGGGTGGACATGTTTGGCGCAGAACCCTTCCCTGTTGCAGCGTCAAAAGATCCTCTTGAGGAGGCAGCATGATCGAGGTACCAGTTGTCATGCTCAACAGCTCAGGATACGAGACTCTCCATGCCCATTCTGGAGACAGAAGAATAATTTGGGCTCAGTCATTCCTGATCTTCTTGAGAACATTGGGCAGGAGCGGTATAGCTGAAAAGGCGTGCAGGAGGCCATAGCTCCACTCAAGACAAAAAGCATCTCCAAAGAGAGAGTTGCCTTGGAACCCTCAGCACAAAACTGCTGACATTGTGCATTCTTGACAGTGGTGAATAGATCTAACCAAGGGTCTCCCCACTGCTGAAAGAGGCCTTGCACCAACTCCAGGTGGGGACGCCATTCGTGTTCTGCTAGGCATCTTTGGCTGAGGTCATCTGCCCTGGTGCTCGATGATCCCACCACATTTTTAACCATCAGGGAAATGTCCTGGCACTACAGCCATGTCCAGAGACACAGAGCTTTTTGACAAAGGGTCCACAACTCCACCCCACCCTGTTTGCTGCAGTACCACATGATGGTGGTGTTGTTCGTGAACTGCTTCACCAGCCTTCCCTTGTTTGAAGGAAGAAAGGCTTTCAATGCCAAGTGAATTGCCCAAAGCTCCAACAGGTTGATGTGGAGCCACACTCCGCTGGATACCAGAGTCATCTGATCTCCACCTACCCCAGATGGCTGCCCCATCCCAGAAGTGGTGCATCTATCACTAAAGTAAGCTCTGGTAGAGGAAGGGAGAGGGGTCTGCGACTGACCCAATGGCGGTCCGTGAGGCACCACTGCAGATCTTTCGCAGTATCCTGTGAGATCTGGACCATGTCGGAGAGATTCCCCGGATGTTGCACCCACTGAGACTTCAGGCCCCACTGCAGAGCTTACATATTCCAACAGTAGGGGTTACAGGCAGGAGGCAGGAGGCCATGAGGCCCAACAACCCTATGGTCATTCTCACCAAAATCCAGGCTAGACTGAAACATCAAGATCACAGCCTGCTTGGGAGGATAGGCATGAAACTGCACTATGTCCAGAACAGGTCAGAAGAAAGGGAGCATCTGAGAGTGAGTCAGGGTTGACTTTGGCATGTTTATAGTGAACCCCAGTGAATGCAGGAGGTCTGCTGCAGTCTGGAGGTGAGTGATGACTGCCTGTGGCAAGCCCACCTTCAACAGCCAAATGTTGAGGTAGGGAAGTCCTGACCTCTACAGATGAGCTGCAACCACCATCACTTTTGTGAACAACTGAGGAGTGCTGGTGAGGCCAAATGGGAGAACGGCAAACTGAAAATGCCCTCTGTCAACCGCAAGTAACGTCTGTGGGCAGGCAAGATGGAGATGTGGAAATACACGTCCTGCTAGTCCATTGATACTATTCAGTCTCCCAGACCCAGGGTAGACAGAACTTGTGAGAACATAAGCATTATGAATTTCTCCTTTTTCATGAAGAGATTGAGAAGGTGCAGGTCTGGGATAAGACAAAGTCCTCCATCCCTCTTGGGCACAAGAAACTTATGGGATAGCAGTCAGGACCTACTTCTGATGCAGGCACCCTCTTGATGGCCCTCTTGGCAAAAAGAGTCACACTTCCTGATGGAGCAAGGAGAGGTAGTCCTCCGTCAGTGGGTTGTTAGGGGTGGTCACAAAGGGGAGGGAGTAGCCCCTTTAGACAAGTTGAAAAACCTAATGGTCTGATGTTATTGACCGGCAATGGTGTAGGCGATGAAGTATCCTGCTCCCACTGAATGCCTATGGCAGTCAGAAGGCAAACTAAAGGGGCTGGGAGGCTGCGGCTTCCGGAGGAAGGGGTGAACTGACCCACCTCTGGCTACCTGTCCCACATGGTCTATGGGAACTTGGGTATGAAAAGGCTGGGAAGCATATTGGTCATGGTGGCTGGGAGGGTTTAGATGTGATTGGAAATCCCTTCCAAGCCTATGAAAGGGGCAGAAGACAGATTAGGGTTGACGAGGGGCCATTGACAAGCCCAAGGAATTAGCGGTAACTCTTCTGCCCTTAGAATGCCCCAACGCTGAGTCCACCTTCTCTCCAAAAAGACGAAAGCCATTAAAGGGCATGTCCATAAGCGAGGCTTGGACATCTCCTGAAAAGCCAGTGGTCCTCAGCCAGGTGGTGACATCCCAAGGCCACAGACAAATCACTTGTAACAAGTTTGGCGGTTTCTCCTCCAACATGGCCGTCACAGAGAGCAAGCTCGAACCAATAGAGCATGCTTTAGAGGCTGAGGTGCGGAACCAATCACAGTGATCGACTCAGCAGAAAAAAGGGGCAGTAAAACACACTGTGTGTTGAACACAGAAGAAGCGATCACAAAGAGAACAGAAGACCAACTGAAAAAGGACTAGAAAGAAGAGATGGGTCACCCAGGCGGTATCGGCACACACCATGACCAGCAGGAGTCGGAGTAGAGCGACTGAGCCAAGATGGAGTAGAGTGGGAAGCCGACTGGACCATCCAGAGCATAAAGGCCAGAAGCTCGAAAATGCTATGGCTCCCTCACCAAGCCGTGGCTTGAGGCAGGTGTCACTTTGGGGGTTGCTGTTTAGATTGTGGGAGGGTGGAAGTTCAGGGATAGTTTAAGATAGGCAGACTGTAAGAGAAGCGACAACCCCACACACAAGATATTTGCCGTGCTGCACATATTCAACTGGGTATTGGTGGCGGTAAACACCTTTAATTAAAGGATAACACTTAATGGAGCATATTTATGTTTATTTCGCTGAGGCGTAACGGGAGCAAGTCCAACCCCAGAGACTACCAGACAATAATGCATCCGGTACTTCCTGGGAGAGGGTGATGGTGGATCCATTGGAAAAAGTGGCCCAGAACTCCATTTGGGACAAACTCCTGAGATCTTGTTTTTTGATGTATCTTACTTTCCTTTGTGTGGCTGGCCTCTCTCAAATAAAACATATTCTAACTTCTGAGGTCATCCAAGCTCTCTACATCACTCTACCCAGCAAGTCAGTTGTGTCCAGTCCACATCATATGGTGAACTTTGCTGCCTCTATCTCATCAACATTTGCTTGGGAGAGTATGGCTCGGGCTTCCTCCGAGAATATAGAAAGCACTTGTGCAACTGAGTTCCAGATCGTATGGGATTATTGGCCCAAAAAGCACACTGTGTTCACCAACTGCAGTGCAAGACTGGTAGAAGGGAACATTCTCTTGCCAAAGGTATCCAGCCTCTTGGACTCCCTATCCAGTAAAGTGGTAGGGAACGCACCAGGGTTGACTCTAGAGGTGGAGGCTTGGACCACCAAGTTCTCCGGGGTGGGGTGCTGGGAAGGAAACCAGGGTCCCCACAGTGGGGCAATGATGGCGGGTAATTGTCTTACGGACAGGAGCCCCTGTGCAGGGCTTGGATGAGGCCCCAAGAGGATGCCGGTAAGGGCTTCATTAAAGGGGAGTAAAGGTTCGGAAGGGATGACGCCCAGCTGAATTACCTCTGTGGAGATGTTTGTCTTGACTGCCACAGAGGGTAGCTGAAGGTCCAAGACATCAGCCGCCCTACACACCACCAGAGCGAAGGAGGTTCACTCCTCCATAGCCACAGTAGGAGAGACCAATCCAGTGTCAGTTTAGGTGTCTAACCCACTAGCCTCTGTCAGCTCCTCATACTAATTGTCCTCATTCTCATCTAGGGAATTCTGTTATCCATAAAGTATTGTGAAGGCAATGCAGCTCTTAATACAGCAGAGGGTAAGTCAGGTAGTAACATCAAACCATGGATAGGATCTCAGGTAACGCATCCCTAAACTACACAAACACAGACAAAGGGTGAGTAGAGATCAGAGTATAAGGTAGAATCCCAGGACAACTTCCTTTTAAGTTCCAGAACAGCCACTCACCCATCAATACATTCAACAAACATCATCAATCCCCAAAATAAGTCTGACACTGATGCACTAAATTCAAAAGGTATTCCTATTATATAGCTGAGGAAATTAATGTGGGACAACGTCTCGTAAATATATATGCCCACTAGTATATGGCAGGTAATCCGGAAAACAAAGTCTCATGTCAAGATAGGCATAAGGATAGGGCAACAAGGAAGCAAAGTCCAGAAAGGGAAAAGTTAGTCATAGAAGGTTCCTTGGGCGCAATACAAAACAAGGTCTAGTGCAGTGGCCCTTTTTAAAAAGGGAAGCAGGACAAAATTCCAATGTAAGGTCATACTACAGAGTTCGTGCGGTCAGCCGACAGGTCCAAGGGAAATCTAGCAAAGATTTGCCAAGCTTAGACACGCAGCTGAAAGCAGGAGTGCTCAGCCGAACAGGAAGCAAACATCCGGGGCCGGCTTAGAAAGATCCATCTTCCAGATTAGAGGATCAAAGCCAAACAATGCGGCAACAGAGGACACGCCTTAAAAAGTCCACGCCTCCATTCCACATGACTTTTGCACACTCGTAATGCAGAGATCTTGTGAGATCTGATGCAAGACGAGACAGAAGTCCGATAGGACGCAAAATAGACAGGTGAGTTCTTATCCGTAAAAAAAACAACTGGGAAACTACATAAACGCACTTGGAATTAAAAAATAAAATGAAAAGGAAACACACACATATCCACCGAGTGCATTTTTCACCATGAGTAATCTGTATAGCCAGCTACGGAATGTGGAGAGACTGTGACTAAAGGGGCAAACCATCACCAGGAGACGTGATGAACAAGTTACTTACCTTCGGTAACAAATTATCTGGTAGAGACATATTCCCTTTGCAGATTCCTTACCTTAGAATTTCCCCCAGGTGTCAGCCTGGATACAGAGATTTTTCTTCGAGCAGTACCCGGGGCACTGACGTCAGTTTCTTTTCACGACTTTCCACACCAGTTGCGCCAAGCCATGAAGAACACTGATATTGGTGCACCAGAACTAGAGCCCTGAAAAGGGGGTCCCTGTAGATAGAAATCAATTTGCAAAGCAGGGAGGTTTGGTAAGGGATCTGCAACTAGAATATGTCTCTACCAGATAAAACATTACTGAAGGTAAGTAACTTGTTCATCTGACAGAGACTTCTAGTTGCAGATTCCTTACCTTAGAATAGATACCCAAGCAATACCATCCTCAGCGGTGGGCTGTGAACCAAGATCAGACTAAAGAGTCCTGCAGAACCGCCAAAGTAGCCATCTTTGCAGACCTGACTGTCCAAGCAGTAATGCTTTGTGAACAGTGCAGAGACGCACACATTGCTGCCTGGCAGATGTCCAGGATCGGAACTCCTCATGTCAACGCTGGGTTTCTAGCGGTTGCTTTGGTGGAATGAGCACGCAAACCCTAAGGGGTTAACTTCTTTGCAAAAGCATAGCATATCTTGATGCAGAGGACAACTCATCGAGAGATGGTCCGCTTTTGCACCGTCCGTCCTTCCTTAGCACCCACATAACCTACAAAGAGTTGATCGTCCACTCAGAAATTTTGTGGGGTTGCGTAAAAAGTTGGCAAAGTGATAGATTAGCATACATGAAAGGGCGTGACCACTTTAGGGAGGAAGGAGGCCCGGGAACAAAGCACCACTTTGTCAGGATGGACAGATAGAAATGGTGGCTTTGAAGAAAGAGTTTGGAGCTAACTCACTCTGCGAGCAGAGGTGATGGCAATAAGGAAAGCAGTTTTTAGTGTGAGGAGCCCCAAAGGACAATTATGTAAGGTAGCCTCTTTCTAGCCTTGTTACCCCCACTTTTGGCCTGTTTGTGAGTATATGTCAGGGTGTTTTTACTGTCTCACTGGGATCCTGCTAGCTAGGACCCCAGTGCTCATAGTGAAAACCCTATTTATCAGTGTGTTTTATATGTCTCACTGGGACCCTGCTAGCCAGGGCCCCAGTGCTCATAGTTTGTGGCCTGAATGTGTTTGCCTGTGTGGTGCCTAACTGTGTCACTGAAGCTCTGCTAACCAGAACCTCAGTGCTTATGCTCTCTCTGCTTTTAAAATTGTCACTGCAGGCTAGTGACCATTCTCACCAATTCTGATTGGCACACTGGAACACCCTTATAATTCCCTAGTATATGGTACCTAGGTACTCAGGGTATTGAGGTTCCAAGAGATCCCTATGGGCTGCAGTATTTCTTTTGCCACCCATAGGGAGCTCAGACCAATATTACACAGGACTGCCACTGCAGCCCGAGTGAAATAACGTCCATGTTATTTCACAGCCATTTTACACTGCACTTAAGTAACTTATAAGTCACCTATATGTCTAACCCTCACCTAGTAAAGGTTAGGTGCAAAGTTACTAAGTGTGAGGGCACCCTGGCACTAGCCAAGGTGCCCCCACATTGTTCAGGGCAATTTCCCCGGACTTTGTGAGTGCGGGGACACTATTACACGCGTGCACTACATATAGGTCAATACCTATATGTAGCTTCACAATGGTAATGCCGAATATGGCCATGTAACATGTCTAAGATCATAGAATTGTCCCGCCGTGCCAAATCTGGTATTGGGGTGCCAATCCCATGCATCCCCGGGGCTCCAGTATGGACCCCGGGTACTGCCAAACTAGCTCTCTGGGGTTTCCACGGCAGCTACCGCTGCTGCCAACCCACAGACAGGCTTCTGCCCTCCTGAGGTCTGGGCAGCCCAGTCCCAGGAAGGCAGAACAAAGGATTTCCTCTGAGAGAGGGTGTTACACCCTCTCCCTTTGGAAATAGGTGTTAAGGGCTGGGGAGGAGTAGCCTTCCCCAGCCTCTGGAAATGCATTGAAGGGCATAGATGGCACCCTCCTTGCATAAGCCAGTCTACACCGGTTCAGGGATACCCCAGCCCCTGCTCTGGCGCGAAACTAGACAAAGGAAAGGGGAGTGACCACTCCCCTGTCCATCACCCCCCCAGAGCTCCTCCAGTGTGTCTCAGACCTCTGCCATCTTGAATGCAGAGGTGTGAGTGCACAATGGAGGCCTCTGAGTGGGCAATGCCAGCAGGTGCTGTCAGAGACCCCTCCTGATAGGTGCTTACCTGGTTAGGTGGCCAATCCTCCTCTGAGGGCTATTTAGGGTCTCTCCTGTGGGTTTCTCTTCAGATAACGAATGAAAGCTCACCAGAGTTCCTCTGCATCTCTCTCTTCGAGTTCTGCCAAGGATCGACCGCTGACTGCTCCAGGACGCCTGCAAAACCGCAACAAAGGTGCAAGACGACTACCAGCAACATTGTAGCGCCTCATCCTGCCGGCTTTTTCGACTGTTTCCTGGTGGTGCATGCTCTGAGGGCTGTCTGCCTTCACCCTGCACTGAAAGCCAAGAAGAAATCTCCCGTGGGTCGACGGAATCTTCCCCCTGCTAACGCAGGCACCAAACTTCTGCTTCACCGGTCCTCTGGGTCCCCTCTCATCTCGACGAGCGTGGTCCTTGGAACACAAGAGCTGGATCCAAGTGACCCCGACCTTCCAGTGGTCCTTCTGTCCAAATTTGGTGGAGGTAAGTCCTTGCCTACCCATGCCAGACAGTAATCCTGTGTACTGCGTGAACTGCAGCTGCTAGGGCTTCTGTACACTTCTGCAAGAAATCCTTTGTGCACAGCCTAGCCCAAGTCCCCAGCACTCCGTCCTGCATTGCTTAACTCGCTGAGTTGACCACCGACTTCATGGGACCGTCCTTTGTAGTGTTGAGATGACCGCTGTGCTCAGATTTCTTGAATGCCTGTTCAAGTGCTTTTGCGGGTGCTGCCTGCTTCTGCGTGGGCTCTCTGTGCTGCTGAGTGCTCCCCCTGTCTCCTCCTCCAAGGGGCGACCTCCTGGTCCTTCCTGGGCCCGGGCAGCACCCATGTTCTTCAACCGCAAATCCTGCAGCTAGCAAGGCTTCTTTGCGGTCATTCTGCGTGGAAACAACTCTGCATCCTCCAGCACGCCGTGGGACATCATCTGTGGAAAGGAGAAGTTCCTGGCATCTTCCGTTGTTGCAGAATCTTCAGCTTCTTCCACCCAGAGGCAGCCCTTTTGCACCTTCATCCGGGGTTTAGTGGGCTCCTGCCCCCCCGGACACTTGCGTGACTCTTAGACTTGGTCCCCTTCCTTTACAGGTCCTCAGGTCCAGGAATCCATCTTCAGTGCTTTGCAGTCAGTTGTTGCCTTTGCAGAATCTCCTATCACGTCTTTAGTGTGTTTCTGGGGAAGTAGGGTAATCTTCCTCCTACTTTTCAGGGTCTTGGGGTGGGGTATCTTGGACACCCTTAGTGTTTTCTTACACTCCCAGTGACCTTCTACACACTACACTAGGCCTGGGGTCCATTTGTGGTTCACATTCCACTTTTAGAGTATATGCTTTGTATTGCCCCTAGGCCTATTGCATCCTATTGTGTTCTACAGTGTTTGCACTACTTTTCTAACTGTTTACTTACCTGCTTTTGGTTTGTGTGTATATTGTGTGTATTTTACTCACCTCCTAATGAAGTATATCCTCTGAGATATTTTTGGCACATTGTCACTAAAATAAAGTACCTTTATTTTTAGTAACTCTGAGTATTGTGTTTCTTATGATATAGTGCTATATGATATAAGTGGTATAGTAGGAGCTTTGCATGTCTCCTAGTTCAGTCTAGGCTGTTATGCCATAGCTACCTCTATCAGCCTAAGCTACTAGAACACTACTAATCTACTAATACGGGATAACTGGACCTGGCACAAGGTGTAAGTACCATCTGGTTCCCACTGTAAGCCAGGCCAGCCTCCTACATTGGTGGTGCAGCGGTGGGATAAGTACTTGTAACTGCTTTACCACTTTGTCATTGGTGCTTTCCATAAGAAAAACATATTCCAAATACTTAAAAATATACACAGTTAACCTAAACAGTTTAACTTTCTTTCTACAAACTTTCTTAAAAGTTTCAGAAAAGTTTGAAAAAGTTTTGAAAAGTTTGAAAACGTTTTCTCTTTTCTCTAAAAGTTTCTAAACTTTTTTCTCTCTGTCCTAAACCCTTTCTAACAATCATGTCTGCAGTAGAACTTACTCCCACAGTTGTCCAGGCAACATATCGTCGTTTAAACTTTAAAAGTTTGAGGGGTCTCTGCATAGAAAGAGGTTTAAGCATTGGTAAGACCCCTACCAAAGATCTTCAACTTAGCCTTCTCCTAGAAAGTGACCAGAACCAGTCTGGCCCATCCCAGGATCAGGAGGTAGAGGAGGGGGTACCAAGCAAGACTCAGAGGAGTCCCCTGAGGATGCTGGGGAGGGTTTATCCAAAGACCTGCCAGCTAACAGGCCTCCTAGTGACACTGGTAGTGGGAGGGGGTCACACACTAGTAGGGCACCTTTCACTCCAAAAGGCCAGGTTACTAGAGTCCAGCCAGTTAGAGACAGGTCACACTGTGCCAATTCCCACATTTCTTCTGTGTCCCAGAATTCCCAAGCCTCCAACCCTGAGGATAACACTATGGAAAGGGAACTCAGAAAGCTGAGGTTGGAAGAGGCCAGGCTGAAGCTAAGACAGCAGCAGCTGGCCTTAGACAGGGAATCTCTAGATGTAGAGAGGGAAAGGCAGAGGTTGGGGTTGGTTCCCCATGGTGGCCGCAGCAGTGTTTTTGATAGCAATCCTATAAGAGAACAAGATTGCAGAAACCTGCATAAGATAGTCCCCCCCTTACAAGGAGGGGGATGACATTAACAAGTGGTTTGCTGCGCTTGAGAGGGCTTGTATGGTACAGTTTGTCCCTCAAAGGCGGTGGGCTGCTATCTTGTGGCTATCTTTCACTAGTAAGGGCAGGGATAGGCTCCTTACTGTCAGAGAAAGTGATGCTAATAATTACAAAGTTTTAAAGGATGCACTTTTGGATGGATTTGGCTTAACCACTGAACAATACAGGATAAAGTTCTGAGACACCAGAAAATAGTCCTCTCAAGACTGGACAGACTTTGTAGACTGTTCAGTGAAGGCCTTGGAGGGTTGGTTACATGGCAGTATGGTGACTGACTACAAAAGCCTGTATAATCTCAGGATAAGCATGGAGATAAAGGTAAAACTAAAGATCCTTCTTCACATCCTAAACACTCTTCAGCGGTGGGGATAAATCATCTTCTTCCTCTTCTTCACAACCCACAAACACTAAAAAGCCTTGGTGCTATGTGTGTAAAAATAAAGGCCGTAGGCTAGGGGATACGTCCTGCCCAGGTAAACCCCCTGAGCCTACCACCACTAATACATCAAACTCTAGTGCCCCTAGCAATAGTGGTAATACTGGTGGGACTGCTGGCAATAGTCAAAATAAGGGTGTAGTTGGGTTCACATTTGGGTCCATAATAGAAACTGGGGTAGTCAGTCCCAAGACAGTTTCTGTCACACCTGGTGGCATTGGCCTTGCCACACTGGCTGCTTGTCTTCTTACAATGGATAAGTACAGGCAGTCAGTTTCAATAAATGGTGTCGAGGCTCAGGCCTACAGGGACACAGGTGCCAGTCTCACTTTGGTTACTAAAAACCTAGTGTCTCCTGCACAACACATCATTGGACAACAGTACAAGATTATTGATGTCCATAACCCCACTCAGTTCCCCCCCTTAGCTATAATTCAGTTTAGTTGGGATGGAGTTACTGGCCCTAAGCAGGTGGTAGAATCACCTAGCTTACCTGTAGACTGTCTCTTAGGTAATAACCTAGAGACCTCAGGTTGGGTTGAGGTAGATTTTAATACCCATGCATCCATGCTGGGTATCCCTGAGGAATTGCTTCCTCTCATTTCAGCTGAAATAAAAAAGCAAAGGAGAACAAAAGGCCTGAAAACTAAGGATCCTTCTCCAACAACAGGTAAAAGGGGCATCAAAGTATCCCCTACCCACGCTGCCATTAAGGATACCATTCCTGTGGTGGGAGAAACCTCTCCTGGGGTGGCACCTGTACCAAGGGAACCATCAGCTAACACAGCTGCACTTGCTGAGGTGGAAGTACCTCTCTGTGGGATAACTAATATTGGTGAGAAAAAGGGCACCATTTTAGTTAACATGGAGCATCCCTCCAACCCTCCCAGAGAAACTTTAGTGCAGCAACCCTGCACTGCCTCACAACACTTAGGACAGCAGCCCTGCCCTAGTGTGGAGCTTATAGGACAGCATCCCTGCCCTGCTCCAACTCAAGAGAAACAGCAACCCTGTTCTCTCTTACAGCCGTATGGACAACGTTTTTGCCCAGCCATGGCTTTATTGAGACAGCATCCCTTTCTGGCATTCTCATCACTTGTTATAGGCCCAGTGGACAATTCCCACTGCTCTAAACTAAAACATACTAATAGGAACTCTGAGAATATAACTTCACATTGTTGGCTAGCTAAAGAAAACTCCAAACAGGGTGGTTCACATCCCCACAGAGAAGTAACCATACAGTGGATGTTAAATGGAGTAACCAATCTATTGCAGAGCTACTCTCCACTTATCACTACTTAGACAATAAAGACTCAACTGGCCAAGGTTAGCCTTATTGTCCTTCGTTGGGGGGAGGTGGGGTTGTGTAGGAAGGTAGCCTCTTTCAAGCATTGTTACCCCCACTTTAGGCCTCCGTCTCTTCCTCCAAGGGGCGACCTCGTGGTCCTTCCTGGACCCAGGCAGCACCAATTTTCTTCAACCGCGACTCTTGCAGCTAGCAAGGCTTGTTTGCGGTCTTTCTGCGTGGAAACAACTCTGCAGCCTCCAGCAAGCCGTTGGGACATCATTTGTGGAAAGGAGAAGTTCCGGCCATCTTCCGTTGTTGCAGAATCTTCAGCTTCTTCCACCCGGAGGCAGCCCTTTTGCACCTTCATCCGGGGTTTAGTGGGCTCCTGCCCCGCCCCGGACACTTGCATGACTCTTAGACTTGGTCCCCGTCCTTTACAGGTCCTCAGGTCCAGGAATCAGTCTTCAATGCTTTGCAGTCAGTTGTTGCCTTTGCAGAATCTCCTATCACGACTTTAGTGTGTTTCTGGGGAAGTAGGGTAACTTTACTCCCACTTTTCAGGGTCTTGTGGTGGGGTATCTTGGACACCCTTAGTGTTTTCTTACACTCCCAGCGACCCTCTACACACTACACTAGGCCTGGGGTCCATTCGTGGTTCGCATTCCACTTTTAGAGTATATGGTTTGTGTTGCCCCTAGGCCTATTGCATCCTATTGTGTTCTACAGTGTTTGCACTACTTTTCTAACTGATTTTTGTTTGTGTGTATATTTTGTGTATTTTACTTACCTCCTAAGGGAGTATATCCTCAGATATTTTCGGCACATTGTCACTAAAATAAAGTACCTTTATTTTTAGTAACTCTGAGTATTGTGTTTCTTATGATATAGTGCTATATGATATAAGTGGTATAGTAGGAGCTTTGCATGTCTCCTAGCTCAGCCTAAGCTGCTAGAACACTACTAATCTACTAATAAGGGATAACTGGACCTGGCACAAGGTGTAAGTACCATCTGGTACCCACTATAAGCCAGGCCAGCCTACTACATGTAGTTGCTCAAAAGGAGAACGCATAAGGTATGTAAGTAAGTACCTGGTTCAAATCCCACTGCAGCATTATGAACGGGGTAGGTGGAAACATGTGAGTGATTCCCTTAAGAAACCTCCCAACGATCAGAGATTTGAGTAAGGAAGTTTGATCTGGCAGTCTTAGGAAGGCCGCAATGGCATACAGGTAGCCTTTATGGGTGCACAAAGCACAATCATGCTGGGCAAGAGAAAGGATGAACAGCAGAACATCAGATAGAGGTGCAGAAAGGGGATCAACAGATTTGTTGGTACACCATGCCACAAATTTGTTCCAACAACAGGCGTATACCGTTTTGGTGGAGGGACGCCTGGCTGCCAAGACAACATTGCAGTCTTTGGACAGAAGGTTGAAAGCTGTCAACTGCCGCCGCTCAATCTCCACGATGTGGAGAATGGACAGGTTTGGGTGGAGAACTGTCCCCTGCTGTTGTGAAAACAAGAACATCCCAAAGGGGCAGTCTGATCGGAGGCCATGCTCAGAAGCTTGGGATACCATACCCCTTACGCCCAGCCTAGAGACACCAGGATTACTTGGGCTTAGTCATTCTTGATCTTCTTCAGAACTCTGGGCAGAAGTGGTATTGGCAGAAAGGAGGCCGGAGTTCCACCCGAGACGAAAAGCGGTGCAGAGCGAGTGCCGTCTTAGAAACTCCGACCCACAAAACAGCTGACATTATGCATTCTCTGCGGAGGTGACCACATCTAACGAAGGCTCTCCCCACTGCTGAAACAGACCTTCTGGCATCTCCAGATGAAGATGCCATTCGTGATCGACCATGCATTGACGGCTGAGTTTGTCTGCTCTGGTGTTCGGAAAGCCCACCAGATGTTTAACCACCAGGGATATGCCCTTACTTCCCAGCCATGTCCAGAGGCGCACAGCCTCTTGACAAAGGGTCCACGACACAACTCCGCCCTGCTTGTTGCAGTACCACCTAGGGAGGCGTTGTCTGTGAACACCTGCAGCACTTTCCCTTGGAGAGAGGGAAGAAATGCTTTCAATGCAAGTCTGATTGCCCTGAGCTCCAGAAGGTTGATGGGGTCCTGGACTCCGCCAGAGATCAGACGCCTCATATCACCACCTTCCCCCATGTGGCTGCCCCAGCCCAGGAGTGATGCATCTGTCACTTCTGTGAGATCTGGTTGGGGATGGGAGAGGGATCTGCCTCTGACCCAATCTCGATTCGAAAGCCACCACTGCAGATCTTGAGCAGATCCCTCCGAGATCTGGACCATGTCAGACAGATTCCCCTGATGCTGCGCCCAGTGGAACTTCAGGTCCCACTGCAGAGCCCGCATATGCATTCTGACATGTGCCACCAAGCAGGATGCAGGAAGCCTTGAAGCCCAATAGCCTCAGAGTCATTCTCACCGAAACCCAAGATAGAGGCTGAAACATCGTTATCATAGCCTAAATATCCAGCACTCGCTTTTCGGAAAGATAGGCCTGAAACTGCACTGTGTCCAGAATAGCTCTGATGAAAGGCGCTGGTAAGGCCGAAGGGGAGCTCAGTAAACTGAAAGTGCTCGTTGCCTACCACGAACCGCAAGTAACGTCTGTGGGCAGTCAGGACAGGAATGTAGAAGAAGGCGCAGTTAGGTGCCCCTTCTGTAGCTACGAAAGGGGTGAAAAGCTGTGGGGATTGGGGGGGGGGGGGCGAGGAACAGCTGCGAGGCCAAGGGACTGAGCAGTAGCCCGGGACTCCTTAAATCACTTGAGTGCCGAGTCAGTTTTGTCTCCGAAGAGACTGGTGCCATCGAAGGGGATGTGAGTTATTGCTGGCCATCCCCTCCCCCCCCCCCGAAAAGCCACATGTCCTCAACCAGGCGTCGCACTGTAGGGCCACCATCGACACAACTGATCTGGCCAGTGAGTCGGTAGTGTATGGCCCACAACGTATTGTGAACTTGGCTGCATTGTCAGCAACGGCTTGGGAGAGAACGGCCCGAGCCTCCTCCGAGACACTTGTGCAACCGTATCCCAGAGGGTATGGGAATAGCGGCCCAAATGGCATGCAGTGTTCACAGACCACCATGCCAGACTGGAAGAAGAGAACATTTTCTTCCCAAGTTGATTCAGTCTTTTTGATTCCTTATCCAGGGGTGTGGATGGGAATGCAGCCAGGCGTAGGGTGTTGGGTTAGGAATTTAGGGTTGACGGCGGCGGGCAATTGTCCTGTTCACAGGAGACCAAGTGCTGGCTCTGGACCAGGTACCCAGTAGGACAATAGTGAGGGCTTCATTACAAGGTAAAAGGGGTTCTGAGGTGGAAGCTCCAGGCTGAAGCACTTCAGTCAATAGGTTAGTCCTGCCTGCCACAGAAGGTAGCTCAAGGCTGAGGAACTCAGTCGTCCTTCTCACCACTGCAGAATGCGTTGCTCCCTCCTCCGTAGCCATGGTAAGGAAAGAAAGCCTGCCAGCCTCAGGAGAGGTATCCATACCACTAGCTTTGCCCAATTCCTGTGCCCAGTCCATTTCAGGGTCTTCCAACTGGAATTCTAAAGGGTCTAGCGACCCATCCCCACATTCCCCATACCCATAAGAATAAGGATCAGGATCCAACCTGGGGAATGTAGGCTCCATCTAAGACGGAACCTGTGTCGAGCGACGTCAGTCCGCCTCTGGGTCGGGTATAAGTATGGGACAACGTGGATCAAGGCCCGACCGACGCCAGCAGTGTTTACTTCTTTGCCGGCACCAGAGAAGGTTGCGTTGGCACGACTGGCATCTGGGCAGGGTAGGCTCCGGCTCCCCGAAAACTCAGGGAGGCGTAGAGCCGACCCCAAAGCAGGCTCCAATGACAGAGGCCTAGAACGTCAACGCTCTTCCCACATCGGAGTGACGGGGCGAAGTCAAAGAACAGTCTTTGACTTCTTCTTGTGACCCGAATGTCCAGAGGACTTTGAGTGGCACGAAGAAGAGTGGTGGTGGCTCCGCAAGTGGCTGGTAACCTTCCTCTCTATCAAGACTGGGAGTGACACTGAGTTGAGCGCCGGGCCGCAGGAGCTTTAGGGACTGCTCCCTAAAAGCTTTCGGGTTCATGGCCCTGCACTCGTAGCACGACTTCGGGTTGGGTCACGCTCCAGGCACCACAAACACGAGGTGCAGAATCCATCACCCACATCATGCAGTGACAGGGATCACATGGCTTGAAACTGGTCTTACATGATATCCTCAATGCACCAAAAAGTGTCAAAGTACTCACAAAACGGTTGAAGACAGACAAAAAATGACTGAGGGTAGCTCTCTCCACATCTACGTAGGCTGGCATGGGAAGACGTCAGCACACCGGGGTGGCGCCTATATACAACCACAGCATCATCATGGGGAACACAACACCAAGTACGCAGCATAGTTGACTGATGCCACCTGATGGAGCGCAAGGGTACTGCTCGAAGAAAAATCTCCGGATCCAGTCTGACACCTGGGGGAAATTCTGAAGGTAAGGAATCTGCAACTAGAAGTCTCTATCAGATAGGAAAACACACCATGCAAGCAGAATGGGTGATGATATCCAGCTCCGTGTTGGACTCAGGAATGATGATGGGGATGGTGCCACAATGTTTTTTTGGTGCGTCAGGCACTGGAGCTATCACTGAGGTAGATCTTGGCCTTGCTGGCTGCTGTGCTCCAGATCCAATATGGGATACCTGGGACCAGACTAAAGGGTGAGCCTGCTGGCAAGGATCCAGTGGAGGTGTCTCCTGAGACCATGGGGCCCGAAGATGCTCTAGAGTGTTCAGACCAACAATATATGAGGAGCATGGCCTCAAAATTCTTTAAGCTGGGCAGGGGTCGATCCGGCACCCAGAAAGTCAAAGAAGCATAGAGCAGACCAGACTAGAGCGGGGCCTGGAGTGTCGGCTGACTGTCCCCTCATCAAAAGATTTTGATGGATGCGGGAAAAACAAAGACCTATTCGACTTCTTACATTTGCAGGACTTACCTGACGACCTAAAGCAGGATGACTATCACTGCGTGCGGCTCCGCGAATGTTCCTGGGACCTTCTGGGTGACCAGGATCTTGAGCACTGCAGTGACATCTGAATTTAGGTGGCGAGTAGCTTAAGGAATCACTCCCTTAGAGCCTTTGGGTGCATGGCGTGGCAGTCCCTGCAGGTCTTGGAGTTGTGGTCCCTCTCAAAATATTACAAACAAATCAATTGTAAGACTGTCACAGACATATGCCTGTAACAGGCATAACATGGTTTGAAATCAGCCCGTTTCTTTGGGGACATTCTGTCGCACCAGGAGAGAAAATCTCTCCATAAAGAGTTGGACAAAAGTCATAGAAAAAAAAGCTAGTAAAAAATGACTGTGGGTAGCTCTTCACATATTAGCACTATCCAGTTCAGAAAGGGAAAAACTGCCAGGGCGGCATCTAGAAGGGTACCATGCATGTCATTTCCAGTGTGGATGACACCAATGCAGAGCCAAATTATACCATCTGCTGACATGCAGGGGTACTGCTCAAAAACGTCTGGAACAAGTTTGACGTCTGGGGAATATTCTAAGTAAGGAATCTACAGATAGAAGTATGTATCAGATTTAAATGTACACGTTTAACTTTTTAAGTACACTGCACCCAGTCCTTTGTGCTATTTAGGGCCAACCCGGGAATGACATGTTTTAAAAAGAAACGTTTGGGCCTGGCAAAAGATTTGCTAACAAGTGCTGAAGTGCTTGTGCTCTCGCCTTTAAGCAAGGTAGAATTGGCTTACACCCAACTGGCCTATTTAATTTACTTGCAAGTCCCTAGTAAAGTGGTACTACATGTGCCCGGGGCTACTGGTGGACCAGCACCACTTATGGTGCCACCAACTTTAGTAGCCATTTAAACATGTCTCAAGCCTGCCACTGTAACCTGTGTGGCAGTTGTAAACTGCCATTTTGACCTAGCAAAATAAACCTTTTGCAAAGCCCAAACCTTCCCTTTGAATACATATTTCATCCGTAGGGTAAGCCCTGAAAAGCCCAGAGGGCAGGGTGCAGTATATTTAAAAGGTAGGACATGTATTTTTAAATCTTACATGTCCTACTAGTAAAAATCTACTGGAGTTATTTTTCACTACTGCAAGTCCTACCTCTCCCATAGTATAACATTAAAGTTACCTTATTACATTTAATAAGCTGTAACTTCCAATCAGAAGCAGGTACACGAGTCGAGTTTGGTGTAGTCAGACTTTTTATCACAATTATGAAAATGACACTTCTAGAAAGTTACCAGTTTCTTGTCCTAACCATTTGGTGCCTGCAGCCTGATCCTGGGCCACATGACTAGGTGTAGCTTGCCTTTGTGCGCTGCTCACAGACAGTGAGACAAAAGGAAAAAAGGTGTGGCAGGATGGGCTACTGAGTTAACAAGAGGGGGGTTGTCATTTACCACACTTGCATATTAAACAGGCTCTGCCTGCACACTCTCACATAGGGGTTTGGCACTGGTCTATTTTGACCCCAAACTGAGGCCAGTATGAGGAGGAAGGGGATGCCTGACACCTTAGTGGGGTGAAAACCTCTGATAGCTTCCTCCACTTCAAAATGGGCACCAGGCATAAATGTTGGACCTCAGACCCCCAAATCTTCAGTACAGTACAGACCTGTGGACTCTGCCAGAAAAGACTGCTACTCTGAAGGACTGCTGCCTTGCTGTGCTGCCCTACTGCCCTCTTGCCTGGGTGAGAAGGACTGGACCTGCCTCTGTTGAACCCAGGACCACAGAGTGACTCCAAGGGCTAGTCCTGAGTGGAGCCTCATGGACAAAAGTTTTCAACAACCTTGAACCCAGCACCTGGAACCTGTGAGTCCTACCCTGCCAATTAGTGCCACCCAGTCTTGGACCCTTGGGAGTGGGCCTGAATTTGCTCTGCCAACCCATCTTTAGACCCAGCAGAACCAATGCATCTCCTCTGCTGTGCAGCGCAACCCGAGCAGAATCAACGCATCGCCTCTGCTGTGAGGATTCTCCTAGTGCAAGGACTCCACATCGACCTCGGAGCCAGCATTAAAATAGCCACTGTGCTACGTAGCCCCAACGCAGGCCCTGCACCACAAAACTCTCACTGCCTGCAGGCTGGTTGAGGACACGGGTTCTTGCAACACAGCTCCTCAGAACCAGGGCATCCCCCCCAGCTGCGCAATGTACCCCCGACATGGGACCTCACAACTCTCCGCAGGCAGGCAGGATTTAAAGCACCCTTGTTAAGCGGGCCTAACTGGGTTCCTGTTGCCGGACAGTGCTCCATCGCGGTCGACCTTTACTTGTGACTTTTTCCCAGTTCTGGGCTTTCTTTTTTTTTGTAAATTTGTTTTTATAGAAATTTTTAAAGATTTAAACATGTCTATGCGTATACAATATTAGGTTACTCAAAGCATTCTACATTGGTTTCCGGTGCCTCCCACTCCAGTTTACTCTTTACATTTTGAACAGAAAGCACAACGTTAAGGCACCCGTGTTATTGTCCTGGCAATGAGTACTGCCCTCTAGTTTCAAATTGAAAGACAAATATACCACAACATATCATCAACATAACATATATTCCATCCCTTAAATTCTATTTGAAGTGTCTAAAAGGAGTCAGTGGCTACCGCTTCTACCATCTGTATATGCAGGTAACATTTTATAATCCCCTTTCAGATCTCCGGGGTCGAGTTTTATATGTGGAAGAGGTGTAATGCTCGTAGTCGGGCCCACATGCAGTCAGGGGTGCACCTCTAGAGAGAAATCTGACCAGGGGATCCCACATATAATCAAAACTTCGGCGCTTCCCCTCCCCCTTATCCACCAGGCATTCCATGGCGAGACCTCTCCACAGCCTGGCAAACCACAGGGTCACAGGTGGTGGATCCTTCCGTTTCCAATAGGACGCTAGCGTTGTCTTTGCCGCCCCTAGTGCCAGCCACATAATCGCACGGTCCTCATGTGATTGGTGTTGTAGTTCCTGCGCTCTAAGGCCCAGGAGAACATGTTCTGGCAAGGTTGGTATTGGATATCCCAACATCTCTTTAAGGTGTGATAGGATCTCGTTCCAATAGGGGCGAATATTGGGACAGTCCCACCATATATGTCTAAAGTCCCCAAGCGTGCCACAACCCCGCCAACATCTATCGGATACCTGGCCATATAGTTTCTTGAGCTTTTCATGGTACAGGTACCAATTGTACAGTATTTTATAGTGTGCTTCTCTGGTGCTTGTTGAGCGGTTATGCTTAGTTATGTCTTGGTAGAGATGCCGCCAGCTGTCCTCCCCCACCTTGACGCCCAGCACCTAGTCCCAGGGCGTTGTCACTCGCTGTGCAGTAAGTAATATTTTATATAGACTGGAGACACTGCCCTTTGTCAATCCCCCCTGTTGCACAAATCTCTCCATTGGAAGTAACTTTCTTGTGGCTGCCTCCCTCATAGTTGGTTGTGTGACCCAGTGCACCAGCTGGTTATAATGGTAGCGTTCAGATTGTGGGAGCTGAAAGTCTCTACAGCAATTATTAAATGTGCGGAGTTGGTCCCCATGATATAGGTCTGCAATTCGCAAACACCCCCATTCCCTTCATTTATTAAAGGGCCCTACATCTTCCCCCGGGGGGAAAGCCTTGTTAAAATGGATGGGGGTATGTGGTGAGGGAAAGGATGTAATCTCATAGATTCTAGTCACCTTGTCCCACAATTTAAGGGTAGTGGCGGTGGGTGTGCTTAAGTATGCATTCTGTGGGCATGTTTCCCTGTGCGTCCAAGGTATATCCCATAGGGTCTTGCCCATCACTGCTCTATCCATATGTAGCCACAATTTTTCAGACTCTCGGAGGGACCACTCAGCTAATATACGCAGTTGTGCAACTCTATAGTATTGAAGGAGGTCAGGGAGTGCTAAGCCCCCTTCTTCCCTCGGGCGCACTAGAACTTTGTATGATACTCTAGCCCTTGCTCCTAGCCAGATGAACCTCGTGAACATCGTCAGTAGTTCTGCAAAGAAATCTAGCGGAACATCCACAGGGAGGCTTTGAAAGAGGAAGAGAAGCTTGCGGAGCACTGTCATTTTAATGCTATTAATGCACCCCAGCCAAGACAACCAGAGTGGGGACCACCTCTTGAAATCCTCTTTTAGAGACTTGATCAGGGGAAGGTAATTAGCTCTGAACAGCTCAGACACATTGGGGACAAGTCGTATACCCAAATATGTAATTTCTTTCTTAGCCCACGTAAATGGGGTCGAAGAGGCTATTTGGGTAATTTCCCCAGCGGGCATCGACAGGTTTAGAAGAAATGATTTCCCCATGTTAACTTTGAAACCTGCCACCCGTTCGAATGAGAAAAGCTCCTCTTTTGTTGCTACCAGGGCTGTGTGTGGCTCAGTGACAAATAATAGTATGTCATCTGCAAACAAGGAAATTTTATTGTGGTCAGCACTAAATTTGATTCCCGGGAAAGCCGGACATGTTCGCACCCGTACCGCCAGGGGTTCAACACTCAACGCAAAAAGCAGCGGGGAGAGAAGGCATCCCTGCCTTGTACCTCTTGACAGCTCAAAGAACTCTGATGTTACTCCATTCACCGAAATGCGGGATCTAGGGCAGGAGTAGTTTCTCATTAGCATTGTTATAAATTGCTCCCCGAACCCGAAGTGTCTCATGGTTTGTATTTGAAATGACCACTCCACTCTATCGAATGCTTTTTCAGCATCCAGAGCCAACAGGAGCACCGGTATCTATGAATAACCCGGCATAGATTGTCGTGCGTTTGGTGCCCCTTAATAAAACCGGCTTGGTCTGGGTGTATCAACACCGGCATCACATCCTCCATGCCAAAACATTTTAATATAACTTGGTGTCAAGATTAAGCAAGGCAATGGGCCTATATGAGGCGCAAAGTTTGGGGTCTTTCCCCAGTTTGGGTATTAGAGTAATCAGTGCTTCCCCCATCGATGGGGATACTGCTCCTTCATCTCTAATATAATTAAAGAGCGCCACAAGTTTTCCTGCTAGCTCTGTCCCAAAGGTTTTATAAAAGTGAGCTGTAAAGCCATCAGGCCCAGGGGCCTTGTGTAGGGGGAGGGCATCAATGGCCTCCTGGACTTCCTCTCGTGTGAATGGTGCCGCCAGCATTGCATTCGTCTCCTTAGAGACCTGCGGCAGTTGAGTGCTACGTAAGGAAGATTCTTGGTGGTGGGCAAGTGGTTGATCTGAGCGATACAAACGATCATAGAACCTTCTAAATGCCTTTGCTTTGTCTTTTTCAGTAAAGTGCTCACCACACTCCTCATTCACTTGCTCTAGGTAGTCTCGGGCCTGTTTGCTGCGTAACTGTCTTGCCAAGGGGGAGCCTATCTTATTGCCCATGTCATAGTGAGATTTCTGAAGTCTCAGCAGTGTCAATTCTGCCCTGTTAGTGTAAATAGCTTGAAGTTTACCTTTAATGGACACCACCTTCCTCTGTGCCTGCCAGGTCGGTGAGCGTATATGATCTCGTTCCGCAATCTTAAGTTCTTTTTCCAAAAATGAGTCGGTCTTTAGTTTTTAACCGGTGCATCGCAGCCGCTAAGAAAATACATGTACCCCTGATGACTGCCTTAAAGGCATCCCAGAGTGTATGGGGGTTCATGTCTCCCTTCTCATTATGTTGGAAATATTCCTTGATCATTAACCGCAGGTCTTTACGGAAGGATGCTGCGTCTCGGGTCAATACGTTAGGGAAGTACCAGTGCTTGGTAGAGGTATGTGCCAGAGACCAGTTCAGGCCAACTCCCACTGGGGCATGATCCGATATGACTATTGGATGGATGACCATAGAGTTAAGGGTCTGTTTCATTGTTTTACTCAGGAACACGTAGTCTATTCTCGAGTATGAGCGGTGGGTGTGTGAGAAAAAGGTATAATCCCTTTCCACTGGCTTCAGAGCTCGCCATGCGTCAAACACCCCCAGTCGGTGGAAGGCAGCCTTCACCGATTTGGAAAAAATGCTTGTCTGTGAACTTTGTGGGTGTGTCGTGTCTAGAGCAGTGTCCCAAACTAGGTTGAAGTCTCCCATTAGAATTATTTTGCCTTCTGCAAAGCCTTCTAATTCTCTCAGGAAATGCAGCAGGTATTGATTTTGACCACTGTTAGGGGCATAAATGGTAGATATCGTACACAATTTCCCTTCTAATTTGCCTTTAATCAGTAGGTATCTGCCCTCTTTACCCTTCTTAGAGCCTATTTCCTTGAAGTGGACAGAGTTACGAAACATCAGGGCTACCCTGCAGTGTTTTTCGTTGGGGCCGAAGCTAATGTAATCAGGTTGTAGAGTTTGTGTCTCAAACAATGTTCCTCCCCTCTTTTCAAATGTGTCTCCTGTAAGGCCACAATATCATAGCACTGGTCGTCAAGGTACTTCCTCAATTGCGATCTCTTATTGGGGGAGTTAAGCCCCTTCACATTCCATGAGAGCAGTTCCAGCATATTTTCCCCAACAGTGAACCTCCCTCAACCGGACTTTCAGTCTCATCTCCCCTCTCCCCCCATCTGCCCCCTTCCCACCCCTCTGTAATGTTCCACTCAGCTATTAGGTATTCCACCAAACTCTTCCGACATCTAAGGGGATAGAAAACACTTAAATAAAACAAACATCTCAAACAGAACATAAGGAAACAGTGAACTCTAAGTTCCCCTACTGGCCTCACTCCGAAAACAGGTACCAAATACGCACCATTCCCCCCCCCGCCGGGCCCATCTCGGTCTGTAAAGTTTATCATCAGAGAAACCCTCCTACCCCCCTCAGCCTCTGCAGCAGCGGGTCATGCTTTCCCTGTTTTTTCTCCCCCAACGGAGACCAGTCTCATAGGTCCTAAAGCTAAACAGTCTCTCAGAGGGCGGTCCCCCCTTTATCCCAGTTTCATCAGTAACTCCATCTGGAGTTCCCTTCCAGAAATCTCTGCTGTTTCATCTGGGCCCTCGCACCGATCTGAGAGCCGGGTAAGATCATCTCTTGGTGGTCTTTCTACCCCTCCTCTGTTGTTACCACTGTTCAGTTGGTGTGGCAGGAGGTATCCCATGCCCAGCTCCAGTGGAAACTCCTGCGTCTCCCCTCTCTCCTCCGATCTCTAGACCCAGCTCTGCCGCTGCATCTTCGGCTGTTGTAAAATAACATGTTTTATTGCGAAGCTCGAACGCTACTCCAAATGGAAAAGTCCATCTATATCTTATGTTCTTCTCCCTCACCGCTTCTGTCACTAGGCGGAATTGTTGCCGCCTCGCCAGCATTGCCGGAGCAATGTCTTGGTAGAGGGAGCATTTTGCACCTTGGAAGGAGACTCAGTCCTGCCGACGTGCCTTTTGTAAAATTTATTCCTTGACTTTGAATGAGCTCCCCTTCGCCAGGATGTCTCTAGGCCTCCTCCCTTCGCCTGCGGTTTTAGCACCCACGCGGAACACCTGTTCCACTTGCACTTCCGGTTGATCCTCTCCCAAAAGGGTGGAAAACAGACCTATCACATATGCCTCCAGATCCGACCCCTCAGCTCCTTCCTCCAAGCCCCTCACCCTTATGTTATCTCTTCGTGCTCGATTTTCCAAGTTTTTGCACTTCATTGTGGCGAGGTGGAGCTGCGCTTTAATATCTGTGATCTCGGTCTCCATCGGAGTCACCTTTTGCTGTAAGTCCTGCATATGTGTTTCAAGATTTATGGTACGGGCTCCGACTGAGTCCACATCTGCTTGGAGAGCGGACAGTTTCTGATTGACACCTGCTTGGAATGCATCCAACGTTGCTCTAATGTCGGATGTAAGTTCCTCCCGCAATTCTGCTTTGAAGGTGCAGAGGGAGGATAAGAGATCCTCCTTTCTGAGCGCCATCTCTCCCTCTCGTGGCGGGGCAGCACTCTCCACTCTGGCCGGTGAGAAATAACTGGAGACCCTGTTAGATTGAATTTTGCGCTGCGGCATATGCTTCTTTCAGGGACCTTGTCCCAGTGATTGTTTGGGAGCTCACTCTCCTCGCTGGGCCTTCTCTCCTTCTCCTGATGACTCTCCTCTAAATTTCAGCCTGTATCTGGAGGGGTAGCTATGTGTCTTTTTGTCTCACCCAGCTTCTCATTTGATTTCGCACCATTTGTGTTTCAGTTGCCCCCTGGCTGGCGGGTGTCTCTCACTAAGATGTTTGGTCTCTTCTCATTTGGGTCTGCTCTGTTTAGCTCTTTCCCCCTGCTGCTCCGCATGGTCGGGTGTCCCCATATCCTCGCCCTCCACAAAGGTCTCCCTCCACCCTTCTCGGGGCTTTCCGCTTGAGGCCGTGCCTTTACCCATTCATGCGCTCCTCATATCTCCGGGGGTAGGAAACCCCTTGTCTCCCATTTTCCTCCCATCTCGATGGCGTGTATTAGTGAGGGGCGACCTTCAGTTCTCTTCTGGGCCGCAGTCCCCCTCTCCCTCCGGTCGACCTCACCTGGTCTCCGCTGCGTCGCCGTTGTCCATGCCGGCTCTCACCTCCTGGGCGCCCCGTTCAGCTCTGAGGCAGCCCGGACGAGAGAGACGCCCCTCACTCCTGCCGGCCCCCTCCCAACGTGGGGCCCCAGCTCCAAGTCGATCCCCCGCGATCACCTCCTGGCCGCCACCAGACTGCACGTCCGCACCTCAAGGCAGGCCAAGCGCTCAACCAGTGGGCTCCTCCCTCCCTGGTCCTCCGCTGTCGATCGCAGCTTTTGGCGGTTTCTCTCCCCCCAGGGGTTTAGTGGCACCTCCCTGTGTCGGGGAAAGCCAATGAGGGGTCCCTCAGCTCATCGTTATATCGGGCCCGGGTGGATTTAGACGGAGCCGACGGAGCTCACGTCCGATCGGCCATGTTGGTTGGCCCCGTCGTTCCGTGCTTTTTGATGCTATTTTTAGCTTAAACTTTAAAATTGCACCTCTCCAGTTCATGCTGATTTGACTTTTGTTGTTTTAGTCTTGATTTATTAGATATTTCATTTTTCTCAATTGGTGTGGACTTTCTTGTGTTTTCACTTGTTTACTGATTAGTGCTGCATAAATACTTTACACATAGCCTTCGATTCAAGCCAAGCTACCAGAGGGTTAAGCACAGGTTAATTTAGGGTTTGCTTGTGGCCCACCCTAACAAGGAATGTATTTGCTGCTTGAGTAGCGTTTCATACCCCATCCAGTAACCCAGTTTCTTCCAAATCCCAATTAAAGCCCCCCTGCTGTATGAACAGGTAGAAATTAGAAACCCTTGCGAGTGTAATTTGAATACAATGGAGCAGCCACAAACACTTAGCTTAATCCGATGTCTACAGCAGCAGTTACGTTCATACTACATATGAAAAAAAAGTTGCTTTGCTCCACTGAACCAAATTCAACCCTCTTGCACGAACAAATCAGTACTCCTTAAAGATCACTGTCATAAAACACATTTACATACGAGGTGGACAGGAGATGACTACTTCTAGTTTAGTAGTCTGGTCTAGTAGTATAGCACTAGTAGTCATTAATGAGTAAGAAATGAGTGTGTGACTGCCACTTTTAAAATCTCACTGTTACATTTTGTGCAGAGTACTTGCTAGTGATTTTTCATGTACCAGCTTTTATACTCAAAGAGGATCTTGTATCATATTTCCAGCTAAATTACTATTGCAGCACTCATTTAGCCAGTTTCTTTTTCTCTACCATTTAGCATATACATGCATTTTGAATCCGACATCGAGAAAATGTACTTTTCAGCTTTGTTTTTAGGTTGATTTCATTATCTTTTAGTTTTTCAATAGTTTTAGGAAAATAGAGTTCATGAAAAGACAAAAGGAGCATGCTTCACCAAGAACAATTCCCAAAAGCCTTTGTTAAACACACCGATATAAGCCATAATTGAGGGAATATCATGTGATATCCTTCACAGACCCATTTTGATTCCTAGTTCTTATCTGGGTCAACAGGTGGGATTTCCAAAAGTAGGAGCCATTTCTATAATTTTCAAACACATCAGACCTAATTCAAAACTCAAGTTTATGGCAGAAAATACCCCATTTACACCCATCAGGAATTCACAACAGAATTTATGGCAAGAGTAATGCATTTCTCAGCCATGATTGAGGAGAAATCTGCAGTAGTAAATCTTATGCAAGAGGGAAGAAATTGTTACAAGGATTAGTCTTCCTGGTAAGTTTGTGAACATCCACAAATAGTCCCTGAACCTTGGAAATGTTCAGGGAGTGACTCCAACCTAAAGTAGAAGTAACTTCCCTTCAAGGACAGCAAGGGAAACAGATAACAGATTTGCTACGGGGGTGAGGTAAAACCCTTCTCCATGGGTAAAGTGCTCTCAACACAGAGCGGAAAAAGAAAAACGCATTTGCACCTTTGGCTGCTGTTACCGCAATGCTGTGTACAATTACGCACAGGGCGAATGGGCAGGCTTAAGAAGGTAACATGATCGGTGCAATAATAAGCCTTCACAACTGCATCTGGTAAGACTTTCCAGTAACAATATTACATCTATGTGAATATGAAAAGAGCAAAAAGTATATTTAGGTGGTGTAGAAGAACTCTGTCCCTTCTTTTACACCATGGGGCAGACGATGTGTAAAAAATAAAACCTCTCCAAAAGGAACAACATACATTAGGTAGCCTCTTAGCAGCCCTTGTCAACTAGGAGGTAGAAGCATGATACAGGCTAAGCAGCACAGGCACACTGATGGCATCTCCAGCAGTTTCAGGTTGTATTTGGGGTTCAGGCATGCTAAGAAAGCACTTTCCTCTCTCCCCTCCCATGGATACTTCAACTACAAAGAATAACCAGACTTCATAAACTACGCAAAGTGTGCAATGTTTAATAAGAGCAGGTCAAACTCTGTACTAAAAATAAGTTCAAGGGAGAAAAACATTTGCAAAAAGCTCTTTTTAGCCACAGTGCTCATGTTTCCAGAGTCCATGAGCGAGTAGAATATTAAGTCAAGGTTTTCCAGGACTACACGTCCCAAAACTTAAATAAAAAAGATGGACTGGAAGAGCTAAACAGTTATGGACCTGAAAATTGTAAGAGGTCAGCTTTAGCACAGAGTAAAGTTTTCCAACTTCATGCATGGTGGAGGATGAAATGAGAACTCATGGCTACCGCTCTAAAAAGAACAGTATGGTGTATTATAGATTGTTAACTGTGAATACCAGTGTTGTATCAGCCCAAGGGGCGCTGACTGATGAGTGACATCTAACAGGCAACAAGTGTGAGTTAGAGTTGTCCATGATGTTACTCAGAACGGCAACGTGAAAAACATTCCTGTTACTCACAGACACCCATCTTTTATTCTATGTTATGTTTAGCCCCTCCATTTATTCTCTCAACCACCCAAATCCCCTTTTCTTCGGTTTCTCCCCTCCCCGGTCCAAATGTAAAAAAAAAAATATGCTACCTGGACCCAAGCCACTTATGTCCAGCAACCTCTGCATTTGCACTCCTCTTTGTCTAAAGAAAAAAAGAAAAAAAACACCTGGTATCCTGTCACTATCACACCACACCACCATCTCCCCTCCCCGGAGCCCTCACCCCCAAAACCTTCCCTAACACTATCTAAAAAAATACCTGGTCTCTTGCCAACCAACCCCCTTCATCGCTGTGCCTGTTCTTTCCTCTCCGCCTAGAGTGGTACTCTTTGTTGTCCACTAGAGCCGATAGCCAGTGCCCTGGTGAGAGGGACCCTCCCTGAGTCCTGTCTGTGTAGCCTGGAATTCCCTTTATTGTCACAACAGCAGTAAACAACGTTTGGTCTCCATTCCTGTAACGTAATAGCAGCAAATTGTTGGACTTGGAATCTGGTATTCACACTTTTGAATACCAACAGAAGACGTATAATTACAAATGAGTAACTGTGAATAATATGGTGGTCTTCACAGAGGGGTTCCAAGCCACATGAAATAGCCAATAAGAGTGAAGTGACATCACAGGCATACTAAGTGTTCTGGTGACAATGAAGACCACTGAGAGAGAGAGAGGAGGGAGGAGATATATGTGTGTGTGTGTGTGTTTTTCATAACCCAACAAACAATGCAGCTTTGACAAAAATTGTTTTAATGAAACTTAAAACGGTAATAATGCAAATTGCCATAGTCCATTTGATAGAATTACATTGTCACAGTATAAGCAGATTCAAAACAAGGAAGTCATGTAATGATAACAAACGCTCTCTTTATAAACATATTTGTTCACTACATTGAAAAACAACAATGTTCTTTTTACCAGCAGAATCAGTGCAATTCCTGCAAATTATGCGCCAAAATGACAATACATGAAGATACTTTCTCAACACTTTGTCTACTTTTTTTGCATACCTCCGAGAAGAGGCTGGTGAATACAATACAGGAAAGCTCTGTAAGCAAGTAATACTTCTGGTCACCATCAAACGGTGACTGAAGGTTTGAAATGGTTTCAGAGTTGAGTCTTTGAGAAAGGGCAAATCTCAGAGTGGGGAGTGGGGAAGGACCAGACAAACAGATCAAACAATTTTAATGCCATAATTACAAGCTGTTTGTAAATGTAGGATTTTGCATGAATCCTCATGTTGTCACTTCTCTACTCGTGGTCACCTACCATGGAGGAGTTGTGAAAAGTATTTTTTTAGCGAAGTTAAAAGTAAAAGTTGGTGTTGGAATTGATTTCTACCATTATTTATCTACTGTTGTCAATCAGTGACTTTGCTCCTGGTTACAAATTGAGAAATTATGGTCAGCGGCATAACCTCCCTCTTTAGACCAGATCATTGGCACCTGGATGCTTTGTCACTGGCCCTGTGGTTAAAACATACTAACGACCAGCTAATGTGTAAGTTAGATATCAATCCTTAGAATATGTTCACTCTCAGTCGTTGGCAACTGTCACAAAAATCTGGATTCTCTGCACCCAAGGCTGCCCAAAGAAAGCTCTTCTGTGTATGCCCTCAAAACACAGTAATGCATGGCTCAAGGATTCAGACTTGTTAGGTGGTGGCCACATTCTTCTCATAATTATCGTGGAGTAAATATGGCAGGATTTGCGCTCATGCAGAGCTTGAGATATGAGTGATTTCCTTTTGGAGTTGGTTCGTTCTTACGAAGACATTGGGGTTAATGTGTACCCTAGTAGTTTTCCAATATAAGTAACATTCAAATGCACAAGTAGGTACACATTTGAGGTTGTCCATGGATCATTAAAATATTATCTGGTAAAAAGTAAAGCATTTTGTATTAAAAAGAAAGAGTGCTATGGGCATGATAAGATAGGTGGTTATTATGCCACACATGATTAAGTAGGAAGAAGATAAGTAGCTGTGCGTTAATTCTAAAGTGTCTTCCCTAAATCCTTCTTCTAAGACTGTGAACTATTCCTGATCAGGTGAACTGGTAGAGTGCAAATAAATAAAACATAGTTAATAAATTGACCTTTTAAAAGTAGTTTATATATTTTCCAGCACAAAATCCAAGGACTAACCAAAATTAAGAATATGGCTAACAGGGCATGAGTGGGTGTTAATAAGACTCATAAATGTCTTTAAACTCTCATACTGTATACATTTGGGTACAGTTTTACAAAAATAATCAGAAACGGAGATAACATAAAAATGGCACTTAAAAAGGGGCACTGACTAGAAAGCAATAAGATGGACCTCAAAGATTTCGGAAAATTAGAATATTGCCTTTTTGGGAAGCCCACATGAAGCAGGAACTCTGGTAACTCTGCTGGATGACGTACTAGAAGGCAAATTCAAATTTTGATTTCAAATGTTATTAGTAGTGAACCTCGGTAGCGTCCTGATGTGTAAAAGCACTAACTCAAAAATATTTAAGTGGTACGATTGTCTGGTTTCATTACGTGTTGTGCATGCTATTTCATTTTAATGAACATGATCAAGGCCACACGTTCTTACGGTATAATGCGAGTCATATAAGCCTTCACTAAAATAAGAAACAGTTCGTTTAGTAAATCTAGGCTGCAAGGAAACTGACTTAGTGACTATAAGAAATGTTCTGTCCCAATTGTTTTACGAGGATAAGCAATGCAGAGGGGCGAATGTTGCCACAGCTGTACTCACAATTATCAGTCACTAAATCCAAATTAACTTTAATTCTTTGCAAATGGTGAAGATCTTAACTTTTGCCTAAGTGCTTTATGACCGAACGTACTCCGCCGATGAGTGATCTTGTCATTGGCACGACTCAACCAGCCACTATGAACTGATTACATTAACACAAGATTTACACACAAGGAGAACAAGAGATCATATATCTGAGAAGTGTCATTCTACACAAAAACTAATATGATTATCCTTTATTTTTTTCAATTCAGTACAGCTTTACGACCTGCAGTACAAAATGGGTCCCAACGTTATGTAATACACAGCAAAGTCAATACCTCATACAGAAGCAAACACAGACTACACCCTGTGAGCAAAATTCAAACTCCATTCTCTACTACACTTCAGTCCCAGGAAGGCTTTGTTTTTCAAAAGGCAGATATGCATAATTATTGCAGAAAATGTAACAGGCTAATATATTTTCCATCAAGTACATAGATATCACATTTAACCACACAAATGTAATTACCTACTAATCATCTCTCGGGTGGTGAATAATAACATAGGAGCATCAGGATGTGCTCCGGTTGTGAATGTCCTTTTCTACTGACGTGGTAGTCGAGATCCAGAATTTCACACACAAGCCTACTACTAGCTGAAAACGTCACACTGTTTTTTTAATAGGTCATGCATACGAGGTCAACAAGAACAACAT
This sequence comes from Pleurodeles waltl, assembly GCF_031143425.1. NCBI lineage: Eukaryota > Metazoa > Chordata > Amphibia > Caudata > Salamandridae > Pleurodeles > Pleurodeles waltl. The sequence goes on along the minus strand of NC_090449.1, from coordinate 680,245,827 downwards.
TTAGGAAGTGCTCAGTTTATGAAATCAACAGTGGTGACAGGCCAATAAACTTCGAGTCCTGCAAAGGCTACAAGTTTAAGGCAAAACAGTTGTATGATGACTGCAGCATCTTTATTTTTCTTGTAACAGTGCAGGGATGTTGATATTCCATCCAATGGCTTGACGATCAAAGCCACAAGAGAAGAGGTTGCATGTTGGGTGGTCTTCGCTCCAAGCAGAACAGCATACCATTCTTCTATGACCCTAACAAAATATTAACCTCAATATTAAACAAGGAAGACTAACAAAAAAAAACATTATGAATAAAGACAACTTTTAGAAAATAACATCTTTTAAATTGTCAGTGGATTTAAAAGGTGATAACCTTAATCCAACTCGGATGATGACTACAGCCCTCCATCACGCAATCAACAGCGCAACTTACTTCAACTATGTGCGTTCAATTCTTTTTAATTGTTCAAGCAAAATCAAAAACGTTATTGCTGAACCTTCACCCTGTCTGCATGCCAATTGCTGAACACTTTTAAAAATATATATATATTTGGGGCAATTCCTGCCTAGGCTTTCATACATTTTCCACAAAAGATATCCAAACCAAATTAACATTCTTTTTACTCTACATTTTGGGGACTCTAAAGTTACTCACAATATATGGAGGGAACCAAGAAAGTAGCCAAAATGTGGCAAAAAGTGTGCATTTCTAAGAATGGCATCAACAAAAGCAAGTCAAGAAAACAAACATCTTTTATTTACCACAGTTTTTGCACTTTTCGATGTGGCAGTCATTATTTCCTATATTTGTGGATTCTACCCAATTTGAATTTTGTGGTGGATTCTACCCACTTGAATTTTGTGGTGAAAAGAGGCTTGAAACCCAGAGGTGACTTCGAAGCTATACATTTCTGAAAAGCAGACAAAATTCTGAAAGGGGTAATTTGCATTGAACACTCATGGTTTTCTCAAAGACACTAATCGTTGATCTAAATAACTAATAAAATTAAGAAAAATTAGCAATAGGAGGCAATGTTTACATCCGTAATTTATCACTACAAAAGTGATATACTGCTACGTCTATACCATCTGATACCCAAAGCCTTCAATTGGGTTCTAGCCTATAATTAATTTTCCTTCGCCCTGTACCAACCAAACATGAATTCACATGGTAAAATCTAATGATTGAAAGATAGGTAAACAGGAAAGCTATGCATTTTTCTAAATGTGCCTAAAATTCTGGGATTAGAATATTAGTTAGCTGTATAACTCTATTTGGCTTTATCCATACTATTGTGTGATACAGATGGCATTTCCAAAATGTGTTCTTTCTTGCACAATGGCTTAAAACTGAAAGCCATAAATGGAGACCCTTGACTGTTGGGACTTTAGGGGTGGGATGGAAGGCCCGATGCCTGGGCAAACTAAGAATAATTAATCCTGTGGAGCAGATTGGGGGTAAAATCTCCATTGGTCCCCTCAGAGGGAAACAGAATGACTGTTGGGACCTTTAGGTGGTAGGGCAAGGCTGGATGCCCTGGCAAGGCTGTCACAATGCCATTCTTTTTTTAAATAGTAATACTATGGGGATTAATACAATTTTGGATGAGGTGTTAATCCGTCCCAAAAGTGACGGTAAAGTGACGGATATACCACCAGCCGTATTACGAGTTCCATAGGATATAATGGACTCGTAATACGGCTGGTGGTATATCCGTCACTTTACAGTCACTTTTGGGACGGATTAACACCTCCTCCAAAGTTGTAATAACCCCCTATGTATCCTTGGTGTCTTCTTCTCCCCGCCCGGGAGGCAGACTGGGGTAAGAGCCCTCAAACTACCCCTTTGAGGGGGGAGGGAACAGCAAGACTGAGGAGCATTTTAGGTGGAGGAACATTGCCAAGATGGGCTGCTCCTCTTTTTCTTTCTTTTTTTTTTTTTAAACAAAACCCATGGTTTTATTTGGCCATACAGTAGGGGCAGATTGAAGTAAACCCTCGAACACCCCCCCCCAGCCCAGGAGGCCAGAAAATGTGAATGCTCCTTTTCTTTTTTGGGTGGGGATAGGACATATGCCCATGCGTGGCGGACCACTCCACCTCTCTAATGTCTGGTGGGTGGATCCCTGCTTTAGTATCAGGCTCCAGTGGCAATCCCCAAGCAGGAATCCACTAGAAAAAGATAGCAATGGAAAGAGGACACTTTACTCTTTGCTACAAATACCCCTCCCTATTAAAATCAGTGCTCAGGGCTGAGACAAGCCTCTGATTACTGCTGGAACTGAAAGTAAAACGAGCCTAATGGATCTTTTTAGTTTCACTTTTACTCTGATGATGTCAGTGCACTATGCCCAACCTGAAAAGGATCACAATTGTGAAAGTTGATATTTGGGAGTCTGGAGATGGATCTGTGTATGCTGGCAATCCTGACAGGTTAGGGAATCAAGAGCATGTGTAACAAAAGTAGAATTAAGATGAACTATGAGAGGGCTGACTTTGGGAAAGGAGCCCCTGTGGAGACCTAGGCAGCATTGAACACTCCAGGGGAGAGTGAGGGATGAGAGCAAGAGGGTCAGGGGTTAGAGGAATACATGTTAGGGAGAACATATCCACCTGCTCCGAGGCATAGCTATATGAGTGCTAAAAGAAGGATCAAGTGGAGTGTCTGTGGTAAGTGTGCAGCACTTTCAGCCCTTGTTTCTTTACTTGGCACGACTTCCCATAGACTGAAGTGTACCAGATTAGCGAGGTGTATTTTAGAGCACTGCTGCACTGCATGAATAGAGGGATATATCAATTCACTCCTGTTCTGCAGTTCCTGAGGTAGTTAGATCCTAGAGTTAAATATGTAACTTTTTATGGAACTGTTTTCCTTTTCACCTATGAATTTAAGGCACATCTCTTGTTAAAAGGTTTCACCACAAAAAAGCAAACTTTCTTGGCTCTCTATAAGTAAACCTCGAATCCTGGCTAAGAACTGACTTAGAAGGATTGGGGTTCCTGTAAAACAGTGAAAAACAAACGCCTAAATAAGAAAACTACTTAAACCTCAACAGCAAACCAGAGAAGCTGTGGCAGAGTCAAAGCTTCAGTGAAAGAAACTGACAATAGTATTCGACCAGGTCATATCTACATTGGTTTCCATCTGGAGCCTGTACAGGTCTAGTTTCTGTAAAAAAATTAACACATTTGTACAATAAACCTTTTCACTCAAGATTCCGTAAGCATAAAGCTTGGAAATATCAAAAATGTAAAAGTTCACTGTGTGACCCATCTAATACTGTATATTCCAGCTTTATTACTTGAAGTACAGCTCTCCTTCCAGAGACTTTTAGAAGGCCTGCTTTCGAAGCCTTTTAGACAGCGGTCTACGAATCACAGCTAGGCATGTGAGGCAATGTTTGAAATGATTGGAGAAAGGTGTGAGTGCCATGGATGCCCACAATATTCAGGAATTACCACATGTAGCAAGGTGAAGGTATTATATGGTATGACTAGGTAGTCTTACCATGGAATACCAACCAATACCCATTAGTGGACTTTGGATTCACTCTCAGCAAACCCTAGCTCAGCCCTGGTAGTGTAGCAAAGAGCAGTTAGGCTACCTAGAGGAACACGTGTAAAGCATTTCACATTACCAACATGGACAAGATGTAAATGACCTGACAACAGAAATCCGACACCAATTTAGAAAAATGGATTAGATTTTAATTTGGATACCAAAACAAACTTTGCAGCTTTTGTACAACCGGAGTGGTGAAAGTTTAAGTCTTTAGAAAATACAGTACTTTGTAGATTTAAAGGGCTTTTATTGAGGCCAACGGGGAAAATAGCAATGTGCACTCGGGCACTTGTAGGGTGAGTTCTGACGAACCCGCAGGAACTTAAGGTTCTGTGGGGACTTAGACCAAGATTCAACAGTGAGACTTTTGTTACCTTCCCAGGGTGTCCGGTTGCAGAGGTGACTTGGCAGTCCTTGGTGCTGAACAGTCTGCAGTGGGTGGTAGGTTTTGCACTCCATTGCAAAACTGGACTTGGGGGTGGACTCACACTCTGCCCGTCGGATGTAGAGGTCTTTGGGGGGCCAGGACCAGGACCAGGAATCGATGCTTGGATTTTCACCCCTGGTCGGGTGGCTCTGGGTGCAGAGGTAGCTCCTAGCTGTCAATCACCAAGCTTGTTGTGCCAAAGCTGATTTACTGCTCCAGTCGAAGTCATGTCCTTCAGGCTGCAGTCCCACAGGAGAAGGGTCGCTGGTGACATCAGCCTCTATTCTGGAGGGTGCCCTGGAGTCAGTGAACGTCGTGTGGCTGTCGGTTTCCAGGTAGCTGACAGAGAAGCCTTGGTATCTTCATGGGTGGTCCACAGCCTTTCTGGTGGCTGGAGATTGTCTGGCTGGGAGTAGAGGCTTGAAACGTAGCACAGGCCTCACTCCCACTCTTAAGATGTTGGGCACTGAGTTTTGTTAAGCTAACACACACAGCCTGTTGGGTCGCAGTTCTTCGATCTCAGCCCACCTTTACTCCTGATGTTTACAGGGGACTGATACCACCAGTCAGGGGAGTCTTCATTGGAGTTTCGGTGTCCACTGGGGTCCCTCTTGCTGGGACCAATAAGTCTTCACCGTAGGCATGCGGTTCCAGTACTGGTCTCCTTAGGTCACTCTGTGTTCTCTTCTTTGCGCTGGGGCTGGATTCCAGGTCCTGTTGTTGGTGCAGACATCTCTTTGTGCTTCTTTCTTTTTTTCCAGTTAAGATCTAAGTTCTGGTGCCAGGGGAGCCCTTTAAATCCTGGTTTAGGAGGCATTTAAGGTTATCGGTGGCCAATCGGCTACTAGTGCCTTTTGCTAATCCGCCCCAACAACTTCCTGTGGGAGTACATTATTTTCTACCAGAAACCCACTATTCATAAGGTTTCCCAAGATGGCAGAACCCACCCTCGGCTGTGCAGACCTCCTAGCCCACTCTCAAGTTGTGGCTAGTCCTAAGGGGTGCACGCCTTCTGCATAGCTAATTTCCCGCCTGCCTGGCCAGGCAGGGCTGGAAGGACTTTGTCCTTCACTGGGGGGACAGCTACCTGCACATCAAAGATATGTGAAGCCTTTAAAGCCCACCGCCCTGATGCTTTTCTCACTAGTCAGCCTGGTGTGACCTCATTCCTGCGCAGGCCCTTTGTCTTACATCCCACCAAGGTGCAAGGACCACCCGGAGGAGGTCAGACTTCCGTCTGTGGCAATAGCGGCTCGAGAGAGCTCATCAAAGCAGCACAGGACTGGCCAACGTGGGGGGCACCCTCTAAGGGTGCCACCTGGGCAACTGCTGTTTAATCCTAAACATGGGCATCATGTTTAGGGTTAAATACAGTGTTTGATACCAAACATGACGGAATTCGTCTGGGTCATTGCAGAGCTGGATATCTGAGAAGTGGTCAGATGTCAGCCCAGATTATCCAATGGACCGCCAGTTACCCGGGCCCGGCATCACATTTTAGATGCCAGCACGGGGCATATCTGCTCCTGCAAATATGTCCTCACTCATGGAACAGTGCCCCCTGCATGTGCAGACTGGCATGGCAGCTCTGCAGTCTTTCTTTTGCTTGGGGTACTCAGGGTGGGTCAATCAGTGCTGCAACCCTGGTATCTCCTTTACCACCCTTGCCTGGATACCATTTACTGGGGACTTACAGGGGTGGTAAGGTGCTTGCTAATTGGCCTATTCAATTCGACATACAAATTAAGGGAAACAGCATTGGTACTGGGGCCTGGTTAGCAGGCTTCGGTACACTGACAGGTAAAAAAAGAAACAGCATCTGACAGCAAAAAGTGGGGGGGGGGTGACCATACAAAAAGGGGTACTTTACAACACTACCACTGTGTAATGGAGAATTGCCACAATACTGTGAGAATCATGGCTGTGCCACCAATTCCCCAAAAAGGCCATTTATTACAGCACTGTGCCCGGGTGACCATTATGCCAAGGCTGGGCACCACTGTGAAATGGATATTCAAAATAGCCACAAATTACCATTGTTGGACCTGGCCCTTTTTGCAGGGTTATTCCAATCGTTTTTTTCTTCCTCCCCCTATTTCTTTCTAACTCTTTTTGTTGACTTTAGGACTCTGGGGACTTTACCACTGTTCACCAGTGCTAAAGTGCATATGCTTTCTGTCTAAAATTTATTGGTGATTGGTTTCTCCATTATTGGCTTATTTGATTTACTAGTAAGTCTATAGTATAGTGCACCCACATGAGTAGCCCTGCAAACATGTCTCAGATCTGTCACTGCAGCACCTGTGTGCGCAGTTTTGAACTGCCATGGTGACCTGGGAAGTGCAGCCACTTGCCAGGCCCAAACCTTCCCTTTTATTACCTGTAAGTTACCCCTAAGTTAGGCCAAAGGCAGCCCCAGTGGCAGGGAGCAGTATATTTAAAATGTAGAACATGTACTGGTGAATTTTACGTCTCCTGATAGTGAAATACTGCTAAATTAGTGTTTCACTATTGAAAGGGCTATCTCCCCCATAGGGTAACATGGGAATTACCTTGAAACATCTTTTAAGTGTAGTTTCCCATTGGGAGCAGATAGCAATTTAGAGTCGGGGTCTCTGAACTCACAATTTAAAAATACATCTTTTGGTGATGTTGTTTTTTGAACTGTGAGTTTGAAAAGGCTACTTTTAGAAAGTGGGCATTTTCTTTCTTAAATATTCAGTGTCTCTGCCTGTCTGTTGAATACACATCTGGGTCAGGATGACAGTTGGGCTGTTAGTGGATTTCCTCTAGACAGTCACACAAAGGGGGTTGAGGGGTGCCCTGTATTTCCTGATGGCCCATCACCAGGCTGATTGGTCTTCGTGAGTTAGAATGGTGGGAGTAGCTGACATCTGGATAGGGCTGAGCCTTTCCTCACACAAAGCAGTATCCAACCCTCTGGAGTGTGTCTGGGGCCAGAGCAGAGGAAGGTAGGGTCTTGTGCACTACAGAGACTTCTCTTTGAAGTTTGCCTACTTCAAAGACAGAAATGGGTACACATACTGGACGTCTTACACCATATAGTTAGAATCCTTCTGGACTGAGAACACTGCCAGGAAGAAGTGATGAATGCTCTAGGAGGGACTGCCACCCTGCCTGTTGCTGTGCTGTGCTGGCCTGCTGTTTGCTGCTTCTGTCTTGGGAGTGAAAGAACTGGACTTTGCTTTCTACATGCTGCTTTCAAAGGTTCTCCAAGGGCTTGGACTAAGCTTACCTCCTGTTAATAAGTCTCAGGGACATCAAAGACTTCCCCTGCCAGCGCCTGGGCTCTCTTGCTGAGAGTCCTGACTTGCCAAGTGGTGCCAAATACAGTTACTGGGCCCTTGGGAGTGAGTTCCTGCGTACCAAGTAAGAAACAAGTGCATTGACCTCCAGAGCGACTTCGGAACTAGCGGCACACTCCAACCCCACACCGATGCCTGCATCGGAGCCGTGGTCCCCGCTGAGTGCAATGACCGTGACGAATGCTGCAAGCATGATGCTGCCACAGTGCCTTTAAAGACCCGCCACAGCGTGAACCCAGAGCGCCATGTCACCAATGTCTGTGGCACCCGACTCCGCCGCAGGACCTGTGGACCCATGGTGTGATCTTGACACCGCAAAGTCAATGCCTCACATCTTGACCTGCTGGATCCATCGACCCCTCCTTGTCATAAGGAACCAATGCCTCACTGACAATGGTACATCACTTCCCCTGCAACCGTAAGGAACCGATGCCTCACCATTCCTGTCTAGCACTAAGAACCAACGTCTCACCTCACCGGTGGCAGCAAAGAACAGGTGCTGCATCGGCTCCAACGATGCCTCACCTCCCCGACTCTGTGCAGTATCTTTGTTTCCTCACCGTTTTCCAAGGTATTGTAACTGGGGAATGTGCGACTTCATGACCGGCCCACACTCCCTCATGAGTGGAGTCAGATGGTTGGAGATGGCTCCGTCAAGATGTTGTGATAGCCCCAGTTGCAGCTATTGTGTTTCTAAGCGCAATACTGAGATTTCATCATTGAAAACTGGTATCTTTGCTTGTGTATGTTGGAGTTTTGTCATTTTGGTCTTGTTTTACTCTGATAAATATTGGATATTTATCTAAACTGGTGTGGTGTACATTTGTGGTGTTGTCACTGTGTTACTGTGTGTGTGTACAAGTACTTTCCACATCAACTCTGAGATAAGCCTGACCGCTTGAGCCAAGCTACCAAGGGAGTGAGCAGGGGTTATCTTAGCTGCGTGGCTCCCTTACCCTGACAACAGTGACGGTTCCTAGTGGGACAGGGCTCAAATCACTGCCACCTACTGCAGCATTATGTCATGCCATCATATAATGGAATCCCTCAATATGCAATGAATTATCATGGCTATATAAGGCAAGCATTTACCAGAAGGTGCTCTCATGTTATGTATGCCCAAAAGTTGCCTAGAACTACCATTATTGTACCAGAGCAAGCATTCACTAGGGCTGAGTGACACGCATTTTACTATTGATGCTGACAAGTTACCTCTATATACCATCATTAAGTGAGGGCTGGCATTTTACCAAAGGGGGCCAATGGGCATCAACCCATAAATGGTCACAGGTTGGCATTCATTATCAGCACTGTGCCAGGGCCAGCAATTTACCAGGGTAGGCAATTAGTACAACATACACAGCCACATGTGCATGTGCGCACATACAAAGCATAAGGACTGTCAAGGATTAGTCGTACAGAAGCTGGTTCCTTTCTTTGTTTATCTTTTTGTTAAAAAGGTTAGGAGTGCAGTTCTTTTTTGAGTTTTTGCTATACAGGTGGAATATTTTCTGCATGTACATATAAACAAGGTACTGTGTTTTCCATGTCATTGTGCTGTTGGGTCGTTTCTTTAAGCTAAGATAGCATAACGCTTCAACTGAAGACAATGTTGTGTAGCACGTCCAAGTTAAAACCTAAAAGGAGGTTGTTGAGTATTTACTAGCCATAGATGTAAATAGTGAATGTTGTAGGCATTCAGATCATTCAGTGCTGATAATCTAAGTGATGGTATGTTACTTTTGGTAGAAAGAGAGTTGATGTTTTCAATGAAAATTTATACGCATGATTTTAAACACTATATAATCGATTATGAATATGTTTGCTGTGTGCCTATGACGACATGATTCAGACACAAAATCCTTACTAAAAGTGTACTGTTGAAGAATTATATTTTTGAGTCTTTACCAAAATACAGTGTACTTGTGCTACCCACAAAGTAAAAAATATGTCCACTGAGGAGCCACTATTTCCAGACTTTAAAAAAAACACACAAACAGAATTATTCAGATTGAAGTTTGTTATTGTCTTAGAAAACAGGATTATTTTTTCATATTCCGTAATATGCATCCTTTAACATCAAAACAACATGACAGTATTTCCACTGTATACATTAGGTGGACCTCCAACGTCCCCAAACAACAGTTAAGAAATGCCTAGTAGCGGCTACCTGGCGATTACTGCGCGGAAGTCGTGCTAATCTAACACCTGACATGTCGAACAGTCGAACCTGTCGGTTATCATGTGGTAGGGCAATGATTCTTTGGCCAACAGACACACTAATCCTGTAATAGAGAAGACAAAACAATGCAATTAAATAGGCTTTCTTGTGTAAACAATACAATTATTTTAAGTGAGAGCCGAATGACAATAGCTACTATATACATAGAGGAGAATAAAGAAAAGTAATTGTAAAGTAAGGTTGGTATTTAAATCTGTACGTCTTTCACATGATCCCTGTTTGACCTGACAGCCTTATGGTGGTCACCCCTAACTTTTTGATTACCTCTCTCCACTTTTTTGACACTGCTTTTGCTGGTTTCAGGACTCTGCACACCTTCCACTGCTAACCAGTGCCAAAGTGCATATGCTCTCTCCCTTAAAACACAGTGACATTGGCTCATACCCAATTGGCTTATTTAATTTACTTGTAAGTCCATATTAAAAGTGCACTACATGTGCCCAGGGCCTTTAGGCTAAATGCTACTAGTGGACCTGCCGCACTGATTGTGCCACCCACATAAGTATCCTCTTAACCATGCCTCAGGCCTGCCACTGCAAGGTCTGTGTGTGCAGTTTCACTGCCACCTCGACTTGGCATTTAAAAGTACTTGCCAAGCCTTAAACTCCCCCTTTTCTACATATAAGTCACTCCTAGAGTAGGCCCTAGGTAACCCATAGGGCACGGTGCTATGTAGATAAAAGGCAGGACATATACCTGTGTAGTTTATATACCTGTGTAGTTTATATGTCCTAGTAGTGTAAAACTCCTAAATTAGTTTTACACCGCTGTGAGGCCTGCTCCATTCATAGGCTAACATTAGGGCTACCCTCATATACTGTTTCAGTGGTAGATTCTGATCTGAAGGGGTAACAGGGTCATATTTAGTATGGCCAGAATTGTAATACAAAATCCTGCTGACTGGTGAAGTTGGATTTCATAATACTATTTAAGAAATGCCACTTTTACAAAGTGAGCATTTCTCTGCACTTAAATCCTTCTGTGCCTTACAATCCACGTCTGGCTAGGTTATTTGACAGCTCTGTTGTGCATTTCACTCAGACAACCCCAAATACAGGATGCTCAGCCACACTGCACACATCTGCATACTGAATGGGTCTTCCTGGCCTGGCAGGGTGGAGGGCCTCACACTTACATTTGAAAGGACACTGGCCTGCCCTCACACAATGGACTGCCAAACCCCCTACTGGGACCCTGACAGACAGGATGGAACTGAAAGGGGACCTTGTGCACTTCTAAGCAACTCTTCAAAGTCTCCCCCACTTCAAAGGCACGTTGGGGTATATAATCCGGGTCTCTGACCCTACCAACTCAGACACTTCTTCACAAGATATCTTCTGGGAAAGAAACTCTGAACCAGAACCTGCAACCTACCCAGAGAAGCTGCCCTGCTGCCCAAAGGACTCACCTGGACTGCTTTGCTGTAAAGGACTGCTGCCTTGCGGTTGCCCTGCTGCCTTGCTGCCCTCTGGCTCTGCTGAGAAGTGCTCTCCAAGGGCTTGGATTGAGCTTGTCTCCTGTTTCCCGAAGTCTCAGGGCCAAAAATACTTCATCTCTGCAAAGAACTCCTTGTGTGGCAAAAATCGATGCACAGCCTGCCAGAATCGACGCACAGCCTGCCCTGGGGTGAGAAAATCATTGCATCGCCGAACCGGAACAACACAGCCCGAGTGGAGATCGACGCAGCGCCAGCGTTGCAACCGGAACTTCGAAGCACAGCCCACCAGATCGACGCATCGCCGAACCAAAACAACACAGCCCGACTTCCTGCGAGAGGAATCAACGCAGCGCCTGCTGAGCGACAGAAATTTCCCTGAATCACCCACCAGATCGGCGCAGCTCCTGTGACTTCGTGCTCCATGCCCAGGATTTCTCTGCATCGTCCTCAGGACATCGGAATACCCTGCAATACAAAGAGGATCCAAGCCTGCGCGCCAGAAATCAACGCAAAGCCCTTGCTGCGTGGAAAAGCATTGACGCATCGCCTGTGTGCGCCTGGAAAAACTGGCGCACACTTCCCTGTTTTCCACGCATCTCCTCCTCTACGATCTTGTGCGGATAATTTAGACGCAAACCAGGTACTTTGTGCTTGCAAGAGACACTTGTTTCTTTTTAAGAACTTAAACCTCATCTTATCATTACAAAAGTGATACTTCAACTTGTACTTCTATATTTTTCTAAACTTGTGTGGTGTATTTTTGTGGTGTATATACTGTGTTATTGCATGATTTATTGCACAAATACTTTACACATTGCCTTCTAAGTTAAGCCTGTCTGCTCAGTGCCAAGCTACCGGACGGTGGGCACAGGATAATTTGGATTGTGTGTGACTTACCCGGACTAGAGTGAGGGTTCTTGCTTGAACAGGGGGTAACCTAACTGCCAACCAAAGACCCCATTTCTAGCAAACCCTTTATATGGGAATAAGACATGATGGAGACTCGCGTGCTGTGCGAGTGGGAAATCCATCCAGGATAGGAGCAGAAAAAGACTCTCAGTGAAGGGAAGGGAAGAGGAGGGGTCAGGGAGGAAGCAGCAGCAACGTGAGAGACAGCCATGGCGGCGAGTGAGCGCCAGAAAGCGGCAGCATGTCTGGAGTGCCCCACAGTGGCACTGGGCCAGGCGTAGCGGCAGGGCCTGCCCAGTGCACTCCAGGGGTGTGTGCCTAGCGTGCCTAGGTGAATGCTGCACCTGGACCGGCGGGCACTGACTCGGCGAAGAATCTTACATGGGCACTCCTCGCTTGGACATTTCTTCAGTCATCCCTTGCAGGCTGAGGGCACCGGAGTTTCCATGGTGAGCAGCACATAGTGCCTTTATCTCTCTTGTATCCATGTTGCCACCATCCCCGGCACCCTTCCTGGGGCTGGCTGCATGCAAGGAGCTGTAAAACGAGGGCAGGGCTCGCTCTCCTCCTCCCAAGCCGCGAGACACCGGCAGCCGCCTCCTTGCAGCTCCAGGCGGCACAACCCGGGGTCTGTAATGTAATATGATAAAGATCAACCTGTGAACTTGGTGCACCAGTAAGCCGCATTTATCTGAAGGCTTCTCCGGCGCAATCTCCCACTAACCTGTGATCTTGGTGCACTTGTGCTAATGGCTCGGGGAGCTGGAAACCTGCCTAGAAAAAGCCTGAGAGTACTTCTGATTCACCCACGATGCTCCAGAACCCCTCGCAGTGTACCGGAGAAGAACGCGCTGCTGTAGAACTCTTCCTGGGGAGCCACACTTAGACTGGGGTGGGACTTCAGCCCCCAGACTGCTTTGCTGCCGGCCCTCCCCCTTGTGACTCGTGCTTTTAAGCGCCATTGGACCCCGTAGCGCGGGATGCGCTGCCGTAGAACTCTCCCTAGGGGCCGCGCTTAGACTGGGGTGAGACTTCATCCCCCAGACTACCTTGCTGTCAGCCCTCCCCTTTGTTACTTGTGCTTTTAAGCACCATCGGACCCCGCAACGCCCGTCTTCGTCTGTCATCACCTGATAGAGGCTGGACATTTTTACTTAGCTGTTGAGAAGTACGTTTTTGCTCCAGATTCGTGTTGTACACTTTTGAAGCTGGTAAGGATATGGGGAAAAGCAAAGTTGTGAAGGCTCCTGCACATATGTGTGGTCCAAATAAATCTAAGAAACGCCCTGTCAGGAATAAGGCTGTGCGCGGTCCAGGTCCCGCCCGAAACTCCACTGTGCGTATTTGCAGCACTTCATGCGCACCACTTGTCATCCCCTCTTGTTCTAGAAGTTGTTATCAGCGTCGCCTGCCTGTGGTAAAGCTCATGTAGCTGCAGGGTCAGGACATTGGTGGACAAGATGCACTTATCAGTGCTATTCTATGAATGGACTACAATTCCCAGGTTTCTAGAGGCAACGGCCACCTTGAAGTGTGGCAGGCCTATAAACCCCAGTCATACCCAAGCACATTGCTCACTATTTTGAAGACTTCGATGCAGTCAGACCTCGTCGGGGTTCCTCTGAAGAAGAGCAGATTTCCTGCATGGCAGATTGACAGCAAATCAGAGTATCCTGGTTTCCATGGTGAATTCAGATACGAGTAGGTCGTACTCATAGCGGTAAGGTCTTGATGAGCCCAATCTTGAAGGGAGTTGTTACTTCCAAAAGTAAAGCGCCCCTTAGCACAACGAGCAAAGCGCTTTCAGTCCAAAGAGTAAAACGCTCCTGGCACAACGATAAAAGCGCTTCAGGCCAAACGAGTAAAGCGCCCCTTAGCACAACGAGCAAAGTGTTTCAGGTCACACGTGTAAAGCGCCCTTGGCATGATAATCAAAGCGCTTCAGTCCACACGAGTAAAGCGCCCTTGGCACGACAATCAAAGCATTTCAGGCCACATGAGTAAAGCGGTCTTGGCACAAGGATCAAAACGCTTTAGGCCACATGAGTAAAGCGCCCCTTAGCACAATGAGCGGAGCGCTTCAGACAAAGCAAGTAAAAGCGCTCTCTTGCATAATGAACAAAGCGCTTCATGTATGATGATCAAAGCGCTTCATGAACAATAAACAAGGCGCTTCTGCCCAACTAACAAAGCGCTTCAAGTTCAATGAGTAAAACTTTCAGGCCTTAGTAGTAAATGTGAAGACGTTTTGGAGATAAGCTAATTATAGTTTCATTGTGTTTTGGAAAGCATAATATGTGAGATACATATTTAAGTCTTTTAGAATTTCTAGGCTGAGATCAAACGTTTATGTTATGAATGCATAATTGTTACACGATTGATATTCAGAGTATGACCATAGTCCAAAGCTCTTGCCATCCCTAGGTTCAGAGGTTGCACTTTGTTCTTGTTCCATGATTCAAAGAAGGGGCTACGCCCAATTCACAAAGGGTCTCAATCTGATACCAGGGAGATGCCTTTATTCAAGAGTCTATTGGTGAGTTTATACTGTTATGAATGAGTATATGCATATTTGTTCTAACGGTTTCTTTTCAGATCTCTCTCCCTGCAGTTCCCTACCATAATTCCCTTCCCCCGCCTGGCTTCACCATAACTCTGTGATCTGATAGCTTTCTGAGTTGGTGACGCCGGGAGGTGGGCCTTTTGTTCAGCAGCACGCAGATCCAGAGGAAAGGGCACTGTGACAGAATAGTGAGCCCACAAGTTTATACTTACCTCTTGGTCTGTACGCGAGCTGCGCAAAATGGCCACCTTAGACACCCTTATGCAAGTAGTCACTCAAATGCAAAGAGATTTGACAGACTCAAAAAATGTTACAGCCGATTTAGTTAACAAAGTAACCCAGTTACAGAGTAAGGTGGATGGTTCTGAATCTCAGTCTCGTCCTACACTTTTCACACCTACTAACATAGCTGTGAACGTGCCAACACAGATTCCTCTAGCTGCGCCAGAAAGGTTTTCTGGGGACCCCAATGAGGTTCAAATTTTTCTCACACATGGGGAACTACATTTTACGTGTCGTCCCAGTGCCTTTCTGGACACACAATCTAGAATTGCATTCCTTATATCCTATCTGAATGGTGATGCAGCTACTTGGGCAGTGCCTTTAGTCAGATTAGACAGTCCACTTTTGTATAATTGGCGTCGTTTTGTAGAAGAATTTGAAAAGGTATTTGACAGGCGCGCAATAACTATGTCTGCAGACAAAGAGTTACTAGAATTAAACCAAGGAAATAAAGACTTGATAGCGTATTTGTCACACTTCAACCGGTTACTAGTGGAAACCGCTTGGAAAAAAGATCAGCAGTATTTTATCAAGGGCTAAAAGACGAATTTAAAGATGTATTGGCCCAAGTTGAACCGCAACCGGAAACTTGTACTGATTTAATTAATCTAACCCTGCGGGTAGATCATAGACTCTCAGAAAGAAAAGGAGTAAGGAAAGAATGGGAAAAACCCAACCGACGAATGGAAAGGTCCAGACACCTTCAGTTCTTCTCAGATCCTATTATAGAACCGATGGATATCGGAACTGTTCGCCCATCATTGACCAAAGAGGAGAAAGACATGCAGCGAAGAAATGGACAGTATCTGTATTGTGGAAAAAAGGGTCATTTCATGAAGGAATGTCAAAAGAAACCCAAAGGTAAAATTGATCCAACATTTGTGAAAAAGATAGGGATTGCTTTGGAAAATTCACAGGAAAACTAAAGTGCCCAAGAAAAAACGAAGGGGACCTCTTGGGCAAATTGACAGTCCCTTCAGTGTGTTCTTGCACAAATCATTATGTCAAACATTTTCGAATTCTAGCACAACTGACTGTACAGGGAAAAAGACATAATGTACAAGTTCTAATTGATTCAGGGGCAACAGGAAATTTTGTGGACCAACAAACTGCACTAGACTTGCATGTACCCAGTGTCAAGAAAAAGGTTCCTGAAGTTGTTTATGCAGTTGATGGTAGTGAATTGGCAGGAGGCCCCGTTACTAAACAAACCTCACGAATGCAAATGATTTGCAAAGATGATGGGAATCTGAACCACTGTGAGATAATTCACTTTGATATAATCCAAGCACCCAATATGGTTTTATCTTAGGAATGCCGTGGTTAATGTTACACAATCCATGCATAGACTGGCGCAACCAGGTTTTGCGTTTTTCTTCTTCCTCTTGTTTAAAACAATTTCTTCAACCAAGACGAGACAAAGAAGGAAATCTTCAACACTCTATTGCTACTGGAGTCGAGAAGGAAATTGATCTGCCACCACAGTATTCAGAATATACTGACTTTTCTGTGAAAAGAAAGTGAGCTCCTTACCATCTCACAGGCCGCACGACTGTCAGATCGACCTTGTACCCGGCGCCAATATATCAAATTGTAGAATCTATGCAATATCAGAGAAAGAAAATCAAGTCCTACGAGAATACCTTGATCAGTGCTTAGCAAATGAGCTAATTCGGCCATCACGATCTCCAGTGGCTTCTCTGCTGTTTTTCGTACCGAAAGATAATGGCGAATTGAGACCTTGTATTGACTTTAGAGCGATAAACAAGATCACTGTTAAAAATAAATATCCACTACCTCTCATACCAGTCTTGTTAGACCAGGTAAAATCCGCCGTTATTTACACCAAACTTGACTTACGAGTTGCTTATCACCTAGTTCGAAATCGAGAGGGAGATGAGTGGAAAACAGCTTCTAAGACTCGTCGTGGTCTCTTTGAGTATCTAGTGATGCCGTTTGGTCTATGTAATGCCCCAGCAGCTTTCCAATATTTCCTAAACGATGTTCTGAGAGAATACCTAGACATCTTTGTCATTGTTGATACTGACGAAATATTGATCTATTCAAACTCTGAAGAAATACATGAAGAACATGTAAAAAAGGTATTACAAACTCTACAAAACCATAATTTGTTTTGCAAATTAAGTAAATGCGAATTCCATACCAAAGAGGTCGAATTTTTGGGAGTCATTTTAACACCTGACGGCATGCAAATGACTGAAAGAAAAATTCAAGCTGTATCAGAATGGCCCACACCAAAATCAGTACGGGACATCCAATGTTTTTTGAGTTTTACGAATTTTTATCGACGCTTCATCCATCACTTCTCCCAAAAAGTAGCACCAATTACCAAATTGCTAAGGAAAAAGGCCGTCTTCAACTGGTCCCAAGAGACAGAGGAAGCATTTCAAGACTTAAAAAAGGCCTTTACTTCAGCTCCCATTCTAGCTCTTCCCAATGTGGAGGAACCATTCATTGTGGAAGCCAATGCATCCGATGTCGCTGTTGGGGCCATCCTGTCCCAGCGTCACAGAGAAACTGGACAATTGCACCCCATAGCATATGTGTCAAGAAAACTGAATGAAGTAGAACAGAATTGCACCATAGCAGAAAAAGAATTACTAGCAATGGAAACATTATCTATTGGGAGCAAAACACACCATAACTGTATACTCTGACCATAGAAACTTACAATTTATGTGCTCTGCCAGGCTACTAACTCCCAGGCAACTGAGATGGATGTTATTCTTTGCAGAATTCAATTTCATAGTGACTTTTAGACCACCGGTAGATAATCGCAAGGCCGATGCATTGTCTAGACAAGATTCTTCGATCACACATACTGAACAAAAACCCATGCCTATTATAACGCCTTCAAAAGTGTTGTGTTTAATAGCAGCCGAGAAATTCTTTGATCTCATTCGTAGTCATTTTCACATCACCAAGTGGCAAGAGTGGTTACAACAAGACACCAAAAGGTCCATTCAACAAGGCCTACCTCTACACGAATCTTGAGTATTCCTGCCTACGGAGGAGTTAAGAGAGACAGCTTTTCATTGGTTGCATAGTCATCCTCTGGCAGGTCATCCAGGTCCTCAAAAAACACTAGAACTCATGAAATGGTATTTTTGGTGGCCTACATTTGTTTATGACTTAAAGCAAATGCTACAGTCATGTGAAGTATGTGCAAGATGAATAAGCGAACATAGCAAGCCTAAAGGTCTATTGATACCTCTACCCGTTCCCAATCATCCATGGGAACATATCTCTATGGATTTTATTACTGGTCTTCCTCAAGTAAAGCAATTTTCAACCATTTTAGTGGTGGTGGATAGTCTTACCAAATATGCTCATTTCATTGCATGTAAAGATCTCCCAACATCCGAAACCTTAGCAACTATCATCTTAGAAAACATTGTTCGCCTTCATGGATTCCCAAGAGTCATCCTCTCTGATAGAGTAACATAATTTTCTACAACTTCTTGGCAGCAATGGTGCAAGGCTTTAGGAATTGATTCGAGTTTATCCACTAGTTATCATCCACAAACGGATGGTCAAACAGAGAGACTGAACCAAACTCTAAAACAATACTTACGATGTTATGCAACAAAGTCTCCTAAAACCTGGCTGGATCTCTTGTGGCTTGCAGAACTGGCTTATAACAACTCTCACCACTCTTCAATAAACTCAACTCCTTTCTATGGTTTATATGGGCGTCACACGCACATTTTGCCAGTTACGCTACCTGCTTCTACTCAAACCACTCCACCAGTCATGGACATGTTAACACACATGAAAAAAGTACATTCACAATTGCAAACAAATCTACACCAAGCAAAGGCAAAATATAAAATGCAATATGACAAAAAACACCAGCCTGTTCCTCAATATACAGACAAAGATAGAGTTTGATTATCCACGAAAAACTTTGTATTCAAAACTAAAAATATGTTTCATCCAAGATTCATAGGGCCCTATGAAGTTCTGCGACAAGTGAACCCTGTAACATATAAACTAAAATTGCCATTGTCCTTGAAAATTCATCCGGTGTTTCACACTTCACTTCTTAAACCTGCTTCGCCCTCAAGTGTCACACAACCTGCTCCTCTATTAGTCCAAGGTCATTCGGAGTATGAGGTACGATCTATCTTAGACTCCAGATATAGTGAGTCTTCCCTTTGGTACTTAGTGTCCTGGAAGGGATACGGACCGGAAAATGACTCATGGGAACCTGCAACACAGGTACATACACCACGTTTGGTGCAACGCTTTCATATCCTCCATCCTAGTAAGCCGGGCCCTGGACCGCGCTTGAGAGAGGGGTGTAATGTCAGGAATAAGGCTGTGTGCGGTCCAGGTCCCGCCCGAAACTCCGCTGCGTGTATTTGCGGCGCTTCATACACACCACTTGTCATCCCTTCTTGTTCTAGAAGTGGTTATCAGCGTCGCCTGCCCTGTGGTAAAGCTCATGTAGCTGCAGGGTCAGGACATTAGTGGACAAGATGAACTTATCAGTGCTATTCTATGAATGGACTACAATTCCCAGGTTTCTAGAGGCAGCGGCCATCTTGGGGTGGGGCAGGTCTATAAAGCCCAGTCACACCCAAGCACATTGCTCACTATTTTGAAGACTTCGATGCAGTCAGACCTCGTGGGCGTTCCCCTGAAGAAGAGCAGATTTCCTGCATGGCGGATTGACAGCAAATTGGAGTATCCTGGTTTCCATGGTGAATTCAGATACGAGTAGGTCGTACTCGTAGCGGTAAGGTCTTGATGAGCCCAATCTTGAAGGGAGTTGTTACTTCCAAAAGTAAAGCGCCCCTTAGCACAACGAGCAAAGCGCTTTCAGTCCAAAGAGTAAAGCGCTCCTGGCACGGCGATAAAAGCGCTTCAGGCCAAACGAATAAAGCGGCCTTGGCGCGACAATCAGAGCGCTTCGGACCACATGAGTAAAGTGCCCCTTAGCACAATGAGAAAGCGCTTCAGGCCACACGTGTAAAGCACCCTTGGCACGATAATCAAAGCTCTTCAGTCCACATGAGTAAAGCGCCCTTGGTAAGACAATCAAAGGCGCTTCAGGCCACACGAGTAAAGCGCCCTTGGCACGACAATCAAAAGCGTTTCAGGCCACACAAGAAAAGAGACCTTGACACGACGGTCAAAGCGCTTCATGCCACATGTGTAAAGCACCCCTTAGCACAACGAGCGTAGCGCTTCAGACAAAGCAAGTAAAAGCACTCTCTGGCATAATGAACAAAGCACTTCATGTATGATGATCAAACACTTCATGAACAATAAACAAGGCGCTTCTGCCCAACGAACAAATCGCTTCAAGTTCAATGAATAAAACTTTCAGGCGTTAGTGGTAAATGTGAAAACGTTTTGGAGATAAGCAAATTATAGTTTCATTGTTTTTTGGAAAGCATAATATGTGCGATACATATTTAAGTCTTTGAGAATTTCTAGGCTGAGATCAAACGTTTATGTTATGAATGCATAATTGTTACATGATTGATATTCAGAGTATAACCATAGTCCAAAGGTCTTGCCATATCTAGGTTCAGAGGTTGCAGTTTGTTCTTGTTCCATGATTCAAAGAAGGGGCTACGCCCAATTCACAAAGGGTCTCAATCTGATACCACGGAGACGCCTTTATTCAAGAGTCTATTGGTGAGTTTATACTGTTATGAATGAGTATATGCATATTTGTTGTAACCGTTTCTTTTCAGATCTCTCTCCCTGCAGTTCAATCAATCAATCAATCAATCACTGCATTTGTAAAGCGCGCTACATACCCGCGAGGGTCTCAAGGCGCTGGGGAGGGGGGGGGGGTGCTACTGGTCGAAGAGCCAGGTCTTGAGGAGTCTTCTGAAGGCCAGCAGGTCCTGGGTCTGTCGTAGGATGGTGGGGAGAGTGTTCCAGGTCTTGGCGGCGAGGTAGGAGAAGGATCTGCTGCCGGCTGTGGTTTTTTGGATGCGGGGGACTGTGGCGAGGGCGAGGTTGGCTGAGCGGAGGCTTCGGGTGGGGGTGTGGAAGCTGAGTCGGTTGTTGAGGTAGGTGGGTCCGGTGTGGTGCAGTGCTTTGTGTGCGTGGATCAGGAGCTTGAAGGTGATCCTTTTGTTGACGGGGAGCCAGTGCAGGCCTCTCAGGTGGAGTGTGATGTGGCTGCGGCGGGGGACATCAAGGATGAGTCGGGCCGAGGCGTTCTGGATGCGTTGGAGTCGTCTCAGGAGCTTGTTTGTAGTTCCTGAGTAGAGGGCATTCCCGTAGTCGAGTCTGTTGGTGATGAGGGCCTGGGTAACAGTTTTTCTCGTGTCGAGGGGGATCCATTTGAAGATCCTGCGGAGCATACGGAGGGTGTTGAAGCAGGACGCGGAGACGGCGTTGACTTGCCTGGTCATGGAGAGAGTGGAGTCGAGGATGACCCCCAGGTTGCGTGCGTGGTCCGTGGGTTCCGGGGCTGTGCCTAGTGACGTGGGCCACCAAGAGTCGCCCCAGGCTGATGGGGTGGGTCCGAGAATGAGGACCTCCGTCTTGTCTGAGTTCAGCTTCAGTCTGCTGTCCTTCATCCAGTCGGCTATGGCCTTCATTCCTCGGTGGAGGTTAGCTTAGGCAGTGTGGGGATCTTCGGTGAGGGATATGATCAGCTGGGTGTCGTCGGCGTAGGAGATGATGTTGAGGTTGTGTTGTTGTGCTACGTGGGTGAGGGGGGCCATGTAGATGTTGTACAGTGTCGGGCTGAGGGAGGATCACTGTGGTACGCCGCAGATGATCTCGGTGGTTTTGGAGCGGAAGGGTGGGATGCGGACGCTCTGGGTTCTGCCGGAGAGGAAGGATGTGGTCCAGGCCAGGGCCTTCTCGTGGATACCGGTGTCATGGAGGCGTGCTGATTGGGTGCGGTGGCAGACCGTGTCAAAGGCTGCTGATAGGTCCAGGAGGATGAGGGCGGCTGTTTCTCCTTTGTCCATCAGGGTCCGGATGTCGTCAGTGGCGGCGATGAGGGCGGTCTCGGTGCTGTGGTTACTGCGAAAACCGGATTGGGAAGGGTCCAGGATGTTGTTGACTTCGAGGTAGCGGGTCAGCTGTTTGTTGACAATCTTCTCGGTCACTTTTGCCGGGAAAGGGAGCAGGGAGATGGGCCGGAAGTTCTTGAGGTCCTTGGGATCCGCCTTCGGCTTCTTCAGAAGGGCGTTGATCTCGGCGTGCTTCCAGCTTTCTGGGAAGGTTGCTGTCTCGAAGGAACAGTTGATTGTTTTCCGGAGGTGGGGCGCGATGGCTGTGCTGGCTTTGTTGAAGACGTGGTGAGGGCAGGGGTCCGATGGGGATCCGGAGTGGATGGAGTTCATGGTTTTGATGGTGTCTTCGTCGCTGACGCTGGACCAGGTGGTCAGGCGACTGGTGCGAGTGGTAGTCGCAGGGGTGGTGGACTCGGTGGTGGGTGCGGGGGGTCGGGGTTGAAGCTGTCGTGGATGTCGGTGATCTTGCGGTGGAAGAAGGTGGCCAGGGAGTCGCACAGGTCTTGAGATGGCTGGATGTCGTTGGTGATGGAGCTGGGGTTGGAGAGTTCTTTCACGATGCCGAAGAGCTCTTTGGTGTTGTGTGCGTTGTTGTCTAGGCGGTCCTTGAAGGCGGTCTTCTTGGCGGTCCTGATGAGTTGGTGATGTCTGCGGATGGCGCTCTTGAGGGCTGTGTGGTTGTCCGGTGTTCGGTCGTGGAGCCATTTCTTCTCTAGCTTCCGACAGGTGTGCGTGGAGATCCGGAGGTCCTCGGTGAACCAGGCGGCTTTCTTGTTGGTGTGGTTGGTTGTAAAGGTCTTGAGAGGGGCGAGGGTGTGGGCGCAGTCGTTGATCCACTGTGTGAGGTTGGTCGCGGCGGTGTCTGGGTCGGTGGGGTCGGTGGGTGGTCTCAGGGTGAGGGTGGTAGTCAGTTGGTCCTCGGTGACCTTGCCCCAGCAGCGGCGTGGTAGCTGTTGGGTGCGGTGGTGTGTTTTCTGAAGGTGAAGTGGACGCATCTGTGGTCGGTCCAGTGTGGTTCGGTGGTGTGGTTGAAGGAGACGTGGGGGCTTGCAGAGAAGATGGGGTCGAGCGTGTGTCCAGCGGCGTGAGTGGGTGTCGTTATGAGCTGTTTGAGTCCGAGGTTGGCGAGGCTGTCGATCAGGGCGGTGGAGTTGGCGTCGTTGTTGTTCTCGAGGTGGAAGTTCAGGTCCCCGAGGAGGATGTAGTCCGTGGAAGCGAGGGCGTGGGTGCTGATGAGGTCAGCGATGGTGTCACTGAACTGTGGGCGGGGTCCGGGAGGTCTATAGATGAGTCCCTGATATGTTTAAAAAAAGACCGCAGTCCAAAATCTCAAGGGAGTCTGGTCAAAAGGAAGTAAATCAACTCATAAGATCAGGCTTAATGCCGGTGCCGATCACCACCCAGTGCAGTGGCCTGGACGCATCATTGCACGATATAGATGGCTCTGCTGCACGAAAAGAGGCCCTCTGTCCCCCCCCCCCTAAGCCCTCAGGTCCTGGCGGTCCCAAACATTTTGTGGTCTAATCGGTATGGCCCTCCGGCTGAGACTGTGGGGCTTCGTGATACTGCTACTAGTGCACGCACTGGAGCTTCTGTTGATGACAATGTCTTGACCAACACATCCTTGGGCACGGGAAGGCTGTTAATGCTGTGTAGCAATTCTGAACTGGCATCAGTTCACCAGAAACTGGATGACGTTAAGAGCCTGGTGTTGATGCTGTTGAATAAAATAACCAGGGAACCAGATCAGATCTGTGGGTGCAGGTGTTAGAGGCTAAGTATGGGTGGGACCTGCCTATTTTAGGGGGAATGTCCACAGGCACTGTTGTGCCCGAACTAAGGCTACCAACTGGCAACCATTTCTCAGGGCCTGCTATTAATCTCCGTTCTATTAGTTCTACCAATTCATCTGCTCCCCAGACTGAAGTAACACGGGTCCCATTAGAGGCCGGCAGGCGTAAGTGTAGTCTCAACGCTAAGGGCAGGAATTATGCTGAGTTAGGCAGATCTGATGAGGTTCAACCAGTTGAGTGTACAAGGGGCCCTTATGGGGTGGTTGCTACTCAGGTGCCAGCTGTAGAAGTTACCCCAACAGCATACCAAACTAGGTTATTAGATTGCACCCCCCAACAGTCTGATGTAAGATTGCTAACAACTAGGAAACAGGACCAAGGACCGGGAAGATCAGGAGGCACTATCTTTATGGTCGAGATACCAAAGTTGCCATTAGGGACTATGGAAACCCAGAAGTCCCTGATAAATAAGGTCATTTACTGGTTGAGAGTTCAGCATAACTGTCTTTCTATTGTACGAGCAGACATTTTAGAGGTTGGAAGATACAGCCAGCCAGGTTAAAATTTTGATTTTATTTCCATTTTTCTTGTTGACAAGCTGTTAGCAAATAATCTTATTGACTTTGAATTGCGCACCCGTCACCTTAGGAATCTTAGAGGGGTTGGTATTAAATTAAAATTCTCCCCGTCTGCCATCAGTTCACCCAGTATACATAGGGGAGCAGCAGGAGAGAAGTGCGATCTTAGTCATAATCATGATCCGGCATTGATAGCTCATAATCTCCCCCTTACCTACTGATGTAGATTGACTATTCACTGATGTCTATCCAATAATTCCAGCAGTGGCTTCTTTGGGCAGGTGCAGGGTGTCAGACAGGTCTGTCGACTGTAGGGAAGTTCAGCAACATGGGTTTAACATCCTGGACGATATTACCAAACTATCTATAATGTCCTGGAATCTAGCGGGCTGGGAAATAAACTATTGGACCCGGAGTGGGCCGCCTACATACATGAGCAGGATATATGCTTATTCCAGGAAACTTGGACCGAAGACCCAGTCTCCCAGTCTTTCTGTCTCATTATGTGGTGGCCCAACCTGCAGAAGGGGGCAGTGGCCAGGCCAAGGGGGGCCTATTGACATTGATAAATAAGAATTTAAAATGTGATCATTCACTACTAAAAATAGGCTCCCCTGACATATTAGGTGTGGAGCTTGAATTCAATTTAGGCTTAAAGGTAATAAGTATAAATGTCTATGCTAGGTCAGTGTCGTGGGGAGTAGAGTCTCAGACTCTGATCCAACTAACTGAACTTATTGATACCTTGCATTATTCTATTAAACTAGTGGTTGCGGGGATATGAATTGTACATTTGAACCCTCTCCTACAATTTATGATCTAACGGTGGAAGAGGACGAATATTGGGGTATTCCACAACTGACAGGTGAACGATTGCGTATTCGCTCTCGGGTCGCCCTTCAGTTGACGTCACTGTTTCTTAAGCGAGGGCTTAAGGCATGTAACGGTCGTACGCGATCTGATCTAAGCATCACTCCAACCTTCAAGCGTGGTAAGTCCACTACTGTTATTGACTATTTTCTAGTGGATGTTAGGATGTGGCCGATGCTGGAAGATATGAGTGTTCATTTTCGCCATGACAGTGATCACAATCCTCTGCTTCTTACCTTGCACAGTGTTGAATTTAGAAGGTCTCAGAATACCCGTTACACCTCGGTCCCCGAGCCATTAGTGGTTAATAATTACAAACGTGTTAGCTGGCCAAAAGTAATTTCTAATCCGCACCTACTTAAGGAGATCTAGAAATTGTTTGTTGATGCCATGGCTAATTATGAAGGGTATGAGGTTAGAAATATCCTGATTCCTAATATTCATGAGACACTGTTATCTGAATTACATAATATTTTCATAGGAAGATTACCACTAAGCGATCGGCTGTCATACACAAAATAAAGGACTGGTTTAACAAGGATTGTTCTAAGGCCAAGTTAGCACTAAAGTTAGCAATTGTGTCTCGTTCACAGGGGTGATTGGAACAGCCAGAAAAGCCTATAATAGGGCTATAACACTAGCAAAGAAAAGCTGGGAAGACTCAATCTGGAAGAACCTGCTTGATTCTACTAGGCGTAATGATAATGTGACCCTTTGGGAATTACTCTCCAATAGATACAATGAGGGTGGGAGCGTTATTGGTACTCATATTCAAGCAGAGAGCTAGGTGGAACATTTTTCAAATCTTTATGCTCCGCCTTGCGATATTTTTATCCACGACTCCCACCCACTGCAGTTGGCTGAAATTCACTCGCTGTCAGGTGGCACAGGGGCGAAAATGTGCAATTACGATGATTACACTGTCTTTACTCTGGGGTAAACTATAGCTGCAATTGACTCCTCAAAACCATTTAAAGCCCCAGGTCCAGATAGGATACCGGGAGATTTATATAAGTCTGAGCTTGAAAATTTGGTCCAGTTAGATCAATATATTATCCAATGCTATAGCAGCTGGGGGCCCAATGCCCACCACCTGGAAAGGGGCCAGAATAAAACCTATTTATAAGAAGGGTGAAATGAGTTCCCCTGCAAACTATAGGCCCATCAGCCTTATCAACAACCTTCAAAATATTTTTGCAAAACAATTACTGGATAGGTTGTTGGATTCAATCATGTGATGTCCCCCCTGCAGGCGGGCTTTCATTTTAAAACTAGCACGGTGGATCAAGTCTTCCGGTTGGCGCTTCTTTATTGGAAATATGTACCCCTGGCCAAACAAAACCTATATGTTGCTTTTGTGGACCTTCGGTCTGCATTTGATTTGGTCCCCAGAGAGAAATTGTGGGATGTCTTACACAATATAGGTGTTCCAGGGAACATAATCCATCTCCTACAGCGTCTACATAAGGGCGCATATGCTCAGGTGAGATGGGGTAATCAGGGTGAACTAACAGATCATATCCCTGTCCAGTGGGGGGTCCGTCAAGGCTGTGCCCTGGCACCAACACTACTCACCCTGTATATAAATGAGGTGGTCCAAGCTGTGTCTTTTTGCCAGATTGATGCTCCCTCCTTAAATGTTCAAAAAAATCGCTATACTACTCTTTGCAGGTGACTCTCTTCTCATTTGTAAGACTGCAATGGGGCTCAAGACCCTTGAAAATAAGTTTACAGTGTTTTCAACTGATCGTGGGTTGGAACTGAATGTTAGCAAAACCAAATTGATGGTGTTTAGCCCGGGGCCAGCCACAAGATGCACAATCACTGTAACTGGGGTTCCTTTGGGTAAAGTCAGTTCAATAGATTATTTGGGCATTAGGATCTCTAATACACTGCATTGGGAGGATCAGATTAGTAAAAGCTTCTCCCTACTCCAACAAAGATCAGGAGCCATTCTGCACTTACACAAAAGCAATTACACAAAAGCAGTTTCTCCGGCTATTAAGATCTATTTGGCAAAAGCACAATGTTCCGCTGCCTACGGGCCGAGTTGTGGGGCTTTTGCAAAACACCAAAACTGTCTGTGAGTAAAAACTGTTTTGCAAGAGCACTACTTGCGTGTCCAGGTAGCACCCCCCTGGTTCCTATCTTTCCGGATTCTGGTTTTAATCGTATCTCAGATATGTAACCCTACGACTGTTACTTTTTTGGGTAAGGATCTGGATTACTCCAGAGCTTATTACTTATAGGTACTCACTTCTTGACCTTTTGGATAGAACAAATGCAGCCTCCATTCCATGGTTTAGGCATGTGTCTAGTTGGTTTCGTACTTAGGATCTCTGGAGATACTGGGAGAATCCACAGGAACTAGGGAAGGCCCAGAAGCAATTTTTGAAGTTAGCCTAATGGTCCCATGTCATGAACAACTATCTCCTTGGTACATCTCATGGGCGGTTGACCAATCAATTTCTTGATTTCAAATGGTGCCCCCAGTACGAACCCTTTTTGGATTTCATCCCTGACTCCTTGGGAAAGAGACTGTATGTCAGTTTTTGGAATGGGTGTTTGCCGCTAATGACTTTTAGCAGTAGCTGGAAGGCACTGCCAGTAACTAACCGATGTCCAGGCTGTAATGGTGCTCCCGAATCAGTTGAATATTTTCTGTTTTTTTTGCACAGTTTACACTTTTGCATGACGTAAGTGGATTCGCCCAATTCGTCAGAACATGGGCATCAGACAACATGTTACCGCCCTTACGATTTTTTAAGAGTGACACCTCTATTGTTTTGGTTCATGCAGTTAGCAAGCTCCTTGTGGCTGCATGGCACATGCGTACTCGTCTTTTAAAAAATCTGTAATTTATATATTCTCTTCCTTTTTATAAATATAAATCTGATTGATTATTGGTGCTAATTATCTATGTTTTGGGGTAAGGACTTAGAGAAGCAATTAACTTTTACTGATAGTACTGTATGATGTCCTTTTAAAAAATAGTTTTTAGCTAATTTAATTGTGTAATCATATGGAGTATTATGGTTGTATGCTTTGATGGTCCTATGACCGAATAAAGCTTGTGCATGATTGACTGACATGATGGAGAAGAATGGAAGTGTTCTCAAAACCTTTTTCAATAAAAATCCCGGAGATCTCAGCTGCCTAATCTTTTCCTAGTCTTTTCTAGCATGCACCTTTATAAATTCACAATAATGTTAGAAGTCCACTTAGTCATATTGAGTTTGAAACTGAATTAGGCATACAGGCAGGTAGGTAAAGGAGTGAGTCTATATTTCAAGGACAAACAAACAAACGGTCCTGAGTAAGGTATCTTTCCTTACTTTCAAGTCTGTTTTTCAGCACTTTTAAATTACAAGATGGAAATCACTAATGAATGATCAATGCGAATAATGTATGTAATAAACCTAAAAGATATCTAGACAAGCTTAGTCATGAGAGGAACTGGTACACAGGAGTGTGTTTCTGCTGCTAGAGTATTACATAACCATGCAGGTTCCGTGTTAGAAATTCACTATTTTGATTTCTGTAGTTGTGAACAGATCTATACAGTATAGGGCACTGTAATTATTAACCAACATAATTCCTGTTAGAGCTCTTGTTGGTGACAGCCTACCAACCTATTTAAAGTCAATCTACACTTCGTAGATTCCCCTATATTCTCCATGTGAAACATGCTACCCCCTAGGATAACCCAATACGTAAACGTCTAAGAATTAAGGGACTGTGTAAAGTCATATGACTATCTGGTCTCAAATGTAGTACACTATGGTTGTTGCATGCCTTGATGATTAGTGGCACAACTATTTTCTAGTTTAAAAAACAATAGTCAGCTATCTTCACAGTTGCTGTTTGTGATCCACCATCTCAGAGAGGTAGCCAGACGAATGAAGATCATGGCTAGATCCCGCCAGTGTTCCATGGTCTGAAACCATGCAAGTATCTAGATATTTTTGAGTACTAGGTGAGTTGCGAACTAGGTGAATAATGTCATCAAACCCAGCAGTGTCTTGAAGGTACTCAGTGAGAGTTTTCCTTCCCAGCAAATGGATCCCATGGTGTTGATGGTCTGCCAACAGTCTTGCTACTTAATGTCTATTAACATGCATTTTCTACTGTGATCTGTGTATAAGATGTTCAACACCTAGGTGTGGGATGACAAGTACTTTGTTTTAATTACCTTGAATAAGCAGTTTCTATAGCTCCTTTGACATGAGGGAAATAATATGGGACAGTATTAAAAAAATGGAAATCTAGACTGTTTGAGTAGCTTACTTATGAGTAACTTTAAGTCAATGATAGCACATGTAATAAAATTAAACAGCATTATTAGTAATATCAACATATGTGACTAAGTACAGAAGTCAGAAATCTATTACTCACCCTAGGTAGGACTAAGTGATCAACAATAAAGACAGATCTTAAGTAGTCTCTATGGTGCCATGTGTATGCTACATAAAGTGATAGCTGTGTTATGCCAGTACATATTTGACAGGAAACTTCAGGTTTCTATTACTGATCAGTTTCCAGACTTTCAGCCATCATGGATTTGAGAGCCTCAAGACATGGCCACTACTTAGATTTCAGCAGATGAGGTATCTGAAAACCATTTACGAAAACCAGTTCAAGTTACTGTAAAGTTGCAAGGCATTCGTACAGGTTTGCTGGTTATGAGTTTAAACTTACAAACGGTGGACCACTATGAAAACTGCCTCTGGACTTGTATCTCAAAAAGCCAGAAAAGATGTTGGAACAACCAAAGAAGGTAATGCAGGCTGTGCAGTAATTCTCAAAGGAATGTTTTTCATGTATTCTGGGTATACCTCAAAGATTTTTTTTTTTTAAAGAAATCTCTTTTCGGCTTAGAAACAAGTGTTTTAAGAGGATAAACAAACATACAATCCCAAAGGCCAAACAAAAAGGAGAGCAATGCACAAACAAATCTCATGGTTAATCACAACAAGTAACGTTGTAACCACAACACAATAATAGGCAAATATTACATTCAGGAGGGAGTTGTAACTTGCTCATTGAAAAATTCGTGTTCAAGCAGTCAGGAACATCTCATGGCTTCTTCTATGAAAACAATGAGTCTAAATTACAGAAGTGAGAAGAATCTCTCTCCAAGCATTAAAGCATGCATACTTTTGATCTCTACCTGTTTACTGCAGAATCTGTACGAATGGTTGCAATAGGTGACCTCATATTTTTCAAATCCCAAACTTTCACAGTGCGGTCATCACTACCAGATACAACGTTGTCACCCACTGTAAAAACTGCCGAAGTCACAGTGCTAAAAAGTAAAACAAAAAGAAATGAGAGGCAGAAAATCTAATAAAAACATTTGTTCTGATTTATCAGATCTTGCACTGCATTTTAGTTCGCAACTTTTTTCCTGTACTTTGCTTTGTATTTGTATAGGCATTTTCACATACCACATTGTTTTGAAGGGAACAATATCAAAGAGGAAATACTTAACATTAAAACTTGATTTTCTTATTGCATTTATGTCATTCTGCAGGTGGACTTCCACAGGTTACGTTTAATGTAATCTTTCTCCACTTTTGGTGCAATGGGGAAACTCAGTTTTGAGTCTCGATCGAGATGTATAAGTCTACAAAAATATAGACTGAAGCTTTTACAGCATTTGCCAGATGTGTGCAATGAAGAAGGTGTGCAGGCACTGATTTGCTAGTCACAGAATATGTTCAGGGAAGGGACCATTAACCTTTAAGTAGTCAATTGGTATCCTGCCTTGGAGTTCTTTCACTGTTTTCTTATGTTACATATTCTGAATTGCATATGTAACTGATTCAATTTTAATTTTCGAGACAGAGCACCAGTAGAATATGCATAGTTTTCAAGGTACATGGCCATTGAGTCAATTGACAGTCATCACCACGATGCACCTGATCTCTCTGGTTTCTATATAAGCTTTAACCTCCCCTACAGACATATCTTCCCACAATGATGATAGGTAGCTTACTAGAGCCTTAGAACCCGCCGTAGCGGGCTCTACCGGCTATTAAAGGCCCGCTCCCGCGTTAAAGGCCCGCTCCCGCGTTAAAGGCCCAAGCTAAAGGCGAAGGGCTTTAACAAGGGAGAGGGCCTTTAATAGCCGGTAAAGCCCACGACGGCGGGTTCTAAGGCTATTAGAACATTCTGCCATTAGAGGGCAGAATGTTCTCCTAAATAAAACAAAGGCTTCGCGGAACCAGAGGGGATTAAAATCTGGTAGAGACATATTCTAGTTGCAGATTCCTTACCTTAGAATTTTCCCCCAGGTGTCAGACTGGATCCAGAGATTTTTCTTCAAGCAATACCCTTGCGCATCGGTAGGTGGCGTTGGTCGACTCTGCAGGCATCGTGGTTGCCGTGATGACGTCGGGAGTAGTACATAGACGCCGCCCTCGCGCAGTGACGTCAGTTTCTTTTAACGACTTTCCACGCCAGAGCGTGAACCGCTAAGGACACTGAGACTGGTGCGCCAGAGCTAAGGACCTGAAAGGGGGAATCCCTGTCCCTAGAAATCAGTTCGCAAGTGGGGAGGATGGGTGGGCGGTAAGGAATCTGCAACTAGAATATGTCTCTACCAGATATTTTGTTACCGAAGGTGAGTAACTTGTACATTTGATAGAGACTTCTAGTTGCAGGTTCCTTACCTTAGAATAGATACCCAAGCAATGCCATCCTCAGTGGTGGGCTGCGAACTAAGATCATACTAGAAAGTCCTGCAGGACCGAATGACCAAAGTAGCTGTCCCGACGGACCTGACTATCCAGGCAGTAATGCTTAGCAAACGTGTGCAGGTATGCCCACGTAGCTGCCTGACAGATATCCAGGACAGGAACTCCACGTGCTAACACAGAGGATGCAGCAGTTGCTCTGGTAAAATGAGCCCGCAAGCAGGCAGCTTTTTTGCCAAAGCGTAGCATATTTTGATGTAAAGAAGCACCCATCGAGAGATGGTACGCTTTTGCACCGCCTTCCCTTTCTTCGCACCCACATAGTAAACAAAGAGTTGATCATCCACCCGGAAATCTTTGGTACGATTGAGGTAGAACGCCAAGGCTCTTTTTGGGTCCAGACGGTGGAGTCTCTCCTCGTCATGGGAAGGATGTGGGGGTGTGTAGAAGGTAGGCAAAGTGATGGACTGGCCTACATGAAATGGTGTAACCACCTTAGTAAGGAAGGAAACTCTAGTGCGTAACACCACTTTTTCAGGGTGCACAGACAAGTATGGAGGCTTTGAAGAAAGGGCCTGAAGCTCACTTACCCTGCGAGCAGAGGTGATAGCGATGAGAAAGACAGTTTTGAATGTGAGGAGCCGCAAGGGACAATTATGCATTGGCTCAAAGGGGGTACACATCAAGTAAGTAAGTACAAGATTAAGATCCCACTGAGGCATGATGAAGGGAGTGGGAGGAAATAAGTGGGTGAGCCCTTTCAAGAACCTACTCACAAGAGGAGATTTAAAGAGTGAGGGCTGATCAGGAAGCCTAAGAAAGACGGAAATAGAAGACAGATACCCTTTAAGGGTGCCCAATGCAGAGCCCTGCTGGGCTAGAGAAAGAATGAACAGAAGAAACTCTGAAAGAGGGGCAGAAAGGGGGTCAACAGATTTGTTGTTGCACCACGCCACAAATGTATTCCAACGACAGGCGTATACAGTTTTAGTCGATGGATGCCTGGCTGCCAAGATAACATTACAGACTTCGGGTGCAAGGGCAAATGCCGTCAACTATTGCCGCTCAATCTCCACGCATGAAGGTGGAGGTTGGACAGGTTTGGTTGGAGGACCGTCCCCTACTGCTGCGACAGAAGATCCGCCCAAAGAGGCAGTCTGAGTGGAGGACCGATAGACATGCTCAATAGCTCTGGATACCACACTCTTCGAGCCCAGTCCAGAGCCACCAGGATAACTTGGGCCCGGTCGTACTTGATTTTCTTGAGAACTCTGGGCAGAAGAGAGATAGGCGGGAAGGCGTAAAGGAGGCGGGAGTTCCACTTGAGACGAAAAGCGTCTCCGAGCGAGTGCCGCCTTGGAAACTCCAGCGGCAAAATAGCTGACATTGCGCGTTCTCTGCTGAGGCGAACAGATCTAACCAAAGTCTCTCCCCACTTGAGAAAGAGACCTTGAGCCACTTCCAGATGGAGACGCCATTTGTGATCGACAGTGCGTTGGCGGCTGAGTTCGTCTGCTCTGGCGTTGAGAGAGCCCGCCAGATGTTGAACCATCAGGGTAATGCCCTGATGTTCCAGCCATGTCCAGAGGCGCAGTGCCTCCTGACAAAGGGTCCAGGACCCCAACCCGCCTTGTTTGTTCGAGTACCACAGTTGTCCGTGAACACCTGCACCACTTTCCCTTTGAGAGAGGGAAGGAATGCTTTTAACACAAGCCTGATCTCCTGGAGCTCCAGCATATTTATGTAGAGTCCCGACTCCGCCGGAGACCAGAGGCCTCTGATCTTCACCTCTCCCATGTGGCTGCCCCACCCGAGAAGCAACGCATCTGTCACTATAGAGAGATCTGGGTGGGGAAGGGAGAGGGATCTGCCACTGACCCAAGTGGGATTCAAAAGCCACCACTGCAGGTCTTTCGCAGTCCCCTCCGAGATCTGGATCATGTCGGAGAGATTCTCCTGATGCTGTGCCCACTGGAACTTCAAGTACCCTGCAGAGCCTGCATATACCACCTGGCGTGTGTTACTAGCAGGATGCAGGAGGCCATGAGGCCCAGCATCCTCAGAGTCTGTCTCACCGAAACCCAAGACCAATGCTGAAAGATCGGAATCATGGCCTGAATGTCTTGGACTCGCTTTTTGGGAGGATAAGCCCGAAACAGCACTGTGTCCAGAACAGCTCCGATGAAAGGAAGCGTCTGAGAGGGAGTCAGGTCTGACGTTTATAGTGAACCCCAGCTGGTGCAGGAGGTCCGCCGTAATCTGAAGGTGGAAGACAACTGTCAGGGGCGAAGGCGCCTTCAACAACCAGTCATCTAGGTAGGGGAAGACTGAGACCCCTAACCTGCGCAGATGAGCTGCAACCACCACCATCACTTTCGTGAACACCCGAGGGGCACTGGTAAGGCCGAAAGGGAGCACGGTAAACTGAAAGTGCTCGTGACCTACCACAAATCGTAGGTAACGTCTGGGGGCAGGCAGGATGGGGATGTGGAAATGAGCGTCCTGCAAGTCCAACGCTACCATCCAGTTTCCTGGGTCCAAGGCAGACAGAACCTGAGCCAGGGTGAGCATTCTGAACTTCTCCTTCTTGAGTTTGTAGTTCAGGTCCCGAAGATCTAGGATAGGATGCAAGCCTTTGTCCTTCTTTGGTATCAGAAAGTAGCTGGAATAACAACCACAACCTATTTCTGGCACGGGGAACCTTTCTATAGCTCCCTTGGCCAAGAGAGCCGCAACTTCCTGGCGGAGAAGCAACAAATGATCCTCCGGAAGATGATGAAGGATGGTTGCATGTGTGGTGGTGCAGATTCGAAAGGGAGGGAGTAGCCCTTCCGAATTATCTGCAAAACCCACCCGTCCGTGGTGATATGTTCCCAGTGAGGCAGGTGATGGCGAATCCTGCCACCAACTGGGCATGAGTGAGGGGACAGACTAGGAAGGTTTGGAGGCTGCAGCGGGGGCAGAGAGGGACTGGACAGACCTCTGGTTCCCTGTCCCACGGCCACGTGAGATTCCGCGTCCACGGCCGCGCATAGGCTGTCCAGTGTGCATGGCACGGTGGCTGGGTTAAGGACGCGACAGGGCGCCCCTTCTGTGGCCATGAAAGGGACGAAAAGCGGACTGTGGGGGGAGTGTGACGGAGGAAAGGCCAAGGGACCGAGCCATAGACCGGGAATCCTTGAATCTCACCAAGGCCGAGTCCGCTTTGTCTCCGAGGAGACGGGTGCCATCAAAGGGCATGTCCATGAGTGACTGTTGGACATCCCCCGAGAAGCCAGAAGTACGTAACCAGGCATGGCGCCGTAAGGCCACTGTTGTCGCAACCGATCTGCCCAGAGAGTCGGTCGTATCCAGCCCACAACGGATAGTGAACTTTGCCATGTCTCTCCCGTCTTTGACTGCTTGGGAGATGATAGCATAGGCCTCCTCCAGTATCTGCGGCAGGACTTGTGCAACCGTATCGCACAGTGAGTGGGAATAACGGCCCAAAAGACATGCAGTGTTCACAGACCGCAGTGCGAGGCTGGAGGAAGAAAACAACTTCTTACCAAATTGTTCCAGCCTTTTGGATTCCCTATCCGGGGGCGCGGAAGGGAACGCGCCAGAAGAGGAAGCCTGGATTATAAGACTCTCAGGTGTAGGATGTTGGGACAGGAACTTTGGGTTGTTCGGCGCCGGCCGAGGGCGGCGAGCAATAGTCCTGTTCACAGGAGCCCCTGTGTTGGGTTTGGACCATGTACCCAAAAGGATATCAGTGAGGGCCTCATTTAATGGGAGAAGGGGTTCTGACGTAGAAACCCCAGGCTGAAGCACCTCCGTCAGGAGATTAGACCTGACTTCAACAGTAAGTAGCTCAAGGCCAAGGACCTCAGCCGCCCTACTAACCACCATACTATAGGTAGCTCCCTCCGCCGTAGCCACGGTAGGAGGAGACAGCATGCCAGCGTCAGGAGAAGTAGCCAGACCACTGGCTTCGCCCAAGTCCTGTACCCAGTCCATAGTAGGGTCTTCCTGGTATTCATAAGGGTCCAGGGACCCCTCCAATTCCTCCCCATATTCGTGCCCATAGGAAAATGGGTCTGAATCCGACCTCGGGCGAATAGGGCCCACTGAAGCAAATGGCAGCGTCGGTCGACGCCACTCCGACTCTGAGTCATCGGGTATGAGAATTGGGTCGACTTCGATAGTGGGCACTACCGACGTCAGGAGCGTTGATAATCGACCCAGCGCCGGGGAAGGTCTCGATGGTGCGACTGGTGTTGGTGCGGATCCGCGCACGGATCCGGAGGCGACCTCGGTGGCCGGGGCCGAAGCCGCCGGTGCGGAACCCGAAGGCCCCTCAGCCAAACCTCTTGGGCCCGAAGGCGCTGTATCGGGGTCGGCATGCCCAAAGATGAGGGGCATGGCCTCGTAAAACTCTAAGTTGGGCGGGGGTCGCTCTGGCAAACTCGGGGAAGCGCAGAGTCGACCCAGACGTAGGCTCAGAGGACAGAGGCCTAGTGTGTGGACGCTCGTCCCGCGTCGCGTCGACCGAGCGACGGGGTGAAGTCAGAGAGCGATGGGACTTCTTCTTCTTCTTCTTGACCCGAGGACTTCAAAGAAGACGAGTGGTGATGACTCCGCGACCGAACTCGAGACCTTCCTCTCGAGCGAGACCGGGACCTACGCGGAGTCGAGTGCCGGGCCGCCATCAGCTTTAGGGACCGCTCCCTCAAAGCCTTCGAGTGCAGCGCCCGACACTCGGAGCACGACTGCGGGCCGTGGTCGCGCTCGAGGCACCACAGGCAAACACGATGAGGATCCGTCACCGACATCATCCGATGGCAGTCTTCTCAAGGCTTGAACCTGGTCTTCAGGGACATCCTTGACGCACCAAGGTCACACCAAAAAAGCTCAACAAAACGGTTGAATTCAGCCAAAAAATATCCTTGGGTAGCTCTCTCCGGATCAGCGCGTGGCACGGAAAGAAAAGAACTGACGTCACTGCGCGAGGGCAGTGTCTATGTACTACTCCCAACGTCATCACGGCGACCACGACACCTGCGGAGTCAACCGGCACCACCTACCGACGTGCAAGGGTATTGCTCGAAGAAAAATCTCCGGATCCAGTCTGACGCCTGGGGGAAATTCTAAGGTAAGGAATCTGCAACTAGAAGTCTCTATCAGATAGAGGTACACTGAATTTTACAATATAACAATATAATAATTGTACCTAAACAATGCTAACTGCAGTACAATAATGACAAAAATTAAAAATAAAAGAGGGGGAATCAATTAAAACCATATCTAAAAGTTTATCATACTAAAGTTACTGCTATAATCATAAAGACTTTCGGGTCTCCACCCTTCTTTGTAGTAAAAACTACTTATGTTGGTGAAAATCAGCCAGAGCTACAAATATTATTAGAACTTTAATACTGACCACATCAGACAAGTTTACATGTTTGTTTTAAATATACATTTTTCAGTTTTTGTGGGATAGGCTACACACAGGAGAGCAACATATGGGTAGCTCACGAGCTACTTGTTGGAAACCCCCTGCTTTTACATATTACATAATGTAGAGTGTATTAATAATACCTATTTATAAATGGATTGCTATATAATTATCATTCGGTTTCCAAAGTGACTGATAAGCAGATATGTTGTGAACAACATCCAACAGTCAGATCAGATCCCTTTCTGGTAAAAATTATCCATGACCACCATGTATGGATTGATAATAATGAAGCATTTTAACAACTGACAGATACTGATTTTAGAGCAGCAGATAGTTAAAAATCAAAAGGTTTGTTATTCAAATCTGACAATTTTGTTGAAAGCAAAATCGATTTTCGAATCAGCAAGTTATATGAAAATTGTTTTGAGAAATTAAGAAGTTTTGTAATAACATCCTGAACCTCTTTCCAAAAATTAGAAACAATAATACATGCATAAAGCAACTGTTTTAACAAGCCTAAGCACATATTACAATGCCACCAATTAGGAAAGTTTAATAGGTTTGCATTGAATAGTTTTAACAAAGTCCATAAACAATTAAATATGAAGGAATTAGTTTGATATAGAGACACCATAGCCATCCAGAAATGCTATTCAGCCATATTTTTCTCCGTGTCTTGAGAAAGTGATATACCTAGTTCACTATTCCAAAAAGAGAAGAGAACATTATTATTCCATTCAAAAATTTTTTTTTTTTTGTAATACTTTGACACAGCATGAGATGAAGTAGCTATTGTTTGAATGTAAATCTCTAAATCAGATGTGATCTTCACAAGAAAATCATTGGGCAATGAATCAAGGATGGATTTCCATAAAGGTTCATATTTAAAAAATATCTGATGAGCACAGGAAAAATGTATTTCTTCAAAAGTTACAAAAGTATTGTTATGATATATATCTTAAAAATACCAATATTTGTCCAAGATTGCCAAAATGTTATATTTCGATTAAGTTTTAGCAAAGGATTACACCATAAGGACATATTTACAGTATTAGAAATAGATGCTTGAAGCAGAGGGTCCAAATATTGTAATATTCATTTTGTAGATTTTAGTATTGAAGATTGTCTTATTGAAATGTTAGAAGAAGACATGGTCAGTAATGCAGGTACCCGGAACGGTGAAATCAAATCTTGTTCAATTAAAAGCCTTTAGGTATATTATTATAGTCTGTATTAGCAAACCAGAAAATGCTTTGTTTTAAAATAAATGTTTTGTGATAATTAAAGTCTGGCAAACCAAGAACACCATTACATTTTGTAATTTTTAATTTTGTATAGCTTATACGAGGTGGTTTATTATTCAAAATAAATGTAGATATACATGCATCTAAATTTTTATAAAACTTAAAAGGGAGTTGAGTAGGAATCATGGAAAGGAGATAAAATATTTTTGGAGCAGTACCCATTTTAATAGAGTCAACTTTGCCCCACCAGGATACGTGTAAACTTTGTCTTCGATATGATTAAGAATATAATTGCAGTTCAAGGTAATTGATTGTTTAATGGTATTGGAAAATAGGATACCAAGGTATTTCAGTTTTTCCTTTTGCCATATTATTTCATTTTTAGGGACATATCAAGGGCACAATACACATTTAAAGGAAAAAAAGTCTGTCTTATTAGTGTTCAAAATATAACCTGAAATTTGGACGTATGTTTTAATTAGATTTAATAAAGGGGGAATGGAAGAATCAGGATTAATAATATACAATAACACATCATCAACATATGCTGACATTTTTATAGTAACATAATTAAAAGTAATACCTTTTATTTCAGTAAAGTTTCTGATGGCAATGAGTAAAGGTTTAATAGCAAAAACTAAAAGTAAAGCTGATAAGAGACAGCCTTGATGGGTGCCTCTGAAAAGGGAATATTGTTAGAATTGGCCATTAATGAAAAGTCTGGAGGGTAGATCGGAATAGAATGCTAAAATCATGCAAATAAGGGAATTGCCAAAATTAAACGTAGATAGGGTGCGAAACAGATACTGCCAAAGTACTTTGTCAAACGCTTTATCAGCATCTAATGCTAGAACATGAGAGGGTAGAGATAAAGATGGCGCAGCTCAATTACATGGAATAATAATCTAGTGTTATTTACAGAATTTCTATGTTCCATGAAACCAGT
The DNA here is from genome assembly GCF_031143425.1 of Pleurodeles waltl. Classification (NCBI taxonomy): domain Eukaryota; kingdom Metazoa; phylum Chordata; class Amphibia; order Caudata; family Salamandridae; genus Pleurodeles; species Pleurodeles waltl. The sequence continues at coordinate 680,206,502 of NC_090449.1, read as the reverse complement.
TTGATCTATGTGGATGATCGAATCAAGCACAAAAGCCAGTCTACTTGCAAGAATTTTTGCATAAAGTTTACAATCTTGGTTAATTAATGATATAGGGTGGTAATTAGAAACAATAGTGGGTTATTTATTAGGTTTTGGAAGAACTATAATCAAGGCTTCATTAACCCCTTCGCTGCCAGGCCTTTTCCCCCTCCTGTGCCAGGCCTTTTCTTGCCTATTTGGGGCAGTTCGCGCTTAGGCCCTCATAACTTTTTGTCCACATAAGCTAACCAAGCCAAATTTGCGTCCTTTTTTTCCAACATCCTAGGGATTCTAGAGGTACCCAGACTTTGTGGGTTCCCCTGAAGGAGGCCAAGAAATTGGCCAAAATACAGTGAAAATTTCGTTTTTTTCAAAAAAATTGGAAAAAGTGGCTGCAGAAGAAGGCTTGTGGTTTTTCCCCTGAAAATGGCATCAACAAAGGGTTTGCGGTGCTAAACTCAGCAGCTTCCCAGCTTTCAGGAACAGGCAGACTTGAATCAGAAAACCCAATTTTTCAACACAATTTTGGCATTTTACTGGGGCATACCCCATTTGTGCAATTTTTTGTGCTTTCAGCCTCCTTCCAGTCAGTGACAGGAATGGTCATGAAACCAATGCTGGATCCCAGAAACCTAAACATTTCTGAAAAGTAGACAAAATTCTGAATTCAGCAAGGGGTCATTTGTGTAGATCCTACAAGGGTTTCCTACAGAAAATAACAGCTGAAAAAGAAAAATATTGAAATTGAGGTGAAAAAACCATCAATTTTTCTCTACGTTTTACTCTGTAACTTTTCCCTGCAATGTCAGATTATCGAAAGCAATATACCGTTACGTCTGCTGGACTCCTCTGGTTGCGGGGATATATAGGGTTTGTAGGTTCATCAAGAACCCGAGGAACCCAGAGCCAATAAATGAGCTGCACCCTGCAGTGCGTTTTCATTCTATACCGGGTATACAGCAATTCATTTGCTGAAATATAAGGAGTAAAAAATTGCTATCAAGAAAACCTTTGCATTTCCAAAAAGGGCACAAGATAAGGTGTTGAGGAGCAGTGGTTATTTGCACATCTCTGAATTCCGGGGTGACCATAGTAGCACGTGAATTACAGGGAATTTCTCAAATAGATGTCTTTTTTACACACACTCCTATATTTGGAAGGAAAAAATGTAGAGAAAGACAAGGGGCAATAGTACTTGTTTTGCTAATCTATGTTCCCCCAAGTCTCCCGATAAAAATGGTACCTCACTTGTGTGGGTAGGCCTAGCACCCGCGACAGGATATGCCCCAAAACACAACGTGGACACATCACAGAAAACAGAGCTGTTTTTAGCAAAGTGACTACCTGTAGATTTTGGCCTCTAGCTCAGCCGCCACCTAGGGAAACCTACCAAACCTGTGCATTTCTGAGAACTAGAGACCTAGGGGAATCCAAGGAGGGGTGACTTGTGTGGCTCGGACCAGGTTCTGTTACCCAGAATCCTTTGCAAACCTCAAAATTTGGCAAAAAAAACACATGTTCCTCACATTTCTGTGGCAGAAAGTTCTGGAATCTGAGAGGAGCCACAAATTTCCTTCCACCCAGCGTTCCCCCACGTCTCCCGATAAAAATGATACCTCACTTGTGTGGGTAGGCCTAGCGCCCGCGACAGGATATGCCCCAAAGCACAACGTGGACATATCACAGAAAACAGAGCTGTTTTTAGCAAAGTGACTACCTGTAGATTTTGGCCTCTAGCTCAGCCGCCACTTAGGGAAACCTACCAAACCTGTGCATTTCTGAGAACTAGAGACCTAGGGGAATCCAAGGAGGGGTGACTTGCGGGGCTCGGACCAGGTTCTGTTCCCCAGAATCCTTTGCAAACCTCAAAATTTGGCTAAAAAAAACACATGTTCCTCACATTTCTGTGGCAGAAAGTTCTGGAATCTGAGAGGAGCCACAAATTTCCTTCCACCCAGCGTTCCCCCACGTCTCCCGATAAAAATGATACCTCACTTGTGTGGGTAGGCCTAGCGCCCGCGACAGGATATGCCCCAAAACACAACGTGGACATATCACAGAAAACAGAGCTGTTTTTAGCAAAGTGACTACCTGTAGATTTTGGCCTCTAGCTCAGCCGCCACCTAGGGAAACCTACCAAACCTGTGCATTTCTGAAAACTAGAGACCTAGGGGAATCCAAGGAGGGGTGACTTGCGGGGCTCGGACCAGGTTCTGTTACCCAGAATCCTTTGCAAACCTCAAAATTTGACTAAAAAAAACACATGTTCCTCACATTTCTGTGGCAGAAAGTTCTGGAATCTGAGAGGAGCCACAAATTTCCTTCCACCCAGCGTTCCCCCACGTCTCCCGATAAAAATGATACCTCACTTGTGTGGGTAGGCCTAGCGCCCGCGACAGGATATGCCCCAAAACACAACGTGGACATATCACAGAAAACAGAGCTGTTTTTAGCAAAGTGACTACCTGTAGATTTTGGCCTCTAGCTCAGCCGCCACCTAGGGAGACCTACCAAACCTGTGCATTTCTGAAAACTAGAGACCTAGGGGAATCCAAGGAGGGGTGACTTGCGGGGCTCGGACCAGGTTCTGTTACCCAGAATCCTTTGCAAATCTCAAAATTTGGCTAAAAAAACACATGTTCCTCACATTTCTGTGGCAGAAAGTTCTGGAATCTGAGAGGAGCCACAAATTTCCTTCCACCCAGCGTTCCCCCACGCCTCCCGATAAAAATGATACCTCACTTGTGTGGGTAGGCCTAGCGCCCGCGACAGGATATGCCCCAAAACACAACGTGGACATATCACAGAAAACAGAGCTGTTTTTAGCAAAGTGACTACCTGTAGATTTTGGCCTCTAGCTCAGCCGGCACCTAGGGAAACCTACCAAACCTGTGCATTTCTGAAAACTAGAGACCTAGGGGAATCCAAGGAGGGGTGACTTGTGTGGCTCGGACCAGGTTCTGTTACCCAGAATCCTTTGCAAACCTCAACATTTGGCTAAAAAAACAAATGTTCCTCACATTTCTGTGGCAGAAAGTTCTGGAATCTGAGAGGAGCCACAAATTTCCTTCCACCCAGCGTTCCCCCACGTCTCCCGATAAAAATGATACCTCACTTGTATGGGTAGGCCTAGCGCCCGCGACAGGATATGCCCCAAAACACAACGTGGACACATCACAGAAAACAGAGCTGTTTTTAGCAAAGTGACTACCTGGAGATTTTGGCCTCTAGCTCAGCCGCCACCTAGGGAAACCTACCAAACCTGTACATTTCTGAAAACTAGAGACCTAGGGGAATCCAAGGAGGGGTGACTTGTGTGGCTCGGACCAGGTTCTGTTACCCAGAATCCTTTGCAAACCTCAAACTTTGGCTAAAAAAACACATGTCCCTCACATTTCTGTGGCAGAAAGTTCTGGAATCTGAGAGGAGCTACAAATTTCCTTCCACCCAGCGTTCCCCCAAGTCTCCCGATAAAAATGATACCTCACTTGCGTGGGTAGGCCTAGCGCCGGCGACAGGAAACACCCCAAAGCGCAACGTGGACACATCCTAAATTTTGGAAACAAACAGAGGTGTTTTTTGCGAAGTGCCTACCTGTAGATTTTGGCCTCTAGCTCAGCCGGCACCTAGGGAAACCTACCAAACCTGTGCATTCCTGAAAACTAGAGACCTAGGGGAATCCAAGGAGGGGTGACTTGCGGGGCTCGGACCAGGTTCTGTTACCCAGAATCCTTTGCAAACCTCAAAATTTGGCTAAAAATACACATGTTACTCACATTTCTGTGGCAGAAAGTTCTAGAATCTGAGAGGAGCCACAAATTTCCTTCTACCCAGCGTTCCCCCAAGTCTCCCGATAAAAATGATACCTCACTTGCGTGGGTAGGCCTAGCGCCGGCGACAGGAAACACCCCAAAGCGCAACGTGGACACATCCTAAATTTTGGAAAAAAATAGAGGTGTTTTTTGCGAAGTGCCTACCTGTAGATTTTGGCCTCTAGCTCAGCCGGCACCTAGGGAAACCTACCAAACCTGTGCATTTCTGAAAACTAGAGACCTAGGGGAATCCAAGGAGGGGTGACTTGCGGGGCTCGGACCAGGTTCTATTACCCAGAATCCTTTGCAAACCTCAAAATTTGGCTAAAAAAACACATGTCCCTCACATTTCTGTGGCAGAAAGTTCTGGAATCTGAGAGGAGCTACAAATTTCCTTCCACCCAGCGTTCCCCCAAGTCTCCCGATAAAAATGATACCTCACTTGCGTGGGTAGGCCTAGCGCCGGCGACAGGAAACACCCCAAAGCGCAACGTGGACACATCCTAAATTTTGGAAAAAAACAGAGGTGTTTTTTGCGAAGTGCCTACCTGTAGATTTTGGCCTCTAGCTCAGCCGGCACCTAGGGAAACCTACCAAACCTGTGCATTTCTGAAAACTAGAGACCTAGGGGAATCCAAGGAGGGGTGACTTGCGGGGCTCGGACCAGGTTCTGTTACCCAGAATCCTTTGCAAACCTCAAAATTTGGCTAAAAATACACGTTACTCACATTTCTGTGGCAGAAAGTTCTGGAATCTGAGAGGAGCCACAAATTTCCTTCTACCCAGCGTTCCCCCAAGTCTCCCGATAAAAATGATACCTCACTTGTGTGGGTAGGACTAGCGCCCACGAAAGGAAAGGGCCCAAAACACAACGTGGACACATCACATTTTTTTTATAAAAAGCAGTGCCTACCTGTGGATTTTGGCCTGTAGCTCAGCCGACACCTGAGGAAACCTAGCAAACCAGTGCATTTTTGAAAACTAGAAACCCAGGGGAATCCAAGATGGGGTGACTTGCGGGGCTCTGACCAGGTTATGTTACCCAGAATCCTTTGCAAACATCAAAATTTGGCCCAAAAAACACTTTTTCCTCTCATTTCGGTGACAGAAAGTTCTGGAATCTGAGAGGAGCCACAAATTTCCTTCCACCCAGCGTTCCCCTAAGTCTCTCGATAAAAATGGTACATCACTTCTGTGGGTAGGCCTAGCGCCCACAAAAGGAAATGGCCCAAAACACAACGTGGACACAACATATTTTTTCACAGAAAACAGAGGTGTTTTTTGCAAGGTGCCACCTGTGGTGTTTGGCCTGTAGCTCAGCCGGCCCCAGGGGGGGGGGGGGCAGAAATGCCCTAAAATAAATTTGCCCCCCCAACCCCCCCCCCCCCCCCGGGAGCGACCCTTGCCTACGGGGTCGCTCCCCCTGCGTGACATTGGTGCCAAAAAACAAATCCCCGGTGCCTAGTGGTTTCTGCCCCCTTGGGGGCAGATTGACCTAAAATTGGCCAATCTGCCCCCAGGGGAGCGAACCTTGCCTGATGGGTCGCTCCCCATCTCTTAAAAAAGAAACAACAAAAAAAAAAAACACAAAAAAAAAATTGCCCTGGCGCCTAGAGTGTTCTGCCCCCCCCCCCCCGGGGGCAGTTCGGCCTAATAATAGGCCGATCTGTCCCCCGGGGGGGCAGAAATGGCCTAAAATAAATTTGCCCCCCCAACCCCCACCCCCCCCCCGGGAGCGACCCTTGCCTACAGGGTCGCTCCCCCTGCGTGACATTGGCGCCAAAAAACAAATCCCCGGTGCCTAGTGGTTTCTGCCCCCTTGGGGGCAGATTGACCTAAAATTGGCCAATCTGCCCCCAGGGGGGCAGAAATGGTCTAAATACAATTTGCCCCCCCAGGGGAGCGACCCTTGCCTGATGGGTCGCTCCCCATCTCTTAAAAAAGAAACAACAAAAAAAAAAAACACAAAAAAAAAATTGCCCTGGCGCCTAGAGTGTTCTGCCCCCCCCCCCCGGGGGCAGTTCGGCCTAATAATAGGCCGATCTGTCCCCCGGGGGGGCAGAAATGGCCTAAAATAAATTTGCCCCCCCAACCCCCACCCCCCCCCCCGGGAGCGACCCTTGCCTACGGGGTCGCTCCCCCTGCGTGACATTGGCGCCAAAAAACAAATCCCTGGTGCCTAGTGGTTTCTGCCCCCTTGGGGGCAGATTGACCTAAAATCGGCCAATCTGCCCCCAGGGGGGCAGAAATGGTCTAAATACAATTTGCCCCCCAGGGGAGCGACCCTTGCCTGATGGGTCGCTCCCCATCTCTAAAAAAAAAAAAAAAAAAAGAACAAAAAAAAAAAACACAAAAAAAAAATTTGCCCTGGCGCCTAGAGGTTTCTTCCCCCCCTGGGGGCAGATCGGCCTAATAATAGGCCGATCTGCCCCCAGGGGGGGCAGAAATGGCCTAAAATAAATTCCCCTCCCCCCCAGGGAGCGACCCTTGCCTAAGTGGTCGCTCCCTTTGCGTGAAATTCACGCAAAGAAAAAACTCCCTGGTGTCTAGTGGTTTCTACCCCCCTTGGGGGCAGATTGGCCTCATCAAAATAGGCCAATCTGCCCCCAAGGGGGGCAGAAATGGGCAAAATATAATTTTCCCCCAAGGGGAGCGACCCTTGCCTTAGGGGTCGCTCCCCACCAAAAAAAAAAAAATGAAACAAAAAAAAAAAAATGGTCCCTGGTGCCTAGAGGTTTCTGCCCCCCCCGGGGGCAGATCGGCCTAATAGTAGGCCGATCTGCCCCCAGGGGGGGCAGAAAAGGCCTTCCCGAAAATATGCCCCCCTGGGAGCGACCCTTGCCCAAGGGGTCGCTCCCTTTTGTCAATAACAATAAAAAAAAAAAAATCCCTGGTGTCTAGTGGTTTCTACCCCCCTTGGGGGCAGATTGGCCTCATCAAAATAGGCCAATCTGCCCCCAAGGGGGGCAGAAATGGCCAAAATATAATTTTCCCCCAAGGGGAACGACCCTTGCCTAAGGGGTCGCTCCCCACTTCAATAAAAAAAAAATGAAACAAAAAAAAAAAAAAAAAAAAAAAAAATGGTCCCTGGTGCCTAGAGGTTTCTGCCCCCCCTGGGGGCAGAAAAGGCCTTTTCAAAAAAATGCCCCCCCTGGGAGCGACCCTTGCCCAAGGGGTCGCTCCCTTTTGTCAATTTCTAAGAAAAAACAAAAAATCCCTGGTGTCTAGTGGGGTTTCAAAAGCCGGATTGCAAGCAATCCGGCTTTTGAAACCCTCGGAGGGACTTCAAAGGGAAGGAAATACTTTTCCTTCCCTTTGAAGCCCCTCCGGGCCTCCCAAGTGATTGAAAAAGAAATGCTTTCACGCTGACGTCACAGGGGGGGTGGGGGGGGTCGGGGGTGGAAGGGGAAGGTCTTCCCCTTCCATCCCCGACTTGGGGGGGAAGGGGGGTGCACGGGGGGCGCGCTAGCGCGCCCCCAAGTTCCCCTGTGCCATGGACGAGATGATCTCGTCCAAGGCACAGGGGAACTGTAGCCTTGGACGAGATCATCTCGTCCAAGGCACAGAAGAGGTTAAAAGATCCTGAAGTTGTCCTGAAATACTAAAGTGAGTAAATAACTTAAGTAAGTGAGGTAGTAGGTAAGGAGAAGATAATTCACAAAATTCAGCAGGAATACCATCTGATGATTTATACAATTTAAGAGATTTATTAACAAGATTAATTTATTCTACTGAAATCGATACATCCAATTTTTCCTTAACTTATTGGGTAATTTTAGGTAAATAAAATTGCAAAATAAATTATCAATATTAAGCGTATCTGTGGCTGGGGGATTTAGTATATAAATTTGAATAGTATTTAAAAAATTATTAACTATTTCTTCATGCGATAATGCCAGTTTACCACTTATGCCATGAATCGCATTAATGACAATTTTGTTTTTTAATACGGAGATAATTTGCCAAATGTCATCCAATTCTATTAGCTTTGAAGTAAAAAATAGCCTTATTATCTGAAATGTGTTTGTCTGCTATTTTGCTTAACATGGAGTTTAACTCATATGGAAATTTCTGTAATTTTATTTTGTATTTATTATCATTAGATGTAATAAAGAGATATTCGTGTTTTGCTATTTGTTGAGCTCATTTTTGAAGTTTAGTGTTAAATGTTTTGTTATCATGTGCCATAATCGATATTGTGACCCCTTTGCTATATGCCTTAAATGCATCCCAATGATTTACAAATTAAGTAGATCCTCCTGGATTGAAAGAACAAGAATCATATAATGCTATCAAAAAGTTTTAATTCATTTTGTCATTAAAGACAATATTGGTATCATACGCCCGCAAGATTAGGATTGTTGAGTGGAGTTAAGTTGAAATAAGTGCATGGTCAGAAATATCTATATTATGAATTATAGAATCTGAAATTGATTGGATTAATTGACTGGAAATTAATAAATAATCAATTTGAGAACAGGAATTATGAAGGTTAGAAAACAATGAAAACTGATTCTCCTTTAGGTGATGTAAATGCCAAATATCTAGCAATTTGGTTGATTTAAAAAAAGTTTTAAAAGTGAAAAACACTCCAGGAAGACAATATTTGGCTTGAGATGTTCTATCCAACAAGGGGGTCACATATTAATTTAAAATCACCTTCAATAATAAGTGGAACATTACCTAGTTTGAGGAATTCAGAATTAAAAAGAGACCAAAAATTAGGATCATAATTTATTCGGCCGTATAAATTATTCCGGTGAAAAATAGTAGTATAAGTTTTAATTTTTGCTATAATATAATGACCTTCTGTGTCAGAACATTTACTTAGTATTTGGAGATACACTTTTTTGCAAAAAGAATAGCAACACCATTATTTATGTTAACTGCAGGAGACTAAATAATAGTACAACCCACTTTTTATTCCTGTATGATAAAATTATAACCTCCATTTGGGTTTCTTGAAGTAAGCAAATATCTGCTGTATGCCTAGCTAAGTATTCTATAACTTTAACACGTTTAACAGGGTGGATTAAACCTATAACATAAAGAACAATTTATATCTTTTAAACATTATCCATATTCATAAAAGAGAAAAATTTGTATTGAAGAAAGATAGAGATAGATTGTGGAATCAAGACGTAGCTGTAAAAATAGATGTAAAGGGAAAGGGACAGACAAAGAAACAAATAAAAGACAACATACAAACAAATAATACTTCAGAATTGCACACATGCATATGCACCAAGACCTGTCTTACAAAGCCCTTATATAATAATTGAAAAAACAAACAGGCTAGATATAAGAAAAAATGTTAACACACAAGTCAAGTGTTAGTTTAATTTGTTTCCATGGATAGCAGACAGTGTAGGTCCATAAATGCACAAAGATCTTTTGTGCATTGAACGGAGTTGGAAAAAACATCTTTCCGTATTCTCATAATAGATGGGTTGAAAAGGCCATCCTTAAAACCGAAACTTCTTAGTCATCGTTTAAGCTCTGCCAAGTATTTGCTAATTTTAACAGTTTCTTTGGCAAAGTCTTGGTGTATGAAGATTTTACCACCATTAAAGTCAGGATCTCTCTAGCTGCTTTTCAGATCATCACTAAATGATGATGGCATAAAATTAAAAAAAAACATTTGACGAGACTTCGTACGACTTGGGTTACGGTGTAAAGAAATTCTGTGTGCTTTGTCGATTTTTCATTTTTCTGGCAATTTTGATGTAAAAGACCAAGTATTCATTTTTCTAAATACTGCCTGCATTCATTACCTTCTACATCTTCTGGTAAATAAAAAATGCGCATGTTGTACTGCCTATTGCAATTTTTCAGATGCAGTAAGAAGTTACTTGTCTGTTTAATTTTTGCTGTAATAGAAGTCATACTATCAATTTGTTTATTTATTATCTTGGATTTTTATTGCATTGTCAGAAACTTTCATAGAGAGGCTGGCCATGTCTTTGCGAATATTTGTAATTTCTGTTGCAATATTATTATCTATGTTAGTACGAACTGAACTGCTTGCAGATGCTCCAATAATGCAGATAAAGACGGGTCATTAGAATCCGTAATTTTTGGCTTAACAGGAGGAGAGGTTGGTTGCTTGCGTTTGTTATTACCAATATGAATATTCCTCCCTCCTATGTCAATAAAATTCTTCAAATGAAGATATGCACATGTAAAATTACTAATACAGAATGTTGTAAGAGTAGTCACCACAAAATTAGTGTATAGGAGCGAAACCCAACTGTGGGAGAGGTTTAGGCTTCAGCCACGCCCTTTCCTTGTATGACTCTGCCTTCGTGACAGGATGCACAGTACTGCTAAGGAAACCGGCAAGAGAATGGAAGCAGAACATGCCGTCAAAAGTTCAAGATTAGCCCCCACAACGAGTTCCAAAGGAAGCAGTGGCCCTACAAAGTCATATCATCTCTGGAACGTGAAGTAAAACTAGGCAAATAGTTATTGAAACACCGTCGATAATATGGGCAAATCAGAGGACTAGCCAGAGGTAGCCATCTTGGTTCGCGCACTGACGCAACTCCATTGTTCTTCCTTTCAATAGCCTAGAACCAGTTCAACTGGTAAAATCTTCATATCATGACAAATGTGGAGTCAGAGATAACACACTGAGGCAGGGAGTTAAAATCAAGAGGATTTAAGTCACAGGACCACTTCGGTATAGGTTGGGTGTTCCATATATGTACTTTAGAAGACAGAAGCAATGAATAGAGAAAGAGGGCCCATGAGCAAAACAGAGTGGTACTCATCCACCACATTAGCTAGCTCTGATTTCAGAATCACATTATGGACAGTAAATAAGTCTGAATAATTTCGATTGAAAAAAAAAAAATGCAAAAATCCAAATACAGCCTGGTTTGATGAAGGAAGTGATCAAAAGAAATAGGCTTTGGTTCACCACCTCCAGTGAAGAGACCAGCCTGTGGCACTTTTGATAGAGAAAACTAATAAAGAGAAAAAAGGAACATCTAAAACAATACTGGTACTCTCTTCTTATAGTTCATATCGCTCATTTATTGTCAGAGAACTTTTCTAGAGTTGGAAAACAACTGGTGTTCCTTGTGCATGCTAAAGAAAGGAAAACCATGTGCACTAAAAGGCGAGGTTGATCATGCGTTGTGCTCCTTGTGGTATAAAGGCAACATGTAGCTTCTTAATTACTAACTGTGTACAATGCTTTTCATAGTGCAGTGTTGCTCCAAGCTACTTCAATTGATTAGTGCTTTTCCGCTCTTTAGCATACATAGGTAATAGCAGTTGTTTTTTTAATGAAGGCGAAGAGAGAACTTATATAGGGAGAGACGGTGTGGCTTAACAGCCTCAGCTGCTGACTTCGGAGCTGGGGAAACCAGGTGCGAGTCTCGGCGTAGGCTCAACATCCTGTGACTGAGCAAATCATTTAATCTCCCAGTGCCTACGATTCAGTGCCTTAAGATCCTTACGGGTACATTGCCGCACTTTACAAATGCTGGATTTATTTATATTGGGAAGGTTTCCTTCTTGGACTTATGCAAAATTGGGAGTTTCTCTCCAAGAAAAAACACCACTTGACCAACCCTTTGCTAAAACAAATACTGACCCTTGCACAGTCCTGAGGATGGTCTCAGAGTCGATGAAAGAGACCGAAAAGTTGAGCTATTCTGACAAAGAGTTTGCTTTTTGCTGAGAATTTCTTCCTGTGGCTTTGTCTTCTTTGATGCACTTTGAGGAAATAGCCCTTTGGTCTTGAAGTTTAATCCCTTTTTTTGTATTTTCTGTTGTAGTGACGTACTTAATGTTTGTCTTGTTTGGATAATTTATGTGAATGGGTTGAAGGGTGGGATCTAATTATACGATTGTATTAAGGCATATATATATATTTTTATAGTTTTTAGAAACAAATTAAATATTTTTGCAAAAAAAAATCCTCAGTATTAATTAGTTATAATCTCATGGTACACGTTTACTTTGTAAATAATCATTAATTGCTCTGGAGGTCGTTATGCTGTTTTCTTGCTATGTTTGTTACCCCAGCCTCTTATGCGAATTAAAGGGTACACCCTATTTGGTTAAGGTTATGTACATGAAGAGTCCAGAATTATTAACAAACACAAAAGAGATAAAAGCAATAGCAGCCTACTCTGTCTTCAGTGAAAAAAGGAAAACATTCATTAGATTTTTGTTTTTTTCAATGCCAAAGGTTTTAGGAAACAAAATAGCTGTAAGTCTTTATGACATATATATGTGGCAGTCCACTCAAGTGATAAACTATTCATCTATCCACATGGCCTCATTTGGCACTAAAAGGTGATACAATCAGATGAAGAAAAAACACATTTCAATCTTGTGTTGTCAATTTTGCATAAGACCATATTCAGGATGATGTAGCTTTTCACAAGCAAGGTCGACCATAAATCAAACAGAACATATCAGTGTCCCAATGCCATGGCGAATGAAGTCCTTGACCATGTGTGCTGATCGTTTCAGTGAAATGCCACATATACTTGTTTACAAATACTTAAATATGATTTGATTTTCACAGGACATATATATGTGTATGCACTCTGATGAACAGTTTGTTTTTTTATTGATCTACTGTTAGTACTGTAAAAACAAAAATCCCAATTAATGTTTTTCTTTCCTACTACAAATTGGACATTTTAGAAACTAAGCTGTTTCAGCAAATAAGTGGCGTTCAGGGCAATGATACATGACATGAAGAAGTAAGAACTAAAGTAAATAACTTCTCACGAACAGTAACTACAATGTTGTAACATTTATACCAGTGACTAAATAAGAAACACGCTAACGATATTGGATACTAAAAAAGTCTTGCCTTAAAGGACTTGATGAGCTTTAGACAAAAAAAAAAGGTAATCACTTCTACATATGGACCCTCTTTTAAAACATTTGAATGATTAATTTTAAAAAGTACGATATTTCCAACCTTTTATTTTAGAAAGAATATTTAAAAAATCTTCAACGTTAATAAGCACTTCCAAATAAATAATCGAATAAGTAATACTTATTTTTTCAAGTAAATGCAGATATAAAAATTAATTCATCGGAAAAGAATCTTCATTTAGGTTAGCACATGCCTACCATGGCTAGCTCTTATATAAAAACATACATGATAATAGATGAGTCTTCTATATAATAAATTAATTAATTGTAGATCTCAATAAAAGGTTATTTAAATTAGGATAATGATTGTGGCTTTTCAAAAGTAGTTGAAAATAAGAAATCTGAATTAAAAAATAATAGAATGTGTATTGTTTCTGTTTTTCTTTACACATCAAAGCACTTGTATTTTACTGACGATTTTTAGTTACTGCTATTATTGTGGTGTACAAGAAATACTCTGTATAAATTGTGTCTTGCCCTAAAGAAGCATCAAGATGTTATTGTTTGTGCGAAATGTATGCAGGCAGGCAAAGTAGAAAAAAATGATGGCTGATTTATAAGGCAACTCTAAATAAAGTAACTTTTTTGTTAGGATTTGCAATTACTCCTATAATAAAAGGAATACACTTTTTTATATTTTGGGTTTCATTTCGGCCCCGATTACGAGTTTGACAGACTGGAACACCCCTCCACCAAACTCCCGACAGAGTGGCTGCCACTATAGTGGCAATCTTCCCGCCGGCCCCATTATGACTTTCCCGCTGGGCATATGGGCGGAAACCAAGGTTTCTTCCGGTCAGCCCAGTGGGAACGTGGCAGCAGCATTGTCACTGGCTCGTGATCAAGCCGGTGGCAATGCTGTTGCCCGCAGGGGGCACCAGCACCCTCATAATGCACATTGTCTGCTAGGCATACAGTGTGCATTACAAGGGTACCGGGCAGGGGGGCCCCTGTCCTACCCATGCCACAGGCATGGGGGGGTGGCCCTCCTGTGGCACCATGCATCTGTTATCTGCCAGCCTTTTCATGGCAGTGAAAGTGCCATGAAAAGGCTGGCAGAGAACCAGGCTGTAATCACAGGGATATGGAATTCCTATCGCCTGATGCCTAGGACATATTGTTTGAAGTCAAGAGCAACAAGATTTCATGTTTAGTTTGTCCTTGGGACACGTGGGCCCAAACCCTTACAGCACAAACCCTTTGGCTGCCAGTTTACAAAGAGGGGAACTGTCTGCGAGGTATTATGTGTCCATAAGTTAATGCTGTTGAAACTTGTATTTATGGTTCTTTAATGAAAAGCCTTCATTATTAGGGTGAGCGCTGTAAATAAATGTTTTAAGGTTACACTCCAATACTGACAGTGGTTCCAGTAAAAAAAAAAAAAAGAAAAAAAAAATTGTGTACACACGTTTGAAAGGTTTAACAACATGACGTGAAGTATAATGCTCCCAGAATACTCTCTGATTAGATGCAAATGTTTGCATAAGCTTGTAAGCATGAGTGATGATTCTTTGGTTTCAAAATAAAATGTTCAGAAAAAATGCAAGTGGGAAAAAAAACACTTGCCTAAAATGAAACTTTAAGTGCTATTTCTTTGAAGCGTCATTTAGTAAAATGTGTTGATGCATGCTAGTATTTCAAAAAATCTTCCTAATGGAAAATCAGGGTAGCCATTTTCAACAAGATTACGGGAAGCATGAAAATAAACAAGCACTGATAAAGCCAACCGATCTGACTTGTTTTGTGAGTCTTTTGGTTTTGTCAATGCATGTCTTGTATTGACAAGGTTTTTGTAACACTTCATTGTTGTGGGAGCTGCCAGACCCTCACCATTGTAACAAACACTGGCAAAAAGAGAAAAATGTTTTTGGTCTCAAAAAGCACACATTGCCACCAGTGGTGTAATATAGGCCCCGCAGTCCCCCTCCAGGGAGCCCCCTCAGCAGAGCACCTGCCCTGAGTGAAGGGCCCCCTCTAGTTTCGTTACATCACTGATTGCCACTGTACTTCCTGGCACTGAACAAAACTACTTTGTGTGCCAATATGCTCCTTGTGGAAGAGCAGAATGCGATCACTCACAGTAAAGCCAGCTGAATGTTTAATGAAAACAAAATGTTAGAAATCTTACTCCTAGAAAATATTTGGGAACTGTATTTTAGCACCAGCAAATACACATGTGTAGGTTTGCTCATGTGAAAATCTACTGAGCATTTAAAAGTTCACTTTCCCTCCAACCATTTTTTTCCCCAACCCTGGAAAAACATTTACTTCTGCTATTGTCAGGAGTAAATGTCCAACCTTTCTCATTATGGGAAAAGATTAGAGAAAAGCTGGTAAAAATCTTTAAGACATGCAAGTTAGTAGTTTGCAGACTCAAAGGCATTCCAACTCTGGAACTATTGTTTACTGCTTACTGCTTTTTCCAGCCCCCGTATGTAGATCTGCGGAAAGGTGGCAAAATAAGGAAATTGCTACAGTAGGGGTTGAAACTGCAAACATTCAAACCCTACTATAGTAGTAGCCCTGGCATGATCAGAGATGCTATTATCAGAGCTCTTACATAATGAGATTGCTGCCATAATTTGTCACCGCACTACATGGCACCAAGGGGACAAGTAGATTTTTTTTTTTTTTTTACAGGACCGGTAGATTTAAGAAGCAACCTGTTCTATGGACAAGTAGTTATTTTAATAAATTCCACACCCTGAATCAGAAGGGCGGCACTGGCTGATTGCAACCTGCACCCGCCGTCAACCCGTCGGGATCACCAATCGCGGTGGAGACAGCAGTCTCCTGGCCGTCAGACTTCAAGGGTCATAATGTGGGGTCCTAGGATCGCCAGACTCTTAACTGGGCCCCAAGTTTTTTTCTGATTGAATCAGAAGTGCCTGAAGGGTTCAGGTAGTCAAAATTGGGCTCTATCTGACAGCTTCAGATCTAATGCCCCCTCAAAGCCACTGGCAACAATGTGAGGGAATTGAGTCTTAGTTCATTTGTGACCAACGAGTACTTACAGGTTCATACATAGAGTGACTTAGTCCAGACCAAGAAAACACTGGGCAAAAGAGGCAAAGGCAGACTGTCGTAAAATCAAATACATACTTTTCAGAACATTTCACCTCTAAATAGAAAAAAAGACAATGAAATAACTTCTAGCCTTCATCAACTATGACAAAATAAACACAAGGAAATAATTTTTCTTGCCAAATCTATGAACAACAATAAATTATTGGACTATTTATTGCAAGTGTGTGTCTTATTTTGTGAACCTCTCTCTTTCATTACATTTCTGCAGTGATAGAGCACATTTAAATTATAGAAGGGTGCAAATCACAGTCCAAATTACAATCATCCTAGCTCTGGTTACTGTATAAAAAGAATGGCATTAATGGGTTGCTCGAAGCAATGAAGCCAAAACAGTGTATATGCTGCAGCATACCATCAGCAAATTAAATGCTGCAGTTTAACACCTTAGCTGACTAGTATAGCTCACAGCACAAGCACACAAGTGTTTGAAATGAATCAACTGACAATTCATGCCGCCAGTCATTAGAGTGGCATAAAGCACACATCATACAGAGGGAAGAAAATGTTAGGAATCCCACAACTTCCTAGCCTCATGCTTGTGATATCAATTCAATAGTTTCTCAAAATAGGTAGAGCTACACCAAAACCAAAAAGCTGTGAGATTAATGTTGTTTCACATAAATAATTTTAATTAAATTAAATGGTAGAAAAATGTAAGTTTAATTATTTAACAGTGATGACCAACTACAGACAGACAAATCATAACATTGTTGCATGTCTTTGATCTTCTGTGTTAACAAAGGATACCCGTGGGAGGAGCAATGATCTATTTCGCAGAGCAATCTTCCACCACAAATTAACAGAGGGTCCTCTAGCCAGCGCATAGAAGGGAGTTAAGATCAACACCTGAATGCAATAAAGCAACTGTACAATGCACAATAGGAGTGGCTGGCTTCATACAAAGTTGTGACTACAACTCAAGGCACGTTATGCCACTGGACAGTATATCCAAGTTTATTGGCCAGGATGTGGGCTTGGTTCCAGCAGCCATTAACTTCTGTGATGTCTGCCACCAATTCTCTGGACCCTCACAACAGAGTCAAGTTGAAACTGTTTTCAGGTGCCAGGGGAAAAACTACCACATGACTCGTCCACTTTCATCCACCCCAAGGTAACTTTCACTGCTGGCGTAGGCCTGTGCCCACAACCACCATAATGCAATTTGGTGCTTAGTAGCTAGGTCTGAGCTTTATCAATACCCCACATACATGAATTTTGGCCTGCATTTAAGGAACAATGCAGTCTTGTGCTCAAACTGTACATTGGAGGTGGTGACATAAGAAACGTTTGTCAGTGGCGTAGAGGTCAAGCCCCCTTTGAATGAATGGCTGGGAAGACTTTACAAGCATAAATTGTGCTTCTTCATTATGAGACCTCTTATAAAACTCTGTGACGCACTTGATTGAATAACTCTAGGTGCTGGTCAGAAAACATTTAGGCCCTCATTACGAGTTTGGCGGTCCGAGGACTGCCACGGTGGAGGTGGCAGTCGCACCGCCGCGGGCCCGGTGGAGCAGACCGCCATATCATCACCATG
This sequence comes from Pleurodeles waltl, assembly GCF_031143425.1. Taxonomy (NCBI): domain Eukaryota; kingdom Metazoa; phylum Chordata; class Amphibia; order Caudata; family Salamandridae; genus Pleurodeles; species Pleurodeles waltl. Next base: position 680,189,138 of record NC_090449.1, on the reverse strand, counting down.
GTGGTGTTCTGACCGGAACACAGGCAAGTCACCACCAGTACCGCCAGTGTGGGTGGGCCGTGGCGGCTGGCAGCAGGCATCTCCTGGCCGGCAGGGAGTATGTTTGAACCGACCATATTACGAGGGCACACACCGCCAGGATATCCGCTGCGGTTGCTCCGCCACTAAAAAGCCTGGCAGAAACAAACAACACAAAAGGGGACCCCCACCTTCAGGAAAGCAGGCACGTCCGCAGCCACCATGGAACCTGAACTGGAAGTCTTCGCAATGCTCCTGCTGGGCATACAACTCCAGAAGCAGCAATGGCGAAGAAGACACCAAATGTAAGTACACCCGCCTAGCACACACTGGAGGGAAGGCCATTAGTACACACCCACACAACACACACACACGGAATGGCTAGCAGCAGCCACACAAACAAAACCCATACCAACATAAAGACACACATGCACACACAACAAATCCTACATCTGCAACACATACACGTGGAAGGAAAGCCAAGACAAGTATGTTATCCTGGACACCAAGGGGTCTATGGTGCAGATATATTAAAGAGCAATCTTAATAAATATGAAAAATATAAACAGAGGCCTACTGCCCAGTCCAACTGGAAGGTGTGCTGCAGGCACACAGGGCAATGTCCATGGCTCCCAACTTGACTTATGACTGCAAAGTGGCCTCCACATGGCAGCGGCATCAATGGAGCATGCAGGTACCTCAGGGGTGATTGGGGGGTGCGGTAAGGGCTTGGGGGATCCTTAGGTCTGTGTTTGGAGGGGGAGTCCTTTGGTTCGGGGTTGTGGTAGGTGTTTCGGTCTGGACTTTGATTTTGGGGAAGTGGGCTTAAGTTTTTCTTTGGGAGGGATAACCTTGGGCTTTGTGGGAGTACAAGTCTTAGGTGGGGGAGGGGCATGGTTAGTAACAGGTGAACCATGGGAGGACTGGCAGGTGGAAAGCAGGGGTTGGGGAGGGGAACAGGACACTTGGGGGGGGAACAGGAACTGGGTCAGAGGGAGGGAACAGGGAAAACTCATGCAGGAAACATTATTTAGGGGCACAAGGTTGGTCACAGGAGAAACGTTTGTGAGTGGAGGGAGAGGGAGTGGTTTTGAGGTGTGTATGCTGAGGTGCCTTTGGTGCAGGTGCAAGTGTGGATGTCATATGTTTGCTGTGTGACTGCTGGGTGTGAGTGTGGGCAGTTAAGTGTAGTGGGAGGAGGGGAGTAGGGAGGAGATGGCAGGGTGGATGTGTGATGGTGTCCGCAGGTAGGTTGGACGTGCTGCATGGTGGGGGTGTTAACAGTTGTGCTGAGTGTGCATGTGGTGTATGAGGGCCTATTACTGTGGTGAGGGTGGGAATGAGGGCACTTGTGATAGGATCTGGGAGTGATGATGTGGTGACTGCAGGAATAAGTGGTGGGGTAGTCCGTGTAGGGAGTCGATGTTGTTGTGTCTGTTGTGTGTGTGCATGGCGGTTTTGTCTTTTGTGGTGCTTGTGCTTGTCCTTGCGATCCGTGTCTGTTGATGTGGATGCATGTTGGTATGAAGGTGTGCCTTGGATGGGTGAGGGGAGAGGGCTGTGGGATTGGGAACAGGTAGTTGGAGGGGGGACAGAATAAGAAGGGACACTGGCTACCGTCAATAAGGCCAGAGCCTGAAAGGGTCTCTGCAGGTCAGCCAGGGCACCGTGAATGCCTTCCAGGTCGGCATTGGAGTGCTGCATCAGTGATACCAGTCCCTGAATGGCATTCACAATGGTTGACTGCCCCACAGAGATGTACCTCAGGAGGTCAAGAGCCTCCTCATTGAGGGCACCAGGGCTGACTGGGGCAGGGGCAGAGTTGCCTGTGGCGAAGGAGATGCCCACCCTCTTGGGTTGAGCGGGCACTGGCAACTGGGTGTGGAGCTACAGGGAGGGTGGTGCTGGTAAGGGGTGTGGCAGACACGGATGGCGATGGGATGATCCCAGATGGGTTCGCCACCGCCAGGGTGCATCCATTGGAGGAAGAATCCGAAGATGTAGTTGTCTATCCTGTCTCCCCCGTGGCACTCCCCTCGCCCTCCGTCCCAGTGGTCCCCTTAGTTCCACTAATATCAGCCTCCTGGGTCCCATGGGCTGCAGCTTCCCCACTCGCTGGTACCCCTTCTTCTTCACCCGATGATGCTGATGCACACAAAGACAGAGGTGTAGAGGGAGGGAAGGTGGCAGAGAAAGACAGGGTGCAATGGGTCAATACCAACCCTACATACACACAGAGTAACAATATTATTATATGCTGCTATGCCATGCCCACACCTATACATGCTACAATAGTAGGACACCATGGGATAAACTACAGTAATGCGGAGGTAAACTGCTAAGGTGGAACAGCAGCACTCTTGTACTTGATGAGGGTCATCCTAGCCACACATACCCAGTGCCTGGCACATTATTATGGACATTTCCTGTACTCCTTACTCAAAGGAATCCTGCAAGGATAGGTAGCATGCCCACTAATACTATGACAAATAGCACAGTGACAGCTGGGCCCACTGTGCCTATCTACACATACAGTATATGGCAGCTGTTTGAGGACTCACTAATTATCTCTGTCACACTGGTAGGCTGACACTGATGGCAATGCCCTGGCACCTCAATTGTACTGATGCTGACGGTAGGAACTGGGCTCTTATACCTTGTTGAGGCTGACAACACAAATCCCGAATTGGAAGTAAATGCTCTCATATGTCACTGTCTGCATGGTATGGGCACACATCTTTGAACCATTCCTGCCAGGGTGGCTGATACCCATAGTCGGCATGCACCAACAATGACCTACACTACATCTTTCAACTAGTAGTGAACCTAAAGCTATACAGGCATAACATTATTGAGGTGTCAGTGTGTACTTACCCCCTTGTGGCTGCTATGTTGCCCACAAGCACCCATCCAACTCAGGTAGGCCACCGCCAAAATGCGGGTTAAGGGGGTCAGGGTCCGACAGGGCACCCCTCCCTCGTTGGGAGGATGTCCCCAGCTGGGCCTCTGCAGTCTTACGTGCCTAGCGTCTCAGGTCCTCCCACCACTTTCCGCAGTGGGTGCTCCGCCGGCTATGGACACCCAGGGTCCGCACTTGCCTGGCGATGGCACGCCAACTCCCCTTCTTCTGCTTCTTCTGATGGCCGATGACCTCCATGAGTGACACAGACAGAAGGACAAAGTCATGTAGAGTGGCATTACAAGGTCAGATGTGGACATCACACATCAGACACATTTCATGATCACACTCATGTGTCATCACGCCACTAACACTCAGACTCCTCACCCAGCTCCATGCATCCACTCAGTCTGCCTTGTCCCAATGCCTTACATCCTCACAATTCACAATCACACAGAACAGTGACATAAGACTCGCCTGATGCTCTCGTGCCCCATACAACTGTCCATACAAGGGTAGGACCTGGTCCAAAGCTTCTCCAGCTCCTCCTGGGTGAAGGCTAGGGGCCCTATCTCCTGCAGGGCGTGGCATATTGGCTTCTAGAGTCAGAACACAGCAGCACACTCAGTGGGTGTCTTGCTTGCATGAGTGTCAGGAGTCAAGTAAGCTATGTAACAGTAAATGGCAGTCACGCCCGCCGCATACATGACCGTCACCACCGGCGGTGATCATCATTGGCCCCAGTCTCCCATAGGCATTAATGTTACCCAATGAGGAGTTGCACAGGGTTTAGACCGCCTACCACCATGATGTCTACCGCCTGGTGAATGAGGTCACTTCTAACTGTCCTGTGCATGCAGGACAGGCGGCTACCATTTTACATGCAATAAGTGAATAGTAGTTGAATTTTGGGTGCGTCATGGTTGATATCTAGTGACTACTGCATAGTTTGACAATATCCACACATTGCATACATCAACTTTTGACATATCCTCTCTCCTATTCCCAGATATGGTGCAATGGTGATGCTGAGACATGACCCTGTGTCCTGGTCCAAAGTCGACCTGACTACCCTGGAAGAGAGGCACGTCATACAAACATATCAACTGAACCGTCAGACCATCATGGAGCTTTGTAGTCAGTTGGAGCCTGATCTGTTGCCTGGCATACGTCACCCCTATGCCATCTCTCTCTTAGTACAGGTGTTGTCAGTTGTCCACTTCCTTGACTCAGGCTCGTTTCAGATGTCAGTGGGCTTGGCAACAGGGATTTCACAGTGGATGTTCAGCTATGTGTGGACGGATGTACTGTGTGCTTTACTCAAACATCTGCCCTGCTACATCAGGTTCCCTCAATGTGCAGATTTGGCAACTTTTAAGGCTGCCTTCTATGATTTGGCACATGTCACTGATGTGATAGGGCCATAGATGGCACCCACACTGCCTTGGTTCCACCCAGGATAAATGAACAAGTGTGCAGGAACCGGAAACATTTTTATTCTATAAATGTGCAGGTGGTGTGTTTCGCTGACCAATACATCTTGGAGGTTACGGCCAAGTTCCCTAGTTCTGTACATGACTCATACATTCTGTGGAACAGCAATGTCCCACAGATGATGGCACAACTACAGAGGGACCGGGCCTGGCTCATCGGTATGTATCCAACAGTATGTGTACCCCTGTAATCCCACATCTCTTCACAATGTGCCCTGTGTTCCCACCGGTATTGAGATGTGTCATACCTTTGTGCACACAGGTGACACTGAGTACCCTAACCTTCCCTGGCTGCTGACATCCGTGAGATATCCAACAACAGATGGTGAAAGCTGTTTCAATGAGGACCATGGCAGGACAAGGCGTGCCATTGAGAGGACTTTTGGCCGACTGAAGGCCAGATTCCACTGCCTACAGGTCTCCAGAGGTGCCCTACTCTACAAACCACTTAACGTCTACCAGATTGTTGTTGCCTGCTGAATGCTACACAATCTGGCCCTGAGGTGTCACCTCCCATTGCTGGAGGTGGCAGCTGGACCAGTGGCTGATGAAGGGGACATAATGAGTGAAGGGGAGGAAGATGATGAGGATGCAGCTGACTCTAGAACAGAGTTAATTAAACAATACTTCCCATGAGAAACAGGTATGTGCCAAGTGTTCTGTATGTGACTTGTACTTCTGTCTGCCTTGTAACATAGCTCCTCCTGGTGTTTGTCATCAGTGGAGGTGTTGAGTGCAGCTCTCCCTCTGGCTGGCTGTGGGAGGGGGTACATTTTGCCCATTTGAGGAGGTGTTACTGTTCAAATGTGAGTGCTATTTTCAATCTGCTGTTGTGTGGCATCACTAATGCCATTTATTGTCCATGTGCTATGTTCCCTGTACTGCTTTGTCAACTGCAATTGTAGTGCCAAAGATAATGGTGCCATTAGTATTGCTATTTATCCTCACAGTCCACAATGGGAGAATGTGTAACCCAACTATTACTGACTGTGGAACATGCCTTTAGTAGGGTTTTGTCAGCTGTGAGAGGAAGAACCATTGGGTATGGATATTTTAGAAATGTAGATCTAACATGGCATATGGTTTGTTATTCCACCTGCCAAATCATACTAGGGATTGAGACATTGTACAGCATGTGTGTTGTGTGGCCTATACTGATTCCTATCATGATAGTTGTCCCTGTCTCGGTCTCTCTGCAGGGCATTTGTGTGGTGCAACTCTGGTTCCTGCCTTGCCTGGTGGCTCCCTTGACACATGTATCCAGAATATATTTGGTCTATCATCAACCTTGCTGCATATTGCTCCCCCTTCTGTCTTTCTCACAGATATTTGCAGGACAATGGTTTGACTGTAATGACATGTATACAAAGAAAAGCTTACTTGTTACAATACAGACACTTAGGCAGTAGCTGTGCTCAAGAGCTTTTAATGTTCTTCACAAGTGCAATCGGTGATGAGTGGGGTCATGATGGGTGCAACCATCAGAGTAGTTGTCCAGCTGTAGGTAGTCCAGGTCCAGTATCCAAGGGGCCATGGGAAAATGGAGACATGTCAGTGGACAGTCAACAGGGTCTGTCAGTGGCAGACAAGGGAGAATGTTCAGGAGAGGGCCACTTCCTGGCAGTGCTCTTGGCATCAGGTTCTGCATGATGTCTGGATGGATGTCCTCGCTTGCATGGGGGTTCCTCAGCTACAGGGGAGGGTGCTGCTGGTCTGCGGGTCCTCTGGCAGGGCCTCCATTCCACTAGTTGCCGCTGAAGTGGAGGCCTCTGTTGGAATGTGGCTAGTGAAAGGGACCAGCTAGTGGGAGGACGCACACAGGACGGTGGTCAGTTCCTTCAGTACCCCTGCAATGGGTGGTATTCCCTCTGCAGCTTCTGGTTCTCTTGGACGGTTTAGAGGCTCTTGTCTATAGTGTCCTGGGACTGGTGGTATGCTCCCAGGACTTGGGAGTTGGCCTCCTGGCCAGCTGTTTGTTGTGGGTACCCATCCTTTGGCCCCCAGGTGCCCTCCACTGCCCCTGGCCCTCTGTACCTGTGCCCCTGCCATAGTGTCCCCACTCCCAGTTAAACCAAGGCCTTTATCGTCTTGGGTGTGTGGGATTGACTCTGGTCGTTGTACTGTGGGGCACACTGCTGATTGGCCTGACTTTGGGGCACAGGTTTGGGGATGAGGGGATGTCTGTGCTCTGGTATCCACGAGTGGGGGACTCCGATAAGTCCAGGGTGGGGCTTGTTGTTGGTGGACTGACTAGTTGTCCCAGAGGGGCCAGGCAAGTCAACAATTTCCAGACATCCACTGGGGCCTTCATCCTGGGGAGGGATGTCTGTCTCTGGCATCGGCTTTCGGGTGGCAGTGGGATCTGTGGATGGAAATGGCAGTGGGGTGGTGTGGCATCCAGAGGTGGAGTATGGGATGATGAGGGTGCAGGAGTGTGAGATGGGGTGAATTATGGAGTGATGGGTGGTGGGGATGCATGCTGTTCAGGAGTGGTTGGTGCCTGGGGAGTGTTGTTGACTTACCAGAGTCAAGTCCTCCGGATATTCCAGTCAGGCCCTCAGGATGCATAATGTTCAAGACCTTATCCTCCCACAATGTGAACTCAAGGGGAGGAGGTGGGGGCCCACCTCCAGCCTTGTTGGTGGCAATCTGGTGCCTGGATGCCATGGAACACAGCTTCCCCTGTAGGTCGTTCCACCTCTTCCTGATGTCCTCCTTTGTGCGTGGACGAGCGCCCACTGAGTTGACCCTGTCAGCGATCCTCCGCAATAACTCAATTACCCTGGCTTTTAAGGTTTGCTCGACCTGAGCTCCGAACAGTTGTGGTTGTACCCTGACAATTTCATCTACCCTCAACTCATCATCTGTGAAACGTGGGTTCTTCTGAATGGACATGGTGGTTGTGTTGTGGGTGGGGGTGTGTGTAGGGTGGTCGGTGGGGGTGTTTGGTTCTGCGTGCTGGTGGTATCTGGTGTACGTGTGCAATGGCGATGTGTGTATTGTGTTAGTGGTGCAGTTGTGTGCTACTCAATGTCTGTTGGTGGTTGTAGTTGCAAAGGATTGTGGGGCTGTGTGAAGGTGTGTTATATAGTGCAGTGAGCAGGTGTGTGTGGTGTGTCAGGTGTGGGATATTCAGAGTGTCCAATGTGGTGTTACGTTCTGGTGGAGGTGATTTTTGACTGCAGCAAATTTGCACCGCCAATGTTTTTACGCCGTGCTGATTTGTAGGTAGTAATATGGAGGGCAGGGTGGCCGCTTGGGATTTGTGGCTGTATTTGTGCGGTCTTCAGTTTGTGACTTGTAATATGGTGGTCACTGTACCGTCATCACCGGTGTTTTTTTGGCAGCCACCAGGGCTGCGGTCTTGTCAAAAGACCGCCAAACTTGTAAAGAAGGCCTTAGTTTGCAACTTGAGAGCAAAGAAACGCAAGGCAGAAAACCCTTGCAACACGTGCCTCAGACATGCATTTTCCATAATTTCTGCCTCACTTTCCAGTGCTCTCATGTTCAATCTTGTCCTGGGGGGTTATTTACCATCAGGAGGAAATAAGAACTGAAGTTTTATAACATATGTGGACATTTTCGGTGTATGGACTTTGGGACACGTTCTTTCTGCTGACAGACATTTCGCTGTCTGCACTGCAGCACCTAATTGTAGTTGTAGGTTGCAAAATGCCTGTCAACAGGTTGGGAAGGGTAGCAGGGCTGTATGAGTTTGGGGGGGGGAAGGGGGGGGAACATCCCTGTTTAAAAAAAAAAACAAAAAAAAAGCAGCAATTACCTTGGGGCAGACACGCTCTTTGAGAATCCCACACTATGTGGCAAACACTTTCTCATATTAACCCAGAGCACTATGGGCCTCATTATGACCCTGGCGGTTTTATGACTGCCAGGGTCACAGTGGCGGTCGGACCCCCACCAACCAGCACCTTGACTCTGTTTGCTGTGAGTCTTGCTCAACCAAGGGGTGCCAACACAGTCATGAGCCCTAGGGAAGTGAGTGTGCTGCAAATCAAGAAAAGCAACGCATTGACGACACTGCGCTGATTGAAACTGGCACATTTCCATTTGACGCCCAGGCATTGCTGCTGTTATCCAGAGCCGCAGACACCGCACTACGGGCTTCACGAGGCATTGTTTCTGGATTCCAAAGCATCTTTGACCTTGTGCGGCTCAGCACCGCTGCATCGCTCCAACCCAAGGGTTCGATGACGGCACATCACCTCCAACCCAACCTAACCTTCGACGCATCCTCAAGCTGCACAGCTCGGAACCTACGCATCGCCTACGTCTCCTTGATCAACAGTGACGCATCTTCTCCTCTGCTTCCCGCATTAAGTACTCATCAACACTTCTTCCATACAAGGTACTTTCTCAGCAGACCCTGGGTGGGTTCTATAGCCTGCCTGCATGCCCTCCATCGCAGTTGGGCTGAACTTTGGATCTAGTCCAGTCTAGCGCGACCTCAAGTAACTTTTTAGCGCTATTGATTTATAAAGACTATTTCTGGTTTATTCTTTAAATAATCATAACTCTACTTCTACTGATTGGATCTTTCACGTTTTAGTCTTGTTTTACTCTTGTTTTACTCATAGAAATACCTTCTATTTTTCTAAACCTGTGTGGACTACTTTTTGTGGTGTTTTCGGTGTGTGTGTGTGTGCTGCACAAATACTTTACACATTGCCTCTTTCGATAAGCCTGACTGCTCTGTGACATGTTACCAGAGGGTGACCACAGTTTATCTCATAGGGCCTGCTTTACATTTAGGCAGACAGGTTACTCCGGCAAAATAATGGGACTTATATTTCAACAGACGGGATATCCAAAACCGTCCATTGAAATCCAAATCAGGGCCTAAGTGTGTATCTAGCTTACCCTGACTAGAGTGGTAATTCCTGCTTGCATAGGATGCATACTCTGACAACAAGAAACCTCAGTTCTAACACTATGGGCCTCATTATGAGTATGGAACTCCAGACCGGGCGGCCACCGCCTACACAGCAACCTCCCCGCCAGAGCTAATATGGGCTTCCTGCTAGTTCGGCAGGCGTAAACCTAAGTTTCCACCCGCTGCCCTAACGGGGAACAGGCTACAGCATTGTCTCCAGCTCATAATCGGGCCAGTGGCAATGCTGTAGCCTGCAGGGAGCACTAGCACCCTCGCAATGTTCACTGTGTGCAAAGCAGACAGTGAATAATGTGATGGTGCTGGCGGGGGGGGGGCTGCACTGTCCATGCCAAGAGCATGGGCTATGCAGGGGTCTCCCTGTGGCCCCCTGCACCTGTTCTCTGACAGTCTTTTCATGGTAGTGCTACTGCCATGAAACCGCTGGCAGAAAACGAGGTTGTAATCCTCAGAGCAGCGCTGCCCTGGCAGATTAGGATCTCTGCCACCGCCAGAATCCAAGATCCTGATGGAGCTGGTGCTCTGACTGCCAGCGTTGTAATGTGGCGGTCCAGACCGCCACTGCGAGTGTGGCAGTCCATAGACATATACATATATATATATGCTTAGAGTAAGGACAGTCAGTTCAACCCCCTTGTCCAACATCTGACTCCACCAATTGATCTCCACAATGTACCTTAGCCCACGAACCTTGTTAAACAGTAGAAACTGGTAAATTGTGCAAATTATGAGCCACAGAACAACCACAAGCTACTTTTGCATCTATATTTTATTATTTAATATATTTTAATTATTTGATACAGTGCGAACTTAATCCTCCACGGGGTGACTACGTGCTTTACACAGAGGAGAGCGCAGTCAACTTCAATATACAGAAAACTGTTACACCATATACAACCATCAGTACCCATTTCATACAATATCTTTGTGTATCTGCATTTACGCTATCTTCAGTTGTTTGAAATGTATGTGTTAACAAGTCATGTAGGAGAGCTAAATATGTAAATTATTGCTAAACACTAAGTACCCCTTTCAGAAGGGAACACCGATAAAGTGTTTTCACGAAATCAAAGCAAGAAAATCGGCACAAATGGCTATGCGATGTGGAAAGGTAGAGTATTATGATACAAAGTAGGAATTCGGATTAAGGCTAAGAGCTGGTGTGAGCTACATCCAGCTCCATCAACAACATTCACCATTTCTTCATTTTTTCTGCCAGAGCTTCGTGTAGGCATTTATAAGCTACGAACTAGTCAGCTTATTCCACCTACGCACTGACAGACAAAACGAGGAAAACATATTCATCTCTTCACTGAATCATTAAAGCAAGCATCTCACCTTATCTTTTACAGATTTGATTCTCTGACACCTACTGTTGCTGAGGTCATGCACACCGGTTTCTTGGAATTTAGTAATTTTAATTTAAAATGTCAGTCTCTCCTGTCATTTAGAAGGTACAGAGAGAATTTGATTTCATGTTCTATTCAGGTGCCTGATTGAGATTAGCACCATCCAGGTCACAGTGGCCCCGTTTACGCAAGCCCTCTTAATTTAAATTGACATCAAATTAAGCTCTAATCAGAACTAAACTATGCAGCATTAATGATGCAAAGTTGCTTAATGTAATTTCTGAATACAGAAGCTCTCGAGGGGGTGATATGGCACGCAAAATCAAGAGTCTGTAAATTTGCCCAGTCTACCTCGTCCCACCACGGCTGACAGACACCAGCAAGCGCTAAAGTTCCCTGCTTCAGAAAGGCACTTGCAAAGCAATAATCAGAGAAACCCTCTAATGAAAAAAGGGGGGTTGAGAAATAAACGCACGGATACTCAATACCATGTGTATAAGAGCAATAATCTCTCGATTTGCTAACAAGAAGAGCATATGTTGGGTAGTGGTGATTGCAGTAACTTTAAACTACAACTAGCTCACCACAGTACTAATGTGAGCTGGTGGAGACGAAAGATATAGGTTTAAATCTCCCATATTATGATCCCTAATGCTTTTGTTCCTCAAATTAAATCGAAGTCACAGAAATATTTTTGATCACACCATTATAGCAACTTTGTTGTCTGTAATGACAAGACCAGCCCTCACTTCCCTGTCAGTCCATTTTACCCTTTTTTAGATTTAATTTTTCTTTTCCTCTCTATATCAATAACTACATTTCTTATCTTTCTAGTGTGCTATTATGTTTAGGACCCACGTGTTCTATTTTTTCATCCGATTGTGAATTTTGCTTTTCAAGGTGGTATTTTTTATCTTGTTTGCTTTCATGGTCTTTGTGAACAACAGGTACAGAGGTACTGGGTCCCGACCTAGAGGAAATTAAATTGTTTTACATTTCTCACTACAGGAAAAAGAAATATTTGTATTGTTCCATGGTGGACTTAAATTGCCTTATTTTTATATCTTTACTTTGCTTAGTTTTCATGATGAATTGATATAACCAGAACATAGATGGATTAATGAACGAATTTACTACTACCGCCACACTCAAAGGGCAAAAGGTGAGGCATGCAGAACAGATTGGTACTGTTTCCTTACCTACCCTGCTGTACATTGTGGTTACTGTTATTACCGCTAGCAAGTTGGTTTATATGAAAATAAAAAATGAAGATTTAAAAAAAGGGGCAAATTGAGTACATCAAGCAAATAAATTGATCACTAATGTCTTCCAAAACGGTAAATAAAATTGGCAAGTGAAAGCAAACGTGAAATCTTTTGGCGGAAAAATACCGGCAACATGTCCAAGAAACCACGGAGGACTGCAGATCAAGAAATGCTAGACAACAAACCCTGGCTACACAGCTTTCTCTAAACAACATTTTAGAAACCGCCTACACTTCCACAGGGTTGGGGGCATCAATAACACATGGCATGCTGGTACTGCGACAATATGGGCGGTTTTTACAGTATAATTATATTTACAATTTGTATTTAATACAATAAAACAACTGACAGTCCCAAAAAAATCAAATCATATTTCATGCATTAGAATATAAGCAATCACTTCAGCCGGCGTCTAATTAACATCGCTTGAGCAAAAATTCAACCCGAATGTCACTGGGTTGTGGTTAGGGTGCGAAAATTGAGACAATGGCCCTTCAAAAGGCAAAACCACCTTCCACTTCCATGACCAACAGGCTCAAAAATATCAGCATGTTCCTGAGGATCTTCTCCTGGAAGCTCATACACAACTCTGATTCCAAATTAGTCCATTGCTTATGAAAAAAAAGAATAGACAAGAACTACTAGGAAAACCTTGGGTCAGATAGGAACCGTTTCCGTTTTGACAGTGATGCAGAGAATGAGCCTTCGAAAAATTAGACGGTGTTGGGAATTTCCATAAAATGTAAAGTTGGACAAAAGCTTAAAAGGAAAAACGTGTGGGGCAGATACTTGCGTCGTGACTTCTCTAGCGTCTCCAAAAGATGACTTGGGTGTAGCTCCTTAACTCTACCATAGGTTTCTTTTTGCATAGCAAGTGAACTTGCGCACTTACCCTCGTCAACCAACTCTATCCTAAGCAGAATCTATAAAACCGATATGCAGGGTCTATGCAGGTGAATAAAACCTGGAGAAGAAATTGAATACAACTATGATTTATTTTTAATATGGAGTTCATGACACAATAAAAAGATAAAACAAAGCAGAAACACCATTTTCTAGTGGCTGTGCATTCTCAGCACAAACGTTACACACTGTTGACCGTCAATCACACTTCTGACTCGGGTATGAAGTAAAACAGTGCTTCTTAATGTGCTGACTGCACTTTCACCACAACTGATTACGGACTAATCCTTAGTATCTTATTATGAAAAGCTCTGCAGGGGATAACACTATATGTTTAAGTTATATTTAAATGTAAAGTTAGGGTTCTCACAACTTCCTATGATTCAGAGTAATTTTTTTTGTAGAGAAAAAATGATCTGAATGCTGGACGTAAATCATAATGGTATTCATTTGCCATGAAAGAGACGACCAAAATATGGCATATGCAGTTTTGAAGGAGTCTTATGAAGCCTGACAGAGTGCCGAGATCTTAGTACACCAGTACATGGCACTGCTCGAGCACTATTACCGACCTAGCCTCTGACATGAAGAGCTAACCACACAACTCAGGGTACCATTCAAAAAGTTGGAGAATGTTCTCTGAGTGAACTCTCAGCCATGGATTTTAAAGCTGTTTTTCTCCACTCCAGAACATAAGGCATTGCAACAGTATGTCCCCTTCAACCCAACTAAAACTGGACAGGTGGAGTACAGATCTGTGGGACATTGGGTTGCTGGTTGAGGGGGTGTGAGCCTTTCTAAAGCAACAACTACAAACCTTGGCATGGTGAACCACAAAAGCCACTAAATTAACCTGTGCTTAACCACCCGGTATCTTGGCACAAAAGCAGTCAAGCATAACTCACAGGCAATGTGTAAAGTATTCATGCAACACACATACAGTAATAAATGAAAAACACAACACCAGAAAGTTAATAAACAACTTGACACCTAAACAACAAAAATCCAATTAGTAGAACCAAATATATGCAATTTTAAAGGTTTAGGTAAAAACAGTGCTAACAAGCACAAAGCGCCAATGGTGGTTGTCTAGGAATGCTGGACCGGGACAAAGTCACAAGCAAAGGCAAACAGCGATGCAGCACGGGCTGGATAAAGGGACCAGGTTAGGCCCACTGAGAATTATTCTTTTTGCCTTTGATGTGGGACACAGCAGAGGTTCCAAGTAGCAATGTGGGGGCCTGTGTCAAGATGTGCCACGCAGCGTAAGTTCCGATGAGCGAAGCGTGGACCTGCGTTGAGTTGTGTCATTCTGCATCAGTTCTGATGTGATGGGGCCTACAGCTGGGATGGCATAGCACCTTTATCCTCACTTCCATGGATCTAGAACTGGGGAGGCATACCATGGGGGTTAGAATTTACAGTTAGCAGAGTCCAGGTTCATGGGTGTTGGGGCTTGTTGTGTTCTGGTAGCTTAGAACAGGAGGCTAGCAAATTAACCTTTGGTGTCCCTCAGGTGGTCCTGGGTTCAAGGTTCAAGTAAAGTCTTTCTTCCTCAAAAAGCAGAGCACTCCTTCTTGCAGGCAAGGTAGCAGAGCAGCTGGACAGTCCTTCTTTCAGGAGAGCAGTTCATCTTCTGAGTCTTCCACAGGTCCAGAAGTGATCTGGAAAGATGGCCTGAGGGTCCAATTTTTATTCCTAGAGTCCCCTTTGTAGTATGAGAAGCTTTTGGAGTTTTCACACGACAGAGGTTACTGGAATTTCCTGCCTCTCTTCCCTGCTCCTAGTGTGTCTGGAGGCACAAAAGGCTGGTGTTAAGTATTTTGTGGATGAGCTCAACCACAGCCAGTAAGTCAGAAAGGACCATCCTGCCAACACCCAGACCCTCTACTGTGATACTGTCAGGGAGGAATACATAAAGACCAACAGCCAACACACCTAGTCATGTGACCCAGGATACCGCCTCCAGGCACCAAATGGTTAGGACAAGAAAATGCCAACATTCTAAGAGGGGCATTTTCAGAATTGCGACTTAAATTCCGGCTTTGTCATTAAGGAAGCTTTTAGAATACAATTCCTCAGACACCAAACATGACTTTCATACCTGCACCCAATAAAAAGTTATCACTTATTAAATGTAATAAGGTAACCCAATGTTATTGCACAGGCGAGGTATGCCTCACAGTGGTGAACAATGAATTTAGGAGTTTTTCACTACTAGGACATGTAAAACTTAAAACAACATGTCCAACTTTTTAAATGCAACGCACCCTGCCATTGGGGCTGTTTAGGGCCTACACTAGGGGTGACATAAGCATTAAAAAGTAAGGTTTAGGCATGGTAAAAGTTTTATTTTGCCAGGTAGAACTGGGAGTTTAAAACTGCCCACATAGGCTGTAATGTCAAACCTGATGTGAGAAAGTTGCCTCTTTCTACAACGGTTACCCCCATTTTTGTCCTGCTAGTCTCTCGGTTTCCAAATATGTCCTTACATATTGGTAATTCAGTATTTCGCCCCAAATTGGCATACTGGTTCCCCCCCCCCTTATAAGTCCCTAGTATATGGTACCTAGGTACCCAGGGCATTAGGTTTCCAGGGAATCTCTATGAGCTGCAGCATTTCTTTTGCCACCCATAGGAAGTCAATGCAAAGGTTTCTACAGGACTGCCATTGCAGCCTGTGTGAAATAGTGCATGCACTATTTCACAGCCACTTTCACTGCACCAGGTCACTTATAAACCACCTATATATCAGGCCTTCCAACCCTGAAGGCTGGGTGCAAAGTACCTGTGTGTGAGGGCACCCCTGCACTAGCAGAGGTGCCCCCATGTCATCAAGGCCCATTTTCCCGGACTTCGTCAGTGCGGGGAAGCCATTTTACGTGTGCACTGGACATAGGTCAATACCTATGTCCAGCTTCACAATGGTAACCCCGAAAATGGCCAAGTAAGGTGTCTAACAACTGGGAATTGTACCCCAATACTGATTCCAGTATTGGTTGTACAATCCCATGCACTCTGGGGGCTCCACAGTAGACATCCAGTACTGCCATACCAACCTTCTGAGGTTTTCCAGGCAGCCCCAGCTGCTGCCACCTCACAGACAGGTTTCTGCCCTCCTGTTGCTTGGGCAGCTCAAGCCCAGGAAGGCAGAACAAAGGATTTCCTTTGGGAGAGGGGTGTTACACCTTCTCCCTTTGGAAATAGGTGTTACGGGCATGGGAGGGGTAGTCTCCCAGAGCCTCTCGAAATGCTTTGAAGGGCACAGATGGTCCCCTCCTTGCATAATCCAGTCTACACCGGTTCAGGGACCTCCAGTCCCAGCTCCGGCACGAAACTGGACTAAGGAAAGGGGAGTGACCACTCTCCTGTCCATCACCACCCCAGGGGTGGTGCCCAGAGCTCCTCTAGAGTGTCCCTGGGTTTTGCCATCTTGGATTCCAAGGTGATGGGGCACTCTGGGAGCAATTGAGTGGCCAGTGCTAGCAGGTGATGTCAGAGACCCCTCCTGATAGGCGCTTACCTGGTTAGGTGACCAAACCCACTTTCAGGGATATTTAGGGTCTCTCCTCAGGGTGTTTCTTCAGATTCAGATTGCAAGACTCCAGCAGGAATCCTCTGCAACCTTTACTTCATCTTCTACCGATGGAACAGTAGCTGAACTTTTCAGGAACTCTACAAAACTGCAACAAAGAAGTAAAGACAACTTCTGCAACATTGTAACTTCAGCTCCTGCCAGCAATTGCAACAGTTTCCAGATGGAGTATCCTCCAAGGACTGCCTGCCTTCAGCCTGCACCAGAAGAACCGAAGGAATCTCCCATGGAGTGACAGAGTCACTTCTCTGCTTCAGCAGGCACCTCTCTGCAGCGACGACCGGTGACATGGGTCCCCTCTCCAGATGACAGGCGTGGATCCAGCAACACGGGTGGTAGACTAAAGTGACTGGTAAGAGCTTGCCTCCCAATGCAAGACAGTACCCCGTGCACCGTATGACTTGCAGTTGCCAAGGCTTGTGTGTGACCTCCCAAAAAGTTATTCGTGCACAGCACAGCTTAGGCCCCCAGAACTCCATCCTGCGACGCACAGCTTCCTGAATGGTTCTACGGCTGCGTGGGATCTCTTTGTGTCATGCTGCATGGGCCTCCATTTGCACCTTCCTTGTCCCTGTGCTGTAGGACTCCTGTGCGTGCTGACTGGTCTTCTGAGGGCTCTCTGAGTTGCTGAGAGCCCCCCTCTGTGTCCCCCTCCTGGGTAGAGGCCACCAGGTCCTGCCTGGTCCCGGGCAGCACCATTTTCCGCAAACCACGAGCTTTGACTGTGCCAAGGCTTGTTGGCGGAATCCAGTGACGTAAACCAGACTTCATTCATCCATCTGGCATGGGACATCTTCTGCACCAACCAGGAACTGGCATCTGTCTTCTTTGGTGCAATACTGACTTTGTCCTCTCACTGTGGTTCTTCTTTTGCACCTTCATCCGGGTTAGCAGGGGCTCCTGTTCTCCCTGGACTCTTAAATACTTATTGGACTTGGTCCCCTTATTCCACAGATCTTCAGGTCCAGGAATCCATTGTTGGTGTCTAGCAGTCTCTTCTGGTTCTTGCATAATCTCCTATCACAACTTCTTGTGTGTTTCAGGAAACTTACTGTGATTTACGCCTGTTTTTATGGGCACTGGGGTGGGGTCTATTACTTGCCTTTGGTGTTTTCTTACACTCCCAGCACCCCTCTACACACTACTCTTGCCTAGGTGGAAGACCAACTTTTGCATTCCACTGTTTTAGTCTATGGTTTGTGTTCCCCCAGGCCCATTGCAACCTATTGTGATTTTCACTATTTGCACTGATTTCTGACTGTGTACTTACCTGTTTCTGGCTACTAGTGTATATATATTGTGTATGTTACTTACCTCCTAAGGGAGTATAGTCTCTAAGGTATTTTTTGCATTGTGTCACTAAAATAAAGTACCTTTATTTTTGTAACACTGAGTACTTTCTTTCATGTGTGTGAGTATTGTGTGACTACAGTGGTATTGCAAGAGCTTTGAATGTCTCCTGGTTCAGCCTTGGCTGCTCTGCCTACAGCTACCTCTAGACGGCCTGGCTTCTAGACACTCACTACATTTCACTAATTAGGGATAAATGGACCTGGTATAAGGTGTAAGTACCTTTGCTACCCACTACAAACCAGGCCAGTCTCCTACACCTGAGACATGTTTAAAAAGGCTACTCAAGTGGGTGGCACAATACGTGTTGCAGGCCCCTAGGCAACAACCTAAGAAGACTAGGAAATCCATCCTCAGCACAAAGGAGGAGGATTGAATCCTTCAATACAAAGAGTGTGAACTAATGCTCCATGTTCTGAGGCACCTCGGGAAGGAAGACCAATGGCAGACTCAACCAAGAAGGCTTTGGACTATAACTGCCTGGAAGACCCCAAGACAGATACCCAGTAGACAATATTTACAAGGCACTCCTTTAACCAAAAATGAAGGTATGACTCCAATGGGGCCCTCTATCTCTTAACCCACACATGTATTATGGAACTGAAAGGGACTGATAGAGTGTCAAACACCATATTTCTTAGACCAGAGGTAGACCTTCATCAAAAACACATCAGCATCAACAAGTGGGGAGAGACTGACCAGTCCCACACTGGCAGAGGGCGTATGCAGACAAGCACCATTTTGATAACCTTACAGTTAATACTGGACAAGGCTGCAAGTGTACGCCCCAATCCAAAATGGCCCATTGATTTATTCACTCAATAAATAAGGGAAGTTGAGGATTTTCTAAAAGGAGTCATGTGTTGAACATGTTTCCCTTTTCTTTCTGTGAATTATTAGATCTATGATGCCTACAACAGACATGTTTGTATGTTTTGGAAATTGCCCTTTTTGCAGGGTTATTTGCAAACGTTTTGCCTCTGACCTCCAGTTTTTGACTGTATGCTGCATTTAGTTTTTGCTGGCTTTAGCACTTTGGGAACTTTACCACTGCTAACCAGTGCTAAAGTGCAAGTGCTCCCTGTCTAAATTGTATTGGTGATTGGTTTCTCTATGATTGGCCTATTAGACTTACTAG
Organism: Pleurodeles waltl; assembly: GCF_031143425.1. Classification (NCBI taxonomy): domain Eukaryota; kingdom Metazoa; phylum Chordata; class Amphibia; order Caudata; family Salamandridae; genus Pleurodeles; species Pleurodeles waltl. The sequence goes on along the minus strand of NC_090449.1, from coordinate 680,170,219 downwards.
TAAGTCCCTAGTATAGTGCACCAGATGTGCCCAGGGCCTGTAAATCAAATCCTGCTAGTAGGCTTGCAGCACTGATTGTGCCACCCAGATGAGTAGCCCTGTAAACATGTCTCAGATCTGCCACTGAAGTGTCTATGTGTGCAGTTTTAAACTGCCATTTCGACGTGGCAAGTGCAACCACTTGCCAGGCCCAAACCTTTCCTCTGACTACATGTAAGTCACCCCTAAAGTAGGCCCAAGGCAGACCCATGGGCAGTGTGCAGTATATTTGAAAGGTAGGGCAAGTACTGGTGTTTCTTACATGTCCTGATAGTGAAATACTGATAATCTTGGTTCTCACTATTGCAAAGCCTATCGCTCCCGTAGGGTAACATGGGGATTGACTTGAAATATGTTTCAAGTGTAATTTCCCATTGGGAGCAGACAACGATATTGAGTTTGGGGTTTCTGCACTCCTAATTGGAAAATACATCTTTTGGTGAAGATTGTTTTTGAACTGCAAGTTTGAAAATGCCACTTTTAGAAAGTGGACATTTTCTTGCTTAACCATTCTGGGCCTCTCCCTGTCTGCTGAATACACGTCTGGGTCAGGATGACAGTTGAGCTCTTTGTGCATTCACTCTAGACAGTCCAACAAAGTGAGCTGATGTGCACCCTGCACAGGCTGATGGGTCTTGCTGAGCTAGAGTGGTGGGAGGAGCTGACACTTGCACCTGAATAGGGCTAGGCCTGTCCTCACACAAAGCGGTCTCCAACCCCCTGGAGTGTGGCTGGGGGTGGGGGAGGGTGGAAGGCAGGGTCTTGTGCACTACAAATACTTCTCTTTGAATTTTGCCAACTTCAAAGACAGAAATGGGTATAAGTACTGGACCTCTGACACCACATAGTTAAAATCATTCTGGACTAAGGAAATTCTGCCAGGAAGAAGAGGTGTATGCTGTTTTTCGGTGCCTCACCTCCCCTGTGGCCCGCATCATCTTTGTTTTTGATGCATCCCAGGTACTTTGTGCAAAAGAGCTACATCCATTGATTACTATGGATTAAGACACTTAAACTTTTAAAAAGTGATATTGTGACTTGCGTAAGTTGGATTTTTGTCATTTTGGTCTTGGTTTACTCAGATAAATATTGGCTATTTTTCTAAACTGGTGTGTGTGTATATACACACACACACACTTTCCTCATTGCCTCTGAGATAAGCTGGACTATTTGTGCCAAGTTACCAAGGGGGTAGTGAGCAGGGCATTTCTTAGCTGTCGGACTTCCTTACCCTTACTGGAGTGCGGGTCCTTACTTGGACAGGGTGCAAACCACTGCCAGAGACCCCATTTTTAACAGTATGTATATGTCTCTGCGATTCTGTGATGATCATTTCTTATTTGTTGTAAGTCAGTGGTTTCCAAACTTTTTTGACCCGTGGCTCTCTTGACCTATTGGCCATTAGCCACAGCTACCCATTATTTCATTTTTTTTGGCAGGTGGGCGTTATAAAACATGGCCTTGGTAGTACTTCCATTTATCTCCCAAAAAATAATTGGAATGAAGCCAATGAACGTATTATAATCATAGATGTAACAAAATAAAAATTTAACAGTGGTTTAATAAAAAAAAAACTTTAATTGGTTAAGTCAGAAACACTACTCTTCAGCCCTTGGGTCTGCATATGGATTTTTTTTAAACAATTTTTGTTTTAAAAAATGTAATGTACCATGTTGGAGAAGACACTTTTTTCTGTTGTTGGTAATTAGAGTGCCCATGCATATTTATTTATAAATACACACGTAAACGGATGTTTTTACAAAAACATGTAAAAAGAAGGTTTGATAAAGTACGATGTTATGAACTAAGAACAAATGAGACAGTGAAGGCATGACATGCCTTAGGTAAATGCCTTTTCCTGCCCCGGTTGTATGCCCAGTTGCAACGGCAGTGTGACATTTGTTACCGTGCAGATGTCTCATTGTTTACTTTAGCAGTTTGGCTTATGTTGCCAGGAGTAGTCTCTGCACTAATCATCCTCAGGTGCACATATACAGTGAGCAGCACACGTGTGCCTGTTGAAGGGCTCATTTATGCATTAGATGCACACAGGAATTGCAGCATAGGTGTGCGTAAGAGGGAGTCAGGCGAGAGGCTTCTGCCATTGGAACAGCTGCAACAGGGGCTCAACGAGAGACATATGCTTTCCTTATTTATCAGAAGAGAAGGAAATCTACCTTCCAGAATCCAGACTATGGTATGTGTCTAGAGGAAAATAACAATATGGAAATAGGCAACATCCCAAAATACACACTTTCAATCGTGTATGAACCACATGCAAAAATTGAACAATGAAATTGCAATTTTCTGTTATATTAATCAAAGCCGTGTGTGGTGATTTTAAATAAGGGAGAGGGAAGGCATGATGTAGCTACATATGTAGTGTGCATGTAAAACACAGTATCACTTGCTTTCATTTAGATTACAACGACAGATACCAGGCCGGGCCGCTGTCTTAATCACTGACAGTCTTCCGAGCCTGAGATCTCATGCGCACTTGAACAGGTGCCAGTTATTTTACTAGACGTGGTCACCTCCTGGCACTTGTGTTTGTAATACTCCCTGGCATGGGCACACGCCTAAATGAGCCGGGCCCTGTCTGCCAGTAACTTCAGGACTGGATGGACGACGATGAATAGCAGCGGCTGGAGACAGACATGAGACGCAACACCGGCCCACTTATAACAAAAGAACCTTAAGCGCAGGGCCAGAGCTCAGCTGCAGTGAGGGGGCAGTAGACAGGCAATCAGATCCAGGCCTCAGTTAACAGTGCACCAAACGACTGTATGTGAGACGCCAGACATTCACCTTGTACAGCCTTAACGCTCACCTGTGCTCGCACACTGTTAACTTCTCTTAGATGGGATATTTGCGTCGTGGCAGTAGTCTTCTCGAAATCTCAAAAACAGGTTCAGACCACAGGAGGGATGAAGGCAAAATAAAATGTTTGGGAGGTGACCCTGCAGACAGAAATTTCATTGTGTATAGATGCCTAGTACTCGCTTGTGTTCGTGTTCGCCTAGAAGATAGACACCCACAGGATACTCAAAGCAAGGACGGAGGATGCATGAAGTAGGAAATCCACCGCTCTAAGCTGAGCCGGGCTCAGCGTCAGCAGCGGAGGATAGCGACTCAGAGAGCTGCTATTTAGTTTTTGCATCTCTACCACTGAACTGTCTCCTGTAATTTGCAGCTTTTTCTGGCCCCATTAGGGGCCCCAGCCTACGATAGAAGTAACAAGAGTACTAATGAGAGGAGAAGAAAGCAGTGAAAGCGTTTCTCAGAGAGCTGCACCTGTATATCTATGGAACTTTCCTTTGACTTCCCTTGGTCTTGAGACCTCACCCACAGGGCGGGGAAGGTGAACTGGTGTACTGGGAGATGGTTGCTAAATTTTCTCTTTGAAGTCAAGTTGAGCCAGTCTTTTTTTGCTGCATGTGAGAATCACTGTTCTAAGAGAAAGAAGCACGTAGGAGTTGGAAGCGGATTTGTGAAGCACAAGCTCCTCTTGGACATAAGAACCAGATTTTTCTATAACTATCTCATCACGTTTTCACTTTATCAAGGATAATAAACTTACAACTTTGCATATAAGTCCTTTTAAATTATCTTCCATTTCCTTCTACACTTGTCATTTCAATTTCCATCATGCTCATCTATTCGCCTTTTCACTGGCTCATCTATTCATTTAGAGGAGCAGCAACTTTTATTCTCCTGTGGGTGGTTGTGGCAACCTTGGTCATTGGAAGTAGAGGAAAGCTAGATCATTTCTTTTATAATTTTCCTTAACATGATGGTTAAGAAGCTTGGAAGACGGTCTATTCTGTTGAAGAGGCACCCGTGGCCCAGTGAGTTAAAGGAAAACACAAACAAATCTGCATACAAAGGATCCTCTGATAATCGTCTTATTAGTCCAGTCTTCTTCCCCAAAATAGGAAGTCAAGGAGAATATGAGACTATGGGCCATATGTACGAAAGCTTTTTCCCATAGACACAGAAAGGGTAAAATCCTTTCGTACATCTGGTACTATATCTCCAAAGAAAGATAGTCCAGATAGCCTGAAAGCTGCAACTCAGCTTAAACTTTCTTCATGCAATGTAGTTCCTGAAGTTGATCCTGGACAAAAACCTTGGTCACAGTCTGAGGCTTCACACACTTAAGTCAGAAAAAACAACTCGGGGCAAAACATTCTCTTACGTTTTGAGGCTCCACTGATTTTCTGGTCCCCTAAGTTTGTTAAGAGAACAGGCAATGATTCTCCCATGGATTTTACTCTTCCAGATACGGATCTGAGTTTACTCACTTTACATGAGACTATACTTACAGATCAAAATGGAAAAAGAATCACTAAATCTATTTAACAGTACCCTAAGCGAGGAACCAGTTCCAACAGGCAATCTTTCTTGATCATTAACTTTCCTTTAAACACTTTTTATCATCCACCTGCAGACTATGTGCTTCTAACTGATGCCCTCCAAGCCCTTAAAATAATTTTGGAATCAATTATGCTGCTGTTTGAAAAAACAACAACAAATTCAGATCACATCTTGGAAACTATCAGCAATTTTAAGTTGCCTTCACCTGCAGAAAGTGGCCTCTTCACCATCTAAAAGTGTTGAAGACAAATGTCCTAAGGTTCATACAAGATGTCAACACAAAGAAGGTCATGGGCCACTCAAAGGAAAAAAGAATATGTGAGGGCTAAAACTAAAAATTAGGACAAAGATAATACTCGAGACACTGTCTTTTCCCTTCGAAAGCTGTTTTCAGACAAGCAGCAAGCTTCCTATTCATCCCCTCAGTCTATAATTGATACAATTCCTCATTCTTATTTTCCAAGCCCTGAATCAGAATCAATTCAAACAACAGCCTCCGCTGACAAACCCTTACCTAGAAAGGTGCAAAATAAGAAAAAATTAAAACACAGAATCACCAGGGCAAAAAAAACAAAGCAGGTGTGTTTTAATCTAAAAGAGTTAAATTATACCAATAGAAGCAATGTAAGTACTGAAGCAACTCTAGATCAAACTTCAAAACCCTCTAACCTTTCTTCCTCACTCGAAACAACTAGGTTTGGTCGCTCTCTAAACCCATAAGCCCCAGAGTTTGGACCCATCTCTTATATTCCTGAGAATGTTACCTCTCCTTTGGCGACCCTAAGGTGGAAATAAACTATAAGAGTATGAATGTAGGTATGGAAGAAGTTCTTCTCCCCAATGTTCTTCAACATTTGAGATGAGACCTTTTTCCAATTGATAATAGTTCTTTTAAATAGGCAAAGGCTGCTTTGCCTTTTACATCTTTTTCCCTAATTACATTTGCGTTCATCTGCTGAAGTAAAATTGTTTTATCTTCCAGAAAGTTAAGACTTCTCCATTGTGCAAGCTGAATTTTGGTCAAATTTGGTCCCCTCAATTTTAAGTGATACCGATGTCTTATATAAAAATGGATATGATGTTCGTAATATCCTGAGTAGCATTTTGAAAAATATCAACAGTCTTGTCACCGACACTTAACTCTTCATTCAGGACTCTTCAGCTACTTTATCTACTTGCTCATATTCTAAGGCTAATTTTGAATTATTTGTTGTTCATGCCCCCCAAATGGAAGACAAATCAAACGACAGAGAGCAGAATCACCTTCAATTAGAAACAAGGGAGTTTCTTGATTTTGGTTTGCAAGTGCAATAAGTAAGACGACATTTGAAAAAACCTCCAAACTCCAGTTTTAGCAATAATCTTAGTATAATATATTGGAGCATGGTGGGTTTCTCTGAAGGAGGAACTGTCTCTCTCCTAGCTCAGAATCCCTCAATCATGTGTCTTCAGGAAACCTGGCTTACAGGTAATCTTATATTAGATCCATTCTACACAGTAGATACTCTCACACAACTCTTCACAAAAGGGCATGCAAAAGGAGGTCTTGCTATTCTGTTATCTACTAATTTACATTTGGATTACAAGATTCTTACTTTTCCTTCATATAACATACATTGTGTTTGATAAATCTTTGCCAATTTGTCTGGTATGCAGAACAAATTCCTACTCCTTCTCAATGTGTATACCCCCTTACCCGGTTTGTGAAATAATACAAATTTGAATGGAAACATTTTTGGCGCATTATTAAATCGATCCAGAGACAAAGAACTAGAAGAAGCTTGGAATAAACCTAAAGCTTGCATTTTTTCTGAAAATAAAGGCAGATACCGCAGGAGAATCTTACTAGATTCACTCTATAGAATAAATACAGTAGTAGTGAACAGGAGGATTGACCTAGCTATTCTGTCTTCTCCCATAAGAAGAGACAATCTTGTTGCCTCAATCACTGACTACGTAATCGCTAGTTACAATCTTTATTCACCAGTCCTTGTGATGGAAGTTCTTCCCCTGTATGGGAGTGATCATGCCACTCTCCATACGATCTTGGATTTGAAGTTAAAAGAAACAGCAAAATGGTCCTTTAACTCTGGCAACAGCATAGCAGCTACAGATACGAGATTTACTGGGACTCTAGGAGGACCAAATATCCAATCAACCACTATGAATGTCATACAACTATTGCAGTCAATGGGGTGCAAAATGACAACACACAATGATATAAAAAGAATCCTACTCAAATGAACCCCATTATTGAGAAACTTTCTATAGATATAAACAACTTTACTTGCCTCAAATTTGCAAAGTATTCTCCCACCAGGAAGAAAGAAATTCAAATGCTTCTGAAAAAAACATAAAAAGAATTTGCCTCAACACAAAACGGCGAATAGCAGACAGCAGCTGGTCTAATGAATAGCAGGTGGCTACAACAAAGGATTCCAGATATTTCTGGTCCTTTATTGCTACGCAAAGTGATTCCAAAAAACCTCTTTCCACAATCTCAATCTCTGGTTCAGTTTGGTCTGGTAACATTTCACACCTTTATAGTGAAAACTCATTTGATAAAAGTAATCAATTTATTTCACAATCTACAATGAATACCACAAATGAGGTTATTCCCCCAACACAAGATATGGTGATGAAAAAAAAAAAGAAAAAGCAAGAGCCTCTTTTGCTATGAGCCTGGATTGGTTTCCGGTAATAGTTCTAAAAAGAGACCCTGAGGGATGGGGAATTGTTTTTACTCCTCATTTCAGTTACTGTTTTCTAACTGGTCAAGTCCCAAATTGATGAAAAGGCAGCATTATAATTCACCTCCATCAGAAAGGTTCACGATCTCTTCCTTGTAACTTCTGTCAATTTGCTTTACTTGACAAAACAGGGAACATTTTCGCGGGCTGTATCCTTGAAGAACTGCAGGACTGCGTCTTTGCCAAGGGGATCATACCATGGAACAATCAGGATTCCATCCCAACCATTTTTTTTACAGACAATATTGGGACTGTTCAAACTCTAACCGGTAAGTATATTATTGGAAAATCACACATTTTGCATACTGACTTTATAGATTTTTCCACAGTCTTTGATAAAGTCGATAGGCCTACTCTTTGGAATAATTTTCACTAGCTGGTAGTTCCACCAAACCTGCAGAGAGTAATTATAGCATTATACTACTCAACATGGATTAGGGTTTTGATGGGGGGAGGCAATAAAGAATTTACAACAAAAATCAGCACTAGGGATGGATTAAAATATGGGTGTCTTTTCCGCTTCTATTTTCCTTCTATGTATACGATTTACCAGCTCACCTATTAAAAGTAAGGAATTTTCCCTGGGACCTTCATATACTGATTTATGCTGGTTGAGTTGTTTTATTTGATTTAACTCCAATCGGGTTGCAGCTTACCTTGAGTACACTGGGAAGTTACACTAAGCAGAATTCTTTAAATATAAATATATCTAAAACAGAAGTCTTAGTCCTTAAGGGAAGAAAAGCATGTTGCCCCCTCACTCCTGGAAGGTTGGAGGAAACAATATTGAAATAGTAAAAACACTTACCTTGGCAGGGTGTTTTCCTAAAGTTTGACAGCAAACCACACCTTCCCCATTTAGGCAACAAGGTTTCAGCACAGGTTAGTGTTTTGAAAAATTATATAGCCTCAGACAGGAGACATTTTACATTTTTATTGGAAATATATAAAGGTCAGCTTCATCCCTTGATCACTTTTTCATTGGAACATATCCCTTTTGAGAAATGGTCCTCACTTCACCTATATGAATGGAAGGCCTGGTGAACAACTGCAACTGTCACACAGGCAATCCCAGTTCAGGAGTTATGTCTAGAATGTGCACTAATCAGTTATGTCGCTTCTGCTATGGCTGGAATTATACGCAGGGCCTCCAGTTTGTTACATGCTCCGGAAGGTACACTTAGAGATTTGGTAAAACAATAGTATTTTATTTATTCTATTCTGATTTTACTTTTACTAAGCATCTTAGGTTCCTCCTGAGAAAACAAAACTGTAAATTAGATTATCTACATGTTTGGTCTTCTGGGCAATGTAAGCAATTCTTAAAAAACACTATTCAAAGTTTCTGTTTTTTTAAAGGATAGTGAGCCCTGTAAGTCATTAAAGTTATATCCCACCCTACTAAATAAAATAGAGTACATGCTACCTTAACAGTACCTCTCATTCTCACTTGATCACGGTCCCAGGAGATTTATTTAAGGATTGAGAGTAGGGATTCAACCTTTGAATGCTTATTAAATGCACTGGTTTCCTCAAAAGACACAACAGGTCTCTGCGATCTGTGTAAAGGTGGTCTCCAAGATCTACCTCATGTTTTATTTATCTATCCTGCAATCGCATAACCTTGTATCTGTTACATTTCTCATCTGATTTTTTAAGTTTAATGTAACTAACTTGGATGCTTTGATTCATTTAATTCTTTTTCCTCCTTTTTTAATTAGTTTCTGAAACTCTTCTGATTGCACTGATGTAGTTTCAAAGATTGATGCATTCTGTAGTACTTTATACATTAATTGTTGGTCTCTAAAGAAATCTTAATCAATAATAAATAAATTTGTCCTGCAGACAGGGCCAGGTTCAAAAAGATTATTAAGTTGTTTTGGGTTTGTGTATTCCTGTTTTCCTCTAGAGCACATTTTGAACCGTCTCACTGGTATAGCAATTTGTGAGAATATATTTAGCTATATTTTTAGCTCTTTTGCAGTATCCAATTCAACTTTTCACCAGTAAACACCAGTAAACAATCATGTTAAAGAAACTAATTACATATGTTTAAAGTGTTTGAGTTTGTTTGTGCATTTGTAGCTACTGCGGACATTGATTTTGTTTTAAACCCTATAATGTTCATCCAGTACAAGCCACCATCAAGCCATGCAATACAACAATAATTCAAGCGCCAGGATACTCTCTAGGGAGTGACAGTGTGCTCTATATGTATCATATGAAATCAAAATTTAAAAAAACCGGCATAAAAAGCTGAAATATGCTCAACACATTGATCTAAAACAGGCACACCGTGCTGCAAACAATAAACACAGTGTTTTACCCATGTACATACAACTTTTTGCTAATTTACAAATATGTAAATACAACCTAACACTTCAAGAAAGAAATGTGTACCGAATATGTGTAACTCTAGTCGCATACAAAGATGATTGAAACCCACCTTCCTAACCAAACAATTGAGCAAAACCACTATACATACACATTATGAATGAGAAGGGTTAGAAGGAAGCATCAATCCCCACAATTATACCTTTCAAATCCTCATGAATTGTTTTTCCTTTAATGCTATCTCCTCCTACAAAGAGCTTTAAAACATCTAATGGATGGAGGGAATATTCTGCTCTTCCTGAAAGTCTATTTGCATTTAAATTATGTGCTCTGTTAAGTACACCTGAATTGCGGAATCATTAATACTCAAAAAGTATTTTTTTTTGGCTGGTTTACAGCAAATATACATTCCACCATCTTACTGTTCGCACTAGGTTTCACCCACTTACATGCACTGCTTAAAATACAGTGTACCGAGAACATTATGCACATCCAGAACACATGCATGGATTGTATTTTTTGTGATACAAGGATAGTTTAGAAAAACACAAGAAGATCCGCTGGTGGTGCAGATACTATCTGTTAGAAACTGGGTCTCTAGTCTGAGGTATGGACCCTGTCCAAGTAGGGATCACAATCCTAGTCAGGGTAATACAGTTGCACACAATAAATTATTAAATTCACTCTCTCGTAGCTTGGCACAGAGCAGACAGGCTTAACTTAAGAGGCAATGTGTAAAGTTGCTGTGCAATACTTCAAACAGTAACACAGTGAAAACACCACACAAAGACTCCACGTCACATTAGAGGAATACACCTTAATTTAATGAATAAACAATACCAAACAACAAAAATCCTATAAGTAGGGGTTGAGAAATGAATTTTTAAAGAATATCTGCAAACGTAGTGCTTGGAATCTTAAAGCGCCAACTGGGGCTATCTGATTGTGCTAGACTAGGGTACATTCAAACGTTCAGGTCGACAGTGATGGAAAGTGGGCCGGCTACAAGGACCAACCTCGTCCCGCGGAAGAAGTACCTTGTGTGGAGGGTTGTGTCAGCGTCAAATGTCTAATGCGAGGAGCAGAGGGGACAATGAGAGGGCAATCCAACTGTTCGGATCCGCGCAGTCAGGGATGTGTCGTAGTCAAGCTGCACAGTCATTGATGGAAGGTCCACGAGCAATGGAGGGGCGCTGAACCTTTTGAAGTGAAGGCGATGTGTCGATGTTGAGCCATGCAGCCAGCAAAGCGAAGGCAATGTGTCGGGACTGAGGACGATGAGCCGGTTCCAAGTCAGGCTTAGTGTTGCAATGTCTTTGTCCTCTGCAGCAGTGGTGATGCGTCGGCATCGAGGAGAGATGTGGCAGTTCCGATCAGTGCAGTGAAAACAATGTGTGGATTTCTATAGAAACAGCTGCAGAACCCACTTCAAAGGCCCCAGGACTGGATTTGCACCACTTGTCAGGGTAGGACTCACAGTTGGCAGAGTCCAGATGCTGTAGCAAAGTTGAGTGAAGTCTTTGATGTCCCTGACACGATAGACCAGGAGGCAAACCAGCAAGTCCCTGGTGTCACTTTGGATCTGGGGATGTAGAAGCCCTTCTCACTCACAGACAATGAGGCAGCAGGGCAGGCTCAGGAGAGCAAGGGTTTAACAAAGTCCAACAGAGTGACAGTCCCTTTGGCAGCACAGCAGTCCTTCTTCCTAGCAGAATGTTTTCAGGTCCAAAAGTGTACTGATTTGGTGGTGTCTGGGCTCCAGATGTACCTTTTTAAGTAGGGGAAACTTCAGAGAGAGGCCTTTGAAGTGCCCTGAGTTACTGACATTCCTACCCTGGCTCCAGACACACTACAGTGCAGTCCTTTGTGAGGGCTCAGGACGGAGTCTATTCAGGTATAAGTGTCAGCTCCTCTATCCCATCCTTCCCAGGATGGGCCATCAACATGTAGATGGCCACCCAGTCACACCTAAGCTCCTTTTGCATGTGGTTGTCTGGAGGGAATGGCATAAACTCAGCTGTCACCCACCCAGACTTGTATTCAGAGACAGGAACAGGCACAGGCACAGAATGGTTAAAGTAAGAAGATGCCTGCTTGAAATGGTCCTTTCGGCAGTGTTACCCCCAAAATGTTTGCCTTTCTCCTATTTTTCTGACCTACTTTCTGTTGGCCTTAAGACTCTGAGCATTTTACCAGCGCTAAACTGCATGTGCTTGTCCCCTAAACATGGTAAAATTAGTGTAGCCACAACTGGCACATTTAATTGACCTGTAAGTCACTTGTAAAGTGGTATACCATATATCCAGGGCCTATAAATTAAATGTTACTAGTGGATCTGCAGCAATGATTGTGCCACCCACTTCTGTGACACTGTAAACATGTCTCAGGCCTGTCACTGCATAGCCTGAGTGTGCAGTCTAACTGCCACCACGACTTGGCATCTAAAACCTCTTGCCAAGCCCAAAACTCACTGTTTTCGTACTTAAAATTTGCCCCTAAGGTAGTCCCTAGGTAACCCATAGGGCAGGATGCCATTTAAGCAAAAGGCAGGACATGAACTCTTAAGTTGTTCGTGTCCTGGTGATGAAAAACTCCCAAAGTCATTTTTCATTACAGTGAGGCCTGCGCCTCTCGTAGGCCAGCCCTGGGGATTCCTTAAAATACCTTTAAGCTGTAATTCCTGACCTGAAAGAAGTTTACTAACATTGGAATGGTAATTAGAAATCATCTTTACTGGTAAAGTCAGATTTATTATCACTATTTTAGAAATGCCACTTTTAGAAAGTGGGCATTGCTGTGCACTCACTGCCCTGTGTGCCTAAAGCCTATTTCCAATACAGTCTGTCCTGGGCTGGTTGCAGCTACACTTGTGCGTTTCCTCCAGACACCCGCCACAAAGGATACTCAACTGCATCTGCATTCATCTGCATACTCAAAGGGTAGTGACCAGAGTCAACACAAAGGGGCTGATCACCTCCCACTGATAGTCTGGAGCTGGGGCTGACATGAAAGGGGGACCTGTGCACTTCATTGGAATTCTTTGTAGTCATAACACACATCAAAGGCACTTTCTATATAATTACTTAGTCCCTGACCCACTCAAATCAGTATACTTCTGGACTCAAGGAAACACTGCTTCAGTAAAGACTTGCTGTGTGCCAGGATTGCCACTCTGCCAGGATTCACTTTTCCCAAGAACTACTGCCCTGCTTTGCTGTGCCTCTCTGCTGATCTCTGCCTGGTAGCCCAGGACTCATCCACCAAACCCAGAGTGACTTTGAACGACCCTTGCTTTACTTTGCCACTCACTTTCTTCAAGCACCCTGAGCGGCTCTGCTAACCTTCATTGTGTGCTTTCTTCAATCACCCTGAGCGGCTGTGCTGGACTTTGCCACTCACTTCCTTCAATCACCCTGAGTGGCTTGGCTGAACTTAGCCGCCCACTTTCTTCAACCACCCGAGTAGCTTTTCTAGATCCTGCGCCCGCTCGCAATAATCACCCCTGAGCAGCTTTGCTAAACTTGCCCACTTTGATCTTCACCTTGAGCGGCCTTGCTGAACTTGGCCGTCGGCTTCCGTCAAAGGACTTGAACGGCTTCATGAACTTTGCTATCCATTCATACCCCAAGGCCTCTGGCAGTGACTTCCCACCTGATGTCACCGGCCTCCACTTCTCAGCTCCCCTAAAATCCCTGCTTTCTTTCCTGGTGACTATGCCCGGAAGCCACACACCCATCCATTCCCCAACAGGACTGCACCCTGGACATTACCGTAATCTGTGGAAACAATGCACACTTGTGCCAAGGTATCCCCGGCGCCCCCTCTACTATCCCATCCTCAGTTATCAACCTTGCTTTGCTTAATCCCGCAAAGTGACTGCCTGTTCTGCACCAAGCTTCCAGAGAGTGAGCACAGGTGCATTTAGATCGTGTATCTAGACTTACCCTGACTAGGATTGTGGTCCCTACTTGGACAGAGTGTATACCGTTGTCAACTAGAGAATCAATTTCTAACAATGTCACTTTCTAAAAGTGGCATTTTCAGACTTGCAACTTAAAAGTCCAACTTAACCATAAGTTGTGATTTTAAACTGTTTGTCCAGAGACACCAAATTAGAAATATCTATCTGGTCCCAATTGGAAATTACACTTATAAAATTTAATAAGGCAATCCCAATGTTAACCTATGAGAGAGATAGGTCTTGCAGTAGTAAAAAACAAATTTAAGAGTTTTTCTTTACCTGGACATGTAAAACTTAAACGTACATGTCCAACCTTTTAACTACACTGCATCCTGACCTTGGGGTTGACCAGGCACTACCTTAGGGGCGACATATGGAAGGTTTGAGCCTGGTAAGCGGGTTAGCGTGCCTGGTCAACATGACAGTTTAAAACTGCACACAGAGGCTCTGCAATGGCAGGCCTGAGTCCTGTGTAAAGGGCTACTAAAATGTGTGGCATCATCAGTGGAATTTAATGTACAATCCCTGGGCACATGTAGTACATTATATTAGGGACTTATAAGCACATTAAATATGCCAATGTTACCATGTTTTAGGGGAAGAACACGTGCACTTTAGCACTGGTCAGCAGTGGTATAGTGCCCAGAGTCCTAATACCAGTAGAAACGAAGTCAGCAAACAGGAGGTCAGAAGGCAAAAAGTTTAGGGGAAACCACACCAAGGATGTCAGGTCTAACACTGTCTCTACCTTGGACGCCTGCCTAATCTGAACATCTCCTACATGGATGACAGCCAGCTCAATCTCTGGCTGTTTGAAGACCACTCCACCACAAAGGCCAACTTCCACCTCTGCATGACCAGAGTCACCAACTGGATGCAAGACAACTTCCTCAGACTCAACACAGATACGAAGGAAGCTCTGATCTTCTGGAACACCCCCTCACTGTTGGACGCCTGCTGGTAGCTCACCGACCAGGGACCCCCTACATACCAAGCCCAGAACCCAGTATCAAATAAGACTGCAAACTCACCATGAAGAGCCAAGTCAACATAGCCTCCACTGTCTGCTTCCTCACCCTCCACATGTTTCAAAAGATCTTCCAATGGCTCCCAGTCTCCACTAGAGGAACCGTCACTCAAACTCTCATCACCAGCCCCCTGGACTATGGCAACTCTCTACACGCTGGAATCATGTCACACTTCCTAAAAAGACTACAGACTCAGCAGCCAGACTCATCATTGACCTCCTCAGAAGGACCCACATCACTCCCTACCTGAAGAAACTTTACTGGCTCCTCATCCACAAGTGATTCCAATTCAAGTTGTTGACGCACGCCGACTAAGCCCTCCACAACCAAGGATCAGTGTACATCAACCCCAGCCTGAGCTTTCACTTACCATCCAGTCTACTGTGCTCTGCCTCGCCCTCCCTCGCTCACACCCCCTGCATCCGCAGCAGTGGAGGTCATTCCTTTTCTCACCTTGCTGCAAAATCCTGGAATAGGCTCCCCATCCACCCTCCGACCTCTCCCTCCTTCCAGGAGTTTAAAAGGAGACTCAACACTTGGCTTTTTGACTGAAGCCCCCGAGCACCCTGGACCAAGTGCCCGGATACCCTCATGGGTGATTAGCGTGCTTAACAAATCCCGACTGACTTATTGATACTTGGGCCAAAAAAAGGTCAAGGGCATTTGTCAGGACTCAAGTGATCCCTGCTCCTGTCCTAATCTTATATCACACATATGTGGGGCAGGAATTTCCTATCTGTTTATCCTCAGAAACGCCGGTGCAAACAAAGGGCACATCTCTTGATTAAAGTGTGATAAGAGTCGGTGCCCCCTACGACCAGAACATGATGTCTTAGACTTAAGTTGGGGTAACTATTGAATGCATTATGGAGGTGCAATGTACATAATTAGGCACCAAATGAAAATTAGCGGTAGCAGACTGCAGTACTGAAAAAAAGTTTTCTTCTTTCAACAATCGACAGACATTAATTTGAAAGAGGCAAATTTAAATAGTTTTTTGCAGAGCTTACAGGATGATTTCCGTCGCTAAGGCAGCACAGATTTTTTTGGGGGGGCAAAAACTCCGCAGATTTAAGCAAATCGTTGGTATATGCGTATTGTGTGTAAAGCACTATATTAATCTGATCTGTAGCCTCAAAGAAACATGATGCATGTCCAATCCATCGTGAAGGGCTTACACTTGAATGGAGTGCGATGTATCTACACAATCTTAGCTGAAGCACATTTAGCCTAACGCTACACACTATATTTCATTGCTGCTTGAGTCCTTGGATTAAAACACGAGTAGAAACTACAACACCTGAAAAAATATTCCATCGGAACGTGTATCACAATATCTTAGTTCAGAACAGCAATATAGGTCTTTTATAACGAATGATGACATCACATTTTTATCTTACATAATCGTTTTGAGCAGGAATACAACTGGGTAGCGACCAGGCCTTTCTTTGGTCATTTCTGTACGCCACTTGGTCCAAATATCCAAATTGCACAAATGTTCAATGAATGCAAGTGTAAAACTAAAACGGTCTCGTCACTAAAGCTTTTATAACATGCATCTATTACAAAAAAATATTTGAATACTCACATCCTCAATGTATTTTATGAGGAATGCGATTAAAAGCTTGGTGGCTCTACTTTGAACTTTGCAAGCACACAAGCACACACTGCAGGCCTACAACTTTTTCCACTTTACCACTACTTTAATCTAAAGCATTCCCGCCTGCCTCAATTCGGGCACAGATGAATGTCAGATGACTAGCATCCTATTGACAAACCTAATACAACAAAACAGGAGTACTGTTTCCCGAAAATAAGTTATAATCCGCATTTCTGGTGTTCTAAGGTATTACATTTGTCTTGAAATAAAAAAAATTATCTGGATTAAGTTTCAATCGAAGGACTAATTAAATATGAAAAAACAAGAGAAGGCAGAGTCTACATTATTCAGTTCGCACTAATTCTGCAACTATTTTCAGTTTAAACTACCTATGCTAAATAATTAAAGTTTCGACGTAATATTACTGGCCAGTGAGTTTAATGAGTTGCTAAGCGAAATTAGATTTTTAATAACTCAAAAGTGTCACAGGTATTGTTGAACGAAGAAAAAACCTGGCAAGGAGGACATGGTCTTGAGACACCTCAAACTGGTGGTCCCACGAGGAGGCTGGTGTGCTACTACCATTCTCTGGAAAACCTTCAGACGCTGCCAAAGCCCAGCAAAGCTCATTTATCTTGTCGTGGTGAGCAGTCGAGCATGTACTTCCAGCTGACAGCGTGGCACTTTCTCACCACACACCACTGCCTGATCTGGAACATTCGGCTCCCTCCGTGGGTCTCAATCAACAGAAATACTGTAATGCTAGTACTCTCATTAGGAATAACAGCTGTCTACCCAGTCACACTGAGACACAGAATTGTTCTGAATAACAATCTGCCGAAATTTAACACACATGGAAAAAATGATTAAGGAGAAAATGTTGGACCATGAAATGATGATGCAGTAAGTTGCTTTGGCGCTGCATTAAAAAGAAACCCAAAAAAACACAAACGTTATAATGTCTTTCTGAATTTTGTTACACCGCACCAACGACAACTGAGAATGTTGTGTGAAGCGGAAATCCTGGTCAAATTCTGACGAATGGCTGTGGGATTGCAAGTCGTGCTCTTAGGTACCATGCCAAAAAGCAGCACTGCGAGAGGCAAAATTCCTACAAATAGTCATTGTAGGTCCATGTGGGAGTCTGTTGTATGACTTTCATGACGGGGGCTAAGGGTCATCAAAACTGCAATCGAAATATCATCAGCTGCATCCCAACAGACGTCTAATTTGTGCTCAAGCTAATAGATAGAATCAATTTACGCAAACAGCACGAAAAACTCAGGCTCTGAGATGTTAACACTAAGCAAAGGATTATTCATAAAAACAAACAAGCATTGTCAAAGCCAATAGGTCTTGCCTAAGCAAGAGTACTGGCTTTGCCAACGTTTTTGTAGCCATGTTGTACTGTCGTACACTAGCATGGCTGCTGTTCAGCATGGCTAAATGTTAACGGCGTAGAGGAGAGTGGAGAACAGTAGAATGCAGCGGCGAAGAGTGGAGTGGAGGTTTGTGGAGGAACGTAGAGTGTTGTGCAGTGTAGTGAAATAGAATGTCATGGAGTGAAGTGGTGTGGAGTGATGTGGTGTACAGTGGCATGGTGTACAATTGCCTGGTGTAGAGTGGCCGGGTATAGAGTGGGGGAGGAGGCAGTGTGGAAGGTTTCAGAATGGAGGGACGTAGAGTGGAGTTGAGTGTCAGAGTGGAGTGGCACAGAGTGGAGTATACTGTTGTAGAGTATAGTAGCATAGGGTGTACAGTGGAGGGGGGTACAGTGAAAGTAGTAGTTCCAAAACGTTTCACTCCTGAGGACCCCCACTGAATCATTACTAGAAGCCGGGGACCCCCAAGCAATTTGTACAATTTGAATTTCAAACATCAAAACAGTAATACGGAAAATATACACACACAAGAATACACCAAACAAATACTCACATTTCTAAAGATATAATTATTTTATATTGAAAAAATATGCAAAAATCGAAAAATGTTAATGGGAAGGTTGGCGCTGCATCTTGGCGACTAACTTTGGTTTTATTTAGAAAAGTTGAATCCTCAGGTCAGATTCTACATTTCCGAGGCGGTTTCTGTTTTTATGTTTTTTAGGTACATAAGATCGGAGAAAGCTTTTTCACAAATATGTGGTGGGGAATGGAAGTAAAACCGCCAGGTCTACTCATCTCTTCATAGCTCCTCTGTCACATGTAATTCTTTTGTTTTATAGCACCTCTCATACCAGCGAAGGGTGTCAGATCACTTTACAGGGGACTATAAGGTGTAGGATTCACATGTCATCCACACTGGTAGGCATTTTCTAAGAGGTCTTGGTCTGGAGAAGCACAAACCTAGGATTCATAACACAACACAGTGGTTAGCATTAACTTTAGTAATATGAATATATTTCTATGCAACCACCCCTTTTTAGCAGCATAAGGAAAATGTAAGACTGGGGAAGGGGAAAAAAACAACTTTCTAAATTATGCCATGCAGTTTGCATGCAGCTCTTTAATTGCAGTTCATAGCTCTCTGTGCTAGATTTCAATTGCAACTTATGAACCACACAGTAACAAAAGAATCTCTGTGATAAAAGCAGTAACCCACTGTACTATGCACATAAAATACTGTACTTGCATGATACATGTTCTTCGCAGCAGGCATATTAACCATCTGCACTATCTTCGAGTCAAAACTGCCACTAGACAAAACTCCCATCTCTCTCCAGTAGGTACATTAATCACTAGAGTTATCTTGACACTTTTATTTTCGTTAGAAAGCTGCTGGATGTACAAGGGACTTTGCAGTGCTTTTAAAACTGCTACACAAAGGAAGTAATAAATCTAAAAAGACGCACATGTTTGTCAGAGGCCCCAGCTGGAGAAGTGACTTCCTCACCGCCCACGCCTGAGGACCCCCTTGAAATGTGTCACGGATTCCTGGGAGTCCGCAGACCACAGGTTGGGAACCACTGGCATAGGGTGTCAGAGTGGCGTGACAGACAGGCGTACAGAGGAGTGGTACAGAGTGTGCATAGGGTAGTGTTGTAGAGTTAAGTGTTGTGGAGGGAATCGTGTAGAGTGGAGAAGAGTGTCGGAGTGGAGTGTTGTAGAGTGGCAAAGAGTGGAGGGTTGTAGAGTGGAGTGACACAGAGTAGTGAGGAGTGCAGTAGTGCATTGTAGAGTGGAGTGGTGTAGATGTAGTTGTATATAGTGGAGTGGAGTTTTGTGGAGAAGAGTGTCGTAGAGCGGCACAGGCACAGTGGAAGATCATAGAGTAGACTGTCCTAGAGTGGAGTGGCGTGGACTGCCCTACAGTGGGGTGGCGTACAGTGGCGTGGCACAGAGTGGAGTAGTATAGGGCAGAGTGCAGTAGCGTGGAGTGCAGTAGCGTGAAGTGGAGTAAAGTGTCAGAGTGGAGTGTTGCAGAGTGGAGCAACAGAGTGGAGTGGTATCGAGTGAAGTGGAATGGAGTGGTGTAAGTGTCGTAGTGTGGAGTGTCAGAGTGGAGTAGAATATATGCTAGAGTAGAGTGTTATGGAGTGGAGTGGCAAAGTGGAGTAGAGCGTTGTAGAGTGGAGTTTCGTGAAGTGTTGTGAGGTGTTGTAGAGAGGAATGAAGAGGTGTAGGGGGAATTCAGTAGAGTGAAGTAGAGTGTCGTACAGTGGATAAGAGTGCTGTACAGTGGAGTAGAAAGTTGTAAAATGAAGTGTCACTGGGTGGAATAGAGTGTTATAAAGTGGATGCTCAGAGTGGAGAGAAGCAGAGTGCCAGAGGAGAGTGAAGGGGCATAGAATAAAGTGTTGTACAATGGAGTAGAGTGGAGTACAGGGGAGGGGCATGGAGTGATGTAAAGTGTTGTTGAGTGGATTGTTGTGGAGTAGAGTCGCAGACTGGAGTAAAGTTGTGAAGTGACATACAGTAGCGTGGAGTGGTCTGGCATAGGATAGAGAAGAGTGGCCCAGAGTGAAGTGGCATAGAGTGTCATAAGGTGGAGTGGCGTAGTGTGGGATGTGTTAGAGTGGTGTGTCGTAGAGTGGCACAGAGTAGAGGGGTAAAATTAAGGTGGAAAACTGATGGGAGTGGCGTGGAGTACAGTGTCAGAGTGAAGTGGGGAGTGGCGTAGTTTAGAGTGGAGTAAAGTGTCATAGGGTGTCAAAGGGGCAAAGAATGTCGTAGAGCAGAGTGTTTTAGAGTGATGTGTCATTGAGTGGATTACAGAAAAATTGAATGGTGCAGAGTGGAGTGGCGTAGAGAGTCAGAGTGAAGTGTGGTAGAGTGGAGTATGCATGGTGTGGTAGCGCACTGCCATTAAAGACAACACATTTTAAATGGAAATTACCATTACTTTTGCACATACACTTTTAATGATAAAACTATACAGTGCACAAACGATAATGCACGGAAATGGCATCACATAGTGTATTGATTTATTTTGATTGTATTTGAATATTTGTTTTCACCACAATTCAGAATTACAAAAAAACAGCTTCATTTGTTCTTTCGTAATAGTGATATAATCTGTAATATTTGCACAGCTCATTTATAGACATTTAAATTTTGTTGTGTGCTAAGGGGAAAAAAAACGTTCCTTTCCCTCCCCTAGTACTCAGCAACATTGTCACTTAAATCTCCTGCTTTTCAGTCAGAGAAAGAAAAATAAACACCAAGCTCGCTGGGAGGACAGAGCCCAACATTTGACCTCTATCTTTAAATGAACAGCAAACATGACAGGAACAAAATTTAAAAAGCTATTTACAGAAAATGAGCATTTATGGAAGAATAAAGGAGCAAGTTTGAGAGGTAGTTGCTGGATAGCCTAAAACAAATAATGCCATAGACAACAAGCAAATGTGGGTTGCAAACCACAAAGCCAATGATAAGCAATGGGCAGAAGGCATCCCCAAGGAAGCTTACAGAATGTCCTCAAGGAGTCTTTCCTCAACCAGACAGCTGTGCATTCTGGTAGGGTTTGACCTCAAACCTGATGTTCCTTTCTTTATTGTAGAGTTCTGAATGGTTGCCTCCGTACAAGCCAAGTCATTTTTAGGAGCTGAAGTCCAAAAGCAATGTGTTGATCTGCTACATATAATAAAAACAGACCTCCCAACTTACAAATTAATCTGTGGGAGGAGGAGGCTGGGCCTTGAAGAGAGGTCTTGTCATGGAAGAGGGGCTTTGAGCCCATCACATTATGGACAGCTTTCTCCAAAAAAACACAAATCAACAAAGTTTCTGAGGCTACTTGTTAGAAATGGTGTTTCTGGTTGGCTACGGTATGTACATAAGCAAAGCAGAAGCCACCACTCTAGTTAGGGCGAAGGTGTTACACACCCAAGATAACACCTGCTCACTCCCTTTGTAGCTTGGCACGAGCAGTCAGGCTTATCCCAGAGGCAATGTGTAAAGCGTTTGCACAACACTCACAACACTCGTGACACAATAAATACACCACAAAGGAAACACAACAACAAGTGTATAAAAATAAACGGTATTGCATAAAACATCATTAGACCAAACCCGACATGTATCACTAATACCCTGCTACACAAGCAGTTGTCAGAACATCACACAGGTTGCTAGAACTCTGCAAAAATATGCAGTAGCCAGGTAAACATATAGGTTACTGGTATTCTGCAACACAAGCAGGATGTCAAAATAAACATCAGGTCAGAGGGGCAAAGACAGCCACATAAATGTACATAAAATGAAACGTTTCTGTATTGCACATGACCTACAGAGCCCTCCCTTCCTCTACAGGTGATGCAGACCCAGAAATAGGCTGGTCACCACAACCATAGAAAAGCTGCAATATAAATCAGGGCATGAGAAATGCAGAACCAATGAGGGCACAAAGGAGACACAGGCATGTAACACAGGTCATAGGCTAATCTACTCCATAAGCCTGTCTCCTTTCAGGTAGACCACGCTGCTGTGCTTTTGCTCGAGATACAGTAGTTAGGGATGCTTGTGTTCCAACCTAGAAGCTCCTGTGCTCTGATAATAAATCAGGGGGCCTTGCACAACCAGTATTGGCAGGACAGGGGACCTCTCTCGAGGGTCGCCAACCGGGCCTGCTACCAACATCGGCGAAGCTGTCCAACCCCAGCCTCTTCCTTGAGTCCAGGGCGAAGGGAGAGGGGGTCCACAAGGCAGTCCAGGGTAGCAAGGAACCCTCCCTGAGTACTCCGGAAGGGAAGAAACTACCAGACAACTGACCTCCTACCTCTGGGCCGCTGTTCACACCGGTGGTGTCCTCTCAGGTTGCGCGCCCCTCCTAGAGCGCGGCCGGAGCCCTCCTGAGCTTGCAGGCAGCACTGCAGCACTCCTGGCTGGCCCAGTCTCCTGCAGCAGTTTACTGAACACCCACCTGCAGGAGTGACTCAGCAGCAGGACGGTCTGGTTTGTGCCACCAGGGCAACCCAGCGAGTACGCAAAGCGCAGTTTTAGGAGATGACGCAGACAGGCTGCGGCGGTGACTTTGGCAATAGGAGGTGCTGGGTTGGGCCCCCAGGGCACCACAGCAAATGCGCGCCTTGTCACACAAAGGAACTCCTGCCGCCTGCAACCACACCCCCTCCATCTTGGCTCCCACCTCGCTGGTGGGAAACAACTTGACTCTCTCTGTGGTACTGCAGGGAGGAAACAGTAGCGCTTCCCAGGCTCTATGTGAAGACAATTTGAAGCACTCCCCACGGGCTCCAAAGAAGCCGGCTTTGGCCCTCATCTAGTGCTCCAAGGAAGGTAAGTTGCAGCAGAACGGGGGGTGGGGAAAACCACACACCACCCGACCCCTGGAGTACAACTGGGGAGAAGGCAGATGCAGGGGGGCTAAAAGCAGGCCAGCACATCAGGGCCCCTGTAAGCAGAAGGGCAGTCCTAGAGGCCTAGCAGGGCCCAGGTCAGCACACCAGCAGGTCAGACCTCATGGCAGTTCCCAGCATCACAGTCCCTACCAGCAGCATCCAAGTACAAGTCCACATAGTGTCTCCCAATGTGGGGAAAACCCCTGTACTTATACTCAGTTTGTGAAGCTTCCACAAAAAGGGAGGGAATTCCAAACCAGCACTAACCGGTTCCAGGATTACCCTCTCTCCTCCAGCATTGGGTCCAGACATGAGTAGGGGATAAATGAGCTCTTTGTGTGAGGCCAGGGCACAGCCTTTACAGATACAGATATGCCCCGCCTTTACCTCTCCCAGCCCAGGAAGACCATTCAGTATGCAGATGCACTCTTGTGACACCTCCAACCCTTCCTGTGTACAGGCTGTCTAACAAGTATCCACAAAGCCCAGCTGTCACTCTGCCCCAGACCTGGATTGGAGTTAAGCGTCAAAACACAACTGTCATAAGCAAAGAGAAATGCTCACTTTCTAAAAGTGGCATTTCTATAATGGTAATCAAAAAAACACTTACACCAGTAAGCAGCAATTCTCACTACCATTCCAAACATGCTTACGCCACCCCTCACGGATCAGACAATAAAACTTAGACATATGTTAGAGCATTGTCAATGCAGTACTATGAGAGGCGGCACTCACAGTCATGAGAAAGCAAATTTGTTGTTTGTCACTGCAAGGACATGTAGTACATAAAGACATATGTCCTACCTTTTACATACACAGCACCCTCCCCATAGGGTTAGCTAGGGCCTACCTTAGGGGTGAAATAGGAGGTAGAAGGCAAAAAGGTTTGGGGATGACTCTGAAAAAAGGGCTAGGTCTATCACAACTTCTGATGTTCAGGGGCGTTTGTCAAACCCCTGATGTACGTCAGTTCAACCCAGCAAGCTGGAACTGTCACTGTGTGCACAATGTGTGAAATCAGCTCCACATCTGTGTAAAGGGAGCGTATAGTGTCTGATGCACAATGGTGCCAAGTGAGTTATCATATCTGTAAAAGAGTGGTACCACATCCATTTTCCTACAACACCAAATCAGCACCTACAAACCAAGAAGGACCCTCAACCAAGACTGACATTGCTCTTGATTGCCCCCAAAATTGAGAAAGACTCATTTTCTAGTACAGAAGGCCAACCACTGGTCACTCTCCCAAGAAGAATCAGAAACCTTCCTCCATCACCTGGAGGTCAGAGGAGCTTTAAAGGCCTAGATGTAGTCAGGTGACTGAGCTTCAGCTAAAATCACTTTTACAACATATACTTCACCTAGAGGCCATGACACAGCATTTCAACTGGACTCCAGGTTTGAATACTAACTAGCACCCACTTTACTATATACCACACACTTCTACATTACTGACACACTTAGCACATCACCAGGTCTACAGCAGCATTACTGGATTACCCTCCCTATGTGACACCCAATACTTTCCGCATAGGTCACATTATAAATATGCATCCTACCAGCAATGCAAAGTAGGCAGGCTACTACACATGCAGCCAAATTAACTTTACATTTGTTTGCATAGCCGACAAGCCGAGAAAAAGATACAGCACTGCAAGGGCCCTCACATACAACAGTTATCGCTTCCTGTACAGGTCACACTATTACATACACTCTTCAACCATGCGTAGAAAACAGGTATGCCAAAAGCTTAAGAGCTTCTGGGCAATGCTTCGGACCACAACAGGCGCAAAAATGCACTAGACAAATACTACACAATACAGTAATATTTGGCAGTTTCACTTATGCTGACATGTACATAAGACTAAACAAAAAACATGCATAAAAAACACCAGGTGCCCCATTTTAAGGTTCCAATCGGAGAAAGGTGTCAAAATATCTAAAACCCAAGATGACATCAAAGGAACATTCCAGAATGACTGTTCCTGATCTTTGGCAACGCAGGACAGGATAAAGAGAACTTCCTTTCTATCTTAACACTGAATGACTATTTTAATAAGTACATAACGTGCCAGAATGTCTTAAAAACAGTAAATAAATATATTTTACATACGCCTCTATTTAAAGGACGATACCTTTAAGCAGGGTGTTAGCTATAGACGGTACAGTGTCTCCAGAGCCCAGGGCTGGATAGGGACAGTTTTACTCAAATTATAGCTTTCTTTTACTATTCATTCAGGAGGTCCGGTACCCATTAACTTTCAAACATGGCGGTCTGTATGCCTCCCTTGTTACACCAAAGCTTTAGGTAGCATATTAGTTAAGAGGCTGCTGATGAAAGGGAAATGTAATAAAAGGAACATACCTGCATTGTTTTGAAATGAACATTCTAATGGCTTTTTACCAATCTTCTTTTCAGTCATTACCTAAAATCCTAATCTTAAAAAGGGTGCCAGTGGGCTCCTCTCTTAACATTATCCTTTCAAAACCATGACAACTTTCCTCCTGAAAAATATTACTCTATTCACAAATCTTTCTAACTGGTGTTCTCTCACAGAATTGTTCCTCTCAGGTGGAAATAGGCATTTCTTAAATGGTTTCTTATGAATCTTCTTTAAATCCATCTAAACTAAAGACAAATTGAGAAATTCCCCTTGTCCCCTTTCTTGGCAATATTCTAGATAAGTCAGCACTTCTTCAATTACAGCTGTTTGATTAACAGAATACCCTCTCAAACGATTTTCAGGTAGGCTTCTGCACTACACCAAATTGGTTGCTTTACCCTCCCTAGGCATTATCAGAATTGTTGATGCAGGCAATGCGGGCCTGTTGTGGTCTTAAATTTTAGATTTTCTGCACTGTTTGGCACTATAAATTATAATATCTTATTACTGTACTGTTTGACGCTGTACATGTCAAAATATCTTATTTCCTACGCTTCCCAAGGCTAGTTTCAGAGGTATTGTTCTTTGTGTCTAAAATCCTTTCTCACAGAAATGTCTCAAGTCATGATTTTATATGTACCTCTGCCCCTTGCTTCTCTTCTACATCAGGTTTGTGCAAGATTATATTTATATGCAGACAGATGCGCTTCCTCCTGCCTCTGAGCAGTCCACAATCCCCGGAAAAAGTCCTCCCTTCATTGGTCTCTATCTTTTCCAAAATATGTATGTCAGAAAGACCAAGATTTTACTGGTCCTTTTCACGAACTCTAGCTGGGAATCCTTATAGTGGCCTGAAACTATGGGTCTCACCTTCTGCTGCTAAGGGAATAAGCAATCTGGGTTTTCTTATGGCTAACACATTGTCCGTAGAACCACAGGTGACCAGAATAGTCCAAACTTATTTTTTTCTATTAGCAATTTTCCTTACATTCCTCCTGGTCCAGATAGGTACATTTTTTGGTTCAGTCTAATCTGGATTATGCAAACGCAGTTTTGCTTGTGGTCTTCAACTCATTTAAAATACCACAGTGTGGCTGGTAACTAATACACCCAGGCACTCTCACATTATCCCAGTGCTCAGATCCCGACACAGGTTTTTCCATTAAAGCAAGCACTATTTTCAAAACAATAAATATTGTTCAGGAAACGATCTTCTCCAATACCCTGGCTTTTTTTAAATGAAAGAATATACGATTCATTGCCCATCACGAAATTTCCAGATTTGTTAATCTCATTTGCGTCAAAGACCCCAAAATAGGGAATGGTTTTTGGGTGATCATGCATTTTCAATCCTAGCTGCCAGACAATGGAGTAAACTTCCTCTGACATTATATCCTGAGCACAGCTGTGCCTCTTCCAGACACCTTTTAAGGATTTGTTTATTTTTAATTTGTGTCTGTCCTAGTTTGCTGGCATTTCCCAGATTACATTGGGCCTCATTACAACATTGGCAGGCGGCAACCGCCGTCCGCCAGGTTGTAACCGTTGTGCGTCCGCCAATGCGTCCGCACTCCTGCCGTGCCCATTCTGACATCCCCGCCGGCCCAGCGGGGATGTGGGCCGCAACATGGGAGCCGGCGGTGTTGCCGCTGTGCGACGGGTGCAGCTGCACCCGTCATGCTTTTCACTGTCTGCTGTGCAGACAGTGAAAAGCAGTGTAGGGCTGTGCCTGGGGCCCCTGCACTGCCCCAGCCAAGTGCAGGGGCACCCAGGGGCCCTGCGACTCCCCTTCCCACCAGCCTTTCCATGGCGGTTCCTGCCGCCATGGACAGGCTGGCGGGAAGGGGACTCGTAATCCCCTGGGCAGCGCTGCCTGGCGGATTACAACCGCCGGGACCACCGTGGCAGAAAACCGCCGGTCCCGGCTGTGCAACCGCGGTGCTTCTGCCGCGGTCGAAATAGGCAAGATTGCACCGCCAGCCTGTTGGCGGTACAATTGCCAAAACAGCCCTGGCGGTCTTTGACCGCCAGGGTTGTAATGAGGGCCATTGTCTTGGTAGCAGTAGCACTTTATAAATGTTTATAACATAAACCAATGGCAGGAAGCCGGAGACTTGAGGATGTATTTCTGGTATTGCTGTGCTTTAAACATAAACAAGCTAAACAAACTATGCCAAGGTAACTAAAAATACAAGAAGCAGACCTCAGTGACCACCTTGGGCCATATCCAACTGATAAACATGACATATCTTAAACACTGGTTAATATACCAGAAGCAGCCATCTATAATAGATGCCATCCACAATCACCTTCCAAACCTATTCCAATGGAAACCTAGTGGCAAAACCTGTAAGCCAACATTTCCTGAAGACCTGACTCCACCTGCAACCTAGCTGGATACAATAAAAGACTCTTCCTGAATTTCTACCAGTGCATATAAGACATTAATCAGCCAAATACCCACTTTTGGTTGAACTAGCATCTGTATATTATCTAAATTATCTCAGCCATAGACCACAGGGAGTTACACTTTCTTGAAATTCACCTCGGTGTCTTTCCATTGTTTCTTTTGTCTACCTATCATCATCACAGAATGTCCTGAAACCGAGCTATAAAGACCACAGAGACGCTTATTATGAGAAAAGGGGGGAGAGTGCCTGTTGGTTGTTTAAGACTTGTTTTGACTTAATGCGTTTCTTGTTTTCAAATTGACTAGATTGCCTAAGTATAGCTTATTCTTTATTGTGTCAACTGTACCGATTCTTTAACTGTGCTTTCAAATCAAGCTGCAGATACAGACACATCATTGCTCTAGTTTCTAATGTGAAAGCTGCAATGCTTGAAACCCACTAATATGCTTCTGAAAAAATGTTTAATCCAACTCATCTGGTAATTTAACATACGCTCCATACCTTAGGAGATGAAGCAAAGAGGGTAGAAAAGAGATAATACTTAAGATGAACTCAACTAGTTTCTCCTCCCCATTTCAGAGGCTTTAAATGTTTTTTACATGCCTCTGATCGAATCTCATCAGAACCACCAAACCTTTTATCATATTCAAGCATTTCTTGCTCCTCAGAACATTAACGTCTAGTCCTTTCAATAAAAGCCCCTGCAGCCGTTTTTTGTGTGAAATCGCAGGTCTGTTCCTGGTGCTCTATCTTCAACTAGGCCAGGTAATACAGTGACAGTTTCATATCTACCAAAACTTTCCTTTTTCTGAACACAGAGCCCTCCACCTCGCCAGCATTTCAAAGACTACATCAGGGACCAATAGACTCGTATGCTTTTCTCAGAGCATTTCTCTCTGAACAAAGGCCAACAGATTATTTCCCAAATTTTCTGGTGAATATGACACCACAAATGATGTTTCTTGTTGTCATAATTTTCCTCTCCTGCAAATCCAATTTAGACTCCAATTTAATGGCATACCTTCTGAAAAGACCAGCAGCTTCACTGTGTCTCATTTCTGTGAAGGTTACCCTCGCTCAGAGGCCTCATGGTTCAACTCTACCACTTAACGGACCCCTTGATACCTATATGCTGGTTTTCATACAGGAATGTGGAATTCCTACCGCCCAACGCCCGGGACATATTGTTTGGGGTCAAGGGCAACAAGTTTTCATGTTTATTTTGTCCTTGGGACAAGTAGGCCTAACCCTGTGAAGGACAAACCCTTTGGCTGTGAGTGTACATGGAAGGGAACTGTCTGCAGTTGAGGTAATGTGTGTGTCCATATTTTAAGGTCACACTCCATTACTGACAGTGGTTCCAGTTTAAAAAAAAAAAAAGTGTATACACGTTTGAAAAATTTAACAGTTTTTGGCCAAGTATAATGCTCCCAGAATGCTCTTAGACTAGATGCAAATATTTGCAGAAGCTTGTAAGCAAGAATGATTATTCTTTGCTTTCACAATAAAATGTTCAGAAAAAAATGCAAGTAGGAAAAAAACGTTTTGCCACTATGACATTTTAGGTGCTATTTCTTTGAAGCGTCATTTAGTAAAATGTGTTGATGCAGGCTAGTATTTCCCAAAAATATTCCTAATGGAAAATCAGTGTAACCATTTTCAACAAGATTATGGGAAGCATGAAAATAAACCAGCACTGGCAAAGCCAACCGACCTGACATTTTTTGTGAGTCTTTCGGTTTTATCAATGAGTGTCTTGTTTTGACATGGCTTCTGTAATGCTTTATTGTTGTGGGAGCTGTCTCGCCCTCACCATTGTACCAAACACTGGCAAAAAGAAAAAAAAAAAAGATTTTTGTCTCAAAAAGCACACATTGCCAACAGTGGCGTCACAAAGGCCCCAAGGGCTCCCTCAGTGCAGCACCTGCCTTGAGTGAGTCAGGATTGGGGGTGGGGTGGGAGTGGGCCCGATGTTCTTTGCAGGGGGGGGCAGTTATGTTACACCACTGATTGTCACAGTAGTTCCTCGCACTGAATAAAACTATTTTGTGTGCCAATATGCTCCTTGTAGAAGTGCAGAATGCGATCACTCACAGTAAAGCCAGCTGATAGCGAGAGAAATAAAAGTTTAATAAAAACAAAATGTCTTTGTTAACGCCAGCCTAATTAGGGACCCAATTCATAAAGAAAGATACAAAGGTGCACCCATGGTATATGTCTTTGAATTAGTGGCTTTCATAAATTCACAAGAACTAACAGAAGTTGACCAGGAAACCGTATTCCTAGAAAATATTTGTGAACTGTATTTTAACATGAGCAAATGTGCATGTGTAGATTTGCTCATTTGAAAATCTATTGAGCGTTTAACAAGTTCAATTTTCCTCCAATTACTTTTTTTCCCAACACTGGAAGAACTTCTACTTCTGCCATTGTCAGGAGTAAATTTCCAATCTTTCTCATTATGGGAAAAGATTAGAGAAAAGCTGGTGAAAATCCTTGAAACATGCAAGTTAGTAGGTTTGCAGCCTCAAAGGCATTCCAGCCCTGGAACTACTGCTTACTCCTTCCTCCAGCCTCACTATATAGATCTGCGGAAAGGTGGCAAAATAAGGAAATTGCTATACTAGGGATTGAAATTGCAAGTATTCAAGTCCTATTATAGTAGTAGCCCTGGAATAATCAGAGAGGCTATTATCAAAGCTCTAACATACTGAGATTTGTGCCAAAAGTACAAGTAGATTTTTTCACATGACAAGTAGATCAAAGAAGCAACCTGTCCCATGGACAAGTATAAATTCCACACCCCTGTCATATCATCATGGAACACTTCATTGACTTTAGCCTCTGGTGGGGCTGGCAGCAACCTCTTATGGCTCCACCACAAAAGGGTGAAGGAACACACTGCAATACTGCAATCAGTTTCCCATTTTTGCTGGTGCAGTGGATGTCCAGTGGGGTACTGGGGATAAGGATTTGTATCCCCCAAATCACTGGTGTGCAACTACCTCTGGGCTATCTCCTGAAGCCCAAAGGGAAATAGCAACTATCGCAGATGGGAGTCACTGCATGGAGATCTCAGAGTAGATACGGCAGACACTTTCGGCCTCAGACAGCTTTGGCTCTCCTTCCATTAGCTTTATACATTACTTTATAATCAAATCTACAGGCCAACAATGTACAGCTCTGAAGTAGAAAGTATAATGAAAAAGTTGTGACCAAGATTAAAATGTTGATGAAAAAATATGTCATTGCATCTGTCTAACTTGAGGAGTTTCTTATATCTACACTGCTTTTTCTTCAATTTTAGATTGGTGTCACGTCCTTAAACCCTGTTCAGTCTGAGATTGTCGTCATAGGCAGTCCTGCTTTCTGAAGGAGGGCCTTTTATTTACATGTTGCTGCATTTCAAACCATTTAATAACAGTAATACATCTCACTGTGTAGGGAATTAGAATCCCATAATAATTTTCGGTTCTGTAGTATTCATACTAGCTTTTACGAAATCCATTACTGCAAAAGTAGTCATTATGGTGCGATAATTTCTCATGTGCAGCGACAAACTTCTAAAACAACCAATCAAACACAGAAAGTTTTCCTTTAGTTTTAAATAAAATCTCAAAGCAGTCATGAAGTGTAACTTATTATTAACCAAGCAAGTCATTAAATATCCTCCAAATTTATTTCACAACAAAAACGAAAAGTAATTTAACCTGTAGGGTTTGTTGCTTCCCTTTTTACCTAAATTACACTGCTTTTAACGTTTCAATGTCATCAAACGGATTGTGGGGAAAACTACTCCTCTCATGGGATATACGGGAAAACTAATAGTACCACAATTGCCTTACAAATCAAAAATATCAAAGCTGGAGTAAACCTTGTGCACACTAATTCAGATGCGTACGGAAAGCACCTAATCTTCGAACCATGGGGCTAGCCGAACAATATCACGCTTAAATGAAAAGCACTGCTCCGTAGCAACATAACCAGCAAAGAAGGTCTTTTACCAACAAATATGTTCGGTCAATTGCCAATCATTCAAACTCGTGGTACGAATTGCACAGCAAATCCTAAAGCACATTTACACACGCACATTACACCGTCCCTACATAAACAAAAATGAAAGTCTCCAGTCTTGAATTCGGTGACTTAACACTTACTCCACACCACCTTGCCGAACGGAAGTCCCAGAACCCCGAGAAGCCATCCCGAAACCGTACTGATTTCTGGAGTGTTAAGACCGTACAAATGGCAAAACAGTGCTATAAAATGCGAATAACATACCAATTTCTGTCGTCGCTCCAAACCACATTCAAAGAGCATAACGCCAGCTGGTACAGAAGAACACCCTCTTGCCAAGTGCATCAATGTAATTACAAAAAAAGGTTATTTAGATGAATTGGTCCTGCTGCTCAAACACTTTCATGTCAGTAACCTTTCCGACCTTCTCAATAATTACTTGTTCAGAAAAGGGGAGCATTAGATTTAACAACATTCATATGTATTGGTCACCCCACATGAGAAAAATAAAAAAATATTCAACAGAAATCTATGTAACAATGTATTTTTTATATCTTTTATAACACACATAAATAAAATCACCTTGACCCATTCAAATACAAAAAGTATCTTGTTACAATTATTTCATTTAAAAACTTGCTAATTTACAATCCTATCAATTTTTTTATATTCCTATTCAATAATTGTGCCAATCCTCTTCAAATGAATGCTAGTCAAATATTACAGAATCATTGTTGAGCCAACAATTGCATCAAACAGCGAAACCCCTTTTGATCTTAATCATGACCAAATCTATATGAATGTGGGCCTGAGCTGACACCTATTTCGCAGCGTTCTACCGCTTCTTCAGGGACCCTCTATATATAGTCATATTTATATTATGACTTACATTCATGTCTCATGTATTCACCATTCTATTCAAGACCTTAAGTCTAAATTCAAGTGGTTGATAACGTTGTTATCCATAATGGTAAATCAATGCACGGGTGGCTTTCTCGTACTTAATGTAACCCGAAGTCTGTGCCATTCCTCAAATATGTGGTATCATTCAAATATTATTAAATGACAACAAGAAGGAAGCTTCTGATGGCATGTTTGCTCTATGTTCACCGAGTTGTGATACCATGAATAGTGTCACCAACTACTCCTGGATTTGGATTTATAATCTTGGGACTTTATGAGGCCCAGATATTACAACGCCACGCCTTTACTTGCTCTGAAGTCATAGAAGGCTCATGAACTCAGTGTGCAAAGGCTCCAACAGCAAAATAGGGTCAGAATTGTAGGGTTAAAAGGTATAGGGAGAGCGAAGTTCCCCAGCTGGTGGCATGATATACAATAAGGTCAGGGCAGGGACAGTGCATGGGTGCTTGTGAATAAAGTTTGCCAGAAAGTGCAAACTTGGTTGGAGCGTTTCCAGACTACTGTTGTTTACTGTTGGGAAAGGTGCAAAAGGATGCTGTTTGAGCCTCAACACAGTAACTTCGTCCCTCATGCAGACAAACTAAGTGTTTAGACTTTAAAGTTTCTCTAAGAAATTACCAATACAGGAAGGCAACGAGGCCAAGAAATTCTACTACCTACGGAGGGACAGGACAGCCAGGTACAGGCCTCCGAGTAATGGCAAAGGGGGCATAATTTCCTGGTTTGTCCTGGTCAGAACTTTCAACGAGGATGTTTAAGCATCAGGAGGATCTGGGAATACAGGTAATCAGCCTGGATAATCCAATAATAGTTTTGGGGTAGTGAGTGGTCCTTGTAAGATGGGTGACAATCTCTTATATGTCAAAGAAAAATTTGTAACTACATTCTATTATCTTGAAAAAAATAACTTTCTGGTGTCTAGACTGCATTTTGAGCCCAGCTAAATGGTAAAAAGAGAGTGATAGGCAACATATTGAGAAAAGACTCACCCAACATGGATTTAACAAAGCTTAAACATTTGCTTATCTCAATATAAAAATCATAATAAAATGAGTTGCATAGCTGCACATTAGCTAGGGCCTGAACAAGCATAAATAACATCGCTACCACTTAAGAATTTTTAAATATTCTTCAAAATCAAAAAGGTTATACAGGTATAAACTATAATAATATATATCAATAGGATACACAAATCTTGAGTGAAAGATATGCGGATATTGATTAACAATGTCTGCTAAGTTCTCTAGTGAAAGATTAAACTATATATGTATGATATGGCTTTAGAGCGCTAGATCCTAAACAGTATCTCTGGATTAGTCTGATGAAGTAAAGAAAGGCCCAGAAGGCCCTTTAACTGAATGCTACACAACATTTAAGGTTAAAGTACTATCAATCTATTTTTAAGCCTGGCCTAGAGACCGCTTTCAGTCTTAAAGGTCTCGACGGTCTTATGTTTAAAAAAAAAATTATAAAAATAAATACAAACATACATGGCTTTCAGCCCTCATAATCGACTGGCCCACTGAAGTGTCATTCGCATTTTGCTTCCGCCCCCAACAGCACATCACATGGGGTCAGGTGCCACATCACTTGTTTCAATGGTTGTCTTACAATGTGACTGATGGCATTTTGCTTGATCACTGTCATTTTGCCTGATCACTCGATCACAGCTACGTGGAAAGGTATTCAGTTCAGTGATAGGACGTGCACCCATGAGTTGCTGAGCCACTCCTGTTAAAAAAAAGTATTTTTTATAAGTGTGCCAGATTTTATTTTTAGCACAATCTATATGTTTGCAAAAAATACATAAATAAAAAACATTGTGCAATGAACAAGGATGGAGGGCACCAGTGTACCGGCCTCAAAGATGGCTGTCTAGGAGAGAGGCTCCACCAGCTAGAATCGTGAACCTGCAGGAAAATGTTCAAGCTGTTGCACAGGAACACTGGAAAAAATGCGACCCAGACACTGAAATGTAACAACATTCCAGAAGGGTGCTAATCCTGAAGCCTGACACCCAGGAATAGCAAGAAATCAGCTTTACAGCCAGACCACGGCGCCTACAAGGTGGTGGGCACTAGGTCCCGGGAGAAGACTGCAGGCCTGGAGTTGTGAAGAGGCAGCTATTGCCCCGGGTGTGTGAGGGGAGCTAATTGGCCTCTAAATTAATCCTCTGGTGGTGACACCCCACCCCCCTCGATAGAGGACTTAAGACTGGGTCTTCGTTTTAATTTGCCAATGCAGCAAGCCCACTATCTAGGAGTGGGGCAAGGTCCCTGTGCACTAGGCTTCGGCTGCTGCAGGCACAGCAGGGAATCTGTTGTACTGACTCTAGAGACATTGGTGCAGGGTGATGCAACCCATTCAGGATATGTCAGCATTAAACAGAGGGATCTGGACATAGTTTTGGGGCATCAAGCCTGAGAACCATAGAGAGCAGTGTTCCCCATGTGCAATCACTGAGTTGGGTGTAAGGCAAGACTCTCCCACTCCCAAGGAATGCAGTCATGCGCCTGATGACCAAACGGGGGCTAAATATTTGAGCAATGCGACCTTGATTGTACACTACATCTTAAAAGGAATTTTCCACATTATAGCGCATGGGGCCCAGCGAGCCCTGCTCCGTTCCTTGGTGCAACAGTCATACTCATACATTCCAGAAAGCCTGACACATGGTCTAAGGGCTGAGTGGTGAGGACCCTGCACTGATGACTGCAGTCACATATGCAACTTCACGGAAGCAGTCCATAGTGTGCCATTCACCTGTGCGCTGTGGATGCCCATTCTCAGGTGTGACCTTTTCATGCTGTTGAACATTATGTGGAGACGTGTGGCACAATGGTAAGAGCGGCAGACCCTGATGCAGAGATCTGGCCCAGGACCAGGGTTCAATTCCCGCCTCAGCGGGTCTTATGCTCAATTTCCTTGGACCAGATAATTCTTGCCTCAGTGCCTAATCTAATTAATGGGTCCCACTCTGTAACTCTGGGCAATAGCTTGCTTAATCTCCACAACGGCCCTGACAGCGCTTGGATGCCTGGCTTCACCCTGGGGGTTGCCCAGGAGTGGGCGCCTCACAGGGAAAAGCCAGGAGGGGTTGTACACCGCCTTGAGACCATGACGGGGTGAGTAGTGCGCTATACAAGTGCAAAGTGTACGTTTACGTCTAGTTTATGTGCAAACATGTGGAAGTCAGACACCAAGCAGGTTGAGGTGCAATTCAAGTCCAAAAAACATGGGAAGAACAACAGACACTGATGACACCCGGAGCTCATTTGAGCTCGCAAATCGACAGGGAGCTATCAATGACCCAGACATGAAGTCACTGCTATTGAGCAGGAAGAAAAGGTTATTTTCAATTGAGAACAAAATTGATGCCAGGGGCTGGATAAATAAGAGGGAATACTGCTGTTGATTGAGCAGCTTATACAGAATGTAGATTCTAACCGCAAATGGTGGTAAAAATGGATAATAATACTAATAATATGACATGTGCCCTCATCACATGGAATGTATAAGGGATGAATAACACCTGTAAGTTTCTAATAGGTTGGCTTACCTTAATGGGCACAAAGTGGATTTAACCCTCCTACAGGAGCCTCACCCAGCTAAGAGCACAGACAAGAGGCTGAATATGAAATTGCCAAGCCACTGCTTTACATCGTACTACTCTTCCTTGGCTAAAGGAGAAACAATTCTTATTAAAAAAGGTATTCCCCCTTCCATCCTATAGAACCAGCTTCTGAAACACATGGCTGTTACATTACTGTGCAGGGCACAATCAGAATTAGGCATTCTTCAATTGGTAACAATTACAGGCTGAACATGGACGGCTCAAGCTTCTTTAATGAGTTAAAGAGTCACCACCTGTCACTGTCCCCTAAAGCACTTATCTAGAGGGGTGAGGGTTACTTTAAAGTAGCGCTCAAGTCCCAGTGGGACGGATCACATGTCTGCTAGATACACACACTCCACAACAAAGACACTTCAAGGGATCCCATCAGATCATGATCTGGTAGATCTCTGGTGAGCAAGGCACCCCAAACCATAAGGAGGGTATATACATCTTGTTTCACAACATATGATCTGACACAGACTTCATGGTGGTTACGTAAAATGTGCGCCCCTGGACAGGCTTGGTCAAGCACCTTGCTCTGACCCTTTTGCACCGTGCCCTTGTTGTTTTAAACATTATGGTGCCTGGTTCGTGTAAAAATACTGAACTGTGAAGATTGTCCCTGAAGGCACTTCCAGGTAGATTATTTTGGTAGGAAATAAAGAACAAGAATATGGGATACTTTGCACAAAATACAGGATCATTGGAGGAGATGGCATCAATCATGGAGGCACCTGAAGTGGTCAGGCATGGCCACTGTACACCTAAACAATTTGGGGTATAAAAAAACCCTTCAAGACCATCGGACCAGACTACACTGCGAAATTAGAAAGCCTAAAACATAACATACTGTAATGAACAACTGGAACTGCATGCTGAGATGCGCCACAACTCATCCCACCCCAAAGACATTTGGGCGCCACTGGTTTGCCGGTTATCAGAATCTTCAGAGGCAATAAAGGCTGAGCTTTAGAATAGTGACTAGAAGATTACTGAATTTGTTATTCTGAGGTGTAATATGTCATTAGACATTCATTTGGTGGGTCGGAAACATGATTGGGGGGGGGGGAGGGGGAGATGCTACGAGCAGGTCAACCCACCATATATTGCGGCAAACCTAGGCAGGGTTAACCCCTAGCAAAGAATAATGTCAGTGAGGCTAAGCTGTAAACCGTAGGCACCCTACCTGTATCTACTTATTTTGTTTCTGTTATCTGAATTAGCAAAATACAAATTAAGAAATTCCAAGGCCAGATATTTAGCCGTGTTTCTAATTGCCTTATGTTTGATTAGTTAAAGTTACTTTGCTTTCAAGTTGCTTTCCTGTCAATTATCTCTCAGATACCTTTTCTAGGTTGAGCATAGACAGCGTTTGTGCTGTCTTCTGCGACATGTTGTATATACTTTTTGGGCTTACAGCCGGCGCATTGATTTTCAATTGTTTATTCGTGTTCTTTCAAGACCCTTGCTTCCAAGTGGTTAATCTTTCCCATTTGTCCCCCCTTTCTTGTTGGTTCTTCACTCCCACAGAGTAGCACCCTGCATTTAGATTTGTTCTTCCGCACTATTTATTTCTTTTGTTTCTGCACTACTGCATGGAAAGGCTCTCATTTCACACAGCTGCTCACCCTGCCTTTTGATTTTGAGCTCAATTGAATACAGACATATACATCGTGTCATGTCGCCCGGTTTCATGTTTCACCATCTTGCGCATTTACAGCATTACACCCCAGAGCTGGTCAGGCTATGCAACGACTAAAGTATGTGAAGCCTCGGTGCCGGGGGCCTACGCACATGCACCTTTTGTTCCCCCCCCCCACCAACTCCACCTTGCAAACAGGGTTGTAAATCTGGTTTTCCCCTGGCTTGTTCTCTGCTCAGCACTCTTCAGCTCTGACCAACCCCACCTTGCAAACAGGGTTGTAAATCTTGTTTTCCCCTGGCTTGTTCTCTTCTCATACCTCTTCAGCTCGGAGCACTGGGAGCCTAAATATTGCTTCCACATGTCCCCACAGGAAACCATGGCAGACTGAAGAACAAAGCGCCTTGTTTGGATTGTGAAGGGGAACTACCATACTGCTCAGAAACAGCGCATAAACCAATTTCTCCCCGGCTATCAGGATCGAAGGGGCTGAGCCGGCTCCTGGTTTCAAGCTCTTTCATAAATACCTCCTTACAGACTCTCTGTAAGAGAAAGACAATGGAATTTGCGATCTTTGAGTGGCCTTTGTGGATGGGTTTCGTTTCTCACGCACTCTTTATTAATACCACTCAGTCTCTTCCTTTCTCCTTCTCTATAGCGTCCTCTCTTTGGAGCACTTTTTATCTCTCCCACTCTCCCTCACTTCATCCACTCTCTCATTGCCTGTAACTCTATAGTCGATCTACATCTGACATACTGCCTCTTCCACAGGACGTGATAAGCAGGTGCTGTGTGTAAATGCAGAGCAAGTCCTAAAGGTACAACATCTTTATTATTTGCTGCAACTCCCCGCTCTCCTCAGTAAACTTCTTTTTGCTCAGATTAGTTAGATTTTTTTTTCGAATGTCCCCAATCTATTGTCTGTCCTCATTTTAAAGACACTATTACCTACGCTGGATTCCCGCTTGTCAGAGGAACATGGGTATTTTCACATGAAAACGCTGGCCAAGATGTACCAAATTATCTAGAGGAAGGAATCTGTGGCCATAGGAACTTGTACCAATTTGTGTGGCCGCATTAAAAGCATTATTCTGGCACCTATTTGTTTAATGTCTTTTTAAAAAATTTTTTTTTTTACAATATATAGTTTAACAACTTTTTGAACTTTGACACTGAATTTATTTTGTCCAGAATAGTTTTTGGAGAGCAGTGGGCACAGAAGTGCTTCTTAATGTAAATTGTGACTAGCGAGTTGAGTATGGGTCAGTTAAGTGCCGCTGGGTCTGCAGCTGGCGGGGCATGACGCACTGTTGTGTTTCCACATCAGTGTATGTAGGGGAGAAGGCTGTTCCCCCATCTCACATTTCAGTCGATACTGCTTCTGTGTAGACCTTCAAAAAGACAGCGCACACTTAAAGTGGGCTGAAGAAGCATCTTAGCTGACAGTGGCTAGGCAAAAAGTATTTACGAACTCAGCATGTGCAACTTATTTAGTATAACCATCATATTTTCTCTCACCAAATTTCACTGTTTGTCACTTTAGGACATATACACAGGGAAATAACATTATTCCCCTCTTTCAAACAACATCTGTGGAGTGTGTGGAGAAGTTTACTCTCTTGCTCTGCTGTGCCCATGTCCTGCCTTTTAGCTTCAACTCTAGTGGGCTGTGGGGTTTGTTGAAGTGGGAGAGGTGGCTGCCTGGGTGCCTTTTAGGATGCTGATGGCTCGAGACCCCTATGCTTCCCCATCTCTCTCTCTCTCTTTGCCCTCCATGATGTGTCTTTTTCTCCAGGGCACCCATTAACTTGCAGTTTTTGCAGCACGCTGTGCGATTAGACTATTAGCCGAGTGATAAGAAAAGAAACAGTTTACATGGCTATTGTTTTTTGTTGGTAAAAGATCTGTTCTGCCGGGTTATCCCCAAACATTTTGCCTTTCTCCTCCTATTGTTCTGACCCTCGTTGTGCTGGCTTTTAGACTCTAGCCACTTTGCAACTACTAATGAGTGCTAAAGTGCATATGCTCTCTCCCCAAAACTTGTCATAATATACTTACACCGGTTTGGCTTATTTAATTTAGCTGTAAGTCCCTTGTAAAGTGCTATACAATACACCCAGGGACTGTAAATGAAATGTGTTGGATCTGGCCCTTGTGGCAGGTTCATCCCCTGACTTTTTCCCTTCCTCCTCCTATTTTTTCTGACCTCTCGCTGTTGGCTCTAGGACTCTGAGCACTTTATCACTACTGATCAGTGCTAAAGTGCAGGTGCTCTCCCTTCTAAAGTTGGTATGATTGGCTTATACCTATTTGGCGTATTTAATTTACCTATAAGTTCCTTGTCCAGTGGTATCTCTATGCCTAGGGCCTGTGATTTAAATGCTACTAGCGGGCTTGCAGCCCACCTTGCACCACACACTGAAGTAGCCTTTCAAACTGGTCTCAGGCCTGCTAGTGCAGGGCCTGTGTGCACAGTTTTTTTGCCACAGGGACCTGGCATTTAAATTTACTTGCCAGGCCCTGAACTCCCCTTTTACTACATGTAAGTCACCCCTAAGTTAAGCCCTAGCTAGACCTATGGGCAGGGTGCTATGTATGTAGAAGGCAGGACATGTGCCTAGTAAGGTGGCCTATCCTGGTAGTGACAAACAGCCTATTGTGTTTCTCACTTCTGTGAGTGCTGCCTTCTCATGGGATTGCATTGGAAATGCCCTGCCTTATGTGTAGAGGGTACTGTCTGATTTATGAGGGGTAGCGTAGGCATGTTTGGTATAGTTGTAATGGTGATGAGAAATACTGCTTACTGGTGTAAGTGGACTTTTTATTACTAATACCGAAATGCAACTTCTAGAAGGAAAGCATTTTCTGAGCTTATGACTCTGGTGTTTTGCAGTTTGACTCCAATCCAAGTCTGGGAAGAGTGACAGTTGGGCTTTGTGCATACTTTTCAGACAGCCTGTGCACTGGGAGGGGGAGGTGTCACAGAGGTGCATCTGCATGCTTAATAGTCTTCCTGGGCTGAGAGAAGGGAGAGGAGGGCACACCTGCATTTGTAAAGGCTGTGCCCTTGCCTCACACAATAGGGTCGTTTACCCTCAACTGATGTTTGGAGCCTGAGCTGGAGGAGAGAGGGGGCACTCCCAGAACCAGTTGTAACTGGTTGGAACCTCTTCTCCCCTTTCTTTGTAAAGACACTGTAAAACTGAGTATAAGTACAGGGGGATTTTCGCCACAATGTGGAGACACTTGAGAACTTACATGAAACTGGACATAGAATGCTGGAGGGACTCACCAGGAACCACCATGGACTGCTGCTGTTGTGCTGACCTGTGACTTGCCGGGTCACTAGGAGAGACTGCCATCTGCCTGCATCCCCCTTGCGCTGGCCTGCTGCTGGGCTCTACCACCTGTGCTCCTTTTTAATCTGACTGCCGTCCCCCAGGGGCAGGGTGCCGTGGCCCCTGACCCCTGCAACGGCCTGAAGCACATGACGAGTGCTTCTTCTTAAACACATAGCGTCGGGTGAGCGCTTGATCTTCTGGTCACGAGGCACCCTGAGAGCGACTTGTGCTTTAAAACCATAACGCCTCAAGGAGCACTTTCTATCTAGATTATTTGCACTTGAAAGTGCGTTGCCGCTGTGAGAGGATCACCGCCGTGACCCGGGCTTGTGGAATGCCCCCTGTGCTTTTAAAAGCACATTGCTGCTGCAAGGGATTCACAGCCGCGACCTGGCTTTGTTTTCAAAAGTGTGCCGGAGTCGCGCTGTCCCCGGTGCCCGTGGGGCACCACTAAATGAAAAGAAAGGAACAAGTGCACTCTAATCGTGCCCCCGGGGTGAAGCACGCTCCGAGGAGCGCCCCCGGGGCACAGGCAGGCACTTACTCTGGTGCCTGCCCCCTACTGCGGCCGGGTAGTCTCCGAGTTGCCAGAGAAGGAGATGGGTGGGGAAGGAAGCCTCATCCGAGGCTCCCCGCCCCACCGGGCCCCTTTGTGTCTGTGTGGACAGGCAGGGGGGAAGGAAGCCTCATCAGAGGCTCCCCCTGCCCCAGCAGAGGCCCCAATCTTCTGCCAAGACCGTGGGCGGGGCGGATTCCTCACCGGAGGACCCCCGCACCGCTGGTCTCCCTTTGTGGCCCCCCTGTGATCATGGGCCCTGGGAGGAGCCCAATACAAATATCTTGGCAGCGGGCGGGGTAGAAGCCTCATCAGAGGCTCCCCGTGCCACAAAGCCCCCTATTGTTCTTTTTGGGCATTGTTGTGGGCCCCCCGTGTTGAAGGGCCAGTGGAGGCCCGGGTTGCCCCCAAAGATCACGGGACCCTGGTGGGGCCCATTATAAACCCAGCGGGGGTGCGTGTCGCTCCCCTCCTCCCTCAATTACCAGAGGGCCCCAGTTTTGCACAGTGGAGCACCGGGGGCCCCGTTTGTTTCCTCCTAGGCACTGGAAGTGCTTTTCATCAGAACAAACAGGTACTTTAAAAGGCATCCCTAATTCTTATGTTCCTAATATGGACTTTATGGATTTATATGTTAACCTGTTTGCTTTATGATGTGCTACATATATGTTTTGCTAATGTTCCCTTTATGGAC
Organism: Pleurodeles waltl; assembly: GCF_031143425.1. Classification (NCBI taxonomy): domain Eukaryota; kingdom Metazoa; phylum Chordata; class Amphibia; order Caudata; family Salamandridae; genus Pleurodeles; species Pleurodeles waltl. Next base: position 680,127,746 of record NC_090449.1, on the reverse strand, counting down.
ATGCTCTGCTAATATCTTTTCCTGACTTGCCATGTGTTTTATAACGTTCCTGATATGGGCATTTATGATATTTCTATGACAAGTGCATTGGCGTAGTAATGTGATTCCTGACTACTGTTTAAGTTGCAGAATACTAAGTAACCTGTGTGCTAGATGTGACTACTGTTGGTTCTGTAGAGTAACTAATGTGTAATGTTCTGACAACTGCTAAGGTAGCAGGATATTACTGACATGTTGTGTTTGGTCTAATAATTGTGTTGTGTACAATACAGTATAATTTCATATAACTTGGTGTTGTGTTTCCTTTGTGTTGGGGATAGTGCGTCACGTGTGTTGTGTGTGTTGTGCAGATGCTTTACACATTGCCTCTGGGATAGGCCTGACTGCTTGTGCCAAGCTACCAAGAGGGTGAGCAGGTGTTATCTTGGACGTGTAACTCCCTTGCCCTGACTAGAGTGGGTGGGTTCTGCCTGGCTTATGTGCATACCCAAGCCAACCAGAAACCCCATTTCTAACAAAATGCTATTAGTGGACCTGCAGCGCTGACTGCACCACCCACAGAAGTTGCATTTCAAACTTGTCTCAGGAATGCCACTGCAGCACCCGTGTGCGCAGTTTACTGCTACAATAACTTGGCAAGTCAAACTACTTGCCAAGGGCTAAACTCCCTTTTCATTACACTTGCGTTACCCTCAGGTAGGCCCTAAAAAGCCCTATGGCAGGAGCAGCTTGCTGTGCTTTGTAGCAGCGGGGTGGCATGCGGGGGTAAATTAATTAAAAAAACTAAAAAAACACCTGCTTAGCCGCCCCTGCAGCCACCACAGCGCAGCTCCTCTGCTGCAGGCACAGGCTCTTAGCCTGATCTGCGGCCAATTCTGATGCTGCTCTAGCGTTAGAAGTTGGTAATAAGTATGGGATTGACACCAACCATAAGCCAGGGCAGCGCCGGGAGCGTCGACATTGGATCTGTCGTCGAAGAAGGTCACATGGGTATGACAGACAATGGTTTGGATCCAAAAGCAGTACCCTGGGTGCCCTCCGGAGCTGGTGCTGACCCCTAGGGGGCCCCTGCCAGCCCCGCGGGGCCCAAAGGTGCTCTGACAGGGTTGGACTGCTCAAAGATGAGGCGCATCTTGTAAAACTCCTTCAATGGGACGGGGTGGCTCCAGCTCACGGAAACTCGGGGAGGCAAAGAGTCGACCCAGTAGTAGCCTCTGAGGATGGAGGCCTAGAGTGTTGATGCTCCTTATCCCGTGTCGCGTCAGCAAACTGATGGGGTGAAGTCAAGAACGCTTGTGCTTCTTCAACTTCTTCTTCTGCCCGGGTGTCCCGACAATATTAAAATGGATGAGGACGAGTGGTGGGGGCTCTGTGAGCAGTCTCTGGCCCTTCCTCTCGACCAAGAGCGACACAAAGCTGGGCACCGGGCTACAAGTAGCTTTAGGGACTATTCCCTCAAAGCCTTTGGGATCATGGCTCGGCACTCGGAGCACAACTTCGGGTTGTGGTGATGCTCCAAACACCACAAACACACAAGGTGAGGATCCGTTAGGGACATCATCCAGTGACAGGAGTTGCAGGGCTTGCAGCCGTTCTTCAGTGAAGACATACTTGATAAACCAAGAAGTCAAAAAGCTTCGACAAAAGTCAAACGTCCAGTAAAAAAATGACTGTAGGAGTAGCTCTTCAGATAGGTGCTTAGGCTGGCACAGAAAGAAAATAACTTATGTCAGCAAGCTTGGGTGGTGCCTATATACTACCCACAATGTCACATCCAGCAACCACGGCATCTACAACGAACGCGGAAGTCGACCAACACCATATGGCGGCACGCAGGGGTACTGCTCGAGAAAAATCTCTGGATCCAGACTGACAACTGGGGAAAATTCTAAGGTAAGGAATCTGCAACTAGAAGTCTCTAGGAGATAAATCCTGCTTACTGGTGTAGGTGGATTTTACATTACTATTTTAGAAATTCCTCTTTTAGAAAGTGGCCATTTCTCTGTACTTTTAACTCTAGTGCTGTGCAGCCTAACTCCAATCCACGTCGGGGCAGAGTGGCAGCTCCACTTGAGGTATACTTTCCAGGCAGCCATTACACAGGAGGGGCTGGGTGTGACAGAAGAGGCACCTGCATTCTGATGGTCATCCTGGGCTGGGGAGAGGGTGGGTCGTTCACACCTTACATGTGAATAGGCTGTGTCCTGCCCTCAAACAATGGGATGATTACCCCCGTGTGAACAGGCTGTGTCCTGCCCTCAAACAATGGGCTGATTATCACCCGTGGAGAAGCAAAAAACAGTGACAACTGATATGACATGGGCCCTTACACCTCAGGGCCCCAGTGCCACTGCACCTGCTGTACTGGTTTATCATTATGTATTGTGTTTTGCTTCTTAACTTGCTGAAATGTGAAATGTGCATATACCGGATTTAAAAAAACAGTCATGTTATTCATGCCCAATTGCCAGATTGATAAAAGTATTCCTAACAGGTTTTAAAACATTTAACACTAAGAACAATTTTAAAACTGATGCTCTATCCAACGCCACTCTACACAACTGTACTCCACTCTATGCATTGCCAGGCCACTCCACTCTATGCAATGCCATTTCAAGCAACGCCACTCCACACAACTCCACTCTACACCAGGCTACTCCACTGAAGGCCACTCCACTGTACGCAACGCCAAAGTGCTCTACGCGATGCCACTGCACTCAATGCCAGTCCACTCTACGGAACACCACTCTGCTTTATGCAATGACACACCTCACAACTGCACTCTATTCTACGCCAGGCCACTGCAATACATGCAACACCACAAAACACCATTCCACTCTGTGCAACATCACTTCATGCACCACAATGGCACTCCATTCTATGCACCACCACTTCATGCAAAGCCACTCCACTTTATGCCATTCTATGTAATGCCACTCTACGCCATCCCACTCCACTCTATGCTAAGCCACTCCACACAACACCGCTCCACTCTACGCAGTGCCACTCCATGCAACTGCACACCACTCTACACAACGCCACTCCATGCAACTGCACTCCACTCTGTGCAATGTCACTTCACTCTATGCAACGCTACGCCACGCAACTGCACTCCACACCATGCCACTCCACTCTCTCAACCTGCTCCACTCCAGGCCACTGTAGTCTACAACACTCTACTCCAATCTACACAACACCCTTTACAACACTAAACTCTGCTCTATGCCACTCCACAACACACTATAGCTTTCCACAACACTCTACTTCACTCAAACTCTACTCCACTCTAACAATCTCCTCCACTCAACTCTACACCGTTTTACTATATAACACTATACTACCTATGTTACATTGCACACCACTACAAGTCACTTCATAACACACCATAGAACTCATCTAAACCGTACACCACTCTACTCCATAACATTACAGTCTGCTCAACTTTCAGTCAGTCAATCAGGATTTATAAAGTGCAGCAAATCATTTGTGAGGGTCTCAAGGTGCTAGTTGCTTTGCGGTGCTCTGTTAATTGGAACAGCCATTCCTTGAATCCTTTTCTGAATTCCCAGAGCGATGCAGCCTTCCTGAGGTGCAGGGGAAGGTTGTTCTAGGCTTTGGCCACCAGGTGAGAGGAGAAGCGTCCTCCACTGTTGGATCAGGGGATTGGGGGGGGGGGGTGTCTGCGAGGAAAAGGGTGGCGGAACGCAGGTGTCTGGTCAGTTGGTGGAAGGTCATTCATTTGCTGATGTATGCCTGTCCTTCATTGTGTAGGGTTTTGTATGTGTGGGTCAGCATCTTGAACTGGCATCTCTTCTGGATCGGGAGCCAGTGTAGCTTCTTGAGGTACGGAACGATGTGAGTCCGTCAAGGGAGGTTAAGGATGAGTCTTGCCCCTGAGTTTTGACAATGACTAAGACAATGACTAAGAAGCTGAGTAATTGAGAAGGAGTAAGCATGTCATGTTCAGTAACTATGGAATCGTAATCACAGATCCTTTTTAATGGTAAAGTCGTTGCCAGTAGTTTGAAACCCTATTTATGTTTTCACCAAGGCTCACATAAAGAGTCGTCCATGGGACAAGACTGGAGTTCATTGACCTGCATGGACGACTTGAAGGTTGACCACCCAAGTGTGACGAGAGGTATGTGAATTAAAAAAAATCTGTTGAAACAAATTCCAATGAACCTTCTGTTAAACCAGGCTTGTTCTAATTTTCACTTTGAATAGCGTCAACCCAGCTGAAACACACAACCTGGTGAAAACTCTTCTTTGTGACAAATCACTGTCCTGCAGATTTGTTTTTCCATGATGAATCCTTCTTGAACCAACTTTTTGCCACTTGCTTAGAAACCATTCTTTTCTCTTCCCACTCTTTTTTCAGATGGTTCCCAGACACCTTCAATTTCCTTTTCATGCTGGTTTCTTCTTCTTTTAGTTCCCCACTTCCAATAGCCAAATTTTTCTGTTAGACAATCTGCCCCGCTGTTGCCTCTCATCTTCTTGTTTTTTTTACCATATTAATTTCTTCCACTTGTGCTACTTCTGTGCCCATGTACACTGTTCTGTCTCTTCTCAATCCACCCACTGATTTAGTTTCTAGGTTTTTGTCTACTTTGGCCAAAACCCATCTTCTGATGCTCTTGCACATTCAAATTTGCAATACACATAGGATATATATTACAGTAACATGTTTCCTTTTATTTTTTCAACCAATTACCATTTTTTGTATTTTATAATGAATCATTCTTATTATTCCAAAAACATTAGTAATTGTATGGGCTAAGTGCAATAATATACTTGAGACAAGGGATAGCTATTTCATGAAAAACAACAGATTTTTTGCAAAAATGTCTTTCTACACATAGAAATCATGTGTTAATGGAAATGTTTTACCATTTTGGTATTTTTCTAAAATGAAGAATGCTAGAAATTGGGTCTCTAGTTGGCAGAGGTGTGCACCCTGTCCAAGTAGGGACCACAATCCTAGTCAGGATAAGTCAGTTACACACCCTAAATTAACCTGTGCTCACCCTCTGCTAGCTTGGTACAGAGCAGGCAGGCTTAACTTAAGAGGCAACATGTAAAGTACTTGTGCAAAATTTCAAGCAATAACAGTGAAAACACCACAAAAGACTCCACACCAATTTAGAAAAATAGAATATATTTTTATGAATAAAACAAAACCAAAATGATAGAAGTCCAATTAGAAGAAGCTGAGCTATGACTTTGTAAAGAATAACAGCAAATGTAGTGCTTAGAAGCTCAAAGCACCAATTAGGGCTATCTGGTCACGCTAGACTGTTGCAAACCCAAAAGTTCAGGCCAACCGGGATGGAGCACGGGCCGGATACAGGGACCAACCTTGTCCCACTGAAAAGTACCTTGTATGAAGGTTTGCGTTGACATCGAAGCTCAGGTGCAAGGAGCAGGGAGGCCAATGCAAAGATGATGCACTGGTTCTGGTCCACAAATTCAGGGATGCGTCATCTTCAAGCTGTGCCATCATCGAGCAGTGGTGCGCATCGAACCCCTTTGCAATGAAGGTGGCAATATTGAGAAAGTCGATGTGCACCATGACATGATCACATACACCAATGAAATCACATCACTATTAGCTAATCCACCCAACATGAACTCACCTTCAACCCCGACCTCATGATACGTGGTTAGGCTGGCTCCGAGACCTAGTCCTGAGATTTCTGACTGACAGGTCACAGGTGGGGCAGCACATAGCCGGCAGACAAACATGAGAACTGGAAACTCAATCACAAACACGCAGTGACACCACAATGGTGCCAGGAGAATAGCCCACCCATAATACACACATGGCTGGGGGGGTGCGCGCATACCCAAACACCATAAAGTCAGATGCCACATGAAGTTAGGAACTCATAGCAAATAAGAACACAGAACACACAGTAACACACATCGGTCACATGCCCCTCAGGACGGATATCTGGACACGTTACCAGCTTGCACACATTGGGTCCACTCAAGGTCGAGGCCCACCTGCATTTCTTATCAGGACCTTATTTATGATTCCATGACAAATTTTCACATTCTTCACTTCAAAGGGAATGCTGTAATTGTTTTATTGCACCCAAAGAAATGTATAAAACAGTGCAAAACACATGTACTTTGAGACATTCCTCAGACCCCGCTTCAGTAACTGTTCACCCAGCCGTAATGTTTAATTAAAGGAACCGTTTCTGTTTTGTCAAACGCCTCCTGTCTTTTGCTTTTTTCAAGGTAAATTCACATTCGAGCAACGAAGGTGATGTGTTGCCATCAAGCTGAACAGAGGCGATGCATCAGGGCTGAGGGCGATGCGTTGATCCTGAGCCATGCAGTCGGAGCTGAGATGTCTTTGTACTCAGCAGCATCGATACATCGAGGAGAGATGCAGCGGGTCGGATCAGCGCAATAACAGCAATGCGTGGGTTTTGCTGGATCAGCACAGGGAAACCCACTTCAAGGGGCCCAGGACTGAATTGGAACCACTTGGCAGGGAAGACTCACAGCTTGCAGAGCCCAGGTGCTGTTGTAAGTTGCTGGAAGTCTTTGATGTCTCTGAAACTTCAGAACAGATGCAAGCAGACAAGCCCTTGGTTTCACTCTGGGTTAAAGTGGTGAAGGTCCAGTTCTTTTCACCCAGAGAGAGAGGGCAGAAGGCAGGTCAGCACAACAAGGAAGCAGTTCTTCCAGAGCAGCAGTCCAGCAGAGTAGCAGTCCTTGCAGCAGCACAGAGGTTCTTCTTCCTGGCAAAGTATCTACAGGTACAGAGGGGTACTGATTTGGTAGGGTCTGAGGTTCAGTACTTAAACCCAGTTGTGCATTTGAACTGGGGGTGATTTTAAAGAAGGGTCTTTGAAGTGCACAGAGTCCTTTCTTTCTGCTCTGGCTCCAGACTCACTACAGATGTTTAAACATTCCTTTATATGGGAGCAGGTCACTGCCTATTCAGGTGTGTCAGCTCCTCCCTCCCATTCTGCTCAGGATGACCCATCAACATGCATATGGCCACTCAGCCACACCTACCTTTCCTTTGTGTGAGGCTGTTCAGACAGAATCCAGGAAATCAGCTGTCATCCCAGACGTGTACTGCAGACACGCTGCGGGCACACAGGGCAAGTGGCATTTTCAAAATTGTAATAAAAGAAATCATACTTTACCATTAAAGATGATTTGTCATTACAATTCCAGGTATTAAACATGATCTGGATACTCCTTCTCAATTAGGAATTACAGCTTACAAAATGTAATAAGAAACCCCATTGTTAACCTATGAGAGAGTTGGCCTTACAGTAGTGAAAAATACCGTAGGGATTTTTTCACAATCAGGACATGTAAAACTTAAAAGTACATGTTCTACCTTTCAGAGACATAGCACCACGCCCTAAGGCAACCTAGGGAATACCACAGGGGTGACATATGTAATAAAAGGGAAGCTTAAGACTTGGCAAAGGTTTTAAATGCCATGTCGACTGGCAGTGTAAACCACATACAGGCACTGCAATGGCAGGCCTGAGACATTTAAGTGTTACCTAAGTGAGTGGTACAAGAATTGTTTCATTCCAATTAGTAGCATTTAATTTACAGGCTCTGTGCACATGAAGTTCACGGTACTAGGGACTTAGAGGTAAATTAAATGTGCCAAAAGTGGATACATCAATCAAACCATTTTTAGGGGAGAAGCACACGCACTTTATGTGGGAAAGTGCCTCTTTTGACATGGTTAGCCCCCACTTTTTGTGTGGTGTTTGATCTGGTTTTAAAGTTGTTAGTGCCCAGGGCCCCTGCTAACCAGGTTCTCTGTGCCAGATCTCTTTCCCAAAACTGTTGTGATGTATTGGCACAATTGACAACAGCTTTAGCTGCCACTATAAGGCCCTAGTAAATGGTACTTAAGTACCCTGGACATGGGGCACTGAGGGCAGCAGCACAATTTGTGACACCCTCAGGATCATGCATCCAAATGCACCCAGCACTGCCGTTGCAGGCTGAGGTGTCCTGGTGCAATTCTAAAAAGCAAAACTGACCTGGCATACAGCCTGTGTGCCCTGTCCACTAACACTGCATGCACTATAGGTAGGTTACCCCTATGGCAGGCCTTTTAGCCCTAAGGCAGGGTGCAATATACTACATGTGTGGGCACAGATGGATGAGCAATATGCCCCTACTGAGTCCTTGCCAAACCAGGGACACAGTAAGTGAGCAAGCAGCCATTTTAAATGCCTGTCCTGGACACTGGTCAGTACGAGTTTCACAGCTATATGATGGCTGCTCTGAACCCTGGGTTGTTTGGTATCAAACAACACAGAATGATAAAATCAAACTGGTACCAGTTCTGGATTTATTGCAAAATGTACCCAGGGGCCACCTTAGAGGTGAACTCTGCAAAAGCTAACTAACCCTGGCATGGTTGCTGGCTGGTCACAACCAGCTTGCCACCACCAGACAAGATTCTGGAAACCTGGGGTGAGAGCCTGTGCTCTCTGGGTACACAGAACAAAGCCCTTCCAGGGCAGGGGTGTTACACCTCCTCCACCAAGAAGGTGCACAGCCCTGCCTATGAGCTTCAAAGGGCTTACTGCCCTTGAAACTTGACCCCCAGCCCTACTGCTAGCAGCACATTGCCACCCCTGTTGCAAACTCTCACTTCTGGCAGGAGCAACGGTGGGAAAATGCACAAAGGACAGAAGAAGTGGCCACCCCCAGCTTGAACCACCCCTAAGGTGTTGCATGCAAGATGACCTCTCCGTTTCATTTTCCTCCATATTGCATGGCAGGACAATAGCCTGTCAGGGATAGGGAAGTAACCTCTGCTCACAGAAAGTAGTCACATAGTGGGTGTAGCCACCCAGAGTTAGATGACCCATTGGTCACTACTAGGTACTCCCCTATGCACCCACTAAATGCAGTATTTAGTGGGCACCCCTAGACCTGCAGATCAGATTACAAGGACGTAAGGCCTGCAACAAATTAGACCCAAGGCTCGAGAGCTGCATTCCTACTGCACAAATAAAAAGGTGCCAAACCCTGCCTGCTGCACCCAGGACTCAACAATCGTTGCTGAGGGGTTGCATGGACATCGGATGGACTCTACAAAACCACACCCTCCTAAAAAATGATAAAGATCTCCCTCCAGAGTGAAGGCATCACTTCCTGAAATAAAGACGCAACAGACCAGTGAAGTTCAGTTGACTGACTGACTACGAGCAAAGAACTGGACATAGAAGCACGACCAAATTTCACCCGATGGACCCAGAGGACAAATCCTGCAAGTGTGCCGAATTTGGTGGCCCTGCGTCCTCCAATGGCTGAACTCTGTCATAGCCTGGAGTACCGGACCCCCAACATCAGACACCCAGAAGAAAAGTCCACTTTGGACTCCAAAAGGACCAGGAGTCAAGGGACCTCAGGACAAGCAAGAACCACCCTACAGAGTGGCCCTCCTGACCTGCAATCCACCCTCAAAGTGACTTTTTTCCAAGGGCACTTTTGCGCACACCTTGGCTCACCCATCTGCTTTGCGCCCGGCCTCCCGGGGCCCTGCACTGGAGAACAAGCTGAGCTCTAAAGGTCCCCCACACCTTGCGACCTCTACACTCAAAGTGGAACCCAACAGATGCACCCTGTAGTTCACCTGTGCTTTGCTTTTCCAAGTGGTGCCCCCGCAGTGGTCCTGCACCAACTCCAAGGACTCTTCAGCAGCTGCTCCCGCCAAAAGTGGGAACCGCCCAAACTTCCCTGGCTGGCCCACAGGACCTCTGGACGACCTAAAAACAAAAGGACACACTGGTAAGCACATTGCCTGATTTTATATGCATTTTTAAAGTTTTCTCCCATTGATTCCTATGGTGCGTAGTTATGCACAGAAGCAAGACGTTTTCTACATTTTGAAAAATCGTAACTTAAAAAGTACTTACCTTATTTTGATGATCTTTGTCTTAAAACTTTTATAAAAATGTGAACTATTTTTGTAAACTGGTCTGGAGTTATTCCTTTGAGTGTGCCTCCATATTTATTTATTGATATAGTGAGTACAAAAAATGCTTTGCACTTCTCCACAACAGGCCTAACTGCTTAACCAAGCTACCATAAAAATTAGAGCATCAGGTGGCATAGGGCATTTGTACCTCTGTAAAGCAGTGTGTCGTTGCCCGGACTCTGTACAGTGTGCATGGTTTCCCACACTACATATACACTTTAGCACTGGTTGGCAGTGGTAAAGTGCTCAGAGTCTTATGTCCAACAAAAAGAATCAGCAAAAATGTGAGGCAAGCAAGAAAAACGTTTGGAGAAGGACCACCCCAAGGCTGACAGGTCTAACAGAGATTCAGTAGCCTAAGGTCACAAGGCTTTTGTTTTCCATTTGGAGTTGTTGAGAAAATAAGACTTTAGAGTGGTCTTGGGCTGAGAGAAAACTGATCCACAACCCAGCTGACTGAGACACATGTAGGAATGAAAATGAGTATGCTCAGAGCTAAAGTAATCTGCAGCCCAGTCAAACAGGGCCAAACCTGACAAAACCCTTAATCATTTAGGAGGTAGGGAACAAACTAGGAACAGAGACATCAATTGAATGCTCCTGTGGGTGAGGCTGCAGTTCCCCTTTTAACCTGCCTCCCTGTACTACTTCTGCTCTACAATTCATTATTGGGAACAAGGGCCTTAGATTTTGAGATGGACAGAGAATGAGCTCTAGACAGTCGCTATAATTGCTTGAACTTCACAGTCCACCCGATTTACTAAATTTGAGATTCAGAGGAACACTAGGGTCCCCCTTTTACTAATGATTGCTATGACCTGCAATTTCCAAATACCTCCAATCTCGTCTAGTTGTACTGCAATCTCCAGTATTCCTTAGAACGGTGTTTTTTGGGTTGGATACTGACACTGCAGTACTTGCTTACAGCTTTACGAGCTATCTTCCTCGAGCCCAACCCTCCTCCAACAAGCCTGCTGAAAATGATGACAAAGGACAGTAGGATCATATCACAGTCTTTGAGGTATATTGTTCGTTTACTTCAACCATGTCAGAACCCTATGTTCAGTGAATTCGATTTGGAGTGAAATAAGAGACCCCCGAAAAAGGGATAGAGAAATAATTAAGGCTTCATCGTCTCCATCCTAAAGCAAGACATTGTCCACAGGCCCTCCAAAGCTCACTCTAACACAGCAACCAACAAGAGGTACTAGGGGAAGAAAGCATAACATGTTTAGCTGTTTTGCCTTACTGGACAGGCAATTATCAAGTATTTCTCGTGGGGTACAATAAAAGTAGCCACTAATATTGCAGAAAACATTCCTATTAAAAAAGGGGAACTCTGCAGTGTGTCTGTGCTTTGGGCCATCACCTGCTTATTTCATTTTACAGAAGCGACCAGCGTAAGTGCTAGAATCTAGACTAATATTTGGTACGTGCTAGGCCCTCCTGGTTTTCCTTTTATTGCCTTATTTTAGCTGACCCGCAGTATTACACTGTTAAGACGCTGTCAACAAAGACACATTATTTTTGTAAGAAGTAGCTCTGACTGGACTTTCTTTTATTGTTTGTCGCTGCTGGTCATATCGGAGTTCCAAACCAATAACCACGTCATGCTTTTCACAACAGTACTTAACATAAAGAATTCTGACATGGGTTGTTGGCAAGAAAGCAGCAGTTGTGAAATTTAAAAATACACTATAAGCAAACTGTACATATTAACATTTCCAGTGTGTGTGTGTTTGCTTTCAAAATATTCAATATAAATCCGATGCTTTTATAATGTAGCATACAAATTATAGTTAGCACTCCCAGGTAGGAAAAGGGAGAACATTCTATTCTATCCCTGCTTCCAGGTTAAGCAAGCATTAGCAAAGCCAATCGTTCAGGTCCTGACAAGCTAGCGAAATGCTTAAATTGCGCTTATTTTTTATTGTAAGCAATTGATGTCTAACGTGGTGTTTGTACAAATAAAATGTAATTATAAAAAATAATTAACCATATAAATATTTATAGAACAGTGGTAGTGCTATTTGACAAGCTGGCATACTTAGAACAGGTATAGACACCATTTTAATTTAAATGCACATCACAGGAAAACAAGATTATTATTTGCACAAACAAAAGTAAAATTCACTTTGAATTACTGTAGCCTGAAGATATAGTATTAACATACAAAGATAACTATCAAAAAAATAATGAGTGGAAAGAAAAACATCAACAGAGTAAAGAAGTGGCCCACCAATTCTAGGACTGAAATACACTTCTTTTTAGGCAGTGGTGCACGTGATCAGGTAAAAAGCCGCCTCTCTCAATGCATGCTGACAGGGTGGCACCTGCTATATACTTCGATGGGTAGAAGCAAACTGCCAGTGAGAATTAAACAGAAAAATGGCTGACCCAAGACCATTCTAAGCATCTATACGTATTATTTTTTTTGTTTTAATTACTTGAGGCTGGTAAACAGCTAAAGCTGACTTTCGACCAAATCTACAAAGGGCAGTGAAACTGAGTCAAATACATGTGATATTTGCGGAAAACATTTCTACTGAACACTCACAAAAAAACATCATCTTCCTTAGCCGCCACATCCCAACACCTTCCTTCTCATATAAAGTACCCATTTCAGGATATAGTCTAAGACATTTTCCACATCAGTATTCTCATGAGGACCGGTAAGATTGCTACAGGCACTGTGTTATCTCCTGGTTGCCTGACAATATTATGCATAGGTGCAAGACTTCTAAATGGAAAGGAGGAAATGGGATGAACTAAAATATATCATCGAATCCGGCAGTGCGAATCAGTAAATTCATCAATCAAAGAACACATAAATGAATGCGGCCTCAAACTTTCAGATAGACAACTCGCCATAAAGGTAGCTTTACAGTTTGAATGATTTGACTTACACAGGCTATCATGGGACAGGCACCTTCATATTTCTCTCAGCTCGCACTGCAGCATACAATTTGTCAGGCTCATATCAATGACTGCTGAAGAGTTCTTTAGGTTCGGTGTAAATCATCGAAAGGCTATGGCCTTCAGTCATTACAGGCTATGGGGATGTGTAACGCTGCATCACTGGATCGCTCAGTGAATTATTTTAATGTCACCGTACAAGTGAGACCTTTCGACTGGACTGGAATGTCGACAATATAATTTCCAGGTCTATTTTGTTTAATTTACTGGTCACAAATCTTTTTTAACGTTCAAGATTTGCCTCCTAGAAATTAACTTGACATCTCATGTACTGTGAAATTGGGTAAAAATGCATTCAGCAAACTACACATAGATGTACGAGATACTACGCCACATTAATCACATTTTGAGCAATTTTAAATCTAAACTAACCGATAGACAAATGTCGTTTCTGCTACAGAAAGGCAGAGACTCTGAATAGAGTACAAATATTTCACCTGAAAACAGATAGGGTAAACTGTAATAATTCCGACCTTAATGGAAATACCTCGTGCAACTCTTCTAGTCTGTGTGAACCAAAATAAAATTTCAAATTTGGAGAAAGCGAATCAAAATAATGCAAGGGAATTTAAATAAAGAAACAATTTAAAATAATGCAACAGACGGACTAGAGATGTCTAGGTAGTAAAGGAAATAATTTTTGGGAGGGTTTTGCTGATAACAAGCATTAGCAAATCCAATAGGTCTCGCCAATACAAGAGCTATTGGCTTTCTTAATGTGTTTAGCTATGTTGTACACCAGCGTGGCTGCTGTACAGCAAGGATAAAGTTAGTGGCATAGAGGGGAGTGGCATGAGTGTTGTAGTGTGGCGTCATGTAGAGTGGCATAGAGAAGAGTGGATTGGAGTGGTGTAGAGTGCAATGGCGTAGAGCACTGCAGAGTATAGTGGCAGAGAGAGCAGTAACATTTAATTCAGTGGAGTACCATGCAGCATCGTAGAATGGAGTGACGTAGACTAGAGTGTTGTACAGCAGACTGCAATGGTGCAGAGTGGAGTGGCTCAGGGAAGAGTGGTACAGAGTGGGGTGCCATAGAGTTGAGTGATGTAGAGAGCAGTGGCGCAGAGTAGTCGAGTGGAATAGAGTACAGAGTAGAGTACCACAGAGTGGTGCAGCGTAGAGTATAGAGTCGTAGAATGCAGTGGAATAGAGTGCAGTGGTATAGAGTGGAGCAGTGCAGAGTAGAGGTAAGTGGCAGAGACTGCAGTGTTGCAAAGTACAGTGTTCAAGTGCAGTGCTGTAGAGTGGAGGTGAGTGGCGTAGAGTGCAGTTACAGAGTGTAGTTGTGTAAAGAGCACTGGCGCAGGGTGCAGGAGTTGAGGGTAGAGTGGCGTAGAGTGCAATGGAGCAGAGTGGTGTGGCATAGAGTGCAGTGGCTACAGCAGACTTTTTCCAGAGTAAAGGAAAGTGGCGTAAAGTGGAGTGGTGCAGGGGAGAGTGCAGTTGCATAACGTGGTATAGAGTGTAATAGCGTACAGTACTGTAGATTGCAGTGACACAGTACACTGGTACAGAGTAGATTAGCGTGGTGTACAGTAGATTAGTGTACAAGTTACTTACCTTTGGTAATGATATATCTGGTAGAGACATATTCTAGTTGCAGATTCCTTACCTTTAAATTTCCCCAGGCGCCAGACTGGATCCGGAGATTTTGTCTTCGAGTAGTACCCCTGCGCCATTAGGTGGCATCGGTCGACTCCATGGGCGTCATTGGCATCATGGTCACCGTGATGATGTCGCGGTCATATATAGGCACCACCCAGGCGCGCTGACGTCAGTTTCTTTTCATGACTTTCCACGCCAGTAGTGCGGAGCCATGAAGAACACAGAGAATGGTGTGCCAGAACTAGGCCCTTAGAGGGAAGTACCTGTCCCTAGAAATCAGTTCGCAGAGCGGGGAAGATGGGCGGCTCGGTAAGGAATCTGAAACTAGAATATGTCACTACCAGATATATTGTTACCAAAGGTAAGTAACTTGTACATCTGAAAGAGACTTCTACTTTCAGATTCCTTGCCTTTGAATAGATACCTGAGCAATACCATCCCCAGTGGAGTGCTGCGAACTAAGATCACATCAAAAAGTCCTGCAGGACCGAATGGCCAAAACAGCCATCCCTACGGACCTGACTGTCCAGGCAGTAGTGCTTGGTGAACGTGTGTAAGGACGCCCACGTTGCGGCCTTGCAGATATCCAGGACTGGAACTCCGCATTCTAAAGCTGTGGTAGCAGCAGTTGCTCTGGTCAAATGAGCTTGCAGACCTTCAGGGGGTTGCTTTTTCGCCAAAGCGTAGCACATCTTGATACAGAGGACTACCCATCATGAGATGGTCCTCTTCTGCACCGCCTTCCCTTTCTTTGCACCCACATATCCCACTAAGAGTTGATCGTCCACCTGGAAATCTTTGGTCTGATCTAGATAGAATGCCAAGGCTCTTTTTGGATCTAGACGGTGGAGTCTCTCCTCCTCATGTGAAGGATGTGGGGGTGCGTAAAAAGTAGGCAAGGTGACAGATTGGCCTACGTGAAACGGCGTTACCACTTTAGGAAGAAAGGAAGCTCTGCTATGAAGCACCACTTTGTCAGGATGCACTGCTAGGAATGGTGGCTTTGAAGAAAGAGCCTGAAGCTCACTTACTCTACGAGCAGAGGTGATGGCAACCAAGAAAGCTGTTTTAAGTGTTAAGAGCCAATAAAGTACAATTGTGGAGTGGCTCAAAAGGGGCGCACATGAGGTATTTGAGGATCAAATTCAAATCCCACTGGGGCATGATGAATGGGACGGGAGGAACAAATGAGTGAGGCCTTTAAGAAACCTTCCAGCGATGGGAGATTTGAAAAGAGAAGTTTGGTCTGGTAGCCTTAAGAAGGCAGACAAATATTCCTTGAGGGTACCCAGAGCAGAGCCCTGCTGGGCAAGAGAGAGAACAAAGAGGAGAACCTCTGAGAGAGGTGAAGAGAGGGGATCAAGAGATCTGTTGATACACCATGCCACAAATTTCTTCTAATGACAGGCATATACTGTTTTGCTGGAGGGACGCCTGGCTGCCAAGATGACTTTACAAACTTAGGGTGGAAGGTCAAAAGCCATCAACTGTTGCCGCTTTCTCCATGCAAGGAGGCGGAGACTGGATAGGTTTGGGTGGATAACCGTACCCTGCCGCTCTGACAGAAGATCCTCCGGAAGAGGCAGTCTGATCGGAGGATCGATGGCCATGCTCAAGAGCTCGGGATACCACACTCTTCGTGCCCAGTCAGGAGCTACCAAGATTACTTGGGCCCGGTCTTGCCTGATCTTCTTCAGAACTTTGGGCAGAAGTGGTATTGGGGGGAAGGCGTCCCGGAGGCCTGAGTTCCACTTGTGATGAAAAGTGTCACAGAGCGAGTGCCACCTAGGAAATTCCAACAGGCAAAACAGCTGACATTGCGTATTTACTGCAGAGGTGAACAGATCTAACCAAGGCTCTCCCCACTGCTGAAAGAGACCTTGCGCCACCTCCGGATGGAGACGCCATTCATGATCGACTACGCATAGACAGCTGAGTTAGTCTGTTCTGGCATTCAGAGAGCCCGCCAGATGTTGAAACACCAGGGAAATGCCATGGCATTCCAGCCATGTCCAGAAGCGTAGAGCCTCTTGACAAAGGGTCCACAACCCCACTCCGCCTTGTTTGTTGCAATACCACATGGCGGTGGTGTTGTCGGTAAACACCTGCACCACTTTCCCTTTGATAGCGGAAGGAATGCTTTCAATGCAAGTCGGATCGCCCGGCGCTCCAAAAGGTTGATATGGAGCCCAGAGTCCGCCGGAGACCAGAGGCCTCTGATCTCCGCCTCTTCCATGTGGCCGCCCCATCTCAGGAGTGATGCATCTGTCACTACTGTGAGATCTGGTTGGGGAAGGGAGAGGGATCTGCCCTTGACCCAATATGGATTGGACCACCACCACTGCAGGTCTTTTGCAGTTCACTCCGAGATCTGAACCATGTTGGATAGACTCCCCTGATCCTGCGCCCACCAGAACTTCAGGTCCCACAGCAGAGCCCGCATATGCCATCTGGCATGTTGGACCAGCAGGATGCAGGAGGCCATGAGGTCCAGCAGGCTAAGAGTCATTCTCACGAAATCCAGGATACAGGCTGAAACATCTGTATCAGAGCCTGAATATCCTGGACTCGCTTTTCAGAAGGATAAGCCGGAAACTGCACTGTGTCCAGAACTGCTCCAATTAAAGGGAGCGTCTGAGAGGTGTGACCTCGGCACGTTGATAGTGAACTCCAGCGAATGCAGCAGGTTTGCCATAGTTTGGAGGTGGGAGATGACTTACTGGGGCATGTCTGCCTTCGACAGCCAGTCGTCGAGGTAGGGGAAGACTAGGACCCCTAATCTGCACAGATGAGCTGCAACCACTGCCATCACTTTTGTGAACACCCGAGGGGAACCGGGAAGGCAAAAGGGGAGCATGGTGAACTGAAATTGCTCGTGACCTACCATGAATCGTAGGTAACGTCTGTGGGCCGGCAGGACGGGAATATGGAAGTAGGTGTCCTGCAAGTTCAACGCAACCATCCAGTTTCCAGGGTCCAGGGCAGAAAGGACCTGAGCCAGGGTTAGCATCTTGAACTTCTCCTTCTGGAGGAAGAGACTGAGGGACCGGAGGTCCAGGATAGGGAGAAGACCCTTGTCCTTTTTGGGGACCAGAAAGTAGCGGGAATAGCAACTACAACCTACTTCTGGCGCAGGGACCCTCTCTATGGCTCCCTTGGCCAAGAGAGCCTTGACTTCCTCGCAGAGAAGTTCCAAATGATCCGCCGACAGGTGATCGAATGATGGTAGCATGGCTGGAGGAGAATTCTAGAAAAGGAGGGAGTAGCCCCTTTGGACGATCTGTAGAACCCACCTGTCCATGGTAATGGATTCCCAGTAGGGCAGCTGATGGCGAATTCTGCCACCAACTGGTCCCGGATGTCCCAACGCACTAGGATGGTTTTGAGGCACAGGAGGGGGTGGGGGTGGACTGGACAACCCGCTGACTCCCTCATCCACAAGGTCGGTAGAACCCATGTCCACGCAGGACTGTACAGCATGCGTGGGTCGGTAGCTTGGTGGAAATGGACGCAGTTGGGTGCCCGTTCCGTAGGAGCGAGAGGCGGACTGAGGGGGGCAAGGAGTGGCTGCGAGGCCAAGGGACCGAGCCGTAGCCCGGGAATCCTTAAAGCGCTCAAGCGCTGAGTCCGCCTTGTCTCCGAAGAGACGAGTGCCATCAAAGGGCAAGTCCATCAAGGATTGCTGGACATCTCCCAAAAAGCCAGACGTCCTCAAACAGGCATGGCGTACCAGTGCCACCGTCAATGCAACCGATCTGCCCAGTGAGTCGGACGTATCCAGTCCACAAAGGATCATGAACTTGGCTGCGTCTCTCCCATCTGTCATGGCTTGGGAGTGAACATTCCAGGCTTCTTCCGGAACTTGGGGCAGCACTTGCGTGACCGTATCCCAGAGAGTATGGGAATAGCGGCCCAAAAGGCATGCTGTGTTCACGGACCGCAGCGCTAGACTGGCAGAAGAAAACATCTTCCCTAAATTGTCCACTCTTTTTGATTCCCTGTCCGGTGGAGTGGCACTTGATGTGCCAGAGGATGAAGAAGCCTGGATGACAAGGCTCTCAGGCATAGGGTGTTGGGTGAGGAAATGTGGGTCATTCAGTGCAGGCCGATGGCGGCGGGCAATCGTCTTATTCACAGGAGCCCCTGTGACAGGTTTGGTCTAGGTCCCCAGTAGGACGTCTGTAAGTGCTTTGTTGAAGGGAAGAAGTGGTTCTGAATTGGAGGCCACAGGCTGAAGCACTTCGGTCAGGAGGTTAGGCCTGACCTCCAAAGAAGGAAGCTCGAGGATCAGAACCTCAGCCGCCCTTCTCACCACCATTGAGTATGACGCTCCCTCTTCCATAGCCACGGTACAGGGAGAAAACATGCCAGTGTCAGGGGAGGTGTCCGACTCACTGGCATCACCCAAATCCTGCACCCAGTCCAGTTCAGGTTCCAGCTGGTCTTCTAAAGGGTCCAGTGACCCCTCTACACTATCCCCATATCCATACCCTTAGTACTAAAGTTCAGGATCAACCCTGGGCACAGCAGAGCCCATGGAAAATTGTATCGGTGACGAGCAACGTTGGTCCGGCTCCGGGTCGTCGGGGATGAGTATAGGATCGATGTCGATTGTGGGCCCAATCGGCGCCAGAAGCATCAATGTCTGAACTGACTCCAGGTAAGGTCGCGGTGGCACGACCGGCGTCAGGACGGATCTGGAAGCGGATCCCTAGGTGCCCTCCGGAGTGGGGACCAAAGTCACAGACTTTGAACCTGAGGGGGCCCTCACCGACTCTCCTGGCCCCGAAGGCACCAAGGATGGGTTGGACTGCCCAAATATAAGGCGCATGGCCTCATAGAACTCCTTTAGTTGGACAGGGGTAGCACCAGCTCCTGAAAATTCGGGGAGGCTCAGGGCAGACCCAGACTGAGCCTCCGAGGACAGAGGCCTAGACCGCCGCGACTCTTCCCACATCGCGTAGTGTGAGCAACGGGGCGAAGTCGAAGAATGTTTCGCCTTCTTTGACTTCTTCTTCTTACCCAAATGTCCAGATGACTTGGACGAAGAAAAATGGTGGTGACTCCATGACCGGCCTCCTGACCTTCCTCTCGAACGGAACCGGGAGAGACGCGGAGTCAAGTGTCGGGACGCAATGAGCTTTAGGGACCGCTCCCTCAAAACTTTCAGGTTCATGGTCGCGTTCTAAACACCAGAGGCACATAATGTGCGGATCTGTCCCTGACATCATGCAGTGACAGGAGTTGTAGGGCTTGAATCCGGTCTTACGGGATATCCCTCAATGCAGCAAAACTCATCAAAAAACGAATTCGACAAAATGTTGCAGTTAGTCAAAAAATGACTGGGGTAGCTCTTCTCTGGATCAGCGCACAGGCTGGTGCGGAAAGAAAAACTGACATCAGCGCACCGGGGTGGCACCTATATATGACCACAATGTCATCACGGCAACCACGACGCCCACAGAGTCGACCAACACCACTTAATGGCGCGCAGAGTTACTGCTCGAAGAAAAAATCTCCGGATCCAGTCTGACACCTGGGGAAATTCAAAGGTAAGGAATATGCAATGGGCATAGTAGCGAGTGAAGTGAATTAGCACAGAGTGTACTGCCATAGAATGCAGTGTTACAGAGTGGCACAGAGTGGAGTTGTGCAAAGAAGATTGATGTGCCCTAGACTGGAGTGGTGAAGAGTGCAGTGCTGTAGAATACAGTGGTAAAGAGTGCACTGGCATAGAGTACAGCGACACAGGACAGAGTAGAGAGGCGCAGCGTGAAGTGGCATAGAGTGCAGTGCCATAGAGTGGAGAGGGGGAGAGTAGAGTGCAGTGGTGTGGAGTGGTGCAGAGTAGAGTGCCATAGAGTGGAGTATTCATGGTGTGGTAGCACACTGCCATTACATACAACTATTTTTCAATTAAAATGACCATTACATTTGTACAGACATACAGTTTGATTGGTAAAACTATACAGTGCAAAGACAAAAATGTGTGGAAACTACATCACCTAGTGTAATGATCTGTTCAGATCATATTAAAATATATCTTTCCAACACACTCCAGAATTAACAACAAATGTGCTTAATTTGTGTTCCTAATTCTGATATATTCTGAAATGTTTGCACAGTTCATTTAAATGTTGTCATGTGCTAGAAAAAACTCTTTCCCACGTCCCCAAGATGTCTTTAGGAAACCAGACAGCTGCGCAGTCTGGAAGGCTGCAATCTAAAAAAAACTGGTTATAGAAACAATGCAGGAACCTTCTGGATGGTTCATAAATAGGGCAAAGTAGTTTGTACCCCACAAGCAGCTGCAAGTACCATTAAGGCATATTGCAGAGCCTTTTATGAGTCAATATTTAAAGTACATAGTTGTGAGAAATTGGGATTTTGCTTGGGGGATGGTGGGGGAGTGACACCTTCTCAAGCAAAGACCACAATCCCTGTGGGGAGAGCATCACGAATGGTTGTCGCTATAGTGTGAAGATAAAGACTGGCATTGCGGATGGTCATTGCAGTAAAGCGAAGATCCTGTCAGGCGTCACGGACAGCAATTGCTAGAGCTTCGCAAAGTGCCAATCTCACGCTGCCGGCCATTGCTGTAGCATAAAGAGGGATTGAGTCACTGGAACTTCATGATGGTGGCCATCGCCAGCCGCAAGATCCTGGCGCAAACGGGCCCACTCATACTTGCTAACAGACCAAAACTTCAGGATTTCTTCTTTTTTTGTCAGAGTAGTGCACTCTGATGCCAGTCTTCCTTCTCAGAGGGCAGGGCAAGCTTCTTTTGTAGCATGTCCAGGGCTGTACTGAGGAGTTGGTCAAGGGGTCTTATTTTTATACCTGGTGCCAGGCTTTGAAGTGGAAGAAGCTTCTGGACCACCCTCCCCCCCCCCCCCACCATCCCCTACAGATGTTCCTGAAATTTACAGTGGTTGGCGTCACAAAACTCTAATGTGAAGTCCTTTGTATGTGAGCTGAGGCAGCTCCTCTGAAATGTGAGTGGGGTTGTGTACATCATCATCTCTGCAATCCTAGTCCCCCTTTTGGTATTGTCTAGGAGGAATACAAAAAGGCCAACTACATCTAGTCATGCGGCCAAGAATAAAGGCTGCAGGCACCAAATGGTAATGGACAAGAAAATTTCAACTTTCAAAAGCGGCATTTAAAGAATTGTGACTTAAAATCCAACTCTATCATTAAAGAGGATTTTAAACTACAATTCTTTAGACACCAAACATGAGATGTCTACCTCTTCCTAAACAGAAGTTATCACTTATTAAATGTAATAAGGTAATCCAATGTTATCCTATGGGAAAGGAAGGCCTCAGAATAGTGAAAAACGAATCTGTGAGCTTTTCACTACCAGGACATGTAAACTTAAAAGTATATGTCCAACTTTTTAAATACAATACACCCTGCCCTACAGCTATTTACGGCTTACCCCAGGGGTGACTTATGTATTAAAAAGGGAGTTTAAGGCTTGGCAAAAGGCTTTGCCAAATTAACTTGGCAGCTTAAAACTACACACAAGCTACAAAGACAGGCCTGAAACATTTTAAAGGGCAACTTAAGTGGGTGGCACAATAAATGCTGTAGGCTCACTAGTAGCATTTAATCTATAGGCCCGGGATATATAGTACACTACCTTTATTGGGGACTTATAAGTAAATTAAATATGCCAATCAGGTGTAAGCCAATAGGTTTCCATGATCTAGGGAGCGAGCATAAGCACTTTAGCATTGGTCAGCAGCAATAAAGTACACAGAGTCCTAAGGTCAACAAAAACAAGTTCAGCAAAACAAGAGGGGATAAGGCAAAATGTTTGGGAGAAGACCACCCTAAGGCTGACAGGTGTAACAATATTTCATAAATGAACCAAAAAAATAAGAAAGTTCCTGGTCACAACTTTATCTCTAAATACACACCTATCACGACTTTACTTTATGTGCCCCTGAACTATTAGCAGCTTTGAGCACAGGTCAAATCTCAACAATATGGAAATCAGAAATGATTGATCCTGTTCATACAAAAGCACTAAAAATAAACATAAGTCGTCATTCAACATTCCCTAAGCCTCTTGAAAAGTTGTTGCTGGACCATACATATTACTAGATAAAGGTCAATGATAGATACACTGTTCCCAGTAAATGGTCTCTTTTGCTTGTTAATGACCTTTGATTCTGTCGCTCCCATGTCGCCGGGTCAGGCCCAAGGAAGAGTAAGTTTAGATGTAGCAACAACCTTGTTCAAATGGTTCCAAATCCACAAGAACAGTCAAGAACATTTTGGTCCCTGAGATGAATATTCTAAGTTAATTAAGTTATGCTAGACAGGGTTGTGTTCCAATATACACGTTGTTTAACAAGCATTGGCAAAGTCAATAGGTCTTGCCTTTAGGACTTACTGGCTTTGCCAATGTTCTTTTAGCCATGCTGCAAGGCTTTCCCCAAGCTATGCAGAATGGTTAAAGTTTAAAAATGAAAAACACAAACTTTGGTGAGGTTGTTCATGTCATTTTGTAGGCGTGAGCTACTACAAAATGATATGGGTCTTTTTCTCCTTTTAGTTACTAATCTGAGTTAGATCAGTAACTGAAAAAATACGAAATCTGCAAAAAGTTTTTAGTCTTTTTTTTAAGTAGGTGGGCATAGCAGAAGCAACAGGGAAGCAACATGGGGTAGGGTGAAGGGACACCAGAACAACACAGAAAATGGTGGGGCGAAGAAACAACAAAGAGGAGGGTGGGGATCAGAAGCAACTCATTGATTAGAAGAAAGCCAAACAGAAGTCACAGGTGCGAAGAAGCATCAGCAGTGAAGGAGGGTGCGGAGGGCGCAAGTGAGGAAGGCAACACAGAGGGTGTGAGGAACATATGAGGAGAGGACAAGTGTGAGCGAGCATGGAAGTGGGTTGGGAGGCACACAAGTGACAGAGAAGAAAAGTACATGAGGAAGGCAACTGGAAAACACATTCACACTAAGTGAGTGCTTAGCAAAAAGAAAAAGTAAAGATTGAAAAGCATGCAGGGGAAGCAGAGAGGGCAGCCAATGAAGAGATGGTAAAGATAGAATGCTCCTTAGACGGGACAAATGCAAGACTAAAGAATAAGAACTAATCAAATGAGGATGACAGGAATGCTGACCACTGGTAATCAATGGGCAGGCTCCAGGCCACTATATGTTTTTGGTAAACCACAATATGCCTCAACAGACAGTACAGATGTTGTTTAATAGACTCAACCTAAAGAGAAAAGAATGATTTTTTTGACCATATTTAATAACAATGTCTCAAGGTGAAAAGTACAGGCCACCAGTGCTTTACCCTTACACAATGATACATAGCATACAAAGAGATCACACTATAACAGCTGCTAGCAGTTTGGGTTGAATATTACTAGAACAAAAATGAATGTCAGTCAAACGAACATCACAAAGTTTGGCTTTCAGTCATCCCCAAAAGCTTCCCAAACTCATTTCAGTAGTAGGGAATAAATGATTAGAGAGGTTCACAACAATGACAAACTTGGCATACAGTTGGCATCATCATAAAAGTGTGCTTGACAGCTGACAAACAAATTAAATATCATTAACACATATGTGCTATTCTCTGGGTTAACAAAGCAGAGCATTATTAAAGCAGAGCTTTTGCTGATGTTATGGATTAGAAATCTGGGGATCATAAACGTCTGCATCTGTTGTTCCAGAAGGTATCTGGACATATAAAACGCTGGGAATACCAGCAAAAACGAAGTAGTCAATCAGAATTCAGAAGGACACACTGTACGCAGAAACATCAAGCATTTATCCATTTATATAGGTCAATACATGGCCTGCCAACTAAAGAAATCCTTCTTGTAAAGGTCTGTTGTAGATAATGAACTTAGGTAAACACTCAATAATCCACTGCTAGCTCGCGTGTACAGCGCTTGCCCACGTTACTTTTTCAAGGTTCACAACCTTGCTGTATCACAACATCAATGCCACTACATCAACAGCAACCATATTTAAGCATTAAATGTAATTTAAAAATACTTGAATGAAATGACCATATCCTTTCATCCCCATCAACCCCTTACAAATTATAATTGTTTCAATTCAATTATGTTTAATTACAGTTAATTATTGTAACTCAACCCATATATCAAACTAAATTAAATGTAACTGTTTATCTTAACATAACCCTTAGACCAATTGTATTCTTGTATTTAAATTAAATCATTATCTCTACCCTACCGCTAATGCTAAACCTATCATTGCCGCAATTTATTTTTATTGTAATTCATTTAAAGACAGTACATTAAAGTCTAATGTGCAATGTCAACTGTGAGAAATTGGGTTGTTGGTTGTGCGTGTGGTGGTGGAGGGTGGGGGGTGACTCCAATTAAGCAACATCCACAATCCCAGTCAGGGTGAACCACAAAAAGTCCGAAAAACACCTTTGCTTAACAACTGGTAGCTTGGCAAAATAACAATCAGGCTTAACTTAGATACTAGGTGTAAAGCATTTATGCAGCACAAAACAATACTAAAGCAAAAACACAACACAGAAAAAATCCCACACCAATTTAGAAAAATAGCGTTATTAATTTTTAAAGTTTTAGGTAAAATCCAGTGGCTAAAGGATCAAAGCGGATGGAAGTGTAAGGTTTGGAAAGGGGTTTATTGCGCCAGGTTCAATTAACAGTTTAAAACTGCACACACAGACTGCAATGGCAGTCCTGAGACACGTTTAGGATGGCTACTTAAGTGGTTAATACAATAAGTGTGGCAGGCCCACTAATAGCATTTAATTTACAGGCCCTAGGTACATGTAGAACCCCTTTACTAGGGACTTGCAGGTAAATTAAATGTGCCAATTGTACATGAGCTAATTTTGCCATGTTTAAAAGAGAGCCCACAAGCATTTTAGCACTGGTTAGAAGACGTAAAGGACACAGAAGGCCTCATTATGACCCTGGCGGTCACCAGACTGCCATGGTCACAGTTGCAGTCGGACCGCCGCCGAAGTGGCGGGTCTGACTGCAACATTATGACTGTGACGTCCAACCGCCGACATCACCAGGCTGCCACCAGCCTGCAGGTCCCGGCGGTTGTAATCCACTGGGGCAGCACTAGGAATTACGATCCCCAATCCGCCAGCCTGTCCATGGAGGTTTACACTGCCATGGAAAGGCTGGCGGAATGGGGGACTCGGGTGGGCCCCTGGGGACCCCTGCACTTGGCATGGGCAGTGCAGGGTCCCTCATGCACAGCCCCGTTGCACATTCCACTGCCCGAATTACGGGCATTGGAATGCGCGACGGGTGCTGCTGTACCCCTACACCGCTACATTGCAGCCGGCTCCATTAGCCTGTTCATTGCAGGGCCGGCGGGCGGAAACTCTGTTTCCGCCCGCCGGCCCTGCGGTGAACTCCTTATAGGGCTGGCGGGGTGCGGAAGAGTTTGGCGAGCCGACTTCGCCGTCCGCCAAACTCATAATGAGGCCCAGAGTCCTAAATACATCAGAGAACAAGAGGTTTGAAAATAAAAAGAATAGGAATGACCATGCAGAGAGTGCCAGGTCTGACAGCCCAGATATAAAAAAACAGACTGCCAGGCATTCCAGTTTGAGGGGGTCAAGGACATGTCTCATCCTGAAAACTCCAACATCTACAAGGGTCAGCTGAACAAAGTCAGCCGCGTGGACGACCTTCCTCACCCCATTCAACCCCTTCCACATGTGCGAGGCGGATGAACTTCCAGGGACTGAGAAGAAGATGTAGGATGATCCAAGATACGTTTGATACAGGGAGACTAAAATCCCTCATACACGGCAAGTAGGACTTTAGGGTAACAGAACCTGAGTGACTGTACTACAACCAAATAAGGTGTGTGAGTTTGCAGGAAGCCAAACATGAGCTCACAGACTGTCACTGAGATACTTTTGTAAATACAGGACACACAGGAAGTTATACATGGGCCCTTTGGCCATGTCAAAAAGAACAGCCACCAGATTTTGACACATACGAGAACTTGATTTACAACGAGAAATAAATATGTTAGGAGTGAATGCCTTAACATGTAACACAATCACTACATTAATATGTGTAAAGTCAGCGGCGGCCGCTGCAAATGTCAAGGGGTGGGTGGGAGAACGGGGTGGGAACAATGAAAACATTTTTAGAAAAAAACACTTTTCCCACAGTTTCTGCTGCCATTCTCGTCTTCTTGTGGTGTCCCAGCATTCACTGGGACACCTATATAGGCTCCCCAGAAATCCTGGTGCTGCTTTCATGCTAAACCTGGGGTTTGTGCATTTTCTCCAGCCTGGCTGTTCAACACAGCAGCGCTGGAGAAACCTAAATGTGCATGTGTGTTTGGACAGCCTGAGACAGCCGGTCAAACACACAAGCGCACTTAGGTTCACTCTCCCCTCCTCCTACTTCCCATGACTGAGCACCACCCCTCCCTGCACTGCTGGCTAAGCCAGCAGATTAAACATAAAACGAAAGTAAGCTATTGTTTTATTTTTCATCTTCTGGCTCTTGGCCAGGGTGTTGACGCTCCTCCGCCATTGTGGAGGAGCCACCTCAGTGTAAAGTACTGGAAAGCAAATCGGAAACTGTTGCCTTTATAGCAGACTTAAAGCAGTTAAAAAGCACACCGTTGTTCAGTGAGGAAATCAAAAACTCCATCAGACCATCTGTATCCTCTCTGGGGAGACCATAAAGAAATAATTGGAAATCGTATCTCTTTTATTGAAATTTAATATACTCATTAAGCATAAGAACGCTCCAAGATTATGGTGGTATTAGTTACACAGACCATGGCAGTTGGCCAGTGCTTTAACATTAATTTTATGTTCTTTACTTTGTGTCCAATGCTCACCACGTCCACATTTTGGGGGAAAATAAACGGGTGTGTATAAAATCTTATGCAAATAAGAGCCGCGTGAAGGACTATAGTAACTTTAGCCACTGAAAATGAACAAGGAACATTTTTTGAAAATATATTTTACAATCATTCAGTAGGGCAATTAAAATAAAATATTTCAAAGTATGAGAAAGTCAAGGACTTTTAAAGTAGAAGTACAAAATTAACTGAAAATGCCATTAACATCAAAACATGAATAAAAGCCGTTTTCCACATTCAGGGCTGATCATCCTGAACTGATCACCCTGAACTAATTCTACTGAGTGACAAAAACAGATGAGGACACCTTATCAATATTTCCAGAACTCATGCAAACAGGCTTATGTGTTTACATATGGATTAAATCTGCACTGCAGGGAAAAACTGAAATAAGCCATTCTCAGAAAGACTGGGTGGATGAACAGACAAAAGGAAGAAAGGACACTAAAGGCCTAACAAGGCACATTTTGTCAGCGTTCATTTTCTGAATTTACTCAAGGAAAACAAACCTAGAAAAGTCGTGGTAAACATTTTAATTTCTGTCACATTTAGCACAGTCCTGTAGGAATGCATACGGTTGAACTCGCAAGACAATGATACATTCGTAACAGAATATTTGTCAGGGAGTGTGGTGGGAAGGAATGGGTGTCTTTCCTCGGACATTCATTACGACATCCATATTGATATAAAATCACACACTTTATACGGTGTAGTGCCTTACTAATTATTCATAATGATTAACGATATTTTGTTGTGTGCATTTTGTCAAAACTATACAATAGAGTTACCACCTAATTTTCTTATAGAGAGCTATATAATACGACAGCAATATGCTGCAATAATTTGTGTAATTCACTAGCAATTTTTATGCTGAATTCTTGTGAGACCTCGTCACATGTGGCTGTCATTCCACCATGCCCAGGAACAGACCGGAAAGCGAACGATCCCAGTAACTGGTAACTAAGCACTATCATCCAGTAATGTACTGCTATGCTATCATCATCAAGCAACCACCGTCTCCAGGCAAAGAGACTACTTAACACATCGTCTCTGTTCAGCAGAAAACTGCTGTCTGCGTAGTCAGTGACGAAATGAACAACTTAGTCGAAAAAACCCTATATCTGATTAAAGGCGCTATGAAGTGCTAGCTAAAAGATACTAATGATGGGATGTACACAGTTGTCATTTTAGGATTTATAACCAGAATAATGAGGAAAAGAGCAAGAACAAATTTGGACGGAGGTTCAGACGAGAAAGCTTTAAGTGAAGGGAGAAATTGTTGAGAAACAAGTGTTGGTTTATGATGTGAAAGAGAGTACTGATGAGAACAGAGAAGACTAGGGATAAGAAAGGAAGGTAAGGAAAAGTTGGTTACCTGTAATCCTAGTTGTCTTCCAGGGGAATCCAACTGAAAGTCAGAAACACTAAATAATGCTTGGAGATCCTAGGGCACTTCTTAAACACTATATATATATGTATATCACCTAGTGATGGTTGTCACTAGGTAGTCATAGTTAAGAATTTTTTTTTTTTAACCATAGACGGAGCGTTTTTTGTTTTGCCAATAACTGGCAGCACTTGACGAATCTTCACAAAATTTTCAAAACTTATACTTTGGTCAGTTCAGCTGCTGTCTTGAATGTTTCAGGGCGATTCATCAAGCGGGCTGCAAAAAGAAATGGGGGGGGGGGGGGTTTGGGTGTCCAAAACACATTTTTTCCCAATTAAAGTCAATGTCATTTTTCAAATTTTTTAACATGACTACAGCCCGAACCACTGGATGGAATTACACCAACATTGGTAGAAAGCTAGCTCTTGGTCCAGAAAGCATGCTTTTTGTAATTTGGTGTAAATCTGTCCACTAGTTTTAGAGATATTTAAGACCAAAAAATATACATATATAGAGATGAGGATCCATGAGCGATAGGAAGCTTCTGATTGGCTGGTCGTAACCTGACAAGGAAGTTGCGGCCTGCCAATTTGTTTTATCAGAAAACAGTCCCAGGGTCGAAATATGGGCTGCAATTCATTGGAAGGGATCAGGGTAGGAGTTCCCTGACCCCAGAAGGATGATGAAAATGTGTTTGAGTAATAATAATTTGTAAAAAAAAAAAAATGTTGACAAATATATATATATATATTTTTTTAATGGTTTCCGAAATCTGTGGATCCAACTGCGGATTCACACAGGGGCTGAGCTGCGGATCTCGGAAACTGTCCAAAAAATTAGAAAATATTAGTGCACACACTCAGTCATTCAAACATACACTCTCACACCAAAACATAGCTGCTCATTATGACCGCTAGGGTAACGTGACGGTAATGACCGTCAAATTATGATCATGGCGGTGATCCCTCCCACAGACCGACAATGCACCACACCAACCCCCAGCATGATACAAACACCTAACAGAGCGGTAGCCACCTACAGGCAGACGGAAAACAAGGATCCGCCCACCAAATTATGACATAGCACACCGCCAGGATTTCCAGGCTGGTAGCAACAACACCAAAAGCCTGGCAGAAACACATCAATGAAAAGGAGCAACTCACCTCCAGGGACACACAAGAGTCTGCGTCTGCCATGGAGCCTGAACTGCAGGTATTCCCGATGCTGTACCATGCCATGGCTATCCTGGAGCACCAATGCTGACGAAGAGGACTATGGTGAGTACAGCCACCTAGCACACCAGGGTGGGGGGGGAGGGGGAGTGCCACACACATGCACAACACACACCACACATCCAGAAACACATGCATAAGAAAAAAGAGCAACAGAACCCCGGAGTAAATAAAAGCAGGACACATACACAGTTCCAACCACTGTATTCCTTTTGTATGAATACGTCAAACACAAAAACATGCACAACTGCAGAAATAAATAAATGCAGGCCCAAAGGCCAGTCCAAAGTCACTAATGCCCACAGGCCAAGCCCAAACTTGACTCCAGACAAAATTGGGACTCGACTGTTGAGGGGTATCATGTTGGAAATCAGCAGGCACCTCAGGGATTGGGGGTGGGTGTTTTTTGCATCTCATTGTGAGGGGGGTCCTAGCCCACTGGTTCTGGAGGGGGCTGGCTGGCCACTGGTTCTGGAGGGGGCTGGCTGCCCACAGGATGAGGAAGGAGATGGCTGCCCACAGGATGGGGAGGGGGCTGGCTGGCTGCCCACTGGTTACTGATGTTGCCCCTTGGCCTCTGGGTCCGGATGCTGCTCCATGGTCACTATATTGTGGGCCTCCTGGTCCAGGGATATCTGTAGGGCCTCCTTGTCCAGGGATTTCTGGGGCTCCTCCTTGTCCGGGGATTACTGTGGGGCCTCCTTCTCCAGGGATTCCTGTGGGGCCTCCTTCTACAGGGATTTCTCGGGCTCCTCCTTGGCCTTGGATGTTTGGGGGGTCTCCGTGGCCTTTGATTTCTGGGGGGCATCTTGGCAGGGACTTCGTTGGGGCCTCCTTGGCCCTGGGTTTTGTAGGTGGTCCCATGGTCCTGCCAGTTTGTTTGGGCACGATGGGGTGGTGGGGGGGGAGAAGAGGTCAAGGCGGGAAAGGAAAATATTCTTAGGGACAATGGGGCAGGATGTGGGAGGAGGGATGGGAGTGGAGGTAGAGGCAGTGGTTGTAGGAGGAGGTTTGCTGGACTTGGGTGCAGGTGCATGGACAGTGTGCGTGTGTGAGGTGGACGGCTGTTGGGGGTCTGAGTGTGAGCATGTGTGTTACTGGGGAGCAGACGGGGAGGACAAACAGGACATCTGGAGGGATGTTGTGGTGGTGTCTGCAAGTGAGGTGCGTGTGCTGCATGTGGTGGTGGTGACTGCGCATGTGGAGTGTGGGATGCATGTCTGCGGGTCTGCTGTTGTAGTGACTGTGGGCAAGGCTGTGTAGGTGGCAGGATCTGGGAATGCTGATGCAGTGCATGCAGGTGTGAAAGAGGATGTGACTGTGAGGGAGGAGGAGGGGGAGACAGTGGATGATGTTGTGTGTGCATCTGTCTGTTGGCTGTGTGAGTGCTTGTGGACTGAAGTGTGCTGCCTGTGTTTGTCTGTGCAAGTCTTGTGTGTTGTTTTGGGTGCATGCTTGTCAGAATGTATGCGTGTGATGGGTTGGGTCCTTTGCCCCAGGAACCTCAGGCCCTGCCCCAGTCAGCCCTGCTGTCCTCAGTGAGGAGGCTATTGCCCTCCTGAGATCCATCTCTGTAGGGAAGTCAACGATTGTGAATGCCATCCAGGGGCTGGCAACCCAGGTGCAGCAATGCAATGCCTTCCTGGAGGGCATCCAAGGTGGGTTGACGGCCCTACAGAGATCATTTCAGGCTCTGGCCTCTTCACTGATGGCAGCCAGTATCCCTGTTTCATCCACCCTCCTACTACCACTACCCAGTACCACAGAAGGTAGGAGCCAAACCGTGCCAGCCACACACAAACTGGGACCAGCTAAGCCCTGCATGACATGGGACGCCACCTACCTAGCTGTCTACTACATGCTTTACACCCTATCATCCTGAGCTGGACCACACAGCAATACTTGAACTGGCATATTGGGACATCCACTGACTACTACCCTGCACCCAAATCCCATGCCAGCCAACAGAGATGGTTGACACACACACTGTACTCACCCCCATGTGGCTGCTGTGATGCCCTCAAGCGCCCATCCAGCTCTGGGTAGGCCACCGTCAGTATGCGGGCCATCAAAGGGGTCAGGTTCTGACGGCCACCCCTCCCTCGTTGGGAGGCCATCCCCAGCTGGGCCTCCGCAGTCTTCCTTGCCCAGCGTCACAGGTCCTCCCACCGTTTCCTGCAGTGGGTGCTCCACCTGCTATAGACCCCCAGGGTCCGCACATCCTTGGTGATGGCACGCCACAATCCATTCTTCTGATGGGCACTGACCTTCAGAGGAAACACATAAGGCGGTACACTATAAACCTGACAAGCCAGCCTGTCACATATATGGCCCATAAATAGCATTTCCCCTCATCAGGCACACACATGACCCGTACCCCTGCATTGACGCTGACACCAGCCATTCCCCCCAAACCTGACACACTGCCAGCACACACACACATATCGTTGCAGTCATGTTTCATACAACTTACCCAGGGTGTACTCACCTGTTGGTCAGGAGGCTCATACAACTGGCCATACTGGGGTAGGACCCTGTCCACGAGGCACTCCAACTCCTCCGACGTGAAGGCTGGAGTCCTTTCACCTGTAGCACGAGCCATGGCAGGTTCCAAAACACAGGTCTCAGCAGCAAAAGCAGTGGAGATGTTGTTCTGTGGTAAGTCAGGAATCAAGTGAATGGTAGAAAGGAAATGGCGGTCACGTCTGCCGTTGATCATCATTGGTTTCCATACTCGGTAGAGGGCCAGCTTTGCCAATGAGGAATTGAGTGGCGGTGCAGACCGCCTTCCGTCATGACGCAAACGCCAGCTGTGTGAGGTCACTTCCACCTGTCCTTGAATACAGGACAGGCGGTGTTATTTTCTAATGCTGGTACACATGTACAGATTACTAAGTGTGTCACTGTAGTCAAATGTACTTACCTACACAGTTCCAGTGTCCAACATACATACATGCTCTGTGTACACTGCAGTAGTGTGTTCATGGTTCCTGTTGACACTCCTGGTCTACATTTGGGTACCAACCACTGTGAAGGAATAGGAGGATGCAAACACCTGTGTACATACACCTTGTGGACTTGGTTACACTGGAGGACTTGCACACCATACTCAACTATCGTTTGGACACGGCCACAATCACAGTGCTGTGTGCACAACTGGAGCCTTATCTGCTACCTGCTATCCGTAGCGCCGCAGCAATCCCCCCTCTTGTGCAGGTACTCTCAGTGCTCCATTTCCTGTCAACAGGCTCCTTGCAGGTGACAGTGGGCTTGGCTGCAAGGATGTCACAGCCAATGTTCTTGATTGTGCTTGCAAGGGTTTTGTCTGCCTTGCTCAAACACCTGTGCAGCTACATCGCATTCCCCAAGGTAGATGACTTACCCACTGTGAAGGCTGGATTCTATGCAATGGGACATATACCTCATGTTATTGGGGCCATTGACGGGACCCATATTGCCTTAGTCTCACCCAAGGCCAATGAGCAAGTGTACAGGAATCAGAAGAGTTTCCACTCAATGTCCAGATGGTGTGCCTGGATGACCAATACATCTCCCATGTCACTGCCAAGTTTCCAGGGTCGGTGCATGATGCCTTTATCCTGAGGAATAGCAGTGTCCCTCAGCTGATGGCACAACTACAAAGGCACAGAGTGTTGCTAATAGGTGAGCCTGTATCCCCACCCAATGTTTGTAAGTGTATGCCTTCAGGACTCATGGCCCATGCCATTGCGCTGGGCTAATGTGTGTCCCTTACTTTTTGCAGGTGATTCCGGCTACCCAAACCTGTCCTGGCTCATGACCCCTGTTAGGAATCCAAGGACGGCGGATGAAAATAGGTATAATGATGCCCATGGGTGTACCAGGAGGATTGTCAAAAGGACCTTCAGTCTCCTGAAGGCTAGGTTCAGGTGCCTCCATCTGACAGGTGGATCCCTATGCTACTCCCCTGAGAAGGTCTGCAGAATTGTTGTTGTGTGCTGCATGTTGCACACTTTGGCCTTCAGACGGCATGTACCCTATCTGCAGAAGGAGGGGTGACAATGCAGCAGTGGACACTGAGGACAGTGATGAGGAGGAAGAGGAGGAGGATGTGGACAACAGGTCACATTTGATCCAGCAGCACTTCCAATGACACTCAGGTAAGACTGTTGAACTGAGCAAGACTACATTTTAGTGTTGTATTGTGTGACTGCAGCGTGATGCTAGTCGTTCCCTTTGCATCCCACCTGAATGTCATCTATATCTTCCCTTATTGCAGATGTTGGTGTTGTTCCAACAGTGTACTGGTGTGATGTGTACAGACTGCTGAGACACATTTGTTAGATGGGTCAACATGTTACTGGACATTTACACAGGATCATGCAGTACATTACAGTTTGTTACATTGTACACTACCTGTAGATAAAGCACTATTACACAAGTTGTGTCCAAGGGTGTTTATTGAAAATTGTTCTACAATAGGAAGTGCAATAGAGTGGGGTGATGATTATGAATAGTCCAGGGTAGTGGTCCAGTCTGTTTGTAGCACATGTCCAGTGTCCAAGGGGCCTTAGGGAGGGAATCAATGGCAGTTCAAAGTGGACAAGGAGACACAGTGGAACACAAGGGGGACATTCAGGAGGGCCTTATTTCCTGTTGATGGTCTTGGTCTTGGCAAGTGTCTCTGGTGTCTGTCTGGGTTGCAGGGAAAGTTTGCGGGTGGTTCACCTTCACACCAACAGAGACACTCTCACACCCACTCTCACAGTAAGACATACCCTCTCACATGTACTCTCACACCCATAAAACACTGACACACACACACAGACACTCTTACACCGTCTGTCACACATAGACAGAGACTCTCACATCCACTCTCTCACCCAGAAAGACACTTTCACACTCACTCTCACACAAATACACTCTCACGCCCTCTCACACCAAGAGACACTGTCACATCCAGGGAGACACTCTCACACCCACTTGCACATCATGAGATACTCTCACACCTACTCTCACAGCAAAACAGACACTCTCAAACCTACTCTTACACTTACTCTCACACTAAGACATACATTCTCACACCCAGACACTCGCACATCTAGACAGACACTTTCACTCACTCTCACACATACACTTTCACACCCTTTCTCACACCAAGACATTCACTGTCACGTCCACTTTCACATCCAGAGACACTCTCACACCCACTTGCACATCAACAGGGATAATCTCACACCCTCTTTCACAGCAACACAGCCACTCTCTCCCCCACTCCTACCAAGACAGATATACTGATAGCCACTATCACACCAAGACAGACACTGTCACATCCAGTTTCACATCCAGACAAACACTCTCACACCAAGACAGACACTGTCACACTGACTGTCAAAACAGCAGAGAGACTCTCACACTCATTCTCACAGCAAGACATATCTTCTCACATCTACTCTTACAATGAGACAGACACTGTCACACACATACACAGACACAAACACAGACACTCTGACACCCTCTCTCACACAAAACAGACACTCTTACACCCAAGTCTCACATGCAGACCAAGACTCTGAGTCCCACTTTTGCACCAGTGACACTCTCACACCCACTCTTACATGATACAGAAAGTCTCACACCCACTCTCAGACCTGTAGAGACAGTCTCACAAGCATTCTGATGTCCAGAGTCAAGCTGTCACACCCACTCTCACATCCAGACACATACTCTCACACCCACTCTGGCAACCTAAGAGAGCCTCTCATGTGCGCTCTCACAGGTAGACACTCATACTCTCTCATACTCTCGGTCACATCCAGAAACTATGGAGCTGTGTTCAAATGAAATGCACAAATGTAGTTGTAAATATAGGGTACTAGTGAGGGGTTGAAACAACAGCTTTTATTGGTTGTTCTGTTTATGTTGCTACCTAAAGGCAGATAGTGATACTGTGAAAAAAGAGAATAGATGCAGCCATACTGCTTTTGTCTTGTGGTGCATGTGTTTATGGTCAAGCTGATGAAGATTCTTGAGAGCCCCTACCATAGACTCGCAGGCAGTAAACCAGTGCTTCCCATGCCCTAGCTAGTTCCAGTGGTCTCAGACCCCTTTTGGCTTCTTTAAGTGAGGATTCCCCTTCGTAGTTTGCCTATTATCGAATTCCCTGCACCATTTTATGATACTGGGCCCTCTCTATCCCTTCCAGTTCATAGTTATCTCTTTTTTGGCTTGGAAGCAGGGCAGATCCTGGAATCTACTAGTCCCTTTCATCCTGGATGTGTGAGGGAACCACCCCAGCAAGCAATGGCCAGGTATACATGGGATCTCCCTATCTATAATCTTCGCTACTGTGTGTGTTACTTCTTCCCAATATGGTCCTACATGGGGTCAGTCCCATAGCATGTGTTTAATCT
Source organism: Pleurodeles waltl (assembly GCF_031143425.1). NCBI lineage: Eukaryota > Metazoa > Chordata > Amphibia > Caudata > Salamandridae > Pleurodeles > Pleurodeles waltl. The sequence goes on along the minus strand of NC_090449.1, from coordinate 680,091,270 downwards.
CAACTCCCTCTACTCCGCAGCATGTGCAAGCTGTACCTGTTGTGTTAAAATGCTGATTGATCTGTCCCGGTGTCAAGTAAGCTCTATGTAGAACAAAGTTTATTAATTTAAATCTGGCATTTCTCAAGGCTCTCGGGATTCTTTCTAAAATAGCCCCCGAGGTCTCGGCTGCTATCTGAGTATCCAAATCCTACTTCCATTTAGGTCTTAAGCATTCTAAAGGGCGAATCATGTCACTGCGTATTCTGTGATATAAACATGTGACAGCTTTATCTGTGCCCGCTGATAGGGCTAGCTATTATGTAGTGTTCTGTGGTTTCGGTTTGTCTAGTCCCGATTTCCAATATTGGTGGATGACCGCAGTGACTGCTCTGTGAAGTAAGAAATTTACACTTAAAATCTCAAATTCTGCCCTAAACTCCTCAAATAAAAGTAAAACCCTGTCTCTGGATGAGTCGCATATGACTGCCGCCCCTGCCTCGGTCCAGGTAGTTAATCCTTCCCCGTTGTCGCCATGAGGTAGAGCCCACAGGAATGTTAGGCATACGTCCGGGGAGTAGAGACACCTGTTTTGGATTTATGTAGCTACCCTATCCAGCATTGGCTAAGTACTTGTGATTAAGGAGGGTCTTCCGCTTGCGGCTGTTGCACTCTCAGTAGGACTCTCGTTAATTGTGTCAGTGGGGGGGGGGTGAAGGGTCTCACAGGCGTAGTGTGTTTTTTCCTACTCACTAACCATTGGGTAAACCACTGAAATTGTGCTGACAGGTAATAAGATTCAAACTCTGGAACTGCCAGACGATCATGTTGTTTGCCTCTGCATTTTAGGTAGAGCCACCCGTCTCTGGCCTGTCCCACAGAAAAATTAGGTTATTAATGTGTACAATTCTTTAAATATTTATTTGGGTATCCATATAGGAAGGACTGTGAAACAGTAAAGCAGGAATGGCAAAACTATCATTTTAAGAAGTGGCACCCTCCCTGCTAGTGACAGCGGCAGCATCAGCCAGAAGGACATGGCTGATCGGATGGAGTGAATTGTCCCACGTTGCCGTCTAGAATATCCAGTTAATCGTGGTATATTCTGGTTCCTAGATATCTTAAGCAACATGTTTCTCAGAGTAATGTGCCGATGTCAGCTGGTTGCGTACAATCTGGTTATATGGGGAAAAGGTGAGATGTTTGCGAGTTCACGCAGAGGCCGGATAGTTTGCCAGCATGTCTCTGGCACCTTTCAGGTCATCTTCCATGTTGTCCAGAAATATGAGCAGGTCATCAGCATACAGGGAAATTCAATGGTACTTTGTTCCTAAGCATACCCCTTTATAATTGTGTCCTTCCCTACCTATGCTGGCTAATGGTTCCATGGCCAGTGCAAATATCAAGAGGGAGAGGGGGCAGCCTTGTCTTGTTCCCCTTTCTACTGAATAACTGGCCGATATCACTCAACCTGTTCGTACCCTAGCTACAGGGTAGGTATATAGCAGTCGCACCCATGCTATGTATTCTGCACCCAGCCTCATCTTGGTCATAACAGCATACAGAAACTCACATTCTAGGCTGTCAAAGACCTTTTCAATAACTACCGCCAATATACCTGCTTCTTGTTGTAGGAGGGGTCGGACATAACAGCCAGCAATGGACGAATGTTGATGGCAGTATTGCGGCCCGGGATAAGTCCCACTTAGTCAAGGTGGACCAATCGCGACATTAGTGGAAGCAACCTCCTGGATAAGATTTGGCTGAGAATCTTGTAATCTAAGTTTAAAAGTGATAGAGGCCTATACGCCCCACAGCCAGTCAGGGATTTGCCCGGTTTTAACAATGGAACTACCAGCACCTCTTGCATCATAGGTGGTAATAATCCCCTTTCTTTCACTTATCTACAGAAGGTGGCTAATCTCAGAGCCAAACTGTCAGAGTATGCTGCATAGAATTTAACCGGGAACCCATCTGTCCCATGGCTAGTCCCTTTATGGCACTCCTAATTTCTTGTTCAGTAATTTCTCCCCCTAAAGTCTCAGCCTCATCTCGTGGTTGCACATTAAGTGGTAGTGGGTTCAGGAATGCCCATGTTTTCTCCACATCATGTTGGGCGGTACTGGTATATAGCCTATCATAGTACTGCACAAATTGGTCATTTATTTCTTCCTGTCTAAAAAGCCTTAGTCCTGCCGTAGTCTGTATTTCTACTATGATGGACCCCCTTTTAGATGGAGTTGCGAACCACACTAATAATATCCCAGTTTTATCTCTCTGCATGGGCCCTGGACATATATTGTTTATAATCAAAGCAGTGGAGCCTTTCTGTCTGGCTTGCAACTGTCTCTTTTAGTTCTACTAATCTATGCTGTAGACCTGGGCACCCCAGCTGGCGTTTTTCTTCTTCCCTCAACTCGTTCTCCGCCGTCAAGACTTCTTTCAGTAGAGTTTGCCATACCACTACTGATTTAGCCAGGCATCTCCCCTGAAGCACCGCTTTAAATACATCCTATTCAATTAAGGGGTTGCTAGCTGTCCCAATATTTTCAGCAAATACATTTTCAATGTGCTGTTTTAGAGCCTCCCGTTATTGTGGGTCTTGAAATGATTCATAATTTAATTTCCAGGTAGGAATACAGGCTTTAACCCGTTCCAATTTCAAATGTATTAATAAAGGGTTATGGTCTGAGATTGTGTGGGCTAGGGATTCTGCATCTCTTATTTGGGCACGTACATATGGAGTGCAAAGAAATGTGTCTAACCGTACATTTAAATCATGTAAATGCAAGTAAAAGAGATAATCAAATGTTTGTGGATAAAGGGTAAGCCAGGTATCCATGAGACCCCATTGTGGTTGCTAACTTGATAATTGGCATGCTACACTAATTATTGGGGAATACTGCAAGGGTGGATAGGAGCGATCTAATTGTGGGTCAATTATACAGTTGAAGCCTCCTCCTATCATTACCAGTTGTAATCAGTATGGGGCTAAACCCTGTGTGAGTTTCGCCAAGAAGGTACCTTTGTCCATATTAAGTGCATAAATGTTAATTAGGGGCAAGCCTTGTCCTTTTAGTTTGCCCTTCACTGCTACAAATCGTCCTTCTGGGTCTATGACACTTTCTGAATAAAGGAAGGGGACCCACTCCCTAAACCATATCAGGGTCCCTCTAGCATAAGCTGAGTAGGAAGTGAAGTAAGCGTGTCCCCTCCATCGCCTTTGTAGGGCTTTCCCTTAATTCGCTGTGAGTTGCATTTCTTGGAGCACTGCTACATGGATGCGCCTTCTAAGCAGACACGCCAATACCTTATATCTTTTTGTCATCGTATGCATCCCCCGAATATTCCATGATAAGAATTTGTAATTCCCACCCGTCATTTGTCGTTCTTCATGTGACGGGTTCAGGCTCTGGCTGTTGCTGTGCAAAGATGCCACTCCTTACATTACTTTCTGTTGTTTCTGTTTGGCTTCCACATTGGAAAGGGCTGACACACTGCGCTTGTAAGGGCCCGTCCCATTTACCTTTAGATTTACTTTGTGAGATTCTAAATTGGCCCAAGCCCATGCCGCTTGTTCATTGAGTATCCATCTAGTGCCATACTGCCTCAGAGGTATTGAAAAATTGGGTTCCTTCCGCAGTTATCCCACGGGAGCAGGCAGGGAACATCATGCCATATGTTATATTCATCTGGCTCAATTTTGCCTTGGCCCTTATGAAAATGGATCGTTGTTTCTGCACTTCGCTGGAAAAATCCAGGAAGAGGTGGACTGTGTTGTTTTCAAATCTGTAGTCCTCACTCTTTCATGCTTGACTGAGAAGTTAGTCCCTGCTGTGTAATAGTTTCACTTTTACTGGTCACTGGGGGCACCTGGTGTTGGGGGTGGAGTGCCGGGACCCTGTATGCCATCTCTAGCGCAAAGAATGGGGTGAGTCCATTTCCTGCCACCACCTCCCAAAGCCACTGTTCCAAATATTCGACCATATTCTTCCCCTCCACACATTCAGGTAGGCCTATTACACGGATATTATTGTGCCTGGATCTATTTTCAGCATCGCCCGTCTTTGCTTCTAGTCTGAGTATCTTCTGTTTCAGAGTGAGCAATTTCTTAATGGCATCAGAAAGTGTTGGCATGACATCATTGAGGTTTGTCTCCATGGATATAACTCATTCTGTCAATTTGCGGTGATCATCTTGAAGTATTGTCATGCTGACGCTAGAGCATCAATTTTGCTTTCTAAGACCTCCTGGGAGGCACTTATGGCTTTGAAGGATATCTTGTAAAGTGGGATCTCCACTATTGTTCATTGGGCCTGGTGGGTTGGCTTCGCGTCATGCCATGAGTGGTTCTGCGTCACGGTCCTCTCGTGTCAGGATCTTTTCTGCAACTGCTCTTCCTTGTGTTCTATGCATTGTTATGGTGGGAGCAGTCTGGCAGTCTGCTGGGTTGGTGGCTCCCCGCAAAAAAGGGGGTTGTGTGATTCGGTACTGTGTATTTGGCATGGGAAAGTGCCCTGTCTTCCTTGGTAGTTTGCGGTGAGTTGAGAAAAGTGGAGCCACTATCCCAATTATTTCGAATCAGGGTGGCGTTCCCCTTAGGCGATGAGTAGTTCCTGTCATCCCAGCCCGATGGTCCAGGTGTGGAGGCCTGGTATCGCGGTCTGGGTCTAGTCCCAGGTTACCAAGGGAAGCACTGTCTTCGCTGACCCGGGTTGGTTTGAGTTGACTGCGAGGTCTTGGGTCTATGTGTGCTGCCCTGTCACTGTGCTGTGCAGTGTAGACAATATTTCCTATGCAGCAGGGGGATTGTTCTGCGTGCCCCAATGAGCTGTTAACAGCTGCCCCCTAAGACGGTCACACCTCACTATTGGGTAGAGTTCAGTCTCCCCGTGAAATCAAAATAAGCACTCATCCCTACTGTCTCATGTTCGAAAGCAGGCCCGCTGTGCTGATGCTCAGGCGCCAGGCCTCCTCTTATGCTGGCATCGATCTTTTATAAGACTGATTGTGCCACGTTCTGAGTCGGTAATGTTGCGGTGGGTGCCAGCCGTCTCAATCCTCCTGCATCACTGAAGCTCCACCCGGCTGTCCCGTCTTAAGGATTTCCTGTGCTCTGCTCCTGACAAGCATTTTTCCTTCTACAGTGCAGCGTTCACTCAATCGCCATCTTCACAGGACTGGCTGGTACAGCTGCTGTGCTGAGCTCCTGGCCGCCCAGGTCGTCCGGCAGTGTTATCCCACCCAGCATTCTTCTCTTAGTATGTTTTTTTGCCTCTGCAGTCCTCTGTGAGCTTCTGGCTGGAAAAGAGCTCGGCCGTGTTCGACATCTTGTTTCGAGCACAGACGCAATATTTTATTTGATGTCATTTAAAGGGCGTCAGCAGCAGTTTTACTTCGGATTTTCAGCCCGCCACTGTCAGGGATTTATGGGGGTCACTGGCAGCAATTTGGGGACCCGTTAGTCCATGTTATCGGCCAGAATGGCATTGGGTGGGGAATCTCTGCCAGGAGCCTCGCAGAAAGGCTTCGCACTATATTGGCATTAGCCACGCCCCCAAAACTGTTGTTGTTTGTGATATGTGTATTATTTGAAAAAGTCAACCACACCTGCTATTTTTCATTTAAAATTAAGCATGGTGCTTGTAGAAACTGTTATGAACTAGTGACCTACTGCTGCTATAGAGTGTTGCAAACTACGTTACCATGGTGGCAGAGCTAGAGGAGCATGGGGAGAAGGGTATAAAAAAAAGACTAGAAAGTGACTTGGTAGTTGGAGTTCCACTTGAAAAAAGTGTTTAAAATTATGTTTAGGTGAGAATAGATTTGTTTATTCAAACACAACTATATATAGCATTATTTTACATTAAATACCAAAAATAAATGTTGCCATCCCGCGTGGATCCATGGATCCAACTGCGAAGTTACACGGGGCTGCCCTGAGCCCCGGGAAGGATCTGTGGAACCAGTGAAAACTGGTATGAATTGGGCTGCCTTTTGAAGAGTGTTGGAAAGGGTTAACTATGATATCCAGTCAGAAGATGTATACCATCACTAACATGTGAAAGAAATATTTTATTGGCTTTGTAGTTGAGTAACCTTGAAAGCAAAGTTGAAAAGATTGCAATTAATGGTTAATTTGCTTGAGAGTGGTGTACCATTCTTCTGCTTGGTTTTTATGTATTTTAAGTGAGAAGAAACTGAAACTAATACTGACAGACGAATATACAGAGCAGGAAACAAACTTAACAGGTATTTATCGTATAGTATATTTTAAATTAAAAATGCTTTACTAGAGGAATAATAGTATATTACAAGAGTGAGTAGTATGCTCATAAGCACTACAAAGGAATATAATGTCTATATGCTAAGAATAAACACAGGTATGATAATCAGTGAAGATTATCCTTCACTGTAACCACAGAAGAGGCAAAAGTAAGGTAGACCAGAAGTAGGCCATAGAGTATGGTAGTTTGTTATTAGAACATGAAACACTTTGTTCTAAGTTGAATTGAGTTATATGCGGCATTGGAGAGTATTATGGTCACATACGTATTAACTCTGAGATAGATAGTAGAAGTCATATTGTTATTACTACATGGATGGAGCCACTGGCATAACAGTTAGCTACTTACAAGGCTGATTGTACATTCATGCATGCAGCTAGATACTATTTATGGTTTTATCAGTATTGGAGAAACATGCATACATAGTTATATATTCCTGTACTCACTGTATGAACTTACACATCTGGTGGGACACTCATAGATCTACTGATAGTAAGACAGGTATGTAGCTAAATAGTAACATAACCTTAAGCTCAGTTGTGGCCTACTGCTAGAGGCTGAAAGTCTGCACTTTCATACTCAGCTTGAGTACCCATTAAGAAAGTCTGCTTGAGAATTCTGAAAGTGTGGTTTTAGTACACTAAATTGAGCACTCAGGTAGTCTTTAGGTAGGTAGGTAATAGAGCACAGTTCTTTGTGGTTAAAACATTATACATGTCCTAAGTTTCAATGAGTTAAAGATGCACATGGAGACTCATATTCCCACTTATATAAGCAGTCTCCCACCCATACTTCAACTCATACAACTATTAAGAAAAGGATAGAGGCGCTGATACACCTACAAAGACTGTGGGAAGGCTGCTTATAGGTTCATACACATACCCAGGGAGCAGTTATGTTTCCAATAATATTTCAGTCAGTTGTGTGCACACACACACTTACATACCACTGTACTCATATTTATTTAGACATTTGGCGAGACACTGATGTAGGTACTGATCCAGTCAGTCACATATGTACTGAATACTGACACAACCTACTCACCCATCCACACAAGTACTACTTTAAACACGACTCGGGCCTACTACTGTGCAGCCTGAGTATGTAGATTTACTATCAGGAGGATTTGCCATTACAAAGGCTGCTTGTTAATCTTAAACTGTTGTTCTACTACTAAATGTTGAGTACTCAGGTAGGGTATAGGTTGCCCATACAGTAAGGAGCATTGTAGTTAAAAAGATAAAAGATATCTTTTTAACTTTCACTGAGTTGGACATCGACTTACAGACTTCTATGCTAACATATATGCTGTGTCCAAGTCATAGTGCAACTCATATAGCTAATGACAAAAGGATAGAACCACTGACACAGCTAGTCTATGAGTGAGATGCCCGCGTATAAACTCATGCACATACTCAGTCAGTAGCTATGTAATCAGCAGTATCACAGCCAGTTGAATACACACTTTCATACTATTGTAATCACCAACACAGCCAGTTACCTATTCTAGACACACATTTACAGACCCACAGACTTAGTAGGAGAGCCAGTGATATACTGTCATATTTCGCTAAATGTGTGCTGCTACAGTCATATACAGACTTTTACACTAACTCATAAGTACTAAGGCACTGATACAAACTAGACACCTATTCACAATATAAACATAGCTTCAGGCTACTACTACAGCGTGTGAGTGTGAAATTTTACTGGTACCTTGAGCTGCCCTTAAAAATCCATTTGAGTGTACTTTTAGTACAAACAAGTTACCCTTCACTTAGGCAATCAGTGACATGAAGCCAATAGGATGGTGAAAGAGCCAGTTAAACATTCATACATACACTGAGATAGCAGTTATGTATCCAGACGTGTTGGTGGCAGTTGCACACACAGTTACATACTAATTTACTCACCATATATACTTAAATATCTAATGGGATAGTCATAGGGGTACTGATTCACTCAGTCAGATATGTACCACATACTAACACAACCTGCTCAGCTACCTAACAAGTACTCTACTAATGTAGACCCTGAGTATGCAGTTTTACTGTCACCTGCACTTGCCATTAGAAATGATACTTATCAGTCCTTAAATTGTCATTTCAGTTGTGAAAGTTCAGTTCTCTGGTAGGCTGTAGGTAGGGCATAGAGCAGGGAGTTTCATATTTAAAAGATGAAATGTCTCCTTCTAAGTTTCACTGATTTAGATGTGCAGTTAGAGTCTGATGCTCACTTTATATGCGGTGTCCAACTCATACTGCGACTCATATAGATAATAACAAAATGATAGAGCCCCTGACACATCCAGTCAGACATGAAAGAGATGTTTATACTTCCATGCACACACCTAGACAGCACTTATGATCCCATTAGTATTAGGGCCAGTTGCACACATAGTTACGTATGTCTGTGGTTACCATATTTATTTAAACATCTTGTGGCACATTCATAAAATGACTCAGAAAGTCACTCAGATATGTTGCCAGGTACTGCCACAACCCACTCACACATACAGATAACTATTTCTTTAAACATGCCTCAGACCTACTACTGCAGACTCTAAGTATTCATCTTTACTGTCTGCTGCAGTTGTCAACAGAAAGGCTGCTTTTCAGTCCTTATATAAGAATTTTAGTGGTCAAAGTTCAATTGTCAGGCAGGCTGTATGTAGGACACAGATTGAGGAGCTTCATATTTAAAAGATGAAACGTCCTTCTAAGTTTAAATGACTTAGATATGCAGTTACAGAACATTATGCTTACTTATATATGTAGTGTCTAATGAATACGGCAACTCATATAGCTAATAAAAAAGGATAGAGGCACTGGTATATAGACAGAGCTAAATGTATCTTATTTCATTTGCAGATATCCACTTGTATTGAAAAAAGAAAAAAAAGAATGCCTGATAGGGCACAAAGAAGAAACGGAGGAAACAATTACTATCTAATTCAAACTGCCAGTAAAAAGACAGATAAGGTGCAGATTGGCGACAAGAAAAAAAGAATAGATGCTAAGAGCACTAACGACTATCTAAAAAAAAGTATGTAAAAAATTGCAAATTGAAAAATTGAAAGTAAACTGTCCAATGAGAAGAGGAGTTGTAAATTAAACGACAAAGAGGAAGGATTCATGCTAGTAAAAGTAGAAAATGTAATCAACAACGGAAGGAGTTGACTCGGAGACAAAACCAGTTTAGGGACATAAGAGCAAAAATGTTTCGAACTAGAGTAATACAAAATTTGCTGAAAAAGATGAAGTATAGAAAGAGAAGTGCTATAGTTAAGCAGAAGCAACTTATTGAGAACATTTCTTTTTAAAAGGGTAACTTTTTATCCTAATATTAAATAGGGACACCAGACGAAAAAGTACTCTGCATGAGGAAAATAACATTAAGGAAAAGGCCAATTAACAAAACACACATTTGTAAAGTTTTTAAAGGTGGATGGATGCACACATCAAGCACACACCCATTTTTTAATGAAGAGAGCTACTTGCAAGAAAACTCATTAGTGCATGCAGTTGACACAAGTGGCTGTAGCTATGAAGTGAAGGACGGCAGTCTATAAAAAAGAGCAATTAGTTCCTAGTAATGTATAACAAGTGATAGCTGAAGAAGTATAAGGTAGGCATAAGCAAGTTCCTCTGTACAAGAGGAAGTGTATCTGTACTGTCCGGCAGCAATCAATTGATACATTTAAAAAAGTTTCTAAGAGAATTTTAATGGAGGAGTCTGAAACAGAAAGTTACGATGCTTCAAGAATTAGATCCATGCAACTATAAAATACACAAACTTACAAGGTTATTCATTGGCATGTCTTGTGTGCAAAAGTACTTTTCACCACTTTAGAATGTTAGCTGTGCATCATTCACAAATGTGCATTCTAGTTAGAAGACTTTATTTTGTAAAAAGTCCAGCTTATGTTTAGGAGATTTTAATAGAGCTCTGTTACATGGTAGTGTGGCAGATTTCAGAGGATATTCAGTTTTGTTTCTTTGGCCTTGAAGAAGATAACAGAGAAAATGAGGAGGAAATGTTGAGAACTATAGAAGAAGTGGATAGACAGATAAGTACTGGAAGTTTTACACAGGAGATAGAAAGGTTCAATGCAATGTGTTCTGAGAAACCTGAGTATGCATGCATCTGTTGTCGCCCTACTCATTACAAAACTTAATTTAATGGTAAGTCTACGTGGGACGTGTGAATACTGGTATCGTCTTCATGGAGAACTTAAATACATGCTCCGCAACTCAGATCCACCTACTTGGTTTCTAACACTCAGTTGCACAAAGTATGCATGGGATGATTTGCTACAATTTCTAAGAGAAGCAAACTCGAACATCAAGGACATCCGTTTGAAGATAGCAGGAGAACTTTGCTCTTTGGATCTTGTTAATGTATGTAGGTATTTCAATCAAAAGTTTCAAGTTTATATGCAATAAAACAAATCCTCCTCTTGAAGATGTCACTGATTTATTTTGGGAAGAAAAGAACACCAGGCAAGAGGTGCTTCCCATATACACATGCTCTTATGGATAAAGGATGCACCAAAATTTGGCACTGATACTGATGAGTGTGTACTGTCTTTCACAGAACAGTATGTTACGTGTAGTATTCCACATGAGAAGAAAAACAAAGCACTGAGACAGAAAGTTGTACATTTCCAAACACACAGATGTAGAAAGTATTGCCAACGAAGATACAGATCTAAAGGAACGTTTTATACAAGGTGTTATTTTGGATTTCCAAGGCCTATCATTTCATAAGGAAGAGTCAAACAGCTTTTTATCTGCAGTGAAGCACAAACTGACAAGACAATCACCAAAGAATACATACAATCTAGAAAGATCACAGGCCTCCAAGTATATTAACAATTGTAATCCTGTGATCCTAAAATTATGGAATGCAAACATGGATATACAGTTTGCTGCTGACAATTCTTTTGCTGTTGTTCGCTATGTCACTTCATACATTACACAATCAGAAAAAACTGAGATGAAGGAAACGAGAGGAGATTTTTCTGCAGAAAAATGTATTCAGTTTCAGTTTGAAAATGCTCTCACATACAGAGATAAGTTCCTATGAGTGCTGTGATAGGTTAAGTTCAGCTAGTTTGTTCTCAAAGTCTAGAGGAATTGTTTGGGTTAGTCTAGGCCTGGCAACATGCGAAACAGAGTCTTGAAATCGTATCCATAAATTCAGTACTCAGAGTTTGATCCAGACACTACAGATATTATAAAAACAAATAAACTGGATAATTACTATCCAAGGAGGAGTCCACAGCTAGAAAATTTATGAACTTTTGCAGCACTATAGGTACAAGAATAATGTTTCAGAAAACATTGATGAACGAAAATATGTTGTTGCTGGCTGAGATCGTTGTTTGGTTTGGCATCCAAAAGGTGACGTAATAAACCACAGAAACGTACCTGTCAAACTGCTGGAAATTTTTTTTTTTTTTCCTACTTCGCACTTCTCCAGCTATTCAAACCTTGGTGCTCTGAAACAGAGTTACTTGGACAATATAACTCAGATAAAGACTTTTTTCATGCTGTAACTGACAGCATTCAGTGTCTAATATTCCCAAACTATCTAAGAATGTTGAATGAAGAAATTGAACAAGAGGAGACAATTGCTATTGAGATAGCAAAAGACCGCTCACAAACCAGCCAGAGTTCTGGACCTCTCAGACAAGATACCTTTGGACAGCCAATAATCGAAAATGAAGCTGCCATCACGATGAATGAAGTGGAGACAGCAATGCAGCAAGAAAGGAGAAAATATTGACTTGGAACAGTGAGTAGAACAACTCAATGAAGAGCAGAAAGAAATATACATGGAAGTTAAAGAAAAACTAGAACATGGACTCCACCCATGAAAAAAGTTAATGTAAATGTTCAGGTTTTATGCCAATTCTTTTGTACGTAAGCGGACAAGCTGGCCCTGGAAAACTTTTTAACTTTCACCCTTTCTCTGTGTAAGGCTACAGATTCTAGTTTAGCATTTATAGTAATCACCCTACTGGATTGCCTGCACACAATATAAAAGGAATTACCTTACAGCGTCTACTGGATGCCAGTTGAACACAGTAATAAACTGGAGTAACAGAAGTTATCTGGCGAAGCATGTCACAATGTTTCCAGAGTTTTGAAGAAACTGAAACTTTTAATCATTGATGAGGTGAGCATGGTCTCAAACTTAATGCTCGCCTTTGTACATTTAAGAATACAACAGATACTGAAGACAGATTATGATGTCCTTTTTGGTAGAAAACATGTAATTGTTTTTGGTGATTTGTTACAACTTACCCCAGTGAAAGGACAGTCTGTGTTCAAAACACTCTTAAATTAAGAAACTCGTAATTCTTTAGGAAGTGTTGGAAATCTTAACATTTGGGTAAATTTCCAATACAAAGAACTAATTAGAAATGTGTGTCAAGCATCTGAAAAGCAATATGGAAATATTCTAAAGGATATCAGAGTAGGAATACTGTAAAAAGAAGGGAAATGTTGCTATGAAATCAGACTTATAAAGAAGATATTTCCTTCAGTAACATCTGAAGCACAGTTAATGTTTGAATTAATTCAACAAGGAAAATCCATGGTGTGTCTAATGCCTACTCTTAAAGAACGTACGTCTTTCAATGAAGAATTACTACAACTGGAGCATAAACAAATATTGGTACTCACATCAATTGATTAAATGGAACACCAAGGAGTGACAATACTGCTGCGTGAAAACTTACAGGCTAAACTCAACTCTTTGGAAAAATCTGTTTCCAAAACTGTAGGATTAGAAAAGTGTTTACGTGTTTGTAAGAACTGCAGGGTGATTTTGTGACGTAATTTGAATGTTGAAGAAGGATTAATTAATGGAGCTCTGGGTAAAATAATTGATTTCATTTTGTATCTAAACAGAAATGAGGTTTAATATCTAGCAATTCAACTTGATGATCCTAAAGGTGTAAAACAGATAACAAGGTCTGTTGTACGTTTCTTATTTGCAAAAGACTTATATGTTCACAGAAAGCAGTTTCTAATATCCTTAGCATGTGTTGTGATAATACATAAGTCTCAAGGTTTAAGTGTTAATGCAGCATTTATTAATGTTGGCAGCACTGTCTTCAAGGAAGGTATGTCACATGTAGCATTGTCTCGGGTTACAACTTTCTCTGGTTTGTATCTGATAGAGTTTGAGGACAGTAAAGTAAATGCTGATTCCACTTGTGTGCTGGAGCACAACCATTTGAGAAGCCTGTATGCTCCACATGTAGGACAGTACCCAGTTTACAAAAAGCCTACAATCTTACCAAAATTAAAAAAACAATCAAGGGATCAGACTGATATTACTGAGAAAAAGAAGAAAAAAAAAGATAACAAAATTATTGGAAAAAAAGAATAGTAAAAATGATGTTGAAATTGTAGGTTACCAGTTCTCAAAAATCTCTGGAGTCATCTGCTATGCTAATGCAGTCCTCAATGCACTATTCTGTTTACTTACTATGGTTCATGAACTAAGACAAAGAAATGAAAAAAGATTATGCTCTGCACTCTTGAGCTTCTTAGAATGCTTGTGCAGAGATAGAACAAAAATAAACTTTGCATCTTGTATTAGAGATCTTGCAGACGTGTGTACTGGATTAGTACAGTTCCCTCAAAACACTCAAGAAGATGCACAAGAGTTTTTGATGGTCCTACTAGGTATTTTAGAAGAGATGGTACCAACTGAGCAACTATTTGGACCAAGTTATTCATGGGAGCATAATTGTGAAAACTGTTCCTTTTCTTCAAAAACAAAAATAGACTCAGAACTATTTATTTACGTAACTGTACCAGGCTGTAAAACTGTCAATTTTGATAAATTGTTTAAAGATGCATCACAGAATAATACCTGCACAACATGTAACTCTGACCTTCTATCAACTTTGGACATCAGAAGAATTGGCAAGGATATTATCTTAATGCTACAACAATGCAAAATTAGAAACTCAAATTACTAATTTTAAAGCTGGACAAATCTCTATTTGTGGAAAAACTTATAGTTGTACAGCCATTATTTTCCACGAAGGAGTAAGGGTTACTTGTGGACATTACACTATCTATATAAAACATACAACTGGATGGACATAGTGTAATGATAGCAAACTTTTATTTAAGCAGAGATTACCCTATAAATTACCAAATTCTTACCTTCTGTTCCTTGAACCAAACTTCTAAAAAAGATTAATACTGGAGAAATGGAATAGCACGTCTGGGACTTTCAATAAAACAAAATAACACATCATAAGACCTAACAGGGGTGATGTCTTTCTAAGGAATTTTAAATCTTCAAATCTTCTTACTCTTGGAAGAAAATCACATACATATCATTAAAATGGAAATGGAGAATAGAAGGTTTGAACTAGGAAAAACATCTAGAGATGATAAAAAGAAAAACTTCTGTTTCAAGAAGGGCTGGGAAATAACAACAATAATAACACTACCGCTATACTTTACTCCTGTTCAATGGACTACTGGACTTTATGACATCATGCAGCCTACCAAGGGTGATGTCTTTCTACACCTTGTTAACTACTAGTATAATTCATACACATTAATTGTAGTGTGAAGATATAATATACTTTATATTAATTGATATACGATAGGGAAAAGAGTTTGGGAAATATTTGTTGTATCATACATAGTAATGTTAATTTGAAATAACATGCTATATTGTTATGTATTTTTAATTTTTTTATTTTACAGCCCATGACTGTCCCCCTCCCGCACACGCACACACACACTGTTCAAGGATAAGTACCTATAAACACTTCTGTTATAGTGCCAAAGTATAAAAGCTGACAACAGTGTACCAGATAATGTAACATGCTTAAATAATATTTCTGATTGCTATACAGTAATATAAATGTATTGTATCGTATAATTAACAATATTATTTTTATTACAGATTGTTAACTTTCAATAGGTAAGTTAATATAAAAGTTTAACTTTTATTTATGTTTTCTCTCTTTTTAGACAGATTGAAGGGGCTATTTATTGCAATAACTGGTAACTAATTAAATATTTCTGAATTAAAAGACCATCCGTAAACATACTCAAGTACATATAGTTAGTTACACTGATATACCAACACAGTAATCTCAATTCAACTATGTTTACAGACATGCATACACTAACACATTCAGGAAACACTGATTCATAAAATTATATACCCAGGCAAACACTAATGCATATACTACCAAACTCAGTGATCCACTGATGCGTTCACTGACCCACAGATCCAGGAAGACACTGATGCATACACTGACACAGCCAGTCACACACTGATGCATAACATGATATACCTAGCACACACTGATGCATACACTGACACACCCAGTTACACAGTGATACATACAATAACATGCCCAGACACACAGTGACATGTACAATGACACACCCTAGCACAAACTCATGCATACACTTACACACCCAGGAACACACAAACATATACACTAACACAACCTGACACACCCTGCCATGCATTCATGCATACAGTGACACACTCAAGCACACACTACGACATACACTGACACACCCTGTCACACACTGACACACCTAGGAAATACTGATGCATTCACCAATACACCCAAACACACTGATCCATACACTAGGATATCCAGGCAGACACAGTCTCATACACTGACACACCCAGGCACACATTGATGCATACACTGGCACACCCAGGCACACAGTGATGCATTCAGTAACACACCGATAGATACACAGACACACCCAGACACACACTGATATATACACTGACAGACTCAGGCTCACTCTGATGCATACACTGAGACGCCTAGTACACACTGACACACCCAGGCATACACTATTGCATACACTAACACACCCAGATGCACACTGGTGTATACACTGATGCATCCATGCACACACTGATGCACACACTGACACACACTACTGCATACACTAACACACCCAGATGCACACTGGTGTATGCACTGATGCATCCAGGCACACACTGATGCATAAACTGACATACCTAGGCACACTCTCACCCAGACACACACTGATCCATACACTAACATACCCAGTCACACATTGACGGATACACTGACACACTCGGGGACACATTGATGCATTCAGTGTCACACCCAGGGACATACTGATGCATACTATAACATACCCAGGTATGGACTTATACACACTCTGACACACCAAGCTCACAGTGATGCATACAATGACACCCCAGGCACACACTTATCCAAACACTGATACACCCTAATACATCCAGACACAAATTGATGCATACACCGACACACCCATGTATACACTGATGCATACCATACACCAAGGCACACACTAATGCATACACTGACATACCGAGGCACAGGCTGATGCATGCACAGACATACCCAGGCATACTGTCATGCATACACTGACACATTCAGTTACACACTGATGCAGTCCCTGACTCACTCACGCAGTTACTCATATACACACTAACACATCCTGATACTGATTAATACAAACACTAACACACAGAGTTCTTTATATACCAAGCACTATAGACACAAAAAATAAAAGGATAATAAAAAGTCAAACACAGCTCTTTGTTTGATTCAATAGTGATTCTTGCAAAAAAGCGTTTTTTTTGGGGGGGGTGGTTTAGATTTTTTCAAAAAACTTTTTTTTTTTTTTTGGTTTTAAAAAAAACATATGAAGACGTTCGGACAAACCTAAACGCAAAAGTTTTGCATTTTCAAAGCATGACGGTGCTGTATAACAGGTACTTCAAACAATAAAATTATGAAACAAGTTAGCAACACTGCTTTTTCACCTGTGGGAAAAAAATAACTCATATCTTTAACTTTTGTAACAAGATTATGGCAGATGGTGCCGGATGTTATCATCTGAACTAATTCGGTGCATGTGGCCTTAATAGTGAAGTTAGCAGGAGTGACATCGCCAGATGAAGATGAGCCAGGTTCAGCAGTCATATCTCTTCCTTTTCTCTGTCTCTCATCATTCGGAGATATGCACACTCGTGGAATGTGCGAACATGCTTCCACATACTACCTATCCCGGTGGCTGTATTTTTTTTTTGTGATGTGCCACGAAACAATCTTTTGCCACACAAGTTGCACTTTACAATTTAGGCTGCAACTTTTTTTCTCCACTAGGTATTGTGAAGAAGTGCCATATCGCGCTTTATTTTCACGAAGAAGGCAGGTCTTCATTTTCTTCTTCAAGAGGAATAGCTTCTACTTCTGCTGGTGGGGGTGCAGCACTCCCTTCAGCCATACTAAAAAACACTGTCAGCAGGATATTGAAAAAGATGTTTCTCCCACAGCAGCTAGAGAAATAACAACTGTTTTGGGGCGTGGTCTTACTCAAAATTAGGTGTGGTTCAAAACTAACCAATCGAATAGCATAATACTCTTTTGATATCGAGCAGATCCGTGGATTCCATCGCAGATTTGCAGCATCTTGAAATACGTAAAATGGCTTATTAATTAAAAACTAAATATACAGCACATGTTTGGACCTGGGAAATATGTGCAGGCTTATATCAAATTCATAAACAATGGGTCCTATGTACTAAACAAATGTTATTTCACAAATCCGGGGATCGGAACCACGGATTCATTTCAATCATGTTTTAGGGACAGAAACCACAGAGATTTAGGGGGACTCTTGTTGAAAAAATGGGCCGGTGCAGCTAATTTACAGGAAAGTCACACATGCACCTACTGACACACTCACAAACAATCATAAACACACTCTCAAATGCACTTAGAGACTCACTCAAACATTTACACACTTAGTCACAAACTCACTCACAGACTCTTCCACCCAAACTCTTACCCACTCACAATCACGCTCCCAACTCATATACCCACTGAGACACTCATACACACACTCAGTGACCCACTCAGACATCTACTCACAAAACCTCTCAGACATCCATACACCCACTTACAAACCCACACAAGCTCACACAACCACTCTCAGACCCACTCAGAGAGTGATGCACTCACAGACCCACTGACAAACTCATGCACTCACTTAGAGATCCACTCAGACACTCACTCACAGACTCAAACTGGTGCTCATTCACCCACTCACAGACCCACTGAGGTACTGATGCACACAATGACAGACCCACTCACAGACCCATACAGTCAATCAGACACCTTCTGGGCTATCTAAACAGCCACTCATACAACCAATCAGAAAGATTACAAGTTACAGTTAGGAAATAAAAAACAATTAAAACACTGAAATTGACTGAAAAAAGCAAGGGTTACAGGGACGTTATAGTTAGGAAATACAATTTAAAAAACAAAGATTCACTCGAAAACCAAAGGTTAAATAGTATTTAAAAAACCTTAGAAATTCACTGAAAAAAAACAAAGGTTACAGGGACGTTATAGTTAGGCTCAGATTTCACTCGCATAAAACTACTGAAATTGAGCAGTTATAGTTACCTGACTTAACTATAACTTTATGCCCCTGCAATGCAACCTCATGCACCCACTTCTACTCCCACACAACCACTCATACACCCACTCACACAACCACTCAAATACTCATTCACAGAACCATTCAAATACTGACATACACACTCACACAGCCACTCAAACATCCACTCACCCATACAGCCACTCACACACACACCCATACAACCACTCACTCACCCATTCAGCTACTAACAGAGGTACTCACTCACCCATACAGCCACTCACACCCATTCACTCATTCACAAAACCACCTACATACCTATTCACACAAATACAATCTCTCACGCATCCAGTCACTCATCTATACATCCACTCTCATAAATATGTACTATGCAAAACACCTACTCACACACCCACTCACCTATACACCCAAACAGAAACTCACTTACCCATAAATCTACCCATAGAGCAATTTACACAGCCACTCACACTTTCACCCACTGAGCCACTGACACAGCCACAGCTACCAATGCAGGCACTCACACACACACACAGGCACTCACACACACACTAACCCACCAATACAGCCACTCAAATAGTCACTCATTCACCCCAAAAACTTTATTTAAAAGAAAAATGAAAGGGAATATGAGACACTGTTAGCCAATAGTCTACCATTCAAAGAACAACAGAGAAAAATGGGTCTGTGCTTTTAGGAACCCATGTATCCCAACCTGCATCACAGGCGACAGTTAACACAGGTCATTTTTACAGTGATATGGAATCCTGGGTAAAAGAATTGTTGAGTAGTTTTAGTCTGGGGTCTTAAAATTGGGACTGTCTTTTTGTACAACTAATGAATTTGACTATGCACAAAGTCGTATTGACTTGTTTCAGTTTGTGAGGAAGCCTAAACTATGGAAGTGGTTTTATTTGAAAGGGGATTCCAAACATTTGTGAGGAAGCCTAAACTATGGAAGTGGTTTTATTTGAAAGGGGATTCCAAAAATCAATCTGCAGGAAAGAGTAAATTAAGTAATTTGACAATCAGTGACATTTATACCTTGTTTACACTATCTGAATTAGACTCGGAAGCAGTTTATGTTGAGGACAAGTTCCTGAATCCTACAGACATAGGCAATGATTTAGAAATGAACTGCCCTAGCAATTTCAGAGGGAAATCCACTTTTAGTCTGAGTTTAGTACATAATGCTATTGATACGTTTTATTCTATGAAGATGAGTGATTTTAAGAAATTGGCTAGTGTCATTGACAACATGACAATTTGACAAAATCTGAGAAAAGGCTCTGAGGGCCCTTCAAAATAACTATGCGACTGTACTCAGGGTGTCTGACAAATGGGGGGAATGTGATGTTCCTCTCGAAAGAACATTATGTGATAGAAGGTTATTGTCAACTCAATGACTGCTTGCTGTGAGGTTCCTGACTTACTAAGTTTTCGTATATTCAATGCAAGATACAAGGATTGGAGGGAGAAGACTGATTGAGTGGGAGGAATACAGGTTTCTGTGTTGGGAGCACCCCGGGTCACCTATCCTTTAACCCTTACCTAAAATTCACAAGAACCCCATAGATCCACCGGCAGGCCTAGTGTGTCCTCTGTAGGCTCCTCTTTGGAACATACATCACGGTATATTTAGTTCTTTCTTCGCCCATTTGTCACTGCCTTACCCTCTTATATTCAGGATAGAGTTGAGGATATAGTGTGCGAAGTTGACTATCGCTCACAGTGGATGACAATAGCTTATAAAAGAGTATTAAACACTCAAATGGCATTTCAGCATGTAGATTTTTTCTTGGGGCAAAGTCATTGTCCCTCTTCTTTCACGCCAAGATGCTCCTTAAAATGATCCAGTGTTGCTTGGAAAAAAACTTTTTATGTTTGAGGGCAAAATATTCAGACAGAAACAAGGCACCTCTACGGGGACTTGTTTTGCTCCCAGTTCTGCAGGCCTCTTCGTAGGATGGTGGGAACACATAGTGGTGGAGTATTTGGAGGATTTTCTCAAAGATGGCCTGTTTGTTATATGGAAGGGCATCACAGAAGAAGAGGAAAAGTTTCTGAGTGCACTGAACATCAACTCTTTGAATATTGGCTTGACAGCACAGATGAGCAAAAACAGTATTGATTTTTCAAACATTTCAGTGGAGGTGGTAGGGAAGATATTAAGCACCAAGCTCCACAGAAAGGAGACTACAGGTAATACTCTCCTTCACGCATCTAGTGGTCACCCTAAAGTTCTCATTGAGGGTATACCATATGGGGAGCTCCTTAGAGCTTGTGGGAACGTAAGCACCACTGAGGCTTTCCACCATGAATGTGTTGTGATGACTGAGAGATGCAATCAGCATTACGTAAGGTTCAGAATATAAGAAGGGAAGAGTTACCTGTCCCAGAAAACAGATGGAGGAGGCCTCGGTGGTCAAGTAAGATTTCTCACCACATACCATAAGACGGCACGCTACGTGAAAGAGATTCTAAGAAAGCATTGGCCCATTCTTCCGATTGAGAGTAGTCTAAAGGGCTGTACTGGTAACCAGTCTAGTGTCCCATTCAGAAGGGGCCCCACACTCAGAGATAAACTGAGTCGGAGTGATATTACAGGCAGACCTACTAACAGGATTCAGGCCAGTGAAGGATTTTTTTCATGCCTCAAATGGTAAACACAGCAAGGTGGTCATTAAATATTTATCTCCTCTTTCTAATATGGTTCAAAAGATTACCCAACACTTTGGGACCTTAACTATGTGGGGAACACTATCCACCCCACCACAAAACGTGTAATAGAGCATATGAGGGCCATCAGACAGATGTACTGATAGCACCCCATGACACATCATTTTGATGAACTACATAATAGGGACAATGCAATGTTGAGTTTCTATGTAATTGACTGGGTGGGTGGCAGAAGAGGAGAGGTGACAGAGATCGCAGATTAAGACAACTGGAGTCCAGATATATATTGGAATTGAATACTAAGATCCCAAATGGGTTGAACACAGATAAGGAGTTACATACTCATCTGGGATGAGGAGGGAGTCCCTTCTCTAAGATTTGAGTATGCTGCAAGGATTTTTTCTCCTTATTATACAGAGTACAAGTTTACTCAGCTGTTTATTCGGCTTTTACCTTGGAGTATATAAGAGTTTTTAGAGTTTTTGTTAAGTTGCTTTATCTCTTCTTTGTTTTTCTATTCTTGTCACTAGGGTTCACCTTCAATGCTGTTTTCACCCCTTTTTTAGGGTCGAGCGCACAAGCCTGTTATAATCTCTCTTTGGTCTTTTAACCACGCCCATGTCACGCCTGTCACTTTCATTGGTTCGTGGGCTTTCCTTTTAAAATCCGTTTGTGTGGGGGAATTACATACATTACAGGAGAACATCAAACCATTTGTATTATAATGTTCATTATTATTAAATGTTATTTAGGTGCTTGGGTATCCATTGCAACTACACTATGTGTGGTGTGTCATACACAATTACATGTGCGATAGGAGAGACCTAACAAGTAGTCCTGCATGAGGTTTTCTTCAATATGTGAGTATTTGTGCGATACAGGAGAGAGGCTATGTGTGAAATTAGTTAAGCTCTGATACATTTGGAAATTAACAAGCTTAATAGTGTATAGACAACCATTGACGATGTACTTGCACCATGTAGGCCTTAGCCAAATTTATTGGCGATTTTATCTGCTCTGTTCTTTTTAAATTTTTGTAATTTTTACTTTTGGCAACTTTTTTGGGAGCATTATGTTGGCCATTTCTGATCGACCATTTTTGTACGCCGATTTGACCCAAAGTGGGGCAGAAACCACTAGGCACCAGGGAATTGTATATGTGCCAATTTTTTTGTGTTTGGGGAACTGACGCCTTAGGCAAGGGTCGCTCCCCTTCGGGGTAAATATATTAAGGCCATTTCTGCCCCCCTTGGGGACAAATAAGCATTTTTCTTCAGGCCCATCTGCCCCCACCAGGGGCAGAAACCACTAGACCACTTGCAATTTTTGGTTTGGCCATGAAGTTTGTTTGTTTGGGGGAGGCGACCACTTGGGCAAGGGTTGCTCCCCTTTGGGGGCAATTTCTTTAGGCCATTTCTGCTCCCCTGAGGGGCAGATCTGCTTTTTATGAGACCATCTGACCACAAGGGAGGCAGAAACCTCTAAGCCACTAGATTTATTTTTGTTTGGCCTTGATTTGGGGTGGCGGTCCCTTGGACAAGGGTAGCTTCCGTTTGGGGGCAATTTCTTTAGGCCACTTCTGCAGATCGGCCTTCTTTTTTCAGGCATCGGCCCCAAAGGGGAACAGAAAACACTAGGCCACCAGGGATTTTTATTTTGCACATTTTATTGGTTTGTTTGGGAGCGGCCCCTTGGGCAAGTGTCGCTCCCCTTAGGGGGCAATTTGAGTAGGCTGCGTCGGCCCCTCTTGGGGGTAGATCAGCTTTTTTTTGTTTAGGCCCATCTGCATCGGGCAGAAACCACTAGGCCACACTTTTTTTTGCAATGTTGGGAGTTGCCCCTTGGGCAAGGGTAGCTCCCCTTTAGGGAAGAAATATTTTGGCCATTTCTTCCCCCTCGGGGGCACATCGGGCTTTTTTCAGAAGTTCTTGGGTTTACCTTTTTTGATGGGCCTGATAAGGAAGCCTTCACTGTCTTCATATTGGTCTACAAGTCCCTTATTGGCAACGGCTATATTTCCTGCAATCATGAGTTGAAATGGGTATTTGCTTCTTCTTCGGTGCTGTATTTTCTAGATAATGCTTTAGCGTTGCCACAAGATCACCCTGATTGTGACCGTCTTTTTTAAGATTCAGCCTGACCTTGATCACTTTGTAGATCATTTTTCAGAGATCTATGCGCCAGGAAAAGAAATAGCTGTGGATGAGTCTTTGGTCCTGTCCAAGGGCCATTTGTTTTTTAAGCAGTACATTCCTAGAAGAGGGTTTGTTATAGAATAAAGATGTATAAGTCGTCTGAGAGTAGTACCAGATATGTCTATAATTTCAGGGTCTACACAGGTAGGGATTCCAGTATTGACCCCCCTGGTTGTCCATCCACTTTTGGAGTGTGTGGCAACTTGGTAGATGAATATTTAACAAAGGTCACCATTTGTACCGAGATAACCTCTACATTGGTGTGCAATTGTTCAGGGAATTAGTCAAAGTTGACACCGTTGCTTGTGACAAAGTCCGCTCTAATCGTAAAGGGAGCTTGTGTGTAAAAACTTGAGAGGGGACAGTGCAATGCCTTGCGTAATGATGAGCTACTAGCTGTGAAATTCGCAGATAAGAGGGATGTCTGCATGCTCACTACCATTCAGGATGAAAGTACTTCACCTGTAACTGTTTGGGGTCGTGTTGCTGAGGTGCACAAACCTCTGTGCATTTAGACTACAATAAGCACATGAGTGTAGATACAGAAGATCAGAGGTTGGAACCTTACACTGCTGTTCGTAAGTCTTACATTTGGTTTAAGTATTTGGCTATACATCTCTTCCATTTAGCAAATGTTAATGCTTTTGTTGTGTTCAAGGATTGTTCTCCTGAGGCAAAGATGACATTTGTTAAGTTTCAGGACTCTATGATAGACAGTCTGTTTGTAGTGGAACAGGCAAGAGTTCCTAGAGAAGGTGTGGTGGAGGATGTAGCTAGATTGAAAGATCACAACTTCTCTTATCACATTCCTCCCACGCCCAAAAAAGACTTTCCCACTAAGAAATGTAGAGTCTGTGTCCGAAGACATATCCAGAAGTAGAGTCGTATGTACCGCCCCGATTGTCCTTCTAAGCTTGAGTTGTGTGTGCCCACCTGTTTCAGAAGTTACCACACCCAAACAATTACTGGGAACTACTGTGAGCATAAAAGTGAACTGCCTGTTCTGTATTGTTTTATATTTTTTGTAAGATTTTATGGTTGGCATTACTGTCATGTATGTAGTTAGCACGTTTGTGTTTGCAGTTTTGTATTTACATATAATTATGTTTTTCTTTTTTGTTAAAAAAAATGTGATGGTGTGTGTGGAATGGCGCTTGGCTGGCAGTGTGCGGGCAGTGGCATTTGGATGGCCGTGTTCGTGGGGTGGCGTTTGGCTGGCGGTGTGCGTGGAGTGGCACTTGGCTGGCAGTGTGTGTGGATTGGTGCTTGGCTGGCAGTGTGTGTAAGCTGCCACTTAGTTGGCAGTGTAAATAGTGACTAGCTGCTGGTCACTACAACACACTGCTAGCCAAACGCCAGTCTGTAGACTCTGTCAGGTGGTGTGATTGCTGAGTAAGGCACTTGGGTGTATGAAAGTGATGGGCCCTTGAATGACGATGTCTGTTGATGTGAGTGTTGTAATGTGCTGGGTCCGAGGCTGGAAGTGTGAATTGTCTTGTGCGTGTCAGGTATGAAAATTGTGTCAATGGACTATAAAGTGGTTAGTGGCTTGAATTGCCTTTACAGCTCAAGAGCTGTGTGTCATTGGTTCAGTTTTTGGGAATTTCTGTTATTAACAGTATTTCATTTTTGTGGAATCTCTTTTTAATAAGATTTGATCTATTGAACCATCCCTCACCCTCATGCCAAATCCAACCAGTATGTGTGTAGTAAAATAAAAAAATAAAAACCCGCTCTGCTATGTTCAGGCATCAAAGCACACCTGTGACAAGCTAGGTGTCTCGGTGGGACCCCAATGATGAAGCATGCCACCAACAAAGTTGGTCGGTGAGGGGTCTTTTTAACAAAACCCAAGGGTGTTTTATTTTCACAATCTGAGTGGATACCAACAAGTTTTCTTACCCACAATACCCTGCATACCTCAAATTGTGATTAAATTCGCACATTTTCCTTAGCTGTTCCACTAGGCCTACCCATACAAGTGAGGTGCCATTTTTATCAGGAGAGTTGGAGGAACGCTGGGTCGAAGGACATTTGTGGCTCCCCTCAGATGCCAGAACTTTGCATCGCTGAAATATAAGGAAAATTTGTTTTCTTAGCCAAATTGTGAGTTTAGCATAGGATTCTGGGTGACAGAACTTGGTGAGAAGCCCCACAAATCACCCCACTCTGGATTCCCCTAGATGTCTAGACTGGAATCTCTAGACTTTCTAAACTCATACAGAATGGTGTGGTTGTCTATCTCCTATACACTGGCTGTAATGATGATTACCGTACTATGTTTCTTCTGTCTTATTATTGTAGCTCATGCTTTTTATACTAGGATGCAATTGCTTCAATAAATGTACTGAAATTCCCTGAAATCCATTTTACATCTTGTGCTTGCCTTGGCATGTGGGAGTCAGTGAGTAACTGAGCGAAAGGGGTATGATATTTTACCACAATTTCCCTGACAAGTCAGAGTGTCAGGTTTAGGTTGTCACAAATCACCTTCTCCTTTCTAGGGTTGGGAAAGGCACTGCGGGCTAACCAACAGTTAGGCCGGGAGCTTCCATAGTAGTGTGGAACTGACTCACTCTCCCACACTCAGTGGTGCTGCTTTCCTAAACATGAAGGCTTATTACCATAATAGGAACTGCATGACAAGTGTATATGGTGCTTCAGAGCATAGTGCCTGAATTTCATTTACCCTACGAGCTGAAGGAATGGCCACTTTCCATGTGAAATGTTGCAAAGAGGCTTTATGTATTGGTTCAAATGGGTGCCCCCATCATTTTTGAAAGAATATTAAGTTTCTACGGAGGTGAGGGTGACCTAACTAGAAGGAACACCTTTTTAAGGACTTTAAAAAATTCTTTGCTCACTCAAATTTCAAAGAAAGAAGTTTGTGAAGGAGAATAACTATACGCTGTAATAGCTACAAGAAGAATCTTAATTGAAGAAATTGCAGACCAAATTTTGCTAAATGGAGAAGAGAAGATAAGATAAGATACGACTACATCTTCTTTGCCAAAATTGGACTGAAACCATTTTGGGTACATCATAAGTAGAATGTTTTCCATTTGAAAGGATATGATCTCCTAGTGGAAGGTCTTTAAATCCGTCTTAAAATGTTCATGCATTCTTCAGAAAGGCCTAAATGTCCATATTGGAGAAAATCAGGAGCAATGCTGTCAAGGTCAGTAAAGGAAGGTTGGGATCTAGAATCTGTCCTCCGAACTTGTACAGGAGATACTACCTGCATGGCAACCTCTTTTGTGGTCTCTCTGATAGATGTAGAAGGTCTGTAAGCCACCTCTGGTGATGCCATTCTGGTGCTACTGGAATCATTCTGGTCTCTTATTTGTACAGTTTGACAATAACTGTTGGAACGAGGGGAATGCATAAAAAAACTTTCCCTGAACAATGTATCAAAAGAGCATTCCCCTTCAACCTTGCTTGGCAAATCTCAACATATATTCAGAGCGTTTTTTGTTATTTGCGCCTGCAAACATGCCTATGTGAGAATACCCCCATTCCTGAAAAATCTCTTCCAAGACTGTTGTTAAAAAAATAGTTGTGATTATCATGGAAGTATTTGCTGAGAAAATCTGCTTTAATATTTTGAACCTTTGGCACATAAATGGCTGTTATCATTAAGTTCCTGGTTATAAACCATTCCCAAATGGTTAGAGGTTCGAGTAACAGAGGGCGAGAATGGGTCCCTCCCTATTTGCTCTTGTAATACATAGTCATTGTCATTTTTAAGGAGAGGAGTTGCTGTTATAAAGGGAAATAAGGATTTTAGAGCTAAGTAAACTGCTCTCAATTTCAGCATACTGATGTAATAAGTCTTCTTCTTGTTCGACCAAGTTCCCTGAGTCTGTAGCGAGCCCTTGTGAGCCCCCATTCTGGAAGAGAAGCATCTGTGATTAGTGTCAGAGCTGGTGGGCCCTGATGGAATAGTACCCATAACAGCGGGTCTTTCTGCTGAGACCACCATGGCAGAGATTGGCATGCAGCTTGCATTATGGTCACCTTGTCCTTCCAGTGACTGGAAATTTGATTCCATTGATCTTCTAGGCATTGCTACAGAGCCCTCGTGTGTAACCTTGCGTGAGGAACCATGAGAATGCAAGAGGCCTTCGAACGACTATAAGCTGTAATAGCTACAAGAAGAATCTAGGCATCTATGAATCAAGGAAGCTAGGCCTCTAGGCATTGCTACAGAGCCCTCATGTGTAACCTTGCATAAGGAACCATGAGAAAGCAAGAGGCCTTCTTAACCAGTATAGAAGCAATCTGCCTCACAGCTGGATGGGGAGTCAGTATGCATGCGACATTTCAGACTGATTGAGGATAGTCCCTCCTCCGAAGGATAAACTTTTTATGGATTGTGTGTCCTGTGTACCTCACAGGTAGTGCAGTCTTGGCACTGGACATGCTATCGATTTTTTGAAATTGACAAGGAGTCCTAGATAGTTTAATGTCTCCAAACAAATTTGATAATACACATTTGTCTGCGATGGTGAGGAACCCTTTCTCAGCCAATCGTCTATGTAAGGATAGACAAAGATTTTTCTTAAGTACGCTACGACTACGGCCATACAGTTTGAGAATGTTCGTGGAGCTGATTTTAGGCCGAACAGTAGCACTTAGTGTATTGATAGTGTCGAAATCCCACTTTGAAGTGGAGAAACACCCGAAGTTTTACAGAAATCAGCATGTGGAAATATGAATCCTGAAGGTCTATCACACACATCCAGTCTCCTTGATATAATTGTGGATAGATTTGATGGTGAGCCAGCCTTCTGATATTTTCTCTCCATATGTATTTGTTCAGTACTCTTAAATCTAAGATGGGTCTCAACTCTTGTTATGGACTTTTCGTCTTTACTAGAAAGCAATGGGAATAAATTTCCAGTCCCTTCAGTGACATGGAACCTCCACTGTGGCCTCTTTTTGCAATAGAATAATGACTTTGGATTGTAAGAGGTTTGCTGATACCTTGATATTTTTACTAGAAGAACTGAAGGAGGAGGGGACTTGAAACCAATAAAATATCCATCTGAAAAATATTCAAGACCCATTTGTCTTTTATGATTGAATACTACTCTTTCAAATAGTTGGCAAAACTTCCCCCCACCAGAGTCAATAACAGAGAAGGGGATGAAATTGATTACTCATTGTTTAGCAGGGTTTTGGTAGTGGGTGTAGGTTGCTGTCGCATTCCTCATTCTCTGGATAGTTTTCAAGGATAGTGAAATCTTGCCTGCTGCTGGTGATGTTGAGTCCAATGAAGGGCTTGAACCTCTGCTTGAAATATCGACTGTCATATTGACTGTATCTTTTGCAGAACTCTTTCTTTTTCTCTATGCCAACAGCCTTGAGAGTTTTCATTTCAGTTTTCATCCTGGACATCTCCTTGTCTGCACGGGTACCAAAGAGGGTGTTGCTGGAAAACAGTAAATTCAGTATTCTCTACTGTGCCTCTGGCTTCAGGCCTGTGAGACGTAACCAGGAAGACCTCCTCACATAGATACCATGCGAGTACCCATGTCTGCTAGATTTGAAGCATCTGCTGTTGTGCTTATTATCTAGTTAGATACCAGAACCACTTCGTTCTGGATCTCTTGAAAATCATGTGTGCCTTCTTTAGGCAGTTTTTCTGTGAACCTGCTTAGGGAGTTCCATAGAGCTCTATCATATCTCCCTAGTTAGGCACAAGTATTAACAACCTTCATATAAGATGCAAATGTCCCACACATTATCTTTCCAATGGAGTCTATATGCTTGCTGTCTTTGACTGGAGGGACTGAAGATGTAGAAGACACAGAGCGAGATTTGCGTGCAGCAGCCACTATCACTGAATTCAGGGGAGGATCAGCCCTGAGAAACAACTGATACTGGTCAAGGGCCTTATATTTTTTAAGTATCCGACATGGAGCAGACTTCAGGAATGCTGGAGTCAGAAATAACTGCACTGCAGGCTCCCAGAGTCCCGGGACCAGTGGCCAGAGTGGACTGCTCTATGATGTAGAGTCTCAAATATAATAAACGAAGACACTGCAGTTGTCAGACTGTCTATGTTACATTTAGATACATTTAGATACACCTTTGATAAGGACATCATTAAAGTTTATCAGGTCATCCACTGGGGACACTGGCTGGATGTGTGTCTGTCAAGGTCAGAGAGTAGTCTTGGCACTGAGGAGCGAGAAATGGTAGACCAGGAGGGTGGTCTTTTTGACCTACACCTGGAAGTGTTCTCATGAGATCTCCTTGACTGTGATGTGAACCTGTTTCTGGAAGTCACCTCAGACCAAGATCCATCACAGAGAGGACTCCTTGATCTGTGAGGAGATCTGTGTGATGCCGATCAGGGCCGCCTTGGTTGCTGTCTCTCATGAGATCTTCCTCTGTGGTGAGTTTTTGGATTAGAGAATCTCTTTGGGGGTAGACTAATGCTCTCCATGGCCTCTTGTTGAACCAGTTGTTCCTCTCTCCTGGAGTCCATGAAACCTGATCTTCTCTAACCCCTTTAAAGTGCGCCTGGACAACTTCTGACAAAGAAGACAGGAGTCAGGACGATGGGACCCTGGCACCCAACAATACAGACTGAATGTGGGTAAGTCTGAGCCTTCTTCTTACCACGGGGTGGGTACATCACTAAGAGTGAAGGCATTTTTGACAGAAAAAATAAACTCTTTCTATCAGAAACGTTGGTCTCTGTACTCTAGGCACTTGTGATATTAAAAAGATATTGATTTGAAAAGGTTTAAAAAATGTTTTTTTGAAAGATTTGCCAAGCAAAAGGCAGAGCTCAGTGCTCCAGGATCCTAAAAGTAGGAGCCGAAAAATGAACTGACCTGTCACCTGTGAGGCGTGATGGGATACATGGGGTACTTTGAAGTTCTCAACGTCACAGTGCCAGTTTTGTCTGTTATTCTTTGAATGGCAGCCTATCGGCTAATGTCTCATATTCCCTTTCCTTTTAAATAAAGGTTTTTGAAAGATGTCTATGGTCATTTCCCTTTCAATTACATGAGGTTTGGTAATTCGATATTTGTTTAAAATGAAAATTAAATGTAATCTGCAATTTCTAGCCTTTTACATAGGCCACAGAGCTATTTGGAGATATATGTATGCGTGTGTATGTGTTGTACTATGTATATGATTACTACAAGGAGTATAGTGCTGAAAATGTTTAGACATCCTGTTTTAATTGACTATGGCTGGTTAATGACTGTGCTGCATATCCAGGCCCTCCTTGCAAGAAGTGAAAT
Source organism: Pleurodeles waltl (assembly GCF_031143425.1). Lineage (NCBI taxonomy): Eukaryota > Metazoa > Chordata > Amphibia > Caudata > Salamandridae > Pleurodeles > Pleurodeles waltl. The sequence goes on along the minus strand of NC_090449.1, from coordinate 680,060,383 downwards.
CTGAATACATGGAAGACAGTGGTGTGTGTCTGCCAAAGAATACAACCAAGACTTCCTAATCCTACAAAGGGGAAATTAATAACATTTCATGACTTTACTGCAATACTCAATAGTAATCAGATAAATTATATATATCATCCCTAATGATGAAAATAAAAGCATGACATAATCTGGTTCGTCCTAAACTCCTTTTTGGATGAAAGACATTTGGTATTGTTGCCATGCTTCTGTGAAAGCACCTTCTTCTTGGGGCTAGTTGTCTAGCACTTTCACATACTCAGTCACACAGCAGATCTGAAGCAGATGCTGAACACAAGGTGTGTAAAAAATAAAATATCAAAATCAAGGAAAGAAACGCCAATCTGGGGGCAGCATATACATCAGGGCGTCGGGGCTCCACCCCTCCAATGTGCTAGTCTATTTCTTAATATTTTGTTTCAGAAATCCTGAACGTGTTACTTCTGGAATGCATCAGTATCAGGCTGCCTGATCAGAGGTTCATGGTGAGAAAGCTTGGCACTGGCAGCCAGTCATGTGTGTGTGCAAATTCAACAAATCTGTATAGATGGGTGACGTGATTTAGCAGGGATTACCTCTTTACAGCGTGTGTTTCCAATAAGGAGTAGTAGGGTCATTGAGGTGTGCAGTGCTGATGAAATAAAGAGTGGTCAGGTGCTGAATTCTAAAGTTCAGCATGCTATAACACAGGTCACACATACGCAGTCATTATACCCTTTGCTCACTTGTTAGCCTAGATGATCACATATGCCTTACACCTGTAGAGCGGTCTGTCTGCAATGTTTTCTATAAAAACACATTGCTTGCTAATGTGATGTCCTTACACGCTGCGCCTGATTGTTAATTAGTGTCTATCACCAAAAGAAGCTCTACCACAAGATGTAAAGAGAGACGGATCAATATGTCTGTTTACTAACTCTTGCCCGTTCACCGGCATTGACCACCCCAACAGAGTTGTCTCAAGTAAGGCTTTTGGGAGCAGTAAGTGACAGATCGTAAGGGGCAGTTTGGGTGCAAACTCCAATCTGCTTCGCAGGCAGTTCTTGGCACTTGCTGCTATGTCTCCCTATAGTCCCAAAATTGCACTCATTGAAAAAATAGCGGCAAGAGGCTACATGCTGAATTCATAACAAAATAAAGAGGCATCAAAGTGGCGAGTAACCCCAGCTCAATCACGAGCAATTTTGTTTCTGTCATAACTGTCTCTTCTCGGCTCTGAAAGCCTTGACTGAGCAAGTTCATGAAGGAAGCTGCTGCGGTCTGTGGCATTTGGGAGCACAGAGATACTCTCTCACATCTCGTGACCGTAGTTTTTTGTGGTTTTTACAGTACAAATACCACTGCTTGTGAACTAGAACTTTGAACTTCAGTCATGGCCTCTATGTTGAGACTGCCTGTTGTTCCCAGCTGAAAATCGATTAAACCTATATTACTTTGTCAAATTGATATGTCTTATTTTATTAACAGATTTCCCTTTAACATATTGGCCAGCTAAGCCAGGAGCTCTACTTTGATCTCACGACTGCTGGATTGGAGGTCCTGTCTGTCTCCATGAGGTGATTTGCGCACATTTTAAAGAGATAAGGGAGATGCCAACATTTAAGTGAAAATCTCTGATTTCGTGGGGACAGATGGGACTCAGGTGTTTGTATTAAGGTGGACAAAGTACGAGGTCCGTTCCTTTTCTTTTATAAAGACATATACAATGACACTGTAAAGTATATAATTTTGGAGTCTGCATGCAAGATTGTGTATAAATTAATACAATATTAAGGGATCCCGGTGGTAAGTCCAGAAAATACAGGGAACTTGACTAAGTAAGTCAAAAGTGGTCAAGAGTAGTGTTGGACTTGGGGCTGAGCAATCAGTGTATGTTCTAAAGAACACTCAAGTCAACCTAACCCAGACCTTAAGTCTGGAAGTCACAATTTGTAGTTGCAAATAGTGAAAAGCTGTCCCCTCTATGAATCCGGAAGGAAGTGACCAGTAGTATTTTGCTTGCCCTAGTATGAAATTAAGAATTACTGTGTATGTATATGCACGTATAGATAGAAATGTGGCCACATAATAATGTCAATATATAAGTTTATGTTATTTAGCGTATAATTTAGGAATAAGTATCAGACCTCCTATTCTTATGAAGGTTAGGTTATAACAGTATACTCAAAAGTAAAGTGACTGGATTGAGCAAATATCCCAAAAAAGTCAACTAATTAATTCCACATCCCTGAATTAATTATTCATTTTTATAACGGTCAGGCTGTCGCCCTCTGCAACAGAACAGACCTTAGTAGACCAGCAATATCAATACCATAGAATCACTTTTTTTAAGTCAGAAGTTTATGAATGCCTAGGTATTTATAGTATATCACCTCTAGGCCTTAAAACAACCTACATTGACATAAGAGAAATGCCCGTTAGACAATCATAAATAATTATTCAAAGAACTAATATAGGGACATTGTCCTCCAAGTTAAATGTAGTGTAGTAGCCTCATGAACCCCATAACAAATACTGACACTACTATTATCCCCATTATGAAACTATGGAGCCTCAAGATTGGAGGCAAGATGAATTATCAAACAGTATAGACTGGGACATATACACATATCTTGAGGGTATACAAAGAGAAGAAGACTTATCAGCTACTATACATACAAATATATTTAACTACCTTTCAGATAGATATGAACAGGACCTTTGCATAATTAGAATAAAAGAGTTTGTTTTGAAATCTACAAAACCTGTTGCAGTGGTCTTTCCAAGAGTGAGGCACCCCTTAGAAGGCCTCTAAAATATTCAGTTTAATTTTTCATGTGTGGCACTGGTGCCACTTTGTGGCCAGAAAGTGAATATATTGAAGTCACTGCAGTTTTTCAGTGGAACAATGGGCAACAGTCATGTGAATTCCCTGCAATAATAACAGACTCATATTTAGCATTAGACCTCCTACTGTATGCATTTATTAGCGACCTTCCAGTGTGGAATTTAGGATATGAGTAACTTATAAACATGTATATATATCACAATAACATTATTGTTTGTTTTGTCAGGCAAACAAACCACTTAGGCTACACATAAATGCACCTACCTACTATATATATATATAAATAAACAAAGTCTTTCAGAGATTAGGGACATATTTATCTGATGTTCACCTTCACAGCCTAATAACAGTTTATGTGAAGTCTGGAAATACCCCAGGAAGTAAATAGAAGTCCATTTAGAGTGTAAACCATATAACACAAAGGATTAAGTTCACTAAACAGACATGGGGTCTCCTTTATAACACATGGTTAAAGTGTTCTCGGGAGACAAGGACAGGATAGGAAAATACTGTAAGGAATGGCACAAAGCAACATTAAAACTTGCACATGTGTGGCCCAAAGAGGGCACATTTGATAATACAACAAAAGAACACATGGCCACCTTACTACAGAGTAAATTCAAGGGAAATAAACTGGAGAAAAGGAAGATCACACTAGACCTCTGGAGGGCCTTTGGTGAAACAAATATGAATGAGTCAAATACAAAGCCTCAGACCCTCCCTTCTGCTCATCCACCTCCCTATCAAGACGTACAATTAAGGTTAGGCAGTGCAAAGTTACAGGGCATGTATACGATGCAACCTGGTACCCCACACTCACTACCCACCTCTTCACATCCCCCTGCTGTGGGATATACAGACCCTGAGTAAAGCCCACCATTAGAATATTTTTCTGAACATAGAGAATATGTCCACCCATCTCCATGTCCTCAAATGGCCAGTACACCACGGGAAATGTTAGGTGAGGACAGTACTAAATACATAGGGACAGTATGTGCCACATTTACACTTCATTTGGAGGACGAGATTTCCCCCACTGGAAAAATGGAGGTATACCTAATGAGGGGTCAAAAGAGGCACAGAGAATGGATGGGGCTAGAAAAAAGAAAGGTGTTTTGAAAAAAACAAGTACCAACATAAAAAATTAGATAAAGTTAGCTTACACACCAGAAAGTCCTCCCACAGGGTACTGGAGGTTCATGCACCCAGCAGCAGAGGAGAATAGTGTAGGCAAATGGGTCACAGTGCACGAAGATGGACGGGTAACCCACAGAGCGACTTGGGAAAAGGAGGAAGGGCCCTTGAGGCAGTCAAGGGCCCTCACTGGGCCACAAATGATTGAACAAGAAGGACTAGAGGACACAGTCTCCACACATAGCAGCTTAGGTGAAGAAGATCTGGATTTAAAAAATCCTACAAAGGACCAGAGGGAGCATTAGATAACATCACTGAACATGTTAAGAGAATGTCCCTTCTTGAGGACCATAACAGGGAACAGTCACAGTATGCCTGTGAGGGAGAAGAAAACAATAAGACAGGACAGACTTTACAAAAGAAGCCAAGAGAATTACAGAGATTAGTATTTGATAGGGCGCCTGCACGCCCATATGAGAGAAAGGGAACATTTGATATGGCAGGAAAAATGACACTAAGGAAAGACATGGCACGTGCATTCCGTGTATGCCCTGGCAATAATTTGATGCCCAATGAAATAGTAGCTCAGTATGAAAATAGTTGGTATAATGTTGTCCCTTATACTGACAATCTAGCAGGTTGGACAGAAGGATTGGCAACACAGATGACACCATGGCTGCAAGAGGGTTCCTTTGAACCCCGAGACATGGCTAATGCAGAAATGTGCATTTTTCAGGGCACAGGGGATCCTTACTGGGATTATCCCTATATGCAGAAAAGTCGAAGAGTGTGGCAGAAATATGCTCGTAAGTATGACTCTCGTCACCCAACTGGCAATAGGACTACAGTCCTGTCACAACCGCCCTTGATATTCAAGGGCCCAGGGGCGCCTCAGTATATACCATGGCCCCAGATGGACAAAGAAAATCTTTAAAAACTGTTGTCATAACTTGTTGAGGGTGCTGGGAAATGGATAGCAACCCAGGAAAAACATACTGCAGTGATTACTCTTGCAATAGGGGACATTAAGAGTTTACTAAGTTCCCTTATAGGAGATGAGACAGACCTACTTCAAAAAGTCAGGTGTAAAGGATGTGACATTGACCAACCCAAAATGTGATGGGGCACCCTTTAATAGAGTAAGGGGAATTGTTTGGAAACAACTGAGGAAAATGCATACAGACAGGCCAGACATTGGGTCCCTTATGGCACAAACAATGCAGCCAAATCAGGACCCAGCCCAATTCCTTAGCAGAATGAAGGAAAAATGGACACAGGAAGTGGGGGAGAGTTGGGATGTAACTGGACAGAATGCAATACTATTTTACAGTATAGTGAAAAAGGGTCTGCCAGCTGAAGTGCAGGATAAATTAGATAATATAGTGGCCTTAGAGGCCAAACCATGGATAGAGATACAAGCATACATAATACATTTTCGTAAGAAGAGAAAAGAAAAGGAAAAGAGCGAGAAAGATAAAACAGAGAAAGCAGCAGCTAAATTGGTCCAGCAGAAACTGGCTAAGAAAACAGAGGAGGAATTGCCACTGCCATCACCCAGTAAGCTGCAGTGTCCCTGGGAGTGCCCCCTTCAGGCACCCCAATGCAACCCTACCAGTATGCCCAGAGAAGCAATAACAGGAATAATGGAAAAGGAGGGCGAAGAAGGTTTGGGGGAAACAGAGTAAACACATTCCAGAGTGGACAGACATGCCACTATTGCAAGATGACAGAACATTTTATTAGAGACTGTAGGTTTAAAAAGGAAGATGAACTTAGCAACCAAACAAGGGCAAATTATGGCCATCAAATGGCACTGCCTAGTGGCATTGTAGCACAACCTGCCACAAGTCCCCAAGTGATATATCTCCCACAGCCCCAAATACAATTGCAGCCTCAGCCACAGATACAGCCTCAGCAGTTACAGCAATCAGTGCCCCAAATATAGTATGGGCCACAGCAGACAGTGCAGCCCACCTTGCAGCACCAGAACTTACAAGGAAGAGTAACTGTCAGGGGAGGGAACTCATTCCAGCAAAACTACATGGGAGGATATGCCCAATTAAGGTGCCGAAGGAGAAGTCTCATGTGTCCAATCTTATAGGTAACTCACAGGCCAGACAAGGAACTCACTGTGATGGTAGCCAAGCAACAGAAGACCCCATTCCAAGTAGTGTCGTATATTTTGTGGATGGGTCTTCCACAATAGATCAGGACGCAGGGGTAAGATATACAGGTGCAGCACTGGTCAGAGCGATGCAGCACAACTCTTCAGACACACTGCAGATAACCAAACAGATAACTTTGCTATTTCAATATTTAGCCCAGGCTGCTGAATTAGTAGCTTTAGTGGCAGCACTCAAACAAGGGAAAGGAGAAACAGTACCAGTATACTCTGATTCAGCCTATGTCACTACACAGTGCATTCCAGCATTATGCGGTGTAACAGACGTAGATTTCTCAAGTGTGATGGAAGCCCTGTCATGTACCGCCCCCTTTTAGAGGACTTGATTCAAGCTTGAACACTTCCACATGCAGTTGTAGTAGTGAAATGCGCAGCCCACACTAATGGCCAGGATTTTGTGTCCCGTGGAAATGCTCTGGCTGATTGGGCAGCCAAAGACGCAGCAACACGCCCTCTTAGTGACACAAATACCACAGTTTTGTTAGCTAATGAAACATTGACACCTTCAGACCCTTTGAATGCATCCAGACATTACACAGAGACAGCTCATCTGCATATAAGAGAGATACAAGAAAATGCTCCAGAGCATGGGAAGCCAGAGGATTCACACAGACAAGAACAGATTTAATATACAGACAAATGTCAACAGGGAAGCCTGTCATGCCCCAAGCATTGCTACTGATAGCTCTAAACCAACTACATCTTCCTTCACATACTGCTAGAGACAATATGTCCCTCCAAATACGTCAGGATTGGTTTGTCCCTAACTTACATGAGATGATTACAATGTACATACACACCTGCACAGTGTGCCAGCAGTATTCACCAAGTCCCACCTCTAAGGTAATAGCTTCCACAATACCTCGACCACAATGTCCCTTTAAGGAACTGCACATTGATTACATTGATATGATTGACAGATGCAATCATTATCGATATCTTATAGCTGTAGTCTGCCCATTCTCAAGGTGAATTGAAGCAGGACCTTGTGTTCATTGTGATGCCAAGTCTGCTGCTAATTTTCTGAACCATGAGGTAATACCGCAGTGGTGTGTCCCTGAGGGGATCAGATCCGACAATGGTACCCACTTCGTCAATAATATCTTTTCTCACCTCACCACCTTGTTAGGAATAACACACAAATTGTCCTCAGCTTATCATCTGCAAAGCAATGGTATTGTGGAGCGCCATAATGGCCTCCTCAAGAACAAAATAAGTAAACTATGTGTGACGTTGAAAAAGAAATGGCTATACTGCCTCCCATTGGCACTCTTTGCTTTGAGAAATACCCCAGGATCAGATCACCATTTGACTCCTCATCAAATAGTGACAGTTAGAACAATGAGCACATTTGTGCCATCAACTAGACCAGTGATACTCAAAGTGTGGCCCTTTTGACCTTTACATGCGGCCCCCAGGGCAGCAGTAGCACTAGGCTGCTATTTACTCGATTTAACAGGGGACACTTTATTTCAACATGATTGAAGATGAAGAAAGGAAGTAAGGAATTTGTCCTGCACCGCTTTAACTGCAGGAACACTTTCATTCTTTAAGAAATCTTGCAGCAAATGTATGTCTTCAACTATGATAAGTGTTCTTAAACATTCAAAAAGTGTATTTCATTTACACACAGAGCGATTTAATCTAAGTACATAACGTTATATCAGTGCATGGAGAAGTATTTTTTTTTAAACAAGAGATTTCAAACATAAATTCAGAAACTTTCATTCTTCCCCTACCCCCAACATTCATTCTTACCCCCACCTTGATAACAATGCCAATGGTGAACTAAGAGGCAAGTCAGTTGTTATCTGCACTCTTTGATTGGCCTGATTTGCTATTATACATGAACAACTTGATAGCTTGTTGAATAAAACACAGGAGAAAGGTTTGCACAGCGCACATACCAAAGGCATGCATTGTGAGATCCTCCTACATGCAGTAATGAAGAAAAAGAAGGGAACATAAAATAAAACAATTGCCTAGGATCACACAGTTTGGTAAAGTGGGGAACCTGGGATTAATGCCAGGTTTTCTGGTTTCACATTGTGCGATTCAGCCACTAGATCTGTATGCTTTGCTGCCCCCTATCGCCACCATAACGTCACAAACCCTCCCCACCTAGAGCCCCCTCCTCCCTTTGATCAGCATGCTGCTAGCATTAATGCGGCCCTCGGTCGCACCACAGACCATACTTTGTGGCGCCTGGGAAAATGTTTGCTAGTACCCATGAACTAGACATAAGTTGGAGACTGAGCGTGCACCTGAAGTTGTACAAATTGAAATGAATGAATACATGTCTGAGCTAACCAAAGTTGCAAAGTTCTTCTCTTAACAGGTTACACGTGCAGCCAAGAAGCGCGCCTACATATCTCCTGTAAAGGATCAACAAACACCAATACCTTTGGGAACTTAAGTATATATTCGCAATTTTGTAAGAAAGTGGAAAGACTGCAAATTCAATGGACCCTTCCCAGTGACAGACAGCACGACTACAGCAGTGAAAGTCCAAGGCCACAAACCATGGTACCACCTCCAGGACATCCGCCTGGCCCCGACCATGCCATCCAACCCTTTGGAGACCGAGCAGGAAAAAGAGGGGGGAGAACAGGAGAAGCAACCGGAGTAAAGCCTCCCTCTAAAGCTCCAATATTAGACAATTCTTCTTTCCAGTTATGTATTTTATGTTTGTTTTTCCTCCTCAGTGCACCGATATTGATGTTTTTAGCCCTTGGATATTTTTATTTTTTTAGCCTATATTAATTATGACACGTATGCGTAGAACTGTTGATAATGATATTGACCATCACCCTCTCCATACTGCTTTGTTTGATAATATGTGGTATCAGCACATGCATCATATAGGCACATCCACGTCCAACACCAGTTATGTATGCTCTCTCATCCCCCATGCTGCTGGAGTAGACAGATTGCATCTCCCAAAAGAGGTATCCCCAAACATTACACATTGTCTCCTGCACCTATTTTTATGCAGAATGAGCACAGCTACAACCAACTCATGTTAGTCCTGTTACTGCAATAGTTAACACAACTAGATTTGACACCACCCCAAAAGTCATACAAGTCCTGACAGGAAAACAAGAGATAATGGAAGAGATATCAAAAATGAAGAAAGCAGGGCAAAAAAGGTCTCACCAGTATTGGGAAAAAGGGGTATTACGTCAAGGTATTTTTGGAAGGTCTTACCCATCATATGAATGTAGTAACTTTTTAGCTAAACACCTGCCCCCTGATTGCGCAGGCAGGCCAGTTTTTAGTATCACAGGATCAGCATTTGCCCATGATAAATTGCATACCGAGGCCAAAGTCATATGTAGAGCAATATCATTATGGAATGGCACTGAGACACAAGATTCACTAAGTTTTAATAAGATAATAGGCCAATGTCAGGAAATATGGGATGCGAACATACAGAGATATACATGGACAGGAACTACCATACACTCTAGAATAGCAATGAAATGAACACAGTTTTCTCTTTGTTTCAGAGGAAATGGGACAGTGATGGTGGGGAGTAACCTCAACTGCAACATCACCACCTACAATGCTGATATGCAGGGCGGCACCTCCAGCCTGATGGATCACCACTGGATGTGTGGGGCCCGGCTCCACATACAACTACCCTTGAACTGGAACGGCCTCTGCTCCCTAGTGACTTTGCACACCCCTTCCTTGGTGATACAAGGTATGGACATTTCTTAGTTACATGACCATCCCTTGAGCCGTCCAACAACCTTGCTTCACCATTACCGGACAAAAAGAGCCTCTGAGTATTTTGGTACTGCAGAGTGAAAAGACGTTCCACAGGAACATAGACGATTTAATGATGCCCAAATCTTTTTTGGTAGCATCCTACCATTTATTCAGGCAAAAGCAACTGCACGCTGGCTGCAGATCACACGCTTTGAATTGATGAAGACAATAAATGCAACCGAAGATGGGTTCAATGATATCAAGGAAGAACTCCGAGCCCTTAGGCTGATGGTAATGCAACTCAGATATGTACTTGATTTAATGACGGCCATGGAAGGAGGGGTGTGTAAGAAGATTGGATTGGCCAATGATGCAGACAATGAGACTTTAACTCAGGCCATTCAGACATTGCATGATCTACAAAAGAAAATGATCGATGAGTGGTGTGCCCCTGATGGGTGGTTCGTGGGCTGGTTCGAATGGGTGCCGTCCTGGATGTCGGGGTTGTTCAAGGTCTTGTTGCCTTTGATCGTGTTGTTGCTCTTGATGTGTCTTATTTTTCAGGTAATAATAGCAAGTTGCAAAAGGATGACAGGTAAATTGGGAGGGACAGAGTAGTGGGTATGTGGTGATTCCCCTAGTTTCATTAGTAGATGGGAAGGTAGGAAAGGTAGTTGAATAATCAACTAGAGGGGGGAATGATGTAGGAAGAATAGGAACACGTCATATACATCACATACATACAAACATAAGTTCCCAAACCCCAATACAAACATTGTAGGCTAGGGATAGTTGTAAACCAATGTAAGTAGTGAAAGGCTTAATACATGACATGTTAAAAAAGACAGACTGTGGGTTCAATAGAAAAGGCAGGTCATATTTAGGACAAACAAACACGTATTATTTAGGAAACTTATACACATGCTGCATTGTTAAGTTAGCTGTGCTGAAACATACAAGAGGCCCAAGCCACATTAGAATGAGAGCTTATCTTTGGAGGTGCACCAACTGTCACTTTCAAAATCTTCACTTAGCACGAACAGGGTGGAACAAAAGGGTGTATCCTGCCTTAGCGCAAGTGTCCTAAAAATCACAAGTCATTCATATCTTGGTGAGGGGAAGTGTGTAAGGGTCAGATAAGCATATGCACAAGGCAGGGCTACTGTGAGCATCATGTAACATATAATCACTTGTCGTGCAGAAAAGATAGAGATGCTGAATGACGTCAATGTTACTTACCCACCCATGAGGCGACCAATAATCGTGCATGTGCTCTTTTCAAGAGGTACCTCTCCCCTATTATCTTATATGTACTGCTTGTTCTTGCTTACGTCAATACTGAACTTGGGACCATAGTTTTTTGTGTTTTTTACAGTATAAATACCACTGCTTGTGAACTAGAACTTTGAACATCAGTCATGGCCTCTATGTTGAGACTGCCTGTTGTTCCCAGCTGAAAATCGATTAAACCTATATTACTTTGTCAAATTGATATATCTTATTTTATTAACAGATTTCCCCCTAACACCGGGGACCCCACAGAGTCATTATTGGAATGCAGGCACACCAGCTAATCATATTCGATGATTTGAACCACAAAACAATGCACCAACATAGAGAAACAAGCTTTCATCAAACATACCCACAAATGATGCAATAGTTTATTTAATCTATCAATAAATTAAAAAGGGGTATTTTAATGGGAAGAAAATCATTTGAGGCCACTCACTGTCCATAGCATATTCTGTTTGATGCATTTACTCAGCTCCCACAAATCAATCTGAAGATACTAACTTAATTTTTAGCCTCCAATTTCAAATTCCTTTACATTTGGAGAACATTTAACTTTTTTATTTTGCTTCTTTATTTACAGTCACTTTATTAATCTGTTAATATTATTAAACTTTCTTAGCAGTCCGGCCCCCCTTGAGAAGGCTTTCCGGAACCCCAGGGGTTCCTGGACCACAGGCTAAGAACCACTACACTAAACGATTGTCCACGTCTAAGTGCCACTGTGCTTGAGAAGACTTTGCGCATGGTGTAGCAAAAAGATGCTGTTAGAAATAACATGCCTTGTCAGAATTGTGTCACTGTTCCTAGCTGCATGGGAAAAACGTAAGTGTGTGAGCACACAGCTCTTGATACAACATAATATTTTTAAGTTACAATGACCTTTCATAAAATATTCACTCCAGACCTCAGATTTGCATCTCTGCATGAAAGAGCTGGTGGAGTGCATGTTCTTTCTGCATGAGCCGTTATATCAGGGAAAGCTGTCTGATAAACAATTAGTGGGAGATATTTTAACAATTAACAGTTCCGTATTCAGCCAAAGTAAGAGAAAGTAGGAAGGAATCAAATTAATTTTTGGATCAGGTGTTAGTAAGGTAGCTCAGTGGATTAGTGTGGCTGCTGCCGAGAACTGTTCGGAGGGCACTGGCTGCAATGTCAGCAGACTACACTAACTTTTTAACCTTTCCGAGGCAACTCCCTTCCACTGAGCGGAGTATCAGTAACCACTGTTTAATCTTGTAACCGAAGTATTTAGTTTATTATTTGTATACATTTCATTATGCTGCTCGGACTCACGTGAGTGTGATGCGATGAATGTGGCTATACAGTGTGACTGTGTGTGCACTTGTATGCAAGTGTTTTATCACTGGTAAATGGACTCACTTTTGGGCGCCCATGCATGACATTTTTGTGTATTCCCGCGTACATGGTATCTAACCTAACATAATAAAGGACCAATAAAAGTTTTTTCCGGCCATTGTTTGAGACTGCTGGAAAGCCTGACAAAATAATGGCCCATTAGTGAAATATTGTTAGAATTTTACGCTGACATAACGATAGGAATTAGGAAAAATGTTAGCCAACCCTTACATAACAATTACCCGCTAGTGAATTGTGGACATTCTCAGAGAAACGCTGAGTAAACCTAATATGATAATGAGTCATTTAAGTCCTGTTTACTTTAGACATTTTGACAATTTCCAATCGATTTGGTACTTTTTTTTTTAATGGCCCGGTAAATTTCTGCCTCTGTATCAACTTCCAGACTGAAATCCCGGAAAATGTATAAGAGGAGGGCAATATAACTGAAGCCAAGCGGGCTCGGGTGAAGTATTACCAATTAACATAGGTGATCAAAACTGCTGCCTTGTTGGAGTTATTAACTTTTTAAGTACGGGGCTCCGATAACTTGAGCAGTGGAGGGCTGCAAACTGACCTATGCAGCTGCTCAGCCGGACTCACTGAATCACACACTCACGGCTCACTTCACCCAGAAGAACGAGTTACTTACCTTCGGTAACGACTTTTTTGGTGGATACATTAGCTACCTGTGGATTCATCACCTCATGAATACTCCCATGGCGCCAGCATTCGACGGAAATCTCCTTCCTAGTCTCTGCACGTCGACGAGGACGTCACTCTAGCCCACGCGACGCCGTCTGACGTCATACAGGCAATAAGAGGTCCTCGACGACGTGCCGACGTCAGTACCAACATTTTTTACGTGCATGAGAACAACAACCCAATGCAATGAAAGAGCAAGGCAACATCCCATAACCTTGTAAAATACACAATATTGCAATGAATAGCTGTAAATTTAATATAACTCTCTCTTTTTTTTTTTTTAAAATGAACAAATATATGCAAATCATGTATATACACCAGAATATATACATATATATATACAGATAAATATACACAAGTATCCATATATACAACATCTATTGCAACCTTGAAGACCAAGAGGAGCGCACTCAAGGATTACTTGGTAAGACCAGAAAGGCAACGGGGAGGCGGGTGGGACCGTGAGGAATCCACAGGTAGCTAATGTATCCACCAGAAAAGTCGTTACTGAAGGTAAGTAACTCGTTCTTCTGATGGATACAACTACCTGTGGATTCCTCACCTCATGAATAGAGTCCCAAAGCAGTACCACGCCCGGTGGCGGGTGCCTAAATGGTCAAACCAAGAAATCCTGCAGCACTGACCGTGCAAAATGGCCGTCCCTTCTGACCTCAGAGTCCAAACAGTAATGTTTCGCAAAAGTGTGAAGGGACGACCAAGTTGTGGCCTTGCAGATGTCGACCACAGGAACACCTCTGGCCAAGGCCGAAGTGGCCGACTTAGCTCTGGTGGAATGAGCTCTAATGCCCTCAGGAGGATCCTTCTTTGCCAAAGAGTAACATATTTTAATGCAAAGAACAACCCACCTGGAGAGTGTTCTCTTGTGGACTGCCTTTCCTCTTGCCCACGTACCCGATGAACAGCTGATCCTCCAGCCTGAAATCCTTTGTTCTATCAATAAAGAAGCTCAACGCCCTCTTTGGGTCCAGACGATGCAGTCTTTCTTCCTCTTTAGAAGGATGAGGCGGAGGATAGAACGTGGACAAAGTAATTGTCTGAGCCAAATGGAACGGTGAAACAACCTTCGGGAGGAAAGCAGCCTTGGTCCTCAACACCACCTTATCCCCATAAAAAGTTGTATAAGGGGGCTTTACTGATAAGGCCTGCAACTCACTCACTCTCCTTGCAGATGTTATAGCTACCAGGAAAACTGTTTTTATAACCAAATACCTTAAGGGGCAAGAATGCATAGGCTCAAAAGGGGACCCCATAAGGAAAGTCAGGACCAAGGACAAATCCCATTGCGGCATAACGAATGGTTTTGGAGGATATTTATTTAGAAGACCTTTCAAGAATCTGATAACAATAGGGGATTTAAATAACGATGGTTGGTCTGGAAGACAAATGAAGGCTGACAAGGCCGACAAATAACCCTTAATGGTAGCCACTGCACAACCTTTCTGCGCTATAGACAGAGCAAAAGACAAAACGTCCGATAGATGAGCATGTAAGGGATCAATCTGCCTCTCTCCACACCACGCAACAAATTTAGACCACCTATTAGCGTAGATAGATTTAGTGGAGTGTCGCCTGGCCGCTAATATAACATCCACTACATCAAGCGGAAGAGAGAAGGAACTCAGGTTGCCCCGTTCAATCTCCAGGCATGTAGGTGCAGACTCTGGAGGTTGGGGTGTAAAACCTGCCCCTGTGACTGCGAGAGGAGGTCTGCCCTGAAAGGGAGACGGAGCGGAGGGCACCATTGAGAGTTGGAGAAGGTCGGAGTACCACACCCTCCTTGGCCAATACGGAGCTATTAAGATGACTAGCGCCCGGTCTTGGCGAATCTTCCTCAATACTCGAGGAATCAAGGGTATGGGAGGAAACGCGTAAAGCAACTGGCCGCACCAGGTTATTTGAAACGCGTCCCCCAACGCTCCCTGCATCGGATACTGGAGGCTGCAGAATAACGGACAATGCGCGTTCTCCAGAGTGGCAAACAGATCTACCCGAGGAAACCCCCACCTTTGGAAGATCAAACGGGCTTGATCTGGATGGAGACGCCACTCGTGGTCTGCCGAGAATTAGCGACTGAGACCGTCCGCACGTACATTCAAGACCCCGGCCAGATGATTTGCTACCAAGCAAATCTGATGGTCCTTTGCCCAGGACCATAGTCGAAGAGCTTCTCTGCAGAGAAGGTACGACCCTACTCCTCCCTGTTTGTTTATGTACCACATCGTGGTAGTATTGTCCGTCAGGACCTGTACCGACTGACCACGAAGGGAAAGGAGGAAGGCCTTGAGAGCCAGACGTACAGCCCGTAACTCTAACAGATTGATATGAAACATCTGTTCCTCTGGAGACCAAAGGCCTTTGATCTCCAGATCCCCCAGATGAGCTCCCCACCCTAGAGTGGAAGCATCCGTTATGACCGTGGCCACTGGTGGCGACTGCGCGAACTGCTTTCCTTGTGAAAGATTGTTGCTCGCAATCCACCACTTCAAGTCCACAGCAGCATCTCTGGAGATCTTGACAGCACCTTCTAGATCTCCTTTGTGTTGAGACCACTGCCTTCGGAGGCACCACTGAAGAGCCCTCATGTGCCAGCGAGCATGCATGACCAACAGAATGCAGGAGGCAAACAGACCGAGCAGACGAAGGACCTTGAGGACTGGAACTACCGCTCCACTTCGAAACATTGGAACCAATTCCTGAATATCTTGAATCCGCTGAGGCGGAGGAAAGGCTCGACTCAATGCTGTATCCAGTACTGCCCCTATGAACAGGAGGCGCTGAGAGGGCTCCAGGTGAGATTTGGGCTCGTTCACCGAAAAGCCCAGGTCGAACAACAACTGAGTCGTTGACTGCAGATGATGCAACACAAGCTCCGGAGACTTGGCTTTGATCAACCAGTCGTCCAAGTAAGGGAATACTGCTATCCCCTTCCTTCTGAGCTCTGCCGCAACCACCAACATCACCTTCGTGAAGACTCGAGGTGCTGAAGTAAGACCAAACGGAAGGACCGCAAACTGATAGTGCTGCGATCCTACGACAAACCGGAGATACTTCCTGTGCTACTTGAGTATCGGGATATGAAAGTAAGCATCCTGCAAGTCGACAGACACCATCCAATCTTCCTTGTTCAACGCCAAAAGCACCTGAGCTAGGGTCAGCGTCTTGAACTTTTCCTGTTTGAGGAACCAATTCAAGATCCTCAGATCCAGGATTGGTCTCAACCGACCATCCTTCTTGGGAATCAGGAAATACCTTGAGTAACAACCTCGACCCCTTTCCTGCTCTGGGACCAACTCCACCGCGCCCTTTGAATGGAGGACTTGTACCTCCTGTTCTAGCAACAAGAGGTGTTCTTCTGAACAATAAGATGGGCGAGGCGGGATGGGGGGCGGGAACTCCCGAAAGGGAAGGGTGTAGCCTTTTCCCACAATACTGAGAACCCAAGTGTCCGTTGTAATAGTCTTCCACTTGCGGAGAAAATGCCATAATCTTCCCCCTACAGGAGAGGAGTGAGTGGGAAATGGTGGAAGCCTAAGGCTGCTTTCCCTGCTGCACCCCTCCAGAGGACGAGGAAGAGGCAGAGTGCTGCTGAGAGGCTCCTCTGGTACGGGCCCTACCTCTCCCTCTAAAAGATCTATAGGGATGGGAAGAGGCAGGTTGCTGGAATCTCCCCCGAAAGGAAGAGGAGGAAGAGCCACGCCCAAATCCACGAAACCTCCTGAAAAATCTGGAAGAGGCAGAGGAAGAAGGAGCTTGGAGCCCTAACGATTTGGCTGTGGCCCTGCTCTCCTTAAATCGCTCCAAGGCCGAATCTGCCTTGGCCCCAAACAGTTTGTCCCCATCAAACGGGAGGTCCAATAGGGTTGACTGCACATCCGCAGAAAACCCCGAATTACGGAGCCAGGCCTGTCTCCTTGACACCACAGCTGTGCCCATCGCCCTAGCCACCAAGTCGGTCGTGTCCAGCCCAGACTGAATAATCTGGGTCGCGGCAGCCTGGGCGTACGAAACAACATCCAAAAGACCCTGGGGAAGCTCTGTAAATGATGACGAAATGTCATCCATAAGAGCATGGATGTATCTCCCCAGAATGCAAGTTGCGTTGGTGGCCTTCAACGCCAGACTGCAGGATGAAAAAAATTTCTTGGACTGCGCATCCAGCTTTTTCGAGTCCCTGTCTCCAGGCACCGTCGGGAAAGATCCAGGCGCTGATTTTGATGAACAGGAGGCTTGCACCACCAAGCTCTCCGGTGTAGGGTGTCTAGAAAGAAAGCCAGGGTCAGATGGCGCAGCTCGATACCTCCTGGCCACAGCCCTATGAACCGCTGAGGAAGATACCGGCCTCTTCCACACCTCTAGCACCGGATCAAGCAAAGCCTCATTAAACGGCAAGAGAGGCTCCGCTGCAGCAGAGGCCGGATGTAGCACCTCCGTTAGAAGATTCTGCTTCGCCTCTGCCACCGGCAAAGGCAGGTCCAGAAAGTTAGCTGCCTTCCGTAATACAGCGTGAAAGGAAGCCGCCTCCTCCGTATATTCCCCTGGAGACGAAAGATCCCACTCAGGGGAAGTGTCCAGCCCACTGGCTGTATCCAGACCATGCAGTCCATCACCAGAGTCCTCCAGTTCTCCTTCCTCCAGGACTCGCTGGTACTCCTGCTCTTCCAATAGACGAAGAGCCCGTCTCCTCGAATGTAGCCTCTGCTCGATACGCGGAGTCGACATGGCCTCCGCCGAAGTCCGGCGCCGATCTCCAGAAGCAACCGACGCCGCGTCCGGCGCCACAGGCAACTTCGACGCCGATGAAAGAGCAGGACGAAGAGAACTTGGAGCAGATGGACCCACCGGAGTCACAGGACGAAATCCCGACGTCGACGGGATGGAAATCTCCGGGGCCAATCCCTCTGAAGCCACCTGCGCCGAGCCCACGTTCCCAAAAGGGAGAAAGGGCATAAAGGGTGCCGGCCGTAGAGGCGCAGGATCACCCAATGAAAAGGCCAAAGGACCAGCCGGAGCACCCACTGGGGCCATCTGTTGGAAGATGGTATACATCGCATTTAGGAATGCGGTACTATCGGCTCCAGGGGTGGGAAAAGCCGGATACTGGGGAGCCTGTATCGAAGGCGACCCTGACGCCGGCCTCGACGTCTGCGACGCCGGAGACAACACAAGAGGCTGCATCACCTCAATCACCGACGCCTGCCCAGGTGAAGTCGGTGACGCCGGAGAGGGCAACGGCGTCGACGGATGCGGCGTGACCGTGGGACTGACCTCCCAAGTCCTCCGGCGCCGATCCGAAGGCGACCTGGAACGAGTCTCCTTGCTTGAACGGCGCCGTGAATCTCTACGGCGCCGGGAGTCTCGATGACGCCGATGCCTTGGCGAAGAAGACTTCTTGTGATGCTTTTCTTTCTTCGACTTCGCCATAAACAACTTAGCCTCACGTTCCTTGAGGGCCTTCGGATTCATGTGCTGGCATGAATCGCAAGTTGAGACGTCGTGGTCAGAGCTCAAACACCAAAGGCAGTCGGAGTGAGGATCTGTAACTGACATCTTGCCCCCACACTCTCGACAAGGCTTGAAACCCGACTTTCTTTGCGACATTATTACTGCAGAAAAGGACTACGCAGCAAAAAATACACTGTAACCACAATAGTAACAGTTGCTCCCTCGAAGAGAACCGTTTCGAATGCACGGAAAAAAGGGAACTGACGTCGGCACGTCGTCGAGGACCTCTTATTGCCTGTATGACGTCAGACGGCGTCGCGTGGGCTAGAGTGACGTCCTCGTCGACGTGCAGAGACTAGGAAGAAGATTTCCGTCGAATGCTGGCGCCATGGGAGTATTCATGAGGTGAGGAATCCACAGGTAGTTGTATCCATCAGAATGACTAAATCGGACAAGCACTTGTGTGTTCCTAGTAACAGGGTCGGACTAGCCTGTAGGGCACTGAGGCTGTGCTGGATGGGCTGGTCTGGCAGGTCAGTGGGGTGTTGTTTGGCTGTTTGTGGGCCTGTTTTTATGGTCTGCCTGGCCGTTTTTTTTTACTGTTGGTTTCCCTGACATTAAAACAAATATTACCTACAGCAAGAGTCCAGTTTTCTATACCTTGCAAACACTTACACAAGGCGCCCGGCTCTGTGTTCACTGTCAAGTACAAGAGAATCAAATACTCACAATCTACCATAGACAGGCTGTCAGCAACAGCAATAGAATTCCCACAAAAAACAAAGGGAATATCCGACAGTGCTTTAAAAACGTGGGATTGTTTTACTAAAGGGCCCAACTAACACAATTAAAGCATCTCAAAGGGATAGTAAATAACACTGTAAGAACCCTACACCACAGGCTGGGGGACACTAGTCCACACATTGCACTGGGACAACAAAAAACTTTGTTCTGAAAGTTGAAGTTGGCTATACAAAGGTCCCAGGAAGACCAGCACCGGGCCAAACTGCTCTCAGATATAAATCATAACGAAACTGCACAATTTTGGGCGACGGCCTACAAGCTATTGCGTCCAATCCATGGAGGTGTAACCTCTCACATTTCTGAAGAAACCTGGGCAAACCTTCTTGAAAACCACTTTAACCAGCAGCCGGCCATAAGAGACTCAAGCCAGGCATCAGCAGCACTCCCGTCAGCAACTTCCAGCAATTCCAAATCCAAAGGCAGTTGGCCCAGCAGCAGTCCTGTTTCAACCTATAGCAGGCTAACCATCTGCTTCTAAAATGACATGTCAAGTTAATTAGATGTCAGATAGTAAAGGGCAGAAGAGTAGGAGCACCAGGCCCAAACGGCATCCCCCTGGTCTCTTTAAGCATGAAGCAGAATATTGGGCAGAGGTACTAGACACTGTCTTTTCCCAAATCAGGCTCGAGGGTGTACTACCAGCCTCATGGAGGGGCTCTATAATCTCACCCATCTACAGCTTAGTGGCACTCATTGACAACAAGGACAAGTGTTTCACCAGTACACTGCTTAAAGTATTAACCTGGGCCTCTGACAAAGCTATAATCTTGCTCAATCAGACTGGGTGCTCTAAGTTGTCAGGTCTCTCTTGACTGATGCAGCCAAAGGCTCTAGAGTGCCTTTGCACCTTTGCTTCATCAATTACATGGCAGCCTTTGACCACGTAGACAGAAACAAACTATGGTGTAAGCTGGCTCACTGGAACATCCCTCAGGCCTTGCTGAATATGCTTATTTTGCTTCAGACTGACACATGGGTTCAGGTCAAGCAGGGCAACGGAACACATCTCTCCAAACTAATACCAACAACTAAGGGGCTGAAGTAGGGGTGTGTTCTCACGCCCAACACTATTCAACCTTTTTCTCGCTGATCTGATGAAAATGAAATGCTTGTAACTTTCAAGTCCCAAAATTGGGTGGCAAGACCCTTTCCAGCCTTTTATATGCTGACAATGTGGTCTTGTTGAGCCACACTCAGGTGGGGTTGCAATGCCTGCTCAACCCAACGCAAGAGTATTCAACTAAAAACGGCCTGACCATCAACTTAGGGAAAACTAAAACTATGACGACCAGCAGCAATAAGGAAAAGAACACTGTCCTGGTCCAAAACACAGATTGATACAGTTGATGAATGCAAATACTTGGGGAAAATCATTGACAAAAATGTCTCATTTGTCCCCCAGAAAGAGGTCATAAAACAGAACGGCCTGGCACTGGCAGTTGTGCTACAATAAATCTCAAAATGAAACTGGCTGGACCAATATTGATGCCCCTCCTTAGGATAGAGCAAGCCAAACTACTGTCTACCATACGTATATAACGTATAGGAGCGAATCATCGAGAAGGAGACACCCCAGTATTCTGGACAGCATAATGACAAGAGCATACAGAATAATCTTCAATCTCCCGAATTACACCTCTCCCGCTCAAATCAGACTGGAGCTTGGCCTACAAAAGCAGACCCTGGCCAGACAGGCCTACATAAACTGTTGGAATAAAAGCAGGAAGGCAGATTCCAACACTCTAGACTTCTATCTGTGGCAGGAGCTGCAAAGCAGGGACACTTCGGCAGCTAGAGACTATCTCCAGGAATTACTACTAGCTACCGGGTTACCCAGCTCTGGGAAACTCCCATCAGCCACGTGCCCTTCAAAAAATTGGCCAGGAAAACAATACATTTTCTTTCACGGATAGAAGACAAAGCTGCCTTAGCATGCAGGGCCCAGGCTTGGCTGACGGTAAATATAGGACAATCACACCTCAACAATATTTCAACACAGGGTACACAAAAACAGGTAGGAGGTCCCTGAAGTACCGCTTAGGCTTACTCTCTTCCCTGTTACATCTTCCTCCTTGGCAGCGAAAGAGCACAGTGAATGCTTGCCTCCTGTGCAGCAATGGCAAAGAAGACATGTCGCATATAATATGCTTTTGCAAGGAGTTACTGGGTAAACCGCGGAAGCTGCTAAGAGTTCCCCTCAACCAAAGATGAATACAAACGCGGAGTCAGGCTGTGGGGGCATGCTTCGCTCCCTGGGACCCGTAGCGGAACTGCTAGCTGGCAACATTTCTCATGAAGGTAGAAAAGAATAATGGCAACACAGGACGGTTTGGTGCCTATCACCTTGACCACCACCAGTTATAGGGGAAGGCCCCTGGCTGGTCTGTAATCGACATCAGACGGACGCAGCTAGAATATGCAGATTGCATCCGAGAGGTACACACTGTAAGCCGCACAACCGAACTGCAGCTTCATTCCTCTGTAACCCACCGACTAACTCTTATGGGGCCAAATCAATCAATCAGGCCTCCATAGTGGCGAATGGTCTGACAGCCCTACTGATCTGCACAGCATGCACTCTTTCGGCACCCTAGAACTTGCCCTGCCTGTATTTTCTCGATCTGCTGCTCTCTGGCTGCTTGCTTTCCAACTCTTTCTCACTGTGTGAGAGGGGACTGCGTAGTGGCACGGTTGAAAGCCCCCAGCCTAAACTTTTAAAGATCTGCTTGCACGCTGGCTGCTTGCCATACCCTTTTAACCTTTTCACTGAGGGGAAATGGGGGTCAAAAATGTCTGAGACTACCTGGTTGCACTTTAATATACTTCTTGCACCTTATTCAACGTCGCAGGTTTTACTAGAATCATTTTAACACGCCCACAGCTTTTATTAATTTACTTGCTTTTTAGCTGACCAGGAGCGTTTTTATACTCTTTTAAATCCGTTTACAACTGCAATAAAACTTTGATGTAAGGGGTTCTATCTCCTCAAACCTATGTTCATCCTAGTTCTTCCCCCTCAATGGGCGCTATGGTCTTTTATGCTCCTCAATGTTTTACTGTGGCCAAGGTTGGCCAGCACGCTAAAACATAGTTTGCATTTGTTTCTGTTTGTTAGCATATCAGTTGAAAATGTAGCTCTATTGGAGTTCTTAAAATCTGCTCACCGCAAGCATTTGTTGCAAGTTATTACATTTTTTTATAACTGATGGGCATTTATGCCTTTTATTGTCGGTTGAACTTCACTGCAAGGCTTTTAAGTAACTAAGCAAATCTAAATAATCTTCAACTTATACAAGGTGTCATTACAAGTTCAAAACCGCCCCAATTTGCTAACTTTGGTAATTTTTAGCTATCTAATTTACTAATGGGGGGCACTTTTATTTTGGTGCCTGGAACTGTTATCTGTTCCAGTCCGGCCTTGCCTAGCAGTACAGCACACAGAGGGGAGGGGAAGCAAGAAGTGGGGGGAGGGGATGTGGAGCCGCTGCCATCAAACCAGGTGTTGCGGTTAAGAAATGAGTAACATCTTGGTGCGCAATGGAGGGTTGCGAAGAAATAAGCACGAGTGTGCCGAAGAGCTACAAATATTAATTAGCTTGCTTTCCAAACAATCAGGATGTTGAACATAAAATCACGGACATAGTTTGACGGTGTTGTTTGGTAAGTTTTCGTGTGTATCCACAATGCCGACGATTCATTGTGTTTTCCTTTTAGATTTTACCTTTTGCACATAAACTGTAAAATATTTCGGGAGACTTTCGAATATTTTTTTAAACCGGGACTGGGCTACAACGGTTTAAATATTGTGTTAAATCGTACTACAACTAAAGGGCCCTAGTGAAGTGAAAAGCCCGCATTAGTTCCTTAACTGAAGCTGAAACCGTGTAATCTACCTATGTCTGTTTAGACAGAATAACTGAAGATGGTTTTACGAAATAATGGCGATTTGGTGCCACCTACTGGAAAACTGTACCAAAACAGCATTAAATTAAGATTATTATATTTATGAGAACGGGCCGAAACAAAACATACCGGCAGGTTTGGCTTTTTAATACCGCAAGCGCACATACACACTATTCCAATCACGCACTGAAACAGAACAGGCACGGGCAGAACTGTTCGCCTACAAACGGACCCTGCATCAATAGGCCACCACATTTATACAAAAAAAATGTAAAAAAATAAATAAAAAACACACACAAAAAAAAACACAAAATATGCAACCAGACCCGCAAGCACCCATATACATATACCACTAGACATTAAATCCATACTACTCACGCAGGCAATCTCGTACAAGCCAGAAGAACAGGGCACAAGGAGGGCGTCCACCCACAGTTTTTACAGGGAGGACGCAGTCCACTCTGCTAGGACGTTTGGCCCCAATGTAAAACGCTGAATTTGTCCAGGTGTAATTTTCAGACAGCAGGACACATTCTGCAGCGCCTGGCGTTGTCACCTTTCGATCTGAGCAACAACGTGCAAGCGGCCGGGGGTCTTTCTAATTTAAGACTCCAGCTGGGCCCCCAAGAAAGGCCTAAGTTAAGGGGCCATCAGGTTTCCTTTTGTTGGAGTGTCCGGGCCTTGGCAGGAAGCTATCTGGAGCCTCACATCTAGATGCTAATATAGTGGGTGGGAAACAAAGGTACACAGCTTGCCACGGGTTTACCCATACTTAAAAGGGGCACCCTTTTGACTTTATTCAATCCCTGTATATAAGAGTTAAGCACGTACTATAAGAATGTCTGATGTGTTGGTCTGCCCCAGTATTAAAACAAAATACTGCTATTTTTTTTATTTCTGTAAGAGCTATTCATCAAAATGCAGGGTGTCAGAGCCCTTTACATCACACAGATTCATTACATTGACAATAAATCATACACGTTTGCACATCGATGTTCAGGATATGTTAGGTAAGACTGAGGGTTACAAGGTGTAGGAGTCACACATGGTCCTTCATAGCTCACTGTGCTATATTAGAAGGATTACAAAGCAAGTAAGGAAACATATCATTCTATTAAAAACAGTAACTCACTTTCCTATCGACATAAAATAAAAATCTGTCATTTGCATATTGCAAGATGTACTTTGCAGGAGACACATTAAACCTCTATGCTACTTTGACTCAACGGGCACTAGACAAAACACAGATCTTTCCAGCAAATACCTTAACCACCAAAGTTATCTTACTATTATTAGTCAGATTTACTGGAAACCCAAAGATCTCTACAGCATGTGCCTTAACCCCATAAGACAATTTAAAATTCAAACTTTACAATTAAGCACAAATATTTAGTGCCCTGTTTCTCCTTGTTGTCAATTTTTTGTGGCAGAGATTTTACTCAACAAGGCCCATATTTATGGGCTGTATGGTGCAGAGCAGCAAGTCACCTTGCTGCGCTGCCATGCGTCACAGGGAAAGGGCAGGAATGAACTGTAGTTATCTAATACAGCACATTCCTGTCCTTTCCCTCTGAGCTGGCACCATTTTGGTAGACAAGCCCCAACGCAGGCACCCTTGCACCAATGCGCAAGGGTGTCAGCATTGCATGCAGGATTCTCTAAATCAAAAAACCAAAGAACCAAGTGCAGTAAGCCCAAAGGAAAAACGCATCAATCCCTAGTAGTTTCTAAATATTCAAATTGTACATGAATAACATATAATACAATAAAATGTAGTGTGCACTACCAGCAAAGTTCCTACTGCACAAAGGAACCAAAGGGGTGAGGGAAAAGCACCCCAAATGTTAAAGAACAATAAAGTGGGTTGTGCACCACCAACAATTGTAAAGACATATAAATAATATTCCAAGAAAGTCGTAGATTTTCATGGATTTCTTCCAGAAGATTTATTTGATGCCACAGTAGATTAATGAAGAGCAACAAAACAGCAGCCAACACGTTTCGCCCTATATACTTGGGCTTCTTCAGGGCAAGTAGTAAGTTCCAAAATGGGGTCAACTGTCGTTTGTACAATGAGTATAAGATGCCAATGAAGGGTCCAAAGAACGTAAATAATACTTTTGCAGAATAACATATGGCCGGCCGGATTTTCCAAATAAGAGAAACAAGTGTAAAAGGACGGGCCCGGTCGCGTTGCCGCCCGTCTTGTAAATAAAGTACACGGCACGTTCGAAACATTCTGGCCAATCAGAGCAGAGCAGGACACTACAGAGCTGAAACTGGTAACTTTTAGGAAGAGTTCGTAAACTCTTTCCCTGAACTAGTTATATTAAATCCAACCATGGCAAATCGTTGCATTTATTATAACAATCAGTTTGAGATCAAACTTGATATATCTAGCTCCTTTGGAGACTTTATTAATTAAAATTAAGTCTCCCCACTTTAGCCTATGGGGCCTATTCACTACAATGAGGGACAACAAATGTGGCTATTTTTCCTCACCAGGGACTATAAAACAAATGTTATAAGGTTCCTGCTAATAGGTACACAGTACCTAGCACCGGGGGCACCTAGGGCACACCTTAGGGTTGACATATGGAAAAATAAGGGAGTATAAGACCTTGGAAGTACTTTTAATTCAAAAGTTGAATTTGCGTGTAACTTTAATTAATTTAAAAGTAGCCAGCAAGGCAGGCCTGCCTTTAAAATGATCATGGGCACCTTGGCAGTGCACCTATGTGTGCACCACTTATACTGGGGTCCCTAAACCTACATGCCCTACCATAGACTAGGGACTTATAGGTAGGTTGGCACAGCCAATTATAATTAACCTAATTTGCATACTCATTTTACACAGAGCACAAACAGTGGGACTGGTTAGCAGTACCCAAGGCACCATCACAGTCAGGAAAACACCAGCAAAAAGTGCGACATGGGGACATAAAGTTAGGAGGCCTCTGCAATCAGCCCAGTTTTCTCACAGGCGAGGAAAGGGATGTTTGCAATAAGTTTAACTACTGGCCTGGCAGCTAGGGCTGGAATATTCCTATTGGAGCAGACCAGACTGATTAGTATGAGGCTACATTCAAACTGAGGTAGCAAAAGAACAATGGGTTGACATGCTTCCCTTAGCGATTGCCAGTGGTGCTTTCAGGTGCACAGACACTCAAGTTATGTGCTCCAACAAGCTGGTGAGCATAGCTAAGGAGGCGCTTAGGCCAGCATAGAAGCCTCTTAGCACCTCCTGTAGCCTGGCCCACCTGCTTGATCTTTGGATGGCCATGGGAGGCGGTAGGAATCTGCTAATGCCTAGAGGTGTCTGGGCACTGGCAGACTGTCTCACACCACCCACAACAGTTAGCAGGAGCTTGTCCCTTCTCCATCATGGGAGCTGGAGAGTGAGGGGTGTAGGCAAAAAAAAACACACCAGCTGGCAGGTTTAACGCCATGGCAGCCATGATGTATATACACAACTTAATGGTGTCCCCACTAGACACTTTCAAAACATCTCTCTCAGCAGGGCAGTCAATGGGTTAGTTGAGAATAGGAGGAACACAGTTGTCACAATGTATCAAACCCATTAAGAACGGAACCATGAGATGAGTGCAAAGAATCCACATCACAGCATGTTCACCTGAAAATTTAGACTGTACTGTTTTAGGTTAAGAGCAACCGCCTGGTACATCTCAGGGTTCTCCAGGACTTGACAAAGATAAAGAATTGAAGATCATACTGGATTAAGTGATATTTCATTAGTTGAATACCAGATAGCCCCCTGGTGTAACAAAGGGGCCCAGTCCTCAATGTGTGTCTGATCATCGCCATACATTTTTCAGGTTACCAGTCTACCACACTTGCTATCCTAGTGTATCATCATACTCATTACATTTGAGGTCAATTTATTTTAACCCTTTATCCCAAGCTGCAAGGTGGCACAGTTTTTTGTAATCTTTGACCACCACCAAGAAAAGTCTACTACACAGAGTGAAAGAGTATAGACATTGAAGCTGAATTAGTTGAAAACTCAGAGTTTTATTTTTTTTCCTATTTGATTGGTCTCCCCATCTAACCTGCCTTCCATGGCAGTACACTATATTCTGATTGCCACTGGATAATAACAGGACCCAAGTGCTATTTAAACGGCTATAACTACATTCCTGAACGCAACACCAAATGGGTACGTGGGTGACTGACGTACTTGGGTCTGTCAGCCAAAATGTGTTTTTAAAGACTAGTGTAGGTTGTAGTGAACACCGAAATTCAGTAACATGCAGAGTACAGTGTCCTACAGGCTTTATAACTTAAGTATAATTAAAAAAAACATAGATGTGTGGTGGAGATAAAGGAGAAGGACATTAACTTGGGCTGGAAGAGGGTGAACAAAGCAACATTTTGCCAAGAACAAATGTAGTAATGCCAAAAGTGAACTGTGCAAAACACGAAAATAACACAGCTGCGTGATATACATCAATTAATATCTTAACAATCTGTCTAAAAAATTACAGGAGTAAATTTCTTGTTAGAAAGGATGTGACTGAGCTAAGCAGAAGCTTTGGTTCTCTTTTGTGTGGCTTCTGCCTGCCAACACAATCTAACCACATGCTCTAATAATTAAAAATAAAGCAGAATTCTGTGATGTTAAAAGGGAGAAAAAAGGTAGCCATTTAGTGGCTGGTAGCATAATGTGAAACCAGCAACCCCGAAATAAATCCTGCCTTCCCCGCTTTATGAGTTTGTGTGATTCCAGGCAAATATTTTATTTCACCTAGTCTCCTTTTTCAGCTTTACAACACATGCGAGCGTCTACAAAGATGTGATTTGAGGATGTCAAATGTACAAACAATTCTCGTGTTTGATTTATTAAAACAGAATGTTGCTCCTCTTATATTAAGAATCTAGGCCTCAAATAGGGTAAAAAAAGACAACTGACTTTCCCCTCAAAACGATCTTTCTCAACAAGTCAGAGCCTCCTCCTTGCTGCCTGAGTTCTTCAAGAAGTTGAAGACCAGTACTGGAGTTCAAGGCTAGCTATAAGCCCAGTGGGTTCGAAACAAATAATAGCTGTACCTTCATACAGCACTAGTGATCACCATTTGGTTGTTTCATAGTGTGGTAAGTACCAAATGTTACAGCACTATTACCCAACATAGTTACTCAATTTAAGAAGGGTGAAAAACTGGCCCACTAGCAGACGTAAGCTGCATCCAGGTATGTGGTAACTAAGCTTTAACAAGGCACAGTGCAGTTTGTGACACTCTCAAATATCCTCCTTGAGCTAAGATTTTGGAAGGGGATCAGGTTCAAACGTTGTCTAGATGGTATTGCCAAGACTCAACGTGGACTATCAGAGAAACTGGACTCAGCTCCCAAGTGGCAAAACGTTGATTACCAGATGTAAAAACAGAGAGCCCTTGTAGCATGTGTGATGACACAGAACCGCTCTAAAAAATGACTAAGCAACACTCAATTATTACATGTGATATTATTAAGAACATCTCATCATTTACTACTAAAACATAATTGCAGAGTGATGCACCAGGTTTAATGGCACTCAAGTATATTGAGAAGAAAGAAGTGAGTACAGTTGAATGCTCGAAAGAGTATTTAATGGGCTAACCATGGCAGGTCAATAACTCGGGTTGTGCTTGTGGAATATTAAACACGGGGTACCATGTAACTGAAAGCCAAACATTTGAATATAATTATTCATAGCAAAAACAAATAGACTTTGGTTAGATAAATCTTACACTAAATAAAGGAAAACTGGTTACATGTTGCAAGGAGGTCAGTGCCATGATTTCCAGATGCTCACCACGTTCTCAAATCAAGGACATCTTATTCGTGCATCAATCACTTAAACACAGTAGAATTTTTTTATCAATCCCATAAAGCACGAAACCGTTTCAGTTTATGGATTATGCAATCTGCTAACTTTGAATATGCGTTTATTACATTTTTCTATTCAACATCTGTTGTGCATATTTCATTAATTCGCTGTGCTCCTAACATTTAAAGCTTTCAACCCAAGGCTAATTAATATATGCGAGATATGAAAGACTGAGGAGCACCTCATCATGTTATGCAGGGGTAGGCATCATATTTCGTTACGCCATTGTTACATACGTAAGTGACTGTTCAAGACCGGTAGCTTTATGAAAACATTCGAGTATTATTTGGCACTTACTCTGTATGACCCTGAAAGACATTCACGGAATGGATTGAAGGGTCTCTAAAATCCCAGAGGCGAAAGGTTGTGTCGCGCGATGACGTCACCACAAGGCGCTGGGTAGGATGTGTACAACAATGGGTTAGTTCTTGATCATGTCCTATCATCATAGACAAACATATGCAAAAAATGTATTAGTATTCCATTTATTGTTTATAACATTTTAACAAAGCGGAAAAATACTTTGAAAGTCATTTAAAAACAATTTATGAGAAAACAGCCTTGGTAAGGCACTCAAATGTTTTTTCTAAGAACAGTTATTTTAAACATTAGTAAGTAGCAATGAACGCAACAACTGGTTTCACACATAGTAAAACCGACTTAAGCCTTTCGGTATTTGGAACTGGTTAGAAGTCCAGGAGTAGAATTTTCAGCTAGTTTTACCAAAACGTTGAGACACTGATTCCCAATATGTGCCCTCTGACATCCTTGAGTGGTGATATAAAGTCCTAAAAGTTGGAGTGTTTTTTTAATATTGTTTGGGGTATTGTCAGCCTATGGGAGACCTGCCACTAGGCATGAGAGCCTGCTCCTCCCTTCCGCAAGAAGCTGAAGACCTTGTTTTTCAAATAGGCCCCAGGACTGGCTAGACTCACACCTGCTCAGCACCAGCATGACCGCCAGGGTGATAGTATGCTCTACAAATTAACATAAAATAATATAACATACCATAAGATAAAATAAAATATCATAACACAAGATGAGATAAAATAACATAAGAAGGTGGGACTGGAGCTGAAAGATTCCATACAGATTTACAGATTTGCCTATTTTTGCTATGTTATAAAGCCAGAATTAGGGTGATAGGCCTCAAATATTGAATTGGAGGAGGCCTCGCTGGATCACTGAGAGGTCCTGCTCAGAGAGAGAGGTGAGAGGAAACTATTCTTTCTTTTCAGTGTGCTCACATTAGGCCATCAAAATCTATTTTTAAAATGTGATTCTTCCACATAACCACAGCTTTATCCAAAGCACTGGCTGCGTTTTACAAAGTTCATGATTTTCATACTTTACAAGGTTTCCAAGTAACCTTGGAATGTGTAAAGTTTTTCTTAGTGCTAAATCAGGGCACATGCCCCATAAACTGTTGTAAAAGTCATAACTTGAATACAAGTGCGGCAAAACGAATAGCTTTGAACCCTTCTCCAAGGTACGAATAATTCCAAATAACTTTGCCCAAAAAACTTCACATACCACTAGAAAGCAACATGAGTAAGTTTAAGCTTGCTGCAGCATGCTTTTGTTTGTAAATGTGTTACTTACTTACCTATCAACAATATACACTGAGCCTCATGGTGAATGTGGATTACGACAGTTTAACCCATCGGCTACCATGTGGGTGTGTGGGTGTGTGAGGGGGGTAAGGATGGGGGGGTTGCTGTCTGGAAAGTTTCATGGTGATCTGTCAAGCAAGTGCAGAGAAAAAGAGGAGGGTCCCAAAACGTCTTTTCTCTATGTTATTGCCCACAGGGATTTTGAAGGGGAATAGCACCCGAACCACTGGAAGGAATTACACCAAGTTTGGCGGAAGCATAGCTCTTGGTTCAGAAAGCACCCTTTTTTGTTATTTGGTGTAAATCAGTTCAGTAGTTTTTCTAATATTAAAGAAAAAACAAATTTGTATATAGAAGGGCGCAAAGGCTCCTGATCTCATGCTGAGATCTGATTGGCTGCCAACAGTTCAACAAGGAAGTACTAGCAGCCATCGAAAACGTAAAAAATAAGAAAAGGGGCCAGGGTTGGGACACGCTGACTCCTTAGCCCTGGTACTGGGGTTCCAGAGAGGAACCCCTACCCCAGCCCAAAAAAAACAAATCCACGGCAAACAAAAAAAACAAGCACTTATTTTTAATGAAGCCCCAGGTGGACCTCGTCCTGGGGGCATGTCCAAAATAAGGAGGGGGGCAACCAAGGCAACCCCTCCTGGGCTTGCTGAAGCACCTGAACAATCAACTCCCTCTGGCTTTGAACTAAAATAAGTTGGGGGGCGCCCGGCCCCCTGCAGCCCCAGGGACCGCACACCATCACAGGGCATTAAAGTAAAATAGTGCAGGTGGGGTGTGACCCCCCCTTCTGCGGCCCTCGGGCCCTCCACCTCCCTGGGGCTGAATTTAAAATAGGAAGGGGGTCTGTCACGGACTCCTGGTCCCAGGGACCACCACCTCCCCGGGCTCGCATGGTCCCCCTTGAGGTGCCAATGATGGCCCTTTAGACCGCCACTCCCCGAGGAGGGCTCCTGTTATGTCCTAGGGTGCCCACCCCCAGCAAGCAGCGGTTTGCTTTAGCTTGGTGGGAGCTGACAGCTCCCACCAAGCAAAAGCAAACAAACTCCGCTTTCTGCAAGCAGACAATACATTATCCTCAACCTTTGTTTTTTTATTGTATGATAATGGTTTTTATTTTCTAATAAAAATGTGTTTCAAATCACAGTGTTGAGTGTCATTGATTGGAGTGACAAAGTGGGGAGTGGTACACTACAGTGAAGGAGAGTGTCGTGGAGTCTAGTGTCATAGTGAGGAGTATTGTAGTGGAACTGAGGAGTCAAGTAGAGGGGAGTGAAGCAGCATACAGTGGAGTAAAGTGTTACAGAGTAGAGTAGCTAGGTGTGTTTCGTGGAGTATTGTAGTGAAGTAGCATGTTGTAAAGTGTAGAGGCGTGTCAAACAGTAGAGCTTAGTGTTGTACAGTGGAGTGTCATTGACTGGAGTATCATGGAGAGTGGCGGAGTGTCATCTATAAGAGTGTCGCAGAGTGGCATACAATGTAGTAGAGTGTTGTAGAGTGTAGTGACAGACGAGTTCAGTGAGTACAGTGTTGTATAGTTCATTGTTGTCGAGTGTGGTGTCATGCAGTACAGTGCAGAGAGTCTCGTTCAGTGTAGTGTTGTATAGTGGAGTATCATTTTTTGCAAAAACACAGTGCATGGTAGAGTGACGAGTTATAGTTGGTGATGTCTGGTTAGTTAGCTGAAAAGAGTGTGTGAGGAGGTCCACTAATCATAATAATTTGAAAGTAGTTGATAAATTGTAAATTAGATGTATAACTATAGCTGCAGAGTTTTTAAAGTTTGTGTAGTTTAAAATTGGTTTGTATAGGGAAAATAAGTTTTCCTAACTATAACTAAGTTTTAACCTCTGTTTTGTTTTTTTCATTGAATTTCAATGTTTTTTTCTTTATTCTTAATGCAAATGTGTTTCAAATCATAGAGTCCAGTGTCACAAAGTCTATTGTCACAGACTGGAGGGCGGTAGATTGGAATTGAGTGTAGCAGAGTAGAGAGTAGTTGAGTATCAGATAGTGTAGTAAAGTGTTCTATAGTGTACTGGCATGGTGTCTCATATAGTGATGTCAAGTATTGTAGACTAGAGAAGTGAGTTGTACAGTGGAATGGTGTGTCGAACAGAAGACTAGGGTGTTGAAGACTCACATAATGGAGTAAAGTGTTTTATAGTGCAGTAAGGTGAAGTAGAGTGTCAGGGTGGAGTATCATCAGGTGGAGTGT
The DNA here is from genome assembly GCF_031143425.1 of Pleurodeles waltl. Taxonomy (NCBI): domain Eukaryota; kingdom Metazoa; phylum Chordata; class Amphibia; order Caudata; family Salamandridae; genus Pleurodeles; species Pleurodeles waltl. Next base: position 680,027,254 of record NC_090449.1, on the reverse strand, counting down.
CGTAGACTACAGTGGAAGAGTGTTGTAGGGGGGAGTGTCATGTCATATAGGGGAGTGGTGTATCATATAGAGAAGTTCGGTGGCGTGTCGTCAAGCATCATACAGCATAGTACAGTGGCGTAGAATGGATGGTCAGAGTGGAGTAGAGTGTACTAGAGTGTAGTATAGAGTTGTGCAGTGGAGTAGAGTGTTGGACAGTGGAGCAGCATAGAACTGATTATAGTACTGCGGAGTGGAGTAGGATAAAGTGTAGTAGAGTGGAGTATAGTGGAGTGGAGTACACTGGAGTGGGGTAGTGCAGAACAGAGTAACATGCCAGAGTGGAGTGGCGTGTTGAAAACTAAAGTGGCATGGCGTGCAGTATAGTTGCGGGGTGTAGTATACAGTTGAGTAAAGTGTCATAAATTGGAATACTGTACTGTGCAGTAGAGTGCAGTGGGATGCCATACAGCATTGGAAAGAGAAGTACAATAAAGTAGAGTAGAGTGGCATACACCATAGTTGAGTTTTGAGAGTGGAGTGGTGTACAATACAGTACGGTGTTGAAGAGTAGAGTGGAATAAATTGGGGTGCAGTGGCATTCACAGAGTTGCACACAGTGTTGTGTAATGGACTAGAGTATCATAGAATAGAGGGGAGTACAGGGTTGTACAGTGGCATACAGTATTGTACAAGGTTGTACTGTGGAGTGAAGAGTTATACCCAGGAGAAAAGTGTCAGAGTGGCATACAGTGTAATAGAGTGTTGTAGAGAGGAGTTGCATAGAGTACAGTAGTGTGTGAAACAGTGAAGCTGTGTGGAGTGGATTGTTGTATAGTAGGGTAGATTGAGGTAAAGTTTTATACAGTGGAGTAGAGTGGAGTGACATAACGTGGTGTGGAGTAAACTACAATAGAGTTTATTGGTATCAGAGTAGATTGGCATGGAGAGGAATGTACTGACATGGCACAGGTCAAACTGTTATAAATTGGAGTGGGGTCTCGTACAGTAGAGTGGAGTGCTTCTGTTGTATATAAAAGTGTCATATAGTGGAATGGACTGTTGTACATTAGAGTGTATAGGTATAGAGTTGGACAGTGTAGTGTATGGGGCAGCGTGGAGTAGAGTGTTGTACAGTGCCATGAAGTGTGGTAGATTTTTTAAAGAGTGGAGTAGAGTGTTATACAATGGTGTTGGCATAGAGTTGAGTGGCATACACTGTAGTGGCATAGAGTGGATTAGTGTAAAGTGGAATACCATACAGTGGAACAGTGCACAGTGGAATACTGTACAGTGGAGTACAGAAGATTGGAGTGGCATGGAGGGGAAAAGTGAAGAGTGGAGTGGTGGAAAGTAGCGTAGAATGAAGTAGGGTGCCGTGAATTAGCACAGAATGGGGTGGCATACACCGAAGTGACATAGCACAGAGTTGAGGAAACATAACTTTTAATGGTGTTTCATACAGTAGAGTGCAGTGCTGTGTCTTACAGTGTTGGAACCCGTCGTACAGTAAAGTAGAGTGTTGCACAATAGTGAACAGGCAGAGAGCAGGGGGCAAATTTGGACAGTGGAATGTACGGGGACAGAGTGGAGTAAAGTCTAATAGATAGCACAGTGTTTAGTAGCATTCTGTAGATTGGAGTTATTTAGAGTATAGTGCAGTGGCGTAGACTGGAATAGAGTACAATGGAGTGGCATAAAGTCGAAAAGCGTACATTGGAGTAGCATATACTGGAGTGGCGTAATGTGTAATTGCATATAGTATAGTAGCGTACAGTGGAGTGACGCAAAGTGTAAGAGTGTTTTTGTAATAACATACAGTACAGTGGCGTACAGTGAAGTGGTTTAGACTGGAGTGGTATATTTATGGTAGAGTGTAATAGCATACAGTGGAGTGGGGTACAGTGGAGTGAGAGAGAGTGGAATACCATACAGTAGTGTGGCAAAGATTGATGTTGAGTACAATGTATTAGCATGGCATGGAGTTGTATACAGTGAAATAGCCAGAGTGGAGTACAAAGAAGTGCACAGAGTAAAAATAGCATGGAGTGGAATAGCAGAGAGTAGAATAGCTTAGAGTGGAGTGGTGTAGACTGGAGTAGTGTACAGTGTATTGGGGTAGAGTGAAGTAGCATGTCGTGGAGTGGTGTAGAGAGCAGTGGAGTGGAGAGGGACCAATGACCAAGCACAGAAGAACAAGTTACTCACTTTCGGAAACGCATTATCTGATAGAGACTATATCTAGCGGCAGATTCCTTACCTTTGAATTTCCCACGCATCTGGAAACTTTTACTTGAGCAATACCTCTGTGTGTGCCGTTGGATGCCTCTGTTCCGTTCCGAGTGGCATCGGCGCCGCCGGATGTGACGTTGCAGTCACTTGTATGGCGCCACCCAGGGGCACGGACGTTAGTTACTCTTTTCACGACTTTCCATACCAGGAGCGCAGAGCCATGAAAAGAACTAACGACTGTGTGTCCAATCGAGGGCCCTGAAAAGTGATCACCCTGATCCTAACAAATGAGCCCGCAGAGCGGGGAGGCAAGGGTGGTTGTAAGGAATTTGCAGCTAGAAATAGTCTCTACCAGATAAACGTTACCAAAGGTAAGTAACTTGTTCATCTCACAGAGACTTTGAGCTGCAGATTCCTTATCTTTGAATAGATACCCAGGCCACATCCTCCTGGCGGTGGGCTGCGGGCAATTTTCTAAACTAGAAAGTCCAGCGGTGAAAGGCCCGTCCCTGCGGCCCTGACTGTCCAGGTGGTAGTTTTTGGCAAATGTGTGCAGGGACGCCCACGTTGCTGCCTGACAGATGTCCAGGATTGAGATTCCACGAGCCAATGATGTGGTTAGAGTTTTTCCTCTCATGGAAGGGGCTCATATGCCCTCAGGAGACTGCTTATTAGCCAAAGCATAGCAGATTTTTATACAGAGAATGGCCCAGCGGGAAATGGTTCATTTTTGTGCTGCCCAACCTTTCTTTGCTCCCACATATCCCACAAATAGTTCGTCGTCCACCTGGAACTATTTTGTGCGGTCAAAGTAGAAGGACAAAGATCTTTTTTTGTCCAGCCAGTGGAGTTGCTCCTCTTCCTTAGAGGGATGCAGGGGATCAAAGAAAGTGGGCAGGGTTACAGTCTGTCCTAAATTAAATGGGGTCACCACCTTTGGAAGAAAAGAGGCACGGGTGAGAAGCACCACTTTCTCAGGAAATACTGTGACATATGGGGGCTTGGATGACAAGGCCAGCAGCTCAGTCACCTCTGGGCAGATGTTATGGCCACTAAAAAGGCTGTTTTGATGGTGAGCAGACTGAGGGGGCAGTTATGAAGTGGCTCTAACAAAGCATACATCAGAAATGTAAGAACCAAGTTCAGGTCCTAGTGAGACATAACGAAGTGCAAAGGGGGAAACCTATATAAAAGCTCTTTTAGAAACCTATTTACAATAGGGGACTTGAACAATGAGGGCTGGTCAGGCAGCCGCAGAAAAGCCAATAAAGCAGAAAGATAGCCCAGAGCAGAGCCCTGCTGGGCAAGGGACAGAATGAAAAGAAGAACATCAGAGAGAGAGAAGCAGAAAGAAGACCTAAAGTCTTCTATGTGCAATATTTTACAAATCTTTGCCAACGGCAGGCATATGCCATTTTTGTGGCTGAACGCATGTCTGCTAAAATAACATTACAGACGTCAGGAGGAAGGTCAAAGGCTGTCAACTGTTGCCGCTCAATCTCCACATATGAAGGCGAAGAGTTAACAGATCTGGGTGGAGAACCCTCTTCTGCTACTGCGACAGAAAATCTTCCCTCAGAGGATTGATGCTCATTTTCAGAAGCTCTGTATACCAGACTCACCGTGCCCAATCTAGAGCCACAAGAATTAGTTGGGCCTGGTCGTTCTTGGTCTTCTTGAGAACTCTGGGCAGAAGTGGTATGGGCGGAAAGGCATACAGCAGGCCTGCGCTCCACTATCGATGAAAAGCGCCACTGAGCGAGTTACACCTTGGAAACTCCAACATGCAATACTGTTTACATTTCACAGTCTCTTCGGAGGCAAACAGGACTAACCAAGGCTCTCCCACCACTGAAAGAGTCCTTGTGCTACCTCCCAGTGGAGATACCACTTGTGATCCGCTAGGCAGAGACGGCTGAGTTTGTACACCCTGGCATTCAGAGAACCTGCCCGGTGTTATACCACCCAGGTTATGCCCTGCTGTTCCAGCCAAGTCCAAAGACGAAGGGCTTCCTGACAAAAGCTCCACAGCTCCACCTCGCCCTGATTGTTGCAGTACCAACTGACACCTGCACTAACTTCCCATGGACCGAGGAAGAAATGACTTAAATGCTAGCCGGAACTCCAGAAGATTGATGTGGAGACCAGAGTCCGCTGTTCTCCACCTCTCCCAGATGGCCTATCCATCCCAGAAGTGATGCATCTATCACTACTGTGATGACTGGATGGGGAAGGAAGAGGAGTTTGCCTTTGACCCCATTGCGGTTTGCAATCCACCACTGCAGGTCTTTTGCAATTCCCTCTGAGATCTGGACAATGTTGGAAAGATTTCCCTGCTGCTACGCCCACTAGAATTTCAGGTCCCACTGCAGAGCCTGCATATGTCATTTGGCATGATTTACCAGCAGGATGCAGGAGGCTTTGAAGACCAGGAGCCTCAGAGTCAGTATTTCCAAAACCCAGGATAGAGGCTGAAACCATCAGTATCATAACCTGAATATCTTGGACTCGTTGCTCAGGAGGATAAGCCTGAAACTGCACTGTCCAGAACAACTCAGTTGAAAGAGAGCATATGAGAAGGGGTGACTTCGGCACATTTATATTGAACCCCAGTGAATGCAGAAGGTTTGCCGTAGTCTGGAGGTGGGAGACAGCAGCCCGGGGCAAGTCGGACTTCAACAGCCAGTCTCCAAGGTAGGGGGAAGACAGAAACCCTAAGCCTGAGCAGATAAACTGCAACCACCGTCACCACCTTGGTGAATACTAGAGAGGCACTGGTAAGGCCAACTGGGAGCGCAGTGAACTGAAATTGCTTGTGGCCTACCTTGAACTGCAAGGAACCCCTGTGAGCAGGCAGGATGGGAATGTGAAAATACGCATCCTGTAAGTCAAGCGCTACTAACCAGTCTTCTTGGTCTAGGGCAGACAAGACCTGAGCCAATGTGAGCATCATGAACGTCTCCTGCTTGACAAAGAGATTGACAGTCCATAGGTCTAGAATAGGGCACAGATCCTTGTTCTTTTTGGGAATCAGAAAGTAGCGGGAATAACAACCACTGCCTACTTCTGATATCAAGGCCCTCTCTATGGCTCCCTTGGCAAAGAGAGCCATAGCTTCCTCTCTGAGACGAGAGGAACAATCCTCCACCAGCTGTTTGAATGTTGACAGTATTAGGGGAGGAAAGGATTGGAAAGGCAGGGCAAAGCCCGTCTGAATGATCTGCACAACCCAAGCACCCAATGCAATGGACTGTCAGTGGAGGAGATGATGTTGAATTCTCCCTCCAACTAGACAAATATGGTCATGAAGAATCAAACTAGAAGGGCTTGGAGACTGCAGCTGCCAGGGGCTGGGTGGCGGATGACTTATGGCTTCCAGACCCTCTAAATCTAAAGACACTGCACCCACTACCTCGCATTACTTGGGAAGCTTGTGCCGGATGGTGGATGATAGAGTTCTGTGGCCAAGAAAGGGGGGAAAGGCAGACGTGGAGGAGGAGGAAGAGTCACACAGATTTCCAAGAACTTGATTGTAGCCCGAGAGTCCTTAAAACAATTCACTGCAGAGTCTGCCTTCTCACCAAACAAGCATGTCCCGTCAATAAGGTTTCCTGGATAGCCCCCGAATAGCCAGGTGTTCTTGGCCGGGCGTGGTGTCGTAAGACCACCAATGACAAAACCTCGCTGCCTAGCGAGTCAGTCATATAAAGGACACACCTAATGGTGAACTTTGCTGCATCTCTCCAGTCTTTCATTGCCTGAGAGAGGATGGCCCGGGCCTCCTCTGGGACCTGTGGCAGCACTTGCGCAACCGTATTCCATAAGGTGCGAGAGAAACAGCCCAATAAGCATGAGGTGTTTACCGCTCTCAATGCCAGGCGGGGGGAAGAAAACATCATCTTCTCAAGCTGGTCCAGCCTCTTCGATTCCCTGTCCGCAGGAGCACTAGGGAATGTGCCAAGGGAATTTGAGGCTTGGACTACCAAGCTCCCAGGGGTGGAGTGCTGGCTGAGAAAACTAGGGTTGCTTGGCGTAGGGGGATGGTGGCAGGCAATCGTCTATTTACAAGAGTAAGTCCCTCATTAAAGGGCAGGAGAGGTTTGGAAGTGGAAGCCCCAGGCTAAAGCACTTCAATAAAGAGATTTATCTTGACAGCCAAAGAGGACAGTTTGAGGTCGAGGACTTCCGCTGCCATACGCACCAACATTGCATAAGACGTTCCCTCCACCGTAGGTTGTGGGGGGGAATGGAGCAAGCCAGTAACTGGAGAGGTGTCCAATCCACTGCCTCTGCTAGTTCCTCATACGATTCCATAGACCTCTCCAACTGTTGTTTTAAAGGGTCCAGAGACCCCTCCCAATGTTCTTCCATGCCTGCTGCTGAAAATAATGCTCAGGCAATGATCTGGCATCTGTGGCACCTTAATCGGTATTGTGCAATGCTGTTCCAGATTGCTGGTATCATAATGGGTATCATGCCGGCGGCAGCACTGAGAGCATCGGTGTCGTGCCAGGCACCAGAGAAGGTCGCCTGTGTACGACCGGCACTGGTCCAGATTCAGATCCATGAGATCTACGGAACGCCTCCGGAGTGCCTTTGGGCCCCGCGGGGTCAGAGGAGGCCCCATTAGGTTCTGCGCCAGTGTCCTGGTCCCACCCAGGGCACTCAGCTTTTAAAGATGGAGACCACAGGGGAACCCTGAAGGACCCCTTGGTCCTAGCCTACTGCTCACCTCCTGCGGGAGCCAGCATTGCTCTCAGACTCAGGGAGCTGATAAATATGCAGCTCCCTGCGTGCAGAAAAAATCTTTCATCTTTTTCCCTGCCTGCATGGCAGCGAACAGGAAACTGCTGAAAACTCTGCTTCCAGCGAGCATAAGCAGTTTGACAGCTCCTGGTTGCTGGAAGCAGGAGTTACTATTTGCTCTCGCTTGGCAGAGGCTGCCAAAGTTTCCACCAAGCTAAATCTATCAGCTGTCTCCCGGGGGTGAGCACTTCAGGAGATAGCACAAGTAGGCCCTTGGAGGTGGCGATCCTTAGGGCCAATCATGACTCCAGGAAGGGGGGCCGTGCAGCCCACTTCCTTTAATTGGCACGAGCTTGCCCCGGGGAGGTAGTGGTCCCGGGAGCATATATGGCCCTGGAAAAGGGGCAACATGCCCTCCTCCCACTTTTAATTAAATAACTGGCCGGTGGATGTGGTGGTCCCCGAAGAACGGTTGAACTGCATGGTCCCCCTTTAAATATTTCATTTTAGCCCTGAGTCCACGGAGGGGGGGTTTGCGCAGCCCTCCCCCCCATATGGTTATAAAGCCCCAGGGAGGTGGTGGTCCCTGGTGCTCAAGAGTCCCCCGTGCGCCCACTCTTTTTTATTTTAAATACCCTCTTGCCCCCGGGACACGGTCCACCCAGGGGCTAAACTGAAACAAGCACAGGAGACTGTGGTTGTTTTTTTTTTTTTTTTTTTGCAGCAGATTCACGAATCGACCGTGTGGCAAAACATTTTAAACAAATGCTTTTTTTTGCCCTGGCAGGGTCCCAGGGGGACCCAGAGACCAATACTAAGGGGTCAGGGTATTTCTACACTGTCTTCTTTTTTTATTTTTTTGTTTTGGGATTCGGCTGAATCAGAGTCCCAAAATGGCTACCAAACAGTTCTGGTTGAAGTGTTGGCAGCCAATCAGATCTCTGGACGAGATTTCCAAAGGGTTCACACCTCTAGATATACAAATTTGTTTTTCTTTAAATATCTTAAAAACTACTGAACAGATTTACACCATATAAAAAATAGAACACTTTCTGGACCAAGAGCTACATTTCTGCAAGAGCTGTTTTCACTTTTTTGCATCTTGGTGATGTCCCTAGAAAGGCATCACCAAGCATTTTGTTTAATGTTTGGGGGGAGCTGCAGTGCTGCAGCTCCACAGCAACATTTAAAAAATAGTCACTCAAAGCACCATCAAATGCAGCTGCTAGACGTGTCATAGGATTCAACCACATGTCACCCATTCTTATCTCCAGGAAGTGGCTTCCCATTGAAGCGAGTTACATATTACAGCTTGTCTTGTATCACTCATAAGGTACTATATGGAAGAATCCAAAATTATCTCAAACACAAACTACGGATCTCAGGGAAACAATGCCATCATCTTTTTCAGGAAGAAACCCCAGAATATAGCATGCCTTACCTCCATACAACGGAACTACCCTTTCCTACGAATCAATCAAAAAACAAACTGAAAGCTTACTGTTACAACGTCACTTACTATTGACAACCCCAACTCCATTAACTCAGGCGCAGTCCTACCATCCAGATCTATAGTTCCTACAAGGCAACTTTCCCAAGCTATTAGAATGTTTAGATCTATGTCCTAATGTGTAAGCCCAAAAGATATTTTTATATCCTGATATCCTGCATTCTAGTATACTTAAAGTTTTCTAAGTAAATTCTGATGGCTCAAAACACAATTTATTCCCCGCTCATCTTTCTCTAAAACTGAATGCACACTATGAATTTGCACTCATGCTTTTCTCTTATAAAACTATATAAACCATTCTATATTTTACGGAAGTAATCATATCTAATGCACTATGATAACCTTTAATCAGTATTAGAGTGTATTTCCTTTTATACAGGTTGCTCCTGTTGCATTTCATAGAATCACGGGGTTTCCGCTTCCTACTTGCAAGTGAGCGTGTTTTGGCAGAAGCATTCCAATACCTGTGTTCTGGTTCATTTTCTAACAGCACTGCATTTACAATCATATAATATGTGTGAACACAATGTATTGTCCATATCTTGTGTGCCTATCGTTTCAACTTCATTATCTTGTATTAGTTTGTGACTACTTGATTTATGTGATATTTATTGCTTGATATTTATTTCTATTGAGCATATTTAGTTGACGTATTGCTAAACTCTTCTTTTATGCACATTACATATCATTCTACTTAAAAGATTAGCACTGTCTTGTAGGCTGATGTTTTATTTCTTTTAAAACGTAGATGTCTGTTCTGTTGGACTTCAGGAGCCATGATTCTTGACCCCAACGCCATTGTCTTTGAAGTCAGTAAAGTGGTGTGTCTAGACCGATGATCCTTGTCTCTATGCCTGTGGTGGGATAGTGTAGAACAAAACTTAGATGTAGGGGTTAAGGCTCTCGACGGCGATAGACGTGACACTGATTTCGACAGATGTCTAAAGTGATGGCGCAGACAGTGAGCATGTTCACCTTGCCTTTTCTATGAGAATCTCCTTCTTGGGGAGTCCTTATGACAGCATGATTTCTCAGGCAGAGGTGCTTGAGAAGTTGTCTCTTACAGTAATTTCCCCCTCTTCAGCCTTATTATTTTGAAGCGTCCCTCGAAGTCTGATGCCTTCCCTGTATTTTGGAAATCAGATTCTGCAACCTTTAACAATATGGGACGGCATTAAGTTATGAAAAGGAATTCACAATGTATATGAGTCGCATGAGAAAGAGGGAGCATAGAAAGTGGCATAGGTCTATATGGTGGCTCCTGAAACATGATTGGAGGACTTCAATTGTTTCTCAGGTGTTTCTGGGAAAGTTAATTTGAATAATGTTAAGATGGCTGTTGTTCATGGTTTATGTGCAATAAAGAGAAGGAAGAAAATCATAACTTTCGCCTCTGTGCCCTTAATAGAATTGGAGGTTTTCATTTCGAAACCTAGGAAATTTTATATCTGCTTTGTGACTATAAGACCCTGGCTCTGGGAAGGTTATTACCGAAAGGATTTGGCATTCATCGTTACTTTGCCAGTGATACACTGCTGCTTTATGTTGTGCATAAAACCAGAAAATTAGTTAGTATAAATTAACGTCACACGTTTGACAGTTTTCATAATCAAAACACTAATCCATAGAAAACAATCACTGGTTTAATTTGGTACTCGCAAAATTAGAAGTACCATATCGTAAAAACAGCAAGGACATTTTGCTTGGCGTCAAAACAACACAAACAAAATGTATAAGGTGGGATTCATATTTTTCGCTTCAGAATGAGTACTTTGCTAATACCAGTTACTATCTGCCTTTCATTTTCTTTGGGGCCTCACCTTAACATAACAGAAAAACAGTCCAATTTCTAGACAAGTGGTGCGAAATGAAAATCGATGAACGTGAACGTCAACATGAGCTTTAAAACGAGAGGAAGGCAGCAGTGGCATCCAACAAAATAAATGTACTCATACAGGTTTGGAAAAGCAAAGGAGATTTACCCTGTGACGAGAGAGCACATACCAGTTAGAGAATGGACGAGCTCGGATGTCTCCACATCATACAGATTTGCAGTTCTATCCCACGACGCAGTGACAGCCTGCTTGCCCCCTACTAGCCAATCAGCAGCTATTACGACTCCTTGGTGGCTTTTTAAAGAGGTCATTGGAGCTCTGATAGTAGGACAATCACTAGCAAAATCTCCATCTGCTTCAGGTTCATCCTTATCGGAGAAGTCCACTTCCTCTTCGCCAGACATCTGCTGCTAGAAAAAAGCAAACAAATTCAGGTTTCCATTAAATCTACTAACGATACAACAAATTTCCTTTAAGACACAAATGTGTTACATTCATTCCCTTCTCCATTTGTGCAGCCAGTTCAAGTGGTGTTTTGTTTTATTAATTGTGATGGTTCTTTGTTCTGTTCTGCTGTCAAGTGGGCTACTGCCGGTATGTCTGGGCCTCTTGCGTTTCTTTCCGAGGCAGGGGAACCTTTAATACAATGGAAAGAGCTTGCAATTCGTAAAGAAATCGGGACAGGTCCCCCCGAGGTTTACTTAAACAACCCTCCACAAGAGTTGCTGAACACCAGGCTTGGCACATACTTTGGCTGCCTGGATCCGATTCAGACTTATGACTCTTTCGTCCATCATCCTACACTTCCTGTCTCTTTAGCTCATGGGTGTATGCTTTTCTTATATCACTGCATTCTGTCTTTGTAACTGTTTCCTATATTTGTCCTCCCACCCCACCCCCCCCGCGCTCCCCCCACTTCTTTCTCCCGTTATTTCTATCTCTTGGTCAAAGTCTGATAATAAAAAAATAAGTCTTGGTTTCCAAATTAAGGACTGCGTGAAAATAGCGGCACCAATTAATTGACACTTGACTGTAGGAGAAAAGCGTACACCAACCACAAGTAAGTCGTGTTCTTTTACAATTTAGGGGTCAAGGACGGACTGATTTATGAAAGTATCCCAGAAGCCGCTACTGGCGAGTTCGAGGATGACAAAAGGAGTGCAAGATAAATGTGAGAATGCATAAGGAGACAATTTAGATTGCAGAAAAATATTTGTATCATTTTAAGTGACACTGGTACCTACCATAAGACAAAATTAGTGGCAAACACAGTAGCTTTCAAAAGCAAAAAAAAGCCACATAATGAGAAATAATTATGGTCACCTATGCTTCTAAAACGTTTCTTTCACATTTGAGTTTTCAGTGGTGTGGTGTAAGACACTGGGAGAGAACAATCCTGTGAGCACCCAAAACAAGCATAACTTGGTATTTTGTCCACATAAAAAAAAAATCTAAGTGAACTAATACAAACTTTAAAAAAAAATGTTATTCAGAATAAGGATAGGTGCTTTTGTTAAATTGTTCTCCAACTGTGTTTTATTGGTTTTCACATAAGAAAGAACAAACCATATAGTGCAAGATTCTTAAGTTCACATTAAATGACCCCACATAACAGTATTCTGCAAGTATAAGCAACATCTTACACGTCAGGTTAGGTATTAAAAACGTAGAATAGTAAGTACACAATACAGCATTAACCAAGTCGTTGAACCAATTTCTTAAAGATAAACACAATAACAACACACTTGGTTGCCACATTACTTATAGATTGATACTCAAATCAGGTGGAGTCACACTCCATCATCCGAGCTGCTATTGGAACTCGAGTCCCCATCATCCTTTAACTTATCGAGCAGCTGGACCTAGACCATTATCTCTTCTGCCGTCCCGTCGGCAGTGGGGGTCAAGCGCATTTGGTGTTTTTCAGCTGCCCCCCATTTAATCAGGTCTCTCAACCACTGGGATGTCAGCGGCACCCTGGTTTCCAACCACCGTATGGCTACACAACGCTTACCTAAAAGACTTGCAAGGTGAGTGAGTTTATAGGGAATCTTACGCTGTCTAGGCCATGTCACCACACCCAAAAGACAAGCTAACGGGGTCAGTGTAATCACGAATCTGGTGACCTCCCCAATTCTGGGCACCACCACCCTCCAGAAATTCTGGATCTTGGTGCAGTCCCAAGTCGGATGCAAAAAGGTAGCACTCACCTCCCCCATTGCGCAGGCACTTAGCCACCCTGGAGGGTTCCATCCTATTCAGTTGGTAAGGAGTCACATAGGTGTGATGCAGAAAGTTGAAATGCAATAGCTTTAACTTGTTATTACAAGATACCGTTCACACCAGCTCTGACGCGCATGTCCATTCAGTCTGAGAGTGGGTCCTCCAATTCAGTTTCCTAAACCTGTCACCCTGCATAAGGTTTTTTTTTTTTTGTATGTTCCCTCTGACGGTTTTGTAGAACAGCGTAATCAGGTGCTGCCCCTCCACCCACTGAAGTAGGCCTCCAGGTACCCATGAGGGTACCGGTGCTGCCAGAAATTCACTCGACACCTCTCTCGCAGTACTTTCCAGATTGGCATAGTGTAGAACGTGACCCGGCCCCTCTCCAAGTGTTCTGTGCTTCTTGAAAAGTAAGAAAATATATTGACAAGATGCAAGTCACCCGCCACCTGACAGTCCCTCATCCTTCATTGTTCTATAGACATATTGGAATTGATGACCCAGAATGGTGCAAGATCCCAAAGCCGCAGTTCCCTACCAAAGGGAGCCCAGCAAAGTACTTTTTTCTACCACCTTTCCCTAATTCCCAGCTGTAGTCTTCACCAGATAAGGGACCGGGTGCTCCGATCTAACCCCCAGCATCAACAGACGCACCAACGTGTAATCTCCAAGCATATGTCTGAACAGCCTTTTCTCCCAATTATCGGTCTCTGCTAGCCACCTCGCAGTATGCTGCAAGTGCACTGCAAAATAGTAAAATTGCACATCTGGGAGAGCCAGCCCCCCCCACCTTCCATTTCTCTCTTAATTGTTGACAATGCTACCCTGCTGCATCGACCGGCCAAGATCAAGGAAATTAACAGACCATTCAATTTATGAAAGAGCTGAGGCTTGAGCGGGAACATTGATTTCTGAACCAGGGAGGGGCCGCGTGAGAGAAAAAACGTGTTTAGGATCGAGCCTGAGAGTGCATGCGCTTGCGCATGCGTCTCGCATGCGAGATACTGTTGTGTTCAGAAAAGGGCTTGGAGCCTGCCTATCGCTCACCATTTGTTGGTTTGCGTGGCACTCTTCTTTACCGCCTCGTAATTCGTCACAGCATGTCTGGCATCATTTCCTTTCCTCTGTGTGGAGCAGGGATCAAGCACTAGTTGATTTCAACTTAATTAGTGCCGTCTGCTGCTCCCGACATGATTGAGGTACTATTTTGTTCTAACTTCCAGTGCCCCGTAAACAGATGCTTGTGACTAACAAAAAAGTGCCCAGCAGGACAAACAAAATTGCAAAGTTTTATTTTTTAAAGCTAACTTTATTTTTATTTCGATAAGTCGTCTTTTCTCAGTTTCCATTCATGTTTTTTTTTTTTTTTTGCTCATGGGCGCTGTTGTCAAAAGATGACTTTTAACTCGTTTTACATGCAGCCCTTACTCCAGTGCGAGCCGTTTTCTGTTTCACTGGGCATTCCCTCCAATCTGAGGTTCAAATGTTTATTGTCACACCTGGATCTTACAGACGTGCATTTGAGCCTGCTTCCCAACAGGCATACTCAAGAAATCGATTTTGTGATCGGCTAGTTATTGTTGCAAAATTGCCATCCACCCCAGGTAGCCAATTTATAAATCATTTTTATCAGCTCATAAGTTTCTTCCCTTACAGGAAGCGCGACACAATGACGTAATTAACATCAACTTTTTAACTAGTGCACATATCCAGAGAAGTATGCAATATTTTATTCTGCTCGAAGGTACGCACAGCTCACTTATTCACAGTTTCTAATCTTAAAACTTTTTCTGACAATCTTTTTCAATTACAAAGCTGTGATTGGTGTTTTATAGGAAGAAATGGCACGTCTTCAGCAAAACATTAAAAGATTATTCAGATGACAACAGTGAAGAAAAGAATAACAGAACTTTCTACTTATTTATTATGTATTTATTTGTTCTGTAATGCGCTGCAAGTAACACTTCTGTTGCTTCATAGCAACAGCTCTTTTGCCTCAAAGTGCATTCACATCCCTTTCTATATGTGTGCCTCTGGATTCCTCATGATTACCTGCTGTTGCTGCTTACTGTGACGGCACACAGAAAAGAAATGGTGAAAAAAGTAAAATTTAAACCTGGGGCAAGTGGCGTTAAAATAATCCGATGAGCAGGCTGACTGATAATGTAATTGGTAGTTGCAGTCAAATAATTTGTATTCAGAAATAAACCCACATGAAGCCTCAAACAAACCAAAATTAATTCAATTTTAATTCTGTTTGTGTCTGAACCGAATTTAAATGGCACAGAGCACATTTTTTGCTGCAGATAAAAGAAGAAGGTAAATGGAAGTGCTTTAGTTATATGCAGGGCCACTGGAATTATGTGGCAGAGAGGACGAAATCATGCAGGAGTTGACCAATTTGCGTGACAAGAAAAGTCCAGTTATGCATTTACAATGACAATAGCTCTAACTCAAGGAAATGTGAGACCTATTGCATTGCAAATGATTGTTGCAGTTGCTGCCCTGCCCATCACAGACAGGGGGAGTCTGTTCCAGAACGTAACCGAGTTCTCAAGGCCACCCACTACCCTTTCCAAATTCAAGTGCTGATGTGCTTCTTCAGTGTGTGTGTGTGACCCATATGCCCAGACACCAAAATCCATCCATCTCCCAGCAAAGCCCTGTATCGGAGAGCTGGGTCAAGTGGCTTCCAAACTAACCCACCAAAGGGGGAATAAGAGTGATTTTCAAATACTGACTCCAAGGCTAGAGACCTCACCAAAGATCATCAGCAGCTGCATCAACACTGGCACTAACCTTCCAGGAGATTGTATATAGATTAGCACATTCTCTGCATGCAGTGAGACAACATGGATGGAGCCACCCACCCGAATCTCCCAAGGTTCCAGTTCCCTATGTAGTAGCAGAGCGAGGGGCTTGATCACAAGTGCAAAGAGGGGTGGTGAAAGAGGACACCCCTGTCTGGTACCCCTGCCGACTGCCCACGCCTCAGAGAGCTCGCCTCTCACTTTAACGGGGATTGAGGGCTCGGTGGGCACTCAGGCTCAAAAATTAGATCCAAACCCCATACCTCTCAAAACTGCCATCAGATCACTCCACTCCACAGTATCAAAAGCTTTTTTAGGTCCAAGGAAACCAGGGCCATCTCACCATAATCACCCATGGTTTTATCCAGTATGTGAGTGTATGCAGATTGCAAATTACACAACACTGATCTTCATGAACTAGCTCCTGAATTACACCCCATGTCCAATAGAGTTTAACATCAGAAGTGAGTGGCCTATACGAGGAAGGCTCTGCAGGATTTCCACCAAGCTTCAGCATAAGGCAAACAATCCCTTCTTGCATGGTAGTCAGGAGGGAACCCCTCACCTTCACCTCAAAGAGAACTACAAGCAATTTTTCCTCAAGCACAGTGGAATACGTTTGATAAAACTCTATGGGGAATCCATCACCATGTGGGACCTAAGACACTGTGAGGGCACCTATAGCCTTACCCAGTTACTCCAGGAGATCTCCTCCAACTCTTGCATACATTTTGGCGTTAATCGAGGCAGCCCCACCCTCTCCAAAAATCTCTCTATTGCCCCTTCCAAGCCTGATATACAGCGTTAAAGTGATCTACAAAAGTAGACAAGATGTCCGCCGAATGGTCACTAAGACTCCATCAGCAGCAAAAAGGTGCAGTGTGGGTGGAACCTCCAGTTCTCGCTGGAGGATCCAAGCCAGAAGCCAGCCGGATTTATCTCCCTCCCTGTGTAACATTGGACGATACGTTTTAAGGGTAGTTCTATCTAGTGCCTCTTCATCTCTTGTTGCCTGTGCATCACTTCTGCACACACATCAGCTGAACACACCTCTATTTTTGCAGGCCAGCCAAGCATATCTCATGTACTTTGAGATCTTCCATTATTTGCCTTCGCACTCCACAGGTGGTCCCTATACACACCCCTGTGCTTCTGTTACATTAACACAGATATCGCTCCTTGCTATACGAAAGATTACCACTTACAAATATCTACTGCCGCAAGTTAATATTCCAGACTATTCCTCTGTTACCTTATTTTCTGTTTACTCAAAAAATTGACTGTGAATTGCTTAAATTTTCGAAGAGCTGCAGGTCCCGAAAATGTTACAGCCGTAATAATAAAATCTAATTTAGAATCGTAGCTCTCTCAAGCTCTTTCTATTTTAAGAGTTGACCAAATCTGCAATCTTCCCAGATTCATGGGAAGGGTCTGTAATCTAACAATTGTTTTTTTTGCAACTTTATATAACGCAAACTCAGCCCAAAGGTATTGGGAGTGTTTTATAAGAGCACTAGTTACATGACACAAAGACATGGGGTGATGAAATGCTTTATTCAGAAACACAGAGCGCTGAGCCGACGCTGAAACTCGAACCTTGTTCACCAGTTCCAAAGTTGGCAGCTCTGGCTGTTACATCGTCTCCCTTAACAAGGCCGATCCCTAGCAGCCTAGGAATTATAGATTAATCAGCCTAATCAATATCTGGGCCAAAGTATATGCTAAGATTTTCCTTAAGTCATAGGGGGGCTGCGGAGAAGGATTCAGCTCTTGATCATTGCTTGGCCCATACGGCTTCGGCCCACAAATTAATTGAACAACTGCATAATCTTTACTGTTGTTTTGTTGATGTCTTGGCTGAAATTATGTAGTTGACAGCAAAATCATATAGCGCACACTTAAAGGTTTGAAGATAGCGCCTCACCTTTCTCAGCATTTTGAAAGCCTTACATTCCTCATTGTGGGCGTAGATTGAGGTTGACTGTAATGTTTTGCTCGCCCTTAAAAACCAACTAAGACAATTTTGTGTCTTGCTTTCAACCACATTTGCCCCTTACCTAGTCAATCTCCTGTACTTATTAGGAGGTAGGCTCTCCTGCTCCGCAAAGATTGATGGTGTACATGTTCTCTGTCTTTGGTATGTGATTATCTTGTAGTTTTTGACAAAGCTCCATTAGGCATTCAGAGGATACTTAAATCTTCGCATGAGCATTGTGCCTTAGTTTTCTGTATTTGTAGTAAGAAAATGCAAAGGTTTAGTCTTTGAGAACAAACACCAGCCCTTTGCCTGGTGCTTGCGTTCCTTCTTCTAGGATGCTTGAGGTGGACTTGTAAAAGTACTTGGGCCTGACATTCCATTCAAGTTTACGATGGTCTCTCCATCAGTATCATTCTGCAATGCAGGTTATGGCATACATACATGGCCCCAAGAAATTAAATTGAGATTTTGGTGGTCTTCTCTTAAAGCTACTTTTAAAAGGTTTTTTAAAAAATGTGCCACAACAGGAAGTTTATGGTGCAGAACGTTTAATCCTTGACCCCATCTTGTCAAGGGAATCCCCAGAAAGCAGTTCTTGAAAAAACTGATTAAGTTCATCCTCAAGCGAATGATTCAGGCATCACATTACAAATATTACACAATCCTGCTGGCTACTTGTGGCTAAACATTCACTCTGTTTCTTTTAACATCTAACAATGTGATCATTTGAAAATATCTGTTTTATTTTGGAAGGAAACTTAATTATAGTAAACGCAATCGGCCAAAGGAAATAAAAAGCAAACATCACTGATAAAGGATACCTTTGGCACTATTTTATAAGTCCCCTCAGGCCTGAATTATATCCAAAAGTGGGATGCATGTCTTTTAACATCTCTTAAATAAGGGAAAAATACCTTGAGATAAAGCAATCAGTAGCCCTAACTTTGAACAGATTGGGTGCAGACTAGAAGTTGCAATGTACAAGTTACTTACCTTCGGTAACGATATATCTGGTAGAGACATATTCTAGTTGCAGATTCCTTAGCTTTGAATTGCCCCGGCGTCAGACTGGATCTGGAGATTTTTCTTCGAGCAGTACCTCTGCGTGTAGTCAGGTGGCGTTAGTCGACTCCGCGGGCGTCATTGGCATCGTGTACGCCTTGATGATGTCGCAGTTGTATATGTACGCCACCCCGGTGCACTGACGTCAGTTGTTTTTCACAACTTTCCACGCCAGTAGCGTGGAGCCACGAAGAACACTGAGAATGGTGTGCCAAACTAGGGCCCTTAAAGGGAAGTTCCTGTCCCTAGAAATTAGTTCGCAGTGCGGGGAGGATGGGCGGGTCGGTAAGGAATCTGCAACTAGAATATGTCTCTACCAGATATATCGTTACCAAAGGTAAGTAACTTGTACATCTGACAGAGACTTCTAGTTGCAGATTCCTTACCTTAGAATAGATACCCGAGCAATACCATCCCGGGTGGTGGGCTATGAACCAAGATCACACCAAAAAGTCCTGCAGGACCGAACGGGCAGAGTAGCCATCTCTGCAGACCTGACTGTCCAGGCAGTAATTCTTGGTGAACATATGTAACAACACCCACGTTGCCGCCTGGCAGATATCCAGGACTGAATCTCTGCATGCCAACGCTGTGGTAGCAGTAGTTGCTCTGGTTGAATGAGTCTG
Source organism: Pleurodeles waltl (assembly GCF_031143425.1). NCBI lineage: Eukaryota > Metazoa > Chordata > Amphibia > Caudata > Salamandridae > Pleurodeles > Pleurodeles waltl. Next base: position 680,008,253 of record NC_090449.1, on the reverse strand, counting down.
CAAACCCTCAGGGGGTTGCTTTTTCGCCAAAGCATAGCACATCTTGATACAGAGGACTACCCATTGTTGCAAGGTGGTCCTCTTCTGCACCACCCTTCCTTTCTTCGCACCCACAAAACCCACAAAGAGTTGTCTCTCCTCCTCATGAGAGGGATGTGGGGATGCGTAAAAAGTAGGCAAGGTGATAGATCGGCCTACGTGAAAAGGTGTCACCACTCTGGGAAGAAAGGAAGCCCTGGTACGAAGCACCACTTTGTCAGGATGCACTGCTAGGAATGGTAGCTTCAAAGAGAGCCTGAAGCTCACTCACTCTGCGAGCAGAGATGATGGCAATCAAGAAGGCAGTTTTAAGGGTCAAGATTTGCAGAGGACAGTTGTGGAGCGGCTCAAAAGGAGCACACATGAGGTATGTGAGGACCAAGATCAAATCCCACTGGGGCATTATGAATGGAACAGATGGAAACAAATGTGTAAGGCCTTTATGGAACCTCCCAACAATGGGAGATTTGAATAGAGAAAGTTGGTCTGGTAGCCTTAAGAAGGCAGAGATGGCAGACAAATATCCCTTGAGGGTGCCCAGAGCAGAGCCCTGCTAGGTAAGAGAGAGAATAAAGAGGAGACCCTCAGACATGTGGGCAGGGAAAGAGATTAAAGTATTGCCTGCATGTAGTATGCTGCTCCCTGTGTGCGGGCTCAACACCGGCTCCTGCAGGAGGCGGGGAGCCAGCTGGGACCGCAGGGGCCTTCAGGGTTCTCCTGCAGTCCTGCCACTTTCTCTCTCTCATCTTCCATCCTGACACTAAATGAGGCAGATTCTAAATACTATGACCTTATGATGGGTACCATGATTAAGGGCTTTGGATTTACAACTGAAGAGTACCGCACAAAGTTGAGGGAGGAACGGAAAACCCAGACCTAAACTTGGGTAGAGTTTGTGCACTATTCAGTAAACGTTCTGGGTGGTTGGTTGGTTGGCTGGTAACAAGGTACAAGAGTAGGATGGGCTGTGTAACCTGTTCATGAAAGAGCATCTGCTAGGTAAATGTTACAATGAAAAGCTACATCAATACCTGGTAGACCTAGGTTCACTTTCTGCTCTAGAGTTGGGGAAGAAGGCAGGCCACTGGGTCAAGACGAGGGTGACCAAAACTACCACTGGTGGGGGGAGACCAAAAAAAACATGCCAAAGAACCTCCCCCATGGGAAAGATGGGAGCCAGAATAAAAACAACAAGTCTTCACAAGGCCCCTAAAAACCTGCACAGGAGGGTGGGCCCAGAGATTCCTCACAGACTAAGGGTGGGTACAAACTTAGAAACTTTGATCTCAACAAGGCTTGGTGCAATGTTTGCAAGAATAGAGGGCACCAAACTGGAGACCCTAGCTATAAAAACAAGAATAACGCAGTAAATGCAGCTGCTAATCTCCCGACGGGATAACAGCTGTGGCCTGACCATGTCAGTGAAACCACACAAGCAAACCTAGTCACAGAGGGAGGGGTAGAATTATCCTGTGCTGCCTGGCCCAGTAATATGCTAAAATACAAGCAACACGCTTTGATGAATGGGGAAAAAGTTGAAGCCCTGAGGGACACAGGAGCTAGTGTCACCACGGTGACCCAGCACTTGATCCACTCCAATCAGTTCCTGGTAGGGAAGTCTTATCCTGTCACCAATGCTGACAACGAGACAAAGTTCCATCCCATGGCTATGGTACCTTTGACTGGGGTGGGGAGAGTAATTGGTCAGAAAGAAGTGGTTGTGTCTCCAACCGTCCCAGTAGATTATCTGCTTGAAAAGAACTTGGAGCATTTTCCCTGTGCTGAAGTAGACCTGAAGACCCATGAAGCCATGCTTAGGATCCCAGAGCGGGCCTGTGTTATGACTAGGGCACACAGCAAAATTCAGAGAGAAAAAAAAAATGTTGGATCCTGAAGTAGTGGACCAACCTTCCACGAGAAAAGGCAGGAGGAATGAGGAGCGAGTTTCTATATAGATCTCAAGTCAAAACCCTCTTCTAAGGAGGAGGACTTGCTAACCCCAGAGGGAACTGAGGCCCCCGCTAAGCCCCGTGGGTATCCAACCCAGAGCCACGTGCGGCATTCGACTGCGCTTTAAATAATAAATAAATTCTGCGGATCCACTGCAATATCGTGGGAAAAAGTTTTAAAAATGCTTTTTGGCCCTGACTGGGAACCAGGGGGACCCCAGCACCAGGCCTAGGGGATCAGGGAATTCCCACTCTGCATCCTTTTCCTCATTTTTTAGATTTTTTTTTTTTGCGACTCAGCTGAGTCCGAGTCCCAAAACAGCTGCCAACACTTCCTGGCTGAAGTGTTGCCCGCTAATCAGGTATCAGCACGGGGACTGTTAGATCTGCTGAGGATTTGCATACCGAGATATCTATATTTTTCCATTTTAAATTTCTCTGAAACTACACAACAGATTTACACCAGATAACAAAAAGGGTGCTTTCTGGGCCAAGAGCTAGCTTTCTGGCAAATGTAGTTTAATTCTGTCCAGCGGTTTAGGCTGTAATTGTGTCTATACATCCCTATGGAAATTGCTCTGGGGAAAAAGCGCTTCGGGGACCCCCCTCCCCCTTTTTTTGGTCCCTGTTTGATGAATCACTTTGAAACTTTAGAGATAGCAGCAAACTGACTGGTGTACTAGTTTTATATTTCGAGAGGATTTGTTAAACGGCACCAAAGTTTCATAAATATATATATGGAAAATGTCACTTACCCAGTGTACATCTGTTCGTGGCATGAGACGCTGCAGATTCACATGCTGTGCATTATCCTGCCATCTAGTGTTGGGCTCTGAGTGTTACAAGTTGTTTTTGTTCGAAGAATTCTTTTTCGAGTCACAGGACCGAGTGACTCCTCCCTTTCGGCTCCATTGCGCATGGGCGTCGACTCCATCTTAGATTGTTTTCCCCGCAGAGGGTGAGATAGGAGTTGTGAGTATACTAGAGGTGCCCATGCAATGGAGTAGTAATGTATGTATCTAATGTCTATTAAAATAATATATATATATACAGGTAGTGCAGAATTATTAGGCAAGTTGTATTTTTGAGGATTCATTTTATTATTGAACAACAACCATGTTCTCAATGAACCCAAAAAACTCATTAATATCAAAGCTGAATATTTGTGGAAGTAGTTTTTAGTTTGTTTTTAGTTTTAGCTATGTTAGGGGGATATCTGTGTGTGCAGGTGACTATTACTGTGCATAATTATTAGGCAACTTAACAAAAAACAAATATATACCCATTTCAATTATTTATTATTACCAGTGAAACCAATATAACATCTCAACATTCACAAATATACATTTCTGACATTCAAAAACAAAACAAAAACAAATCAGTGACTAATATAGCCACCTTTCTTTGCAAGGACACTCAAAAGCCTGCCATCCATGGATTCTGTCAGTGTTTTGATCTGTTCACCATCAACATTGCGTGCAGCAGCAACCACAGCCTCCCAGACACTGTTCAGAGAGGTGTACTGTTTTCCCTCCTTGTAAATCTCACATTTGATGATGGACCACAGGTTCTCAATGGGGTTCAGATCAGGTGAACAAGGAGGCCATGTCATTAGATTTCCTTCTTTTATACCCTTTCTTGCCAGCCACGCTGTGGAGTACTTGGACGCGTGTGATGGAGCATTGTCCTGCATGAAAATCATGTTTTTCTTGAAGGATGCAGACTTCTTCCTGTACCACTGCTTGAAGAAGGTGTCTACCAGGAACTGGCAGTAGGACTGGGAGTTGAGCTTGACTCCATCCTCAACCCGAAAAGGCCCCACAAGCTCATCTTTGATGATACCAGCCCAAACCAGTACTCCACCTCCACCTTGCTGGCGTCTGAGTCGGACTGGAGCTCTCTGCCCTTTACCAATCCAGCCACGGGCCCATCCATCTGGCCCATCAAGACTCACTCTCATTTCATCAGTCCATAAAACCTTAGAAAATCAGTCTTGAGATATTTCTTGGCCCAGTCTTGACGTTTCAGCTTGTGTGTCTTGTTCAGTGGTGGTCGTCTTTCAGCCTTTCTTACCTTGGCCATGTCTCTGAGTATTGCACACCTTGTGCTTTTGGGCACTCCAGTGATGTTGCAGCTCTGAAATATGGCCAAACTGATGGCAAGTGGCATCGTGGCAGCTGCACGCTTGACTTTTCTCAGTTCATGGGCAGTTATTTTGCGCCTTGGTTTTTCCACACGCTTCTTGCGACCCTGTTGACTATTTTGAATGAAACGCTTGATTGTTCGATGATCACGCTTCAGAAGCTTTGCAATTTTAAGAGTGCTGCATCCCTCTGCAAGATATCTCACTATTTTTGACTTTTCTGAGCCTGTCAAGTCCTTCTTTTGACCCATTTTGCCAAAGGAAAGGAAGTTGCCTAATAATTATGCACACCTGATATAGGGTGTTGATGTCATTAGACCACACCCCTTCTCATTACAGAGATGCACATCACCTAATATGCTTAATTGGTAGTAGGCTTTCGAGCCTATACAGCTTGGAGTAAGACAACATGCATAAAGAGGATGATGTGGTCAAAATACTCATTTGCCTAATAATTCTGCACTCCCTGTATATATATATTTTTTTTTACATATTTACAATTCTCATGTAACCAAAAAACGGCTACAGGCTACCAGGGAGGTGGGAGGGCGCATGTGAATCTGCAGCGTCTCATACCACGAACAGATGTACACTGGGTAAGTGACATTTTCCGTTCGGTGGCATGTGTAGCTGCAGATACACATGCTGTGCATAGACTACTAAGCAGTTATCTCCCCAAAAAGCGGTGGTTTAGCCTGTAGGAGTTGAAGTTGTCTGAAATAATGTTCTTAATACAGCCTGTCCTACTGTGGCTTGTTGTGTTGCTAACACGTCTACAAAATAATGCTTAGTAAATGTATGAGGCGTAGACCAAGTGGCTGCCTTACAAATTTCTGTCATTGGTATATTCCCAAGAAAAGCCATTGTGGCGCCTTTCTTTCTAGTGGAATGTGCCCTTGGTGTAATAGGTAATTCTCTTTTTTGCTTTAATGTAGCAAGTTTGAATACATTTAACTATCCATCTGGCAATGCCTTGTTTGGATATAGGGTTACCTGCATGAGGTTTTTGGAAAGCTACAAACAATTATTTTGTTTTACAAAATTGTTTCGTTCTGTCAATGTAATACATTAGTGCTCTTTTTATGTCTAATGTATGCAAGGCCCTTTCAGCTACTGAGTCTGGTTGTGGAAAGAAGACTGGGAGTTACACAGTTTGGTTTAGATGGAATGGTGATATGACCTTTGGTAAGAATTTTGGATTGGTACGGAGAACCACTTTATGTTTATGTATTTGTATAAAGGGTTCTTGAATAGTAAATGCTTGTATTTCACTCACTCTTCTAAGTGATGTGATAGCTATTAGAAAGGCTACTTTCCAAGTCAGATATTGAATTTGACAAGAATGCATGGGTTCAAATGGTGGGCCCATGAGTCGTGTTAATACAATATTAAGGTTCCACGAAGGTACTGGTGGTGTCCTTGGGGGTATGATTCTTTTTAGTCCCTCCATAAATTCTTTAATGACTGGGATTCTAAAAAGTGATGTTGTATGTGTAATCTGCAGATAGGCAGATATTGCAGTGAGATGGATCTTAATGGAAGAGAATGCTAGATTAGACTTTTGTAAGTGTAATAAATAGCTTACAATGTCCTTTGTAGAGGCATGTAGTGGTTGAATTTGATGAGTGTGGCAGTAGCAAACAAATCTTTTCCATTTGTTTGCGTAACAATGTCTAGTTGTAGGTTTTCTCGCTTGTTTAATGCCCTCCATACACTCTTGTGTAAAATCTAAATGTCCGAATTCTAAGACTTCAGGAGCCAGATTGCTAGACTGAGCGATGCTGGATTCGGGTGTCTGATCTGTTGTTTGTGTTGTGTTAACAGATTTGGTCTGTTTGGTAGTTTGATGTGGAGTACTAATGATAAGTCCAACAGTGTTGTGTACCACGGTTGGCGAGCCCAGGTTGGTGCTATGAGTATTAGTTTGAGTTTGTTTTGACTTAGTTTGTTGACCAGATAAGGAATGAGTGGGAGAGGGGGAAAAGCGTAAGCAAATATCCCTGACCAACTGATCCATAGTGCAATGCCCTTGGACTGAGGGTGTGGGTACCTGGACGCGAAGTTTTGGCATTTTGCGTTTTCTTTTGTTGCGAATAGTTCTATGTTTGGTGTTCCCCAGCAGTGGAAGTGATCCTGTAGGATCTGGGGATGTATTTCCCATTTGTGAGTTTGCTGGTGATCTCGACTGAGATTGTCGGCTAACTGATTCTGAATGCCTGGTATGTATTGTGCTATTAGGCGAATGTGGTTGTGAATTGCCCAATGCCAAATCTTTTGTGCTAAGAGACACAGTTGTGACAAGTGTGTCCCCCCTTGTTTGTTGAGATAGTACATTGTTGTCATGTTGTCTGTCTTGACAAGAATGTTTTTGTGGGCTACTAGTGGTTGAAACGCTTTTAATGCTAGAAAAACCACTAGCAGTTCCAAATGATTTATGTGAAGTTGTTTTTGTTGATTGTCCCATTGACCCTGTATGCTGTGATTGTTGAGGTGTGCTCCCCACCATGGAAGCATCTGTTGTGATAACAGATTGAGGCACTGGGCCGCCCTTTGTTTAAATTTATAGGGTTCCACCAATGAAGCGAGGAGTGTGTTTGGCGGTCTATCAACACTAGATCTTGAAGTTGACCCTGTGCTTGTGTCCATTGTTTTGCTAGGCACTGTTGTAAGGGCCGCATGTGTAATCTTGCATTTGGGACAATGGCTATGCATGAGGACATCATGCCTAGTAGTTTCATAACAAACCTTACCGTGTAGTGTTGGTTCGGTTCTATGCTTGATCTTACATTTTGGAACGATTGGACTCTTTGTGGACTTGGAGTGGCAATTGCCCTTTGTGTGTTGAGTGTTGCTCCCAAGTATTGTTGTATTTGGGATGGTTACATATGTGATTTCTGGTAATTTATAGAGAACCCCAGTTTGTGTAGAATTTCTATGACGTATTGCGTGTGACAAAGACACTGTTGTTGAGTGTTGGTTTTTATTAGCCAGTCGTCTAAATATGGGAATACGTGCATGTGCTGTCTCCTTATTTGAGCGGCTACTACTGCTAGGCATTTTGTGAATACCCTTGGGGCTGTTGTTATTCCGAACGGTAGCACTTTGAATTGATAGTGTATGCTGTGCATTACAAACCTTAAGTATTTTCTGTGAGAAGGATGGATGGGTATGTGGAAATACGCATCCTTGAGATCCAATGTTGTCATGTATTCCTCCTTTTTTAATAAGGGAACTACGTCTTGAAGTGTTACCATGTGGAAGTGGTCTGATTTGATGAAGAGATTCAGTGTTCTGAGATCTAAGATAGGTCTTAACGTTTTGTCCTTTTTTGGAATCAGGAAATATAGGGAGTAGACGCCTGTTCCTTTTTGATGATTGGGTAGGAGGTCTATTGCTTGTTTTTGTAGTAGTGCTTGGACCTCTATTTGTAATAGGTCTAAGTGTTGTTGGGACAGTCTGTGCGTTTTGGGTGGCACATCTGGCGGGAATTTCGTGAATTCTATGCAATAACCATGTTGGATAATTGATAGGACCCATGCGTCTGTGGTAATATGTGTCCAGTTTTGGTAGAATGTGGTTAGCCTCCCCCACTGGTGACAAGTGTTGGGGTGTTGTGACATTGAAGTCACTGCTTGGTCTGGGTTGGTTTGGTTGTTTGGAATTTTCCCCTTCCTCTTGGGAATTGTCCTCTATAGGAACCACGAAACCCTCCCCTTTGGTATTGTGCCTGATAGGTGGGTCTGGTTTGAGAGGTGGAAGGCTCAGATGTTTGTTGCTGAAAACCTCCTCTGAATTGTGGTTTTCTAAAGGTGCCTCTGACTTGTGGGGAATGGAGCGCGCCCATGGCTTTGGCCGTGTCCGTGTCTTTTTTCATTTTGTCAATGGCTGTATCGACTTCCGGCCCAAACAACTGTTGTTGATTAAACGGCATATTTAACACCGCTTGTTGAATCTCTGGCTTGAATCCAGAACTTCTCAGCCATGCATGTCTGCGAATGTTCACAGCCGTGTTGACAGTCTGTGCTGCCGTGTCTATTGTGGACCTTATCTGGTTATTAGATATGGCCTGCCCTTCTTCCACTACTTGCTGGGCACGTTTTTGGTGTTCTTAGTGCAAGTGCTGTATGATGTCTTACATCTTGTCCCAGTGTGCCCTGTCGTAGCGTGCAAGTAGGGCTTGTAAATGTGCTATTTGCAATTGATTGGCTGCTTGTGCTGCCACTCGCTTGCCCGCTGCGTCAAATTTTCTACTTTCTTTGTCAGGTGGTGGAGTGTCTCCTGACGATTGAGAGTTTGCTGTTTTTCTTGCCGCCCCTACAACCACTGAGTCCGGTGTGAGTTGCTGTGTTATGAACACAGGATCTGTTGGGGGAGGTTTGTACTTTTTCTCAACTCAAGGCGTGATAGCTCTTCCCTTTACAGGCTTCTGGAAGACCTGTTGCGCGTGCTTGAGCATGCCCAGGAGCATCGGCAGACTCTGATAGGAAGCGTGGGTGGATGCCAGAGTGTTAAAAAGGAAATCATCCTCCACTGGCTCTGTGTGCATTGCTACGTTGTGGAACGTAGCTGCCCTGGATAGTACCTGCATTTATACAGTACTGTCTTCTGGTGGTGACTGCTTTGTTGGATAACATTCTGGACTGTTATCCGATACTGGCACATCATATAAGTCCCATGCATCAGCATCATCCTGTGTCATCCCAGTATGTGTGGGTGACTGCATTATAGGTGTTCCCACTGGTGATAGTTGTGGTGAGTGCGGTGGGGACGGTTGTGGTGAGAACATTGGTGGTGGAGATTTGTCTCTAACCACTTTTGCCTTAGGTTGCATTTCTGTCTCCTGAAATGCAAGCTTCCTTTTTGATTTGAGTGGAGGTAAAGTTTGTATTTTTCCTGTCTCTTTTTGGATATGTAATCTCCTTTGTGTATGGTCAGGTTCTTCCATACCTAACTCTTGCTCGAATCGATGTCTTTCCTTGAGTTGGCTGGAAAGTCCTTGCTCTTCTGTATAAGAGCTTCTTTTCGGGTCCGAGGCCGCTTTTTTCGGTACCGAGGTTTCTGTTACAGTCTTTTTCGGTTCCGAGGAGATTTTCCGTGGTTTGGTCGATTCGAACTCTCGGTGTCAAGATCGTTCGGTGCCCGATTCTCAACCGGAGTCGGAAGTCTTCGGCAATTCTTTGGCCTTTTTCGGTGCCGATGTTTGGTCACCTTCCTTTCGGTGGGTTGAGCCATGGCCTGCTGGCGGTGGCGTCCCCATGGCCTTAAATGTTTTGGTGTGACCCTGAGATTTGGACGGGGCAGGTTTACTCATGGTTCGTTGCACCGTCGAGGGTCATTCACCTTCGGATTCATCCGAGTCCGTCTCTTGGATGAAGATGCTTTCCTCCTCTCCGACGTCGAGCTGTTCTTTCGGTTTCTAAGCCATTTGTAGGCTTCTTGCGCGTCGATCCCTCAAGGTCTTTTTCGATCAGAACGCTCGGCAAGCTTCGCAAGTATCCTCTCTGTGTTCAGGTGATAAACACAGATTACAGACCCGGTGCTGGTCGGTATAAGGATACTTTGCGTGACACTTAGGACAGAAACGGAAGGGGGTCCGGTCCATTAGTCTGGGACGACGGGTGGGGTTGGGCCGACCAGGCCTCGGTGAAGAGTGGAAGCCCCCAAGGGCCGCCGAAGCGGTCTTGATGTCGGTGCCGATACACTAACACTAACCCGGTACCGAGCAATAATACTGTAGAATTTTCGATACTTTAGCTAACTTTCCCGATTCGAAATACGGAGCGAAGAGAAACACATCCGAACCCGATGGCGGAAAGAAAACAATCTAAGATGTAGTCGACGCCCATGCGCAATGGAGCCGAAAGGGAGGAGTCACTCGGTCCCGTGACCCGAAAAAGACTTCTTCGAACAAAAACAACTTGTAACACTCCGAGCCCAACACTAGATGGCAGGATAATGCACAGCATGTGTATCTGCAGCTACACATGCCACCGAACATATATATACACACACACACACACATATATATACATATATATATATATGAACAAGTTACTTACCTTCAGTAACGCTTTTTCTGGTGGATACAGTAGCTACCTGTGGATTCCTCACTTTATGAATTCTCCCAGTGCGCCAGCATTTGACGGAAATTTGCTTCCTAACTCCGAGGACGTCACAATTGCACGGCTCCGCACGCGACTCCGTCTGACATCATTGCGGCAATAAGAAGTCCTCGCCGGTGTACTGACGTCAGTTTCACCATTCTTTAAGTTTAAGTGCCTTTGAGGCGAACAGGTGAATACTGACCTCACTAGAACAATATATACTATCCAAATACGAATATAAACCACAATATCAGTTTATATAAAAACACCAAAAACATATATACATTTATAATAAAAGAAGTCTTGGTATGACTAGATAGGCGGGACTGAGGAATCCACAGGTTAGCTACTGTTTCCACCATAAAAAGCATTACTGAAGGTAAGTATCTTGCTCTTCTGATAGATCTAACTACCTGTGGATTCCTCACCTTATGAACAGAATCCCAAAGCAGTCCCGCACTCGGAGGTGGGTGTCTGACTTGTCAAACCAAGAAATCCTGCAAAACAGAACGTGTCCCTCCTAACTTCCGAGTCCAAGCAATAATGCTTTGCGAAAGTGTGGAGGGAAGCTCAAGTTGCAGTCTTACAAATTTCAACAACTGGGACACCTCTAGCCAAGGCCGAAGTGGCAGACTTAGCCCTGGTGGAATGGGCCCTAATACCTTCAGGAGGAACCTTCTTTGCTAGCGAATAACAAATCTTTATGCAAAGAATGACCCACCTGGAAAGAGTTCTCTTGTGGACGGCTCCGCCCTTCATCTATCCCACATATCCAACGAAAATTGATCATCAAATCTAAAGTTTCTTGTCCTCTCAATGTAGAAACTCAGAGCCCTTCTTGGATCCAAGTGATGAAGTCTTTCCTCCTCCTTCGATGGATGGGGAGGAGGGTAAAAGGACAAGAGTGCTATAGACTGACCCATATAAAAGGGAGTGACCACTTTAGGAAGGAAAGCCACCCTGGTTATCAGCACCACCTTGTCAGCATGAAAGGTTGTAAAAGGAGGTTTCACACTGAAGCTCACTCATATGTCTAGCTGACGTGATAGCCGCTTGTTAAACTGTTTTTGAAACTAAAATCCTCAACCGGCAAGAATGCATAGGCTCAAATGGTGAACCCATCAAAACAGTCAGAACCAAATTCAAATCCCACTGAGGCATGACGAACGGAGTGGGAGGAAACCTGTTAGGCATCTTTTCAGGACCTAATAACTATAGGGGACTTAAACAAGGAAGGCTGATCAGGAAGGCAAAGAAAGGCAGACAGCGCTGACAAATAACCCTTCACAGTTGCAACTGCACAATCTTTCTGCGCCAAGGAAAGGGCAAAAAGCAAAACATCAGACAAATGGGCCTTCAAGGGATCAATTTGCCTCTCTCCACATCAAGTAACACATTTTTCCCATCTGTTGGCATAGACAGTCTTGGTGGAGAGTCGTCTGGCCAATAAGATAACATCTACCACTTCTGGAGGGAGAGAAAAGGAACTCAGATTGCCCTGTTCAATTTCCAGGCATGTAGGTGCAGGCTCTGGAGGTGGGGGTGTAGAACCTGTCCCTGGGACTGTGAGAGGAGGTCTACCCTGTAAGGGAGACGGAGCGGCAGGCACAGTGAGAGTTGGAGAAGGTCTGTGTACCACACCCTTCTTGGCCAATCTGGAGCTATTAAAATGACTTGAGCCCGATCTTGGTGAATCTTCCTCAGAACTCGAGGAATCAAAGGTATGGGGGGAAACACATAAAGCAACTGGTCGCACCAAGACATCTGAAATGCGTCCTTCAACACCCCTGCAACGGATACTGGAGGCTGCAGAACGATGGGCAGTGTGCGTTCTCCTGAGTGCAAACAGGTCTTTCTGTGGAAATCCCCACATCCGAAAGATGTGAAGAACCAGGTCTGGATGGAGATGCCACTCCTGATCAGCCAAGAAATACCGACTGAGACTGTCCGCACGTACGTTGAGAACTCCGACCAGATGGTTTGCTACTATGCAAATCTGATGGTCCTGTGCCCAGGACCAGAGCTGCAGAGCCTCTCTGCAGAGAAGGTACGACCCTGGTCCTCCCTGCTTGTTGATGTACCACATCGCGGTAGTGTTGTCCATCAAGACTTGAACTGACTGACCGGGAATAGACAGAAGGAAGGCCTTGAGAGCCAGACGTATCGCTCGCAATTCTAACAGATTGATGTAAAACATCTGTTCTACTGGAGACCAATGGCCTTTGAGCTCCAGGTCCCCCAGATGAGCTCCCCACCCTAGAGTGGAAGCATCCGTTATGACTGTGGTCACCAAAGGTGGTAGACAAAACAGCCTTCCTTGGGAAAGGTTGCCATCCACAGCCCACCATCGTAGATCCACTGCAGCATCTCTGGAGATCGTTATCGACTCCTCGAGATCCCCTTTGTGTTGAAACCACTACTTGCGGAGGCACCACTGGAGAGCCCTCATGTGCCAACGTGCATGAGTGACCAACAGAATGCAAGAAGCGAACAGACAGAGCAGACGTAGGACCTTGAGGACTGGAACAGCTACTCCATTCTGAAACATTGGAATCAACGCCTGAATGTCCTGAATCCTCTGAGGAGGGTAGGCCCGATTCAATGTTGTGTCCAGTACTGCCCCTATGAACAGGAGGTGGTGAGAGGGCTCCAGGTGAGATTTGGGCACATTTACTGAAAAGCCCAGGATGAACACAACCGGGTTGTCACTTGCAAGTAATGCAGCACGAACTCTGGGGACCCGGCTTTGATCAGTCAGTCGTCCATGTAAGAGAATACAGATACTCCCTTACTTCTGAGGTCCACTGTAACCACTGCCATCACCTTCGTAAAGACTCAAGGTGCAGTAGTAAGACCAAAAGGAAGGACCGCAAACTTGTAGTGTTGCGACCCTACCACAAACCGGAGATACTTCCTCTGCGACTTCAGAATAGGGATATGAAAATAAGCATCCTGCAAGTCGACAGACACCATCCAGTCTTGCATGTTCAACGCAAGAAGCACCTGTGCTAGGATCAGCATTTTGAACTTCTCCTGTTGAGGAACCTATTCAAAATCCTCAGATCAAGGATAGGCATCAATCGACCATCCTTCTTGGGAATCAGGAAATATCTTGAATAACATCCCTGACCCTTCTCCTGCTCCGGAACCAACTCCACTGCACCTTTTAACAAAAGGACCTGCACCCCCTGTTGAAGCAACAGGAGATGATCTTCTGTGCAAAACAAATGACGGGAGGGATGGGAGGGGGAAACTCCTGAAAAGGAAGGGCATAACCTTTCCCACAATATTCAGCACCCAAGAGTCTGATGGGATTAACTCTCACTCTTGGAGAAAACGAGATAACCATCCCCCTACCGGAGAAACATGATGCAAAATGGAGAGAAAACTAGGGCTGCTTTCCTTGATGGGCTCCCCCAGAGGAAGAGGATGGAGCGGAAGGCTGCTGTGTGGCTCCACGCATCCTAACCCTCCCCGACCTCTATAAGATCTGTAAAGAGGGTTAGCAGGTTGCTGAACGCTGGATTGTGGACTTCCACGGAAAGAGGACCCCCAGCCAAAACCCCTGAACCTTCAAAAAGACCAGAGGGGTGTAGACGATGAAGCTTGGAGTTCCAAAGACCTTGCAGTAGCTCCGTTGTCTTTAAATCGTTCTAAAGCTGTGCCTGTTTTGGACCCAAACAACTTCTCTCCATAAAAAGGAAGGTCCATATGAGTGGTCTGAACATCCGTGGAGAAAGTAGAAGCCCTGAGCCAGGCAGCCCTCCTGGTTGCTACTGAACTGCCCATCGCCCTGTCAACCAAATCTGCTCTGTCCAAGCCAGATTGAATAACCTACTAGGCTGCCGACTGACTGTCCAACAGGAGTTCATCAAACTGTCCCTGCACATCCTGAGGCAATCTTGGCACAACAGCTCTCGGTGAGGCCATCAGGGCATGGATATACCTCCTCAGCACACAATTAGCATTGAGAGACTTCAAGGCCATACTGCATGAGGAGAAGACCTTTTTAGCTGATTGCTCCATACACTTAGACTCCCTATCTGAAGGAGTTGCAGGGAAGGAAGCAGGAGCGGACCTCGCAGAACAAGAGGCTTTCACCACCAAGCTCTCAGGCCTAAGATGCTGAGAAAGAAACTGCGGATCTCCTGGAGCAACTCTGTACCTCCTAGCCACAGTCCTGGAAACCACTGGAGTCGTGACAGGCTTCCTCCAAATGTCCAGAATGGGCTCAGTGAGGGCATCAATAAAAGGAAGGAGAGACTCAGAAGACGTAGCCGATGGATGTAACACCTCCATTAAAATGTTTGTCTTCGTCTCTGATGCCGGCACAGGAAGGTCCAAAAACTCAGCAGCCTTTTTTTATTACACGGTGGAAAGAAGCAGCCTCCGCTGTGAGATCTCCAGGGGATGAGAAATCCCGAAATCCCACTCAGGGGATGTAGCCAAGCCACTTGCAGAGTCTAGGCCTTGAAATTCACCCATAGGCTCCGGAATTTCTCCTTCCTCCAGCAGCTGTTGCCGATACTCCTGCTCCTCCAAGAGCCTCAAGGCCCTTCTCCTCGACCTCAGTCTAGACTCCAAATGTGGCGTTGACAGAGAATAAGCCGACGTCGACGACAACCGTTTCAAAGCAAATGGACTCTCCGGCAGAGGAGAGGATGGAGAGACACTGTGGGTCGAACGGGATCCATCAGGCGCAGGCATAGACTCCATCGGCACCATCACCCGGGGTGGCAAAGTCATCGGTGCCGAACCAGCACCTTCACCCGGATAAAAGGGTACAAACAGGGCCTGCTTTTACGGCACCGGCGAACCCAGCGTAAATGCTAACGGACCCGTGGGACCAGCAGGCACACCAGCAGGGGCCATAGCTCTGTTAAAAATGCTAAACATAGCATTGAGGAACGCTGATGGATACGCTACCCGAGTCGGGAAGGCAGGAAACCTTTGCTCCTCCTGAGGCATCTGAACCGACTCCAATGTCTGCACACCAGACTCCTGACCATGAGTGGACACAGGAGAAAACTGAGACGTAGGGTTCACTGGGGACTCGGAGATCTCGATCAACGTCAGTGCCGGAGAATCCTGTGGACGCTGAGGAGTCACCGTAGGACTGATCTCCCACGCCGCATGGCACAGGCTCCGAGGGACCGAGACCAATCCCTGGAAGAATGGCGTCGAGATTCGTGTCGGCGCTGCTTCTTATGCGACCTCGAGGACTTATGCGAAGAAGTATCCCTAAACCTTTGATCTTCGATGACCCCTTTTCTCCTTCTTAGCTTTTACCAAGAAGGGCGTAGTCTCTCTCTCCTTCAAGACCTTCGGGTTCACCCGCTGGCGCGACATGCATCCCTCCACGTCGTGGTCCGAGGTCAGACACCACAAGCAATTTTCATGAGGATCTGTTTCTGACATGCAACCCCTGCACTCATAAAAAGGCTTAAATCACGATTTTTTCGGTGGAGACATTGTAACGCTCAACAACAACTCTTCGAAACAGTAACTTTTCGAGAGGTAGGAAAAAAAGTTACTGTTGAAGGCGCGGAAAAAAGGGAACTGACATCAGCACGCCGGCGAGGACTTCTTATTGCCACAATGACGTCAGAAGGAGTCGCGTGCGGAGCAGTGCAATTGTGATGTCCTCGTCGACGTGGGGAGCTAGGAAGAAAATGTCCGTTGAATGATGGCGCATTGGAAGAATTCATAAGGTGAGGAATCCACAGGTAGTTGTATCCATCAGAAAGATATATATATATATATATATATATATATATATATATATATATATATATATATATATATATATATATATTGTAATCCGTTTCCATTACGAAAGGGAAACTCGTACTCCCAGATGCACCATAAAAGGAAAATGTATTTGGAAACGTGTTTCAACCAACAGGTCTTCGTCACAGCCATAAGGCCATATTCCAGATCAAAAGGGCTAAGCCAGGTCTACCGGGGCTGACTGAACATAATATAATGTTTATTAAAATGCCAAGTGGCTAAATAGTGTAAATCAGACTACATAGCAGAATTATTTTTCATAATTGTTTCACAAACCAGCCTTTATGGTCAAATGGCTTTATGACACCCATACCTACCAATTTTATTTAAAGTGGGTACAATAATGATCTCAACTCCAAAGTGCCACTCCTGATACTAAATTAACAAAATGAAAAACTACACTAAAGTCAATATGATAAAATATATCCCAATCCAAAACCCTTACTTGCATTTTCCTATATACATTTCCTTAAACATGAGTTGTATTCAGTCAGTCCTGGCAGAATGAACTAACTAAGAGTGTACATTCTCTTATATTCATTGATTATGAGGATACGAAAATATTAAATAATCATGTATGAAGATATCTTTGTATGATATTTACCACATCATGCTAAAAAACAAACTTACTTTGAATATTTTTTTGAAAGTACAGAAACAAAACCTTTATTATAGGTCTTTCTACCGTTTCTATTGTTTGAATGTTTTTTAAAGGTGGTTGGCCACTTCTGATGTGGAATATGGGCGTGACAAAGACTTTTTGGTTGAAACGCGCTGCCAAATACATTTTCCTTTTATGGTGCATCTGTTAGTGCAAGTTTCCTTTTGGTAACATAAATGTATTACCAAATATTTCTTGATTTTTTATGGCGGCCTGTCGCTGTTTTCTTGCTCCCATTTGGGTGGAAGTGACTGGGAGTTATGGGACATCGTGGCAGTTTGTGGATTTGGATTGCTGGTTCCCGCCTCCGCAGATGGATGACACGTTTATACATGTGGTTTGGGGATTCCAAAGGACGTGACTCGTATACTTATAGGAAGGATTTGGAGGGAGCCGGTAAGTGGCAGGTTGAGCGTCGACAGGGTTTCCTTTTTGGAAACACCGTGGTGGACTAACTCTAGCCCAGAACGGTTCTTTTCCTCCTTTCTGTTGGGAAATCCTCATAATTTTGTGAAGTGGCAGGAATGCTGAGGGCATTATAAATTGCCTTGGAACAGTTTAAACGTTTTTTGTTGAGAAACATACTCATGAATAGAGACGACATGAGTGAAGCAATATGTGTGAGACTGGAGGTAGCACGCTGTCTCTTTGATGAAATGAACATGGGGCGCTTTTGAGTGTGAATGAAATAAGTCAGACTGAAACGGAAAAAAGGTGAAGTAGAAATTTATTACAATATGAAAAGCTTAAAAGAAAGGAGAATAACAGATCTTGGGAAGTGATTTCATTAAATAACTATATTGAGGTGGGAAGGGTCCCTCGAGGCCTTCAGATTCTAATAACTCCAACATAACAAAACCACCATCCAAGGTCTTTTGGGCAATGGGCACAATTGATGGTGTCAACTTGCAAAAACATGCTTGATCTTTTGTCTAAATATGCAAACATAGAATTAGAACAAGTGGCGGAGGATGTTGCAAAACTCAAGGAGCTATTAGATAAGAATCCAGATCAGGTGGAGATTGGAACATTTATCAAAGATATGCAAGTGAGTCTGGAAAAATATGAAGAAGAAATAAAAACAAAGAAAAAAAGAAGATTTCTACATGACAAACTTGTTTGTGCAAATGAATGGGTGTTAACTTTTGGCAAAAAATATGAAGTGGCTTGTAAAGAATTCCAGCAGTTGGGTGCATTATGCAAACAGGAACTAACTACATCAGAATCTAGTTCAGACAATTACTCAGATTTAGACAAACAGCCAGGCTATCCAACATATCTCTCTACAACGGATGAATAGTTTTTTACAGCACAAATACAAGACCCTGACATAAACCACCAGGAGGAAAAAGTGGAAAAGAAAAATCAGGATGGGTTGATACAGCAAGAGGAAACAACTTGCCTCATTGGAAGCAGTCATGACAAATAAGAAAGAACAAATAATGGGTGAGACCAATTGTACTGTGGTTAATCTCTCTTCACTGGGGTTGTGATTGGTGGATAGGGCTGAGATTCGGATTGATTCCTGGTTCTAGGGCTGGGGTTGTGGTTGGTTGTCAGGTTAAGGGGTATGATTGGTGATTAGGGCTGGGTCTCCCATTGGTTGTTTGAATCAGGGTTACAAATCTGATTGGTTAGGGTTAGGACTAGGCGGAGAGGACAAGAGCAGTTGCCTGTTTGGGCCTGTTCGGGACTGATTGGGCCTAGGGCCAGATAAGCTGTCCAATTTTCTAGTGATCAGAATGGACTTTACTCCCTACACATCCATCAACATGCAAACACATTATCTGAAAAGGCATCCAACTCATGCATCACAAACTGACTGCAGACAGATTGCAATGTCCCATCATCCAACACAATACCCCTTATACAACACATATACACATATCCTCCACAACTACAACAGTCAAACCCCTGCCTTCTCACAGCAAACACTACTCTGTCCACTCCCACTAACACAACCTGCCATCACCCACACAACACAAAACCACACTATACATTACTTTCAGCCATCCAGATTCTCACTCCCTGTTCATACAAACCAACAACACTATCCTCTGTTTGCTCCACACAGACCACCTTTCATCATAACAATGCCCAAACCCAGCCTTCCAACACATCATCGACAAACACCCTTCCCCCCTCTTCAACAATTACACACAACCATACAATCCTCCTACTCCACTCCACCACATATATTACCTCTTCCAGTCATCACAACTAATACAAACACACATCCATCCCCTCCTACACACCTCATACATTCATCTCCAAAACACATCCACCCTCCCTGTAATACTCTAATTCCACTCACCAGCACTAACTCACTTACAATTCCCTCACCGAAAACAACTACATCAACATCCCCTCTCACTGTTCCACAAAAACAATACAGACCACACACATCAGCACATCAAATCAACACAAACTTTCATTATACTTATCGTCACACCCACTCCTACCCTCATGACTACACAAATACAAGTCCCGTCCTATCTTTACCCCTACATTCTCACTCTTCACAAACACCTACCACAAGCACCCCAACCCAGCAACATTCATTCTCTCGCCTCTCCTCCACTGGACAATTTAGAGCCTTACATCATGATCCACATGTTCCTCCACCACCCCATACCCATACTCCATCCACACTAAACAGATGAAAACAAAATAAACAACATACCACTCTTAACAACTTCGCATCCCATTGTCTATTACATAATAAGGCTACCCTACAAATACACTACACTCTGCATGACTCTCTCAGCCACCAAGTCCACCACCCACACACACAGACCCAACAAAATGCCTCCTAAATCTGCTGGAAGAAGAACACTACGTTGAAAAACAAGACTATTGTGACCCTCACAGAGTTATCACAACTAACAACACACCTGCTTCAAGCTCAAATTATACTGCTTACCCATCTCCTAAACAAAACAACACTGCCACTACCACACTTTTTCTAAACTGCCAGCTCATAAATGCTTGGTCACTCTAACAAAAAACAAGCACCACATCTACGACCTGCTCACAGACACAAAACCTGACTTACTATTCATGACAGAATCATGGTTGGGAGATGACATGGCCCCATTGTTGCACGAAGCCCTTCCTCCGGGCTATCAAACCATCACACAAAATCGTATAGGCAAGAGAGGAGGTGGACATTTCCATACAAGGTTGTGAAGCCCTCCTCACCAGATGCCACCCTACTCCAACTTCCTCCTGTAACTTTCTCCTCCTTTACAGATCTCCACCTTACAACTCAACATTCCCAGATGCTTTTCTAGATACAGTCTCAAACCTTATTACATTATACTCAAACCTATGCATTCTTGGGGACCTAAACATTTGGTTTGACAAACCCAATATGCCCCATCCAAAAGCTATCACCACTGGCCTAGTTGCATTGAACCTACATCAGATTGTACACAATCCCACACACATCGCTGGACATATCCTAGATGTCATTTTTGCTAAGCCTGAACTAGTTAACGTTCATAGCATCACGGCAATCACATGGTCAGACCACCATTTGATAACTTTCCGACATGAAACTCCACAAAACACAACCAACAACTACTTACATACAGGCACTTAGTGACCTTGGAGCAAACTCAATTTTGATGACTTAGAAACACAATTAACAGCCAACACCGATCTAGCTACAATTGATTCTGTTCCAAAACTTTATGAGTGGCTACAGGAAGCTTTTGATATCCTAATATCACTCAGAAAAACAAAACACGACAAAAGAAAACCAACACCTTGGAGAAACACAGGACTTAAAAAGAAAAAGCAATAAATCAGAAAGTTGCAGCGGACCTGGCTCAAAACAAACAACAGTCGAGAGAAACTGCAGCTACACAAACTTAACAGAATATACAAATCATCAATCAAAAAAAGCTAAAAAACAAAAAAAGGTACTACTCAGACAGAATTCAAAATGCTAAATCTACAACCAAAGAATTTTATAAAATTCTTAATGAATTTCGAAAACATACATGCATGGAAGGAAGTCATCCCACTACTCAAGATTTCACAAACAAACTGGCAACTCATTACACAACCAAGGCAGACACATTGGACTCCTATTTAAAACAGAAGAAAACCACAAGGACCAACCCCTTCCCTAAAATACCCTCTAAGAATAAACCAACCCAGCCTCTACAGTCCTTCAAACAAATATCCCAAGGTGAATTTATGGATTTGGTCAAAGCAAGCAGACCTTCCGATTGCCCTTCTGACCCTTGTCCACCACAAATCTTCAAGAACATTCTTTTATCTACTTCTGCTGCCACACCTGTAAGAAGAATCATCAACAACTCTAACTAGAAGAACTTTTCCTGTAGACCTGAAAAAGACATACATACAACCGTTATTAAAGAAAACAAACCTAGACCTGCAGGACCCCAACAACTACAGACCAATCACAAATGGACCTTTCCTGGGCAAACTGATAGAAAAAGCAGCATTCACCCAGATGTCACAATTCATTGAAGACAGTTCTATACTTTCAGACTTCCAACCTGGATTCCGCCTAGGAAGAGGCATTGAATCGGCACTCATAGCAACTGGGACACAGTTGACCGCAATGGAGTTGCTGCACTACTTCTATTAGACCTCTCAGCCGCCTTTGATACGGTTGACCATGACACCCTAATTCAAAGACTCCACGAAGCCGGCATAGAAGGGACTGCTCTCGACTAGATTACATCCTATCTTCAAAAAAGATCTAATATCATCTATTCTCCCCCCTTCTTGTCCAAACCCTACCTCACAAAAGCAGGGGGCCCCCAAGGATCAATCATCTCGCCTTTGCTTTTCAACATCTACATGATATCATTACCAGAACTGATCAATGATTTTCATCTCACTGCTACAACTATGCAGATGACATACAAACAGTTCTTAAATTAGAATGCCCCAAAAACATTGAAAACTCAGAAATCTTCAGTTGCCTCAGAGCTGTTGATCAGTGGATGACTTGGAGCCATCTCAAACGAAATGCCTCCGAAACAGAAATGCTCATATGTGGTGACTGGAAAAGTTATGACCCACTGTGCGTCTGGCCTGACGATCTCGGACCACCTCCTCAATTACCCAAGGAAGTTAAAAACTTTGGACTCACCATGGACTTCAAGTTAACTATGAATGCCCAAGTGGACAAATTAGCACGAACAAGCTTCATCACCTTGAAGACTCTACGACGCATCTTCCCCCACCTCGGATTTCCACACAAGGTGCAAGCTACTATCTTGCTTGTACTATCCAAACTGGATTATGCCAATGGCCTCTACCATGGATCATCCCTGTCTATTATGAAAAATCTACAACGTATTCAGAACTCCGTGGCCAGGCTACTATTACATGTAAAGCCACAAGCCCACATCCCCACTGCCTACGTTGATTACCCGTTGCCAGAAGATGCACTTTCAAGCTGCTTTGTATCACCCACAAAGCTTTACATGGAACAGGACCGCTTTTTATCGGAAACAAAATAACCAAATACATTCAACAAAGAAACCTCCGCTCAAGATTGGCACCCCGCCTTAGAACACCACCATGCAAGAAAAAGACTATAGGTGGTACATCCTTCTCCGTTCAAGCAGCCAAAGTATGGAATTCATTACCCCCAACTATAAGAGCCACAGATAACTATCTTGTCTTCAGAAAAATACTCAACAGTTGGCTCTTTCCTTCATAACCACCATATTCAAACAACTATGGACTGCATATGCCTATGTTGATAAATATTTTTTCCGATTGTGTATCTTCTAGTTATATATAGTTCTTTAGAAAATATGTATCGCTACTATGTCATAACAATAAACTACACACACACTCTTTAAACCTGTTTAACTAAGTATATTTACTCATGGTTTAAATATGTATATGTATGTACATATGTGTGTGCATATGTGTGTGTATAGATATATATGTGTGTATGTTATTCTATGCTTAACATGTTCATAGGTCATTGCATAACCTCTAGATAAGTTGTTATACTAGATACTTATGAATCCCTGCTCTCATCTTATATCACACTTATCTACCCATCACCATGTCATGTCTCTATCAATCTATCCTCCATTCCCACTCTGACTCATGCCAAATCCATTCTACAACTTTCATCTCCTAAATAACTCTGCCTAAGCTCTTCCCTCCGCTTCCACATCTAACTCACCCAAACCTCACTTTACTACCATGATCTACCAAACAACCCTACTATATTCTCCCTCATTTATCTCACCCTGCCACTATGATCTCCCTAACCCCTTCCACAGACTCTTCCTTCCTCCATCCTCCCTCTACGTATCCCAAGCCTAAATCCTATTACCATAAACTCCCAATTAACACTTCTGGATTCTTTCCTCCTCCAACCCTCCATTACTCCAGACAATCTAACTAACAAACTCTCATATCCACGGCTCAAATTAACTCATAATAATACAAAAACTGTACTCATATTTCCCTATACTAATCCACCACTAATTCTTGTTGGGTTCCGGAGTAGCGTGCTACTCGCCGAAAAGTGCTTTGACGTCTCGTCAGGGGTAGTAAGCGCTATATAAATACTATTACAATACAATACAATACATACCCTTAGTCCAGGTAAGCAATCCCTCTTGAAACTGGGTTTATCTTTCTGTCATATGGCCAATTAGGACCATTCAAAGATTTGTATTGATTTGTTTTTATTCATAAGGAAACTAAAATTGTTGAAACTTCATAATTCACAAAAAAAGAGATGTACTTATGATGTTGTGTATAAGGATGTATTAACCAGTGACCACACTTTTGATGACCTATGTATTGGAGATATTGAAGGCTTGGCATGTTTGAGGGAATTGGAAGTAGGAGAAAAGGTCTGGGTGTCGGACAAGGATCTTTTGAGTAGTATAGGGCTGGAGGTTAAAAGGATTAGTCAAAATGATTTTAAGCCTAAATCAAAATGTAATCCCATAACTCCTTGTAACAATATTGATTGCTTTCGTGAAATCATTGCCAGAGAACTGATGGAGATCTGGAAAATGAGTACGTACAGATATGCAAGTAATTTATCGCAAGCACAGACAGAGGCACTAATTTCCTAAGCAGTGATCCTTTGTTTGTAATTAAAACTGCAGATACAGGGGATAATGTGGTCTTATTGGATGTCAATAAATATACACAAGAAGCTAAAAGTGTGTTGGATTTTTCAGGGATTTATGAACAAAGTTGTTTTCCTGCATACAAATGTACAATCCAACAATACCATGAGAAATGAATTGGCTGTCATGAGAAAGGTATTCTGGGGCTTGAGGAATATCAATTGTAACATACAGAGGAACTAAGAGCACCATGTTTTTATATGCTGCCAAAAATACATTAGGACAAGTAGACTCCACCAGGCAGCCCTTTTATTTCGGCTAATGGAAGCCTATTAGAGAATACATTTATATATTTGTTTTTTTTCCTATTAACTTATGTCCTTGGTTTGTCTTCATATTGTTGGGATAGTACTGATTTAATTTTGAAGATTAGCAATATACCATGGAAACCTGAATATAGGATGGTAACCACAGATGTGGTATCCCTATACCAATGTACAGAACACAATGTGGGTATTCAAGCTTGTCGGTATTGTTTGAGAGATAAGCCTCTGTTTTTGTCTGATCATTGTATAATGTTACTTGACATGTTGCATTTCTATCTGGAGAACAATTACTTTCTATTCAGGGATCAATGGTATAGACAACTGACAAGACTGCAATGGGAAGTTGCTTCACACCAGCTCAGCCTGTATCTTTTTGGGTTGGTGAGAAGCTGAGATGATGACAATAAGGAGAAATTGACAAAACATCTAGTGCTCTGGACCAGATACATAGATTCTCTGTTTTTAATCTGGGATTGTTCAGGGAAAGGTCTACAAGATTTTTTGCAATTTATTTCAGATAATAATTTAAATTTGAGATTTACACACAAAATTAATAAACGTGATATAGAGTTTTTGAATGTTTTTCTTCAGATAGAAGGTAAGACAGTGAATACTTGTATTTTCTGGAAGGAGACAGCAGGGAACAGTATCCCCTTTGGGGAAATGCTCAGGGTGAAACAAAATTGCAGTAACCCAGTTCTGTTTGAGAAAGAGCAGAGGAGGATGGTGGATAGGTTTGTTGAAAGAGGATATCGTATGAAATGCATAAAACAGCCTGCAATAAGGCAGAAGGTAAGAGTTTATTACAGAAAAAGCCAAAACTCTTGAAACAAGAGGCAGCAAGGTTTATCACCACATTTAATAATGATTCTATGATGATTAAACATATGATTGACAAATTCTGGTATCTGATAAAATCTGATCCAATAATAGGCAAATTGGTGAGTCTCAATCTCAAGGATACATACAGAAGGGGCAAATCCTTGAGGGACGTTGGTACATAGCCATGATACCCCAAAAGATGCAACATGCTCTTGGTTGTATAGACAACAAGGTTTTTATAAATGTGCAAGTGCAAAGCATGTCAACATAGTGTAAATAAAAAAACGTACATGTTGTCAACAGGGATAGAAAAGAAAATACAAAAATGTTTAACTTGTACAAGTTATTTAGTTATATACATCTTACAATGTCCCCGTGGTTTGATGTACGTTGGCAGCACCATTTTTCCAGTGAAAAAAATAATTTTTTAGAACATCTCAGAGCAATCAAAAATAGATCAGAATTATCAAATTGCAAGACATTGGCATCAAGATCATGCAGGCGTTAATGATAAGTTGCCATTTTTTGGTATTTACAGGATGCCGGCAAATCAGCAAGGTGGAGACAGGGAGAGAAGGATGAGGAGAATGGAATCTGAGTATATAATATTGCTTAACATCAAGTTCTCTTGCGGTTTGAACAGCGATGAGGATCTACATGTCCACATTGGGTAGTAGTCCTTCCTTTTTTCAATTCCAAAGATCTCTGGGAATGCTGCATTTTTTGTTGCATCTTTATAAAGGGGCTGTTCCTACAAAATGATTGCTGCATTTTTTATTCCTCTTTGATGTATCTTCTTTCTTTTCACCATTTCCTCTCTATTTATATGCAAATATGGTCATATTAGTCTGACTCTTAGAATAAACCCCCTTTTTGGAAATATCCAATACTCATGTTTAAGGAAATGTATATAGGAAATTGCAAGTAAGGCTTTTGGATAGGGATATATTTTTTTCATATTGACTTTTGTGTAGTTTTTCATTTTGTTAATTTAGTATCAGGAGTGGCACTTTGGGTTTAAGATAATTATTGTACTCACTTTAAATGAAATTGGTAGGTATGGGTGTCATAAGGCCACTTGGCCATAAAGGCTGGTTTGTGAAACAATTATGAAACTTAATTCTGCTATTTAGTCTGATTTACACTATTTAGCTGCGTGGCATTTTTCAAACATGATATTATATTCACTCAGCCCTGGTAGACCAGTCTGAGAGAGTATATTCTCTTCTATCCGTGGATTATTAGGATATGAATATATTTAAAAAATCATCTATGAATATTTTTTGAATGGTAATTATCACATCATGCTTTGGAAGAATGAGGACTATAAAAAACAACAACTTATTTTGAATATGTTTTTGAAAGGACAAAAAACCTTTATGTGACCTCAAAATGTTAGGTCATTCTACCATTTCTACTGTTTGTTTGAATGTTTTTTTAAGGTGGTTGGGCACCACCCGCCCCCCCCTGCAGACCAGAGGACCGCCACCTCCCCAGGGCATATATTTGTACTTCATTGCGGGAGCTGCCTGACCCCCCCTCCTGCAGCCCTGAGGATCGCCCGTCTCCGGAGCACATATTTGTACTTCAATGCAGGGGTGCCTGCCGCCCGCAGCCCCAAGGACCACCACCCCCCTAGAGAACAAAGTAGTAATTTAATGCAGGGGGCCCCACCCGGCCCCCCTGCAGCCCCGGGGACCACCACCTACCTGGGACACATATTCGTAATTCCATGCGGTGCGGAAATGCAGGCAGGGAAACAGAGAAAACATTGCTCTCACAGAGCAGCTCCCTCTCAGTGACAGCAATGCCGGCTCCCACAGAAGGTGGGGAGACGGCTGGGACTGCCGGGCCCTTCAGACGCCCCCACAGTCCCCAACATGGGAAGGGCACCCACGTCACATGGTTGAGTCTCGGGGGATGGGGTCACTGGGTCCAATATCGGCCTGGGGAGGGGGGCACGCTGCCCCTCTTACCAAAAAAAAAAACATATTTAGGACGGGTCTCAGGGGATGGGGACCCCTTGGATGAGATTGGCCGGGAGAGGGGGGCCACAGCACAACTCTCCAAAAGAAATTGAAATATTTAGACCTGGCTTAGGTAGCCTGGCGCAGAATGGACCATACGGAGTGATTGGTGATGTGCAGCAGGCCTTATGAGATAGGTGTACACATGTGAGGAATAGTCAGTGTGCTTTACTGTTTTCACTGTGGTGACACATCATTATACACCAATGGGAAAGCCTGGCCTAGGGTGCAACTCAAGTTCCCTAGGGTCCACAGACTCCAAAGTCACACCAATGAACGCTATAACCTGTACTAACAGAATAATGCAGTAGATTACAAAAGCATATTTGTACAGCTTATGGGTCATCCAGGAATGTCATCTTTCTCTGACTCAGCTCAGGATTATGGCCAATTATTGCTCTGTCCAGCTGCAGGAGCAAAGCCCTGCATCAATCAGCCAGCTCTCTTTCCGTGCCAAGAACCTGGCCTCAGAGGCCTAGGCAGGAATGTCAGGGAGGAGGGACTGAGTCCCTCAGAGCACATGTGGCAACTAACTTCTGGACGACACCATTTTGAACTATTTCAGAAGGCTGTGCAGGAAGGTTGGGACGGGGCGGAGAAGTGATGTGGTACGTCTGGATAGGCCGGAGGCGCAGCCCTGCTGGTGACTTCCGCCCCCACTTAAAAGGGGAGGGCTCTCTCTTGGGTGTGCTTCTCTGCAGGACACTAGGACCGAAGATGGGCGTCATGGACAACTAGAAGGAAAAACTCCCTGACAATCCACTGGGGCAAAGACTTTACCCCTGAAGGACTACAGACTCAGTGGGAACACTCCAGAAACAGGCAGGCTGGTTCCTTTGTACTCCCTAAGGACTAGTTGGGGGAAAGACTGGGCCCTGGTCTAATGAGAGCACTCTGTCCAGAAGAAAAGAAGGCACCCAGATGAAAGACTGGGGCAGGGAGTGAGTAGGACTGGCTCCGTACCAATTTGGGAACCTTCCAGGCAGGGAGGCCTGAAGAAAGTGATCCTGGGTGCACGGACTCAACACCAGGAGCGAAAAGACAGACACCAAGATCATCCAAAACGGCCCACAAGGGCCTGAGTTCTGGGTGCTGGAAGGTCCGTGACCTTTGCGGAGTGAAGCACGTGGGGCTCCAGCAGTGCTCTGGTCGGTGGGCCAGGGCCTGGGGGCTGCCTTCAAAGAAATGTGAAGCTGGGGAGCACAGTTGCACATCCTTGGTGACAATGGCAGCATGAGGGAGCACTGCCACGCTCCCTCGAAGGTGTGCTTGAGGAGACCCAGACCTCTTCCTGGGGCCACACAATGAAGTAAAGCCGGAGGCGCTCTTGTGCCCGCGAAAAATACCAGAGGGGCCCCGGACCTCATCCTGGGGGCTCACAAAGAAGAGAGACCAGGGAGCGCCGTTGTAGTTCCTGCAAAGATGGCTGCCAGCAAAGATGGAATAGGGGCTCCAGACCTCATCAGAGGCCCCACACAGAAGAAATGCCAGGGGATGCCAATGCGCCCCAGTGAAGATCACAGAGGGGCCGCAAAGAAGAGGATGCACTCCCCATGGCGGTGGGGGGGGGGGGGGGGGGCTTAGAACCCCCATCCCTGGGCCCTGAGGCTGCCGAGAAGATGGGGGAGTTCAACCACACTCCCCCCTGCAGCCTGCCTGGCCGCAGCTCCAAGCACATATGCCCGCTGGAGTGGGCAGACTCTCCTTCAGAAGCCGGCTACCATGGCAGCACCAGAAAGTGCTCACGCTGCCAGGAGCTGGCAGGAGTGGCCAGGGGTGGGCTCCCTGTGGTACCTCCCTAACAAAGGACTCATCTTGTGTGGGGGGAGTCTGGGTGGGACCGGACACTCCCGAGGTGGTGATTTCACTCCGGTAGCAATGTGGCTCTCCCCAGTACAGCAGGAGAGCCACTAATAAAATATGCACGCTCTAGCAAGGAGCACCCCATAATGCCCGGCAGGCCCGGCCCATGACTTAGTCCAGGAACTGCAAATATTCGGCTGTGGTGGCCACAGGAAGATGGGGTCACCACCAACATGTCACAAATGGACTGGCTGGGCTGCAGGAGGAGCACAGCCTGCCCACAAGGAGTTACTCAATGTCCCCACCCTCAGTTTCAGGGGACTTGTACCTGATAACCCCTCAAGGGTTTCAACACATTTCCAAGCCTAGTCCCAGCAGGAACGTTTGTTTCGGGGTGGTGGAGCTGCGCCCTCTAAGGGCAAAGCTCATGAATGCAGGCCTTGTGGCCTGCATGGTGATAACAAAGATTGTCATAATGGTGAAAACCCTGTAGGGGTGAAAGGCTGTAATTACTGGTGTTTTTGTCAGTAATTAAGTCCCTTAGGGACTACAGCTAACATGGTAGCACGTTATGCTAAATGTTTTTGTTTTTTAAAATGCAAAGACACCATATAGGGGTGAAAGATAGTATTACATCATGATTAACAACCAAATTATGTTCTTTAACGGTTGTGTCACCTGTACATCAGTTTTATGAATAATTAAATGTGGATTATGATGAACCTTGGCCCACACCCTTTAGGTGTGTGGATAGACTGCATAGATCACGCTGAGAGTAATCTTAGTAACTTCAACCACTCCAACCTGCTTAGACATGTTCTTTGTTGATGCTTATTTAAGTAATGAGTCTGACAGCCACCAGTGATTGAAGCAGATGTATTTTATTGCCTCTATCAGGTGCTCTCACTCCCAAGTTACAGTCAAATATTGCATTTGACTACAAGTGACTGTTCTGTCTTGTAGGTTGTTGGTTTATATCTACAATTGGGGAAGACAAGAATGCTTACGCAATGTCATCCAAAAGTAATTCCATCAACTTGGGTATATTTGCAAATTGTTGCATAGTACTGAGTATTGTGTGTAATACATGTACTTTTACTTTATCAAAAGAAAAGACACGGACTGGACAATCAGTTATTAAATGGTATTCTTGTGTGTTCATGAATGCTGATTACTGGCCCACACCACCTCCCTTGAGTAAGCCCTGTAGTGCTCTGCAATGCTACACTTTGAGAGTCAAGCGCTACAGTTGGGTGTTTGGTTCCTAGTTGTGGCCGAGTGTGGGCCCATTACTTGTGCAGGCCACACAACTAATGACCCACCCTCCAACAATATCAATGTAATACCTGCAGTGAACTTTTTGATGAACAAACTGTGCATGGAGGGGGCGCGAGTTATAGTTATCTTAGGGCATGAGTTATAGTTACTTGAGATAACTATAACAGATGAATTTCTATGGTTTGGTACTTTAAAATATAAGCCTAACATCCCTGTAAGCGTTGTTTTTTTAACTTAAATATATGTGTGTGTGTGTGTGTGTGTGTGTGTGTGTATATCTATCTATATATATATATAGATAGATATAGATAGATATACACACACACACACAGGTGTGTACAAATGTTTGCTTAATTTTCCAAATTTAGGCCAGACCTATTGGCTTTGCCATTGCTTGTCTAATTTGACTCTCTGAGAGAATATGGTGATTACTGGCATGGATAAGTGGGAGCCTGCAAAGTGGCTCAGCTGTCTCTCCGAATTGTCTCCAGTGAGTAATATATTTCAACTAGTGTCTTGTATTTCCAGATGATCGTTGGCTTAGGTTAAGGGATGGAGGCTATACGAAAGAAGTATATCTTCTCCCAGTGCATGATTTCAAGACTTGGAACACAGTATATATGCTTGACAATGCATGATAAAAAAAAGGAGCATGTTAAATCATCCACTCTTTTACTCTCTCTTTGCTTATAGTAATTACAACCTCTCCTCTCTACGACCTTTATTATCCATTAGATGAAAGCGAAGACAGACCCTTCGTCTGCTCCACAGTCCAGGACCATGACATGTTGAGGTGCTGCAATGTCCCTCTGAAGAAAGAATCTGCGTTGGAATGCTCACTAAGCGTGGTCTTGGAAAGCCACAACTAGTACCACATGGATCTTGGCACCAGGAACAGCTGAATAAACTGGAACCAATATTATAACACTTGAAAGACAAGGGAGGTGAATCCACACAAAGCAGCTATTAATTTTGCTAACATAGATTACTCCTGGATAGCAATTTTTCTGGCAAGAAATTTTAACTGTGTTCCTTGATACATTAAAAATCAAAGCCCATGTGAGGGAAATGTGAATTTTCTTTTTAGACCTGTTTGAAAAGGGCTGAACATATTGCCTACTGGCGGTCACCAGCAGGTAGTTATTGTTAGGACCTAGTTTCCATAGAAAAGCGTTTTTTGACTTGCCTATATCTTTGGCACCATTTGACAAATCCTCATGGAATTATTGTCCAAAAAAGTGCACTCTAGGGTCTTGTTGTGCATGGAGGGTTTTGAGATGATCCATCAAACGGGGGATGAGTAAAGGGGGGGAAGGGGTAAAAGAAACAAAAAAGTGCATTTCCCATGTTAATTCCCATAGAGTCTTTGCACATGCCTGCAGCCCGAACCGCAGGAAGGAATTACACCAAATTTGGTAGAAAGGTAGCTCTTGGTCCAGAAAGCACCTTTTCACGAAATCTGGAGAATGCATTCTGATATTTTATTTTTTGTGGGGGCATGTGGGGGGGGGGGGGGACTGACAAAGGGTCGTGAGAACAGTTTACAGATATTTTCCGCCTCTCAGCTCCCAACCTTTTGGAAATGAGGATATCTTGTAGCCGGGGATGGAAAGTGATTTAATTTGTATAGTAATATCCGAGCACCCTCCATCTCTCATGGCTCTTCAGTGGCGAACAGCATGACAAAGGACAACCACTGACGATCAAAAGGTGCCAGATGTCAATTTTGATGCACATGCCATTGTAGTGGATCGCCATCGATGACAACACCCAAAAACTATACGCAGTCAGGTCTGTTGGCTAATTAGGCAGAAAAAATACACTTTTTAAAAAAACATACCAGAAATCGAGCACTTGAGGATGATATTAAAAAACATAGAAAGTCACTTAAAAAAAAAGATTATAGGGACATTAAAGTTAGGCTCACATTTTAAACGTACCAAACCATTGAAATTCACCTGTTATAGTTAGAATTATCTCATGTAACTAACTTGTGCTCTAGGGTAACTATAACTCGCGCCCCGCCATGCACAGTTTTTTCATCAAAAATGTTACTGAAAATATTACATTGATATTATCAATGATGCTATCACAGTCGTCCTGAGTGCCATCATTGGTGGGGTAATTAGCAGTGCATGGCGAGGGCGCAAGTTACAGTTAATTGAGGTAACTAACTGTAACAGGTGAATTTCTTTGGTTTGGTACATTTAAAATGTGAGTCTAACTATAACGTCCCTGTAACCTTTGGTTTTTAAAATGAATTTCTATGGGTTTTTTAACTTCTATTTCCTATCTATAATGTCCTTGTAATGTCCTTGTAACCTTTGTTTTTTTCACTGCATTTCTACTTTTTTTTAAAGTAAAGTAATTTTCATTACTATACTGTAAAGAAATGGCTCCCTGTTGCAGTTACCCCCCACTTTTTGCCTGATACTGATGCTGACTTGACTGAGAAGTGTGCTGGGACCCTGCTAACCAGGCCCCAGCACCAGTGTTCTTTCACGTAAAATGTACCATTGTTTCCACAATTGGCACAACCCTGGCACCTAGGTAAGTCCCTTGTAACTGGTACCAAGGGCCCTGATGCCAGGGAAGGTCTCTAAGGGCTGCAGCATGTCTTATGCCACCCTAGGGACCCCTCACTCAGCACAGACACACTGCTTGCCAGCTTGTGTGTGCTGATGGGGAGAAAATGACTAAGTCGACATGGCACTCCCCTCAGGGTGCCATGCCAACCTCCCACTGCCTGTGGCATAGGTAAGTCACCCCTCTAGTAGGCCTTACAGCCCTAAGGCAGGGTGCACTATACCACAGGTGAGGGCATATGTGCATGAGCACTATGCCCCTACAGTGTCTAAGCAAAACCTTAGACATTGTAAGTGCAGGGTAGCCATAAGAGTATATGGGCTGGGAGTCTGTCAAAAACGAACTCCACAGCTCCATAATGGCTACACTGAATACTGGGAAGTTTAGTATCAAACTTCTCAGAATAATAAACCCACACTGATGCCAGTGTTGGATTTATTAAAAAATGCACACAGAGGGCATCTTAGAGATACCCCCTGTATTTTACCCAATTGTTCAGTGCAGGACTGACTGGTCTGTGCCAGACTGTTGCTGAGAGACGAGTGTCTGACCTCATGCGGTGAGAGCCTTTGTGCTCTCTGAGGACAAAAACAAAGCCTGCTCTGGGTGGAGGTGCTTCACACCTCCCCCTGCAGGAACTGTAACACCTAGCAGTGAGCTTCAAAGGCTCAAGCTTCGTGTTACAGTGCCCCAGGGCACTCCAGCTAGTGGAGATGCCCGCCCCCTGGACACAGCCCCCACTTTTGGAGGCAAGTCCAGGAGAGATAATGAGAAAAACAAGGAGGAGTCACTGGCCAGTCAGGACAGCCCCTAAGGTGTCCTGAGCTGAGGTGACTCTGACTTTTAGAAATCCTCCATCTTGTAGAAGGAGGATTCCCCCAATAGGGATAAGAATGTGACCCCCTCCCCTTGGGAGGAGGCACAAAGAGGGTGTACCCACCCTCAGGGCTAGTAGCCATTGGCTACTAACCCCCCAGACCTAAACACGCCCTTAAATTTAGTATTTAAGGGCTCCCCTGAACCTAAGAATTTAGATTCCTGCAACTTACCGAAGAAGAAGACTGCTGAGCTGAAAACCCCTGCAGAAGAAGAAAGAAGACACCAACTGCTTTGGCCCCAGTCCTACCGGCCTGTCTCCTGCCTTCTAAAGAACCCTGCTCCAGCGACGCTTTCTCCAGGACCAGCGACCTCTGAATCCTCAGAGGACTGCCCTGCTTCCAAGAGACCAAGAAACTCCAGAGGACAGCGGCACTGCTCCAAAAGAACTGCGACTTTGTTTCAAGGAGCAGATTTAAAGACCCCTGCAACTCCCCGCAAGAAGCGTGAGACTTGCAACACTGCACCCAGCGACCCCAACTCGACTGGTGGAGAACCAACACCTCAGGGAGGACCCTCCGGCGACTCCGAGTCCGTGAGTAACCAAAGTTGTCCCCCCTGGACCCACACAGCGACACCTGCAGAGGGAATCCCGAGGCTCCCCCTGACCGCGACTGCCTGAACTCCATTTCCCGACGGCTGGAAAAGACCCTGCACCCGCAGCCCCCAGCACCTAAAGGAACGGAACTCCTGTGCAGGAGTGACCCCCAGGAAGCCCTCTCCCTTGCCCAGGTGGTGGCTACCCCGAGGAGCCCCCCCCTTGCCTGCCTGCACCGCTGAAGAGACCCCTTGGTCTCCCATTGAAACCTACAGAGAACCCGACGCTTGTTTGCACACTGCACCCGGCCGCCCCCGCGCTGCTGAGGGTGTACTTTCTGTGTGGGCTTGTGTCCCCCCCGGTGCCCTACAAAACCCCCCTGGTCTGCCCTCCGAAGACGCGGGTACTTACCTGCTGGCAGACTGGAACCAGGGCACCCCCTTCTCTCCATTGAAGCCTATGTGTTTTGGGCACCTCTTTGACCTCTGCACCTGACCGGCCCTGAGCTGCTGGTGTGGTAACTTTGGGGTTGCTCTGAACCCCCAACGGTGGGCTACCTTGGACCCAAAACTGAGACCTGTAAGTGACTTACTTACCTGTTAAAAATAACCATACTTTACCTCCCCCAGGAACTGTGAAAATTGCACTGTGTCCACTTTTAAAACAGCTATTTGTGTTTTATGTGAAAAGTATACATGCTAATGTAATGATTCAAAGTTCCTAAAGTACTTACCTGCAATACCTTTCAAATGAGATTTTACATGTAGAATTTGAACCTGTGGTTCTTAAAATAAACTAAGAAAATATATTTTTCTATAACAAAACCTATTGGCTGGATTTGTCTCTGAGTGTGTGTTCCTCATTTATTGCCTGTGTGTATGTACAACAAATGCTTAACACTACTCCTTTGATAAGCCTACTGCTCGACCACACTACCACAAAATAGAGCATTAGTATTATCTCTTTTTGCCACTATCTTACCTCTAAGGGGAACCCTTGGACTCTGCATACTATTCCTTACTTTGAAATAGTGCATACAGAGCCAACTTCATACATATACATTAATTCAACCACCATGGCACATGGCCTTCCACCGTGCACTGAGGCAGTTGGCTGCAGAGCCTTCAGCAAACCCCTATAACCAAACAAACCCTGCGCTGCGGCCGATCCCTGAGGCCAACCCCTATACCAAGCAAACCCTGCAAGGCCCCCCTCCCCTGGCCAATCTCTGACCCCATGATATTATACATAAACTGACTTCGACACTCATGCCTGTGACTCACAGAGATGCTGTTAACATTTTTAGAAAATGTATCACTGAGGAAGTGAAGACACTTTTCAGAAAAACAAACAGAACTACAAAATATTTTGATCACCATCAAAGGGCATATAGGAATTTGATTAGGAAACTTCAATCTAATGAGCAGACAGTAACCTACAATTCTGAGAAAAGGAGGTAACATCATACCATGGCCTTGCAAGATGTAAATTAAAGAGGCCTACCGACAGCCAGATGATCAATCATGTTATGTTAGAAAATATTGGTAAAATATGCAAAAAGTGAGAGATTTATATCATGCAGAACTGCTGGAGTGGAGCAATCTGGGCTTACTCAGCCAGGATGAATATTTGTATCTTCAACATGATTTTCCCAAAACACTGGTGAATACTTCAAGGTACATTGACTATATTTTACAAAGCTATGTTCAAATTTTACCCTCCTATATTAAAGACACAGGGGATTTTCCGAGCAGGATTTATGAGATTCCATGGAAAGGGGAGTACCTTATGATAACTCCTGATGAAACATCACTCTATACAAGAAGCAATCAAACTGATGGAATTCGGGATGTTGAATACGACTTTAGAAGTAAGCCATTTAGGCTATATAAACATTCCTTGATGCTACTGTCTATGATTAAGTGATGACTTGAAAATAACTGCTTCCTCTTTAACAATCAGATATTTAGGCAAGTTCGTAGGACAGGGATGGGCACCCAGCTATGCGTGTTTGCATATGGGCTGGTGGGAGGAACAGGTGCTCATCAAATACCACGGTGACAGGAGGGATGATCATGTTGTATGTTGTTTAAGGTATATTGATGGCCTTTTTGTAATAGGAGGGGGACTCAGATTGATGCAGAAAACTTTACTGAGGCCATCAAGGATAACAATCTGAACTTGCATTTTAGTGAATGCCTCAGTGCTACACAAGTGGAGTTTTTAGACTTACAGTCTATGTACATAAAGGGAGGTTATAAACGAAGTTGTTTTGCAAGAAGACAGCTGGGAACTCAACCTTACATGCACAAAGTTTTCACACTCATCGTGTCAAATCCAGCATCCCATATGGTGAAATGTTGAGGTTAAGAAGAAATTGTAACTCTGGAAAAGACTGGGAAAGGGGCAGGGATGAAATGGCGATTAGATTTATCCAAAGAGATTACACAAGGGAATCTCTCTGGTTCACAGTGGCAAAGGTAGAGGAAATAAGCTTAGTCCCTCCTTTTTTAGACCGAAAAACACAGCAGTAACAAACACAGCAGTAAAAACCAAATAGACAGTGAGTCCAAAAGGTTGGTGACACCTATTGCACACATAAGGCTCAATTGGGAGGCATCCTCATAAATTATTAGCACCTTATAAGGAGTGATGTGGTTTTGGGTCTAGTAGCTGCCACTGCTTAACAAAGACCTTACTTTATTATGGACACTTTAGTAAAACGCAGTCCAGAAAATAGCACAACCCAAAAATGGGCAACAGCAGGCACAGGGCATTTACAAATGCAATAAGTGTAAGGCTTGCACATTTGGAGTGAACATGCAGGAATACTCTACACCATTCACAGACAAGCCCCAGAAAATTCAAGAAACTTATAACTGTAGAATGGAGTATGCTGTCTATGTTTTGGTGTGTGAGCGTGGGCTTCGTTTATGTTTGCAGTACAGTCTTGCAAGTCCATAAAAGAATCCTGCAGTACCTTAGGGCTGTAAGTAACAAAAATGTGTTGTATCCTGTAACCAGACACATTATTGAATGGTGATATTGGAAGACTCGGATATTTTGTGATTGATGCAGTGGCACAACATCCAAAAGGTGGCAATCGCTAAAGGGTGCTCCACCAAACTGAGAGTAGATATATCATGAGTCTTAACAAGAAATCCCCGACTGGGTTAAACATGGAGGAGGAGTTATATGCTTTTTTTGTGAGTAACAGGTTACTAATGAGTTTTGTTTATAACTTTATGTAGATTTGGTATCTGGGGACCAATGAAGCTCCTTTGCTGCGCACTCATTTTTTTCTAAGATATCTTTTGAGATCAGAGTTCTTGATAATTGGGGTGGATTAGATTTGGGGTTATGATATTCCACTACTATAATTTCTGGAAGTTTGCTATGGTTGGGGTTACATTGTGAGTGCATACAGTTGACAATATGGCCACAGGTGCACAATTATGTGTGTATCAATGGTGAGGATATACCTGCCGAGCACTTTGTAAGGATGCTACCATGAATACAATTGATGAAATGCCCACTGGGGTGGTACTAGTAATGAGGATGCCGACTGGAGTACAATTATGTTTGTACCAGTAATGAGGACACAGCTGTCGAGAAAGGTGTGGAGGATATCACCTTGAAACATGTTTTAATTATTCTAAGAGACATAGCCCACATGGCAACAATCATGTGCGAACTGTGTTGTGGAGCAGTATTCCTAACATATACAGTATATTCATTTCTTCGATATATGATGAGCTGCTGATGATTTTATGAGGATTCCAGGAACCGTAATTAATTAATCTGCACTATTTTAATTTTTTATGTTAGTGTTTACAAGATTTGTGCTACACTGGTCAACAGTCTTTCTTTAGTAATTATGGTCACATGATAGCTATTAAAGCTCATTAAAATGGCGCTGCGCATTGTGTGAGCAAGGTCACGTGGTGACCGAAATACATAACGGCATAAAGTTGCACTGATGAATTGTGGTTTTGAATAAAGAAGATTACAGGAGAGTGTGGTGTCCACACCTGGTCCTTGATGGATTTCTGCAATGAAGGGTGAGATAAATATATATTGAATTAAAAAAACAAAACAAAGGTTACAGAGATGTTTAAGTTAGGCTCATGTTTAAACACACAAAACCATAGAAATTCAGCTGTGAGGACAGGGGCTCAGGGTATTCCTACCATGGCCCCTTTTAATTTTTTTTGCTTTTTTTCTTTGAGACTCAGCTGAAGCAGAGTCCCAAAATGGCTGACAATACTTCCTGGTTGACGTGTTGCCTGCCAATCAGATATCTGCACAGGGACAGTTGGATCTGCAGATCCTCCATGTCCCTAGATATATATCTTTTTTAACCTTTGATATCTCAGAAACTACTTGAACGGATTAACATCACGAAAAGCACAACCTACGCACCAAGATCTAGCTTCCTGCCAAATATGGTGTAATTCTGTTCAGCGGTTCAGGTTAAAGCCGTGTCTAAAGACCCTATGGGAAAATGAATTGGGAAAACTTGTTACGTGTTTTGGGCCCACCCCTTTTTCCCAGCTTCCGCTTGACTGATCACCCCGAAACTGAACCAACTGCGTATTAGATTTGTCAATCAGCGCCAAAGTTATTGACAAAACAAAAACACTCTTCCTATGGAAACTAGTAGTAGAAAGACTTTATTCGACTTTCAGCAAGTCATAAAAGTAACGATATTTTACATTTTAATATACAATATACAATAAATAAATACAATAAATAGGCTAAAATCTTAATGATTTCCAATAATAAAAGGTCTAAAATAATTCAAGTTATGTTACTACCCCCATGCGCTTTCTTGTGCTTAGTACGGAGCATAGAAAATTGGCCAAGGTCTCGCACATCTCTATGGATGATAGAACCTGGAGGCTAGCGTACGCAGTACGGCACTGAGGGAGGTTGATTAGCCTTAAGAGAGGGGCTACTAGGCGCTTTCTTTGCTTGGCGTACAGTTTGCAAAATAAAACCACGTGGATTGTGGTTTGTAGTGCCTTTGCGTCACAAGGGCAGGCCTTCAAGGTGGTGCTCCAATCATTCATGGTTGGGAAGGTCACTAAACGATGGAATGTATCCAGTCTCAGTCTGGTGAGCACAAAACGATGGCGGGGTTTGTCACGTTCATCAGGTAAGGCTGGATAGCCTCCGTTGACAAGATTATTTGATTGTGAATGACTGTGGGCTTTTTTGATTCAGCCTCCCATCGTAAATCTTCTAAATATTTTAATGCCAAAGCGCTCAGGTCCTTCCTAGAGATTGTTTCCATGAGAGCTGGATTTGTGTAATAAGCTTTGTTGCCCATGTTAAAAAAAAAAAAAAAAAACTAGATCCTAACTATAACTACCTACTGCCGCTATATATATATATATATATATATATATATATATATATATATATATATATATATATTTATTAATGATGTTACTTACCAAGTAAGCACCTGTTCATGGCATGTAGTGCTGAAGATTCACATGCTTAGCATAATCCCGCCATTTAATGTTGGGCTCGGATGTGTGCAAGTTGTTTTTCTATGAAGAAAGTCTTTCAAGTCATGAGATGTGGTGACGTCTTCTTTTGCTGGTAATGCACATGGTCATCTGCTCCATTCTTAGATTGTTTTCTTGAAGGCATGTGAGGATGGAATGTGGAGCAGGGGGTAGCAGAGTGAGATATCTATG
Source organism: Pleurodeles waltl (assembly GCF_031143425.1). Taxonomy (NCBI): domain Eukaryota; kingdom Metazoa; phylum Chordata; class Amphibia; order Caudata; family Salamandridae; genus Pleurodeles; species Pleurodeles waltl. The sequence continues at coordinate 679,968,506 of NC_090449.1, read as the reverse complement.
CTGGAAAAGTTGTGATAACACATAGGATTATTTGTAACCAGCACAGGTGTCCAGGGAGGAAGGTGGGCGCATGTTAATCTACAGCACTACATGCCATGAACAGAACCCGACAGGGTAAGCAACATTTTCCATTCGAGGCATGTTTGGCTGTAGATACACATGTTTAGCATAGACAGTAAAGCAATCTTCCTCCATAAGTGGTGGCTAACCTGTTGGGGCTACAGTTGTTTGAAATAATGTACGTGGACCTGCTTGGCCCACATTGCTTTGTTGACGGGCCAGCACATCTTCACATTAATGTTTTTTAAGTGTATGGGGTGTTGACCATGTAGCTGCTTTACATATGTCAGCTATAGGTATATTACATAGAAAGGCCACTGAAGCTCCTTTTTTAGGAGTGGAGCGAGCTCTAAGAGGGCTAGGTAAAATTCTTTTAGCTTTCGCATAACATGTTTGGATACATTCAACAATCCAACGTGCAATGCCCAATTTAGAAATGGTCCTTCCTTTGTGTGGTTCTGAAAAGGCAACAAAGAGTTGTTTTGGTTCTTTCAAAATAATACTTGAGGGCTTGTTAGATATCTAAGGTATGTAGTAGCACCCTTTCCGCAACTGAGGTTGGGGAAAAAAGTGTCATTTCAATAGCTTGATTAAGGGGGAATTGAGACAGTACACTTTGGAAGAAATTTAGGAATGGTACACAGTACCACCCTTTCTCTATGTAGCTGGAAGAAGGGTTCTTCTAAAGATAATGTTTGAAGCTCACTGACTTGTCTGAGTAATGTGATAGCAACCAGGAATTATACCTTTCAGTACAGAAACTGGACAGGGCAGGGGTGGGGGGGTTTAAATGAAGGCCCCATTAATCTTGTTAATACAATATTGTGATTTGAAGTGGGAGCTGGTGGTACCCTAGAAGGAATGACTCTTAAGACCTTCTAGGAAGGCCTTGATAACTGAGATCCGAAACAGGGAAGTGTGTTGTCTGTTTTGTAGATATGCGGTGTTGGAACTGGCCTTTTTTCCATGGTTATCCCCAAACTATTTGCCTTCTTCCTCCTATTTTGTCTGACCTGTTTTTGTTGGCTTTAGAACTTTGGGCACTTCACCACTGCTATCTGGTGCTAAAGTGCATACGTGCTCCATCTAAATTGTATTGGCGATTGATTTATCCATGATTGGCATATCTGATTTACTAGTGAGCTCCTTGTATAGTGCACCATGTGTGCACAGGGCCTGTAATTCAAATGCTACTAGTGGACCTGCAGTACTGATTGTGCCCCCCACACAAGTAGCCCTGTAATTATGTCTCAGACCTGCCACTGCAGTGTCTGTGTGAGCGGTTTTAAACTGTCATTTCGTCCTGGCAAGTGGCCCAAACCTTCCCTTTTACTACATCTAAGTCACCCCTAAGGTAGGCCCAAGGCAGCCCCATGGGCTGGGTGCAGTGTATTTAAAAAGACATGTACTAGTGTGTTTTACATGTCCTGATAAATTCAGTTTTCAGTAATTCTAAACTGGTGTGGAGTACATTTGTGGTGTTTTCACTGAGTTACTGTGTATGTGTACAAATACTTTACAGATTGCCTCAGAGATAAGTATGACTGCTTGGGCGAAGCTACCAAGGGGATGAGCAGGGGTCATCTTAGCTGTATGACTCCCTTACCCTGAAAAGACGGAGGGTCCCTACTTAGACAGGGTGCAAACCACTGCCAACTACAGACCCTATATCTAACATGTGGCAACTGCAGATAGATGTAGCCTTATTAATAGAAAAGCAAAACCTTAAATGAGTAAATGAAAGAAGTAACCACCAACGGTTCCTAAAAGATCAATGTGTTTGGAATGGCAACAATGAACAAATCTTATCCACATTGCAGCATAACAGGCACGGGTATTAGGCCTACATGCTTCTTTAAGAATGTCCATACGGGGTTGAGCAGATTCAAATAGCCAATCTCTAAGACTTCGGGAGCCAAATCACAAGGTTCAGTGACCTGGGGTCTGATTTCTCCATGGCCCTGCATGAGAAGGTCCTGCCTGTTACGCAGTACCTCGTTGGGAACCACTGAGAGTTTTAGAAGAGTGGTGAACCATGGTTGCCATGCCCCTGTGGGAGCCACCAGGATGAGGGTGAGAGAAGTCTGCGAACAACAAACAGAAGCAGTGGGAGAGGTGGAAAAGTGTAATCAAATATCCTGGACCAACTTATCCGTAAGTGTGTTGCCTCTGGACTGTGGGAGCCTGGAGACAAAGTTTAGGCATTTTTTTTTCCCAATCATGGACTTGTTGGCATCTTCTGCTAAGGAGATCTGCAAGTCGTTGTGCACTCCTGGGAGGTACTCAGCTAACAATTGAATGTTGTACTGGAGGGTACACCTCCAAATGGTCTGGGATAGATGAAACAGCTTATGGGACCCGGTGTAGTCCTGGCCCCTTGATATATCTCTGTAAAACAAATTGTTGTCCAGAGATTTTTATTTTTTATTTCTGTTTTTGTATCATTAGATAAGTAATTTAGCTTGGGTAGACATTGCTATACCGGGCCGATTTTTTCTGGATGACATTTTTAAAAATGGCGGATGTTTTGCAGTGATGATGTAAATTTTCAGGAACCATGAGATCTATATATTTCATTATGGTGACAAAACATAGGTTTGGGGGTCAAGTAGTCTTACAGAGACAAAAAAATAACTCCACGGGGCAACCCTTCAGCCAGTTTCCAAAATCGTGGCTCTATAATGATGTGTTTTAGCCATCAAACTGGTAAATTATTTTACTATTGTATTTGTTTACTCCATCACAAAAGTGACGGATATCCCGTCCACCGTATCACAAGTTCTATAGGACATAAGGGAACTTGTAATACGCCGGGCGGGATATCCGTCATGTTTGTGACAGAGTAATCCCCTCCGCCAAAATCATAATCAGACCCTTAATCCCGCTTCATGTTCTGTACAAGGAATTTGACCCGAGATGCCCAATGTTCTTATCAAGGCTCATATTCCTATGGGTGATGACACTATGAGCAAAACTGGAACAAATCTTGGTGCTTTAACTGCTGAACCTATGAAGTTACTAAAAGGATTTGCTGAGGCAGAAGAATGTGACATTAAAGATGTAGAAAAATACCTTGTGCGTGTGGGAAATACAAGTTCTGACTGTAACACATTTGAAGATCTTCGGTACAGTGAGTTCAAGAGCTCAGTCCTGCTAAAAGACCTTCCGCCGACCCCATATTCTGTGCATGGACACATTAAAAGAGCGTACTACTTGATCAGAAGGTTTGTAAATGTTTTGGATGATGGATATGTGGAGACAGATCTGTGTGAATTTGGTTGTACTAAAACCTATGAAATTTCTAAAGCCTCTACCCACAGAACTTACACGTACGTGTGCTTGCAAAACCTGTGCTCCAAAAAGGTGTCCCTGTCGATATGCTTTTCCCAAATGTTCAACATTCTGTAAATGTACCACAAGCAATTGCCAAAACAAATAAAGTGAACTATGAAAATGTGCCTAAAACAGGAGTGAGAAACATTTATTTTCATATTCAGATCATGAACATTGTTTGGTGTATACATAAACAGATTAAAAACCATTATTATTTGGTTCATTTTTATATATGTCTCTTATCCCTATATTATAGCCACCATTTTGGAAAATGGCAGAAGGGTTTGCTTTGGGGAGTTATTTTCTGTCTCTATAAGACTACTTGACCCCAAAAACCTATGTTTTGACACCAAAATGAAGTATATACATCTCATGGTTCCTGAAATATTACATCATCACATCAACCATTTTTAAAAATGTCGCCTAGAAAAATTTGGCCCGGAACAGCAATGTCTACCCAAGCTAAATTACTTCTCTAATGATCCAAACTCACAAATCAAAAATGAAAATCTCTGGACAACAATTATTTTATGGAGGTATATAAGGGGGGCCGAGATTAGAGCCCCCACCCCAACCCCTGATTTTGGCGATAATACATGGCGGTCTGTTTTAATCAGGACTACCTTGCAAATCATGTGTGGAAGGAAGGCTTTGGGCACCAGGGGAACAGCTAGCAACTCCAGGTGACTGATATAGAGATATCTCTGGCTGGGTGTCCAGCATCTCTGGACAGTTAGATCTTGAGAATGTGCTCCCCAACCCTTGAGGGAGGCATCTGTTGTTATGGTTCTCTGCAGAACTGGGTCTAGGAAAGGCCACCCTTTGAGGAGATTGTTGGGGTTCAACCACTACATATGTGCTAAGCTTGACGGCAGACCAACACTAGATGTTCCCACTGACCATCTGCTTGAGTCCATTGGTGTGCTAAGCACTCTTGCAATGAGCGCATGTTCAGTATGGCATGAGGTAGCATGGCTATGCATGAAGACATCATACCTAAGAGACGCCTGACTGTCCTCACTGCTATTAGCCAATGAGGCTGGAATTGGGGAAAGAGCATTTGGAAGGATTGAATCTTGCAGCACTGGGATAAACTAACCCCTGTTGTGAGTCGTGGATGGCTCCCAAGTATGATTTTATTTGAAGAGGTTAGATTTGACTGCATCGATGGTAAAACCTAGTTGATGCACTGATGGTAAAACCTAGTTGATGAAGTAGGTTTATGGTGGCCTGAGTGTATTGTAAGCGCTTTTGACGAGTTGCACTTTTGATGAACCAGTCATAAATATATGGAAAGACGTGTATTTTGTCTGCGCAGGGGAGCAGCTACTACTGCAAGACATTTGGGGAAGACTCTGGGGGTGGTTGTGACCTCGAAGGGAAGCCCTCTGAATTAGAAATGCTGCTGATTTGTTAGAAAACTGAGATACCAGCAATGTGCCGGGTGAATAGAAATGTGGAAATAGCATCCTTGCGGTCAAGTACGGCCATGAAGTCGCCTTGCTGCAACAACGAGACGCCATCTTGAAAAGTGACCATTTGAAAGTGCTGTGAGAGAATGTATCGATTTAGGGGTCAGAGATCCAAGATTGGTCTCAGTGACCCGTCCTTTTTGGGAATAAGTAAATAGAGTGAATAGACTCCTGTGCTGGTGTAACTGTACTGGTTCTATGGTCCCTTGGGTGAGAAGTGCCTGAACTTCTTTCTCGAGTAACTGTAGATATAGTAGTGAAAGTTTGTGTTTGCGAGGTGGAATGTTTGGAGGTGCTGAAATGAGCCCTAAACAATAATCATGTTGGATAATATCAAACCCACTGGTCAGAGGTACTGTTCCACCAGGCAGGAAGAAACCCTAGGTTTTGTGGCGGCGGCAGAAGGTTTAGTAAAACCAACCTTACCTCTGCCTCTGGAATTGTTGCCCCTGTAGAAGCCTTTGTACTATCCCTTAGGCAAGGTGGTTTGTGACTGCGGATGTCAAAAGGAGGTGGAGGTGACTGTGGAGGAGAGTTATATTCCTCCACAATAAGGTGAACACCTGAGGAACCGTTCTACGATGGTTGCTGCAGGGCTCCCATGGTTTTGGCCGCTTCATTGTCTTTTTTTATTTTCTCCAGCGGTGTCCCCTCATCAAAGGGAAGTGCAAGTATGTTTTGCTGCACATCAGGTTTGAAACCTGAGGCTCTAAGCCAGGCATGTAATCTAAGGAGAATGCTAGAGTTAACGCCTCTAGCCGCAGTATCAGCCGTGTCGAGGGCACAGAAAATAGAAGTATTAGCAATTAGTTTGCCCTCAGAGGTAATCTCAAATGCCAGCTTCCGGTCTTCTTCTGGGAGATGTTGGAGGAGCCCCTCCATCTCAACCCAGTGGGCTCTGTCATAGCGGGAGAGGATGCCTATGGCAATACTACAGTGGTTGGCAGACTGGGCAGCCACCCCTTATTTGCAGCATCTATCTTCTTGCTTTCTTTATCTGGTGGGGACGACTAATCAGATTCGGCCTTTTCCTTGCTGTGGCGACCACTAAAGAGTCAGGTGGTAGTTGACCCTTTATGAATGTAGGGCCTGTAGGGGACAGTTTCTACTTCTTATCGACCCTTGGTTTGATGAAACAGGCCTAGATTGGGACCTTTCAACTATCAGGTGTGTGTCTGAGCATCCTTTTGAGCATCGGCATGTATTGCACTGAGCACTGGCTAGAGGAAAGTGTTTCAAATAAAAAAAAAATCATTCTACAGTGGTTCGGTGTGAAGCTGAACCTTGTGATAAGTGGCAGCCCTACCTGTGATGTCATGATAGGTGGTGCTGTTGTCTGGAGGAGAAGGCTTGGTCAGATACAGAACTGGGCCTGTGTCTGCGGGTGGGTCTGTTATAGGTGTCCCACTGGTCATCGTGTGGTGGAATAGAGAATTGATCTTCATCATCTCCGTCTTCCCTAAAAAAAACTGGAGTACTGTGCTTGTACAGGAGGTGAAGAAATTGGGGACTATGTGCATGGTGCTGCAGGCAGTGGTGGTGGTCTGAGGTGCACTGGGCTTGAAGCCTTATCCGCCTTTTTCCTATGTTTTGGTGGGATCAGTGTCTCTAAAGCTTCTTCAAATATTAATTGCCTCTTGGCTGGTTGTGCTCTGGTATAAGGAGGTCTTGCCACATTACGACCAGTGTCCGGGAGCGTATGACTAGATGTTCCAGTCTAGAGTTTATTTTTCCCTGAAACTTTTGGAGTACAGGTTCAGATCCGAGCATCTGCTTGGAGTAGGAGTAGGATTTAGGCTCAGATGCGGAATTCGGTACCAATGGTTTTGCTGCCGAGGGTCTTTGGTCAGAATATGCTGTTTTCGGTGTGAAGTGGAGCAGTTTCTCAGTACAGACGGTCTCGACTAATGGTCGGCTTGACTACAATAATGGAGGAGTCTGCTGTGGCTTGTGAGTCTTTTGCTGATCTTTCTTTGTTGAGCCTGGGTGCTTCCGATTCAGCTGTTAAGTGCAGACCATGGCTAGAGGGCACTGGTGGTCTGTGTGAAGATTTTGGTCAGTTGGAACTGGATGGGTGACCATATAGGACAGTTTGCACGGGCTGAGGCTGGGATGGAGGGGGCACAGTACTCACTGCTTGGTCTAGTGGGAGGACCTGCATCTCCAACCCACAGCCTGAGCGGTCTTCAGGTGAAAAGGTGCACTCCACTGCTGCCGAAACCTAGGCAAATCCCTCTTGGTGAAGGTCCTTGTATCCAAAGAGGTCCGATGTGTCTTCAGCGCTGCCACGGGACATCTCAAGTCACTGAGCTCATCAGTTACGCAATGTCTGCTTGGACTGAAAGGACTTGCAGGCCTCACAAGTAGCTTCCTGATGTTCCAGAGAGACGCACAAGTTTCACATCTGACGTAGGTTGGTGTGTGGAATCTTGGTGTGGCAACGAGGACAGAAACAAATAGAGCACCCGTTCCATCATCAGATGGACGCGGCCCAGACAGGACATCGAAAAATAGAGAACTGCCCCAAAGTGCAAAGGCCCACAGGGCCCGCAATTGAGTTGAGTTGCTCCAACGAGGTCAACTTTCAACAAACGATCAATGGGGATCTAGAAATATCTCTGATTGAAACAATACCGACGTGAAGGCCTAAACACTAGGAAACAACTGGAGTCTGTTTAAACCTCCTTAAGATGGGGCTCCCATGCTGGCTGCAAATGGGCAAATGGAAATATCTGTAGAGTCAAGCTTATGAACTTAAATAGGAACATGTGCATTGGCAAGCTACCTTATCACAATACGGGGGGGAAGCTTGTTTATGTGGCAGATGGTTTGGGGACTTCAGGTTAACAGTGCAATACTAAAAAAAAAAAAATCCAAATGGATTTGAGTGCTGAACGTAGGTCATGAGTTACGGAGTCGGAATGTGTGCTCAAAGAAAAGTTTGGTGGACACCTTAGTAATGGTTCCGTCACCTGCCAAACAAATGAGCAGGTAACATCTTTCCTTAATGTTTCAGAAATTTGTGAAAGATGTGCAAAAAATCTGCAACCATAATGTATTCAATGAGACAATTTATGAAAAAATGTACATTGCAGGTGAGGTAAGAAATGCGCCAAAGTTGTAGAGCAGAGCCTCTTAAACAGTACAATCTGAAGAAGAATAGTAGCATGATCACTTAGGTAAGTAATAAGCATTATTATCTCTAACAGAAGGTCTCACTCATAGCGGCTGAAGAAAAGTTATCCAATGTAGAAAAAAGAAACTCTTCCATGGGTGTGGTGGGTCAACTATTTCAATCCATTTTTGCTTGGAACTGAATTTGTTCTAAAGAGTGGGAATAACTAATTGGCCAGGGGGCAGTACACTAAAGGCCACCATGCATTGCAAACAGTGTTTGTGAACACCGACTGGATTACAAATTGGTTTCATTTTGCAACATGAGTGATTTATTACTAATCAGGCGCATCTTAAAGAGACCCTCCCTGGTGATAGTGCAATCAACAAATCTGCATAGTATAACACAATGTGGATCAGTTGAAATCGCAATTGAATATTATTTGAATATACTACTGAATATTATTTAAGTAAGAGGCATTCTGTGATCCTTTGCAAATGCCTGCAAATGCAGGGATGAAGGCTGGAAGGGTCAGTAGACTGGCATGCTTGTGTGCACCTTCGTAGCAGGAAAACATTGTTTTATTAATTTTAAGCATTTTCAATTCCATGCGCATTGAAAGGATTAATGTTTTATTACCAAAAAAAAAGTTTTCTGATAGGAATGACATTGGGCAGAGTATGCAATGGTCCTTTGGAGCGCTGTCTGCTTCCCACATGCCACAATACCCCAAAGGGGTAGCAGTTCCAGGAGGACAGTTTCCCCTATGTGACTGAGATACCACCCCATCAAAGGGATCAGTAACAGTTCAATGTTTCACAACCACAACTGTGGTCACAAACATTTGACATATGCCTTTGAAATTCACAAAGAAGAAGTATACGTTTCCTTCATTCAGTAAGGGCTGCAAAAGCCATTTGCGAATCAGAGATACTTTTCAGACATGCAAAAGGGCTTTGGTAAATTGTAATAAGGTATTTCCCGGTAAAAAAAACAACTTTTCTCCCAGTGACAAGTTTGCAAACTCAAAACATCTCTGATCCTAATTATCCACAGAAGGAAAGCCGAGAGCACCTGGATGTTTGACAATAACACTGAGAGACACCTCCAACAACTGCCTATGGAGTGCCAGTGTCTGCTGGCAAAGCTACAGCTTGCAGTCTGCTGGGTTTCTAAAGATTAAAGAATTGACAGTGAAATATTAAAGGGCAAGAATAAGAGTTTCAACATGGAACATGGATTTTCATGTAACCAACTAAAATGTCCCCTATCTGGAAATAATGAGGAAACTGCAGATTGGTGTTTGATAAACAGTGATGGCTTCCACTGTGGGGATTCCGAAATCAAGAAAGAAAGGCAGCTGAAGGCAAGAATGTTGCAGGCTGTAGGGACCATAACTCCAGACACAGAAGGAATACAACTGTAAATGATATGTATCTCATTTCAGATGCCCAAATGATTTTTCATATGTCACAAAGCCAACTCTTGCAATATAGGAAACTATTCTAAGCATCTGAGGATACATGGACTCATTTCTAGACGACCGAACACCTTATCTACCATACATAACCAATAAGCAGCTTTGTGTAAGCCTTGGCAGAGACACAGTTAAAGATTTACAGACTGTGAGAGAAAAATGGAAGTAGGACTGCAGACTGAAGGTCAAAGAGAAGGAATGGGATAAGGCATATCCATGTTATGAAGGGCAACACCAGGTTTCCATTAACACATTTTAATATCCTAGGTAACCTTCGTGGTACCTCATAAAATTGACCCAAAAACGCACAGTAATTGCCTTCAATGTGGAATAATCCAAGACTGTGTTCCCGTTTGCTGTGGAAACAATACATAGTTGCTACATTCGGAAAATAGATTGATGACTGTTATTATTTCCTCCTACTGTTTTTTTAAAAACTAATAAAGTATATATTTAGAAACGAAGCAGAGCATAACATTAACACTAAATGCTGGATACATTACTGGAGAATTTTTAGATTTGTCAGGGTGCAAATATGCCTACTCTGGGAATAACAAAGTCCAATTTCCATTGAAAAAAGAGAAAGGCTTATAAGCTGGTCTAAAAGAGGAAGGATACGTTACTTAGCTGTAATCCTAGTTCTCGTCCAGGGGAATCCTCATCAAAGTCATAAGCATTGATTATTTCAGTCTACGTACGGGGAACCCAGAGCATATACTAAATACATATATTTAGGTGCTCACTTGTGTCTGGACAAAGTTAAACCTCTCTGGAGTTGCTTTTGCTCATTCCAGGTTGGCTTGGATGGTTGGCTTGAATGCTGTAATACTGTGCCTGGAGTAGTGAAAGGCTTTTGACATTTTACAGCTCGGCTAGGATAGCACTGGACCAATCCTATGCTTAAAGATTTTGCAGTACAAATGGCAAATGACTGTCGCTTTCTAGTTTGGCGTGGATGGCACTGTGCCAATCCTATGCTTAAACACTTTGCTATAAAAACAGACATTTTGAGTGAGCACATCTAGAGTGTTGCTGGTGGTCTAGACTTCTGTATGTCACCGAAAAAATGAACTGACCCTGTCACTTCACTCTCACTGATGGGGAGTGGTGGGATATTGGAGGTTCTGAAAGTCCTAAAGGCACGGTGCCAGTCTTTTCATTGTTATTGCTTCTAATGCAGCCTACTGGCTAGCAATGCCTTGGATGTTTTCCGTCATTCTGCTCTAATAAAACCTGTGTTTTTTTTTTGCACTCTATGCTTTCTCTTTTTTCTGTGTTACAGAAATGTGAGTATGACAAGAATGTTTTAAAGGAAATCTCAATGTAAGTAGGCATATATATAGTATACGCTCCTGGATCCCCGCACACTGGCAGGAATATTCAGTGTTTATGACTATTGATGAGGATCCCCTGGAAGAGAACACACATTTATTTCATTAAATAACCCAATAACCCAAGCAGTAATGATCTCATAGGCAAAGTTAGGAGTTTCAACAGGAATGATTCAGTTGGCTTTGATGGAGAGAGAGGAAGAGTTGAAAGGATCAAATTGAGGAGACAATGCATTGCATATGTATTTTGTAGCAAAGAGTATTTTAACTGGGTTTTCACGCAATTTGGGAATGACACGTAGTTTCAAACATATCCCCGGCTTTCTGATTATGTGGACAAGAATCAATCAAATTGGATATATGATGGTTAATAGGACAGACATATGATGATAATGTTTTGAAGTGGGATTCAAGATCGTTAAATCAGTCAAGAATGCTTACCTAGCTCATTCCTTTTCGTTATGGGTTTACATATTCTGATATTTGGAGGATATTTCATTCATTTCTGTAAATGGAATTTCTTGTAACATGGAAAGATTTCTTATATCCCAAGCCCAGATTTACCGTGACTAACAGGGATTTGTATTGCTCAGGATTTGAGATGTTATAATAAAAATAAAAAATACAAATAAAACAGAAGACAGACTTCTGTTAACATAGGAAGGGAAAGACTTTTGTGTCCACAGAAGGGAAAGTGACATCAGTATAAGACTATGAAGAAAGAGATTTCTTTGCTAGATTCAGGGAATAAAAACATGCAGGATTTTGCAAACATGTGAAGGAAGAAATAAAAGAAGGAATTATTTCTAAAAGGGATCATGTTAAATGTGGAGAACACATTACACCAATGCATTAACTGGAAAAAGAGCATCCACGGCCCCTAAAAGTTTAGGGAAAGGCTGATTTATGTTTGAATGTAATTACGTACATGATCTATTTTTGTCGCTACAAACTTGATTTTGGATTGAGTAAAGTACTACATATTGATACCCCTTAAGATTGTTCACCAAAATACACTGGTTTTGTTCAGAAATGTAAAGTTGATCGAGGTTTACATTTCTAACAATAACTTAAATGAATTTACTAAGAAACTGCATTTGATTGGCAATTGAAAATACTTCTTTGGAAAAACGTTTGGTCTGAATGCAAAGGATGGAAATTTTGTTTAAAAGAAAGTTAATCTTCCATCACAAAAATGAGTGCTTGATGTGGCTGGTGAAATGTAAACACAATCGTGGCTCTTCTGAGGTACAGGGACAGCGGCAGCAGTCCCTAAACAGCTGAAAACCTTAAAAAGTGAACATTTAGCAAAACAGATGAAATGTGTTTATTTTAAGAGTATGGGAATTAAATTAATAATTTGTAATAGATGGGAAGACAGGTAATGAAGTGAATTTGAATAATGGAAGCGATCAAATGAAGAAATATGGCAAAGTGAAAAGATAGAGGAGGGGCGTGGCCTGGCCTGCCAGCAAGATGCCTGTCAAAGTGTGAGGCTCTGCTGGGCTTAGGGCCTTTTACTTCCATTTCTCCTCTCAGAGCGGCTGTTTTTTCAGATTCCCTTCATGGATGCCCCCCTCGGGATTGACGTGCTCCCAGGGGGCCTGAGTTTGGGATCCCTGCGCCGCCTGGCGTTCGTTTTGCTCCGCCCGACCGGATGGTCGGAGCTGCCTGGATTACGGCTGCGTTGCGCGGTCGCGCGTCCCCTTGGCCGCCTTCTCCCCTACGGGGGTGCCGCCTGAACAGCAAGGCGGCTCGTTGTACTCCTGGGCTGGGGGGAGCGGTGAGCCCCCTTCCTGGAGGACTGCTCGGCGGTCGGGTTCGGACCGCAGCCTCTCTGTTCCTCTGCTTGGGGGGCCTGGATGACTGTGCGCCTTGTGGCGCCTGTGTTTGGACGGCGGCGGGCGACGGGGTGTGCTCGGACTGGCCCTATTGAGTGCCTCTCAGGATATGGAGACAGCTTGTCGGCTGCTGGAGGCCTCCTCCGTGGTTGCTGATTGAGTGGGCGGCACTGGCGGCTTGCCTGCTACCTGACGAGGTGAGGAGTGGCTGACGCGGATTGTTTTTTCCTGTGGGAGGCCGCCTGAGCCTATTGTAGCCCTGGGGTGCACCCGTGGCAGTTCTCGGAGAGGAGCCCCAACGCCGGCTGGTTTGGGCCGGGGGGCTCCTGCGGCGTTTCTGAGGGCAGGGGATGGACGCCAGCCCCTGGCTTGCCCTGCGTGCTGCAGATTTAAAGTGAGCCTGGTGGCTCGGCTGTGAGGTGCTGTGACCGGGGATCATGCTGCCTGGCGGACTCCAGACGCCCCGGTGGGCTCCAGGGGTGGAGTGTGACTGCGGATTAGCTGGCTGGTCTCTGCTGCCTGGAGGCCCCTAATCGACTTGGAGGGGACAAGTGTGGCGCTCTGGTCGTCCAGGGTGCTAAAACTCACCTTGCCCATATCTTCAATTACAAGGGCGCCACCTAAGGAATCCTTTCACACGCAATCCAGCAATGGGGCCAAATCCAAGGCCCCACCAAAAGAGCAGCAGCCAGCAACCGGAGAAGCCAGGAAACGAGGCCTGCCAGGTGAGTATCAGCACTCCGGACGACCAGAGCGCCACACCTGTCCCCTCCAAGTCGATTAGGGGCCTCCCGGCAGCAGAGATCAGCCAGCTAATCCGCAGTCACACTCCACCCCTGGAGATGCTGGTAAGAAGAAGGGGGGCCCTTCGGCTTCCCAGTCCGGGGATGTGTCAGTGGAGGTGGGGGACCCGGACGCATCAGTTAAGGCCATGTTTCAGGACCTTAAGAATAGCCTGGCTGGAATAGACGCTAAGCTTGACCACCTGACTGTGCAATTGAACAAAATAAAGGCCAGAGTGGATGATCATGACTCCCTGTTCGATCGATTGGAGCCTTGCGTTTCAGAGCTGGAGGATCAGCAGTCGGGTGAGCGAGAGCAATTGTTGCGTATGGAGCGATGTTGGAGGTCATATGCAACAAGAATGAAGATTTGGAGGCGCGTTCCAGGCGCAATAACATTAGAATTGTTGGACTGGCGGAGTCCACGGACATGGGCAGGATGGAGGATTTTGTAGAGCGCATGCTGTCAGAGCTATTCCCTGGGGAGCTATCCCGACTGTTGGTGATGGAGAGGGCTCACAGGTCTTTGGGGCCTCGGCCTCCACCTGGAACTCCCCCGCGCCCCATTGTTGACGGCTGTTGAACTACTGTGACAGGGATGTTATCCTCCGGCTGGCCAGGGAGCGGCGCCCGGTGGTCTACAAGAATACTGAATTACAGATTTTTCCGGATTACACCCCCGGGGTGCAGGCTGCCCGCAGGGCCTTTCTGCCAATTAAACGAGCGCTCAGTCAGACAGATGCCTGATTCTCACTCATCTATCCTGCAAAACTGAGAGTTCAACATGGTGGCAAGATGCATTACTTCACCGACCCGAAGTTGGCGGCTAAGTTTGCTAAGGCGATTCCCAGGAGGTCTGCCGCCGTGGCCTCCGGCGCTTCTGGCACCGAGCGGGCTGACTTGAGTGACACTGACTGACACGGTTGCGATGTTAATTGCGATGAGCTGTTTACAAATTACAGTTGGGGGTCCATTATTATTGTGATATATGTTATATCAGCCACTCCATAGTTTAGTTGACATGAGGCCCCTCTCGCCTTTCCCTCCCCTACTCCGTTGGGATGGATGGCCTGACTTTCGCCCCTTGGATGTGTCCTCATCTCATGTTCTATGTTCTAGGTTGGGTTTATGAGGTCAGGGTGGGTGGGTTTTTTGCTTTGACCCGTTGGGTGGGTCTGCGTGGGAGGAGGGTGGTGTTATGTTTGTTCTTATTCTTTTTTTTTTCGCTGTTACCTCTTCTTTTCTTTCTCGCCTTGAATTTTGGCAGTGAGTTTGGGGGGGGGAGGCGGGGGAGCGCATCGCTTTGGTCTGGATGCATGGATGGTGTTGGGGGAGATTACATTAGTTTGTTGTCTCACTTGGAATGTGCGTGGCTTGAATGATGGGCAAAAGGTGCGGCTCATGTCTGCTTATGTTAAGCGTCAAAAGATCGACATATGTATGTTGCAGGAGATGCATTTGGTGGCTGTTATGCTCCATAGGTTGAGGGCTGGCTGGGTTGGAGAATCGCATGGGGCGGTGTTTTCAAGCTATGCGAGGGGTGTGGCGATTTTGCTTCAGAGGGGGCTGCACTGGCGCACCCAGAAAGCGATCATTGATCCGAATGGTAGATATGTCTTTCTGGGTAGAATGCTGCTCGATAGACCTTGTAGACTTGTCTCGGTGTATGGTCCTACTACTGACGATCCTGAATTTTTTCGGGAAGTGTGGCGCTTGGTTGAGTCGCTGGGTTGTGGTGCTGTGATCTGGGGCAGGGATTTTAATGTGGTTTTGGACTCAGCGGCAGACCGCGAGGGTCTGGGCAGTGTGCAGCATGTCACCGCTGTCGGGGCTCTATCGACTGTGATGGCTGATGGTGTTCTGGTAGATTTGTGGAGGGTGAAGCATGGGGTTGAGAGGGAGGGCACCTGTGTCAATTATGTACACAATAGTTGGTCCGGTCTTGACCGTTGGCTGGGTACGAGAGATGTCGAGCTCTGAACACAGACTGTGGATCATTTGGCTTGCACGTTGTCCGATCACTCGCCGGTTAAACTGGTGCTGGCAGTGCCTGGTGGGCCTGGACGTGCGTATATGTGGCGGCTGCCGCATGGGGCACTACGAGCTCGGCTGGAACGCTGGGGGAGGCGTTCAAGGTGGTTATCTGCGGGGGTGTCTCTCGAAACAACACGGTGTTTTGCGGTTGCAGAGGCGGGAGCTGGCAGCTCTGGAGGTTCAGATCGTTGATTTGGAGAGGCGTCTGGTGACGGATTGGTCTGGCGCTACATTAGCGGCTCTTCGGAGTGCGTGATGTCTGCTTCCTGGGGAAGTTTGCCAGAGCAAGGCGCTACCGGGAGGGTGAGAGGGCCGGGCGTACACTGGCAAACCTGCTGCGTAAGCCTTGGGCCAGTAATTATATTACTGAAATTGATAGCTTGGAGGGTGAGCGTGTGGTAGGGACGGAGGGCGTAATGCAAGTGTTTACTAAATTCTTTGCGGTTTTCTGTACACTCAGCCTTCCGGGCTGGATGATGAGGCGGCGCAGGCTTATTTTTCGGAGATTAGTTTACTCTGGTTTGATGAGGCTCATCGCTCTTATTTTGATGCCCCCTTTTGGGAGGAGGAGATGAAGTCGGCGATCCGTAATCTGCCCGGGGATAAGGCACCTGGCTTGGATGGATTGACTCCTGCGCTCTATAAAGAATATTCTGATCTTCTTGTTCCTCAGCTTTTAGAGGTTTACGCGGAAGCTATGGAGACTGGCGTTCTCCCTCCCTCCCTTCGGGAAGCCTTGATTGTTACAATTCTTAAGCCTGGTAAGGATCCCCGTTGCTGCGATTCGTACCGTCCGCTCTCAATGATTAACATAGATAATAAAATTTAGGCTAAAATGATTGCCACACGCCTGCAGCCATTGTTGCCGAAGCTGGTGCTTCCTGATCAGTCGGGATTTGTACCGGGCCGCTCTACGTCACATGATCTGCGTACATACTTTGCGGTGGCAGGCTCGGTTGATGCTGAAGATGATGCAGTCACGGTGTACCTGGATGCCACTAACTTTCGACTCTTTAGCATGGAAGTATATGTTTGCGCTGCTTGCTTGAGTGGGTTTTGAGTGCGCGGTTTGTCCAATTGATCCGATTGTTGTATTCGGGGCCTACGGCTCGGCTGAGACTGAATGGCAGACTCTCCGATCCCTTCAGAGTGGCTTGTGGGACGCTTCAGGGATGCCCTTTGTCTCCGCTGCTTTTTGCGATTGCGATGGAGCCGCTGGCGGCGTGTCTGCGATTCGGCAGCGATCCATACTGATCTCCATGTATGCAGACGACATCACGTTATATATGCGCGACCCGCACTTGAATCTCAATGTCCTGCTTGATGAGATTGTGCGTTTCGGTTCCTTTTCGGGTATTGTGATTAACTGGTCCAAGTCGGTAGTACTGCCCCTTTCTGAGGGGTTGGGGAGATTCCCCTCCCGGTATCCTATTGAGTGGGCAGATGGTCTGGTGCGCTACCTTGGGGTGTGGTTGAGTCGTGTTGTGGAGACACTATGGTCCGCCAATTATGGTAGAGCTATTTCATGGATGGAAGACAAGGTCGAGGAGTGGCACTCGTTGCCGCTGTCCCTCATAGGTCGTATTGCCATTGCTAAGATGGTAGTGCTGCCTAAATTCTGTACCTGTTTGGGAATATCCCTATTGTTCTTACTGTGAGCTTTCTGAGACGCTTACGCTCAGCTTTGATATGGTTGGTCTGGGCGGGCGGACAGCCTAGAAATTCCTGGGAGAAACTGACGTTACCATTTGAGCTGGGAGGTCTGGCCGCCCGACCTGGAACTCTACTATCATTGCGCGCAAGCTCATTTTGCGTATTACTGGTTACACCCGGTTCGTTACTTACCGCACTTGGAGCCTGAAAAAGTGATAAGGTGTGGCCGGAAGGCCTGCCTCGTATTATCGGGAACCCCTCTCGATCTAGGCCGCGTGATGTTGACACTGTGGCCTGTACTTCTATAGCCTGGTTGACTCTACAGCGCAGTGATGGCGCGTGTGAACCTTTTGCTCCCTCGTTACCTGTTCTGGCTGTGGCGGATGAGAGGATGTATTGTGATGCAAGGCTGTGTGCCTTTTTGCAGGACTCTCAGCTGTCTGCCCTGGGTGATTGGTTTGTGGAGGGGCGACTGATCTCCCCGGAGGCTGCGCTTGGGGATGAGCATGATTGCTCATTGAATAGGCTGTATGTATTGCAGATCTACACAATGTTACGTGCGCGCTTCTCTGGTCTCCCTGTGAATCCATTGGTGTGTCGGGTCCTGGAGGTGGTGTGCACAGCGGGGTCTCCTCGCGGGCTCGTTACCAAGCTCTATAACTGTTTGATGGGCCGGGGGGGGAGGGGGTGTTGCTGTGACGGCTAAAGCTAAATGGGAGGCTGATCTTGGCGAGTCCATCTCAGAGGAAGCGTGGAAGAACTGCTGTTCGCATATGAGAGCGCTGTCCCCTAATTATAGGCTGCCTCTCATTCATTTCAAATTTCTGCATCATTTGTATTACACCCCTCGGGGCTGCATGCCATAGGGCTGCGTGAGGATTCCTGTTGCGAGAGATGCCAGGCCCCTGATGCAGATTTTTTGCACCTTGCGTGGTATTGTGGGGACATTCACAATTACTGGGTGGAGGTCATGCACATGATTGAGGAGATGACTGGCTTGGTTTTGCCCTTCTCACCAAAGTTGGCTCTCCTTGGAATGGTAGATGTTGTTTCGTCAGCTAATAGAAGACTTGTGGGTCTGCTGCTTTTGTTGGCTAAGCGCAGGGTGGTGAAGTGCTGAGGACGTGGAAGGTCTCCTTGCGGGTCGGAGTGGTTGTGAGATGCCGCTTTTTGCCAGGAGCAACTAATGATTTTCTGGGAATTGGTCCCTGAGGGCTCTCGGCCTCGGGACATTTGGGCTCCATTGCGCTCCTTTTTGGAATCTTCTCAGTGTGGCTGATGCTGCGATTATTTATAGCCGCGCGCAGGGCTGCTTCATCCTCCAGCTTTTTTTCTTCTGCCCCATGATTGCTTTGAGTTAATGGAAGTCTGTGCTCTCCCCCTGCTCTCTCTCTTTGACTATTGTTTTTCTTGTTCTGTTGGCTGTGTACGGCCTTTTTGCCCACTGACTGCGAACAGTTTTTATGCTGGTCTTTTGTCTCTTGCAGGCTCATGTTACTTGATATTAATGCTAATGCTATTATAGGCGTTTTTTGTGAAGAATCTTTCAGTTTGTTTTTGGAGAGTTGTAGCATTGGTGCCGGAGCTGTATACTGCAAGAGACTTGAATTGCATCATTTTGTGTTTCTATATATTGGGCTGTTTTGTTGTACATGTTGCTACTTCTGAATAATCCAATAAATAAAATAAAATTAAAATAAAAAAAAAGTGAAAAGATAGAGGGCACCACTTTCATGGGAGATGGACAGGAGTCCACAAGGAAGGCATAGGAGTGAGAAAACCATGTGTTTAAATAGTGTGCAAAGCATGGTAAAGGTTGCGCTTTAACATTCTAAGAGAGTTCTAGCTGTAGAAAGACTCATGGTAACTACAGTTTAGTTGGGTTGGTAAAATAAACAATTCACAAGGTTTATAGTTCATCCAATCAACTACAAGTGTGATTAATTAAAAGATGTGCTCGCTCCAGGGTTTACTTTAATACATAACAAAATTATTTTTGTATTAATATTTCTAAATGTTTGTTTATACATCTACTGTGCTGATTATGTTTTACTTTATAACTCTGAAACATTTTTTTCTGTCAATTGGTATGCCTTTACAGCTTACGCTGGTGTCTGCAGCTGGCTGAGGAGTCGGCAATTGCACCATAAACCGCCAGATGTGCGCTGTTTGGTCTCCAGATGCTGCAAATAAAGGGGAAATAGATTGCATTGGCACATTTCCTTAAATGACTGATGATTTAGCTATTATTTTGCTGGACATGTGATTCATAACATTGATACTAATATGCAGCATAAACTCTTGCTAAATCACAGAGTTATACGTGTGACAATTTAGTTTACGATCTCTCCAAATTAATATCTCAAAATGAAGTGATGCCCCAAATAATGAAAACAAAATATGCTAGAATATTGTTATCTTATACTGCAGAATTATTCTCCACTCATATCATCAGCCTCTGAAGTATAAAACAACTTGTGCACTTAGTTAAATCTACCCTTAAATATGTTAAAACATTTTCTTGTACTTCACCTCTAAATCCATTTCATGAATTAATGTGTATGAAAGGTGCTATCCTGATGGGAATTTCAGTTGAAGTAACAGTCTCTTGAGCATGAATGACTTTTTTGAGGCTAACATTACTTTCATCTGGAATTTATTTAAGAGATTGGTAGAGTCTCTCTATACTGCCTGCAACTAGTCTACACATTGTATGCTCAGCTTATTACTTTTGGGAAGACCCCATGATGAAGGAGGAAATGCTACCTGACTGTAATAACAGCTTAAGTGTCTTGACATTTTGCGTTTTAACCTAGGTAATTACTATGCCATACTGGTCTTTCAGGAAGATATGGACTGTTGATTAGTTTTGTCTGCCTAGTTTTGAAATATTTATTGGCCTTGTGATACCTAATAACCATGGACTGCTGAGCAAAGAATTAGGAATTTGCCTTGGTTTATTAGGAACTGTGAATAAAGAAAACACTGTCCACTGCATACCACATATAAGCTGTTAGAATAATTTGATGGCTAGTGCAACACAGTAGAAAATACTATTACAGTGAACATATATTTTCACCAGGTAAGATTAATTTATTTCATACACTGAGTGGCGACTTCAAAGCCCCGATTCTATGGTTTTATCAAAAGGTGGACTTTTTTTTTTAAATCATAGCCCAGTATCATTAGATAGAATCTCAGGCATTGACACCTTCCCTTACCGGTTAAGCCATAGTCAACATCTCATATTTCCATAACTAAACTGTATATTTAATTAGTGGCATACAGTAGCTACTGCAAAGTGAAAACTCTTATTTGTGAAATGAAGTTGGGAGCGGATATGATCCCATCATGAAAGTGCACTAATACTAATTTTAACGTTCAGTAGACATTGTATGACAACCAGCCTCTATCCAGCTAAAATGCATTAGCAAACCACTGAGTAGGCAAATACTTTTCATTTATGAAAGCATGGCATTTAGTGAAACTCAAAAACACTTGTTAACACATATATTAAATCTAAAAAACAAGGCGAGGGCAACTGATTTTACATGGGCTGACTGTACTGCAAACCTATTAGGTGCTGGTATGCAGACCTAAATGTATTTTAGTTTCCCTTTAGCTCCTGTTGAACCAGAGTTAACTGATTGCTTCCATTAAGAGCTGCTAATGATGTAATGTCACATGCCCAGATGCTATACCATTAGTATTGTACAGCAAAATATATACAAAACATTCTAAACTCATGTGAGCAGAAATGAGTGTTCCATGGTTATTCTCAATGTTAAAGGCCATCAAATACTGGAGATGGGGCAGGATGCACCTGCTTGTTCCAATCTATTAATAATCAATTAATGATTTACTCACTAAAATGTTCTTTTGAGACAAAGGTGTTTGATAAAGTTTGTTTTTTAACTTATGAAGATAGCTCTAGAAGTTTCCGATCCTTACGGAAAAGTTTTCATCAGGTAATGTCAAGAATTCACAGTTAATGTTCATGGTGAGCCATGTGCTGGCCTCAGGTACTGCTTTACTGCATTCGGCATCTGTTGACTTCTCCAAGGCATCTGGTCATCTGGATCAAATGCTGCTCTGGCACAAACCTTCGGAATTGGACTTTCCATCATCATTAATACCCGGATTCAGATGTTCATTTTAACTACATTAGCTGGAGCTACTAATATTCCTTTGATAACACAAAGAACAGTAACTGGCACCAACGCTTTTAAACATATGCATGAGTTATCTAGAAGCTGCACAAACATCAGCTAAAGCATTTCCACCTATAATGGGAGCACATACGATGAGAGCACTGTAATGTTGATGACATAACTTGCCATTATGAGATCATACATTTAGATGCTTACAGAGGTTGGTCAATGATGAAATAGGGTACACCAGCGTACCTAATTACAAGAGTAAAGACACAGCATTTGACAAATTAATGGGCAATACAACTGCTGGTACATAGACCAAGTAAAGCTACTGACAATTACAAAATTATAAATATTTAGGAATAATCTGCAATAATAAATTAAAAGTTTTCATTGAATTTGCATGAGTAGTGTTCAGCAAGGTTTTAATTACAGGTATGATGGCCATTGTCTGCGTTTAGCAGTAGACGTACACCATTCATAGATCACCAACTCCCTAATCTATAAAGGCTTGATTTAATCCCTGTTGGTTATTATTTCTATGGATGTGACAGATTGCATGCGTGAAAAATCTGTCAGAAGTAGAACACCCACTGAAGTTATCAAACTGTAGATCAGACTCATGTGTAGCTGGGCTACCTCATTAATCGTCATTATTGTTTTTTTAAATTGAGCAAAGCACTCAAATTACCTTATCTGACTGGGCGTGGAAAGATCTGCTTCATAAAAACACACTTAAGTATCAGTGTAACAATTTCATGTCCAATGGGTCCATCATACAGGTCTGCAAGATTACGAACTTACACAGACTACTGCCACATCATACCAGGCGGGTTTAGCTTTCATAACCTCAAAGGAAGTCCATCACAAATGTTGTTTCTACTTTCTAAGTAGGCTTTTTTCATGATCATAAGTTACAAATCTACATAGAGTCAGAAAACTGTGCTTTAACATCTTTTCTTGCAAGATCCTGTTTGAAATGACCTGAAAATTCTATTAAGGGCATAACTTCTGCAGCTAAATTGTTGCTTGAGGCATTGAGTCATGAATGCAATGCTATTATTAGCATTACTATTTTAATTAAATGCTCAAATTATGATTATTATGCTTTAAGCAAATTTAGGGCCCGATTTAGAATTTGGCAGACAAGTTACTCCATCACAAATGTGACGGATATTCCGTCTGCGGTCTTATGATTTCCATAGGATATAATGGAATTGTAATACAGTGGTTAGGTTATCTGTCAGGTTTGTGACGGAGTGACACCATCAGCCAAACTGTAAACCAGGACCATAGTGCTGTAGATGAGGCCCTTGATCATTTATTAGTTAAGAGTATATGGTTTTATTAAACCTTGTTTAATTTTAGCAAGAAACAGTCTGAGCACTGAGTATGCTTCTCCAGAGTAAACTGCCACCTACAAAGCCACCAAACTGTCAGGATTTCATAGAGTCCTCTTTTGATGTGACTTCCTACCTGATTTCCAGTGCTAGGAGAGTTATCTCTTTTCTCAGTGTAAGGGCAAAAATCCATGTCAGGGGGTACCTGCTGCCCCATTTTCACCATTATATCTTTGACTTAAAGAATAAGGGCCTCTTAATTGATCCATGGCACCTAGCCCACCCACGGGACAGGGAATATTCCTTCATTTCAACGGTTCAAGGCTCCCAGTCCAGGATTGATTACTTCTTGACATCCCATAGGACAGTGGCGCTACTCTGTGACTCCCGTCTCCTAGCGGCTGCACTCTCAGATCACTCTCCAGTCCTCCTCACTTTGGACCTGGGGCTTACCTCCACAGGACGCAAACAGTGGTGACTGAAGTTTCCTGCTAACACACCCCCCATGGCAAAACCCAACTACGGTCCCACATCTCTTGCAGATAATAAGGGTTCTGTTTCCTCCTGTAGAATGCTATGGGCAGCAGCGAAAGGGCAATTGATGAGAGCCGCAGCCCTCACCAATTCCTGATAATGTTCCCAACAAATAGACCTGGAAGCACAGATACTGAACTACACGCGCATAAACACCACAGATCCCTCTCCACTCAATCACCGAAAACTGGAATGGGCCAAGATGGACCTTAACGCCCTTTATACCTCGAAGGTCGAAGGTTGAATATGCTCTTCAGAGACTGAGAGGGCACCATTATGAACATGGGGGGAAGGCAGCTCGCCTTCTGGCAGCGCAGCTGCACCAACAGGAAGCAGCACTTGCCATCCCGGTTATACAAACTGCTAACAGTGACATTATCACCCGCCTCCAGGATATTGTCCGCATGTTTGTTGACTTCCACCAGGCTCTTTACAATCCCGAAACGACCGAAGACCCTGCACGCCTGACTGCATTCCTAGCTGACCTCCGACTGCCCAAACGTGCAGAGAAGGGCAGAGACTTACTACAGGGCGAGATTAGTAAGGAGGAAATCACACATGCCATTACCAAACTTTGGGGGTTATTCTAACTTTGGAGGAGGTGTTAATCCGTCCCAAAAGTGACGGAAAAGTGACGGATTTACCACCATCCGTATTACGAGTCCATTATATCCTATGGAACTCGTAATACGGCTGGTGGTATATCCGTCACTTTACCGTCACTTTTGGGACGGATTACCAATCCTCCAAAGTTAGAATAACCCCCTTTAATACCACAAAGCGCTGGGCGAGGATGGATTCCCAGCGGAATTCTACAAATGGGCAGATGCAGATGTGGTGGACTCCCTATACGAAGCCTTCCAGGATGCGACCTGTCTCCAACAGGGCGGCCGTGGTGGTCCTCCCCAAACAGGGTAGGGACCCCCTTACTATGTGGCAGTTACAGACCAATCTCCCTTTTGAACGGCGATATTCTAATCCTGGCCAGAGTCCTGGCTTCTTGGTTACGGAAAGTCATTCCGTCCCTCGTTCACCACACTCATGTGGGGTTCTTGCCTGGCCGCTCCTCCAGGAATCACCTACACACCCTAGCTCATACGCTCTGTTCCGCCAGGGCCTTACTTGACGAAGCCCTCGCCCTATCCCTGGATGCGGAAACGGCGTTTGACAGAATAGAGTGGTGGTACCTCTTCCGAGTGCTATGCCATTTTGGACTGGATGATGACTTTATAAACAAAGGTCCGGTTTATGAGGTGACCAAGATGGCGATCGGAGCGGCAGCATAAACCGCAGCTCCGTCGCTCAGCCCGCACAACTATCCTGTCGCTAAGCTCCTAGCCCCCCCTGGGGCAGGGTGAGGGGGCCGTTCGGGGGACCCCGAAGTGCTGCACCATTAACCGAGTCCGCGGCTTTGGGGATGCTGCGATCCCGGAGGGAAAAAAAAGCATCGCCAAGATCGGCGCTCGCCTCGTGGACCGCCTAGCCCAGCTGATTGGGGGCTGCGCGCTCGGCGTGCCGGAGCCGTCACTCGGACCCCGTCGCCACCAGAGAGGTAAGGGCTCGACGCCGCGACCCCGTCGTGTGCGCCGGAGCTGTCCGCTGGCCCACGGGGGGCTGCCCGGCGTGCACAGGGCCGGCCGAGTCCTCCCGCAAGCGGCCCTGCTCCGTTGAACGCTGCGCCGGAGCGCGCCTGTTAGACCCGATCTCATTCCTCCCGATGGGTGCCCGCGCTTCGTCCTGAAGCTATGTCCCATACTTGGGACTTCTGAAACTTAATACAGGCGCTGTTGACGGCTCGGGAGGCGGCCTGGAAAAAGGCATAATTGGACACTCGCAGGATCGGTAGCCGCCATTTTAGGTGCCTCGGACCTCGGTGGGACCAAGTTCCTGCAGGTCAGTAATACCGTACTCGTCAGCAAAGAAAACTAAACTGCACAAGCGCCCCCCGTAAACGTGTTGCATACCAGGTGCACTGACTGGCCGCATTTGAGTAATAACATCACCCCAAGCCCCACTGTGCCCCCCCTAAGGCACCAAGAAAGCTAGAATTAGTGAAGACAATGTAATTGGTGCAGGAGGGTAGCGGCAGAGACAGAATAAACTGTGGACGAATCCCTGGGGCACAAGTAGCGCAGATAAAAACATAAGGGGAGCCTCCTGGCGATACTCGTCAGGTCGAGGCTCCACAATAAGTTAAACATTTCTTTCAAGAAAACCTAAACATCCAGCACAAACACTGCTTCCACCTGATCTGGAAGCGCCATACCCACGCCTCCTCAACAACGTGATACCCGGCTGACACAGCCAACTGCAGCCTCTTTAAGCAGATAGTCAACGCTTCTAGCTGCTCCTTCTCCGGTTAATCGCCGGACGTGAGCCCCGGACGGCCGGCTTGCCACAACACTTGATCTGGTGGCTTTCGCCGCAGGGACCCCAAATGCAACACTAATTCACAGTCACTGCTGCATCTCTCAAACCAAAATGGACCACACTACAACATCCCCTCCGGAAGCTCACGCCACTGCGCAATCAACATTACAGAAGCTGGAACTAACTTTACAATCACATACTTTACAATTTGAAAAAATCCTGCAAGCCATTCTAGACACTAAGACCACCTTGGAAGCCAAAATAGGCTCTGTAACAGAAGATCTCAATATCCTTCGCACTGATCAACACGCTCTAGCCGATAGAGTATCCGAACTTGAAAAAGACACGGCGTCCCTGCCTGGCTCCATGAAAGACCTGCAACTACAGCTAACACAACTGTCAACAGATGTTGATTTCTTAAAGCGCAGAACAGAAGATGCAGAAGGCAGGTCTCGCCGCAACAACATACGCCTGGTCGGATTCCCTGAACACGCAGAGGTCTTAAGTGCGGAACTGTTCATTGAGCAATGGCTCATAGACACAATCCTCAAAAATAATATCCCGAAGTTCTTCTCAGTTGAAAGAGCACATAGAATTCCAGGCAGACCTCCAGCACCTGGCTCACAACCACGCCCTCTTATAATAAGACTCCTTAACTACCGAGACAGAGACCTTATCCTCCAACTATTCCGCAAATCAGGCCCAGTGTGCTGCGAAAATGCTACGATAACAGCTTATCCAGACTTCACAGCAGAAGTGAAAAAAAAACGTAACTCCTTCTACCGTGTTAAAATATGCCTTCGCAAACACGATATCAAATATGCACTGATGTTCCCAGCCAGACTTCGGATACAGGATGACTCTCGCTCCTTCTTCTTCACCACCCCGGAAGATGCCTGGACCTGGCTACATGCCAAAGGCCTAGCGGACCCGGTGGACGCAAGCACTCAAGACGACAAGAGATCTCTCTCCACGAGGAACCGAAAACAACGCAAGAGACAAGGAGCCAGACCCTCACCTGAGCAGGCAAAATCCGAGCGCTCTCGGCTCCTTCGAACAACATCCAATTTTGTCAATGCTTCCTCCACCGCCCTACCCTTGCAAACGGAAATCGAACAGGAACAAGATCTAAACTCTGATTCAACTGAGTCCACATGTGGTCCTCTTCTCACACCACGCACAGCGGACGACATCTGATGAGTGATCGGACTAGCTCACTTAACGCCTAAAAGTTTAATCGCAGCTTCTTTGAGGCTCCTACACGTGGTCTTGCAGTCAACGGGTGCCCCCCGTCCGACGTGCTTCGCCTTTTAAACTATGCGAAACTCGGGCAGGGTAAGACCGTACCTTTGCACCAACGCTAACTGGCACCCCCCTGCTCCATATGGACAATTACCTCACACTGGATTTTTCCGGTATTGTTTTCTATATGTTAATAGTTTATTCGTTGTATGTTGTTTTAGGGTGCACCTCTATATTAGGAGTAAGGATCTATAGAAGGCGGGCCAAATATAAAAAAAGCAGCAAACACACAAGAGACGCTGACTGTAGCAACAAAAATACAGCTCACAGCTTGTTTCTTGATTGTCGGACAGTCACAGCGACTGAGTCCCATAACAATGTCAATACCAGGTCGTTAGATAATTATAATCCCGATCATATAACACACACAAAACAACTATGGCCACTCACAAGCACCCAGGAACCCTAAAATATAAAACACTCACATGGAACGTTAAGGGTATGGCAAATCCTCGGAAACACCAAAGGGTTCACGCCTTTCTCACAAGACATCAAATACACATAGCTTTGCTACAGGAGACACATTTCACCAAATCTATCCTAGACACCAAACGTTCAAAATGGAAGGGGCAATTATATGGCACTACTTCTTCGTCCTTTGCTCGCGGAGTAGCCATCTGGATAGCACCCAGGGTCCCGTTCGCGCCTTCCCGCACGCAATGTGATCCAAACGGTAGATATGTAATACTTGAAGGCGCCTTAGACGGGTCCCCATTAGCCCTGGTCGCACTATACTCCCCAAACACGAACCAGCGCGACTTCTTATCCACGCTCACTACTGCCAACCTTAGCGACCCCACATTGGAAAGCATATGGGGAGACGACTTTAATAGCGTCCTAGACACTCAAATGGATCGCTCATTTCCCCCACTCATTGCAGCCCCCGCCAATCGTGC
The DNA here is from genome assembly GCF_031143425.1 of Pleurodeles waltl. Taxonomy (NCBI): domain Eukaryota; kingdom Metazoa; phylum Chordata; class Amphibia; order Caudata; family Salamandridae; genus Pleurodeles; species Pleurodeles waltl. The sequence continues at coordinate 679,940,812 of NC_090449.1, read as the reverse complement.
TTCAAAATCTCTGGCGCAGTGGGCATCAAACAATGGACTAAGAGATATATGGAGGGGGCATCATCCCACTCACCGCGAGTACTCTTACTTCTCCCCAGTCCATAAACTGCATACCAGGATAGATATATTCTTTGTATCCGCCACTGTTAATCACAAAATATGCTTATCTGAATATTTAGCACGCACGATATCAGACCACAACCCATTATGCCTAACATTGGCATGGGGACACATACATACTCGGATACCAACATGGCGTTTGCAACCAGAAGCCCTCCTAGATCCTCCTTTTCAAAAAGATATCTCCAAAAGTTTAACCGATTACTATCTATCAAATAAAAATACAACCCCATCCCGTGCCATAGAATGGGACGCTCATAAAGTGGTGATAAGGGGTCACTGCCTTTCGGCCACGGTAGGTGTCAGAAAGGTACTCATTAAGGAATTACAAGACTTAGAAATAAAGCTCCGTAATGCAGAGAATGCAAATGATAATAGTGAACCCGCACTAGCAACACTACATCTGCTTAAGGCTTCTCATAAGGAGACAGACAATAGACTGAGTTAACACGATTACAGACACTATATGACCAGACAACACGCTGAAGGCGACAGATCTGGTAGATTATTAGCTTGGCTGACTCGGCAACCATCACAACCAACACCCATTGGCGCAATACGCTTAAACCCTGACACGATCGTTAATACCCAAGCAGGCATAAACGATGCCTTCTCCACATACTATCGGACCCTCTATACGCCCCCTCCACAACCTCCAGAGCAACATATTATCAACACACTAAGCCTGGTCCCCCAAAATCAACTTATCCTCGATAACACCGCCACTCTAGATGGCCCCATCACTATTGAAGAGTTGCGTCTTGCATTATCACAAATGGCACATAATAAAACGCCCGGCTCAGACGGCCTACCGATAGAATATTACAATTCCCACGCCCCCCTTTTATTACACCCACTAACAGAAGTATTCAACGAAGCACAACATAAATTACAACTGCCGGACTCAATGTGCGAGGCACTGATAGTCGTCCTTCCAAAAACAGGCCGCGACCGTCTAGATGTCAAATCATACAGGCCGCTCTCCTTCCTGAACACAGACTGCAAACTATTAGGAAAAATACTCGCAAACCGTCTCCTCCCTTATTTTCCGACTTTAATACACCATGATCAATCAGGCTTCATTCCTGGCAGAAGCACCTTCCTTAACATTAGGAGACTCTTACACATAATACACAGTAATACAAACTCGGCAGCAGTGGCCCTATCTCTAGATATAGAAAAAGCATTCGACACACTCAGTTGGAACTATCTGTTACACACACTTAAAGCATTCGGCTTTGGTACCGGTTTCATTAACTGGATCAAAACGCTTTACTCCAGGCCCACTGCTCGTGTCAAAAATGGACGAGTTATCTCTGAAGCATTCCCCATAGGCAGAGGCACCAGACAAGGCTGCCCATTATCCCCATTGCTGTTCGCTATTGCTATGGAGCCACTAGCGATTAAACTACGGAGCTATGCACACATATGGGGTATACAGGAGGCTAACACCCACCACATCGTATCTATGTACGCAGATGATGCCTTAATATATCTGCGTGACCATTCGGCTTATATGGCTGAGGCCCTGCAGTTACTGGACTCCTTCGCTATCGCCTCTGGACTGCACGTCAACTGGCCCAAATCAAGCATATTCCCCATCTCTCCATCCCCGGTAGCTCACCATATGTCGCTACTGCAATACAAATTGTCCTGGTCACATATAACCTTTAAATATCTGGAAGTGCAGATTTATCACTCCATCACGGATCTAAAAGAAGGAAACATAGACAGGATCCTTGGCTCCGTTCGCGGCTCAATACCCTTCTGGAGCTCACTTCCCCTGTCTCCCATGGGCCGTGTGGCGATAGCCAAAATGCTCATCCTTCCAAGGTTTCTATATTACTTTACAGCTCTCCCGCTGTGCTTACCGCGTTCCTTTTTTAATAAGCTGCAATCAATACTAACGGATTTACTCTGGGGTAAAGATAAACGCAGAGTGGCGCTGTCAATAACGCAACATCCGCAGGAGATGGGTGGATTGGGAATGCCTAACTTCGAAAGATATTATGCAGCCGCCCAATTATCATGGCTGTCTACATGGCTATGTGACACCCCGTCGGCTGAAAGCAGGATGTTACAGACACATATAGCATCACAGAGGCTGCTACTCTCGATACTAACTAGTACCCCCCATACGTCTCCCAGACTAATATTACTAGAGGCAGCCCGATTCTGCTGGCGCAGATATGTCCAAACTAAGTCCACATCTTTCCTCTACTCGCCTCTGCTGCCACTACTTCAATTGCCGGGCACCCAAATCCTGTCAATACACCATGATACACGTGAAATGAACATGCTCCAACTGGGTGACTTATACTCTCGCTCCGTGATGCGTACTTTCGCCGAACTGGTGACCGCAGGCACTATGCAAAATGGGGCCTTCCTAACATTTAATGCCATAAAGCTATTGCTCAATAATATTTGGGGCACAGGAGACTCGGAACCTCCTGAGTCCTCGCTGCTCACCACTATACTAACCATTGGCAGCTCAAAGAGCATTATTACCACACTATATAAAGCATTGCTTGAAGCAATATGTACAACACTGCCACACGCAAAGGCGCGATGGGACGCTGTCCTTCCTACCCCACTACCACAGAAGACCTGGGTTACTGCCCTCGCAACAATCAAATCAATATCCCGTAATCCTCGCCTACGGTACACTCAATTTAATTATCTTCACCAATCATATTTATCACCAGCCCGCATTAAAAAAATGAACCCCAATACAACACCAACATGCCCTAGATGCGCTACACCAGCAGCTGACTTCTACCATATGGTTTGGAGTTGCCATTCCATAAACTCGGCCTGGCAACGTGTGACGGAGGTTACAGCAGAGATCTCATCTCACACCCTAGTGCCCACTCCTGACTCCTGCTTACTCGGCATAAGACATCGTACTAAAGCGGACAAACATACGCACAGGTTTATCGACCAGGCATTTGTAGTGTATAAACGCTTGATAGCAATACATTGGAAAGCTCCACATGCTCCCTCCCACGCGACATGGCTACATGATTTACATAGCCGATCTCAAGCTGAAGCCCAGACACTTCACTTGCTACAACACAGAGGTCTCATCCTGGCTGGCCCGGAGGTCTGGGACACATTCGTGGTAGCAATGGAGGCCAGAGACAACATGTATCCCCCATGAACAGGTTTCAACTCACATACACCACAGCCTGTGCTGACACTGTTAACACCGTAGCCGCACGGCATCAACTCTGATTGTCCTTAAATACACTCATCGCTAATATCCTTCTTCTTCCTCGAAAGTCATTTCTTAGCTGTGCCCAATTACTCCCCACACGCTTATACATGCTTGTAACATACAATCATAACAAGTAAAATAGTCCTGCCCCCGAACCTGTCAACACCACAGACACTCTTTACATCCCTGAAGTGATTTCTATATTAGTTACGGATATCGTCAGTGTTTGGCCAGACCCCTTAAGCTGCAATCAGCCCTCACAATAGCTCGCATGTTAAATATCACTGCATTCTCCTTTTACAATGCCCTTAACTCTCTCGCATTATTAGGATTAGTTGTAAAAGTTTTCCCTTCCAGTTATCCTTGCCTTCCTCTTCCAATTCCCCTTTCCCCTCCTTTCTTTTTCACACCTCTCGTTGTGGCAATGCTGTGTAAAATTATACAAGTGTGTAAATGTATTGCAAAATAACGTACAGCTATTGTATTGTTGTGTGTAGTTTGTGTTCAATAAACAGATTTAAAAATAAAAATAAAAAAAAAGTCTGGTTTATGAGTCCCCCACGGCGCAAGTGAACCGTGGGGGTTTTGTCTCTGACCTCTTGCACGTTAGGCGCGGTACCCAACAGTGGTGCCCCCTCTCCCCGCTCCTATTCCTCCTTGGCAGGGAACCACTAGCAGTTGCCATCCGACAGAGCCCAGCTATTCCGGACGTTCCTGTGACTGGGGGCACATCCAAGGTCTACCTATGTAAAGATGAGGTATATTGCTTACCCTTACGGATCTCCAGTACTCTCTTCCAAAGCTTTGGTGCTTCCTCACCGACTTTGCAATATATACCAGGATATAAGATAAACTGGGATAAAAGCGAGGCATTGCCCATATCACACCCTACCACCAAAGCAGCAATCGCTGCTTTTCCTGTCCGCTGGACACTGTCCCACTTAAGTACATGGGCATCTATCTTAACAGAGGCCTAGACCGCATTATTGCTGACAACCTAGACCCGCTGGTCGAATGCACCCAAAGGGATCTTGAGAAAAGGCCGCAGGTAGGTCTCTCCCTCTCCGGTAGGGTGCAGGCAGTATGGATGGTGTCTTTGCCCAGATTCACTTACGGCCTTGCATGCTACCCCTACTCACTCTGCTCCCAACCTTGCGAGCCATTGATCACAACATACATTTATTCATCTGGGGATCGGCGCAACCCTTTTATCTAGTACCAAGCTGATGGTCCATCATTCCTGTGGAGGCCTCAGCCTCCCCTCTGTGGAACTTTACGCGTTGTCCCTTCACCTATCGCAACTTAGCTACTTGCTGCCAGGGACGGTAGACCCACTGCAATGGGTCAGAATAGAATGCGACCTCCTGCGTAGCCCGCAGACTGGTCTTGCTCTATGGCACCGGAGATGCCAGAATCCGAGCTGCTCATCCGGTGGTACAAGCTATGGTGAAATCCTGGCAAAGCGTCCATAACTTATAGGGCGTGGACACACCTTCACAAGCACACACCACTCTGGGGCACCGCCAGGTTTCGCATAGGGGGCCTGACGCTGGACTGGAGGAAATAGCGCAACATAGGTATTACACACTTGGGACAGATCGTTGCCACCGGGACCCTCAAATCTTTCACCACCCTGGAGGCAGAATACTGACTCCCCTCGTGCTAACCCTGGAAATTTATACAACTACAACACTGCCTCAATCAATGTCTTGGGCCCCGCCTATGGTCCCTACCATCCTCCCTGGTGCTCTCGTACCTGTGAGTATGGGGCCAATGTCATGGGGTGATGTCGGGCCTAAATGCACTCTTGATAAGCCATCTCTTCTCCCTACCCCTCTTAAACGTGCTCCAACCTCCTGGCAAGCAAAACTTCAAGCAGAATTTGACACAGAGTAATAGGCGGAACTCCTAGAGGACCGTGATCATGGAGCTAGGGAGGCACACATGAAATTCTTGCTCAAAACACTCCATGATTGGTACTGAACCCTGGCTAAACTGAGAACGGCAGGTCTCTTGCCTCATGCCCAGTGCTGGTGCTGCCCTGCTGCCCATTGTGATCTGGAACATATTATCTGTGTCTGCCCCTCAAATCAAACCCTACTGGGAGGCAGTGGGAAGATCACTATGTGAGATGCTCCCTCTCTGAGTCCCACTCTTGCATGCCCTGAACTTCTTACACGAGACCGTGAACATCCCTACACTGACCCACCTGCAAGCACGCTTATTCCACACTGTACTAGCTACAGCTAAACTTTGCGTCTTGCGCCACTGGCACTCTTTGACACCTCCTATCCACGACGAATGCCTCAGAACAAAGCACCAGAAGGGGACATATGAACACACCATTTATAATCTACAAGACAATGAGAATGTCTCCCTAACCACTTGGGTGCCATTCCTACAATCGACCAGGGACTAATCAAGACTGCATACTGCTGCCTAGTGGCTATTACCCCTGCCTCCATAGGTTCACCTCCCACATGTACTGGCCGTCCCCATCCACATTCCACACCCCTCCCCCGGCAGGCCTCTCCCTTTCTCCCTTACCTACCCCCCTCCTCTGCTACCCCTCTCCTCCTCTGTCCTTCCTTCCCCTCCACCACCCAGTCCTACCGGTCCTTCCAGGTCCACCTATGTTCATGTTAATGTTAGTGTGTTATAAGGTAACCAGATACCCCTCAGGCCCTCAATTGGTCCCCTTACTCATCCGCAACTATCACATCACACAGGGCCCTACTAAGGATCAGCAGGCATACTCTACTCTTATCCCATCAAGCTTCTTGTCCCCCGTCCTGTTGATGCATGGAGTACTCCCCACAAGCACCTAAGTAGACTTGGGGACAGTCAGAACCTCCTCCCTGCGGCTGAGACGCCTACAAGGCACACCCAGCCCCCTCCTTCAATGCATCAGGAGCTATGTCTTTGGTCCCATAGTCCACCCCATGTCCACTAAACACCTAACCTACGCCCCACCCCCAAATCAGGTTGCCCCCTGCTGCACTCTCCCTGACATGGACCCATAACAGCAGTACAGGAAATGTTATTGTAATGCCATGTCTTGTGTCTTGACTGTGTATCCATGACTGATGCCTTCTATTTTGCTGTACTGGATATACCTTTTTTTGTCTTAATTATGTTCTTGTTGTATGGTCAATAAAGAACAAAAAAAAAAAAAGAAGAAGAAGAATAAGGGCCTGATTTAGATATTGGCGGAGGGGTTACTCCGTGTCAACAGTGACTGATATCCTGTCTGCTGAAATCAAAATCCCATTGCATATAATAGGATATAGATTTTGGAGGATGGGGTATCTGTCACTGTTGGGACGGAGTAACCCGTCTGCCAATATCTAAATCAGGCTCTAAGTTATTTACCTTCTGTAATGTTCTTTTCGGCAGATACTATATCCAACCACAGATTCCTCACCTTACGCATATCCCCAGATGGCACATTGAATCTGCAGAATTATACAGTATTGATCATGTACGCTGACAGGAGATGTCATGTGAATCTGCAGTGACTCTATACCACCCCTGAAATCAAAGAAGGAAGCCACCACACATAAGCACCACCCCAGAAGCTGTTTCAGTGTCTTAATCCTTCTCCTTCATGCCCCCAGATGCAAAGCACTTTGAGCAAACTCGTGGTGACAGTGTGTCTCAATCTAATTTGCAGAACCATGAGGTTGGGAGGGGTGAGAAGTATCCATAAGAAAGAGCATTAACAAAGGTAAGTAATTTGATCTTCTGATGGATACTTGTAACCAGAGATTTCTCACATTAAGGATAAATACTATACTTGTGCGAAGTAGGTTCAGGGGCTGGTGAGTGGACTCAGAAAAGAAAACCTTAGACAAGTGAGCAGGCAAAACGGCCCCCAACCACACACGGCTGTCAAAGCAGTACTGTTTCATGAACATGTGCATCAACGCCCACGCCATGGTCTGCAGGTGTCCATAAACAGCAATTACCCAACCGCCCCAACCCTCTTGCCAATGCCATCATAGCGGTCCTTTGTCCTGGTGGAATGAGTATGCACACCTTCCATGTGCCCAGCATATAGTATATTTTGATGCAGAGGACTATCTTGACAGGGTTCTTTTCTGAACTGTTTCCCTTCCTTTGTCCAGTGACTCCCAGAAGCATCATAATCACAATGGTCCCTAATGCAGTCAATAGAGCTGCTCAAAGCACTTTTAAGGGTCGAGTCAAACGAGCCTCTCCTCTTCTTTTGAAGGTGCAGATTGATAAAAAAAACATTGGCAGAGAGGTAGACTGGCTGATGTGAAAAGGTGTCACAACTCTGGGTAAAGTGGCTGCCTGAGTACTCAGCACAGAGAAGGTGTTACTGAAGATGCCCTTTGCCATCTTGGGTTGGAGATGCCACTCATGACCTACCAGCCAACTTGTGCACTGCTCGTCTGCTCTTTCATTTGAGACCCTGTTGGCTGGCTATTTGATAGTTGTTGTGCCTCACACCACCCTGCTTTTGCAGAAACCCATGGAGACTGTGTTGTCTGTGAGGACCTGCACAGGCGTCTCTCTGATGGATGACAGAAAGGCTTTTATAATCAGATGATTCATACGGAGCTCCAACAGCCAAGTGTGGAGTCTGCTCTACAATGGAGACCAAAGGACTCGAATGTGCAGCTATCCTAACAGACCCCCACTCAACCCAGTGGTGCATCTGTCACAACTAACAAGCCTGAGTGGGGAGGGGAGAATGGCCTGTACCAGGTCCGATTAGCACTTCTCAGACATGACATAAGATCATGAGCCGTCCTCAATGAGACCTACATGAAGTTAGAGTCCACTGAGCCCCGCCCGATGAAACCTTGGGGTCCACTGCAGGGCTCGCATATGCCATATTGCATTTAGGACAATAAGAAGGTTAAGAGCCTAAGAAGCCTCAGAACAACCCTCACCAAGAACCAGGATTGAGTTAAAAACATCAGGATCATACCCTGAACGTCCTGGACTCACTGTAGCAGTGGAAAACCTTTAAACGGTACTGCACCCAGAACAGCCCCAATGAAAGGAATCCTCTGTTTGGGGCACAGAAGGGAATCCAGCTAGTTTATGAAGAACCAGAAAGATGTGAAGAATTCGACCATCGTTTGGACTGCAGTGAGCATGCCTTTAGTGGTCTTGCATCAAGATAAAGGAACACATGAGTCCCCTATATTTTAAGTGACCACCACTACCATTTTCATGAACCTCTGAAGAGCAGAGGCACGGCTGAAAGAAAGTGCAGCAAACTGGAAATGTTTCAGCCCCAGTGTGAAGAGGAGATAATGCCAGGAGGCCTGCAGGATGGGTACATGAAAATGTGTCCAGGAAGTACAGTGATTCCATCCAGTCTCCTTGGTTCAGAGCTAAATGAATTTGAGACCCAGTAAGCACTTTGAGTGTGGCTTTTCACAAAAAGCAGTTAGTTGGTGGTAGTCTGAGGTCTTGGGGGAGGAGAGGCAGGGGTGAGGGGGAGTGTGTTCAGGGGGGTGGGAAGGGTCGGAGTAGCTATAGTGAATTATTCTCAAGACCCATCAATCTGATGTAATGGCTCTCTGGCCAGATAGGAAATGCCATATCCGGCCTCCTATTAGCTGAATATGTGCCTCTGAGACCAAGTTTAAGGGGGTCTGCAGAAGCGGAGGAGGAGTAAGAGGACTGATGCCCCTGTTTATGCGAACACACTTGGATGCAGCCAAGACCTTTGCCACAAAGGAGGTGAGCCTGATGCCCACTTCCTGTACTGTAGCTGGAACTGTTTGCCAGGAGACAAGAGTCCCAAGAATGGCGCTGTAGTTAGACTCTCCATAAATCGTTGAAAACAAGTTACTTACCTTCCGGTCTTTCTGATGGTAACTCTATCTGAAGAAACTATCTAATCACAGATTCCTCTTCCAGAAACATTTCATAGCAGTGCTTCAGAGTGTGACTGGGTGGCGCTTCATGGCTCCGTGTAGGCTTTGTCCTGCCCTGGAAGTGACAAACTGGAGCAGAGTATAAGTGCCACCCTGTATGCTGACGTCAGTTCTTGTGTGACTCTTTCCACACCATTGGGCATGAAGCTAAATACAAGTGGAGGAAAAAGAGGTCACTCCACAGAATGGGGAGAATGGAGAACAGTGAGGAAGCTGAGATTAGATTATCCATGGGAAAGAGCATTACTGAAGGTAAGTAATTTATTCTTCAGATGGACAATTCTAGCAGTAGTCTCCTCACATTTAGAATAGATACCAAAGCAGTACTCCCCAAAGGTGGAGTGTTTGTGTGGTGGACTCAGACCGAGAAGTCCTGTAGGACAGAACTGGCATTCTTTCCTTCCCATCGGACTTGGTTACCAAAGCATTAGTGATCCATGAACGGTTGTACTGACACACATGTTGAAGCCTGGTATTGTCCCCACTCTGGGAAGCCACACTGCACCACCTTGGAGCGAAGCTGCCATTTGTGATCCACCAGGTGCTGTCAGCTGAGAGCTCTTCCACCCTGGCATTTAACAATAGGGATATGCCCTGACATTCCAGTCGCCTCCAATGGCGAGGTGCCTCCTAGCAAAGGACACAGGACTCCACTCTGCCCTGCTTATTACAGTGCCACATGGTGGTGTTGTTGCCCGTAAGAACCTTTACCAGCCTCCCCTTGATGGACAGGAAAGAAGGGTATCAAAGCTGGGAGAATGGCCCACAACTCTAACAGAATAATGTGGAGTAAGGTTTTTGCTGGAGACAGGAGTGTTCTCAATTCCCCTTCAGCCAGGTGATGCCCCTGCCTCCCCAAAACAAGCAGCAATGCATCCGCCACTACTGTCAGCTCAAGCTGGGGAAGAGAGAGGGGTCTGCGGCTTGTTAAGCCTCAATCGAGCAGCCACCATTGCAGACCTTGTGCAGTCTCCTGAAAACGCGGATAACATCTGACAGGTTTCCTTGGTGCTCCTGGAACCGCACTGAAGACCAAACATGGCGGTGCTTGTTGCTTTACCACAGGGCAATGGTGTTGTCTGTGAACACCTGCAATAGCCTATCTCTGATAGATGGTAGGAAAGCCTTCTACGCCAAGTGGATCACCTGCAACTCCAATAAACCTGCTGTGGTGGTGGGTTTTCTACAGAGACCAGAGCCCTCCGATCTTCACCTTTCCTAGATGGCCTCCTTAGTCAAGAAGTGATGCATTTGTGACCATTGTCAGCTCTGGGTGAGGTAAAGAGGAGTCTGTCACTGGTTCAATCGCAGTCTAGCAACCACAACTGCAGATCTGTTGCAATCTCCGACAAACCCTGGATAGAATTCAACAGGTTCCCCAGAGTCTGTGCCCATTGCAGAATCTGCACGTGCCATTTGGCATGGTTGATTAGAGGAATGCAGAAAGCCAATAGTCCAAGCAGCCTCAATGCCATCATAACTGAGATCCCAGACAGAGGCTGAAACATCAGGGTTACAGAACAAATTTACTGGCTATCCCCTTCAGGTGAAAAGACAGGAATCTACACTACATCCAGGCAGGTTCTTATGAACAGGAGCACCTGCCAGCCAGGTGTGAATTTTCCACATTGAAAGTGACCCACCACCCAACAATGTTATAAGGTTTCTCACCATCTATAGATGGCCTACAAATACCCATGAGAGCCTGCCTCCAACAACCAGTCATCGAGACTAGAACATCCAAACTCTGAAGGTGTACCTCAACCTTTGCCATCTCTCTCATGAACACCCAACTGGAACTGGTAAGGCCAAAAGGGAGGTCTGCAGACTGAAAATTGACTTTGCCCACTGTGAACCACAGATAACACCTGTGGGTCTGCAGGACAGGAATATGGAAATACGTGTTCTGCAGATCGAGTAAAACCATCCAGTCTCCAGGATGTACAAAACCTGGGCCAGCATTAACATCTAGAATTTGCCCTTCCTCAGGAAGGCATGGAGTGGGTGGAGATTTAAAATGGGGTAAAGGGCTCCATCCTTCTTGGATATAGGGAAGTAGTGGGAGTAACACAGAGTTCCTCCTTCCGAGGTCTGAACCCTCTCCATGGTTCCTTTGGGCTAAAATGTCCTGCACTTCCTGCTGCAAAACTGATATGTGCTGCTCAGCCAGCTGCACTGATAGAGGTGAAAGGTGTTGTGGGGGTAAAAAGAAATTGAAGGTATAGCCCCATTGGACAACTTTGAGGACCCACGTGCCAAGTGATGTCTCACCACCCTTGGAAGAAATGAGTGATCCTGCCTCCTACAGGCTCTGGGTCAAAAATGACATTAAAGTGGTTTTGGGGTTGTGGTCACCAGAAAGGCGGGGACTGAACTTCACATTGCCCTTAATACCCTGAATGTGTGCTCTAGGAGCCGCGGAGTGCTGTGGTTCCACTTTCTTTGAAGTTATCCAGTGCCAAGTTCACTTAATTACTGAACAGTTGAGTGACATCAAACAACATTTTCATTAAGGATAAATAGACTTTCCCTGAGAAACCCATAGACTTCTCTCAGGCATGGCACTGAAGCACCACTCGTCCCCACTACTCAACCCAGGCCCTTGGTTGTGTCCAGAGGAGACAGCACAGAGCTGCAGATCAAAGATGTCTTTCTTTCGATAACCATGGAATACTCTCTTCTCTAGCAGGGTCAGGGGCGAGAACAAGTCCAGTGTCTGTAAAGTGTCTACACCACTGAGGCATCCAGTTATTCTGTGTACCAATTGTCCTCACCATTTTGAGAAACAAATTTGTCCATTTCATTAGAGTCATTGTTAGAATCAGAAACAAAGAGCTAGTATAAACAATAAGCTTTGCTGTGTGGTAAAAGCAACGTGCCAGAGTCAGAAGGTTTGGCTTTTGGCTGCGGTCCAGTGAAATCAGAATAGATCCTTGGTTGAGACAAAGCCAGCTTGGACTTGGAAACCACTGTAGGTGGCGTATCCTCTTCCGGCGCAGTTGTCACTGTTATCAATGTTAAGGGGACCGACACAGGGAGTGGTGCTGAGACCAAAACAGGCAGTGTGGAACTCAAAAGTGGCTTCAAGAGGCACAGAAAAGGATGAAGGCAAGCTCGCCAGCGCAACCACAACTGGAGGCCTCTGTGGATACTTGGGGCCCAAAGGTGCACCAGAGGGAGCTGCAAGTTTGCCAAATATGTACAGTTGGACTCCATAAAGGCCTTGATTTGCTGTGACATCGCTGACAGACTGAAAATTTTAGACCAGGTGCAGTTATGGCTCTTCAGTTGTTCAGGAGTAAGATCGAGTGGCACGTTGATGCCCTCACACCCTGTAAGAAAGTAGCCTCTTTATAGCATGGTCACCCCCATTTGTGGCCTGTTTGTCAGTGTGTTTTTACTGTGTCACTGGGATCCTGCTAGTCAGGACCCCAGTGCTCATAGGTTGTGGCCTGCTTGTCAGTCTGTTTCACTGTTTTTGTCAGTATGCTTAACTGTGTCACTGGAGTCCTCATAACCAGAACTCCAGTACTTATGCTCTCTCTGATTCCAAATTTGTACTTACATACTTTATAAGTCCCTAGCATATGGTACCTAGGTACACAGGGCATTGGGGTTCCAGGAGATCCTTATGGGCTGCAGCATTTCTTTTGTCACCCATAGGGAACTCATACAAACACTTTTTCAGGACTGCCACTGCAGCCTGAGTGAAATAGTGTAAGCACTATTTCACAGCCAATTTCACTGTACCAGGTCACTTATAAGTCACCCATATGTCTATCCTTCGAACCCTGAAGGCTAGCTGCATAGTACCTGTGTGTGAGGGCACCCCTGCACTAGCAGAGATGCCCCCACATCGTCCAGGCCCATTTTCGTGGACTTCGTGAGTGCGGGACGCCATTATAAGTGTGCACTATATATAGGTCAATACCTATATATAGCTTCACAGTGGTAATTCCGAATATGGCCATGTGAGATGTCTAATAACTGGGAATTGTACCTCAATACTGATTCCAGTATTGGCTGCACAATCCCTTGCACCCTAGGGGCTCCACCATGGACCCCCAGTACTGCCATACCAATCTTCTGAGTTTTTCACTGCAGCCACAGCTCCTGCCACCTCAGAGACAGGCTTCTGCCCTCCTGGGGCTTGAGCAGCTCAATCCCAGGAAGGTAGAGCAATGCATTTCCTTTAGGAGAGGGGTGTTACACCCTCTCCCTTTGGAAAAAGGTGTTACGGGCATGGGAGGGGTTATCCTCCCAGAGCATCTGGAAATGCTTCGAAGGGCACAGATGGTGCCCTCCTTGCATAATCCAGTCTACACCGGTTCAGGGACCCTAGTCCCTGCTCTGGCACAAAACTGGATAAAGGAAAGGGGAGTGACCACTCCCCTGTCCATCACCACCCCAGGGGTGGTGCCCAGAGCTCCTCCAGAGTGTCCCTGGTTTCTGCCATCTTGTTTTCAGGCTGGTCAGGGAACTCTGGGAGAATCTGAGTGTCTAGTGCCAGCAGGTGACGTCAGAGACCCCTCCTGATAGGTCCATACCCGGTTAACTAGCCAATCCCCCCCCTCTCAGGGCTATTTAGGGTCTCTTCTCTGGGTGTTTACTCAGATTTGGATTGCAAGAGTCCAGCAGGAATCCTCTGCAACCTCTGCTTCACCTTCTACCGTTGGATCAACCGCAGAACTACTCCAGGAACTCTACAACTTGCAACAAAGTATCCAACAAGGCTACTGCAACTCTATAACTACAGCAACTGCAACAGTTTCTAGTTCGTGCACGCTCTGAGGACTGCCTGTCTTCATCCTGCACTAGAAGGACCGAAGAAATCTACAGTGGAGTGACGGAGTCACTTCCCTGCTTCAGTATGCACCTCTCTGCAGCGACGACTGTTACTCTGGTCCCCTCTCCTGATGACGAGTGTGGATCCCGTGAACACAGGTGGTGGACCAAAGTGACTGACTGCCCAAATCGTCCAAATTTGGTGGAGGTAAGAGCTTGCCTCTTGTGCCAGTCAGTACCCCTGTGCACCGCATGTTTTGCAGCTCCTAGGGCTTCTGTGTGCTTCTCCCAGGAATCCTTCGTGCACAGCTTAGCCTAGGTCCCCAGCACTCTATCCTGTGATACTCAGCTCCCTGAGTTGTTCTCCGGCGGCGTGGGATCCCTCTGTGTAGTGCTGCGATGACTGCAATTTGCAACTCCTTTGTCCCCGTGTCCTGGGACTCCTGTGGGTGCTGCCTGGTCTTCTGAGGGCTCTCTGAAGTGCTGAAAACCCCCTCTGCCTCCTCAGTCGGAGTTGAGACCTCGAGGTCCCTTCTGGGCCCGGGTAGAGCATTTTATCACCAAAAGCATCTCTTGAGTAAGCCAAGGCTTGTTGGTGGAATCCAATGACAAAAAACAGCCTACATTCATCTCTTCGACGTGAGACATTTCTTGCACCAAGCAGGAACCCGCAGCTGTCTTCTTTGGTGCATCTCTGACTTTTTCTTCCAACCAGGGGTTCCACTTTTGCACCTTCATCGGGTTAGCAGGGGCTCCTGTTACTCATGGACTCTTCAGCTGTTCTTGGACTTGGTCTCCTCTCTCCGCAGGTCTTCAGGTCCAGGAACCCATTTTTGGGGTCTTGCAGTCTTGCTTGGTTTCTGCATAATTCTTTATCACAACTTCTAGTGTGTTCTGAGGAAACTTGCTATAATTTACTCCTGCTTTCCTGGGCTCTGAGGTGAGGTACTTTACTTACCTTTGGTGTTTTCTTACACTCCCAGCGCCCCTCTCCACACTACTCTTGCCTAGGTGGGAAACCAACATTCGCATTCCACTAGTTTAGTATATGTTTTTTTTTCCCCCCTAGGCCCATTGTAACCTATGTTGATCTGCACTATTTTATGACTGTTTACTTATCTTATTTTGGTTACTAGTGTATACTTTACGTAAAATACTTATCTCCTAAGGGAGTATAGCCTCTAAGATATTTTTGGCCTTGTGTCACTAAAATAAAGTACCTTTGTCTTTCTTTTGTGTAAGTACTGTGTAACTACAGTGGTATTGCACGAGCGTTGCATGTCTCCTAGTTCAGCTTTGGCTGCTCTGACTACAGCTACCTCTAGACATCCTGTCTTCTAGACACTGACTACATTTCACTAATAAGGGATAACTGGACCAGGTATAAGGTGTGAGTACCCACTACAAACCAGGCCAGCCTCCTACACACCCTCTCTATTTGACAGTGAAGGGAAGAGGCAGATTCCCACTTGGAATTTTTATGCTTTCTCGTCAACTTACTGGAAAACATTAATCTCAACAAGGATCTGCACAAGAAACTACTTTGGGAGCAGGAATGAAAACTTCCTTTTAACTTTGACCCGTTGTAGTGCGGAGTCTTCAGATGTCTGTGCAACATAGATTTCTGCCTTATGGTCCCTTATGGCCTCTCAGTCCATCTGGGCACAGACCCTGGAGTTGTGTTCTGACCCCAGGCATCACAGACATACCTCATGGGAGCCTGTCACAGATATTTGTTTGTAAAAGTTCCTACAACGCTTAAACTTTTTCATTTTCAGAGATTACATATCTCCCTGGTAAAAAAAAGAAAACTTTAGGAAAAGGAATCAGACGAGAGGCATAGAGGTCCAGATTCCAGTCTGAAGGTACAGAAAGAAAGGAGCTGATGTCTGGGCGAATGGGTGGTTCTTTTATGAGGCCTGCTTGTCACTTCCAAAGTGGAACAACCTCAGTGCAGAACCACACAATGCCAAGTACTGACATGCATAGAAGTGCTTCTGAGTTTCCGGATCCAGTCTGACATCCGGGGGAATATTCAGAAGGCAAGGATTTTGAGATTACAAATATTCACTAGAGGAGGCTGAAACGGATGGGGGAAATGCCTGACTTTCCTTAAAGTAAGACGTTTAAATGAATAGTTGTGTTGAAAAGCGGTTTATTATATGGCATGGTTGTGCAAGCTCACTGTGTAAAAAATAAACCTCACATACAAGTCTTTGGTCCAGTCAGGTTTGTTTGTAGAACCTTAGCTCAACACTGGGTAGCTGTATCTTTGAGCAGTCAAACTTTGACAAAGGAACATGTGCAGAGCAGTTAGAAATACCAAAAACAATTGAGTAAGAAAGAAATTAGAGACAAAGAAACTCTAATACCAATTTATAAAAACATATCTCATGAATGACTTTGAGAATTTCTAGACACCAAAACAAACAAAATCAGCCAGAGGGTTCCAGACGTTTTAAGTAAATCATAAATCACTGCCTTTCACTCAAAACACAAACAAGCATTAGCAACTATCTCCTTTAGTGGTTATTATGAAAACTTTTGACAACTTTTTAATAAAGTTGTGTTCGGCTTCGCTGGCCTGCTATGGGTCACCGATTCCGGCAGGGTGCATTCAGGGGGGCCAGTAAGGCTTACCAGGACAGTTACCCTGCAGTCAAAGCAGTCTCTAGTTTCCAGTCTCCAGTACAGTTCCAAGCTCTATAGGCAAACTGCCATACACATCAATTGAGTGGTCCTGATGCAAAGGATACAGGATCCTGTAGATACTAAGGATGTTGATCCAGTCAACAGGAAACTTCCTGGGGCCCCCACTTGATCCTACTTTGGCCCAAGAGGTTGATGTCACTCAAAGTCCAGGTGAAATCCAGCCAAAAAACAGTTGTTAGTGATCTACTGGTCTTCAATCACAGCGAAACCAGCGGTTCCCCTTTAACTATGACTAGTGTCTGTTTTGGGTGATCAAACAGCATTCTGACGGCTCTGCTGGCTCCAGCAGACCTGGGTGCAACGTTTGAGTGACAAGGTTTAGTCTCTAGAGATGCGCTTCAGCAGTCAGAGGTGATCAAGTAATTGTGGCTACCAACTTGGCAAGGCATCTTCTTCAGCTTTTGTGGCCCTGAAGTTGTAACAGGAAGTCAGCCAACTGACTCTTGGAGCTCACCTCTTCTCTCTGGAACTTTGGGAGGACTCTTCCTTGAGTAGGGACCCAAAGGCACAGCCCTCTCTTTGGGCTGCCCAGGAGCAGTCCAGTCTTTGGTGCAGCCTCTCTTTGCCAGGTCCAGGGAACAGCAAGGCAGTTATTATTTGCCCTACTCTGCAGCACAGATGTGATCTGAGGTCTGTGTGCCACTTTTGTGCCCAATATTTGCCCTCAGAGGGATGCGGTGACTACTAGCCAATAGGCTACCAGGGCTCCTCCCATGTGATGACAACTTCCTGCAAAGTATGGCATCTAGTTATCACAGAATGTAATATTTTACCCACTTCCAAGATGACAGAACCATTCTCTGTGTATGGAGCTTGGTAGTCCACATAGAGGATTCTCCCTCTCTGTCCCTGACACCAACCTGTCTACCAGAACAAAAGAGCCGCACCCCCTCTGGTGTGTGTCCACCCTTTGCCCTTTAAAGGCAACTTCCTCTCTGATGTTTGCCTTTTGGGCTCGCACCCTCTTTTGATTCCTGCCAGGAAGAGTTAACATTTCTCCCAGTGGCGGGCCTCTGTTTTGTCCTTTTCTTGTAAATATTCACACCTCTTCTCAAAACGCTTTTTCATGGCCAGCAACTGGAAGTGACCACTGGAAAATTTGGGCAACAAAGTGCAACTTTCCAAAGTTGCCTTTTACTCAAAAGTTACATTCAATTCGACTTGGCCAACAAGTCAGGTTTGATTTAACAGTTCTTTTGACAAGTTGAAGTACGAACCATAGTATTCCCATTCAAATGTTAGCACAGCTGAGTTGTCAGTGTGTAACCCTGTACTTGACAATGGGGCTACAAGCCTTTCTACAGTAAGAACGACAAAATTAGGTTTTTTACTTTAAGGGCACATACAAATACATGTACATCACTCTACCTTGGGGCTTTGGAAGGCCTGTCTTTGGCTTTGACAGACCTACCCTACAGGTGATTTATATACATTAAAAGGAAGGGTTGGAGTTTGTCAGCTTAAATGGCAATGCTATATTAGCAGTTTGAAACCTCTCTCTCAGTCTGCAGTGGCAGGTTCGGAGACCAGTGATGTAATGAGATTTAAGGGGGCACCCCTGTAAAGTATCTGTAGAGGGCCCCCTCCCCCATGGACTCAGTCAGGGGCCTGTTGCCCGTGCATAGTGTACTGTGCTAAAGGGGCCCCCTGGAGCTTGGAGGGTCTTTGTTACGCCTCTGTCGGAGACAAGTTTTCATGGTGACACAATACATGCTGCAGCTCATAACAGACACTTTTCACTTTGTGTACTAGTGTACCCTTAGTACCATAAGCTTGGGGCTTATAAGTAAGTTAACTTATGCCAATTGGATATAAGCCAATTAAACATACACTTTCAAGGATCAGAGCACTAGCACAGAGATCTGGTGAGCAGGTCTCAGTGCACTTTTGGATTAATTTATACTAGTACCTAATAATCAAAAAGTGTGGCAAAAAGAGGGGGTGAACCAGCAAAAATAAATTTCCACACCAATCCATTAAAAGTCATATCCATATAAGGGACGCTTACACATCGCCTGAAGAACTTGTGGATTCATCTACGCTTGGTGATGAGAACCACACTAGTGGCAACCATCTGCCCCAGGCAATTGTTAGTATCCAGGCCAGCACAAATCACCTATTTGGCTGCATCATAAACATCTTGAATGGTTTGATAAATCTGGGACTGCAGGCAAGATCTTGCTGGCCTTGTCCCAGAGGGTGTGCATATAACGGCTTAGTAGGCAACTTGCTTTGACCAGTCTCACGGATAGGCTGGCTGCAGAGAGCATATGTTTCCTAATTCCCTTAATTCTTTCCGATTACCAATCTGGAGGGGGGAGAGTCTAGGGGCATGAATTATGATTCATCTTGCTGGTGGACCACCAAACTCTCAGGAACAGACTGCTGCTTAAGAAACCCAGGGTTGCCTGCCATCTGTCCGTGACATCTGGGCATCTCTTGTTCACAGGCGGACAAGAACACGTTTACCCCAAGTGCCTATCTGAATGTCAGTTAGGACTTCTTTAAATGAGAGTAAGGGCTCGGAAGTACAAGGACTAGGTTGCAGGACTTCTGTAAAGACATTTGTTTTAAATTCAACATATGGCAGTTGTAGGTTCAGTATCTCAGCAGCACGTCCAACAGCCACAGCAAATTAAGCACCCTCCTCTATTGGCAGCCTAGGGGATAAAAGCAACCCCATATCAGGGGAGGTATTGAGTTCACCGGCCTCCTATAAATCCATGTCAAGCTTGACATCATCATAATGTGGGGGCCAATAATCCACATCTCCACGTCATGTAAGGTTGGTGGTAAACTCAGAATTGCAAACAAAAATCTGATTGAGCATCTTGTATGAAGCAGGCTGTAAGAGAACTGGATGAGAACAAGAGGAGTCAAAGCGTGGCCTCATTCAGGTCCGTGAAGAATTTGGTTCAGAGTCAGCACCCGATCACCCTCCAGCATACTGTGGACAGTCATTATTACTTTCTACTTAACTTTGGTGTAATAGTAGTCGATCTTGACATTCTTGGTGTAATACTGCACCGTTCGTAATAAACTATGGACATTCAGATTATCACTCTTGCTGTCCAAGACCTGAGCACATAAGACTGGAGTAACTTGTCTGCAGTCTTATCCTGTACACTCTAGGTAAGTAAAAGGAAGCACTGTTGATGATCTTTTAGGATGTGTCTAATTCTGCCTGCTGCCTGGGACTGAGAACCTACTTGAAAGTGGCTGGATGAAAATGTAAAATATGCCAGAAGCATGTTAAAAATTAAATGATGACCTACGTGGCATTGCCTAACCAAGATTTTAATTGCCTGTAACAAGTACAGCTTCATAATTTTAGTGGGGAAACTATGCAGTAAAATCTACAATTTGGCCCCATTCCTAGGTTAGACTGAGCACTAAAGATACCTGGTTATGTTAAAAATAAGGCTTGCTTGGTACAAAACAAAAGTACTGGCCTATTTCATTATAGCCTCATCATAACCTTTGATTTTTAGCAAATTAATGTGTAAACTGACCTCCAAAACACAAAATTTTGATACAATCTTTTCAAAAGTTCTAGGGAGCAGAACCTTTAAAGTTCACCAGTGTCTTTAACAATATATAATGATACTACAGTGCCGCGTGGACTTTATTGCAACATTAGTCTGCTGCTATTGCAATTTTGTTTGAACTCCTACAGAGAGGGCCGTGATTTCCAATCAAAATAAGAGTCACAGTTCGGTGCTTAAAGAACAAGTTACTTACCTTCGGTTATGAATTTTCTAGACATATTCTAGTTGCAGATTCCTTACCTTAGAATTTCCCCCAGGCGTCAGTCTGGATCCAGAATTTTTCTTTGCACAGGGGCCCCTTGCGCACTACTAGGTGGTGTCTGTCAACTCTGCATCCGTCAATGGCATTGTGTTCACCGGAGGGGAAGTCGCGGGTCGTACATAGGCACCACCCCAGCCACTGGCGGCAGTTTCTTTTCACGAATTTCCACGCCAGAAGCACGGAGTTATGAAGAACACTGACTCACATGTGCCAGAACTAGGGCCCTGGAAGGGAAGTCCCTGTCCCAAGAAATCAGTTTGTAGAGTGGGGACGATGGGTGGGTCGCTAAGGAATCTGCAACTACCTTACAACAGATACCCAAGCAATAACATCCCCGGAGGAGGGTCTGCGAACCGAGATCATACTAGAAAGTCCTGCAGGACTCAACGGGCAAAGTACCTGTCCCTTCAGACGAGACTGCTCAGGCAGTAGTGTTTAGTAAACATGTGCAAGGGCGCCAACGTTGCTGCCTGGCAGATGCCCAGGACTGAAACTCCGCATGCTAACACAGAGGTTGCAGATGTGGCTCTGTTAGAATGAGCGTGCAAGCCCTCCAGGGGTTGCTTCTTAGCCAATACATAGCACATTTTAATGCAGAAAAACACCCTTCTAGAAATGGTCCTCTTCTGCACTGCCCGACATTTCTTCGCACCCACATTACCCACAAAGAGTTGATCATCCACCCAGAACTCTTGCATGATCAAGATAGAATGCCAACGCTCTTTTTTGGATCCAGATGGTGGAGTCTCTCCTCTTCCTTGGAAGGATGTGGAGGCGCATAAAAAGTAGGCAATGTGATTGTTTGGCATACATGAAAGAATGTGACCACTTTAAACAGAAGAGAAGCCCTGGTATGAAGCACCTCCTTGTCAGGGTGGATGGAGATGGAAGGTGGCTTCGAAGAAAGAGCCTGCAGCTCACTCACTCTGCAGGCTGAGCTGATAGCTAGGGTGGAAGACTGTTTTCAAAGTAAGCAGGAGAGGTGGGCAGGTCTGAAGCGACTCAAAGGGAGTGCACATTGGATAGGTAAGAATTACGTTCAAATCCCAATGGGGCATTATGAACGGGGAAGGAGGAAAGAGATGGGTAAGGCCCTTAAGAAAGTGTCCAACAATGGGAGATTTAAACATGGAGGGTTGGTCAGGAGGAAAGCTGAAATGCCAGACAAATAACCCTTTAGGGTGCCCAGAGCTGAGCCCTGCAGGACCAAAGAAATAAACAAAAGAACATCAGAAAGAGGGGTAGGGAGGGGAATCAACAAACTTGTTCGTATACCATGCCACAAATTTGCTCCAACGACAGGCAGATACCATTTCGGTGAAGGGACTGCTTGCTGCCAAGATAACTTTAGAGTCTTTGGACAGAAGGTCAAAAGTGATATTGGGAAAGGCAGAAAGGAGACCTGAGTTCCATTTAAGACGAAAAGTGTCACCGAGTGAGTCCTGCCTTCGAAACTCCAGCGTGCGAAACAGCTGACATTGTGCGTTCTCTGCAGAGGTAAACAGATCTACCCAAGGCTCTCCCCACTGCTGAAGGAGACCTTGGGCCACCTCCAGAAGGAGGTGCCATTTGTCATCAACTAGGCATTGACGGCTGAGTATGTCCACTCTGACGTTAAGAGAGCCCACCAGATGTTGAACCACCAAGGATATGCCTTGATGTTCTAACCATGTCTAGAAGTGGAGAGCCTCCTGACAAATGATCCACAACCCCACTCTGCCCTGTTTGTTGCAGTACCACATGGCAGTGGTGTTGTCCGTGAACAACAGCACCACTTTCCCTTTGAGATAGGGAAGGAATGCTTTCAATGCCAGTCTGATCGCCCTGAGCTCCAAAAGGTTGATTTGGAACTCTGACTCCACCGGCGGCCAGACACCTCTGATCTCCGCCTCTCCCATGTGGCCGCCCCATTCCAGGAGTGACACATTTGTCACTTCAGCCGCAACTGGTAGGGGAAGGGATAGGGATCTGCCTCAGACCCAAACGCAGTCCAAAGGCCACCACGGTGATCTTGCGCAGTTCCTTCCAAGATCTAGACCATGTCAGATAGATTTCCTTGATGCTGCCCCCACTGGAACTTCAGGTCCCACTGCAGAGCCCGCATATGCCATCTGGCACGCGTTACCAGCAGGATGTAGGAGGCCATGAGGCCCAGCAGCCTCAGAATCATTCTCATCGCAATATGGTGAAAAAGGCTGAAACATCGGCATAATAGCCTGAATATCCTGGACTCGCCACTCAGGAGAAGAGGCCCGAAACTTCACTGTGTCCAGAACAGCTCTAATTAAAAGGACTGTCTGAGAGAGAGCCAGGTGTGACTTCAGCACATTTATAGTGAACCCCAGCAAATGCAGGAGGTCCACGGTAGTCTGGAGGCGAGAGACAACAGCCTTGGGCGAGCCCGACTTCTACAGCCAGTCATCGAGGTAGGAGAAGACTGAAACCCCTAACCTGCGCAAATGAGCTGCGACCAAAGCCACCACTTTGGTGAAAACCCAAGGGGCGCTGCTAAGGCCAAAGCGTACCACAGTGAATTGAAAATGCTTCAGACCTACCATGAACCGGAAGTTACATCTGTGGGCAGGCAGGACAGGAATATGGAAATAAATTCCCTACAAGTTCAACACTACCATCCAGTCTCCTAGGTCCAGGGCAGATAGGCCCTGAACCAGAGTGAGCATTTTGAACTTCTCGTTCCTGAGGAAGAGACTGAGGGACCGGAGGTCGAGGATACAGTGGAGGCCCTTGTCCTTTCTGGGTAACAGAAAGTAGCGGGACTAACAACCATGACCTACATCTGGCACAGGGACCCTCGATGGCTCCCTTGCCCAAGAGAGCCGTAAGCTCCTTGGGGAGAAGTGCCAGGTGAACCTCTGTCATCCAATCATAGATTGGTGGCATGGCGGGAGGGAGTAGCCCCTTCAGACTATTTGCAAAACCCACCTGTCTGAAGTGATGGAATGCCAGTGGAGTAAGTGAAGGCAAATCCTGCAGCTAACTCATCCCTGATGGAGAACGCCTGACTGGGAAGGTTTGAAAGCTCAAAAGAGGCAAAAAGCAGACTGAGGAGGGCGAATGACAGCAGCGGGGCCAAGAGACCAGGCTATAGCCCGGGACTCCTAAAAGTGCTCGAGCATAGAGTATGCTTTGTCCCTGAAGAGACAGGTGCCATCAAAGGGCATGTCCATCAGATTGGACATCCCCTGAAAAGCTAGATGTCCATAACCAGACGTGGCACCTCAGAGCCACCGTTGAAGCAACCGATCTGCCCAGAGAGTCGGTCACATCCAGCCCACATCTGATTGTGAACTTGGCAGCGTCTCTCCCATCAGCCACAGCCTGTATGAGAATGGCACGGGCCTCCTCCGGGACCTATGGCAGCACTCGCATGACCATGTCCCATAAAGTATGGGTGTAACAACTCTAAAGGCATGCAGTGTCACGGACCGCAATGCTAGGCTAGAGGAAGAAAACAACTTCACCCCAAGGTGGTACAGCCTCTCTGATTCCCTATCCAGAGGAGTAGAAGGGAACGCACCAATGGTACGTTGAGACTTGGATGACCAAGCATTCTGGGTGTGGTGTTGGGTCAGGAAAGCAAGGTCGGAAGGCACAGGACTATGGCGGCAGGCTTTTGTCCTATTAACAGTAGCCCCTGTGCGGGGGTAGGACCAGATCCCCAGCAGGGCATCTGTGAGGGCTTCACTGAAGGGCAAAAGGGACTCTGAAGTGGAAGCCCCAGGCTAAAGCACCTCAGTCAGGAGATTGGTCCTGACAGCCACCGAAGGCAGCTTGAGGCCCAAGATTTCAGCCAGTCTCCGCACCACGATGGAGTAGGATGCCCCCTCCTCCGTAGCCACAGTGGGGGGAGAAGCATACCAGTGTCAGGGGAAGTATCCAGACCACTGGCTTCACCCAGTTCCTGAGCCCAGTCCATAGGGTCTTCAAGCTGGAATTCTAATGGGTCCAGCGACCCCGCCATATTCTCACCAAATTCGTCCCCAGAAGAATAAGGGTCAGGATCCGATCTAGGGACCAAGGTCCTTGCCAAAGCTGGAATCGGCATCGAGCGACTGATGTTGGAGTCGGCAATGATTATAGGATCAAAGCTACCCACAGGTCAAGGCGACATAAGGAGCGTCACCAGCTGGACCGTCGTCAAGGAAGGTCGCAAAGGTATGACCAATGACCGTCTGAATCTGGAAGCAGATCCCTGGGTGCCCCTCGGAGTTGAAGCCAAAGCCGTCGGGCAGAACCCGAAGGGGCCCCTTCCAACCCTGCAGAGCCTAGAAGCTCCCCAACAGGGCCAGAAAACCTAACGATGAGGTAAATGGCCATGTAAGATTCCTTCAGTTGGACAGGGGTGTCTCCTAGAAACGCCGGGAGGTGCAGAACTGACCAAGAAACAGGCTCCAAAGACAGAGGCCTAGAGCAAGGATTCCCCTTCTCCCGCATCGTCTGACCAATGGGGTGAAGTCGAAGAACGTTTGTGCTTCTCCGACTTCTTGTGCCTACCTGAATGACCCAATGATCTCAAATGGGACGAAAAGGAGTTGTGAGGGCTCCGCAAGCGTTTTGGGACCTTCCTCTCGACCGATATCGGTAGAGATGCAGAGCCGGACGCCAGGCCATCAGCAGCTTTAGGGACTGCTCCCACAAAGCCTTTGGGTTCATGGCCCAGCAGTCAGAGCACGCCTTCGGATTGTGGTCACATTTCAAGCACCACAAACACACCAGGTGCGGATCCGTCACCGACAGCATGAAGTGGCAGGAGTCGCAGGGCTTGAAGCGGTCTTATGAGACGACATCTCGAAGCCCCAAAAGTGAAAAAAACTTTCACAAAAAAAATAAATCGAAGGTCAGTCAAAAAGCGACTCTAAGGGTAGCTCTATCTCTCTCCGGATCTGTGCGTGGCTGGCACAGAAAGAAAAGAACTAATGTTAGCACGCTGGCTTGGCACCTATATACAACCCACAACATCATATCCGGCGACTACAATGTCAACAACAGACGCAGAGTCGACTGACACCACCTAACGGGGCGCAAGGGTACTGCTTGAAGAAACATTTCTGGATCCAGACTGACGCCTCTGGGAAATTCTAAGGTAAGGAATCTGAAACTACAAGTCTGTCTCAGATTTATACTTATCTTTTATATAATTCCCAAACCAATCTGCCTGCTTGGATAAGGTTTTTCTTCCAACCAGGGGTTCCACTTTTGCACCTTCATCGGGTTAGCAGGGGCTCCTGTTACTCATGGACTCTTCAGCTGTTCTTGGACTTGGTCTCCTCTCTCCGCAGGTCTTCAGGTCCAGGAACCCATTTTTGGGGTCTTGCAGTCTTGCTTGGTTTCTGCATAATTCTTTATCACAACTTCTAGTGTGTTCTGAGGAAACTTGCTATAATTTACTCCTGCTTTCCTGGGCTCTGAGGTGAGGTACTTTACTTACCTTTGGTGTTTTCTTACACTCCCAGCGCCCCTCTCCACACTACTCTTGCCTAGGTGGGAAACCAACATTCGCATTCCACTAGTTTAGTATATGTTTTTTTTCCCCCCCTAGGCCCATTGTAACCTATGTTGATCTGCACTATTTTATGACTGTTTACTTATCTTATTTTGGTTACTAGTGTATACTTTACGTAAAATACTTATCTCCTAAGGGAGTATAGCCTCTAAGATATTTTTGGCCTTGTGTCACTAAAATAAAGTACCTTTGTCTTTCTTTTGTGTAAGTACTGTGTAACTACAGTGGTATTGCACGAGCGTTGCATGTCTCCTAGTTCAGCTTTGGCTGCTCTGACTACAGCTACCTCTAGACATCCTGTCTTCTAGACACTGACTACATTTCACTAATAAGGGATAACTGGACCAGGTATAAGGTGTGAGTACCCACTACAAACCAGGCCAGCCTCCTACACACCCTCTCTATTTGACAGTGAAGGGAAGAGGCAGATTCCCACTTGGAATTTTTATGCTTTCTCGTCAACTTACTGGAAAACATTAATCTCAACAAGGATCTGCACAAGAAACTACTTTGGGAGCAGGAATGAAAACTTCCTTTTAACTTTGACCCGTTGTAGTGCGGAGTCTTCAGATGTCTGTGCAACATAGATTTCTGCCTTATGGTCCCTTATGGCCTCTCAGTCCATCTGGGCACAGACCCTGGAGTTGTGTTCTGACCCCAGGCATCACAGACATACCTCATGGGAGCCTGTCACAGATATTTGTTTGTAAAAGTTCCTACAACGCTTAAACTTTTTCATTTTCAGAGATTACATATCTCCCTGGTAAAAAAAAGAAAACTTTAGGAAAAGGAATCAGACGAGAGGCATAGAGGTCCAGATTCCAGTCTGAAGGTACAGAAAGAAAGGAGCTGATGTCTGGGCGAATGGGTGGTTCTTTTATGAGGCCTGCTTGTCACTTCCAAAGTGGAACAACCTCAGTGCAGAACCACACAATGCCAAGTACTGACATGCATAGAAGTGCTTCTGAGTTTCCGGATCCAGTCTGACATCCGGGGGAATATTCAGAAGGCAAGGATTTTGAGATTACAAATATTCACTAGAGGAGGCTGAAACGGATGGGGGAAATGCCTGACTTTCCTTAAAGTAAGACGTTTAAATGAATAGTTGTGTTGAAAAGCGGTTTATTATATGGCATGGTTGTGCAAGCTCACTGTGTAAAAAATAAACCTCACATACAAGTCTTTGGTCCAGTCAGGTTTGTTTGTAGAACCTTAGCTCAACACTGGGTAGCTGTATCTTTGAGCAGTCAAACTTTGACAAAGGAACATGTGCAGAGCAGTTAGAAATACCAAAAACAATTGAGTAAGAAAGAAATTAGAGACAAAGAAACTCTAATACCAATTTATAAAAACATATCTCATGAATGACTTTGAGAATTTCTAGACACCAAAACAAACAAAATCAGCCAGAGGGTTCCAGACGTTTTAAGTAAGTAAATCATAAATCACTGCCTTTCACTCAAAACACAAACAAGCATTAGCAACTATCTCCTTTAGTGGTTATTATGAAAACTTTTGACAACTTTTTAATAAAGTTGTGTTCGGCTTCGCTGGCCTGCTATGGGTCACCGATTCCGGCAGGGTGCATTCAGGGGGGCCAGTAAGGCTTACCAGGACAGTTACCCTGCAGTCAAAGCAGTCTCTAGTTTCCAGTCTCCAGTACAGTTCCAAGCTCTATAGGCAAACTGCCATACACATCAATTGAGTGGTCCTGATGCAAAGGATACAGGATCCTGTAGATACTAAGGATGTTGATCCAGTCAACAGGAAACTTCCTGGGGCCCCCACTTGATCCTACTTTGGCCCAAGAGGTTGATGTCACTCAAAGTCCAGGTGAAATCCAGCCAAAAAACAGTTGTTAGTGATCTACTGGTCTTCAATCACAGCGAAACCAGCGGTTCCCCTTTAACTATGACTAGTGTCTGTTTTGGGTGATCAAACAGCATTCTGACGGCTCTGCTGGCTCCAGCAGACCTGGGTGCAACGTTTGAGTGACAAGGTTTAGTCTCTAGAGATGCGCTTCAGCAGTCAGAGGTGATCAAGTAATTGTGGCTACCAACTTGGCAAGGCATCTTCTTCAGCTTTTGTGGCCCTGAAGTTGTAACAGGAAGTCAGCCAACTGACTCTTGGAGCTCACCTCTTCTCTCTGGAACTTTGGGAGGACTCTTCCTTGAGTAGGGACCCAAAGGCACAGCCCTCTCTTTGGGCTGCCCAGGAGCAGTCCAGTCTTTGGTGCAGCCTCTCTTTGCCAGGTCCAGGGAACAGCAAGGCAGTTATTATTTGCCCTACTCTGCAGCACAGATGTGATCTGAGGTCTGTGTGCCACTTTTGTGCCCAATATTTGCCCTCAGAGGGATGCGGTGACTACTAGCCAATAGGCTACCAGGGCTCCTCCCATGTGATGACAACTTCCTGCAAAGTATGGCATCTAGTTATCACAGAATGTAATATTTTACCCACTTCCAAGATGACAGAACCATTCTCTGTGTATGGAGCTTGGTAGTCCACATAGAGGATTCTCCCTCTCTGTCCCTGACACCAACCTGTCTACCAGAACAAAAGAGCCGCACCCCCTCTGGTGTGTGTCCACCCTTTGCCCTTTAAAGGCAACTTCCTCTCTGATGTTTGCCTTTTGGGCTCGCACCCTCTTTTGATTCCTGCCAGGAAGAGTTAACATTTCTCCCAGTGGCGGGCCTCTGTTTTGTCCTTTTCTTGTAAATATTCACACCTCTTCTCAAAACGCTTTTTCATGGCCAGCAACTGGAAGTGACCACTGGAAAATTTGGGCAACAAAGTGCAACTTTCCAAAGTTGCCTTTTACTCAAAAGTTACATTCAATTCGACTTGGCCAACAAGTCAGGTTTGATTTAACAGTTCTTTTGACAAGTTGAAGTACGAACCATAGTATTCCCATTCAAATGTTAGCACAGCTGAGTTGTCAGTGTGTAACCCTGTACTTGACAATGGGGCTACAAGCCTTTCTACAGTAAGAACGACAAAATTAGGTTTTTTACTTTAAGGGCACATACAAATACATGTACATCACTCTACCTTGGGGCTTTGGAAGGCCTGTCTTTGGCTTTGACAGACCTACCCTACAGGTGATTTATATACATTAAAAGGAAGGGTTGGAGTTTGTCAGCTTAAATGGCAATGCTATATTAGCAGTTTGAAACCTCTCTCTCAGTCTGCAGTGGCAGGTTCGGAGACCAGTGATGTAATGAGATTTAAGGGGGCACCCCTGTAAAGTATCTGTAGAGGGCCCCCTCCCCCATGGACTCAGTCAGGGGCCTGTTGCCCGTGCATAGTGTACTGTGCTAAAGGGGCCCCCTGGAGCTTGGAGGGTCTTTGTTACGCCTCTGTCGGAGACAAGTTTTCATGGTGACACAATACATGCTGCAGCTCATAACAGACACTTTTCACTTTGTGTACTAGTGTACCCTTAGTACCATAAGCTTGGGGCTTATAAGTAAGTTAACTTATGCCAATTGGATATAAGCCAATTAAACATACACTTTCAAGGATCAGAGCACTAGCACAGAGATCTGGTGAGCAGGTCTCAGTGCACTTTTGGATTAATTTATACTAGTACCTAATAATCAAAAAGTGTGGCAAAAAGAGGGGGTGAACCAGCAAAAATAAATTTCCACACCAATCCATTAAAAGTCATATCCATATAAGGGACGCTTACACATCGCCTGAAGAACTTGTGGATTCATCTACGCTTGGTGATGAGAACCACACTAGTGGCAACCATCTGCCCCAGGCAATTGTTAGTATCCAGGCCAGCACAAATCACCTATTTGGCTGCATCATAAACATCTTGAATGGTTTGATAAATCTGGGACTGCAGGCAAGATCTTGCTGGCCTTGTCCCAGAGGGTGTGCATATAACGGCTTAGTAGGCAACTTGCTTTGACCAGTCTCACGGATAGGCTGGCTGCAGAGAGCATATGTTTCCTAATTCCCTTAATTCTTTCCGATTACCAATCTGGAGGGGGGAGAGTCTAGGGGCATGAATTATGATTCATCTTGCTGGTGGACCACCAAACTCTCAGGAACAGACTGCTGCTTAAGAAACCCAGGGTTGCCTGCCATCTGTCCGTGACATCTGGGCATCTCTTGTTCACAGGCGGACAAGAACACGTTTACCCCAAGTGCCTATCTGAATGTCAGTTAGGACTTCTTTAAATGAGAGTAAGGGCTCGGAAGTACAAGGACTAGGTTGCAGGACTTCTGTAAAGACATTTGTTTTAAATTCAACATATGGCAGTTGTAGGTTCAGTATCTCAGCAGCACGTCCAACAGCCACAGCAAATTAAGCACCCTCCTCTATTGGCAGCCTAGGGGATAAAAGCAACCCCATATCAGGGGAGGTATTGAGTTCACCGGCCTCCTATAAATCCATGTCAAGCTTGACATCATCATAATGTGGGGGCCAATAATCCACATCTCCACGTCATGTAAGGTTGGTGGTAAACTCAGAATTGCAAACAAAAATCTGATTGAGCATCTTGTATGAAGCAGGCTGTAAGAGAACTGGATGAGAACAAGAGGAGTCAAAGCGTGGCCTCATTCAGGTCCGTGAAGAATTTGGTTCAGAGTCAGCACCCGATCACCCTCCAGCATACTGTGGACAGTCATTATTACTTTCTACTTAACTTTGGTGTAATAGTAGTCGATCTTGACATTCTTGGTGTAATACTGCACCGTTCGTAATAAACTATGGACATTCAGATTATCACTCTTGCTGTCCAAGACCTGAGCACATAAGACTGGAGTAACTTGTCTGCAGTCTTATCCTGTACACTCTAGGTAAGTAAAAGGAAGCACTGTTGATGATCTTTTAGGATGTGTCTAATTCTGCCTGCTGCCTGGGACTGAGAACCTACTTGAAAGTGGCTGGATGAAAATGTAAAATATGCCAGAAGCATGTTAAAAATTAAATGATGACCTACGTGGCATTGCCTAACCAAGATTTTAATTGCCTGTAACAAGTACAGCTTCATAATTTTAGTGGGGAAACTATGCAGTAAAATCTACAATTTGGCCCCATTCCTAGGTTAGACTGAGCACTAAAGATACCTGGTTATGTTAAAAATAAGGCTTGCTTGGTACAAAACAAAAGTACTGGCCTATTTCATTATAGCCTCATCATAACCTTTGATTTTTAGCAAATTAATGTGTAAACTGACCTCCAAAACACAAAATTTTGATACAATCTTTTCAAAAGTTCTAGGGAGCAGAACCTTTAAAGTTCACCAGTGTCTTTAACAATATATAATGATACTACAGTGCCGCGTGGACTTTATTGCAACATTAGTCTGCTGCTATTGCAATTTTGTTTGAACTCCTACAGAGAGGGCCGTGATTTCCAATCAAAATAAGAGTCACAGTTCGGTGCTTAAAGAACAAGTTACTTACCTTCGGTTATGAATTTTCTAGACATATTCTAGTTGCAGATTCCTTACCTTAGAATTTCCCCCAGGCGTCAGTCTGGATCCAGAATTTTTCTTTGCACAGGGGCCCCTTGCGCACTACTAGGTGGTGTCTGTCAACTCTGCATCCGTCAATGGCATTGTGTTCACCGGAGGGGAAGTCGCGGGTCGTACATAGGCACCACCCCAGCCACTGGCGGCAGTTTCTTTTCACGAATTTCCACGCCAGAAGCACGGAGTTATGAAGAACACTGACTCACATGTGCCAGAACTAGGGCCCTGGAAGGGAAGTCCCTGTCCCAAGAAATCAGTTTGTAGAGTGGGGACGATGGGTGGGTCGCTAAGGAATCTGCAACTACCTTACAACAGATACCCAAGCAATAACATCCCCGGAGGAGGGTCTGCGAACCGAGATCATACTAGAAAGTCCTGCAGGACTCAACGGGCAAAGTACCTGTCCCTTCAGACGAGACTGCTCAGGCAGTAGTGTTTAGTAAACATGTGCAAGGGCGCCAACGTTGCTGCCTGGCAGATGCCCAGGACTGAAACTCCGCATGCTAACACAGAGGTTGCAGATGTGGCTCTGTTAGAATGAGCGTGCAAGCCCTCCAGGGGTTGCTTCTTAGCCAATACATAGCACATTTTAATGCAGAAAAACACCCTTCTAGAAATGGTCCTCTTCTGCACTGCCCGACATTTCTTCGCACCCACATTACCCACAAAGAGTTGATCATCCACCCAGAACTCTTGCATGATCAAGATAGAATGCCAACGCTCTTTTTTGGATCCAGAGGGTGGAGTCTCTCCTCTTCCTTGGAAGGATGTGGAGGCGCATAAAAAGTAGGCAATGTGATTGTTTGGCATACATGAAAGAATGTGACCACTTTAAACAGAAGAGAAGCCCTGGTATGAAGCACCTCCTTGTCAGGGTGGATGGAGATGGAAGGTGGCTTCGAAGAAAGAGCCTGCAGCTCACTCACTCTGCAGGCTGAGCTGATAGCTAGGGTGGAAGACTGTTTTCAAAGTAAGCAGGAGAGGTGGGCAGGTCTGAAGCGACTCAAAGGGAGTGCACATTGGATAGGTAAGAATTACGTTCAAATCCCAATGGGGCATTATGAACGGGGAAGGAGGAAAGAGATGGGTAAGGCCCTTAAGAAAGTGTCCAACAATGGGAGATTTAAACATGGAGGGTTGGTCAGGAGGAAAGCTGAAATGCCAGACAAATAACCCTTTAGGGTGCCCAGAGCTGAGCCCTGCAGGACCAAAGAAATAAACAAAAGAACATCAGAAAGAGGGGTAGGGAGGGGAATCAACAAACTTGTTCGTATACCATGCCACAAATTTGCTCCAACGACAGGCAGATACCATTTCGGTGAAGGGACTGCTTGCTGCCAAGATAACTTTAGAGTCTTTGGACAGAAGGTCAAAAGTGATATTGGGAAAGGCAGAAAGGAGACCTGAGTTCCATTTAAGACGAAAAGTGTCACCGAGTGAGTCCTGCCTTCGAAACTCCAGCGTGCGAAACAGCTGACATTGTGCGTTCTCTGCAGAGGTAAACAGATCTACCCAAGGCTCTCCCCACTGCTGAAGGAGACCTTGGGCCACCTCCAGAAGGAGGTGCCATTTGTCATCAACTAGGCATTGACGGCTGAGTATGTCCACTCTGACGTTAAGAGAGCCCACCAGATGTTGAACCACCAAGGATATGCCTTGATGTTCTAACCATGTCTAGAAGTGGAGAGCCTCCTGACAAATGATCCACAACCCCACTCCGCCCTGTTTGTTGCAGTACCCAATGGCAGTGGTGTTGTCCGTGAACAACAGCACCACTTTCCCTTTGAGATAGGGAAGGAATGCTTTCAATGCCAGTCTGATCGCCCTGAGCTCCAAAAGGTTGATTTGGAACTCTGACTCCACCGGCGGCCAGACACCTCTGATCTCCGCCTCTCCCATGTGGCCGCCCCATTCCAGGAGTGACACATTTGTCACTTCAGCCGCAACTGGTAGGGGAAGGGATAGGGATCTGCCTCAGACCCAAACGCAGTCCAAAGGCCACCACGGTGATCTTGCGCAGTTCCTTCCAAGATCTAGACCATGTCAGATAGATTTCCTTGATGCTGCCCCCACTGGAACTTCAGGTCCCACTGCAGAGCCCGCATATGCCATCTGGCACGCGTTACCAGCAGGATGTAGGAGGCCATGAGGCCCAGCAGCCTCAGAATCATTCTCATCGCAATATGGTGAAAAAGGCTGAAACATCGGCATAATAGCCTGAATATCCTGGACTCGCCACTCAGGAGAAGAGGCCCGAAACTTCACTGTGTCCAGAACAGCTCTAATTAAAAGGACTGTCTGAGAGAGAGCCAGGTGTGACTTCAGCACATTTATAGTGAACCCCAGCAAATGCAGGAGGTCCACGGTAGTCTGGAGGCGAGAGACAACAGCCTTGGGCGAGCCCGACTTCTACAGCCAGTCATCGAGGTAGGAGAAGACTGAAACCCCTAACCTGCGCAAATGAGCTGCGACCAAAGCCATCACTTTGGTGAAAACCCAAGGGGCGCTGCTAAGGCCAAAGCGTACCACAGTGAATTGAAAATGCTTCAGACCTACCATGAACCGGAAGTTACATCTGTGGGCAGGCAGGACAGGAATATGGAAATAAATTCCCTACAAGTTCAACACTACCATCCAGTCTCCTAGGTCCAGGGCAGATAGGCCCTGAACCAGAGTGAGCATTTTGAACTTCTCGTTCCTGAGGAAGAGACTGAGGGACCGGAGGTCGAGGATACAGTGGAGGCCCTTGTCCTTTCTGGGTAACAGAAAGTAGCGGGACTAACAACCATGACCTACATCTGGCACAGGGACCCTCGATGGCTCCCTTGCCCAAGAGAGCCGTAAGCTCCTTGGGGAGAAGTGCCAGGTGAACCTCTGTCATCCAATCATAGATTGGTGGCATGGCGGGAGGGAGTAGCCCCTTCAGACTATTTGCAAAACCCACCTGTCTGAAGTGATGGAATGCCAGTGGAGTAAGTGAAGGCAAATCCTGCAGCTAACTCATCCCTGATGGAGAACGCCTGACTGGGAAGGTTTGAAAGCTCAAAAGAGGCAAAAAGCAGACTGAGGAGGGCGAATGACAGCAGCGGGGCCAAGAGACCAGGCTATAGCCCGGGACTCCTAAAAGTGCTCGAGCATAGAGTATGCTTTGTCCCTGAAGAGACAGGTGCCATCAAAGGGCATGTCCATCAGATTGGACATCCCCTGAAAAGCTAGATGTCCATAACCAGACGTGGCACCTCAGAGCCACCGTTGAAGCAACCGATCTGCCCAGAGAGTCGGTCACATCCAGCCCACATCTGATTGTGAACTTGGCAGCGTCTCTCCCATCAGCCACAGCCTGTATGAGAATGGCACGGGCCTCCTCCGGGACCTATGGCAGCACTCGCATGACCATGTCCCATAAAGTATGGGTGTAACAACTCTAAAGGCATGCAGTGTCACGGACCGCAATGCTAGGCTAGAGGAAGAAAACAACTTCACCCCAAGGTGGTACAGCCTCTCTGATTCCCTATCCAGAGGAGTAGAAGGGAACGCACCAATGGTACGTTGAGACTTGGATGACCAAGCATTCTGGGTGTGGTGTTGGGTCAGGAAAGCAAGGTCGGAAGGCACAGGACTATGGCGGCAGGCTTTTGTCCTATTAACAGTAGCCCCTGTGCGGGGGTAGGACCAGGTCCCCAGCAGGGCATCTGTGAGGGCTTCACTGAAGGGCAAAAGGGACTCTGAAGTGGAAGCCCCAGGCTAAAGCACCTCAGTCAGGAGATTGGTCCTGACAGCCACCGAAGGCAGCTTGAGGCCCAAGATTTCAGCCAGTCTCCGCACCACGATGGAGTAGGATGCCCCCTCCTCCGTAGCCACAGTGGGGGGAGAAGCATACCAGTGTCAGGGGAAGTATCCAGACCACTGGCTTCACCCAGTTCCTGAGCCCAGTCCATAGGGTCTTCAAGCTGGAATTCTAATGGGTCCAGCGACCCCGCCATATTCTCACCAAATTCGTCCCCAGAAGAATAAGGGTCAGGATCCGATCTAGGGACCAAGGTCCTTGCCAAAGCTGGAATCGGCATCGAGCGACTGATGTTGGAGTCGGCAATGATTATAGGATCAAAGCTACCCACAGGTCAAGGCGACATAAGGAGCGTCACCAGCTGGACCGTCGTCAAGGAAGGTCGCAAAGGTATGACCAATGACCGTCTGAATCTGGAAGCAGATCCCTGGGTGCCCCTCGGAGTTGAAG
The DNA here is from genome assembly GCF_031143425.1 of Pleurodeles waltl. Classification (NCBI taxonomy): domain Eukaryota; kingdom Metazoa; phylum Chordata; class Amphibia; order Caudata; family Salamandridae; genus Pleurodeles; species Pleurodeles waltl. The sequence continues at coordinate 679,904,994 of NC_090449.1, read as the reverse complement.
CCAAAGCCGTCGGGCAGAACCCGAAGGGGCCCCTTCCAACCCTGCAGAGCCTAGAAGCTCCCCAACAGGGCCAGAAAACCTAACGATGAGGTAAATGGCCATGTAAGATTCCTTCAGTTGGACAGGGGTGTCTCCTAGAAACGCCGGGAGGTGCAGAACTGACCAAGAAACAGGCTCCAAAGACAGAGGCCTAGAGCAAGGATTCCCCTTCTCCCGCATCGTCTGACCAATGGGGTGAAGTCGAAGAACGTTTGTGCTTCTCCGACTTCTTGTGCCTACCTGAATGACCCAATGATCTCAAATGGGACGAAAAGGAGTTGTGAGGGCTCCGCAAGCGTTTTGGGACCTTCCTCTCGACCGATATCGGTAGAGATGCAGAGCCGGACGCCAGGCCATCAGCAGCTTTAGGGACTGCTCCCACAAAGCCTTTGGGTTCATGGCCCAGCAGTCAGAGCACGCCTTCGGATTGTGGTCACATTTCAAGCACCACAAACACACCAGGTGCGGATCCGTCACCGACAGCATGAAGTGGCAGGAGTCGCAGGGCTTGAAGCGGTCTTATGAGACGACATCTCGAAGCCCCAAAAGTGAAAAAAACTTTCACAAAAAAAATAAATCGAAGGTCAGTCAAAAAGCGACTCTAAGGGTAGCTCTATCTCTCTCCGGATCTGTGCGTGGCTGGCACAGAAAGAAAAGAACTAATGTTAGCACGCTGGCTTGGCACCTATATACAACCCACAACATCATATCCGGCGACTACAATGTCAACAACAGACGCAGAGTCGACTGACACCACCTAACGGGGCGCAAGGGTACTGCTTGAAGAAACATTTCTGGATCCAGACTGACGCCTCTGGGAAATTCTAAGGTAAGGAATCTGAAACTACAAGTCTGTCTCAGATTTATACTTATCTTTTATATAATTCCCAAACCAATCTGCCTGCTTGGATAAGGTTTCTTTTGATACAGTTTACAAAGAAGGGTTTCCACTACGTGCTCCACATCACAAAAGTTATGAATGGTGAAGACGCATGTATCTACCTGTCAGTGTAAAGACAGCCATGCAATTGCTCGCACACAGGTCAAGTGAATGAATCAAGTCTGTGTAGGGGATGATGACCTATAGTAGGACCATATTTTTAAAAAATGACAGAGAAAAACTATTATGTATACTGTAGAAATAATTTATAGTCCACCATCTGAATCATAATTGCATATTTAAGAAAAAACATGTTTCTATCTCAAAAAATCCAAAGTTAATAAACAAAGCACCACATGTATGACTTTACTGCGGTAGAGCCTTTGCAAAAGATAACTGGCCACCTTTCAGTTGCAGGTGTTCAACTAGTAATAAAGAGGCTTTTTACTGAAATAATATCGTCAGAAAATGTGCTGCATTCTACTCCATGATTTTTCTTTTCTTGCCACATAAGTTGGTCCTTCATTGCTTCATAACTTCAGTGGCCTCTATTATAACGCAACAACTGACGTTCATTTGTCGATCTACAAGCTTTAAAGGAAATCGTGGCCAGATTTCAACAAAAGCGGAATATTTTTGAAATTGTAGCCAATAACAATGTCAAATGAAAACAAAAAACAACACATTAATTATGAACTTTGTTTTACAGTACCTGTGAGAGCAATCTGCTCCGTTGGATGAAACTTAATGGAATTTACTGCAGAACAAAAAAATGTACAGTTGTCTCAGTAAAGGGATGGCACATCAATAAATACTTAATTCAACAGCTTTATTCTTCTGTAACTTACATTGCTTGTAACAAATTGATTATAAAATGTAACAAAAATGGGTGTTCAGTTAAATGAGAGAAACATTTAAAGCCCTTAATTTACTCAGTTGCAACGTGGCAGTCAGAAAATGTGTTGCTCAAATTAAAAAACAAAGCTCACACACCTTGAGTGAAAAGTTCAATAAGGAATTCCCATCTAGAAAAAGTAACTCTAACCGTATTTAAAATAGAGCACTGTAGGGGTAGGTATCCTTTTTCATTTGCTTCATTTATTAACAAGATCTTCGTTACTCAAAAAACAGTTGCAATAGCAAAACACAATACAAAAAAAGTGGAAGTGAGGTTTGAAGGTTGCAGCATTCATGAGGTAAGGTAAAGACCAAGGGCTGCTCCTCTGCTAAGGTGGAGGAGCGTCACCCTGTTGCATTGAGCCAAAAATTAAAATGATAATAACTGATCGTTATTATCATTTTATTTTTAGCTGAGGCAGCAGGATGGGGTGGGCTGGAGGGAGAAGTGGTTTGTGTACCTTAAGTGCGCATGTCTGTTTGGCTGGCCGTGTTGGGCCAGCCAAACAGATATGTGCACTTTGCATTTCTCCACCCGGCTGTATTTCACAGCTGGGAGGAGAAAGTGCACAGGGTGCCACTCCCTGTGTGAGTGCCAAAGCAGGGCACTCACACCAATCATGGTGACAGCAGCATCGTGATTGGCTGAGGGTAACCTGGAAGCTTGTGTGCTTCTGGACGAGGAAGAGGCCGGGGGAGACGAATGTGTCTTCGACCTCAACAGGTAGGTGTTTTTTTTTTTTTCATCCTGCCCCACCACCTGCGTTCAGTGGCAGCCGTCTCTGGTTAGGACACACAGAAATGAAACGTTGAGTTATTCTGAGAGAGAAGTGCTCAGTCTGAGCAGGGAGGTAATAGGCAAGGGCTTGATGTGAGTGGATAAGAGAGGTGTACTCCTGAGGAAAGTGAAGGAGCAAGTAGGCTAACGGTGTAGACAATCTGCAGAAAATATTCAAAGGAGAGAGGCAGATTGTAAGTCATGTGTCCAGGTCAGGGACGTTTACCTACATCTGCTTGAGAATTTATTATGCTGGAGTGCAGATTACAGATGGCTGAGTCCTGGCAAGCAGAGGCAACCATTTAAAATGAAAGTCAAGGTTATTTTTTTAGTGTTTTGATCAGGGAGATCTCAATGCTGCTTAAGCAGCAAAGTGAGTTTCACCACTGAGAATGTACGGTGGCATCTGTAGTAAACTTTGGTAGTTCTGGGCTCTTAACAGCAGTTCAGGACATAAAGAGAACATGCACTCATACTCAGCATTATCAGAGTTAATTTGTCAATGTACTGTTCTTTTATAGTGCCATTAATCTCATAATAAATTGATGTTTCCTCTGGGGAATGGCTTTTACCCCCAAAAGAACGAGTTACTTACCTTCGGTAACGACTTTTCTGGTGGATACATTAGCTACCTGTGGATTCCTCACCTCATGAATACTCCCATGGCGCCAGCATTCGACGGAAATCTTCTTACCAGTCTCTGCACGTCGACGAGGACGTCACTGTCTCGCACGCGACGCCGTCTGACGTCATACAGGCAATAAGAGGTCCTCGACGACGTGCGGACGTCAGTACCAATCATTTTTTACGTGCATGAGAACAACCAGGCAATGCAATGAAAGAACAAAGCAACATCCATTATATTGTAAAAATACACCACATTGTATGAATAACTGTAAATCTTTTTATGTACATATATATATATATATATATATATATATATAAAACTCTCTCTTTTAAAATATATACACACACCAAGTATATACATAAAGATATATACACATATACCTATATATATATAAATATATTATATATATACATCTATTGCACCCTCAAAGATCAAGAGGAGCGCACTCAAGGATTACTTGGCAAGACCATAAAGGCAACGGGGAGGCGGGTGGGACCGTGAGGAATCCACAGGTAGCTAATGTATCCACCAGAAAAGTCGTTACCGAAGGTAAGTAACTCATTCTTCTGATGGATACAACTACCTGTGGATTCCTCACCTCATGAATAGAGTCCCAAAGCAGTACCACGCCCGGCGGTGGGTGCCTAAATGGTCAAACCAAGAAATCCTGCAGCACTGACCGTGCAAAATGGCCGTCCCTTCTAACCTCAGAATCTAAACAGTAATGTTTTGCAAAAGTGTGAAGGGACGACCAAGTTGCGGCCTTGCAGATGTCGACCACAGGAACACCTCTGGCTAAGGCCGAAGTGGCCGACTTAGCTCTGGTGGAATGAGCTCTAATGCCCTCAGGAGGATCCTTCTTTGCCAAAGAGTAACATATTTTAATGCAAAGAACAACCCACCTGGATAGTGTTCTCTTGTGGACTGCCTTTCCTCTCCTCTTGCCCACGTATCCAATAAACAGCTGATCCTCCAGCCTGAAATCCTTTGTTCTATCGATAAAGAAGCTCAACGCTCTCTTTGGGTCCAGACGATGCAGTCTTTCTTCCTCTTTGGAAGGATGAGGCGGAGGATAGAACGTGGACAAAGTAATTGCCTGAGCCAAATGGAAGGGTGAAACAACCTTCGGGAGGAAAGCAGCCTTGGTCCTCAACACCACCTTATCCCCATAAAAAGTTGTATAAGGGGGTTTTACTGATAAGGCCTGCAACTCACTCACTCTCCTTGCTGATGTTATAGCTATCAGGAAGACTGTTTTTAAAACCAAATACCTCAAGGGGCAAGAATGCATAGGTTCAAAAGGGGACCCCATAAGGAAAGTCAGGACTAAGGACAAATCCCATTGCGGCATAACGAATGGCTTTGGAGGATATTGATTTAGAAGACCTTTCAAGAATCTGATAACAATAGGGGATTTAAATAAAGATGGTTGGTCTGGAAGACATATGAAGGCTGACAAGGCCGATAAATAACCTTTAATGGTAGCCACTGCACAACCTTTCTGCGCCAGAGATAGAGCAAAAGACAAAACGTCCGATAGATGAGCATGTAAAGGATCAATCTGCCTCTCTCCACACCACGCAACAAATTTAGACCACCTATTAGCGTAGATAGATTTAGTGGAGTGTCGCCTGGCCGCTAATATAACATCCACTACCTCAGGCGGGAGAGAGAAGGAACTCAGGTTGCCCCGTTCAATCTCCAGGCATGTAGGTGCAGACTCTGGAGGTTGGGGTGTAGAACCTGCCCCTGCGACTGCGAGAGGAGGTCTGCCCTGAAAGGGAGACGGAGCGGCGGGCACGTTGAGAGTTGGAGAAGGTCGGAGTACCACACCCTCCTTGGCCAATCCGGAGCTACTAAGATTACTAGAGCCCGGTCTTGGCGAATCTTCCTCAATACTCGAGGAATCAAGGGTATGGGAGGAAACGCGTAAAGCAACTGGCCGCACCAGGTCATTTGAAACGCGTCCCCTAACGCTTCCTGCATCGGATACTGAAGGCTGCAGAACAACGGACAATGCGCGTTCTCTCGAGTGGCGAACAGATCTACCCGAGGAAACCCCCACTTCTGGAAGATTAAACGGACTTGATCTGGATGGAGACGCCACTCGTGGTCTGCCGAGAAGTGGCGACTGAGACTGTCCGCACGCACGTTCAAGACTCCGGCCAGATGGTTTGCTATCAAGCAAATCCGATGGTCCTTTGCCCAGGACCATAGTCGAAGAGCTTCTCTGCAGAGAAGGTACGACCCCACTCCTCCCTGCTTGTTTATGTACCACATCGTGGTAGTATTGTCCGTTAGGACCTGTACCGACTGACCACGAAGGGAAGGGAGGAAGGCCTTGAGAGCCAGACGTACAGCCCGTAACTCTAACAGATTGATGTGAAAAATCTGTTCCTCTGGAGACCAAAGACCTTTGATCTCCAGATCCCCCAGATGAGCTCCCCACCCTAGAGTGGAAGCATCCGTTATGACTGTGGCCACTGGTGGCGACTGCTGGAACGGTTTTCCTTGTGAAAGATTGTTGCTTGCAATCCACCACTTCAAATCCACAGCAGCATCTCTGGAGATCTTGACAGTACCCTCTAGATCCCCTCTGTGTTGAGACCACTGCCTTCGGAGGCACCACTGAAGAGCCCTCATGTGCCAGCGAGCATGCGTGACCAACAGAATGCAGGAGACCTTGAGGACTGGAACTACCGCTCCATTTCGAAACATTGGAACCAAATCCTGAATATCTTGAATCCGCTGAGGCGGAGGAAAGGCCCGACCCAATGTCGTATCCAGTACTGCCCCTATGAACAGGAGGCGCTGAGAGGGCTCCAGGTGAGATTTGGGCTCGTTCACCGAAAAGCCCAGGTCGAACAACAACTGGGTTGTTGACTGCAGATGACGCAACACAAGCTCCGGGGACTTGGCTTTGATCAACCAATCGTCCAAGTAAGGGAATACTGCTATCCCCTTCCTTCTGAGCTCTGCCGCAACCACCGACATCACCTTCGTGAAGACTCGAGGTGCTGAAGTAAGACCAAACGGAAGGACCGCAAACTGGTAGTGTTGCGATCCCACCACAAACCGGAGATACTTCCTGTGTGACTTGAGTATCGGGATATGAAAGTAAGCATCCTGCAAGTTGACAGACACCATCCAGTCCTCCATGTTCAACGCCAAAAGCACCTGTGCTAGGGTCAGCATCTTGAACTTTTCCTGCTTGAGGAACCAATTCAAGATCCTCAGGTCCAGAATTGGTCTCAAACGACCATCCTTCTTGGGAATCAGGAAATACCTTGAGTAAACTCCTTGACCCCTTTCCTGCTTCGGGACCAACTCCACCGCGCCCTTTAAAAGGAGGACTTCTACCTCCTGTTCTAGCAACAGGAGGTGTTCTTGTGAACAATACGAAGGGCGGGGCGGGATGAGGGGCGGAAACTCCCGAAAGGGAAGGGTGTAGCCTTTTCCCACAACACTGAGAACCCAAGTGTCCGACGTAACAGTCTCCCATTTGGTGAGAAAATGCTGTAATCTTCCCCCTACAGGAGAGGAGTGAGTGGGAAATGGTGGAAGCCTAAGGCTGCTTCCCCTGCTGCACCCCGCCAGAGGATGAGGAAGAGGCAGAGTGCTGCTGAGAGGCTCCCCTGGTGCGGACCCTACCCCTCCCCCTAAAAGATCTATAGGGATGGGAAGAGGCAGGTTGCTGATATCTTCCCCGAAAGGAAGAGGAGGAAGAGCCACGCCCAAATCCACGAAACCTCCTGAAGAATCTGGAAGAGGCCGTGGAAGAAGGAGCTTGGAGTCCCAACGACTTAGCCGTGGCCCTGCTCTCCTTAAAACGTTCCAAGGCCGAATCAGCCTTAGCCCCAAACAGTTTGTCCCCATCAAACGGGAGATCCAACAATGTGGACTGTACATCTGCCGAAAAGCCCGAGTTACGGAGCCAGGCCTGTCTCCTTTCCACCACAGTTGTGCCCATTGCTCTGGCTACCGAGTCGGTGGTATCCAGTCCCGTCTGGATAATTTGGGTCGCAGCAGCCTGGGCATCAGAGACAAGATCCAAAAGACCCTGGGGAAGCTCTGTAAACGAAGAGGAGATGTCATCCATCAGAGCATGAATATACCTCCCCAGGATACAGGTCGCATTAGTGGCTTTTAACGCCAGACTGCAGGACGAAAAAATCTTCTTCGACTGCGCCTCTAGCTTTTTTGAGTCTCTGTCCCCAGGCACCGTCGGGAAAGAACCAGGCGCTGACTTGGACGAACAGGAGGCCTGCACAACCAAGCTCTCCGGCGTAGGGTGCCTAGATAGGAAACCAGGATCAGTTGGAGCCGTCCGATACCTCCTGGCCACGGCTCTGTGAACTGCTGGGGAAGATGCCGGCTTCTTCCACACCTCTAAAACCGGATCCAGCAGAGCGTCATTAAAAGGTAATAGAGGCTCCGCCGCGGCTGAGGCCGGATGCAACACCTCTGTCAAAAGGTTTTGTTTCGCCTCCACCACCGGCAAAGGCAGGTCCAAAAAACTAGCTGCCTTCCGTACCACTGTATGAAAGGAAGCAGCTTCCTCGGTATATTCCCCCGGGGACGAAAGGTCCCACTCAGGGGAAGTGTCCAGCCCACTGGCCGACTCCAGTCCACGCAGCCCATCACCCGAGTCCTCTAGCTCTCCTTCCTCTAGGGCTCGTTGGTACTCCTGCTCCTCTAGTACCCGGAGAGCACGCCTCCTTGAACGCAGTCGTTGCTCAATCCGCGGAGTCGACAACACCTCCGCTGAAGTCAGAGATCGGCGCCGATCTTCCGAAGCCACCGACGCCGCATCCGGCGCCACAGGTAACTTCGGCGCCGACTGAAGAGCAGATGAAACGGATGGACCCACCGGAGTCACAGGCCGAAATCTCGACGTCGACGGGATGGAAATCCCTGGGGCCAATCCCTCCGAAGCCATCGGAGCGGCCACCGGCGCCGACACTGGCGCCGAGCCCACGTTCCCAAACGGGAGAAAGGGCATAAAGGGTGCCGGCCGAAGAGGCGCAGGATCACCCAAAGAAAAGGCCAAAGGCCCAGCCGGAGCACCCCCTGGAGCCATCTGTTGGAAGATGGCATACATCGCATTCAAGAATGCGGAACTATCGGCTCCAGGGGTGGGAAAAGCCGGATACTGGGGTGCCTGACTCGGAGGCGACCCCGACGCCGGCCTCGGCGTCTGCGCCGGAGAAAACACCTGAGGCTCCAATACCTCAATCACCGACGCCTGTCCAGGCGAAGTTGGAGACGTCGGAGAGAGCAACGGCGTCGAAGGATGCGGCGTCACCGTGGGGCTGACCTCCCATGTCCTCCGGCGCCGATCCGGAGACCTGGAACGAGCCTCCCTTGAATGACGCCGAGATTCTCTACGGCGCCGGGATTCTCGATGACGCCGATGTCTTGGAGAAGACTTTTTCTTGTGATGCTTCTCCTTTGACTTGGCCATAAACAGCTTCGCCTCGCGTTCTTTAATGGCCTTCGGATTCATGTGCTGACACGAATCACAAGTCGAGACGTCGTGGTCGGAGCTCAAACACCAAAGGCAATCGGAATGAGGATCCGTCACCGACATCTTGCCTCCACACTCACGACAAGGCTTAAATCCAGACTTTCTCTGCGACATTATTTCCACAGAGAAAGAGTACGCAGCAAGATATACACTGTAACCGCAAGAGTAACAGTTGCTCCCTCGAAGATAACCGTTTCGAATGCACGGAAAAAAGGGAACTGACGTCCGCACGTCGTCGAGGACCTCTTATTGCCTGTATGACGTCAGACGGCGTCGCGTGCGAGACAGTGACGTCCTCGTCGACGTGCAGAGACTGGTAAGAAGATTTCCGTCGAATGCTGGCGCCATGGGAGTATTCATGAGGTGAGGAATCCACAGGTAGTTGTATCCATCAGAAATAATGTTTTAGTAGTATTGTTGGATGCAGACAAAACGTGTGTGTGTGTGTGTGTACACACACACACAAACGTAATTTTCTTTGTCCAAATGTAAGCACAGTTACTTGATAGTAAAGGTGTCACCAATCTACTGTTGCTTTGCAGCAGTATCCTTGAGTCAACTGGCCATCTTCAGTTTACTATAGTTATCCGGCAGCTGTTCATTTAAATAAATTCTTGACTTTAGATAGCTGGCCGCCACATAAAGCAACCAGTGGTTTAATCAAATGGGATCCTCAATATGACACTTGAGCCTTTACAAGGCTGATTAATTATATGTCCTGAATTGTAAAGTCTTTATTTTTACAGTGTAAAGAGAATTTGTTAACATCCCCAAAACAGGTTAGAAAAAGGGACAGGGGAACCAAGCACATGAGATATAAAAGATTTGTGTCAACACTATATGTTAAGGATTCTAAGAAGAACTAATGGTATATAGCCAAAGTCTCAAGCAGTGAAGGTGCCTCGACTGGGCAGAATAGAAGCTAATGATTTGAAGTACCACTGGGGTATGAGATGATCAAGGTGACGTCAGCATTTTCAGAGAGCGTTTACACCTGGAGTGAATATACATGCCCTACTGATTCATTAATTCTCAGCAGAGAAAATGTCATTCATGATGATCACAGGTCTACTCCTTATCCAGGGTCACTACACAGGTGGGACGTCTTGTGGAATTAGTAGGCACAATTAGGTTGCTTAAATGTTTGTGTTCCAGGGTTCCACTCTCCATTCTATTTTCTTACTCTTCCACCCTTCTAATGTACCTTTTTGTCCAAGACGTATTCACAGTACTGAAGCAGATGTACAGCACAGAGTGCTGACATATATAAAATGTAAACATGTACTTTTTGCTTATATACAAGAACTGCACTTGTTGGGATAGATGGCGACCGGCATCTACTTGCCACCAGCACAACAATTGAATATGATGGTTTTAGAGATAGACGTATCTGCACACTGAAACAAAAAATCATTTATAAAAAGGCAGTAGAGCAAAAACAAAAGTTGGGTCAGAGTTCCAGATCCATGTTGATGAGAAAAAGAGGAACCACCATCAGCTCTTTTATGTGGCTCTGGATCAACACACCTGGAAGTAGGATGGGTCGCTAAAGAGCACTATGGTGCCACTTCAATCCTCACAAAATACTTAAAGTAATGTCTTGCACCACAAAGGTTTCTAATGAATTGGACCTGCACCAAACTCAAATTAAACAAAAAAAAATAAGTTACTTTTCATTGGTAGCACTCTTTTTGGTGGATTCCCTATCTAAACACATATTGCTTACCCTGAGCATCTCACCAGGCAACAAATGTAACCAAGAAAAACATGCAATAGCTCCTGCACATCAACAAGCGGCCCCATCAACCTAAGTTGTGACCCTTCACACCTCTAAACATGATGTCACCTGCCCTCATTATGGTGCTACCCCTTGTGCTCAGTTTAATCATCCACCATTTCACACCCAAAAACGCAGAGTTTAGGAAACAAAATTGATCTTTCCCCTGTAAGACAGGGACAGGCTTCTGGGACCTTATTAATACCGAAAGTCCACTGCACTCCGAATCAAAGGCCTGGAGAACTGGAGAAAGTTTCATCATTTTTAACTTCTCCTTACTGTGGAAGTACATTCGGAGACAAAGGTTTAGAGTCTGTTCAGTTCCTAGATCTTCTTGAGTACTAGAAAGTACTGACAGATACACCCCAGCCATATATACCCTTCTATTACCAGTTTGATCACTTCTCTGGTGAACAACATGACCACTTATTTTGACCGAAGAGAGGTGTTATCACCAACGTCCAACAGTAAAATGGGAGATTGTTGGGAAGCAGCTCCAGAAATGGAAGAGCATAATCTACATGGATAATTTTAAGATGTCTCTGAACTGATGTGAGGGAGAACCAAGTAAGGCAGCCAATGTTGGATTCTGCTACCCACCAGTTACAATGTTAGACTGAAGGACAAACTAAAGAGGTTTGGCCATGATGCAGTAAAGAGGACAAGGAGTGTTGCTCTTCTTTTGGACTTGTTCCTTGAAATCTCTGCTACTTCTGCCACCACAAAATGTCTGCATGGTTAGCTGTATAGGCTGTGAGGGTTGTTGTTGATGATACATGAGACCACTCAAGTGCATCCTCTGAATTTCCTGTATTGGTGATGAAACAGACAAGCAGAGGAGAGTAACCCCATTCAGCGTGACATAGCTCTGCTGTCTTCATATTTCTCCAAGTCCTCATCAGCCTTCACACCAAAGAGTTTAGAGTCATCAAATGACATATCAATTAAGGAGGCCTGTACATAGACTGAGAATTCAATGGAGATATCCAAGCATGTCTAACATGGACATTGTGCCCACTACATGGGCACTGGATTCAATAGTGTCTAGTCTAGAATGTAAAATATCCTTTACAGCACCTTGGGCATTATTTACTGTCTGATCGAAGTCACTTTGCAAGGTCTGCAACATATTGCCCTGCCCGTGCAGCATTTTGGCCGGCTCTGTCCGAAAGAACGTGAGAGTAATGATGCAGAAGACAAACTGCCTTCAGCAGCGCAATGCTAAACTGGAAAAACAAAAGGTCTTCCTGTCCACAACATCAAATCTATTTGAATGATGCGGTGGGGACTGATTTGATTCCCTGTGTAGTGGAAAAGTAAGAAAATGAATTCAGATTTATTTTGCCCATGGTAGCATGCACTATATGGCCCTTCAGGATTGAATGTTGCATCAAAAAATGTGAACCATCAAGCTCTGGCCTGCGAGGTCTCATAATGGCCCAATTCTGAGCCACCAACAAAATTGCTGAGACCAGCCAACCAGGGCATCATTTAAAGGCAACAGGGGTTAGAAATATGCTGTCCGAGTTGCAAAATTTCAGTGAAGAGGTTAGCCTTATAATCTTCAGTGGGGATTGGCAATTCAAAGAATTCCACAGCCCTCTGAAACACAACCGTAAATTATGCACTATCCTTTCTAAAAGGTCCCATAAGTAAACCCAAGGAGGACTCAAGGCACATACCCAGACAAAGTGCAGCACCTGTATAATGAGATAAAAACAAATTATGTGCCTCCTCATCATCATTCCTATTTTTCAGTCCTTGAACTGCATCTGAATTTGACCCATAAATGTTCTCCATCATCTGGAAAAACTGTTGCTGGAGTAGGGGAACCAGAGGAGAACTTCATCTCCAGCGTTTGTTTTGGCTATTGTGTACCTCGACACTGGGCGGGCTCTAGCCGAAGATGGCTCAGGATTTAAGAATGGAGGCAGTGAAAGGGGAATGTAGATTCAATCCATGGGAAATTACGGACTGGAACACAGGAAACTAGTAACCAAGTCAATGATCAATTACTTACTAGATAACAAAGGAATGGTAGACCCTATCATGACCCTCTGGAAGACATAAAAGGCAGTCATAAGGGGGCCAACTGATCCCACAATCGTTGGGGAAAAAAAAAGAGAGACAGGGAACCCCGGGAGATGAAATTCACATTGACAAAATTGTAGGCAGAATATGTTGCAGCCTCCCCTCCAGGTATGGCACACACATGATTGAGGGACTGAGGGCAGATCTGAGAGCACATGTCCAACAAGAAGCAAGGGCAAAGTTCCGGATACAGCAGGGTTGATTATACAAAACAGACAACAAGGCAGGGGAACTCTTGGCATGACTTTTTGTATAGAGGAGGGGCAGCGTAGGATATTAGCTGCCAGGGTGTCTGCTGGGAACATAGCGAGTCTCCAGAGGCGATTGCACAGTCCTTTGTCTCTTATCTGGGGTAATTTTACTGGACCAACAGAGAGGAGGGCAATTTGAGAGACTTTGTGGTAGAACTCCCAACCCTTAGACTGGAAAGGGAGGAAAGTAGAGGGCTAGAATCAGGGATTATAGAATTGGAGATCTCGGAAGCCATAGGCCAAAAGAAGAGGCAGAAATCCTCTGACTCTAGCGTCTTGCCCCACAAGTTTTTCAGATGTTTCTGGTCTTGCATGGTGGACCCACTGTGAGAAATGTTTTATAGGGCATGGCGAGAGGGGAAGGGGTCCTACTACATGATCGGAGAAGGGCAACAATAGTTATGATCCATAAGCCAGGAAAGCTCCCTGAGAAGTATGCGTAATACAGACCAATGTCCTTGCTGAATCTGGAGGCCAAAACCTTAGCAAAAGTTTTGGTGAATCGCCTGATCCGTGTGGTGGACTCCCTGGTTGGGCCTGACCAGTCAGTATTTTTGCCCTGCCGGGCAACAAGACAACTTATGAAAACTGGAGGAGCGCCTGGCACGCAGAATCTGGTCATCTTGCTTGCCCTAGATGTCAAAACGGCATTTGACTCCCTAGAGTGGCCCTATTTGTGGGTGATTTTGCAAAACATGGGATTAGGCCAGAAGTTTTTATCCTGGGTGCCACTGCTCTATATGGATCCAACTGCCCGAGTAAAGGTTAACAGGGTGTTTTCTCAATGGAGTTTGGGACTGGAAGGGACACCCGCCAGGGGTGCACACTATTCCCCTTCTGCTATTTGCGGTGGTAATTGAACTGCTGGCTGCGTGGACACACCAGGATGCACTCTTCTGAGGATTGCAGCAGGACCTGGGATACTAAGTCCCTATCTGCAGACAACATTCAGCTCTATCTGGCCAACCCAAAGCACTCCATGCCAAGAGTCCTATAGATTCTGGAGGTTTTTGGGTCCTATGCTGGACTCCGCATTGACTTGTGAAAATCAGTGGCCTACCCACTACCACATGGGGACTGGAATGGAAATGGGGCTATCCCCCAAGATGGGAACTAACTGGTTTCTAATATTTGGACATCTTTGTGACTAGGGATATGGAGATCTTCATCTGGGAAAGCCTCACCAGAATATTGCAGGGGTGATGTAATTCGACGGCTGAAGATCCCATTGTCACTGAAGGGAAGAGCTTCCCTGTGCAAAATGATCTACCTACTGAGGTTTCTCTACACACTACAAAACATCCCATTTAAAAGTCTATATGGTTTCTTAAAAACGGTAGACAAAGTCACCAGGACTCTGTTATGGGATGTGAGAAGGCTGAAAAAAGCCCCATCCAACTTGACCAGAAAGCCCCAAGAAGGCAAAATCACTCTCCTGAACCTAAGTCTGTATTAATGAGCAGCGCAGTTCCAACTGAACAATGACTGGTCTTTTTCGTCAGAGCAGGAGCTGTACATGAGGGCTGAGAAATTGGTGTACGAGACAAGACGATGCCCCATACAAATATGAAATAATCTGTGGTGCATGAATAGGTGCAGAGGACACAGACTTGTGATTCCCATTGGTGAGTCCTGGTCGAGGATGTGGACTGAAGTGAATGGAAAATCATTGTCAGCACACAGAGTGGGCCTTTCTACTGGACTTTTGTATCAGGGGGTGTGCCAATGTATTTATCTGTGTATCCTGGGTAATGAAAGGGATATAACAATACCTGAAGTAGCAGGACTCAAACAGGTGTTTTGTTGTATACCGGTTAGTTGTTTGCCGCCTCCAACCGTTGTGGTGTTTATGATGTCAACATCAATTAAAAAAAAGTTTAAAAAACAACTGAGTTAGTGAAGGATCTGGTGCTGATGAAGGAACAAAAGGCAGGTCCTGTGGCACAAAATAAGGTCAGGTCTGGTGGTATGGTGTGATGACTTTTACCAGTACCAATCAGTTCCAAGAGATGTCTGCCAGGGGAAGTCCAACTGAACGATCCAACATGCGCATGGGTACAGAGGGCACACAGGCAGGAGGAAGAAGTATGTTTAACTGCTGCAGCACACCTCTTGAGATTTGTAACCTGCTGGGGAATCAACTAACAAGTCAGAATAGTATTGGAGTCAGATGTCAAAGTCAGAGTAGAAGGCAACAATCACAAACTGTGTGGTCTCTTCTTGGAGAGAGAGCTCCTAGAAAATGTGTAGCTTCATTGTACTTATGTTTGATCCCTCAACCAGTCCTTGCACTTGCCTTCACTCTTTCTGACAGGGTTGACTTTAATTAAGACGGAATTGTTTCCTGTATTCCACGATGTAGAGCTTACCTTCTCTGCCCTGGACTGCTTTCAGGTACATGAAGGGACACTTATGGTACAACGTGGAATCGTGCTTGGTTCAGAGGCATCACAAGAACATCTGAGCCTGAAATGCATAGCATGGCTTAAATGTCTTCCGGAATGAAATCCTTGCACAATGGCTTAATTTGCTTAAAGAATTTGAAACTATGGTGAAAACGCAAATTGTCAAAAGCAGAGCTCTCGATCTGCATTTTTGGGTTCAGAAAAAGAGAAAGGGAACTGATGTCAACATGGAAGGGTGGTTCCTTTATTCAGTTCCATGCTATCATGTCACAACAGAGAGGTGTGCTGGACAAGTTACTCAACCTCTGTAATGCCTCATCTGGTAGGGACAATATCTAGTTGCAGATTCCTAAACTTAGAATTACCACAGGCGTCACTCTGGATCAGGAGATTTTTTTCAGAGCAGTACCCCTACATGTCATTAGGTGGGGTCGATCAGCTGCGTGTCTGTCATCTGCGTCGTCAGGGGTGGATATGAAGTTCTGGGTCCTATATAGGTGCCATCGCAGTGATCTGACGTCAGTTTCTTGTCACGACTATCCACACCAGCAATGCAGAGCTATGAAGAACACTGACCACTGATGGGTCAAAAATAGGGCCCTGAAAAGGAGTCTCTGTCCCTAGGAATCACTTTACAAGGAGGGGAGGATGGGTGGCGAGGTAAGGAATCTGTAACTAGATATTGTCCCTCCCAGATAAGGCGCTACTAAAGGTAAATAACTTGTCCAACTGATCGGGAGATCTAGGTGCAGATTCCTTACCTTAGAATAGATGCCCAAGCAATATCATCCCCTGGACGTTGGTTTGCAACTAAGATCACACCAGAAAATTCTGCACGATCGAATGCATAAAGTGCCAGTCCCTACAGACCTGACTGTCCAGGCAGTAGAGTTTGGTAAACGTGTGCAGAGAAGCCCACGTTGCCACCTGACACATGTCAAGGACTGGAACTCTGCGTGCTAACGCAGTGGTCCCAGCTTTAGATGTGGTAGAATGAGCATGCAAACTCTTAGGGGGTTGCATCTTAGCCAATGCATATCACATTCCAATGCAGAGTACAACCCATCTGGAGATGGCTCTCTTCTGCATTGCTCAACCTTTCTTCGCACCCACATAACCAACAAAGAGTTGATCATTCACCCGGAACTCTTTGGTATGATCAAGACAGAACACCAACGCTCATTTTGGGTCCTGGCAAAGGAGTCTATCCTTAGAAGGATGCGAGGTGTGTAAAAAGTAGGCAAGGTGATGGATTGGCTTACATGGAAGGGTGTAACCACTTTTGGCAGAAAGGAGGCCCTAGTGCGAAGCACCACTTTGTCACGTTGATGGAAAGGTAGGGTGGATAAGATTTTAGTGCCTGCAGCTCACTCTCCCTGCAGGCGGATGTAATGGCCACGAGGAAGGATGTCTTCAGAGTAAGAAGCCTGAGAGGACAATTGTGGAGAGACTCGAAAGGAGCACACATCAGAAATGTCAAAGCTAAATTCAAATCCCATTGGGGCATAACGAATAGGAAACATGCGAGTAAGGCCTTTAAAGAGCCTATTTACAATTGGAGACTTAAACAGGGAAGGCTGATTAGGCAACCGCAAAAAAGCAGAAATGGCAGACAGATAACCTTTGAGAGTGCCCATAACAGAGCCATGCTGGGCCAGAGACAAAATAAACAACAAACCCTCATAGAGAGAGGCAGAAAGGGTGGTCATCAGACTTGTCAGTGCACCACAAATTTCTTCCAACAAAAGGCATATACCGTTTTGGTGGAGGGGCGCCTGGCTGCCAAGATTACATTTCGGGCTTTGGACAGAGGGTCAAAACCTGTTGACTGCCACTGCTCAATCTTCATGCAAGAAGGCAGAGAATGGAAAGGTTTGGGTGGAGAACCCTTCCCTGCTGCTGTGACAAGAGACCTTCCCGAAAGGGAAGTCTGACTGGAGGATCGATGGCCATGCTCAACAGCTCATGATCACAGACTCTTTGTGCCCAGTCTGGACCCACAAGGATTACTTAGACCCAGTTGTTCTTGATCTTCTTGAGAACTCTGGGCAGAAGTGGTATGGGCAGAAAGACATACAGGAGGCCTGAGTTCAACTCGAGACAAAAAGCATAATCGAGTTATTGCCGCCTTGGAAACTCCAACACGCAATACTGTTGCCATTGCGTGTTTTCTGTGGAGGCAAACAGATGTAACCAAGTCTCTCCCCACTGCTGAAAGTGACCTTGAGCCATCTCGGATGGTAATGCTATTCGTGATCGACCAAGCATTGCCGGCTGAGTTTTTCCACTCTGGCGTTCGGAGAGCCTGCCAGATGTTGAACCACCAGAAAAATGCCCAGGTATTCCAGTCACATCCAGAGGCGCAGAGCTTCTTGACAAAGGGTCCACGACCCAAGCTCACCCTACTTGTTGCGGTACCACATGGCAGTGGCGTTGTCCTGCTCTACGTTCCCTTTGAGAGAGGGAAGAAATGCTTTCAATGCTAGTTTGATCACCCAGAGCTCCAACAGGCTGATATGTAGTCCAGACTCTGCCAAAGAACAGATGCCTCTGAACTCCCCCTCTCCCTGGTGGCCATCCAATCCCAGGAGTGACGCATCTGTCACTACTGTCAGATCTGGTTGGGGAAGGGAGCGAGATCTGCCTCTGACCCAATCACGTTTCGTTAGTTATCACTGCAGATCTTTTCCAGTTCCCTCAGACATCTGGACCACA
Source organism: Pleurodeles waltl (assembly GCF_031143425.1). NCBI lineage: Eukaryota > Metazoa > Chordata > Amphibia > Caudata > Salamandridae > Pleurodeles > Pleurodeles waltl. The sequence continues at coordinate 679,887,006 of NC_090449.1, read as the reverse complement.
TCAGAAAGATGCTGTGCCCAGTGAAACTTCATGTTCCACTGCAGAGGCCGCATATGCCACCTAGCATAAGTCACCAGCAACATGCATGAGACCATAAGGCAATATCGGTAACATAGCCTAAATATCCTGGAATTACAACTCAGGAGGATAAGACTGAAACTGCACTGTGAGCAGAACAGTTCAGATGAAAGGAAAAATCTGAGAGGGAGTCAGGTGTGACTTTGGCACGTTTATAGTGAACCCCAGCAAACGTAGAAGATCCACTGTAGTCTGGAGGTGGGAGACGACAGTCTGGGGTGATCCCGCCTTTAACAGCCAGTCGTCGAGATAGGGGAAGACTGAAACCCTAATCTGCGCAGATGAGCAGCGACCACTGCATCACCTTGGTGAAAACACAAGGGGCTCTGGTAAAGCCAAAAGGGAGCACAGTGAGCTGAAAGTGTTTGTGGCCTACAGTGAACCACATGTAACGTCTGTGGGCAGGCAGGACAGGGATATGGAAATACGCATCCTGCAAGTCCAACACTACCATCCAGTCTCCGGGGTCGAGGGCAGATAGGACCTGAGCCAGAGTGAGCATTTTGAACTTCTCCTTCATGAGAGATTGATAGACCAAAGCTCTAGGATAGGGCAAAGGCCCTCATCCTTTTGGGTACCAGAAAGTAGCAGGCATAACAACCACTACCTACTTCTGGCACAGCAACCCTCTCTATAGCTCCCTTGGTCAAGAGAGCCGCAACTTCCTGTCGGAGACGAGCCAAGTAATCCTATCAGAGGATGGTGACAAGGATGGAGGGGTAGTCTCAAAGGGAGGGTAGCCCCTTTGAACTATCTGCAAAACCCACCTGTCTGACATGATGGATTGCCAGAGGAGCAGGTGATGGTGGATCCTGCCTCCAACTGGCCCTTGGTGGGGAAGAGTCAGACTAGGAAGGTTTGGAGGCAGCTGCAGATGGGGAGGTACCAGATTAGCCAAACCGTCGGCTTCCTGTTCCACGAGAACGGTGGACCCCACATCCCTTGCTAAACAGAGGCTGGGCAGCATGCGAGGCACGGTGGAAGGGTGGGAAAAGGCATGACTGTGAGCCCACTTCCGTAGCCATGAAAGGGGCAAAAAGCAGACTGAGGGGGACAAGGGGCCGCCATGAGGCCCAAGGACCTGGCCATAGCGCGAGAATCCTTGAAGCTCTCAAGCGCAGAGTCTACTTTATCTCCAAAGAGACCGCTACCATAAGATTGGCTTGGAGATCTCCCAAAAACCCAGACGTCCTCAACCAGGAGTGGTGCTTAAGGGCCACTGTTGATGCAACCGCCCTGCCCATTGACTCGGTCGTCTCCAGTCTACATCGGATCGTGAACTTTGCTGCGTCTTTCCTCTTAGACTTGGCATCCTTGGCGTGCTTTCCCCCTGCCTTTTTGTCTCTGCCTTCTGTATTTTTGACTGTGTGCTGGATTTCATTTTTTGCTAGTTTTTGGTACTCTGGGCACTTTACCACTGCTGATCAGTGCTAAAGTGTGAGTGCTCCCTGTGTAAATTGTGATTATGATTGGTTATCCATGACTGGCATATTTGATTCACTAGTAAGTCCCTAGTATAGTGCAACCTTTGTGCCCAGGGCCTGTAAATCAAATGCTACTAGAGGGCCTGCAGCACTGATTGTGCCACCCACATAAGTAGCCTTGTAAACATGTTTCAGACCAGCCACTGCAGCGTGTGTGTGCAGTTTTAAAAAGCCATGTCAATCTGTCCCCTGGGTCCACTTTCCAGGCCCAAACCTTACAGTGTGTGTAAGGCATCCCTAAGTTAGGCGCAAGGTAGCCCCTTGGGCAGGGTGCAGTGTATTTAAAAGGGAGGGTATATGATGGTGTGTTTTACAGATCCCGATAGTGAAATACTGCCAAATTCGTTTTTCACTATTGCAAGGCTTACCCCTCCCATAGGTTAACTTGAGGATTGCCTTGAAATATCTTTTATGTATGATTTCCCATAGGGAGCAGATAGAGATAGGGAGTTTGGGGTCTTTGAACTTTTAGTGAAGGTAGTTTTTAAATTGCATGTTTGAAAATGCTACTTTTAGAAAGTGTGCATTTCCTTGCTTAACCATTCCGTGCCTCTGCCTGGCAATGGAATACACGACTGAATCAGGATGACAGTTGGGCTGGTTGCTAATTCACTCTAGACAGTCACACAAAGGGAACTGAGGTGTGCACTGCACATCCTAATGGGTTTTCCTGGGCTAGAGTGGTGGGAGAAGCTGAAACTTGCACCTGAATAGGGCTGTTCCTGTCCTTACACAATGCAGTCTCCAACCCCATACAGTGTGTCTGGGACCAGGGGAGTAAATGCAGGGTTTTATGCACTACAAAGACTTTCCTTTGAAGTCTGCCTACTTCAAAGTCAGAAATTAGTATAAGTATTGGACCTAAAACCCTAGACTTTTAGAACACTTCTGGACCAAGAGGAGACTCTGCGAAGGAGAACAGCTGAAGAGCTGTGAGGAAGAGTACAGCCCCTTTGCTGTGTGTGCGTAGCTGGGATGGTCTGCAGTTGCTGGTTCTGCTTTGGAGAGGACAAATACTGGACTTTGCTGTGTAACCTGCTTGTGAGGTTTCTCCAAGGGCTAGGACTGAGTTTGCCTCCTGTTAAGAAGTCTCGTGGACATCAAAGACTTCACCTGCCAGCCCCTGGGTTTCTCTTGCTGAGGACTCCACGCCGCTGACCTTACCCAAAGCTGTGGACCCCGCTGAAGTGTGACAATTGCAACCGACACAGCAGGCCCAACACCACCGCAGCGCCTCTGAAGTAACGCTACATCTTAAGTCCTGAGTGTTGTGTCACCAACATCTGTGGTACACCACTCTGCTGCAGCACCTGTGGCCCCGTGGTGCGACCGCAACACTGCAAAGTGACCTCATCGCATCTTGACCTGATGGACTCATCACCTCTGCCCAATCATAAAGAACCGACACTTCACCACCTCACCTCTGCTACCTCCGTAAGTAATCAACACCTCATCTCCCCTACGAAGCAGTATGGAACTGACAACGCACCAGCTGCAGCGATGCTTCACCTCCCTGACTCCGTGCAACGTCTTTGACTCTGCCTTGTTTCTAAGGTACTGTACCTGGGGTCAGAGCCACACTCGCTCATGGGTGGCATCGCACTGTTGGGAACGACTCCGTCACGACGCTGGGATATAGCACCAGTTGGAGCTATTGCGTTTCTAAGCAATTTATTGGGATTTAAACTTTAAAAAATCATATCTTTGTTTGTGTATGTTGGATTTTTGTCATTTTGGTCTTGTTTGATTTAGATAAATATGACCTATTTTCTAAACTGGTGTGGTGTCCATTTTGTAGTGCTTTCACTGAATTTCCGTGTGTGTGTTGGTACAAATACTTTACACATTGCTTCTGGGGTTAAGCCTTTCTGCTCGTGCCAAGCTACCAAGGAGGTGAGCGGGGGTTAACCAGGTGTGTTTCTCCTTTACCCTGACTCAGGGCCACAGTAAAGTAGATAATACATGGTTGTCATGTTGTCTGTACGTACTAGAACAACCTTGTGAGAGAGTTGTGGCAGAAGTGCTTTGGGAGCTAGAAAGACTACTAGTAACACCAAGTAGTTGATGTGATAAGTTTGTTGAATGGGATTTCATCTGCCTTGTATTGTAAGTTTGTTGAAGTGAGCTCCCCAAACTAACTGTGATGCATCTGTAGTGAGAGTGATCTGAGGCACAGGGTCTTGAAAGTGAAGCCAATCGGAAAGGGTTGGTGGGATTACAACATAGTAGAGAGCGATGAGTCTGGCGGTCCAACAACATTAGATCCTGAAGATGACCCTGGACTGAGACCACTGACGAGACAGACACTACTGTAAGGGATGCATGTGTAGTCTGGCTTGAGGAACAATGGCAATGCAGGAAGCCATCATCCCGAATAGCTGCTTCACTATTCTCACAGTATGTGTGTGGTTCTCCTGTAATTGAGACAATAGAGTTTGGAAAGCTTGAATCCGGCCTGGGTTTGGATATGCGAACCCTGAGTGTGTATTGAGAATTGCTCCCAGATAAGGCTGTATCTGTGAGGGTTGGAAATGGGATTTAAGAAAGTTGATTGCAAATCCCATAGTGTGTAGAAGGTCTACTGTGTACTGAGTATGATTCTGACATTGTTGGATGGTTTTGGCTTTGATGAGCCAGGTATCCAAGTATGGGAAGACATAAATATGTTGTCTTCTCAGAAATGCGGTGTAGGAGGCTGGACTGGCTTGTAGTGAGTACCTAGGGGTACTTGCACCTTGCACCAGGCCCAGTTATCCCTTATTAGTGTATAGGGTGTCTAGCAGCATAGGCTGATAGATAATGGTAGCTTAGCAGAACAGCTTAGGCTGAACTAGGAGACGAGTGAAGCTCCTACAGTACCACCTAGTGTCATATGCACAATATCATAAGAAAACACAATACACAGATATACTAAAAATAAAGGTACTTTATTTTTATGACAATATGCCAAAAGTATCTCAGTGAGTACCCTCAGTATGAGGATAGCAAATATACACAAGATATATGTACACAATACCAAAATATGCAGTAATAGTATTAGAAAACAGAGCAAACAATGTATAGTTACAATAAGATGCAATGGAGACACATAGGGATAGGGGCAACACAAACCATATACTCCAAAAGTGGAATGCGAACCACGAATGGACCCCAAACCTATGTGACCTTGTAGAGGGTCGCTGGGACTATTAGAAAATAGTAAGGGTTAGAAAAATAGCCCACCCCAAGACCCTGAAAAGTGAGTGCAAAGTGCACTAAAGTTCCCCAAAGGACATAGAAGTCGTGATAGGGGAATTCTGTAGGAAAGACACAAACCAACAATGCAACAACAATGGATTTCCAGTCGAGGGTACCTGTGGAACAAGGGGACCAAGTCCAAAAGTCACAAGCAAGTCGGAGATGGGCAGATGCCCAGGAAATGCCAGCTGTGGGTGCAAAGATGCTGCTACTGGACAGTAGAAGCGTAGGTTTCTGCAAGAACGACAAGGGCTAGAGACTTCCCCTTTGGAGGACGGATCCCTCACGCTGTGGAGAGTCGTCCAGAAGTGTTTTCCCGCCGAAAGACCGCCAACAAGCCTTGCTAGCTGCAAATCGTGCGGTTAGTGTTTTTGGATGCTGCTGTGGCCCAGGAGGGACCAGGATGTCGCCAATTGCGTCAGGGGACAGAGGGGGCGTCGAGCAAGACAAGGAGCCCTCTCAGCAGCAGGCAGCACCCGCAGAAGTGCCAGAAACAGGCACTACGAGGATGCGTGAAACAGTGCTCACCCGAAGTCGCATAAAGGAGTCCCACGTCGCCGGAGAACAACTTAGGAGGTCGTGCAATGCAGGTTAGAGTGCCGTGGACTCAGGCTGGACTGTGCACAAAGGATTTCCGCCGGAAGTGCACGGAGGCCGGAGTAGCTGCAAAAGTCGCGGTTTCCAGCAATGCAGTCTGGCGTGGGGAGGCAAGGACTTACCTCCACCAAACTTGGACTGAAGAGTCACTGGACTGTGGGAGTCACTTGGACAGAGTTGCTGGATTCAAGGGACCTCGCTCGTCGTGCTGAGAGGAGACCCAAGGTACCGGTGATGCAGTTCTTTGGTGCTTGCGGTTGCAGGGGGACGATTCCGTCGACCCACAGGAGATTTCTTCAGAGCTTCTAGTGCAGAGAGGAGGCAGACTACCCCCACAGCATGCACCACCAGGAAAACAGTCGAGAAGGCGGCAGGATCAGCGTTACAGAGTTGCAGTAGTCGTCTTTGCTACTATGTTGCAGTTTTGCAGGCTTCCAGCACGGTCAGCAGTCGATTCCTTGGCAGAAGGTGAAGAGAGAGATGCAGAGGAACTCGGATGAGCTCTTGCATTCGTTATCTAAGGAATCCAAAGAGACAGAGACCCTAAATAGCCAGAAAAGAAGGTTTGGCTACCTAGGAGAGAGGATAGGCTAGCAACACCTGAAGGAGCCTATCAGAAGGAGTCTCTGACGTCACCTGATGGCACTGGCCACTCAGAGCAGTCCAGTGTGCCAGCAGCACCTCTGTTTCCAAGATGGCAGAGGTCTGGAGCACACTGGAGGAGCTCTGGGCACCTCCCAGGGGAGGTACAGGTCAGGGGAGTGGTCACTCCCCTTCCCTTTGTCCAGTTTCGCGCCAGAGCAGGGCTAAGGGGTCCCTGAACTGGTGTAGACTGGCTTATGCAGAAATGGGCACCATGTGTGCCCATGAAAGCATTTCCAGAGGCTGGGGGAGGCTACTCCTCCCCTGCCTTCACACCATTTTCCAAAGGGAGAGGGTGTAACACCCTCTCTCAGAGGAAGTCCTTTGTTCTGCCATCCTGGGCCAGGCCTGGCTGGACCCCAGGAGGGCAGATGCCTGTCTGAGGGGTTGGCAGCAGCAGCAGCTGCAGTGAAACCCCGGGAAAGGCAGTTTGGCAGTACCAGGGTCTGTGCTACAGACCACCGGGATTCATGGGATTGTGCCAACTATGCCATGATGGCATAGAGGGGGCAATTCCATTATCATAGACATATTACATGGCCAGATTCGGAGTTACCATTGTGAAGCTACATATAGGTAGTGACCTATATGTAGTGCACCCGTGTAATGGTGTCCCCGCACTCACAAAGTCCGGGGAATTGGCCCTGAGCAATGTGGGGGCACCTTGGCTAGTGCCAGGGTGCCCTCACACTAAGTAACTTAGCACCCAACCTTTACCAGGTAAAGGTTAGACATATAGGTGACTTATAAGTTACTTAAGTGCAGTGAAAAATGGCTGTGAAATAACGTGGACGTTATTTCACTCAGGCTGCAGTGGCAGGCCTGTGTAAGATTTGTCTGAGCTCCCTATGGGTGGCAAAAGAAATGCTGCAGCCCATAGGGATCTCCTGGAACCCCAATACCCTGGGTACCTCAGTACCATATACTAGGGAATTATAAGGGTGTTCCAGTAAGCCAATGTAAATTGGTAAAATTGGTCACTAGCCTGTTAGTGACAATTTGAAAGAAATGAGAGAGCATAACCACTGAGGTTCTGATTAGCAGAGCTTCAGTGAGACAGTTAGTCATAACACAGGTAACACATTCAGGCACACTTATGAGCACTGGGGCTCTGACTAGCAGGGTCCCAGTGACACATACAACTAAAACAACATATATACAGTGAAAAATGGGGGTAGCATGCCAGGCAAGATGGTACTTTCCTACACAACCCCCCCCCCCAAACGAAGGACAATAAGACTAGCCATGACCTGATGAGTCTTCATTGTCTAAGTGGAAATATCTGGAGAGTCCATCTGCATTGGAGTGGCTACTCCCAGGTCTATGTTCCACTGTATAGTCCATTCCCTGTAGGGATATGGACCACCTCAATAATTTAGGATTTTCACCTTTCATTTGTTTTAGCCAAAGTAGAGGTTTGTGGTCTGTCTGAACAATGAAGTGAGTGCCAAACAAGTATGGCCTCAACTTCTTCAGTACCCAGACCACAGCAAAGGCCTCCCTCTCAATGGCAGACCAACGCTTTTCTCTAGGGGTCAACCTCCTACTAATAAAAGCAACAGGTTGATCCTGGCCCTCAGAATTAAGTTGTGATAGGACTGCCCCTACTCCTAATTCAGATGCATCAGTTTGGACATAGAATTTTTTAGAGTAACAAGGGCTTTTCAGGACAGGTGCAGAGCACATCGCCTGCTTCAGCTCCTCAAAAGCTTTCTGACAGCTAGCTGTCCACAATACCTTTTTAGGCATCTTTTTGGATGTGAGGCCATTAAAAGGGGCTGCAATGGAGCCATAGTTCCTAATGAACCTCCTGTAATACCCAGTGAGGCCTAGGAAGGCTCTCACCTGAGTCTGAGTAGTAGGGGGAACCCAATCTATAATAGTTTGGATTTTCCCCTGAAGTGGTGCAATCTGTTCCCCACCAACAAGGTGTCCCAGATAAACCACCTTCCCCTGCCCTATCTGGCATTTTGAAGCCTTGATAGTGAGGCCTGCCTTTTGCAGGGCCTCTAAAACTTTCCATAGGTGGACCAGGTGATCATCCCAACTGGAGCTAAAGACAGCTATATCGTCCAAATATGCTGCACTAAAAGCTTCCAGCCCTTGCAGGACTGTGTTCACCAACCTTTGAAAAGTGGCAGGTGCATTTTTCAATCCAAAAGGCATTACTGTAAATTGGTAATGGCCTCCAATGGTTGAAAATGCAGTTTTAGGTTTAGCATCTTCTGATAATTTGATCTGCCAATACCCTGCAGTCAAATCAAAAGTGCTTAGATACTTGGCAGATGCCAGTGTATCTATGAGCTCATCTGCCCTGGGTATAGGGTGAGCATCAGTTTTGGTTACCTGGTTGAGACCTCTATAATCTACACAAAACCGCATTTCCTTCTTTCCATCCTTGGAATGAGGTTTTGGTACAAGTACCACAGGAGAGGCCCATGGACTTTCAGAGTGCTCAACCACTCCCAGTTCTAACATTTTCTGCACCTCTTGCTTTATGCAGTCCCTGACATGGTCAGGCTGCCTACAGATCTTACTTTTGACAGGCAAGCTGTCTCCAGTATCTATAGTGTGCTCACACCAAGAAGTGGTACCTGGCACAGTAGAGAAGAGTTCAGAAAACTGACCCAGGAGATTTATGCAATGGTCTTTCTGCTCAGCAGTAAGACAATCAGCCAAAACCACACCTTCCACTAGAGCATCTTGTTCTGTGGAAGAGAAGAGATCAGGTAGAGGATCACTGTCTTCTTCCTGTCCCTCATCAGTTGCCATGAGCAGGGTGAGATCAGCCCTGTCATAGTAGGGTTTCAGGCGATTGACATGGAGCACCCTAAGGGGACTCCTCGCAGTGCCTAAGTCAACTAAGTAGGTGACTTCACCCTTCTTTTCAACAATTATGTGGGGTCCACTCCATTTATCTTGGAGTGCTCTTGGGGCCACAGGCTCCAAGACCCACACTTTCTGCCCTGGTTGGTACTGAACCAAAACAGCCTTCTGATCATGCCATTGCTTCTGGAGCTCTTGGCTGGCCTGAAGGTTTTTACTGGCCTTTTTCATATACTAAGACATCCTTGATCTGAGGCCAAGTACATAATCCACAATATCTTGCTTTGGAGCTTTTAAAGGTTGTTCCCAACCCTCCTTGACAAGTGTTAGTGGACCCCTAACAGGGTGTCCAAAGAGGAGTTCAAGGGGGCTGAAGCCCACTCCTTTCTGGGGTACCTCCCTGTAGGCAAAAAGGAGGCATGGTAAAAGGATATCCCATCTCCTGCAGAGTTTTTCAGGGAGTCCCATAATCATGCCTTTGAGAGTTTTGTTAAATCTCTCCACCAGTCCATTTGTTTGTGGATGATAGGGTGTAGTAAACTTGTAAGTCACACCACACTCCTTCCACATGGCCTTTAAGTAAGCAGACATGAAATTGCTTCCCCTGTCTGATACTACTTCCTTTGGGAAGCCCACCCTAGAAAATATTCCCAGGAGGGCCTTTGCCACTGCAGGTGCTGTAGTGGTCCTTAAAGGAATTGCTTCAGGATATCTTGTGGCATGGTCCACTACCACCAAGATAAACCTATTGCCTGAAGCGGTAGGAGGGTCAAGGGGGCCAACTATGTCAACCCCTACCCTTTCAAAGGGAACCCCAACCACAGGCAGTGGAATAAGGAGTGCCTTTGGGGTGCCACCTGTCTTGCCACTGGCTTGACAGGTTTCACAGGACTTACAAAATTCTTTTGTGTCCTCAGACATTCTAGGCCAATGAAACAAGGGAACAAGCCTGTCCCAAGTTTTCATTTGTCCCAGATGCCCAGCTAGGGGAATGTCGTGGGCTAGAGTTAGGAGGAACTTTCTGTACTCCTGAGGAATCACTAACCTCCTGGCAGTTCCAGGTTTAGGATCCCTTGCTTCAGTGTACAAGAGGTTGTCCTCCCAGTAAACTCTGTGAGAGTCACTGACATCCCCATTAGCCTGTTTGACAGCTTGCTGTCTTAGACTCTCTAGTGTGGGACAGGTATGCTGTGCCACACTCAGCTCCTCCCTGGCAGGCCCCCCTTCACCCAAAAGCTCAGCAGTGTCTGCTTCCAGCTCCTCTGGTGTAGGTTCTGCACAGGGTGGAAATTCTTCTTCCTCAGAAGTTGAATCCACTGTAGAGGGAGGGATAGTAGGAAGTGCTTTACTTCTACTAGCCCTAGCTTTAGGGAGCACTTGGTCCATTGTTCCAGGATCCAAGTTTCCCTGTCCTTTTTGCTTTTTGGCCTGAGCCCTTGTTAAAGCAAAAATATGCCCTGGGATGCCCAGCATTGCTGCATGGGCCTCCAACTCCACATCTGACCAAGCTGATGTCTCCAAAACATTCCCTAATAGACAGTCTACAGGTAAATCTGAAGCTACCACAACTTTCTTTGGACCAGTCCCCCCCCCCCACCCCCAGTTGAGATTTACAACAGCCATGGGGTGGCTAAGTGTGTTGTTGTGAGCATCGGTTATTTCGTACTGGTGACCAAGTAGGTGTTGTTCAGGGTGGACCAGTTTCTCTATCACCATAGTTACACTGGCTCCAGTGTCCCTGTAGGCCTGAACCTCAACACTATTTATTAGGGGTAGTTGCTTGTACTTATCCATGTTAAGGGGACAAGCAACCAAGGTGTCTAAATCAATAGCCCCCTCAGAGACTAACACAGCCTCTGTGGTCTCCCTAATCAGACCAACCCCAACTAAGTTACCAAAAGTGAGCCCAGCTACTCCCTTGGATTGGCTATTAGTAGGTTTGCTCCCACCACCACTGCTATTAGTATGGACACTAGGTGTAGCAGTAGGGGTTGTAGTGGTAGGAGGCTTGGTGCTTTTCTTTGGACAACTGGGATCTGTTGTCCAATGGCCTTTTATTTTACATAAATAGCACCATGGTTTCTTTTCTTTGTTTTGATTTGAAGAGGATTTGGGCCCACCACCCCCACCAGAGTGTTTTTGTGGGCCTAATGAAGACTCATTTTTAGATTTGTCCCCACCCTTGTCAGAAGACTTACCATCCTTCTTCTTGTTGCCATCTTTGTCACCCCCTGTATGAACTTTTCTGTTCACCCTTGTTCTGACCCATTTGTCTGCCTTCTTTCCCAATTCTTGGGGAGAGGTCAGATCAGAGTCCACCAAGTACTGGTGCAACAAATCAGACACACAATTATTAAGAATATGCTCTCTCAGGATCAAGTTATACAGGCTGTCATAATCAGTAACTTTACTGCCATGTAACCACCCCTCCAAGGCCTTCACTGAATGGTCAATGAAATCAACCCAGTCTTGTGAAGACTCCTTTTTGGTCTCTCTGAACTTTATCCTGTATTGTTCAGTGGTTAAGCCATAACCATCCAGGAGTGCATTCTTAAGAACTGTAAAATTATTGGCATCACTTTCTTTCACAGTAAGGAGCCTATCCCTACCCTTTGCACTAAATGATAGCCATAGGATAGCAGCCCACTGCCTTTGAGGGACATCCTGTACAACACAGGCCCTCTCAAGTGCAGCAAACCACTTGTTAATGTCATCCCCCTCCTTATAAGGGGGAACTATCTTGTGCAGATTCCTAGAATCATGCTCTTTTGCAGGATGACTATTGGGAATACTGCTGCTGCCACCATGGGTTTCTAAACCCAGTTTCTGTCGATCCTTCTCTACTTCTAAGGACTGTCTATCCAAATCCAGCTGTTGCTTCTTGAGCTTCAGTCTGGTTTGTTCCACTCTCAATCTATTGAGCTCCCTTTCTAACAATCTGTCATCAGGGTGGGTGGGAGGGACATTCCTTGACACAGAAGTGTGGTGAGAATGGACAGAAGGAGACCTGTCCCTTACAGAAGGCATCCTAACAGCTTGGTTAACAGAAACATCAGTTCTACTGTGGTGAGAATGAATGCTCTTGCTATGATGTGAGACAACACTATCTGTGTGGTGTGACTCAACATCAGTACCAACTATGCTAGACTGTCTAGTAATGGGCAGGCTCTGAAGTTTCTTTCCTGAATCTTTTCCTAGGGGTGTCCCTGGGTCAGATTGGGAACCATTAGCTACTTTTTCAACAGATGGGGCCCTTTTGACCTTATCTTGTTCTCTAAGCATGTTAAGCAATAATTCCAAGGAAGGATTCTTCCCTACACTCAAACCTCTTTCTACACAGAGACTCCTTGCTCCTTTCCAGCTAAGGTGGTCATATGCAAGTTTGGACAGATCAACATTTTGGCCTGTGCCAGACATTTTTTTAGAAAGAGTTTAAGTGATAGAAAAAGAGAAAAAAGTTCAGAACTTTTAGAAAGACAGAAAAAAACTTTTAAAACTTTTAAGAACTTTTAAGAAAGTTTAGAGGTACTTTTCAGCACTTAGAGAAGAGTGAAAAGAGGAAATGCAAAACTTTTTGTTTAGGTGTACATACACTGAACTTGTTTTGTATATTTTTCTCTTGTGAAAAGTACAATGACAAGAGTGGTAAGTAGTCTCAAAGCACTTATCCCACCGCTGCACAACCAATGTAGGAGGCTGGACTGGCTTGTAGTGAGTACCTAGGGGTACTTGCACCTTGCACCAGGCCCAGTTATCCCTTATTAGTGTATAGGGTGTCTAGCAGCATAGGCTGATAGATAATGGTAGCTTAGCAGAGCAGCTTAGGCTGAACTAGGAGACGAGTGAAGCTCCTACAGTACCACCTAGTGTCATATGCACGATATCATAAGAAAACACAATACACAGATATACTAAAATTAAAGGTACTTTATTTTTATGACAATATGCCAAAAGTATCTCAGTGAGTACCCTCAGTATGAGGATAGCAAATATACACAAGATATATGTACACAATACCAAAATATGCAGTAATAGTATTAGAAAACAGTGCAAACAATGTATAGTTACAATAGGATGCAATGGAGACACATAGGGATAGGGGCAACACAAACCATATACTCCAAAAGTGGAATGCGAACCACGAATGGACCCCAAACCTATGTGACCTTGTAGAGGGTCGCTGAGACTATTAGAAAATAGTAAGGGTTAGAAAAATAGCCCACCCCAAGACCCTGAAAAGTGAGTGCAAAGTGCACTAAAGTTCCCCAAAGGACATAGAAGTCGTGATAGGGGAATTCTGTAGGAAAGACACAAACCAACAATGCAACAACAATGGATTTCCAGTCGAGGGTACCTGTGGAACAAGGGGACCAAGTCCAAAAGTCACAAGCAAGTCGGAGATGGGCAGATGCCCAGGAAATGCCAGCTGTGGGTGCAAAGATGCTGCTACTGGACAGTAGAAGCGTAGGTTTCTGCAAGAACGACAAGGGCTAGAGACTTCCCCTTTGGAGGACGGATCCCTCACGCCATGGAGAGTCGTGCAGAAGTGTTTTCCCGCCGAAAGACCGCCAACAAGCCTTGCTAGCTGCAAATCGTGCGGTTAGTGTTTTTGGATGCTGCTGTGGCCCAGGAGGGACCAGGATGTCGCCAATTGCGTCAGGGGACAGAGGGGGCATCGAGCAAGACAAGGAGCCCTCTCAGCAGCAGGCAGCACCCGCAGAAGTGCCAGAAACAGGCACTACGAGGATGCGTGAAACGGTGCTCACCCGAAGTCGCACAAAGGAGTCCCACGTCGCCGGAGAACAACTTAGGAGGTCGTGCAATGCAGGTTAGAGTGCCGTGGACCCAGGCTGGACTGTGCACAAAGGATTTCTGCCGGAAGTGCACGGAGGCCGGAGTAGCTGCAAAAGTCGCGGTTTCCAGCAATGCAGTCTGGCGTGGGGAGGCAAGGACTTACCTCCACCAAACTTGGACTGAAGAGTCACTGGACTGTGGGAGTCACTTGGACAGAGTTGCTGGATTCAATGGACCTCGCTCGTCGTGCTGAGAGGAGACCCAAGGTACCGGTGATGCAGTTCTTTGGTGCCTGCGGTTGCAGGGGGACGATTCCGTCGACCCACAGGAGATTTCTTCGGAGCTTCTAGTGCAGAGAGGAGGCAGACTACCCCCACAGCATGCACCACCAGGAAAACAGTCGAGAAGGCGGCAGGATCAGCGTTACAGAGTTGCAGTAGTCGTCTTTGCTACTATGTTGCAGTTTTGCAGGCTTCCAGCGTGGTCAGCAGTCGATTCCTTGGCAGAAGGTGAAGAGAGAGATGCAGAGGAACTCGGATGAGCTCTTGCATTCGTTATCTAAGGAATCCCAAGAGACAGAGACCCTAAATAGCCAGAAAAGAGGGTTTGGCTACCTAGGAGAGAGGATAGGCTAGCAACACCTGAAGGAGCCTATCAGAAGGAGTCTCTGGCGTCACCTGATGGCACTGGCCACTCAGAGCAGTCCAGTGTGCCAGCAGCACCTCTGTTTCCAAGATGGCAGAGGTCTGGAGCACACTGGAGGAGCTCTGGGCACCTCCCAGGGGAGGTACAGGTCAGGGGAGTGGTCACTCCCCTTCCCTTTGTCCAGTTTCGCACCAGAGCAGGGCTAAGGGGTCCCTGAACCGGTGTAGACTGGCTTATGCAGAAATGGGCACCATGTGTGCCCATGAAAGCATTTCCAGAGGCTGGGGGAGGCTACTCCTCCCCTGCCTTCACACCATTTTCCAAAGGGAGAGGGTGTAACACCCTCTCTCAGAGGAAGTCCTTTGTTCTGCCATCTTGGGCCAGGCCTGGTTGGACCCCAGGAGGGCAGATGCCAGTCTGAGGGGTTGGCAGCAGCAGCAGCTGCAGTGAAACCCCGGGAAAGGCAGTTTGGCGGTACCAGGGTCTGTGCTACAGACCACTGGGATCATGGGATTGTGCCAACTATGCCAGGATGGCATAGAGGGGGCAATTCCATGATCATAGACATATTACATGGCCAGATTCGGAGTTACCATTGTGAAGCTACATATAGGTAGTGACCTATATGTAGTGCACCCGTGTAATGGTGTCCCCGCACTCACAAAGTCCGGGGAATTGGCCCTGAACAATGTGGGGGCACCTTGGCTAGTGCCAGGGTGCCCTCACACTAAGTAACTTAGCACCCAACCTTTACCAGGTAAAGGTTAGACATATAGGTGACTTATAAGTTACTTAAGTGCAGTGAAAAATGGCTGTGAAATAACGTGGACGTTATTTCACTCAGGCTGCAGTGGCAGGCCTGTGTAAGATTTGTCTGAGCTCCCTATGGGTGGCAAAAGAAATGCTGCAGCCCATAGGGATCTCCTGGAACCCCAATACCCTGGGTACCTCAGTACCATATACTAGGGAATTATAAGGGTGTTCCAGTAAGCCAATGTAAATTGGTAAAATTGGTCACTAGCCTGTTAGTGACAATTTGAAAGAAATGAGAGAGCATAACCACTGAGGTTCTGATTAGCAGAGCCTCAGTGAGACAGTTAGTCATAACACAGGTAACACATTCAGGCACACTTATGAGCACTGGGGCCCTGACTAGCAGGGTCCCAGTGACACATAAAACTAAAACAACATATATACAGTGAAAAATGGGGGTAACATGCCAGGCAAGATGGTACTTTCCTCACATGCGGCAACTACTGCTAGACATTTTGTGAATACCTTGGGAGCGGTTGTTACCCCGAATGGTAAAACCTTGAATTGATAGTGTTTCCCCACAATGACAAATCTGAGGTATCTGCGATGTGCTGGGTGTATGGGAATGTGAAAATAAGCATCAAAGGCTGACATGAAATTGCCTTGCTGTAATAGGGGAATAACATCTTGCGTGACCATATGGAAATGCTCTGAGAGGATGTATAGGTTACACGGTCTGAAATCCAGAATTGGTCTCAATGACCAATTTTTCTTTGGTATATGGAAGTATAGGGAATATACTCCTAACCTTTGTTGAGGCAGTGGAACTTGTTCTATAGCCCCTTTGAGAAGAAGGGACTGTACCCTCTTCTTTCAAAAGAATGAGGTGGTCATGTGAAAGTTTGGGAACACAAGGGAGAACATTTGGTGGAGTGGAAATGAGCTCTAGACAGTAACCATGTTGGATAACTGATAGAACCCATTGATCTGTGGTGATATTGGGCCGTTGGAGATAGACATTTGCTATTCTTTCCCCTACTGGAGATGGGTGTGCTGGAGGAATCTGTAAGCAGTCACTGGTGTGTGTTTGAGGCAGAACCTCTAGAGGTGGATGTCTTACCTCAGCCTTTATTATTTGCGCCCCGTAAGAGCCTCTGAAGGAACCTCTATTGCAAAAGTGTGTTCCTTGTTTGGTCTGGGAGGTCGAAGGATCTGTAGATGACGTTTTGAAACCGCCCCTAAATTTTGGTCTACAAACATTACCCCTACTTGATGTAGTTAGTAGGGCCCCCATAGCTTTAGCTGTCTCTGAATCTTTTTTCAGCTTGCCAATGATGGTACCAACTTCTGGGCCAAACAAGTGTTCTTTATTGTAAAGCATGTTGAGAACTGCCTTTTGTATTTCTGGCTTGAAGCCTGAGCATCTCAACCAAGCATGCCTTCTTATAACATTGGGGTTTTCACCATGTGCCGCGGTATCCGCTGCATCAATGGCACATCTAATAGAATTATTTGAGATGGGCTGCTCTTCTGAGACTATCTCCTGACCCCTTTACTGAAGTTCCTCTTGAAGGTACTGAAGCAGTTCTTCCATCTGGTCCCAGTGGACCCTATTGTATCTTGCCAAAAGGGCATGGGAATTTGCAATTCTCCAATGATTAGCAGCTTGTCCATCAAATGTCTTGCTCTCTTTATCAGGAGGAGCAGCATATCCCGTGGACTGATTATAAGCACGCTTTCGTGCTGCACTTACAACTATAGTGTCAGGAGGCACTTGTGATTTAATAAAGATAAGATCTGACAGTGCTGCCTTGTACATTTTGTCAACCCTTGTGGTAATAACCCTTGCCCTAACAGGTTCTTTAAAGATATCTGTGGCATGTCTAAGCATACCTGGTAACATGGGTAGGAACTGACTCTCTTTATGAGTGTTGGTCAATGTATCAAAGAGGAAATCCTCTTCAATGGGGTCAGTGTGCATATGTAGGTTATGCTATGCAGCTGCCCGTGAAATAACCTGATTATAAGCTGTTGCATCTTCAGGAGATAAAGGTCTTACTGGACACAAATCAGGATCATTAGGGAGTATGGGATATGGATCCTATTAATCCCATGGATCTGCATCCTGTGGAATGTCACCTAATTCATCTCCATGAGGTGAGGATGACACTTGTGGAGAAAGTATTGTCTCTATGAAAGGTGTACGAGATTGTGGTGGTGGAGGTGTAGGATGAAGTACAGGAGAGTGAGATGGAAAAGGCTGAGGGTGATCTGGAGGCTTCTCTTTGTCCTTGGAGACTTTCTTAGGAGGAGGAGCCATGTGCAATGTCTCTTGAAAGGTAAGTCTCCTTTTAATTGGGACAGAAGAAGAAGCAATTATTTTCCCTGTTCCCTTCTGTATATGGACCTGGTGCTGATGAGTGTCCATAACTTCCAGAAGTGGCTCCACTGGTGAGGTTGCTCCAGACGAAAGAGTGGAGTGTTTGGCAGCTATTATCCTCGGATCCAAAGTTTTTGGAATGGAAGCCTTTTGTCGAACCGAAGGTGTCGGCTCTGAAACTGATGTCGAAGGCTTCTTTCTCGGAGCTGAAATGCTCGGATCTAAGACTAGAATCGACCCCGAAATTTTGGGGGATGCTGTTGAGTCTGTGGTCGAAGACGTCTTGGCCATGGCAATTTTTGGTGCTGAGCCGAAGGGCAGGGCATCCGAATGTAACTTTCAGATCCGACCATGGCCTGAAGGCAGTGGTGGACAAAAGACCAGCTTAGATGATTTTTTTCAAAGTCTTTAGATGGGAAGTTGGGGCTGTTGCACTCACATGTTCTGCTGCAGGAATCGGCTGACTCTTGATGTCAGATTTGACATCAGACTTGGAATCTCAAATGGAGAGGGCTGCCTGATGTCTGATTTCCTCCTGTGCATGTTCCTCCACGAAGATGTCAGGAGTGTCGTCCGGTGTCTTAAGACGCCATCTCCAACCGATGCGTTCTTTGGTCCCAGAGGGTCTTCTTAGATTGAAAAGACCTACAGGTATTGCAGTTCTCTTATTTATGTTCTGGGGACAAGCACAAGTTACGCACCAGGTGTTGATCGGTGTGTGGAAATTTGGAGAGGCAGAGGACAGAACCTAAATGGAGTCCGTTCCATCAGCCCTGTATATTCTAACAGCACTTGAAGGAGTAGGACCAAGAAGGACGTCAACACCCGAAAGGTGGTGAACCGACCTCGAAGCAGGAAATCAGTTCGAGTACCTTAAGTTTGAAAAAAAGCGATTGAAATACTATACCGTCTCTGAAAGAAAGACAGAATGGAAAGTTTGGAAGAGACCAAGCGGAGACATAACGGAGCTAGAGGAAACACACCCGAAACTGACAGAGGAGAGAAAACAATCCAACAAAGGACTCGATGACCTTGCACAGAATCACCGTGAGGTGGAATCACTCGATCTCATGACTTGAAAATATTATTTGAACAAAAACAACTAGCAACACTCCGAGCCCAACACTAGATGGTGGACTTATGTAAAGCATGAGTATCTACAGCCACACATGCCGACGAACATATTTTTTCATTGATAGAAGTGTGGGAATTTAGCTGTTTTCCACGTTTCAAATGTTTCATCATAGAAGTGTGAGGAAATTCTGTTTTTTTCCCCACCAATGTCTGAAAGTGTATGGATTGTCAACACCAGGGCAGTACGCGCTCTACGGGCGACTGGAATGCAAAAACCCAGCACTTATGAGATAACGTAATTCATGCATTATGTTGACATGCTGTTGTTTAACCTTTTGCATTGCAGAGTTTAATCCTGAAGACTTATATTCAAGGTGCTTGTAAATACTGTTCATTTGTAATGTTTTGGTGTAGGCTTTCAGAGAGTGTCAATCAATCAATCAAGAAATTTGTATAGCGCGCTACTCACCCGGAGGGTCTCAAGGCGCTGGTGGAGGAGGGACCGCTACTGCTCGAACAGCCAGGTCTTGAGTTGCTTCCTGAAGGAGAGGTGGTCTTGGGTCAGGCGGAGGTGGATGGGGAGGGAGTTCCAAGTCTTGGCTGCCAGGTAGGAAAAGGATCTTCCTCCCATGGTGGCTTTTCTAATGCGTGGCACGGCGGCGAGGGCGTGGCTGGTCGATCGTAGCTGGCAGGTGGGAGTGTAGAAGGTCAGGCGGTTGTTGAGGTACCTGGGGCCCAGGTCGTGGAGGGCCTTGTGTGCGTGGGTGAGGAGACGGAACTTGATTCTCTTGCTGACAGGGAGCCAGTGCAAGTCTCTCAGGTGTCCGGAGATGTGGCTGTGACGGGGGATGTCAAGGATGAGGCGTGCGGAGGCGTTCTGGATGCGTTGGAGTCTTTTCTGTAGTTTGGCCGTGGTTCCGGTGTAGAGGGTGTTACCGTAGTCCAGTCGGCTGGTGACGAGTGCCTGGGTGACCGTCTTCCTGGTTTCGGTGGGGATCCATTGGAAGATCTTTCGGAGCATGCGTAGGATGTTGAAGCATGATGATGAGACGGCGTTGACTTGTCTGGTCATCGAGAGGGAGGAGTCCAGGATGAAGCCCAGGTTGCGTGCGTGGTCCGTTGGTTTGGGTGCGCTGCCCAGGGCAGAGGGCCACCAGGAGTCGTCCCAGGCAGAGGGTGATGATCCAAGGATGAGGACTTCCGTCTTGTCTGAGTTCAGTTTCAGGCGGCTGTTCATCATCCACTCGGCTACGTCTTTCATCCCTTCGTGCAGGTTGGTTCTGGCGGTGGCTGGGTCGTTGGTGAGGGAGAGGATCAGCTGGGTGTCGTTGGCGTAGGAGAGGACGTTGAGGTTGTGTTGGCGTGCGATGGCTGCGAGGGGGCTCATGTAGACGTTGAAGAGGGTGGGGCTGAGTGATGATCCTTGTGGTACGCCGCAGCTGACTTCAGTGGCCTCGGATCTGAACGGGGGGAGGCGGACTCTCTGGGTTCTTCCGGCGAGGAACGAGATGATCCACTCTAGTGCCTTCTCTTGGATTCCGATGTTGCTGAGGCGCTGCACTAGGGTGCGGTGGCAGACAGTGTCGAACGCTGCGGAGAGATCCAGGAGGATGAGGGCCGCTGTCTCCCCGTTGTCGAGCAGGGCTCGGATGTCGTCGGTGGCTGCGATGAGGGCGGTCTCGGTGCTGTGGTTGGCTCGGATGCCGGACTGCGAGTGGTCGAGGGATCCATTAGTCTCGAGGAAGGCGGCTAGCTGTCTGTTGACGGTCTTCTCGATGACTTTGGCAGGAAACGGGAGGAGCGAGATGGGGCAGTAGTTCTTGAGGTCGGTGGGGTCTGCGGATGGTTTCTTCAGGAGGGCGCGGAGTTCGGCATGTTTCCAGCTCTCCGGGAAGGTGGCGGTGTTGAAGGAGCAGTTGATGATGTCCCGGAGATGGCGTGCGATGAGGGTGGGGCTGAGTGATGATCCTTGTGGTACGCCGCAGCTGACTTCAGTGGCCTCGGATCTGAACGGGGGGAGGCGGACTCTCTGGGTTCTTCCGGCGAGGAACGAGATGATCCACTCTAGTGCCTTCTCTTGGATTCCGATGTTGCTGAGGCGCTGCACTAGGGTGCGGTGGCAGACAGTGTCGAACGCTGCGGAGAGATCCAGGAGGATGAGGGCCGCTGTCTCCCCGTTGTCGAGCAGGGCTCGGATGTCGTCGGTGGCTGCGATGAGGGCGGTCTCGGTGCTGTGGTTGGCTCGGATGCCGGACTGCGAGTGGTCGAGGGATCCATTAGTCTCGAGGAAGGCGGCTAGCTGTCTGTTGACGGTCTTCTCGATGACTTTGGCAGGAAACGGGAGGAGCGAGATGGGGCAGTAGTTCTTGAGGTCGGTGGGGTCTGCGGATGGTTTCTTCAGGAGGGCGCGGAGTTCGGCATGTTTCCAGCTCTCCGGGAAGGTGGCGGTGTTGAAGGAGCAGTTGATGATGTCCCGGAGATGGCGTGCGATGACTGAGTCAGGGTGTGATCCCTTTCGAGGGCCTTCTAGAGGCTTTCTCTGCAGCATGACTGGGTGTGGTTTGTGGGCTGGGCCAGACTCTATATAAGGGAGCCAGCCCAGCTCCACGTGCTCACTATTCAGAGGTCCCGGTGCAGAGTAGCAGCAATTTCCTGAGCTCCTGTTCCAGAGGCCTACCTTGATCTTCCGGACCTTTGCCCTTCATTGTATTGGTGATCCTTGATCAGGGCGGTAAGACGGAGGTCGGGCTGGGCCCCCGATCCCGTTTTCGAAGGCATTCGAGCTTTTGGGCCTAGTTTTCATGTTGGAAGATTTTTGCTTGTGCGTGTGAATGTGCTCGTGGTTTCTGGCATTTACATGTTGATATTTGAATCGGCAAGATGCGCAATTCATTCCTGGCATTTAACTTTTGAGATTCGGGTCGGCAACGGTGTGCGCGACCATTTCTAGACATTTGCAAATTGACATTCGAATCATCAAGACGCGCGATTCATTCCTTGCATTTAACTCTTGATACTCATTGTGCGCTACCATTTCTTGGCATTTACATGATGGCATTCGAATCTGCAAGACGCGCAATTTATTCCTTGCATTTAACTCTTGATACTCATTGTGCGCTACCTTTCCTTGGCATTTACACAGTGGCATTCGAATAAGCAAGACGCGCGATTCATTCCTTGCATTAAAACTTTGATATACATTGTGCGTGACCATTTCTCAGCATTTACATGGTGGCATTCGAATCGGCAAGACGCGTGATTCATTCCCGCATTGAAAACTGATGTTTTAGATCGCTTGCAGAGTGCACGATCATTTCATGGCATTTACATATCCTTGTTGAAATCGGCAGTGTGCGCGATTAATTTCCCGCATTTAAAACAAGGTGTTAAAATTCAAGATGTTACATTATATGTGCATATTAAGTCCTTAATACAATTCCTATTGTGTTCCAGGAAATGTTCAGATTACTTTTTGTCCTCATGTAAAAAGACCATGTTTGTTCGAAAACATAATTCTAGAAGGTTCTTATAATCCTAGACAATGTGTAACATTTCATGGAAAGTTTCATTGAGAGGTTGTATTAATCATTCTTGATTCCTTCCCAGGTGCCCAAACGTCTTGAGGCCTAGTTATTAGTCCTTTCTTAAGTTATCCATGATTACAGTATGACAATGCTTAGAATCATAGTCTAGTGAAAATCAATGTGATATAATATTGATATTGTGTGGTTTAACCTTTTGCTTCCTACAGGTCTCCTTCCCTGCTGTTCCCATCCTAATCCCCTTTTCCCCAGCTTGGACTCTCTCAGGCTCTGTGATTTTATCTATAGGAGTCTTGGAGCTGTCTAGTGGAGGACATGTTGGGAACATGCGCAGACCCAGAGGAACTGGTCTCCCTGACATGGCTTTATAGATAAGAATAGTGGTGGACTACACAAAAGCTAAACCGCACAGGACTCCTCTTGGTATCTCCTCTTCAGTAACGTCCGGGATTCGTAGATTTTCCTTGTTGCCAGGTAACCCAGGATCAGCTGTTTGTTTCTGTGCCCCAACCAAGGAGCCAGATAGTTTAAATGGTTTCTTTACCTTAAAAAAAAATCAACTTCTGGCTCTTTGCAAGGCAACAAGCACACAGTTCTGTGCCTCAGTAAATAGAGAAAATTGTATATTCTACAGTGTCTTTAAAAATGCAAGCCATCATAAATATCATTCCACTCTTGTATATTACAGAACCTAGATTTTCATACTTCAAATTACCTCAGCATGCCCCACCCCCTTGAGATAAATTGTGATTAACTTAGACATTTTTATTTAGAACTGTGCACTGCAACAATGTTTGGGTGCGGTTACCTGTTGCTGTCCAACTACTGTGCTATCAGTTCTCTAATCACAGCCTACCTAAACAGTAACGCTGCAGTAGTTAAGGTATGTCCCGTATACATTGGTTTTATAGTTGTTTTCCACCAATGTTAGATCGCGAGATTGTCAGAGTAATACCCTGTATGTACCAAGGTTTAATGTTCTACATGTCACTATGATGTAACCAACTAGTGGAAATTATGATTGTGCAGTCCTTTTCATAAACAAGTAAATAAAAGTATTTGAAATTTTTAAAAAAAAGACAATATTCATTTTTTTTGTCTTACCTGAACCGGCATGACCAGTGTACTTGATAAGGCACTTTCCAGTTTCAATGCTCCATAACAAGGCGGTGTGATCTAAAAAGTTTTAAATGCACAAGCTAAATCAAATGTTACTTGATTAAGAATGAAACATAACATTCTGTGCACAATGCATCACAATGAACAGCTGTCATTCATTACAGTAATTTGGAGAGTATCAATTTGTACCGTTGGTTTGCCATCTCTCTGTGGCTTTGGAATTGTAGTCAATTTAGACAAAAGTCAGTTATAGTTCTTTTTCAATAAAAAAAACAGTTTAGTATTGTGGACACAGAAGCGTTGGTATTAACTTCTTTTGAAAAACCTCTAAAGTCGATCCTGAACTTGTGTTTCGGTTAAATGTTTGACACAGCTGAAAGGAGAAGAGGGTTTGTATGATTTATACTTCCTTCTAGTAGCTTCAAAATGAGGAATTCACCTATGACAGTCTAATGTGAAATAATAATTTCTTCCTGATCATGCTCAAAACTATCTTTAAATAAGCCCTTGCCATTATTAATGTTTCTACCTGAAATACAGTAGACACTGATGCCGTGCAACATGGAGAACACACTTTAGCGTTTCCAAAGCATCCGGAAAATAGATTAAAATGAAGATGTATATAGGAGAGATATATATCTCCAGGTGAGTGGGTAATAATGCAGGTGCAAACCTATTATTAGGAAACCAGAAGGTCTGTATCACAGCACACCAATAGTGCTCTGAAAGGGAACAGCCTTTAATACCAAGATAGCTCTTTAATTTAAAAAGACTTTTAGAACTCAGAAAGTGAAAGTCCACAAAGAATAGTCCAATCTTTAAACCTTTAATTAGAATCTTCTAGCCTCAACCCAACACGTGTTTTGTTGTACTGGTGTTATGCGTATGACTTCACCAGGGCTGAGGGGTTAAAGTGCACCACAAACATTCAGCAAAAATCAAATCTAGAATTCCACAAACACCATATTGATAAATGCTGATGCTGGGAGTACTCTCTGTGTGGTCTCGCATGATTCCCTTCCCAGTACACAGTTTATTATGAATATATTCTGGATTTGATTTTTACTGCGTATGTGTGGTACACTTAAACAATTGAGCTCTGATGAAGTCGCAACCATAAAGCAGAGGCGACTTTGGCTCGTTGATCGAGAATCTCAACGAGGTCAGGAGGTTCACTGGTCTGGAAGTGGCACACGATTGACTATTTTGAGTCCGCTTTCAACAGCCAGTCCTCAAGGTAGAGAAAAACTGGTATCCCAAACTTTGAAGATTGTCAGGGGCCACCAGTGAGGCCAAAACAAGGCACAGTACTGAAAAGCTCATGGCAAACCTTGAACACCAGGGTAACATCTGTGGGACGGCTCCTGGAGGTCCAAGGCCCCCCTTCAGTCTCCTGGATACAGGGCAGACAGAACATGGGCCAGCATAAACATCTTGAATGTAGACCTTCAAAGGGAGGCACTCAGAGGGCGACCATCTAAAATTGGCTGATGCCCTCTATCCTTCTTCAGCATGAGGAAATAGCAAGCGTAATGATCCGTCCCTAATTACGAGAACAGAGCCCACTCAATAGAATCTTTGGAGAGTGAACCTCACACTTCTTGAACGAGAATGGATAGGAGCTCTTCTGAGAGCCTCCTAGATGTGGCAGAAGGTGCAGCAAGGATGACCAGAATGGTAGGCCATAGCAGTGCTGAATGATTTGGAGGACCCATGCATCAAAAGTGACGGATTGCCACACACAGAGTGGTTGTGCGCAATTAAGGGCAATCTAAAGTGGCTTGAAAGCTGTTGATGCAGGGGTGGGAGACTGACAGGGCTAATGCCCTGGGAACCCTCCTGTTGCCTGCCAGAGTGACATCCTTCCCCTTGAAATAAACAGGGTGACTGCAGTGAGGGCTGGGAAACTGGTGGTGTCTTTAGGCCAGCCACCTGGAGTAGCATCAGAAGCTCCTCAACTTGTAAGGAATTAGCCTTGAAGTGACCGAAAGGTCCAGGAAGTATGCAATAGCCTGACTCTCCTTAAAGCGTTCTAAGGCAGAGCAGCTATGTCGGCGAATAGGCACGAGCCTTTGAAAGACGTATCCTTATGGGATGCCTTACGTTTCCTGAGAAACTTGTGGCTCGCACCCACAAAAGGCAACAGAGCACCACACTAGTACCAACTCCTCAACTCAGGCATCCAGTGTTTTCCAGGCCAACATAAATACCATATTTGGCCATTTCTTGACCACTTTAAATAGTTTTGAGCCAAGAAGGCCTTAAATTGTTCTGGGACTGCAGGTAAGATCTTGCTGGCTGGTCATGTCCCAGAGGGTGAGAATGCAAAAGCCCAATAGGCCAGCAGCATTTACCAATCTCATGGGTAGGCTAGCTGAAAAGAACATTTGTTTTCGAAATGCCTCAATATTCTTTGACTCCCTGAAAGGGGGGTGAGTAGGGAATGAATCTGCTGTCACCTTGCTGGTGGAAGACTAGACAACGAGGCTCTCTGGGGTAGGATGTTCGGAAGGAAGTCATCAGGAGTCGGTCTGGGCCTCTGGCTACCTTCCTGTTCACCAAAGGGCAAGAACAAGGCTCAGGCCAAGTGCTCATGAAGGTGTCAGTGAGGGCTTCAACGTAAGGGAGCAAGGGCTTAGATGAAGGAGGTCTTAGCCCCAGAACATTCTCTAAAGACATTGTCTTAACTTCAGTAGAAGGCAGCTGCAGGTATAGGACCTCAGCAGCATGTCTAAACACCACAATACATGAAACATACTCTTAAGCAGGGAGACCAAGAGATGAAAACACTGCGTCAGGGGAATGTCACACCTACTGGCCTCCTGTACATCCATGCATAAACTCTCAAGTGAGGAGGTCAATAATTCCCATCCCCACCATCATCATCATTCATCATCTCAAGGTGGTGGCAAGCTCAGGTCAGAATCTGAGCCAAATGGCGTCTCTACGTATGCTACTGTGGTAATGGGAGTCAGAGGATCAGTTCCAAGCAGCAAGGAGACCTGGTGCATCACAACAGGTTCCCAGAACAAATTTGGGGGGCGGGGTAGAGATTAAAACAGCTTACAGCCAGACAGCAGAGTCAGCACTAGATCCACCTCCTGCATTGGTGTATCAGAGTTGGTGGGGAAGGTCCCATGTTGGACTTGGATCTAGACTGGAAGTCTGTACTAGTGTCGGTCCTGAACCAGAGATAAGTTACAGGGGTTCAGATGATTCTGAAGACAAGTCAGACAGTGGTAACCCAACCGAAGGCCCCTGCGAATCTTTGGGGCCTGAAGGCGCACCACAGGGAGCCAGAAGAGAACTAAATATGAGAAGCATGGTCTCCTTAATGGCCTTGGCTTGTGTGGCATTGCTCATGGCATGAGAAACTTAAGGCCTGTCAGTACCAATGGCAGAATCTGTTCCTTAATAGGAATCAGGAGTGAGAATGAGTGGCTCATTAATGCCCTCACAACTTCTCTTTAGGTAAAGAGGGGTGGGGATGAGGTTAAGTCCCACTTTGCCTTATGATTCCTCTTAAACTCTAACTTTATCTTACCGGATGACTTTGATAGCGAGGACGACCTCTCATGAGAACATCCTTGAAAGCAAGAGTGGGTCCGTAGACTTATTGTCTTTGGCAACATACAGGTTCACTTCACAGTCCCAGGTCACTTCTGGGTGCATGAGGGCACGCTCATCTCACTCATCGCACAACCTGCCCAAGCATAAATACCAAAGGCACACCTTGTGTAGGTCTGTGAGTGACATCTGCTTTTTGCAGTCAGCATGGCTTGAAACCAGTAGTTTTTGGTGGGGACATTTCCCTTGCACACTGGATTCAGTATTTGGGAGTCACCAAAAGACCGATAAAATGGAAGCAGACATTTAGATCCACGCTGGAAGGCGCGCTAGGGTGGCACTTATATGCTGCTCCGCTTCGTCATTTCTGGGGCAGAACAAAACCAACAGATGGATGCACAGTGCCACCTCTAGCAGCACTCAGGAACACTGTTATGAAAAAGTATATGGATCTAGTCTGCTCCCGGGGAAATATTCCAAAGGTGAGGAATCTGCGATTAGATGTATCCATCAGAAATGCTCTGCTTTCCCTGCTGGCAGTCTGAATTGCTCCCTTCTAGTCCATATAGCGGATTTTGGCAGTAAAATAGACTCCATTCAACGGATGGCTGGTAAACTAGACCACTGTCAAGACTTGCGGACGCAAACATAACTAAACATAACTAAAAATGCATTTAATAGGTTAAGAAATAATTATAGGCTGGTCTGGGGAAGAAAATCTCAGTTATCTGTCCACTTCAAGATATGATGCTCTTTGAGCAAGAAAAGCTGTTAACTGCCTCTCTATCCCTGTCAACATATCTGTTCTTCCAACCATACTGATATGTGAGGCACACTGTTTCTGAATTTTCTGCCTAGGTTCAAATGAGAGTGAAAAGTACTTAAGTGGGGATTCCTTATGAGGTAAGGTGTTGTTTTGCATTTTTAATTTGAACTAAGTGGGCCACAAAGCGTGGGCCTGGTTGTAGTCCACAGGATGAGCCTGGTGCCAGATTTTATGAAATCTGCTATTGACATTATAGTAGAAACAATAGTTTTAGACACATTGTAATTAAATGTGGTCACAATGATATCAGTGATTCTGTTTTGACCAAGGCGTTTGCCCTGCGTGATCTATTTACCAACTGGGGTGTTTTATAAATGAGAATGACTCATATGTAACAAATCTGAAGAATACTGTTTATCGCAACTGCCTGTCAGATTCTTGACATTGGTGGCAAGACTAAATATCTGCCTTACATCACAAACCTGTTATGTAAAAAAATCATTAGCAACCTTAAGTGCAGGTGAAAGGTACATCGCAAATAAAATGGTCGGATTAGAGAGTTAATTAACAGTAAATAACACGGCATGCTCAGTTAAATGGAGAATGCATGTAAAATAAGACAAAATATTTCACTTACCAGCAGATGCTGTGCCCAACACCACGGGCTGTGTTCGAGTGACACCAACATCCCAAATGCCATCTCTGTGGCCAACATATTCTTTCACTAACTGGCAGATTGCTCTTGAAGTTGTTGTTTTGAAACTGGATACAATCTAAACAAATTGCAAATAAAAAACGGCAGTGTGTAAAATGCTTATTATGCATCATCTATCGTGGTGGAACTAAGGAGTTTTTTTTTTAGTACTGCTTATCGGTTGGGGCGGTGATGTCACATGTTTTTTCAAAAGATATTAATCAACACTTCAAATATACTTTACACAGTTAACACATTTTCATAATCGTTCTCTACAGCAACTAAATCCCGTTTTTAAATATAAACAAACATAGATTTGTTAGAATATATATAGCATTAAAGCATAAATTTGAATAATGAAAGTCGGTTAGACAACCGATTTTGCACACTACATACAAAATTTAAGATTGAAAATCGCGCTTCTTGATTCCCCTGAGATATACACGAGTGAAATTGCGAGGTTTAGCTCAGTAATCTATTGAGTTTCATATGGCTTCTTTTACAAAGGAAACATTGTTTGTCTATCAAAGTGGAGTTCACTTGCCACTACTGCGACT
The DNA here is from genome assembly GCF_031143425.1 of Pleurodeles waltl. Classification (NCBI taxonomy): domain Eukaryota; kingdom Metazoa; phylum Chordata; class Amphibia; order Caudata; family Salamandridae; genus Pleurodeles; species Pleurodeles waltl. Next base: position 679,858,251 of record NC_090449.1, on the reverse strand, counting down.
GGTAATTCACACCAATCAGGATTAATACCAACGGGTATGTTCCCAGCATCATAGTATCCGACAATTTTACATCTTATACAACTAGGTTGTAGCTATATCATCCCACATGGGTGTGAGAGACACGGGTTTTTTGAGGAAATAACACGGCACCCACCCAAAGTAACAAAAAGGGAAAGACAATATTTAAAGAGGTATTTCAACAATTTTAAAGAAAGTTATTTTAAATGTCCGGTTCTCCTCACGTACCTCACGCCATGCCGTGTGACGGTTTCTACAAGTTATATGAAAGAACTTAAAATAAATGACTATCTTAACTCTTGATTTAAACACTGTATTTTTTATTAAGTGTTTGTCCATTATGCTCCGGCATCCAATATTAAGTAAAAACACTTGAAAACGATATTATTTAGCTAAACTAAGTAACACATTATAAATGATCCGTTAATAAATAGTGATGGGGTCAGTAACAGGAGATTCAATGTCAGGGCCGGAGGCGAGGATTATGCTCAAACATTAATTCCTTTAATACTTCCATGAGTCTTCAACAATAAGAAATTACCCTTCCCATGATACTACTAGGAAAAAAATACACAAAAACAATTAAACCAATCAGAAACCAGATCTCGTAGCCCATGTAAGAAAGTATCTCCCAAGGCACTTCCCTGTTTATTTCCTGCTTTCAGCAATGAGGTAAGTAAGTGCCTTTCTTGTCTCTGTAATTATTCAAGTGTTTTGGTGTTTTTTTTAACCCCTTCCCCGCCAGGGACGTAATGGTTACGTCCATGGCAGCGCCCGTGTGGCGCCATGGACGTAACCATTACGCCCTGGGACTGGCAGTCGGGGGAAGCGCTAGCGCTTCCCCCGAGGGCCGCCCCCCAACACCCCCAGGCCAGGGCTGAAAGGGGAATCCCTTCCCCTTTCACGCCCACCCACCCCCGCCCCCCCCCCCCATGACATCAGCGCGCGATCGCGCGCTGATTTCATGGAAAGGGGGAAAGACGCGCTGGAAGCCATTTGCTTCCAGCGCGTCTAAGGGAGAAGGTGAGTTTTTCACCTTCGTGCGGGGTGGGGGTGCTCTGAGAGAGGCATCGAGGGAAAGGAAAGGGTTTTCCTTTCCCCCGGTGTCTCTTTGAGCATTCCTGCTGCCCGATCGCATTGCGATCGGGCAGCAGGAATGCCCACTAGACACCAGGGATTTCTCTTTTGAATGCATACTAGTGTAGGGGAGCGACCCCTTGGGCAAGGGTCGCTCCCCTTTGGGGGCACATGTATTTTACGTCGTTTCTGCCCCCCCTGGGGGCAGATTGGCCCTATTTTTAGGCTGATCTGCCCCCAAGGGGGGCAGAAAGCCACTAGACACCAGGGATTTTATTGTTGATTTGTATTTTTTGTGTTGGGGGGGCGGCCCCTTGGGCAAGGGTCGCTCCCCTTTGGGGGCAAATGTATTTTACGTCGTTTCTGCCCCCCCCTGGGGGCAGATTGGCCCTATTTTTAGGCCGATCTGCCCCCAAGGGGGGCAGAAAGCCACTAGACACCAGGGATTTTATTGTTGATTTGTATTTTTTGTGTTGGGGGGCGGCCCCTTGGGCAAGGGTCGCCCCCAGGGGCCCTCATGTATTTTTGGGCAGTTCTGCCCCCCTTGGGGGCAGAGAGGCCTATTTTTTTTAGGCCTTTGGGGGCAGAATCCCAATAGCGCCAGAAATAGTATGTATGTATGTGTGCTTTGTGTTGGGGGGTGGCCCCTTGGGCAAGGGTCGCTCCCCCCAGGGGCGCAATGTATTTATTGTCGTTTCTGCCCCCCTTGGGGGCAGATTGGCCCTATTTTTAGGCCGATCTGCCCCCAAGGGGGGCAGAAAGCCACTAGACACCAGGGATTTTATTGTTGATTTTTATTTTTTGTGTTGGGGGGTGGCCCCTTGGGCAAGGGTCGCCCCCCGGGGCCCACATGTATTTTTGGGCAGTTCTGCCCCCCTTGGGGGCAGAGAGGCCTATTTTTTTTAGGCCTTTCTGCCCCCAAGGGGGGCAGAATCCCAATAGCGCCAGAAAGATATGTTTGTATGTGTGCTTTGTGTTAGGGGGTGGCCCCTTGGGCAAGGGTCACCCCCCCCCGGGGGCGCAATGTATTTATAGTCGTTTCTGCCCCCCTTGGGGGCAGATTGGCCCTATTTTTATGCCGATCTGCCCCCAAGGGGGGCAGAAAGCCACTAGACACCAGGGATTTTATTGTTGGTTTTTATTTTTTGTGTTGGGGGCGGCCCCTTGGGCAAGGGTCGCCCCCAGGGGCCCACATGTATTTTTGGGCAGTTCTGCCCCCCTTGGGGGCAGATATGCCTATTTTTTAGGCCTTTCTGTCCCCAAGGGGGGCAGAATCCCCATAGCGCCAGGGATACTATATGTGTGTGTGTGTGCTTTGTGTGGGGGTGTGGCCCCTTGGGCAAGGGTCGCCCCCCCCAAAGGGTGCAATGTAATCTGGGCGATTTCTGCCCCCTCCCCTTGGGGGTAGATTGGCCTATTTTTTTTTAGGCCCATCTTCCCCCAAGCAGAGAAGACTAGACACAAGGGAAAATGAAAAAATGGTTAGTGGCGGAGTGTTTGTCAACTGGCGAAGTATTTGCTTTTATGATAATAACAATTTTTCTCCTTTTTGTTCTAGTTCAAAGCTTTTGCTGACTTTGCTGTGGCTTGTTGCAGTTTTGGCAGTAGTTGTCCTGCGGTTTGCGTAGTTGCATGTTTTAGGTAAGTAAATAAATTTACTCCAAGTGAGTATTGTTGCAATGCATGAATGACATGTTTGTAGGTGGTGTACTGAATGCAGGATTGTGTGTGAAATTGTCCTTAGAGTTATGCACAATGATTATTGTGTTGTCTTATGTCTAATTTGCTTTTTTTTTTCTCTTTTTAGTGGGATATCGTTGGTGATTGCTGTGGCTGTGCAGAGTAGTTGCTGGTGAGTCAAGCTTTTTCAGGCAAGTGAGCAGTATAGTTTTTGAGTTTATAATTCTTAGTGATAAACCTATACTTTGTTACTTATCTTACACAGTGCTGGTTGTTGGTGGTGTATTTGTCCAGTTAATTTTTGTAGGAAGGATCATGGCCAGCCGTAGGATGACCGCTCAGCAGGTTGTTAGTGTGCTTTTTGAGTCATCTTCTGACCATGAATATGAGACTGACTCTGCATCTGAGGCAGAGGAGGAAGTGCAGGATTCTGGAAGTGAATTTTCTGTCAGAGATGAATCATCTGATGATGAAGCCACTCTCAGTGCTGATGAAGGGCCTGTTTTAGAGGAGGACAGTGATGTGCCAATGGTGCAGGAGCCAGCGGCTGAAAGGCTTCCCATTGGAAGACCTGACGCATGGGTTGCACCAAACATGGAGCAGCCACAGTTGCCTGCGTTTACTGGTTTTCCAGGGTGTCGAGTTAATACGGAAAACTTTTTGCCCGTCAACTTTTTTGAGTTGTTTATGGACGATATTTTTTTGGAAGAGATTGTTGAGCAGACTAATTTGTATGCAGAGCAGTTTTTGAGGGACAACGCTGCCAGACTTAGGCCACACTCTAGAGCTAGACGGTGGATTCCCACAAATCTGGAAGAGTTGAAAAAGTTCTTGGGTTTAACTTTTTTGATGGGGCTGATAAGGAAGCCGTCGCTGTCTTCATATTGGTCTACTAGTCCCTTGATGGCAACTGCTATATTTCCTGCCATCATGAGTCGTAACCGGTATGAGCTTCTTCTTTGGATGTTGCATTTTGTAGATAATGCTTTAGCCTTGCCACAAGATCATCCTGATTCTGACCGTCTTTTTAAGATTAGACCTGTCCTTGATCATTTGGTAGATCGGTTTTCAGAGATCTATGTTCCAGGGAAAGAAATATCTGTAGATGAGTCTTTGGTCCTGTTCAAGGGTCGTTTGGTTTTTAGGCAGTACATTCCTAGCAAGAGGGCAAGGTATGGAATTAAATTGTATATGCTGTCAGAAAGTAGTACAGGATATGTTTATAATTTCCGGGTCTACACTGGTAGGGATTCCAATATTGACCCCCCTGGTTGTCCTCCCACTTTTGGAGTTAGTGAGAAAATTGTGTGGGAACTTGGTAGACGACTGTTTAACAAAGGTCACCATTTATATGTAGATAACTTCTACACTGGAGTTCGGTTGTTCAAGGAGTTGTTCAGAGTGGACACTGTTGCTTGTGGCACAATCCGCTCTAATCGGAAAGGCTATCCAAAAGAGCTTGTCTGTAAAAAACTTGAGAAGGGACAGTGCAGTGCCTTGCGGAATGATGAGCTGCTAGCTCTGAAATTTGTAGACAAGAGGGGTGTATACATGCTAAGCACCATCCATGATGAGAGTACTTCACCTGTGGCTGTTTGGGGTCAGGTTGCCGAAGTGCGCAAACCTGTGTGCATCTTAGACTATAATAAGCACATGGGTGGTGTTGATAGAGTAGATCAGAGGTTAGAACCTTACACTGCTGCTCGTAAGTCTTATGTGTGGTATAAGAAATTAGCGCTTCACTTGTTCCACTTGGCAACTTTTAATGCTTTTGTTGTGTTTAAGGATAGTTCTCCAGAGTCAAGGATGACATTTGTGAAATTTCAGGAGTCTATCATAGCTAGCCTTGTTGTGCTGGAACAGGCAAGAGTTCCTAGAGAAGCAGTGGTGGAGGATGTGGCTAGATTGAAAGATCGTCACTTTGCTGAGCACATTCCTCCCACGGCCAAAAAAAACTTTCCTGCTAAGAGATGTAGAGTCTGTGCTCGAAGAGGTATCAGGAAGGAGACTAGGATGTACTGCCCTGATTGTCCTTCAAAGCCTGGGCTGTGTGTGGGTGGCTGTTTCAGGAGCTACCACACACAGAAGAATTATTGGGAAATTCCGTGAGCGTAAACTGGTGTTTTATATTTTTATATGTTCGGTTTCACGGTTGGCATTAGTCATGTATTCAGTTAGAGCTTTTGTGTTTGTAGTTTTGTACTAATTTATGATTAGTGGTTTCTTTGTTGTTTAAAAACAAAAAAAAGGGGATGGCATGTGTAGAGTGGCGCTTGGCTGGCGGCGTGGGTGTGGTGGCGCTTGGCTGGCGGTGTGTGTGGGGTGGCGCTTGGCTGGCGGTGTGTGTGGGGTGGCGCTTGGCTGGCGGTGTGTGTGGGGTGGCGCTGGGCTGGCGGTGTGTGTGGGGTGGCGCTTGGCTGGTGGTGTGGGTGGGGTGGCGCTTGGCTGGTGGTGTGGCGCTTGGCTGGCAGTGCCGGCCAAACGCCAGTCCACACACTCATCAGCTGGTGTGATTGCTGTATCAGGCATGTGGGCGTATGAAAGTGATGGGCCCTTGACTGGCGCTGTCTGTGGATGCGAGTCTTGTAATGTGCTGGGCCCGTGGCTGGCGGCGTGAATGGTCTAGTGCATGTCATGTATGAAAGGTGTGTGAATGGACTGTAAAGCGGTTGGTGCCTTGTCGTGGCTTTACAGCTCACGAGCTGTGAGTCATTGGTTCAGTTTTTTGGCCTTTCAGTTATTACCAGTGCATTTCACTTTTGTGAAATCTCTTGTTAATAAAATTTGATCTACTGAACCATCACTCACCCTCGTGCCAAATCCAACCAGTATGTGTGGTACAAATGGCAAAACCTGCTCCGCTGTAATCAGGCGTCGCAGCACACTTGAGACACGCTAGGTGCCTCGGGTGGGACCCCGATGAAGAAGCATGCCACCAACTTGGTTGGTGGGTGAGGGGTCTTCTTCACATAACCTAAGTGTGTTTCTTTTCACAATTTTAGTGTTTGGCACATCACGGACGTATGTGCACACATCAAAGTGATATATTCCAAAAATACCTGTGTTTGGGGGGGGAGGGCCCACCTATGTTTTTGGTCCTGGGTGCGGCCGTCATGTAGGGAAACCTACAAAACCCAGAAACTTTTTAAAACTAGGCACCCCAAGGAGTCTAGGGAGGTGTGGCTTGTGTGGCTCCCCCAACATTTTCTTACCCAGACTCCTCTGTAAACCTCAAAATTTGCATAAAAAAAGCATATTTTCCTGATTTTTCTTAGTAGGATCACCGCTCCAGCACAAAATTCCTACTCCCCAGTTTTCCCCTCAGTCTCCCAAGTAAAATGACACCTCACTTATGTGGGTCCCCAAAGCAGAGTCCGTCTAAAGATGTATAAAAGAATATGCCCTTATAAACTTGCTGTGCTATCCCTTCTATTCCTTCAGGTTTTGGGCCTTATTCTGTTGCAGGCACCTGGCCCACCCACACAAGTGAGGTATCATTTTTATCGGGAGACTTGGGGGAACGCTGGGTGGAAGGAAATTTGTGGCTCCTATCAGATTCCAGAACTTTCTGCCACAGAAATGTGAGGAACATGTGTTTTTTTAGCCAAATTTTGAGGTTTGCAAAGGATTCTGGGTAACAGATCCTGGTCCGAGCCCCGCAAGTCACCCCTCCTTGGATTCCCCTAGGTCTCTAGTTTTCAGAAATGCACAGGTTTGGTAGGTTTCCCTAGGCGCCGGGTGAGCTACAGGCCAAAATCCACAGGTAGGCACTGTTTTCTCCCAAAATTTTGGATGTGTCCACGTTGCGCTTTGGGGTGTTTCCTGTCGCAGGCGCTAGGCCTACCCACGCAAGTGAGGTATCATTTTTATCGGGAGACTTGGGAGAACGCTGGGTGGAAGGAAATTTGTAGCTCCTCTCAGATTCCAGAACTTTCTGCCACAGAAATGTGAGGAACATGTGTTTTTTTAGCCAAATTTTGAGGTTTGCAAAGGATTCTGGGTAACAGAACCTGGTCCGAGCCCCGCAAGTCACCCCTCCTTGGATTCCCCTAGGTCTCTAGTTTTCAGAAATGCACAGGTTTGGTAGGTTTCCCTAGGTGCCGGCTGAGCTAGAGGCCAAAATCTACAGGTAGGCACTTCGCAAAAAACACCTCTGTTTTTTTCCAAAATTTAGGATGTGTCCACGTTGCGCTTTGGGGTGTTTCCTGTCGCCGGCGCTAGGCCTACCCACGCAAGTGAGGTATCATTTTTATCGGGAGACTTGGGGGAACGCTGGGTGGAAGGAAATTTGTAGCTCCTCTCAGATTCCAGAACTTTCTGCCACAGAAATGTGAGGAACATGTGTTTTTTTAGCCAAATTTTGAGGTTTGCAAAGGATTCTGGGTAACAGAACCTGGTCCGAGCCCCGCAAGTCACCCCTCCTTGGATTCCCCTAGGTCTCTAGTTTTCAGAAATGCACAGGTTTGGTAGGTTTCCCTAGGTGCCGGCTGAGCTAGAGGCCAAAATCTACAGGTAGGCACTTCGCAAAAAACACCTCTGTTTTTTTCCAAAATTTAGGATGTGTCCACGTTGCGCTTTGGGGTGTTTCCTGTCGCCGGCGCTAGGCCTACCCACGCAAGTGAGGTATCATTTTTATCGGGAGACTTGGGGGAACGCTGGGTGGAAGGAAATTTGTAGCTCCTCTCAGATTCCAGAACTTTCTGCCACAGAAATGTGAGGAACATGTGTTTTTTTTAGCCAAATTTTGAGGTTTGCAAAGGATTCTGGGTAACAGAACCTGGTCCGAGCCCCGCAAGTCACCCCTCCTTGGATTCCCCTAGGTCTCTAGTTTTCAGAAATGCACAGGTTTGGTAGGTTTCCCTAGGTGACGGCTGAGCTAGAGGCCAAAATCTACAGGTAGGCACTTCGCAAAAAACACCTCTGTTTTTTTCCAAAATTTAGGATGTGTCCACGTTGCGCTTTGGGGTGCTTCCTGTCGCCGGCGCTAGGCCTACCCACGCAAGTGAGGTATCATTTTTATCGGGAGACTTGGGGGAACGCTGGGTGGAAGGAAATTTGTAGCTCCTCTCAGATTCCAGAACTTTCTGCCACAGAAATGTGAGGAACATGTGTTTTTTTAGCCAAATTTTGAGGTTTGCAAAGGATTCTGGGTAACAGAACCTGGTCCGAGCCCCGCAAGTCACCCCTCCTTGGATTCCCCTAGGTCTCTAGTTTTCAGAAATGCACAGGTTTGGTAGGTTTCCCTAGGTGCCGGCTGAGCTAGAGGCCAAAATCTACAGGTAGGCACTTCGCAAAAAACACCTCTGTTTTTTTCCAAAATTTAGGATGTGTCCACGTTGCGCTTTGGGGTGTTTTCTGTCGCCGGCGCTAGGCCTACCCACGCAAGTGAGGTATCATTTTCATCGGGAGACTTGGGGGAACGCTGGGTGGAAGGAAATTTGTAGCTCCTCTCAGATTCCAGAACTTTCTGCCACAGAAATGTGAGGAACATGTGTTTTTTTAGCCAAATTTTGAGGTTTGCAAAGGATTCTGGGTAACAGAACCTGGTCCGAGCCCCGCAAGTCACCCCTCCTTGGATTCCCCTAGGTCTCTAGTTTTCAGAAATGCACAGGTTTGGTAGGTTTCCCTAGGTGCCGGCTGAGCTAGAGGCCAAAATCTACAGGTAGGCACTTCGCAAAAAACACCTCTGTTTTTTTCCAAAATTTAGGATGTGTCCACGTTGCGCTTTGGGGTGTTTTCTGTCGCCGGCGCTAGGCCTACCCACGCAAGTGAGGTATCATTTTCATCGGGAGACTTGGGGGAACGCTGGGTGGAAGGAAATTTGTAGCTCCTCTCAGATTCCAGAACTTTCTGCCACAGAAATGTGAGGAACATGTGTTTTTTTTAGCCAAATTTTGAGGTTTGCAAAGGATTCTGGGTAACAGAACCTGGTCCGAGCCCCGCAAGTCACCCCTCCTTGGATTCCCCTAGGTCTCTAGTTTTCAGAAATGCACAGGTTTGGTAGGTTTCCCTAGGTGACGGCTGAGCTAGAGGCCAAAATCTACAGGTAGGCACTTCGCAAAAAACACCTCTGTTTTTTTCCAAAATTTAGGATGTGTCCACGTTGCGCTTTGGGGTGCTTCCTGTCGCCGGCGCTAGGCCTACCCACGCAAGTGAGGTATCATTTTTATCGGGAGACTTGGGGGAACGCTGGGTGGAAGGAAATTTGTAGCTCCTCTCAGATTCCAGAACTTTCTGCCACAGAAATGTGAGGAACATGTGTTTTTTTAGCCAAATTTTGAGGTTTGCAAAGGATTCTGGGTAACAGAACCTGGTCCGAGCCCCGCAAGTCACCCCTCCTTGGATTCCCCTAGGTCTCTAGTTTTCAGAAATGCACAGGTTTGGTAGGTTTCCCTAGGTGCCGGCTGAGCTAGAGGCCAAAATCTACAGGTAGGCACTTCGCAAAAAACACCTCTGTTTTTTTCCAAAATTTAGGATGTGTCCACGTTGCGCTTTGGGGTGTTTTCTGTCGCCGGCGCTAGGCCTACCCACGCAAGTGAGGTATCATTTTCATCGGGAGACTTGGGGGAACGCTGGGTGGAAGGAAATTTGTAGCTCCTCTCAGATTCCAGAACTTTCTGCCACAGAAATGTGAGGAACATGTGTTTTTTTAGCCAAATTTTGAGGTTTGCAAAGGATTCTGGGTAACAGAACCTGGTCCGAGCCCCGCAAGTCACCCCTCCTTGGATTCCCCTAGGTCTCTAGTTTTCAGAAATGCACAGGTTTGGTAGGTTTCCCTAGGTGCCGGCTGAGCTAGAGGCCAAAATCTACAGGTAGGCACTTCGCAAAAAACACCTCTGTTTTTTTCCAAATTTTAGGATGTGTCCACGTTGCGCTTTGGGGTGTTTCCTGTCGCCGGCGCTAGGCCTACCCACGCAAGTGAGGTATCATTTTTATCGGGAGACTTGGGGGAACGCTGGGTGGAAGGTAATTTGTAGCTCCTCTCAGATTCCAGAACTTTCTGCCACAGAAATGTGAGGAACATGTGTTTTTTTTTTGCCAAATTTTGAGGTTTGCAAAGGATTCTGGGTAACAGAACCTGGTCCGAGCCCCGCAAGTCACCCCTCCTTGGATTCCCCTAGGTCTCTAGTTTTCAGAAATGCACAGCTTTGGTAGGTTTCCCTAGGTGCCGGCTGAGCTAGAGGCCAAAATCTACAGGTAGGCACTTCGCAAAAAACACCTCTGTTTTTTTCCAAAATTTAGGATGTGTCCACGTTGCGCTTTGGGGTGTTTCCTGTCGCTGGCGCTAGGCCTACCCACGCAAGTGAGGTATCATTTTTATCGGGAGACTTGGGGGAACGCTGGGTGGAAGGAAATTTGTAGCTCCTCTCAGATTCCAGAACTTTCTGCCACAGAAATGTGAGGAACATGTGTTTTTTTAGCCAAATGTTGAGGTTTGCAAAGGATTCTGGGTATCAGAACCTGGTCCGAGCCCCGCAAGTCACCCCTCCTTGGATTCCCCTAGGTCTCTAGTTTTCAGAAATGCACAGGTTTGGTAGGTTTCCCTAGGTGCCGGCTGAGCTAGAGGCCAAAATCTACAGGTAGGCACTTCGCAAAAAACACCTCTGTTTTTTTCCAAAATTTAGGATGTGTCCACGTTGCGCTTTGGGGTGTTTCCTGTCGCCGGCGCTAGGCCTACCCACGCAAGTGAGGTATCATTTTTATCGGGAGACTTGGGGGAACGCTGGGTGGAAGGAAATTTGTAGCTCCTCTCAGATTCCAGAACTTTCTGCCACAGAAATGTGAGGAACATGTGTTTTTTTTAGCCAAATTTTGAGGTGTGCAAAGGATTCTGGGTAACAGAACCTGGTCCGAGCCCCGCAAGTCACCCCTCCTTGGATTCCCCTAGGTCTCTAGTTTTCAGAAATGCACAGGTTTGGTAGGTTTCCCTAGGTGCCGGCTGAGCTAGAGGCCAAAATCTACAGGTAGGCACTTTGCAAAAAACACCTCTGTTTTTTTCCAAAATTTAGGATGTGTCCACGTTGCGCTTTGGGGTGTTTCCTGTCGCCGGCGCTAGGCCTACCCACGCAAGTGAGGTATCATTTTTATCGGGAGACTTGGGGGAACGCTGGGTGGAAGGAAATTTGTAGCTCCTCTCAGATTCCAGAACTTTCTGCCACAGAAATGTGAGGAACATGTGTTTTTTTAGCCAAATTTTGAGGTTTGCAAAGGATTCTGGGTAACAGAACCTGGTCCGAGCCCCGCAAGTCACCCCTCCTTGGATTCCCCTAGGTCTCTAGTTTTCAGAAATGCACAGGTTTGGTAGGTTTCCCTAGGTGCCGGCTGAGCTAGAGGCCAAAATCTACAGGTAGGCACTTCGCAAAAAACACCTCTGTTTTTTTCCAAAATTTAGGATGTGTCCACGTTGCGCTTTGGGGTGTTTCCTGTCGCCGGCGCTAGGCCTACCCACGCAAGTGAGGTATCATTTTTATCGGGAGACTTGGGGGAACGCTGGGTGGAAGGAAATTTGTAGCTCCTCTCAGATTCCAGAACTTTCTGCCACAGAAATGTGAGGAACATGTGTTTTTTTAGCCAAATTTTGAGGTTTGCAAAGGATTCTGGGTAACAGAACCTGGTCCGAGCCCCGCAAGTCACCCCTCCTTGGATTCCCCTAGGTCTCTAGTTTTCAGAAATGCACAGGTTTGGTAGGTTTCCCTAGGTGCCGGCTGAGCTAGAGGCCAAAATCTACAGGTAGGCACTTCGCAAAAAACACCTCTGTTTTTTTCCAAAATTTAGGATGTGTCCACGTTGCGCTTTGGGGTGTTTCCTGTCGCCGGCACTAGGCCTACCCACGCAAGTGAGGTATCATTTTTATCGGGAGACTTGGGGGAACGCTGGGTGGAAGGAAATTTGTAGCTCCTCTCAGATTCCAGAACTTTCTGCCACAGAAATGTGAGGAACATGTGTTTTTTTTAGCCAAATTTTGAGGTTTGCAAAGGATTCTGGGTAACAGAACCTGGTCCGAGCCCCGCAAGTCACCCCTCCTTGGATTCCCCTAGGTCTCTAGTTTTCAGAAATGCACAGGTTTGGTAGGTTTCCCTAGGTGCCGGCTGAGCTAGAGGCCAAAATCTACAGGTAGGCACTTCGCAAAAAACACCTCTGTTTTTTTCCAAAATTTAGGATGTGTCCACGTTGCGCTTTGGGGTGTTTCCTGTCGCCGGCGCTAGGCCTACCCACGCAAGTGAGGTATCATTTTTATCGGGAGACTTGGGGGAACGCTGGGTGGAAGGAAATTTGTAGCTCCTCTCAGATTCCAGAACTTTCTGCCACAGAAATGTGAGGAACATGTGTTTTTTTCAGCCAAATTTTGAGGTTTGCAAAGGATTCTGGGTAACAGAACCTGGTCCGAGCCCCGCAAGTCACCCCTCCTTGGATTCCCCTAGGTCTCTAGTTTTCAGAAATGCACAGGTTTGGTAGGTTTCCCTAGGTGCCGGCTGAGCTAGAGGCCAAAATCTACAGGTAGGCACTTCGCAAAAAACACCTCTGTTTTTTTCCAAAATTTAGGATGTGTCCACGTTGCGCTTTGGGGTGTTTCCTGTCGCCGGCGCTAGGCCTACCCACGCAAGTGAGGTATCATTTTTATCGGGAGACTTGGGGGAACGCTGGGTGGAAGGAAATTTGTAGCTCCTCTCAGATTCCAGAACTTTCTGCCACAGAAATGTGAGGAACATGTGTTTTTTTAGCCAAATTTTGAGGTTTGCAAAGGATTCTGGGTAACAGAACCTGGTCCAAGCCCCGCAAGTCACCCCTCCTTGGATTCCCCTAGGTCTCTAGTTTTCAGAAATGCACAGGTTTGGTAGGTTTCCCTAGGTGCCGGCTGAGCTAGAGGCCAAAATCTACAGGTAGGCACTTCGCAAAAAACACCTCTGTTTTTTTCCAAAATTTAGGATGTGTCCACGTTGCGCTTTGGGGTGTTTCCTGTCGCCGGCACTAGGCCTACCCACGCAAGTGAGGTATCATTTTTATCGGGAGACTTGGGGGAACGCTGGGTGGAAGGAAATTTGTAGCTCCTCTCAGATTCCAGAACTTTCTGCCACAGAAATGTGAGGAACATGTGTTTTTTTTAGCCAAATTTTGAGGTTTGCAAAGGATTCTGGGTAACAGAACCTGGTCCGAGCCCCGCAAGTCACCCCTCCTTGGATTCCCCTAGGTCTCTAGTTTTCAGAAATGCACAGGTTTGGTAGGTTTCCCTAGGTGCCGGCTGAGCTAGAGGCCAAAATCTACAGGTAGGCACTTCGCAAAAAACACCTCTGTTTTTTTCCAAAATTTAGGATGTGTCCACGTTGCGCTTTGGGGTGTTTCCTGTCGCCGGCGCTAGGCCTACCCACGCAAGTGAGGTATCATTTTTATCGGGAGACTTGGGGGAACGCTGGGTGGAAGGAAATTTGTAGCTCCTCTCAGATTCCAGAACTTTCTGCCACAGAAATGTGAGGAACATGTGTTTTTTTTAGCCAAATTTTGAGGTTTGCAAAGGATTCTGGGTAACAGAACCTGGTCCGAGCCCCGCAAGTCACCCCTCCTTGGATTCCCCTAGGTCTCTAGTTTTCAGAAATGCACAGGTTTGGTAGGTTTCCCTAGGTGCCGGCTGAGCTAGAGGCCAAAATCTACAGGTAGGCACTTCGCAAAAAACACCTCTGTTTTTTTCCAAAATTTAGGATGTGTCCACGTTGCGCTTTGGGGTGTTTCCTGTCGCTGGCGCTAGGCCTACCCACGCAAGTGAGGTATCATTTTTATCGGGAGACTTGGGGGAACGCTGGGTGGAAGGAAATTTGTAGCTCCTCTCAGATTCCAGAACTTTCTGCCACAGAAATGTGAGGAACATGTGTTTTTTTAACCAAATGTTGAGGTTTGCAAAGGATTCTGGGTAACAGAACCTGGTCCGAGCCCCGCAAGTCACCCCTCCTTGGATTCCCCTAGGTCTCTAGTTTTCAGAAATGCACAGGTTTGGTAGGTTTCCCTAAGTGCCGGCTGAGCTAGAGGCCAAAATCTACAGGTAGGCACTTCGCAAAAAACACCTCTGTTTTTTTCCAAAATTTAGGATGTGTCCACGTTGCGCTTTGGGGTGTTTCCTGTCGCCGGCGCTAGGCCTACCCACGCAAGTGAGGTATCATTTTTATCGGGAGACTTGGGGGAACTCTGGGTGGAAGGAAATTTGTAGCTCCTCTCAGATTCCAGAACTTTCTGCCACAGAAATGTGAGGAACATGTGTTTTTTTAGCCAAATTTTGAGGTTTGCAAAGGATTCTGGGTAACAGAACCTGGTCCGAGCCCCGCAAGTCACCCCTCCTTGGATTCCCCTAGGTCTCTAGTTTTCAGAAATGCACAGGTTTGGTAGGTTTCCCTAGGTGCCGGCTGAGCTAGAGGCCAAAATCTACAGGTAGGCACTTCGCAAAAAACACCTCTGTTTTTTTCCAAAATTTAGGATGTGTCCACGTTGCGCTTTGGGGTGTTTTCTGTCGCCGGCGCTAGGCCTACCCACGCAAGTGAGGTATCATTTTCATCGGGAGACTTGGGGGAACGCTGGGTGGAAGGAAATTTGTAGCTCCTCTCAGATTCCAGAACTTTCTGCCACAGAAATGTGAGGAACATGTGTTTTTTTAGCCAAATTTTGAGGTTTGCAAAGGATTCTGGGTAACAGAACCTGGTCCGAGCCCCGCAAGTCACCCCTCCTTGGATTCCCCTAGGTCTCTAGTTTTCAGAAATGCACAGGTTTGGTAGGTTTCCCTAGGTGACGGCTGAGCTAGAGGCCAAAATCTACAGGTAGGCACTTCGCAAAAAACACCTCTGTTTTTTTCCAAAATTTAGGATGTGTCCACGTTGCGCTTTGGGGTGTTTCCTGTCGCCGGCACTAGGCCTACCCACGCAAGTGAGGTATCATTTTTATCGGGAGACTTGGGGGAACGCTGGGTGGAAGGAAATTTGTAGCTCCTCTCAGATTCCAGAACTTTCTGCCACAGAAATGTGAGGAACATGTGTTTTTTTTAGCCAAATTTTGAGGTTTGCAAAGGATTCTGGGTAACAGAACCTGGTCCGAGCCCCGCAAGTCACCCCTCCTTGGATTCCCCTAGGTCTCTAGTTTTCAGAAATGCACAGGTTTGGTAGGTTTCCCTAGGTGCCGGCTGAGCTAGAGGCCAAAATCTACAGGTAGGCACTTCGCAAAAAACACCTCTGTTTTTTTCCAAAATTTAGGATGTGTCCACGTTGCGCTTTGGGGTGTTTCCTGTCGCTGGCGCTAGGCCTACCCACGCAAGTGAGGTATCATTTTTATCGGGAGACTTGAGGGAACGCTGGGTGGAAGGAAATTTGTAGCTCCTCTCAGATTCCAGAACTTTCTGCCACAGAAATGTGAGGAACATGTGTTTTTTTAGCCAAATGTTGAGGTTTGCAAAGGATTCTGGGTAACAGAACCTGGTCCGAGCCCCGCAAGTCACCCCTCCTTGGATTCCCCTAGGTCTCTAGTTTTCAGAAATGCACAGGTTTGGTAGGTTTCCCTAGGTGCCGGCTGAGCTAGAGGCCAAAATCTACAGGTAGGCACTTCGCAAAAAACACCTCTGTTTTTTTCCAAAATTTAGGATGTGTCCACGTTGCGCTTTGGGGTGTTTCCTGTCGCCGGCGCTAGGCCTACCCACGCAAGTGAGGTATCATTTTTATCGGGAGACTTGGGGGAACGCTGGGTGGAAGGAAATTTGTAGCTCCTCTCAGATTCCAGAACTTTCTGCCACAGAAATGTGAGGAACATGTGTTTTTTTAGCCAAATTTTGAGGTTTGCAAAGGATTCTGGGTAACAGAACCTGGTCCGAGCCCCGCAAGTCACCCCTCCTTGGATTCCCCTAGGTCTCTAGTTTTCAGAAATGCACAGGTTTGGTAGGTTTCCCTAGGTGCCGGCTGAGCTAGAGGCCAAAATCTACAGGTAGGCACTTCGCAAAAAACACCTCTGTTTTTTTCCAAAATTTAGGATGTGTCCACGTTGCGCTTTGGGGTGTTTCCTGTCGCCGGCGCTAGGCCTACCCACGCAAGTGAGGTATCATTTTTATCGGGAGACTTGGGGGAACGCTGGGTGGAAGGAAATTTGTAGCTCCTCTCAGATTCCAGAACTTTCTGCCACAGAAATGTGAGGAACATGTGTTTTTTTTAGCCAAATTTTGAGGTTTGCAAAGGATTCTGGGTAACAGAACCTGGTCCGAGCCCCGCAAGTCACCCCTCCTTGGATTCCCCTAGGTCTCTAGTTTTCAGAAATGCACAGGTTTGGTAGGTTTCCCTAGGTGCCGGCTGAGCTAGAGGCCAAAATCTACAGGTAGGCACTTCGCAAAAAACACCTCTGTTTTTTTCCAAAATTTAGGATGTGTCCACGTTGCGCTTTGGGGTGTTTCCTGTCGCCGGCGCTAGGCCTACCCACGCAAGTGAGGTATCATTTTCATCGGGAGACTTGGGGGAACGCTGGGTGGAAGGAAATTTGTAGCTCCTCTCAGATTCCAGAACTTTCTGCCACAGAAATGTGAGGAACATGTGTTTTTTTAGCCAAATTTTGAGGTTTGCAAAGGATTCTGGGTAACAGAACCTGGTCCGAGCCCCGCAAGTCACCCCTCCTTGGATTCCCCTAGGTCTCTAGTTTTCAGAAATGCACAGGTTTGGTAGGTTTCCCTAGGTGCCGGCTGAGCTAGAGGCCAAAATCTACAGGTAGGCACTTCGCAAAAAACACCTCTGTTTTTTTCCAAAATTTAGGATGTGTCCACGTTGCGCTTTGGGGTGTTTCCTGTCGCCGGCGCTAGGCCTACCCACACAAGTGAAGTATCATTTTTATCGGTAGACTTGGGGGAACATAGATTAGCAAAACAAGTGCTATTGCCCCTTGTCTTTCTCTAAATTTTTTCCTTCCAAATATAGGAGAGTGTGTAAAAAAGACATCTATTTGAGAAATTCCCTATAATTCACATGCTTGTATGGTCACCCCGGAATTCAGAGATGTGCAAATAACCACTGCTCCTCAGCACCTTATCTTGTGCCCTTTTTGGAAATGCAAAGGTTTTCTTGATAGCAATTGTTTACTCTTTATATTTCAGCAAATGAATTGCTGTATACCCGGTATAGAATGAAAACGCACTGCAGGGTGCAGCTCATTTATTGGCTCTGGGTTCCTCGGGTTCTTGATGAACCTACAAGCCCTATATATCCCCGCAACCAGAGGAGTCCACCAGACGTAACGGTATATTGCTTTCCATAATCTGACATTGCAGGGAAAAGTTACAGAGTAAAACGTAGAGAAAAATTGATTTCTTTTTCACCTCAATTTCAATATTTTTCTCTTTGAGCTGTTATTTTCTGTAGGAAACCCTTGTAGGATCTACACAAATGACCCCTTGCTGAATTCAGAATTTTCTCTACTTTTCAGAAATGGTTAGGTTTCTGGGATCCAGCATTGGTTTCATGCCCATTCCTGTCACTGACTGGAAGGAGGCTGAAAGCACAAAAAATTGCAAAAATGGGGTATGCCCCAGTAAAATGCCAAAATTGTGTTGAAAAATTGGGTTTTCTGATTCAAGTCTGCCTGTTCCTGAAAGCTAGGAAGCTGCTGAGTTTAGCACTACAAACCCTTTGTTGATGCCATTTTCAGGGGGAAATCCACAAGCCTTCTTCTGCAGCCACTTTTTCCTTTTTGTTTTTAAAAAAACGAAATTTTCACTGTATTTTGGCCAATTTCTTGGCCTCCTTCAAGGGAACCCACAAAGTCTGGGTACCTCTAGAATCCCTAGGATGTTGGAAAAAAAGGACGCAAATTTGGCTTGGTTAGCTTATGTGGACAAAAAGTTATGAGGGCCTAAGCGCGAACTGCCCCAAATAGGCAAAAAAAGGCCTGGCACAGGAGGGGGAAAAGGCCTGGCAGCGAAGGGGTTAACGTTTTTTCATCCTAGTAGGTACTCGCCGCGGGAGCACCTTCACCAATACTCCATTCACGGCTGTTTTCTATTTAACTTATTGGGGCCGCAAGCTGTGGTGAAGCTACCAGCCCGCTAGAGGGCAGACGGCGGGTGCGCTTTGTGTGTCTCAATGCTCCTCAGGAAAGCGCGTTTCCTGCTTAAACGTGGAACCTTCCTCCTACTGAGCCTCTTGCCCTCAGCCTCCCCCAACCCGCACGGGAAGCCGGACGCCCTGCGCTGATAGGGTAAGTATTTTGGATTTAAGTAGCTGCAGACACAGGTCTGTACAAGCAGGTTAGCCGGATGCTAGTCCCTGCATACTTAAATAGATTATTTAGCGCGTGATGCGCTCATCTGCTTCATGGGCTGGGGCTCAGGTGGTATTAACCCCTCTGATTCCGTAAGGGCTGCACAACCCGTTTTTTGACTTGCAACTCAAAACATCAGCGGTTTCGCACGCCCAGAGAGTTCCCTGGTTTTCACCAGCTCCCAACTGCCCTGAGGGCCTCAAATGTATGCCCCCATCACAATAAACGGTCACACGCCCACTGTTCTAAAACTCTCTGCGGAGTTATTCAGTGAGAGGTAATATACCTCCAAGTACAACACATCCAAGACACAAACATGGGCGGGCAGGCATGCACCTCCCAGGGCAACACCTAGGACCATTATGCAACCCCAACTCAGCACACCGTTAGGCAAGCCCATGGCAAGACTGAGGAGAAACCTACCACAGCAGAGCTGCTTGCTGCCATACACGGATCAAGAGAAGTTTTGGAAGGAAAAATCGAAACAGTAGTTATTGAAGTCAACCTTTTATGCACAGACCTATGTAAGGTCTCCAACAAAGTACTAGTGGCAGAGGGTTACATTGCAGAGTCGCAGACAGAGGTGGCCACACTCTGAAAGCAGGTGGCAGCAGCTACATCGAAAAATGGTGAGATGGAGGCACGGGTGGAGGATGCGGAGAGATGGTTCAGCTGCAACAATGTGAGACTCCTGAATTTCCCAGAAAGATCGAAGGGGGCATCCACTGAGCATTTTGTAGAGAACAGGATCCACAGCACCCTAAAACCAACTGGATTGTCGCACGTGTTTGCCATTGAGAGGGCTCACAGGGTGCTGGTTGCACCTCCTAGACCCAGGGCTCCCCTTTGTGCCATCATCGCCAGCATATTGAATTATAAGGAAAGACACTCTAACTTACAGGCAGCAAGGGAGACGGACTTGGCTCGCTTCGAGAACCATAAGTTATCCATTTATCCCGATTATTTTAACAAGGTACAGAGTTTGCGGAAAGCCTTCCTCGAGGTTAAGGCCAAGCTGAAATCCATATGGGTCTCAGGTATATGCTCCTGTATCTTGCCAGGCTTCGGGCCACCACCAGGAGTAAATCTAATTTCTTTGATACCCTGGAAGATGTCTGGCACTTGCTGGAGGTGTGGGATAAGGTGCCCAGGGATAAGACCAACCCCTGGAATTTGAGCTCGAGTGCACCATCAGGGACAAATGGATCCAACTTGAGATGGCAAGACAAGACTGGGTTGGGGGAAGTCCCCCCTGCAACAGATGAGTCGAGGAGAGTGGTAATCCAGGACAATGTCACAATGGCGATTGCCTCCTCCTCTCAAGCTTCACCAACGGACGACGGTCAACAACCTGAACGACATGAGGATATCGCTGAGACTATTACTTTGGGGAACATTAGATGGTCCGTTTCATCTGGGGTTTCACAGAGTGTGATATGTGTGGGAGGGGGGCATTATCCTTCTGTCAGGGGAGAGCCGACTCCCATCGCTGGAGCGGTCAATTTGGGCTGCATGATGCACACTTGCCTTTTATCTGAAACACATAAATGTTAATACCTGGGTGATACAATTCCGACATGGTAAGATACTTTGGAAGGGTTCGGGGAGATCCCTTCCACATTTGTGGTAGGTAATGGTTGGGTTCACTGGGTTTAGACTAGGTGTCCTGCCACCGTACTTAGTAATGGATTTGCAGCAGATTTATTGGTTGTTTAACTGCTTATCCGGAGTGGGGGGGTTGCTGCATCAGTTTTGTAACAGCAGTATTTACATTGCTGTTCGCCAATACAGTGTGCATGGAGGTCTGAGGTGGTGGGAGTTCCCTATGGACTTTGTCCTTTCGGGGAGAGAGAACAATTGAGGAGACAGACCCTATTCAAATGAAGAGTTATAACAGTTCATGTTAGATCAACTAAGGGTAAGTACATGCTATAGAATAAACTCATTTCTGCGTCAGCAGGCAAAAAAAAATTGCATGCCTCCAGGAGACACACCGGATGGGGGCTGAAACTCAAAAGCTGGCAAAAAAGTTGTGAGGACAGTTGTTTACCTCCACCTACTCTTCCAATGCGCAGGTGGTGGCCATTTGGGTGGCCTCTGGGGTTCCATTAAGACACACATACAGTGAGGCAGAAGTAGAGGGCCGCTATTTACTTCTACAGGTACCATGGACGGGTACCTACAACAATTCTGAACACTTATGCACCCAACATTGATAATTATACATTTTACGACAAAATCCTGAACTTACTGGTCTGGTGATTTTGTGTGTTGGATGGCAACAGAGACAGCTTCCCACCTAAGCAGGGCACCAAACCACTTATGGTGAGATCACTCAAGAGGGTGATGGACTGTTTGGGGCTTCTAGATGGCTGGAGAGAATTCCATCCTGTCGCGTGGGCTCTCATTATCCTAAATGAGACTACTGGATTTCTAGGCAGCAGGATCGATAACGGTGTGGGGGACTGAGTCTGACCCACGTGTAAGGAACTCTGTCACCCTAAATCCGTTTTTTGCTCCGGCTAACTAGCAGTGCCTCATTTCTCCCACGGGGAAGAAATGATTAGGCAGCTGAGCGCATGACATCTTTGGAACTTCTCAGGGAAGTCGTGGTCACTCAGATCCAAACCAACTCTCTCATTTACAATATGATCTCATATACAAATGACAAAGACAGTATAAGTTTTATATAATGTTTTAATAAAACAACTGTATTTTAGATAATAAGGCGTGAGCCGCAATAACCAGAACAATACAACACAGTCACCAGGAAATAGTCACCAGGAGAGTAAAACATAAGAACAAAGCTATCATAGTGCCTAACAGTTTCTACTCTCCCTCTGCTTGTTCTATTTAGAGCACAGCATGTTAAGCTTCTAGCTTGCCTTTCCGAATCACTGGGGAGACATCAGCCCTCATACCTGAGCAAAGGCCTGTGATCTGGTTCAGCATCTGCAACGAGGCAGTCAGCGTCTAGTTATGGTTCCCTGGTCGGAATCTCCCTCTCACGTGTATTGGGACAAGGAAGTGATTTTATAACTAACATGTCATCGTGATCACAAAATGTCCCTACGCAGGAATGCCAAATCTAAACTCCTACCACGTCTATCGGCAATGTACCAGACTGTATCCTTGACTGAAGCACAGAGTGAATATGTTATGGAGAACTCCAGTGCTGAAGTAGGCAAAACAGTGTGATATGAATAAAAAACAACACCGTAGAACTGGCTATTTGAAAAATAACAGTACGAAGCCTAATAAAAAGCATTTAGAGCAAAGTGCACAGAGGCTCTAAGCTGTCAGCAAATGAATAAAATACATTCAGGGCAAAGTGCACAAAGGCCTAAAGCCTGAAGCTAATGCACAAAGGATACGTAAAACTAACCACACTACACCCTCCCCTTGTCGGTAGCAAGTGGTTCCAATAATATAAAAGTATGCCCCAAATACAAACAATACATAAAACTATATATTTCGACAAGGTCAGAAGACAACAAAGTCATAAATTTAGGAAACATGTGACGATAAAGCCAAATTCAATAGAGTGTCAATTTTGCAGGAGAGCAAAAAATCCAATTGTCAGACAGAAGCAATAGAACGTAGGAGCTCCTCCACTTCAATATACGTTAATATTGGAAGATCCACGCCACAAAGTACCATGGAGCAGGTGTGTTCCAAAGCCCCAAAACCATTCAGGGCGGCACCCCGTGCAGGGCCTAGGAAAGAGACAACACCATCTTCCTCCAGGAAGGGAATCTCATAAACCGCCTCACGAAGCAAACGCAACCGTAGTGCACAAGTCTGGGAATGAGCCTTAATCGGGAACATCAACAGATCAGTTGTGACCACTGGATGGCGCTGCAGTGAGAGACAGAAAGCCAGTGCATGTTCAAACGAGCACCAAAGGCACCGAAACACGGGTTGCACACAATCCAAAACTGGTCGGAATGATAGAGACCAGTCACACTCCAAATGTCCCAGGAGTGTTGCTCCAAAATGCTGCATCATGCGTTGACGATACAGCTGCGCTGACGGGAGCAGCAATATAGGATCTCGTCGTGGCGGGACAGCCATTGCGAAAAAATAGCAACAATAGCAAAACTCCAGCCAACAAAGCCAAAGTAATCGGGAAACCCCCAAAAATGCTTCCGAAAATAGAGTGTATATCCGAAGGTATCAAACCGAATATGGAAGAGAAGGTGTGAGCAAAACCAACACCAACGGCTTTGAAAAAATGTGCAATACCAGCAGTGCTGGATGCATTAAATATACGTCCCACAAGTTCACCGAAGTGACTCGGAAAGTTAGTATTCAAAAGGGACTGTATCTCCGCCGATGACCTTGCCACCTGAAGTGCGTAGGTCTCGCTAGCAGATGTAAGGGCCACATGCTTTTGAAACAATAAAGCTTTTAGCCGACTCAACTTGTCGAAATTAACCTTGGAAGTAGCAATATGAGGCCAGATGTCTGCTACCTCCCTAATTTGAGTGGGGGGAAATAACATATTCCCGCAGCACGTAACAGCCTTGTTGACAACGACAACATAAACTATTCCGGCACGCATGCCACAGCAGCGTTCGCTGTTAAGAACACTGTAACTGCCGTTAGAAAGCACCTGGAAAGTGTTTTTAATAACCGGGACTGCAACTCCATTCAGATAACAAGCTAAGTTAGCAATCGAAGCGTTACACGCCCCGTGCAAGGACAGCTGTTTACAAACCATGGAATGGCTGACAGAAGCTTCGCATTCGCTACCGCTAAGAAAAACCTCCCTCAAACCATTAACACATCTGTATTGAAAGGGAAGCTCCCACACCTCTACCCACCGGAATGTGCTTCAAACAAGAAGTAAATTGCAGAGTGGAGATAGGCAAATTAATAACCCCATGAATCAACCACTCAGCTGACGGAATCTCAGCCACCGTGAAAGGCAGTTTCTCCAAATTTTCAATATTCAAAATATCATATGTCGCTTCCTTTTTAGCCAGCAGCTGTTGCTGACTAGTTAAATTAAAGGAGACAAAGATCTCTCTGGCAAGAATGTGCTGCCATGGAACGCGACCTGCCTTCAAGGTCTGAAGAGTCCAACCCAGCTGCATGATGGATCGCGTCTGACTCTGCCCATGATATAAAGAAGACATGTCCGATTTAATAATGTCAATAGCAGAGGAAACAATGCTGTCAATCGTGTAAACACGGTCAGAAAGGGTATGCATGCCATTATCAACAACAGACAAAGTCTGCATCAGGTTTTCCTGGTCAATCTGCCTCAACCGGGCTGCAGCCTCCTGTTGTGAAAGCTTCCAAATCTCATTATAAACTTCGTATAAGAACCTTTTCTTCTGTGGTACCTTGGGACCTGACAAAAAATCTTGTAAATCAGTATCATTAGACAGTAACGTGAGATGTGACTTAACTGCATCCAGCATGGATGACTTCAACCATTGCTGACAAAGCTTCCCCACGCTGTATGTAGTTATAATATCAGCATGTTCTGGTGAAATGTAACGAGGGTCTGCCCTACTAGTCCTGAACCCCCCTGTAGAGGTGACAAAACGTTGATGACACTTATTAGTGTCTATAGGCCATAATAACCACCCGCCCGGATGTATCGATGAAGTGTTAAGCGTAACATTCTGGACCCAATGTGTAAATTCACTAAAAGTAGCATTCACATACTGCTGCCAGTTGTTTAATTTGGAAGGGACAGGTATACTAGGCAAATTTAACTCTCTAATTGTCACCAAGCCCAAACAGCTAGTCTGTTGTACTGTGTCATTGAGGAAAATCATCTGCACAGGGATAATACATGCTCTAAATAATGTGTCCCTGCCTTGCATCTGCCAATTTTTCGTACCCCAAACACTTTTCAAGTCAACAGTCTTAAACCAGTATTCATACCCCTCGACCGAAAGTTTAGATACAAACAAATTTGAATACAGTAATTTAGTATCGGTCAATAACATTTGCTTATTAGAATACGGAGTAACTTTAAAATAGTAAGATCTAGCATTTCGTTGATTATGCCCAGAAAAATATGCAAATTTATCATAATACGTTTTCGAACTCCCTTGTGGAGGAGTCGAGCAATGTTCCCATTGCACATAATTAAATATGGACTTAGGGCTACTAGCTTTATGAATAAAGTGGTGTCCATAATAGTTGTAGCAAAACATGTCACCATGATTATCTCTAAATTGGTAAGCATCTTCATGGTCATAGACAGTATAATATTGCAAATCTGTTAGCATAGAACCTACTGTCTTCACATCCCAATCATCAGAAACAATGCCTGGTATAACAATATCATTCATTGATAATTTTAGGACATACGGTATTTGAATCAATTCAGTGGGACCATATATATCAAACATTACTTTATCCCACACAATCCCATCCGGAATCGGTATTGCAGAAATGTTTACATTGGACAAGTCTCTTCGAACCATATGAGACGAAAAATGTGGTTTTAACACAGTCTCCACGTGCTCAATGTCAGATCGATCAGGAAGAAAATGACCATGTATTACTAGAAAAAAAGTAACCACAAATCCCAAGCTTACGAGGACCTCGGACAGAAGATATCGAGGACGAGGAGCTGGACACTGCATCATCAGCGTTGTTGAAGCAGCCAGAGGCAGTTCTTGCAAAAGGTGCAATTGTGAACAAAGAAGCAGATGGAGGCTCTCGCCTAGGCACGCTATAAACCACATGTTCAGAAACATCAGTAGAACGTACAGCAACTTGATCAAAAGATTCCCTATTAATCGTCGTCTGTGGAACAATCGCAAGATCATCATCCACCCTCCCCAAGCTCGGAGAGGAAACAGCGTCGGTGTAAATCACCTGCAGCGGGACTTCTTCCCCAGTAGTGAGAGGGATTCCGGAACTACTGGGTGTCCCTCTTGGTCTGCTGTACAGAATCGGCCACATGTTGTAACTTGACATTATCAATGGAAACAAAGCGATTTCCTTTGGCCCCTTGCAGCGGCGGTAAAATCACAGTTCTCGTGCCGCTAACCCCTAACACAGGGACAGGTGCTCGATAAGAAGGACCAAATTCTTTCTTTACTGCGACCTTTTCACGCACTAGATCCCCAATCCTGGGTATCCAACCAGTAGGAGTTACTGGCTCATCCTTAATTCCTGAGGAGGCAGCACTTGCAGAAGAGTTATCTTCACGGAATTGTTGTAAATACTGCAAAACAGTGACACGATTATTTATGTCAAAGGGCGTATCCGCCGCCTCCACACCAGGACCATCTAGATCAGGAACATACATTTGTGTTCCAAACAGGCACTCATATGAAGTACGACCCCCCCCAGTGACCTTCTAGGCAAGTTATTAAGTGCTCTCTGTACTCCATACAGGTGGGCTAGCCAACCACGACCCGTACCTATAACTCTGGCCGTTAAGGATTGCTTTAAATCACAATTTAAACGCTCCACTACAGAATTTCCCTCGGGATGAAATGGAGACGAGAATTGGAGTTGGACCCCCAACGAAGCCATGGTGTCCCTGAATGCCTTAGAGGCAAAAGCAGGGCCCTGGTCCGAATGAAAAGCCGCAACCGCAAATGTATCTACAAAGATGTGCAAATCTTTAATAACAGTTCGAGCGTCAGCCGAGCGTTGTGGCCATACCCACACAAATCTGGAGCACGAATCTACAGCAACCAATATATATTTGTATGCACTATCTGGTGTCAGCGGACCACAATGATCCAAGTACACACACTGTAAAGGTTTATTTGAAATCAAAAGGGGCGTCTGCTGCGGGCGTCTAGCCGACGAAGCTTTAATTTGTTGACAAACGTCACAACAAAGGACATACTGCTTTGTCTCTTTATAGAGACCACGCCACCAGTAACGAGCCTGTAAAAGTGAAATCGTGGCAGCCACACCAGCATGTGCAGATGCCACCCCCTCATGTGCTGCAGAAATTAATCGAGGTCTCTCAATTTTATTGGGTAGTTCACGTACACCAATGCCTGGAATATTAACAACAGCATTTAGCGCACTACTCAAGCAGTAACCATATTTAGAAGGAAACCCTTTAGGAAATGGCGTGCCATCAGCCGTAGCTTTTATGGCAGCCGAAATCTCTGTGTCTGGTTTGGAACTCGAACGAGTCACTGCGGCCACAGTGGCGACAGCCACTGCCGACTTCGCGGCTTCATCAGCCAAAGTATTCCCAGCAACGTGTATTCCAACGCGCTGGTGTCCAAGTGTATGCACAACATGGACCTTAGGAAGCGTTTCTTTCAGATCCGCAACCTTACCCCACAACAATTTATGTTTAATGGTGTTGCCTTTAGAATCTCTGAACCCATTCAACTTCCAATAGTGCAGATATTCATTGAAAGACTGAACACAGTAGTAGGAGTCACAGACCAGCAAGGTCAAAATCGCCGGATCCGCGTGCTCCAACGCTAACAATAGAGCTTTGAGCTCAGCCAGCTGTGCCGTGCAATCCCCCAAGGTTTTAGTGTAAGTATGTCGGGGGCAGAACACTTCCCCCTCCATAGTGCCGCTCACCACCGCACATGCAGCAGAATACTGTTGTTTAGTCCCAACCGCTGGTTGCGCAGAGCCATCGGTATACATGACCACCTGATAGTGGTCAATAGGCAACGTACCAGCAGGAACTGGGTATTCCATTTCATATTGAAGAAATTATTGAGTGTGCAGTTTAGGGTCAAATATGTAATCTACATCAGTGGCTGTCAAAGACGTAGCCCATTGTATCCATCGCGGGTGTAAAGCTTTCGAATTAGGAACACTCGCTTTTGTAACAGCCTCTAAGGCCGGAATCGGGGAAACGACAATGATGCGTTGGCCCTGGGCAAGCGGTCTTTCTTTAATCACAGCCATCTGTACTGCAGTGAGTATTTTCTCAGTCTGTGCAAACCGTTGTTCTGCAGCAGAATACAAGTGGGACTTGTATGCAATCGGGACTGTCTCACCCTCATTAAAGGTGACATACGTAAACCCAACAGCCCCAGGTATCACCCTGATGACTAAATGTGTCTTATTGTCCCGTGTGTGTAAGTGTTTAACTGCTAAGAGATCAGTCTGTAACTCTCGTAGTATGTGTGTATGCTCAATCGTCCAAAATCTACTCGAAAAATTGGGGCGAATCAATTCGTATAAGGGTTTTATACGCGTAGCATAATCAGGAATGTAAGTTCTGCCAAAATTCAGAAACCCCAACAATGACTGGAGCTTCCGAACCGTATTAGGAGGCTGCAATAAAGCACATTTCTCCAAAAAATGTGGCGCTAAGCTCTTGCCCTCACTCAACAACTCATATCCCAGGAAAATGAGGCTGAGGAAGGCAATCTTTGATTTCTTAAAATTAAACTTATAGCCAATATCAGCAAACCCCACAACAATGCGCGATACACGCCTTAGATGTTGCAGAATCTCATTGTCTGTCAGATATATGTCATCAACATATGATAACGCTTCAGGGTCCAACTCGTGTAGCATTTCAGTCACACGAGCCGAAAACAGTCCTGGGCTATTCTTATACCCCTGAGGCAAACGACAAAACTTTTTCTGAGAGCCAAACGCACTAAAACTGGTATAGTCCCGACTTTCGGGCGCTATATTTTGGCAGAAAAATCCATTCGAGATATCTAACGTTGTTTTGTATTTCTTACGTACTATATTATTCATAAGCGCTGCGCTATGTGAATTCTGTATTGCATATGTGCGTGTATGACTATTCAAATGTCTGTAATCCACCACTATCCTATATGAATGGTCCCGTTTAGCAACCGGAAATAAGGGATTATTCATCGGCGAGACACAGGGCTCAATTACACCCTGGTACTCCAATTGTGTAAGAATTTTCCTAACCGATGCCCTTGCCTCAAATTTGATAGGATACTGCGGCTGTGGCTGAGGTTCGCCCTTTATTGGAATTACATGATAAGGTGATTGTCTATCCCACCCCACGTTATTTCTATATAGGGCGGGAGCCTGTGCTAGAGCCCATGTTTTACTATAGGACTCCGCTAGTTCTCTCGGAAGTGGTGAGAAGGAAGGCGTAATAACCTCCTCCCCAACCGGACAGTCGCGAACAAAGTCAGGTGGCCAATCCTGTTCGGCCAGCAGAACGCCATATGATTTTACCACATGGTCCCAAAAGATGGCGTGTACAATGCGGTCAATGTCCCCTTCTAATCGTAGAGTCACTTGATAAACCCTATCAGGATCAGAGACACGCATATCCGCCGTTTCGACTTGTATGAAGTCATGAGTTGCTTTCACCTCCAGATGCTCTAGAAGACTCCGGCGAACTATTGTGACCTCTGCCGCGCTGTCTAACAGTGCTAACGCCCATGTCTTGTTCGTCAAGAGAACTCTCTTCTTGAGCGGCATGTCTAACTGAGACTGCTGCCACTTTCTTCTTCTTAAATTGCTGTTTCTGTTGCAGCGGTTTCTCTTCTTGTTTAATAGAAACCTCCGTTGAGCGTTGTGAATCCTGTCTCGGTTTCACGTACTCCGTCCTCCACTCTGACCGCCCACCTCTCTCACTTCTCTTCTCTGAGGAGTCCTGAAAGGAACGAGATTGGCGTGTATCAGTATACTAATATCTATCAGGCGTCTTCAAATTATCCCTATTCCTGAGATTATACTTATTCTGGGGGGTCTCCGGTTGCGGAGAGTGTCCCCCATCTTTCTTAGGTGTCTGCTGTTTCTTTTCCCAGTGCTTTTTAGTACCCTCAGGTTGCTGCTGTTTAGCATTATCTTTATTATTTTTACCCTGTAATTGGGGTTTTTGTGGTCTAGCCCCTAGGCTATCGCGACCAATACTGGAATATGTTTCTGCTATTAATCTCGGAAGTTCCCGCTCCTGATCAATTTGCGGAACATCCCGAAGACGCATTTGCACTGCTAGTGCTACTGCCTCTCCCTTGAGATTACTCAAAATAATAGAAGAAACCGCGGCAAAATTGCCCATTAACTGCATGCCCAAATCTAAGGCAAGGGCAGACCCATATTCATCTTGAATTTGTTTAAGCACTTCCGGTAAATTAGCTAATGTCGGTGTACCGTGTGCTGTAGTGTAGAGCGCGGCAAACACCGTGCCCCAGGTATTACAAAGGTCCACCGGAGGAACCATGCCATAAGGCAAACACATCGTCAATATTCTATGTTTATCCTGAGGTCCCGTATGGGGAAATACTGCTTCCAGCGTATTCATTTTTTGCGCCAGCCAAAATGGAGTCTCCTCACGTTTAGCCGGTACTTTACCCATAACTGAGTGTACAGTGGCTGGATTAATACCCAGAACCACTGCTTGTGGGTGCGCCGGAGCAGCACGCGCTGCATTAGTATTTAAGGGCTGCATTACAAACTGAACTAATCGTCTATATGTAGCCGTTAAGTCTGTATATAAACGACGAACTTCAACCACTGGCAACTGAGCAGCCGCAGGATGAGGTGTATATGTAGCCAATAAAGGCCAGGTAGGACCATCATTACTTAGTGGACCTAACCTAACTTGTGCTACTGTATGTGGGAGGGCGCCATCAAGCCAATTATGGTGTTCTTGATAAGATAAAGGTATCTCTAAGTCTGCGTAAGCCCTGTACTGTCCAGGGACATTCGCAACAGTGTATTCGTGAAAAGTATTTGTACCCCCATCAACTGCCGGAAATACGACCCAAGAATAAAAAAGCTCTGTTCTATAGGCTGCATGGGCATCCACCACAAAAGTGACCGGACCCCCCTGGACCTTCAGTCCATGTGCTACCAGATGTCCTGTGAGCGGGTGAAGCATATTGATTGCTATATTAACTACATTAGGATTCGCCATTTGTTAAAAAAAATAATAGCTATAGGTCAGAGAAGGCACACCAATATCGGGGTTATTCCTTTCAAAGTTCAAGCTTGAACAACCAACCACTAAGCAATAGGATGTACCTATCCCGTGGTGGCGGAAACCCTCAGCCCCACGGACGTCTCCGCGTACGGAACCGAGGAGTCAAAATATATATGAGACCGAGAGAGTCAGTCGGACCTAAATATTAGAGCCAGACCAAACGTTGGTGGCGCCATGTCGCGTGGGCTCTCATTATCCTAAATGAGACTACTGGATTTCTAGGCAGCAGGATCGATAACGGTGTGGGGGACTGAGTCTGACCCACGTGTAAGGAACTCTGTCACCCTAAATCCGGTTTTTGCTCCGGCTAACTAGCAGTGCCTCATTTCTCCCACGGGGAAGAAATGATTAGGCAGCCGAGCGCATGACATCTTTGGAACTTCTCAGGGAAGTCGTGGTCACTCAGATCCAAACCAACTCTCTCATTTACAATATGATCTCATATACAAATGACAAAGACAGTATAAGTTTTATATAATGTTTTAATAAAACGACTGTATTTTAGATAATAAGGCGTGAGCCGCAATAACCAGAACAATACAACACAGTAGGATTGAAATAGTCACCAGGAGAGTAAAACATAAGAACAAAGCTATCATAGTGCCTAACAGTTTCTACTCTCCCTCTGCTTGTTCTATTTAGAGCACAGCATGTTAAGCTTCTAGCTTGCCTTTCCGAATCACTGGGGAGACATCAGCCCTCATACCCGAGCAAAGGCCTGTGATCTGGTTCAGCATCTGCAACGAGGCAGTCAGCGTCTAGTTGTGGTTCCCTAGTCGGAATCTCCCTCTCACGTGTATTGGGACAAGGAAGTGATTTTATAACTAACATGTCATCGTGATCACAAAATGTCCCTACGCAGGAATGCCAAATCTAAACTCCTACCACATCTATCGGCAATGTACCAGACTGTATCCTTGACTGAAGCACAGAGTGAATATGTTATGGAGAACTCCAGTGCTGAAGTAGGCAAAACAGTGTGATATGAATAAAAAACAACACCGTAGAACTGGCTATTTGAAAAATAACAGTACGAAGCCTAATAAAAAGCATTTAGAGCAAAGTGCACAGAGGCTCTAAGCTGTCAGCAAATGAATAAAATACATTCAGGGCAAAGTGCACAAAGGCCTAAAGCCTGAAGCTAATGCGCAAAGGATACGTAAAACTAACCACACTACAATCCCAATAGGCAGGAATATGCATGCCACTCAAAAACGCATGGGATGTAAAGCGGCTTGGATCATTTTTTTGCTGGAGGGGCTGACTCTCTCCCAAATGACTGCTGTCAAGCATCTGGGCAGACTTATCTGATCATGCTCCCATTCTGATAGAGCTGCAATGGGGGCTTAGGAAAGAAGTGTGGTGCACTTGGCGCAAGCCTCCAGACTTTCTTTCGGACCCCGAGGGCCATGAGACTCTGGCATCATCCTCCAGGACCACTTAGAACTGAATTGGGGCACCATGCAGTGTACAGCAGTGGAGTGAGAAGCTCTAAAGGCAGTACTAAGGGGAACCTGTATAGGAACCGTGTGTGGAGTACGGTGACAAATGGAAACTGAACTCAAAGCATTAGATGGGAGGCTGGCAACACTACAAGGAAAAGAAACCAGTTCAGTCACCATACATGGGAACATTTTGCAGGTCCACAAGCACATGAGTGAGCTTTGATATAGGCTTGACAAGGTGATTTTGCAGTGGCATCGACAGGGACTACATAGGGAAGGGGATAAGTCAGGAAGTCTATTGGCTTGAATACTCAGAGTGAAGCCGAATCCCCACCTAGCCTGTATTTCAGCAACAAAGTTGGAGAGGGAGTTACCAGTAGAATTGATATACTAACTGTGATTGTTGAGCACCTTCACACTGTTTATGCAGCGTGTCCCCCCTAGCCCAGAACTGTAGCTGGAGGCATGTTTGGAAGATGTGGCTCTCCCCAGCCTGAGTATGATAAAGCAGCAGGAACTAGAGGAGGAAATAACACTAGAGGAGCTGAAAAAGGCCATAAAGGCACTTAATGGGTCTAAAACAATAGGGGGGGGGTGGATTGTATCGAACATATGGGGCCACACTTCTCCTTAAATTATTGGAGGTGTTTCAGGATGCGAGCGAGAAAGGAATATTTACAGCTACAATGCGAGAAGAAATTAGATGTCTCATGTTGAAACCAGGGTTGGTACGGGGTGGATCCTTCGTCTTATAGGCCTCTCACAATGTTAAATTCAGATGTTAAAATCCTATGTAAGGTCCTAGCCTCCAGACTGAGAGGGGTGATCTGCAACTTGTTTCACGCAGACTAGTGCGGATTCATACCAATGTGCAGCAATACAATTATTCTGATGGGATTCGCTCACATTCAAAATGGGAGAGCACAGGATCTGGACCTGGTATTTTTAGACCTGAAGAAGGCTTTTGAAATGAGTGACTGGAGTTATTTATTGAAAGTGCTTAAGGGTATGGGCTTCAGACCTAACTTTTGGCTTGGGTATGCCTCCTTTTTTAATGAGCCCTGCATACATATAAGAGTTGGTAGTAAGCTTTCCGAAGCAAGGGGAGTGGGCATGGGAACCAACCTGGATATGTTCCCTGTTGTAGCTCCCGTTCATACTGGCAATTGAGCCTTTAGCTCTACTGTTGCAACAGCATATAGCCTGCTAGGGGATTCAGGTCGGGACGCAAGCTCTTGTCATATCCTTGTACGCAGACGATGCCCTGGTTTACCTTACAGTCCCAGAAGAGTTGGTTCTAATGCTGATGCAAGTACTGACGACTTCTGGTAAATTCTCTGAACTTAAGATCAATGCCTGGAAATTGTTACTGTTTCCCCTGGGGGGGTCTAAAGGGGAAGCCCGCTGATCAATTGCCAAGGGTGGGGTTACGTTGGGAACTGGAGGGATTCCGCTACCTGAGTATCTGGGTTACACACACATAGGAGGCACATAATTGCCTCAATGTGGACAGGTGGAGGGAAGATAGACAAACTCAGTCACCTTCCTGCATAGACTCCCTCTTTCATTATGGGCAGAGCGGCAGTTGCCAAAATGTTTTTCCTGCCCCACTGTCTGTATTTAGTCCAGAACTCTTTGTTTCAACTTGATTCCCGACTCTTTCATAGGCTTGATGGGCTATTGAGGTCAGTAATATGGGCTGGTCATCGCAGTAGGGTTTCCTTCTCCACGTTGCAGAGAAATTTAGAAGATGCAGCTCAGTTACAGCACGCAGCTAGATGGATAACTAACACAGATGGGTGGGAGAAAAGATTATTCGAGAGCCTAGTGGGCGAGGATACTGTGCCACAGCTCCTGATGAAAAAGGGTAGATCTCCACACCAGATACCTCACCTGGTGAAAGTCACAGCTGAATTATGGGAACAGGTGGTCCCGTACGGTTATTCGAAGAGCCCCAAATTGCCTTTATGAGATCTGGTCCCTTTCCGTGCCATTGATGGCTGCATGTCGATGAAAAAGTGGAGAAGTGGAGGTTGCCTTTTAACAGGTGATATGTATCTGGGAGAACATTACATAACCTTCCAAGAGGCGCAGGAGTCCTTCGCAGTAGGTGTTGGAGGCTGTCCCACTATGTCGAGTACACTACACAGTGTGTAAAAATCGAGTACACTACACAGAGGGTCCGGGCAACCACATGTTGGTTTCAGAGGTACAAATTAGACCACCTAATGCTCCAATTTCTAAGGTAGCTGGTCAAGCAGCTAGGCTAATCCAGGGGATGTGCTAAGCATTTGCTGTACTCACAAATCCAATCATGCACCACACACACTCAATGAATAACTCGAGACCAGAATTTATAAAAATACTTCAGACTTTTAAATACGTTTTAAGACAAAGATCTTTAGAATATGCTAAGTACTTTTTAAGTTATGACTTTTTGAAGTTTTAGCAAGGTTAGTCTTTCTGTGCATAAATACACACCATTGGAATCAATGCACAGTGACCTTTAAAAAAGCAGTAAAAATCATACTGTTGAGTTACCAGTCTATTCTCTTGTGGGGTGGTCGCAGCAGTCGATGGGCACACTGTGCCAGCTGGAGAGTCCAGTTCCGGCAGGAGGCGCGTTGGAGAGGTTCTTGGCACAGGTACAGTGCCACCTGGAGGGCCACTTGGAAAAGGAGCTGGTTTGCAGGTTTAAAGATGGTGCCTTGGGGTCACCTTGGGCTGTTAAGGTCGCAAGGGGTTAGGGACCCGGGGCACACAGCAGATCCCGCGATGCAAGGCCCAGGGTGGCCAGGTGCAGGGCGAGTTGGAGGTCCAGGAACTGTGCGCAACGGACTCCACTGGAGCGGGAGGTGAGTCACTTTGAGGGCTGCTTACAGGACAATGGGGGCACTCTGGTTGGAGGTCTGGGGTGCCCCTGAAGTCCCTCGACTGGGGCTTCCTCCTGATCCTTTTTCAGCTCTGGGGGAGCTGGTTTTCTGCTTGTTCAATGTGAGCTGACCAGTACCCATGGTATTGGCATAACTCGGCCACTAGAGGGTGCAGTGCTACCAAACTTGGCACACTTGTATGTCACATCCGGGCCGTCGTCGGTGTGTCGTCTGGTCTGGCTACGACTTCCGGTCATGGAGATATGGGCCGTTCGGTGAAGTGACCCTCACCAGTTTGTTGGTTCTTGTTTGGTTTTTGAGAGATGCCTCCACTCAGAAGGGAGATCTGGGGTGATTCTTGAAGCCTGGAGATCCCCTGGGTTTCTTGGGGTCGGTCCAGTGTCCAGCTCCTCCTCAGCGGTGATTTTTGTGTCCTGGATGCAGCAGGCAGGGTTTGGTGCCTTTTCTTGTGCAGCAGGTCCTCAGTCTTCTTGCTGTGGTCTTCTTTTGGTGCTGGCCTTCATTGTCTTTTCAAATCCTTTTTAAATCTGAAGTCTTGGTCTAGGGAAGCCCACTAAATACTGAATTTAGTGGGCGTTTTGGGGGAACCCGGTAGTGTCCAATGGGACACTTACCCTTGGGTGGCTACACCCACTACAGTGGCCGCTTCCTATGGGAAGGGTCACTTCCCTAAACCTGATTAGCTATTTTCCTCCATTCCAAGATGGAGAAAAATGAAATGAAGGGTCCACTTTGCCTGCAAGCCCCTAAGGGTGGCGCATGCTCAGTGAGGCCACTCCTTCTACCCTTTGTGTGGTTTCCTATCTTTGCTCCCTGTTGTGCGCTCTGTGGAACAGTGAAGGTCCCTTCTAAATAAAGATGACTTGAAATTGGGGGACCTCGCCTCCACGGATGTGGGCGTGGTGGCTCAAGGAAGTCTGTTTGGGGAACCTTTCTTGAGGGAACTCTGTAAATTTGTGGCTACCTTTAGGTCCCTCAATAAGGCACAGACCTCTATAAAGAAAGTATTCCACTCTTACCTTTTTATCAAGGCCAGTCAAGGCAGCAGAAGTTCAACTGGCAGCTTCTACTTCCAAGGACCTCCAAGAGATCAAGGTTTCCGTAAGGCCAGCACAAAGCCCGCCC
This sequence comes from Pleurodeles waltl, assembly GCF_031143425.1. Classification (NCBI taxonomy): domain Eukaryota; kingdom Metazoa; phylum Chordata; class Amphibia; order Caudata; family Salamandridae; genus Pleurodeles; species Pleurodeles waltl. The sequence continues at coordinate 679,822,855 of NC_090449.1, read as the reverse complement.
CGGGGTTTGCTTCCCTAACAGAAAAAGCCGACGTAGATGAGGCACCAGAGGTTCCTCCAGAGGACAGTTCAAAAGATCACAGTCCGGTGAGTGTCCTTTTCCATTCACAAGTTGAGGTGGGGGGGATCGTCTAGGCCTTTTCTTACATAATTGGTGGCCCTTCAACTGAACGCTTGGGTGTTCCAAACAGTGCAGGGATTCCACATAAAATTTTACGCGTCCCCCGTACAACCCTCGCACCCACGTCCACCATTTTTTCAAAGATCAAATGTCCCAGATAGATCAGGAGGCAGGCGACCTGCTCCGCAAGGAAGCTATCGCCCCACTCCAACTTCACTGCAGAGGTTTCCTAAGTAACCTCTTCCTGGTGGAGAAGCGAGATGTGGGACATTGTCCTGCCATCAAACTGTGGGAGTTCAATGGGTGGCTGGTCTACTGCCATTTCAAAATGAAGAAGATATATCTCCTCAAGAATTTGTTACATCTGTGCAATTGAATAGTGTCCTTCTACCACAAGGATGCTTACTTAACAGTCCCCATCTTTCCTCTGCACCACAGAATCCTACAATTCCACAGGCGTGGCATGGCTCCATCTTCGAATTCCAAACCCTTCTGTTCGGCCTATCCTCAGCCCCTTGGTGCTTCACCAAGGTCTTGAAACTGGTAGTGGAACACTTGAGGGCCAAGGGGAACATCTAATAATGCATCTCAACATCATTCTTCTCATGCACCACTGTCGGGTCAGGCTACGGCATCACTTACAATCGACGATCAATCTCTTGGAGAGTCTGGGCTTCATCATCAACATGAACAAATCTGTTTTGGTTCATTCCAAACACATCACCTTCCTCGATTTTGTTCAGCTCAACCGACAAGACTCTCAGCTTGCCCTCCAGCAAGATAACAAAAATCCGCAGGGAATTGAAAAAGACACTCTCCAAATCCTCAACATCTTTAAGCCTCCTGGCAAGGATCGAGGGTCTTCTTTCGTCCTCAATTCAGTGTACTTTTCCGGGGCCATTACATTACAGGGTCTTTGAGAGGGTAAAGGCCTTCCACTTGTGCAGAGGTCTCCAATATCAGGAGCAGGTTCCTCTGACAGACCAAGTAAGGACAGAAATGAACTGGTAGTTGTCCCATATGGAGGCCTGGAACGGCAGAGCCATCTTTGTCTCGGATTCAGACCTTATTATAGAATCAGATGCCAGCAAATCCAGTTGGAGAGCATGTTGCGGCGAGTCATTCACAAAAGGAAAATGGGCAGTGGAGGAACAATCTCTCCACATCAACTGAGTGGAGCTCATGGTGGGCTCTTTCCTGGTTCACTGCTGCACCAAGGAGAAGATGGGTTGTTACTAAAGGTGGACAATGTCTCAGTGGTTCACTATATAAACCGCTTCGGAGGCTCCAAGTCAAAGGTCCTGGCAGACCTATCCAAGGACGTTTGGACATAATGTCTCAACAACAATGTATGGGTCACGGCAGAGCACCTTCCCGGGAGCATCCAATCAAATCGCAGACTGGTGCTCGAGGGGGTGCCCAGACATGAGCTTGTGGCAATTGGATCCTCGGATATTCTCCAACTCAACAGTAGTTGGGGCCCATTCTCGACAGACTTCTTTACAACCCGCCTGGATCATCAGATTCCCAGATAGTTCTGCTGGAAGCCAGATCCCCTAGCTCTGGCGATGGATGCATTCCTACAGGATTGGTCAGAGGAAAAGGGTTATGCCTTTCCCCCGTTGCCATGATAATGAGACTGTTCACCCAGGTGTGGAGACAACAGGTGAAGTGTTGGTGATCACACCTTTATGGAGATCTCAGGTTTGGTTTCCAGTTTTTCGGGAACTTTCTTGGGGTTTTCCAATCTATCTTCCCCATGCTCCAGATATTCTTCAGGATCCCCTAGGGAAGTATCATTTGCTAGTACTCCAAGCTTGTCTGTCACTCTTGGCATAGCGGGTTACAAGGAGAGATGGAATGTCCCGGGCCTTTCACACGAGGCTAAATGTATGCTGGCCTCAGCCTGGTCAGAAGGGACCACCAAATGACATAAGTCAGTGTAGTCCTGATGGATATGTTGGTGAGTTCAACACCAGGAAGATCCCATGGGGTGCGGAGTTGTCCCAATCCTGAACGTCTTGGCATCTTTGGCATCACAAGGAATGGCGTATAGAACAATTATTTCTTATATCTGTAGGTCACTGGCCAGTGCCGGGGGCTCCCGTTTGGTAACACCCCTTGGTTTGCAAATTGCTGAAAGGAGTCCGGCTGTCTCTACCTCTGGAACCCAGGTACTTAGTCCTTTGGGATGTCAACTTGGTACTGAATCTGATTCAATCTTGGCAGAGCAACAGGTATCTTTTGCGCAAAGAGTTATCGGCCAAACTAGCGATGCTCCTCTGATGTCAGGGCCCTGGATGTCTCAGGTCGGGTCTTCACTCCTCAGGGAGTCACGTTCCACACTTCCAGAAGGACAAAAGCAGACCCCAGGATAATCTCTTATACATCCTTCGATTGCCGACCTAAGCTTTGTGTGGTTAGGTGTCTCAAGGCATACTAAATCTTGACTGGGGAGTTCTGTCCAGTAAGTGAGAGGCAATTCTATGTCAGGACCGGAGGCTTCGGATTAAGCTTCTCTTTCTTTACTGAAATTTCTACAGCAGCTAATAAACTTTAACTAAAAATAAAAAAACTACATATCCCAACAGCACTTGTAGTCCTAACATGCTCAATCTCAGGCCTGCTCTCTCTATAAATGTCACTGTCTCTATAATCCTTCCTCTTCCTTTGCTGCTGCGCAGCCAAAGATAAGTACTCACAAGTTTATTTACTTTTATATGCTGTTACTGGTATCTTTATTGATTATGCCTGTGGAGCGGGAACGGGGCTGAGCAGCTCTCACTGAGGGGATATCCCTTATATACTGAAAATGGCGTGCGCGCTTACGCGCTTTATCCGTTCCCCTTTGTGGGTCCGGTTGGAAGTGAGGCACCTCCCTCAGCATCGGAGCATGTTCATATTAGATTCTGATCTCTGGGGAGCGCATTGCTTTTTTTTTGGTGTTTTTCCTGACCTCCGGGTGAGGCCAGAGGAGCTCTGCATAGAGGACTCGTCCTCTTTCTATTTCGGCCGTCGCGTGGGACGTCGATCTCAGATTTTTTTTCTCCTGAATCAGAGATCGTCATTCTTGTTGCGTGATCAGAAAAGTGCCAGTAGTGACCCCAGAACAACAGATGGGGCGCAAAAACGGTTAAGGGCTTGTCCTAGAGGAAATTCGGCAGGTGCTCCCTCCACATTCAATTTCTGGGCCTTGAGAGACTGGGACTCTAGAGATATATTGGGAGTTTTCTCCATTTTGTGCCTGCTGGGGTTGAACTCCTTCATTCCCTCTGGCTATGGCATATTTCGCAGAAGAGGATGAATATTTCCAAAAAGGGGCAGAAATGCCCTTCAAACATTAGATGGAGGAAAGATTGGTACAGGCCCTTGGCCATCATGTACAGGACTCAGTAAATCAGGCACTGATTAAGGCCTTAAAACCTTTTACACAACCTTTGGTAAGATTTGGGCAGAGCGAGTTAATGGGACGTCCGTCCTCTAAGTCACTGACTAGAGATACTCAAATCGATAATAGGGGCTTGTCCCAAAGAGCGCCTTTGGGATCTTATTTCTCAGCTGAGCTATTCTCTCAAATGGCAACTGCAGTCCTTAAAGACCATGCATATGGGCATGGGACGAAGATGGATTCTGAATCCTTTCCAATTCTGCCAGTACCTCGCACAGAGGAGTCTCAATCATCTGCTTCACATTCTTCTGACTCAGCTCAAGCTCTAACAGAGCCCAAACAGTCTGGCAAGCATAAACGCAAGTCCCATCACGCCACAACGGAGGCAGTAGCGCAAAACAAATATTTTTTTGACCCTGAAAACATTATTCACCCCAGATCTACTGAGTGGATGCCATGTGCAGAGGTGGCACATTATGTGCAAGAGAGATTTCGCAAGAGCTTTGATAAAGACGTGCGCAGTACACCGCATTCCGAATGTCCTCGCCTCTTATTATTTGGTAAAGTAGCGGATACCCCAGAACTAGACCCCAGTATGGCTACGTTCCAAAAACAAATTGCTAAGGACCCTAAGAAGGGCCTAGATCGAGCCTGAGAGGGTTGCCAGGATAAGCTTCTTGACCTGTCGGGACCCATTACGAAAATCTTGGAACTAACCGTTCAGGGTAAGGAAGCAAGCATGCCTTTGGACCCGGAAGCCATTCTAGAATGGACTCAGAAAGCTATTTGCCTTTAAGGAAATGCAAATTGTGCCATGTCCACAGAACGCTGTAAGTCATTTTTAATGCGTATAGACCCTAAACTGGCAGAACTCGCCTCTATAGAACCGGGATCATTAGCTAATGGTCTACTTATTGGGGAAAGGTTTATTAAAGACCTGAGCAAAGACCTCTCCACTTTTTCGGCACTGGATAAAGCGCAAGCCTCGATGAGAAGAATTCTTTAGTGGTAACCTTTTTACAAGGGCTGGTTGCTATCGAGATCGGGCGTCAGGCCGAGGATTTTATCAGACCTCTCCCAGCTACAGCCAGAGAGAAAGAGGTTCCTATCAAGTCACCTCAGGATTCTATCCATTCAGATCTAGAAGAGGTTGTGGTTGTGGCTACAGAGGCAGTGGACGAGGTGCTGACAACGCCTCCAACGCCTCAGCTTCAAATCAGAATAATTCCCTTTGCAGAAATGATTCTTGGTGGGATGTTAAAGGACCATTTTTATGCTTGGGCGCGCTTATCTCAAGACCCTTGGATTCTCCAAACAGTGCAAGGCTACAGACTAGAGTTTTACTCCACTCCCAAACAAAGCCTGCCCCCTCTTCCTCTCTATTTTTCCCAAACAGAGAGCTCTTTCGTAGATGCGGAAATAGTAGCGCCTCTTCACAAGCAAGCAATAGTCAAGTCACATCCCCATCCGACACGTTTTGTCAGCACAATATTTTTGATTCAGAAAAAAGGCAGAGGCTTTCGCCTGGTGCTAAATCTAAAGGATTTAAACTTGTGGATAATGTACCGTCACTTCAAGATGGAGGGTATCCATCTATTGAGAGACCTCTAACAAGAAGGGAATTGGTTAGCGCATCTAGACATCAACAATGCTTACCTAACGGTGCCTATTATTTCTCAGCACCAGTGATTTCTTCAATTTTGTTGGAGAGACCAATGGTATGAATTCAATGTCCTTCCATTCGGTCTGTCTTCGGCCTCTTGGTGTTTCACGAAGCCGCTACACTCAGTAGCACAATTTCTTCGAGAATGAGGCATCCGACTCATTATCTATCTCAACAATATCCTAATCATGGCCCAGTCCAAGGATTTGGTTCTAAATCGCCTGGCTTGGGCGATCCAGATTCTACAAGACCTTGGTTTCTTGATCAACAACGAAAAATCTATAACTTCCACCCTCGCAATGCATAGAAATCTTTTTTTATTTTTATTTTTTATTTGAGTATTAACAGAGACATAGCATAGGCAGATAGACTTTACGTGGCAATCTCTGACTTACTCAGAACAGATTCTGTTGTCAGAGGACACAAAGTCGGAGATTGTTGGTTGCTGGACCACATGGATTAGTGGAATGGGCAAGGCCATCTTTGCATCCTTACCGGAAATAGTGATAGAATCGGATGCCAGTCAGTGGGCTTTGGAGCTTATTGCAAGGCAGCGGAGATGGGAGGTCTTTGTTCCTCAGAGGAGCTGAATCTTCACATCAACTGCTTGGAGCTTCTAGCGGGAACTTTCGCGATTCACTTCCTCTCTCCTCTAAAGGCCAGCTGCTATATTCTGTTGCGGATGGACAACATTTCAGTAGTGAGGTATATAAATCGCCTGGGTAGGACTAGGTCACGCATTCTGGTGGAGATCGCCAAGGAATTTTGGCATTTTTGTCTCCATCATCAAATCTCATTGATAGCTGAGTATATTCCGGGTCGCTTCAATGTGGTAGCGCACTGGAACTCTCGTTTTCTGAAGGATGGCAGTGATTGGAAGCTGCATCAATCACATTTTCAGTCTGATCAATCGGTGGGGCTCATGCTAAATAGATCTTTTTGCATTATGACAACTCCCAACTTCCATGGTTCTTCAGTTGAAGACCGGATCCACTAGCAGTGAGCTCAGATGCTTTTCTTCAGGAATGGCCCCAGAACCTCCTTTATGATTCAGAGGGTACTTGCACAAGTCAAGAGGCATGTAGCGGAGATTATATTAGTGACCCCTCTCTGGAAATCCCAGTCGTGGTTTCCAGTACCAATGTCACTACCATGTGCTCCACCGATTCGAATTCCATTGTTCCCTTCGTTACCCCTGGACCAGTTGGGGCTCCCTCATCATCTGATTAATCAGGGACAGTTAATTCTCACGGCATGGAGACTTTTCGGAAACGTTGGCAAATGCTGCACGTTTAGAGAGGCGCTATGTTCTTCCTTTCCCAATCCTGGGCTCTCTCCACCAATAAACAATATGAAGCCTCCTGGAAGAGATGGGAGGGTTAGTGCAGTGAACAAAGTACTGATCCCATGGGGGCCCAGATTACCATGATTGCTAACTTTCTGTCTGATTTAGCGACTTAGGGCCCAGCTTATAGAAACATTAATAGCTTCAGGTCAGCTATTTCAGCAAGACACCCTCATTTTGAGGGCAGACTAGCTGGGGAACACCCCTTGATTTCTAAACTTTTATGGGGTATTAGGATGGCCGAGCGCCCTCAACCCAGGTATTCCACTTTATGGGACGTAGATGTTGTTTTGCGTTTTCTCAGATCCTGGCCACGCAAGGAGGACCTTTGTCGTAAACAGCTATCGGCCAAGCTTACTGTACTCTTATGCCTCATACCATGTTGGCGTGTTTCGGATGTACGAGCCCTGGATTTGACGGGTAGAGTATTTACTTCAACTGGAGTTTCATTCACTGTTTCTAGACATACTAAAACCTCCACTAGATGTATTTTTTTATCCATCCTTTCCCCACAATCAAAAATTATGTGTGGTACAATGTTTGAAAGCTTACGAAAGTTGTACTGATGAGAATCGCAGAGATGTGGGAGGACAATTGCTAGTTTCATTACAAATGCCATTCAATCCAGTGTCATCAGATACTTTAGATAGATGGGTTAGATATTTAATTGTGGAAGCTGGCATAGACACTACCATATTAGGAGCACATTCAGTTCGCGGAGCCATGGCATCCAAATCGTTTGGGGCTGGGTCTCGCCTGGAAGATATCATGGCGGCCGCAGACTGGTATTCTGATAATACGTTTAAGGTTTTTTATCATAAGCCTATTGTTGATGTCGCATCTGCTGTGGTAGATCAGCTCTGAACCAGCATAATCCGAAGCCTCCGGTCCCGACATAGAATAAAACATTTTCTAGCTAACACATCAAAAATGTTCAATTCTATTAAGTACACGGAGGTGAAGATTATCCCACCGTTTTTGTTATTTGCGATTTTTATATGATAGAATATTGTAATAATTATATGCTAAGAGGATATTCATACATGTGGTTATGTGTTTAAATTTGACTATAATGTTGGTAATTGTACCCTCCCTTGTTTTTCATGTTTATTTCAAGTTATTATTATTAGCACATTTCTTTCATTCATAGGTTCTATCAATAAGGGCGTTTGAACAGCCAGAGTGATGGTGAAAATGAGAAATTCGCCTCATTTCAGGCACTGTTGGCAGTTGGATTCGCCGATGAGAAGCTGGCAGATCCAGTGTGTTGAGATCAAGTTTCAAGTTGGTGCAAAGAAAGGGGAAGGACTATAGAGACAGTGACATTTATACGGAGAGCAGACCTGGGATTGGGCATGTTCGGACTACAGGTGCTGTTGGGATATGTAGTTTTTTGGTTTACTTAAAGTTTATTGGCTGCTGTAGAAATTTCAGTAAAGAAAGAGAAGCTGAATCCTCGCCTCCGTGTCCTCAAAAGAATTGAAAATTCTTGATGCGATAGCTAGACACTTTTTTATTACTGATAGTAAAACCTCTCAAAGCAGTCTCACCCCCACCATTGTTAACTTGATGTGTCGCAGTTCGGAGCTCAGTCTGTGAGAGGGGCTATGGCCTCAAAAGCCTCATCTCTAGGATCTCTAGGGGCTAGACTAGAGGATATTATCAATGAGGCCGAGTGGTCTTCAGACTCTATGTTTAAGAGGTTTTATTTTGAACCGGTGATTGATATGGCGTCTTAGGTAGTGGATAAGCTTTGAAAGAGCATAATCCGCGCCTCTGGTCCTAACACAGGATATAACATTTCCAAGCATTCATAAAGGAAAATTTCAATTCTGTTGAAGACAAGGAGGCGAGGATTATTCCCTCCCATTTGTTACCACCTTTTTCCCTAAGCTGGATATTTTTCTGAGACAAGACTAATGGAAGCTTCGTTCAGTGTGAATATGTTGGGTTTATATTTGGCTCACTTTTAATATAACTTATGCTGGTATTAAGCTCAATAATATATTCCAAGGTTTCTCTTCCTAAGTAATCTAAGAGTGTTAGAGTCTCAAAGAAGAGATGGTTAGCGGATTCCAACAATGACGAATGATCCAGGATAACTCTTCTGGTCGCATTCAAGAAAGAGGAAGTTCCTTGGGAGATACTTTTTTATATAGACTATGGGCTCTGGTTTCTTATTGGCTGAACTGTTTTTGTGTATTTCCTTCCCAGTAGTATCATGGGAAAGGTAGTTTCTTATTGTTGAAGACTTCTGGAAGTATTGAAGGAATGAAAGTTTGAACATGATCCTCTCCTCCGTGTTGTTAATATAATTGAAACTTTCCTTTAAGAAAGCTAGGAGATCTTATATTCTGGCTCTAGTGATCGCGGCCAGAATATAATAATAATAAGATCGATAGGCACAAAACAGGTCAGAATATTTTCACATAGGCATTTTGTGAAATCTACAGGTGAAAGTCTAGCTGAAAATGAATAAAGACTTGCATGAACCAGTATAATCAATTGTAACAACAACCTCCTGAAATTACTGATCCCATTGTTGGTGGTTCCAGGGGTGAAATAAGAGGCAGAATTTTAGACTACTTGAAATAGGCCCCTATGTCTGGGGAGTCAACATTTTGGGAAGACAGTCATGAAATATTATTGACAAGATTAAATAACAAGATGAAGACTGCAATGTTTAAGTACAATCTAAAGAGTAGATTCTCAAAAAAAAAAAAAAAAAAATAGCACATCTACAAGACCTATATCTTTACCTGAAACTTTGACACATTTACCCATTTATAAAATGTAAAAGATCCTCGAGACAGTTGGAAAGGTGTAAAAATTGTAGACCTCCAGGCATACTCCTACATACCCTATCTGTACTGCTGTAAATTGCCCGTAGGCAGATCATTAGGGTGAAGGGAAACATATTCATGACAACAGTTTTTCACGTTAAGAAATCATTTTCATGCCAAACCTGAAAGCATGAGATTTTAGAGACTAGTACCTACCATGACACCTACTCTAACATTACCTGTTGAGTGGTTTCCCTTGACATTTACGTTTGGAAAAAGCTCTGACACTTTTTGGGGCTATGCATGAAGTTATGACTTTGTGGGTGTTTTGAACATTTTACAAGGCCACAACTCTGGGAACTTCACATTTCCCTTACTTAGGATTATGAAAACTACTGCCAACTAGCAGATGTCTTCTTGTTTTATCTGTAGTCCAGTGGCCTAACGAAATTAGAGGGGTCCCCCACGCTCTGCACCCAGTCAGGCAAGGGGGGCCTGCCGTCTTTGCACAGGGCAGTAGGGGGCCACCTGGAGCTTACCCACCCCCCCCCCCCACACACCATGGGGGCAGCAGGGACGTTTGTTACGCCACTGCTGTAGTCTTGCTTATAACTCTACAGATCCTGATTCAAATAATCAGTATTTGTTATTTGCAATTACAAATGACACTACTTTGAATGCCTAAGTGAAATGTAGCTGCACAAAATGCTCTGAGAGTCAGGGACAAAGACAAAATAATAAATATGCTTAGACCTAAATAACCATTATGTTGACACATGAAAAGTATTGTTGAATTATTTTGAATAGAACCACCTCCAGCATTTAGAAAATATAGACCAACACTTTAGCAGGAATTAGTACGATGATGGAATACATGCACAGAACAATTTTCAAGCATGCTATACCTTTCTCTCGATACACTGGATATCCAACCAATACCAATGCTAATGTGGGGTGCATACTTATAAGATAAGTTAATGTATTTTGGTAATTACTTTCCAAGATCCTTTTCAACCTCATATTGTGCTGAGCCAGCAGGCAGACCACTTGACAATGGAAGCACTGCGTACTTTTAATGCCTCCAAATGTGTGTATGATGCTATGAAAGCCTGAGAGTGATGGAAATTAAAAAGCAAGCAATAGTAGTTAGAGCCTTAAATCATTACATAGTCTGGTTTTGCACTTTGGCTGGACTCAGACTTTACCAATCACCGTGCCCCATGGAAATTTATAGTTTGGGTGAGAACCACATCCACCAAATTAATGTGAGAAATAAAAACTTCCATCCTGAGAATGGGAATGGCATTCCTGTGAGGTTTTCAAGTACATGGACCTGAAGACTCAAACATCTGTACTATCAACAGTTCTGATACCGACCGTAAGCATGGCTAAGTTCTTCATCTCCTTGATGACTGAGAACAAGAAGATTAGGAGTGTATTTGTTTGCACGTTATTGGAATTAGGAAGATAAAGAGCTATGAACCTGTGACTGCAAGCATCACCAAAACACAAGGTTATAGCCGGAGAATACACAATTATTTTTAAAAGTCACCTGTAGGAAAATAGACACAAATAAGTAAAAATGTATATAATAACATGCAAGTGATGAAAAAAAAAGAAAAAGTAGCAAGTGAAAAATGGACTGAAGGAGTAAGTTGCCAATGTGATGTAGTTTGGAGATGTTCACATTCTCTGCTGTCTTAAAGTGACAGAGCAGATGTTTCTGTTACTTTACACGAGTCAATGTGTATGGAAACCGTTTATTTTTCACTGAAAAATTAAAAGGATACATAAAAGTGATTTGGTCTGCAATCCTACTCTCGATGTGCCTTCAAACCATTTTTTTATTTTTCCAATAGACTGCAGAATATATATCAAAACAAGACCTTTTCAGGGTTAGAGTGACACATAAATTATGCAAAATACAAGCGAGAACTCTGGGTAGTTCCCAAATTTAGGTGGATAGCAGCTCAAATAAGGAGCACTCTACAACTCCAGCAACACTCTAGATTTGCTCACTTCAATCGTCTGTTTATCTAGCAAAATCTTTAAGCATAGGATCAGCATAGTGCTATCCATGCCGAGCTAGATAGACAAAGTCTTTTGCCATTTGTACAGCAAAATCTTTAAGCATAGGATTGACACAGTGTCATCCTCGCCGAGATGTAAAACGACAAAACCCATTTACCACTCCAGGCACAGTATTACAGCTTTGGACTGGTCAAATACCATCCAAGCCAACCTGGAATGTGTAAAGCAACCCCTGACATCTTTTTCGTTCTCATTAGAGCTCTTCAGAGGGGTTTAGCTTTGTCCAGACACAAGGGAGCACCCAGTATAAACCAAAACAAGACCCTTTCAGGGTTAGAGTGACGCATAAATTATGCAAAATACAAGATCTCTGGGTAGTTCCCAAATTTAGGTGGAGAGCAGCTCCAATAAGGAGCACTCTACAACACCAGCGACACTAGATTTGCTCACCTCAAATGTCTGTTTATCTAGCAACATTTTTAAGCATAGGATCAGCATAGTGCTATCCACGCCAAGCTAGATCTAGGAAGTAGCTCCTTCGGAATATCTGCAAAACCCACCTGTCCATCGTGATGAATTCCCAGTGGGACAGGTGATTTCAATTTCTGCCTCCAAAAGGTCTGGGATGGTGCGATGGACTAGGTTCGTTTGGAGGCTCCAGCAGAGGTGGACTGAGCTGACCTCTATCTCCCTGACCCAGAAGCCCATGCGATTCTCGCATCCGTCACCACGCAGGGCCTGTGCAGCATGCACAGCTCAGTGGCTGGCAGGTAAAGGACATGGTAGGGAGCCCCTTCCGTAGCCAAGAATGGGGCGAAAAGCGGACTGTATGAGGCGAAAAGCAGACTGTATTGGAGGAAGAACCAAAGCACCGAGCCAGAGCCCGGGACTCCCTAAAGAGCTCAAGCGCTGAGTCCGCTTTGTCTCCATAGAGACGGGTCCCATCAAAGGGCATGTCCATGAGAGATTGTTGGACATCCTCTGAGATGCCAGATGTCCTCAACAAGGCATGTCACTGTAAGGTCACTGTCAACGCAACTGATCTGCCCAGTGAGTCAGTCATGTCCAGCCCACAAAGTATTGTGTGCTTGGCCGCATCCCTTTCATCAGCAATGGCTTTGGTAAGGGTGGACCGGACCTCCTCCGGGACCAGTGGCAGCACCTGTGCGACAGAATCCCATAAGGTATGAAAGTAGAGGCCCAAAAGGCAATGCCAGACTGGAGGAAGAAAACATCTTCTTCCCAAACTGGTCCAGTCTCTTGGATTCCCGATCCAGGGGTGCGGATAGAAATGCGCCAGATGAAGAAGAAGCCTAGATGACAAGGCTCTCAGGTGCTGGGACAGGATTTTAGGGTTCTTCAGCACAGGCTGATGGTGGGCGATTGTCTTATTCATAGGAGCCTCTGTGCTGGATCTGGACCAGGTGCCCAGTAGGACATCTGTGAGGGCTTCATTAAAGGGTAACGGGGGTTCTAAAGTGGAAGCCTCAGGCTAACGCACCTCAGTCAAGAGGTTAGCTCTGACTGCCACACAAGGGAGTTTGAGGCCAAGGATCTTGGCCACCCTTCTGATCACCATGGAATATGATGCTCCCTCTTCTGTAGCTACAGTAGTGGGAGAGAGCATGACAGCACCTGGGGAGGTATCCAGACTACTAGCCCCCGCCCAATTCTTGTGCCCAGTCCACTTCAGGTTAATCTAGCTGGTATTTTAGAGGGTCCAGACCCCCTCCAAACTTCCAAACTTCCTGTACCCATAAGTAAATGGGTCAGGATCCAACCTGGAGTGTGAAGACCCCATTGAAGATGGATATGGCGTTGAGCGACGCCATTCCGAGTGGTCGGAGATAAGTATTGGGTCGATGCCGATTGTGGGCCCAACCGTCGTCGGGAGCGTCAACATCTTTGTGAGGGAAAGTCGAGTTGGTACGACTGGTGTCGGCAGGGATCTGATAGCAGATCTAGAGGGGACTTCAGTAGCTGGGGCCGAAGCTGCTGCGTGGAACCGGAGGGACCCCCTTCCAACTCCACAGGGCCCAAAGGCGCCAAAGGGGGTTGGTCTGCCCAAAATTAAGGTGCATGGCCTCATAAAATAGTCAGAGCTGGGCAGGGGTGGCTCCAGCTCCCAGAAACTCAGGGAGGTGCGGAGCCGACCGAGAAGTAGGCTCCAAAGATGGTGGGTTAGAGCATTGACGCTCTTCCCGCATCGCATCATCCGAGCAACGGGGGGGAAGTCGAAGAACGTTTGGCCTTCTTCGACTTCTTCTTGTGACCAGAGTGTCCCAAGCACTTCGAATGGGACAAGGAGGGTGGTGGTGACTCCACGAGCGGTCTTGTGACCTTCCTCTCGAACGAGACTGGAAGCGATGCGGAGTCGAGTGCCAGGCCACCATGAGCTTCAGGGACTGCTCCCTCAATGCCTTTGGGTTCATGGCTCTGGCTCTGGCTCGGGCTCGGATCACAGATTTGGGTTGTGGTCGCGCTTCAGACACCACAAGCACATGAGGTGCGGATCCGTCATGGACATCATACAGTGACGGGAGTCACACTGTTTATACCCGGTCTTCCGTGACATCCCGATGCACCAAAAGAGCCAAAAATTTCAACAAAACAGTTGAAGCCAGTCAAAAAATGACTGAGAGCAGCTTTCTCCAGATCTGTGTGTAGGCGAGCATGGAAAGAAAAGAACGGACGTCAGAACGCCGGGGTGGCGCCTATATACGGCGGCAATGTTATCATAGCAAACATGACGGCAACGACAGACGCGGAGTTGACCAACGCCACCTGACAGTGTGCAAGGGTACTGCTCGAAGAAAAATCTCTGGATCCAGTCTGATGCCTGGGGGCATTCTAAAGTAAGGAATGTGCAACTAGAAGTCTCTACTAGGTGTAACAGATGGAGCCACATATAAGCACTACCCAAGTGCACAAACATCAGTTCCTTTCCTGACACTGTCTACACCTTTGGATACAGAGCCCACAAACCAATGATCTATGCCAGTAAGCAGATCTGTAGTTTAGGTACTTTTTAGATGTAAAAGAGGTGATTTCACACAAAAAGGAGGTGGGAGGGTGGTGAGAAATCTATGTTGAGAACGACAATCCCCAGAAAGAGTGTTACCAAAGATAAGTAACTTGTTCTTCTGTTGGATACTTCTAACTGAGATTCTTCACCTTTAGAATAGATACACAAGCAGTACCTCCAAATGTGGTGAGTCTGTGGAATGACTCAGACCTAAAAGTCTTTTCCGTCAGTCCTGGTTGTCAAGGCTGCAGTGCTTCATTAACGTGTGCACTGCTGCTCATATTGCAGCCTGGCAAATATCCAGGACAGGTACTCCTAAGAATAACCCAGTGATAGCATCTTTGGGCCTGGTAGAATGGGCCCTCAATCCTTCTGGAGGCCGTTTCTTGGCAAACATGAAGCAAATCTTAATGCAGTGTACTATCTACCAGGACAAAGTAATTTTCTGCACTACGTTGCCTTTCTCTGCCCCAGAGACCCCACACAAAGAGCTCATCATCTGCCTGATAGTCTTTGGTGTGAGCAATGAAAAAACTTAATGCTCTTTTTGCATCAAAATAATGGAGTTTCTCTTCTCCTTTCGAAGGATGAGGTGGACCAAAGAACTTTGTAAGTGTGGTAGACTGTCCGCCCTAGTTCTCAGCACCAGTTTGATCTGAAAGATCATGGTGTAGGATGACTGGACTGAAAGCACATGAACTTCACTCATGCGGCGAGCTGAAGTTATTTTCAATCAGAAAGAATGTCAGGAGACATAGAGGGCAGCTGAACAGCAGCTTAAAAGAAGTGCACATATGAAATGTAAGGAACAGAATAAGATCCTACTGTGGCATAATGTTCGATTTAAGTAATAGCATCACAGCAGGTGACTTAAACAAGCATAGTTGGTCAGGTAAGCGCAAAAAGGCCGAAAGGGCAGACAACTATCCTTTAAAGGTGCTCACTGCAAGTCCTTGCTGGGCCTAATAACAACATATCAAACTGTTTGGGGTCCTTATTATAGTTACCACACCAAGCCACAAACCTTTCCACATGACCAGAATAAACAGCCTTTGTAGAAGGACGCCTGGCAGAGGGGATGACATCCACTACTTCTGGAAGGAGACCGAATGCAGTCAACAGCCATTGCTCAGCCTCCACACATGGCGGTGAAGACTGTGCAGGCCCAGCTGCAAGATCCTGTCCTGATGCGGCGACAGAAGGTCCTCCCAAAGCTGATCGTAGAATAGGAGTTAATGCCAAGAATTTCTGGGTACCACAGTATCTTTGCCCGACCCTCATCTCAGAAGTTATAGTCTGCCGCCCCTGGACAAAATGACTGATTGTGCCTCAATCAGGGTTCTTGTATGCCGCTAAGGGCAAACTAAAGTGGCTTGGAGGCTGTTGCAGGAGGTATTGGGGGGACTAAAAGGTTTGCAGACCCTGCGTGCCTGAGCAGATATGCCCCTGCTTTGTCCTTGTCAATTCTCAGACATAGTAAGTGAACAGGGAAGGCACTTTAAATGCATGTGCTGGACATTGATATATCCGAGATACCCAGCTACATGATGGCTTCACTGAAGATAGGGATTTTTGGTATCAAACATCTCGTACTGGTGAACCCTCCCTGATGCTTTACCAATAGATGCACCTAGAGGGCACCATAGAGGTGTCCCCTGAGACTCTACCATCCTCTGGTGTGCTCGCAGACAAGTTTCTGCCAGCTTGCCAACCGTAGGGTGAGAGCCCTCTGTTCTCAGGAGGTCCAGAAAAAAAGCCTGTCCGGGAAGAGGGTGACCTGATGATTATCCTTCCCAAGGCGGCAAGCCTCAAAGGGCTGCCACCTTTGAAATTCAAAGATGGTTCCCCTCACAGGAGAGAAAGTCACCCCCTTGTCCAGAGCCCATTTGGCACCTGGACAGGTGGGAAAATTTGCTAGTCAGGTAGGCATGCCACCCCCAGGCTAGTACCACCCCTAAGGTGGGCTACTGCAAGGAGGACATGATTTTTCAGAAGTAGCCATCTTGAGGATAGCATAATTCTGGGACAGGGTTGTGCCCACTTTCCACAGGAAGTGGTCATATAGGGGTGTAGTGACCTCAAGGGTATGTAGCCCATTGGCTGATACACTACAGAGCCCTAACACCCCTAAAATCAGTATTTAGGGAAGCCCCTGGCAGCAGAGAAGCAGATCCTGACGACCTAAGAAGACCAAGGACACCAAAGAGCTGTGACATCAGAAGAGGGGAAAAGAAACAGCTGACCTGGTATCAACCCTGTCGGCCTGTCTACATCCCTCGATGCAATCTGTACCAAAAGTCGACTCGTCCTCCAGGCTTGACTCCAGAAACCCAGGAGGGCTGCCTGCCTTAAAAAAAAAAGACTCAAGACCTCCAAACACCTCCAAAGAAGGGACTCTGAAGCCTCTGGAGCCGCCAAAAGCCGACACCTGAAGTCACCACTTCACCCGCTGTCTCCGATCTGAAGTGAAGTGGACCACCAATGCCATGAAGGTTCCCCAGCTCCCCAGAGTCCATCCACCATGGGCTCACCTCTCCTGACTCCTAAAATTTATTGTAAGTGCTGGTATCAACATGACACCAGAGAAGTAACTTATCAAGAAGCCTTCTCTGTCACAAAGCCCTATGTATTCCTTCAGACTGGCCAGGGGAACAACAGAAGAGGAAGATGTGCTGAACCTTTAATTTCTCAGTAGATTGTCAGTCTCCATTTTACTTTCATCTTTAATTTCAAAATATGTTCTGGATCATCCACAGCTAACAACCAGTGCACTGAAAGTTACCTAAATGAACTTACTTTCCGTTCAGTGCTAGAAATGACTGTTCCCAACTTAGGAAAGAACTGAAAACACAGCTCTTTAAAAACACTGCAGAATCATGCTGCAGTAATAGTCCACTTTTGATCTCAGAAACCAGCTACCCTCCAATCATATGTTGACTGTGTCTTTGCCATAAACCAGTACAACACTATGCTCCCTTTCGGCTAGGTTTGCTCTATGTAAATACAACACACATACAAGTTCACTAGCAATCATCCATTCAATGGCTGATAGCTGTTATCCTGTCTCTTTCTATCACTACAGCTGCACTTTATAAGGCCCAAAGGTGCTCTGATAACACTATACTGAGAAGGGGGCCCTTTATACCCCAAAATCAGTGTTGTGAATGACACATTCAAATCAGGTGCCCCCAGAATCATAACCAACCAAATCAATTCACTGTGGAATTAAGAACGTTTTTTTTTTTTTTTAATTAATACAACATATTGATATAATAAAACAAATTAACTTGGTGCCCGATTTAGAGTTGGAGGAAGGGTTACTCCGTCACAAACGTGACAGATATCCCATCCACTGTATTACAATGTCCGTAGGATATAATAGAATCGTAACAGAGGATGGGACGGAGTGAGCCCATCTGCCAAACTCTAAATCAGGCTCTTAATCTTTGAGCAGATGTAGTTTCTGAATCAGCTTTTTTTAAATAACTAAATATCTGAATGAAATGTGAACTCCGTAATGTATACATCACAAACAGCAAGGCAAATTAATGAGACACTTAACAGTACCTTGCTGGTGGAAGCCTTGTATGTTGTCTTTAGTTTCTGAGACAGTTGGCTGGTGCTGTGGCTAGCTGTCAAAATACAAAATCAGTTCCAGGATTAAAAGTAATCAATAAAAAAAACTCCACAAAAGACACAAGTCCACTTTTCTTTTTTCAAACTACTCTACAAGTCACAGTTGTAATACGTAAAGATTTCACTTCAAACGTTTTTTAAAAATTAAACAAAACACCACCTAACCATTTGCCACTTATTAAAGCTCAATTTTCTGTTTGCATTCAACTTCTTTTCTATGTATGTTTTATCCAGCAACTACCTGTATGCAAGAAGATTACACAATGCAGTTGCTTTTCAGCTAAACAGCTCTTTTGCCTTGAAAAAGCTTTCCTTTAATAGTACCTACTGATAAACAACATCATGCAAGTGAGCCAGTGACAAACTGGCCTGCAAGGAAGCATAATAAATACTAATAAAGTAGTGTTTCTAAGTATACAATGCAAAAATGTCGGTTCCCGTTTCACTCTCTGCCAGAGGTGACCTTTTTAGCAAAACACTTCCATAATCCAAATTGACTTAAAATGAACTATGTACTAAACTATTCAACCGATGTGCATTACAACCCAGAAAAACTAGAAAGGGATTCCCAACAGTTATCTGCAGTCTACCTACATTTTGAAAATATTGCTTAGTCTTGAACGCTGTCATGGCTATGGGCCAAAGGTTCTGATTAAGAGTGCGGCGATTTTGGAAATGGCCTTTTTTGTACGGTTATCCACAAACGTTTTTCTTCTGACCTCCTGTTATTGATCCTGTGCTGAATTTCGTTTCCGCTGGCTTTAGGACTCTGGACACGTTACCACTGCTGACTGATGCTAAAATGTAAGTACTCCCTGTCTAAAATGTATTGGTGATTTGGTTATCCATGAGTTTACTAGTAAGTCCCTAGTAAAATGCATTGTGTGTGCCCATGGCCTGTAAATCAAATGCTGCTAGTGGGCCTGCAGCACTGATTGTGCTACCCACGTGAGTAGCCCTGTAAACATGTCTCAGACCTTTCACTGCAGTGTCTGTGTGGGCAGTATTAAACTGACATTTCTATCTGACAAGTACACCCACTTGCCAGCTCAAACCTTCCCTTTTACTACATGTAAGTCACCTCTAAAATATGCCCACGGCAGCCTGCTCTCCATGGGAACAGTTCAGCCCACTGCTAGGCACCCCAGTGGCAGGATACAGTGTATTTAAAAAGTAGGACATTAACTTGTGTCTTTTAGATGTCCTGATGGTGAAATACTGCTAAATTCGGTTTTCACTATTGCAAGCCTTCTCTCCCACAGGGTACATGGGGAGTACCTTAAAATATATTTTAAGAGTAATTTCCTATCGGGAGCAGATAAAGACAGGGAGTTTAGAGTCTCTGAACTCACATTTTAAAAATGCATCTTTTGGTGAAGTTTGAATTGTACATTTGAGAATGGCACTTTTGGAAAGTTGGCATTTTCATGCTTAACCCTTCTGTGCCTCTGCCTGTCTGCTGAATACACACCTGGGTCAGGATGACAGTTGTGCTGTTTGTGTATTCACTCTAGACAGTCAAACAAAGGAAGCTGAGGTGTGCCCTTCATATCCCAATGGCCCATCACCAGGCTGATGAGTCTTCCTGAGCCACAGTGGTGGGAGGAGCTGACACTTGCAACTAAATAGGGCTGAGCCTGTCCTCACGCAAAGCAGTCTCCAATCCCTGGACTGTGTCTGGCTCAGAGCAGGGGAAGACAGGGTCTTGTGCACTACAAAGACTTCTCTTTGAAGTTTGCCTACTTCAAAGACAGACATGGGTATAAGTACTGGACCTCTGACAACACATAGCTAGAGTCCTTCGGGACCAATGACATTCTGGCAGGAAGAAGAGCTGGATGCTGTAGGAGGGACGCCAGTCTTCCTGTTGCTTTGCTGGCCTGATGTGTGCTGCTTCTGTCCTGGGAGTGAAAGGACTGGACTTTGCTTTTTATATTCTGCTTCCAAAGGTTCTCCAAGGGTTTGGACTGAGCTTGTCACCTGTTAAGTCTCACGGACATCAAAGACTTCAACTGCCAGCACCTGTGTTCTCTTGCTGAGAGTCCTGACTTGCCAAGTGGTGCCAAATCTAGTCCCTGGGTCCTTGAGAGTGAGTTGTGGTCTAACCAGGAAGAAACAAGCACATAGACTCCAGAGCCACCTTGGAGCTGGTGGCGCTGTCCGACTATGTGCCGCTGCATGCACCAGAGCAGTGGTCCCTACTGAGTGCAACGCATGAGACCAATGCCGCGGACCAGACGCCACCCTGGAGCCTTTGAAGTCCTGCCACAGCATGAGTCCCGAGTGCCGTGTTACCAATGTCAGTGACACCCGACTCTGGCGCAGCACCTGTGGACCCTTGGTGTGATTGCAACACCATGAAATCAACACCTTACGTCTTGACCTGCTGGATTCATTGACCCTCATCTTGTCGTAAGGAAACAATGCCTCACCACCGACTCTGCATTACCTCCCCTGACCGTAAGGAACCTACGCCTCACCTCCTCTGCCTACCAGTAAAGAACTGACGCCTCACCTCCCCATTAGCAGTAAGGAACCAGCACCGCACCGGCTCCAGCAATGCCTCATCTCCCGACTCCGTGCAACAGCTTTGTCTCCAAAGATACTATACCTGGGGTCAGTGCGACTCCGTGACTGAACCGCACTCCCTCGCGAGTGGCGTCGGACTGCTGGAAATTACTCCATCAATATGTCATGATAGCCAGAGGTATTGTGTTTCTAAGAACTATACTAAGATTTAATCTTTGAAAAATGTGTATCTTTACTTGTGTATGTTGGATATTTGCAGTTTTGGTCTTATTTCACTCCGATAAAGATTGGCTATTTCTACTCCACCTTGTTGTAAGGAACTGACGCCTCACCATTGATGCTGCATCACCACCCCTGTAACAGTAAGGAACAGACGCCTCACCTCCCCTGCAGCAGTATGGAACCGACACAGCACCAGCTCTAGCTACTCCTCACCTACTCAACTCCATGCAACAACTTTGTTTCCTCATCGTTTACCAAGGTACTATACCTGGGGTCCATGCAACTCCGTGACCAGCCTGCACTCCCTCGTGAGTGATTCTGGACTGTTGGAAACAACTTCGTTAATCTGTCATGATAGCCCCAGTTGGAGCTATTGCGTTTCCGAGCACTATATTAAGATTTAATCCTCGAAAAAAAAAAAAAATTACTTGTGTTTGTTGGATTTTTGTCGTTTTTGTCTTGTTTCACTCAGATAAATATTGGCTATTTTTCTAAACTGGTGTGGAGTACTGTGGAGTGTGGTGGTGGTGGTGGGTGTGTGTGTCTGCGTGTGTGTCTGCGTGTGTACAAATACTTTAAACATTGCCTCTGAGATAAGCCTGAAGGGCAACTCAAGGGGTGATCATGCTGAGCAGGGATTATCTTAGCCATGTGGCTCCCTTAACCTGACTAGACTGAGGTTCCCTCCTTGGACATGGTGCAAACCACTGCCAAATAGAGACCCCATTTCTAACAGGCTGAAAGAGTACTCCGTCACCGAGAGGGTACTCTCAGCCACTCTGTCAGTCCGTTTACCAGATTTACAGTCAGGCAGACCTTAAGTATGTCAGCTACGGAGCCTACTTTGGTTGCATCATAGACATACTTCTCCGACGGCCCGAAAGAGTATGGGTCATCAGAGCTTTGGCCATTTGACCATCCGCCCAATTTAGAGAGGGCAGTTGCATGGTTAGTTTTCACTCTTTCTTATTATCATTGTGCAAAACCTGGCAGTAAGGGACAGTGAAAATGTGTAAATGACCCTCACCCATGGGAGACATCAACCAAGGTGTGAGGGTCATTAGTTTTTGTTTTTACAAAATAACAAAAACAAGTTAAACATCTAACAGTCAATTTTAAGAGACATCTGCAAGGTCAGCTGACATGTCTAAATATGGAGTACGGTGACAGAGTATTTTACTCCAGCTCCCTGATAAAGTAAAGCCTGTCCTTCACACTGGCCAAAAGTAATTAACTATGAAATCAAAGCTCAAGGATGAAAGATTTTCTGATTCTTTAATAAGATACGGGAATGATGAAAAACAAAGAATGACATGGACATGGTGGTTAATAGCCTTGCTAGGGAACATTACGCCCTTGTCCAATTTTTTATATCTATCCTTAGTCATGGGGACAGCCACACTACAGTTGTCATCCATAAGAAAGGGGTGAGTGTCTGAGAGGTCCACAGACCAGCTCATTATGTATCAAGCCATGAGCAATCTTTTCAGCATAGGACTTGAACCAAGTTAATCTACTTTTCAGCAATGCAGCCTGAATCAAACAGTTCACATCTGTTCTTTGAAAAGGCTTGTTGGAATCTTTCAGTATGCATCTCCCTCAATTATTTTATTTCCTTCGTTCAGAACTAGGGGGGCTAAAGTTTAAAAATGTAATTGTTGTATTTAACAGGTCAAAAAGTCTATGCTGGCAGAGTTGAAGTCCTATCGCGTAGGCAGCTCTACTTATGGCCAAACTGAATTAGAACTTCAAAGTAACTCACAAATAGGTGGTCCAAAATTACCATATTTACTGAAGTAAAATGACTTCAGCCTCCATCTCACCAACTGTCCCCGCACATAATACAGTTAACCATCCTTCTGGAATCTTGAACATAAAATCCCCATGACATAGGCACAAGCAAAATGCCACAAGGCTATACTCCTTTGGGGAAGATAGCTATGCACAGGACAAGTTATATTTGACACACTTGCCACATACTATGGCACATGGTAGTAAAGACATCACCCAAAATGGAATCCTTTTTGCTGATTTAGCAACAAAAGCAGCAGTACAAAAACTGCAAAACTGCAGCCATTACTCAAACATAATCTATTATCAATGAAGATGTCACAGTGATAATAAACGTCATGCTGAAAGGGTGGCTTCATAGTTATGTATTCCTCGAGCCTGACTTAGGATAATATACAAATGATTTGTACTTCTGTGATCGGGACACACATATACCAAAGGAGACAGTTAGGAAAGACCAAATGGAAGTGGCTCAAGTAGTAACATCGGCCCATGAAGGTTTTTGTGAGAGTTTGTCACTGCTATTGCAGTGATATTAATGGCTGTTAAAGATCAAACAGGCATAGAAATACATTCAAAATTTCAGTTGAAGATTTAAGTATCTGTCAACTCAAACCCTCTGTAACAGATATGCCCAATCATATGTTTGCTGCTAAAAAAAAAGGAAGACCATTTGAAAATAGTGCATCTCAGCCAGATAGGTATTCTTCCAACAGTCAACGAATCTAAATTATTCTGATTGTGGTTGATTCCCGATTCAGATTTGTGTGGGTGTGGCCACAAGAACGCCACCACCCGGGCAGTTAAATAAAGACTAAGGGCTTTATTTAGAGTTTGGTAGATGGGTTACTCCATCACAAATGTGACAGATATCCCTTTCAGGCCGGTGCTATGTCTGCTCTAGGACTCCAATTGCTATTGTTACATCTCTTTCGCCCCCAGCCAGACTAACTAGACGACAGAGCCAACTGCGTCTTGCTTGTATGAGCCTTAATCTTAATAAGCCTTAATGTTCCAAGCATTTGTTTTAGACTTACACGTTAAGAAATGCTGTTTGGAATTGTAATGTATGGACCTAATCTAAGTCACAGTCTGAATCACATTGGTCTGTTTCATGATTTCCAAGACACCAGAAGACAAATGGCTAAGCAAACATTATCCTCAAGACTCTGTCTTTCAAACTACTGCTACTACTGGTTTGTGGGTCCCTAAACTAGAAGATCTGGAGTAGGAGAAGACACTTTTCAAAGTAATGATTGGACCATTTTTCTGTTCACCCACAAAAGTAATTGCTTATACTTTCAGTGACAATAGCATGAATACTTTTGAATACATATTAGTTGACAATTGCAGTTCCCATGGTGAACGGATTAACATCAGAATGTTTGTAAGATCACCCACCCGCTGCTGCTGTACATTGCAACCCAAATGGACGACAAAATGTTGGCGATGATCTGACTCTATGGAGAGACGCTTTGATAATAACCACAGTAAATCTAAAACAACGCTACAGAAACATACTAAGGAAATTCAGATGATCAGCAGAACAGGTTTCCTGTCTCATTGGTAGAAAACAAGTAAAAGACATTCAGAACTGAAGACCAAAATTTCTCTTGAAGCCTCTTCTTAGTACTTCAGTACAGTAGAAAGAGGCTTCTATGGTATATCTGTGCCATTGAACTGCCATTTAGGCCAGATCTCTCTGTCTCCTTTGAAAAATACATAGCATTAAAAGTGGTTGGTATGGTGTGGTCTTGTGCAGCTATTAAATATCCACAAATCCGAGCTTTTCAGTGATTTGAGGATGAAACGTGGCTTGAGGCAGCACATCACTTTTCAATATTCAGATTATAAATTAAAATTATTTGTACAAAAGCCAGGACAATGCAGACACTGCAATGCTATTTTTGAGTTGAGAATGTACACATTTCTCATTTTCTGTTTCTTAGTAAGAAGAAACATTGAGGTAAATAACCTAACCACTGCTAGAGAAGTAATGAAGGCATGCATCGACTGATTGATGCTGACAAGTATGAACACAAATGATTCTGCAAGAATATATGTCAAAAGCAACACTTAAGTTAAAGAGAACACAAACACCCAGGCGTTCACGATCTTAAGTATGTACAGGCACAAGAGCTAATAGCTTTCATTAGAAAGCATATTAAAGTTTTATGAGAAGTCATATGAATGTGGGAAGAAATCCCATATTACTTATTTCATTTCCCAATCACTGCCACATGTACTTCTTTAGGGAATGTGGTTTGGGAGATGTGGGTGCAAGAATCTGCATCTTCAGGCAATTAAGATTTTGCCTTTATAGAATTCACTTTCTACATCACATAGCTGTAGACTGACCAGCCTTTCTAGGTATCCCAACAAAACTGGTGTGCCTTATCACTACAACGTCATGCCACTACCTGAGTAAGTTGAGCAGGTTTTTTTTTAAATTCATTGATTTTTTTAAAGACCCATTTTTCAAAGTTGAAATTCGGTGTTGGGATTTACTATGAAGTTAGGCCTGTTTTAAGTTGTATGTGTGCCTAACCCTGCCTATTGTGGCTAGCTAATTCAAATTGTAGGAATTCAACTTCTTGAGTGATTCAAGAGGGGGGCTCTGATGTTGAGTGGGAGGTTGTTCCATGTTTTAGGAGCAATGTAAGAGAATGCTCATCCTCCTGATTTGGTTCTGTGTATGGGTGGCATGTGTGCAAGAAGGAGTCCTGCAGAACACATGTGTCTGGGTGGTTGGTGGAGATGACTGTTCGGTATGTGGTCCTGAGTTGATTAGTGGATTGAATGTGTGTTTGAGGAGTTGGAATTGAGCACATTTGCGTATCCGGGGCAGCAGAGCTCCCTGCGGTGTGCTGTGATGTGAGCTCTGTGTGGGAAGTTAAGGCTTATTGCAGAGTTTGGCTGGTTTGTAGTCTTCTAATGAGTTGCTTGTTGACACGGACATAGAGGGTGTTCTCATAGTCCAACTTGCTGGTGCCTACGGCATGAGTGACAGTTTTTCTAGTGTTGCTTGGGAGCCATTTGAAGAGCTTCCCCGGCATCTTCAGGGTGTAGAAGGAGGATGCAGTGGCAGTGTTGGCTTGTGCAGTCCTGTCCAGTTTGCTGTTGATTATTCAGAGGTTCCTGACATGGGTTGCAAGTGAATTCGGAAAGACACAAGTTGGAGTACCGTGGTGAGGTTGTTGGAAATTGGGTCACTAGTTGGTAGAGGAATACACCCTTGTCCAAGTAGGGACCAGAATCCTCTACAGGGTAAGTCACTACACAACCTAAATTATCCTGTGCTCACACTTTGGTAGCTTGGCACAAAGCGGGCAGGCATACCTTAGAAGTCAATGCGTAAAGTATTTGTGCAATAACTCATGCAGAATCACAGTGAGAAAAAAAACACACAAAAAGTACTCCATATCAGTTTAGGAAAATAGATAATACTTACCTGAATCAAATAAGATCAAAAGACAAATCCAATATGCACAAGTCAAGATATTACTTTCTAAAGGTTCAAATGAGTTTCAATCAATGACTGTATTGTTGAAACACACTGCACTTGGGATGCGTAAAAAATAACGATGCTCGGGATCTACAAAATATGGCACTGCGTCGGATTTTTCGGGGAAGCACAGGCAATGTGTTGTTTCTTTCTACGCTGCAAGGTGATGCTTCAATTTCCAGGGGCACAGCCTTGGCTCCTTCACTGCGATGTGGGGCTATTTTGACAGACAGAGACAATGCACTGAAAATCCTTGACGCGCTGGTAAGAAGTAGTAGGTGCTGCGTCGATCCGATAAGCAATGCAGTGATTTATTTTTCAGCCGCGGGCCAGACACTGCGTTGATTTCTGCTGCCATTGTGTCAGTGTTCCGACGTAGAGGGATTTTCTTCTCTTTGGTGAAGTCCTTGTGGCCCTGAGGCTTCAGAACAGGAGGCAAGCTCAATCCAAGCTCTTGGAGCGCACTTGCGTGGAAGGCAGAGTCCTTCCAGCAGAGTCAGGGGCCAGCAGGCAGCAGGGTAGCAGTCCTTCCAGCAAAATAGTTGAGATGAGCCCTTTGGGCAACCCCTCTGACAGAGTCCAGTTGTAGATTCAGAAGTGTCCGATTAGGTGGGGTCAGAGACCCAGTATATTTACCCAAAAGTGCCAGTGAACATTGGGAAACTTCAAAGAGGGGTTTTGAAGTGCACAAGTTCCCCTTTCAACCCAGACCTGTCTGCCAGGAGTCCTGAGGGAGGGGGCTTATCAGTCCTTTGTGTGATGGCAGTCTACTGTCCTTTGAAGAGTGAGAGCCCCTCCACCCTTCCCGACCAGGAAAACTCATCTGTATGAAGATAAATGCAGATGAAGCCTAGTGTCCTGTGTTTATGGCTGTCTGGGTGGAATGCACAAGGGGGGCTGTCAGCCAGCACAAAATTGACAGATGGCTTCCCTGACCTCTTGCTCTGAGACTGGGGCCTGAAGGCCCTCAGACAGATCTCAACGCAATACTGGGAACAGCAGTCCTGCCAGAAAGGTCTCAATGGCCTCATCATTGATACAGCCCATGTCAGAATAAAATGGCTGATAATTTTAGTGGAACACTCTGATGTCTGATTGCATATTGAACTACTGACTTTCTTGCATCCATATAGATAGCATAGGTGAGTGAGTCTGCTGGGGTATGATTAGCCACACCAGTTAGTGGCCCGCTCTATTCCCACTCTGCATGTGTGCACTCAACCTGCAAGTTGCAGTCTAGGCAGCGCAACCATTCCAACAGAGCAACCTGAATATGCTGTGCTTTGTTGTATTTGTGGGAGTGCTGCTGGGTCACTTACGGCTGCCCTCTTCAGGTTCATAAGGGAAGCCTCTAAGGTTTTCAGGTCCACTAGCTGCACACCTCTGGCACCTACAGTAAACTACAGAACGGTCCCTTCTCTCAGCCACTTTGAATGGCTCCCGTTCTACTAGGGGAAACAAGGCCATTTCCATGTTTGTGCAGAAGTAGTTAACTGCTGCGTAACGTGTCTCTGATTACCGGATCTTCGAGCCATGATGGTTGGAGTTTCCAAATGGGAATCATCAGTCACAAATGAGCCAAATAAACAGCCCAACTTGACATGCTAGTTACGTAGATGTGAACAGAAAGAGAATTTCTTATTCACGGGTTCCCAACCCTCCAGCAGTCTACTAGTGACCAGTCGCACATCCAAGTCTGCACAGCTTTGGCATTATGAGGGGCCAGGGTGGTGTGGGTGGTCCAATTCTATATCTCGGACGGAGTTAAAAGTCCCTCCCTGAAAACAAAGAGGTGATCCAGCCAGTCCACCAGCCTCTGCAAGAGTAACGTTAGGAAAACTGGCTGATCGACATTAGCTGCATATATGCTGCCAAGACCCATTGGGGATCTGTCTAACCTTCCCTTCAGCAGTATAAAGTGACCTTGTGGATCCATGCTTATCTCTTCTGCGCTAAACAGTGCATTGGCCTTGAGCCATATTGATGTCCCTCTCACGAAAGCAGAGTATGTGGTGTGGTAAAATTGGCCATGCCGTTTGCGCAGTCATTCTCTCCTCCCCTTCTGTCAGATAAGTCTCTTGAACAAACACTATTTGGGCAGTCAGTTCACACAGCAATGCCTGCACCCCATAGCACTTAAGAAGATTACCCAGTCCCTTCACATTCCATGTAAGCACAGTGTACTTACCCGGATTCATCATACAGAGAAGAGGGATGCAAGAAATAGGCTTTGGCTAGTGGCTTGGCACTGCAATGAATAATTTTGATCATTCTATTTTGCATTGCTAAAAGTGGCAGCTGTTGGTAAGGGAAAGGTGGGATCTTAAACATAGTTTCACTATGTTTCTCTGGGGTTAGTATTAAAACTTACATTTTAGCGTCCATAGGAGAGAAAATAAAATATAGTACCACATCAAAGACCTCAAAATGCACAGATATGTGATTACAACCAGCATTTGTTAGGAGTAATCAGACTGCATTATATTGCCAAACTGGAAGCCCGGTTTGGTAATATTGTGAATATAATGGCCATTAAACATTCTACATTAACCTCACCTAAGAGTTTGATTTTGGCGGATGGATACTCAGTCACAAACGTAACGGATACCCTGCATGCCGTGTTACAATTGTCATAGCATATAATGCAATTGTAATTTAGCGAGGAGAATATCCGTCACGTTTGTGATGGAGTATCTCATCGGCCAACAGCTATATCAGGCCCTAAATATGTCTTAGTTTCCGCCAAATGCTACTACCAATAATTAACCCATGGAGAAAGGAATTAATTATAAAATATCATTCCCCTCTCGTGCACACAGTGAAATCACTTGGCTTTTATTAGTGTTCTGGGAAAAAAAGAAAAATCATGCCAGATTAAGAGCGTTTAAATGATTGTTCAGCTACTGGTCTTGTTCAGGTTAGATTAAATAAACATAGTACAGACTCAATCACTGCTAATTAGTTTGGGCTGTTTTCTGCCCAACGTTTTGATCAGTGTTCTACCAGAGACAGAAACCAACTGCAAGCAAAGCAGTTGGGTCCTCTCCCCAGAACAGTCAAACTTGAACTGTCTCCCCAGTACCTACAGCATCGGAACAAACAGAACCCAAACATGTTTCATCCTTGCGGGGCCCCAACTGTGAGCTTGAGTCCTATGGTTCTGCAAGGAATATGGCAAGGGCAGGACTATAGCTGTTGACACCAGGGCTGTGATACATATGGTTGATCCTCTCTGTGATGGCATACACAAGCTAAATAATGTTGGCATGGTTTGCGATCAAAGTATTTACCAATGATTCACATTAATTCATGCACTTTTTGCTATCAAGGTGGAGTGGGTATACCAGTATGCAGGTACCAAGTTTGCATTACTAGAAGAACAGCCACACATTAAAGGCCTAATGATAGCCCTCTCCTTCCAACCACACAGATCAACCAAATAAAAACCACTGAAATTCAATGAAAAAACAAAGGTTAGGGATAAGTTATAGTTAAGAAAACTTTATTTTTTCTATAAATACACAACTTAAAGTAGATAAACATTAATAATTTATAATTTGAGCACCACCTTCAAATTAGTGTACCTCATGCACCTCCTTACCCACTGCTGTCAGCTCACTTGCCACACTACATTAACTTTAACTCACACCTTCTCCATGCACTGGCTATGCTCTTCCATATTATCACTTACACCGTCTGAAATCAGAGCACTCATAACACACAACTTGACATCTCAAATAACATCATTTTTGAGACACAGTGCATGGCAAAGTGGTAAGTTATGGTTAATGTAATGTGGCCAGTGAAGTGACAAAAATGGGGACGGAGGTGCGTGTGTAAAGTAAATATGAAGATGGTGCGTAACAAAAAAATTTAAGTTATAACTATAGCTCCAGAATTTCTAATGTTTGTCTATTTTAAGCTGTTTGTACAGAAAAAATAAATTAAGTTTACCAACTATAACTTATCCCTAACCTTTCTTCCCCCACCATTGATATATATATATATATATATATATATATATATAGTATTGTATTGTAATAGTATTTATATAGCGCTTACTACCGCTGACAAGGCGTCGAATCGCTTTTCGGCGAGTAACACGATACTCAGGAACCCAAAAGGAATTAGTTGTAGATTAGTGTAGGGAAATAGGAGAACAGTTTTAGTATTATTAGGAGTTAATTTGAGCCACGGATATGTGAGTTTGTTAGTTGGATTGACTGGAGTAGTGGAGGGGTAGAGGTGGGAAGAATCCAGAAGTGTTAACTGGGAGTTTATAGTATTGGGATGAGTATAGAAGAGATGGAGGAGGGAAGAGTCTGTGGAAAGGGTTAGGGAGATCATAGTAGCAGGAGGGGTTTTGGATGAGTCAAAGGTGAGATAAATGAGGGAGAAATTAGTAGGATTGTTTGGGAGATCATGGTAGTAAACTGAGGTTTGGGTGAGTTACATGTGGAAGAGGAGGGAAGAGCTTAGGCAGGGTTATTTAGGATATTAAAGTAGTAGAATGGGTTTGGGATGAGTCAGAGTGGGGATAGAGGATAGATTGATAGAGACATGACATATGGTGGTGGGTAGACAAAGTAAAGCTTACAAGAGAGTAAAAATATAATATTTATTTTTATTTATAAATGTGTGTATATATATATATATATATATATATATATATACACACACACACATTTTTTTGTTATTTTTATTTAATTTATTTATTCATTATTATTCTTATTAATATATATTTTTTAGTTACTTATTTATAATTTGAATTGTATTTATAGATTCTCTTATTTTTATTAAAGTTTTCTCTAGTACAGTAGGACTAGAGTAATAAATAAATAGCTATGTAAATACACTGTAATGGAATATATGTTCAAGGAATATAATAATGAGTCTAATATGAGAAGAGATGTAGTATTATATAAACACAGACTTTCATGATTTGAAATAGTTGAAGTCAATAAGTGTACTTTTCTAATATTTATTTATCTTTACTCAATTTTTTAATAGCCAAATGCTTATGATAATAAAACATTTGATCAGTGTGATATAAAATGGCGGCAGGGATTCATAAATCTAATATAAAAACTTATCTAGGAGCTATGCAATGACGTATGAACATGTTAAGCATAGAATAACATATATATATATATATATATATATATATATACACACACACACACACATTCATGAATACACACACCCACATACATACATATATATACATACATATATTTAAACTGTGAGTAAATATACATTAGTTAAACAGGTTTAAAGAGTATGTGTGTGATTTATTGTTATGACATAGTAGCGATACATATTTCCTAAAGAACTATACATATCTAGAATAAATGCATAATCAGATTAAAAATATTTATCAACACAGGCATTTGCAGTCCATAGCCGTTTGAATATGGTGGTTATGAAGGAAAGAGCCAACTCTTGAGTAGTCTTCTGAAGACAAGATAGTTGTCTGTGGATATTTGGGGGTAATGAATTCCATAGTTTGGCTGCTTGAACGGAGAAGGATGTACCACCTATAGTCTTTTTCTTGTATGGTGGTGTTCTAAGGCGGGGTGCCAATCTAGAGCGGAGGTTTCTTTGTTGAATGGATTTGGTTAACTGTTTCCATGTATAGCTTTGTGGGTGATACAAAGCAGCTTGAAGGTGCATCAGCTGGCATAGGATAACCAGTGTAGTGCTCTCAAGGCAGGTGAGATGTAGGCTTGTGGCTTTACATGTAATAGTAGCCTAGCAGCAGAGTTCTGAATACGTTGTAGTTTTTTCATATTAGATAGAGACGATCCATGATAAAGGCTATTGGCATAATCCAGTTTGGATAGTACAAGCGAGATAGCAGCCTGCACCTTGTGTGGAAATCCGGGGTGGGGGAATATGCGTTGTAGAGTCTTCAAGGTGATGAAGCTTGTTCATGCTAATTTGTCCACTTGGGCATTCATTGTTAACTTGGAGTCCATGGTAATTCCAAGGTTTTTAACTACCTTGGGTAATTGAGTGGGTGGTCCGAGATCATCAGGCCAGGCCCACAGTGGGTCATAATGTTTCCAGACACCACATTTGAGTATTTCTGTTTCAGAGGCATTTACTTTGAGAGGGTTCCAAGTCATCCACTAATCAACGGCTCTGAGGCAACTGAAGATTTGTGAGTTTTCAATGTTTGTGGGGTATTCCAATTTAAGTAGTATTTGTGTGTCATCTGCATAGTTGTAGCATGTGAGTTGAAAATCATTGATCAGTTCTGGTAATGATATTATGTAGATGTTAAAAGCAAAGGTGAGATGATTGATCCTTGGGGGAGCCCTATTTTGTGAGGTAGGATTTGGACGAGAAGGGGGGAGAATAGATGATATTAGTTCTTTTTTGAAGGTAGGATGTATTCCAGTCGAGAGCAGTCCCTTCTAAGCCGGCTTTGTGGTGTCTTTGAATAAGGGTGTCATGGTCAACCGTATCAAAGGCAGCCAAGAGGTCCAAGAGAAGTAGTGCAGCAACTCAATTGCAGCCGACTGTGTTTTTAAGATCATCCCAAATTGCTATGAGTGCTGATTCAGTGCCTCTTCCTGGGCGGAATCCAGTTTGGTTGTCTAAAAGTATGGGAATGTCCTCAATGAATTGTGACATCTGGGCGAATGCTGCTCTTTCTATCAGTTTGCTCAGGAAAGGTTCATTTGTGATTGGTCTGTAGTTGTTGGGGTCCTGCGGGTCTAGGTTTGTTTTCTTTAATAACGGTCGTATGTATGCTTTTTTCAGGTCTACAGGAAAAGTTCCTGTAGTTAAGGAGTTGTTGATGATTCTTCTTACAGGTGTGGCAGCAGAAGTAGATAAAAGAATGTTCTTGAAGATGTGTGGTGGGCAAGGGTCAGAAGGGCAACCGGAAGGTCTGCTTGCTTTGACCAAATCCATAAATTCACCTTGTGATATTTGTTGGAAGGACTGAAGAGGCTGGGTTGGTTCATTCTTAGAGGGTATTTTAGGAAAGGGGTTGGTGCTGAAGGTTTTCTTCTGTTTTAAATAGGAGTCTAATGTTTCTGCCTTGGTTGTGTAATGAGTTGCCAGTTTGTTTGTGAAATCTTGAGTAATGGGATGACTTTCTTCCATGCATTTAGGTTTTCGAAATTCATTGAGAATTTTATAAAATTGTTTGGTTGCAGATTTAGCATTTTGAATTCTGTCTGAGTAGTACCTTTTTTTTTTTTTTTTTTTTAGCTTTTTTGATCGATGAGTTGTATATTCTGTTAAGTTTGTGTAGCAGCAGTTTGTCTTGACTGTTGTTTGTTTTGAGCCAGGTCCACGGCGACTTTCTGATTTGTTGCTTTATCTTCTTAAGTTCTGTGTTTCTCCAAGGTGTTGGTTTTCTTTTGTCCTGTTTAGGTTTCCCGAGTGGTATTAGGATATCAAAAGCTTCCTGTAGTCACTCAGTGTTTTGGAACAGAATTAATTGTATCTTCATCTGTGTTGGCTGTTGTGTTTCTAAGTCATCAAAATTGAGTTTGCTCCAAAGTCTATAGGTGCATGTATGTAAGTAATTGTGGGGTGTGTTGATTTATTTAACAATTTTCAAAATTACTGCCAAATGGTGGGAAGTGCATGCCTGCTAATAATTAGGCTTACAGAAAACGCACTGCCACTGCTTAAGCCAAATCATCAAACTCACCGGCAGTCTTACAGAGTGCCATAGAATAAAATGTACTTGTGTTTTCCTGTTTTACATAGCACATATATTTCTTGAACTTTACATGCTTGGCTTCATATAGCTATCACTGCTTATGCACATTGCACATATTTAGAGTACATGGTTCATGTACATTATGTCATACTGACTAATGCTTGCCTATCTGAAATCTCACTTTTACGGCAAAATTGTGTTTGGAACAAGGAGCTCACTTTGACCTGAAAGGATGAAGCACAGACTTGTAGACGAGATCTGGTGGTGACTTCCTATCTTCAACTCTGGCACCTCTCTCAGCGTCCATGTTCTTTTTGGTGAAAGTGTGGCACAGGGTGAGGTTGTTGAAAAGCTACAAAAAGTTGTTTAGATTTTCTAAAATCTTTTGTTCTGTCTATATAATACATGAGAGCTCTTTTGAGATCAAGAGTGTGGAGAGCTCTTTCGGCAACTGAATCTGGCTGTGGAAAAAAGACTGGCAATTCCACTGACTGATTGATGTAAAATGGTGAAACCACTTTGGGTAGAAAGTTTGGATTTGTCCTAAGTACTATTTTGTGTTTGTGAATTTGGAAGAATGGTTCTTCTAAAGTGAATGCTTGAATTTAACTTTCTCTCCCTAAGGAAGTAACTGCTACCAGGAAAGCGACTTTCCATGAGAGAAATTGAAGACCGCAAGAACGCATGGATTCAAATGGAGGACCCATAAGCCTTTTAAGCACAATGTTAAAATTCCAGTAAGGAGCTGGTGGAGCCCTAGGTGGAATAACTCTTTTAAGGCCTTGCATAAAAGCTTTTATGACAGGAATTCCAAACCGAGAGGTATGTTGGTTGTTTTGTAGGTAGGCTGATATTGCTGTTATATCAATTTTAATACAGGAATATGCAAGATTAGCTTTTTGTGAGTGAAGCAAATAACAGACAATATCCTGTACTGATGCTTTAAGTGGATCAATGTTTTTGGGTTGACAGTAATATAAAAAATGTTTCCATTTAGCTGCACAGCACTGCCTAGTTGTAGGTTTAAGTGCTTCTTTTAAAATGTCCATACATTCTGATGGAAGCTGTAGATATCCAGATTCTATGACTTCGGGAGCCAAATCGCCAGGTTGAGCATACTGGGATTGGGATGTCTGATTTGACCCTTGTTTTGAGTCAGTAGGTCTGGTCTGTTTGGAAGCTTGTGATGTGGTACTACAGACAGATCCAACAGTGTTGTGTACCAGTGTTGACATGCCCACGTGGGAGCTATGAGTATCATAGTGAGGGATGTGTGACATATCTTGTTGACCAGAAATAGAAGTAGTGGGAGAAGGGGGGAAAGCGTAAGCAAATATCCCTGACCAATTGATCCATAGAGCATTGCCCTTAGATCGAGGGTGTGGGTACCTGGATATTAAGTTTGGGCATTTTGCGTTTTCGCTTGTTGCGAAAAAGTCTATGTCTGGTGTTCACCACATGTGAAAGTATTGTTGAATCACCTGCGGGTGAATCTCCCATTCGTGTATTTATTGATGCAGCCTGCTTAAGAAGTCCGCTAGTTGGTTGTGTATTCCTGGGATATACTCTGCCAATAGTTGAATGCGATTGTGAATTGCCTAGTTCCAAATTGTCTGTGCTAGAAGGGACAATTAGGATGAGTGTGTCCCCCCCATTTCTGCAGATAATACATTGTTGTCATGGTATCTGTCCTTATTAACACTGTCTTGTGTGTGATCAGTGGCTGGAATGCTTTGAGTGCTAGGAACACTGCTAGCAGTTCCATGTGGTTTATGTCGTAAGTCTGCTGTACTGAGTCTCATTCTCCCTGTATGGCAAGTTTGCTGAGATGGGCTCCCCAACAAGTCATTGATGCATCTGTGGTGATTATGGGCTGAGGCACAGGGTCTTAAAATTGCTGCCCTTTTGATAAGTTGGTGTGATTCCACCACTGCATAGAGTTGTAAGTCCGGCGGTCCAACAACACAAGATCGTGAAGTTGACCCTGTGCCTGAGACCACTGTTGTGAGGGACACTGTTGTAGGGGTCTCATGTTTAGATGTGCATTGGGTACTATTGCTATGCAGGATGCCATAATTCCTAATAGTTTCATGATAAACCTTACTGTGTAAGTTTGATTGTACTTTAGTTGTGATGTGAGATTGTGGAAAGCTTGAATTCTTTGTGGGTTTGGTACCCTAATGCTGACTGAGTGCTCAGAATTGCTCACAGATATGGCAGATATGGTTGGAGATTAGATTTTTGGTAATTGATTGTGAACCCTAGACTGTGTAGGGTGTCGATTGTGTATTGTGTGTGCTGTTGACAGGTTTGAATGGTGCTGGCTTTTATAAGCCAGTCATCCAGATAGGGGAAGACATGTATATGTTGTCTTCTGAGGTATGCTGCAACTACTGCTAGGCCTTTGGTGCATACCCTTGGTGATGTTGTTCCTCCAAAGGCTAGGACTTTGAACTGGTAATGCTTGCCTGCTATCAGAAATCTTAGAGATTTGCGATGTGCTGGATGTATGGGGATGTGGATGTAAGCATCTTTTAAATCTAATTCTGTCATGTAGTCTGTTTTTGTAGTAGGGGAATGACGTCCTGAAGAGTGACCATGTGG
The DNA here is from genome assembly GCF_031143425.1 of Pleurodeles waltl. Taxonomy (NCBI): domain Eukaryota; kingdom Metazoa; phylum Chordata; class Amphibia; order Caudata; family Salamandridae; genus Pleurodeles; species Pleurodeles waltl. The sequence continues at coordinate 679,786,529 of NC_090449.1, read as the reverse complement.
AAGTGCTCTGAGAGGATGTACTGATTGAGAGGTCTGAGATCCAGAATTGGTCTGAGAGTATCATCCTTTTTTGGTATAAGGAAGTATAGAGAATTTCCTTATTTTCCCTGTTGAGCTGTAGGTACCACTTCTATTGCGCCTTTGAGTAGAAGTGATTGTACTTCTTGTTTTAATAAAATGAGATGCTCCTGAGCTAGCTTGTGTGAACGAGGTGGAATGTTTGGTGGCGTGGAAGTGAGTTCTAGACAGTAACCATGTTGGATAATTGAGAGAACCCAGTGATCTGTAGTGATGCTTTGTCATTGTGGATAGAAATTTACCAGTCTCCCCCCCCTCCACAGGAGATGAGTGCTCTGTGGGGATGGTGAGAAAGTCACCGTTTGCTTGATTGTGAGGAACCTCTAGATGTGGAGGGTTTGCCTCTTCCTCTTCTGTTGGATCCTCTATAGGAGCCTCTAATGATCCTTTACTGTAGAATTGTGAGGATTGTTTTTGATGGGTGGTTGTTGTTTCCGTAGCTGATGGTTTGAAACCCCCTCTAAATTGTGGTCTATGAAAATTACCCCTGGTGGGTGTGGTAGGAAGAACAGAAGAATGTGGTAGTGACATCTGTTTCTGCTTTGAAACCTCTCCTTGTTGTTTTTGCTTTAAGACCTTCCTTGATGCAGGTACATCTTTTGAAGTGTCTTTAAAAGTCAATTTCCTTTTAAAGGACATTGGAGGGAAGGCAATTATCCTTCCTGTGTTCTTTTGAATAAGTATCTTTCTTTGTTTGGCATCCATCACCTCTAAAATGGGTTAAATGTCTGTTGATTCCTAGGTAGAAGTAGTTTCTTTACTACCCAAGGCTTTCGACTCCGAAAGTTTATGTTTTGGTCGAACTGAAAATATTGGCTCCGAAGGTGATGTAATCCTTTTCGGCTCCGAGGATATTGTAGATTTTTTTGGCTCCGAAGATGTGCTTTCGGATTTTCAGGTCGACTCCGAGACTAGTGTTGGAGTCTGTTTGTTCGAAGCAGAGTGCACACCTTAGTCTTAAATCTTGGTGCCGAACCCGAAGGTTGGTCATCCGGACTTCCTTTTTGAATCCGACCATGGTTCCAAGGCAGTGGAGGATCGACAACTAGTGCTGGAGTCTTTTTAGTCACTTTTGTGTGGTGTGATGAGGCAGTTGTACTCACGTACTACGCCGGTGGCACGTAGTGGCTGTCATCATCTGAATGGTCTTCGGAGTCGGAGTCTTGGATGGAAAAGACTGCCACTTGACGAACTTATTCTTGGGCATTTTCTTTACCAAAGATGTCCGGTGTGTCTTCTGTTAATTTCGAGACCATCTCGAGACGACAAGCTCTTCGGTCCCAAAGAGTCTTTATAGATCGAAAAGATCTACAGGTGTCGCAATTGTCCTCTTGATGGTCTGGAGATAGACAAAGATTGCACAGAGAGTGTTGATCGGTGTACAGGAATTTAGCGTGACACCGAGAACAGAATCGAAACGGGGTTTGTTCCATCAGACTCATATTAAAGTAGGCCCTTAAAGGGCGTTGCCCTTGTAAGGGCAAGAAATTCGACCCGAAGGTCTAAATCGGATCGAGTATAGATAGAAACATGATCGAAAACAATACCGACGATATTATAGAAAGAGTAGAATACGTTTTGAATGACCAAATCGAGATTCACCGGATCGAGAGGAAACACGTCCGAACCCGACGGCGGTAATAAAACAATCTAACAAAGGACCTGATGCCCATGCCCACTATCACCGAGAGGAGGAGTCACTCGATCTCATGACTTGAAAAATGCTTCTTCAAGAAAAACAACTTGTAAAACTCAGAGCCCAAAACTAGATGGCGATATATGCACAGCATGTGTATCTGCAACTACACATCCCATTGAACATATATATTCACTAAAAAAATCAAAGGTTAAAGTGATGTTATAGATCGCCATTGTAATCATATCTTGCTTTAAATTTAAAAAAAGAAATTTACAAATTCACTGGAAAAACCAAAGGTTAAAGTGACATTATGAAAATAAGTTACTTACCTGTAACTGTAGTTCTCCCGTATTGGAATCTTTCATAGATTCACATGCTTGAATCATTCCCCGTCGTCGAGATGAGAGTCCCCAGTAAAATTTACACAAGTAATGTCAAGATATATTAACAAAGAAAAAAGGCCCTAGGCCTCTTCAATTTAACAGTCTATCAGAGTCATTTTGTGAAAAGGACCAAACTTGAGCATCCACCAATCAGGCGACAGCACCCTCTAGAATCCTCCTGAGAGATACTCCAGCACCTCAGATTTTCCAAGCACAAGTGCGTACAATACAGGAAAAGGAGAGAGAGAAAGAGGTGAAGTGAGCTTCTCCGGGGAGGCGGGTGGGTCGCATGTGAATCTATGAAAGATTCCAATACTGGAGAACTACAGTTACAGGTAAGTAACTTATTTTCTTACTCCAGTATTGGAACTTCCATAGATTCACATGCTTAAATCAGAGTAGAGAGCAGTAGCCCAGCACATTGTAATATAATAACATATTTGATCGAAAACACCTTGATACATGAAACCTCATTATATTCCTGTATATAAATATATGTATCTATAGAGGTATACACCTATATATATATATATATATATACACACATATATATATATATATATATATATACACACACATATATATATATATATATACACACACATATATATATATATATACACACACATATATATATATATATACACACACATATATATATATATATATACACACACATATATATATATATACATATACACACACATATATATATATATACACACACATATATATATATATACACACACACACATATATATATATACACACACATATATATATATATATACACACACATATATATATATATATACACACACATATATATATATATACACACACATATATATATATATACACACACATATATATATATATACACACACATATATATATATATATACACACACATATATATATATATACACACACATATATATATATATACACACACATATATATATATATATACACACACATATATATATATATACACACACATATATATATATATATACACACACATATATATATATATATACACACACATATATATATATATATACACACACATATATATATATATATATATATATACATATATACATACACATAAAGAAATGCAGAGTGACAGAGCAAAAAGTATCCCAAAACACTTTTGTAATATGAATACCATCATTAAAAATGACCACTTATCTGTCTGTTAGAATGTTCTCTTACTCATGTTTACTTTTGTTGTTGTTGTATAAACAAATATAAGGGATATAAACAATGTGCATACTTGTTCTAGGATGGAGGGATGTAGAAGAGATGGCTCACCTTCACCTGAAGAGATTCCTGAGAACCGCTTGACCCACAGCACCTCTCCCTGAGATAGAGATTCCAAGCAGTAGTGTTTTGTGAATGTATGACAGCTCTTCCATGTTGCTGCCCTACAAATGTCTTGTAGTGAAACTCCGGCGAACAGTGCTGCTGACGATGAGACTGCTCTTGTGGAGTGAGCATGTACAGGTGAGTGCAGAGGTTTGCCCGCTGCTTGATGGCAGAAGCGAATGGCTGAGGCGATCCATCTGGAAATACTCTGCTTGGAGAGTGGATGTCCTTTCCTAGGAGCACTGTATGTTACGAATAGCTGATTAGAGCGTCAAAAAGATTCAGTCCTGTCCAAATAGAATTGAACACATCTTTTAACATTTAAGGAGTGTAATGCCCTCTCAGCCGGAGTAGATGGATGAGGAAAAAAGGATTTGAAGACTAAAGGTTCGTTGATGTGAAAGTCTGAAGGAACCTTTGGAATAAAATGCGGGTTAGTGCGCATTAGCAGTCTGTTGTGTTTAAGCTGTAGGAATGGCTCTTGAATGGAGAGAGCTTGCACCTCGCTGACTCGCCTAGCTGATGTGAGAGCTACCAATAAAGCAACCTTCCATGACAGGAACTTGAGAGAAGCACGATGGATCGGCTCAAACGGATGCTTCATCAGTTGTGCTAAGACGATATTTAGGTTCCACGAAGGAGGAGGTGGTCTGAAAGGAGGGAAAACGCTGAAAAGCCCCTTCAAGAACCTCTTAATCAGACAAGAGGAGTAGTGTGACAGTGTAGCATCCAAACGTCTGTATGCAGCTATAGCTGCTAGGTGAACTTTAATGGAAGAATGTGCCAGGCCAGCTTGAGCTAGCTGCCACAGGTACAGTAATATTTACTCTGGTGGTGAGACTAATGGGTCAATCTGTCGTTGATGACACCAGACACAGAATCGTCTCCATTTACAATAATACGTTTTATTGGTGCTATCCGCTCTGGCTTTTGACAAAATATCCCTACACTCCTGTGGGATATTCAAATGTGCGAACTCTCTGTGGTCAGGAGCCATGCTGATAAACGCATCGACTTCGGATCCGGGTGCCAAACCTGTCCATTGTTCATTGTTAGCAATTGTGGTAACGGCTCCAGCGGAATGTGAGGCTTAACTGATAGAAGGAGAAGTTCCGCGAACCAATGTTGATGGGCCAGTAAGGAGCTATTAATATCAGAGTGCACGGCTCTGCTTTCATCTTCGTGAGGACCCGTGGGATCAACGGAATTGGAGGAAACGCGTAAGCAAAGATGTCTGACCAGACTATTGAAAACACATTCCCCCAAGATCCCTTCTGGTGATGCCAACTTGCGAAGAACTGGCATTTGGCGTTGTGTTTGTTCGCAAACAGATCTACTGTTGGTGTTCCCCACTGGGAAAAAATGTGGTTCACTATTGACTGGTCTAGCTCCCACTCGTGGCAGCTCGACTTCTGCCTGCTGAGTGCATCTGCTGTCTTGTTGTTTATTCCCGGCAAGTGTACCGCTGATAGTGTGATGCCTTGCTGCGAGGCCCAATTCCAGATTGTTTGGGCTTCTCTGGAGAGAGTGAGAGATCTTGTGCCTCCTTGTTTGTTGAGGTAATGCATCGTAGTGGTGTTGTCCGTCCTTATTACCACTTGTGATCCTGAGATCTTGGGAAGAAACGTCTGGAAGGCCAGGTGCACTGCTCTGAGCTCCAGCCAATTGATATGCATTGATGTCAGATGTGGTGGCCATTTGCCACTTATTTGCAGATCCTGTAGCACAGCTCCCCAGCCTTCCAGGGATGCATCCGTCGTTATGGTCCACGGAGCTGGCTGCTGTAGAAACGAAAGGCCGATTGATAGCTGATGCCTTAGAGACCACCATCTCAGAGCCCTGAGCATTATCGGAGTTATTTGTATCTGATCCTCGAAAGTGCCTGACACTTGGAGCCATTGACATTTTAGTTGCTCCTGTAAGGGGCGCATCTTTAGACGGCATAGAGGAAGTAAAGGTATGCATGAAGACATCATGCCCAACAGAGACTTGAACAGACGGACAGTAACCTTGCTTCTTTTCTGTATGGAACTTGCTAGAGTCAGTAACCTTTGTTGCCTCTCTAATGTGGGACATGCCATGGTGGATTGTGTGTCGTTTTGCCCCTAGAAAGGTAATATTGCATGCTGGTAGAGGCTTGGATTGCTCCCAGTTGATGGTGAGTCCATGGTTGGTTAGTAAGGAAACGCACTTTTTTTTTTATTTGTGCGCTCCTGCATAGGTCCTTGCCTTTATCAGCCAATCGTCTAAGTATGGAAAAATTTGGTGTTTTCTCCTTCTGAGAAAGGCTGCGATTGGTGCTAGACATTTGGTAAATATTCTGGGAGGTGATTTCAGTCCGAAAGGAAGGACACGGAATTGAAAATGGCTGCCGTGTACGGGGAATCTCAGGTATTTTCTGTGGGCAGGGTGGATGGGTATGTGGAAGTATGCGTCTTTCAGGTCTAGCGTAGACATGAAATCTCCCTGATTGAGACGCAGGAGGACGTCTTGTAGGCTGATCATACGGAACAATTGCTTTTTTAAGTAGACATTTAGCTCCCTTAAATCGAGGATCGGCCTCCAATCCTTCCGCTTTTTCTGAATGAGAAAGAACCTGGAATAAAATCCTGTTCCCCGCTGGGCTCGAGGCACCTTCTCTATAGCTCCTTTGAGAAGCATTTTGTCGATCTCCTTTTTGAGTAGTTGAGGGTATCTTGAAGGAGTCCTGCGGGGGGGGTTGGAGGGAGGTATCTGGGTAAATTCTAAAGTATGGCCCCGTTTCACTAATTGTAGGACCCACTTGTCTGAAGTAATGGTTTGCCATTGTTTGAGGAATAGAGATATCCTCCCGCCCAGAATGAAAGGAGGAGAATTGGACGTAGCCGGAGCCTCAGAAGCATCAGGTTCTATGAGCCGAATCTTTGGCCGGGCGGGTTGAGCGTCCACGGCCTCCAGGTCTACCATAGGCAGGCTGCGGCGGCTGCCTTTGTGAGTAGTATTGGCGATATTGCTGGGAAGAGAAAGGATAGGTGGAATATCTGTGTTGTTGATATCCTCCTCTGTATGAGGGTTGGCCACGCCCTCTAGGTCAAAAGGAAGACTTTCGATATTGCAGGGTCTCTAGTGACCTTGCGGTGTCTGTGTCCGATTTAATGGATTGTAAGGCGTCATCAATGTGTTTCCCAAATAACGCCTGGCCATCAAAAGGTAAGTCCAAGATTTTATTTTGCACTTCTGGACGGAAAGAGGTAGCCTTGCCTTCTAAGCACCGCTGCACCGGCGAGTTGTCGAAAAGTAGTGGTTGCTATGTCCATTGCACAGTCTATAAGCTCTGCAGATGTGCGTTGACCCTCCTGTACAGTTTTGTTTGCCTCTGATCTTGTATCTTCCGGCAACTGGCTAACATAAGGAGCAATGTCCACCCAAAGTTGTCTATCAAACCTAGCCAGTATTGCCAAAGAGTTGGCAGCTCTTACCACTATGCTAGCCATAGAGGAAAACCTTTTACCTATGTTATCTAGCCGTCTACCCTTTTTGTCTGGGGGTGCGGAAATTGGGGCAGAAGGATTCTTAGATCTTCTTTGTGCTGCCTGAGCTACCACTGAATCCGGAGGAGGGTGTTGTAGGAAGTTGGCTCTGTATGCACTATTTCAAAGTAAGGAATAGAATAGAAGTTGGCCTCTGATGTGGAGTGGTAACCCCAGAGACGGGCAATGGGGGAGGTTGTTCTCCTTGAGGGGGAAATCGCCTGCTGTAATCAGCCAACATCGCTCTGAGGTCAGTCAATAGGGAGGATGGAATATATGCTCCCTGTTGGTATTGCTGTTATTCTGAATAAAATTGGGGGTCATAGGCCTCCTCATACTCCTCCTCTTCCTGATACTTTACGTTCAGTTGAGATGGACTGTGGGCTGTTCCAAATGGCCCTTCATCATCTGAGTCTTCGTCTCCCTCTAAAAGGTGTACTGGAACAAGGGAGGACACCGTACTAGGTGATGTATGAGTTGGCGTCAGCTTTTCCACACTTTTTTGATGTTTCTCCCTCGTCGACGGCGCATATATAGACTTAGTCGTGGACGGTGTCGTAGACACTGGACGCACAGAGATTTTAATAGAAGAAAGTCTCGCCGACAAGTCTACCATCGACGAGGTCGTCCACGACGGTAGGGCTGACACTGACATCAGCGCCGTCGACGATGACGATGTGTAGACGGTCGTCGACGCTGATGTCGTAGCTGCAGTTCTCGTCGACGGTGGGGTACCTGTCCTCGTCAACTTTGTCGCCGGCGGAGCCATCGACGGTGGAAGCGCAGAACTAGATGTCGTTGCCGGAAAAGCACTCACCGACGGTACAGTCGACAATGAATCCGTCGTCGACCATGCTTTTTCCCCAGTTACAGAGGATGGCTTCTTAAAAGGCACAGATGGTGGTACAGAGGAAGATTTACTGTGCCTCTCTGAACTGGAAGAATGGCCTCTCCCCTCTTTACTGGAAGCTTTCTTAGGAGAGGAAGATGGGCTGCGGCCCTCATAAGACCCTGAAGCAGTCTTTTTGTGGGCTTTTCTTGAGAGTTGTGAGGGAGATCTGGAGCCTGATCTAGCCCTCTTTGATGATCTCTTGGATGTTGAAGATTCATCACTCAGAAACTGGATTTTTCTATGTTTTAGTTTCTGCAGCCATATCAATAATCTGCCTTCCCTGTCCTTTAAAGTCTTAGAGGAAAAGGTACGACAAATCTTACAGTCTTTAGCTGAATGGTCTGGGTAGAGGCAGTAAATGCAGTCCTGGTGAGGGTCTTCAGAATGAAGCCTTTTCTTTCCACAAGTCTTGCAGTCTCTGAAAAGACCCTTGTTCTCCTTGTCAGACATAGTTGGAAAATAGTTGACAAATCAAGTTAGATAAGTTTCTCTGAGAGAAATTGTTGAAAAGGTGTGAAGAAAGAGCAGAGCTCTGAGGAGACTCCCTAGCACGACGTGCGGTAGAAAATCTGAGGTGCTGGAATTTCTCTCAGGAGGATTCTGGAGGGTGCTGTCGCCTGATTGGTGGATGCTCAAGTTTGGTCCTTTTCACAAAATGACTCTGATAGACTGTTAAATTGAAGAGGCCTAGGGCCTTTTTTCTTTGTTAATATATCTTGACATTACTTGTGTAAATTATACCGGGGACTCCCATCTCGACGACGGGGAATGATTCAAGCATGTGAATCTATGAAAGTTCCAAAACTGGAGTAAAGTTAGGTGACAATGACAGTTTAAACACACTGTTTTAAACTAACAAAATTACTAAAATTCACCAGCTATACTTATTTCAAGTAACTATAACTCGTGTTATAAAGTAAAGGTAACTCATGCTCCCACTATGCTCAGTGTTGTCATCAATTATGTCATTTCACATGTTGCAGTGATGTTATAAATGATGTCACCGAACATGTCATGAGGGATGTAATATGTCAGGTAATTAGCAGTGCATGGCGAGGGTGCCAGGTCTGTGCCCAACCCCAGTTTCCCCCCACCTCAAACTGCCGCTTCTCTGCTCATTTCATATTCACTGCTTTGTCCTAAGTTTTTATTTTAAGGCATCACGGGCAGTCCACTACCATGCTGCTATTTTCCTTATTATATTAATACAGCAGCCCGGGAGCCCACTCCTGTGCTACCATGTTTTTCATTGTTTTTAAAATGGCAGTGCGGAGAACCTATTTCAGTGTTGCCATGTTTTATTACTATTTTTAATATAGCAGCACAGGAGGGAAAAAAAAATCTCTGCTCCCACCTGGTGGGATTTTTTCACTCTCGCAGGGAGGAATCAATGAAGTCTCCCTGTCCTCACTCTGGCGGGCAGAGAGCTAACAGTGTCCTGGGGTCTGAGGTCCCTGGGACACTGCCTCAGAAGGGCCCCAGGGGTTGAAGTCCCCCGGCCGAAAGCAGTATGGAGGAAAGGGGGCTCCATGTCCCCCACAGCCGCTAAACATTTAGCATGCTTTGGGGATAGAGTCGTTGTGACGGATATCGGCTCGGAGAGAGGATCCCATGCCTTCTTTCCTATCTATAAGTGCTCAAAACTCTGAGAGATGGGGACCCTGGGGCACAGATTAGCTCGGGGGGGGGTGACTTTTGCGTGCTTCCTCCCCCCTAATATTTAGAAAAACAATGTAAGTTTGACTCGGGCCCTGGCCTACCCTGGGGTTAATTATATATGGAGAAAGGCAGATTTTTATTTACTGTTTTCTTTTTCTTTTTTTTACTTTTTGCCTCACAAGGGCTAGGGGTACAGGTGATCCCTACCCCGCCCCATTGTACTCTTCTTGAATTGATTTATACCCAATGTCAAAAGCACACTTTCAGGACAGAGGTCTAGCTTGCTGCCAATTAGGCGTAATTCTGCTCAACCGTTTTGGATGTAGAGCTTTTAAAAAAAAACTTAGGAAAATTGCATTTGAACATTGTCTACTGCCATCAATCCCTTTTTCTCATCCCTGCTTGATGGATCAGCCCCAAAACTTTCCAGGCAAGAGCCGATGTAAAAAGAGCAGTTTTTTTTGGAAAGTTTTGTGAAGATCCATCAAACAGCACCAAAATCATTAACAAACAAACAAGCCATTTCACATGGAAACATAGTGCTAACTATAACTACCCAGTGGTGGCCGCGCACATAGAGACACACACATGTGAATCTACATGTGTGTGTGTCCCAGAAAATGTGAAATAGATCGTCGACACAAACAGCTCACACTCCAAAACCATATTCCAAAGTGATATTTTCTTGGCAAAGTGTTAAGATCTCGGAGAGAGATCGTCCTCAAAGCCATTAACTAAAGTTGTGTACTATCACCCTTAAAAGGTGTTGTTCAGGTCATAGTGAAGCATAAAAAATGAAAAAGACTTTTTAGCAAACCTGCCAAGTCAAAATTATAAACGGAAGAAAGCGGTAATTCTTATATCATAATGCTGCATTTCCCTCTCATCTTTAAATACATTAGAAATAACAGGACATTTAAAAAGTAACACCAAAATTCATAATTATTGATAGAGTGGTAAGATTCAAATATGGTCAAGTGGCCATACAATTGTTTAAAAAAACAAAGGTTAAAGGGATATTATAGTTAGGCTCACATTTCGTGCCCTAAGGTAACTATAACATGCGCCCTTGCCATGCACTGCTAATTACCCCAGATATTACAGCCCTTATGACATTTTTTATAACACCATTGATAATGTCATGGTAACATCTGCAGTAAAATTACTGATGAGAAAACTGTGCTGCATGGCAAAGGTGCAAGTTATAGGTACCTTGGAACACAAGTTATAGATATTTGAAATAACTAATTATAACTGCTGAATTTCTATTATTTTGTACATTTGAAATGTGAGTCTAACTATAACGTCCCTGTAACCTTTGGTTTTTTAAGTGAATATATATATATATATATATGGAAAATGTCACTTACCCAGTGTACATCTGTTCGTGGCATGAGACGCTGCAGATTCACATGCTGTGCACATCCCGCCATCTAGTGTTGGGCTCGGAGTGTTACAAGTTGTTTTTCTTCGAAGAAGTCTTTTCGAGTCACGAGATCGAGGGACTCCTCCCCTTTCGGCTCCATTGCGCATGGGCGTTGACTCCATCTTAGATTGTTTTCCCCGCAGAGGGCGAGGTAGGAGTTGTGTATTATAGTAATAGTGCCCATGCAATGGAGTAAATATGTATGTACATAATGTGGTTTAAAGCGATATATTTACAAATTTACAAATGTTCAAGATCAACTTCAAACGGCTACAGGCTCCCGGGGAGGCGGGTGGGCGCATGTGAATCTGCAGCGACTAATGCCACGAACAGATGTACACTGGGTAAGTGACATTTTCCGTTCAATGGCATGTGTAGCTGCAGATACACATGCTGTGCATAGACTAGTAAGCAGTTATCTCCCCAAAAGCGGTGGTTCAGCCTGTAGGAGTTGAAGTTGTTTGAAACAAAGTTCGTAGTACTGCTTGTCCTACTGTGCCTTGTTGTGCTGTTAACACATCCACGCAGTAGTGCTTGGTAAATGTATGAGGCGTAGACCATGTGGCTGCCTTACATATTTCAGTCATTGGAATGTTTCCTAGAAAGGCCATGGTAGCACCTTTCTTTCTAGTTGAGTGTGCCTTTGGTGTTATAGGCAGTTCTCTTTTTACTTTGAGATAACAGGTTTGAATGCATTTAACTATCCATCAGGCAATGCCTTGTTTGGATATTGGATTCCCTGTATGAGGTTTTTGGAAAGCAACGAACAATTGTTTTGTTTTTCAAATTTGTTTTGTTCTGTCAATGTAGTACATTAACGCTCTTTTGATGTCTAATGTATGTAGTGCTTTTTCAGCTACAGAATCTGGTTCTGGAAAGAACACTGGTAGTTCTACTGTTTGATTCAAGTGGAACGGTGATATGACTTTTGGTAAGAACTTAGGATTTGTTCGTAAAACTACTTTATGCTTGTGTATCTGAATAAAGGGTTCTTGTATGGTAAATGCTTGTATCTCACTTACTCTTCTTAGAGATGTGATGGCAATTAGAAATGCTACTTTCCATGTTAAGTATTGTATCTCACATGAGTGCATGGGTTCAAACGGTGGACCCATGAGCCGTGTTAAGACAATGCTAAGGTTCCACGAAGGAACTGGTGGCGTCCTTGGTGGGATAATTCTTTTCAGACCCTCCATAAAAGCCTTTATGACTGGGATCCTAAAAAGTGATGTTGAGTGCGTAATTTGCAGATAAGCTGAAATTGCATTGAGATGTATTTTAATGGATGAAAAGGCTAGCTTTGACTTTTGTAAGTGCAGTAGGTAGCTGACAATGTCTTTAGCAGATACGTGTAAGGGTTGTATTTGTTTATCATGGCAGTAATGAACAAATTTTTTCCACTTATTTGCATAGCAATGTCTTGTGGTTGGTTTCCTTGCTTGTTTTATGACCTCCATACATTCTTGTGTGAGGTTTAGATGTCCGAATTCTAAGACTTCAGGAGCCAGATTGCTAGATTCAGCGATGCTGGATTTGGGTGTCTGATCTGTTGTTTGTGTTGAGTTAACAGATCTGGCCTGTTTGGTAGTTTGACATGAGGGACTACTGATAGGTCTAAAAGTGTTGTGTACCAAGGTTGCCTTGCCCAAGTTGGTGCTATTAGTACAAGTTTGAGTTTGTTTTGAGTCAATTTGTTTACCAGATATGGAAGGAGTGGGAGAGGGGGAAAAGCGTATGCAAATATCCCTGACCAACTCATCCATAACGCATTACCTTGAGACTGATCCTGTGGGTATCTGGATGCGAAGTTTTGGCATTTTGCGTTTTCTTTTGTTGCAAATAGGTCTATTGTGGTGTTCTCCATTTTTGGAAGTAAGTGTTTAGTATTTGGGGGTGGATCTCCCATTCGTGGATCTGTTGGTGATCCCGAGAGAGATTGTCTCCTAACTGATTCTGAATCCCTGAAATAAACTGCGCTATTTGGCGAATGAGGTTGTGAATCGCCCAATGCCATATTCTTCACAACTGTGTCGAGTGTGTTCCTCCCTGTTTGTTCAGATAATACATCGTTGTCATGTTGTCTGTTTTGACAAGAATGTGTTTGTGGCTTATTATAGGTTGAAATGCTTTTAACGCTAGAAATACTGCCAGTAGTTCTGATTGATTTATGTGAAACTGTCTCTGCTGAGTGTCCCATTGTCCTTGGATGCTGTGTTGGTTGAGGTGTGCTCCCCACCCTATCATGGAGGCATCTGTTGTTATTACGTATTGAGGCACTGGGTCTTGGAAAGGCCGCCCTTGGTTTAAATTTATATTGTTCCACCATTGAAGCGAGGTGTATGTTTGGCGGTCTATCAACACTAGATCTTGAAGTTGACCCTGTGCCTGTGACCATTGTGATGCTAGGCACTGTTGTAAGGGCCGCATGTGCAATCTTGCGTTTGGGACAATGGCTATGCAGGAGGACATCATGCCTAGTAGTTTCATCACCATCTTTACTTGTATCTTTTGTTTTGGGTACATGGGCTGTATTACATTGTGAAATGCTTGTACCCTTTGTGGACTTGGAGTGGCAATCCCTTTTGTTGTGTTGATTGCTGTGTTTGACACGGCTGAAGGTGCGACTTGTTGTAGTTGAGTGAGAAACCTAGTTTGTGGAGGGTTTCTATGACATACTTTGTGTGTTGTGAACACCGTTCTTGCGTGTTGGTTTTGATTAACCAATCGTCTAGGTACGGGAACACATGTATTTGCTGCCTTCTGATATGAGCAGCCACTACTGCCAGGCATTTTGTAAAAACCCTTGGCGCAGTTATTATCCCGAATGGCAACACTTTGAATTGGTAATGTACCCCTTGGAATACAAACCTTAAGTACTTTCTGTGTGAAGGATGTATCGGTATGTGGAAGTATGCATCCTTTAGGTCTAGTGTTGTCATGTAGTCTTGTTGTTTGAGCAATGGGATTACGTCCTGCAGTGTCACCATATGAAAGTGATCTGATTTGATGTAGATATTTAATGTTCTGAGATCTAATATAGGTCTTAGAGTTTTGTCTTTTTTGGGTATGAGAAAGTACAGCGAGTAAACTCCTGTTCCTCTCTGATGAATTGGTACCAGTTCTATTGCATCTTTTTGTAACAACGCTTGGACCTCCAGTTGTAGAAGATCCATGTGTTGTTTTGACATATTGTGTGTTTTCGGTGGGACATTTGGAGGGAATTTTAGAAATTCTATGCAATAACCATGCTGGATAATTGCTAGGACCCAAGTGTCTGTTGTTATCTCCTCCCATTGTTTGTAGAACTTGGTTAGTCTCCCCCCCACTGGTGTTATGTGTTGGGGATTTGTGACGTCGAAGTCACTGCTTGTTCTGTGGAGTTTTGGGACTTTAGAACTTCCCTCTAGTTTTGGGGAACTGTCCCCCTCTATAGTGTCCCCGAAAACTTCCCCGCTGATATTGGCTCTGATAAGTGGGCCTTGTTTGTGAGGTTGTGGGTTCCGTGCTTTGTCCTCGAAACTGTGATTTACGAAATGTGCCTCTGCTCTGTGGGGAGTAGAGTGCGCCCATGGCTTTGGCCGTATCTGTGTCTTTTTGAGTTTTTCGATAGCAGTGTCCACCTCCGGCCCAAACAACTGCTGTCTGTTAAATGGCATATTCAGCACAGCTTGTTGTATTTCCGGCTTGAATCCTGATGTACACAGCCATGCGTGTCTCCTTATGGTCACTGCTGTATTTACTGTCCTAGCAGCTGTATCCGCTGCATCCATTGCAGAGCGTATCTGATTGTTCGAGATGCTCTGTCCTTCCTCCACCACTTGTTGTGCCCTTTTTTGGAACTCTTTGGGCAAGTGTTCAATGAAATGTTGCATTTCGTCCCAATGAGCCCTATCATATCTCGCCAGCAATGCCTGTGAGTTGGCAATGCGCCATTGGTTGGCCGCTTGTGCTGCAACCCTTTTCCCCGCAGCGTCGAACTTGCGACTCTCCTTGTCTGGAGGTGGTGCGTCTCCTGAGGTGTGTGAGTTCGCTCTTTTGCGAGCTGCCCCTACTACCACAGAGTCTGGTGTTAATTGCTGCGTGATGTATACAGGGTCTGTTGGTGGCGGCTTGTATTTCTTCTCCACCCTTGGGAGTTATGGCCCTGCTCTTCACAGGCTCCTGAAACACCTGTTTGGAGTGTTTTAGCATTCCAGGTAGCATAGGTACTCTGGGACTGGCTATGTGTGGACGATAGTGTGTTAAATAAAAAGTCATCCTCGATAGGCTCTGCATGCAGGGTGATATTATGAAAAGCCGCTGCTCTTGACACCACCTGTGTGTAGGCTGTACTGTCCTCAGGTGGTGACGATCTCGCTGGATAACAGTCTGGGCTGTTATCTGATACTGGCGCATCATAAAGATCCCATGCGTCGGGATCATCCTGACTCATTCCAGTATGAGTTGGAGACTGCATCGGTGGTGGAGTGGCTATCGGTGATGGTTGTGTTGAGCGTGGTGGAGATGGTGGCGGGGTTACTTGTCTTGCCACCTTTGCCTGTGGCTGCTTGTCTTTCTCTTGGAAGGCAAGTCTTCTTTTCATCCGAATTGTGGGAAGAGTACTTTTCTTCCCTGTGTCTTTTTGGATGTGGAGCCTTCTTTGAGTGTAATCTGGCTCCATTGACTCTAGTTCTTGTCCGAACCTATGTCCTTGCATTTGTGAGGACAGTCCCTGTTCCTCTGTGTAGGAACTTGATTTCGGTTCCGAGGCCAGATGTTTCGGTATGGAAACTTTTTCGGCATTCTTTTTTGGCTCCGACGCCACTTTTTAAATTTTCGGCGTTCCGGTCTCTCGATGCCGACTCGCTTCGGTGCCGCCCTCTCGGTGCCGAAATTGCTCTGACCCGCTTTCTCGGGGTCGAGTCTGCTCTGTGCAGGTATCTCGACCAGAGTCAGATGCCTTCGACACATGTGTGCCCTTTTTCGGTGCCGATGGTCGGTCACCTATTCTCCAGGTTAAGCCATGGCCTGCTGGCGGTGGCATCCCCTGGGCTTTAGTGGACTTTCCGTGTGTTTTGTGTGTCGACGTCTTACTCACAGTTTTCGGCGTCTGTTCAGGATCGACCTCGTCCGAGTCAGAATCCTCGATGGAGAAGGTTTCTTCTTCCTCCTCCAAGTGTTTTTGTCCTGTCGGCGCCGACGCCATTTGTAGTCTTCTCGCTCTTCGGTCTCTTAATGTCTTCCTCGACCGAAATGCTCGACAGGCTTCACAAGTATCTTCTTTGTGTCCTGGAGACAAACGCAAGTTACAGACCTGATGCTGATCTGTATAAGGATACTTGTTGTGACATTTGGGGCAGAAGCGGAATGGGGTCCGTTCCATTAGCCTTGAAGATGCACATGGTCGGGCCGACCAAGCCCCCCCGGGGGATATAAAACCCCGAAGGGCCACCGGAGCTGTTCAAAATTCGGTGTTGATCTGATGTAACTAACCCGATACCGAACGCAAACAATACCGTCGAATTTTCCGAGATTCTAAATATCTTTCCGAACCGAAATGCAGAGCAAAAAGGAACACGTCCGAATCCGATGGCGGAAAGAAAAAAATCTAAGATGGAGTCGACGCCCATGCGCAACGGAGCCGAAAGGGGAGGAGTCCCTCGATCTCGTGACTCGAAAAGACTTCTTTGAAGAAAAACAACTTGTAACACTCCGAGCCCAACACTAGATGGCGGGATGTGCACAGCATGTGTATCTGCAGCTACACATGCCATCGAACATATATATATATATATATATATCTATATATATATATATATATATATATATATATATATCCACACACACACACACACACACACACACACACACAGAGCATACCCAAACTACTGTCAATTTCTTACGAGGACACTTTAACACAAATGAAAGGGTCAAAATTAACCATATTCTGACAAAACTGGGCATGCAATGTCCCAAATGCGTGAATGAAGCAAGCAGGCTGGTAGCCAACAAACTGCAGGCCTGAAGTCAGATACTAGAATTTAAGGATGAAAATGTAATATCCCAAGTGACAAAAGAAGAAAAACAACAGTCCTTTCAACCTTTCTACCACACACTACACACACACAAAGCCATCAGAAGGACAAACCAGACAAGTATATTATTGCATAACTTTACTGAAACCTAGACAGAAGCTAACTCTTTTGAGGTGTTGCGGAGGGAGAAATTAGCTGGTGTCACTTGAGCACTACTCACATTTTCTCACTTGAGCATTACTCACATCCCTCGGGGCTGCACAAACCTGAGAGACAAGGTCTCTGAAGTCCCTGAGATAGCAGAGAATCATCATCCACTGGAGCCCCAGGTTTATACCTTTTTGTCCACAGCTACAATTTAAGAGTAGTGAATAACTAGAAATAAGATCTAGTGTTCTCAATATTGCTTTGAATTGGAAGCCAAGAAACAAAATGACTCCTACCAAAATAACGTTGCTTTTTATTCACAGAACTTGCAGATGGTTAATTTTCAATACACTCTTTACTTCACTGTTTACTCTAAAAATACTTTTCACCTCATTCGTTTTTTCCACTTCTTTATACCCACCGCCTTTAACATTATCTTATTTCAAATAAATTCAAACTTTGTACATGTGTTGCACTATTTGTACGTTATCAGGTCTTCCATTTCTAGAGAAGTGTTCATAATTTCTTTATCAAACAGTGGGAATAACCCAATCTATCATTTTTACGGCACCTTTCCTGATTCTAGGAAATCTCTGTTTTACTCAATAATATTGGTTACCAAGACCCCATGGGACCCCCGTAGGTCAGAAATCGGTGCGTTTCAACTGTGTAATTTAATTTGGCCTTGATCATGTTTGAAGTCTACTTCAGGTTCCATCTAAGAGTAACCCACTGAATTGGATCAATATCTTACAACTTAAACAGCATTCCCATTCTCATTTTATAATACACCAACAAATGGTAAGGGTCTGGCAGTCTTCTTTCCTAGAATGTAAGCACCGTATGTATGCCTCTATTTCCTATGACTAAGTGCTCGAAATCACATCATGCCTCCCTGTACAAACATATGGCAAAGTGTCTGCGACATCTTCCTGTTGTAAGGGAAACCATACTTTACTTGTGTATATCTAATGTATAACACTGTCAGAAGTGTAGACAACAATACAATAGTACTTATTCCATCTTAATTGATATGCATCTCACCTTTAGCTTTAAGCTGTCCTTTACTTAATTCTACTCCATCAATGGTTTGTCCATCACCAGTCAAACGATCATTCAGTGTATCTATCTCCCTGCGCACTGAAAAATGAAGGATAACAAATCACTGAAATATAAGACCAATCACGCTGAAATGACGTGCAGCCTTCAACTATAGTTGACATGTTATTTATTTTCAATTAAGGAATCAGGTGCAATCATACATTATGCATAACATCATATCTTGTCTCAGCAAATAAATTAGTCTAGGAAATAGAAAAAGAGATTCAATTTTAAAGACAGCGTTCCTGCCCCCAAAACCAGCTTCAGTACTGCTTATCTCCAAAACACGTTATTCATGCATTTCAAAACTAGTGTAGCCTAACATTCCATTTGTAACTGGTAGTTTGGCATAAAGGCTTATAATTCTTACTTGTACAAGTGAATTCAGAACCTAACTATAAAGTCCCTGTAACCTTTGTTTTTTTTCAGTGAATTTCTATGGTTTTTTTAACGTAAAGTTATTTTATTTCCTATTCGTTATTCCCAGGCCTTGCAGCCAAGCCCTCAACCACCCATTCCCACGCCACGCACGACATTTGGCCGTGCACAGCGCAGGTTGGCCACAAGGCCTCTGTCTCTGTCAGTGGATATGTGAGTTGGTGTGTGAGTGTCAGAGTGGGTCCGAAAGTGGGTGTGTGCGTCTATGAGTGGGTCAGAGTGGGTGCATGAGTGTCTGAGTGGGTGTAAGTGAGAGCATGAGTGTCTGAATGGGTGTAAGAGAGCGCCTGAGTCTCTGAGTGAGTGAATTAGTGAATGAATGAGTGTGTTTTTTCTCAAAAGAAATTTCAAATTCATAAACAGTTTGTGATTTAGCAAAAACTTCACGAATTTTCGGGAATATCGCACATAGCGTCACAAAATTATTTTAAACCCATAATTTGCCCCTAAAGCACAGCTATATCACACCCTTGGGTTCAGGGTACCTCCATGCTGACCCCGAATTCCACTTTCAATTAAGAATTTCACCCCTGGGGACTATGTCCAGTGAAATAAAATGGCGGCAACAACTTTCTACTCAGATTGCAATCTGCCAATTACAGCGCTTCCTTTCTTGCACACATTCACAAAAATGTGTGCATAGTTGCAAATTATTTGCGAGCCCAGATATACAAATTTTGACAGATATACAAATTTTGATTTCTTTAATATCTCAAAAACAACTGAATGGATTTACACCAAATAACTGAGAGCGTAATCTGTGTACCAAACAGCCACCTTTTTGCCAAATTTGGTGTAATTCCATTCCAAATCTGGTGTAATTCCTTAATTCCAGTGTCCTGTTCAAAACTCTTATGGGAATTACCATGGGAAACGCATGTTTTTTATCCCCCCCACCCCCTTTTCTCGGTACCCGCTTGACAGATCACCCCAAAACACCCCATGTGCAACAAGAATCACTGGCACACTTTTATGGGAAAATTTCATGAAGATTCGTCAAACGGTGCCAAGGATTTAGGCAACTCAAATAGTGCTTTTTCTATGGAAACATGGTCCTAACTATAACTCCCTACTGCAACTGCCAGTGTATGTGTATAGTGTGTATATATATATATATATATATATATATACATACATACATACACACGCACACACACACACGCACACACACACACACACACACACGCACTAGGTAGTTATAGTTAGGACCTAGTTTCCACAGACGGAGTGTTTTTTGTTTGGCTAATATCTTTGATGCAATTTGCCAAATCGTCATTAAATTTTCAAAGCGAGTACGCCTGTCAGATCAGCTGCTGTCTGTAAAGTGTCAGGGTGATTGATGAAACAGGAGCCGAGAAAAAAAAAGGAGGGGATCGCAAAACAAGTTTTCGCCATGCAATTTCCCATATGGATTTTGAACACGGCTACAGCCCGAACCGCTGAACAGAATTACACCAAATTTGGCAGAAAGCTAGCTCTTGGTCCAGAAAGAGCCCTTTGTGTAAATCAGTTTAGTAGTTTTTGAGAAAAAAAGGTATAGGTATCTAGGGACGCTGAGGATCCGGCAGACCAGCCGAGTCCCAAGAAAAAAGGAAAAGGAAAAACAGAAAGGGGCAGGGTGGGAATACCCTGAAGCCCTAAGCCTGTAGGTGGGGTCCCACAGGGACCCTGCGAGGGCCACAATCATTTTTTGTCCTTAAACTTTCTCATGAATTCGTAGAGGGTTCATGAATCCACTGGAAGGGAAAAAACACAACATAGAAATTCAGTAGTTATAGTTAGTTATCTCAAGTAACTGTAAATCATGCCCTCGCCATGCATTGCTAATTACCCCACATATTACAACACTCATGACATCTTCTATGACATCATTAATAATGTCTCTGCAACATTTGCTAAAATTATTGATGAGCAAACTGGGCAAGGCAGGGGTTCAAGTTATGGGTACCTTAGGGTACAAGATATAGTTACATGAGGTAACTATAACTGCTAAATTTCTGTGGTTTTCTGTGTGTAAATTGTGAACCTAACTATAATGTCACTGTAACCTTTGTTTTTTTTTTCTCCAAACTATATGTCCCTGTAATCTTTGTTTTTTTCGATAGGTATATAGATAGATGGATAGATAGATAGGTATGACCTAGTTTCCAAAGGAAAAGCGTTTTTGTTTTGCTAATGACTTTGGAACTGTTTCGCAAATCTTCATGAAATGCTCAAAACTAAATTGTCAGTCACTTATACAACTGTTTGTAAATTTGGGGGAAAATCTGACAAGCGAGGGGGTGCTTGGGGATGGGGCAAATTGGGGAATGTACCGAAACATATTTTCCTCATGTAATCTGCCACACTAAACTTTTGCAGAACGTGAGATCTTGGTCCAGAAAGAGTGCTTTTTGTAACCTGGTGTAAATCTGTTCAAGTAGTTTTGGAGTTATATCTACAGACGCAGATTTGCCACAAATCTGGGTAGACTTGCAGGTCTACGCATCAACAGCAATGCAATGATTGGCTGGGCGGAACCTGAGAGGAAATTTGCAGGCCGTTTTGTTCATCGGGATTCGGTTCTGAGTGGGGAAGATGTGGAGTTACTTATCTGTAATTGCAGTTCTGCAGTATTGGTATCTTTCATAGATTCACATGCTTGAATCATTCCACAATGTCGAAGTGGGAGTCCCACTGTAACATAAATAAAGCAGTATGTATCATTACCATAGGCCTCAAGGCCAATGAACAGTCACATTGTTAGCTTATGTATGACTTTTTCGAAAAAGGACCAATCATGAACTGTGACCAATCAGGCAAGAGTACCCTCTAGAACACGCCTAAAAGAGGCTGTATCCCTCAGATTTTCGACCACAAGTGGAATAACGTCACTGGAGCTATAAGAGAAACCTCCCAGGGGAGGAAGGTGGGTCACATGTGAATCTATGAAAGCTACTAATACGGGAGAGCTGCAGTTACAAGTAAATAACTCATTTTCTTCTCTAGTATTGGATCGTTCACAGATTCACATGCTTGAATCAGAATAGCAAGCAGTTATTATAAGTATGCTTTGAGGCAATATAAATACCCCTTGAGGATGTCAGATAACACATTACTATATCTAAATCGCCTAAGTTTAAAAGTTCCAGACACGAAAATACAGACTTGCAGTTCAAAAGAACATTACATGAAAGTATATTTAAATACCAATAAAAAAACCTCATGAACAGAGGCTCACCTATTTGAATAGATGACATCACACTATCTGTCCTACAGCAGCATGACCATGATGCTTGTTGTTGTTGAGTTTGACTATATGATGTTGGAGGCTGATCACTGTTTGGCATCCCGAGTATGGAGACACTTTACAGCTGGAGTAGGCAGATCTGGGGAAAAAGAGTGCAGTATGATGGGCTCCCTGAGATGAAACTGAGATAGGACTTTGGGCATGAATCTTGGGTTTGTCCTGAGAAGTACTTAATCATCGGTGAAACGCAGAAATGGTTCCTGCATTGTGAAAGCCTGTATTTCGCTGACTCTTACAGCGGAGGTGAGAGCCAATAGTAACGCCACCTTTCCTTGTCAGAAACTTTAGGTCTGCTTTGTGAATGGTTGTGAATGGTGGTTTCATTAGTTGCGAGAGAAATATATAGAAATGCCATTCCGGAGGAAGAGCCCAGACTGGAGGGAAAGCTCTGAATAATCCCTTCATGAATTGTTTAATTATCATTGTGTAGCAAAGGGAAAGAGTGTGTGATGAAGCCTGTATCTCAAGATTGCTGCAAGGTGAACCTTGACAGAAGTGCAGTAATCTTGATATAGCAATCAATAGGAGATACCGCAGAATCTGCTCAGGTGATGCTTTCAAGGGGTGCACGTTAGATTGGTGACACCAAGTACAAAATCTCTTCCATTTTAACCTGTGCGTCTTGTTGGTGGATTCAGCTTTTGCTTTAAACAGGCTATCCCTACAGTCCTGAGGAATGTCTAGGTCTATGAAGTCATGAACCATGCACACAAGGGGACAAGAAGCTAGTTCTAGATGCAGGATCTGTCCCTTGTTCATGGTTAATGTAAGCATTGCAGAGAGGAGAATGGGATTGCATTCCAACAACAGGAGGAGCTCTGTAAACCAGTGCTGCCTGGGCCGCCTAGGAGCAACCAGGAACAGGTGACAGCAGTCTCTTCTCACTTTCCTGAGGACCTTTGGTATGAGGGGGAAGAAGGATGTGTATGCATGAATCCCTGATCAGCTTATCAAAAGGGCATTCCCCCACGACCTCAGGAGCGGAAATCAACATGCGTAGAACTGACCTTTGGTGTTCTTGTCTGTTGCAAATAGATCCAATCCTGGTGTGCTCCAACATGAAAATATTCTGTTTAGCTTTGTTTGATCCATTTTTCACTCGTGACAACTTTCTTTTGCCCTGCTGAGTGTGTCCGCTACAGTGTTGCTGACTCCGGACACATATTCGGCTCTCAGGGATATTTTGTGAATAGTGAGACATTTTGACAGATCATGGGCCTCTTGGGAGAGCGTTAGTGATCTTGTATCCCTTTGTTTGTTTATGTAATGCATGCTGGTCATATTGCCAGTAGGAACTAGCACTGAGGAGCCTGCTATCCTCGAAAGAAAAGCCTGCAGAGTGAGAAAAATGGCTTTCAACTCGTCTGTTACTATTCATGGCTTTCTGTTGAGTCAACCACATTCCCTGAATCTGCAAGGCCTGCAGGTGGCCACTCCAGCCTTGCACAGAGGTATCTGTAGTCACAACAAACTTGGGATCGGAGGTAGAAACGTGAGGCACTTTGACAAATGTGATGCCTTGGAACACCACCTTCATGTTTGGATTGATAGCCACAATGCCATCGAGTGATCCTTCTGTCTGGATTCACTGCTTCTGCAATTCTTCTTTCAATGGTCTCATCTTTAGTCGTGCAAGAGGTACTAGACTGATCGCAGAAGACATCAGGCCCAGCAACGACTTGTACAGATGAACTGAAGCGTACCTTATTCTTGACAGTTTGACTGCCAGAGTTCTTAGCTTGTGTTGTCTGTACTGAGATAAATACACTGTGTTGCGCATTGTATCCAGAATGGATCCTAGGAACATTATAGTTCGTTTTGGAATAGTTGCTGATTACTGAAAACTGACAGTGAGACCAAGCTTGTGTAATTTTTTGAGACAGGCTTGTGTGGTACTGGACACTTGATGCGCTGTTGGGGTTTTGAGTAGCCAATCGTCCAAGTAGAGAAACAATTGGTGACCTTGGTTTCTGAGAGTGGCTGCTACCGGTGCCAGGTTCTTGGTGAATGTGCGAGGTGCTGACTTGAGTCTGAACGGGCAGACTTTGCTTCAGCGTAGTGGGTACCCATTACCAATTCAAATATATTTTCTGTGTTTGGGATGTGGAAATATGCATCCTGTAAGTCAAGATTCATCATGAAATCTCCGCTGTTTAAGAGGTGCAGGATATTTCAGAGAGGGTGGCCATCCAACATGATTGCTTGCATAAGAATTTGTTCAGTTTTCTTAAGGGTAGAATGGGCCTCCGTTCCCCTGTTTTCTTTTGTATCAGGAGGAATCAGAAGTAGAAGCCTGTGCCCTTCTGTGAAAAAACAGAACTCTCTCAATTGCTCTCTTTGCAAGCACAGTGAGGGCTTCTTTTTTCAATAAGTGAAGATGAGGGGGGTGTTCCCCTAGGGGTACAGTTTGGCGGTCTCTGTAAAAATTCTGGAGTATGGCAATAAGTGACCAGGTCTAATACCCATTAGTTCAATGGTATTTCTTTCCAGTGGGGTAGATGGTTGGAGATCTTCACACCCACAGGATGACATATGGTGTCTGTAGCCAACACCGGTGCAGGTCACGGTTTATGACCTGTGTCTCTACTCTGAGAGGGTTGGTTTTGGCAAAGGCCTTGTTTGGTATAGGCTGCTGCACGTGGCTGAAGAAACTGCTGCTGATAAGCTGGTCTGCATTGGTTTTGAAATGGCTGTAACTACTGAGGGCATTGGTATAACCTTTTATAAAAAGGGAAAAAAAACCTTCCACAAGCTCCCCAAAAGGGCACTTTCTTATACTCAAGAGTGCGGAGGGACCTAGCCGTGTCAGTGTCTGTCTTTATTGCCATTACCGCATCATCAATGTGCTTTCCAAAAAGCTTTTCCCCACCATAGGCCTTATCTAAAACCTTAGACTGGACCTCCGGCCTAAAATATATTGATTTAAGCAATCCTTGGCGTCTGAAGACCGCCACTCCAGCCAGTTGACGGAAGCCTGTGGAGGCGATGTCCAATGCACAATCTATCACCTCAGAGGAGGTGCGCTCTCCCTCTTGCAGGATCTTAGCTGCTTTTGCTTTTTTAACAAAAGGGACAAGGTATCAGACCACATCTTCCTAGCGTAGCGGTTGAGGATGGACAGAAATATTGCCGCTCTTACCACAATGGCACACATGAGGGAAAACCTCTTACCTACATTATCCAAAAGTCTGCCCTCCCTGTCTGTAGGAATGGAATCAGAAGGGCTTTTAAAGTGACGTTGCACAGCTTGTGATATTACAGAGTCTGGTTTGAGATGACCTGTAAGGCAAGCAGGAGAACCTTCAAGGGCCTTATACTTATTGTCGGCCCAGGATGGCACTGCAGCCAATAGAGCTGGGTTCTTTAATAATGGTATCCTCTTCTTCCAGATGTAGTCAGTGATAGGGATAGCCTTGAATGATTTTCCTGCCTCTCCTTAGAATCATTAAGGAAACAATCAGCCTGTCTGACGGAAGTTGGGAGATGCAACCTTGTTGCTGCTCTGTCAATCAAGTTATGAAGCCCCTCAATGTCCTCTGGGAGAGAATCTGACAGGTGTGATGGGGTGGGAATGAGAATCATCCCATTCATTCTGTGGAGGAGTAGGTTCTGAGATCTCCCCTTCATATTGTTCATCCCCCGAAAGAGAAGGGTCTTCTCTTGGTGGTGTCACAACGTCTGGCACAGGTGTCATCCTGAGAGTTATAGGCAAAGGGATATATTGTGGTGTAATTGGAGAAGCTGCTTGAGGTGGTAGCACCTGCTGTTCATTTTGTGATTCAGGAAACCTCCTCCCATAACCCTGCACCATAGCTTGCAAGCCCTGGACCAATGAAATAGGTAACTGCATCTCATCCTGCCTTTGTTGTGGTTGATAATGTGGTGTTCATAATGTCTCTTTGGTGGAGGGGCATATTATTGTTGAGAGTATTGTTGCTCTTCTTCATCGTCTTGGCATTTAACCAATAGTTCAAATGGAGTGTGTGCAGGTCCAAAGGGTCCATCATCATCTGAGTCTTCCATATCCAGCAGATGGAATGAAGGAAAAGGTGAAAACTTACTGAGAGACGGTAATGTCGGAGTCAATGTCCTTGTAGCCACTTTTATTATCATCATCGACGGTCCCATGAACAATGTCGTTGACGATGCAGTCGTCAATGCAATGGCTGGATCCGGAGTTGTCGGCGTTGATGAATGGTGTTTCGCCGTTGACGGTGTAATTCTCACTGTTGCCATCGAAGGTGGTGTCGTCAACGATGCTGCTGTCAATGGTGTGGTCGTTGACGTGAGCGTCGACAGTGGTTGAATCCTCGTCAACAATATGGGAGATTCAACAGCTTTCGTCATTGTGCTTGCTGACGATGGCCTCGTAGACAAGACAGAGATGACCGTGGTCGTCGTCGATAAGACTGCTGTCGACAGTGATGCTATGGTCGACTGTGTTTTTTTACCAGTTTTCTAACAAATGGTTCTCCAGACTTTAGAGATGGGGTTGTGGGCTGAGAAGAGGCATTCTTTATGGAGATGGTGTCCTCTTTTCTCCTTTTTCAGAGGGTCTTTATGGTTTGTTTTCAAGGCCTTTCTGCCCACCTCAGATGTCCCTTGATCAGAGGACCTTACCCTTTTTCGTGACATCTCGGAGGTGTCACTGTTCTCCTCAGAAATGGTAGCCTTCTGAGCTTTAGACTTCTGTAGTCACAGAATTATTCTCCTCTCTCTGTCCTTCAAAGTCTTTGAAGAGAAAGTTCTACAGATTTGACAATGCTTTAATTGATGGTTGGGGTAGAGGCAATAAAGACATTATTTATGTAAGTCATCCACATGTAGTTGTTCTCTTCCACAGGTCTTGCAAGATCTGAAGAGTCCTTTTCTGGAAATATCAGACGTTTTTAGCTGAATTCTTTGGTTTGAAGTAAGGAAAAACTGAGGAGGGTTCAGGGAACTCCCTTTACATGACAAGCGGTAGAACATTTGAGGCATGCAGCCTCTTGAGAGTGTTCTACAGGGTGCTGTCTTCTGATTAGTCATAGTTCAAGTTTTATCCTTTTTTTTTTCTTCTTTTTTTAAAGGAATTAGATAAGCTTTTAAAGTGCCTGTTCATTGCTGTTAGGGCCAATGGTAAAGCTACATACTGCTTTATTATGTTACCGTGGGACTCTCACTTCAGTGACAAGGAATGATTCAAGCATGTGAATGAAAGATCTAATACTGGAGAATTATTATTATTATTTTTTTAAATGATAGAGGGAATCAGGGTAAATGTACCTTGACCCCATGGGACTGATGGAGGGGTCTTTGAGGGACCCCTCATGGGCAAGATGTTGTCTAAGAACATTTTTTTTTTTTTTTAAGCATGAGAGGATCCACTGATCCCCCGGATCCTCGTGGATTTGGGTGGATCTGCTGATCCAATCCTAATTGAGAAAAAAAACAATTACACCCACTCACAGGCTCACATACCTACTCAGCCACTCACTCACACACCCATAGAGCCACTCGCACACCCAGTCACAGATCCACAAAACCACTCACACCGGACACAACCACTCTGACACCCACTCATAGACCCACATAGCTAATCACTCATGCACTCGCGCACACACCAGTCATGCATACACCACTCACTCACACACCCACACATCCACTCACACACTCATATTACACAGAAATTCACTAACAAAACAAAGGTTACAGGGTTGTTGTGTCTAGTTTCAGATTTTACACACACAACTCCACAGAAATTCAGCAGTTCTAGTTATAGCTATCTCAAGTAACTATAACTCGTGCCCTAAGTAAAAATAACTTGCGCCTTCGTCAGACTCGGTGTTAGTATCACAATATGCAGTGCATGCTGCATGTATATCCCCATGGAACAGCTGGTCTTATAGGGCATTCAAGTGAAGCTCCAAATTGCTAAGTCCTGGCAATCCTTAGTGATAATGTAGGAGGTTCTAGATAATCAGAGCTCTCAGAGGGGTAGCTGTGAAGAGTAGCCAAGGATTATCTAGGAGGGTGTAAAGCAGTTGGAAATACCACACAGGTCAGTCAGTGGTGTACACACATGAAAGAACCACACCAGTGTTAGAAAAGTATCTGTATTTATTGTGACACACACACTAGATCTAACATTAGTGTATCTCCTAGCCGGGGATATGACCATACAAAAATATAAATGGAAAAAGGTATGTACAGGCATATAATAACGTGCCCCTATGGGGCGGCCTGAACCATATGCTTAGTGCGAGAATCACTCCCAACCCAAACTACCATCCAAGGACCCTTAGGACTGGGGAAGCATAGGAACACCCAAAGTAGGTAGTTTGGATTCCCCAGGTGCCCGTGTGCAGAGTTGTAACCCCGGGTCAGAATCCATAGGATAACGTGGCGAAGTTGCGGTTAGAGTTTAGTAGATTTAGGACCCTTCTCAGTGGACCCCGAGTATGTCTGTTGGGACAAGGAAGGTTGGATAGCTGCCCCACCCATGGATACCCGGAACAGTGGAGTACCTACACAAGGGAGCCCAGGTGCATATGGATGAAGCTGTGTCAAAACCTCAGGTTAAAGTCAATGGGGACCTCGGTTGTCCAGCTGCTGTTATGAAGCGTGGACCATGTTGGGGAAACCCAGGCATGGATTCCCGAAGAAGCAGACCTAAGGAAAGAGGGGACAGAGTCCAGACTACCCAGAGGTGTCCAGGCAGTGCAGGAGGAAATACCCACCCTTCATGGCAATGCTTTTAGGATGGACAGTGGTCAAAAAGTGCAGCTGTGGAGTCCAGGCGATGCAGGGAGTTCCCAGAAGTCATTCACGAGCTGTCCCACGCCGGTCGTTGAATTGCATTCGCAGGTAGGTCAGGGCCAGCCTTCGGCAAGCAGGAGAGCCAACAGAAATCAATGAAGCCCCCAGCAGGACTCTCTGGCAGCAGGCACAGGGAGTCACGGGGAGGCCTCAGCATTACAGCAAAGAGGGATGCCCACGTCACAGTAGTTGCAGAGAGGACGTCATTCCTAGAGCTGGAGAGTGCTGGAGGCAACTGCATTTTGGAGCTAGGAGGTCTTCGGACTAAAGAGCCAACAAGCCTTGGCAACAACAACCAGACCCGGTGTATAGGGTTCCAGCCAAGCAGCTTCAGTGAGGGATCACAGACTTCCCAGTTGCAAGGAAGATAGGTCAGACCTCTGGAGAGCCACACAACCACTATGTGTGGTGTAGAGCTTTGAAGAATCTGTGGGACAGCAGGATCCACAAATTTGCTAGGTCCTTTGTTCTTTCCTTAGGGCACGATGAACACGGACAGCTGCTCAGGTCAGTTTGAGTTCTGACTCCTCAGGGGGTCAGTGAATAGATGGCTCTTTTCCTTGAGATCAATTTTCTGCTTTGCCAGCTACAGGATTGTGTATTATATTTCACAAGCCCATCTTTCTTCACTTCTGTGAGTTTTTGTTGGTGTTCCTGAACAGCCAGGGTGAAGTACAGGTATATATATTATGACCGGATCCTTGATAATCCAATGGGGAATTATCTCCAGCCAGTTTAAGAATTGTGTTCCTGCCTGAATAAATTAAAATTCAGGCAATAGGTGCACATAGTTGGGGTACCAGGTGGTGGTGTAGGGGCGGAGGAGTGCTCTTTCCACCAAAAACATATCAGAGAGGTTGGAGCAATCAAAGGGTTGAAGGGTCATTTCAAATTGCTGGACCCAGGCAGTCCCACAATTTGACTAAATTGTGCTGTGAGTGCAGCTCAAAGTGTTTATTTCTGGCTGACATTGCACCGAATTTTTCCCCAACCTAAGCAATTTCTAATTTGTAACCATGTTGTTATGTTTTATGTCTGATATCCGGTGCTTAGTACCAACTAAGTGGACATTCTGCCTCCTGATTCTTTATGTCAGATGATACAGTCTGAAGGCTGTGTCAGTTTGGCATCAAATGATTTCAGTTTAGCTTTCAGGTGAATAAGGATTTTCTTCGTGTTCAAATCCCCAAAAGTAGAGTTCTCGTTCCCACCTATTTTCGTTGTGTTTCTGTCCAGTGATGCAGCCTTCTGGGTCTTGCACTGGAAAAAAGATAATTGGTTTTGGTTGTGCTCTGATCCCCATGATGCCTCGGACAGTTGCCCCACAGGAAATCAAGTGTTCGATATCCAGCCACCACCAGGTACAGTTCATTAGTCCACCATTGTGCCCAGGAGGGCATGGAATCCTTAGTACCTTCATTAGTTTATACAATTAGTCTGTACTATGTACTGGCAGGATTTCAGTGTCAATACTGCAGGTGCACCTCACGGACGAGACCCAAAAGCAGAAACTGGTCTGAGGTTGCTTCTGTTTTTGTCTGGATGTGACCCAGCCTGTTAGTTCAGGCTGAGATGTAGTGTTTGGAAAAGGTTCAATGCCGATCTCTGGATGGCTGGTTTCCACCAGGATCCAGTAGCAAAGAGAAAAAGAAAAAAAAACACAATGGACTGAAATTCATCCCGCGTACTTACCATTAGGTAAGATTAACTCAAGCATTCTAGCCACCACTTTTTTGTTTTCCTATGGAAAGCATATGCCACCACCCTCAAACAGGAAATGGCAAACACCACAAAGTCCCAGATGAGGCACAATGTATAGTGAAGATTTTTGCAAAGGAGCATATGCAAGAGCTATACCTAGTTAGAAATATCCCACTAAATGATTACCATATTATGTAGTTCAGCATTAGTGTTTTTCATATATCACTGTGTTTTTAATATATCACTGTGTGTACTGATATATTTTTATTATCAAATAAGAATGTTGTTTATTTGTGATCTGAAACGTCTTTTAGCTTTAATGTTGCTTATTATGTTTTATATCTCTGGTATTCCAATAAGACATTTAATTCAGACTGCTACATTTGCACATTTCTGCAAAGCGTAACCACGTTATTGTTGGCAGTTTGAAAAATAATTAACACAGTATTGTATTCTTGAATGATATCTTCTCCTCGACAACATTTCACTCATTTCAGGGGAGCGGATCTCACCACCAGATTAATAGATACGTTTTTGCTGAAATTAAAAGGTTTCTGTCATGTGATTAGCCTCTACAGACCCGTATTGAGAGAAAACATACTACTGTACTAAATTTCATGCAGCACTATGTTCTAACTTACCCTGTGCTAGAGAGAGTTCTTTTCAGTTCAATTGGATAATGTCATCACTTATTTGCTGTGTTGCTTGCTATGCTTGGATTAAACATATGGTAGATTGGAGGGTTTTCTGATGTGTTGCAAATCACTCCTGCCCCGCCCCAGTAGCTCTTCAACATGTCTAAGTAATGGTGTTAATTGAGCAAAATCATATATATATATATATATATATATATATCTATCTCTCTCTCTCTCTCTCTCTCTCTCTCTCTCTCTCTCTCTCTCTCTCTCTCTCTCTCTCTCTCTCTCTCTCTCTCTCTCTCTGGTCCTAGAACCAGGGTCCATCTTACATCCATTGTAGCCTGGCTTCACACCCTTGACATCGCTGCCTGCCCCAATTCTCATCTCATCCTATAGCGCCATTGATTTAGTCAATTCCCTCAATCGCACCCCACTTTGGTGGCTCCCCAGGCGTCCACAACTCCCGCCCTAGTTAATCTTGCTGTACGTCTGCCCCGGTGGACGACAGAGCTGAAGAGGGCTCTTCTCAATTGGGTTTCTGCACACCCCTTACCGCACGCAAGTCGGGAGTTTATAATGTGTCATTTACAGAGGCTCGAACTGAATATAATGCTGTTTAACCTGACTTTTATGCCTATTGCTGTCGTGCGATTGCTGTGCACTGTGGACAAATGTGTATTTTCCAAGTATGTTAATTTTTTTACAATAAAGAGTAATTTAGAAAAAAATAATTCTCCACAACAATAAGGCAGGGTCATAGTGTTCCTGCTAAAATGAAGGTTTATTTCTGTTTATATCAATCTTATTATTAACAAGAGCAGATTTCAGCTAGTCAGAGGAATTATAATACTAATATACAGGTACAGAATTTTGTGAAAATATTAATTCTGATAAAGGATTTTTTTCCTATAATATAGAGAGGAAAAGTTATTTCTCAATTACACACTCAAGGTGCGATTTTACAAATCCATAGACAAGTGTCAGTACAATCTCTGTACTTCAATGGATTTTAATCCCCACGTACTGCAGTGGGAATATAAGGTCCAGTCTGACTGTGGTGGAAGTCTGTGAAAACATCTCAATTTTTTCCATTTCCAATTAATGCATAGCCCAGATTCTGAGCCAAAAACTATAGCCTCTCTGACTGTGAGAAAAGGCTTACTCTTTGGATTCCTCACATAACCAGATATGATCTGCATTCAATCACAGTTTAAATCTGCATCCACAAAATCTCAAAACTGCTTTAGAATGGTAGTCTCATAATGCACAGGCTAAGGGCACTATGGATTTTGCAAACAGCAGTGGGGAGAGGGAACACCCCTGTTGAGTGCACCTCATGGTGATATATAACTTAATACTTGCCTGCACAGTGGAAGCCATGACCAACAGAAGAACTCAGCTTATAATTTCAACCCCTCAATGCCACTCTCCTGTTTCTCACTAGCAGGTAAGGACAAAGCGTTTTAGCATCCATGAGCACTGCCACTGCTAGTTCAGGATTAATTGAAAATGCACTAAGATTTTGGCAAGTGGAGTGGCAAGGGATAAATCGAGCTTGATCCAGAAGCATCAGACCTGAAATGTACATAAGGAACCTCTTAGCTATAATTTTGGCAAATACTTGTGTAGCACCATTAAAGAGGGAAAATGATGCGTATGATGAGCATAGTGAAGGTTCCTTACCAGGCTTAAGAAGTATAGTAATGACTGCCTCCCTTAGTGACAGGGAACCTTTCCTGCCTCACATGCTTCTTCAGCCATCGCCAGGTGACGTGGCCTAGCACATCATTGTGTTGACTGTAAAAGTCCATTGTTAGTCCATCACTTACAGGGGACTTAGCCCGCTATACATGTAATAACATCCTCAATTTCGGCAGTGGTGATCAGACGCAGTATGGGCTTACACTCATAGTTTACTTGACACGCCACTGTGATTTTAGCGAGGCAGGACACAATGTTACCATCTGCGGTAGCAGACCTTGAGGAGTAAAGGTTGGTGTATTATTTGGTTAAGAAGTCAGGATTACCCAACATACTTCTCAGTAGTCTATGTGTAACATCTATTATTTGAATGGTCTCCTATGCAGCCAATAGTGGTCTTAGTAGATGACTTTGAGTTCTACCTGTCCTCTACCTAAACCTGTAGAGTCTAGCCATCTTATATTTGCTGTGGTTGTCTAAAAGCAATTTATTTACCTTTCTGACTAAGTCCACTCTGAGGGTCTCTGTGTTTTACCTCTTCAGACTATTAATCTTACTGTGTAGTTTAATTAAAGTGGCTCCTATAGATGTGAGCACCCCAAATTGTTGTGCAATATAAACTACTCTTTTCTAGGCCCTAAATGCCTCTCAGACCATACTTGCCCTTAATACTATTCACACACTGAATACAAAATATTCAGTAACAGCCTGTTGTACCTTGCTTCTCAAAATAGAGTCCATCCTGGGGGCTTATGGAAGGAGGCACGAGGGTCTGTACCAATTAGTACCAGCAGGTAAGATAAACATCAAGGGTCACTGGGAAATAATTCAACAATGTGTGGGGTAGGAAAGTTACATCAATCATCCTTGTTCTGAAATTTTACAATAGCAACCAGAAATCAGCATGTGATGCTGCATCATTTACAGGTGAACAAAATATGTTTTTTTTTAAGCCAGGGTTGAACACCATAAATCGATGAGCCCATATTTCTGTTCTGCGTGGGAATGGCCCTGTGAGATCATAGACAAAGGCCTGCTCACAGTAGTAGATCTTTCTATTGATAAATCAAGAGTGACGGTAAACTTCCCAACCCACACAAGTATGTTCAAATCACTCCCCTTGAAAGCAGATATCACCCTGGCAACAAAACCTGGGTCAATGGTATTCGACCTGTACATGTTAACTATGTAATTGGTGTAAACGCTAGTTGGTCTTGTACAATAAGATAGCTAGGCTCTGAATCTGATACTGTAAGGATGTATTGTAGATCCTTACAAATTAATATTGTTACTCCATGTGAGTATGTATTAACTGCAGAGTAGTATGTTGGAGTTCTGCATACCTCCCCTTTGTACAAGTGGGAAAATAAGTCTCCTGTGGCATTGCAACAGTTATCCCATGTTTACATGCCTAGCCTTTCAAGCAACACGTAACCTTTTGGTATACCAGGACATCACACGTACTGCAAGGTTTGGTGTCGGTTTTGACATAATGAGCATGTGGTATATGATTTTGACCCATTTCGCTCCTGGTTCTCAAACTGAAAACCATAGTGTAGCATACACATTGTAGCTCCATGTAAAAATAGCTATTTGGCAATATGTCCATCCCTTGATGTCCTCTTAGTCTCACCCCCACCTAGACTGAACTCTTCCATTTTCAGTGAACCCTCACATTCATGGACTTCCAGAAAAAGGAGATCTTCATCAACAAGTTACAAAAAAATCTACTTTTTCCAGTTCAGAACTATTCAGTGAGATTACAGAAGGGGGAAATCCAGAGGCCACCATCCCTCTTGTACCAACATGGCCGATAGCCTGACTGTATACCAACTAACTCAACAAACATAGGCTCCTACATTCATAACAAATGTGTAGTCTCTCCTGTAGCTTAGCATCATTCCCCTGATATTCTTTATTCCCAGATACCTATTTGCATGCCTTAACTCATACGGATGATGTCATGCGGATTCCAAACTCCACTAAGGATGATGATATTCTTATCATTCCCCCAATTCGACGTTATTAACTGTACCTTACACATAACCTTTCCATCGTTGATACAAAAAGACCATTTGCAGCTGTTGTTCTTAGTGCCTCAATGTTGGACGCAAACTCTCTCCATCCCCTCTAGAGCATTATAACAGATCTAATTGTAACACACTTGTTGCTAATATTATCTCCATGTTAGCAGTGGGATACCTTACATGCCAGCAAGGAAACCACTACTACTCTTTGTATTTTGTTTCCTTTTATAATATTTCAGAAGGGCAACACAACCATTTCCTCATGGACGGCTATTGTAGAGAAGCCGACAGCTATTGTAAAGAAGCCTCAAGTACAGTCTGTGGTAGTCTTTTTCAGGCTTTGTATTGGAGGTTATACAGCCTTTATAGATTAACACTTTGAACAGTCTTTTGCTCCAAATAACTTTTAAACAGCGAATGAGGGAAAGATGGTCAATTTTTCATAGGGTCCGTTTTCTTCTGGACAACCACTTCTCTTTCACCCTACAAGGCACAAGGGGAAAGTCGGTAATTGACTTTACTGGTCAAACATCCTCCACCCCAACTGACAGAATGTTGCTTTTTACATACCCATGAATCCCCGTTTTTTTTCCCCAAACAGTCTCCAGTTCTGAATCCACACAGGAAAGGACATATGACATTCCCAGTTAAAGACTTCGATAGGCAGCAAGGCAAGGCTAGTTAAAGAAGAAACATTACCTCCAATATAGAAAAAATCCTCACCACCCTTTTGCTGCCTCTGGTTAGGAGAAGGTAGTATTGATGCTTGTCTGTATATAGGCAGTCCCACTTCCAAGCCCCTGGGATCAAGGGAAGAGTACTGAGAGTTGCGTGAAGCCACTGCTGTGATGGGACAACTAGTGGGTCTAAAGGAATCTATCCAGTGGTCCTTATTCTTTCAGTTCTGGCTACTTCAAATTACTGAGACATTCTTGAACACCCTTGATGGGTTTTTTCTAAACAACATGAAGCAGTTGCCAACTCCCTAACCTGCCATTAGACACCACCATCTGAACCATAGGTGACATATGCCAGTCATATACACTGTTGAGGTGCATACAGTGTCACAAGCAGTTTCTTGGCCTGCTAGGGCTAGCACTAATTGGTGATAAAATAGACAGTGCTGTCTTTCAAAGACAGGTTTTCTTCAATCCCGTGCCAACCAGAGAATGAAGGCATGGTCTCTGTATTTTATCAGGTGAGATATTATTGGCTTCATGTGATGGGGCCTGGGGCTAGGGAGAGATGCACTATTGACAATAAGCAGGTGACAAATGTGCTCAATCAAATTCCTCTGTCACCAGCTTCTCCACAAAGGCCTCCGTCTTGCAGGTGTTAGTTGACTCTGGTATTGGCTCAATAAGATTATTATTTAGGAGAGATTTAGTGTGAAAAAATATCATTTTTCACACATATGCTGTCCAGCACTCTTTTAATTTTGACTTTTTCCCTGAAGTGTGCTAGCATCAGCGTTAGACCTTGCATCCTTGGCGTGGTTTCCTCTGACTTTCTGCCTTCTGACTTCCTGTTTTGCTGCTCTAACTATGTTGGCTTTAGGATTCTGTGCACATTACCACTGCTAACTGGTGCTAAAGTGCAGACGCTCTGTACTCTAAACATGGTGATATTGGCTTATCCACAACTGACATTTAATGAACTTGTACGTCCCTAGTAAAGTGCACTAAATAAACCCAGTGCCTTTAAGTTAAATACTACTAGTGGGCCTGTAGCACTGATTGTGCCACCCACTACAGTAGCACTTTAAACATGTCTTAGGACTGCCATTGCTGAGCCGGTTTGTGCAGTTTTAAACTGCCATTTCGACTTGTCAGGCCCAAACTTTCCTTTTTAGTACATGTATGTCATCCCTATGGGGCCACCTAACTAGCCCAAAGGCAAGGGTGCAGTGTATTTAAAAGGATGGATAAGTACTTGTAAGTGTAACATATCCTGGTAGTGAAAAGCTAGCAAATTCATTTTTCACTACTGCAAGGACTATCTCTCCCATGGGTTAACATTGGGATTACCTTGTTACAGCTTTTAAGTGCTATTTCCAATTGGGAAAAGATTGAAATTTGGAGTTTGGTGTCTCTGGACTTCCAATTTAAAACCATAACGTATGGTGAAGTCAGATTTCAAATGGTAAGTCTGAAAATGCCACTTTAAGAAAGTTGGCATTTCTTAACCATTTTGTGCCTCTGCCGGTCTCTGAATACACACCTGGGGTGGGTGACAGCTGGGCCTTGTTAATTCCCTCTAGACAGTCACACACAAAGGGAGCTGTAGCGTACCACTTATGTCTTGATGGCCCAACATTGGGCGGATGGGTCTACCTGGGCTAGATGGGAGGGAGGAACGGACACTTACACTGAAATAGTGTTGTATCTCTAACCACACAAAGAGCTGCATAACCCAATGTGCAGCGTCTGGAGCCAGTGAAGTAAGGGCAGGGACCTTGTGCACTTCAAAAGCATCTCTTTGAAGTCTGCCCTACTTCAAAGGCTCAATTGGGTATAGGTACTGGATGCCAAAACCCATCAAATCAGCATACTTCTGGAACTGAGGACATTCTGCCAGGAAGCAGGACTGCTGTGCTTCCAGAAGGGACTGCGACTGCTGAACTGCTTTGATGTTCTGGCCTGCTGCCTTCTGCCTCTTGCCTCGGAGTGAGAAGGACTTTACTCTCTAGAGCCTCCAAGAACTTAAGCAAATTCAAGGGCTTGCCTCCTTGTAGGAAAGTGCCCTCTTTCTTGGCATGGTTACCCCAATTTTCTGCCTGTTGTCAGTATGACTGTGTCTACTTGGTTCCTGATAACCAGGTCCCCCCTCTCCACCCCCCAGTAGTTTTGCTCTCTCCTCTAAATTGTACCTCTTTCTTCCAACAATTGGCATACTGGTCCCCCTATGTAAGTCCCTAGTATATGGTACCTAGGTACCCAGGGCATTCCCGGGGATCCCTATAGGCTACAGCAGTTATTCTGCCAACCATCTGTAGCCATGCAAAGGGTTCTGCAGGCCTGCCATTCCAGTCTGCGTGAAATAGGTGCATGCACCCTCACTACAGGTCACTACACCAGGTCACTGTAAGGTTCCCCTATGGTAGGCCCTCTCAGCCCAGAGGGCAGGATGCAGGTACCTGTGTGTGAGGGCACCCATGCCCTAGCAGAGGTGTCCTCCCGAACACCAGCCCCATTTTACTGGACTTCATGAGTGAGGGGACGCGATTTTGTGTGTCTTGGAGATAGGTCACTATCTATGTCCAGCTACATAATGGTAACTCCGAACCTGGGCATGTTTGGTATCAAACATGTCCGAATCATACCCCAATACTGTTGCAAGTATTGTAAGTATGATTCTATGCACTCTGGGAGCTCCTTAGAGGATCACCAGCACTGCTACCACCAGTCTTACAGGGTTTTCTGGGCAGCCCAGCTGCTGCCACCTCTCAGATAGGTTTCTGGCCTCCTGCTGCTTGATCTGATCAAGCCCAGGAAGGCAGAACAAAGGACTTCCTTTCGGAGAGGGAGGTAACATCCTCTCGCTTTGGAAATAGGTGTGACTGGCGTGGGAGGGGTAGCCTCCCAAAGCCACTGGTTTGCTTTGAAGGGCTCATTTGATGCACTCTGTGCATAAACCAGTCCACACCAGTTCAGGGACCCCCCTCCTCCCCAGTCCCTACTCAGGCGCGAAATTGGACAAGAAAAAGGAAGCCGGTACGTCTCAGGACAAGGGTGGAGACAAAACTAAAACTAAAGGGTCTTGATCAGGTGCACAAAATTCCTCTGGGGGTGGGTCAAAAATCCTCTTCTACACCCCATAACAAAAAGCCTTGATGCTATGTCTGTAGGAACAAGGGCCATAGGCCTGGAGACAGCTCCTGCCCTAAGAAAAGCACCAGATCACCCCCCACTACAACCCCCACCTTTACGACTAGTGCTCATAGTAAAAACAGTAGTGGTGGGTCAGGCAGTAATAGCCATTCCAAGGGTGTAGCTGGACTCACTTTAGGAAGTGTTTTGTGGGCTGGGTTAGTTAGGGAAACTACTGAGGCTGTTTTAGTCTCAGATGGGGACAATGATTTTGCCACCCTTGCTACCTGTCCCCTTAATATGGGTAAGTACAGGCAGCTTTGATAAATGGTGTTCAGGCAGAGGCCTACAGGGACACAGGTGCCAGTGTCACTACAGTGACTGAAAAACAGGTGTCTCCTGAGCAACACCTACTTGGTCATCAGTACCAAGTGACTGACGCCCACAACAACACTGTATGCCATCCCATGGCAGTTGTTGATTTTAGCTGGAGTTGGGGGGCTACTGGCCCAAAGAAAGTTGTAGTGTCCACAGACTTACCTGAAGAGTGTCTCTCGGGGAATGACTTGGAGACTTCAGCATGGGCTGAAGTGGAGTTGGAGGCCCATGTAGCAATGCTGGGCATCCCAGGGCATATTTTGGCTTTGACCAAGGCTCAGGCCAAGAAGCAAAACGAGAAAGGAATCTTGGAGCCTGGAACAATGGCCCAAGAGGTTCCCAAAACCAAGGGTAGGAAAAGCAAAATGTTGCCCCCTACCCCATCCAGTGAGGATTCCCCTATTGAGGAGGAGGAATCCACTTCCTTGGTGGAACCTACACCTGAATAGTTGAAAGCTGATACAGCTGAACTTGAAAGTGCAGGGGGCCTGCTAGGGAGGTGTTCAGTAGGGCACAGCACACCTGTTCCACACTGGAAGGGTTAAGACAGCAAGCTGTCCTTCAAGAAGCAGGGGATGCCAGTGGCACCCAAAAGCCTTATTGGGAGGACAACCTCCTATACTCAGAAGCAAGGTCATCCAAATCTGGTGCCATCAGGCAGTTGGTAGTACCTCTGCAGTATAGAGAGTTCTTGTTGAAACTTGCACATGACATACCCCTTACAAGTCACTTGGGGCAAAGCAAGACTTGGGACAGGCTTGTTCCGCACTTTAACTGGCCCCACATGTCTGAAGATGCAAAGGAGTTTTGTCGCTCCTGTGTCACGTGTCAAGCCAGTGACAAAACAGGTGGCACCCCAAAGCTCCCCCCCCCCCGAATTCCACTACCAGTGGTTGGGGTCCCCTTTGAAAGGGTTGGGTGGATATTGTTGGCTTCCTGGTCCCCCCACTGCCTCTGGAAACAGATTTATACTGGTGGCGGTGGAGGACCATACCACCAGGTATCCAAAGGCTATACCTCCAAGGACCACTACTGGGAATCATCTCCAGGGTGGGCTTTCCAGAAGAGGTGGTATCAGACAGAGGTACAAACCTCATGTCTGCATACCTCAAAGCCATGTCACCTGTCTAGTATTTTGTGGTGATTTGTTCCAAAAATAAAGTACCTTTATTTTTCTACAACTGGGTGTTTTCTTTCACGTGAGGAAGTGCTGTCTGACTACAGTGGTACTGCATGAGCTTTGCATGTCT
Organism: Pleurodeles waltl; assembly: GCF_031143425.1. Lineage (NCBI taxonomy): Eukaryota > Metazoa > Chordata > Amphibia > Caudata > Salamandridae > Pleurodeles > Pleurodeles waltl. The sequence goes on along the minus strand of NC_090449.1, from coordinate 679,746,278 downwards.
CCTAGATAAGCCTTGGCTGCTCATCCACAGCTACCCCTAGAGAGCGTCACCTCTAGACACTATCTACACCTCACTAAGAGGGGATACCTGGAATAAGGTGCAAGTATCATAGGAACCCCCCACCCACCAGGCCAGCTTCTTACACTCCTGTTCTGAAGCCTCAGGGCAATCAAAGACTTCCTTCCATCCCGCTTCAGCTGATGGACTCTGCCAACTGTGAGTCCTGCTCTGCCAAGAGGTGCTAATCCAGTCCTGGACCTTGGAAGTGGACTTTGCAGTGGCCATCTACAGAAATTGATACATCGATGCAGTTGCGCTGATTGGAACTATTGCATCCTCCTTCGACATTTCCTCCGTATCGACAGCTGAGTGACTCAGGATCAACGCATCCCCACCAGCCTCAGCGCTTCACCTTCATGTCGTCAACTATTTGACTCGATGACAACGCGCCACCTTCATCGCAAAGGGTTGGATTCCACACCTAGAGGACACCGCTTAGACGACTGCGTGGCTCGACAACACATCCCCCATACTGCTTGGATAGGAACCGACACATCGCCTTTGCTTCGCCGCCTTTTACATCGACGTGGGTCCTGTAGCCGGCATGCCCTCCATCGATGGCGGCCTGTTGCAAGGCCTATCTCTCTAATAGATTACCATGGGGGCTGCTTTAAAATAACTTTCAAATGCAGATTCCCTGTTGGAAGTCTCAGGGATATCAAGGACTTCAGTTTCATCTGCCTACAGCACTGGGAACTGTGTGCTTTGTGCTGTTCAAGAAGACAAACCACTACGATACACCAGCGATGCCACACGGAGAAGCACTGCTCCGCTTCGCACCTGGTCTCACCCATCCCACTTCACACAACAGCCCTGGTTTCACTGATGCTGCCACCGAGACGCTGCATGCACCATGACGTTTGGGCACCGCACGTCGCATTGTCAGACTTCGCACTGCAGCCCCGACACCATCCACACCTGTGCCCCTGCCTTCATCAGCCCAGAGTTCGATCTGCAATGCGTGTGACTTCAAGGGCCCGACGACCCCTGCACCGACCTCCGGAACGGACACCGCGACACCAGCGATGCTGCTCTCTGGATCTCATTGTGAGGATCACGACACCCTGCAATTCCAAAGGTACTGTTTGCGGGTCTTCCCAATACTGTAGCTGGCCCCCGTGGCCAGCCTGAATTGTTGGTTTTGTTGATCACGACACTGTGATAGCCCCAGGTGAAGCTATCAACTTCAAGGAACTGGATTTTTAAGTTAATTCTTGCTAAATTCACATCTTTATTACTGTATGTAATTTTGTTTTATATAGATAAATATTGGCTATTATTCTAAAATTGGTGTAGTGTCCTTTTGTAATGTTTTCACTATGTTACTGTGTTTTATGTGCACATGCTTTACACATTGCTTCTGGGATAAGCCGGACTGCTTGTGCCAAGCTACCAAGGGGGTGAGCAGAGGTTATCTGAGTGGGGTATCTCCCTTATCCTGACTATAGTAAGGGGCTCTACTTGAACAGTGTGAAAACCGACTGCCAACTAGAGACCCCATTTCTAACACTGCACTTCCGCCTTCCTTCAGTCCTGAGGAAGGCCAGTAACTTTACACCCTTGGGCATCAGCTTTAGGATGAGCACAGAACCTTGTTGTAGCGAGCCTCATCAGGCTTCCCATCCAACCCTGCACTCTGACAGCTGTCTGCAGATTAGCCCTTTGCACTGAACCCGCCTCATCTTCTTCTGGCAGGCCCATTCAGTCTCCTTCGACACATCTAGCATCTTTTCTGTTTAAGTCAAGCCTCACAGTCCATTACATTCTCAACTTCACCACTTTGACTCACAGTCTCCAGGCAATCAAACAAGTGGTCATTGAACCCCTTCCTGGTTTATCCCCTCCACTATCTTCTGATCTCCCAGCAGTGTATGTATTCTTTAGAGGCTGTGCCTAATAACTAGAACTTGTATTGGAAGCTCTCCTCCCCAGTGAGTTGCACATCTGCTACTCCAGTGTGAGTGCATCTCCCTACACCCATTTTTGGGAAGCTGCATCTTCCAGTGGATTGAAGTTTGCTGTTACAGGTTGAACCTTTTAAAACGATAATAATTCACAATTTTAGTAAGCTGAACCACTTGAGGTTGAATGCCTTTGGAAGTACCAATCTCCTCGAAATACTAACCACATCCTCCCTCTACCTCAGCCTACCCTATATATAACCCCACCCCCTTCAACCTAGCTGTACTGAAGAGAAGAGCACTAGACCATCTACATCAACAGGGAGCTCATGGCCATCAACTCCACCTGCTGGTGAGCTAGCCCTGCCCAACTTGGTGGGAGCCTGCATAACCCAACTTGCACCTCAAGAGGGACTCACTATTGTGACTCCTGAGCCATTATATCTATGACAATAAATAATGTGTACATGTGAAAGTGTTTCGTGAAGGGGAAGAGGGAGTGGTGAAAGACTGAATGTCATCCAATGCAAATATAAAAATACAGGCCAATGTACTCACATTCCAAATTTTCAATGTAGAGGTTCTCAAACTCTCGTTCAATTTGCCCAAAAAGTTCCAAAAGTGTATTTCGAATTGGTAAAGGAAGTTTGGAATCCTGCATAAGTAAAAGTGGAACAATAATAATATAAGAAATGTGATTTGCATAACCAAAATTCTCTAATCTGCTATATACAAATAGAGATATCCTCAAAAGCATATCTTATGATCTGTAATATTTGCAAGAAAACTTCACCAACGCTGAATTCAAATATTGAAAGGTCACAGTTTGTAATAGAATTACTTTTCCCTAATTGTTTTATTACAAAAAACAGTTTAACTCAAACAGAGAACAAATTAATACCTATGAGTTATCAATTATGGTTTCTCATGCTGAATTTTATCAGCTCGCGTAGAAGCACAGACATTGTTATCACAATAAGTAGACACAAAGTTGATACTCTCATACATAGCACACTGACAGTACTAATAGCAGTCAAGAAAAATATTTTAGACTTTTATGATTCCACTTAATACAGTTTCATTGGGAGAATCATGTTCATGATCTCTACAATAAGATTAAGCAGGAGTGAACCAATTTAAGAAACAAACCCAGTGATTGCCCAAAGCACCTTTTGCAATTAAACTATGAATGTTCAGAAAAAAATAGCAATTAGGCTATTCCCAACACCAAATTACATGTAGACTGTGATTTGAACTCACATTTTAAGGTAAAATAAAATGTAATAATCCACTTTACAGAATTTTAGAGAATCATTCTTATACAAAATCAAATATCATACAATACAACACATGTCAAAAGACACAATAACCAATAGTCACATCAATGGAAAGAAAAAGTGCTTGCAGAGAGAGACTTGAATAACTGATTAAGACAAACAGCAATACTAATACAACATCTCCCACTGATTGATCAAAGTGCATTTTGAAATAAATAAAATTCAACCAGATAATAAATACAAAATGGCATCATCCTTTGATTTAAAAATTGGACATGAAAACAAGCTAGGAAGATTTAAAATATATTTGTAAAAAAAAGGATGCAGGAGGGCTGGTCAGCTGGGGACAAAGATGGGCATATTACCTTAGCTCCCTTGGAAGTAGCACAATTATTCTTGCAGCCAAGGATTCTAAAGTTGCTTGGTGGCCAATCTTGCAGTGTATGCAGAGTGGAAACTTGCAGTGCCATTCTGGCGGCACTGCATCGGCAAGCAAAGGAGGGCTGGCCTTCCTCTTACTCTCCCACCTACAGTTAAATGTTAGTGGTGCACAGGACACATTCATATACTCTTAGAAGCAGCTGTGTTCCAATGGCGAACCATGCTAGGGGAGGTTCCCAGTTGTGATCAGCATGGACTGAAAACCTTAACCACCAGGGGCTAGAGGAGACGGAGGAAAAGTTACTTGCTTGTAATTTTAGTTCTTATTTACTTCTTATTTCTGATAATCAAAACAGTAAAATACCTGTGTATTTGGCAGAGAAACATCGCGCAAAATAGACTAAATATCCATAATAAAATAAAAAACAGAAACAAGAGCACCAATGCGAATAGCACACTAGGAGCTAAAACAATACTAACCCTTTTAGAACCTTAGTAAGATGTACCATTCCATTCTTTCCAGCAGGGTGTCAAGAAGTTTGTTTTTGGAGTATAGGTGAGATACTTAATGGCAGATACAAATTCAAGGAGGTGGGTGGGGCTTTTATTAATTCAGAAGGAACTAGGATAACAAATAACTTTTTCCTTCTTTTCCATGGGATTCCCTCTGATATCCATAAAAGGTGAAATAGAGTAGCAAGCTAACCTTCCTTAAAACACACCATCAGGGTCACCAAATTGAACCTTTAAACAAATTCTAAACAAATAAATTATGATGAAAAGCTTGGACCACAAACATATCCACCTTGCGATCATACCAGTTACATAACCTTCTTCCAGAGAATTAAATATGGTGCTCTCCAAATTAATGTGGCCTCTTTGTGAACTGATGCACAAAGCAGAGTTACAACGCCTTTTGTGGAAGATGGCTTTCATGGTTGCGATTACATGGGCTAGAAGGGTTTGCAAGCTTCAAACTGTTTTTATGAGGCATGTTAATTTGAACCAAACTATTCTGTTGCTTACCTTCTTCCCAAATCCTACATTCACTGCAGAGAGGTATTTACCTACTATCCATGCTAAAATGCTTTGTCTTGTTATCTAGACTGGACAGTGAATTGTAGGACTGTGGAGAGAGCACTGTATTATTAGCTGTTTTGTGACAGCTAACATACCTTGGCCTGGTAAGCCTATGGCTCACTTCACAAGCAGAAGCTATGTAAGCTATGTAAAACGGCCACGTGGCGATCAGTCCATTCATTTGCTAAGCACTGATGTCTCTGCACTTGCTCTATCATTCTCTTTTCCAAGAGTGTCAAGGTCTCTATAATTAGGTGGTGCAACACTGCAGACCTTCAGGTGGTGGTATAGAAAACCTGATTTTGTACCCATCTGCAACATATCTACCATCAACATGTATTTTATGATTTGCTGCCACGACAAGAGATGACTGAAAATACTACTACCCACCAGGGTGCTCAGTGTTGGAGGCAGACTGATGATATCACTGTTCAGCTGGAGTCTTCCCTGCAGAGGTGGAAGGCTTCTGCCTACTTCCTCTCCAGAGTCCCAAAGTGAAGGGTTATAACAGGCGAGTAAAGCAGAAGAATTAGCTGTTTTATTAATGCCTTCTGATGATAGGCAGAGCTTCTTGCCAAAGGCATCACATTACATACTCCCTTCCTTGGAGGATTCAAAGATGTTGACCCTTAGACACTGCATTTCTCCTGTGCACTAAAAACTACTAAAGTATCAGGAGGTACGGTTTTCTTTAGAATTTGGGTCTCATTCTGCAGGCCTACATTTCTTCTGCAGGCAACTCCTGCCTGCTTGTACTGAGAAAGGAATAGTGAAGGTCTCCATGATCGGTTCCGTTAATTTTGGGATCAAAGGAACAATAGAACAAGCCTGCCACTTCATATGGATCATTTCAAAATGTTAGAATAACTGACATCTGAAATTGTGGTCTGTATACTGAACCAGCCTAAAAACCTGTAAAAATAAAATGTCAGGAAAGGCTACACGATTATCTGCCAGCAAAATCCTAGAAAGAGTATATCAAAGAGAAGCTGGAGAGAACTCTCTCAAAGCAGCGAAGTAAGATGAAGCAGAACTTGATGATATTCTATGATGACTACTTCTCCTAGCACTGTGAGATAAATACCTATGAAAGACACAGGGGGTGATTCCGAGACTGGCGGGCGGCGGAGGCCGCCCGCCAGTCTACCCCCGACAAAATACCGCTCCGTGGTCGCAAGACCGCGGAGGGTATTTTGAGATTTGCCCTGGGCTGGCGGGCGGCCGCCAAAAGGCCGCCCGCCAGCCCAGGGCAAATCTACCTTCCCACGAGGATGCCGGCTCCGAATGGAGCCGGCGTAGTGGGAAGGTGCGACGGGTGCTGTTGCACCCGTCGCGTATTTCAGTGTCTGCTTTGCAGACACTGAAATACTTTGTGGGGCCCCCAGGGGCCCCGCGGCACCCCCTACCGCCATCCTGTTCCTGGCGGGAGACCCGCCAGGAACAGGATGGCGGTAGGGGGTGTCAGAATCCCCATGGCTGCGGAGCGCGCTCCGCAGCCATGGAGGATTCTCCCGAGCAGCGGAAAGTCGGCGGGAGACCGCCGACTTTCCGTTTCTGACTGCGGCTGAACCGCCGCGGTCAGAATGCTCGACGGGGCACCGCCAGCCTGTTGGCGGTGCTCCCGTGGTCGGTGACCCTGGCGGTCACCGGCCGCCAGGGTCAGAATGACCCCCACAGTGTCTGTGCTGGAAAATGTATTCTTTCTTCCTCCCTGAACTTCTTGTGATAACATTCGGATTTCTATATAGACTCCAAGATAATAGTCTCTGTACCTGACGTTTCTGGTGAGGAACAAAAACAGACTCTAGTACCTCAAAACAAAAAGAGCAGCAGGAATGTGGGGTTGATCCACATCTCCCAACAAGACTGCTACTACTATATCAGCAAAGTCTAGCAAAGATGGCGACAAAGGATCAAGGGGCAGATGTACGAAGCTTTTTGCGAAATTCGCTGTTTGCGCCATGCAAAAAGCACATTGCGATGCTCATTCCCATTTTGCGAGTCGGTAACCTGGTTACCGACTCGCAAAATGGGAATGCGACTCGCAAATAGGAAGGGGTGTTCCCCTTCCTATTTGTGATTCGCATCGCGATGTAGAATTGCTTTGTGACCGCGAACGCGGTCGCAAAGCAATTTGCAGTTAGCACCCATTTCAACTGGGTGTTAACCCATTCGCAAAAGGGAAGGGGTCCCTATGGGACCCCTTCCCCTTTGTGAATGGCCTTGAAAACAATTTTTCAGAGCAGGCAGGGGTCCTATGGACCAATGTCTGCTCTGGAAAAATGAAACACAAACGTTTCATTTTTTCGTTTGTGTTGCAACTCGTTTTCCTTTAAGGAAAACGGGCTGCAATACAAAAAAAAAACTGCTTTATTGAAAAGCAGTCACAGACATGGTAGTCTACTGTCTCCAGCAGGCCACCATCCCTGTGAGTGCTGCGAATCGGAAGGGGGGGTCGCAAATTGCGACCCACCTCATTAATATTAATGAGGTGGGTCTTTGCGACCTCCTTGCGATTCGCAGATGGTGTCAAGGACACCATCCTGCATCCGGGTTTGCGATTCGCAAATTCGGACTTTGCTACATCTGGCACCGATTCTCTTCTTGTTTTTTTTTTGTTTTTTTTTTACAGGCACCACCACAGTTTTTTCCAAACTGGGAGAGAGTCTAAGAGATGTGGAACCCTCCAAGGTCAAAATATCCATCAACGTCTATTCAGAACTCTGAACCTCTCAATAAGGACATGTGGGTTCTTCTCTAGGTCGAACTTCTCCTCCTTAATGTAAACCACCTCTTTGCATCTTTTCTGACAAATGCCACAATCCGTGATGGACTGAGACTCGAGAAAACACACAACACAGTCATTGTGTACATAATTTCCTGAAATCTTCCCTCCACAAGCTGGTCATTTAGCAATACGCACTGGCATAGTGGCCTGGAAAACAAGGAGGTGAAAACATCCCCAAGAAAATAGGGGAAAACAGGCCTTTGAAACCAGATAAGGGTGTCAAATGACAGGAAAAGCCTAAAGACTTTAACTGAAGTAGATAAACTCCAAAACATTTGTAGTTAATAGCCAAACAATGTTTTAAATAAAACAGGAATGTGTTCAGGATCTTCCTTGCAGTGTAGAAAAACAAACTGCGTAATTGTCAAACTGGTGGGTAGAATGGAATAAACAAATTGCGTAATTGTCAAACTGGTGGGTAGAATGGAATAAACAAATTGCGTAATTGTCAAACTGATGGGTAGAATGGAATGGTGCACATTGCTATGGTTCATCAAGGAACAGTACTGTTTTGGTGCTGAGTGCACTGTTTACATTGGAACATAATTTCCTCTTTTTCACTGTCTGTTATTTAATCTACTATTTGGTGTGCTTCTCACCCAAATAAACTGTTATTTTACCTATGTGGCCAGTTGTTTAAAAGAACAGTAAATGTTGCTGTTTGAACAAGTTTTCTTTTTAGGAACTGTACTGGGGAAAAGCTGGCTGTGTGTTTGTCTTCCTATAAACCCTGAGTTCTCATATGGTCTTATCTGGGAGCCAATGGAGTACTTGTGACTGTCATAACTGGCAATGATTAGGCTTTAGAAGAGCAAGCCCTACCTAACCAGCATTTGAGATATGGCAGACAAGATGGTGTGCCTCTTCCTTGATTTAAGTGTTATAACTCTGGTAGAGCTACCACGGTCTACATGAAAATAGACAGTATCAGTGGCATTTCTTCAGGCTAAATTTGGAGTTTGGGTGTATTGTGTGCACGTTACTTTGGGCAGTGATCAGGGATGCAAGAGGCTGCTACCATTTATGTGCAAGAACTACTAGAGGAAGAAGCACATTCTCTATGTCAGCACGCCTGTGCATGCATCAAAGGACTGACACACCAGAACATTTTGCTGTGCACAAATTTGCATGTGGACAGAAATTGATGGCTTTGTCTGAGAGCCTCTCTAGTACAAAAAGATATTCTACGCATCCTGCCTTTAAACTGTTTTCTACTTTCCCTCAGGAACACTATTTCTGCTACTTGTTTCGGATGCTCTTGTTGTCCTGTTACATCCTCATGTGGTGGTGAGGGACGATTCTTTGTGAGCAGGTTAAACAAGGGCTAACCTTTTATTAGAGTACCAACCACAAAAGAGGAGAATCTCCTGTAGGACTAACAGAGGCATGGACATTGCTACCAGTTATTGCACTCATTTGAGAGATTTCACATTTTGTGTTAAAAAAAAATATATATGTGTGTGCATGTGTGTGTCTGTGTGTCTGTAAATTCAGTTGCAGTTCGCGTGAAGCAGGAGGGGCTAGGTGGCGCACGAGGGGGGGGGGAGTAAATTTAATTAAAAATAATTTTAAAAAGTTTAAAAAACACTTACCTTACTGCCACGCAGTCTGCCCTGCGCCAATCCTGACGCTGCTAAGAGCAGCATCAGGGTTGGCGGGGAGCGCCCAACTATGTTGCTGGGCTGCAGAGAGCCCTGTGCACACATATGTTGGGCTGGCCCGAGATGGCCGGCCAAACACACAACGATCTGAGGGGGAGTGCTGAGCACTCCTGTTCATTGCTCGTCACCCCGTGGCCTGCCCCTTTTCCCAAAAAACGATAATAAACACAGTTTATTATTGTTTTTTGGGAAAAAGTGTGCAGCTGCCACTGCTGGCTGGGGGGTGGGGAGGAGGCTCCTCCGCCCTTATGGAGGAGCCCCCCCGTGTAAATTGTTCCTGGTACATTTTTTAACCAATTTTCAGCTACTATATTATTTTATGGAACGTGCCTGAAGGTGTCCTTGCTATAGCTTATGGGGTAAAAGGATGTCTGATTCTAGATCTGAAAGAGCCAAGTTAGAATAGGCATTTGAAACTTAAACAAGAAATGGGCAGAACCTCCGGAGAAGAGAGTTTCAAAGAGAAGATATTTTAAAAGAGATGGCACAGCCACCTTGCCCAGCTCTTTTAATTTGGTGAATGCAAGCAAGTAGCCGTTGGCAGATCAAAGGTAGTGAGCATCCAACGAACGCATATAGAAATGTTCATGTGCCAAGGGGTCCCAGTTATTAAGGAGTGTAAAGCATATACACAAATACTCTTAAAGAACAAGTTGCTTACTTCAGTTCCGCGTGGCGTCCTCAGTGCTAGAAGTGACGTTATGATCACGTATATAAGCCCCACTCATGGCGCATGAACATCAGTTACTTTTCACAACTTTCTATGCCAGGAGCCCAGAGCCATGAAGTGAACTAAGGAATGTTTGTACAAATTATGGCCCTGAAAGGGATTAAACCTAACCCTAGAGATCTGTCCGCAGAAGGGAGGCATGGGTGTTTGTAAGGAATCTGCAGCTAGATATAGTGTCTACCAGATAATGTGTTACTAAAGTTAAGTAACTTGTTCATCTGCTAGAGAGTTTTAGCTGCAGATTCCTTACCTTTGAATAGATACCCAAGCCATATCCTCCTGGCGGTGGGCTGCGGACAAATTATCTAAACTAAAAAGTCCTGCAGGACCGAAGGGGCTAAGTGACCTTCCCTGAGGACCTGGCTGTCCAGGCAGTAGTGTTTGTCAAACATGAGGCGAGACACCCACGTTGCTGCCTCGCAGATGTGTTAGACTGGGTCTCCACAAGCTAATGCCGTGAGTTTTTCCTCTTGTGGAATGGGCACTTAAGCCCTCAGGAGGCTGCTTTTTTAGCCAGGGCGAAGCAGATCTTGATACAGAGAACAACCCAGCACAAAATGGTTTGTTTCTGTACTGTCAGACCTTTTTCAGCTCCTACAGAGCCCAGAAAGAGTTGGTTGTTTATCCAGAACTCTTTTGTGCAGACAAGGTAGAATGACAATGCTCTTTTTAGGTCTAGACAGTGGAGTCGCTCCTCTGTTTTAAAGGGATGCGGAAAAGAGTAAAAGGTGGGCAGGATGACAGATTGTCCCAAATGGAATGAGGTCAACACTTTCAGGAGGAAAGAGACCCAGGTGCAAAGCACCACTTTGTCAGGGAACACAGTAAGAAAGGGAGGCTTGGATGATAGAGCCTGCAGCTCACTCACCCTCCGAGCAAATGTTACTGCCACTAGAAAGGCTGTCTTGATGGTAAGCAGCGAGAGGGGGCAATTGTGCAGCGCCTCAAAGGGAGCACATGAGGCATGTGAGAACTAAATTAAGATCCCACTCAATCATGATAAAGGGCGTAGGTGGAAACATATGTAAAAGCCCTTTGGGAAACGTATTTCCAATAGGACCCTGGTAAGGCAGCCACAGGAAGACGGACAGAGCAAAGAGAAAAACCTTAAAAGTGCCCATAGCAGAGCCCTGCTGGGCAAGGGTAAGATGACCGAAGAGAAGAATATCAGAGAGGCAGAAAGGGGTCGATAGACATTTCTGTATAATATTTTACAAATGTTTGCCACCTGCAGGCGTGAAGCATTTTAGATGAGGAATGCCTGTCTGCAAAGATAATGTTACATACTTAAGGGGGAAGGTCACAAGATATCAACTGTTGCCACTCAATCTCCACGTAATAAGGCAGAGAGTTGATAAGTTTAGGTGCCTAAACCTCCCCTACTATTGAAACAGAAAGCTCCCCCAAAGGGGCAACCTGCTCAGAGGATCGATGCTCATTTTCAGAAGCTCGGGATGCCCGACTCTCTGTGCCCAGTCCGGTGCTACCAGGATAATTTGGGCCCCATCATTCCTGATCTTCTTGAGAACTCTGGGCAGAAGTGGAATGGAGGGAAAGGCATAAGGAGATCTGTGTTCCACTTGAGACAAAAAGTGCCTCAGAGGAATAGCTGCCTTCCAAACTCCAACAAGCAAAAGTGCTGACATTGCCCATTATCTTCGGTGGCAAACTAATTAAACCAAGGCTTTCCCAACTGCTGAAAGAGTCCTTGTCCCTCCTCCAAATGGAGACACCACTCGTGATCCGCTAGTCATTGATGGCTGAGTTCACCCACCCTGGCATTCAGAGAACCTGTCAGGTGTTGAACTACCAGGGTTATGCGCTGCTGTTCCAGCCATTTCCAGAGACGCAAGACCTCTTGACAAAGTGTCCACGAGCCCACCCTGCCCTGCTTCTTGCTTTACCACATGGCAGTGGTGCTGTCGGTACACCTACACTAACTTCCCCTTGACAGATGGGAGAAATGCTTTCAATGCTAGCTGGATCACCCAGAGCTCCAGAAAGTTATTGTGGAGTCCAGATTCTGCCAGAGGTCAGAGTCCTCTGATCTCCACCTCTTCCAGGTGGCTGCCCCATCCCAGGAGTGATGCATCTGTCACTACTGTCAGATCTGGTTGGGAAAGGGAAGAAGAGACTGCCTTTGACCCAACTGCTGTTCATCAGCCACCACTGCAGGTCTTTTGCAGTTCCTTCCAATATCTGGACCATGACGGAGAAATTTCCCTGATGCTGCACCCACTGGAACTTGAAATCCCACTGCAGACCCTGCATATGCCATCTGGCATGATTCACTAGCAGGATGCAGGAGGCCATGAGGCCCAGCAGTCAGAGTCATTCTCACCATAATCCAGGACAGAGGCTGAAACATCAGTATCATAGCCTGAATATCCTGGATTCACTGTTCAGGAGGATATGCCCAAAACTGCTCTGTGTCCAGACCTGATCCAATGAAAGGGAATGTCTGAGAAGGAGCTAGGTGTGACTCTGGCACGTTTATAGTGAACCCTAGCAAATCCAGGAGGTCTATCGTAGTCTGAAAGTGGGAGACGACAGACTGGGGTGAGCCTGCCTTCAACAGCCAGTCGTCAAGGTAGGGGAAAACTGAAACCCCTGGCCTGCGGGGAAGAGCTGCGACCACCGCCATCACCTTGGTGAACACCCGAGGGGTGCTGGTAAGGCCAAAGGGAAGAACAGTGAACGGAAAGTGATCGTGGCCTATCTTTAGCCGAAGGTAAGGTCTGTGAGCAGGCTGGATGGGGATGTGAAAATACGCATCCTGCAAGTTCACTGCTACCAACCAGTCTCCTTGCTCTTGGGCGAACAAAACCTGAGCCAAAGTGAGCATCTTGAACTTCTCCTTTTTGAGGAAGGGATTGACAGTTCAGAGGTCTAGAAGAGGGTGAAGTCCCTTGTTCTTCTTGGGAATCAGAAACGAGCTGGAATAATAACCACTGCCTTCTTCTTAAATTGAAACCCTCTCTATAGCTCCCTTGGCCAAAAGTGCTGTAACACACTCTCGGGGAAAAGACAGGTGATCGTCCGCCAGCCGTTCTTGTGTTGGTGGTATTGGGGGATGGAAAGATCGGAAAGGTAGGGAGTATCCCCTCTGAATGATCTGCAAGACTCATTTGTCCGATGTAGTGGACTGCCAGTGGAGGGGATGATGCTGGATTCTCCCTCCAACTAAGCACCCATGTTTTTGCAGAACCAAACTAGAAGGGCTTAGTGGCTGCAGGTGCCCATGGGTTGGTGGTGGACGACTTATGGCTACCAGACCCACTGGGTCAGAAGGCACAGCATCCATGTCCTCGCACAGCTTGGGAAGCTTACTCAGGACAGCGGCTGGCATAGGGCCTGCGTGGTGGCCCGCTCCTTCCATAGCCATGAAAGGGGCAAAAAGCAGACTGGGGGCGAGGGGTCACTGAGTAGCCCGTGGGCTTAACTGTAGTCCACGAGTCCTTGAAGTGCTGAGTCCGCTTTTCTCTGAAGAGACGAGTCCCATCAAAGGGCATGTCCATAGAGTTGGTCTGGAAATCACCCAAAAAGCCAGATGGTCTAAGCCAGGCATGGCACCTCAAAGCCACTGTCAAGGAAACTGCTATGCCCAGTGAATTAGATGCGTCCAAACCACACGTAATGGTGAACTTCGCTGCATCTCTCCAGTCTTTTACCGCTTGGAAGAGGATGGTCCGGGCCTCCTCCAGGACCTGTGGCACCACTTGCGTAACTGTATCCCACAAGGTATGGGAATAAAGTCCAAAACGGCATGCCTGTGTTCACTGACCGCAATGCTAGGCTGCTGGAAGAAAACATTTTCCTGCTTAAGCTATCCAGCCTCTTGAATTCCCTGTCTAGGAGAGTGGCAGGGAACGCGCCATCACTACCAAACTCTCAGGGGTGGGGTATTGGGTGAGGAAACTAGGATCACCTGGGGAAGGGCAACAGCGGTGGGCAATTGACCTGTTCACAGGCGCTCCTGTGCTGGGCTGGTGCCGCGGGTGAGCGCCAGGAGCATTGGCGTCAGGATTCACACCAAAGGGCAAGTAGGAACTACTGGCGCCGATCCGGATCCGTTAAACCCCATCGGAGTTGAGGCCAGAGCCATCAGCGCTGAACCTGATGGGGCCTCCTCCAACCTCCTGGGGCCCAAAGGGGCTCTGGGGGGTTTGGCCCGCTCAAATACACTGTGCATGGCCTCGTAAAAATCGTTTTGTTTAAGCAGGGGTTGCTCCGACTCACGGAAATGGAGGGGAAGCGCAGAGTCGGACCTGGCAACGGCTCCGCAGAACCATGCCTGGAACGCCGATGTTCCTCACTCGCCAAGTCGCAGATGGACGAGGTGAAGTCGAAGACCGCTTTAATTTCTTTTTCTTCTTGTGCCTCTTCCCAGAGTGTCTCCAGTGCGAGGAAGAGGACTTGTGGCTCCTGGAGTGGCCCCGCAACCACCTTCTCGAACAGCACTAAGGCCTCCAAGGAGTCCAGCTAACTGGCATCGACCACAGGAACGTAAGCAGCTTTAGGGACCACTCCCTCAAAAGTTTCAGCACCACAGCCCGACAGTCCAAACACTATTTTGAGTTGTTGTCACGCTCAATACACCATAAGCACAACACATGTGAGTCATTACTGACATGGCGTGGCGACAGTTGCCACACAGCCTGAAACCTGCCTTCCTACAAAGCAAAACGTAGAAGAAAACCTGTCAAAAAGAGACATGGGGTAGCTCTTCACCTAGATCGGTGCTAACTGGCATGGAAAGAAAAGAACTGACATCTGTGTGCCTGGGTGGCGCCTAAATAGGTGATCACAATGTCACTTATATCACCAATGATGCCAACAACACGGAACCGAACAAAGCCACTTGAAAACGCACAGGGCTACTGCTCACGCAAAAGTTTTCAGATCCAGTCTGACACTTGGGAAATTAAAAAGATAAGGAATCTGCAGCTAGAAGCCTCTATCAGATAGTAACATGTTTCTGAACTATGAGCCAATATAAGTTAAGTGGCCAGAAATTGGGGCTGAGCAGGAAAGTTTAAATAAACTCCTTGCCTACGAGTTCTGAACCAGAGTAATGAGATGTGGTCCTCTGTCAGCCTGTTGCAAGCAGGTGGTGTGAGTGGAGGAATAGTCACAAAAGGGGAGGAAAGAGTCCCTTTGGACAATCTTGAGATCTCAGAAGTTGCATGTTATCAACCTCCAGTGGTGCAGATGATGGTAAATCCAGCTTCCGCCTGGGTGTCCATGATGGTCGGATGGTAACCTATAGAGGCTTGCATGATTCAGCTGTCAGGAGGGTGGTGGACTAGCCTGTCCTCAAGCTACCTGACCCAGGAGGTCTGTCGGTGCCAAGTCCTCGGCCACGCAAAGAATTTGAAGTCTGCTGGCTGTGGTGGCTGGGCAGTTGGAAACGTGGCTGGACGCCCCTTCTGTGGCCACGAAAGTAGCAGAATGCGGACAGTGGTTGGCGAGGGGCCAAGGATAGCCCAAGGATATAGTGGTTGCTCTGGTGTCCTTGAAGCACTCCAACGCAGTCTGCCTTGTCTGCGAAGAGACCAGAGCTTTCAAAGGGAATGTCCGTGAGTGGGATCGGACGATTCCCAGAGAAGCCAGTTGTCCTTAGCCAGGTGTGGGGCCGCAGGGCTACCAACGATGAAAGCGTTCTGCATAGCGAGGCGATCATATCCAGCCCACAACGTATATAGAACTTCACTGCGTCTCTCCTGTCAGCAATAGCTTGAGAGAGTACGGCTCGCATCTACCCCAAGACCATAGGCAGCACCTGCGCAACCAAGTCCCAGAGTGAGTGGAAATATCGGTCCAAAAGGCAAGCTGTGTTCATAGATGGCAGTGCCAGTCCGGCCAAAGAGAACATCATCTTCCTCAAGGTATCCAGCCTCTTGGGTTCCCTGTCCGTGGGAGAAGTAGTAAAAATGCCAGAATTAAATTTGGAAGTGGAGTCTTGTTCCACCAAGCTCTCAAGGGTGGGGTGTGTTGTCAGGAAACTAGGGTCCCAATGGGGAAGGGGCGATGGCAATGGCCAATCTATCTGTTCACAGGAGCTCCTTTGCAGGGCTTGAACCAGGCCCAGGGTAGGAGGTCCATGAGCGCTTTGTTAAATGGGAGAAGCTGTCCGTATGTGGTGACTCCCTGATGAAGCACCTCAGTCAAGACATTTGTCGTGACAGCCACAATGGACAGCTGAAGATCTAGAACCTCAGTCACCCTCTTTAACACCATGGTGAAAGAGTCTCCTTCCTCCATAGCCAAGGTAGAAGGATAAATCAAGCAAGTATCTGGGGAGGTATCCAGTCCACTGGCATGTACAAGACCTTACATCAGGTGTCCTCCTGACATTTACGGGTGGTATTCATCAGGGTCCAGTGGCCCCTCCCAATCATCCCCAAGTCCAAGCCCAAAGCAATAGGGCACAAGCTCTGGCCTGGATAGTCTGCCCCCGTTGGTCCTGAGTCGGTGCCGGACAAGGCCCATTCGGCTCTGTATCAGAGTTGGGATGAGTATGAGGACTGCATCGCTGGTGGGTGCTGGCATAGCCAGGGACTTCAGCAGTGAAGCCGGCGGTGGGTAAGGTTCAGGTGGCTCGACCGGCACCACTCTGGATCCATCCATGGATCCATGAGGCCCAACTGGCACAAGGGACGAGCTCGCCAGTTGAAGACCAGTAGGGGGGCTTTCAAATCCCCTGGGGCCTGAAGGGACTCCTACAGGGACAGGTCACCCAAATATGAGATGCATGCCCTCATAGAATTCACAAAGTTGGGAAGGGGTCGCTCCGGCTCCTGGAAATTCAGGGAAGTGCGAAGGCGGCCCAGGTGCCGTCACAACCACGGAGACAGTCCACCAAAGCAGACACTCCCTCGTCTCACCAGATGACTTTGATAGACTGGGCAAAGTCGAAGACCTCTTTAACTTCTTCCTCTTCTTCCATTTTTGGGGCTTACCCGAATGCCCGGGCGACTTCGACTGCAATGAGGAGCACTTGAGAATGGCTCAGCAAATGATCCCGGGACCGTCCTCTCGACCCAGATGGAGACCATTGTGGTGTCGCATGTCGAGCAGCAAGCAGCTTGAGGGACCAATCCCTCAAGGCCTTGGATGCATAATGCGACAATCGACACAGGACTTTGCGTTATAGTTGTTCTTGAGGCCCAAAGACAGACAAGGTGTGTGTTCGACATTTGCCGGCAACAGGCGCCACATGTTTTGAAACCAGCCTTTCTTGTGGACATCTTTGTCACACCAGGAGACAAAGGCCCTCATTCCGACCCTGGCGGTTTCAAACCGCCAGGGTGGAGGACCGCGGGAGCACCGCCGACAGGCCGGCGGTGCTCCAATGGGCATTCCGACCGCGGCGGTAAAGCCGCGGTCGGACCGGCAACACTGGCGGTCTCCCGCCAGTGTACCGCCGCCCATAGGAATCCTCCAAGGCGGCGCAGCTAGCTGCGCCGCCGAGGGGATTCCGACCCCCCCTACCGCCATCCAGTTCCCGGTGGTTCTCCCGCCGGGAACCGGATGGCGGTAGGGGGGGTCGCGGGGCCCCTGGTGGCCCCTGCAGTGCCCATGCCACTGGCATGGGCTCTGCAGGGGCCCCCGTAAGAGGGCCCCTAAATGTATTTCACTGTCTGCTTCGCAGACAGTGAAATACGCGACGGGTGCAACTGCACCCGTCGCACAGCTTCCACTCCGCCGGCTCGATTCCGAGCCGGCTTCATCGTGGAAGCCTCTTTCCCGCTGGGCTGGCGGGCGGCCTGAAGGCGGCCGCCCGCCAGCCCAGCGGGAAAGTCAGAATCACCGCCGCGGTCTTTCGACCGCGGAACGGTATTCTGGCGGCCCCCGACAGGCCGGCGGCGACCGCCGCCGGCCAATGTCGGAATGAGGGCCAAAGTCTCCCAAAAATCATTGTCATAAAGTCAAAAAGGGTCAGCCAAAAACGACTGGGAGTAGTTCTTCTCCAGATCTGCGCTGACTGGTCTGGAAAGAAAAGAACTGACGAAAGAGTGCTGGAGGTGAGTCTGTAAAGACTCTGCACATGTCATTTCCAGAGCGGACGATGCAACTTAAAGCCTGATGCCTGGGGATAATTCTTAGGAAATAAATCTGCAGCTAGAAGTCTCTAATAGATAAAAAGGTATTATAAAACTAAACTCCCTGATGTTTTGCTAACGTAGAAGATAAAGGACAGTATCCCAATGACTGCGCCACCAGGCAGAAGACCAAATCGTAGACGGGTATTCTACCATTACAATTACCTCGGTTTTGTCCACATTAAGCTGTAGAGAATTGTTGTGCATTCATGCCACAGCTTTAGAGAGGTAATAACAAATGTTGCCACAAGCGACAGAGTTCCCATTAAGTGTTAGAATCTACTGAGTGTTGTCAGTATTAACCCTAAGGGAGAGGCCAAAAGAGGAAACCAACTTGACCAAAAATGCAACAGAGACAGTAAAATGCATGGGGCCCGAAGAAGGGCACAGAGAATTGAAACAGGACAGAGATATTCCTTGGCTGCTATCAATCAAAGGAAGAAGCCCAGTCCAGAGACCGGTCTGCAAAGTCTGCTGCGCAGAGTCTAGCAATAAGACTTCTGTTGGAAATTACATTAAAAGCAGCAGACAAGTCAAGCAGGACAAATGCTACCAACTTTCACTGATCATGAATCAAACAAAGCTTGTTTTGAATTGCAATCAAAACCACTTCTGCACTGTGGGCACAGCGATAACCTGCCTCAGAGGATTACAGAAGTGAGAAATGATGAAGGCTGAGCATTTACTTCTTTCTCATCAATGTTGCAGCAGAGTAATGCAAGCTTTTCATTCATGGGGTAATCATTGTCTGAATTTGGGGAGAAAAGGGGCCTGATTTGGAACTCGACAGATGGGTTACTCTGTCACAATGGTGACAGATATCCTGTCTGCCAAAATCTAAATCCCATTCAATCCTATGAGATTTAGATTTCAGCAGACGGTATATCAGTCACCACTGTGATGGAGTAAGCAG
The DNA here is from genome assembly GCF_031143425.1 of Pleurodeles waltl. Taxonomy (NCBI): domain Eukaryota; kingdom Metazoa; phylum Chordata; class Amphibia; order Caudata; family Salamandridae; genus Pleurodeles; species Pleurodeles waltl. Next base: position 679,727,382 of record NC_090449.1, on the reverse strand, counting down.
TCTGACGAGTTCTAAATCAGGCCCATAACCTAGTAATCTGCTGTAAGAGCCTAACAGGACAGAGATTGTCAGGCAAGTCAAACTCACTGACTTGATTAATTGCAATGTTCGATCAGGTGAAATGGCCAGCAACATCTGAAAAACAGGGCAAAATGATTCTGAAAAAATACTGCACTCTGTAACAATAGTCCTAAGCACAGGAAAGAAATCATAGATGTCCTGGGTCTTATTTTTATAGAAACTCATAAGGGATTCAACACAGCTCTAGAGAGTGCATTGTGGTTTTCAAAGTGTACTTTGGATTGGTGAATTCACATACTATTTTGATGAGCTCCTGAGAAGAGAATTTAGCTTTGGATGTAGGAGAGGCATAAACACAATTTGTTTTTTGCAATTCCTCAAGACCTAACTATAACTGCTTCTGGCAGTGGCTGAGTAACGTTGATGCCATATGCATGTGAGAATGCTTTCAGGCCTGTTTCGCCTCAGAGTGCTGCAGTGAACCAGGGGGCAGAAGATTTTGTTCAGTGGGAGGTGACTACTTACTGGCACCACTGCATCTAAAGCTGTGGATATTCTATATATTGCAATCAATGTATGAAACCACTGATTAATATTCTACAACAGTCCAAAGAAATGTTTGTATTAATTCTTATAACAAATACAGTTTGTAAGACTTGAATTCAGTATATATTTTATATTCAAACACTTAGATTATTATTCTGACCATATTATGAATTCCCTTGTTAAAGGCATGATGTATTACCATGTTTTAGGGATTGATCACAAGCACCTTAGCACTGGTTAGCTGTGGTAAAGTATACAGATTAATAAGGCCAGCAAAAACAAATAAAAAGAATATGAGGGAGAAGGCAAAATATTCGGGGGTTACCCTGCACAGAGGGCAACAACTAAGTCCAACAGTATTTCTTTAAAGGTAACAGTAAAGGGGGTTTGGAGAAGCTATGCAGAGAAGACGTCAAAGAAGTGGTGGAATTACAAGAGTGGGTTTCTTCTGGAGAATCCACCAGGGATCATAGACTGTCAGACTTAAACGAGCTAAATAAGTGTGACCTACATCAACTGCCAAACATAGGCAAGATGGCAACTCAGTTGAGAGAAGCGGATTTATTTTCAATTTTTGATACAAGTTTGGCATTTCATCAGATAAGACTGTAACTAGAGATCCAAAAACATTTAAATTTCAATCATTTTCATTGTTGAGACACGTTAAACACACTATACAGTCTGTCTTTCTCTTCATCAAATGAAATAACTGGCCATCACAACATCTTCCCCATAAACAAATCTATGTGACTGTCCAATCTCTAGGTATACTGAGAAACCCTAAGGATGTCTGGAAGTAGAAGGGACCACAAGAGTGACACTAAACTTACTCTTGTAAACAGTCCACTATGAGAAAGTGAGCCTACTGAGATATCACCTACACACCCATCCAGGCCATATAAGTAGCATTTTTCATATGAAACCTGGGCAGAACACTGGAATATACTCCAGACATTAAAAACAATACTCAACATGTCCAGTCCTGAATATTCTTGTTTTCTTTTGGGCAGAATGTCCTCTACAGCCTCCACTTGCTAAAAACAAATTGCTTTCCATCATGTTTCACTTTAAGTTTGGCTTATTGCCATACTGAGGCCTCAATCAACAATAGGATATATTTGTTAATCGACCACACCTGCATTCTTCTCTTCATAGGTAGCATGGATATAATCAGGGAAGATCATGATTCTTCTCCTGTCAACCACTGTTTATGACCTCGTGCAGTAGACGTCTGCTTAGTCACACTGCCTAATACAGCAATAACAATTTCCTTCAGTTCTGCTTACCCTTCACCTTTTGAGGTTGGTAATCTGTACGTCTTGCACAAAGTAATCTGGGGGTGGAGTCAGATGATATGACACTGTCATCAAGGAACCTCTGAATCATAACATGAATAGGTCCCGTATCTAAGGATTATCTCATGATTTCAAGTATATGTTCTTGGCATCTAGTTTATTTTCCAGTTATACGAATTAGGACTTGAGGCACAGCAGAGCAGAGACAGCACAATTAGGAATTAGGAATTAAGAAGAGGAATTTCCCAAAAATCTTCTAATTCAGAAGGTAATAACTCTTTCACCATGACCAACCTGGTCCTTTTATCTGACCCGCGCTCCATCACAGTTGATCTCAAAATGTACCTTTGTTCCCGTCAAGCACAACCAATTGCCCATTGTTGGCGCTGTGCATTTTCTGGTGGTCTTTTTATTTAAAACTTTAAAAATTCATATCTTCGGATCCCTTTATTGAATTTATTTTGGTGTCATTTTGCTCAATATTCTCTATTTTCGTAAATGGGTGTGGGACTTTTATGTGTAATGTTTCTGACATTTTAGCTGTTTTGCTACTTCTAAATGCTTTACACATGTTAAGTTAAGCCAGCCTGGTCTGTGCCATACCTAGCAGGGGTTGAGCTTAGGTTTAACTTACTGAAACCTTTTCAGGACCTAATAACAGTGAGGTGATTATTATTTGTGGTGGACTACCATCCACCCCAACTAGTAATCCACGCTGCCACACCATCCATTGAGGCCCAGATGTGGTTTGTAACATTGGATGTTGCTACATTGTACATGTCTATAAGCCAAGATGAAGGCATGGTGGTGGTACAATCATTCCTTAAGACACATGCTGCCAGTTATACTAAGCATTCTAAAATGGTACTCTCTATTTTTCAATTTGTTCTGTCCCAAAACTACTATGTAGTCAGGAAAGATTTTTTCATACAGGGCCATGTAGCCATGTAGTTTCTATGCGATGCCACTTTGCTCCATCCCGGGCAAACTCGGCCATGGGTTGGTAGGATGAAAACAAAACATGTATGGCAAGGTGTGAATCAAGACTATGTAAATCATCTTTGTATAAGGCTACATTATATTGAGGACATTTTTCTAACTTTTAATGGTCCAGAGAACCTTTTCGATGAGTATTTAGTTCATTTGAATAATAACCCCTTTAATATCAAAGTGACCATGAAGAAAAGTAAGGAAAATGTAGTATTTCTAGACGAAACTGTTGGGAAGAATTAATGGTCAAATTGAAACCTACACTGATAACCAACTTGCCTCTTCATGTCATCCTACAAACTGAGATAACATTGTGTCTGAAAAATGCTTAAGAGCCAAACTAAATTGTAGGTCACAGAACAAGTCACTGAAGAGCCAAAAATCAATGCCTACGCGATTTATGCAACAAGGATACATGCACCAGAAGTTAAAGCTGTCTTAAATCGTCCAAAAGGGTTAAAACAATCATTTTTGTGATTCACTATCAGGTAATCCCAAACACCAATGTACAAATGTGTCTGACACATTTTGCGATTTCCAGTGGGTCGCAAATAGACCTATCTCATGAATATAAATGAGGAATGTCTTGGTTTGTGACACATAGGGAATCACAAAAATCACAGGGATGGTGGCCTATTGGTGTCAGCAGACTACCAGGTCTGTAATTGCTTATTAAAAAAGCAGTGCTGTACGTCTTCCTTACAGGAAAACGGGATGCATTTCAAAAAGAAAAATGAAACGTTTTCTTTTATGCTCTTAAAATTTTTTTTTACAGACATTCACAAAGGGGAAGGGGTCCATAGGGACTCCTTCCTATTTGCAAATGGGTTACCACCTGAAGTAGGTGGCAAAATGGGAATGTTTTGCAACCGCATTTCGGTTGCACAATATCCTTACATATCACTGCGATTCATGAATAGGAAGGGAGGCTCTAAACATGCCCCTGCCTAATATTGAATCGCAAACACAAACGGCAATTCGATAATAGGGTAACAAGTCACAATTAGGGCTTTGTACATGTGTAAAAGCCTTTTTGCATTCGCAAACATGCCGATCCTGTGAATCGGCCCATTTGTGACCTTAAAAAGTCTTTATACATGTGGCCCTTGGTGACAAAGAATTGGAATTACGTTGCCATCTGAGAAGCTCTACTAGTTAAGCCTATCTGAGGCAAGAAAATCATTAAAAAAAATAAAATATATGGGACTATCAGTGTTTTTATAAAATAAAAGTAAGAGCATCACTTTCGGTTAGTCCTTTTTTAGGTTGAGCATAGCTGCACACGTGCTGCTTTTCCGACATGTTGGTATGTATCTGGGCTTTTAACCACACCCTTCACTACCACTCGTTCGTGGCCTTGTCCTTCAAAATTCCTTTGATTACATTGGTAAATGCTTTACGTTTGTCCTTCTTTGGGGAGGTTTTGTTACCGCCTTGGCTATCGCCCCCTGCTAAATGTCTGATTGCAGTTTTGCCGATAATCTTGACTGACAGCTAACTTATTTTTCCTTTTGTGTCTCACCTTATCGTTGATGCTCATGGCGGCAGTGGCGCTGGGAATCGGATCGCTTATGTGAAACTGTTTTAATTTTGATTTTCAAGTTATGTGTCAAAAAAAGTCCGGTTAGGAGTTTACAACGCTAATACCTCTAACTCGAGCAAATGCGAGACCCATTGCATTGCAAATGCTTGTTTAACAACGGAATTACCTAATGTTTGTAAATCAATATTTTAAAAAACATAAAACTCTTCTTCTTAAACTTTGACCAGTAGATGGTGCTATTGACTCTACTGATGTGGTGAAAGACAAAAAACGCCGTTCCCTTCAATGCGCGATTTGCATTTATGTTTTCGTGTTTGCATTGCTCTAAATGACTGGACATGTATCAGAAGAAAAGTGGTAAGCGTCCCTTTCTTTTCCTTAAGTATTTCAAACGTCTGAAGGGCAGAAGCAGATTGGTTCGTTTTAAATGACTGCAATTTAGTAGCATTCTCTAACTAACTTGTAACGTCTGTTTTATGTGACTGTTTAAAAGGTGAGGAAATGAGTGCACTGCTTTAACTGCTTTTGATTTACTGCAATCCCGTGAGGTCGTAAGGAAGGGGCAACTTTGGACAGGAAACACGGTTTGGCAGGGAAAGCGGAAAATATGCTCCTGCTTGTTGGTGCAGGTTTTTAACGGATGAAAATAATAAAAACAATGTTTTAAAGAATCCCCCTTGTTAAGAAATATTTGCTGTGAGCATCTGAGGCGTGATCTTTCGACAATGAGATTAACCCCTTCTCGCTTAATATTTTTTCCATTTACCATTCAAAGATCTTCTGAATTACTTAAAGCTTCCTTCCAAACAGTAACAATAAGTGCCGTTTTAAAGATCTCAAGAGGCACGCTTCTTTGATCTCAATGCTGGTCTTCTGGTAAAGATTATCACTTCAATCTCAGGGCAAACGGTCCAGTTTCATATATTTTCCCGAGAGATTTGAAAGACCTGAAGCATTTACAATTAACCTATCTGCTCACCCCAAACATGCATACCTAAATTATGTTGTGCATATGGAGAAAGGTAAGTGTGGTAACGTTCTTATAATGGTTACTGGAGTTCCTGCTTAACAGGATCCTTCCAGGATCAGCCTAAATGTCCAACGTCTATACCTACACATAATACAGACGACAGGTAGTGACTCAAAACGTCACAGTCGGAGCAGTGTCACTGCACGAAATGACAAACAAGTTACTGACCTTCAGTAACGCTTCCTGGTAGAGACTCTATCGACCGCAAATTGCTCACCTTTTAAAATTACCCAGGCATAAGAAAACTTTTCAGCAGTCCCTCTATAAACCGCAAGTGGTGCCATGCGGCTCCGCACCAGATCTACTCCGTTCTGGCAATGACGTGCGGAGCCTGTATAGGCACCAGTCCCAAACACGGACATCAGTTGCTTTCGAGAGTGACTGCATGCCCAGACACAAAGCCACAAAAGCAAATTGGTGTGATCAGTGGGCAGATTCCTAAATTTGCGATCTAATTAATGGATAAAGTCAAACCACAGAATGGAGAGAATGAGAGGGCCACTGAGGCATCTGCAGGTGAACAGTCTCTCCACCAGAATAAGCATGCCAGAAGTAAATACTTCTTCCGACACAGATTTCTAGCGCAGATTTCTCACTTTTTAAATATATACCAAAGCAGCACCTATCTGGCGGTGGGTATATGAATGGACTCAAACCAGAAAGTCCTGCAGGACAGAGCAGGAAAAAAGTTCCTATTGCGAAACTGACTATCCAGATAATAGTGCTTTGTGAATGTATGAGGAGACAGCCACATAGCCGCCGTGCACATGTCCAGGAAGAATGTCTCTGCAGGCCAATGCACTGGTAGTAGCTTTGGTCCAGGTAGATTTAGCATGCAGTTACCCAAGAGGCTGCTTTTCAGCTAGTGCATAGCAGATCTTAAGGCAGAGCAATATTCAGCAAGATGATTTTCTTCTGTGCAGCCTTGCCATTTTTTGCTACAGAGGACACCACTAAGAGCTGATTGTCCACCTCCTATTCTGTGGTACGAACTATGTAAAAGCTCTGCACTCTCTTGGGGTCCAAGTGATGGAGTCTTGCTCCACACAGGGGTGAGGAAGAGCTTAAAACGCCAGCAAGGTGATGTTCTAACTGATGCAGAACAGTCACAACATTAGGCAAGCAAGATGCCCGTGTCCACAAAACACAAGAACCCGGGCATCCCAGGAGACAGGTCAATGTCCCCTTCAGACACCCCCTGGGGCATGGCCTGTATAAGTGGACTGTTCTAGTCTGGGTCAGCCTAACCTTCAGCTTACAGCTTTCTGCAGTTTAACCAACTTCAGTCACCAATTCCCCTTTCTTTTGTGAGATATGCCTCAGACAATCTGTTAAGTGGCAGACATCTCAGTACCTTACCTACTCCTTTGATCAGCCATGGGCGGAGAGAGGTATGGGGGGGTACTAAGTTAAGATGGTGGCCTTCCCCCCGAGCTAATTACCATGTATTTCCCTTTTACTGACACCATACCTTCAGTGATACAGCTACCTTTGCCTTTATTTTCAACAGTGGCACATCTAGGACTGACACTACCATTTATAGACTAACCACTTTGCTTGGTGCCTTTCCCTTTCCCTATACACATTCATATGTCCCTCAAGTGTGGGTCTTGTTGTGTGGTTGGCTTTATGTATTTTGAGCAACAAAAGCAAAAAGAAGAGAGGATGGACGGAATGCTGACAATGTAAAGATTCATCCACAGTCACAGATCTGGGTTTAATTCATTGTGTTTTTTGCTGATCACACCACCCGTTTGGACCCAGCAATATGCAAAGCAGTTTTTACCCTGCAACCCCTGCGAACATACCAGCCCGAACTGCCAGTCCTCCATGGAGCAGTAACTAGCATCCTGGGACCGGTTTCGGGGTTTCGCCCCCTCATTAGCCAGGCTAGCTTGAATCCAGTGGCAGACTGAGCATGGGATCCACGTCTGGGCATACCCTTCCCAATTAGGGCAACAAAAACAAAAAGTGCAGATGATGGAGAGAATGATGAACAATGCAAACATTCACCCCCCAGTCAAAGATCTGGGTTTAATTCATTGTGTTTTTTGTTCACCATGCCACCCCAGTTTGGACCCAGCCATTTGCAAATCAGTCTTCATCCTGATCCACATGGGGAACAAAATCAGCCTGCACTGCCAGACCAGGTCCTCCCTACACCAGAAACAAACATCCTGGGACTGGTTTCAGGGTATCACCCCTCATCAGCAAGGTTATTTTGAATACAGTGGGCCAGTGAGCACGGGACCCACATCTGGGCATGCTGTTCTCGCTCAGGGTGACAAAAGCAAAAAGAACAGATGACAGACGGAATGCTAAATAATGCAAACATTCACCTCTTGGTGATGGGTCCAGCAGTATGTAGACTATCCCTATACATAACCTGGTTTAAGTACTATTCATTTTATACATTGGGCCTGGTTATCCACGAGGCCTTGATAAGTAATATTTTTATTCCATCCTATAGCTGTGGGTCATTTCATGTTTTTACATAGAGACCACATTACGCCCCAGTACATCCTAAGATGGTGTGCAGCCCGCCTTTCTTGGGAGACCTACAGCGTGTCTTGTCTGTTTTCGGTCTCTGTAGGTGCATGTGTGTTTGTACTACAGTTCATGCATGTTAACTACATGCCCTGCCGTTGGAGTATGGCAGACTCCACCCAGCTCTGTCCAGCCGGCCCTGGACTGTTGGCAGGTCCATTATGTTAAGCACCTCTACTTGTCAACCAATAGGCCGGCCCCGGGTACGTTTGGCACCTGTAGTGATTAGCGCTTTTTAAGTGTGCACTTACAAGCCCAGCCCATATGTCATTGAAATCAGCTCACCTATTTACAATCAGGAAGCACTTAATTTAACAACTCTCCAGTAGCATCACTGTCTCCAGGAAGGCAGAGACAGGTCGGTCATGGGCAATGCACTGCGACGGACTTCGTGAGTACCACTTTATGACATGGTTTTGTCTCCCTAGAATTCTGTTCTAGGTTTTTCCCTGTATTTATCAATAACTGTTTTGTGCTATGTGCACTCAATCAGATTGTTCTAAAGCACAGTGTGCTACTCTGTCTAACCCTGATACAACTCAAGTGGGGTAAGACTATCCCCTCCACCTGTATTTGGGAATGCAAAATAGGGATCTATGATTCTCCATATATGGGAGTGAGATTGTGCATTGCTGTCACGTGTGTTCACCTGCTTGCCATTTTAAAGTTTTGTACACATCACAGCAGAGCATTGTACTCGTCCACCATTTGTTCACAAAAGAGATGAAGTTAGTAGACTGCATTATCTTTGGAAGCTTTTCAGTTGGCAATATTTATGTAGAGCTGTCATATATTCTTAAAGGTTGGACTTTTTCAAAGCTTTCTGTACTACAACAGATATAGCTACCGCTATGCTATTAGATTAGGTATTAATAGTTACACACAACTTGCTTCCCAATCAGGTGTAGGTTTGGTGTCATACTTGTTCCCGAAAAAGTGCTTAAGATCCGGTTGGACCACGCAAGGCAAGAAACATGTTGACCCTAGTTCACCTTTGTGAGCTATGAGGTTCATTGTGTCCTAGCACGGCCACTACTGATTTTAATCATGTCAAGGGAATCGTTATATTAAATTACAAAGTGTTACCCTTTGACATTTTTAACACATGTTTCACAACCCTACTCACCATTTTCCCCGCACTTGTATTCATCAATACAGAAATATCTTGGCCGTCGGGCATTGCAGCGCTGGCCTGATGAGGAATAGCCGTATGATGAAGCATGACACCCATATGGGTATGTGAGGGCTTTTGCTTGTGCTCTATCGGATCCCCTGATCTGCCTGATCAACCACCCTTACAATTCCCTCCCTCCCCCCCTTGGGAACAGCATTCCTTTTTGTTTATCGGTCCAGCCACTTCTACAGGCGCATGGCCTCCTGTCACTGGATGCATGATCCCCACCTACCCTGTTTGAAGTACCACATGGCGGTGGTGTTGTCCATGAGGTGGTGTTGTCTGTACCAGCCTCCTCTGGTTGGATGGAAGTAAAGCTTTCACCGACAAGTGGATGCCCCTCAGCTCCAGAAAGATGATATGGAGCCAGGACTCCACCAGACACCAGAGTCTTCTGACCACCACCTCTTCCAGAGGACCACTCCAACCCAGAAGCGATGCATCGGTCACAAGTGTCAACTCTGGATTAGGAAGGGAGAGGGATCTGCTGCCAACCCAGTTGTGGTTGAGTATCCACCACTGCAGATCTTTTGAAGTCACCTCTGAAATCTGAATTTAGGCAGAAAAGTTCCTTTGATATTGGGCCCACTGAGATGTAAGTTCCTTCTGCAGAGCCAGCATATGCCACCCGGTGTGCTCGACTAGCAGGGTTTAGGAGGCCATCAATTCCAGCAGGCTCAGTGTTCATCTAACTGAAATTCAGGACCAAGGCTGAAACATCGGGATCATAGTCTGAATGACCTAGTCTCTCTTTTCCGGGGCAAAGGCATGAAACCAAACCTTGTCAAGAATGGTTCCAATGAAGGGGAGAGTCAGAGAAGGAGTCGGGGTGACTTCAGCAAGTTGTTAGTGAACCCCAAGATGACAGGAGGTTCAAATCAAATCAAATCAAATCATTAACATTTATAAAGCACGCTACTCACCCGTGCGGGTCTCAAGGCGCTAGGGGAAAAGGGCGGGGGGGTTTACTGCTGCTCGAAAAGCCAGGTTTTTAGGAGTCTCCGGAATGCGGAGTGGTCCTGAGGCTGATGGGGAGGGAGTTCCAGGTCTTGGCTGCCAGGAAGGAGAAGGACCTCCCACCCGCAGTGGAGCGGCGGATGCGAGGGACGGCAGCGAGCGCGAGGCCCGAGGAACGGAGGAGACGGGTGGGGGCGTAGAAGCTGAGGCGACGGTTGAGGTAATCCGGTCATTTGCTGTGGAGGGCTTTGTGTGCATGGGTGAGAAGTCGGAAGGTGATCCTTTTGCTGACTGGGAGCCAATGCAGGTGTCTCAGGTGTGCGGAGATGTGGCTGTTGCGGGGTACGTCGAGGAAGAGGCGGGCCGAGGCGTTTTGAATACGTTGAAGGCGTTTTTGGAGCTTGGCGGTGGTCCCAGCATAGGGGGTGTTGCCGTAGTCCAGGCGGCTCGTGACGAGGGCGTGGGTCACGGTTTTTCTAGTGTCGGCGGGGATCCAGCGGAAGATCTTGAGGAGCATGCGGAGGGTGAGGAAGGAGGCGGAGGACACGGCGTTGACTTGCTTGGTCATGGTGAGAAGAGGGTCCAAGATGAAGCCGAGGTTGCGGGCGTGGTCTGCGGGGGTCGGTGCGGTGCCGAGGGCCACCAGGAGTCGTCCCAAGCGGACGGGGTGTTGCCGAGGATGAGAACTTCCGTTTTGTCAGAGTTCAGCTTTAGGCAGCTGAGCCTCATCCAATCTGCGACGTCCTTCATGCCCTCTTGTTGTTTAGTCTTGGCGCTGGCGGGGTCCTTGGTGAGGGAGAGTATAAGTTGGGTGTCGTCGGCGTAGGAGGTGATGATGATGTCGTGCTTGCGTACGATGTCGGCGAGGGGGCTCATGTAGACATTGAAGAGTGTCGGGCTGAGCGATGACCCTTGAGGTACGCCGCAGATGTTCTCGGTGGGGTCTGAGCGAAACGGAGGGAGGTACACTCTTTGGGATCGGTTTGAGAGGAAGGAGGCAATCCAGTCCAGGGCCTGGCCTTGGATCCCGGTGGAGCGGAGGCGGGTGATTAGGGTGCGGTGACAGACGGTGTCGAAGGCAGCCGAGAGGTCGAGGAGGATGAGGGCGACTGTTTCACCGTTGTCCATCAGGGTTCTGATGTCGTCTGTGACTGAGATGAGGGCGGTTTCAGTGCTGTGGTTGGTTCGGAATCCGGTTTGTGAAGGGTCGAGCAGGTTGTTGTCTTCTAGGAAGGTGGTCAGCTGTTTGTTGACGGTCTTCTCTATTACCTTGGCGGGGAAGGGGAGGAGCGAGATGGGGCGGAAGTTTTTCAGGTCGCTCGGGTCAGCCGTAGGTTTCTTTAGTAGTGCGTTGACTTCGGCGTGTTTCCAGCATTCTGGGAAGGTAGCAGAAGAAAAAGAGGAGTTGATGACGGCCTGGAGGTGCGGGGCGATAATGTCGTCGGCTTTATTGAAGATGAAGTGAGGGCAGGGGTCTGATGGCGCGCCGGAGTGGCTCGAGTTCATGGTGGTTTTGGTTTCTTCGGTGTTGATGTGGGTCCAGTCGTTGAGGGTGATGGTCGGAGGTGTGGGTTCGGTGATGCTTGGTTGGGTCTGGTGTCCGAAGCTGTCGTGGAGGTCGCTGATCTTGCGATGGAAGAAGGTGGCGAGGGAGTTGCACAGATCTTGTAAGGGCGTGACGGCATTGGCGTTGGTGTTGGAGAACTCCTTGACAATGCTAAAAAGTTCTCTGCTGTTGTGGCTGTTTTTGTCCAGTTGGTCGGTAAAAAAGTTCCTTTTGGCAGCGCGGATCAGGTGGTGGTGTTCGCGGGTAGCGTTCTTGAGGGCGGTCATGTTGTCAGCGGTGTGGTCCTCGCGCCAGGCCTTCTCGAGGGCGCGACAAGTTTTCTTCGATTCTTTGAGGGTGTCAGAGAACCAGAGAGGTTTTTTGGTGTTGGCCTGTTGATGCGTGCGTTTGAGGGGAGCAAGGTTGTCTGCGCAGTTGGAGATCCAGTTCGTGAGGCTGAGGGTTGCGTCGTTGGGGTCGGTGGCGAGTGCGGAGAAGAGTTGCTCTTCAGGGATTTTGTTCCACTGTCGACGAGGGATGGGTTGAGTGCGGAGGTGGCGGGTCTCGCGTCGGAATGTGAAATGTACACAGCTGTGGTCGGTCCAGTGTAGAGCGGAGGTGTGGCTGAAGAAGACGTGTTTGCTGGCGGAGAAGATAGGGTCAAGCGAGTGTCCGGCGATGTGGGTGGCGGTGTTCACCAGTTGCTTGAGGCCAAGGTTGGCGAGGTTGTCGAGCAGGGTGGTGGTGTTGGGGTCGTTGTTTTGTTCCAGATGGAAGTTGAGGTCGCCTAGGAGGATGTAGTCCGGCGAGGTGAGGGCGTGCGGGGAGATGAAGTCGGCGATGGCGTCGCTGAAAGGGGCGCGCGGTCCGGTAGGACGGTAGACGAGGGATCCTCCGAGGGTGGTCCTGGGGTCGGTGCGAATCTGAAAATGCAGGTGTTCAGCGGCGAAAGGGGTATCTTCGGTGGAGGTGGTGACGTTGATGGAGTCTTTGAAGACGATGGCGATACCTCCTCCTACTTGGTTGGTGCGGTCTTTTCTGGAGATCTTGTAGCCTTCGGGGATGGCGGTGGCGATGTCTGGAGCAGAGGAGGCGTTCATCCAGGTCTCCGTGATGAAGGCGACATCCGGTGCTGTGGAGTCCAGGGGGTCCCAGAGTTCAACGGCGTGCTTGTGGACGGAACGAGCGTTGACCAGGATGCACTTGAGGTGGTTGATGGCGCGTGGGCTTGTGGTCGTGGTAGTTGCGTGGTGGAAGATGCGTTTGCAGGAGTTGCAGGCGAAGGGTCCATGGGTGCGTTTGGAGTGAGCTTGGAAGCAGGTGTTGGTGCGCCCTGGGTTGAGGGCGTGGAGGGTGGTGGGGTCGTAGCGGATCAGCGGGGCTTGGGAGAGCTGGGGACCAGGGGTCGTGGCGCTGGGCGCGGGCCAGGCGCGGACGGGCACAGACGGGCTTGCCTCAGGTGCGCCCGCTGCGCAGTCGCGCAGCGGCCGCCATATGGGGTAGGAGGGGGGGGAGGGGTCAGCTGGGGGCGAATGGGAGCTGGGGGGCGGGGCGTGCAGGAGGTCGCAGCAGGAAAGCGCGAGGGAGGGGGGGACAGGTAGAGTGAGAAGAGCTGGGGGAGGGGGGTTTAAGGGTGGAGGGGGTGAGTGTTAGGAGGTTTAGGAGATTAGGGAGAGAGATAGGAGTAGGGTTGTGAAGATAGGGGAGGGGGGTTGCAGAGGTGGGTGAGAGGTAGAGTGAGAGGATAGGAACATAGGTAATAGAGGGGGTGGCGGGAAGGGGGGAGAGATAGAGAAATAGATAGATAGAGAAAATAGATAGATAGAGAAATAGATAGAGAGATAGGTAGATAGGAGGAGGTGGAGAGTGAGGGAGTTAGATAGTGAGATAGATAGATAGAGAGATAGGTAGATAGGAGGAGTGAGGGAGGTAGATAGCGAACGGGGTAGATAGGGGTGATAGAGAGGGGGAGGCGAGTGAGGGAGGGGGATGAGGCAGGAGCAGGAGGGCAGGCGCGGGGAGAAGAAGACAGAGGAGGCAGAAGAGCCGAAGACAGAAGACAGAAGAACAGAAGACCGGAAGAACAGAAGAACAGAAGAACAGAAGAACAGACGACCGGAAGAACAGAAGATCACAGAAGAGCAGAAGATCACAGAAGAGCAGAAGATCACAGAAGAGCAGAAGATCACAGAAGAGCAGAAGATCACAGAAGAGCAGAAGATCAAAGAAGAGCAGAAGATCAAAGAAGAGCAGAAGATCAAAGAAGAGCAGAAGATCACAGATGAAGATACGGAAGACGAAGAACAGAAGGCAGAAGACAGGCAGAAGACCACAGAAGAAGATGAAGAAGAAGAGAGGCGACAGGAGAGGCAGAGAAGCACACAGAAGAGAGAAGACGGGGAAAAGAAGAGTACAGAAGAGGAGCGAGGAGGAAGAACAGAGAAGAAGAAAAGGAGAAAAGAAGCAGGAGCAGGAGAGAGGGTGAGTAGCGCGGGGCAGGGCGAGGGGCTGGGAGGTGGGGGGTACTTACTGCGAGGTGGGTCTCAGGAACCTGGAGGAGCTGGAGGAGCTGCAGCGGCAGGGGGAGCGACCTACCCTTGGGTCAAGGGTCGCTACCACTGTCGCGCAGTGGCCGCCATATGAGGTAAGGGGGGGGGGTCAGCTGGGGGCGAATGGGAGCTGGGGGGCGGGGGTGTGCAGGAGGTCGCGGCGGGAAAGCGCGAGGGAGGGGGGGACAGGTAGAGTGAGAAGAGCTGGGAGAGGGGGGTTTAAGGGTGGAGGGGGGTGAGTGTTAGGAGGTTTAGGAGATTAGGGAGAGAGATAGGAGTAGGGTTGTGAAGATAGGGGAGGGGGGTTGTAGAGGTGGGTGAGGGTGAGAGGTAGAGTGAGAGGATAGGAAGATAGGTAATAGAGGGGGTGGCGGGAAGGGGGGGAGAGAGAGAAATAGATAGATAGAGAAAATAGATAGATAGAGAAATAGATAGATAGAGAGATAGGTAGATAGGAGGAGGTGGAGAGTGAGGGAGTTAGATAGTGAGATAGATAGATAGAGAGATAGGAGGAGTGAGGGAAGTAGATAGCGAACGGGGTAGATAGGGGTGATAGAGAGGGGGAGGCGAGTGAGGGAGGGGAATGAGGCAGGAGCAGGAGGGCAGGCGCGGGGAGAAGAAGACGGAGGAGGCAGAAGAGCCGAAGACAGAAGATAGAAGATAGAAGACAGAAGACAGAAGACCGGAAGAACAGAAGAACAGACGACCGGAAGAACAGAAGAACAGAAGAACAGGAGAACAGGAGATCACAGAAGAGCAGAAGATCAAACAAGAGCAGAAGATCACAGATGAAGATACGGAAGACGAAGAACAGAAGGCAGAAGACAGGCAGAAGACCACAGAAGAAGATGAAGAAGAAGAGAGGCGACAGGAGAGGCAGAGAAGCACACAGAAGAAGAGAGAAGACGGGGAAAAGAAGAGTACAGAAGAAGATTACAGAAGAGGAACGAGGAGGAAGAACTGAGAAGAAGAAAAGGAGAAAAGAAGCAGGAGCAGGAGAGAGGGTGAGTAGTGCGGGGCAGGGCGAGGGGCTGGGAGGTGGGGGGTACTTACTGCGAGGTGGGTCTCAGGAACCTGGAGGAGCTGGAGGAGCTGCAGCGGCAGGGGGAGCGACCTACCCTTGGGTCAAGGGTCGCTACCACTGTCGCGCAGCGGCCGCCATATGAGGTAGGAGGGGGGGGGAGGGGTCAGCTAGGGGCGAATGGGAGCTGGGGGGCGGGGGCGTGCAGGAGGTCGCGGCGGGAAAGCGCGAGGGAGGGGGGGACAGGTAGAGTGAGAAGAGCTGGGGGAGGGGGTTTAAGGGTGGAGGGGGGTGAGTGTTAGGAGGTTTAGGAGATTAGGGAGAGAGATAGGAGTAGGGTTGTGAAGATAGGGGAGGGGGGGTTGTAGAGGTGGGTGAGGGTGAGAGGTAGAGTGAGAGGTTAGGAAGATAGGTAATAAAGGGGGTGGCGGGAAGGGGGGAGAGATAGAGAAATAGATAGATAGAGAAAATAGATAGAGAAATAGATAGATAGAGAAATAGATAGATAGAGAGATAGGTAGATAGAGAGATAGGTAGATAGGAGGAGGTGGAGAGTGAGGGAGTTAGATAGTGAGATAGATAGATAGAGAGATAGGTAGATAGGAGGAGTGAGGGAGGTAGATAGCGAACGGGGTAGATAGGGGTGATAGAGAAGGGGAGGCGAGTGAGGGAGGGGGATGAGGCAGGAGCAGGAGGGCAGGCGTGGGGAGAAGAAGACGGAGGAGGCAGAAGAGCCGAAGACAGAAGATAGAAGACAGAAGAACAGAAGACCGGAAGAACAGAAGAACAGACGAACAGAAGAACAGCCGAACAGACGAACAGACGAACAGAAGAACAGACGAACAGAAGAACAGAAGAACAGACGACCGGAAGAACAGAAGAACAGAAGAACAGAAGAACAGAAGAACGGAAGAACAGAAGAACGGGAGACCAGAAGAACAGGAGACCAGAAGATCACAGAAGAACAGAAGAACAGAAGAACAGAAGAACAGAAGAACAGAAGACCGGAAGACCGGAAGACCGGAAGACCGGAAGACCGGAAGACCAGAAGACCAGAAGACCGGAAGACCAGAAGACCGGAAGACCAGAAGACCGGAAGACCAGAAGAACAGAAGAGCAGAAGAGCAGGAGATCACAGAAGAGCAGAAGATCAAAGAAGAGCAGAAGATCAAAGAAGAGCAGAAGATCAAAGAAGAGCAGAAGATCAAAGAAGAGCAGAAGATCACAGATGAAGATACGGAAGACGAAGAACAGAAGGCAGAAGACCACAGAAGAAGATGAAGAAGAGAGGCGACAGGAGAGGCAGAGAAGCACACAGAAGAAGAGAGAAGACGGGGAAAAGAAGAGTACAGAAGAAGATTACAGAAGAGGAGCGAGGAGGAAGAACAGAGAAGAAGAAAAGGAGAAAAGAAGCAGGAGCAGGAGAGAGGGTGAGTAGCGCAGGGCAGGGCGAGGGGCTGGGAGGTGGGGGGGTACTTACTGCGAGGTGGGTCTCAGGAACCTGGAGGAGCTGGAGGAGCTGCAGCGGCAGGGGGAGCGACCTACCCTTGGGTCAAGGGTCGCTACCACTGTCGCGCAGCGGCCGCCATATGAGGTAGGGGGGGGGAGGGGTCAGCTGGGGGCGAATGGGAGCTGGGGGGCGGGGGCGGGGGCGTGCAGGAGGTCGCGGCGGGAAAGCGCGAGGGGGGGACAGGTAGAGTGAGAAGAGCTGGGTGAGGGGGGTTTAAGGGTGGAGGGGGGTGAGTGTTAGGAGGTTTAGGAGATTAGGGAGAGAGATAGGAGTAGGGTTGTGAAGATAGGGGAGGGGGGGTTGTAGAGGTTGGTGAGGGTGAGAGGTAGAGTGAGAGGATAGGAAGATAGGTAATAGAGGGAGTGGTGGGAAGGGGGGAGAGATAGAGAAATAGATAGATAGAGAAAATAGATAGATAGATAGAGAAATAGATAGATAGAGAGATAGGTAGATAGGAGGAGGTGGAGAGTGAGGGAGTTAGATAGTGAGATAGATAGAGAGATAGGTAGATAGGAGGAGTGAGGGAGGTAGATAGCGAACGGGGTAGATAGGGGTGATAGAGAGGGAGGGGGATGAGGCAGGAGCAGGAGGGCAGGCGCGGGGAGAAGAAGACGGAGGAGGCAGAAGAGCCGAATACAGAAGATAGAAGACAGAAGAACAGAAGACCGGAAGACCAGAAGAACAGAAGAACAGACGACCGGAAGATCACAGAAGAGCAGAAGATCAAAGAAGAGCAGAAGATCACAGATGAAGATACGGAAGACGAAGAACAGAAGGCAGAAGACAGGCAGAAGACCACAGAAGAAGATGAAGAAGAAGAGAGGCGACAGGAGAGGCAGAGAAGCACACAGAAGAAGAGAGAAGACGGGGAAAAGAAGAGTACAGAAGAAGATTACAGAAGAGGAGCGAGGAGGAAGAACAGAGAAGAAGAAAAGGAGAAAAGAAGCAGGAGCAGGAGAGAGGGTGAGTAGCGCGGGGCAGGGCGAGGGGCAGGGCGGTGGGGGGTACTTACTGCGAGGTGGGTCTCAGGAACCTGGAGGAGCTAGAGGAGCGGCAGGGGGAGCGACCTACCCTTGGGTTCACTGTAGTCTGGAGGTGGTTGACGACCGCCTGGGGCAAGACCGCCTTCAATAGCCAGTCATCAAGGTAGTAGAAGATTGGCACCCCTAACCTCTGAAGTTGTGCTGCCACCACTGCCAGCACTTTTGAGAACATCCAAGGGGCACTGGTGAGACCAAAGGGAGGCACAGCAAACTTAAATTTCACCTATCCCACCACGAAATGCAGGTAGCTCTGAGGGGATTGCAGGACAGGTACATGGAGAAAAGCAGCCTGCAGATCCAACACCACCATCCAGTCTCAAGGGCACACAAAACTTGGGCCAGTGAGGGCATTCTAAGTTTCTCCTTCCGGAGGAAGGAGGAACTGAGAAGCTGCAGGTCTTAAATGGGATTAAGTCTGCCATCCTTCTTGGGCAACTGAAAATAATGGGAATAACAATCACATCCTACGTCTGGCACAGGTACCCTCTCAATAGCACCTTTGGTCAAAAGGGCTTGCACTCCCTGCCACAAAATAGAGAGATGGTCCTCAGTCAGTCGCTCTGGAGATGGTGGAAGGTACAGGAGCAAGAGAAGGAAATACAGAGCTTACCCTTGCCGAAGAATTTGCAGGACCCACCTGTCTCATGTTATAGACTACCAAACTGGCAAGAATCACCAGTTCTGCCTCCACTTGGTGGCTGTGGTCTACTAAAGGGAATTGGCAATGGAGCTTCTGTGGGATAGTGGACTGGGCAGCCCTTTGACCTTACCCACAGGGGAGGTGGGTACTATTGCCTTACCTGCAAACTTGCTGGGTGCCTTGTGGAAGTTAGAGTGGCTGGCAGTATGGGATACCTCTGTCAAAGCTACGTAAGGAGAGCTAGGGCTGATGCTTTTGGCGAGGCATAGAAGAAAAGCACACAGAGCATGTTGTGGCCCTGCTGTCCTTGAACTGCTCGAGAGGGGAGTCTGCCTTGTCCCTAAACAGGCAAGCACTAACAAACAGCATGGTCATGTTGAATGACTGAACATTGCCTAAAAACAGGGGGGCGCATCCACGCATTGCAGCTAATGGCACTAGCCTGCCCAATGGAATCGGTGGAGTCCCAGCCACAATGAATTGTGAAATTGGCCACGTCATGACCATCCTGTAGCACCTGGGCAAGGCCAAGTCGACGATCTTCAGGGCCCCCACTGAGGACTTGATCCAAAAAATACCAAAGGGCATGGAAACAGCACCCCGATAGGCAGCTGGCATTCACTGATCGAATCGCCAGGCTGTTGGATGAGACTTATTTCCTGAACGTTTCCACCCGTTTTGACTCCCAGTTGGTGGAAGCAGTAGGGAATGCCCCTTGCAGGTGCCTTGCCTTGCGTGCAGACCTCTGCACCACCAAGGTTTCAGGAAAGGGATGCAAGGTCACACTTGGCCAGGCAGTGGTGTCATGCAATCTGTCAGCTGGCCCCTGCCCCCAACAAAGTATCCATAAGAGCCTCATGACATGTTAAGAGGAGATCAGAAGATGTTTAGAGGACGTCTGTAAAAAACACTACCAGTTTCCTAAAAGATATCCAAGCTGGTAACCTTGCTATTCCCCAGCAAGTTATCATCAAGCCTAAACAATTGGGTTCAATGTATATAGTGACTTAATGCCCTGTTGGGATCTAACCTGTGTAACCACTTTTCCTAATTTGAAGGACGAGTAGGATAATGAAGGCAAATAACTTACCGGGAAGATAAAAAATATGATACTCAGAAGCAACCTTCTCAAGAAAGAAGGCTCTAAAAATTACCTGTATCACATGTAGGAAGTTGGTCTTTCAAGATAAATTATTAAGAGGGCAAAATGAAAAGGCTGCCATAACAAAAAAGTCAGAAGTTAAAAAAAGTCAGAATGAAAGGTAATGAAATGGAAAGTAGATTTATATAGCACAGCTTATCACCCGTGAGGGTCTCAAGGCGCTGTCCATGGGCACAGGGAGATTAAGTGATTTACCCAGGATCACAATGTAAGAATCCGTTTTGTAATGCTCCTTTTCCTTAAAGACATTTAGTTTGAGTTCTCTCTTGGAACGCACTACCTATTGCATATGTTATCTTATATATCTGTTTAGTAAAAAAAAGCCTGGTTCCACCACGGGCTCGCAGCTGGTTTCTTTCCCTAGCTGGGGCACATTACTCATTATAATCGTGTGATAAAAATAAACTAACCGACCTCAGCTGTTGTATTTTGGGGAGGGAAAGGTTGATATTTATATCTTTGAACCACAAAATCCTTTGAAGGGTTCTCAGAATGTGAAAAGTCAGACAGCTGCAGAAGGGAGTCGAGGACAAAGCAGGAACGGGAACCAGTGTGTGGAAACTGATTCCCTCCTTATCATTCCTGTATGATGTATATCATTATTTACTTATTTTATGTATCCTTTGATGTAGGAGTATAAATATCACTGTTAAATAAGACCTTGGTTCCACTCCGACTATCCGTGTCTAAACTCCTTTGTAAATGCATTTGTAAGTATTTTTAGAACGTGCTTTACAAATGGGGGCTTGTCCGGGATCTTCCAGTGGATGTGTCCAATAGTGCTGTCACGAGACGTGCTGCCGGTGGGGGGACGCCGTTCCGGAGGTGTAGATTCCAGGGGCCCCTGCACAAAGACATGGTTTCAAAGCAGCTGCATCTTATCCACCAGACAGGCCTCTCCCCACTTTTCGTGACGTCCCAGCGAAGATACTGAACATCAGCTTTAAACTTGACTGATTAGTCTGACATGGGCGGCCGGAGAGAGATCTGGGGAAAACAGATGATCAGGTGAGACTGTTCCACGCTGACCGGTTGTCTGTTTTAACTTGCATTTGAAAGAATAACTGTTTTAGATAACTTTTATCAATTTGGGAATAACTAGTTTTTGGTAAATTTGCATTTGTAACAGGTACCGTTTGACAATTTGTATTGCACGTGCTTTGTTAACTTTTAATATTTTATCCAGGCCTGGACCAATTTGTAGGTTGGTAAGCATTTGATAAAGGGGGTTTGAGAAAAGTTACCTTGTTGCATGTTATATTTTGAAATTTAAAAAGTTAGACATGGGAAATAAAAAATGCTGGCAAGGGCTCTGTGGTCGTTTTCGCCGAAATCGTGTTCCACGTTTGGACGAAAGACAACCGATCCCAAAAGAGGGAACACCAGGGTGGGACATGTTAAAGGATTATGGCTTAGAAAATAATTTGTATAACAGTATATGGCGCAGATATACTAGACATTGTCCTGACCTCCAGTGGCCGGAGGATGGATCTTTTGATTTAAAGAAAATAACCTACCTGCAGGAATGTTTGTTTCATAAAAAGGCTAGACAGCACATGTTTGATGTACATAGAAAATAGGAGACTGAGGCTACTAAAAGGAAAATTAAGGCGGACAAATTGGTAGAGAAAGAAAAACGAAAAACAATAATGCAAAAAGCGGCGCAATACCACCACTCCCAAACCCAGAAGAAAATTGACTCTGAAGATAGAGTCCATAGAGCTCAGGTGGAGGGAAGTTATGTATCAAAACAGACAGAATCCAAACATGCATTAGAAGAAGACGAGGTATTGCTACAAATGTTAGATAATAGCCGCACTGCACCTCCACCTCCCCCCCCCCTGTGGTAGTCCAGCCTATCATGGGAGCCCAGCAACAGCAGCAAGGGCTGAATTAGGCAATCCAGGTGTACCACCACCTCAGCCTGTGCCACAGCAATCACAGACCCCAGCCCAAGTCTCCCCGCCCCCTGCTCCGCCACTGCCTGCCAACAACGCAACCTTGCAAATAATGTCTTCTACCCCTAATACCCCAAATCGTCAATGTACAGCCACACTGGTGCCCACGTGGTGTACACCTATGAAGGTGACTTCACCCCCTAATACACACTCCACTATTGGGGAGGATGTAAAACAGGTTATTAGAAAACAGTCAGAGACCTGGATGGCACATCCTATTTACACTTACACCGATATAATGCAAACAAATACCACTTTTTGAACAACAATTAGCAATTCAGTATATGATCGAAAAATTGGAGGAGGATTGGAAATGTTGTACTAGCGACTCTACCCCTCTCCCTTATAAACAGGAAATAAACCAACTTTGGCGTGACAGCATGGCTTGCAAACTTAATGATAAGGACCTAAAAGAGGGAGTACGCATTTGCGTTTTAGCCAGAGAATATGTTCCCAAATTATATGAAAAGGAATACCCAATGAGAGAAGTACATCCTGATCTTCCCACTGCTGCTGCATTTGCAGCTGCAGAGGCCACCCACCAACCACGTCCTGTACCTGTGGCTCAGTTTGTCCATATTCCATGGAAAAGAGAGGAGGTGATGGCTATAAAAAAGGATTTGCCAGATCCTCGAAATAATCCATCTGGGTTCTATCGTGACCTTAGAATTGCAATTTCCACCAACACCATGACCCTCAAAGATACTGATTATTTTTTGGGTGTTTTATTGGGCCCTGAAGTCTGGCATAAAATTCGAAGAGTAGATAATGCGCCTACCTTGGGAGCTACATGTTTTTTTTTAGAACAACATGAAGCAGACAAGGCAGGGCTCCTGGTGCCTTATCAGGATATTTTAAATTTACCTGGCCGAACACTGACTAAATTAGAAACTGTTATCCCCCCTTCAAACTGTGGACTGGTGAAAACATGCCACTTATAAAAAATAAAAAAAACAGATGAAGATGTCCCAGATTATTTTACTAGATTGGAACAAGCATTCACAGATTTTAGCGGTCAAGACCTTGCCACCGTAACAGGTGTCACGTTATTTGTGGAACGCTTTGTTAATAGCCTTTTACCTGAAATATCACAGAAATTAAAAGCAACAGAGAGTTCATGGATGACAAAAGGGCAGGCAGAGATCTTACAGGTTGCACAATATTATGAGAGTAGGTATAAGGAAGAGCAGTGGCGTAGCGTGGGTTGTCAGCACCCGGGGCAAGGCAAGTAATTTGCGCCCCCTAACCCGGGCAAGGCAAGTAATTTGCGCCCCCTAACCCGTGGATTTAGTCTCTTCCAAGATGTTGCGCCCGGTGCGGCCGCCCCCCCCCCCTGCACCCCCCACGCTACGCCACTGAGGAAGAGTTAGAAAAGAATGAAAAATCATTAAAGGATTTAAAGAAAAAGGTACTATTACAGCAGGCATATCCCCAGTGGGACACATTCCCTCAGCTGAGGGGTGGCCCACCAAGGGGAAGGGGAAGGGGCCGAGGGCGAGGTGAATCTGCACCAACCCAAGACCGCCGATTGAATATCAACCAATGTGCCTACTGTAAACAGGATGGCCATTGGCGTGATACTTGCCCATTGCTGGAAGGGAGAGAGAGCATGTCATTTGATAGAGGGAATGCGTCAGGTAACCCACGAGGGCGAAGAAGAGGCAGAAATGGTCAGAATTTGCAGAATGTAAACCAGGTCCCGCATAACACTAACATTTTTGACAATACATTTGAACGACAATATTAGCTGGTGATTCCCTTTCGGAATGATAGGATTACTAGGACAGCCACAGACAGGGCCAGGGGCGAGTCAGTATTCCTATAGATCAGAGTGGTCCCTATATCGACATAAATATTGAAGGGGAGGGCCATAAGTTTATTCTAGATACTGGCGCCACCAGAACGTCTTTTGCACATGCTGCAGTCCCCGGGGCTCCCCTGTCTGGGCTTCATACTACTTCAATAGGGATTTCTGGGATCCCCGTGGTGAGCCCCATCTCAGCACCTATGAGAGTAACTGTAGGACCATTTACAGTAGACACACCACTCTCCTTAACCTCAGGTTGCAATGAAAACTTGTTTGCATTGGATATGTTAAAGACATTAAATGTAGTTATTCACTGTTCAATGGATGGTGTCTATGTATCTATGGATAGCACTGTCACTACCCGGTGCATGTTTACGCAGGAATGGGAATTACCCCCAGAGCTAGCGGAGGTGACCCTCGCTTATGGGCCAAAGGCAAAAATGATGTAGGCATTATGGATATTTACCCTATTGTAATAAAAATCAAACCAGGTGCCCAGCTACCCCGTATTCCTCAATACAAATTATCTAAAGCAAGCGAAAAAGGTCTCAAGACAGTAATTTCTGACCTCGTGCATGCAGGAGTAATAAAGGAAATAGTGGGCAGCCCCTTTAACAGCCCGATTCTCCCTGTTGTTAAGAAACAAATTGATACTAGTAAATCAGATATTGAGCAATCAGTTATTGATAACACAGTATATCGACTAGTTATTGATCTCCGAGAAATCAATAAAATAGTCATTCCCCAGTTTCCTGTGGTCCCAGACATGAATAGTCTTTACACCATGATACCACCCACTGCGTGTTATTTCTCAGTCATCGATTTGAAGAATGCTTTTTTCAGTATTCCGATTGCGCCAGAAAGCCACTATTTGTTCAGTTTTTCAATATTTGGTCGAGCATTCTCTCTGACAAGAGCTCCTCAAGGATTTGTTGAGAGTCCGAACATATATAGTCAATGTATTAAAGGTCAACTAGACCAATCCAATCCACGTTCAGGCTCTGTACTGTTGCAGTACATTGACGATATTTTAATTGCCTCTGATTCTATGGCACAATGTAAGACTGACACTGTTGCATTATTACATCATTTAGCATCCCCGGGTCATAAGGTGTCCCTCCCAAAATTGCAGTAGTGTAAAGAGGAGGTCACCTATCTAGGACACCTCCTCTCTAAGGAGGGAAGGAGATTACATCCAGACAGAATAAAACTGGTTCATACAATGACTACACCACGCACCCCCACTGAAGTCCGAGCATTTTGGGGATTTACATCCTTTTGCAGACAGTGGATTCCAAATTTTTCACTTATGTGTCCTCTCCTGTACATTGGACTGACGAATGTGAGAAGGCTTTTCAGGAACTAAAAAAGGTGTTGTGCTCTGCTCCTGCATTGGATAATCCAGATTACAGCAAACCCTTTGTTTTATTTGTGCATGAAAAGCATGGCTGTACATTGTCTGTTTTGACACAGGATCAAGGTGGGAGACAACGCCCTTGTGCATATTTCTCTTCCACCTTGGACACTGTGGCACAAGCTCTGCCTAGTTGTCTTAGAGGAGGGACTTCTGCAGCTGCTGCGGTGAAACAAAGTGAAGGGTTTGTTGGTGGCAATCCGCTCACTGTGATGGTTCCTCATGTAGTTGATATTTTGTTAAACAAAACACAGACGCAGCACCTCACCAGTGCTCGTCTAACGGGTTATGAATTAACATTGCTCAGTCCAAATATCATTTTGAAGCGTTGCAATGTCTTGAACCCAGCTACGTTACTACTCCTCCCTCTGGACAATGTGGAATTTGACCATAATTGCATTTTTGCCACAGAGGAAGAAACCAAGGGATGGGTAGACTTAACAGATACTCCCCTATCTGACCCACAGGGAGAGCTGTTTATAGATGGGTCTTGCTTCAAGTTACCAGATGGTACAACTACTGCAGCCTATGCCGTCACCACATTAACAACAGTGGTTGAATCTCATAGAATCACGCAAAATTCGGCACAGGCTGCAGAATTAATTGCCCTCACCAAAGCTTGTGAAATAAGTGAACATCTTAGTGTTAATATCTACACTGATAGCCAGTATGCGTTTGGAGTAGCTCATAATTTTGGGTGACTCTGGGTGAATAGAGGTTTTATCACGTCGCATGGCACTACCATTCAGCATGGCATTTTGATTGCGGCACTTCTGAATGCTCTCGGCTTGCCCCGTCAGGTCGCAATCATTAAGTGCAGTGCCCACAAGAAAATTACTGAGGACATAGGAAGAGGAAATGCTTTTGCAGATTCTACTGAGAAAGCAATAGCACAAGCACCATTTGACAATTCATACGTTGAGAGCAGTACCGGGGGGGAGCCCAAGAATGGAGTACTAGAAAATACCTTGCAGTGTGTGAGAGACATTCAAGCAGAAGCAACAGCAGAGGAAAGGGAACAGTGGGAGAGGAACTGTAGACTGGACAGTGAGGGTTGTTACACAGATGACACAGATAGAAGAAGATGGTTGTTATCTAATTGTTATGTACACGCTATGGTCACTATGGCCAACAGTCCTGCACACATCAGTGCCCAAGGCATCAAGACAACCTTGGACCACGTTTGGAGTAATCCTATGATATCCAAAGCTGCTAATAACCTGGTCAAGAGTTGTATGGTGTGTGCAGTGTACAATGCAGGGAAAGGGACCCTTACGCCCCCTGGTCACTTTGCCCCTCCTGATCTTCCCTTTGAAGCTATACAGATGGATTTTATCCACATGGAACCATGTAACAAACTGAAATATGTGTTAGTGGTAGTATGTATGTTTTCAAAATGGACAGAGGCTTACCCATTAAAAGACAATGGTGCCCTCTCTACCGCCAAGATACTACTCAAAGAGTACTTTCCTAGATACGGATTACCTAGAATAGTCTGGAGTGACAATGGGCCCCATTTCGCTAATAAGGTGATGGAAAAGGTTTGTACTGCCCTTAACATCAAACAGCGATTTCATGCTGCAAATCACCCACAATCAGCAGGCCTTGTGGAGAGGTATAATTACACCTTGAAGGGCAAAATAGCCACAATTTGTACTGAGACCAATTTAAAATGGCCAGATGCTTTGCCCCTAGTGTTGCTGTCCATTAGGACAACTGCCAGTAGCAAGTCACGATTATCCCCCTATGAAATAGTCATGGGAAGGCAAGCCAATATCTGTGGGGGTACACCGGCCAAAGAAGCTTTCTGAAGTACAGTATCCTTTGTTTGTAGACTATTGTAAACAACTGACTAAAGATTTACGTTTGATCCACCAACAGGTCAAGGACACCCTACCGACTCTTCTCGAAGGCCCTGGTCATTTCAAACCGGGGGACTGGCTTAAGACAAAGAACTTTCAAAGAACCAACAGTCTTCAGCCCAGGTACTGCTTGCTACACAGACGGCAGTGAAAGTGGAAGGAAGGAAAAACTGGATACATGCTAACCATTGTAAGCGTGCACCGATTCCACTACAATCTACTCCAGCAGCAGAATTACCTTTGTCCCCTGACTACAGTGAAGTAGGGAGACAGGAGACACCTCCACATGATTCAAGTACTACCATTTCTGCTCCTGACGTGATACAGCAGCCCAGTGACGAAGGTTTGCTGTTTGAAGATCAACAAACTCATCGATACAACCCGTGTCCTCGCCCACCCAAATGAACAGAATTCTGAAGGTGCGTACAGTGGTGACCCCCATGAAAAACTACATTTACACCACCCTGATAGCTCCCATCTTGGAACTACAAACTGAGGTCTCCTCTGAATGGCCAAGGAATCCTTTGCTCAGCAGAATACGGCACGCTTGCCTTCATGAAATCCAGTTCCCTGCTTTCAACGACACATATTTCTGATGCCCCTGATGCACCAGCATGAAAGCAAGCTATCTTCTGTGTTGTCACACACACGTTGGGCGATGAGGTTGTAAATGATTGTGATTATTAAAACCTCAGCATGAACATGAGCACGAGTGACTAGCCTGTGCAACGATACCACAACATTGATCAGAATAACACTGTCTCATCGAGAACACAAGCATAGTGGGATGCAGCTTGTGCAACGATATTATCTGCTATAAGAAAGTGTGTAAGTGGGGTTAACAGTTCTGTGGCTATCCACGGTGTTATGAGAGAAACTAATCCCAGTTCTACAGAAGCGGCCAGTCATTAGGGTTGGTGCAAATTGTAGTATCAGCAGGAAAGGTGCCTCTTCTGTTAAGTACCCAGCACACCACCGACCTGATTTCAATTGCTGGCCTCTGCCCTCATTTTGCTGAAATATTGAACAAACTGACGAACTATACTGAAGAAGAGCTTTGAAGTATTGCGACCTACTCACTAGGAGTTGAGCTCCCATCAGGAGTAAAACCTGACAAGGAGTGATCAAGGGACCCAGGATCAAGCCAACACCTATTGCCTAGTGTTCAAATAAATCGTTTATGGACCAACTAGTGCAGAGAAAATATTAGAGTGGGAAGCACGGCGCTACTGAACTCAAGTGGGTTGAGAACATTGCAGGAAACTCACCTATTTGTGTGTGTGTGTGTGTGTGTGTGTGTGTGTGTATATATATATATATATATATATATATATATATATATATATATATATATATATATATATATGATTATTAGTATAGTGGTCTCAATATTTTGCATTTGGATATTTGGTAATTGTGTGGGTATATTCTTGAACACACATAGGTGGTGGAGACAAGTAAAGAGGCACCGTAGAAAGGTAGTAGGAACAAGGAGGAGAGTAGGATAAAATTATGAAAATATATCCATTTGGCAGGACAAATATCCCTTGAGAGAATAGAGAAGAGTGGTCTTATAACTATTTCTATAAAACAATAATGAAGTACCTAGTGACCCTCATGTTAATATGTATAATGTCCAGCGGTGTTGCATCATTGTTGCAAAATCCCACCTTACATCCATTGATAAAGGTTCATGGAAAGTTGGCTGAAACATTGAGTCTCACTGACTGCTGGATTTGCCGGCACTTGTCTAGACAACCCAAGGACCCTATAGGCCTTTATGAAGTACCAGTATCACCAGGTGACTATGAAAGAGGGGACGTGTGTCTTGTACCCAATACCACTTGAAGATGTGACCAACGAGAAATTCAGTGGTACCCTAGGTGTGCGTTGCTCCCTAATACCCAGGCAGAATATAAGCTTTCCCCGATTCCTGGAGAGAATGTCACACTTAAAATGTTTCCCATATGTGTTGGTACGCATTCTTACGGGCAAAACCCAGAGGCAAAATACATGTGGAAGGTCCCACCTGAGCAATGTGTTTACACTTTGTTATTTGATAATAACACAGGGAACTGGGATCTTGAAGGCGAGGAAAAACAGGACAGAAATTGGACCTCATTAATTAATGGGACTAAGCACAATTATTATATGATCCCTCAAGGGAACGAAATGGAAGTGGGAAGAATTCACCTTTAATATTGTCACAGGTTTTCCTTGGCCCCCTCTGGACGACTAGATGTTCCTATGTTGCACCCTGGGCAAATGTATCATTGCTAAATGAAATTTGGACGGATTAAAAGTATTGTAATAGTTCTGAGCATGACACACCCGAGGGTTTGCCAACAGTAAAATACAGCAATATAAACTCACAAATCCAGGGAGGCATGTATTTTGTATGTGGAAGAACTGCGTACAAGGTACTCCCTCTAAACTGGGAAGGGATATGCTCGCTGGCATACTAAGCACCCAACATTACTGTGATATCAAATATATCATCTTCCCAGACCCTTAACATGGGGAGTTTTGCTCATAGGTACAAACGAGGGTAGCCCATATTGGAGGAATGAAAGAACTGGGTATTTCAAATATTACATGTTCTTATTCCGGGATTTGGAATTTTCGACTTACAGCTGGCAATGATGAACATGTCCGTAGAATTAGCCATTGCATTTAACGCCACTAGGGAGGCCATAGGAAGTGTGCAGCTAGAAATAAATTCTGCAGCCCAATTGGCTATACAAAATCGACTTGCTCTAGATTTAATTACGGTACAACAAGGAGGAGTATGTGTTTTAATCCAACATCAGTATCAGCAAAACTGCTGCTACTTTGTTAACAAATCATCAGAGATAGAATTGGATATTGGGAAAATGTTAGAAATGGGGTCTTTGGTTGGCAGTCAGGTTACCCCCTGTCCAAGCAAGGACCCTCACTCTAGTCAGGGTAAGTCACACACAATCCAAATTATCCTGTGCCCACCCTCTGGTAGCTTGGCACTGAGCAGTCAGGCTTAAATTAGAAGGCAATGTGTAAAGTGTTTGTGCAATAAATCATACAATAACACAATATAGCACCACAAAAATACACCACACAGTGTTTAGAAAAATATATAATATTTATCTGAATATTTGCAGGTCAAAACGATAAAAAGATAAGAAAATGTAAAGATATCACTGAAAAGTGATATAAAGTGTCTTAAGTCTTTTAAAAGCAAACAAAGGGGGTCATTCTGACCCTGGCGGCCGGTGGCCGCCAGGGCCACCGACCACGGGAGCACCGCCAACAGGCTGGCGGTGCTCCCACGAGCATTCTGACCGCGGCGGTTCAGCAGCGGTCAGAAGCGGCAAGTCGGCAGGCTCCCGCCGACTTACCGCTGCTCGGGGGAATCCTTCATGGCGGCGGAGCGCGCTCCGCCGCCATGAGGATTCTGACAGCCCCTACCGCCATCCTGTTCATGGCGGGAAACCCGCCATGAACAGGATGGCGGTAGGGGGTGCCGCGGGGCCCCTGGGGGCCCCTGCCGTGCCCATGCCAGTGGCATGGGCACGGCAGGGGCCCCCGTAAGAGGGCCCCGCAAAGTATTTCAGTGTCTGCCATGCAAACTGCACCTGTCGCACCCCTGCAACTACGCCGGCTCAATTCTGAGCCGGTGTCCTCGTTGCAGGGGCATTTCCTCTGGGCCGGCGGGCGCTCTTTTGGAGAGCGCCCGCCGGCCCAGAGGAAATGTTAGAATGGCCGCCGCGGTCATTTGGCGGCGGAACCTTGGCGGACGGCCTCTGCCGTCCGCCAAGGTTAAAATCAGGCCCAAAGTCTCTTTCAAGCACAAAGTAGCTGGTTCGCTTGAAAAATCTCCGCAAAGGGCCGCAGAGGAGAAGAAGCGGGGAAACAAAGGGGTGTGCGTTGATTTCTCAGACCGCACACGGTTGATGCATTGTTTAGTTTCCACGCAGGGAAGTCTTTTTGGTCCTGAGACTTCAGGGAACAGGAGGCAAGCTCTATCCAAGCCCTTGGAGAGCACTTCTTCACCACAGCCAGGGAGCAGCAAGGCAGCAGGGCAACAGCAAGGCAGCAGTCCTTCAGAGAAAGCAGTCAGGTGAGTCCTTTGGGCAGCCAGGCAGTTCTTCTTGGCAGGATGTAGGTTCTGGTTACAAGTTTCTTCTCCAGGAAGTGTCTGAGGTGGTAGGGCAGAGGCCTTGATTTTATACCCAAATGTGCCTTTGAAGTGGGGGAGACTTCAAAGAGTGGCTTTGAAGTGCACCAGGTCCCCTTTCAGTTCAATCCTGTCTGCCAGGGTCCCAGTAGGGGGTGTGGCAGTCCTTTGTGTGACAGCAGGCCCTCCACCCTCCCAGCCCAGGAAGACCCATTCAAAATACAGATGTATGCAAGTGAGGCTGAGTATCCTGTGTTTGGGGTGTGTCTGAGTGAATGCACAAGGAGCTGTCAACTAAACCCAGCCAGACGTGGATTGTAAGGCACAAAAAGATTTAAGTGCAGAGAAATGATCACTTTCTAAAAGTGGCATTTCTAAAATAGTAATAGTAAATCCAACTTCACCAGTCAGCAGGATTTTGTATTACCATTCTGGCCATACTAAATATGACCTTCCTACTCCTTTCAGATCAGCAGCTACCACTCCAACAATGTATGAGGGCAGCCCCAATGTTAGCCTATGAAGGGAGCAGGCCTCACAGTAGTGTAAAAACGAATTTAGGGTTTTTACACTACCAGGACATGTAAACTACACAGGTACATGTCCTGCCTTTTACCCACACAGCACCCTGTCCTAGGGGTTACCTAGGGCACGCCTTAGGGGTGACTTATATGTAGAAAAAGGGGAGTTTTAGGCTTGGCAAGTACTTTTAAATGCCAAGTCGAATTGACAGTGAAACTACACACACAGGCCTTGCAATGGCAGGCCTGAGACAACGTTAAGGGGCTACTTAAGTGGGTGGCACAATCAGTGCTGCAGGCCCACTAGTAGCATTTAATCTACAAGCCCTGGGCACATATAGTGCCTTCTACTAGGGACTTATAAGTAAATTAAATAGTCTAATTGGGTATGATCCAATGTTACCATGTTTAAAGGGAGAGAGCATATGCGCTTTAGCACTGGTTAGCAGTCGTAAAGTGCGCAGAGTCTAAAAACCAGCAAAAACAGTGTCCAAAAAGTGGAGGGAGGCAGGCAAAAAGTTAGGGGTGACCACCCTAAGGCTGTCGGGTCTAACAGAAAATAAAAGAAGCAGTACAGGTATTTGAAAAGGGGGGCCAATATGATGGAGGCAATTTGAGCTTATCGTGGCCATGGTCTTGGCTCGGTGGGTGGGGGATGGTTGTTTAAAGACATACTTTTTATAATAATAGCTATTATATTAAGCTGTCTGTTAGTACAGTGCTTACCTGCTTTATGTTCCTGTTTAAAAATGTGTAAACCTCCTCCAGTTAAAATACCAGAAACAACTCGAACTATGATGCAGAGAGAAGAGATCAATTCCCTAATGGCTATTGATCCCACTATTCTCACTAAAGATACTAGTTGCTCATACCCATCGGTTGTTTATGTCCCCATGAATGTCAATTCCAAGGATGTAGGAGTGAAATTCAACATATATGAGGAGATTTAGAACTCCTTTTGAAAACGTTGGTTATGTTTGAAAGAAAACTCAAAAAGGGCCGGTTGTAAGAAACCATTTTGTATTGCTCCTTTTCCTTAAAGACATTTAGTTTGAGTTCTCTCTCTGAGCGCACTACCTATTGCATATGTTATCTTATATATTTTTTTAGTAAAAAAAAGCCTGGTTCCACCACGGGCGCGCAGCTGGTTTCTTTCCATAGCTGGGGCACATTACTCATTATAATCATGTGGTAAAGATAAACTAACTGACCTCAGCTGTTGTATTTTGAGGAGGGAAAGGTTGATATTTATATCTTTGAACCACAAAATCCTTTGAAGGGTTCTCAGAATGTGAGAAGTCAGACAGCTGCAGAAGGGAGTCGAGGAAAAAGCAGGGACAGGAACCAGTGTGTGGAAACTGATTCCCTCCTTATCATTCCTATATGACGTATATCATTATTTATTTATTTTATGTGTCCTTTGATGTATGAGTATAAATATCACTGTTGAACGCACCATGCCAGCACACTTTACTTCGGGCTGGGGATGCCAGTTGTAAATCTGTTCTCTTTGATGCAGCAAAATAAATAAGACCTTGGTTCCACTCCGACTATCCGTGTCTAAACTCCTTTGTAAATGCATTTCTAAGTATTGTTAGAACGTGCTTTATAACAGGACGTTGCCACGATGCAGAGAACAAAATTCAGATCCCAATATGTAAGGAAGGAACTGGAGATTATTTATTCTGCAACCCACAAAGAAAAGGGCCTACATGGGAGATACAAATAACCGGTTTCAGGAGAAAATAAACACACAAACAGCTACTGTTTACTTCACCATTGAGATCTATCTCAGCAAAAGAGGTCTGAAAAAAAGCTGAGGATGTGGTATATCCGCCTTAAAAAGAGCTTCATCTGCCTCTCTTTAATACAAGGGTGTCGACTAGAGAGAAATTACTTCAAGAACCTCCTCCACCAGATAATAAATCAATGTCATATGAAGGTTTAATTTCTTGGGGAAGAATCTATCCACCTCTTTGTCCTCCAGTTCAGCTTCCTTTACAGGAAGACTTTTTGTTTCAAAGACCAGGGTGAAGATGATCTGGATATCATGGTCTGCTGGACCAATCATGAACCACAAAGATAACTCAACAGAACCAAATTGTCTGAATAACCTTTGGCACAAGAGTTCTTGGCGGAAAACATAGCATCTCCAAATTATTGCTAGAGAGTAAACTGCATGCAGCAACAAAGGGGGCATACCTAATTTCAGTAAGACACAAATAAACATATCACTGGGTACTTCCAAGCTTCGAAACACAAGTAGAAGAGCCTCCACATGAAATTCCCATCAGTGCTTAACCAATAACATTGTGCTCAAATGATCTGCATCACACAGTCCTTCCTCACTAGATAAATTACTGACAGATCAATTTCTGATGTCGACCCAAAGCCACATTTTCATTGCTTTGCAGCATAGAATGCAAGACCCCACAACCACTGCTTAAGTACAATTTTAATTTGTATCTTCTTTCCAAGAGTGGAAGGAATAAAGAGTGACAGCCAACATGACACCTTCAAGTAAAGAAGGCTGACATGCAACTTCCTCCCTTAAAGACACTGTCAGAAAAAAGAATAGTTCTCTCTGTTAAAAGTTCCTCAACCCTTCAAGGGGAGTGTCTATGTGAGTTGAATGTGGGTGAACAGATGTGGAGAGACAGCTGGAGGCTTTAAAGTGAAAGGGAGAGAACAGCTGGTGGCAATCTGCAAGGCATATTGGTCTGAGGTTATTCTTTGCCAGTAACTAAAAAATCCAGACAATCAACACCCAACTGGAGTTTTAAGACACTGCAAAGCCTGAAAGTCAAAGAGACTTAGCAGGTACAGTCGACAATGACATCTGATTGTGCTGTCAACTTAGCTCCAAACCTCTCCTCTGGCAGAGAGATACTCTAGCAGCTCCTGCTGCTACACGTGCTGCATCTTTTCTGTAAAACTGATGTGATGCTCATAATCAACAAACATTCTTAGTAGCAATCATGGATTATGTTCAGCTGGGGAGGATAAGCTCAATGCTCCAGCTATGGCCTTACTTTGCTTGACCCTTTTCAAAGATGCTTCAATCCAAACAGTCAATACAATTAAATTACATATCCAACAATTGTGACTGAACATCCCATGAGAATCCAGCTACATGTGCTTGCAAATGCCTCCACAACATGATTTCCGATCCCATAGCACAATGAAGAATACAAAAAAAGATGTACTGAATGTCTGAATTAATCTCTACCTCTAGCAATTTTGCACAGTATGCCACATCAGATTAAACTCAGCCACATGTAGATCAGCCTTGATCCTGGTCCAATAACAGTCCAGCCAATTCAGGTCCTCTCTGAATCGGAACACAAACAACCCAAGTCCAGTTTTGATCTTTATGTGGCTCTTCAGTTGGGTGAGGCAAGGTTCCAGTAGCGCAGTGAGCACAGGACATGTGTCTGGGCATGCTGCTGCACTTAGGCACACAAAGAAGTATACAAAAATGTGGTGGTTATAATGCTTGAATTTCTCATAGATCAATATTTTTTAATGTGTCATGGAACTTTGGAAGAGGAACATGAGCAACTTTGGAATAAATAAATATTTTTTCTTTACAAAGTATGTGGCTGTCTGTCTCATTCAATGATTTTATTCGAAATCCAAAAAGTATTAATACAAGTTGAAAACATGTACAATAAAATGCATACATTACTTAACAAAAACACAATCATAAAAAACAGGAAACTAAAATCCAATGCCTTAACGACAATGCACAAAACAATACAATAATCATTTCAACAAGTTTAATCAGTATTCATAGTTCCTCGAGGTCGTACTGCTGCTCTCACGAATGCACCTACTTGGGCAATTACCTCTTCATCTATAAGCTGACAAAAAGTGTTGGTACTTCAAATACATAGAGTAATATCTGCAAAAAAATTTAAAGTGCATCACTGATTATCCTGACTTTCCATCAGAAGGGCAAGGCATGGAATCATGACTAGTGTTAAAACCCAATAGAAAACACAGAAAATACTTTTATCGTGCCAGGCCTATAACGAAACAATAAACTTTGCTCCAAAAGGCCCATTGTTCTAGTCAAGTACCCCACAGGCGAACTATCCATTACAATATTCAAATAGGCAGTCACACTAGTTTTCCCCCTCTCTATGGTCATTCTTTCAGTATCAGCTAGATTGAACAAAGTTTGCTGTAGTGGTTTTCTATGAATATTAAGATTTCCCCTCAGTGTCTGTAAAAATGTGCTGAAGACCAATCTTACACAGGCTGGATTCCACACTGGCTATCTAGAAAATCTCAGACCCTTTGTCACAGCGAAGGCAATCCATGATGATATCTCTTGTGAGACTCGCCCCCTTATTTCTCCACACTGCCAACTACAATAAAGGTGGACAGGCTCTGATATAAACTTCTATATATGGGATGCCCAATTCTCTGTGGCAGATCAAACGTGAGGATGAAATGGGAGCTGTTAGGATCTTTCTACAGAACCTGCTTTCTTCGGTCTGAATTACGTCCCATTTTTGGATACTCTATCATTTTTGCACCTCTATCCATATGTTTCTGTTGGGCTACACTGCGTTTTATAAATTTGCAAAAGGGGCCAGAATGCACCCCTGCTCAAAGGTTGTGGCAAGCTAAATAAAGTACCAGTAGCCTTTATTATTTTAGCCCTGTAGTGTGGACCCAGGAACCAGTATCAGCAAAAGGTAGGTCTAAATATGTTAATGTGCCAGTGCATTTCAAGCAGCTGTTACCAACTATTATAGTGGACAGCTGACATTTCTTTGGGCCACAATATAAGATTTTACAAATTATTCTGCAAATCTAGTGTGCGCATAAAATCCTCAAAAACATGGACTAGGAGATGTAGGGGTTTTGGTGTGCGAGCCAGTAACAATCCATCACTGGGACATCTGATTAAATATTTGTTAAAAAAAAAAGGTGGAGATTGTTAATATATAAAATAAATAAAAGTGGGGCTAAAACACATCCTTGTCTCACTCTACGAAAAACTCCTATGTCTTCTGTGAACTCACCACCTGAGTGTATTCTAACTTTGGCCTTCATATCCATGTGCAAATACTCAAGAAAGTGAACTAGTGCTTCATCCACCCCATATGCAAATCCAAAAGAGCCAAATACAAAGGAGATCTTTTGGCAATGGTACACTTTCAAATAATCAGGCACAAGTTTTGACCCTGCTCTTTATTTCCCACGCGGCTCCTGAAACAATATTAGGAAAGGTGCAAAAAAGGACTTCTCCTCGGTCTACTCTCTGATCCCGTTGTACAAAACCTTTCAGAGAATCTCTACCAAGGTGGCAATTAAAGAGATGGGCCTACAGCAGCCCAGATGTTAACTATCATCATTCTTAAAAACAGGTACTATAATGGAACTTGTCCACAAACTAGGTAGTGGGCAGTGGGCAAGACCGTTAAAAACATTCACCAATAGAGGTGCCCAAAACTCAGGACTGTACTTTATGAAGTCAAATTGTACTCCGACAGGCCCAGGGGCCTTACCTATGACACTCTGGGCTATAGCATCTTCTACCTCATTCAGGCATCCAGGGATGTGGAATTCCTATCGCCCGACACCCGGGACATCTTGTTTGGGGTCAAGGGCAACAAGTTTTTATGTTTACTTTGTCCTTGGGACAAGTAGGCCCAACCCTCTGCAGCACAAACCCTTTGGTTGCCTGTTTACAGAGAGTGGAACTCTCTGCAATTGAGGTAATGTGTTTCCAATAGATAATGCTGTTCGAACTTGTATTTATGGTTCATTATTTGAAAGCCTTCATTATTAGGGTGAGTGCTGTAAATAAATGTTTTAAGGTCACACTTCACTACTGACGTTGGTTCCAGTACAAAAAAAAAAAACGTGTATACACATGTTTGAAAAGTTTAGGCTATGAGGCTAAGTATAATGCTCCCAGAATGCTCTCTTGATTAGATGCAAATGAAGTGTCATTTAGTAGAATGTTTTGATGCATGCTAGTATTTCCCCAAAATATTTCTAATGGAAAATCAGTGTAACCATTTTCAACACGATTATGGGAAGCATGAAAATAAACAAACACTGACAAAGCCAACTGATCTGACATATTTTTATAAGTCTTTTAGTTTCATCAATGCGTGTCTTGTTTTGACATGGTTTTTGTAACACTTTATTGTTGTGGGAGCTACCAGGCCCTCAACATTGTAACAAACACTGGCAAAAAAAAAAAAAAACGTTTTTGAACTCTAAAAGCACACGTTGCCACCAGTGGCATAACAAAGGCCCCGCAGCCGCCCTCCAGGGGGCCCCTTCAGCACAGCACCTGCCCTGAGTGAGTCTGGATAGGGGGCTCCTCCATGTTCTTTGCAAAGGGGCACCCTCCAGTTTCGTTACGTCACTGATTGCCACTGTAGTTCCTGACACTGAACAAAACTGCTTTGTGTGCCAATATGCTCCTTGTGGAAGAGCAGAATGCAATCACTCACAGTAAAGCCAGCCAAAAGAGAGAGAAATAGAAGTTTAATAAAAACAAAATGTCTTTGTTAACACCAGACCTAATTAGGGACCAAGACCCACATGTAGGTAGCTTTTTGCATGTCACACACAGCGACTTTCGCTGTGTGCGACGTGCAAAAAGCACATTGCGATGCACAAACCCAGTTTTGCGATTCGGTAACCTGGTTACCGAATCGCAAAACGGGTTTGCGACTCGCAATTAGGAAGGGGTGCTCCCTTCCTAATTGCGACTTGCAGTGCAATGTAGGATTGTTCTGCGAACGCGGGCGCAAACCAATCGCAGTTTGCACCCATTTCAAATGGGTGCTAACACTTTCGCAAAAGGGAAGGGGTCCCCATGGGACCCCTTCCCCATTGTGAATGTCACTGTAAAAAAAAATTCAGAGCAGGCAGTGGTCCTAAGGACCACTGCCTGCTCTGAAAAAATGAAACGAAAACGTTTCATTTTTGTAATGCATCTCGTTTTCCTTTAAGGAAAACGGGCTGCATTACAAAAAACAAAAAAAACTGCTTTATTGAAAAGCAGTCACAGACATGGTGGTCTGATGTCTCCAGCAGGCCACCATCCCTATGAGGGCCGCATTTTGCAAGGGGGTCGCAAATTGCGACCCACCTCATGATTATTCATGAGGTGGGCATTTGCGAAGCCCTTGTGAATGTAGGATGGTGTCAGGGACACCATCCTACATTCGGATTTGCGACTCGCAAATTGCGACTCGCTCTGACTCACAATTTGCGGGTCGCAAATCTGAACCTACCTACATGTGGCCCCAGATTCTTAAAGAAAGTCACAAAAGTGCACCCATGGTATATGTCGTACCCCTATAAAATATTTGTGAACTGTATTTTAGCATGGGTAAATACGCATGTGTAGATTTGCTCATGTGAAAATCTATTGAGCATTTGCAAGTTAATTTTCCCTCCAGCCACTTTCTTCCCAACCCTGGAAGAAGTTCTAATTCTGCCATTGTCAGGAGTAAATGTCCAACCTTTCTTATTATGGGAAAATATTAGAGAGAAGCTGGTGAAAATCTTAAAAACATGCAGGTTAGTAGGTTTGCAGACTCACAGGCATTCCAGCCCTGGAACTATTGCTTACTGCTTCCTCCAGCCCCAGTATGCAGATCTGCAGAAAGGTGGCAAAATGAGGAAATTGCTACAGTAGGGATTGAAACTGCAAGTATTCAAGCCCTACTATGGTAGTAGCCCTGGCATAATCAGAGAGGTTATTATCAGAGCTCTTATATAATGAGATTGCTGCCATAATTTGGTGCAACACTACATGGCACCAAAGGGACAAGTAGATCATTTTACAGGACAAGTAGATTTGAGAAGCAACCTGTCCCCTGGACAAGTAGATATTTTAATAAATTCCACACCCCTGGGCATCTCTGCATTTTCCTAAAATAGGGCCCCAAAAGGAAGTCACTAGATACTTGTGTTGCAGCATAAATTCTTGTGAAATGTGCTTCCCGTATCCCGCTAGAAATATGACAACAACAAATCAGGGTTGCTACTTGGCTTATATACTTCATGTCTGACATGGCTTCCAAGACAGTTTACTGTCCTTCTTGGCTGCAGATAAAACCAGTAAATCCTATTAACGTTGTAGCACTTCCCTCTTCCTGCTGAAAGTTACCTCTTTATATGCCTTATGTCAGAGTGCCACCTCCAAGAGGTCCCTACGGTTGGATGCAAGTGCTCTACATAATTGATGATAAGCCTCAGAACATTCATAATTATACCACCTAAAGTTGCAGGCTAATGTGCATGATGGGCACAATAGCTTTTTCCTCATGTTCAAACAAAGCTGAGTAAAGGCTCTACCCCTTCAAATTCAGTGTCGTTTTCAGCAAAACAAGCCTCAACCAGATTTGGATTCTCCATAATCATTTTATGAAAGAGTTGGCGGGGTTCTACTGCTCTCCAAACTAATCATAAACCATCAGCGGTCAAATGGATGTTCCTAGCTCCGCATTCCATTCTGGATTTAGGCCTGGGGGACGACAATATGAGTGCCACCCCAATGGGGTTATGATCCTCAAAGCCGGACGGAACCACCTTCCCATGCAAAAATAAATCTACTAAATTAGATGATAAAAAGAAATAATCTAATATAGAGGAGCAGCCTCTACCCCTAAAGGTAGGTCTCGAAGGGTTGGTGCAGCCAGCAACATCCATTACATTATTTACATCCTGGGAGGCCAAATAACCCATCAGTTCCACACCTCAGGTGTCCATGCAGTTCGGCAGGTTTACTGTATTATTTGCTGTGACAGTCATCAGAGCAATCATGGTATTAACGTGTAAAACGGCTAGCATTAAAATCTCCTGCTAAGCAGAAACCTGCCAATTGCCCTTTAGTGCCAACATGACTCTATAAAGATGAAATATGATCAAATAAAATTTGGAATTTGGAGTTTGGAACACTATTAAAATCCTTATTATATAATTTAATTAGGTACCAAATTGGTCCACTCACATAGTTTGAGCCTCAATTGCCTTTCCGCTACGTCCAGCAGAAAGGTTTACCCAAATGGCCAGGCCGCCCAGTGCTCATCCTGACTGGGAAGGAGTTGCTGGGATGCATTAACATTCAAACCCATCAAGTAACAGTTCCTGTGTTACCCAGGTTTCTTGGGTCATGAGTACATCATACTGTCTTATAAAGGTTAACCATTCAGTTATTGCAATCTAAGATTGAAGTCCTGCCACGTTCCAACTCAATATCCTCCATACAGAATCCTCAAAGTCCAGAATATTAGCGGGTGGTGTGTGTGTGAGGGGGTGGGGGGGCTGGTGAAGTATCAGGATGGGGCAATATAGGCAATGGTTCTAATATAGGTACTTTCCTGTCGACAAGTCTGGACCCCAGTCAGTCTATCCCACTGAGATTACTTGGGGCCGAGAACCTGTTACAGAGTGCAAGCTGTGGACTGGGGGTATAACAATTTTGGGAACTCCAACGTGCTCCCAACACTTTATAATTGGAAAATTATCCTAATGGGAGTAAACATATGTGGGTATTATTGAGACCAATAAACTCCTGCGATCGCAACAAGTTCACCACAATACAATCCCCAACTATATCTTTCTTCAAGCAAACCACCCACCCCACCCTTCGCACCATTATTATCTCCTTTGTACTTGTTGGGTTAAAATGTTTATGCTTCATCAGCCAAGCAGGCACTTTTATCACATAGCTCCACTCATGATTTTATTTGTGATTCCTTGTGGGGGGGGGGGGGGGGGGACTCCTGTCGGCACTAGGGAGAAGACGCAGGGGGCAGATCCCATAGGTCTTTACTTGGGTTAAAACAAATTCCAGAGTGAGTTTGCTCAGCAGTACTGGCCCACGATATTCCAGAAATCCACTTGTCCTTATGGCACAACCTTGAAGGATTGGACTCTGTCCCAGGAGGGGTTGATCTAGCGATATCCTTAAATACCTCCTGGGAACCTTCAGAGACTGTAGCTCTATTGCTTACAACAACGTGACTTATAGTGTTCGCCATGTTGCTACTATCAGTCAGTATTAGTTGTAGCTAATGACGCATTCAAGGTAATCTCAAGGGAAGACATCGTAATAAGGGTGTCAGTCATACTACTTTCAATACATCTTGGTTGTTCCTTAAACAGTTCCAGTTTTTACTCTAGAATGGCACAAACTGTCCCACACAGAGTGTCATAATCAAACATATCCCTATTCAAAGAGTCAGATGTCTGTGGCAATTGGGTTTGAAACTGTTTGAGACGCCAAGAAGAAAGCTGGCCCTGTCGCTCAGCACTATGTTTTTTTGCCTCCTCTGGCATCCTGACATTAGATTTTGTCTTTTTCACAACTGGCTCAGATGTTAACAAACTATTGGTAGAACTTTGAGAAGCTGGGGCCTCTTCTACACCATCATTAACCAGATCCTGGGCAATTAGGGGAGCCTGTGAAACAAGGACTTGTTAAAATGCCACTCGGCTGCGAATTTTCAAAGCAGGGCTCTCGATTAGGGCAATAATCCAATGACAGCCTGCGCTCAGTTAATGTGATTTCCTTCGAGATTATCTCCATAGCCCATTCTAAAATGTTATACAATGGTCGTGGTGAACATGGAGTGACGGCCAGTCCCGCAGATTCCCCCACCAGCCTTAAATTTGCTCCTGATTGACACAAATAGATCTTACCTCTTGCAAATGCTGTGAAAAATCAATAGTGGCTCAAGGGTGAAAGAGAGCAGGCGAAGCCCAGCCTCGACCGGCCACAGACGGGGCTGGTCTTCGCCCAGGCATGCATCCCTCGTGCATCCCGCACTGCGGGAGAGCCAAGACAAGTTATTCTCGCCCTTCCAGGTGAGTTTAGCAGTGAGCGGGTTTTGCCGTGAGCCAGAAGCAGGCTTGACTCTGTGGTTTAGCAGCTCCTGCTGCCTCAGCGCATTGTCTCTCCTGCGCTACGGAAGCACCCAACACAAGTTATCCTCGTGCATCCGAGTGCATTTAGCAGTGTGCGGGCTTCCCCCTGGGCCAGAAGCAGCCTGGACTCTGTGGTTTGGCAGCTTCTGCTTCCTCAGCGCGATGTCTCTCTCTCCCCTGCCTGTCAGTCATACCCACACGCACCTCACACAGTCCTGTTTACTTGAAAGCTGTAGTCTTTTATTATGTCAAAGCCCACAGGCCACAGAAAAAATAAGGACCTTCATTTCAAGAAATGGGTAGCACCTGAATCAGAACCACCTAATGTTTGTGGAAAAATAGGTGGCATTTTACTTTAAAAAACAAATAGGTAAATTATGTTATGCATGGATTTGATGCCACCATATGATATACTAGGGAAATGGACTTAGTAACATTAACTAGTGTGAAGTCAAGTGTGCTGAAAGAAAATATTGTAAGGATTAAGAAGTACCGACACAGAACAACATGCATTGCGAATCAATTTAGTATAATCAGAATGTATGAAGTGAAGTGTGTTTATGGTGTAACAGCCATTTAAAAAAATTAAAGCCCTCATGCCGTTCTGCACCATGTTATTTGAGGGTCTTTTT
The DNA here is from genome assembly GCF_031143425.1 of Pleurodeles waltl. NCBI lineage: Eukaryota > Metazoa > Chordata > Amphibia > Caudata > Salamandridae > Pleurodeles > Pleurodeles waltl. The sequence goes on along the minus strand of NC_090449.1, from coordinate 679,684,547 downwards.
TAGTAGTCCCTCTATTGCTTGGTGTCCTGCATTTAATTAATTTTCAATAAATCGCGGATGAAGGATTTGTCTGTTCAAAAATTTCACAGATTACCTTTCTCACTTTAATCTGAAAAAAGATGGGAGATCTATCGAAGTAGACTTACTATTACGGTTCAAATCACCCTATCAGCCTTTGCTAAAACCAGAAATAGTCATTTAAAACATGTAACAGGTGATTCTGTATAGCTCATGTTCTGGCATCTAACTTCGGTCTGCAAGAGTGAAATGTTGACAGCTATAAATACAACAAAGTAACGTACCATAAGGAGCAACGGAAAACCCTCAAAGTGGAAGATCTGAGACACACACATTAATTAGCACTAACAAGGATGGTGGATGTAGCAGTTTCTTCAACTCTGCATTTGCTCCTGTACATTTCTCAGTGGCACAAAAACGGGTCTTATAAAGAAAGAGATACTATGAACACAGAAACGCTACTTTCTAATACACTAACAATATCCATACTGTCCTCAATCTTTGTTGGCACTGGCTTCACCCTCAATTAGAAGATTAAAAAAGCAAATAATTAGGGGGTTTCACCCCATGTAAAGAACTAACGTTAATCATATTTAATAATATTTCTGCTGCTTGAAAAACTGCACATACGTTGAAAGTGATATGACTTTTGCACGTGGGAGCTTTTGGCACGGCATCCTGTAGACTACCCGACAAAAAAGAGATGGTTTTGATCTCAATCAGTGCTGGGCCAGTAAACGATCAAAGCAAATACAAAGATGAAGCATATAAGGTAGGAAATTTTGTTAATAACTTTACCAAGATATGCTACTCTATCAAGAAGAGCTATTCCCATATCAAGGAAAATGCAATAAGTTAGAAGTAGAAGAAGCAAGCAGAGGTGAAAACAAACTGAAAGGAAATGAACGAGCACACAAATGCCCCAGAAGAAACAATGTACACCTTAAGCTGCTTTTAAAAAAAAAAAAAAAAAAAGAAGAACACTTTTGAATGAAAGGTGGTTCTGAAAAGATTGCAAAGCAAGTGCAGCATGTGTGCTTCTCTAGGTTAAACTTTATACAATACATTATTAATTTCTAAAGCGCTATCATACCAATGATAATTAAGCGCTACTGAAGTGCTTGTTTATTTAAAACAAGATCTTCAGTATCCTTCAAAAAGGACACATTTGGTTCATTTGTCTTAGAATGAACTAGTTGCTCTGCACTACTGGAAAGAAAGGACGACAGCATTCTCTGTGAAATATTTGAGCAGAACAAGCAGCTTCCTCAACAATGGTCTTAAAGAACTGGAGGACAACATGGTGAAAACTTGTAGTTCTGCTACACTGAGGTTTACCATACAGCAATCTGTGAGCACTCACAGTGATCTTGAATTGAATTCTTGCAGCTACCCATTAAAGCTTTGGCAATAATGTGTTAAGTGAGTTTTTTTAGGGGTAGTCATTAATGCGCTGGCAGCCGAATGATTAGAATTCTTCAGCAACAAGAGCTAAAAGGCTTGTGGTTTCATTATTTTGTTTATTTATGGAAAAAATATACATTTTACCTCCTTGGATAATTTTCAAACAACATTAAGAGGCAGTCATTGGAGTTCTTCAATATGGTTTCTTAAGAATTCTCTTCATGCCTACACAAATATTAGTGATTTACTTTTAAGTATATGGGCACTAACTAAATTTGTTTCCATACGTTGTTATTCTATTCAATGCCAAATAACCTGGTGACCCAAATTTTCATTTTCAGGACCAACATGTATAAGCAGTTTACACGTATAATCCAAAAATAAGCAAGGTCGGTTCACTTGAGCATCAAAAGCTATTTTGAAAATCAAGAGAGGTGCACGTATTATTATTCTGCAGCTCAGGAACCCCATTCTTGTTAACCGTGAAAGGTTTCAAAGTAGGTAAAGACTATGCAAGTAGAAACAGTGGAACTGAGGAAGAGGAAGGAAAAGGCCAACAAAAGCAAGTCAGATCTCAGCCAGGGCTAAACAAGGACAAAATATGAACTGTGGAAAGGAACAAGTTCCACAATTCATGTGAACGTTGTAAGAAAGAGCAGGAATAGCAGTTGGCCTAATGAAAACATGCAGCAATAAGACACTGAGTGGAAAGGAAGCAGGTAATAACGAGGCACTAAAAGATAGGCTGGAACTCCTGGACTTAATTGTAGGCTGTAGAAATAAACCCAAATATAGTGGGTAACCTCTAGGGAATCTATTTAAAGCAATATACAAATGGAGAAAAACTTCACAAGGATGAAGTAAAGTGATCTAGACGTGAGATGCTACAGAGCCACTAAATCGGGATTAGACAAAACTCAGGTTTGTAAATTAAGGTGAATAGTCAAAGTTCGCAAAACTCTGGGATAGTGACTAAGGATAAAAATAGAATCAAACAAAAGACAGAATGTAAAAGAGTAAGGGAAGGCAGTAGCAAGTAGAGAAAAAAAGAACAAACAAAAATACCAGTACACCTTGTAGGATCATCAGCAGACAGGCAGAGAAATGGTTAGACAACACGCACCAAGTAGAATTTAAGTTAGTATGTTCAACACAAATAAAGTACCACAACGTAACTGCTTTTTTTTTTTTTTTTTTAAACTACACCCAATCTAGTCTACTCTTGTCAGTATTATGGCCACTTCGAAAGGACTTGGGCCATGCATATACTGACTCATAACCTAACATAATTATTCAACATATTAAAGTGCTTTCATTAACAGACCTCCTTTAGTACATTCATAAAATGACACACCACTATAAGTACATAAGGGAGCTTTTCGCCAACATGTGTGGCTTGTGTTATTTGTTCTGTTCACACTGGTTGCCCTGTCCATGCCCAACTCCCATGCTTCAGATCCAAATTTAGCTTTTTGCAGCAAACAAAGCCTGTCTATGTACACATTAAGGCCAAAAATGAAATCAAGATCCATGTAGGTTTAATTTTCATTCTACCAAGTGTCGAATTTATCTCGCCCAAACGGTGAACGTCAACTGCCCACAGTGAGACAGTGCCGACATGGCTGTGGGTCGCAATGGCCGCTCCATCTGTACAGATAAGGCTCTTTCAAAACAATAACACACCACTTTTTCCAGAAACAAAAATACAAACTTAACAATATTTAAGAAAAAATGCAAATGAGAAAAGAAGGAGTTATAGAACTAATTTAATTAATACTGAAAAATAATCACAGCACAGCAAACTGAGAAATGTCCTTTATGCTGGAGCTTCCAAAGACGATATTTCAAAATACAAGCTCTTAGACTAAATTATTTTGAAAATTGGACACAATGTATATGATATCATTCACTTTCACTATTATGTAAAATAGTTATAAATATTTAAAAAATTTAAAGTATGCACATACGCAATTGCATCATATATTTCGCATCATCTTCGATTCGTGGGAAACGTGTTGTTAACGCTGCCCCTTAAGAGGTAGGTTCTAAATACCTGTCCTTCCAACATGTCTCTTGGCTGTCCCAAACGATCTTGTTCGGAGCTGTTAGTGCGTTTAATGGAAAGGCTGTGTGATTTACGCTTCTGCTTCGTTTGGCGTGCAGCTGCCCAACTTCCACTTTCAGTGGGCATTACTTCCTGGAAATGTCTTTCCCAACAGTTCTAAGATAAACTTGAATAGGAAAATCAGAGTAAGTAACTGCTGACTACAAAAGATGTACAATTTACAAAAATCAGGCCAGAAATCACCACAAAAACAACCATGCCAGACGCTTAGAAACTTCAATACAGCCAGCTATGACTGCTAATACTGCTATTACACTAAAGTCTCCTAGAATTTACGCTAAGCACAACTCTGATGTAAAGGTAGCATACAAAATGTATAACCCAATATTAAATTAATATATGTAGGAACAGTGCTGTGAACATTTTTACTGGGATAGAGCTATTCTATTACACTTGCTCTTTTGTTTTTCACTTTTTTCCTTTGCATTTGGTCATTTTTCATTCCCATCTTTATAATTGTTACTCCTTTCTAGTTTTTAATGCTAGGACACTACACATACATTTGAGCCTAACGTTATGTTATATTTTCGCCTTTTTGTATAGCTCAACATTCTATATTTGCAGAGACTCTTCATGCCATCAGGTGTTTGTGCGCAGCCTAGTCTTGTAGCTGTGGTTTATCGAATGGACGATCTCAATCGAGGGAAAAGGTAAAAAACGTCAGGTTTTGTATATGGTTTCATGACTTGTGAGAGTGAGATCAGTCAGTCTTGTGTTTGAGTCACAGAGACCTCATCACCGTCTCCCAGCCCAGTGTCTAAGACATATGTGTGCTCTGGCACAATGTCACTATGGTCTCTCTTCTTGTAACAAGACGTGTGAGACACAAGTCCTTCCAGACTCATCACAACTGCAGTATAGGGGTGTGCGAAATCAAATTTCTTCACAAATCTTTCCACTGTTCTATACATTTTCACAAAATCACGCTTTTCGGCTGATATCTGGTTTTCGGCATCCCACATGACTTTTTTCAAGAAAGCACGCACTTCACATAATAAAAGTCTTGAGAAATACCACAAACAACATGTCAGTACAAGTTTATCTCATGCACAAATAATAGCTACAGCATGGACATTAGCAGTGCAAGCTTCCCAGATCCACAATGCACACCAGGAGTAGCCGTAGTCCAACTCTCCCCTTTACACACCCAACATATAGCACGACCAGAGAACAGGTACAGCATGGCCAGTAGCACAGCAAGCTTCACACATCTACGGACTGTGTGCGAGTAGCAGTAGTACAAGTCTCCCTTTCACACACAGGGCACTTAGCACAACCACTAGGGCTAGTGCAGGTTCAGCTTATACCCACAAAAAGAGGCAGCATCGGCAGGAGCAGTGTAAGTTTCCTTAAACCCACATATACTCTATGGTGGCAACATCGAAATCTATACGTTGACATTCTTACAGATATAATCTTGCCATTACCTCAAAGGATCTTGGAGGTTTAATATTAAAACAAAAAAATTAGGATTAGAAACTATAAAAAAATAAAATTGATTAAAAATCATTACATGAGAAGAGAATTCGGCGGGGGGGGAGGGGGAGTTGAGACTGAAATCTAGAAACTATACCAGAATGGCCCATTCCACTTAGCTTGAACTTGAACCGTATGTCTGCTGGCAGGGGATGGACAGAAGTAATGGTATATTGGTGTGGATCTTCCCTAAATGGCGAGAAATCCACACCCTTGATGAAGAGGTCAATTGGCACAAATCCTCTTTTATCAGCATAAGGGCTCTATGCGTCAAAAGCATAATTTGCTGCTGTTTGTGTGGTGCTCGGCATTGCAGTAAAGTAATTCCAAGAAGAAACCCCTTCAGAGAGGGAAACCTTTGCACCCTATCCCAGTAACAGTTGTGTCCTTGCTACTTTCTAATTTGTGGCTCTTCAATTTTTTTCTTTTGCCTTATCTCAAACGCACAGAAACAAGGAGAATCCGTAAGAGTTTCTCCTCCTCAAATAACAATGCTCAAAATGTCATTGGCTATGTTGCAGAGATGGTCTTCTGAGCTCATCAGGGTGGCAAAAGATTAAATCAAAAGCTTTTCTTCTTTAACTACTAAAGTAGTCAGTTAATGGACAGGATTAGCAGCCTTGATAAATCTTTGACTACAAATGTGTTCTAGGTCCTTGAAGAGTGATAATTCTGGGTTTACTGTGTGTGTCATATGTGTGTTTTGGTAGTGGGATCACCTCTGCGACTTACATCATGGAAAAAGACCAGGAAGGTCTATTCATCTGTTTTAGTATAAGTATTTAATTCTAGGTCAGGAACAGAGGCAAGGATTGTGCTTAACGTTCTTCCTTTATTTTAACTGTAGCAGCTTCAACATTTCACCCAAAAGTTATCTTTCCCAAGAACTACCAGGCAAGGAAGTCAACAAGTTCAATCAATCAGCACACTTAATGTACCATAACATTCCTTGTCTGTCACCTATGCTCCCTTTTTATTTCCTGCTCCAGCAGTGCTCACATGAATCCCCTTTCCATTATTAATTTACATGTCTGTGTCTTGAGTGTATTTATGCGGTTTGGATTACTGTTTATATGCTTATTGTGTATCGTATGCACTGTATTGTGGGGTATTTCAGGTCAGTTTCTCGCGCTGTACCCCAGTTCAGTGCTCTAAGTGTGGCTGTTTGCATGGACGCGACACCAGTAGCAAACTATTGATAGCCACCCACTTGAGGCCGCTCCAGGGCAACATTTCACTTGTGAGCGCTGCTCCCAACCAGCGAGGGAGTGTGGGCTATATCACCATGACAGGTCATGAACACTGCTGTGTGCGAATGCCTTGGGGGACTCCTGGGTTGCACTCACTTTCAGTCATGGCGTCATGCCTGTTTCTTCCAGTCCCTCTGGTAGTGTTGCAGTGGACGCCTATGGGCCTTAAGCGTCATTTCTTTCAGAGTATGCAAATTGTTTATCAGTGAGGTGTGGAGTGGATCCAGGATTGGTGCCAGGGGCACATAGCAGAGGCCTGCTGCTGCAGTCATGGAGGTGCTCTCTCTACCAGCCAGATAAAGGGTGAGGGTTCATCCACATCTGCCAAAACCAAGGTGCAAATATAACATACACTTCCTGTGGTACATCTCTTCCTTCAGAAACGTACATTTACTGTGAGCTAAAAGGAGAAAGGGTCTCCTGTCCTCTCTGTTCACTCTGTCACAGTGCAGCTTATTGAATATTTTTTGGCAGGTTTGTCACTCCTTTACAATTGTTGTCTTTGTCCTGTTTGCTTGGTTTTTGAAGAAAGAACCTTAGGTTATCGGACCTGCTGTGAAAAAAGTCCTGCTGTCCCTAGGTCCTGCTTTCTTCTGGCTGGAGCTGTTTAGTCACTGGTTCACTATTTCGCACTACGGTCATCATATTTACCTTCTGAGCCACGACTGAAGGCTTTTGCCTTTGCAGCTTTTACTTTCTTCTGTGACCCTTTCACTGAAACAACTGTTTCCTTTACGTTCATAGATAACGGGGAGAAGTAAAGTGGATACTCAGGGGAGCTGCTTTACCGCAGGCAAGCAAAACTGCAATAAACTGAGCAGCTCTTGCGTTCTTCCCTCAAAGAGCCCTTTTCTTAAAATAATATTTGGGCATCAAAAATGAAAAAGCAAAGCTTTAAACTTCTGTTAGAAGCACTGATGGCTATTAAGCAGGATCAGTTTATCATATGTACAACAATATGCTGTGCGGTATGACGCACATCAATGGATGCTTCTTAACATGTCGACAGCAAACATGAGGCTTCCTGTTACTTTGTAGACAAGGCCCTACTCTTATAGTACTAATTTAAAAATTGAGTCTGAGCGAAGCTAGGTGCCACCAAAAGGGTAGGATATTGTTGTTAGTGCTTAGTAATAGTTGAGCAACTTTTTAGCAGTTCTAAAAATAGAATTCGAAAACGAAGTAACATCAAGGCTACAACAAAATGTAAGTTGGGAGTACGAATCCTTTGCTTAACAGACCGTATTAACAATATTAAAGCTTTAAAGTACAAAAACAAGTTACATTTTAAGTGGTTGATGAATTTAAACACCGTACAAAGCATAATACTGCATAGCAGATACTTCCGACAAAGGACCAGGATTTATGTGGATACTTTAATACAGTGAATATGACAACACGTAATACTGAACCTTAATGAAAGGTTAAAGGCCACAAACAGTAAACAAATAAATCAGTAGTTAAAAAGTAACTATGTTAGCAAAAAATTATATCAAAGCATTAAATCTCAAGCTATATGTCACATATGTAACCTAAGCAGAGGACTACTTGACGGTCCTGTTTTATCTATACAAGGACAATCCTATATGTCCACGGGACAAAGGTAAATATGTATATAAATCTGCACAATATGTCACATGGGACTAATTCAAAAGTAGAGAGCTCATAAATTGGTACGAGGGCTCTCATCTACTTAACATCGTTCAATATCAACTTGATTGACTGGAAGCAATACTACAAAAAAATACAGAGCTGGACAAATTATGAATTTCTGTCATACAGGTATTGTATTCATACATATACCAAATGGTGTGAAATATGTGAATGTGTAGTGCACACGATGCTGTGCTCGCATGGTTATCATATTTACAAAAATTAACAGACAAAGAAAATACACTATGCACTACCCAATGGTCCTACGATCTCATTGGCTCAGAAGAGCATGCAGGAGTTCCAATACATTTTGGGGGCAGGGGTTGTTGACATTTCGACCTCAAAGTATTTAAGGGGTCTCCTCAGGACATTGTCATCCAACTACCACACCTGCACATATAGGAAACAAAGAGCGGAAGAGCCTAAGTACCAACACTAAGACAAGTTCAGTTCAAAATCAAATGGTAAGCGCCACCTCTGCAGTTAGTCACCATCTTAATGCGGGCTGGATAATCTCAACCATCTACCTCTATTAATTCAGAAAGAGAATCAAAAGCCAAAACTTAGTATTATGAAGTTCACAGACTAATGTTCAAACTCCATGCATTCCACCATCCATTCTGCTTGCAAGGATCAGTGTTGAGAAAAAAAACAGAGTTCCCCAGTTCCCTATTCCATGGCTCAGAGTCCGAAAATAGTGAACATGCACATTATGCCAAAGGCATTGTCTAGTTGTCTATTGAGAATGTGAGATCCCTGAGTAATTGTCAATACAGTATCCGAAATCCTTAATCAATCAATGCTGAATATGGGTGCCTCTTTATATACATATCTACCCCTGTCTCGTGGGCTTGAAGGGTTGTCCTTGTTACAGGTATAACATTCAGAGCGAACGTGGTCTGCAAAGACCTACTTCTATCTCACATACTGATTTCAGTGGGTAGCATGGCTACAGATACTTTGTCTTATACAAATGAATACACAGTAAGAATTTCAGAGCGAGTTTCTTTGTTAGATAACACTACAGCCCCTAATACCTTAAATTACAGAACTGATATTGAACAGTTACAGAGGTTAAAAAAGAAGGCTGTAAGGACAGAATTACGTAGCAAATTGCTTACACAGTACTTAAAAGCAGATTTGATGTTATTGGGGCTACGAGTTAGAAACATTCACACGCAATGAGAAATTAAAAAAAGAATTTCAGCTTCATTGGGAATAATAGTTCCTGGCACTAGATGGTGCTGGTGACAGTCACAGCCTTGGATGAACTGAATGCATTCAAACACCAGATTAGTGACTTAGAGGAAAAGATTAGAAGAAATCCTGCAGTAGAAAATGCAAAGGCAGTATTTTACAATCTACATAAAAGAACTGTGGAATGTCACTCGGTACAATGAGGCAGAAAGATTGATAAAAATCCAGAGAGATAATTCCCAGATAAACATAGAACAGGTCCCCAATTAAAATTACTTAAGAGTAACATTCTTAGATTTATCAGTGAGCTCGGACGACAAGGAATTTCTGGGCCGCAGTACCAGGGACTCAACATGGATCCTACACCAGTACAGATACTCCTGGAAATAGTTTTTAGAGTTTGGACAGCAGAGAACAGGAAGGCTGAGAAGCAGAAGCATGGGTTTTCAACAGATGTTGGCAAGGCAACAATTACCAAACAGGGGAGAGACAGCTTTGCAACCAATAGTACAGTTGGTAAATTCTTCTGACATACAAGCATCTCCCATTGTGAATATTTCCAAGTATATTCTCACCAAACATGAAAACAGTTTGTTGTGTAAGGGTCTATGATTTGTGGTTACGGACCGACCTAACTTTTTTCAAATTGAGGGGAGAACTTTACAGGTACTTCAGAACCATCAGACTTAGACACTATTTCAAAGATAACCCAGACATGCAGTCTAATGATAGAGGTACACTACACTTGCCTTCCCAATTTGACACTCCCTTAAACCTCTTCTTACAGCTCATGAGTGCTGACATTTTTACCTTTTAAAATACTGCCCTTAAACAGGTAAAGGAATTAGAGAATAAGAAAAGATGTATTCCTACAACATTCCTAGAAATGAAAAGGATGCCTTAGTCAGTTTGCCACGCAACACAGACACCACCATTAAACCGGCTGATAAGGGCATTTCTATCATAATCCAAGACACACTGGATTATGATAATGAGATACATGGACAACTGAGCGACAAGAGGCACTACCAAAAAATAACCATGGAGCCCATGAAGAAAATTCAGGAGGAGTTTAAAGAATATTACATCAAGAGCACTTAATGAGGGCATTATCAATGAGAAAGAATATGCCTTCCTCAATATGCCTTCCTCAATAAACCTCATCCAAGGGCAACAGTTATCTACACATTACCAAAAGAAACTTGTCTAAACCGCCTGGTTGCCTGATTATATTTGGATGGGTTTCTGGTTTTGAACCTCTATGTATATTTATTGACCAATATATCGAGGATGAAGGCCCGAAGATGCAATTTTACATTCAGGATTGCATGCAATTTATCAACATGGTAGATAGCGTGGATTTTGAATGGGGAAGGGACATACTGCTAACCTTTACAAAAGAAAGGAGTGGTGATGGGAGCTTGTTTTGCTCCAAACTGGGCAAATTTGTATGTAGGTGAGTTTGAGGATATAGTAATGTACAATATTACCAATCCCTTCCATGCACACATCAGCAACAGGTGAAGATACATCGATGAAGGTTTCTTTGTTTGGCATGGTAATGGGCATGAAGTAAAAGCCTTTGTGACATGGGTAAATGATTAAAGCCAGGACCTGCATTTCTCTATGCATCAGTGTCATGGAGATTAACCACTTGGATCTATTGTTCGGACACAGGAATGAGAAGTTGTATACAACAGTGTATAAGAACACTGTAGAAGTAACCCACTGATACCAACTCCCTACTGAGGTAATAGCCATCACCCAAGGGCACTGAGGGATAACTTACCTTACAGACAGTTCCTGCGTATACGTATGAGCTGCTCATACAAGGATCGTTATTTGAAGGAAGAGGAATCCCTGCGATTGAAACATTTGGCCAGGGGATTTCCCCTAGAAAATTATCTCTATAGCTTAACAGACCATGGTTCTGTCCAAGAGAAAACTTAACTTACTCCTAAACAAAAACACCACAATAGAATTGTAATGGTCAGTACACTATCACAGGTGAGCAATGAGGGTGAGGGAATCGTCAACAAACATTGGCCTCTGATACTTGTGAGGGAACCCCCTTGTTTGCTTTTAACAGGAACAAGAACATCAGAGATCTTGTGGTAAGGGTATATGAGGAACCCACAAGCATAAATGACATGAGAGCCCTGTGAGGTCTCTGTGGTGTTTTAGGACATTACAAATGTGGTGGACGCATAGTTTGTAAATTCACTGCTGAGACAAAAAGTCTTACAACCACTGAGAGGGTTTCAAATTATACTCATTTTCAAACTGCAACACACACAATGTCATTTACATTATCGGATGTCCCTGTATGAAACTGTATGTGGGTCAAACCTTGCAGATGGTTCAACAGCGGATTTCACAACACAGAAGCTAGATACAAGGTCAAACTGAAGGTGCTCCTCTGGTACAACACTTCACTGAGCATGGCCACACTGCGGATGAAATCTACCAGCAGGTGACTGAAGTGGTGTCCTTGACCAGCACAGGCGGTGACATCACTAATCAACTTGACATAAGAGAATGAAAATGGATGGACCTTTTGGACAGTACTACAAAGGATTTGAATGACATATGGAGAATGTAATTTCCACATTTCTGACATACAGCTGCCAAAAGTCCTATGTTGTAGACTGCATTGACTAGGTTCACTTTCAACCTTTGATCTATCAACATGTATGCCATATATCAACGGTCCCCAACCTTTTGACATCTGAGGACCCCCAACGAATCACTACTGGAAGCCGGGGACCCACAAGCAAATTATACGATTTACATTTCAAACATTAAAACAGTACGAACAAAAGATTTTAATGAAAAGGTTGGTGCTGCATCTCGGCAGTTAACTTTTCAATGTTTTTTTTTTTTTGCTGGACCTGGTCCTTTTTCAGGGTCATCCCCAAACCTTTTGCCCTGGGGGACTGGCGACAGTTGGAAGCAGCACGAGCACTACTGGCAGGGCTTGACTTAAGTAAAGCTGAGTATGCAACGTTCTGGCTCCAACATTCATTCTATGTGGGGGTGACAGATGTGGGCAACTTCTGGCCAACAGACTGAGGGAACAGCAACAAACCACAGGAATAAAATCCCTATGGGATAAGGACAGTTCTGACATATTGGTGGACAAGCCCATATCCTCTGCCTTCCGAGACTTCTAAGAGGAGCTCTACACGGGACAGGCGTTTGCACCCGAGGGACCAAACCTATACCTCCAGGTGGCGCCTACATTGCGACTGTCACCAGAACGGATGAAGGACCTAGATCGATCGTTATAGTTGGAAGAGTTTATATCTGCCACTGGCCGACAGGACCCCCTCAAATCCCCTGGGCCGGATTACCTTTGCCTCTTTTTTATAAGACCTTCTGCCCAACACTTGCTCTATCACTGACCCAGCTTTTCAATTAAATAGAGGGGCCGACCACAATTTCATAATCAATGTTAGAGGCCTCTACTGTGGTCATTCCCAAACCTGGCAAGGACGAAACAAGATGCAGTCCCTACAGACTGATATCCCTTCTCAACATGGTTATCAAACTATTCACCAGGATTTCAAATGCTAAACTGGGTCCTCTCATGCCAGGCCTGATTGCCCCGGATCGGGCGGGCTTTGTCCCGAACAGGTAGTGTAGTGACAACACTAAACGCATTCTTCATTTGATAGAGAAAGCCAAGCGATCTGGGGAACAGCTAATGCTCTTGGCTACTGATGCCGAGAAAGCATTCAACCGATGCATTGGCCCTATCTGGAGGCCACGCTTACCCATTTCAGATTTGGCAAGCGATTTAGCGCATGGCTCCTAAGCGACTATGGCCGGCCAAGCGCGACGAGCAGGGTGAACGGCTCCAATTCCCCCATCAGCAGGGGTGCCCTCTCACACCCCTGCTGTTCGTCCTTTATATGGAGCCTTTAGCCCAGCACATTCGAGATAACCCTATTACAGGGGTCAAGTTAGGGAGGGAGGAATACACCATTGGTTTGTATGCAGCCAACGTGCTTGTGGCACTGGATGATCCAGCCTCAGCTCACTCAGCATATCTGGATGAGTTGGAGGTGCTCGGTCAGGCAGCGGGCTTCCGTATTAACATACAGAAATCTCGTGGCCTCAACCTCTTCGTCTCACCCGAGACAGAGAAACAGACTGCACACTAATTCCCTAACCAATGGGTAGCAACCTCTGTCCCCTACTTGGGGGTCCAACTGGCCTTCTCAATGAAGATAACCGCATCTCTCAACCAACAGGCCTTGCTCCTGCAGATCAAAAGCGATCTCACTAGAAGGATGCCGTAAAGACTGTCCTGGCACGACCGTGTGGTCGCCCTGAACATGGCTGCCCTATCAAAGATCCTATTTCTTTGCCGGCCCTCCCGCTAGAACCCCATAAGCTTGACATCTTGTATTTGTCACGAGCAGAGCTACAGGCCTCCGAATGAAGGATGATTGGGTATCCCGAATCTCCTGCAATATTACCAGGCAGCACAGCTTCGGTATACGGTTGCATGGACCAGGGAAGAATCTGAGAAACACTATCTGTTTATTGACAGGGCAGTCACTGGGCAACATTTGTGGAAGGTTCCCTTCTTGAAGGCACCTCAATGGCCAAGGAGCCTCTACTGCCCCCGTTATAAAGGCCACAGTGGCGGTATGGAACCGAGTGGCAACACAAAAGGGCTTGTCCTTGTTTCCCTTACTGCCGACACTGAATACTGGAAACAATTACTTCAGTCCGAGACTGGACCAGGTGGCATTTCAGCAGTGGTAAGAAGCGAGTCTATAGGGCACATACTTGACGAAGAGGACTCCCTCCGATTGGAATGCCTCCCACTGACTAATCTCTGCCGGAAACTGAGAGGAGACATTACATGCAAGGCTAGGCACTGGCTTATGCACCCGTCAATGGGCCCCGGAGCAAAACGAGCAGTTACAGTGTTTGAGAGATGGTTGATCATGAAAACATCAGATAAGAGTCTTATTACAGAGCTCTAAACAACTCTGCAGTCTAAATCAGCGGGTACAAAGATATGACAGCGTGAACTGTGGTGACAGTTGACACAGAAGGAGTGGGAGGAGATGCATTATAGAGCGCGCCACACAGCCTTTAACACAGCCAGCATTGAAACGGTCACAAAGATTTTCACGTATTGGTACCTCACGCCTGTGCGCCTGAATAAAAGTAATCCTGCAAGGAGTGCAGATTGCTGTAGGGAATGCTGTTCCCCCGGGGACCTTGTGGCATTTATTGTGGGATTGCCCCAAGCTGAATTACTACTGGGAATCAATCCGACAGCGATGACATGTACCTGAATACGCAACTACCCGCTTCCCTGCTTATGTCATCCGGTGGGTCCCAAATCCACTCACTTTCCCGCTAAAATCACGCAGAGAACGACAGATAGGTCTAGCCTTAGAGGCAGCCTTTCAAACCAGTTTGACACATTGGGGCAAGAGACAGATCCCAACACACCAGGAATGGCTTCATTGCATTTGGTATATCCTGGGCATGGAGAAGCTCATGCTCACTCTCACCGTACAGAATGACTCCTACGAAGAGCTTTGGCATCCATATATTGCTCTATACTCAGTTAATTTTAGGGAATTAACCTGTTCCAAATATCTCTGCTTATTACACTTGAACAACGTCGCTGGCCATGCCTGACCTGATAATGCTGAGTAGAATGACTATACCTGTAATATTTTGTGCCATCTTAACCAGTAATCTTTAGCTCTGAGTAATTGTGAGAGAATGTGGGGGGGATGAAAGGAGTATTTATCAGTTTTTTTTCTTTGTATACATATGATGTACATGAGAAGCTGATAATGCTTATGTGTACTGCATCCGCTTATTACTGCTGAAATACAATAAAGAGATTTGAATCATAACTTGTTCATGAGCCCCCTCCCTAGCCTCATTAACTCATTCAGTATTTCTTTACACACTATGCTAATGACACGCGGCCAATTATCAGACCGAAAAATAACCTGAAAAAAAAAAAACTTGCATTTGCTAAAGAAATGCCCTTGCAATGTTGAGAAATGCACTAATGCAAACTCCTTAGTATTAGATGCCAACAAGACAGAAATAGTGTTTTTTGATTCAAAAAGCATCTGGCTCCAAAACTCTGGCTGAAAGAATTGGAGGTGTCTCCCTTCCCCGCCCCCCAAATACATAGTCTTGGGGTGTTTGTTGATTCAGAATTGCGCATTGCCACTCATATCAATAAGCTCTGCTCAACAGGCTTCGCCTTTCATTGAGACATCACCAAAAAGATCTTATCTTGATCTTAATCCTCGCTAAAATGGATTATTGCAATTCCATCCTAGTGGGATAACCAAAATACCTGGTAAGAAAGGTATAAACTCTGCAAAACATGGCAGCCTGATGATTTTAGGACTAAGGAAGGCCACCTCAATATCTACTGAGCTAAAGGTGCTTCACTGGCTACCAATACAAAACAAAGTGTCTTTTAAAAATCCAATGTGTTTGTTTATGATGAGGAACAAAACTAAGATGTGTCTTCTGTGTTCTATTGGTACCTGTGCTATTGTCATCTTAGGTCAGAATTTGCTTGTCAGGTTAAGGTTCCCACTTTTAGGAAATCTAGAGTTGGGGGTGCTTTCTGGCCCAAATTACTTCTAGAGCCTGAAATATACTATTTGATCGACAGGCCTAAGAAGACCTAACCCTCTCAGACACCAACTAAATACCTTCCTTATTTCCAACTAATAGCTACCCTTGTAGGTCTCTATATGTGTGACACAATGTTTTTTCTTTCTTGATTCAGTTAGCTTTTAGAATCAGGACACTTCTTTTTGTGAGTAGCCGACTCCGCTCTACAAACCATTTAATCAATCTATCAATAAACCCCTTTTTAGGTGGTTCATCCTTCAGTTACAATGTTTTCCAATAACTGATTAATTATGAATCTACCAGTAATGATCCTCCTACTTTACCAAATTCTAATGGCGTAAAAGGCTTGAGGGACATTTAGTCCCCTGTTGTTTCTATCCACAGCTTTACAAGAGTTGGGTTTAGCACTCCTTATAGTGCCTGAATTGCAACTGAACATAGTTTGACACTAATAATACAAACAGAAGCATTAATGAAGGTAGGAACAATCACACTGCATATTTTCAGATAAATGGGTCTGGGAAATGCTGAGTGTTAACCTTGAACCAATGATACGCGTGCAAGGCCTGAAAAGGAGAGAGTTGGTGTTGTCTTTAGCTCATAATATAAGAGCATGAACTATGATAACTACCCAACATGGATCGTTAATCACTTCCTTGTACCAAGACCCTATTTCAAAATTCACGAAGAGTTTTTGAGAGGTATTTCTCTTCAAGGAAGATGTGCAGTCTGATTCAAACATTAAATGTTTGAGGTCTGGGGATGAACAGGGGAAGGATAGCAGTCTGACTTATGCACAAGTCTGGCACTGGCCCGCACAGAAAACATGGTGGTTCAAAATTCAGTTTTTTTAAAAATAAAGGACAATATAGGACAATCAACAAACAAACTGTGTATCTCCATTTACGTTTAGAAATCACTGATAGATGAAGAACGTAAGGAAAATTATCAATTCATGAGGGCTATGACTAATGACACATTCAAAAACTACAAATACCCATGAACCCATTTAAAATCAAAGTAGGAATAATATACATTATGGGGGGAAGGAGCAGGAAATAGCATTGAACAATGTGCCTATGCACTGCATAAAGAACATCTCTGACTCAACAACTGCAGGAATACTAAGTACAGCACCTTCTAATTTGCAAAACATGATCATAACCATTAGGCTCAAATGATCAATTCCGCTTTCAGACGTGAGGGCATCAATTACTGAAAATGTCTATGGATGCACTATATACCCTTGAAAAGAGAAGCGGCCTAATAAAAGTGTCAAAGTAATCTGGTGTAGCTCAAAAACAGACAAGAAAGGTGTTTACTACTTGCCTCTGAGGTCATGAAGGGAATAATTGATGTGTCAATGTCTTTGGCAGATGCATGGGATATACTCTTAAGCAACTGGTAGCTGAAGGAATCAAAAGATTAGTACACAATCACTCTTCCCACCTTGGTGAAAACCTTGTGTATCGACCTTAGAATTCCTTACCCTGGAAATGCCTGCCGACTACCACAGACCTGTATAACCTCCTAGGAAAGTGCCAAATCTAGTCCATGAGATTCAGAGTGAACAAAAGACATCCTAGTTACAGAGGTGCATGGATCTGTGCTACTGTGACCATATATGTCATGTTTCCTTGAGCAGAGAGACTGAAAAAGGGAAAGTCTAGAATGATCTTATTTGGCACCACAAGGCATAAGCAAAATTCCTCCCCTTTCACTAAAGGGGGTGAACTTCACAGCCCCATATATGGAAGCTTCTGAACTTGGACTTTCACACTACTTGCCTGTTTGGCCATTTAAACCACATTCTGCTTGCATTCTACATTTTAACCCCCAATACCCCTCTCAGATTCAACCCGTCCACTCATCTCCCATAGTCCCAAAGCCTGTTGCCAGGCCACTCTCCCTATTTTCCTTCTTGCATGTCTTATTTACTCACAGGTTGGGGTCTTTCAAACATCTTCTAACTGCAAAAACCCCTGCTTTGTGGAAGTCAGTTCTCGTGTAACAGAACTCTCGACTAACTAGAACCATAACTAGTACAAAGTCAAAGATGACGTCATAAATATGCCAAAATGTTCACCTTTGTCAATACAAGAGAGCTAAATTGGCTCACAACAACTAAAAGAATAATCTTCGAAAGTGCCAGGGAAAATGTTTATTTTCATTTACAAAATTAAGTACAGTAAAATCACATTAACATTCACTCTTCTAGAATAGTGCTAAGTTTCTTATTTTACACAACTCACTGATCTATAACCTTACAAATAATTGTAAAATAAAGTAAATACAAAGAAACACTTAAACCCTTTCTTCAGACCGCTCTAATTCCATCGCTACATGTCTTCTGCCCAATCACTTTTAACATACCATTTTATACCACTGGAGTACCACAGAAGGTCTAAAAATTGAGTCAATCACAATATCTTAAGAAATTCTCTGAAATATCATTGAAAAATAAATCTGATCAATCTTAAACGATGTACTGTTACCCTCTGAAAAAGCAAGCTTTCAAAGGTCACTAGTACAGTCTTCTACCTTGGTAGAATATTATACTACCAAGTACAATCTTCTAAGTCCACAATTATGTGAGAGGATTTTGTCCTAGAATGTTTCAAGTATTGAAGAAACTATTTGCTTTATTGAAGATGCAAATTTCCTCTCTTGCAACCAAACTAATTATTTCCTTCACCAAGTTCAAGAAAGAGGAGATTTAAAAAAAGAATTATGCATTTAAAACTTCCTACACCTTTTCTAAATTTCCAATTAACCTACAACTAAAGTAATTTAAAATTTTAATTTTCACTTGTGTCCAAGGCAACTTTATTAGACCTTTTATTCAGTTACTCTTCCTGAAACTTCTGCTTGCTCCTTCACTATTGAAGCAAATATTCTATCCACCATTGCTCTACAATCTCTAAGCCTAACTTGTTAGCCTAATCAATGCAATATTTTTTAACCTGCTGCATATTTTTCTGTCCTTTTCCGGACATCAGGGTGAGCCCAAACAGGTTTTTTTTAAAAAGTAGAATGAGAAGCTCTAACGAAGAGCACTTTATTTTGCTATCACAAAAATCCACCTACCACAAAGATTGAAGCTCTTTCAATACCAATACCATTATTTTATAATTTCCTTGTTAAGATATAATTCAATTCATTGTTTCCTCATCAGTCAGGAAAAGTTGTAATTTGACTTCAAATGGAGGATTTTCAATTTCCTTCTCAATTTCATGATTTTTCCATTGTGACTATTAGTTGTGCTTTCTCAGGAAGCCCCATAACAATTAAAATCAAAAATCTCCTCTAACGTCCTTCAAAGAGGGCAGCAGTCAGCTAATGAGGCTGTAATGGTGTAATGCTATCTGTATTTAACTACTGCTCCATCTTGATCACCGACTCCATTTTGTGCGTAGCTTAGCTTCAAACACCGTCATATTGGTGGTGCAGGTATTTTTCTGCACACAACTTAAGCAACATGTTTTTCACTTCTCTCTCTCTTTCTCACCAAGGCAGGGACATAACATGGAAGAGTGAGGGAGAGATAAGGATGTACCTGAGAATGTTTATGGTACAGCAGGGAACATTTCAGTCTTGGGAGCGCACCTTGGGATGTGGCCAATCTCTAAATGTGCTCTTTCAACACTGACCTGGTACAGCCAGCGTTTGAACAACTTACTGTATGGGAGGGGGAGTTTCTAGAATTCTCCTCTCCAGCTTGTTTAAACTATATAAGAGGAAGGTTTGACTACCAGGGTTAGACAGAACTCATTTCTGGGAGGGGATGCCTTGCTCTGATCCCATTGTGGGTAGTTCTCTTCTCGCAGTCATTTGGGTTCACAAATTGAAGCTGGCAAGGAGATGATGTCTATCTCAAGCCCCATGGTGATGCATTTTTACTTCTTATTTTTAGCTTTGCTTTGTGCATGAATAAATAATCACTATATATAGATATATTATCCATGGTTGAAGTAATGTATTTTCTTTGTTTGTATCTATGAGCATTATTATTATACTGCTGTGAGTATTTTCAGAAGTGCACTTGTGTTGCTGCATTTGACCTAAATGAACAAGTTACTTCTTTGGTAACGCTTTTTCTGGTGGATACACTAGCTACCTGTGGATTCGTCATCTTATGAATTCTCCCAATGCGCCAGCATTCAACTGGATTTTTTTCTTCCCAGCTCTCTACGTCGACGAGGACGTCACAATTGCCCAACTCCCACACAACTCCGTCTGACGTCATCGTGGCAATAAGAGGTCCTCGTCTGCGTACTGATTTTTCTTTTTTTTTTAAATATATTTTTATTAACACTTCGCTGTCTTACATTTGCAGTTCCATTTGTGGTAACATCCTATGCTTATCATACAAGTCAATCAGATAATCCGCATATGTGTTATACATTACATGTACTTTGTTACACATCTTCTTAGTACTGTTATCAGACCCTTTGCATTCATCAATCATTAAAACTAGTATCCTAATATCCTTGCTTTAAGGGGTTATGCTCCTTGCGGTTCTGTGTTACCCTACAACTTGTGTGACCACATAACAGTCTTAAATCAACTCTAATCTATAAACAAAAAGAAAAAATCAACTTAATGGCATTGCATGGGTGGGTCTTGCGGTTGATAAGGAGGGTTATTTCTAGGGCGCGTCAGTGCACGGGGGACGGCCAGCAACCCACTCTGCCCCCCACCAACAATAATGTAGCAATTTGTGACTCGCCCAATACTTCACTATATCGCTTATTGCAGCTTGCTGATGTATTCGTCAATACCCCGGCCTCAACTTTGGGAGCCCTCCCCAGGGGCCAACCCTGTTGAGTGTGTTAATTGGCTCCTACTTCTATCTCGGGGCCTGTCGGTGTCTTCATTAGGTTATCCCAGCTCATCACTAAATCCTCCCAGTATGAAACAATAGGGGTCTGGCGGATGCCTCTGGCTTCCTCAGCCTTCAGGACCTGCAGTTCAGCCCTAGTCCATCTCACAACGTCGCCTTTCCATTCAGTCAGTGAGGGGTGGCCAGAGGCCTTCCAACCCCTCGTGATCAGTCTTTTGTAAAGGGCCAGGGTCAGGTCCAGGAAACTACCCCTAACCTTCCCCCGCAATGCATCCGTCTTGAGGCCCAACAAGCATAAAGCAGGGGTGGGCAGCAGTTCCATCCCAAATAGTGCTGACAGTATCGTCATCATTCCCCTCCAACCAGTCTGAAGCACTGGGCATCCCCACACCATGTGGTCAAAGTCCGCTTCCCCCACCCCCACATCTGGGGCATGTCCTAGGGGTCCCCCCATATATGCGGAACAATCGGTGTGGAGTGAGGTACGTCCTATGTAAATAGTTGTATTGAATGTATCTTAACCGCGTGTTACGTGATATCACTCGGGGATAAGCCAGAGTTCAGCTCCATTCTACCTCAGATAAGTCCCGCCCGATCGTGTTCTCCCATCTTACTCTCAAGGAATGCAGGGGGTCTAGCGCGGCCTCAGTCTGGGCCCGGTATATTTTAGTGATCAAATGAGGTTCCTCTCCTGACGTCAACAGGAGGTGTAACACCCTGTGGTTAGTGGGTTCTGCGTTAATCGTGTCCCAGTGGTCCTTCAGGGTATGCACTAGCTTCCTGTGGAGTAAAAAATTTCCCTGAGGAACACACCCGCTTGTTAGGTCATTGAAACTCTTCAGCACTCCCTCACCGAAGAGCCCCCCAATTGTCTCTACTCCTGCTCTTTTCCAAGGACCCAGCCCCCAACCCCCCGTTTCCTTTCCTCCCGGGTCCAGAGCAATGACTGATAACGGCAAAGCTGGGGAGTATGGTGGGCCCACTCCGACCCTTCTCGTGCACCTTTTCCAGCATGTCATCGCAACATTATACATTATATTGACCCCTAATGGGGCAATCTTCCTGTATGCCATGCGCACTAGAATCCGAGCTGTGTCAATTACACCGCGGGCGGTGCACAGGTCCGAACGTCCCCTGCCCACCAGCCAACCAGCCACCCACTGTAATTGGGATGCGAGGTAATATGCCTCAAAGTCAGGGGCACCCAACCCACCCATGTGGGTCGGTCTGCAGATGGTAGTCAGTGCTGTGCGTCTACATCCGTCGTCCCATATTAGCAAAATATTCAATTCGCGAAACCACGCCAGAGGGATCAGTAGTGGTAAGTTAGCGAAGTAATAAAGGAGGCGAGGAAGCATAATCATTTTGGACAGCGCCACTCCGGCCATTATTGTTAATTTCAATGAGCGCCAGAAGCCAACCGTGGACCGCAGGGAGCGGAGTGTCCTACAAGAGATTACCATCCCGGAGATCACTCAGCTCATGGAATATTTGGATGCCCAAATATCTGAAGGTCTGCGGGGCCCATTTTACGTCCAACGGGCATGCTCCGGGGCGCACGCAGCCGGGCAGCATGGGGAACACAGATGTTTTGGCGCGGTTCAGGCGAAGACCTGACACCACCCCGAAGTCCTCCAGGATCCCCAGAGCCCATGGGAGTCCGTCCGTCCCATCCCTCAGATAAATTAATATATCGTCGGCGTATAGAGAGACCATGTGTTCAGTTGGTCCCCATTCAATCCCCCTACCCACACCCTCCCCCCGCAGCTGGGCTGCCAGGGGCTCAATTGCCAGGGCAAATAACAGTGGGGACAGGGGGCACCCCTGTCTAGTTCCCTGAAATACTGGGTATGCACTAGAAATTGTTCTGCCCATTTTCACTCTTGCTAGTGGGGACGAATACAACAGGTCCACGCATTTTACCCAACTCTCCCAGAGTCCCATTCTTAACATCACGGCCCTTAGGTAGTCCCACCTAATCGAGTCGAAATCCTTCTCGAAATCCACCGCCAACAAGACCCCCGCCGGCGGCTTCAACTCGTCAGGCATATGTAAAATAGCGAAGATTCACCTTAGGTTCAGAGAGGTGCTGCGACCGGGGACGAAGCCGTTCTGGTCAGCGTGTACCAGTGTGGTCACGAGGGGGAGCAATCGGCTAGCCATGACCTTACTAAGGCTCTTAAAGTCACTATTTAGCATCGACAAAGGACGGAAGTCAGTCACCGATGCTTCCCTGTTATTTGTCTTGGGGAGCGGCACCACCAAGGCCTCTCGTAATGTGCACGGCAGCTCTCCATGACGCAGTGCCTCCGCGTACATCTCCACCAGCTAGGGAACCAATAATGGTTTATATTTTTTTGTAAAAATCCATGGGAAGTCCGTCTGTACCAGGGGTCCTCCCAGGGGCCAATTGTGCTATGGCCTCACTTATCTCCTCCGCTGTCACAGATCCCCCCCAGGCCGTCCCTCCCTTCTGGATTCAGTATCGGCAGTGGGATTTGGTCTAGGAAGTTATTAAAGGTCTCCCATACAGATGTGTATAATAATCCCTAAATGCATCATTTATGGGGCCCGGTCTATGTCTACGAAATCCCCCTCTGTCCAGTACGCTTGTGATGGGCTCGCTGTCTCCGCTCGGGCACACCAGCCACGCCAGCAGTCTTCCCGATCTACCCTCCTCTGATTGTAGGGAAGCCAAATATTTTTGCATGCTGTGACACCTAAGCAGCTCCTCAATACGGGAATGTTCTCTACGGGCCTGGTTATATTTCTCATTTTCCTGAGCTACTGGCCCCTGTCTCAATTCCCCCTCATGTATGTCCTTCTCCAGGGCAGTCAGTTCCCTCTCAAGTGTGCGCCTCACAGCCACCGACTGCCCCCAGACAAAAGCCCCTCGTCACCACCTTGAGTGTCTCCCATTCCGTGGCCCTAGAAGGGGTAGATCCACTATTGGTCTCAATGTATTCTACCAGGTTGCAACGCAGGGCATTCCTGTACGCCTGATCTTAAAGTGCCGCGGGGGCCAGTCTCCACGACAGTATGGGGGGCCTGTCATCCGACACCCTCAATGACAACAACAGGGGATTGTGGTCCGATAGAGTGCGGGAAAGATATTCAGAGTGGGTCACACTGTGGGCCAGACCCGCCGTACAAACCACCCTGTCAATTCTGGTGTGCACTCGGTGGAGGCCCGAGTAAAACGAGTAGTCTCTAACATCTGGGTGTTGCTCTCGCCAGACGTCCACCAACCCCCAAGCACTTAGCCATTCACCTAGCCTTTGGGCTGTCTTAGTGGACACCGCCCCCTGTAGTGGCGGGGTTGACCTGTCCGTGTTTATGTCTAGTACTGCATTGAAGTCCCCTCCTATTAGTAATTCTCCAGTGCGTTGGCGGGTAAGGTGGCTTGATAAACCTGCCATGAAGGAGACCTGGTCCTGATTAGGGGCATAAATGCAACTCAGGACCATCGGGGTACCGTGCAGCCTCCCCTCCAGTATCACGAATCTGCCCTCCCGATCTATGTAGGAAGTGTCAATCGTTAGGGGGACCCCTGCTCTGACCCATATCAACACACCTCTTGCATAAGCCGAGTACTCCGTGGCAAACACCTGCCCCCTCCACCTACGTCTCAGTTTCTCTCCCTCCCCTGGTGCCAGGTGGGTCTCCTGTAGCATTGCCACCTGTATGCCCCTTCTCTTTAAGTAGAAGAGAATCCTATGTCTTTTAGCCGGCGTGCCCATCCCCCTGACATTCCAGGTTAAGAAACTGTAGTCTGCCATCTTAGTCGTTCATTCTGGTAAAAATGTACTTGGCGCGCCCAGGACTCGGACTGGCCCCTTCGCATGTTCAGTCCCTTTCCATGGTTGGTCTTCCCCACCCGCTTTGCCATCTTAACTTGTAACTGTATACCCCAACTCCCATTCCCCAGGGCGCCTCCGGAACTGTAGGTTGCCCAGAAAACTGTGCAACAGTGCAACTTGTTCAAACGCATAACTGCAGTACTCGCCAGCCTGGTTTGACAGGCGAGATTCTAGTCGGGGGCGGCCAGGTCCGGAGGGGCCACTCGTTCACTCGTTGTGCCTTGTCTCCGGGCGGTCCCGCAGACCTGAATTAACCAAGTTCATCAGCCGTTTGTGGGGTAACCCTCGGGGCCCGGCAGAGGACACCAATGTGTCATCCCACTCCCCCTCAGAGCCCTCCTGGGGGGGGACACCTCTCCGCCCATACGGGCTGCCGCCTCAAGGGCCGCCCTCCTGCCCCTCTCTCTCTGTGTTTGTGTTGCCGCCAATCGCGGTCGGTCTCTGTCCACTCAGGGTCCGGCGAGCATTGCTCCCAGCCGGGTCCTCTCGTGCGGGTCGCACCGTTTGGGATCCATGCTTTTCGAGCCACTCCCATGCCTCCTCTGGGGACCGGAGAAAAGTGGTCTTCCCCTCCATCATCACTCTTAACCTGGCTGGGTAAAGCAGCGAGTACTGAATCCCTTCGTCACGTAGGGCCCTTTTAACTGCCAAGAATGAAGCTCACTTGTTCTGGACATCCAGTGTGAAGTCCGGGTATAGCGTCACCTCACCATTCGTTACTTTAAACGGTCCCATGTCTCTGGCCTTCTGCAGGAGGATGTCTCTATCCCTGTAATGCAGAAGTTTGGCAATCACAGCACGGGGAGGTCTGCCAGGGGCAAGAGGTCTTGACGGCACCCGGTGCGCACGCTTCAGCGTGTAGGAAGGGCTCAGGCACCCAGGGGCAACCACCTCACTAAACCATTTCTCCAGAAATTCAACCATGTTCGCTCCCTCGGCCCCCTCGGGAAGGCCCACCACACGCACGTTATTCCTCCTGTTTCTCCCCTCCGCATCCTCGGCTCTTTGTTCAAGTCGTGTCACTCTGTTCACAAGGGAAGTCACCTCGACCGCCATGTCTTTCTGCTTTGGCACGATATCCACCAATGCGGATTCCGTTTCTTTGATTCTGTCTACCAGTTTAATATGATCTGCTCTCAGAAGACCCACCTCAACCGCAACTTGATTGATGTCGCGCTGCAGTGTCGTCTTTGTGTCTTCTATCGCCCCGAGTATCTTGTCTAGGGTGTCTTGGACTTTGACTTGTGACTGGTCCTGCAGGTCCGTCTCTTTGATCCTCGGCGGCGCCACGGGGTCCATGGTTCTGCTCTTGTGCCGGCCCTTGGGGGGCATCGGTCAAGCAAGGGGTCGCACCCCAGAGGCCCAGAAAGCGGCCAGAGTGTTATCATATGCTCTTCTCCTCCCATGTCCCCACGCTCTGGTCCCCACGGGTCTTACCGCAGCTCCCGGGCGGCCCCAAGCGCCCCACCAGATATCCCTGGTTTCCAGTTACGAGGCTGGGGGGGTTCCACATCGTCGGTCCGTGGCTGACGGCCACTCACTTCAGTCCCGGTCAGCTCACCCGTTCCTTTGTTCGTTGCGCGTCCAGGGCCACGCTCCACCTCTCAGGCCCAGAGGTGCGCGCAGCTCGGTCACCACCCCTCATTGGGTAGCTACCCCCTCTTCAGTACTTCCTCTGTGACGACAGCATCACACCTGGGCGTACTCCACCACCATAAGCTCAGTGTCTCCAGGCGCCCATCCACACTCAGGGGTCGTCGGTGCTCCAAGGCGCCCAGGGCGCTCAATGGTCTTCCCCTGCCAGGCAGTCAATCCTTTGTTCCTTTGTGGGGTGTGCTTCCTCAATCGCCAGCTCCACTTGTTATTTTACCTCTGCTCCGGCTCAAGCTCACTGGTGGGGGGGGGTGGGGGGGGGGGAGAAGGTCACCTGCCCCTCACTATTGGCGTGTCAGACGGCCCCCTTCCAACACAGGGGCCGCCCCGCCAATCCTTCTCTGCTGTGCCCCGTCCGGGCCAGGCGCTCCATTCCATTTGCGGGCCGGCCCCAGTGCCACTCAGGGCCGCGCCCGCCTCTCCATGTTCACCGCAGTTGTCATTCTCAGGGCGGAGCCCACCCAGGGCCCGCGGGCCCCCGCCGGCCGCACCTGTTCCCCTCTCGCAGCAGGGAGACCCAGGCAAGGTCCCCCGCTGCACACGGGCCGTCCGCTCTACTTCTGCGGCGGCCCGCGGCTCCAGGTGAGGGGAGGGGCCGCCTGCCTCCTCCCCCGTCAGTCCGGCCCGGTGCTCTCCTCCGCAGTCACCAAGTCCACAGCGGGGGCCCGGCAGTATCCAGGGCCGGCCCCCAGCACAGCGCCCAGAACCAAGCATCGGCTGGCCCGGTTTGGCACTATATACGGCGTTTTATGCCTTCGTCCACTCCGGAGCAATGGAGTCAGACGTGCGCCATCGCCGGAACCTTGGCCACGCCCCCGTCTGCGTACTGATGTCCGTTTTCACAATTTTTTACGTGCCTTTGAGGCGAACAGGTGATTACCAAAATCACATACTCAATATAAATACATCAACCAAATATAACAGATAATATTTATTCGAATATAAACAGTAAAAACAAATATATACATCTATATAAAATATATACATATTCACCCAAAGAAAACTTGGTATGACCAGACAGACAACAGGGAGGCGGGTGGGACCGTGAGGAATCCACAGATAGCTAGTGTATCCACCAGAAAAAGCGTTACCGAAGATAAGTAACTTGTTCTTCTGATGGATACAACTACCTGTGGATTCCTCACCTTATGAATAGAGTCCCAAAGCAGTACCGCACTCGGAGGTGGGAGCCTGAGTGGTCACACCAAGAAATCCTGCAGCACCGACTGTGCAAAATGGCCATCCCTCCTAATCTCCGCGTCCAAGCAATAATGCTTAACGAAAGTGTGGAGGGAAGCCCAAGTTGCGGCCTTACAGATGTCAGCCACTGGAACACCCCTAACCAAGGCTGAAGTGGCAGACTTAGCCCTGGTGGAATGGGCCCTGATTCCAACAGGAGGATTCTTCTTTGCCAAAGAATAATATATTTTAATAAAAGAATGACCCACCTGGACATTGTTCTCTTATTGCCTTTCCTCTTCCCCACATAGCCAATGAAGAGTTGATCATCTACTCGAAATTCTCTGGTCCTTTCAATATAAAAACTTAAAGCCCTCCCTGGGTCAAGCCGATGCAGTCTCTCCTCTTCTTTTGATGGATGGGGAGGAGGGTAAAAGGACGAGAGCGTGATGGATTGCCCCATCTGAAAGGAAAGGGAGTAACTACCTTTGGTAGGAAAGCCGTCCTGGTTCTCAGCACCACCTTGTCTGCATGAAAAGATGTGAAAGGGGGTTTAACACTAAGAGCCTGAAGCTCACTCACACGCCTAGTAGACGTGATGGCTGTGAGGAACACTGTCTTTAAAGCCAAAAGCCTTAACGGGCAAGAATTCAAAGGTTAAAACGGTGAACCCATCAGAAAAGTGAGAACCTAATTCAAATCCCACTGAGGCATAACAAAAGGAGTGGGAGGAAACCTATTAGTTAGTCCTTTTAAGAACCTTACAACTATAGGGGACTTATACAAGGAAGGTTGATCAGGAAGGCAGAGAAAGGCCGTCAGTGCCGGTAAATAGCCCTTGACAGTCGCAACTGCACAACACTTCTGCGCCAAGGACAATGCAAACAAGTACACATCCGACACATGGGCTCTTAAGGGATCAATTTGCTTCTCTTCACACCAATCAACAAATTCTGCCCATCTGCCAGCATAGATAGACTTGGTGGAGTGTCGCCTGGCTGATAAAATAACGTCCCCCACTTCTGGCGGGGGAGAGAAAAGGAACTCACATTGCCCCGTTCAATCTCCAGGCATGAAGGTGCAGGCTCTGGAGGTGGGGGTGTAGAACCTGCCCCTGCGACTGCGAGAGGAGGTCTGACCTGTGAGGGAGACAGAGCGGAGGGCACAGTGAAAGCTGGAGAAGATCTGTGTACCACATCCTTCTCAGCCAATCCAGAGCTATTAAGATGACTTGGGCCCGGTCTTGGCGAATCTTCCTCAGAACCCGAGGAATCAAGCGTATGGTGGGGGGTGGTGGTGGAGGGGGGGGGGGGGGGGGGAAACGCATAAAGCAACTGGCCGTTCCAGGACATCTGAAACGCGTTCCCCAGCGCTCCTTGCACCAGATACTGGAGGCTGCAGAACGACGGGCAGTGTGCGTTCTCCCGAGTGGCAAACAGGTCTACCTGAGGAAACCCCCACATCTGGAAGATGTAACGGATCAGGTCTGGAAGGAGCCACCACTCGTGATCCGC
Source organism: Pleurodeles waltl (assembly GCF_031143425.1). NCBI lineage: Eukaryota > Metazoa > Chordata > Amphibia > Caudata > Salamandridae > Pleurodeles > Pleurodeles waltl. Next base: position 679,655,733 of record NC_090449.1, on the reverse strand, counting down.
CGAGAAACGCCAACTGAGACTGTCCGCACGCACGTTCAGAACTCGGGTCAGATGGTTTGCTACTAAGCAAATCCGATAGTCCTGAGCCCAGGACTAGAGCCTCTCTGCAGAGAAGGTACGACCCTACTCGTTTATACACCATATCGCGGTAGTGTTGTCTGTCAGTACTTGGACCGACTGACCGCGAAGGGAAGGGAGGACGGCCTTGAGAGCCAGACGAATCGCCCGTAATTTCAACAGATTGATATGAAACAACTGTTCCACTGGAGACCAACGACCTTTGACCTCCAGGTCACCCAGATGAGCTCCCCAACCCAGAGTGGAGGCATCCATTATAGCCATGGCCACTGGAGGCAGTAGTGAAAACGGCCTTCCTTGGGAAAGGTTGCCGTCCACAGCCCACCATGCAGGTCTGCTGCAGTGTCTCTGGAGATCATTATCGACTCCTCAAGATCCCCTTTGTACTGAAACCACTGCCTGTGGAGGCACCACTGAGGAGCCCTCATATGCCAGCGTCCATGAGTGACCAACAGAATGCAAGAAACGAACAGACCGAGCAGACGTAGGACCTTGAGGACTGGCACAACCACTCCATTTCGAAACATTGGAATCAACGCATGAATGTCCTGAATTCGCGGAGGCGGAGGAAAGGCCCGATCCAACGTTGTGTCCAGTACTGCCCCTATTAACAGGAGGCACTGAGAGGGCTCCAAGTGAGATTTGGGCACATTTATCGAAAAGCCCAGATCGAACAACATCTGGGTTGTCATCCGCAGGTGATGCAACACGAGCTCTGGAGACTTGGTTTTGATCAACCAATCGTCCATGTAAGGGAATACTGCTATTCCCTTCCTCATGAGACTTGCTGCAACCACCGCCATCACCTTTGTGAAGACTCGAGGTGTGGAAGTAAGACCAAATGGAAGGACCGCAAACTGGAAGTGTTGCAACCCCACCACAAACCGGAGATACTTCCTGTGCGACTTGAGAATAGGGATATGAAAGTAAGCATCCTGCAAGTCGACCGACACCATCCAATCCTCTTTGTTCAATGCCTGAAGCACCTGAGCTAGGGTCAGCATTTTGAATTTCTACTGTTTGAGGAACCAATTCAAAACCCTCAGGTCCAGGATAGGCCTCAAACAACCATCCTTCTTGGGGCTCAGGAAATATGTTGAATAACAACTCTGACCCCTTTCCTGCTCTGGAACCAACTCCACTGCACCTTTTGATAAAAGGACTAGAACTTCCTGCTGAAACAACAGGAGATGATCTTCTATACAAAAGGATGGGTGGGGAGGGATAGGAGGAGGAAACTCCCGAAAAGGAAGGGCATAAATAACCTTTCCCCACAATATTGAGGACACAGGAGTCTGATGTGATCAACTCCCACCGGCGGAGAAAATGAAATAACATTCCCCCTACAGGAGAAGCATGAGACATAATGGGTGGAGAACTAAGGCTGCTTTCCTTGCTGCACCCCACCCCCCGGAGGAAGAGGAAGAGGCAGGGTGCTGCTGGGTGGCCCCTCTTATTCTAACTCAACTGCACCCTCTATAGGATCTATAGGGCAGACTCGAGGGTTGCTGGCCTGCTGGTTGGGGTCTCCCATGAAAAGAAGCTCCTCGTCCGAACCCCCTAAACCTCCTAAAGGATCTGAATGGGGTGGCAGTGGAAGCCTGCAGGCCCAAGGACTTGGCAGTAGCCCTACACTCTTTAAAGCGCTCTAATGCAGAGTCAGCTTTAGCCCCAAACAATTTGTCCCCATTAAAAGGCAGGTCCAAGAGGGTCGTCCGGACATCCGTCGAGAACCCAGAACACCTCAACCACGCATGTCTTCTGGTGACAATGGAAGTGCCAATCGCTCTGGCCACAGAGTCTGTAGTGTCCAGACCCGACTGAATAACTTGTGTAGCAGCAGCCTGAGCATCCGACAGGAGTCTCTGCATCTCCAAAGGCAGATTCGGCAGCACATCCTTGGCTGCTGGTATGTGTCTGCCCAAAACCCAAGTCACATTGGCAGATTTGAGGGCCATGCTACATGAAGAAAAAGTATTTTTGGCAGACTGCCCCATCCTCTTGGATTCCCTGTCTGAAGGCGTGCCAGGGAAGGAACCAGGAGCCAATTGAGATGAGCATGAAGCCTGTACCACCAAATTCTCTGGAGTCGGATGTTTCAACAGGAAACCTGGGTCCCCCGGAGCCACTCTATACCTCCTTGCAACCGATCTAACAGCAGACGAAGTCACAGGCTTCTTCCAAACTTCTAGAATAGGCTCTGTAAGAGCATTGTTAAAGGCAGAAGTGGCTCCGCAGCAGCTAAAGCAGGATGAAGGACCTCAGTTAAGATATTAGTCTTAACCTCTGCAGATGGTAGTGGGAGGTCCAGAAAATCTGCTGCTTTCCTTATCACAGAATGAAAAGATGCTGCCTCCTCTGTAAACTCCCCAAAAGAGGCTAGATCCCATTCAGGGGAAGTATCTAGTCCACTTGCTGAGTCCAAACCCCGATAGTCCCACAGGGGCTCAGCAATTTGTCCTTCCTCCAGGAGTTGCCTCTGAAACTCTCGCTCCTCTAAAAGTCTGAGAGCCTTGCTCCTTGACCTTAACCTGGCCTCTATTCTCGGCGTTGACATGGAATCCACCGACGTCGAAGATCTCGGCTGACGTGGACCAGAAGACATGCCCCGTCCTACAGCTCCATCCGATGCTGGAACCGAATCCATCAGTGCCGAAGACACACGGCCCGCTTTACCGGAGTCAAGAATAAGTATGGGGCGAGGTCATCGGCACCATTGGTCTTGCAGGTGACCACAAATACCTACACCCCAATGCAGAGCAACAAGTCAGAGTGACACCACACAAACCCCCCGGAATAATGCAAAGACACAATTTAAATGATCTATAAAATATATGTATAAATAGCTCCATTGAAGGAATGGCAAATATGCCATATAAAAGATACAAAATAAGGAATGAACATAGTCCACAATATATCCATAGCCAAAAAGTCCTGCACATTCCGTCAAAGTTCCATAGTCCGTGGGCCAATGTGCACAAACACGTGGGCAAAGCCCACACAGGAGACCAGATACCATTGGAGAGAACACTGCAGGGGCATCAGATGATAAAACTACAGGCACCTCAGGGGGAAGGGAAGGGGGGGGGGCACCTCAGCCACATGAGTCCACGACGCCAGATCCACGAGGGGCCTCCATGCCCACTGTCCCATCCTGGGGAGTGCAAAGCCACAGTCTCACAAGTCCCTACAGTGGGTGGCTTGCCCACTGTCCCATCCTGGGGAGTGCAAAGCCACAGTCTCTCAAGCCTCTACAGTGGGTGGCTTGCCCACTGTTCAATCCTGGGGAGTGCAAAGCCACAGTCTCTCAAGTCCCTACAGTGGGTGGCTTGCCCACTGTCCCATCCTGGGGAGTGCAAAGCCACAGTCTCTCAAGTCTCTACAGTGGGTGGCTTGCCCACTGGACCATCCTGGGAAGTGCCAAGCCACAGTCCATCAGATGGATTACCGACTCCACTGTTATTGGAGGAGGCATGGTGCCCAGAGGGCTTCCAGAAGCCCTGCTCGACACAGAACCGGCACTGACAATGGGCCAGCGGTGCTTGAGAGGAAGGGCCCAGCGGAGCGGTGCTTGAGAGGAAGGGCCCAGCGGAGCGGTGCTTGAGAGGAAGGGCCCAGCGGAGCGGTGCTTGAGAGGAAGGGCCCAGCGGAGCGGTGCTTGAGAGGAAGGGCCCAGCGGAGCGGTGCTTGAGAGGAAGGGCCCAGCGGAGCGGTGCTTGACAGGAAGGGCCCAGCGGAGCGGTGCTTGAGATGGCGGTGCCCAGCGGAGCGGTGCTTGAGATGGCGGTGCCCAGCGGAGCGGTGCTTGAGATGGCGGTGCCCAGCGGAGCGGTGCTTGAGATGGCGGTGCCCAGCGGAGCGGTGCTTGAGATGGCGGTGCCCAGCGGAGCGGTGCTTGAGATGAAGGGCCCAGCGGAGCGGTGCTTGACAGGAAGGGCCCAGCGGAGCGGTGCTTGAGAGGAAGGGCCCAGCGGAGCGGTGCTTGAGAGGAAGGGCCCAGCGGAGCGGTGCTTGAGAGGAAGGGCCCAGCGGAGCGGTGCTTGACAGGAAGGGCCCAGCGGAGCGGTGCTTGAGATGGCGGTGCCCAGCGGAGCGGTGCTTGAGATGGCGGTGCCCAGCGGAGCGGTGCTTGAGATGGCGGTGCCCAGCGGAGCGGTGCTTGAGATGGCGGTGCCCAGCGGAGCGGTGCTTGAGATGGCGGTGCCCAGCGGAGCGGTGCTTGAGATGAAGGGCCCAGCGGAGCGGTGCTTGACAGGAAGGGCCCAGCGGAGCGGTGCTTGAGAGGAAGGGCCCAGCGGAGCGGTGCTTGAGAGGAAGGGCCCAGCGGAGCGGTGCTTGAGAGGAAGGGCCCAGCGGAGCGGTGCTTGAGATGAAGGGCCCAGCGGAGCGGTGCTTGAGATGAAGGGCCCAGCGGAGCGGTGCTTGAGATGGCGGTGCCCAGCGGAGCGGTGCTTGAGATGGCGGTGCCCAGCGGAGCGGTGCTTGAGATGGCGGTGCCCAGCGGAGCGGTGCTTGAGATGGCGGTGCCCAGCGGAGCGGTGCTTGAGATGAAGGGCCCAGCGGTGCTTGACAGGAAGGGCCCAGCGGTGCTTGACAGGAAGGGCCCAGCGGAGCGGTGCTTGAGAGGAAGGGCCCAGCGGAGCGGTGCTTGAGAGGAAGGGCCCAGCGGAGCGGTGCTTGAGAGGAAGGGCCCAGCGGAGCGGTGCTTGAGAGGAAGGGCCCAGCGGAGCGGTGCTTGAGAGGAAGGGCCCAGCGGAGCGGTGCTTGAGATGAAGGGCCGAGCGGTGCTTGAGATGAAGGGCCCAGCGGTGCGGTTCTTGTCCCGGCGGGGCACGTTCAGCGGTTCTTGTCCCGGCGGGGCCCTGTTCAGCGGTGCTCCTCCCGGCGGGGCCCTGTTCAGCGGTGCTCCTCCCGGCGGGGCCCTGTTCAGCGGTGCTCCTCCCGGCGGGGCCCTGTTCAGCGGTGCTCCTCCCGGCGGGGCCCTGTTCAGCGGTTCATGTCCCGGCGGGGCCCTGTTTAGCGGTTCTTGTCCCGGCGGGGCCCTGTTCAGCGGTTCTTGTCCCGGCGGGGCCCTGTTCAGCGGTTCTTGTCCCGGCGGGGCCCTGTTCAGGGGTTCTTGTCCCGGCGGGGCCCTGTTCAGGGGTTCTTGTCCCGGCGGGGCCCTGTTCAGCGGTTCTTGTCCCGGCGGGGCCCTGTTCAGCGGTTCTTGTCCCGGTGGGGCCCTGTTCAGCGGTTCTTGTCCCGGCGGGGCCCGTTCAGCGGTGCTCCTCCCGGCGGGGCCCTGTTCAGCGGTGCTCCTCCCGGCGGGGCCCTGTTCAGCGGTGCTCCTCCCGGCGGGGCCCGTTCAGCGGTTCTTGTCCCGGCGGGGCCCTGTTCAGCGGTGCTCCTCCCGGTGGGGCCCGTTCAGCGGTTCTTGTCCCGGCAGGGCCCTGTTCAGCGGTGCTCCTCCCGGCGGGGCCCTGTTCAGCGGTGCTCCTCCCGGCGGGGCCCTGTTCAGCGGTGCTCCTCCCGCCGGGGCCCTGTTCAGCGGTGCTCCTCCCGCCGGGGCCCTGTTCAGCGGTGCTCCTCCCGCCGGGGCCCTGTTCAGCGGTGCTCCTCCCGCCGGGGCCCTGTTCAGCGGTGCTTGTCCTGTGTGTCTAGGGAGCCAGACCTGGGCAAGACTTCCCGCTCATTCACCATCCAAACTTGCGGTCGCGGCGCCCTCCTGTGATGGAGTCCTGGGCCCGTGGGTGTCGTCCGTCACACCCGGAATGGGGCTGGTGGGGCCCTCCTGGGCAGCTCGCCTGGGCAGCTCGCCTGGGCAGCTCGCCTGCTGCCTGACTTCTCCGCCCTGCTGCCCTTGCCCTCCTTCGCTGGAGCTCTGTGGCCCTTGCCTCCCTTGGATGATGTGGCAGGTGACGGGGTAAGGCTACTGTCCTTGGTGGCAGCCGTCTCAGGCTTGTCGCGCCGGGCCTTTTTCTTTTTTGTCCTCTTCCCGGGGGGGGGGGGCTGGCTGTCCCCTTGCTGGTGGCCGATGTTCCTGCCCTAGGATCTGGTGGACTCCAATAGCCCTGCACTATGGTCACAGAAGATGCAGGGCTGGTGGTGGCTGAGGTGCTTTTTTTAGTCTTACCAGATGGAGGGGGTGGGTCAGTGATTGGAACGAGCTCAAGGTTGGAAAGGAAAAGGACTTTGGAAGGACAGGGACAGGTAGGTGTAGTGGGTTTGGGAGTGGAGGAAGAGGTTGTGGTTGTAGGAGAGTCAAGTGTGCTGTCTTTGGGTGCAGGTGCTTGTGACGGAGGCTGTCGTGAGGTGGATGGCTGTTGGGTGGGTGGCTGCCTGCGTTTGTGTGCTTTGGAAGGGGGGGGTGACAGACACACTGGGAGAGGACACAGGGGACGTGTAACTGGCAGTGGGGGTGGTGACTGCACGTGTGCGGACTGTAATGGAAGGTGTGCTGGTGATGGAAGTACTGGCTGATGGTGGTGTGCATGCAGGTGTGAGTGGAGACGTCACAGGGAGGGGGGAGGGAGATGAGGAGGTGGGGGACACAGAGGTGGTAGTGACTGTTGGCATGTCTGCATCTGGATGTTGCTTGGGTGAATGCTTGTGGGATCTGTGGTGCTTATGTCTGGATGAGCTGCCCTTGGGTGTAGAGGTCCGTGCAGGCTGGTCTGATGGTGTGGATGGGATAGGCAGAGGAACAGGAGACTGGGACTGGGTGGAGGGAGTCAGAAGAGGGAGGCTGGAGACCGGGACAATGGCTGCCGTCAGTGCTGAGGCCAGAGCGTTGAACGATCGCTGATGGCCGCCTGACCCGAATGAATGCCCTCCAGGTATGCATTGCTCCGATGCACCTCCCTTTCTACACCCTGGATGGCATTCAAAAGGGTAGACTGCCCAACAATGAGTGTCCTGAGGAGGTCAATGACCTCCTCACTGAGGGCAGCAGGGGTAACTGGGGCAGGGCCTGAGGTGCCTGGGGCGAAGGAGATGCCCACCTTCCTGGGTGAGCGGGCACAGAGCGAAAGCTGAGGGGCTGCTGGGAGGGCGGGGCTGGTGCGCTGGGTGGCGGCTGTACCTGTTGTGGCGGTGGGCACGGATGTTGCCGCCACCGCTAGGGAGCTCCCTTCCGAGGACGTGTCGGTGTCGCTGACGTCTCCACGGGTCCCCGTTGTGGAGCTCCACTCGCCCTCCGTCTCACTGGTGTACTCGGAGTCTGTTGTATGGCCCTCCGGGGCCATGTGAGATGCAGCTCCCTCGTGCGCCGATGCCACTTCTCCTCCGCCTGATGATGCTAATGCACACATGAACAGGAAGACAAAGAAAATGGGGGGGGGGGAGAAATGAAGACAGGTTGAGTGCATGCATTGGCAACACCATTGTCGGAGAGGACAGACACAGAAGCCCCCTGAACTAGGCCGCGCAATGGGGGTACACTACTCAGTTATTGTGACTAGTCCTACGGGTCTATGGACGACAAATGCACACATGGGTGAGGCCGGACCATGGATAGCTGTACTTGGCACCCTACAGAAGTGGGGAGCGGGGGCACAGGGCCGTGTCTAACGGAGGGGCCTAGCCTACAGAATGCGCCCTGGCCTGGAGATAGCCACAGCCCTCCTCCCCCACCCAGACACATTCACTGCGCGCAAAGATAGCAGAATGTGCTGATACTCACCCCCTTGTGTCTGCTGTGATGTCCTCACGCGCCCATCCAAATCGGGGTAGGCCACCGCCAGGATCCGGGACATCAGGGGGGTCAATTGGCGGCTGGCACCCCTCCTATGTTGGGAGGCCATCCCCAGCAGAGACTCGGCGGTCTTTCTGGTCCTGCGGCGGATGTCCTCCCACCTCTTTCGGCAGTGGGTGCCCCATCTGTTGTGGACCCCCAGGGCCCGGACGTCGTTGGCGATGGCACGCCAAATGTCGATCTTCTGATGGGCGCTGACCTATGTGACATGTACAGGGTGGTAAAGGACATCGCATCAGTTTTCGGCCTGGTCAATGTGAGTGGCCCCCCCCTCCCCAACCTTGCCATGTGGCACATGCTCTCATCTTTCGTGCGTTGCACTCCTCATTCGCTCCCCTCCCCACCATCTTACATACACCCCACTCAACACAGGCATAGCCCATTCAACGTGCACACTGTGTACTAACCTGTTGGTCTGGAGGACCGTAGAGTAGCGCATACTGGGGGAGGACCCCATCAACAAGTTTCTTTAATTCTTCGGCAGTGAAGGCAGGGGCCCTTTCCCCAGTCGCAGCAGCCATTGTATCTCCCAGACCGAGGTCACAGCAGCACTTGCAGTATAGGTCCTCTCCTGTGGATGATCAGGTCTCGAGTGATTAATCAGATAGAAAATGGCAGTCACGCCCGCGACGGTGCGTACCGCGACCGCCGGCGCACATCGTCATTGGCTCCTGAGACCCATAAGGTTCAATGTTAACCAATGCCGCTTTGCGCCGCGGTCTTCGACCGCCTACCGCCACGGTGTGCCACGCCAGCGCAGTGACCTCACATCCCACTGTCACACTTCACAGGTCAGGCAGCCGCCATTTCAAGGGCCCACATGGCATGATTTCTACTGCGTCACACAGGCCTAGGCCTTGCATTGCCACTCATACAAGCCTTTCAATGCATAGCGATTCGTGTACTGTGCAAGCTGTGTGAACTAACCTGTGGGTTGCTTGACTCTGTGCTCCATGTTGTCCTTCCTAGGCACCGTCCGCTGGGACTTGCGAGAAGGATGAATCCTCCCGTGTACCGACCGCTGGTGGACCTGTCGACAATGGAAGAACGACATATCATACTTACATACCGGCTTGACAGAGCAACTATACATGAACTATGTGCCCAGCTGGAGCCAGACCTGATGTCCCCCATCCGCCAACCCACGGGGATTCCCCCTCTGGTGCAGGTTCTGTCAGTACTCCATTTTTTGGCAAGTGGGTCTTTTCAGACAACAGTGGCCCTATCATCTGGGATGTCTCAGCCTATGTTTTCTAAGGTTTTGTCCAGAGTGTTGTCTGCCCTGATGAAATACATGCAGAGCTACATTATTTTCCCTGAGGTGGGCGAATTGGCTACAGTGAAGGGTGATTTCTATGCCCTTGGACATATCCCCAACATCATTGGTGCCATTGATGGGACCCATGTGGCTTTGGTTCCCCCCAAAGAAAGTGAGCAGGTGTACAGAAACAGAAAAAGTTATCATTCGATGAATGTACAGGTGGTCTGTTTGGCTGACCAGTACATCTCCCATGTAAATGCCAAGTTCCCTGGGTCAGTGCATGACACGTATGTCATGCGAAATAGCAGCATCCCTTATGTGATGGAACAGCTACAGAGACACCGTGTGTGGCTAATTGGTGACTCTAGTTACCCCAACCTGTCGTGGCTACTGACCCCAGTGAGGAATCCCCAGACCAGGGCAGAAGAACGGTACAATGAGGCCCATGGGCGATCTAGGAGGATCATAGAAAGGACCTTCGGGGTCCTGAAGGCCAGGTTTAGGTGCCTGCATATGACAGGGGGATCCCTCATGTACTCACCAAAGAAGGTGTGCCAGATCATCGTGGCCTGCTGCATGCTTCACAATCTTGCATTGCGCCGCCAGGTGCCTTTTCTGCAGGAGGATGGTCCAGATGGTGGTGTTGTTGCAGCTGTGGAGCCTGTGGAGAGTGAAGAGGAGGAAGACGACGGGGACGACACGGACAACAGGGATACAGTCATACAACAATACTTTCAGTAGCACACAGGTAAGAAACAGCCACCCCAATTTACATTTACTTGAGGCATCATGCGTCTCTACTGTCTGTGTTTCCCCCCAGTTCCTGTTAACTGATTTGTGACTTTCCCTTCCCTTTTCAGAGCTGTATGACCCACTGCCTGACTTCAGCTTTGTTTGCCCATGGACTAAAGCTTATTGAAATTGGTATGTTGTCATCACAAAATAACTGGACATTATTGCACCGTTATGTGTAATACATTTGTTAAGAATACAAGCAGACTCCTGTTTTTTTATGTGGAATAAGTGATTTATTTTAAGTGCTACATATAGGTAAATGATTGGGAAGCGGGGATGGGTGGGGGTGGAGTAATGTCCATGGCAGAGTCCAGTTCTCACTCGCACAGGTGCATTGTCCATATGCCTGTGGAAGGATGGAGCAAGGGCAGTTCAAGGTTGGACAGGGTGACAATGTGGGACAGTGGGAGGACATCAGGGGGTATCTTAGGCTGGCGGGGGTCTTGCAATCCTACTCTGTCTTCTTGTGAGATCTCAGGTTCCGCTTGCGGGGTGGTTCTTCTGCAGGAGGTGGGGTTCTGGTGGCCTGTCGTTGTGTGGGGGCCTCCTGTCCACTAGCGCCGGCGGAGGTGGTAGGCTGTTCCTGGCCTGGGCTAGTGACAGGGGCCCTTTGGGGTGCCACATGGTCCCGCAATGTGGTGACGATCTGGGTAAGGGCCAGGACGATGGTCCCCATTGCGGAACCGATGTTCCTCAGTTCCTCCCTGAACCCCATGTACCGTTCCTCCTGCAGTTCCTGGATCTCCTGGAACCGGGCTAGTACCGTCGCCATCGTCTCCTGGGAGCGGTGGTATGCTCCCATGATGGAGGAGAGGGCCTCTTGGAGAGTCGGTTCCCCGGGCCTGCCCCCCCCTGTCGCACAGCAGCCCTCCCAGTTCCCCTGTGTTCCTGGGCCTCTGTCCCCTGGACGGTGTGCCCACTACCACTGCCCCCAGGTCCCTGTTGTTGTTGGGGTGGTGGGTCAACCTGGGTGCCCTGTAGTGGTGGACACACCGCTGATTGACGTGTCCTGGAGACAGAGGCATGGGCCCGCTGGGTGGGAGCTGTGCTGGTGTTCCCAGAGGGGGTTGGGTCTGGTGTAGCCTGTGGCTGTCTGTGGGGAACCGACTGTCCAGAGGTCCCCGATGGGCCGGGCTGGTCGTCTGGCTCCAGGGAGACAGAGCTGCTGTCATCGCTGGGGGCCTCTTCTGGGGGTGGGATGGACATCTCTGGACCCTCCGTGGCGGTGTGGTGGCGTTCGGGTCCTGCAGGGGTATAAAGGTATGGTTATTGCTTCTGTGTGTGGCATTTCGTGTGATGGGTGGGTGTCCGTGTACCCATGTACAGGCATTTCCTTGTGGGGGCTTTTGTGAGGGTGGCTTGCGGGGGTGATGTGTCTGTGCAGTGGGCATGCTTTGGTGATGGGTGTCCATGCTTTGCGGTCGCATGCAGGGCTTGGTGTTGGGATGGGTGGGTTGTGATGGTGAGCCTTTTGCTAGGGGTTGGTGTGATGGGGGAGGGGGTGAGGGTGGGGGGAAGATTTGGCATGCAGGTGGGGTGGGGGTGGTAAGCAGTAGTGAAGATTGGCCTTACCAGAGTCCATTCCTCCGCCTACTCCTGCGAGGCCCTCAGGATGCAGGATGTGCAAGACTTCCTCCTCCCACGCGGTAAATTCTGGGGGAGTAGGTGGGGGTCCGCCGCCAGTCTTCTGCACAGCAATGTTGTGCCTTGATACCATGGAACGCACCTTCCCCCGTAGGTCGTTCCATCTCTTCCTGATGTCCTCCCGATTGCATGGATGCTGTCCCACCGCGTTAACCCTGTCCACTATCCTTTGCCATAGCTCCATCTTCCTGGCAATTGTGGTGTGCTGCACCTGTGCCCCGAAGAGCTGGGGCTCTACACGGACTATTTCCTCCACCATGACCCTGAGTTCGGCGTCACTGAACCTGGGGTGTCTTTGGGGTGCCATGGGGTGGTGTGGTTGAGGTGTGGGGTGGTGTTTGGTGCGTGGATTCTGTGTGGGTGATGGTGTTGTGTGCCTCTGTGTTGTGTGATTCTCTGTTCTGTGCTCTCTCTCTAGCCTTCGTCAATGATTTCGGGTCGTAGGGGCTTGTGGGTGATGTGTTTTATATTGTGTTGGGTGTGTGGGAGTGGTGTTAGTATATGTATCAGGTGTATGTATTTCGAACTGACCAATGTTGCTGAGTTTTCTATGTGTGTGTTTATTTTGACCGCAGCGGTGTGTACCGCCAATGGAATACCGCGTTTGAAAGACCGCCGCGTGGATTTGTGGGTCGGAATGGTATGGGCGTATTTCTGTTGGCGTGACGGTGGAGGTTTGGTCAGCACCATTTGTTCGCTGACCTTTGGTGTGGCAGATTTTTGTGGATGTAGGGTTTTTGGCGGTTTGCCAGTTGCGGGTCAGAATGACCGTGGCGGTTTACCGCGGCCGCGTTATGGCGGCCTTCTGGCCGGCGGTAAGCGACTTTTACCGCCGAGGTCAGAATGACCCCCTATGTGATATACAAGTAATCACTCATTCTACCACTATACACTTTATACTATGTATTATTTTTCATTTATAGTCATCTGTTACAGTGGTATTTACAATTTTGTTTTTAGTTGTTTTGTGTAGTAATTTTAATTTTATGTGTTTATTGAACTCTCTTGGACAGATTCTGGTGATGTTGGGGTGGCAGGTGTTTTCTTCCTGTTTCAGCTCTTTTGGAAATGCTGCTGTTGTGTGGGAAAAGGGAGGAGTTGTGTCTTGTGCTGCCACTCATGCTTCCAGCACCATAGGAATGCTCAGTGAGTGTGACATTTAGGGTTCCAAGGCCGCAAGCCAGTCAGCTGAAATGAGTGAACCAGCGGAGCTGCGTCCAGTCTTGCTGTTGGCCTATATATCAGCATCACTTTATTTACTGAAAAATAAACTAGCAAAAGAAGCAGATGTTCTTGCCTTCATTTGGAATGCCAGAAAAAGGCTCTGGAAGCAGCCTGTTAATTATGTTTTAAAACCTCTGTTATAATGTCTGTGGTACCAGAAAAATATGTTAATTGTAGAAAGCTGGCCCTTTATGCGGTATATCAATAACTAAATATACTGTTTAAAGAGTCCAGGGGTTCCCCTGTTAGTGGACAGGGGCTTGTTATGTAATCCCAAAGCGCTTTATTTGGAGGAAGTGTGGTGGAGCAGCCTTAGGCTTAAAACAGAGGAATGCAGGACACCCACAAATACACATAACAGTCAATAAATGAGACACATGGCTCGAAAAGGAGATCCACACCAATTTATAAAAATAGGAAGTATCTTTATATGTTTAGGCACTTGAGGAAAAATCGTTCAGGTAAGTACGTTTTTAAATATACGTTATTTTCAGTGGACAATTTCTGAGTTCTGCAATGTTATCCTATTGGAGGAAGAACAAGTTCTGCAAACAGGTAGAGTCCAGCAACTTACATGACCACTCTCCAGGGGTTAAGGTGAGTGGTGGGCAAGGGGCAAAGTCCAAGGCAGCACCAGCAGTATACCACCAGCAGCACAGGGGCAGATGGGTGCAGAGTGCAAAACAACGTTGGATGCCAAATGCGTTTCAATGGAGAAGGTCACTGTGAAAAGAGGCTGCAGGCTCTGGCTAGGTAGCCAGTCGGGCTGAACCAACAGTGGGGCTCAGGCCTCACGATGCTCTGGCACAGGTAGGCAGTAGAGGTGGGCTTCGTGCAGAGGCTGCAGGCATTGTCAGGGAGTCCAGGAGGGGTGAAACCACAAAGGATTCGGACTCTGGAGGGCTGGGGAACCTTGCTGCCACTAGTGGTGCACTTCAACTCAGGTCGGAGACAACAGGCAAAGTGGTGATTTCAGGTGTTGGGTTTTGGCTGTTGCAGAGGCTTCAGAGTCCTTTCTCTGGAGTCCGACGGACAACAGGTCTGCTGTTTATGGGGGGTCTTGAGTCTTTATGGAAGGCAGGTGGTCCTACCAGGTTTCTGTGGTCATAGCTGCTTAATGAGTCAACAGTGGTGCAGTTTTAGACGAAGGATGCAGACAGGCTCACAGGGCTGGTATCAGGTCAGCAGCTTTTCTCCTCTTCTACTTTCGCTGCACTTTGGTGTCTTTGGTATTTTTAGGTCATCAGAATTTGCTTCTCTGGTGCTAGGGACTCCTGTAAATACTGAATTTAGAGGTGTTTCGAGGGTGCAGGATAGGAGCCAATGGAATACTTACCCCTCGGGTCATCACATCCCCTATATGGCAACTTCCTGTGGGAAGTTGGCATAACTCTTAAATGTGGTGTCCACATCAGGCAGCTCACCTTAGGGGCAAAACTGACCCAATGGGTGGACACATGTCCCTGTATACTAAATTTCCCATCTGTCCGAGTGCAAGACTGGCCCTGGGGCAGGGGAGTTGGCACCTCTCTTGTGAGCTTAGTCAGATCTGCACATCAAGAGCGGTGGGCTTCTTTGAAACTCCCTGCCCTGGAATGCAGATTTGCAGGTCATCTTGAGGGGTGGGGGTTTATAATACCCCTCCCAGAGCAGACTTTGTAGCTGAGCACCTGGGAGCAAAGGCTCTCACCATAGGGGGGGCTAGACTCTTTTCTCTTGTGGCGGCAGGCAGGCTCAAACTAGTCAGCAAGCACACCAGAGGCTAGTAGATTTTCAGGGGGCACCTCTAAAGTGCCTTCTGGGTGCATGTATTGATAAAGCCATCACTGGAATCAGTGTGAGTTTATCAATACAAGATGTTGGATAACAAACATCCCTATCTTCAGTGAAGCCATCCTGTAGCTGGGGAACTCGTATTGACCAGTGTCCAGTACATGTACTTAAAATGGATTCACTGCCCACTTACTAAGTCTAAGAATCTAAAAAGACATAGCAGAGGCATATCTGATTTAGCAGATATGCTGTCACATGTAATATAATGCACCCCACCTTAGGGTCGTAATGCCTGCTGTAGGGGTGACTTACATATACTGCATGCAGTTTCAGGGGACATGGCACACAGTCTGTTGTTGTTTTTTCACTTTTGTCTGCACTAAGACACGTAGCCTGCAATGGCAGCCTGGAATGTGATTAGTGAGGAGTCCCTTAGTGTGGCACAAGTAGTACTCAAGCCCTTGGGGACCCTCTTTAGTACCTCAGTCCTTAAGTACCAGGGGTACCATTTACAAGGGACTTATAGCGGGTGCCAAAGGATTTGCCAATTGGGGAATCAATTGCACATTTTTGAGAAAGAGATCTGGCACTGGAGACCTGGTTAGCAGGAACCTAGTGCACGTTCAGTCAAAATCACATCAGGTACCAGGCAAAAAGTGGGGGTAACCCTCTCAAAAGAAGGCACTTTCCTACACACATGCAAAGATACCGATTAGTGTCCGATGGGAGTTAAGCTGGGGTGCAAGCAATTCTGACCAGCTGTAAGAAAAGGTTGGCCTTGACCTCCAGACTGACAGCAAATAGGAGTGGTTGGCCTCTGCTGAGGTAGGGGCGCTGGAGTGGCCTCCTTATTGGACAGAGAAAAAAAGACAGTGAACACCTGCAAGCCAGTCTGTGGTGCACCAGAAGTGGACCACGATCTACCCCAGGAGTCCGTCAGTTGAAGAAGCAAATGAAGTGAAGAGTATGGTACAGGATAAGGTAGGTTGCCTGTGGAGGCATGAAGGAATCTGCAACACCGAGGGGCAAGACAGGTGCTAGCGAAAGACTGGAGGCAAAACACATCTTTCCCTGCTACCCCTGAGATTGAGATTGACTTACAACAGTGATCCCTACGACTGCAAGTATGTAATGGAAGACAATAGACGGGGAAGCAGTGTGGGTCAGTAGTGGGGGAGCAGAGTGTTGATAAATCTACTTACAGCATGAAATTTACTACTGAAAATCAGGCATTTCATTCCCAGAAAGACCTGAGTGCATGACATATATCATAGAGAAGCCAAGGAACGGTTGTCAGTGTTGACAGTGAAGTGCTGCCATGGGAAAACGTAAAATGATTAGGCTGGCAGCACAGACATACCAGGGGCCTTTTAACATCTTCGCGAGAACCCACAGTTATACTGAGGTCAGCGGGGTGGGGGTTTGACAGCAGGAGACATACAATGATGATGAGAATAAAAACTACCCCGGACAAACTGAACAAAATCCTTGAAGCTACTGCTGCATCCAGAGCTGATGAACTGAAGACCAATACGGTGGCAATAGACCTCTGACTGGTCAGGAAGAAGCAACATAGAACTGACTGAAAGGATAACTCTTACCGAAACTACACTACAGACTTTACTGCTAACTACGGTTAACCTACAACAACAAATCTGAGATCTCACACAGTGAACCCATTTTCTCAGCATAGTAACATTGATGAAGTGGGAACAGCAGAAGGTACGGAAGACCAAAACATAGTTCAGTACATAAAATTCAGAGTGTCTTCAGCAGTGACGCACAAGCAGTTTCTCCCTTTTTCTCTACTTAAAGAGTCCACTGGGTCCTGTCCATGAATCCATCGCGGAGCTCACTACTTTACCCGGTGGTAGCTAAACTACTGCATTTTCAAGACAAGGAGCTCATCTTACAAGTGGCTAGGAAGGTAGACTTTTTACAGTGGACAATAGCAAAGTGATAATATTCTCGACTTCATCCTGGCCATCCAGGATCACCGGGACTCTTTGTTGGGGGTGAAACAAAAACTGCACGAGCCAAACCCACAGTATGATCTCCTCCTCTCTGCCAAACAAAAAATGTGGTGGACTTGCACTTTTCCATTTTCAGTGAACCCCAGAAGGCCCGGAATTGGGCAGAACAATTGTGATTTTCTTGAGGGAGGAAACTTAACTTGACAGCAGAAACATCAACAAACACAATGAAGTAGCAGCTGACACAAGAACTTAAAATGTCTCAGACTCTAAAGGACCACTGACCTCCACAACTACCCTCTTCCAGATGAACCAAACTCTAGCAAACAAGTTACCTTGGCAGTTCTGGCTGCTTTTCATGATGCAAAAGATTGTTAAACTCCTAAGAAACAGAATTCACCAGCAGGAATTCAGAAACAGCCTCAAGAGGAGGCATGGCAGGAAGTTGAAATAAGAAAAATAAATAAAATGACAGACAGCAACTTTAATGACACAGGAGCACTACACAAGCATCACATGAAATGTTTGGGGCATTAATTCAGTAAGTAAGAGGGTTAAAGTATATTCCTATCTATTGGCAGAAATGAAATAGCATGGAGTCACTTTAGAGCTACACAGCATATATGCACCTAACAAAGCAACCTGATTTCTGTGCCTCACTAACCAGGCAACAAAAACAATTGAAACATGTCCATCTTCTGTTAGTTGGGATTACAAGAATTACAAGGATGTTGACTTTTACCACTTGCACCAATAACTTCTCCTCACTTACACTAAAAGAATGGCACAGCCACTGAAGAATTGGCTAGCTATCTGGTCCTTAGTAGACTCTTGGGGCTGTACAAACTCTTCAGGTTCTACCCACTGGCCTATTACCAATTTGCAAGCCTGGACTGTATATTGTTCTTTACATCACTGCAAAGGTTAGTGTCTAACTGGACAAATCAATATCAAACTTTGACGCACTGTTGATGGGGATACACGTGGGAGAACAGTCAACCCTAATACCCTCATAGCAATTACAAAGTTAACATAAGGGAGGAT
Organism: Pleurodeles waltl; assembly: GCF_031143425.1. Taxonomy (NCBI): domain Eukaryota; kingdom Metazoa; phylum Chordata; class Amphibia; order Caudata; family Salamandridae; genus Pleurodeles; species Pleurodeles waltl. Next base: position 679,638,209 of record NC_090449.1, on the reverse strand, counting down.
TCTGCCTTCTGCAGCACACTGACAGAAGTTATTGATATGTATTTTCAAGAAAATACAGACACCCTTCTGGGTAAATGGCAGGCTTTCATGGATATTTTTTTATTAAGGTGGTAGTTGGGGCACGGAGAATTATAGACCATGACCTGAGACTCAATACATCCTTAACAGTGTTAGAATGTGAAGTAATACAGGATTCCATGTATGAATATGCCCTGCGCCAGGCTACGAGGAACATGCCACCCTAATGGAAAGATTGTGTTGCCTATTCTATACAGCCCACATGGCATGCACACAAATGAGTGAGAGATGGGAAACAGACTACATGCGTAGTTGAACAAATAACAGCTGCGATTAAGGATGGTCACAGCAGTGTTCTGGATTCGTACGAGGGTAATGGCAAGATCTTTAATTATTATTATTCAAACCTGTACAGGAGGGATAATAAATGCACTCAGACATCATGCATTATTTGAATTTTGTAAGAGAAGATTTGGAATAACTGATCCCGACCGAGGAAATAAAGGAGGCCAATTCTGGACAAGGCCACAGATTCTTGGTTCAGATGGCCAACTTAAGGAATTCTCACACATTCTTTATCAGCTTGAGCAATGACTGGCATCGCTTTACACTGTGGCTTTTAAAACCAGTTACATGCACCCAATGATATTCAAGGTACTAATAATCTCATTCTCAAAATCCACAATATCCTTGGAGGCGATTTTGTACAGGCCTTTCCCCATCCTAAATTCACAATACAAAATATTGAGTAAAGTGGTGATCGTTAACCTGCGGTCCATTGCGTCTTAGGTGTCCAGAATGCCTGCTCAGTGGATCTGTGAGTCTTTAGAAAAGTAAATATTAGCAAATTAAGGAACTATATATACACATAAAAAAATAGCAAAATTTACAAACTTTCTGTGTGAAGAAATTTGAAAAGCTGTTAACTTTATCTTGATTTGTAGGAGCAGCAAAAGTAGAGAAAATGAATCTAGAATGGACACTTGGTAGCCTCAGTTGATGCACTGGTAAACAAAGAAATTGTCAGCATGCATTTAGAGGGAAACACATAAAATTATGCTGAAGTCCAGCATACTATTTCTTCTTTCAGAATCAAAACTACATTTTTAAACACTCCTATTCCCAATAAAAAAAATATTTTGTATATGTTTTTGGTTTGTGAAATAAACAAAAAATGTCATAATTTGAGTATTTGATGTTGTAGGAGGCTGGCACCCTATGCAGTGTGCAAAACAAGGCACACTGTGCAGAGAGTTAAGGCAACCACACGCTGGTTTACAGAAGTAAAATACTATACACCACCTAATGCTCTAAAGTTTATGGTAGCTTGGTCGAACAGTTAGGCCAAACATGGAGAAGTGAAAAGCATTTTTTGTACTCACAGTATCACAAAAAGGAAGACACACACAAAGGAATAACTTGAGGCAAATTTTCAAAAATACTTCAGATTGTTATACATTTAAGACCAAGAGCATCAAAATCGGGTAAGTACTTTTAAGTTATGATTTTTCAAAGTTTAGCAAAAATAGTCTTTTTGTGCGTGCTTACGTATCATAGGAATCAATGGGAGAAAACGTTAAAAATGCACATAAACTCAGGCAATGTGTTTACCAGTGTGCCCTTTAGTTTTTAGGTCAAGGTCGTCCAGAAATGGGAAGAGCTGGTAAAAAGTCCCTGGAGCTGGTGCAGGACCACTGAGGGGGACAACTTGGAAAAGCAATGCAAAGGCAGGCTTCAAGGTGAGTCCAGTGGATCCCGTTGGAGTGTAGCAGTTGCAAGGGGTAGGGGACCCTTAGAGCTGGTTCTCCAGTGCAGGGCCCAGGGAGGTCCGGTGGAGAGCAAAAAGATGAGCCAGGAGCTGTGTGCAAAGGTAATCTAGGAAGAAGGAGGCCGGTCTCTTTGAGGGTAGATTGTAGGTCAGCAGGGCCACTCTGGGGGGTGGTTCTTAAGTGTCCTGAAGTCCCTCAACTGGGGCTTGCTCCTGGTCCTTTTGGAGTCCAGAGTGGACTTTTCTTCTGGGGGTCCGATGCTGGGTGTCCAGTACCCCGCGCTATTGCACGGTTCAGCCACAGGAGGTTGTAGTGCCACCAAACTTGGCATACTTGAAGGATTTCTCCTCGGGTCTGTCAGATGAAACTTGGCCCTGCTGCTGTGTCCGGTTTCTTGGTCAGCAGCCGGTCAGTAAACTGGACTTCACTGGTCTTTTGTTTCTTTGTTGCAGGGAGTGATGCCGTCACTCTGGAGAAAGATCTCCAGCAATTTTCAGAAGGGGTGAGGTCCTCTGGGGTTTGGTAGAGTCTGTCCGATGTCCGTGCAACTCCTCAGCGGCGATTGTCCTGGGTGCAGCAGGCAGGGTTTTGCGCCTTTTCTTTGTGCAGCAGGAATGCAGTTATCGAGCCTGGAGTCTTCTTTGCTGTGTAGTGTAGCCATTTTTAATATAACTTCATGCACGTTAGTTTAACATACTAGGCCGCTGTGCACTTTGCCCTAGATATATTTTATTCAGCTTTGCACTGTTATTTTACAATCCCCAGTATTTACGGTCTTGTTTTAATTTCTTTTATCACACTGTTTAGCTTAGTTCAGCACTGTGTTCTCAAATAATGCATTCTTGATCGCCCTGTGCTTCAGTCAAGGCTACAGTCGGATACATTGCCGGTAAACGTGGCAGAAGTTTAGTCTCCAGCATTCGTAGAAAATACACATCCTTACGTAGGGACATTTTCTTAGAACATCTGCGTGTTAGTTATAAAAACACTTTCTAGTCCTAGTACAGGTCAAGAGGGAGATTCCAGCCAGGGACCCAAACTGTATGCTGAATGCCCCATTGCTGATGCAGATTACAGGCCTTTGCTCAGGTATGAGGGTCGATGTCCTCCCGGGGGAACCTGAAAGGCAGGCTTAGAGCTTAAGATGCTGTGCTCGAAAATATAAACTTAGAGTGAATAAACTAGCGGCACTATGATAGCTTTATTCTTGTGCTTCACTCTCATTGTCACTATTTTAATATAACTGTGTTGTGTAGTTCTGGTTATTGCAGCTCACGCTTTGCTATCTAAAATGTAGTCATTTTATTAAACCAATCTTTAAAACTTATACTGCTTTAAAACTTATACTGCTTCTATTGTCATTTATATATGAGACCGCCAGGGATGTGGAATTCCTATCGCCCGACGCCAGGGACATCTTGTTTGGGGTCAAGGGCAACAAGATTTTATGTTTACTTTGTCCTTGGGACAAGTAGACCCAACCCTCTGCAGCACAAACCCTTTGGCTGCCTGTTTACAGAGAGTGGAACTCTCTGCAGTTGAGGTAATGTGTTTCCAAGAGATAATGCTGTTCGAACTTGTATTTATGGTTCATTATTTGAAAACCTTCATTATTAGGGTGAGTGCTGTAAATAAATGTTTTAATGTCACACTTCACTACTGACGTTGGTTCCAGTACAAAAAAAACAAAAACGTGTATGCACATGTTTTAAAAGTTTAGGCTATGAGGCTAAGCATTATGCTCCCAGAATGCTCTCTGATTATATGCAAATGAAGTGTCATTTAGTAAAATGTTTTGATGCATGCTAGTATTTCCCAAAAATATTTCTAATGGAAAATCAGTGTAACTATTTTCAACACGATTATGGGAAGCATGAAAATAAACAAACACTGACAAAGCCAACTGATCTGACATATTTTTATAAGTCTTTTAGTTTCATCAATGCGTGTCTTGTTTTGACATGGCTTTTGTAACACTTTATTGTTGTGGGAGCTACCAGGTCCTCAACATTGTAACAAACAATGGCAAAAAAAAAAAAAAACGTTTTTGAACTCTAAAAGCACATGTTGCCACCAGTGGCATAACAAAGGCCGCGCAGCCGCCCTCCAGGGGGCCCCTTCAGCACAGCACCTGCCCTGAGTGAGTCTGGAGAGGGGGCTCCTCCATGTTCTTTGCAAAGGGGCACCCTCCAGTTTCATTACGTCACTGATTGCCACTGTAGTTCCTGACACTGAACAAAACTACTTTGTGTGCCAATATGCTCCTTGTGGAAGAGAAGAATGCGATCACTCACAGTAAAGCCAGCCGAAAGAGAGAGAAATAGAAGTTTAATAAAAACAAAATGTCTTTGTTAACACCAGACCTAATTAGGGACCAAGACCCACATGTAGGTAGCTTTTTGCATGTCGCAAACAGCGACTTTCGCTGTTTGCGACGTGCAAAAAGCACATTGCGATGCACAAACCCAGTTTTGCGATTCGGTAACCTGGTTACCGAATCGCAAAACGGGTTTGACTCGCAATTAGGAAGGGGTGTTCCCTTCCTAATTGCGACTCGCAGTGCAATGTAGGATTGTTTTGCGAATGCGGGCGCAAACCAATCTCAGTTTGCACCCATTTCAAATGGGTGCTAACACTTTCACAAAAGGGAAGGGGTCCCTCTGGGACCCCTTCCCCATTGTGAATGTCACTGTAAACATTTTTTCAGAGCAGGCAGTGGTCCTGCGGACCACTGCCTGCTCTGAAAAAATGAAACGAAAACGTTTCTTTTTTCGTTTTTGTAATGCATCTCGTTTTCCTTTAAGGAAAACAGGCTGCATTACAAAAAAAAAAATGCTTTATTGAAAAGCAGTCACAGACATGGTGGTCTGCTGTCTCCAGCAGGCCACCATCCCTGTGAGGCCGCCATTCGCAAGGGGGTCGCAAATTGCGACCCACCTCATGATTATTCATGAGGTGAGCATTTGCGAAGCCCTTGCGAATCACAGATGGTGTCAGGGACACCATCCTACATTCGGATTTGCGACTCGCAATTTGCGGGTCACAAATCTGAACCTACCTACATGTGGCCCCAAATTCTTAAAGAAAGTCACAAAAGTGCACCCATGGTATATGTCGTACCCCTATAAAATATTTGTGAACTGTATTTTAGCATGGGTAAATACGCACGTGTAGATTTGCTCATGTGAAAATCTATTGAGCATTTGCAAGTTCATTTTCCCTCCAGCCACTTTCTTCCCAACCCTGGAAGAAGTTCTAATTCTGCCATTGTCAGGAGTAAATGTCCAACCTTTCTTATTATGGGAAAATATTAGAGAGAAGCTGGTGAAAATCTTTAAAACATGCAGGTTAGTAGGTTTGCAGACTCAAAGGCATTCCAGCCCTGGAACTATTGCTTACTGCTTCCTCCAGCCCCAGTATGCAGATCTGCAGAAAGGTGGAAAAATAAGGAAATTGCTACAGTAGGGATTGAAACTGCTAGTATTCAAGCCCTACTATGGTAGTAGCCCTGGCATAATCAGAGAGGCTATTATCAGAGCTCTTACATAATGAGATTGCTGCTATAATTTGGCGCCACACTACATGGCACCAAAGGGACAAGTAGATATTTTTACAGGACAAGTAGATTTGAGAAGCAACCTGTCACGTGGACAAGTAGATATTTTAATAAATTCCACACCCCTGGACCGCACTGTGTATGAGAGAACCGGTTGTGACCTGAGTGACCACGACTTCCCTGAGAAGTACTAAGATGTCATGCGCTCGGCTGCCCAATTGTCTCTACCATTTGGGAGAGATGAGACACTGCTAATCAGCCGGAGCAAAACCTGGATTTGGAGTGACAAGCGTCATCTACTGTGGGTCAGACCCAGTCCCCCATATTGTGGACGATCTTGTTGCTCAAAATCCAGTAGTCTCATTAGGATAATGAGAGCCTACGCAACAGCTGCAGGCCTTTTTGTGTCCTTGAAATCTGATCTGCAGATCTAGGGGTGCCCACTAAATACTGCATTTAGTGGTCATTTAGAGGAGTACCTAGTAGTGACCAATGGGTCATCTACCTTAGGTTGGCTACACCCACTAAATGACCACTTCCTGTGGGCAGAGTTCCCTTCCCTATCCCAGATAGGCTATTTTCCTACCAGGCAAGATAGTGGAAAATTAAATGTAGGGGTCCCCTCGCATGAATCACCTTAGGGGTGGTGCATGTTGGGGGTGGCCATTCCCAGTCCTTAGTGTTTTTTCCCATTGTTACTCCCTCCAAAAGTGGCGGTTTTGCAATGGGGAGAGCCATCTGCTGCTAGAAGCCGGGCTGGGGGGGGGGTCGAGTTTCAAGGGTGGCAAGCCCTTTGACGCTCATAGGCAGGACTGTGACATTCCTAGGGGAGGAGGTGTAACACCTCTGGCCAGGAAGGGCTTTGTTCTCTGCACCCTGAGAGCACAGACTCTCCCTCCAGGTTTCCAGAATCTCATCCGGTGGTTTTGCAGGGGGACCTCTAAGTAGGCCCCTGAGTTCACTGGATTTATAATTTTGAGTTGTTTGCTACCAAACAACTCAGGGTGCAGAGTGATCATAAAGTAGCTGTGAAACTCGTACTGACCTGTGTCCAGCAAATGCATGTAAAATGGCTTGTCTGTTCACTTACTATGCCTCAGGTTTGGCAGGGACACAGTAGGGGCATACAGCTCATGCATCTATGCCCACACATGCAGTATAGTGCACCCTCCCTTAGGAATGATGGCCTGCCAGAGGGTTGACTTACCTATTTTGCACGCAGAGGACAGGGCACACAGTCTGTGTGCCATGTCAGTTCAGCATTTTAGGATTGCATCAGAACACTCGCCCTGCAATGGTAGTGCTGGGTGCACTTGGATGCATGGTCCCTGAGGGTGGCACAATCTGTGCTGCTGCCCTCAAGGCCTACCCTTAATATCTCCTTGGTACCTCAGCACCATTTACTAGAGAATTATAGGGGCACCTAAAGGTGTTTCCAATTGTGCCAATGCATCACACAAGTTTTAAGAAAGATATCTGGCCCAGGGAACCTGGTTAGCAGGTATCCTGGGCTCTACAAACTTTGGAACCACATCAAATACCAGGCAAAAAGTGGGGGCTAACCATGTCAAAGGAGGCCCTTTCTCACAGATGTAAAATTGTTTCTGTATTTTTGTGCATCGTTTTGAGGCTCCAATTATAGACATTGCACAGGTGTGGGGAGGGTGGGGGGAGGAATCAAGCTTCCAGTAGTGAATCTGTGGGGTTCCACAGAAGTCAAAAGGTTAGGAACTGCTGCAACTGAGTGTTGGTAATGAGGCTGCTACTGCAAATGCCGCAACTTGCCCACTCTGCCGACAGTGGGTTTATCACAGAGAAAAATACCTCTTTAAAAACATAAAGGTTATTCAGAGTGCTTGAAGGCCCACCTGCTCCATGGCCATGGTTTGTCTTACTGGCCCTGGACATAGAGAAGGTCTTAATGCTGTAAGCAGGCAGTATCTGTTCCAGAATCTGATTTTGCTGGCGCTGCAGTAGCCCATATTCAATTGCTTGGCAAACTTACTGAACAAGGACCCTTGTGGACTGGAAGTGGTTACAACCCATGGCACAGCTGCTGGGGTTCCATCAGTGGGATTTGATAGGTATCTCCCAACTGGGTGATGTTTGAGATTGTGATCACAGCCTTTCTACTTTGCAACTTGTGAAGAATGGTAACCACTTATTTCCCAATGCTTTAGGTACCTCCACCTGCAGGAGGCTTTGGACACATAACACAAGCAGGGAGCACAACCTGACTAACCCTTTCAAGGTGAAGGTGATCATGGAGCCCCCAGGTAAAAAGGGGATCTCAAGATTATATTGCTCCCTTTTGCTTAATGCTTCTGACCTCTTCAAGAGTGTGTGGGTGGCTTGGGAGGGAGAGGTCAGGGAGTTGAAGGCAAAAATAGCAGCCCGTACACTAACCTTTGAGGATTCTTTTTGCTGGCCTCAGGGGACTACAAGTCCCATAGTTCCAAGCACTAGGGAAGGTGCTGCCACACCAGTGTGAAGAGGGAGGAGGTGAGTGAAACCCTTATGCGCTATAAAGAGCCAACATTTTCCACGCTGCACGGGACACATCCAGGCAAAGCCTAGGCCAAGCGCGGGCCCATCTTTGCCGTAAGAGGCAGAGCTGGGCCACCCCCTTCGTTTTAATTTCAGGACTGCCTGGTATTTATTTATTAGTTATAGTTTTTTAAATTACACAAGGGATTAACTGGCTCCTATTTCACTTATTATTCTCTTCTCTCCTAATTGTGTCCATCTTGCACAGTAGGGTATAATAAATCTCTTATCTAGAACTCCCCGGAGTCAGTGCTTAATTTGTAAATAAAAACGTGCCAGTGCCCAACGCTCTCCTTTAAAACACGCAGCTGCTGCAATTAAATGTCCAAGCATGGAATACTGAGGCAGCGTAATTCTAAAGCCATCACAGGCCTCTTTAATTCAACCACTCCCTGCCCCTTCAGCTCACTCTTGCAGTTATCTGCTTTCCCCCTTTGTGACGCTTTTTCGTTTTTTTTATTCCTCCGTCTTCCCCATATTAGGCTTTCGCTCGCAGTAAATGCTTGAGGCAGAAAAATAAGTGCCGGCCTTCAAAAATAAGTGCTGGTGCCCTGCACCAGAAATGAGCATCTCAAATTAAGCACTGCTCGTAGTCAAGCAAGAGTATCCTGGAATTATTTTGTTTATACCTGCTTCTAACTACTGATTTCCTTCATTGCGTAATGTTTAGACTAGCTTTTGTCTAAGTAGATTTTTAAAGTGGTATTATAAGTTTGGTTCTGTTGGGCAATATCTGGGGTAGCTTGCGGGGCCAATATGGTGAAACGAAATGCTTCAGAGTTACCATCTGGGAGGGGATAACCCCTAAAATTGGAAAAAGTGCATGGGACAATTGCACTTTATCCAAAATTGATGACTTAATTGAAGAAGTAGAGGCAATGTTGGGTGATAATAGAAAAAGGGGTATCCAGCCCAATTCCAAAACAACACATTTTTATAAAAAACGCAATGCTGACCAACAACCCACTTCCAGTACGAAACACATCTAATGAGGATCAGGGAGTTGAACATCACTCAAATAAGGCTCTTACTGCAACACCTTCTGGTGTGACTCAGAGCTGTGGGCCAGTATGAAGGGGTAACACACTCTTCAGCGGCTCAGTTGCTACTGAAGTGGTGAAAGCATCTCCAGCAATTACCTGCACAAACAGATTTCTGCCCCTGGCCTCTCTCCAATTATCAAAGGCAACTGAAGCATGTCCCAAAGTCTGCAACACCACCCACCCAGCTACTATCTGCGCCTCTTCACCATCTACAAACCCCCCACAAATAATGTTCCTGTATCCCCTAATGAGCTACTCAATGAGTAAGATAGGGATGAAGGAACTAAGCTTGAAAACAGATTCCTTAATGAAAGAGGTTGTGGATCTAAAAGGCCTAGTTAAAACCTTGCTGTTACACACTGAAGTTCAAAGGGCGGGTTTGAGTCGTTTTTCGCAGGGGAACTGCATCTTCTCTGCTGAACCATATAATAGTTATGCCACAGAGCCAGGACACACAGTAACTCGCTCCGCCCCTCTGGACCACCTAGATCATCATGTCCCCTTAATACTCTGTGGAACAGCTACATTACACAGGCCTGGGGGCCGAAAAGAAGTGGTTCAACGTTTGTTAATAGGATATTTAAAGAACAAATACCTCAAATGGCTGCTAAGCTGGCTATTGATCTCGAAGGCCCCTGGTGCCCCTTTAATGTAACCCAGCACAACACTCTTTTTATGATGCACCTAGTGAGATATTATTCTGCAAAATATACCCCAGTACAAAGCAATATGGGCCACAGAAAGTACATTACAAATGTTTCCAAACTAAGGCACAATGCGGCGAGGATGGGCGTAATTTCCATGCTAGTCTCTGTCACACGCTCCAAGGTTCCCCTCACTTCCTCTCAGAACCTGATGGCCCACTGTGTAGTATTTTGATTTGTATTAGTTTGAGGGATGCTGGAATAGCCACCTCTGCCGGAAATATCAGAGCCTCCGCCCAGTCCTCCTCTTCTAGATCTTTACAGTCTATTTTCCATCGTTACTATAGGGTAGACAAAGAGGGTTGTGTGCGTCTCATGATTGTACCATAAATTTGTGATATTAATTTCTTTTGTACCCTCCCCTCTAAGAGTCTCATTTCCAATGGGGTGTGTTCCTGTGTCCCTTCTTCTACAGGAACACTATGTTTAAGAGCTGTCTGAAGGCGGGCGTATTGGAGCCACTGTGTATCTGACATTTGGTATTCATTTTGAAGATGTGAGAAGGGTCCCACCCCGTCTGCGTCCCATATGTCAGCTAAATATGTTATCCCAATGTTATCCCAGCCTTTATAGCCTTTTAGAGAATTTATCTTAGGTAGCTTGTTCAATTCCCATAAAGGCATTTTGAGAGTCAGACGTGTTGCCCATCCCATCTCTTTAGTAAGTCGTGTCCATGTTTGTATGACCGTTTTTGTTGCTGGGCTAAATGCAGGGTTTAGTCTGCCCCCATACAGACAGTGCAGGTAACTATGCTGGTGCATCATTTCCCTAGCCCCTCTTAAAACTGGGTCACCTTGTGGAGCAAAAGCCTAATGGTTTATTATGCTAAGTTATGTCGCCTCATAGTATTTCAGGATATTTCTCAGGGCAATACCCCCCTCATACTTTGGTCTATGTAAAGTGTGCAGTTTGATTCTGGGTTGCCCTCCTGACCTTAGTAGTGTTCGTAGTAGGGAGTCCTCCTGGCAAAAGATTGTTTCTGGAATTGGGTAACGGGAGTGGTGTAGAATATATAGGAAGCGAGGCAGTGCCCCATCTTAAAGAGTGCTGCCCTTCGCATCAATGAGATCGGGAGGGTTTGCCAATGCTTAGTCTCCGTTTCAAAACTCTGCAGTAGGGATTGGAGATTGTTGGTGTAGTGTAGGTGGGGTGTGCCTGATATTCAAATACCTAAGTACTTGAATTTCTCCAATTCCACTCTAACTGGTAACATTGTATGCTGTTAATTCTCCCATATCCCCATGGGGAACAGTAGTGATTTACCCCAGTTTATCCTGAATCCCGACACCTCCCCGAATTCTCAAAATATGTCTCCCAGATGACCCATTGAGGATGGTGTCTGAGTTAGATACAATAGTATGTCACCCGTGTAGAGTGAAATCCGATCCTCTTATCAATGGATCTGTCCTTATCCAGTTAGCTAGCAACGATCGCCAATGCAAATAACATCGGCGATAGAGGGCACCCCTGTCTAGTCCCTCTGTGAAGGTCAAATTCCTGCGATGTGTATCAGTTTACCCTAATTTTTGCTGTTGGTCTTTTGTATAGTAATTCTACCCACTTCCTGAATCTGGAGCCAAACCGCATCTTGGCCATCATGCCAAACATATATTTCTATTCCACCAAGTCAAATGCTTTATTGGCATCTAAGGAGAGGACTGCTCTTCCTTTAGTCGAACGTGTTATTTAGGCTAAATAATTATGGAGCCTTCAGAGATTTAGAGCTGTAGAGCGTCCTGGTATAAACCCTGTTTGGTCCAGGTGGACCAGGGTTGCCATCACCCCGCTCAGTCTGATTGCCAGCGTCTTCGCCAGTATTTTGGCGTCAGCGTTTAATAATGAGATCGGGCTGTAAGAATCCCCCAATCTCTGGGTTTGTTTGGTTTGAGTAGTAGGATGATCGTCGCTGTTCTTATGTCAAGTGGAAGTTCCCCGATTTCAACAGCGTGATGCAGTGCCGCATGTAGGTGTGGTATCTGCCCCTTCCCAAGTTTCTGAAAAAACTGTAAAAAAGTCCATTAGGCCCCAGCGATTTCCCTTTCTGTAGGTGACCCAACGCTGCCAACATTTCTTCCACAGTGATCTCCTCCTCGAGATTCGCTGTTTGTTGCGAGGAGAGACATGTCATGGGGCAATCATTTAGGAAGCCATCTATTTCTGCCTCTAGAATTGTTATGCAGGATTTATAAAAGTCTTTCATTTGGGCTGCCAATTCTTCCATTATTTCCTTAGGGTCCCTAATTAGTACTGTCCAAATTTCCCTAATGTGGGAATCACTTTGTTCCTTCCTTCACAACCATGCCAACAGTTTACCTGCTTTATTTCCAGCCTCATATATCCGTTTGCTTTGTAGTAGGTATTGTTGACGTACCTCATCTACATTGTATTCCTCTCTTGTTTGATTCATCTGTTTTTTAATGTCTGGTGTGTTCCGTATCGTAAGCTATGAGTTCAGTTTCTAGTATTCCCAGTCTTTTCTCTCTATGCTGTCTTTCTGCTATTCCTCCCGCTATTATCTCCCCTCTAACAGAGGCTTTATAGGCCTCCCGTAGGACTATCGGGCTTTGTACTGAACCCGTATTCTCGGTGAAGTAGTGATGAGTGACTTGCTCTAGGCCCTCAGCCACCTTTGTGTTTAGCAATCGCCATGTGTACATGCGCCATTCTTGTCATGGTGGTCGGGGCCCAGAGACACGGCCATCTGCAGCAGAGCATGGTTGCTAATTCCCTTAGCCCGATATCCTTTCATTGAAATTCTCTGCAGCATGTCCGCTGTGGTCAGAAAGTAGTCCAGTTGAGAGTGCGTATCATGGATGACTGAATAGTAGGAGTACCCTTTTTCTTGCCCATGTAGAAACCTCCACACATCACATAGCCCATTTCCTGCATAAAGCCCTCCAGTTTCCCCCTATTTGGATACCCTGACCTTGATGTACTAGCCCTGTCCAACTCCGTATTCATCACCATGTTGAAACTGCCTCCCAATAGGATTGATGCTGGTGGTGATGTTGTGAGTATTGTACCAATTGTTTGGCGTATCCTACCTTGTAGACCCGGGGTAGATATACGTTAACTAGTAGTATAGGCATATGTTTATATGTCCCCAGTACTGTAACAGCCGTGCGGGTCTGCCCATGTACGTGCGGTGTGGAATGGGAAGCCCTTTCTATAAGTATCGGGCCTCCCTGGATCCAGACGTAAACTGTGTGTGTCCCAGTAGCCTATATTTAGCTCTTTCCATAGCTTTATGTTGTGTATCCACCAGATGCGTTTCTTGCATAAATATTATACCTGATTTGAACCTACATACGGCTTCATGTATGAGGCTCCTTTTATGTTTGTTTCCTAGTCCATTTACGTTCCAAGTGAGGATGGATAATTTCTCAGTACCCATGGTAATAGCGTTATCGATATTAGTCTATTATTGGTTTTAAAGGGAATGTTTCCTTGTGTTTTCCCCATATCTTTTGTACCGACTTCAAGCTCGTTATCCCCCCTTTGTAAGAAACAATCTGTAAACATTACCCCCACCACCCTACCTTACAGTGCTGTGATTGTAGAACTAACCACCCCCTCAATTCACGGTATGTGTTTACCAGAACACCGGATTGGAGATCCTCATTCCCCATTATGCATCTTTCTAAGGCGTGGATTTTTGCAATGTCATAGTTCGTCTGTCATTGTCCATTGTTCTTGTTCTGCCACCCCCTATCTCCGAGGGGTGTACGAGGGGAAGGCAGGACTAGACACAGGGACCCCAAATGTCTCCCCCATGCCCCACCCCCTCCCCCCCGGTCTTTTTCGCTGGGCTGTGGCTCTAGGATATGCTGTTTGTGATCAGTTGTTGCAAAAGTATCTGTTAGCCCAGCATGTACGCTGTTGTGGTCACCTGAGGCAGTGGCTCCGTCTCAGATTCTGTTCCCAACCCTGAATGCTCCATTCCGGTTCCACCAGTGTCCTGCTTTGATTCCCTCCAGCTGTCACTCTTTTGTATCTCATTTATTCCTCTCAGGCCTTAGACAGCTTTCTTCTGCGCAGCTTTTATTTGTTCCTGTGACGGCGCAGCGGTCGGTCTCTGCCGAAGTCCTGCCCCACTGCTTTTCTTTTTCATCGTCGACCAGGTCTTGATGTCCTCTTGTCCATGTCCGTTGGCTTGGCGGAGGCCCCATACCTCTATCCATTCCCAGGCTTCCAGAGGCGTTCCCAGGAAGTGTGTTCTTTTCTCATATTCGATCCGAAGTTTCGCCGGGTACAGCAGTGCGTATTTTATGTCATTATGTCAGAGGACCTTTTTGGCTGCGGCAAATGCTGCCCGTTGTTTCTGTACTTGGTTTGTGTAGTCTGGGTAAATGTTTATCTCTTTTCCCTCGATTTTCCAGGGACCCCTTTTGTGTGTCTCTTGCAGGATCAAATCTCTGTCTCTGAAGTTCATCAATCGCACTATTATTGATCTTGGGTATTCTCCTGGCGGTGGAGGGGCCACCAAGATCCTGTGAGCCTGCTCCCCCGAAAATAATTTTGTGGGTGTACCCCGTAGCACCACATCGCTCAGCCATGTTTCTATATAGAGTTCTATTGATAGGCCCTCTGCCTTTTCGGGGGCTCCCACTAGGTGTATATTGTGTCGCTGAGACCAGCTTTCTGCATCTTCTACTTTACTGTCCAGAATTCTCACTTCATTGTCCATAAGTGTGTGTTTTTGCACGAGTGCTTTCACCTGTGGGGTCGTCTCCTGCATTATCACTTCTGTTGCTTTGGCCCAATCTTTCAGCTACTGCCCCTGCAAGCGTTGAGATGTGACTCTCTAGGGCTGTCTTTGAGTCCTGTATGACCGCCAGAATCACTTTGGTGTGTTGCGTCAGTGCTTCTGTTCCCCCAGTCTTCTTGCTCATATCGTCTCTTGAAGGGGGGGGGGGGGGGGGGGGGGGAAACAGCCGGTGCCTCCTTTCCTGCTTTTTGTTTCCCCATAGTCACCTGGGGGTTGAGGGAGTATGTGTCCACCTAGGAGTTCCCAGTTAGCACAATCTTACATCCGTTGTGGTGGCCGTTCGTTTGCCAGAGTCGTCTAAATTACTGTGGCCCCTCTAATGATCTAGCACTCCTCCACCCTCCAGTGGTTGGATAGTTCTGTGCCTTGCCGTATCACTCCTCTGTTCGTTGTTTCTAGGAGTCTCCTTGCCTGTTCCCCTATTTGTTCTAGGAGTCAAGCAATTAGTGAGGTATTCATGCCTTGTCCTGCTCCTGGCTTGAGTTGCTCTCTGTGTTGTGTTGGAGCAACAATTCAGGAACTTCCCGCCTCATATCTTCCTGGGTAAGCCATTCTTTCTCAGGGTTTTGTGGGCTCCCTTATCAGGACAGTCCCATCTCCTCCCTGGCATCTCTGGGTTCTGGGTGCTCTCTCACTCCCTCGCCGTGTTACTGGGTGTGCCTGACTCTGTCTTCTCTTGCCTCTGAGGTCGCTTCTCTCCTGGAAAAGTTCCATAATCCCCAGGATCTTTGCCTTATTTAAATTTGTCTTCAGGAAGGGGGGGGGGGGGGAGGTTCATTCAATTATTTCTGCTGTTTAGTGGTCTTAATCGTAATTTTCCTTCCCAGCAGATCCCCCAGGCCCTGTCCTCACACTCCGAGACATGTTGGGAAGAAAGAAAATGGCGGCCGCTCCGTCCCCTCACTCCCGGACTCACCGCCCCGTCCCTGGGATTTCATTGTGCCTCTGGTTCCTCCCGGGTCTCCCAATCCACTTCACCTGCGAAAAAGAGCCCCCGCAGGTCTTCGCTGCCAGGCCGCCTTTCCAGGTCTTGAGCAGCTACGTGCGCAACGTCTGGGCTGAGACTCGAAGCCTCTAGTTGTGCGGCCCTCCGCAGCGCCTTGGGGCACCCTTCCCCTCTGCTGCGCCATCATCGATTCTGATTTCGCTGAGTGCCCGGATCTCTTTCGTGGGGTCGGAACAGCACCTCAGCAGGATATTTGCCCCTCAGAACGGGGACAGCGATCGGCGCTCCGTACTATGCGTCCAACTCCATTGCCGACTAAACCACGCCCTCTCTCTTCTGTATTTTTAGTCCTGATGATGACCCTTTTTAATAAATTTGTCTATATTGGCTCGAAACGTTGACAAAGTATAAATGTGAACTGATTTTTTATTTGATTGTGGATATTGATATCTGTAACACGGGTGTCTTTGTGACCATTGTTCTAACCCCACATGTATATATTATTAGTGTATATAGTCACAACGCACTTTTGATTCACTATGTCACTTTTTCACTGCGCCGTCACCATAAAGGATCACCTTACTATTTTCAGATATCTTCTTTTGAAAAGAAATAAATACATTAAATGTATATAACTTATTGAAAAAAAATTTTTTTTTTCCTAAGGAACACTATTGCCGTGGAAGTCAAGGGTTATATTTGCCCCCAGAGAGACCATTTGTGTTTCTAAATTGTTGTTCTACAAGGGTCCTTGGGTTACTGGGTTGCCCCTTTTTCTTCAAATCACCCGACAGGATTTAGGCATGAAGGAAACCATTCCCACTACTTGAATGGGAAAGAGCCTGATACTACAGGGAGTGCAGAATTATTAGGCAAGTTGTATTTTTGAGGATTAATTTTATTATTGAACAACAACCATGTTCTCAATGAACCCAAAAAACTAATTAATATCAAAACTGAATATATTTGGAAGTAGTTTTTAGTTTGTTTTTAGTTTTAGCTATGTTAGGGGGATATCTGTGTGTGCAGGTGACTATCACTGTGCATAATTATTAGGCAACTTAACAAAACAAAATATATACCCATTTCAATTATTTTTCATTACCAGTGAAACCAATATAACATCTCAACATTCACAAATATACATTTCTGACATTCAAAAACAAAACAAAAACAAATCAGTGACCAATATAGCCACCTTTCTTTGCAAGGACACTCAAAAGCCTGCCATCCATGGATTCTGTCAGTGTTTTGATCTGTTCACCATCAACATTGCGTGCAGCAGCAACCACAGCCTCCCAGACACTGTTCAGAGAGGTGTACTGTTTTCCCTCCTTGTAAATCTCACATTTGATGATGGACCACAGGTTCTCAATGGGGTTCAGATCAGGTGAACAAGGAGGCCATGTCATTAGATTTCCTTCTTTTATACCCTTTCTTGCCAGCCACGCTGTGGAGTACTTGGACGCGTGTGATGGAGCATTGTCCTGCATGAAAATCATGTTTTTCTTGAAGGATGCAGACTTCTTCCTGTACCACTGCTTGAAGAAGGTGTCTTCCAGGAACTGGCAGTAGGACTGGGAGTTGAGCTTGACTCCATCCTCAACCCGAAAAGGCCCCACAAGCTCATCTTTGATGATACCAGCCCAAACCAGTACTCCACCTCCACCTTGCTGGCGTCTGAGTCGGACTGGAGCTCTCTGCCCTTTACCAATCCAGCCACGGGCCCATCCATCTGGCCCATCAAGACTCACTCTCATTTCATCAGTCCATAAAACCTTAGAAAAATCAGTCTTGAGATATTTCTTGGCCCAGTCTTGACGTTTCAGCTTGTGTGTCTTGTTCAGTGGTGGTCGTCTTTCAGCCTTTCTTACCTTGGCCATGTCTCTGAGTATTGCACACCTTGTGCTTTTGGCCACTCCAGTGATGTTGCAGCTCTGAAATATGGCCAAACTGGTGGCAAGTGGCATCGTGGCAGCTGCACGCTTGACTTTTCTCAGTTCATGGGCAGTTATTTTGCGCCTTGGTTTTTCCACACGCTTCTTGCGACCCTGTTGACTATTTTGAATGAAACGCTTGATTGTTCGATGATCACGCTTCAGAAGCTTTGCAATTTTAAGAGTGCTGCATCCCTCTGCAAGATATCTCACTATTTTTGACTTTTCTGAGCCTGTCAAGTCCTTCTTTTGACCCATTTTGACAAAGGAAAGGAAGTTGCCTAATAATTATGCACACCTGATATAGGGTGTTGATGTCATTAGACCACAACCCTTCTCATTACAGAGATGCACATCACCTAATATGCTTAATTGGTAGTAGGCTTTCGAGCCTATACAGCTTGGAGTAAGACAACATGCATAAAGAGGATGATGTGGTCAAAATACTCATTTGCCTAATAATTCTGCACTCCCTGTATCTCTCAGTAGGGTAATATCCCTGACACAGGGTAATGCTTACAACTTAAAAGCCCTTCGTTTTATTTCTGGTTTTGCAAGATCAGCCTTTCATCTTTGCAAGTTCCATAAAATTGTTACACAGTAACATAGTTTCCTTTCTCAACTTCAGGACTTTATAAGGATAGCAGGGGAGTCATCTTTCAAGGGTTAGACATTTCGACTTGGAGCTTTCACACAGAAAACCCAGATATGTGCACTGATTTTTAACACTCTGGCCCTTTTGTTGAAAATATAATACCTCCACCTGAAGCTATGTACATTTTATAGCCTCCAAACTCAAAGGTCCCCCAAGCGTGCACAACCATGCTAACACTTTCTCTAATAAAGCATGACTTACTTGAATATGTCTATTAGAAGGTCTGTGCAGTAAGACAGTTTCTTTCTGCACAAATGTAACCACATCTTCTTGCACTTTACCAATGAACAGCACTCCTGCCGCTCCAGCACGCAGGGCCTGGAAACTGGGTTGTTTAAAAAAAATAAAAAATCTAAATTCTTATAGTTTGTCTTTGAAGAGTTGATTATTGATGAAGCAGTTAAAACGTCTATTCCAGAAGATAGCACCATTTTTTTTTACTTCAAAACTGTTGCTCAACCTACGTGGAGACATGCATGAAATTTGCACACCTGTTCCCGCAAAAATGTCTGGAATTCCAGATCAGAGGAAGTAAGCCATAAAGGCTCTGAGAATAACTATGTCGATCACCAACTATCTAGTCCATAGCAAACATTGGATGAGACCAAGCTTTTTGTGCCTAAAAGGTTCAAGAAAAAAAATTAAAAAAAAAACATCGGTCCTGGAAAATCATCCCAACAGTGTCTTTCCCCTTTATAAACACTTTTTATTGGGTTTTGAAGCATAGGTACAAAAAGAAGATGAAGTACATTGACTTCACACCCCAGTTAAATTGAATCAACTGCAGGGGTCACATTGCCAGACAGAATCAATAGACCAGAGTATTTCCCCCTTTGCCCCATAGCTTAGTAAATTTGCAGGATCAGCACTTGGCAATATAAACCAATTCTTCCTGCTTGCCACATGAGTGCATACCAGCCCTCCATTCTGATATTGTTGGAGGGTATTGACATTTCCACTTGCGCGCAAGTGGAATAACCTCTGTTGCTAGGTCCACACGCATTCAGTCCCCTCAAACTCACTCCAACCTCCTCTAGGAGGCCCAGCAGAGCAAATATGACTGCCCGCTCAATCGATCTATCCATTACTCGAGATACAGACTGAGCCATAAGCTTCCAACAGCAAACCACAGAAGGGCACTGCCAGACCATGTGAAAAAAAAAATCTGCGTTTGGAAGTGAGCTGCAGGCACAGTGATGTTTGGAGAGAATGCTTGCATGCTTGAGCCACAAAAGGGTCATATGCAGATAATGCAATTGTGTCTGCCACTGGTGTACTGGTATAGCAATTGTGTATAGGGCCATACAGGTCTCTCCCCATTCAGTGTAATCCAGACTGTCCAACCACTGCTTCCACTTGTGCAAGAGCATTTTGAATGCCTCAGGAGTATTACAGTGGAGGGAGCTATAGATCTGAGAAATTTTGCCCAGGCGACCCATAAGCAACTTCACATCCAGTAGGCTAAATTCAAGTAAATCAGTGAACTCTGCGCAGTGAATTGTGAGTGCATGCCAGATTTGTAAATATTTATGAAAATGGGTACGCTAGAGTTTGAAGGCTGACTGTAGGTGCCAAAATGAGTGCATATGCGACCCGCTACAAACATCTTACAGTGCAATAACCCCGATAAAGTCCCAGCCTCGGAAGCCCTCCAGTTGCACTGTATGACTGAGCCAGCAGCCTCTCCAGAGGGGTGCCTGTTGGGATGGCCTTCTGTTCCAGCTCATCAATCTCCTGGCTGCCTGCCAAACAAGAAAAAACATCTTGGTGACTTCTATAGAGTGAGAGAGGATGGGCCAGCCACAGAGGATGTGCATCACGCTATCAAGACCGAGGTGGGCCAGTTCAAGTTGGTACGCTGGGTCACTCCAGTGTTTTGATAACAAGAAGCTGGGATACCCAAATAGTATAGCCGGATGTCTTTCTCTCTTTCCCCTTTCACTGACTTGACAGCCTAGGGCTTGCTCCTTCCACACTATGAAAGCAAAACAAATCAGACAATCAGCTTTAATTCAGAAATTTCATTCACTCCCCAAATCAATGCTGTTTTTAAAGGCAAAATTCTTGCTCTTCTTCCAGTCACCCCTTAGGATCAAGCTGATAAACAGCTGGTTTTGAAACGCAAAGACTAATAAAATGCACTTTAAACACACCTCACAAACGGGCGAATTGACGATCTTCAAAGACTCTAAAATCAGGTAAAGAAGTGCCTGAATTTGCTAAAGTTCGGCCATGCCAAACCAACCCTTAAAGCTCTCCATTAGCTCCCTCTAGATTAGAGGATCAAGGATCAAACTCAAGACACTCTGCATTAACAATAAGGCATGCTCCAACAAAGGTCTGACGTACCTACTAAAACTGGTCTCACGCTACAGTCCTCCAAGGGACCAGTTTTCTGATCCGATCAGGACATCTCTTAAAACTAAACTCCTGAAGAAATCATTTGCCTGAATAAACCATTTAGGTATTGTGTTTGAACAATTCAGGCTGATGGTTGTCATTTCATCCTGCAAGACTTATAATGACCCACTGTTGACTATATATAGTTTACCATACTTTGTTGACTGTACAATACTGCTTTGAAGTTGCCTACAAAATGAGGGCACAAGGTGAAGATATGTGAGCACAAGGAGAAATGGCGGAAGAGCTGGACAGGAAGGAAACAGAACAACAACACAGTCTGCACTTACACCTCCCTTTTTGTATGGGCTCCAATGCAAAATACTTAAAACAAAGCAAAGAATCAACACCATAACACCTATCCTATGGCCCTTTCACCGGATATAAAATCTCTCACAGACATTGGAGCATGGGGCATCACTTCTGGCCCTACTCAGAAATAGGACGATCTGTGTTTGGCAAGGAAGAGATTAAGATTTAACAAGGCCGCCAGCATTTATGTAAAGAGGCTCAAAGTGCCACTTAAGTGAACAAATGCTTCACCATCCACGCTGGATATGGGAAGACATCTTTGGACAATAGAAGATAACATGATGGGTTCAGCTTCCTTCTGTTGCATAGTCCAATTCTTCAAATGTGTCACTCTGATACCATTCACTAGTTGCAATATCAAATTATAATGAAGTAAAACAAATAAATACTTAGTCACTAAAATGTTCTGATCCACTAGTTTGTCCATTCTCCTCTTTCTGGCAAGTAAGACTGCACTACAAAATCAAACATATTATTCAAAATTCACTAGTACATTTTCTTGATATGCTTCAATTCAAATCGGCATCCTTGAAGGCTCTATGCTTATCAGCATAACAAAAACGATGATTCACACTTTACTGTAAAACAGCATGAAAGAGAATCTTCTGAAAATCAAAATTCTGCTAGAACTCATAATTGTACTGCACACATATTGGGTAGAAGCTAATCAATGTACTAGACTAGGGATTATATTTAAACGAGGAATGGCTTGGTAGACAGGTCAGGTCAGCTAGGTTTACAGCGGAGCAGAGAAAGGGGAATGAGCTGAGCTATATACACTACTATGACTACAGTCATAACAGATCGGACGTAGGTTTGATTTTCCTTGCGTCTCCAACGCTTCCACTGGGAGTCATTATGATTCCTGCTGGAGGTAGAAGAAAAGCTCTTTATGCATACCAGGACAAAAGACTTACCAGAACAGGACAACACATGTGTTGCCAATCCCAAGAACAATGATAAAAGGGAAGCTAGTTATTTCTAATATACATGCAGTAGTTCAATACACTTAAAAAAGGGTGCAGATTCTTTCAAAGAGAGCCACATAATGTGCCCAAGTAAATGGCCCATCAAAAAGGTCCATGCCTCTATTTCTCACCGGCCAACCCACATTTGGAAAGAAGAATGGCCTTCATGGGGACATACTTGGTTTGGTCCTCTACCTCTAGAGTTAGAAGTGTGCCCCTCCCCACAGTGGGCATGTACCCCCACAAGCTACTCCCCCAATACTCTTCCGGGACATTGTGTACCCTCAGGATCACCTCAAAGGCTGAAAAACATTTCTCTATATCATATCCCAGCACAAAACTGAACAACAGGTCTTTGGGTATACAGACTCTCACCTCTATGGTAGACATTGCTGGTTCGCTGCCACCATTACTGGACTCCATTTGCTTGGTGTTGATGTCCAGCCCCCTCCTCCCCAATGTTTTTCTGGTGCTCCAACAGTGTCGCTTTTCAGCCAAGGCCTTCTCAGCGTCCAACAACTTTAATTTGGCCAGCTTCCTCTTCTCCCTCCTGTCCTCCAGTTCCTCTAGGGTCAGACCCCTAGCAGACATGCAGCTCCCTGCTCCATCCTGCGGATCCTGGTCATCTGCTGGGGTTCAGTGGGGCTCTCCTGGTAGCTCAGGACCCTAGGTTGGTCTGGTCACTCCTCCTCCTCTGTTAGTGCTCTCTCCTCCTCATTATCATCATCATCATCATCCTCATCCTCATCCTCTGCAGCCTGCATTCTGCAGACTTCCTCCCAGAGTTTAATGGCTATCTGGTATTCCCACTTTGGGTAGTTCTTAAGAAGTTTCTCTCAGTCCCCTATCTCTACACTACTTCCTCAGCTCAGCCATCCTGTAGCTCTGAATGACACTGATAGCCAACCCTGCTGACAGGTAAGAGTCACAGGCACAAAAAAACGTGAGGCGGGAATCAAATTTAAAGAAAGGAAAAACAGAGCCAAACAAGGACAATTTCAAAAACTGAGGTCAACTCTGATGGCAAATTATTTTATGCGAATTCTGTGCACAACCACAAGCCCAGATCCACACCACTGAACACCAATGTGAGAAATTGTGTTGTTGGTTGACTCGGTGAGAACCCTGGTCAAGCCTAAGTCCTTTGCAAGGTGAACTACACAAAAGTCACTAAATTGAACTGTGCTTAACCCTGGGAAGCTTGGCACAAAAAGCAGCCAGGCTTAACTTAGAGACGATGTGTAAAGTATTTATATATCACAGAGACAGTATTAAAGGGAAAACACAACACAAGAAAACTCCCAAACCAATTTAGAAAAATAGAGTACATTTTAATACATTATTTGACAGCAAAATGACAAAAAACCTATCAGTAGAATTAGAGGTATGATTTTTTACAGTTTAAGTTTCAAAATGGCACCTAAAAGATAAGTGCCAACCACTGACATCCGGTCACCTTTAGCATGACAACCAAGGGCCCAAAAGTGTATGGAGACCTCTTTGGGGTTCAGGACTCACCCTGGCTGGGTCAACTAGCGGGTTCAAGATGGTGGGAGCCTGTTATGTTGCTATCGCTCTGAATAGGAGGCCAACAAACTAGCTCTTGGAGTCACTTCTGGTAGTGCTGGGTGCATGTGTAGAGTGGTGCTCAACAGCAGGGCTGGGCTTTGAGGGTTCAAGGCAGGCTCCAGGCAGCAAAGCAGTACTTTAAGGTACAGCAGCAGTCTGGCAGACTGCACAGAAGGTCACAGCAGTGAGAGTCCTTAAGCAGGTCCAGTAGTGAACTAAAGAGTAGGTCTAGCAGCCCCATTTTTGTAGCCTGATGCCCTGCTCCTAGAAGGTGGGAGAAGTTTCTGGAAAGGTTCTATGAACTTCTTTGGGTTTCCTGACTCCCCTGCCCTGGCTCCAAATTGGCTGCAGTGACAATAAAGGGTTGTTAGACCTATTTTGACAAGACATGACACAGCCTATTCGGGTGCCAGCAGGGCACTATTAGAGTGGGTAGGGTCACATAAAGAAAATACATTATTTTCTTTATCATTGAGAAGGTTGGGTTGTGTCTTAATCAAAGACAATTGTGTAGGGGCGAGGAATGCTCTTGCTTGATAGGATGGGCTTACCACCCACCACGGCAGGACCTAATTTTTTTTTTTTTACAAAATATGTGATTTTCCCCTGGGAGGGGTTGCGATCCCACCTAGGGGGTGATTAACATGTTAAAAAATAAAATTTTAAAAAAAGAGAGAAAAAGGTTATGAAATTGTCAGGGGGGCGTCCTTCCTGACAAATGGTTTGACCCCGTGTTGGGCCTTGATTGTTTTATGTCAATATGTTTTTCAGCTGTGAGTGCAATTGTGTGCAGGAGCAATGCCGGTTCCTGCAGGAGGCAAGGAACTGGCTGGGGCAACGGGAGCCTTGAGGCCCACCCCCACGATTCCCAACAATGCACACTGGGTGCCCTGGGTGGGGCCAGGGCACCCAGGTACTAGTGGCCAGGCTCTGGAGGACGGGGTCCATGCAGTCACCCTCCCCATTTTAATTATGTATTTGGCCCCGGGGGTGGTGGTCCATGGGGCCCAGGGGGTCTGAATAAACCCCCTACATTTACCGTCATTTAGCCCCAGTAAGGTGGTGGTCCCCAGGGGATATTTAAATCTTAGGAGGGGGGGTCCATGCAGCCCCCCTGATCTTGTTAATTTAAGCTCCAGGAAGGTGGTGGTCCCTGCGACTCGAGCAGTGCAATGGAAGGGGGGGGTGTCACGTTGGGACCACAGCACCAAGGCTAGGGGGTTTAGTGTTGACTGCTTATAGGGGTAGGCCACAGGGCCTGCGGCCAATCCCCGCTGTGCTGGCACTTATAGGGGGTTGGCTGCAGGGCCTGGCCACAGGCCAAACCCTGTGCCCAACCCCTGACACGCATGGCCAAAGGCAGTGTGTGGCGTGGAATTTGGTGCTTGTAGAACACCTGCCGTGCACGGCGAAAGGCTGTGCACAGTGGTGGTTGGATTAACATAAATTTATTTAAATTACTTACTGTTAAAAAACTGAAATTCACTGAATAAAAACAAAGGTTACAGAGATGTTATAGTTAGGTTCTGAATTTACTCGCACAAAACCACAGAAATTCAGCAGTTATAGTTATCTCAGGTAACTATAACTAGTGCCCTAAGGTAACTACCATGCACTGCTAATTACCCCACATATTACATCACTGATAACGTATTTCATAATATAATTTATAAAATCAATGTAACATTTGCAGTAAAATTATTGAGGACAAAACTGTGCATGGTGGGGGCGCTAGTTATAGTTACTTTAGGGCACCAGACATAGTTACTTGAGATAACTATAACTGCTGAATTTCTATGGTTTTGTATAAGTTTTGAACCTAACTATAAAGTCCCTGTAACATTTGTGGGGTTTTTCAGTGTGTGTACACACACAGACACACACACACCCTGCCCCCCCCCCCCACCCCAGGGAAAACACACATTCCAAAAAATAAATGAGGGCCCAAAAGGGGGACAGCCCGTTTGTCAGGAGGAGGGATGACCCCCTGACATTTTGACATACATTTTTTGTAATCACATGTTTAAAAAACAAATAAAAAATGCCCCCCACCTGGGGGAGGGGTGAAATCGGCCCGTTGACCACAAGGGCTGACCTGCTCCACCCCTAACAATGGTCCCTGGCACATCTTGTGACCAAAGGTTGATTTGTGGCTTTTGGAAATTAGTTTTATGCTGGAAATTGCTTAGCAGCTCACCCAACAATAAAGTTTTGCATAAGCAATGACAAAGTATTCTGCAATATTGGGTACATGGCGAGGTGAAGTAATACTAGGTCTTTTTTTGTCTTTTTTTTTTTCTAGTGAGTTCCATCTGACTCATCTTCCAGAGATTCTGAGGGACACAATGATGGCAGTTGTGCTGTCCCCTCGTAAGCACAGTCTGTGCAGCCGGATGACAACAGTAGGTTAGACTAACCCAGAGAGCAGGCACGTGTGATGGCAAACACAGACCAAGAGCTCTCTTGGCAGCCCCCCAATTTAGTTCAAGCCCAAATTTCACCTTTCAATAGCAATGCCCGATGTAAAGTCGGTATGCCCAATTTTTTGCCAGATGACTACATCGATATGTTTTTGGATGTTGACTTCTTTGAGCAAATTGTACAGCAAACAAATTTGCATGCTGAAGAATTCTGAGGGAGCATTGATTTACTCTAGGGTCTCATTGTAGGGCACACCAGTGGACTCCCACTTCGCTTGAGGAGTTGAAGATATTTTTGGGCCTTATGCTCAAACTGGGCTTAGTGCAGAAACTAAAGTCCTACTGGTCTACTCCCACCATTTGGGTGTCCCCCATCTCTGCACCATACATGAGCAGAGATTGTTTCTTGTTATTTCATCGTATGCTGCATTTCAATGGCAACTCCATTGCCCTGGAACCATCCAGACCATGATAGGTTGTTCAAAATTTGGCTTATTGTGGAACATTTGCCTGCCAGGTTTCCAGAGATTTATACTCCTGGAAATAATATAGCATTTGATGAGTCTGTGGTCCTCTACAAATGACAGCTGCTGTCCAGGCAGTACAGTGCACGCAATAGAGATTGCTGTGGCTTAAAGCTGTACATGCTGTGTGAGAGCTCTACTGTCTAGGTGTACAGCTTGAGAGTGTGTACTGGGAAGGACTACACTTTAAACCCTGTAGGTTGCCTTCCCACACTAGGAGTCACAGGAAAAGTTGTATGGGGGCTTGTCCAGCCACTCTTTCACAAAAATTATACCCTCTGTGGCCAATTTGCTACAGGAGTAGAGCTGTTCAATGAGCTGTACAAAGGTAGCACTGTGGCATGCAGTACAGTTGTCTGTCATCACAAAGGATTCCTGCAGGAACCTGTTTGTAAGAAGCTCCAGAGCACTGCGTTGCATTCCAACAAACTGCTCACAGTCAATTCCTCTGATAGGCGTGATGAGTATGTGCTCACTACAATTCATAATGAGAGCACTTCCCCAGTCATGGTTTGGAGTAGGATGGGGGATGTTCATAAGCCCACCTGCATACTTGATTACAACAAATAAATGAGAGGAGTGGATAAGAATCACCAGGTTCTTCAACCACACAATGCGAGTCGGAAAACTCACACTTGGTACAAGAAACTGTTAACCCACCTGATCCAGATGGCACCATACAATGCATATGTTGTTTATCGTCAGACAACCACAGGAAGACTCATGTCTTTCCTTGACTTTCAGTTGTTTGTCATTGAAAATCTTATTGCCATACAGGCAGCAACCTTCACTTCATGTGCTCTGGAGGATGTGGCAAGGCTGCAGGATCAACACTTTGCTGATCGCATTCCTGAAACAACTAAAAAGCCTAAGCCATATTGTTGGCATAGATTCTGCTCTAAGCAGGAAAAGAGGTAGGAGAGTCGCTTTTACTGGCCCCAGTGTCCATCTCAGCTAGCTCTGTGTTTTCCTACTTCCTTTTTGTTTTACCATACAAAAGTGAAGTATAGGGAAATAGGTGGAGCTGCCGTAAGGTAAATGTTCTAACGGCTGTGCATGGATACCTACCTTCCATGGACAACTACTTCAATAGGCAAGCAGCTGTAGAATTCTGGCTCCTCTACTTGAGGAAATCATAGACTTCCTTATGGCCTGCTTAACACCTTTAACCGCCTTCAGAACGTGGTAGGTGTTCTGTTTGCTGACTGACAAGTGCATTATAGTCCCCACACTGCACATAATGGTGAAAGGAACATAAGCCACAGAGTGACGGAGTAACTCGTTTGGCAAACTTTTAAAGGCTTGATTAGATTTTTAAGTTCTTTTATGGAACATCGGTATACAACACAAGGACCACCCTAATTTCCCACAAGAACCACAGTGAGTGAAAAAAATCAAACAAATGTCGCATGGGGCGTATTCACCAACATTTTTACTTGCTTTAAAAGTGTGCAAACTCACATAACTTGTATCGCAATCAATGTTATTGAAAAAGGATACAGGACACAGTATTTTTTATGATGATTGTTTTCACATGTTTAGTATAAGGACAATATAAATGTCCTTATATATACATATTAGTGCAGACGACCTAGGGCTCAGACAGTGAACATGTATTTATAGGACAAGATAGAACTAGACACTGAACAAATCCAAAGAGTATTCCTAGAGAAAGTAAACAATGCAAAATGGGCCGGTTTGTTCCTTATACGGTCTCATAAATACTATACAAGATAGTTCCCACACGTCTCCCGATAGGAACAGTATTCCAATTATGTGGGTGGCCCAAGAGAAAAGGAGACAAAGGGCCTAAATTGCTATGTTGTGAGTTAAGCAATAGTGGTTGTGCTGTATTTGGGGCTGTCCTGTGGAGCTACCCATGCATATCTAAGAACCACAGGCATTTTTGAAAACTAGACAACCAAAGGAGTCTATTGTGGTGTGCCTTGTGTAGATCCCACTGGGATTTCTTACCCACAATGCTTTGCAACCTTCAAACTCTGACTAAAATCACGCTTTTTCTTTCTATTTCTATAATTGAAACTTCCAGAATCCACAGGAATCCACAAAATACCTTCCACTCAGCATTACCCCACTTGTGTTAGTACAAACACTGTCCCAATTATGTGGCTGAGCCTAGTGCCTGCTACAGTAAAGAAGTAAAGGTTTAAACCTACGTCAATGGAAGTCCCTCGCCAGTAAACTCCCATTGACCTTGGTTTGATCTGTTTCTGTCACGGGCACTAGCCTTAGCCACGAAAGTGAGGTACCATTTTTTATCAGGAGACTTCGAGGAATACTGGGTGGACGGATGTTTATGGCTCTATGCAGATTCCAGAACTTTTCATCACAGAAATGTGAGGAAAATGTGTTTTTAGTCTAAGTTTGAGGTTAAGGGATTATGGTTTAAAAAAAAAAAAAAAAAAAAAAAAAAAAAAACTGGTGACAGCCACACAAATAACCCCACCCTGGATATTCAGGCGTGTCTTTAATAAAGGCCAAGCAGCTAAGAGGTCTACATGGGAATCAGTGTTCACAAACTCCTCTCACTTTGCAGTCAGAGAAGGAAAAATAAAAAAATATGGGGCAAATGCTGGGATACAGAGTGTGAATTGAAAGGCTCCAAGAGGTCGTTTTTGTAACACAAAACAAAATGTTCATATTTGTAAATAAAATGTACACATTCAGCAGTTAAGAAAGCAAATCTTATACACATTTTTTGCTAATTCTGAAGCGTGATGGAAATAAAGATTTCAATAGAAGCAAAACAAATAAAGACATTTTACTTGGTGATGCACAAATTATAAATATACACTGAAACCCGATTTCTGCATATTATGATTTGCAGGCAATATAGGTTTATCAGTAGAACTTTGTGTCTACACAAATGAAGTGGCCTTTTCATAGGAAAAGGTGACACACCACCAAACATTGCTTTAATTACATGAAAAACAAAATCGCCAATCTCCTGTCCATTAAAGCCAGGTGAGTCGCTAAAATATGCTGTTCCAAAAACGGAGTTGTTGGAGGGGGTGACTGTGACAGATAAAGCCGCAAGAAGCTGCAAGGAGGGTTACCTCCATGTCCCGTAGCCTGCCTGATCCATGTTTCCTACTACCCGCTCTTACCTTCAGCTCGCAGCTTGGGATCCCCAGCTCTGGTGTCCGGCAGGGTCGTGTGGCTGAAGATTGCTGCAGGCTGTGGCAGTCCAGAAGCAGGTTGCGGCTGTCTCACCGACAGCATAGCCACAGCCTTAGGGCTTTAGGGCGACTGGAGCACACTAGTCTGTAGCCCAGGGTGGCAGAACCACGGGAAACAGGTGGAGCAGGGGAGCAGCCAAGTCATCAGGGGCCTAGAGCACAGGAGGCACTGGTCTCACGTGGCCTCAGGGGGTCTCTGGAGAAACCCGCTAGTGAATCCTAGGCTTGGGAGCGCAGATGGGGCGCTGACGGATGGTGAGGTGAGACTCAGAGCTGTGGTTTCCCTTAGGGTGGGACAGAAGCAGCTGGTAGCAGGCCAGTGCAGCTTGCTCCCACAGGAGGGTGAGCCTTCACCTGCCATCATATCTGGACTCTTGCCCTTTCTGAGTTGCCTGGGCCAGCTGGCAACTGCTTGCTGCTTTCGGAGGCAACAGTCAGGCACTCAATTGCTACTAGCTGGTACCAGTTGGTACTAGCTGCTGAAAACTGCCATCTGCTCTATACAGCTTGTTATCGATTACTACCAACTATCATTGCTGTTCCCTGTGGTCTGCTATATGTTGCCACTGCTTAAGTCCGTTTCCTGCATCACTGTATCAGTGTTCCATTGTGTCAGTGGACCAACAGCACAACATTACTGTCGGATTGACTGTAACAAACAGGTCCTTAGTGGTCTTGTGTGCTCCTGCACCCCCTTCTAAGATAAAGGTACAATAAGGAGCAAGCAGGTGGGTGTGGCAGGGAAGAACAGGGAAAAAGTGATATGAGGTGTGTTGGACCTGGACCTTTTACAGGGTCATTCCCCAGACTTTTTGCATTTTCCCTCCTTATTTTTCTGACCTTTGTTGTCTGAGGTTTTGACTCTGAGCACTTTTTCACTGCTAACCAGTGCTAAAGTGCATGTGCTCTCTCTTACAAATTTGGTATGATTGGATTATGCCTAATTGGCATATTTAATTTACCTATAAGTCCTTTGTAAAGTGGTATCCCTATACCCAGGGCCTGTAAATTAAATGCTACTAGTGGGCCTGCAGCGGTGCTTGCACCACCCACTGAAGTAGCCTGTCAAACCTATCTAAGGCCTGCTAGCGCAGAGCCTGTGTGCGCAGTTTCCTGCCACAGGGACCTGGCATCTAAATTTACTTGCCAGGCCCAGAACTCCCCTTTTACTACATGTAAGTCACCCCTAAGGTACGCCCTTGCTATCCCTCTGGGCAGGGTGCCATGTATGTAGAAGGCAGGACATGTGCCATGTTGCGTGGCCTGTTCTGGTAGTGACAAACAGCCTAACTTGGTGTCTCACTGCTGTGAGTGCTGCCCTCTCATAGGATTACATTGGAAATACCCTGCCTTATGTGTAAGGGGTATTGTCTGATTTATGAGGTGTAGCGTAGGCATGTTTGGTATGGTTGTGACAGTGGTAAGAAATGCTGCTTACTGGTGTAGGTGTATTTTTTATTATTATCACAGAAATGCCATTTCTAGAAAGTGCGCATTTATATGTGCTTATGACTTTGGTGTTTTGCAGCTTGTCTCCAATCAACGTATGGGCAGACTGACAGTTGGGGCTTTGTGCATACTTCTCAGACAGCCTGAACACAGGGAGGGTGGAGGTGACACAGAGGTGCATCTACATATTGTAAAGCCTTCCTGGGCTGAGAGAAGGGAGAGGCGGGGCACACCTGCATTTGTAAAGACTGTGCCCTGGCCTCACACAATAGGGTCGTTAACCCCCCCCACTGATGTTTGGAGCCTGTGCTGAAAGGAGAAAGGGGGCACTCCCAGAACCAGTTGTAACTGGCTGGAACCTCCTCTCCCTACCATTGTGAAACACTGTAAGAACTGACTATAAGTACACAGGAATTTTCCCCACAATTTGGACATTTTTGGAACTTGAAAATGGACACAGAACACTGATGAATGGACTCACCAGGAAACCACTTTGGACTGCTGCTGCTGTGCTGACCTGTGACCTGCCTGGTCACTAGAAGGACTGTCACCATCTGCAACCCTTGTGCTGGCCTGTAGCTGGGCCCACCAGCCTGTGCTCCCTTGTCTCCTGGTTGCTCCCAGGGGCAGGGTGCTGTGCCCCTGACCCCTGTAAGGATCTCTGTAGGTCTTGACTAAGCACTGGAAAGAGCGCTCTCTTGGAACGGCAGAAAAGAGATCACCGCCGGAGCCCGAGCTTTAGCTTTGCCCTAAGCGCTCTGAAAAGCACTTTACCTCTGCCCCAGGACACCACTGCAGCCCGGGCTCAAAACCTACTTTAGCGCCTTGGAAGCGCTTGATTTATTCCCCCGGATCACCACCGCAGCCGGGTTTGTCCATTTCCTCAAGAGCGCAGTGATCGCGCTTCGCTCAGTGCCCCCGGGGCACACAAACAACAGATCTGGAGCAAGCGTGCTCCTCTCGGCGCCCCCGAAGCACCTCACACTACCGGGAGCGCCACCTGGGGCACCAGCCGCCTACAATCCTACAAGGAAGCCTCCCGGCGGCTTGGGAGCAGCTTCCCTGACTCGCGCACAACATCGGGTGCGGGCAAGTCTTTCCCTCTGGCCCCCGGAGAGGTCCGAGCTCCCTTTTATTGCAAGGCAGGACTCGGGGAAGGCGCGGGGAGCGCCCCCCTCCCCCGGTCGCTGCACAAGGAGCAGGACGCTCCTTTTTCTTCACGCCGGCATTTTTCCCCAGCCGGAATCGGGAAGGGAGATCTCGCCGGAGGTCCCTTCCCGCCTTTGCCCTATAACTGTCACAGGGTCACGCCCGGCCCCCACCCCACGGACAGGGTGGGAGGAGGCCAAGGCAGGCCCCCACCATGAGGGAGGCCCCCCGTTTTGCGCACAGGAGCGCCGGGGGCACCCGTGCTCATTTCCAGGCACTGGAAGTGCCTCTTCCACCAGCAAGCAGGTACTCTTTAGGAAAGCTAGGCTCTAGGAGCCTAATACAGACTTGTGGATGTTTGCTATTTCCTACCTGTTTATTGGTTCTACATATATGTGCTAATAATGTTCCTTTTATGGGCATGTCTAGCTGATATATATTTATATGACTTGTGGTATATTCTCTAATGTTCCTTTTATGGGTATTTAGGAATTGTTCATGACAAGTGCATATACCTTTTTAGTATAATTCCTGACTACTGCTTCTGTTGCAGAATCCTGAGTACTTACGTGTTCTAATGTGACAATTGCATATTCCTGCAGAGTATTAGTAACTTGTGTAACATTCTGACAACTGCTAAGGTAGCAGGGTATTATTCCTGTGTAATGTTGGTCTAATTATGTTTTGTGCAATACAGATTATTTTTATAAAGCTCAGTGTTGTGTTTACTTTGTGGTGTACATTTTGCGTCACGGGTGTTGGGTGTTGTGCAAACTCTTTACACATTGCCTCCAGGTTAAGCCTGACTGCTCGTGCCAAGCTACCAAGGTGGTGAGCAGGGGTTATCTTGGACGTGTAACTCCCTAGCCCTGACTAGAGTGGGTAGGTTCTGCCTGGCTGAGGTGCATACCCTAGCCAACCTGAATCCCATTTCTAACAAGGTGGAGCAGCTAGAAACAAGAGGGTTTAAGAAAACAAGGGAGAAAGAACTCAAAATGAGTGCAGATAGTAACGTGAGGACAAAGCTTTAAGAATACCCAGGGTAGAGCAAATTGAGCACCAGCACCCAGGAATGTAATGAAAGTCCCTGCCTGACATTATAGGGTCAGGGATCCCATGCAGGTGGAATAGATCAGTCAAATACTTCCTTGCCATCCTGCTCGCAGATGGAAGCCTCCAAAACAAAGAAGGTGAGCCATTAAAAAAAAAAAAAAAAAAAAAAGGGAGGTCTACTGTGACTATGATTACTCTGTTCCCTGACAAGTGCATGGGCAGTGCAGGGGCCCCCGGCACCCCGTCTCCACCAGCCTTTGCATGCCAGTGGGACAGCCATGCAAAAGCAGGTGGAGAGGGGACTCGTAATCCCCAAGGCAGTGCTGCTTGCTTAAGACCAAAAGCACCGCCTGGCAGTATCCTGGCGGTCCAACTATGCTGCTCCGCCAGGGTCGTAATGTGGAGGCAGGACCATTGCCTTGGTGGCGGTCCGACCTCCACCGCGAGTCTGTCGGTCCCAGGACTGTCAGACTTGTAATGATGGGCTCAGTATTAGATCAGTAGGAATGAGCATTCATTACCGCTTTTAACAATTCAGCATGTTTATGCCACTGAAACGTGTATTGCCACATTTACTCTGACAGTAGCATCTATGCATGATGTAGATTAAGTAACAGTGACACTATTCACTAGTAAAATCAATACCATCAATGGTATGGCTGTCACAAGTAATGTAAGACATAATAAAGGAGTTGTACAGTGGCTGCAATTAAACTATTTACACTCAAGAGGTTCAACTACCATAAACGATGAGACAACAGGTACACCAGTTACACAGCCTACTAAGACTGAAGTCAAATATATCCTGAAATTTCATCAGGCTGATGGACTATCAATCATCTAAAACATCTGCAAAGGGAGCAGAGCAACCACTGGCTAAAATAAGGAGCAGGGTGGCAAAAGTCACTGAAGTGTGAAAAACTATCAGCAGGTTTATAATGTCTCAAATATACGGACTGTGATTTTTATACAAACTGAATATGGCACGAGATCATCTTAAATCTTTCTTAACTCAATTTCTTCTACGCAGATACTGCAACATGAATCGCCTATAACACTCCTAAAAACGTAGACTAGGCGACTTCAAGGATCACACCGTTCAGTAAAGTGGATAAACCAGGCGTCATACACGCAGGCAGGTTTGATGTTGTTAAAGACTTCATCTAGATAACATTTCGCTGTAACCCTACACCTCCTCACAACACCTTGTGAAGTCAAAAGGAAGGACAATTGTCCACTATGTGCACGAC
Source organism: Pleurodeles waltl (assembly GCF_031143425.1). NCBI lineage: Eukaryota > Metazoa > Chordata > Amphibia > Caudata > Salamandridae > Pleurodeles > Pleurodeles waltl. Next base: position 679,603,972 of record NC_090449.1, on the reverse strand, counting down.
AGTTTGTAAAGTTCCAGTTCAGTAGACTTGATCTTCCAGACACAATATTCTGTGGAACACTAGCTTTCCAACTACGAGGTTTATTAAAGCGGTTAAAAATAAAATATACCATATGGTGGGTTTGTCAGATTAATATAGCTGCCTAGATCGCATAACTCTCCCTAATCAACAAGTATTTGCCCTTGCTTAGAGTGAACTTGAATGAGACTTATGGAGGGCACACAAAAACATTAAACGAAAGTCTCGAGCCTTACTTATTGCAATACTATATAAAACCTTTAATTGCATTCACCAAGGCAAATGGTAAACGCAGATCAACGTATTCCATTTGACCTAAACACCCCACTAACTGCGCTGACCAACACAATGTGCTCGTTCAATTAACACCTAGGGGTCGTTACATAAAACAAACAAGATCTGGCACAGAACATTTACAATCGCACCTACTGCGAGTTAAGCACCATTCGATCTCATTTATTTTTCGCACTTCGATTTACACAGATAAAAGCTGTTGCCAAAACGGATGCACTAACAAGCTTTTAATAATTTGCGCCTTTGCTCCCCAAAATGATAAATCGGATGTTAATCCAAAATGACACCACAGGCTTTCACAGACAGATTTAACAATTTTACATACCACACAATAAACCAGCCCTAGAGAATGAAGGTGTTCCAGATGTGCGTTGCAAAAAAGGTTACGTTGTTATCTTTCTGAGTCTTAAGCAGTTGCGTTAAACGAAACAAAATTCCCAAAACACATCAGGTATCATCGCATGAGATAAGGATCCCAGTGACTGGAATGAAATGACGGTGCGAGTTAAGCGGAGGCTGTCACTGCGTGGTTTCTTGGCAACAGTGTTTTCAACGTAAAAATAAACATGCACGCACCTTGCACCATATTTGTCTAAAACGTTGAGGCATTACATTAAAACTTAAATATTTAGCACATACATATCATGCGATAGTGTCAAGGCCACAGCAGACTAGACAAATTCATAATCAGAGGGGCATTTTCAGGTGGGGATCGCCATTTCAGCGGAAACATGCTGAAATATTACTCAAAGGAAAGTGACCACTTGCGGCTACTTACACAAGACGTCGGTGAATTTGACTTAACGTCCGCTGTCCGTGGTTGATCTTTTGACGGATGTCATTTGTCTGTGATTTTCAGCACTTCCGGGTCGCACAACTACAGATCCCCCGGCTCAATATTCACTGGGCGTGGTCTGGTAGTTGGGGGCGGACCTGGTAATGTAAAGCTAACCTATGATTAGAGGTTTAGCAGCATTTTAGCCAATCCCAGTACGCCGCACAAAATTCGGAAGTGTTGACTGGCTGAGGTGGCGCTCCAGCCTCTGTCTAAGCTGGCCAGTTACAGCTGGCGGGTTGGGTTTGATTGGAAACGTTGGGCAGTTGCTTAACTGTTGGTGACAAACTGTCTTTTAATGCTGCTGTGATAAACCCGATGACTGCTGCTCACGTTGCGGGGATTGGGTTCAAGTGGCTTTTGTCGCATGTAATTTCTTGGCTGCTCCTCGCATCCCCTCAAAAGCCGTTTTTGGATGTTTATGGTAATTTACCTTTAAACACTCGTAATTTTTTTTCTCAGACGGGTATCCGTACCAAATTTACGTGCTTTTTTCCCACCATCCTGTGAACCTGAAAGGTGCCCAAGGCTATATATTCCTTTGGAGGCTAGGAAAAAGGTGGCCAAAATATAGCTTAATTTTGGGGTCTTTTGGAAAACTGGGACAAAGTGCTGTGCAAGAAAGTGTATGTCTTCTGTTTTTTTTCTGAAAATGGTACCAACAAAAAGTTTGGTGTGCTAGAATCACCATCGCCTCAGCTTTCAGGAACAGAGTTGTAGCAAAAAAAAAACGTTTTTACGACTGTTTTTCTAAGAGGTAGTCAATGTTTCTTAATTTTTGTGGTTTTACCTACCTGCAGCTTCTGATGGAAGCAAGTGTGAAACCAATGAGTGACCCTGGAAAACTAACATTTCTGTAAAAAAATAAAAGATACCCCACTTCATGGCTGAGCCTAGCATCTGGAATACGAAGCGCCCCAAACCATTTCACTCAGGAAACTCGACATCTTTTTAGGATTGAGCCTATGATGGCATGCACTCAAGCATGTGTATCGCTTGAGAGATGCTGATGTAGTTAGACAAGGGCTTGGAGCCTGCCTGTTGCTTATATGTTGGATTGCATGACACTCTTCTTTACAGCCTTGTAATTGGTCGCAGCTGGCATATCATAATTTCTGTTCCTGTCCGTGGAGCAGGGACCAAGTAAGGATTGATGCAACTTAATCAGTGCCGTCCACTGCTCCCGACGTGATTGAGGTACTGTTTTGCTCTGTTTAACTTCTCGTGCCCTGCAAACAGAAGCCCTGTGACTGGCAAAATCGTGCTCAGCAGGACAAACAAAATTGGAAAGTTTTATTTTATACAGTTAACTTTTTGTTTGTTTTCCAAGCCTTTTTTCTCACTTTGCACTCATGTTTTTGCTTGTGGGTGCTGTTCTCATAAGATGACTATTATGTTGTTCTAAACATTGCAAAGCAATGCTTTAACACATAATTGTGCAATGCACCCATCCCCAGTCCAAAACACTCACTCCAATCCACTCCATTTCACAGCACTCCTATCCTCCCAACCCACCCCACTTCAATCTACCCCACTCCAATCCAAAACATCCTGCCCCACTCCAATCCAAAACAATCTGCCACACTCCAGTCAGCTCCAATCCAGTCCAATCTGCCACATGCCAATCCAGTCCACCTCTCTCCATCCCAATCCACAATACTCCAATCCACCCTACTCCAATCTGCCCCACTTCAGTCCAAAGCAATCTGCCCACTCTAATACAGCAATCTGTCTGTCATGCCAATCCAACACAATCATCCCCATGCCAATGGAATACAATCTGCCCCATTCCTATCCAAAACAATCTGCCCCACTACAATCCAACCCACCCGCTCCAATCCAGTCCACCTCACCCGATCTGCCCCACCCAACCCAAACCTACCTCACTCCAATCTGACCCATTCTGATCTGACCCACTCCAATCCAGAACAATCTGCCCCACTCCAATCTAGGACAATCTGCCCACTCCAAACACCCACACTGAAATCCAAAACAAGCTACCTCAGTCCAATTTGTCCCCCTCCAATCCAAAACACTCTGTCCCACTTCAGTCCAAAACAATCTGCCCGCTCCAATCCAAAAGAATCTACCACACTCCAATCTTCCACACTCCATTACAAAACCATCTGCCCCACTACAATTAAAAACAATACCCCTCCACTCAATCCAAAACAACCTACTTCACTCCAATCTGCCCCACTGCTAAGCACCCCAATCTGCCCCACTCCAACCCAAAACAATCTGGCCCACTGCAATCTGCTCCACTCTAATCCAAAACTATCTGACCCACTTTTATCCAAAACAGTCTGCCCCACTGTAAAACAATCTGCCACCCTTAAATCTTCCCCACCTCAATCGAAAACAATCTTCCCCACCCCAACCCAAAACAATCTGCCACACCTCAAAACAAAGCAATCTATCCCAGTCCAAAACAATCTGCCCGCTCCAATCCAAAAGAACCTGCCCTACTCCAATCTGCCCCACATCAATCCAAAGGAACCGGCCCCACTCTAATCGGCCCCAGTCCAGTCCAAAACAGTCTGCCCCACTCCAGACCACCTGCTTCAGTCCAGACCACTTCACACCAATCCAGTTCACCGCACTCTATCCCAAGCCATCCCACACCAATCCAACTCACACCAGTTCACCCCTATCCAGTCCAACCTACCCCACTACAGTCCAACCCATCTTACTAAAGTTTAGCCCACAATACTCCAATCAATCTGCTAACGCGTCCATTTATGATAATTTATAACACACCAGGACTCGTTTTAGGCCAATGAATCTTTTGACCCAGTTGAGAGACACCTTAGGACGAGATAGCTAATCAATATGTCAATCAGTACGTCTGTGATGTCATCAATATGTATCACAACAATACATTTCACTTTAGTCAAAGTCATTAATCAATTCAAAGACGCTACCATGACCTTTCAGCCATGAATAACCACACCGGTTTAGTAGATTTTTATGAGTTTTATTCCCTATTGTTTACAAATCTAATAGCAAGTGAGTCAATCTCAAAACCAAGAAACATAATAGTATAGTCACAATATGGCAACTTTGGTAAGATTTCATTAAGGTGAGAATCACAAACATCAGAACGTAACACGGCGTGTACATAGATCAATTAGCAGAGTGTCAATAATGCGTCAGTTCAACAAAGCATAGATTCGGTCATTTGTCTATTTGCGTCAGTTTGGTGAATACCTATCCTAACCACTGATTAGCATCCGCATGTTGGGCTTCATGCAAAACAATTTAGAACACCAATTTGGAAAACATCTAGCTAAGGTCTCTGTCAAAAGTAAGCAGTTGGTACCTAGAAAGGAAAAGCAAACAGGCAAATTACAAATGCATTGTCATAATTACCCTCCAAGGATTAGGCCAGCGCACAGGTTCGGTCTTCGTCTTCAGGGCATCAGTTAATTCGCCATCAGTCAGAACTCAGCTCGGGGACAAAAGGGCACTTCCCTCATAAGGAGGTAAAGTGTAAAATGGGCAATTCTAAGGGCGAGGATGGTTTTAAATAAACCAACAAGTTACCAAACAGAGTGACAGAGTTTCTGGATAAAATAAATAGCATTCCCTACCTAATTCTAAATGACTCCCCGTGACATGGGTTTTTATCCCCTATTCGTTGTACATTCCCCAAAATTCTATTGGTCATCTGTTATACCTCACTATCTTTAACCTATTGAAATGCACATTAGGTAATCCTAATCTTCACCCCATACTATTTTACAAGTTTTTGATTGGTCTTCATAATTGACGTCTTCAGAGGGGGCACGTCCGTTATGATTTCATCCTTCTGTAATTCTTTGCACATCTTTTGGTCAGCAGTTCCATTGTCTTCACCGGTTTGAATGACCTTGTACATTACATTAATCTACACTGTTTCAATTCACTTTTAACATTTATTTTGCAAACGAGAAGAAGCTGTGGGAAATGGATCTAACATGGTTACATTCATTTTCCAAGTTGAAGAAAAAGAATATGCAGGGTCATATCCCCTTGTGAGTCAGCACACTGAAAAATAGAAAAATGCATTTAATATGAGAGCCAAGCAGCTAAGCTTCGGCTCATGCTAATTTAAGGCCTATGAGGTTTTCAGTACAGATTTAATAACGCAAATGTTAGTGTAAACTTATTTTAATCGTAATATAAACATTTTGATTATCATTATTAGTTCGCATATACATTGGTGGCCACTCTCCGTGGTCACAATTCAAGTGCATGTCTAAGCAAAATTACTATTATTATGGTTTCTACGCGGCAGTATCACACCTTAATTCATAAACATTTCATGTTAATATAGATTATATAAACTACGCTCTCTCAAATCCTATCCCGCTCCAGTACAGCACACACATTCTAACCAACCCACTTCAGTCCAAGCCGTTCCAATACAACCCACCCCACTCCAGACCAACCCAATCCACCGCCTACCTCCAGTCCATTCCACTATAATCCAATCCATTTTAACCCTCCCCAGTCCAATCCCTTAATCCACCCTGCACCCCAGTCCAATACACCCCACATCACCTTAATCCACTCCAATCCACCCCACTCGACACCAATTTAATCCACCCCACTCCACACCAATCCAACCCACCATACTCTACACCAATCTAATCCACTCCAATCCAATTCACCCCACTCTAGTCCAACAATCCAGTTCACCCCAATCCAATCCACCCTAGTCAATCCACCTCAGCCATTCCTGTCAAACCCACTCCAGGCTACCCACTCCAATCCAATGCACCTACTCAGTCCAACTCAGCCCAGTCCTATCCAATCCACCTCACCTCAGTGCATTTCACCCCATTCCAGTCCACCCAACCACACCCCAATCCACCCGACTCCAATCCACCCCATCCAGTCCACACCACCCCATTTCAAACCACTCAAATCCACCTCACTCCACTATAATCCAGTCCTACCCACCTTACTTCAGTCCACCCCACTGTGCTCCAGTCCACCCCACACTACTCCAGTTTACTCACTCTCCCTCATCCAATCCACCCCATGCCAGTCCAGTTCACCCCACTCAGTCCAGTGCAAACCACCCCACCCCAATCCAATCTACCCCACTGCAAAACAAATCCACCCCACTCCGGTCAACCCCACTGCAATTCAATCTAGTCCACTCTACTCCAATCCACCCCACTCTAATGCACCCACTCCACTCTAGTGCAGTCCACCCAATCAATTCCCCACAACCCAGCCCACCTCACTCCAATCCATCAGTCCAACCCACCCCATCCCACTCCAGGCCATCCACCCCACTCCAGTCCAATGCACCCTACTTCACTCTGCTCCTAATCCACTCCAGTCCATTCTAGTCCACCCCACTCAAACCACCCCACCCTAGTCCTATCACTTCAGTCCAATCCACCCAACCCAACTCACTCCAGTCTAATCACCATTCTCCAATCCATCTCACCCCATTTCAATCTACCCCACTCCAAACCATTCTACTCTACTCCAGTCCAATCCACCCCACTCTACTCAAATCTACCCCTCTAACTTAATCCACTCCAACTCATTCCACCCCACGCCACAACACTGCCAGTGAACCATTGAACTCTACTCTCCTCCCATTAACTCTGTGACACTCTACTGTACAACATTTCACCTCCCTCACTCCACCCCACCATTAACGTTTAGCTATGTTGAACAGCAGTCACACTGATGAACATTATGGCAAAAATGCATTGCCAAAGCCAAGAGCTCATGTGTAGGTGAGACCTATTGGCTTTGCCAATGTTTGTTGCAATTTGGGTAGCTGCGGAATTTGAGCCCTAGCTCACCTGCCACCCAGAGAAACATCACAAACTCAGGCACATCTGAAAACTTGAAATTTGGGGGGAATTTCTTCTGCAGCCATGGGGATCATTTACTTCCCAGGAGAGGAGAAAGACTGTTAAAGCTGTAGGGCTGCAGTGGGGCCTCATGTCATGACAGGTCAGACCTCCTCCCACCCCATTATATAATAAAAAATATTCCTAGCATCCAATGGACTTTCTGGCCCAGACCTTGGGGCACATTGGAACAACCCCACATCTCTGCCCCCACAGTGGGCAGAAAGACTGGGTTCTGATTTTTGTGTTTGGGTATGGCCCAGTGCCATGGTGGAATGTCCCTTCCTTTTGTTTTTCACAAATGTAAAATCCCTCATTTCTAGCTGGCTTTCTGTCCCCATGGGAGCCAGATTAAGGGCAAACCCCCAATTGGTATAAATCTTTCTGTCCCCTTGGGGCAGGAAGACTATTGCCTCTTTTGGTGTGGGGGCATGCTGTATGTCAAGATGGGCTTCCCCCACCCTTTCCCTGTGGTCTAGTAGGTGAACTACCCGCCTGTTGGGCCGACTGCCCTATTTACCTTCTGGGAGGGGGGGGGGGGCGCAGAAAGACTGTTTTGCACCCTTTTAGATTTGAGGCCTGGCCCAATTTTTTGTTAGTAAATTATTGGCATCTATTGGGCTTCCTGTCTCAGATGGTAGATTTGGTACAATCCCCCTAGTCTGCCTTGCAAGGGACTACGGAAAGAAAGTTTTGCCCTTCTTAGGTTGGGATATATCTATCTATGTATCTATCTATATCTATCTATATATATATATATATATATATAGATATATATATATATATATAGATATTATTTTCTTTTTTTCCAGTCCACTAGGCTTTCTACTCCCCAGGGAGGGCAGATTGGGACAAACCCCATAATCTGCCTCCCAGCGTGGCAGAAAGACTGTATTGCCCCTTTAGGTGAGTGTTTGTGAGTGAAAACTGTTGGTGCCGATGCGGCCTCGCCATTGAAAGAAAATTCAGTGGCAATTGGGGTCCGGATGCGAACTTTAAACAATATGTTAAGAACTGTGCATAGCTGGCACCTTAAGTCACGCTACAAATTGAAAAACGAATTAATAACAAATGAAATAATCTCTGAGTCTGGGGAATTATGTGAATAATATTTGCATTGGCACGAAGCACTATAAATAATGAACACTAAGAGATATTAATCTATCTACTACTTAATGAAAGAGCAAAAATCGTGCCAAAAACGCTAAAATGAAGTCAGCAGGCTCAGGTGTAATCAGTGACTTAACTACCAATCCCAGAATCCAGTATAAAAGCCCTTAATGTGAAGATGGTGGGCTAGCAGCAGACAAAACCACTTGAAAAAGACAGATTGTTGAAACGCGTTGTGGAGTCTGATGGAATTCTAAATTGCACGTTAATAAAGATGTTGGATGACTTAGCCTCCGGGAGTGCAGTGCTCTTTTGTTGCTCGATATTTCAAGGGTTTTGGTCTTAACCCTTTATCTGCACCAGCAGCCAGAGTGCGTCACTGTTTGAAGACCAGTGGAGTTGCATATATATATATATATATATATATATATATATATATAGATAGATATTATTTTCTTTTTTTCCAGTCCACTAGGCTTTCTACTCCCCAGGGAGGGCAGATTGGGACAAACCCCATAATCTGCCTCCCAGCGTGGCAGAAAGACTGTATTGCCCCTTTAGGGGCTGAGGCATGGCCCTATGAAATGGTTGGCCACCGTTTTTCTTTTTTTATATATTAATTTTCCTGATGTCTAGTAGGCTTTCTGCTTCCCCAGTGTGAGGCAGATTGGAGGCAAACCCATTATCTGCCTCCTAGTGTATTGCCCCTTTTGGGGTAAGGAAATGGCCTAAGGCCAGGGTGGGCTGTCCCCACTGCTTTGCTTTTTTAGAAATATCTCCCTGGCATCTATTGGATTGTCTACCACCCTGGGGCGGGGGTCATATTTTGGGCAAACACCCCAATCTGCCCCCGGTGGGACAGAAAGACTGTAATGCCTTCTTTTGAGATGGAGGTATTGCCCTGTGCATGCCGGGTCACCTCACCCCTTTTTGTGTATTGCTTACTTGGGGATTGAGGGGACACCCCTAGTCTGCCCCTCATGGGGACCAAAAGATGTACTGGGTGTAGGATGAGGGAGATCACATGCCCTGGCTCCTGTTGTGTTATGTAGCTTTGTAGAGCGCACTAATCACTTTTAAGTGTATACAGGCTAGTGAGCAGGTGGGATGGCATATGGTCCCTACGGAGCTATTAAAAGAGCTTTGTTAGAAATAAGGTCTCTAGTTGGCTGAGGTATGCACCCTGTCCAAGTAGGGACCACAATCCTAGTCACGATAAGTCAGATGCCTACCCTAAATTAACCTGTGCTCACCCTCTGTAACTTGACACATAGCAGTCAGGCTCAACTCAAAAGGCAATGTGTAAAGTATTTGTGCAACACGCTCACACACACAGTAACACAATGAAAACACCACAAAAAAGACTCCACAGTTTAGAAAAATAGAGAATATATATCTGATTATAACAAGGCCAAAAATCCAATGACTGGAGGACAAGTTATTTATTTTTAAACATTAAATGTGAATAACTTGAGATCATGAGGGAATGCTGCAAATACAAAGTTCAGGCCGATGGAGGGTAGGCTGTCTACAGAATCCCCGCAGGGTCTACTGAAACAGTACCTATGATTGAGCAAAATGTCGATGTAAGAGGCATGATGCTTTTCTGTTTCCCATGCAGTCGGGCCACTGCATTGTCATTGGGCTTCACTGAAGTGAATGTGATGTGTCATCATTGAGCCGTGCAGATCGTCTTCGTTAGGCAGCACAGGCTGTAAATCTGCTGCTGTCAAACAGCCTCTGTGTCGAAGGAGTGATGCGGCTGAATTTCTCACTCGAGGCGATGCATCATTTTTTTCAGGATCCAGCTGCAGAACCCACCTCTGAAGGCCCAAGACTGGAGAGGAGCACCTCATGCAAAGTTAGGACTCCCAAATGGCAAAGTCCAGCAGCACCAGAAGATTTGCAAGTAGTCTTTGATATTTCTGACACTGCAGAAGAACAGGGGGCAAGCCCTTGGAGACACTTTGGGTAAGCAAGATGGGTCCAGTCTTTGTCCTCAACAGGGCAGCTCAGCAATGCAGAGAAGCAGTTCCATGAAACAGTCAGTCCAGGCAGAGTGGCAACCCTTACAGTACAGCAGTCTTTACTTCAGCAGAGTTCTTCCCAAGTCCACTACAAACAAGAAACAGGATCGAACACACAACTGTTGGACTTATCATGGTCCTGGTACAAACCTTGATTCATTACCAAGGTGTACCGTTAAATATATATTGATATATCCACACATGTGATAAGCAACTTCTACACCGAATATTACAAGACAACCATATTGTGACACAGATCAAATAACTTACAGTCTTTAATGAGCCTTGAAAAACTCGTTTTCACAACGAAACACGTGTCGGCTGTATATACATGGATTGGTAGAACGTTTGCTGTTTTCATTGAATACCCAAGAAGAATAAAGGACTTACATTTGGAATGCTTGGATGTGCTGTGATTCTTTCAACTTAATTCTTCCCAAGTCCAGTAGTGATCTGATTTCAGGGGGTCAGCGACCCATTACCTATACCCAAAGGTACCTTTGATGTGAGGATGACTTCAAAGGATCTCTCTGAAGTGCATAGATCCACCGTTCTTCCCAGCCCTGGCTCTAGACTATTGGGTTTAATCAGCCCTTTGTGTGGGCACAGGCCACTACACTTTGAAGTGTAAGCAGGGATGTTGAATTCCTATCGCCTAAGGCTTAGGACATATTGTTTGGGGTCAAGGACACCATATTTTCATGTTTATTTTGTCCTTGGGACAAGTAGGCCCAATCTCCTGCAGCACAACCCTTTGGCTGCTATTTTACAGAGAAGGGACTGCCTGCAGTTGAGGTAATATGTGTGTCCATGTGTGAATGGTGTTTGAACTTGTATTTATGGTTCATTATCGAAAAGCCTTTATTATTGGGGTGAGTGCTGTAAAAACGTTTTAAGGTTACACTGCACTACTGACAGTGGTTCCATAAAAAAAAAAAAAAGTGTACACACATTTGAAAAGTTTGACCATCTGAGGCTAAGTTTAATGCTCCCAGAATGCTCACTGATTATATGCAAATGTTTGCAGAAGCTTGTAAGCAAGAGTGATGATTCTTTGCTTTCAATAAATTGTTCAGAAAAAAAGGCAGGTAGTAAACGAAAACGTATCGCTTTTATGAAATTTTAGGTGCTATTTCTTTGAAGTGTCATTTAGTGAAATCTGTTGATGCATGCTAGCAAATCCCAAAAATATTCCTGAAGGAAAATCTGTTTAACATTTTCAACAAGATTATGGGAAACATGAAAACAAAGAAGCACTGGCAAAGCCAACCGATTTAACATTTGTTGTGAGTCTTTTGGTTTAGTCAATGTATGTCTTGTTTTGATGTGGCTTTTGTAACACTTTATTGTTGTGGGAGCTATCAGGCACTCTCTATTGTAACGAACACTGGCAAAAAGCAAAAAGAAAACAACTTTTTGGTCTCAAAAAGCACACATTGCCACTAGTGGTGTTACAAAGTTGCTGTAGTCCCCGTGGTTGTGAAGACCCCTCCAGGAGACCCCTTTAGCACAGCACCTGCCCTGTGTGGGTCTGGAGGAGGGGTCCTCCATGTTCTTTACAGAGAGGCGCCTTCCAGTTTCGTTATGCCACTGATTGCGACAGTAGTTCCTGGCACTGAACAAAACTACTTTGTGTGCCAATATTGTCCTTGCGGAACAGCAGAATGTGATCACTCACAGTAAAGCCAGCCAATAGATAGAGAGAGAAAAATAGAATATTAATAAAAACAAAATGTCTTGGTCAACTCCAGACTTAATTAGGGACCCGATTCTTAAAGAAAGTCACAAAAGTGCACCCATGTTTTGTATGTCTTTGAAGTAGTGGCTTTCATGACTTCACAATAGCTTACAGAAGTAGACAAGAAAATAATACTCCTAGAAAATATATGTGAACTGTATTTTAGCCAAGCACTTAAGCATGTGTAGATTTGCTCATGCCAAAATCTATTGAGCGTATACAAGTTCACATGGACTCCAACCACTTTTTTTCCCAGTCCTGGGAGAACTTCTACTTCTGCCATTGTCAGGAGTAAATTTCCAACCTTTCTCATTATGGGGAAAGATTAGAGAAAAGCTAGTGAACATCTTTAAAACATGCAAGTTAGTATGTTTGCAGACTCAAAGGCATTCCAGCCCTGGAACTATTGATTACTGCTTCCTCCAGCCTCGGTACGTAGATCTGCAGAAAGGTAGCAAAATAAAGAAATTGCTATAGTAGGGATTGAAATTGCAAGTAATCAAGCCCTACTATAGTATTTGCCCTGTCATGATCAGAGAGGCTATTATCAGAGCTCTTACAGAATGAGATTCCTGCCATAATTTGTTGCCGCGCTACATGGCACCAGATGGACAAGTAGATTTTTTTACAGGACAAGTAGATTTAAGAAGCAACCTGTCCCCTGGACAAGCAAATATTTTATTAAATTCCACATCCCTGTGTAAGTGTGAGCCCTTCCAATCCTCCCTGCCAAGGAAGACCCATTAGTATGCAGATAAAATGCAGATTCTGTTGAGTGCCCTGTGGTGTCTGGTGGGATTGCACAAATGTAGCTGTCACCGAGCCCATACCAGACGTGTATTGTAGACAGGCTGTCAGGCACAAAGAGCAGTGAGAGCAGAGAAATGCCCACTTTCTAAAAGTTGCATTTCTAAAATAATAATAATAAATCAGATTTTACCTGTAAAGAGGTTTTATCATTACCATTACAATGATATGAAACATGATGCAGGTAGTCCTTTCTGATCAGGAGTTACAGCTTAAAAGTGTATTAAAGAATTCCCAATTTTGGTTCATGAGAGGAGCAGGCCTCACATTAATGAAAAACAATCATTACCAGGACATGTAAAACTTAAAAGTACATGTCCCGTCTTTTACCTACAAGGCACCCTGCCCTATCCACTACCTAGGGCCTGCCTTAGGGGAGGTTTATATGTAAGAAAAGGGGAGTTTAAGGCTTGGCAAGAGGTTTTAAATGCAAGTCGAAGTGGCAGTGTAACTGCACACACAGGCTCTGCAGTAGCAGGCCTGAGACATGTTTACAAGGCTACTTAAGTGGGTGGTTGTTGGAAATGGCCCTTTTTGCAGGGTTATCCCCAAAATGTTTGCCTTCTTCCTCCTATTTTTTCAGGTCTGTTTTTGCTGGTTTATTGTCTCTGCACACTTTACCACTGCTAATCAGTGCTAAAGTGCAACTGCTCCCTATACAAATTGTACTGTTGATTGATTTATCCATGAATGGCGTATTTGATTTCCTGGTAAGTCCCTAGTAAAGTGCACTAGAGGTGCCCAGGGCCTGTAAATCAAATGCTACTAGTGGGCCTGCAGCACTGGTTGTGCCACCCACATTAGTAGCCCGGTAACCATGGCTTGGACCTGCCATTGCTGTGTCTGTGTGTGCAGTTTTAAACAGCCAATTCGACTTGGCAAGTGTACCCACTTGCCAGGCCTCAACCTTCCCTTTTACTACATGTAAGGCACCCCTAAGTTAGGCCCATGGGCAGGGTGCAGTGTATTTTTAAGGTAGGACACATACTAGTGTGTTTTATATGTCCTAACAGTGAAATACTGCCAAATTCGGTTTTCACTGTGTAAGGCCTATCTCTCTCATAGGTTACCATGGTGGCTGCCTTTAGATATCCTTAAAGCACAGACTCTCTTTGAGAGCAGATAAAAATGCAGAGCTTAGGGTCTCTGAGCTCACAATTTAAAAATACGTCTTTTAGTGACGTTCGTTTTTAGATTGTTAGTTTGAAAATGCCACTTTTAGAAAGTAGGCATTTTCTTGCTTAATCCATTCTGTGACTCTGCCTGTTTGTGGATTCCCTGTCTGGGTCAGTTTGACAGTGGGGCTGTTCACACCTCTCATCTAGACAGTGACACAAAGGGGGCTGGGGTGTAGCCTGCATATCTTGATTAGCCATCTGTGCTGGAGGGGAGGAGTGGTCACTCACACCTGAAAGGACTGTGCCTGCCCTCACACAGTGCCATCTCCGACCCCCTGGTGAGTGTCTGGGGCCTGGCCTGGACAAGGAAGGATCTTGCAAACACTTGAAACTTTGCTTTGAAGTTTGCAAACTTCAAAGGCAGAACTGTGTATAAGAAGCAGCAAAACCCCAGACTTTTAGAATCTTTCTGGAATCAAGAGGAACCTCTGCCCAGGAGAAGAGTTGAAGGAGGAGTACTGTCCCTTTGCTGTGTTGCTTTGCTGGACTGGCCTGCAGTTGCTGCTTCTGCCTGAAAAGAGTGCAAAGGGTGAACTTTGCTGTGTGTCCTGCTTGAGAAAATTCTCCAAGGGTTTGGAGTAGAGCTTGCCTCCTGTTGGAAGCCTCAGAGACACAAAAGATTTCAGTTCAGTGACCTGCCGACGCCACATGGAGTCGCATTGCCCCGCTTCGCACCGCGACCCTTGTCTCCCCGACGCTGTCATCAGACGACTTCACCGAGCCGCTGTACGCACCGCGACTTGTGGGCCCTGCACTCTGGGATCGCCTACTCACACTGCAGCCTGGGCATCCCCGACGACGACGCTCCTGCTGACACCGGAGCCACTGCCTGCGCCGTGGCCTGTGGACACCGCTCGTGAGGTACATGAAGCAACGTCCCGCCCCGCGCCGCAGCCCCGGTCCACCGACGCCAGCACCATCGACTCCTGTGTCGTCACCAGGCATCCAGCCTGCACTGTGGCCTGTGGACACCGCTCGTGAGGGTCACGAAGCACCGTCCCGTCCCGTACCGCTGGCTTGGGCCTACCGACGACAGCGCTTCAGCAACAACAACGACGCTGCCTGCACCGTGACCTGTGGACACCGCACATCGCACCGCCCCACTTCACACCGCAGCCCTGGTTTCTCCGACGCCACTGAACACCGTCACCGAGCCGCTGTCTGCCCCGTGACCTGTGGGCAACGCACGTCGCATCGTCCCACTTCGCACCGCAGCCCCGACGCCATCCACGCGGACACACCTGACTTCATCAGCCTGGAGTTCGATCTGCAACGCGTGTGACGTCAAGGACCCGACGACTCCTGCACCGACTCCAGACCCGACACTGCGACGTCAGTGACACTGCCCTCTGGAGCTCACCACGGAGAACACGACGCCTTGCAAATCCAAGGTACTGTTTGCAGGTCTTCCCCACACCGTAGCTGGCCCGCAACGCCACGGCCGGCCTGAACTGTTGGTTTTGTTGATCACGACGCTGTGATAGCCCCAGGTGGAGCTAGCGACTTCAAGGAACTGTAGTTTTGAGTAAATCTCGCATAATTCATATTTTTCTTACTGTATGTTGGATTTTTATCGTATTTGGTCTTGTTTTATATAGATAAATATTGGCTATTTTTCTAAAACGGGCGTGGTGTCCTTTTGTAGTGTTTTCACTTATTACTGTGTGTTATGTGCAAATGCTTTACACATTACTTCTGAGATAAGCCTGACTGCTCCTGCCAAGCTACCAAGGAGGTGAGCAGGGGTTATCTGAGCGGGTATCTCCCTTATCCTAACTATAGTGAGGGTCGCTACTTGGACAGGGTGCAAACCGACTGCCAACTAGAGACACCGTAGCCTGTGGACACCGCTCGTGAGGGTCATGAAGCACCGTCCCGTCCCGCACCGCTGGCTTCGGCCTACCGACGACAGTGCTTCAGCAACGACGACGACGCTGCCTGCACCGTGACCTGTGGACACTGCACATCGCACCGCCCCGCTTCACACCGCAGCCCTGGTTTCACTGCCGCCACTGGACACCGTCACCGAGCCGCTGCCTGCCCCGTGACCTGTGGACACCGCACGTTGCATCGTCCCACTTCGCACCGCAGCCCCAACTCAACGCCGACTCACCTGACTTCACCATCCTGGAGTTCGATCTGCAATGCGTATGACCTCAAGGGCCCGACGACTCCTGCACCGACTCCGGACCCGACACTACGACGTCAGTGACGCCGCCATCTGGAGCTCACCGCGAGGATCACGACGCCCTGCAAATCCAAGGTACTGTTTGTGGGTCTTCCCGACACCGTAGCTGGCCCGCAACGCCGCGGCCGGCCTGAACTGTTGGTTTTGTTGATCACAACGCTGTGATAGCCCCAGGTGGAGCTATCGACTTCAAGGAACTGTAGTTTTGAGTAAATCTCACATAATTCATATTTTTCTTACTGTATGTTGGATTCTTATCGTATTTGGTGTTGTTTTATGTCGATAAATATTGGCTGTTTTTCTAAAACGGGTGTGGTGTCCTTTTGTAGTGTTTTCACTTATTACTGTGTGTTATGTGCAAATGCATTACACATTACTTCTGAGATAAGCCTGACTGCTCGTGCCAAGCTACCAAGGGGGTGAGCAGGGGTTATCTGAGCTTTATCCTAACTAGAGTGAGGGTCCCTACTTGAAAGGGTGCAAACCGACTGCCAACTAGAGACCCCATTTATAACAGTGGTACAAGCAGTGCTATAAGCCCACCTGTCAAATTTATCTTGCATGACCTGGGTATATGGTTTACTACTTTACAAGGGACTTACAAATAAATTAAATATGCCAATTTTGGATACACCAATGTTACCATGTTTAGGGGAGAATCAAATTAACATTAGCACTGGTTAGCAGTGGTAAAGTGCTCAGTCCTAAGGTCAACAAAAAAACAGAAGGTGAAAAGCAAAAAGTCTAGCGTAAGACCACCCTAAGGATGCCAGGTCTAACAAGCCTGAAACTCAAGAGGTGAGGAAGAGGCCCTGGTGTGCTGAAGGAGATCGTTCCATGTTTTGGGTGGTGTAGGAGGACGAGCAACATCTTTCCTGTTTTTGTAAATGCTGGGTGTGTGTGTGTGCAAGCGATAGTGAGATATAGCTGTCTAGTCGGCTGGTGAAAGTGTATGAGGCTGTTAAGGTATGTTGGTCCAGTGTTGTGTAGGACTATATGTGTGAGTGAGGAGTTTGAACTGGCTGCGTTTGTGAATGGGGGAACCAGTGGAGCTCCTTGAGGTGTGGTGCATTGTGGGTACAGCGTGGGAGGACCAGTATGAGTCTAGCGCCGGCATTCTAGATGTCTTTGAAGGAGTTGCTTCGAGATTCCAATGTAGTGTGTGAGATACCTCCATTATGCACATTTCTCTGCAAACACAGAAAACAGGGATGTTTGGATCCCCCTCTGCAATCACAGGGAAAAAAGAAGCTGTTTCCAGGGTACCGGCCCTGCAAATAACGTAATTGCATCACTGATACAATCACATAATTTGAAAGTCCGTTATAACCACCTGGCCGGAGCTGAAGAGTCTTCTACTGTAACCCAGGGGTACATGACAGGGGGATAGCACTAGAGCAGCCCACAACAGCTGCACCTCTGTTGCCAGACATTAGGACACCCACAGCATCCAAAGGGATACTGAAACTGGATACTCTGTTTATTACTTCACAATGTTATATTATGTTTTGTTAAT
Source organism: Pleurodeles waltl (assembly GCF_031143425.1). Lineage (NCBI taxonomy): Eukaryota > Metazoa > Chordata > Amphibia > Caudata > Salamandridae > Pleurodeles > Pleurodeles waltl. Next base: position 679,586,397 of record NC_090449.1, on the reverse strand, counting down.
TAGACTTAATAGAACACACATTCACCAAAGGTTTATTGGTGCTAAATGATAGACCGTGTTTCCGATGTGATAAGCCAGTAAGTGGTTGGGTATTATTAGCAATGATAGGCTTGTCTGAACAGACAAGTTTTCCTGCAAAGCCTGAAATCTGATTTAAAGCGCAGGTGAGCCCCAGGGAATTCCACTGTATGGGCGTCTCCACAGAGAAGATGCAATCTTCCATGCTACTTTTAAGATTAACACTCTGTTGCACCACTGACTGGCCCCTGTTATGTCACAAAGCATGTCAAACGTTTGGAGCATGAGTGATTGGACACTGCCTATTTTTCATTGTAGCTATTTATGTGCCATGAATGTCCTATACACACATCATATTCTGTATGGCACTTGTAAGCAGTTTGCATTCTGGATTGCACCCATACCCGTAAGGCTCTTTAATGTTGCTGCAGTAACATTTTAACGACTTGTGGGGCCCCTGGCAAGAAATATTTTGATAACTCCTGGTGGGTCAATTTTGAATATATTATCCCTTTTCAGCTCCTTCAAGCCTTTGTGGTGCTCAACAATGTTGCAATGTTGCATTATATGTTTAGCTTGGACAGGCACTGATAAAGCTATTTATTTTAAAGCCTGACTCTAGATTAATTTACTTGAAACAACAACATTTTATGTCATATTGAGGGAGCATTGTATCAAAAATATGCTAAGGGTGACTTGGTAGATTTTTAGTGAATTAATGTGTAATTTAAATTAAAATAAAACATATGTATTGCTGGAAGTGGCTCACTCTGCAGGTTCATCCCCAAACGTTTTGCCTTCACTCCTCCTACTTTTTGCTGAATATGTTTTGTTGGGCCTTAGGACTGTGTATACTTTACCACTGCTGACAAGTACTAAAGTGCTTGTGCTCTCTGGCTTATCCCCAGCTGGGCTATTTAATTTACTTAGAATTCCCCAGTAAAGTGGCACTACCTGTGGCCTGTAAATGAAATGCTACTAGTGGTTCTACAGCACTGATTGTGCCACCCACTTAAGTAGCCTTTCAACCATGTCTCAGGCCTGCTGTCGCCCATGTGTGCAATTTAACAGCCACGACGAACTGGCAAAATTAACTTTTTGGCAGGCCAAAACCTTCTCTTTTTATACATATAATTCACCCTTGGGGTAAGCCCTGAACACCTCATAATGCAGAGTGCAGTTTATTTAAAAGGTAGGGCATGTACCTTTAAGTTTTGCATCTCCTGGTATTGAAAAATTCTTGAATTGATTTTCCACTACTGACAGGTCTTTCTCTCCCATAGGATAACATTGGAGTTACCTTACTGTAATTTCCAAATGGGCAGAGATCCCTTCAAGTTTGGTGTCTCTGGAATGACAATTTAAAATCCTAACATATGGTGAAGTTGGGTTCAAAAGTGAAATTCTGAAAATGACACTTTTAGAAAGTTGGCATTTTGTTGCCGTGGCCATTTGGTGCCTGCAGCCTGTCTCTGGTCTCATGACTGGGTGTAGTTGGCGGGTGGGCTTTGTATATTCCTCCTAGACAGCCACACATAATGGGGGCTAAGGTGTGACTGGATAGGCCATCACTGGCAGGATGGGAGGGGGGCTGGGCCCAGCCTCACTTAAACCTGAATAGGCTGTGTCCTTTCTCCACACAAAGGGCTTTCCTACCCTGCATTTTCACTTCAGCCAACAGGGAGCCAGGGCAGGGGAAGTACCAATTCCATGGCATTCAAAGAACTTGCCTAGAAGCTTCTTGTACCTTCCAGAACCCGGGCACCAGTATATAAAAAGGACCTCAGACACCACCTCTTCAGTACACTTCTGGACCTGTGGCTACTTTGCCAGGAAGAAGGACTGCTGTGCTGCTACAATGACTGCCACTCTGCTGGACTGTGCTCTAAAGGAACTGCTGCCCTGCTGTGCTAACCTGCTGCCCTCTTGCCTGGGTGAGAAGGACTGACCTGCATCTCTTGACCCCAGTACACAGGGTAACTCCAAGGGCTAGTTGGATGGCCTCCTGATCAGACGCCTCAGGGGTAAAACAGATTGATCCTAGCACCTGGACTCAGCCTTCTGTGATGTTACTATACTAAATCAATTGAAGAGACAACAGATGGGTCGAAACGGGTATTCAATATTGTAAGAGAGTTAGAGTTAACAAACCCTGAGTGCACTAAACAAATAAAGCACTCTCGAGAACTTTGTGATGACCTATCTGAGCTTTTTAAGAATATGAATAAGCTAATTATCGCTGATATAAGTCTGCATTTATCTAGTAGAGTTCAAAATTAAAGAGATAGGAAAACTACACTAGAGATGGCAAACAAAGGTGCTTCGAAACTAGCAAAGATGTGACCAATGAAAGAAGATATTTTTAGAGACATAGCAATGTCCACCTCATCTGGGTCATTATTAGACCTATTGCCTCCCACAGTCTGGACGAAATGGGCAGATGAATTATACCCAGGTCTGTTAAAAATCTGCAATCAGTCCCTAAGCACAAATGCAGAAGAAAGTGTCATTAATCCCGTTATTGAAAAAAGCCACAGCAGATCCATCAGTGCTTAGCAATTTTTGACCAATAGCCCAACTCCCCTGTCTGGTGAAAATAGTGGAAAAATATGTTAGCAAAGAACTCTCGTAGTATCTGGAAGACAGTAATCTCCTAGAAAACTAACAAACAGATTTTCGACCTGTATATGGCCTGGAGACAGCATTGATCCTGGCCATGGGTGAGCTTTAGATGATATTTGACATGGCTCAAACAGTGGTTCTGATAATGCTTGACTTATGGCTGCGTTTGACACTGTCAACCATCAACTACTAGATATAGGTGCAGATGAGATGCTATTAAAATGGATAGAATCTTATCTCTTAAACAGAACTCCTGCAATCTCACTACCCCATTCCTATAATAATTTTAAAAAGTAGAACGAGGGGTGCCTCAGGGCTCTGCCTTGAGCCCTTTCCTTTTTAATATTTACCTAGGTCCGCTGTTGAAAATTATTCAATTGTACAGCATTAGTTTTGTGAACTATGTCACCGACACACAATGTAGATGGTGATAGGCATACATCATTAGATGCATTTCATAAATGCCTATGAAAAGTGAAAAGTTTAAAAAACAATGGAGTTCTTATGCTGCATAACTTTAAAAAATCCTATTACACTTCCAAATAATTTCTGGCCTTTGACAGCCGCAGTTTCCCTTGAAATGTAAAGGTCAGTTTGTAACTTGGGAACACACTTAGATGATAACCTCTCAATTGAGACTTCTGTCAACAAGACAGCAGCTACCTGTTTTGGACTATTTTGGAACTTAAGGAAAATTGTACCACTGTTGGCACAACCAGCAAGAAACGTAGTGGTGCAAAGTACAGTTCTCAGTAGAATTGATTATTGCAATGCACTGCTACTTGGAGCCCCTTATTATGTAATAAAAAGACTTTACAGAGTGCAGGCAGCAACGACCAAACTTGCATTAGCTAAACCTAGACATGCCTCCTCCTCTGGCACACTTAAGGGACTACATTGGCTTCCAGTTAAAGAGAGGGATTATTTTTAAATCAATGTGTGTTGTATATAAGGCAATAAAGGGAGCAGGACAAAGAAAATGTAAGCATTATATCCCAGTAAGGAATCTATATTCCTCCTCAGCCAATCTAGTACACATTCCAAAATTTCGGAGAGCGAGACAAGGAGGTCGGGCTTTCAAAGTGAGGGCAGCCCAGTTGTGGAATAAGATGCCTGCCCCTTTAAGAGTCAGTAAGAGCCTTTGCCAATTTAGGAAGGATGTAAAAACCTGGCCCTTTCCTAAATAGTCAGCTGGGCTTTAGGAAAATTAGATATAGGATGTGTTTAAAATATGATGCCTTTGGCAGTTATTATAAATTTCTGAGAGTGGTTGGTCACACCAAGATACCTTTTAGGTAAAAGTAGCGCTCTATAGCTCTATAAATGCAATTAATAATGAATAATAATAAAAACGTTACTGTCAAAAGGTCTCATTTTTGTACCAAGTCAGAGAGCTAATAGATCTAAACTAATCCGGGAAATGCATGTTTTCTTTTGTAGGATCAAATAAAAAAAAATATTTTTAAAAGAAAAAGGAATAGTTAAACAAAACAAATCAGGCATGAAATCACTATCTAGGTTTATTCCTATTCTTGACAAACTGGGTCCAGAAGTAGAAGTCTTTGGAAAGCAATACTTCCTAAGGTCCAGAAGATGTTGAAGTATATGCCTGAGCCCATACAGAATCTTCCCTATAATGGAAATGAGGTCTTAAAGAAAGTGCAGCATAATTAACAAATTATGGTTAAGCCCTGTGATAAGGGTGGGGCATTGTACTCCTTGATAAGGTGAATATAAAAAGAAAATGAAAAACATGCTGGCTGCCCTGGAACATTATCAGAATATAAATGGGGACATTAAAGAGAGTCATACAGGAAATTAGGAGTCATGAAGAGACATTTGAACAAGACAACATTTGCGGGAAGAAGTTTGAGTATCTAAATTAGGAAAATACTCATATACCTGTAATGTATGGGGTCCCTAAGACTTGTAAAGATGACAAAAATCCTCCCTTTCATCCAATAGTTTCTACTATTGGAGGAGAGATAGAGCCTCTATCAAAATACATTGACACCTTCTTGAAGCCCCTAGTCAGTACATTTGCATCATATGTGAAGTATACTAGGTATATGATTTCCAGACTTGAGGGAAGGGAATTTAAGCAGGAGGAAGAGTTCTTAGTCATGATGGATACTGAGACTTAATATTTCACCTTACCCCAAAAGGGAGCATTTGAAGCGGTGAGTATTGTCCTTAGACGAGCTATACCAGATGGACCCATTGCATTCATTTTCCAGTGTCTGAAGATAGTGTTGAGGAAGAATTATTTTTAATTTGATGGAGATCTATACAAGCAAGTTAAGGGTGTGAGCATGGGAGCAGCATTAGCCAACAGTGTAGCATATATATATATATATATATATATATATATATATATATATATATATATATATATATATATATAGCGAGAGAGAGAGGTTATAATAAGATCACCCCATTTTTCAAAGTGTGTGGGGTGTGTGTATATGAGTCTGCTGTTGTGGCGATTGAGGGTATGACAGGAAGTGGAGTGGAGATGTAACTGCAAGGGAGGTGGTGGGAAAAGTGTCTGTTGTGTCTGCAGATGTGTGTTGTATGTGTGCATGCCTGTGTGAACGTCTGTGATGCCTTCAACTGTCTTTGCGCACCTTGTCTGTTGTAGTGGGTGTATGCTGGTCTGTAGGTGTGCTTTGGATGGGTGTAGGGAAAGGGGTTCTGGATTGGGAAAAGGTAGCTGGAGGGGAGATGGAAGAAGAAGGAACACTTGCTGCTGTCAACGAGGAGGCCAGAGCCTGAAACAACCTCTGGAGGCCAGACAAGGCACTGTGAATGCCTTCCAGGAACGCATTTGTCCGTTACATCCGGGATGCCAGTCCCTGGATGGTTTTCACGATCGTTGTCTGCCCCACAGAGATGGACCTCAGTAGGTCATTAGCCTCCTCATTGAGGGCAGCAGGGTTGACTGCGTCAGGGGCAGAGGTGCCTGCGGCGAAGGAGACGACCACTCTCCTGGGTGAGCGGGCACGAGAAACTGGGTGGGGTGCTACAGGTAGGGTGGTGCTGGTAAGGGGGGTGGCGGACAGCGATGGTGTTGGTGTGGTCCCAGAAGGGTCCGCCACTGCCAGGGAGCCGCCATTGGCAGAGGAATCAGATGTGTTGGTAGTTCCAGTCTCCCCTGTGGTGCTCCCTTGGCCCTCCTTCCCACTGGTCCCCTCAGCTTCACTGGTGCCAGCCTCCTGGGCCCGTGGGCTGCTGCATCCCCACTCGCTGGTGCCCTTTCTCCTTCGCCAGATGATGCTAATGCACACATGGACAGAGGAGAAGAGAGAAAAGGAGTGTGGGAGAAACAGAAAGGGAGGAAATGATGAGAACCCACAAATCCACTTCACATACAAACAATGCAGATAACAATCCCTGCCTGTGAAACAATAGACCATTTAGCATTCATTTCCAAATAAAGTCATGCAAGCGATGTCAAAACTCATCTCAACCCTGCAGCCTAAACACCTGAATGAAGACACCTACATGCCTATCAGCTGTCAAAATGACTAATCCTAAAATCCAGCTCAGGAACATATCTTTAGCAACACAGACGTGGGTCCCATGCTTCCCATGCCACTGGATCAAGCTAGCCTGGCCGAGGAGGGGTGATACCCCGAAACTGGTCCCAGGATGCTTGTTTCCAGTCCAGGGAAGACCTGGCCTGGCAGTTCGGGTTGGACTGTCCCTATGGGGAACAGGGTCAAGACTGATTTGCATATGGCTGGGTCCAAACTGGAATGGCATGGGCAGCAAAAAAACAATGGATTTAGTCCCCGATCTCTGTACTGGGGTGAATGTTTGGCATTGTTCAGCATTCCGTCCATCACTTGTTCTTTTTGCATTTGTTGCCCTAAGTAGGAAGAGTATGCCCAGACGTGGATCCTGTGCTTCCCATGCCACTGGATCAAGTTAGCCTGGCTGAGGAGGGTGATCCCTGAAACCAGTCCCAGGATGCTTGTTTCCAGTCCAGGGAAGACCTGGCCTGGCAGTTCGGGCTGGACTGTTCCCATGGGGAACAGGGTCAAGACTGATTGGCATATGGCTGGGTCCAAACTGGAATGGCATGGGCAGCAAAAAAACGATGTATTTAGGCCCAGATCTCTGTACTGGGGGTGAATGTTTGACATTGTTCAGCATTCTGTCCATCCCTTGTTCTTTCTGCAGGAACATATCTTAGCAGAGAGGGACTGAGGACACTAAATAGCTGACAGGAATGTGTGGAGTACATGTGGTACAGAGGTCCACTGTTGTAGGAAGTGAAACAATTTTAATCTTCACGTAACATGCCTGTCATTACCCATATGCAGTGCCTATATGACCACCTCGTACCACTAAAGTACACGCAGAGACGGTGGATGCAGCCAGTGACATGATAGCATACTTGAGAGAGCCATACCTACAGGTGAATGTATGTCACAGTACCACCACTTCTTATCCTACATGGCTCAACATAGCGACCGTCACACACTCCTGCTTGATGGGTGTGACAACCAGGACTGTACATTCCCTAAATCACATCTAACTATGTTATTTCCAACACCAAGGACAGAGACAGTGTACAATCATGCAGTAGTAACCCGACAGTCAACACTTACCCCCTTGTGGCCGCTGTGCTACCTTTAGCGCCCATCCAACTCAGGGTACGCCACCACCGGTATGTGGGCTCTGCTGTCTTCTGGGCCCCAGTGTCGCAGGTCCTTCCACTGCTTCCTGCAGTGGGTTCTCCATCAGCAATGGACTCCCAGGGTCCACACTTCCTTGGCGATGGCTCGCCATAACCCTTTCTTCTGGTGGGCACTGACCTGAATGGGAAACAGTGAGAAAAGGGAGGGACATGATGTAAATAATACCAATACAGCAGTAAGCTTTGGCGACACACAACAAACACGGGCCATGCACACTGCCAAGATCCCACTCATATCATGTGCATGCTACACGCCTGATCTGTCATGACATGTCAATGTGCACACACATACATCATCATACACCACCCAACAGGTTCGACAAAGGACGTTGTACTGACCTGTTGCCCTGGAGCACGTACAACCGCCCATACTGGGGTAGGACTCCTTCCACCAGTTTCTCTAGTTCCTCCGTTGAGAAGGGTGGGGCCCTTTCCCCAGAAGTGCGTGCCATCATTGCTCAAAGAGACATGACACAGTAGCATACAAAGTAGAGGTCTGTTCTGCCTGCATGGCAAGCGTCAAGTGAGCTGGCCCACACAAAATGGTGGTTACGACCGCAGTAGTTATGACCATCACCGCCAGCGGTGATCGTCATGGGTCCCAGTCTCCCATAGACATCAGTGTTAACCAATGAGGAGTTGCACGGTGGTTCAGACCGCCCTCCGCCATGCCGACTTCCGCCGGAAGAACAAAGTCACTTCCAACTGTCCAATGCATGCGGGACATGCAAATGCCATATTAGTCTGGGACATTACTGTCCTGAGTTCACACAGCGTAACTACCTGCATGTCCTCACAAATACATGCTTTAGGTCACACATTGTGGATATTGACACACGTAGTGTGTGTCTTTTGACATTACCACACTTGTCACAGCATTTGTCAGCATATATGAACACTTGGAAGGTGTACGTGTACATGTCCTGTATGGGTCCATTCACACAGTAATTATGTGACATCGTTGGAGGAGGCTGGCCTGGCTTATAGTGGGTACCAATGGTACTTACACCTTGTGCCAGGTCCAGTTATCCCTTATTAGTAGAGTAGTAGTGTTCTAGCAGCTTAGGCTGATAGAGGTAGCTATAGCAGAGCAGCCAAGGCTGAACTAGGAGACATGCAAAGTTCCTACTATACCACTTATATATGTACTATATCATAAGAAAGACAATACTCAGAGTTACCAAAAATAAAGATACTTTATTTTAGTGACAATGTGCCAAAAATATCTCAGAGGATATACTCCCTTAGGAGGTAAGTAAAAATACACAAAATATACACAACAGACCAAATCAAGTAAAACAGTCAGAAAGTAGTGCAAACCCTGTAGACTACAATAGGATGCAATAGGCCTAGGGACAACAAAAACCATATACTATGAAAGTGGAATGCGAACCACGAATAGACCCCTAGGCTAGTGTAGTGTGTAGAGGGTGGCTGGGAGTGTAAGAAAACACTAAGGGTGTCCAATATACCCCACCCCATGACCCTGGAAAGTAGGAGTAAAGTACTACTATTTCCCAAGAAACACACTAAAGTCGTTATAAGGGATTTTGCAAAGACCACCACAGACTGCCAAGCAATGAAGACGGATTCCTGGACCTGAGGACCTGCAAAGGAATGGGACCAAGTGAAAGAGTCGCAAAAGTGTCAAGGGGGGCAGGAGCCAACTAAACCCCGGAAGAAGGTGCAAAATGGCTGCCTCTGGATAGAAGAAGCTGAAGATTCTCCAACAACGAAAGGTGCTAGGAACTTCTCCTTAGTGCAGAAGATGTCCCACGGCATGCTGCAGGATACAGAGTTGTTTCCTTGGCAAAATACTGCAAGCAAGCCTTGCTAGCTGCAAGAGCCACGGTTAGAGAAAAAGGGTGCTGCCCTGGCCCAGGAAGGACCAGGATGTCGCCACTTGGGAGAGGAGACAGAGCGGGCCCTCAGCAACGTAGAGAGCCCACGCACAAGCAGGAAGCACCCGCAGAAGTCCTTGAAAACGGGTTCAAGAAGTCTGAACACGGCGGTCGTCTCATCACTGCAAAAGGAGGTCCCACGACACCGGAGACCAACTCAGGGAGCTGAGCATCGCAGGACAGAGTGCTGGGGACCTAGACTCAGCTATGCATGCAGGATTTCACGGAACTGTGCATAGAAGCCCTTGTCGCTGCAGTTCACGCGATGCACAGGATTACTGTCTGGAGAGGGGAGGCAAGGACTTACCTCCTCCAAATTTGGACTGTTGGACCACTGGACAGTCTGGGTCACTTGGGTCCACCACCTGTGTTCCATGGGCCACGCTTGTCAGGATGAGAGGGGTCCCAGAATACCGCTGAAGCTGAAGTTTGGTGCCCGCTGAAGCAGGGGGAAGAATCTGTTGACCCACAGGAGATTTCTTCATGGCTTCCAGTGCAGGGTGAAGGCAGACAGCCCCCAGAGCATGCACCACCAGGAAACAGTTGAGAAAGCCAGCAGGATTAGGCACTTCAATGTCGCTGGTAGTCTTCTAGCTACTTTGTTGCAGTTTTGCAGGTGCCCTGGAGCAGTTAGCGGTCGATCCTTGGCAGGAGTCGAAGAGAGAGGTGCAGAGGAACTCTGGTGAATTCTTGGAAGTTGTTATCTGAGGAAAAGCCCACTGGAGAGACCCTAAATAGCCCTCAGAGGAAGATTGGCCACCTAGTCAGGTAAGCACCTATCAGGAGGGGTGTCTGATGTCACCTGCTGGCACTGGCCACTCAGAGGCCTCCAGAGTGCCCTCACACCTCTGGAAACAAGATGGCAGAGGTCTGGGACACACTGGAGGAGCTCTGGGCACAACTCCTGCGGTGGTGATGGACAGGGGAGTGGTTACTCCCCTTTCCTTTGTCCAGTTTCGTGCCAGAGCAGGGACTGGGGGTTCCCTAAGCCGCTGTAGACTGGCTTATGCAAGGAGGGCACCATCTGTGCCCTTCAAAGCATTTCCAGAGGCTGGGAGAGGCTACCCCTTGCCAGCCTTTAACACCTATTTCCAAAGAGAGAGGGTGTAACACCCTGCTCTCAGAGGAAATGCTTTATCCTGCCTTCCTGGGACTGGGCTGACCAGACCCCAGGAGGACAGAACCCTCTCTGTGGGGTGGCAGCAGCGCTAGCTGCAGAGAAAACCCCAGAGAGCTGGTTTGGCAGTACCCGGGGTCCATAGTGGAGCCCCGGGGATGCCTGGAATTGGCTCCCCAATACCAGATTTGGCATGGGGGGACAATTCCATGATCTTAGACATGTTACATGGCCATATTCGGAGTTACCATTATGAAGCTACATATAGGTATTGATCTATATGTAGTGCACACGTGTAATGGTGTCCCTGCACTCACAAAGTCCGGGGAAATGGCCCTGAACAATGTGGGGGCACCTTTGCTAGTGCAAGGGTGCCCTCACACTTAGTAACTTTGCACCTAATTTTCAGCAAGTGAAGGTTAGACATATAGGTGACTTATAAGTTACTTAAGTGCAGTGAAAATGGCTGTGAAATAACGTGTGCGTTATTTCACTCAGGCTGCAGTGGCAGTCCTGTGTAAAGGTTTGTCTGAGCTCCCTATGGGTGGCAAAAGAAATGATGCAGCCCATAGGGATCTCCTGGAACCCCAATACCCTGGGTACCTAGGTACCATATACTAGGGAATTATAAGGGTGTTCCAGTGTGCCAAAAGGAATTGGTAAAAGTGGTCACTAGCCTATAGTGACAAATTTAAAGGCAGAGAGAGCATAAGCACTGAGGTTCTGATTAGCAGAGCTTCAGTGACACAGTCACTACACAGGTATACACATTCAGGCCACAAACTAGGAGCACTGGGGTCCTGGCTAGCAGCATCCCAGTGAGACAGGCAAAAACAAACTTACATACATGTAAAAATTGGGGTAACATGCCAGGCAAGATAGTACTTTCCTACACAACCCTCCCCCCCAAACGAGGGACAGTAAGGCTAACTTTGCCCAGATGAGTCTTCATTGTCTAAGTGGAAATATCTGGAGAGTCCATCGGCATTGGAGTGGGTACTCCCAGGTCTATGTTCCACTGCATAGTCCATTCCCTGTAGGGAGATGGACCACCTCAACAATTTAGGGTTTTTACCTTTCATTTGTTTAAGCCATAATAGAGGTTTGTGGTCTGTCTGAACAATAAAGTGAGTACCAAAGAGGTATGGTCTCAACTTTTTCAAGGCCCAGACCACAGCAAAGGCCTCCCTCTCAATGGCAGACCAACGCTTTTCTCTAGGGGTCAACCTCCTGCTGATAAAAGCAACAGGTTGATTAAGGCCCTCAGTGTTAAGCTGTGATAGAACTGCCCCTACTCCTAATTCAGAAGCATCAGTTTGAACTATGAATTTTTTGGAGTAACAAGGACTTTTTAGGACCGGTGCAGAACACATTGCCTGTTTGAGCTCATCAAAAGCCTTTTGACAGCTAGCTGTCCATAATACCTATTTAGGCATTTTCTTTGATGTGAGGTCATTAAGAGGGGCAGCTATAGTGCCATAATTCTTTATGAACCTCCTGTAGTACACCGTGAGGCCTAGGAAGGCTCTCACTTGGGTTTGAGTTGTAGGGGGAGCCCATTTCATGATGTTTGGGTTCTTCCCCTGCAGTGGTGCAATCTGTTCCCCACCTTACCAGGTGGCCCAGACAAACCACTTTCCCCTGCTCTATCTTGCACTTTGAGGCCTTGATAGTGAGGCCTGCCTTTTGCAGGGCCTCCAAAACTTTCCACAGGTGGACCAGGTGATCATCCCAGGTGGAGCTAAAGACAGCAATATCATCTAGATATGCACTAAAGGCTTCCAGTCCTTGGAGGACTGTGTTCACCAACCTTTGAAAAGTGGCAGGTGCATTCTTCAATCCAAAGGGCATAACAGTGAACTGATAGTGCCCTCCAATGGTTGAAAATGCTGTCTTTGGTTTAGCATCTTCTGATAACTTAATCTGCCAATACCCTGCAGGTAAATCAAAAGTGCTTAGATACTTGGCAGAAGCCAGTGTATCTATTAGCTCATCTGCCCTGGGTATAGGGTGAGCATCAGTTTTTGTTACTTGATTGAGACCCCTATAGTCCACACAAAACCTAATTTCCTTTTTTTCATCTTTACTATGAGGTTTGGGGACACACACCACTGGGTTGGCCCAGGGGCTTTCAGAAGGTTCAGTCACTCCAAGTTCCAACATTTTTCTGTACCTCTTGTTTAATACAGTCTCTGACATGGTCAGGCTGTCTATAAATTTTACTTTTGACAGGTACACTGTCTCCAGTATCAGTTGCGTGCTCACACCAGGTAGTTGTACCTGGAATCAGTGAGAAGAGGTCAGGGTACTGATCAAGGAGATTTATGCAGTTGTCTTGCTCAACAGTAAGGCAATCTGCCAATACAACTCCCTCCACTAAGCCATCAGCTTCAGTGGTGGAGAGGAGGTGAGGGAGAGGGTCACGCTCTTCCTCCTGCCCCTCATCTGTGGCCAAGAGCAGGGTTAAGTCAGCCCTGTCATAGATAGGTTTCAGGCGATTGACATGAAGCACCCTAAGGGAGGCTTCTGGCAGTGCCCAGGTCCACCAAGTAGGTGACCTCACCTTTCTTTTCCACAATGAGTTGGGGTCTACTCCATTTGTGCTGGAGTGCCCTTGGTGCCACAGGCTCCAACACCCACACCTTCTGTCCTGGGTGGTTCTGAGTCAGGACAGCCTTCTGGTCATGCCATTGCTTTTGGAGCTCTTGGCTGGCCTGAAGGTTTTTTACTCGCCTTTTTCATGTACTCAGCCATCCTTGATCTGAGGCCAAGTATATAATCCACAATGTCCTGTTTGGGAGCTCTTAAAGGTTGTTCCCAACCCTACTTCACAAGAGCAAGGGGACCTCTTACAGGGTGCCCAAAGAGAAGTTCAAAGGGGCTGACGCCCACTCCCTTCTGGGGTACCTCTCTATAAGCAAAAAGGAGGCATGGCAACGGTACATCCCATCTCCTCCTGAGTTTTTCAGGGAGTCCTATGATCATGCCTTTGAGAGTTTTATTAAACCTCTCAACCAATCCATTTGTTTGTGGATGATAAGGGGTGGTGAACGTATAGGTAACACCACACTCCTTCCACATTGCCTTGAGATATGCAGACATGAAGTTACTACCTCTGTCTGATACCACTTCCTTAGGGAAACCCACTCTGGAAAATATTCCCAGGAATGCTTTTGCCACTGCAGGAGCTGTAGTGATCCTTAAGGGTATAGCTTCAGGATACCTAGTGGCATGGTCCACTACCACAAGGACACATCTATTTCCTGAAGCTGTTGGAGGGTCAAGGGGGCCAACAATGTCAACCCCTACCCTTTCAAAGGGCACCCCAACCACTGGGAGTGGAATTAAGGGGGCCTTAGGTGTGCCACCAGTCTTGCCACTGGCTTGGCAGGTCACACAGGAGCGACAAAACTCCTTGGTGTCCTCTGACACATGAGGCCAGTGAAACAATGGAACAAGTCTGTCCCAAGTCTTACTTTGGCCCAAATGCCCAGCCAAAGGAATATCATGAGCGAAAGTCAGAAGAAACTCCCTATACTGCAAAGGGATGACCAATCTCCTGACAGCTCCAGGTGTAGAGTCCCTTGACTCAGTATATAGCAGGTTGTCTTCCCAATAGACTTTATGGCTATCAGTGATATCCCCATTCTGCTATTTGACAGCTTGCTGTCTTAAACCCTCTAGTGTGGGACAGGTCTGCTATTCCACACTCAGCTCTTCTCTGGCAGGCCCCCCGCAGCCACAAGCTCAGCAGTGTCTGCTACCAGCTCATCTGGTGTAGGTTCTGCACAAGGAGAAGATTCCTCTTCCTCAAAAGGGGAATCTTCTGGAGAGGGAGGGATAGTGGGCAAGGATTTACCCTTTCTACCCCTAGCTTTTGGGAGCACTTGGTCCATTTTTGCAGGATCCAAGTTTCCCTGTCCTCCTTGCTTCTGGGCCTGAGCCCTTGTGAAAGCAAAGATATGCCCTGGAATGCCCAGCATTGCTGCATGAGCCTCCAACTCCACTTCAGCCCAAGCTGATGTCTCCAAATCATTTCCTAGTAAGCAGTCTACAGGTAAATCAGTGGCTACCACAACTTTCTTTGGGCCAGTAACCCCCCCCCCAGTTGAGATTCACAACAGCCACCTGCTGCCTGGCCTCCTGGTGGTATTCCCCCTACAGCCTTTGGGTGTCCTGCAAGGTTGTGAAATCTGGCCCGTCTTGTAGAGGGTTTGCTGGTAGACTCCCAGGACTCTGGAGACGGCCTCCTGGCTAGTCATGTCCTGTACCTGCCTCATCCTTTGGCCCACATTTGTCCTTCCACTAGCCCTTGGCCCCTGTGTCTCTGCCCCTGGTGCGGTGTGCCCCTCCGACTGACACCAGGACCGTAATTGTCTTGTGTTTACACTGTTGACTCCTGCCCATGTCCTGTGGGGCAGACTGATGATTGATGTGACCTTGGGACACAGGTATGGGAAGGTGGGCTCTGTTGTGCACTGGCTGCCACAGGGGAGGTGGTTTGAGTTGTGGGCAGGGTGAGGCTTGTGGTGGTGGACGGACCACTCATGCCTGATGGGCCAGGTTTGTCATCCGAATCCAGACTTCCTGGGGAATCCTCCCCTATTGGACCTGCTTCCAGGCCTGGGCTTTCTGTTACTGGGCTCCTCTGCTGTATATCAGTACTTGGGAGACCTGTGTAATGAGAGGTATTGTGCCAGATGATGGTATTGTTGCAGTGACAGGCATGGTTGTATGCTGTCATTAACTGTATTTGCAGATCAGTAATGGCATTGACAGTTACCAGTCCACTACTTGTGTTACCATCAGTGAAAAGTTGCAATGGGCCTATTTTGGAGTAAATTTATTATTTGTATTGTTACTGTCACTGCCATGTACTGATGTGCATTCCTACTAATTATTGGTGAAGGGAAGTGACATGGTTTGATGTGCAGTTGCAGAGAAGTGATCTTGATGTAGCAGTCAGGCAAGGATAGGGAGTGTTGCATTGTGGTAGTTGTGGTACTTGCTAATGTGTGAGGCATACATGCACTAGTTGGGGCTCTGAGGGAGTGGTGTCAGGGGAGAGCTGTGGCATGCTGGGGTGGGTATAGGATCCATGGTGGGTTGGTGCACGTTAGAGTGGTGTGAGGAGGTGAGAGGGTGGTGGGGGTACACACTGTGCACGGGGACATGTTGGCCGGTGAGTACAGTGGACTTACCAGTGTCCAGTCCAGTAGCTATTCCCGTCAGCCCTTTTTGGTGTAGTATAGCCAGGACCATCTCCTCCCATGGTGACATTTCTGGAGGAGGTGGTGGGGGTCAACACCAGCCCTAATGACAGCTACTTGATGCCTGGAAGCCATGGCCCGTACCTTCCAGCTAAGGTCGTTCCACCTCTTCCTTATGTCCTCCCTTGTTCGTGGATGGTTCCCCACTGCATTCACCCTGTTGACTGTCCTCTGCCATAAGTCGTTCTTCCGGGCTATGGATGTCTGCTGGACCTGTGCTCCAAACAGTCGATGCTCCACTTTGACGATTTCTTCCACCCTTAACCTGAGCTCCTCTTCTGTGATTTTTTTTATTTTTTATGGTGTCATGGTGGTTGTGTTGTGGGTGGGGGTGTACGGTGTGCAGGGATTCTGGGTGTGCTGTTTGTAGTTGTGAATTTTTGTGGTGGTATGTGCGTGTGCTCTGTGGTGTTTGTGTGCAGTGGGGTGTTGTGTGATGCGTGCTCATCATGATGGTGCCTGTGGTATCTAGGTGCAGTGCATTCTTTTGCGTGCTCTTCTCTTGCTCTGTCACAGGTTCTAGTTGCAATGGGTTCTGGGTATAAGTGGGGGGGTGTTTTGTAGTGCTGTGGACAGGTGTGTGTATGTTTCTCAGGTGTTGGATATTGGTGTTGTCCACTCTGGTGCAGTGTTAATGCGATGGTGCCTTTTTTTTTCCCCACAGCGGTTTGAGGCGCCAATGGATTGCCGCCGTGTTAGGATCCGCAATACTGATTTGTGACTTGTAATTTGGCGGGCGGTATATCCTTAGCGTGGCATTGCTGGTGGTGCAGCCTCTTCCTTCACGCTGTCGTTTGGGCTGATGGTGTGTTTTTTTCGGTCTATTTTTGGCAGTGTTGTGTGGGTTACTCGTAATGCAGTAGTCTTCACTCCGCCATTGCTGGCGGTGTTTCGGCAGCCGTTTGCACGTCGGTCTCCGGTAATGGCCGCCAAACTCGGAATGACCACCTGAGTATTGTCTTTCTTGTGTGTACGTACTGTGTAACTGCAGTGGTATTGTAAGAGCTTTGCATGTCTCTTAGTTCAGCCTTGGCTGCTCTGCCTACAGCTACCTCTAGACAGCATGGCTTCTAGACACTGCCTACATTTCACTAATAAGGGATAACTGGACCTGGTATAAGGTGTAAGTACTTGTGGTACCCACTACAAACCAGGTGAGCCTCCAAATTTGGTGGTTTAGCGGTGGGATAAGTACTTGCAATTGACTTTGTCACTGAAAGTATACTCTGCACTTAGAGCTATACATAAGTATACCTAGCAGTCTCACTTTCACTCTAAAACGTCTAAAAAGTTAGATAAAGTAGGTCTTCTTTTCTCAACTTTATTCTAACTTTTTCTATCACTATGGGCCTGATTCTAACTTTGGAGGACGGTGTTAAACCGTCCCAAAAGTGGCGGATATACCACCTACCGTATTACGAGTTCCATAGGATATAATGGACTCGTAATAAGGTAGGTGGTATATCCGCCACTTTTGGGACGGTTTAACACCGTCCTCCAAAGTTAGAATCAGGCCCTATATCTTCTACTGAGGCCACCCAGAGGGTTATCAAGACTACCTATGAGAACCTTAACTTTAAAAGTCTGAGGGGGCTTTGCTTAGAAAGAAGCTTAGGGATTGGGAAGAACCCCAATAAGGATTTCCTTTTAAACCTCCTCTTGCAATGTGATCAGGAGCATTCTGATAGTCACATAGAACCAGAGGGGGAGTTAGATGGGGATTCTAACCAGGTAGATTCAGGAGAGAGTCCTGGAGATCCAGAGGAGGGTCTTTCGACAGCTCTTTCCAGTGACCTCCTAGTGTAGTTGGTAGTGGGAAGGGGCCACACACAGGTAGAACACCCTTCACACCTATAGGCCAGGTCACTAGGGTTGCACAAGTTAGGGAAAGATCGCCCTCTGCTCATTCCCCTGTCACCTCTGTCTCAGAGATGTCCCACACATCCATCCTTGAGGACAACACCCTAGATAGGGAACTCAGAAAGCTGAGGTTGGAGGAGGCCAGACTGATGCTGCAACAGTTGGCCTTAGATAAGGAAATCCCTAGCTTTGGAAAGGGAAAGGCAGGGGTTGGGGCTAGTTCCCCATGGTGGCAACAGCAGTTTTAGAAGCTATGGTATTAGGGAGAACACATTTGACTCTAGAAACTTGCACAAGATTGTTCCACCTTGCAAGGAGGGGGATGACATCTAAAAGTGGTTTGCTGCACTTCAGATGGCCTGTAAAGTTCAAAGGGTCCCTCAGGTACAGTGGGCTGCTATACTGTGGTTGTCCTTCTCTGGCAAGGGGAGAGATAGTCACCTTACTGTAAAACAAAATTACTCAGATAACTACAATGATTTGAAGACAGCACTCATGGATGGAATTGGCTTAACCACTGAACAATATAGGATTAAGTTCAGAGAAACCAGAAAAGAGTCTTCACAAGATTGGATAGACTTTGTGGACTGTTCAGTGAAGGCCTTAGAAGGTTGGTTGCATGGCAACAAGGTTGCTGATTATGGAGGTCTGTATAATCTAATCCTGAGAGAGCATATTCTTAACTATTGTGTTTCTGCTTTGTTGCATCAGTATGTTGTGGACTCAGATCTGACCTCTCCACAAGAATTAGGAAAGAAGGCAGACAAATGGGTCAGAAGAAGGGTGAGCCGAAAAGCTCATACAGGGGGTGACAAGGATGGCAAGAAGAAGGATGGTAAGTCACATAACAAGGGTGGGGACAAAGATAAAATGTCAGAGTCTTCATCAGGTCCACAAAAATCCTCTGGGGGTGGTGGGCCCAAATCCTCTTCTGACCATCAGAAAAAGCCTTGGTGTTATTTGTGTATCATCAAAGGCCATTGGGCAAGTGACCCCACATGTCTCAAGAGAAACAATAAACTCTTCAAATAGCCAATCTAAGGGTGTAGCTGGGCTCACAACTGTAGTAGGGGTTGGTCTAGTTACGGAGACCACTGAGGCTGTTTTAGGCTCTTATGGCAGCATTGACCTTGCTTCCTTGGTTGCTTATCCCCTTAACATGGATAAGTACAAGAAACTACCCCTGATAAGTGGTGTTCAGGTTGAGGCCTACAGGGACACAGGTGCCAGTGTCACTATGGTGATGGAAATACTAGTAGCCCCTGAGAAAAACCTACTTGGTCATCAGTACCAAGTTACTGACGTCCATAACAACATTGTTAGCCACCCCATGGCTGTTGTGAATCTCAACTGGGGGGCGGTTACTGGTCCTAAAAAAGTTGTCGTATCCACTGATCTACCTGTAGAATGTCTATGGGGCAATGATTTGGAGACTTCAGCTTGGGCTGAAGTGGAGTTGGAAGCTCATGCAGCAATGCTGGACATTGCAGGGCACATCTCTGCTCTTACCAGGTCTCAGGCCATGAAACAAAGAGGACAGGGAAACTTGGATCCTGGAACAATGGACCAAGTGCTCCCAAAACTAAGGGTAGAACAAACCCTTGTCCACTGTCCCTCCCTCTCCAGAAGATTCTTCTTTTGTTGAGGAGGAGTCAACTACTTATGCAGCACCTACACCAGAGAACTCTTGGGTGCAGGGGGGCCTGCCAGGGAGGAACTGAGTGTGGCACAGCACACCTGTCCCACACTAGAGGGTCTAAGACAGCAAGCTGTCAAACAGCAAGCTGGGGATATCACTGTCTCACATAGAGTTTATTGGGAGAACAATCTCCTTTATACTGAAGCAAGGGACCCAAAACCTGGTGCTACCAGGAGACTGGTCATTCCCTTGCAGTATAGGGAATTCCTCCTAACTCTTGCACATGATATTCCCCTGGCTAGACATCTGGAGCAAAGTAAGACCTGGGACAGACGTTTCCTACACTTTCACTGGCCTCACATGTCAGAGAACACAAAAGAGTTCTGACGCTCTTGTGTCACTTGCCATGCCAGTGGCAAGACTGGTGGCACCCCAAAGGATCCCTTAATCCCACTGCCTGTGGTTGCGGTGCCCTTTCAAAGGGTAGGGGTTGACATTGTTGGTCCCATTAACCCTCCAACTGCTTCTGGAAACAGGTTATCTTAGTGGTAGTGGACCATGCCACAAGATATCCAGAAGCCATCCCCTTAAAGACCACTACTGCTCCTGCAGTGGCAAAGGCCCTCCTGGGAATATTTTCCAGGATGGGCTTCCCTAAAGAAGTAGTATCAGACGCTGTAGTAACTTCATGTCTGCATATGTAAAAGCAATGTGGAAGGAATGTGGTGTAACCTATAAATTTGGCCGTCGGTTCCCTCAGCACATCCTTGCTGTAGCGATGCCACTCTGACTCGTTCTCTTTTAAATATAAATTTAAATATAGATTATTTTTGTATTAGATTATTACTCTTATATATATTTATCAGCTATTGAGTATTGTTTCTTCGTGTATGTATATATATTTTGTATTTTCTATGAATTTCTGTATTAATTTTGTAGCATCTGTATTATGACCTCTTTTCATTTCATTATATTGTCTATTGTTGGTTAGTTTGAATGTGGCGTGCTTGAATTAGATTTTTTGTTCATGTATTTAGATATCTTTTATACTTTATGATTATTTGTCCATTCACATGATTTGATTAAAGTTTTTCACATTGTGACTTCGTTCCTTTTTCCTTGTGATTACTCGTCTTGGTTTAGCAGTCAGATATTATTATTTATTTATCGACTTGAATGTATCATAATGTATGAATCAGTCCCTATACGGATTTACTTCTGAGGTTTATTATATCTTCAGATACATTATTATTGTAGCTCACGCCATAGTTTTTTCCCGTAACCTATAAATTCACCACACCCTATCATCCACAAACAAATGGACTGGTTGAGAGATTTAACAAAACTCTCAAAGGCATGATCATGGGACTCTCTGAAAAACTCAGAAGGAGATGGGATGTCCTCCTGCTATGTTCCCTTTTTGCCTACAGGGAGGTACCCCAGAAGAGAGTGGACTACAGTTCCATTGAACTCATTTTTGGTCACCCTGTTAAGGATCCACTTGCACTTGTAAAAGAGGGGTTGGAGAAACCCTTGAAGCCCCCTAAACAAGACATTGTGGATTATGTGCTTGGCCTAAGACCTAGAATGGCTCAGTACATGAAAAATGCCACTAAAAACCTTCAGACCAGCCAAGAGCTTCAAAAGCAATGGCATGACCAGAAGGTTGTCCTGACTGAGTACCACCCAGGATAAAAGGTGTGGGTTTTGGAGACTGTGGCACCAAGAGCACTCCAAGACAAATGTAGCGGTCCACATCTCATAGTGAAGAAAAAGGGTGAGGTCACCTACTTGGTAGACCTAGGCACTCCAAGATGTCCCCTAAGAGTACTTCATGTGAGCCGCCTGAAACCCTACTATGATAGGGCAGAATTGATCCTACTCATGGCCACTGATGAGGGGTAGGAAGAAGAGAGTGACCCTTTCCCTGACCTCTTCTCCAACACTGAAGCTGATGGCGCAGTGGAGGGGGTTGTTTTTGCAGACTGCCTTACAGCAGAGCAAAGGGAGGACTGCAAGAACCTCCTAGGCCAATTCTCTGAACTATTTTCACTCACACCTGGTCAGACTATTTGGTGTAAGCATACAATTGACACTGGAGACAATTTGCCTGTCAAAAGTAAGATTTATAGGCAGCCTGACCATGTCAGAGACTGTATTAAATCTAAGGTTCAGTAAATGTTGGACCTAGATGCCATTCAGCACTAAGATAGCCCCTGGGCCAGTCCAGTGGTGTTTTTCCCCAAACCTCATAGTCAAAATGGAAAAAAGGAAATTAGGTTCTGTGTCAACTACAGAGGGCTCAATACAGTTACAAAAACAGATGCTCAATCTATACCCAGGGCAGATAAGGTGATAGATACACTGGCATATGCCAAGTAGCTGAACCCCTTTGACTTGATTGCAGGGTATTGGCAGATCAAGCTATCAGAGGATGCTAAACCAAAAACTGCATTTTCAACCATTGGAGGGCATTATCAATTTACAATTATGCCCTTTGGTCTGAAAAATGCACCTGCCACTTTCCAAAGGCTGGTGAATACAGTCCTCCAAGGTCTGGAAGCATTCAGTGTAGCATATCTAAACAATATTGCTGTATTTAGCTCCACTTGGGATGACCACCTTGTCCACCTGTGGAAAGTTGTGGAGGCAATGCAAAAGGCAGGCCTCACTATCAAGGCTTCAAAATGGCAGATAGGGCAGGGGAAGGTGGTTTATATGGGACACCTAGTTGGTAAAGAACAGATTGACCCACTACAGGGGAAGATCCAGATCTATTAGACTGGGCTCCCCCTACTACTCAGACCCAGGCCAGAGCCTTTCTTGGTCTCACTGGGTAGTACAGGAGGTTCATTAAGAACTATGGCTCCATAGTTGCCCCTCTTAATGACCTCACCTATAAGAAAATGCCCAAGAAGGTATTATGGACAGCCAGCTGTCAAAAAGCGTTTTAGGAGCTTAAGCAGGCTATGTGTACTGCACCTGTCCTAAAAAGCCTAAATTACTCTAAAAAGTTTATTGTCCAAACAGAGACTTCTGAACTGGGGGTTGGGGCAGTGCTATCACAGAGGGCCAGGCTCAGCCTGTTGCTTTTATCAGTAGGAGTTGACCCCTAGAGAAAAATGTTGGTAGGCCATAGAGAGGGAGGCCTTTGCTGTAGTCTAGGCCCTGTAGGAGCTGAGACCATACTAATTTGGGTCTCATTTCATAGTTCATACAGACCACAAACCTCTCTTGTGGCTAAAACAGATGAAAGGAGAAAACCTTAAATTGTTGAGGTGGTCCATTTTCCTACAGGGGATGGACTTTACAGTGGAACATAGACCTGGGAGTAACCACTCCAATGCAGATGGACTCTCCAGATATTTCTACTTAGCCAATGAAGACTCATCTGGGCAAGGTTAGCCTTATTGCCCCTAATTCTTTGGGGCGGGTGTTGTGTAGGAAAGAACCATCTTTCTTGGCATGTTACCCTCAATTTCGGCATGATTGTCAGTGTGTTTTGATTTTGTCACTGGGATCTTGCTAGTCAGGATCCCAGTGCTTATGGTTTGTGGCCTACATGTCAGTATGTTTTACAGTGTTGTCAGTATGCTTGACTGTGTCACTGGAGTCCTTCTAGTCAGAACTCCAGTGCGTATGCTCTCTCTGTTTCCAAATCTGTCACTATAGTATAGTGACTACATATTTCACTCCAGGTTGGCATACTGGATCCCCCTTATAAGTCCCTAGTATGGTACCTAGGTACCCAGGGCATTTGGGGTTCCAGGAGACCCTTATGGGCTGCACCATTTCTTTTGACACCCATAAGGAGCTCATACAAACACTTCTTCAGGACTGCCATTGCAGCCTGAGTGAACACTATTTCACAGCCATTTTTCACTGCACCAGGTCACGTATAAGTCACCTATACATCTAACCTTCAGATCCTGAAGGTTAGGTGTATAGTACCTGTGTGTGAGGGCAACCCTGCACTAGCATAGGTGCCCCCACGTTGTCCAGGCCCAATTTCCTGGACTTCGTGTGTGCGGGGACAGCATTATAAGAGTGCACTACATATGTCAATACATATATGTATCTTCACAATAGTAACCCCGAATATGGCCATGTGAGGTGTCTAAGATTGAGAAATTGTACCCCCAGTCTGATTCTGGTATTGGGGGCCAATTCCATGCACCCTGGGGGCTCCACCATGGACTGCCAGTACTGCCAAACCAGCTCTCTGAGGCTTGCACTGCAGCTACAGCTGCTGCCGCCTCACAGACAGTGTTCTGCCCCCCTGGGGTCTGGGCAGCCCAGTCCCAGTCCCAGGAAGGCAGAACAATGCATTTCCTCTGAGAGCAGGGTGTTACACATTCTCCCTTTGGAAATAGGTGTTACTGGGCTGTGGAGGGGTAGCCTCCCCCAGCCTCTGGAAATGCTTTGAAGGGCACAGATGGTGCCCTCATTGCATAAACCAGTCTACACCGGTTCAGGGACCCCTTGTCCCCTGCTCTGGTGTGAAACTGGACAAAGGAAAGGGGAGTGACCACTCCCCTGTCCATCACCACCTCAGGGGTGGTGCCCAGAGTTCCTTCAGTGTGTCCCAGACTTCAGCCATCTTGCCTTGCAAGGTGTGGGGGCACTCTGGAGGGCTATGAGTGGCCATTGCCAGCAGGTGACGTCAAAGACCCCTACTGATAGGTCCATACCTGATAAGGTAGCCAATCCCCCTCTCAGGGCTATTTAGGGTTTCTCCTGTGGGTTCTCTTCAGATTCTGCTTCCAAGTTTCCTTCAGGAATCCTCTGCAACAACTTCAGACTCTTCTGACCTCGGATCAACCGCAGCCTGCTCCAAGAAACACTGTAACTGCAACAAAGTGTCTACAATAGACACTTTTCTTCAGCAACCTCAGCTCCAAGTCAGCAACTGCACCAGTTTGCACGGTGTGCATGCTCTGGGGACTCCCTGTCTTCATCGTGCACCAGAGGGACCAAAGAAATCTCCCGCGGAGTGACGGAGTCACCCCCCTGCTCCAAGCAGGCACCTTCCAAGGCGACAACCGGTACCCTGGGACTCCTCTCACGGTGACGAGCGTGCTCCTAAGGACACAGAGGGTGGACATCATCGACATAGACTGACCTGAGGTCCTGTTGACGCAATTTGGAGGAGGTAAGACCTTTCCTTCCCCAAGAATGGCCCTGTGTATTGTGTGTTCTTCGCCCCCTGAGATCTCTGTGCACTCTTTGCAAAATTCCTTCGTGCACAGCCTGGCCCAGGTCCCTAGCACTCCACCCTGCAACGCTCAACTCGCTGAGTTTTTCTCCGGCTACGTGGGACCTTCTTTTGTTGTGCTGCATCAATTGCATTTTGCACCTCCTTTGAACCCGGATCCTGCGGCTTCTGGGGGTGCTGGCTGGCATCCTGAGGGCTCTCTAAAGTGCTGAGAGCCCCCTCTTCCTCCTCACACAGAGTTGAGGCCCCTGGGTCCATCCAGCGCCATTTTGATGAAAAACACACCTTTGCCGTAGCCAAGGCTTGTTGGTGCCTTCCAACACAAAATCTCATCTGCAACAATCTTCACGCCGTGGGATATCTTTCGCATCATGCAGGGACCCGCTGGCATCTTCCTAGGGTGCATTTCTGCAGTCTTCGACTAACTGGGGACTCTTCTTTTGTACCCTCTTCTGGTTTGGCAGGGGCCCCTGTCCTTCCTGGAACTTCTTTCGACTTCTGGACTTGGTCCCCTTCCTTTGCAGGTCTTCAGGTCCAATAACCCAGCAGTTGTTCTTTGCAGACTGGGTTGGGTGCTGCAAAATCCCAAAAACGAGGTGTAGTGTGTCGTAAGGAAACTTGCCGTATTTTACTCCTGCTTTTCTGGGCTCTGGGGTGGGGTAATTTACTTACCTTTGCTGTATTCTTACTCTCCCAGTGATTCTGCACACACTACACTTGTTTAGGGGGGAATTTCACTTTTTTAGTTTATGGTTTGTGTTCCCCCTAGACTTATTTCCTCCTATTGCATTCTATAGGATTTCCTACTGTTTGCATTGTTCTATGACTATTTACTCGTCTAATTTTGATGTCTAGTGTATATATTGTGTATAATACTTACCTCCAGAAGGAGTATTGTCTCCAAGATATTTTTGGTACTGTGTCACCCAAATAAATACCTTTATTTTTGGTAACACTGAGTATTGTCTTTACTTGTGCATAAGTACTGTGTAACTATAAATGGTATTGCATGAGCTTTGCATGTCTCCTAGTTCAGCCTAAGCTGCTCTGCTATAGCTATCTCTATCAGCCTAAGCTGCTAGAACACTACTACTTTCGCTAACAAGGGAAACCTGGATCTGGTGTAAGGTGTAAGTACCCAAGGTACCCACTACAAACCAGGCCAGCCTCCTACAGTAGGCCTACTTCAAAAAGAAGTCTCTGTTATTTTCAAGATCCTGCCTTGCCCAGGCCACGCCCCAGACACACACACCAGGGGGTTGGAGACTGCATTGTGTGAGGGCAGGCACAGCCTTTTCAGGTGTAAGTGACCTCTCCTCCCCTCCCTCCCAGCACAGATGGCTCCTCAGGATATGCAGGCTACACCCCAGCTCTCTTTGTGTCACTGTCTAGAGAGCGGTGCAAACAGCCCAACTGTCAAACTGACCCAGGCAGACAATCCACAAACGGGTAGAGTCACAGAATGGTTTAAGCAAGAAAATGTCCACTTTCTAAAAGTGGCATTTTCAAACGCACAATCTAAAGACCAACTTCACTAAAAGGTGTATTTTTAAATTGTGAGTTCAGAGACCCCAAACTCCACTTGTCTATCTGCTCCCAAAGGGAATCTGCACTTTAATCATATTTAAAGGCAGCCCCCAGGTTAACCTATGAGAGAGAGATAGCCCTTGCAACAGTGAAAAAACTAATTTGGCAGTATTTGACTGTCAAAACATGTAAAACACATAAGTACATGTCCCACCTTTAACATATATTGCACCCTGCCCATGAGGCTACATAGGGCCTACCTTAGGGGGTGCCTTACATGTATAAAAAGGTAAGGTTTAGGCCTGGCAAGTGTGTACACTTGCCAAGTCGAATTGGCAGTTTAAAAACTGCACTCACAGACACTGCAGTGGCAGGTCTGAGCCATGTCTACAGTACTACTAATGTGGGTGGCACAACCAGTGCTGCAGGCCCACTGGTAGGATTTGATTTACAGGCCCTGGGCATCTCTTGTGCACTTTACTAGTGACTTACTAGTAAATCAAATATGCTAATCATGGATAAGCCAATCAACAATACAATTTACACAGAGAGTATATGCACTTTAGCACTAAGTGATAGAGTCCTAAAGCCAACAAAAACAGGTCAGAAACAATATGAGAAAGGAGGCAAAAAGATTTGAGATGGCCCTGCAAAAAGAAAAAAGTCCAACAGTTAGTAATATAGTTTAGTCCATTGTTTTGTTATGGTTTAGTGATTTTGTATTTGATTGTAGTTTGAGTTTGGGTTGTCAGTGTCCTAGACATTAGAATGTTATGTATGGCTTGCTGCAGTGTTTTATTATATTGTATTAAATGTTTATTAATTTATAATTAAGGATATTATATTTATACAGTCTATGGGGTTACTTATTTTGTATGGATGGGTATTTTTTATGTTTTGCCGTTTTTATGTAGCAGTCTAGGATTTACACTAGTTTTCCATTCTTTTTTTTTAATGGAAATAAGGTTGCTTATCGTTTAACTAACATTATCTTTCATTTTCCTTATTTTGAGATTTTCCCGGAGCGTTTTTTATTTTATTTTTTGGGATTTAAATTTTTTCAGAAGACTATGTTTTCTGGTTGTAGACTTTTCATATACCTTTAATTGTTGCGTTTTTTTGGTATTCTTTTTTCCTGTTTTTGTGGATTTAATTTTTGAGCATTAATTTCATTTCATGGCCATCAATGGCAAAACTGTAAGGTATATTTTCTTTTATTTTTAGTGGGTTCGAAATGTTAAATTGTTTTACAGTTGTGGTATTATGATACCTTATTAAGTGTTAGATTTTATGTTTATTTATTGCTAATTGGTAGTTGGTGTTGCGTTTTTAAGAGGTGGTGTATGTTTTTTTAATGTATATTAATTTGTGTTTTACTGTATATTTTGTTTATTTTTACTTTTCAGTCTGACTGTAATCTGTGTAAAATAAAATATACATTCTAGACTAAATGGTAAAAATAATGAAAACAGTATTCATTAATACATTTGGGACATTTTGGTTACTTAGAGTTGTGTTTTAGTTAGAAAATTTGGATTTTGTTTAGATTAGTGTTCTTGCTAAGAATTCTAGGCACCCACAGGCCTGTATAAATTACATATTTGTACTTTGCATTGTAGTTTTTTGTAATTTTATTTTTTGTTTGTTTGGCTGTTATAGGTGTTACTTCGATAATAGATTGTTCTATTCTAAGTTGTTGACCGCTATGTTCTTTTTTAATATTTCTAGAAATTGATAGAGGGTCGTGTGGCTTCAGCTTAGTGTTCAGTGGAAGATGTTGTGCCCCCCTCCAATGCATTGCTTGTTTTGGCTGATCTATGGTGCTGTCATATACGTTCTAACCTTGGTATTTGGTACCTGTGTTGGCATCTGTGTCCGGAACAGTGCAGTATGTTAACCCAAATATCTTCAAAATAGTCCATATGGGGACTTGGGGCCTGATTTGAGTTTGGCGGTCGGACTGCCAGACCACCAATGTAGCAGTGGCGAGGCCGCCACCAAGCCGGCAGCCTCCCAACCACTTCATTACAACACTACTGCCGAGCTGGCGGTAGTGTCTGTTGAAGTGGCACTGCGGTGGCATGCTTCACCTTGTAAAGTGAACCTGAAGCACATGCCGCCGCAGTGCAGCTCTAGATGCACCTCGGGCGCACTGTTGCGTGCACGACTGTTCTGCTTTCCCTCTTATCTCATAACCGAGCTTACAGAGCCTCTCTGGAATGCACTTCTAAGTTTAAAGAAGACATTTATTGTTATTAATTCTCCACCACAAGGTTCCTGAGAGTCGAAATTAGTAGATTGGAAGCACATGTTCAAAAGTAGCAAAATATATCAAAGTACTTCTCAATTGCAATGTACACAGCAAATAGATGTGATTATATTATAGCATAACTTCAAAGCAAAGCATAAAAGCATAAAAGTCCAAATTCATCACCGTATGGGCAAGGCTGTAGACCGCAGCTTCATCTTTCTGGGGTCTGCAAGTTGATGACTCCGGTCAACTGCGAGAAAGAGATCTTCTACCCAAACGGGAGACAGGCAACTGACGTCTAGCTCCTGTCTGAAGTCAAAGCAGATTCAACCTACCCTGCTGTAGCCCAGAGTCATCCTTAAAAGCAAACTCAGTGTGAGAACTGAAGAACCCTGGAGAGTGGCCAATTCTCCCGAGCTCCCTCGCTCTCAGACTGGATTGCGAGGTAAACACAAAATCTACGTGCTTTTATCAGCTAAGGTCTGGTGTGAACAACACTGCTTGGTCTACCTTGTGGAAAAACACAGCTTGGAAAAAACACAGCTCATCTGCAATGTCTCAACTGCAATGTCTAACCCCACGTTAAAGCCAATAGGCAGCTAACCTAAATATCAAATGTGATGTCTAATGTCATGTCAAAGCCAAAAGGCAGCTAAACTGAATACAGAATGTAATGTCTAATGACATGTCAAAGCCGATAGGCAGCTAACCTGAATACAGAATGTAATGGCTAATGCCATGTCAAAGCCAATAGGCAGCTAAACTGAGCAAAACCTATAGTGTGCTACTGGTGAACATTGAGCGACTAATATGCGCAGTGGTGAAATACAAAGTCATTGGTCAAACACAATTAATAGCATCACAACAATGTTGCGCATGGCAAACAGTGTGCACTGGCAGTGCAGGCATAAATGGCAAAATCGCCCTGGAGTCCTGTTTGGGGCCCCTTCCCTTCCTTTCTTTTCATGGCGGGGTCCCCTCGGCTCAGCCTGTTGCTTTTATCAGTAGGAGTTGACCCCTAGAGAAAAATGTTGGTAGGCCATAGAGAGGGAGGCCTTTGCTGTAGTCTAGGCCCTGTAGGAGCTGAGACCATACTAATTTGGGTCTCATTTCATAGTTCATACAGACCACAAACCTCTCTTGTGGCTAAAACAGATGAAAGGAGAAAACCTTAAATTGTTGAGGTGGTCCATTTTCCTACAGGGGATGGACTTTACAGTGGAACATAGACCTGGGAGTAACCACTCCAATGCAGATGGACTCTCCAGATATTTCTACTTAGCCAATGAAGACTCATCTGGGCAAGGTTAGCCTTATTGCCCCTAATTCTTTGGGGCGGGTGTTGTGTAGGAAAGAACCATCTTTCTTGGCATGTTACCCTCAATTTCGGCATGATTGTCAGTGTGTTTTGATTTTGTCACTGGGATCTTGCTAGTCAGGATCCCAGTGCTTATGGTTTGTGGCCTACATGTCAGTATGTTTTACAGTGTTGTCAGTATGCTTGACTGTGTCACTGGAGTCCTTCTAGTCAGAACTCCAGTGCGTATGCTCTCTCTGTTTCCAAATCTGTCACTATAGTATAGTGACTACATATTTCACTCCAGGTTGGCATACTGGATCCCCCTTATAAGTCCCTAGTATGGTACCTAGGTACCCAGGGCATTTGGGGTTCCAGGAGACCCTTATGGGCTGCACCATTTCTTTTGACACCCATAAGGAGCTCATACAAACACTTCTTCAGGACTGCCATTGCAGCCTGAGTGAACACTATTTCACAGCCATTTTTCACTGCACCAGGTCACGTATAAGTCACCTATACATCTAACCTTCAGATCCTGAAGGTTAGGTGTATAGTACCTGTGTGTGAGGGCAACCCTGCACTAGCATAGGTGCCCCCACGTTGTCCAGGCCCAATTTCCTGGACTTCGTGTGTGCGGGGACAGCATTATAAGAGTGCACTACATATGTCAATACATATATGTATCTTCACAATAGTAACCCCGAATATGGCCATGTGAGGTGTCTAAGATTGAGAAATTGTACCCCCAGTCTGATTCTGGTATTGGGGGCCAATTCCATGCACCCTGGGGGCTCCACCATGGACTGCCAGTACTGCCAAACCAGCTCTCTGAGGCTTGCACTGCAGCTACAGCTGCTGCCGCCTCACAGACAGTGTTCTGCCCCCCTGGGGTCTGGGCAGCCCAGTCCCAGTCCCAGGAAGGCAGAACAATGCATTTCCTCTGAGAGCAGGGTGTTACACATTCTCCCTTTGGAAATAGGTGTTTCTGATGGATACAACTACCTGTGGATTCCTCACCTGATGAATACTCCCATGGCGCCAGCATTTGACGGAAATCTTCTTACTAGTCTCTGCACGTCGACGAGGACGTCACTCTAGCCCACGCGACGCCGTCTGACGTCATACAGGCAATAAGAAGTCCTCGCCGACGTGCCGATGACAGTTCCCTTTTTTCCGTGCATTCGAAACGGTTATCTTCGAGGGAGTTACTGTTACCTGTTACCTTCGTGGTTACAGTGTATTGTCTGCTGCGTAGTCTTCTCTGCGGTAACAATGTCTCAGAGGAAGTCGGGTTTCAAGCCCTGTCGAGAGTGTGGGGGCAAGATGTCAGTTACAGATCCTCACTCCGACTGTCTATGGTGTTTGAGCTCCGACCACGACGTCTCGACTTGCGATTCATGTCAACACATGAATCCGAAGGCCCTCAAAGAGCGCGAGGCCAAGTTATTCATGGCAAAGTCAAAGAAGAAGGAGAAACATCATAAGAAGTCTTCTTCGCCAAGGTCTCACCGGCGTCATCGAGACTCCCGGCGCCGTAGAGACTCACGACGTCACTCCAGCAAGGAGTCTCGTTCGAGGTCACCTTCGGCTCGGCGTCGGAGGACTTGGGAGGTCAGCCCCACGGTCACGCCGCATCCATCGACGCCGTTGCCCTCTCCGGCGTCACCGACTTCACCTGGTCAGGCGTCAGTGATTGAGGTGGTGCAGCCTCTTGTGTTTTCTCCGGCGTCGCAGACGTCGAGGCCGGCGTCGGGGTCGCCCTCGATCCAGGCACCTCAGTATCCGGCTTTTCCCACTCCTGGAGCCGATAGTACCGCGTTTCTTAATGCGATGTATACCATCTTTCAGCAGATGGCTCCAGGAGCTGCTCCGGCTGGTCCTTCGGGGCCCTTGGCCTTTTCGTTGGGTGATCCTGCGCCTCTTCGGCCGGCACCCTTTATGCCCTTTCTCCCTTTTGGGAATGTGGGCTCGGCGCCGGTGCCGGCGTCGGTGGCCGCTCCGGTGGCTTCGGATGTTTCAGCCCCGGAGGTTGCCCCTCCGTCGAAGTCAGGATTTTGCCCTGTGACTCCGGTTGGTCCATCGGCTCCAAGACCTCGTCCTCCGGCTCCTGCCTCGGCGCCGAAGCTGCCTGTGGCGCCGGACGCGGCGTCAGATGCTTCTGGAGATCGGCGCCGTTCTTCGACGTCGGCGGAGGCCATGTCGACTCCGCGTATCGAGGAGAGACTTCATTCGAGGAGGCGTGCTCTCCGTCTTTTAGAAGAGCAAGAGTACCAGCGAGTCCTAGAGGAGGGAGAGATTGAGGACTCTGGAGACGGACTGCATGGTCTGGATACAGCCAGTGGGCTGGACACTTCCCCTGAGTGGGACCTTTCATCTCCAGGGGAATATACGGAGGAGGCTGCTTCCTTTCATGCTGTGGTGAGGAAGGCAGCGAGCTTTTTGGACCTGCCTTTGCCGGTGGCAGAGGCAAAGCAGAATTTGCTGACAGAGGTATTGCATCCGGCCTCTGCTGCAGCTGAGCCTCTCTTGCCATTTAATGAGGCTTTGCTGGATCCGGTGTTGGAGGTGTGGAAGAAGCCGGTGTCTTCCTCGGCCGTTCATAGGGCTGTGGCCAGGAGGTATCGAGCTGCACCATCTGACCCTGGCTTTCTCTCTAGACACCCTACGCCGGAGAGCTTGGTGGTGCAAGCCTCCTGTTCCTCAAAGTCAGCGCCTGGTTCCTTCCCGACGGTGCCTGGAGACAGAGACTCCAGAAAACTGGATGCGCAGTCCAAGAAAATATTTTCGTCATGCAGTTTGGCGTTGAAGGCCACCAACGCCACGTGCATTCTGGGGAGGTACATCCATGCGCTGATGGATGATATTTCGTCTTCATTCACGGAGCTTCCCCAGGGTCTTTTGGATGTGGTCTCGGACGCCCAGGCTGCCGCGACCCAGATTATCCAGTCTGGGCTGGACACGACCGACTCGGTGGCCAGGGCGATGGGCACGACTGTGGTGGCAAGAAGACAGGCCTGGCTCCGAAACTCAGGGTTCTCTGCGGATGTGCAGTCGACCCTACTGGACCTCCCGTTTGATGGGGACAGACTGTTTGGAGCCAAGGCAGATTCAGCCTTGGAACGATTTAAGGAGAGCAGAGCCACAGCCAAATCGTTAGGACTGCAAGCTCCTTCTTCCTCTGCCTCTTCTAGAATTTTCAGGAGGTTTCGGGGATTTGGGCGTGGCTCTTATTCCTCTTCCTTTCGGGGGAGGTTCCAGCAACCCGCCTCTTCCCTCCCCTATAGGTCATTTAGAGGGAGGGGGAGGGGTGGGGTCCGTACCAGAGGAGCCTCTCAACAGCACTCTGCCTCTTCCTCGTCCTCTGGAGGGGTGCAGCAGGGGAAGCAGCCTTAGGCTTCCACCGTTTCCCACTCACTCCTCTCCTGTAGGGGGAAGATTACAGCGTTTTCTCCACAAGTGGAAGTCTATCACAACGGACACTTGGGTTCTCGGCATTGTGGGAAAAGGCTACGCCCTTCCCTTTCGGGAGTTCCCGCCCCTCATCCCGCCCCGCCCATCTTATTGTTCAGAAGAACACCTCCTGTTGCTAGAACAGGAGGTTCAAGTCCTCCTTTCAAAGGGCGCGGTAGAGTTGGTCCCAGAGCAGGAAAAGGGTCGAGGTTGTTACTCAAGATACTTCCTGATTCCCAAAAAGGATGGTCAGTTGAGACCAATCCTGGATCTGAGGATCTTGAATTGGTTCCTCAAACAGGAAAAGTTCAAGATGCTGACCCTAGCACAGGTGCTTTTGGCGTTGAACAAGGAAGATTGGATGGTGTCTGTCGACTTGCAGGATGCTTACTTTCATATCCCGATACTCAAGTCGCACAGGAAGTATCTCCGGTTTGTGGTAGGGTCGCAGCACTATCAGTTTGCGGTCCTCCCGTTTGGTCTTACTTCAGCACCTCGAGTCTTCACAAAGGTGATGTCAGTGGTTGCGGCGGAGCTCAGAAGGAAGGGGATAGCAGTATTCCCTTACTTGGACGACTGGTTGATCAAAGCCAAGTCCCCGGAGCTTGTGTCGCATCATCTGCAGTCAACAACCCAGTTGTTGTTCGACCTGGGCTTTTCGGTGAACGTGCCCAAA
The DNA here is from genome assembly GCF_031143425.1 of Pleurodeles waltl. Taxonomy (NCBI): domain Eukaryota; kingdom Metazoa; phylum Chordata; class Amphibia; order Caudata; family Salamandridae; genus Pleurodeles; species Pleurodeles waltl. Next base: position 679,552,846 of record NC_090449.1, on the reverse strand, counting down.
TCTCACCTGGAGCCCTCTCAGCGCCTCCTGTTCATAGGGGCAGTACTGGATACAACATTGAGTCGAGCCTTTCCTCCGCCTCAGCGGATTCAAGATATTCAGGAATTGGTTCCAATGTTTCGAAATGGAGCGGTAGTTCCAGTCCTCAAGGTCCTTCGTCTGCTCGGTCTGTTCGCCTCCTGCATTCTGTTGGTCACGCATGCTCGCTGGCACATGAGGGCTCTTCAGTGGTGCCTCCGAAGGCAGTGGTCTCAACACAAGGGAGATTTAGAAGGTACTGTCAAGATCTCCAGAGATGCTGCTGTGGAATTGAAGTGGTGGATTGCGGGCAACAATCTTTCACAGGGGAAGCCGTTCGCGCAGTCGCCACCAGTGGCCACGGTAATAACGGATGCCTCCACCCTAGGATGGGGAGCTCATCTGGGGGATCTGGAGATCAAAGGGCTTTGGTCTTCAGAGGAACAGGTGTTTCATATCAATCTGTTGGAGTTACGGGCTGTACGTTTGGCTCTCAAGGCCTTCCTCCCATCCCTTCGTGGTCAGTCGGTACAGGTCCTGACGGACAATACTACCACGATGTGGTACATAAACAAACAGGGAGGAGTAGGGTCGTACCTTCTCTGCAGAGAAGCTCTTCGGCTATGGTCCTGGGCAAAGGACCATCAGATTTGCTTGGTGGCAAATCATCTGGCCGGGGTCTTGAATGTACGTGCGGACAGTCTCAGTCGCCAATTCTCGGCAGACCACGAGTGGCGTCTCCATCCAGATCAAGTCTGTTTAATCTTCCAGATGTGGGGGTTTCCTCGGATAGATCTGTTTGCCACTCGGGAGAACGCGCATTGCCCGTTATTCTGCAGCCTCCAGTATCCGATGCAGGGAGCGTTGGGGGACGCGTTTCAGATAACCTGGTGCGACCAGTTGCTTTACGCGTTTCCCCCCATACCCTTGATTCCTCGAGTGTTGAGGAAAATTCGCCAAGACCGGGCCCAAGTCATCTTAATAGCTCCGGATTGGCCAAGGAGGGTATGGTACTCCGACCTTTTCCAACTCTCACTGTGCCCTCCGCTCCGTCTCCCTCTCAGGGCAGACCTCCTCTTGCAGTCGCAGGGGCAGGTTTTACACCCCAACCTCCAGAGTCTGCACCTACATGCTTGGAGATTGAACGGGGCAACCTGAGTTCCTTCTCTCTCCCGCCTGATGTAGTGGATGTTATCTTAGCGGCCAGGCGACACTCCACTAAATCTATCTACGCTAATAGGTGGTCTAAATTTGTTATGTGGTGTGGAGAGAGACAGATTGATCCCTTACATGCTCATCTGTCACATGTTTTGTCTTTTGCACTGTCTCTAGCGCAGAAAGGTTGTGCAGTAGCTACCATTAAGGGTTATTTGTCGGCCTTGTCAGCCTTCATTTGTCTTCCAGACCAACCATCGTTATTTAAATCCCCTATTGTTCTCAGATTCTTGAAAGGTCTTCTGAATCAATATCCTCCAAAACCATTCGTTATGCCTCAATGGGATTTGTCCTTGGTCCTGACTTTCCTTATGGGGTCCCCTTTTGAGCCTATGCATTCTTGCCCCTTAAGGTATTTGGTTATTAAAACAGTATTCCTGGTAGCTATAACATCTGCAAGGAGAGTGAGTGAGTTGCAGGCCTTATCGGTTAAACCCCCTTATATAACGTTTTATGGGGATAAGGTGGTGTTGAGGACCAAGGCTGCTTTCCTTCCGAAGGTTGTTTCACCCTTCCATTTGGCTCAGACAATCACTTTGTCCACGTTTTATCCTCCGCCTCATCCTTCAAAGGAGGAAGAAAGACTACATCGCCTGGACCCAAAAAGGGCGTTGAGCTTCTATATCGACAGAATGAAGGATATCAGGCTGGAGGATCAGCTGTTTGTCGGATACGTGGGCAAGAGGAGAGGAAAGGCAGTCCACAAGAGAACACTCTCCAGGTGGGTTGTTCTTTGCATTAAAATCTGTTACTCTTTGGCAAAGAAGGATCCGCCTGAGGGCATTAGAGCTCACTCCACCAGAGCTAAGTCGGCCTCTTCGGCCTTGGCCAGGGGTGTTCCTGTGGTTGACATCTGCAAGGCCGCAACTTGGTCGTCCCTTCACACTTTTGTGAAACATTACTGTTTGGACTCTGAGGTCAGAAGGGACGGTCATTTTGCACGGTCAGTGCTGCAGGATTTCTTGGTTTGACCATTTAGGCACCCACCGCCGGGCGTGGTACTGCTTTGGGACTCTATTCATCAGGTGAGGAATCCACAGGTAGTTGTATCCATCAGAAGAACGAGTTACTTACCTTCGGTAACGACTTTTCTGGTGGATACATTAGCTACCTGTGGATTCCTCACGGTCCCACCCGCCTCCCCGTTGCCTTTTTGGTCTCTCCAAGCAATCCTTGAGTGTGCTCCTTTTGGTATTCAAAGTTGCAATACATTTTGCATGTATGATATTTGTATATATGTGTATATTTATATATAAATCTATATATATATTGGGTATATACATGATTCGTATGTATAAATATATTTATTTGTTTAAAAAAAAAAAAAAAAAAAAAGGTTATATTAAATCTACAGCTATTTTATTGCAATGTTGTGTGATTTACAATATTAAGAGATGTTGCTTTGCTCTTTCATTGCATTGGGTTATTATTATTATTCTCATGCACGTAAAAAATTTTGGTACTGTCATCGGCACGTCGGCGAGGACTTCTTATTGCCTGTATGACGTCAGACGGCGTCGCGTGGGCTAGAGTGACGTCCTCGTCGACGTGCAGAGACTAGTAAGAAGATTTCCGTCAAATGCTGGCGCCATGGGAGTATTCATCAGGTGAGGAATCCACAGGTAGCTAATGTATCCACCAGAAAAGTCGTTACCGAAGGTAAGTAACTCGTTCTACTGGGCTGTGGAGGGGTAGCCTCCCCCAGCCTCTGGAAATGCTTTGAAGGGCACAGATGGTGCCCTCATTGCATAAACCAGTCTACACCGGTTCAGGGACCCCTTGTCCCCTGCTCTGGTGTGAAACTGGACAAAGGAAAGGGGAGTGACCACTCCCCTGTCCATCACCACCTCAGGGGTGGTGCCCAGAGTTCCTTCAGTGTGTCCCAGACTTCAGCCATCTTGCCTTGCAAGGTGTGGGGGCACTCTGGAGGGCTATGAGTGGCCATTGCCAGCAGGTGACGTCAAAGACCCCTACTGATAGGTCCATACCTGATAAGGTAGCCAATCCCCCTCTCAGGGCTATTTAGGGTTTCTCCTGTGGGTTCTCTTCAGATTCTGCTTCCAAGTTTCCTTCAGGAATCCTCTGCAACAACTTCAGACTCTTCTGACCTCGGATCAACCGCAGCCTGCTCCAAGAAACACTGTAACTGCAACAAAGTGTCTACAATAGACACTTTTCTTCAGCAACCTCAGCTCCAAGTCAGCAACTGCACCAGTTTGCACGGTGTGCATGCTCTGGGGACTCCCTGTCTTCATCGTGCACCAGAGGGACCAAAGAAATCTCCCGCGGAGTGACGGAGTCACCCCCCTGCTCCAAGCAGGCACCTTCCAAGGCGACAACCGGTACCCTGGGACTCCTCTCACGGTGACGAGCGTGCTCCTAAGGACACAGAGGGTGGACATCATCGACATAGACTGACCTGAGGTCCTGTTGACGCAATTTGGAGGAGGTAAGACCTTTCCTTCCCCAAGAATGGCCCTGTGTATTGTGTGTTCTTCGCCCCCTGAGATCTCTGTGCACTCTTTGCAAAATTCCTTCGTGCACAGCCTGGCCCAGGTCCCTAGCACTCCACCCTGCGACGCTCAACTCGCTGAGTTGTTCTCCGGCTACGTGGGACCTTCTTTTGTTGTGCTGCATCAATTGCATTTTGCACCTCCTTTGAACCCGGATCCTGCGGCTTCTGGGGGTGCTGGCTGGCATCCTGAGGGCTCTCTAAAGTGCTGAGAGCCCCCTCTTCCTCCTCACACAGAGTTGAGGCCCCTTGGTCCATCCAGCGCCATTTTGATGAAAAACACACCTTTGCCGTAGCCAAGGCTTGTTGGTGCCTTCCAACACAAAATCTCATCTGCAACAATCTTCACGCCGTGGGATATCTTTCGCATCATGCAGGGACCCGCTGGCATCTTCCTAGGGTGCATTTCTGCAGTCTTCGACTAACTGGGGACTCTTCTTTTGTACCCTCTTCTGGTTTGGCAGGGGCCCCTGTCCTTCCTGGAACTTCTTTCGACTTCTGGACTTGGTCCCCTTCCTTTGCAGGTCTTCAGGTCCAATAACCCAGCAGTTGTTCTTTGCAGACTGGGTTGGGTGCTGCAAAATCCCAAAAACGAGGTGTAGTGTGTCGTAAGGAAACTTGCCGTATTTTACTCCTGCTTTTCTGGGCTCTGGGGTGGGGTAATTTACTTACCTTTGCTGTATTCTTACTCTCCCAGTGATTCTGCACACACTACACTTGTTTAGGGGGGAATTTCACTTTTTTAGTTTATGGTTTGTGTTCCCCCTAGACTTATTTCCTCCTATTGCATTCTATAGGATTTCCTACTGTTTGCATTGTTCTATGACTATTTACTCGTCTAATTTTGATGTCTAGTGTATATATTGTGTATAATACTTACCTCCAGAAGGAGTATTGTCTCCAAGATATTTTTGGTACTGTGTCACCCAAATAAATACCTTTATTTTTGGTAACACTGAGTATTGTCTTTACTTGTGCATAAGTACTGTGTAACTATAAATGGTATTGCATGAGCTTTGCATGTCTCCTAGTTCAGCCTAAGCTGCTCTGCTATAGCTATCTCTATCAGCCTAAGCTGCTAGAACACTACTACTTTCGCTAACAAGGGAAACCTGGATCTGGTGTAAGGTGTAAGTACCCAAGGTACCCACTACAAACCAGGCCAGCCTCCTACAGTAGGCCTACTTCAAAAAGAAGTCTCTGTTATTTTCAAGATCCTGCCTTGCCCAGGCCACGCCCCAGACACACACACCAGGGGGTTGGAGACTGCATTGTGTGAGGGCAGGCACAGCCTTTTCAGGTGTAAGTGACCTCTCCTCCCCTCCCTCCCAGCACAGATGGCTCATCAGGATATGCAGGCTACACCCCAGCTCTCTTTGTGTCACTGTCTAGAGAGCGGTGCAAACAGCCCAACTGTCAAACTGACCCAGGCAGACAATCCACAAACGGGTAGAGTCACAGAATGGTTTAAGCAAGAAAATGTCCACTTTCTAAAAGTGGCATTTTCAAACGCACAATCTAAAGACCAACTTCACTAAAAGGTGTATTTTTAAATTGTGAGTTCAGAGACCCCAAACTCCACTTGTCTATCTGCTCCCAAAGGGAATCTGCACTTTAATCATATTTAAAGGCAGCCCCCAGGTTAACCTATGAGAGAGAGATAGCCCTTGCAACAGTGAAAAAACTAATTTGGCAGTATTTGACTGTCAAAACATGTAAAACACATAAGTACATGTCCCACCTTTAACATATATTGCACCCTGCCCATGAGGCTACATAGGGCCTACCTTAGGGGGTGCCTTACATGTATAAAAAGGTAAGGTTTAGGCCTGGCAAGTGTGTACACTTGCCAAGTCGAATTGGCAGTTTAAAAACTGCACTCACAGACACTGCAGTGGCAGGTCTGAGCCATGTCTACAGTACTACTAATGTGGGTGGCACAACCAGTGCTGCAGGCCCACTGGTAGGATTTGATTTACAGGCCCTGGGCATCTCTTGTGCACTTTACTAGGGACTTACTAGTAAATCAAATATGCTAATCATGGATAAGCCAATCAACAATACAATTTACACAGAGAGTATATGCACTTTAGCACTAAGTGATAGAGTCCTAAAGCCAACAAAAACAGGTCAGAAACAATATGAGAAAGGAGGCAAAAAGATTTGAGATGGCCCTGCAAAAAGAAAAAAGTCCAACAGTTAGTAATATAGTTTAGTCCATTGTTTTGTTATGGTTTAGTGATTTTGTATTTGATTGTAGTTTGAGTTTGGGTTGTCAGTGTCCTAGACATTAGAATGTTATGTATGGCTTGCTGCAGTGTTTTATTATATTGTATTAAATGTTTATTAATTTATAATTAAGGATATTATATTTATACAGTCTATGGGGTTACTTATTTTGTATGGATGGGTATTTTTTATGTTTTGCCGTTTTTATGTAGCAGTCTAGGATTTACACTAGTTTTCCATTCTTTTTTTTTAATGGAAATAAGGTTGCTTATCGTTTAACTAACATTATCTTTCATTTTCCTTATTTTGAGATTTTCCCGGAGCGTTTTTTATTTTATTTTTTGGGATTTAAATTTTTTCAGAAGACTATGTTTTCTGGTTGTAGACTTTTCATATACCTTTAATTGTTGCGTTTTTTTGGTATTCTTTTTTCCTGTTTTTGTGGATTTAATTTTTGAGCATTAATTTCATTTCATGGCCATCAATGGCAAAACTGTAAGGTATATTTTCTTTTATTTTTAGTGGGTTCGAAATGTTAAATTGTTTTACAGTTGTGGTATTATGATACCTTATTAAGTGTTAGATTTTATGTTTATTTATTGCTAATTGGTAGTTGGTGTTGCGTTTTTAAGAGGTGGTGTAAGTTTTTTTAATGTATATTAATTTGTGTTTTACTGTATATTTTGTTTATTTTTACTTTTCAGTCTGACTGTAATCTGTGTAAAATAAAATATACATTCTAGACTAAATGGTAAAAATAATGAAAACAGTATTCATTAATACATTTGGGACATTTTGGTTACTTAGAGTTGTGTTTTAGTTAGAAAATTTGGATTTTGTTTAGATTAGTGTTCTTGCTAAGAATTCTAGGCACCCAAAGGCCTGTATAAATTACATATTTGTACTTTGCATTGTAGTTTTTTGTAATTTTATTTTTTGTTTGTTTGGCTGTTATAGGTGTTACTTCGATAATAGATTGTTCTATTCTAAGTTGTTGACCGCTATGTTCTTTTTTAATATTTCTAGAAATTGATAGAGGGTCGTGTGGCTTCAGCTTAGTGTTCAGTGGAAGATGTTGTGCCCCCCTCCAATGCATTGCTTGTTTTGGCTGATCTATGGTGCTGTCATATACGTTCTAACCTTGGTATTTGGTACCTGTGTTGGCATCTGTGTCCGGAACAGTGCAGTATGTTAACCCAAATATCTTCAAAATAGTCCATATGGGGACTTGGGGCCTGATTTGAGTTTGGCGGTCGGACTGCCAGACCACCAATGTAGCAGTGGCGAGGCCGCCACCAAGCCGGCAGCCTCCCAACCACTTCATTACAACACTACTGCCGAGCTGGCGGTAGTGTCTGTTGAAGTGGCACTGCGGTGGCATGCTTCACCTTGTAAAGTGAACCTGAAGCACATGCCGCCGCAGTGCAGCTCTAGATGCACCTCGGGCGCACTGTTGCGTGCACGACTGTTCTGCTTTCCCTCTTATCTCATAACCGAGCTTACAGAGCCTCTCTGGAATGCACTTCTAAGTTTAAAGAAGACATTTATTGTTATTAATTCTCCACCACAAGGTTCCTGAGAGTCGAAATTAGTAGATTGGAAGCACATGTTCAAAAGTAGCAAAATATATCAAAGTACTTCTCAATTGCAATGTACACAGCAAATAGATGTGATTATATTATAGCATAACTTCAAAGCAAAGCATAAAAGCATAAAAGTCCAAATTCATCACCGTATGGGCAAGGCTGTAGACCGCAGCTTCATCTTTCTGGGGTCTGCAAGTTGATGACTCCGGTCAACTGCGAGAAAGAGATCTTCTACCCAAACGGGAGACAGGCAACTGACGTCTAGCTCCTGTCTGAAGTCAAAGCAGATTCAACCTACCCTGCTGTAGCCCAGAGTCATCCTTAAAAGCAAACTCAGTGTGAGAACTGAAGAACCCTGGAGAGTGGCCAATTCTCCCGAGCTCCCTCGCTCTCAGACTGGATTGCGAGGTAAACACAAAATCTACGTGCTTTTATCAGCTAAGGTCTGGTGTGAACAACACTGCTTGGTCTACCTTGTGGAAAAACACAGCTTGGAAAAAACACAGCTCATCTGCAATGTCTCAACTGCAATGTCTAACCCCACGTTAAAGCCAATAGGCAGCTAACCTAAATATCAAATGTGATGTCTAATGTCATGTCAAAGCCAAAAGGCAGCTAAACTGAATACAGAATGTAATGTCTAATGACATGTCAAAGCCGATAGGCAGCTAACCTGAATACAGAATGTAATGGCTAATGCCATGTCAAAGCCAATAGGCAGCTAAACTGAGCAAAACCTATAGTGTGCTACTGGTGAACATTGAGCGACTAATATGCGCAGTGGTGAAATACAAAGTCATTGGTCAAACACAATTAATAGCATCACAACAACGTTGCGCATGGCAAACAGTGTGCACTGGCAGTGCAGGCATAAATGGCAAAATCGCCCTGGAGTCCTGTTTGGGGCCCCTTCCCTTCCTTTCTTTTCATGGCGGGGTCCCCTCGGCTCGGCGGAAAGGCAGGTCGTGGTCAGCAAGTGCAGCAGTGCAAGCATCGGCACCAGCACCTGTGACCGCGGCTTTCTCTGCCACTGCCAATGTGGAATCTGAGATCCTGGCTGTTGCGGCGGTCCGACTGCCATCATCGTAATCAAGCAGTCGGACCACTGAGGAGGCAGCGGTCAGACCACCGCTGTCCCAGGACCGCCGTACTCCTAATCAGTCCCTTAGTTTGTGTTCATGTGTTTTGTAGTAGGGTGTTTCTATGTGCAGGTTGTAGTAGTTTGCTACTTCTGTAACTGGTAAATATGTTAGGGCTACTCAGTCTGTCATCATTGCTTTATTCAACATAGAGCCATAAAAGCATGTGTCATCATACAATAAGAATTATGTTATGTTATGTTATTGCATTTCTATCGCACATGGCTACCCTAAGGCCTCCCAGTGCTTGCAGCAGCAATCACCCACAACTAGGCGTATAGAGCAGATATTAGAACAGCCAGGTTTTTAATAGCTGACAAAATGACTAGTTTGCCAAAGAAAAAATGGAAGGGAGTTCCACAGCTTGGCACCTCGATAAGCCATGGATCTTCCACCCCATTTAGCTTTTTTTATTGGCGGTACTGTTGCCAATAATGCGGATGATGACCTGAGAGGTCTAGGAGGCATATAGGAAGTAGCTAATGTGCGCAACAGCTGAGGGCCTTTGGCGTAAAGGGCTCTGTGGATATAACATAAGGTCTTGAACTTTACTTGTTGTTCAATGGGGAGCCAATGTAGAGCAGAGAGGGCAGGTTTGGCCGACTGCAGTCTAGGCACATTATAGAGAAGGTGAGCCGCTGTGTTCTGAATCACCAGTCGTTTTCTTTTTTTTTTACATAATTAGGAGATCCTAAGAACAGGGCATTTCCATAATCTAAGCGTGAGGAAATTAATGCCTGCACAATGAGCCTCTTGGCGATAAAAGGAAGAACTTTAAAGACTTTCCTTAGAAGTGTGAATATCCCAAAACAGGTAGAAGATATTTTTTCTGCCTGATGGTTCATATTAAGCCATGGGTCTAACCAGACACCGAGGCTCTTAATATAACTCTTAGGTGGTGGAAGATCTACTGATTGGTCTGGGATAGATGTAACATGGGGTAAAGAAGAGTAGTGTCCCACAATCATGACTTCTGTTTTGTCCCCATTCAGTTTAAGCTTGCACCCTGCCATCCAATTGGAGACTGCCTGCAAGCAGGGGACAAGATGTGAGCCAACGTCATCATGTGAGGTGGAGAATGTGACTAACAGCTGGATGTCATCTGCGTACGAGACCAGCGAGAGGCCAAAGGACTGCACTATCTTTGCCAATGGTAGCATGCATATACTGTATTAAATAGCATAGGGCTAAGAGATGAGCCTTGCGGTACTCCCCAGTGGCTGTTAAAACTACCTGAGTAGCAGGACCGGTTGAGTACCTGAAATGATCTTGCTTCTAGAAAATCCATGAGCCACTTGAGGGCCTGTCCAGTAATTCCAATTTTCCTCAATCCAAGGAGTAGAACACTGTGATCTACAGTGTCGAAAGCACACTAAGGTCAAGGAGCACGATTTCCGAGGCCTTTCCTAGGTCCAGTTGTTTCCTGACCTCTTCTGTCACCCCTACCAGGGCTGATTCTGTACTGTGAGAGGGTCTGAAACCTATCTGAGAGGGATGGAGAATCAGATTGTCCTCCAGGTATGACGAGAGGTGGGTGTTGACATGTTTTTACAGGATTTTGACAATAGTTGGCAGCATTGAAATTGGGCTATAATTATTCAGTACTGAAGGATCCAAATTTGGTTTCTTAAGCAGTGGCTTTATAATTGCGTGCTTCCACTGTGGGGGGAGGGAACCGCAGGTCAATGACAGATTCAGAAGGTCTGTCAAGATAGGGACTACTTTTGCTGTTGTTTCTATGGATAGAGGAGGGATCCTTGCTAAACACACCGTGTTTTGAACACTCAATTGACTTTCCTCCTGGAAACTATCTGATTGTATGGGGAAGGCTGAGTAAATATCTGATACTTTTTTTTTTTTTAAAGGCCCTAGCTCGTTACTGTGTTTAACAGAGGCTTCAAGGTCTTCGGGTTGAGCATGAGGGCATACAATTTGTTTTAAAATACAGAAGATTTATTTGGGAGAGTTGGTTGTTTGTTCTATCTTTGTTGCACAATAGTCCCTTTGTGCCATTTTAATTTCTCCATGATACCTTCTAATGGCTGCTCTATATTCTATTTTAATTATGGTATCGTAGGATTTCCTCCATTTCCTTTCTAGACATCTGAAGTCTCTTTTTAACACTTGCAGATGAATAGAAAACCATGGGGCCCTTTTTTACGGTTGCCGACTTGTCTTGATGTACATGGGAGTGTGACATCAAGGCTGTTAACACTCCATTGTTGAAAGCCTCTGAAGAATCAGCTATATTGCCATTGAAACTAGGTTTAGTTTTATCTAAGATGCCAATCATTGACATTTAACATTTGCCACCGTCTATATGATAGAGGTATAGTTTCCCAGGTCGATAGTGTGTCCTTTAGTATGGTTAAGAATTAAAATATGTTATAGACTTAAGAATAAAACAGACACTGTTTAGCATAGAAATGTTTAAACTTCGAATAAATTGAAGGATTATAAAACCTCAAATCATTTCCTAATAATGAATGACTTTATAATAAAATGGGAAAAAACAGGACAATGTTCAAGGGAACTCAATTTCTGTAAATATAATAGGGCAATCTTGTATTGTCTCTGATTCCCCTGTCAAAGCACAGGAGGCAAAAATTGCTTGCATAAAATTCTATAAAGTGTGCAAAATGGCAAAAAGTGACAAGTAGATAGTCGTTAAATATAAAACCAGGCCTCCAACTGGGAGCAAGAGCTGAAAGGAACCTACTGATTGCAACCAAAGATCTTTTAACTTTTGTTGCCTGCCAGAATAAACCTTTCTGAGATGTTGTTTGGAGACTCTCACTAACATTTCTGGATTTTTAAAACAATGGTGGAGGCCGATCTTGATTATCATCCCTTCCATATAATATAACCATGGATTTTTGTCACATATCATGGACCAGACCGTCTTTAATCATTGATCTTGAGAAATCTGCTACAGGGCTTTGTCAGATCTTGAGCCATAACAATAATGGGGTCACTCTCACAATGCTACAGCCATTCATTTTTTATCTGGTAAACAAATTGGGCATTTGTTGACTACTCCACTCTTAGGTGCTCATTACGAGGGCACTCCAGGCAATCCCTCTTGCCACATTGTGACCCTGGCAGTCGGACCACCTGGGGACTGCCATCCCTGACAGGAACATGGTTTCCGACTGGCTGACGGTGGTCGGACTTGTGGTCAGTCACGGCGGCGCTGAGTTCAGCACCACCGTTCTGATCACGAGTCCCCTTTCTACCAGCCTTTTCGTGGTGGTTTGACTGCCATGAAAAGACTTGTGGAAAGGAAATGCTGGGGGCCACAGACAGGCCCCTGCACAGCACTCTTGAAATGCACACAATCTGCTTTGCAGACAGTGCACATTCTGAGGGTGCTGTTGTGCTACAGGATTGGCCTTGGCTCCCTTATGGGAGTCAAGACCAATACCATAGCACTGTTTCCACCTGGCTGACCAGCGGGAACATCGTAGTACAATGTTCCCGCTGGTCAGTCCGGTGGGAACATCGTAATATGATGGGGGTGAGGCTGCCGGGTCTCATGCCCGTGAGTTTGGCGGTCAGCTCGCCCAACCGCCAAACTCGTAATGAGGGCCTTAGTGCAGATATTTGGAGGCGCCTCCAAATAATCTGATTGAAATTATCATTACAGCATTGTATAGCTCTATGAGGGTAGATCTTTAATATGATGGGACTAATCATTGCCTGTTCAAAGTCAGTAGTTTGCTTTGTTTGTCAAGAAGAAGTGCATACTGTAAAGGTATGTTTGTATTCTGTTATTCCCCATGGATGTTGTAAATCTTTATAAATGGAGGAGGACATGATTTAAACATGCCATCCACATCCATGTGCTTCTATGTATTAATTTAACAAGTTGTTTTCTATTGCATAAATGATTATTCCTCTGTCATTGTTAGACTTATCATACCAAAGAAAGGATTCCTCATAATGGGGGTCAATATAAAATTGGTGGTTCCAGGACGGCCATGTAGGCGGTGGTGGTCTAACCGCCAACAGGCTGGTGGAGAAGACCGCCAAATTATGACCATGGTGGTACTTCCAACAGAATACAGCCAACCCATTGTCGGCACCACAGGTGCGTTCAGGCCTCCACAGACTATGGTTGCCACGTGCAGGCCATTTGAGACCATGTTTCCACTGGACAAGGCTGCATACCGCCACGGTTTACGTCGCGATCGCACCACCACAGAAACCCAGGCGGAAACCAACTGTATAAAAGTAGACACACCCTCAGGAAGCCATACTCATCTGGAGCCTCCATGGAACCAGAACTACACGTCCTCCCGCTGCTCCTGCTCGCCCAACGACTTCAGAACCAGCGAAAACAATGACAGCAACCGTGAGTACACACACTTAGCTGTCACTGTTGTAAATTGTGAAAGTACCTATGCACACACAACATAAAAAGCGGGAATGGGTGGCGAGGGTGACACTCACACGTAACTCCACACCGACATGGGCAAACACACACGCAGCCACATGCACACCACCACACATAGATGATACACACACGCGGCCATCACACACACATCTAAAACACACCCCAACCCCCAGATACATAGCACCGGCACAGTCACACACAACAACACGCAACGCCACCAAACGACACAACTACATTACAATAGCTACATCATCAAAACATTGTCAAGGGCTCACATTAGACAATACCCCTTGACGAGTCATACATACAAAACCCAGTAACACCACCAGGGAATGAACACACACAACCACACATCCAAAAAAGGCAGCACATGACATACCCTGCAAACACACTTCACAACCTGCCCGACATCACCATTCTCCATGCACACAACACTGCAACTAACAAATGTCAATGCAAACACCACACAATATGAGCACTACAACATAACATGTTTATTTGTAAAGCACATGTTCACCCGTAGGCCTCCTGGCGCGGAATAACAGATGTTTATTGTTACCCAATTTAATGGTACTCATTTTATCGACCTCATAATTTTGGGTGAAAGGATGAGCGGACCCACCAGGATTTGAACTTGTGACCATGAGGTCAAACACAGGCCCCTACAGTGGATGCATTAGTCCACTAAGCCACCAGACCCACAACATACACATGGCTATCACAAAACACACCCATCACTTGTGGACAAATGCAGTGCACATAACCACACATGCTGCCCAAACAAAACATGTAGCACAACCACTGCTGACAAACAACTGCCACACACAAACAGTGTCAACCAAGACCAAAACTGCCCTAAGTAAAGAAATGCAGGACAAAGATATAACCAACAACAGGTTGGTCCTAATATATATTATCACCAGGAGTGAAATATCAATGTCCAAGGCCAGAGGCCAGTCCAACAAATATGTGTGCAACATGCACTCAAAGCACAGGTTAGTGCCCCCAATTTGACTCCTGACTGCCAGGTAACCTCCACAGGTAGGGGCATCAAGGATGCAGGCAAGCACCTCAGGGATGGGGGGGTAAGAGGGTGGGTTTGGGCTTAGGATTGGGAGGCGGACCTTTGGGTTTAGGTTTCGGAGGGGGAGCTTAGTTCAAGGCTTTGGGGAGGCTAGGGTACTCCTGGGAAGGGTTGACTTCTTGGCGGGGATGGGCATGGGTACTAGCGGGGCAGGGGAGGTCTTTGAGGTGGGAGGGCCGGACTTTGGGCGGGACATAGAATGTTTAGGGGTATCACGGGTGGGTGAGAAGTAGGGAAAAGGAAAAACTCAGAGAGGAAAGCTTTCTTTGACTATGGGGTGGTCATAGCAGAAAAGTTTGTGTGTGGAGGAAGAGGGAGTGGTTGTAAGAGGTGTAGTCGTGGATGTCTTGGGTGCATGTGTGTGCGAGGTATGCTTGTAGGTGGTGGGTGTCTGTTGAGTGGGTAAGTGTGGGCATTTATATGTTTTGGAAGGATGGGGTGGAGGTGCTGGGAAAGGCGTTGGTGGATGGGTGAATGTCTGTTGGGGTGGATGTGCTGCATAGAGTCATGTCTGTGATGTGGAGTCTACGGATGTGGTGACTGGGGTGGATGATCTAAAGGTCTGCTTGTGATGCCTGTGGTAAGATAGGTGTAGTGGCTGGATCTGTAAATGTTGGTGTGGTGTCTGCAGGTGTGTCTGTGATGCAAGAGGTGGTAGGGGTATCAGGGCAGGTTGTGACTGTTGGAAGTGTCTGCAGGTGGATGTTGCTTGTGTGCATACTGGTGGTTTGTCCTGTGGTGCTTCTGTTTGTCAGAGCTACCCTTGTATGTTGAGGTGGATGCGTGCTTGCCTGTCTGTGTGCTTTGGCTCGGTCGGGGAAGAGGGGTTTTGGGATTGGGAAGAGAAAGGTGGAGGGGGAACAGAAGACAAAGGGTGACTGGCTGCTGTGAATGTGGAGGCCAAAGCCTGAAAGGATCTCTGTAGGCTCGCCAGTGCACCGTGACTGCCCTTCAGGAACGCATTACTCCTTTGCATTTGAGTTGCAAGTCCCTGGATGGTATTCACAGTGGTCAACTGACACACACAGATCGACCTCAGGAGGTCAATAGCCTCCTTACTGAGGGCAGCAGGGCTGGCAGGGGCAGAGGTGCCTCCAGCAAAGGAGACGCCCACCATCGAGTGAGCGGGCACGGACCACTGGATGGGGAGCTACTGGAAGGGCAGTTGTAGAAAGGGGGTGGGGGACAATGATGGTGGCTGAGATTCTCCCAGATGAGTCCGTCACCACTAGGGAGTGGCCACAGGGGGAGGATTCCGAGGATGATAATGTAGATCCTGTCTCCCCTGTGGCACTCCCCTCGCCCTCTGGGCCACTGGGTCCCTTGCTGTCGGTGGTCTCAGCACTGCGGGTCCAATGGCTGGCAGCATCCCCACTCACCTGTGCCCCGTCTCCTTCACCTACCGATGCTGATGCAGAGAGAGAGAGAGAGAGAGAGAGAGAGAGAGAGAGGGAGGGAGAGAGAGGGTCATCACATCCTTTACATACACACATTGCAACATGTACAACTGTAAGTATACATATCCTGGCAGGGAAGTTGCTATTTGAAACCATCAGATCCACATCGTGTCCAAATATGATTCTTCCAGCTGCCCCATTTGTCAGTTGTCCACCAACACCAGAAGCCAAGTATTTGAATACTACTTTACCATTCCATCCAATCACCTGTTAACTCTAAGGCAGTATGGTCATCATGGCCTAGCCAAAGCACATATTTCAACACCATACAGCACATCACTGTCCTTCAAGTTATCAGTCAAAGGTAATGCAGTTGACAGATAATGCCATATAATGGCTAGTCCGACTACACACCTGCCTAGTCCATCACCAAAAGTCATGTTCCATACAAGGAATGTCATTTCTCATCGCATATGAGACAGCACCTAGACTTCCAATCACATGCCTAGCGGACCCTTGGGCACATACCTGACACAATGGCAATATGTACTGATGAATACACAACATATGGCAGTCCCATACAGTGTCCATCTCAATTTGACATTCCATGTCTGGAGAACAGCAATGTCAATACATTTATCAAATCTGACAGGATTTATTGCAGTCACTACTCACAGACATTTCCAAATACACCACGACTCCATGTACTGGAATTGTGGGCTATGTAGCGCCCATGATACATCCACAGACAACCACAGAGAGCATAGTCACAACAACAAACCATGGAGATCCCACAATTTCTTATGAGGGCTCATACCATTTGACCTGACATGCTGAATCAGAGCCACATGTATACACATAGTTCACGTACAGTTGACCTGACGTCCTACCCACGAGAAAAGTATTGACACAACACTTACCCCATAGAACAGCTATGTACACATGTATGACACATGCACCTACAAGACTGCTATGTTACTGACTACATACCCCACAACAACATGTATTAGTGAAATGGAAGTACAGGCAAACTATTATATGTGGCTCAATAGAAGTGAGCCAAGACCAAAACCTGTCCAAACACGGTACATCAGCTAAAGTAAGTGTAACAATTAATAGCCCACTTCACAGTATCAGCAACCGAGTATCCTTTGGGACATGATAAAGGCAGGTAATACCATATGTAGCACTCTTATAGGTATGGCACTGGTGTATCTAGCATGGGCAAAGCACATTGTCCAAGGGTAAAACTGCCTAGCCACTTACCTCATCTACAATGAAGAAATGTGGACACAATTTATATGTCCACATGTCTTTGTAATGTCTGTAAACGTAAGGGCTTAAACACAACATGAGTTCCCCATTGTTGGATGTCTATCCGTTACAAACTCCACATACCCCACTGTATGATGTTGAGTTGACTATGGGGACATCTCCTCAAATCACATATGGACAGTACTATATTGACCATACCAATTGCCTGAATGGGATGCCTGCCTCACATGAAGTATACAACTATATTGTAATGGGAGTGGTATAACACCTACACTAAAAGGATTATTGGACCTGGAAACACTAGATGGAAAGGATGATACTGCATGTTACTGACATATATAAGGCTGGGTAGAGTACCATATGGCTCAGTCACATATACATCTCAACATGCAGTCATACATATTGCTTAACACAGATGATCAACAAGTTTACATGCACAACCCAAAGGCATTTTTTATAACGGCAACTGGAGTACTATATATTCCCATTAGTCATCATACCTGTAGCACCTACTACATTGTCACTGCGGCTATACTGAGACAGCATACACCCACTAGCAGAGTAAAGTACAAGAATTCAGTCAGTACTTACCCCATTGAGGCTGCTGTGCTGCCCTCAAATGCCCATCCACCTCAGGGTAGGCCACTGCCAAAATGCAGGCCATTGGAGGGGGGTGGGGGGGGGGTGCGGGCAGGGTCTGATAGGCACCCCTCCCTCGTTGGGGAGGACATCCCTAGCTGGGCCTCAGCAGTCTTCCGGGCCCAGCATCTCAGGTCCTCCCACTGCTTTCTGCAATGGGTGCTCCTCCGGCTGTGCACCCCCAGGGTCCGCACTTTCTCAGCGATGGCATGCCAAATCTCCTTTTGATGGGCGTTGACATGCATGGATGACACAGACAACAGGAGAAAGTCATGTCCACATGCACCATACCAATAGGAGTGGGACCATACACATCAAGTTGGCACACACAACCATCTTCTCTGCTAACACGCCTCCACAATATACCATCTGTATACATCAACACCTTGACAAGTTCACATAAACGGTATACTGTCTGACACAACACCTATCACGCATTGCTATGACAGTGGACTCATCTGCTCCCCTGGTGCTCCATATAGCTGTCCATACAGTGGTAGGACCTCCTTCACTAGCTTGTCAAGCTCTTGTGGTGTGAAAGCTGGGGCACTATCACCTGCAGGATGTGGCGTGGTAGCTTCCAGAGGCAGTACACAGCAGCTCAGGTAGTGGAGGTCTTGCTGGCAGTAGTGTCAGGAGTCAAGTAAGCAATACTGCAGAAGATGGCGGTCACGGCTGCCACGTACATGACCGTCACCGCTGGCGGACATCGCTGTTGGCCAACTCTGCCAAAGGCAGCAATGTTTTCCAATGGCAAGTTACACTGCGGTTGTGACCGCCTACCGCCATGACGACTTCCGCCGGGGGACTTAAGTCATTTCCACCTGTCCAGTACAGTAGGTGGGGCACCTGCCATTTTAAGCATATTTTATGTATGGTGCTGTTTCCAAATCTGCGTCATATACTTTACCCCTATTTGTGCTGTACATCTATACGTACTGCCCTCATGTTTGGGTGACATACTGTGCATATGTGCAATGTAAGCTGTGTTGTGTGAGGACATATGGTGATAGCTCTGTACAGCTACTCAGATGTTACTATTTGTCAGAATAAAACGAATAAGTCCAACAATATGTGCGATATATGAATAAGTGCTAAGTCTTTCACACATTTACAGTTACAGCAGTTAAAAGAGTTATATCCCATTATTATGTTTGACAGTGTGCAACAAGAAGGGTCACATAGCTATGTGCTGTACTGTATATGTCAGATGTAGTAGCCGTCTTCGACAGCTGTTAGGTGTGAAGAATGTAAATAGCTGTAATAGATGTGTGCATTCTGCATTTCTCATACTATGTTTACTTTTTTCACATAGTTATCTTGCCATGAGGAGAGTAAGACAACCACCAGTGTATCGTCCACTGGTAGACCTCCACATCATGGAGGAAAGGCATGTGATTTAAACATATTGTCTGAATCGTAAGACCATCATGGGTCTATGTGATCAGTTGGAGCCAGATCTGATGCCTGCCATTCGCAATCCCTATAGCATACCTCCCATCTTCAAGTTTTGACAGTGCTACACTTCTTGGCCACAGGGTCCTTCCAGAATACAGCGGCTCCTACAGTAGGGATGTGTCAGCCCATGTTCAGTCTGGTTTTGAAGGATGAACTGTGTGCATTGTTGAAACACCTGGCCAGCTACATCAGGTTTCCCCACTGAGTGGATTTCGCCTATGTTAAGGCAGACTTTTATGAGTTGGGACACATTCCACATGTGGTAGGAGCCATTGATGGCACCCATGTAGCCTTGGTCCCTCCCAGTGCAATGAACAAACTACCACTCAGTCAACGTTCAGGTGGTGTGTTTTGCAGACCAGTGCATCTCACAAGTCACAGCCAGGTATCCTGTATCTGTGCATGATTCCTTCATCATGAGAAACAGCAGAGACATGCTGCTAATGACACAACTCTACAAGAGAAGGCCTAGCTGGTTGGTAAATTACCATGGCACTGTGTCATTGCGATTTATGTCTCCTGCCATCACAATATAGCATGTCAGACATACATGTTTGTGTTCTTTTCACAATGTGTTCACGGGTGACTCTTGCTATCCAAACCTTCCTTGGCTGTTGACACCAGTGACGTACCCAACCTCGCCAGGGGAAGTCAGCTACCTGAAGGCACACGGGAGGACAAGGCTTGAAGTTGAGCTTACTTTTGGGCTCTTGAAGGCAAGGTTTAGGTGCCTGGACCTGTCTGGAGGCGCCCTCTCCTACTCTTCCAACAAGGTATGTCAGATAATAGTTGCCTGCTGCATGTTCCACAATCTAGCCCTGAGACATCGGATACCATTGATAGCAGATGAGGGGGAGGCAGCTGAAGCTGTGGCTGGTAATGCTGATATGCCAAGTGATGAAGAGCAAGAGGAAGATGGAGCTGGTAACTCTAGGGCCGATCTCATCAATCAGTACTTCAACTCACACACAGGTATTATGAATTAGACCTATTGTCCAGCTGTTAATGTGCAACCAGATATAGATTTGTGGCATCACACCTCCTTACTTGCTTCTTCTGGGGGGGTGTAATTAGCTCCAATGCCTATGAGTGAGTTGTGAATGCAGACTTAAAGTTTGTATTGTGTACAGGACAGATTGTTTTGCATTTGCATATCTTGTTGTACCAGATGCTACGTTACACTTCTGGTACTGAATTCACAGATCTGAGGTATGTTATGTGCAATGTCCTATCTTCTTTCCCTTTCACTCACAGTTTTCCCTAGATCCTGGTTGGCTATGCAACCTTGGCTTGAGGAATACTGTATCAAAACCAGCTGGGAATTGCTGACATACATGAGAGGTGTACATGACAGATACCTGGTAATATAAGTGTAGTATAAGTGGGGTGTAAGGTTAATGGTTTAACCGTCATAAGACTGGGGTGGTAAATGGTTTCTCCTCTTCTTTCACCTGTGGGGTAGAGGAAGATGTGAAACGGTGTATCATGTCTGGAGGAGTGTCTGGTACATGTGGTAAGGTTGGATCATAGCCTCTCACTTCACTATAGGTGGAGCAAATAGTGATCACCATTTTACCTAGTTTTAATTTTGTTCTGACTTTGCAGTCCAAGGTGCATGTCACTGTAGACTGATATAGGAGAGTGACAAACCTGCAGGTATGGGAACAATGTTAGTGTATGCTTTCAGCACTGGGTTCATCTATTCTGATTTTTGCATGTTTCATGGGAAATGTGAATTATAAACTATGGTATGGGTATGTGAAGAGCCTATACCAGGTGATACAGAGGACCTATCAGTTTGGCCCTGCTATGTAGTTAAATTACCATGAGCCTGACTTCTGTATCCTGTGTCTATGCATTTTATGACACCATTGCATACATCCTGATGGTACTCTCTGTCATGCTGTAGGTGTTGATTGCAATACTGTCTATACAATTCTATTGACCTGGATTTCGACCTATTTAATATCTGTCCTGTAACATTTCTGTTGTAAAGAGTCTTCTGCTGAAGGTGTCTTCATTTGATATCCATTACAATGTCTGTTCAAAACAAGGGGGTGGGGGGTTACCACAAACAAATAGGCATGCATTACAGTACCTGTGTTTAAGTGTATTTTATTGTGCATATAAAGAGTAAACTGCAACAATAATCCTGATAAATATGTACATAACAGTGATGGGTGAAGTTATGGTGGATGTTTTCATCAGGGTAGGTGCTACACCAGTTGGTAACACAAGTCCAGTGTCCTTGTACCATGTGAAAATTGAGTTTCTATCAGAACAGTCAACATGGTGTATCTGTGGCACACAAGGGGGACTAATCAGGAGAGGTTCACTTCCTGACAGTGGGTTTGGTCTTGGCATCTGTTCCTGCTGGATGGCTGGGTGGACGTCCATGATTGTGATGATTTGGCTCATCCTGTCCTGGGAACTTTGGTATGCTCCCAAGACTTGGGAGATGGTTTCCTGGTCAGTGGTGTCCCTTTGAGACCTCATCCTCTGGCCCACAGCATCCCTCTCATGCACCCTACCCCCACTTTCCTGTGCCCCTGGCACAATGTGCCCACTCCCAGTGGTGGCATGTCCATCATTGTCTAGGGTCACAACAGGAGATACAGGTACCTGTACTGGGGAGTAGAAGATGGAACACACTGCCCTTGTGACACAGGTTTGGGGGCAAATGGTTGCTTATGATGTTGATGCAACAGGGTTGGTAGGAGTTGCTGTGGGCAGGGTGAGGCTGGGGGTCATTGTCTGACCAGGTGTCCCAGATGGGCCAAGTTGTTCGTCAATGTCCAGACATCCAAAGCTGTTGTCCTCACTGGGGCCTTCATCCTGAGGGGCACTGACAGTCTCAGGTATCCTCTCCATGTTGGCAATGGCAAGGTTACCTGTGGAGGGAGTGAGACACAGAATTCAGTATATGTTGTGTTTAGTTGCAATTGTGTGAGATGCAGATATTGGCCTAACGTGATTTCCTGCAATGACATTGACAGCTACTGCACAGCATACCTTCGTTTTACATACAACTCTGTGACTAGATGTCCATGCTCCATGTTTGGAGTTGTTATACTAGGATAGTACAGATTACACTGCAGATGGGATCTGTTTATTTGAGTATTGACACGACTGTTCACCTATGTTATCTAGTGAATAGTCAGGCTTTTTCGTAGCACACATCAAAGCTGCACAATACACAAAGGTGTCCTAGTGGGAAAACAGTATGTATTTATGCTAGTGAAATTGTCCTGTATGTAGATGTTGTGCATGTCCATCTTCCTTTCCAAACCAGGTCAGTCTATTATTGGTTTTGGATATTATATCTGCGAGTAGGAATGGTCACTCAGCTGTAGCTGTGTTTTGCTTTGGTTGCTATTATGAGTGTGCCATTGCATTTCTATCATACACATGTACTGGTCCTCACTAGAACAACCTAGATGGCATAGTTAGTAATTGAGTTGTACAGGCATTACATGTGATGTGTTGTGCACATTCCAGGTTTTCACAATGATGGGTTAGTACATTCTGGGAGTCGTAGTGATATGATTAGCCTGTAGTTCAGGTGCTATTTCCAAGGGCTGTGAGGGCAGTTGGGCTCGGTGGAGAGGTGGCATGCCAGAGAGGGGTATTAGGTGATTTGGTGAGAGGTGTAGTGGCTTAAATAGTTAAATCGGGTGGGATTGGGTGATTTGGAAGCATGCAGGACAAGACCACTGTGTGATATAAACTTACCAGACTCCAGTCCCCCCAGTATGCCTGTGAGGCCCTCTGGGTGCAGGTTGTTAAAGACCTTTTCCTCCCATGATGTAAGGGTAGGGGGAGGAGGTGGGGGCCCACCGCCAGTCTCCTGTATGGCTAGCTGGTGCCTCGGTTCCATGGAACGCACCTTCGCCTGTAGGTCGTTCCACCTCTTCCTGATATCCTCCCTTGTGGAAAGATGACTGCCTACAGAATTGACCCTGTCGACTAACCTTTGCCACAACTCGATTTTCCTGGCATAGATGTTTGTTGGACCTGTGCTCTGAACAGTTGTGGTTCTACCCTTACAATTTTTATCCACCATGACCCTCAACTCATCATCAGTGAAACATGGGTGTTTTTGTGGGACATGGTTGTGGTTGTGTAGACAGTGTGTAGGGGTGTTGTGAATTTAAGGGTGCAGTGTTGGGTAATTGGTGTGGTGTGAGTGCTGCGATGTGAGTTGGAGACGGTTGAAGCAGATTATGTTTGCTAGTGATGTGTGTATTGTGATTGTTGTGCTGATGTTAGATGTGTGCTGAGTGAAATGTGTATGTGTGGCTATGGTATACAAGAGTTAAATCCTATTATTTTGGCTTCTCAGTGTATGTGTATGGCATTCAGGATGCAAAGGATTGTCTGTTGTATATGAGTAGGTGTGTCTGGTGTATTGATGTGTGTCAGGTGTGGGGTATTCAAACTATCCAATGTGGTGATGTGTTCTGACAGAAGTGAGTAGTGGCCGCCGCGTTTTGGACTGCCAATGGTTTTCTGCCATGGAAGAACCGCTGTGGTGATTTGTGGATTGTTATTTGGTAGGTGGAATTGTGATGGGCTGGCGGTGCGGGTGGTCGGACCGACTCTTTTCTGTCCTCCATTGTCCTAGCGGTTCAGAATTTTGGCTGTTTTTTTGGCAGACTTCACAAAGTGACGTAATATGGCAGTCGGATTACTGCCAACATGGCAGTCTTTTGGCAGCTGCCACTGCAGCGGTCTTGACAAAAGACCGGCAAACTCGTAATGAGGCCCTATGTGTTGTTGTTAAATTATCAGGGATATTTATGCCTTAGATTGTTTTAGGAGCAACAGGAGTTTCAGTTGTAGCTTTTCTGATTTGTGCTATCAGTTGTTTTAAGTTTGGGATACCTGGGATGTATAGCCAGGAACTTTTGGTGAGATATTTTTAAAATAGTTCCTGTAAGTTCTAGGGAACTAGTGCTTGCTTTTCTAAGGTCTTGTACTCATTTCTAAATTCCATTTGGTGGGTGATTGGGCAATCTAATGTTCACAACTACATTAGTCCCCCCATAACAAGTATTCATATAATACTTTGTACATTGCCAATGTATTTTTTCTGTGCTTGTGGTCACTTGACTGTAAGTATAGCCTAGTTAAGAACGTAACAGGATTTGTTTTTAGATGCAATGTACGTGGCTACATTTCAGCATTATGGGTCTGATTATGAGTTTGGCAGTCCAAGGGCTGCCATGTTGGTGGTGGCAGTCCAACTGCCAGCGTCTGGCAGAGCAGACCGCTGAATTATGAGTTAGGTGGGCGAGAAAATAGAAGACCGCCAGTGGTCCGCTGCCACTGCTAGGCAGCACAGACCGCTGCGGTCCCCTGGAAACACAAACCGGCCGGCAGAAACCAGGTTTCTGCTGAACCTATTAGGAAGTTGTACACCACTAATGTGACCATGGCAGTCCATCCACCACGTAGCAGAAGGCGGAATCGAACAGTATAAAGGGAGACACTCACAAGCAGACAGTCATACATGTCTGGAGCCACCCTGGAGTCATTCCTAAAGGTCATGCCACTGCTGCTGATCACCGGAAGACAACTGATTCAATGCCGACTGGACGACAGCAAGTGTAAGTACAAACACCTACCTATATTATTGATATTTAAAAAGCTTGTATCGCTAGCAAACACATCATGGGGGTGGGGGTGAACGGGCATTTGCTACACCTAACATTCAACACACACTCACATACTGCAACATGGACCAACACATTTACAACATGCACACTTCAGCCAGCACACACACACTGAATGGCAATACTATACATTATTCACGTCTACACAGCACAGGCTCATTGACACAGACGACTACACAACATTTACACATACAGAAACAACAAAACAACTACTGCACATATATAAATGCATTCCACACACTCACACCCAACTCTGGCCAAGGACTGGCCACACATACAACACTACCATCAAACAGCCCTGTTATAGACACACACATCATACACACACATAGCACAACGGAAGCACAATGCCATGCACAATACTCACAGACACAAATAGATGAAATACACAAAGCGCACCACCATAACAATACCTGCATAGCTGGAATGGGAGTATCAGGACCATACATGGAAGGAGGCTGCACTGGGACACATATCAAGTGGAACAGGGCCACAAACAACATGCACACAGGAACTGGCCCCAATTGGATCTCAGGGACAAGCAATACCAATATCATTTGTCATGCACAGTCACACAATAGGGAAGGGCAAGGCAACAAAGCACACACAACTTAGTCTTGATGGGACATAACCCTACACCAACACCAACAGGGTATGGGTGTATCTCAGCCACTAGTGGGTGCAGTGCCACCAAACTTGGCACAGTTGGGGCACTTCCGGGTGGTCGTCGGTGTGTCCATTGGGTCCAGCTATGACTTCCGGTCGTGGAGATGTCGGTGATTCAGTGAAGTGACCCCCACTGGTTTGTTGGTCCTTTGCAGGTTTCTTGATTTTCTTGAATGGTGCCTCCACTCATGAGGGAGATTTAGGCTATTTGCAAAGCCTGGAGGTCCTCTGTGGCTTTTGAGGTCAGTCCAGTGGTCAGCTCCTCAGCAGTCACGATTGTTGGGACTCTAGTACAGCAAGCAGGGGTCTTGGAGCCTCTTCTGGTGCAGCAGGTCCTCGGTTCTCGTCCTGGTGGGTTCTTTGGTGCTGTCTTCTTTCTTCCTGTTCAATCTAAGTTCCTGGCCTGGGGGAGCCCACTAAATACTGAATTTAGTGGGCGTTTTAGGGGGAACCTGGTAGTGTCCAATGGGACACTTACCCTTGGGTGGATACCCAACTACAGTGACCACTTCTGGTGGGAAAGGTCACTTCCCTAAACCTGATTGGCTAGTTTCCTCCATTCCAAGATGGAGAAAAATTAGATAGAGGGTTCACTTCGCATGCAAGCCGTTAGGGGTGGTGCATGCTCAGTGAGGCCACGCCGCCTACCCTTTGTCTGGTTTCCTGCCTTGGCTCCCGCCCAAAGTGGGGGTTTGCAAGGGGGAAGCCCTCTTCTGCTAGCAGCAAGCCTGGGGGCTCGAGTTTCAGGGGCTGTAGCCCTTTGAAGCTCACCGCCAGGGTGTTGCACATTCCTGAGGGAGGGGGAGTTAGCTCCTCCCCCCAGGAAGAGCATTGTCCTACAAACCAGAGAGCCATGGCTCTCCCCCAGGTTTGTATATTGGCTGTCTGGAGTGGCAGGCTGGATGGAACCAGTCAATAACTTTGTCAGTTAGGGTTAGCTTTTGCAGGGGCATCTCTAAGGTGGCCCCTGGGTAGATTTAGGGTTAAATCCAACACTGGTACGAGTTTGGGTTTATTATTTTGAGTTGTTTGATACGAAACAACCCACGGCACAGAGTAGCCATCATGTAGCTGGGAAACTCGTGTTTTACCAGTGTCCAGTACATGTATGTAAAATGGCTGCTCTGTTCACTCGCTATGTCTTGGGTTTGTCAAGGACATAGTGCGGGCATATTGCTCGTGCAGCTATGCCTTCACACATAATATGGTGCACCCTGCCTCAGGGCTGGAAGGCCTGCCATAGGGGTGACTTACCCATAATATATGCAGTGTAGGCTGGAAAGGGCACACAGAGAGTGTGCCATGTCAAGTTTGTCTTTTTAGGTTTGCCCCAGTACACTCAGCTTGCAATGGCAGTGCTGGGTGCATCTGGGTGCAGGGCACTTGGGGGTGGCACAATCAGTGCTGCTGCCCCCAGGGGTCTACTCTTAATATCCCTTGTCCTGGGTACTGGGTTCCCATTTACTAGGGACTTATAGGGTAATTTAAGAGGGTATCCAATTGTGCCAAGCATCACAACAGATTTAGGGAAAGAGCTCTGGCCCAGGGAACCTGTTTAGCAGGGGCCCTGGGCACTACCAACTTCTAGAACACATCAACATCCGCAAAAGAGTGGGAACTAATAATGCAAAAAGAGGCCTCCTCTCACAATACGGGGGCAAACAGGGGTAAGGTCAAGCTCACAAAGGAAAACTATCTTAGACATACGGGGACGGTCATCAGAAGGGGTTAGGATTTGGTGGTTGAGGGAGTGGTTGTCTGACATGTAGGTGTGCCTGTTTGTGGGAGGTGTGCTTGTGTGTGGTGGGTGTCTGTTGGGTGGGTGAGTGAGAGTGTTTGTGTTTAGGGCTGGGAGGGTGGCAGTGCAGGGGGATGCCTTGGTGTGTTTGTGGGTGGGTGTCTGTTGGGGTGGTGACTGCAAGTATGGTGGATGTGCTACATGTAGGTGTGTCTGTGGTTGTGATGTTTGCCGGTGTGATGACTGGTGTGAATTTCTGAGGGTCTGCTGGGGTGGTGTATGCGGGTAGGATGGGTGTGGTGGCTGTATCAGTGACTGTTGATGTCGTGTCTGTAGGTGTGCCAGATGTTGTGTGTGTGTGGTGCTAGGGGTGGAGGGGTGTCAGGGCAAATCATGACTGTTGCTGTGTCTGCAGGTGGATGTTGTCTGTGTGTGTGCCGGTGTGTCTTGTGGTGCTTGTGTTTGTGTGCGCTACCCTTGTCTGTTGAGTTGGATGCATGCAAGTCTGTCTGTATGCTTTGGGGGGTCGGGGAAGGGGGGATTTGGACTGGGGAGAGGAAGGTGGAGGGGGCAGAAGGCAAAGGTTGATTGACTGCCGTCAGTGTGGAGACCAGAGTCTGAAAAGATCTATGTAGGCCGGCCATTGCACCATGAATGCCCCCCAGGAATGCAATTCTCTGCTGGACTTGGGTTGCCGGTCCCTGGATGGCATTCACAATGGCGGACTGACCCACAGAGATCAACCTCAGAAGGTCAATAGCCTCCTCATTGAGGGCAGCATGGGTAACAGGGTCCAGGGCAGAGGTGCCTGTGGCAAAGTAAAAGCCCAACCTCTTGGGTGAGCAGGCACAGCCAACTGGGTGGGGTACAACGGGGGCAGCAGTGATAGAGCAGGGGGTGGCAGACAAATATGGTACTGGGGTGGTCCCTGATGGGTCTGCCTCCACTAGGGAGTGGCCACTGGAGGAGGAATCCAAGAATGTAGATGTAAATCCTATCTCCCCGTGGCACTCCCCTCGCCCTCTGGGCCACTGGGTCCCTCTATGTCAGTGGTGTCTTGCCCCACTGTCCCATGGCCAGATGCTTCCCCACTCGGCTTGGCCTTGTCTCCATCACCTGCTGGTGCTGATGCTGCCAAAAGGAAGTGAAGTAGGGTCATAACATGGACATGACAACTCTCCATTCACAACTTTGAGAGACACAACATACTATCATGTCAAGTGGCCCCCACATGAAGTGCCAGCAAAGTGGCACCATCATGTGTCACTACAAAACCATGCATGCCATCTGGAATTACAAAGGTAACACAAGAGCAAATCTTGGTCTCAGACAACTAAAGTAACATGGATGAAGTCTAGCTACCACACTAACCATACCACAACTAGGTGACCACTCCACCCAAAAACTGTGCAACCTAGGGCACACCCCAGTGAACCAGTATCCTACCGATTACACAGACGCAAGCCTATGCACACATCCAACTTGCATTGATGTAAAGTATCAACAATACCAGATGTTGCTAAGGAAATGCAGACAGCACGGGTAGAATCATGCCATACCTGGATTAGGAGACATGGAAACATCCATGTCATTGTAGACACATCCCAACAATGTACAGTCCCACAAGTGACACCTGCCCAAAATTAGTCCAGGAGGTAGTAGTGAGGAATCTCAGGTGTGCCCCACATGTGGTGTTGCAAGGAACAACAATGAAGTCAGGTCCTAAACATCATGGAGAGATGTCTCCAGAATACACACAAGAATGGTCCTGTAAGGCCCAGGATAGCCCCTAACAACATCTCACACCGATATCCATGTCTACTTCTGAGTGTGTTTATAGTAGACAACTGTATAGTGCACGAAAAAGGGACACAGACCTTGCAACCACTCACTGAAGGACACCAAATTGTTGTACAATGAGAAGCTACATCCCTACCCACATATTACATATGGCAAGTATGGCATCTATCTTTGTATGAATCCCTGAGCCCAAACACATGTGATGCAAACATCACTGAGAGTCAATCCCAAAGGTCAGGGCACAATTCTCAATCAATACACAGGTGCTGTGCACCTACAACCAACATTCCACATCAAGGGTACACATGATCATTAAGTGGATCCACACCCTGGCCCTACCTGTCATGTTCATCATGGCTACTGCAGTTAAACATGACTAATGATATACTATAAGGCATGAATGTATCTGTCTGACAACATATGATGGTGACACAGTCCTGTATGGGGCACCACAGTAAATGGACAACCATTGCAGATGTCCCTTTGATGACAACAGGGCCCTGTGGACATATATGTTTGAGATTCCAGACCTTATCCCATCTGCATGGATAGCACATGCCTAGATTTAATGCATAGTTATGTATCCTAGTGGGAATGGAGCACATACAGGTACTTAGGCAACTGGAATGACTGATGACACTTCACCCATAACAATGCACATTCCCCACTTACCAAGGGAAAGTGGTATGTTACAGCTGCTATGATTTTGCCATGTAAGTCATGTCACATGTATGATGGACACCCATGCATTACAGACTACTTTGAGGCACCAGCACCCAACATAAAATGGAGAAAAGTTGCCCATGGATTGCAGGTGTCAACCTACACATATCCCCTGACAAGTGGCGAGGACAGTGAGCCACATTCTACCTCCCTTTGGACTGTAACTTTTGGGAGGAGTGAGCTATTGGTGGAAACTAACACCCACCAGAGTAGGTAAAGCAGAACATCTGTACACTAAACACAGTCATACCAGCTTTGAAATTGGACTGAGGGTTCCCAACAGTTAAGTCCTAGGTCCCAGCTCCAAAAGGATGAGTACACCAGATGGGAACACACAGCACGTCTACAACAATTTGATCTGGATGATCTGTGATACATGACCCATCCCACATTGTCTGGGGGAGCAGTCTGTCCCTCACTCAATCATCTGGCAAAGCGTCAGACATTAATTGTGCCTTGTACTCACCCCCTTGTGGCTGCTGTGCTGCCCTGAAACGCCCATCCAACTCCGGGTTGGCCACCACCAAAAAGCGGGCCATTAGGTGGGTCGTAGTCTGATGGCACCTCGTCCTCGTTGGGAGGACAGCCCCAGCTCGGCCTCTGCGGCCTTCCGGGCCCAGCGTCTCAGGACCTCCCTCCTCTTCCGACAGTGGGCACTCTGCTGGCTGTGTGCCCCCAGGGTTCAGACCTTCTTGGCGATGGCTCGCCAGATCCCCTTCTTCTGATTGGCGTTGACCTGCATTGATGAAAATGACAAGACAGCATATTATGTCCACAAGACCCATACAAAATGGCTGAGTCACATACATGTCAGTGTACCAAGCTATTAACATCCTGCCTTGATCATCCTGTCCACCTGTGGCACATAGCAGTCATTGGACACATGGACATGACTACAAACACTCCCCAATAGGGTGCCCTACACCCCCAGAAGCTCAAGCCCTGCACTGCCTAAATAGGGCAACTGTGACTTTTGTGGGACATGAGCTAGCCACATGACATTGACCAGGAACACAATGGAACACATCACACAAAGTGGCAAGTGACATGTAAACCACCAAGGAAAGAACGTACATAAACATCCACTACGTATGAATGTCACCTGCTGCATACAGTCCCTATAGGTCACAGCCAGCCTAAAGATTGACCCATTGCGTGGATCACAATGAAGGGAGTGACATGTAGAGCACACAAAGAGTCAAGCCTGTCCATGTGTGGACATGTGCAGATAAAGATGCAGACACCTGCTACTTCAGGGGGTGGGGGATCTGTGTGTCACATCAAAATTACAGTACACACTTCCACACATGTGTGTTCACTTAAACCTAGAGTACCTTAAGCGAAACCTGGCCATACATTGTACATGTCCCGCTTTATGCCCAAACCAGAGTCAGATATCATGGCACATCAGTTAACAGCACACTGCTTTGCAGATGTGCAATGTACAAAATGCAAGGAGCATGCACAGGACACATCAGAGCTGGATGAAAGAGACAACAGGGCTGTGGGATCAAGGGACCTTTCGAGGCTACGTGACACACACTGTCAGAGTGGAAAAGAGCACATCAGTCACAGATCATCAGACTGCCCCCAATGCAATTCTCATAGTAATCAGTGGACAGTGGCTCAGGAAGCTGCATATTGGCAGTGAGGCATGGCTTGGCAACATCACATGCTGTGCAAGGGTGCAGGGTGTGGGTACAGTGTCACACTTGCATTGCAAAAGGGAATCAATACCATACCAGATATCAACTTTTTCTGTGAGTAACGATAGACAGGCGGTCATTGGAAGCTGAGCAGACTGACCTACACAAAACACCATATCCAACAAATCACATGCATCACAATACATCATGTAGCCTATATACAATTGCCATTGGGTGTCTGTTCATAGCTATGGGGCATTATGGGTCATTACCTGGCTGCAGAAGGACAGTCCAACAAGGCTCACTGTGCAAACAAAGAAAAAGCTCAATAGCGATCAACCAACACATACAACATGCATTCACACCTCCTGCTGTCATGCAATCACATGTGATCACACATGAAAAACATTCTATGGCAAGGTTTGCCTGGGGATGGCTGTCATGACACCTCACATACTCATGTGCATCCAACTCAGTGGAACACCCAGTGCACCCTCACCACATTGTCTCAGGACTCCAAATCTGTCACAGGACATGAATACATACCCATTGACTCAACCATTATTGCACACCGTCATCCAATACAGGCCTTTGAGGACACAACATGACAAACTGGGCCTAAGCCTAGGCTGACTAAAGCTTAGCTAAGTAGAGATACAGAGAAAATTGTGCACATGGGGCACTTACCTGCTCCTCTGGTGCACCATAGAGCTGTCCATACTGGGGTAGGACCTCATATACCAGATTCCCTAGTTCTTCTGGTGAGAAGGCAGGCACCCTATCACCTGTTGGACGAGGCATGATAGCTCCCAGAGGTGGGACACAGGGGGTCATTCTGACCTCGGCGGTAAAAGGCTCTTACCGCCGGTCAGAAGTCTGCCATTCTACCGCCGCGGCCGCGGCAAACCGCCATGGTCATTCTGACCCACAACTTCCAAACCGCCAAAAACCCGACATCCACGGAAGGCCGCCTCATCAGCGGTCAGCGATAAACTGGGGAAGACCAAACCTCCACCGTCACGCCAACACGAACACGCCCATGCCATTACGACCCACGAATCCACGCGGCGGTCTTTCAACCGCGGTATTCCATTGGCGGTACACACCGCCGCGGTCAAAATACACACACCTTTACAAAACACAGCCACATTGGACAATTCGAAATACACACACCTGATACACATACACACACCACACCCACACATCCAATCAACTATAAAACACACACCCACATCACCCACAAACCCCACTACTAGAAATTCGGAGAGAAGGCGAGAGAGAGAGAGAGAGAGAGAGAGAGCACAGCTAACGCAAACCCCAACACACAGAGGAACACAACATCATCACCCACACCACATCCACGCACAAAACACCACACACCACCACACACACCACACTCATCACCACAAACACCACCCCACACCACCCCATGGCACCCCAAAGACACCCCAGGTTCTCGGACCAAGAACTCAGGGTAATGGTGGAGGAAATAATCAGGGTAGAGCCCCAGCTATTCGGCACACAGGTGCAGCACACCACAATAGCCAGGAAGGCTGAGCTATGGCAAAGGATCGTCAACAGGGTCAACGCTGTGGGACAGCATCCCAGAAACCGGGAAGACATCCGAAAGCCCTGGAACGACCTACGGGGGAAGGTGCGGACAATGGTGTCAAGACACAACATCGCTGTGCAGAAGACTGGCGGCGGACCCCCACCCACTCCACCCGAATTCACATCATGGGAGCAAGAGGTCTTGAACATCCTGCATCCTGCAGGCCTCGCTGGAGTAGGCGGAGGAATGGACTCTGGTAAGTCTAATCCCAAATACTTCACCCCCCCCAACCACCAGCATGCCAACCCGCACCCCCACCCTCACCCCCAACCCCCCAGCACACTTCCACCCTGCCAATGTCTCACCAGCACAACCCACCCAACACAACACCAATCCTTGAATGCCAACACAAACCATGGGCACCCATCACCCAAGCATGACCACTGCACATACCCAACCCCCCCCAAACCACCCTCACAACTCCTCCCACAAGGGAATGCCAGCACTGGGGGACAAGGGCAATCACAAATCGCACGCCATGGCACACACAGAAGCAATAACCATACTCTTTTACCCCTGCAGGGCCCGAACGCCAACACACCGGCCAGGAGGGTCCAGATTTGTCCATCCCGCCCCCAGAACAGGCCCCCAGTGATGACAGCAGCTCTGTCGACCTGGAACCTGATGACCAGCTAGGACCATCGGGGACCTCTGGACAGTCGGTTCCCCACACACAGACACAGGCCGCAGCAGACCCAACCCCCTCTGGGAATACCAGCACAGCTCCCACCCAGCGGGCCCATGCCACTGTCTCCAGGACGGGTCAATCAGCGGTGTGTCCGCCACTACAGGGCACCCAGGCTGACCCACCACCCCAACAACAACAGGGACCTGGGGGCAGTGGTAGTGGGCACACCGTCCAGGGGACAGAGGCCCGGGGAAACAGGGCAACTGGGATGGCTGCTGTGCCAGAGGGGGTTGACCGGCCCAGGGAACCCACTCTCCAAGAGGCCCTCACCACCATCATGGGAGCATACCACCGCTCCCAGGAGACGATGGCGACGGTACTGGCCAGGTTCCAGGAGATCCAGGCACAGCAGGAGGAACGGTACATGGGGTTCAGAGACGAACTCCGGCACATCGGGACCGCAATGGGGACCATTGTCCTGGCCCTCAACCAGATAGTCACCACATTGCGGGACCATGTGGCACCCCAAAGGGCCCCTGTCACCAGCCCGGACGACGAACAGCCTACCACCTCCGCCGGCGCAAGTGGACAGGAGGCCCCCACACCCCGACAGGCCACCAGAACCCCACCTCCTGCTGAAGATCAACCACCCCGCAAGCGGAACCTGAGATCACACAAGAAGACAGAGTAGGATGCCAAGACCCCCTCCAGCCTAAGATACCCCCTGATGTCATCCCACTGTCCCACATTGGCACCCTGTCCAACCTTGAACTGCCCCTGCTCCATCCTTCCACAGGCATATGAACATTGCACCTGTGCTACTGAGAACTGGACTCTGCCATGAACATTACTCCACCCCCACCCATCACCGTTTTACTATCACGGACCTATACGCAGCACTTAAAATAAATCACCAATTGCACTTCAAATGTCAGGAGTCTGCTTGTATTCTTTACAAATGTATTACACATAACGGTGCAATAATGTTCTTTTACATTGTGATGACAACATACCAGTGTCAAGAAGCATTAGTCCATGGGCAAACAAAGCAGAAGTCACGCTGTGGGTCATACAGCTCTGAAAAGGGAAGGGAAAGTCAAAATTCAGTGAAAAGGAACTGGGGGGAAACACAGAAAGTAGAGATGCAGGAGGCCAGAAGTAAATGTAAAATGGCGTGGATGATTCTTACCTGGGTGCTACTGAAAATACTGTTGTATAACTGTGTCCCTGTTGTCCGTGTCGTTCCCGTCGTCTTCCTCCTCTTCACTCTCCAAAGGCTCCACAGCTGCTACAACACCACCATCTGGACCATCCTCCTGCAGGAAAGGCACCTGGCGTCGCAAAGCCAGGTTGTGAAGCATACAGCAGGCCACGATGATATGACACACCTTCTTTGGTGAGTACATGAGGGATCCCCCTGTCATATGCAGGCACCTAAACCTGGCCTTCAGGACCCCGAAGGTCCTTTCTCTGATCCTCCTAGTTCGCCCATGGGCCTCATTGTACCGTTCCTCTGCCCTGGTCCGGGGATTCCTCACTGGGGTCAATAGCCAAGGCAGGTTGGGGTAACCAGAGTCACCTATTAGCCACACACGGTGTCTCTGTAGCTGTTCCATCACATAAGGGATGCTGCTATTTCGCATGACATACGCGTCATGCACTGACCCAGGGAACTTGGCATTTACATGGGAGATGTACTGGTCAGCCAAACAGACCACCTGGACATTCATCGAATGGTAACTTTTTCGATTTCTGTACACCTGCTCATTGTCTTTTGGGGGTACTAAAGCCACATGGGTCCCATCAATGGCACCAATGATGTTGGGGATATGTCCAAGGGCATAGAAATCACCCTTCACAGTGGCCAAATCACCCTCCTCAGGGAAAACAATGTATCTCCGCATGTATTTCATCAGGGCAGACAACACTCTGGACAAAACCTTAGAAAACATAGGCTGAGACATCCCTGATGACATGGCCACTGTTGTCTGAAAAGACCCACTTGCCAAAAAATGGAGTACTGACAGAACCTGCACCAGAGGGGGAATCCCTGTGGGTTGGCGGATGGGGGACATCAGGTCTGGCTCCAGCTGGGCACACAGTTCATGTATAGTGGCTCGGTCAAGTCGGTATTGAAGTATAATATGTCGTTCTTCCATTGTCGACAGGTCCACCAGTGGTCAGTACACGGGAGGATTCATCCTTCTCCTCGCAAGTCCCAGCGGACGGTGCCTAGGAAGGACAACATGGAGCACAGAGTCAAGCAACCCTCAGGTTCGTTCCCACAGCTTGCACATTACACGATTCGCTATGCATTGAATGGCTTGTATGAGTGGCAATGCAAGGCCTAGGCCTGTGTGACTCAGTAGAAATCAGGCCATGTGGGCCCTTGAAATGGCGGCTGCCTGACCTGTGAAGTGTGACAGTGGGATGTGAGGTCACTGCGCTGGCGTGGCTCACCGTGGCGGTAGGCGGTCGAAGACCGCGGCGCAAAGCAGCATTGGTTAACATTGAACCCTATGGGTCTCAGGAGCCAATGACGATGTGCGCCGGCGGTCGCAGTACGCACCGCCGCGGTACGCACCGCCGCGGGCGTGACCGCCATTTTCTATCTGCTTAATCACTCGAGACCTGATCATCCACAGGAGAGGACCTATACTGCAAGTGCTGCTGTGACCTCGGTCTGGAAGAGACAATGGCTGCTGCGACTGGGGAAAGGGCCCCTGCCTTCACTTCAGAAGAGTTGGAGAAACTTGTGGATGGGGTCCTACCCCAGTATGCGCTACTCTACGGTCCTCCAGACCAACAGGTAAGTACACTGGGTGCACGTTGAATGGGCTATGCCTGGGTCGTGTATGGTGGATGTAAGATGGTGGGGTGGGGAGCGAATGAGGAGTGCAAGGCACGACAGATGAGAGCATGTGCCACATGGCAGGGTTGGGGAGGGGGGGGCAATCACATGTAACATGCAGAAATGTTTTGAAATTTTCTTTCCCACCCTGTACAGTACATGTCAAATAGGTCAGCGCCCATCAGAAAGTCGACATTTGGCGTGCCATCGCCAAGGAAGTCCGGGCCCTGGGGGTCCACACAAGACGGGGCACCCACTGCCGAAAGAGGTGGGAGGACATCCGCCGCGGGACCAGGAAGACCGCTGAGTCACTGCTGGGGATGGCCTCCCAACGTAGGAGGGGTGCCAGTCGTACCTTGACCCCCCTGATGTCCCGGATCCTGGCGGTGGCCTACCCCGAATTGGATGGGCGTGTGAGGACATCACAGCAGACACAAGGGGGTGAGTACCAGCACATACTGCTATCTTTACGCGCAGTGGAGGTGCCTGGGTGGGGGAGGAGGGCTGTGGGTGACATTAGGCCAGGGCGCTTTCTGTAGTGTAGTCCCCTCCTTTAGGCATGGCCCTGTGCCCCCGCCCCCCACCTCTGTAGGGTGCCAAGTACAGCAATCCATGGTCCTGCATCACCCATGTGCGCATATGTTGTCCATAGACCTGTTGGCCGTCACAGAAGGGTCCAGCAACTGCACGGTCGGAGGGCGACTAAGCAGGGAGTCCCGGCCAGGTCTGGCTCCCTGGGATGACTGGACAAGCACCGCTGAAGAGGGCCCCGCCGTGCAGAAAGACACCGCTGAAGAGGGCCCCGCCGTGCAGAAAGACACCGCTGAAGAGGGCCCGCCGTGCAGAGAGGCACCGCTGAAGAGGGCCCCGCCGTGCAGAGAGGCACCGCTGAAGAGGGCCCCGCCGTGCAGAAAGACACCGCTGAAGAGGGCCCCGCCGTGCAGAGAGGCACCGCTCCGCTGGGCCCCGCCGTCTCAGGCACCGCTCCGCTGGGCCCCGCCGTCTCAGGCACCGCTCCGCTGGGCCCTTCCTGTCAAGCACCGCTCTGCTGGGCCCCGCCGTCTCAAGCACCGCTCCGCTGGGCCCTTCCTGTCAAGCACCGCTCCGCTGGGCCCTTCCTGTCAAATACCGCTCCGCTGGGCCCCGCCGTCTCAAGCACCGCTCCGCTGGGCCCTTCCTGTCAAGCACCGCTCCGCTGGGCCCTTCCTGTCAAGCACCGCTCCGCTGGGCCCCGACGTCTCAAGCACTGCTCCGCTGGGCCCTTCCTGTCAAGCACCGCTCCGCTGGGCCCTTCCTGTCAAGCACCGCTCCGCTGGGCCCCGCCGTCTCAAGCACCGCTCCGCTGGGCCCTTCCTGTCAAGCACCGCTCCGCTGGGCCCCGCCGTCTCAAGCACCGCTCCGCTGGGCCCTTCCTGTCAAGCACCGCTCCGCTGGGCCCCGTTGTCTCAAGCACCGCTCCGCTGGGCCCTTCCTGTCAAGCACCGCTCCACTGGGCCCGCCGTCTCAAGCACCGCTCCGCTGGGCCCTTCCTGTCAAGCACCGCTCCGCTGGGCCCTGCCGTCTCAAGCACCGCTCCGCTGGGCCCTTCCTGTCAAGCACCGCTCCGCTGGGCCCCGCCATCTCAAGCACCGCTCCGCTGGGCCCCGCCGTCTCAAGCACCGCTCCGCTGGGCCCTTCCTGTCAAGCACCGCTCCGCTGGGTCCTTCCTGTCAAGCACCGCTCCGCTGGGCCCCGCCTTCTCAAGCACCGCTCCGCTGGGCCCTTCCTGTCAAGCACCGCTCCGCTGGGCCCCGCCGTCTCAAGCACCGCTCCGCTGGGCCCTTCCTGTCAAGCACCGCTCCGCTGGGCCCTTCCTGTCAAGCACCGCTCCGCTGGGCCCCGCCGTCTCAAGCACCGCTCCGCTGGGCCCGCCGTCTCAAGCACCGCTCCGCTGGGCCCTTCCTGTCAAGCACCGCTCCGCTGGGCCCCGCCTTCTCAAGCACCGCTCCGCTGGGCCCTTCCTGTCAAGCACCGCTCCGCTGGGCCCCGCCGTCTCAAGCACCGCTCCGCTGGGCCCTTCCTGTCAAGCACTGCTCCGCTGGGCCCTTCCTGTCAAGCACTGCTCCGCTGGGCCCTTCCTGTCAAGCACCGCTCCGCTGGGCCCCGCCGTCTCAAGCACCGCTCCGCTGGGCCCTTCCTGTCAAGCACCGCTCTGCTGGGCCCCGCCGTCTCAAGCACCGCTCCGCTGGGCCCTTCCTGTCAAGCACCGCTCCGCTGGGCCCTGCCGTCTCAAGCACCGCTCCGCTGGGCCCTTCCTGTCAAGCACCGCTCCGCTGGGCCCTTCCTGTCAAGCACCGCTCCGCTGGGCCCCGCCGTCTCAAGCACCGCTCCGCTGGGCCCCGCCGTCTCAAGCACCGCTCCGCTGGGCCCTTCCTGTCAAGCACCGCTCCGCTGGGCCCCGCCGTCTCAAGCACCGCTCCGCTGGGCCCCGCCGTCTCAAGCACCGCTCCGCTGGGCCCTTCCTGTCAAGCACCGCTCCGCTGGGCCCTTCCTGTCAAGCACCGCTCCGCTGGGCCCCGCCGTCTCAAGCACCGCTCCGCTGGGCCCCGCCGTCTCAAGCACCGCTGGCCCATTGGCAGTCCCGGTTCTGTGTCGGGCAGGCCTTCACGCCGCACTCTGCCCACCATGGCTCCTCCATGACCAGTGGTCTCTGTAATCCACCTGATGGACTGTGGCTTTGCACTCCCCAGGATGTAACAGTGGGCAACCCACCCACTGTAGAGACTTGTGAGACTGTGGCTTTGCACTCCCCAGGATGGCACGGTGGGCAACCCACCCACTGTAGAGACTTGTGAGACTGTGGCTTTGCACTCCCCAGGATGGCACAGTGGGCATGGTGGACCCTTCGTGGATCTGGCGTCGTGGACTCATGTGGCTGAGGTGCCCCCCCTTCCCTTCCCCCTGAGGTGCCTGTAGTTTGTCATCTGATGCCCCAGCAGTGTTCTCTCCAACGGACTCAGGTCTCCTGTGTGGGCTTTGCCCATGTGTTGATCCACTTTGGCCCACGGACAGTGGAAATTTAGGTGACTGTGCAGGACTTATTGCCTATGTTTATCGGTTTCGTTATTTTCTTACTTGTTTTTTTACTATTCATATTGCTATTTTACCATGACTTCAAAGAACCTCTTATATACATAAATGTTGTTTCTCACTTTAATTATGTCTTTGCATTATTCCGGGGGGTTTGGGTGGTGTCACTGTGACTTGGTGCTCTGCATTGGTGTGTAGATAGTTGGGGGGGGGGTCGCATATGTGTGTGCCCGTAAGCTTTCCTCCTCCCCCCTCCCCTGTGTCGTAGGTGCAGTACTCACTGTTGTCGTCTGCGCCGGCGTTCGTACTCGTGGTAGATGAGCAGGTAGACAATAGCCGGTAGGATGTGTAATTCGGGCTCCATGCTGTCCTCCTTCCTCGTAGAGTGTGTATAGGTGAGCGTTTTCCCGTTCGTAGTCTGTTTCCGCCGTGTTTTTATCGGCGGGGCTCCCGCCCCGGAAAAGGTGGCGGATTGGTGGGTCGTGATAGGGTGGGCGGTACATTGTCTGCCGCCTGGCTGTTGGCGGTGACCGCCGAGCTGTTTGTCTGTCCCGCCGTGGCGGGCGGAGTGTTAAAGTGGCGGCCTGTGTTGGCGGTTCCCGCCAGGGTCAGAATACCTTTTTTTTGACCGCCTGCCTGTTGGCGGGTTGGCTGCCGCTTTATCACCGGCCGCCAGGGTCAGAATGACCCCCACAGTGTTGTGTAGCCATTTTATGTATAGCTCCATGCACATTAGTTTAAGATACTAGGCCGCTGTGCACTTTGCCCTAGATATATTTTATTCGGCTTCGCACTGTTATTTTACAATAACCAGTTTTTACGGTCTTGTTTGAATTTTTTCTATCACACTGTTTAGCTTAGTTCAGCACTGTGTTCTCAAATAATGCATTCTTGATTGCCCTGTGCTTCAGTCAAGGCTACAGTCTGGTACATTGCCAGTAAACGTGGTAGAAGTTTAGTCTCCAGCATTCGTAGAAAATACACATCCTTACGTAGGGACATTTTCTTAGAACATCTGCGTGTTAGTTATAAAAACACTTTCTATTCCTAGTACACGTCAAGAGGGAGATTCCAGCCAGGGAACCACAACTGTATGCTGAATGCCTCGTTCCAGATGCTGACGCAGATTACAGGCTTTTGCTCAGGTATGAGGGTTGATGTCCTCCCGGGGGAACCTGAAAGGCAGGCTTAGAGCTTAACATGCTGTGCTCTAAATATAACTTAGGGAGAGAGAATAATTTAGCGGCACTATGATAGCCTAATTCTTGTGTTTCACTCCCATTGTTACTATTTTAATCTTACTGTGTTGTGTAGTTCTGGTTATTGCAGCTCACGCTTTGGTATTCCTATTTCAGCTGGCGGTTGTTCAAGCTTGAACTTTAAAAGGAAAAAAACCCATCATGGTGCGCCTTCTCTGAACTCTTAGTGCTTTATGATGGCGAATCCCCAGGTTGTACAAATAGCTGTTAACATGAGACAACCTCTCACAGCACACTTACTAGCAAATGGCCTCACAGCCCATGGAGGTCCAGTCACGTTTGTGGTGGACGCCCACGCAGCTTATAGAACAGAGCTTTTTTACTCTTGGGTCACATTTCCAGCAGTTGATGGAAACTCAAATACATTTCACACATATACAGTTGCAAACGCGCCTGGACAATACAGGGCGTACGCATATTTAGAGATACCTCTATCTTATCAAGAACATAATAATTGGCTTGATGGCGCCCTACCCCATACAATATTACCAGTAAGGTTCTGTCCACTAAGTAATGACGGTCCTACCTGGCCTTCATTGGCCACATACACACCACATCCTGCGGTTGCGAATTTAGCAGTACCTGAGGTTTGACGCTTATACAGTTGATAGCAATATACAGACGATTAGTGCAATTTGTGAATCCAGCACGTGCTGCTCCAGCACAACCACATGCAGTAACACCAGGTATAAATCCGGTGACTGTACATTCAATTATGGATAAGGTCCCGGCCAAACGAGAGGAGACTCCATTCTGGCTAGCACAAAAAATGAATACGCTGGAAGCAGTATTTCCCCATACGGGACCTCAGGATAAACATAGAATATTGACTATGTGCTTGCCCTTTGGGATGGTCCCTACAGTTGAACACTGTAATACATGGGGCACGGTATTTGCCGAGCTCTATACCACGGCACACGGTACACCGACACTTGTAAACCTACCGAAGTGCTCAAACAAATTCAAGATGAAAACGGGGCTGCCCCGGCCCTAGATTTGGGGATGCAACTGATGGGCAACTTTGCCACAGTATCTTCAATCATTTTAAGTAATCTTAAAGGGAAAGCTGTTGCACTCGCAGTGCGCATGCGGCTTTGTGACGTTCCGCAACAAGATCAGGAACGAGAACTGCCTACAATATTAGCGGAAACATATTCAAGTATCGGTCGAGATAGCCTTGGGGCTAGACCACAAAAACCTCAATTTCAGGGTAAAATTAATAAAGATAATACTAAACAACAACCTGAGGGTAATAAAAAACGCTGGGATAAAAAGCAACAAACACCTACAAAAGAAAGGGGAGAATCTCCGCGTACAGAAACCCCACAGAATAGTTATAATCTCAGGAATAGAGATAATATAAAAACACCTGATAGATATCAATATAATGATAGAGCCAATCTCGTTCCTTTCAGGACTCATCGGAAAAAAGAATTGAGAGAGGTGGGCGATCAGAGCGGAGAACAGAGTACGTGAAACCAAGACAGGAATCACAACGCTCTTTGGAGGTTTCTGTGAAAAATGAAGAGAAACCAGTACAACACAAACAACAATTTAAAAAGAAAAAGGTGGCAGCAGTCTCAGTTCGACATGCCACACAGGAAGAGGGTCCTCTTGAAGAACAAGAATTGGGCTCTAGCACTGCTAGACAGCGCGGCAGAGGTCACAATAGTTCGCCGGAATCTTCTAGAGCATCTGGAGGTGAAAGCAACTGATGACTTTATACAAGTAGAAACTGCAGACATGCGTGTCTCCGAGCCTGATAGGGTGTACAAAGTAACACTACAATTAGAAGGAGACATTGAACGCACGATACACGCAATCTTTTGGGACCGTGTAGTCAAAGTATATGATATCTTGTTGGCTGAACAAGATCGGCAGCCTGATTTTGTCCGCACCTGCCCATATGGAGAAGATGTCATTAAACCTTCTTTCTCACCCCTTGTTCCGGAGGAACTCGCTGAGTCCTATTCTATAGAATGGGCTCTTGCACAAGTACCCGCATTATACAGAAATCATGTAGGGTGGGATAGGGATTCCCCCTACCATGTCATTCCCATTAAAAGTGAACCTCAACCACAACCGCAGTATCCCATAAAACATGAAGCAAGGGCACCGGTGAGAGAGATACTTACACATTTAGAATACCAGGGTTTGATTGAACCCTGTGTCTCACTGATGATT
The DNA here is from genome assembly GCF_031143425.1 of Pleurodeles waltl. NCBI lineage: Eukaryota > Metazoa > Chordata > Amphibia > Caudata > Salamandridae > Pleurodeles > Pleurodeles waltl. Next base: position 679,510,047 of record NC_090449.1, on the reverse strand, counting down.
AACCCTTTATTCCCTGTAGCTAAAACGGACAATTCATACAGAATAGTCTTAGACTACAGTCATCTGAATGGACATACACGTACATATGCTATACAAAACTCACATAGCACTGCACTAATGAGCAAAATAGTGTGGAAACAATACAAAACAACTTTAGACATCTTAAATGGGATCTTCTGCCAGAATATAGCGCCTGAAAGCAGGGACTTAACAAGCTTTAGTGTATTAGGCTCTCAGAAAAAATTCTGTCGTTTGCCTCAGGGGTATAAGAACAGCCCAGGACTGTTTGCGGCTTGTGTGACTGCTATTTTACATGAGATAGACCCTGAAGCATTGTCATATGTGGACGATATATATCTCACGGATGACGAGTTACTACAACATTTAAGACGGGTAGCCGCATTGTTGTAGGGTTTGCCGACCTTGGCTACAAATGTAACTTTAAAAAATCAAAAATTGCCTTCCTCAGCGTCATGTTCCTGGGATACGAGCTGTCAAATGAAGGGAAGAGCCTAGCGCCCACAATTTTTAGATAAATCTGCACAATTACAACCACCGAATACGACTAAAAAAACTTCAATCATTGTTGGGTTTTCTAAATTTTGGCAGAACATACATTCCTGATTATGCAACACGCATAAAACCTTTATATGACTTAATTTGTCCCGATTTTTCAAGTAAATTCTGGACAGTTGAACATACACGCACTCTTTGAGAATTGCAGACAGACATGCTAGCAGCAAAACATTTACACACAAGGGACAACAAAACACATTTGGTCATCAGGGTAATAGCTGGGGCCATCGGTTTCACCTATGTAACATTTAATGAAGGTGAGACAGTCCCGACTGCATACAAATCACATTTGTATTCAGCTGCTGAACAACGCTTTCACCTACAGAGAAAATTCTAACTGCTGTACAGATGGCTGTTATTAAAGAAAGACCTCTTGCCCAAGGGAAACGCATCATTGCTGTTTCTCCAATTCCAGCCCTAGACGCTGTTAAAAAAAGCTAGCGTTCCGAACGCAAAAGCACTTCATCCACGTTGGATACAATGGGCTACGTCTCTAACAGCCACTGGTGTAGACTACATTTTCGATCCCAAGTTACAAACTCAAGAATTTCTACAATATGAAGTAGAATATCTAGTTCCGGCGAATACCTTGCCTATTGTTCACTATCATAGAGTCATGTACACCGATGGCTCTGCGCAACCAGCGATGGGAACTAAACATCAATATTCTGCTGCTTGTGCAGTCGTAAGCGGCTATATGGAGGGGGAAAAATTCTGTCCCCTACATACCTATACACAGACCTTAGGAGATTGTACAGCACAATTGGCTGAGCTAAAAGCTCTGCTGATGGCACTAGAACATACGGATACAGCGCAGTCCACACTGATTGTTTGTGATTCATATTACTGTGTCCAATCCTTTAATGAATATCTGCATTACTGGCATCAGAATGGGTTCAGAGATTCCAAAGGCAACACCATAAAACACTGACTCCTGTGGGGGAAGGTAGCAGACCTGAAAGAGACGCTACCGAAAGTCCATGTTGTGCATACACTTGGACACCAGCGCGTTGGAATACACGTTGCTGGAAATACTTTAGCATCTAAAGCCGCAAAGTGGGCAGTGGCACTAGCCACTGTAGCTGCAGTGACTCGTTCGAGTTCCAAACCAGACACAGACACTTTGGCTGCCATAAAAGCTACAGTTGATGGTACGCCTTATCCTAAAGGATTCCCTAATAAATATCACTACTATATGTGAGATATGCTGAACGCTGAAGTTAAATTTCCAGGCGTAGGCGTACGTGATATCCCCAACAAAGATATAAGACCACAATTGATCAAAGCAGCGCATGAGGGGGTGGCATCTGCACATGCCGGTGTGGCAGCTACAATTTCTCTCTTACAGGCCCGTTATTGGTGGCCCGGTCTCTACAAAGAGACTAAGCAGTATATCCTTTGTTGTGACATCTGTCAACAAATTAAAGTTTCTACGGCCAAGTGCCCGCCGCAGACACCCCTCTTAATTTCCAATAGACCATTACAGTGTGTGTACTTGGACCACTGCGGTCCACTAACACCTGATAGTGCATACAAATACATATTAGTCGCTGTTGATTCATGCTCCAGATTTGTGTGGGTGTGGCCACAACGCTCGGCTGAAGCTCGGACTGTTATTAAAGATTTGCGAGTCTTTATCGGTACATATGCAGTTGCGGCATTCCATTCGGACCAGGGCCCTGCTTTCGCCTCAAGGGCATTCAGGGACACCATGGCTTTGTTGGGGGTCCAACTGCAGTACTCGTCTCCATTTCATCCAGAGGGAAATAGTGTTGTGGAGCGATTAAACCGCGATTTAAAGCAATCCTTAACAGCCAGAGTCTTAGGTACGGGTCATAGTTGGCTAACCCACCTGTATGGAGTTCAGAGAGCACTAAATAACCTGCCTAGAAGGTCCCTGGGGGGTCGTACATAATATGAGTGCCTGTTCGGAACTCAAATGTTTGTTCTGGATCTTGATGGTCCTGGCATGGAGGCAGCAGAAACACCTTTTGACATAAATGATCATGTCACTGTTTTACAGGAATTACAACAGTTCCGTGAGGATAACTCTTCTAAAAGTGCTGCCTCCACAGGAATTAAAGATGTGCCTGTAACATCTACCAGCTGGATTCCCAGGGTTGGGGATCTTGTACGTGAAAAGGTCGCAGTGAAAAAATAATTTGGCCCTTCTTATCGGGCAACAGTCCCTGTACTGGAGATACACGGTAATAGAACTGTTATTCTACCACCGTTGCCAGATGCCAAAGAAAACCGTTTTGTTTCAATTGACAATGTCAAATTACAGCATGTGGCCGATTCTGCACAGCCGACCAAGAGGAACATCCAGTAGTTCCCTATCCCTCTCACTACTGGAGAAGAAGTTGCGCTACAAGTTGTTTATACCAACACTGATACCTCTCCGAGCTTGGGGAGGGTGGATGATGATCTTGCATTAGTTTCACTAACAACAAGCAATTTAGAAACATTTGATCAAGTCACCACGACTACTAGCCAGACGGATGGTGCTGTCTACAGTGTACCACCACAGGAAACACCAACTCCACCATTGACCACAGATACGCCATTTGCACAAACTGACTCTGGTTACTTTGCCGACTTCAACGATCGTCTATCGGACTTGTTTGCCTATTCGACAACTGACCTGTCAGGTGCACGTAAGCTAATACATTGGATTAGAGAAACATATTTCATTTTTCCATGGAACTATGTATGGCTTTCTTTGACTGTCCTAGCCTTTCTGCTTTGAATTGATTTTGTTATTACCTTTTTCTTGTTGATACATGGTCATTTTCTTCGCAAAAGATCAGCGATTGAACAGGTGAAGGAGGTTTTAAAACAACATTTTTCATCACATAAGGTCCGAAGAGACTTATCTTTTGTGAACATTTCCGCAGTGCCAATTCCTGATGGGATTGTTTGGGAGAAAGTGATGTTTGATATATATGGTCCCACGGAAATCATTCAAATACCGTATGTGTTAAAATTATCTATGAATGATATAGTCATACCAGGCATTGTGTCTGATGATTGGGATGTGAAAACAGTTGATTCTATGATGACAGAATTGCAATATTATACTGTCTAGGAAAACAAAGATGTTTACCAGTTTAAAGAAAATTATGGTGATATGTTTTGCTATAATTATTATGGGCACCACTTCATACATAGAGCGAGTAGTCCCAAAACAATATTTAATTACACACAATGGGAACATTTTCCAACTCCACCACAAGGGAGTTCAAAAACTTATACTGAAAAGTTTGTGTATTTTTCTGGGCATCGTCAAAAAAATGCTGAGTCATATTATTTTAAAGTAACTCCTACTAAGGACATACATATGCTATTGACCAACACGAAATTTATATATTCGGAATCCTTTGTTTCCCGGTTATCAATAGAAGGTTATGAATATTGGTCCAAATATATTGATATGAAAAGCGTTTGGGGAACAAAAAATTGGCAGACTAAGAGTACAGAAACATTGTTTAGAGCATGTGTCATCCCTGTTCAAATGATCTTTTTGAATGAAACAATGCAACAGACAAGTTGTTTAGGCTTAGCAACAATTAGACAATTAAACACTCCTAGTATACCTGCCCCTGCAAAATTTGGCAATTGGCAAAAATACACAAATGCAACCATACACGAGCTTAGTGAGTGGGTCCAGAATGGTACGTTTAATGCTTCACTGACACGTCCAGCCAGGTGGTTATTGTGGCCCATAAATACCAACGGGTGTCATCAACATTTTGTCACCTCCTCAGGGGTGTCCGGACAAGTAGGCCTGACCCTCGCTAAATATCACCAGAACATGCTGACATAATTACAAAATATAGTGCAGGAAAATAGTTGCAACAGTGGCTGAAAACATCCTCACTTGATGCGGTTAAAGCGCACCTCAATCTCTTGTCTAACAACACTGACTTACAAGATTTCTTGTCAGGCCCCAAGATACCACGTTGGAAGCGTTTCTTTTATGAAGTATACAATGAAATATGGAAACTTTCCCAACAAGAGGCTGCAGCCCGGTTAAGGCAAATAGACCAGGAGAATTTGAAAGAGGCATTAGCTGTTGTGGATAATGGGATTCACACCTTGTCCGACTGGATATATACAATTAACAACATTGTTTCTTCTCCTATAGACATTATACGATCTGCTATGTCTTCTTTATATCATGGACAGAGTCAGACCAGGCCCATTATGCAGTTGGGTTGGACACTTCAGACATTGAAGGCGGGTCGCGTTCTGTGGCAGCTCATCAGTGCCAGGGAAATATTTTTTTCCTTTACTTTGACGTGGCAACAACAACTAATGGCTAAGAAAGAAGCGACTTATGCTTAACATTGAAAAGATAGAAAGACTGCCTTTTACTGTGGCCGAGATTCCTTCGGCAGAGTGGTTAAGACACTGGGTTATTAATCTGCCTATTTCAACATTACAATTCACTTTTTGTTTGAAACATGTTCCGGTAGGCAGATATGAAAAGTTGGGAGATAGTTACATCCATGAGGTGTGGGAGCTTCCCTTCTCCTTCAAATGCCTCAATGGCATGAAAGAGGTCTTTCTTAGTGGTAGTGAATGCAAGACTTCAGTCAGCCATTTGATGATTTGTAAGCAGCTGTCCTTGCATGGGGCGTGTAATGCCTCAGTTGCAAACTTGGCTTGCTATCTGAAGGGAGTTCCAGTCCCCTTGATTAGATGCACATTCCAGGTGCTTTCAAACGGCAGCTACGTCCTTCTCAATAGTGAAGCCTGTTGAGTCATGCGGGCCGGAATAGTTTATGTTGTTTCGGTCTCTAAGGCCATTACATGCTGCGGGAACGTGTTATTTCCCCCCACTAAATAAAGGGAGGTAGCTGACATCTGGCCTCCTATTGCTACTTCCAAGGTGAATTTTGACAAGTTGTGTAGACTCAAGGCTTTATTGTTTCAGAAGCATGTGGCCCTTACATCTGCACGCGAGACCTACGCACTTCAAGTGGCAAGGTCGTCGGCAGAAATACAGTACCTGTTAAATACAAACTTTCCGAGACAGGTTGGTGAACTCGTGGGACGTATATTTAATGCATCCAGCACGGCTGCATTAGCACATTTTTTCAAAGCTGTTGGTATTGGTTTTGTTCACACCTTCTTTTTGGGGGATTTCCAATAACTTTGGCTTTATTAGCTGGCATTTTGCTGTTGCTGTTGTTTTTCCGCAATGGTTGTCCCGCCGCAGCAAGGACAAATGAAGGCGCTCCCATCAGCGCAGCTGTGTTGTGAATGCATGATGCAGCAGTTTGGAGCAACACTCCTGGAACATTTGGGGTGTGACTGGTCTTTGTCATTCAGACCAGTTTTGGATTGTGTGCAGCCCGTGTTTCGGTGCCGTTGGTGCTCTTTTGAACATGCGCTGACGGTTTGTCTTTCACAGCAACGCCCCTCATTGATTGAGGCTGATCTGTTGATGTTCTCGTTGAGGGTTCATTATCAGACATACGCACTACGGCTGCGTTTGCTGAGAGAAGCTGATTACGAGCTACCCTTCCTGGAGGAAGCTAACATCGACTCGTTAATAGGCACTGCACGGGATGCCGCCTTGGTTGATACTGGGGCTATGGAACACACCTGCTCCTTAGTCGTTTTTGGCACGGATTTACCGGTTTTGTCATCTGCTGAAGTGGAAGATCTCATGCTTTCCATGAATTGTGGTTGATTCAAGACTGTTCTAATTTGACATTTCAATTTGAATTCGGCTCTGAACCGCATGCTCATTTCTAAATTGTCAAGTAATATGCTTGCATGTCCTCTTAACTTGTCAAAATTAAGTAATGTTTTAAACATATTTAGGGTATTTTAGCTTTGGCTTGAACCACTTTCTACCGACAAGAGGAGGGTGTTGTGTAGCCATATTATGTATAGCTCCATGCACGTTAGTTTAACATACTAGGCCGCTTTGCACTTTGCCCTAGATATATTTTATTCAGCTTCGCACTGTTATTTTATAATAATCAGTTTTTACGGTCTTGTTTTAATTTCTTCTATCACACTGTTTAGCTTAGTTCAGCACTGTGTTCTCAAATAATGCATTCTTGATCGCCCTGTGCTTCAGTCAAGGCTACAGTCTGGTACATTGCCGGTAAACGTAGCAGAAGTTTAGTCTCCGGCATTCGTAGAAAATACACATCCTTACGTAGGGACATTTTCTTAGAACATCTGCGTGTTAGTTCTAAAAACACTTTCTAGTCCTAGTACACGTCAAGAGGGAGATTCCAGCCAGGGAACCACAACTGTATGCTGAATGCCTTATTGCAGATGCTGACGCAGATTGCAGGCCTTTGCTCAGGTATGAGGGTTGATGTCCTCCCCGGGGAACCTGAAAGGCAGGCTTAGAGCTTAAAATGCTAGGCTCGAAATATAACTTAGGGAGAGAATAATTTAGCGGCACTATGATAGCCTTATTCTTGTGTTTCACTCTCATCGTTTCTATTTTAATATTACTGTGTTGTGTAGTTCTGGTTATTGCAGCTCACGCTTTGCTATCCAAAATGCAGTCGTTTTATTAAACCAATCTTTAAAACTTACACTGCCTTTATTGTCATTTATAATTGTCATTTATATATGAGACTGCACTGTGTATGAGAGAACCGGTTGTGACCTGAGTGACCACGACTTTCCTGAGAAGCACTGAAATGTCATGCGCTCGGCTGCCCAATCATCTCTACCATTCGGGAGGGATGAGGCTCTGCTAGTTAGCCGGAGCAAAACCCGGATTTGGAGTGACAAGCGTCATCCACCGTGGGTCAGACTCAGTCCCCCACATTGTGGACGATCATGCTGCTCAAAATCCATTAGTCTCATTAGGATAATGAGAGCCTATGTGACAACAGCAGCTCAGGTAGTCGAGGTCTTGCTGGCAGCAGTGTCAGTGAGGGACTCAGCAGAAGATGGCAGTCACTTCTGCCACGTACGTGACTGTCACCGCCGGCCGACAATGTAATTGACCCAAGACCGCCACAGGCAGCAATTTTATCCTATGGCAAAGTCAGCTGCGGTAGCATCCGCCTACCGCCGTGACGACTTCCGCCAGCGGTTGCGGGCAGTTCCTAATGTCCATTGGAGTAGGTCAGGCAGCTGCCATTTTAGAGGCATACAGTGTAATCTAATGCTATTTTAGATGCGTCACAATTTGGAAAATGCTGTCCTGGCGAATCTTGAGTGCTGGCCTTGCCCTGCCATGTAGGTCAATTGTTTTAGTGAACATATTGGTCTGTGGTCCATACAACATAGTTGTGGGCAGTGCCACCACCCTCTCCCCAACGGGCATTCCAGGATTGGGGGCACTGAATCACAGTCAGACTTGCAAGTTAGATGCACACATTGTTGCAGTCCAGATAGGGGATGTGTACACATATGTTGAAAAGCAAGGGGATAATGTGTTACAAATGTAAAAATGTTATGAGTGCTGGACATCATGTTTTCAGTGACTTACATGACATGTCACAGTTTGTATAAGACATGTATTATGTAATATGTGAGGGACACAGTGAAAGATGGCCATAACTCCTTTTTTCCCCCACATAGTTACCCTGGGAGGAGAAGGATTAGACAACCTCCTGTGTACCATCCACTAGCAGACTCGCAGGCCATGGACGACAGACATGTTATGCAGGTATACCGCCTGGATAGGCAGATAATCGTGGATCTTTGTCGTCAGTTGGAGCCAGGTCTGATGCCAGATGTCCGTCATCCAAATAGCATACCACCCATTGCACAAGTCATGTCAGTGTTGCACTTCCTGGCCATAGGGTCCTTCTAAAATATAGTGGCCCAGCTATGTTCAGTCTGGTCTTGAAAGATGCTCTGTCAACAATGTTGAAACACCTGAACAACTACATCCGGTTTCCTCAACCTGAGGATTTCGCTCATGTGAAGGCAGAGCTCTATGGTTTGGAAGCCATTGATGGTACCCATGTAGCCATCAATCAGTCGATCAGTTTTTGTAAATTGCGGCTACTCACCCGTGAGGGTCTCAAGGCGCTGGGGGTGGAGGGGGAGGAGCCTCATCCGAAGAGCCACATCTTGAGGTTCTTCCTGAAGATGGTGAGCGATGGGCTTTATCTTAGGTCTAAAGGTAGGTTGTTCCTGCTCTTTGCTGCGATGTAGGTGAAGGATCGTACTCCGACCATGGTTCCACTGCATGGCAATGAATAGGTTTGTCATAACAGGAAGAACTACCATTCCATCAATGTCCAAATAGTTTATCTGGCGGCCCTCTACATTTCCCAAGTCTCTGCCCAGTACCCCGGTCAGTCCATGATGCCTTCATTATTAGGAAAAGTGCTGTTCCACAGCTTATGACACAACTGTACCCAGAGAGCGCCCAGCTGGTTGGTAAGTAACATATGTTGTGTGTTTTTATGCTATGGCTGCCGCAAGTGAGATGATGCTTTAAACTCATGGTTGCACACGTCGCATTCTCTTACAGGGGACTCTGCATACCCAAACCATCCCTGGTTGTTGACACCGGTGAGGAACTCAATTACGCCAGGGGAAGTCCGCTTCTACAAGGCACATTGAATAACACGGCGTGTCGTGGAGTGGGCTTTTGGGCTCCTGAAATCAAGATTCATGGCCATTGAAAAGACAGGTGAGCCCTGCTCTACTCACCAGCAAAAGTGCCATCATGGCCTGCTGCATTTTCTACAACCTTGCCCTGAGTTGATGCATCCCGTATATCCCTTATGAGGGGGAGCTACCAGTGCCAACTGACTCCATATGGCTGGGACGTTCTTGGCTCTGACTGTGCAGACATTCTTATCACCTTATGTGCAATACAGTACAATAAAATGTTTGATGTGACCACACACCTGTCACATTGTGTTGCTAGTCATCCTCAACATGACACTACCTGAGACATCTCCCTCCATCCATTGTCCTCTAATGTCTTAGGCATTAGCATTCAACATTACAGACAGATAAAAAATTAGAGGTAGTAGTAAGTGTTTTAGAGATGGGGGTGTTTACATTACAACACAAATGAATAGTGATACTGGATAAAAAACAATTCTTAAGGTGAAGGGATCAGTCATGGAGGATGCAATCAATAGGGTGGGGGCCACAGGATTTGAGCTCCAGTGCCCTACTAGCATGGAATATGGGAAATGGTTAAGGAACAGTCAACAGAGTGAGTCCGTGGCACACAAAGGAGTGACACCAGGAAGTGGTCAGTTGCTGGAAGTGGTTGGTGTCTTGTCACCTGCACCTCCTGGATGCTTGGCTGGACGTCCCCACTTGCGGAGGTGCTCAGTAACTACAGAGGCAGGGGTGTCTGAGGTGGTGCTTCCCCTGGTAGGGCCCCCCTTCCAGCAGCTGGCAACGATGAAGGGCCTGGTGTGACTGCGCCAAAAGAAAGGGTGTGATGTTGCCTATCTCTGTTCATAGTACTGTTCATGTCCCTCACCACCCCTGTTAGGGAGGTTATGTTGGAATTGTGAGCCTCCCACTGTTCCCACATCTCATGATGGAGATCCCTCCGTAGCTCTTTCATTTCCCTGAGTTCGTTCAGTACCTGGGCCATCACACCTTGGAAAAGTTGGTAAGCACCCAAGACCTGGCTGATGGTATCCTGGCCAGGGGCATCACCAGCAGTCTCTTGCCGCTGGCCCACCCCATCCCTCCCATGCACCCTACCCCCACGTGCCTGCGCCCTTGATGCAGCCTGCCCCCTTCCACTGGTTCCAGGTCCACCATTGCAGGGTTGGCAGGTTGTGACTTAGGAACCTAGACGGGAGCACAAGATGTAGGAGACTGTTGTAGGGATGCAGGTCTGGGGGCGACTGGTTGCCTGCGATGTTAAGGCTACAGGGCTTAGAGGAGTCGGTGTGGTCATGCTGACCAGTGTCATCTCCCCAGGTTGCTCTCAACATATATTGGTCCAGGAGTATTTGTTTCACTGAGGGCTTCATCCATGGGGGTAGTGTCACTTTCCTCTGTGGTGTTGTTAGTAGAATTTCCAGTCGCAGTGGCAGCACAACCTGTTGATGTGGAGATATAATGTTAGTGGTTCTATTGTGACATCTGCCTCCAATAGTTGACAGTGACTATGGGCTAGGACCATGTCCACATTGTATTTACTGATTTCCCCTCATGTGACAGGTTTACATGCTGTCATTTGTTCTGAGCTGACATTGTAGCCACATACCAATTCCTGTTCAGTGACCTAGCCCCAGACTGTCTGTAATCCTTATCTTTCGGAGGGGTGGTAAGAGACTCATGTCTTGCCAGCAGTGCAGGCCAGACATTGGCTGGGCAGGATGTTGTTTGAGACATCTTGAAAGCTATTTGTCATGCAGGCATTATTAGAACCTTGGATGATGTGTGATAGTTGTCATCCTGTGGTCAGTGCATTGTAGATGTGAATGCTGCCAATGCCATACAGCAGACATATATTGGGGCCTTTGATGTGTATATGAAGTTCCTACCAGACAGTATGAGCTGTCCTTCCTGTCTACACTATTTTCATCTTGGCATGTCAGCTCTAGATGGATCTGGGTGTGTATCACAGGGTGCACCATGGCCTATATCCTTGTCCCTTCTAGGTGTCTCACATTCATTGTTGGTTCAGGGACTGTGGCACAATATCATCTGGACAGTGGTGTGGTGTTTGGGGTTGCTTGGCATGGTGTTCCTTGAATTTATTCAGACATTACTCTTGACACAACTCACAGTTCACATTGTCCTTCCTTTGAGGTGAGTGGACTTTCATTAACAAATATAACAACAGGGATTATTGACCATACGCAGAGTAGACTGGGTAAATGGATTAGATAGACAGAGCCTCCTAGCCTCAGCAGTCATGTGACTCCCTGTACTACTTGCAGTTTTTCGATTAGAATCTCCCAGGTGTGTACACATTATGAGTGTGTTTTCAGGTAAAGGTGTTTTTGCAGGTGTATAGTGTACTGTTGCTTGGAGTGTGAATAAGGAATCCTCCTATGAGCACTAACCTTTTCACTCCTTGAATTCCACACACTGTAGAGTTTTTCCCTGTCAGGTGAGTACGTGTCGGAGGCTGATTAAATGGGGAGTGGTCATAGTAGCAGAGGACACAGTTGTGGCTGAGTGTAGTGGGAGTCCCAGTGCCTCCTTGCTTTAGCATTTGTGTCATTGCCTGTCCTACCCACACACTATGCAGTTGTGATCCTCTCAGGTAAGTACAGTTGTATGACTGATTAGATGGTGCACGGTCATATTAGCAGAGGTCACAGTTGTCACTGAGTGCAGTGAGAGTCCCAGTGCCTCCTGACCTTATCACTTCTGTCATTGCCTGACCTACCCTTATATTATGCAGTTGTGATCCCCTCAGGTGAGTAACGTTGTATGGCTGATTAGATGGAGAATGGTCGTAGTAGCAGAAGACACAGTAGTGGCTGAGTGTAGTGGGAGTCCCAGTGCCTCCTGGCCTTAGCATTCTTGTCATTGCCTGTCCTATCCACACACTGTACATTTGTTATACCCTCAGGTGTGTACATGGTAATGGGGATTTGACAAACAAGGTAATTTTGTTTGGGCTACACTGTTCTGGTATGGAGGCGAGTCCAATGCCGTTCGCACAGGGGGCCTGCCTTGCACCCTCAGAATCTGCACTGTCTACAGAGCAGAGAGTGCGCATTCTTATGGTGCTGGGCAGGGGGACCTCCTGCACATATTCTCCACCAGCCTTTTCATGGCGTTAAACAGCCATGAAAAGGCTGGCGGAGAACATGGTCGTAATCAGCACAGCGGCACTGACTGCAACACCGCCGTGGCTGATTACAACCATGACTGCTGTCATCCCGTCAGAATCAAAGATCCTAGCACAGATGGCAGTCTTTTGGCGGTCTGCCCACCAGGATTGTAATGTGGTGGTCGGACTGCCACAGCCATAGTGGTCCAACTGCAACCGTGAGTCAGGCCCTAAATGTTTGTAATGATGATATTTTAAGTAACATTTAAATTTACACAGGTATTACAGTGTTTTCCATTTTATACTTCGAGAATTTATGTTAACTTATTTTCTAGAAATCTGTATTGAAGTCTTTGGGCTTGATGTATGATGCGTTTTTACATTTGCAAATGGCCTGATTCTGTGAATCGGGGCGTTTGCAAAAGCAAAACGTTTTTTTTGCATGTACTAAGCAAAAATTGTGATTATGTAACCTGTTCCGAAATCGTAATTTGTGTTTGCGATTCGGTATTAGGAAGGGGCGCATTTAGAGCATCCCTTGCTAATATCAAATTGCAGTGGTATATATGGATTTTTGTGACCGAACTGCTGTCAGAAAACATTAGCATTTTACCACCAACTTCAAGTTGGTGGTAACCCATTCGCAAATGGGAAGGGGTGCCCAAGGAACCTCTTCACCTTTGAGAATGGTTGTAAAAATATTTTTTAAGAGCAGTCATTGGTCCCATGGACCACTGCCTCATCTTAAAAAATGAAAAGAAAACTATTATTTTTTCTTTTTGAAACACATCTCGTTTTCCTTTAAAGATTACTTTATTGAAAAGCAGTCACGGACATGGTGGTCTTCTGACCCGAGCAGGCCATCATCGCTGCGATTTTTGCAATTTCTAATGGTTTGCAAACAGAGACCTACCCCATTAATGTTCATGAGGTAGGTCTATTAGCAACAGACTGGGGATCAAAAAATGTGTAAAACACAAATTTGTACATTGGTATTTGCGATTACATAGCAAATTGCAAAAATTTGCTACTTGGTAATCACAGGCACTTACCTTTGTACATCTGGGCCGTAGTTTGTTTTAACACGTGGGACAGGTGCTTGATTTTGCCTATTTAAAAAAAAAAAGTCTGTTAGTTTTACATTTATAAAACTAGTTTTGTTTAATTTTATGGCTAATTTTAGGTTGGTTTTATTTTTAACATGTGAGGGGTTTGGGTTGTGCTTTTGCTATGTTACTGAGGGGCCCATTACGAGTTTGGCGGTCGGACAAGCCGACTGCCAGACTCGCAGGGATGAGCCGGCCATCAACCTGGCTGCCTCACCTCCCACCGTGTTACGATGTTCCCACCAGGCTGACCAATGGGAGCATCATATTATGACATTCCCGCCAGTCAGCCTGGCCAGACCAGTACCATAGCACACCAGCACCTTTGGAAAGCGCATTCCAAGGGTGCTGGGCATAGGGGCTTCTGCACTGCCCATGTCATGGGCAGTGCAGGGGCTTCCTTGGGGCCCCCAGCATTGTGTTTCTGCCAGCCTTTTCATGGCGGGGTCTCCACAAAGAAAAGGAGGAAACTGGACTTGTGGTCAGCGAGGTGGCCGCCATAGCTGACCTTGACTCTGACCGCTCTCAGCCCATCGGAAACTATGTTCCTGGTGGGCACAGTGGTCCCCTGGTGGTCCGACCACCAGGGTTGTAATGTCGCAGTCGAACCGCCTGGATTGCGGCAATCCAACTGCCACCACAAGTCTGGCAGTATTTGGATTGCCAGACTCGTAATGAGGCCCTTACTTTGTACTTTTTGCTTGTCAAGTTTGGAAAGCTGATATTCTTATTCTTGTTTTGTGCCATCCATATTTGCTCCCTTTCTGTTTTCTTTGTCACAGAAACATAAATAAAAAGCATTATATTACATTTTGTGTTTAACATTTAAGGTAGGCTGTTTTATTATTTAGTGCCTCATTATGAGTTTGGGGGTCGGACCGCTAGACAGCAATGTTGGCAGTCCCAAAAAGACTGCCATGTTGGCAGTCTTTTAGACCGCCCTATTACGGGTTACACAGGTAGGACCACCAACCAAAAGAAGGCAGACAGGCAGCAGCCCAGAAATAGGCGGTCTGACCTCCAGCCCTGACAGCACCGCCAACAACTACCGACCGTATTATAAGCCCAAAGTCACAGTAGCAGGCACCCATGGTGGTCAGCCAAACCAGGTCCAAACCACAACGGTTCATGGTCACCAAAGTAATATACAATGGCACATTGGATGGATTTGAAAACAACACAGCTGACACACATTGCTACACTGGACACACCTGCAAAGGACACTCTGAAACACGCCCCTTCAGACACCACAATCCTCTGCATCTTCACTGGTAGACACAGAAGTCAGAGAGCATTCAAAATTAAACTCTATAGAATAGGCACATCTTCAATTTTTCTTCAACATCCCATACCTTACCTTGCACACACTGCACTCCATTCACACCTTTTTGCACTACCCCAGTTTTGTTACCTACTGACACCAGTTGTTCTTAAATCTTTCTTTTACACTACCATGTCATTCGCCAAAAACCCACGTTTTTCCAAGGATGAGTTGAAAGTCATGGTGGATGAAATCATTAGAATAGAGCCACAATTGTTTGGAGCCCAAGTCCAGCACACTCTTCTCAGTGGGAAAATGGAAATGTGGGAGAAGATAATTGACAGAGTTAATGCTGAAGGCCCCACCTTGCGCACAAAGGAGGATATCAGGAAGAGGTGGAATGACCTCAGGAGCAAGGTCCGTTCCTTGGTCTCTCGGCACCAACTGCAGGCCAGGAAGACTGGTGGTGGCCTTCCTGTGCCCCATTATACCTCTGTCCCTGGGAGGAGTAGGTCTTGGCCATCCTGCATCCAAAGGACTTGACAGAAATACCTGGGAGAGTGTAGTCTGGTAATTCATAACACTAAAACTGACACCAAAATGCTATGTCATGCATGCCACAGCTCACTTTTTCCCTAATTTACTTTTACTCCACTCACTAGCTCAGTGTTCACCTCTCCAAATACTCCTGGATGTGAAGTGTATCCACCTGGGGTTTATTTTTACGTATAGAGTGCGTAGTATAGGGCGATACAAATCCCAGGAGGCACTGTTACTGTAACCCCAACCGCCTGGACAGTGTTCACTGCTACAAATACCCTTGTTTGGCAAGTCTCAAGTGAAGTGTACTCACCTGGGGATGGGAGGTTTCACATTTGTATAGTGTGGACTGGCAAGACTGCAACTCCCGGCAGGCACTTTTTCTATAATTCCAAACACCAGCCCAGTGTTCTCTTATCCAAAGACCCTTTTGGTAATCTCTCAAATAAAGTGTACTCACTTGGGGGGTGCGGGTTCACATTTGTATAGTGTGTGTAGTACAGGGATTGACAGAACTGCAAAGGCCAGGAAGGTCCTGTGTCTGTAAATCCAAGTACCGGCCCAGTGTTCACTGCTACAAATACAATTGTTTGGCAAGTCTCAAATGAAGTGTACTCAACTGGGGGTGAGGGGATATTCACATTTGTATAGTGTGTGTACTACAGGGCCTGACGGGACTGCATCTCTCAGCAGGCCTTTTGTCTGTTACTCCTACCACCAGACCATTGTGCACTTGTCCAAATATCCTTTTTTGGTAACTCTCAAAGACATTTGACTTACCTGGGAGGATACTATTTGCATAGTGTGTGAAGTAAAGTGAATGACCTGACTGCAACACTCAGCTGGCATTGTCTGTAAATCCAACCACTAGCCCAGTGTGCACCTGTCCAAATACCCTTGTTGGGTAACTCTAAATTGAAGTGTACACATTTGTATGGTGTGTGTAGTTGAGAGAGTGACAGGAGGCACTGTTTCTACAACCCCAAGCACCAGCACAGTGTACCCTTGTCCAAATACCCCTGTCTGTCAACTCACAAATGACGTGTACTCTCCTTGGGGGATGGCATTGGTCAGGTGTGTCAAGTACCTAAATTTCCCTGATTACAACTCATTGGAAGCACTGTTACTCTGACTGCAAACACCAGAGTGATGTACATTCGATCTAAGAGCACAGTTTCCCAACTCTCAATGTCAATTTAGTCAGGTGTGTGGATACCATTTGTATAGTGTGTGCTGTAGGGTGTATATGCATGAATGGCCATGTCTGTGAAAACCCAACTGATGTGTACTCACCTAGGAGGTTACTATTTGTGAAATGCTGGGAGGTAGAGGGAGTGGCCGGAAATATAAGCCCAATAGGCCCTATCCCACATACTCCAAAATCACTGTTCACTTGTCCAAACCCATCTAGTAGAGAAGTCCCAAATGAACTCTACACACCTTGGATGATGTAAATTGGCAGGTGTGTGCAGTGGAGACAGTGACATGACTCTGACTCGCAGGAGGCACTGTTTCTCCAGGTATTAAAAAAACACACCAGTAGTCATTTTATCAGATAACATTCCCTGATAAGTCAAATTTGAGTTTCACTACCCTGGGAGTGAGCAGCATATAGATCATGCCCAAATCCAAGATGTGTCTGGCTACCTAGCTCCATCTTGACTTACTAACCCAAGAGAAAACCACTGAGGACGGGCAGGACAGCCTACCCATTGTGCTAAACAATGATCCCAAAGGCATACCCAGATTGGTATTGGCAGCACACACAAAAACGCTGCACTAACCACATGATGACTTCTGTCACATATACTACAAACTCCTTGGTTTGCCTGTATTACATTCAACTAGGCCTCAAAATGGCCAAAAACCTAACTCTCCCAGCCACTGTTTGGCCTTCGCGGGTGGTAAGTTGACACTCTCAGGCCACCCCCGAAGGGACAATATTTTGCACATCTCAGCAGCTGTGACAGGCAAGGAGAGCTGGCATGCTCCACAAATGCCATGTCAAAACAACCATTACCATGTGTACCTGTCACAATAGGTTTACCTGCTAAACAGCTATGTACAAGGTCTCTGTGGAATGTCACTGTAACTGATTGGAGGTCGATGTCACAATACGACCAGTAACATTGTATCTTTCACATCAAACGGTCTTGCTGCCACTGGCCACACAGAGGCCACTGAATAGAGACTGCCAGTGCCCCCCAGGATGAAAGCCCTCAGTGATGACAACACACCTGGACATCTGGACGTGGAGGACAGTTCTGGCCTATATGGGCAACCTGTTCAGACACGACCAGTGACCAACATCAACACCTTCCAGGGCGGTTGCCTCAACATCTTGGGCAACCATGCATCCCCAACCTGTGCCTCTTAGAACACTGACAACCATCTTGTGCCCCCCAGTCCAGGATCCTGAGTCGCACTACCACATCTCTGACAGTGATGGTCCTGGAACCAGTGGTAGGGGGCAGGCACCCTGTGGCAAGGGCATAGGCCTGTCTGGGTGCGTGGGAGGGATGATGTGGTCCAGCGGGGTAAAGCCACTGAGGATGCTCCTGGCCAGGAAACCATCAGTCACATCTTGAGGGTCTATCAGGAGTCCAAAAGCGTGGTGGGCCAGGTACTAACTGAACTCTGTGAAATGCTGTAGAGGGAATTCATACAGGAAGTATGTACGCAGTGGGAGGCCCACAATACTAACATGGCCTCCATAACAGGGGTGCTGAGGAACATCAACACCACCCTGAGCAGGGATCAACAGCAAGACTTCACCCCTTCCTTTGGCATGTATACACCTAGCACCTCACCATCGGTGTCAGACATTGGAATGTAGGCCCTGCCAGTGAAAGAACCCGCCTTGGGCAACCCTGCCTCTGTACCAGAAGGTAGCCCGCTTGCAAGCGGGGATGTCCAGCGAAGAGTCTGGAGGTGTGGATTGCAAGACACCTACCATTACCATCCCAAATGTCCTCCTTTGTGTGCCACATGTTCACTCTGTTGACTTCCTCCACCACCTTCCATCTCCAATGGGAGAAGTACACTGGACTTTGGACTTCCATTGCTATGGCATCTACTAAAATGATTTTATCCACCATGACTGAACCCTTCACTATTCTGTTCCGTCATGTCCCTTATTTTTATTCTACGCATACATTTACAATAAATACCACCTATCACAAAGATTGTGTCTGTTTGCTTATGTTTCAAATGTTGCTACATAGAGATGTAAGACCATGTGAAGCAAATGATGATGAAGAAATAAGATACTAGTGCAAGGAGGGATGTGTTACAGGTACAATGTCCTGCCAAGGATTACAACCAACACACACAAACACATTGGTACAAGTGTCTGGTTACACCAAACATTTTATTCCAATGTGCAGCACACAGGCTGTCTGTGAGAAAGGGCCTCTTTTGACATGGTTAGCCCCCATTTTTTGCCTTATATTTGATGTGGTTTCAAAGTTGTTAGTACCCAGGGCCCCTGCTAACCAGGTTCCCTGGGCCAGATCTCTTCCCCAAAACTATTAGGTGCCACTGTAAGTCCCTAGTAACTGGTACTAAGGTACCAAAGGCAGGCGGTAAAAAGGGTAGGCCCCTGAGGGCAGCAGCACAGATTGTGGCACCCTCAGGGACCGTCCATCGAAGTGCGCTTAGTACTGCCATTGCAGGCTGAGTGTGCTGATGCAATCCCAAAATGCTAAACTGACATGGCACACAGCCTGTGTGCCCGGTCCACTACACGCTGCATGCAATATAGGTACATCACCCCTCTGGCAGGCCTTCCAGCCCTAAGGTAGGGTGCACTATAATTCATGTGAGGGCATAGAAGCATGAGCAATATGCTGCTACTGTGTCCTTGCCAAACCTGGGGCATAGTAAGTGAACAGAGCAGTCATTCTACATGCATGTGCAATACACTAGTCAGTACGAGTTTCACAGCTACATGATGGCCACTCTGCACCCTGTGTTGTTTGGTATCAAACAACTCAGAATGATAAATCCAAACTAGTACCAGGATTGGATTTATTGCAAAATGTACCCAGGAGCCACGTTCGAGGTGCCCCCTACAAAAGGTAAGTACTCTGGCATGGTTGCTGGCCAGTCACAACCAATCTGCCACCACCAGACAGGATTCTGGAACCCTGGGGTGAGAGCCCTTGTTCTCTGGGTTCAGAAAACAAAGCCCTTCTTGGGCAGAGGTGTTTCACTTCCTCCCCCAGGAATGTGCACTGCTGTGCCAGCAAGCTTCAGAGGGCTTACTGCCTTTGAAATTCGACCTCCTGCCCTGCTGCTAGCAGCAGATGGCTGCACCCATTGCAAACCCCTACTTTTGGCGGGAGCAACGGCGGGAAAATTCACAAAGGACAGGAGGAGTGGCCACCCCCAAATTGCATCACCCCTAAGGTGTTGCGTGCAAGGTGACCCCTCCATTTCATTTGCCTCCATCTTGCATGGTAGGAAAATAGCCAGTCAGGGATAGGGAAGTGACCTCTGCCCACAGGAAGTGGTCACATAGTGGGTGTAGCCACCCTGTTAGATGACCATTGGTCACTACTAGGTACTCCCCTAAACATCCACTAAAGGCAGTATTTAATAGGCACTCCAAACCTCCAGATCAGATTCCCAGGACACAAGAAGGCCTTCAACAAAGAAGACCCAAGGCTTGAAAGCTGCATTCCTGCTGCACAAAGAAAAAAGCACCAAGCCCTGCCTGCTGCACCCAGGACTCGACAATCGCTGCTGAGAAGTTGCATGGACATTGGATTGCCTCTACAAAACCCTAGAGGACCTCACCCTTCTAAACATTGCCAAAGATCTCCCTCCAGAATGCAGGCATCACTCCCTGCAATAAAGAAGCAAAAGAACAGTGAAGTCCAGTTCACTGACTGGCCACTGACCAAAGAACCAGACATAGCAGCCGGACCAAATTCCATCTGACGGACATGCAGGTTGGTGGCACTGCAACCTCCAGTGGCTGAACCATGCAATAGCCCGGGGTACTGGGCTCTCAATGTGGGACACTCAGAAGAAAAGTCCACTCTGGACTCCAAAAGGACCAGGAGCAAGCCCCAGTTGAGGGACTTAAGAGCACGTCAGAATAACCTAACCAGGGTGGACCTAGTGACCTGCAATCCACACTTAAAGTGACCTGCCTCCTGCTTCCAAGGGCACCTCTGCGCACAGCTCTTGGCTCACTTATTAGTACTGCACCCAGCCTCCCTGGGCACTGCACCAGGGAACCAGCTGTGCTCTGGGGGTCCCCCACCCCTTGCAACCTCTACATTCCTTGGGCAGCCACTGAACTCTCCTAGAAGTCCTCCTGTGCATTGCTTTTCCAAGTGGTCCCCCGCAGTGGTCCTGCACCAGCCCCAATGATTTTTTAGCCGCTCTTCCTGCCAAAAACAGGAACCACCCGGACTCCTCCAGCTGGCCCACAGGACTTCTTGAAGACCTCAACCTAAAAGGAGACATTGGTAAACGCATTGCCTTATTTTATATGTATTTTTAAAGTTTTCTTCCAGTGATACCTATGGTGAGTAATTACGCACAAAAGATTATTTTTGCTAAACTTTGAAAAAATCATAACTTAAAAAGTACTTACCCAAGTTTGATGATCTTGGTCTTAACAGTTTTATAAAAGTCTGAGGTATTTTTGTAACTTGGTCTCGAATTTCTGAGTGTGTGTCCATATTTATTGATACAACACTTGCTTTGCACTTCTGTAAGATTGACCTAACTGCTTGACCAAGCTACCATAAAAATTAGAGCCTTAGTTGGTCTAGTTTTTACCTCTGTAAACCAATGTGTGGTTGCTGAGACTCTCTGCACACTATGCCTGGTTTTGCACACTACATAGAAAGTCAGCCTCCTATACTGTCGAAATGTCGGGACTGTCATAGCCAAGAATGGGTGACTCAAATTGTGTCAAGGTACACAAACCAAGGTACAGCCCCACCAGACCACAGAAGGAAGGGCCTTGTCAAACAATGTCCTGTAGAATAGGCAAACAGAAAAGTGGATGGTGACACTGGCCTGAGCCTTATCACATACCACACCAAAGCAATACAACATCTTATACACCAAGGTACAGACAGAGATCAGTACAACAGTCCCTGATCACAAGCACATTATGTTCCAATGACCATGCTTCTGGTGGTATGACACAAACATGTCAGTGTTGTGACACAGGCACTATGGCCTGCAATTATGATACACATCTACATACAAGAAGAATGTTTAGCCTATGTGAAGGGTGAATACCTTGCTTGCCGTTGATGACAACATATTTCATGGCATATGATCACACACATGATGCAATCAACCCAGCACAGCACAATAAACAAGTACAATGTGAACTTCTGACCTTCCACGCAAACACTGTCCAAGCTGCCTTGGCACAGGTCTCATATACCCCACATCTGTGACCTACATTACCTGGGACAATCCATGTCCACTTCCTATGTCAGAACAGCATCAGATACCTGCCCATGTCACAACTCTGAAATGCCCACATGAGGATGTCATGGTGAAGGTACCTGTACAAGGACAAAACAAGGAGTATAGGCTTGAAAAAATCCTATTACCCAATTAATGTGGCAAGCATCTGGAAAGGAAATTACATTGCAATGAGGCTGACACAAATAATGTAGCTACATAATGGTGGGGACCTGTCAAAGGCTAACCCTTCATGCACCCTTTGTCTGAATATTGTAGAATATTAGCTCACCAGCTCTTGCAAAAAACCTCTCCTAAAACACATTCTAACAATTACAGTTCTTCATATAGTCACAGTCATTACATCACATGATATACTTACACTCAAGAAAAGAGGGTATTGAGATGTTCCCGCAAGTCAGCTCCTTCCTCTTCACCACAGTCATCCTCACTTGGCATTTCAGGAGGCTCACCCAGTGGCACTGCAGGCTGCCCCTCCTCTGGGATGTACGGGATATTCCGCCCCAGGGTAATGTTGTGGAGCATGCAGCATGCCACAGTGATCTGACACTTTCCTGGATGAGTAGAGGGGAGGGTTCTACCAGTCTGGTCCAGACACCTAAGTCTGGCCTTCAGGAGCCCAAAAGCCTGCTCCACTGCCCACATTGTTCTTCCATGGGCCTCCTTGAAGCAGACTTTCTCTGCTGTAGTTGGATTCCTTAGTGGGGTCAACAACCAAGGACGGTTTGGATATGCAGAGTCTCTGGACATCGGACATATGTGCAACAATGAGTCGCTCTTATCAGAATTGTGGGACCAGACATTGCACACACACAAACAGGACAGATGTGACTTACCAACCAGCCAGGCCCTCGCTGGGTACAGTTGTGACATCAGCTGGGAGATAGTGCTGTTCCAAATAATGAATGAATCATGGACTGAACCCGGATACGGACACAGACCTGTGAGATGTAGAGATCCGCCAAACAGACAACTTGCACATTGATGTAATGGAAGTTCTTTCTGTTGCGATAGACTTGTTCATTGGCATGTGGTGACACCAAGCCAACATGTGTGCCATCATTAGCTGCCACCACATGTGAGAGGTGTGTAAAACTATAAACGTCAGCCTTCACATGGGCTAAATCCTGATGTCGGGGAAACTGGATGTAGCAGTCCAGGTGTTTCAACATTGCTGAGAGGACATCCTTCAAAACCAGACTGATCATAAGTTGGGACATGCCATCTGACGGGGCCACTATGTGCTGGATTGAGCCTGCAGCTAGGAAGTTCAATACTGACATGACTTATACACTGGGAGGTATGCTGGTTGGATAACTAATGGCTGGCATCAGATCTGTTTCCCACTGACGACATACGTCCACTACTGTTTGCCTAGTCAGGCAGTAGTACATGATAATGTGGGGTTCCTTCATGGTCTGAAGTTCTGGCAGTAGACTGTAGACAGGTGGTTGACACATCCTCCCTCTCCCTGGGTACCTATTTATGACAAGAAATTAGTTCTAACATTACTCATTGTATCCCCAGCTACATACATGATGCATGTCAATGATAACATGTGACAAGTCATTTTAGAAGGGAAGACATGGCAACCGGTACACATCACACCTACTACTTCCACAGGGGTCACATGTGAACCCCATGGTTTGCCACACGTGTCCACAACATGTATCTGGACCAAACTCAAATAAGTGCATCACAAATGTCCCTCAAAATGTGACTTGATATCCTGACAGCAAAAATGACCTTTGATGGGGTGGACTGTGCCCCACTGTAAAATGCCATCTGTGCCTTGCAACATACTATAATGGTGTTTGAGTAGTAGGACCTATGTGACAAGACAATATAGGCATGTTTGTGTGCTCAAAACAACATTTTCGGAGGTGTGATGCAGCTTTTGAAGCCCAATACCACATTTCAGGCCTCTATAATGGCGGCTTCCGGACCTACTCCACTGGACATTAGGAACCGCCCGTGACTGCCGGTGGAAGTCGTCATGGCTGTAGGTGGTTGCAAGCACAGCAGACAGAGCCATAGGCTAACGTTGTTGCCAGTGGCGGTTGTGGGCCAATGGCTATGCCCGCTGGCGGTGACGACCGCGTACATGGTGGACGCAACCACCCTGTTCTGCAGAATCTCTCACTTGACTCCTGACACTGCTGCCAGCAAGACCTCCACTACCGAGCTGCTGTGTACCGCCTCTGAGAACAATCATGCCATGTCCAGCAGGTGATAGGGCCCCAGCCTTCTCTCCAGAGGAGCTGGAGAGGCTAGCTGACGAGGTCCTACCCCTGTATTAACAGCTCTGTGGTGCACCAGAGGAGCAAGTAAGTACCTCGGGCACAGTTTTCTCTGAACTTCACTATCCTTTCCCTCCTCAAAGCCTAGAATGTGGCCATGTGTGACAGGTTGGCTGCTGATGTGCCTGTAGGTGCAGTCTGTGTGGCATCAATGGGAGGGTCAATGTGCAGGTATTGGTGGCCAGTGCCATATGTTGAGTTCATTCACATTGTGTTGTGTGTGATTTGGGGGTTCCTAGATCCTTCTTGTGTTGGCTGCACAAAACTAGGTGAGGAGACATTACTGCCATCAACTGACTGTTGTATATGTCTGACAATATGTATGTGCATGACACCATGAGCTGAGTATGCATGTTGTATGAGTTAGTTGTGAGTAATATGAGCAATTTGTATGTTGCCACAGAGATTTCTTCACACATCTTCTCTTGCTAGACTATTGTGTGGAAGGAATATCAAGACTCTCTCTGCCTTTCAGCTTGCCACACACAGCACATGGCATTTTGCTGTTGGCTACACGATGTACTGTCTTGCATGGAAGTGATCGGACTGTAGTGTCATGTAGGTTCTGTCTGCTCAACCTGCAGAGTCCATGGCCTGTCACATGTATCTGCCAGTATGGGTCCTAGTCTAGGCTGCGATGGAGTCACTGTGGTTATACAACTGTGGCACTGTGCCCACTCCCTGTGCCACCAGCAGATCTTGTCATGTTGGCAATATGAGACTCTGGTGTAAAATCCTGCCCAGAACTCCTCATTCCTTTGATTAGATTAGAAATGGGTCTAGAGGTGAGTCACTGATGTAGTCCACATGTGCACTTAGCATCATTGTCAATGTGTGTCTTTGGCTTATGACAGGTTCCTTACTCCCACAGCTCTGTTGTCACCTTCACACAGGTCATATTTGTCCTGTGCAGGCTTATTGCACAAATTACATTCCCACAATGCAGACAGTGTGTTGATTCCGGGGAGGCCATGATATATGACTCAGTAGCTTGTCACAACTGTACAGTGTATGCATGTCAGGAAAATTATTGCCAGTGTTGTTAAGTTCTTCCCTCAGCAAAAATGATTCCCCTTTTCCTTGTACCCATGTTAGTTGCAGCAGCGTCCTCACTCCCGGTGGCTCTTGCGGAGGCTGTTCTTAGAACTAGCTTCTTCAGGTTTAACTGCCACTCAAGACGGTGGCCGCAAATCTTTGTGAGGTCAGTGCTCTAGTGTTTCTACCTTAGTCTCGTGCTGAAGCTTCCCTCCAGCTGTTTCTCTCTGGGAACTGTGCACTTCAACTGTCATCCTGAGGAGAATGAGCAGTGTTCCTGAAGCGCTTCGTTGCATTGAGAATCCTTCCAGTTTTGAGTAATTAATCCTTTTTTCTTGTTACGGTGTGCACACCAGCTACTTTTTCCCTTCTGGAGAAGCTGAATTTCTTCCTTCTTCCAACAACTGGCTATCGGCTTTCTGGGGAGAATTAGTTTTGGCTTAACAGAACCTCAAGCAACTGCAGTAGGGAATCCTTTTGTACGATTTCCAGACTTGCCAATATATGTGTACATATATATTCAAAAACTCTTCACCTTGCAGATTTGCCAGCCTTAGAGACAAACCTCAGTGCAAAGACCAATTCCTAGAGACTGTGATTGAGAAAACTGAACCTTGAGAAGGAGTTTTCGTTTCCTGTAAAAGACATTAGGAGATTGTATATTTGTGAACCTTTGAACTGTTCTCCAGAGAACCTTGGATACCTCTGACTCCTAGAGAAAAGAAGATATTAAGTTAACATTGTTCTCTTAGAGAGAGGCTAGTCTCTCAAAAGATCCAGGTTAGCAGAATGGTAGAATTGGGTGAATGTGAATGGCTGAACAGTTTAATGCATAGTAGGAATGTACTTATCTATGCTCTTATCACCCGACTGCATGTCCTTCCTTTAAAGAAATCCAAATAGGAAGAAAGGTGCAGGTTACAGAAGCACACATTGAATATCCTATCTTGAAGTAGAAAACACAGGCTGGAACTGCATCTGGAGGCGATCTCTCTTTTCCCATTCCCATTCCTCTTTCCCCCTAGCAGATGCAGGATTCAGATAATCAGTAAAGTCTGAGCACGCATCTGTTGGAGGGAGTTGGGTAAAAGGCATCTGTTACTGTGGAAGTTTGATTTAATGGCTTTGCTTGTTGGATGCCATCCCAGTAGGATAGACACATATGCCCAAAAGCATGTTCTGTGGTCCAGGTACATAACACAAAACCAAACCCCTTGAAGTAGCATGAGTCGGCATGCGTTAGGCCACATGTCCACACACAGACAGGGTAGACCCTTTCTGTACCTACCATGCCAGTCCCTTCATTGCTACACATGTGTGATTTTTGAGTTTGTACTCTGGCAGTAGCCTGTAGGGACTGTATGCAGAGAGTCATTCTCACAGAGTGTGAATTTGTTGGTCTATTCATGCCTAAGGAGTTTACCCTTCAAAAGCCACATAGGTGTGATGTGTCATATAGTGGCTCATATCTCAGTCATGTTTCCCACATGATGTCAGTAAGCTTGCTTAGTCATTTTAAAACCGGAGCAGGGTGGTGGGTTGGCCTGCAAATTGGGAAATTTATATCTATGGCCCTGTACTTATTGGCTTGTATGTGTCACACTTGGGGGAGTATTGACAAATAGTAACATTCTAGCTTGATGTTACTGACATATATGCGACTCAGCCATTTGTGATGAGACTTTAGATCATGATCTCTTGATTTGTCCTTTATATCCAGGAAGGTCAACACCTATATTAAGAAGGGAAGATGGAGAGCCATATCCAAGAAGGTGCAGACCCTGAGGGTCCACATCCAGCGGAGCGCCTACTACAAAAAAATGTAGGACATCTGAGACGCTGGACCCGGAAGATCATGGCGGCCCAGCAGGGGCTGTCCTCCCAAAGTGGGAGGAGTTACCATCAGACCATGACCCCCTAATGGCCTGCATTCTGACGGTCGCCTAACCAGAGCTTGATGGACGTTTGGGGGCAGCACAGCAGCCACAAGGGGGTGGGTACAGTGCATATTCCTGCCTGTCCCATTGCCAAGCGATTTAGTCAGGTCTGACAGTTCCCCCTGACGATTAAGGATGAGCCACATGTCACACAGTGAATGAGTGACTGTTTAGCCATGTCGTGTGTTGTATACTGATGTGTCTTGACTATTGTCCCAGGAACCTAGGACACAACTGCGTGGAATCCACAAACCACTTGCTCTGCATAGACAAAATATGGCTGTGTACATTGATCAATCAAGCACTGTTTGTGTTGTAGTAGGTGTAAATTCTGTGCAACAGACCACTACTCCTAGATGTTACAGGTCAAAGGTAAGTAGGTGATGGATCAGTGTCCTCTGCCTTGTGACTAGGTAAATGTGCATGTAGGCATCTGCCACCCAGAAGCTAGTTTTCTTCATTGTATGATGAGTGCTGATGCCTCACTGCAGTCTGTAATGTGAAGGTGTCCAACAAACATGTGACAGGGTTTACGTTGTTCTTTGGATGCAGCTATAGCTCACTACTTTCCCTTGGTAAGCTGGGGTATGTCCATTGACATGATTTATGTGCCATCACCGTTACCAACATTCCTTGTGTCTACATGTCAGCATGTGTCCCTTTCTCTTTCAAAAACATTTGTAAACTGCAGTTTCATGCATGGTCTACCTATTTTGATGGGATGATGTCTGTATTCCCTTACATATATGTGCACGGTAAACTGTTTGTGGAATAGTACATTTACAATGGGGATACATTTCATGTTGTGCCACATACAGGTGTCACCATTGTTTATTGGCTAACACATACCATCATAGCATGTCATTTGGCATGTAATACTGCTGTGGGAATGAGGGACATGACAGGTAAGCCTAGATGTATGCCCTTGATGTGGCATCATGTGGAAAAGTGCAGTGCACATGTGTAATGTGTAAGGTTTGTGCCCTGACTGTTGGAATGCATCACAGAGTGACTTGCAGTTATGTTGAAATCACATGTGTTTGGGTACAGGCATACATCCACAGACAGACATTTGGGGTTGCATGACCGCAATGGCAACAGTGATGTAACTTCCCATTGGGCAACATGCTGAGGGCCTTGGAACTTCCTGTGTGTTTCCAACATGCAAAGGACTACAGGCTTCTCCTGAGGCACTCACAGTATGTCATTGTAAGGGGTTCCAGGCATTGGTGGTGATTATTCTGGGACTTGCTGTTTCATTGTGTTGAGGATTTTGGAGACATCTCTCCCTGACATATTTCACATGATGTCTACAGTGTTCATTTCCATGCCACATGTGTGGCCTAGCTGAGCAACATTTATACTACCTCCATGACTATTGGGACAAATATCACTTGGTGACGTGTGCACTGTTGATGTTTCATGTGTGAAATGGGTATTTCTATGTCACCTTCTCCAGGATATTGTACTATTGTCATCCACATGGCATGATTTTGAATCATCATTTCTTATTGTTCGGTCATCATGTATGTGACAAATAGATGTGTGCATGATCTTGTGTGGGATCTGTGGGAATGCATTTTGTTGGCCTACTATTGTATGCCAACATCTGACCGAGGTCTACACAATGGAGCACAAATTTGAGGGTGATGATGTCTCTTAATGGTTGAATGGTTATAGTGATTGCACAACTTCAGCCATCTAATTGTAGTTGTCTGAGATCCAGATTTTTCTGTGGTCAACTGTTGACAGTTTATATGGCATGCATGCATATGGTATGGCACATGTATGGACCATTTAGGTGGAGTTTGTTACTGGGGCCTACTTGACATAATGGTAATGTTTGCTAATTAGAACTGTTGTTCAAGTGTGACCATGGTAATGTGATGACCCTATTTCTCTTTGTAGTTGCAGCATCAGCACCGGCACACATAGCAGATGGGGCACAGCCAAGTGGGGAAGCATCTGGCCATGGGACTTTGGGTCAAGATACCACCGACCCAGAGGGACCCAGTGGCCTGGAGGGTGAGGGGAGTGCCACAGGGGAGACCAAAATATCATCATTATCATCAGATTCTTCCTCCCGTAGAAACTCCTTTGTGGTGGCTGACCCATTGGGTTATCCGCCTGTACCATCCTTGCCTGTCACCCTCCAATCTATTGCCACCCTCCCTGTTGCTCCCCACCAAGTTGGTCGTGCCCGCTCACCCAAGAGGGTGGATGTCTCTTTAGCTGCAGGCACCTCTGCCCCACCCCCTGTTACCCCTGTTGCTCTCAGTGAGGAGGATACTGACCTCCTGAGAACGATCTCTGTGGGGCATTTAGCAATTGTGAATACCATCCAGGGATTAGCTATTCAGCTACAACATACAAATGCATTCCTGGAAGGCATTCATGGTGCAATGGCTGGCCTACAGATATCTTTTCAGGCTCTGGCTTCCTCACTGATAGCAACCAGTCACCCACCCACCTTCCGCCCTGTCTCCCCATTCCAAATCTCCCTTTCCCTACCTAACCAAAGCACACAGACAGATCTGCATGCATCACATCAACACACATGAGGAGTATACACAGACACAAGCACCACCAACACACTGGCACACAAGCAAACAATAGCCACCCAGAGACACAATAGTCACAACTTCCCTAGACACCCCCAACATCACACACACAACATCCAGCATATCCACCGGCACCACACCAACACTCATTGACACACCCCCACCATACCCTTAGACACCCCCTCAGGAGACCCCATACATCCATCATAAGCACCACACCCGCAGACACCACAACAGACATACAGACATCCACCATACCCACAGTCTCCACCACCTCCCAGTCCCCTAAGACACACAAAAGCCCAAACTCACCCACCCAACAGACACCCACCAAACACAAGCATACCTCCCAGAAGCACGCACTCACGACATCCAGACCAACACAGCAAACAATCACTTCCTCAACCTCCAAATCCCGACCCCTTTCTGTTGACTGTCCTCGTGTCCCTACAAACATTTGTTTGTTAGTCTTGGACCTTTCCACTGTTTCCTCCACACTTGACCCAAAACCAGGAGGCCCGCCCAACTCCCAGCCCCTCCCTTCCACCTCCAAGGCCTCCCCTCCCCCCCTGCAAGCACCAATACCTCTCCCCTGAAGAAGACCACCCCTTACAAAAACATCACTCCTCCCAAGCCCAAGTCGAAATCCACTCCCAAATCTGCCCTCCAGAATGATCCCTGAGGTGCCTGCCTGCGTCCTTGATGCCCCTTCCTGTGGAGGTTCCCTGGCAGAAGAGTCAAATGTTGGCACAGCACTGTGCTATTGTGGACAGATATTTGGACTGGCCAATGGTCTTGGACTTTTTAATTCCTCTATTTAATAAACCCAAAGAGTTGTTTTGTTTTGGGAACACATTTGTCCTGCAGTTTCTTTACTACCACAGCGTTGTTCCTGAGTGACTAGTATTGACTGCATACAGTTGTGTGTGTTTTAGCCTGCTTACTGATCAATTTGCTATTGTTTGCAGTATCTGACTTTGTAGCCAGTGCTGGTGTCCCCCAAGAAAAAGCTATATGTTGAGGGTATGGATATGTGGGTGTAAACACAATGGTGGTGTCATGGCATTGTGTTTGTTATGGAAAATATTTAATCTTGTGTTGTCCAATGTGAGCATGTATGATTTTAGACTTGTCTCCCAGACAAGGGTTAGGGAATCATCTTATGTGTGTCAGCTTTAGTTTTGTTTGTGCAGACATGGAGTTTGTTCAATTGTGCTAGCTTTGTTTGCACTCGATTGTGTATGTGTCCATTTAGTTCTGTGTCCCTTGCAGCTAGTTCCTGTAGATGTATGTCCCATGCAGTTCGAGTTTTTTGTGCTCTGTTGACTTGCACTTCCACATCGTGCAGATTGGCATGTCATTTGGGTCTAGTAATGTTTGTCCCTAAGACACATGTAGGTCCATTCCCAGTGCAAATGTTTAAGGAGCGTGTGCAAAGTGATATGTGTCCCAGTGCAACCTCCTTCGCTGAGTGCTCCTGGTGTCCCCATTCCTATTGTGCAGGTATTGTTAGCATAGTGCTCTTTGTCTATTTGCCTCTCTCTCTATTGCGCCTGCCATTGTCCTACCATTGTCCTGTGATGTGGGTGATGTGTGTGTCCATTCCAGGGCTGTTTGATGGTAGTGTTGTTTGTGTTCCATGCCACATCCATACATATGTGTGTTGTATGTGATGGCAGTCCGTGGCCTGTGAGGAATGTGAGTATGTGAGTTGTATTTGTATATGTGATGTTTGTGATATGTGTGACAATATTGTGTAGTCTTTAGTATCCTCGTGCCTGAGATGAGTGACTATGTGTTTTTGTGTGGTGTTGCAATGCAGTATGTGTGACATCCCCAAAGGGGTCATATTGTGACTATGAATGTGTTCATCTTTATGTATGATTTTGTCGGTGTACACAATGAGACATGTACTTGGTGCCTTTAGCGTGCCGGCCCCCATGATGTGGACGATAGCCCAACGGTCTATTGTTCAGCTCAATGACACAGGTAAGTGTGTGTACTTACCATCAGTTGCATCCCTGAGGCGTGAATTTTGTGCTCTCATCGATGATTAACAACAGTGGCAGGACGTGCGTCATGGGTTCCAGGGCGGTAGCGGAGGTGTGTAGTTGCCTGTAGGTGAGTGTTTCACTTTATACTGTCCATTTCCACCTGCTGAGACATGGTGGTTGGACCACCACGGTCACTTTGGCAACCTTGTAATACATCCGGCGGCAACACTGGCTCCGCCAGCCTGTTTGTGCTGCCCATGACCACCACAGTCTGTGCAGCCTAGTGGTGCTGGCGGGACAGCAGCGGTCTTTGCTCCACACACCCACCTGACTCGTAATCTGGCAGTCCGACTGCCAACCTGATGGCGGTCGGACGGCAGGCACCATGGCAGCTGACAGACCGCCAAAACCCATGGCGGCTGACAGACCGCCAAAATTGTAATGAGGCCCTTACTTATTATTAATTTACTTTATATTACTTATTTATTAGAACTGGATGTATTTTATATACTAATATTCTTCTTTTGTTCTGCATGCCTTCTGGCAGAGTGTCACTTTTTTCAAGTTTTGACATTTTGGCTGCAAATGAAAACATGTTTTATATCCTTTTTACAGTGGTAATTTAATGAGTAAAGTGTTAATTTCATTGGTTGTCCTGCTTAATGTTTGAGGGTTTTTATTCAGTTTAGTCCTTATTTGGTAGACACTAACTAGTGTTTCTCTGTCAGTGGTATGTATGTATACATATATATCTGTGTGTATATATATATATATATATATATATATAATTATATATATATATATATATATATATATATTTGTTTTTGAAAGTGTATTTATTTAAGTTTATTTAAATCAATGTAAAGTTTTTTTTTGTTTTTTTTGTAGGTTTTGTATTACATGCTTTAATGCTTTAATGTTTTTGTTTTTTTTGTATCCAAATGTATTTCTTTTTTAAATAGGGAACACAATATAACAACAATACAGTGAGTACAGTAGAATACAAGTATATTGGATGGGTCCGTACATGGTGTGCAGTTGGGCTTAAGGAGGAGGTGTCGCCACCTGCCTAGGTCCGCAGACAGGGTCGCGCAAGTGGTTAGAAGTCTAGTTCCTAGGCCAGCTCTGGGATTCCCGAACGTGGATTCCCAGGTATTTGAAGGCATTACGCCTCACCGGGACGGTGGGACACCATTCATTTCCCCCTGCCTGTCCCCGCACCTCCACCAGCACTGATTTCACGGAGTTCAGGAACAGGCCAGACGCCTCTCCATACAGCATTGGTAGCTCAAGGCATCGGGAGCCAGAGTCTCAAGGCCTCCCAAGAAACACCAGAATATTATCCGCGTACAGGCATACACAGTCCTCGCATCCACTCCCCCACAGCCACCCCCTCATAAGCGGGTCTCCCCGAAGAAGACGGGACAGCCGCTCAATGGCCAGGGTGAGTAGGAGGGGAGAAAGTGGACAGACCTTGCACGTTCCTCTCCTAATCGGGAAGTGGTCCGACAAGATGCCATTGACCCACACTTGCGCCGACGGGTCACGATAGAGAAGGTGTACCATCCCACTGAATTTTGGGCCGAGGCCCATGCGGCTTATTACCTCTTCCAGGAAGTTCCACGCCAGGGTATCAAAGGCCTTGTGGAAATCCACTAGGAGGAGTGCCAAGTCCCAATCCAGTCTATCTGTCTGGGAGAGTGCCACCTGGACCTGTCTCAGGCAGTGACGCTTGCTCCTACCCGGCATGAAGCCACACTGGTCTGGGTGAACAAGGAAGGGCAGTGCACAGGCCAGTCGAGTGGCCAGCACTTTCATGAATATCTTAATGTCCGCGTTAATCAGCGAGATGGGTCAGTATGAGGAGCACTGGTCTCGGGTAGGTCACTCTTTGGTGTGACCACAAATGTGGGGCAGTCCAGACCCGGGGGGGGGGGAACGTGCCTCGTCGAGCCACCTCCTCATAAGCGCTCACAAGATGGGGAACGAGGCGCCAACAAAACCTCTGATAATATTCTATGGGGTAGCCGTCCGTATCTGGGGTCTTCCCAGCCTGAAGGGCCAATATAGCACATTCTACCTCTTCCTCTGTCAGAGGCAGGTCCAGCTCTGTGGCTAAGGACGCCGGTATAGAGGGGAGTGGACTGTCTTTCAAAATTGGGTTTTTCTGTTCCGCTGGGGGTTGGGGCACTCAGGAGTAGAGGTCCTCATAATAGGAGGCAAAGGTGCGGGCTATCTGGTCTAGGCCCTCCCATGCAACACCAGTCCGGTGCCTGATGTGGGGCACCACCCACGCCGAAACATCTTGGGTCGCCAACCAATACAGCAGTTTCTCCGTCCTATCTCCTGATTCGTAAACCCTTTGGATCGAGGCCTGCCAGCACTGCCTGGCTTCTGAAAGTGATACTTGTTGAATCTCTGCGTGCTGTAGCTTCACCCATTCCTCCGTCTCCAGGACATCAAACTCAAACCTCTAGGTCCGTCAATTCACCCTCCAGGTCAGTCACCCTTTGCAATTGTCTGGCCTCCTGCTATCTGATGTATGCCTCAGGGAGGGCTTGCTAGCAGCCAATAGGATCCCCACCGAGGTCACCGAACCCACATTTTCTTTAAAGTAATGATCTATTTGCTGGTCAAAATATTCAACGCAATCAGTTGTTTTCAAGTACCAGGCACCGAAACGCCACATTGGGAGCTGGTTTGCAAAGGAGCCCCCCAAGCCATAAAGATCGGTGCATGATCAGAGATCACCAGTATTGGCACAGAGGTCAGTCCCAATAGGTCCACTGCTGGGACCCAGATCTGATCAATCTGTGCCTCCGTGCGGTGTGCAGCTGACTGATCTGTCTGTGGGTGCCACACCCGGCAGCCGTCACACAGGCCTTGTGAATCTGGGGGTCGGCCATGGTGTCCCAAAGCGGGTCCCGTACTGCATTAAAGTACCCGCCAACAAATGTGGTGCCCTGCGGGAGGGAGACCAGCAAGCTATGCAGGTCGGTAAGTGTGGATCCCAGGAGTTGGGGGGTGCATAACACAAAATTATGTTAATCTGTCTCCCAGCCAGGTGTCCCTCCAGCCCCACGTATCTCCCCTGAGGGTCAGTGTGCACCTGGGTCACCAACAGGGGCAGCGACCTGTGGAGCAAGAGAGCCACACACCTGGAGCCCCTCGAAAACCCAGCGTGGAACACCCGCTCATATCCAAACATTCCAAGAAACGTACATTGGATCCCAGCTAGATGGGTCTCCTGCATAAGGACCACATCAGGCGATGCCCTTTAATGTAGCGCAACACTGCGGACCTCTTAATATGGTCTAACAGGCTGTTAACATTCCAGGACAAGAGTTTGAACATGTTGCTGGTTTGTTAGGTAGAGCTGGGCGCACCCAGTGCCCCGCTACCAATCTGTTTTGCCCTGCGTGCCGGCCGCTCAAGGCCTCCCTGGACCGCATGTGATTGCACACAGTATTCACTGCAAATGTAACAAACCTATAGAGGAAAAAGTTAGTGCAACTACAATAGAAACAACTCATATCAACAACCAAACCTTCCCCCAACGCCCCACCCCACTCTTCTCCTATTGAAGCATCTGGCGCCCTACCCCAATGCATTGCTAACGAGCAATAAACAGTCTAGTCAAATGTGGGGGTTCGTATAATCTGGCGGAGCCCTAATTGCGGATGTGCTATCTCACCTCGACTAACAATATGATTTAATTGGCGCAGTGATCTGGCTCACCGCTCCTGCAGGG
Source organism: Pleurodeles waltl (assembly GCF_031143425.1). Taxonomy (NCBI): domain Eukaryota; kingdom Metazoa; phylum Chordata; class Amphibia; order Caudata; family Salamandridae; genus Pleurodeles; species Pleurodeles waltl. Next base: position 679,474,811 of record NC_090449.1, on the reverse strand, counting down.
CTGTGTGCCACGGCAGCTTCCAGGCACTGCCCCTCCAGTTCCACATACAGAATATCCTGGCATATTTCAGTTCACTCCTGGGAGGTTAGGATTGTCCCTATAGATGCAAACAATGCTGGAGTGGCTATGAAGTCAGCGTCCAGAACCTGCCCTTCCTGCAGTTCGGGAGTCGAGTAATCCTGGATGCTCCCGTGCCGACCCCTGGCTGCCGATGGAGCCCGCTGTGACCTGGATCGCTTGCTGCACACCCGTGCCGAGGCGGGAGCCCCACCAGGGTCCTTTGTCTCCAGCCTGCCTCTCATCCCCTGTCGTCTGTCACAGTTCTCACCTTTCTGCTGCCCTATCCCAGGCCTGCTCCGGGGTATCGAAGAAAATAGGTAGAGGATTGAAACATCACTTTGAGGCGGGTGGGGAAAAGTAGCATATGCAGAGGTTAAACGTAGAAAGGTTTATTGTAACTGCTTAAAAGGATATACGCTTCTGATGTGCCGCCCTGGAGTAGTCTGGGAAAATCATGATCTTAGAGTTTTGGTGTTGTAAGTCTGCATGGGTCCTAGCCTCTGTAGGAGGCTGGCCTGGTTTGTAGTGGGTACCTTGGGTACTTACACCTTATACCAGGTCCAGTTATCCCTTATTAGTGGAATGTAGTAGTGTTCCAGCAGCTTAGGCTGATAGAGGTAGCTATAGCACAGCAGCTTAGGCTGACCTAGGAGATGACCTAGGAGATACGCAAAGCTCCTGCAATACCACTTACAGTTACACAGTACTTATACACAAGTAAAGACAATACTCAGTGTTACAAAAAATAAAGGTATTTATTTGGTTGACACAGTACCAAAAATATCTTAGAAACAATACTCTGTCAGGCAGCCTTCTGGTCAAACCATTGCTTTTGGAGCTCATGGCTGGCCTGAAGGTTTTTGCTGGCGTTTTTCATGTACTCAGCCATTCTACATTTTAGGCCAAGTACATAGTCCACTATGTCCTGTTTTGGAGCTCTTAAAGGTTGTTTCCAACCCTCCTTAACAAGAGCAAGTGGACCCCTAACAGGGTGACCAAATAGGAGTTCAAAGGGGCCATAGCCCACTCCTATTTGGGGTACCTCCCTGTAGGCGAAAAGGAGGCATGGTAATAGGACATCCCATCTCCTTCTGAGTTTTTCAGAGAGTCCCATAATCATACATTTGAGAGTTTTATTAAACCTCTCAACCAGTGCATTAGTCTGTAGATGATAAGGGGTGGTGAACTTGTATGTAACACCACACTCCTTCCACATTGCTTTTAGGTATGCAGACATGAAGTTACTACCTCTGTCTGATACCACTTCCTTAGGGAAGCCCACTCTGGAAATGATTCCCAGGAGGGCCTTTGCCACTGCAGGAGCTGTAGTGGTCCCTAAGGGGATAGCTTCTGGTTACCTTGTGGCATGGTCCACCACCACAAGGATAAACCTATTGCCAGAAGCTGTTGGAGGGTCAAGGGGGGCAACAATATCAACCCCTATCCTTTCAAAAGGTACCTCAACCACTGGCAGTGGCATTAAGGGGGCCTATGGGGTGCCACCAGTCTTGCCACTGGCTTGGCAGGTGACACAGGAGTGACAAAACTCCTTTGTGCCTTCTGACATATGGGGCCAATGAAAATGTGGAACAAGTCTGTCCCATGTTTTACTCTGGCCTAAATGCCCAGCTAATGGGTCATGAGCCAGAGTTAGGAGGAATTCCCTGTATTGAAGGGGGATGACCAGTCTCCTGGTGGCACTAGGTTTAGGGTCCCTTGCTTCAGTATAAAGGAGATTATTCTCCCAGTAAACTCTGTGTGTGTCAGTGACATCACCATTTTGCTGCTTGACAGCTTGCTCTCTGAGGCCCTCCAATGTGGGACAGGTTTGCTGTGCTACACTCAGCTCTTCCCTGGCAGGCCCCCCCTGCACTCAAAAGTTCAGCTGTATCAGCTTCCAGCTCCTCTGGTGTAGGTTCTGCACAGGGAGAGAATTCCTCTTCCTCAAAAGGGGAATAACCTGTGGAGAGAGGAATAGTGGACAAGTGTTTGCCGTTTCTACCCCTAGTTTTTGGGAGCACTTTGTCCATTGTTCCAGGATTCAAGTTTTCCTGTTCTCTTTGCTTCTTGGCCTGAGCCCTGGTAAGAGCAAAGATATGCCCAGGAATGCCCAGCATTGCTGTATGGGCTTCTAAATCCACTTCAGCCCAAGCTGAAGTTTCCAAATCATTGCCTTACAGACATTCTACAGGTAAATCAGTGGTTACCACAACTTTCTTTGGACCAGTAACCCCCCACCCAGTTGAGATTCACAACAGCCATGGGGTGGCTTACAGTGTTGCTATGGGCGTCTGTCCCTTGGTACTGGTGACCAAGTAGGTGTTGCTCAGGGGCAACCAGTTTGTCCATCACCATGGTGACACTGGCACCTGTGTCCCTGTAGGCCTCAACCTGAACACCATTAATCGGGGTAGCTGCTTGTACTTATCCATATTAAGAGGACAAGCAACTAAAGTGGCGAAGTCAATGCCACCATCAGAGACTAAAACAGCCTCAATGATCTCCCTATCTAGACCAACCCCAACTACATTACCAATGGTAAGCCCAGCTACACCCTTTGACTGGCTATTAGTAGTATTTTTTCCACCACCACTGCTGTAACTAGGGGCACTAGCGGTTGCAGTTGGGGTTGTGGGAGTTTTGGTGTTTTTCTTTGGACAATGAGGATCAGTTGCCCAATGGCTTTGGATTTACACATATAACACCAAGGTTTCTTATCTTTGTGAGAAGAGGATTTGGACCCACCACCCCAGAGGATTTTTGTAGGCCTGATGAAGGCTCTGATGATTTTTTATCTTTGTCCCCACCCTTGTCATGTGACTTACCATCCCTCTCCTTGCCATCCTTGTCACCCCCTGTATGAGCTTTTCTGCTCACCCTTGTTCTGACCCATTTGTCTGTCTTCTTTCCCAATTCTTGGAGAGAGGTCAGATCTGAGTCTATAAGATATTGATGCAACAATTCAGACACACATTCACAATATGCTCTCTCAGAATCAAGTTATATATGCTTTCGTAATCAGTCACCTTACTGCCATGTAACCAACCTTCTAGGGCCTTCACAGAACAGTCTACAAAGTCTGTCCAATCCTGTGATGACTCCTTTCTCGTCTCTCTGAACTTCAGTCTATACTGTTCAGTGGTTAAGTCCAGACCATCCAAGAGTGCAATTTTAAGAACCTGGTAATTATCTGCATCATCCTCTCTGACAAATAAGAAGTCTGTCTCTTCCTTTGCCAGAGAAGGATAATCAAAGGATAGCAGCCCACTGTACATGAGGGACCCTCTGAACTTTACAGGCACTCTCAAGTGCAGCAAACCACTTGATGATGTCATCACAATCTTTTTAAGGAGGGACAACTTTGTGCATATTCCTAGAATCAAATGAGGGTTCCCTAACATTTGTATTCCTAAAACTGCTGCAGCCACCAAGGGGAACTAACCCCAAACCCTACCTCTGTTTCTCCACAGCCAGGGATTCCATGTATAAGGCCAACTGCTGCTGCATTAGCTTCAGTCTGGCCTCCTCTAACCTCAGCTTTCTGGTTTCCCTATCTAGGGACTGGTCCTCAGGGTTAGAATTATGTGAAGCCTCTGAAACAGAGGTACGATGAGAGTGTGCAGAGGCAGACCTATCTCTAACAGGGGCCACTTCAGTGACCTGGCCTCCAGGGGTAAAGGGGAGCCCTACTTGAGTGTGAACCCTTCCCACTACCAGTTATACTAGGGGGCTTGTTGACAGATAGGTCTGTGGAAGGACCCTCCACAGGATTGTCATCTTGCTCCTCTGACCACTCCTGGTTGGAGTCATCCTCTACCTCTTCCCCTGTCTGATCTGGACCAGTGCTGAGTCCCTGGTTATCCTGAAGGAGACGATTTAAGAGGAACTCCTTATTGGGGTTTTTCCCAATCCCTAAACTTCTTTCAATGCAGAGACCCCTCAAACGTTTAAGGTTTAGATTCTCACAGGTAGTCTTGACAACTCTAGGGGTAGCTTCTACAGAAGACATATTGAAAGAAAAAAAGGTTTAGGAAAGTGAGTAAAAAGTTAGTAGAATAACAGAACTAACTTTTTAGAGAAAAGAGAAAACTTTTCAGAACTTTGTAAACCGTTTGCAAAGTTTTTGAAGAACTTTTAGAAAGTTAGAAAATGGTTTCTAAGTATATATTATATGTGCTCTAAGTATTGGAGAAAGCTTTTCTTGTGAAAAGCACAGGTAACAAAGTGGTAAAGAAATTGCAAGTACTTATCCCACCGCTGCCTAGTTTGTAGTGGGTACCTTGGGTACTTACACCTTATACCAGGTCCAGTTATCCCTTATTAGTGAAATGTAGTAGTGTTCTAGCAGCTTAGGCTGATAGGGGTAGCTATAGCAGAGCAGCTTAGGCTGACCTATGAGACATGCAAAGCTCCTGCAATACCACTTATAGTTACACAGTACTTATACACAAGTAAAGACAATACTCAGTGTTACCAAAAATAAAGGTATTTATTTGGGTGACACAGTACCAAAAATATCTTAGAGACAATACTCCTTCTGGAGGTAAGTATTATACACAATATATCCACTAGACACCAAAATTAGACAAGTAAATAGTCATAGAACAATGCAAACAATAGGAAATGCTATAGATTGCAATGGGAGAAGATAGGTCTAGGGGCAACACAAACCATATACTAAGAAAGTGGAATGCGAATCACAAATTTCCCCCTAGACAAGTGTAGTGTGTGCAGAATATCTGGGAGAGTAAGAATACAATAAAGGTAAGTAAATTACCCCACTCTAGAGCCCAGAAATGCAGGTGTAAAGTACTGGAAGTTTCCTTAGGACACACTACACCTCATGATTGGGATTTAGCAGCAGCCAACCAAGTCTGCAAAGAACAACTGCAGGATTCCTGGACCTGAAGACCTGCAAAGGAAGGGGACCAAGTCCAGAAGTCGAAAGGCATTCCAGGAAGGACAGGAGCGCCTGCCAACCCAGAAGAGGGTGCAAAAGAAAAGTCCATTGTTAGTTGAAGACTGCAGAATTGCACCCTAGAAAGATGCCAGTGGGTTCTTGCATGATGCAAAAGATGTCCCACGGCGTGAAGATCGTTGCAGACGTGATTTCATGTTGGAAGTAGCCAACAAGCCTTGACTACGACAAAAGTGTGTTTTGCATCAAAATGGCGCTGGATGGACTCAGCCTCAACTCTGTGTGAGGAGGAGGAAGAGTGCTCTCAGCACTTTAGAGAGCCCTTGGGATGCCAGCCAGCACCCCCAGAGGTCCCAGGACATGGGGACAAAGGAGGTGCAAAATGCGGTTGATGCAGCACAACAAAGGAAGGTCCCACACCGGCGGAGAACAACTCAGCAAGTTGAGCGTCGCAGGATGGAGTGCTGGGGACCTGGGCCAGGCTTTGCATGAACAAATTTTGCAAAGAGTGCACATCGGCCTCAGGAGGTGAAGAAGACGCAGTACACAGGGGTACCATTGCTCTCAGGGAAGGCAAGGTCTTACTTGCTCCAAATTGCGTCAGCAGGACCTCAGGACAGTCTGTGTCGATGATGTCCACCCTCTGTGTCCTTAGGAGTACGCTCGTCGATGTGAGAGGAGTCCCAGGGTACCGGTCATCATCTTGGAAGGTGCCTGCTTGGAGCAGGGGAGTGACTCCGTCACTCCGCAGGAGATTTCTTTGGTGCTTCTGGTGCAGGATGAAGACAGGGAGTCCCCAGAGCGTGCACACCGTGGAAACTGTTGCAGTTGCTGACTTGGAGCTGAGGTTGCTGAAGAAAAGTGTCTCTTGTAGACACTTTGTTGCAGTTACAGCGTTTCTTGCAGCAGGCTGCGGTTGATCCGAGGTCAGAAGAGTCTGAAGTTGTTGCAGAGGATTCCTGAAGCAAACTTGCAAGCAGATTCTGAAGAGAACCCACAGGAGAGACCCTAAATAGCTGCTGAGAGGGGGATTGGCTTCCTTATCAGCTAAGGACCTATCAGGAGGGGTCTCTGACGTCACCTGGTGGCCATGGCCACTCAGAGGCCTCCAGTGTGCCCCCACACCTTGCAAAGCAAGATGGCTGAAGTCTGGGACACACTGGTGGAGCTCTGGGCACCACCCCTGTGGTGGTGATGGACAGGAGAGTGGTCACTCCCCTTTCCTTTGTCCGGTTTCATGCCAGAGCAGGGGAGAAGGGGTCCCTGAACTGGTATAGGCTGGTTTATGCAAGGAGGGCACCATCTGTGCCCTTCAAAGCATTTCCAGAGGGTGGGGGAGGCTACCCCTTCCCAGCCTGTAACACCTTTTTCCAAAGGGAGAGGGTGTAACACCCTGCTCTCAGAGGAAATGCTTTGTTCTGCTTTCCTAGGACTTGGCTGCCCAGACCTTAGGAGGGCAAAACCCTGTCTGTGAGGTGGCAGCAGCTGTAGCTGCAGTGCAAGCTGGTTTGGCATTACTGGGGGTCCATGGTGGAGCCCCCAGGATGCATGGAATTGGCTCCCCAATACCAGATTTGGAATGGGTGACAATTCCATGATTTTAGACATGTTACATGGCCATATTCGGAGTTACAATTGTGAAGCTACATATAGGTATCGACCTATATGTAGTGCACGCGTGTAATGGTGTCCCCGCACTCACAAAGTCTGGGGGAATGGCCCTGAACTATGCGGGGGCACCTTTGCTAGTGCAAGAGTGCCCTCACTCTTAGTAACTTTGCACCTAACCTTCAGCAAGTGAAGGTTAGACATATAGGTGACTTATAAGTTACTTAAGTGCAGTGAAAATGGCTGTGAAATAACGTGTGCGTTATTTCACGCAGGCTGCAATGGCAGGTCTGTGCAAGGGTTTGTCTGAGCTCCCTATGGGTGGGAAAAGAAATGCTGCAGCCCATATGGATCTCCTGGAACCCCAATGCCCTGGGTACCTTGGTACCATATACTAGGGACTTATAAGGGGTGTCCTGTATGCCAATTGAAATTGGTAAATTAAGTCACTGGACTACAGTGACAAATTTAAAATAAGAGAGAGCATAAGCACCGAGGTATTGGTTAGCAGAGCTTCACTGACACAGTTAGGCACTACACAGGCATACACATTAGGCCATAAATTATGAGCATTGGTGTCCTGACCAGCAGGGTCCCAGTGAGACAGGCAAAAACATACTGACATACAGGTAAAAATGAGGGCAACATGCCAAGGAAGATGGTACTTTCCTACAGCCTCCCGGAGGATTGTGTCTCTGTCCCTGTAATTCAGGATCCATAGTATCACAGGAGTGGGGGGGTGCACTGATTGGAGGCCGACGCACCAACGAACGATGTGCACGCTCTATAACTGACATAACCATGTCCACTCACCTGAATTCTAGGTTCAAAGCCAAGCACAGGAAACACCTTGGCAGTTCTATTTATAGACTGGTGATGAGTCATCAGACACATGCTGGTGATGAATCACCAAACACTTCCGATGATTCATATGAAGGAATTAGATGTTTCCATAAACCACTTGGCACACAGTTCATAAATGGAACAACACTTGCTTTTATCAATATAAACAAACATGCAATGTAGTGTTCCTCATAAGTTACAGGGAAGTGCTGTGCTGTAAACACATTCATGACATTTTTCATTGTACTTCATACATGCTGATTTATTTTGTGAGGGTGCAGCAAGAAGCATGCGTGTGTGAGTGGGAGTCCTAACAATAACGAAGTTGGTGGACAGCTTGCCCACTGGCAACCAGGCGCGGAACCACTCCTCAAGTGCCACTGGCAAGTCAGATGCACCTAGGGCCTCCGGAAGGCCCACCAGCCGCAGGTTGTTGCTCTGAGCGCGGTTCTCTGTGTCCTCCACCCTTTCCTGTAGGTCCACCATTGAGGTCGTGAGAGTCGAAACCTGGAAGAGGACCAGGTCGTCTTCCGCTGTTGAAATGTGTTTCTCTCCCTCGTTCACGCTCCCGGTCACACCTCGTAGGACCTGGCAGATCAGTGAGGGAGCTATTCACAGCTCATCCACCTTATATTCCACAGCCTCATGCGAGTCTTGAATCGCCTTGAGGACCACTTTGAGGTCTGGACGGGGAACTGTCAAGGCGTGGGGCGAGCCGGCCGCACGAGCCTCCCCCGCCAGGGCAGGGAGCGTATATTGGTACATTGTCATTTGGGCCTGCGTAGGCTGCTGCTGTTTGGTGCGGCCGATAGCCGCCTGTGCAATCCCCCCAGGGGACTTAGTTCTCAGCCACTCGCAGCCTCAGCACAACTCGCAATTGGGGGGGGGAGAGATCACCACACTTCGAATCGTCTACATTTGACGGTGGGAAGGCGGTGTTAGGAAGCAAAAAGGGAAGGACCAGACTTCGGATTTCTACGGCCTCAATCTCAACGTTGCCTCAATGACCTCCTCCAGGGCGCCATCCGCCGGGTCCATCCTCGGCCATCCTCCTCTTTCCGGGGGGACAGAGGGTGGTATCAGCAGGCAACCCGCCACCCCTTCTTTGGGGGCTCCCTGCACCCCCTTTGCCAGTCCAGCTCTCACCTGGTCTCTGCCGTGTCCAGGGCCGCCCGCCAGTGCCAGTGGTTGCCCACTCCATCTCCTCAGGCCTAGCCTGTCCAAGGATGCGTTACACAGCGCCTGCCAAGTCAGGACAGGCAACCCCACGCTTCTTCACAGGTTCTGGCCGCCTCCGTTGGTTCCCAGGCCCGCATGCCCCAATCAGCCTCTCCTGCTGCACCGGCGATCTTGGGGCCCACAGCAACAAAGCCCCTCACGGGGTGCCTACCTGCCTGGGAGCAGGCAGGCATGCCGCTGATGCATTGTGCCACTCAGGCGCGCCTAACTTTGTCTCTGGGGGTGGGTGGGTCCTCCCCCATGCTGTCCTTTGGCTCGTGGGGCCTACAGTGCCCGGACTTCCACACAGCGCCTGCCATCTTGGGATCAGGAGGGCCCACTGCAGGTGCATTGCGCCTCCCAAGGGTGACAACCGTTCTCCTCTCTGGCCCCGGCCGGGCCTCCCCTTTGACCCCGGCTGGGCCTCCCGTCGACTTCTGTTATATTGGGGGGGTCCCTAATCCAGTGCTTGTAGGGCCCCAAGAACTAGGGCCCTAACGCGGTGCCCGCCATCTTAAAGTCAGATGGGCCAGCTGCAGGCGTGTCACGATTCCCAGGTGTGGCGATTCAGTTTCCTGGCACCAGCCTGACTGCATACGGTCCACCAGCTGCCTGCAGCACCTTCTCGACGGCCTCAGTGCCTTCCGAGCCATCAGGGTTAGGTAGGATGTTGCCGGATTCGGGGCAAGCAGCGGAGCCCCACTAAAGTGCAGCTGCCATGTTGGCTTCCGAAGCCACGCGCCTGCTGTAATTTTTTTTTAATAGTAAATGTTTTAATTTAATGTTATTTTGATATATCTTATAAATATTTATAAATAATATTTTTGGGGGAGTTACATGATAAATACATTTATTATTTTAAAATATTTGCGTTTTATGGCGTTTTATGTTAATACATTACTATAATTAATTTTATTTTTAATTATTAACTATATTTTTGTTGTCAATGTTGTTTTCAATATTTGTGAAGTTTTTGTATTTAAGATGATGCCAATATTTTGTATTTCTTTATTTATGTTGTCAAAATTTTTGTATTTTAGATATTTTGTATGATGATATTTTTGTAGTTGATATGTGTATTTTTCTTGGTAAAGTACAGGATGACAATACTTTTGTAATTCTTATTCTTTGGCAATATTTGTGTATTACAATATTGTTTTGGTCAATTTTGTGTCATACAACCTTGTGGTATAAAAACCAAATCTATACAATCATCTTGGATAAGGAAATGTTTTAGGATATATCGATGCATTTCATGCAATATGAGGTGGACTGCTTCAATTACAGGAGTTATCTTAAAGGCTCTTACAAATATTGTCCACAAAGAAATCCTTGTTTTTGCATGTAAAGGAACGGACACATATATAGGGCCAAATCCTGACACAGACACTAGCAGGGCTCGCCCCACTTAAAGCCCTTAGTGTAACACAAATAATTCTAGGGCTTTGTGGAAATGCAAAGTAAGTACCTTATTAGTTGTATCTCACAAATGGACCATATGTACAATCCCCTCACCCCATAACTAGCCTAGACCCATCATTTAGTTTTTCTGTAATTGTGGACTGGGTAGTCCAGCCGCTATAAACGTTTGGGTTCAACTGTCACAGAGTAGATTAGTGGAACTATTATTGATTTCCCCTGGATAGTAGCTAGACTTTTTAGTTGTGTTTAAGACAACGTTCCTAGTGTGTTGACCTCAGAGTACTAATGTCCTATTCTATTGTTTAGATGACAACACTGCTCACAAGATATTGTGGTTCTATGATTCAGACTAACTCCCACAAATGTGCAGACCCCTTCAGTGATCTCTATTTGTATGCACAGGATCTTTCCACCTGTGGGATATTCAATGGTTTAACAACATTGACAATCAGATCATTCTCTCTCCCTACCATCATTGTATTTTCTGGCATTTATTTCAGACAGTTCTATCTTAATCACATCAAGAGAGGAGGGGAGAGAAAACCCCACACTTTCTCCCCTAAGAACATAAACAAATACACAAGGAGTAGGTGTATTGTATGAGTACAAAATACATTTAATTTGCTCTGGACTGTCTACAGATCCTGAACTTCGTGTCAGGGAGACCAGATCCTCGGGCCTGTGCACGTTCCCAACATGTCCACCACTAGACAGCTCAAAAACTCTGATAGAAATACCACAGAGCCTGAGAGAGTCCAAGTGGGGGAAAAGGGGATTAGGTAGGGAACAGTTGGGAAGGAGACCAGTAGGAAGCAAAAGGTTAGACAACACAATATCAAGATATAATGACAGTTACTTTCACTAGACTTTGGTTCTAAGCGTTCTCATACTGTAATCAAGGATAACCTAAGAAATTACTTTCACTAGACCTCAAGAACTCTGGGTACCTGGAAAAAAAATCAAGAATGGTTAATACAATGTTTCTTATGGGCTTTTCATGAAACGTCACATACTGTCTAGGAATACAAGAACCTTCTAGAATAATGTTTCAGAACAAACATTGCATTTCAAACATGAGGACAAAGGCAATCTGAAACATTCCCAGGAAAACAATTGGAATTGTGCTAGGAACCTAATTCGCACAAAGAATGTCACCTTTTGAGTTTAGCGTCTACGCAGAAAATCCATAAGCACTTCAACAAACACTACATATCAAAGTTTTAATTGCCATGAAATGATCGCGCACACTGTTGCCAATCTGAACATCAAGTTTTACATGTTGGAAATGAAACGCACACACTGTCAATTCTAACAAGGATATGCAAATGGCAAGAAATGACAATGCAAGGTTTTGCCGATCTGAACACCAAGGTTTACATGCGGGAAATGAATCGCGCACACTGCCGATTCGAACAAGAATATGCAAATGCCATGAAATGATTGCGCAAGCTTTTGCCGATCTGAACATCAAGGTTTACATGAGAGCAATGACTTGTATACTCTGAAAGTTCCACGAGTAGGCCCAAAACTCAAGAATCTCTGAGAACGGGGTCGGGACCAGAAAGCAGTCCAGAAGGTACGCTCCCAACCAGCTCCAGTTCTAGTACAGGGGGAAGTGGAATACGAAGTCAAACAGGTGTTGGATTCTAAACTTAGAGGCAGAACCTGTGGTATCTGATTTCTTGGAAAGGTTACGGTCCTGAAAGTAACTCATGGGCTTCCGCACCTGACGTTCATGCTCCACGACTAGTGAGACGTTTTCATCGTCTTAACCCAGGCAAACCAGGCCCTAGAGCTCGTCTGGGAGAGGGAAGTACTGTCAACATCAGGACAATGCACGCTTTACGGGCGACTAAAATGCAAAAACCAAGTCTTTAGCAAAGAGCATAATTCATGCATTGTGTTTATATGCCGTTTGTTAACCTTTTGCATTGCAGAGTTTTACCTTGAAACCACTATTAATGATGGTTGCAAATAATGTTCATTTGCAAGGTATTGCTGCAGGCTTACAGAGTGTATCAGGGTGTGGTCCCTTTCTAGGACCTTCTAGAAGCTTTCCCTGCAGCATGACTGGGTGTGGTTGGGCCAGACTCTATATAAGGGAGCCAGCCCAGCTCCACGTGCTCACTATTCAGAGGTCCCGGTGCAGAGCAGCAGCAACTTCCTGAGCTCCTGTTCCAGAGCCCTACTTTGACCTTCCAGGCCTTGCCCTTCATTGTATTGGTGATCCTTGAACAGGGCGGTAAGACAGAGGTCGGGCGGGGCCCCCCACCCCGCGTTCAAAGGCATTCGAGTTTTTGGGCCTAGCTTTCATGTTGAAAGATTTTCCTTGTGCGTGTGAATGTGCTCGTGGTTTCTGGCATTTACATGTTGGTATTCGAATCGGCAAGACGCGCGATTCATTCCCGCATTTAAACCTTGATGTTCAGATCGCTTACAGAGTGCGCGATCATTTCATGGCATTTGCATATTCCTGTATGAATCAGCAGTGCACGCGATTCATTCCGGCATTTAAACCTTGATGTTCAGATCGCTTACAGAGTGCGCAATCATTTCATGGCATTTGCTTATTCCTGTTGGAATTGGCAGTGCGCGCGATTCATTCCCGCATTTAAACCTTGGTGTTCAGATCGCTTACGGAGTGCGCAATAATTTCATGGTATTTGCATATTCTTGTTGGGATCGGCAGTGTGCGCGATTCATTCCCGCATTTAAACCTTGATGTTCAGATCGCTTACAGAGTGCGTGATCACTTCATGGCAGTTGCATGTACTTGTTGGAATCGGCAGTGTGCGCGATTCATTTCCCGCATTTAAACCAAGGTGTTCAGATCGCTTACAGTGTGTGCGATCATTTCATGGCAAATAAAACTCTGATGTGTAGTGTTTCCTGAAGTGCACACAATTATCCAGGGTCTTAGAATTTTCTGCAAAGGTGCTAAATTCACGATGTTACATTCTTTGTGCATATTAAGTCCTTAGTACAATTCCTACTTTTTTCCAGGGAATGTTTCAGATTACCTTTTGTCCTCATGTAAAGATGCAATGTTTGTTCTGAAACATTATTCTAGAAGGTTCTTATATTCCTAGACAGTATGTAACAATTCATGAAAAGTTTGCATGAAACATTGTATTAACCATTCTTGATTCCTTCCCAGGTACCTAGATTTCATGAGGCCTAGTTAGAGTCTAGTTCTAGGCCATTCATGTTTCTTCAGTCTAAGTGTTATTTCATGTTCCGAGTGTCATTGAACTCTAGATTCAACAGAGTGTTATTTCATGTTCCGAATAAAATTTAACCCTAGATTCAACAGAGTGTTATTTCATGTTCTGAATAACATTGAACCCTAGATTCAACAGAGTGTTATTTCATGTTCCGAGTATCATTAAACTCTAGATTCAACAGAGTGTTACTTCATGTTCCGAGTATCACTGAACTCTAGATTCAACAGAGTGTTACTTCATGTTCCGAGTATCACTGAACTCTAGATTCAACAGAATGTTATTTCATGTTCCGAGTATCATTGAACTCTAGATGCAACAGAGTGTTATTACATGTTCCGAGTATCATTGCACCCTAGATTCAACAGAGTGATATTTCATGTTCTGAGTATCATTGAACCCTAGATTCAACAGAGAGTTTTTATGAACCTCAATGTGATTAAATCTTGATATTGTGTTGTTTAACCTTTGCTTCCTACAGGTCTCCATCCCAGCTGTTCCCTTCCTAATGATATTTCTATCAGAGTTTTGGAGCTGTCTTGTGGTGGACATGTTGGGAACATTCGCAGAACGCGAGGATCTGGTCCCTCTGACAGAATAGTGAGCCCACAAATTTATTATCCTCCTGGTTTGCGTGTGTTCTCAGCATGGCCACATTGGACGAGCTAGTCAAAGTGCTCCAAGCAGAGGTAGTGTCATCAAAGGATATAGCAGCCAGCTTAGCTGAGAGAGTGAGTCAGTTGCAGGAAAGAGTGGGAAAGACGGAGCAGGGTCCTTTGGGTGTGGGTTGGCTTGGTCCTCTTCCTTAAGGTACAAGAGGTAATCCTCCAAATAACATTTCTCTCAGCGTTCCCTCAGCCATTCCTCTGGCTCCTCCAGAATGGTTCTCAGGTGATCCTTTGAAAGCGCAATCCTTTTTGATGCAAGTAGAATTGCACTTTACCTGTCGACCAAGTGCTTTCCCTGGTGCCCAATCCAGGGTGGCCTTCTTGCTATCTTATCTGACTGGAGATGCGGCCACCTGGGCAATTCCTCTTGTGCGTAAAGGCAGTTCTTTGCTCTATAACTGGAGAAATGTTGTTTGTGAGTTTGAACGAGTGTTTGATCGAAGAACAGTGACATTGTCGGCAGATCGTGAACTATTAGACTTGCGACAAGGTAACCAAGATCTAGTTTCCTACTTAGCTAATTTTAATCGGCTGGTAGCCGAAACATCCTGGCCTGAAGAAAAGCAGGCAGCCATGTTCTACCAAGGACTCAAGGACGAGTTAAAAGACATTCTTGCTCTGATAGACCCGCAGCATACAGATTGTCAAGATCTAATAAACCTTGTTTTGAGACTGGATCATCGTCTTGCAGAACGAAGGGGAACACGCAAAAAAACTGAGAAATATTCCTGGCGTGTTCATGATAATAGAGAATCACAAGTTCAGAAAGAGAACAATGAGGAACCAATGGAAATTGGAACTATCAGGCGGTCCTTAACGAATGCAGAGAAAGACCTATGCCGAAAAAAGAGACAATACTTGTATTGTGGCCAGGAAGGTCATTTTGTTAAAGAGTGCCCAGTAAAACCAAAGAGCAAATTGGCTGTTGCCAAAAAGGTTGTGACAAAAATAAATACTGAACAGGAAAAACTAAAATCTCCAGAGTGCAAGGAAGGGTTAGTCTTGTGAGTTACCACAGACCCTTCTCAAGAAGAGACACAACTGTTAAGAAAATCACGGTATTTGAAATTGGATCTAGAAATTAAACTAGAAGAACACACCTACCTAAGGGAAGCTTTAGTGGACTCAGGTGCTACTGAGAATTTCATAGACACTCAATTGGTGGAAGCATGGGGAATCCCGTGTGAGAAAAAGAAAACAACGGGGTTAGTGGAGACCGCAGATGGCAAGCTCCTAACTGGAGGTCCAGTCACTCTACAGACCCTGCCCTTGTCAATAATTTGTGATGGACAAACTTATGACACTAAACACGTCGAGTTGGTAACCTTTGATGTTATTCACGCTCCTCAGTATGGAATCATCCTCGGAATGCCCTGGTTGAGTTACCATAATCCTCAGATAGACTGGGAGGAGAGAAAGATAATATTCCAGTCATCTCTTTGTAAGACAAGGGGGGTCATTCTGACCCTGGCGGCCGGTGACCGCCAGGGCCACCGACCACGGGAGCACCGCCAACAGGCTGGCGGTGCTCCCACGAGCATTCTGATCGCGGCGGTTCAGCCGCGGTCAGAAGCGGCAAGTCGGCGGGCTCCCGCCGACTTACCGCTGCTCGGGGGAATCCTTCATGGCGGCGGAGCGCGCTCCGCCGCCATGAGGATTCTGACAGCCCCTACCGCCATCCTGTTCATGGCGGGAAACCCGCCATGAACAGGATGGCGGTAGGGGGTGCCGCGGGGCCCCTGGGGGCCCCTGCCATGCCCATGCCAGTGGCATGGGCACGGCAGGGGCCCCCGTAAGAGGGCCCCGCAAAGTATTTCAGTGTCTGCCATGCAGACACTGAAATACGCGACGGGTGCAAACTGCACCCGTCGCACCCCTGCAACTACGCCGGCTCAATTCTGAGCCGGTGTCCTCGTTGCAGGGGCATTTCCTCTGGGCCGGCGGGCGCTCTTTTGGAGAGCGCCCGCCGGCCCAGAGGAAATGTTAGAATGGCCGCCGCGGTCTTGTGACCGCGGTGCGGTCATTTGGCGGCGGAACCTTGGCGGACGGCCTCCGCCGTCCGCCAAGGTTAAAATCAGGCCCAAGATGTCTTAAAACTTTGAATGTTCTAAATCTGAGTGAATCTCCGTTAGCTATAGTCACTACAAAGGAAATGACATTGCCTTCACAAAACGTATCATGCACTGGTGTGGAGGGGGCAAGGAAGAACGGAGAGCCCTTCTTGTGGTCCCCAGAAGCCGATAAGGCCTTTTCGGTTTCAAAGGAAGTCTTTCCCAGTACCCCTATCCTCACTCGTTCAGAGGCTGAAAGTCTCATTGCCACAGAAAGCTGTCTCCAGACATCCAGTGGTATAGATCCTCAACAAGCCCACATAGCCAAGGATGCTGAAAAAGAAGACTTCTCCACCGTCCCAGTCTTGACTCATCCTGATCTTGACCGTCCAGTCACAGTAGAAACAGGTGCTTCAGATAGAACAAGTGGTGGTGTGTTATCGCAACGCAATAAAGACAGACAAAAGCATGCAGAGCATCACGACAAGAAACACTGTGAAGGACCTCAATATAAAACAGGTGATAGAATGTGGCTTTCTACACAACATATTGACTTTAAGAAAAGACACATGTTTAGTCCCAAGTTCACAGGTCCTTACACCGTCTTTCAACAAGGCAACCCAATAACCTATAAACTGCAGCTCTCTTGGAAAAATTACGGTCCTGAGAGTAACTCATGGGTCTCCGCTTCTGACATTCATGCTCCACGATTAGTGAGGTGTTTTCATCACCTAAACCCAGACAAAACAGGTCCAAGAGCGTGCTTGGGAGAGGGGACTACTGTCAACATCAGGACAGTGCGCACTCTACGGGTGACTGAAATGCAAAAACCCAGTCTTTATGCAAGAGCATAATTCATGCATTGTGTTTATATGCAGTTTGTTAACCTTTTGCATTGCAGAGTTTTACCTTGAAACCACTATTAATTATGTTTACAAATAATGTTCATTTGCAAGGTATTGCTGCAGGCTTACAGAGTGTATCAGGGTGTGGTCCCTTTCTAGGACCTTCTAGAAGCTTTCCCTGCAGCATGACTGGGTGTGGTTTGTGGGCTGGGCCAGACTCTATATAAGGGAGCCAGCCCAGCTCCACGTGCTCACTATTCAGAGGTCCCGGTGCAGAGCAGCAGCAACTTCCTGAGCTCCTGTTCCGGAGGCCGACTTTGACCTTCCAGGCCTTGCTCTTCATTGTATTAGTAATCCTTGAACAGGGCGGTAAGATGGAGGTCGGCGGGTCACCCGACCCTGTTTTCAAAGGCATTTGAGTTTTTGGGCCTAGCTTTCATGTTGAAAGATTTTCCTTGTGCGTGTGAATGTGCTTGTGATTTCTGGCATTTACATGTTGGTATTCGAATCGGCAAGACGCGCGATTCATTCTTGGCAATTGATTTTTGAGATTCGGGTCGGCAACAGTGTGCGCGACCATTTCTTGACATTTGCATATTGGCTTTCGAATCGGCAAGACGCGCAATTCATTCCCGCATTTAAACTTTGATGTTCAGATCGCTTACAGAGTGCGCAATCATCCCATGGCATTTGCATATTCCTGTTGGAATCGGCAGTGCACGCGATTCATTCCCGCATTAAAACCTTGATGTTCAGATCGCTTACAGAGTGCGTGATCACTTCATGGCATCTGCATGTACTTGTTGGAATCGGCAATGTGCGTGATTCATTTCCCGCATTTAAACCCAGGTGTTCAGATCGCTTACAGTGTGCGCAATCATTTCATGGCAATTAAAACTTTGATGTGTAGTGTTTCCTGAAGTGCACACATTTATCCAGGGTCTTTGAATTTTCTGCAAAGGCACTAAATTCAAGATGTTACATTCTTTGTGCATATTAAGTCCTTAGTACAATTCCTATTGTTTTCCAGGGAATGTTTCAGATTACCTTTTATCCTCATGTAAAGATGCAATGTTTGTTCTGAAACATTATTCTAGAAGGTTCTTATATTCCTAGACAGTATGTAACAATTCATGAAAAGTTCATATAAAACATTGTATTAACCATTCTTGATTCCTTCCCAGGTACCTAGATTTATTGAGGCCTAGTTAGAATCTAGTTCTAGGCCATCCATGTTTCTTCAGTCTAAGTGTTATTTCATGTTCCGAGTATCATTGAACCCTAGATTCAACAGAGTGTTATTTCATGTTCCGAGTATCATTGAACTTTAGATTCAACAGTGTTACTTCATGTTCCGAGTATCATTGAACTTTAGATTCAACACAGTGTTACTTCATGTTCCGAGTATCATTGAACTCTAGATTCAACAGAGTGTTATTTCATGTTCCGAGTATCATTGAACTCTAGATTCAACAGAGTGTTACTTCATGTTCCGAGTATCATTGAACTCTAGATTCAACAGACGGTTATTTCATGTTCCGAGTATCATTGAACTCTAGAGTCAACAGAGTGTTACTTCATGTTCCGAGTATCATTGAACTCTAGATTCAACAGAATGTTATTTCATGTCCGAGTATCATTGAACCCTAGATTCAACAGAGTGATATTTCATGTTCTGAGTATCATTGAACCCTATATTCAACAGAGAGTTTTTATGAACCTCAATGTGATTATATCTTGATATTGTGTTGTTTAACCTTTGCTTCCTACAGGTCTCCTTCCCAGCTGCTCCCTTCCTAATCCCCTTCTCCCCACTTGGACTCTCTTAGGTTCTGTGATATTTCTATCAGAGTTTTGGAGCTGTCTTGTGGTGGACATGTTGGGAACGTGCGCAGACCCCGAGGATCTGGTCTCCCTGACAGTCCTTGCTTGATTAATCTTTTGGGATCTGCTTGAGTCCATGCCCGCCATTTCTCAATGGTGAAGGAATTACGGTTGTCTTCAAAGAAGTCTTCGGTTTTTATGATGCAGAGGACTTTGTCTGGTGCAATGATAGCTCTGGCAGGCTGGATTGTAGGCAGCGTGGTAGACTCTTGGCGGGACAAGGCGTCTGCTTTGCGATTGTCTTTACCAGGACGAAAAGTTACCACAAAATCGAACTTGGCAAAAAACAGCATCCAGCGTAATTGCGAGGAGTCAAAAGTCTAGTTGAACTCATGAACTGGAGATTGCGATGATCAGTATATACTGTGATAGTGTACTTGGCACCCAACAAATGATGTCTCCACTCTTTAAAGGCATCACGGATCGCCATAAGCTCTTTTTCAGCAATGACATAGTTATGTTCGGCTTCGTTCAGCTTTCGAGACATGTAAGCTACAGGATGAAGTTGGCCAGTGTCTTTACTTCGTTGTGACAAGACTGCACCAATTGCCACATCTGAGGCATCTGCTTCAACTATGAATGGACGATCCACATCAGGGTGAGTCAAGACTGGGGCAGTGGAAAAGGCTTCTTTCAAAGTAGAAAAGACTCGGTCAGCTTCTGGGGACCATACAAATTTTTCTTTCTTTCTCAATAACTTGGTGATTGGCGCCACTGTTTGCGAGAAATGGTTTATAAACCTGCGATAAAAGTTTGCAAAACCCAGAAAGCACTGTACATCGAACAGTCTTTGGAGTGGGCCAATCAGATACAGCTTCTACTTTCTTTTCTGCCATGACCATACCTTGAGGGGTAAGGATAACCCCTAAAAACTCAACTGTGGTAACATGAAACTCACACTTGGTTAGTTTGCAATATAAATGATGCTTTCGAAGAGCTGTTAGAATCTTTTTGACATGTTGTACATGTTTGTTTTCATTGTCAGAGTAGATCAAAATATCATCGATATAGACTATTGCAAATATGTCGAGATACTCTCTAAGGACGTAATTCAGGAAAAATTGAAATGCTGCTGGAGCATTGCACATTCCAAAGGGCATGACGGTGTATTCAAAGAGACCATATCTTGTCTTGAACTCAGTTTTACATTCGTCGCCTTCTCTCGTTCCGACTAAATGGTACGCACCTCGTAGATCGAGCTTAGTGTAAATCTTTGCTTTTTTCACTTGATCCAACAAGAACGGAATCAGAGGCAAGGGGTATTTGTTCTTGATTGTGACCTTGTTCAAACCCCTAGAGTCAATACAGGGGCGAAGGTCCCCATTTGCCTTAGGGACAAAAAACACAGGAGAAGCTGCAGGAGACTTGGAAGGGCGGATGAAGCCATTCTCTAAGAATTGATCTAGTTACTTTCGTAAGTGTTGATTTTCATGTTCTGATAAGGCGTACACACGACAGCTAGGGAGTATCGCACCTGGAGTTAGATCAATTTGGCAGTCATAAGGTCTATGAGGAGGCAAGGTTTCTGCTTCTTTTTCATCAAATACATCTTCATAGGACGAATACTGCCTGGGCAACTTTACTTCTTTCTCTGCTGGAATGGCTATGTGAGAGTTGCAATTTTTGGCGACTTGAGACGTCTGGAGACATTTCTTATTACATAGGGCGGAAGAGAACACAACTTTCCGTTCTGCCCAGTTAATCTCAGGATTGTGATGATTTAACCATGGTAAGCCAAGGATAATTCCATACTGAGGAGCATGGATCACGTCAAAGATGAGCTTCTCTTCATGTTTGGTTCTTTGATTTCCCCCATCACAGATCACCGACAAGGGGACAGTCTGAAGAATTACTGGGCCTCCAGTCAAGAGTTTTCCATCTACTGCTTGTATTATCTCTGGAGTCTTCTTCTTGGTGCATGGGATCCCCCATGCGCGAACCAATTGGACATCAACAAAGTTCCCAGTAGCCCCAGAATCTACGAGGGCCTTCTTGAAAGAGTTATTTTTCTTTACTTGAACTTTTATGCCCAGCTTGAGATGTCTAGTCTGTGAAGGGTCCACAGTGACACCCAAGAGCAACCCTTCTTTACATCCTGGGTGATTTAGCTTTCTAGCTCGACTTGTACACTGGCTGCAAGTTTCTGGACAGGACCTTGTTTGCTCTTTGGTTTGATTTGATAATCTTTGGCGAAATGACCCTTGCGTCCGCAATAAAGACATTGTCCATTTTTTCTACGTAGGTCCTTTTCATCTTTGGTCAAAGGTCTCCTGATAGTTCCGATTTCCATAGGTTCCAGAGTTCTCTCTTTCTGGGTTCTTGATTATCTATGATCGTGAACACGAAAAAATATTTCTCAGTCTTTTTGCGTGTTCCCAATCGCTCTGCTAGACGATGATCCAGCCTCAAAACAAGGTTTATTAGATCTCGAAAATCTGTAGGCTGCGGGTCTATCTGGGCAAGAATGTCCTTTAACTCGTCCTTGAGTCCTTTGTAGAACAAGGCCGCTTCCTTTTCTCCTGGCCAGGATATCTCGGCTACCAGCCGATTAAAATTAGCTAAGAAAGAAACTAGATCTTGGTTACCTTGTCGCAAGTCTAATAGTTCATGATCTGCCGACAATGTCACTGTTCTTCGATCAAACACTCGTTCACACTCACGAACAAAATGTCTCCAATTGTAAAGCAGAGGACTGTCTTTACGCACAAGAGGTATTGCCCAGGTGGCTGCGTCTCCAGTCAGGTAAGATAACAAGAAAGCCACCCTGGCTTGGGAATCAGGGAAAGTGTTTGGTCGGTAGGTAAAATGTAATTCCACTTGAACCAAGAAAGATTGCGCTTTCAGGGGATCGCCTGAAAAACGTTCTGGAGGAGCTAGGGGAATAGCTGAGGGAACGTTAAGGGAAATGTTCGTAGGATTACCTCCAGAAGCTTGAGAAGGAGGACCAGGCCAAGACACACCCAAAGGACTTTGTTCCTTCTTTTCTACCCTTTCCTGCAACTGACTCACCGTTGCTGGCTGCTATATCCTTTGATGACACTACCTCTGCTTGGAGCTGCGTGATAACCTTGACTAGCTCGTCCAATGTGGCCATGTTGAGAACACACGCAAACCAGGAGGATAATAAATTTGTGGGCTCACTATTCTGTCAGGGAGACCAGATCCTCGGGGCCTGTGCACGTTCCCAACAAGTCCACCACTAGACAGCTCCAAAAACTCTGATAGAAATATCACAGAGCCTGAGAGAGTCCAAGTGGGGGAAAAGGGGATTAGGTAGGGAACAGTTGGGAAGGAGACCTGTAGGAAGCAAAAGGTTAGACAACACAATATCAAGATATAATCACAGTTACTTTCACTAGACTTTGGTTCTAAGCGTTCTCACACTGTAATTAAGGATAACCAAAGAAATTACTATTTCTAGACCTCAGGAACTCTGGGTACCTGGAAAAAAAACAAGAATGGTTAATACAATGTTTCTTATGGGCTTTTCATGAAATGTCACATACTGTCTAGGAATACAAGAACCTTCTAGAATAAGGCTCCAGCTTTGGGTATGCCTGACTACACAAAACCTTTCACACTGTTTTGTCATGAGCGTGATGCATGTTCTTTGTCTGTCTTGACACTGGTCCATGGAGGTGTAAACCGCCCAGTAGCATATTTTTCAGCTACTTTGGACCAGGTTGCAGCAGCCTTAGCAGGTTGTTTGCGCACAGTTGCAGCAGTTGGTCATAGCCTTACACAGTGTGAAGGCATTCTGATGGGACATCCCCTCACTATACTGTAATGGTCCCTCACTCTATTGAGATTCTACTTACGAAAACCTAATTCGCACAAAGAATGTCACATTTTGAGTTTAGCGTCTTCGCAGAAAATCCAGAAGCCCAGGATAAATGTGTGCACTTCAACAAACACTACACATCAAAGTTTTAATTGCCATGAAATGATCGCGCACACTGTTGCGATCTGAACATCAAGTTTTACATGTTGTGAATGAAACGCACACATTGTCAATTCTAACAAGGATATGCAAATGACAAGAAATGATCGCGCAAGCCTTTGCCGATCTGAACACCAAGGTTTACATGTGGGAAATGAATCGCCTACACTGCCGATTCTAACAAGAATATGCAAATGCCATCAAATGATCGCGCAAGCTTTTGCCGATCTGAACACCAAGGTTTACATGCAGGAAATAAATTGCGCACACTGCTGATTCTAACAAGAATATGCAAATGCCATGAAATGATCGCGCAAGCTTTTGTCGATCTGAACACCAAGGTTTACATGCGGAAAATGAATCGCGCACACTGCTGATTCTAACAAGAATGTGCAAATGCCATGAAATGATCGCGCAAGCTTTTGTCGATCTGAACACCAAGGTTTACATGCGGAAAATGAATCGCGCACACTGCTGATTCGAACGAGAATATGCAAATGCCATGAAATGATCGCGCAAGCTTTTGCTGATCTGAACATCAAGGTTTACATGAGAGCAATGACTTGCGTACTCTGAAAGTTCCACAAGTAGGCCCAAAACTCAAGAATCTCTGGGAACGGGGTCGGGGGCCCAGCCCGACCTCTGCCTTACCACCCTGCTCAAGGATCACCAATATAATGCGGGACAGACCTGGAACATCAAGGTAGGCCTCCGGAACAGGAGCTCAGGAAGTTGCTGCTGCTCTGCACCGGAACCTCTGAATAGTGAGCACGTGGAGCTGGGCTGGTTCCCTTATATAGAGTCTGGCCCAGCCCACAAACCACACCCAGTCATGCTGCAGGGAAAGCTTCTAGAAGGTCCTAGAAAGGGACCACACCCTAACACACTCAGTAAGCCTGCAGCAATACATTGCAAATGAACAGTTATTGCAAACATCATTAATAGTGTTTTTCAAGGTTAAAGTCTGCAATGCAAAAGGTGAACATACTGCATATAAATACAATGCATGAATTATGCCCTTGCATAAAGGCTGGTTTTTTGCATTTTTGTCGCCCGTAGAGCGCGCACTGTCCTGATGTTGACACTTCGGGACTTGTTTGTGTGCTGGGCATGGTTTGGGGGGGAAAATTTCCTTACGGACTAAGTGGTCTCACACACTAAATAGTGTCATGCTTCATCATATGACCACCTAGCACCATTCAGGTAGGATAATACCACCTGGACGGACTCAACCTTGTTGTTAAAAGAACTTGAAGGGAGAGCAGAGATTACATTTATCTGGATAACGATGGGATCCAGTTGTGCTACAGAATACTAAAAACACCTAATCAATCACCTATAGGCGTTTTACCTTTATTAATGGTGATTGCTGGTAAGATTAAAAACAAATGGGACGCTTCCAGAGGATAATGACTCGAAGAGTCACCTACTACTTACTGGCCAACATGTTTCTGCCCACCAATTCAAGTCAAAGAAGGTCTAGGGGCATTCATCAGGGCCTAAGGATCCCTAAGTTCCTGCACTAAAGAATATTGTGCTAAGCAGAAAATTAGCCTACCTCAGTAGGAGGTGACTAGGGTAGTATAATGAAAATGGGCCTACCTGTGACTTGTTTGACACAGGGGGCCTATTTTTAAAGGAATACAAGTAATTAAATGTGACATGCACGCTCCATGTACGTGATACTAAACACAGCAAACCACAGCACATAAAATGGTGACATTGCAAGCTCAAAAAAACATGCATGCAGACCTACCACAGTAGGTAGTAAAATACATGAGAATATGACCCTCTACTGGGGGAATGTGGTCTCTTACCCTATGATAGAAGGGCAATTGGCCTCTAGTCTAGGAAAGGGGAATGTCCTTTGTAGTCACACTCTATAGAAAGAAGAAGAACAGCGACAAACACTAAGGTAAACATGGCAATGGGAGGCACGAGAGGTAGATTGCACAAAAATATGGGCTCAGAGTGAAGCTGCTAATGCCCTCTCACATATAAAGTTAACGTAATAACCTAAATAGTGGAAGGGAAGAAGACCCCTTGTTTATGTCACCAAATGCAGGAGAGCAAGGATCATTTTAGCTCACGTATTTGCAGTGTTGTTACTTCCTGTCATATTGCAGGTGATTTCCTAGACATGTGGAGTTCCCTGCCTGTTGCTAATTCTTCTCTTTTTTGATTGTACTTATAACATCCATGCATATTAGGCATTTGAATTGTGCTGCAGCTTAAGAGCAACTGGGAGGAATCCACAAAGAAACTTGAAGGGGTTGGTCCATGCTTCAATAAACTATAGCAAAACCATTGTCATGTTGCATGCACTGTAAGGTCTGAAAGCCCACAGTGAGGTTCCCTAGCCAGTGGTATAAACTAACAACTGTCCTTTCTGTTTGTTGGTTGCATCGAGTAGAGATCTGACCTAGGAGGCAAACTGGGTTCTATAACTGGTTGGACTTCGTTGTTTTTTCACATACTGGGATGCACCTTTGAGTAGGTTAGGATTACTTCTCTCACAGGAGTCGTCTGCGCATAAGAAGGGTTCCCCATCAACAGGGTTTGTGGCTAGGACAGATATTGGCAAGTTTAAAACGACATGGATCAAACAAATGCAATTTCAGAGGCTCAAATTGTCCTTGTTCTATTACATGATCATAGTAGTCCATCAAGGGATTTATTAGTGTTCTCTATCACTCGGCTGGAGGGGATCTATGTAGCAAATTTGCCTTCTTTGGAGGGTCACTCGAGATTTTACCCCTTTTGTCTAGACCCTATTTGTGCTGGTATTAAAACTGTGTGCACTCTGGAACTACTATTGAGTGCAACAGTGCATTTTGGACTTAAGGGTAAATTGTAACCCTTAAGAGAAGTATAACCAACATTTCCAATTCTTCACCTGTTTCATCAAAGGTACTCAATAATACATGGGTTAGAAACCTGGAGAAAATGGTTGAAGGGAAATTACACTGATGCATTGTCTCCAACCAGCACCCACACCAACAATGATATCTCTGAACGACTGCTTGTATATCTTGAATAAAAGAAACACAAAATATACCATAATACTTATGCATTACAAATCATACAATCTGTGGCATATGCAGCTTCTGTGAAGTCATAAGACTTACCTCATTCTCAGCGAGGAAAGAATGATTAGCCCCAGTCCTACACAGAATCAGGCCGAGAGCCGAACAGCCAAGGAAAGGCTCCAGGGCAGCTGAGATGAAGTAAGGCGTCTCACCAGAGAAGCAACCAGGCATGCAGTGTAGTTGCTGAAATATGTAACACACCAATGAAGAGGCTAACAGGACTGTGGGAGGTATTACCAGTAGCAGAGCAACAAACACATGTTTCAGGCGGTATGCAGGAGATATCACAGGAAAGAAGGACACAGGGTCTGGAGGGGCAAGGAACTTAAGGGAGCAAAACAACAAAGGTGAGCATACGGAATGCTGAGTGACAAATTGCATGGTAGCAAAGGATGAGAAATAAGTGGAGGATGTTTCGACTCACTGACCCCTTGTCTGCACTGATATTATATGGTCAGGTTCCCCCAGAAGCACCACACATAACCCAGAACTGTCTT
This sequence comes from Pleurodeles waltl, assembly GCF_031143425.1. NCBI lineage: Eukaryota > Metazoa > Chordata > Amphibia > Caudata > Salamandridae > Pleurodeles > Pleurodeles waltl. The sequence continues at coordinate 679,448,547 of NC_090449.1, read as the reverse complement.
CTGTGCTAATCGCCTGGGTCCCATTCTCTACATAAACACCAATCTTGACCACTTCGACCACCTCTAAGCTTGAATAAGGGCTTGAAGCTATCATGTCCAACTATCACCCAGGGGTAGCCCCTCCACGAGAGCAGAGGAGCATCGCCCTGCTAAACAAATGTCCCCAGAACTGTCCTGAACTGAGTTTCAGGGCAGGGTGGGGCAATTGCAGCCGAGTGGCAGCAGGGAGCTGTGCACTTGTTTAAAGTGCACATGTCCCTTTCGCCAGCTGTCTTACGATGCCCAGCCTGACACGCGCACTTTAAACTTCTCTCACCCAACTGTCTTAAGAAAGCTGGGTTAGAGAACGCACAGGCTTTCAGTGCTCTTCTGAGCACTGAGAGAGGCCACTCCCACCAATCCTGACGCTTCTTTCATGCTGGTTACAACGTGGTAATATGAAAGCAATGCCAGGATTGGCTTGTGCAGTACCCTGGGTCCCATCATGCACTAGAGCTAGGAGAGGAGAGACAACAAGACAAGGGGAGGACGTCCCAAGGTAAATGTGATTTTTTTTCATATTATTATTGTAACCGCCCCTCCTTCGCCCATTGTAAATAAGAGCCAGCCGCCACTGCTGGCACCCCTTCATTAGCAAGATCTTTACCACTAATTGTGATAGAATTGGTAGACCTGTCAAATTGCAAACAAAATAAGCTGTGAGGAGGGGCGAGGCCTTGGAGGGGGAAGGCTTTATGCCGAGAATGCCAGGATGAAGGCCTCCTGCCTTCATCCTCCCCCAGCCGACCTCTTCTTTCCACCAAAAAAAACGAGATCAAAAGGTTGAGGAGGCAGCTGGTGATGTCCCAGGGTGTGTTCACACCCCTTAAAGGACAATTACTGCTTGCAGCCGCAAAAGCCGACCTAAAAATCCACTCTCTGCAGTGGTTTCTAGCTCACCTTGCCTGCCATTGTGTGATTTTGGCTCCTCACCAGGTGACCATGTGAAGGGAGCTAAAATCTTGTGACACACAGTGGCATAATGTGAGTTGGCAGGTCTGCATGGGCTTTGGCCCTAAAATGGAATTAGTAAACTTGGTTTCACTCGATTGTTCTAATTAATTCCTGTATACCTATGGTAGAAGGTGAAGAAAACCCACCAGTTGCTTTGGATTTAAGTGTTATATGTAAGCTGCAGTGTTCTACCTTAATATTGTGTAATAAAGTATTGTCAGCCTTCAACCCCTTGGCTGCTAAGCCTCTCCCCCTCCCCCCAAGAATGCTAAGCCCTGTTTTTTGTTATTTGGGATACTTTTCTCTTATGCCTCCATAACTGTTTTTACACAAAGGACATCCACACCAAATTTGCATCCCTTTTTTCCCCAACATTATGCGGATTCTAAAGGTACCCAAGGTTTTTCAGTCCCCTTAGAGGGGAGTGAGAAAATAGCCAAAACATAGCTAAACTTTGGCTTTTTGGGAACAATAGTAAAAACTGTTCCACAAAAAAGTGTATTTTTTCTTAAAAATTGTATCAACAAAACGTTTCCTGTGCTAAAGTCATCTTTTCCCAGTTTTCAGGAACATGCAGAGCTGAATAAAAAAAATACAGCAGTTTTGACTTTTTTCAAAGAAGGAGCACATTTTTCCCAGTTTTTGTGCTTTTCACCAATTTTCAGTTTGGTTTGTGGTAAAAACATGTATGAAACCCATGGTTCATTCCTGAAAGCAGTTTATCACATTTTTTAAAAGTATACACCCAGAGGACTCCAAGGTGGGTTGATTTGTGTGACTCACCAGGTTTTATCACACAGAAGCCCTTGCAAACCTAAAACTTTGGCTAAAAACACAAATTTTTCCTCACATTTTGGCAAACATGTATGGAATCTGCAGGCAACCACAATTGTCCTACCACCTAGTGTTCCTCAAATTCTCCTGATAAAAAGGGTACCTCACTTGTATAGCTAGGCTTGAAGCCCGCTACAAGAAAGGGTTCAAATTTAACATGACCACCTCATTCCCACTGAAAGCTGACCCTATTTTTGCAGTGTTGGGTGGGTGTGGATTTTGGGCCATATCTCAGCCAGCACCTAGGAAAACGTACCAAACCTACACATTTTTTAAAACAAGACACCTGAAAAGTCCAGTTTGGAGTGATTTTTATGGCTCTTGCCAGGATTTGTTACTCAGTGTGTTGTTCCGGGTGGCAGCATCACCGATTATGGGCAACTGAGGTGGTCCCACACTGTTTGGAAGCTGTCAGTCTGACTTATGGCTAGCTCACAGTCTCTCACCAAGCCATAGAAGGTGAAGTGATCTGTCGCAACCTAAACAGGGCAATCTGACTCCTCAGGGAAGTCCTGGTGAACAGATCATACCCCTTTCTGTCAGTTACACAAAGACTCACACATGCCAAGGCAAATGAGGAGATGCATTGAAGCAATTGCATTTTAATATAAAAAGCATGAGATGGGATAGTTAGGCAGTTGAAACATAACACAGTAATGATTGTTACCATCAGAGTGAAAAGGATAAAACCCCCACCATTTTAGTATGAGCCTAGAGATTCCTACCTACACCCTAATGTCTAAAACCAGAGAGCATAGAAGTGGTAACCTTTTTGCCTGCCCCAGTGTATGGGAAGGACCCCAACCTCATATCTGAAAGGTGGGCAAGGGTCTGTCTGTTATCTGCTGGCAATCCTCCTGGTTGGCTGAAGAGTCAGTGCCAGGATCAGCAAAACTGTCAATGGAAAGGTGTACATCACAGAACAGCCGTGACTGGAATGCCCTTTACCTTCCTTAGGCCTACATGGTGTTTACATAACAAATCTTACAGTGCTCTAAAAACAGGCCTGACGTGATATGTCTAAAACTGAAGGTCGGCTCCTGGAGCAGCAGTACTAGTTAGAATATCATGTACTGAACATGACAGCCTGGAGCAGGGAACAGAGTGGAATGCGTGAAAAAGACTGATAATATGTGCAACGCATACAACTATGTCTTCTCATAAAAGGCAGCTGATTAAAATATAAAAACAACAAGCTAAAAGATGGTTGTACTAAAATATATAAAAATGAATAAAACTTGTATGTGTCTGAAAGGGCACAAACTAAGGGTCTAAGGTTAAAATAAGGGTACCCAACGTAGGTACAAATGAGAAGCCACAACATCCCCCCCATTGTCGGTGCAGGAGTGCAGTGCCTAAGACCTAAAACAAACTAAAAACAAGCCCAACCACTTAAAAGCAGGCTAAAAAATAGATATCTATAAGAGATAAAGGGGGTCATTACAACATTGGCGGTAAAAGCTGCTTACCGCCGTGCAGAAGACCGCCAACATACCGCCGCAGCTGCGGAATTCTGCCACAGCAATTATGACCCACATCTCGAAATCTGCCAAAATTCAGACACCCACACAAGTCCGCCACACCAAAGGTCAGTGATAAAGTGGCGATAACAAAACCTCCACCTTCAAGCCAACTGGAATACGCCCACACTATCACGACACACGAATCCACTCGGCGATCTTTCAACCGCGGTATTCCATTAGCGGTACACACCGCCGCGCTCAAAATACACACACACATACAAAACACCGCCACATTGGACAATTCGAAATACACACACCTGAGACACATAGACACACCACTCCCACACACCCAATACAATATAAAACACACACCCACATCACCCACAAACCCCTACGACCACTATTACAGAGAGAAGGCCAGAGAGAGACACCACCATCCACAAACCAGCATTCACAGGCACTCAACACCATCACTCACACAACTTCCACGCACAAAACACCACACACCACTACATATCACCACACTTATCACCATACACACCACCCCACACATCACCTACACCACCCCATGGCACGGCAAAGACATCCCAGGTTCTCTGAGGAGGAGCTCAGGGTCATGGTGGAGGAAATCGTCCGGGTAGAGCCACAGCTGTTTGGAGCACAGGTGCAGCACACCTCAATTGCAAGGAAGATGGAGCTATGGAGAAGAATAGTCGACAGGGTCAACTCAGTGGGACAACACCCAAGAAATCGGGACGACATCAGGAAGAGGTGGAACGACCTACGGGGAAAGGTGCGTTCCGTGGTCTCAAGACACCACTTGGCAGTTCAGCGGACTGGCGGCGGGCCCCCACCTCCTCCCCCACAGCTAACTACATGGGAGGAGCAGGTATTGGCGATTCTGCATCCTGAGGGCCTCGCAGGAGTCGGTGGAGGAATGGACTCTGGTAAGTCATACCTTTACTAATATATCCCCCACCCTTCCTGCATGCCATCACAAACTCCTACCCGTACCCTTACCCTCAGCACTCCACCAACTCACATATACCCCACTATCACAAACCACCCATCCCAACACCAAGCCCTGCATGCAACCCCAACGCATGGACACCCATCACTAAAGCATGCCCACTGCACATACCCATACAACCCCCTAAACCATCGTCACACAAGTCCCCACATAGGAATGCAAGCACTGGGGTACACCGGTCACCCACCCATTGCCCCCCATGACACACATAGATGCAATAATTAAGCTTTTACACCCATGCAGGACCACTACCCAACGTCACCAGACAGGAGGGTCCAGACATCTCCACCACACCCACAGAAGAGGCCCACAGTGATGACAGCAGCTCTGTCCAACTGGATCCAGATGACCAGCCCGAACAATCGTGGGCCTCGGGACAGTTGGTTCCCCTCGCACAGGCACAGGCCACCACAGACCTTCTACCCTCTGGTAACACCAGCACAGCACCCACCCAGCGGGCCCATACCTCTGTACCCAGGACACGTCAATCAGCTGTGTGTCCACCACTACAGGGAACCCAGGATAACCCACCACCCCAACAACAACAGGGACCTGGGGGCAGTGGCAGTGGGCACACAGTCCAGGGGATGGAGGCCCAGGAACACTGGGGAACTGGGAGGGCTGCTATGTGACAGGGGGCGGACAGGCCAAGGGAACCCACTCTCCACGAGGCCCTCTCCTCCATCATGGGAGCATACCACCACTCCCAGGAAACAATGGCAACGGTCCCGGCCAAGTTTCAGGAGACCCAGCGCATGCAGGAGGAAGAGTATCTGGGCTTCAGGGAGGAACTCAGAACCATCAGCTCCGCCCTGGGCACCATCGTAGGGGTGCTGAAGGAAATACTAAACACCAGGAGGGACACTGTGGCACTCCAAGGGGCACCTGACACTAGCATGGATGATGAACTGCCCACCACCTCCGCCGGCGCTAGTGGACAGGAGGCACCGCCACGGGACCACCACACCAGCACCCCACCCCCTGCAGATGGAGAACCACCCCGCAAGCGGTCCCTGAGATCCAGGAACAAGACAGAGCACGATGCCAAGACCCCCGCCAAGAAATGAGACCACCCTGATTGTCAACCCACTGTCCCACTTTGTCACCCTGTCCATATTGGAACTGCCCCAGCTCCATTTCCTATGCCCATATGGGCAATGCACCTATGAGACAAATAGACTGGACTCTGCCATGGACACTCCTCCGCCATCACCCCTCACCATTTAACTTCCCCCTCCAATATTTTGCATTTAAATAAACACACCTAAAGCACCAAGATCTGGAGTCTGTCTGTGATTTTGAAATAGTGTATTTGTAATTACATTGACAACATTTCCAGGAAATAGTAATGTCAACATACCTATGTCACACAGCTCTAGTCCATGAGGAATCTAAGCAGATGACACACGTTGGGACCCACACCTGTGAAACTGTAAGGGAAAGTGACAACTCAATGACCATACACTGGGTGAAATCGACAGACAGGATGGAGGTAGAAGTGTAAAAGTACTTGTAGTTGGCAGGAATGTATTCTCACCTGTGTTTCACTGGAAATATTGCTGGATGACTGAGTCCCTGTTGTCAATGTCTTCTTCCTCTGCTTCCTCCTCATCACTGTCCACAGGCTCCACATCTGGCACAACACCGCCATCTGGACCATCCTCCTGCAGAAAAGTCACCTGTCGTCACAAAGCCAAATTATGAAGCATACAGCAGGCCACGATGATCTGACACACCTTCTTTGGTGAGTAGAATAGGGATCCACCTGTCATATGGAGACACCGGAACCTGGCCTTCAGGAGGCCGAAGGTGCGTTTGATCACCCTCCTGGTCCGCCTGTGGGCCTCATTGTACCGTTCCTCTGCCCTGGTCCTGGGATTCCTCACTGGGGTCAGTAGCCATGACAGGTTGGGGTAACCAGAGTCCCCTAATAGCCACACCCGGTGCCTCTGTAGTTGACCCATCACATAAGGGATGCTGCTATTCCGCAGGATGTAGGCGTCTCATGCACTGAGCCAGGGAACATGGCATTCACATGGGAGATGTACTGGTCTGCCAAACATACCATCTGTACATTCATGGAATGATAACTCTTCCGGTTCCTGTACACCTGTTCACTCCTGTGGGGGGGGACCAAAGCCACATGGGTCCCATCAATGGCACCTATGATGTTGGGGATATGTCCAAGGGCATAGAAGTCACCTTTCACTGTAGGCAAATCCTCCACCTGAGGGAAAACGATGTAGCTCCGCATGTGGTTCAGAAGGGCAGACAGCACTCTGGATAACACGTTGGAAAACATCGGCTGGGACATCCCTGATGCTATGGCCACTGTTGTTTGAAAAGACCCACTTGCAAGGAAATGGAGCACTGATAGCACCTGCACTTGAGGGGGTATTCCTGTCCGATGGCGGATTGCTGACATCAGGTCTGGCTCCAACTGGCTACACAGTTCCTGGATTGTGGCACGGTCAAACCTGTAGGTGATGATCAAATGTCTTTCCTCCATTGTCGACAGGTCCACCAGTGGTCGGTACACCGGAGGATTCCGCCATCTCCTCACATGTCCCAGCGGACGGTGCCTATAAAGGATAACAGCGAGCACAGAGTCAAACAATTCAGAGGTATGTACCCACAGTATGCACAGAACACCAATCATACACAAAATGTGGCCTGTATGTGTGTTGAGACTAGGCCTAGGTATGTGTGACGCAGTTGGTAATTAGGCCATGTGGGCCCCTGAAATGGCGGCTGCCTGAACTCTAAAACGGGACAATGGGATGTGAGGTAACTGCGCTGGCGTTGTACACCGTCGCAGTAGGCGGGCGAAGATCGCGGCGCAATGCTGCATTGGTTAACATTGGACCCTATGGGTCCCAGGAGCCAATGACTATGTACGTCGGCGGTGATGGTACGCACCACCGCGGACGTGACTGCCATTTTCTAACTGTTTAATCACTCGATACCTGATCTTCGACAGGAGAGGACCTACACTGCAAGTGCTGCTGTGACCTCGGTCTGGAAGAGACAATGGCTCGTGCGTCTGGGGAAAGGGCCCCTGCCTTCACTGCAGAGGAGTTGGAGAAGCTCGTCGACGGGGTCCTCCCCCAGTACACGCTACTCTACGGTTCTCCAGACCAACAGGTAAGTACACAGGGAGCATGTTGTATGGGCTATGCCTGTGTGGAGAGGGCTGGTTGTAAGAAGCAAGGGGGCAGAGTTCTGAGTGCATGAAAGACGGTGAATGCATGTGCCACATGGCAAGGGTAGGGATGGGGGCCACTCACTTTGACAGTGCAGTTGGTAATGACTTCTCTTCTTCCCCTGTACATTTCATGTAGGTCACCGCCCACCAGAAGAAGGATATTTGGCATGCCATCGCCAAGGACGTCCGGACCCTGGGGGTCCACCACAGACGGAGCACCCACTGCCGGAAGAGATGGTAGGACATTCGCCGCTGGAGCAAGAAGACGGTGGAGGCTCAGCTGGGGATGGCCTCCCAACGTGGGAGGGGTGCCCGTCGAACCATGACCCCCCTGATGTTCCGGATCCTAGCTGTGGCCTACCCTGAGTTGGATGGGCGCTTGAGGGCATCACAGCAGACACAAGGGGGTGAGTACACTATCATTCAGCTGACTTTGCGCGCAGTGAAGGTGTCTGGGTGGGGGAGGAGGGCTGTGGGTTCCCCTAGGCCAGGGCGAGTTCCGTAGGCTAGGCCTATTCATAAGGCTTGGCCCTGTGTCCCCCCACCCCACCTCTGTAGAGTGCCAAGTACAGCTATTCATGCCCCAGGGTCATCTATGTGTGCAGATGTCGTCCATAGCCTTGTAGGCCATTTCCCAGGAATTGCACTGTAGAGCCCAACAGCGCGACGTAGTGCAGGGGGCTGCTGTGTCTGTATTGTCCGCCAACGGTAGCGGTAAGCCATGCACTCAACCTGTCTTTCTTCTGTTCCCCCCCCCCTTTTTTGCGGTCTCCCTGTATTTGTGTGCATTACCATCATCAGGCGGAGGTACAGTGGCACCGGAGCACGAGGGAGCTGCATCCCACATGGGCACTTCAACAGGTACAGCCGCCACCACCCCACCAGCACTGCCCTCCCAGCAGCCCCTCAGCATGTGCCCCGTGCCCGCTCACCCAGGAGGGTGGGCATCACCTTCGCCCCAGGCACCTCAGCCCCTGCCCCGGTCACCTCTGCTGCCCTCAGTGAGGAGGCCATTGACCTCCTCAGGTCACTCACTGTTTGGCAGTCTACCATTTTGAATGCCATCCAGGGTGTAGAAAGGGAGTTGCAACACACAAATGCATTCCTGGAGGGCATTCATTCTGGTCAGGCTGCCCTTCATCGAACCCTTCAAACTCTGGCCTCAGCACTGATGGCAGCCATTGTCCCTGTGTCTAGCCTCCCCCCTCCAACTTCCTCCACCCAGACCCAATCCCCTGTACTTCTGCCTATCCCAAGCACACCATCAGACCAGCCTGCACACACCTCACCACACAAGGGAAGCTCAGGCAAACATAAGCACCACACATCCCACAGGCACTCATGCAAGCATCACACACATGCAGACACACCAACATCCACTGCCTCTACTGTGTCCCCCTCCTCGTCGTCTCCCTCCTCCCTCCCAGTCTCATCTACACTCACACCTGCATGCACTACCTCTACAGCCACTACGTCCCTCTCCAGCATACCCACCAGCACACCCCGCTCACGTGCAGTCACCACCCCCACTACCATTTGCACATCCCCTGTGTCCTCTCCCAGTGTGTCTGTGACGCCCCCTCCGAAGATACACAAACGCAGGCACACACCCACCCAACAGCCATCCACTTCACGACAGCCTCCAGCGCATGCACCTGCACCCAAATCCACAAAAGTTACACCTCCTACAACCACCACCTCTTCCTCCACTCCCAAACCCCCTCCAGCTACCCGTCCCAGTGTGTCCAAACAACTTTTCCTGTCCCCCCTTAAACTATTTCCCCCCCCCCCCCTCCAACTCATAGGTCCCGTACTAGCACCTCAGCCAAAGAATCTCTGGGACCAGTGGTGCCTGTTGTTACAGGTATGTGGAGTGCACCGGCCACCAGGCCAGCCAGTCTGTCACGGAGCCACAGCACAGCCAGTCCCCCCCCCTGTGAAGCACCAGAAGTTGGACAGTGCCCGGCGGGAGAGGGGGAAGACTCCAGCCAGCCAAGCCGCTCACAGGGGTCCCGGGGGGAGTGTGGACTCGGCAGGGACTCCTCCCAAGGTGGGGAAGGGGCAGAAGAAACCTGCAAAGTCAGTGAGGAGCAGCACGGCGCAGAAGACCGCCATCATCCCCGCTGGCCAGGAGGCCACCGCCAGCCCCATCCCCGCTGGCCAGGAGGCCACCGCCAGCCCCCAGCCCCATTGTCGCTGGCCAGGAGGCCACCGCCAGCCCCATCGTCGCTGCCCAGGAGGCCACCGCCAGCCCCATCGTCGCTGCCCAGGAGGCCACCACCAGCCCCATCGTCGCTGCCCAGGAGGGCCCCGCAAGCCACAGCCCAGCTGCCCAGCTGCCCAGGAGGGCCCGCAAGCCACAGCCCAGCTGCCCAGGAGGGCCCCGCAAGCCACAGCCCAGCTGCCCAGGAGGGCCCCACAAGCCACAGCCCAGCTGTCCAGGAGGGCCCCACAAGCCACAGCCCAGCTGACCCATGAAGGACCGCCAGCCACAGCCCAGCTGGGCAATGACAGACCGCCAGGGCAAGGATCGCTGAACAGGGCAAAGGCTGCCATGGCAAGCACCGCTGAACAGGGCAAAGACCGCCATGGCATGCACCGCTGAACAAGGCAAGCACCGCTGAACAGGGCAAAGACCGCCATGGCAAGCACCGCTGAACAGGGCAAGCACCGCTGAACAGGGCAAAGACCGCCATGGCAAGCACCGCTGAACAGGGCAAAGACCGCCATGGCAAGCACCACTGAACAGGGCAGGCACCTCTGAACAGGGCAAAGACCGCCATGGCAAGCACCGCTGAACAGGGCAAGCACCGCTGAACAGGACAAGGATCGCTTAACAGGGCAAAGACCGCCATGGCAAGCACCGCTGAACAGGGCAAAGACCGCCATGACAAGCACCGCTGAACAGGGCAAGCACTGCTGAACAGGGCAAGGATCGCTGAACAGGGCAAAAACCGCCATGGCAAGCATCGCTAGCCCATTAGCGGCAGGGGCAGTGACGCAACTGGGACGACACGGGGTAAGTGCTGCACTCTGGGCACCAGTCCCCCTCCAGAACCAGTGGAGACATGCATCCACTACCTCTGTCCTGCACAGGATGAAGCACTCTGGGCACAAAGCCCCCTCCAGAACCAGTGGAGACATCCATCCACTACCTCTGTCCTGCACAGGATGAAGCACTCTGGGCACAAAGTCCCCTCCAGAACCAGTGGAGAAAGTTATCCACTTGAGAGACTGTGGCTTTGCACTCCCCAGGATGGTGCAGTGGGCAAACCACCCACTGTAGAGACTTGAGAGACTGTGGCTTTGCACTCCCCAGGATAAAGCAGTGGGCAACCCACCCACTGGAGAGACTTGAGAGACTGTGGCTTTGCACTCCCCAGGATTGATCGATGGGCATGGAGCCCCCTTGTGGATCTGGCGTCGTGCACTCATCCGGCTGAGGTGCCCCCCCCTTCCCTTCCCTCTATCTGATGCCCCTGCAGTGTTCTCTCTGTCATGTTCGGGTATCTTGTGTGGGCCTCGCCCATGCATTTTGGGCCCAGTGGTCCACGGACTATGAATGATGCAAAGCCTGGACTACTAATCGTGGTATAAATTTGTGTATAGTGTATATATATATATATATATATATATATATTTGCTTACTCAATTTAGATTTATTACAATAGTTACACTCATTTCCTTTTGTCTTTGCATTCTTCCGGGGGGGTTTGTGGGGGTGTTACTGTAATGTATAGATAAGCATTCGTGTGTGTGTTGTGGTGGGTTAGGGTCGGGTGGGGTTTGGGGTGTTGAGTGTGTGTGTCCCCTCCCCTATGTCGTAGGTGCAGTACTCACCATTGTCTTCGCCGCCGGCGTTGGTGATCCTCGTAGAAGAGCAGGAAGACTAGCGCTGGGAGAATATGAAGTTCCGGCTCCATGCTGTCCTCCTTCCTCGTGGACTGTGTAGAGGTGAGCGTTTTTCATTCGAAATGCCTGTTTCCGCCGTGTTTTTATCCGCGTTGTATCCGCCCCGGAAAAGGTGGCGGATTGGCCTGTCATAATAGTGTGGGTGGTACATTGTCTCCCGCCTGTCTGTTGGCGGTGACCGCCAAGCTGTTTGTCTGTACCGCCGTGGCGGTCTGAGTGTTAAAGTGGCTGTCTTTGTTGGCGGTTTCTGCCACGGTCGTAATTGCAAAAATGTTACCGCCGGCCTGTTGGCGGTCTTACCGCCACTATAACACCGTCCGCCAGGGTGGTAATGACCACCAAAATTTCTAAGTTGACAAGCAGACCAGGCCAAAGCATAAGGCGAAAATAAAAGAAGTGAATTAAAAAGATGCGAATTTAAATATCATCTGGATCCCGCAGGAGGTCACCAAGCACATCAGTGGAGATGGAATCCAAGATAGGCCTCACTTCGGCAGGCAATAAAACAACCAGCTCGTCAGCTAAAAGGTGGAAAGAGCACCCATGATCTGGTGCCTCAGCCACAGTCCTGGATGAGGGGGCAGCGTTACGCGCCATGCCAGATGTTGATACATCAGGAGCCACCAGATCCACAAAGGGCGGCCCATAGAAAACATCACACAACAACTGCAATCTCATTGGACAGGTCTGGCAATTAACCCTCATCGAAAACATGATCAGATTTATGCCCATAAAAGATACATGTTGCAAGGCAAAACACACTTCCAGTGCGCATTCAAAAGGGCATCAAAAGTAGAAGACAAGATATACACAGTTGAGAACTGGTATAAATGACAGGGAACAATTCTTGTCAAGATCCTCCAATAGTGATGCTCCAAAATATTTCACAATGCATTTACGACACAGTTGGGCTAGTGGAAGCTCCATCACTTCTTTTGGTGAGATGGGGCAACTATTGTGAATCAAAAATAGCAACAGCAAGATACCTTCAATTAATGTCAAAACTATTTTGGAATCCTCAGATAACATTCGAAAAAAGTGAGTGAACGGCTGAAGGTATAACTCCCAACACAGTTTGGAAAGTGCTGACAAATCCAGGCCCTATAGCTTTACAAAAGTGTACAATTCCAGCAGTGTTAGATGCATTGACGATGCAGCTCACCAATTTATCGGAATGCTTTGAAAAATTGGTGTTTAGAAAGAGCTGTATCTCTGCGGATGACCTCACCACTTGTAGGGCATAGGTTTCACGGGCTGATGTGAGGGCCCGTGTTTTTGAAACTTTGTATTAATACTTTTGGCACATTTGGAAATATGTCTGAAGTGGGTGCTCCCTTGCCCACTGACTCTAGGAGAATGGTGAGCTTCAGTCCACAGGGTAAAGAGTCTAGGATGCACGGATCTCTCAACAAAGAGGAAAGTTCTGGGATATATGGGAGAAGTCTAATAAATTGCCAGTAGATAAATAAGTGAAGTAAACTGCCTGAACCATGAAAAGAGAATGTCCAATGATTATGTATTCAACCCACAAAATCTGTCAAGGGGAGAACTCCCATGACACAAGGTCTGCTTGGGAGGCTTGTGAGCTGTGGTGTGAAATCGGCATGGCCCAATGTTTCTCTCCTTCTCCTTTCCTTTTCTGGTGAGGTAGAGAGGTGATTGTTGTGGTCCCTTGATTCTGAGCTCCTTTAGCCTTGTGATTGTGCAAATGAGGACAAAAAAGTGCTTTCAGTCTGTTCAGCTTGTCAAAATGTACATTATAAGTAACAATGTGAAGCTACAAATCTACTACTTTTATCTCACATGTTGAGAAGTACATTTCCCCAACAAGTCACCATTTGAGGAACAGAAATCACATAAGTGACACCTGCTCTCATCCCTCAGCACCCTTGATCACTCAGCATCAAGTAACTCCCATTCAAAAGTAACAAACACTGAACAAATCAAAGAGAATAGAAATACCCTACAAGTAGCAAGCTAAATTCGCTACAGATGTGTTACAAATCATAGGATGGCTTACAGAAGTTTCACAATTGCTTCCGCTAAGATAAACCTCCTTGTCGCCATTCAGGCACTTGAAATCAATGGGCAACTCCCACACTTCATGGATGTAACTATCTCCTAACCGCTCAAACCTTCCAACAGGAAAATGTTTCAAACATGATGTGAAATGAAATGTTGATATTGGCAGTGAGATCACTCCATGTATTAACCACACTAATGATGGCGTTTCGTCTACTGTAAAAGGCTGCTTTTCCAATTTCTCAATATTAAGCATGATGTAACTAGCTTCTTTCTTAGCCATTATCTGTTGTTTGCATGTGAGGTAAAATGAGGCAAATAATTTCTTAGAGTTAACACGCTTCCAGGGCACGTGGCCACTTGTCAGAACTTGTAAAGTCCAACTCAACTTCATAATAGACCTAAGCTTCATAAATGGCTAACGTTGTCTCCAAATTTTCCTTACCTACCTGCCTTAAATGTTCAGCGGCCTCTATTTGCAAAAGCTTCCAAATGATGTTCTATATTGCATATAAGAAACATTTTGAGCGTTGCTCTTTGGGACCTAACAAGAAAGCTTGTAAGTCAGCATCTTCCAGGAGGAGACAAAGGTCTTCTTTCACAGCTGTTAATGTGGAAGACTGTAACCATTTCTGACCTAGTTTACCCATGCTGTATGTGGTGACAATACCTGACTGCTGTGTGATGATGTAACGAGGGTCCGGTCTGCTCACTATAAAACCCTATGTAGAGTTGCGAAAATGTGCATAAAAAACATTTTTGTCCACAGGCCACAATAATCGCCCTTTGGCACCTGAAAGTGATGGATTAAATGTACGATTCTGAACCTAACTATTGAGCGTTCTTCTGTGACATTCAGAATATTTTGCCAATTTTCACATTCATCTACAGAGGGAATACTAGGCCCATTAATTTCTTTTACGTTTGATAACCCTATGCAAGTTATTTGTTGTACAGTATCATTTAGAAACATAATTTGCAACAGAATTAAACATGTTCTAAATAAAGCCTCCTAGCATTGTGTTTGACAATCTTTCATTCACAAAACACTCTTCAAATTAATCGATCTCTTCCAATATTCATAATCTTCAGGGGCCAACTGGGAAACAAAGGAATCCGAATAAATCAATTTAGTGCCAGTTAGTAATATTTTCCTTGCTTTCGAATTTGGTAATTTGAAATAATAGGACTCAGCATTTGCCCAGATCAATAAGTAAACTTTTTAGAGCTCTCCACTGGAGGAGTCGGACAATGTTCCCATTGTATATAATTGAAAACTACTCTGGGAGTACTAGCTTGGTGTAAATAATGGTGTCAATAATGGTGATAACAGGATATTTCCCCATAGTTTGCGGTATTCATATAAACATATTCACTTTCAAATACAGTGTAATACTCAAGCTCGGAAAGAATATAACCAACTATTTTCACATCCCAGTCATCAGAAACAATGTCAGTCACTGATACTTTAAACACATATGGAATTTGAATCATTTCAGTAGGGCCAAAAATATCAAAGGGTACCATATCCCAAACAATCCCACCAGGAACTAGAACAGCTGAAATGTTCGCAAGGGACAAGTCTCTTCACACTTTATGTGAGGACAAATAAGGCTTTAAAACCTCATTCACCAGTTCAACAGCAGAGCGTTCAGGAAGATAGTGACCATGTATCAGCAAACAAAAGACAATAACAAATCCGATCCATAGAAGAAAGGCTAGCAGTGTCAAAATTATCCACAGGTAATATCATGGATGAACCAAATAGTTTTGTTTAAGCCAATGAAAAAACATATGTATTTTTTATACAGGTGCTGTAGCTGATGCTGAAAAGTTTGAAGAGAAATCATCAATGTTGGCAAAATAACTAGAAGCAGTTTATGCAAAGACTGGAGGCGGTACTGGTGAAAGTGAACTGGTAAATATATCCATATGTGGTTCCTCATAAACAATTCCATCAGTTTGTGTTGCACTGGAAAATTGCAGATTAATGGGGTTTGGACATCTCCTGTCAATGTAGTGGTGACAGGAATCAACAAAAGTTAATTCACTCCCCTCCCCAGCCTCGGGGAAATTATTTCAGCGTCATTTAGGGCCATATTTATACTCCGTTTGCGCCGAAATTGCGTCGTTTTTTTTGACGCAATTACGACGCAAAACTAACGCCAACTAACGCCATATTTATACTATGGCGTTAGAGGCGAATAGCGCCAAAGTTCCCGGAATGTGCGTCATTTTTTAGCGTGAACCCCTTCCTTGCGTTAATGATATGCAAGGGAGGCGTTCCCGTCTAAAAAATGACTCCCAGGCCTTTACGTGGTATTTATACTCCCGGGCAAAAGAGACGCCCGGGAGTTGGCGTGGCTAAAAACGGCGCATTTGCGCCACTTTTTAACGCCTGCTCAGGGCAGGCGTTAAGGGGCCTGTGGGCTCAAAATGCCACCCTTGCCACCCTTGCCCACCCCAGGAGGACCCCCAAGGATGGAGGGACCCACCCCAGGGACATTCAGGTAAGTTCAGGTAAGTTTTATTTTTTATTTTTTATATTTTATTTTGGTGGCATAGGGGGGCCTTATTTGTGCCCCCCTACATGCCACTATGCCCAATGACCATGGACAGAAGTCCCCTGGGCATGGCCATTGGGCAAGGGGGCATGACTCCTATCTTTACAATGATAGGAGTCATGTTGATGGGGGATGGGCGTCGTTAAAAAATGGCGCAAGTCGGGTTAAGACGATTTTTTCGACGTAACCTGACTTGCCCCATTTTAAGACGCCCATGCGCCATTTTCCCCCTACGCCGGCGCTGTCTGGTCTACGTGGTTTCTTCCCACGCAAACCAGGCAGCGCCGGTCTGATTGCGCCGTCTAACGCCATTCCATAAATACGGCGCCCGCATGGCGCTTCAGAATGGCGTTAGACGGCGCAAAACTTTTTGACGCTAAACTGCGTTAGCGCAGTTTAGCGTCAAAAAGTATAAATATGGGCCTTAATGCTTGAAGAGGTATATCCTGAATGGTAGTGAGAGGGGCAATGGAACTACCAAGGAAAACCCGGGGGCTACTGTGCAGGATCGATCAATGTAGACAAAACGGTTATCTTTAGAACCAGGTAGCGGTGGTAGAATGACAGTTCTGGTACCTTGTATTCCTAAAACTGGAACCAATGCTCAGTAGGATGGGCCAAACTCATTTTTCACAGGTATCTTTTCTCGAATAGATCCTCAACTTTTCGAATCCAGCCTGTGTAAGTTGTTAAATCCCTCATTCCCAAGGTGGCATTGAATTTTCATCACAGATGTGTTTTATTTCATGTAAAACAGTGACATGTTCATTTATGTCAAAAGTTGTTTCTTACGCCACAGTGCTAGGACCAACAAGATCTGGGACATATGTAGGGATGCCAAACACGACTTACTAAGGAGTACATCCCTCCCAAAGACTTCTAGGCAGATTATTTAATGCTTTCTGGACTACGTACAAGTGGTGGAGCCAACTACGACCAGAACCTAGTACCCCAGCTGTTAAGGATTGCTTTAAGTCTTGGTTCTTCCTCTCCACTACCAAACATCCATTGGGATGATAGGGAAAAGAATAGTGCACCCCATCACCTATTGTTGCCATGGTGTCCCTGAATACCCTGGAGGCAAAAGCAGGACCCTGGCCCAAGTGAAATGCTACGGATGTATCTGTCCTGATAAAGACATGGAAATCTTTAATAATAGTCTGAGCATCAGCCGGTTGTTGTGGTCACACCATAGAAATCTGGAGCAAGAGTCTACAGTGAGGAGTATATACTTGTATGCACCATCTGGTTGCAAAGGACCGCAGTGCTCCAGGTACACACACTGCAAAGGCTTGTTGGAAATTAGGAGGGGTGTCTGCAGGGGTGTTTTATGGTGCAACCTTTAATTTGTTGGCAAAAGTCAAAACTAAAGACATATTACTTGGTCCATTTGTAGAGACCAGGCCACCAATAACATTTCTATAAGAGTGAGATGGTGGCAACCACACCAGCATGGTTAGAAGCAACATCCTACTGAGCTGCCTTAATCAAATCTAGCCTGTGATCTCGGTTGAGGATCACACGATCACCCACACCTGGTATTGTAGCAAAGGCAATGTTTTGCGTGCTTAACTGGTAGCAATATTTGGTAGGGTATATTTTGGTAAGGGCTTGCTTTCAGCTGCAGCATTTATGGCAGCCTAGATTTAATTATCCACTCTCCTATGAAAACAAGTTATCACAGCAAAAGAAGCCGTAGCAACTGCAGATTTGGCCATTTGATCAGCCAATAAATGTCCTACAATGTGTATTCCACTATGTTGACGGCCCAATGTATGTACTACATGAGCCAGTGGCAGCTTGTCTTTAGGACCTGCCACTTTCCCCCCAGAAGAATCTGAGTTTTATGGTGTTTCGTTTTCAATCTCTGAACCCATTACGGCATCAGTATTGTAAGTATTCATTAAAGTACTGGACACAATAGTATGAATCACACACAATTAGCTTTAGATAAGTTTTGTGTTAGATAAGTTTTGTGTTTGGGGGTCACCATCAACTTTTTGCCTGCCTCCTTCCACTTTTTGGCACTGTTTTTGCTGGTTTTAGGACTCTGCGTACTTTACCACTGCTAACCAGTGCTAAAGTGCATATGCTCTTTACCTTAAAACATGGTGACATTGGCTCATACCCGATTGGCTTATTTAATTTACTTACATGTCCCTAGTAAAAGTACACTACATGTGCCCAAGGCCTGTAGATAAAATGATCCTAGTGGGCCTGCAGCACTGGTTTATGTAGCCCCCTAACCATGTCTCAGGCATGCTATTGCAGGGTCCGTGTATGCAGTTTTACTGCCAATGCGACTTGCCATTTAAAAGTACTTGCCAAGCCTTAAACTCCCCTTTTTCTACATATATGTCACCCCTAAGGTAGGCCCTAGGTAACCCATAGGGCAGGGTGATCTGTAGGGAAAAGGCATGTACCTGTGTGGTTTATATGTCCTGGTAGTGTAAAACTCCTAAATTCGTTTTACACTACTGAGAGGCCTGCTCCTTTCATAGGCTAACATTAGGGCTACCCTCATATACTGTTTGAGTGGTAGATTCTGATCTGAAAGGAGTAACAAGGCCATATTTAGTATGGCTAGTATGGTAATACAAAATCCTGCTGATGGTGAAGTTGGATTTAATAGTACTCATTTAGAAATGCCACATTTAGAAAGTGAGCATTTCTCTGCACTTAAATCCTTCTGTGCCTTACAATCCACGTCTGGCTGGGTTAGTTGACAACTCCCTTTTGCATTTCACTCAGACAACCCCAAATACAGGATGCTCAGTCACACCTGCACAGATCTGCATACTGAATGGGTCTCCCTGGGCTGGGAGGGTGGAGGGCCTGACACTTACATGTCAAAGGACAGTGGCCTGCCCTCACACAATGGACTGCCAAACCCCCTACTGGGACCCTGGCAGACAGGATGGACCTGAAAAGGGGCCTTGTGTACGTCTAAGCCACTGTTTGAAGTCTCCCCTACTTCAAAGGCACATTTGGGTATTTAAACAGGCCTGTGACCCTACCAACTCAGACACTTCTGGACCTGAACCTGCAACCTGTCAAGAGGAACTGCATGGCGTCCCAAAGGACTCACCTGACTGCTTTTCTGCAAAGGACTGCTGCCCTGCTTCCTTGCTGCACTCTGGCTCTGCTGAGAAGTGCTCTCCAAGGGCTTGGAATGAGTTTGCCTCCTGTTTTCTGAAGTCTCAGGGGCAAAAAGACTTAATCTCTGCAAAGAACTCCTTATGCTGCGAAATGTTTACGCACAGCCTGCATCGCGATGAGAAAATCACTGCGCGCCAAACTGGAACAATGCAGCTCGCATCCCCAAGTGGAGATTGATGCAGTGCCAGCGTTGCGACCGGAACTTCGAATCACGGCCCACTGGATCGAAGCATTGCCGAGCCGGAATGACGCAGCTCGACTTCCTGCAAGAAGAATCGACGCAGCGCCTGCCGTGCGACAGAAATTTACCCTCATCTCCCACTGGATTGATGCAGCTCCTGTGACTTAGTCCTGCATGCCCAGGATTTCTCCACATCATCCCCGATGGATTGTGTATGACTTGCCCTGACTAGAGAGAGGGGCGTTGTTTGGACGGGGGTAACCTGACTGCCAATCAAAGTCCCCATTTCTAACATTGGTGATCAGCGGTGATGATAGGACTTGTATTTGTGCAGTGATATTCAATAGCTACGTGTACACTACCTACACTACCTACCCACAGTTGAAAGTCAACCTGATGTTTTCTCTTTTTCTGCAATTTCGTTTTCTGTCTGACATTTTAACTTAATCCTCATCCAACATGTCTCTGGCTGGGTCTCAAGCAGGAGCTGAAGAGTTTGACCTAGCCAAGCTGGAGACATACACTATTAACCAGCTGAAGGGGATCTGCAATGGGATGGGAGTACCTACCCAGGGTGTCTCCAGAAAGGAGAAATACCAAAAGGTGCTGAGGGCTTGGGCAGAAGCCCATTCACAAGATAATGTTGAGGAGGAGGAGCCAGAGGATGGCCCCTCAGATGATTTTTTGCCAGCAGCGGGGGATGTTACCCCTGAAATTGTGCCCCCTCCTAAACCAGGGAGCAGTGTCTCTAGTCATGGCCTGATCGCAGAGGAAAGGAGGGTGGAGAGAGAATTTCAACTGCAAATGGCAAAGTTAAACATGGGGGCAGAGGAAAGGAAAGCAGAGAGAGAAGCCAAACAAGCTGAGGCTGAAAGAGCTGTAGCTGAGAAGAAGATTCTTGTGGCTCATGAACTGAGTCTAAAAGAGCTAGATATCAAGGCGAGGCAGTCTGAGTCCAGCAGTAATGGTGGCACAATCCATGAAGGACCTGCTGGGGAAAGGAAGGTTTGTATACTCAAAAATGTGGTGCCAAGTTATGTGGTGGTGGGAGAGGGCATTGATGAGTGGTTGGCTGCTTATGAAGATGCACTAAGGGCTCATGAGGTTTCTGAAGAGCAATGGGGGGCAGCCTTGCGGTGCTATGTGCCAGTAGTGGGGAGGGACAAACTCCTTGCATTGGATCCAAGGGATCAAAACACATACGCACCCATGAAAACTGATTTACTTGTCAAATTTGGGCTGACCCCTGACAAATACCGTCAGAGGTTCAGGGACAGCACCAAACTGTCCACACAGAACTGTGTAGACTTTTTTGATTTCTCCAGGCACTGAATGGATGAGTGCGGAGCAGTAAAGTAGATGACTATTTGGAGTTATATAATTTGAAGAAAGAGTATATGTTCAGTGTTTGCTTTACAGAATTGCACCAACACCTAGTTGACAGTAAGCTGACTGATCCTAGAAAGCCTACTGAGGAGGCAGACCTCTGGGTTAGCACAAGAGTGTCCAAGAAGGTACCTGGGGGGGACACCCACAAAGGTGGTCAGGGTTCCCACCAGAAGAAAGAGGAGGGAGACAAACTTAAAAATAAGAAGCTCTCAAAAGGCCCCCAAAACAATTCTCTGAGAGTGGGGTGGTAACCAGTCCCCGCCTGAATTTAGGAAGAAGCCAGGGTTCTTTGACAAAAAGCAAGGGAAATGTATCCCCAAATGCTTAGAGTGCTTCAAGCATGGACACTCTAAGGGTGACTCCCAGTGTCCCAAGAGGGCACAGCCCCACACCAGAGGGCAGACACCTGGGCTCGCTAGTGTAGCACTCGGGGGGAGATAGTCCCAGTTAGCTTTGGGGAACAGATAGTGGTGCCCCTAGTATCCCTGGGAGATGGGGACATGGTGCCAAAAGCCCACATGTCTGCAAATACTTCCAAGTATAGGCAGTGGGTCACCATTAATGGGAAAAGGGTGGAGGCTATGCGTGACACAGGAGCCAGTATGACTACTCTCAGGGGTCAGCTGGTGTCAGCAGAGCAGGTCATCCCTAATACATTCCACCAGGGCATAGTCACTGATAATCTCGAGAGCCACCTACCAGTAGCTCTGGTTCCCTTTGAATGGGGTGGGGTCTCTGGTACTCTAAAAGTAGCTTTGAGTCCTGCCATGCCTGTATATTGTCTGTTAGGCAGTGATCTTGAGCACACTGCCTGGAAGGAGGTAGAGCTCAGATCCCACCTGAGATATTAGGTTTGCCTGAATGGGTCTGCATGACCACACAGTCCATGGCTGCCGGGGAAGGGAGTCAAGGGCGTCTGGACCCTTGAACAATGGCCCAGACAGCTGCACAGAGAAAGGGCAAGGGGCGCGATAAACAGGCCCCAGGTATTCCTGCGGTGGTTGAGGGGGCCCCAGAAGAGGAGGCCTTTGAGCCACCTGGGGAGGATATTGCCGCCCTGGATAACCTGCCTGAGCTTGCTGGCTGGCAAGTGGAGGGTGGACCAACTAGGGAAGAATTCTGCAAAGCGCAGAAGCAGTGCCCCACTCTTGAGGGTCTGAGGCAACAGGCCTCAGCCCAAGCAGCAGGTGAAGCCTCTGGTGATTACCACATATATTGGGAGAATTATCTCC
Source organism: Pleurodeles waltl (assembly GCF_031143425.1). Taxonomy (NCBI): domain Eukaryota; kingdom Metazoa; phylum Chordata; class Amphibia; order Caudata; family Salamandridae; genus Pleurodeles; species Pleurodeles waltl. The sequence continues at coordinate 679,426,563 of NC_090449.1, read as the reverse complement.
TCTACAGTGAGCCTAAAGTACCGACTGCTGGGGCAGCATGTGTGCTGGTGGTTTCCCAGTGCTACCGGGCCTTCCTACTGGGCCTGGCTCACAACACCCCCCTGGCAGGACATTTGGGGCAAGACAAGACCTTAGCCAGGTCTGTCACACACTTTTATTGGCCTCGAATACGGGTAGCCTCAGATAATTTCTGTAGGTCCTGCCCAACCTTCCAGTCTAGTGGGAAGACAAGGAAAAGGCTCAAGGCCCCACTGATCCCACTCCCCATCGTTGACACTCCCTTTGAAAGGGTGGGCATCGATGTAATTGGTCCCTTGGACCCCAAAACCACCCTGGGCAACAGGTCTGTCCTGGTTTTGGTGGACCATGCCACCCGCTATCCAGAGGTAATCCCTCTAAGGACAGTGACTGCACCGGTGGTGACCAGAGCTCTAATGGGGTATTTACCAATGTGGGGTTCCCAAAGGAGGTTGTGTGTGACAAAGGCACAAACTTCATGTCAGCGTACATGAAGTCCATGTGGGATGAGTGGAGTAACCTACCAGTTTACCACCCCTTACCATCCTCAAACCAATGAGCTTGTTGAAAGGTTCAACAAGACCCTGAAAGGCATGATCACTGGTATGCCCTGGAGCCATGAGGCATAAGTGGGACGTCCTCTTGCCCTGCCTTCTCTTCGCGTTTATAGAGTGGTGCCCTAGAAAGGGGCGGGGTTCAGCCCCTTTAAACTTCTCTATGGATACCCTATCAGGGGACCACTAAGCTTAGTCAAGGAGGGATGGGAGAAAGCTCCCAAGAAACCTCCTTAGGATGTGGTCAGCTACATTCTGGTCCTCCGCAACCAGATGCAGTGTTTAGGGAAGCAGGCCAAGAGCAACCTCGAGGCCAGTCAAGAGGTGATGAAGGAATGATATGACCAGAAGGCCACCCTGGTAGAATTCTCACCTGGAAACAAAGTATGAGTAATTGAGCCAGTAGAGCCTAGAGCTCTCCAGGACCACTGGACTGGCCCATTCCAAGTCAAGGAGTGAGAGGGAGAGGCCACTTACCTATTGGATCTCAAGACACCCAGAAACCCCCTAAGGATTCAGCGTCACAACTGACTGAAGCCTTGTTTTGAGAGGTCTGAGGTCAGCATGCTTATCGTGACAGATGAGAGCATGGAAGAGGAGAGTGAGCCTCTCCCCGACCTCCTCTCTGCCAAGGAAGGTGATGGGTCAGTGGCGGGTGTTAATCTCTCTGACTCCCTGACTCTAGATCAAAGGGGAGACTGTTACAAATTGTTGGAGCAGTTCTCTTCCCTGTTGTGTGTCCATGATATTGACACCGGAGACAGTCCACCTGTGAAGAATAAAATTTACAGGGTGTCAGATAAATTGAGGCCCAGCATTAAGGATGAAGTGGCCAAGATGCTGGCTCTTGGGGTGATAGAGAAGTCCAGCAGTCCCTGGTCCAGCCCAGTGGTGTTGGTTCCCAAGGTTGCTGCTCCAGGTGCCAAGCCAGAACATAGGTTCTGCGTGGACTAACGGGGGTCTCAACTCTGTCCAAAGACAGATGCTCACCCTATCCCCAGCACTGATGAGCTCGTAGACAGCCTAGGCACTGCCAAGTTCCTTAGTACCTTTGACCTCACGTCAGGGTACTGGCAGATCGCCTTGACTAAAGAGGCTCAAGAGAGATCTGCTTTCTCTACTCCTGAGGGCCATTACCATTTCAGAGTAATGCCCTTTGGATTGAAATGTGCCCGCTACCTTCCAACGGTTGGTTAACGGGGTCCTAGCTGGCAAAGATGCCTTCTGCTCAGCCTACCTAGACGACATTGCCGTCTATAGTTCTAGCTGGGAGGAACACCTGCAACAGGCTGGCCTGACCATCAAGGCCAGTAAGTGCCAGATTGGGAAGGGTGCAGTGGTGTACTTGGTACACCTAGTAGGTGGTGGCAAGGTGAAGCCCCTCCAGGCCAAGACTGAAACCATCAAGGCCTGGCAACCACCTAGAACTCAAACAGAGGTGAGGGCCTTGTTAGGCCTCACCGGGTATTACCGCAGATTCGTTAAGGGATATGGCACCATAGTAGCCCCCTTAACAGAACTGACATCCAAAAAACAACCTAGGTTGGTGAATTGGACAAAGGCTTGTCAGAAAGCCTTTGACTCCTTGAAGGACGCCATGTGCACCGCCCCGTGCTCAAAGAACCTGCCTACTCCAGAGAATTCATCGTGCAGACAGACGCTTCAGAGCATGGCATAGTGGCAGTCCTAGCACAGCTGAATGAGGAGGGCCTAGACCAACCAGAAGTCTTTATTAACAGAAGACTATTACCACAGGAACAGAGGTGGAGTGCTTTTGAGAAAGAAGCATTTGCTGTGGTCTGAGCACTGAAGAAGCTGAGACCATACCTGTTTGGGACTCACTTCCAGGTTCAGACAGACCACAGGCCACTCTGATGGCCCATGCAGATGAGGGGTGAAAATTCTAAACTCTTGAGGTGCTCCATTTCCCTACAGGGGATGGACTTTACGGTGGAGCATCGCCTGGGGATTGACCACGCCAACACTGATGGTCTCTCCAGATACTTCCGCCTTAGTGATGAGAGCTCCCAGGAGACTGGGTAGCTGTCCCCACTTTCAGCTGGGGGGGGCACTTGTTAGACCTGACAGCCTTAGGGTGGCCATCATCAACTTTTTGCCTGCCTCCCTCCACTTTTTGACACAGTTTTGCTGGTTTTAGGACTCTGCGCACTTTACCACTGCTAACCAATGCTAAAGTGCATATGCTCTTTCCCCTAAAACATGGTGATATTGGCTCATACGCAATTGCCTTATTTAATTTACTTATAAGTCCCTACTAAAAGTGCACTACATGTGCCCATGGCCTGTAGATTAGATGCTCCAAGTGGGCCTGCAGCACTAATTGTGCCATCCACATGAGTAACCTCTTAACCATGTCTCAGGCCTGCCATTGCAAGGCCTATGTATGCAGTTTCACTGCCAATTCGACTTGGCATTCAAAGGTACTTGCCAAGCCTTAAACTCCCCTTTTTCTACATATGTCACCCCTCAGGAAGGCCCTAGATAACCCACAGGATAGGGTGCTATGTAGGGAAAAGTTAGGACATGTACCTGTGTAGTTTATATGTCCTGATAGTGTAAAACTCCTAAATTCGGTTTACACTGCTGTGAGTTCTGCTCCTTTCATAGGCTAACATTAGGGCTACCCTCCTATACTGGATGAGTGGTAGATTCTGATCTGAATGGAGTCACAAGGTCATATTTAGTATGGCCAGAATGGTGATACAAAATCCGGCTGACTGGTGAAGTTGGATTTAATATTACTATTTTAGAAATGCCACTTATAGAAAGTGAGCATTTCTCTGCACTGAAATCCTTCTGTGCCTTACAATTAATGTCTGGCTGGGTTAGTTGACAGGTCCCTTGTGCATTTCACTCAGACAACCCCAAACACAATATACTCAGTCACACCTGCACAGATCTGCATACTGAATGGGTCTTCCTGGGCTGGGAGGGTGAAGGGCCTGACACTTACATGTCAAAGGACAGTGGCCTGCCCTGACACAATGGACTGCCAAACCCCCTACTGGGACCCTGGCAGACAGGATGGACCTCAAATGGGGCCTTGTGCACCTCTAAGCCACTCTTTGAAGTCTCCCCCACTTCAAAGGCACATTTGGGTATTTAAACAGGGCCTCTGACCCTACCAATTCAGACACTTCTGGACCTGAACCTGCAACCTGTCAAGAGGAACTGCCTGGCTGCCCAAAGGACTCACCTGACTACTTTTCTGTAAAGGACTGCTGCCCTGCTGTTGCCCTGCTGCTTTGCTGCCCTCTGCTGAGAAGTGCTCTCCAACGGCTTGGATTGAGCTTGCCTCCTGTTTTCTGAAGTCTCAGGGCCAAAAAGACTTCCTCTCTGCAAAGAACTCCTTGTGCTACAAAATGTCGCCGCACAGCCTCACAGAAAGAATGCACAGCCTGCATCGCAATGAGAAAATCACTGCACGCCGAACCGGAGAGACGCAGCCCGGCTCCCCGAGTGGAGATCGATGCAGCGCCAGCATTGCGACCGAAACTTCAAAGCACGGCCCACTGGATCGATGCATAGCTGAGCCGGAATGATGCAACCCAACTTCCTGTGAGAAGAATCGATGTAGCACCTGCTGTGCAACAGAAATTTCCCTGCATCACCCACCAGATCGACGCAGCTCCTGTGACTTCGTCCTGCACGCCCAGGATTTCTCCACATCGTCACCACGTCGTCCAAATACCCTGCAACCCAAAGAGGATCCAAGTCCGCGCGCTAGAAATCGACGCAAGGCCCTGGCTGCATGAAAAACATTGACGCATCGTCTATGTGCGCCCGGAGAAACCGACGCACACCTCCCTGTTTTCCACACATCTCCTCCTCTGCGGTACCATGCGGATAATTTAGACACAAACCAGGTATTTTGTACTTGCAAGAGACACTTAGGCCCTCATTACAACCTTGGCGTGGGGCAGAGGCCGCCCGCCAAGGTTGAACCGCCAAGCGGCCGCCTATGCGCCCACAAACCCACTGGCTGCATTACAACATCCCGCCGGGACAACGATGGCAGAAAACCACCGGTCCTGGGTCCAAATATGGCAATTTGTACTGCCAGCCTGTTGGTGGTACGATCGCCAAAACAAAGACCGCCAGGGCTGAAATGAGGGCCATATTGTTTTTAAGAACTTAGGGCTCTTTTTATCATTCTCTAAAGTGATATTTGAACGTGTACTTATCAAATCTTGATAGTTTTGACCTTGTTTTACCCATATAAATATTCTATATTTTTCTAAACCTGTGTGGTGTAATTTTGTGGTGTTTATACTGTGTTATTGCATAATTTATTGCACAAATACTTTACACATTCCTGCTAAGTTAAGCCTGACTGCTGAGTGGCAAGCTACCAGAGGGTGGGCATAGGATAATTTGGATTGTGTGTGACTTACCCTGACTAGAGAAAGGGTCCTTGCTTGGACAGGGGGTAACCTGACTGCCAACCAAAGACCCCATTTCTAACAGTTTGTATGTTCCAGTGCCGGCTCTACAAGTTGCTCTGCAAGTTGTGCTGTGCAATCCCCTAGGGTCTGTGTGTAGGTTTGTTGAGGGTGGAATTTACCATCCCTCATTACTCAACAAACGGCTGTGCAAACCGTGGAGTACTACTGATGTTTGGTACCTACAGCTGGTTGGGCTGAACCAGCGGTGTAGATGATGAATCTGTACTGAGCAAGAGGCATGATGTTGGCAGACAAAGGGTATTCTCGTTCATACTGGAGAAATTCTTGGGTCTTTAATTTTGGATTAAAAACATAATCAATGGCAGTCAAGGAGGTAGCCCATGAAATTCAATGTGGATGTAGTGCTTTCGCGTTTGGGATGCTTGCTTTTGTAACCATCTCAAGGGCTTCTGTTGGGGTAACAACAATAATGTGTTTCCCTTGGGCTAGTGGCCTCTCTTTTATGACCGCTATCTGAACTGCAGTCACTATTTTTTATGTTGGTACAATAAGCATTTCTTCATTGGTGTATAGATGTGATTTGTAGGCTAAGGGTGCTATGTCACCTTCATTGAATGTGACAAATGTGAATCAAGTGGCACCTGGAATGACCCGGATAACCAGATTTGTTTTATTTACATGTCTGTAAATGTTTTGCTTCAAGCATGTCAGTCTGTAATGATCGGAAAATCTGTGTTTTGTGGTGTCCAATGTTTCCTTGAGAAACCCAGACATATTAAATCATAAAGTGGTTTAATGTGTTGTGCAAAATCTGTAAAGTAGGTTCTGCTAAAGTTAAAGAAACCAAGCAATGATTGCAGTTTCATGATGTTATTTGGTGGTTGTAATTGCACACATTTCTCTAGGAACTGTGGTGCCAGACTCTTCCCCTCATTTGATAGTTTATATCCTAATAATAGGACACTAAAAAAAGCAATATTAGTTGTCTTGAAATTGAATTTGTAGCCATGCTCTGCAAAACCCAAACCAATGCAGTCTGCCATGGCTAGATGTATGTTGAGATCATTATCCGTCAGATAAATATCATTCTCGTAGGACAATGCCTCACAATCAGTATCATGCAATATTGATGTCACACCAGGTGAGAATAATCCTGGACTGTTCTTATACCCTTGAGGGAGATGATAAAATCTGAGTATGAACGCAACGCGGAAAATGTGCTTAGATTCCAGCTCTCATGTGCTAGGTTCTGGCAGAAAAAAACCATTGTAAATATCCAAGATTGTTTTGTATTTTATGCGCACTATGTGGCATATTTATAAGCCCCATTGTGCCACATTAGCATCATTTTTTTACACTATTGTGGCCCAACGAGTCCATAATCTTAGCGCCGTATTTACAAAGTGTCGCATTGCATGCATTGCGCCACTTTGTAACCCTTTGCGCTACATTATGCCTGCGCCAGACATAATGTATGCAAAAGAGGCGTTCTGGCTCAAGGAAATCTAAGTGTTTTCCTTGTCTCATTTTGTACAGCGCTTTCAACGCCTGCTTGGAGCAGGCTTTAAAAGGGGGTTTCCATTATTTAGAACGGGGCCCCTCTGTACTCTGCAGGAGTAGCGCCAATATTTTGGCGATACTCCTGCAGGGTACATCAATAGCATCATGAAAAGTGAGGCTATTGCCCCCTTCCCTGTGCCATGGTGAGACGTATTTTGAATACGGTGCACACATGGTGGCAGTAGGGGGGGCGCTAAGGAGTGCAGGGAAAGTGGCGCTGTGCTCGGTGCAGCGCCACTTTCCATAAATTTGCCCCTATGTTGTTAATGAGAGCTGAACTGTCTGAATTTTGGATAGCAAATGTGGTTGTGTGACTATTTAAATGTCTGTAATCTAAGACTGTTCTATTTGAATGTTCCTGCTTAGCTACGAGAAACAATGGGTTATTCATAGGAGATACACAGGGTTCAGCTACTCTTTGGTATACAAGTTGTGAGAGAATTTCCCTCACTGGAGCTTTGGCCTCATGTTTTATAGGATACTGAGGTTGTATTTTTGGATTGGACTGTGCAGGTATCACATGATAAGGGGAATCCCTATCCCAACCCACGTGGTTGCGGTACAGCGCTGGAGCCTGTGCCAGTCGTCAAACTGCAGCATAGGCTTCTTATACTGGATCAGGAACAAGGGCCGATAAAGAAGGCAATATTACACCTTCCCCTTGTGAGAGAGAAATGACAAATTCTGGCAATCACTTTCTGTCAATAGAATTTCATAGCTTAGTGTTAATTTCCCCCAGAAGATCACCTTAACGGTGCGCTCAATGTCCCCCTCAATTTTAATTTTTAGTTTGAATACCCTGTCGGGGGGAGAATGCCAATCTGCTGTTTTAACTTCAAGATAGTCATTAGTTGCTATCATATCCAGAAGCTCTTGAAGACTCTGGTGCCCTATCATGACCTCTGTTTTCACTGTCTAGCAGAGTCACTGCCCACGTCCTGTTCCTCAATAACGTTCTCAATATGTGTGGCATATTTAGCTGAAATTGCTGCAACCTTTTTCTTTTTGAACTGTGGATTTGGTTGTGGAAGTTTTTTCTTCCTTTTTAATCGTGATCTCTTAAAAGCGTTGTGAGCCCTTTTTTGGTTTCACATACTCATTTCAGTGCTCTGACCATCCTCCTGTCTCGTTTTGTTTGTCAAATGAGGCCTGGAAGGAGGGAGCAGGGCGTGTATCAGTACACTGATATCTGTCAGGAGTTTTTTTAAAGTGACACAATTTCTGAAGTTACAGTGTTTCCCAGAGTCTATGAATGCGGAGATTGTCCTCTTTGCTTTATTTGATCTTTATTATTTTTCTGTTTATCCCAGCATTTCTTAGAACCATCTTGTACTTGCTTGGTATTATCCTTACCAGAATTACCTTGAAATTGTGGTTTACTTGGTCTAGCTCCTAGGCTATCCAAACCTATACAAGGCTAGGTCTTGGCGATAATCTATGGCAGCTCTTGTTTCTGCTTTTGTTGATGAACATCTCGGAGCCACTAGTGTACTGCCAATGCTGCTGCTTCCCCTTTAATATTACTTACTATGATTGAGGAGACTGTGACAAAATTGCCTATTAATTTAATTCCCAAATGTAGATCAGGGGTGCCCCATATTTGTTCTGAATTTGTTTTAAATCTTCAGATAAATTTGCAGGTGTCAGAGTACCATCTCTGGTAGTGTAACATACAGCAAATACTGTGCACAGTCATCTGGTGAGGAAACCCCTCTTTGTTTATCCTGGGGTCCCGTATGGGGAAACACTGCTTCCGGCTGATTTGTTTTTTGTGCATCCAATACGAAATTTCATTGCGTTTGAGGGCATTTTACCCATTATCAAATGTACGGTCGCTGGATTTATCCTGGGTGCTAATTGTGGTACAGCTGGAGCAGCCTTTGCAGGGACGGTATTTAAGGTCTGCATTATGAATTGTAATAAGTGTCTAAATAGCCTAGCTGTATAATGGACGCAAGTCTGCTGCCTGTAAATGTTGTATGTTTCGGTGTGGTGTGTTTCTAGCCAGTTCTGGCCATGTAGGTTGGTCATAACTTAAAGGACCCATCCTTACATTTTGAATAACATGTGAAGAGCACTTTAAACCAATTATGGTGTTCATGACATGATAGTGGTATTTCTAGGTGTGTATAAGCTCTGTATTGTGCAGGTGGATTTGCTACAGTGTATGCATGAATGTGGTTTGAAGTTGCATCTACTGCAGGAAAGGTGGCCCATGAATAGAATATTTCTGTTTTGTATGCATAGTGTGCCTCTACCATGAATGTAACATCTCCACCCCTGTTAGAGAGCCCATTAGCTAATAAATGTTGCCTGAGATGTTGTCTCATATTTACTGGAATTTTCACTGGTTGTTGTGCCATAGTTAAATAGTAAAGAATTCAGAGACAGAAACACCAAATGGGGAATCCTTTTAAGGTTCAAACTTAAACAACCTACAGGCAAAGATAGGTATTTAGCTGAGGAGGCTATTTCCCTAACACCACAGATGTCTCGGTATAAAGGTAATTAGGGCACCTTTGGCATGCAAGAGAGAGGTACCGAGGAGATCCATTAAAATTTATGCCTGACCAATATTGGTAGCACCATGTGTTACAGTTCCTACTTTGGGAATAGAACGGTGGAGTTCTGGGTGGCAGCACCACTGATTGTGGGCGACTGAGTCGGTCCCACACCATCTGGAAGCTGTCGGCCTAACTTCTGGCAAGCTCACAGTGCCTCACCAAGCCCTAGAAGGGGAAGGTGATTTGTGGCAACCTAATTACGACATTCTGACTTGTCAGGGATATTCTCAGTTACAGGAAGGCTCACACATGCCAAGGCAAACAAGGAGATGCAAAATAAGTTTCAATATATTTATTGAAACAATTGCATCCGATTAGAAAAAGTATGAGGTGTGATAATTAGGAAGATGGAGCATAACACAGTGATCATTGTTGCCATCAGAGTGAAAACAATACCCCCTCCCACCATTTTGGTATGATCCTAGAACTTAGAAATTCCTACCTACACCCTAATGTCTAAAACCTGTGCATAGAAGTAGTAACTCATCTGTCTGTCCCAGTCTATTCGAAGGACCTCCACACCATACCTGAAAGGCGGGCAAGGGTCTGCCTGTTGTCTGCTGGCAATCCTCCCGGTTGGCTAAAGAGTCAGTGCCAGGATCAGTGAAGCTGTCAATGGAATGGTGTACATCGCAGGACAGCCATAACTGGGTTGCCCTCTATCCTCCTTAGGCCTAAGTGGTGTTTATATAACAAATCTTACAGTGTTCTAAGAACAGGCCTGACGCGATAATATGTCTGAAACTGACGGTTGGCTCTGTAACTCCTGGAATGGCAATACTAGTTAGAATATCATGTATTGATCATGGCAGCCTTGAGCAAGGCAGAGAGTGAAATGCGTGCAAAGGACTGATATAATGTGCAACACGTACAACTACTTGTGCTAAAATATATGAAAATTAATAAAACATGTATGTGCGTGAAAGGGCATAAACTTATGGGCCTAAATCTAAAGTAATGGGGCACAACCCACAACACTGCTGTGTGAACTACTGGGACACAACAAGCTTCACAGGTCTCCCTGCAACGGCCCAGCTGACCTGCTGCAACTGGACCTTCCTGGACCTACAACTCAATCTGCCTGAGCCCTCCTGGACTCTGCTAGAGTGAGCCCCTGATCCACAAGAGGGAAGGGCATCAGAATGGACTTCTTCTAAAGAAAAGGTGAAAATCCACATTTAGGATCCTCACAGCCTCGAACAGCACCGTCATGCCAAAACTCTGTCAAGAATCTGCCATCCACAACTACTGGCAATGCAAAATTCAGGTATCTTAAAATAAGTGACGGCCTTGGGGGATGGGGAATGGGACTCCAAGCCTTTTTAGGACTCAGAGAGGTGACCCAGGCTCCCCTTAATAAACATAATTGAGGGGATGGGGTCCTTAGGGACAAATACAGCTCAAGACATTTAAATTGGGCCCAGGGGCCTACATGACCCCTCGCCTTAATAAATGGATAGGGACCCGGGGTCCCTGGGACTGAAAATGGCTTGGGGAGGGGGCCATGTGCCTCCACCCCCTTAAATGTAGAATGTGGACACAGGGGATAGGGTCCCTGTGGCCCTGAATAAGCTGAGGAGGGGAGTCCTACTCAAACTCCATATAAATATATATTTAATGACCTAGTGGCCGTCGCCGGCAGGTAGTTATAATTAGGACCATGTTTCCTCATGGAAAAAGTGTTTTTTGACTTGCCTATATCTTTGGCACCGTTTGATGAATCTTCACAAAAAAAAAAATTCAAGTGCCCTAGTGATTTTTGTTGCACATGGAAAATTTTGGGTTGATCCGTCAAGCAGGAGCTGAGAAAAAGTGGGGGGAGTAGCATTTCCTATGTTAATTCCCATAGGACCTTTAGAAACAACTACTGCCCAAACCACTGGACGGAATTACACCAAATTTGTCAGAAAGCTAGCTTTCGGTACGCAGATTATGCTTTCACTTATTTGGTGTAAATCCTTTCAGTAGTTTACGAGAAGTTAAAGAAACTCCAAATTTGTAAATCTGGGCACGTGAATCATTCACAAATATTCTTGAATTTTCGCAAATATGTGTGTAAAATGAAGCGTTGCAATTGGCTGACCATAACCTGACTGGAAAGTTGTGGCCGTCATTTTATTTCATGGGACACGGTCCCTGGGGATGAAAATCCAAATTGAAAGTGGCATAAGGGGTCAGGGTGAAGGTAACCTGACCCCCAGGGTGTGACGTAGGTGTTTATTAGGGGCAAAGTATAGGTTTAAAATACATTTCCGTAGAAATGCGCAGTATTTGCAAAAAGTCACAAATGTTTGTGAATTATTCACAAAATACTCGTAAACATAAAAAAATTGAAAGGAAAACCACAGACTTATTCATTCATTCATACCTGCAGTCAGAGACTCAAGCGCCCACTCACACACCCATTCAGACACTCATGCACTCACTCAGACCCACTCATAGACTCACATACCCACCTTGAGACCCACTCACACATTCAGGCACCCACTCACAGTACCACTAACAGAGACAGGCCCTGTGGCCAACCTGCGCTGTGCACGGTCAAAGCTGTGCGTGGACTGGGGTTTAGTGGTTATAAATGGCCGTGCACAGTGGGGGTTGGAATAACGCATAGTAATTAAAATTACTTTACGTTAAAAAAACCATAGAAATTCACTGAAAAAAACAAAGGTTACAGGGAAATTATAGTTAGATTCTGAATTCACTTGTACAAAACCATAGAAATTTAGCAGTTATAGTTAGTGTTCTTTCAAGTCACTATGACTCGCGCCTTCAGGTAACTATCACTCGTGTCTTCGCCATGCACAGCTAATTACTCCACATATTATATCATTGATGAGATCCTTTATGGCATATTTGATATTATCACTGCAACATTTGCAGTAAAATTATTGATAAGAAAACCGTGCACCGCTTGACGAATCTTCACAAAATTTTCCAAACATATACTTTGGTCAGTTCAACTGCTTTCTGGTAAGGTTCAGGATCATCTGTCAAGCAGGGACTGAAAAAAAGGGGGTCCCAAAACACTTTTCCCCTATTCTATGTCAGTGGGATTTGACAAAATTTTGACCACTGTAGCCCGAACCGCTGAACGGAATTACACCATATTTGGCAGAAAGCTAGCGCTTGGTCCAGAAAGCACACTTTTTGTGATTTGGTGTAAATCCATTCAGTAATTTCAGAGAAATTAGGCTTTAAAAGTATAGAAATCTAGGGGTGCAGATCCTCCGTGGATCTGACTGTTCCTGTGCCGATATCTGATTGGCTGCCAACACTACAACAAGGAAGTGTTGCCTGCCATCTTGAAACTCAGCTGACCCCTTAGCCCTGCTGTTGGTGTCCCAGAGAGACCCCGCCAGGGCTAAAACGCATTTTAAAAAAAAAAGGCAGAAAATCTGCGGATCCGTATTTGCAGATTTTTCTGGTTTTTAAAATAAAAAGGGCAGTCTCCTGCCCTTTTCTTTTAATCAGCACCTCGGTGGGCCAGGTCCTGGGACATTGGGGCCTTAAATTAGGGAGGGGGCACATGGGGACCCCCTCCAAGAGCTTCCATTAGCTCCAAGACCGCAACCTCCCCAGGGCGATCAGTAATTAGAATGTACAGGCCAGCGCCGCTTCCCCCGTGCCCTAGGGACCACCACCTCCCTGGGCAAAAGTTCATTTTAAAATGGGGGGGGAGGGCTATGGCCTCTCTGAAGCCCTGGGGACTGCCACCTCTGTGTGGCTAAATTAAATATGGATTGCGGGGGCACTCCCCCCGCAGTCCCAGAGACCACCTCCTCCCTGGGGCTTAAGATTAATTAATGAGAGGGGTCTGTTTCAGACCTGCCACCCAGGGGCTGTCACCTCCCTGGGGCATTGTTATGCTGTGGCTGGGAGACCGCTTACCTCCCCCCAGCCGTGGAGACCCCCCCCCCTGGGATAAAACAAAATAATGAGGGAGTCCTTTTTTGGATCCTGGCCCTCGGAATGACACTTCCCTAGGGCAATGTAATACTGTGTGTGGGGGCCGCTCAGTCCCCCCGCAGCCCCAGTGACCACCACCTCCCCGGGGCTAAATTGAAACAATGATGGGGTCCATTTCAGACCTCTCGCTTGAGGATCTGGCTAGGTCAAATCGAAGGTTGGCGGGGTGCCACATGGCCTCCCTTGAGGTGTCAATGATGGCACCAGAACCACCACACCTGAGGGCCAGCTCCTGCTATGTCCCGGGGTGCCTACCCCAGGAACATAGTTGTTTGCCTTTGCTTGGTGGGAGCTGACAGCTCCTACCAAACAAAAGAAAACAAAGTCCACTTTTTGCCAGCAGGAGCTGTCAAACAGCTCCCATTGTCAGAATGCAGTCTTCATCTGTTTCCTTGCATGTGGGAAACTGATGAAAACATTGCTTCCGCAAGCAGGGATCTGCTATTTGAAGCAGCTCCCTGCATACAGGAGCAATGCTGCCTCCTGCAGGAGTCAGGAACTGGCCAGGACCGCAGGGGCCTTGAGGCTCCCCCCCCAGTGTCCTGTTAATAACCACAACAACAACAAAAATGTAGAAGAACTTACTGGGACAGCTACTAGACTGACACCCAGTAGGTTCTTTTTTTTTTAAGCAAAGTCTGTGATGTAGTGATTAAGGTCTCAGACTGTCACACTGAATGTTGTGGATTCAAATCTAGGCGTGACTATGGTAATTTTCATGTTACAATTTTTTTTACACTTAAAATATTAAAGTTATAGACTGAAAGGTGATCTCACTGTACTTACTTGACAAATGCGTTTTTTACATTTATCTGAAAATGTCTCATTCTAAGTATATTATTCATCAAAGCCTAAAAAGAGCACTCTGTCTCTCCCTCAATTTTCTCTCCGGCTAGGTCCTGTAGCTAACCCCTGCTGTGTACTGCGAATGGGCGTGCACAGCGGTCAGTTCGGTGCTTCTAGGGGTTGGCTGCAGGGCCTGGCCTGTGGCTAACCCCTGCCATGCACGGCTGACAGCCATGTGTGGGATAGGTTTGGCTGGTTATATGGGCTGAACACAGGGCGTGGCCTGCAGTTAATCCCCGTTACACACTCCACAGGCAGCACAGTTGGGTGGTTATAAGGCCAGGCAACAGTGGGTGGCTGCAGGCCAGGCCCTGTCCCCAACCCATACTGTGCACAACTGAAGGCTATGACAGCGCGGGGTTGGGTGGTTATAGGGGTTGGCCAGAGGGCCGGGCTACAGACCAGGCCCTGTGTCCAACCCCACCTGTGCACAGCCAAAGGCCATGTGCAGCACTTGGTTAGATTATTATAGAGGTTGGCTGTGCGGTGGTGGTTGGATTAACACACATTAGAAAAAAAAATCAAAGGTTATAGGAACCTTATAATTAGCAAATAGAATTTAAAAAAAAAACATGGAATTTCACTTAAAAAATCCAAACGTTACAGGGACGTTATTGTTAGACTCACATTTTAAACATACAAAACCATAGAAATTCACCTATTACAGTTAGAGTTATTTGCAGTAACTATAACTCATGCCCTAAGGTAACTATAACTTGCGCCCTCGTTATACACTGCTAATTACCCCAGATATTACGGCAATCATCACATCTTTTATAACATCATTGATAATATCACTGTAACTTTGGTTGTAAAATTATTTATTAAAAAAACTGTGCATGGCTTGGGTTTCTCTCGCCTCCATTTAATGATGATGAGAGATATTTATAGAGCACTCGAATGCCCAAGGGCGTCTTGGCACTATGTAAGCCTACCAAAGTACGAGCTTAGCAGAGGAAACCTAGCCTGGATGGGGAATAGATAGGTTTTCAGCATCTTTCTGAAGGGAAAGAGATAGGTGGCTGATTTAAGGTGGATGAGAAGTTTGTTCCATTGCAGGCTGTGCATCTGACAGAGATTCTACCACCAAGGGGAGCGCTTGAAGGGAAGTTGTTCTGTGACCCTGGCCGTAGAGTTCTTTTGGGTTGATACCAATTGAGATTTTTACGAAGATAGGCTGAGCCAGTACCACGCAGCGCCTTAGATGCGATGCATAATATCTTAAAGGTTATCTGTTGTTTGACAGGGAGCCAGTAAAGAGCCTTAAGGGCTGGAGCCGTGGAATGGAATTTGGGGATCCAGCAAAGAAGCCTTTCAGCTGTGTGCTACAACATCTGAAGCTTGCTGCCCAAGCCGACTTGAAGGCTCTGATAGAGCCCATTGCAATAATCCAGTCGGACCAGAACAATGGCAGTCACAGCTGTCTTCTAAAGATCAGTGGGGATGAAAGGCAAAATCTTTTTAAGAACTTTCAACATCCAGAAGGACGAGGAGAATGTTGGATTCACTTGATATCTGAATGTAAGATCGTCCACCATAACACTTAGGTTATTCACTTTCTTAGCTGGCAAAGGGAGAGTGCCAACATCGGATGGCCACTATTCAGGGGACCAGAAAGAAGGATTATCTCCTAACTCGAGCACTTCAGTCTGGGATGAATTTCATTTTAGACACTTATTGCTCATCCAGGAGCTGACCGCAGACATGCGGTTCTTGAAGGACTCACCTATGGTGTGCTCGTTGTTAGTAAGGGGCACTACAATTTGGGTATTGTCAGCATAGGATACCAGCGAGAACCCAAAGGTCTTAAGCAGAGAGGGAGGGGCATTACATATATGTTAAACAGGCTTGGGCTCAATGATGATCCCCTGAGGAACACCACAAGGTAGAGAAAAAGGCTCAGAGATAGAATCACCCAGGGAAACTGAGTTCATACGGTCAGCCAAAAAAGAGCGGATCATGGCTAACGCAGTTTCTTTGATCTCAAGATTGGCTTGCAGGTCAACCAAGAGGTTGTGGATGACCGTATCAAAGGCTGCAGATAGGTCCATGAGGATTAGTGCTACCTTTTCTCTATTGTCCAAGGACACTCTGATCTCCTCTGTTGCCATAATTAACGCTGTCTCTGTACTTTAGCCACTCCTGAACCCTAATTGGGAATCATCCAATAAGTTACTAATTTCTATAAAACATGTCAATTGTTGATTCATGGCCTTCTCAACAATTTTAGTGGGGGAGGCAAGAAATGGACAGCCAACTATTAGTGTCAAGAAGGATTTAAATTGTTTTTGTGTGAGAAGAGGCGGATTGAAGCAAACTTCAACATTTTGTGAAATATGCCAGATGTAACATCTGACTAAAGATTCCCGTAAGTTAGGTAGCCGCTGGGGGTGATGCCAGCTGCAACCGTGTCATACGAGAGGACTGGAGAGACCGTTATTAAAAGAGAATTACATTCAGAGGCTTGCAAATTATGCCAAGCCTGTGCAATGAAAGATCTGCGAGCAGACTGACGGGCCCTGACTGGAGTGGACCTCGAGATGTTGAATTATATCGCTTTATGGTCAGACCAGGTGAATTCCAAAATAGAGATGTTCTGAATGCTATGGTTATTATGAAAGATGCCATCGAGGGTGTGCCCTAAGTCATGGGTTGGATCAAGAGCCAATTGAGAAACGTGTCCACAAGCTGTTCAGTGTCATGATCTTGTGGATTTTACAAATGGAAATTGAAATTCCCTTGGGTTACGAAGTTAGTGTTTAAAGTAAAAGTCTCTAAAAGAGCCACAGGAGTGAACATAAATTGAGCTCTGGGGCCAGGCTTCTGATATAACAGAAGGCTATTAAAGAACTGGTTTTTCGTGTGTTCAATTTTGAACAAAAGAGCTTCACACTCACTGGATGGGACAGGAGAGAAGGTAGCTACCATAGTGTCTCTCTGTAAAACTGCTATCCCTCCACCCTTTTTATGGGCTCTATCAAATCTCTGAATGCAGTAGCCAGGAGGAATGGCCACCTCCAGATCAGGAACAGATAAGGGGTCAGCCCAGGAAGCAAGGTCGGCTGATAAGTATTCAGGAAATCAAAAAATTTGACATGATGTATCATTAAAGACCTGACATTGTTAAGTAATGCCTAAAGTTTAGGCCCCAGATCAGCTGATTACCTGATGACAATGCTGGCAGTGCAATTGAGCCTGTAGGTTATCGAATGGCAGCATAGGCTTAGGGCAGTCAGTGGAGACAATCAGTGTGTTTAGTGCAAGTAACTCCACACTGGAGTAGGCCTTTCCTGTAGAAGTCTGGGGAAATAAAATGCTAGGAGAATGTGCGCTAGGCGTGGTCCTGGTACGGACAGATGCAGACAGTCTTGCCTTTGATGTGCCTGTTGCGCAGTTGCGCCAGTCTGCTCCTTTTATCCCCACCCTTATAAAGAACAACAATGTCACCCCCCAAAATGGCGGTCCCGCTCTGACTGACCGTTGCAGTGTAAAGGCAGTTAAAATACTCAATTTGCAAATAGCGGCGGTTAAAAAATTCAAGAAAATAAACAATAATAATTTTAAAATCTCTGCCCTCCTGCTAGTTTGGCAGCGCTGTGCTGTTGCACCAGTCTGCTCCTTTTATCCCCACTCCTTCGAACAACTAGAGGGGTAACCCCCAAAATGGCGGTCCCGTTCTGACCGGCGGGTACCGTCACAGTGTAAAGCCAGTTAAAAATGCCCAAGATGTAAATAGCGGCGGGTAAAAAATTCAAGAAATAAACAATAACGATTTTAAAATCTCAGACCTCCTGCTCGTTTGTCGGGGCCCTAGGGGATGCTGGGGCCAAAATTGGCAGGGGAAGGGGCCATGTGGCCCCCCCTCCTCCATTTAATGAAGGCCAAACCCTGGTGGATGGGGTCCCCAGGGCCGAAATTGGTCAGGGGAGGGGTGCCACACAGCCCCCTCCTCCATTTAATGAAGGCCAGGCCCCGGGGTTTGCGGTCCCTGAGGCTGAAATCAGCCTGGGGGCAGGGGCCGCACGGCCTCCCTCCCCCACACTGGCCATTAACTCAATGAGGTATGGATAGACATTGTGTGCAAAACTGTGGACTCTTGTTGGATAAACAAGCTGGAGAGATTCCGTTCTGGCCATGATGCTTATTACAAAGAAATTGAACCTCAAGTGGAAGCACTTACAAATATAAAAGTAGCAGGTCCACGAGTTGAAGCTCCACTTCTGGAAAGGGCAAATGATCCTAACTCCTGAGCTTGGTGAAGGCAAAGCAAGTGTATTTACTCCACATTCCATATTGAAAAACAATCTGAGTTCCTTTGTGGAGGTGAATGCATCTTTCCTCTATTGATGCACAATAAGACACTCTCATACCCACTCACACCCAGACAGACACTCTCACAGCCACTCTCACACCCAGAAACACCTTATCACACCTATTCTCATACCCAGAAAGACAGGCCCATGCGTGGGCTTAGGTGGTTGGCTGGAGAGACTATACACACATTTATTTATATATATATATAATGTATATAATATATATAATATGCATATATATATTCATTAAAAAAAAACAAAGGTTACAGGAACGTTGTAGTTAGGTTCTGAATTTACTTGCACAAAACGATAGAAATTCAGCAATTATTTCTTATAACTATAACTTGCGCCTTAAGGTAACTATAAGTTGTGCCGCCGCCATGCGATTTTTTTTTTTTTCGATAATTTGACTGCTAATGTTTCATTGATATTTTTATTGATGTTATAAAAGTTGTCATGAGTGTTGTAATATCTGGGGAAATTAGCAGTGCACGGCTAGGGCGCGACTTATAGTTACTTGAAATTACTCTAACTATAACTTTTGAGTTTCTATGGTTTTCTGCGGGTAAATTCAGAACCTAACTATAACATCCCTGTAACCTTGAGTTTTTAAAGTGAATTTCTATATATTTTTTAACTCTGTTTCCTAACTATACCATCCCTGTAGCCTTTGGTGTTTTTAGTGAATTTCTATGTTTTTTTAACGTAAAGTAATTTTAATTGGAGGCCCGAGCACGGAGCAACCTGCCAGATTCCCTGTGCCAGGGCATCGTTTGCCTAATGCTCAGACCTGGCAGGGATATGAGTGACCCCTCCTCCTATTGGCCGCTCACCATGTTGAATAGTGATTTTAAGATCCTGTGTAAGATATTGGCTACTTGGCTACGTGGAGTGATTCAGGGTTTGGTGCATGAAGATCAATGCGGTTTCATACCTGGCTGTAGTACGACTTATAACTTTTGTCGTTTGGCACATGTCTTGCATGAAACCATGGGTGCGGAGGACAAATTGGTGCTAGCATCATTGGACCTAGAAAAGGCTTTTGATACAGTGTAGTGGGGTACCTCCTGGTGGTGCTGCGGGGAATGAGGTTTTTCCCCCAATTCTGTGTGTGGGTTTGCTTGCTTTATACTGCATCCTCTGTACGTGTTCGGGTGGGAGGAGAACTATCGGATTCCTGGGTAGTTGGCAGGAGAACCAGACAAGGGTGTCCACTTTCACTGGTTCTTTTTGCCTTAGTGGTGGAATCACTGGCAGTGTGGCTGCATGAGGAATTGGCCCCCCGGGGCATTGGGTGGGACAGGTCACCCACATCATTTCACTATACGCAGATAATGCATTGATATATCTTCAAGAACCGAGTATTTTGGTACCTCTGTTGTTGCGGTTACTGGAGGAGTTTGGGGCTGTATCTGGTCTCAAGGTGAATAGGAATAAGTCACTCCTGTTTCCTATAGGGCTACTCTGTGGTGAACCACTGGAGGACTTACCGGTAGTGGGGCTCCGGTGGAAGCTAAAGAGTTTTAGATACCTAGGTATCTGGGTTACTCACACTGTTGTGGCGCATGAGATACATAACATAGAAAGAGTAGTGACTGGCCTTGAGCGATCGGTGTCATTCTGGTGTCACATAGGCACTCATTATTCTAATGAGACTACTGCATTTGAGCGGCAGAATCGCCTGTGGTGTGGGAGACAGAGTCTTAACCCACTGCAGGTGACACCTGTCGCCCCAATCCAGGTTTTGCTGTGGCTAACTAGCAGTGTCTCATCTCTACCCCAGGGCAGGGATGATTGGGCAGCCGAGCGCATGACACAATTGACTACTCAGTGAAATCGTGGTCACTCATATCTCATCTGTTTTCTCTCAGTTACATTGATCTCACATATACAATGACAAGCAGAGGCAGAGTATGTTTCAATAAGGTTTTAATGAAGCGACTGCATCTTAGACAATAAAGCATGTACTGCAATAACCAGGACGATAAAGCTTGACAGGATTAAAATTGTGACAAGGAGAGTAAAGCATAGAAATAACGCTACCGTATTGTCACTAGAGTCAAATAGACTAATTCCTACCTAGGCTATATTAGAGCACAGCATGTTTAGCTCTAGTTCTGCCCTTCAGGTTCCCCTGGGAAGACATCATCCCCCATATCTGAGCAAAGGCCTGAAGTCTGCCTAAGCAGCTGTAGCGAAGCATTCAGCAATCAGCATACAGTTGTGGTCATCTGGCTGGAATCCCCCTTTAACGTGTATGGGACAAGGAAGTGTTTTATAATAAAACAACTGATGTTCTGAGAAAACGCCCCTACATAAGGATCTGTGTTTTTTAATGAATACCAGAGACAAAACCTTTACCACGTTCACTGGCAACCTTTCTTAGTGCAGCCTTGAAAGAAGCACAGAGTGAAAAAGAATGTCTTGTTTGAGAACGTAGTGCTGGACTAAGCAAGAACAGCTAGATAGAGAGAAATAAAACAAGGCCACAAAAGTGGCTTTAGTTAAAATAATAAACGAAGCAGAATAAAATATATCTAGGTTAAAGTGCACAGCCGCAGGCCTAGTGTGCTAAAATAATATGCATGGAGCTAAAACAAAAATGGCTAACACAACACCCTCCCCTTGCTGGTTGAAGGTGGTTCAAAGCCTAATTATGAATAAAAGCTATTAAAACTCAACCTAAGATGTATATCTAAACCAGAACCAACAGCCTTAGAGAAATTTGCGATTCCAGTATTACTGGATGCATTAAATATTCGTCCCACAAGCTCAACAAAGTGTCCTGGAAAGTTAGTACTTAAAAGGGACTGTATCTTTGCGGATGACCTTGCCACCTGAAGTGTGTAGGTCTCGTGTGCAGATGTAAGAACCACATGTTTTTGGAACATTAAAGCGTTGAGTCTGCTCATCTTGTCATAATTCACATTAGAAATAGCAATATGGGACCAAATATCAGCTATCTCTTTTTGTCTAGTGGGAGGTACAAGTAAGTTCCCGCAGCATGTAACAATCTTAGAGACCAAAACAACATAAACTATTCCAGCTCGCATCCCACACAGTCTTCGCTATTGAGGAGAACATAGCTGCCATTTTAAAGCACCTGGAATGCAGTTCTAATCAAGGGGGATGGAACTCCCTTCAGATAACAAGCCAAGTTTGCTCCAAAGCATTACATGCTCCGTGCAAGGACAGCTGTTTACAAACCATCGAATGGCTGACAGATGTCTTCCATTCGCTGCTGCTTTCATACCACTGAGACATTTGTAGGAGAAGGGCAGCTCCCACACCTCTCAGCTATCTGCCTACGGGAATGTGTTTTAAGCAGGACGTGAATTGTAGTGTTGAAATAGGCATATTAATGACCCTGTGTATTAACCACTCAGCAGATGGTATTTCAGCCACAGTAAAAGACAACTTTTCTAACTTTTCGATGTTTAACATAACATAAGTTGCTTCCTTCTTAGCCATTAGTTATTGCTGTCGCATTAAGTTAAATGTAGAAAATATCTCCCTTGTGCTAACGTGTTGCCAGGGAACACGACCTACCTTCAGTCTCTGAAGTGCCCAACCCAGCGGCATAAGGGACCTTAGTTGACTCTGCCCATGGTGTAAAGAAGACATATCACTCTGTATTATGTCTATTGCAGAAGAGACGAAGTTATTCAGGGTGTATATCCGGTCGGAAAGGGTATTAATCCAATTGTCTACAACAGCTAATGCCTTCTGTAAGTTTTACTGGTCTATTTGCCTTAACTGGGCAACAGCTTCATGTTGGGAAAGCTTCCAGATTTCGTTACATACTTCATATAAGAAGCGCTTCCTGTGTTGTTTTCTGGGGCCTAACAGGAAATCTTGTAAATCCGTGTTATTAGACAAGAGACTGAGGTGTTCTCTAACTGCATCAATTGAGGGACTCTTCAACCATTGCTGGCATAGTTTCCCTACACTGTATGTTGTTACTATACCCGCACTTTCGGATGATACATAGCGAGGGTCCCACCTACTAGTTCTAAAAACCCCCGTGGAGTTTATTAAATATTTCTGACACCCATTGGCATCTATTGGCCACAATAACCACCTGCCAGGACGTGACAGTGAAGCATTAAACTTGCCATTCTGGACCCATTAATCGAGCTGATCTTTAGTTGCATTTATATATTTTTGCCATTTGTAAAATGTTGCAGGGGCAGGAATACTGGGCATGTTCAATTCCTTAATCTTTGCTAAGCCTAAACAGCTTGTTTGTTGTACAGTTTCATTTAAAAATATAATTTAAACAGGTATCAGGCATGCTCTAAATAAAGCTTCCCTCCCCCTTTTTTGCCAATTTCGCGTTCCCCATACACTTTTTAAGTCAAACGACTTCAGCCAATATTCATAGCCTTCTATAGTCAACCGGAAAACAAAGGAATCCGAATAAATACATTTCGTATTTGTCAATAATATGTGTACATTTTACATTGATGGCAATTTACAATAATATGACTCAGCATTTTTAACATTGTGCCCAGAAAAATATGCAAACTTTTCATAATATGTTTTGAAACACCCTTGTGGTGGAGTTGGACAATGTTCCCATTGTGTATAATTGAAAATAATCTTTGGGGTACTGTATTGCTACATGCACTACGTGCAAAGTGAACAGTGGTGCAGTGTAAGGGCAATGAAATATACAAAGGACCATTGGCCTCTGCTTCCATTTTACATTGGCTCACAACTCCATCTTCATTGGCTCACGACTCCATTTTGTCGAGACTGGTTCTGTGCGTGAAGCACTGTTCTGTGTTTTTCCAAAAGCTTCTGCAAGCTGCAGGGTGGAGTGTTTTTCTGCTCAATCGCTCCATCTGCCTGGTACGGAGGGCACTATTTACATTCCATGAGCTATCAGTTAGGACAGGGGGATGGGCCTGTACTCAAGGAGGAATGCAAGCTTCACCTTGGAGCCCTCTTCTGGGAACCTGGCCGTTCCGAGGAGACGTCTCGAAGGGTGAATAAGGTACCGCCGATTGCACAATTTGTAAAGGAGGGGGTCTTTTTCTAGAAAAGACTCCTGGGTGTTAGTAAATACTATAAAGCTCAGGAGCCCTTATGGACTGGCCCAGGAACTCTCTTCTGGGTTGGACGCAACACCAGGAGGACTGATTGTCCTGAATGAGACTCCCTGCGGCAGTAGATTTGGGCTCCCCGGCTTAGTGTACGGCGGAGGGATGCAGAATCTCTTTTCGGTGAAGCCTTTCAATTTATAAGCATTTAAGCATATTGTGTGTGTGTGTGTGTAATATGCACTTATTCTTGCAGCTATTTTCATGTTATTTTTCATGATATCAGAGTGTTTATATTCTTGCAGTTATTCTCATGTTATTTTTCATGATATGTGGTCAGTTTTGCTATATGAGAACTTGCCCCATAAATAAACTTGATTATTCTACTTATTAAGGTGCTTGAGAGTGATTGTTTCACATTGTGCCCTAAACTATCCTGAAGTGCATAGTTCTGTTATTCTGAAGAGTGAAGCAACACAGGTACTTGCTCTGTGAATGAAATGGTGCCCATAATAATTAAAGCAAAACAGATCACCATAATTCTCTTTAGATTGGTAAACATCCTCGTTTTCAAATACAGTATAATACTGCAATTCAGTCATCATAGAATCAACAGTTTTCACATCCCAGTCATCAGAAACAACTCCGGGTGTTATTACATAGTTCATTGAAAGTTTAAACACAAATGGTATTTGAATGACCTCTGTAGGGCCATATATATCAAATGTTACTTTATCCAAAACAATCCCATCAGGAATTGGTACAGCGGAAATGTTCACAAAAGACAAGTTTCTGCTGACTTTGTGAAAAGAAAAATGTGGTTTTAGGACCTCATCCACCAGTTCAACTGTTGATCTTTCAGGAAGAAAATGACCAGGTATTAATAGAAAAGAATGTTATAACAAAACCAGTCCAAAGTAGGAAAGCCAGTACAGTCAAGGAAAGCCACAGATAGTTCCATGGAAGAATAAAGTAAGTTGCTTTAAGCCAGTTTATCAGCTTACGTGTTTTTAACAGTTCAGATGTAGAAGAGGCGAATGAGTCCGAAACGGTGTCGTTGATGTCGGCAAAGTATCCAGAAGCAGTTCGTGCAAAAGCTGGAGCCGTGCTTGTAGGTGGAGAACCAGTGGGTGTTTCCCGTGGTGGTTCAGAATAAATGACACCATCCATCTGTGTTGAAGTCGTGTCAAATCGATCAATTATTTCTTTATTCGTTGTTGAAACAGATGTCAGTGGAACTAATGCAAGACCATCTTCCTCCCTCCCCATGCTCGGAGAGGTGTCAGTGTAGCGGCTCACAACTTGTAGAGGAACTTCTTGACGAGTAGTGAGAGGTATTCGGGAACTACTGGCTATTCCTCTTGGTCTGCTGTGCAGGATCGGCCACATGGTGTAACTTGACATTGTCAATAGATACAAAGCGATTTTCGTTAGTACCAGCCAACGGTGGAAGAATGACCGTTCTGGTACTGTGTATTCCCAAAACTGGGACTGGTGCACAATAAGAAGGTCTGAACTACTTTTTCATAGCGACCTTTTCACGTACTAGATTCCCAACTTTAGGAATCCATCCTGTAGGCGTTACGTGTACATCCTTAATTCCTGTGGAGGCAGCACTGGCAGAAGCGTTGCCGTCACAGAACTGTTGTAATTCCTGTTAGACAGTGACACGTTCATGTATGTCACAGGGTGTTTCTGCCCCTCCTCGCCAGGACCATCAAGATCTGGAACATACATTTGAGTTCCAAACAGGCACTCATATGAAGAACAACCCCCCCCCCCGGATCTTCCAGGCAGATTGTTAA
Source organism: Pleurodeles waltl (assembly GCF_031143425.1). NCBI lineage: Eukaryota > Metazoa > Chordata > Amphibia > Caudata > Salamandridae > Pleurodeles > Pleurodeles waltl. The sequence goes on along the minus strand of NC_090449.1, from coordinate 679,401,462 downwards.
GTGCTCCCTGGACTCCATACAGGTGGTTAACCAACTGCGACCCATACCTAGGACTCTGGCTGTTAATGACTGCTTCAAATCACGGTTTAGTCGCTCCATGACACTATTTCCCTCTGGATCAAATGGAGACGAGTATTGGAGTTGGACCCCTAACAAAGCCATGGCGTCCCTGAATGCTCTTGAGGCGAAAGCAGGGCCGTGGTCCAAGTGGAAAGCCGCAACTGCATATGTACTGATAAAGATTTGCAAATCTTTAATAACAGTCCGAGTGTCAGCCAAGTACTGTGGCAACACCCATAGAAATCTGGAGCAGGAGTCAACAGCGACTAAAATATATTTGTATGCACTATCCGGTGTTAGGGGACCACAATAGTCCAAGTACACACACTATAATGGTTTGTTGGAAATTAGGAGAGGTGTCTGCGGTGGGCGTTTAGCAGTGGAAACCTTAATTTGTTGGCAGATGTCACAGCAAAGGACATACTGCTTGGCCTGTTTGTATAGACCTGGCCACCAATAACGTGCTTGCAACAATGGTACTGTAGCCGGCCCACCAGCATGGGCAGATGCAGCCCCCTCATGCGCTGCTTTAATCAACTCTGATCTTATATCTTTGTTGGGAATGGATTGAACCCCTACGCCTGGTATTTTTACCTCAGCATTTAGGCAGCCTCCCATTCGGTAGAAATATTTAGCAGGAAATGCTTTTGGATAGGACGTACCTTCAGCCGTAGCTTTCACTGCAGCCCATATGTCATCATCCGGTTTCGCACATAAGCATGTTACTGCAGCAACAGTGGCCGTAGCTACTGCTGACTTTGCGGCTTCATCAGACAGTGTATTTCCAGCAACGTGAATTCCAACGCCCTGGTGTCCAATATACAACATGGACATTTGGTATTGTTTCCTTCAAATCCGCTACTTTCCCCCACAGAAGTCTGTGTTTAATGGTGTTGCCTTTAGAATCTCTGAACCCTTTCTGCCGCTAGTAATGCAGGCATTCATTGAAGGGCTGGACACAGTATTACAAATCACAAACAATCAGTGTTAGCTGTGTAGGATCCGTATGTTCCAGTGCCATCACCAGAGCTTTTAGCTCCGCTAGTTGTGCTGTGCAATCCCCTAGAGTTTGCATGAACGTATGTTGGGGACAAAATGTATTATCCTCCATATAGCCGCTTACGACTGCGTAAGCAGCGGAGTATTGATGTTTTGTGCCAATTGCAAGTTGTGTTGAACCATCTGTGTACATGACTCTTTGATACTGATCAATAGGCAGTGTGTTTGCTGGAACTGGGTATTCTAGTTCATATTGCAAAAATTCTTGAGTTTGTAATTTTGGGTCGAAAATGTAGTCTACATCAGTGGCTGCCAAAGACAATGCCCATTGAATCCAACGTGGATGTAATGCTTTAGCGTTTGGAACGCTGGCTTTGGTGACAGCCTCAAGGGCCGGAATTGGGGAAACGACAATAATGCATTTGCCTTGGGCTAGAGGTCTTTCTTTAATGACAGCCATCTGAACAGCAGAATTTTATCAGTGGGAGCAAAGCGTTGTTCTGCTGCTGAGTACAAATGTGATTTGTATGCTATCGGGACTGTCTCACCCTCATTGAAAGTTACATAGTTGAAACCAGTGGCACCAGCACTTACTCTGATGATCAAATGCGTTTTGTTGTCCCTCATGTGTAAATGTTGTGCTGCAAGCATGTCTGTTTGCAAAGCTCTGAGTATGCATGCGTGTTCGACAGTCCAAAGTTTTACTTGAAAAGTCAGGACGTATTAAAGCATATAAAGGTTTTATGCGTGATGCATAATCAGGAATGTAAGTTCTGCCAAAATTTTGGAAACCCAATAGAGATTGAAGTTCCTTATGGTATTTGGAGGTTATATCTGTGCACATTTTTCCAAGAATTGCGGCACTAGGCTCTTTCCTTCACTTCATATCCCAAAAACAGGATGCTAAGGAAGGTTATTTTTGTTTTTTTTAATTGAATTTGTAGCCAAGCTCGGCAAATCCTACAACAGTGCGGGCTACCCGTCTTAAATGCTGCAGTAGTTCATCATCCGTGAGATAGATATCATCTACATAGGACAATGCTTCAGGGTCAATGTTGTGCAATATTGAAGACACAAGACGCAAACAATCCTGGACTGTTCTTGTACCCCTGGGGTAAATGACAGATTTTTTTCTGGGCACCTAGTGCGCTGAAACTTGGTAAGTCTCTACTCTCAGGCACTATATTTTCGCAGGAGAAACCGTTCGAAACGTCCAGTGTTGTTTTGTATTTTTTTGCTCACTATGTTATTCATGAGTGCTGTGCTATGTCAGTTTTGTATAGCATATGTGCGTGTATGACTGTTTAAATGTCTGTAGTTTAAGATTATTCTGTATGAATGGTCCGGTTTAGCTACTGTGAATAAGGGATTATTCATAGGTGAGACACAGGGTTGAATTATGCCCTGGTATTCCATTTGTGTAAGGATTTCCCTCACGGGTGCTTTAGCATCATGTTTTATTTGATCTTGGGATTGAGGTTGGGGTTGATTTTTAATAGGTATCACATGGTAGGGAGAGTCTTTTTCCCATCCCACGTGGTTGTGATATAACACTGGTGCCTGCGCAAATGCCCAATCGATGGCGTAGGATTCTGCGAGCTCCTCGGGAACAAGGGGGGAGAAAGAAGGTTTGATAACATCTTTCCCATATGGGCATGTACGGACAAAATCAGGTGGCCAATCCTGTTTGGCCAGTAGAATATCATATATGTTTATGACGCAATCCCAAAAGATTGCGTCTATTATGCGCTCAATGTCTCCTTCTAACTGTAATGTTACTTTGTACACCCTATCAGGTGTGGAGACACGCATGTCCGAAGTCTCAACTTGTAGGAAGTCATCAGTTGCTAGAAGACTCAGGCAAACTATTGTGACCTCTGCCACACTGTCTAATAGCACTAGTACCCACTTCTGGTTCTTCAAGAGAGCCCTCTTCTGGAGTGTCATGTCGAACTGCAACCGCTGCCGCTTTTTTCTTTTTGAATTGGGGTTTTGGTTGGGGAAGTTTCTGTAATTTTTTAACAGAAACTTCTGTTGAGCATGGTGAGTCCTGTGTCAGTTGCATGTACTCAGTTTTTCGCTCTGACCGCCTACCTCTCTCACTGTGTTTTTCCAATGAGTCTTGACAGGAATGAGATGGGTGTGTATCAGTATATTGATATCTGTCCGGCGTTTTTATATTATCTCTATTTCTGAGATTATATCTATTCTGTGGGGTCTCCGTGTGCGGAGATTCTCCCCTTTCTTTCTTAGGAATTTTTCTTGTTTTTTATCCCAGCGTTTTTCATTACTCTCAGGAGCTTGCTCGGTAGAATCTTTATTAGATCTACCTTGAAATTGTGGTTTTGTTGGTCTGACCCCCAGACTATCTCGACCAACACTAGAGTAGGTCTCCGCGATAATCTTTGGCACCTCACGTTCTTGATCCTGTGGAGGAACTTCCTGGAGCCGCATGCGCACTGCTAGTGCGACCGCTTCCCCTTTAAGGTTACTTAAAATAATTGAGGATACTATGGCAAAGTTGCCCATTAATCGCATCCCCCAGTCCAGGGCTGGGGCAGCCCCGTATTCATCTTGAATTTGTTTCAACACTTCTGGTAAATTGGCAAGTGTCGGTGTACCGGGTGCGGTAGTTTAGAGCTTGGCAAATACCGTGCCCCATTTATTACAGTTATCTACTGTGGGAACCATCCGAAATGGCGAACACATAGTTAGTATTCTGTGTTTATCCTGGGGTCCCGCATGGGGAAATACTGCTTCCAGCGCATTTATTTTTTGAGCTAACCAAAATGGAATTTCTTCTCGTTTGGCGGGTACCTTACCCATGATCGAATGTACAGTTGCAGGGTTAATGCCTAGCGTCACTGCATGTGGTTGCGCAGCACGTGCTGGGTTTGTGTTTAATATTTGCATTATAAACTGTACTAATCGTCTGTATATTGCTGTTAGCTCAGCATATAAGCGACGGACTTCAGCTGCTGTTAGGTTTGCTGCAGCAGGGTGAGGTGTATATGTGGCCAACAAAGGCAAGGTAGGACCATCATTACTTAGAGGACCTAACCTAACGTGTAAAATTGTGCAGGGTAGGGCGCCATCAAGCCAATTATTATGTTCTTGATAAGATAGAGGTATTTCTAAATATGCATATGCTCTGTATTGTGCAGGTACGTTTGCAGGTGTATATTGATGAAATGTATTTGTGTTCCCATCAACTGCTGGAAATGTGACCCAAGAATAGAAAAGTTCTGTTCTATAAGCTGCATGCGTGTCAACAACAAATGTGACTGGACCCCCCTTGGCCGTTAGGCCATGTGCTAAGGGGTGGTCTCATATTGACTGCTATTGCTACCTGTTGTGGATTCGCCATAATAGGTGGTAAATTTGTTCAGAGATAAGCACACCAAATGGGGATTATCCTTTTAGAGTTCAAACTTGAACAACCTCCAGCGTCAGATAGGTGTTCCCTACTTAGCTAAGGAGGAACTCCTCAATACCACGGACTTCTCCATAAAGTATTGAGGTGTCTTTGTATATAGTGAGACAGAGATACTCATGAGGACTCGAAAATTAGAGCCTGACCACACGTTGGCGGCGCCATGTCACGTAGGAGCTCATTATTCTAATGAGACTACTGGATTTGAGTGGCAGAATCCCCTGCGGTGTGGGAGACTGAGTCTTAACCCACAACAGGTGACACCTGACGCCCCAATCCGGGTTTTGCTCCGGCTAACTAGCAGTGCCTCATCTCTACCCAAGGGCAGGGATGATTGGGCAGCCGAGTGCATGACACAATTGACTCCTCAGGGAAATCGTGGTCACTCAGATCTCATCCGTTTTTTTCTCAGTTACATTGGTTTCACATCTACAATGACAAGCAGAGGCAGTGTATGTTTCAATAAGGTTTTAATGAAGCAACTGCATCTTAGACAATAATGCATGTACTGCAATAACCAGGACAATAAAGCTTGACAGGATAAAAATTGTGACAAGGAGAGTAAAGGATAGAAATAACGCTACCATATTGTCACTAGAGTCAAATTGACTAATTCCTACCTAGGCTATATTAGAGCACAGCATGTTAAGCTCTAGTTCTGCCCTTCAGGCTCCCCTGGGAAGACATCATCCCCCATACCTGAGCAGAGGCCTGAAGTCTGCATAAGCAGCTGTAGCGAAGCATTCAGCAATCAGCATACAGTGGTCATCTGGCTGGAATCTCCCTCTAACGTGTATGGGACAAGGAAGTGTTTTTATAATAAAACAACTGATGTTCTGAGAAAATGTCCCTACATAAGGATGTGTTTTTTTCTATGAACACCTGGGACAAACCTTTTACCACGTTCACCGGCAACCTTTCTTACTGCAGCCTTGAAAGAAGCACAGAGTGAACACAAATGTCTTGTTTGAGAACGTAGTGCTGGAGTAAGCAAAAACAGCTAGATAGAGAGAAATAAAACAAGACCGCAAAAGTGGCTATTGTTAAAATAATAAACAAAGCTGAATAAAATATATCTAGGTTGAAGTACACAGCGGCAGGCCTAGTGTGCTAAAATAATGTGCATGGGGCTAAAACTAAAATGGCTACACAACACTGGAACAGGCTGCCTCTTTCGGTAATGGGGAGGGCGGCTATAGCAGAGATGGTGTTTTTGCCACGGTTTCTATAACTGGTACAGAATTCTTTATTTCCGTTAGCTGCTCGGCTCTTTAATCACTTGGACAGTTTACTGATCTCATTGGTGTGGGCTGGGCGTCGTTGTAGAGTGGCGTGTCCCATACTGCAGAGGGAGCTGGAAGACATAGGGTTGGCTATCCCTAATATTAGGCACTATTACTATGCAGCACACTTACAACATGCTGCAAAGTGGATGACTGAGTCAGGTAATTGGGAGAAGTGACTATTTGAGGGAATCATGGGCAAAGATACGTTAGCAGACATACTGATGAAGGGTGGTCAGTCGGAAACAGCTGTCCCATATTTGATCGGAACTACTGCATGGACCTGTGAGCAAGCCTTTAAGAAAGTGATTTGACGTGCTCCCTTGAACTGAAGATATGGGACTTGGCTCCCTTTGGGGATATGGATAACTTCATGTCTCTGAAAAGCTGGAGAGGGGGAGGATGTCTTGTAGCGGGGGACTTATTCCCCAGTCAGGAGTTTATATCCTTTCAGGAAGCACGGACTACGTTTGGTTTGGGCCCAGGTCAGTTCCTGCAGTATGCCAAGAGGGAGAGTGTGGTCCGGGAGATCTGGTGTGGTTTCCTGGTCGCCCTACTGGCCTCAAAGGTGTTGAACGGGCTGATAAATTGGGGTGATGAGACTCATTTAATTACTCTGTTTTATAGAGCTCTTCGGGCGGATCAACCAGGTGTGGTATGTGTTGCACGGATGCCTTGGGAGTGGGAACTGGGGGATCCCATGGAGGACACTGATTGGGCTATGGCTCTGCCGCTGGTGGGCGCAGTCTCATGCAATAATAGGTTTAAGCTTCTACATTTCAATTTGTACGCCATACGTATGTTACATCTGATCATCTCATTTACCCTTTAAAATAAAAAAAAGAAGCAATTCATATGGGTGTCCGGGGACACACAGACGCTGAAAAGGCTGTGGGTGCACCTGGGGGAACCCAGACACCCAAAAAAAAGACAGGTGGCTGAGGTTGCTGAGTTAGAGCATGCAAACCGCTCATCATCTATGCATAGGTCTGGGGGAGGAAGACTCCATAATCCCCACATCAACTAACAAGCATATTTACTTTGCCTGCTGTGTCCTAAAACTAAGCAAGGTTTCCATTCATTGTCAGCATTTCCAGTGCTAGCACTTTTGCTCTTGGGCTCTGGAGCATGGGGACTCCTAATTGTTAATCCCATAGCTATATTATGGGATCTATAGCAAGTAAGAAAGATTCAAACACTCATGTGGTTTTGAATTCAAATGCTTTAATGATAACTTGAATAGTGAACAATGAATGAATGAGTGCCTGTTATGATAAATGCATATGACTTGTACTGTTTTAGGATTCTAAAGATGTTGGTATTAATGTGGTGACACCCTGACAACACCAGTAGGCCTACCCTACACATACTGACACCCTTTATGTGTTACTGTTACCTATGTGGTGACCCCCGACAAAGCCAGTAGGCCTGTCTTATTTAAAATAACATCCCTTATATTGTGATGTTGCATCTGGTATATGTGGCGGCACAGCAATCATTGGGTTCTGAACTCTCTCGGGGTGTAATGTGATATGAGGTTGTCACCAAAGGTATTTCCATCTACTTAGTATACATCATTGTAATTTAATGCATAGTATTTAGTAGTGTGTGTGTAATAGAAGTATATTTCCTTTGCAAAAGAAAAGGCACTGATTGGACACTACTGAGTGCTATTGGTGCCTGAAAATTGTGATCTTAGGCGATACCACCTCCCCTGATCAGGCCTTTGACTGCTCTACTTTGACCCCTTGAGAGAGTCAAGTGCTAAAATGGGGTGCAGCTCTTAATGAATTATTTATGAAGGAACTTCACAACTAACCCAGTTTCTTATTTAAAACATGTCATTACTTAGTAGTGTACTATATTATGGCACCAGTTTTCCCTGTCCCTTTTACCCCTCTCCTTTTTATATGAAAAATGTTCTGGTTCTTATTGATATTAGTTGTCTTATGTTTCATTAATGATTTTGTTTTGTAATGTAATGTAATTTACTTATTGCTGTGGATGTTTGTAACATTGGCAGGCTCCCCTGGATATTGTGATTTTGCAGAATGCTTACAAAAACTGAAATTGCTGCTTATATAAAAAAAACGGTGCTTTTTATAAAAGCCAGTGCAATTTTTCTAACAATGTCTTTATCAGTTTTCAATTTTCCATTTTTTTTACTCCATCAATACTGCGAAAATCATATATTCAAAGAAAGGACAAATTAGTGTTCCAATTACAATCAAGATCATTGAGAAGAGAGGAGGAATAAGGAGAACCATAAACCACTTAGGTGAAAAAAACAAGAAAAACATACAAATTGAAAACAATTATGCAGGTAAATAAGACAGGTGAGTTCATAGTCCATCTACATATTTGTGCTTGTTTGATCTCCAGGGTGGGCTTTTAATAAGCTAAAGCATAACTCATAACCCTTAGTATGTCATATTACTACATTCTTCTAATACATTTTCAATATTTCCTACATATTAATCATCAATTAGTACTTTTCGTGAACACTGGTGGCCATTCTCCAAGGTCACATTTTCAAACGTGCATATTATTTTCCTCTATGTTATTCATTTTCTACAGAATTCATTATTCAAAATACATAATCACTCATCAATAATTTCTAATTAAGACATATGCTTCAGCAATCCCTCCTTTGATGACTGTGTCATCACACCAAAATTTCCACCCACAATTTTATAACTCTATTTCTTCAACATTTTGGCCCTCATTACGATTCCGGCGGGCGGCGGAGGCCGCCCGCCAGAATTCCGCCCTCCATAATACCGCTCCGCGGTCAGAAGACCGCGGAGGGTATTATGAGTTTTTCCCTGGGCTGGCGGGCGGTCTCCAAAAGACCACCCGCCAGCCCAGGAAAAAACTCCCTTCCCACGAGGATGCCGGCTCGTAATAGAGCCGGCGGAGTGGGAAGGTGCGACGGGTGCTGTTGCACCCGTCGCATATTTCACTGTCTGCAAGGCAGACAGTGAAATACATTTTGGGGCCCTCTTACGGGGGCCCCTGCAGTGCCCATGCTGTTGGCATGGGCACTGCAGGGGCCCCCAGGGGCCCCGCGACTCCCCCTCCCGCCATCCGGTTCCCGGCGGGAGAACCGCCAGGAACTGGATGGCGGGAGGGGGAGTCGGAATCCCCAAGCCGGCGCAGCAAGCTGCGCCGGCTTGGAGGATTCCTTGGGGGCAGCGGGAAACCGGCGGGAGACCGCCGGTTTCCCTTCTCTGACCGCGGCTAAGCCGCCGCGGTCAGAATGCCCCGCGGGGCACCGCCGGCCTGTCGGCGGTGCCACCGCGTCCCGCGGCCCTGGCGGACGTAATCCGCCAGGGTCGTAATGACCACCTTTGTCTTCTTGAGTATTCCCTATATATTCTTTCCCTTTTTCTTTCTTCCCTCCTTTGTTTATTTTTAGACCTTTTCAGTTTAATTCTTTTGCATAATTTGCATAACCCCAATATTCCTAATAGACAACCGACGACAATTAATATTCCCTGTATAATTTTCAACAGCATCCCATTCCAAATACTACTAAGTCAATTTCCCACCAAAGCAAACCCCTTACCAACATTTTCCCACACACCTTTTTCTTTTAACTCCTTCAAATCACTACTTGCGTTAGTCAGATTAGTAAGTAAGTCTCTTATCACTTTACTGTTGTTAGGTATGTAAGAGAAGCAATGCCTAGAGCTAATCATTTTACATACTCCGCCATCCTTCGCTAAAAGAATGTCTAAAGCAAGATGATTTTGAAGAGTCATAGCTCTTTCCGCAGCGAATTCAGTATCTATCAGGAGTATAGCCCCTGAAAAACTTGTCATCATGTTATCCACAATAGTAGACAACCTTCGAATCTTGATCGAATTTAGGATGACTCCCACTGAAGGAATCACCGCCCAAATATATCTCCCACTATCGCAGAAGAGGACTCCCTCCTCTGTCCCTTATGATGTAATTCTGTCATTTTCTGATTTTTTTTCAAATCCTCCATCTGGTAAATCTTTGGGAATACTATCCCCAAATAACACGTCCCATACCATCCTCTTGGAAGACGGTAATAAGCATTAAGTGCACAAATATAATATATCCCTGGAATTGCGGGGTCCTGCCCATTCAACATAAATGTCCATTTACTCTGAAACAAAAACACATGCTACATTCACTCGTACCCACAAATAAAGTGTCAGTGCGACACTTCGGCCTATATATACAAAGCTTCCCTATGTGTAATGCATCTAAAGCTAGTTCCCCTTGCGTCTTAATTGCACTATAAGCATAATCATTCTTGTAAGTCCTTTTCTCTAAGCCTTTTTCTAATTTCTCCTTCAGCGCCTTTCTCCTGTCGTCAGTATGATCTAAGAAGCTCTTTTCTAAAGGTGTAAGCAAGCATGTTAGGTTGTTCTTGTGTGCATATGCTGTGCCAAACGTTAGTGTAGGCTCAAAGAATCCTAATTAATACTATGTCATTATCCATAGCCACTCTACTCAAATACCTAATAATAGGAACAAACGAAAACATGAGGTCATGACTGGAGTAGAAATACTGAATGTACTCCTGGTTATAGAACCTTGTTAGTAAAAGACTACAACTTATCCCATATGTTAATGGAAGACTATGGTAAGTGACTCCTTCCTTGACTGATGAAGGAATCTGCGCACACACAAGACAAATCCATTGCACCCATCGTCTCAACATACTCACTCAACAAGCGATAGAAAACGTTAGAAGAAAGTTCCCCTTGTGCATTAGTATAATCATGCAAATATTTCTCATCTAAGTTAACCTCTATAAAGGTGTTAGTGTAGTAGTCTCTAAAGCAGTATTATGGTTGGCTCCTTTAGCATCAAGAACAGTCATACCCACAATCAATACTATAAACTCAATTCCACACATATTTGCCAAACCAATGCTCATATATTTACAGTGCCTAGCATCCCTAACTTGCTTATCAAAGTCAGCCATGATATGTAAAGAATCAGAAAGCAGAAGTAACTTAGAAAACATGCAGCAAAAATCAAAGATAAACAATTCTTTTTTCAAAAGTTCAGTTTTACTTCTAGGACCCCTTCTCCCTTGTCAAAAATCGGTTAGCAGCTTGTCAAAATCAGGTTTCAAAAAGTCAAATCAGGTTATCAATGTCTTTTCCGGTTACTTTCAACAGTCTCTTTCTCAAAATATTTCTCAGATTGTTTCAACAGTTCAGTTCATCAATCTTCTTCAAGTCACCTCAAAATATTGACTCGGAACTTCCCTATCAAAACAAAAAGACATTCAACTTTTTCTGCCATACATTTGTATTTGCATATGCCCATTCAGGACCTGTATATCTTCGACTTGCTATTCTTTTTCTTTTCAACTTTTGATCACCATTCAGCTCTCTTTCACTTAGTTCTTTTTTTCTCGTAGTATCTACTTCTTCTTCTATTGTTTGTTCGACAATCACCGCTTTCCTTTTCTCCACTTGCGAATTCGGCCACTTATCTCCTTTTCATGTACCTTCTGTAAATATTCTTTTCAGGACTGAACTTGAACCCTTATCTTTTTCTGTGGTGTTTTCTCTTGACGACCTGCAACTGGTTTAGGAGGAGTCAGATCACTTTGACTTCGATCCACCTCAACGCCCTCCCCTTCCTGGGTCTGGCAATTGCTCTGTTTGTCTCTCAGAATCGTCTGCTTCTGGGAGAGCTCCCTCTGTACTAGGCTCTACTGCTGTTTCAGTTGAGATAGGTTTCCCAGCATCTTTCTGGAGATCTCCACGTTCGTCTCTCATAGGGGTGATGGAACCGTCCTCAACGAGCTCAGGTTCAGCTTCAGCTCCTCCTTGCTCCTTTTCCTATTCTGGTGCTGTAATGTGTCTCACAGTTGTTGGTACTCTCAACAACGCTTCTTCATGATCCAGTGGACATGCCACTTTCTTTGTGTGACTCATGTGAATCCAGTTTGGGATCCCAGCCCACTTCACAGCTGTCGTAACTGTTAGAACCACTTGATATGCCCCCTTCCAGCGAGACTCCAAACACGTCTTGCGCACATGTTTTCGGACAACAACCCAGTCACCAGCTCTCAGGTTGTGCCCTGGATCGTGGCTCAGTGGCAGTGTGGTGACCTCCACCTGCTGAGAGAAATAGCAGACTACATCAGCCAGACCCTTGCAGTAATCCAAAACCATATCATCTGTAATATTGAGAAGTGCATTGGCTGTAACTGCTTGCAACCTGACTGCTCTGCCCATGAGAATCTCATGGGGCAACAATCAGGTCTTCCTGTCAGGTGTGTTTCTCATTGACATCAACACCAAAGGCAATACATCAGGCCACTTCAAATTCGTAGCTGCACGCATTTTAGTAATTCTTGACTTCAAGGTACAATTAGTCTGCTCCTCTGGTCCTGATGCTTCAGTGCATTAACTACAATGCAACTTCTGCTCAATGTTGAATTCTGCACACAATAGTTTAATCACCTCATTATTGAAGTGCCTTCCCCATCTGATTCTAAAGAGATCGGAAATACGAAGTGCGGTATCAGTTCCCTAAGCAGCAATTTTGCTACAGTGAGACTATCATTTTGTTGTGTAGCCATTTTAGTTATAGCTCCACGCACGTTATTTTAACATACTAGGCCTGCCGCTGTGCACTTTAACCTAGATGTATTTTATTCGGCTTTGCTTTATTATTGTTACAGTAGCCACTTTTACGGTCTTGTTTTATTTTCTCTCTATCTGACTGTTTTTGCCTAGGCCAGCACTCTGTTCTCAAACAAGACATTCTTGCTCACGCTGTGCTTCTTTCAAGGCTACAGCAAGATAGGTTGCCAGTGAACGTGGTATAAGTTTAGTCTCTGACATTCATAGAAAATACACATCCTTACGTAGGGACATTTTCTTAGAACACCAGCTGTTTTAGTATAAAAACACTTTCCTGTCCTTTACGCATTAGAGGGAGATTCCAGCCAGAGAACCACAACTGTATGCTGATTGCCGAATGTTTCGCTACAGCTGTTTTGCAGACTTCAGGCCTTTGCTCAGGTATGGGGGTTGATGTCTTCCCAGGGGAACCTGAAGGGCAGAATTAGATCTTAACACGCTGTGCTCTATCGTAGCCTGGGTAGGAATTATTTTTATGTTTTACTCTCCTTGTCACAATTTTAATCTTGTCATGCTGTTTTGTTCTGGTTATTGCAGTCCACGCTTTGCTACCTAAGATGCAGTCGCTTTATTAAAGCATTATTGAAATATATACTGCCTCTGTTTGTCATTGTGTATGTGACTGAGAGAAACGGTTGAGACCTGAGTGACCATGGCTTCCCTGAGAAACTAGTTATGTCATGCGCTCGGCTGCCCAATCATCCCTGCCCTTGGGTAGAGATGAAGCACTGCTAGTTAGCCGGAGCAGAACCTGGATTGGAGCGACAGGTGTCACCTGTAGTGGGTTAGACTCAGTCTCCCACACCGCAGGCGATTCTGCCACTCGAAATCCAGTAGTCTCATTAGAATAATGAGAGCCAATGCAACAATTTCTTCGTGTAGGGGTACGCTTCAATCCAATGACTAAAGATGCACACAATCACCAACACATATCTCAACCCTCCACACGCAGGCATTTCAATGAAGTCCAAATGCATTCTGTTGAATGGACCTCTTGCTCTTCCAATGTGGCTCAAATTATCCACTGTCCCTTTCCCCGCCTTTAATTGCTGACAAATGACACAACAATGGCATACTGCTTCAGCTGCCTGTCTAAACTTGGGCTTAAACCATCAATTTTGAACAAACTAACCATGGCATCCCTCCCAGTGTGTGCCTGACTATGATAGTACCTCACCATCTGGGACAACAGACTATTTGGCAAAACCATCTGACCCTCCTCAGATACCCACAACTCATCCTGTCTTTGAACACATTTCATTTTGCTCCATAACCGTTTCTCTTCTTTGTTGACATTACTCTGCAGAGTTTTTAACTCTTCTAATGTGTCAATCATTTTTAATGCAAAGCTCATACATGTAATATCTTCTTCAGGTAACAATTCCCACTTGTCTTTGAACGATATACAGTTCAATGCGCAAAACCTAGCGACTTCATCTGCATATCCATTCCCTAGTGACACATAGTCCTGTGACTTCAGATGTGCATTGAGTTACACCACGGCAATTTCCTCAGGGAGTTGAATCGCATACAACAACTCCTTTATTCTCGCACCATTTCTTACTGGTGATCCAGTAGAGGTCAGAAACCCTCTCTGCAACCACAATTGACCAAAATCATGAACTATTCCAAATCCGTATTGGCTATCTGTCTGAATAGTGACTCTCAATCGAGCACAAACATGGCATGCCTTTGTAAGAGCAACCAACTCTGCCACTTGAGCAGAATACACTCCTCAAAGCCAGGAAGCTTCTAAGGTACCTGTAGATGTGCACACTACATATCCTGCTCTCAATGTCCCTGTACTGTCTCTCAGACAAGAACCATCCACGAAAACAATTTGGTCATTTTCTTCCAATCCGGTATCTTTAATATCAGGTCTCGGTTTTGTGCACAACTCAGTTACTTCAAGACAATCATGTTCCACATCTTCCTCTTTCTCAATTTCAGTAGTATCACTTGGAAGTAAAGTTGCTGGGTTCAGCACTGTACATCTTTTCAGTGTCACATTTGGTGCACCCAGAATACTTATCTCATACCTAGCCAACCTAGTACCAGTCAAGTATTTGGTTTTCGTCCTTGTTAGTAAAATCTCAGTTGAGTGAGGGACCATTATAGTCAGGGGATATCCCATCACTACGTCTTCACACTGTGAAAGAGTCTGACCAACTGCAGCAACTGCACCCAAACAACCTGGTAAGGCTGCTGCAACTGGGTCCAAGGTAGATGAAAAATACGCTACTGGGCGATGAGCATCTCCATGGACCTGAGTAAAGACAGACAATGAACATGCATCACGCTCATGACAAAACAATGTGAATGGCTTTGTGTAGTCAGGCATACCCAACGCTGGAGCTCTGCACAAACTCTCTCTCAACTCAGTGAATGCTTTCCTCTCATCCTGGTCTAGCACTGTGGTATTGGTGACATCTTTATGAGTCAGCTTCTGCAATGGTTTTGAAATCTCTGAAAAATTCGGAATCCATTGGCGACAATTACCCACCATTCCCAGGAACATCCTGACATCTCTCTGTGAAGTCGGAAGACTTATCAGCAGTATCATTGTAATTCATTCTCAGAATATTTCCCTCAACCCTTTTTCAATCTGGTGACCCAAGTACTTTTTCTTACCTTCTGACAGTACTGCAATTTCAGTGGAGACACTTTATGACCATACTTTCCCAAATGATTCAACACGGCAATCGAGTCATACTTACACTCGTCCCTCGTCTTGGATGCAATCAATAAATTATCAATGTACTGCACCAATGTCGATTGAAAAGGCAATTCTAACGACTCCAAGTTCTTTTTCAAGATCTGGTTGAACAAGGAAGGTGACTCTGTGCACCCTTGAGGAAGACTACACCAGCAGTAGACTCGATCTAAAAATTTGAGACTAAAAAGAAATTGACTATACTCATGAAGAGGCACAGAGAAGAACGCTTGTGACAAATCAACCACTGTGAACCATTCGGCATCACATGTAATCTGGAACATTATTACAGCTGGATTGGGCACTACGGGACAACATTTGACCACAATGTCATTATTTTTCTCAAATCCTGAACAATTCGAACCTTCCCACATGGTTTCTTCAAACCCATTATTGGTGAATTACATGGGCTTCTCAATACCTTCTTTAAAACTCCCTGCTTCACAAAATCTGCAATTATTCGAGCCACTTCCATCAGGACATCTTGTGGCAAATTGAACTGTGGAAGCTGCGGAAACACTCCATTCGGCTTCAAAGTAACTTCAATCGGCTCCACTCCTTTGCTAAAACCCACTTCTTTTCCTGTCAAATCCCACATGTTCTCTTGCACTGTTCCCTGCAAATCAGAATGAAGCTCTCTTACTGTGAACATCGGGAAAAACTCAATCAAGGGGTACTCCTCATTTGTAGTTTCACACTCCGTTTCTGGGGCTGCATTTTCCTCATCATCACTATTTGTCTGGATCTCAATTCCATCATTTGAACACGTAATCAAACATTTTGTTTTACTCGACAAGTCCCTTTCTAGTAAGGATACCAGACTCGAATCGCAGACTAAAAACTTATGCAGTCCTTGAAAATTGCTAACCTCAATTTGCACTGGATCTGTAATCAGATTCGTCAAATACTGATTTGCCACCCCCACAACCTGAACTGTCCTTTCTGAAAAGGGCAAATTTGGAACTTATGTACTTCTTACAGTAGAGCGTGTAGCTTCTGTGTCCACCAGAAATGAGACTCTGTGACCCATCACCTTTCCTTTCACATAGGGTCCCCTCTGTTCTACTTCTAAAGAAGTCGCAAGCACACATGGCTCCTCATCCGAACTGTCACTCATCTATTCATCATTTATTTCACTCTCACTGTGTAACGGGAATTGGTTACAGCATTACTACTTCTGTCTTGTCTCTGACTTGTGACCTGTTAAGAAAGCATCACCTGTTGCTGCTCCATCAGAGCTTGAGGTATCTGCATTTGCTGTCTAGGTACCATGGGAACTTGCTGATGCATTGGCTGCAACTGTGACACCTGTGCACAGGGTATTTGCACCTGCTGCATGGGCTGAAAATTCTGCACTGGATTCACATTATTCTGAAAATTTGGATTTAAACCTCTCATTCTTGGTCCTCTCACGTTTTGAAATGTGTTGACGTCATTACCTTGCTGAACAACACCCTCTTGTACCATCATCGGACACTCCCGCTTCCAGTGTCCCACGGCTCCACAAATGTGACACAGTAATAACTTCTTCATTCCCTGCACATCATTCTGAACCACAACAGTATTCAAATCCGGACCACGATTCATATTGGCTCCACAACCCCTACCTCTCATCTGAGGCTGAACATGACATTTCCCTGCTGTTGTGGTATCTGCTGCACAAAATTTGCTTGCACTCCTGTTTGAGCTGCCTTAATCTGCAACACCATTGCCTTCACTTTCAACTTTTTCTGCTTCAACTCAATCTCGTCACTACAGTATTTTGCATACTGCAACACCTCATCATTCGGCTTTGCTTGCCAGCAAATCAAATGACTCTTAAATTATCTGACCTATTTCAGGTCTCAGTCCTTCCACAAACCTAAACACAAAATGCAGCATGTCCTTCGGCTCAATCACTTCTTTGCCACTGTACTCCTTGCATGCCTTCAACAATCTCTCATAGTACGCATGTATTGCCTCCTTTACTTCATGCACTGTCCTGTCAATCCTCTGCCAATCAATATTTTTGGCTGAAATCCTCGTCTTCGGGAACTCTATCACTTTATAGTAATATTTCATTACCTCAGGAGATGGTGCACCTGTACTCTTATCTCTCTCTGGTTCACTTGTTGGTCAATCTACAGCTCTCTTACCACAAGTCAGCTGGAACCACTATTTCCAGTAAGGTGTTCACGTCTTCCCACAAACACTTTGCGAGCTTCACAAACATGTCTGTCTGCTGATACCACTCTACTGGCTTTTCCCTCGGTTTTGAATAATCGTTTGTGAATGACGGAATATCACTCCTACTCCAAGGGACATGAACTAAATTTCCCCCTGGGATTTCTCTCATTGGTAAAATCTTTACCTGATCCTTGTCCTGTTGTACAATTTCAGTCACCTCTAGAAAATGTTGTGTCTTTTTATCTCTTTTCTTTACCCATCTGCCTTCCCACTTCTCTAATGCTCTTCAAATCTGAGCACTCTGCTATAGCTCTTTAAGGTGCGCCTTCATTCCGTCTGACCTCATGTGTTCAAAATCCTTTGCCTCAAAATCTAATCTGTAACTTCTCTTCAAATGCTTCATTTTCTCAATTTCTGTGCCATGTTTTTCTGCCAAATCTGCCAATCTCTAGTATACCTTGCCCACCTCTCTTGTGATTCTCGGGCATACGTATTTCAACTTTGCCTCTGTGTAGAACTCTAATCGATTCACCCCCATTGTTCCCTCAACTAGTTCACCTGCTTCCATGCTCAATCTGACACAATTTATCTGCTCCTCACCCTTGGAAGCATTCTGTGGGGTATTCAACTTGTCCAACCATTCAGTCAACTGCTGAGCTATCAATCCTTGTAACAAAATATTACTTGCATTCACTGGTGGCACCTGTTGTACCACTGCAATTGATGTCTGCGGTGTCAATAACTTCAAGCTCTGACCTGCACTAGGCCATTCACAGTATCTGGAAGTGCAACAAGTGGACTGAGATCTAACAGCGCATTGATCCATCAAAGGTCTGACCCATGGAAAAGACTACCTGAACTTGCTCATTTGGTCCCCTTCTCACTAAACTCTGAGGCACCTCTCCCTATTCATTCATGCTTGGTTTCTTCTGCGCAAATAATGGTACCGCCGGACCAACAGTGATTGGCAGCGATATTGCATCTGGGGCTGCTCCAGTACCTGCATGCTGTGGAAGCGTAACTTCCATGCTCCGATTCATAACTGGTGTCAAGTATGACTGTGTACCTATAATCGGTGTAGATCTCGGCATCCCCTGCAGCTGCATTTGGGGAAACAAAATCGGAGTCGGCTCGGTCTGAACCAGCAGTGGTCTTGGAACCACTTGCTCCGTAGGCACAGCTAAGTTCGAAGTCGTTTCCAACATAGGCACATCAGGATAGATTCTCTGAATAGGTGGCGGATGCATCTGTGCCTGAACTACTGGAGTAGTTAACAAATTAGGTCCTTGCACCACACTCTGTGTTAGACTAGTATTAACCTGTACTGGACTCGCTATCCCCATTGCCTGTGCCAGGCTGTTGGATCAGTACTAGTACTCAGACCACTTTCATGCACCGCATACGGTGGTGGTCGGTCTCTCAGTATCTGTGTAACAAGATCCTCAGCATCTGATTCCTCCTCCACTATAGAAGACTTTCTTGCTTCCTTACTCTCGTACGGACTCTTATTATTCTTTTTAGTCGCTTTCTTTCATTCCGTCACATCCTCCAGGGTAATAGCTGGAAGCAATTTTAACATCCTGCAATGTCACTGATCTCCACTTCCTCTGTTCCCAATCCCATCTCGCCTCTGCTAAAGGCTTCTCTACTTTTCTTACTCTCCTCTCAAATTTAATTTGCTGTTGCTGCCTAGCTACCATCTCCCAAACTGCTAACACCTCAAACCGTGCTGGTCTCGGAAGGTGCTTCAATTCATATAGCGCCATCCGCAATTGCTCCAAAATTCTCAAATTAAACGTCTCATTCTCAGGAAACGCTAAGCTCCCATTTTTCTCTGTTAACTTACACCATTGCTTTAACCAAAGACATGGCGCGACACCTCTCTCCTCCATTACAATGTAAGCCAGTGTACCCTTCGGCGGTGTAGGCTCCCCTACATTCGCTCTAATGTACGCATCTCCCTTTAGGGCACTCTTCAATACCTTGAAAAACTTAATCTTTTCTACTTTTTGTTTAATCAAAATCAAATCAGGACATGACTTTTACTCCCAAGATTCCTTTCACTTGCGTTCTCAACCAATTGCCTCTCATGGACGGCTGCCAATCCGTGCGCAACTCTTCTCACTAACCAACCTATCCCAGCGCTGCTCTAATGACGTCACACTCACATGTACTGCGGCTGAGAAAGTCTTGCGGCTCGTCGTCCTAAACTTCGATTCACACAAAACTAATGCAAAATATTGCAAGCACTAATCAAAAAACAAAAAACAAAACTGCTGGTTTACAACAGGAAAGTTAACACAATCGCTTCAGAAACCTTACGGATTTTCACTGATGGCCCCTTCACTCATGCAGCTATTCCTCTTTCTTGGTCTCCCAGATTCGCAAGCAAAATTCGACCCGCAAATTTCCTTCTCAACTGATCAATGGGTCTGTCCTGGTGCACATAGGACAACCCAAATTTCAGTCGAAATTTCCTCTTGCCCACTTAACTCACACACTGACTTGTTCACCACGTCCGATCAACCCACAGATTACAGACAGACAGATTACAACATATAACCAAGTGTCTCATACACTTTCCAATATACTTGGGAGTCTTAGACCACGCAGGGTCCGTACATCAACAACCACGTGGACAATTTTTGAGCACAAAGTGCCACACACGTGAAGTTCGCAACTTACCTACTCTCATACTGCGGAGTAAGCACACACCTACTAAAACTTCATCTGGTGTACGCAAAGTCCCTAAATTCTCACATATGTCACAATTCACCTCCAATTTTCATAAGCTGTGCAAGCGCAACCTATCTCTCTCACTCTATCACTATAACGCCAGGAACATACCCAACCCTACTAGCAGGATCTGGAAAAGTCATTTCTTGGCTTAGAGGAACATAATTTTCTCTACAGATGTCATTTTTGAAAAAAAAATCAAATCTCAATAGTAGTGAACTCTTAACAGATCAATCTTAAACAATCACCATAACTAGGAACACCTGTCAGTCAGTCTCTTACCACAACTATTTAACACCTGTCACTCCATTCTGGATGCCTATGGCAAGTTCTAAAAGAGACCTAACCATCCTCTGCTACCATAACTGTTAGCGCGTCGATCCTTAATAAGTAAACTTACAAGGGGATGCGTATAGATCGATGAACCTTTTGACTCGTTTGGGATGTTCTTACCATAGCTCCAGAACAGAAATCGATAATCAATACACAATAATCAATAATCATTTGTCAAATAAATAATCAGTAATCAATGGAGTCAGTAATTGTCACACACCATGACTTTTCAGCCATGAATAACCACACCTTTAATGAAAGTTTAGTCATTTTATTTCCCTTATATTAACAATGCTAAAGACATGTAGATCATCTCAAAATCAAGTCAGAACGCATATAAGAACAGTATTTTTTAACCAAATAGACACGAAAAACACAACCTAATCAAAGCTTGAATCTCAATACATTCTAGAGCATCAGTGCAAATCATCAGCAATGTTAGCTTCAATAAGGTTACATAATCCATAAGGATTCAACAAAGTAGTCTGTCAACCATTTATCTCTGTAAATTGTCACTAGTCATGTAGATACCCTCAACTAATCCAGACTACCATAAGCATGTGGGGCTTCATGCAAAAACAATTTAGAACACACATTTAGGAAAAACATCTACCTAAGGAAATCTATTAAGACAGTGCAGTTGGTACCTAGAAACAAAAGGCATAAAAATAGAATTCAGTCATATTGTCATATCTACCTATCCACTTTATGGTTCAGGAAACAGAATCAGTCTACGTCCGCAGGTCATCAATCAATCAGCAACACATCAGGTTCTCAGTCAGAGAGTATGAGCCCAATGACATAATCTTGAATCTCCTCTAAGTCTCTTCTTCTCGACAGCGGTCTGCCTAAAATCTCTCTGGTCTGCTCTCTCTAGTCTGAAGTTTTTTTTCCTCTGTCACGTTGTTATATCAAAGTCACCCAAACTATCCCCTAATTTCCAATTGGTCAATTAATCGTACATTATTACTCTGTCCAGTGAAAGTTCTATACCAAATCTATGCATTCTATATTTCACACTTCACATAACATTGATTGGTCTGCTTTACGATGTTCTCATCATCCGGCTCATCAGGTATCGAATTTGTTGCATCTTCTTTTTCAGTCAGTGTCTTCATTGTTCACGTCCTGGGAAAGTACATCTCACACATTTTACACACATTTTGATACATTACTAGAGACATCATCTCCTGTCAGTTGGTCCCCATAGAAAGCTTCGGTTAAGCATTTTATTTAAACAATGAGCATTTCACAGATAGTTCACTCTGTCAGCATTTTCTATTAATCGCTAAGAAATATAGCTTCTGCATGAGGCCTGGCAAACTAGGCCAAGACACTCGCTAAGTTAAAGCCTACTATTAATGAGCTAAAGCATAATTCATAACCCTTAGTATGACATATTACTACATTAATCTAATACATTTTCAATATTTCCTACATATTAATCATCGATTAGTACTTTTTGTGAACACTGATGGCCATTTTTCAAGGTCACATTTTCAAACGTGCACATTATTTTTCTCTATGTTATTCATTTTCTACAGAATTAATTATTCAAAATACATAATCACTCATTAATAATTTCTAATTAACACATCTGCTTCAGCACTTCTTAATCCTGCTTGTCCTGTAGTGATACCAACGGATGCCAGCAAGAAAAGATAGGCAACAACGTGCATGACCAAGTAGAACCAAGGGAAATGGGCTGCCAGAGAGAGCAAGAGACCTTCAAATTCGAGAGAATTAATAGCAATCTGGAAGGCAGATGCACTTTCAAATATGCATCGCCAACCTGTATGTATTAATTCAAACAGGTAATACAGTTGCGGTGACCTACATAATCAAACAAGGGGGTAACGAACTCCACTTTGCTCAATCTAGTGGTCCATAGAACAATAGCTAGTGCCATTGAGAGCAGTTTATATAAATAAAAATAAAAATGAGACAGCAGACATCTTGAGCAGATGGTCTGTCATCGGAGGATCTTTCTCTCTCACAAAGCAGGTGTTTTCTATAATATGGCAAAGGTTTGGGGAGTCTTTCTAGTTCTTTTTGCCTTCCAAGAAGAAACTCAGCTTCCGAAGTTCTTTTCAGGCTTTCCTGTAAAAGGAACCTTTGGAGTGGCCGCCCTATCTTTAGCTCGGCCTCCTCACCTACTTTATGCTTTCCCACCTATTCCTCAGTTTCTTATAGAAATTCAGCAGGAAGCAGAAGAGGTGATCATATTGGCCTCAATGCTCCTGGTTCCTCCCTGAATTAAATAGCTGTGACTTTGCCTTGGAAAATTCAATTGTTTCTTCGCCCACTTTGAGGGCTGCAATGTCTTATTCTGTTAAAACTCACACTCTGTGTGGAAGTTGAGGACTTGGCTTCAGAGTAGAAGAATCCCTGACTGCCTTTACAGAGATTAAGGTATCCAGCTGCTCTGAAGTCTTATTGTAAACATTATTCTAAACCTTGTGGAGTTTGTTGTTGTTGGGTGTAATTCTAACACATTCTTGTGATATAGTCACTATCCTCCAGTGTTACTTGATGTTTTCCAAAAACTGGCAGTGTCCACTTTGACAGCACAGTGGACTACAATTAAGGTCTTCAGAGAACCAAGGGGAAAACTGAGCGAGGATCAGTCACTAGTGATAAGATTGCTAAAGAAATTTAAATGTCTAGACCCCTGTATAAACCAGCTATACCTCTCTGGGACCTTCCTTTAACATTAAAGATGTTGGGAGGTGTTCTGTTTGTACCCTTAACTTCAGAGGATCTGAAGTATTTAACAATAAAAGTTACTTTCTTAGTGGCAATAATGTCAACCAGGAGGACCGGAAAACTTGGAGCATTCTTATGTAATCCAGTTTCTTAAAATGATGGACGATTGTGTGGTACTGAGGCCTAACCCTACCTGTCTGCCCTCCCAAAATATGATATAAAATGGATACGGAACAGAAGATTGTCTTGTCTGTTTTCTTTCCATTTCTTGTTTCTGAGGAAGAGGAGCTGTTAAGTTTATTACAGGTAAAACATGCTCTATATATCTTGAAACTCTTGAGTCGTTTGAAAATCTGAAGACCTATTTGTAACTTTTGGGGCTCCAAACCAATAAGAAAAAGTTTCCAATATACCAATACGCAGATGGATTTAATCTAAAGCTGTAATGTTATATGTTCTGGCACTTTTATCCAATAGGAGATGAAGGGGAGACATACAGGAGTAGCACCTTTTAGGGCTGAAATTCAAAAAGTATCTTTAAAAGAGATATGCAAAGCGGCAACATTGGCTTTTTCATACACAGAATTGAACAACTACAATTTGAATTGTGTTCATTTGGTGAAGGTGTTTTGAATGAAGTAATGTCTACTTGATTCAATTAGAATGATTTCACTTATTAAAAGTATTTCGTAATGAGTGTTTGCTTCTCAGCGTTAAGTTTGTTTTGAAGGCCCGAATGGCTTTGGTATTCTCAAATGTTATATATATATATATATATATATATATATATATATATATATATATATATATATAGTGTTTTTCGTGTTGTGGGTGTGCCAGGGGTGGTGACATTTGAGTTTTAATGAAGTACTGAACTGCCCCAGGGATGTTGCAGCCATGAATGAAGCTCACTGGGAATGTCTCTTGTTGCAATATCAGGGCCTCATTGGACGACTGGACAGGAGGGCAATTTAAATAAACATCTGATTGCTGTTTTTCGCCTCTCCCAGGGCACACACGAATACTACCTCATCCAATATCTTACAGCCAACTAGGTCCATAGGAAGTTCAATGATGTGACACACTTCAAGTCCTTCACCTCACAGTCATAATGCACCTGTAGTAACAACCAAGCAACATATCACATACAAGAAGCAAGATTCTCAAGAGGCAAAACTGTTTTATTGCATGGTCTAAATCATTTTATATTAACAAGCATTTGCAATGCAATAGGTCTTGCATGTGCTTGAGTTAGAGCTATTTGCGTTGTAAATGCATAACTGGACCTTTCTTGCCACATAAATTGGTCAACCCTGCCATATATGCTGGTCCTCTCTGCTACATATTTTCAGTTGCCCTGCATATAACTAAAGCACTTACATTACCTTCTTCCTCTGTTTGCAGCAAAAAATGAAAATATTGCCACAAACATCTGTCTTATCCCATGTCCCAAGGGACACCTGCTGCAAATCTTGTACATGGAAACATCAGGGGAGTGTCTAATGCACAGGGCAACACCCCCACTTCACTTTACCTTCAAACTTCAATAGTGTACATAGAAGCACCGAGTGACGTGTATGACAGTATCTAGCGGGGCACTGGGAGATCTGCCAGGGCCAGCATATAAGGGAGCATCTGTCTCTGAGCTTCTAGCGAGTATAGAACAGTATACTGGGAGATATTTACCTTATCAATGTACAACAAGACATCTAGCTTGACTGTACATGAGGATATGTACCATATATAGAAGTGTTTCGATATTAGGAAAGTGTTTGCACATGATTATACCTGCCTCAGCCATTTTACAGTGTACTATGGGCACCTGATGTACTGAATGGCATCTGGCAGGTAGACACAACAAGTGTACACAGAAGTGCCAACATTTAACTGATTTAGGGCGACAACTGTACAGGAGATATCTACCTCAGTGAGTACATAATGAAACATTTCAGGTATAGGGCTCATCAAACTTGACTCTGCATATTAACAATTAGTGTATATGGAGTGATAAGTGGTGTATATCAGTGCATCTCACAGTGTACTTGGACAGAGGGGAGGCCTGACTGTGCCCTGTGTGCAGCTGAAAGGAACTCACCTGTGCTGTACGAAATGCAAGCCCTTCTGCACACACGGCATTGGCCTGTGCTCGGACAGTTTACATCCCTAAGTGCCAGGGGAGACCCACCTAGAGATGCCTAACAGTAGATGTACAGAAACGATAAAAGCGCAACATAAGTCACTGTTATAAATGACTATGTTTGGTATATCCACAAAGCAAGCTCGAAGATGTAATGCATGCAAGTTTATAAGCCCCTTCTAGCTGCTAGAAATTACTTGTGAATGTGCAGGCAAGCACCTCTTCCTGTGGACCTTTACAAATTTTTGACAGTCCTAGACCCTCAGACTACAATATATTAATCACTATACCGTGTTTTAAGGATCTGTTCATACCGCATGTGTGTCTGTGTAAACATTGTAAATAACAGGTTGGTGTTTATTCTGACAGGCACATACTTTGGTGTTAATAAAACGAGTCACTGGCTTTCCCCATCACAGCTCTGACTTTGTAGGTCTGGCTGCAGTCGGCCTGTCAGGACATGGCTCAGTTCTAACATCGGTTGCTGTCCCCCACTGGAAGGCTTTCATACATTCTGGCATAAAAGGAAATAGCCTGGACATCCGCAGAAGACAATAGCAGCACGCGGCACTCCACCTATGTAATCGGAGGCTCTGCGCCGAAGCCGCAGCAACATGTCCACCATATGCCAGGCTAGGGTGGGGACAAGGTGCAAGGGATATTCCCATTCCACGGAAAGTGATTCAAACAGAATTCCATTCCATTGAAAGTGCTTCAAACAGAAAGCAAGCATCAAGGCACTGTGCTTCTCGCATTTTTATAAGCCCTTATTTGTTATTGCGTTTGGTGTCATGCCAATTAATGACGGTCCTTTCTAGATGAAGTCAGGCATTGTGGTAGCTACAGTCTCATTCTGTGCGCTCATCAGTGGTGACTGAGTATCTGTTTCAGTGCTTGGGAAGTAGTTTATTTATAACTGAATGTCTTGACATTACACCAGGCACAAAATGCTTTCAGCGCAAAACTACCAAGAAAATGTCAAGGAGAGAATGATCTGATTTCTCTGTTAAGGGAACAGGCACTTGTAAAAAGCGCTTGTAAATAACAAGTTAGATGTGGTGTAACCTACTGAGGTGCCGACTTTGGGACCAAGTAAGCGTGGTTGAGTCTGATGTCAGCTCTATTTAAAAAAAAAAAAAAAAATCTGGCCTAAAAATAAACTCATAACAAAATTCAATAAACAATGGCAATTAAAGGCAGAAGGAGGTCCACAAAAGACGCATATTAAAATCAAATGTAGAATGAAGCACCTGTCATGTAGCCACATGGGAAGGCATTAACAAAAGTGCGTAGTCACCCGGGGTGAGGCCACCAATAAACACAACAGTCCTAAATATGAAGCCCAGGCAAAAGAAACAAGGAAGAGGAAGAAACAACATAGGGCCACACAGCTCGAAGCGGCGAGGCCAAAGAAAAAATGTATGCCACACTAATCTATATGGCGGATTGTGCAGTCATCCATATAACAGGGTCAGTCTGCAAGGTGGTAACAAAGAAGCTTAAAAGTAGGACAAATATGAAGCATTTTCCTACAAAATCAAGGGAATTTTGAAAGGCAGGCCATGGAACGAATTAAAGTGATAGGCGTAAGATTGGTGTGGTTAAAGCCCAGAGATGTAGATTACAACATTTCGAAGACAGCGCTTGCCCGCTGCCTAGCTCAACCTAAAAATGAAGTGGAAAGTAAAAACATCCACAAGAAAAAACGCTAAGATTTACCCTTGGCCAATTTAACCACGGGGGTGGTGAGAGGGTATTTGTTGAGTGTATGGGGTTGGTAATATCTGAAGAAACTATGAAGTGAAAAGTCCTACAAAATATTTAAATCTATGATTAAAAGGTGTGCCTGTGCTTATATTTTATCCTCATTTATGCTGGAGTTGAAAGCCATCGCCTTCGACTTTCTGTCGGAAAACTAGATACCAATGCCTGGTGATTATTTTAAGGCAAGCACTTTTGCCGGTTCTGCAGTAGCAATGTCTTGTAAAATGAAATGACATAGCCACTTTTTTGTGGATGCACTGCAAACGCCAGCTACTAAATGGCCCCATTAAACTTTTTTGGAAACTATTTTATAGCCTGTAGCTTTAAGTCTGGAAGTTATTAAATCTGTTTTCATGTGTTCTCAGTCAAGAGAGGACCAGCTTGCATTTCACTTCAATGTATCTTAATGTATACAAGGTTTCTGAAAAGCAAGCAACAAAAAATTAGGGGTAGGCAGAACTGTGGTAAGTAAATATAGCGGGAGAGTGAGGGAAAGAGACAATCTTGGAAAGAAAATGAAAGAGACGGGTGAGCGAGCTAAAGGAGACTGGGCATAGGAAGAAGAGAGGAAAGAGAGAGAGGTTGAAGACAGAGCAGGAGAGTGAGACATAGAGAGAGCCGGAAAGAAAGAGGGCACATAGAATTGACATCGAAAGAGGCAACTAAGCTGGAGGAAATGGCTGGAAAAAGAAACGTGGAAGGAAATGATAAGAGAGAAATTCGACAGGGAGCAGCGAAAATTAAGAAAAAGAGAGGGAGGGAGAAAGTGCATGAGAGGAAAAAGAGGTAGCAGGAAAGGGGAGAAAGGGAGTTTGTTAAAGAAACAAAGTGGACATTTAGTAAGGGAAAGGAGAAAGGGGGCAAGAAGAGATAGCAGAGAGGGGATGAAAGAAAAAGAAACTGAGAGAAGAGAAGTGTGAAAAGGTGAGCAGTAAATAACGAGATTAGCTGCTGAGTGAACAGAATGAGGCGAGACAGTGAGCCAAGATAAAGGATAGATATCACAACAAAGAAAGACTAGCGTTGCCTGAGGCGGCAGAAGAAACCTGTCTTAGCTGTGTGCGTGTGACTACAGGGGCTGGCAGGGCGCGGCTGGACTTTGCTTGGCTGGTGTCCCGAGGTTATGAGCAGTTCTGCTGTTGAGCAGCTGTGGACCGTTGCTTAGCTGGGACGGCTGCTCAGACTGCTTTTCCTCCAGCACTTCAGTCCCGCCTAAGATAAAACAAAATAATAGAAAATTTAATAAGGATATATAAAAGGATATTCCAAAATAGAAAATTCCACGGCAAGGCCTGCGCTCCTTAATTGCAAGCTTCCAATTTTAATATTTCAAAATGTTAGTCAAACAATGAGGTTTACAGAGAGGGAGAGCAGTTCTTAAACCAAGGGAACGGTATTGGTAACACGTTCAGCCGACTTGCTCCAAGAGCGGCGTTCTAAACCTAAAAATAGATTTTCTATCCCATGTGTTTCCAGTATCCTAAAAGGGTTTGTTGGGAGCAGTGATGAATGCTTAAGATGAACAAACGAGCGGCAAGGCGAGCGGAGAAACAAGCATTTGGAATGCAATAGTCTCGTGTTTGCTCGAATTAGAGCTCAGAGCAGCACTGATCGGCGAAGGGTTGGAATGTGCTGCTCCCTCCGTCCATCCCTCCTCACTGTGATTCTGCTGTGCCTCTTAAATGGTGACATGCTGCGAATGGGCAGCTAGAGAGACCAGCTGTTTCATGTTTCTCGGGTCCATTTGCGAGACGCGTATCTAGCCGAGGATTTGTTTTTGAAATCCGGGACATGTTTTAGCTCATAAAAGCAGGAAGACATGTCCCCGGATGCCAAACAAAAATAAAGCAAGCATTTGGAATGCAATAGTCTTGTGTTTGCTCGAGTTAGAGCTCATAGCGTTGTAAATTACTGACTGGACTTTTATTGCCACACAGACTGAAAACAACAAAAGGAAGAGAGCGAGGGTGAGCTGGCCCTGGAAAAGCCCCCTTCTGCTGTTGGTTTATGTTTACAGAGGGAGCTGGTGGGGAGGAGTAACTGAACAAGCACCCACACTGTTGAGGTGAAACAGGCAAATGCCCCAAAAAAGTCCCTTACAGAAGAGATAAACAGGACATAGCATAATTACACAGTACTTTGTGCTGCTCTCAAAGTGAAAAAAGGCAGGACAAGGAGGCAGAACTGACCCCTAGCAAGCAAGGATTTTTGAAGGACACTGCAAATAACAAATGAAAACGCTGGAACTCACTCTATAGTATACTTAAAAGTATACAGCAGGCCAAACGCTACCACTCGACCTAAAAAAGGAATCTTTCAGAATTGTTTTACACCTATGTTGAGGCATAGGTCTGCTCATAAAAAGTGTCACTCTAAGTTTCACACATAAAATGTTGAGATGCCTCACAATAACATAAAAAATATTGAAATGTCACACACAAGCAACTAAAAAGTGAACTGCCACATGAATTCATTTTCAGGCAAAAGCCTTGGACAATCATGTTTTTTCTTATGTGCATTATAATAAAAAATGATTATGTACCTATTGTACACCTGCCAAATAGGATGCACATGAACAGATATATTAAAGCTCTATGCAATGGTTATGTTTTTTATTTACATTTTTTAATGTAAGCATATAACCTCCATATTTCTGAGGCATTATTTCTTTTTTAACTGGCATATGCTTGCAATAATTTTTTCCTACGAAATGTACTTTTGCACCAGGGTGTCAGAGCCACGCATATTGGCTTTGTCAATGCTTGCTAAGAGTGACTAAAGAGGTTTCTTTATTGCTGCGTGGAACGACATACATGCTCCCAGACAGACACTTGGTACAGGGAGAATGTACACTATAGTGTGGACTTCAGACTGTGTGGCCTGGAGCTCTCTGCTTATTCCACGTATTGATTATTGTTGCTGTTGGTATTTGTTTCACTAAAATACTGACTACAGTCAGTGGATGGTCCATGAATGCCCAGTCGTTTCAGCTTTGAATTTATGTCAGATTTTAAATAGAAATGTAGAGGATGTTTTAATGCTAATTATAAATCAGTGAAAAGTCTGAAGAGAAGCAGGAAATTAATAAGGGTAAGACCATGTTTTCCCCGCCCTAATTTCAGTAGGTGTCTGGGGAGAATGTGAAATGGTTTCTAGAAGCGTATTAATTCCAAATGCTGTGTTTCTACCAAATCCATTTTCCATACTCAACACTGCTGCAGGATCCGGTCCCCTCTTTTATGTTGGTACATTCACCACCTCTCTAAAACTAGGAGCACTAACAGTTTGTGGAAGCTTGGTCAAATCCACAACGTACAGAGTTGCTTCTCAAAACTCTCATTCAGATGTCAAATCTTTTTGAGAGAGGAAAAACACAATCATTCGCACTGCCCTGACTACCTCTACCCAATAATGCACAGAAGAAAGTCTAGAAAATAAAAACTGTTGCTTATTATATATGTATTTTTTGGACAAGGTGTTATTTAAATAATTTACCAACCAACACATTTTATTACTCTTTAATTGTGCTCTATTGTACCAAATGGGCTCTGCCCATTTTGTCCACCAGAAGTCTTCCATTTGTTGGAGTTTTCACTCAGGGAGTCTCACTATCTGAGTCTCACTCACTGTAAATTCATAGTAACTGATCTGAGAGTGTTAACTGTCTGTGTCTGTCTATAATGATAAGGCATCTGCTGTGCAGCTACAGTAAGAGACATTGGCTGGTTACATGTGAACACGTGCAGACTACTGTAGTGCGCAGTCCGGGATTTGCGCACAGCTGGACTGTTGCAGAAGGGACTGCAAGGATCTGTGCTGCCCTGGGATAGGACTTATAATATGAGTGGGCATTCACAGTTTAGGTCTGTAGTGCTTACTGATAAATCTGTGGTGCTTTCACTGTATTATTATACATATAGGCACAAACTGCTCTAAAGTACAGTTTTGCTCTACTTAGACCAACAAGTTATCAAACTTTGGTAAAACTTGCATGCTGAGTCTAAATTTGCAGCTCCCAATAACATACATCTACATCTTATGGGACTTCAGGATTTGTCATGCCCTACTGGGCCAAGTTGAATTATCTGCTTCCTAGCAGTAGGAACAAAGCCTTCCCCACAGAAGAGGAGCAATTTCCAGTGACTGACTCAGTTCCGGGGAAAGGAAAGGGTGTGGGGGAAAGCTGCATCTGATAATTAGCTTGTCAAACTGCACTTATGCTGGAAAAATAAAGAGCCACTGTAACAAAGGAGGAGGACCAGACCTTTGGAGCAAACACAGTAGGGTCTGCCCTTTGACATGTTGATGGGAAGGGATCAGCCAGTGGTGTCAGATAGAGGCAGAGTTGAGGCCCTGAGTGGTATTCTTACCAGAGAAAAATTGAAGTCTCCATTTTGGATTGTCCCAAATTGTTGTCCAGGAGGGTTGGAAAAGGGGTGGAGGGATAATGTGGCATTGCTGTATTGACTAGGGATGCCAGGACCCTAAACTTTCCACCCTGCTTAAAAACCCCTGTACAAGGGTGAGACAGTTGAGAAGACCCTGAGCCTGGCTAGCGACAAAGTCGGAGAGGATGCCCAGCTAGAAAGAGAAACTATTTGTTGGGACAAGGCTTAGATTCCACTGCCCGTACAGGTGCCCTCAAGACAGCCAGGAGGCTCTGAGGCCTGGGGGAGTGCAGAAAGAAGTTTGTGTGCTGTATGTACAAGATGCCCCTACCAGCAGGAGAGGACCACCAGGGCCAGGCAGAGAAGACTGGTGCAGGAAGCCAGAAAATCTAGCTGTCCACAAAATGCACCACTTTAGAGGCCAGAAGACTGATGAAAATGCTACCGGTTAATATGTCTGGCCCATAAGAGCAAACCAACTGCAAGATAATCAAAGATGGTCCAATGGGGTCACATATGCAATTTAAAGATTTTCTTGTTTTAAACAAAGAAACATGAAATCCAGTGACCACTTTATCATTGAGTTTGCATGGGGTCTCCTCCCCAGAGGTTCATTTGGACCTGGGAACCCCAACCCCTAGGATCTGGCATAAGTAGGTATGTCTCTGAGACTCCATCCCCTGTGACAAAAGCAGCAAACTAAGCAGAGCACCACAGCGCTGTTTGCTCCAGAATGCCAGGAGCAATGCTGTTTGCCATTTCCACTTTATGCCCATTTCATAGGGGGGCAAAGGGCCATGAGCAAGCAATGGTCCGCCCATGCACAAAACTGGAGGAAGAGAGCTCCTGCCCACCCTTCCCACTGAAATAGGAGTGTGGATGGGAGAGACTGGCAGCACAGGAATGGGCTTCCTACGTTGCCCTTTAAAATAAAAAAAAGAAGCAATTCATGTGGGTTTCCTGGTACACACAAACAGTGAAAAGGCTATGGGTGCACCTGGGGGAATCAAGGCACCCAAACAAAAGACAGGTGGTTGAGGTTGCTGAGTTAGAGCATGCAAACTGTTCATCATCTATGCATAGGTCTAGGTGAGGAGGACCCCATAATGCCCCACATGAGCTAACAAGCATATTTACTTTGCCTGCTGTGTCCTAAAGATAAGTAAGGTTTCCATTCATTGTCAGAATTTCCAGTGCAAGCACTTTTGCTCTTGGGCTCTAGAGCATAGGGACTCCTAGTTGTTAATCCTATAGCTACATTATGTGATCTATAGCAAGTAAGAAAGATTCAGACACTCATGTGGTTTTGAATTCAAATGCTTTAATGATAACTTGAATAGTGAACAATGATGAATGCATATGACTTGTACTGTTTTAGGATTGTAAAGATGTTGTTATTAATGTTTTGACACCCTGACAACACCAGTAGGCCTACCTTATACATACTGACACCCCTCCCTTATGTGTTAATGTTATCTACGTGGTGACCCCTGACAAAGCCAGCAGGCCTGCCTTATTTAAAACAACATCCCTTATATTGTGATATATCTGTATATCTGGTATATGTGGCGGTACTGCAATCATGGAGTACTGAACTCTCTAGGGATGTAATGTGACATGAGGTTGTCACCAAAGGTATTTCCATCTACTTAGTATACATAATTGTAATTTAATGCATAGTATTTAGTAGTGTGTGTGTGTGTAATAGAAGTATTTTTCCTTTTTAAAAGAAAAGGCACTGATTGGACAGTAATTTACTGAGTGCTATTGGTGCCTGCAAATTGTGATTTTAGCCGATACTACCTCCCCTGAGCAGGCCTTTGACTGCTCTGATTTGCTCCTCTGAGAGAGTCAAGTGCTAAAATGGGGTACATCTCTGAATGAATTATTTATGAAGGAACTTCACAACTAACCCAAGCTCTTATTTAAAAGATGTAATTACTTAGTATATATTACAGTTCCAGCTTTCCCTGTCCCTTTTACCCCTCTCCATTTTATATGAAAAATGTTCTGGTTCTCATTGATATTGGTTGTGTTATGTTTCATTAATGATTTTTATTTTTAGTAATGTAATGTTATAATTGTTGTACTCTGCTTGCATTAACTGTTCAAATGGACAATTTGTAGTATTTACTTATTGGAAAAAATAAACACCAAAAAGCTGCTGTAGATGTTTATAACATTGGCAGGCTCCCTTGGATATTGTGATTTTGCAGAATGTTTACAAAAACTGTGAAATTGCCACTTATGTAACAGCCCAGTGCTTTTTTTATAAACGCCAGTGCAATCCTTTTTAGCAATGTCCTTATCAGTTTTCAATTTTCCATTTTTGTTCCACCATCAATACTGCAAAAACATATATTCAATGAAAGGACAAATTAGTGTTCCAATTACAATCAAGATTATTGAGAAGAAAGTAGGAATAAGGAGAACCATAAATCACTTAGATGAAAAAAAACAAGAAAAACATACAAATTGAAAACAATTATGCAGGTAAATAAGACAGATGAGTTAATAGTCCATCTACATAATTATGCTTGTTTGATCTCCCGGGTGTGCTTTGTTGGACTGAGACACTGGCAACCAATGTCCTCAATACATTATGCAATGTCCATAACACTGGTTATAGTGATGATGCCTGGTGGCCACTTAGATCTTGGATGCACTGTCATTGTCAAGTTCAATCTTCTTCAGATTCTGTTCCTGCAGAAGACCCCCAGATTCTATGTGTTCCTCATTCCAGGGTAAAGGAACAGTGAGTGTGCCCAGCTGACTGCCTGCTGTGGCAACAGTAATTGACATGTTGTGCTCCAGAAATCCTTTGAGATTAACACAGCCAGCTAGTGGCATCTCTCTTGCTGCCTAGAGCAATGTGTGTGCTCCGAAAGAGACATTAAGCGCTGAGAGAATATAGGCTACATGCACTCAGCCTACAAGCAGCGTAGGTTGTGACTATGTTGAAGATGATCAAACTGGCCAGTAGGTAGGAGAATTAGACACTTCAAGGAAACACAAGAAGATCTATCCCTGAATCATAGGTCTGCCAGTTGTGAACGAGGGTTATTGGCTAGAGTTTTAAGCCCTCCCACTGAACTCTAGGACTATAATTATACCTTGTGAAAGAAATATCAAGAAGCAAGCAATGAAACTGGTGACTCACAAACTGATTCTGAAAAAGACAATTTGATCAGTTCCAAAAAAAAGCGAGGGGCAGGGAAACTTATTCTCCTGTGTTACTGGTGCCCAAAACTTCTGTAGAATCAAGGTTGGTAATCAACCTTCGCAATGTAAGTAGATATTGTAGGAAGTTGGCTCTGTCTATACTATTTCAAAGTACGAAATAGTGTGTACAGAGTCCAAGGGTTCCCCTTAGAGGTAAGATAGTGGCAAAAAGAGATAATTCTAATGCTCTATTTTGTGGTAGTGTGGTTGAGCAGTAGGCTTATCAGAGGGCAGTGTTAAGCATTTGTTGTACACACACAGGCAATAAATGAGGAACACACACTCAAAGACTTACTCCAGGCCAATAGGTTTTTAGATAGAAAAATATATTTTCTTAGTTTATTTTCAGAACCACAGGTTCAAGATTTACAAGTAATACTTCAAATGAAAGGTATTTCACTCAGGTATTCTAGGAACTTAGAATAATCACAATAGCATGTACAGTTTTGACAAAAATGGCAATAAGCTATTTTAAAAGTGGACACTGCTAAAATCAACAGTTCCTGGGGGAGGTAAGTAATTGTTAAGTTCTCAGGTAAGTGAAAGACTTACAGGGTTCAAAGTTGGGTCCAAAGTAGCCCTCCGTTGGGGGTTCAAGGCAATCCCAAAGTTACCACACCAGCAGCTCAGGGCCGGTCAGGTGCAGAGGTCAAAGTGGTGCCCAAAACACATAGGCTTCAATGGAAACAGGGGTGCCCCGGTTCCAGTCTGCCAGCAGGTAAGTATCCGCATCCTCGGAGGGCAGATCAGGGGAGTTTTGTAGGGCACCGGGGGGGACACAAGCAGGCACAGAAAGTACACCTTAGCGGCACAGGGGCAGCCGAGTGCAGAGTGCAAACAGGCGTCGGGTTTCAGATAGGAATCAATGGGGAGGCCTGGGGGTCTCTTCAACGATGCAGGCAGGCCCAGGGGGGGCTCCTCGGGGTAGCCACCACCTGGGCTAGGCAGAGGGTCACCTGGGGGTCGCTCCTGCACTGGAGTTCGGTTCCTTCAGGTCCTGGGGGCTGCGGGTGCAGTGCTGGTTCCAGGCGTCGGGTTCCTTGTTACAGGCAGTCGCAGTCAGGGGAAGCCTCTGGATTTCCTCTGCAGGCGTCACTGTGGGGGCTCAGGGGGGTCAACTCTGGCTACTCAGGGGCTTGCAGTCGCCGGGGAGTCCTCCCTGATGTGTTAGTTTTCCACAGGCTGAGCCGGGGGCATCGGGTGCAGAGTGGAAAGTCTCACGCTTCTGGCGGGAAACGTGGGGTCTTTAAGGTTGCTTCTTTGTTGCAGAAAGTTGCAGTTTCTTGAACAGGGCCGCTGTTCTCGGGAGCTTCTTGGTCCTTTAGATGCAGGGCAGTCCTCTGAGGCTTCAGAGGTCGCTGGTCCCTGTTGGATGCGTCGCTGTTGAAGTTTTTGTCGAAGTAGGGAGACAGGCCGGTGGGGCTGGGGCCAAATCAGTTGTCGTCTCCGTCTTCACTGCAGGGCTTCAGGTCAGCAGTCCTTCTTCTTCTTTAGGTTGCAGGAATCTAGTTTCCTAGGTTCTGGGGTGCCCCTAAATACTGAATTTAGGGGTGTGTTCAGGTCTGGGAGGGCAGTATCCAATGGCTACTGTCCTTGAGGGTGGCTACACCCTCTTTGTGCCTCCTCCCTGTGGGGAGGGGGGCACATCCCTAATCCTATTGGGGGAATCCTCCAAAATCAAGATGGAGGATTTCTAAAAGCAGGGGTCACCTCAGCTCAGGACACCTTTGGGGCTGTCCTGACTGGTGGGTGACTCCTCCTTGTTTTTCTCATTATCTCCCCTGAACTTGCTGCCAAACGTGGGGGCTGTGTCCAGGGGGCGGGCACCTCCACTAGCTGGAGTGCCCTGGGGCATTGTAACACGAAGCTTGAGACTTTGAGGCTCACTGCTAGGTGTTACAGTTCCTGCAGGGGGGGGGAGGTGTTAAGCATCTCCACCCAGTGCAGGCTTTGTTTCTGGCCTCAGAGAGCACAAAGGCTCTCATCCCAGGGGGTCAGAAACTTGTCTCTCAGCAGCAGGCTGGCACAGACCAGTCAGTCCTGCACTGAAGGATTGGGTAAAATACAGGGGGCATCTCTAAGATGCCCTCTGTGTGCATTTTTTAATAACTCCAACACTGGCATCAGTGTGGGTTTATTATTCTGAGAAGTTTGATACCAAACTTCCCAGTATTCAGTGTAGCCATTATGGAGCGGTGAAGTTCGTTTTTGACAAACTCCCAGACCATATACTTAATATGGCCACACTGTACTTACAATGTCTAAGAATGACTTAGACACTGTAGGGGCATATTGCTCATGCAGCTATGCCCTCACCTGTGGTATAATGCACCCTGCCTTAGGGCTGTAAGGCCTGCTAGAGGGGTGACTTACCTATGCCACAGGCAGTATTTTGTGTGCATGGCACCCTGAGGGGGATGCCATGTTGACTTTGCCTTTTTCTCCCCACCAACACACGCAATCTGCAATGGCAGTGTGCATGTGTTAGGTGAGGGGTCCCTAAGGGTGGCACAATACATGCTGCAGCCCTTAGAGACCTTCTCTGGTCACAGGGCCCTTGGTACCACTGGTACCTTTTACAAGGGGCTTATCTGTGTGTCAGGGGTGTGCCAATTGTGGAAACAATGGTACCTTTTAGGTGAAAAAACACTGGTGCTGGGGCCTGGTTAGCAGGGTCCCAGCACACTTCTCAGTCAAGTCAGCATCCGTATCAGCCAAAAAGTGGGGGTTAACTGCAACAGGGAGCCATTTCCTTAGAGATATGGAAGATTTCATTCAGGATGGAAACTCTCCAAAAATCATTCTTTTGAATCAGAAAAGGTATTTCTGATAACGGGTGACTTAATGAATGATATTTCTGTATACAAATAATGAAGGAGCATCAAAAGTACCTGAGGTTCTCCATTATGAAAAGATATTATCAGTTCTAGCTTTAGCATCAGGCCTTCCCCAAAGGTATTCACCAAAATGATTACACCTCTGGTAGCAAGATTATATCTGAATGGTGGAAACAGTAACTATGCTTGGACAACTGGCGCCTTGAAGCTCCCTCTAAAGATAAGGTATTGGAGGAATGGGAGGGGGATGAAGGGCTGCCTGGAACAATATGGTCTATGATCAACCATGCAAGTGCAACCTGGAACCAGGAAAAATCAAAATAGTTCATGGTTCACATTTATGGAAAAATGTGAGTAAATCCAGTTTTACTTGATGTTTTTCAAAAACTGGCAGTGTCCACTTTGAGAGCACAGTGGACTCCAATTAAAGTCTTCGGAGAACCAAGGGGGAAGACTGAGGGAGGGTCAGTCACTAGTGATAAGATTGCTAAAGAAATTTCAATTTCTGTTGGATGCAACTACCTGTG
Source organism: Pleurodeles waltl (assembly GCF_031143425.1). Classification (NCBI taxonomy): domain Eukaryota; kingdom Metazoa; phylum Chordata; class Amphibia; order Caudata; family Salamandridae; genus Pleurodeles; species Pleurodeles waltl. The sequence goes on along the minus strand of NC_090449.1, from coordinate 679,363,511 downwards.
TATTCCTCACCTTATGAATTCTCCCAATGCGCCAGCATTAGACGGAAATTTTCTTCCTAGCTCCTCACCTCGACAAGGAGGCCACAGTTGCATGGCTCCGCACGTGACTCCGTCTGACGTCATTGGAGCCATAAGAAGTCCTCGCCGGAGTGCTGACGTCAGTTCCTTTTTTTCTGCGCCTTCACCACTAATGTTTTTTTTCCTACCTCTTGGTAGTTACTGTTATCGAGGGAACTGTTTTAGAGCGCTACAATGTCTCCATCGAAAAAATCTGGATTTAAGCCTTGTAACGAGTGCAGGGGTCACATGTCGGTGACGGATCCGCATGAAAATTGCCTGTGGTGTCTCAGCACGGGTCAGTATGTGGAGGGGTGCGTGCCCTGCCAGCGGATGAACCCGAAAGAATTGAAAGAGAGAGAAGCTAAGCTTTTCTTGGCAAAAGCTAAGAAGGAGCATAGAGGTCGCCGAAGATCAAAGGCGAGGGACAATTCATCCCGTAGATCCTCAAAGTTGCATAAGAAGCGATGCCGGCATGAATCTCAACATCGATTGTCCAGAGATCGGTCTCGGTCTCCTCTGAGACAGCACCACACGATGTGAGAGATCAGCCCTACAGTGTCTCCTCAGCCTCCAAAGGCTTCTCCAGCACTGACTTCAATTGAGATCTCTGAGTCCCCGACAAGCCCAGTATCTCATTTTTCTTCTGCATCTACTCATGATCAGGAGTCAGGTGTGCAAGCAATGGAACCAGTCCAGCCACCTAAGGAGGAGCAAGGGTTTCCTGCCTTCCCGACTCTGGGAGCGGATCCATCAGCATTCCTCAATGCTGTGTTTAGCATATTTAACAGAGCTAAGCCCCCCTCTGGTGCTCCTGCTGGTCCCATGGGTCTGTTGGCATTCACGCTGGGGTCACCGACACCGTACAAGAAGGCTCAGTTTGCACCCTTTCTGCCATGTGAAGGTACTGGTTTTGCAGCAATGACGTCGCCACCTCTACCCCGAATGATGCCAGCGGCGCCAACGGAGTCAATACCGGTGCCGGATGGATCCCGATCGGCACACAGTGTGGATTCACCTCCCTCTCCTCTGCCAGAGCGACCTTCTACTTTGAAACCAGCATCGTCGACGTCGGTTAACTCTCTGTCGATGCCACGTTTGGAGTCCAGGCTGAGGTCGAGTAGGAGGAACTTGAGACTCTTGGAGAAGCATGAGTATCAACAACTATTGGAGGAAGGGGAAATTCGAGAGACTGTAGGTGAATTTCAGGGCCTAAACTCTGCAAGTGGTTTGGATACATCCCCTGAGTGGGAATTCTCATCCCCGGGAGGTGAACTCATAGCGGAGGCTTTGGACTTACCACTACCGGCATCGGAGACAAAAACAAACATTTTAACTGAGGTGTTGCATCCATCAGCTACATCTTCTGAACCTCTCCTCCCTTTCAATGATGCCTTACTGAGCCTATTTTAGCAATGTGGAGGAAGCCTGTCACAACACCAGTGGTTTCCAAGAGTGTGGCTAGGAGGTACAGAGTTGCTCCAGGAGAGCCTCAGTTCCTATCACAGCATCCAACGCCTGACAGCTTGGTGGTGCAAGCCTCTTTTTCTGCACGGACGGCTCATGGTTTATTACGTACAACTCCATCTGATAGGGAGTCTAAACGTATGGAGCAGACAGCTAAGAAGTGCTTCTCCTCAGGCAGTATGCCCTTAAAGTCTCTGAATGCTACATGTGGGCTGGGGAGGTAGATCTATTCCCTAATGAACACGGCAAGAGCAGTTGTGCCAAATTTGCCTTAGGATGTGCAGGGGCATTTTAATGAACTCCTGCTGGGCAGTCAAGCAGCAGCAAAGCAGGTCATTCAGTCTGCTTTAGACACTGCAGACTTGGTTGCCAGGGCTATGGGCACTTCTCTAGCAACCAGGAGGCATGCGTGGCTCAGAGGTTCTGGTTTGTCCTCTGATGTTCAGGCTACACTGATGGACCTTCCTTTTGATGGAGAGAAGTTGTTTGGAACTAAAGTGGGCTCAGCTTTGAAACAATTTAAAGAATCCAGGGCTACTGCAAAATCTTCGGGTCTCCAAGAATCATCGTCTGCACCCTTTAGGTCTTTTCAGAGATTCAGAGGATTTAGCTGTGGGTCCTCATTTCGTGGAATGCTACAAGCCAACATCCAGCAGCCTACCAACCCTCTCTACAGGTCTTTTAGGGGCTGTGGGAGGGTTAGAATGCGAGGAGCCACAAGCAGCCTACCGCTTCATCCTGTTTCTCTGGCGAGCCCATCAAGGAAAGCAGCCCTAGTTTTCTCTCCATATTCCAGTATGTTTTACCCGTAGGGGAAAGGCTGTTACATTTTCTCCACGAGTGGAAGTTAATTACATCGGACTCTTGGGTGTTGAGTATAGTGGGAAAAGGTTATGCCCTTCCTTTTTGGGAGTTCCCCCCCTCTCTTCACTTCCCGTCATTCATTTTACACGGAAGAGCATCTCCTGTTGCTTCAGCAGGAGGTGCATGCTCTTCTGTTAAAAGGTGCAATGGAGTTCGTTCCAGAGCAGGAAAAGGGTCAGGAATGTTATTCAAGGTATTTCCTGATTCCCAAGAAGGATGGTCGATTGAGACCTATTGTGGAACTGAGGATATTGAATTGGTTCCTCAGACAGGAGAAGTTCAAAATGCTGACCCTAGCACAGGTGCTTCTTGTGTTGAACAAGGAAGACTGGATGATGTCTGTTGAAATACAGGATGCTTATTTTCATATCTCCATTCTGAAGTCACACAGGAAGTGTCTCCGGTTCGTGATAGGGTCGCAACACTACCAGTTTGTGGACTTCCTTTTGGTCTTACTTCCACACTTTGAGTCTTCACGAGGGTGATGGCAGTGGTTGCAGCGGACCTCAGAAGGAAAGGAATATCTGTATTCCCTTACCTGGACAATTGGCTGATCAAATCCGGGTCCCCAGAGCTCGAGCTGCATCACTTGCAGGTGACAACACAGTTGTTGTTCAACCTGGGCTTTACGGTAAACGTGCCCAAGTCTCACCTGGAGCCCTATCCATGACTCCTGTTCATAGGGCCAGTACTGGACACAACATTGAATCGGGCCTAACCTCCTCCGCAGAAAATTCAGGACATTCAGGCGATGATTCCAATGATTCAAAGGGGAGTGGCTATTCCAGTCCTCAAGGTCCTACGTCTGCTCGGTCTGTTCGCTTCCTGCATTCTGTTGGTCACTCATGCACATTGGCACATGAGGGCTCTCCAGTGGTGCCTCCGCAAGCAGTGGTCTCAACACAAAGGGGATCTCGAGGAGTCAATAAAGATCTCCAGAGACGTTGCAGTGGATCTACGATAGTGTGCTATGGACAGCAACCTTTCCCAAGGAATGCCGTTTTGTCTACCACCTCCGGTGACCACAGTCATAACGGATGCTTCCACTCTAGGGTGGGGAGCTCATCTGGGGGACCTGGAGATCAAAGGCCATTGGTCTCCAGTAGAACAGATGTTTTACATCAATCTGTTTGAATTGCGAGCGATACGTCTGGCTCTCAAGGCCTTCCTTCCGTCCACTCGCGATCAGTTAGTTCAAGTCTTGACGGACAACACTACCGCAATGTGGTACATCAACAAGCAGGGAGGAGTAGGATCGTACCTTCTCTGCAGAGAGGCTCTGCGGCTCTGGTCCTGGGCGCAGGACCATCGGATTTGCATAGCAGCAAACCATCTGGCTGGAGTTCTCAACGTATGTGTGGACAGTCTCAGTCTGCATTTCTCAACCGATCACGAGTGGTGTCTCCATCTGGACGTGGTTCTTTACCTCTTCCGGATGTAGGGAGTTCCTCAGATAGACCTGTTGGCCACTCAAGAGAACTCACACTGCTGGTTGTTCTGCATTCTCCAGTATCCTGTGCAGGGGGTGTTGGGGGACGCGTATCAGCTGTCATAGTGATAACAACTGCTCTAGGCGTTTCCTCCCATACCCCTGAGTCCTCGAGTTCTGCGGATCGGCTAAAGTCATTTTAATAGCCCCGGATTGGCCAAGAAGGATGTGGTACACAGACCTTCTTCAACTCTCACTATGCCCTCTGCTCCGTCTCCCTCACAGGGTAGACCTCCTCTCTCAGTCGCAAGGGCAGGTTCTACTCCCCCACCTCCAGAGCCTGCACCTACATGCCTAGAGATTGAAGGGGGCAATCTGAGTTCCTTTTCTCTCCCTCCTGAAGTGGTGGATGTTATCTGATCGGCCAGGCGACACTCGAACAAGACTGTCTATGCCAGCAGATGGGCAAAAATGTGTTACTTGGTGTGGAGAGAGACAAATTGATCCCTTAAAGGCCCATTTGTCTGATATTTTGCTTTTTGCCCTTTCCTTGGCACAGAAGGGTTGTGCAGTTGCGACAGTGAAAGGCTATTTGTCAGCGCTGTCGGCCTTTCTTTGCCTTCCTGATCAGCCTTCCTTATTTAAGTCCCCTATAATTCTTAGGTTCCTTAAAGGCTTAACTAACAAGTTTCCTCCCACTCCGTTTGTTATGCCTCAGTGGGATTTGAATTTAGTTCTGACTTTTTTGATGGGTTCACCGTTCTAGCCTATGCATTCTTGCCCGTTGAGACTTTTAGTTTTAAAAACAGTTTTCCTAACAGCTATTATGTCTGCTAGACGTGAGAGTGAGCTTCAGGCTCTTAGTGTAAAAACCTCCTTTTACAATCTTTCATGCTAACAAGGTGGTGCTGAGAACCAGGGCGGCTTTTCTTCCTAAAGTAGTCACTCCCTTTCATCTCGGACAATATATAACACTCTCATCCTTTTACCCTCCTCCTTATCCATCAAAGGAGGAGGAAAGACTGCACCGCTTGGATCCAAGAAGGGCTCTGAGTTTCTACATTGAGGACAAGAGACTTTAGAATTGATGATCAACTCTTCATTGGATATGTGGGCAAAATGAAGGGCAAAGCTGTCCACAAGAGAACCCTTTCAAGGTGGGTCATTCTTTCCATAAAGATGTGTTATTCGCTAGCAAAGAAGATTCCTCCTGAAGGTTTTAGGGCCCATTCCACCAGGGCTAAATCTGCCACTTCAGCTTTAGCTAGAGGTGAACCAGTTGTTGATATTTGTAAGGCAGCAACTTGGGCTTCCCTCCACACTTTTGCAAAGCATTATTGCTTAGACTCGGAAGTTAGGAGGGATGGCCATTTTGCACGTTCTGTTTTGCAGGACTTTTTGGTTTGACCAGTTGGGCATCCACCTCCAAGTGTGGGACTGCTTTCGGATTCTATTCATAAGGTGAGGAGTCCACAGGTAGTTGTATCCCTCAGAAGGACAAGTTACTTACCTTCGGTAACACTTTTTCTGGTGGATACAGTAGCTACCTGTGGATTCCTCACAGATCCCACCCGCCTCCCCGTTGCCCGTCTGGTCATACCTGTCTGGTCGACGCCTCGTCAGGGGTAGTAAGCGGTATATAAATACTATTACAATACAATACAATACCAAGACTTTATTAATGTTTAAAATGTATATGTATTTTTGTTTTTATATAAACAGATATTGTGATTTATATATATATATATGTATGTCCATATGTGTGTATGTATGTATGTATATATATATATATATATATATATATATATATATATATATATGTATATATTTATTTTTGGTGGATTGGCACGTGTTGTGCTTGTGAGGTCGGTAGTCACCTGTTCATGGCTCCAATGAGGTCAGACGGAGTCTTGTGGACAGCCGTGCAATTGTGACATCCTCGTTGACGTGAGGAGCTAGGAAGAAAATTTCCACCGAATGCTGGCGCATTGGGAAAATTCATAAGGTCAGGAATCCACAGGTAGCTACTGTATCCAACAGAAAAAGCGTTACTTAAGGTAAGTAACTTGTTCTTCTAGACCCCTGTATAAACCAGTTATACCTCTCTGGGACCTTCCTTTAACATTAAAGATGTTGGGAGGTGTTCTATTTGAACCCTTAACTTCAGACGATCTGAAATATTTACCTATAAAAGTTACTTTCTTAGTAGCAATAATGTCAACAAGGAGGACTGGAAAACTTGGAGCACTCTTATGTAATCCAGTTTCTTAAAATGATGGACGATTGGTGGTACTGAGGCCTAACCCTACCTGTCTGCCCTCCCAAAATAGGATCTAAAATGCATAAAGAACAGAAGATTGTCTTGTCTGTTTTCTGTTAAGTTTATTACAGGTAAACATGCTGTATATATCTTGAACACTCTGGAGTTCTTTGAAAATCTGAAGACTTATTTGAAACTTTTGAGGCAGCAGATCAATAAGAAAATGTTTCCAATATACCACTACGCAGATGGATTTAATTTAAAGCTGTAATGGTATATGAAACTACAAAAATAGCGGAGCACACCAAGTAAAACTAGGACACTATTGGCTCTTATTAAATTAAATCTATACAAGAAAGTATCGATAAATTATACGTTCATGGAAAAATGTGTCCAAAGGCAGGAAAAGGGTGTTCATTATTTTTTCTATAAACAAACAAACATATGTAATAATACAAGACTAAAAATATTTAATGTGACCATACAATTTATTGATACTTTCTTGTACAGATTTAATTTAATAAGAGCCAATAGTGTTCTAGTTGTACTTGGTGTGCTCCGCTATTTTTGTAGTTTCATTTCCAGTACGCACATTTTGGCAACAATGTGCATTAGTGTATGAGCACCCAAATATTATAACACATGCATATAAAATTGTTGGAATGTGCATTCTTGTGTTGGTCAGAGTTGTCAGTCTTTTTTGATTATGGCTGTAATGGTATATGTTCTGGCACTTTTATCCAATAGGGGAAAAAGGGGAGACATTTAGGAGTAGCACCTTTTAGGGCTGAAATTCAAAAAGTACCTTTCAAAGAGATATGCCAAGCGGCAACATTGGCTTTTTCATACACTGTTCTGGATTACAGAATTGAACAACTACAACTTGAATTGTGTTCATTTGGTGAAGGTGTTTTGAATGCAGTAATGTCCATTTGATTCAATTAGAATGATATCACTTATTAAAAGTATTGCATAATAAGTGTATTGATTCTCAGTGTTAAGTTTGTTTTGAAGGCCAGAATGGCTTTGGTATTCTCAAAAGTAATGATTGGGACAAGGACGAAGGAACGCAGGGGGTAATGCCTGGTTAATTACTGGTAATCCTCATTATCCTTAGTCTCTAGAGACCTCATTACAGTTATTCCTATCTACCCACCCTTTAATAGCAGCCTTCGGTGTCTTGGGCTAAGCGTAATACTTAATTTCAGCTCTGGCATAAGACACAGCAGGGGCGGCCTGATTAGAACAAATAAAAAGGAACAGAGTGCTTTTGCCTTTATGACATAGGTCGCACATGTTCGGAGCTGAGGATGATGACAGCACAGTCAGGGCCCATGCCTGAAACTTTTTGTTTATTTTTGTGTATTTTATTGACTTGCTTTCAAAATATCGCCCACCTACCACAAGGCATTCAAAGATTGTTATGCAATATAGCTGTAGCAAAGACTACAGGTGGGCGAGCCAACAATATATATAACACACAAAAGGCGCTAAGGTCAAAGAGGGAGTGAACACTTTTTTGAACTCCTAAATCATTTGCACGTATCCAAAAAGATATGGATAGGTCACCTCCCCTTTTTTTGTCGTGGCATGCTTCATCACTAGTGACCTATTCAGACTAAGGTAGGTGAATACCACATTGGTGGATTAAGCCGGAAGATGGGAGTTCAGATTTTTTTTTAAATGGATAACAGCAGTGATCCAGATCCCTTGTAAAAATATCTTGGGGTATATCCCTTAGGTTATTCCTTTTTATTGTGAGGTACCCTAGATAGTACTTAAAACAAGTTAAGTTAATGTCAGATGAATTGCAATGAATCAGCTACCCAATTTTACAAAGCCATTATGTTTCAGCCTTCATCTGTGCCATTAACGATCATCAGCTTTCAACTGGACTTCAGTTCGATCAGTAACTCTGCCTATATTAGATTCATTCCATGCATCACACTAAGGAATGAAAATTATTTTTCATCCTACTTGGTTTGACTTGTTACCTGCAAAGACATTAAACAAAGGGTTTACAAAGCCTCTTTTCATTAAAAACAAAAACAGTACTCTGGGCTGAGGGTGCACAACAAAACCACACCTAAAAAGTAATCCAAGTGCAGTGTGACTTTTCTAATACTGCAACACAGCAAACTTGTGTTCATCCATAGGTGTTCATGCTCATCCATTGTTGTCACTTACCCTAACTTTTGGTTACATTTGTGTCCAGTATATGAGGATGCTTCGCATTGTAGTCACACACATGCCATGTGACCAAAACTACAGTGATAAAATGAGATGACTTCAGCAGATATTGAAAGCTAAGTGTCAACATAGTGACTAAGAACAGCACCAGCGATGCGGTCTCATGGCATCTGATCTTGATCACAAAGTGTAGGTATTTACATTGTTTTTTTCTGTTTTATATCAAGTTTTTCATGTACCCCTACAATTATTTCATTATTGAAGGAACAGAACACCATATTTTACACACATACAGACAAGGAAATTGTGGCTGAGTCGACTTTAACTTCAAGCGTTGAGCAATCATTAGGGATCTCTGTATGTGTTGTGTCTTGTGTGATGTGAGGATGTGTGATGGAAACATCTTGGATTCTGAAGGACTTTGTAGCATGATGACGTAGGTGTTAGAAAGTGATGAAGTGAGCACAGGTTTAGAATGTTAAGTTTGCAATTACACGCTGAAGAATAAAGACATGTAATACATAGCCCCATATGTGGCATATTCATTAGCGGGTACCCAGGCTGGGGAGGATTCTACAACGGGCAATGATATAGGGGATAAGTACCCCAAAGATTGACAGTGCTTTTCTAGAGAGTTTGCCGTGGGCCAAGCAAACTACTTGTGTGTGTCACGTGAGCCTTTGTTGAAGGCGGAATTGACAATTGGTATGCGTGGAGTCAAAGTAGAGTTCCAACTGGTGTGGAGGAACTGAAGATAAAGAAAGTTCCACTGCGAAGTCTATGCATCAGTGGTCAAGAAATCACGATAAAGGCCATACAGAAAGCTACCGTGCTACTGTACAATATAAGCTACACAGTGCATGGAGTGATACTGCTAAAGGCAGCCACAAACAGATACAGAACAGACCGCTAGCTGACAGCAAGCATATTGTAGTTACATTTACCTGAGCCTCGAAAATAAGAGCTTTACAACCTCATCGGCGGACGAGGAGACCCAAGAAGAAGCACAAGGGTTGTGCTTACAGAACTCTCCAGTACCTGAAGCAGCACACCACCAAAGCTGCTGGGTGGTGACTCAGCACAACTCCAGAAGTCTCTAGAAAGTGAAGGGCTACAATGGAGACCAAAAAAGAGGCTACCATTCCACAGACTGACACAGGCGATCCAGAGGTCAGCACGTCACAGGACTTCACAGATTGTATGCATGAACCAAGATCACCAGGTAAAGCTGGAGAGAGCTCCAGTCGCAGTGTCAGTCAATCCTGTGAACAGTTACAATGCTGCTGCTTTCTTGAAGCCACCACCACCTTTCGATACTGCTAAAAAGCAAAATATTGGCGATAGATGGACTGCTTAGAGACATTTGATGATTTTATTGATGCGCTAAAAGAAGCAGATAACCAAACCATCATTAAGTATCTCATAAATCTTGTTGGTGATGGTGTAAAAGAAGTCATAAAGAAAATTCCATGAGCTGATGAAGTTGTGTACTGTCAAATCAGATTAAATCCGACGCTGAATTTAGATTACGAAAGGTATGTTTTCAGTCATGAATGACAAAGAGTTGGTGAAACCTTAGATTAATTTATTGAGAGACTGGATATACTCATAAAACACTGCAGATTCAATTAATTTAATTATGAAGAAGCATTATGTCTCAGAGGTATTGACAATGCCTGTCAGATTAATTCAGACAACAAATGCTGAGAGAAAATCTTAGTCTGGAGCGAGTTCTCATGGCTGCCGGAGCTGAAGAGCGTGCTGATCGCCAAGCTGCTGGCATGGAGGCTGGAGGTGCCTAAAGTGAGTCAGTCATGAACATGAAAAGCAAGCAGAAACACAAAGTTGAAGGACACAAGGTGATGTCTCCATGAAAAAAGAAGTTGTGTTTCAGATTTGGATTGTCATTTACACACAAAGGTAAATGTCCTGCCATTGGACAGATATGCAAAGGCTGTGGTAAAAAGAACCATTTTCTGTCATCAAGGTGAAAGAAAAAGTCTTTCACCGCAAGAAGACAAAATGTCCTACCAAAAGTTCAGGAAGAGATGTTCGATGAGTACCAACAAGGCCAAGTGGCAACACCAGTTGAGACAAATCGACATTAAACTAATTTGATTGTCCGCTAATTCATTGTTGAAATGTTTTTCAGTATTGAGTAAAGTGAAGAAGATGATTGTGCAATGTCAATGTTTGCCTCAGAGAAATGTGCACAAGTTGGATTGGCTGCATGTGAAGAGAAATTCCTGTTAAAGAATTGTTGACATGAGAAAGCACTCAGGCCATTCAAACATTGTCTAAAGAGTATACTAAAAGTAAATGGTTGCGCAATACCTTTTGTCATTGACAGTGGTGCATCGATAAATATTATGCCTGAAGAGAAATAAAATTAACTATCTCCATTACCGGGACTGATGTAATTGAAAACAAAAGTGGTCTAATGAGCTGCATCAACGCCTCTGAAAAGTAAAGATTAATTTGTAGCGTCTATAAAATACAAAAAAGCAAAAGTGTAAGCGACCATTCATGTACTTCAAGGTACAGTGCCAAGTGCCTGTCTACTGAGTTTGAGCACGGAAGCTGATATGGGACTGATTTTGATCAATTACAATATGAATGCTCATCATGAAATAATAAGTCAGTTCTCTTCACTAATTCACGGGTGAAGAAAACTTAAGACTATGAAAGTACAATTACATATCAATTAAGATGTTTGACCTGTTGCTCAGAGACACAGAGGAATTGCATTTCATTTACAAGAAGCTGTTGAAAATGAACTTGAATCATTACATAAGCATGACATCATTGAGCGTTCTACTGGTCCAACGCCATTTGTTTCTCCCATAATGGTAGTGCCCAAAAAGGACAGTGATATGTGTCTAGGGAACAATGCAATTGAAAGAGAACTACATCCAGGTCCGCACATTGCAGATATGAAAACACAGTTGAACAGTGCAAGTCTTTTCTCGCCTTGATTTAAACAAAGGATACCATCATTCGGGATTCAAGGAGAATTGCAGGTACATTACAATCTTTTCTACACATGTTAGTCTGTTTTGATACAAAAGACTATGTTTAGGTGTGTCATCAGCTGCTGAGATTTTTTAAGATGTAATTACACATATCATACAGCCTGTTGTAAATGCTTTCCACTATAGCGGTGAGGTATTTATTAACGGAGCTACACAAAAGGCACATGAGAAAGCGTTACGGCAAGTGTGACGATTATTTGTGGATGGTGGCCTAACGCTAAATGCTGAGAAATGTGATTTCAATAAGACAAGGCTAAAATTCTTTGGCCACATCGTTTCTGAAGGGGGCATGATACCAAATCCAGCTAAGGTACAAGCATTGTCAACTGTCAGTCCTCCACAAGATGTTTCCATGTTGGGTTAATTCCTTGCCATGGCCAGTTACTGTTCACGATATATATAGGACTTTGCCACTGTGTGTGCTCCATTGAGGGAGCTGACAAAAAAAGAATGTTTCATTTCACTGGTCACATGAATGGGAACAGAATTTTAAGAGAATTTAACAAGCTATTTGTAGGAAGTTGGCTCTGTATGTACTATTTCAAAGTAAGAAATAGCATGCACAGAGTCTAAGGGTTCCCCTTAGAGGTAATATAGTGGCAAAAAGAGATAATTCTAATGCACTTTTGTGTGGTAGTGTGGTCGAGCAGTAGGCTTATCAGAGGGTAGTGCTAAGCATTTGTTGTACACACACAGGCAATAAATGAGGAACACACACTCAAAGACAATTCCAGGCCAATAGGTTTTTATTTAGAAAAATATATTTTCTTAGTTTATTTTAACCGCTTAGGTGCGGGCGTCGGCCACTGGCCGACGCCCACACACCCTCCCTGGTGCGGGTCACGAACAGTGGCCGACACCAGGAAGGGTATCAATAAATCCTCGGGTGCGTCGCACCCGAGGATTTATTATTTTTTTTAAACCCCCCCCGGAGACACGGAAGCTTCCGTGTCTCCCCCCGCCCCCCCCACCCGCCCCTTTGTGACGTCAGCGCGCCTCGCGGCGCGCTGACGTTGCAAAGGTGTTTTCCCCATCAAAGCAGGAAGCAGCCTTGCGGCCGCTTCCTGCTTTGATGGGGGAAAACGGCCTTTCTCACGTTCGGGAAGGCCTCGTAAGAAAGGGGAGTGTCTCCCCTTTCTTACGAGGCCTTCCTGAAAGTGTTTCCTGGCCCCCGATCGCAGCACAGCTGCGATCGGGGGCCAGGAAACACTTTCAGGAAGGCCTCGTAAGAAAGGGGAGACACTCCCCTTTCTTACGAGGCCTTCCTGAAAGTGTTTCCTGGCCCCCCGGTCGCAGCTGTGCTGCGATCGGGGGCCAGGAAACACTTTCAGGTTTCCTGGCCCCCCGATCGCAGCACAGCTGCGATCGGGGGGCCAGGAAACACTTTGAAAAGGCCTCGTAAGAAAGGGGAGACTCTCCCCTTTCTTACGAGGCCTTCTCAAACTGTTTCTGGCCCCCGATCGCAGCTGTGCCAGGAAACACCACTAGACGCCAGGGATTTCACTTTGGGGGGGCGGCCCCCTCGGAAAACGGGCCGCCCCCCCCCAGGGGCATAATTAATAAAAAAAAAAGGTAGGTGCCCCCTGGGGGGGGGGGGGGGGGCGCAATCGCGCCCCCCCCCCCCCCTGGGGATTGTTTTTTTTTTTTTTTTTTTTAATAATAAAAATTAAAAAAAATGACAGGGGGTCGCCCGTGGGCAGGGTGACCCCCTGTGGGGGCAATTTTTTTTTTAGATGTTGTAGGGTTTCCCTGGGGGCCATATAGATCTATATTTATATATCTATGTAGATAGATATATCTATGTACATGGATATATCTATAGATATATCTATGTACATAGATATATATATATATATAGAGGTAGATCTATATATACCAAAGAGATTTATAAAGTGTGCTACTCACCTGTGAGGGTCTCAAGGCGCTTGGGGGGGGCGGGGGGAGGGAAAGGGGCTGGGAGGTTCACTGTTCGAAAAGCCAGGTTTTGAGGCCCTTCCTGAAAAGAAGTAGGTTTTGGGTCTTGCGAAGGTGGGTTGTGAGGGCGTTCCAGGTTTTGGGTGCAAGGTAGGAGAAGGATCTGCCCCCGGTGGTGGTGTGTTTGATGCGGGGGACAGAGGCGAGAGAGAGGTCAGCTGAGCGGACGTTTCGTGTGGGGGTGTGGAAGGTGACTCTCGTTGAGGTAGGCAGGGCCTGTGTTGTGGAGTGATTTGTGTGCGAGGATGAGGATCTTGAAGGTGATCCTTTTGTCAATGGGGAGCCAGTGGAGGGATTTGAGGTGTGGAGAGATGTGTTCGTGTCGGCGGAGGTCGAGGATGAGTCGTGCTGCTGAGTTCTAGATGCGTGTAGTTTGCGCTTGAGTTTTAGAGTGGTGCCGGCGTAGAGGGCGTTTCCGTAATCAAGCCTGCTGCTGATGTGTGCGTGAGTGACAGTTTTTCTGGTCTCTGTGGGGATCCATTTGAATGTTTTTCAGTATACGGAGTGTGTTGAAGCATGAGGAGGTGAGAGCGTTGATTTGTTGGGTCATCGAGAGGGAGGAGTTTAGGATGATGCTGAGGTTGCGTGCGTGGTTGGCGGGGGTGGGTGCAGGGCCTAGCGTGGTGGGCCACCATGAGGGGTCCCAGGTGTTTTTGTGTGGGCCAAAGAGGATTATTTCGGTTTTGCTTGAGTTGAGTTTCAGGTGATTGGCTGTCATATATATATCACTTTTGTCAATATGTGTGTGGTTTCCCTGGGGGGAAAAGGGTCCGACTTGTCTAGTGGCAGTTTTAGTGCCATAAAGAAGCGCAGAAGGTTTATATGCCTACTGCAAAGAGCAAATCTGTATTTTATGTAAATAGCTGAGTACATTAGCAAAGTCTATGGAGAGATGAAGGGCACTTTTGCTGGGTGGTAATGAGGGAATCCGAGGAGGAGGGAGTGGGAGCACCAATAATGATTGTTGGACTGGGCGCAGGAGGTGCTAAAGACTGTGACGAATGGTATGTGACAAGGTGTTTTTTGAGTGTCTTGAAAGTACGTGCTGATTGAGGGAAGAAGCGCAGGTAAGGTGGCCTCTACTGTTGCACGTATCACACACACCATCGATTTTGTGACTGTCTACGTAGGCTAGTGTTTTAGAGCAACAGTTTAGCCAATAGCAGAGATGGCATCTTGATGGATGACTGCTGCCTACACTCGGGTTATAGAGGACCGCTCTGACATAGGATCAGAGACTGAGACATCAGATACTGAGACAGCATCTGAGGGATAGGACAATGGCGCAGACTCTGGGAGTGATTTTTCAGTCAGAGGAGTCCCATTCGATAACTCCTCTTCCAGTACATTATGAGGGAGGTGATGAGGACAGTCCTGCTGTCCCTTCGCAAGCTGTTTGTGCAACTGGGTAATAGTGGGTTAGGTCAACCCAGAGAGCAGGTGAATGCGGCGGCAAGCAGAGAGAGAGTGCTCTCTTGGGAGCTCCCCAATTTAGTTCAGCCCAAAATTCCACCACCCAAATCATATTGTGGAGACATTAAAATTATCCATGGCAAAACAAACTGGTTTTGTAAGGCAGGCACCTGTGTTTTTGGTCCTGGATTCGGCGGCCATATAGAGAAACACACTAAACCCAAACATTTCTGGAAACTAGACATTCGGGGGAGTCCACAGAGGTGTGACTTGTGTGGCTTCCCCAAAGTTTTCTTACCCAGAATACCCTGCAAAGCTGAAATGTTGAAAAAAAACTAAATTTTTCTCGCATTTCTGTCACACAAACTACAGGAATATGCTGGGATCCACAATATTCCTACCACCCAGTGACTCCTCACCTGTCCTGATAAAAACACTACCCCACTTGAGTGCCTACACCTAGTGTCTGTGTCAGGAATGGATCACCCCAGGGTCAACAGCTGCCTCACGTAAGGACCAACATTGACCGTTGTGTGATCTATTCCTGTCGCAGGCACCAGGCCTAACCACACAAGTGAGGTATCATTTTTATCGGGAGGCTTGGGGGAACGCTGGGTGGAAGGAAATTTGTGGCTCCTCTCAGATTCCAGAACTTTCTGTCACTGAAATGTGAGGAAAACTTGTTTTTTTAGCCACTTTTTGAGGTTTGCAAAGGATTCTGGGTAACAGAACCTGGTCCGAGCCCCGCAAGTCACCCCTCCTTGGATTCCCCTAGGTCTCTAGTTTTCAGAAATGCACAGGTTTGGTAGGTTTCCCTAGGTGCCGGCTGAGCTAGAGGCCAAAATCTACAGGTAGGCACTTTGCAAAAAACAGCTCTGTTTTCTGTGATGTGTCCACGTTGTGTTTTGGGGCATTTCCTGTCGCGGGCGCTAGGCCTACCCACACAAGTGAGGTATCATTTTTATCGGGAGACTTGGGGGGACGCTGGGTGGAAGGAAATTTGAGGCTCCTCTCAGATTCCAGAACTTTCTGTCACCGAAATGTGAGGAAAACTTGTTTTTTTCGCCACTTTTTGAGGTTTGCAAAGGATTCTGGGTAACAGAACCTGGTCCGAGCCCCGCAAGTCACCCCTCCTTGGATTCCCCTAGGTCTCTAGTTTTCAGAAATGCACAGGTTTGGTAGGTTTCCCTAGGTGCCGGCTGAGCTAGAGGCCAAAATCTACAGGTAGGCACTTTGCAAAAAACAGCTCTGTTTTCTGTGATGTGTCCACGTTGTGTTTTGGGGCATTTCCTGTCGCGGGCGCTAGGCCTACCCACACAAGTGAGGTATCATTTTTATCGGGAGACTTGGGGGGACGCTGGGTGGAAGGAAATTTGAGGCTCCTCTCAGATTCCAGATCTTTCTGTCACCGAAATGTGAGGAAAACTTGTTTTTTTAGCCACTTTTTGAGGTTTGCAAAGGATTCTGGGTTACAGAACCTGGTCCGAGCCCCGCGAGTCACCCCATCTTGGATTCCCCTAGGTCTCTAGTTTTCAGAAATGTACAGGTTTGGTAGGTTTCCCTAGGTGCCGGCTGAGCTAGAGGCCAAAATCTACAGGTAGGCACTTTGCAAAAAACAGCTCTGTTTTCTGTGATGTGTCCACGTTGTGTTTTGGGGCATTTCCTGTCGCGGGCGCTAGGCCTACCCACACAAGTGAGGTATCATTTTTATCGGGAGACTTGGGGGGACGCTGGGTGGAAGGAAATTTGAGGCTCCTCTCCGATTCCAGAACTTTCTGTCACCGAAATGTGAGGAAAACTTGTTTTTTTAGCCACTTTTTGAGGTTTGCAAAGGATTCTGGGTAACAGAACCTGGTCAGAGCCCCGCGAGTCACCCCATCTTGGATTCCCCTAGGTCTCTAGTTTTCAAAAATGTACAGGTTTGGTAGGTTTCCCTAGGTGCCGGCTGAGCTAGAGGCCAAAATCTACAGGTAGGCACTTTGCAAAAAACAGCTCTGTTTTCTGTGATGTGTCCACGTTGTGTTTTGGGGCATTTCCTGTCGCGGGTGCTAGGCCTACCCACACAAGTGAGGTATCATTTTTATCGGGAGACTTGGGGGGACGCTGGGTGGAAGGAAATTTGAGGCTCCTCTCCGATTCCAGAACTTTCTGTCACCGAAATGTGAGGAAAACTTGTTTTTTTAGCCACTTTTTGAGGTTTGCAAAGGATTCTGGGTAACAGAACCTGGTCAGAGCCCCGCGAGTCACCCCATCTTGGATTCCCCTAGGTCTCTAGTTTTCAAAAATGTACAGGTTTGGTAGGTTTCCCTAGGTGCCGGCTGAGCTAGAGGCCAAAATCTACAGGTAGGCACTTTGCAAAAAACAGCTCTGTTTTCTGTGATGTGTCCACGTTGTGTTTTGGGGCATTTCCTGTCGCGGGCGCTAGGCCTACCCACACAAGTGAGGTATCATTTTTATCGGGAGACTTGGGGGGACGCTGGGTGGAAGGAAATTTGAGGCTCCTCTCAGATTCCAGAACTTTCTGTCACCGAAATGTGAGGAAAACTTGTTTTTTTTAGCCACTTTTTGAGGTTTGCAAAGGATTCTGGGTAACAGAACCTCGTCAGAGCCCCGCGAGTCACCCCATCTTGGATTCCCCTAGGTCTCTAGTTTTCAAAAATGTACAGGTTTGGTAGGTTTCCCTATGTGCCGGCTGAGCTAGAGGCCATAATCCACAGGTAGGCACTTTGCAAAAAAACAGCTCTGTATTTTGTGAAAAAATGGGATGTGTCCACGTTGTGTTTTGGGGCATTTCCTGTCGCGGGCGCTAGGCCTACCCACACAAGTGAGGTATCATTTTTTTCGGGAGACTTGGGGGAACATAGAATAGCAAAACAAGTGTTATTGCCCCTTATATTTCTCTACATTTTTTCCTTCCAAATATAAGAGAGTGTGTAAAAAAGACGTCTATTTGAGAAATGCCCTGCAATTCACATGCTAGTATGGGCACCTCGGAATTCAAAGATGTGCAAATAACCACTGCTCCTCAAAACCTTATCTTGATCCCATTTTGGAAATGCAAAGGTTTTCTTGATACCTCTTTTTCACTCCTCATATTTCAGCAAATGAATTGCTGTATACCCAGTATAGAATGAAAACCAACTGCAGGGTGCACCTCATTTATTGGCTCTGGGTACCTAGGGTTCTTGATGAACCTATAAGCCCTTTATATCCCCGCAACCAGAAGAGTCCAGCAGACAAAATGGTATATTGCTTTCAGAAATCTGACATCGCAGGAAAAAGTTACAGAGTAAAACATAAAGAAAAATGGCTGTTGTTTTCAGCTCAATTTCAATATTTTTTTATTTCAGCTGTTATTTTCTGTAGGAAAACCTTGTAGGATCTACACAAATGACCCCTTGCTGAATTCAGAATTTTGTCTAGTTTTCAGAAATGTTTAGCTTTCCGGGATCCAGCATTGGTTAAACACCCATTCCTGTCACTAACTGGAAGGAGGTTGAAAGCACCAAAAATAGTAAAAATGGGGTATGTCCCAGTAAAATGCCAAATTTGTGTTGGAAAATGTGGTTTTCTGATTCAAGTCTGCCCGTTCCTGAAAGGTGGGAAGATAGTGATTTCAGCACCAGAAACCCTTTGTTGATGGCATTTTCAGGGAAAAAACCACAAGCCTTCTTCGGCGGCCCTTTTTTCCCATTTTTTTGGAAAAAACTAAATTTTCACTGTATTTTGGCTATTTTCTTGGTCTCCTCCAGGGTAAACCACAAACTCTGGGTACCATTAGAATCCCTAGGATGTTGGAAAAAAAGGACGCAAATTTGGCGTGGTTAGCTTATGTGGACAAAAAGTTATGAAGCCCTAAGCGCGAACTACCCCAAATAGCCAAAAAAGGGCTCAGCACTGGGGGGGAAAAGGCCCAGCAGCTAAGGGGTTAAGAACCAAAGGTCCAAGATTTACAAACAATACTTTAAATGAAAGGTATTTCACTCAGGTATCTTAGGCACTTTAAATAGTCACAATAGCATGTACAGTTTTGGCAAAAATGGCAATAAGCTATTTTAAAACTGGACACAGTACAAAAATCAACAATTCCTGGGGAGGTAAGTATTTGTTAGGGTTACAGGTAAGTAAAGCACTTACAGGGTTCACAGTTGGGTCCAAGGTAGCCCACTGTTGGGGGTTCAAGACAACCCCAAAGTTACCACACCCGCAGCTCAGGGCCAGTCAGGTGCAGAGGTCAAAGTGGTGCCCAAAACACATAGGCTTTAATGGAAATAGGGGTGCCCCGGTTCCAGTCTGCCAGCAGGTAAGTACCCGCGACTTCGGAGGGCAGACCGATGTGGATTTCGGGTATGACAGACTCCCAGACCATATACTCTTATGGCTAGCCTGCACTTACAATGTCTAAGGTTTTGCTTAGACACTGTAGGGGCATAGTGCTCATGCACCTATGCCCTCACCTGTGGTATAGTGCACCCTGCCTTAGGGCTGTAAGGCCTGCTAGAGGGGTGACTTATCTATGCCATAGGCAGTGTGAGGTTGGCATGGCACTCTGAGGGGAGTGCCATGTCGACTTAGAAATTTTCTCCCCACCAGCACACACAAGCTGGCAAGCAGTGTTGCTGTGCTGAGAGAGGGGTCCCTAGGGTGGCATAAGACATGCTGCAGCCCTTAGAGACCTTCCCTGGCATCAGGGCCCTTGGTACCAGGGGTACCAGTTACAAGGTACTTACCTGGATGCCAGGGTGTGCCAATTGTGGGGATAAAGGTACAGTTTAGGGAAAGAACATTGGTGCTGGGGCCTGGTTAGCAGGCCTCAGCACACTTTCAAATCTTAACTTGGCATCAGCAAAGGCAAAAAGTGAGGGGGTAACCATGACAATGAGGCATTTCCATACACAACCCCCGCCAAACGAAAGAGGATGAGACTAACCTTTCCCAAGAGAGTCTTCATTTTCTAATTGGAAGAACCTGGAAAGGCCATCTGCATTGGCATGGGCAGTCCCAGGTCTGTGTTCCACTATAAAGTCCATTCCCTGTAGGGAGATGGACCACCTCAACAGTTTAGGGTTTTCTCCTTTCATTTGCATGAGCCATCTGAGAGGTCTGTGGTCAGTTTGAGCTACAAAGTGAGTTCCAAAGAGGTATGGTCTCAGCTTCTTCAGGGACCAAACCACAGCAAAGGCCTCCCTCTCAATGGCACTCCAACGCTGCTCCCTGGGGAGTAACCTCCTGCTAATGAAAGCAACAGGCTGGTCAAGGCCATCATCATTTGTTTGGGACAAAACTGCCCCTATCCCATGTTCAGAGGCATCTCACAATGAACTGCTTGGAGTAATCTGGAGCTTTTAGAACTGGTGCTGTGCACATAGCTTATTTCAGGATGTCAAAGGCCTGTTGGCATTCTATAGTCCAGTTTACCTTGTTAGGCATTTTCTTGGAGGTAAGTTCTATGAGGGGTGTCACTATGGAGCCATATCCCTTCACAAACCTCATGTAGTAGCCAGTCAAGCCAAGGAATGCCCTGAATTGAGTCTGGGTTTTTGGAGCTACCCAGTCCAGAATAGTCTGGATCTTGGCTTGGAGTGGCTGAACTTGGCCTCCACCTACAAGGTGTCCCAAGTAAACCACAGTACCCTGCCCTATCTGACATTTGGATGCCTTGATAGAGAGGCCTGCTGCTTGCAGGGCCTGCAAAACCTTCTTCAGGTGGACCAGGTGATCCTGCCAGCTGGAGCTAAAGACAGCAATATCGTCAAGATAAGCTGCACTAAAGGACTCCAAGCCAGCAAGGACTTGATTCACCAACCTTTGGAAGGTGGCAGGGGCATTCTTTAAGCCAAAGGGCATCACAGTAAAGTGATAGTGCCCATCAGGTGTGGAGAATACTGTATTTTCTTTTGCTCCTGGTGCCATTTTTATTTGCCAGTACCCTGCTGTCAAGTCAAACTTACTCACGTATATCTGGCAGCACCTAGTTTGTCAATTAACTCATCTGCCCTTGGAATGGGATGGGCATCTGTCTTGGTGACAGAATTAAGTCCTCTGTAGTCCACACAAAACCTCATCTCTCTCTTACCATCCTTGGTGTGAGGTTTGGGGACTAAGACCACTGGGCTAGCCCAGGGGCTGTCAGAGTGCTCAATGACTCCCAATTCCAGCATCTTGTGGACTTCCACTTTGATGCTTTCCTTAACTTGGTCAGACTGTCTGAAAATCTTGTTCTTGACAGGCATGATGTCTCCTGTGTCCACATCATGGGTACACAGGTGTGTCTCACCAGAGGTTAGGGAAAAGAGCTCAGCAAACTGTTGTAAGACTTTCTGTAAGGAAATGCCTCCTTGGCATGGTTGCCCCCTGACTTTTTGCCTTTGCTGATGCTATGTTTACAATTGAAAGTGTGCTGAGGCCTGCTAACCAGGCCCCAGCACCAGTGTTCTTTCCCTAACCTGTACTTTTGTATCCACAATTGGCAGACCCTGGCATCCAGATAAGTCCCTTGTAACTGGTACTTCTAGTACCAAGGGCCCTGATGCCAAGGAAGGTCTCTAAGGGCTGCAGCATGTCTTATGCCACCCTGGAGACCTCTCACTCAGCACAGACACACTGCTTGCCAGCTTGTGTGTGCTAGTGAGAACAAAACGAGTAAGTCAACATGGCACTCCCCTCAGGGTGCCATGCCAGCCTCTCACTGCCTATGCAAGTATAGGTCAGTCACCCCTCTAGCAGGCCTTACAGCCCTAAGGCAGGGTGCACTATACCATAGGTGAGGGTACCAGTGCATGAGCATGGTACCCCTACAGTGTCTAAACAAAACCTTAGCCATTGTAAGTGCAGGGTAGCCATAAGAGTATATGGTCTGGGAGTTTGTCAAACACGAACTCCACAGCACCATAATGGCTACACTGAAAACTGGGAAGTTTGGTATCAAACTTCTCAGCACAATAAATGCACACTGATGCCAGTGTACATTTTATTGCAAAATACACCCCAGAGGGCACCTTAGAGGTGCCCCCTGAAACTTAACCGACTGTCTGTGTAGGCTGACTAGTTCCAGCAGCCTGCCACACTAGAGACATGTTGCTGGCCCCATGGGGAGAGTGCCTTTGTCACTCTGAGGCCAGTAACAAAGCCTGCACTGGGTGGAGATGCTAACACCTCCCCCAGGCAGGAGCTGTAACACCTGGCGGTGAGCCTCAAAGGCTCACCCCTTTGTCACAGCACCGCAGGACACTCCAGCTAGTGGAGTTGCCCGCCCCCTCCGGCCCCGGCCCCCACTTTTGGCGGCAAGGCCGGAGAAAATAATGAGAAAAACAAGGAGGAGTCACTGACCAGTCAGGACAGCCCCTAAGGTGTCCTGAGCTGAGGTGACTCTAACTTTTAGAAATCCTCCATCTTGCAGATGGAGGATTCCCCCAATAGGGTTAGGATTGTGACCCCCTCCCCTTGGGAGGAGGCACAAAGAGGGTGTACCCACCCTCAGGGCTAGTAGCCATTGGCTACTAACCCCCCAGACCTAAACACGCCCTTAAATTTAGTATTTAAGGGCTACCCTGAACCCTAGAAAATTAGATTCCTGCAACTACAAGAAGAAGGACTGCCTAGCTGAAAACCCCTGCAGAGGAAGACCAGAAGACAACTGCCTTGGCTCCAGAAACTCACCGGCCTGTCTCCTGCCTTCCAAAGAACTCTGCTCCAGCGACGCCTTCCAAGGGGACCAGCGACCTCTGAATCCTCTGAGGACTGCCCTACTTCGACGACGACAAGAAACTCCCGAGGACAGCGGACCTGCTCCAAAAAGACTGCAACTTTATCCAAAGGAGCAGCTTTAAAGACCCTGCAATCTCCCCGCAAGAAGCGTGAGACTTGCAACACTGCACCCGGCGACCCCGACTCGGCTGGTGGAGAACCAACACCTCAGGGAGGACCCCCGGACTACTCTACGACTGTGAGTACCAAAACCTGTCCCCCCTGAGCCCCCACAGCGCCGCCTGCAGAGGGAATCCCGAGGCTTCCCCTGACCGCGACTCTCTGAAACCTAAGTCCCAACGCCTGGAAAAGACCCTGCACCCGCAGCCCCCAGGACCTGAAGGACCGGACTTTCACTGCAGAAGTGACCCCCAGGAGTCCCTCTCCCTTGCCCAAGTGGAGGTTTCCCCGAGGAAGCCCCCCCTTGCCTGCCTGCAGCACTGAAGAGATCCCTTGATCTCTCATTGACTTCCATTGCGAACCCGACGCTTGTTCTAACACTGCACCCGGCCGCTCCCGCGCCGCTGAGGGTGAAATTTCTGTGTGGGCTTGTGTCCCCCCCGGTGCCCTACAAAACCCCCCTGGTCTGCCCTCCGAAGACGCGGGTACTTACCTGCTGGCAGACTGGAACCGGGGCACCCCCTTCTCTCCATTGAAGCCTATGCGTTTTGGGCACCACTTTGAACTCTGCACCTGACCGGCCCTGAGCTGCTGGTGTGGTAACTTTGGGGTTGCTCTGAACCCCCAACGGTGGGCTACCTTGGACCAAGAACTGAACCCTGTAAGTGTCTTACTTACCTGGTAAAACTAACAAATACTTACCTCCCCCAGGAACTGTGAAAATTGCAGTGTCCACTTTTGAAATAGCTATTTGTGAATAACTTGAAAAGTATACATGCAATTGAAATGATTCAAAGTTCCTAATGTACTTACCTGCAATACCTTTCAAACAAGATATTACATGTTAAATTTGAACCTGTGGTTCTTAAAATAAACTAAGAAAATATATTTTTCTATAACAAAACCTATTGGCTGGATTTGTCTCTGAGTGTGTGTACCTCATTTATTGTCTTTGTGTATGTACAACAAATGCTTAACACTACTCCTTGGATAAGCCTACTGCTCGACCACACTACCACAAAATAGAGCATTAGTATTATCTCTTTTTACCACTATTTTACCTCTAAGGGGAACCCTTGGACTCTGTGCATGCTATTCCTTACTTTGAAATAGCACATACAGAGCCAACTTCCTACATTGGTGGATCAGCGGTGGGGTACAAGACTTTGCATTTGCTGGACTACTCAGCCAATACCTGATCACACGACAAATTCCAAAATTGTCATTAGAAATTGATTTTTGCAATTTGAAAAGTTTTCTAAATTCTTAAAAGACCTGCTAGGGCCTTGTGTTAGATCCTGTTTAGCATTTCTTTTAGAGTTTAAAAGTTTGTAAAAGTTTGAATTAGATTCTAGAACCAGTTTTAGATTCTTAAAAAGTATTCCAACTTTTAGAAGCAAAATGTCTAGCACAGATGTGAATGTGGTGGAACTCGACACCACACCTTACCTCCATCTACAGATGAGAGAGCTAAGGTCACTCTGTAAACTAAAGAAAATAGCAATGGGCCCCAAACCTACCAAAGTACAGCTCCAGGAGCTTTTGGCAGAGTTTGAAAAGGCCAACCCCTCTGAGGATGGCAACACAGAGGATGAAGATAGTGACTTGGAGGGAAATTCCCCCCCTCCAGTCCTACTTAGGGAGAGCAGGGCTTCTCAAGCCCTGACTCCACAAATAATAGTCAGAGATGCTGGTTCCCTCACAGGAGGGACCAACAACTCTGAAATCACTGAGGATAACTCCAGTGAAGAGGACATCCAGTTAGCCAGGATGGCCAAAAGATTGGCTTTGGAAAGACAGATCCTAGCCATAGAAAGGGAAAGACAAGAGATGGGCCTAGGACCCATCAATGGTGGCAGCAACATAAATAGGGTCAGAGATTCTCCTGACATGTTGAAAATCCCTAAAGGGATTGTAACTAAATATGAAGATGGTGATGACATCACCAAATGGTTCACAGCTTTTGAGAGGGCTTGTGTAACCAGAAAAGTGAACAGATCTCACTGGGGTGCTCTCCTTTGGGAAATGTTCACAGGAAAGTGTAGGGATAGACTCCTCACACTCTCTGGAAAAGATGCAGAATCTTATGACCTCATGAAGGGTACCCTGATTGAGGGCTTTGGATTCTCCACTGAGGAGTATAGGATTAGATTCAGGGGGGCTCAAAAATCCTCGAGCCAGACCTGGGTTGACTTTGTAGACTACTCAGTAAAAACACTAGATGGTTGGATTCAAGGCAGTGGTGTAAGTAATTATGATGGGCTGTACAATTTATTTGTGAAAGAACACCTGTTAAGTAATTGTTTCAATGATAAACTGCATCAGCATCTGGTAGACCTAGGACCAATTTCTCCCCAAGAATTGGGAAAGAAGGCGGACCATTGGGTCAAGACTAGGGTGTCCAAAACTTCCACAGGGGGTGACCAAAAGAAAGGGGTCACAAAACCTCCCCAGGGGAAAGGTGGTGAGACAGCCAAAAATAAAAATAGTAAAGAGTCTTCTACAGGCCCCCAAAAACCTGCACAGGAGGGTGGGCCCAGAGCCTCTTCACAAAACAATCCTGGGTACAAGGGTAAAAACTTTGATCCCAAAAAGGCCTGGTGTCGAAACTGTAGTCAGTCTGGACACCAAACTGGAGACAAGGCCTGTCCCAAGAAAAGTTCCACTCCAAACTCCAATCCAGGTAACACTGGAATGGCTAGTCTCCAAGTGGGATCAACAGTGTGCCCAGAGCAAATCAGGGTCCACACTGAAGCTACTCTAGTCTCTGAGGGTGGGGTAGATTTAGCCACACTAGCTGCCTGGCCGCCTAACATGCAAAAATACAGGCAGCAGCTCTTTATTAATGGGACAAGTGTAGAGGGCCTGAGGGATACAGGTGCCAGTGTCACCATGGTGACAGAGAAACTGGTTTCCCCTGGCCAATACCTGACTGGAAAAACTTATGCAGTCACCAACGCTGACAATCAGACTAAAGCACATCCCATGGCAATAGTAACTTTAGAATGGGGAGGGGTCAATGGCCTGAAACAGGTGGTGGTCTCCTCAAACATCCCAGTAGACTGTCTGCTTGGAAATGACCTGGAGTCCTCAGCATGGGCTGAGGTAGAACTAAAAACCCATGCAGCCATGCTGGGTATCCCTGAACTGGTGTGTGTAAAAACAAGAGCACAATGCAAGGCACAGGGTGAAAAAGTAGAGCTGGAGCCTGGAAGAAAGGCCCAGCCTACCAAGAGAAAAGGAAAGTCAGTTGGGAAACCAACTGCAACCCAGTCAGAAAAAGAGAACCTCTATTCTCAGGAAGAAGTTCTGCCCTCTGAGGGAACTGAGCCTTTGGAACTTGAACCTTATCAGGTTGAGCTCTTAGGCCCAGGGGGACCCTCAAGGGAGGAGCTGTGTAAGGGACAAGAAACCTGTCCCTCTCTTGAAGGCCTTAGGCAGCAAGCTGCTGAAGAGTCCAAGGGCAAGAAAAATGGAACACATAGGGTCTATTGGGAAGATGGACTCCTGTACACTGAGGCCAGAGACCCCAAACCTGGTGCCACTAGGAGAGTGGTAGTGCCTCAGTCGTTCAGAGAGTTTATTCTGACCTTAGCCCATGATATTCCCCTTGCTGGGCATTTGGGACAAACCAAGACGTGGGAGAGGTTAGTCAACCACTTCTACTGGCCCAATATGTCCCACAAGGTTAAGGAGTTTTGCCTCTCCTGCCCCACCTGTCAAGCCAGTGGTAAGACAGGTGGGCACCCAAAGGCCCCCCTCATTCCACTTCCAGTGGTGGGGGTCCCCTTTGAAAGAGTGGGTGTGGACATAGTTGGTCCACTAGAACCTCCCACAGCCTCAGGAAATATGTACATCCTAGTAGTAGTGGATCATGATACTAGGTATCCTGAAGCTATTCCCCTTAGGTCAACTACTGCCCCTGCAGTAGCCAAGGCCCTCATTGGTATATTTACCAGAGTGGGTTTCCCTAAGGAGGTGGTGTCTGACAGAGGTACCAACTTCATGTCAGCATACCTAAAATACATGTGGAATGAGTGTGGGGTGACTTACAAATTCACTACACCATACCATCCACAAACTAATGGCTTAGTTGAGAGATTCAACAAGACATTAAAAGGCATGATCATGGGGCTCCCAGAAAAGCTCAAAAGGAGATGGGATGTCCTCTTGCCATGTCTGCTTTTCGCTTACAGAGAGGTGCCACAGAAGGGAGTAGGATTCTCACCCTTTGAACTTCTGTTTGGCCACCCTGTAAGGGGACCACTTGCTCTTGTTAAAGAAGGCTGGGAGAGACCTCTTCATGAGCCTAAACAGGACATAGTGGACTATGTACTTGGCCTTCGCTCTAGAATGGCAGAGTACATGGAAAAGGCAAGCAAGAACCTTGAGGCCAGCCAACAGCTCCAGAAGTTTTGGTATGACCAAAAGGCTGCAATGGTTGAGTTCCAACCAGGGCAGAAAGTCTGGGTTCTGGAGCCTGTGGCTCCCAGGGCACTTCAGGACAAATGGAGTGGCCCTTACCCAGTGCTAGAAAGGAAGAGTCAGGTCACCTACCTGGTGGACCTGGGCACAAGCAGGAGCCCCAAGAGGGTGATCCATGTGAACCGCCTTAAGCTCTTCCATGACAGGGCTGATGTAAATCTGTTGATGGTAACAGATGAGGATCAGGAGGCAGAGAGTGAACCTCTCCCTGATCTTCTGTCATCAGACCCAAAAGATGGCTCAGTAGATGGAGTGATCTACTCAGACACCCTCTCTGGCCAACAGCAAGCTGATTGTAGGAGAGTCCTACAACAGTTTCCTGAACTCTTCTCCCTAACCCCTGGTCAGACACACCTGTGTACCCATGATGTGGACACAGGAGACAGCATGCCTGTCAAAAACAAAATTTTTAGACAGTCTGACCATGTTAAGGAAAGCATCAAGGTGGAAGTCCAAAAGATGCTGGAATTGGGAGTAATTGAGCGCTCTGACAGCCCCTGGGCTAGCCCAGTGGTCTTAGTCCCCAAACCTCACACCAAAGATGGAAAGAAAGAGATGAGGTTTTGTGTGGACTACAGAGGGCTCAACTCTGTCACCAAGACAGACGCCCATCCAATTCCTAGAGCTGATGAGCTCATAGACAAATTAGGTGCTGCCAAATTCTTAAGTACCTTTGACTTGACAGCAGGGTACTGGCAAATAAAAATGGCACCTGGAGCAAAAGAGAAAACAGCATTCTCCACACCTGATGGGCATTATCAGTTTACTGTTATGCCCTTTGGTTTAAAGAATGCCCCTGCCACCTTCCAAAGGTTGGTGAATCAAGTCCTTGCTGGTTTGGAGGCCTTTAGCACAGCTTATCTTGATGATATTGCTGTCTTTAGCTCCACCTGGCAGGATCACCTGGTCCACCTGAAGAAGGTTTTAAAGGCTCTGCAATCTGCAGGCCTCTCTATCAAGGCATCCAAATGCCAGATAGGGCAGGGAACTGTGGTTTACTTGGGCCACCTTGTAGGTGGAGGCCAAGTTCAGCCACTCCAACCCAAGATCCAGACTATTCTGGACTGGGTAGCTCCAAAAACCCAGACTCAAGTCAGGGCATTCCTTGGCTTGACTGGGTATTACAGGAGGTTTGTGAAGGGATATGGATCCATTGTGACAGCCCTCACTGAACTCACCTCCAAGAAAATGCCCAAGAAAGTGAACTGGACTGTGGAATGCCAACAGGCCTTTGACACCCTGAAACAAGCAATGTGCTCAGCACCAGTTCTAAAAGCTCCAGATTATTCTAAGCAGTTCATTGTGCAGACAGATGCCTCTGAACATGGGATAGGGGCAGTTTTGTCCCAAACAAATGATGATGGCCTTGACCAGCCTGTTGCTTTCATTAGCAGGAGGTTACTCCCCAGGGAGCAGCGTTGGAGTGCCATTGAGAGGGAGGCCTTTGCTGTGGTTTGGTCCCTGAAGAAGCTGAGACCATACCTCTTTGGGACTCACTTCCTAGTTCAAACTGACCACAGACCTCTCAAATGGCTGATGCAAATGAAAGGTGAAAATCCTAAACTGTTGAGGTGGTCCATCTCCCTACAGGGAATGGACTTTATAGTGGAACACAGACCTGGGACTGCCCATGCCAATGCAGATGGCCTTTCCAGGTTCTTCCACTTAGAAAATGAAGACTCTCTTGGGAAAGGTTAGTCTCATCCTCTTTCGTTTGGGGGGGGGTTGTGTAAGGAAATGCCTCCTTGGCATGGTTGCCCCCTGACTTTTTGCCTTTGCTGATGCTATGTTTACAATTGAAAGTGTGCTGAGGCCTGCTAACCAGGCCCCAGCACCAGTGTTCTTTCCCTAACCTGTACTTTTGTATCCACAATTGGCAGACCCTGGCATCCAGATAAGTCCCTTGTAACTGGTACTTCTAGTACCAAGGGCCCTGATGCCAAGGAAGGTCTCTAAGGGCTGCAGCATGTCTTATGCCACCCTGGAGACCTCTCACTCAGCACAGACACACTGCTTGCCAGCTTGTGTGTGCTAGTGAGAACAAAACGAGTAAGTCGACATGGCACTCCCCTCAGGGTGCCATGCCAGCCTCTCACTGCCTATGCAAGTATAGGTCAGTCACCCCTCTAGCAGGCCTTACAGCCCTAAGGCAGGGTGCACTATACCATAGGTGATGGTACCAGTGCATGAGCATGATACCCCTACTGTCTAAACAAAACCTTAGCCATTGTAAGTGCAGGGTAGCCATAAGAGTATATGGTCTGGGAGTTTGTCAAACACGAACTCCACAGCACCATAATGGCTACACTGAAAACTGGGAAGTTTGGTATCAAACTTCTCAGCACAATAAATGCACACTGATGCCAGTGTACATTTTATTGCAAAATACACCCCAGAGGGCACCTTAGAGGTGCCCCCTGAAACTTAACCGACTGTCTGTGTAGGCTGACTAGTTCCAGCAGCCTGCCACACTAGAGACATGTTGCTGGCCCCATGGGGAGAGTGCCTTTGTCACTCTGAGGCCAGTAACAAAGCCTGCACTGGGTGGAGATGCTAACACCTCCCCCAGGCAGGAGCTGTAACACCTGGCGGTGAGCCTCAAAGGCTCACCCCTTTGTCACAGCACCGCAGGACACTCCAGCTAGTGGAGTTGCCCGCCCCCTCCGGCCCCAGCCCCCACTTTTGGCGGCAAGGCCGGAGAAAATAATGAGAAAAACAAGGAGGAGTCACTGACCAGTCAGGACAGCCCCTAAGGTGTCCTGAGCTGAGGTGACTCTAACTTTTAGAAATCCTCCATCTTGCAGATGGAGGATTCCCCCAATAGGGTTAGGATTGTGACCCCCTCCCCTTGGGAGGAGGCACAAAGAGGGTGTACCCACCCTCAGGGCTAGTAGCCATTGGCTACTAACCCCCCAGACCTAAACACGCCCTTAAATTTAGTATTTAAGGGCTACCCTGAACCCTAGAAAATTAGATTCCTGCAACTACAAGAAGAAGGACTGCCTATCTGAAAACCCCTGCAGAGGAAGACCAGAAGACAACAACTGCCTTGGCTCCAGAAACTCACCGGCCTGTCTCCTGCCTTCCAAAGAACTCTGCTCCAGTGACGCCTTCCAAGGGGACCAGCGACCTCTGAATCCTCTGAGGACTGCCCTACTTCGACGACGACAAGAAACTCCCGAGGACAGCGGACCTGCTCCAAAAAGACTGCAACTTTATCCAAAGGAGCAGCTTTAAAGACCCTGCAATCTCCCCGCAAGAAGCGTGAGACTTGCAACACTGCACCCGGCGACCCCGACTCGGCTGGTGGAGAACCAACACCTCAGGGAGGACCCCCGGACTACTCTACGACTGTGAGTACCAAAACCTGTCCCCCCTGAGCCCGCACAGCGCCGCCTGCAGAGGGAATCCCGAGGCTTCCCCTGACTGCGACTCTCTGAAACCTAAGTCCCGACGCCTGGAAAAGACCCTGCACCCGCAGCCCCCAGGACCTGAAGGACCGGACTTTCACTGCAGAAGTGACCCCCAGGAGTCCCTCTCCCTTGCCCAAGTGGAGGTTTCCCCGAGGAAGCCCCCCCTTGCCTGCCTGCAGCGCTGAAGAGATCCCTTGATCTCTCATTGACTTCCATTGCGAACCCGACGCTTGTTCTAACACTGCACCCGGCCGCTCCCGCGCCGCTGAGGGTGAAATTTCTGTGTGGGCTTGTGTCCCCCCCGGTGCCCTACAAAACCCCCCTGGTCTGCCCTCCGAAGACGCGGGTACTTACCTGCTGGCAGACTGGAACCGGGGCACCCCCTTCTCTCCATTGAAGCCTATGCGTTTTGGGCACCACTTTGAACTCTGCACCTGACCGGCCCTGAGCTGCTGGTGTGGTAACTTTGGGGTTGCTCTGAACCCCCAACGGTGGGCTACCTTGGACCAAGAACTGAACCCTGTAAGTGTCTTACTTACCTGGTAAAACTAACAAATACTTACCTCCCCCAGGAACTGTGAAAATTGCACTGTGTCCACTTTTGAAATAGCTATTTGTGAATAACTTGAAAAGTATACATGCAATTGAAATGATTCAAAGTTCCTAATGTACTTACCTGCAATACCTTTCAAACAAGATATTACATGTTAAATTTGAACCTGTGGTTCTTAAAATAAACTAAGAAAATATATTTTTCTATAACAAAACCTATTGGCTGGATTTGTCTCTGAGTGTGTGTACCTCATTTATTGTCTTTGTGTATGTACAACAAATGCTTAACACTACTCCTTGGATAAGCCTACTGCTCGACCACACTACCACAAAATAGAGCATTAGTATTATCTCTTTTTACCACTATTTTACCTCTAAGGGGAACCCTTGGACTCTGTGCATGCTATTCCTTACTTTGAAATAGCACATACAGAGCCAACTTCCTACACTTTCCTACAGTCAGCTTGCTGTCGGCCAGAGAGGGTGTCTGAATAGATCACTCCATCTACTGAACCATCTTTAGGGTCAGTGGAGAGGAGATCAGGGAGAGGTTCACTCTCAGCTTCCTGGTCCTCATCTGTAACCATTAACATGTTTACATCTGCCCTGTCATGAAAGAGTTTGAGGCGGTTCACATGGATCACCCTTTTGGGGGTCCTGCTAGTGCCTAGGTCTACCAGGTAGGTGACCTGACTCCTTCTCTCTAGCACTGGGTAAGGGCCACTCCATCTGTCCTGAAGTGCCCTGGGAGCCATAGGCTGCCGAACCCAGACTTTCTGCCCTGGCTCAAACTCAACCATAGCAGCCTTTTGGTCATACCACATCTTCTGGAGTTGTTGGCTGGCCTCAAGGTTTTTACTTGCCTTTTCCATGTACTCTGCCATCCTGGAACGTAGGCCTAGTACATAGTCCACTATATCTTGCTTAGGCTCATGAAGAGGTCTTTCCCAGCCTTCTTTAACAAGAGCTAGTGGTCCCCTTACAGGATGGCCAAACAGAAGTTCAAAGGGGGAAAACCCTACTCCCTTCTGAGGCACCTCTCTGTAGGCAAAAAGCAGACATGGCAAGAGGACATCCCATCTCCTTTTGAGCTCTTCAGGGAGCCCCATGATTATGCCCTTCAATGTCTTGTTGAATCGTTCCACAAGACCATTGGTTTGTGGATGGTATGGTGTGGTGAATTTGTAAGTCACCCCACACTCATTCCACATATGCTTCAGGTCTGCTAACATGAAGTTGGTACCTCTGTCAGACACCACCTCCTTAGGAAATTCCACTCTGGTAAAGATACCAATGAGTGCTTTAGCTACTGCAGGGGCAGTAGTGGACCTAAGGGGAATTACTTAAGGGTATCTAGTAGCATAATCCACTACTACTAGTTTGTACTGGTTCCCTAAGGCTGTGGGAGGTTCAAGTGGACCCACTATGTCCACACCCACTCTTTCAAAGGGGACCCCTACCACTGGAAGTGGGATGAGGGGGGTCTTTGGATGGCCACCTGTCTTACCACTGGCTTGACAGGTGGCACAGGAGACACAAAACTCCTTTACTTTCTGGGACATGTTGGTCTAATAGAAATGGTTGACTAACCTCTCCCAAGTCTTGGTTTGTCCCAAATGCCCAGCAGGTGGAATATCATGGGCTAAGGTCAGAATGAACTCCCTAAACTCCTGAGGCACTACCACTCTCCTAGTGGCACCAGGTTTGGGATCTCTTGCCTCAGTGTAGAGGAGTCCATCTTCCCAATAGACCCTATGTGTTCCAGTGATTTTTCCTTTTGTTTCCTCAGCAGCTTGCTGCCTGAGGCCTTCAAGAGAGGGACAGGTTTCTTGCCCCTTACACAACTGTTCCCTTGTGGGTCCCCCTGGGCCTATGAGTTCAACCTGATAAGGTTCCAACTCCATGGGCTCAGTTCCCTCAGAGGGCAGAACTTCTTCCTGGGAAGAGAGGTTCTTTTTCTTTTGTTGTGTTGAAGCTGGTTCCCCAGTCTTCTTTCCTTTTCTCTTGGAGGGTTGGCCATTATTCCAGGCTCCAACCCCTCTTTTTCACCCTGAGCTCTGCACTGTGCCCTTGTCTTGACACACACCAGTTCAGGGATACCCAGCATGGCTGCATTGGTTTTGAGTTCTACCTCAGCCTATGCTGAGGACTCCATGTCATTTCCAAGCAAACAGTCTACTGGGATATTAGAGGAGACTACCACCTGTTTCAGGCCAGTGACCCCTCCCCATTCTAAAGTTACCATAGCCATGGGATGTACTTTAGTCTGATTGTCAGCGTTGGTGACTGGATAAGTTTGTCCAGTCAGGTATTGCCCTGGGGAAACCAGTTTGTCTGTCACCAATGTGACACTGGCACCTGTATCCCTCAGGCCTTCTACACTAGTCCCATTAATCAAGAGTTGCTGCCTGTATTTTTGCATATTAGGGGGGCAGGCAGCCAGTGTGGCTAAGTCCACCCCATCCTCAGAAACTAATGTAGCTTCAGTGTGAACCCTGATTTGCTCTGGGCACACTGTTGATCCCACCTGGAGACTGGCTATTCCAGTGCTAACTGGAGTAGAAGTTGAAGTGGAACCTTTCTTGGGACAGGCCTTGTCTCCAGTTTGGTGTCCCTGCTGATTACAGCTACGACACCAGGCCTTTTTGGGATCAAAGTTTTTACCCTTATACCCAAAATTGGATTGTGAAGAGGCTTTGGACCCTCCCTCCTGAGCAGGTTTTTGGGGCCCTGTAGAAGACTCTTTACTTTTACCCTTGTATGTCTCAACACTCTTTCCCTGGGGAGTCTTTGTGACCCCTTTCTTTTGGTCACCCCTGTGGAAGTCTTGGTCACCCTAGTCTTGACCCAATGGTCTGCCTTCTTTCCCAGTTCTTGGGGAGAAATTGGACCTAGGTCTACCAGATGCTGATGCAGTTTGTCATTGAAACAATGACTTAAAAGGTGTTCTTTCATAAACAGATTGTACAGCCCATCATAATCATTTACACCACTGCCATGAATCCAACCATCCAGTGTTTTGACTGAGAAGTCAACAAAATCAACCCAGGTCTGGCTTGAGGATTTTTGAGCCCCCCCTGAACCTAATCCTGTACTCCTCAGTTGAGAATCCAAAGCCCTCAATCAGGGTAGCCTTCCTGAGGTCATATGATTCTGCATCTTTTCCAGAGAGTGTGAGGAGTCTATCCCTACACTTTCCACTGAACATTTCCCAAAGGAGAGCACCCCAGTGAGATTTGTTTACTTTTCTGGTTGCACAAGCCCTCTCAAAAGCTGTGAACCATTTGGTGATGTCATCACCATCTTCATATTTAGTTACAATCCCTTTGGGGATTTTTAGCATGTCAGGAGTATCTCTGACCCTATTTAAATTGCTGCCACCATTGATGGGAGCTAAGCCCATCTTTTGTCTTTCCCTTTCTATGGCTAGGAGCTGTCTCTCTAAAGCCAATCTTTTGGCCATCCTGGTTAACAGGAGGTCATCTTCATTGAGGCTGCCCTCAATGTTTTCAGAGCTTTTGGACTCTCCTGCGAGAGAAGCAACATTTCTGACTATCACTTGTGGAGTTAGGGTCGTGGGAACCCCAGTCTCCCTAACTAGGTGTGGAGGTGGGAAATGTTCCACCTCATCACTAGCTTCCCCCTCTGAGAGGACATCATCAGAGGGGTTGTTTCTAGCAAACTCTGCCAAGAGCTCCTGGAGCTGTACTTTGGTAGGGCTTGAACCAGTTGTCATCTTTTTGATTTTGAAGAGTCCTTAACTCTGACATCCTAAGATGCAGGTAAGGGGTGAGGTTGAGCTCCACCACCATCTCTTCTGCAGCAGACATTATTTCTCTAAAAGATGGGATACTTTTTTAAGAATCTAAAACTATCTCTAGAACTTAATCCAAAGTTTTACAAAACTTTTAAACTCTAAAATGAATGCTAAAAGGGACTAACACAAGGCCCAAGCAGGACTTTTAATAATTTAGAAAAATAGCTCAAATTTCAAAAATCAGTTTCTAATGACAATTTTTGGAATTTAGTTGTGTGATCAGGTATTGGCTGAGTAGTCCAGCAAATGCAAAGTCTTGTACCCCACCGCTGATCCACCAATGTAGGAAGTTGGCTCTGTATGTACTATTTCAAAGTAAGAAACAGCATGCACAGAGTCCAAGGGTTCCCCTTAGAGGTAAGATAGTGGCAAAAAGAGATCATTCTAATGCTCTATTTTGTGGTAGTGTGGTCGAGCAGTAGGCTTATCAGAGGGTAGAGTTAAGCATTTGTTGTACACACACAGGCAATAAATGAGGAACACACACTCAAAGACAATTCCAGGCCAATAGGTTTTTATATAGAAAAATATATTTTCTTAGTTTATTTTAAGAACCACAGGTTCAAGATTTACAGACAATACTTTAAATGAAAGGTATTTCACTCAGGTATCTTAGGAACTTTAAATAGTCACAGTAGCATGTACAGTTTTGGCAACAATGGCAATAAGCTATTTTAAAAGTGGACACAGTACAAAAATCAACAGTTCCTGGTGGAGGTAAGTATTTGTTAGGTTCACAGGTAAGTAAAGCACTTACAGGGTTCAAAGTTGGGTCCAAGGTAGCCCACCGTTGGGGGTTCAAGGCAACCCCAAAGTCACCACACCAGCAGCTCAGGGCCGGTCAGGTGCAGAGGTCAAAGTGGTGCCCAAAACACATAGGCTTCAATGGAAATAGGGGTGCCCCGGTTCCAATCTGCCAGCAGGTAAGTACCCGCGACTTCGGAGGGCAGACCAGGGGGGTTTTGTAGGGCACCGGGGGGGACACACGAGCAGGCACAGAAAGTACACCCTCAGCGACACAGGGGCGGCCGGGTGCAGCGTGCAAACAGGCGTTGGGTTTGCAATAGGATTCAATGGGGAGACCCGGGGGTCTCTTCAACGATGCAGGCAGTCAAAGGGGGGGCTCCTCGGGGTAGCCACCACCTGGGCTAGGAAGAGGGCCGCCTGGGGGTCGCTCCTGCACTGGAGTTCGGTTCCTTCAGGTCCTGGGGGCTGTGGGTGCAGTGTGTTTTCCAGGCGTCGGATTCCTTGAAGCAGGCAGTCGCAGTCAGGGGGAGCCTCTGGATTCCTTCTGCAGGCGTCGCTGTGGGGGCTCAGGGGGGTCAACTCTGGCTACTCACTGGCTCGCAGTCGCTGGGGAGTCCTCCCTGTAGAGTTAGTTTTCCGCAGGTCGAGCCGGGGGTGTCGGGTGCAGAGTGGAAAGTCTCACGCTTCCGGCGGGAAACATGTGGTCTTTAAAAGTTGCTTCTTTGTTGCAAAGTTGCAGGTTTGTTGAACAGGGCCGCTGTTCTCGGGAGTTTCTTAGTCCTTTTAGATGCAGGGTAGTCCTCTGAGGCTTCAGAGGTCGCTGGACTCTGTGGGATGCGTCGCTGTTGCAGTGTTTCTTGAAGTGGGGAGACAGGCTGGTAGGGCTGGGGCCAAAGCAGTTGGTGTCTCCGTCTTCTCTGCAGGGCTTCAGGTCAGCAGTCCTTCTTCATCTTCAGGTTGCAGGAATCTATCTTCCTTGGTTCTGGGGGCCCCTAAATACTCAATTTAGGGGTGTGTTTAGGTCTGGGAGGATAGTAGCCAATGGCTACTAGCCCTGAGGGTGGCTACACCCTCTTTGTGCCTCCTCCCGGTGGGTAGGGGGTCAGATCCCTAATCCTATTGGGGGAATCCTCCATCTACAAGATGGAGGATTTCTAAAAGTCAGAGTCACCTCAGTTCAGGACACCTTAGGGGTTGTCCTGACTGGCCAGTGACTCCTCCTTGTTTTTCTCATTATCTCCGCCAGCCTTGCCGCCAAAAGTGGGGGCAGTGGCCGGAGGGGCGGGCATCTCCACTAGCTGGGATGCCCTGGGGCGCTGTGACAAAGGGGGTGAGCCTTTGAGGCTCACCGCCAGGTGTTACAGTTCCTGCAGGGGGAGGTGAGAAGCACCTCCACCCAGTACAGGCTTTGTTCCTGGCCACAGAGTGACAAAGGCACTCTCCCCATGTGGCCAGCAACATGTCTGGTGGGTGGCAGGCTGGCAAAAACTAGTCAGCCCACACTGGAAGTCGGGTATGTTTTCAGGGGGCATCTCTAAGATGCCCTCTGGGTGTATTTCACAATAAAATATACACGGGCATCAGTGTGCATTTATTGTGCTGAGAAGTTTGATACCAAACTTCCCAGTTT
Source organism: Pleurodeles waltl (assembly GCF_031143425.1). Taxonomy (NCBI): domain Eukaryota; kingdom Metazoa; phylum Chordata; class Amphibia; order Caudata; family Salamandridae; genus Pleurodeles; species Pleurodeles waltl. The sequence continues at coordinate 679,326,315 of NC_090449.1, read as the reverse complement.
TCAGTGTAGCCATTATGGTGCTGTGGAGTTCAGGTATGACAGACTCCCAGACCATATACTCTTATGGCTACCCTGCACTTACAATGTCTAAGGTTTTGCTTAGACACTGTAGGGGCATAGTGCTCATGCACATATGCCCTCACCTGTGGTATAGTGCACCCTGCCTTAGGGCTGTAAGGCCTGCTAGAGGGGTGACTTCTCTATGCCATAGGCAGTGTGAGGTTGGCATGGCACTCTGAGGGGAGTGCCATGTCGACTTAGTCATTTTCTCCCCACCAGCACACACAAGCTGGCAAGCAGTGTGACTGTGCTGAGTGAGGGGTCCCTAGGGTGGCATAACACATGCTGCCCTCTGAGGGAACTGAGCCTATGGAGTTAGAACCTTATCAGGTTGAGCTCTTAGGCCCAGGGGGACCCTCAAGGGAGCAGTTGTGTAAGGGGCAAGAGACCTGTCCCTCTCTTGAAGGCCTTAGGCAGCAAGCTGCTGAAGAGTCCAATGGCAAGAAAACTGGAACACATAGGGTCTATTGGGAAGATGGACTCCTTTATACTGAGGCAAGAGATCCCAAACCTGGTGCCACTAGGAGAGTGGTAGTGCCTCAGGAGTTTAGGGAGTTCATACTGACCTTAGCCCATGATATTCCTCTTGCTGGGCATTTGGGACAAACCAAGACGTGGGAGACACTAGTCAACCACTTCTACTGGCCCAACATGTCCCAGAAAGTCAACCTTAGAGACCTTCCCTGGCATCAGGGCCCTTGGTACCAGGGGTACCAGTTACAAGGGACTTACCTGGATGCCAGGGTGTGCCAATTGTGGAGACAAAGGTACAGTTTAGGGAAAGAACACTGGTGCTGGGACCTGGTTAGCAGGCCTCAGCACACTTTCAAATCATAACTTGGCATCAGCAAAGCCAAAAAGTCAGGGGGTAACCATGCCAAGGAGGCATTTCCTTACACTATTGAAAACGCTATTAGAATGGTGTCTTTTGATCCAAAGATACATACTGAAATTGTTATTGACGCTAGCCAAGTCGGGTTAGGTGCTATCCTTGCACAACACTGAGGACAGCTAAATGCTCAAAGACATATTGTGGTTTATGCAAGTAAAAGTTTGTTCAAGACTAAACATGCTTATTCACAACCCAAAAAAAAGTTTAACAGTGGTTAGGCTTGTGAACATTTTCATGTACTCCTGTAAAGAAAACCTTTCACACTTGTGACAGATCATCAGCATTGCTATTTGTGGCAATCCAAAAGCCAAGATGCCTCCACAAATTTAGCATATGGGTCTACAATTGTAAAAGTACAACTACATAATGGTGCATCGTCCAGGGAAAGATCAAAACCCTATTGATTACTTCTCAAGAGTGCCTATACAATGTCAAGCTACCTGGTAGACCTGACAGCCTTAAAGTGGTTTTCTGCCAACATTTTGCCTGCCTGCCTCCATTTTTCTGATCTTGTTTTTGCTGGTTTTAGGACCCTGCACACCTTACCACTACTGACCAGTGATAAAGTGATTGTGCTTTCTCCCCAATTGACATATTTAGCTTACCTATGAGTCCCTAGTAAAGTGCCCTATATGTGCCCAGGCCCTCTAAATTAAATGCTACTAGATGGCCTGCAGCACCTGATTGTGGGACCCACATAAGTAGTCCCTTAACCATGTCTCAGGCCTGCCATTGCAAGGCCTGTGTGTGCTGTTTCACTGCCAGCTCGACTTGGCATTTAAAGGTACTTGCAAACTCCCCCTTTATTCCATATAAGTCACCCCTCATGTATGCCTTAAGTAGCCCATAATGCAGGGTGCTTTGTAAGTAAAAGGCAGGACACTTACTTGTAAGTTGTACATGTCCTGGTAGTGAAAAACTCCCAAAGTTCTTTTTCAATATTGTGAAGACTGCTCCTCTTATAGGCCAGCACTGAAAATCCCCTTATACTTTGAAGTGCTAATTTCTGATCTGAAAGGAGTGGCATTCTTATGTTTGCTATGGTTGGAATGGTAGTAAGAAATTGTGCTTACTGTTGAAGATGGATTTAACATTACTAATTTAGAAATGACACTTTTAGAAAGTAGCCATTTCTCTGTACTTAACTGCCATCTGTGCCTCACAGACTGTCTCCAATCCACGTCTGGTCTGTGCTGCTTGACAGCTACCCTTGTGCATTCCACCCAGAAAGCCATAACCACAGGACACTCACTTTCATCTGCATATTGGTGGGTCTTCCTGGGCAGGAAGGATGGAGGAGCTCTCTGTTAGACTTCAAAGGATAGTTGCTTGACCCCACACAAAGGACTGATAACCATGTACAGATCTCCTAGCAGACAGGGCTGGGTTGAAAGGGGAACTGGTGCACTTCAAAACCACTCTTTGATGTCTCTTCCACTTCAAAGGTACATTTGGGTATGTATACCGGGTTTGTACCCCTAAAATCAGACACTTCTGGACCTATAACTGGACTCTGTCAGGACTGTAGTTCTACCCAAAGGACTCAACTAAGCTATTTTTCTGGAAGGACTGACCTGCTTGTTGCCCTTCTGCCTGCTACTCCCTGACTCTGCTGGAAGGACTTTGCCTTCCCACCAGAAGTGATCCCCAAGGGCTTGTCAGCTTACCTCCTGTTAAGAAGTCTAAGGGCCATTAAAGACTTCACCTAAAAGAGAAAACCCACGCATCAACATGCTGAAGCTGAAAAATTGACTCAACGCCTGCCTTGCACACAGCTCCTGCAGAATAGACACAGCACCCGTTTCACCACGGTTACGTCATTGCAGTACATCTGGATTTTCCACGCATCCTCCCTGGGTGTCAATCTGTCATCAACATCCCCATTGCAGTAAGGAACCAAGGCTAAGTGTCTGGAAATCCACGCATTACCTTTCCTTTGAGGAAAGAATTGACACATTACCTCTGCTGCACCAGAAAAATCAATGCATTGCTTTGCTTTTCAGCGCCTCACCTCCCCTGCTCAGTACGGAACTGACGCATTGCTTTATTTTTTACGCATTCCAGGTACTTTGTGCTAAAGACATACATTGATTGATTCCTATGGATTACGATGTACTTAAACCTCTAAAAATGTCACGCCGCGTCCGCCGCGGCTTCTACGGCAGCCGCGGGCTCGAGTCACTGCAGCGTGGCATTCCCTTCATGCCGCGGTCTGTGTGCAAGCCTCGGGGGAAGCCGCGGCTTGCGTACAGACCGCGGGGAAAGCCGCGAGTTCGTTCAGGGGTCGCGGCACTCGCCGCGCCCCCTTCTTTTGTCTACATTGGAAAGACAAACGCGGCAGGAGAAAGACCTCGAGTTAGGTCTTGATCCTGTCACGCACAGCGCATTAATGCGCTTTACATTTCTTACAGCATGTACTTTGGGCACTTACCAATGTCTCCAGGCAAAAGCCGAACCCTTGCACATGGTGGTGTTTTTATGCCTGCCTTTTCCTTTCCCAGCATGCTGCTCACTTCCTCTCTTCCCAGCATGCATTGTTTTTCTTTGTTTGGACGCATGTACCTGATTCACTATTATACTCTTTTCCCCAATCCAAGATGGTGGTGTTTCTACTTCCTGTTTCCTACTTCCTGCCTAGAGGTATATAAGGGGAATCCAGCTGCTTGTTCATTGCGTTGCAACACTCCTTGGTAGTAGTCACGCTCTGATCGATTTCTTCCTACGAATCCAGTGTTTCCTGACCTGTCTTTGTTCTCCAGTTTTCCTGATCTTCAGTCCTAACGTCTTGGTGTCCTCCTTTCGTTTCATGGAGTTCCTGTGGAGGTTTTTTACCTTACAGGGGTTTTTCCTCTGGGACTCCTTATGGAGGGCACGGACTGTAGTGGTTTGCTCTTACCATACAGCACCGTGGCTACTGGAAGGGGTCGCCCCTACCTCGGCCAGAGCAGAACCTGCCGGAACCGGGGCCGTTCCCCTACGCTTCTCAACTTCAACGGTAAGCCCATTGAAAACTGTGACAGATTGCAACGCCCACAACTCCAGTTGCAGTCCGGTATCATGGATAATCCAGTGGCAAACACGGAACCTACGAGCCAGACCTTGCTTATGACGATACAACAACAGGCTCAAGAACTCCAACAGTTACGTACTGAGAATACCGTCTATCGACAAGCCTTTGCATCCAGGACCACAGATGTCCCCTCAGTAGCTGCCACTACACCTCGTTTTTCCGGGGATCCTAACAAATTAAAAGAATTCCTGGATGCCTTGACGGTGTACTTTGCCTTTCGCCCCTCGCAATTTGTACAAGACAAGACCAAGGTGGGGTTTTTGATTAGTGCCTTATCGGGGCCAGCCTTGGCTTGGGCCACTCCTCTAGTAACCAGAAACGATCCCTGCCTATCTAATTATACCACCTTTATCACTACTTTTAAACAGATGTTTGAACGCCCTGGACTCGAGGCGTCAGCAGAAGAAGCTCTTTGCGAAGTCCAACAAGGGAATCAAGATGTATTACAATACATCACCCGTTTCAGACAATTAGCAGCAGAAACAACCTGGGTGGAACGTACCTTGGTGACACTGTTCTGTAGAGGTCTCAGAGAGGACATTAAAGATGAACTGGTGCACTCTGCTAGAATGGAGAACCTTAAAGGATTGATGGACCAGGCTCTGACGATAGAATATCGGTTGAATGAACGAAGAATGGAGAAAAAGAAGAGTCGTTTGCCATCTCACTCAGTACCGACTCGCTCCTTCTCTCCTCGTACCGAGGAAGTCCGTCCTGAACCTAAGGGGAGTACCGAGGAAGAACCAATGCAGATTGACACGGCTCGAGGACCTTTATCAGCCAGTGAAAGAGAACATAGACGAAGGAAGGGGCTTTGTCTATATTGTGGTGCAGCTGGTCACCTAATTCGCACTTGCCCCATTCGTCCAACCAAGCCCTTGGGAAACGCCAACTCCCGTCCTCAGTAAGAAGGGTGAGGATGGGATATCGTGACATACCTTCTATTTGCTCTTCCAGGGAGGAAGGAACTGCTCTTTTTCTCTTACCAGTTATCCTCCATTTAACTGATGGCCGGGAAGAAAGAACCTTGGCCTTATTGGACTGCGGAGCCAGTGGCATCTATTTAGATGAAGCCTGGGCCAAAGAACGAAAGATAGCACAAATACCTAAGGAAGTACCAGAACAGGTACACACCGTGGATGGGTCACTCTTGGCCTCTAGACCTGTACAATATACCACCCCTACCTTCTGTCTACAGTTTGGAAAACACCAAGAAAATCTTTAGTTTGATTTAATTTCATCACCACACCACGTCATGATCCTGGGAATTCCATGGCTCACACGGCACAATCCTTACATCAACTGGGAAACAAAAAACATTTCCTTGTCCTCTCACTTTTGCCAACACCACTGCATTCACGCCGGGGATTATTGGTCCCCAAAAGGTCTCTCAGCAGCACCTCCTAAAGTGGGATGCTCCATTAACGTCCTACAGGGAGTTCCCAGACATTATCAGGAATATGCCGATGTATTCCAGAAGCCAGAAAAACCTGAACTTCCACCCCACAGAGAATACGACTGTGCCATTCCTTTAGAGCCAGATACAGTGGTTCCCTTTGGGCGGATGTACTCTCTCACAGAACCGGAGAAACAGATTCTGAAGGAGTACCTTGATGAGAACCTACAAAGCGGGTTGATTACTCCCTCTTCTTCACCCGCCGGGGCTCCTCTCTTCTTTGTACCAAAGAAAACTAAAGACTTGCGTCCTTGTATCGATTTCAGAGGGTTAAACAAGATCACTATTAAAGATCGGTATCCGTTACCCCTCATAAATGACATCTTAGAGGCAGTCAGAGGAGCAAAGAGGTTCACCAAGCTGGATCTCCGAGGAGCCTACCATCTTCTAAGAATAAGAGAAGGTGATGAGTGGAAGACCGCCTTTAGAACACCTTTTGGTCACTACGAATATAGAGTAATGCCATTCGGGCTCACTAATGCCCCTTCCATTTTTCAAAGGTTCATGGATTCTATCTTTTCTGATCTTTTGCAACAAACAGTGGTGGTGTATCTTGACGATATTCTAATCTTTTCTGTTCATCCAGAGGAACATTCCAAGCATGTTCACCAAGTCTTAGAGAGACTCCGACAACACCATTTATACTGCAAACCTGAAAAATGTGAATTTGATCAGACGGAAGTAAAATACTTGGGATATTGCATAAACCAAACCGGAATCGCCATGGATTCAGACAAGGTGCAGGCTATATTGAATTGGCCATCTCCTTCTTCCATCAAGGAGACTCAGTGTTTTTTGGGATTAGCCAACTTCTATCGACAGTTCATAGCAGACTTTGCCCAGAGAACCAGCTATATTACTCAAACCCTTAAAAAAGAACATCTAAAGAAGGGTTTTTGTTGGACACAAGACGCAGAGTTAGCCTTTCAGGAATTAAAGAAAGCCTTTATTCAAGCCCCCTATCCTACGACACCCAGACACCAGCAAACAATTCATTGTTGTAGCAGACGCCTCAGAAAGGGCCATTGGAGCTGCCTTATTGCAAAGACAAGACGATGATGATTTAGAACACCCTGTATTTTACCTATCACACATTTTATCTGATTGGGAGCGGAACTATTCCGTGTTAGAACGTGAATTACTCGCCTTAAAAACCGCGTGCACAGAATGGAGACACTTTTTGATGGGATCAAAGGAACCTTTTGAAGCCCGGACAGACCACAGAAATCTACAGTGCTTAAGAAACTTTTAGTGTCAAAATAGCCGGCAGGCTCGATGGGCTTTCTTTTTCAGCCAATATGACTTCTATATCACTTACATCCCTGGTTCTCAGAACATCCTGGCGGATGCCTTGTCCCGACGTTATCCTGAGTGCAGCGATTCTACTGTTCAGAACTTATTTGACAACGACAAGATCATTGGGGTAGCACAGACTTTTTTAGACCAAGTCAAGTCCGAATATGCCCGTCTAGACGAAACAGAGCTGAATAAGTTGCGTCCACAACTGCATACAGATCATGGCTATTATTATCATGACAAGGCCCTGTTTTTACCCACTAAAGTAGTACAAACTGAAGCTTTACATATGTGCCATGATTCCCCTATCGCAGGTCATCGAGGAATGAAAGCTACCCAAGAACTTTTGCTTCGCTCCTTCTGGTGGCCAACTCTCAAGACGGATACGGAGGCATATGTATCATCTTGTCCTATATGTGCTCAAGCCAAGACACCCCGTACCAGACCAGTAGGATTACTCTGCCCATTACCAGTTCCCCCAGGCCCATGGCACACTATCTCCACAGATTTTATGTGCGCATTACCTTCCTCAATGGGAAACCACGTAATAATGGTAACCGTGGACTCCTTCACCAAGATGGCTCACTTCACGGCCTTAAGAAAGTTGCCAACGGCAAAAGAATTGGGTCAAATCTTTACTCAAGAAATCTTTCGGCTTCATGGGTTACCTCAGGTCATTATATCGGATAGGGGTCCTCAATATATCTCCCGATTCAGGAATCAATTTTGTAAGACCTTGGGAATCAAGGTGGCCTTGTCATCCGGGTTCCACCCTCAAACCAACGGACAGACGGAACGACTCAATCAAGGTCTCGAACAGTATTTACGTAGCTTCTGCAATGCTACACAGAGTAATTGGGCTACCTATTTACCGCTTGCAGAATTCTCCTATAACAACTCCATACACAGCGCCTCGAAGGTCTCTCCCTTCTATGGCTCCTACGGTTTCCATCCCAAGGCCTTTCCATCTCCCCTGAGAGAGAATTCCAATCTTCCTGCCATCTCCTCCTATGTCCGACAGCTGCGAGGCGTCCAACGTGTTATCCAGTCCAACCTTGTGGCCACTAAGTCCCGCATGAAAAGGATAGCGGATAGGAGACGCTGTGCGGCTCCTCAATACCAGGTCCAGGATAAAGTCTGGCTCTCCTCTAGATTCCTACCTCTCCGACTCACTCAGAACAAATTCAAACCCCGCTTTTATGGTCCCTTCCTAATTCTCAAAAAGATTAACCCAGTGTCTGTGCGTCTTCGCCTGCCTCGGACGTGGAAGATTCACCCTGTATTCCATGTCTCTCAACTTAAACCTTACCTTCCTGATCCTTTTCACAGACAATTTTCCTGTCCCCCTCCTCTGTTGGTTGATAATGTGCCCGAGTACGAGGTCCAGGAAATCTGTGACTCTCGGCTTTTCCATGGGCGCCTCCAGTATCTTATTCATTGGAAAGGTTACCCTATGAGTGAGTGTTCCTGGGAGGATGCCCCTTCAGTTCATGCCCCTCTTTTGGTCCGTCGCTTTTTTGACTCTTCCCTCACAAACCTGGGGCCTCGGGGGGGGGGCATACTGTCACGCCGCGGCCGCCGCGGCTTCTACGGCAGCCGCGACCGCGGGCTCGAGTCACTGCAGCGCGGCATTCCCTTCATGCCGCGGTCTGTGTGCAAGCCTCGGGGGAAGCCGCGGCTTGCGTACAGACCGCGGGGAAAGCCACGAGTTCGTTCAGGGGTCGCGGCACTCGCCGCGCCCCCTTCTTTTGTCTACATTGGAAAGACAAACGCGGCGGGAGAAAGACCTCGAGTTAGGTCTTGATCCTGTCACGCACAGCGCATTAATGCGCTTTACATTTCTTACAGCATGTACTTTGGGCACTTACCAATGTCTCCAGGCAAAAGCCGAACCATTGCACATGGTGGTGTTTTTATGCCTGCCTTTTCCTTTCCCAGCATGCTGCTCACTTCCTCTCTTCCCATCATGCATTGTTTTTCTTTGTTTGGACGCATGTACCTGATTCACTATTATACTCTTTTCCCCAATCCAAGATGGTGGTGTTTCTACTTCCTGTTTCCTACTTCCTGCCTAGAGGTATATAAGGGGAATCCAGCTGCTTGTTCATTGCGTTGCAACACTCCTTGGTGGTAGTCACGCTCTGATCGATTTCTTCCTACGAATCCAGTGTTTCCTGACCTGTCTTTGTTCTCCAGTTTTCCTGATCTTCAGTCCTAACGTCTTGGTGTCCTCCTTTCGTTTCAGGGAGTTCCTGTGGAGGTTTTTTACCCTACAGGGGTTTTTCCTCTGGGACTCCTTCTGGAGGGCACGGACTGTAGTGGTTTGCTCTTACCATACAGCACCGTGGCTACTGGAAGGGGTCGCCCCTACCTCGGCCAGAGCAGAACCTGCCGGAACCGGGCCGTTCCCCTACGCTTCTCAACTTCAACGGTAAGCCCATTGAAAACCGTGACAAAAAAAGTAGTATCTTGACTGGTGCATATTGAATTTGTGTTGTTTGGTCTGTTTTATTCAGATAAATATTATCTATTTTTCTAAACTGATGTGCAGTACTTTTTGTGGTGTTTTCACTGTGTTACTGTTTGAGTTATTGTACAAATACTTTACACATTGCCTTCTAGATTTAGCCTACCTGCTCTGTGCCAAGTTACTGAAGGGTGAGCACTGGATAATTTAGGTTGTGTTGTGACTTACCCTGACTAAGATTGTGGTCCCTACTTGGACGGGGTGCATATCTCTGCCATCTAAATACCGAATTTCTAATAGTACCCCATCAAAGACTTCTGAAGCCTACATAAATTTAATTGTGAAATCAAACACACCAGCTGGCATTTTGTTGTAACAAATTGTCACTGCCCTGACTCAAGATAGTGACATGCTGAAACTGAAAGACACTATTATGCATCAGTCATGGAAACAACATGCTCGACCTCTTACCAGTGACAATAAGTATCAGAAATACAAGAATGTCAACGATGAACCGTCAGTGCCACAAGAAGGAATTATCCTGAGGGGTTCAGGAATTGTCATTTTGGAGAGTCTACAAAGTAAATGACTGAAGTGGCTCATGAAGGATATTGTGGAATTGTTGCCACTAAACAAGCTCTCTGCGATCGAGTCTGGTTTCCTCATCTTGAGGAACATGTTGAAAAAATAACTGTCATCTATGCAACTGCCTGTCCTCGAAAGCTACTCCACACCCTTCGAAAGTGTCAGAGATGACCAAGCATGCCTGAGAAGGAAGTGCTGGTGATGGTTTTGGTCCACTTGACAATGGACAGCACCTGATGGTGATTCGGGAAGAATACTTTTGCTTCCCTTTATTTGAAGGCCTCTCATCCATCACTCAGGACATAGTCATTGAGAGATTAGATGCCATCTTTGTGACATGGAACATTCCTACAATTATAGAAACTGACAATGGCCTACCTTTTAATGGCAGAAATGTCAGAGACTTCCTCAATCTGCTTAATGTGAAGCATTAGAAGAGCACACCTGTTTGCCCACAGGCTAACGGCCGTGTTGAACATTTTGAGAATATGTTAAAGAAAGCTGTTCAGCGTGCTGTAACAGAGAAGCTCAACCTCAAGACTCCTGAATTCTACTCTATGAGCTTACTCTTCAACTCCACACTTAACCACGGGTAAGAGCCCTCCAACGCTGATGTTCAGGAGAGCCACAACGACCAAGTTATCTCATCGGACCAACATCAGATGTAAAGCAACATACAACAGACTCTTAAGCAGAAAATGAAGGTCTATGCTGACAAAAGGCGACATGCGAAGAACATTGTTTAAACAAGGAGATCGAGTGCTTGGTCATCAGCCATGACAACGTAAATCTGATGCTCCTTTTCATGCCGAGCCATTTCAAGTTGTATCCAGCAAAGGGCACATGGTGTCACAGACCAGCATCCCGGAAAATCTATCACACAAGATTCCTTGCACTTCAAACAGTTGGCTCAACGATCGATAGGCGTTAATGTCAATGTAGAGACTGGATCAGAGAGAACCCTTGGCAAAAGCTAGACTATTATGGCTCCTACATCACCAAAGCAAATCATGGACCTTCTAATTATTGATTCCCAGACACAATCTGGATGATGCATGAAAGAATCAAGGAGACTCATTGAAGAAATATAATTTGTATATGATGTAAAAAAAAAAAGGGGGATGTTTTGCGTCATGTGAGTATGTATGATGTAACCTTTTTGGATCGGGAAGGACTTCATAACATATTGACGTAGATGTTAGAATGTGGTGAAGTGAATACAGGTTTAGAATGTTTAGCTTGCTGTTACATGCTGAAGAATAAAGATGTGTAACGCATAGCTCTATGTGTGGTGTATTCATTGGCAGGTACCCATGCTGGGGAGGATGGTACAATAAGCATTGCTTGTTTTATCATATATCTGTTTACATAATGTGCCCAAAGGGCAATACATCATTATTAAGATGAACAACCATAAATGACAAACTAACACGTAAGTGGTGGGATATTCTCTCAGTTCTTATTGTCCTTTTATCAGCATTCTTAGTCGCTGCTTAAGTGATAAGTTGGATGGTTATATCTTAAACCAACTATACTAGGGATCACGATTTAAAAATCTCATTAACTTCCAATGTGCCATTTGTAATAACGCAGCAGTAGCATTACTGCCTTTAAGAATGATGCCCTTCTAGTGCGTCTTAACTTGTCAAGGGTTTGGAGCTGCAGTTAACCTACTGGTCCCTTGTTAGTCCACTTAAGATACTTAGGCATACACAGCGGTTTTGTTTAGTACCTGTGGTGGAATGTTCTCAGGGGGCACACTGTTGCATCACTCGTATCTGGACAACAGGAATGGTAGTTCCCAATTTCTTAGTTAGCCATTGTTTTAATTGAATTAATACACTCAGTTTTTCTTATTCATGCAATGATAATATTTTGGTCAACAAGGAATAAGTTGCTGAACTACAAGCTGCTATGAAAAGCAAGTGTTTACTTGCTCTATTGTACTTGAATGTATTGTTTATAAAAATAGTGATCTGAACAATCATGCCACTTAATTTCATTGGTTGAATTCTCATTAGAGGGCATTAAACCAGGGAAGTAATAGATACAGTCCTTAATTTGAGTCTGTGGGGCCCACCGACACTCATTCTTGGACCTGGTGGGGCCCACCGGCACTTATTTTTCCTTTTAAGACAATTCCAAGAGCGAAAGAGGGAAAAAAACACATACAGAAAAGAAGGACAAAAAGACAGAAAACCTGTCATCAAGGGAGAAAGCACCCTGCAAAAGTGAGCTAAAGGGGCAGGGAGTATCTGGCAGTGGATAAAAAAATGTTTAGCTATCGCGTCAAGAATTTTCAATTCTATTAAGGACACGGAGGCGAGGATTATGCTTTCTCTCTCTTTACTGCAAAAACTCAGCAGCCAATGAAATTCAACAAAAATAAAGAACTACATTTCCCATAAACTCAGTAGTTCGTGTCCACCAATCACAAGTGACCTGTCCATATAACTCGCTCTCACAGCATAGTCCTTCCTCTTTCTTTGCAATGAAACCATAAGATTACTAGGAACCGAAACTGGACAACCCTGAACCTGCATCCAAACGTCTCTCCTGGAACAGAACAGCCTCTCGACGATAGAACACCGCCATCTCAGGATTCCACAAATTCAACTTGAACCGAAAATGGAAGATCCAAACTTGATCAAACGCCCTTGATTTCTGAACCTAGGAAAAAAGAATAAGCCATAATAATATTCATGGAATCGAATACATCATCTACATCATTAGGGTGGGAATGTCAAAATTGTAAAATCAAAGTATTACAATAAACTTTTTATTCACCAGACAAGAAATATAACAGATATTTTATCCATAGGAGGGATAATCCTCGCCTCCGTGTCCTTAATAGAATTGAAAATTCTTGACGCAATAGCTAGAAATGTTTTTATTCTATGTCAGGACCGGCGGCTTCGGATTATGCTAGTTCAAATGATAATTTATGATAAAAGACCTTAAATGTAGAGTCCGATGACCAATCTACCGCTCTCATAATGTCCCCTAAACGAGAACCATTTGAGAATGGCTTAGATGCCATCGCTCCCCTGACAGAATGTGCCCCAAACTGAGAAACATCAATGCCAGCCTCTTGTAGGATCCAACAGACCCAACGTGCTAACGTCGCTGCTGAAACAGGACCAAAAGGTTTTTGTAAGGAAATCAACAACTGACCCTGAAAATGTTGGCGTACTTCTCTAGTAGGTTCCTCATAAGCTTTTAAACATTTTACAATACATAACTTTTGGTGATGAGGAAAAGCTGGGTATGAAACAATTCTAGAACAGGTCTTAGTACGATTAGAAATATTAAATGAAACTCCCGAAGGAGTAAATACTCTACCTGCCAAATCCAGAGCTCGCACATCAGACACTCTGGGACATAATAAACATAGCAAAATGGTCAACTTCGCTGAAAGCTGCTTGCGTGAAAGATCCTCGTTGCATGGCCATGATTTCAAATACTTTAAAACAATATCTATATCCCATAGGGAGGAATATTTAGGTTGAGAAGGGGCCACCATGCTAATCCCTCGCAGTAGCTTACACACTAATGGGTGTTCCCCAGTCGGTTTACCTTCTATATGGGGATGACCCGCCGAAATCGCCGATCTGAAGTTGTTAATAGATCTATAAGCTAGACCCTGCGAAGCTAGTTCTGACAGAAAATTGATGATCATAACAATGGAGGACCCCAGGGGATCAATATCTCGTTGATTGCACCAACCCACCCATCTTTTCCAGGTGGATTGATATTGTTTGTGAGTGAAAGGAGCCCAAGATTGTGACAAGAAGAACATTGCGTTGTCCAAAACTCCCGGCACCTGCCAGCGTCTCCGGAAATTCTCCACGCCATGAGGACTAACTGTTCCCTCCATACAAGTGGATGGGAAGATCCCACCGGATCTAACAATAGTCGAGGGTCCTGTGGAATCGCTACAGGGAGAGCGCAAGACATCAACATTGCCAAAGGGAACCAAGGTTGAGCCTTCCAGATGGGCGTCACTAAAATCAATTCTGCCCTCTGTCTCCTCACCTTAGAGAGTACTCTCTGAATCATGATGAATGGGGGAAACGCATAAAGCATCCCCGACTCCCAAGACTGAAGAAATGCATCCGTCCCGGCCGCCAAAGGGTCCGGTCTCCTACTGAAGAAACAAGTCAGTTGAGTGTTGGGTCTGGAGGCAAACAGATCTACCCAAGGACCCCAAAGAGAGTTCAACTTGTTGAATATCAGACGATCCAGCCTCCAGTCACTGCCATCCCTGAGGAATCGAGAATTCCAGTCCGCAATGAGATTGGCTCGACCCGGAATATACTCTGCTGTCACTGATATGTGATGGAGAAGACAAAATTGCCAAAACTCCTTCGCAATCTCTACTAGTATCTGGGACCTGGTCCCGCCCAGACGGTTGATGTATTGAACTGCTGAAATGTTGTCCATCCGAAGAAGAATACAACATTTCCCCTGCTGTGGAGACAGGGATCGAATAGCAAAAGCTCCCGCTAGCAGTTCTAGGCAATTGATGTGAAGGGATAGTTCGTCATGGGACCAACGACCCCCTGTCTGAACAGAGCCGCAAAGGGCTCCCCAGCCCCACCGGCTGGCATCCGATTCTATAATCATCTCTGGACTCGAAGCAAAGATGGCTCTGCCATTCCAGCCACCATTGATTTCCGACTTGGCCTCGTCCTACAGAACAATCTGTTCTGCGTACGAAAGGCCCTTGCGGAGGTGAAGAATCTTCAAGCGCTGTAAGGCTCGATAATGGAGAGGCCCTGGGAAGATTGCCTGTATTGAAGAAGCCAATAGACCCACCAGACGTGCTAGGGTCTTCAATGATATAGTCTGAGAGGCAAGGGCTCTCCTCAATTCTTTCTTGATGGATTTCCTCTTTGCTAGAGGTAAAAACAATTGTGCTTTGATGGAGTCCACCTGAAACCCTAAGAAATCTGCAACCTTTGACGGGGTTAACATTGATTTGTCTACGTTGATCAGGAATCCTAGATCCTGCAGGAGTCGGACCGTCCATGCAAGGTGCAGGAGGACTGACTCCTCTGACTAAGCCATGATCAGAATGTCGTCTAAATAAATAATGAGACGAACGCCCGTTTCTCTGAGTAGTTGAACTACTGGTCTTAACAGTTTGGTAAAACACCAAGGGGCGGATGAAAGACCGAAGGGAAGGAGGGAGAATTCGTACCAAGTGTCCCGCCAACAGAATTGGAGGAACCGTTGATGAGGCTCGAAGATGGGAACCGAAAGATAAGCATCCTTTAGGTCTAACCTTACCAGAAAATCCCCTTCTAACAGAAGGTCTCTTAAAAGATGGATGCCTTCCATTTTGAAATGTCGGTAGACCACCCAGGAATTGAATTCCCTCAGATTGAGAACTAACCGGGAGCCACCTCCTTTTTTCAGAACCAGAAAGATCGAACTTAAAAAACCCTTTTGGATATGGATCGGAACGGCAAATGGCGAGTTTTTGGATTAATCTGGCAATCTCAACGTCTATGAAATGACCGTCTGGGAAAAAACAAGAGGACGAGGAAAGTTCGTCTGATGAGGAGGGGCATAAAACTCTATCTTGTAACCTTGGACAGTCTGAAGAATCCACTGATCTTGAGATATCTGTTCCCATGCGCTTAAATTATCTTTCAATCTCCCTCCCAAGAAAACCTCTGAAAAGGGAATAATTCTCACCTGTGGAGGGCCCTTCGGTGGAGTTGGCGCCGCCTCTATTACGGTACCGCGGCCTCTACCTCTGCGGCTCGGGAGGGATAGAATCCAGATCTGGAATAGTATCCTTGTTGATTGTAACTACCTGAGGCCTGATTGAAGCCACGGCCCGGCGCTTGGCCTCTAAAGTGTCCGGCCCTGGCAAAAAGGCCTCTATTAAACATTTTCCTCATGGAGGATTGAGCCTTATCCAATGCGGAAAAGGTGGCAACATACTTCCCCAAATCTTTCACAAATTTGTCACCAAAAAGTAAGCCATTCGCTGCTGGGGCTGCGTCGTTGGGGGCCAAATCTGCCAATTTAGGATCAATTCTCATGAGGAATGAGCGTCTGCGCTCCGTAGACATGGCGCAGTTCGCATTTCCCAGTAGACAGATTGCTCGTTGAGCCCACTCTAAAATTGTCAGAGTCCAATGAAGATTCAGACTCTTTGGCTTGGACGGCCAATTCAAGGATTTTCGTGATGGGACCAGATATATCAAGAAGCCTGTCTTGACAGTTCTTCCAGGCACGATCCAGACCTTTCTTAGGATCTTTTGAAACTTTTCGCATGAAAGTCGCCATATTTGGATCAAGATCTGGAGCCTCTGTTACCTTGCCCTGTAGAGAAGGACGGGGGCATTCTGAACACAGGGTGTTCCTAACCTCGCGGTCAAACCGTTTGCGGATATGGTCTTGGACATAATGAGCAACCTCCTCACATGGAAGCCATTCCGTGGACCTGGGGTGGATTATACTTTCAGGATCAAAGGAAAGGTTGCGATAGGAAGAGCCACGCTCTTGCGTGTTATGGGATTTGCGTTTGCGCTTCCCCGTTGGTTTGGGGTCTTCCTGATCTTGGTCTGAGCCGGAGGACTGAGCAGAGGAAGAAAGGCCGTCTGGTCTAGCAGAGACTTCTCTGCTGCCTTCTGATATGTCTAGTGACCACTAAACCTCATAGCCGTGATCTTACATCACCGATGCGGCCATATTCGCTAGTATGTCTGCTGACAACAATGGTCTTTTTATGGCTCCCTGGGGCATAGCCAGATCAGGTAGCTGGTCGGGTTGCGAACCAGCCTCCATTAGAGGGCGACCCCTCAATTCACGCTGCCCAAATCGTCTCAAGGGCTGAGCAAAAGGTTTTAGCGCGTTAATAAGAGCCTGGTTCACGGAGTCCTGGACATGGTAGCCCTTGGCTTCCACTAGTCTTTCCTCCATATGGTCATCTGCAAATTCAGGTTGATCCTGATAGAAATCATCCTCTCCAGCATATTACGCCATGGGAACAGAGGATATGGAGGAGATCACGGGGGAAGAGTATTTCCCAGCAGGAAAATTTATCCAAAGTTATGAATAAATGATAGAGTTATTATTGGCACAGCAAAAGTTTGAGTGTGGAGGGAGCTCCTGCTTTTTTTCCCCTCAGCAGAGCCAACAACGTTAAATTCGCCCCGTCGGGCATTCTGATGCTCGAGAATGCTTACGGAGGATAAGAGAGCTAAAAATAGCTTCTCTCGAGCCTCCCGACGCGCACACCCCATTCACTTCGTTAAGAGTTGAACGAGGAGGGCGCATGCGCGAGCATAAACCTGAAAAGAGGACTCGTCCTCTTCGCGAGCGCCGCGGTCTAGGAGTCGGAGCGACTCCTAAGCGCAAGCGCCACCACGTCCACCGGCAAATGCCGAGCATTTTGTCCCGTCGAAACGCGCAATGAAAGTGAATAAAATAAAGGCACGCCGCACGTAGAGCCCGCTCCACGCTGTGCAGATCAATACACCAGATCCAATATACATAAATTAAAATACAGTGATCGGAGAATGCACTTATCTCTTGGCTGCAGCAGCAAAGAAAGAGGAAGGACTATGCTGTGAGAGCCAGTTATATGGACAGGTCGCTTGTGTTTGGTGGACACGAACTACTGAGTTTATGGGAAATGTAGTTCTTTATTTTTGTTGAATTTCATTGGCTGCTGAGTTTTTGCAGTAAAGAGAGAGAAAGCATAATCCGAAGCCTCCGGTCCTGACATAGAATTAAAGAGGCATGAGGTGGATTCAGGAATATGCTGCCTTGAGATTCGGCGCAGGGACATTTAATAGCATCGACTACTGTCTTTTCAGCAGTGCTGTGGTCACCAGCCGTCATTATGTTACAAATTAAACACAGAATAGATATATGGGTGCACATACTGCCAAGAACGAAGTTGCATTTCAGCTGCAGAGTTGTGTACTTATAAAGAACTGGCAGTCATAAAGAACAAAATATGTTTCAAATGCAGGCTTTATTGCCACTAAAGATGTAAACGATCACACATATTAACAGGGAGAGCAGAGCCAAGGGTTGGCTCTTGCTTTAAGGACCTGTGCACAAGATTAGCCGTGATTTTTTTTGGCATGTAAATTATGCAACAAACATGTTAGAATACAATAAGCTTGCATCACAATTCAAAAAGGTGTATTTCTTTAAATTGCTTATTTATTTCACATTAGCATGTCGGATTATATCCATGTTTTTTAAAATATTTATTTTAAGTAAGAGTTTTTCCTGCTCCTGTCCTGATTAATATTGAATTAGTAAACTAAGAGGGAAGTCAGTTGGTTGTCGTGTGCTTGTTTTATATGGCCTAGATTTTTATTATGGATAGAGCAACATAATAGGCTATTACATCAAACACAAGGGTTGTTTGACGGTACAGATCCAGAACTCACACACCTGAAAGTGTTGAAGCATTCGCCCAGCTAGGATCACACAATTTGGTCAAGCATGTAAGCCAGGGCTGATCTCAGAAGTTCCAGTTCTGCCACTAGACAGATATCTCTTTCTAAAATCAAAGTTTAAGGATGTGTCATTAACTCTTGGCATGGTGAGATTAGAGTGAGTGACAGCCAAACCCCACATTTTATTTTTGGCAGCTTTACACAGCAAAAAACTTGCCCAGGGACATAAAAGCGCTTCACAACATGGATAGAGTAAATGAAACGTTTTCACAAACAGGGAGTCTTGGCAGTATTTACAGGTTACTGGATAGAGGCGGGGTTTCGAACTTGGTTCCCCATGCCGCTCTGTCGGCAGCTTTAGCCACTAGGCGACATTGCTTAAACTATTATTTTCTGCTAGAAACTCTAAGATGTCAAGCACCGGCAGCGCCAGCCAATCGCCCACTTCTACCGGGGACGTACACTGTCCAACCAATACATGTTGCACGCGATATAATGTTTATGCACGCAAATAAACTGAGCGGATCCTCCAAAATATCATAGAATCTATGCTACAAATTAGCCCGCGTTGTAGATCGTCTCGGCGTAGTCCTTGATGCTTCGCTCCGAGAACTGCTTACGTAAGAAAAGACAGAGCTTCTATCAGTCGAGAACAGACCAAACCATGCACACTACGCCTGCGCAATTGAGCCATAAGAACCGGGCGGTGGGTGCGGCAACTGTTTTTCAGTGGGACGGCCAGCCGGAGAGGGGCGGGGTTCTGAAGGTCAGGGGTTCCCAGGCGTGACTGTCAGCTCCGCAGTGACAACGACTCCTGCGACGTCCGAGGTGGGACTTCGTTGTTGCACATCCACACACGCCTCGTTGCATTAATAGAAGCACTAGTTTGAGCTGAAGAGGCGGATCGCACCATCTGGTGTAGGGTCTACCGTGCTGCCTGATTGGTCGAAGGCGTTAATCTGAAGATGTTGCGCGGGTTGTTGGGGGCGGGACTGACGCGTTGCATGTGCGCAATGACAAGCAACGCTAGATTCTGGTGTGGGGTCAAGGAGGGATCTGTTCTGTCATTGCAGCGTGTGCCTGGTGATCCAGCTGCCCCTCGTTATTCCACTGTAAGGTAAGTGGGCAGGGCCGTAGGGGAGCTGCTTGTCAAAGAGTGAATGTGACTTTCTGGCAGCACGTTGTTTACCTTTACTGTTCTGATTTTGTTCCTACTTAAGTATTTTCCTTGAGATTCAACGGGGTTTTGATTATTCCCTATTAAATGAAAATATTCCCATAACATACCCAGACACTGTATTACTTAAGCTGGAAAACTGTTGGACAGAAGTCGCTTAGCGCAATGCAGACTTGCTTAAGTAGAGCTCAGCTCAAGCTGCTGCAGCGAAAGGTGTTTTTGTTATTCTGTTGCACATAAGTGGACGCGGGTTGAATCGCCGTATTCTTTGTGTAAGGTTACACAATGCTTAAAGAATAGAAAAGCCTACTTTTATTCCAGAAAGATTGATTCGTAGCTACAATTTGAAATTCCACAAACATTTTTTCAATATTGTTCAGCTGTCCGCTATCTCTCTGGACAACTTACTAGTTAGTGGAACTGTGCATAGTTTATGGGTGGTCATAGTAAATGAATACAATAACACACAGTTGCAAGTTGCTTACTTTTCCAATACCCTTGCTTGCCCCTCTCAGTGAATTGATATCTCCAAACTTTTATTAGGTTTAGCATTAGTAATGGGGAGAGGTTGATTAAATCCATAGCACAAGTCATAAGAAAATAAGGTGTGGGGGACTAACTAAGTTAGGCAGTTATGCAAGTGACACCATGGTGCGTGACATCGCACGGGGTGCTATTACAACCAATGACTTCACAGGAAGTGACAGCACAAGAAGTGACATCAGATCGTAAGACCTCACACATATGTTTGGAAGGGCTATCATGAGTACATTTGAGCGCATTACAATATTTAACAGGTAGGATTTTATGTTTGGATTGTGCTAAAAAAGCTACACAACCACGATTCAAAATCTGGGCCTCAGCTCATACATTCATTTTTTAAAACCCTGCCTCAAAGAAATTGACCTGCTGCAGAGATCTTTGTGTGCCAATTAAATCTCAGGGAATAATAATAATGGTAAAATAATTCTGACGGGTAAAATATTTACTGGAGAGATCTGTTTTGTTTTAGTCCCAGTTTTAAATCAAAATAGATAAGAGGTTTAATGTGTCTTCTGCAAAGTACATATTGTAACATGAAGATGGCAGATTTTTATTCTATATAGCTAAATAAGTGGGCTATTGGTTTTAACACAGATCCTTTTGTTAATTGCAGTCTATAAACTGTAGTCCTCCTAATAAACACAGTGAGCAACGAAGGACATGTGGCTCCTACACCTTGTAACCCTCACTGTCTTATGTAACACATCCTGTGCATTGATTTACATATTTATATGATTTATTGTCAATGTATAATGTGTATGTGTGATGTAAAGCGCTCTGACATCTTGCATTGGGATGAGCTGCAGCTACAGTGCTATAAACAAAATAGAAGAAAATAGTTGTATTTGAATTAGTATTTGTGTAAATACTGAGACAGACCAATACATCTGACATTCTTACAGTGCATGCATATGCCTTATATACAGGGACTAAGCAAAGTCATGAGCACACCTCTCTTAAGTACCTGTGAAGTGAAATGTTTTGTGTTTCTGTTTCCCCTCCATTGCATTTAAACGTGAGGCTCATGATAGCTCCCAGCAAGGATACTGTAACCAAAGGAGGCCTGATGGCCCCTTAAATTCGGCCTTTGCTATGTGCATAGTGGTCCCTGTCCCCGCCTGCACGTTGGTGCTCAGAATGAAAGCAGAGTACGTGCAGGGATTACTGAATGTGTCCCTGTGTCTAACAATTACACCAGGACACGTTTATCATATTTCTGTGGGGTCCAACCTCATGGCAAGGTGGACAGATCAACCCTGTGAAAATAGTTGGTAGACGCCATCTACCCGCTTGTACCCTCGACTTAGGCCCTGGTTAAATGTATTTATTTTATAGATTTATTTTACAGCTGTTGCTGCTGTTATAAACATGCTGTCAGACACTGGTATATTTGGATCTGTGATACTCCATGTTCACATATCGAAACCGTAAACCTCCATTAGGCAGCCATGGTTGCGGCATTTAATAAAATATCTACTTGTCCATGGGACAGGTTGCTTCTTAAATCTACTTGCCCTGTAAAGCAACCTGCTTGTCCTTTTGGTGCCATGTAGTGAGGCGACAAATCAGGGCAGGAATCTCATTAGGTAAGAGCTCTGATAATAACCTCTCTAATTATGCCAGGGCTATCTCTATAGTAGGGCTTGAATACTTGCAATTTCAATCCTTGCTATAGCAATATTTTTATTTTGCTACCTTTCAGCTGATCTACATACTGGGGCTGGAGGAAGCAGTAAGCAATAGTTCCAGTGCTGGAACGCCTTTGAGTCTTCAAACCTCCTAACTTGCATTGTTTTAAGGATTCTCACCAGCTCTTCTCTAATCTTTTCTCACAACGAGAAAGCTTGGAAATTTAATCCTGGTAATGGCAGAAGTAGAAATTCTTCTATGGTTGGGGGAAAAAAGCAGTTGGAGGGAAAGTGAACTTGTAAATGCTCATTAGATTTTCACATGAGCAAATCTACGCAAGAATATTTGTTCGTGCTAAAATACAGTTCACAACTATTTTCTAGGAGTACGATTTCCTGGTATACTTATTTAAGTTCTTGTGTATTCATGAAAGCCACTAATTCAAATACATATACATTGAGTGCACTTTTGTGTCTTTCTTTAAGAATTTGGTCCCTAGTTAGGTCTGGCGTTAACAAAGACATTTTGTTTTTTATTCAACTTCTATTTCTCTATCTATCGGCTGACTTTACTGTGAGTGATCATATTCTGCTCTTCCATAAGGAGCATTTTGGCACATAGTGACAGGAACTACTGTGGCAATCAGTGGCATAACAAAACTGGACGAGGCCCTCCTGCAAAGAACATGAAGGGCTTCCACTCCCCTCCAGACTCACTCAGGGCAGGTGCTATGCTGTGGGGGACCCCTGGAGGGGGGCTTTGGGCCCTTTGTTATACCCCTGGTGGTAATGTGTGCTTTTGAGACCAAAAACATTTTTTCTTTTTGCCAGTGGTTGTTACAATAGTGAGGGCCATGTCAAAACAAGAGACACATTAATGAAACCAAAAGACTCAAAAAATGTCAGATCAGTTGGCTTTGTCAGTGCTTGTTTATTTTCATGCTTCCCATAATCTTGTTGAAAATGGTTACACTGATTTTCCATTAGGAATATTTTCTGGAAATACTAGCATGCATCAACACACTTTACTAAATGACGCTTCAAAGAAATAGCACCTAAAATTTCATAGTAGCAAAACTTTTTTTCCGTGCTTGCATTTTTTTCTTAACATTTTATTTTGAAAGTGCAAAATCATCACTCTTGATTACAAGCTTCTGCAAACATTTGCATCTAATCAGAGAGCATTATGGTAGCATTATATTTAGCCTCATATTAAACTTCAAAATTGTGTACACTTTTATTGTTTTTACTGGAACCACAGTCAGTAGTGCAGTGTGACCTTAAAACATTTATTTACAGCGCTCATTCTAATAATGAAGGCTTTTCAATAATGAACCATAAATACAAGTTCAAACAGTGTTAACGTATGGACACACATATTACCTCAACTGCAGACAGTTCCCTTCTCTGTAAACTGGCAGCCAAAGGGTTTGTGCTGCAAGGGGGTTGGGCCTACTTATCCCAAGGACAAAATATACATGAAAACTTGTTGCCCTTGACCCAAAGGACAAAATAAACATGAACATTTGTTGCCCTTGACCTTAAACAATATGTCCAGGGCGTCAGGCGATAGGAATTCTGCATCCCTGGCAGCAGTTACAACAAGACTGGGAAACACCTACAGACTTAAGGTGTGTGTTTCAAGTGAAACTTGACTAAGTAGACCCCTAGGTGCATTCTTGTCAATCTTTCCAACGTTGTGGTTCTTCCAGTGACGCAAGGATTGCTAGCTATTAATTTGTTGCAGTTATTAATTTTCTTAACCCAAGACTCAAGTGGCAATGGCTACTGAGTTGCTTTTCTCTTGAAACCCATAGTTAAATGGTTAGTGGTAGTCTTGTTTTGAGTGCTGCCAAATGGACCTCTTTGCTCCATGATATGAAATTCTTGTTGGGGCATACACACACAATGTTTTCATTTATTTATTTTTTCTCATAAATGTATCTTAAAGTTCTTCATGGGTACCTAAAAGTAAAACATTAGTAATCAAAAAGTAAACTTGTGGTAATACAAAACATAAAACACAAGTATGTCAGTAATATTATATCATATTAGGGTCATTTCCATATGTAGGATAAACAGGAGGAAATGGGGCGGACAAGTTGAGGTGAGAAAATGGAATGCATCTTTGGAGATGCATAGTAAAGCATATACATTATATCAAAGTGTGAAAATCCTGACTAGGCTAAACATTTGATTAAACCCAGACCAAATGATCTCCAAGGCCTCAATAAGTTTCCTTCAGGCAAACCCTACTTTTTAATTTGCTGACAAGAAAAGTCAATTTGGGCAGTTGAGCTTCAACAACAAAATAATTTACCTAAACTTTTTCAGTCTTAGGAAATTAATTTCTTAATTTGCTTTGTGTTGTGGGGGTTGGTAGTTCTATTGTGAAAGATCTGCCGTTAGTAGATGATGGCAATTGTGGATCTTCACAAATCATGTTTTTATAATTCTATTTTTGTGCTTTATTGTTTTATTCAGCACAAAACGTACTGCAGCCATGCCGGAAATAAACACAGATAACCTTGATGAGCAGCAGGTGCAACTCCTCAGAGAGATGTGCATTCTCATTGATGAAAATGATAAGAAGATTGGTGCTGATACCAAGAAGAATTGCCATCTGAATGCGAACATTAACAATGGTGTGTTATGGCTTTAACATTCATATTTGTATTCCAAATTTGGAAACTTAGTGTTTGCTTAACATCATGTTTAGGAGTATGCATTGACTTTTATTTTAAAATGCTAACAGTGAGATTATTTGATTTGTTGCATGTGATCATATTTTATAAATTTAAAGTGGATGACGATTGTTTCAGTTTTATGTTTGAGATCTATATAGAGCACAACTGCACAGTTTTGTTGTGTTAAGAAGGTACAATTTCCTTTTCACTAACTTCTTTAAGGAGTTGTACATTTCACATCCATTTTGAGCGATATTCTGTGTTCATCAGAAGTAGCTCTTTCACCTGTTTCTCTTTTAGAGTAACTTTTCTGCTTACAGTTCATCTAATGGTGAAGGCTGTTTCATATGTGTGAGGATTATAATTGGCCTTGTATGAAAGTGGAGCACCTCTGTGAACTAAAAATCACTGATGGTAACATTTTTCAGCCCGTCCCAGTTTCTGTATATTAAGATGACTTGCAAAGACATTCTAGTCAGGTGTGTGGCAGCAGGGTAAAACATAGTATACAGAAACAACATAATAAAAACATTTGAAACTATTGGATCTGTTGTCTATTGGTAGAGGTAGCATGAAATGTCCGAACATTTCTGTATCTCTGGGTTCATAAGTTTGGAAAATGGTTCAGATGTCGTAATTCTCGAAGGAGCACCCACTCCATCTTTTTCGGATATAGAAGCAAGTCTGCAGTGTATTTTAATTCATAGCATATGTTTACCCAGAGAATTGGCTCCACTTGATGATGAGGAAAACGTCCAGGATATATTTTTAGTAATGAAATTGCATTGTTGTAGTGAGTCATTACTGGCTTTAGTTAGGTTTGTTTACTTCGACAAGGATCTGTTTCTTGTATAAATTCAATACACTGAAAATGTTCATTGGGATAAACCATCCTAACTACTCCAAGTCACCCATCTTCAGTTTCCTATATGTCCATCTGTTTGTTGCCTGGGCTGCCTCTCGCTTTGCCAGTTCCTATTTATTTTGAGTATACCTTTATGGTCTTGAAACACTTTTTCATAGTCATTTTGAGCACATAATAATTCCATAAGGTTTCAACCAGTGCATATATATATATATATATAGCAGCAGCTCACCTTTGTAATGAGGGTAATCTTGATATTTTGCACTTAGAGAATTTGTTAGGGCTTACTTTTATAAAGCTGGCTCAGCACAAAAAGATATTTCTTGACATTCTCCTGTTGTCTACAAGAATTAATATTTTATTTTACATAAAAACATTTTACTCCAACTTCCAGAATTGGGAAGCAAATAAAGGACTCCCTCCTTAAAATCTTTTCTGCCCCCCCCCCCCCGAACATGCTTTTTGTGTAAGGCTCAGCAGCAACTTGCAGAGGCCTCCAAAAAACTTAAAGGATTGCAGGGGGTGGGCTGACAGCAGGAGAGTGAGTTGGGAGGAAGCAATGGGCAGGCAGTGAGAAAGCAATCGAAGCACTTGAGGTTGGTCCCAGGATGTAGTGTGGTACAGATAATATCAGGCCTCAAGAAATCTACTCGCCCACTTCTTGTGGTGAGTCAGATTTTATCAGGTCGAGCTATATATATAGAACCCATTCTGGTGAGTTGATAAAAAAACAGGTGTTCTTTCCATTCAGAAAGTGATGGGAGCAATAAATATGCCTTTAAATCTTGTTTTTATCTTGTCATATTTGCTCTGTGTTCAGAGAAAGAGGTCAGAAGTCAGTTTACTTCTCTGACTGCAGAGTTCCAGGATTCTGCAAAGTGAATTCTCTGACCTGCTGCACTGAGTTGGAAATGAAAGACTGTAGGGTGTCGGATTTTTTCCTAACACACAACATTTAAGTAACTAATAAGTCAACTATACATCCTTTTGAAAATATATTTTAGTAGCTGTGAAAGCCCATTTTGTGTACTTCTGTTGGATGGAAAAAATGTTCTAAGAGGATTAACACAAATCAGAACAGTCTACTTGGTGATGTGCAAATGATAAATATGTTTACTGAAACCCAATTTTCACAGATTATTGTTAATCCACTATATAGTTATATCAGTAAAGCTACAAGTTAGTGGGAACGTTTTTGGCCCCTTCAGTGGGAAATGTACTGCCTATAAATGACAGTGTGCTACCACATCATACTTTAGTAGTATATTTATTAAAAGTGAGTGTTAAAACATGAACTGGGAAACACTCCTCTGAAGTGAGACCCCGCCTGAAGAAACCACCAGCGGACCCAACAGAACAAAAGAACTAACGACCTATCTCTCCACTCCCCTACCCAGCAAAAGTCCTCAAGGAAGTGATCAAATAACAACTCGCCCAACACATAAAAGACCACAACCTCCTGGACCCCTCCCAGTCTTGATTCAGAGCTAACTGCAGCACTGAGACAGCCCTAATCACAGCAACCGACAACATCAGAGCTCTGCTTGACCACTGAGAAACTGCTGCCCTCATCCACTGTAGGAAGTTGGCTCTGTATGTGCTATTTCAAAGTAAGGAATAGCATGCACAGAGTCCAAGGGTTCCCCTTAGAGGTAAGATAGTGGCAAAAAGAGATAATACTAATGCTCTATTTTGTGGTAGTGTGGTCGAGCAGTAGGCTTATCAAAGGAGTAGTGTTAAGCATTTGTTGTACATACACACAGGCAATAAATGAGGAACACACACTCAGAGACAAATCCAGCCAATAGGGTTTGTTATAGAAAAATATATTTTCTTAGTTTATTTTAAGAACCACAGGTTCAAATTCTACATGTAATATCTCATTTGAAAGGTTTTGCAGGTAAGTACTTTAGGAACTTTGAATCATTACATTAGCATGTATACTTTTCACATAAAACACAATAAGCTGTTTTAAAAGTGGACACTGCAATTTTCACAGTTCCTGGGGGAGGTAAAGTAATGTTAGTTTTAACAGGTAAGTAAGTCACTTACAGGTTTCAGTTTTGGGTCCAAGGTAGCCCACCGTTGGGGGTTCAGAGCAACCCCAAAGTTATCACACCAGCAGCTCAGGGCCGGTCAGGTGCAAAGGTCAAAGAGGTGCCCAAACCACATATGCTTCAATGGAGAGAAGGGGGTGCCCCGGTTCCGGTCTGCCAGCAGGTAAGTACCCGCGTCTTCGGAGGGCAGACCAGGGGGGTTTTGTAGGGCACCGGGGGGGACACACGTCAGCACAAAAAGTACACCCTCAGCAGCGCGGGGGCGGCCGGGTGCAGTGTGCAAACACGCGTCGGGTTTCCAATGGTTTTCAATGAGAGATCAAGGAATCTCTTCAGCGTTGCAGGCAGGCAAGGGGGGGGCTCCTCGGGGTAGCCACCACCTGGGCAAGGGAGAGGGCCTCCTGGGGGTCACTCCTGCACAGGAGTTCCGTTCCTTTAGGTGCTGGGGGCTGCGGGTGCAGGGTCTTTTCCAGCCGTCGGGAAATGGAGTTCAGGCAGTCGCGGTCAGGGGGAGCCTCGGGATTCCCTCTGCAGGCGTCGCTGTGGGGGCTCAGGGGGGACAACTTTGGTTACTCACGGTCTTGGAGTCGCCGGAGGGTCCTCCCTGAGGTGTTGGTTCTCCACCAGTCGAGTCGGGGTCGCCGGGTGCAGTGTTGCAATTCTCACGCTTCTTGCGGGGAGTTGCAGGGGTCTTTAAATCTGCTCCTTGAAACAAAGTTGCAGTTCTTTTGGAGCAGTGCCGTTGTCCTCGGGAGTTTCTTGTCTTTCTTGAAGCAGGGCAGTCCTCAGAGGATTCAGAGGTCGCTGGTCCCTTGGAAAGCGTCGCTGGAGCAGGTTTCTTTGGAAGGCAGGAGACAGGCCGGTAAGTCTGGGGCCAAAGCAGTTGGTGTCTTCTGTTCTTCCTCTGCAGGGGTTCTTCAGCTCAGCAGTCCTCTTCTTCTTGTAGTTTCAGGAATCTAAATTCTTAGGTTCAGGGGAGCCCTTAAATACTAAATTTAAGGGCGTGTTTAGGTCTGGGGGGTTAGTAGCCAATGGCTACTAGCCCTGAGGGTGGGTACACCCTCTTTGTGCCTCCTCCCAAGGGGAGGGGGTCACATCCCTAATCCTATTGGGGAATCCTCCATCTGCAAGATGGAGGATTTCTAAAAGTTAGAGTCACTTCAGCTCAGGACACCTTAGGGGCTGTCCTGACTGGCCAGTGACTCCTCCTTGTTATTCTCATTATTTTCTCCGGCCTTGCCGCCAAAAGTGGGGGCCGTGGCCGGAGGGGGCGGGCAACTCCACTAGCTAGAGTGTCCTGCGGTGCTGGCACAAAGGGGTGAGCCTTTGAGGTGTGACAGCTCCTGTCTGGGGGAGGTGTTAGCATCTCCACCCAGTGCAGGCTTTGTTACTGGCCTCAGAGTGACAAAGGCACTCTCCCCATGGGGCCAGCAACATGTCTCGGTTGTGGCAGGCTGCTGGAACCAGTCAGCCTACACAGATAGTCGGTTAAGGTTTCAGGGGGCACCTCTAAGGTGCCCTCTGGGGTGTATTTCACAATAAAATGTACACTGGCATCAGTGTGCATTTATTGTGCTGAGAAGTTTGATACCAAACTTCCCAGTTTTCAGTGTAGCCATTATGGTGCTGTGGAGTTCGTGTAAAACAGACTCCTAGACCATATACTCTTATGGCTACCCTGCACTTACAATGTCTAAGGTTTTGCTTAGACACTGTAGGGGCACAGTGCTCATGCACTGGTGCCCTCACCTACGGTGTAGTGCACCCTGCCTTAGGGCTGTAAGGCCTACTAGAGGGGTGTCTTATCTACACCTGCATAGGCAGTGAGAGGCTGGCATGGCACCCTGAGGGGAGTGCCATGTCGACTTACTTGTTTTGTTCTCACCAGCACACACAAGCTGGTAAGCAGTGTGTCTGTGCTGAGTGAGGGGTCTCCAGGGTGGCATAAGACATGCCGCAGCCCTTAGAGACCTTCCTTGGCATCAGGGCCCTTGGTACCAGGGGTACCATTTACAAGAGACTTATCTGGATGCCAGGGTGTGCCAATTGTGGATACAAAAGTACAGGTTTAGGGAAAGAACACTGGTGCTGGGGCCTGGTTAGCAGGCCTCAGCACACTTTCAATTCAAAACATAGCATCAGCAAAGGCAAAAAGTCAGGGGGTAACCATGCCAAGGAGGCATTTCCTTACATCCACCTAGACCTGTTCGCCACATTTGACACCATCTCCCACCACTTCCTTATCAATAGACTTCACCACATAGGGATCCAGGGAGGTGTTCTCAGATGGATTGCCTCATACCTCACTGGCAGATACCAGAGGATCTGCCTCCCACCATGTACGTCAGAGCCAAAGAAGATAATCTGCAGAGTCCCCCAAGGATTGTCCCTCAGCCCTAACCTCTTCAACACCTACATGACTCCCCTGGCTGACATCGTCAGATCACACAGAATTAACATAATTTCCTGCACTGACAACACTCTTCTCATCGTCTTCCTGTCAGAAGGTCCTGCCGACCAAAGCCAACTTCCATAGGTGCTTGAGGAATATCATAGACTAGATGAAGGACATCGGTCTCAAACTCAAAACGGATAAGAAGGAAGTCCTCATCTTTAAGAACTATACCTCGCTTTGGAACAACGCACGGTGGCTCGCAGAACTCAGCCCACCCCGACAGTCCTAGCTCGCAATCTTGGCATCATCTTGGATGGCAAGCTATCCATGAAGAAACAGGTCAAAGCAGTCTCGTCCGCCTGCTTCCACATCCTTTGCATCCTCCAAAAAATGTTTAAGTGGCTACCAGCCAACACCAAAAGCATGTTCACCACAAGCAGACTGGATTACGGACACACACTCCACGTAGGGTTCATGGCACGCCTCATAAATAAACTTCAGACAATACAAAACTTAGCGGCAAAACTCATCCTTGACATCCCCAGAAGGACCCACATCACACCCCATCTCAAGAAACTACCCTGGCTCCCAATTCAGAAGAGATACCAGTTCAAGATGCTGACCCACTCCTTCAAGGCCCTGCACAACAAAGGTCCAGTATTCATCAACAAATGCCTCCTTTCCCACCAACCCACTAGACACCTCCGATCCACCTTCCTCTCCTTCGCAGACACCCCTCAGATCCACCGGGCAAACTGAGGAGGACGCTCTTTCTCGCACGTGGCAGCCAAGGCATGGAACAACCTCCCTCTGCACCTTAGGACCACACCATTGCTCTAGCTTTTCAGGAAATAACTCAAAATCTGGTTGTTAGAATGATCACAGCAGATAATGCTTCTACAGCACCTCAAGACCCTTGCGGCAAATTGTCTCTCTTTACAATTGACTGATTGTTTGATTGACTCCTGCCCTGATGGCAATGCTATTAGAAAACTAAGAGGCAAACCCCGAATCGTATGTACTCTATATGTGGGGTAGATTCTTATTATACACAGAGCAAACGTATAGTTTATTTAATCAAACAAAAGAGTTTTTTGTCCAGCAGAAATGCTGAACTCACAAATTTGAAGGTGCATTTATATGTGAGAATGAAGAAAAAAGAGGCTGTATAAAATAAATTATTTGCCTAGGAGTACTCATTTTGAGACCAGTTTACGGGTCAAGTACATTTCAGTTAGGTCTAGTAGATTTTTCAAGTTACTCGACCTGCAGGTCTAGTAACACTTTTATGATTCAAGGCCTGAATATTCAACTGAAATCTAAAAGGGCCTGGGAAAAGAAATGGATAAGATGCGCTAAAGAGCAACACAGAGCATTCTTAGGGTGTGTGCTGGTGTTTGGGAGGAAAAGAAGCTGTAAATGCAAGAGCTAGATAATGTTGGCCCTCTCTTGGACTGCTGAAAAAAAAAAATATATATGATTTCTGAATAGGAGCAGTGGAAGCATACAAGTCATCCACTCAGAAATATGGTTAAGAGGCTATGCTTAATGGAAGGTACAAACAAAATAAGTGGAAGGCAAGCCATCATATAAGAAGCAAGCACATGACATATGACCTTAAAGCCAATCGATGTTAAGTAATAGGCGGGGTCCAAGCCCACTGTAAGATTTTGAAATGGTCCATAAGAGGTTTTCCCCTTTAAATAAATGTGGACACAACACATAATTTTTCACCATTATGCCACAAACTTTGCAGTTGGCTTATGGCAATATTGTTTGTATGCAAATTCCTGACCCACATTTGAAATAGTGAGCTTAGATGCATCCGTTACTTACCATTGGTTGGCTTCATTGTCACTTTAATTTCCTTGATTCATATTTGTCTGCTGCCTTAGGTTTACTTCCTGTTCATGTGTTGGTTCCTTCCCGGTAGTACTGACACATTCCCTTTGTCCTGCCACTACTCATTTTTTTGTAGGAGCTTCTTTTTTATTTATGTTTAATCAATGTACCAGAGTGTGTCTTTTTATGCCATCTCCGTCATACTTGCTGCCCTCTTTGTTCTGCTGCTGTCAGTCTAATTGTCCCCCATGCCCTTCTTCCTGCCATAGTTTGTCTGCTTACCCAACCCCTGCATGATACATGGTTCTGGCAATGTTTTTCCAGTAGCCCATCTCTGAGAATTTAGCTTTAAAAGTGGAACTGACTGGTATAAATGTTGGTACTGTGCTTGGTCTATGGAGTCCTCCAGCTGTTCTGCTCCCCAACTGGTGTGTGTGTGTTTTTCTTCTATCTAGTATTTCTGGTCAGTGTTTGATGCTACCTGTGGAGAATATCATTTATGCAAAGTGTGAGCTTGCTATAAAAATGTTCCACGTAATGTTAAATTCTGAGAAATGTCATGCAATTCTCAATCCAAAGTTTCTTCCAGGCCTAATCACACTGTAAGTAATTCAGATTGACAGTAAGCACCATTGGATGTTCAGTAACTTAGACAAGCAGCCTGTAAAGCACCATTGCATTTCAAGTAATTGACGCAGTCCCAGCATGTGACACACCACTGCTCTGCTGGTTAATGTAATAGAATTTATGTAAAGCAATCTAGCCTTGCAAGTAAACCACATAGCCTCCAGCACGTAAACACTGTCAACAAGCCAGTAATATGCATAACTTCCTTCACCTTGAAAAACAGGATTACAATACCAAAAACCAACCCAGTCCCAAGTATAAAAATCATAAGACCTCCAGTCTGTAAAAGTGCCTGAACCATTACAGGTATCAGTACCATCTTCTAATTTCACTCACCCGTACTCCGGGATGCTTGTAGTTAACACGTCAGGTGTTGAGCAGATACTGCAGTGCACACAGTAATGTGCAGACTAGGCTAACCAGCGTTGTATTGCATTGCTGCTCACTCAAGTGGTACTAAGAATTAGCTCACCCTAGCCCCCACAACTAAGAAAATAATCCTGTTTCATGAATGTGCATTCAAATATTGGTGTTTTATAAAGGCATTAAAACGGGCTGAGGAAAATAAATTATAGGATGCTGGTTTTTTTTCCTTAAAAAAAATCAAGAGTATAATTTTTCATTTAAGTTGCGATGTCTTGCTTGGACATCGTAAATGATTAATACATTCATGTACCAAATTATTCTATGAACAAATCCCCTGTTGGCATTCTTACCTACCTGATACTTAAAGATCACATTATCAAAATTCTTAAGTGTTCTGATGATACACAATACTTCTTGAAAGTCGCCTCTGCTTCAGAAATCTACTGCCTCAAACATTGCATGCACATTGTAGGAAGTTGGCTCTGTATGTACTATTTCAAAGTAAGGAATAGCATGCACAGAGTCCAAGGGTTCCCCTTAGAGGTAAAATAGTGGTAAAAATAGATAATACTAATGCTCTATTTTGTGGTAGTGTGGTCGAGCAGTAGGCTTATCCAAGGAGTAGTGTTAAGCATTTGTTGTACATACACATAGACAATAAATGAGGTACACACACTCAGAGACAAATCCAGCCAATAGGTTTTGTTATAGAAAAATATCTTTTCTTAGTTTATTTTAAGAACCACAGGTTCAAATTTAACATGTAATATCTTGTTTGAAAGGTATTGCAGGTAAGTACATTAGGAACTTTGAATCATTTCAATTGCATGTATACTTTTCAAGTTATTGACAAATAGCTACTTTAAAAGTGGACACTTAGTGCAATTTTCACAGTTCCTGGGGGAGGTAAGTTTTTGTTAGTTTTACCAGGTAAGTAAGACACTTACAGGGTTCAGTTCTTGGTCCAAGGTAGCCCACCGTTGGGGGTTCAGAGCAACCCCAAAGTCACCACACCAGCAGCTCAGGGCCGGTCATGTGCAGAGTTCAAAGTGGTGCCCAAAACGCATAGGCTAGAATGGAGAGAAGGGGGTGCCCCGGTTCCGGTCTGCTTGCAGGTAAGTACCCGTGTCTTCGGAGGGCAGACCAGGGGGGTTTTGTAGGGCACCGGGGGGGGACACAAGCCCACACAGAAATTTCACCCTCAGCAGCGCGGGGGCGGCCGGGTGCAGTGTAGAAACAAGCGTCGGGTTTGCAATGTTAGTCTATGAGAGATCAACGGATCTCTTCAGCGCTGCAGGCAGGCAAGGGGGGGGTTCCTCGGGGAAACCTCCACTTGGGCAAGGGAGAGGGACTCCTGGGGGTCACTTCTGCAGTGAAAGTCCGGTCCTTCAGGTCCTGGGGGCTGCGGGTGCAGGGTCTTTTCCAGGCGTCGGGACTTAGGTTTCAGAGAGTCGCGGTCAGGGGAAGCCTCGGGATTCCCTCTGCAGGCGGCGCTGTGGGGGCTCAGGGGGGACAGGTTTTGGTACTCACAGTCGTAGAGTAGTCCGGGGGTCCTCCCTGAGGTGTTGGTTCTCCACCAGCCGAGTCGGGGTCGCCGGGTGCAGTGTTGCAAGTCTCACGCTTCTTGCGGGGAGATTGCAGGGTCTTTAAAGCTGCTCCTTGAAACAAAGTTGCAGTCTTTTTGGAGCAGGTCCGCTGTCCTCGGGAGTTTCTTGTCTTTTTCGAAGCAGGGCAGTCCTCAGAGGATTCAGAGGTCGCTGGTCCCTTGGAAGGTGTCGCTGGAGCAGAGTTCTTTGGAAGGCAGGAGACAGGCCGGTGAGTTTCTGGAGCCAAGGCAGTTGTCGTCTTCTGGTCTTCCTCTGCAGGGGTTTTCAGCTAGGCAGTCCTTCTTCTTGTAGTTTGCAGGAATCTACTTTTCTAGGGTTCAGGGTAGCCCTTAAATACTAAATTTAAGGGCGTGTTTAGGTCTGGGGGGTTAGTAGCCAATGGCTACTAGCCCTGAGGGTGGGTACACCCTCTTTGTGCCTCCTCCCAAGGGGAGGGGGTCACAATCCTAACCCTATTGGGGGAATCCTCCATCTGCAAGATGGAGGATTTCTAAAAGTTAGAGTCACTTCAGCTCAGGACACCTTAGGGGCTGTCCTGACTGGCCAGTGACTCCTCCTTGTTGCTTTCTTTGTTCCCTCCAGCCTTGCCGCCAAAAGTGGGGGCCGTGGCCGGAGGGGGCGGGCAACTCCACTAAGCTGGAGTGCCCTGCTGGGCTGTGACAAAGGGGTGAGCCTTTGAGGCTCACCGCCAGGTGTTACAGCTCCTGCCTGGGGGAGGTGTTAGCATCTCCACCCAGTGCAGGCTTTGTTACTGGCCTCAGAGTGACAAAGGCACTCTCCCCATGGGGCCAGCAACATGTCTCTAGTGTGGCAGGCTGCTGGAGCTAGTCAGCCTACACAGACAGTCGGTTAAGTTTCAGGGGGCACCTCTAAGGTGCCCTCTGGGGTGTATTTTGCAATAAAATGTACACTGGCATCAGTGTGCATTTATTGTGCTGAGAAGTTTGATACCAAACTTCCCAGTTTTCAGTGTAGCCATTATGGTGCTGTGGAGTTCGTGTTTGACAGACTCCCAGACCATATACTCTTATGGCTACCCTGCACTTACAATGTCTAAGGTTTTGTTTAGACACTGTAGGGGTACCATGCTCATGCACTGGTACCCTCACCTATGGTATAGTGCACCCTGCCTTAGGGCTGTAAGGCCTGCTAGAGGGGTGTCTTACCTATACTGCATAGGCAGTGAGAGGCTGGCATGGCACCCTGAGGGGAGTGCCATGTCGACTTACTCGTTTTGTCCTCACTAGCACACACAAGCTGGCAAGCAGTGTGTCTGTGCTGAGTGAGAGGTCTCCAGGGTGGCATAAGACATGCTGCAGCCCTTAGAGACCTTCCTTGGCATCAGGGCCCTTGGTACTAGAAGTACCAGTTACAAGGGACTTATCTGGATGCCAGGGTCTGCCAATTGTGGATACAAAAGTACAGGTTAGGGAAAGAACACTGGTGCTGGGGCCTGGTTAGCAGGCCTCAGCACACTTTCAATTGTAAACATAGCATCAGCAAAGGCAAAAAGTCAGGGGGCAACCATGCCAAGGAGGCATTTCCTTACACAAACCCCCCCAAACGAAAGAGGATGAGACTAACCTTTCCCAAGAGAGTCTTCATTTTCTAAGTGGAAGAACCTGGAAAGGCCATCTGCATTGGCATGGGCAGTCCCAGGTCTGTGTTCCACTATAAAGTCCATTCCCTGTAGGGAGATGGACCACCTCAACAGTTTAGGATTTTCACCTTTCATTTGCATCAGCCATTTGAGAGGTCTGTGGTCAGTTTGAACTAGGAAGTGAGTCCCAAAGAGGTATGGTCTCAGCTTCTTCAGGGACCAAACCACAGCAAAGGCCTCCCTCTCAATGGCACTCCAACGCTGCTCCCTGGGGAGTAACCTCCTGCTAATGAAAGCAACAGGCTGGTCAAGGCCATCATCATTTGTTTGGGACAAAACTGCCCCTATCCCGTGTTCAGAGGCATCTGTCTGCACAATGAACTGCTTAGAATAATCTGGAGCTTTTAGAACTGGTGCTGAGCACATTGCTTGTTTCAGGGTGTCAAAGGCCTGTTGGCATTCCACAGTCCAGTTCACTTTCTTGGGCATTTTCTTGGAGGTGAGTTCAGTGAGGGCTGTCACAATGGATCCATATCCCTTCACAAACCTCCTGCAATACCCAGTCAAGCCAAGGAATGCCCTGACTTGAGTCTGGGTTTTTGGAGCTACCCAGTCCAGAATAGTCTGGATCTTGGGTTGGAGTGGCTGAACGTGGCCTCCACCTACAAGGTGGCCCAAGTAAACCACAGTTCCCTGCCCTATCTGGCATTTGGATGTCTTGATAGAGAGGCCTGCAGATTGCAGAGCCTTCAAAACCTTCTTCAGGTGGACCAGGTGATCCTGCCAGGTGGAGCTAAAGACAGCAATATCATCAAGATACGCTGTGCTAAAGGACTCCAAGCCAGCAAGGACTTGATTCACCAACCTTTGGAAGGTGGCAGGGGCATTCTTTAAACCAAAGGGCATACCAGTAAACTGATAATGCCCATCAGGTGTGGAGAATGCTGTTTTCTCTTTTGCTCCAGGTGCCATTTTTATTTGCCAGTACCCTGCTGTCAAGTCAAAGGTACTTAAGAATTTGGCAGGACCTAATTTATCTATGAGCTCATCAGCTCTAGGAATTGGATGAGCATCTGTCTTGGTGACAGAATTGAGCCCTCTGTAATCCACACAAAACCTCATCTCTTTCTTTCCATTTTTGGTATGAGGTTTGGGGACTAAGACCACTGGGCTAGCCCAGGGGCTGTCAGAGCGCTCAATTACTCCCAATTCTAGCATCTTGTGGACTTCCACCTTGATGCTTTCCTTAACATGGTCAGACTGTCTAAAGATTTTGTTTTTGACAGGCATGCTGTCTCCTGTGTCCACATCATGGGTACACAGGTGTGTCTGACCAGGGGTTAAGGAGAAGAGTTCAGGAAACTGTTGTAGGACTCTCCTACAATCAGCTTGCTGTTGGCCAGAGAGGGTGTCTGAGTAGATCACTCCGTCTACTGTGCCATCTTTTGGGTCTGATGACAGAAGATCAGGGAGAGGTTCACTCTCTGCCTCCTGATCCTCATCTGTTACCATCAACAGATTCACATCAGCCCTGTCATGGAAGAGCTTAAGGCGGTTCACATGGATCACCCTCTTGGGGCTCCTGCTTGTGCCCAGGTCCACCAGGTAGGTGACCTGACTCTTCCTTTCTAGCACTGGGTAAGGGCCACTCCATTTGTCCTGGAGTGCCCTGGGAGCCACAGGCTCCAGAACCCAGACTTTCTGCCCTGGTTGGAACTCAACCAGTGCAGCCTTTTGGTCATACCAAAACTTCTGGAGCTGTTGGCTGGCCTCAAGGTTTTTGGTTGCCTTTTCCATGTACTCTGCCATTCTAGAGCGAAGGCCAAGTACATAGTCCACTATGTCTTGTTTAGGCTCATGAAGAGGTCTCTCCCAGCCTTCTTTAACAAGAGCAAGTGGTCCCCTTACAGGATGACCAAACAGAAGTTCAAAGGGTGAGAATCCTACTCCCTTCTGTGGCACCTCTCTGTAAGCAAAAAGCAGACATGGCAAGAGGACATCCCATCTCCTTTTGAGTTTTTCTGGGAGCCCCATGATCATGCCTTTTAATGTCTTGTTGAATCTCTCAACCAAGCCATTAGTTTGTGGATGGTATGGTGTAGTGAATTTGTAAGTCACTCCACACTCATTCCACATGTGTTTTAGGTATGCTGACATGAAGTTGGTACCTCTGTCAGACACCACCTCCTTAGGGAAACCCACTCTGGTAAAGATACCAATGAGGGCCTTGGCTACTGCAGGGGCAGTAGTCGACCTAAGGGGAATAGCTTCAGGATACCTAGTAGCATGATCCACTACTACTAGGATGTACATATTTCCTGAGGCTGTGGGAGGTTCCAGTGGACCAACTATGTCCACACCCACTCTTTCAAAGGGGACCCCCACCACTGGAAGTGGAATGAGGGGGGCCTTTGGGTGCCCACCTGTCTTACCACTGGATTGACAGGTGGGGCAGGAGAGGCAAAACTCCTTAACCTTCTGGGACATATTGGGCCAGTAGAAGTGGTTGACTAACCTCTCCCACGTCTTGGTTTGTCCCAAATGCCCAGCAAGGGGAATATCATGGGCTAAGGTCAGAATAAACTCTCTGAACGACTGAGGCACTACCACTCTCCTAGTGGCACCAGGTTTGGGGTCTCTGGCCTCAGTGTACAGGAGTCCATCTTCCCAATAGACCCTATGTGTTCCATTTTTCTTGCCCTTGGACTCTTCAGCAGCTTGCTGCCTAAGGCCTTCAAGAGAGGGACAGGTTTCTTGTCCCTTACACAGCTCCTCCCTTGAGGGTCCCCCTGGGCCTAAGAGCTCAACCTGATAAGGTTCAAGCTCCAAAGGCTCAGTTCCCTCAGAGGGCAGAACTTCTTCCTGAGAAGAGAGGTTCCCTTTTTCTGACTGTGTTGCAGTTGGTTTCCCAACTGACTTTCCTTTTCTCTTGGTAGGCTGGGCCATTTTTCCAGACTCCAGCTCTACTTTTTCACCCTGTGCCTTGCATTGTGCTCTTGTTTTTACACACACCAGTTCAGGGATACCCAGCATGGCTGCATGGGTTTTTAGTTCTACCTCAGCCCATGCTGAGGACTCCAGGTCATTTCCAAGCAGACAGTCTACTGGGATGTTTGAGGAGACCACCACCTGTTTCAGGCCATTGACCCCTCCCCATTCTAAAGTTACCATTGCCATGGGATGTGCTTTAGTTTGATTGTCAGCATTGGTGACTGTATAAGTTTTTCCAGTCAGGTATTGGCCAGGGGAAACCAGTTTCTCTGTCACCATGGTGACACTGGCACCTGTATCCCTCAGGCCCTCTACACTTGTCCCATTAATAAAGAGCTGCTGCCTGTATTTTTGCATGTTAGGAGGCCAGGCAGCTAGTGTGGCTAAATCCACCCCACCCTCAGAGACTAGAGTAGCTTCAGTGTGGACCCTGATTTGCTCTGGGCACACTGTTGATCCCACTTGGAAACTAGCCATTCCAGTGTTACCTGGATTGGAGTTTGGAGTGGAACTTTTCTTGGGACAGGCCTTGTCTCCAGTTTGGTGTCCAGACTGACTACAGTTTCGACACCAGGCCTTTTTGGGATCAAAGTTTTTACCCTTGTACCCAGGATTGTTTTGTGAAGAGGCTCTGGGCCCACCCTCCTGTGCAGGTTTTTGGGGGCCTTTAGAAGACTCTTGACTATTTTTATTTTTGTCTGTCTCACCACCTTTCCCCTGGGGAGGTTTTGTGACCCCTTTCTTTTGGTCACCCCCTGTGGAAGTTTTGGACACCCTAGTCTTGACCCAATGGTCCGCCTTCTTTCCCAATTCTTGGGGAGAAATTGGTCCTAGGTCTACCAGATGCTGATGCAGTTTATCATTGAAACAATTACTTAACAGGTGTTCTTTCACAAATAAATTGTACAGCCCATCATAATTACTTACACCACTGCCTTGAATCCAACCATCTAGTGTTTTTACTGAGTAGTCTACAAAGTCAACCCAGGTCTGGCTCGAGGATTTTTGAGCCCCCCTGAATCTAATCCTATACTCCTCAGTGGAGAATCCAAAGCCCTCAATCAGGGTACCCTTCATGAGGTCATAAGATTCTGCATCTTGTCCAGAGAGTGTGAGGAGTCTATCCCTACACTTTCCTGTGAACATTTCCCAAAGGAGAGCACCCCAGTGAGATCTGTTCACTTTTCTGGTTACACAAGCCCTCTCAAAAGCTGTGAACCATTTGGTGATGTCATCACCATCTTCATATTTAGTTACAATCCCTTTAGGGATTTTCAACATGTCAGGAGAATCTCTGACCCTATTTATGTTGCTGCCACCATTGATGGGTCCTAGGCCCATCTCTTGTCTTTCCCTCTCTATGGCTAGGATCTGTCTTTCCAAAGCCAATCTTTTGGCCATCCTGGCTAACTGGATGTCCTCTTCACTGGAGTTATCCTCAGTGATTTCAGAGGTGTTGGTCTCTCCTGTGAGGGAACCAGCATCTCTGACTATTATTTTTGGAGTCAGGGTTTGAGAGACCCTGTTCTCCCTAGATAGGACTGGTAGGGGGGAATTTTCCTCCAAGTCACTATCCTCTTCCTCTGAGTTGCCACCCTCCGAGGGGTTGGCCTTTTCAAACTCTGCCAAAAGCTCCTGGAGCTGTATTTTGGTAGGTTTGGGGCCCATTGTTATTTTCTTTATTTTACAGAGTGACCTTAGCTCCCTCATCTTAAGATGGAGGTAAGGTGTGGTGTCGAGTTCCACCACAGTCACATCTGTGCTAGACATTTTGCTTCTAAAAGTTGGAATACTTTTTAAGAATCTACAACTGGTTCTAGAATCTAATTCAAACTTTTACAAACTTTTAAACTCTAAAAGAAATGCTAAACAGGATCTAACACAAGGCCCTAGCAGGTCTTTTAAGAATTTAGAAAACTTTTCAAATTGCAAAAATCAATTTCTAATGACAATTTTGGAATTTGTCGTGTGATCAGGTATTGGCTGAGTAGTCCAGCAAATGCAAAGTCTTGTACCCCACCGCTGATCCACCAATGTAGGAAGTTGGCTCTGTATGTGCTATTTCAAAGTAAGGAATAGCATGCACAGAGTCCAAGGGTTCCCCTTAGAGGTAAAATAGTGGTAAAAATAGATAATACTAATGCTCTATTTTGTGGTAGTGTGGTCGAGCAGTAGGCTTATCCAAGGAGTAGTGTTAAGCATTTGTTGTACATACACATAGACAATAAATGAGGTACACACACTCAGAGACAAATCCAGCCAATAGGTTTTGTTATAGAAAAATATCTTTTCTTAGTTTATTTTAAGAACCACAGGTTCAAATTTAACATGTAATATCTTGTTTGAAAGGTATTGCAGGTAAGTACATTAGGAACTTTGAATCATTTCAATTGCATGTATACTTTTCAAGTTATTGACAAATAGCTACTTTAAAAGTGGACACTTAGTGCAATTTTCACAGTTCCTGGGGGAGGTAAGTTTTTGTTAGTTTTACCAGGTAAGTAAGACACAGGGTTCAGTTCTTGGTCCAAGGTAGCCCACCGTTGGGGGTTCAGAGCAACCCCAAAGTCACCACACCAGCAGCTCAGGGCCGGTCAGGTGCAGAGTTCAAAGTGGTGCCCAAAACGCATAGGCTAGAATGGAGAGAAGGGGGTGCCCCGGTTCCGGTCTGCTTGCAGGTAAGTACCCGCGTCTTCGGAGGGCAGACCAGGGGGGTTTTGTAGGGCACCGGGGGGGACACAAGCCCACACAGAAATTTCACCCTCAGCAGCGCGGGGGCTGCCGGGTGCAGTGTAGAAACAAGCGTCGGGTTTGCAATGTTAGTCTATGAGAGATCAACGGATCTCTTCAGCGCTGCAGGCAGGCAAGGGGGGGGTTCCTCGGGGAAACCTCCACTTGGGCAAGGGAGAGGGACTCCTGGGGGTCACTTCTGCAGTGAAAGTCCGGTCCTTCAGGTCCTGGGGGCTGCGGGTGCAGGGTCTTTTCCAGGCGTCGGGACTTAGGTTTCAGAGAGTCGCGGTCAGGGGAAGCCTCGGGATTCCCTCTGCAGGCGGCGCTGTGGGGGCTCAGGGGGGACAGGTTTTGGTACTCACAGTCGTAGAGTAGTCCGGGGGTCCTCCCTGAGGTGTTGGTTCTCCACCAGCCGAGTCGGGGTCGCCGGGTGCAGTGTTGCAAGTCTCACGCTTCTTGCGGGGAGATTGCAGGGTCTTTAAAGCTGCTCCTTGAAACAAAGTTGCAGTCTTTTTGGAGCAGGTCCGCTGTCCTCGGGAGTTTCTTGTCTTTTTCGAAGCAGGGCAGTCCTCAGAGGATTCAGAGGTCGCTGGTCCCTTGGAAGGCGTCGCTGGAGCAGAGTTCTTTGGAAGGCAGGAGACAGGCCGGTGAGTTTCTGGAGCCAAGGCAGTTGTCGTCTTCTGGTCTTCCTCTGCAGGGGTTTTCAGCTAGGCAGTCCTTCTTCTTGTAGTTTGCAGGAATCTACTTTTCTAGGGTTCAGGGTAGCCCTTAAATACTAAATTTAAGGGCGTGTTTAGGTCTGGGGGGTTAGTAGCCAATGGCTACTAGCCCTGAGGGTGGGTACACCCTCTTTGTGCCTCTTCCCAAGGGGAGGGGGTCACAATCCTAACCCTATTGGGGGAATCCTCCATCTGCAAGATGGAGGATTTCTAAAAGTTAGAGTCACTTCAGCTCAGGACACCTTAGGGGCTGTCCTGACTGGCCAGTGACTCCTCCTTGTTGCTTTCTTTGTTCCCTCCAGCCTTGCCGCCAAAAGTGGGGGCCGTGGCCGGAGGGGGCGGGCAACTCCACTAAGCTGGAGTGCCCTGCTGGGCTGTGACAAAGGGGTGAGCCTTTGAGGCTCACCGCCAGGTGTTACAGCTCCTGCCTGGGGGAGGTGTTAGCATCTCCACCCAGTGCAGGCTTTGTTACTGGCCTCAGAGTGACAAAGGCACTCTCCCCATGGGGCCAGCAACATGTCTCTAGTGTGGCAGGCTGCTGGAACTAGTCAGCCTACACAGACAGTCGGTTAAGTTTCAGGGGGCACCTCTAAGGTGCCCTCTGGGGTGTATTTTGCAATAAAATGTACACTGGCATCAGTGTGCATTTATTGTGCTGAGAAGTTTGATACCAAACTTCCCAGTTTTCAGTGTAGCCATTATGGTGCTGTGGAGTTCGTGTTTGACAGACTCCCAGACCATATACTCTTATGGCTACCCTGCACTTACAATGTCTAAGGTTTTGTTTAGACACTGTAGGGGTACCATGCTCATGCACTGGTACCCTCACCTATGGTATAGTGCACCCTGCCTTAGGGCTGTAAGGCCTGCTAGAGGGGTGTCTTACCTATACTGCATAGGCAGTGAGAGGCTGGCATGGCACCCTGAGGGGAGTGCCATGTCGACTTACTCGTTTTGTCCTCACTAGCACACACAAGCTGGCAAGCAGTGTGTCTGTGCTGAGTGAGAGGTCTCCAGGGTGGCATAAGACATGCTGCAGCCCTTAGAGACCTTCCTTGGCATCAGGGCCCTTGGTACTAGAAGTACCAGTTACAAGGGACTTATCTGGATGCCAGGGTCTGCCAATTGTGGATACAAAAGTACAGGTTAGGGAAAGAACACTGGTGCTGGGGCCTGGTTAGCAGGCCTCAGCACACTTTCAATTGTAAACATAGCATCAGCAAAGGCAAAAAGTCAGGGGGCAACCATGCCAAGGAGGCATTTCCTTACACACATCATCCAGACCTCTGTATTCGGGCGCCTAACTGAAACTTCACCAACACATAATTCCTGTTCTTTGCCAAGAACAACAAACAAGAAACAGTACAAATCTAGCTTAGTGACATGACCTATGGCGGCTTCCAACCTCAACTTTCTGCCGGAATACCATGTCATTTGGATTCACCCTAAACATCAACCTCACCCACAAGGAAAACATTGCCGAAGAACTAATAC
Source organism: Pleurodeles waltl (assembly GCF_031143425.1). Taxonomy (NCBI): domain Eukaryota; kingdom Metazoa; phylum Chordata; class Amphibia; order Caudata; family Salamandridae; genus Pleurodeles; species Pleurodeles waltl. Next base: position 679,282,726 of record NC_090449.1, on the reverse strand, counting down.
GGCCTGGTATCAGCTCTCTTTTCTAAAGAAAGTGAAATATTTTCTATCTGAAATCAAATTCAGAACTGCTGTTCAAACCTTCGTACTCTTTCATCTGGATAGTGGTAATGCCTCACTCTATGATCCTTGCAGACTAGCTCGCCATTAGGTGGTTCTTGACACACTCGTAGCCGCGGCACAATCAGAATGTTGACTAAATAGTGTAAAAAAAAGGAAAAAATAAGACAGCTGACCTTTTTAATCTGTGCACCCAGAATCTAGAACAAGATCCCCACAGCCCATCAGTACCACCCCAAAGCTTCTTTAATTTTAGAAAGAATGGAAGAATCACCTCTGTAAAGAACACTACATCAGTGTATTAACCGTCCACAAACCAAATACCTCTTCAATCACTTGCTTGACTTAGACATATATGTGCCATGCTGCACTGCGTTTTAGCTAGGTTTGCACAGTAGACATATCACATAGATATATATATATTCAACTAAACAAACAAAAGTTAAAGCTTAGTTATAGTTAGAAAAACTTTTTCCCCTACACAAGCCAATTTTAAACTACACAAGCTTAAAAAAATTCTAAAGTTTTATAGTTAGAACTTTCATTTACAATTCATCCACCACCTTCAAAATATTATAGGTAGAGGACCTTGTTAGACACTCTTTTCAGCTTGCTAATAAGATGACAGTAGGGTGGAGTAGAATGTTTTAGAGTGTATTTGTATGAATTAGAGTGTCATAGAGTGGAGTATCGTCAAGTAGAGTGTATTAAAGTACAGTGGAGGAGTACCGTGCCATATAGTGGAGTGGCTGTCGTATCATAGAGAGAAGCCGAGTGGCGTGTAGTTCCGTGATGTAGAGTAGCTGGGCATAGTGTGTAGTACAGTGTTGTAGAGTGGAGTTGCATACAGTGGAGTAGAATGTTGGAAAATGGCTTAGAGTGAGATAAAGTGTAGAAGAGTGGAGTATAGTGGAGTGGAGCATACTGGAGTGGGGTAGTGTAGAGTGGAGTAAAATGTCATAGAGTGAAGTGGTGTGTTGTAGGCTATATTGGCTTGGAGTGCATTATATTGGATTGGCATAGTATACAGTAGAGTAAAGTGTAATAAATTGGAGTGTTGTGTTGTAGGAGAGTGTAGTGGGGTGGCATACAATATTCGTTAGTGATGTAGAGTAACCTAGTAATTCTTTTTATGGAGTGGTGTACAGTGTTGTAGAGTGTGGTACAGTAGATTGGCATACAGTTTTATAGAGTGCAATGGCATTGAATGGTGTGGAATGGTGTACAGGGGAGTACCTTGTCAATAGAGTGGAGTAATATGGGTTGCAGTGACGTACAGAGAGTTGCTTACAGTGTTGTGTACTGCACTAGAGTATGGTGAAGTAGAGTGTTGTACAGTGGCGTGCAGTTTAGTACAGTCTTTTACAGTGGAGTAAAGGGGTTTAGACTGGAGTAAAGTGTCAGAGAGTGGCACGTAGCACAGTGCTGAGGAGTTGAATAGAGTACAGAAGTGTATGAAACAGTGGAGTTACATAGAGTGGATTGTTGTATAGTAGCATAGAGTGAGGTAAAGTATTTTTCAATGGAGTGGTATAGTTTGGAATAAAGTACAATAGATTGTATTGGTGTGTCGTAGAATGTAGTGGCTTGGAGTGGAATGTACTGGAGTAGTGTAGGCAGTAAACTGTTATAAATTGGAGTGGGGTGGGGCCTCATACAGTAGAGTGGAGTACTGTGTCATATCAAAGTGTGGTGTAGCAGAATAGTGTTGTACATTAGAGTGTACAGGCTTAGTGTGAAGTATAGAGTTGAACAGCTGAGTGTATGGGGATAGAGTGGAATAGAATGTCTTAGAGTGCCATTAAGTGTGGTAGACTTTTTTATAGAGTGGAGGTATGTAGAGTGGAAGAGAGTGTCATACAACGGAGCTGCGTACACTGTGATGTTGTGGAGTGGATTACCGTAAAGTAGAATAGCATACAATTGAATAGTGTACAATGGAATACTGTACAGGATACTGTACTGTATAAGGGTGGAGTTGCATAGAGTGAAATAGCGTTGAGTGGAGTGGGTTGCACTTGAGTGGAGTAGGGTACAGTGGATTAGCTTAAAGGGGGGGTGGCATACATTGAAGTGGCGAAGGGTAGAGTTGGGGAAACTGTTATAAATTGGAGTCGTGTTTCATTCCGTAGAGTGGAGTGCTGTGTCCTACCATGTTGGAACCTGTTTAAAGTGGAGTAGAGTGTTGTACAATAGAGTGTAAGGGCATTGAGTCGAGTGCAAATTTGGACAGTTGAGTGTACAAGGATAGAGTGGAGTAGAATTTAGTAAAGGTCAGTGAAGTTTTGTAGAGTGTAGTTATATAGAGTGGAGGAGAATATACAGGAGTGGTGTGGAGTGGCGTAAAGTGGAATAGTGTAGACTGAAGTGGCGTTGAGTTGAGTGGCATTGAGTGTAATTACGCTACTACAGTATACGCTGAGTGGAGTGGTTCAGACTGGAGTGGTGTATTGTGGGGCGGGGTAGAGTGTAATAGCATAGAGTGGAGTGTGGTAGAGTAAAGTACCATACAGTAGAGGGGCAATGATTGAAGATGCATACAGTGTAATGGAGTGGCTTACAGTGGAATAGCGTGGAGTGGCATAGAGTGAAATAGCGTGGAATGTAGTGGCATACCGTGGCATGGTGTAGACTGAAGTATTCTACAGTTGGTGGAGTGAAATATCATATAGTGGGGTGCCATCCAGTGGACTAGTGTACAATGGAGCTGCGAAGAGTGCAGTGGTGTACACTGGAGTGGCGTAGAGTGGAGTAGCGTATAGTGGACTGGCATACAGTAGAATAGCTTAGCTTAGAGTAGAGTGGTGTAGAGTAGCATAGACTGGAACAGCATGTAGTGGAGTAGCCTACAGTGAAGTGGTGTAGACGAGTGGTATACACTGGAATGGGGGTAGAGTGTAATGGCATACAGTGGAGTGGGGTCTAATGGAATAGAATAGCATAGAATTGAGTGGGGTAGAGTTGAATGGCATACAGTGAAATAGCATAGAGTCAAGTGGCATACAGTAAAATGGCAAAGAGTGGAATAGTGGAGTAGTGTCAGTCAAGTGGCATACAATGGAATGATTTAGACTGGAGTGGCATAGGGTAGATTGAAATAGCATAGAGTCGAACCTCATACAGTGGAGAGGTGTTGAGTGGAGTGACGAACAGTGGAATAGCAACTAGTGGAGTGGATGCAGTGGTGTGGCATATGAATATATTTGAAATTTAGCAGCAGTGTTGATTATGGTGAACAGAGTAATGTAAAACAACAAATTGTGCTGCCTTGCGTTTCTCCTGATTTATCAATCAACCCAGGACCACTCATGGTGACCTTTCATTCCTTTGTAAATCTGATTTAAGTATTGCATTGCCCAAGCAACACCATGAGTGACACAAGGGTACACAAACCAGTAATACAGCTAAGTCTCAGTTACATTTTCCCCATGAAGAGTAATAGGGTTTGATCCTGTAAAGCCAGAGTGGGGGAGGGATCAATCATAAACTAACATACAGAGACCCCCACCAGCTATCCATTAAAATAGTCAAAATCCACAAGTCAGCACATTAATCCTGTGTGTGATCATAACTCATATATTATTCATGTCTCACACAGCAGTTTCATTTATCACATTACTCAGAATGAACTCCTCTTACAGCAAGTTACATTCGTAATGAAAAGCAGTATTGGAAAATGAAACAAAAATCCCCTGCACAAGTAAATTAATTACATAAGGTCAACAGTATGTTGTAACTAATAGAAAGATTTCACATTCTTTTTTTTTTCTCCTTTTTTTCACATTAGTCCAGAACGTTATGATACTAGAAATCAATAAAGCAACCTTTTGGAATGCTCTTAGGGTTAGCTTGTTAAAAATATATGAAGTCCCAAATAGCATACTGAGGAGATAAATATGTTTTGTAGTCCGATTCCCTATTGCCTCAGTCCACCCATTCTTCAAGAACTCATGTTACAAGTTTCAGTTGGGTGCGGGAAGGGCCACCCCACAGTTCTCAATGCAGAATCCACTGACTTGTTTCGACCTCAATGAACATACAGGTACAGTTTTTTTTTTGTTTTTTAGTTTTTTTTAAAGGAGATCATCATCGGGGCATATTACCATTTACCATGTCTAGACTCTCTCTAAATGTGATACAGACATAAAAGTGGAGGGAAAGAATGCGTATAAACATATTCAATTTGCTGTCCGCCCACGTCTGGTAAAAAGATCTCTTTATCAAACTACACCTCCGTGTTACTAGATTAAAAGACCCTTAAAAAAGTGGAGTTGTGGCCTCAAAGAATTTCGCACAGATCTAGACCCCAGAGGAACTCCAAGGTATACAGACTGTACTACAGCGTACATGCAACCAGATTATCAGGCCTTTAAAGAGGAGGTATGTAGCATTAAGAGTTTCACACATATCCACACACCAAAGAAATTCCGATGTATACAGGCTGTACTACGACGTACATGCAATCAGAACCCCTGTACCAAAGAGATCACCATGCTTGTGACTTCAGATATTAGTGTGTCGCTTGCCTGAAGTCGACATCCTTAAAATGCTTGGGGTCAGCCTACAAAAAAACCAATAGAACAGATAGAAGCATAGTGTTACTATGCATGAATGTATTAGCACAGATTGAAGTCGGCAGCGTTTGTCCTGTTGCATCTGTGACTGTTGGAATACCTTGATTTTCACTTCAAACTTAGACCTTTATGCTCCGTTATTTCTTAGAATTTCACATTTAGTTTCTCAGCTTCTCTTCCTCCTTGTATTATGAGTTTCCTTATGAATCTTAGGAACAGTGTATAACACTGGAGTTCTTGGGTGTTTGTTTGTTCATGTGCCCCCCTGCCCCTCCACATACTAGCCAGGCCCCATAGGTGGGGTCTTTGGGGCCAAAACCGGCCTGGGTGGGGGACTGTGTCTCCCCTCCCCCATAATTTAAGCAATGGGACCCTGGGGCCAAATACACCTCGGGGAGGGGGCCACATACCCCCTTCCGTAGAAAAAAAAAGATGGCAGGCCTCAGACGATGGGGTTCCTGAGGAAGAAATTGGCCCGGGGAGCTTCATGCCCCACACCCAGGTTGTGACTGCCTTTGGGGGATTGGCCACAGGGCGAGCTGTTTTTAGGGCCTGCTGGCTGGGTCTAGCAAGAGCTTGAGCAGACAAAGAACATATGTTCTGTTCATTTAGAAAGTGGATGAGCAATAAAGATGCCTGTAAAGTGTGCCTTTTGCTGTGCTTCAAAGAACAAGGTAAAATGCCAGCTTATGTCTTCTTCCAAACTGCTGATTATTTTATCCTGGAGAATGGTGTTTTCTTTCCTTTCTCTGATTGCAATGTTGGAGGCTTTTGTAAAGTGAAGTTGGACACACATCATGTAAACCTCTTGTATATTAACTGTACAAATACTTCAAAATATATTTTAGTAGTTAGGAAAGCACTTTTTTTGTAATTCTGAATTGAGATGACAACAAAGATTTTAATGGGATCTAACCAAATGATAATACTGTACTTGCTGATATGCAAATAATACAAGTTTGCCAAAATCCGATTTCCACTCATTATCATTTTTATGCAGTATATTTTTATCAGTAAAACTGGAGGTCAATGGAAAAGTTGGGGACATTCCTGCTACAGTCCTCTGCTGCACTTTGGAGCTACTTAAATAATTTATAAAACAGAAGAAAAAGTAAGATTTGTATCCTAATGATTAAATAGTATTTGTCAGATCATTTACCTTTTGTTGCTACAGTCATGGTGAGTGAGAGCTCAACATTTGGGCCAGTCTTTAACTCTAGCTAGATAAGCAGAGACTGTAAATAATGTAAGTTGAATAATTTGAGCTTCTGTTTGCCAGGTAAGCCATGATTTGAATTATCTCTAGATTCCTACTTTCTAATGATGTCTTTCACTTTATTTAAAGTGAAAATTATTCAAAGATTTGCATGGCTACAATAATGTCTTTAAAAACGTTCCAGTAACTTTATGAATCTACATTATATTTCAGGTTTATTGCACCGGGCCTTCAGTGTTTTCCTGTTCAACAATGAAAATAAACTGTTGCTACAACAAAGATCGGATGCTAAAATCACTTTTCCAGGTCAGTGTAAAGCATCGGAAAAAGATGGTAATCTCTAAATATGTATAGGGTAGAACTTCATTAAGCTGAGGAACCATGCTTGCTAGGTAATTACCTAACAAAATGTATGTGTTATGTAGTGTCTTAGAAATAGATACATAGTCTACAGTCAAGCAAATACGCAACATTGATAAAATGTGACATGAGTCCCAAATTGCCACAGGAGAGTAAGCCTGATCCTCTTTATCAGGGGTGGAGAAAATGGTGATTGATATATATTTCCCCATCCAAGGAAATTGAGCCTGGTGTTGCATTAGAACAGTTATTCAGGTATATTGCCGGAAAATATAACAGACGGAAACACTTAGGAATCTCCCAGAAGCTGTGTCTTACAATTGCAGAAAACTATTTATCCCTTTATAGAAAAAGGTGTGCCCAAAATATATATATGATCCTGTACCAGCATTGCCTACTCAATAAAATTAAAAAAGAGAACAATAAATTGTCACATAAGATGGAAATTGCAATGCTTTATCAAGGCTGTCATCATGTTGCAGCCATTGTGTGGGAAGTAATTATGTGTTTTAAAACAACCCATAAAAGAGATTCTAACTTATAAATATAGACCCACCACCCAATGTTTTCCCTCTCATTTTCAACAACCCCTTTAAAGCGTTGACGGTACACCTTAGATTGTATGTGAAAATGTATGTTAGAGTTTGTGTATAGTTTAGAATTGTCAGTTTCTGTTTAAATGGGCATTAGTTTGTATCATTTGGTGTGAACTAACCTTTAGTCCCAATTTATTCTTCAGTTTTCTTCACTCAAACATTGAATCCTAACTCTTTCCCTTCACCTTAAGGGGTTATATTCCCCCTTTTTCCACCTGCAGAGCAAAATTAGGGATGCTCAAAAGTGAGGAAAAAAACTAAGCCACTCACTAAAACATGAGCAATGTTGACATTTTAAATGGTGTGTGGACAAGGGGATTCTTTAGGAGACCCCCTTACTCGATTTGCATAGATAGGTCACCAAAGTATGTGTTATGTAACATGGCTACACATAAAGTTCTCCTCAAAATACTCATTAACTTGATGATCTAACTGTAGTAGCCATTCCATTTCCTTGAGGGTGAAACGATAAATGAGAAGACTTCACATGGTGATGGATAGGCTCGGAGACTGAATGGTAGGTAGAATAGAAGAAGCATATTAATTCTCCCAGCAATGCAAACAATGTTTGAGCCTACTGTGACTACTGGATCATTGCCATTCAAGAGTGTACAGTTGCTCCTTTCCTGGCTGCCAAACCTGTGGATCAAATTAATCTTAATAAGCACCCTTATGAGAGACAGCCTGTCGGCATAATAACTCTACAGGATCGCAGTCCAGCAGTGTGACTCTGGGTACATTTTGCCACCCATTTTCTTCAAGAAGACTGACATTGTAAAGTGCATAAAGCATCTGAGAGAAAATGGGTATGAGGTCAAGACACACTATGGGATGCCCTTAAAGCAGTAGTGACTAAACACCTGAATGCTGTTGATGCATTTCTCAAAGGAGAGAATAGCTGCTGGAGTATAAGTGAAAATCACAGCACAAAAGTGCTAAGCTTAAACAGTTTGGAGAAATTATCATTTGGGGACAGATTTGTAGTCTTCTGCTACACATTGCCCACTATTTTATTTTTCACTAAAGATGCAGAATGTGCTCTCCCAAACCTAAAATGCATATCAGTGCATAAAGTGCACATTATTGTAGATGAAGAAGGGAGGCATAACTGCTAAAACAATAAGTAGCTTGAGTAATTTAAAACATTCTGCCGAGTTTTTTTAGTCAGAAAGACTCACAACTCCCATACGAACATGACAAGGCATAAAGGGCCAGATGTAGGTAGACAGCAAATTGCGACTTGCAATTTGCTATGCAGAAAGATGTCTCAGACACCTTCTTCGACTCACTATGGGATCGCAAAGACCCACCTCATTAATATTAATGAGGTGGATCGCAGTTTGCGACCCCACAGCGAGTCTGGGCACTCACGGGGATGGTGGCCTGCTGGAGACAGCAGACCACCATGTCCGTGACTGCTTTTAAATAAAGCAGTTTTTTTTTTCTATCTGCAGCCCGTTTTCCTTAAAGGAAAATGAGCTGCACATAGAAAGAAATACCGAAACCTTTTGTTTCGGTTTTTTTCAGAGTAGGCAGTGGTCCATAGGACCACTGCCTGCTCTGAAAAAATAATTTTGTGATCATTCACAAAGGGGAAGGGGTCCCCTGGGGACCCCTTCCCGTTTGCGAATGAGTTACCATCCACTTCAAGTGGATGGTAACTGCGAGTTGATTTGCGACTGCTTTCGCGGTCGCAAATCAACTTACATCGCGGTGCGAGTCGCAAATAGGAATGGAACACCCCTTCCTATTTGCGAGTCTGAAACGCATTTTGCGAGTTAGTTCCGACTCGCAAAAAGTGTTTCTGCATCGCGTGCGGCCATTAGCGCCTCGCAAACGGCGTTTTTTGCCATTTGCGAGGCGCTAATGCCTTGCTACATCTGGCCCAAAATGTCTTGCAAATACAATCATTAGAAGTCCCAGTTCAAAATGTAATGATGAAGGCTGCAAACTCTCATTAGTTGTCCATGGCTCCATGTCTGGAAGGCTTAATTTCCGCTTTCTATAAAGCATCCCCTCCATTGTACTTTTGGTGTTAATACAGCTTGCTTAATTATTCAGCTCACATATACAGAACAACTTCATTGATAAAGGGAGCTATATCTGTTACTTTGAAACCAATCAAAGGTCCTACGTCCTGAACTACTGTTTATGACCCTTTTAATTCAACCTTCTAAGCTAGACTTTATGATTTAGAATTGGGTGAAAACATTTAGGGCCTGATTTAGAGCTCGCCAGAGGGGTTACCCCGTCACAACAGTGACGGATATCCCATTTGCCGAAATCTAAATACCATTGTTTTCTATGGTATTGAGATTTTGGCAGACGTAATATCCGTCATTATTGCGACGGAGTAACCCCTCCGCTGAGATCTAAGTCAGGCCCTTAGTCTTGAACTTTTGCAAACAATAAAGATTATGCCCTCCCCACGATCAAAATGAAAATGGATAAAGGAACACAATAAGGGTACTGGTGAGTAAGTAAAACGTGGACACGGTCCCACCTTTTACCACAACTGTTATCCCTCACTATGAAACCATTTGCCCAAAAAAGTTAAAATGCCTTCATTGTTGCTGTATCGATAGGGAAAGGTAAATTTAGACTTGTGATCAATATTTTAGCGTCCACTTGGACCCGATTCATTGTGAAGTGCAGCTAGCATCCAGCCAGCATTTGCCCTGCACACAAATTAAGTGTCTTCAACCTCGAAGTGAACATTTCTAGGTCGGTAGCCATAAACCTTACTTTACCAGCACACTAGTTGGAAACAACAATTACTGTTCGTTTTTTGTAATAAAACTAAGAAATCCTTAGGTTGTCCATTGCAGCTGTCAGAAAAAACTTGTTTGAGGTGAACTACTTTGCTGCTCGCAAGCACAATGAAAAAATCTGGAAACACTGTTCACAATGTCATTATGCATGGGTCAGTTGGTGGGCACGAATATGTTCAGCCTTTCCGAATTTATAATGTATTCCAGAGGGTCTTATTGGATATAATGATTTAGATTGTGTGTGCATGTCAGACCACTTTACATCCCACACATGGAGTGTTGCCCTTGCCCAGCCTTGCCAATCAGTTGCTGTTATTACAGTTATGGTACATTTTTGAGTGTTATAAGTCAGAAACTGAGCTATACTTGCAGTTAATTGACAGTACCATAGGAAGGCGTTAAGCATAATCCCCTGTCTATCCGGAAATGCTGTGTATCTTCCGGATGACTCTGATCACTCAGTCAGTATAGAGCACACTTAGGCTCTTACTGAAGTTTATCTTATTTATCTTACTAAGCGTTCACAGACCCAATATGGTTTCTTAGAGAATAACTTATGATAGATGACTGCTAATGAAGTTAAAACAGAGACCAGTGTTATTTAGCAGTTAAAGATGTTGCTTAAGCAGCCACATTTTTTAAACGCCTTCTAATTATTGTTTGTGAGAAATTGGGTTGTTTGACTGGGTTGTGAGCCATGTTCAAGCCAGAGACTCAATCCCTTGCAGTGTGAACCATAAAAAAACTCAGTAAATTAACCTTGGCTTAACTGTGGGTAGCTTGACACAAAAAGCAGTCAGGTTTAACTTGAGACCGAGTGTGAAGTATTTATGCAGCACAGAAACAGTAAAAAAGTGAAAATACAACACAAGAGAATTCCCAAACCAATTTAGAAAAAATAGAGTACATTTTAATAAATTATTGACACTAAAATAGCAAAAATCAATCAGTAGAACCGGAATTATGAATTATTACTTAGAAACGTTTCTAAAGAAAAATGCCAGAGAAACTAAAGTTCAGCATGGCAAGGCTGCAGGAAGTGTCCACGGAGGGAGCTTCGTTGTCAGATGGCCTTGGGTTGAAGCAGCAATGAAGATTTGTAAGCGTGGACTTAGTTACAAAAATGGAAGTGGAAAAACTCCAGTGGGACCAATCAGATTGCTGTAGCCAAAGACCTTTCACAAGGTCAGATATCCCTTTGGCGAAGCACCTCTGAAGCTGATTTGCTACTGTGGGGATGAACATACTGGGAAAAGCTGCAAAGTCAGTCCCACCAGCAGTCCACCGTGGGCGGAGAGGCAAGCAGGTTGGTCCCAACTTCCTCCTGATTCATCTCTTGAGAGTTCAGGACTCACTCAGACTGGCTCCAGGTCTGGGTTCAAGATGGTGGGAGCCTGTTATGTCCCTGTGTCTCTGCACCGTAGGCCAGCAAACTAGCCCTTGGAGTCATTTCTGGTAGTCATGAGTGCAGGTGTAGATGCAGGGCTTAATAGCAGGGCTGGCCTGTAAGGGTTTGGCAGGGTCCAGGCAGCAGGATTGTTTTTCCAGATACAGCAGCAGTCTGGCAGAGTGCACAGCAGCAGGAAGCTCTCAGAGTCCTTCCGCAGGTCCAGTAGAGAACTGAAGAGTGGGTCTTTTATACCCCGGTGCCCTTCTTCTAGAAGGTGGGAGAAGCACCTGGAACGTTTCTTTGACGTGCATTGTATTTCTTGACTCAAAGCTGGCAGCAGTGACAATACAGGGTCGTTAGGCCCTTTGTGTGGAGGCAGAGCACGGGCCTATTCAGGTGTAAGTGGGTCTGTGCTCAGCTCCACCCCCTTATCCAGCCCTTGAGGCAACCTAATCAATCTGCTGTGTGACTGTCTGGGATGAATTCACAAAGTGGCATTTTCAAAGTTGTTATGAAAAATCCGGCTTTACCATTAAAGAAGGTTTATCATTAAAGTTTCATAGATAGCAAACATGAGATAGCTACCTGCTCCCAATTAGGAATTACAGCTTATTAAATGTAATAAGGAATCCCCAATGTCATTCTGTGGGAGGGGTAGGCCTCACAGTAGTGAAAACGAAATTGGGAGTTTTTTCAAAACCTGGACATGTAGAAATTAAAAGTACATGTCCAACTTTTTAATTACACAGCACCCTACCATATGGACTACCTAGAGCATACCTACCTTATGGGTGATGTGAATGTAATAAAAGAGGAGTTTAAGGCTTGGCAAGGGGGTTTAAATGCCGCGTCGACATGGTAGTGTGACACTGCATTCAGACTGCAATGGCACTCCTGGGACAAGTTTTAAAGTGCTTCTTAGGTGGGTGGTACAAGACATGCTGCAAGCCCACTGGTAGCATTTAATTTACAGGCCCTGGACATATACCACTCTACCCTGAAAGGTTTAGGAGTAACTCTGCAGAGCGGGCCTGATCCACCATCAGTGAATTAGATTCAGAGTACCAATTATCACATTCCACCACTTGAAAGCTATTTCTGAGACTATGTGCACACTCATCTTGTCCCTGCATAATTTATCTGCAGAAGTGGCGTATTTCAGAGCTCAACGCATAGACTGATTTTCCCAGTGAGCACCCTCGCCCCCCCACCAAAAAAAATAGTATGTGAAATATAAAACAACATAAGGAAGAACAACTTGCTGTGGGATAAATGGGAAAAATATATAGTGCTTTTCAGAGAAAGAATGAGTGGGTGGCACATTCATTTAGCGTCCGTCATATTACGTTATTTATCATCCCCATGCATTGAATCCCTTAAATCAGATTTGATAGACTTGCTTAAACATTTAAAAAATAAATTAATATATTCAAAAATTGACCCATTGCCTGAAGTAATTGGTCTTCGCTTTCTTATGGACCTTCACCAGTACATAGAATATTGGTGTTCTAGCTCCTTTCTTGTTTAAGAATTCAGATTATGTGGCTGATAACTAGCCTTTACCTCTGCCCTTATCTTTTTCTGTATTTCTGCACTTGGGGCCCTCTGAAAGTTTTTGTCACATGTGAGCTGTCTCGTTACCTCTCCTTTTCTAGTTAGTGATGTTTAATATCACTATAGCTATGTTTGTTTGCTTTTTTTTATCATACGGTGCTCATTGGAGGATAATGTGCTTATGGCCTTGAATTCCTCTTGTCTAAAATTTGAAAAGCCAACTGCATTATTAATGACAGCGGAACTACAGAAGGCTTCATACTGAAACAGTCTTAACAATGACTGTTTTTACAACAAACTGTTTTACCACATGTATACCTTTACCACGGATGCCTTTACAACGAATTTCACCTTTACTTCTTTATTTCTTCTATCTTCCTCTGATTCTGATGATGAGCATTGAAACTGTTAATTGATTCTTGCAGGATTTGCGGTAGAGTAAAAGTTGTCTTTCCAGTATGGAAGAATGTGTAGGTGCTCTTTCCCATTACAATTCTTTGGCTTTTTCCAATTTGGTGGTCTTCGTTTAGACGTAGTGTCTTGGCCTCCTTGATAGTGACCTTTTCAAGGATTGCATTTTTAGTGTTTCTTTGTCCTTTAGTTTTGATAAATTCTTTTTAAAACAGTACTATAAATACATTTGTCAAATATAGAATCGACCGTTGGTTCCCACTCCTGTCCGATATTGCTTATCATTTATGACAATCACCAGGATACTTCTGATCAGAGTACAGTGTTATTTTTTTGGTGTTCTAGCGACACCTGGGCATGTAGGCATGTTCATATTTGTTTTACTTCTGTCTCGTAAGTTTTTCTATTACATCAACTTTATTAGATACACTGGTTGTACTGTTTCCACTAAGTAATGAAGGCTTGTCAATTAATTTGTTGATTCCTTCATTTCATTTATGTATGTTGTTCTGGCACTCCTAGTCTAACAAATGCCCCGTTTTATCAAACTGTTAGCCCTAGAATCTGATTTTGAAGGAAGTTTTACGAAGAATTATTTACTATTTTCATATGTTATCCCAAATCAAATTCCTTCTTTTTACGAGGTTATACCCCAACATCCGTAGAGATGCAATTCACACATAACACATAGCGAGGGGCTTTCTCAATATGTGAAATATAAAGAAAGATTTTCTATACATATATAATAGTTTTAAGGGAAAGAATGAGGGCTGGAAAAGTAATTTTCAGTCCACTCTATTACTGGTGGAATGGAAATTAATTTACCACCCACTTATTCTTTCCCTGAAAACTACTATAGGTTTTTGTTTTTGTTGTTTTGATTTCTCCCTCCTAGAGAAGTTCATTCTTAACTGTATTTGAGAACTTGGCATTTTTGCGGGCTGATATCTGATTCCTTACATCCTAAAGAACTTTAGATGCTACCGATCAATACAATAGTGGCCTAAAACATAATTCTGTGTGCACAGACTGTCAATGGAGCTTATGAAAAGAGAGAGGACCCAGTTGAGACTTATGAGCAACCATCAACAATATGACTGACAGATTTGATTAAATGAGTGCAGGAGAAGGCATCCTTACTCAGGCTCAGATGCAACATATTTCTGTTGTTTTGGTGGGAACCAAGTAATGCAGTAGTAGCTGACATCTTGCCTTGGCTATCAGACACTGCAGAATTCCCCTCATTACCATAAGCTGGTAGAGCCAGGATGCTGAAAGGGCTGATACCTTCTGAGTCTGGGAGAGCTGTCTGTCAACTGGTAAAGCTGAATTGGGTAAGGGAGTGAGTAGGAGAGAAGGTGTTCCAAGGCTGTAATAATTAATAAAGAACCTTTTCTCTGTGTATTGGGTGAATCATGAAGGTGCTTTCCATCCAAGTGGTTGGCTGATTTGGTTGTACGGTACTAGAACAGTTGAAATTGTGATGGAGGTCATCTCTAGATGACTTATGATTTACATACATTAGCATGCAAGCATTGCCAAGGTCCTCTACTTTGAAAAAGCACTAAACCGAAAAACTGCTTTCCAAGTGGTCAGTTGTCCTTCACATCTTGTCTTTTCTTTAAATGTCTCCCCTGACAAGCCCACCGTAGAGATGTGTATTGATGTTTAGTCTATTTTTTAAACCTAGGAATACAGAAAATATCCCTTTCTGGAGTGTGACATGTCCTCCATCTATTGCATCTTCCTAATATTTGTAAGAGACCTGTGTGCTTTCCCTACTGAGAATGTTAAGAATGCTAAAAGTGAAGTGTGATGGCTCACAGTAATGACGAAAAACGTCAAGATCTGTTTTCTAAATAGAGCACCAACATTTGTATCCCAAATTTGCACTTTTAAAGGTGTTTGGGCACCTTGCCAGGCAGTAGATTGATGTGTGGAGCGGAGGAACATTTATAGAAAATTGACATTTTGGGGACTTCAGGGAGCAGTGATTATCATGTTGCTGAGTATTTGTCCAATTTTAATGCACATCAATATTTCCAACGTACTGCTGTCAAAACACCAACAACTTAATATTCTTAATGAGTCCAGGCATGTGCACAGACCTTGTGCTTGTTCATGAAATTAGGTCCCCTATCAAATTCTCCTTGCGTGCAGTGTGACTGTGTGATAACTGTGAATGCTTATCCTGTCTGAACATTAGAAGTAGTGGAATTTGATAATGGACAGAATAAGTTGACTCTTTTATTGTACCCTTTTGGTCTCTTAATCCAGGTACTCTAAATTGAGTAAAAGATAATCAAATACTTTGTTTTCTTTTGTATTGCATATAGTGTTCTGCTACTTTTCATGTGTTTCCCTATAATTTTTTATTGCATTGTGAATTTTTTGGATATAAATTAAAATAATTTGTATTGGTAAAGTGCACATTGAACACTTGTGGCATCTTGCACCTGACTAGCAGGGGGAGTTTTAATCTTTGGGTGCACTCTCCCAGATTACTAATGTGTGCCGGTTGCAAACAAGGACAGTGTACTCCGTTAGATACAACGCATTGCCTTCGGGGGCAGCATGTTAGTGAATGATGGAGCAGCATTTTAAAGGAAGTTTTGGGGGTGGACGTCCATGGGACCCCTTTTCCTCTACATGCATGGGTAGCTCGTGGGGGGATGCAATGACTGCGCCCCAACTCTTTGTAGCGCAGTCAGTGCTCCTCTTGATAGCTTGTTGATTCAGTGCCTGCGTCCATAATATGGCAGAGGTGTAGAATCAAAGTATTTCCTTCATTTGCATGAGGCCCTGCCCCCCATGCAAATGAGGGAAATGCACTCTTAAGATAGGGCCAGTACACATACAGTGCTGGCACTGTCTATATTACAAAATGGCTCACACAAGTGTCTGTGGCCCCTTCTGTAATGCTGCAGTGGCTTGACCTGTTGCTACCCCAGGGCACTGCATGTATTACTGCCCCAGATGTTTGTTTTCCAACTAAAGGGTACTCACTTCATCAGCCTCAGAAGGATGAAGGCCTGAGTGGATTGGCTAGGATTCAAACAATTAAGTCAAACACATCCTTCTGGATTGGCTACATTAGTCCACTGAACCACAAGAGACAGTGGGTCCACTCCATTTGCTATGTGAGTTGTTTCACACAATCCATATGTATGTGAGGCCTATTAATTTCCTCAAAATTCAAATCCACAGCGAGGTGGGTGTTTTCGCTGACTACCAAGTAGTAGAGTGGGTGCCCAATTGAATAAATTAAGGCACATGTGTAACGGGTGTAAGGGGCTGAGCTACCTTGCTGTTTCTCTCAGCATTATGTGCTAGGCATCTGCCCCCATTCAACTTGTTGGAATATTTGAGTACAGTTTTCATGCCAAGTCAATTTACAATGTCCTTCCTCAACCTAGCTCTGGTGCCGATGATGAAAGCCAGTATTTTATTTAATTACTTTTGTGGTAGGTTGTTTCACCAATACCTGTTGCAGTCACCCACTACACAATCCAGAAGAGTTGGAAGAGCACTGTGCCATAGGTGTCAGACGTGCAGCACAGCGGCGCTTGAAAGCTGAATTGGGAATCCCTATGGAACAGGTGAATATTAATTCTTCCTATATTGAAGTACTCATTATTTTCATAAGCTCTGTCGAATAGCATTTACTTTAGTCTGTTAGTTTAAACGTAAAGTCAGAAAACAACACATAACTCATTACAAAGGGCTTTCCCTGATCTCTTGTGAAATAGCAGTGCTACAGTCACACGTCTTTGAGTATTTGAAAAGTAAATTGTTATTCAAAAATGCATGTTTGAATAATTGTGATTAGATGATAAGGCCAAGTTAATGATAGTGTTTCAACATTTTCCTTTGGGTTTCAAGCACTTACTGCTTACTGTAGCTCGTGTTAAAAACGTTTACATTTTGAGGGTTGGATGATCAGTATGGTGATCCCACCCGTTATACATTGCTGTTCAGTGAGTGCATGTCTACCAATTTACTTTTAATTTAGGAAGCATATTATTTTGCCGACTAATCAGAGCAGTTTGCTGAATAATTGATGTTAATACATTTGCTGATTAGTCTTAACCTGCTGAAAATGTAACTCAGTCTTTCTCATTTCTAGAATAGCTCTTTATGTTTCAGCAAACGCGTATCTAGCAGAAACGTAAAGAACACAGATAACCTCAGTCTCAGCAACATAGCTGAACTGCTTTGCTGGATAGTTTTCTGTTTGTTTTCCACACTGAGGTATACTGCATAGGTACCTTTGAGGTGTACTACTTCTTCATAGAGAAGAAATAATTTGCTTGGCTGATTATAGAAAATTCATGGCAAACTCCCCCTCTGACTGATGCTGAATCGGCCCGTGTTGTACGTGCGTTGGAACACCAACGCTCGTCAGCACCTTATTCCCCGCTCTCAGCTGCCTTGGCGTATTTAGGAGCCAAAGGGAAAAGGGGAATAAAAAAGAAACTGAGTCGGTTGATGCAGGAACAGATTGAAAAGTCTGGGAAATCCTGGTAGACTGCAAGATTGCCTGAATTAAGGTTGGCAGTATGATTGTGAGCCTGCTAGACCCGTTAGCCCTGACAGGCTGGGAACAAACCGCAGGGGAGGACAATAAGCAGAAGGACAATTAATAGCCTGAGTTTGGAGTCCCAATTGGCTTATCATGCTGCTACTGAGCCAGCTCAGGTGGGGGAGCCTGGTAGGAGTCTGGCTTGCGTCAGAGCAACCATGTTGCCTGTTAGGAGTAACAGCCTGGCAGTTGGAGAGAGCCTACATAGGGCCTTGATGAGTAATCAATTAGGAGAAAAGACCTGGAAAAGAGGAATGGTGGGGTGATGGCAGCTAGTCAGAAGGGTGGAGGTAAGTGAAGACAAATCTTGTGCCTCCAATGTTGCGATATTTCTTCTTTTGCCAGACATTGGACTGTGGTAGATAAGTTCCCAGGTATCAAAGATTTTGGTCCTATGGCCAATGCGATTTATATAGAGCCCTAACAAAGAGAGTAGTGTAAGTACATTTCCAATAAAGGATGGCCCCCACTAAAACTGGACAGGGGCACACCTCAAAAGAACGGTAAGGGAAAGGAAATGTGGCACAGAATGAGATTCAAGCAGATGACTCTTAATCAAAATGATATGGCAAGGAATAATTTGTTAAAGAGATCAAAGAAGAGGGTTCAAAAGAGACCCTCACAGAGTGAGGTTGGTACTTTGTCAGTAACAAAATATATGAAAGACTTTGTGGGTAAACACTTTGGAAAAACTGCAGGTACCAACGGATGCATCTTTACTAAGTGAGAGTAATATAAGTGTATGAGACATAGGAAATGAAAGCATAGTGTTGCATGACCAGAGCCAATACCTGCCGTATGTAAACAGTTTAGATCCAGTGGAAGGTAATAAGTCCTTGCCTGAGCTGAGATTATTCTCTTCCCCTCGGTTTTTATCCCACATAGATAATAGGGTGACTCAGAAAGGTGTAACAGGGATTATAGAGGGAGAAGGGGAGAATGAAGGGACATCTCATGAGAACAGGGAGGAAACTGGAAAATCTTTGGAACAAAGTATAGTACAGAAAATGACGAAATTGGAGCACAGACACAGCACTCTTCTTTAAATCTGAAGGACTCAGCCTTATCAACATCCTCAATGCTGGATATAATGTTAATAATGCAAAAAACTCTGCAAGGAATATTTGAGGTGACAGTATTAAATTGTGATATTTTAAAATCTCGGAAGATACAGCTGCAGACCTTCACAGCAGAATTAAAACAAATAAATGACTGTATGCCAGCATTAGTAAGGCCACTAGAGGAAAGCAAGAAACCACGCCCTACAATGATCCAGGGTGAGTTAAAGGGGATATATTTAAAGAGGAATGTACTACACCAGTATATATTTTCAAACACCCAATGCTGATTAAAAATGGGAAGAGCCCACAATGTATAGACAATATATGCCACGTACAAAGAGAATGAAGAAAGTCCTAATGAGGGGCTCACTGAAAGATAAAAGGGAGAAAGAGAGAGTGAAAGGTTTGAGGAAGGGAAGACAACAAGTAAGAGCCCCAAAAAACTAATTGAAAAGGATCCCACAAAGGGATCCAAATAATCAGTATGTGGGAATGAAGAATTAAGTGGATGTGCTGCGTTTGGTAAGTGGAAGAATTACTTACCATCAAGCAAGAATAGATTAGATAACTCCAAAAGAGGTGTAAAAAAAAAAAAAAAAAACAACTGAAAAGGGAGGGCTAGGTAAATCAATTTGGGCACGCCAAAAAAGAGATGACAGCAAAAGGCAGATAAATATGGTAGGAGAAATTGACAGAATGTCAGTACAGAATGGTAGGGTAGAAAGTAAGCTATGGGTATACCTAGAGACTATACAAAGGGAGAAAATGGCAAAAGAGCAAGTTCATTAATCCCCCTAAACCGTTCTCAGTTATTGTTTTCCCTCTCTAAACACCCAAGCTTGAAACCAATTTGATCACAAGCTATAAAGCAAGTAGGATTCACTAATGATAATGAAGGGAAAGAGGTAACAAGAATACTGTTTTACTCAGATTGTTAAGGCAGCATTTTAGAAAGTTGAAGTACTAAAATAAGGTATTAAAATTGTATCAGAAAATGAAATACTGGAAGCAGGTACCATGACTAAAATCTTTTTGAGGCACGTGATGGGGAAAAATCAAGTAATATTAAATGAACAAGGGAATATGAATAGAAGACAGGTAGAGAACAGCAAGAAGGGATCATTACAAGTAACTGTTCACATTATAGATCAGAAGAATACAGAAAGGTTAGGGAGAAGGGAATTGTTATGTGATACTGTTATCACCTGTTATTAATGAATCTGGGTGGCTGAGAGATTTAGATTAGGACAAAGAGCAGTCGCACAGCCTAGGGATCCAATCATGGAATATTTGTGTTTTTGTAAAAATGTCATGTTTAAAAGTGCTCAAGGAATCTTATAAGATTATGGGCCTGATTCTAACTTTGGAGGACGGTGTTAAACCGTCCCAAAAGTGGCGGATATACCACCTACCGTATTACGAGTTCCATAGGATATAATGGACTCGTAATACGGTAGGTGGTATATCCGCCACTTTTGGGACGGTTTAACACCGTCCTCCAAAGTTAGAATCAGGCCCTATATGTCTACAGGAAACATGGCTGTGTGAAGAGTCACCATTATTGACAGGTTTTTGCTGGTTAATAGAAAAGCTAAGAAGGAGGATATGGGTCGACCATCAGGGGCGTTGATAATGCTTATTTCTTCTAAAAAAAACAAAAAGTATCATTGATAAAAGTAAGATGCAATTGGATTGTGGTTTGTCGAGTTCACTTGTACAAGCGGACACCGGATAGGATGCCATGTTAATTAATGTACATATCCAAGCTGGGAATGCAAACGTATTATGGCACCGAACTAAGAAGAGTTGAGAAGGATGTTGAACGGTTAAGTACAAACTATTATATGGAGATGATTTTACTGTTGGGAGATTTTTTTTTTTATAACAAATTTTATTAGATTAAGCACTACTACATAATCATACACGGCAAGAAGTATACAGAGGATGTCCGCCTGATTACACCCATAAATGTCAACAACTACACAACTTGCACAGAAGATCCCACCCACGTACCATAATCCACTGCATATACCCCACTGCTGTATACAGTAGTCATGTGTAACAGTTGCTCATTGTTCTGTTCCATAGTTATGTATTTCCTCTTCAAGAAGGGCACCGGGGGGGGCACTGGATTAAATGCCCCTACATTCCACCCGTCTCTGCCAGATGTTAGGGTGCTTCTGGGGGGTTCCCCTCCCCACAGTAAACTGCACTCTCAAGCCCCATACAATTATCCAAGCCCTTCTTCCATTCTCCAACAATTGGAGGCACTTCAGCCTTCCATGCGCTGGCTATATCCCTTTTTGCCAGTGTCCTGAATAAAAATATCCATTTGTATCGAATCCCCACGATACCATCAGTGCTGTGCAGCAGGATCACCTCGGAGTCTAGTGGGATCACCTAGGAAAGGACCTCATCCAGGCAATTCGTCATCCCTTGCCAGAAATGCTCTAGTGCTGTGCAGCTCCATACTGTATGGCTAAAAGTGCCTACATCTGCCCTACGGTGTAGGCACCTCGGGGACTCAATAACGCCCATGCGCCACAAGCAGTGTCTCTTATAATAAGCTCTGTGGAGATATTTTAATTGAATAAAGCGAAGACTAGCCGAGATTGCTGCCTCTCCCGGTGCCCCAGTGCCTCTGTCCAGTCGTTTTCATCTAGGGGGCCCAGCTCTGCCTCCCAGGCCGCTTGGAGCCAAGGCAGAGTGTTAGTACGATGCATGACTAATGTTTGATATATCTTAGACGTTTGTGAGCGCTGAGGTCTCCCAGGAGCAATTTGCCCTCCAGCAGGTTAAATTTGGGGAGGTGTAAGGAAATGCCTCCTTGGCATGGTTGCCCCCTGACTTTTTGCCTTTGCTGATGCTATGTTTACAATTGAAAGTGTGCTGAGGCCTGCTAACCAGGCCCCAGCACCAGTGTTCTTTCCCTAACCTGTACTTTTGTATCCACAATTGGCAGACCCTGGCATCCAGATAAGTCCCTTGTAACTGGTACTTCTAGTACCAAGGGCCCTGATGCCAAGGAAGGTCTCTAAGGGCTGCAGCATGTCTTATGCCACCCTGGAGACCTCTCACTCAGCACAGACACACTGCTTACCAGCTTGTGTGTGCTAGTGAGGACAAAACGAGTAAGTCGACATGGCACTCCCCTCAGGGTGCCATGCCAGCCTCTCACTGCCTATGCAGTATAGGTAAGACACCCCTCTAGCAGGCCTTACAGCCCTAAGGCAGGGTGCACTATACCATAGGTGAGGGTACCAGTGCATGAGCATGGTACCCCTACAGTGTCTAAACAAAACCTTAGACATTGTAAGTGCAGGGTAGCCATAAGAGTATATGGTCTGGGAGTCTGTCAAACACGAACTCCACAGCACCATAATGGCTACACTGAAAACTGGGAAGTTTGGTATCAAACTTCTCAGCACAATAAATGCACACTGATGCCAGTGTACATTTTATTGTAAAATACACCACAGAGGGCACCTTAGAGGTGCCCCCTGAAACTTAACCGACTGTCTGTGTAGGCTGACTAGTTCCAGCAGCCTGCCACACCAGAGACATGTTGCTGGCCCCATGGGGAGAGTGCCTTTGTCACTCTGAGGCCAGTAACAAAGCCTGCACTGGGTGGAGATGCTAACACCTCCCCCAGGCAGGAGCTGTGACACCTGGCGGTGAGCCTCAAAGGCTCACCCCTTTGTCACAGCCCAGCAGGGCACTCCAGCTTAGTGGAGTTGCCCGCCCCCTCCGGCCACGGCCCCCACTTTTGGCGGCAAGGCTGGAGGGAACAAAGAAAGCAACAAGGAGGAGTCACTGGCCAGTCAGGACAGCCCCTAAGGTGTCCTGAGCTGAAGTGACTCTAACTTTTAGAAATCCTCCATCTTGCAGATGGGGGATTCCCCCAATAGGGTTAGGATTGTGACCCCCTCCCCTTGGGAGGAGGCGCAAAGAGGGTGTACCCACCCTCAGGGCTAGTAGCCATTGGCTACTAACCCCCCAGACCTAAACACGCCCTTAAATTTAGTATTTAAGGGCTACCCTGAACCCTAGAAAATCAGATTCCTGCAACTACAAGAAGAAGGACTGCCTAGCTGAAAAACCCCTGCAGAGGAAGACCAGAAGACGACAACTGCCTTGGCTCCAGAAACTCACCGGCCTGTCTCCTGCCTTCCAAAGATCCTGCTCCAGCGACGCCTTCCAAAGGGACCAGCGACCTCGACATCCTCTGAGGACTGCCCCTGCTTCGAAAAGACAAGAAACTCCCGAGGACAGCGGACCTGCTCCAAGAAAAGCTGCAACTTTGTTTCCAGCAGCTTTAAAGAACCCTGCAAGCTCCCCGCAAGAAGCGTGAGACTTGCAACACTGCACCCGGCGACCCCGACTCGGCTGGTGGCAATCCAACACCTCAGGAGGGACCCCAGGACTACTCTAAGACTGTGAGTACAAAAACCTGTCCCCCCTGAGCCCCCACAGCGCCGCCTGCAGAGGGAATCCCGAGGCTTCCCCTGACCGCGACTCTTTGAATCCTAAGTCCCGACACCTGGGAGAGACCCTGCACCCGCAGCCCCCAGGACCTGAAGGACCGGACTTTCACTGGAGGAGTGACCCCCAGGAGTCCCTCTCCCTTGCCCAAGTGGAGGTTTCCCCGAGGAACCCCCCCCTTGCCTGCCTGCAGCGCTGAAGAGATCCCTAGATCTCCCATTGACTTCCATTACAAACCCGACGCTTGTTTCTACACTGCACCCGGCCGCCCCCGCGCTGCTGAGGGTGAAATTTCTGTGTGGGCTTGTGTCCCCCCCGGTGCCCTACAAAACCCCCCTGGTCTGCCCTCCGAAGACGCGGGTACTTACCTGCAAGCAGACCGGAACCGGGGCACCCCCTTCTCTCCATTCTAGCCTATGTGTTTTGGGCACCACTTTGAACTCTGCACCTGACCGGCCCTGAGCTGCTGGTGTGGTGACTTTGGGGTTGCTCTGAACCCCCAACGGTGGGCTACCTTGGACCAAGAACTAAGCCCTGTAAGTGTCTTACTTACCTGGTTAACCTAACAAATACTTACCTCCCCTAGGAACTGTGAAAATTGCACTAAGTGTCCACTTTTAAAACAGCTATTTGTGAATAACTTGAAAAGTATACATGCAATTTTGATGATTTGAAGTTCCTAAAGTCCTTACCAGCAATACCTTTCGAATGAGATATTACATGTAGAATTTGAACCTGTGGTTCTTAAAATAAACTAAGAAAAGATATTTTTCTATATAAAAACCTATTGGCTGGATTTGTCTCTGAGTGTGTGTACCTCATTTATTGGCTATGTGTATGTACAACAAATGCTTAACACTACTCCTTGGATAAGCCTACTGCTCGACCACACTACCACAAAATAGAGCATTAGTATTATCTATTTTTTACCACTATTTTACCTCTAAGGGGAACCCTTGGACTCTGTGCATGCTATTCCTTACTTTGAAATAGCACATACAGAGCCAACTTCCTACATTGGTGGATCAGCGGTGGGGTACAAGACTTTGCATTTGCTGGACTACTCAGCCAATACCTGATCACACGACAAATTCCAAAATTGTCATTAGAAATTCATTTTTGCAATTTGAAAGTTTTCTAAATTCTTAAAAGTCCTGCTAGGGCCTTGTGTGTTAAGTCCCTGTTTAGCATTGTCTTTTTAGAGTTTAAAAGTTTGTTAAAAGTTTGAATTAGATTCTAGAAACAGTTTTAGATTCTTAAAAAAGTATTCCAACTCTTGGCAGAATAATGTCTGATACAGAGATGCAGGTGGTGGAACTCGACACCACACCTTACCTCCATCTTAAGATGAGGGAGCTAAGGTCTCTCTGTAATATCAAAAAAATAACCATTGGCTCCAGACCTACCAAAATTCAGCTCCAGGAGCTGTTGGCAGAGTTTGAAAAAGCCAACCCCTCTGATGATGACCTCACAGAGGAAGAAATTAGTGACTTGGAGGCCAATGTCCCTCCTCCAGTCCTAAATAGGGAGAACAGGACCCCTCAAGTCCTGTCTCCAACTGTGTTAGTCAGAAATAGTGAGTCCCTCACAGGAGGGTCCCACATTTCTGAAATCACTGAGGATGCTCTCAGTGAAGATGACCTCCTGTTAGCCAGGATGGCCAAAAGATTGGCTTTAGAGAGACAGCTCCTAGCCATAGAAAGGGAAAGACAAGAGATGGGCCTAGGACCCATCAATGGTGGCAGCAATATAAATAGGGTCAGAGATTCTCCTGACATGTTAAAAATCCCCAAAGGGATTGTGACAAAATATGAAGATGGTGATGACATCACCAAATGGTTCACAGCTTTTGAGAGGGCTTGTGTAACCAGAAAAGTGAACAGGTCTCACTGGGGTGCTCTCCTTTGGGAAATGTTCACTGGAAAGTGTAGGGATAGACTCCTCACACTCTCTGGAAAAGATGCAGAATCTTATGACCTCATGAAGGGTACCCTGATTGAGGGCTTTGGATTCTCCACTGAGGAGTACAGGATTAGGTTCAGGGGGCTCAAAAATCCTCGAGCCAGACCTGGGTTGACTTTGTTGACTACTCAGTGAAAACACTAGATGGTTGGATTCAAGGCAGTGGTGTAAGTAATTATGATGGGCTGTACAATTTATTTGTGAAAGAACACCTATTGAGTAATTGTTTCAATGATAAACTGCATCAGCATCTGGTAGACCTAGGACCAATTTCTCCCCAAGAATTGGGAAAGAAGGCGGACCATTGGGTCAAGACAAGGGTGTCCAAGACTTCAACAGGGGGTGACCAAAAGAAAGGGGTCACAAAGACTCCCCAGGGGAAGGGTGATGAGACAACCAAAACTAAAAATAGTAAAGAGTCTTCTACAGGCCCCCAAAAACCTGCTCAGGAGGGTGGGCCCCGAGCCTCTTCACAAAACAATGGGTACAAGGGTAAAAACTTTGATCCCAAAAAGGCCTGGTGTCATAGCTGTAAACAGCATGGACACCAAACTGGAGACAAGGCCTGTCCCAAGAAAGCTTCCACTCCAAACTCCCATCCAGGTAACACTGGTATGGCTAGTCTCCAAGTGGGATCAACAGTGTGCCCAGAGCAAATCAGGGTCCACACTGAAGCTACTCTAGTTTCTGAGGGTGGGGTGGATTTAGCCACACTAGCTGTCTGGCCGCCTAACATGCAAAAATACAGACAGCAACTCTTAATTAATGGGACTAGAATAGAGGGCCTGAGGGATACAGGTGCCAGTGTCACCATGGTGACAGGGAAACTGGTTTCCCCTGGCCAATACCTGACTGGAAAAACTTACACAGTCACCAACGCTGACAATCAGAGAAAAGTACATCCCA
This sequence comes from Pleurodeles waltl, assembly GCF_031143425.1. Taxonomy (NCBI): domain Eukaryota; kingdom Metazoa; phylum Chordata; class Amphibia; order Caudata; family Salamandridae; genus Pleurodeles; species Pleurodeles waltl. Next base: position 679,256,804 of record NC_090449.1, on the reverse strand, counting down.
TGGCAATGGTTACTTTAGAATGGGGAGGGGTCAATGGCCTGAAACAGGTGGTGGTCTCCTCAAATATCCCAGTGGACTGTCTGCTTGGAAATGACCTGGAGTCCTCAGCATGGGCTGAGGTAGAACTAAAAACCCATGCAGCAATGCTGGGTATCCCTGAACTGGTGTGTGTGAAAACAAGAGCACAATGCAAGGCACAGGGTGAACAAGTAGAGCTGGAGTCTGGAAGAATGGCCCAGCCTACCAAGAGAACAGGAAAGTCAGTTGGGAAACCAACTGCAACCCAGCAAAAGAAAGGGAACCTCTCTTCTCAGGAGGAAGTTCTGCCCTCTGAGGGAACTGAGCCTTTGGAGCTTGAACCTTACCAGGTTGAGCTCTTAGGCCCAGGGGGACCCTCAAGGGAGGAGCTGTGTAAGGGACAAGAAACCTGTCCCTCTCTTGAAGGCCTTAGGCAGCAAGCTGCTGAAGAGTCCAAAGGCAAGAAAAATGGAACACATAGGGTCTATTGGGAAGATGGACTCCTGTACACTGAGGCCAGAGACCCCAAACCTGGTGCCACTAGGAGAGTGGTAGTGCCTCAGCTGTTCAGGAAGTTCATCCTAACATTGGCCCATGACATTCCCCTTGCTGGACATTTGGGACAAACCAAGACGTGGGAGAGGTTAGTCAACCACTTCTACTGGCCCAATATGTCCAACATGGTTAAGGAGTTTTGCCTCTCCTGCCCCACCTGTCAAGCCAGTGGTAAGACAGGTGGGCATCCAAAGGCCCCCCTCATTCCACTTCCAGTGGTGGGGGTTCCCTTTGAAAGAGTGGGTGTGGACATAGTTGGTCCACTAGAACCTCCCACAGCCTCAGGAAATATGTATATCCTGGTAGTAGTGGATCATGCTACCAGGTATCCTGAAGCTATTCCCCTTAGGTCGACTACTGCCCCTGCAGTAGCCAAGGCCCTCATTGGTATCTTTACCAGAGTGGGTTTCCCTAAGGAGGTGGTGTCTGACAGTGGTACCAACTTCATGTCAGCATACCTAAAGCACATGTGGAATGAGTGTGGAGTGACTTATAAATTCACTACACCATACCATCCACAAACTAATGGCTTGGTTGAGAGATTCAACAAGACATTAAAAGGCATGATCATGGGGCTCCCAGAAAAACTCAAAAGGAGATGGGATGTCCTCTTGCCATGTCTGCTTTTCGCTTACAGAGAGGTGCCACAGAAGGGAGTAGGATTCTCACCCTTTGAACTTCTGTTTGGTCATCCTGTAAGGGGACCACTTGCCCTTGTTAAAGAAGGCTGGGAGAGACCTCTCCATGAGCCTAAACAGGACATAGTGGACTATGTACTTGGCCTTCGCTCTAGAATGGCAGAGTACATGGAAAAGGCAACCAAAAACCTTGAGGCCAGCCAACAGCTCCAGAAGTTTTGGTATGACCAAAAGGCTGCACTGGTTGAGTTCCAACCAGGGCAGAAAGTCTGGGTTCTGGAGCCTGTGGCTCCCAGGGCACTCCAGGACAAATGGAGTGGCCCTTACCCAGTACTAGAAAGGAAGAGTCAGGTCACCTACCTGGTGGACCTGGGCACAAGCAGGAGCCCCAAGAGGGTGATCCATGTGAACCGCCTTAAGCTCTTCCATGACAGGGCTGATGTGAATCTGTTGATGGTAACCGATGAGGATCAGGAGGCAGAGAGTGAACCTCTCCCTGATCTTCTGTCATCAGACCCAAAAGATGGCACAGTAGATGGAGTGATCTACTCAGACACCCTCTCTGGCCAACAGCAAGCTGATTGTAGGAGAGTCCTACAACAGTTTCCTGAACTCTTCTCCTTAACCCCTGGTCAGACACACCTGTGTACCCATGATGTGGACACAGGAGACAGCATGCCTGTCAAAAACAAAATCTTTAGACAATCTGACCATGTTAAGGAAAGCATTAAGGTGGAAGTCCACAAGATGCTGGAATTGGGAGTAATTGAGCGCTCTGACAGCCCCTGGGCTAGCCCAGTGGTCTTAGTCCCCAAACCTCACACCAAAGATGGAAAGAAAGAGATGAGGTTTTGTGTGGACTACAGAGGGCTCAATTCTGTCACCAAGACAGATGCTCATCCAATTCCAAGAGCTGATGAGCTCATAGACAAATTAGGTGCTGCCAAATTCTTAAGTACCTTTGACTTGACAGCAGGGTACTGGCAAATAAAAATGGCACCTGGAGCAAAAGAGAAAACAGCATTCTCCACACCTGATGGGCATTACCAGTTTACTGTTATGCCCTTTGGTTTAAAGAATGCCCCTGCCACCTTCCAAAGGTTGGTGAATCAAGTCCTTGCTGGCTTGGAGTCCTTTAGCACAGCTTATCTTGATGATATTGCTGTCTTTAGCTCCACCTGGCAGGATCACCTGGTCCACCTGAAGAAGGTTTTGAAGGCTCTGCAATCTGCAGGCCTCTCTACCAAGGCATCCAAATGCCAGATAGGGCAGGGAACTGTGGTTTACTTGGGCCACCTTGTAGGTGGAGGCCAAGTTCAGCCACTCCAACCCAAGATCCAGACTATTCTGGACTGGGTAGCTCCAAAAACCCAGACTCAAGTCAGGGCATTCCTTGGCTTGACTGGGTATTACAGGAGGTTTGTGAAGGGATATGGATCCATTGTGACAGCCCTCACTGAACTCACCTCCAAGAAAATGCCCAAGAAAGTGAACTGGACTGTGGAATGCCAACAGGCCTTTGACACCCTGAAACAAGCAATGTGCTCAGCACCAGTTCTAAAAGCTCCAGATTATTCTAAGCAGTTCATTGTGCAGACAGATGCCTCTGAACATGGGATAGGGGCAGTTTTGTCCCAAACAAATGATGATGGCCTTGACCAGCCTGTTGCTTTCAATAGCAGGAGGTTACTCCCCAGGGAGCAGCGTTGGAGTGCCATTGAGAGGGAGGCCTTTGCTGTGGTTTGGTCCCTGAAGAAGCTGAGACCATACCTCTTTGGGACTCACTTCCTAGTTCAAACTGACCACAGACCTCTCAAATGGCTGATGCAAATGAAAGGTGAAAATCCTAAACTGTTGAGGTGGTCCATCTCCCTACAGGGAATGGACTTTATAGTGGAACACAGACCTGGGACTGCCCATGCCAATGCAGATGGCCTTTCCAGGTTCTTCCACTTAGAAAATGAAGACTCTCTTGGGAAAGGTTAGTCTCATCCTCTTTCGTTTGGGGGGGGGTTGTGTAAGGAAATGCCTCCTTGGCATGGTTGCCCCCTGACTTTTTGCCTTTGCTGATGCTATGTTTACAATTGAAAGTGTGCTGAGGCCTGCTAACCAGGCCCCAGCACCAGTGTTCTTTCCCTAACCTGTAATTTTGTATCCACAATTGGCAGACCCTGGCATCCAGATAAGTCCCTTGTAACTGGTACTTCTAGTACCAAGGGCCCTGATGCCAAGGAAGGTCTCTAAGGGCTGCAGCATGTCTTATGCCACCCTGGAGACCTCTCACTCAGCACAGACACACTGCTTACCAGCTTGTGTGTGCTAGTGAGGACAAAACGAGTAAGTCGACATGGCACTCCCCTCAGGGTGCCATGCCAGCCTCTCACTGCCTATGCAGTATAGGTAAGACACCCCTCTAGCAGGCCTTACAGCCCTAAGGCAGGGTGCACTATACCATAGGTGAGGGTACCAGTGCATGAGCATGGTACCCCTACAGTGTCTAAACAAAACCTTAGACATTGTAAGTGCAGGGTAGCCATAAGAGTATATGGTCTGGGAGTCTGTCAAACACGAACTCCACAGCACCATAATGGCTACACTGAAAACTGGGAAGTTTGGTATCAAACTTCTCAGCACAATAAATACACACTGATGCCAGTGTACATTTTATTGTAAAATACACCACAGAGGGCACCTTAGAGGTGCCCCCTGAAACTTAACCGACTGTCTGTGTAGGCTGACTAGTTCCAGCAGCCTGCCACACCAGAGATATGTTGCTGGCCCCATGGGGAGAGTGCCTTTGTCACTCTGAGGCCAGTAACAAAGCCTGCACTGGGTGGAGATGCTAACACCTCCCCCAGGCAGGAGCTGTGACACCTGGCGGTGAGCCTCAAAGGCTCACCCCTTTGTCACAGCCCAGCAGGGCACTCCAGCTTAGTGGAGTTGCCCGCCCCCTCCGGCCACGGCCCCCACTTTTGGCGGCAAGGCTGGAGGGAACAAAGAAAGCAACAAGGAGGAGTCACTGGCCAGTCAGGACAGCCCCTAAGGTGTCCTGAGCTGAAGTGACTCTAACTTTTAGAAATCCTCCATCTTGCAGATGGAGGATTCCCCCAATAGGGTTAGGATTGTGACCCCCTCCCCTTGGGAGGAGGCACAAAGAGGGTGTACCCACCCTCAGGGCTAGTAGCCATTGGCTACTAACCCCCCAGACCTAAACACGCCCTTAAATTTAGTATTTAAGGGCTACCCTGAACCCTAGAAAAGTAGATTCCTGCAAACTACAAGAAGAAGGACTGCCTAGCTGAAAACCCCTGCAGAGGAAGACCAGAAGACGACAACTGCCTTGGCTCCAGAAACTCACCGGCCTGTCTCCTGCCTTCCAAAGAACTCTGCTCCAGCGACGCCTTCCAAGGGACCAGCGACCTCTGAATCCTCTGAGGACTGCCCTGCTTCGAAAAAGACAAGAAACTCCCGAGGACAGCGGACCTGCTCCAAAAAGACTGCAACTTTGTTTCAAGGAGCAGCTTTAAAGACCCTGCAATCTCCCCGCAAGAAGCGTGAGACTTGCAACACTGCACCCGGCGACCCCGACTCGGCTGGTGGAGAACCAACACCTCAGGGAGGACCCCCGGACTACTCTACGACTGTGAGTACCAAAACCTGTCCCCCCTGAGCCCCCACAGCGCCGCCTGCAGAGGGAATCCCGAGGCTTCCCCTGACCGCGACTCTCTGAAACCTAAGTCCCGACGCCTGGAAAAGACCCTGCACCCGCAGCCCCCAGGACCTGAAGGACCGGACTTTCACTGCAGAAGTGACCCCCAGGAGTCCCTCTCCCTTGCCCAAGTGGAGGTTTCCCCGAGGAACCCCCCCCTTGCCTGCCTGCAGCGCTGAAGAGATCCGTTGATCTCTCATAGACTAACATTGCAAACCCGACGCTTGTTTCTACACTGCACCCGGCAGCCCCCGCGCTGCTGAGGGTGAAATTTCTGTGTGGGCTTGTGTCCCCCCCGGTGCCCTACAAAACCCCCCTGGTCTGCCCTCCGAAGACGCGGGTACTTACCTGCAAGCAGACCGGAACCGGGGCACCCCCTTCTCTCCATTCTAGCCTATGCGTTTTGGGCACCACTTTGAACTCTGCACCTGACCGGCCCTGAGCTGCTGGTGTGGTGACTTTGGGGTTGCTCTGAACCCCCAACGGTGGGCTACCTTGGACCAAGAACTAAGCCCTGTAAGTGTCTTACTTACCTGGTTAACCTAACAAATACTTACCTCCCCTAGGAACTGTGAAAATTGCACTAAGTGTCCACTTTTAAAACAGCTATTTGTGAATAACTTGAAAAGTTTACATGCAATTTTGATGATTTGAAGTTCCTAAAGTACTTACCTGCAATACCTTTCGAATGAGATATTACATGTAGAATTTGAACCTGTGGTTCTTAAAATAAACTAAGAAAAGATATTTTTCTATATAAAAACCTATTGGCTGGATTTGTCTCTGAGTGTGTGTACCTCATTTATTGGCTATGTGTATGTACAACAAATGCTTAACACTACTCCTTGGATAAGCCTACTGCTCGACCACACTACCACAAAATAGAGCATTAGTATTATCTATTTTTTACCACTATTTTACCTCTAAGGGGAACCCTTGGACTCTGTGCATGCTATTCCTTACTTTGAAATAGCACATACAGAGCCAACTTCCTACAGGAGGGTCAAAAGGTCTTTAAGATACAGGATAAGTGCTTAACAATGTTGTAAGTAGTGATGGAATTGGCTTCGGCGCAGCTGATATTTAACCTGCATCTCTTGAAAGGATTTCAGAATTGTGCCCCTCATCAAGTCTCCAAGGGTGGCAATTCCTATGGTGTCCCACCTCCGAAAGCACGACTATTAAAGATTTTAACCATACAACCCACAAAAGTTCGACTCCTTGTTCAAAGAGATTTAATCTGCATGTATTAGTAGCTCCACAAGATTCACTGAAAGTATGATAACAACATGAGATGTATCATTGGTGAATTATTTGGGCTTAAAGGGGATGTGTAGTATAAATGGATGCACAAACCTTGATTGTACTATAACACAGACCTTAAAAAATGGAAAGCAATTTTGTCTATCACCCCGCACCTGGAAATAATTATGGGGGCTACTAATAATAGAGAGAAGGTACTCCCTTTACAGGTAAAATACTTAAAACGACTTACTACCAGCATTACTGAGAATCATCTGTTGGAACTGGCTAACAGAAACAAGTTGTGATACAGTGGGAAGAAGCACCAGTCAGTTTTATAGAATGGTATTGTAAAAGAATTAACCAGATGGTACAATGTCTAAAGATTGAGTTAATTACTAATAGGAATAAACAGAAAAGGGCACTGATAGATACAAGAAAAGAAAATGTATGGTATAATAGGGACTATAGATTATTAAAAATCCAGATAAGGAATTCAGAAAAAAAAAACTAAGATAAAATATGATTACAAGACGTATTCCCTCCTTGTGAGCTCCAAGAGAATATATAAAAAAAAATGACAAATAATTGGAGCTTATAAGGAGAGCTACTGGAAAACAAAGTTCTGACAGCTTGTGCAGCAAGGATCAGGAAAGGAGAAGGGGATAATGATGTGCATTGTAGAAGAAGGAAGGGTAGAACATCTTAAGGAAGTGTACGGAACTGTATGTGAGGAAGTGGAAGAGAATAGGAAGGAATAGCTCATTACAGACAAGGATATTAAGACTCAGTTCTCTTTACAGACTATTAAAGATACCATACTGGTATTAAAATTAACTGCAGCGGCAGGACCAGGCAACTTACTTGTTGTCATATTTAAGACAAATGTAGATTGGTGGGCTACTTTATTCTATTTAGCTTTTCAGAGAATACAATCTACAGCCCAGTTTCCAGAAATGTGGAACAACACAATTATAAGGCTGATATATAAGAAAGAGGTCACAAAAGAACCCAAAACTACAGGTTGATAACTCTCCTTGATATGGGTTAAAAAATGTTTTAAAAAACATTTTTAGGTAGCCTTAAGGAATGGACAGAATCACATACTATTGTCCAGTTAAAACAAGGGAGGGGTTGAAGGAAGGACATTCTGCGATAGACCACTGCTTTATTTGATGGTTGCTTGCACTGAAGTAGTTGAAACAAAGGGGTTTTTCACTTAGCTGTTTTGTCGATTTCCATGCAGCATTTGATTCGATAGATGGTAAATGTGCATGGGAAACTTTGACAAAATTGAAAATCCCTAAGGAGTTTAAAAAAACTTCACTCATACAACTTGGCTCAGGTAATCATTAATACAAAAAGGAAGACTGAGCTTGAAAATTCCTATCAGTAATGGGTTGCACCAGGGATGTATCCTAGTCCCTTTGCTTTTCTCTTTATAGCAGACTTAACATCAGTATTAGCTTTATCTAAGGGATTAAGCGCAAATATGAATGGTACCCATATTGCATTCCTTTCATATGCAGATGACCTTGTTATTGTGGATTTGACTGAAATAGGCTTATAAAAGAAATTGGACTTTTTCATGGAGTGTTTTAATAAGAAAGTTATTCATAAAAATGGGTAACCCCAACGTGATGGGGTTTGGGAACAAAACAGTAAACCTTGAATGGCACTTAGGACCCGATGGAAAATAAATAGTATATAAATACAAATATTTAGGAGTGTGGTTCGAGAAAAGATTGTGTAAACATATCAGATCACTCAAAGTAAGAGTATTGGCCTCAGTCAGTGGACTTAAAAAATTCAATAAAGATTATGGAGACATGTCCTTAAGACCAGTGCTAACCGCCTGGACGGCCATGATCCGTCTGCAATTTCACTATGGAGCAGCGCTGCTATGTCTAGGTGGTAAAAAGGACAAGGAGTATGAAGAAGGAAAATGTTTAAAAAGCCTGTTGTCACTACTTAAGTGAATAATGACCTAGGCAGTAAGATCTTGGAGGTATATGGCATATGCTGAAGCAATAAGGTTCTAGTTATGCCTGGAAACAGAAGGGAAAAAGTTATCTCTGTGTTAAAATGAAATCATACAAAGTCAGTTAAAATGGGCTAAGGGAGTTAAAGAAAGACCTGGAAGGAATATGTAGGGATCGCTAAGGGTGAACTCTGTTTAGTAATAAAAAATTAAACCCAAGAACACAATATGCGGTATTTAAGAGGGATGAACTCTACCCAATTCATACTCATTTCATGGCAAAAAGAATAATGGTTCCCATATGTAGATGCCCTGTCGAACCCCATGCTTAGATCTGAGGTATTAAGATTAAGAATTGGTCTAAACCTGTGCCACCCTAACAGTACGGTAAAAATGGTAATGATTGATATACTTTAAAATTGCACTTGTGGGTTAAGGGTAAAATGTGGTTGCTTGCACATTCTCTAAGATTGTCTAAAGTTTTGGAAAAATACAAAAAATAGTTTTAAAGCCATTTTTTCTTAAATACTGTATTCATGAACAAAGGTAAGCTGTGGCACTTTTCATTGATATGCACTTTCAGGATGTGACGTGTTTTAGGAAGACTGGTTGCTGTTAAATAATTATTTTCTGTTTTTTAGCTTGATTTTTTTTTTCTCTTTTTAACGTATTTATAGCGAATGGTTAGGCTATACAAATGACTTGCATGACTGGATTTTACTTGTACATAAATGCATAATGGTGATCAATATTAATATTGTTTTTAATGTTGTTTAAAGACTAAGGTCCAAATAAACATCTTTTGACTGACTGTCAAATAAATTGCAGAAGAAATCATTATGCCCCTTGGAGGCACAGTTTTCTTGTTTATAAACATTTTCTTAGATCTGTTCAGTTATGTGGTTTGCCATTTTCTGATACTCTGAATATATTATACAGTGCCTCAATATGCTTGTATCTCATTCTTTCTCTTCAACTAAAAGATCTTTTTAGACTGCTCAGTGAATTTCTAGATATGGTTTGAAGAGTCATAAAATAGGTTTTAATGTTTACCCTTCTCCCAACCGCAGTAACCTCTTTTTGCTTCACTTAGATGTAATCCCTTTTTCCATGCAAAGGGAACTGGAAAAATCTCCACTGAATCCCATATAATCAAGAAAAGTCTGGCTGTGGGACAGCACTATAGAATTGCCAGATATTCTTCTTTTTGTGCTTGAAGAGCCAGATCGCCTATATAAAATTGCTCTTGTATCCAGCTGATTCATTTTATCAAGCCAATGTTGATCAGATGAATGTTTCATCCACTGAAAATATATTCTGCAGAACTCTGATGCCTTAAAGTGTAATTTAATATTCGCTATGCCAGTTCATCCTCCTCAGTTGATCGCTCCAGAATATCTAGACACCCCTCCAACCCTCTCCCTCAGATACACATTTGAATTATCTTCAAGTCCTGTCTTCACAGTTAAAATTGGGTGACACCTAAAAATACTACCCAGAGAGGATGTTCATATTCATTGTGACATTATTCACACTATTCCTAAACACCTGCTTCAACTTTTCATATTTTCTGAAAGCGATGTAGGCTATCCACATTTTTACTAATAGATATAGTTGGCAGTAATGTTGATGACCAGTTCTGCTGATTTTCATTTTATCCAGCCCATGTTGAGGGAATTGCACCAAGGCCATGCTGCGGTCTCTGGTTTAAACAGGAAGCTATTCAGAGTTTCAAACTGGCATAAACGTATCCTGAACCACATTACATTGAAAGCATGCATTTTTTGCCCCACCTTGGTTAATGTAAACTGAAAACGCTAAGCCATATTTAACTCATGCATATTTTCAAGTATCATCTCAAATACAACACGTTCAGGCCTTTTTGGTTCACTAAAGTTCCCATCGCTAGGATATATAGAGTTACAGACAGCAGGCAATCTAGTCCAGTGGCTCGTCCCATAATTACCTTTCTCAGTAGAAACCTATTTATTCTTGACCTAGCAGTGTTTAGATGCCCAGTACATCTTGTTGACCAGATCAAAGGGATTCTTTGCAATGATACAAGAAAAATAATACACTCCCTTCTCTCCCCTCCCGTCACACCTCCCTCTTCAGAACAATTACACATGTAGATTGGTCGCCTTGGTGTGCACAGCAGTGGCACTGCAAAAGTGTTAGCACCTTAAGATTCAAATCTAGGATTACACAGCACACGTAGAGGACTTTTCTTCCTTTTGAACTTTTTCACCTTATCCACCAGGTAAATTATTTTCCTAATATCATCGTATACATATGATTCTACTCTGGGCCAACTAATTGTATCAGTAGGTCTAGTATAGTTGCCAAGATCAATGTGCAAATTGGTTTATTTCATATATCTGAAAGAGACATCCATTCTCAGACCCTTGTGCTGTTTGGGGAATTGTGGATTCAGTCAATGACTCTCAAAAACATTGTATTTTATTGAAGAATCTATTTTATTGAAGAATGTTGCTAAAAGCAATTGAAGATTAGTCATGTTTCTTATGCAGTAATCACAGAGAAAATTAAGGGTTGAGTGCTTGTTAGTGTGTTTTTGGTTTTAAAATTATGGGAGATGGACAAATGAAAAATGTCTGAGCTAGTGTAATGGAAAGTTTTATTTCTAGTAAGGACAAGGAGGCAAGGATTATGCCTTCTTTCTCCACTTTTATTTTTAACAACAGCCATTTTAAGAATAACAAACTACCTTTCCCATAACCCTAGAGAAAGTCAAAACAATGATAGCCAATCATAGCATAGTGTCCATATTATAGTTCCACAACTCTATCCGTGCTCCCTGTTTCTTCGTGTGGCAGGAACCAGATGAATAGAAAACAGTTGGCTCTTCTCATCAGTCTTACTTTGAAGCCTCTTTGGCTGCTGAAAAAAAAAAAACAGTACATCCTGTGCCTTTAAGATAAATTGTATAAATATTACCAAACATCAGTTATTCCAGCGAACTGTATCAGTGCATAATACCACAACTACAGCATTCATCATGAAATGCATAATTACAACAATATAACTCATAGGTGAATAGAAGGAGCAGTGTTACTTATACCCAACGAGAGATTCTCTTACATAGATGAAGATAAATAGCTTCCACATTGCTAAATGAAGCGGACCTAGATGTTTAGCAATCCTTGGTTTCATTATAATTAAAAGTTTAAATACAGAGAAGGTGGGCAATAAAGAGAATCCCTGTTTCTACAGGAGGGAATAATCCCCTCCTCTGTGTACTTAATAGAACTGAAACTATTTGTTACGCTAGCTAGGAAATTTTTCATTCTATGTCAAGACCGGAGTCTCGGATTATGCCAGTTCAAAGCTTGTCCACCATTGAGGATGCTCTATGGGCCACGGGTTTAAAATAAAACGGTTTAAATTTAGAATCGTAAGACCAATCCGCTGCATTTAGAATAGCTTCTAAACGGACTCCCAACACGAATGGTTTGAAAGCCATAGCACCACTTGCTGAGTGTGCACCAAAATTGGAAGTGTTGATTCTAGCCTCCTGCAGAATACCTTTCACCCACTGAGCAATAGTGGGATACGAAACCACCTTAAACGGTTTACATAGGGTGATGAATAATTGCTGTTTGCCTGCCGACCTGAACTCTTCGGTGGCAGCCTCGGATGCTTTAAAGTATTTGACAACACAGAGTTTACGTTTGTGAGGAATTGCTGGGTAGGAGACTAACCTGGAGTTGTACTTCGTCCTTCTGGATATATGGAATGTCACACCGTCAGGGGTGAGAACCCTACCTGAAATGTCCAGTGTTCTAACATCAGACACCCTACGACAAGAGACCAAGCACAACAACATTGTCAATTTACCAGACATTTGTTTCCTAGAGGCATTTATTATATGGCCAAGTCTGGAATAGACAAAGTACTTGTTTGACATCCCACAATAAGGAGGACTGAGTTCAGGTGGATCAGACAGATGTATTCTCCTCATCAGTTTCCTCACCGAAGGATGTTCCCCACTGGAAGGCCCTCAATTGGCAGACGACCTGCTGAAATAGGATCCCGTGTCCTTAATAGAATTGAAAAATTCTTAGCGCGAAAGCTAGAATTTTTTTTATTCTATGTCAGGACCGGAGGCTCAGATTATGCTTGTTCAAAGCTGATTCACAACTACAGAGGCTATATCAACAATAGGTTTATAGTAAAAAGTTTTAAAGGTAGAAAGAGAAGACCAATCTGCTGCCTTCAAAATGTCCTCTAAGCGGGAACCTAAAGCCAAAGACTTTGATGCCATAGCCCCTCTGGCAGAATGCGCACCAAACCTAGAAACATCAATACCTGCTTCACTCAGCAACCAAAGCATCCACCTAGCGAGAGTGGCTGATGAAACAGGATGATATGGTTTAACCAGAGAAATAAGTAATTGACCCCCCAAATCAGAACAAAACTCTTCTGTACTTACCTCGTAAGCTTTAAGACATTGTACCACACAAAGCTTGGGGTTGTCCACAAAACATGGATAAGTCACTGATTTTAAATTGCATTTAGTTCTGCGGGAGATGGAAAAAACAACTCCATCAGGAGAAAAAACTCTCCCCGCCAAATCTAGAGCCCTAACATCTGACACTCTCTTACATGATATTAAACACAATAACATGGTGAGTTTAGCTGATAATTGTTTTCTAGACAAAAATCTATTAGCAGGCCAGGATTCTAAAAACTTAAGGACCACATTAACATCCCAAAGGGACGAATAATGTGGTCGTGGAGGGTTAGCTAATCTGATACCCCTCATTAATTTACACACCAGAGGTGCCTCACCAATGGGTTTACCTTCTACTGGTAAATGTCCTGCTGAAATAGCGGACCTGTAATTATTAATAGAACGGTATGCCAAACCTGATGCTGCTAAGGAGGAGAGGAAATTCAGGACCAGACAGATACCTGCTGAAGAAGGATCTGCACTCCTAGAACTACACCAAGCACCCCATCGCTTCCACGCCGAAGCGTATCTCTTGTGAGTACTGGCGGACCAGGAACCTGCAATCAAATCGGAAGACTCCTGCGAAAGTCCTGGGATGACCCATCTCTGGCTGAAAGACGCCAGGCCATCAGGGACAACTTGCCTGCCAGAATCAACGGGTGAAATAAACCCTGAGGGTCCTGGAGGAGATTCTCTCGGAAGGGAAGTAGTATCGGATGATCGCAACTGAGTTCCATTGCTATCGGGAACCACGCTTGCGATCTCCAAAGAGGCGTCACTAGCACTAATTCCGCTTGCTGACGTCTGATCTGGGCCAAAACCCTGGGAATCATCAGGAAAGGAGGAAAAGCATAACTCAGCTCCTGAGACCAGTCCTGAAGAAACGCATCCGTCCTCGATGCCTCCGGATCTGGTCTCCAACTGAAAAAACGTTTCATCTGCCGATTGAGGCGAGATGCAAACAGATCTATCGAAAAAGGACCCCATTTCGCAGACAGAGTCCGGAAAACTCTGGGATGTAACCTCCAGTCGCTGAAATCTCTCAGGTGACGTGAGTTCCAGTCTGCTACTAAGTTGCTGGTCCCCGGGAGGTACTCCGCTACCACCAAAATTCTGTGCTGAAGACAAAAGTGCCAGAATTCCTTGGCTATTTCTGCTAAAATGCGTGAACGAGTCCCCCCAGCTTGTTGACATATCTCACTGACGAGATATTGTCCATGCGAAGAAGAATGCAACAATTCGCTCTGATGGGAGAAAGACTCTTGATTGCAAATGCTCCTGCTAGGAGTTCCAAGCAATTTATGTGGAGATTCAACTCCGAGGATGACCATCTGCCTCCCGTGGACACTGAGCCGCACCGGGCTCCCCAGCCCCAACGACTGGCGTCGGACTCTATCACTACATCCGGGAGAGAGATGAATATCGCTCTGCCGTTCCAGGCCTCCATATGATCGAGCCACCAATGCATCTCTGCACGAGACTCCTCCGACAACGGAACTTGGTCCGCATAGCTGAGACCCTTCTGAAGATGAGAAATCTTCAAACGTTGAAGGGCTCGGTAATGCAAGGGACCCGGAAAAATTGCCTGAATCGAAGAAGATAGCAGGCCCACCATGCGAGCAATCGCTCGTAAGGAAACAGTCTGTCTGGATAATAGAGACTTTAATTCCTTCTTGATAGACCGGATCTTCCCCGAAGGAAGAATCAGAAGAGATCGCAAAGAGTCTATCTGGAAACCCAGAAAGTCTATCCGATGCGATGGGGTCAGGACAGATTTCTGGGCATTGATTATGAAACCCAGACTCTGAAGAAGAGACACCGACCAATTGAGGTGATCTAACAGAAGATCTCGATCTTGAGCCATGATTAGGATGTCGTCTAGATAGACGATAAGTCTGACCCCTTGGGAGCGAAGAAATTCTACTACTGGACGCATGACCTTCGTGAAACACCACGGGGCAGAGGACAGGCCAAAGGGAAGGACTTTGTACTCGTAACATTCGGCTCCCCAAAAGAACTGAAGGAACCTCCGGTGCGGAGGAAAAATAGGAATGGTCAAGTAAGCATCCTTTAGATCTAGGCGAACTAACCAGTCTTCCTCTTGGAGAACATCTCTTAGTAAATGAATCCCTTCCATTTTGAAATGACGATATAGCAAAAAACCGTTGAAGTCTTTTAAATTTAGAACTAGGCGAGAACCGCCCCCTTTCTTTTCTACCAGAAAGACTGGACTGACAAAACCTGACGGATGACGCGGAGCTCTGATAACAGCCCCCTTCTTGAGCAGAGCTGTAATCTCTGCGGAAATGAGATCGTGCTCCTGATGGGAAAAAATACCCCTGCCTGGGAAGGCAAGTTTGATGAGGGGTCTCGTAGAATTCTAGTTTGAACCCCTGAACGGTCTCTAAGACCCAAGTATCGGCTGAGATAAGATGCCAATTCTCTAGAAAACTCTGAGTTCTGCCCCCCAAAATTACTTCTGAACTCACAATCAAGCTCACCTGTGGCTCCCGAGTCCTGGGAGAAAGATTGTTGACCTTTCGCTCTTCCTCTGCGGAATCTGCCTCGACCATATCTAGGTCTTGATGGGTAGAAGGTGGATGAGGCATCGTAACCCTGGGAACCCCCTCTTCCTTGTTGGAAGGATCCACGGTAGGGGCTTTGCTGATTGAAACGGCCGAAGGCACGCCATCTGTAGCGTCCGGCCCCACGAAAAAGTGGCCTTGTCCAGACTGGCATAGGTGGATACGAACTTCGCCAGTTCCTTCATGAAAGGAGAACCAAAAAGTAGGCCCTGAGCCACGGGCCCAGATTCTGATGCAGCTAGGTCTGCCAGTTTGGGGTCTAGTTTCATCAAGCCCGATCTGCGTCGTTCAGACGAAATAGCGCAATTAGCATTGCCCAAGAAACATAGCGCCCTCTGTGCCCAACCAACTAGAATATCCGGGTTAATGGGATCCCCCGATTCCTTGGCCTGAAAGGCCAATTCCAGAATTTTTGTTAGCGGCCCAGAAACATCTAAAAGTTTGTCCTGACATCCACGCCAGGCGCGATCGATACCCTTTTTCAGATCCTTGGCTGATTTTTTGAGGAACGTAACAAGGGTAGGATCTAATTCTGGAGTCTCTGTGACTTTGGAGGGAAAGTCAGGTCTGGGCACTCAGATCTTAGCCTAGATCGAATATCTTTATCAAACCCGTGCCTTATGTGTGCTTCAACATAGTCCGCCACCTCCGGGGGCGGCAACCACAGAGAGGATCTGGGGTGCACGATGTCTTCCGGCTCGAAAGTCAACACCTTCGGGGTTGGAGCCTCTTGGTGGTGGGCTTTCTTCTTGCGCTTACGTGGAGGAGCATCCTCCTGCTCTGAAGAATGACCGGATGAAGCGGAAGAAGATGCAGGAGCATCCCCCGCTTTCTTTAGCGATCCTGCATTGTAATCGTGCTCCCTAGCCATATTCCTAAGGAGGGATTGGAAATCTGCAGCATGCGGATTAGGGATATGTTTTGCAGATTGAGAGTCTGCCGAAAAAGACGGTTCTCCCATGGGGATGGCGCCTGCGGGTGCTGACCAGGCTTGCTGGTCGACTAAACCCAAGAGATGATGCTTATTGGGTTGAATGGCCTGAACTAAGGCCTGATCGACTGAATGGCACATCCTTGCGTCTAGCGCATACACCAAATCCTGGTCAAAAGAGCCAGTATTATCTTCAAAATAATATAAGTCCTCTGCTTGGTCATCATAACCAGCCATACTGAACACAGTAAATAGGTAGCTCCCGAGGAGCAGTATAATCAATCCACAACAATTCAAGGCAATACAAATTTTTCAAGAAATTTTTTACAACTTTTTAGATGTGGAGGGAGTTGCCCAAATGGGGATTAATGACCTTGAAACCAGGCCCAGCCTGAATAGAAATTATTTCAACCCCAGCGTCCAAGCACTGGGGCGTAGAGGGAGCTGAGCCGATGGAGATGTCAATAATCTGGGCCAAAGTGCAGTAGCACCTGAGATACAAGGCAGAGCCTCTCAAATAATAAACCTCTAGCCGAGGGTTAACTGGCGCAGATGCGCTAATTGCTGATGAGGCAGAGCCTCTGTAAAGCCCTTAGAAGGGGGACTGAAAAAATGAAAAACGAAATTAAATTAATTGAACACGCGCTCAGGAAGCGCGTTGAATACCAGAAGCTGGAGCGCGAGAAAACTATTTGCCCAAGCTCAATAGAGCATGAACTAAACGCAATTACGCCCCGAACGAGCGTTGAAGGACGAGGCAAGCGCACGGCAGAAGCGCTGGAAGCCGGCGCTGAGCCGAACTATTAATATCGTCACGCTCCGCCGAGCGAATGAAGAGTAACTAAACGAGCGCTGAAAAAATATATGAGGCCCCGGGGTGGGGAAAAAAAAAACGCTAGAGGCAAGCGCTCGGTAGGAGCGCTGGAAGCCGGAGCTGGGCAACGCTATTGATTTCTTCACGCTCCGACGAGCGTGAATAAAGCTAAAACCCAAACGCTCAAAGCGAGCGTTCAACAAAACACAGCAGAGTCGAGGCCGTGCGGGAAGACAAAGAAGGTCTCGCACGCGCGCAGACGAAGATCAAGTCAGAGCTACGTGGGATCATAAAACGCGCTCACAGCGAGCGCGGCTCGTAAAATAAACTTTTATAACACTAGAAGGGGAACATCTCCACGGCAGTAATTAGGATCGCGCAAAGCGCGAGTCCTGCTCCCTACTCCCACTCCACTTAGTAAAAAGCGCAAAAGTGCGCTTATAAGGAGGGGAAAAGCCCGCTCCTAACATTACTTAACATCATAACAGTAAAACAAAATCACACTTATCTGGCTGCGAAGCAGCAAAGAAAGAGGAGTGTCTTGGTGTGATTCTACGTTTTATAGGCTGCCTCCTCTATGGTTCATCACGTGTCATGACTGATGTTGGGTCATGTAGTTTTTGTTTTTTCCATGATGTTCATTGGCTGCTGTGTATAAATAAAGCATGGAAAGAGAAGCATAATCTGAGCCTCCGGTCCTGACATAGAATTAACTGCAGCAACAAAGAAAAGAAGGAGCATGGATAGAGTTGTGGGACTATAATATTAACACTATGCTGTAATTGGCTATTGTTGTTTTGACTTTCCCTAGGGTTATGGGAAAGGTAATTTATTATTTTTAAAATGGCTGCTGTTGAAAGTAAAGTGGAGAAAGAAGGCATAATCCGAGCGTCTGGTCCTGACATAGAATCTGAGATGTTAGAAAAGAAATGGAAAATGAAACGCAAAGAAATAGCCAGAAAAATATACAGGTTACGATAAAAACTCAAATTGCCATATTATTTGTGAATCTCAGCCACAAATACTGAAATCTCCTGGAGTAGGAAGATAAAACATTGATTATTTTCTCAGTGCATAAACATTCCAACAATTCATTCTTCCAGTCCTCAAAATCAGATAGTTTGTCTTTCCATGTTCAGGTGATTAAAAATGCGTTCTGCAAAGTATCATACGCTTCCAGGTTAATCTTGATTACCTGACCCAGTACATCACTAATCAATTTGAATGTCATTACCAAGAATTCCTGAAGCGTGACTCTAACAAATATATGTATCCCAAATGTATCCAGCCCCATACATCTGGAACATTGAGCAGTTGGCTCTTTATGCCATTCCTTTAGCGTTCCAGGTGTAGCAGAAGTCAGAGGAAAACTTCTATAACTGGTACCTTTCTGTAAATGCCCTAGTGCTCCTTAGCCTTTTAACACTGATGCTGTCTACTAGGTGTTTCCTAACCACTTAGTCCATTTATCTGATTGTACAAAACAAGTCCCAGATGTACTACAAAAATTGCATTTATCATGTTTGGAAATAGAAGAAATCAACGTGGTAATAATTAACTAAATGAAGAGGTGCATACTATAAAATGGACCTGTTGCGGAAATAGTTGAATATAAATCTTGGACTTGGAGATATCTTAAATAACGTGCACTAGAAATCTTACATTCTAAAACTATTTGTAATAACTATTTTTAAAATCTAAAACGAAACATTGGTATAATTGTGTGGTCCTTTGCGATCCTGTGATTGTCCAATAATTAAAGCTTCCCTCCTAAATATTTGTGAAAGCAGATGATTGTTCCAGATCCTTGAGCCTCTATGAATGTGCAATTGTAATCGTTCTTACTCTTCAAAATCCTGACTAAAATGTTTTCCCCTCAGTCAGAAGCCCGTTTTTAGCATATTGCATAATTCACACTTCAGATTTCATAACATTTTTCCACCTTCTATCAAGGTCGAATTTGCATCACGTTTTGGTTTTCCACATGTCGGGTACTTTAGCCATAACCAAGGATTGCAGCAACACCCACAGGTTTTGATTTATCCTGGCAGGGCATGAGAGATCATCTTGAATTGGAACAATTTAAAGAAAAATGTGCAGTGTGAGTCTGGGCTTTTTGTCTCACTACACACAGCTTTGCTGTCTGTGAGTTCCAGTGTTACCAATTCTTAAAAAAAAAAAAAAAGAGGTACATATAAGATGTAGTACAGAGACAGTGGACTTTGAAGGTGGGCCAGCCCCTTTAAGCAACTGGCTATGTTTAGAATGCTTTTCCGTTGTTTGGATGGACTGTCTTTCAAGCCCCCTGACGCTTCAAGGAAAGTTACATTGTGCCTTTAGAGTCCCCATTATGTTTTGTTGATGAGGCATTAATAATCAGTCTTAGACACATCTGCTTCGTGCCCTCGCAAGACTTTCATTTTACCTTACTCGGGACCTTCACACTCTTTTCCGCTTCACTGGCTTCCTCCTTCTCTCTCTCCCACGTTCCCTGCGACCTCACTTAATCATCTCAATATGCACGGGAGGCTGTCACGTTCACATATTTCCCCATTCCTGCCTTCCCTTCACTGACTTAATGATTTTCACTCTCAGTGAAGCTTGAACTGCTTGCACGTTTGCACAGTTCCCATGACCCCATCTTCAAACCACGCCCATGTCACGTCAGTCTCTTTCATTGGTTCATGAGCTTGCCTTTTAAAATCTGCTTGCTTTCATTGGTTAAAGGCATGCATAAATCATGCCTTTTCCAGTGTTGAGCCCTCCTCGAGCAGAGCGACCAAGTACTGAATACATACGAGGCTCCACGTTTTCTGTCCGGTTTCTGGACTACTTTTTCTCTTTTTTCACAGCGCGATCTCGCTGGGGAGAGGTCGAGCGCTTTGCATGACATCGACCATTCTACATAGGTAATTCCACTTTTGCCCGTTATGTAGATAATTGCACTTTTGCCGGTTACATGTATAATTGCACTTTTGCCAATAGGTTTCACTACGAGTGAACTTTTATTTCTCTTTGTGTCTCTGCTTTGCACTGATGGCGGCCGTCCGCTCGCTTATGTGAAACTTACTTTTCAGGTTATATGGCAAGAAAAGTCCAGTTAGTTATGTGAACTGTTTTATTTTCATTTTCAATTCATGTGGCAAGAAAAGTCCGGGTAAGAGTTTACAATGCTAATTGCTCTAGCTCCAGCAAACGTGAGACCTGTTGCCTTGCAAATGCTTGTTTAAAAGTAGTAGCCAACTGCATTACCTCTAGTCAAAGAAATATGTTCTCTATACTTGTGTTTCCAAAGCTTGGAAAAGGTAGTGGAATTTTTATTAGCTGTTTCTATGTGAACAGCACTGTATAAATTGCATCAAAAGCATTATTTTAGTAAGACAAATAAAAGTTATCAGGAACACTATGTTCAGGCATCAAAACATCACAACCAATAAATAGTTTATCATCACAACAGCCTAGAATACACCTGCCATTTTAGAATTAGTGGAGTTAAAGTGACTGGAAGTAAGAGTATTGCCTGAACCTCTGCTTGGTCTCAGATCTCACAATGCCCTTTGTCAAGCATTCCCTCTTGCAGTTAAAAGGAAAATCAAAACAGCAACTACCTGAATTCCAAGAAGAAAATCAGGATTTGTTCAATTACTCACACATGAAATGAAGGGTATTACGAGATCTGTGAATATGTTTGTACTCTTCACATTCTCACACACTTGCAAAGATTAACAGTATCAATGTAGTCAACATATCCTTAGTGTTAAGCGCTGGAAAATCTAGATTGACTCTGTTTAGATTGGGCATGAGTGACTGTTCTGTGTTTTTTTATGTACAGGAAACGTGGGTGAACTGCCGTTTTCTAGAACAAAAAAGAATTTCAAATGGCCTGTATTTATTCACAGTTCATGCATATTTGATCAAATGTATTTGGCCAGCTTTGTTAATTGTAAATGTTGTTATTCCAGGTGACACCTGAAGAACTTCACTATCTTACCCGAATTCACTACAAGGCACAGTCAGATGGAATCTGGGGTGAACATGAAATAGATTATATCCTGTTTGTTAAAAAAAATGTAACACTGGACCCTGATCCCAACGAAATAAAGAGCCACTGCTATGTGGCAAAGGAAGAACTCCAGGAACTATTCGAAAAAGCAAAACATGGTGAAGTCCAGATCACTCCTTGGTTCAAGTTAATCGCTGAAAATTTTCTTTACCAGTGGTGGGACAATTTGCACAATTTGAAACCTTTTGAGGACCACGATAAAATACACCGGCTATAACAAGTGTTTTTCATGCCACAGGAATGTCTGATTTAGTTAGAGCGAGTGGCTACCTATTTGCAACTCTCCGAGTATCTTCATTTGCTGAATGGATTTACCTAAGTGCTATACCATTTGAATCTGTGACTGACATCTAACGTGTTTTAGAAGACAAAAAGTATGTTTTAAAATATTGTTTGAAACCAACAAACAAATCATGGCTATGCACTTAATGCTTGGCAGCAATAGTGGCCTAGAACTTTTACAGTAGAAGTTCTAATTTCATCAGACCCATGCTCCACCTCCTGCAAATTTTGTTTGGATAAATATTGGTGACTAATATTTAATTGGTAGTAGCACCCACCGTGCCAGGACAAGGGTTGCTTTTTTGGGAATTAATTGCTCAGCATATGTTAGATTTTTACACTATTGTTTGGTGTCTAAACTATTAAACGAAGTGAATCACTCTATTTCACCTTTTCATTGACGATAATTGATGGGTATATGGTACCACCTACTTGCTAGGAATATGATTTTGTGTGGATACTGAATTTTACAATCACAGTATTGCTTACATGACTGTTTCTATGTTCTTCAAATCTGTTTTCTGTATGCAACATACCGCATACCCCTCCCCACACAAGGTACAGGTAGTGGAGAGGTACCACATCAAATATTAATGGGGGAAAAAGTTGAATTGCGATTGTATTTCAATATGCCTTTCTTATATCTCCATCCCTGTTTTCCTCAAGAGATACTCTGTTCTAATTGCAAACTAGGCAAAAATCATGCTGTATGGCACATGAGTCCTCTGCTTGTTAATGGCTGTGTACATGAACAAATAAGGTAAACCATTCCCAGCCAAAATAGCAGCAAGACTGAAAACAACCATGTGGCAGTGTTCTGCTGCTGTTGCCCTAGTTGGGGTTCTGCAACGTCTACTAATTTAGGTTTCTACAGAATATAGTGACTGTGTGAATCTTTGTATTGTATGAGGGAGAAAGTGTGTTTAGCCTCAAACATAAAAAAAACTAGATTTGAACATGTATGTTTGTGTGGACTTTTTGGTTAGTCTCCAAGTCTAAAAGTTTACAGTTGCTGGCCTTTTATTGTTTTGAAAGAAGATGATTGCGTGACAAACGTTGATCTTTTTTCCAATACATCATGAGTTAAATTTGGTGTCCTTTTTGAGTGTTAAAGATCAAAAACCTAGGCATTATAATTATACAAGAAGCATGTAAGAATGTAAAACATTCTTTTTATTTTGATGTTACAATGAAACGTTCCCTGGTTATTGTGAAGGAAGCTTTCTGTTCTATTAAGGATAAAGAGGCAAGGATTACACGTTTTTCTCCTTGCTTTATTGTACAGCAGCATCACAGTAATATCAACAAAGAACACCTAAACAAAATTCTCCAGTATTGGGGTATCTTTCATAGATTCACATGCTTGAATCATTCCCCGTCGTCGAAGTGGGAGTCCCACGGTATATAGAAAGCAATAAATAGAGAATTATTATATATTTTTTTTCATTGAAGTCAATAGGAAAAAACACATTCAGTTGTACAACTATCAGCCTCATTAGAAAAAGCCCAAACTTCAGCCAATCAGGCGAGACCACCCCTTTAGAATCCTCAGCACAGAGGCTCAGTCTCTCAGATTTTCTACCGCACGTCGTGTGTAAGGGAGTCTCCCTGAGCTCTGCTCAGTTTTCTTTCTCTTCAAGAGATAATCTTCCATTTTCACTTTTGTTCTTACAGTAGTATTATCCATCATGTCTACAGCAAGAAAAGGTTTGTTTAGACATTGTGGGACCTGTGGAAAGTTAAGACTTCACTGTGAGGACCCTCACAAGGAGTGCATATACTGTCTCCATACAGAGCATAAGGTCAAAGACTGTAAGATCTGCAGGACCTTTCCCAACAAGACTCTGAGAGACAGAGAAGCCAGGCTCTTACTTTGGCTTCAGAAAAGAAAGGCCAGAGAAGCTCTTTCTGAGGAGGAGGACAGCGACACATCAGTGGGCTCAAAGAAGAGGAAGAGGTCTGTGGAGAGCTTCTCCCCCAAGAGCAGTAAGTCAGCCAAGAAGCTGCATGCATTTAAGCACAGGCCAGAGGAACAAGCTTCAACATCCAGAGAAATGGGTGGTAAGGTTCGCTCAGAGCCATCTACACCTGCCTCCTCATCAAAGAAGCTCAAAAGACCTTCAAGTTCCCTGCCACCGTCGACGTCCAGGAGATCCACACCGTCGACGAGCGCATCGTCGACGGCAGGCCTTCCTTCATCGACGACAACAGCGACGGCCACGTTTACGGCTCCATTGTCGCCAATGATCGTTACCTCGTCTCCACTGTCATCTACGACTATAACGTCGGTGAGCTTGAAATACGGTCCATCGTCGGCTCACACCTTGAAGATTACAAAGAAACCGTTGACGGGTAAGAAGATGAAATTTCTACCGTCGACGCACTCATCGACGAGTAAATTCAGAAGTTCTTCGTCGATCTTGCCGACGACAGCAGCGACGGCGACACACCCGTCGACGGAAACCCCGTCGACGGAAACCTTGTCGACGTTGGCGCCGTCGACAGCAACTTCGTCGACGCTCACAGCACCGATAACGGCTCCACTGACTACGGCTCTGTCGACGCCTACACCGTCGACGAGAACACCATCGACGAACGCTCCGTCGACGGCTCAATACCCTGATCCGATACCCAAACATTTTGGAGCATCTCCTTACCTGCCACAGAGAATTCTACCAATAAAGAGCAGGTCTTCTCTCCTACTTCCATCACATATGTCACCCAGTAAAGTCACACCAGTACCTCCGCAACATCTCTTTGCTGACGAGGAGGAGGATGATGATGATGTATATTCTGATGATGGTTTCTTCCCGGTGGTACGTAGCCCATCTGAACCCGTAGTTCAGTGTCAGGAGGAAGATGAAGAAGAAGAAGATAACCAGCCTTATTCGGATCAGCAGAATCAGAGTCACTTGCAACTTCAAGAGCAGCAGGAGCAGACAGTTCAGATGCCTGTCTCGTTGATAGCTAACCTACAGCAGATGGTGCAGGATTAATATTCTAGATTTCTTCCACCTGGCTCTTCTACCCCGGTGTAACCTCCGCATACACCAGTGTCCACCCCTGCTAGACCATCTGAATTGCCTGATCCTACCACAGCTCCTTCATCTGGACAGGATATTGCTCCACCTTCATCTGAGGACGAGCAGGAAGAAGGTGAAATTCAGGACACTGACTCACTCATTCCAGAATGGGATGAATATCAAATTCAAACACCATCTCCTTCTACGCCACTGCCCGTGGACTCTCCGCCGCAGGATATTGGTGGCTTTCATAGTGTGATGGAAAGAGCTGCAAAAAGATTCCAACTGCCAATAACATCAAAGCAGTCAGACTGTTTTCTTTATGACTTCAAAGAGGATACTAGGAAGTCTGTAAGGGCTATACCCATTGTTGACTTCATCTGGGAGGAGGGCCTTAAGGTCATGCAGACTCCATCCTCCATTCCCGTAGTCTTACCGAGACTTGAAGAAGTATAAAGCACCGGACAATTCTCCAGCATGTCTGGTTACTCACCCTAAACCAGACTCGGTCATATCGCAGGCAGCTCAGAGAAGGTCCAGAAATCCATCAGCATCTCTGACTGCCCCCCCAGACAATGAAGGACTTTGATTGGATTCGATTGGGAAAAAGTTCTCAACGATGGCGGCCACTGCAGTTAGAGCAGCAAATTCCCTAGCAATCCTAGGAAGGTACGACCGCCAGATGTGGTCTGATATGTCGCAATTTATTGACAGGTTACCTGAAGATAGTCGAGCAGAAGCGCTCAAGATTCTACAGCAGGGTGAAAAGATCTCAGCTGAAATCATAGACTGCGCCATAGACGTCTCGTCTACAGGTTTTCACCAGTTAGCCGGAGCGGCCGTACTCAGGCGTCAAGGGTGGCTGAAAGCTACTTCTTTTAGGCCAGAAGTACAATTAAAAATCCTGGACATGCCTTATGATGGCGAGCTCTTGTTTGGCAAGCATGTGGATGATGTGTTACAATCCATTAAAGCAGACACTGAGACAGCCAGATCTTTGGCAACATTGCAATACAAGAGACAGCCCTTTCGGGGAGCGAGAGGGAGAGGAACATTTTCTTATAGAGGAGGCGCACATCAGTATCGCCAATACTCCTCTTACCAGGGACAGTTTCGTTCCAACTTTGGCCAGCAACAACCACATTCCTTTTGACAACAGTCATCCACGCATTTCAGGCAACAAGCAAGAGGAAAGTCGGCTTACAAGACCAAGGAGACTGCAAGAAAGCACTGACCTTCACCGGATGCCTGCACCCAGCCCCTATATCAACACTCTAATAGGGGGCAGAATTTCCAAGTTCCTCCACCAGTGGTCCAAAATTACTTCAGACAAATGGGTACTCGATATTGTCAACCGAGGACATACACTAGAATTCAACCAGCCTCCCCCTCATGTACCACCAAGAGGTCCCCCGCCAGCCCATCTCAACGAACTTCTGGAACAGATTACTATATTAATGAAGAAGGGAGCAATAGAGATCGTACCAAGGAGCCAGAGGGGAACAGGTTTTTACTCCCGCTTCTTCCTTATACGGAAAAAGACAGGAGACTGGAGACCTATTTTAGATCTTCATTCTCTCAACAAATACCTCAAGAAGCAATGTTTTCGCATGATCTCCCTTCAAGACGTCCTGCGCCTACTCAACCGAGGGGACTTTATGACATCATTAGATCTCCAGGATGCATATTTCCACATTCCCATTCACCCCAGTCATCGGAAATTCTTACGATTCAGGGTTGCAGGCACTCACTACCAGTTCAGAGTGTTGCCCTTTGGCCTCAGGTCGGCCCCAAGAGTATTCACCAAAGTTTTGGCACCGGTTGCAGCCCACCTCAGGCAACTAGGGATACAAGTGTTCCCGTATTTAGACGACTGGCTAATAAAGGCACGAACAACGTCAATGGCTGCCAGGGACACGAAGACATGTCTATCTCTTTTCAGAACACTAGGCTTGACAGTCAGTTACCCCAAGTCTCATCTAGATCCTTCCCAGAACATCACCTTTCTAGGAGCAGTCTTGGACACAGTCCAAGCAAAAGCCTTTGCTTCACACGACAGACGAAAGAAACTTCAAGATTTAGCAGCACGTCTCAGCAAAAGAAGGTCCGCTTCTGTGCGGACTTGCAAGTCTTTTCTGGGGATGCTTTCGTCTTGCATTCCATTGATAGAAAATTGGCGTCTGCACATGAGAACACTTCAACAGCAGTTAGACAATCAATGGAAACAAATGGAAGGTTCTTTCGACGACGTAATTCGGATAACCCCATCAGCAAAACAAGCTCTCAAATGGTGGAAGGATACGCCCCTCATCTCAGAAGGTCTTTCATTCCTGAAGGACAAGCCAGTGCACATTATAACAACAGATGCATCCCTAGAGGGATGGGGTGCTCATTTGCAGGATCTTTCACTGAGAGGGAAATGGTCCACTCAAGAGTCGACTCTTCACATAAACGTATTGGAGTTAAGGGCGGTTTCCTTGGCACTCAAATCCTTCCTCACAAACATCAGGGGTTCTTCAGTCCTGATAAGAACAGACAATACCACAGTCATGCATTACCTCAACAAACAGGGGGGCACAAGATCGCAAGCATTATCGCTAGAGACGCTGTGGCATTGGATAATTCAACATCGAATATCCATCAGAGCAGAACATCTCCCGGGGATCACCAACACCTGGGCAGATGCCTTAAGCAGGACTCGAACCAGCTGCCACGAGTGGGAACTCAATCAGTCAGTTCTTGACCGTCTCTTTCGGCGTTGGGGCAAACCCAGTCTGGATCTGTTCGCGACCAGAGACAACAAGAAATGCCAACACTTCGCAAGCTGGCATCCGCAGAAGGGATCAAAGGGGAATGCGTTTTTGATCAGATGGTCAGGGATTTATGCATACGCTTTTCCCCCGCTTCCACTCATCCCGAGACTTCTGCAGAAAATGAAGAGGGAACCATGCACACTTCTATTAATTGCTCCCAAATGGCCACGCCAGTTTTGGTTCACAGAACTCCTATTACTCTCGGAGCAGCCTCACATTCGACTGAAGACACTACCGGATTTGCTAACAACGAATCAGGGTCAGGTCCGTCATCCCAACCCGACGTCTCTTCGTTTATCAGCCTGGCTCCTGAATTCTATGAATTCGACGGCCTAGATATTCCTCCTGATTGCAGGGAGGTACTTGCCTGTGCCAGGGCTCAGTCTACAAACGTGACATATAAGTTCAAGTGGAAGAGATTTTGCATATGGTGCTCAACTTCCAACGTTCAGCCTCTAAAGTCCTCTCCTGAACAGATTCTGCCATATCTATTGCATTTAGCTAAATCCGGCCTTTCGCATTCGTCTATTAGAGTGCACCTGGCTGCCATATCCCGTTTCCGACGAACGTCTCAGTCACCTTCTTTATGGTCATCCAGAATAATAAAACAATTTCTTAAGGGTTTGTTCAGGATGTTTCCGCCGATTCACCGTCCTTCACCTCAGTGGCATTTGAATATTGTGCTATCCCAGTTAATGAAGCATCCGTTTGAACCCATTCATAAGGTAGACCTCAAATTAATTTCTTTTAAAACAGCCCTCCTTCTGGCCTTGACATCAGCGAAGAGGGTTAGCGATATCCAAGCCTTCACAATCTCTCCACCTTTCATTCAATTCAAACCAGAGGTGGTCATTCTGAGAACTAATCCAAAATTTATACCTAAGGTTCCATCGTCTTTTCATCTGAATGAGCCTGTGGTTCTGAGAACATTTTCTCCAAATCCGCAAACTGCAGCGGAGCGTGCATTACATTCTCTGGACATTAAACAATGTTTAAAATTTTATATACAAAGGACTAGCAATTTCCGTAAATCTGAGCAACTGTTTATTAGTTATGGACGGATCAATAAAGGCAAAGCCGTTACTAAGCAGACCATAGCGCGCTGGATCTCTTCTGCCATACAGCTATGCCACCAGTTGGCAGGGAAACTGTTATCATCCAGTGTCAGAGCGTATTCCACTAGAGCGGTATCCACTTCGGCAGCTCTATTCGCAGGAGTCCCTCTGAGCCAGATCTGCAGAGCGGCAACGTGGACACGTGCTCACACCTTTACCCAGCACTACTGCCTGGAAGCTACGGACAGAATGGATGCCGCAGTAGGACAAGCAGTGTTCCGTAACTTATTTGCATAAGGTGAGCCAATAACCTTTTACCCTCCATCCTCTACGTATTGCCGGAATTATATTTTCATGTAAATAGATCTATGTGTAGATATGTATATATATTCATGTATATAATCTTTTAGAGGGTTGATTTGCAAATGTTAATTACCTATATAAGTCCATATAGGATAAATTATACACAGGCATGCTTCTGGCGTTTCAGAACTCAACCATCTTTCCTACTGCTGACTACTCTGATTCAAGCATGTGAATCTATGAAAGATACCCCAATACTGGAGAAGAAAATAAGTTACTTACCTGTAACTGTGGTTCTCCAGTATTGGTATCTTTCATAGATTCACATGCGACCCACCCTCCTCCCCAGAGGGGCTCACCTCTTTTGCTTTCCTGTAATCACTAGTGCGGAGAAATCTGAGAGACTGAGCCTCTGTGCTGAGGATTCTAAAGGGGTGGTCTCGCCTGATTGGCTGAAGTTTGGGTTTTTTCTAATGAGGCTGACAGTTGTACAATTGAATGTGTTTTTTCCTATTGACTTCAAGGAAAACATTTTTACAAAAAAAATCTCTATTTATTGCTTTCTATATACCGTGGGACTCCCACTTCGACGACGGGGAATGATTCAAGCATGTGAATCTATGAAAGATACCAATACTGGAGAACCACAGTTACAGGTAAGTAACTTATTTTCTTTCCCAGGATCCATTGATAATTTGGTAACATTAAACAACCACCAAGAAGGCCACCTTCTCCAATACAACATATGAAGAAACAGATCCCTTAGTCTTTCTTCAATGCTTGCTGCAAATATGATTTTTGTTGTTGTTCTCCCACTGATGATTTAACTGCTTTGATCTATGCTTGTAATCGATTAAGCATGTCGGCTACTTGGCTCCTTCACTTGAAGTTAGCTCCCTTGTAGGTGTCCCTTTTTGCTCCTGCTTCTGATCCGTTCTCAATAATAAAGGAGGGTACTATATTACTGAAGGGTTCCCCAACATGCTTACTGTAATCCACAGGAATGGTCATTGGTAAACGTCCCACAGCTCCTCTCTAATCTTAATATGGAATGTATACTGGAGCCCAAAAATGGAGGTGGCTCATCATTCGATGGGACAGACTAAACCATATGAAGCCCAGTGGCGTAATCTTTTCTTAAGTATCCTTAAACGCATTGAAAGTTTCCTGTATACTGGCTAGGAAGGTTTCCATTCAATGTTAGGAGCCAGGGTGAGTATTATTCATTCAAGTTCATAAGCTTGCTAACAAGCAACAAAGCTACTTCCAACACTGGTTGGAAGTGGAGCAGTATAGAAATTGAGTCATGGATGGCAATCCTGCATCATTCATAATATCATTTAATCTGCCATCCTAGTTGGAAGGCCTTGGATGCCTTTGTTCCTGTTGTGGAATGAGACCTAAATACAGAAGCATTAACACCAGCCTTCATTGCTCAATGGCTCCGCTGGGTGATGCAGAAGGGTGAAGAGACTGCTGATAAAGATTTCCTGTTCAAAATCACTACCTATTGAATTCGCTGAGGGCGAAACTCCTCCATTCTGCATAAGCTTTCAGGCATTTACCTAAAAGCTTTGAGATGCTATGATATATGCATATTGTACTTCGCTCTCCTGGCAATTGTAAATGTGACAATATCTGGGAGTAAACTTCCAGCCTTACCATGTGCCACCCTCCAGCAAAATGACACAAAATCATTATCAATTTTGCTGAGTACTCCTGCCGGGACAATTAATCATTTGGATGCCAGAAAGAAAATCATAAAAACCTTATTTACATTGCACATTTGGGAATGTTTTGGGTCTGGCACACAGGATAACTGTATCCTCCTAAACAATTTACCATTCATAGGCTGCTCCTCTCTGGGGTACCATCAATGAACAGATGTCTTGCAAACTGCATTAACTTATATGTCAGCAAATCCACATCCCACTATATCTGATAAAAAAAGCAAACATTTGTACAGTTTTCTCTAGTCGTGATCAAAATCCTGTCCGAAACACCTACGGGACCATCTTCTCTATGTCAATCAATACCTTATGGCTGTGCTCTCATGCCAGGTAGTTTGTATGAACTCCGAAGCTGCCCTCTACAATAATGGGATCTCGCACTATTTCTTTAATCCGCCTCGCCATGAAGTTTAGCTTCCAGTCCAGAATCAATCAACGCTACCTCTATGGAGCTCCATCAGTACTTATTGATCACGCGGAAGACAGATTGTATAATTACAAGAAAGTTTCTGCAGAATCTGAAATCAAACTTGAGCTCACCAGATCAATGTTAACAGAGCTAGATTTTCAAACTGCTTTAGCACCTTATCCATCATCCTCATGATCATGGCAAATGGAGTATGAGCATAGTAGTATATTGTCCGCCACTCCTGCATAAACTTATCTGTTGCCACTGCTTCCAGATCCAGTCTCCAACTGAAGCTGGCAGTCTAGATTAGAGGGACACAGGTAAACCACTCACTGACCCCACCGATCCATAAGGGTCTGAAACACCCTTGCATCCAGCTTCCATGCACTGGAGTCCTGCAGGTACCTGGAATTTCTGTCTGCTCTTTTGCAGTCTTGGGAGGTATTGTGCCGTACCTCACACTTGGTTATCACAAAAATAATTGCCATAACTCCTTCGCTAGTTTCACCAGCGACTTCAAACGAGTGCCACTCAAGTGATTTATGCACTGCACTGCCTAGCTGTTGTTCAACTTTGGAAGTATGCAGCACTTTATCTGCTCCCTGGTCATGTGCATACCAATAAAGGAGTAAATAGGAGTTCCAGTTATTATATATGCTGTTAGTACTAATATTCAGACCACTTTCCACCAGGGGAAGATTCCATGTACCTCGCTTCCCAGTCCAACTTGCTGGTCAAAGCCTCAATCACCAGATACAGAGCTGATTGCGGATCCCCTTCTCGCTCCTTGTGCTCCAGCCATCACAGGATCGCAACTGTAGAGCCTCTCAGTATATCGGACTGTTCCTCAGGTGAGCTGCTTCCAATCTCTGAATGGCTCTGTAGTGAAATGGACATTAAGTACTAGTATCATGATCATTCTGAGATATCTCTTGGGGAGTTCTGGTTGTGCAAAAGCTGCCTCCTCAATTCCCTGCAAATATTTGCCCTGTTCTTGGGTGGTAGGCTCCTCAGTACTTCCAAAAAATCTACCATGAGATCCAGAAAAGTCATTCTTTCCTTTTCTCTAGATCTGCCTTGTCTTTGTTTATGACAAAACCCAGATCCTGCAGGAGAGTGATCACTGTTGCCTTAGGTACTCTATTACTTGCCTGAGGAGTTTCGTAAAGCACAAAGGTGCTGATGAAAGGCTTGAGGACAGAGTACTCACTCAAAATTAATCAATCAATCATGGATTTGAAGAGCACAGCTAATCATCCATAGGGTCTCAAGGCAGTGTTTCTGGGTGTGCTGCTCAGTCGAAGAGCCAGGTCTTGATGTCCTTTCTGAACTGCTTCAGTGATGCGGTCTCCCTAAGCTTGAGCGGTAGCGTGTTCCATGTCCGGGCTGCTAGTTAGGAGAAGGATCTTCCTCCTGCTGTGCTTTTCCGTATCTTGGGGACAGCTGCAAGTGTGAGCTGGGAGGAACTGAGACGTCTGTTGGGTATGTAGAAGGCGAGTCGGTGGTTGAGGTATGCTGGTCCTGTTTTGTGCAGTGCCTTGTAGGTGTGGATCAGGAGTTTGTATGTGATGCGCTTGTTGACTGGGAGCCAGTGTAGGTCTCTGAGGTGGGAGGAGAAGCAGCTGTGTCTGGGGATGTCCAGGATGAGTCTGACCACTGCATTCTGGACTCTTTGAAGTTTCTTGGTGATGCCACCATAGAGTCCGTTGCCGTAGTCTAGATTGCTACTGATGAGTGCGTGGGTGACTGTCTCCCTTGTGTCAGAGGCAATCCACTTGGAAATCGTCCGCCGGAGTCGGAGGGTGTGAAAGTATGACAAAGGGACGGCGTTGCCATGGAGGGTCATTAATAGAGAGGAGTTCAGGATGATGCCCAGGTTGCGCGCGTGGACTGTGGGAGCGTTTCCCAGAGCGGTGGGCCACTAGGAGTCATTCTCGGCAGAAGGGGTGGAGCCGATTACGAGGATCTCTTTCTTGTCCGAGTTGAGCTTAAAGCAGCTGGCTTCTGTCCAGGCGCAAACTGCTCTCATTCCATTGTGGAAATTTCTCTTGGCCTGAGCAGAGTCCTCGGACAGGGAGAGGAGCAGTTGGGTATCGTTGGCGTAGGAGACTATAACTAGCCCGTGTTGTTTGGTGATCTTGGCATGCAGATCCGTGTAGTGTTGAAAAGCGTCTGGCTGAGTGAAGATCCTTGGGGCACTCCGCAGCATGTGTCTTTGGGTTCTGACGTTAACTGTGGTCATCTGATACACTGTTCTTCGGGTAAGGAAGGACCTGATCCAATCCAGGGCTTTATCTAGGATGCCGGCATCATGCAGTCTGTTTTAGAGAGTGGAGTGGGAGATGGTGTCAAATGCGACGGAGAGGTCGAGGAGGATGAGTGCAGCTGTACCTCCGCGATCCAGTATGATGCATACGTCATAGGTGGCTGCTAAGAGTGCGGCTTCAGTGCTGTGGTTGCTTCTGAATCCGGATTGGGATGGGTGTAGGATACAGTGTGGCTCGAAGAATTTGGTGAGTTGCTGTTTGAAGGCCTTCTTTGTTACCTTGGCTGGGAAAGGGAGCAGAGAGATGAACCTGTAGTTCTTTAGCTCCCTAGGGTCGGCAGTGGGTTTCTTGAGTAGCGGGTTGATTTCGACAAAACATAACCCATTTAGAAAAAAAAATTGGAATCTGTGATCCAGACGCACTATGTAGTTCCCCGGGCTGCCGATGTTTCTGAGATGAATCTCCTTTGTTTTAAAGTAGTGACAGACAAAGCAGTTGTTCAGTTTCTGAGACTGATGGGCCAATGACCCTTGTCTTTTGTTCTTCACTAGTAACAGGTTGCTTAAGATAATTGCCCACAGGCCACTTTTTTTGTCTCTTCCCTAATACAGCACATAATTACAAGACATATTATTAGCTTACAGTTGATGTAGAGTCTACCTGTCGCTTCTCATCGGTTGGCTTTATTGTCACTCATTTTGTTTGCTTGTTTATTCATTAGTGTAGGCTTTCCTTCCTTTTCTTGGGTGTAAGTACTCTTAAAAGTGTGCATGTGTTTCTGTTCTCCCTCTGCCATGCTCTGTGTTCCTCTCTCACATGTATGCTTTCCCCCATGACTCCTGCATTGCGTTTTTTCTCCTTGTGCTTGCTTCGCTTGCTCCACATTGTTGACTATTCACCTGGGCGCTCCTTATTGCTTTCCCCACCTGTGGGCCTCTTTATGCTTCTGTGCCTCCTAATACCCCTTATTTTGCTTTACTAAAAAACACTTGTGCACCTTTTTTTTTCTTTTTAGTTACTGATCCAACTGGCTGCTTCAAAACATTTTTTTTTTTTTTAAATTTTATAAATTGCCAATGCAACACATAATCGGAGAATGCTGTGCCGTATGGCTAAATCCATTTGCAAACCCAGTAGGTCCCAAAGGTGAGACCATTAGCTTTGCCAGTGCTTCTTATTTCAGAGACCACACTTCATGACCTATGAGGACCTCTCTTAGCTTGAAAATGAAAGGAGGTAGGATTCCCCCTTATTGGTGCTGCAAACCATAAAGCTCAGAAAATCCAAAAGAGTCTGCCAAACCTTAACATCACCTATTATGAGGTTCTACTTGTAGGTGAAGATTGTTTATCTTGCCCCAACCTTTACATGGGTTGAAAGGATTCCTCTCATATGAGTAGCCACTGAAAATATTTGCTCCTCTGAGGGCTCTGCGAACCTGCGGCTCTGAATCTGTTTTTTTACCTCGCCAGTATACGCCTCAGGTGTAGTTTTGGCCATGCAGTGGCTGTAATTAATGAAGCACCTTGACGGCTGCCTTTACCATGACTGCCCGCCCCCCCCCCCACCATCTTTTGGCCCATATATCTTCTTGGGGGAGCATTGACTCTTGTCAAGGGAGGACAACGTAGAGACAGACTTTCACTACTACTTGAAGAAAGATTCCCCAAACAGGCCCCGTTAAGCCAAAGAGCCGGCTTGTTAGTCGGTCAGGTCCCCTAGGGTCATGTCTAACGGGGTTAGGAGAAATCTCCTTTCATTAAAATGGTACAATTAGCATTGCTCAGAGACATGATTGCTCACTAAACCCAACGTTACAGGATATACAGTGGAATCAGGATGTAATCCTTTGCCTACATCTAGAATCTTGGGAAGAGGCACCAATATGATAACCAAGAATTGTTAATACAGTGTAAGATGGCCATAGGTATGTTTTTCTCAGCCATTGATGAGATCTTGCTCGCCAGGGTGGGCCTGGAACATTTAACCCTAATGAGGCCCCATAACTCTTTAGCCAGTAGCTTCTGAAGTTTTTGTGTAACATGTTAGGCCCCCTTGTCTGTGGATCTGGAGTGGTAAACTTCTTCAGGGTGAAGCATATCTTTAATAAGTTTTCTAGACCTTGTAGAATACAGCCTGGTAGAACGTTCATTAAACCTTGTGTCATTAAGGACCTAGTCAATTTAAAAAAATGAGATAGAGAGCACAATGTGTGTGTATATATATATATATAAATATATATATATAGCTCGCTCTCGCGCTCTCTCTCTCTCTCTCCTTTGAGCATCACATTAGTGATATGAGTATGTGGTAAAGATCAGTCCATTGAACATTCACAGGAATGGTTATGAACTTCCAACCCTCTTTCATCATGGTAGGCTCACTCAAGAACACTAGGGATATATTTTCAAGATTCTACTAAAATCGAAACTGTATCCTGGTGCACACAGTGTGAGTAGTGTATTGTTTTATAAACATAATAGTGGCAGTATAAGGCATTATGAGGTCCTTCTGCACCCCCTAATTCCTCCTTTCCTTTAGCTTACTAAGCACTGAAAAGGGGTCTACTCTAGTTTCATGGATGGATCACACCGGCATACCTTTTTGAACAGTGAAAGCACTGTTCAGTGAAGAAACCACATCTGCTGCTCCTGTGCCCATATTTCAGAAGCGATTATGTCAAGACTGACAGATAAGCCAGCCTCAATGTAGAACTCTCTGTGACTTCTTTGTAGCCTTCAGCAAAATAGGTGTTTACAGCTACAGAATGACCCTCAATCTCGAATCCCTGGAGCTACCATCCCCTCTATCTAACAAATGTTTTGTTCCAGTTTATATAATCTTTTCACTTTGTTGAACATCTTCATAATGAATAGTTAATAAGGAAACCTCACTAACCTTTTATTTACTTGCATTCTGTGAAATATAGTTTTTGCTTGAGAACAACCTCAAACTCAAGAAATCAAATTCTATTACATGTTCATTGCTTGAAAGCAGTAACTAGAAATGCAATTTAAACCATGCTGAGCATAAATCATTCAGTATATTAAAGTAAGCTGAATGATCAACGTTCCAATGAAACACATACTTTTAAGATATTAGCATTTGTGTGCTTACATTTAAAACATACTCTTAAATAAATTAAACTATAATTCCAAAGGGGATTCCTGAAAATTACAAAACTATAACTTCTTCTGAATCATAATGCAGCATATGCTATGAATATATGTGTATCTATTTATGTGAAATAATTACAAAAAACTAGGTTATAAACATTCTTGTTTTTATTATTGCGGGTGGTACAAAAAGTCAAAAACTAATTCAAAAAGGACATACAAACAAATTCATTAAAAATGATTATTTGATTGCATAATAGCTGTTTCCAGTTCTTTTGTTAAAATTCACATTCTTAAAAATTAAAATCACAGATATTTTCAAGCTTGCAATATCCAGACATTGAAAAAAAATGTGTTTTCTGTAATAGAAAAATCGAAACTCCTGAAGCTTTGATGCCGATTTATGAATTGTCTTTGGATGCTTATAATGATGTAGAAGCCATAATTCTCTCAAAAAAATGAAGTCATTGAAATCAAGGGAGAATATGGTGTGAATGGCGTCGGTGGTGATATCGAAGATGAAGTATTTTGCAGCTATTCTATCCAAAAATATGGAAATTAGCAGTGGTCCGGCATTTAAGACAGGCATAGGTGGTGACTCAAGTGATTGCATTGAACATTTCTGTATACCTCCTCTGTGATGTTATGCCCCAGCATTGCAGTACAGTATGCTTGATGAACTCTGATTTGTTCAAATATCTCCAAAATATATTATTGATGTTTTTGCCGGTGGAATATTCAGATAAACTGTTTCAAAACCAATCATGCATGAAAAAGAGGGTCACAACTGAGGAGCTTGAAATTTATGAAGTGACAGAGTTCAATTTTCGCTCGACCTGTAGTTCAGTTTGCCTACAAAGTAGAATGCCATTGCTTCAGAACTTTGGGATTCAGCTGGAGAGATGTAATTTACGTCCAATTTAACATTCATGTTGAGCTGGCTTTTGCTTATTCACTAGGAAAAAAAGGATTGCACAACCAAATACTGGACTTGTAGTTGGGATTCCACCAAACAGATTTGAAAACAAAGAACTGAAGAATGAGGCAATGGATCTAAACATGGCCCTAAAGCCAGTCAGTGGGCCGAAACTGATTGTCTTAAAAGCACGGATTCTATGTCCGGACCGGAGGCGAGAATTATGCTTTCCTTCTACGCTGTAAACACCAAATTGACAACACAGCGGTTCATAAAGCAATACAAAATTATTTTTCTCATGAACACTGGGGAAAAAAAACACAGTATTTTAAAAGTCCTTCTTTAATGTCCATAACCAGATCTCAACAAAGTCCTCTGTCGCTGCCTGCTTTCCCTCTTTCTTTGCTGCTCAGCAGCCAGTTAAGTGGTGTTCTCTCCTTTCTCCCCATTTATTTTACTTTATGGTTTATACTGGCTATTTTGGGTGTTGTTATTAACATCGCGTTGCATCGTGTTTGTTTTCCCACTAGATTACCTGTTATTGCGGGACCGCTCTGCACTCCTTACACGACTTGCCCCAGCTTCCTGACCGCGGTGTAGTTCTCTGCCCCTTACAGGGTGCTGTAGGAAGGAAAGGCATTCTAGCTACGCAGCGTGCATCTCCTACACTGGGAGCCAGACGTGTGCTGTTGGAGCCCAAAATTGATCAAGCCTTGTTGCCACCAGCCCAGGGTGACGCCCAGCGATTTCCTGGGTCAGTATTTCCTTAACTTGTCAACCTGTTGATGCCTCATCGGGGCCTGTATTGGTGCTTTCCACTGTGGAATGTCCTGAGGTATCTGTTTCAATTCAAGGCCGTGAAGGCCTGTTTTGGGACACAGTTCCTGAGTAGCTTGCAAACGCTTGCGCCTGTGAAATTGTGTGTCTCTGGCTCACACAAACTTACCTGGGCTCCTTCCCAACCCCATTATTTAGACAGGCTTGTGTGTATATTTATCTGAACAGGACCTCTAAAACCCCATTATGCCTTAAGCCTTCTTAGCAGTCCCAAGAGCCAATACATTATATAGAGACACTCTGTCTCAGCGTGCAGCGCTCCTAATTGTTACTGCTCCATGATGTCACAATCTACTTATGGGGAAGAGGAATGTCTGTCCTACCTCCAATGAGATGAAGATTTTTATGAGGCAGTTGATATATCAAAATATAGGGTTGTTAATGAGCTCATGGGCCCCATCTAACAGTGCCTCTCAGAGAAAATTGCCCAGGTGTGCGCGAAAATTGCCCAGTTCACTACCCCTGCCTCGGCAAAGCCTCCACGGGACACCCCAGCCTAGGGGTCCCCGCCCCCAAAGAGAAATTGGAGAAAGTGCAATGAGGGGCTTGTTGGAGGGTGGGTCGGAAATAAGACTTGGGAGGCTTAGGTCATGGTTGATTTTGGCAATTATTACAAGTACATATGTGTTCACTGCAACAATAACAGTGCTTTTCTTGATTTTCTTCTTCCTTAGGGAGCGTCCTGTGTATGTGGCTCAACTGTGACCAGGGAGTGACAGTTTTCTCTTCTCTCTCCTTCTATTAGAATTCATGCCGATCCCTCGCCACCATCCTCAGAGAAAGAAGAGATCCTGCAGTAAGTTATCTTTTATAATACCCTCCACCACCGATACACCCATGTGATGTCATTCATCTTGGGAACATAGTATTAGGATTATGCCATTGGAAGGGGTGGATAAGCTCTCAGGCACTGGGGAATGGTATAGTATTCATGCACGAGAACACCATGGTGACTGGAGTAGATGCTGCATGTCTTTAGTGGAACACTCCCCTCTCATGATCTGCGTGGCGAAGAGAAGAAAGAAAGAAGTGGTCTCAGATGCAAGCCAGAGAAAAAATAAATACGCAGAAGAGAAGGGAAGAAAAAAACCTGAAAGTATACCAGAAAATAAACCCTCTCCGCAATATTCACTGCCTGCCCTGGTTCACTCACGGCAAGGACCCCAACTCTCCCCGAGTTGTGGTGGGGTCGGCACATAGTCAGGAGGCCATGGACGCCACCATTCTTCTGTCCAGGTCTCGTCCTCCTACTGTCTCTAATCGGCTTCTTTCCAGTTGCCTTCCTCCATGGGGTTGCGTTTCACAGCCCGTGTCCGACAAACCTCTCTTCTTGCTTCTCGATATATCCGCTTTCTCTTTGTTCCGTTTCTCCTTCACGTTCTCTCTGCTCCTTTGCCTCCCCACGTTCTATTTTCTCTTGCCCTTTTACTTCTGTGTTCCGCCTTCCTCTGGGTGATCTCTCAGGTGCTTCCAATGGAATTTGTTGATTGGGCAGTCACTTGAGGGTCTCCATTCCTGCAAGAAAAAGTCCTTTGTCACCGTTTTTCGTATCCCTGCCCTCGTGACATCTGTTTTCCTTCACTTCTTGTTCCAGGAGCGGCGTGGAATGAGTGGAAGGGAAGCAATCTATCTCCAGACCTAGCGACACGCCAGGTATGAAGGGGGTTGGAGCGGGAGCACCTTTACAGGGGGTGACACTGGTGCATATAAGCGCCATAAGCAGGCTTTTTTTGGCTAAATCTCTAGCCCAAGAGTGTCCTTCAGAGACATCTACTGAACCTCCCGCACCCTGATACCCACAGAGGAACAGGATGGTGATTCCCCTGGAGAATGAGGCGAAGAGGCGGGCTCCACAAGATCATGGCATCCAGCTTCGCCAAAGGCTATTCAGATATGCCCTTGCCAGAGGCTATTCAGATATGCTGGACCCGGTTTATATCATCCACCCCAGGTCAGCTGAGTGGGTCTTGGCAAATAAGGTGGCAAATTATGTTTTGCGACACGGCTTAGAAAGCCCCTAGAGAAAGATGCCTGCAATTGCATAAGAGCAAAATGCCCCCGCCCCACCTTGGAGGGTAAAGTGGCCCTCACCCCCAAAGTAGATGCTAGGAATACCACCTTCCTGGGAAAGTTTGTAAAAGACCCCAAGAAGGGCATTTGGCGTTCGTGTCATGATAAACGTTTGGATGCCATAGGTCCTATGGCCAAAATTGGACATGGCTGAGGAGGTAATTGCCCCTGATGTCCTCCAACTGGGCACGGCGCACTATTGTCTTCATGGGCAAGGCAGACTGTGCCCTGCCTACAGAACAGTGCCACTCCCTTCTCATCAAGGTAGACCCCAAGCTGGGGGACCTCGCCTCTTCTGAGGCAGGGGCAGTTGCAAAGGGGGGCTTATTTGAGGACCCTTTTGTGAAGGAGCTGGGGAAGTTTGTGGCAACTTTTACATCGCTAGACAAGACGCACTCCAGTATTAAAAATGTGTTCACGCCCCCTGTTTTCCAAGGGGCCAATCGGGGCAAGTGGCGCTAAGCCAGCTGTTTTTCCTATTCTTCCTCCTTCAGGGGACAAGGCTGAGGGCGCGGCCAATATCATGCGAACCCACGCTTCAACAATTTCTCCCTGACCAGGGACAATGCTTCCGCAGCCGTGGAGGTTACAAAGGACAGGCAAGCGGCCGTGCTGAGAACGGCTTCTGCTCTGATAAAGGTGGAGGGTAGCTGGCACTATTCCTCCCAGCCTGGGCTTCCATTACGTCAGACGTATGGGTCATTCAAACTGTGCAAGGGCTTCAAATCGAATTTTAAGGTTCCCCTCTTCAGTTCTCTCATCTTTGGACTACCTGCTTCTCAGTACACAACACAGGGCTCGTAGACAAAGAGGTTTTAGCCCACATGCAGAAAGGAGCCATCTGCAAATCGGTGGTACATCCCAAAGGGTTCCTCAGCAACCTCTTTCTAGTTGACAAAGCCGATTGGGGCCGCAGGCCTGTGATCAATCTCAGGGTCTTCAGCGAGTGGCTGGTATACACCACTTCAGAATGGAAGGCATTCATCTCAGGAACGTGCTGCTTCTGTCCGATTGAATGGTGCGCCTAGACCTGAAAGATGCATACCTAATGGTTCCAATTCCCCCCACCTCCAATCGTTGTTTTCTGCAGTTCATGTGGCGCTCTCAGACCTTCGAGTTCCTCACTCTTCCCTTTGGCCTGTCCTCGGCCCCATGGTGCTTCACAAAGGTCTTCGAACCAGCAGCAGAGTTCCTTTGCGCACAAGGTAACTGGCTTATCATCTATCTGGACGACATGCTCGTTCTGGCCCAGTGCCCTGAGAAACTGATGGCAATCCTCCAGACAGTATTAGATCTATTACAGGGTTTGGGGTTCTTTATCAACAAAAAGAAGTCTCTTCTCATATCGACTCGGTGAGCAACCTTCCTGGGGTTCATCATAAACTCCACCTCTTCCTCCCTAAGTCTCCCATCTCGGAACATTGTGAAGATCAGCTACAAACTCTACCAAATGCTGGCCCAGGCATGCCTCTCAGACAAATGGCCCATTTGGTAAGGCATCTCTCCTCCTCGATCCAAGTGATGTTTCCCAGCCCTCTCCGTTATCGGGCCTTGCAGCGATTGAGAGCGCATCATCTGAGGAAGGACCTGACTTAATTTCAATTGTGTCCATTAACAGTCGAAGCCAGGAGGAGATTCAGTAGTGGCTTACTCACGTAGGCCTAGAACGGGAGTGCAATTTTCAGTTCACTTCCGATTTGGTGATAGAATCCGACTCCAGCAGGTCCGATCCGGCCGCCAGGTGTGGGGATTTCTCCACAGGAGGAAGTTGCTCTTCTCTAGAAGAACGCTTAAATATAAACTGACTGGAGCTACTGGCAGGGTCCTTTGAGGTTCAGTGTTGGACAAACGATCGCATCCAGCCCTCAATCCTTTTGAAGATGCACAATGTC
Source organism: Pleurodeles waltl (assembly GCF_031143425.1). Classification (NCBI taxonomy): domain Eukaryota; kingdom Metazoa; phylum Chordata; class Amphibia; order Caudata; family Salamandridae; genus Pleurodeles; species Pleurodeles waltl. Next base: position 679,215,081 of record NC_090449.1, on the reverse strand, counting down.
TCAGCAGTTATATATATCAGTCATTTAGGAGGCACCAGATCACAAGCTCTAGCAAACATGGCAAAGGAGTTTTGGAATTTCTGTCTGGAAAATTGGGTCTTGGTCATGGCGGTGCATCTCCTAGGCCAGGTGAACCAGGTAGCAGATTGGCACTCCGTTACCTTTAAGACTCGAGTCTTTGGAAGCTGTACTCTCAGGTTTTCCAAAGGTTTGTTGACAAGTGGGGTCCATTTTTGATTGACCCGTTAGCCTCATGCCTCAATCACCAGTTGACATGGTTCTTCAGCTGGAGACCGAACCCCGTAGTGGAGGCATTCCTCCAAGACTACAGTCAGGAGAAGGGTTATGCCTTCCCCCACTTCTTGATGATCACCCAGGTGTCTGCTCAGGTTTGCAACATGCAAATCTGGTCTTGAAAACACCCATTTGGAAGTCTCAAGTGTGGTTTCCAGTTCTTCTGGAACTTTCTTTGGCTTCTCCAATCCAACCCCCGCCCTTTTCTCAGATTCTGCGGAATCCAGACTGTATACTGCATTGGTTGGTGACAGAGGGGTCCTTGCATTAGATGGCATGGTAGGTTACAGGCAATACTGGAAGCTCCCAGGCCTTTCGAGCTATGATGAGTTCCTCCTGTTCAGGGCATGGGCAGACAGCACAACTAGACGCTGCTGTGCGTCTTGGAGGAGATAGGTGTGTTGGTGTCTGCGACAAAATGTGGCTTGTGTGGGATCTGATGTAGCCCAAGTCCTCAATTTCCTGTCAGGCTTAGCAGAAGATGGCCTGGCATATCGATCAATTAACTATTTCAGTTCAGTGATTTTAGCAGGACATGCTTCTGCAGATGGTTGCCCCGGTTGGTGACCACCCATTTGTTTGCAGACTGCTTAGAAGGATTAGTCTCACTCTCTCTCCCACTGGAACCACCCTATGCAACGTTAATGTGGTTTTGAACCTCTTCATGTCTTGGCAACAGAATCGTTTTTTGTCCCGGAAAGGGCTTTAAGCTAACTCTCCAATGTTACTATGTCTCATCTGATGCAGGAGTGTCTCAGACGTGCGCGCCTTGAATAAAACCAGTCAGGGTGTTTTTCCCTGAGGGGGTAGTTTTTCCAGTAAGTAGGCACATCAGGTCCTTATCCAGCTTTTACAGATTCTCCCAAAACAATGGGGGTCATCACGAGTTTGGCGGTCCAAGGACTGCCATGTTGGTGGCGGCGATCATTCCACTGGTGGCCCGGCGGTGAAGTCCGCCAAACTATGACCATGGCGGAGTTCCAAAAACAACACAGCCAAAGTACCACCAGTGCGGTCAGACCGCTTCGGACGGCACCTTCAGACTGGCACCATGTTACTGCCAGACATATTACAAGGCTGCACACCGCCAAGGTTTCCGCTGCGGTCGCACCACCACGAAAACCCTGGGGGAAACCAAAGCTATAAAAGGAAACACTCGCCTTCAGGAACACATACCGGCCCGATAGCCACCATGGAACCAGAACTGGAAGTCTTTCCACTGCTCCTGCTCGCACAACAACTCCGGAACCGGAACAAAAACACCAACTATAAGTACACACACCTACCGGACACTGGAGGTAAAGGCATCAGTACCCGTGCACACAACATACACAGCTGCAACGGGCACAAACCCATACGAACATACACACACCTACATACACGCACCCATACTACACACATGCACACCTATACTACACACACCACGGCCAACACATGTGCCATACACACACTGACCTGCACACCCATGGCACCAGCACTGTCCAACACAAACATTCACAACATCGCCTAGTGACACAACATCACCACAACCGTAACTGATAGGCCAAGCAATCTCACTGCACACCTCCACATGATAACACATACTTACAACAACACGTAACAACACCACACAATCAATCAGCACAATCACAGTGCCTTACAATGAAGCATGTTACACTACGCACACACCACACACAACGCATATGAGATAGCCAATACCACACACACATCCGCACACACAACAACCACAAAAGGGCACACAGCACCACCATTACACATCTCTCTGCAAACAATACATAATTCACGTACAGACATGCATGTAACAAACACAAACATATCCTACATGCAATATGTAGCAATGACATCGGGACAAATAGCAGAGCCACACATACACCATGCAGGCCAGGCACAACAGCTACCGCAACTTCACACACGTCACACACACACACACATCAAAGTCCACAAACACAAAACAGCCTGTAACCGGGTCATCGAGTCTCCGGTCACAACATTGACCCCCGAGCCGCATCGGCAGTGCCCCGGGGGAACAACGCAGAGCAACGACCACCAGGAAGTGTCTATCAATACGGATATCCGGGTTGATTCGTCGTCACTGATGGGTCAAAAGGGGAACACGGAGGAAGTAAGGGCGCGCGACTCAAGCAGGGAGTGAGGACCGGAGTGAGGAGAGCCACGGAGACGAAGAGGCAAGACGAGAAGACTGGAGTGAAGAGAGCCACAAAGACGAGCGAGGTGAAGAGGGGAAGGAGGAGACGGGCGGAGAGAGGCTACAACACCTAATGCCGTTGGACGAACGGACCTGCGACGTCCCTGGAGGGGCGTGGCTGTCCCAGGTATGATCGTATCTTAAATTTATTTATTTTCCGTTTTTGAGCAGGAACGAGAGCGAGGGACATATAGCAGGGGAGGGACCCAAGGGAAGGGGTCCAAGAAACGAGCAAGAGAACTGAGAGTGCATGTGACCCTAACCACACACACAACTCCCCCACACCCCCCAAGATACGGACTGTGAGACATAACAGTCGTATAAAAGTAGCCTGGAGAGTCACTATATTCTTTTGTTGCACCGAGAGCAATTGTGGGTTCTTAGGTTGTCTATGTTCCAACCCGACCCGGTCACCACCCGTCACTGCTAAACCCCTTCCTGTCACCACCCTATTACTAACCAACCCTAACATAATCCCCAGGTCTCTAACACTTACCTCTTTCTTTATTCTCGGGGTCCACCGCCGACAGTTGAAGCAGAGCCATCCTGACTATCCCGACCGACACTCCCACTGCGCCGACATCCACCAAAAGAAGAACCTAGGAAAGAAAAGGGAAAGAACGTTAATTCCTGGACTAAACCCCAAGGAAAAGACCCTACGAGTTACCAGAAGGGAACTAGCCTGAGAGAAAAATAAAGAGCACTTGGAAAAGAGATAGGGGGTTATTCTAACTTTGGAGGAGTGTTAATCTGTCCCAAAAGTGACGGTAAAGTGACGGATATACCACCAGCCGTATTACGAGTTCCATAGGATATAATGGACTCATAATACGGCTGGTGGTAAATCCGTCACTTTTCCGTCACTTTTGGGACGGATTAACACCTCTTCCAAAGTTAGAATAACCCCTATAGTGTTTCCTGTAGCTTTAATGCCTTAAAAACTATCAAGGTCCTAGGGGAACCCACCACAGTGGTGTCAGAAGTGGGATAAATATTATAAGGCATTAAAACTGTACAATCAGTGATGGAGTAAAAACCCACTATAGTCAATATGATGCAATAGCTGGCTGAGGGGCAATGACACCTGGTATGAGAAGAACAACAAAAGGAAGCCAAAACGGAGCGAGAAGCCCTTCAAAGTGCATTGAAAAGCCAAGCCACCATCATGGCCAACAATCAGTTAGTCCATGAAAATGCGCTGAAGACTCTGACTGACACCATCGCCGCTACCAGGTTTCACCCCAACGTTCCCAGTTCAGCATTACAAAGATACCAAGATGGCGATGACCCACACGCCTTTTTTATGAATTTTGAAAGGGTAACCACTTCCGCTACGTGGCCCCAAGAGAGATGGGGCCAGGACATTGCCCCATTGCTGACGGGTACCCTACAAGCAGCTTACCAAGCGGTGAACCCTGGTGGAACCACCCCGTACCAGGAAATCAAGGAAAGCATTTTAGAACGTGTGGGTTTTGACACCGAACATTACCGACTTCGCTTCAGGAAAACCAAGTGGGGTCCTTCGGAAAACCCTTGGGCATTATGTTACCGGATTAAAGACCTAGGCCTAAAGTGGTTAGGACCAGTAGGAACAAACAGATAGGACATTATCTAAACCATTCTCTTAGAGCAATATATGGAAGCCCTTTCCCTGCCACACGCAATTGGATTGAACAACACCCTAATCCTGATACCACCACTACTATTGATTTGGCTTGTGCCTATCATTGTTCCATAGAATTCAGGACTGGAACCCAATGAGGTATTCCTGCCACTACCCATCCAGTTATTGCTCCCTTACGTCCCCTGAGTAGAAAACACCCCGAAGACAATGGAAACTCCCGGCTGGTGGAACGACCACCCCTCCAGCAACCCCAATGTTATAGCTGCGGGGAATGGGGCCATATTGCTCGTATGTGTCTTCACAAATTGGACAGGCCTGAACCAATGGAGATTGGTATAGCCTGTGGAAGGGTGTATTATGCAGGAAAAGAAAATAGACAGTACAAGCGTGACTTAGTTGTCAATGGACAGCGGGTCAGAGCATTAGTAGATTCTGGCTGCAGCCAGTCGGTCATTAGGACCAGCCTGATAGATAAGAGAACACTGACCCCGGGATCAGCAGTGGCTATTTGCTGTATTCACGGAGACTCAAAAGAATATCCTATGACCTGGGTCACCCTTACCTGGGGTGAAAGAAAGGATGAGATTAGAATGGGGGTGGTAGACCGACTGGTGGAAGAGGTTATTATCGGAACCGATTATGTACAGTTTCCAGCACTTCTCAACAGTGTCCGAAAGAACAGAGACATCGATACATGGTGGAGGGAAGCCCCATTTTCTGCAGAACCAGTTCGCCCGGGTGAAACAAGATACAAACCTAGTAAAACTGAAAAAAGAGAGACAAATAGACTATATGCACTTAAGTATCACGAGGCTAGTCGGGTAAATATATAAAATGTTGGTCTTACTAGCCTTCCCCCTTTCAGATATTGTCAAAGAGAAGACCCCACGCTCCAAAATGCCTGGAAGGCAGCCCGCCCTAGGAACCCTGGAGAAAAGGGCCCTTGTTTTTCCATACACAAGAATCTTTTATATAGAATCACGAATCACAACAACCAAGAAAAGAGACAGTTGTTAATTCCAGAACCCTATTGGTTGCAAGTCCTACATCTAGCCCATAGTCAGTCGGGGGTTCACTATGGGTGGGAAAAACCGAGGAATATCTTTTGCGCCGATTTTACAGGCCAGGCGTATTTTCCCAAATACGTAGGTTTTGTCAACAGTGTCCCAAATGTAAACTTGTCGATCCAGGGTCTAGCAGACGGGTTCCCGTACAACCTTTACTTATTATCGACATACCCTTTTCCCGGGTAGGAATGGACCTGGTGGGACCACTTATTCCTTCCTCAAAAGGATATAGATATATCCTAGTACTCGTCAACTATGCCACTCGATATCCTGAGGCCGTTCCCCTTACCAGCATGAATACTAAAAGTGTAGCACATATGATGATTGTTTTTTTTTCCCGAGTTGGTTTCCCTAAGGAGATATTAACCGATCAGGGTACACAGTTCATGTCAAATCTAATGACACAAATCTGCCAGATCCTTGGGATAAAACACCTGAGGACCTTGGTATATCACCCCCAGACTGACGGACTAGTAGAGAGGTATAACCGTACCTTGAAAGCCCTCTAAAAAAACGTCTCAGACTCCGGAAAAGATTGGGATAAACTGTTACCATTGGTTCTTTACGCAATGAGCACCCATGAGCAGTCCTCTACGGGGCACAGTCCCTTTGAGTTAGTATTTGGACTACAACCCTGAACCTTGCTGGATATGGCCACCAAGATGGCCACCAAGATGTGGGAGGAGGATGAGGGAGGAGAAAAATCCCTGCTAGAATATACCCACGACCTAAAATCCCATCCATTCCGTATTGGAAGATGTGAGAGAACACTTAGAGAGAGCCCAGGCCAAACAAAAACAATATGACCGGAACACCCAGATACGTAAGCTGAACACCGGGGAGAAAGTTCTTATCCTAATACCTAGTTCAGAGAACAAATTATTAGCGAGATGGCAGGGACCCTATAAGGTTTTAGGGGCCGTAACTCCAGTCACGCACATCACTGAAATGTCCGAAAACCCAAGAAAAACCCAGATTTACCACACACACCTCCTAAAGAAATGGGAAGACCCCAATATTCCCCCAACAGAATCCGGCGCGGGATTCCTGGCTAACACGGTAAAAGAACTAGACATAGGATGGTGCCCTACACATTCAGAAGGGCCCCAGAGATGTGATTCTTTACTACTTCAACAACAGGAGCAATTAACCCATCTCCTGTCTAGACACAACAAGGTGTTATCCTCGCAGCCAGGGAAAACCACAATAACACAACATCGCATTAAAACTCTGCCAGGGAAGGTGATACGTCTTAGACCCTACAAGATACCTGAAGCCCGGAAGATCGTGGTCGAACAAGAGGTAGAGAAGATGTTACAAATGGGGGGTCATAGAACCCTTAAATAGCCCGTGGTGTTCCCCAGTAGTATTGGTCCCCAAACCCGATGGGTCTGTCCGCTTTTGCATTGATTTCCGGCAAGTAAACGCCATTTCCCAATTCGACACCTATCCCCTTCCCAGAGTAGATGAGCTAATAGAACGGTTAGGGAGGGCCAAATACATGTCCACTCTTGATCTTACTAAGGGATATTGGCAAATCCCTTTAGCTTCAGTAGATAAGGAAAAAACTGCTTTTTCCACATCCTCGGGCCTGTATCACTTCACGGTTCTTCCTTTTGGACTACATGGGGCCCGGCTACATTTCAACGTCTCATGGACTCCCTATTGCGACGTCAAACCAAATATATAGCAGCCTACTTGGATGATATCGTAATATATAGTGAAACCTGGGGGGACCACTTAGTACACCTGGATAACATATTTACGACCTAATAGCAAGCCGGATTGACAGCCAGCCCCACGAAGAGTTGTTTGGCCTATACTGACATTTCATATTTGGGATACCACATAGGGGAAGGCATAATTAAACCCCAGCTTAATAAAGTAGAAGCCATTGCACGCATACCTCCACCAACCACAAAAAAAGAAGTACGCTCCTTTTTGGGCTTAGTAGGATATTACCGTAGGTTCATTCCTTATTATTCCACCTTAGCGGCTCTCTTAATGGACTTATTAAAAAAGGGTCAACCGACAAAGAAAGCATCCTTAACACCAGCCCAACACAGGAGTTATGTGACCCTACAAACCTGCCTCACCACCAAACCTATCCTGTGTTGTCCTGACTTCCTTAAACCGTTCCACCTTCAGACAGATGCCTCAGATGTAGGCATATGCGCAGTGTTATTTCAAAAGGGAGAAGAGGATACTAATCACCCCATAGTCTTCATCAGTCGTAAGTTACTGCCCCGAGAGCAACGCTATCCTATTATCGAAAGAGAGTGCCTGGCCATCAAATGGGCCATCGAAAGCTTACAGTACTATTTGCTGGGACGTCCCTTTCTTCTGTACACCGATCACGCCCCCCTTATCTGGTTGTCTCGTCATAAAAACACCAACGCCTGTATACTTCGGTGGTTCATAGAACTGCAACCTTTTACCTTTCAGGTGTGCTGATTACTTATCTCGCTATCCGGTGGAACAGAATCTGGAACAGCCCCAGTCAAGGGGAGGGACATGTAACCGGGTCATCGCATCTCCGGTCACAACATTGACCCCCGAGCCGCATTGGCAGTGCCCCGGGGGAACAACGCAGAGCAGCGACCACCAGGAAGTGTCTATCAATACGGCTATCCGGGTTGATTCGTCATCACTGACGGATCAAAAGGGGAACACGGAGGAAGTAAGGGCACGCGACTCAAGGAAGCCGGGAGAAGCAGGGAGTGAGGACCGGAGTGAGGAGAGCCACGGAGACGAAGAGGCAAGACGAGACGACAGGAGCGAAGAGAGCCATAAAGACGAGCGAGGTGAAGAGGGGAAGAAGGAGACGGGCGGAGAGAGGCTACAACACCTAGCGCCATTGGACGAACGGACCCGCCACTTCCCTGGAGGGGCGTGGCTGTCCCAGGTATGATCGTATCTTAAATTTAGTTATTTTCTGTTTTTGAGCAGGAACGAGAGTGAGGGGCATATTGCAGGGGAGGGACCCGAGGGAAGGGGTCCAAGAAACGAGCAAGAGAACTGAGAGTACATGTGACGCTAACCACACACACAACCCCCCCCCCGATAGGGACTGTGAGACATAACAGTCCTATAAAAGTAGCCTGGAGAGTCACTATATTCTTTTGTTGCACCAAGAGCACTTGTGGGTTCTTAGGTTGTCTATGTTCCAACCCGACCCGGTCACCACCTGTCACTGCTAAACCCCTTCCTGTCACCACCCTATTACTAACCAACCGTAACATAATCCCCAGGTCTCTAACACTTACCTCTTTCTTTATTCTCGGGGTCCACCGCCGACAGTTGAAGCGGAGCCATCTTGACCATCCCGACCAACACTCCCACCGCGCCAACATCCACCAAAAGAAGAACTTAAGGAAGAAAAGCGAAAGAACGTTAATTCCTGGACTAAACCCCAAGGAAAAGACCCTACGAGTTACCAGAAGGGAACTAGGAGAATCTTTAAGCCACAGCCTGAGAGAAAAATAAACAGCACTTGTAAAAGAGATAGTTTCTCCTGTATCTTCAATGCCTTAAAAACTATCAGGGTCCTAGGGGATCCCACCACACAGCCATGTAGAAAGAAAGGCAGGGCTAGTATGTTACCATCAAACCCAACACCAGGTTGGTCCAGATGTATTCACAATGATAAATATTATAAACAATTTTGAACTAAGTATATCAATGTGGCCAATGGCCAGTTCTAAGTGTCGAGCGCACTAATGGCACTTCACTGTGCCCCTTCTTAACTCCTGACTGCAAAATGACCTCCACAGGGTAGGGGCATCAAGAGGGCATGCAGGCACCTCAAGGTTGGGTGGGTGCAGGAGGGTTGGGCTTGGAAGGGGGAGTCCTTGGGCTTGGGTCTGGGCTTGGGAGGGGGGTCCTTGGCCTTGGGCATGGGAGGGGCAGACTTCCTGGCAGAGGGAGGGTCATGGGCACTACTGGGGGGCTGGGGAGGACTTGGAGGTGGAAGGGCTGGACTTGGGAAGAGACACACAGTGCTTGGGGGTTTCCCAGTTTGGGAGAGGGGCAGGGAACAGGGGAAACTGCGAGGAACTGTTCCTTAGACACACTGGGGCGGTCATAGCAAAAGGGTTTAGAAGGGAGAGGTAGTGGTTGTGAGATGTGTCTTTGATGTTTTGGGTGCAGGTGTGTGTGTGTGTGGAATGCTTGTGGGTGCTGGGTGTCTGTTGGGTGAGTGTGGGCGTATATGTCTCTTGGGAGGAGGGGGGTGCAGGGAGATGCCGTGGTGGATGGGTGACTCTTGGGGTTGTCTCTACAGGTATAGTACATATTCTGCATGTGGGGGGTGTCGGTGGTTGTGGTGGGTGCAGATGTGGTGACTGGGGTGGATTTCTGTGGGTCTGATATTGTGCTGAATGTGGGTAAGATAGGACTGGTGGCTGGATCCGTGAATGATGGTGTGGTGGCTGCACGTGTGTCTGGTGTAGTGTCTGTGAAGGAGGAGTGGTGAGGGAGTCAGTGCAGGGAGTGGATGTTGTTGTTTCTGCAGGTAGGTGTTGCTTGTGTGCATGCCGGTGGTGGGTCTGGTGGTGCTTGTCTGTATGTGTACTTTGGATGGGTATGGGGAGAGGGGTTTGGGATTGGGGAGAGGTAGTTGAAGGTGGGACAGAAGACAAAGGGACACTGGCTGCCGTCAGAGTGGAGGTCAGAGCCTGAAAGGATCTCTGTAGGCCAGCCAGTACACTGTGAATGCCCTCCAGGAACGCATTGCTCTGTTGGACTTGAGCTGCCAGTCCCTGGATGCATTTACGATTGTCGACTGACCCACAGAGAGGGACCTCAGGAGGTCAATAGCCACTGAGCAGGGCTGACTGGGGCAGGGGCAGAGGTGCCTGCGGGGAAGGAGTCTCCCACCCTCCTTGGTGAGCAGGCATGGGCAATTGGGTGGGGAGCAACTGGGAAGAGTGGTGGCGGACAAAGATGGTGCTGGGGTTGTCCCAGATGGGTCCACCACTGCCAGGGAGTGTCCACCGGGGGAGGATTCTGAAGAAGAGGTGGTAGATCCGGTCTCCCCCCGTGGCACTCACCTCGTCCTCCATCCCATTGGATCCCTCGCTGGTGCCAGCTTCCTGAGTACCTTGGGCTGCTGCTTCCCCACTCGCGTGTGCCCCTTTTCCTTCACCAGACAATGCTGATGCACACAAATAGAGAGAGGGGGAGGGAGCGGGAGAGAGACATTGGCGGGGATAAGGGTCAACATATACCTCCCACAGACACTGCAAAACATTAATTCTGACAATAAATATTATAGCTGGGCAATGGCAATTACACTTTATGTATATCATGCCTTTACATGTCACTTCTACCCACATCTGGATGCCATCCCTCACACCTACATCAGTACCTTAGTAGGACAGCACTACAAGAAGCAACCCCATGATGCTACCCAAAGCCCTTTTAGCTGGCACAGCATGGCCTAGATACACTATCAATAGTATGTCTGGATACACATCTTAGCTCTCCATACCCCTTTCACCCATGGGATGTGCAGCTGACTAAACACAACACATCAGGCCTCTACAGTTACAACACCTGAAAAGTCCATGTTCTCTGTGACATGTCAATCACAGTGAAGACCACTCCACTCACAGACCACACTGCACCTAACTGTCATATTACATGGCTGGCCACTCAGTACAGTGATGCCATAATGGAGAGCAACTCTGAGTTAGCCAATACAAGTCCGACACCCAAACATTTCACAGCTGATGTGAATCTGTGATATAGCCATGTAATCAATCAGACCCTATCACAGAGCCAGTGCAGCTGACACCCAACACATATAACACTACTCAGCACACTGCTAAGTAGCATAAACGACAATGTCAAATTGCCTGCAGTGAAGCACCAATCCCAATTAAGGCCAGCCAAGTTCCAGGGTACAGTCAGTACTGACCCCTTTGTGGCTGCTGTGCTGCACACAAATGCCCATCCACCTCAGGGTAGGCCCCCGCTAAAATGCGGTCCATTCGGGGGGTCAGGGTCCGACGGGCACCCCTCTCTCGTTGGGAGTACATACCCATCTGGGCATCCACGGTCTTCCGGGCCACCATCTCGGGTCCTCCCACCGCTTGCGACAATGGGTTGTCTACCGGTCATGGACCCCCAGGGTCTGCACTTGCTTGGCGATGGCATTCCAGATCCGTTTTTACTGGTGGGCGTTTACCTGGATGGGTGACGCAGACGGAAGGACAAATTCATGTAGACTGGCACCATACTAACCGCTGTGACCTATAAACATCAGACTCAACAAATACCCATTGTCACGGTTTGCACACCTTAACTCCATGCACATTGCATGCATTTACTCCCAGACCGCCACACTTAAGCAGTTCACCCACACCCCTATCACACATGACTATGGCATTGGGGTCACCTGGTCCTCTGGTGTCCATACAGTGGTAGGACCTCTTCCACCAGCTTCTCCAGCTCTTCTTGGGTGAAGGCTAAGACCCTATCACCTCCATGACGTGGCATGATGGCTTCCAGGGATAGCACACATCAGCACACGTCGTGGAGGTCAGTCCAAGTCCTGTCAGTACTACACTTTCTTGACACTGGCTTCTTTCAGAATAAAGTGAACATGGCAGCAGGGATGTCACAGCCCATGTTCAGTCTTGTTTTGAAGGATGTACTGTGTACTTTCTTGAAACTCCTGGACAGCTACATCCGGTTCAACCCCAGTTTGCAGATTTGGTCTATGTGAAGGCGGACTTCGATGAGATGGGCACATCCCTCATGTGATAGCGGCCATACATGGCAGCCATATAGCTTTGGTCCCTCCCAGTGCCAATGAACAGGTGTATAGAAACAGGAAAAACTACCACTCCATCAATGTTCAGGTGGTGTGTGTGGCAGACCAGTACATCTCCCAAGTGACAGCCAAATTTCCAGTACCTGTGCATGACTCCTTCTTTTTGAGGAACAGCAATGTCCCCCACATGATGGCACATCTACAGGGAGAGTGCCTGGCTCATTGGTATGTTTGCATTTGGATGTGTGTTTTTGTTTTGGCACCTGTCATCATAATCCTCCCTGTGTCTGTACCTGTATTGTAACAGGTCCCACCTCTGTGCACACAGGTGACTGGCTATCCTAATATTCCCTGGCTGTTGCCACCAGTGAGGTATGCTGCCACGGAAGGGGAACTCCGTTTCAATGAGGTCCACGGCAGGATGAGGAGTGTCTTGAAAATACATTTGGCCTACTGAAAGCAAGATTCAGGTGCCTGGACCTCTCTGGAGGTGCCCTCCTCTACACTCCCCAAAAGGCATGCCAGATCATAGTTGCCTACTGCATGCTCCATAGTCTAGTCCTGAGACATCAGATACCATTAGTAGCTGATGAGGAGGAGGCATCTGGACCAGTGGCTGGTGATGCAGACATCGAAAGTGATGAGGAGGCAGATGAGAACGGTGCAGCTAACTACAGAACATACCTCATCAATCAGTACTTCCATTAACATACAGGTATGTTGTGTGTGTACTTGCAAGTGTTGTATTTCCACATTGTTTGGTGGCAATTCCTGCTTAGAATCATCAGTGGTGGTGTAATGTGTTCCTATCCCTATGTGTGTGTTGTGGGACGTGACTGATTGTATGTAAAGTGCAGAGTGACAGAGTCTATTCTCTAATATGTGTACTTTATGCAGGTTGCAAGTATCTCAACTCCTATGAACAGCATTCTCCTGTTCTCATGTCATCCCAGCAAGTAACTGTGTACTGTGAATCTTTACCTCACCTACATGTTGCATTAGGCATTCGTGTTAAGTAGCCTTTGGTAACTGATTACAGAGTAGAGATTAGCCCATGACAGATGGCAGCTACAGTGTTATGTGATGTATTCCCTGATGCAGGTGATGTAGAAGTTACATCTGTTGTGCCCTGTTGAGTTGGCAATCCACAGTGGGCACGACAACTGTGAACTGCATTTGTGCTTTGTGTGCCACCATGCCTACTATGCTGATGCAAGTCTCTGTCATGGTCTTTTAGAAGGTTGGATCAGTGAATATGCTCTGGTGTGTGGCTGTACTAGTGACTCCCTTATGTCTGCCCTGGGTTACGTCTGTGTCTCCTGCAGAGCATGCCTCCTTCTGCTGTTCATTACACTGCCTGTTGGTTTAGCGGGCCATGCCCACATAACATATTGCTGAACAAACTTTTGTAATAGTACAAATAAAGACACATATGCATTTGCTGTGATCTACAGTGTTTATTGTGCATTAATTGTCACACAGGGGATGAGTGGTTGAAATCATCAAAGTAGATGGCACAGCTGTAGGTAGCACAGGTCCATTGTCCAAGGGCCATGGGAAAAGTGGAGAAATGTCATTAAACAGTCAACAGGGTGCCTCAGTGGCACACAAAGGAGAAAAAATGAGGAGAGGGTCACTTCCTGGCAGTGGGTTTTGTCTTGGCTTCTGCTGCAGCCAGATGTTTGGATGGACATCCACATTTGTGTGGGGTTCTTCAGCTACAGAGGGTGGGTGCCTGTGGGCTGTGGTTTCCCTGGTAGGGCCTTCATTCCACTAGCTGCCGCAGATGCTAAGGGCTCAGGTGTGATATGGCTAGTGGAAGGGACCTGCTGGTGGGTGGAGAAAGCACGCAGGGTGGTGTTATTGTCCTTGAGCACCTCTGCAGTGGAGACCATGGTGGCGTTGTGGGCCTGCCACTGCTGCATGACCTCCTGGTGGTATTCTCCCTGCAGCCTTTGGTTTTCCCCCAACATGTTGATGATCTGGTCCATCCTGTCCTGGAATTGATGGTATGCTGCCAGGACTTGGGAGATGGTGTCCTGGTCAGGTGACTGCCTTGGATGCCCTGTCCTCTTGACCACATGTTCCCTCCCATGCCTCCTTCCCCATTGTGCCTGTGCCCCTGCCACGGTTTGCCCAGCCCCAGTGTCAGCCGGACCTTCATTGTCTTGGTTGCGAGGGGTTGACACAGGTCCCTATACTGTAGGGCACACTATTGATTGAACAGTCCTCGGGACACAGGTTTGTGGACGAAGGGCTGGCTGTGATGTTGGTGCCATGGGAGGGGGTTGATTTAGGAAGGGAGTGATAGACTGACCAGGGGTACCAGGTAGGTCATCAGTATCCAGACATCCAGTGGCGTTATCCTCACTGGAGCCTTCATCCTGAGGAGGGCTGGCAGTCTCTGGTATCCTCTCCATGGTGGCACTGGCAGGGGTGCCTGTGGATGGAGTGAAAGAGGGTTAAATGGTGGAGGTGTGAATGGTTGTGTCTTTGTCTGATGCATACAGTGGCTTAACTTGATTCCCAGCAATGGCAATGACAGGTGCAGCACTTCTTACACAGTTTGTGAATGTTGGATTGTGACATATATACCATGCTCCATAGGGGTTGTTGTTGGTCAGGCTTGGTGACTTTAGGTCAGTGGGTGGATTCTGTTCCTTTGTGATGGTTCACATGACAGATGTGCCCTGTTAACATGTGACAAGGTTCAGGCTTGCTAGTTGTGAGTGGGCATGGCTGTACATTGCAGCATGGTGTCCAAGTGGGAGGGGGTATGTATGTGTATGCACGTTTGCTTGTCCTGTCTCTGCATGTTGTACATAGTGTATCCTTTCTTACCTACAAGCCCATGTGCAGTCCATTTCTGGGTTGTTGATCTGGATTAGTGTCCCTTCGGTTTGCTGACAGTGCTGTGTCTGTGTTTGGCATTGTGTCATTGCACTGCTGTCATTGCCATTTAGTTGTCCTCAGTCGAAGCATTCAGTTGGTGTAGCTGGTGCAATAGTCAAACATGCAAGAGATATGATGTGAGGTACATATTGCAGTTTTTGGAGGAGATGGGCTGGTGCATTGTGGGAGTCGTAGTGACTGTGATTGGCAGTGCTATCCATGCACTTGGCAGGGACTGTGTAGGCACTGGGGCAGGGTGGTGTTGTGACATGCAGGAGAGGGGCATTAGGTGATTAGGTGGAAGGTGTAGTGGAAGTTTGGGTGTATTGGGGAGTGTTTGGGTGGTGAGGAAGCATGCTGGACTATACAGTTTAGTGCCAGGGGTGTGTTAGTTACTTAGCAGAATCCAGTCTGCTGGGTATTCCAGGCCCTCTGGATGCAGTATTTCCAAGACCTTCTCCTACCACGATGTGAACTCTGGGAGAGGAGGTGGAGGCCCATTGCCAGTCTTCAGCACAGCAATTTGATGTCTGGATGTCATGGAGCTCCCCTTCCCCTGTAGGTTGTTCCACCTCATCATGCTGTCCTTCCTTGTGCGTGATGGTTTCCCACTGAGTTGACCCTGTCGACTACTCTTTGCCATAACTCCATTTTCCTGACAATGGATGTTTGCTGTACATGTGCGCCAAACAGTTGTGGCTCTACCCTGATGATTTCATCAACAATGACCCTCAACTCATCGTCAGTAAAGCGTGGGAGCTTTTGACGGGACATGGTGGTTGTGTTGTGGGTGGGAGTGGGTGTTGTGTGTGTGTCAGGGTGCAGTGTAGGATGCTGGGGGGTTGTTTGGTTGTGTGTGGTGGTTGGTTGTGGTGTTATAGTGTTAATCGTTCAGTTGTGTGGTGTGTGCTGAGTGTGAAGTGTATACGTGCCTATGGTGTATATGTAGTGAGTTTGTGGGTCCTCCCTGTCTGTGTATGTGGTTTTTGTCACAAAGGACGGTGAGTTGTGTAGGGGTGAGTTATATAGTGTTGTGAGTGGGTGTCTGGTGTGTGTATGTGTGTCAGGTGTAGGGTATTCGAACTGTCCAATGTGGTGTTGTGTTCTGGCTAAGGTGAGTTTTTGAGCGCAGTGGTTCGGACCGCCAATGGTTTTCCGCCATGTAAGAACCGCTAAGGGGATTTGTGGGTCATAGTCTGGTGGGTACTAGTGGTAGAACTGCATGTTTCCTGCCCTCCAGTATCCCGGCGGTGTTGGATTTGTCGCTGTTTTTTGGCGGTCTTCAGTGTGTGACTCTTAATACGGCGGTCGGATTACCACCACCATGGTGGACTTTTGGCAGTTGCGAAAAGACCGCCAAAGCCATAATGAGTCCCTTTGTGTGGTTAAATGCTTAAAAGCATATGAGAAGATGACTAAAGAAGTTCGCCCTCCAGGTGAGAGACAACTTATCACTGCAATGAGAAAACGGTACAAAGCGGTATCGTCACCTATAGTAGCCGGATGGGTTCGGTGGGTGATGCAAGAACCTGGTATTGCCATTAAGGTCTTTGGAGCATATTCGAAGAGAGAAGAAATGGCCTCAAAAGCTTTTTGTCTGGGGGCATGCTTAGAAGATCTCATGCGTGCAGCCGACTGGTCTTCAGAATCTACTTTTAAGAGATTCTCTGTTAAGCCGCTGGTTGTTGTGGCCCAATTGGTGGTAAGTAAGTCTTGAAATAGCATAATCCTCGCCTGTGGTCCTGACATTGAATTAAAATTTGCCTAGGTTAAGTGGCGGTAAGTTTAAATTCTAATAAGGACACAAAGGTGAGGATTATCCCACCTGGTGGTCAAGTCAGATGCAGACCTGCCCCGTACTGGAGTAAGTAGTCTTTTTTTTATTTTTATTTAATTTAATTTTTATTAAGTCAGAATTAATCAGATCCATACATAATGACAGTAACAAGGAAAAAATCCCAAAGAAAAATCAAGAAACTCTTGAACCAGGTTCTTATGACCATTACGCTGGTGCACAGTGAAAAAAAAAACACAATAAATTACGACTGGCCCAGAGGGGGAGGCATACATATATGAAAGAGAAAAAGCTGGAAACAGGAAAAGGTTCCAACATATAGGCAATATTAGTGAAAAAAACAGGAAAATTAGGACAGTGACTGCAATAATTTAAACAGCTGAACTCACACAAACAGCACACAAATTGTATATTGACTAAGACATCCAAACATCCCAATTTAATCCTGCCCAGATTTTTTCAAATCTCTTAAGCAAACGAGCATCCCTTGCTCTAGCCAAGGCCTTTTAAAGATCGTATACTTGCCATATTGTTGCCCACTATTCTGTGGGCCGCGGGGGAACTGCAGAGACCAAAGATCTGGCAATACAAAGCCTAACAGAGATGATTAATATAGACAACAGCTGCCTTAACTCGATATCAAACTACGTTCTGAAGCCTAACATTACATCCGCGGGAGTAAATTGGTTTGACATCCAAGAGCTGTAGTAATCAATTTAGTCATCTCCTCTCTAAGTGCAGGACATACATAAAACATATGTCAGCCACCAGACATTCAGACTTTGGATAAAGCCACATTTCCAATCTACAATCAACACCACGCCTGTTTCTCCTGCGTGTAGTAAAGCATGCAAACAGTCTTAAATTGCTGCAGCTTTAAATTCACAGAATGCACCAGGCTCTCCACTGTCTCTAGCGCTCTACATATCTCTGATGACAGCACCTCGCAGGAGAGAACTCTGCTCCTTTTAGCCCTAGGTCTAAGACTGTCATCGCTCCTCTGTTCACAGAATCCCTGATACATGGTACTCATCAGAGATTTCCTGTTAGCTTTAATAAAATTTGAAAAAAGAAAGGGGCCTTCCAAATCTACTGAGCCTAGCCCTCTAGAGCGAAAATAATCCCTCAACAGCAGGTATTTGTAAAGTGATAAGAATGGTTAAACACAGCTTGAAAACCTACAAATGAATGAAAGCCATTGATATAAAAAAGTTGCCCCACTGTCAAAACCCCTTCTCTCACCCAAGCCTTGCAGATAGAATCATAAAAAACTCCTGGAAACACTGCGTTATACCACAATGGGGTTTTCCCGTGGATTCATTTTAATGAGTATTTGAAACAAATTTCCTGCCAGACAGTTACAGTATCTGTAACAAAATTAAACCTAACCTGCTTATAGTAGTTAGGGTCTGTGATGCGAGTAAGAAAAAGTCGGTGTTCAGGGCCAAGGGCCAAACAGTAGCCAAAGACCGAGGGGTCCGGTTCTACTAAGGAAAACAAATTTCGCAATCGGCCAGCAAATGCTGCCCAAAAGTATGATTTAAAATCTGGAAGCTTCCCTGTCTGTAAGGTAATGTTAATTGGTCCATAGCACTTCTTGCTCTTCTGTAACCCCAAAGGAAACTACTGATGACACCTTCTAACTTCTCAAAAAATAAGTTTGGCACTCTTAAAGGGATTGCCCGAAAAAGATACAAGAACTTAGGAAGAACGTTCATTTTTAGGATGTTGCACCAACCAGTGATGCTTATTGGAAGATTATTCCAGAGCCGTAATTTGGCAGTTACAGACAGAAGCAAGGCTTCATAGTTTAGCTTAAAGAGTTTATCAACCTGTGTGCTTAATTTAACTCCCAAATATGTGGGCGTATTCACTACCCCAGGTATTGAGATAACCGGTTCATAATTCAACAGCAGTTGAGTTTTGACTACATTTAATTTGTAACCAGATATCGAACTGAATTTCTCAGCGTCCTCCACAATGTATTCTATAGCTGTTGATGGTCTAGGAAAATATATAACAACATCATCAGCATATGCACTGACCTTCAGTTCACAGCCTCCAGAAATCATGGACCCAATTTCGATGTTCCTCTGTAATGCCTGGAAGAAAGGTTCAAAATATAGTGAGAATAACAAGGGAGAAAGCAGCAACCCTGTTGAGTGCCCTGCTGTATTTTGGAAGGTGTAGTTGATATACCGGCATATACTAATTTAGTGACCAGGGATTCATACAAAGGCTGTACCCACTTAGAATACCCCATTCTAAAAGTCCCCATCGTTGTCCATAAGCAATCCCAGGCTACACGGTCAAATGCCTTCGCAGCATCTAGTAAAATCACTGTTAACTTGATTCGCATTTTCTCTGCAACATTGAAAGCAACTATTGCCATGTCATATGGCTAGTAGTATCTCTGTCAGGGATAAAACCATGCTATTGTTTAGATACTATATTTGGTAATACTGGGTCCAGCCGATTGGCCAATACCTTGCGAATAAAATCTTAGCGTCAGCACTGATGAGTGATATGGGCTGATATAAACCCATTTCTTCTTGTGGTTGACACTTCTTAAGGAAGACCATGATTTTAGACATGGTGCAGCAATCCGGAACCTTGCCAACCTCATCAATGCACTGTACCACGCAAAGGAGGTGGGTATTATGATACCATTAAATACTTTATAAAGTTTCAGCATAATGGAATCCTCCCTTGCCGCCTTTCCTGAGGGTAAAGCAACAAGGGCATCTTCTAACTTTCCTGCAGTGATATCATTCTGCAAAGTTAGTGCCTGAGCATCCTCCAATTTCGGCAGCCCATTACCCTGAATGTGAGTCATAAGCCCTGACGAGCATGAAGTTGGGGTTGACTATACAGCTCCTAGTAAAATAGAAAGAATTGCGCAGCAATAGCTTCAGGGAAGGTGTAAACGGATCCATCACAACCGACAAAGCGCTCTATCAAGCAGTCGGCTCTTCTATCTGAAATGTGATGGGCCAGTACTCTGCCTACCTGCTCCCCATATTCATATTGCAGGGCTTTATTTTTGTAATAGCTAACCGCCACCTTCTCCTTAAGACCTTGACCCAGTTGAGATCGACTATTGATAAGTTGAGCATGCAAAGCTTGCTGTTCAGGGCTTCCCGACCTAATAGTCGAAACGTGCTGCTTTCAATTGCAGTATTGCCCGGGCAAGCTGGTTGTCCCTGTCTTGCTTAGTCCTATTTAGCTTACAAATAAACCGCGCTGTGATACCCCTGACATAGGCCTTCATTGTGTCCCAAAGCACGAGCGGAGAGGCGGTACCCAAATTTACTGTGAGAAACCCCTTAAGAGAGTTTACCACCAGCTTACAATAGGGTTAGCCAGCAAGTGACTTGGAAACTAAAACAGGTGCTGTTGCCCCCCTGCCCTGGGCAAGTTAATAAAATGTAGGATAGGGTTAGGATCAGATGAAACCTTGGGGCACACCTTCATATCAACATCCCCGAGAAACCCCCTTTTAATAAAGATCACATTGATCCTGGAATAGTGTCTGTGTGGTGAAGAGTAAAAGGTATAGCCTGATTCAGTAGGGAATAAAGCCTGCCAAGCAACAATAAACCCATGATGCCTGATCGAGTTAAGAAGAGATGCCCAGGTTTTAATCGTGCTCTGAGAGGCAGAACGATTAGCAGAATCTAAAAATCTATCACACAGTTGAAATATCCCATCAACATCATCTCACCGGACCACTCCAGTAGGTCCATGCAAAACATGTTCAACATTGCTGAGTCTTCTACATTTGGCCCATTAATGGGACATGTCACTAATTTCAGGCCAAAAATTACGAACTGAGCCATCACCCATCTTCCCCTGGTGTCTGAGGCAGTTCTCAAAGCCTTGCATTCTAGATTCTTAGCTACCAAAATGGCTACCCCTCTGAAAGATACCATCTGTGAAATATTTACAATCACCTTATATCCGGGCTGTTTAAATAAGTGTCAATCCTTACAGGCTAAATGCGTCTCCACTAATGAGATTATGGGGGTCATTATGAACATGGCGGTATACACCGTTCCCTGCCGCGGCGACAATGAACGGAAACCCACCATTGCCAGTGAACAGAAACCCACCATATAAAGATGCAAAAATCAGAATCCGCCCAAAATTTCCCAGGCACCAAACACCGCCAGGACCTTGCTGGCAAAAATGCAGGACATCCCACCCCACCACCACCCTCCAAATAATGATGCACAAATCACTGCGGCGGTCAGTGGAAGTCGAACGACCATTGGCAGTACAGACCGCCATGGCCAGCAATGGAACCCAACAGTAAGAATTGCGCACATTGGCATGTTTGAAACCCACACACCTGACACACATCCACAACACTATAAAACACTCACAGACAAACCCCACAATCCTTTGCATCGCCAATAGGAAAACTGAGATTGAGAACTCCACAAGCAGACACTGAACGCCACAACACACGAATCACACACCCAACCACACAAAAGCACCTTCACCCAGATCCACACAACACACCACTCACAACACACACTATGGCACCCCCCAAGCACCCACGCTTTACAAGAAGGGAGCTAAGGACCCTGGTGGACAAGATACTGAAGGTCGAGCCACAATTATTCGGGGAACAGCTCCAGCACACACCCATTGCAAGGAAGATGGAGTTATGGCAGACCATTGTCAACAAGGTCAATGCAGTGGGACACCATCCACACACGATGGAACGACCTGCGTGGGAAGGTGAGGTCCATGGCATCCAGGCACAACATTGCAGTCCAGAAGACTGGGGTAGGACCTCCACCAACACCACCCAACTACACTGACTGGGAGGAAAAGGTACTGGACATCCTGCACCCTGAGGGCCTCACTGGACTCACTAGAGGAATGGACTCGGGTAAGTCGCCTACAATTACCCCATATCCATCACACCTGTAATGCATGCACCACCCCACCACTCCAACATCCATCAGGACCACTACCCCACCCAGGTCACATTCACAACATCCAGTCACCCTGCATGCCCACAGTGCCACCAACAGGCCATCATACCTCCTCCTCTGCACAGCCACCTACCCCTGCATGGAATCACAAAGGCACTACACCACCCACAATGCACCTCCACATCCCAAGCAAAATGCAGTGGCACTTCACTAAGGCATGGCCCAAAAGTGGAAAATCTGACCAAAACATCCCAGCCCTGTGCACCCCATCCGAATATGCAATTGTAACAGACATGTCCATTCCCCCCAACAGGCACCACCACCCATGACACCCTGACGGACATGACAAGGAGTGGCAGTGCCCCACATGGAGACAGAGGCACCACCCAGGACACTGGAGAGGGAACCCTGGACAGTGAGGAAGACCCTGGCCCCTCGCACAGTCCTGGACTGTCACCATCCAGCAGCCCCACCCAGGACACCACTGAAACTCCTACCACACACCCACCAACATCAGGCCAGGGCAACAGGACCCACACCCGTGTATCCAGGCCACAGACTGGTTGAACACAAGGACAGAGTCCACAGTCACCACCTACCAACAGGCAGGAAGACAATGGCCCCAGTACAAGTGGTACCGCCAGACCTGGGCAGGGGGCACAGGGGGCTAGGCCCAGTGGGAGGGCATCAGTGTGCAGTGTGCATGCAATTGCCATTGAAATCATTTATTATTTTCTTAATTGCAGGAATGGCACCCCACGCATAACATGGGGTTGTGCCAACAGAAATGTCAAAAAAGTTGTCCATAATGTCACATGTCCCATGCAAACCTGGTCACAGTGACGATGTCTATAGACCCAACACCCCCATTGAGGATAAGACATACTGACAGTATGCTGCACAGAAAGCAACAGCATCAAATAGTACCACTTAGTTACTGGAAGTACAGTTGGATCAGTTGGTTCCTGGAGTGTACATCTTCTCCCCCCTCATCATCACCATCACTCTCATTCCCTCTCTGAAGAAGCTGATCTGGCTATACAGCCCCCTCTTCCTCCAAGAGGGGAAAATATTTCCTCACAGCCACGTTGTGCAGCATGCAGCAGGGCACCACTATTCTACACACCTTTTCAGGCTAATAGGCCAGGGATCCCCCAGAGATATGGAGGCAACATAATCTAGCCTTCAGGAGATCTATTGTGCGCTCTGTCCTCATTGTAATTCCTCTCTGCATCTGTCCTAGTATTCCTCACTGGTGACAGGAGCCAATGCATGTTGGGGTAGCCAGAATTACCTGCAAAAGGGGACAAACCAGTACTGTCACTGACAACCCTCAGTTGCAGACAGCCCGGCTTTTCCTCCTCAGCACAAAGGAACCATGGACTGATCCAGGGAACATGGAATTCACATGGGAGATGTACTGGTCAGCAGTACACACCAATTGAATGTTCACAGAGTGAAAGTTCTTCCTGTTTCTATACACCTGTTCACTTACTCTTGGGGGGATGAGCTATGTGGATTCCATTGATGGCACCTATCACATGGGGAATGTTGGGAAAGGCATAGAAGTCTGACTTGATGGCAGGGAGGTCAGCACTTTGGGGAAACCTCACATAGGACTGCAGGTGTTGTACAAATGCATTCAGGAATCTGGACAGTATAATGCAAAACATTGGCTGTGAAGAACCTGCACCCATGCCCACTGTCACTTGAAATGAGCCAGTGGCGAGGAAATGGAGTACAGAGAGCACTTGCATTTCAGTAGGGATGGCATGCTGATTCCAAATTAGCCAGTCTCAGTGCTGAATCCAGTAATGCACAAAGTTTGTGAATGGTAGCACGGTTGAGTCTGTAATTGATAATGATGTGACGCTCAACCATGGTCCCCAAATCAACAGGTGGTCTGTACACCGATGGGGCTCTCCCTCGCCACATAGGTCTGTACCTAGGAGGAGTTGAGAACACATGTGAGAAACACACATACATCTACCCAACATGGTAAATATTCAACACTGCTGGCATACAAGTCAATGACATATGCATAGTAGGATGTTAAACTGGACTGACATGTCCTGAATGATCCATCAGGACTGTTGTGGTGAGTAAATATATATTTGTTCATGCCTATGGGGGTTGGGGACAATAGGGCCTGCATGGGGCAAATGAGAAATTAATAACTGCGTAGTAATGGCCAAAATGTCTGCCCCTGTAATCCAGAAATGTTGTAGTGGAAGTGACCTCATACCGCTAGCGGTTGTCGTAATAGTGTAAGGCGGTGTTCACCGCTGTGCGACCATTTCTTGGATAACATGGTTGTCAATGGGGAATATTAGGGTATCATGATCGCTGCCGGCGGTGACAGTGCACACTGCCGCAGAGCATACGTCATCTCATCACCCCAACTTCACTTGATTCCCGGATTACGTGCATGCAGGTACTCCACTGAGTGTGCTGCTGTGTCCAGACTCTGGTCCTGGAAATGGCACGAGTGGCAGGGGAAAGTGCCCCGGCCTTCACCAGCGAGGGACTGGACAAGCTTGTGGATGGGGTCCTACCCCTGTACGCCAAGCTTTATGGTCGACCAGAGGTACAGGTGAGTAGGTGGATTGGGGAGCATGGATGTGTGTATTGGTGGTAGATGGCTGTAAACATGTGTGAACGTTTGACACTGTACAATCGTGGAATTCATGACATGCTGCTTGTGTGAGGTCCCATTCTGCTGTTGTGAGTATCCGTCCCATAGGGGACGTATAGCCAGCTGTATCTAGTGGGCATTGTCTGACCTCTGTGTTACTTTTTCTGTGTGTCCCATATAGGTCAGCGCCCATCAGAAGAGGGGGCTCTGGCATGCCATCGCCAGGGAGGTGCGGACCCTGGGGGTCTACAACCGGCGGAGCACACACTGCAGAAAGCGGTGGGAGAACCTGCAGCACTGGGCGAGAAAGACCTGCGAGGCCCAGCTGGGGAAGTCCTCCCAACAAGGAGGGGGTGCCCATCGGGCCCTGATCCCCCTAATGCTCTGCATTCTGGCAGTGACGGATCCCGACCTGGATGGGCGCTTGAAGGCTGCGCAACACACACAATGGGTGAGTACAGAAACCATAGTATGGCTCCTTGATGGATGTGTGAGTGTGCTGTAGTATGTATGCTGTCTATGGGCAGGGACTCTGACTGATGTCATTTTACATAATGCCCCCCATGGGAAGTAAGGTTGTAAGGGACAGGTCTGCAGTACTTCAGGTCCCTCTGTGCTGTAGGAAATTGCTGTACAGCAGGGTTGTGGCCACTAGTCAGGGGCATAGCCATCTGTATAGAGGTAGGTGCTGTATGGTGGAATATTTGCAGGGTGGGTGTATGTGTGAACCAGTTATGTACATCCATTCAGCTATTTACAAGTGTCTCTCCTGTTTTGTCTCCCCATCCCTGTTCTCTTGTGTTGTCTGTGTACATCAGCATCATCTGGCGAGGGAGCTGTGGCACCGGCGAGTAAGGATGCAGCGGCCCACAGTTCCACGGAGGCAGAGTCGAACAACGCCAAGGGGACCAGTGGGTTGGAGGGCGAGGGGAGTACCACGGGAGAGGCAACTACCACTGTAGGTAGTGACTCTGATACCTCCTCCAATGGGAGCTCCCTGGCAGTGGCAGACCCTAGTGGGCCCACCCATTCTGTGTCATCTTCCGCCACCCCCATACCATCACCGTCCTCCCATTTGCTCCCCACCGAGTTACCCGTGCCCGCTCACCCAGAAGGGTGGGCATCTCCCTCGCCCAAGGCACCTCATCCCCTGCCCCAGTCAGCCCTGCTGCCCTCACGGAGGAGGCTATTGACCTCTTGAGGACCATCTCTGTAGGGCAGACAATCATCGTCAATGCCATCCAGGGCCTAGCATCAGAGGTGCAGCAGACAAATGCCTACCTGGATGGCATTTACGGTGCCGTGTCTGGCCTACAGAGATCTTTTCAGGCTCTGGCCTCCTCTTTGATGGCAGCCAGTGTCCCTGGTCATTCCGTCCCCCCCTCCAACCACCTCTACCCCTTCTAGCACCCCACTCCCTTCACCCATCCCAAGCACACATTCTGACGCCCATGCACACACCTCAACACACAAGAAGCACAGTGAAAAACACAAGCAACACACTTCCCACCACATGCATACACACAACCAACATACAAAGGCACACATACCAACATCCACTTCCCCAAGTATGTCCACCTCTTCTGCCTTCCTGTCTGGCACCTCTACCTGCACACTCACAGGCACTGCACCCTCATTCACTGTTGCTGACCCCAGTCTGGCAGTCACCACAAATTCAGAGATCCATTCATGCACCCCGTACACCACACCTGTACTCACCACGACGTTGGTTGACACATGCAGCACACTCAACAAACTTGCAGACACACAGACAACATACATTTACACTGGCAGCCTTTCTTGTCCCACTGTGTCCCCCCCCTCCTCCCAAGATACTCAAACATTCCAAGACACCCACCCAACACACATCCACCATACATCAGCATACTGTACAGTCACCTGCACCCACGTCACGCACACCTACGACTGTCACGACCACTCCCTCTACCTCCATTCCTACGCCATCCTCCAGGTCCACCCGATTGCCCCTAAACACGTTTCCTATCCCGTGTGGACCTATTCGAACCCACTGGCCCACGCCGTCTCGTCTCTAAACGTACCCACCTCCTTGCCCTGTCCATTCCTCCCACGTCACAGCCCGCCCCTGTCCGCCCTTCCCATTCCCGTGCTACCTCCCCTGTGAGGAAGAGACACAGTGCTGGCCCAGGTACATCTGCCGCACCCCAGTCGACCAGATCCAAGCCCCCTCCACCTCTCAAACGTAAAGCCAAGTCCCCTCTCACAGCCGTAAGTCACCACCCCCACCACCCCCTGCCCCTGGTCCCTGAGGTGCCTGGATGCCCCGTTGTTGCCCCTTTAAGGTAGAAGACCATTTGCACTTGTGGGAGTCAAGTTGGGGCCATTTGGGCCCATCGGACTTTGAACTATGGACTGGCCATTGGCCTTCTGTTGGACTTCTTTTGCTCCTGGAGCTTAATAAAATGTTTGTGTGGCCAGTGTTGGTTTTGGCACACTCTGGATCCGTGGTTCATCGTTTCTTTGTGGGGGGGTGTTGTGCACATGTGTGTACTTTGGGCAGGTTGTCTTGGCCTTGTATCGGGTAAGTACCTCTTGCTGTGGGGTGTATGGCTTGTGCTGTTGTGAGGGGTTGTGGGTGCTTTGCGGGGTGGGTCGAGTGGGTGGGTATGTAACTGTGCCCTTTCTTCCCTTGTTTAGTAGGTTGCGGTACTTACCGTTGTCGTCTTCGTCGGCGGTCTCAGTCATGGAGGTATATGGCAAGGAGCAGGACTGGCATGATTTGCAACTCTCTCTCCATGTCTGCTTCGGCGTGTTGTGTGAGCCCTCCGGTGAGTGTTTCCTTATATTTGGTTTGTTTCTGCCTGGCTTTGCGTGGCGGTGGTTCCCGCCCTGGAACTGACGGCGGTCTAATACTTCGTTATTTGATGGGCAGATAGGGCCTTTCCGACGGCCTATGGGGGGGCCTCTGCCGTCGTTGTCGGCACTCCTCTGCTGGTGGAGAGTGGCTTTCAGGCTGCCTGTTTTTCAGGTGGTTCATTATTGGGTGGCCCAGACCGCCTGACTGTTGGCGGTAGTTACAGGCATCACCGGTTAAGCAGTCTTTCC
Source organism: Pleurodeles waltl (assembly GCF_031143425.1). Classification (NCBI taxonomy): domain Eukaryota; kingdom Metazoa; phylum Chordata; class Amphibia; order Caudata; family Salamandridae; genus Pleurodeles; species Pleurodeles waltl. The sequence continues at coordinate 679,187,760 of NC_090449.1, read as the reverse complement.
CGCTGTGTTCATAATGAGGGCCTATATGTGTGTTATACCATCTATCCCCTACCAGTTGTTTGTTGAATGAATTCAAGCCAGATACATTCCAGCACATTCCCTTTAGTCTAGTAATTCCTACCAAACTAAGGCCCATATTTATACTTTTTGACGCACAACTGCGCCAACGCAGTTGTGCGTCAAAAATTTTACCGCCGGCTAACGCCATTCCAACGCGCCATACGGGCGCCTTATTTATGTAATGACGTTAGCCGGCGCTGCGGACTGGTGTGCGTCAAAAAAAATGACTCACACCAGGCAGCGCTGGCGTATGGGAAAATGGGGGTTGTGCATCAAAAAATGGGGCAAGTCAGGTCTGAGGCAAAATTCAGGCCTCAAACCGGATTTGCACCATTTTTTTTTACTTTTGACGCCCAACCTCCATTGACATGACTCCTGTCTTAGCAAAGACAGGAGTCATGCCCCCTTGCCCAGTGGCCATGCCCAGGGGACTTATGTGCCCTGGGCATGGTCATTGGGCATAGTGGCATGTAGGGGGGCCCAAATCAGGCCCCCCTATGCCACAAAAAAAATCTGAAAAAAATACTTACCCGAACTTACCTTTACTTCCCTGGGATGGGTCCCTCCATCCTTGGGTGTCCTCCTGGGGTGGGCAAGGGTGGCAGGGGGTGTCCCTGGGGGCAGGGGAGGGCACCTCTGGGCTCCTTCCCAGCCCACAGGTCCCTTAACGCCTGCCCTGACCCAGGCGTTAAAAAACGGCGCCCATCAGGCTGTGCGTCATTTTTTAAGGCCCACCCCCTCCTGTGCGTCAAAATGACGTCAGAGTATAAATATGGGGCACAGGCCTTAAAGTCATTTTTTGAAAGGGAACGCCTACCTTGCATATAATTAACGCAAGGCTGGTTCCCCCTTCCCAAAAATGACGCACATAGTGGAATTTTGACGCCCGCGGGGTCGGACGTCAAAGTATAAATATGGGGCAGGGTTTGCGCCGATTGTGCGTCAAAATTTTTGACGCACATTCGGCGCAAACAGAGTATAAATATGCCCCTAAGAGCCTTTGAGATCACCCCCTCCCAAGCCAAGCCGCCAGACAGACATATGTACGTCCAACCAATTTTGCTTACGCCATCGCCACTGATTATTCTGACTGATTTCACCCCTAGGTCCCCCCAGCCTGCCGCATGCAGAAATTTCACCCTCATATCTTAGTAATGAATCCCGCCCTCACAGCCAACCCACCCTTTCCCACTGCCCAACCCCTCACCCGCCCCAACTCCTACCCTGTTTCTGGCAAGGGGAATCTTCCCCACCCTCAGGGGAATCTTCCCCACCCTCAGGATGTTGACTGATAAACAGTCCAGAGAGACAGCTGTCCCGTGCCCCCTGAGTGCCCTCCGACCACTGAGCCACCCAATCAAATGCACATGAAATCAGGTGTGTGACTTCCTAGTCGACGACCCAAGCTATTCAGTAGACCTCGTAAACCTAGTGCAGTGCATCCAATACGTCAGATAGAAATAGTGCAATAGGAAAAATAATGTAGTCACTTCGCTGCCTCTTTAAGGTTGCTGACAGCCATCAGGGCTTCTTGTTCTTAAAAACAAAAAACATCTGGGTCTGCCCACAGCTTTCAGTGGAACAATCAGCTGGCACAGTTTCCACCATTTATCCACTGTTGCCTTACAGAGATCTGACCGGACGAAAATCTGCATATCCTTCACTGCCATTAGTGCTGCTGGACGAGCTTTCATCCGCAGCAGAAAGTACCAACAAATACCAAGATGGGACAAATGTGCTCAGAGTGTGAATGGGAAAACGTTTTGTTTTTATCTTAGCTAAGAGGCAGCCGATGTGCCCGTTGAACCTGTAAGTCCATTTCCTAGTCCATAAGGTGCGGACAAACCTTTCCAAACAACCGCACTATGTACTTTCAGAGGTCACTTCCCTCCATGTCTTTGGGTAGTCCAAACTCCTGCAGATTGTTCCCCCTCTGGTGATTTTCCAGGTTCTCCTTCTTGGACAGTACTGAAGCCAGATATATATCATGCTGGGCAGAGGATTTGACAGCGGACACACTTCCTCTGCATCTACAACTCGCTGCTGTGGCTCTGCCACTTCTGTCGTCATGGTGCAATTTACTGTTGACCTCTGCTAAAAACTGCCAGGTGGCTGCATTATCAGCTCTAACTTGTGCATGTTACTGTGCCTCAGGCCCGTTGAGTCTGTAATAACTGCAGGATTATCAGGAGAATTGGTTCCTGGGTGTCAGTCGTGACCGGGGTATCATCCAGTGCCCTGGGATTTGGGTAGCTCATATAGTGATCAGCCACTAGAGATTTAGGCCAGCAGTCAGGAAGCAAACTGATGTCTGAGCAGGGTGTAGCTGCAGGTGATGTTCCCATAATATACTGCTCACCCCCCATCCGTTAACAGCACCCCATGCTGGTAACAGGTAAGCATGTTACTGCAGTTTTTGCTTTCCCACTGCCCAATTCCACAGTGGGCTGTCCTTGACTTGCTATTAGGAGGCTGTTTCTTGGCCCTTAAACACCAAGGAGCCATGCCCTTGTCCTGCTTAGTTCCCTTCAGACCCCCATTGGACTTCTTGGAACTGCACCGGCTGCTCGTGGGCCGTGGCTTCTTCACAGGTGTCTTAGCCATCCCTTTGAAACCTTTTGAATAGTGCCCCCTGCCCAAGCGTCCTCAACAACACATTTAGTTTCAACCAGGGAAGCAGACAAACTAGTTAACAAGGAGAGACTACTGCAGGCTACAGTAGTATCCTGAGAATGCGCCGATACAGCCAGGTCACCAGCAGATTCTAAAACGGGGTCACCTCCTGTCCAAGCTTGGCCCATTACCAATGGCCCCCCTTACCGCATCCATTTGCAGAAAATCTCAAAATACTCACAGGTCCATCCTCTGTGCTCTGAACCGAGGCAGAATCTGCTGCCATTGTAGTTGTAGGTCCCACTACAATTGACACCTCCATGTCAGACAGGGTCGCCGAGCCGGCGAGTCACGAAGAATAGGAAGGGGAGAGCTGCTGCAATGTTGCCGAAGAGATTCCCCACCTGCCTCCTTTACTTTGTTGCTCACCAACAGTGATGCAGCCACAGCTAAAATAGGTGAGGTACTTGAGGGGAGCCTTCCGACAGGGACTGCAGCCATCAGTGGGTGCTCTTTCCCATAAGTTATGGCGACACAGAACAGGGTATTGCAGGTACTTAAAATGCTGCAAGATGAAGGTAGGGAAGACCTGCTTTAAGCAGGTGTGTTGGATTAGGCATGGGTGGGTTTGAAAAGATCAAAGAGGGCATCAGCTGAAGGTGTGGCAGCTGCTGTATTGGTGTGCAGTTCACCTGAAAGGCCACAGAAATGTAAACAGAAGAATGCATCTGGGAGGCAGGTGTGCTCTTTACCTGTTTTGAATGCGAAGCTGAAGTCTGCAGGTCTCTCCTCTTTTCAAGAGCAAGGCAGCAAGTTAGAGGTGTTGAGGGACGGTCCCCGCCTCGCATGCAGGTCGGGCTTGTTGTTAACAGAGCGAGTCGGTCAGCGAGTTAGAAGCATCAGTTCCATGATTGCAGTGACACCAAGTCACCACCAGGAGTGTAAAATTTGCTAGCAATCGCACCAAGAATTTTCAATTCTATTAAGGACACGGAGGCGAGGATTATGCTTCTCTTTCTTAACTACTCAAAATTCAGCAGCCAATCAAAACACAGAAAAAACATTAACTACATTTCCCAACAAGCTTTGCACAATATGTCCACCAATCAACAGCTCCTTGACCCTATTAGAGTCCATAACGCTCAGGAGAACTCCTCTTTCTTTGCTACACAAACTGCCTCACCAAGAGTCCTAAACCAAGAACTTGGAAGAACGCCCACAAAGAAGAAACAACTGCTTGAAGACGATCATTTGCCAAGAAGAAACGTCCCACCATAATGCACTGTGAAGGAAATCCCTGTTATTCCGACTTTTGCTCCGATCCTAGGAAAAAGGAAAAATGTATAATAATAATAATAATAATAATAATAATAATATCCTGGTCATCTATACAACAACTGTATAACTCCGGACAGAACAATAAAACCTATCCATATATAATCTGCAATTAACATATTGCCACCCAAAACACAAATAAATCCTTGGGAGGGATAATCCTCACCTCCGTGTCCTTAATAGAAATTAAAATTCTTGGCACGATTGCTAGCAAGTTTTACATTCTATGGCAGGACCGGCCGCTCAGATTATTCTAATTCAAAGCTGCTTGAAACACTCTAGATGCAAAATCACCAACTGGTTTGTAATAAAACTGTTTAAAAGTGGAGTCCGAAGACCAATCAGCTGATTTCAGAATATCCTGCACAGACACACCCAAACCTACAGATTTAGAAGCCATCGCACCCCGAACTGAGTGCACTCCAAATAAATGCATATCAATACCAGCTTCGACCATTACAAGGCGCAACCACCTGGCAACGGTAGCTGCAGAGACGGGTTTAAAAGGTTTACAGAGTGAAATCAACAATTGGCCCGTCAGATTCTGCCTAAGAAATCTACTACATTGTTCATATTCTTTCAAGCAATCAACAACACACAACTTTTTAGAAAATGGAAATACAAAGTATTCTGTACTGGTAGACATTGTCTTAGTTCTTCTAGAGATCGAAAAAGAAACACCTTCCGGTGTAAAAACTCTACCTGAAAGATCCAAGGCCTTCACGTCAGAAGATCGTCGACAAGCCGCCAAGCATAGAAGCATTGCTAACTTTGCTGATAATTGCTTTCCAGACAGATCTGAATTATCAGGCCATCTCTCAAACAAATGGAGAACTAAGTTCACGTCCCAAAGGAACATATACATGGGAGAAGGAGAATTGGAAACCCTCACACCCTTCAAAAGCTTAGTCACCACCAGATGCATGCCTACCGGAGTTCCATCGACCTTGACATGGCCTGCAGAAATGGCTGAGCGGAAATTATTTACCGACCTGTACAACAATCCTTCCTCTGCTTTCTGCAACAAAAAATTCACAATTTGGACAAGCCCGGTTGCCACAGGATCCAAATGCCGTTCCAGGCACCAATTCCTCCAGACTCTCCAAGCGGAGAAATACCTCTTCCTAGTGGAGGGTGCCCAAGCCCTATTGATAAATCTTTCAGCCGATTACGAAATGCCTGGCAAGTGCCACTGTTGCCTGAAAGCCTACAAGCCATCAGCTGCAACTGTCTCTCCAGCACCAGAGGATGCTTCTCGCCCTGCGGACCCAGAAGCATGTCCTGAGACCAAGGAAGATGTAGAGGAGAGTCACACGCCAGTTCCAACAGTAACAGAAACCAAGGCTGAGCTCTCCAAATTGGAGTGATCAGGATTACCTCTGCTTTCTGCCATTTCATCTGAGTCACCACCCTCGGGATCATGGCGAAAGGGGGAAAACCATAATTGAGGGACCCGGCACAATCCTGAAGAAAAGCATCTGTGGCCCTCGCCAACGGATCCGGTCTCCAACTGAAAAATTCATCTAACTGCTTGTTCAGACATGAGGCAAACAGATCTATCCTACACGGGCCCCACAATTGCTGAGTCAAAATAAATAATTGAGGCAGAAGCTTCCAGTCACTGTAATCCCTGAGATACCGGGAATTCCAATCCGCTACCACATTGATCTGACCAGGAAGGTACTCCGCCATCACCCGAAGACTGTGTTCCAGACAGTAATGCCAAAAATCCTTGGCTATCTCAGCCAGGACAGGCGACTGGGTGCCCCCCAACTTGTTGATATACCTGACTGCCGCGATATTGTCCTTCCGTAGAAGAATGGAACACAAAACCTTCCTGGGCAATAGAGTCCTTATTGCAACGGAACCTGCTAATAACTCCAGACAATTGATGTGCAACTGAAGTTGCTGCGGAGACCATCTCCCCCCTGTCGAGATGTCCCCAGATCTCGCCCCCAAGCCCCAAAGGCTGGCATCCGATTCTATCACTGTCTCGGGCTGGGAGCTGAAAATAGCTCTGCCATTCCACACATCAACCTGCGTCAACCACCAGTTGAGCTCCGAGCGAACTTCGTCCGTCAGCGGGACCAAATCCAAATAGGTCAAGCCTCTCTGAAGATGATGGATCTTGAGTCTCTGTAACGCTCTGTAGTGGAGGGGCCCTGGAAAAATCACCTGAATTGAAGAGGCCAGCAGCTCCACAATCCGAGCGAGTTTCCTCAGGGACAAAGAGGTTTTGGCTAAAGCTACATGAAGCTCCTTTTTGATGTCCTGAAGCTTGGACTTGGGAAGGACCAATAGCGACCTCTCTGAATCTATCAGAAAACCTAAGAATTCTTCAGTCTTGGAAGGCATTAGGATTGATTTATTTTTGTTTATGACAAAACCTAGACCCTGAAGAAGGGAGATGATTGTGAGCCCGTGCTGCTTGAGCAACTCCTGGGATTGCGCCATGATCAGAATATCATCGAGATATATGATCAAGCGGATCCCTTTCTCCCTCAGATATGCAACTACCGGCTTGAGCAGCTTAGTAAAACACCAAGGTGCTGAGGAGAGCCCGAAGGGCAGGACCGAATACTCCATCCAACTGCCCCTCCACCAGAACTGGAGGAAACGCCTGTCAGGATGCCAAACGAGAACCGTCAGATATGCATCTTTGAGATCTAGTCGCATCAACCAGTCTCCCGTCTGAAGAAGATCTGGTAAGAGATGAAGACCCTCCATTTTGAAATGCCTGTAGACAATGAATTACTTGAATTCTCGAAGGTTTAACACCAAGTGATGCCCTCCTCGCCTTTTTTGTACCAGAAAGATGTTGCTGCAGAACCCAGAAGGATGGGGTTCGCAAAAAGCAATTGCTTTCTTCTTGAACAAATCCTGAATCTCGGAATCGATCACGCTGGCGTCTTGTAGCGAAAAATTGAGAGGAGAAGGAGTACTCTCCTGCTGCGGAGTCTGAAAGAACTCCAAACGGAAACCCTGAACAGTCTGCAACACCCATGCATCCTGAGGGACGCAATACCAATTGTGGAGGAAATGCTGCACACGACCCCCCCAACTGAATGACAGAACAATCCTGAAGTCTCACCTGCAGACAAACTTGACTGGGTGTTTTGTTCTTGAACCTCCTCGCTGGCCACGCTGACGAAGGAAACGGGAAGAAAGCACCTCCTCTGGCATAGTCCTGGCCCCTACTGAAAGAGCGTCGCTGGGAGCCATGGAAGGTTGAACAGCCTGACGAGCGGCCCCTGCCTCGCCAGGACCGTCCAAAAAGCCCGACTGGAAAACCTTTTTTAAATTTGCCAGTGCCTTATCCAGGGTCGTAAAGGTGGTCACATAATTGGCTATATCTTTGACAAATTTGTCGCCAAAGAGATGACCTTCAGCCAGGAGGACCCGCATCAGCAGCTGCTAACTCCGTCAAGGTAAAATCAATCCTCATGAGGAGAGACTTACGCCTTTCTGTTGATATGGCACAGTTAGCATTTCCTAACAAACAAATCGCCTTCTGGGTCCACTCAGCCAGAGTATGAGGGTCAATACTCTGTCAGCCCTGTCAATGCCTTTTTTGGGGTCCTTGGTGAACTTCTTAAGGAAAGTAGGCATTCTGGGGCCAATGTCGGGCGTCTCCGCCACCTTATCTGGAACTCAGCCCGCAACCTATTCTGTACCTCCTTGTCGAAGCCCTTCCTTAATTTATCATGGAGATAATCCGCCACGGCCTGCGCCGGGGCCCAATCCGCTGAGTGAGGATGAATAATATCCTCCGGGTTAAACTGAAAGGGATTAGGAGGCAATTTAGGCCTTTCCTTGGCAATGGGAAGAACCTGACTTCCGAGCCCTCTTGCGCTTACGCAAGGGGCTACTAGAATGGGAGGAGTCAGAAGTGGCTGAATCTGACACAGACGAGACTGCCGCCTCAAGGGAAGATCCTTTGGAAGAAGACAGAAGGGAGCAATACACTTGGGCAGAAGAAGACTGGGTCAACGCCGACATGGCGCCATCATGTGGCCACGAAGAAGTCTGAGGTTTCGGATTAGCTGCAGCCGAAGGGCCTTCATCCGTCAACCAACTCCTGTTTCTTAACAAAGCATTCAAATTGCTGAGTGAGGGGCTTCAAAGCTGCCAGAACAGCTTGGTTGATCTTTTGTGGTACGGAAACCGCCAAAGCCCTGCTAAGAGACTGTTGCACTGAGGTATTAATCACCTCAGACAAGCCTTCTTCCCACTGAGGACCGAGGGCCTCCTCATAGCCTTGCCCAAATTCCTCCTCCTCAAAGGACAGCCACTCGGTCATTGTAGCCCAATACACTGCCACAGGCAATTAACAAAAAACAGCCGCCACACTGGATTCAACGGGGGGAGCCACCCCAGGTGCAATAGGAACAAATTCCAACCAGGCTCCTCAGCCACAGTCGTCTAAAAATTATTGCAGCCCACCAAAATATCTGTGGGGGCGTAAATGAGAGCCTAAATGAACTGTTTGGTAAGCGTGCATACCGCTAATAAGGCAGGGAAAGCTCCATTATTGCAGCCACAGCCAGGCATCTATGCCGGTGACAGGCACGTCAAGAATGCGAAAAAAGCGCGATTCCGACGTGCTGTCAACGGCTGGAGGAGGAGAAACTAATAATGGAAAGCATGTAGCCCAACTAGTAGATCTAGTAGGATTTGGGCGCTCCGACTGTGCTCTCTGACCCGGGCCGTATCAGGGAAGGCACCAGTCACGCGCAAAAGCGCGAAGGAAAGGACATCAAAGGGCCCAGAGGGCCGGGGAATCAAGGTAGAAGGCAACAAACTCACCTGCCCAATCAGCGGAAGGGGGCACGTCCTAAAACGCAGGACCCCGCATGGATCGGAAAAAGCCCTGAGAGCAAGAACAACAAGTTTACAACGGGTGCCACAGCAACCAAGAACGCACGCCGCCAAACCAAAATCCCAACACAGGAAAAGCCAGAATAAAGGATAAGAAGAATGAGTACTTATCTCACCGATTAGCAGCAAAGAAAGAGGAGTTCTCCTGAGAGTTATGGACCCTAATAGGGTCAAGGAGCTGTTGATTGGTGGACATATTGTGCAAAGCTTGTTGGGAAATGTAGTTAATGTTTTTTCTGTGTTTTGATTGGCTGCTGAATTTTGAGTAGTAAAGAAAGAGAAGCATAATCCTCGCCTCCGGTCCTGCCATAGAATTTCAGATCGTTGACACGCTTGTGCCCGCTCCAAACGTACAGGAGAGCGAGGCTCGCAATGACGTCAGCTTGGGAAGAGGCATAGCAGCAGGGGATTGGATGCTGTGAGCTACATTAGAGGAAAGAACATTGGGAACGACCAACAAGATGGCGCCGCCCCTGGGCAATGTAGAAATGATTGAGATAATCGACTGATGAGGATTTAGTGAATTTGCACAGTGAATTGGGTGCACAGGGGCAGTTGGCTCCTACATTCATTGCAGATACAAAGGAAGGTGGACAACAGTGGGTGCAACAGCTGGTACCCATGTGGGTTAGCATCATGCTGAACAAAGCTTAGAGATGGGATGTTGACAATGGCGCATTACAGGAGTCACATGAGTTAGCCGTGCATGGTTTAGCACTGCCAGGAATCTTAATTTCTGAGGCATTACATACATGATTTTGATAACAGTGAGGAGCGAGGTATGGAAGAGTATAATCTTGGCAGAAAAATCCAGGGCAGTTGGTAGCTTTCCTGGGTGTGACACCTCTTCTGGACTGGGCGTTCCTGAGGAACAGTACCTTTCAACGGTGTAAACTGGGCTCCACTAATGTAAGGAACCCAGTTGTTGATGCGTCCTGCTTGGTATTGAGAAGCCACAATTGGGCCTGAAGGATGTGCACATGATGGAGAGCAGCCAAGTATTAGCCGGGGCATGATTTGGAGGGGGGTGAAGTGGTGGATGCGGTAGTTCCTGCATTGGTGGTTCGCAATGTGGCAAAGGAGGCTGGGGGGGGTCTGCTAACGCTTGTAGAAGTTTTTGATATCTTACATGAGCAAGTGCAGTAGACGGTAGAATGCGATGTGGATCTGATAGCTTGGACAAGAGAGTTCAGAGTCATTGGCAATCTGTTCCTAGAGGTAAGCAAAGAATTCTGGAAGGTATATCTAAAGTGGGGAGGAGATCGAAGGTTGTCAGGGTAGCCTCGGTTGCAGTGGATTATAGGCTGCAAAAACAAATGTCAGTAGATGTTGTGGATAATTCAGAAGGCAAGGACGTGGCTATTCAAACAGTTATGAGTGAGCAAAAGGGTGATAAATCTAATGTCCCTGCTGAGGATGGTCAGAAAGGTAAAGATTTGGTCTCTGTATCAATCACAGAAAATATAGGTAAGAAGGAAGGTTATTTTCTTGGGGGTAGTGTAAAAAACAAAAAACGACCTTATATGGAGGTATCGATGCCTTTGGAGGCACATCTTACCCAAAAGATGAAGGATAAGATTTGCATAGGTGAGTTTGTTGATGTTTATAATTATTGCCTCAGGAAGTGCAGGCAAAAGTCTCCTCAAAGGAGGAGGAATGGGAGCTTGCACGAAGGCTCAACGTACCAACTACAACTGAAAATTGGACTTCCACTTTTTTATGGGTGAGCGCAAAGTGCTCCATCCATAAAGTAATCTCTCTTTGGGCTTCAAACCACGCCCAGGTCACGTCAGTCTCCTTCATTGGTTCCTGGGCTTGCTCTTTAAAATCTGCTTGCTTTCATTTGTGAAAGGCATGCATACGTCATGCCTTTTCCAGTGTTTAGCCCGCCTACACTGCACCGGTAAACTACTAGAAACATACAAGGCTCGATGTTTTGAGCCTGGTTTCTGGACTACTTTATCTGTTAATTTTCCCTGCAGCGCGATCGTACTGGGGTTTACATAGCGCTATCGCACTCCGTTTTTTCGTTTTCAATTTCAGCACGATCGCGCTGCATTTTACATAGCGTGATCGCGCTGTGTTTTTTTTCTTTTAATTTGTGTGGCAAGAAAAGTTGCCACACAAATTAAAAGTTAGGAGTTTACAACACAAATAGCTCCAACTCAAGCAAATGGGAGCCCCATTGCATTGAAAATGCTTATTTATATTTGCAAATGTTTACTGTGAGCAGCATCCTGTGTCTCCCTGTTCAAATACATGGATGTAGGATAGGGCCATTAGATGAATTATGAGGGTTCTTGTTTTCTCTGGTATAATGAGGAGTTGCAAGCCAGGCTTGCTATCAACCCTGAAAAGGAATGGAGGAAATAGATAATGAGCTGTGGATGCAGTGGCTTTGCACTGCAAAAAATTTTCTGGTAGTCCATACCACTGTGGTTTACCTTTGCAAAATAAGCCCTTTCAATGGCGTCTGACCCAATTTGGGGTGGGATCAGTTTCCACAAAATGGGTCCTGCTGGGCCTTCAATAGGAGGGGATGTACACGGCTCCAGTGTAAGTTCCAACACAATCGTTCCAACTGTAGAAGGAAACACCCCTTGGTCCAAAGTTTTGGTGGGGTACAGTGGGGATGGCAAGGTAACACAGGTAGAGTAGGGGATAGGGGAAGGGGCCAGTCGCAGCAGATGGTTCTAAAAGGGCCCTAAACCTATTAAATTTCAGATTTTTAGCTAAGCTGCTGTTCTATCCAAAGCAGGAGGATGCTAAATGTTTGTATTGGGGTTTCTAGGAAAGTCCTAGGGCCGTATTTATACTTTTTGGCGCACAACTGCGCCAACGCAGTTGTGCGTCCAAAAATTTAACGCTGGCTAACGCCATTCCAAAGCGCCATGCGGGTGCCTTATTTATGGAATGACGTTCCAAAAAAATGACTTACACCAGGCAGCGCCGGCATAGGGGAAAATGGAGCTTGGGTGTCAAAAAATGGGGCAAGTCGGTCTGAGGCAAAAAATCTGCCTCAACCCGAGTTCCGACATTTTATTTGGACTCCCACCCTCCATTGACATGACTCCTGTCTTAGCAAAGACAGGAGTCATGCCCCCTTGCCCAATGGCCATGCCCAGGGGACTTGTGTCCCCTGGGCATGGTCATTGGGCATAGTGGCATGTAGGGGGGCACAAATCAGGGCCCCCTAAGCCACAAAAAAAATAAAAAAATAAAAACTTACCTGAACTTACCTTAAGTTCCCTGGGATGGGTCCCTCCATCCTTGGGTGTCCTCCTGGGGTGGGCAAGGGTGGCAGGGGGTATCCCTGGGGGCATGGGAGGGCACCTCTGGGCTCCTTCCGAGCCCACAGGTCCCTTAACGCCTGCCCTGACCAGGCGCTAAAAAATTACGCTAAAGCGGCTGGACGTCATTTTTTTTGACCCGCCCACTCCCGGGCATCATTTTTGGCCGGGAGTATAAATACTGCGCACATGCCTCGGAGTCATTTTTTAGACGGGAAAGCCTACCTTGCATATCATTAACGCAAGGAAGGTGTCCACGCTAAAAAATGACGCAAACTCCAAGATCTTTGGCGCTAGACGGGTCTAACGCCAAAGTATAAATATGGAGTTAGTTTTGCGTTAAAAAAAATGACGCAATTCCGGCGCAACCGGAGTATAAATATGCCCACTAGGTTATGCTACCAAGGTCCGAGGGCTAGGAGATGGGCAAAATTGTGAGGTCGGATCTAGATAATCCTGGCGTAGTTAGAGCTAAATTATGAAACAAATTGTTGTGAGGAAGAATAGTAGGTCCATTTTCCTATTGCAAAAAAAACAGTTGATGGATGGAATGCTGAACAATACAGACATTCACCCCCAGACACAAAGATCTGAGTTTAATCCATTGTTTTTTTGCTCACAATGCCACCCGAGTTTGGACCCAGCCACATGCAAATCAGTCTTGACCCTGTTCCCCTTGGAAACAGTCGAGCCTGAACTGCCAAGCCAGGTCCTCCCTGGACCGGAAACAAGCATCCCAGGACTGGTTTCAGGGTCTCACCCTTCATCAGCCCGGCTAGCTTGAATCCAGTGGCGCAGTGAGCACAGGACCCATGTCTGGGAATACCCTTCCCACTTGGGGCGACAAATGCAGAAAGAACAGATAATGGACGGAATGCTGAACAATGCAGGCATTCACCCCCAGTCACAAAGATCTGGGTTTCATCCATCGTTTTTGTGCTCACCACACCACCCCAGTTTGGACCCATTCATATGCAAATCAGTCGTGACCCTGTTCCCCATGGAAACCATCCAGCCCGAACTGCCAAGCCAAGTCCTCCCTGGACCAGAAACAAGCATCCTAGGACCGGTTTCAGGGTATCACTCTTCATCAGCCAGGCTAGCTTAAATCCAGTGATGCAGTGAGCACGGACCCAAGTCTGGGCATACCCTTCACATTTGGGGTGGCAAAAAGAACAGATGATGGACGGAATGCTGAACAATGCACCCAGTCACAAAGATCTGGGTTTAATCCTTCATTTTTTTGTGCACCACGCCACCCCAGTTTGGACCCAGCCATATGCAAATCAGTCTTGACCTTGTTCCCCATGGGACCCAGATCTGTGACTGGGGGTGAATGTTTGATTTGCTCTGCATTCCGTCCATCATGTGTTGTTTTTCCATTTCCTATTGGCCTGTGCCTGATTTGGCTATTTCACCTTTGGGATTGGTTCTTAAAAACAGACAGGGGCATTTAGGCTCATTCATCATTTGTCCTGGCCTGTTGGTGGTTTGACTAACGATTTTACAGCCCAAGAGGACTCTATGGTACATTATGCTTCGGTGGTCAAAGCTATTGCCTTGATAAAGTGCTGTGGAGTGGGTGCGGAAATGGCAATATTGGATATCTAGTCTGCTTTTCTACTGTTGCCAGTGCACCCAGATGTTTTTTCTTTATTGGGTCATCAGTTTGATGGTTCCATGTTTGTTGATAGGATGTTACCTATGGGCTGTTCTGTTTCACGTTCCCTGTTTGAAACATTTATTTCCTTTTTGCAGTGGTTCTTTGAAAGTCAGAGTGGAGTATGCTATGTCACGCATTATCTGGATGATTTTCTTCTTGGGCAAAAGGGGTTCTGATAAATATAGGAGAGCATTACAGAGTTTTCAAGCAGCCATGGAGGAATTAAGAGTTCCCTTAGCCCCAGAGAAAACGGAAGGCCCCACTACTTGTATTATTTTTCTTGGTATTGAATTTAATTCTCAAGCTATAGAGGTCAGTTTACCTAAAGACAAAGTAACCACAATTAGATCTCTCTTGGAGGAACCGGTGTGCAAGCCTAAATTAGAATTGAGGCAAAGTCAGTGTCTGCTGGGTCACTTGAATTTTGCTTGCTGGTTTTGCATGTTGGCCGTGCCTTCTGCAGGCAACTGGGCTTCTCTGTCAAGGGTGCTGTCATGCCACATCATTGCATTAGGTTACGGGCTAGCATTCGGGCAGACCTTAGGATGTGGATAACTTTTTGCAAGGATTTTAATGGTGTTACGATGTGAAGTGATGATGAGGATTGGCTCTGGTAAATGCAAATCTTTTCTGATGCTGCTGGAGGCCATGGATGTGGTCTATTGTGGGATGGTCGCTGGGTGGCAGAGGAGTGGCCTGTATCTTGGAAGTCCGTCAGGCATAGCATTGCATTTTTTGAGTTTTTTTCCATTGGTGGAGGTAATAGTGCTTTGGGGTGAGAGGTTAGCCAACAGGCAGGTGCTTTTTCATGTGGATAACCAAACTGTGATGAGCCTAGTGAATTCCCAGAAAGCGCAAGATGAAAAAGTTTTAAAGTTGCTAAGGATTTTTCTTTTAGGGTGTTTGAAATTCAACATTTTGTTTACGGCTTCATTAAATTCCAGGTGTCAATAATGAGATTGCCGGTGTGCTATCTCATTCACAGTGGCGTAGATTTTTGTGGGATTGCTCCGGGAGCAGATGTGCAGAAGACTGTGATAACCCAAGAGCAATGGGCTGTAGGAGTTTAAGGATTTTGACTTTGATTCAGCAATCAGTTGCAGAGTCTACTCCCTGAAGTTACGCTCAGGATTGGGCTGAATTTATTCAGTTGGGAGCATCTAGGAGAGTGGATGGTCTGAGGCCATTATGGCACAGAAGAGAAGATGCAGTGCTTTTTATAATGTTTCACATTGATGCAGGGCTTTCAACGGGAACTATTTCTGGTAAGATGTCTGGTATCTTCTTTTTTAGTAAGTACTTGTGGGGATATGATCCTATGAAGGGTGAGTTATGCAGAATAATTGTTGCGGGTTGGGCTTGGGAGGGAGGGATGAGGAGTGACAGGAGAAGGCCTAGCTCAGGTAAGTTTGGAGATATTTTGTTAGTTTAGAAGAATATTTGTTTCTCTCCAAGGATGATTGCACTTTTTTCTGTGTGCATGTCATGGCTTTTTCATGGCGTTTTCCGTATTTTGGAACTGTTGGGCTGGAAAGGGAATGATGGCCTATTGATTTCTAATGTCCGGGTGCTTCTGAAGGGATACGGATATGGTTGGTGACATCCAAAACAGATCAATTGGGTAGGGGTAGGAAAGTTCTGATGCATCCAATGGCTCCCCTTTGTGTCCGTAGTCTTGCTGGTTATCTTTTATCTCATATTTGCCAGCTGATGCTTGTTATGTGTTTGTGCATGAAGATGGGGCCCCATTGCACTGTTTTCAGGTACTGTCGCTGCTGAGAAAAGCACTTGGTAAGTTGTGGATTTCACCTAGTATTTACGGGACACATTAATTTTGCATTTGAGCAGACACTGATGCAAAGTGATTGGGTTCTTCAGACAGCAGTATTAAACATTTGTGGCAGTGGAAGTCAGTGTTTCCAATGATACACTAGGTCAAACTTTCTCGATGTTTGAGTTGAATGATTGATATGGTTGCGGCTAGTGCATGAGCTTGGAACTTATTCTGATTTTTGTTTCAGGCTTTGTGGCGGGTCCTGAGAGTTCACTTTCTTCAGTGTGTATATTTGGGCATTACTTTGTTTGCTGGGCGGCCAGGCATGCAGAAAAGAAGCATTTTGGACGTCAACTGTGTCGGGACAGAGCTCGGTATTAGTTTGGTGGGGGGGAAGAGTGGTATGCATTGGGGCAAACTCTTGAGTGTTCTTTCAAAAAGATTGAATTCAGGGGCTTGTCCAGATTTGTTGGTTATTCATTTTGATGAAAATGATTTGGTGTCCCTATCAGTGATTGGGTTATTGGATGTAATGAAGTTTGATTTATTAAGGATCAGGGAAAATGGGCTGGCATGCATATTTGGTGGACAGAATTGGTGCTGTGGCAGTATTGGAAGAGGGAGAGGAGTTTTAGAGCCATGGAGAATCTGAGGAAGAAAGTTAATAAAGAGATGCAACATTGTTGTAGTAGACACAATATTTCAGGTTTAGCAGACAATGAGATTGTACAGGATGATGTTTCCCTTTTTAGACATGATGGGGTATTGCCATGTGACCAGCTGTGGGCAGGGCTAGTTATGCTCTATTCCCCACTTATGAGTGATGTCAGAGATATTATTTTCTTTTTATCACAGAACCAGTTTGAATCATGTTATGCCTTTGAAACCTTGTGTAACTTGACAACTCAGTTAATAACATAATGTCAAAATTTAAAGCAGATCTAGACCAATGCTTGTTGTCAAGATAACTTCTGAACACCTGGGCCCCACACAGGCAATTCAGGAAGCACATGTCATATGTGTACAGCCACCACCTGGGCCTCACCCAGGTAATCAAGGAAGTACATGTCAACTGTCGACAACTGCTGGTTCTTTATTTGATCCTCCTAATAGAAAAAAAGACAGTTAAGAAACATGTGCAATTGAAATAATGACTAACGAGTTCCTCTGTTTTCACCATGTGATTCCTTGCACCTGGTTTGGGCTGGCTATAAAAACTTAAGTTTCAGACTAAATCCTGCTTAGCCTTTTTTAAATTGGAAGTGACGCTTACATGTCTCCAGTCTTCGGCAGCCTTCCCTTCGCAGCGACAGGCTTCTCCTCAGAGTGAGGTGCTCCCTAAGTTCCGACCTAGTTCCGATCTTCTCCGCAGTTACTACAGTACCTTTAAAAGGCAGGCAGCTTGCAATTCATATTTCGCATTGCGCTTTCTTGTGCTGGCAAAAATACACTAGTCATCCTAAATAAGGTAACACAAGTTTTTCTGTTTAATTTGGGATCTTGATCAACACTGATTAATCAATCTTATCTAAAGCCAGCAATAATATTTTGGATCAATCTTCTGAATGAAAAGACATTCGAGAAAAGTTGTATTTCTTGTAATAGCTGTGCCTTCCTGGATCTTGTGTTCATAGTTAGTTTTCAATCTGTGTTTTCTTGATCAAAACGAGTTCTAAAGATTTTTGGGATAATTGAGAACTTTAATCTGATTGCCATTGCATTTTTCCATATGAACCTTGAACTCTTGAGACTCGTGAACTACTGAAGAACTTGAAGTAGTTTTGTTGTGATTAACCTAGTAATTTCTCTCAGTGGAAATCCTTGTACATGATCATTCCAGTTCATGATAATTTCTGGATAATTCTTGAATCACACTGGGGAATGTTTCTAGTGTGATTTTTCTTTTGGGGGGGGTATATTGATTTGACATTAGTTAATGCCAAAGATCTTTTTTTAGTTTTACTTGTTTTAAAGTGTGGTTTCATTACAGGGAATTCTGAGTCCAGACCCTTGAATCAGAATAATTCTGATTGCCAGTATCCTGAATCCAGGACCAGAATCCAGGTAGCCTTGAGCCCAACAATGCCCCGGGTAGAGAAATCCAAATACGCAAAAGTCCTGGTATTTCTCTCTTTCTCTCACATCCCAACCCCCTTTCCCCTTGGAAACTCCTAGGGTTGCAGTGTATCTTTCATTGCTGCCCTGTCAGTTCTCATTGGGATTCAGGGATTATTGCTGCCCCATCAGAACCACCTGGAGTTCAGGTGAGTAGCTCGCAACAGGTACACATGTCATTTTTGGTAACAAGGTTTATTTACCAGAGCTATGTTTGAAGATTGCTGGATTACTAGGTGAAAGATTGTGGGATTGAGCTTTATTTCGGGTGATGGAAAGATTTTCTGGGTGGGTCAGGGAAATGCCTCTGGGTTTTCCTGGGTGGCAGATAAAAAGCCATTTATTAGTTGGGGGGTATGAGAGCAGACAAATGTAGTGAGCATGAATCAAAGAATGAAGGGACAAGGGTAACTACGCAGGTGTAGAATGGGGTAGAAGGGTATGGCATTTGGGTACAGGGTTGAGATGGGAGCAGTCAGTATGGGGGAATTGTTATTAGACGGAAGGCTTGTGTGTGTAGGTGTTTCTAATGTTTAGTGAGGTGAGTTAGTTTTGTAAGACCTAATTGTTTATTATTCACCAGTCCTGTTCTATTAAAGCAGCCTTTTACCCCACAAAATGTTTGTGAGCGTGGTGTTTCTGCACCTCTGTCGCCTGATGGGGGTTTGGGGGATCGCAGGCTTGCCTGGTTTCCCCCTGGGTTAGTCAGGCATGGCGGTGCTGTCCACGACACTCTGGGTAATCATTGGGCAAGATTTAGGTAGTGGGTGGGACATAGGGGAAACGTTTAAGTGAGGTTGAGTGTATGGGCAGCCTCTTTGGCTGCTGTCACACCGAGGAGTAGGGTGTGGTTGTCATTTTTGTCATCCTTCTTGCCCTTCCCCAATTGTTATTGGTTACATGTGGTCTTTTTGTTATTGGTGAATTAGTTATATTGCTAGAGCAATAGGGTCGCGGAGACCCTGTTCCCGAATCACGACCCCGGACAGTCCGACCGATAACCCAGGGGCACCAAGGAACCGAGGCGACCTCAGCAAAACCGGATATCCAGGTACCAGCGAACATTGAAAAGGGACTAGGAACTTGGATACAGGGTTCGACAGGAGAACGTAGTGGAGACGCGGAACCCGAAACAAGAGGAGGCACAGAGGCTGATATGAGGAGGGACACGGAAGGCGGGCTAAGAGAAGAGCGACGGGGAAGAGAGGCAGACCACTTACCTGATACGGGGGCCAAGGCAACCGGGGAACCGGCGAGTCCAGGAGGTCCCGGACATACCAACGGCCAGTCGGACCTTGGATGTGAACTCCCGCCACGCCCCTGGAGGGATGTAGCTATTGCAGGTTCGTGCCTGCTTACTAAGTTCGATAGGATATTTCAGCAACAGGAAAGGGAGGCGGGTGGTGTTGGATTAACAGTGAAAGGGAGGAGGTAAATAAACTCACAAGCGTAAAGTGAGTAATGCCCGTGTTTGACCAATGGCAGGCACAGTCAGATATATAGCTGGTGCTTTTATATATATATATATATATATATATATATATATATATATATATATATATATATATATATATATATATATATATATATATATATATATATATAATTTTTTTGTTTTTGTTTGTTGTCCTAACCCTCACAAAGCACACGGTGAGGGAAACAAGCACTGTGGAGATAACAGGCTCGTGAATCAGATAGTAGAAAAAGTTTGTGTTTCTTACAATAAACACTAGAGCACCATGGTGAAAATCCAGGCACAAACCCCTGTTTTTGTTTGTTTTGATCCATCACTCCGCACCTTCTCTCACTAACCTTGGTAGAACGAAGGGAGAACAAGCCACTTACCTCTCACTTCACCTTTCTTTTCTTCTGGCTGACGGGCTCCTGCTGATGCCTCATGACGCCGACGAGTCTTCACCCAAAGAAAACATCCTACAAAGAAGAAAAGAAAAGAATAAGGGGAGAAAACAAGAAGGGGAAAATACAAAACTTTTAAGGACATTTAAGACAACACAACAAACTCACTTATTAATAAAAGGACATAATTGCAAAAGTATTGGGACTCCAATCAGGTTATTTACGTCCCCCCTCCGATTATGCAGTACCACAGCCTCTACAGGTAGTTTTTTCTTGTTATTTTTCAGAGTCTTGCATAGGGCAGGTCTAATTTTGTAATGCCGTTGTTGCCGCTGGCAAGTTGGTGTGTTTATAGGCGGTTAACAAGCCATGTATTAGATGGGAGGGAGGTATGAAAGGAGACCAATGAGAGGTCAGGAATAGTCAGCATGGATCAAAGGATGAAAGGACATGGATAACTACACAGGTGTAGAACAGGGTAGAAGGGTATGGCATTTGGATACAGGGTTGAGATGGGCAGGGTTAGTATGGGGGGATTTTTATTAGAGGGAGGGGTTGGGTGTGTAGGTGTTTCTAATGTTTGGTGAGATGGTTAGTTTTGTAAGGCCTATGGCCAAGGTTGTTGTTTATTTTTCAACATACTTGTTCTATTAAAGCAGCCTTTCACTCCTTAAAAAGTTTGTGACTATGGTGTTTTTTGCGCCTCTCTCACCTGATTGGTGTTGCGCTTAAGAGCGCAGTAAGACCCTATCACTGAAGCTGCTAAAGGGGATTCAGTATCCCAAACGTTGTTGCTGCTATCATGGACCCCAGGAGGCGGGCAGAGTATTGATGTTGCACTTAAAACTATGGTAAGGCCCGCGTGCATGGAATGCCTGTCACTGAAGCTGCCAAAGGTGATCCAGTATACCATAAGATTTTTGCTGCTATCACAAAGCCCAGGAGGAGGGGCAGAGCAATGGTGTTGCACTTAAGAGCAAGGTGAGACCTTTGGGGTGCCTCACTGAAGCTAGTAATGGGGACTCAATATCCCACAAGTCTGTTGCTGCTATCACAGAGCCCAGGAGGGCAGAGCATTGGTGCTGTGATTAAAAGCGTGGTAAGACCCGTGAGTGGGTGCCCAGGCAAAGACTGAACCAGAAACATCCCTTCTGTCCCCGTCAGAGCCTGGAAGAGGCCGGGCTGGGCTGGGCCACCACTTTGGTACTGTCTTGCTCTTAAATGGTTGGACATACCTTTTGGATGTATACCTAGCATACACAAGGGCTAAACTGCCCCTAGGTACCATATACTAGGGACTTATAAGAGTGGTCCAGTATGCCAATTGAAATTGGTAAATGAAGTCACTGGCCTACAGTGACAAATTTAAAAGCAGAGAGAGCATAAGCACTAAGGTTCTGGTTAGCAGAGCCTCAGTGACACAGTTAGGCACTACACAGGCATACACATTAGGCCACAACCTATGAGCACCGGGGTCCTGGCTAGCAGGATCCCAGTGAGACAGGCAAAACACAATGACATATATATAGAAATAGGCTGATCTGCCCTCAAGGGGAGCATAAATGGCCTAAAATAAATTTGTCCCCCCAGGGGAGTGACCCTTGCCTAACTGGTGGCTCCCTGAGCGTGGAATTGGCACAAAAAAAATCCCTGGTGCCTAGTGGTTTCTGCCCCACTTGGGGGTAGATCAGCCTAATAAAAATAGGCCAATCTGCCCCCAAGAAGGGGCAGAAATGGCGTAAACTAAATTTGCCCCCCAGGGGAACGACCTTTGCCTAAGGGGTCACTCCCCTTGGGTGAAATTGATGCAAAAAAAAAAAATCCCTGGTGTCTAGTGGTTTCTGCCCCCCTTGGGGGCCGACTCGCGTAATAAAAATAGGCTGATCCACCCCCAAGGGGGGCAGAAATGGCCTAAATACAATTTACCTCCCAGGGGAGCGACCCTTGCCTAAGGGGTTGTTCCCCATATATAAAATAATAAAGTAAAAAATATATCCCTGGTGTCTAGGGGATCGGCCTAATTATAATAGGCCGATGTGCCCCCGGGGGGGCAGAAAAGACATACAAATATTTGCCCCTCCTGGGGAGTAGCCCTTGCCCAAGAGACCGCTCCCCTCATTCATTAATATTAAAAATAAAAAATAAAAAATCTCTGGTGTCTAGTGGTTTCAAATAGGCCAATCCGCCCCCAAGGGGAGCAGAAATGGCCTAAGAATAATTTTGACCCCCAGGGGGAGCAACCCTTGCCTAAGGGGTCGCTCCCCACATATAAAAATATATATATATATATATATATATATATATATATATCCCTGGTGTCTAGGGGTTTCTGCCGCCCTGGGGGAAGATCGGCCTAATTTTAATAGACCAAAAAGGCCTAACAGTATTTTGCCCCCCCTGGGGAGCGGCCCTTGCCAAAGGGCCGATCCCCTCAGTCAATAAATTTTTTTAAAAAATCCCTGGTGTCTAGTGGTTTGGCCTAATAAAAATAGGACGATCTGCCCCCAAGGGGGGCATAAATGGCCTAGGAGTAATTATGGCCGCCGGGGAGCGACCCTTGCCTAAGGGGTCGCTCCCCACATATGAAAAAAATAAATAATTATCCTCGGTGTCTAGCGGTTTCTGCCCCCCCCTGGGGGCAGATCTACCTTATTATAATAGGCCAATCTGGCCCCGGGGGGTAGAAATGACCTAAAAGTACAGCAAAAAAATACCACCTTGGTATCTAGTGGGCATTTCTGCTGGCCTTTCCTTTCCTTTGATGTCTTTCTCGCCCCCTCCACGTGATCAGAGGAGAAATGCAAAAGCATTTCTCCTCCGAGTAGCGGAGGGGCAGGCCTCTGATGAGGTCAGTGACGTCATCAGACTCCATGGGGGTTGGGAGTGGAAGGGGAAGCGATTCCCCTTCCATCCCTGCCCAGAGGAGGGGGGGTGCAAGGCCCCCGGGGAGAGTGCTAGCGCTTCCCCAAGGGCCCCTACTTGGATGTAACGGTTACGTCCTGGCCACCCGAGCGGTGCTGCCCAAGACGTAAGCGTTACGTCCAGGCCACCCAAGGGGTTAAAAAACCTTAGAATTTGGAAGCCAGCCATAAAGCGCCATGACGTTAGATTAAGTTCCAGCCGAATACCTTCTACCATTGACTATGGTAAAAACAATAACAGCCCTGCCAAGTGTCACGCAACTTGCGTTAGAATGATGTATTTCTGGTCTTTTCCCGCTTTGCCGCAATGTGCAAAACTGACCGGAAGTCCTGAAATGCGGTAAAACCTTCTTGTTTCAGTTTCTGACTTTGCTACGTAAGCTCAGAGTAGTGTTTATCAAAGGCCACAAGGTGGCGCTGGTGTACAACGGGAGGTATAGGATTCGCAATATATTACAATATTTATATGGTTCCCTTGTCTTTATCGCTTGATTTTGCTGGCAAGAAAGTGTCACTTAATTACTCTGAAATTATGAAAATGTCACACATAGCAATTTGAAACCTTGGCAGATATGCAATAATCTTTTTAGGGCGGTCCTCCTCGAGGGCACCCCAGACTTACCTTGGATCCAAGCAAATAACCTTGGGCCTATACAGGGCTAGCGGAGGAATTTTGCCCATATAGGCTTTCACAAGAGGAACCAAAGTGAGTCCACCATAAGTTAAATTAAGTTTCACTAAAAACCCGGGCCATATTTATGGCCAAGTCACGCAGCACAGCAAGTCACCTTGCTGCACTTCGTTACAGGAAAAGGGCAGGAATGTGCTGTATTTAAAAGAATATGGCACATACTGTCTTTGTCCCTGCGCTGGTGCCTTTTTGGCAGGCTACCTTGCATCATGGTGCAAGGGTGCCTTTGTTGTAAGGATTGTTTTTTGTGCAGGAAGAGACACCTTCTTGCACAAAATCAATCCCCTGAGGCATTTTCCTCTTTCCATGTGTCCTGCAGAATGCAGCACACAAAGAAAGGGGGAAAAAAAGGAGGGAATTTTTTTTTCTCCTCATCACTCCTCACCTGGGAAGGCATAACATTTCGGCTCATTCCCGGGTCTACCACCTCTGGCAAATCTGGGAATGCTTTAAAATCCATGAAAGTTGCATGAGAATATTCACACAACACCCATGGAATGCCTCCCTGTGGCAGAAAAATGCAATGCAATGACTTGCACTGCATTGCTTTACTTCAGATTTATGGAGCCACTTAGGGCCACGCAAGGTGGCCTTGCATGGCTTCATAATTCACATTTTGGAGTTGCGTCGCACATGCACCACACTGCATGGTGCAACTGCAAAGCAAATCCCCTCATAAATATGGACCCCTGTTTGTAGCAAGACCTTGCTTATTTTGGATTCCATATGGCTCTCCCACCTAAGATCACTAGAGAAAGTGAGCCCTAGACATTAGTCTTGGCGCACCCTCCCAATCTGAGTCGCTTCCAGGTACCATTTTAAGTTCTTTACTTTTTTCCTAAAGATCAATATCTTTGTTTTCTCCAGATTTCTCGTTCTTTTTCCAAACAGCTTTATTGTGCTTTTGTTGAAAAATACAAACAAGTCATTACAGAATTGAGTATGACACTGCATACCAGCAACATTCATTGATTATCTCCCAGCTCAGAGTAATTGAATAACCAGAAATACAATAGCTTAGAATGTACAGTGTCATTGACAGTAAAACTTTGATCACGAGTTGCTGTGGGAAGAGCAGCCATGGTAACTGCAAGTTCCATAAGACTCAAATGGGGGGAACTACCCAACCATGGAAAAGCAGGGGGGGTCAAAAAGGGGGTACTCAGGGTCCTGTGAACCTGGGATTTCCAAATTTATTGATAATGTACTTTCCTTACAGTAATAGCCTAAATCAAGTTTCTTCTGCTGGCCAATAGCTATGAAGCCTAGGACAATCAAGTCATCCACATATAAGAAACACACTCTATGGGTGAAACCCATTTTGGAGAGAAGGAAAATGTGTTTCTTTTAATGCAGATGGTAGATCTGCCACATACATACTGAAGCTGGTAGGGCAGCAGACCGAAACTTATCGCAAGCCTTTCCTAACTTTTCTTTTCTCTGATAATCTCCCTGACGTATCCAATTCAACCTGAGCCCAATTTCATGAGTGGAATTCCTGTAATGTGGAGAGCAAATCATTTGGAATCTTCCAGGCACTCATCTTAGCCCACAGTCTCCCTCTTTCCACAGTGTCAAAGGCTGTGAGGAAAACAATGAAACAACAGTCTTTGGTTAATTGCTATAGATTTTCCAACAATCTCCCACAATGCAAAGCAGTGGTCAGCTGTGGAATGACCTTCAGAAAACCCACCTTGTTTGATGGGAAACAAATTCTAGCCCAGCAGTCACTGCTTATTTTCATTACTACAGCTGGAATGTTGTCTGGAACAGTGGAGCAGTTCAACTCTAGGAATTCTATGGTAGACTTAGGCTCATATTTATACTTTGTTTGTGACGAATTTGCAGCATTTTTTTTTTTAACGCAAATTTGGAACAAACTTAACTGCATATTTATATTTTGACGCTAGACACGTCTAGCGTCAAAATATTGGAGTTTGCACCATTTATTGGATGTGTGAAAATACCTTTTGTCAATGAGATGCAAAGTAGGAGTTCCCATCTAAAAAATGGTGCTATCCTCATAGCTCCATATTTACCCCGTGCTAAAATGATGCATGGGTGGGAGGAGGGGCTAAATAATGGTGCAGAGCTTGCTTTTCACCATTATTTAACACCTGGGTCAGACAAGGCATTAGGAAACCTGTAGACCCATTCCCATGGTTGAATACCACAAATTGGGTCTACTGGTGCCCTCCTGAAGCAACAGGAACACCCCCAACCCCACCAGAGGGACACTGGAGGACGGGGACCCCATCCCAGGTAAGCCCAGGTAAGTATTTTTTGCCATTGGGGTCCCAAACTTGGGGTCCCCTGCATGGCACAGGGTGCAGTAGCCATGCCCAGGGTACACTTGTCCCCGGTGCTGCCCATTGGGATGGTGGGTATGACTCCTGTCTTTCTTAAGACAGGAGTCATGTTTTTGGTGGTTGTATCCTAGGAAATGGCGCTAGTCTGGTTAGAGGCATTTTGTTGTCTATAACCAGGCTACCGTTTGCACAGTTTTGCGGTAAAAAGTATACATCTGGGCTTTAATGTCTTTAAATGAGAAGCAATCTGTCATCTGGCTGTCTCATGGTCTGGCTGAGGAGGATTATGCGCAATGGGGAACGAACTGGTTCTATAGATTTGATTTAACCTGGACTAGGTACCCTCCTGCATGACCGGTTGGCCATATAAATTATTCTCCAAATGTGCTATCCAGACGTCACCTTGAATTGAACAATGACCAGCTTTTCGATAGCAGTTATTTAACTGCTGCGCCAATTTCCAGAATTGCTTTTGGTCCCCTGACGCTGTTACCTCTATCATTTCCTCCAATCAGCTATAATAAAATCAACTTTTCGTTTCCCTTATTAGCTGCCTCTTCTGAGTTTTTAGGCAGCCTACTCCTTATAGGCCATACTGCCTTCCTCACCTGACTTTTAAATTTCAGGCATGTTGAGCCAAATCATGTGTTGTTTACTGTCTTTGTGGGCTAATTAGCTGTACGCAAACAATTCTTTAAATTCACAGGTAAACGAGAAAGCACATTTTCCATCACATCTTATACCCCCTTAATATGTCTTCTCCCCTTTGTGGGGCAATATCTATATTTTCTGATGCTTGCAAATTGGTTAAGTAAAAAAGATGCTGGGGGTCTAGGCTGCTGGTAGAATGCAAAGACAACTCATGGCTATGGATAAAACATTTTCAAATGTCCAAGTGTTGGCGCTTCCACAAAGTTAAAAATAGTTACGAGGGCCCAATGATCACTCCCCTCATACCAATAAAAAAATTCAGATTCAATAACCCCAAACTACCATGCTAATACAAAATATAAGCAATTGGGTAGCCTTGACTGCCGACTTGCAATTACTGTGCAGCCGGGATATGCTTATCCAGGCACCCATTCAGGCAAATTAAACCCAGCTCGGCCAACCAATTACCCTGGTTAATGTCCTTCTTTGAAGATGCTCGTGCTGGGAATATGGCCATTGACACCTTATATTGTTCTAACAAATCTTGTATTGAGGTATTGGTTCGTACAGTGAACAGCCTTGACCATTATTGCATTTGGGCATTTCAATAAAGCATTAGTTATGGCAATTTCCAATCCATTGAACCAATTACCCCAATGGCAAAACATCTCTTTATGAAATACATGTGGACTAGCATGAAAACCTTCTTTTCTGTGTTCTATACACAAACTTCCCCTATTGTATTTTGAGTACCCTCTGGGGTGCCCCATCACATCTAAGATTTTACTCCAGCTTTTAGCTTTGAAATAAGGGTCATTAACCCTACTGATAGGCTGTCTCTGCCTCAATCATAACCAAGCCACAGCCCGCTATTTGCTGCAGGCCCATTAGTAGCATTTAATTTACAGGCCCTGAGTTTATGGTATACCACCCTACAAGGGACTTACAAGTAAATTAAATATGCCAATTAGGTGTAAAACAATTTAACCATGTTTAGGGGAATAAGAACAAACACTTTAGCACTGGTCAGCAGTAGTAAAGTGCACAGTGTCCTAAGGCCAACAAGAACAGATTTCAGCAGAAAAACGGAGGAAGACAGGGAATAGATTTTGAGGAAGACTATCCTTAGACTGACAGGTCTAACATTCCTGCAACCAAGTTTCTTGCAATAACACAATTTGAGGATTTGTTAGTATTTCATCTAGATGACTGTTTTATTATTATCACAAGTTTAAGGTTGTAGGATAACTCCATGTTCTATGCTTCCTCCTCCCAATTCACCCAATAATTAGTTCCCTGATAACGCAATAAGGGTGCATAACGATTAGTAATGCCTAGGTCCAATCCGAAACATTCAGGGACATAGCATTTGAAATAACAATTGTGAAGTTGTTGTTATATTGTTTGTTGTTGATTTAGGGACTTGTAATTCTTTCCTTCTATGCCTCTCTATCAGTCATTACAGTCTAGCACTATGTCATAATACTATGTCATGCATCCCGTTCTTAAGTGCAAGCCCATCCACATTTTGCTTTCATGGAAACCCTGCAGGTATTGGGCTAGCGTTAACCCAAATTGTCTAATCAGAGCATCCTTTATACACTCCCTTGATACATTGTCATTTTCAAGTATTCTTCTAGTGACCTCTGTGTCTTCAAGAGGATGACAACTCAGTTGTAGACATTCAACTCTGCACCTTAAATGCAATCTCAAAGCTATGAAACTACCCTAGAATGACAGTGCCTTGCACACGTGTTATCAATGTCTTTAGTACTTTAGTAGTAAAATAGGAGGACTCGCCACCCACTGAGCTAACCCTTTCATATGCTACTAGCTTCAACTTTCCGTTCACCAGGGCTAGCCACTCCTTCTCCAATTCTCCATCTTTACCTGTCCTCAATTCCTTTTTTCCTGGACCTACTCATTTTGTCTGTTCCTTTGCTTCTCTGTCTTATACTTCCTAGCCATATCCTCTTGCTGTTTCCTAACTTTCTGAAGTGCTGGTTGAAGTTTCAGGATCTCAGCAAACTCTAGCCTGCCTATAGGTGGCATGGGTATTCTATAAATAGGTGGAGGAGATTGTCCCTTGGATACTCTAGAAACAGTCTTGGGAGCATTGTGGGGGGATAATCTAGGCACTCTCTGCCCTCTTGGGCTCTGACTCTTTGTATTAACAGTGCTGTATCCTGGGGTATCCTCTACTGACCCCAGACTGACATTTCCTGCAACATTCCTTTTCAAGGGCTGTTTCGCTCATTGGTCCATCACAAAATCTGTTAGATCTTCCATCCTTGGTGTGCTATTCTTCCAAACAAGTTTCCTTCACATCTCCTGTTTGCTGAGTTTGTTTTTTTTTTGCTAAGAACTCTGTGCAATTTACCACCAGTGACACCTTCCTGCACAAAAACAATCCTATGAGGCTTTTTCTTCTTTCTACGTGCGCTGCAAATTTTCTATGTGTGCTGCGGAATTCACACGTAAAAAGATTCAAAAACAAGGAGAAATTAACAATTTTCTCCTTGTTATGCCTCTCCTGGTAAGGCATAGCATTTTGTTGCATTTCCAGGTCTAAAACTCCTTGTAAATCTGGGAATGTGCCTAAACACATGGGTGGATGCTTTGGAACACCCATGCTCCACTCACAGAACACTTTCCTGGCACACAGTAACACAATGCAGAGACTTGAGCTGCCTTTCATTACTCCAGATTTACCAACCACTACAGGCCATGCAAGAAGGAGTTGACCTCAATGAAAAGTTCTGGGTAGCATAGCATACTACCCACAACTTTTCACAGCTTCCCTCACTAAAACAATAAAGTAATAAACCTGTATGAACGCACACACCTTCTGGGTAATCTGCTACATTTGTTTGTCATAATTTCCAAGTGAATCCATGTATCATTTCCAACACAATATCGAGTATCTTGTTAGGGGCCTATTCCCAAAAGAGAGGAATCAGAAGGCTGCCATCATGGTAGTTCAGTATCCTACCCATAAGCAATGATGCCTCATCAATATAAAGATTTTTCCAAGGACGTCTCAGGTCTCACAACTCCAGACTTCAAATTAATGTCACAAAATCCCCATTTATCCAATTGCGACTTAAACATTCAGCGAGAGGCACAGGGTAACAGCCGCTGTAGTAATTCTTCTCACTAATAGGCTAACAGAGTTTAAGCTTAAAGGATAACCCTTTTAATAAATACAAATATAGCTGTCCCCACAATAGTATATTGTCTCATCTATACTTCTAAATCTACAACCTAATCGTAAATAAAAACAAATGTTTAAATATATGAATTTCCATAATCTGGTCGTCTTTTGTCTCCTTACATCAGCCTACTCCGTCATTTCTGGGAGAGCTTTGTTACCACAGCTGTCACTCTCTGTGTAGTCATGATGAGTTGGATCCACAATGACAACTACTGGCAACAGGTTTCATTGTTCGGGCTAAAATCACAACATGGCTAAAACTCATAGGAAATAATTAAATTCACTGTCCATGTTGTAGCCCTTTGCTATGGATCTCAGGCGACATTTCCATTTTGCTTCAGTTTGCCTTAGGAGTAATTACCTGTCTCCATTACGTACATTTGTCAAAATTAGATCAATTTGATGGAACCATAATTGTGGAATACACCTTTGCTTTTCATTGTAAGGGTGTGTCATAGGGTATTTGATGTCCCCATTTGTTGTATTGTATTGTAATAGTATTTATATAGCGCTTACTAACCCTGATGAGGCGCTGAAGCGCTTTTTGGCGAGTAGCACGCTACTCCAGAACCCAAAAGGAATTAGTGGTGGATTATAATAGGGAAAAATTAGTACAGTTTTAATATAATTAAGAGTTAATTTGAGCCGCGGATATGTGAGTTTGTTAGTTGGATTGACTGGAGTAATGGAGGGGTAAAGAAGGGAAGAATCCAGAAGTGTTAATTGGGAGTTTATAGGAATAGGATTTAGGCTTGGGATGAGTAAAGGGGGGATGGAGGAGGGAAGAATCTGTGGAAAGGGTTAGGGAGATCATAGTAGCAGGAGGGGTTTTGGATGAGTTAAAAGTGAGATAAATGGTAGTAAGCAGGTTTGGGTGAGTTAGATGTGGAAGAGGAGGGAAGAGCTTAGGCAGGGTTATTTAGGAGATGAAAGTAGTAGAATGGATTTGAGATGAGTCTGAGTGGGAATGGAGGATAGATTGATAGAGACATGACATATGGTGATGGGTAGACACAGTAAACCTTACAAGAGAGTAAAAATACAATATTTTGTATTTATAATTTTATTTATATATATATATATACACATTTGTTGATCATTATTTTTATTTAATGTATTTATTCTTTTATTTGTAATATCTTTTATTTTAGATTTATTTATAATTTGAATTGTATTTATAGATTGTATTTAATTTTTTCTCTAGTACAGTAGGACTAGAGTAATAAATAAATAGATATGTAAATACATAGTAGGTAATATATGTCCAAGGAATATAATAATGGGTATAATATGAGAAGAAAAGTAGTATTGTATAAACATAGACTTTCAAGATTTGTAATATTTGAAGTTAATTAATAAGTGTACTTTTCTAACATTTATTTATCTTTACTCAATTTTTGAATAGCCAAATGCCTATGATAATAAACATTTGATCAGTGTGATATAAAATGAGAGCAGGGATTCATAAGTATCTAATATGACAACTTATCTAGGAGCTATGCAATCACCTATGAACATGTTAAGCATAGAATAACATACATATATATATATATATATATATATACACACACACATATATATACACGCACACATACATAGACACATACATGTATATACATATACATATTTAAACCGTGAGTAAATATACTTTAGTTAAACAGGTTTAAAGAGTATGTGTGTAATTTATTGTTATGACATAGTAGCAATACATATTTCCTAAAGAACTATACATATCTAGAATATACACATAATCAGATAAAACATATTTATCAACACCAGCATATGCAGTCCATAGCTGTTTGAATATGGTGGTTATGAAGGAAAAAGCCAACTCTTGAGTAGACTTCTGAAGACAAGATAGTTATCTATGGATCTTATATTTGGTGGTAATGAATTCCATAGTTTGGCTGCTTGAACGGAGAAGGATGTACCATCTATAGTCTTTTTCTTGTATGATGGTATTATAAGGCGTGGTGCCAATCTTGAGGCAAGGTTTCTTTGTTGAATATATTTGGTTACTTTGTTTCTGATTTTCTTTAACAAAAGGCTATGGGGGTTCATTTTCCTTGCTAGCATTAGGCCAAGAGGGCACCTCTGCTGCAAAAGGAGAAGATATGTGGTAGTTTTTCTTCCTAAAAGTTAGGAGATGTGGCCTAAAGGTGAGAGTGGCTGACTTTGGAACTGGAGAAACAGGTTCAGGTCCCAGCATTGGCTCAACATGCTGTGATTCTGGGCAAATCATTTAATCTACCCGTGCCTAAAACAAATACATAAATCTAATTTTGTGTAATGTAACTGGTGCTCATATAAAGTGCTCCAATGTGCTTGGGCAGAGTTTGTGATATATATATATATATATATATACTCCAACACAAGCTCCATCGACGGAGCCCCCAGTCCTGCAGGGTGGCTTCATAACAGGGATGTAGCATCCTGTTATATTCATCCACAAGAAAACAAAATTCAGAAGCCTTCCAATTCCAATCTGACACGAGTTTATTTCATTATAAATTGGCAGCAAATTATTCCTTCCTTTCCTGACGCGTTTCGGCAAACATCCTTGTTCACAGGAGAGCAGTTGCATACAATCACACATGCTTCAAATTACATTTATACATGTCACGTGATTCAATGGCTGAATACTTCAACTCCCAAAATGCATCCTGGTGCAATTTAAAGTGATCATGTGCAATTTATTTAAAAAATAAAATGAGCTATCAAAGTCAAGCAACCCTCATTATTATAGATGCTGCCATAAACAATACTTTAGTGTCTCTTACTCATGAAAGTTCGGAATGGTGAAGGAGGAAAAAATCCCTCTCTCTTCCCTTATTCGTTTGTCTGTTCATGATTTTGATAGCTCATTTTATTTTTGAAATAAATTGCACGTGATCACTTTAAATTGCACTGGGTTAAATATGAAGCACAATATGAAATGTGGTGAAGAAACGCTATTTAAGCAAAACAATGAAAATATGCCACAATGTGATACATGATGATAAGAAGGATGCATTTTACACACTTGAGTTCCCTCTGTTGGTCAAGGGATGTCATTTGGTGGATTATCTGGAGATTCGCCTTACTACCGAAACATGATAATACGGGCCCTGTGGCAGCTCTCATGCTAAATTTAAATAGAGTGACTGTAGTCTGATCCTACGAAAGTTACATTCACCAAGCTAAGTTGAAGTGATAGGCCTCCGAGCCAGAAGCTCCTTCCAGCCTGGTAGCAGGAGCAAGACTGTGGCATTTAAAGATCTATTTCGAAAGTGTCGTTTTCAAGGAGAGTAACATGACATTGGTAAACGTGCCCCATTTGCCATTGCAGAGCTAAATGTGATTAGCTGCTTTCATTAAGCTATTGGTGTGTTTTGGTGAACAAAAAAAGTCTATGTTGGAAAAATCCCTCAGCGAGGAGGCATATGTCCCTTCCCTGTCCAAAAAGGAGAGGGCACAGAGAAGACATGAGACCTAGCGTTTCCCAAGAGGATTAAAGGGCTACAGGCGTCACAGAGCTCATGAATAAAGGCAAGTATATTTGGAACACACTTGCTCAGGTGCTCGCTCATGGGGAGGGCAGTAAGTACTCTGACAGGAAGACATTAGGGAGAGCACTGCTGCGTTGGGGTCGACATTAGCAGTGACTTTCCCGGTAGTGTTTCTAGCTTCATGAATGCATGATAGCCCGCGCTACTCAGTAAACATGCAAATCCTTAAGCGTGAACAAGAATGTGTCGTTCAGCCAGCCATCTTCTGCTGATTTCACCCCTCATCCCAGAGGAGACAGATCTTTTCGGGGGCTTGGCCACATATGTTTATAGCAGATTTAATTTAATTTGGCCTCCTGCTTGTGCAGAGTGTCATACGCAGCAATAGCTTGGGAAGGCTACTAGTACTTGCTTGTATATCCCAGAAGATATGTTGTGTTCAAATAGAGAGGCAACCAGTTGGATTCTGCTCCAGCATCAATTCTTGAGTTGGAATTAGGTTTGGGACCAGCTCCAGATAGTGTGCTGTCATCCCCCTGACTTATGTTGCAGCGCCCTCATACACTCAGCGTGTTCCACTCGAGGACGAGGGCTTTTATTTCCTTTTCTGTTTGTTTAGCTGCACGTCTCACTACAGACAACCTACAACTAGGGATCAAATGGAAAACGGCTGGAAACAACAAAGAAAACAAAAATACAGAGTGCAGTGTCAAGTTACAAGCTGCTTCAGGATCCGCAGCGATTTTAAAGTGTTTTGACTATCTCAATATTAACTGCAATGATCCGTAGATCAATGTGTGATCTGTAGGAATGCCAGACATGTCTTTCTATGTTTATAACCACACTTACTATATTTTTAAGTAACACTCTATACAAACTGATTTATTTTACTACTTAATGAGACGTGTTTTTTTTTTTAACTATCTATCAGAACCCATTTCATCAATTTTAGAATAGTGAAAGATTAAGTTAAACCCATAAAGGTTCAACCTACCACCATGCAGGGCGGAGAGATGTGTGAAGTGGGTGCAAAACTCAATGAGCTATTTATGCCAGTAATGTAACGTTGACCCTGAAAGATCTCAGCAACACACACATAAACCCACTAAGCGTTCTTACATAAGACAAAAACCTGCAAAGGTGATATAGAGGAAAAGTTTGATTATTGCTCACTTGAATGCATTAGTGATGCTAAGTCTCAGAAAATAGCTCTTTAAACACAATTGATCTGCTTTGACAGTTGTACAATTAATAGTGCAGGAGGGAAGGCTTGTCAAATTAAAAGTTGCCTTAGTGTAACTGTAACAGCTGCAGCCATTTCTTGCTGAATGCTACCAAGCTGTGCCCATCTCTGAAACGTAAGCCTTGCTCTCATTGTAGGCAATAATTTTGAATAGGTTGCTTAGTGCTGAAAGTTTACATTTTGTATTAGTTTGACTGTTAGCACTATGCCATGACTTCAGACTCTGTACTTATCATCTTTTTTCGGTTTTATCTTGTGATTCCCAGTGGAGGCCTACGTTTGAAAACATATATATTTATGTTTTGCCTTCCACTTGCATAGCTCACAGTGTATTAGGCGATGCCTCTGTCACCAGATTCTGTGATTCACAGACTAATTTCTATTTTTTGGGGGGTATTTTTAATGGATGTCAGCATCTAAGCAGTGTGTTATTCACATTAACCTCATTATGGCACAGCTGAACTGAGCGTCCAGTACTGAACTAGTCATTGTACAATTGTCCGTTAACAACATATGCATAGCATACATAATAAAGCAAATATAAAAAGATAAAGGAAAAGAAAAACTGTAAACCATTGCAGACTTTAACCTGTTACATCGATACTCTTCATTCATCGCCACCGCCAGGACTCTCCTTCTGGAACCCCACATTCTGAACATTATTTCATCCAGCGTGAAGATAGTCAATGACTGTTTGCAGCTAGGACACATCTTGATGTCAGTCAGGACCAATCCTGATCACATAGAGTCCTTCACATCCTCCATGGATACCTTCACAAGTTGTTAATTTAAAAATAATCATCTCTCGTGTCCGTGAGCGCCAACATCATCTACCTCACGCACCTTCAGATTCATCCAATGCGTCCATTCAAACTAGTCCTCGTTCACTGCAGCGTAGCATCTGGTGGGCCATCTAACGATGTGATCATCTATGCCCACAACACAAGGTCATCATTAGTGTGTTTTCCCATCTAGTTAGTCTCATTAGGGATGCCACGGATCTGGCCAATTTCACCATATCTTTAATCCGACCGTCAATGGATGTAGTTTGGGCTGCAGGACCACAAATTGTTACTCTAAACCCAACAGTATAAGTTTCCTAGCCATTTTCCTTTTTTTCTAGAAAAAAATCCAAACAAGCAGTAGTGTACTGTGTGGAGTACTACCTGGCCTGTATAGTGCTCAAGACTGTTCAATATGTCAGCCCAACAGCTCTGTACTCCATGACAGCTCCAAGTGAGTGTGAAGTCAGACTCTTCCTCGTGGCCACTTGGGCAGCTAGTGGACCAGGTAGGATACATTTTATTTGGGTTAGTCAGAACTAGATATGTCATATGAACGTTGTTATACTGAATAACTTCGAACCATGAATAATCCTGTTTTACCCCACCATGTGGATTTTTCCGCTGGGCATATGTCATGAGCTCAGGAACAATTTCCTGGCATTTATCTGTACTCTTAATCTCGGTTAAGAACTATCCATATGCAGAGCCCTGCTTATGTATGTAAGTAGCTGTCTGCATAGGACATAGGTGCATCTGCGTAGGTGGGCCATATCTCCTTAACTTTATATGCTAAATTTTGCATACTGGAAGAATGAAACTATAGTTAGGCTAAAGTCTTCTTGAGCAGCAGACAAAGTTATAAACTTGTGATGAGGATAGAGATCTGCTAGGGTTTGACATTCTCTTCTCCCCCTTTTTTTCAACGCTCTATTGCCATGTTTAGAGCATTTTGGGGAAATTAATGCTCCGGATTTGCATATCCATTGCAAACGGGGCCCATTTCAATAATATAATTACTCTATCCCATACACCGCATTTCTGGCACATAATGAACAGTACAAGAGAGAGAACCCCACAACCACGAATCAGTAAGCAGTACAGTGTATGTTGCCCTTATATCGCAATTATCACCATCCTCGTGCAAATACATTACATCCTGTAGATGGACTGCCATATTTTAGAGCTCCTTGTCCTGGATTACAGTCCACCTTTCCTCCATTCTTTGAAAGTAGTTAATTTAAACCTACCCCGTTTCTGTGCCCAAATTAATTCAGCAAGTCATTTGTATAGCTCCACAAACAGCTTTGACAAATTCACAGATAGTGTGTCTGAAGCACATAAAGGCATTGAGGAACTAAAAACATCCTTGCAAGAGCCACCATGATCGACAATTGTAGGATATTTTAAAACTTGATGGCGGCTCTAAAGTCGTCTAAAACCGGCCACATGTACAGTTAGTAGCTTTTTGCCTCATCATGCGCAACACGTGTCACCAAATATCTACAGCTCGTAGGGGCCAAATCAAGTAGGATCAGAAGCATTCTGGGTTCTTCCAAGTCTCTGAGCCTTCTTCCCATTGGGAACTGTTTGTGATTTATACACAGTCCTGATATTTCCCCAAACTCTTCCAGGACATTCAGTAGGAACGGTACAGAGTAGTTTAATTGTCAAAGATATATTAGTGCGTCTACATACTACATGAGATGGTTCTACCAACTAGTATCACACAAACTTGCAAAGCCTCTGATTCTAAATGTCGATTCTGAATGCAAGGTCTCAAATGCAATGATAATTGGGGGGGGGGACAAGGGGGGGAGATCTACTAAAACAGAATTATTTTTTGCAAATAGCAAGTGGGAGAGGGAGTATCTTTGTTTCATCCCTTTCTGCAGCTCAAAATGCTTCGAGACAACTTGTCCTGTGTGTGCAGGTGCCAGTGGGCAAGTGGATAATAATTTAATCCATTTGATATAATCCCATCCTAAGACTATCTGTTGCAGCTCATCCTACATCTAGTACAAGTCACTGTATTCAAGGCTTCAGCAACGTCTAACAATGACAGTGCATATTCATTTACCCCCAACTGTGGCACATGAAGTACATGCAACAACATACTTAAGTTACTAGTCTTAGTTCCTTTTGGGATAAACCACACTGATCCTCATGCACCAACTGAGGTATGACCTCTATTAATCTGTTCAACAATCCTTTACTAAGCACCTTCCATCCACATTCCACAGAGGTAAGGAGTGATACCCGTATAACTCGGTTATGTCTTTATCAGGTTTTGAGTATTAGCACAATTACACCTCTCGCATCAACTCAGGTAGCAATCAGTTAAACAAATTTCATGTATGCGTCATATCATTTTTCCCTCAGTAGGCCCACATAAGCTTGGTATAACTTGACGAATATGCTGCACGCCCAGAGGCCTCAGTCTTAGCCGGAGTGGATGGCTCCTCTATATCTTTTTTAGTAAGTGTTGCGTCCAGCACTTCCTGCTGTTCTGCGGTGAATCTCCTGATGGGGAGCCCAGTTACATAGTTGCGCATCTGCTGGATGTCAAAACCAGAGGTTGTCTGTATATCTCTTTCCAGTGTACAGCAAAGACCTGTGAGTATTACAATTTCTTTGCCATGGTTATCTTTAATCTTCATAATTGGGTATGTTGTACCACTCACTTTAGTAGCCATGCCAACAGCCTGCGCGATTTATCGCTATCCCAAGGTAGTTCTTGACAAAAGGTAAAATGGGTGTGTTGACCTACCCTATCACATGTATTGATTAATTTTTTTTTTTTTTTTAGTTGTATCGACTCAGATACGCTATTCAGGTGGTGGGGGCTTACATCGACTCTACCATGAGCTTCTACAGACAGAACAGGGTCTTTTCCGAGTACACTGATATACTATCTGTTTTACAACTTTCATAGCCTTACATTTAATAGCTGTATCGCTGGCGGTACCTCCATTAGTGTTGAAATGTTCTAGTAAGTGTATCTGTAACCACTTAAAGAAAACAACATGAAAAAGGGTCTCCAACTGAAGTTGCCACAGTGGGATTCTTTGTAACTCTCCCTTAGACTCATATGTTACTAATGGCAGTGAGTGGTCTGATAAATATTGTGCCAAGTAAACCACCTCCAGAATCTTGTAGCTATTGCGGCTATGCACTAAACAGCAATGCAAGCTGCAATGCGTTCCCGCTGCAGGTGTAAAGCATGAGTATATTTTGAGAGTTGTGTGTGGGAAGTGCCATATATCAATTAAACCCCTACCCACCACCGTTTCTCTAAGGCTGATAGTCATAACTGGCTTAGCATTCTATCTGGGAGGGTGCCGATCAATAACCCCGGCAAGAACACAATTTAAATCCCCCGCCCAGATAACCATGATCTGCTTATACAGGATTGTGGATCCAAGCATGTTCCTAAAGAAGTCCTCATCATCTGTATTTGGAGCATATAAATTAACAAAACACATGTTGTGGGCATTTAAAGCACCCATTATTACAAGGTATCTACCCTCCGGAATTATAATGGCACCCTTTAGCTTGAAGGGGATTCCGGCCGCTATCCATAAAAGGATCTCTCTGACACAGCTAGAAAAGGACATAGCATATGACTGGCTTCTCCATTTTTTTTTGAAGTTTTTATATCACCAAAGATGTATCACTTGCAGCAGAGTGATTCCCACCGCATAGCACTTCAAATGGGTATTCGCTCTATGTCACTTTATACGTTTATTCAATCCCTGGACATTCAGGGAGATTTTCTTATACTTGTCATTTAACACTAAGTAAAATTACCCACCAGCGTTCAATCACAGATGTCCAGGGTGACAACAGTAATGCAGGTAAGGCATCTAGTTCAATGTATGTTTGCAGTTGAAGAACAAAAACAACTATAACATTCAAACTCCCCAACATGCCCCTTCCACACCAAAGCAGTGTGCCCATACATCAGCTGACCATAACAATAGTCACAATAAGTAGGAGACACCGCTAAACACCCTAACAGGCCAGTCTGAAAGCCCTTGGGTACACTGCGGAGGACCTCACTGGAGCTCCCAGTGCAGGTCCCAAATCAAGAGTAGGCACACAAATTTCAAGATGCAACTCTCTCAGCTGTTCTCTGCCCTTGCTAATAGTAAGCATACCCATACTCATTAATATATCAACGCTTCTCTCTGTTCTTGTGAATTGGGGAGGGGAGTTCAAACCTAACAAGCTCATTAACTATCAACAGATAACCATCTACAGCACCTGGTCACCGAGGGACCATTAACAATCCCAATCCATCTTTGAGCCCTACCCCCCGCATTCACATGGACCTTGTTTGTAAAATCCTTGCGTTCTTTGTGCAAGGAATGTCCCTGTGCCCAGTCCCACAGTATAACCAAAAAAGGACCATATTTACATCTCTCTTCGTGCCCCAACAGTTCTGTTCGACATAAAAAGTCAAAGTACAGTTGCCCTCATTCAAATCCTCATTTACCTGTGTGGAAGG
This sequence comes from Pleurodeles waltl, assembly GCF_031143425.1. Taxonomy (NCBI): domain Eukaryota; kingdom Metazoa; phylum Chordata; class Amphibia; order Caudata; family Salamandridae; genus Pleurodeles; species Pleurodeles waltl. The sequence goes on along the minus strand of NC_090449.1, from coordinate 679,148,366 downwards.
ATCGTGTCTATTAAGAAGTTCCACTTGTCCAAGTATATATATTTATAGAGTATAAATATGGCCCATAGTGCTCTGAATCAAACCAAAAAAAGTACAAATAATCTGTTCTCTCCCTACTGTAATTCATTGTTAAGGTAATATTAAAGTGGTTGTCATTAATATAGCCATAATACTCATTGAACTGGTCAACAGAACCTGTCTATAATACAATTATGTCATCAATATACCTCCTCCAAAAGACTATGGGCCATATTTATCTAAAGGTCACGCAGTGTCACCTTGCGTGCTGCGTGACAGGGAAAGGGCAGGAATGTGCTGTACTTTAACATCGTACAGCACATTCCTGTCTTTTTCCTGCACTGGAGCACAAAGTGCTGCCTAGTGCCAACAGGAATCCTTGCACCATGGTGCAAGTGTGCCTGAGTTGTAAGCTGGATTGTTTTTGTGGAGGAAGGGACACCTTCCTGCACAAAAACAATCCTGAGTGACATTTTCCTCTTTCTATCTTTGCTGCATAATGCAGCACATGTAGAAAGAGGAAGTAACAAGGAGCAATAAAGCTATTTCTCCTTGTTACGCGTCTCTTGGGGAGGCGTAGGATTTCGACGAATTCCTAGGTCTACCAGTAATGGTAAATCTGAGAATGCACCAAAATCCATGGGTGGATGTGTTTAAACGCCCATGCTCCACCCATGGAACGCTTTCCCAGGTCAGAGTAAAGCAATGCAGTTATTTGCGCTGCATTGCGTTACTCAGTATTTACGAAGCTAGGCAAGGCCATGCAATATAGCCTGGCGTGGCTATATAAATCTAACTTAAGAATTACGTCGCTTATGCCCCTGTACACTCAGTCCAGGGGAGGCATGTCGGCCCCAGACACACTCCTGCTCATACTAGTTGTTGGAAAATGGGTTATTGGTAAGGACAGGTAAGTACCTACACTTAGCAATAGGCCACTAACCTCTATTTAGGTCCAGTTAGGTATCAATAAATTAAACATAGCTCAACCCTTGGTAGCTTGGCAACGAGCGACAAGGCTTAACTTAGGAGACAAGGGGGCATATTTATACTCTGTTTGCGCCGGAATTGCGTAGTTTTTTTTTACGCAAATCCGACGCAAAGCTAACTCCATATTTATACTTTGGCGTTAGACCCGTCTAGCGCCAAAGATCTTGGAGTTTGCGTCATTTTTTAGCGTGGACACCTACCTTGCGTTAATGATATGCACGGTAGGCGTTCCCGTCTAAAAAATGACTCCAAGGCATGTGCGCCTTATTTAAACTCCCGTGCAAAAATGATGCACGGGAGTGGGCGGGTCAAAAAAAATGACGTCCAGCCGCTTTTGCGTCATTTTTTAACGCCTGGTCAGGGCAGGCGTTAAGGGACCTGTGGGCTTGGAAGGAGCCCAGAGGTGCCCTCCCATGCCCCCAGGGACACCCCCTGCCACCCTTGCCCACCCCAGGAGGACGCCCAAGGATGGAGGGACCCATCCCAGGGAACTTAAGGTAAGTTCAGGTAAGTATTTTTAGGTTTTTTTTGGTGGCATAGGGGGGCCTGATTTGTGCCCCCCCTACATGCCACTGTGCCCAATGGCCATGCCCAGGGGACATAAGTCCCCTGGGCATGGCCATTGGGCAAGGGGGCATGACTCCTGTCTGTGCTAAGACAGGAGTCATTTCAATGGGGGTTGGGAGTGAGAAAAAAAATGGCGCAAATCGGGTTGAGGCCAATATTTTGCCTCAGACCTGACTTGCCCCATTTTTTGACGCCCAAGCTCCATTTTCCCCTACGCCGGCGCTGCCTGGTGTGGGTCATTTTTTTTGACGCACACCAGTCAGCTGCGCCGGCTAACGTCATTCCATAAATAAGGCGCCCGCATGGCGCTTTGGAATGGCGTTAACATTTTTGACGCACAACTGCGTTGGCGCAGTTGTGCGTCAAAAAGTATAAATATGGCCCAAAGTGTAAAGCATTCAAATATCACAAAACAGTAATTAAATAAACCACAGAGAACAGTTTAAAAATCTAAAACCAATTTACAAAATAGGAATTATTTTTAGCTTTAAAATGACACCAAAACAAATAAAATTGGATAAAGGAAACCAGAGATATGAATTTTGAAAGAATTAATGCTTTTTAGAGCTTAGAAACGAATAGTGCCAATCTGGTCGATTCAAAGTTTAAGGCCGACCACGATGGAGCCCTGCGTGGCTACAGCCTGCGGGAGGCCTCGGTCAAAAATTTACCTTCGGACTTAGTTGTTTTCTTGAAGATTTTCTTCAACAGGACCAAGTCGCCAGTCCAATCCGACCTCATGGAACCCTTCCTCGGGTATGCGTCGCGGGAGCCCTTGATGGAGATTTCTACCTTCGGGCTTAGTCGTTTTTTTTAGATAAAAATCCTTCGACGGGGGCAAACCTGAATCTTGATCTGATGTCTTTGGCGCCCTATTCGGATACACTGCATGGGAGGTCCCAGTCAACTTTCTACGTTCAGACGTAGTCACTTTTTCAGAGACTTTCTTCACCGGGACGAACCTGGAAGTCAGGCTGGGTTGCGGTTGAGGAAAGCCGGCTACAGTTGCCGTGGCTGGTCGGACCCTTTATGGAGCTTTTTTTTTAAAGTTCTCCAGACTTCTCCAAACTTCTGGATTTTCTTCCAGATGTTCTTTTAAGGTTCTTTTGAGGTCCACAGCTCACCCCAAGGTTCCAGAAGCTCTGAGATGCTCCTTGAGGGTGCAGACTACAACTCCCAGAATGCACCTGGCACAAACTCTAAATTGGCCACTGGACAGTAGTCAGCCGGTCAGTTTCTTCAGGAGTTGGTGCAGGGGACTCTGGTTAGCTAATTTTCACCTGTGACAAACAGGGAGTACCTCTTTGAACCAGATGAAGCCAGACAAAGACCTTCTTGTGGTGAAGCTCAAGTCTGCAGCTGGTGCAGTTCTCCAAAGTGCAGTGTCCAGGTTCAGGTCAGGGGTCCGGCATGGCAGTCCTTCTTCTCCTGTAGTTCTTCCTTGTAGGTATCTGAGGTGTGGGTGCAGGTCTGACAGTTTTATCCTTATTCCTGGGTGAAAAACAAGGGGGTCCTGGTTTTCCAATCAGGTGCAGGGTCCTTCCCCTTGTGATGACCACTTCCTGGGAAGTGTGGCAAAAATCAATCTCAGGGAGCAACATTCCTCAAGAATCCATCATGGCTAAAACTGATTTTTGGAGGTTACATCTGGCTGAGCCCACCCACTGGTGTGGCTAAAAATCCTAAACACACCCCTCTCCTGCCCTCTTCTAATCAAATCTGCTCCAAATGTCCTTCCCTTCCTTTGAAGACCAGTTTGGGAGCCCTCCCCCCTTCCTGCTTCTCCATCTGCTGAGGGAAGTTCTTCTCCCCCAGACACATCTCTTTGTGTTCAACCCAGGCTACTTCACACCTCATCAAAGCAGCCTGGCCAGGCTGCCAGAGGCTGGGCAATCAGAGCAAAGCTCTACAGGGCTGAAGTTGGCAACTTTTTAGGTACAGTTTAAACTTCTTTACCTGAACAAGTTATATTAAATCCAACAATTGTAAGTTGTCGGATTTAGTATAACAATTCATTTGATACCAAACTCGAGGTATCTGACACTTGAGGGGACTTTATAACTTAAAATAAAGTCTCCACATTCTAGCCTATGGATGCCATTCACTCCAATGAGGCGAACATGAATTTGGCTGTTTTACCTCACGAGGGCTTCTGAAACTATTTTTAGTAGTTCCCTGCTTATAGTTACATGGCCCCAGCCATAGGGGCACACCTTAGGGGTGACATATATGTAAACATAAGGTAGTTTAAGACCTTGGAAGTACTTTTAATTCCTAAGTCGAATTTGCATGTAACTTTAGTTTAAAAGCAGCCAGCAAGGCAAGCCTGCCTCTAAAAGGACACTGGGCACCTCAGCAGTGCACCTATGGGTGCACTACCAATGCTGGGGTCCCTAAACCTACGTGCCCTACCATATACTAGGGACTTATAGGTAGGTTGACACTGTCAATTATAATTAGCCTAATTTGCGTATCCACTTTACACAGAGCACTGGCCCTGACTGGTAAGCAGTACCCAGGGCACAGCCAAGAGTGAGTAACCACCAGCATCTATCCAAAAGGTTTGGGGTGACCAGAGCAAAACGGAGTACTTTCCTACACCAGTCCATAAAAAGGCCAGCATAAGAGGGAGCAAACCTGGAGCCTGTCACAGGAGCCTGTATCTAGTAGTACCAGCGTCCTTCATGTAAAAAATATTTGTTTGACAAAAGTATGTCAATTATTTCCTTGATCGTTACATTCTGTTCATAACAGTCAGCTTTTCTACTATTTAAAAATTATTCAACTGCCAGGAGCCCAAAGTCCTTACAAATAGAGGTGTATAAGCTGGTGGCATCAAATGTTACAAACATCAATTCTTTTGACCATGACATACTGTTAAATTAAATGTACCAGGGGAGATTTCAGACTAATGCCTTGATTGTGTTTATCAACTTATTCGGAGAGACCTTTGGTAGCTGATCCTCTGCCCTACATATAACCAGTCTACCCATTGGGAATCCCCCTTTCTTATGTACCTTAAGTTTTGGATTTCGTACATAGATGATTTTGTATCAGGCACCTTTTCTTCCAATCATTCCATTTCATATTGATAAAACAAGTCAATCCCTTCATAGGATTGCAAGTAACATGTTCATAACAGTGTGCATCAGACAACTGTCTATTAATTTCTTTCTTGCAGACCTGCCCAGTCATGAAGACGAAGGGGGAGGGGGGGACATACCCACAGAGGACTACCCTTTCTGACCTCAGGGAGGAGGAGGTCATCACCTATTACAGGCTCAGGAGGGAGTCCATTGTCCAGCTCCTGCACCAGATTGCACCAAGGCTGCAGACAACATCACAGAGGTGCACCAACATTCCTCTACAGGACAAGCTGATGGCAGTACTCCACATGCTGGTGACTGGCTCATTCCAAACCACCACAGCCAGAGTGGCAGGAATATCTCAGCCATCCTTTTCCACATTACTTCTCTCCATCCTTCATGCCATCCTAAGCCTCACACCCCAGTACCTCATGTTCCCAAACACACAGCGAAAACAACTTGAAAACAATTGCCATTGCTGGATTTCCACATGTTTTAGAGGCAATGGACTGCACTCATGTACTACTAGTACCTCCTGTGGCTGCATCCCACCTGTACCGCAATCAGAAGCACACATATTCCATCAACATGCAAGGAGTAGAATACCATCTGGGGATGTTCATCAATGTGCTGGAAAAGTACCCTGGGAGTGCTCATGAAGCATACGCCTTCAGACATTCCATCATAAACGAGTGCTTCCAGAATCGGAGGTAAGTTGATTTGAGGCACTTGACCTACTACATGACAGTAAAATATTTTGGATAAAATAGCCATATTTGTGTTGGGTGAATGAGACAGTGCATACATAGCAGGTGTGGGCCTTATACGTGCACCATACTACATGACACATGTGCAATACAACCCTCCAAGTCACACATGCTGAGACCTGCTAAGCCACTATGGACCACGTGTACAAGAGGCTTGCGCTGCTGGAGTATCAATTTTCATGATGACTTTCTGGTGGAGCAGGTCGCTCCATCATATCTATGAGGCAAAGCAAAGTCACCATGCATGGATTGCCTCATAGATATAGAGTAAGGCAAGGCAGTGCAAAGTGCTGTGTTGCCTTACTCTACATCAAGGATGTGTTCTATGCGCCTTACAGTAGGTTTTCTCATGCACAACCTATGGGTTTTGACATATTCCCAGATTTACAAGGATCTGTAAACCTGGAAATGTGTCAAAACCGTGTGGCTCTCCAGGGGAGGTGTAACAAAGAGCAATAACTTTATTTCTCCTCGTCATTTCCTGCGTCATTTCTGCAGAACACATAGAAAGAGGAAAAAACCTACATTGATTGTTTTTGTGCAGGACGGTGTCCCTTACTGCATAAAAACAATTTAGCCAACAACGCAGACACAACTGCACCATCATGCAAGGGTGCCTGTGTTGGCACTAGTCACCGATCTGTGATCTTGTACATGCAAAAGGAACACAAATGCACCATATTTGATTAACATGCCACATTCCTACTCTTTCCTTTTGACACACGGCAGCACAGCTAAATGACTTCCTCTGCTGCCCTGTGGCAAAAACTCATAAATGAGGTCTTGTGTGTGTCTCGAAATGGTGGAAAGCTCATCAGCAATGTGACAATTTGTAAAATGAAGTGTTACAACACTGTGTTGAAGGAAGGGCCTTCATTTCTGTTGTCTTTGTGTCCACAGGTAACTTCTATGGTCATAAGGCATGGCATGTATCCAGCACCTATGAAACTGAGAATGTTTCACATTTTTGGCACTCTCCAGGTCATGTGTACCATGGAAAATTACATTAGTCATCACATACACACCTGCCATCCTATGTGCAGTCCATTTTGTGGCACGCAAACCTACACTATCAGTCCTCCAAGGCTTTAGACTGTGTCACAAGATAGACCCTCATGCACAATGTACATCTCATAGGACAGGCAGCCACACATTCACCATTTAGATAATGTGCCTGTCTTGGTGCAATGCTGCCCATTGTCTGCCAGTGCGGGCTGCAAACCCAGGACACTGCATCATGTTGAAAAATATGTCCTACACTTTCCTCAATCAGTGAGGCAGTGCAGTTTTGATAGTTTACCAGTTACACTGTACAGCGCAAGACTCCCACATATCTCTCCCCTTTTGTATTGTCAACATAGAGGACACGTGTACTGTCATGTGTAGACTATCATGTCCACATTGACATGCAGTCATTAATCTTTCCATGGCAGTAGCTAGCTAATGAACAACAAAGACTGCTACTGTCATGTCCAATATGTGTGAATGAATGGGACAACATCATATGCACTTGCTGAAGTTTGAAAAATCAGACATGTTGTAGTTCAGAAATGCCAATAGTAGTAACAAACAAACACAATAGAGAAAATAGAGAAGTGTGAGAGAAGTGTCTCCTCAATGGCTAACTGATTCTCCATTCTAGTAAGAATACACCACCTTCATTGCATTGGCACTCACAAATATTACAAATAGTGTGTTCTCACACAGGCCAGTATACTTGTATTTGTATTACAGTGTCAGTCCTACCAAAAATGAAAGTATGTGTATGCCAAACAATGTCAATGCACGTCCCATACTGGCTGAAAAGCATATGAGTCATTCAGGACACATTACAGAATGTACATGAACAGGGGCACATCATGACCATTGACTGATTGTTCCCCTTTTGTCTTTTCAGCTGACCAAGGATATGGTTGGCAGTCATGTGTCATGACCCCATATGCACAGCCCTAGATGGAGGCCCAGTGGAGCTATAACCATACACTTAGCAGGACCCGGTCTATAGGGGAGCGGATCTTTGTAGTGCTTAAGTCACACTTTAGGTGTCTCATGTCCAGGGGGAGATTGCTGTACTTCCCCTCATGGTATGTAAGATCATACTTGTGTGCTACTTCAATATGTGATTATAAAAACACAAAGAGTTTGAATATAAAATGTTTTCTCAGAAGCAATAACTATATGCAAGGTGAATCTAGACAAGGTACCATGCACTGATGCATTACTGGTCACAGTGGCAAAATGTGCCTATAAATCCACAGGTGACTCATTGTGTGAATGCATGTCCACATCCTAAGTTCAAGTAACCTCTCACTAAGGCAACATAGTGTGATGCATGCCAATAGCAAACATATACCCCATTGGTATAAATCAGAATAGTTATGGCTACCCAAGCTGGCCTTGTGATCACCAAAATATAGGCAAAGTATTGAGACAAACACTAATGTGCATTGTAACTGTGCATGTGCCACACAGTTTCTTCCAGACCCAAGCCCATGCAGCAGATGAGTATGTACCATGACAGGATATGGTGATTGTTGGTTATCACTCTATGGTAACTGTTGGTATGCACTGTTAGACCTGGAATCCTTGATGTGGATTCCCCTGTCTTTGTACCTCTGCTTCCTGTGTTTCTGACTGTGTCATGGACTTTGTTTTTGCTGGTTTTGGTACGCTGGGCACTTTACCACAGCTGACCAGTGCTAAAGTGCTCTCTGTGTAAACTGTATGTTTAATTGGCTTTTCTATGAATGGCATATTTGATTTACTAGTAAGTCCCTAGTAAAGTGCATTTGAGGTGGTCAGGGCTTGTACATCAAATGAGTAGCCCTATAAACCTGGCTCAGACCTGCCACTGCAGTGTCTGTGTGTGCAGTTTTAAACTGCCAGTTTGACCTGGCAAGTGTACCCACTTGCCAGGCCCAAACCTTCCTTTTTACTACATGTAGGACACCCCTAAGGTAGGCCCTAGGTAGCCCCTGGACAGGGTGCAGTGGTTTTAAAAGGTAGGACATATACTGGCAAGTTTTACATGTCCTGGTAGTAAAAATACTGCTAAATTTGTTTTTCACTATTGCAAAGCCTATCTCTCCCATAGGTTAACATGGGGACTACCAAGTGCGGTTTCCCATTGGGGGCAAATAGATATATGGAGTTTTAGGTCTCTGAACTCACAATTTAAAAATACATCTTTTGGTAAAGTTGGTTTTTAGATTGTCAGTTTGAAAATGACACTTTTAGAAAGTGGGCATTTTCTTGCTTAACCATTCTCTGCCCCGGTCTGCCTGTGGAATCCACATCTGAGTTGTTTGTGAATTCCCTCTAGACAGTGGCACAAAGGGAGCTGGGGTGTAGCCTGCATATCCTGATAAGTCTCCTGGGCTAGAGTGGGGAGGGAGGAGCTGACACTTACACTTGAAAGGGCTGTGTCCGTCCTCACACAATGCAGTCTCCCCCTGGTGTGTGTCTGGGGCAGGCAGGATCCTGTGAACAACAGACACTTTCCTTTGAAGCTTGCATACTTCAAATGCAGAAAGGAGTATAAGTAGTGGACTTAAAACCCCGTATACCTCTGCCAAGGAAAAGAGTTGGAGGAGGATTACTGCCCCTTTGCCTGTGACTGTGCTTTGCTGGGTTGGCCTGCAGTTGCTGCTTCTGCCTGAAAGAGGACAAAGACTGGACTTTGTGGTAAATTCTTGCTTGTGAAGAATCTCCAAGGGCTTGGATTGAGCTTGCCTCCTGTTTTGAAGTCTCGGGGACATCAAAGACTTCCTCTGCCAGCACCTGGACTCTCTGCTGAGACTCCTGCCCTGCCAAGTAGTGCCCTGACCAGTTCCTATGCCCTTGAGAGGTGATGTTGGCAGAACAAGGACTGAAATCAACGCACAGAATGCCATGCGGGGAAAATTTTGACGCACCACCTGCAACGTGACTGAAAAACAGCTGGAACAACGTCGCAACACCCACTTGCGGCTGCTGATAACGACACAAACCTCATGCAGCACGGTTTTCCAACACCGTGTGGCCAGATTTCTCACGCATCATTGCTGGGCATCAAAAACCAATGCAAGCCTGCGCGGATTCGAGATGCCTGTCCGGAAATTGACGCATCGCTCTCTTGCGGAAGGGAGAAGCGGCGCATCGCCGCCCTTCGATTCCTTGCAAGTAAGGAATCAATGCGCTGCTGACTTTTCAGATGCACGCTTGCCTGTGCAGCTTTATTTTTTACGAGGAGCCAGGTACTTTGTGTAAAATCAACTTTTCCATTGTTTTCTATGGAGTAAGGCTCTTATTCTTTTGAAAATTCATATCTTGACTTGTGTATGTTGGTTGTTTTTTTGTTTTGGTCCTGTTTGATTTAAATAAATTTTGCCTGTTTTTCTAAACTGGTGTGGTGTCCATTTTGTAGTGTTTTCACTGTATTACTGTGTGTGTTGGTACAAATACTTTACACATTGCCTTTGAGTTAAGCCTGACTGCTTGGGCCAAGCTACCAAGGGGTTGAGCACGGGTTATCTTAAGTGTGTATCTCTATTACCTGACTAGAGTGATGGTCCCTGCTGTAAAGATTGCAAACTGACTGCCAACCAGAGACCCCATTTCTAACACACCTCACATATTCATAGGCAATACACTGGTCCCTGGAACTGTTCACATGCATTGCACGCACTGTAAAACACACATTTGGCCCATTGTGTCAATTTAAACAGACGTTTTAGTGTAATGGATGAAGCTTTGTACCCCTCAAGTCAGCCGGATGTCACGCAGTCAAGCTGATGCATCAAGAAATACAACTTTGTGCATTGTCATGCGTTGTGTGAAAATCACGGATTGCCCTGTTTCTTCATGGATGCATTAACAAAAATGACCCTTTTGGTGAAAACATCACACATCCGCCCAAGAAATAATGCAATTGCTCTGGCTTGCTGCAAACCAGGAAGGGTGAAATTACTTTCACTTTCCCTTACAGTCTTTTTGTCTGTGCTTGCTGGAGGTTGTGTCTTGTGGTTGCTGAAGAGTGTTGAGCTGTTTACTGGATTTGTTGGTATCTGTGCTGTCCCTGTTGTGTTCCTAAAGTCTATTTTGTATATTGTAATTTTCATTTGTATTGTTTAGTCCAGTGTATTGTGAGGTGTCTGTCTTTTCAGGGTTCTCTATTGTTAGGGATTGTCTTAGGTTGTTTATTGTTATTTGGGGGAATTTATTTTTCAGGGAGAGATATGTCTTGGAGGGGCAGAACATGCATGTAGATGAGGAGTTCGGGTGGTTCCTGTAGCTAATGACCCACTACCTCCCCAACATGATTGCCAGTGGGGGGGTCGGGTAATCCAGGGCTACCCAACTCATGGACCAGAAGACAGGGTGTGCGAAAGTACGGAACGACATGCTAAGAATTTTTAGGCTGGACCACACAATGCATCAGCTCAAACATCTCTAGGCAAATGTGGTCAGCCGAGAGGCTGATCTCCTTGATTACCTTGGAATTGAAGTAGAGGAAGCTGTTTGTAAGTACACATATGCTGAGAGTTTATAGCTGTTTCTACTTTGCTAATGTATCATATTGCTTCTATGACTCTAGGGGGCATATTTATACTCCGTTTGCGCCAAATTTGCGTCGTTTTTTTCGACGCAAATTCGACGCAAAACTAACTCCATATTTATACTTTGGCGTTAGATGCGTCTAGCGCCAAAGTTCATGGAGTTAGCGTCATTTTTTTGCGTGAACACCTTCCTTGCGTTAATGATATGCAAGGTAGGCGTTCCCGCCTTAAAAAATGACTCCGATGCATATGCGTCGTATTTATACTCCCGGGCAAAAATGACGCCCGGGAGTGGGTGGGTCTAAAAAACCCGCATTAGCGCCGGATTTTAGCGCCTGGGTCAGGGCAGGCGTTAAGGGACCCGTGGGCTCAGAATGAGCCCAGAGGTGCCCTCCCCTGCCCCCAGGGACACCCCCTGCCACCCTTGCCCACCCCAGGAGGACACCCAAGGATGGAGGGACCCACCCCAGGGACATTAAGGTAAGTCCAGGTAAGTATTTTTTTAAAAAACAATTTGTGGCATAGGGGGGCCTGATTTGTGCCCCCCTACATGCCACTATGCCCAATGACCATACCCAGGGGACAGAAGTCCCCTGGGCATGGCCATTGGGCAAGGGGGCATGACTCCTGTCTTTGCTAAGACAGGAGTCATTTCAATGGGGGATGGGCGTCGTAAAAAAATGGCGCAAATCGGGTTGTGGTGATTTTTTTGCCTCAGCCTGACTTGCACCATTTGTGGACGCCCATACGCCATTTTCCCCCTACGCTGGCGCTGCCTGGTGTACGTCGTTTTTTTTTAACGCACACCAGACAGCGCCGGCGGCTAACGCCAGCTAACGTCATTGAAGAAATACGGCACCCGCATGGCGCTTCAGAATGGCGTTAGCCGGCGCTAATTTGTTTGGCGCAAAACTGCGTTAGCGCAGTTTTGCGTCAAAAAGTATAAATATGGCCCTAAGTGCCTCATATATTTTATGTTCAGAATGCCAAGACTTCACCTATCTTAATAAGAAGGAGAATGCCACAGAGGCATTTTAACACTGGGCTGGCATTAGCCCACACAGACCATGTAGTGCATGCCTGCCCCAGAGGTTCGTCTTGCCCCACCAGCACTGTGCTGGTAGTGTTGTCACTGGGCATTCCAGGCCATTACTGACTCACAAATGTGTGTGCTAAACTCTATGGGCCTTTTGTACAACTTTTTGGCACAGGGCAACTCTGTAAGGCTTCTTGCTGTGCTACCCTGCATCCAAAGGAAGGGCGGGAATCCACCGTATTAATGATACATGGGGCATTCCTGTCCTTTCTGCTTGTGCAGGCACACAAATTGGTGCCTTTCGCCAACGTAGGCACCATTGAACCATGGTGCAAGGGTGTCTTCATTGTTGGCACGATTTTATTTGTGCGTGAAGGGAAACCATTCTGCACAAAAACAATCAACGGAGGTGTGTTCCTCTTTTTATGTGTCCTGCAAAATGCAGCACATACACAAATAGGAAAAAACAATGAGAAATAAAGATGTTTTGCCTTGTTACGCCTCCTATGAGGAGGCACACAGTAATGACACCTTCCCAGGTTTACAGATTCTTGTGAATCTGGAAATGTGTCAAAACCATGGGTGCTGCATAGGAAAAGCCACCACAATGCAGACAGAATGCCTCCTTGACTTAGAGTAAGGCTATGCAGCACTTTGTGCTGCCTTGCCTTACTTCGTATTTGTGAGGCCATGCCAGGCAATTGAGGGTAGCTTTGCATCACTTCAGAGATATGATTGAGAAGGCTGCACCTCCGTAGCATCAAAAAAAGTGATGCTCAAGCAGTGCAAGCCTCTTTTAAATGACGCCCAATGTATGTTACAGGTGAACACACTTGAGTGTAATTATGTCCAAATGTTTGACAGGCTGTTTGGGGCACATCTAAACATTTCTCATAGGTTAGTGTGCAGATGTTCCCAGTTTCTTCTTGTGCCTGTACATGGCATGGTTAGACAATGTCTATTTACTGTGCAGCATTTGCATGTACTGAGCTCAGTGAAGGCATGGAACAAGCATGGCTACTGTCTGATGTGTAGAGCATTGTCATGGACATGTATAGATATGAGAAAGGCACAGCTAATGTAATACCTTGCAGAGTGTGTTATGTGAAATCATTAGGATCACAGACCCATGAAAGGCATGCATCTTTGTGCCATTGTGCAAGTAGTGACGTATTTGTACTTGGTCTGCAATGTGTGCACCTGATTCCTGATTAGGCACATCATAGTTATGAACACCTCAACCTGCCTTACTTACGTGTATCATTAAGCCATGTCAGTTGTGCCATAATCTTCATGTTCAACGTGCAGACTTACTTAAACATTTGCTAATTTGATGTACGATGCTTCCTATTTCCACAATGTATGTGTTCTACATTCACAGTGTAATGTACCATATTATGTCTTGTAGGTGGACCAGAACCATACACCACGGCCGAGGTGGACAGCTTCAAAGATCCAGATGCTACCACTTAGTGTCACTTGAATGGTTACTGTGTTTTGCAAGGATTGTGTGTGACATTGGATAATGTTTGCAATGCCATGTTCAATGGGCATCCCAATTCCAATGGAATACTTTGTTCCAGACATGGTACATCATTTTTAAAAACATTTAAATATTTTTATCAAAGTTTCAAATACAGGCTTCGAACATGGGAGCAATATCAGATCACATATACTGTTTCAAGATATGCTGTTAGATATATTAAGTAGAGGTACAGTGTCTCTACCGGGTTCTGCAGTATTTGTAATGGATATTATGTAGTGAGTTGGTGTTTCACTTCCCAAAGCAACAACAGGCGAGTAACAGGATAAAAAAGGAGGTGGAACAGGGGGCGGGTGAAGTGGTGAGGAGCAAGCAGTCATTTATGCATGAGTAGCAAAGGACGAATGGCAGATGGCGTGAGGAACCAAAGAGGCTGCTGGTTGAGCATAGACACAATGTGCTGCTGTGTTCTTTCCAGATGTGATGTGTGAAGATGAAGAAGGGTGGAGCATGAGGTTCTCTAAATTATGGAACAGGAGCGGTGACGATCACTACTTGTTGGAAATGCGCCAGTAGCGTGGTCCAAAAGGGGGAGATCAGGCATCTGGGTAGGATACGTACCTCCTTGTATCGAAGAGCTTCCTCTTCCACTGTACCCCACTTGTGCACCGGGCCCTGCCTGGCAGTTACTGGGTGAGCTGTAAGGGAGCTCCAGTGTGACATCAGGGTTTGCTTTGTGAGAAGGATTGCTAGGGATGCAAAATGGGCCCATACCTTCCATTGCTTAGTTCGCCTAAAAATAACCAGGGAGCAAGATTTGTGAGCTCTGTAGCAGTTTGCAGCGTGGTGTGGACAGCACACCAGTAGTTATGGAGAACCGGACAGGACCAGAGCATATGATTTAAGTCATCCTCCTCTGCAGCGGGTACAACTAAATTTGGTGTGGGGGAAATAATGGTGTAGTCACCCTGGGGTCAGATAGGCTCAGTGAAGGACAAGGAACTGTAAGTTTTTCAAGGGGGAATTGTTAGACATGAACTTCAGGGATTGAAGCATGGTGTCCCACTCATTATCTTGCAGTAGCCTACCAAAGTCGTCTTCCCTTTGGTGTCGTAGTGTCATCAGGGAAGTGTCCATATGCTTGCATATTGCTTTCTTGATCCATGTGATCAAATGATGTCCCATTCCCATCTGCAAGATGGGGTGAAGCACCGGGTGGGTAGGAGGTTCCTTCTCTGTTATGGCTCAGACATGGTAAATCATAAATTAAATATGTCAAAGTTGCATATGCGTTAGTTAGAGACTTATGTCAAGGTGAATGTATTGCCAATCTATGCAGGCCCACATGATAGATGGGGTAACAGAGGAGCCATGACATATGTCCCCTGGGCATGGCCTTTGGGCACAGTGCCATGTAGGGGGTACAAGTTAGGCCCCCCATGGCACTTTAAATGAAACTACTCACCTATACTTACCTCACTTACCTGAGATGGGGTCTCTCCATCCTCTGGCATCCCTCTGGTGTGGTTGGGGTGTCCCTGGGGCTAGGGAAGGGCACCTGTGGGCCCATTCCATGGTCTCTAACCATGGAAATAGGCCCACAGGTCCCCTAACGCCTGCCCTGACCCAGGCGTTAAATGATGGCGCTAAGCAAACTTAGTGCCATTATTTAAGGTCCCCTTCCCCCTGTGCTTGATTTTAGCACGGGGGATAAATATGGCGCTAAGGCAATATCACCATTTTTTTACACGGGAATGCCTACCTTGAAGCTCATTAACGCAATGTAATTTCCTGCAATCAAAAAATGAGTTTAACTCCAAAACTTTGGCACTAGACGGGTCTAGCAGCAAAGTATAAATATGGAGTTAGGTTTGTGCTGAATTTGCGTAAAAGAAATGATGCAAATTCAGGACACACAGTATAAATCTGGGCCCAAGGGCGTTACACGCCACATTCATCTCATCCTCACGCAAAATTCTGTTTGACATATTAATGATCCATAATTGATTTCCAGTATTGTCACATTTGCTAATATTGTTTGACACATTCAGGGTACAATTCACTCCAAACTGATCTTCTATGGCAGTATCAAGTACTTAATCTAAATTTTTGGGGACAAAAGCTGGACTTAAATCTTTTTACTTATTTTCCTTTTCCACCTAAACCATCGTATCTGGTTTTGTGTCCTGCTTTTGCTGTTTGTTGCCCATACATAATCTTCCTATCTCCATTTTAAAATAAGGAGGAAAGCACTCAAAGTCCTGTTATATGATGTGTTGCTATCAATAGAGTTTAATTAACTGCTACCTATTGAGCATGATTTTGGTTCCTCGTCAAGCCCCTTATTTCTATCACCTGTAACATTAATGTTATATTTACGTCCAAATGTAAAGACCCTACCCTCTTTATAGTTCCTATCATCTCTTTTGGTCTTTTATATGTTTCTTGCCCTTCAAGTATACCTGATGATCTTGTATTATCTTATTCAAGATCTCCTAGGTTTTTTTCAAATGCATATTTTAAATGTTTTCAATTTCTGTTTCCATTTTCTCTATCTGAGATTGCAATTTGTCCACCTTCTTATCTGCATGTTTATTCAAAATGTTAATCATACTAAAGGATGCATGTATCAAATTGTTTTTCCAAACATTTAGGAGCTCCTCATCAAGGTCCTCAAATGTTGAAAAAATCTAAATCCGCAAACCCTAGGGATCCTTCAATTGTTTGAATATTTCTGCCATGTTATCTCTTCCCACCATCCCGTAAGTTCCTGTTGTTAAGACGTTTCACATTTCTGAAATTTCACTTTCAAGCCCTCATTTTGATTCCCAATTAGTCACCACCCATTTGGACTATGTTCCTATCAAAAAGAGATCCTATGCTAACTATGCTCTACAACACATGGATTTTGACATGATTCTTGAGATTGGATCAAATAACAATATTGGAAGGGGAGTGCAATTATACCTCTAAATATTTCAAACAGCTACAATCAGCAGCTTTGTAACCTAACTCGCACCTCCCACACTGCCCCCATGTCATGTTTTTGGTGCACACTCTAAGTAGTAATAGCTGCTTTTTGATACTTCTGCTTACCAGACAAGTGTAAAGTTATATGTATAGCCGTGCACCAACTGAAAAGTCCAACAGTTTTGACAATTAATATCTCCCACCTCAATTGAGACATTCAGGATTGGGTACCCCTCATGTTGACACCTAATCAGCAAAATAAAAATTAATATAAAAGGGCAATAATTCCATGCTTATATTGCTCTAAAATTGTATATACAGTTTAAAGTATTTGGAAGTAAAATAAAGTTGACACAAGAACTTCAGATATTTTGATTGGGTGTTTTATCTGGGACACAATGCTATACTTACAACTACATGTTTGTTCCGTAGTCATTTTCCAAAAGCTGCGCAAACACTTAATAGATAATAAGCTCACTGATGCCACCGAGCTTACCAAAAAGGTAGGCTGCTGGCTCAGCACCATGGTGTACAAGAAGTTTTCTGGGGGGATCACCAGAAAGGCGGACAGGGTCTCCACCAGAAGAAAGGGGGGGGGGCAAATATAATAGCAAAGAGTTCTCAAAAGGCCCCTGAAGTAGTTCTCAGGGGAAGGATTCCCAGTCCCAAACTTATAAAAAAAAGAGTGGAGAAGAAATTGTCACTGATGTTTTTCCCTAAATGCTACAAGTGCTACAGGTATGGGGGCTACAGGTATGGAGACTTCAAGGGGGACCCCAACTGCTTTAAGAGGCAGAAGTACCCCACTGGCGGACAGACACTGGGGATGGCCAGTGTAGCGCTTGGGGAGGAGGTTGCTCCAGTTAGCATGGGGGTGATTGCAGAAATTAGCCTAGTGTACCTGGATATCAGATGATGCTGAAGGCCCACATACCTAACAATACTTCAAAGTACAGGCAGTGGATCACAATCAAGGGGCAGCGAGTGGAGACTCTGAGAGGCACAGGATCCAGTATACTAATGTCATTTGCCATATGGTGCCCTCAGAGCAGGTATTTCCTAACCCCCAGGTTGTAATAGCAGACAACAGCGAGTGCCACTATACCCTGGCTCTGGTCCCTTTGAATGGGGGTGGCGTTCTCAGGTTCCTTGAGGACAGCTTTGAGTCCTGCCATGCCTGTGGTTTGTCCGATTGGAGACAAAATGAAGCACACCATCTGGAAGGAAGTGGAGCTCAAGTCCCACCTGGAGATGTTAGGGTTGCATGAGTAGATGTGCTTAACCACACAGTCCATGGCAGCCCAAGAGGGAAGTCAGAAGGGCCTGGAGTATGGAAATATGGCCCTTGTACCTGCCAAGAAGAGAAAGGGAAGAGGCATGGGAAACCTGCTCCTAAGACTCACACCATCCTGAAGAAGGCTGAGGGTAACGCTCCAGAACGTAGAAGGTAGGTCATTGCTGCCCTGTGGGACCTACGTAAGCTGGCAGGCTTGGAAGATGAAGGGGGGGCCATGAAGGGAAGAATTATGCGTAGTCTAGAAAGAGTACTCCACTCTTGAGGTCCTAAGGCAGGAGGCCAAGGTAAAGGCAGCTGGCCACACCTTTGGAGATCCCTTCATTTACTGGGAGATGATCTATACAATGAGCCTAAGGTTCCTGAGCCTGGTGCAACCTGTGTGATGGTGTTCCCCCAGCTATAGAGCCTTCCTACTGGGTCTGGTGCATGATATATCCCTGGCAGGACATATAGAGAAAGTCAAGACCTTTGCCAGGCTTGTCACTAACTTTTATGGGTCTCGGATGAGAGTGACCTCAGGTGCATTCTGCTGGTCTTGTCCTACCAGCCAGGCTAGTGGGAAAGCTCCCTTGGTGCCCCTACCTGTCATAGGCACCCCCTTTGATTAAATAGACATTGACATTGTTGGGCCCCTGGATCCCAAGACTGCAATTGGCAACAGGTTCATCCTGGCCTTGGCGGTAAAGCCGCGGTCAGAAAAGGGGAGCCGGCGGTTTCCCGCCGGTTTCCCGCCGGTTTCCCGCTGGCCCAGGGAATCCGCCATGGCGGCACTGCTTGCAGCGCCACCATGGGGATTCCGACCCCCTTCCCGCCATCCTGGTCCTGGCGGTAATTACCGCCAGGAACAGGATGGCGGGAACGGGTGTCGTGGGGCACCTGGGGGCCCCTGCACTGCCCATGCCACTGGCATGGGCAGTGCAGGGGCCCCCTAACAGGGCCCCATAAAGATTTTCAGTGTCTGCTTTGCAGACACTGAAAATCGCGACGGGTGCCACTGCACCCGTCGCACCCCTTCAACTCCGCCGGCTCCATTCGGAGCCGGCTTCATTGTTGAAGGGGCTTTCCCGCTGGGCCGGCCGGCGGTCTTCTGGCGGTTGCCCGCCGGCCCAGCGGGAAAGCCGGAATGGCCGCCGCGGTCTTTTGACCGCGGAGCGGTCTTTCGGCGGGAACCGCTTGGCGGGTGGCGACCGCCGACCGCCGCGGTCAGAATGACCGCCTCAGTACCCCAGGCCATACCTCTGAGGGCAGTGACCACACCGCAGTGCCAGGGCCCTGATGCTGGACGTTATGCTGGTGGGTTTCCCAAAAGAGGTGGTGTCTGACCAGGGCACCAACTTCAAGTCAATGTACATTAATTCATTGTGGGACGTATGTGGATTAGCCTACAAGTTCTCCACACCCTATCATTCCCCAGACAAATGGGGTCGTTTAGAGATTTAACAGGACCCTCAACGGCACGATCATGGGCCTGTCGGAGCTCTTGAGGAGTACTTGGGATGTCCTCTTACTGTTGTTTGCTTAGTGTGTGGTGGCACAGAAGGGAGTAGTATTTAGTCCATTTGAGCTTTTGTATGGCCACCCTGTCAGAGGGCCTTGCGAAGGATGGGTGAGAGGAAGCTCCCAAGAAAGCCCCCCAGGATGTACTCAGTTACATGTTGGCTCTCGGTAATCAGAGGAAGTGTTTTTGGAAGAAAGCCACTGAAAACCTGGAAACCAGCCAGGAAATAATGGAACTCAGACATTATCAGGAGGCCACTCTGGTTAAAAAGTGTGGGTGATGGAGCTAGTGGGACCCCGGGCCTTGAAGGACCGGTGGACCAGGCCCTAAGAGGTGAAGGAGTGCAAGGGGGAGGAATCCTACTTGGTAGATCTCATGACTCTCTTGCACTGAAAGTGACGGCATCCACCAAACAGGTCAGTAGCAACAGAACCAGCACCTGTGAAAAGGAGACTGTTGGAGTCGCTGCTTGGGTTCTTCCTCAAGCCCAGCCACAAACCACCCAAACAAGCTACAGGCTCACCCTGGGTCAAAACAGTAATGTGTTTATGCTGGTGTAGTATCTTCACCACAGGACTGGTAAGTTTTCTCTTGTAACAGCGGTCTGCTTCCTCCAGCCACTAGATGCTTCTTGGTGTTAGACACTTCACTTCCGAATTTTATTTTTTTAACACAATTTTTTACTTTGTTTACAATCCTTGGCCATCAGCATAACATATCTTAAACATCCATTAGGTGTGTTTATTCAAGGACGGTCAGACATAGTACAACAAAATCCACATAAAGTTGCTCCCTCTTAAAGTTTGCAATAAATGTTCTAGTGCTCAAACATCCTCCCCCCCATAATTAAGCGACAACATTCACAAGCCACCACCCATCAACTGCTTCCATTAAGCAGTTCTGGCCTGATATAGGATAGCACCTAATCTAATCCTCCTTTTATAGCATTAAAGACAAGGTTATGCAACTAATACAGCCATTCTTGAGTGTCAGGGGCCAAAATATAGTACAGTGTTTATGAGGAGGCAATAGAGGAGTATGTAACTCTCACAGGTCTCTCAGCTTTCTAGACAGTTCTTTATTTACTATCCCTGTAGAGGGAACCAAAGGGGAGGGGAACCTTGAGGAGATAATATGTGAGTCAAGAACTATAACACCGTGTTGCCTTCCTCTCAGTTTAGCCCAGGTGGTGCACAGGAGTGGTGTAGGGATTTTGGGTAAAGAACCTTGATTTCCACACCATAATTGTGTCCCTGCAGTTTGGTCATAATTGTATCCCAAGCGCTAGCTATATCCAGCGTCCCACCCCCCCTTCTTTGCAGCTCTTAATAACTACACTCCTTTGTAGCACCCCTATTTTAGTAACTCCTTTTCCCAGCAACTAAAAATCAAAATCAGACATACAAGCATATAAAGAGAAAATTACATCACAGTTGTTAACTCATATTATATCGGACATCCACAGCGTCTAACACATTCCATTTACACTAATCTGTACATTAGTATATACAACGTATCAGTTGTCTTAAGCCATGATATATGCTACGGCATGGAAGTGCATCATAAACATCACATTTTCAGGTTCTGCACCTGGAATGAACTAAAAGCGCAAAACAAAGCTCCTACAGCACAAATTCATCAGTCAAAAGTAACTTCCAAGTACATATGGATTGCCTTATTCCAATTTCAGATCTGCCAAGACTAGTTCTATCTATACTGCCCTTGACAGGCCTGAGAACAAGAAATGAGCCACCACAAATACATCTATCAGGATATGTCTGCCATAACTTTTACAGCTTAACCCTCCTACCTGGTGTTGCTCCCCAGATGATCCTCCTGCAGATATTTTCCATTACATGGTAACTTGTCATTTGACCACCAATAATATTAGATCTATAAGAACAAGTTGACTTACCTTTGGTAATGCCTTATCTGGTAGAGACTAAGGGGGTCATTACGACCCGGCGGTCGGTGCTATAGTGGAGGTATTACCGCCAACAGGCTGGCGGTACCTACCTTCACTATTATGACATTGGCAAATTGGCCAAAGCCAAACAGTCAAGTCAACACACCGACTGCCACTGCGGTAATGACCGTCGGGCTGGAGACTTCAGTCTCCAGCCCGGCGGCCGTCACTAGGCCGCCCATTGCATTTTGACCCCGCCCACCTCCATGGTTTCTGTACCACCACGGAAACCATGGTGGTAGCCACTATCATTGCCAGGGAATTCCTTCCATGGCACTGATAGGGGTCTCCCCTGCCGCCCTCCCCCTCCCCAGAGTCCTCCCCCACCCCCTTTCCCTTCCCCTCCCAACCCCCCCACATATACACACATACACACACGCATACACACATTCACCCATGCATGCATACATTCATACACACTCACAGTAACACTCACAAACATACATCCAGGCACACACGCACTCACACGATACAACATGCACGTACACACACACACCCACTCATGAACACACGCATTACACACGCATGCACGCATTTAAAAAAAAGTCACACACTCCCCCACACACAACATCCCCCACCCCCCTCTCCTGTTGGAGAACCTGACTTACCTGCTTGCAGGGGGTCCTCCGGCAGGAGACAGGACGCGGCGCTGCTGTCAGCTACAGCTTCCGCCAGCAAAACACCGACAATCCGTATCATGGGACATGATACGGTAGGTGGTGTTTTGCGGATGTAGCGCTGCTGCTGGCAGCAGCGCCACCTTACCGCCGTCCGCCGCCATGACCATAGACTGAATTCCGCCAGCCTTATGGCGGAATTCTGCCTCCGGTCATAATTAGGTGGATGGTAGATAGCCACGGCGACGGTATGTTGGCGGCCGTCGCCGTGGCAGTAATGTCATAATGAGGCCCTATATCTAGTCGCAGATTCCTTACCTTAGAATTTCCCAAGGTGTCAGACTGGATTCGGAAGATTTTTTGTGAGCAGAACCTCTGCGCACCAGTAGGTGTCGTCCTTTGGGCCCGCGAGCTTTATCGTCTGCACCAGAAGTGACATCTGTACCGCTACATAGGTGCACTGACACCATCTTTTCATGAATTTCCACACCAGAAGCGCAGCGCCTTAAAGAACACTGACCACTAGTGCGAAAACATTAGGGCCCTGAAAGGAAACAGCCCTGTCCCTAGAAATCTGTTTGCTGAGCTGGGAGGATTGGTGGGTCGGTAAGGAATATGCAGCTAGATATAGGCCCTCATTCTGACCCTGGCGGTCTTTGACCGCCAGGGCGGAGGACCGCGGGAGCACCGCCGACAAGCCAGCGGTGCTCCAATGGGGATTCCGACCGCGGCGGTAAAGCCGCGGTCGGACCGGCACCACTGGCGGGGTCCCGCCAGTGTACCGCGGCCCCATTGAATCCTCCGCGGCGGCGCAGCTTGCTGCACCGCCGCGGGGATTCCGACCCCCTCTACCGCCATCCAGATCCCGGCGGTCGGACCGCCGAGATCCGGATGGCGGTAGGGGGGGTCGCGGGGCCCCTGGGGGCCCCTGCAGTGCCCATGCCACTGGCATGGGCATTGCAGGGGCCCCCGTAAGAGGGCCCCTACATGTATTTCACTGTCTGCTGC
Organism: Pleurodeles waltl; assembly: GCF_031143425.1. Classification (NCBI taxonomy): domain Eukaryota; kingdom Metazoa; phylum Chordata; class Amphibia; order Caudata; family Salamandridae; genus Pleurodeles; species Pleurodeles waltl. The sequence goes on along the minus strand of NC_090449.1, from coordinate 679,125,526 downwards.
GCAGACAGTGAAATACGCGACGGGTGCAACTGCACCCGTCGCACAGCTTCCACTCCGCCGGCTCGATTCCGAGCCGGCTTCATCGTGGAAGCCTCTTTCCCGCTGGGCTGGCTGGCGGTCTGAAGGAGACCGCCCGCCAGCCCAGCGGGAAAGTCAGAATTACCGCCGCGGTCTTTCGACCGCGGAACGGTAACCTGACGGCGGGACTTTGGCGGGCGGCCTCCGCCGCCCGCCAAGGTCAGAATGAGGGCCATAGTCTCTACCAGATAAGCATTACCAAAGGTAAGTAACTTGATCATCACATAGAGACTTCAAGCTGCAGCTTCCTTACCTTAGAATAGATACCCAAACAATGCCATCCCAGGAGGTGGGTCTGCAGACCAATTTCTGACAAGGAATTCCTGTGAACCGAATGGGCAAAGTCTCCAGGTAGTAATGCTTTGTGAACATGTGAAAAGAGGCCCATGTTGCTGCCTGACTGATATCCAGGACCAGAACTCTTTATGCTAACATAGTGGTCACAGCTTTAGCTCTGGTGGAATGAGCTTGCAAGCACTTGGGGGTTGCCTTTTGTCCAGTGCACAGCAGGTCTTAATGCAGAGTACGACCCATCTGGAGAAGGTCCTCTTCTGCATGGCCTGCCCTTTCTTCACTCCAACATACCCCATGACCAGCTGACCGTCCACCTGGAACCCTGTTGTTCAAACAAGGTAAAACGGCAATGCTCTTTTTGGGTCCCAACGGTGGAGTCGCTCCTCTTCTTTAGAGGGATGTGGAGGAGTGTAAAAAGTAGAGCGGGGCATGGATTGGCTTCGTTGAAATGGAGGAAGAAAGGAGGCTTTTGTGTGAAGCACCAGTTTATCAGGATTGATGGTGAGGTACGGAGGCTTGGATGACAAAGCCCGAAGCTCAGTCACTCTTTGGGCAGATGTAATTGCCATTAGGAAGGTTGTTTTAATTGTAAGGAGCCTGAGGGGAAAATTATGGAGAGGCTTGAAGGGAGCGCATATCAAAAATGTCAAAACAGGATTAAGGTCCCCCTGAAGCATGCCAAATGGTGAAGGTGGAAAGAGATGAACAATACCTTTTAGAAACCTAATTAAATAGGGGATTTGAAGAGAAATAGCTAGTCATGCACCGTAGAAAAGCAGAAGTAGCAGAAAGTTAGCCCTTGAGAGTGCTCAGAACAGAGCCCTGCTGGGCAAGAGAAATAAGGAAAAATAGAACCTGAGAAAGGGGGCAGAAGTGGGATCAACTTGTTTTTCTGCACACTATGCCACAAATTGTTTTCAACTGCACACGTATGCTGTCTTATTGGAGGTATGCTTGGCTGCCAAGCTGACATCACAGACTTTGGGAGGAAGGTCAAAGCTGTCACCTGCTGCTGCTCAATCTCATGCAAGAAGGTGGAGACTGGACAGGTTTGGATGGAGGACCCTCTCCAGCTGCTGCGACAGAAGATCCTCCCAAATGGGCAGCCTGATCGAAGGATCGATGGCCATGCTCAGTAGCTCAGGATACCAGACTCTCCGTGCCCAGTCCAAAGTGATAGGGATGACTTGGGCTTGGTCATTTCTGATCTTCTTGAAAACTCTGGGCAAGTGTGGTATGGGCAGAAAGGCATACAGGAGATCTGCACTCCACTCAAGACAAAAAGCATCTAAGAGCGAGAGCCGCCTTGGATACGGCAGTGTACAAAACTGCTGACATTGCATATTCCCGCAGCAGCAAACAGATCTAACCAAGGCTCCCCTCACTGCTGAAGGAGACCGTGTGCCACCTCGGGGTGGAGATGCCGTTCATGAACTGCTAGGCATCTTCAGCTGAGTTTGTCTGCCATTACATTGAGAGAGCTCGCCATGTGTCGAACCACCTGATGTTCCTGCCATCTCCAGAGACGCAGGTCCTCTTGACAAAGCCTGCATGACCCCACCACACCCTGTTTGTTGAGGTACCACATGGCAGTGCCGTTGTCTGTGAACACCTGCACTAGCCTTCTCTTGATGGAAGGCGGAAAGGCTTTCATTGCCAAACAGATTGCATGGAGCTCCATCAGTTTGATGTGCAGTCCAGATTCTGCCAGAGACCAAAGTCCTCTGATCTCTACCTCTCCCAGCTGGCCACCCCATCCCAGGAGTGACACATCTGTCACTACTGTGAGATCTGGTTGCGGAAGGGAGAGGGGTCTATCGAAGGCCCAATTGCGCTTTGTTAACCGCCACTGCCAATGTTTCGCAGTTCCCTTCAAGGTATGGACCATACCAGAGAGATTCCCCTTATGCTGTGCCAATTGGAACTTCAGGTCCCACTGCAGAGCCCACATATGCCAACGTGCATGTATTACCAGCAGGATGCAGGAGGCCATGAGACCCAATAACCTCAAGGTCTGTCGCACCAAGATCCAGGATAGAGGCTGAAACATTGGTATCATAACCTGAATATCCTGGACTTGCTGCTCGGGCCAACAGGCCCAAAACTGCAGTGTGTCCAGAACAGCTCTAATGAAAGGGAGCATCTGAGAGAGAGTCAGCTGTGACCTCAGCATGTTGATTGTGAACCCCAGTGAATGTAGGAGGTCCGCTGTTGTCTGGAGGTGAGAGACGACAGCCTGGGGCGAGCCCGCCTTCAACAGCCAGTCATTGAGATCAGGAAAGACTGACACCCCTGATCTCTGCTGATGAGCTGCAACCATGGCCATCACCTTGGTGAACAAGCAAGGCCAAAGGGGAGCGCAGCGAACTGAAATGCTCTTGGCCGACCATGAACTGCAAGTAACACCTGTGGGCAGGCAGGACCGGAATGTGGAAATATCAGGAATGGAAGTCCACTGTACCATCCAGTCTGCTGGGTCCAGGGCAGACAGGACCGGAACTAACATGAACATTTTGAACTTCCCCTTCTTGAGGAAGTAGTTGAGGGGCAGTAGGTCTAGGATGGATGAAGGGCTTTGTCCTTTTTTGGCACCTGAAAGTAGCATGAACAGCAACCGCAACATACTTCTGATATCTGCATCCTCTCAATGGCTTCCTTGGCCAAGAGACCCATAACTTTCTGGCAGAGAAGGGACAGATGATTCTCCATCAGCCTGTCATAAGATGGTGACCAGGGGCGTAGGTGTAGTCATGAAGGGGAGGGAGTAACCCTTTCTAACAAAATGCAAAACCCACCTATCTGATGTCATGGACTACCAGTGGGGCAGGTGATAGCGCATCCTGCTGCCAACTGGATCCCAAAGATGATATGTGGGCAGATAAGGAGGGTTTGGACGCTGTGGCTGCCTCGGGGGTGGTGGACTGACTGGACCACTGGCTGCGTGTCCTACGAGGTCTGTGGTCACCTCAGCCATGCAGAGGTTGGGAAGCATGCACAGCAGAGAGGAGGGTATTGGCACAGTTGCAAGCCCCTTCCATAGCCACAAAAAGAGCAAAAGGAGGATTGTGGGTGACGTGAGGTCATACAAAGGCCCAATGACCTGGGCTTGGCTTGACAGTTCATGAAGCGCTCCAGCACCAAATCAGCCATGTCTATCAGAGAGGATTAGACATCCCTTGAAAAGCCAGTCATCCTCAACCAGGTGTGGCATCTCAAGGCCACCTTTGATGAAACTGCCCTGCCCAGTGAGTCAGTCATGCAAAGACCACAATGTACAGTGAACTTTGCTGCATCTCTCCCATTGGTGACAGTCTGAGAGACCATTGCCCAAGCCTCTTCCCAAACTGTTGGCAGCACCTGTGCAACAGTGTCCCACTGAGCATGGGAGTAGTGGCCCCAAAAAGCATGCAGTGTTGACGGACCGCAATGCCAGGCTGATGGAAGGAAAGATTTTTTCCCCAAAAGTGTCTAGCCTCTTTGATTCCCTGTCCAGGGGTTCAGTAGGGAATGCACCAGGATCTACATGGGACAAAGAGGCTTGGACCACCAAGCTCTCTGGGGCAGAGTATTGGGCTAGGAAGGTTTGGATCCCCAGGAATGGGACAGTGGTGATGAGCAATCATCTGATTCACAGGAGCCACTGTGCTGGCTTTGGACCATGTCCTCAGAAGGACATCAGTGAAGGCTTTGTTAAATGGTAGAAGCGTTCCGGGGGAGGGGGAGTGTTATAATCCCAGTTGCTGCACCTCTGTCAAGGCATTAGTCTTGACTACCACGAGGGCAACTTAAGGTCAAGGACCTCAGCCGCCATCCCTACCACCTTTGCAAATGACTTTCCCTCCTCTGTAGCCATGGTAGGGGAAGAAAGGATACCAGTATCTGGAGAAGTATCAGGTCCACTGGCTTCACGCACCAGTACAGGTTGGAGTCTTCATAGGGCTAATATTTTTCAGGACCCAGCAACCCCTCCCATTCCCCCTGAGCCCTAGCCCATAGGAAAAGAGCTCAGGCTCTAGCCTGGAAGGCATGGATCCAGATGGTTCCAGGAACGGCGTCAAGTGAGACACCTCCCACTATATATTGGGAATCAGAATGGGGATGGTGTCAGGAGTGTCAGCATTGGGACTGGTGCTGGGGAAGGTCAAATTGGTATGACTGGTGTCGGACCAGATCCAGGCTAGGATCCTTGAAGCCCACCAGGAGCCTGGGCCAGAGCTGCCAGCAAAGAACCAGAAGGGCCCCCCAACAACTCTGGGCCTGAAGTCAGCTAGAGGGGTCGGCCTGCCCAAATATGAGGTGCATGGCCTCATAAAATTATTTTCATTGGCCGTGGATCATTCCAGCTCCCGGAAATAGGGGGGGCGTGGAGTCAGGCCGAGGTGCAGGCTCTATAGCGGAGCCAGCCCTCAAACGCAAACACTCCCTCGTCTCATTGGCCGATGAACATGGGGAAGTCGAAGATCTCTTCTTCTTGTGATGGGACTTACCTGAGTGGCCCGACAACTTAAAGTGAAACAAGGATCTCGAGCTCCACGACCTCTCTCCAGACGTTCCTCTCGACCGAGACCACGAACGTCTCAGTGATGCTTGCCGAGCCGCTAGGAGCTTGAGGGATTGCTCCCTCAAGGCCTCTGGGGCTCATGGCGTAGCAGTCAGAGCACGACTTGGGGTCATGCTTGAGGCACCAAAGGTACCCAAGATGCAGGTCTGTCACTGACATCAGTCGATGACAGGCACTGCACGGCTTGAAGCTGGCCTTCCTGGATGACATACCTGTAATACCAGGAGGAAACATCAAAAAAAGAAGTCAACAAGATTATGAAAAAGGTTCTTCTCCAGATATGTGCTGGCTGGCGCTGAAAGAAAAAAACTGCCATCAGCGTGTCCAGGGGACACCTATGTAGGTGCTGCAGATGTCACTTCCGACGTGGACAAGGCCAACGACACAGACGGAGCTGATGATGGCTCTTAAAGTCTTTCCAACAGAGTGCATGTTGCAAAGCCTGAAGGCATCCAATCAGTAGGTCCGGTGCAGAGGGTGCTTTAGTGCAGGTCTTTTGTGGATATCTTGTTCATCAATATCTCATCACCCTTATGTGTCATGGTGCTGTTGCAATCCCCAGTTGGACTGTAGTAAATTCCAGGTTGGACTTCTGACATGGTATCTTTGTCTTAGGGACCACTGTAGTTGCACAACTAAGTAATAAACTTCAATATCCAGGACTGTTTTGCCCACCCTCAATGGTTGGAAGCTGCAGTTTGGCCAAGACCACCCTGTGCCTGTTCGTCCCCATATTAAATCAGTAGGTAAGTTTTCAAGGTCTCAAAACAAGCCTCTGGGTATAATGATGGGTAAAATGCTAACAAGTTAAAGCAGCTTTGGGAGCACCACCATTTTTGTCATAGTGATTCTACCTACAACTGATATCTGCACATTTCTCCAAAAATTTCACTTTTTTCATCAATTTAAAAAATGAGGGTTTTAAATTCCTTCCAGCATTTCATTTTGAGTTTGATATAACTTCACTCCCAGATATCTAACAATTGTCGGTTCCCATGCCAGCTTTTCCACAATCTCTGTTATGGCTTCTCAATCCCTATGCTGGCAAGCAAGGAATACGCTAAACTCAGTCGCGGCTTGCTCTGTGTGAAACGGGCGGGGCAGGGTGACGTGGGGAGCGGGTCAGGGTGGTCCGGTGGATATAAAAATTACATTTTAAAAAACCACTTACCTCCTCATTGCACCGCTCCTCTCCTCCCAAGCTTGCAGGCACAAGCTCCCAGCCCGCCATAGCTTTTGTTTTCAGCAGACAGGGAAATGTAATGTGTCCTTGGAATAAACTTAAACAGGGTCCCCTGTCCAGATGTACGATCTAGAGGTCCCATTGCTAGTGTGAAAAGGAGAGATGGCAGCAGATACCCCTGTCTTGCCCCCCTCTCAACCACATACGAGCCTGAAATGATAGGGCCAGTGCGAACACAGGCTGTGGAATACATTCCCAATATATGTCATTTCATTTTCTGGGTTGACATAGGGGGGTCATTTTGACCCTGGCGGTCATTAGACTGCCAGGGTCACGGCATTGTTGGACCGCCGCCAAAGTGGCGGTCTGACCGCGACATTATGACTGTGGCGGAGCTGCCATGTCAAACCGCCAACACTGCCAGGCTGCCACCAGTCTGCAGCCTGGAGGTCCTGGCGGTTGTAATCTGCCAGGGCAGCGGGGATTACGAGTCCCCCATCCGCCAGCCTGTCCATGGCGGTGAAAGGGTGGCAGTATGGGGGACTCGGGGGACCCCTGGGGGCCCCTGCACTGCCCATGCACTTGGCATGGGCAGTGCAGGGGCCCCCATGCACAGCCCCATTGCGCATTCCACTGCCTGAATTACGGGCAGTGGATTGCGCGACGGGTGCTGCTGCACCCGCTTCACCGCCACATTGCCACCGGCTCCATTAGGAGCCGGCTGCAGTGTTAAGGCCATGTTCCCCACTGGGCCGGCGGGGAAGCCATAATAGGGCCCGCAAGGTTGAGGCCGTACATGCGGCCTGATAGCAGAATGGCATTGGCAGGTGACCTCCGCCACCTGCCAATGTCATAATGAGGCCATTATCTAGTACCTTGTATTATCAAGTTATGGAAGGTTTATGGAATAGCAACTTGAAACTACTAGATTAGTAAAGCTATGGGTTTTGCTAGACAAGTGAGATAGTCATTGCCTTAGCTATGTATAATGACTACTCTTTCTCCAACAAATTGAAAACTGATCTCTGTGTCCTATAATTGCTTCCAGCATTTCAACTTCCTAATTCTCAGTTTCTGAACTTCAAAACATCGAAGGCACGAGTACGTTCCGGTTGGAGTGCGCTGGGGGGAATGGCAATCTGTCTCACAGCCATATCAATCTTTTCAAAATGTTTAGAGACCTGTTTTTAAATGGGAAGGATTAACCCAAACATGTTTAGAGGCCCCCATTCTCAACAACTTTTAATCTATGATTCAATTTCAGCTTATTCACATCCTTAGTACCATACCTTAAAATTTAAGAAAAGGAGATGGGCAAGCCATTCTTGTATAAGACCGCTAAGGACTTACACATACTCTATGAGTTCCCTCTTTTTCTGGAGCTGCCCTTGGTCTTGAGCCAAATGCAGCACACAGATTGGCATGGCAGTGGACCATAGGGTAGCCAGTATGAGGCTATGGTGAACTTGCCAACATATGACCAAAAGAGGTGGGATTTTTCAGATTTCTAACATGCTAATTGGCATAATTATGAAATCACAAGAAATAGCATGACAGGACTAACAACAGGAAATGACATCACATGACCTGTATCCTGAACATCAGATCTTAGGAAATAACCACACATGTGACTTGAAACATACTGCAAAAAAAGACTTTGAGGCCTTTGATTCTGAGTAGAGCACCATGGGGTGGAACGGCAAGGCTAAATTCAGGGCTATTTTATTTTATTTAGAAACACAACAATAGATGGGGCACGCAAGGCTCATCATCTAGTCTACCCATTTACTACCCGTCGTAATTAACCAACCATATGTGTTCTCCGTTCTTACCATTGTCATTTCCAGGTCGATTCCTATTCTAAATCTTAGGGCATTTAGTGTACCGTTTCCAGTCTTTCCTTTACCCTGAGCCTATACTTGGTCTCCAGCTTCAACCTTCTTCCCACAAATACAGTAGCTCTGTTGTCACTTTTTGTGCCTTTAAAGAGTAAAGAAGAGGAAAAGAAAAATGTTATCAAAGAAAGGAGGGAAAGAGGAAGTACGATGAGAAAGGGAGTATTGGACGGGAGATGAGAGGAAAAAGAGAAGGGGCAAGAAAAACATAGGGGCTGAAGAAAGAGGAGAGAGGCTCAGGAAGAGAGGCGATAAGATAGAAAGCATTACACGGGGTAGGAAATGAGGTAACCTGAGAGAATCGAGGAAAAGGAGATGAGGAGGGAGAGGACTGGGTAAGGGAAATGATGGAAGTAAGAATGAGACTAGACACAGTAAGAAAATGAGAGTAGAAAAAATGAGAGACGAGGAGGGTAAGAATTGGGCGGATTAGAGAGCAGAGTAAAGAGAGGGAAATGAGATGGGGGAACACATGGATGGGAATGGATAATTTGACATGTGAGTAAAAGTGCTGGAATGGTGGAGGGTGAAGAGAACCAGAGAAAGGAGAGAAAATCTACAAGAATATTGGAAGCATCAGAGAAGTGGAAAGAAGGGAGAGAGAAGGATGATATATACAGGGAAAATTAAAGAATAGAGAAAAGGGGCAGAGGAGTGGAAGAGTGACAAAGAAATAAGTGGACAGAGGAAGGAAAAGAGCCTGTGAGAATGAGGGAGCATTAAGGTAGAGGCCTAATGGAAGGAAGAAAGGAAAGAGGGGCATGCAGAGAGAGGCAAGAAGAAAGGTATGCCTGGCATAGAAGGAAGGAAGAGGTAAGGAGAAACAGGAGATTCACAACACAGGAAGAGAAACGGGCTGGGAATGAACATGTACTAAGCAAGCACAAGATTATCCAAGCGCATCGTTGATACCCCGGTTTGATGTTTCTGCCCTCACATCATAGCACACTCACATAATGAAGATCAATGATAAAAAGACAACTTTCCTTAAAAATGTTGACGGCACTTCTAGTTTTAGATTGTCACCAACAATATTGCAACATTATAGCCCCTTATTAAAGTAGCTAATCATTGATTATGTACAACAGGGCGATGAGAAAACAGTTTTTTTTTTTACTCAACTGTACTAAATAAAGCTTGTTTGGGAGTTTTAGAAACCATAATGACATTTGGATGTCATGTTTTTTTCTCGTATGTCTCTCTTTACAACAATAAGACATCATTAAGGTGTTACCAAACAGGGTGAGTGTCGTCAATGTTTCATAGCTGGAAATGGTGTTTGCCTGCTTTCAGCAACCAGCCATTGATTTTACCTACTGGGGGGAGGGGCTTATTTACAAGCCCTTTGCACCATTGGTGCGTCACTTTTTCCCCATATAAAAATTGACGCACCAGCGGCTCAAGTGGCTTGTAATTGATGCTAGGCTTACAAGGTACGAGACAATAATTTTGGGATCACCCAATGTGCAGCTGAAAAGGTGCACTACGTTGAATCCAGCAACTTTGTTTCCCAGTGAAAATTTCGAAATTGAGAACGCTGAAGACATCGAGCACGACTGTCTTCGGGTGACTGAATTTTGTACAAAACCAAGACCTGATATCAAAGACACCCGATTGGAAGAAAATGATCAGATTATTTTTGTTGATGGTTCATGTTTAAGAGATGCACTAGGAATATTGAAAGCAGGATATGCTGTATGTACAATAACAGGTGTTCTGGAAGCGTCTTTGCTTCAAGGAGTTTACTCTGCACAGGTAGCGGAACTAGTAGCCCTTACTAGAGCTTGCCAACTTTCCGCATTAATGAAAGTCACCATTTACACTGACAGTCAGTACGGATTTGGAATAGTGCATGATTTTGGACAATTGTGGTCGCAGAGGGGTTTCATGACCTCTTCAGGATCACCAGTGAAAAATGGTGAAAGAAGAAGAGAGTTGTTACATGCCATTCAGTTACCAGGAGAAGTAGCAGTGGTAAAATGCAGTGCACACTCGAAATCACAAGACGTTGTTTCTTTGGGAAAAGGATATGCAGATCAAGTCGCAAGATTTTGCGCATTGAACTGTATATTGCTCAGAGATGAATGGAACTTGATAAATGAGCCAGAACTTGAACCAAGTGAAGCCTTTGCTCTAAAAGTTGTAGACACAATTGAAGAATTAAAGTTCCTGCAAAATAATGTTAGCAAGGATGAAAAGCTCTCAAGGAGCAAATTACAATGCGTAAAGAAACCAGATGATTTGTGGGTTTCAAGTGAAGGGAGATTGGTTCTACCAGACAGCCATTTAACGCAATTGGCCAGGTTGTATCATGGACAAGACCATATTGGAAGGGATGCCATTATTGGACAATTCAAAATTGATTGGTTTAATCCAAAATTCCGTCAAGTTGCTGAAGCAGTTTGCCATTGTTGCGTCATTTGCCAACAAATGAACGCAGGGAAGGGAACAGTAGTAAATTTGAGCCACATTGGAAGAGCAGGTGGGCCATTCAGCAGGATGCAAATGGATTTCATTGAGATGCCTATGCATGCAGGCTTGAAGTATGTGTTGGTGATTGTGTGTATTTTTAGTCACTGGGTTGAAGCATACCCTACACGCAGAAATGACAGTTGCAAAATTACTCTTGAGAGAACTAATACCACGTTTCGGATTCCCGATCTCTTTAGAATCAGATAGGGGAAGTCACTTCAATAACGAAGTAATCAAATTTTTGTGTGCAGCACTGAACATTGAACAAAAGTTGCATTGTAGCTACCGCCCTGAAGCATCAGGACTAGTGGAGCAAATGAATGGCACATTGAAGTCGAGGATGGCGAAAATATGTGCATCAACAAACTTGAAATGGCCTGACGCATTGCCCTTGGTGTTAATGTCAATGAGAAACACACCTGATAGAAAAACTGGACTGTCACCGCAGGAGATCCTCATGGGCAGAGCCATGAGACTCCCAGCAGTCCCTGCAAATGCACTTGTAAATATTACCAATGATAGGGTATTGGACTACTGCAAAGGTCTAGCTGATGTGGTCCGCTCTTTTTCTCACCAGGTGGAGGCAACCACCTTGCCACCGATCCAAGGTCCAGGACACGCCCTGAAAGCAGGTGACTGGGTCGTGGTAAAGAAACAGGTGAGGAAGTCATGTCTGGAACCCTGTTGGAAAGGACCTTTCCAAGTGATTCTGACAACTACTTCCGCTGTGAAATGTGCGGGAGTTCCCAACTAGATTCACGCCAGTCACACGAAAAGGGTGACGTGCCCCACAGAAGAGGAAGTTGAAGCGCTAAAATCACCTGCGACTGACAAGAGAGTACCAGGCACTGAGACAGGACAAAGAGAACCTGGAGGCGAACAAGCAAAAATAGAGGAAGGGGAAATATTTTCTGAGGAAGAAACAGCTGATCCATTTGAGGAGGACCGAGGAGAAGCCTTCCGAAGTGACGAAGATCCCGAAGGTGACAAAGAGCCTGCGACAGGTGAAGGAGCAGGAGAGCCTGATCAGAGGAGGGCTTTCCCAGAAGAAGACGATACAGGAAAAGAAAAGGAAAACCTGATTGACTTCCTAGGGGGAGAAGACAAGACAGGACAAAGTGAAATTGTTCAAACTCTTCCAGAACCGGTTGCAGGTCCATCAGGTGAAAACAGTGCGAAACAGAGACAAAGCATATCACCAGTGAAATTAAGGACTAAAGAAATATTAAACGAAAGTGAAGGGCCAAAGTTGAAAGAGAAAAGAAAAGAAGTGTCTGTCACAATAACAACACCAAGTGAAGGGAAAGACCCAGCCAAGGAACAAGGCACCAGCGAGAGAGAATCAAAAGGAGATGCAAAATTGAAAAGGAAAAGAATACCGAGCAGAAGATATTCTGGTCTGGAGTGGGCATACATAGCCACTAACGATTGGTCAGACGAATTTCTATCCCTCAGTCTTGAGAACGAAGAAGCAGAACGACACTTTGGTACCTGAAAAGTAAAATTCCATGAACATTACCGAATAAGACATTGACAACCCGATTGACTTTGAAACCAATTTTGAGACAAAGCTGCTAAACCGATAAGAGACTAAGCTGCTAAAAGAAAACAGTGTGAACATTAACTCGTTCAGCTTTATATATATCTGCAAACTTGATTTGATAAAGGGTCTTCAACTTTCTGATTCTATATAGATCATGCCAGGCAGTACTATAAAGGGACATAAAATTAAGTGTTGTAAATACATGTGTATAGGTCTAATAACTGCATGTGTACCAATAATTACAGCAATAGTTCTTGGAATGCATGGGAAGAATGAGAGAGACGCGAATGATGCTTCTACTTCTAAACCTACTACTGAATTAATTCCTTTACAGAAACTCGAACAAGACGAGAAGTATTTACACGACAAGAAATAATTATCCTCTAACGTTTTCTATCGCTTGCTGAATGAGTATGTTGAGACAATGGATGCGAAAGATTGTTATGTGTGCACACAAATACCTACCTCAGTAAAGGAAGGAGTGACATATCATAGCATGCCTCTTACGTATGGAATTTCATGTAGTTTATTAATGACCAGATTTTATGGCCAGGAGTATATTCACTACTTTTATTCCAATCATGATGTTGTATTTGCATATGTCCCCATAATTGAGTACCTGAGTAAAATAGCAAGAGATTATTATATAAAGTTAGTTAGGGGTTTCTTTGAGCCATTGTCACCTTTTCACACAGCTTACGCTCACAGAGAAAACCTTACATGCTTGCTTTCACCAATAGAGAAAAGTTTTTTAGATCACACTGACGATAGGAGGAAGGTGGGGAAGGAGAAATTAGAAAGGGAATTACACAAAAGGACATCTGTAGATAACTATGCTTTTGCCGCGATAAAGACACAAGGGAAACTAGCTTTAGATGCAATACACGTAGGGAGGCTTTGTATATATAGACCTAAATCATATTATGACACAATCTTTGTGGGAACGAATGAATGTAAACATACGTTTTTCTTTCAAGCTAAATGGACGTTCATGTTAAATGGCCTAGACCCAGTTATTCCAGGGGTATATTATATTTGTGGACTTAACGCCTATTATCGTCTTCCAAAGGGATGGTATGGGAGATGTTATTTGGGAATAGTATTTCCAAAGATTTATCAATTGGACGACTTAAAGAATTTTCCAAAGCTGTCTGAATCACATCATGTTCAGAAAAGGGAGACAGCTTCTGGTGTGGTAGGAGATATATTTGGAGCAATGATTCCTTCAGTAGGAGTCATATTGAATTGAATTAAAATACGAAAGTTGTCTACTATTGTGGATAACATGTTGACAAAGTTCTCAGGAGCTATAATCCTGATGGATGCTGAACTTGCTGCAGAAAGAGCTATGACTCTTCAAAATCGGCTTGCTTTAGACATTCTTTTAGCAAAGGATGGCGGCGTTTGCAAAATGCTTAGTGCACGTCACTGTTGTTCTTATATTCCAGACAACAGTGGGCAAATTAGAAAAATGCTTACAAATTTAACTAACAAGAGTACAGATTTGAAATAATTGAAAGAACCAGGAGTATGGGAGAAGGTTGGAAAAGGATTTGCTTCTGTGGGAAATTGGCTCAGCAACATTTGGAACGGACTATTGCTGAAAATAGTAAAAGGAATATTAATAACATTAATTTGCTTATTAGGTAATTGGGGAATATGGAAAGCTATTAAAATATTGAAAACAAGAAACAAAAGGAAAAGAGAAGAAAAAGAACAAAATAAAATGATAGAAATATACAGAGAAAAATCAAAGGGAACAAAAAGGAAGAGGGAATTGACTGAAGTACCCAATTACTAAAACAGAATTTTAATGGAATAAAATTTGTGGGGAGATTTGATGTGATGACATAATTAGTCATCAGAGGAGGGATTGATGACGCAGAAAAAGAAGGACTAACAAATATTCATATATCAAGTAACCAAAATCGTATAAGGTAGTGTGATTTTAGCAAAGAAAAATAATATACGTGCGAAATTGTGCCCACGGGGTAGTTCGCCATTATTATAAACGGGCTTAATTAATCATGAAGAATTGATAAATGTAGTAATCCGTCATAATTGCAAATGTATTCCATGATTTTCTTGTTGAAACTGTTATATGCTTAGCTTAAATTTAGCAGAGGCTTTGGCCTAGTTGCCTGGTCTCAAATTTTAACTGCGTGGTTTTTTCTTGCATTAACAAAGACATTATTTTATTTTAAGGCTGTATTTTTCCAGTAGAGATGACTAATACACTTATCTCAAGGTTTCGTGCTAGGCTGGTTTCATCCTCTTTGATGCAAGGTCAGCTCCTGCAGGTGCAGACAATAAAGGCACTAAGATAAAATTAATTGGCAAACTTTGTTGCAACTTGTGTTCCAAGGCTCCAAGGACAATGTATGTAAAAATGAGTACTAGGAGAAAGATACAATTCATTGGTCAAATTGAAGCCACCCTATGAACCCTCCAATGGAAGACCCTGAAGAATTTGGAATGTTTCTTACTTAAACCCACCGGACAAAGAGAAGTCAGCCATTTTCTTTGATGCCTTTTTGAAGCCTGATTCAAGAAGCCATCTTGAACGACCCTCCGATGCCTTTTCTCTGTCGCAGAGAAAGAGACTTTAAAGAATTCTCACCCTAGAGACTTTAACTTTGCCCCGTCTTGCCCATGCAGTAACTTTTACCCCATTCCTCCTTGCTGCCGCAAGGAAACTTGCCCTTAACTTAGCCCCCTCCCCCTTGAAATCTGCCCCATGCTGATCGAACCGATACCTGAAGGACGAAGACTTTTCTTGAATGCTGATTGTATTTGGTAAATATGAAAGGATAATTGTATTATGCATTGTGTTTTCCTTCCTAGGTACCAACTGCTTATTTTGATAGGGCCCAAGCTAGAAGTTTTCTAAATTTGTGTTGACTAAATTCTTTTTTGCATGAAGCCCCACATGCCAATGCTAATTAGAGGTTAGTTGAGATATTCACGTGATGCACCATGTTGAATTGAAATCTTGTTATGCTGACCGATGTATGCAATTAGTCAAATTCAGTTACTTATATTAGTGATTTGCATTGCTATAACCGAGTGCATTATAATCCAGATTTTGCGTAGATTGCGTTTCTTCCGCCGCTATGGACAGCTAGTAATGTTCGTATACATATATCATTTGATTTTGAGACTCATCTATATTGTGTTAGCTTTGTTAATATAGGGAAATAAATTCATTAACTTCTAACAAACTGGTGTGGTTATTCATGACTGAAAGGTCATGGTGCGTCAAAATACTGATTGTTATTGATTATTGATTCCTAGTGTGTTCCTAGTGTGTTGTTTGATCTATTAATTGAGTATTGGGTATTGATTATAATGGTTATTGATTATTAATTTGAGTGGTCCGACTATTCTTGGATGAGGAGAGCCCAACTAGGTTAAAAGGTTCACCGACCTCCAGCGTGTCCAAGTACAAGTAATTTAGAAGGACTGGACGCGCTATCAGTAAATAAGCCCTTGGGTGACCAGCATAATTTGCTCGTCCTTAGGCTGCCATTGTCCATCGTGTCCTTGCAGAGAGGCCAGGTCACTGTGCAGCACTGGCTTCTCTACAGTACTCTTGGGCCAGCCCTAGTGCCTCACGATCTCTCACTTACTGAGATTTTTCAAGACTAATTGGAGAGAGAAGAGTGCAACAGTGAAATCTTTACCTGTTGCTGGCAGTGCTTTAAATGGGAAGCTGCTGCCAGGTAATACGTAGCTGCACTTATGCAGTTTGAAAGGAAGCGTGCCAGTAATTTTCAGTAGTGGGTTAAGACTTTTATAGGAAATTACCAAGAATTCTAATTGGTTAACAAATACTCTAGGATTCTCAATTTGAAACAGCTGCTGAGGTGGTCATATCATCCGTCGGCTTATCCCTGCAAAGCAGTGCATAAATTGATGAGAGCTCTGGCATGGAACCCCTGAGAGCCAAGTTTGGAAAACAGTGTATCAAAACACTAAGCCTCGCCTCTAAAGGTACTCAGTATAAACAAATCACGTCAGTGTAGGATGCTTAACAGCCCCCGACAAAAGGATGCTAGTGCACAATGCAGTCTACACCATATCCTGTAGGACTGGAAGCATCCCTATGGACATGACTGACTGGATCCCAGCCCGACTCAATGGCAGCCTGCAGCCAGTGCGCTGCACAAGAACAGGAAATATCTGTAGGTAATGCACCCAACTTCTTATCTCTTTACATATTCGCCACCAGTTCTCTTGCAGTTGTAGCTTGCGTCTTCAAAGCAAAGCACATACTACAACTAACGCGTTTTAACTGTAGCTTTTAGCCAGCAATAAAAAAGTCAAGTAACTCTTGTAATTATGTTTCTGCTACAAAAGGATCTGACTTTTGTCTAGTGGCAGATTTGATGCCATCAAGTAGTGCAGAAGGTTCATATGCCTACTGCAAAGATCAAATCTGTATTTTATGTAGATAGCTGAGTGGATTAGTAAAGCCAGCCATTACCTGCGCTATAATACAAATGAAATATATGTGCGAGGGGGGCTATGGAGAGATGAAGGGCACTTTTGCTGGGTGGTAGTGAGGGAATCCGAGGAGGCATCATGGGAGTGGGAGCACCAATAATGATTGTTGGACTGGGCGCCAGAGGCGCTAAAGAATGTGACGATTGGTATGTGACAAGGTGAAGTAACAGTGTGTCTTTTTTGTTTTTTGGAGTGTCTTGAGAGAACGTGCTGATTGAGGGAAGAAGCAAAGGTAAGGTGACTGATCTTTACTGTTGCACGCATCTCATACACACCCGCCAGCAATTTTGTGACCATCTACATAGGCTAGTGTTTTAGAGTAACAGTTTAGCCAGTATCAGAGTGGCGTCTCATTGGATGACTGCTGCTCAAGCCCTAACTCGGGTTATAGAGGACAGCTCTGACGTAGAATCAGAGACTGAGACAGCATTTGAGGGATAGGACAATGGTGCTGACTCTGGGAGTTATTTTTCCAACAACTCTTCCAGTGATTCTGGGGGAGGTGATAAGGACAGTCCTGCTGTCCCTTCGCAAGCACAGTCTGTGCAGCGGGACAATAGCGGGTTAGCCCAACCCAGAGAGCAGGTGCATGTGGTGGCAAGCACAGAGAGAGTTCTCTCTTGGGAGCTCCCCAGTTTAGTTCAGCCCCAAATTCCTCTGCCTAAATCGTATTGTGGAGACATCAAAATTAAGGCAGGCACCTGCGTTTTTGGTCCTGGGCTTGGCGGCCATATAGAGAAACCTACCAAACCCAGACATCTCTGGAATCTAGACACCCGGGGGAGTCCACAGAGGTGTGACTTGTATGGACTCCCCAAAGTTTTCTTACCCAGAATACCCTGCAAATGTGAAATGCTGAATACAAACTCTATTTATTCTTGCATTTCTGTCACAGAAACTACAGGAATATGCTGGGATCCAAAACATTCCTACCACCCCGTGTTCCCCACCTGTCCCGATAAAAATGCTACCCCACTTGAGTGCCTGTACCTAGTGCCGGCGTCAGGAATGGATCACCCCAGTGTCAACAGTTGCCCTCATGGAAGGACTAACATTGACCATTGTGTGATCCATTCCTGACACGGGCACTAGGCCTACCCACACAAGTGAGGTACCATTTTTATCGGGAGACTTGGAGGAATGCTGAGTGGAAGGACATTTGTGGCTCCTCTCAGATTCCAGAACTTTCTGTCACTGAAATGTGAGGAAAAGGTGTTTTTTTGGGCCAAATTTTGAGGTTTGCAAAGGATTCTGGGTAACAGAACCTGGTGAGAGCCCCACAACTCACCCCATTCTCAATTCCCCAGGTATCTAGTTTTCAGAAATGTCTAGGTTTGCTAGATTTTCCTAGGTGCCAGCTGAGATGGAGGCCAAAATCCACAGCCAGGCACTGTGCAAAAAACAGGTCAGTTTTCTTTGGGAAAATGTGATGTGTCCACGCTGTGTTTTGGGGCATTTCCTGAGGCGGGCACTAGGACTACCCACAAAAGTGAAGTACCATTTTTATTGGGAGAGGTGGGGGAATGCTGGGTGGAAGGAAGTTTGTAGCTCCTCTCAGTTTCCAGAACTTTGTAGCACCGAAATCTGAGGGAAAAGTGATTTGTTTTGGCATATTTTGAGGTTTGCAAAGGATTCTGCGTATCAGAACTTGGTGAGAGCCCCACAAGTCACTCCACCCTGGATTCCCCTAGGTGTCTAGTTTTAAAAAATGCACAGGTTTGGTAGGTTTTCCTAGGTACCGGCTGAGCTACAGACCAAAATCCACAGCTAGGGCCTTTCCCAAAAACACGTCAGTTTTCAATGTAAAAATGTTATGTGTCCCTGTTGTGTTTTGGGGCATTTCCTGTCACTGGCACTAGGCCTACCAACACAAATGTTATGTGTCCCTGTTGTGTTTTGTGGCATTTCCTGTCACTGGCACTAGGCCTACCAACACAAGTGAGGTACCATTTTTATCGGGAGACTTAGGGGAATGCTGGGTGGAAGGAAATTTGTGGCTTCTCTCAGATTCCAGAACTTTCTGTCACCGAAATGTGAAGAAAAAGTGTTTTTTTGCCAAAGCTTTAGGTTTGCAAAGGATTCTGGGTATCAGAACTTGGTGGGAGCCCCACAAGTCACTCCATCCTGGATTCCCCTAGGTGTCTAGTTTTCAAAAATGCACAAGTTTGGTTGGTTTTCCTAGGTACCGACTGAGCTACAGACCAAAATCCACAGCTAGGGCCTTTCCCAAAATCACGTCAGTTTTCAATGTAAAAATGTGATGTGTCCCTGTTGTGTTTTGGGGGCATTTCCTGTCACTGGCACTAGGCCTACCAACACAAGTGAGGTACCATTTTTATCGGGAGACTGGGGGGAAGGAAGTGTGTTGCTCCTCTCAGATTCCATATCTTTGCAGCACCGAAATCTGAGGGAAAGGTGTTTTTTTGTGTCAAATTTTGAGGTTTGCAAAGGATTCTGGGTAACAGAACCTGGTGAGAGCTCCACAAGTCACCCCATCCTGGATTCTCATAGGTGTCTAGTTTTTAAAAATGCACAAGTTGGGTAGGTTTCCCCAGGTGCCGGCTGAGCTAAAGGCCAAAATCCACAGCTAGACACTTTCCAAAAAACACGTCAGATTTCAATGTAAAAATGTGATGTGCCCATGTTGTGTTTCCTGTCAGGGGCACTAGGCCTACCCACACAAGTGAGGTACCTTTTTTATCGGGAAACTTGGGGGAACACAGAATAGAAGGACAAGTATTATTTTCCCTTGTCTTTCTCTACATGTTTTCCTTCCAAATGTAAGACAGTGTGTAAAAAATAAATCTATTTGAGAAATGCCCTGTAATTCACATGCTAGTATGGGGACCCTGGAATTCAGAGATATGCAAATAACCACTGCTTCTCAACACCTTATCTTGTGCCCATTTTGGAAATACAAAGGTTTCCTTGATACCTATTTTTGACTCTTTATATTTCACCAAATGAATTGCTGTATACCTGGTATACAATGAAAACCCATTGCAAGGTGCAGCTCATATATTGGCTATCGATACCTAGGGTTTTTGATGAACCTACAAGCTCTATATATTCCTGCAACCAGAAAAGTCCAGAAGACATAACAATATATTGATTTAAAAAATCTGCCATGGCTGGAAAAAGTTATAGAAGAAACCGTGGACAGAAATGGCTGTTTTTTCACCTCAATTTCAATATTTTTTTTATTTCAGCTGTAATTTTCTGCAGGAAAACCTTGTAGGATCTACACAAATGACCCCTTGCTGAATTCAGAATTTTCTTCTACTTTTCAGAAATATTTAGCTGTCCGGAATCTAGCGCTGGTTTCACACCTATTTTTGTCACTAACTGGAAGGAGGCTAAAACCACAAATAATTGTAAAAATGGGGTATGTCCCAGTGAAATGCCAAAACTGTGTTGTAAAATGTGGTTTTCTGATACAGGTCTGCCTGTTCCCGACCGCTGGGACGTTGGTGATTTTAGCACCACAAAGCCTTTGTTGATGCCATTTAAGGGGGAAAAAACACATGCTTTCTTTCGGCATCCCTTTTTCCCCATTTTTCTGAAGAAAAAACTAAATTTTAGCTATATTTTGGATAATTTCTTGATCTCCTCCAGGGGAACCCACAAACTCTGGGTACCTTTCGAATCCCTAGGATGTTGGAAAAAAAGGACACAAATTTGTGGTGGATAACTTATGTGGACAAAAAGTTATGAAGGCCTAATTGTGAACTACCCCAAATAGCCAAAAAAGGGCTCAGCACTTGCGGGGGGAGGGAGGGAGTAAGGGAGGGGGAGGAAAGCCCCAGCAGCTAAGGGGTTAATCAGAAATGAGTGACTTTTTGTGAGGATTCCTCTCTGACAACGCTAAGTAGCGCAGCCACGCTACAAATAGGGGCTTTGAATAGAAACGTTTGACATAGTAGATCGCTCCAGTTTTTAAACCTATAATCTTCACAGTTTTTCTGAATGCTACATAAATGATCGGTATGATGGTCAGTAAAACAAGCATTGGCAAAGCCAGTTGGTTTTGTCTCTGTGAAATGTATTGGGTTTTTTCAATGTATTTTTAGAAATGTTGGCCTAAAGTTTCAGAATATAAAGCGCTACTAGGCAGTCAGTGTTGACCTCGTCATAGTGTTTTTTTTTCTTTTAGACGTGTTGTAAAGCAGAGCAGTGCAACATTTCTTAAAAGAAAAAAAAGGTGTGATGCAGGTAACGCCTCCCCACCCCCCCCCACACCCAGGGGTGCCTCAAGTGATCCCAAGGGGGGTGCCAGGCTCTGGCCAAAAGAAATATTATACTGATAGCAGTGTTTTGTTTTAGTAAGCTGCTCTGTAATTGTCTATCACTAACATCTTTTGTCTTTTATATCCTAGCTGGGAGAAGGTATCATAAGGGAAGGGACTTCAAATATTTTTCAAACTCCTCACTCCCAATTCTAATTATCACACCATGGATAGTTTTCAGGTTAGTAAAGCCTGCCTGACCAAAATAATATGTTTGGCAATCATGTATTTGATTGCAAGTTTAAATCGGTAACAGACTTTAACTGCAATGTTTAAATAAGTCTAGACATATTTAAACATTGCCACTTTAATAAAATAATTGTGAAAAAGTTTGAGGGGGTCTCCCAATGATTTGTTTTTCATTGGGGCATCAAATAATATGAAGACCACTGTTCTTCATTGTACTGATTCCGTATGATCCCCATCTGCCCCTCGTACACCTTGTCTGGGTAACAGTTATTCAGAAGCCTGCAGGCCAAGAGCAGGCTAGTTTAATAAGCTGCAGCATAGTTGGTCAGCCTGACTTTTAAGCCATATCTGGGTAACTCACAGGAGTAGGCAGCACATAAAATCACGTCCCCATCAATTCTGGTTTATGATATCCCGGTTAGTGATTTGCATAATCAGCCTGTATTTCAGGAGGTTGTATTTGTTCTTGTCTTGAATGACTAGGTGTTACCATGCATAGTAATCAGTCTTTCCTCCTGCCAAAGCAGAATTTGACCAATTACCTCTTGAAGTAAGCCTTGTTCTTGACAATCAGGACATGACACCAGTCCTAAAAAAATAAATTAAAAAAAAAGTGGGAGGACTAACCATACTAGGCAGCATGCAAGTGACATCATGGTGTGCGTCATCACACCACAACATCACGGCAAGTGACATCACAACCCATGACCTCACAGAAGTGACATCAGATCTTAACTCTTCACATACATTTCACAGGTCTATCATAAGTACATTTAAGCGCATTATGAGATTTAACAAATGAGATTTTGTGTAAGTACTGGAACAGATCAACCCATCTAAAATGTATACAATACATGCATAACTCTCATATACAGGGATTGAACACTGTAAAAAGCATGCCTCTTAAATATTTGTGAAGTAAAAAAAGCTGTAAGCCTTTGTTTCTCCTCCCGTCTACTTGCATCTAGGAGTGAGGATCAGATAGATCCCAATCCGGATAGTGGAACACAAGGTGGCCTGATGGCACCTTAAATACTGCCTTTGACGGCCCTGCTGAGACTTTTTCCTCTTTGGGATGTGTGTGAGAAGGCTGTTTTATTACGAGCACCTGTTGTGCGTTATGGTTTGAGTTGGTATGCTTCCCTGCGTGTCTGGTCATTAAGGGTCATAATGGGCGGGCTATGTGATTTGGGGTGGCGGAGGTGCTGCTCTGGGTTGTGGCCCCTCCGCGGAACTCCTCCCCCACTGGGCAATCTCTACTCTGTGATGTATGACAGTTAAGTGTTAAAGTTTGAATGCTCGTGGGCTTAACAGCCTGACTAAGCGGTTAGCGATACTGTCGGGTCTAGAGAAATCCGGGAGTCATATTTGTTTATTACAAGAGACACACTTATTGCATAAAGACACATTTCGCATGCGCTCAAGGTGGTTCCCTAGACAGTTTTGGTCATCAGCAAATACGGAGCACGCGGGGGTGGCAATATTGCTTTCAAGGACCTTTGCTGGGGAGATAGTGGGGAAGGTGCACAAAGTGCAAGGCAGGTTTTTGGCTATTAGAATAAGACTTGGGGCCTTCTCTTTCACTATTGCTGCACTTTATGCTCCGAACGCCCAACAAGAGGCCTTCCTGAGACAGGCGGTTTCCCCGATACTTAGCTCGCCAGACAGTGCCATTTTGGTAGGAGGGGATTTTAATTTGGTGATGGATAACGAGCTCGACCACTCGGGTCAACGCTTTGGGCAGGCGGGGGCATTATCGGAGTTGGGGCGTCAGTGGTTGGCTGAATGTGGGTTGAAGGATGTGTGGAGGAAGTCGCATCCCATGCTCCGGGACTACTCCTTTTACTCAGCGGTGACCAAGACTTATGCACGGCTCGATTTTTTTCTGGCCTCACAGGAGTTCCTGTCCCGGGTTTGGGAGGCCACGATTGAACCTAGGGCCTTGACAGATCATGCTCCGATTACTGTAGAAGTTACCATGGAGGTGGGTTGGGTGGGTACTCCAAGCTGGCGCTTTAGGGATTCTTTGCTCCAGAGTGAGACAGTGGTGGAGTCGCTCCGGCGCGCGATCACTGACTACCTTAGCTTTAATGACAATGGCAGCACGGCTTTGGAGATGGTGTGGGAGGCCCTGAAAGCAGTAGTGCGGGGTGAGGCGATGGCACTGTCCGCGAGGGATAATAAGGCAAGGAGAGAGATAAGGGAGGAGTTGGAGCAGAAGGTGACTGTGCTGGAGCGTTCCCATAAATCTACTGGCGCGCCTAGAATCTGGCGGGAATTAGAGAAGGTGAGGCAACAGTTGAAGCGGTTGGACTGGGATAGGGCGGAGTATGCGGTAGTGCGACTTAAGCATGAATACTACATTGGGAGCAATAGGTGCGGAAAGCTCTTGGCGCACCGGTTGCGAGAGCAACGAGCGGCGTCGGCGATAAAACTGATCCGTTCCCCTTCCGGAAGGGAGGCCCGCACGAGTGACCAGATTGCAGAGGCTTTTGCAGAGTTCTACCGGGGTCTATACGCAGCGGATGTGCGAGACAATACGGCCCTGGATTCCTTTTTAGAAGGCATAGCAATCACTCCTCATGGCGAGAAGGAGGCGTCCCTGCTGGACCAACCGATAAGGTTGGAAGAGGTTATATCGGCGATTTCTCGCCTAAAGGTTGGAAAGTCCCCTGGCCCGACGGGTTTACGGCATTATTCTATAAGACTTTCTGTGTGGAACTCGTCCCGCTCTTGGTGCGGCTCTTCAATTCCTTCCGGACGTCGGGAGCACTGACGCCTAGTATGTTGGACGCCACCATTGCTGTTATACATAAGCCGGGCAAAGACCCAGAGGAGTGTGCTTCATATAGGCCAATATCACTCTTGAATATAGATGCTAAGCAATTCACTGGGATTCTTGCTTGCCGCCTTAATTTTTACATGCCGGGCCTTATTGACCTGGACCAGTCAGGTTTTATCCCAAACCGACAATGTAGTGAAAACACGAAGCGTCTTCTGCATTTGTTAGATAAAATAAATAGATCTCGAAGGGAAGTGCTTTTCCTCTCTATTGATGCCGAAAAGGTGTTTGATAGGGTCCATTGGCCATACCTCTTTCGGGTGCTGGAGCGTTTCGGTTTGGGCCCTGGTTTTAGGTCTTGGATCCGATGCGCCTATCGGTCTCCCAGAGCAGCGGTTCGTGTTAATGGGGTGCTTTCCCTGCCGTTCCCGGCTGGGCGCTGGACTAGACAGGGATGCCCGCTCTCTCCCCTTTTGTTTGCGCTATATATGGATCCCCTTGCGCAGCGTTTGCGGGACAACCCATTTGGTTTCCGGTGTGAAATTCGGCAGAGATCACCATTTCATTACCCTGTATGCAGACGATGTGATCCTTACCCTTGTGGAGCCTGCGACTTCGCTGCTGGCGCTTATGGAGATAATAACCGAGTTTAACCAGGTTTCGGGATTTTGGGTGAACATGCAGAAGTCCCAGGTCCTTAGTTTGTCGGTAAGCTCGGATCATGAGGAAGCCTTGAGAGCTAGGTTCCCCCATCTTTGGTCGTCTTCGCGTCTTTCCTATTTAGGGGTTGAATTAGCGACTTCAGCTGCCAAGACGGCGAGCCTGCATTATACGAAGTTGGTTCGTGAGGTGCAGCGGGACCTGGAGTCGTGGGGGAGACACAAGTTGTCTTGGTTGGGCAGGGTGGCGGTGGTGAAGATGAATCCTGCTGCGTATACTGTATGTGTTTCAGGCGCTTCCGTTGACTCCACCTCCTCGGACGATAGCCACTCTTCAATCGGCGGTTCTGAGATTTGTATGGGAGGGTCGCCCGGCGCGTCTCCTGCGGCAGGTTTTATATCACCCTAAGAGTGGGGGAGGGCTGGCGATTCCCTGTCTTTTGCGATATTTTCAGGCGACGCAGTTGCGCTTTCTTCTAGAGTGGAGTCGCCCACTCACTGAGAAACATTGGTGCTTTATGGACCAGGCGGTGGCGGGCTCTCATATATGGAAGGAGCCTTGGCTCCGACGTCGGCACAGGGCAGGAGGACTTTATTCTTCCCCGATTACGGGAGCAACGCTACGCATATGGGATATGGTGGCCTGTCGATCGTGGTTGTTGTCCTTTCCGTCCCCGATGACCCCCATAGGCGCGAATCCTGATTTCGAGCCTGGACTTCGTCTGGAAGGCCTGAGGCGCTGGTATGAGGGGGGTTGCAAGAGGGTGGGAAGCCTTTTTGACGAACAAGGGGTGTTGCCCTTCGAACAGATACGGGAGACGTATGGCTTGTTGGAGGCAGATAGGCTGATGTATTACCAGACACGGCACTCGGCTCTCCTGCCGGCTAACAGAGCATTAATAGATAGGCCACTTACGCCATTCGAGAAATGGCTGTTGCTAAAGAAGGATGATAAAAGAGTTATCTCAGAACTTTATCGGCTTCTGCAGGGGGAGAAGCGCCCGCCTAAGTCAAAGGGACAGTTGAGATGGGAGAGGGAGCTGGAGAGGGAATTTTCAGATGAGGAGTGGGACAGCATATTCTATAGAATATACCACACAGCCTATAATGCAGCAGGGACTGAGACATCATATAAAGTGGCTTCCTATTGGTATTACACTCCAGCACCGATACACGCATGGGACCATGTTAAGTCTGACCTCTGCTGGAGGGAGTGTGGAGCCACAGGCACACTTGTGCATCTACTTTGGCATTGTCCCAAGCTCCATCGTTATTGGGAAAGCATTATAGATGATATAGATACAGCGTTCCATACTAAGATCCCTAGATTCCCATCGTACATTTTGTTGGGGCTGCCCAATCCCCTTACTTTTCCCTTGAGATCGCTAAAAGGGAGGCAGATGGCTCTGGCACTTAACGCAGCGTTACAGCTGATCCTGGCTCTATGGGGTACATATAGGCTTCCGACGCGTGTCTCATGGCTCCAGAAGCTGTAGTTTATCCTCGCCATGGAGAAACTCACCCTAGCCTCCCAGCAGCGGATGGGAGAAATGAGTGTATTATGGAAGCCATTCCTTCAGATCCTATCCGCAGAATTCACTGAGCAGACATGCCCGGCTTATTTGAGAGTTCTGAGGCTAACTTGAACTTTGGTTAGAGTGCTGTGTGGAGGGATATCTGAGAGGGCTGGGACTGGGCGAGGGGGAGGAGTGGAGGAGTGGAGAGAAAGGAGGATGACATAGGCGCTGGAGGGGAAGCATTGTTGGTATGTGTTTATTTATGTGTTTACATGGGGTCTCATCGGCGGGACTTGCAGTCTGGAAGACTATTGGGCGTTGCCAGCCTGCTCGTTGGACCGCAAGGAGGGGGCTGGCGGTGATGTCCCTTTGGGCACGGTATGGGGATTAATTGGAGGGACTTTTGTCTATAGATTTGAGTTCTTACTGCGGTGATACATTTCACCCACGGCCCTGTGATATACTGTTTTTGTATGTGTACATGTTCAAAATAATAAACAGATTTGATCCATAAATACTGCCTTTGTTATGGGCCCAGCTGAAGTCTGAAACATAGAAGCCCCCCCCCCCACCCCACCAACCCTGCATGTTGCTGCTCAAAACGAGAGCCGACAAGGAG
This sequence comes from Pleurodeles waltl, assembly GCF_031143425.1. Lineage (NCBI taxonomy): Eukaryota > Metazoa > Chordata > Amphibia > Caudata > Salamandridae > Pleurodeles > Pleurodeles waltl. Next base: position 679,098,942 of record NC_090449.1, on the reverse strand, counting down.
CCGGCACTGGTAAATATGTCCCGGACATGTTCAGCATATTTCAGTAAGGCCCACTTCTTGGAAGGTGGATGGTGTCCACCCAGTGAATATAGTGTGAGGACGCTCTGTACCTGCGTGTACCCTTGACTTCTGCCCAAACTTTTGTTTGGACTGCTCTGCCCGGGACTCCTGAGGTAGCAACTTCAGCTGTCGGCCGTGGACACCAGAAAAAGGAACCAGTGTGCAGGCCGGAAGTGGGCTTGTGCTGGACATGCGTTCTTAACAGATGTGTAGCCAATCCCTATCAGAACCTGACTGCTATGATGTCATTATTAACTCTTGCTCAACTTTGCAAGTTTTAGTGAGGCAGCGTTTGGCTAAACAATAACAATAAAGAAAATAGTATTTAAATCAAAAAAAGTAGCACAACCCTCCTGATTATTAATGAGGGGAGGCACTCTTGAAAGGTGGGGCCCTGGGCAAGAGCCCACTTTACCCATGTCTTAAAAGATCTGTGACCAAGAGCCCTAAACTAAATTTGATTACATTCTATCAAAGTGTCAAGCAGTCACTAACATGTTATGTGTATTTGTAAAGCACACTATCACCTGAGAGTGTAGCCAGGTGCAGACAATATGACATTGTAAATGTCAGCAGATGATTTAAATAAAATAAAAAAGAAAAGACAATTTGACCTTACCAACTGTCGACAGGTTTTACTGCTTCAACATTTTGGCCCCTTCATCAGTACCCTAACGAAACGTTTTGTGAACACAACTGTTGGTAAGGCACTTGTCCATACATACAATTCTACAGAGGTTTTCACTGATAAAACAAAATGACCTTTCTGAAAGGCAGTGTACGATAGCTGACAGGTTTAAACTACGCTGTGCATGGGCTCAATTTAGGTGTATAAATGAGTCAATGCTAACTAAGTGTACGCCCTATCCGAAGTGTGTTGCATGTGCTAAATGTATAGGATAGGGTTTGGCTAGTGCATTGTTGGGTGATTGTTAGTTTTTGTTCAGTGCTGGCCCTAGCATTGTGATTGTAAGCTAGAAGGCACATTTGTGTCATGCTGTAAGCATGTGACATGTTTTCTATGACATGTTCTATTGGAATTGTAGCCAGTATAGCTGTAGGAAAACAAACAGTTCACCTATTTAATCCTTAAATCGAGATGCATCCATCACAGTGAAGTCATTTAGTCAGGATAAATCATTGAATACACCAGATTCTATTTCAATAGCCCTTCCACATGTTTGTCAATGGGAGGACTCCGTGTTTTGGTGTGTTTTTTATGTTGAGATTATATTATTTTTAAGTTTGAAACATTGAAAGTCTGACAGCAGTCAGCACGGTTCTGGGATCTCATTGACCAGTGTCAGGGCTATCTGTGAACATTTTATTATTTAGAAATACTGCTTATTTATGTTTGAGTAGGGGGCAGCTATGAATCTCTTAAGTGCATTAAGTGTATGCAGAAGAAAGTTGTAGTATGTTTTATTGTGCCAGTGCGAATAGCTGCCATTAATCAATGTATGGTACTGTTGAGAGGGGAGCCATCATTAACTGACCATGTGGCTTTGATGCAATGTTGTGTGGATGTGATTTATTAAGTATACTTAATTTTAATGGTTATATGTAGATTGGTAAGATTATATGGATGTGCTGTTATGGTGACAATGATTAGTCAAACCAGCATACAAGAGAGGCAGAATTGTCCCACTAAGGAACAAGTTACTTACCTTTGGTAACTCCTTATCTGGTAGAGACATATACTAGTTTCAGATTCCTTGCCTTAGAATTTCCCCAGACATCAGTCTGGATCTGGAAATTTTTCTCAAGCAGTACCCCTGTGCACCGTTAAGTGGCGTCGGTCGGCTCCGTGTCCGTCGTCAGCGTTGTGCGCACCGGATATGATGTCATGGGACCTATATGGGCGCCACCCTGATGTCTGTTTCTTTTCACAACTTTCCATGCCAGAATTGCAGAGCCCTAAAGAACCCTGACCATTGGTTTGTCAGAACCAGGGCCCTGAAAGGGAAGACACTATCCCTAGAAATCACTTCGTGGAGCCGGGAGGATGGGAGGGTTGGTAAGAAATCTGCAACTATGTCTCTACCAGATAAGGCGTTACCGAAGGTAAGTAACTTGTTCATCTGACAGAGACTTCTAGTTGCAGATTCCTTACTTTACAATAGATACCCAAGCAATACCTCCCCGGAGGAGGGTCCGCAAACCAAGATCATACTAGGAAGTCCTGCAGGACCGAACGGGCAAAGTACCTGCCCCTATGTACCTGACTGTCCAGGCAGTAGTGTTTGGTAAAACTGTGCTTGGATCCCCACGTTGCTACCTGACAGATGTCCATGATTGGAACTACATGTGCTAACAGTGGTTGCAGCTGTGGCTCTGCTAGAATGAGTGTGCAAACTCTCTGGGGGTGGCTTTTTAGCCAATGCACAGCACATTTTAATGCAAATGACAACCCATCTATAGCGGGTTCTCTTTTGCACTGCCTGACCTTTCTTTGCACGCACAAACTCAACAGAGTTGATCATCCACTTGGAACTCTTTGGTACGATCAAGGTAGAACACCAATGCTCTTTTTGGGTCCAGGTGGTGGAGTTTCTCCTCTTCTTTAGAGCATGAAGGGGAGCATAAAAAGTAGGCAAGGTGATGGACTGGTCTACATGAAAGTGTGTGACCACTTTTGGTACGAAGGAAGCCCTAGTGCGAAGCACCTTTTTGTCAGGATAAATGGAAAGGAAGGGTGGCTTAGATGACAATGCCTGCAGCTCACTCTCCCTACGGGCAGATGTAATGGCCACAAGAAAGGCAGTTTTTAACATTGAAGCCTGAGAGAACAGTTATGAAGCGGCTTGAAGGGGCCACATATAAAGAAAGTAAGAACCAGATTCAAATTCCATTGGGCATTATGAATGGTGATGGAGCAAACATATGGGTGAGACCCTTAAGAAATCTACTAACAATAAGAGAATTAAACAAAGAGGGTTGGTCAGGCAATCTCAGAAAACAGAGATAGCAGATAAATAACCTTTGAGGGTGCCCAAGCAGAGACCTGCTGGGCCAAAGAATGTATAAATAAAAGGACTTCGGAAAGAGGGGCAGAGAGGGGGTCAACAGACTTGTCTGTGCACAATGCCACAAATTTGTTCCATCGACAGGCATATCCCATTTTGGCAGAGGGATGCCTGGCTGCCAAGATAACATCACAGACTTCGGGCGGAAGGTCAAAAGCTGTCAACGGCTGCCGCTCAATCTCCAAGCAAGAAGGCAGAGACTGGATAGGTTCGGGTGGAGAACCCTCTCCTGCGACAGAAGATCCTCCTGAAGGGGCAGTCTGATCGGAGGATCGATGGCCATTCTCAATAGCTCAGGATACCAGTCTATGGCCCTCATTACAACCCTGGCAGTCAAAGACCGCCAGGGTTGTTTTGCCGATCGTACCGCCAACAGGCTGGCGGTACAATTTGCCATATTTTGACCGCAGCGGTAGCTGCGCGGCCACACCGCCGGGACCGGCGGTTTTCCGCCATCGTTGTCCCGGTGGTTATAATCTGCCAAGGCATTGCTGCTTGCAGCGCTGCCCTGGGGATTAGGACTCCCTTTCCCGCCAGCCTGTCCATGGTGGTAGAGACCGCCATGGAAAGGCTGGCGGGAAGGGGTGTCACGGGGCCCCTGGGGGCCCCTGCACTTGGCATGGGCAGTGCAGGGGCCCCCACGCACAGTCCCACCCTGCTTTTCAGTGAAAAGCGCAACGGGTGCAGCTACACCCGTCGCATGGCTGCAACACCGCCGGCTCCATTAGGTGCCGGCTGCAATGTTACGGCCGACATCCCCACTGGGCGGGCGGGCGGCCGCTTGGCGGTTCAACCATGGCAGGCGGCCTTCGCCGCCCGCCAAGGTTGTAATGAGGGCCTCTGTGCCCAGTCCAGTGCCACCAGGATCACTTGGGCCTGGTTGTTCTTGACCTTCTTGAGAACTCTATGCAGAAGTGGTATGGTGGAAAGGGGTACAGGAGGCCTGAGCTCCACTCGAGACGAAAGGCATTGCTCATCGAGTGCCCCCTTGGAAACTCCAGTGCACAAAACTGCTGACATTGCGCGTTCTCTGCGGAGGCAAACAGATGTAACCAGGGCTCTCGCCACTGCTGAAAGAGAGCTTGTGCCACCTCCAGAAGGATATGCCATTGTGATTGACCAGGCATTGAAGCTAAGTTTGTCCACTCTGGCGTTTAGAGAGCCCGCCAGGTGTTGAACCACCAGAGAAATGCCCTGATGATCCAGCCATGTCCAGGTGTAGAGCCTCCTGACAGAGTCCATGACCCCACCCTGCCCCGCTTGTTGCAATACCACATGACGGTGGTGTTGTCTGTGAACACCTGCACTACTTTCCCTTTGAGAGAGGGAAAAAATGCTTTCAATGCCAGTCTGATCGCTCTGAGCTCCAAAAGATTGATGTGGAGCCCGGACTCTACCGGAGACCAGACACCTCTGATCTCCACCTCTCCCTTGTGGCTCCCCTCACCCAAGAATTGATGCATCTGTCACTACTGTCAGAGCTGGATGGGGAAGGGAGAGGGATGTGCCTCTGACCCAATCGGGGTTCAAAAGCCACCACTGCAGATCTTGCACAGTTCCCTCTGAGATCTGGACCATGTTGGAGATTCACCTGATGCTGTGCCCACTTGAACTTCAGGTCAGACTGCAAAGCCTGCATATGCCATCTGGCATGTGTCACCAGCAGGATGCAGGAGGTCATGAGGCCCAGCAGCACAGTCATTCCCATCAAAATCATGGATAGAAGCTGAAACAACAGTATCATAGCCTGAATATCCTGGACTCGCAAGGATAAGCCGGAAACTGCACTGTGTACAGAACAGCTCTGGTGAAGGGGAGCGTCTGCGAGGGAGTCACGAGTGACTTCAGCATGTTGATAGTGAATCCCAGCAAATGCAGGAGGGTCGCCATAGTCTGGAGGTGGGAGATGACAGCCTGGGGTGAGCCTGCCTTCAACAGCAAGTCTGCGAGGTAGGGGAAGACTAACACCCTTGACCTGCACAGATGAGCTGCGACCATCACCATCACTTTTGTGAACACCCGAGAGGTGCTGGTAATGCCAAAGGGGAGCACTTAAACTGAAAATGCTTGTGGCCCACCGTAAACCGCAAGTAACATCTGTGGGCAGGCAGGACAGCAATATGGAAATAGGTGCCCTGCAAGTCCAGTGCTACCATCCAGTCTTGTGGGCCCAGGACAGATAGAACCTGAACCAGAGTGAGCATTTTGAACTTCTCCTTCCCGAGGAAGAGATGTACTGAGGGACTGGAGGTCTAGGATAGGATGGAGGCCCTTGACCTTTTTGGGCATCAGAAAGTAGCGAGAATAACAACCACAACTTACGTCTGGCACAGGGACCCTCACCAAGAGAGCCGTAACCTTCTCATGAAGTGCCAAGTGATCCTCCAACATCTGATCATGAGATGGTGGCATGGATGGAGGAATTGTCTCGAAGGGGAGGGAGTAGCCCCTTCAAACTATTTTCAGAAGCCACCTGTCTGACCTGATGGACTGCCAGCCGGGCAGGTGATGGTGAAACCTGCTCCAACTGGTCCCTGGTGGGGAAGCATTAGACTAGGAAGGTTTGAAGGTTGCAGCGTGGAGGTGGGGGGGTGAACTGGATAGACCGCTGGCTCCCTGATCCACGAGGTAACCAAGTTCTCAGGGGTCGGTGTTGCATCAGGAACACTTGGTCATCTGGACCTAGTCTATGGTGGTGGGCGATTGTCCTGTTCACAGGAGCCTTCGTGCTGGGTTTGGACCAAGTCCCCACAGGACATCAGTGAGGCCTTCATTAAAGGGTTTGTAGGGCACTGGGGGGGGGGGACACACACAAGCCCGCAAAACCCACCCTTAGCGGGACTGGGGCGGCCGGGTGCAGTAAGCAAAGTAGGCGTCTGGTCTGCTATTGAAAGCAATGGAGGGACCCGGGGATCACTTAGGCGATGCAGGCAGGGCATAGGGGGGCTTCTTGGGCCAGCCACTGACTGGGCTAGGATAAGGGCCGTCTGTTGGTAGCTCCTGCACTGGTAGGTGGTTCCTCTCGGTCCTGGGGGCTGCGGGTGCAGTGCTTGGTCCAGGACTCGGGTTCCTTGTTACCAGGCAGTCGCGGTCAGGAGGGGCCTCTGGATCCTCTTGGCAGGCGTCGCTGTGGGGGTGCAGGGGGCTCGACTCAGGGTGCCCAAGTTGTCATAGTTGCCTGGGAGTCCTCTCTGCGGTGTTGGTTCTCCTGAACTCGAGCCGGGGGCGTCGGGTGCAGAGTGTAAAGTCTCACGCTTCCGGCAGGAAGAGAGAGTTCTTTGAAAGTTGCTTTAAAGTTGCAAAGTTGTTGCAGTTTTTGAACAGTGCCGCTGTTCTCAGGAGTTTCTTGGTCCTTCGGATTCAGGGCAGTCCTCGGAGTCCTCAGAGGTCGCTGGTCCCTGTCGGGTGCATCGCTGTGCAGGTTGATTCTGGAGACAGGCCGGTAGGGCTGGGGCCAAGTCAGTTGTTGTCTCCGTCGTCTCTGCAGGGCTTTCAGGTCAGCAGTCCTTCGTCTTTCTTCAGGTTGCAGGAATTTGATTTCCTGGGTTCAGGGTCACCCCTAAATATATGGGTGTGTTTGGTCAGGGGGGCAGTAGCCAATGGCTACTGTCCAGGAGAGTGGCTACATCCTCTTTGTGCCTCCTCCCTGAGGGGAGGGAGGCACATCCCTATTCCTATTGGGGGAATCTTCCAAACTCAAGATGGAGGATTTCTAAACGCAGGGGTCACCTCAGCTCAGGGCACCTTAGGGGCTGTCCTGACTGGTATGTGACTCCTCCTTGTTTTTCTCATTATCTCCTCCGGCCTTGCCGCCAAAAGTGGGGCAGTGGCTGGAGGGGTGGGCATCTCCACTAGCTAGGCTGCCCTGGGGTGCTGTAACAAAAGGCATGAGCCTTTGAGGCTCGCCACCAGGTGTTACAGTTCCTGCAGTGGGAAGTGAGAAGCACTTCCGCCCAGTACAGGCTTTGTTCCTGGCCAAAGAGTGACAAAGGCTTCAACCCCATGTGGTCAGAAACTCGTCTGGCTGTGGCAGGCTGGCAGAAACTGGTCAGCCTAGCACTAGGAGTCGGGCTGGTATTTAAGGGGCATCTCTAAGATGCCCTCTGGGTGTATTTTACAATAAATCCCACACTGGCATCAGTGTGCATTTATTGTGCTGAGAAGTTTGATACCAAACTTCCCATATTTCAGTGTAGCCATTATGGAACTGTGGAGTTTGTAATTGACAGACTCCCAGACCATATACTCTTATGGCTACCCTGCACTTACAATGTCTAAGGTTTTGCTTAGACACTGTAGGGGCATAGTGCTCATGCAACTATGCCCTCACCTGTGGTATTGTGCACCCTGCCTTAGGGCTATAAGGCCTGCTAGAGGGGTGACTTACCTATGCCACAGGCAGTGAGAGGTGGGCATGGCACCCAGAGGGGAGTGCCATGTCGACTTAGTCATTTTCTCCCCACCAGCACACACAAGCTGGCAAGCAGTGTGCATGTGCTGAGTGAGGGGTCCCCAGGGTGGCATAAACCATGCTGCAGCCCTTACATACCTTCCCTGGCCACAGGTCCCTTGGTACCAGGGGTACCATTTACAAGGGACTTATCTGTGTGCCAGGGCTGACAATTGTGGGAACAAAGGTACAGTTTAGGGAAAGAACACTGGTGCTGGGGCCTGGCTAGCAGCGTCCCAGCACTCATTCAATCATAACTGGCATCAACAAAAGGCAAAAGGTTAGGGGGTAACCATGCCAAGGAAGGCATTTCCTTGCACAACCCCCACCGCCCAAACGAAAGAAGATGAGTCTAACCTTTCCCAAGAGAGTCTTCATGTTCTAAGTGGAAGAACCTGGAAAGGCCATCTGCATTGGCATGGGCAGTCCCAGGTCTGTGTTCCACTACAAAGTCCATTCCATGTAGGGGCCACAGTTTACGGTTTTCTCCTTTCATTTGCATCAGCCATCTGAGAGGTCTGTGGTCAGTTTGAACTGCGAAGTGAGTACCAAAAAGGTATGGTCTCAACTCCTTCAGGGACCAAACCACAGCAAAGGCCTACCTCTCAATGGCACTCCAACGCTGCTCCCTGGGGAGTAACCTCCTGCTAATAAAAGCAACAGGCTGGTCAAGGGCATCATTATTTGTTTGGGACAGGACTGCTCCTATTCCATGCTCAGAGGCATCAGTTTGCACTATGAACTGCTTAGAATAATCTGGAGCTTTGAAAACTGGTGCTGTACACATAGCTTGCTTCAGGGTGTCAAAGGCCTTTTGACAGTCCACGGTCCAGTTAACTTTCTTGGGCATTTTCTTATAGGTCAGTTCTGAGAGGGGTGTCACTATTGATCCATATTCCTTCACAAAACTCCTATAGTACCCAGTCAAGCCAAGGAATGCCCTGACTTGAGTCTGGGTTTTTGGAGCTTCCCAGTCCAGAATAGTCTGGATCTTGGGTTAGAGTGGCTGAACTTGGCCTCCACCTACAAGGTGCCCCAAGTAAACCCAGTTCCCTGCCCTATCTGACATTTAGATGCCTTGATAGAGAGGCCTGCTGCTTGTAGGGCCTGCAAAACCTTCTTCAGGTGGACCAGGTGATCCTGCCAGTTAGAGCTAAAGACAGCAATATCATCAAGATAAGCTTCACTAAAGGACTCCAAGCCAGCAATGACTTGATTCACCAACCTTTGGAAGGTGGCAGGGGCATTCTTTAAGCCAAAGGGCACCACAGTAAACTGGTAGTGCCCATAGGGTGTAGAGAATGCTGTTTTCTATTTTGCTCCAGGTGCCATTTTGAGTTGCCATATCCTGCTGTCAAGTCAAAGGTACTTAAGTATTTGGCTACACCTAATTTGTCTATGAGCTCACCTGCCCTTGGGACGGGGTGAGCATCTGTCTGGGTGACAGAGTTGAGCCCTCTGTAGTCCACACAAAACTTCATCTCTTTCTTGCCATCTTTGGTTTGAGGTTTGCGGACCAAGACCACTGGGCTAGCACAGGGACTGTCAGAGTGCTCAATCACTCCCAACTCAAGCATCTTGTGGACTTCCACTTTGATGCTTTCTTTGACTTGGTCAGACTGTCTGACTATTTTATTCTTGACAGGCATACTGTCTCCTGTGTCCACATCATGGGTACACAGGTGAGTCTGACCAGGGGTCAAAGAAAAGAGCTCAGCAAACTGCTGAAGGACTTGCCTGCAGTCAGCCTGCTGTTGGCCAGAGAGGGTGTCTGAGTAGATCACTCCATCTACTGAGCCATCTTTAGGGTCAGTGGAGAGGAGATCAGGGAGAGGTTCACTCTCTGCTTCCTGGTCCCCATCTGCAACCATTAACATGTTTACATCTTCCCTATCATGATAGAGCTTAAGGCGATTAACATGGATCACCCTCTTGGGGGTCCTGCTAGTGCCCAGGACCACCAGGTAGGTGACCTGACTCTTTTTATCTAGTAATGGGTAAGGGCCACTCCATTTGTCCTGAAGTACCCTGGGAGCCACAGGCTGCAGAACCCAGACTTCCTGCCCTGGCTGAAACTCAACCATAGCAGCCTTTTGGTCATACCACATCTTCTGGAGTTGTTGGCTGGCCTCAAAGTTTTTGCTTGCCTTTTCCATGTACTTACTCTGCCATCCTTGAACGTAGGCCTAGTAAATAGTCCACCCCATCTTGTTTAGGCTCATGGAGAGGTCTCTCCCAGCCTTCTTTTACAAGTGCCAGCGGTCCCCTAACAGGATGGCCAAACAGAAGCTCAAAGGGGGAAAACCCTACTCCCTTCCGTGGCACCTCTCTGTAGGCGAAAAGCAGGCATGGCAAGAGGACATCCCATCTCCTTTTGAGTTTTTCAGGGAGCCTCATGATCATGCCCTTCAATGTCTTGTTAAATCTCTCCACAAGACCATTGGTTTGTGGATAGTATAGTGTGGTGAATTTGTAAGTCACCACACACTCATTCCACATGTGTTTCAGGTAAGCTGACATGAAGTTGGTACCTCTGTCAGAAACCACCTCCTTAGGAAATCCCACTCTGGTATAAATACCAATGAGTGCTTTTGCTACTGCACGAGCAGCAGTGGACCTAAGGGTTGCCTGAGGGTACCTGGTAGCATGATCCACTACTAAGAGGATATACTGGTTCCCTGATGCTGTGGGAGATTCAAGTGGACCCACTATGTCCACTCCCACTCTCCCAAAGGGGACCCTCACCACTGGAAGTGGAATGAGGGGGGCCTTTGGATGGCCACCTGTCTAACCTTTACCACTGGCTTGACAGGTGACACAGGAGGTGCAAAACTCATTAACCTTCTGGGACATATTGGGCCAATAGAAATGGTTGACTAATCTCTCCCAAGTCTTGGTCTGTCCCAAATGCCCAGCAAGGGGAATGTCATGGGCTAAGGTCAGAATGAACTCCCTAAACTCCTGAGGCACTACCACTCTCCTAGTGACACCAGGTTTTGGATCTCTTGCCTCAGTGTAAAGGAGCCCACCTTCCCAATAGACCCTGCGGGTTCCACCAACAGTTTCTTTTTCTTGCTCAGCTGCTTGCTGTCTTAGGCCTTCAAGAGAGGGACAAGTTTCTTGCCCCTTACACAGCTGTTCCCTTGAGGGTCCCCCTTGGCCCAAGAGCTCAACCTGGTAAGGCTCCAGCTCCATGGACTCAGTTCCCTCAGGGGATAGAACATCTTCCTGGGAAGAGAGGTTCTCTTTCTTTTGCTGTGTTGAAGCTGGTTCCCCAGTCTTCTTTCCTTTTCTCTTGGAAGGTTGGGCCATTATTTCAGACTCCAACACTTTTTTTTCACCCTGAGCCCTGCTCTGTGCCCTTGTCTTGACACACGCCAGTTCAGGGATACCCAGCATGGCTGCATGGGTCTTGAGCTCTACCTCAGCCCATGCTAAGGACTCCAGATCATTCCCTAGCAGATATTCTATTGGAATTGCAGAGGAGACTACCACCTGTTTCAGGCCAGTCTGTTCCCCATTCTAAAGTTACCATTGCCATGGGATGGACTTTAGTTTGATTGTCAGCATTAGTGACTGGATATGTCTGTCCAGCCAGGTACTGTCCTGGGGAAACCAGTTTGTCTGTCACCATGTGTATCCCTCAGGGCTTCTACTTTAGTCCCATTGATTAAGAGCTGCTGCCTGTATTTTTGCATGTTAGGCAGCCAGGCAGCAAGTGTGGCTAAATCCACCCCACCCTCAGAGACTAATGTAGCTTCAGTGTGAACCCTGATTTGCTCTGGGCACACTGTTGATCCCACCTGGAGACTGGCTATTCTAGTACTAACTGAAGTAGTATTTGTTGTGGGACGTTTCTTGGACAGGCCTTGTCTCCAGTTCGGTGTCCATGCTGACTACAGTTTCGACACCAGGCCTTCTTGGTATCAAAGTTTCTACCCTTATATCCTTTTGTGGAATGTGAAGAGGCTCGGGGTCCACCCTCCTAAGCAGGTTTTTGGGGCCCTGTAGAAGACTCTTTACCTTTGCCCTTGGATGTCTCACCACTCTTCCCCTGGGGAGGCTTTGTGACCCCTTTCTTTTGGTCACTCCTTGTGGAAGTCTTGGTCACCCTAGTCTTGACCCAGTGGTCTGCCTTCTTTCCCAATTCTTGGGAAGAAATCGGACCTAGTCTACCAGATGTTGATGCAGTTTATCATTGAAGCAATTACTTAACAGATGTTCCTTCATAAACAGGTTATACAGCCCATCATAAACACTTACACCACTGCCAGTTATCCAACCATCTAGTGTTTTGACTGAGAAGTCAACAAAATCAACCCAGGTCTGGCTTGAGGATTTTTTAGCCCCCCTGAACCTAATCCTGTACTCCTCAGTTGAGAATCCGCAGCCCTCAATTAGGGTAGCCTTCATGAGGTCATAAGATTCTGCATCTTTACCAGGGAGTGTGAGGAGTCTATCTCTACACTTTCCAGTGAACATTTCCCAAAGAAGAGCACTCCAGTGAGAGCTGCTTACTTTTCTGGTTGCACAAGCCCTCTCAAAAGCTGTGAACCACTTGGTGATGCCATCACCATCTTCATATTTAGTTACAATCCCTTTGGGGATTTTTAGGATGTCAGTATTTTCTCTGACCCTATTTATGTTGCTGCCGCCATTGATGGGAGTTAAACCTATCTCTTGTCTTTCCCTTTCTATGACTAGGAGCTGCTTCTCCAAAGCCAATCTTTTGGCCATCCTGGCTAAAAGGAGGTCCTCTTCATTGAGGCTGTCCTCAATGCTTCCAGAGTTGCTGGTCTCCCCTGTGGAAGAACCAGGTTCTCTGACTATGATTTGTGGAGTAAGTGTTTTGGGAACTCTGCTCTTCCTAGTTAGGACAGGAGGGGGGATATCTTCCTCCTGTTCACTTCCGTCCCCATCTGAAGGAGTACCCTCAGAGGGGTGGTTCCTTGTGAACTCTGCCAAAAGCTCCTGGAGATTTACTTTGGAAGGGTTGGACCCAGTTTTTATCTTTTTTAAGTTTACAGAGAGACCTTAACTCTTACATCCCTAGATGCAGGTAAGGGGTGAGGTTGAGTTCCACCACCATCTCATCTGTATTCAACATTATCACTCTAAAAGTTGGGATTACTTTACAAGAATCTAAAAACTACTTCTAGAACTTAAATCCAAACTTTTAAACTCTAAAAGAAATGCTATCAGGGACTTACACAAGGCCCTAGCAGGACTTTTAAAAATTTAGAAAAATAGTCAAATTGCACAAAAAATCAATTTCAAATGACAATTTTTGGAATTTAGTCGTGTGATCAAGTATTGGCTGAGTTATCTAGCAAATGCAAAGTCTTAACCCCACCGCTGATCTACCAATGTAGGAAGTTGGCTCTGTATATACTATCTCAAAGTGATAGATAGTGTGCACAGAGTCCAAGGGTTCCCCTTAGAGGTTGATAGTGGCAAAATTAGATAATTCTAATGTTCTATTTTTGTGGTAGTGTGGTCGAGCAGTAGGCTTATCAGAGGGAAGTGTTAAGCATTTGTTGTACACACACAAGCAATAAATGAGGAACATACACTCAAAGACTTAACTGCAGGCCAATAGTTTTTATGTAGAAAAATATATTTTCTCAATGTATTTTAGAACCACAAGATTCAAGATTTGAGGTAAGTACATAAAATGCAAGGTACTTCACACAGGTAAGTATAGAACTTTGATTTAAAACAGTAGTACATACAGTTTAGGTTAAAATGGCAATAAGCTATTTTAAAAGTGGACACAGTGCAGAAATCAACAGTTCGGTTAAGTTTCTCAGGTAAGTAAAGCACTTATACAGTCAGTCTCCTGGGCATAGGCATCCCACCGTTGGGAGTTCAAGGCAACCCCAAAGCCACCGCACCAGCAACACAGGGCCGGTCAGGTGCAAAGGTCAAAGGAGGGCCCAAAACTCATAGGCGCCTATGAAGAACAGGGGTGCTCCGGTCCTAGTCTGCTTACAGGTAAGTACCTGCGTCCTCGGGTAGCAAACCGGGGTGGTTTGTAAGGCATTGGGGGGGGGGAAGACACACACAAGCCCACAAAACCCACCCTCAGCGGGACAAGGGGGCCGGGTGAAGTAAGCAAAGTAGGCGTCGGGTTTGCTATTGAAAGCAATGGAGGGACCCAGGGTCACTTAAGCGATGCAGGCAGGGCACAGGGGGCCTTCTCGGGCCAGCCACCAACTGGGCTAGGATGAGGGCCGCCTGCTGGTCACTTCTGCACTGCTATGTGGTTCCTCACGGTCCTGGGGGCTGCGGGTGTAGTGCTTGGTCCAGGTGTCGGGTTCCTTGTTACCAGGCAGTTGCGGTCAGGGGGAGCCTCTGGATCCTCTCTACAGGCATCGCTGTGGGGCTGCAGGGGGGTCGACTCAGGGTGACCACGTCGTCGTAGTCACCTGGGAGTACTCTCTGTAGTGTTGGTTCTCCTGGATTCGAGCCGTGTGCGAAGTCTCACGCTTCCGGCGGGAAGAGAGAGTTCTTTGAAAGTTGCTTTAAAGTTGCAAAGTTGTTGCAGTTTTTGAACAGTGCCGCTGTTCTCAGGAGTTTCTTGGTCCTTCGGGTTCAGGGCGGTCCTCTGAGTCCTCTGAGGTCGCTTGTCCCTATCAGATGTGTCGCTGTGCAGGTTCTTTCAGTCTGGAGACAGGCCGGTAGGGCTGGAGCCAAGTCGGTTGTCGTCTCTGTCGTCTCTGCGGGGCTTTCAGGTCAGCAGTCCTTCGTCTTTCTTCAGGTTGTAGGAATCTGATTTCCTGTGTTTAGGGTCACCCCTATATACTAAATTTATGGGTGTGTTTAGGTCAGGGGGGCAGTAGCCAATGGCTACTGTCCTGGAGGGTGGCTACACCCTCTTTGTGCCTCCTCCCTGAGAGGAAGGGGGCACATCCCTATTCCTATTGGGGGAATCCTCCAAACTCAAGATGGAGGATTTCTAAAGGCAGGGGTCACCTCAGCTCAGGGCACCTTAGGGGCTGTCCTGACTGGTAGGTGACTCCTCCTTGTTTTTCTCATTATCTCCTCCGGCCTTGCCGCCAAAAGTGGGGGCAGGGGCCAGAGCGGCGGGCATCTCCACTAGCTGGGCTGCCCTGGGGTGCTGTAACAAAAGGCATGAGCCTTTGAGACTCACCGCCAGGTGTTACAGTTCCTGCAGGGGGAGGTGAGAAGCACCGCCACCCAGTACAGGCTTTGTTCCTGGCCAGAGAGAGACAAAGTCACTCACCCCCATGTGGCCAGAAACTCGTCTGGTTGGGGCAGGCTGGCAGAAACTGGTCAGCCTAGCACTAGGAGTTGGACTGGTATTCAGGGGGCATCTCTAAGATGCCCTCTGAGTGTATTTTACAATAAATCCCACACTGGCATCAGTGTGCATTTATTGTGCTGAGAACTTCCCAGACTTCAGTGTAGCCATTATAGAACGGTGGAGTTCGTAATTGACAGACTCCCAGACCATGTACTCTTTATGGCTACCCTGTGCTTACAATGCCTAAGGTTTTGCTTAGACACTGTAGGGGCTTAGTGCTCATGCACCTATGCCCTCACCTGTGGTATAGTGCACCCTGCCTTAGGGCTTTAAGGCCTGCTAGAGGGGTGACTTACCTATGCCACAGGAAGTGAGAGGTGGGCATGGCACCCTGAGGGGAGTGCCATGTTGACTTAGTCATTTTCTCCCCACCAGCACACACAAGCTGTGAGGCAGTGTGTATGTGCTGAGTGAGGGGTCCCCAGGGTGGCATAATACATGCTGCAGCCCTTTGAGACCTTCCCTGGCCACAGGGCCCCCTTGGTACCAGGGGTACCATTTACAAGGAACTTATCTGTGTGCCAGGGCTGTGCCAATTGTGGGAACAAAGGTACAGTTTAGGGAAAGAACACTGGTGCTGGGGGGCCTGGTTAGCAGGGTCCCAGCACACTTTCAATCATAACTGGCATCAACAAAAGGCAAAAAGGTAGGGGGTAACCATGCCAAGGAAGGCATTTCCTTACATGAAGCTGTAGCACCTCTGTTAGGAGGTTAGTCCTGATTGCCACTAAAGACAGCTCAAGGCCCAGGACCTCAGCCACTCTCCTTACCACCATGTAGTAGGATGATCCCTTCTCTATAGCAAAAGTGCCAGCATCAGGGGAAGTGTCTAGACCACTAGGTTTACCCAGGTCCGTCTGCCAGTCCAAGGGATCTTCAAGTATTCCAAAGGGTTCACGACTCCTCCCAATCCTCACCATAGCCCACCCCAAGGGAATAAGGGTCAGGTTCCGATCTAGGGAGCAAGGCCCCGGGCAAAGTCAGAATCAGCGTCGCTTGACGCTAGTTCGGCTCAGAGTCGAAATCTGCAATGTGGATGGGGTCGATGCAGACTGTGGGCATGGGCGTCAGGAGCATTGACATCAGAATCGTGGCTGGGTAAAGGCGAGGTGTTACGACCAACGCCGGTTTGGACCCAGAAACAGATCCATGGTGCCCTCCAGAGGTTAGGCGAAAGCTGCCAGTGTGGAACTCGAGGGGCCCAAAGGCGCTCCCAGCAGAGTAGGACTGCTCAAATATGAGGTGCATGGCCTCATAGAACTCGCAGAATTGGGCAGGGGTCGCTCTGGATCCCGGAAACTCAGGGAGGTGCGGAGCCGACCATGATGCATGCACCAAGAATGGAGGCCGGGAACGACGACGCGCCTTTTCCCTAGTCACGTCGGCCAACGGACCGTGTGAAGTTGAAGAACGCTTGTTCTTCTTTGACTTCGGCTTGTGCCTCAACTTACCCGATCGTCCCAAGGACTTGGAGTGGGACGTTGAAGAATAGGGGCTCTGCGACCGTTCTCGGGACCTTTCTCTCAATCGAGATTGGGAGAGACGCGTAGCGCCTGGCTGCAAGTAGCTTTAGAAACTGCTCCCTCAAAGCTCTCTGATTCATAGCCCAGCACTCGGAGCACCACTTAGGGTCATGGTCGCGCTCCAAACACTATAAGCACACAAGAGGCAGATCAGTCACCGGCGTCGCCTGATGACAAGATCCGCACGGCTCGAACCCGGTCTTGTGTGACAACATCTCAACGCGCTGGGGTGAAAACACTCAAAAATCTTCGACAAAACTTTGAGAGATCAGTCAAAAAATAACTGGGGATAGCTCTTCTTCTTTAGATCTGCGCTTGGCTGGCGCAGAAAGAAAAGAACTGACGTCAGTGAGCACAGCTAGCGCCTATATAGGTCCCGCGATGTCATATCCAGTTCGCACAACACCAACGACGGATGTGGAGCAGACCAGCGCCACCTACCAGCGTGCAGGAGTACTGCTCGAGAAAAATCTCTGGCTCCAGACTGATGCCGGGGGAAATTTTAAGGTAAGAACCCTGCAAATAGAAGTCTCTATCAGATAAAATCTGATTATAGAAAGCAGTGCCAAGACCTACTGGATGATGAGCGATTTTACCGCATTGCCACTGCAGGTCCCACTGAGAATTTGCAGAGGATGATTAGAAACATGGTGGAGGAAGGATTCTGATTTTGAGGATGGTGTGGTTTCACTCTTGTTGATATTTAATAGTTTTAGCCTGGGAAACTGAGTGAATCCTCCCATAACAATTCTCACTCCCTTGTTGATTGTTTCTGCGAAACGATTAGTAAGTAACCTGTGGATGTGGAGTGATTGTGCAGGGATCTCTATTGTGTTCTGGGTGTACACAAAATGTAAGACGGTTGTTCACTAGGTATTTATGAGTGTGCAACATTAGGTTCCGAAGTTATTACAGGTCATTATATGTTATAATACGTTATGCACATGTGTACATCACACCCGGTGTGACAATGCAGCACCTCTGATATCTGGACATCCCTTTCACACTGGCCGGGGAGTTTAATCACTTGGAGTCGAGATTGACAGGTGTTATTGCGTTTGCTTAGTATGTACCAGTTTGTCTCATATGTTGTTTAACAGCGATTTACATGTGTATATTTTAATGAGAATGTGTCCAATCTAGTGAAGGATATTTTAAGTATATTAAATCTGCAGACTCGTGTGCCAAAGGAGTATGCTGTTTATTTAACTACATTGGGGTGTTCACTACCTAGCCTAAACAGACTGTACTTAAGAGTGACACCAACAGTCAATTATATTAGTTTAGTTTATTCATGGCAATAAGGATACAGGAGTTAAAGGCGCTCTTGCTGCAGTTCTTCTGCATACATTTTTAGGCCAGAGGTGGAGCATGCACCTTCTTCCTTCAATCATAATGAAGCAAAGTCTCTGCTTCACCACAGAAAATCATTAACAGTCTATCACGGAGGATAGGGTGAAGCTGGGTGTGTCAGCAAAAACCCTAAAGGAAAAAGTAGTAATAATAATCTAAATCTTACCTGTGAATACGTTGAGTATAGCTTTGTCCAGGTACTGCCTCACACTCGAAGTGCAATGCAAATCTGAGCTACTGTGACCTATAAGAGCAGTGAATAACTCAGCACATACACCTCTTTGGCCTCAATTTGGGCTGTTTCCAATGCATTAAATGTGCTGCAAAAATAAACGTTATTCCTCTACTTTGAGCATTTTAAACATCGTGCTAACATACACACAGGAACCAGGGATTCCCAGCATGACAACAGGCAATGATTCAATTATGTTAATATGCATGATAGATTCAGTGCTGAAGTAACCTAGCTAGACTGTTTTTAACCAAAAAGCCCGAGAATGTAAAGCATCATAGTAAAACTACCACATAAATGGTACTAGGCATATCATCATCATCATCATCACAGACTGGTAGCTGTTTGGACTTAGTTTATAATGAAAGCACCTGCAGATATCCTTACCAAACTCCTTGATATCAGTCACTTTCCGAGGAAATACCTTCCAGCAAGAGATCCACTGCTAGTCCACCAGCCCATTATTACATCCCTTAGGACAGTGGTTTCCAACCTTTTGACTTCTGTGGACCCCCACTTTATCATTACTGGAACCAGGGGACCCCCCACTGAATCAGTAATGTAATCCAGGGATCCCGCATTACTTAAAGCTGGGGACCTAATCTGTTAAGATTATTTAATTTTCTAAGCAGTCACGGACCCCATGAGAAGGGTTTGTGGACCCCCAGACCACAGGTTGGGAACCACTGTCTTAGGACAATGAATGGTTTTGGTGAGGGGAGTCATCCTTATTCTGCGTATAATGGCTCCTCGGCTACCTAAACCACGTCCTCAACACATCCTGAGATATTTTTAGCTGGTCCACAACAGTTCCCAGCTATCACAGCCATCTCTTCTCTCCTGAAATTCTAAGCCAATTTCGCAAGTTTCTGCCCAATCTCTTATCTTCATTTGGACCACCAATGTCTGCCAGTATACATACTTCCAGTCTTGGTCTAGAGAGCACATCAAAGTCCACAAATAACCCTATCAGCCTGCCATGAGGTGTGCCCCAAAGACCATCACACCCAGTAGCGAGGCCAGTTTTCACAAAGCCAGGTATGGAAAAATGAAACCAAGGCGATTTTCACAATGCTCCAATATGTAAAACAGAGGTCAGGCAGACTTTTACAAACCCTACGAGTCAAGGTGGATCATGGAAGATGAAGCCAACACCAGAGACATTCATTCTGCTGGACATGGTGTCTGTTCTGTCGGGATGCTCTTCAGGTGGATGCAGGGGACAGCACCTTCCAAACCAGACATTGAATGGGTCACAAACATGCACTGAAACAGCTAATGGTTGCTGCAATGTGTCTATCAATTGCCTTGTTAAATTTTTAAGCTGATCATTGTTTACATAACATTTTTATAGTGTGTGTATGTATATATGGAAAATGTCACTTACCCAGTGTACATCTGTTCGTGGCATGTAGTGCTGCAGATTAACATGCTATGCATAGCTCGTCCGACATCTAGTGTTGAGCTTGGAGTATTAAAAGTTGTTTTTCTTCGAAGAAGTCATTTCGGAGTCACAGGATCGAGTGACTCCTCCTCTCGGTTTCAGTGCACATGGGCATCGACTCCATTGTTAGATTGTTTTCCTGCAAAGGGTGAAGGAAGGAGTGATAGAGTATAGGCATACAAAGAGATGTCCATGCACATGTGAATGTATATACATATGTACAAATGTAAAACATAAACGACTACAGGCTTCCAGGGAGGGTGCATGTGAATCTGCAGCACTACATGCCACGAACAGATGTACACTGGGTAAGTGACATTTTCCGTTTGATGGCATGTGTAGCTGTTGATACACATGCTATGCATAGACTACAAAGCAGTTAGTCCTCCCAAAAAGTGGTGGCTAGCCTGTAGGAGTTGAAGTTGATTGAAATAATGTCCTTCAGACAGCTTGGCCTACAGTGGCTTGTGCTGTGAGAAAACATCAACACAGTAGTGTTTTGTAAATGTATGGGGAATTGACCATGTGGCCGCTTTACATATCTCAACCATTGGTATGTTTCCTAAAAATGCCATTGATGCACCTTCTTTCTTGTAGAATGTGCTTTAGGAGTGATCAGAAGCTGTCTTTTTGCTTTTATGTAGCATGTTATTATGCATCTAACAATCCATCTTGCTAAACCTTGTTTTGATATAGGATTGCCTTTATGTGGTTCTTGGAAAGCAATGAGAAGTTGTTTTGTTTTTCTAAAATCTTTAGTTCTATCTATATAATACATAAGAGCTCTTTTGAGATCTAGGGTATGAAGAGCTCTTTCTGTAGCAGAGTCTGGCTGTGGAAAGAAGACTGGCAGTTCCACTGTTTGGTTGATGTGAAAATGAGATACTACTTTGGTAAAAAATTTGGATTTGTTCTAGGTACAATTTTATGTTTGTGTACTTGGAAAAAAGGTTCCTCAAGAGTGAACGCTTGTATCTCACTAACTCTTCTTAAAGAGGTAATAGCCACAAGGAAGGCGACTTTCCATGTTAGAAATTGTATTTGACAAGAGTGCATGGGTTCAAAAGGTGGTCCCGAGTCTGGTAAGTACAATATTTAAATTCCACGATGGAACAGGTGGTGTTGTAGGTGGAATAATGCATTTTAATCCTTCAATGAAAGCTTTATTCACAGCAAATCTGCGTAGAGAAGTGTGCTGAATATTCTGTAAGTATGCAGATATTTCAGTTAGGTGTATTTTGATGGATGAAAAAGCCAAATTAGATTTTTGCAAATGAAGTAAATAGCATACAATATGTTGTATAGATGCTGTAAGTGAATCGATGTTTTTAGATTGGCAATAGAAAACAAATCTTTTCCACTTGTTTGCGCAGCATTGTCTAGTAGTAGGTTTACATGCTTGTTTAATTACTTCCATACATTCTGGTGGAAGCTTTAGATAACCAAATTCTATGACTTCAGGAGCCAAATCGCTAGATTGAGTGCATTGGGGTTTGGATGCCTGATTTGACCTTTGTTCTGTGTTAACAGATCTGGTCTGTTTGGGAGTTTTGGAATGTGGTACTACAGACAGAAGTGTTGTGTACCAATGCTGGTGTGCCCATGTTGGTGCTATGAGTATCATAGTGAGTGACGTTTGATGTAGTTTGCTGACCAGAAAGGGAAGGAGTGGGAAAGGGGGAAAAGCGTAAGCAAATATCCCTAACCAATTGATCCATAGAGCATTGCCCTTCGATAGGGGATGTGGGTGTCTGGATACAAAGTTTGGGCATTTTGCATTTTCGCTTGCTGCGCATAGATCTATGTCTGGTGGTCCCCACTTTCAAAAGTACTTTTGAAATACTTGGGAGTGAATCTCCCATTCGTGTGTTTGTTGGTGATTTCTGCTTAGAAGATCTGCCAGCTGATTGTCTATCCCTGGAATATATTGTGCTAGTAAATGAGTTTGATTGTGAATTGCCCATTTTCAAATTGTTTGGGCTAGAAGGGACAGGTGAGATGAATGTGTCTCGCCCTGTTTGTTGAGGTAATACATGGTTGCCATGTCTGTTCTTATGAGAACATTCTTCTGTTTCAGAAGAGGTTGAAAAGCTTTTAGGGCAAGCAACACAGCTAATAATTCTAAGTGGTTTATGTGTAGCTGTTTCTGTTTGACATCCTATTGCCCTTGAATGGTCTGATTGTTGAGGTGAGCTCCCCAACCGATCATTGATGCGTCTGTTGTGATTAAGGTCTGAGGCACAGAGTCTTGAAATGACAGCCCCTTTATTAGATTGCTGCGATTCCACCATTGAAGGGACATATGTGTTTGGTGGTCCATCAACACTAGATCTTGAAGTTCACTGTGTGCCTGTGACCATTGTTGGGAGAGACACTGCTATAAGGGCCTCATGTTTAGTCTTGCATGTGGACTATAGCTATGCAAGATGCCATCATTCCTAGAATCTTAATGATAAATCTCACAATGTATTGTGGATTTGGCTTTATGAGTGGTATGAGATTTTGGAAAGTTTGTATATTTGGATAAGCTAGGGCTTTTTGAGTATTTAGGATAGCAAATAGGTAAGGTTGGACCTGTGCTGGTTGAAGGTGTGACTTTTGGTAATTTAGAGTGAACCCTAGGGTGTGCAAGGTTTCTATCACATGAGTGTGTTGTTGGCATTGTGTAAAATTGCATGATTTTATTAGCCAATCGTCTAGATATAGAAAGACATGGATGTGTTGTCTTCTTAAGTAGGCTGCTACTACTGCTCGACACTCTGTGAATACTCTTGGAGCTGTTGTTATGCCAAATGGCAACACCTTGAACTGGTAGTGTTTTCCTGCTATGACAAACCTGAGGTATTTTTTGTGAGCTGGATGGATGGGTATGTGGAAATATGCATCTTTGAGGTCTAAAGCAGTCATGTAATCTTGTTTTTGTAGTATTGGAATAACAACTTGCAGAGTTACCATGTGAAAATGCTCTGACAGGATTTATAGATTGAGGGGCCTGAGGTCCAAGAGGGGCCCAGGGGAGCCGTCTTTTTGGAAATCAGGAAGTAAAGTGAGTATACTTCTGTTCCTTGTTGACAATGTGGAACTAATTCTATTGCTTGTTTTAATAGTAGAGATTGTACCTCTTGTTGTAACAGAACGGAGTGTTCTGGGGACAAATTGTGATATCGTGGTGGAATGTTTGGAGGGGTGGAGATTAATTCTAGGCAATAGCCATTGCGGATAATTGATAATACCCAATTGTCTGTAGTGATATTTTGCCCATGAGAGTGGAATTGCTGTAATCCTCCCCGCCACAGATGTGTGGAGTGGAAGGGTGGGAAGGAAGTCACTGTATAGGTTGTGTTGTGGTCTGTTTAGATGTTTGGAATTTACCTCTGTTACTGAAATATTGACATCTATAGGATCCTCTAAACCTACCTCTTTGATATTGGGTTTGTTGTCCCTGCTTTGTTTGGGAGGTGGAAGCATCTAAGGATTGTGGCTTAAAGCCTCCTCTAAACTGAGGGCTGTGAAAGGAGCCTCTATATGGGGTGGTGTATAAAGCACCCATTGCTTTCGCAGTATGAGTCCTTCCTCAGTTTCTCAATAGTGGTGTCTACTTCTGGGCCAAAGAGGTGCTTCTTGTCAAAAGGCATATTAAGTACTGCCTGTTGAATTTCTGGTTTAAAACCAGAGGAGCGCAGCCATGCAGGTCTTCTAATTGTGATGGCAGTATTTACACTCCTTGCAGCTGTATCAGCAGCATCGAGGGCAGATCTTATTTGAATATTTCTGAGAGGTTGTCCCTCTTCCACCACTTGTTGCGCTCTTTTTTGATGCTCCTTTGGGAGATGTTGTATAATATCTTGCATTTCGCTCCAATGGGCCCTGTCATACCTGGCTAGAAGTGCCTGAGAATTTGCAATTCTCCACTGATTTGCTGCTTGTGTGGCAACCCTTTTCCCAGCTGCATCACATTTTCTACTCTTCTTATCAGGAGGAGGTGTGTCTCCTGATGACTCGCGGTTTGCCCTTATCCTTGCCGCACTGACTAATACTGAGTCTGGAGGGACCTGATGAGTGATGTAATCTGGGTCAATAGGGGCAGGTTTATACTTTATCAATTCTAGGGGTGATGATCCTAGCTTTGACGGGTTCATTAAAAATTTGGTCTGCATGTTTAACCATTCCTGCTAACATTGGAAGACACTGGTACCTGGAATGAGTATAAGACAGTGTATTAAATAAAAAGACGTCTTCTAATGGCTCAGAATGTATGGTTTCTCCATGATACGTTGCTGCCCTAGAGATTACTTGGGTATATGCAGTGGTATCTTGTAGAGGAGAAGGTTTTGATGGATAAATGTCTAGATCATTGTCAGGGATGGGATCAGGGTCATAGAGGTCCCAAGGGTCTGCTGTATCTCCATTTGAGTATAACGAATGTGTTGGAGAAGGCGGTGGGCTATTCTGAGGTGAGAAAGAGAGCTGTGGAGATTGAGGAGAAGTATGGAGAGGTAATGGCTTCTCCTTTTGTTTTTGCACCTTTGCTGGTGGTTGCACAGAGTCTAATTCCTCTTGGAAAGCCAGCTTTCTTTTGGTTTTTAAAGGAGGTGCAGTGATGATTCTTCCGGTCTCCTTTTGAATATGGATTCTGGACTGTCTCTCATCCGTAACCTGTAATATTGGTTCAATCTCAGGCTCTTCTTCAGAAGATTTATGAGATTCCATGATTGGCTTTGCAATTTTTTAAAATTTTTGGGAAAGTCTGTATCCTCTGTATAAGAGGATTTTTTCGGCTCCGAGGTGTGTATCTTTTTCAGTCCCGAAAAAGTAGTCAAATGTCTTAGCTCCTAAGCAGATTGCGGAATTTTCGACTCTGAGGAATGGGGTCTTTTACTGGAGTCTTTTAACGAATTTGCTAGACTCCGAGGTGGACGGAGGAGTGGCCTTTTTCGGCGCTGACCCCGAAGGACGGTCACCAGCAGTCTTTTTTCAGGCCGAACCATGGCCTTCCTGCAGTGGTGTACCCAAAGCCTTTGAATGTTTTTTCTGCAGCGGTGAAGGGGCAGACATACTCACATGCTGGCCAGCTGTGATGGGTCTGTTGTCTTCCGATTCCTGTTCTGAGTGTGTCTCGGATGGAGACTGCTGTCTGTGCCTGCTCTTCCTCCATGACGTCGAGATGTTTGCTGCTTTTCGACACCATTTCAAGTCTTCGGTGCTCTGCGATCTCTCAGGGTCATCTTTGATCGAAAAGATAGACAGGCCTCACAATCTTCCTCCCGATGGTCTGGAGAAAGGCACAAATTACAAACCAAGTGTTAGTCTGTATGGGGGTACTTCGCATGGCACAGAGGGCAGAATTGGAATGGAGTCCGATCCATCAGGCTTCCCAAGCGGTAGGCCCGAGTTGGGCGCACGCGCCCTGAAGGATGAAAAATTAAGGTTCAGACGGTACTATTGGTTCAATGCTAGATGAGAAACACGATCAAAACAATACTGACGATTAAGAAGGTTATCCGAATCTAAATCTCGGAGCGAGAGGAAACCCGTCCGAACCCGACCGTGGAAAGAAAACAATCTAACAATGGAGTCGATGCCCATGCGCACTGAAACCGAGAGGAGTCACCACTCGATTCCGTGACTCCGAAAATACTTCTTTGAAGAAAAACAACTTGTAACACTCCGAGCCCAACACTAGATGTCAGACGAGCTATGCATAGCATGTGTACCTTCAGCTACACATGCCATCGAACATATATATATATATGGAAAATGTCACTTACCCAGTGTACATCTGTTCGTGGCATTAGTCGCTGCAGATTCACATGCTGTGCACATCCCGCCATCTGGTGTTGGGTTCGGAGTGTTACAAGTTGTTTTTCTTCGAAGAAGTCTTTTTTCGAGTCACAAGACCGAGGGACTCCTCCCATTTCGACTCCATTGCGCATGGGCGTCGACTCCATCTTAGATTGTTTTCCCCGCAGAGGGTGAGGTAGGAGCTGTGTATGCTAGTAATAGTGCCCATGCAATGGAGTGAATACGTATGTACATAATGAAGTTTAAAGTAATATATTTACAAATTTACAAATGTTCAAGATCAACTTCTAAACGGCTACAGGCTCCCGGGGAGGCGGGTGGGCGCATGTGAATCTGCAGCGACTAATGCCACGAACAGATGTACACTGGGTAAGTGACATTTTCCGTTCAATGGCATGTGTAGCTGCAGATACACATGCTGTGCATAGACTAGTAAGCAGTTATCTCACCAAAAGCGGTGGTTCAGCCTATAGGAGTTGAAGTTGTTTGAAATAATGTTCGTAGTACAGCTTGACCTACTGTGGCTTGTTGTGCCGTTAACACATCTACACAGTAGTGTTTGGTAAATGTATGCGGCGTAGACCATGTTGCTGCCTTACATATTTCGTTCATTGGAATATTTCCTGGAAAGGCCATGGTAGCATCTTTTTTTCTGGTTGAGTGTGCCTTTGGTGTAATAGGCAGCTCTCTCTTTGCTTTAAGATAGCAGGTTTGAATACACTTAACTATCCATCTAGCAATGCCTTGTTTAGAAATTGGATTCTCTGTATGAGGTTTTTGGAAAGCAATAAATAGTTGTTTTGTTTTTCGAATTAGTTTTGTTCTGTCAATGTAGTACATTAGTGCTCTTTTGATGTCTAATGTATGCAGTGCTCTTTCAGCTACAGAATCTGGCTGTGGGAAGAACACTGGTAATTCTACCGTTTGATTCAAGTGGAACAGTGAGATCACTTTTGGTAAAAATTTTGGATTTGTCCGTAGAACTACTTTATGCTTGTGTATTTGAATAAATGGTTCTTGTATGGTAAATGCTTGAATTTCACTCACTCTTCTTAGAGATGTGATGGCAATCAAAAATGCAACTTTCCATGTTAAGTATTGCATTTCACAAGAGTGCATGGGCTCAAAAGGTGGACCCATGAGTCGTGTTAAGACAATGTTGAGGTTCCATGAAGGAACTGGTGGTGTTCGTGGTGGTATAATTCTCTTTAGGCCTTCCATAAATGCTTTTATGACTGGTATACTAAATAATGAAGTTGAGTGCGTAATTTGCAGGTAGGCTGAAATTGCGGTCAGATGTATCTTTATTGAAGAGAAAGCTAGCTTTGACTTTTGCAATTGTAGTAAGTATCCTACTATATCTTTGGCAGATGCGTGTGAGGGTTGAATTTGATTATTATGGCAGTAATAAACAAATCTTTTCCACTTATTTGCATAGCAGTGTCTAGTGGTAGGTTTCCTAGCTTGTCTTATGACCTCCATACATTCTTGTGTGAGGTCTAAGTGTCCGAATTCTAGGATTTCAGGAGCCAAATTGCTAGATTCAGCGATGCTGGATTTGGGTGTCTGATCTGTTGTTTGTGTTGTATTAACAGATCTGGTCTGTTTGGTAGTTTGACATGAGGTACTACTGAGAGGTCTAGTAGTGTTGTGTACCAAGGTTGTCTTGCCCATGTCGGTGCTATTAGTATGAGTTTGAGTTTGTTTTGACTCAATTTGTTTACTCGATATGGAAGGAGTGGGAGAGGGGCAAAAGCGTAAGCAAATATCCCTGACCAGCTCATCCATAACGCATTGCCCTGAGACTGATCTTGTGGGTACCTGGATGCGAAGTTTTGGCATTTTGAGTTTTCCTTTGTTGCAAATAGATCTATTTGTGGTGTTCCCCACATTTGAAAGTAAGTGTTTAGTATTTGGGGGTGAATCTCCCATTCGTGGATCTGTTGGTGATCCCGAGAGAGATTGTCTGCTAACTGGTTCTGAATTCCTGGAATAAATTGTGCTATTAGGCGAATGTGGTTGTGAATCGCCCAATGCCATATTTTCTGTGTTAGGAGACACAACTGTGTCGAGTGTGTGCCTCCCTGTTTGTTTAGGTAATACATTGTTGTCATGTTGTCTGTTTTGACAAGAATGTGTTTGTGGCTTATTATGGGTTGAAATGCTTTGAGCGCTAGAAATACCGCTAACAGTTCTAAGTGATTTATGTGAAACAGTTTTTGCTGTATGTCCCATTGTCCTTGGATGCTGTGTTGATTGAGGTGTGCTCCCCACCCTATCATGGAAGCATCTGTTGTTATTATGTATTTTGGCACTGGGTCTTGGAAAGGCCGCCCTTGGTTTAAATTTATACTGTTCCACCATTGAAGCGAGATGTATGTTTGGCGGTCTATCAACACCAGATCTAGAAGCTGACCCTGTGCTTGTGACCATTGTGATGCTAGGCACTGTTGTAAGGGCCGCATGTGCAACCTTGCGTTTGGGACAATGGCTATGCATGAAGACATCATGCCTAGTAGTTTCATCACCAGTTTGACTTGTATCTTTTGATTTGGATACATGGTCTGTATCACATTGTGAAATGTGTGAACTCTTTGTGGACTTGGAGTGGTAATCCCTTTTGCTGTGTTGATTGTTGCTCCTAAGTATTGCTGTGTTTGACACGGCAGAAGGTGTGACTTTGTGTAGTTGATTGAGAAACCTAGTTTGTGGAGGATTTCTATGACATATTTTGTGTGTTGTGAACACCGTCTTAGCGTGTTGGTTTTGATTAACCAATCGTCTAGGTACGGGAACACATGTATTTGCTGCCTTCTGATATGTGCAGCTACTACTGCTAAGCATTTTGTAAAAACTCTTGGTGCAGTTGTTATTCCGAATGGCAACACTTTGAATTGGTAATGTATCCCTTGGAATACAAACCTTAGGTACTTTCTGTGTGAAGGCTGTATTGGTATATGGAAATATGCATCCTTTAGGTCTAGTGTTGTCATGTAGTCTTGTTGTTTGAGCAGTGGGATTACGTCTTGTAATGTAACCATGTGAAAGTGATCTGATTTGATGTAGGTATTTAATGTTCTGAGATCTAGTATAGGTCTCAGACTCTTGTCTTTTTTGGGTATCAGAAAGTACAGGGAGTAAACTCCTGTGTTTATTTGTTGTTTTGGTACTAACTCTATTGCTTCTTTTTGTAGCAATGCCTGAACTTCTAGTCCTAGAAGATCTATATGTTGTTTTGACATATTGTGTGTTTTCGGTGGGATGTTTGGAGGGAATTTGAGAAATTCTATGCAATAACCATGCTGGATAATTGCTAAGACCCAAGTGTCTGTTGTTATTTCCTCCCAATGTTTGTAAAACTTGGTTAGTCTCCCCCCACAGGTGTTATGTGTTGGGGATTTGTGACCTTTGAATCACTGCTTGTTTGGAGGAGTTTTGGGACTTAGGAACTTTCCTCTATTCCTTTGAAATTGTCCCCCTCTATATTGTCCCCGAAAACCTCCCCGCTGATACTGGCTCTGGTAAGTGGGCTTTGTTTGTGAGGTTGTGGCTTCTGTGGTTTGCCCTCGAAACCCCCCTCGAAATTGTGTCTTTCGAAATGTGCCTCTGCTCTGTGGGGGGTAGAGTGCGCCCATGGCTTTGGCCGTGTCAGTGTCTTTCTTAAGTTTTTCGATCGCAGTGTCCACCTCCGGCCCAAACAACTGCTGTCCGTTGAATGGCATATTCAGCACAGCTTGCTGTTTCTCTGGTTTAAATCCTGATGTACGCAGCCATGCATGTTTCCTTATTGTTACTGCTGTGTTGACAGTTCTAGCAGCTGTGTCTGCAGCATCCATTGCTGACTGTATCTGATTATTGGAGGTACCCTGTCCTTCTTCTACTACTTGCTGCGCTCTTTTTTGGAACTCCTTGGGTAAATATTCAATAAGGTGTTGCATCTCATCCCAATGGGCCCTATCATATCTGGCTAGCAAAGCTTGCGAATTTGCAATACGCCACTGGTTTGCTGCCTGTGCCGCCACCCTTTTGCCTGCAGCATCGAATTTTCGACTTTCTTTATCTGGAGGTGGTGCATCTCCTGAAGTATGAGAGTTGGCTCTTTAGCGCGCTGCTCCCACTACAACAGAGTCTGGTGTTAGCTGTTGTGTAATGTACACTGGGTCTGTTGGTGGCGGTTTATATTTTTTATCTACTCTTGGAGTAATGGCTCTCCCTTTAACAGGCTCCTCAAACACTTGTTTGGAGTGTTTTAGCATTCCGGGTAGCATAGGAAGACTCCGATATTGGCTGTGTGTGGACGACAGTGTATTAAAAAGAAAGTCGTCTTCAATGGGCTCTGAATGAAGGCTGACATTATGAAATGCCGCTGCTCTTGACACCACCTGTGCGTAGCCTGTACTATCCTCTGGTGGCGATGGTTTAGCTGGATAGCATTCTGGACTATCATCTGACACTGGTGCGTCATAAAGGTCCCATGCGTCAGGGTCATCTGGACTCATTCCTGTATGAGTTGGGGATTGCATCATTGGTGGAGTGGCTACCGGTGATGGTTGCGGAGAGTGATGTGGGGATGGTGGCGGTGTTACTTGTTTAGCCACCTTTGCGTGTGGCTGTTTGTCCTTGTCTTGGAAGGCAAGCTTGCGTTTCATTTTGACTGGAGGAAGAGTGCTGATCTTCCCTGTATCTTTTTGAATAAAGAGACGTCTTTGTGTGTGATCTGGCTCTATTGCCTGTAATTCCTGTCCAAATCTATGTGTCTTCATTTGTGTGGACAGTCCTTGTTCCTCAGTGTAGGAACTTGTTTCCGGTTCCGAGGCCGGATATTTCGGTACCGAAACCTTTTCGGCTGCTTTTTTCGGCTCCGACGAAACCTTTTTTACTTTCCGCGTCGTGCTCTCTCGGTGCCGACCCGTTTCGGTGCCTCTGTCTCGGTGCCGAATCTTCTCTGAGCCACTATCTCGGGCCCGAGATTGCTGTGTGCCGGTATTTCGACCGGAGTCAGATGACTTCGACACCAGCTCGCCCTTTTTCGGTGCCGATGAACGGTCACCTACTTTTCGGGTTAAGCCATGGCCTGTTGGCAGTGGCGTCCCCTGGGCTTTAGCGCTTTTCTCGTGAGTTCTTGGTTTCGACGTCTTACTCACGGTTTTAGGCGTTTCCTCGGGATCGATCTCCTCAGAGTCTGACTCCTGGGTGGAGAATGTTCCTTCCTCCTCCTCGAAACGCTCTTGTCCTGTCGGCGCCGACGCCATTTGCAGTCTTCTTGCTCTTCGGTCCCTGAGTGTCTTCCTGGACCGAAACGCTCGACAGGCCTCACAAGTATCCTCCTTGTGTTCTGGTGACAAACACAAGTTACAGACCAGATGTTGATCTGTATATGGATACTTGTTATGGCATTTTGGACAGAAGCGGAATGGGGTACGTTCCATCAGAAGAGACACTTGGCCGGGCCGACCAGGCCCCGACGGGGATGGAAAAAAAAAAACCAAAGGGCCACCAGAGCTCTTCTTCATTCGGTGTCGATCTGTTGTAACTAACCCGATACCGAACGCAAACAATACCGACGATTTTTCCGAGATTCTAACCAACTTTCCGACCCGAAATACAGAGCGAAAAGGAACACGTCCGAACCCGATGGCGGAAAAAAAACAATCTAAGATGGAGTCGACACCCATGCGCAATGGAGTCGAAATGGGAGGAGTCCCTCGGTGTAAGGAAATGCCTCCTTGGCATGGTTGCCCCCTGACTTTTTGCCTTTGCTGATGCTATGTTTACAATTGAAAGTGTGCTGAGGCCTGCTAACCAGGCCCCAGCACCAGTGTTCTTTCCCTAACCTGTACTTTTGTATCCACAATTGGCAGACCCTGGCCTCCAGATAAGTCCCTTGTAACTGGTACTTCTAGTACCAAGGGCCCTGATGCCAAGGAAGGTCTCTAAGGGATGCAGCATGTCTTATGCCACCCTGGAGACCTCTCACTCAGCACAGACACACTGCTTGCCAGCTTGTGTGTGCTAGTGAGGACCAAACGAGTAAGTCGACATGGCACTCCCCTCAGGGTGCCATGCCAGCCTCTCACTGCCTATGCAGTATAGGTAAGACACCCCTCTAGCAGGCCTTACAGCCCTAAGGCAGGGTGCACTATACCATAGGTGAGGGTACCAGTGCATGAGCATGGTACCCCTACAGTGTCTAAACAAAACCTTAGACATTGTAAGTGCAGGGTAGCCATAAGAGTATATGGTCTGGGAGTCTGTCAAACACGAACTCCACAGCACCATAATGGCTACACTGAAAACTGGGAAGTTTGGTATCAAACTTCTCAGCACAATAAATGCACACTGATGCCAGTGTACATTTTATTGTAAAATACACCACAGAGGGCACCTTAGAGGTGCCCCCTGAAACTTAACCGACTGTCTGTGTAGGCTGACTAGTTCCAGCAGCCTGCCACACCAGAGACATGTTGCTGGCCCCATGGGGAGAGTGCCTTTGTCACTCTGAGGCCAGTAACAAAGCCTGCACTGGGTGGAGATGCTAACACCTCCCCCAGGCAGGAGCTGTGACACCTGGCGGTGAGCCTCAAAGGCTCACCCCTTTGTCACAGCCCAGCAGGGCACTCCAGCTTAGTGGAGTTGCCCGCCCCCTCCGGCCACGGCCCCCACTTTTGGCGGCAAGGCTGGAGGGAACAAAGAAAGCAACAAGGAGGAGTCACTGGCCAGTCAGGACAGCCCCTAAGGTGTCCTGAGCTGAGGTGACTCTGACTTTTAGAAATCCTCCATCTTGCAGATGGAGGATTCCCCCAATAGGGTTAGGATTGTGACCCCCTCCCCTTGGGAGGAGGCACAAAGAGGGTGTACCCACCCTCAGGGCTAGTAGCCATTGGCTACTAACCCCCCAGACCTAAACACGCCCTTAAATTTAGTATTTAAGGGCTACCCTGAACCCTAGAAGATTAGATTCCTGCAACTACAAGAAGAAGGACTGCCTAGCTGAAAAACCCCTGCAGAGGAAGACCAGAAGACGACAACTGCCTTGGCTCCAGAAACTCACCGGCCTGTCTCCTGCCTTCCAAAGATCCTGCTCCAGCGACGCCTTCCAAAGGGACCAGCGACCTCGACATCCTCTGAGGACTGCCCCTGCTTCGAAAAGACAAGAAACTCCCGAGGACAGCGGACCTGCTCCAAGAAAGGCTGCAACTTTGTTTCCAGCAGCTTTAAAGAACCCTGCAAGCTCCCCGCAAAAGGCGTGAGACTTGCAACACTGCACCCGGCGACCCCGACTCGGCTGGTGGCGATCCAACACCTCAGGAGGGACCCCAGGACTACTCTAAGACTGTGAGTACAAAAACCTGTCCCCCCCTGAGCCCCCACAGCGCCGCCTGCAGAGGGAATCCCGAGGCTTCCCCTGACCGCGACTCTTTGAATCCTAAGTCCCGACACCTGGGAGAGACCCTGCACCCGCAGCCCCCAGGACCTGAAGGACCGGACTTTCACTGGAGGAGTGACCCCCAGGAGTCCCTCTCCCTTGCCCAAGTGGAGGTTTCCCCGAGGAACCCCCCCCTTGCCTGCCTGCAGCGCTGAAGAGATCCCTAGATCTCCCATTGACTTCCATTACAAACCCGACGCTTGTTTCTACACTGCACCCGGCCGCCCCCGCGCTGCTGAGGGTGAAATTTCTGTGTGGACTTGTGTCCCCCCCGGTGCCCTACAAAACCCCCCTGGTCTGCCCTCCGAAGACGCGGGTACTTACCTGCAAGCAGACCGGAATCGGGGCACCCCCTTCTCTCCATTCTAGCCTATGTGTTTTGGGCACCACTTTGAACTCTGCACCTGACCGGCCCTGAGCTGCTGGTGTGGTGACTTTGGGGTTGCTCTGAACCCCCAACGGTGGGCTACCTTGGACCAAGAACTGAACCCTGTAAGTGTCTTACTTACCTGGTAAAACTAACAAATACTTACCTCCCCTAGGAACTGTGAAAATTGCACTAAGTGTCCACTTTTAAAACAGCTATTTGTGAATAACTTGAAAAGTATACATGCAATTTTGATGATTTGAAGTTCCTAAAGTACTTACCTGCAATACCTTTCGAATGAGCTATTACATGTAGAATTTGAACCTGTGGTTCTTAAAATAAACTAAGAAAAGATATTTTTCTATACAAAAACCTATCGGCTGGATTTGTCTCTGAGTGTGTGTACCTCATTTATTGTCTATGTGTATGTACAACAGATGCTTAACACTACTCCTTGGATAAGCCTACTGCTCGACCACACTACCACAAAATAGAGCATTAGTATTATCTATTTTTACCACTATTTTACCTCTAAGGGGAACCCTTGGACTCTGTGCATGCTATTCCTTACTTTGAAATAGCACATACAGAGCCAACTTCCTACATTGGTGGATCAGCGGTGGGGTACAAGACTTTGCATTTGCTGGACTACTCAGCCAATACCTGATCACACGACAAATTCCAAAATTGTCATTAGAAATTGATTTTTGCAATTTGAAAAGTTTTCTAAATTCTTAAAAGACCTGCTAGGGCCTTGTGTTAGATCCTGTTTAGCATTTCTTTTAGAGTTTAAAAGTTTGTAAAAGTTTGAATTAGATTCTAGAACCAGTTTTAGTTTCTTAAAAAGTATTCCAACTTTTAGAAGCATAATGTCTAGCACAGATGTGAATGTGGTGGAACTCGACACCACACCTTACCTCCATCTACAGATGAGAGAGCTAAGGTCACTCTGTAAACTAAAGAAAATAGCAATGGGCCCCAAACCTACCAAAGTACAGCTCCAGGAGCTTTTGGCAGAGTTTGAAAAGGCCAACCCCTCTGAGGATGGCAACTCAGAGGATGAAGATAGTGACTTGGAGGGAAATTCCCCCCCTCCAGTCCTACTTAGGGAGAGCAGGGCTTCTCAAGCCCTGACTCCACAAATAATAGTCAGAGATGCTGGTTCCCTCACAGGAGGGACCAACAACTCTGAAATCACTGAGGATAACTCCAGTGAAGAGGACATCCAGTTAGCCAGGATGGCCAAAAGATTGGCTTTGGAAAGACAGATCCTAGCCATAGAGAGGGAAAGACAAGAGATGGGCCTAGGACCCATCAATGGTGGCAGCAACATAAATAGGGTCAGAGATTCTCCTGACATGTTGAAAATCCCCAAAGGGATTGTAACTAAATATGAAGATGGTGATGACATCACCAAATGGTTCACAGCTTTTGAGAGGGCTTGTGTAACCAGAAAAGTGAACAGATCTCACTGGGGTGCTCTCCTTTGGGAAATGTTCACAGGAAAGTGTAGGGATAGACTCCTCACACTCTCTGGACAAGATGCAGAATCTTATGACCTCATGAAGGGTACCCTGATTGAGGGCTTTGGATTCTCCACTGAGGAGTACAGGATTAGGTTCAGGGGGGCTCAAAAATCCTCGAGCCAGACCTGGGTTGACTTTGTTGACTACTCAGTGAAAACACTAGATGGTTGGATTCAAGGCAGTGGTGTAAGTAATTATGATGGGCTGTACAATTTATTTGTGAAAGAACACCTGTTAAGTAATTGTTTCAATGATAAACTGCATCAGCATCTGGTAGACCTAGGACCAATTTCTCCCCAAGAATTGGGAAAGAAGGCGGACCATTGGGTCAAGACAAGGGTGTCCAAGACTTCAACAGGGGGTGACCAAAAGAAAGGGGTCACGAAGACTCCCCAGCAGAAGGGTGATGAGACAACCAAAACTAAAAATAGTAAAGAGTCTTCCACAGGCCCCCAAAAACCTGCACAGGAGGGTGGGCCCAGAGCCTCTTCACAAAACAATGGGTACAAGGGTAAAAACTTTGATCCCAAAAAGGCCTGGTGTCATAGCTGTAAACAGCATGGACACCAAACTGGAGACAAGGCCTGTCCCAAGAAAGGTTCCACTCCAAACTCCCATCCAGGTAACACTGGTATGGCTAGTCTCCAAGTGGGATCAACAGTGTGCCCAGAGCAAATCAGGGTCCACACTGAAGCTACTCTAGTTTCTGAGGGTGGGGTGGATTTAGCCACACTAGCTGTCTGGCCGCCTAACATGCAAAAATACAGACAGCAACTCTTAATTAATGGGACTAGAATAGAGGGCCTGAGGGATACAGGTGCCAGTGTCACCATGGTGACAGAGAAACTGGTTTCCCCTGGCCAATACCTGACTGGAAAAACTTACACAGTCACCAACGCTGACAATCAGAGAAAAGTACATCCCATGGCAATGGTTACTTTAGAATGGGGAGGGGTCAATGGCCTGAAGCAGGTGGTGGTCTCCTCAAATATCCCAGTGGACTGTCTGCTTGGAAATGACCTGGAGTCCTCAGCATGGGCTGAGGTAGAGCTAAAAACCCATGCAGCAATGCTGGGTATCCCTGAACTGGTGTGTGTGAAAACAAGAGCACAATGCAAGGCACAGGGTGAAAAAGTAGAGCTGGAGTCTGGAAAAATGGCCCAGCCTACCAAGAGAACAGGAAAGTCAGTTGGGAAGCCAACTGCAACACAGCAAAAGAAAGGGAACCTCTCTTCTCAGGAAGAAGTTCTGCCCTCTGAGGGAACTGAGCCTTTGGAGCTTGAACCTTATCAGGTTGAGCTCTTAGGCCCAGGGGGACCCTCAAGGGAGGAGCTGTGTAAGGGACAAGAAACCTGTCCCTCTCTTGAAGGCCTTAGGCAGCAAGCTGCTGAAGAGTCCAAAGGCAAGAAAAATGGAACACATAGGGTCTATTGGGAAGATGGGCTCCTGTACACTGAGGCCAGAGACCCCAAACCTGGTGCCACTAGGAGAGTGGTAGTGCCTCAGCTGTTCAGAGAGTTCATCCTAACATTGGCCCATGACATTCCCCTTGCTGGACATTTGGGACAAACCAAGACGTGGGAGAGGTTAGTCAACCACTTCTACTGGCCCAATATGTCCAACATGGTTAAGGAGTTTTGCCTCTCCTGCCCCACCTGTCAAGCCAGTGGTAAGACAGGTGGGCATCCAAAGGCCCCCCTCATTCCACTTCCTGTGGTGGGGGTGCCCTTTGAAAGAGTGGGTGTGGACATAGTTGGTCCACTGGAACCTCCCACAGCCTCAGGAAATATGTATATCCTGGTAGTAGTGGATCATGCTACCAGGTATCCTGAAGCTATTCCCCTTAGGTCGACTACTGCCCCTGCAGTAGCCAAGGCCCTCATTGGTATCTTTACCAGAGTGGGTTTCCCTAAGGAGGTGGTGTCTGACAGAGGTACCAACTTCATGTCAGCATACCTAAAGCACATGTGGAATGAGTGTGGAGTGACTTATAAATTCACTACACCTTACCATCCACAAACTAATGGCTTAGTTGAGAGATTCAACAAGACATTAAAGGGCATGATCATGGGGCTCCCAGAAAAACTCAAAAGGAGATGGGATGTCCTCCTGCCATGTCTGCTTTTCGCTTACAGGGAGGTACCACAGAAGGGAGTAGGGTTCTCACCCTTTGAACTTCTGTTTGGTCATCCTGTAAGGGGACCACTTGCCCTTGTTAAAGAAGGCTGGGAGAGACCTCTCCATGAGCCTAAACAGGACATAGTGGACTATGTACTTGGCCTTCGCTCTAGAATGGCAGAGTACATGGAAAAGGCAACCAAAAACCTTGAGGCCAGCCAACAACTCCAGAAGTTTTGGTATGACCAAAAGGCTGCACTGGTTGAGTTCCAACCAGGGCAGAAAGTCTGGGTTCTGGAGCCTGTGGCTCCCAGGGCACTCCAGGACAAATGGAGTGGCCCTTACCCAGTGCTAGAGAGGAAGAGTCAGGTCACCTACCTGGTGGACCTGGGCACAAGCAGGAGCCCCAAGAGGGTGATCCATGTGAACCG
Source organism: Pleurodeles waltl (assembly GCF_031143425.1). Taxonomy (NCBI): domain Eukaryota; kingdom Metazoa; phylum Chordata; class Amphibia; order Caudata; family Salamandridae; genus Pleurodeles; species Pleurodeles waltl. The sequence goes on along the minus strand of NC_090449.1, from coordinate 679,061,857 downwards.
CCTTAAGCTCTTCCATGACAGGGCTGATGTGAATCTGTTAATGGTAACAGATGAGGATCAGGAGGCAGAGAGTGAACCTCTCCCTGATCTTCTGTCATCAGACCCAAAAGATGGCACAGTAGATGGAGTGATCTACTCAGACACCCTCTCTGGCCAACAGCAGGCTGATTGTAGGAGAGTCCTACAACAGTTTCCTGAGCTTTTCTCCCTAACCCCTGGTCAGACACACCTGTGTACCCATGATGTGGACACAGGAGACAGCATGCCTGTCAAGAACAAAATCTTCAGACAGTCTGACCATGTTAAGGAAAGCATCAAGATGGAAGTCCACAAGATGCTGGAATTGGGAGTGATTGAGCGCTCTGACAGCCCCTGGGCTAGCCCAGTGGTCTTAGTCCCCAAACCTCACACCAAAGATGGAAAGAAAGAGATGAGGTTTTGTGTGGACTACAGAGGGCTCAACTCTGTCACCAAGACAGATGCCCATCCAATTCCAAGAGCTGATGAGCTCATTGATAAGTTAGGTGCTGCCAAATTTCTAAGTACCTTTGACTTGACAGCAGGGTACTGGCAAATAAAAATGGCGCCTGGAGCAAAAGAAAAGACAGCATTCTCCACACCTGATGGGCATTATCAGTTTACTGTTATGCCCTTTGGTTTAAAGAATGCCCCTGCCACCTTCCAAAGGTTGGTGAATCAAGTCCTTGCTGGCTTGGAGTCCTTTAGCACAGCTTATCTTGATGATATTGCTGTCTTTAGCTCCACCTGGCAGGATCACCTGGTCCACCTGAAGAAGGTTTTGAAGGCTCTGCAATCTGCAGGCCTCTCTATCAAGGCATCCAAATGCCAGATAGGGCAGGGAACTGTGGTTTACTTGGGCCACCTTGTAGGTGGAGGCCAAGTTCAGCCACTCCAACCCAAGATCCAGACCATTCTGGACTGGGTAGCTCCAAAAACCCAGACTCAAGTCAGGGCATTCCTTGGCTTGACTGGGTACTACAGGAGGTTTGTGAAGGGATATGGATCCATTGTGACAGCCCTCACTGAGCTCACCTCCAAGAAAATGCCCAAGAAAGTGAACTGGACTGTGGACTGCCAACAGGCCTTTGACACCCTGAAACAAGCAATGTGCTCAGCACCAGTTCTCAAAGCTCCAGATTATTCTAAGCAGTTCATTGTGCAGACTGATGCCTCTGAACATGGGATAGGGGCAGTTTTGTCCCAAACAAATGATGATGGCCTTGACCAGCCTGTTGCTTTCATTAGCAGGAGGTTACTCCCCAGGGAGCAGCGTTGGAGTGCCATTGAGAGGGAGGCCTTTGCTGTGGTTTGGTCCCTGAAGAAGCTGAGACCATACCTCTTTGGGACTCACTTCCTAGTTCAAACTGACCACAGACCTCTCAAATGGCTGATGCAAATGAAAGGTGAAAATCCTAAACTGTTGAGGTGGTCCATCTCCCTACAGGGAATGGACTTTATAGTGGAACACAGACCTGGGACTGCCCATGCCAATGCAGATGGCCTTTCCAGGTTCTTCCACTTAGAAAATGAAGACTCTCTTGGGAAAGGTTAGTCTCATCCTCTTTCGTTTGGGGGGGGGTTGTGTAAGGAAATGCCTCCTTGGCATGGTTGCCCCCTGACTTTTTGCCTTTGCTGATGCTATGTTTACAATTGAAAGTGTGCTGAGGCCTGCTAACCAGGCCCCAGCACCAGTGTTCTTTCCCTAACCTGTACTTTTGTATCCACAATTGGCAGACCCTGGCCTCCAGATAAGTCCCTTGTAACTGGTACTTCTAGTACCAAGGGCCCTGATGCCAAGGAAGGTCTCTAAGGGATGCAGCATGTCTTATGCCACCCTGGAGACCTCTCACTCAGCACAGACACACTGCTTGCCAGCTTGTGTGTGCTAGTGAGGACCAAACGAGTAAGTCGACATGGCACTCCCCTCAGGGTGCCATGCCAGCCTCTCACTGCCTATGCAGTATAGGTAAGACACCCCTCTAGCAGGCCTTACAGCCCTAAGGCAGGGTGCACTATACCATAGGTGAGGGTACCAGTGCATGAGCATGGTACCCCTACAGTGTCTAAACAAAACCTTAGACATTGTAAGTGCAGGGTAGCCATAAGAGTATATGGTCTGGGAGTCTGTCAAACACGAACTCCACAGCACCATAATGGCTACACTGAAAACTGGGAAGTTTGGTATCAAACTTCTCAGCACAATAAATGCACACTGATGCCAGTGTACATTTTATTGTAAAATACACCACAGAGGGCACCTTAGAGGTGCCCCCTGAAACTTAACCGACTGTCTGTGTAGGCTGACTAGTTCCAGCAGCCTGCCACACCAGAGACATGTTGCTGGCCCCATGGGGAGAGTGCCTTTGTCACTCTGAGGCCAGTAACAAAGCCTGCACTGGGTGGAGATGCTAACACCTCCCCCAGGCAGGAGCTGTGACACCTGGCGGTGAGCCTCAAAGGCTCACCCCTTTGTCACAGCCCAGCAGGGCACTCCAGCTTAGTGGAGTTGCCCGCCCCCTCCGGCCACGGCCCCCACTTTTGGCGGCAAGGCTGGAGGGAACAAAGAAAGCAACAAGGAGGAGTCACTGGCCAGTCAGGACAGCCCCTAAGGTGTCCTGAGCTGAGGTGACTCTGACTTTTAGAAATCCTCCATCTTGCAGATGGAGGATTCCCCCAATAGGGTTAGGATTGTGACCCCCTCCCCTTGGGAGGAGGCACAAAGAGGGTGTACCCACCCTCAGGGCTAGTAGCCATTGGCTACTAACCCCCCAGACCTAAACACGCCCTTAAATTTAGTATTTAAGGGCTACCCTGAACCCTAGAAGATTAGATTCCTGCAACTACAAGAAGAAGGACTGCCTAGCTGAAAAACCCCTGCAGAGGAAGACCAGAAGACGACAACTGCCTTGGCTCCAGAAACTCACCGGCCTGTCTCCTGCCTTCCAAAGATCCTGCTCCAGCGACGCCTTCCAAAGGGACCAGCGACCTCGACATCCTCTGAGGACTGCCCCTGCTTCGAAAAGACAAGAAACTCCCGAGGACAGCGGACCTGCTCCAAGAAAGGCTGCAACTTTGTTTCCAGCAGCTTTAAAGAACCCTGCAAGCTCCCCGCAAAAGGCGTGAGACTTGCAACACTGCACCCGGCGACCCCGACTCGGCTGGTGGCGATCCAACACCTCAGGAGGGACCCCAGGACTACTCTAAGACTGTGAGTACAAAAACCTGTCCCCCCCTGAGCCCCCACAGCGCCGCCTGCAGAGGGAATCCCGAGGCTTCCCCTGACCGCGACTCTTTGAATCCTAAGTCCCGACACCTGGGAGAGACCCTGCACCCGCAGCCCCCAGGACCTGAAGGACCGGACTTTCACTGGAGGAGTGACCCCCAGGAGTCCCTCTCCCTTGCCCAAGTGGAGGTTTCCCCGAGGAACCCCCCCCTTGCCTGCCTGCAGCGCTGAAGAGATCCCTAGATCTCCCATTGACTTCCATTACAAACCCGACGCTTGTTTCTACACTGCACCCGGCCGCCCCCGCGCTGCTGAGGGTGAAATTTCTGTGTGGACTTGTGTCCCCCCCGGTGCCCTACAAAACCCCCCTGGTCTGCCCTCCGAAGACGCGGGTACTTACCTGCAAGCAGACCGGAATCGGGGCACCCCCTTCTCTCCATTCTAGCCTATGTGTTTTGGGCACCACTTTGAACTCTGCACCTGACCGGCCCTGAGCTGCTGGTGTGGTGACTTTGGGGTTGCTCTGAACCCCCAACGGTGGGCTACCTTGGACCAAGAACTGAACCCTGTAAGTGTCTTACTTACCTGGTAAAACTAACAAATACTTACCTCCCCTAGGAACTGTGAAAATTGCACTAAGTGTCCACTTTTAAAACAGCTATTTGTGAATAACTTGAAAAGTATACATGCAATTTTGATGATTTGAAGTTCCTAAAGTACTTACCTGCAATACCTTTCGAATGAGCTATTACATGTAGAATTTGAACCTGTGGTTCTTAAAATAAACTAAGAAAAGATATTTTTCTATACAAAAACCTATCGGCTGGATTTGTCTCTGAGTGTGTGTACCTCATTTATTGTCTATGTGTATGTACAACAGATGCTTAACACTACTCCTTGGATAAGCCTACTGCTCGACCACACTACCACAAAATAGAGCATTAGTATTATCTATTTTTACCACTATTTTACCTCTAAGGGGAACCCTTGGACTCTGTGCATGCTATTCCTTACTTTGAAATAGCACATACAGAGCCAACTTCCTACACTCGGTCTCGTGACTCGAAAAAAAGACTTCTTCGAAGAAAAACAACTTGTAACACTCAGAGCCCAACACCAGATGGCGGGATGTGCACAGCATGTGTATCTGCAGCTACACATGCCATCAAATATATATATATATATATATATATATATATATATATATATATATATTTTGTTTATGGTGCATACATTTTGCATAAACTGTAACAATACTACACAGTATTAAATATGTTGTAGTGGGTATATAAAAAGAGGCTCTTATTTGTCGCACTGCTTGAAGTAAAGGGGCCTCAACAAGCAATGAACTTCCTTTTTTACTGTGAGAAGTATCTGTCACCTCTTGGAGTGCCTCTAGAAAGATTGTGCAAGCTGCATTCCTTTGGAGCTGAATTTTAAACAGTTTCTTTCAACAGGTTTACATCCACATATTGCTTGCAAAAATTATCCTGCATGAAAAATTGACCTTCCATTGCTTAATAAATCGGCCTCTGCTTCCTTATACCTTTTGCCTGCCTCTTCTGTATACAAGTTACTCTAAAATCCCATGTCTATATGCCTCAAAGCTCTTTGGAAACCATAACATTATTAATTCAAGCTAGCAATTGTGTCTCACATAGCCTCCTCTAATAATCACATCTGTGCCAACAATGTACCTCAATGAAACTGGACTGGATCTATGGCATGAGCATGCAAAACTAACCCCAACAACTAATGGACTGACCACTAACGTTAGGTGTGCTACTCGCCGTAAAGCGCTTCAACACCTAATCAGGGGTATTAAGTGCTATGCAGACACAATTTAAAAATGTAAACAAAGCTTCAATAAGCAATTGCTTTGCTCCAATCGATTTATACAATGCCCCTGTATGTGGTAATATCCCTACAGTCTGATGCTTCACTATGCAAAACTCATGTCTAGATTTGGTTTTGCAGTCAATGTATGAACCTCTTCAGTCAGAAAGATGCCCCAATGAAACAAGGGTGTTTTGACTGGTGACCATCAATGGGGTCTATCTCCCCTGCCTTCCACAACAGCTTTGTTTGCCCAGCAGGAGTCATCCTGTTCAAAAGCAATTAAGCACCGATGTAAGCTTAGTGTAATTGCTGTAGCATCAAGAGCAGGGCTGCATTATCAACAGCTAAACCACCATCTTGTTCCCTGCAGTATGGTCTAGTGTAAATCACACGCCATATGCAACAGAGTACATGGCATGTGGCCTTTTTCATAATGAGCAGCTCTCAAGTCATTCATCCACTCTTAGAATGGAGCGATGTCCTGCCCACATCCATCCTCAGTTATGTTTCACCTCCCTCACACATTCCTAAGAGCCTGCAGAGACAGAGAGCAAGTGGAGCAACATAAGGCAAAGTCTACACCTACATCGACCCAAAAGCAGCGCCGGGTAATAGGTCAGCCCATCCTTGGATTGTTGCCACCACTGTAAAAGACACAGAGGGCTTCCCACTAGCAGCACCTGGTAAAAAGCCACCCAATCCTGGAGTGGAACCCCAAATAACCTGTCAACTCTCCACCAGACTACCCACTGACGCTCATGCAGCCTAGGCAATCATATACACTTGAACTAAAGCACAAATGGGGGGCATCAGATTACCACTGCTTGTGACAGATTTCGGGCAAAAGATAAGCAGAGGGCTAGCCATCACCAAAGCCTGCATCATCACTGTCATTGTTCAATGCAAGCAAGTGGTAGCAGTCCCTAGAAGGATCAACATAGAAGGAGAAAGAAAGCAAGTTAATGAGAAAGGGTGAGAATGGATCTAAGGCTAAACATATTTGTTATAATAAATCTGTTAGGGTATAGGATGATTATAAAATATCAGTTTGATAGACATTGGTGCCAAATATAAAGTTTTGTAGCACTAGGTCTATGAAGTGCCAATTTGATATCAAGCACTTAGAGTTAGAATTGAAAGATAAGCGGGATGTGGTGTCGGTTTGCCTTGACAAGTATTTAGTTAGGAGGAGCCTGCTACTCCCTATCACTTTTGAGCTGACCTCTGCTCCAATGTAGGCTACAGTAGGAAAGTGCCTCTTTTGATATGGTCACCCCCACTCACCTTTTGCCTTGTTTCTGGTGTAATATCGACTGAAAGAGCTCTGGGTTCTTGCCCACGAGGTCCCCAGTGCCAGACCTCTCACCCCCGCCGCTCCCCAAAAAAAACAGCAGTTGGCAAAAACCTCCAGCATCCACTGTAAGTCCCTAGTAAATGGATCCTCTGGCACCTAGAGCCTGAGGTACTAAGGAGGATCCCTAAAGGCTGCACCACAAATTGTGCCACCCCAAGGGACCCCTCACCAAGCGCATGACAGGATGCCATTGCAGGCTATGTGTCTTGGTGCACACAAAAGTGAAAACATGACACCTACGTCTTTGTTGATTCTCAGACTTAGTAAGTGACCAGGGAAGCTATTTTAAATGCATGTGCTGGACACTGGTCAGTATGAGATTACCAGATACATGATGGCTTTGCTGAATATAGGTATGTTAGGTCAGTGAGGGATTTATTAATAACTGCACCCAGAGGGCACCTTAGTGGTGCCCCCTGAAAACCTACCAGCTACTAGTCGGTTGACTGATTAGTCCCAACTAGTTCAGCCACCAAAGATGCATTTCTGCCCCCCCCAAGGCTAGAGCCAGAGCTCTCAAGGGCCAAAGGCAAAAGCCTGCACTGGGCTGGGATTGTTATCACCTCACCCAGACAAGATGGCCAATCCAGGACCCCATTACCACGAGTGTTCCCGGACGGAGAAACCAGACGCCTAAGGACACCCCTGCATCTTTTGGCCCTGGAGAAAAGGACCAAAGGTGCACCTGTCTCGAGCACCCTATGTCTACAACCTACCTGCTTGTTGTCCCCGACTGGCTTCCTAGCCAGAGCCTGCAGCCTGTCTTCACAGGGACTGTAAGGAAATGCCTCCTTGGCATGGTTGCCCCCTGACTTTTTGCCTTTGCTGATGCTATGTTTACAATTGAAAGTGTGCTGAGGCCTGCTAACCAGGCCCCAGCACCAGTGTTCTTTCCCTAACCTGTACTTTTGTATCCACAATTGGCAGACCCTGGCATCCAGATAAGTCCCTTGTAACTGGTACTTCTGGTACCAAGGGCCCTGATGCCAAGGAAGGTCTCTAAGGGCTGCAGCATGTCTTATGCCACCCTGGAGACCTCTCACTCAGCACAGACACACTGCTTGCCAGCTTGTGTGTGCTAGTGAGGACAAAACGAGTAAGTCGACATGGCACTCCCCTCAGGGTGCCATGCCAGCCTCTCACTGCCTATGCAGTATAGGTAAGACACCCCTCTAGCAGGCCTTACAGCCCTAAGGCAGGGTGCACTATACCATAGGTGAGGGTACCAGTGCATGAGCATGGTACCCCTACAGTGTCTAAACAAAACCTTAGACATTGTAAGTGCAGGGTAGCCATAAGAGTATATGGTCTGGGAGTCTGTCAAACACGAACTCCACAGCACCATAATGGCTACACTGAAAACTGGGAAGTTTGGTATCAAACTTCTCAGCACAATAAATGCACACTGATTCCAGTGTACATTTTATTGCAAAATACACCCCAGAGGGCACCTTAGAGGTGCCCCCTGAAACTTAACCGACTGTCTGTGTAGGCTGACTAGTTCCAGCAGCCTGCCACACCAGAGACATGTTGCTGGCCCCATGGGGAGAGTGCCTTTGTCACTCTGAGGCCAGTAACAAAGCCTGCACTGGGTGGAGATGCTAACACCTCCCCCAGGCAGGAGCTGTGACACCTGGCGGTGAGCCTCAAAGTCTCACCCCTTTGTCACAGCCCAGCAGGGCACTCCAGCTTAGTGGAGTTGCCCGCCCCCTCCGGCCACGGCCCCCACTTTTGGCGGCAAGGCAGGAGGGAACAAAGAAAGCAACAAGGAGGAGTCACTGGCCAGTCAGGACAGCCCCTAAGGTGTCCTGAGCTGAAGTGACTCTAACTTTTAGAAATCCTCCATCTTGCAGATGGAGGATTCCCCCAATAGGGTTAGGATTGTGACCCCCTCCCCTTGGGAGGAGGCACAAAGAGGGTGTACCCACCCTCAGGGCTAGTAGCCATTGGCTACTAACCCCCCAGACCTAAACACGCCCTTAAATTTAGTATTTAAGGGCTACCCTGAACCCTAGAAAATTAGATTCCTGCAACTACAAGAAGAAGGACTGCCTAGCTGAAAACCCCTGCAGAGGAAGACCAGAAGACGACAACTGCCTTGGCTCCAGAAACTCACCGGCCTGTCTCCTGCCTTCCAAAGATCCTGCTCCAGCGACGCCTTCCAAAGGGACCAGCGACCTCGACATCCTCTGAGGACTGCCCCTGCTTCGAAAAGACAAGAAACTCCCGAGGACAGCGGACCTGCTCCAAGAAAGGCTGCAACTTTGTTTCCAGCAGCCTTGAAAGAACCCTGCAAGCTCCCCGCAAGAAGCGTGAGACTTGCAACACTGCACCCGGCGACCCCGACTCGGCTGGTGGAGATCCAACACCTCAGGAGGGACCCCAGGACTACTCTGATACTGTGAGTACCAAAACCTGTCCCCCCTGAGCCCCCACAGCGCCGCCTGCAGAGGGAATCCCGAGGCTTCCCCTGACCGCGACTCTTTGAATCCAAAGTCCCGACGCCTGGGAGAGACCCTGCACCTGCAGCCCCCAGGACCTGAAGGACCGGACTTTCACTGGAGAAGTGACCCCCAGGAGTCCCTCTCCCTTGCCCAAGTGGAGGTTTCCCCGAGGAACCCCCCCCTTGCCTGCCTGCAGCGCTGAAGAGATCCCGAGATCTCTCATAGACTAACATTGCGAACCCGACGCTGGTTTCTACACTGCACCCGGCCACCCCCGCGCTGCTGAGGGTGAAATTTCTGTGTGGGCTTGCGTCCCCCCCGGTGCCCTACAAAACCCCCCTGGTCTGCCCTCCGAAGACGCGGGTACTTACCTGCAAGCAGACCGGAACCGGGGCACCCCCTTCTCTCCATTCTAGCCTATGTGTTTTGGGCACCACTTTGAACTCTGCACCTGACCGGCCCTGAGCTGCTGGTGTGGTGACTTTGGGGTTGCTCTGAACCCCCAACGGTGGGCTACCTTGGACCAAGAACTGAACCCTGTAAGTGTCTTACTTACCTGGTAAAACTAACAAAAACTTACCTCCCCCAGGAACTGTGAAAATTGCACTGTGTCCACTTTTAAAACAGCTATTTGTCAATAACTTGTAAAGTATACATGCAATTTTTATGATTTAAAGTTCCTAAAGTACTTACCTGCAATACCTTTCGAATGAGATATTACATGTAGAATTTGAACCTGTGGTTCTTAAAATAAACTAAGAAAATATATTTTTCTATACAAAAACCTATTGGCTGGATTTGTCTCTGAGTGTGTGTACCTCATTTATTGTCTATGTGTATGTACAACAAATGCTTAACACTACTCCTTGGATAAGCCTACTGCTCGACCACACTACCACAAAATAGAGCATTAGTATTATCTATTTTTACCACTATTTTACCTCTAAGGGGAACCCTTGGACTCTGTGCATGCTATTCCTTACTTTGAAATAGCACATACAGAGCCAACTTCCTACAGGGACCAATTCCCACAGAAAACCAATGGGCACCCGGCACCTTGCTGCACACAGCTCAACACAGCTGCGCCCAGCCGCCACAGTGCTGCCCGGAATTACCTTAACCCTCCCCAACTGGCCTCGTAAGTCATTGCTAACCTTGTGTTTGCTTAACATTGTTTTCCTTCATAGGTTAACATTGAAGAACTCAGAAATTGCCCTAAATGTCGATTTTTGGAACTAAAACATTTTTATGCTTCAAAACATACTTAACTTGTAACGAAGTTCTTGAGTTTAAAGTATAAAAACAAGAGTATTATGTTTCTTACTTGATCTCGGATTTATTTTTGGAGTGTGTCATTTATTGCCTTTTTGAGTACAACAAATGCTTAGCACTACCCTCTGATAAGCCTAACTGCTCGCCCACACGATCACAAAATAGAGCATTAGTCCTTTCTACTTTTGCCTCTGCAAACCAATTGGGGATCCACTGGACACTCTGCACTGTGTACTTCTTTTTAGTGCACCATATAGAAAGCAAGCTTCTTACAACTACACACATGTAAACTGGTATAGAGGTGTATTCAGGCAGCTACTTTCCAGTTGTCAATTGAAGACATAGGAGGAGATTAGGCATTTCCACCCATTATGTACTACCCTATTCTCTCACACCCACCAATATTATTACCATAAGGATTATGTTACTTACCCTCTAAGCATCTGTTTGCGGCTTGTATTGCTGTAGATTCACAAGCTATGTATACTCCTGCCATCTAGTGTTAAGTCTGGATGTGTTCCAGTTTTTCTTCAAAGAAGTTTCTCGAGTCATGAGGTAAAGTGACTTGTCCTCTCTGTGATATTGCACATGGCTATCAACTCCATTATTGGATTGTTTTCCCGCAGTTGGGTGTGAATGGTGTGAATAAGTGTTACTAAAGAGATGTCCATGCTTATGAGATTATAAAAATGATACTGCAATGGCCTCAGGTGTCCGGGGAGGAGGGTGGGCACATGTGAATCTACAGCACTACATGCCACAAACAGATGCCAACAGGTTAAGTAACAATCCGTTCGATGGCACGTGGCCCAAGAAAGCCATAGATGCTCCTATTTTACAAGCAGTGTGCTCTAGGAGATGTGGCAAAGTTCTATTAGCTTTGGCATAACATGTTTGAATGCATTTAACTAGCCATCTCAAAATGCCTTATTTAGATATAGGTTACCCCCTCTGTGAGGGGGTGAAAAAGCAACAAAGTTGTTTGGTTTTACAAAACTTTTTAGTTCTATCAATAAAGTACATTAAAGCTCTCTTTACATCTGTGTGAAAGGCTTTCTGCAACTGAATCAGGTTCCAGAAGGAAAACTGGTAATTAAACTGACTGATTTAGGTGGAAAGGGGAGACGACCTTTGGTAGGCATTTTGGGTTAGTTCGAAAGACTACCATGTCTTTGTGTAGCTGGAATAAAGGTTCTCCCAAGGTTAATACCTGGAGCTCACTGACATGTCTGAGTAAAGTGATGGCTACTAAAAGGGCAACCTTCCAAGACAGATATTGGAGAGGGCGTTTACGCAGCAGATTGAGTGAAGGACCCCATTAGTCTGATAAGTACAATGTTGAGATTCTAAACAGGCAGAGGGGGGAACCCTTGGTGAAAATATTCTTTTAAGTCCTTCCTTGAATGCTTTAATAACTGATACTCTGAAAAGTGATAAATGCAGTCTGTTTTGCAAGTAGGCAGAAACAACAGCCAGATGCAGGCATACTGAAGTGTACGCTAGACCAGAGGTCCACAAATGAAGTAAATAGCAGACAATATTTTGAACAGTTGCATGAAACAGGTCAATATGTTTACTCTGGCAGCAGAAATCAAATCTTTTTCACTTAGCAGCTTAACATGTGTTGGTTGTGGGTTTACGGTCTTCTTTGTGAATGGTCATACATTCTGATAGAAGATTGAGGAAACCTAACTGACCTCAGGAGCCAAACCGCAAGGTTGAGTTCCTTTGGATTTGGGTGCCTGACTTCTCCATGGTTCTGAGTGAGAAGATCCAGGTTTACGGGAAGCTTCTCATGAGGAACTACAGAGAGTTTGAGTAGTGTGGTGAACTATGGTTGTCGAGCCCAAGTTGGAGCTATTAGAATGAGGGTAAGTGTTTGCCTTAGCTTCTGAACCACAAACGGAAAAAGAGGAAGAGGTGGAAAAGCATAGGCACATATCCCTGACCAGTTCATCCATTGCGCATTACCCTTGGATAGTGGGTGTGGGAGCCTGGAGGCAAAGTCTGCGCATTTTGTGTTGTCTGCGGTTGCGAACAAGTCTATCTGTGGAAACCTCCACTTATGGAAGTCTTGTGGGTAGAGTTCCCACTCATGACCTTGTTGCTGCATCCTGCCGAGGAGGTTCCACTAACAGGTGAATGTTGTAATGTATTACCCAATGCCAAATCATCTGAACTAAGTGTGATAACCGTAAAGAGTGTCCCCCCCACCCCACTGTTTATGGAAACAGAACATGGCCGTTGTATTGTCTTTCCGGACCAAGACAACTTTGCCTTTCTGGTGGACTAGAAAAGCTTTCAGTGCTAGGTGAACTGCCTGAATCTCCAGTAGTTGATATGAAGGGTCTGATGTTTGGTGACCTGAACTGAGAGACTCAGTGTGTGCTCCCTCTACTTTGAGTGATAAATCCACTGTGAGAATCATCTGAGGAACAGGGTCTAGAAACGGCCACCCTTTCGATAAGTTTTGTGTGCTCCACCACTGTAAAGAGTGATGTGTGGGACTGCCTACCAACACTAGATCTAGAAACTTACCCTGTGACCACTGACTCACCAAACATTCTTTCAGCGGTCGTATTTGTAGTCTAGCATGAGGCACTATTGCAATACACAATGCCATCATGTCTAAAAGTCTCTGAATTGTTCTATTATGTGTTGGTTGGGATGACATTGCTGTGATGCTAATCTCACTAGCCAACTTGTGAGGGAGGAGGTGACCTCCTACCTGCTCAGGCCCTTTGGCTTATGTCCTGCCAAGGTGCTAGCACCACCAGCAGGAGGAGGTCAGACTCTTGTCTGTGGCGAAAGCAGGTCGGGAGAGCCGACCAAAATAGTACAGGACTGGGTAACATGGTGGACACCATCTAAAGATGCCACCTGGGCATCTGTTTCTTAATCCTAAATATGGGCATCACGTTCAGGGATAAAAAGCACAGTGTGATACCAAACGCGACACGATTCGGCCGGGCCATTGCAGAGTTGGTCATCTGCAGAGCAGTGGTGAGATGCCAGCTCATGTTATCCAATGGACTGCCAGTTTCTTGGGCCAGCATTGCAGTTTAACTGCCAGCACTGAGGCATATATGCTCCTGTACATATGCCCTCCCTCATTGAACAGTGCACCGTGACCCCTGGGCTAGAGGGGGGCCTACATAATGGGTGACTGACCTGTACATGGGCAGTTACAGGGACTCTGCCTAAACCTGGTGTGGGCAGAGTCTTACTTGAGCAGCAGGCTTCTCATGCAAACTGACATGGCAGCTCTGCAGTCTCTTTTACTTGGGGTACCCAGGGCGGCACAATCAGTGCTACAGCGCTGGTACCCCCTTTACCACCCTTGCCCTGGGTACCAGTTACGAAGGACTTTCAGGGGTGGTAAGGTGCTTGGCAATTGGCCTATACAATTCGACATATACTTTAAGGGAAAGAGCACTGGTACGGAGTCCTGCTTAGCAGGCCTCAGTACACTAACAGGTCAAAGCTTCTAGCAGCATCTAGCAGTTTAAATAGGGGCAAAAAGTGGGGGCATCTGCAAAGATGCCCTGTTTGCTACAGGAATCAATGGAGAAATACTTTAAAAATGCATATAAAATCAGGCCGAGCTTTTACCAATGTCTCCTTTTGCAGATAGGTTGAGGGTGACAGTGGGCCCTGTGACCAGCTGGAGAAGTTTGGGCAGCTCGCAGTTTTGGTGGGATCAGCTGCAGAACGTTGTTGGAACTGGTGCAAGGCTACTGCAGAAGACCACTTGGAAAAGCACTGCACAGGTGAACTTCAAGGCAAGTCCGGTGGGTCCCCTTGGAATGTCAAGGTAGCAAGGGGTGGGGGACCCTTAGAACACAGCTGGATCTTTGGGGCAGGGCACAGGGCGGTCAAGTGCAGAGCGAATCAGTGATCCAGGAGCTGTGTGCATAGGTATCCTTGGAAGCAGGAGGTAGGTGGCTTCGAGGGTTGCTTGCAAGATAACAGGGGCTCTCTGTGGGAGGTCCTGGTGTTTGCTGAAGTCCCTCGACTGGGCTTCTTCCTGGTCCTTTTTCAGTCTGGAGTGGACTGTCCTGGGTGTCTGACGTTGGGTGACCAGTACTTTGAGCTATTGCACGGTTCAGCCACTGGAGGTAGCAGTGCCAGCAAACTTGGCACACTTGCAGGTTTTGTCCTTGCAGTCCATCAGGTGAAATGTGGTCCGGCTGAGATGTCCAGTTTCTTGGATGTCACTACTCTTTTGGTCTTTGTTGCAGGAGAGTGATGCTTTCACTCTGGATGGATGTCTTTGGAGATTTTCACAAGTGTGGAGGTCCTCTGGGAGTTTTTAGAGTCTTTCCGATGTCTGAGCAACCCTTTAACAGCAATTTTTAAGTCCTTGTGCTCCAGGCAGGGTTTGGTGCCTATTTCTTGGTGCAGCAGGATTGCAGTCCTCGAACCTTGGGTCTTCTTTGTTGCTGGTCTTCTTGGGTCCTTGGAATCTGATTATCTGGTCTAGGGGTCCCCCCTAAATACTGTGTTTAGTGGGCATTTAGGAGACTACCTAGTAGTGATCAATGGGTCATCTACCTTACGGTGGCTACACCCACTCAGTGACCACTTTTTGTGAGCAGAGGTCAATCCCTACACCTGATTGGCTATTTTACTTCCATGCAAGATGGAGGAAAATAAAATGGAGGGGTCACCTCCCTTGTAACACCTGAGGGGTGGTGCAACCTGGGTCTGACCATTCCTCCTGTCCTTTGTGTTGCTCCTGCCAAAAGTGGGGGTTTGCAACAGGGGCAGACATCTGATGCTAGCAGTATTCTTGGGGGTTGAGTTTCAAAGGTGGTAAGGACTTTCAAGCTCGCAAGTAGGGCACATTCCTGAGGAGGGACATGTGACACCCGCACCCAGGAAGGGCTTTGTTCTGGGACCCAGAGAGCAGGAGCTCTCACCCCAGGATTCCAGAATCTTGTCTGGTGGTCGCAGGCTGGTTGGACCGGCCAGAAACCATGCCAGTGTTCGTTAGCTTTGCAGGGGTCACCTTTAAGGTGGCTCCTGGGTACATTTTGCAATAAATCCAATACTGGTACTAGTTTGGATTAATCATTCTGAGTTGTTTGATACCAAAGAGCCCAGGGTTCAGAGTGGCTATTATGTAGCTGTGAAACTCATACAGACCAGTGTCCAGCACATGCATTTAAAATGGATGCTATGTCCACTTGCCGTGTACTAGGTTTGACAAGGACACACTAAGGGAATATTGCTCATGAATCTATGCCCACA
Source organism: Pleurodeles waltl (assembly GCF_031143425.1). Lineage (NCBI taxonomy): Eukaryota > Metazoa > Chordata > Amphibia > Caudata > Salamandridae > Pleurodeles > Pleurodeles waltl. The sequence continues at coordinate 679,046,451 of NC_090449.1, read as the reverse complement.
CATACAGTATAGTTCACCCTGCCTTAGGGCTGGAAGGCCTGCCAGAGGGGTAACTTACCGATATTGAATGCAGTGTTGTGTGTCATGTCGAGTTTGCATTTTAGTATTGCACCAGGACACTAAGCCTGCAATGGCAGTGCTGGGTTCACCTGGATGCATGGCCCTAAAGGGTGGCACAATCTGTGCTGCTGCCCCCAAGGGAGTACCTTTAGTACCCCATGCCATGGGCACCTAAGTACCATTTACTAGGGACTTAATAGTGGCAGCTAAGGGTGTTGCCAATTGTGCCAATGCAACACAACAGTTTTGGGAAACAGATCTGACCCAGGGAACCTAGTAAGCAAGAGCCCTGGGGATTAACAACTTTGAGATCAAAATACCAGGCAAAAAGTGGGGGTTAACCACAACAAGATGCCTTTTCTCACAGCGAGGCATCAAAAGAAACCACAAGGAGTTTGGTACCCCCCCCCATGGATTTTGCAACCTCTGTGTCCTTTTTTAATTTTTTTCTAGTTTGGTCCACCTGGGGACCAAACAGATGTTGCCTCTGGGCATTTAGGAGTGTCTGTTGCACTTCTGGCTAAAAGCCAAATATGCATAGCCAAGCGTGTCTGCGCAGCAGTATGCTGGTATTAATACCCCTGGCAGTTGTGTCAGCTGCGTCTAGGGCACATCTGACAGAGTTAAAGGAAATAAGCTTAAGTTTCTGAACAATTTGTTGACCTCTCATTTTATACTTGTCAGGGAGATGTTGGAGGAGTTCTTCCATTTCGTCCCAATGGACCCTGTCGTACCTTGCTTACAACCCTTGGGTATTAGCAACTCTCCAACGGTTGGCTGGTTGTGCTGAAACTCTCTCCCCCCCCCCCCCCCCCCCCCCCAACTGTTGTATGGGAATTTGCTCCAGTAAATCTGGGGGTAATTGATCTTTGATGTAAGGTGGCTCTGAGGGAGGAGCTTTCTACTTTTTTAGACCGCACTGCATCTTTAAAAATCTCATCCGAGTGGGGGAGCATTCCTTTCAAAATGGCCAGGTACTGACATACTCCGGTAGTAGCTGGAAGTATGTTGAAAAGAAAATCATCCTCAATCGAGTCTTTGTGTAAAGGGGCTGGCGATATGTAGCCGCCCTAGCAAGGAGTTCTTGGAAGGATATTGTGTCATCAGGAGGTGAAGGCTTAGCTTGGCAGAGGTCTGGGTCAGTATCCCCAGGAGGGTTGATGTCGTTAAGTGTCCCAAGGATCTGTGGGCTGCTGACCTACATCTTCTCCTCCCTGATCCCCAATCCAAGATTGTGGGGAGCCCTGTGGCGTAACGTCAGCTATATTACTAAGTGAGTGATGTGGTGAATGATGTGGTGGTGGTGAAGGAGGTAGAGAAGGTACTGGAGAAGCAGGCAAAGGTGGCTGAATAGAACTGGTGGCAATGTCCTTCTTCTTGCTTTGGAGCGCAGGAAGATAAACGGCCTCTCCAAAAGTAATCTGGCGCATGGATGGAGTAGGCGCTGCCTGCACTGCCTTTGCCACGATCTGACCAGCAGAAGGCTAATGTGCATCTTCTTTGGTTTGGGATTGAGTCTTTGGACATAGTCTCTAGAATGGGTTCTGGTGCTGAAATGAAGGCTTTTGGCCCCAAACTTGGTCTATGTTTCGGAGCCCAGGTAGTTGAAGCTGAAGAGCTGGAAGACGTGGTGCTCAAAGCAAATGAGGTAGATGGTCAGCTCGGCTCCGAGACTGGTCGGCTCAGTACAGCAGAGGTCGGTTTCAAGCTGTATTACAGTGATGGGTCCGAGGGTAGGGCACCCTCAGCAGATGTTCAGCACCTACTATTGCCTGTCTGCAGTGGTGGCCTAGAAGCTGTAATTTTTGTCGGAAACAAATGACTTTTAGTGGGCTGGAAAGGGGCATTGGCACTCACTGCAGGCCGTCCTGAAGGAAGATCTTGGATTTGCATACCAAACTCAACTTTAGAGTCTGATTCGGAGTCTGGGATGGAAAGAGCCTCCTCCTCTGTTGGAGGCCTCATGCAATTCTTCCTCTTGTTCAACATCAGGGTGACGGAAGATGTCGGGTGTTTCTTCTAGATCTCTACGCTGCATTTGTTTCTGACGTGCTCGAACTGCCTGCAACGTTTTCTTCAATCGAAAGATCGGCAGGCCTCACAATTCTCCTCGTGTGGTTGGGAGCAAACACAAGTTACAGACTGGATGGAGGTCAGTGTGAGGGTATTTTGCATGGCAGCCGGGACAGAATCTAAATGGATCTTATTCCATCAGCAGTGCATCGTTGGTCAAATCAGATGAGATGCAAAGGGAGGCTTGAAGGCCAAGTGGAAAACATCGACTCGACGGGTAATTATTTTATTCTTCTGCTTTTTAAAAGCGAGAGTGAAATGTAAGTGAAAACAAAACAGACCAGTATAGAGGTTTACAACAGTCGAAAGGGAGCCTGAAAACGATCTTGAACCGGAGCACCGAAGAACACATTTGAATCCGAAAGAAAACAATCTAACAATGGAGTTGATGGCCATGCTTAGTATCATTGAGAGGAGTCACCACTTTACCTTGTGACTCAAAAGAATTCTTAGAAGAAAAACAGTTTGCACACAACCGGACCCAACACTATATGGCAGGAATACGCAGAGCGTGTGTATCTACAGCAACACATGCTATTGAACATTTTTCAAGTTCTCTGCTTAAGTAAAATAGACGATATGGGTTTGGGGGTTAAGCAGTGTGGCTAATCTCGGCACTCTACCACACCCCAGAGAACTCTTAAGAGATTCCCTTTACCTACTATAAGGATCAGAAAGAGGTGGCTAGGGGAAAAGTGCATAATGTCTTGATAGGGACGTTCATATTTAAAAAAATATATAAAATAAAAATAACCCAATACTGTCTTGTAAGAGAAAACACTGGTTCGAGCTAAGAGGAGGACCATTATAGTGCAATTTTAAACTAAACTGTAAAACTGCACTCAAGGGCATTAGTGGAGGGGAGTTAATGAGTGCATGAATGAATTTCTTTGTTTCTGGGGAAATTAACTATCTGTATTATAATGCATAAAGGGACATCATTTAAATAATTAAGCAACAATAACAAAATACTCTACTACCCACTGCTTACTTTTCCAATACTTAAGCTCATATATTTTACTCTTTTTATGGCACTTTCTCTTTGGAGCTTTACACAAGGCACAATATAAAGACTGTTGCAATATATCAAGTTAATTTCACCTGAAAAAGAGTTACCAAAACAAAAGAATTAATATAGTACACCCGATTTAATGGGGTGATACTATGGCACCTATTTATATAACAGTGACTTGTCCAATGTGTGAAAACTTTGGGACATATGATTAGCAGAAATAAAGACATTACTGGGAAAGGTACTCTAAAATACAAGCCACAGGGATTCTCAGTGGGCAAGACATAATCTTGCAAAAAGCAGTACTTGTATTAAGAAATAGGATTTGTTAAAGTTTTGATCTGAAGAAAAAAATTAAAAAAGAGAATCAAGCACATTTGGGACAAAATTAACAAGAGAAAGAGCAAGATGCAACAGAGAAATTGTCGAACCGAAAGTTTAAGGCCTTGATACTATATCTCACAATGACCAAGGATCTTTAGTGATAGGACAGGGGGTGATAAAAGGGCATTAAAAGGGCAAACACTAAGCCCAGACATTTTACAGTGCAGTAAGGTAAACAAGTTACTTTGTATTTCTTTACATTATTTCTTGCATCTCCTTTATTATACATATTCACAGGGTCCGTGTGAACTCAAACTTTGTATAATACAAATGAGCAGAAGAAAAGACAATTTCCAAGTTATCAACTCAGATTTCGTCAACATCATTTAAGATCTATAAATGTGAAAGCAAATGCATAGACATGGCAGAAATTATTCTTGGACTGTATTTATTGATACTTACAACATGTGTAAGTCACAAATACATGTTGGATATATAGGTGGCTGCTTGAAAGGACTTCTTTTTACACTTACTAGAACGGTGATGTGTAGAGGAGGAAAAAAGAAATCGTTGCAGACTAGCATACTTCTTATATGTATGATCTCCATACAGATAAATTGTTTATCAATATGTTCCACAAAATGATTAGCTTTAAGGTTATCAGTGTCATCAAAGTCCATCTTATCACAATTACTCAAAACCAAAAACTCAATGTGGATTCAATTTAAAAAAAACTATGGACATATAAACGCACACACGCATATGACCTCTATTGTTGGCAATAGACTCACAATGCTTGAGCAAGAGAGTTTATAATAAATCCATGATTGGTGGCTTTTATGGGTTCAATGTCCACTCTCCGAAAGAGTCAAAAATGAAATAGAAACATTTCAGAGACTTGTAGCTGTAGATCACATGAAGTTTGTTATCCTTGAAGAACGTCTATGCAGGATCTTTGTTCAAAAGATGTCAATAAAATAAACCAGAAGCATGATCACATTTACAAGTAGATCTGTAGTTTGACTCTTCCTTCTGTACAGTCCTCAGGTGTAATTTTTTGCTGTAGGAGCATGTTATGTTGCAGATATTTATCTTCTGTCTGTCTTGCCAGATTTTCTTTTGCCAGCAAGCAAATGCTTAGGTTTTAAATCGAATACATGCCTATCTGCTTCTCCTTTCTTACCCATACGATTCATTTTTGTCTGAGATTTCTTCATAATAAGTTTTGCCTTTTTCACCATCTGTTTTAGAAGTAACAAAAACATACTGATTATATAGGATTCTCACTGCCCAGATGAACGTAACGTAAAGTGGTACTAATTGGCTACAAACCTTTGTGTCCCGAAGACCAGAAACATCCCGGGGGGCTCTGGAGTTGCTACGACTACGAGTTAGAGAGGCACGTGGCTCAGATTCCTCACGTTTACGCTTCTTCGACAGACTTCTGGAACGTCTTGCTTGCAGAGCATAATGTGCCTGAATTTCACAAAGAATTAAAATAGAAATAGAACTGTTAAAAAGTAACCACGAGTATGACTATCACTATATTTCAGGTGAACATATTCATACGCAATAATAAAAAGCAAAATTTGATTTCAAATTCCTAAAATAAACAAGTCAACAAGTAACAACCTGTTAGGAAACTTTAAACGTAGCAGACCTACAAATCAAAACAAATTTCCAGTACTTATTGCCAAGAATAACCGTTTTCATTAAAAGCTGCTCAAAACAGTGACTGTTTTAGTTACACAAATCCAAGTCTTACTCACTCATAGCAATGTGTGCACAACTATCACATTTGAATAGCACTTCCACATCTCCAAAGGAGATGAAATGATTATATATTTCTCTATCTACAGTAGGTAGTTATAAGCTAGGCACAACTTTACCCACTGACAAAGCGTTTTTTGTTTTGCAAATAACTTTGGTGCTGTTCGACTAACCTTCAGGAAATTAAATCTTCAATAGTAGTAAACCAGTTAGTTCAGTTGCTGTCTGGAAAGTTTTGGGCTGATTTGTCATGCCACGCCGAGAAAAAGGGCGGGTCCCAAAATGCTTGGACGTCCCCCCTCCTCTCCCCACACATGCAATATCTATGGGGATTTTGCAGTTTTTAGACATGGGGAGAGGTTTGTTAGCTGCAGGCCCTGCGGCCAACCCCCGCTGCAAAAGGGTGAAGGACGTACGCAGCTGTGGTTGTATTAATGTACAGTAATTATATAATAATATATTACATTAAAAAAACACAAGTTCACAGAAAAATAATCAAAGTTTACAGGGACATTCTAGTTAGGCTCACGTTTTACCCACAGAAAGCTACAGAAATTCAGCAGTTCGTTATACTTAGCTGAAGAAACTATAACTTGGGTTGTTAAGTAACTTTAGGCTACAAGTTCTAGGTGTGTGTGTGTATATATATATATATATATATATATATATATATATATATATATATATATATATAGTAATACATATATATATATATAGTAATACTTTGTTATATAAGCTGTGAGAATTATGAACTTTTGTAGACTTGTTTCTAAGATCTCTTGTTTGGTTACCCCCAACTTGAAAATAAGTTAATTTGTTCCTGAGAGAAGGTACTTTACCGATATTAGAAACTCAGATTAAGCCCGTTTTAAATGGGATAGGAAAATGGGAGACTACTGATGAAAAATAATGTTTTAAAAAAACAAGATTGGGTAGCTTAGGTACTACCTTCTTCACCATATTGGATAAAATGGGTACTTTACTGATTTATACTAAAATTACAAAAAAATTTTTTAAAGGTTAACATTAGATATTAGCACCCTAACATTATTTTGTAAAAATATTTAGAATATTTGTAAGAGTGACAAATGAGAATGAAGCTTATGACGGGAGTTAGCGATCAAAAGAAGTAAACGTATTTTAATTGGTGCATGGGGGGGTGGTCACATGTTTTAAATACACTTATGATGCACATAACTATGGCCAGTCGAAGGCTCGGGCCGAAACGAGTGGCATTGTTCTGGGATTAGCACTTAATACTTTAAATAATGGAATAAAAGAAAAAACTTTCCTTGAAATCACTCTGGTGTGCCGGCTTCATGTATGCAGCGAGGATCTGAGAAAGCATGGTTCCCGTCTTTGTTACAAAGTGACTCTTTTGTTGAATAAATAGTGCAGTGACCGGACTGCATTTGCTGAGAACTCTAGGGAGAGCGGGAGTTGTTACCGATAATTTGACAAATGAAGATGAAGAGAAGCCCCGCTCCGCTTAGTTTATTTATTCATGCACTGAAAGAATAGGATAAAAGAAGACTGTACCTGAAATGTGAGCAAACATTAATGATATACAAAGAGCCCATTGTGTGAGAGCTTATAACGGATGTGGAGGATGCGATCAGTTTCACGATGGCTGGTCCGACTGATGGTGCATTGTGGGATTTGGAGGATCAAGATATTGTGAACAAAGGAAGATTGTGTCATTTACTCTCTCTGGGATGGTGATTCCCCAGAATAATCTGAAAAGAACATCGGATGTTCCGATAATATAAGTAAACAAGCAATAAAAGAAGGAATAATTGCTCTTTGATGGATTACCTGAGCTCTCCTCCTGAGGTAAGCGTTTACCTAATTGTGTTTTTGGGGAACGTTGCGGACAGAGGGTGGAAGTTATTATTCGTTTGCTTCCTCTCTGGGACAGTATGATGCATGAGACTTATGATTATGCTTGCTTAGTTTAAAAGAGCATTAAAAAAAAGCATTTAATAAAATACAAAAAGGACATTTACGAGACGTTGAATGTGGGCTTCGAAAAATGAGAAACTGATGCATTAACAGTGCTATTGAATAAATGGAAACACTTTGTAAGGATTGTGTTTAAAAATATAATTAGAAATATTGGAAGCATATCTCGACTTGTCATCTCTCTGTTAAATGGTATATGACAATATACAACAAATCACCAGCAATCGAGAGAGGCAATGCCAAATTGAGTAAAAGGAAAATAATAAATACATGTGAATTAGAAGTGCTGGGAGCATCCAGATTTGAACTGTTTATATATAAAATTATTATTGGATCGCTGATGATGGCTGAAAGAATTTCTAAATGGGAACAAATTATGAAAAGTCTATTTGAAGAAGGATGGGAAACATGTACAAGAATTAACAGCCTTAAGAAATCGTGAACTACCTCTTGATATATTAATAAAAGAATTGGAACAAGCAAAAATAATGGAGATAAGTAAGTGGTGGGAAATGCAGCACTACACAAATACATTAAAAGAGTTCCGAGAGGATTGAGAATTTTTGTGTTACCAACTTTAAATGATATGGACTTGGATCTACTTAGACAATGGCAAACAGACACAACAGAATGCTCCATGAAATTAATGCAGACTCTTATTATACAGGCGCAACGCAAATTGGAGAAAACCTTATTGTAAATTAATGACATTGAAGAACAAATTAATCCCACACAAGTCATGGAAGATGTAAGCAAAATGATAGAAGAAATTTATAAAACATTGGAGAAACATGAGAAAGAGATACAATTGAAAAAAGCAAGGACATTCAACAGAGATAAAATAGATTACTCGACAGGAAGGTTATTTACATTTGCCAAACACTTGGACTCCTTTTATTGTAAACAAAACATGGATAGAACAATTGAAAAAGACAAAGCCCTGTCAAGCATTGAAAGCTCCGACATGAGTTCGGGGGACGAAATGGCAACAGTGGGGGGACCGAAATTGGACTTCTCAGAAGAAATGAGATTGTATCATATAGAAACAAGACGATGTGGAAGAGGAACACAAAACAGGATGGGGCAAAGAGGACAAGGAGATCACAGAGGAAGAGGGAGGGGCAAAAAACAAATAAGACTATGAACAAAAGAAATAACAATAGATGAGAATGTGGTAATCAATCTTTCCTCCAAATACCTCAAGGACAAACATCTGAAACTTTTGAATAAGGGACTGAGTTTCTGTCTGATTACATCTATGGACCTAGCAACTGCTGGGATTGATTTATATAAATTTTCTAGGAAATTAAAATTGAAAAAAATGTTATCATCTAAACCTAAGAGGCAGGAAACAACAGTCTCATTGGATATCTCAGTTGGAAACATCTGATTTGGGATCACTAAGAATATTATCGGTTTTAGAACAAGAATCAGAAGTAAACCAATGGAAAACAAATTTTGAGAATGTATCTGATCACAAATTATGTCTTTCCTTGGGCTTACCAACAAGTGCAACCATTTCCAGTCAATGTAAACCTAAATCACAATTATGCCCACAACTTCCAGCTGGGAATAAGATAGACCGTTTTCTAGAAATTATGACAGATGGGCTAACAAGGATGGCTGTAGGACTGTCATAAAAAGTCCAAAAAAACGTGTGAATATGAATATGACCCAGGAGGACTGGAGTGCATTGAAGGACTTACGAGAAGCCAACACAATCGTTATTAAGCCATCAGATAAAGGAGGAAACATCATATTGATGAGCAGAATGGATTATATTAAGGAGGCTAAAAGACAATTGGGAAATAGAGAAAATTATAGTGAATTGGAAAAGAATCCTATAGAAATGTATATTGTGGAATACCATCAGAAATTACAGATATGGTTAGACAAAGGATTATTGTCGGAAGAAGAATATAGATATCTTAAGATAGACCATCCATTCATTCCTACGATATACTTTCTGCCAAAAATTCATAAAAGTAAATCTAATCCACCTGGATGCCTGATTATGAGCTCAATTGGATCACTACTTGAAAATACTTCTGGATTTATAGATATCTTCATGTTCCCATATGTTTCAAGTTTACCATCATACATAAGGGATCCTATGGATTTTCTAAATAGGATCAACAACATACCTTAGAAAACCAACTATATAATGGCTACGATTGATGTTGTATCTTTATATACCTCAAGCAAACAGAGATTGTTTAGAAGCTTGCAGGTATTTTTTAAGATCCAGATCCATTAGTTTTTTGGAACACTCAGAAATGATAATAGAAATGTTGCAGTATTGTCTGACCCATAATATTTCTATATATGATGGTAAATATTATTTACAAGAACATGGGAACTTCATTTGCATCAAACTATGCGAACCTTTTAATGGGTATGTGGGAATCTGAAGTAGTGTGGCGAGAGAATAATCAAGAAACATTAGACCACATCATTCTATGGGTACGCTACAGCGATGATCTCTTCCTAATATGGGAAGGAAAACAAGAGGCCTTGGTGCATTTTATACCCTCTCTCGATGATAATCCTTAACAATTGAAATTCACGTATGAAATGAGTAATTTGGAGATCAATTACTTAGATATTGGAATATATAATAAGAATGAGAAAATCTGTACAAAAATGCATAGGAAACAAACAAGTGCAAATAATTTGCTACATACAAACAGTGGACATCCGAAAGGTCTAAAGTTGAGTGTACCATATGAAGAGTTTTTGAGAGTGAAGCGCAATTGTACAGAGGAAACAGAATTGAAAGTTCAAATGGATGATATGTACGAGAGATTCTATAAAAGAGGATATCCAAAATCAGTCCTAAATGATGCTCCGAGTAGAGTGATGCAACATAAGCAAGATGAATTATTGATGCCCAAAATAAAAAATCGTGAAGCTTCAGATATGAATGATATAACATATCATGTGTTTTGATGCAGGCAGTCAAATGACAAAGAAGCTGTTGTGTAGCTATTTTAGTTATAGCTACATGCACGTTATTTTAACACACTAGGCCGCTGTGCACTTTAACCTAGATATATTTTATTCAGCTTCGTCTTTTTATTGTTACAATAACCATTTTACGATCTTGTTTTATTTTCCGTTTATCTTACTGTTTTGCCTAGGCTAGCACTCTGTTCTCAAACGAGACATTCTTGATCTCTCTGTGCTTCTTCCAAGGCTACAGCATGGTACACTGCCGGTGAACGTGGTAGAGGTTTAGTCTCCAACATTCGTAGAAAACACACATCCTTACGTAGGGACATTTTCTCAGAACATCAGCTGTGTTATTATAAAAACACTCCCTTGTCCGCTACACATTTGCAGCTACACATGCCACAGAACATATATGTACACAGGTCTAGGTAGCAGATGAAACAGATGTGTGAAACCATGTCCTCAAAACTGGTTGCCTACTAGGTCTTGCTGGTATGCCAGCACAACTGCACAGCAATGTTCCAAGTAGACCAAGTAGTAGCCTCAAATATCTCCACGAAAGGGATATTTCCAAAAAAGAAATCAGTATGGGCATTTTCTTAATTGTAGGGGCACTCTCGATGGGAGTTTTGTTTTATATCAACAGATCTGAGATACATTTAACTATCCATTTAGAAATACCTGCTTTGGAAATAGTAGAGACTTTATGAGACTTAGCAAAAGCAACAAATAGTCTATTACATTTTCTAATGACTTTAGTTCTGTCAATGTAGCACATGTGCCCTTTTCACATTGAGAGTATGTAGTGCTCTTTCAGTATTAGGAACAGTGAAGCATAATGCATCTTCTTGTCAACATATAGTATCAGAGGACGAGGTGGAAAAGTGTAAGCAAAAATCCTTGACCAATGGGTCCATAGTGTATTGCCCTTTAATTGAGGCAAACTTTTGGTATTTTGTGTTTGAGAGTGGCACCCTGTCCCCCAAAAGATGAATGTTGTGGTGAACTGTCCAATACCAAATTTCCAGTGCCAACTGTGAGAGCTTTGGAGAGTATGTCCCTCCTTGTTCCTGTATGTAAAACATGGCTGTCATACGGTCTATTTTTATGAGTAGTCTTGTCCTGAAGCAATGGGAGAAATGCTTTGAGGGATAACTGAATTCCTAGTACTTCCAGATAGTTGATGTGGCTACATTGGTGCTGTGAAGGCCTATGGCCCTGGATTGTTATATGACGGAGGTTGGCTCCCAACCATAATAGAGAGGCAGCTATGGTGGCAGTCACTTGCGGAAGGGAGTCTAGAAAGGGTCTGCTGATTAAAAGGTTGGTGGTGTTCCACCACTGGAGGGAATGCTGGGGGCCCTGTTGTTAACACTACATCCTCCCAATGACCCTTTGCCTGTGAGTACTGTAGGAAAATGGCTCCCTGTTGCAGTTACCCCCCACTTTTTGCCTGATATTGATGCTGACTTGACTAAGAAGTATGCTGGGACCCTGCTAACCAGGCCCCAGCACCAGTGTTCTTTCACTAATAAATTACCATTGTTTCCCCATTTGGCACACACCTGGCACATAGATAAGTCCCTTGTAAAATGTACCAGTGATACCAAGGGCCCTGTGACCAGGGAAGGTTCCTAAGGGCTGCAGCATGTGTTGTGCCACCCTAAGAGACCTCTCACCTAACACATGCACACTGCCCTTTTCTCCCCACCAGCACACACAATCTGCAATGGCAAAGTCGATAGCATCCCCCTCAGGATGCCATGCACGCAAAGTACTGCCTGTGGCATAGGTAAGTCACCCCTCTAGTAGGCCTTACAGCCCTAAGGCAGGGTACACTATACACAGGTGAGGTCATAGCTGCATGAGCAATATGCCCCTACAGTGTCCAGGTCCATTCTTAGACATTGTAAGTACAGGGTGGCTATATTAAATATATGGTCTGGGAGTTTGTCAATTGTTGAAATCCTCAGGCAGGCTGGCAGGGTTGATGCTGAGTCCATTACGGATCTTCAGTTCTTGCCTTTTCTATCTCTGGAGTGTCCTTCAGGCCAGACGAGATCCCCCCTATATACTGAATTTAGAGGAGTTTCAGGGAGTGTAGGTTAGTAGCCAAAGGGCTACTTACCCCGGGGGTCACTATGCACCCCCTATATTACCACGTCATGTGGGGAAGTGGACATAACCCTGTCCCAGAATTCCTAGGTATGCCATCTCAAAGATGGCTACCTCTGAAAAATTGTGTCCACCTTGCAGTAGCCTACCTTAGGTGTGGTACTTACCTGGAGGTGGTATGCCTACATGACTAGCTAATTTTCCAGCCTGTCCAGGTGCCAAATGGGCTTGGGATTGTGGGGTGGGTCTTCCTCTCCTGTGAGGGGAGCCAGATCTGCATTAGGAAGGCTGATCAGCAGGTCATCCTGTGGGAGGGGGTTTTACACCCACTTCCCGCACAGGCTTTTTGTTCTAGGCCTCCTGAGAGCAGAAGGCTCTCACCCTAGGGGGCCAGAACTGTATCTTGGGTGGCAGGCTGGCAGAAACTGGTCAGCAGGCACACTGGAGGCTGGTAGGGCTTCAAAGGGCACACCTAAGATGCCCTCTGGGTGCCTGTATCGATAAATCCATCACTGGAATCAGTGTGGGTTTATCAATATAAGATGTTTGGTACCAAACATCTCTATCTTCAGTGAAGCCATCATGTGGCTGTGAAACTCGTACTGGCCTGAGAGAATTAACAAAGAAATAGCAGGGGCATATCTACTCTAGCAAATATGCCCTCACACAACTCACACATAATGTAATGTACCCTGCCTTAGGGCTGTAAGGCCTGCTGTAGGGATGACTTACATATATGGCATGCAGTATTAGGAGGCATAGCATACAGGGATGTGTGACGTGTTTTCATTTTGGTCTGAGCTAAGACACACAGTCTGCAATGGCAGTCTGTCACGTGCTTGGCAAGGAGGCCCTTAGGATGGCACAATTCGTGCTGCAGTCCTTAAGGACCCACTTCACCTCAGGCCCCAGGGGTACCATTTACTAGCAACTTACAGAGGGTGCTAAAGGATTTGCCAATTAGGGAAACAACTGTACAGTTTTGGGAGAAAGTTCACTGGCACTGAGGACCTGGTTGGCAGGGACCCAGTGCACTTAATGCAAAGTTGCATCAAATACCCAGCAAAAAGTGTGTCTGTGTGTGGGGGAGGTGCGGTACTGCAAAAAAAAAAAAAAAAAAAAAAAAAAAAAAAAAAAAAAAAGCAGTTCCCTACATTCTGCATACTCCTGCCATCTAGTGTTGGGTCTGGAGTGCTGTAAGTTTTTTTTCTTTCCTAGAAGTCTTTTGAGTCACGGGATCAAGGAATTCCTCCTCTCGCATGGGCATCGACTCTTGTTAATTGTTTTTTCCACAGGAGTGTGAGAATTGTGTAAGGAAGGAAAGTATAGAGAGAGATATCCATGCAAAATGTCAATATATATTGTTAGAAATGGGGTCTCTAGTTGGCTGTCAGTTTAGAACCTGTCCAAGTAGGGACCCTCACTCTAGTCAGGGTAAGCGAGTCACACACCTAAGAAAATCCCTGCTCACCCCCTTGGTAGCTTGGCCCAAGCAGTCAGGCTTATCTCAGAGGCAATGTGTAAAGTATTTGTACATATACGTGTGTACACACGAACACACAGACACACACACCAGTTCAGAAAAAAAAGCCAATATTTACCGGAGTTAAACAAGACCAAAACAACAAAAATCCAACATATACATCCAGCAGCCATAGCCACCTATCTACAGAACAGACAACCTATTTCCCTGCTCAGGATCCCATTTATTAAATGTAGGAAGTTGGCTCTGTATATACTATCTCAAAGTGAGAGCTAGTGTGCACAGAGTTCCCCTTAGAGGTCGATATTGGCAAAATTAGATAATACTGATGCTCTACAGTGAAAAAGCTTGCGTCGAGGGCTAGTATCCTTTTCCTTGGTTTTTCTTTTGGACGGGGACGTCCAAAGCCTTTTCAAAAGACAATTTGAATTTATGGAACACAGGTGAGGAAGGAGTGGCACTAACCTGGCCTGTGCGCTATTGAGTCTTGGCTTGCGAGCGTCCATTTTCTCCAGAATCAGTTCGACTGGAGATGAGCAAGTGGAAGACTGGCCCCAATTTCTTGGTGCTGATGTTTTCGGGTCCGAGGTTTTCAGTACCGAAGTTTTCAGTCTGTGCAGAAGTAGAGGCTGATGAAGTTCAGTTTGGTCCAGAGATTCAGATCGAAACCAAAATAACCACTTGAAATAGAGAATTGGAGGTTGAAGCAGAGGATGCGGCTTTGGCCTTGGTGATCACTTTCGGTGACAAGCCAGAGGGCTGAAAAGTCAAATCTTTTTTTCGGTACCAAGCACAGCCTCTGGCCAGTAGTGGACCAGTGACCTCAAGAATCGGGTGGAAAGTCTTTGGCAGGGCACGAGGGGCCACAGTACTGACGCATTGGGCAGAGGTGATCTCATGGGTTTCAAAATTTGACATCAGAATCAGAGCTGTCCTGTATGGAGAAGGCCTCCTCCTCCTCCTGCGCAGGTTCCTCCTAAGTATGCTCCTCACCAAAAGTGCCCGGGGTAGAGTCCGATGTCTTCTGGACCATCTCCAGGCAATGAGCTCTTCGGCCCCTAGGAGTCTTCTTGGAGTAGAATGACTTACAGGTGTAGCAGTCAGCCTCGCGATGGTCCAGGGAGAGGAAAAGGTTGCACAAGAGGTGTTGGTCGGTGTGAGGGAACTTGGCGTGGAACGGAGCTCAGAAGCGGAATGTCGGTTCCATCAGGGAATCATTCACATCAGTGCCACGTGGAAGGTAGGCTCAATGCGGGCGCTCCTTGAAGAGCGGTTGGCCGGAACCAACAAAACTATACGAGTACTAAGTTAAGGAAAGCACGAATGATCACAAAACCATTGAAGTGAGCTAGGTTGGAAAAAACAAACTGAAGAGTCGATAGTCAATGCGAAGGGACACACGTTCAGACCAGACGACAGGGACAATCTAACAAATGACTATGCCCATGCATAATATCTCCCAGAGGAGGAGCCACTCAATCCTGTGCCTCGAAAGACTTCTTCGAAGAAAAATGGCAGGAGTATGCAGAGCATGTGACTCTAGAACTCTTAGGTGCAAGCTTGTTCTCATCGCGCAGTCTGACCCACTGACGCCAGGAGGAAGATTTAGGACCCCGAGGAGGTGGTGAATTATAAGTAGTATTACTTGGTAGTTTAATGTGCGCAACCTACAAAATGCTAGCATATTCTTCATGGGCGTCTTTACAGCTGCACACTGCTCTGCTAAACACTCTGCCCCAGCCCCGCAAGCATTTCTGAGGCTTCTTACACAAGGCAATTTCTCTGTTCTCTCAGAACAGGGATGCAATGATTGCTTAAGATTCCATGCAGCATCCAGGCATTGTTTTTTGTTATTTCTATAACTAAGGGTAAGAAGTAACTAGGAAATGTTATACAATTTTGTTTTGTCTTTCTGACCATCCTTTGTTTTCACATTTCCGTTACCACACAACTCACTACCACACAATTCCACACCACAATTACACGACGCAGCTTGATTCAATTCCTCATAATTACACTACTTAATACCATGAAAATACACCCCATATAAAACCACTATGCCACATAATCCACATAAATACACTCCATACCATGCCACACAATTCCAGTCAGCATACACACAATGCCAGTTTCACGCCACAAGTCAACTCCACACATTTCCTTTCTACACCACATAATTCAAACCACATAATTCAACTCAATACAATTACCCAACACACCACATACATACATTCCACACTACATAATTCCACATCATGACATAAAATTCGACAGCACACTACATAATTAAACTCCAATACATACCACTCGACAACACAAAACATTCCACATAATTACACTCCATAACACACTGCCACTCCACATAATTCAAGTACTCGTTAATACCACGTATTAACCATCTGCATAATTCCACTGCACACCATACCACATAATTCCACTACATAAATCTTCTCCACACTACACCATTCCACGCCACAAAATTACACAACTAACAAGTCCAATCCAACCCACATATATTTTTACTCCACATCACATACATCCACTCCATTGACACATGGGTAAAATACATTGTCTTTTACAACGCCAATAGCTCCAACACTCGCAAATGTAATATCCACTGGGTTTCCCAATGCTTGTTGGTAACTGTTAAGATGGCTTCGCACAGATGTTCTTAAATTTGGAGTCTAGGAGAATCCTGGGTATTCATGTCAGGCCAGTTTGCCTTTCAGCCTAATTTAGCAATGTCTGGTGTTGGGAACTAGTTAGCTGAGGTGGTTTGGATTTGTGGTATGAGATGGAAAGCAGTAGTTATTATATTAAAATATTAGACAATATGTCTAGTCTGCACCTTCCAATCATAATTCATTTACATGTAGGAGGTAATGGTCAAAGGTTTAGATCTACGTAAAGGAAGATGTTGTCTTTTTGCATGCCAGGTAGCTCAAAACAGTCTTTTTCCATACACTGCCCAGCGTCTTCATCCCGGGCAGTTGCGGTCAGGGGGGTCCTCGGGATTCCCTCTGCAGACTTCGTCGTGGAGGTGCAGAGAGGTCAGCCCAAGGTGGACACGTCGTCAGAGTCGCCTCAGGGTCCTCTCTGGATAGTTGGTTTCTCTGTACACAGGCCGGTGGGCGTCAGGTGCAGAGTACTGGTGACTCACGCTTCTGGAGTGAGGTGGGAGTCCCTTTAAAGATGGATGTCTTTTCTTCTGGTTGGACAGAGGCACTGCCCACTGGCGTTCTTGGTATGGTTTTCCAGGCAGTCCCTGGAGGCTTTTCGGGGGTCTCTGGTCCTGTAGAACGCGTCGCTTTTTGGTTGCTGGGTCTTTGAAGCACGAGACAGGCTGGTAGGGCTGGGCCAAGTCAGCCGTTGTCGTCTTATCTTCTCTGCGAGGTTTGCAGCTCAACAGTCCTTATTCTTCTTGTGAGGCCATCAGGAATCTGAAGAGCTGGGTTCAGGGTTGCCCCTAAATACTAAATTTAGGGGTGTGTTAGGGTTAGAGGGCAGTAGCCAATGGCTACTGTCACCAAGGGGTGGCTACACCCTCCTTGTGTCCACTCTTATCCTTACTGCTCCTAATCCTCCAAAGCAAGATGGAGGATTTCTCAGGAACAGGGTCACTTCAGCTCTGGTCACCTTAGGGGTGGACCTGGCTGAGGGGGTGACTCCTCCTTGTTTTTCTCATTATCCCTCCGGACTTGCCACCCAAAGTGGGGGCTCATCCGGGGGGGGGGGGGCTGGCATCTTCACTAGCTGGAGTGCCCTGGGGCATTGTAACACCAGGCTTGAGCCTCTGAGGCTCACTACCAGGTGTTACAGTCCCGCAGGGGGGAGGTGTGAAGCACCTCCACCCAGGACAGGCTTTGTTTCTGATCACAGAGTGCACAAAGGCACTCACCCCATGTGGTCAGAAACTCGTCTCAAAGTGGTAGGCTGGCACAGACTGGTCATCCTTGCACTAGCAGGTGGGCTAACATACAGGGGGCTAACATCTCTAAGAAGCGCTCTGTGTGCATTTTTCAATAAATCCCACACTGGCATCAGTGTGGGTTTATTGTGCGGAGAAGTTTGATACCAAACTTCTTAGGGTTCAGTGTAGGAAGTTGGCTCTGTATGCACTATTTCAAAGTAAGGAATAGTATGCACAGAGTCCAAGGGTTCCCCTTAGAGGTAAGATAGTGGCAAAAAGAGATAATACTAATGCTCTATTTTGTGGTAGTGTGGTCGAGCAGTAGGCTTATCAAAGGAGTAGTGTTAAGCATTTGTTGTACATACACACAGGCAATAAATGAGGAACACACACTCAGAGACAAATCCAGCCAATAGGTTTTGTTATAGAAAAATATATTTTCTTAGTTTATTTTAAGAACCACAGGTTCAAATTCTACATGTAATATCTCATTTGAAAGGCATTGCAGGTAAGTACTTTAGGAACTTTGAATAATCACAGTAGCATATATACTTTTTACATAAAACACAATAAGCTGTTTTAAAAGTGGACACAGTGCAATTTTCACAGTTCCTGGGGGAGGTAAAGTATTGTTATTTTTAGCAAGTAAGTAAATCACTTACAGGTCTCAGTTTTGGGTCCAAGGTAGCCCACCGTTGGGGGTTCAGAGCAACCCCAAAGTTACCACACCAGCAGCTCAGGGCCGGTCAGGTGTAGAGGTCAAAGAGGTGCCCAAAACACACAGGCTTCAATGGAGAGAAGGGGGTGCCCCGGTTCCAGTCTGCCAGCAGGTAAGTACCCGCGTCTTCGGAGGGCAGACCAGGGGGGTTTTGTAGGGCACCGGGGGACACACAAGTCGGCACAAAAAGTACACCCTCAGCAGCGCGGGGGCGGCCGGGTGCAGTGTGCAAACACGCGTCGGGTTTTCAATGGTTTTCAATGAGAGACCAAGGGGTCTCTTCAGCGGTGCAGGCAGGCAAGGGGGGGTGCTCCTCGGGGTAGCCACCACCTGGGCAAGGGAGAGGGCCTCCTGGGGGTCACTCCTGCACAGAAGTTCCGTTCCTTCAGGTGCTGGGGGCTGCAGGGTCTTTTCCAGCCGTCGGGACTTTAGGTTCAGGCAGTCGCGGTCAGGGGGAGCCTCGGGATTCCCTCTGCAGGCGTCGCTGTGGGGGCTCAGGGGGGACAACTTTGGTTACTCACGGACTGGGAGTCGCCGGAGGGTCCTCCCTGAGGTGTTGGTTCTCCACCAGTCGAGTCGGGGTCGCTGGGTGCACTGTTGCAAGTCTCACGCTTCTTGCGGGGAGTTGCAGGGGTCTTTAAATCTGCTCCTTTGAAACAAAGTTGCAGTTCTTTTGAAGCAGTGCCGCTGTCCTCGGGAGTTTCTTGTCTTTCTTGAAGCAGGGCAGTCCTCTGAGGATTCAGAGGTCGCTGGTCCCTTGGGAAGCATCGCTGGAGCAGGTTTCTTTGGAAGGCAGGAGACAGGCCGGTAAGTCTGGGGCCAAAGCAGTTGGTGTCTTCTTTTCTTCCTCTGCAGGGGTCTTTCAGCTCAGCAGTCCTCTTCTTCTTGTTAGTTGCAGGAATCTAAAGTTTTAGGTTCAGGGAAGCCCTTAAATACTAAATTTAAGGGCGTGTTTAGGTCTGGGGGGTTAGTAGCCAATGGCTACTAGCCCTGAGGGTGGGTACACCCTCTTTGTGCCGCCTCCCAAGGGGAGGGGGTCACATCCCTAATCCTATTGGGGAATCCTCCATCTGCAAGATGGAGGATTTCTAAAAGTTAGAGTCACTTCAGCTCAGGACACCTTAGGGGCTGTCCTGACTGGCCAGTGACTCCTCCTTGTTATTCTCATTATTTCCCCCGGCCTTGCCGCCAAAAGTGGGGCCGTGGCCGGAGGGGGCGGGCAACTCCACTAGCTGGAGTGCCCTGTGGTGCTGGAACAAAGGGGGTGAGCCTTTGAGGCTCACCGCCAGGTGTTACAGCTCCTGCCTGGGGGAGGTGTTCGCATCTCCACCCAGTGCAGGCTTTGTTACTGGCCTCAGAGTGACAAAGGCACTCTCCCCATGGGGCCAGCAACATGTCTCGGTTGTGGCAGGCTGCTGGAACCAGTCAGCCTACACAGATAGTCGGTTAAGGTTTCAGGGGCACCTCTAAGGTGCCCTCTGGGGTTATTTTACAATAAAATGTACACTGGCATCAGTGTGCATTTATTGTGCTGAGAAGTTTGATACCAAACTTCCCAGTTTTCAGTGTAGCCATTATGGTGCTGTGGAGTTCGTGTAAAACAGACTCCCAGACCATATACTCTTATGGCTACCCTGCACGTACAATGTCTAAGGTTTTGCTTAGACACTGTAGGGGCACAGTGCTCATGCACTGGTGCCCTCACCTATGGTATAGTGCACCCTGCCTTAGGGCTGTAAGGCCTGCTAGAGGGGTGACTTATCTATACTTGCATAGGCAGTGAGAGGCTGGCAAGGCACCCTGAGGGGAGTGCCATGTCGACTTACTCGTTTTGTTCTCACCAGCCCACACAAGCTGGCAAGCAGTGTGTCTGTGCTGAGTGAGGGGTCTCCAGGGTGGCATAAGACATGCTGCAGCCCTTAGAGACCTTCCTTGGCATCAGGGCCCTTGGTACCAGGGGTACCATTTACAAGGGACTTATCTGGATGCCAGGGTGTGCCAATTGTGTATTCAATTGTGCCAATTCCCTAAGTACAGGTTAGGGAAAGAACACTGGTGCTGGGGCCTGGTTAGCAGGCCTCAGCACACTTTCAATTCAAAACATAGCATCAGCAAAGGCAAAAAGTCAGGGGGTAACCATGCCAAGGAGGCATTTCCTTACATTCAGTATAGCCATTACGGTGCTGTGGAGTTCATCATGCAGCTATGCCCTCACCTGTGGTATAGTGCCCCCTGCCTTAGGGCTGTAAGCCTTGCTAGAGGGGTGACTTACCTATGCCACAGGCAGTGGTTTGTGGGCATAGCACTCTGAAGGGAGTGCCTTGTAGACCGTCTTTTCGCTCCACCAGCACACACAAGCTTCAAAGCAGTGTGCATGTACTGAGTCCGGGGTCCCCAGGGTGGAATAATACATGCTGCAGCCCTTATAGACCTTCCCTAGCCGAAATGTTGTCAATGTTCACCAAAGCAAGAAAAGGCACTGAAAGACCACCAAGCCAGTTAAATTTAGTGTCTGTCCATTTAACAGTTTTAGAATTTTGGGACACCTTCTTTTTTAATCGTTTGTCTGATCTTTGCCAAATTTGGCACAGTACTTTACATGTCCTCTTATAAAGGTAATTCTCAAAGTATGCTGCAAAACATTTGAAGGGGTGCAAAGGTTAATAAAGATAAACATTCATTCACTGAAAAAACATATCAAAGGAGAGCTATAGTTCTTGGGGAAGCACAAAAAAAAAAAAAAAAAAAACATTGGATGAAGAAAACATGGTAATCACCAAAAAAAAAAAGAAAAAGAAAAAAAAAAAAGCTTCAACTAGAAGTTCATTAACTTTTTATTTAGAATCTAAAAACAATACATTTCTGTAGTTTTGTACCAATGCAACAAATGCAGTTTAAAGTCACAGGCCACAGACAACATATGTGCCCGCACAGCCTTTGGCTAGGAGCAATTACACTCTAGGTGTTTTAAACACCCAGAATCTACATTGCAAAGAGGAGCCACTGCAGCAAGTGACTCGTGCTTCGCAGATCCATGAAGGATTTAAGGAAGGCATTAACACAAAATGCTGGCTTTGTATTCTTGGGCCTTGTAGGATCTACCCTTTCGGGAGCTCCCCCTCTCAACCACACTTCGCTCTCAAAAAAATCCCCCCCCCCCCAAGCCCCCCCCCACCCCTTTAAACAACATGCCATTTTTCAAAAATGTATCCTGTAAATCCAGGTCAGAATTTCTGGATCAAAAATGGAACTATGAATCCCCGACTGTGGCCGACTCCAAGCACTTCACATAGCTACATCAGGTTTGCTGAGTACATAAACAAATAGGGCAACTCTGGGGATTTGAAAATCTGCCGCAGGGCCAATTATCCCAGGGCAAAAACCAGATTCTTAGCATCACATAATGGTTGGCACAAGTAAAACTTTCAGTTGCAGCCAGCCAAATTAGACCTAGGATCTGAAGATCATTCAAGCATCCTATGGGTCATGTACTGGATGAAAAAGGGGAAAAGATTCCCTCCTGTCCAACTCTATTATTTTATTTCTCAAATTAAATTTTGCAACCCAATTGTATCAACATTACAAAACCTATTTACACCAATCCTCACAAATGATCTATTCTGCAAAAAGGTCTTATTTCATGCAAGAAATCAGTAATTCAGTTAAACATTTCTTTCAGGAGAGCAAAAAACCCTATTTAATGCACATTACTCAAATGACGCCAAAACTATTAGCAAAGCAAATAAGGACTTTTCAACGGCACATGAAAAAGACCCTTTAATAATATAAGGGAATATTACTAATACATTTAAAAAAAACAATGCCTTCACATATTCATGCAAGACGGCTGTTAGCCATGGGAGTTTTTTAAATTTTTTATGAGAAGTGCTAATTTGAGGAAATGTATTCAAAGGTATGGTAGAGGTGACGCTCAATAATTGAGGCAGAAACATCAGTGACATCAATGACTATGTAGGGCTCACTATGAGAATGTTGTAGCTCGAAATGTATTTGATCTTTACAGCATATACTTCACACTATAGCAGTTCTAAAATGTTTCCATACTCACCTCATCCTTATCCGCCATATCAATTCCAAGACCACTCATCTCTTTTTCTAATGTTTTCCGTTGAACCTGAAAGAAGCATGCATGTGATCACCAATATAAATACTGTTTATGGCGAAATGCCAAAAGATATGCCTGCACATAGGCATTTTTTAATTAAAGATTTTATTGACATTATACACAGACCTTCAATCAGAACCATAGATTCACATGATGCACATAAAGCAGTGACAAGTATCCTTGCACTTAATACAAGATATTTGTACAAATAAGAAAAATTACTAATAAACACATCCTGTTGCTTTCTACTTCCACAAAATCATCATCAATGAGGAGGTAAAACCCGTACACAAAATAGACGTAGATCTAGTTAGGACCAAAAAAATGCCTATCATGGTCCCCGGATTCTCTTATATTTATGCCATCAATGGATTTCTCTAACACTCTACATCTAAACATTCCTTTTAACTGGGGTGGGGAGTCTATGGACTGCCAGTGTTGTTTCATTTTCCAAGCACCATGACAATGTTTAGGAGGCATTTAATGGGTCAAATTGCTTACACATCAACTATATACAGGAATGCCAGTCCAATGAGTGACTGGGATTTAGCAATGCTTTCCCAAAAAGCTGAGAGGACAGCTTCAGATCGAATGTAAAACATTTCCTGTGCGAAGTACTAATGGTGAGTGGTGGAATAGGACTACTCCTGCATCTATAACAATTTTTTACAACTACAACATATTCGGTTATGGAGGCAATTAACCAGAATGACATCACAACAAGATAAAAGGGTAATTTCTCTAGGTGGCATTTATGTGACTCAAAACACTGCCAAATGCAAGAACCCCTAGGTCAACCACCCAAGTAGCATGCAAAACTGGGAATTTAGCTAATGTATTAATGACAAGATCAGAAGGGATCTACAGATTGGCGCTAAATTATCTAGTGCTTTCAATATTAGACTGAAGTGTGAGATGACCTCCACACTGCGAGGTGACGGAAATTTATGTAACAACTGCAGGTAGCAGAAAAACTGAGTTTCATGGAGGCTAAACCTCTGCTGCAGATCAGAGAAAGCTTTCATCTGAGCCTAGCATACTACATATTTCAGCTGGGAGATAACACCTTGAAAAATCAAATAATGGAGGCACCTTTGGGAGGCCACCAGAGATTCACAAGGTATTCTTTGGACACTTATAACTCCATCACAAGGAGCGTATGGAGCTTCAGCCTCTGCTTTTCGGTTGGTCTGTGTTGCAGCAATGTAGCTCATATAAACTGTGCAGAGGAATAGCTTCTCCCAATGCCCATCACTACGTCCGATACGATAGATCAGAATGAGATCTAAATAACCATCCATTAACAATGAAGAGCTATTACACTCTAAAGTAAATTTGAACGCCCATAGTACCAAGACTACTGTTGCACAGTGAAAAAATATTCAACCATGGAGCTACTGGGACATGCACCTCCCCACAGGACAATTTTACCAAACAAGGGACAAGATATATGGTGGAGGAAATTTTGCACAACATATATCAACTTTGGAAGTGATACAATTTTAACCACTGGCCCATAATGGGACGGGTGGGGTGGATGGGGTAAATCAGGAGGGATGTGTTCCAAGATGCACCTCAATTATTTCATTATTGGGACCAAGTATGACATGTTAATTTTTTAAAGCCCAGTATGATACAGAGGGGTTTGGGATGTGGGGGGGTGGGTGGTAGGGGGGGGTGGGGGGGCAGGTATCCGTACACTGAGTAGGTGAGTCTATCCTCGCCTCAGGCAGAGAAGCGATTCTAAGAGCCAGGTCTTCGGTTTTCTGCAGCAGTCAAGAAGTAGGGAGGAGGCTCTGAGGTATAGCAGCAGGTCGTTTGACACTTTAGGAGCGATGTAAGATAAAGCGCTAACATCAGATATTGTTTTCTGTGTGCATGGGATGTGTGCAATTAGGAGTCTGGTCGAGCAGAGGTGTCTGGAATGTTCGAGAAAGCCGATGTGCTCATTGAGTGTGCAGGTCCAGAGTTACGTTGTGCCTTGAAGGTGTGGGTCATGAGATTAGTGTGCACATTTGTATATGAGGAGCTAGTGTAGTGCAGAGGGCTGTGTGCCTGGAGTGGGAGGTTGATTCTGACCACGTTCTGACAGTCTGTAGCCTCCTGACGAGTAGCTTGTGTTCACAGTGTAGAGGGTGCTCCCAGCTTGCTAGTGATGAGGGTGAGCATTTTTCAAGGGCTGATAGGGAGACACTTGAAAATCTTCCTCAGCATCTTCAGCGCATGTAAGTGTGAGGCAGCGACTATGTCTACTTTAGAGGTCATGTTTTGTTTGCAATCTATACCGATCCCTAGGTTCTTGGTGTGGGACGTGGGAGTAGGTCCTAGCTCAGCTCTGTTTGCCACCTGAATTAATCCCATTGATAAAAGTTTTTCCCAAAGATCACAACTTTGGTCCTGTTGATGTTTAGCTTAAGATAGTTAGACTTCATACAGTTGGCAATTTCAGTCAAGCATGCTGTGAATTTCTTCAAGGTGCCTTGAGCAACAGGATGTTGATGTCATGGAAGCGCATGATACTGGCCAGGGGGATGTGTAGGCGTTTAAGAGGGTTGGGCTCAGGGAGAATCATTGCAGGACATTGCAGATGAGATCACAGGCATTCAATGTGAAGGGTGTAAGGCTGACTAACTGGATCCAGCCAGTCAGGAAGGAGCAAATTCAGCAGAGGACAGGCCCTTGGATTTCGATATAATGAAAGCATTGGGTGAGGGTGGAGGATAAATCATGCCCAATGCTAAGAAACGGTCCAGGAGGATGAGGGCCACTATGTCTCCTCTGATGCGGATGTTGTTTGTGGCAGCAGTGAGTGCAGTTTAGGTGCTATGATTGGGTCTGAATCCAAACAGAGGTGTCAAGGACTTGGTGGTCACCAAGTTATTTAGAGAGGAATTTGTTGATAATTTTTTTTTCTAATATCTTGGTGGAGTCCAGCAGCAAGGAGATAGGCCCGACAGATGGGTCGGAGGAGGGTTTCTTCAGCAAGGGGCGGATAGGGTTTCCAAGTGTTTGGAGGGTAGAGATGGAGATGTGCTAGATGGTTGTGAGCATGGCACTGATGGGTAAAAGTCCTCAAATAGGAGTTGTGGGGCAAAGGCCTTATATCGCCCTAGAGCAGATGAACTTCATTTTGGTGGCAGTTTCATCCAAGGTGATGTTGGGACAAGAGGTAGGTGTTGGGTGTTTGGATAAGATCGGGAGTTGATTGTCAAGGACTGTCATGTCCAGTTGTGGGTTGAAATTGCTATGGAATTGAAGGTGGATGCTGGTGATGGCAAAGATTTCCTGTTGCTGTGGACCGTAAGTCACAATTGCGAATCGTCAAGATTTCATCCATGCAAAACTTCAGAGAGGTCATTCAGTCTGTTCTACAGATATCAAAGTCAGTGTGCACCTTGGGAGAACTGCAGATTGTCTTGGACAGTTATCTTGAACTATCTGTCAAAGAATGTGAGAGAATCAGACGAATGTACGCAAGTAGAACAATTGACTTTGCAGCAAAAATTCAACACCAATACCTGTGCAACTTGATAAATTCTGGTCATCAACATTGAACAAGAGGAATTTGGAGATATTAATTTGCCAAAACATTGCTAACGCTTCAGTGAAAGATGAATTTCCAACTACTGCAAGTGGAATGATTGTTAATGATGAGTTGGTGCCTGCAGGGACATATTTAAAAAGGTATGGGCCATACTGTTCAAGAGCTTAACAGCAAGCTAGAGGAAGATGCCACATGTTGAGTAGGCTGTTTGAAATGGTTCCAATTGAGTACTGTCAAATGATACAGGTATTAGGCTACTTAGATTTGTTGAAATGTTCCTAAGTCAATAATTGTCACAGTTATGGATATGTTATGGAACAGGCAAGAAAAGACACAATCTCGCTTCATATTCTATACAAGAAACTTGATCCAGAGACACCCAGTGTTCTCACCAAGGCACATATTGTTACGGGTGATGACTGTAGGAAGTTGGCTCTGTATGTGCTATTTCAAAGTAAGGAATAGCATGCACAGAGTCCAAGGGTTCCCCTTAGAGGTAAAATAGTGGTAAAAATAGATAATACTAATGCTCTATTTTGTGGTAGTGTGGTCGAGCAGTAGGCTTATCCAAGGAGTAGTGTTAAGCATTTGTTGTACATACACCTAGACAATAAATGAGGTACACACACTCAGAGACAAATCCAGCCAATAGGTTTTTGTATAGAAAAATATATTTTCTTAGTTTATTTTAAGAACCACAGGTTCAAATTCTACATGTAATATCTCATTCGAAAGGTATTGCAGGTAAGTACTTTTGGAACTTCAAATCATCAAAATTGCATGTATACTTTTCAAGTTATTCGCAAATAGCTGTTTTAAAAGTGGACACTTAGTGCAATTTTCACAGTTCCTAGGGGAGGTAAGTAGTTGTTAGGTTAACCAGGTAAGTAAGACACTTACAGGGCTTAGTTCTTGGTCCAAGGTAGCCCACCGTTGGGGGTTCAGAGCAACCCCAAAGTCACCACACCAGCAGCTCAGGGCCGGTCAGGTGCAGAGTTCAAAGTGGTGCCCAAAACACATAGGCTAGAATGGAGAGAAGGGGGTGCCCCGGTTCCGGTCCACTTGCAGGTAAGTACCCACGTCTTCGGAGGGCAGACCAGGGGGGTTTTGTAGGGCACCGGGGGGGACACAGGTCCACACAGAAATTTCACCCTCAGCAGCGCGGGGGCGGCCGGGTGCAGTGTAGGAACAGGCGTCGGGTTCGCAGTGTTAGTCTATGAGAGATCTCGGGATCTCTTCAGCGCTGCAGGCAGGCAAGGGGGGGATTCCTCGGGGAAACCTCCACTTGGGCAAGGGAGAGGGACTCCTGGGGGTCACTTCTCCAGTGAAAGTCCGGTCCTTCAGGTCCTGGGGGCTGCGGGTGCAGGGTCTCTCCCAGGCGTCGGGACTTTAGGTTCAAAGAGTCGCGGTCAGGGGAAGCCTCGGGATTCCCTCTGCAGGCGGCGCTGTGGGGGCTCAGGGGGGACAGGTTTTGGTACTCACAGTATCAGAGTAGTCCTGGGGTCCCTCCTGAGGTGTTGGATCGCCACCAGCCGAGTCGGGGTCGCCGGGTGCAGTGTTGCAAGTCTCACGCTTCTTGCGGGGAGCTTGCAGGGTTCTTTAAAGTTGCTGGAAACAAAGTTGCAGCTTTTCTTGGAGCAGGTCCGCTGTCCTCGGGAGTTTCTTGTCTTTTCGAAGCAGGGGCAGTCCTCAGAGGATGTCGAGGTCGCTGGTCCCTTTGGAAGGCGTCGCTGGAGCAGGATCTTTGGAAGGCAGGAGACAGGCCGGTGAGTTTCTGGAGCCAAGGCAGTTGTCGTCTTCTGGTCTTCCTCTGCAGGGGTTTTCAGCTAGGCAGTCCTTCTTCTTGTAGTTGCAGGAATCTAATTTTCTAGGGTTCAGGGTAGCCCTTAAATACTAAATTTAAGGGCGTGTTTAGGTCTGGGGGGTTAGTAGCCAATGGCTACTAGCCCTGAGGGTGGGTACACCCTCTTTGTGCCTCCTCCCAAGGGGAGGGGGTCACAATCCTAACCCTATTGGGGGAATCCTCCATCTGCAAGATGGAGGATTTCTAAAAGTTAGAGTCACTTCAGCTCAGGACACCTTAGGGGCTGTCCTGACAGTCCAGTGACTCCTCCTTGTTTTTCTCATTATCTTCTCCGGCCTTGCCGCCAAAAGTGGGGCCTGGCCGGAGGGGGCGGGCAACTCCACTAGCTGGAGTGTCCTGCTGGGTTGGCACAAAGGAGGTGAGCCTTTGAGGCTCACCGCCAGGTGTGACAATTCCTGCCTGGGGGAGGTGTTAGCATCTCCACCCAGTGCAGGCTTTGTTACTGGCCTCAGAGTGACAAAGGCACTCTCCCCATGGGGCCAGCAACATGTCTCGGTTTGTGGCAGGCTGCTAAAACTAGTCAGCCTACACAGATAGTCGGTTAAGTTTCAGGGGGCACCTCTAAGGTGCCCTCTGGGGTGTATTTTACAATAAAATGTACACTGGCATCAGTGTGCATTTATTGTGCTGAGAAGTTTGATACCAAACTTCCCAGTTTTCAGTGTAGCCATTATGGTGCTGTGGAGTTTGTGTTTGACAAACTCCCAGACCATATACTCTTATGGCTACCCTGCACTTACAATGTCTAAGGTTTTGTTTAGACACTGTAGGGGTACCATGCTCATGCACTGGTACCCTCACCTATGGTATAGTGCACCCTGCCTTAGGGCTGTAAGGCCTGCTAGAGGGGTGTCTTACCTATACTGCATAGGCAGTGAGAGGCTGGCATGGCACCCTGAGGGGAGTGCCATGTCGACTTACTCGTTTTGTCCTCACTAGCACACACAAGCTGGCAAGCAGTGTGTCTGTGCTGAGTGAGAGGTCTCCAGGGTGGCATAAGACATGCTGCAACCCTTAGAGACCTTCCTTGGCATCAGGGCCCTTGGTACTAGAAGTACCAGTTACAAGGGACTTATCTGGATGCCAGGGTCTGCCAATTGTGGATACAAAAGTACAGGTTAGGGAAAGAACACTGGTGCTGGGGCCTGGTTAGCAGGCCTCAGCACACTTTCAATTGTAAACATAGCATCAGCAAAGGCAAAAAGTCAGGGGGCAACCATGCCAAGGAGGCATTTCCTTACACAACCCCCCCCCCAAACGAAAGAGGATGAGACTAACCTTTCCCAAGAGAGTCTTCATTTTCTAAGTGGAAGAACCTGGAAAGGCCATCTGCATTGGCATGGGCAGTCCCAGGTCTGTGTTCCACTATAAAGTCCATTCCCTGTAGGGAGATGGACCACCTCAACAGTTTAGGATTTTCACCTTTCATTTGCATCAGCCATTTGAGAGGTCTGTGGTCAGTTTGAACTAGGAAGTGAGTCCCAAAGAGGTATGGTCTCAGCTTCTTCAGGGACCAAACCACAGCAAAGGCCTCCCTCTCAATGGCACTCCAACGCTGCTCCCTGGGGAGTAACCTCCTGCTAATGAAAGCAACAGGCTGGTCAAGGCCATCATCATTTGTTTGGGACAAAACTGCCCCTATCCCATGTTCAGAGGCATCAGTCTGCACAATGAACTGCTTAGAATAATCTGGAGCTTTTAGAACTGGTGCTGAGCACATTGCTTGTTTCAGGGTGTCAAAGGCCTGTTGGCATTCCACAGTCCAGTTCACTTTCTTGGGCATTTTCTTGGAGGTGAGTTCAGTGAGGGCTGTCACAATGGATCCATATCCCTTCACAAACCTCCTGTAATACCCAGTCAAGCCAAGGAATGCCCTGACTTGAGTCTGGGTTTTTGGAGCTACCCAGTCCAGAATAGTCTGGATCTTGGGTTGGAGTGGCTGAACTTGGCCTCCACCTACAAGGTGTCCCAAGTAAACCACAGTTCCCTGCCCTATCTGGCATTTGGATGCCTTGATAGAGAGGCCTGCAGATTGCAGAGCCTTCAAAACCTTCTTCAGGTGGACCAGGTGATCCTGCCAGGTGGAGCTAAAGACAGCAATATCATCAAGATAAGCTGTGCTAAAGGACTCCAAGCCAGCAAGGACTTGATTCACCAACCTTTGGAAGGTGGCAGGGGCATTCTTTAAACCAAAGGGCATAACAGTAAACTGATAATGCCCATCAGGTGTGGAGAATGCTGTCTTTTCTTTTGCTCCAGGTGCCATTTTTATTTGCCAGTACCCTGCTGTCAAGTCAAAGGTACTTAGAAATTTGGCAGCACCTAATTTATCAATGAGCTCATCAGCTCTTGGAATTGGGTGAGCATCTGTCTTGGTGACAGAATTGAGCCCTCTGTAGTCCACACAAAACCTCATCTCTTTCTTTCCATCTTTGGTGTGAGGTTTGGGGACTAAGACCACTGGGCTAGCCCAGGGACTGTCAGAGCGCTCAATAACTCCCAATTCCAGCATCTTGTGGACTTCCACCTTGATGCTTTCCTTAACATGGTCCGACTGTCTAAAGATTTTGTTCTTGACAGGCATGCTGTCTCCTGTGTCCACATCATGGGTACACAGGTGTGTCTGACCAGGGGTTAAGGAGAAGAGTTCAGGAAACTGTTGTAGGACTCTCCTACAATCAGCTTGCTGTTGGCCAGAGAGGGTGTCTGAGTAGATCACTCCATCTACTGTGCCATCTTTCGGGTCTGATGACAGAAGATCAGGGAGAGGTTCACTCTCTGCCTCCTGATCCTCATCTGTTACCATCAACAGATTGACATCAGCCCTGTCATGGAAGAGCTTAAGGCGGTTCACATGGATCACCCTCTTGGGGCTCCTGCTTGTGCCCAGGTCCACCAGGTAGGTGACCTGACTCTTCCTTTCTAGTACTGGGTAAGGGCCACTCCATTTGTCCTGGAGTGCCCTGGGAGCCACAGGCTCCAGAACCCAGACTTTCTGCCCTGGTTGGAACTCAACCAGTGCAGCCTTTTGGTCATACCAAAACTTCTGGAGCTGTTGGCTGGCCTCAAGGTTTTTGGTTGCCTTTTCCATGTACTCTGCCATTCTAGAGCGAAGGCCAAGTACATAGTCCACTATGTCCTGTTTAGGCTCATGGAGAGGTCTCTCCCAGCCTTCTTTAACAAGGGCAAGTGGTCCCCTTACAGGATGACCAAACAGAAGTTCAAAGGGTGAGAATCCTACTCCCTTCTGTGGCACCTCTCTGTAAGCGAAAAGCAGGCATGGCAAGAGGACATCCCATCTCCTTTTGAGTTTTTCTGGGAGCCCCATGATCATGCCTTTTAATGTCTTGTTGAATCTCTCAACCAAGCCATTAGTTTGTGGATGGTATGGTGTAGTGAATTTATAAGTCACTCCACACTCATTCCACATGTGCTTTAGGTATGCTGACATGAAGTTGGTACCTCTGTCAGACACCACCTCCTTAGGGAAACCCACTCTGGTAAAGATACCAATGAGGGCCTTGGCTACTGCAGGGGCAGTAGTCGACCTAAGGGGAATAGCTTCAGGATACCTGGTAGCATGATCCACTACTACCAGGATATACATATTTCCTGAGGCTGTGGGAGGTTCTAGTGGACCAACTATGTCCACACCCACTCTTTCAAAGGGAACCCCCACCACTGGAAGTGGAATGAGGGGGGCCTTTGGATGCCCACCTGTCTTACCACTGGCTTGACAGGTGGGGCAGGAGAGGCAAAACTCCTTAACCATGTTGGACATATTGGGCCAGTAGAAGTGGTTGACTAACCTCTCCCACGTCTTGGTTTGTCCCAAATGTCCAGCAAGGGGAATGTCATGGGCCAATGTTAGGATGAACTTCCTGAACAGCTGAGGCACTACCACTCTCCTAGTGGCACCAGGTTTGGGGTCTCTGGCCTCAGTGTACAGGAGTCCATCTTCCCAATAGACCCTATGCGTTCCATTTTTCTTGCCTTTGGACTCTTCAGCAGCTTGCTGCCTAAGGCCTTCAAGAGAGGGACAGGTTTCTTGTCCCTTACACAGCTCCTCCCTTGAGGGTCCCCCTGGGCCTAAGAGCTCAACCTGATAAGGTTCAAGCTCCAAAGGCTCAGTTCCCTCAGAGGGCAGAACTTCTTCCTGAGAAGAGAGGTTCCCTTTCTTTTGCTGTGTTGCAGTTGGTCTCCCAACTGACTTTCCTGTTCTCTTGGTAGGCTGGGCCATTCTTCCAGACTCCAGCTCTACTTGTTCACCCTGTGCCTTGCACTGTGCTCTTGTTTTCACACACACCAGTTCAGGGATACCCAGCATTGCTGCATGGGTTTTTAGTTCTACTTCAGCCCATGCTGAGGACTCCAGGTCATTTCCAAGCAGACAGTCCACTGGGATATTTGAGGAGACCACCACCTGTTTCAGGCCATTGACCCCTCCCCATTCTAAAGTAACCATTGCCATGGGATGTACTTTTCTCTGATTGTCAGCGTTGGTGACTGTGTAAGTTTTTCCAGTCAGGTATTGGCCAGGGGAAACCAGTTTCTCTGTCACCATGGTGACACTGGCACCTGTATCCCTCAGGCCCTCTATTCTAGTCCCATTAATTAAGAGTTGCTGTCTGTATTTTTGCATGTTAGGCGGCCAGACAGCTAGTGTGGCTAAATCCACCCCACCCTCAGAAACTAGAGTAGCTTCAGTGTGGACCCTGATTTGCTCTGGGCACACTGTTGATCCCACTTGGAGACTAGCCATACCAGTGTTACCTGGATGGGAGTTTGGAGTGGAACCTTTCTTGGGACAGGCCTTGTCTCCAGTTTGGTGTCCATGCTGTTTACAGCTATGACACCAGGCCTTTTTGGGATCAAAGTTTTTACCCTTGTACCCATTGTTTTGTGAAGAGGCTCTGGGCCCACCCTCCTGTGCAGGTTTTTGGGGGCCTGTAGAAGACTCTTGACTATTTTTAGTTTTGGTTGTCTCATCACCCTTCCCCTGGGGAGTCTTTGTGACCCCTTTCTTTTGGTCACCCCCTGTTGAAGTCTTGGACACCCTTGTCTTGACCCAATGGTCCGCCTTCTTTCCCAATTCTTGGGGAGAAATTGGTCCTAGGTCTACCAGATGCTGATGCAGTTTATCATTGAAACAATTACTTAACAGGTGTTCTTTCACAAATAAATTGTACAGCCCATCATAATTACTTACACCACTGCCTTGAATCCAACCATCTAGTGTTTTCACTGAGTAGTCTACAAAGTCAACCCAGGTCTGGCTCGAGGATTTTTGAGCCCCCCTGAATCTAATCCTATACTCCTCAGTGGAGAATCCAAAGCCCTCAATCAGGGTACCCTTCATGAGGTCATAAGATTCTGCATCTTGTCTAGAGAGTGTGAGGAGTCTATCCCTACACTTTCCTGTGAACATTTCCCAAAGGAGAGCACCCCAGTGAGATCTGTTCACTTTTCTGGTTACACAAGCCCTCTCAAAAGCTGTGAACCATTTGGTGATGTCATCACCATCTTCATATTTAGTTACAATCCCTTTAGGGATTTTCAACATGTCAGGAGAATCTCTGACCCTATTTATGTTGCTGCCACCATTGATGGGTCCTAGGCCCATCTCTTGTCTTTCCCTCTCTATGGCTAGGATCTGTCTTTCCAAAGCCAATCTTTTGGCCATCCTGGCTAACTGGATGTCCTCTTCACTGGGGCTATCCTCAGTGATTTCAGAGGTGTTGGTCTCTCCTGTGAGGGAACCAGCATCTCCGACTATTATTTTAGGAGTCAGGGTTTGAGGGACCCTGTTCTCCCTAGATAGGACTGGTAGGGGGGAATTGTCCTCCAAGTCACTATCCTCTTCCTCTGAGTTGCCACCCTCAGAGGGGTTGGCCTTTTCAAACTCTGCCAAAAGCTCCTGGAGCTGTATTTTGGTAGGTTTGGGGCCCATTGTTATTTTCTTTATTTTACAGAGTGACCTTAGCTCCCTCATCTTAAGATGGAGGTAAGGTGTGGTGTCGAGTTCCACCACAGTCACATCTGTGCTAGACATTTTGCTTCTAAAAGTTGGAATACTTTTTAAGAATCTACAACTGGTTCTAGAATCTAATTCAAACTTTTACAAACTTTTAAACTCTAAAAGAAATGCTAAACAGGATCTAACACAAGGCCCTAGCAGGTCTTTTAAGAATTTAGAAAACTTTTCAAATTGCAAAAATCAATTTCTAATGACAATTTTGGAATTTGTCGTGTGATCAGGTATTGGCTGAGTAGTCCAGCAAATGCAAAGTCTTGTACCCCACCGCTGATCCACCAATGTAGGAAGTTGGCTCTGTATGTGCTATTTCAAAGTAAGGAATAGCATGCACAGAGTCCAAGGGTTCCCCTTAGAGGTAAAATAGTGGTAAAAATAGATAATACTAATGCTCTATTTTGTGGTAGTGTGGTCGAGCAGTAGGCTTATCCAAGGAGTAGTGTTAAGCATTTGTTGTACATACACATAGACAATAAATGAGGTACACACACTCAGAGACAAATCCAGCCAATAGGTTTTTATATAGAAAAATATCTTTTCTTAGTTTATTTTAAGAACCACAGGTTCAAATTCTACATGTAATATCTCATTCGAAAGGTATTGCAGGTAAGTACTTTTGGAACTTCAAATCATCAAAATTGCATGTATACTTTTCAAGTTATTCGCAAATAGCTGTTTTAAAAGTGGACACTTAGTGCAATTTTCACAGTTCCTAGGGGAGGTAAGTAGTTAGGTTAACCAGGTAAGTAAGACACTTACAGGGCTTAGTTCTTGGTCCAAGGTAGCCCACCGTTGGGGGTTCAGAGCAACCCCAAAGTCACCACACCAGCAGCTCAGGGCCGGTCAGGTGCAGAGTTCAAAGTGGTGCCCAAAACACATAGGCTAGAATGGAGAGAAGGGGGTGCCCCGGTTCCGGTCCACTTGCAGGTAAGTACCCGCGTCTTCGGAGGGCAGACCAGGGGGGTTTTGTAGGGCACCGGGGGGGACACAGGTCCACACAGAAATTTCACCCTCAGCAGCGCGGGGGCGGCCGGGTGCAGTGTAGAAACAGGCGTCGGGTTCGCAGTGTTAGTCTATGAGAGATCTCGGGATCTCTTCAGCGCTGCAGGCAGGCAAGGGGGGGATTCCTCGGGGAAACCTCCACTTGGGCAAGGGAGAGGGACTCCTGGGGGTCACTTCTCCAGTGAAAGTCCGGTCCTTCAGGTCCTGGGGGCTGCGGGTGCAGGGTCTCTCCCAGGCGTCGGGACTTTAGGTTCAAAGAGTCGCGGTCAGGGGAAGCCTCGGGATTCCCTCTGCAGGCGGCGCTGTGGGGGCTCAGGGGGGACAGGTTTTGGTACTCACAGTATCAGAGTAGTCCTGGGGTCCCTCCTGAGGTGTTGGATCGCCACCAGCCGAGTCGGGGTCGCCGGGTGCAGTGTTGCAAGTCTCACGCTTCTTGCGGGGAGCTTGCAGGGTTCTTTAAAGTTGCTGGAAACAAAGTTGCAGCTTTTCTTGGAGCAGGTCCGCTGTCCTCGGGAGTTTCTTGTCTTTTCGAAGCAGGGGCAGTCCTCAGAGGATGTCGAGGTCGCTGGTCCCTTTGGAAGGCGTCGCTGGAGCAGGATCTTTGGAAGGCAGGAGACAGGCCGGTGAGTTTCTGGAGCCAAGGCAGTTGTCGTCTTCTGGTCTTCCTCTGCAGGGGTTTTCAGCTAGGCAGTCCTTCTTCTTGTAGTTGCAGGAATCTAATTTTCTAGGGTTCAGGGTAGCCCTTAAATACTAAATTTAAGGGCGTGTTTAGGTCTGGGGGGTTAGTAGCCAATGGCTACTAGCCCTGAGGGTGGGTACACCCTCTTTGTGCCTCCTCCCAAGGGGAGGGGGTCACAATCCTAACCCTATTGGGGGAATCCTCCATCTGCAAGATGGAGGATTTCTAAAAGTTAGAGTCACTTCAGCTCAGGACACCTTAGGGGCTGTCCTGACTGGCCAGTGACTCCTCCTTGTTTTTCTCATTATCTTCTCCGGCCTTGCCGCCAAAAGTGGGGCCTGGCCGGAGGGGGCGGGCAACTCCACTAGCTGGAGTGTCCTGCTGGGTTGGCACAAAGGAGGTGAGCCTTTGAGGCTCACCGCCAGGTGTGACAATTCCTGCCTGGGGGAGGTGTTAGCATCTCCACCCAGTGCAGGCTTTGTTACTGGCCTCAGAGTGACAAAGGCACTCTCCCCATGGGGCCAGCAACATGTCTCGGTTTGTGGCAGGCTGCTAAAACTAGTCAGCCTACACAGATAGTCGGTTAAGTTTCAGGGGGCACCTCTAAGGTGCCCTCTGGGGTGTATTTTACAATAAAATGTACACTGGCATCAGTGTGCATTTATTGTGCTGAGAAGTTTGATACCAAACTTCCCAGTTTTCAGTGTAGCCATTATGGTGCTGTGGAGTTCGTGTTTGACAAACTCCCAGACCATATACTCTTATGGCTACCCTGCACTTACAATGTCTAAGGTTTTGTTTAGACACTGTAGGGGTACCATGCTCATGCACTGGTACCCTCACCTATGGTATAGTGCACCCTGCCTTAGGGCTGTAAGGCCTGCTAGAGGGGTGTCTTACCTATACTGCATAGGCAGTGAGAGGCTGGCATGGCACCCTGAGGGGAGTGCCATGTCGACTTACTCGTTTTGTCCTCACTAGCACACACAAGCTGGCAAGCAGTGTGTCTGTGCTGAGTGAGAGGTCTCCAGGGTGGCATAAGACATGCTGCAACCCTTAGAGACCTTCCTTGGCATCAGGGCCCTTGGTACTAGAAGTACCAGTTACAAGGGACTTATCTGGATGCCAGGGTCTGCCAATTGTGGATACAAAAGTACAGGTTAGGGAAAGAACACTGGTGCTGGGGCCTGGTTAGCAGGCCTCAGCACACTTTCAATTGTAAACATAGCATCAGCAAAGGCAAAAAGTCAGGGGGCAACCATGCCAAGGAGGCATTTCCTTACAATGACACTCAGCAAAACTGGAACCAAGCTTGGAGCTTTAACTGCTGAACCTGTGACAGTGAGTTCAAAATTTCAGTCCTGCTAAGTGACCTTCCACCAACGTCTTCTGTGGGTGGACACCTCAAAGAGCGTTATACTTGATCAAAAGATATGTGAATGTTCTGGATCACGCACATCTCCATATAGAAACAGCTGTGTGAATTTGATTGGGAAGATATTGATGGGGTGCTAAAACCTTTAAAATCTCTAAAGCCTCCACCTACAGAACTTACACATACATGTACTTGCAAAACCTGTGCTACAAAAAGATGTCCCTGTCGATAGGCTCTTCTCAAATGTTCAACATTATGCGAATGAACCCCGAGCGATTGCCGAAACAAAGTGAACTATGAAAATGTGTCTAAAAAGGAGTGCTAAACATTTTTTTTTTCATTTTCAGATCATAAATACTGTTTTGTGTATACAGAAAATGATAAAAAAAAACATTAGTTGTTTCATTTCTACATATGTCTCTTCTTTCTCTACTATAGCTGCCATTTTGGAAAACGGCAGAAGGGTTGCTCAGAGGAGTTAGTTTCTGTCTCTATAGGACTACTTCACCTCCAAAACATGTTGTGACACTAACATGTAGTAGATAGGTCTCATGGTTCCTGAAATGTTATAGCATCACTGCAACACGTCTGCCATTTTTAAAAATGTTGTTCAGAAAAATTCAACCTGGGTCAGCAATTTCTACCCCAGCTAAATTACTTCTCTAATGATCCAAAAACACAAATCAAAAATGAAAATCTCTGGACTTTTTTTTATTTTTTTTACAGAGGTATATCTGGGATTAACTAGTGGTATAATGGCTAGAGCAAAGGGACAAGGATAATAGCCCTTTCTTATATCCTGCTCTATAGGTCAAAGAAATGTACTGAGAAGCATCCTGGCCTTCAGGCTTGTAAAGCAAGCTGATATATCTCAAAGTGTGGAATTAGTCTGGACCACTCTAAGACAGCAACTAATCCCACCCAACTAAAACAAATTCTCTCTCAAAATCCGTTCTGGTAAATGCTAAGGGACCATTTAGTTTGAGGGCAACATTGTAATGGAGACATCTAATGTTCAACATGTTGGTCAGAACCTTGGGTATGCCAAAATGCTCATTTGTTTGAGGCATGTTAATACTTGTGTTTCAACATTTACCAGTGAAAAAAGCCTGCCTAAAGAAAGAAAGAAAATAGATCAGGAGGCTTATTGAATTTTAAAAGGACAGTTATGGTGCCTCACAGAGATTTGGGGGAAGAATTCAGTCTTTAATAGACTGGGAAAATATTCTGTGGAAATGCGGCACCCGCTGCGAGGCAAATCTTGTTAAGTGCTCAACTTGTGGGCCGTTAGGGCCCAGATGTTTACCTTTTGAGGTTGGGGATTCAATTATCCAAACTCCTATATGGAGACGTGCTTCAGTGATGGCAAACAACAAGTGGGAATGAAGCCCCCAAGGAATGCCTGCAGCATCTTAGGTGGAGAGGAATAGTGTTTACTATTCTAGACCATGTACTAGGAAGCAGGTACACAAAGGTATATATGAAGTGTTTGATTAGGACAATGTGTGTGGGAGGTAATCCAGTGTACAGCGTATATCTGCAGCTGCCACATCTTCCATATTCCTGCCAGTACACTACACAGCAACACACTTCACCCTTTGTTGCTTTCTCTGGCAAAACTGCATACAGTGAGCGCAAGTCTGTCTGGGAGTCAGGCAACACACCCACTACATTTACTTTCAAGCTAAAGAAATTGAACTCCTGCATGTCACTTGGGCCTGGTTATACTCAAACTCTTACCTGGACCTTCCTGTTGAGTGTGCCCAAACGCCACCACAGCAGCTGAAAACTTGACACTACACATAAGGGCACAAGAGAAATGCAGAATGGAGACTAGGACTGGTTGTACTCAAAGTAACGAACAGTACTAGCAAATAATCCACCTGTTTCTACTGTGAAGATGTGAGAAAAGCAGCAAACAAATGAGTCACGGCCGGGAAGGAACCATTGATGAGCATTTGACTACAAGGTCCACCTGCTTCCCTGCCATCATAGAGCTCTAAATAGAGCACTACTAAAGAAATGTGAACATAGAGACCAAATGGTTCAGTATGTATGGCATGTATGCGAATGGTGAATGGAATTTTCTCAATTGAATGCACACAAATAGGATACTAATGCCATCCTTTTTAGTCCCTGACAAATGGCAACTAGCCCAGTGGGGCAGTGGTGTGATGACTGAAACATGTTGATCCAGGGATACTAATTTCCTGAGCACATCCCCACCTGTTTTTAACTTAATCAGGGTACTCTTTGGAAATTAAATTGAACCTCAGGACACCCTAGACTATTTTAAATCTAGGACTCAGTCCCCCCCCCCCACCCCAAAACACTAAAGAGCTCCCTTGACTACCAAGGTTGGAGGCCATCCATATATGCAGGTAATCTCTACAAGGACTCTATGATGAAGGATGGCAGAGGTTGACAGTCCATTTAATAACATGGGGAGATTCCCTTGGGCTGGTATGGAGAGACAGCCAAGGCACGGTAGGGGTTGCCTCCTGTTGTTTTTGTATGATAAGATGTTTGGGAAAGTGAGCGAATCCTGTATTACTTCTTACTTCCTCCTTCTTGTAATATAGAAAGTCTCTGTGAATTATCAAACTAAAAAAGGTTCTTGGTGTAAATGGAACCAACTGACAGACCTGAAAATGACTTCTACTTTCCTGGAAGATAGAGAGTACAAAATCGGATAGCAAATCTAGCATACATCACTGAAATGGATCAATCAGGAAAGGGAAAGGGGGTGGGGAGGAGATGGGAGAGACGCATGTACAACTTTTACAGAGGCACATAGTGATTGCAGCCTGTGTGACACTTCAAATCACCATAACTAAGAGAAGAAAACATATGTAAAATGTCAGTAAGAGTTGCCACCTGTCTGACTGGGTAGAATAGGTGCACAGGACTGATAACTGAAAATAGCCACATTGCGCCAACATGTAAATCTTAAGAACTATGGCTCCAAGAAATCACGTGATAATGTACCTATGTAGACAACTTATGAAGCGTATCACACTTACCTGTTGGCTTATCTGTCGTAGATTTACATGTTTTGAATGGGGCTAGGAAAACTTGGTACCTATAACCAGTGTTTCATTTGTAAAAAA
This sequence comes from Pleurodeles waltl, assembly GCF_031143425.1. Taxonomy (NCBI): domain Eukaryota; kingdom Metazoa; phylum Chordata; class Amphibia; order Caudata; family Salamandridae; genus Pleurodeles; species Pleurodeles waltl. Next base: position 679,006,338 of record NC_090449.1, on the reverse strand, counting down.
TAAGTGGGGGTGCCAACATTTCTCAGATGTGCACAACAAACAATGGTGAACGTGGGAGGTGCCGAATAGACAGACTATCTAGTCTTGATTTCATCTCGTATCGCTCCCATCCACAACCATAAATTTAATTCCCCTTTATCTCGCTCTTGCAGGTTCTTTTTTATCTGTGCTTTCAAAAGTAATCTGACTGGTGAGAAGCAGCATTCTTCTCATGCCTTCTTCAGTCACGAGTTCTATCTAGAAACACCTTTTGGGAATCTGTCATGAGTCCAGTCTGTGGAGATCTGCATCATTTTCATTCCATTGTGGGATTTTAAATTTCATGCCACTTACGCTACAGATGAATCTTAACAGAGAACTGGGAAACACATTTAAACCACATTTTCCTGTTTGTTGGCTCAATAGTAATCCTGAGCATGAGGCATAATTTAGGAGTGAATTCTTTGAAACAGTCTTCCAAGAGGAATATTTCACAGAATACTGGGAGTTCCGGGAATATCTGGACTGTTCTTCCACAGAAGCACCCACCAGTTTACCTCGGGATTCTCTTATACCTGGAATAAAGACCACTTCACCATAATTTCTCTTAGATTACCACTATTTACTGACTAAGTCTCACCACTCCGAGGCCTATTCCAATTTATGAAATAGCCTTAGTCTTGATCTTGTGAACCATGGACTCTGCATAGTCAAACACACCCCCAATCCTTCACTGCATGAACAATCTCAGGAACAGTTTGGCCCTTCTTGACATTTATTCCAAGTCACTTTTCACATGTAGCTCTGTCATTTGATTCTCCAGCCAGAGGCAAATACTGGCATCCACAATGTCACTTGACTGGAGAGCATTTATGTTACTGTTAACAATACTCCGTACATGTTGATATATTTAAAATTCCTTTAAGGAGATCATCACCTCTTAAAGTTTGTGGCTGTTTAGCAAAATTGTGTGTTTTCATTCTTTTACAATTATTCTTAGCACACTCTTCAAGAGTCTTTGGTGAGCACTTCCTCCTTTAGCCTTTGAGGCACACACAACTTTAGGTTTTCTCCTTGGCATCCTTTAAGGGCAGTTACTAGGTGCCAAAAATGCTATGTTCCAGAGATCAGACAACACATTTCCCCTGCTATTACTAAATATGTATTTTGAGATGTACCTTTGCCTTCTTTCAAAAGGGTCTCTTTTAACAATTACATACTGCAATCATGTTTTAGTTTTAATATTCCAGTCTGCTTAGTCTGACCTACACAAACTCATCCTTTAACATCACCTTGCCTCATCTAAGGAGTTATATTCTCTGCACACCCTCCTGTTCTTTAAAAGCCATCTATGTAGGTCATTAGAAAAAAGATATGAATACACTAAAGCTCTTCCAAAGATTTGCAGATGGCCTTGCATCTGAAACTGGGGTCCAGTCTTCTCTATTTCTTGGCAGGGCTGCTAATAGAGTTGCATCACCAGGGTATTATAAGCTGACCACAAGGCGCTCTTTTTGGGACTCTGCCATCCCAACATCAGCAACGCTCTTTTGTGGGAGCAAAAGCTATTGCATGTGTTCACCTCTGATCATGGACAAGGAGATGGTTATTTTTTTTTTTTTTTTAATGGAGAACACCCCTTAAAGAGAATTTTTTTTTTTACAGGAACCGGGGATGTCTAGAAACTGTAAGGAGCAAATTGTTTTCATGGTGCTAGCTAAGCCTTGATGTCACAAAAAAAAAAAAATATATATATATACTCATCACAATTAAATCGATTTTTTACATTACACTTCATAAAAAACAAGATTATCTAGATATGAGTAAAGACATTAATAGCATAGGCAAAATTAACATGGGCACAGAGATAACAGGAAGCCTTCTCCTTTGCTCTTAAAAGCCACAAGAAAACAAGTTTTGGTCCAACAACTAAATAACGGACTTTTGATTTTAAAGCAAACTACAGCTCACTTACTTTTTTAGCTGTTCTTGGCAACCTTGGACCTTGTTTGTCTTTTTCCTTGGATTCTAGTATTTTCAGTTTCTTCTTTTCACGAATTTGCTGAGCTAGCTGTCTAATCTCTGCCATTTCCTCATCTTCACTTTCTGACTCACTGTCATACTCCCCTGCTGCTTCTTTCAACTCCTCCTCCTTTTCCAACTCTTCCAATTTCTTTCAAGTATAAAAATCAACAGATTCAGTTAGTATGTCAAATGACTTACAATGTAAAAATACTTAAGACAAGCAGGCATTTATAATGGATTTTAAATAATATCCCAGTAGTTAAATAAAGCAACAGAATGTGGTAAAAATGTGATGGAAAAGTGAGGCAATTCAAGAAAATGTTAAATTAACTAAAAAATACTGTGGGTGTAGTGTAGCAAGAATCGAATGTGCGCAAGGTGAAAAGCACTTTATAAGCTGCAATGAGAAGTACAAAGTGAGGCAGAGGATGGAGTACAACGGGACTGGAGTTGTTCAAGTTTAAAATGAAGAATAGTTAAATGAGTGACATGCATGACGTGAAAGATTTATGACACCAATTTCTAAATACTTTAGAAAGAGATACTACTTATCAGGCCAAGATAAAAGACAGAGGAGAAATATTTTTTAAAAAGTGAGAAAAAAGTAAGAAACCATGCTTGTAGCGAATAACAGTAATATATATACAAAAAAGAAAAACATTCTGTTTTCTTAAAAAAAACACAAAAAAAAGTTAAGCCATTTATACAAACGTAATCAATTCCAAAACGAAAGCATACCTTTTCAAAAGCACCAATTTCAATGATTCTTTAAAACATTGCTTTTCTCACTTTCATTTAGATTTTGAACAACTGAGAAATATCTCTCACAGGTAACCAGTTCACTCAGTTTTAGTCCATGAGCAAAAGGCAGTTACCACTCCAAGATACCTACATATGATTAATCACTTTCGAGAAGGTATGGCCTAACAGTAACACCAACTCAGTCACAAAGACGAATAAGAAAATCCTTGTCCTCCACCATGGGCATCTTAAATGTCCATGAAACAGAGGAAACTGCCAGCTGAGCGCGGGAGTGCTTTTACACTTTTTAACAAAAGGTAAATATAGTATTTTCAGAACTACTTTATTTACTTTTACAAAACTTTTGATATCTGTGCTCAATACAGTACATGATGTTTCACTTCTACTAAAATATTTTACCTAAAAATCCACATTATCAAGGCAAATAACGTTTACAACACGCCAAAGAAAAAAAATACACACAAGGAATTTGGAAAATTCCTTCATTCTCCTATTTCCCGACTGAATACAATTTTATAAGATTAGACTGAGTTGCACTATGCCTGCCACTATAACTTTTGCCCCTTTTATTTCGTTTTTGCCTTAGTGAATCTCTTAACTCAGCCTAGGTTTGAATTACCGTATAATCCGATAAAAAAAAAGGATAAAAATAAAAAAAACACAGTTCCTTCAAATTTTGTGTTCTTCTCTGACATTGCTAGTTAATTGTTGCACTGTCAGTATAATCCATATAACAAGGTATGTCACTGGGATAACACTGCGGTTCTATTTTTTCCCCACCAGAACGCAAAAGCTTATTTAAAGTTTAAATTAAAGCGCTATCAGTTTATGTAATATATTTAATAACTCGTGGTCTCAGCCCCAAAATAAAAATTGTGAGAAAAGGGTATCTCAATATCTTCCTGACTGCCTGTGCGACCTAGTTCCAGAACCCGGCCAGTTATGGACAACCCCACCAGGTGAAATGCCACTTATATACATATAGGTGAGTACTATAGTACTCATCAATCCACACAGTCTCCAGTATTTTGTTTTGGCAGTCTGGACCATTTTATGTATCTTGGAGGGATGATGGTGCCATCTATATAAGGCTTTTATAATTTGTCTAGTTTTCATAAAGCATGATATTTTATGGATAGCTTTCAACAGGGTCTCCCACTCCCCAAGCTTTTTGTTGATGTATGTTTGCAAACAGAAAACAGGTTTTAGGGCCTTTTGTCTAATCGTGCTTCCCCCTTTATCTAAATGGCTATGCAATAGTGTTTACCAAATGTGTGGAGGGATGACCACATTGCTACTACACAACCATCATTCATCACTGGCTATTAAATCCTTGTGTGGCTTCTTTTTTCCTGGTGGAGGGTTTTTCTTGTAATGGCACCTCACTAAGTATGTATGGATGGTCGGTATTATCCATCTTGCGATGTTTTCTTTCCTGAATAGTATAACTATGTTAGGTGGTGTGAATGTAACAAAGAAATGGTAACCTTTCCTGTATTGTTTTGTCTTTTTTAATGTGCAAGAAGTGAAATGATCTCCCTACATGGGCCTTTGGCTGTTGAAAGAAGACCTGATACTGTATTGTTTGATTCATCTGAAAGTGGGCTATTACTTTGGGCAACAAATGTGGGTTTGTCCTTAGGACTCCCCTGCCTTTGTGAACTTGTAGGTGTAGCTCCTGTACTATTAAGTGCTTCTATTCATAAACTCTGCACCGCAACGTAAATGCTACCAAAAATGTTTTAAGGCTGGAATTTTAACTGTGCATTGTGCACAGACTTGAAAGGTGGTTTCATTAGCTGTTTCAGAAGAAGGTTAAGGTTCCACATAGGCGCTGATGTTCTAACAAATTCTTGATGACTGGTGAGTCAAGCGACTTTTGCGTATTGTTCCACTAGTGTATGACACTAAGGCTGCTATTTGTGGATGCATAGAAGAGTTTCTCTGCCTATAGCTATGCAAGATATCTAATTGAAGTGGCATCCCAGGCTGGGGCTCATTGGCTCTGGCAGAAATCTCTCCCTTTTGTATTAAAATGTGTGAGTAGCAATTTAATTACCTTGTTTTGTGCCATTCCCACCAGGTGTAAGAACCAAATCTGTCAAGCCCATTGCAGAACTATTAGAATAATTTTGTTTGTCTGTCTCGACTTGTTTATCACTGGTGGTATTAGTATTGGAATGGTGTATGCAACTGTTCTTGGCCAGTCTATCAAAAGGGCATTCCCTAAAGACAGGTGGTCTGGGAGCTTGAAAGCAAAATTTTACCATTTCAATGGGTATATATGCGGTGTGCCGTACTTTTGGAACATTTCTTGCACCACATCTTTTGTTCGAGTTCCCACTCATTTGACAAGTTACGTGTTTGTGCGGCTTGTCTGCCTGTACATTATGTATGCCTGACAGATGGACTGCTGTTATCATTAGGTCCCTTTGTATAGATCATTTCTGTAACTTTAGATACAACCAAATATCTTGTCCCTCCCTGTTTGCGAAGGTAAAATAAAGTTGTTGTGTTGTCTGTTTAAATCTGTAGACTCCTTCCACTGATATGCATTTGTAATGCTTTCCTTGCTAGGTTGCTAACACCCCTGCCAGAGTAGGCTTTGCTTCTGCCTGCCCAAGATCAAAGGCTCTCACCCCTGGGGGTCAAAAACGTGTCTAGTAGTGGCAAGCTAGTTAGAACTAGTCTGCCAGCACACGAGTAATGTAAGGCTTTTCAGGAGGCACTAAGTTGCCCTCTGGGTGAATACATTAATACATCCATTAGTGTAATCAGTGTGGGTTTATTAATAAGAGATATTTTATACCAAACATCCCTATTTCCAGTGAAGCTAGTGAACTCATACTGACCAGTGTCCAGCACATCCATTTAAAAGGCTTTCTTGTTCACTCACTATGACTGAGAATGGACAAAGAGATAGCAGGAGTTTATCTGCTCTTGCAGATATGTCCTTGCACGTAATATAATAAACCCTGCCTTGGGGCTGCAAGGACTGCTGCATGGGTGACTTACATATATTGCATGCAGTGTTAGGCGCTGTGGCACCCAAGCTGTGTGCCATGTCATGTTTTAAATTTTAGCTGCACCAAGACAGACAGCCTGCAATGGCAGTCTGCATGGCTAGGCATCGCTGAAGGTGTAACAATACATAATGTGGCCCTTGGGGACTCTTTGGTACCCATGCCCTGGGTACCAGGGGTACCATTTACTAGAGACTGACAGGGGTACCAAAGATATTGCCAATTGGGGAACATTCACACAGTTTTAGAGAAAGAGATCTGTAACTGGGGACAAGGTTAGCGGGAACCCAGCGCACTTTCACTCAAAGTCAGATACGAGGCAAAAAGTGGGTGTGACCATGCAAAAAAAGAGGCACTTTAATACACAACCCTACTAACCCCCACCCCCAAACGAAAGAAAATGAGACAAACCTTTCCCAAGAGACTCTTTATTGTCTAAGTGGAAAAATCTGTAAAGGCCACCTGCAGTGGCGTGATCAGTCCCACGTCTATGGTTAAGGTCAAGAATTCGACTACTGAGGAAGAAAGAAGGGGTGGGAACTGAAGACCTGCAACAAAACCTGGTGCCAAACTCTGCCAGGCTGCTTGTTCTTCGACAATCGCTGGGGCCAACTTTGCCAAGAGCTAGACAACCTCCCCAAATCCCTGGAGGTCTGCCCAGCAACTCTCCAACCAGGAAAGATCTCCCTTGGAGCGGAGGAGCTGCTTCCCCACTCGCAAAGTCCAATACTCTGTCTCATTGGCTATTGGGCCCACCCAGGAAACAATGAGCCAGGAGAAGACTGTTTGGAGCTCAAGAGAACAGCTGTGCCACTTCACCAACGTCCCAAGACGCCGACTCCTCACGGAGCCTCCATGCACCAATACCTGGAGTATTGGATCCCTTGCAGCAACTAGGCTTGCTGATGATCTAATCCAGACTCCAACAGCACAAAGACAGACCTACTGTCGAGGATCCAGAGGAATGTCAGGATCTACAAGCAAGCACCGAGAGAGACCCCCGCTGCCCTGTTTTCCCCTCCCCACCAGGTCACCAATACAGAGAGTGAACCTCTGACCGCCACAACACGACAACGAAAAGCACCTCTACACCCGAGCCCCAATCCAAGTGAACCAATGGTATCAATTGAGCCCCGAGACCCTCTAGCGAGGAGACCCCACCCCCTCCTTGGGTTTGGCAGGACTGGTCCCCTAGTCTCCACCTGCAGCCTCTTTCTGCAGGAAAACGCAGAGTAACCCTACCAGACAAAGCATCACTGCACACAAGCCCCCATTCCCGAGTACCAGTAGACTGACGCTGTCTCCGAGTGCCAGAGAACCTCGAGACCCGAGCCCCACTCTGGGGTCAACAGCCCCTCCCCCTCCTTGGGTTTGGCCGGGCTGATCCCCCTGGTCTCCGCCTGCAGCCTCTTTCTGCAGGAAACCATGAGCTCCCTCAGCGTGATCCTGCCAGACAAAGCATCACTGTACACGAGCCCCTCCCGTCTGAGTACCAGCCACCCCACCCCCCACAAGTCTTTGTTTGCAGCCTCTTTTCAACAGGACGTTTACCCATTGAGTTGAATGGGGCATGTAGGAAGTTGGCTCTGTATATACTATTTCAAAGTAAGAAATAGTGTGCACAGAGTCCAAGGGTTCCCCATAGAGGTAAGATAGTGGCAAAAGTAGATAATTCTAATGCTCTATTTTGTGGTAGGGTGGTCGAGCAGTAGGCTTATCAGAGGGTAGTGTTAAGCATTTGTTGTACACACACAGGCAATAAATGAACACACACTAAAAGACTTACTCCAGGCCAATAGGTTTTTATATTGAAATAATATTGTTTCTTAGTTTATTTTAAGAACCACAGGTTCAAGATTTACATCAAACACTTTAAATGTAAGTTACTTCTCTTAGATACTTTAGGAACTTTGAATGAAAACAATATCATGTACAGTCTCTGTAAAAATGGCAATAAGCTATTTTCAAAGTGGACACAGTGCAAAAATCAATAGTTCCTGGGGGAGGGAAGTAAAGGTTAGATTAGGAGGTAAGTAAAACACTTACAAGTCTCAGTCCTGGGGCATAGGCAGCCCACCTTTGGGGGTACAAGGCAACCCCAAAGTTACCACACCAGCAGCTCAGGGCTGGTCAGGTGCAGAGGTCAAAGAGGTGCCCAAAACACACAGGCACCTATGGAGAGAACAGAGGTGCTCCGGTTCCAGTCTGCCAGCAGGTAAGTACCTGCGTCCTCAGGGGGCAGACCAGGGGGGTTTTGTAGAGTGTAAGGAAATGCCTCCTTGGCATGGTTGCCCCCTGACTTTTTGCCTTTGCTGATGCTATGTTTACAATTGAAAGTGTGCTGAGGCCTGCTAACCAGGCCCCAGCACCAGTGTTCTTTCCCTAACCTGTACTTTTGTATCCACAATTGGCAAACCCTGGCATCCAGATAAGTCCCTTGTAACTGGTACTTCTAGTACCAAGGGCCCTGATGCCAAGGAAGGTCTCTAAGGGCTGCAGCATGTCTTATGCCACCCTGGAGACCTCTCACTCAGCACAGACACACTGCTTGCCAGCTTGTGTGTGCTAGTGAGGACAAAACGAGTAAGTCGACATGGCACTCCCCTCAGGGTGCCATGCCAGCCTCTCACTGCCTATGCAGTATAGGTAAGACACCCCTCTAGCAGGCCTTACAGCCCTAAGGCAGGGTGCACTATACCATAGGTGAGGGTACCAGTGCATGAGCATGGTACCCCTACAGTGTCTAAACAAAACCTTAGACATTGTAAGTGCAGGGTAGCCATAAGAGTATATGGTCTGGGAGTTTGTCAAACACGAACTCCACAGCACCATAATGGTTACACTGAAAACTGGGAAGTTTGGTATCAAACTTCTCAGCACAATAAATGCACACTGATGCCAGTGTACATTTTATTGTAAAATACACCACAGAGGGCACCTTAGAGGTGCCCCCTGAAACTTAACCGACTATCTGTGTAGGCTGACTAGTTTTAGCAGCCTGCCACAAACCTAGACATGTTGCTGGCCCCATGGGGAGAGTGCCTTTGTCACTCTGAGGCCAGTAACAAAGCCTGCACTGGGTGGAGATGCTAACACCTCCCCCAGGCAGGAATTGTCACACCTGGCGGTGAGCCTCAAAGGCTCACCTCCTTTGTGCCAACCCAGCAGGACACTCCAGCTAGTGGAGTTGCCCGCCCCCTCCGGCCAGGCCCCACTTTTGGCGGCAAGGCCGGAGAAAATAATGAGAAAAACAAGGAGGAGTCACTGGCCAGTCAGGACAGCCCCTAAGGTGTCCTGAGCTGAGGTGACTAACTTTTAGAAATCCTCCATCTTGCAGATGGAGGATTCCCCCAATAGGGTTAGGATTGTGACCCCCTCCCCTTGGGAGGAGGCACAAAGAGGGTGTACCCACCCTCAGGGCTAGTAGCCATTGGCTACTAACCCCCCAGACCTAAACACGCCCTTAAATTTAGTATTTAAGGGTGTAGGAAGTTGGCTCTGTATGTGCTATTTCAAAGTAAGGAATAGCATGCACAGAGTCCAAGGGTTCCCCTTAGAGGTAAAATAGTGGTAAAAATAGATAATACTAATGCTCTATTTTGTGGTAGTGTGGTCGAGCAGTAGGCTTATCCAAGGAGTAGTGTTAAGCATTTGTTGTACATACACATAGACAATAAATGAGGTACACACACTCAGAGACAAATCCAGCCAATAGGTTTTTATATAGAAAAATATCTTTTCTTAGTTTATTTTAAGAACCACAGGTTCAAATTCTACATGTAATAGCTCATTCGAAAGGTATTGCAGGTAAGTACTTTAGGAACTTCAAATCATCAAAATTGCATGTATACTTTTCAAGTTATTGACAAATAGCTGTTTTAAAAGTGGACACTTAGTGCAATTTTCACAGTTCCTAGGGGAGGTAAGTTTTGGTTAGTTTTACCAGGTAAGTAAGACACTTACAGGGTTCAGTTCTTGGTCCAAGGTAGCCCACCGTTGGGGGTTCAGAGCAACCCCAAAGTCACCACACCAGCAGCTCAGGGCCGGTCAGGTGCAGAGTTCAAAGTGGTGCCCAAAACACATAGGCTAGAATGGAGAGAAGGGGGTGCCCCGGTTCCGGTCTGCTTGCAGGTAAGTACCCGCGTCTTCGGAGGGCAGACCAGGGGGGTTTTGTAGGGCACCGGGGGGGACACAAGTCCACACAGAAATTTCACCCTCAGCAGCGCGGGGGCGGCCGGGTGCAGTGTAGGAACAGGCGTCGGGTTCGCAATGTTAGTCTATGAGAGATCTCGGGATCTCTTCAGCGCTGCAGGCAGGCAAGGGGGGGATTCCTCGGGGAAACCTCCACTTGGGCGAGGGAGAGGGACTCCTGGGGGTCACTCCTCCAGTGAAAGTCCGGTCCTTCAGGTCCTGGGGGCTGCGGGTGCAGGGTCTCTCCCAGGCGTCGGGACTTTAGGTTCAAAGAGTCGCGGTCAGGGGAAGCCTCGGGATTCCCTCTGCAGGCGGCGCTGTGGGGGCTCAGGGGGGACAGGTTTTTGTACTCACAGTCTTAGAGTAGTCCTGGGGTCCCTCCTGAGGTGTTGGATCGCCACCAGCCGAGTCGGGGTCGCCGGGTGCAGTGTTGCAAGTCTCACGCTTCTTGCGGGGAGCTTGCAGGGATCTTTAAAGTTGCTGGAAACAAAGTTGCAGCTTTTCTTGGAGCAGGTCCGCTGTCCTCGGGAGTTTCTTGTCTTTTCGAAGCAGGGGCAGTCCTCAGAGGATGTCGAGGTCGCTGGTCCCTTCGGAAGGCGTCGCTGGAGCAGGATCTTTGGAAGGCAGGAGACAGGCCGGTGAGTTTCTGGAGCCAAGGCAGTTGTCGTCTTCTGGTCTTCCTCTGCAGGGGTTTTCAGCTAGGCAGTCCTTCTTCTTGTCGTTGCAGGAATCTAATTTTCTAGGGTTCAGGGTAGCCCTTAAATACTCAATTTAAGGGCGTGTTTAGGTCTGGGGGGTTAGTAGCCAATGGCTACTAGCCCTGAGGGTGGGTACACCCTCTTTGTGCCTCCTCCCAAGGGGAGGGGGTCACAATCCTAACCCTATTGGGGGAATCCTCCATCTGCAAGATGGAGGATTTCTAAAAGTTAGAGTCACCTCAGCTCAGGACACCTTAGGGGCTGTCCTGACTGGCCAGTGACTCCTCCTTGTTATTCTCATTATTTTCTCCGGCCTTGCCGCCAAAAGTGGGGGCCGGGCCGGAGGGGGCGGGCAACTCCACTAGCTGGAGTGTCCTGCTGGGTTGGCACAAAGGAGGTGAGCCTTTGAGGCTCACCGCCAGGTGTGACAATTCCTGCCTGGGAGAGGTGTTAGCATCTCCACCCAGTGCAGGCTTTGTTACTGGCCTCAGAGTGACAAAGGCACTCTCCCCATGGGGCCAGCAACATGTCTCGGTTTGTGGCAGGCTGCTAAAACTAGTCAGTCTACACAGATAGTCGGTTAAGTTTCAGGGGGCACCTCTAAGGTGCCCTCTGGGGTGTATTTTACAATAAAATGTACACTGGCATCAGTGTGCATTTATTGTGCTGAGAAGTTTGATACCAAACTTCCCAGTTTTCAGTGTAGCCATTATGGTGCTGTGGAGTTCGTGTTTGACAGACTCCCAGACCATATACTCTTATGGCTACCCTGCACTTACAATGTCTAAGGTTTTGTTTAGACACTGTAGGGGCACAGTGCTCATGCACTGGTACCCTCACCTATGGTATAGTGCACCCTGCCTTAGGGCTGTAAGGCCTGCTAGAGGGGTGTCTTACCTATACTGCATAGGCAGTGAGAGGCTGGCATGGCACCCTGAGGGGAGTGCCATGTCGACTTACTCATTTTGTTCTCACTAGCACACACAGGCTTGTAAGCAGTGTGTCTGTGCTGAGTGAGGGGTCTCTAGGGTGGCATAAGACATGCTGCAGCCCTTAGAGACCTTCCTTGGCATCAGGGCCCTTGGTACTAGAAGTACCAGTTACAAGGGACTTATCTGAATGCCAGGGTGTGCCAATTGTGGATACAATGGTACATTTTAGGTGAAGGAACACTGGTGCTGGGGCCTGGTTAGCAGGGTCCCAGCACTCTTCTCAGTCAAGTCAGCATCAGTATCAGGCGAAAAGTGGGGGGTAACTGCAACAGGGAGCCATTTCTTTACACAAGCCCCCCCCAGCCCACAGGCCAGGAGACTCAGCCCAAGCTGGGAGAGTCTTCCTAGTCTGTCAGGCGAGGAAGAGTAGGAGAAATAGGCTGGTTAGTTGCAGGGCCTACTCTGCCTTACATCCTTCTGTTCAGGTCATTCCCTTTGGGGAACTGACCTACTTCCACAGTGATAGGACCTAGTCTGAATTGCCTCTTGTCTGCCTCTTCAATGTCTCCACCCATTCTTTCTATTTTGGTCTTAGAGGTATCCACCTCTGCTAACCTTATCTTGGCCAGGGTTACCCCTAGCTTACCCAGAGAGGTTACCCAGAGCTGGAGTAACCCCACCATGACTAATAGGGTCAGGGGGCCTAACTTGCTATTTGGCATGGGGTCAGACCACCATGCTAAGGATAGTGCAGCCATAAAGGCTAACACCCAGCAGAGGCCACTGACAGCTGTCAGTGCCCAGAACCACACCTTTAGCTCTTCACCTAAAAGGGAAGGGGCTAAGTTACAGGCCTCTTTGGGTTCAGGTTGCCTGTCTGCTGTATTAGAGTGGGGGGTTACCACATCTTGTAGTAAACACCCTTCTTCCACTCTTTCTTCTGTTAGCTGAGGAGCCACCCACTCAGGTTTAACAGTTGCCTGACTAGCCAGGACTTCTTGTGGGTCAGGTTGGACTTTATCAGGGCCATTTTTGGAGTTCTCCCCTACTGGAGCAGAATCTCCTTGGCTTGCTGTAACCTTGGCTAAAGGTTGTCCACCCTTCCTACTCTGTTTTCTTTTCTTCTTCTTCTGGGGCCTGCTTGCATTTACTGCAGAGGCAGGACTTCCAGAATCCTTGGGAGAGGACTGGCACTGGACCAGTTCCTCTCTTGGGCTCTGACTAACCTCTGGGTAGTCATTTCCAAGGAGACAATCAAGGGGGAGGTCTGTACTGACTACTACCCTTCTCCAGCTAAGAGTGCCACCCACTTCTATGGGTACTAAAGCCACAGGCCTCTTAGTGACCCTGTCTAGGCTAACTCTTACCCTGGCAGTCTCACCTGGGATGTACTGGTTTGAGAGCACCAGCCTGTCATGCACAATAGTGTGACTGGCACAAGTGTCTCTCAGGGCAGTGGTTGGGATTCCATTCACCAGTAGGTGGTGGAAGTGTCTACTTCCCTCTGGAATCTCCAACTCACCTGTTGGGCCCTGTTTCCAGTTGAAGGCTATGAAGACCTCCTCATCTGAGGAGTCATCTCCCATGGCTACACTGGTTACCCCTGGAATTTTGTTCTGGGGTTTGTTTTTGGGACAAGAAGTGTCCTTGGTGTGGTGCCCAGACTGTTTACAGTTGTGGCACCAGGCCTTAGTGGCATCCCAGTTCTTACCCTGGTACCCACCTTTGTTTTGGGTTGTGTCTTGGGGCCCACCCACCTGTTCTGGTTTTTGGGGGCCTACAGAGGACTCTTTTTCTTTGTTTCTAGTGTCACCCACTTTCTCCTGGGGAGTTTTTGTAACCCCTTTCTTTTGGTCACCCCCAGTGGAAGTTTTGGTTACCCTAGTCTTGACCCAGTGGTCTGCCTTCTTTCCCAATTCTTGGGGAGAAATTGGACCTAGGTCTACCAGATACTGATGCAACTTTTCATTGAAGCAGTTACTTAAAATGTGTTCTTTCATAAACAAATTATAAAGCCCAACATAGTCACACACTTCATTTCCAGTTAACCAACCATCTAGTGTTTTTACTGAGTAGTCTACAAAATCAACCCAGGTCTGGCTCGAGGATTTTTGAGCCCCCCTGAATCTAATTCTATACTCCTCAGTGGAGAATCCAAAGCCCTCAATCAGGGTACCCTTCATGAGGTCATAAGATTCTGCATCTTTTCCAGAGAGTGTGAGGAGTCTATCCCTACACTTTCCAGTGAACATTTCCCAAAGGAGAGCACCCCAGTGAGATCTGTTTACTTTTCTGGTTACACAAGCCCTCTCAAAAGCTGTGAACCATTTGGTGATGTCATCACCATCTTCATATTTTGTTACAATCCCTTTGGGGATTTTTAGGATGTCAGGAGAATCTCTGACCCTATTTAAGTTGCTGCCACCATCGATGGGACCTAGGCCCATCTCTTTTCTTTCCCTTTCTATGGCTAGGAGCTGCTTTTCCAAAGCCAATCTTTTGACCATCCTGGCTAACAGGGGGTCATCTTCACTGGAGTTATCCTCAGTGATTTCAGAGGTGTTGGTCTCTCCTGTGAGGGAACCAGCATCTCTGACTATTATTTTTGGAGTCAGGGTTTGAGGGACCCTGTTCTCCCTAGATAGGACTGGTAGGGGGGAATTTTCCTCCAAGTCACTATCCTCTTCCTCTGAGTTGCCACCCTCAGAGGGGTTGGCCTTTTCAAACTCTGCCAAAAGCTCCTGGAGCTGTATTTTGGTAGGTTTGGGGCCCATTGTTATTTTCTTTATTTTACAGAGTGACCTTAGCTCCCTCATCTTTAGATGGAGGTAAGGTGTGGTGTCGAGTTCCACCACATTCACATCTGTGCTAGACATTATGCTTCTAAAAGTTGGAATACTTTTTAAGAAACTAAAACTGGTTCTAGAATCTAATTCAAACTTTTACCAAACTTTTAAACTCTAAAAGAAATGCTAAACAGGATCTAACACAAGGCCCTAGCAGGTCTTTTAAGAATTTAGAAAACTTTTCAAATTGCAAAAATCAATTTCTAATGACAATTTTGGAATTTGTCGTGTGATCAGGTATTGGCTGAGTAGTCCAGCAAATGCAAAGTCTTGTACCCCACCGCTGATCCACCAATGTAGGAAGTTGGCTCTGTATGTGCTATTTCAAAGTAAGGAATAGCATGCACAGAGTCCAAGGGTTCCCCTTAGAGGTAAAATAGTGGTAAAAATAGATAATACTAATGCTCTATTTTGTGGTAGTGTGGTCGAGCAGTAGGCTTATCCAAGGAGTAGTGTTAAGCATTTGTTGTACATACACATAGACAATAAATGAGGTACACACACTCAGAGACAAATCCAGCCAATAGGTTTTTATATAGAAAAATATCTTTTCTTAGTTTATTTTAAGAACCACAGGTTCAAATTCTACATGTAATAGCTCATTCGAAAGGTATTGCAGGTAAGTACTTTAGGAACTTCAAATCATCAAAATTGCATGTATACTTTTCAAGTTATTGACAAATAGCTGTTTTAAAAGTGGACACTTAGTGCAATTTTCACAGTTCCTAGGGGAGGTAAGTTTTGGTTAGTTTTACCAGGTAAGTAAGACACTTACAGGGTTCAGTTCTTGGTCCAAGGTAGCCCACCGTTGGGGGTTCAGAGCAACCCCAAAGTCACCACACCAGCAGCTCAGGGCCGGTCAGGTGCAGAGTTCAAAGTGGTGCCCAAAACACATAGGCTAGAATGGAGAGAAGGGGGTGCCCCGGTTCCGGTCTGCTTGCAGGTAAGTACCCGCGTCTTCGGAGGGCAGACCAGGGGGGTTTTGTAGGGCACCGGGGGGGACACAAGTCCACACAGAAATTTCACCCTCAGCAGCGCGGGGGCGGCCGGGTGCAGTGTAGGAACAGGCGTCGGGTTCGCAATGTTAGTCTATGAGAGATCTCGGGATCTCTTCAGCGCTGCAGGCAGGCAAGGGGGGGATTCCTCGGGGAAACCTCCACTTGGGCGAGGGAGAGGGACTCCTGGGGGTCACTCCTCCAGTGAAAGTCCGGTCCTTCAGGTCCTGGGGGCTGCGGGTGCAGGGTCTCTCCCAGGCGTCGGGACTTTAGGTTCAAAGAGTCGCGGTCAGGGGAAGCCTCGGGATTCCCTCTGCAGGCGGCGCTGTGGGGGCTCAGGGGGGACAGGTTTTTGTACTCACAGTCTTAGAGTAGTCCTGGGGTCCCTCCTGAGGTGTTGGATCGCCACCAGCCGAGTCGGGGTCGCCGGGTGCAGTGTTGCAAGTCTCACGCTTCTTGCGGGGAGCTTGCAGGGATCTTTAAAGTTGCTGGAAACAAAGTTGCAGCTTTTCTTGGAGCAGGTCCGCTGTCCTCGGGAGTTTCTTGTCTTTTCGAAGCAGGGGCAGTCCTCAGAGGATGTCGAGGTCGCTGGTCCCTTCGGAAGGCGTCGCTGGAGCAGGATCTTTGGAAGGCAGGAGACAGGCCGGTGAGTTTCTGGAGCCAAGGCAGTTGTCGTCTTCTGGTCTTCCTCTGCAGGGGTTTTCAGCTAGGCAGTCCTTCTTCTTGTCGTTGCAGGAATCTAATTTTCTAGGGTTCAGGGTAGCCCTTAAATACTCAATTTAAGGGCGTGTTTAGGTCTGGGGGGTTAGTAGCCAATGGCTACTAGCCCTGAGGGTGGGTACACCCTCTTTGTGCCTCCTCCCAAGGGGAGGGGGTCACAATCCTAACCCTATTGGGGGAATCCTCCATCTGCAAGATGGAGGATTTCTAAAAGTTAGAGTCACCTCAGCTCAGGACACCTTAGGGGCTGTCCTGACTGGCCAGTGACTCCTCCTTGTTATTCTCATTATTTTCTCCGGCCTTGCCGCCAAAAGTGGGGGCCGGGCCGGAGGGGGCGGGCAACTCCACTAGCTGGAGTGTCCTGCTGGGTTGGCACAAAGGAGGTGAGCCTTTGAGGCTCACCGCCAGGTGTGACAATTCCTGCCTGGGAGAGGTGTTAGCATCTCCACCCAGTGCAGGCTTTGTTACTGGCCTCAGAGTGACAAAGGCACTCTCCCCATGGGGCCAGCAACATGTCTCGGTTTGTGGCAGGCTGCTAAAACTAGTCAGTCTACACAGATAGTCGGTTAAGTTTCAGGGGGCACCTCTAAGGTGCCCTCTGGGGTGTATTTTACAATAAAATGTACACTGGCATCAGTGTGCATTTATTGTGCTGAGAAGTTTGATACCAAACTTCCCAGTTTTCAGTGTAGCCATTATGGTGCTGTGGAGTTCGTGTTTGACAGACTCCCAGACCATATACTCTTATGGCTACCCTGCACTTACAATGTCTAAGGTTTTGTTTAGACACTGTAGGGGCACAGTGCTCATGCACTGGTACCCTCACCTATGGTATAGTGCACCCTGCCTTAGGGCTGTAAGGCCTGCTAGAGGGGTGTCTTACCTATACTGCATAGGCAGTGAGAGGCTGGCATGGCACCCTGAGGGGAGTGCCATGTCGACTTACTCATTTTGTTCTCACTAGCACACACAGGCTTGTAAGCAGTGTGTCTGTGCTGAGTGAGGGGTCTCTAGGGTGGCATAAGACATGCTGCAGCCCTTAGAGACCTTCCTTGGCATCAGGGCCCTTGGTACTAGAAGTACCAGTTACAAGGGACTTATCTGAATGCCAGGGTGTGCCAATTGTGGATACAATGGTACATTTTAGGTGAAGGAACACTGGTGCTGGGGCCTGGTTAGCAGGGTCCCAGCACTCTTCTCAGTCAAGTCAGCATCAGTATCAGGCGAAAAGTGGGGGGTAACTGCAACAGGGAGCCATTTCTTTACAAAGGGCTACCCTGAACCCTAGAAAATTAGATTCCTGCAACTACAAGAAGAAGGACTGCCCAGCTGAAAACCCCTGCAGCGGAAGACCAGAAGACGACAACTGCCTTGGCTCCAGAAACTCACCGGCCTGTCTCCTGCCTTCCAAAGATCCTGCTCCAGCGACGCCTTCCAAAGGGACCAGCGACCTCGACATCCTCTGAGGACTGCCCCTGCTTCGAAAAGACAAGAAACTCCCGAGGACAGCGGACCTGCTCCAAGAAAAGCTGCAACTTTGTTTCCAGCAACTTTAAAGAACCCTGCAAGCTCCCCGCAAGAAGCGTGAGACTTGCAACACTGCACCCGGCGACCCCGACTCGGCTGGTGGCGATCCAACACCTCAGGAGGGACCCCAGGACTACTCTGATACTGTGAGTACCAAAACCTGTCCCCCCTGATCCCCCACAGCGCCGCCTGCAGAGGGAATCCCGAGGCTTCCCCTGACCGCGACTCTTTGAACCTAAAGTCCCGACGCCTGGGAGAGACCCTACACCCGCAGCCCCCAGGACCTGAAGGACTGGACTTTCACTGGAGAAGTGACCCCCAGGAGTCCCTCTCCCTTGCCCAAGTGGAGGTTTCCCCGAGGAACCCCCCCCTTGCCTGCCTGCAGCGCTGAAGAGATCCCGAGATCTCTCATAGACTAACATTGCGAACCCGACGCCTGTTTCTACACTGCACCCGGCCGCCCCCGCGCTGCTGAGGGTGAAATTTCTGTGTGGACTTGTGTCCCCCCGGGTGCCCTACAAAACCCCCCCTGGTCTGCCCTCCGAAGACGCGGGTACTTACCTGCAAGCAGACCGGAACCGGGGCACCCCCTTCTCTCCATTCTAGCCTATGTGTTTTGGGCACCACTTTGAACTCTGCACCTGACCGGCCCTGAGCTGCTGGTGTGGTGACTTTGGGGTTGCTCTGAACCCCCAACGGTGGGCTACCTTGGACCAAGAACTAAGCCCTGTAAGTGTCTTACTTACCTGGTTAACCTAACAAATACTTACCTCCCCTAGGAACTGTGAAAATTGCACTAAGTGTCCACTTTTAAAACAGCTATTTGTCAATAACTTGAAAAGTATACATGCAATTTTGATGATTTGAAATTCCTAAAGTACTTACCTGCAATACCTTTCGAATGAGATATTACATGTAGAATTTGAACCTGTGGTTCTTAAAATAAACTAAGAAAAGATATTTTTCTATATAAAAACCTATTGGCTGGATTTGTCTCTGAGTGTGTGTACCTCATTTATTGTCTATGTGTATGTACAACAAATGCTTAACACTACTCCTTGGATAAGCCTACTGCTCGACCACACTACCACAAAATAGAGCATTAGTATTATCTCTTTTTGCCACTATCTTACCTCTAAGGGGAACCCTTGGACTCTGTGCATGCTATTCCTTACTTTGAAATAGCACATACAGAGCCAACTTCCTACATTGGTGGATCAGCGGTGGGGTACAAGACTTTGCATTTGCTGGACTACTCAGCCAATACCTGATCACACGACAAATTCCAAAATTGTCATTAGAAATTCATTTTTGCAATTTGAAATTTTTCTAAATTCTTAAAAGTCCTGCTAGGGCCTTGTGTGTTAAGTCCCTGTTTAGCATTATCTTTTTAGAGTTTAAAAGTTTGTTAAAAGTTTGAATTAGATTCTAGAAACAGTTTTAGATTCTTAAAAAAGGTATTCCAACTCTTAGCAGAATAATGTCTGATACAGAGATGCAGGTGGTGGAACTCGACACCACACCTTACCTCCATCTTAAGATGAGGGAGCTAAGGTCTCTCTGTAATATCAAAAAAATAACCATTGGCTCCAGACCTACCAAAATTCAGCTCCAGGAGCTGTTGGCAGAGTTTGAAAAAGCCAACCCCTCTGATGATGACATCACAGAGGAAGAAATTAGTGACTTGGAGGCCAATGTCCCTCCTCCAGTCCTAAATAGGGAGAACAGGACCCCTCAAGTCCTGTCTCCAACTGTGTTAGTCAGAAATAGTGAGTCCCTCACAGGAGGGTCCCACATTTCTGAAATCACTGAGGATGCTCTCAGTGAAGATGACCTCCTGTTAGCCAGGATGGCCAAAAGATTGGCTTTAGAGAGACAGCTCCTAGCCATAGAAAGGGAAAGACAAGAGATGGGCCTAGGACCCATCAATGGTGGCAGCAATATAAATAGGGTCAGAGATTCTCCTGACATGTTAAAAATCCCCAAAGGGATTGTGACAAAATTTGAAGATGGTGATGACATCACCAAGTGGTTCACAGCTTTTGAGAGGGCTTGTGTAACCAGAAAAGTGAACAGATCTCACTGGGGTGCTCTCCTTTGGGAAATGTTCACTGGAAAGTGTAGGGATAGACTCCTCACACTCTCTGGAAAAGATGCAGAATCTTATGACCTCATGAAGGGTACCCTGATTGAGGGCTTTGGATTCTCCACTGAGGAGTACAGGATTAGATTCAGGGGGGCTCAAAAATCCTCGAGCCAGACCTGGGTTGACTTTGTTGACTACTCAGTGAAAACACTAGATGGTTGGATTCAAGGCAGTGGTGTAAGTAATTATGATGGGCTGTACAATTTATTTGTGAAGGAACACCTGTTAAGTAATTGTTTCAATGATAAACTGCATCAGCATCTGGTAGACCTAGGACCAATTTCTCCCCAAGAATTGGGAAAGAAGGCGGACCATTGGGTCAAGACAAGGGTGTCCAAGACTTCAACAGGGGGTGACCAAAAGAAAGGGGTCACAAAGACTCCCCAGGGGAAGGGTGATGAGACAACCAAAACTAAAAATAGTAAAGAGTCTTCTACAGGCCCCCAAAAACCTGCACAGGAGGGTGGGCCCAGAGCCTCTTCACAAAACAATGGGTACAAGGGTAAAAACTTTGATCCCAAAAAGGCCTGGTGTCATAGCTGTAAACAGCATGGACACCAAACTGGAGACAAGGCCTGTCCCAAGAAAGGTTCCACTCCAAACTCCCATCCAGGTAACACTGGTATGGCTAGTCTCCAAGTGGGATCAACAGTGTGCCCAGAGCAAATCAGGGTCCACACTGAAGCTACTCTAGTTTCTGAGGGTGGGGTGGATTTAGCCACACTAGCTGTCTGGCCGCCTAACATGCAAAAATACAGACAGCAACTCTTAATTAATGGGACTAGAATAGAGGGCCTGAGGGATACAGGTGCCAGTGTCACCATGGTGACAGAGAAACTGGTTTCCCCTGGCCAATACCTGACTGGAAAAACTTACACAGTCACCAACGCTGACAATCAGAAAAAAGTACATCCCATGGCAATGGTTACTTTAGAATGGGGAGGGGTCAATGGCCTGAAACAGGTGGTGGTCTCCTCAAATATCCCAGTGGACTGTCTGCTTGGAAATGACCTGGAGTCCTCAGCATGGGCTGAGGTAGAACTAAAAACCCATGCAGCAATGCTGGGTATCCCTGAACTGGTGTGTGTGAAAACAAGAGCACAGTGCAAGGCACAGGGTGAAAAAGTAGAGCTGGAGTCTGGAAAAATGGCCCAGCCTACCAAGAGAACAGGAAAGTCAGTTGGGAAACCGACTGCAACACAGCAAAAGAAAGGGAACCTCTCTTCTCAGGAAGAAGTTCTGCCCTCTGAGGGAACTGAGCCTTTGGAGCTTGAACTTTATCAGGTTGAGCTCTTAGGCCCAGGGGGACCCTCCAGGGAGGAGCTGTGTAAGGGACAAGAAACCTGTCCCTCTCTTGAAGGCCTTAGGCAGCAAGCTGCTGAAGAGTCCAAAGGCAAGAAAACTGGAACCCATAGGGTCTATTGGGAAGATGGACTCCTGTACACTGAGGCCAGAGACCCCAAACCTGGTGCCACTAGGAGAGTGGTAGTGCCTCAGCTGTTCAGAGAGTTCATCCTAACATTGGCCCATGACATTCCCCTTGCTGGACATTTGGGACAAACCAAGACGTGGGAGAGGTTAGTCAACCACTTCTACTGGCCCAATATGTCCAACATGGTTAAGGAGTTTTGCCTCTCCTGCCCCACCTGTCAAGCCAGTGGTAAGACAGGTGGACATCCAAAGGCCCCCCTCATTCCACTTCCAGTGGTGGGGGTCCCCTTTGAAAGAGTGGGTGTGGAAATAGTTGGTCCACTGGAACCTCCCACAGCCTCAGGAAATATGTATATCCTGGTAGTAGTGGATCATGCTACCAGGTATCCTGAAGCTATTCCCCTTAGGTCGACTACTGCCCCTGCAGTAGCCAAGGCCCTCATTGGTATCTTTACCAGAGTGGGTTTCCCTAAGGAGGTGGTGTCTGACAGAGGTACCAACTTCATGTCAGCATACCTAAAGCACATGTGGAATGAGTGTGGAGTGACTTATAAATTCACTACACCATACCATCCACAAACTAATGGCTTGGTTGAGAGATTCAACAAGACATTAAAAGGCATGATCATGGGGCTCCCAGAAAAACTCAAAAGGAGATGGGATGTCCTCTTGCCATGCCTGCTTTTCGCTTACAGAGAGGTGCCACAGAAGGGAGTAGGATTCTCACCCTTTGAACTTCTGTTTGGTCATCCTGTAAGGGGACCACTTGCCCTTGTTAAAGAAGGCTGGGAGAGACCTCTCCATGAGCCTAAACAGGACATAGTGGACTATGTACTTGGCCTTCGCTCTAGAATGGCAGAGTACATGGAAAAGGCAACCAAAAACCTTGAGGCCAGCCAACAGCTCCAGAAGTTTTGGTATGACCAAAAGGCTGCACTGGTTGAGTTCCAACCAGGGCAGAAAGTCTGGGTTCTGGAGCCTGTGGCTCCCAGGGCACTCCAGGACAAATGGAGTGGCCCTTACCCAGTACTAGAGAGGAAGAGTCAGGTCACCTACTTGGTGGACCTGGGCACAAGCAGGAGCCCCAAGAGGGTGATCCATGTAAACCGCCTTAAGCTCTTCCACGACAGGGCTGATGTCAATCTGTTGATGGTAACAGATGAGGATCAGGAGGCAGAGAGTGAACCTCTCCCTGATCTTCTGTCATCAGACCCCAAAGATGGTACAGTAGATGGAGTGATCTACTCAGACACCCTCTCTGGCCAACAGCAAGCTGATTGTAGGAGAGTCCTACAACAGTTTCCTGAACTCTTCTCCTTAACCCCTGGTCAGACACACCTGTGTACCCATGATGTGGACACAGGAGACAGCATGCCTGTCAAGAACAAAATCTTTAGACAATCTGACCATGTTAAAGAAAGCATCAAGGTGGAAGTCCACAAGATGCTGGAATTGGGAGTAATTGAGCGCTCTGACAGCCCCTGGGCTAGCCCAGTGGTCTTAGTCCCCAAACCTCACACCAAAGATGGAAAGAAAGAGATGAGGTTTTGTGTGGACTACAGAGGGCTCAATTCTGTCACCAAGACAGATGCCCATCCAATTCCAAGAGCTGATGAGCTCATTGATAAATTAGGTGCTGCCAAATTTCTAAGTACCTTTGACTTGACAGCAGGGTACTGGCAAATAAAAATGGCACCTGGAGCAAAAGAGAAAACAGCATTCTCCACACCTGATGGGCATTATCAGTTTACTGTTATGCCCTTTGGTTTAAAGAATGCCCCTGCCACCTTCCAAAGGTTGGTGAATCAAGTCCTTGCTGGCTTGGAGTCCTTTAGCACAGCTTATCTTGATGATATTGCTGTCTTTAGCTCCACCTGGCAGGATCACCTGGTCCACCTGAAGAAGGTTTTGAAGGCTCTGCAATCTGCAGGCCTCTCTATCAAGGCATCCAAATGCCAGATAGGGCAGGGAACTGTGGTTTACTTGGGACACCTTGTAGGTGGAGGCCAAGTTCAGCCACTCCAACCCAAGATCCAGACTATTCTGGACTGGGTAGCTCCAAAACCCCAGACTCAATTCAGGGCATTCCTTGGCTTGACTGGGTATTACAGGAGGTTTGTGAAGGGATATGGATCCATTGTGACAGCCCTCACTGAACTCACCTCCAAGAAAATGCCCAAGAAAGTGAACTGGACTGTGGAATGCCAACAGGCCTTTGACACCCTGAAACAAGCAATGTGCTCAGCACCAGTTCTAAAAGCTCCAGATTATTCTAAGCAGTTCATTGTGCAGACTGATGCCTCTGAACATGGGATAGGGGCAGTTTTGTCCCAAACAAATGATGATGGCCTTGACCAGCCTGTTGCTTTCATTAGCAGGAGGTTACTCCCCAGGGAGCAGCGTTGGAGTGCCATTGAGAGGGAGGCCTTTGCTGTGGTTTGGTCCCTGAAGAAGCTGAGACCATACCTCTTTGGGACTCACTTCCTAGTTCAAACTGACCACAGACCTCTCAAATGGCTGATGCAAATGAAAGGTGAAAATCCTAAACTGTTGAGGTGGTCCATCTCCCTACAGGGAATGGACTTTATAGTGGAACACAGACCTGGGACTGCCCATGCCAATGCAGATGGCCTTTCCAGGTTCTTCCACTTAGAAAATGAAGACTCTCTTGGGAAAGGTTAGTCTCATCCTCTTTCGTTTGGGGGGGGGTTGTGTAAGGAAATGCCTCCTTGGCATGGTTGCCCCCTGACTTTTTGCCTTTGCTGATGCTATGTTTACAATTGAAAGTGTGCTGAGGCCTGCTAACCAGGCCCCAGCACCAGTGTTCTTTCCCTAACCTGTACTTTTGTATCCACAATTGGCAGACCCTGGCATCCAGATAAGTCCCTTGTAACTGGTACTTCTAGTACCAAGGGCCCTGATGCCAAGGAAGGTCTCTAAGGGCTGCAGCATGTCTTATGCCACCCTGGAGACCTCTCACTCAGCACAGACACACTGCTTGCCAGCTTGTGTGTGCTAGTGAGGACAAAACGAGTAAGTCGACATGGCACTCCCCTCAGGGTGCCATGCCAGCCTCTCACTGCCTATGCAGTATAGGTAAGACACCCCTCTAGCAGGCCTTACAGCCCTAAGGCAGGGTGCACTATACCATAGGTGAGGGTACCAGTGCATGAGCATGGTACCCCTACAGTGTCTAAACAAAACCTTAGACATTGTAAGTGCAGGGTAGCCATAAGAGTATATGGTCTGGGAGTTTGTCAAACACGAACTCCACAGCACCATAATGGCTACACTGAAAACTGGGAAGTTTGGTATCAAACTTCTCAGCACAATAAATGCACACTGATGCCAGTGTACATTTTATTGTAAAATACACCACAGAGGGCACCTTAGAGGTGCCCCCTGAAACTTAACCGACTATCTGTGTAGGCTGACTAGTTTTAGCAGCCTGCCACAAACCGAGACATGTTGCTGGCCCCATGGGGAGAGTGCCTTTGTCACTCTGAGGCCAGTAACAAAGCCTGCACTGGGTGGAGATGCTAACACCTCCCCCAGGCAGGAATTGTCACACCTGGCGGTGAGCCTCAAAGGCTCACCTCCTTTGTGCCAACCCAGCAGGACACTCCAGCTAGTGGAGTTGCCCGCCCCCTCCGGCCAGGCCCCACTTTTGGCGGCAAGGCCGGAGAAAATAATGAGAA
Organism: Pleurodeles waltl; assembly: GCF_031143425.1. Classification (NCBI taxonomy): domain Eukaryota; kingdom Metazoa; phylum Chordata; class Amphibia; order Caudata; family Salamandridae; genus Pleurodeles; species Pleurodeles waltl. The sequence continues at coordinate 678,981,365 of NC_090449.1, read as the reverse complement.
AAACAAGGAGGAGTCACTGGCCAGTCAGGACAGCCCCTAAGGTGCCCTGAGCTGAGGTGACTCTAACTTTTAGAAATCCTCCATCTTGCAGATGGAGGATTCCCCCAATAGGGTTAGGATTGTGACCCCCTCCCCTTGGGAGGAGGCACAAAGAGGGTGTACCCACCCTCAGGGCTAGTAGCCATTGGCTACTAACCCCCCAGACCTAAACACGCCCTTAAATTTAGTATTTAAGGGCTACCCTGAACCCTAGAAAATTAGATTCCTGCAACTACAAGAAGAAGGACTGCCCAGCTGAAAACCCCTGCAGCGGAAGACCAGAAGACGACAACTGCCTTGGCTCCAGAAACTCACCGGCCTGTCTCCTGCCTTCCAAAGATCCTGCTCCAGCGACGCCTTCCAAAGGGACCAGCGACCTCGACATCCTCTGAGGACTGCCCCTGCTTCGAAAAGACAAGAAACTCCCGAGGACAGCGGACCTGCTCCAAGAAAAGCTGCAACTTTGTTTCCAGCAACTTTAAAGAACCCTGCAAGCTCCCCGCAAGAAGCGTGAGACTTGCAACACTGCACCCGGCGACCCCGACTCGGCTGGTGGCGATCCAACACCTCAGGAGGGACCCCAGGACTACTCTGATACTGTGAGTACCAAAACCTGTCCCCCCTGAGCCCCCACAGCGCCGCCTGCAGAGGGAATCCCGAGGCTTCCCCTGACCGCGACTCTTTGAACCTAAAGTCCCGACGCCTGGGAGAGACCCTGCACCCGCAGCCCCCAGGACCTGAAGGACCGGACTTTCACTGGAGAAGTGACCCCCAGGAGTCCCTCTCCCTTGCCCAAGTGGAGGTTTCCCCGAGGAACCCCCCCCTTGCCTGCCTGCAGCGCTGAAGAGATCCCGAGATCTCTCATAGACTAACATTGCGAACCCGACGCCTGTTTCTACACTGCACCCGGCCGCCCCCGCGCTGCTGAGGGTGAAATTTCTGTGTGGACTTGTGTCCCCCCCGGTGCCCTACAAAACCCCCCCTGGTCTGCCCTCCGAAGACGCGGGTACTTACCTGCAAGCAGACCGGAACCGGGGCACCCCCTTCTCTCCATTCTAGCCTATGTGTTTTGGGCCCCACTTTGAACTCTGCACCTGACCGGCCCTGAGCTGCTGGTGTGGTGACTTTGGGGTTGCTCTGAACCCCCAACGGTGGGCTACCTTGGACCAAGAACTAAGCCCTGTAAGTGTCTTACTTACCTGGTTAACCTAACAAATACTTACCTCCCCTAGGAACTGTGAAAATTGCACTAAGTGTCCACTTTTAAAACAGCTATTTGTCAATAACTTGAAAAGTATACATGCAATTTTGATGATTTGAAATTCCTAAAGTACTTACCTGCAATACCTTTCGAATGAGATATTACATGTAGAATTTGAACCTGTGGTTCTTAAAATAAACTAAGAAAAGATATTTTTCTATATAAAAACCTATTGGCTGGATTTGTCTCTGAGTGTGTGTACCTCATTTATTGTCTATGTGTATGTACAACAAATGCTTAACACTACTCCTTGGATAAGCCTACTGCTCGACCACACTACCACAAAATAGAGCATTAGTATTATCTCTTTTTGCCACTATCTTACCTCTAAGGGGAACCCTTGGACTCTGTGCATACTATTCCTTACTTTGAAATAGTGCATACAGAGCCAACTTCCTACATAGAGCACTTGCGTGGGAGGAAGACGACAAAACACACCCTCAGTGGCACAGGGGTGGCTGGGTGCAGTGTACAAAGCAGGTGTCTGGTTTTGTATAGGCTTCAATGGAGGCTTCACTCTAGCAGTGCAGGCAGGCACATGGAGGGCTTCTCGGGACAGCCACCATCTGGGCAAGGCAGAGGGTCGCCAGGGGGTCACTCCTGCGTCGAAGTTCGGTTCCTTCAGGTCTTGGGGGCTGCGGCTGTTGGTTCCAGGCATCGGGTCCCTTGTTACAGGCAGTTGCGGTCAGGGGGAGCCTCTGGATTCTCTCTGCAGGTGTCGCTGTGGGGGTTCAGGAGGGTCGCCTATGGTTACTCACGGGCTCGCAGTCGCCGGGGAGTCCTCCCTGAGGTGTTTATTTTCTGCAGGTCGAGCCAGGGGCGTAGGGTGCAGAGTGTAGAGTCTCACGCTTCCGGCGGGAAACGTGAAGTCTTTGGAAGTTGCTTCTTTGTTGCAAAGAAGTAGCTGGTTTTGAACAGGGCCGCTGTTCACAGGAGTTTCTTGGTCCTGTAGTCCAGGGCAGTCCTCTGAGGCTTCAGAGGTCGCTGGTCCCTGTTGGATGCGTCGCTGGAGCAGGTTTTTCAAAGTTGGAGACAGGCCGGTAGGGCTGGGGCCAAATCAGTTGTCGTCTTCCTCCTTCTCTGCAGGCTTGTAGGTGAGCAGTCCTTCTTTCTTCAGGTTGCAGGAATCTGATTTCCTGGGATCTGGGGAGCCCCTAAACACTGAATTTAGGGGTGTGTTTAGGTCTGAGAGGGCAGTAGCCCATGGCTACTGTCCTTGAGGGTGGCTACACCCTCTTTGTGCCTCATCCCTGTGGGGTTGGGGGCACATCCCTAATCCTATTGGGGGAATCCTCCAAACTCAAGATGGAGGATTTCTCAAGGCAGGGGTCACCTCAGCTCAGGACACCTTAGGGGCGGTCCTGACTGGTGGGTGACTCCTTGTTTTTCTCATTATCTCCTCCAGCCTTGCCGCCAAAAGTGGGGGCAGTGGCCGGAGGGGTGGGCATCTCCACTAGCTGGGAGGCCCTGGGGCGCTGTAACCAAAGGGGTGAGCCTTTGAGGCTCACCGCCAGGTGTTACAGTTCCTGCAGCGGGAGGTGAGAAGCAGCTCCACCCAGTACAGGCTTTGTTCCTAGCCACAGAGTGACAAAGGCACTCTCCCTATGTGGCCAGCAACATGTCTGGTGTGTGGCAGGCTGGCAGAAACTGGTCAGCCTACACTAGAAGTCGGGTAGGTATTCAGGGGGCATCTCTAAGATGCTCTCTGGGTGTATGTTACAATACATTACACACTGGCATCAGTGTGCATTTATTGTGCTGAGAAGTTTGATACCAAACTTCCCAGTTTTCAATGTAGTCATTATGGAACTGTTGAGTTCGTGTTTGACAAACTCCCAGACCATATACTCTTATGGCTACCCTACACTTACATTGTCTAAGGTTTTGCTAAGACACTGTAGGGGCATAGTGCTCATGCACATATACCCTCACCTGTGATATAGTGCACCCTGCCTTGAGGCTGTAAGGCCTGCTAGAGGGGTGACTTACCTATGCCACAGGCAGTTGGTATAGTATATGCAGAGCCAGCTTCCTACAAAGACTTCCTCCAGTGAGAGGCCTCTAGAGTTATGTCTCTGGGGAGTCGTTAGCGCATCTCCCCAGAAGAGCAGAAAGCTTTCCACAGGACAATCCCAGTGTGTAAGGAAATGCCTCCTTGGCATGGTTGCCCCCTGATTTTTTGCCTTTGCTGATGCTATGTTTACAATTGAAAGTGTGCTGAGGCCTGCTAACCAGGCCCCAGCACCAGTGTTCTTTCCCTAACCTGTACTTTTGTATCCACAATTGGCAGACCCTGGCATCCAGATAAGTCCCTTGTAACTGGTACTTCTAGTACCAAGGGCCCTGATGCCAAGGAAGGTCTCTAAGGGCTGCAGCATGTCTTATGCCACCCTGGAGACCTCTCACTCAGCACAGACACACTGCTTACCAGCTTGTGTGTGCTAGTGAGGACAAAACGAGTAAGTCGACATGGCACTCCCCTCAGGGTGCCATGCCAGCCTCTCACTGCCTATGCAGTATAGGTAAGACACCCCTCTAGCAGGCCTTACAGCCCTAAGGCAGGGTGCACTATACCATAGGTGAGGGTACCAGTGCATGAGCATGGTACCCCTACAGTGTCTAAACAAAACCTTAGACATTGTAAGTGCAGGGTAGCCATAAGAGTATATGGTCTGGGAGTCTGTCAAACACGAACTCCACAGCACCATAATGGCTACACTGAAAACTGGGAAGTTTGGTATCAAACTTCTCAGCACAATAAATGCACACTGATGCCAGTGTACATTTTATTGTAAAATACACCACAGAGGGCACCTTAGAGGTGCCCCCTGAAACTTAACCGACTATCTGTGTAGGCTGACTAGTTTTAGCAGCCTGCCACAAACCGAGACATGTTGCTGGCCCCATGGGGAGAGTGCCTTTGTCACTCTGAGGCCAGTAACAAAGCCTGCACTGGGTGGAGATGCTAACACCTCTCCCAGGCAGGAATTGTCACACCTGGCGGTGAGCCTCAAAGGCTCACCTCCTTTGTGCCAACCCAGCAGGACACTCCAGCTAGTGGAGTTGCCCGCCCCCTCCGGCCAGGCCCCACTTTTGGCGGCAAGGCCGGAGAAAATAATGAGAAAAACAAGGAGGAGTCACTGGCCAGTCAGGACAACCCCTAAGGTGTCCTGAGCTGAGGTGACTCTAACTTTTAGAAATCCTCCATCTTGCAGATGGAGGATTCCCCCAATAGGGTTAGGATTGTGACCCCCTCCCCTTGGGAGGAGGCACAAAGAGGGTGTACCCACCCTCAGGGCTAGTAGCCATTGGCTACTAACCCCCCAGACCTAAACACGCCCTTAAATTTAGTATTTAAGGGCTACCCTGAACCCTAGAAAATTAGATTCCTGCAACAAGAAGAAGGACTGCCCAGCTGAAAACCCCTGCAGCGGAAGACCAGAAGACGACAACTGCCTTGGCTCCAGAAACTCACCGGCCTGTCTCCTGCCTTCCAAAGATCCTGCTCCAGCGACGCCTTCCGAAGGGACCAGCGACCTCGACATCCTCTGAGGACTGCCCCTGCTTCGAAAAGACAAGAAACTCCCGAGGACAGCGGACCTGCTCCAAGAAAAGCTGCAACTTTGTTTCCCGCAGCTTTAAAGAACCCTGCAAGCTCCCCGCAAGAAGCGTGAGACTTGCAACACTGCACCCGGCGACCCCGACTCGGCTGGTGGCGATCCAACACCTCAGGAGGGACCCCAGGACTACGCTGATACTGTGAGTACCAAAACCTGTCCCCCCTGAGCCCCCACAGCGCCGCCTGCAGAGGGAATCCCGAGGCTTCCCCTGACCGCGACTCTTTGAACCTAAAGTCCCGACGCCTGGGAGAGACCCTGCACCCGCAGCCCCCAGGACCCGAAGGACCGGACTTTCACTGGAGAAGTGACCCCCAGGAGTCCCTCTCCCTTGCCCAAGTGGAGGTTTCCCCGAGGAACCCCCCCTTGCCTGCCTGCAGCGCTGAAGAGATCCCGAGATCTCTCATAGACTAACATTGCGAACCCGACGCTTGTTTCTACACTGCACCCGGCCGCCCCCGCGCCGCTGAGGGTGAAATTTCTGTGTGGACTTGTGTCCCCCCCGGTGCCCTACAAAACCCCCCTGGTCTGCCCTCCGAAGACGCGGGTACTTACCTGCAAGCAGACCGGAACCAGGGCACCCCCTTCTCTCCATTCTAGCCTATGTGTTTTGGGCACCACTTTGAACTCTGCACCTGACCGGCCCTGAGCTGCTGGTGTGGTGACTTTGGGGTTGCTCTGAACCCCCAACGGTGGGCTACCTTGGACCAAGAACTGAACCCTGTAAGTGTCTTACTTACCTGGTAAAACTAACAAATACTTACCTCCCCTAGGAACTGTGAAAATTGCACTAAGTGTCCACTTTTAAAACAGCTATTTGTGAATAACTTGAAAAGTATACATGCAATTTTGATGATTTGAAGTTCCTAAAGTACTTACCTGCAATACCTTTCGAATGAGATATTACATGTGGAATTTGAACCTGTGGTTCTTAAAATAAACTAAGAAAAGATATTTTTCTATACAAAAACCTATTGGCTGGATTTGTCTCTGAGTGTGTGTACCTCATTTATTGTCTATGTGTATGTACAACAAATGCTTAACACTACTCCTTGGATAAGCCTACTGCTCGACCACACTACCACAAAATAGAGCATTAGTATTATCTATTTTTACCACTATTTTACCTCTAAGGGGAACCCTTGGACTCTGTGCATGCTATTCCTTACTTTGAAATAGCACATACAGAGCCAACTTCCTACATTGGTGGATCAGCGGTGGGGTACAAGACTTTGCATTTGCTGGACTACTCAGCCAATACCTGATCACACGACAAATTCCAAAATTGTCATTAGAAATTGATTTTTGCAATTTGAAAAGTTTTCTAAATTCTTAAAAAGACCTGCTAGGGCCTTGTGTTAGATCCTGTTTAGCATTTCTTTTAGAGTTTAAAAGTTTGTAAAAGTTTGAATTAGATTCTAGAACCAGTTGTAGATTCTTAAAAAGTATTCCAACTTTTAGAAGCAAAATGTCTAGCACAGATGTGACTGTGGTGGAACTCGACACCACACCTTACCTCCATCTTAAGATGAGGGAGCTAAGGTCACTCTGTAAAATAAAGAAAATAACAATGGGCCCCAAACCTACCAAAATACAGCTCCAGGAGCTTTTGGCAGAGTTTGAAAAGGCCAACCCCTCTGAGGGTGGCAACTCAGAGGAAGAGGATAGTGACTTGGAGGAAAATTCCCCCCTACCAGTCCTATCTAGGGAGAACAGGGTCCCTCAAACCCTGACTCCAAAAATAATAGTCAGAGATGCTGGTTCCCTCACAGGAGAGACCAACACCTCTGAAATCACTGAGGATAGCCCCAGTGAAGAGGACATCCAGTTAGCCAGGATGACCAAAAGATTGGCTTTGGAAAGACAGATCCTAGCCATAGAGAGGGAAAGACAAGAGATGGGCCTAGGACCCATCAATGGTGGCAGCAATATAAATAGGGTCAGAGATTCTCCTGACATGTTAAAAATCCCCAAAGGGATTGTGACAAAATTTGAAGATGGTGATGACATCACCAAGTGGTTCACAGCTTTTGAGAGGGCTTGTGTAACCAGAAAAGTGAACAGATCTCACTGGGGTGCTCTCCTTTGGGAAATGTTCACTGGAAAGTGTAGGGATAGACTCCTCACACTCTCTGGAAAAGATGCAGAATCTTATGACCTCATGAAGGGTACCCTGATTGAGGGCTTTGGATTCTCCACTGAGGAGTACAGGATTAGGTTCAGGGGGGCTCAAAAAACCTCGAGCCAGACCTGGGTTGACTTTGTTGACTACTCAGTGAAAACACTAGATGGTTGGATTCAAGGCAGTGGTGTAAATAATTATGATGGGCTGTACAATTTATTTGTGAAAGAACACCTATTGAGTAATTGTTTCAATGATAAACTGCATCAGCATCTGGTAGACCTAGGACCAATTTCTCCCCAAGAATTGGGAAAGAAGGCGGACCATTGGGTCAAGACAAGGGTGTCCAAGACTTCAACAGGGGGTGACCAAAAGAAAGGGGTCACAAAGACTCCCCAGGGGAAGAGTGATGAGACAACCAAAACTAAAAATAGTAAACAGTCTTCTACAGGCCCCCAAAAACCTGCACAGGAGGGTGGGCCCAGAGCCTCTTCACAAAACAATGGGTACAAGGGTAAAAACTTTGATCCCAAAAAGGCCTGGTGTCATAGCTGTAAACAGCATGGACACCAAACTGGAGACAAGGCCTGTCCCAAGAAAGGTTCCACTCCAAACTCCCATCCAGGTAACACTGGTATGGCTAGTCTCCAAGTGGGATCAACAGTGTGCCCAGAGCAAATCAGGGTCCACACTGAAGCTACTCTAGTTTCTGAGGGTGGGGTGGATTTAGCCACACTAGCTGTCTGGCCGCCTAACATGCAAAAATACAGACAGCAACTCTTAATTAATGGGACTAGAATAGAGGGCCTGAGGGATACAGGTGCCAGTGTCACCATGGTGACAGAGAAACTGGTTTCCCCTGGCCAATACCTGACTGGAAAAACGTACACAGTCACCAACGCTGACAATCAGAGAAAAGTACATCCCATGGCAATGGTTACTTTAGAATGGGGAGGGGTCAATGGCCTGAAACAGGTGGTGGTCTCCTCAAATATCCCAGTGGACTGTCTGCTTGGAAATGACCTGGAGTCCTCAGCATGGGCTGAGGTGGAACTAAAAACCCATGCAGCAATGCTGGGTATCCCTGAACTGGTGTGTGTGAAAACAAGAGCACAATGCAAGGCACAGGGTGAAAAAGTAGAGCTGGAGTCTGGAAAAATGGCCCAGCCTACCAAGAGAACAGGAAAGTCAGTTGGGAAACCAACTGCAACACAGCAAAAGAAAGGGAACCTCTCTTCTCAGGAAGAAGTTCTGCCCTCTGAGGGAACTGAGCCTTTGGAGCTTGAACCTTATCAGGTTGAGCTCTTAGGCCCAGGGGGACCCTCAAGGGAAGAGCTGTGTAAGGGATAAGAAACCTGTCCCTCTCTTGAAGGCCTTAGGCAGCAAGCTGCTGAAGAGTCCAAAGGCAAGAAAAATGGAACACATAGGGTCTATTGGGAAGATGGGCTCCTGTACACTGAGGCCAGAGACCCCAAACCTGGTGCCACTAGGAGAGTGGTAGTGCCTCAGCTGTTCAGAGAGTTCATCCTAACATTGGCCCATGACATTCCCCTTGCTGGACATTTGGGACAAACCAAGACGTGGGAGAGGTTAGTCAACCACTTCTACTGGCCCAATATGTCCAACATGGTTAAGGAGTTTTGCCTCTCCTGCCCCACCTGTCAAGCCAGTGGTAAGACCGGTGGGCATCCAAAGGCCCCCCTCATTCCACTTCCAGTGGTGGGGGTGCCCTTTGAAAGAGTGGGTGTGGACATAGTTGGTCCACTGGAACCTCCCACAGCCTCAGGAAATATGTATATCCTGGTAGTAGTGGATCATGCTACCAGGTATCCTGAAGCTATTCCCCTTAGGTCGACTACTGCCCCTGCAGTAGCCAAGGCCCTCATTGGTATCTTTACCAGAGTGGGTTTCCCTAAGGAGGTGGTGTCTGACAGAGGTACCAACTTCATGTCAGCATACCTAAAGCACATGTGGAATGAGTGTGGAGTGACTTATAAATTCACTACACCTTACCATCCACAAACTAATGGCTTAGTTGAGAGATTCAACAAGACATTAAAAGGCATGATCATGGGGCTCCCAGAAAAACTCAAAAGGAGATGGGATGTCCTCCTGCCATGTCTGCTTTTCGCTTACAGGGAGGTACCACAGAAGGGAGTAGGGTTCTCACCCTTTGAACTTCTGTTTGGTCATCCTGTAAGGGGACCACTTGCCCTTGTTAAAGAAGGCTGGGAGAGACCTCTCCATGAGCCTAAACAGGACATAGTGGACTATGTACTTGGCCTTCGCTCTAGGATGGCAGAGTACATGGAAAAGGCAACCAAAAACCTTGAGGCCAGCCAACAACTCCAGAAGTTTTGGTATGACCAAAAGGCTGCACTGGTTGAGTTCCAACCAGGGCAGAAAGTCTGGGTTCTGGAGCCTGTGGCTCCCAGGGCACTCCAGGACAAATGGAGTGGCCCTTACCCAGTACTAGAGAGGAAGAGTCAGGTCACCTACCTGGTGGACCTGGGCACAAGCAGGAGCCCCAAGAGGGTGATCCATGTGAACCGCCTTAAGCTCTTCCATGACAGGGCTGATGTGAATCTGTTGATGGTAACAGATGAGGATCAGGAGGCAGAGAGTGAACCTCTCCCTGATCTTCTGTCATCAGACCCAAGAGATGGCACAGTAGATGGAGTGATCTACTCAGACACCCTCTCTGGCCAACAGCAAGCTGATTGTAGGAGAGTCCTACAACAGTTTCCTGAACTCTTCTCCTTAACCCCTGGTCAGACACACCTGTGTACCCATGATGTGGACACAGGAGACAGCATGCCTGTCAAGAACAAAATCTTTAGACAGTCTGACCATGTTAAGGCAAGCATCAAGGTGGAAGTCCACAAGATGCTGGAATTGGGAGTCATTGAGCGCTCTGACAGCCCCTGGGCTAGCCCAGTGGTCTTAGTCCCCAAACCTCACACCACAGATGGAAAGAAAGAGATGAGGTTTTGTGTGGACTACAGAGGGCTCAATTCTGTCACCAAGACAGATGCTCATCCAATTCCAAGAGCTGATGAGCTCATTGATAAATTAGGTGCTGCCAAATTTCTAAGTACCTTTGACTTGACAGCAGGGTACTGGCAAATAAAAATGGCACCTGGAGCAAAAGAAAAGACAGCATTCTCCACACCTGATGGGCATTATCAGTTTACTGTTATGCCCTTTGGTTTAAAGAATGCCCCTGCCACCTTCCAAAGGTTGGTGAATCAAGTCCTTGCTGGCTTGGAGTCCTTTAGCACAGCTTATCTTGATGATATTGCTGTCTTTAGCTCCACCTGGCAGGATCACCTGGTCCACCTGAAGAAGGTTTTGAAGGCTCTGCAATCTGCAGGCCTCTCTATCAAGGCATCCAAATGCCAGATAGGGCAGGGAACTGTGGTTTACTTGGGCCACCTTGTAGGTGGAGGCCAAGTTCAGCCACTCCAACCCAAGATCCAGACCATTCTGGACTGGGTAGCTCCAAAAACCCAGACTCAAGTCAGGGCATTCCTTGGCTTGACTGGGTACTACAGGAGGTTTGTGAAGGGATATGGATCCATTGTGACAGCCCTCACTGAGCTCACCTCCAAGAAAATGCCCAAGAAAGTGAACTGGACTGTGGACTGCCAACAGGCCTTTGACACCCTGAAACAAGCAATGTGCTCAGCACCAGTTCTCAAAGCTCCAGATTATTCTAAGCAGTTCATTGTGCAGACTGATGCCTCTGAACATGGGATAGGGGCAGTTTTGTCCCAAACAAATGATGATGGCCTTGACCAGCCTGTTGCTTTCATTAGCAGGAGGTTACTCCCCAGGGAGCAGCGTTGGAGTGCCATTGAGAGGGAGGCCTTTGCTGTGGTTTGGTCCCTGAAGAAGCTGAGACCATACCTCTTTGGGACTCACTTCCTAGTTCAAACCGACCACAGACCTCTCAAATGGCTGATGCAAATGAAAGGTGAAAATCCTAAACTGTTGAGGTGGTCCATCTCCCTACAGGGAATGGACTTTATAGTGGAACACAGACCTGGGACTGCCCATGCCAATGCAGATGGCCTTTCCAGGTTCTTCCACTTAGAAAATGAAGACTCTCTTGGGAAAGGTTAGTCTCATCCTCTTTCGTTTGGGGGGGGGTTGTGTAAGGAAATGCCTCCTTGGCATGGTTGCCCCCTGACTTTTTGCCTTTGCTGATGCTATGTTTACAATTGAAAGTGTGCTGAGGCCTGCTAACCAGGCCCCAGCACCAGTGTTCTTTCCCTAACCTGTACTTTTGTATCCACAATTGGCAGACCCTGGCATCCAGATAAGTCCCTTGTAACTGGTACTTCTAGTACCAAGGGCCCTGATGCCAAGGAAGGTCTCTAAGGGCTGCAGCATGTCTTATGCCACCCTGGAGACCTCTCACTCAGCACAGACACACTGCTTACCAGCTTGTGTGTGCTAGTGAGGACAAAACGAGTAAGTCGACATGGCACTCCCCTCAGGGTGCCATGCCAGCCTCTCACTGCCTATGCAGTATAGGTAAGACACCCCTCTAGCAGGCCTTACAGCCCTAAGGCAGGGTGCACTATACCATAGGTGAGGGTACCAGTGCATGAGCATGGTACCCCTACAGTGTCTAAACAAAACCTTAGACATTGTAAGTGCAGGGTAGCCATAAGAGTATATGGTCTGGGAGTCTGTCAAACACGAACTCCACAGCACCATAATGGCTACACTGAAAACTGGGAAGTTTGGTATCAAACTTCTCAGCACAATAAATGCACACTGATGCCAGTGTACATTTTATTGTAAAATACACCACAGAGGGCACCTTAGAGGTGCCCCCTGAAACTTAACCGACTATCTGTGTAGGCTGACTAGTTTTAGCAGCCTGCCACAAACCGAGACATGTTGCTGGCCCCATGGGGAGAGTGCCTTTGTCACTCTGAGGCCAGTAACAAAGCCTGCACTGGGTGGAGATGCTAACACCTCTCCCAGGCAGGAATTGTCACACCTGGCGGTGAGCCTCAAAGGCTCACCTCCTTTGTGCCAACCCAGCAGGACACTCCAGCTAGTGGAGTTGCCCGCCCCCTCCGGCCAGGCCCCACTTTTGGCGGCAAGGCCGGAGAAAATAATGAGAAAAACAAGGAGGAGTCACTGGCCAGTCAGGACAACCCCTAAGGTGTCCTGAGCTGAGGTGACTCTAACTTTTAGAAATCCTCCATCTTGCAGATGGAGGATTCCCCCAATAGGGTTAGGATTGTGACCCCCTCCCCTTGGGAGGAGGCACAAAGAGGGTGTACCCACCCTCAGGGCTAGTAGCCATTGGCTACTAACCCCCCAGACCTAAACACGCCCTTAAATTTAGTATTTAAGGGCTACCCTGAACCCTAGAAAATTAGATTCCTGCAACAAGAAGAAGGACTGCCCAGCTGAAAACCCCTGCAGCGGAAGACCAGAAGACGACAACTGCCTTGGCTCCAGAAACTCACCGGCCTGTCTCCTGCCTTCCAAAGATCCTGCTCCAGCGACGCCTTCCGAAGGGACCAGCGACCTCGACATCCTCTGAGGACTGCCCCTGCTTCGAAAAGACAAGAAACTCCCGAGGACAGCGGACCTGCTCCAAGAAAAGCTGCAACTTTGTTTCCCGCAGCTTTAAAGAACCCTGCAAGCTCCCCGCAAGAAGCGTGAGACTTGCAACACTGCACCCGGCGACCCCGACTCGGCTGGTGGCGATCCAACACCTCAGGAGGGACCCCAGGACTACGCTGATACTGTGAGTACCAAAACCTGTCCCCCCTGAGCCCCCACAGCGCCGCCTGCAGAGGGAATCCCGAGGCTTCCCCTGACCGCGACTCTTTGAACCTAAAGTCCCGACGCCTGGGAGAGACCCTGCACCCGCAGCCCCCAGGACCCGAAGGACCGGACTTTCACTGGAGAAGTGACCCCCAGGAGTCCCTCTCCCTTGCCCAAGTGGAGGTTTCCCCGAGGAACCCCCCCCTTGCCTGCCTGCAGCGCTGAAGAGATCCCGAGATCTCTCATAGACTAACATTGCGAACCCGACGCTTGTTTCTACACTGCACCCGGCCGCCCCCGCGCCGCTGAGGGTGAAATTTCTGTGTGGACTTGTGTCCCCCCCGGTGCCCTACAAAACCCCCCTGGTCTGCCCTCCGAAGACGCGGGTACTTACCTGCAAGCAGACCGGAACCAGGGCACCCCCTTCTCTCCATTCTAGCCTATGTGTTTTGGGCACCACTTTGAACTCTGCACCTGACCGGCCCTGAGCTGCTGGTGTGGTGACTTTGGGGTTGCTCTGAACCCCCAACGGTGGGCTACCTTGGACCAAGAACTGAACCCTGTAAGTGTCTTACTTACCTGGTAAAACTAACAAATACTTACCTCCCCTAGGAACTGTGAAAATTGCACTAAGTGTCCACTTTTAAAACAGCTATTTGTGAATAACTTGAAAAGTATACATGCAATTTTGATGATTTGAAGTTCCTAAAGTACTTACCTGCAATACCTTTCGAATGAGATATTACATGTGGAATTTGAACCTGTGGTTCTTAAAATAAACTAAGAAAAGATATTTTTCTATACAAAAACCTATTGGCTGGATTTGTCTCTGAGTGTGTGTACCTCATTTATTGTCTATGTGTATGTACAACAAATGCTTAACACTACTCCTTGGATAAGCCTACTGCTCGACCACACTACCACAAAATAGAGCATTAGTATTATCTATTTTTACCACTATTTTACCTCTAAGGGGAACCCTTGGACTCTGTGCATGCTATTCCTTACTTTGAAATAGCACATACAGAGCCAACTTCCTACACAGTGTACATCTGTGAACGGGCATTTGAAACATTGGCCAACCAAGGTGGCCATTTATGAAGTTGCACTTTGCCCACCAGTGACATTAAATTCAATTTAATAAAGTGGTAATAGGCAAAGTACTGTGTTTGAGAAAAGATGTAATTTCAGATGATATACCTCTTACCCGAATTGCCAAGATTTTACATGCTATAGGTTATATAATACCAAGGATATAACTAGCGCATGGAAAAACAGCAAGTTATAGTAAATGTAATGTGGTGATTGATGCAAGAACAATCTGTACAGAGATGCTCAACGGATAGCATAGGTGGTGCGTAAATTCTAGTGTAAAGTTTCTTATCTGCAAGTGTAGTTTTGCAGCTTGATATACTCGTTTTAAACAGTGCATTATTACACAATCTACTGGTTTAGACAGGATTTTCTACTATTTTGTCAACTTATTTTAGTCCATCTTCTTATTCTCCTTCTGTTTGCTGGTGGGCATCAACAAAATGCATTTGGTGTCTCCTCGTGACATTGTCTCACTTCCTCCAGACGTCTCCGCCACAATTCACCATCTTCAGATTCTCTCAAAACCCCCACCCCCAAATCTTTCTCATATTTTTAGTGGTGGGGGGGGGGGGGGGGGGGGGGGAGGGCTTGTGAATCCAAATACACTTCAAGCTGCAAAACTACACCTACAGGTAAAAAACTTCACGTTTTGCAGTGTAAATCTTTTCTGCATGGACATGCTGTGCACTGAATTTATAGCAGTTTCTACTACTGTGGTAGTAGGGATGAAGATGGGTATTGATGTGTAAATAGATGCTTTAACACCCTTTGTCCCACCTGAGCTTCCCTGTTCATTTCCGAATCAATGCAATAATGTTTTGTAGAAGTATGCACTGAAGCCCAAGTTGCTGGCATACATATTTTTAAAAGGGGTGTTTGACATAAAGGCAATGGTAACTTCTTTCTTCTGTGTTGAGTGCACTCCCAGTGCCTTAAGTAATGCTTCCCCTACATTGGAATAGTATAACTCAATCAACTGCGCAATCCATCTTGCAACAGTGCTCTTTGTCAATGCTCTTCCCAGATATTTTTTTGTTGCAAATGCTACAAACATTTGCTGTGTTCTTCTAAAGGGTTTTCTCCTTTCAATATTATACATGATGCAAGGTCTAGCATCTTATGTATGTAGAGTTCTTTCCACTTGGTCTTTTAGATTTTGAAAGAAACTGGAAACTTGAATGGATTGGTTAATATGAAACCACCTTTGGCATAAAATGTGGATCTGTTCTCATTACAATTCGGTCTTTGTGAACTTGAAAATAAGGTTCTTGAATACTGAGTGCCTGTAATTCACCGACCCTGGGTAAGGACGTAATAGCGACTGAAAATGAAAATGTCACTTACCCAGTGTACATCTGTTCGTGGCATCAGTCGCTGAGATTCACATGGTATGCATGAGCTCGCCATCTGGTGTTGGGTCGGAGTGTTACAAGTTGTTTTTCTTCGAAGAAGTGTTTTCGAGTCACGGGACCGAGTGACTCCACCTTCTGTGCTCATTGCGCATGGGCGTCGACTCCATCTTCGATTGTTTTCCCCGCAGAGGGTGAGGTAGGAGTTGTACTATAGTAATAGTGCCCGCGCAATGAAAAATGTAAGTATGTACCTATTAAAGGATTAAGTAATATATACAAATGTACAAAATTGAAGGTAACTTCTGAACTGCTACAGGCTTCCGGGGAGGTGGGTGGGTCCATGTGAATCTCAGCGACTGATGCCACGAACAGATGTACACTGGGTAAGTGACATTTTCAGTTCGATGGCATCTGTCGCTGTAGATACACATGGTATGCATAGACTAGTAAGCAGTTAGTTCCCCATAAGCGGTGGTTTAGCCTGTAGGAGTAGAAGTTGTCTGAAATAGAGTTCTTAATACAGCTTGACCTACTGTAGCTTGTTGTGCGGATAGCACATCTATACAGTAGTGTTTGGTGAATGTGTGAGGCGTAGACCAAGTGGCTGCCTTACATATTTCCTGCATTGGGATGTTTCCTAAAAAGGCCATTGAAGCACCTTTTTTCCTTGTTGAATGTGCCCTGGGAGTAATGGGCAGTTGTCTTTTTGCTTTAAGGTAGCAGATTTGGATGCATTTAACTATCCATCTGGCTATACCTTGTTTTGATATTGGGTTACCTGCATGAGGTTTTTGGAATGCAATAAATAGCTGTTTAGTTTTTCTGATGTTCTTTGTTCTGTCAATGTAGTACATTAATGCTCTTTTGACATCTAATGTATGTAGTGCTCTTTCAGCCACAGAATCTGGCTGTGGGAAAAATACTGGTAGTTCTACCGTTTGATTTAGATGGAATGGTGAAATAACTTTTGGTAAAAATTTTGGATTAGGTCGTAGGACGACCTTATTTTTATGTATTTGTATAAAAGGCTCTTGTGTTGTGAACGCTTGAATTTCACTTACTCTTCTTAGAGATGTAATGGCGATGAGAAAGGCAACTTTCCAGGTTAGGAATTGTATTCCGCAAGAGTGCATGGGTTCGAAAGGTGGGCCCATGAGTCTTGTTAGAACCACGTTTAGGTTCCATGAAGGAACAGGTGGTGTTCTTGGTGGTATAATTCTTTTAAGCCCTTCTATAAATGCTTTGATAACTGGTATCCTATACAAGGAAGTTGAATAGGTAGTTTGCAGGTATGCAGATATTGCTGCAAGGTGTATTTTAATAGAAGAGAAGGCTAGCTTTGCTTTTTGTAAATGGAGCAAGTAATTTACTATATGTTTTGGAGTTGCATCTAGCGGTTGTATCTGATTATGATGGCAGTACCAAACAAATCTTTTCCACTTACTTGCGTAGCAGTGTCTAGTGGATGGCCTTCTGGCCTGCTTTATGACTTCCATACACTCTTGGCTAAGTTGTAAGTGTCCGAATTCTAGGATTTCAGGAGCCAGATTGCTAGATTCAGCGATGCTGGGTCCGGGTGTCTGATCTGTTGGTTGTGTTGCGTTAACAGATTTGGTTTGTTGGGCAGTTTGATGTGTGGTACTACAGACAGATCTAGCAGTGTTGTGTACCAGGGTTGTCTTGCCCAAGTTGGTGCTATTAAAATGAGTTTGAGTTTGTTTTGACTCAATTTGTTTACTAGGTAAGGAAGGAGAGGGAGAGGAGGAAAAGCGTAAGCAAATATTCCTGACCAGTTCATCCATAGGGCATTGCCTTGGGATTGCTTGTGTGGGTATCTGGACGCGAAGTTTTGGCATTTTGCGTTCTCTTTTGTTGCAAATAAGTCTATTTGTGGTGTTCCCCAGAGTGTGAAGTAGGTGTACAGAATCTGTGGGTGGATTTCCCATTCGTGGACTTGCTGGTGATCTCGAGAGAGATTGTCTGCCAGCTGATTCTGGATCCCCGGAATAAACTGTGCTATTAGACCAATCTGATGGTGGATTGCCCACTTCCATATTTTTTGAGCTAACAAGCTTAACTGCGTTGAATGTGTTCCTCCTTGTTTGTTTAGATAATACATCGTTGTCATGTTGTCTGTTTTGACAAGGATGTATTTGTGGGTTATGATTGGTTGGAAAGCTTTTAGTGCTTGAAAAACTGCTAATAATTCTAGATGATTTATATGCAGTTTTGTTTGATGTATGTTCCATTGTCCTCTTATGTTGTGTTGATTGAGATGTGCTCCCCACCCTGTCATGGAAGCATCTGTTGTTATTACGTACTCTGGCACTGGGTCTTGGAAAGGCCGCCCTATGTTTAAATTTATACTGTTCCACCATAGAAGCGAGAGGTAAGTTTGGCGGTCTAGCAACACCAGATCTAGAAGGTGACCCTGTGCTTGAGACCACTGTGAGGCTAGGCACTGTTGTAAGGGCCTCATGTGCAGTCTTGCGTTTGGGACAATGGCTATGCATGAGGACATCATGCCTAGGAGCTGTAGTATTGTTCTTGCTTGTATTGTTTGGTTTGGAGACATGTGTTGAATGACCCTGTTGAAATTGTGGATCCTTTGTGGAGTTGGCGTTGCTACTCCTTTTGTCGTGTCTATTATGGCTCCTAGATATTGCTGTACTTTGCTTGGCAGAATGTTTGATTTTGCAAAGTTGACGGTGAACCCTAGTTTGTAGAGGGTTTGTATGACTTGATTTGTGTGGTTTGAGCATTGTGTGAGCGAACTGGTTTTGATTAGCCAGTCGTCTAGATACGGGAACACATGTATTTGCTGCCTTCTGATGTGTGCAGCGACTACTGCTAGGCATTTTGTGAATACTCTTGGAGCGGTTGTTAAACCAAAAGGCAATACTTTGAATTGGTAATGTATTCCTTTGAATACAAACCTTAGATATTTCCTGTGTGATTGATGTATTGGTATATGGAAATATGCGTCCTTGAGGTCTAGGGTTGTCATGTAGTCGTGTTTTTTGAGCAATGGTAACACTTCTTGTAGTGTGACCATGTGAAAGTGGTCTGATTTGATGAATGTGTTTACTACTCTGAGGTCTAGAATTGGTCTCAGTGTTTCGTCCTTTTTTGGTATCAAGAAGTACAGTGAATAAACTCCTGTGTTTATTTGTGTGCTTGGTACTAATTCTATTGCATTTTTTTGCAGTAGTGCTTGAACTTCTATCTCTAGAAGCTGTGAATGGTATTTTGTTAAATTTTGTGATTTTGGTGGTATGTCTGGAGGGAATTGCAGGAATTCTATGCAATAACCATGCTGGATAATTGCTAGGACCCATGTGTCTGTAGTTATTTTGTCCCATGCTTCGTAATATTGACGTATCCTCCCCCCCACTGGTGTTGTGTGGGAGGGGTGTGTGACATGTGAGTCACTGCTTGTTGGTAGTGGTTTTGGGGCTTTGAAATCTTCCCCTATTCCTAGGGAATTGCCCCCCTCTATACTGGCCCCGAAAACCTCCCCTGTACTGTCCCTGGTAGGTGGGCGGTGCGGACTGTGAGGTGCTAGCTTGTGTGGCCTGACCCCGAAACCCTCCTCTAAAAGGTGTTTTGCGGAAGGTGTTATAAGATCCTCTGCTCTGCGGGGAGTAGAGTGCGCCCATGGCCTTGGCAGTGTCAGTGTCCTTCTTGAGCTTTTCTATAGCTGTGTCGACCTCCGGACCGAACAGAAGTTTCTCGTTTACTGGCATGTTAAGCACTGCCTGTTGAATTTCTGGCTTGAATCCAGACGTTCTGAGCCATGCGTGCCTACGGATGGTAACCGACGTATTAATGGTTCTTGCGGCCGTGTCTGCTGCATCCATGGAGGAGCGTATTTGATTGTTGGAAATGTTTTGACCCTCCTCAACAACCTGTTTTGCTCTTTTTTGCAGATCTTTTGGGAGATGTTCAATGAGATGCTGCATCTCATCCCAGTGGGCTCTGTCGTATCGCGCTAGCAGCGCTTGTGAATTTGCGATGCGCCACTGGTTTGCTGCTTGGACAGCAACCCTCTTCCCGGCTGCATCGAACTTCCTACTTTCTTTATCTGGGGGAGGTGCATCCCCAGAAGTGTGTGAGTTTGCCCGTTTTCTGGCAGCCCCTACCACCACAGAGTCTGGTGGCAACTGAGAGGTGATGAAGACAGGGTCCGTAGGAGGCGCCTTATACTTTTTGTCCACCCTAGGCGTCACTGCCCTACTTTTAACTGGCTCCTTGAAAATGTCCTTTGCATGGCGTAGCATGCCTGGGAGCATCGGCAGGCTTTGGTAGGAGCTGTGGGTTGAGGAGAGGGTGTTAAATAAAAAATCATCCTCTACTTGTTCCGAGTGTAGTTCCACATTATGGAATAGAGCTGCTCTAGCCACCACTTGCGAGTAGGCTGTGCTGTCTTCCGGTGGTGATGGCCTAGTTGGGTATGTGTCTGGGCTGTTATCAGACACTGGTGCGTCGTACAAGTCCCACGCATCCTGATCTTGGTCGTCGTGGCTCATGGCGGTGTGAGCTGGCGAATGTGACGGGGTGTAAGTTGGCGAAGCCGGAGTTACAGGTGGAGGCGAGGGAGGAGGTGTTACCTTTTGTGTTGTTTGTTGCTGAGGAGTAAACTGAAGCGTTCTCTTTCGTTTGACAGGTGGGAGGGTACTGATCTTCCCAGTCCCCTGCTGAATAAAGATACGCTTTTGCGTGTGATCCACGTCAGTGGATTGCAGTTCTTGTTCAAATCTATGTTTCTTCATTTGAGAAGACATAGAATGCTCTTCGGTATAGGAGCCAGAAACAGGGTCTGATGTCGCTTTTTTCGGCTCCGAAAGCCCTGTCGATTGTTTTTTCGGCTCCGAGGTAACCTTCCTCTTTTTCTGTGCCGAAAATTCTTGGCCTCTATGGTCTTCGGCGCCACTGTCTCGGCGTCGATCGGTGTCGACACCGAAGTCTCGGTGTCGATGCTTCTGTTTAGCACTCTCTCGGTCCCGAGGAGGCTGCGTGCCGGTGTCTCGACCGAAGTCGGACGATCTCGACACTGAATGGGCCTTTTTCGGTGCCGATTGTTGGTCACCGAGAATTTGGGTGGAGCCATGGCCGGTTGGCAGTGGCGTCCCCTGGGCCTTCTTTCCTTTTTTAAGGTTTGATCTCGACGTCTTACTCACAGTTCTTGTAGAGTGTAGCTCGTCGGAGTCTGAATCCTGGATGGAAAAGGATTCCTCCTGTTCCTCTTCTGTCTCGAACTGTGGACGCTCTTTTGGCGTGGACGCCATCTGGAGTCTTCTCGCTCGACGGTCGCGCAGAGTTTTTCGGGACCGGAACGCCCGACAGGCCTCACAGGATTCTTCGCTGTGCTCGGGTGACAGGCACAGATTACAGACCGAGTGTAGGTCCGTATAAGGATATTTGTTGTGGCATTCGGGGCAGAATCGAAACGGGGTCCGATCCATCGGCGTTGTCCTCCACGCGGTCGGGCCGACTAGGCCCCGACGGGGTGCCGAAATCTACCCCGAAGGGCACCGAGGCGCTTCGATGTTGAACGCGTCGTCGTATGTGTCTATCTCTAACCGGATCGCAACGATACCGTCGAAAATCTTCCGTCTTCAGCTAACTTTCCGTTCCGAAACTCGGAGCGACAGGAACACGTCCGAACCCGATGGCGGAAAGAAAACAATCGAAGATGGAGTCGACGCCCATGCGCAATGAGCACAGAAGGTGGAGTCACTCGGTCCCGTGACTCGAAAACACTTCTTCGAAGAAAAACAACTTGTAACACTCCGACCCAACACCAGATGGCGAGCTCATGCATACCATGTGTATCTACAGCGACAGATGCCATCGAACAGCAGTTTTCAATGTTAACATTTGCAAAGCTGCTTTGTGTAATGGTTCAAAAAGTTTTTTTCATGAGTTGTGTATGAACTAAATTTAGGTTCCAACTACGCGATGGTACCCTCCTTAGAGGAGCTATCCTCTTTGCTCCTTCTAAAACTTTTTTCCACCACCGGTGCTGTGAAAAAACGTCTTCCATTTGACCTCTTGTATAAGCCATATTAACTCACAGAAGCTTAGGTAAGCGCCTCTTGTGACAGATGAGTTAAATATTTTAAAACTGTCTTTTCTCTTGTGAACCCTTTGTTTAATTTATGCCTCACACACCAAAGTGAAAATATTTTCCATTTTGCCATAAATCATTTACTTGTTATTGGTTTTGTAGCCTCTCTTTAATATGGACATTGTATCTTCTGGCAACCTCATGTGCCCGAATTCTAAGTCTTCAGGAGCCATGCAATTCATTTGAAATCTTCTGGCTCTCAGTGCAGTACTTCTCCATTTCCCACTGACAGCAAATCCTATCATTTTGGTAGTGGCTGAAAATTTCCTTGAGCCATTTATACTATCTCAGAGTACCATGCTTGTATTGCCCACTGAGGTGCTATTAAAATCAGTGTCATGTGGCTCCTCTTGCATATGCTGATCACTGTGTAACATTGAGACTGGTGGAAAGGCAAATGCAAATGTCCCTGACCAGTTTATCACAAGGGCATCCCCCCAGAGATTGAAGGTGTGGTTGCCTGAATGCAAGGTTTTGGCATTTTGCGTTCTAGGGTGTTGCAAGCAGCTCTATCGTTGGTGTTCCCCATCTTTTCAAAAGGTCTTGCACTGCTCTCTGCTTTAGCTCCCATTTGTGCGAGCAAGAGGCTCATATAGTGAGGTCGTCGGTGGGCACAGTGGACCAGCTGGAGACGTTTGGATGGCTCCCGGTTTTGGTGGAAGCAGCTGCAGAAAACTTTTGAGTTGGTGCCAGGCCACTGTGGGGAACCACTTGGAAAAGCATTGCACAGGTGGACTTCAAGGTAAGTCCGGTGGGTCCCCTTGGAGTGTTGAGGTCACTAAGGGCCATATGTACCAACAAATTTTCCCATAGACACAGAATGGGTAAAACCCTTTGCTACATCTGGCCCTAAGTGTGGGAGACCCTTAGGGCACAGCTGGCTCTTCGGTGCAGGGCACAGGGCATCTAGGTGTAGAGAGAATCGGTGAGCCAGGAGCTGTGTGTAAAGGTGCCCTTGGAAGCAGGAAGTCACTTGCAGTTCAGCATGGGCACTCTGGTGGGAGGACTGGGTGATTCCTGAAATCTCTTGACTGGGGCTTCCTCCTGCTCCTTTTTCTCAGTCCGGTGTGGATTGTTCTTCTGGGTGTCCAAAGTGAGGTGAGCAGTACCTAGGGATATTACACGGTCTCGCCACTGGAGGGCTCAGTGCCACCAAACTTGGAAAACGTGCAGTGTTTATCCTGGTGGTTCCACGGGTGAAGTTTGATCCGGTTGCGGCATCCAGTCCCTTGGTCAGCAGCTAGTCAGTGAAGTGGCCTTCACTGGGTCTTTGGTTCCCTGGTGTTGCAGAGTGATGCCTTTGCGGGGAGCGAGATCTTTAACAATTTGAGGAGTGGAGGTCCTCCAAGAGTTTGTAGAGCCCATCCAACGTCCAACCAACCCCTTCGCGGCAATTGTCAAGTCCTGAGTGCAGCAGGAAGGGTTTGGCGCCTTTTCTTGGTGCACCAGGAATGCAGTTCTCGAGCCTTGGGTCTTTTTTGTTGCTGGTCTTTTTTTTGCCTGTGGAATCTGATTTCTTGGTCTAGGGATGCTGACTAAATACTGTATTTAGTGGATGTTTTAGGGGGTACCTGGTAGTGACCAATGGGTCATCTACCTTAGGGTGGCTACACCCACTAACTGACCACTCCCCGTGGGCAGAGGTCACTTCCCTACACTTGACTGTCTATTTTCCTCCCATCCAAGATGGAGGAAAATTAAATAGAGAGGTAACCTCGCATCCAACACCTTAGGTGTGGTGCAACCTGGGGATGAACACTCCTATCCTTTATCTGATTTTTCCGCTGTTTCTCCTGCCAAAATTGGGCCTTTGCAACAGGGGCGGCTATCTGCTGCTAGCAGCAGGCCTGGGGGTCGTGTTTCAAGGGTGGTATGCCTTTTGAAGCTCACCAGCAGGGGAGTGCACATTCCTGAGGGAAGGGGTGTTAGAACAAAACCCTTTCTGGGTGGAGGTGCTGAGTTCCAGAGAGCAGGATCTCTAGTTAGCTTGTTCATGGGGCACCTTCAAGGTGGCCCCTGGGTACATTTTGCAATATGTCCAATACTGGTACCAGTTTGGATTTATCATTTTGAGTTTTTGGAACCCTGGGTTGTTTGGTATCAGAGTAGCCATCATGTAGCTGTGAAACTCGTACTGACCAGTGCCCAGCACATGTATTAAAATGCCTGCCTTGCTCACTTACTATGTCTCAGGTTTGGCAAAGACACAGTAGGGGTCTACTCCTCATGCATCTATGCCCACACATATACAATGGTGCACAGTCCCTTAGGGCCTGCACGACCTGCCAGAGGGGTGACTTACCTATACTGTATGCAGTGTGTAGTGGACAGGGCACACAGGCTGTGTGCCATGTCAAGTTTGTCTTTTAAGATTGCATCAGAGTACTCAGCCTGCAGCGGGAGGGCCGGGTTCTTTCTGGATGCATGGCCATAAGGGGGGGGGGGGTCACAATCTGTGCTTCTGCCCTCAGGGGCCTACTCTTAGTAGCCCCATGCCCTGGGTACCAGAGTATAGTTTACTAGGAATTTACAGCGGCAGCTAAAAGGTGTTGCCAGTTGTATTAATAGCTTTGCTGTTTTGAGAGAAAGAATACTAGCACTAGGGACGGGGTTAACAGAATCCCAGTGCTCTCCATTCCAAGTTGCATACAGAAACCAGACAACAAAATGAGTGGGGTTGGGGAAGGGGGGTGTGTGTGGGTGGGGGAGGGGGAGAAGACTGCAAAAAGGTACAAGTTTCCCACAAATAATAATATTGTTTGGAAAATAGGAGGCTGGTATTACATTTAAACAATCACTAGACCAGACCGGAGTAGTACACACCTGTAAGTTCAAGGATACTTGGTTCACACAGCAGAGAATGACACTGCAGAGCATTGTCCTGCACTGAAACTGCATGTCTGCCTTGATGTAACAGTGTGATTCATCTTCAAAAAGGTTACTGTTTGTTTAAACCCATGCCATGTGTTTCAGGATTCTGGGCAGAGGTGGAGATATTCTAGTTTTTTTTAATTGTTAATGAGGGTACCATGATGAGTTACATGAATTCCATTATTTTTCTGGGAACAAGATATACATTTCACCCCACTGTTACCTTATTTTTCTTTCTTTAACATATATGGATACTGGGCTGCATGTAGTCAATGTAGTGAACGAAAGGCACACCTTTGATGACCTTTAGTGATGCGAATAAAAGACTAAAAGTAAACGAACAAAGCAATGTGCCAATTCACAGGTGAGACACCTTAACAAATGTATTCTTTAAAAAAAAAAAAAAAAAAGATCCCTTCTGTTGTCCCTGTCTGACCCACTTATCCCTTTAGACAGGGACCACTTGCTTATCCAGTCAAGACCGATTAGGAATCTGCACATGAACATCCTTATACACTTCATTCAGTGTTAACGAAACAAAGCTTAGAAAACCGCCCAGAAGATGCCAATTATATCAAATATACAGAGAACATTATTTATATGTTGTAAAGAGAGAAGTGCAACTCACCTTCATAATTAATGGATCTATGTAATCAGCAATATTATGACCTTCCCAGATTTCAGGCAGCCTGTCATATTTCTCTGATGCATTCATTAGATCCCAGTATTCTAAAGAACAAAAAATATAAAAGTTCACCACTCAGCAATTGTAAATTTACATACTTACAGTTTAGGTTTTTAAAATAAGAGCAGTAGCAATCAATGGGGGAATGATTATGAAATTAAGTTTAGTTTGTCTTACTGAAGATTGTTTACAAAGTCTTCAATGGAGAGCAGGCCTAGGAGTTCTACCTTTAAAAACTGTTACTTATATAGAACAATAGCTTTGAAACCTGAATGTGTTCTAGAGTCCCCTGCTTTCCAGATATTTGCAAAGTGACTCACCTGAAAAATACAATGAAAAGGGGAAAAATCTTGCATAGTTTGCGTCAAAATTATGTCTAATGATTTATTGCTGAGAGGCCAGGAGGCAATCTTTTTGGACTATGAAATACAGTCGTCCCCACTAAGGAAATATGCTACATCCTGGCATATACAATGCTGTTAAATAATAACCAGAACATGCTCCAGTTGCTCTAGGACATAAGATATGTTGGATCTGTGGGATTTGGATAACTGGGTAGAGGCACAAAAATATCCAAGAGAGGTTGCCATCAGGACAGGAATTGCACTTATATTTGCTGTTGTGTTGTCATTTGTATATAATACCAGAGAGATATCAGCAAAGGTTAGGCTTCTTATAGCAGACGGTCGTCTAAGAAGGTGCAGTCAGGTGGTTAACATTTGCCCACACTATGGGAGTGCCCTTGGATTCAACTATTCTGGGGTGATCGAGTCCGGCACCTTCAGGTTACTGGGTGCTCACTTTGACCTACCGACTTGACTGACTGTTAGGCATCAGGGACACCACCATCTCAAAACATAAAAAGGCATTCTGTCACAGAGCCCTTTTAGTCGCTAAAGATTATACTGCCTAGCTACAGGGAAGCAGAACTCTTCTGACTTACAACAGCTTGTGTAAAAACTAGGGGTAGGAGGAACTTTCAGAGTTTCACCCGCAGAATTTTGTATGAGGTACATAAAAACGTTGTGATATTTCAGAGTTCAACGAGTAGGAGGAATTTTGGAACACTGCGCTGCTAGCGCTGATTTTAAGTGCAGGGAGCTTGTTCCGTGCTGTAAAAATCACCGCTGTAGGTAGCTGGCCCTTTTACGTGATATATGAATAAAGTGCATAGGGCCCAGGGGTGCCCCAGTGAGTGTAAAGTGCTCTATTTAGGGGTAGTGTGGTCGAGCAGCCTTAGGCTTAGCACCGAGGAGTGCAAGATATCTACAAATACACACAATAGTCAATAAATGGGATACACAACTCAAAAGATCCAGACCAATTCATAAAAATAGCAAGTATCTTTATATACGTTTAGGCATTAGAGAAACATTGTTCAGGTAAGTATGTTTTTAAAGAGGAATTCTTTTCACTTTAAAAAGTGGATTCAGTGCAATTTCAGAGTTCTGCAATGTTATCCTATGGGAGGAAGAACAAGTTCAGCAAACATGTTCAGTACAGCGACTTACAGGGCCAATATCCATAAATTAAGATGAGTAGTGGGCAAGGTCCAACGCATCACCAGCAGTACACACACATTGGTACAGGGCAGTCGGGTGCAGGAAAGTGTCGGGTGTCCAATGAGTTCCCATGGAGATTGTTCACTGTGAAAAGAGGCTGCAGGCTCTGGCCAGGAGGCCAGTCGGCCTGAACCAGCAGCAGGGCTCAGGCCTCACGATGTTCGGGCACAGATAGGCACCTTTCGTCCTCTTCTCCGCGGCTCAGGGGTGACGGGTGGAGAGGTGTTCTTAGGTGTTGGGTTTTTCTGATCGGAGCAGTCGCTGGAGGTCTTGAGTCACAGCTGCAGGTCGAGTCGACTTTGCATTCCACATCAAAATCTGCACCAGACAGGCCAGTGCGGTTGGTACCAGGTCAGCTGCTACTTTTCTCCTCTTCTGCTATTGCAGCTCTTTGGTGTCCTTGGTCTTCTTAGGTTGTCAAGATCTGCTTCTCTGGTGCCAAGGGATCCCCTTAAATACTGAATTTAGGGACATAGGGGGTCTGTAGAATGGTAGCCAATGGGCTACTGAACCTTGCGGTAACTACGACCTCTATATGACCCTTTTCAGTGGGAAGCAGGCATAACCCTGTCCTAGAATTACTAGGTATTCGATCTTGAAGCTGACTTCCTCTTAGAAATCATGTCCTCCTTGCAGTAGCCCGTCTTAGCGGTGGTACTACCCTAAGGTTGGCACGCCTACCCGACTACTTAATTTTACCACCTTTCCAGGTGCCAAATGGGCTCTGGACAGGGGGGTGGCTACCTCTCCTGTGAAGGAAGCCAGATTCACATTTTAAAAGGGACAGCCCTTTGAGGCTTGCCCCCTTAAGGAAGGCTAATCAGCAGGTCACCCTGTGGGAGGGGGGCATTACACCCTCTGCCAATACAAGCTTTTGTTCTGGGTCTCAACCTAGGTGGCCAGAACTGTGTCTTGGGTGGAAGGCTGGAAGAAACTGGTTAGTGAGCACACTAGTGGCTGGTAGGATTTCAGCAGAGACTTCTAAGGTGCCCTTTGGGTGCATGTATTGATAAATCCAACACTGGCATGAGTGTGAGTTCAATAAAAGGAGAGTTTTGATACCAAACATCCCTATCTTCAGCTAAGCCATCACATAGCTAGAAAACCTGTATTGACCAGTGTCCAGCACATGCATTTAAAATGGCTTTCCTGTTCACGCATTATGTCTGAGAATCAACAAAGACATAGCAGGGGCATATCTGCTCGTGCAGACATGCCCTCACGTGCAATATAACGCACCCTGCCTTAAGGATGTAGGGTCAGCTGTAGGGGCGACTTACATATATTGCATGCATTGTTAGGGGACATGGCAACAGACTGTGTGCCATGCCGGGTTTTCACTTCTAACTGCACCAAGGCATGCAGCCTGCAATGGCAATCTACCTGTGCTAGTTGAGGGGTCCCTGAGGGTGGCACAATACATGCTGCAGCCCTTGGGGACACTCTTTGGTACCTATGCCCTAGTTATCAGGGGTACCGTTCAATAGGGATTTACAGGAGTGCCAAAGGTATGACGAACTGGGGGAACAATTGCACAGTTTTAGGGCACGAGGTCTGGCACTGCGGACCTGGTGAGCAGGAACCCAGTGCACTTTCAGTCAAAACTGCATCAAAAGCGGGCAAAAAATGGGGGTGACCATGTCAAAAAAGGGCGCTTCCCTACACATATATCACATTTGGGTGGAAAGCCATGGAAGCTGCTTTTCTTCCTTGCAGATTGTGCTCTTGCCTTTCTTTCCAGTTGCCTGGCAGCCTTTATCTGGCACATTTGGATTGTTTGAACTATCCACCGGGCAATGGCACTCCAGTTAAATGGCACCCCTTTATTCTGGTCCATTAACGATACAAATAATTGTTTCCCTCTTCTGACTGGTTTTGCTTTCTCCAGGCAATATGTTATTGCCTTGCGAGCGTCCAGTGTATGTAGGGCTCTTTCTTCCAGTCTTTGCTTCTTGAAAGAAGGATAGATATTTGGATTGCCTAGTGTAAGGAAATGCCTCCTTGGCATGGTTACCCCCTGACTTTTTGCCTTTGCTGATGCTATGTTTTGAATTGAAAGTGTGCTGAGGCCTGCTAACTAGGCCCCAGCACCAGTGTTCTTTCCCTAACCTGTACTTTTGTATCCACAATTGGCACACCCTGGCATCCAGGTAAGTCCCTTGTAATTGGTACCTCTGGTACCAAGGGCCCTGATGCCAGGGAAGGTCTCTAAGGGCTGCAGCATGTCTTATGCCACCCTGGATACCCCTCACTCAGCACAGACACACTGCTTGCCAGCTTGTGTGTGCTGGTGAGAACAAAATGAGTAAGTCGACATGGCACTCCCCTCAGGGTGCCATGCCAGCCTCTCACTGCCTATGCAAGTATAGATAAGTCACCCCTCTAGCAGGCCTTACAGCCCTAAGGCAGGGTGCACTATACCATAGGTGAGGGCACCAGTGCATGAGCACTGTGCCCCTACAGTGTCTAAGCCAAACCTTAGACATTGTAAGTGCAGGGTAGCCATAAGAGTATATGGTCTGGGAGTCTGTCAAACACGAACTCCACAGCACCATAATGGCTACACTGAAAACTGAGAAGTTTGGTGTAAAGAAATGGCTCCCTGTTGCAGTTACCCCCCACTTTTTGCCTGATACTGATGCTGACTTGACTGAGAAGTGTGCTGGGACCCTGCTAACCAGGCCCCAGCACCAGTGTTCCTTCCCCTAAAATGTACCATTGTATCCACAATTGGCACACCCTGGCATTCAGATAAGTCCCTTGTAACTGGTACTGCTAGTACCAAGGGCCCTGATGCCAAGAAAGGTCTCTAAGGGCTGCAGCATGTCTTATGCCACCCTAGAGACCCCTCACTCAGCACAGACACACTGCTTACAAGCCTGTGTGTGCTAGTGAGAACAAAATGAGTAAGTCGACATGGCACTCCCCTCAGAGTGCCATGCCAGCCTCTCACTGCCTAGGCAGTATAGGTAAGACACCCCTCTAGCAGGCCTTACAGCCCTAAGGCAGGGTGCACTATACCATAGGTGAGGGTACCAGTGCATGAGCACTGTGCCCCTACAGTGTCTACACAAAACCTTAGACATTGTAAGTGCAGGGTAGCCATAAGAGTATATGGTCTGGGAGTCTGTCAAACACGAACTCCACAGCACCATAATGGCTACACTGAAAACTGGGAAGTTTGGTATCAAACTTCTCAGCACAATAAATGCACACTGATGCCAGTGTACATTTTATTGTAAAATACACCCCAGAGGGCACCTTAGAGGTGCCCCCTGAAACTTAACCGACTATCTGTGTAGGCTGACTAGTTTTAGCAGCCTGCCACAAACCGAGACATGTTGCTGGCCCCATGGGGAGAGTGCCTTTGTCACTCTGAGGCCAGTAACAAAGCCTGCACTGGGTGGAGATGCTAACACCTC
Source organism: Pleurodeles waltl (assembly GCF_031143425.1). Lineage (NCBI taxonomy): Eukaryota > Metazoa > Chordata > Amphibia > Caudata > Salamandridae > Pleurodeles > Pleurodeles waltl. The sequence continues at coordinate 678,951,413 of NC_090449.1, read as the reverse complement.
TCCCAGGCAGGAATTGTCACACCTGGCGGTGAGCCTCAAAGGCTCACCTCCTTTGTGCCAACCCAGCAGGACACTCCAGCTAGTGGAGTTGCCCGGCCCCACTTTTGGCGGCAAGGCCGGAGAAAATAATGAGAATAACAAGGAGGAGTCACTGGCCAGTCAGGACAGCCCCTAAGGTGTCCTGAGCTGAGGTGACTCTAACTTTTAGAAATCCTCCATCTTGCAGATGGAGGATTCCCCCAATAGGGTTAGGATTGTGACCCCCTCCCCTTGGGAGGAGGCACAAAGAGGGTGTACCCACCCTCAGGGCTAAGTAGCCATTGGCTACTAACCCCCCAGACCTAAACACGCCCTTAAATTTAGTATTTAAGGGCTACCCTGAACCCTAGAAAATTAGATTCCTGCAACAAGAAGAAGGACTGCCCAGCTGAAAACCCCTGCAGCGGAAGACCAGAAGACGACAACTGCCTTGGCTCCAGAAACTCACCGGCCTGTCTCCTGCCTTCCAAAGATCCTGCTCCAGCGACGCCTTCCGAAGGGACCAGCGACCTCGACACCCTCTGAGGACTGCCCCTGCTTCGAAAAGACAAGAAACTCCCGAGGACAGCGGACCTGCTCCAAGAAAAGCTGCAACTTTGTTTCCAGCAGCTTTAAAGAACCCTGCAAGCTCCCCGCAAGAAGCGTGAGACTTGCAACACTGCACCCGGCGACCCCGACTCGGCTGGTGGAGACCCGACACCTCAGGAGGGACCCCAGGACTACTCTGATACTGTGAGTACCAAAACCTGTCCCCCCTGAGCCCCCACAGCGCCGCCTGCAGAGGGAATCCCGAGGCTTCCCCTGACCGCGACTCTTTGAACCTAAAGTCCCGACGCCTGGGAGAGACCCTGCACCCGCAGCCCCCAGGACCTGAAGGACCGGACTTTCACTGGAGAAGTGACCCCCAGGAGTCCCTCTCCCTTGCCCAAGTGGAGGTTTCCCCGAGGAACCCCCCCCTTGCCTGCCTGCAGCGCTGAAGAGATCCCGAGATCTCTCATAGACTAACATTGCGAACCCGACGCTTGTTTCTACACTGCACCCGGCCGCCCCCGCGCCGCTGAGGGTGAAATTTCTGTGTGGACTCGTGTCCCCCCCGGTGCCCTACAAAACCCCCCTGGTCTGCCCTCCGAAGACGCGGGTACTTACCTGCAAGCAGACCGGAACCGGGGCACCCCCTTCTCTCCATTCTAGCCTATGTGTTTTGGGCACCACTTTGAACTCTGCACCTGACCGGCCCTGAGCTGCTGGTGTGGTGACTTTGGGGTTGCTCTGAACCCCCAACGGTGGGCTACCTTGGACCAAGAACTGAACCCTGTAAGTGTCTTACTTACCTGGTAAAACTAATCAAAACTTACCTCCCCTAGGAACTGTGAAAATTGCACTAAGTGTCCACTTTTAAAACAGCCATTTGTCAATAACTTGAAAAGTATACATGCAATTTTGATGATTTGAAGTTCCTAAAGTACTTACCTGCAATACCTTTCGAATGAGATATTACATGTAGAATTTGAACCTGTGGTTCTTAAAATAAACTAAGAAAAGATATTTTTCTATATAAAAACCTATTGGCTGGATTTGTCTCTGAGTGTGTGTACCTCATTTATTGTCTATGTGTATGTACAACAAATGCTTAACACTACTCCTTGGATAAGCCTACTGCTCGACCACACTACCACAAAATAGAGCATTAGTATTATCTATTTTTACCACTATTTTACCTCTAAGGGGAACCCTTGGACTCTGTGCATGCTATTCCTTACTTTGAAATAGCACATACGGAGCCAACTTCCTACATTGGTGGATCAGCGGTGGGGTACAAGACTTTGCATTTGCTGGACTACTCAGCCAATACCTGATCACACGACAAATTCCAAAATTGTCATTAGAAATTCATTTTTGCAATTTGAAAAGTTTTCTAAATTCTTAAAAGACCTGCTAGGGCCTTGTGTTAGATCCTGTTTAGCATTTCTTTTAGAGTTTAAAAGTTTGTAAAAGTTTGAATTAGATTCTAGAACCAGTTATAGATTCTTAAAAAGTATTCCAACTTTTAGAAGCAAAATGTCTAGCACAGATGTGAATGTGGTGGAACTCGACACCACACCTTACCTCCATCTACAGATGAGAGAGCTAAGGTCACTCTGTAAACTAAAGAAAATAACAATGGGCCCCAAACCTACCAAAATACAGCTCCAGGAGCTTTTGGCAGAGTTTGAAAAGGCCAACCCCTCTGAGGGTGGCAACTCAGAGGAAGAGGATAGTGACTTGGAGGACAATTCCCCCCTACCAGTCCTATCTAGGGAGAACAGGGTCCCTCAAACCCTGACTCCAAAAATAATAGTCAGAGATGCTGGTTCCCTCACAGGAGAGACCAACACCTCTGAAATCACTGAGGATAACCCCAGTGAAGAGGACATCCAGTTAGCCAGGATGGCCAAAAGATTGGCTTTGGAAAAGCAGCTCCTAGCCATAGAAAGGGAAAGAAAAGAGATGGGCCTAGGTCCCATCAATGGTGGCAGCAACTTAAATAGGGTCAGAGATTCTCCTGACATCCTAAAAATCCCCAAAGGGATTGTAACAAAATATGAAGATGGTGATGACATCACCAAATGGTTCACAGCTTTTGAGAGGGCTTGTGTAACCAGAAAAGTAAACAGATCTCACTGGGGTGCTCTCCTTTGGGAAATGTTCACTGGAAAGTGTAGGGATAGACTCCTCACACTCTCTGGAAAAGATGCAGAATCTTATGACCTCATGAAGGGTACCCTGATTGAGGGCTTTGGATTCTCCACTGAGGAGTATAGAATTAGGTTCAGGGGGGCTCACAAATCCTCGAGCCAGACCTGGGTTGATTTTGTAGACTACTCAGTAAAAACACTAGATGGTTGGTTAACTGGAAATGAAGTGTGTGACTATGTTGGGCTTTATAATTTGTTTATGAAAGAACACATTTTAAGTAACTGCTTCAATGAAAAGTTGCATCAGTATCTGGTAGACCTAGGTCCAATTTCTCCCCAAGAATTGGGAAAGAAGGCAGACCACTGGGTCAAGACTAGGGTAACCAAAACTTCCACTGGGGGTGACCAAAAGAAAGGGGTTACAAAAACTCCCCAGGAGAAAGTGGGTGACACTAGAAACAAAGAAAAAGAGTCCTCTGTAGGCCCCCAAAAACCAGAACAGGTGGGTGGGCCCCAAGACACAACCCAAAACAAAGGTGGGTACCAGGGTAAGAACTGGGATGCCACTAAGGCATGGTGCCACAACTGTAAACAGTCTGGGCACCACACCAAGGACACTTCTTGTCCCAAAAACAAACCCCAGAACAAAATTCCAGAGGTAACCAGTGTAGCCATGGGAGATGACTCCTCAGAGGAGGAGGTCTTCATAGCCTTCAACTGGAAACAGGGCCCAACAGGTGAGTTGGAGATTCCAGAGGGAAGTAGACACTTCCACCACCTACTGGTGAATGGAATCCCAACCACTGCCCTGAGAGACACTTGTGCCAGTCACACTATTGTGCATGACAGGCTGGTGCTCTCAAACCAGTACATCCCAGGTGAGACTGCCAGGGTAAGAGTTAGCCTAGACAGGGTCACTAAGAGGCCTGTGGCTTTAGTACCCATAGAAGTGGGTGGCACTCTTAGCTGGAGAAGGGTAGTAGTCAGTACAGACCTCCCCCTTGATTGTCTCCTTGGAAATGACTACCCAGAGGTTAGTCAGAGCCCAAGAGAGGAACTGGTCCAGTGCCAGTCCTCTCCCAAGGATTCTGGAAGTCCTGCCTCTGCAGTAAATGCAAGCAGACCCCAGAAGAAGAAGAAAAGAAAACAGAGTAGGAAGGGTGGACAACCTTTAGCCAAGGTTACAGCAAGCCAAGGAGATTCTGCTCCAGTAGGGGAGAACTCCAAAAATGGCTCTGATAAAGTCCAACCTGACCCACAAGAAGTCCTGGCTAGTCAGGCAACTGTTAAGCCTGAGTGGGTGGCTCCTCAGCTAACAGAAGAAAGAGTGGAAGAAGGGTGTTTACTACAAGATGTGGTAACCCCCCACTCTAATACAGCAGACAGGCACCCTGAACCCAAAGAAGTCTGTAACTTAGCCCCTTCCCTTGTAGGTGAAGAGCTAAGGGTGTGGTTCTGGGCACTGACAGCTGTCAGTGGCCTCTGCTGGGTGTTAGCCTTTATGGCTGCACTATCCTTGGCATGGTGGTCTGACCCCCTGCCAAATAACAAGTTAGGCCCCCTGACCCTGTTGGTCATGGTGGGGTTACTCCAGCTCTGGGTAACCTCTTTGGGTAAGCTAGGGGTGACCCTGGCTAAGATAAGATTAGCAGAGGTGGATACCTCTGACCTCAAAATAGAGAGAATGGGTGAAGACATAAAAAGCACAGACAAGAGGCAGTTCAGACTAGGTCCTATCACTGTGGAAGTGGGTCAGTTCCCCAGAGGGAATGACCTGAACAGGAGGATGTAAGGCAGAGTAGGCCCTGCAACAAACCAGCCATTTCCTCTACTCTTCCTCGCCTGACAGACTAGGAAGACTCTTCCAGCGTTGGCTGAGTCTCCTGGCCTGTGGGCTGGGGGGGGCTTGTGTAAAGAAATGGCTCCCTGTTGCAGTTACCCCCCACTTTTTGCCTGATACTGATGCTGACTTGACTGAGAAGTGTGCTGGGACCCTGCTAACCAGGCCCCAGCACCAGTGTTCCTTCCCCTAAAATGTACCATTGTATCCACAATTGGCACACCCTGGCATTCAGATAAGTCCCTTGTAACTGGTACTGCTAGTACCAAGGGCCCTGATGCCAAGAAAGGTCTCTAAGGGCTGCAGCATGTCTTATGCCACCCTAGAGACCCCTCACTCAGCACAGACACACTGCTTACAAGCCTGTGTGTGCTAGTGAGAACAAAATGAGTAAGTCGACATGGCACTCCCCTCAGAGTGCCATGCCAGCCTCTCACTGCCTAGGCAGTATAGGTAAGACACCCCTCTAGCAGGCCTTACAGCCCTAAGGCAGGGTGCACTATACCATAGGTGAGGGTACCAGTGCATGAGCACTGTGCCCCTACAGTGTCTACACAAAACCTTAGACATTGTAAGTGCAGGGTAGCCATAAGAGTATATGGTCTGGGAGTCTGTCAAACACGAACTCCACAGCACCATAATGGCTACACTGAAAACTGGGAAGTTTGGTATCAAACTTCTCAGCACAATAAATGCACACTGATGCCAGTGTACATTTTATTGTAAAATACACCCCAGAGGGCACCTTAGAGGTGCCCCCTGAAACTTAACCGACTATCTGTGTAGGCTGACTAGTTTTAGCAGCCTGCCACAAACCGAGACATGTTGCTGGCCCCATGGGGAGAGTGCCTTTGTCACTCTGAGGCCAGTAACAAAGCCTGCACTGGGTGGAGATGCTAACACCTCTCCCAGGCAGGAATTGTCACACCTGGCGGTGAGCCTCAAAGGCTCACCTCCTTTGTGCCAACCCAGCAGGACACTCCAGCTAGTGGAGTTGCCCGCCCCCTCCGGCCAGGCCCCACTTTTGGCGGCAAGGCCGGAGAAAATAATGAGAATAACAAGGAGGAGTCACTGGCCAGTCAGGACAGCCCCTAAGGTGTCCTGAGCTGAGGTGACTCTAACTTTTAGAAATCCTCCATCTTGCAGATGGAGGATTCCCCCAATAGGGTTAGGATTGTGACCCCCTCCCCTTGGGAGGAGGCACAAAGAGGGTGTACCCACCCTCAGGGCTAAGTAGCCATTGGCTACTAACCCCCCAGACCTAAACACGCCCTTAAATTTAGTATTTAAGGGCTACCCTGAACCCTAGAAAATTAGATTCCTGCAACAAGAAGGACTGCCCAGCTGAAAACCCCTGCAGCGGAAGACCAGAAGACGACAACTGCCTTGGCTCCAGAAACTCACCGGCCTGTCTCCTGCCTTCCAAAGATCCTGCTCCAGCGACGCCTTCCGAAGGGACCAGCGACCTCGACACCCTCTGAGGACTGCCCCTGCTTCGAAAAGACAAGAAACTCCCGAGGACAGCGGACCTGCTCCAAGAAAAGCTGCAACTTTGTTTCCAGCAGCTTTAAAGAACCCTGCAAGCTCCCCGCAAGAAGCGTGAGACTTGCAACACTGCACCCGGCGACCCCGACTCGGCTGGTGGAGACCCGACACCTCAGGAGGGACCCCAGGACTACTCTGATACTGTGAGTACCAAAACCTGTCCCCCCTGAGCCCCCACAGCGCCGCCTGCAGAGGGAATCCCGAGGCTTCCCCTGACCGCGACTCTTTGAACCTAAAGTCCCGACGCCTGGGAGAGACCCTGCACCCGCAGCCCCCAGGACCTGAAGGACCGGACTTTCACTGGAGAAGTGACCCCCAGGAGTCCCTCTCCCTTGCCCAAGTGGAGGTTTCCCCGAGGAACCCCCCCCTTGCCTGCCTGCAGCGCTGAAGAGATCCCGAGATCTCTCATAGACTAACATTGCGAACCCGACGCTTGTTTCTACACTGCACCCGGCCGCCCCCGCGCCGCTGAGGGTGAAATTTCTGTGTGGACTCGTGTCCCCCCCGGTGCCCTACAAAACCCCCCTGGTCTGCCCTCCGAAGACGCGGGTACTTACCTGCAAGCAGACCGGAACCGGGGCACCCCCTTCTCTCCATTCTAGCCTATGTGTTTTGGGCACCACTTTGAACTCTGCACCTGACCGGCCCTGAGCTGCTGGTGTGGTGACTTTGGGGTTGCTCTGAACCCCCAACGGTGGGCTACCTTGGACCAAGAACTGAACCCTGTAAGTGTCTTACTTACCTGGTAAAACTAATCAAAACTTACCTCCCCTAGGAACTGTGAAAATTGCACTAAGTGTCCACTTTTAAAACAGCCATTTGTCAATAACTTGAAAAGTATACATGCAATTTTGATGATTTGAAGTTCCTAAAGTACTTACCTGCAATACCTTTCGAATGAGATATTACATGTAGAATTTGAACCTGTGGTTCTTAAAATAAACTAAGAAAAGATATTTTTCTATATAAAAACCTATTGGCTGGATTTGTCTCTGAGTGTGTGTACCTCATTTATTGTCTATGTGTATGTACAACAAATGCTTAACACTACTCCTTGGATAAGCCTACTGCTCGACCACACTACCACAAAATAGAGCATTAGTATTATCTATTTTTACCACTATTTTACCTCTAAGGGGAACCCTTGGACTCTGTGCATGCTATTCCTTACTTTGAAATAGCACATACGGAGCCAACTTCCTACATTTGGTATCAAACTTCTCAGCACAATAAATGCACACTGATGCCAGTGTACATTTTATTGTGAAAAACAGCCCAGAGGGCACCTTAGAGGTGCCCCCTGAAACTGTATCCAACTATCTGTGTAGGCTGACTAGTTCCAGCGGCCTGCCACACCAGAGACATGTTGCTGGCCCCATGGGGAGAGTGCCTTTGTCACTCTGAGGCCAGTAACAAAGCCTGCACTGGGTGGAGATGCTAACACCTCCCCCAGGCAGGAGCTGTAACACCTGGCGGGGAGCCTCAAAGGCTCACCCCTTTGTTCCAGCCCCGCAGGACACTCCAGCTAGTGGAGTTGCCCGCCCCCTCCGGCCACGGCCCCCACTTTTGGCGGCAAGGCCGGAGGAAATAATGAGAATAACAAGGAGGAGTCAATTGCCCAGTCAGGACAGCCCCTAAGGTGTCCTGAGCTGAAGTGACTAACTTTTAGAAATCCTCCATCTTGCAGATGGAGGATTCCCCCAATAGGATTAGGGATGTGACCCCCCTCCCCTTGGAAGGAGGCACAAAGAGGGTGTACCCACCCTCAGGGCTAGTAGCCATTGGCTACTAACCCCCCAGACCTAAACACGCCCTTAAATTTAGTATTTAAGGGCTCCCCTGAACCTAAGAATTTAGATTCCTGAAACTACAAGAAGAAGAGGACTGCTGAGCTGAAAAACCCCTGCAGAAGAACAGAAGACACCAACTGCTTTGGCCCCAGTCTTACCGGCCTGTCTCCTGCCTTCCAAAGAAACCTGCTCCAGCGACGCTTTCCAAAGGACCAGCGACCTCTGAATCCTCAGAGGACTGCCCTGCTTCAAGAAAGACAAGAAACTCCAGAGGACAGCGGCACTGCTCCAAAAGAACTGCAACTTTGTTTCAAAGGAGCAGATTTAAAGACCCCTGAAACTCCCCGCAAGAAGCGTGAGACTTGCAACACTGCACCCGGCGACCCAGACTCGACTGGTGGAGAACCAACACCTCAGGGAGGACCCTCCGGAGACTCCGAGACCGTGAGTAACCAAAGTTGTCCCCCCTGAGCCCCCACAGCGACGCCTGCAGAGGGAATCCCGAGGCTCCCCCTGACCGCAACTGCCTGAACCTAATTTCCCGACGGATGGAAAAGACCCTGCACCCGCAGCCCCCAGCACCTGAAGGATCGGAACTTCTGTGCAGGAGTGACCCCCAGGAGGCCCTCTCCCTTGCCCAGGTGGTGGCTACCCCGAGGAGCCCCCCCCTTGCCTGCCTGCACCGCTGAAGAGACCCCTTGGTCTCCCATTGAAATCTACAGAGAACCTGACGCTTGTTTGCACACTGCACCCGGCCACCCCCGCGCTGCTGAGGGTGTACTTTTTGTGTGGACTTGTGTCCCCGCCGGTGCCCTACAAAACCCCCCTGGTCTGCCCTCCGAGGACGCGGGTACTTACCTGCTGGCAGACTGGAACCGGGGCACCTCCTTCTCTCCATTGAAGCCTATGTGTTTTGGGCACCTCTTTGACCTCTGCACCTGACCGGCCCTGAGCTGCTGGTGTGGTAACTTTGGGGTTGCTCTGAACCCCCAACGGTGGGCTACCTTGGACCCAAAACTGAACCCTGTAGGTACTTTACTTACCTGCTAAAACTAACAATACTTTACCTCCCCCAGGAACTGTGAAAATTGCACTGTGTCCACTTTTATAACCGCTATTTGTGTTTTATGTGAAAAGTATATATGCTACTGTAATTATTCAAAGTTCCTAAAGTACTTACCTGCAATACCTTTCAAATGAGATATTACATGTAGAATTTGAACCTGTGGTTCCTAAAATAAACTAAGAAAATATATTTTTCTATAACAAAACCTATTGGCTGGATTTGTCTCTGAGTGTGTGTTCCTCATTTATTGCCTGTGTGTATGTACAACAAATGCTTAACACTACTCCTTTGATAAGCCTACTGCTCAACCACACTATCACAAAATAGAGCATTAGTATTATCTCTTTTTGCCACTATCTTACCGCTAAGGGGAACCCTTGGACTCTGTGCATGCTATTCCTTACTTTGAAATAGCACATACAGAGCCAACTTCCTACACCTAGTTTATGTGAAACTGTGATATGAACTTGGCAGGGAGTGTGGGTTGGTTCTCATGACTACCTTGTCCTTCTGTATTTAGAGGTATGGCTCCTGGATGGCAAGTGCTTGTAGCTCACTCACCCTGCGTAGTGATGGTATTGCAATTAGGAAGGCTGTCTTAAACGTGACAAATTACAGTGCTGTCCTGCATAGTGGTTCAAAGGGGTCTGTCATCAGTTGAATTAGCACGACCTTAGTGCGTATCTTGGCAGGGCTATTCTCTTGACCCCCTCTAGGAACAATTTGACCACTAGCAAAGTAAAGAAATGTCTCCCTATGTGTCTGCTTGTATAAGCTACTATCGCTGCAAAATGTCCCTTTAGTGAGGAGTAGGTTTGTTTGTTGTCTAGTAGGTGTTTAAGTTATCTGATGACTGAAGAGTTTTGTGCTTTGTCTCGGAAGAGGCCTGATTTCTGGCACCACCTTGTGTACTTCAATCATTTGGCTGTGTAAATGTTTCCCTTAGTTGGACTTCTTGCTTTCCTGAGGACTCTTTTGGAGACCTCAGAATCCAAGCTCCATATCCTCAAAAACAATGGTGCCAGACTCAGGGTGTTATGTTCTGGGTGGAGAACTCTCTCCAAACCCACACAGAAAGTAGGTCATGCAATGCTGGTTATCCAAGTTTGGCTCCTATGAGGTTTGTCAAGTGTCTCACTCTGTTTGAAGAACGCACTTAGTTTCCGTATGCAAGTGGCATGGCTCAGACTATGGGGCCAGAGAATGATGGAGATAGGCTAATCCCTATACTCGCTGGTGGCTGGATCAATATTAATATTTAAATATATCCAGAAAACCTTATGGCTATCATCAAAACAAATGAAGAATGAGAACTGCAGACAAGAGTGTGCTGCCTGTGGAACATGTGGGGTGGATAGTTGCCAACTCGGAGTAAGTAGATTTCTGGACATTAGTTACAGGCATGTTTATGTTCGAAAACTAAACTGGAAACCAAAAAGCAGGTCAAGATCGGATAAGGAGTACAATGTGCAAGGTACAACGTGCAGAACACTAAGGCGTATGGGCTACATGTACAACCATTCGAAATTGCCAATTCTGAATTGCGATTCCATGTGAATCGCAATTAGGAAATCGCACTTCCAAATGTATGAAACTCCACTTTATTTCTTTTGTGATTCCCAGTGGTTTGCAAATAGACCTACCTCATTAATATAAGTGAGGTAGGTTGCCATTTGCGACCCAGTCGATATCACAAAAACCACAGGAATGGAAGCCTGCTGGTGTCAGCAAACCACCATGTCTGTGTGTGTGTGTATATACATACTCCAAAAAGATGAAAAGATTCACCGCACTCCAGAAGCTCCAAATCTGCAGTCTTTATTAATAGGATACAGCAATTACTATATTCTATTACTAAATATTGCAAATTTGGAGCTTCTGGAGTGCGGTGAATCTTTGCTGTCTTTTTGGAATATTAACTCGAGGCTCATCCTTCTTGTTACCGGCATGCAGGTATATCACGCAGCCTGTTTTCCTTAAAGGAAAACGGAATGAGTTTAAAATCAAAAAAATAAAACGTTTAAGTTTTTCTTTTTTTTTTTTTTTTTTTTTTTACGAGTAGGCAATGGTCTGTGGGATGTATTCACAAATTGGTGGCAACTCAGATGGTTTTGTACCACTTTCAAGGTCACAAAACAATCCCCCTGTGAGTCAGAATTAGGAAGGAACGCCCTTGGCACAGCCCTTCCTAACAGCGAGTCTCAAACCCATTTTGCGATTTAGTAAATAGATTACCTAATATCAAATTTGGGTGTGTACATAGGGAAATATTTTTTTTCTGGCCCTAAATGCCTAGTGTGGGTTATATTCATGTTTCTTAACGGTCAAGCTTTGCGAGCTTACTGGCAGTATGTGAGCATAACCATTATCTCTACATTCCACCAAAACATCAAGCCTTTTGGTGGTGTTCTTGGTATTAAAGTAAAAGTTACTTACCTTCGGTAACAAAATATCTGGTAGACATATATTCTAGTTGCAGATTCCTTACCTTAGAATTTCCCCTAGGCGTCAGACTGGATCCGGAGATTTTTCTTCAAGCACTACCCTTGCGCGTCGGTAGGTGGCGTCGGTCGACTCCGCGGGCGTCGTAGTCACCGTGATGATGTCGGGAGTAGTATATGGACGTCGCCTCAGTGCAGTGACGTCAGTTTCTTTTAACAACTTTCCACACCAAAGCACAGAGCCACTAAGAACACTGAGACTGGTGCGCCAGAGCTAATGACCTGAAGGGGGAGATCACTGTCCCTAGTAATCATTTCGCACCGGGGAGGATAGGTGGGTCGGTAAGAAATATGCAACTAGAATGTGTCTCTACAAGATATTTTGTTACCGAAGGTAAGTGACTTGTACATCTGATAGAGACTTCTTGTTGCAGATTCCTTACCTTCGAATAGATACCCAAGCAATGTCATCCTCGGAGGTGGCCAGCGAACCAAGATCATACCAGGAATTCCTGCAGGAACGACCAACCCAAATACTCGTACCGACGGACCGGAGTGTCTAGGCAGTAGTGATTAGCAAACGTGTGCAGGGATGCGCACGTAGCTGCCTGGCTGATATCCGGGACATGAACTCCGCGTGCGCTAAGTGGAAGCAGCAGTCGCTCTGGTGGAATGAGCGTGCAAGCCCTCAAAGACTGCTTCTTGGCCAAAGCGTAACACATCTTGATGCAAAAAAGTACCCATTGAGAGATGGTACGCTTTTGCACCGCAATCCCTTTCTAAGCACCCACATTTCCGACAAAGAGTTGATCTCCCACCCGGAAATCTTTAGTACAATTAAGATAGAACACCAAAGCTCTTTTTGGGTCCAGATGGTAGAGTCTCTCTGTAGGAAGTTGGTTCTGTATATACTATTTCAAAGTAAGAAATAGTGTGCAAAGAGTCCAAGGGTTCCCCTTGGAGGTAAGATAGTGGCAAAATTAGATAATTCTAATGCTCTATTTTGTGGTAGTGTGGTCGAGCAGTAGGCTTATCAGAGGGTAGTGTTAAGCATTTGTTGTACACACACAGGCAATAAATGAGGAACACACACTAAAATACTTACTCCAGGCAAGTAGGCACACAAAACACACCCTCAGCGGCACAGGGGCGGCCAGGTGCAGTGTGCAAATCAGGTGTCGGGTTTCAGATAGGAATCAATGGAGGAACTCTAGTGGTGCAGGCAGTCACGGGGGAGGTTTCTCGGGACAGCCACCACCTGGGCTAGGCAGAGGGTCGCCTGGGGGTCACTCCTGCGCTGAGGTCCGGTTCCTTCAGGTCCTGGGGGCTGCGAGTGCAGTGCTGGTTCCAGGTGTCGGGTCCCTTGTTACAGGCAGTCGCGGTCAGGGGAGCCTCTGGATTCTCTGCATGGGTCGCTCTGTGGGGTCGTCTCGGGCTACTCACGAGCTTGCAGTCGCCAGGGAGTCCTCCCTTTGGTGTTTGTTCTCTGGATCTCAAGCCGGGGGCGTCGGGTGCAGAGTGGGAAGTCTCACGCTTCCAGCGGGAAGAGTGAGTTCTTTGAAAGTTGCTTCTTAGTTGCAAAGAAGTTGCTGGTGTTGAGCAGAGCCGCTGCTCACGGGTCTTGGTCCTTTAGTCCAGGGCAGTCCTCTGAGGCTTCAGAGATCGCTGGTCCCTGTTGGATGCGTCGCTGGTTGCAGGTTTTCGAGTCAGGAGACAGGCCGGTAGGGCTGGGGCCAAAGCAGTTGTTGCCTTCCATCTTCTCTGCAGGCTTGTAGGTCAGCAGTCCTCCTGGTTTCTTCAGGTTGCAGGAATCTGATTTCCTGGGTTCTGGGGTGCCCCTAAATACTAGATTTATGGGTCTGTTTAGAGCTGGGGTGGCTACACCCTCCTTGTGCCTCCTCCCTGTGGGGAGGGGGGGGCACAGCCCCAATCCTATTGGGGGAATCCTCCAAAACTAAGATGGAGGATTTCTAAAGGCAGGGGTCACCTCAGCTCAGGACACCTTATCTCCTTCAGACTTGCCACCAAAAGTGGGGGCAGTGGCTGGAAGGGTGGGCATCTCCACTAGCTGGGATGCCCTGGGGCGCTGTAACAAAAGGGGTGAGCCTTTGAGGCTCACCGCCAGGTGTTACAGTTCCTGCAGGGGGAGGTGAGAAGCACCTCCACCCAGTACAGGCTTTGTTCCTGGCCACAGAGTGACAAAGGCACTCTCCCCATGTGGCCAGCAACATGTCTGGTGGGTGGCAGGCTGGCAGAAACTGGTCAGCCTACACTAGAAGTCAGATTGGTATTCAGGGGGCATCTCTAAGATGCCCTCTGGGTGTCTGTTACAATAAATTGCAAACTGGCATCAGTGTGCATTTATTGAGCTCAGACGTTTGATACAAAACTTCCCAGTTTTCAGTGTAGCCATTCTGGAACTGTGGAGTTTGTGTTTGACAAACTCCCAGACCATATACTCTTATGGGGACCCTGCACTTACAATGTCTAAGGTAGTGCATAGACACTGTAGGGGCATAGTGCTCATGTACATATGCCCTCACCTGTGGAATATTGCACCCTGCCTTAGGGCTGCTAGGCCTGCTAGGGGGGTGACTTACCTATGCCACAGGGAGTGTGAGGTTGGCATGGCACTCTGAGGGGAGTGCCATGTCGACTTAGTCTTTTTCTCCCCACCAGCACACACAAGCTGGAAGGCAGTGTACATGTTCTGAGTGAGGGGTCCCCAGGGTGTCCTAAGACATGCTGCAGCCCTTAGAGACCTTCCCTGGCATCAAGGCCCTTGGCACCAGGGGTACCAGTTACAAGGGACTTACCTGAGTGCCAGGGCTGTGCCAATTGTGGAGACAAAAGTACAGTTTAGTGAAAGAACACTGGTGCTGGGGCCCGGTAAGCAGGGTCCCAGCACACTTTCAAATCATAACTTAGCATCAGCAAAGGCAAAAAGTTAGGGGAAAACCATGCCAAGGAGGCATTTCCTTACACTCTCCTCCTCATGGGAAGGATGTGGGGGTGTGTCAAAAGTAGGCAGGGTGATGGACTGGCCTAAATGAAAAAGGCGTAACCACCTTGGGAAGGAAGGAAGCATTAGTGACCAACACCACTTTGTCAGGGTGCACAGACAAGAATGGGGGTTTGGACGAAAGGGCCTGAAGCTCACTCGCCCTGCGAGCAGAAGTGATGGCAACAAGAAAGACAGTCTTGAAGGTGAGGAGCCGTAAGGGACAATTGTGCATCGACTCATGGGAGTACACATTAAATAAGTAAGAACAAGATTGAAGTCCCAGTTAGGCATGATAAATGGAGTGGGAGGAAATATATGGGTGAGACCATTTAGGAATCTACTCACAATAGGAGATTTAAAGAGTGAGGGCTGATCAGGTAACCTAAGAAATGCCAAAATGGCAGATAAATACCCTTTAAGGATGCCCAAAACAGAGCCCTGCTGGGCCAAAGAAAGAATGAACAAAAGAACCTCAGAGAGAGGGGCAGAGAGGGCATCAACAGATTTGTTGGTGCACCATGCCATAAATTTATGCCAACGACAGGCAAATACTGTTTTGGTGAAGGGACGCCTGGCTGCCAAGATAACATCACAGACTTCGGGTGCAAGATCAAAAGTTATCAACAGGCGCCGCTCAATTTCAACACATGAAGGCGGAGATTGGACAGGTTTGGGTGGAATACCGTCCTCTGCTGCTGCGACAGAAGATCCACCCGAAGAGGCAGTCTGAGTGGAGGACCGATGGTCATACTCAATAGCTCTGGATACCATACTGTAGGAAGCTGGTTCTGTATATACTACATCAAAATGAGGTATAGGGGTCATTACAACCCTGGCGGTCAAAGACCGCCAGGGTTGTTTTGGCAGATTTTACCAGCAGGCTGGTGGTGAAATCCCTGGTATTACGACTGCGGAAGAAGCGCCGCAGTCGCACCGCTGGGACCGGTGGTTTCCTGCCACTTTAGGCTTGCAGCGCTGCCTAGGGGATTACGAGTCCCCCTCCCGCCAGCCTTTTCATGGCGGTTTGCACCACCATGAAAAGGCTGGCGGAAAGGGGAGTTGCGGACCCCCTGCCACGGCCCCGTGCAGTGAAAAGCGCGACGGGTGCAACTGCACGCGTCGCACGGCCGCAACACCGCCGGCTACATTTGGGGCCGGCTCCTGTGTTGCGGCCGAGATCCCTGCTGGGATCTCCTGATGGTTGCGGCAGGAGTGTGGCCGCATTGGTGGCCGCCCGGCGGTCAGACCTTGGCGGGCGGCTTCAGCTGCCCACCAAGGTCGTAATGACCCCCATAGTGTGCACAGAGTCCAAGGGTTCCCCAAGAGGCTTGACAGAGGCAATAATAGACAATACTAATGCTGTATTTGTGGTAGTGTGGTCGAGCAGTTAGGCTTATCAGAGGGTAGTGTTAAGCATTTGTTGTACACACACAAGCAATAGAAGAAACACACACTCAATGACTTATCTCCAGACCAATAGGATTTTATATCGAAAAATATATTTTTGCTACTTAACGTACTATAACCACAAGACTCAGTTCACAAGTGAATACAGTTTCAGGTAAGTACTTAGCATAGACATCAATGTCCGCAAGGTCTCTTTCAGCAGAAACTTTGTTTCGCTTTACTCAAGTAAACAGTTTTTAAGAAAACAGAGAATATCTATTTTAAAAGTGGACATAGTGCATTTTCAGAATAGTTCCTGGGGGAACAAAATAAAGTACAGTTTTGGAGGTAAGTACACGACTTAGAGTTCCAGTCTGGGAAGTTTGATACTAAACTTCCCAGTTTTCAGTGTAGCCATTCTGGAACTGTGGAGTTTGTGTTTGACAAACTCCCAGACCATATACTCTTATGGGGACCCTGCACTTACAATGTCTAAGGTAGTGCATAGACACTGTAGGGGCATAGTGCTCATGTACATATGCCCTCACCTGTGGAATATTGCACCCTGCCTTAGGGCTGCTAGGCCTGCTAGGGGGGTGACTTACCTATGCCACAGGGAGTGTGAGGTTGGCATGGCACTCTGAGGGGAGTGCCATGTCGACTTAGTCTTTTTCTCCCCACCAGCACACACAAGCTGGAAGGCAGTGTACATGTTCTGAGTGAGGGGTCCCCAGGGTGTCATAAGACATGCTGCAGCCCTTAGAGACCTTCCCTGGCATCAAGGCCCTTGGCACCAGGGGTACCAGTTACAAGGGACTTACCTGAGTGCCAGGGCTGTGCCAATTGTGGAGACAAAAGTACAGTTTAGTGAAAGAACACTGGTGCTGGGGCCCGGTAAGCAGGGTCCCAGCACACTTTCAAATCATAACTTAGCATCAGCAAAGGCAAAAAGTTAGGGGAAAACCATGCCAAGGAGGCATTTCCTTACACTCTCCTCCTCATGGGAAGGATGTGGGGGGGTGTCAAAAGTAGGCAGGGTGATGGACTGGCCTAAATGAAAAAGGCGTAACCACCTTGGGAAGGAAGGAAGCATTAGTGACCAACACCACTTTGTCAGGGTGCACAGACAAGAATGGGGGTTTGGACGAAAGGGCCTGAAGCTCACTCGCCCTGCGAGCAGAAGTGATGGCAACAAGAAAGACAGTCTTGAAGGTGAGGAGCCGTAAGGGACAATTGTGCATCGACTCATGGGAGTACACATTAAATAAGTAAGAACAAGATTGAAGTCCCAGTTAGGCATGATAAATGGAGTGGGAGGAAATATATGGGTGAGACCATTTAGGAATCTACTCACAATAGGAGATTTAAAGAGTGAGGGCTGATCAGGTAACCTAAGAAATGCCAAAATGGCAAATAAATACCCTTTAAGGATGCCCAAAACAGAGCCCTGCTGGGCCAAAGAAAGAATGAACAAAAGAACCTCAGAGAGAGGGGCAGAGAGGGCATCAACAGATTTGTTGGTGCACCATGCCATAAATTTATGCCAACGACAGGCAAATACTGTTTTGGTGAAGGGACGCCTGGCTGCCAAGATAACATCACAGACTTCGGGTGCAAGATCAAAAGTTATCAACAGGCGCCGCTCAATTTCAACACATGAAGGCGGAGATTGGACAGGTTTGGGTGGAATACCGTCCTCTGCTGCTGCGACAGAAGATCCACCCGAAGAGGCAGTCTGAGTGGAGGACCGATGGTCATACTCAATAGCTCTGGATACCATACTGTAGGAAGCTGGTTCTGTATATACTACATCAAAATGAGGTATAGGGGTCATTACAACCCTGGCGGTCAAAGACCGCCAGGGTTGTTTTGGCAGATTTTACCAGCAGGCTGGTGGTGAAATCCCTGGTATTACGACTGCGGAAGAAGCGCCGCAGTCGCACCGCTGGGACCGGTGGTTTCCCGCCACTTTAGGCTTGCAGCGCTGCCTAGGGGATTACGAGTCCCCCTCCCGCCAGCCTTTTCATGGCGGTTTGCACCACCATGAAAAGGCTGGCGGAAAGGGGAGTTGCGGACCCCCTGCCACGGCCCCGTGCAGTGAAAAGCGCGACGGGTGCAACTGCACCCGTCGCACGGCCGCAACACCGCCGGCTACATTTGGGGCCGGCTCCTGTGTTGCGGCCGAGATCCCTGCTGGGATCTCCTGATGGTTGCGGCAGGAGTGTGGCCGCATTGGTGGCCGCCCGGCGGTCAGACCTTGGCGGGTAGCTTCAGCTGCCCACCAAGGTCGTAATGACCCCCATAGTGTGCACAGAGTCCAAGGGTTCCCCAAGAGGCTTGACAGAGGCAATAATAGACAATACTAATGCTGTATTTGTGGTAGTGTGGTCGAGCAGTTAGGCTTATCAGAGGGTAGTGTTAAGCATTTGTTGTACACACACAAGCAATAGAAGAAACACACACTCAATGACTTATCTCCAGACCAATAGGATTTTATATCGAAAAATATATTTTTGCTACTTAACGTACTATAACCACAAGACTCAGTTCACAAGTGAATACAGTTTCAGGTAAGTACTTAGCATAGACATCAATGTCCGCAAGGTCTCTTTCAGCAGAAACTTTGTTTCGCTTTACTCAAGTAAACAGTTTTTAAGAAAACAGAGAATATCTATTTTAAAAGTGGACATAGTGCATTTTC
Source organism: Pleurodeles waltl (assembly GCF_031143425.1). Taxonomy (NCBI): domain Eukaryota; kingdom Metazoa; phylum Chordata; class Amphibia; order Caudata; family Salamandridae; genus Pleurodeles; species Pleurodeles waltl. The sequence continues at coordinate 678,932,926 of NC_090449.1, read as the reverse complement.
AGAATAGTTCCTGGGGGAACAAAATAAAGTACAGTTTTGGAGGTAAGTACACGACTTAGAGTTCCAGTCTGGGAAGTTTGATACTAAACTTCCCAGTATTCAGTGTAGCCATTATGGAGCTATAAAGTTCGTTTTGACAAACTCCCATACCATATACTTAATATGGCCACACTGTACTTACAATGTCTAATAATGGACTTAGACCCTGTAGGGGCATATTGCTCATGCAGCCATGCCCTCACCTGTGGTATAGTGCACCCTGCCTTAGGGCTTTAAGGCCTGCTAGAGGTTTTGACTCACCTATGCCACAGGCAGTGGTTTGTGTGCATGGCACCCTGAGGGGGATGCCATGTTGACTTTTGCACCTACCGACGCAAAGGGTATTGCTCGAAGAAAAATCTCCGGATCCAGTCTGATGCTGAGGGGAAATTCTAAGGTAAGGAATGTGCAACTAGAAGTCTCTATCAGAAAAGAAATTCAATATAACAACATGTAGGAAGTTGGCTCTGTATGCACTATTTCAAAGTAAGGAATAGTATGCACAGAGTCCAAGGGTTCCCCTTAGAGGTAAGATAGTGGCAAAAAGAGATAATACTAATGCTCTATTTTGTGGTAGTGTGGTCGAGCAGTAGGCTTATCCAAGGAGTAGTGTTAAGCATTTGTTGTACATACACATAGACAATAAATGAGGTACACACACTCAGAGACAAATCCAGCCAATAGGTTTTTGTATAGAAAAATATCTTTTCTTAGTTTATTTTAAGAACCACAGGTTCAAATTCTACATGTAATATCTCATTCGAAAGGTATTGCAGGTAAGTACTTTAGGAACTTCAAATCATCAAAATTGCATGTATACTTTTCAAGTTATTCACGAATAGCTGTTTCAAAAGTGGACACTTAGTGCAATTTTCACAGTTCCTAGGGGAGGTAAGTTTTGGTTAGTTTTACCAGGTAAGTAAGACACTTACAGGGTTCAGTTCTTGGTCCAAGGTAGCCCACCGTTGGGGGTTCAGAGCAACCCCAAAGTCACCACACCAGCAGCTCAGGGCCGGTCAGGTGCAGAGTTCAAAGTGGTGCCCAAAACCCATAGGCTAGAATGGAGAGAAGGGGGTGCCCCGGTTCCGGTCTGCTTGCAGGTAAGTACCCGCGTCTTCGGAGGGCAGACCAGGGGGGTTTTGTAGGGCACTGGGGGGGACACAAGCCCACACAGAAATTTCACCCTCAGCGGCGCGGGGGCGGCCGGGTGCAGTGTAGAAACAAGCGTCGGGTTCGCAATGTTAGTCTATGAGAGATCTCGGGATCTCTTCAGCGCTGCAGGCAGGCAAGGGGGGGATTCCTCGGGGAAACCTCCACTTGGGCAAGGGAGAGGGACTCCTGGGGGTCACTTCTCCAGTGAAAGTCCGGTCCTTCAGGTCCTGGGGGCTGCGGGTGCAGGGTCTCTCCCAGGCGTCGGGACTTTAGGTTCAAAGAGTCGCGGTCAGGGGAAGCCTCGGGATTCCCTCTGCAGGCGGCGCTGTGGGGGCTCAGGGGGGACAGGTTTTGGTACTCACAGTATCAGAGTAGTCCTGGGGTCCCTCCTGAGGTGTTGGATCGCCACCAGCCGAGTCGGGGTCGCCGGGTGCAGTGTTGCAAGTCTCACGCTTCTTGCGGGGAGCTTGCAGGGTTCTTTAAAGCTGCTGGAAACAAAGTTGCAGCTTTTCTTGGAGCAGGTCCGCTGTCCTCGGGAGTTTCTTGTCTTTTCGAAGCAGGGGCAGTCCTCAGAGGATGTCGAGGTCGCTGGTCCCTTTGGAAGGCGTCGCTGGAGCAGGATCTTTGGAAGGCAGGAGACAGGCCGGTGAGTTTCTGGAGCCAAGGCAGTTGTCGTCTTCTGGTCTTCCGCTGCAGGGGTTTTCAGCTGGGCAGTCCTTCTTCTTGTAGTTGCAGGAATCTAATTTTCTAGGGTTCAGGGTAGCCCTTAAATACTAAATTTAAGGGCGTGTTTAGGTCTGGGGGGGTTAGTAGCCAATGGCTACTAGCCCTGAGGGTGGGTACACCCTCTTTGTGCCTCCTCCCAAGGGGAGGGGGTCACAATCCTAACCCTATTGGGGGAATCCTCCATCTGCAAGATGGAGGATTTCTAAAAGTTAGAGTCACCTCAGCTCAGGACACCTTAGGGGCTGTCCTGACTGGCCAGTGACTCCTCCTTGTTGCTTTCTTTGTTCCCTCCAGCCTTGCCGCCAAAAGTGGGGGCCGTGGCCGGAGGGGGCGGGCAACTCCACTAAGCTGGAGTGCCCTGCTGGGCTGTGACAAAGGCGTGAGCCTTTGAGGCTCACCGCCAGGTGTTACAGCTCCTGCCTGGGGGAGGTGTTAGCATCTCCACCCAGTGCAGGCTTTGTTACTGGCCTCAGAGTGACAAAGGCACTCTCCCCATGGGGCCAGCAACATGTCTCTAGTGTGGCAGGCTGCTGGAACCAGTCAGCCTACACAGATAGTTGGTTAAGTTTCAGGGGGCACCTCTAAGGTGCCCTCTGTGGTGTATTTTACAATAAAATGTACACTGGCATCAGTGTGCATTTATTGTGCTGAGAAGTTTGATACCAAACTTCCCAGTTTTCAGTGTAGCCATTATGGTGCTGTGGAGTTCGTGTAAAACAGACTCCCAGACCATATACTCTTATGGCTACCCTGCACTTACAATGTCTAAGGTTTTGCTTAGACACTGTAGGGGCACAGTGCTCATGCACTGGTACCCTCACCTATGGTATAGTGCACCCTGCCTTAGGGCTGTAAGGCCTGCTAGAGGGGTGTCTTATCTATACTGCATAGGCAGTGAGAGGCTGGCATGGCACCCTGAGGGGAGTGTCATGTCGACTTACTCATTTTGTTCTCACTAGCACACACAGGCTTGTAAGCAGTGTGGCTGTGCTGAGTGAGGGGTCTCTAGGGTGGCATAATGCATGCTGCAGCCCTTAGAGACCTTCCCTGGCATCAGGGCCCTTGGTACCAGAGGTACCAGTTACCAGGGACTTATCTGGATGCCAGGGTGTGCCAATTGTGGGATCAATGGTACATTTTAGGTGAAAGAACACTGGTGCTGGGGCCTGGTTAGCAGGGTCCCAGCACACTTCTCAGTCAAGTCAGCATCAGTATCAGGCAAAAAGTGGGGGGTAACTGCAACAGGGAGCCATTTCTTTACACAACAGAAATATAAATCTTTAGCTTCATGCTATACGCTGAGCTAGAAGGAAAATATGTAAGAGTGCTTCTTGCTGCAGTCTGTGAAAGAAGCACATACGTTCGATATTAACAGTTAAAGGGGAAGAAATGTTAAATCTAGATTTTTTTTTTTTTTTAAGAATTGACTGGAAACAGAAAAAGAAAGACTGCTGCCCTAAGTCAATGCTGTAGCCCTCCTAATAAATTGACCCTATATGGGATATAATGCCCATGAAACTTCTGCATTACAACTTTGTGGAAGTGTTTTCAATATTGTTGAGGTACTCGGTTTGGTTTTGTAGAACAAGGACATATGAAGTTAATACAAGCAGAAAGGAAAAAATAAGCGCAGAGAACAGATTCAAAGAGACAATGTTACATTTTATAACAATTGTATTGATATTTTCCAGATAGTGACCTAGTCACTAATAGAAATTAATATGATTAAAAAACATACTTACTCTGAAGATCTAAAACATAATCATCTCCCATTTCCATTTCTAGATCTCTCTCCTGCAAAGAAATTCAACACATTTAGGTAAAAGAGCACATTGGTCGGGGTCTCTAATTTAGCACCCACCCCCACAATTCGTAAAACAAAAAAAAATTAAGACTTACTAGTTTTCTTTTTGGGGCATCTATCTCCATTCGTTTCTTGCGTGCTAAAGCCCCCTCAGGGATGAACGGTGGTCTTTCCTAAAAACAATTGAAAATGTTTGATTTCAGGAACTAATCGTGATCTGGGTTTGCAATGCATCTATCCCCAGCACATTAAAAGTATTAAGCGAGCCAAATTTCTAAAATCCACACAAGGAAATTAATATGTATCTTAGCATCAATGTCTCACATGTTTTAAATTGTGGACCTCAAAGGTGGAATTTAAATTTCCATGAGCAGTTCATGCCTTTAAGCTTGGTGTTATTTGGATCTGGGCACTTTCACTAAGGACAGAACATTCAGCCAGTATATTTTAAGCCACAACACAAGTGCCTAAATTCATGAAATTTATTTCAGGACATTGAAGAGTATTTACAACATTCCCGAAACAGAGCAGGATATTGACATAGGTGTCAAGTGTAAAGACATGTTTATTTTTACTGATTATATATTGCACTGCACACTGTTGCTGGCACACATCATGGAGCTTTTAACCACAAATCACTATATCCTGCGTAGTCTTGATTAAATCCTGCTAAGTAGGTCCATGCTACTATTCTTGCTGCAGTTTTCAATATTCTATGTCTCTTGCAAGGCTAAAATTCCTTATGGCCAGAATTCCCTACCCACCCCTTTGTTGTAAGTCAAAGCTCATCTTACCACCTCAACTCATAACAATGAAAAAATAATGATGCAAGTCGCTGATGAAAATATTACTTACCCTGTAAGCATCTATTTGTGGCATGTAGTGCTGTAGGTTCACATGCTGTGCATTCTCCTGCCATCTAGTGTCTGGCCTGAATGAGTGCAAGTTTCTTTTTTCTTTTGAAAAATTTACCTAGGGTCACAAGGTACTGTGACTCCACCCCTTGCTTGCATTGCACACTGTCATTTCATTAGAGAAATTAATCTTTTTTTTGACAATTTGTTTATTCCATTTTTTCAGAACAAAAGCACTTGATCAGTGGTCACAACATACATTTCACGTAGTTTACATTGTAGTGACAAAGGTAAACAGTTAGTCCCTCTACTTTCTGGGGAACCTCCGCGCCCACTCTTGAAAAGATATGTATACTTGAGCAGTCACACTGTCTAGTGGCATTGAATCCCATGATTTGCGCACAGCAACCAATCAGACGCCTCATCTGCTCGATAAGAGTCCCAATATCCCCAGATCTTTTCCCATTTTTTTCTCCAAACTGCTATTCAGGCATATAAAAATATCACTGTAGAAAACTCCTAGGACATCAAATTTCAGACTGACAGGGACAATAACAGACTCCTCGATTCTTGACACTGTCAACCAGGAAAAATAATGAGAATAATACACCAAGATCAAAAAGACTGAAGAGTCACTCACACACACCCACACCTCCCCCCCTCCCCCCTATCAGGATAATCCTAATAATTCATGTCCAATTCTAGGTATACCTTTCATGGCTAAAACCTTGATATGCTGTAGCAACAATCAACAAAAACAATTAATGCACAACAATCCTCCCAACATCTTCTAAATTACTGATGACTCTATATCCTTGTTAACAGGGATTCCTTTATGCTGAACCTACTTGATCTCTCGGTGGCGTTCAACACTGTCAGTGAAGACATCCTTATTCACTTACTACTCAAATTCACAGCCATTGAAAGCAAAATCCTAGACTGGTTTAAAGTCTCATCTAGTCAACAGACAGGCAGATAATCAAAATTGACAATGCTGGTTTCCTTATTTGGTCGCCCAAGATATTCTGCAAGGTTCTATAGTAGTCCCTGCCCTCTTCAATCTCTATCTCGAACCCTTGAGTGACATCGTAAGATAAACCAGTATATTTGACTATTAATACTCGGACGATACTCCGCTCTACTTGAATTTATCTTCTATGGACGATATTTCCCTATTGGAGACCACAATCGTCTCCCATTTGTTGGCGTTTAATTCCAACAAAACTGAGTTATTTCTGGTCTCTTCATTAATGTACTCATTCCAGTGCAATAATGGCTTGATTCCACCAGTATACTAGACTGCTTTTCGTCAACCACCAAAAGCTAAATCACTCTGTTTGATCCTCAGTCTCCACAAGCATATCAACACAATCGCAAGAAACAATCATCTGCACATCAACAAGAGGGGTAAAACAATCCCTGCAACACATATTGGACACACCGTAAGCTATGGTCTTATCCACAATGAGTTAATAAAGCGCATTCCACTCAGGCATCAAGAAACCCCACTTTGCACCTCTCAAAGACTCTGTGCATGTTTTGGGCAGCCTGATCCCTAGGGCTGGTCACTCAGACCACATTACCCCAAGCCTGCATTTTAAGCTTGTTTCGTACTGGATGTAGACAAACAAAAAACATCACATTTAGAATTACCTCTTGTAGAGTTCAAAACGTGTGCATTCTGACCACTCGCACTATATAGCCAGGAACCTGAAACTCTATGGAAGCACTCAATATCTCGACAAAAACTGTTTCTTCTCAACCTTTTTTTCTTTTATCTTCGGTACTCCAGCCATTGGTTAGACCTCGAGCCATGATGAAGTCTGTCAAAGATATCTTACGGCGCCCCCTTTGCCCGGATTACCTGGTAACTCACTACGGGTCTGAATTCCGAGCAAAGATTGTTACTTTCTCTAACTATATCCACTTAATCTACCATTGGGGTGCCCACAACACCGGAACCTTCCCCTGAGGCTTATTTTGTTAGCCTAGTTTCTGCCTTCTGACCCTGATATAGAGATCCGCTTTCTACTGTTTCAAAGTAAATATCTACACCCGTTATTGCTTGCTACTTGCCCCTTTCATTTCCGTTTACTATTGCTTTTGTTCAGCCTCACCGGAGTTTTCAGTATTGATTTATCCCCCCCCCCCCCCCCCCCAATCTTGTTTTAGACACAGCATGTGTCTTGAGTTATGTATCCTGCTCTCTGTGAAACACTTTGATGTTCTTGGACCACATATGCAGTGCACATCAAATAAGAGAAATAATATCTACAGGAATATTTGTTACTCGTATTTTTTAAACAACGAACCATCACAAGTAAGGTGTCAGCTCAACATTAATACATTAAAAGGATTATTTCTACAAACCTGAAAAAAGGAATGAAATGGTCAAGTACTATTTACTGTATATTTAATGGCAACAGAGAGGTCTGGGAAATCAGTTTGAAATGGAAATGTGTCATAGAACAATGATAAAACATACCTTCTCATCTCTTTTTGATGGTATAGCTAAGTGTAACCGATTCAAGATGTCATTCACCTTATTTCCTTTCATTTTTGTGTCAACACGATGGGACAAAAGTCTGTCACAGGCCTAGAGTGCAAAGCAAATACATTTGTGAAATCTCTAGTTCGATTGTACATATTGGAAGTACTGATAAAATGAGGCGCACTGAACCTACCTCCGTTTTAACTTTAATTACACCTTCTTCTGTTAGAGTGCTTGTCTCCAATACAGGAAATCCTTCAGCTTCCAACTCCCTAAAAATATTCTAAAACACAATTAACATTCAATTTAATTATCAAGAATAGTTTTAAAAGCCTGTAATTAGAAACTCTGTAAATCAAAAGGTGGATAAAACAAGCAATAAAACTACAAAATCCTGAATACTTTAAAACAGTGGTTCCCAACCTTTTGACTTCTGTGGACCCCCACTTTATCATTACTGGAACCCGGGGACCCCCATTGAATCTTTATTGGAATCCGGGGGCCCACCAATTAGTCATTACTGAAAGCTGGGCACCTAATTTGTTATTATATCATATCATTTTCTAAACAGTCGCAGACCCCCTGAGGAGGCTTCGCGGACCCCCTGGGTCCCCGGACCACAGGTTGGAAACCACTGCTTTAAAACATACTTAAAATGGAAAAAAATAGGCAACCAAATCCAATCATTTGTACATTAAAACTAAATCAAATTATTAGGCAAAACCAATCAATCCTTCGCGTGTGAGTGGGGAGAATTTCTTACGTTCAACAACACATTCACTGATCATGTAAATAAAAAGGAGAGAATGGCTTAAGCTACAACTCTAATGCTAGCTGGCATCTTAAAGTCAAATGTAAAAATATTAAGGCTTTCTGCTACGAACAATAAACCATCACAAAAAGCATGTAAGTTAAAGGGAAAACCTGCAGCGAGTCTACTGGAAGCCATCTTCAACAGATGCAAGCTTTGCGAGGGTCTGTTATAGAAAGTGAACTTCCTCAACTAATCAAACCTTAAAGTAAGAAGCACATAATCCATAGTGTGTGTATAAAGAAAAACAAACATTTGCAATGCAATAGGTCTTGCATTTTCTTGAATTAGAGCTATTGGCATTGTAAATTCAGAACTAGACTTTTCTTGCCACATAAGTTGGTCAACCCTGCCTCATACTATTGTCTTTTCCTGCCATATAATTCCAGTCGCCCAGCATTTAACTAAATCACTTCCATTTACATTCTTCCTCCATCTTAAAACATATACAGTTATCATGTAAATCTTTAACAGAAATAAACTCTTGCCATTAAAGTGTAATGCTCAATACACCATAACAAAGGAATCATTTGGGACGGATTGGAGGGTGAAAGGAAAAAGGGAGTCGGAGTAAAGATGAAGAGGACAAGTGGTGTAGTAACGGTGTCATGGGCCCTGGAGTAAGAAAGGAAAAAATGGTGGACTGGAATTTTGTTAGGAAAATACAGCAGTAATTAGAGGTCCGTAGGTCTCTAGGCCCCAGCGCCACTGCACCTGTTGCTCCATTGATAACTAGGCCTCAGGAGAGAAAGCGGATGGGGCAGAAAAAGAGGCGGAAGGAATACAACAGACAAAAAGGAAGAAAGAAGGGGTTGCAAAGAAATAAAAGAAAGAAGTTAAAGAAAGCACGAGAAAATGTGAACACTAAAAGAAGAAAGAGCAAATTTGTGAGGCAAAAGAAAAAAGGGAAGGTAGCTAGCGAACTAAAGATAAAGAGGAAACAATAATGAAAAAAGTGAGAAAATAATTTAAAAAATGAACGTTTGAGAAAAAAAAGAGATGTTGAGAGAAACAAGCAGCAAAAGAAAGAACCAGGCGTATATATACTGACATTTTCACAGACAAAGAATGGGAAAACCACTTTGACACTTCAAGTCCCGTCAAGCAACTTGTGGCTTCCACAAACAGACAGGAAAAAAGAGGAATTTATAGTAAAAGCTGAATTGACAGCTAAAGATAAAACACCAGAGAAGGGGAGTGTAAAGAAATGGCTCCCTGTTGCAGTTACCCCCCACTTTTTGCCCGATACTGATGCTGACTTGACTGAGAAGTGTGCTGGGACCCTGCTAACCAGGGCCCAGCACCAGTGTTCTTTCATCTAAAATTTACTTTTGATTCCACAATTGGCACACCCTGGCATCCAGGTAAGTCCCTTGTAACTGGTACCCCTGGTACCAAGGGCCCTGATGCCAGGGAAGGTCTCCAAGGGCTGCAGCATATCTTATGCCACCCTGGGGACCCCTCACTCAGCACAGACACACTGCTTGCCAGCTTGTTTGTGCTGATGAGAACAAAACGAGTAAGTCGACATGGCACTCCCCTCAGGGTGCCATGCCAACCTCACACTGCCTATGCAGTATAGATAAGTCCCCCCTCTAGTAGGCCTTACAGCCCTAAGGCAGGGTGCACTATACCATAGGTGAGGGCACCAGTGCATGAGAACTATGCCCCTACAGTGTCTAAGCAAAACCTTAGACATTGTAAGTGCAGGGTAGCCATAAGAGTATATGGTCTGGGAGTCTGTCAAAAACGAACTCCACAGCTCCATAATGGCTACACTGAATACTGGGAAGTTTGGTATCAAACTTCTCAGAATAATAAACCCACACTGATGCCAGTGTTGGATTTATTAAAAAATGCACACAGAGGGCATCTTAGAGATACCCCCTGTATTTTACCCAATTGTTCAGTGCAGGACTGACTGGTCTGTGCCAGCCTGCTGCTGAGAGACGAGTGTCTGACCTCATGCGGTGAGAGCCTTTGTGCTCTCTGAGGACAGAAACAAAGCCTGCTCTGGGTGGAGGTGCTTCACACCTCCCCCCTGCAGGAACTGTAACACCTAGCAGTGAGCTTCAAAGGCTCAAGCTTCGTGTTACAATGCCCCAGGGCACTCCAGCTAGTGGAGATGCCCGCCCCCTGGACACAGCCCCCACTTTTGGCGGCAAGTCCAGGAGAGATAATGAGAAAAACAAGGAGGAGTCACTGGCCAGTCAGGACAGCCCCTAAGGTGTCCTGAGCTGAGGTGACTGACTTTTAGAAATCCTCCATCTTGCAGATGGAGGATTCACCCAATAGGGATAGGAATGTGACCCCCTCCCCTTGGGAGGAGGCACAAAGAGGGTGTACCCACCCTCAGGGCTAGTAGCCATTGGCTACTAGCCCCCCAGACCTAAACACGCCCTTAAATTTAGTATTTAAGGGCTTCCCTGAACCTAAGAATTTAGATTCCTGAAACTACAAGAAGAGGACTGCTGAGCTGAAAAACCCCTGCAGAAGAAGAAAGAAGACACCAACTGCTTTGGCCCCAGTCCTACCGGCCTGTCTCCTGCCTTCCAAAGAAACCTGCTCCAGCGACGCTTTCCCAAGGACCAGCGACCTCTGAATCCTCAGAGGACTGCCCTGCTTCAAGAAAGACAAGAAACTCCAGAGGACAGCGGCACTGCTCCAAAAGAACTGCAACTTTGTTACAGAGGAGCAGATTTAAAGACCCCTGCAAATCCCCGCAAGAAGTGTGAGACTTGCAACACTGCACCCGGCGACCCTGACTCGACTGGTGGAGAACCAACACCTCAGGGAGGACCCTCCGGCGACTCCGAGACCGTGAGTAACCAAAGTTGTCCCCCCTGAGCGCCCACAGCGACGCCTGCAGAGGGAATCCCGAGGCTCCCCCTGACCGCGACTGCCTGAACCTAAAGTCCCGACAGCTGGAAAAGACCCTGCACCCGCAGCCCCCAGCACCTGAAGGAACGGAACTTCTGCGCAGGAGTGACCCCCAGGAGGCCCTCTCCCTTGCCCAGGTGGTGGCTACCCCGAGGAGCCCCCCCTTGCCTGCCTGCACCGCTGAAGAGACCCCTTGGTCTCCCATTGAAATCTACAGAGAACCTGACGCTTGTTTACACACTGCACCCGGCCGCCCCCGCGCTGCTGAGGGTGTACTTTTTGTGTGGACTTGTGTCCCCCCCGGTGCCCTACAAAACCCCCCTGGTCTGCCCTCCGAAGACGCGGGTACTTACCTGCTGGCAGACTGGAACCGGGGCACCCCCTTCTCTCCATTGAAGCCTATGTGTTTTGGGCACCTCTTTGACCTCTGCACCTGACCGGCCCTGAGCTGCTGGTGTGGTAACTTCGGGGTTGCTCTGAACCCCCAACGGTGGGCTACCTTGGACCCAAAACTGAAACCTGTAAGTGACTTACTTACCTGTTAAAACTAACATTACTTTACCTCCCCCAGGAACTGGGAAAATTGCACTAAGTGTCCACTTTTAAAACAGCTTATTGTGTTTTATGTAAAAAGTATATATGCTACTGTGATTATTCAAAGTTCCTAAAGTACTTACCTGCAATACCTTTCAAATGAGATATTACATGTAGAATTTGAACCTGTGGTTCCTAAAATAAACTAACAAAAGATATTTTTCTATAACAAAACCTATTGGCTGGATTTGTCTCTGAGTGTGTGTTCCTCATTTATTGCCTGAGTGTATGTACAACAAATGCTTAACACTACTCCTTTGATAAGCCTACTGCTCAACCACACTACCACAAAATAGAGCATTAGTATTATCTCTTTTTGCCACTATCTTACCTCTAAGGGGAACCCTTGTACTCTGTGCATGCTATTCCTTACTTTGAAATAGCACATACAGAGCCAACTTCCTACAGGGAGGAAGAAAGTTTTTTTTTTTTTTTTTTTAAGTGATAGGACGCATACAGAGTCATAGGAAAGACCAAATTAAAAAAAAAAGGCAAAGAAGGTCTGAAGGGAAGAGATAAAATAGTGGAAGAAGGAACTCCTGATGAAGGAAAAAAAAAAAGAGGAAAGAAATATCCAGGTTTTTGTGAGCTTGAAAGAGGAGGTAATAAGAGAACGAGGGAAATTTTAAAAAAAGGGAGAAGAGTGGAAATAAACAGTTGAAAAAGAGAGCGAATGTGGATCTTAAGAGCTGGAAAGAGAAAAGTGGGGGAGAAAGAAAACATAGAAAAGTAGACAGGGTAAAGAAAAGAACAGAGTGAGACAGAGGACAGACCCTCCCAAATAAAGATGGCAGTTAAGAAAAGATTAAAATGGCTCCCTGTAAGGAAATGCCTCCTTGGCATGGTTACCCCCTGACTTTTTGCCTTTGCTGATGCTATGTTTTGAATTGAAAGTGTGCGGAGGCCTGCTAACCAGGCCCCAGCACCAGTGTTCTTTCCCTAACCTGTACTTTTGTATCCACAATTGGCACACCCTGGCATCCAGATAAGTCCCTTGTAAATGGTACCCCTGGTACCAAGGGCCCTGATGCCAAGGAAGGTCTCTAAGGCTACAGCATGTCTTATGCCACCCTGGAGACCCCTCACTCAGCCCAGACACACTGCTTGCCAGCTTGTGTGTGCTGGTGAGAACAAAACGAGTAAGTCGACATGGCACTCCCCTCAGGGTGCCATGCCAGCCTCTCACTGCCTATGCAAGTATAGATAAGTCACCCCTCTAGCAGGCCTTACAGCCCTAAGGCAGGGTGCATTATTCCATAGGTGAGGGCACCAGTGCATGAGCACTGTGCCCCTACAGTGTCTAAGCAAAACCTTAGACATTGTAAGTGCAGGGTAGCCATAAGAGTATATGGTCTGGGAGTCTGTTTTACACGAACTCCACAGCACCATAATGAATACACTGAAAACTGGGAAGTTTGGTATCAAACTTCTCAGCACAATAAATGCACACTGATGCCAGTGTACATTTTATTGTAAAATACACCCCAGAGGGCACCTTGGAGGTGCCCCCTGAAACCTTAACCGACTATCTGTGTAGGCTGACTGGTTCCAGCAGCCTGCCACACTAGAGACATGTTGCTGGCCCCATGGGGAGAGTGCCTTTGTCACTCTGAGGCCAGTAACAAAGCCTGCACTGGGTGGAGATGCTAACACCTCCCCCAGGCAGGAGCTGTAACACCTGGCGGTGAGCCTCAAAGGCTCACCCCTTTGTTCCAGCACCGCTAGACACTCCAGCTAGTGGAGTTGCCCGCCCCCTCCGGCCACGGCCCCCACTTTTGGCGGCAAGGCCGAGGAAAATAATGAGAACAACAAGGAGGAGTCACTGGCCAGTCAGGACAGCCCCTAAGGTGTCCTGAGCTGAAGTGACTAACTTTTAGAAATCCTCCATCTTGCAGATGGAGGATTCCCCCAATAGGATTAGGGATGTGACCCCCTCCCCTTGGGAGGAGGCACAAAGAGGGTGTACCCACCCTCAGGGCTAGTAGCCATTGGCTACTAACCCCCCAGACCTAAACACGCCCTTAAATTTAGTATTTAAGGGCTTCCCTGAACCTAAAACTTTAGATTCCTGAAACTACAAGAAGAAGAAGACTGCTGAGCTGAAAAACCCCTGCAGAGGAAGAACAGAAGACACCAACTGCTTTGGCCCCAGACTTACCGGCCTGTCTCCTGCCTTCCAAAGAAACCTGCTCCAGCGACGCTTTCCAAGGGACCAGCGACCTCTGAATCCTCAGAGGACTGCCCTGCTTCAAGAAAGACAAGAAACTCCTGAGGACAGCTGCACTGCTCCAAAAGAACTGCAACTTTGTTACAGAGGAGCAGATTTAAAGACCCCTGCAAATCCCCTCAAGACTTGCAACACTGCACCCGGCGACCCCGACTCGACTGGTGGAGAACCAACACCTCAGGGAGGACCCTCCGGCGACTCCGAGACCGTGAGTAACCAAAGTTGTCCCCCCTGAGCCCCCACAGCGACGCCTGCAGAGGGAATCCCGAGGCTCCCCCTGACCGCGACTGCCTGAACCTAAAGTCCCGACGGCTGGAAAAGACCCTGCACCCGCAGCCCCCAGCACCTGAAGGAACGGAACTTCTGTGCAGGAGTGACCCCCAGGAGGCCCTCTCCCTTGCCCAGGTGATGGCTACCCCGAGGAGCCCCCCCCTTGCTTGCCTGCACCGCTGAAGAGATCCCTTGGTCTCTCATTGAACATCATTGAAAACCCGACGCGTGTTTGCACACTGCACCCGGCCGCCCCCGCGCTGCTGAGGGTGTACTTTTTGTGCTGACTTGTGTCCCCCCCGGTGCCCTACAAAACCCCCCTGGTCTGCCCTCCGAAGACGCGGGTACTTACCTGCTGGCAGACTGGAACAGGGGCACCCCCTTCTCTCCATTGAAGCCTATGTGTTTTGGGCACCTCTTTGACCTCTGCACCTGACCGGCCCTGAGCTGCTGGTGTGGTAACTTTGGGGTTGCTCTGAACTCCCAACGGTGGGCTACCTTGGACCCAAACCTGAGACTTGTAAGTGATTTACTTACCTGCTAAATCTAACAATAAAACTTACCTCCCCCAGGAACTGTGAAAATTGCACTGTGTCCACTTTTAAAACAGCTATTTGTGTTTTATGGGAAAAGTATATATGCTACTGGAATTATTCAAAGTTCCAAAAGTACTTACCTGCAATACCTTTCAAATGAGATATTACATGTAGAATTTGAACCTGTGGTTCTTAAAATAAACTAAGAAAATATATTTTTCTATAACAAAACCTATTGGCTGGATTTGTCTCCGAGTGTGTGTTCCTCATTTATTGCCTGTGTGTATGTACAACACATGCTTAACACTACTCCTTTGATAAGCCTACTGCTCGACCACACTACCACAAAATAGAGCATTAGTATTATCTCTTTTTGCCACTATCTTACCTCTAAGGGGAACCCTTGGACTCTGTGCATACTATTCCTTACTTTGAAATAGTGCATACAGAGCCAACTTCCTACACTCCCCCTTCCTTAAACAGAAGTCAGAATGTGGAACAGCAGGAGGTGCATTAGCAGAGTTGCATCTCAACCCCAATACAGCAATATTGGGGCGCTTCAGATCAGGATTGGGGGTATAGACAGAGCTGTGTCCCGGCCCAGTGCTGGAATAACAAAGGGAGCAGGGGAGGAATGAGAAACTGAGTGAGTGCCGTGTAGGTCCTGGTACTGAAATAATGGGGCGCTGCACGTTAGGGTTGAGGTGCACCGACAGGAGTTGAATGTGGGCTGCAGTCCTGGAACAGTAACAGGCACACAAGGTCAGAAGTGAGGTATGATAATAGAGCTAAGTGTGGAACCTAGCATTGGCATGCCAGTGTTGCTGAGTGTTAGCCTGGAGGTGCCCGGTGTAGGAAGTTGGCTCTGAATGTGCTATTTCAAAGTAAGGAATAGCATGCACAGAGTCCAAGGGTTCCCCTTAGAGGTAAAATAGTGGTAAAAAGAGAATACTAATGCTCTATTTTGTGGTAGTGTGGTCGAGCAGTAGGCTTATCCAAGGAGTAGTGTTAAGCATTTGTTGTACATACACATAGACAATAAATGAGGTACACACACTCAGAGACAAATCCAGCCAATAGGTTTTGTTATAGAAAAATATCTTTTCTTAGTTTATTTTAAGAACCACAGGTTCAAATTTAACATGTAATATCTTGTTTGAAAGGTATTGCAGGTAAGTACATTAGGAACTTTGAATCATTTCAATTGCATGTATACTTTTCAAGTTATTCACAAATAGCTACTTTAAAAGTGGACACTTAGTGCAATTTTCACAGTTCCTGGGGGAGGTAAGTTTTTGTTAGTTTTACCAGGTAAGTAAGACACTTACAGGGTTCAGTTCTTGGTCCAAGGTAGCCCACCGTTGGGGATTCAGAGCAACCCCAAAGTCACCACACCAGCAGCTCAGGGCCGGTCAGGTGCAGAGTTCAAAGTGGTGCCCAAAACGCATAGGCTAGAATGGAGAGAAGGGGGTGCCCCGGTTTCGGTCTGCTTGCAGGTAAGTACCCGCGTCTTCGGTGGGCAGACCAGGGGGGTTTTGTAGGGCACCGGGGGGGACACAAGCCCACACAGAAATTTCACCCTCAGCAGCGCGGGGGCGGCCGGGTGCAGTGCAGAAACAAGCGTCGGGTTTGCAATGTTAGTCTATGAGAGATCAACGGATCTCTTCAGCGCTGCAGGCAGGCAAGGGGGGGCTTCCTCGGGGAAACCTCCACTTGGGCAAGGGAGAGGGACTCCTGGGGGTCACTTCTCCAGTGAAAGTCCGGTCCTTCAGGTCCTGGGGGCTGCGGGTGCAGGGTCTTTTCCAGGCGTCGGGACTTAGGTTTCAGTGAGTCGCGGTCAGGGGAAGCCTCGGGATTCCCTCTGCAGGCGGCGCTGTGGGGGCTCAGGGGGGACAGGTTTTGGTACTCACAGTCGGAGAGTAGTCCGGGGGTCCTCCCTGAGGTGTTGGTTCTCCACCAGCCGAGTCGGGGTCGCCGGGTGCAGTGTTGCAAGTCTCACGCTTCTTGCGGGGAGTTGCAGGGGTCTTTAAAGCTGCTCCTTGAAACAAAGTTGCAGTCTTTTTGGAGCAGGTCCGCTGTCCTCGGGAGTTTCTTGTCGTCGTCGAAGCAGGGCAGTCCTCAGAGGATTCAGAGGTCGCTGGTCCCTTTGGAAGGCGTCGCTGGAGCAGAGTTCTTTGGAAGGCAGGAGACAGGCCGGTGAGTTTCTGGAGCCAAGGCAGTTGTTGTCTTCTGGTCTTCCTCTGCAGGGGTTTTCAGCTAGGCAGTCCTTCTTGTTGTTGTTGCAGGAATCTAATTTTCTAGGGTTCAGGGTAGCCCTTTGTAAGGAAATGCCTCCTTGGCATGGTTGCCCCCTGACTTTTTGCCTTTGCTGATGCTATGTTTACAATTGAAAGTGTGCTGAGGCCTGCTAACCAGGCCCCAGCACCAGTGTTCTTTCCCTAACCTGTACTTTTGTATCCACAATTGGCAGACCCTGGCATCCAGATAAGTCCCTTGTAACTGGTACTTCTAGTACCAAGGGCCCTGATGCCAAGGAAGGTCTCTAAGGGCTGCAGCATGTCTTATGCCACCCTGGCGACCTCTCACTCAGCACAGACACACTGCTTGCCAGCTTGTGTGTGCTAGTGAGGACAAAACGAGTAAGTCGACATGGCACTCCCCTCAGGGTGCCATGCCAGCCTCTCACTGCCTATGCAGTATAGGTAAGACACCCCTCTAGCAGGCCTTCCAGCCCTAAGGCAGGGTGCACTATACCATAGGTGAGGGTACCAGTGCATGAGCATGGTACCCCTACAGTGTCTAAACAAAACCTTAGACATTGTAAGTGCAGGGTAGCCATAAGAGTATATGGTCTGGGAGTTTGTCAAACACGAACTCCACAGCACCATAATGGCTACACTGAAAACTGGGAAGTTTGGTATCAAACTTCTCAGCACAATAAATGCACACTGATGCCAGTGTACATTTTATTGTAAAATACACCACAGAGGGCACCTTAGAGGTGCCCCCTGAAACTTAACCGACTGTCTGTGTAGGCTGACTAGTTCCAGCAGCCTGCCACACCAGAGACATGTTGCTGGCCCCATGGGGAGAGTGCCTTTGTCACTCTGAGGCCAGTAACAAAGCCTGCACTGGGTGGAGATGCTAACACCTCCCCCAGGCAGGAGCTGTGACACCTGGCGGTGAGCCTCAAAGGCTCACCCCTTTGTCACAGCCCAGCAGGGCACTCCAGCTTAGTGGAGTCGCCCGCCCCCTCCGGCCACGGCCCCCACTTTTGGCGGCAAGGCTGGAGGGAACAAAGAAAGTAACAAGGAGGAGTCACTGGCCAGTCAGGACAGCCCCTAAGGTGTCCTGAGCTGAGGTGACTCTGACTTTTAGAAATCCTCCATCTTGCAGATGGAGGATTCCCCCAATAGGGTTAGGATTATGACCCCCTCCCCTTGGGAGGAGGCACAAAGAGGGTGTACCCACCCTCAGGGCTAGTAGCCATTGGCTACTAACCCCCCAGACCTAAACACGCCCTTAAATTTAGTATTTAAGGGCTACTCTGAACCCTAGAAAATTAGATTCCTGCAACTACAAGAAGAAGGACTGCCTAGCTGAAAAACCCCTACAGAGGAAGACCACAAGACGACAACTGCCTTGGCTCCAGAAACTCACCGGCCTGTCTCCTGCCTTCCAAAGATCCTGCTCCAGCGACGCCTTCCAAAGGGACCAGCGACCTCGACATCCTCTGAGGACTGCCCCTGCTTCGAAAAGACAAGAAACTCCCGAGGACAGCGGACCTGCTCCAAGAAAAGCTGCAACTTTGTTTCCAGCAGCTTTAAAGAACCCTGCAAGCTCCCCGCAAAAGGCGTGAGACTTGCAACACTGCACCCGGCGACCCCGACTCGGCTGGTGGCGATCCAACACCTCAGGAGGGACCCCAGGACTACTCTAAGACTGTGAGTACAAAAACCTGTCCCCCCTGAGCCCCCACAGCGCCGCCTGCAGAGGGAATCCCGAGGCTTCCCCTGACCGCGACTCTTTGAATCCTAAGTCCCGACACCTGGGAGAGACCCTGCACCCGCAGCCCCCAGGACCTGAAGGACCGGACTTTCACTGGAGGAGTGACCCCCAGGAGTCCCTCTCCCTTGACCAAGTGGAGGTTTCCCCGAGGAACCCCCCCCCTTGCCTGCCTGCAGCGCTGAAGAGATCCCTAGATCTCCCATTGACTTCCATTACAAACCCGACGCTTGTTTCTACACTGCACCCGGCCGCCCCCGCGCTGCTGAGGGTGAAATTTCTGTGTGGGCTTGTGTCCCCCCCGGTGCCCTACAAAACCCCCCTGGTCTGCCCTCCGAAGACGCGGGTACTTACCTGCAAGCAGACCGGAACCGGGGCACCCCCTTCTCTCCATTCTAGCCTATGTGTTTTGGGCACCACTTTGAACTCTGCACCTGACCAGCCCTGAGCTGCTGGTGTGGTGACTTTGGGGTTGCTCTGAACCCCCAACGGTGGGCTACCTTGGACCAAGAACTAAGCCCTGTAAGTGTCTTACTTACCTGGTTAACCTAACAAATACTTACCTCCCCTAGGAACTGTGAAAATTGCACTAAGTGTCCACTTTTAAAACAGCTATTTGTGAATAACTTGAAAAGTATACATGCAATTTTGATGATTTGAAGTTCCTAAAGTACTTACCTGCAATACCTTTCGAATGAGATATTACATGTAGAATTTGAACCTGTGGTTCTTAAAATAAACTAAGAAAAGATATTTTTCTATACAAAAACCTATTGGCTGGATTTGTCTCTGAGTGTGTGTACCTCATTTATTGTCTATGTGTATGTACAACAAATGCTTAACACTACTCCTTGGATAAGCCTACTGCTCGACCACACTACCACAAAATAGAGCATTAGTATTATCTCTTTTTGCCACTATCTTACCTCTAAGGGGAACCCTTGGACTCTGTGCATACTATTCCTTACTTTGAAATAGTGCATACAGAGCCAACTTCCTACACCCTTAAATACTAAATTTAAGGGCGTGTTTAGGTCTGGGGGGTTAGTAGCCAATGGCTACTAGCCCTGAGGGTGGGTACACCCTCTTTGTGCCTCCTCCCAAGGGGAGGGGGTCACAATCCTAACCCTATTGGGGGAATCCTCCATCTGCAAGATGGAGGATTTCTAAAAGTTAGAGTCACCTCAGGACACCTTAGGGGCTGTCCTGACTGGCCAGTGACTCCTCCTTGTTGCTTTCTTTGTTCCCTCCAGCCTTGCCGCCAAAAGTGGGGGCCGTGGCCGGAGGGGGCGGGCAACTCCACTAAGCTGGAGTGCCCTGATGGGCTGTGACAAAGGGGTGAGCCTTTGAGGCTCACCGCCAGGTGTTACAGCTCCTGCCTGGGGGAGGTGTTAGCATCTCCACCCAGTGCAGGCTTTGTTACTGGCCTCAGAGTGACAAAGGCACTCTCCCCATGGGGCCAGCAACATGTCTCTAGTGTGGCAGGCTGCTGGAACTAGTCAGCCTACACAGACAGTCGGTTAAGTTTCAGGGGGCACCTCTAAGGTGCCCTCTGGGGTGTATTTTGCAATAAAATGTACACTGGCATCAGTGTGCATTTATTGTGCTGAGAAGTTTGATACCAAACTTCCCAGTTTTCAGTGTAGCCATTATGGTGCTGTGGAGTTCGTGTTTGACAGACTCCCAGACCATATACTCTTATGGCTACCCTGCACTTACAATGTCTAAGGTTTTGTTTAGACACTGTAGGGGTACCATGCTCATGCACTGGTACCCTCACCTATGGTATAGTGCACCCTGCCTTAGGGCTGTAAGGTCTGCTAGAGGGGTGTCTTACCTATACTGCATAGGCAGTGAGAGGCTGGCATGGCACCCTGAGGGGAGTGCCATGTCGACTTACTTGTTTTGTCCTCACTAGCACACACAAGCTGGCAAGCAGAGTGTCTGTGCTGAGTGAGAGGTCTCCAGGGTGGCATAAGACATGCTGCAGCCCTTAGAGACCTTCCTTGGCATCAGGGCCCTTGGTACTAGAAGTACCAGTTACAAGGGACTTATCTGGATGCCAGGGTCTGCCAATTGTGGATACAAAAGTACAGGTTAGGGAAAGAACACTGGTGCTGGGGCCTGGTTAGCAGGCCTCAGCACACTTTCAATGGTAAACATAGCATCAGCAAAGGCAAAAAGTCAGGGGGCAACCATGCCAAGGAGGCATTTCCTTACACCCGGGTTAAGCTGCTAGTGGGGCCCATCATGGGCGTGGCATTTCCTTTGAACCACAGAAGCGAGGAGTGCTGTGAGCCTCAGTACTGAGAAGAAATGTACACTAAATGTTAGAATTGATGGATTCTGGTGGAGTTGTGATGGTTCCCATGAACAGTGGTGTTTGCTGTTAGAATTGAGGTGCACTGCCTGCACTATTTTTTATTCTTCTGGGTCCAGTACTGGCTTGGCAGTGGGACTGAATATTACAACTGAGATGTTGTAATGGAACTGTATCAGAGCGGGGTCCCAGTATATGGTAAGTGACCTTGCCAGAGCAGAACTGAGGTGCACTGATGAAGCTGAGCCAAAGGTCCCAATACTACAACAGCAGAGGGTACGGACTTGGAAAACCGAGGTGCTCCAGCAGACCGCTTGGGTGGGGTTTTGGCATGAGCATGGCTGAGGGGCTTGGAGTGTGAGAACTGAGGTGCACAGATGGAGCTGCGCTAGAGGCCCCAGTAATGGAGAAACAGGGTGTATTGACTGGAAGAACTGAGGTGCCCAGGCAGACAGTGTGTGTGTGGGGTTCCTGGCACTGCTGAGGGTCTGGAGTGAGTGAACTGAGGTCCCAGTACTGGAGTAGCAGAGTGTACTGACTGCAAGAACTGAGGTGCTCTGGCAGACAGCACATGTGGGGTTCATGGCAGTGCCGAGATCTCGGAGGGTGTGGACTGAGGTGCACTGATGGAGCTGCGCCAAACGTCCCAGTACTGGAGCAGCAGAGGGTACTGACTGCAAGAACTGAGGTGCTCTGGCAGACAGCGTGCATGGGGTTTCTGGCACCAGCACGGCTGAAGGCTCGGAGTGTGTGAACTGAGGTGCACCGAGGGAGCTGAGATTGGGATCTCAGTATGGAGCAGAAGGGGCACTGTCTCCAAAGACTGCAGAGCCCTGGTAGAGCTGGGTGCCTAGGCTATAAGCAGCAGGCAGGCACACATGGTAAAGAAAATCAAAGCCAAGGAAGGGTGTGAGCCGGGCAGCTCACACCAAAGGTGACCAAGATGACAGCCTGATTTATAGCCTTGTTTACAGCTAAGCTCAGAGCAGTAAAGTTTTGCAACTGAAAAGGGAAGCTTCCCTAGGGGGACAGGAGCAGGAAAAGTGAAAAAAGTCCCCTACAGACCACATAAACAGGACAAAACGTAATTACACAGTAGTTGATCCCTGCACTCACACAGACGGAGGGACAAAGAGGCATGAATGACCACTAGCAAGCAAGGATTTTTTAAATGACACTGAAATTAACAAATAAAATAGCTGGAAGCCCACAGAAGAAGTAGATTTAAAATTATAAAAGAGGTTGTACCCTTACGCTCGACCTAAAAAGGAAATGTGGTCCCTAAAAAAAAAAAAACTGGAGCATGTTCCAGTCCTACCCAATCCGATGAAAGAAGAGAAACTGGGAGGTAAGCACCACGGAGACTGGAGAATATGGGCTATACTTGGACTTTACCAAGGGTGTATTACAACACCAATCATCATCTAGCTACATGGTCAGGTCCTACCGCTAGGGTGCAATGACGCATTAAATTATGAAGTGGAAGCGAGCAGGTGAAAGCAATTAGGCTCTCTAGTAAGGATTTCGGTCAGCTCTGACTCTTTGGCGATGCAGGGGCTGGTATTATGCAGACCACCTGGAAGAATAGTAATTTCGAACGCAAGGTAGGAACAAAATAAAGGTTAACAGGTGTGTCTCTAATATGAACAAGATAGACTGTCATCTGCTGTGGCACGGACAATCTGTTTATAAACTGAAATGTTTGAAGACGTGAAAGCAAGAGCTGACAATGCTAATCATATTCCCTTTTTATTTCTTTTTTTTTTTTGTAAAAAGGTTGTCGAAGTGTGGTGATTGTCAGTGCGTGACATGGAGCACACTGGGTATATTTGTTCCATAGTCGTTTGCAACTGTGGGACTGCTCATGTCAGTGTGTGATGATGATGGTGGTGGCGCATTGTCTTAGGTGAGTACATGCATACGTACACACACTCATGCACACACACAAGGTTTACAAATGACATTTGAGTACATATTTTCATGTCAGAATCTATTCCAGTTGGGTATGCTTCCAGGGAAATAGGGGCAGTTAGAGCATACAGGCCAGACTCCACTGAGTTTACTTGTATATCAACGGCAGTTAATGAGGCTCCTTTTCTCACATTTGTTTGTACTTGGCTTGACTTGTTCCTTCACCTTTCCCCTGCTTGGTTGCCTCTCCTGTTGTGCCTTGCTAATCTGTCTGACACTTGTTAAGTTTGCATCTCCCAGTCAGTATCCCTCCTTCCTTCCTTCCCATTGCACCAGTGGTTCTCACGTTAGGCTCCAGTTTTGGTTTCTTGGTATTGGATGAGTCACAGTCTGAGTTATATGTGATGTTCCTCCTTGTTATGGTTCAACTTTCCAGTAATTAAGAAGTCGGACTCTAGATGCTATGCCTTGGAATCCAGTCGAAGTCTTGCAACTACTAACCTGCACAGCATCTGTCTCTCATTCCCTCACATCCTTTTCCCTTTGCCTCAGGTCTTCGTTATCATCCTTTACTTAATACAATGGGTTCATTCAAGAGGGGAGGATTAGCTTTGAAATCATCATGCTTGCAATACTGAGTCCATGACACAACTTAGCCAAAATATATATATTTTTTAAAAGGTATCTTAATATCTTGTCAAATTGAGAATGTCCTAAAACATATTTCTTTGGTGTATTTTAGTTTAACTTGAAACAGGTAAACCAATGAAAAATAAAGTGAAAATGGAACAGCAAACCTTTTGTTCTTCTGAGAGTTCGGAAACCCTCTTAACATCACACTTGTTCACGACAATGATCAACGGCTAAAACAAAGGAAGAATACGTTTTAAAATGCATCCCATCATCAAGCTATGTAAGATGTGTGCAAACTAGTTTGTTATTAAGAACTTATTTGGAAAAGAACCATACCTTATTGGCAAAAAGAGGTTTGATATTTCTGAAAAGCTCTATCTGCTCCTCCATGTTGTGTCCACACTGCTCAGACACGTCCATCATGTAAAGCACAGCAGCTCGGAGATGTGCAAGTGCAGTGATAGCCTGCATTTCAATAGTATTTCTTTCTTCCAGAGGATGATCCAAGATCCCTGGAGTATCTACTACCTGCAATTTTGAGATGTGAGCTGGTCACTAAGCCAAGGTTAAGGATGGCAAAATATTAAGAAATCCATAATGTAAATTAGATTAACAAAAATGGTGGTGTTGCTACAAACTGTTGACAATCATGTGACTACTCCTATAAGGATGTAGAGGACAACTGCTGATAATTCTTATGGTTTGGAAATATGCTTAGCCTGGTCTAACAACTACCTAACAATGTACAAGATATTCCATAGAGCCTCAGTGACCAAATTCATATTTCCAAATACTTTTCATGTCTCATCGCCTAATGTCAATAATTTAATGCAATTTGATCTCACGTATATTAATGACTAGAAGTTTGTCTATATGCACGCTGCCCATGTCAAAGACATTAAATTTTTTTTTAAAAAATCCCTGAAATAACCAAAGGGTAAAGTAACGTTACAGGTAGGTGAAATGCTCAGTAACAAAAAATATTTTAAACTCTTAAAAACACAAATTCACTTATAGTTATCTCAAGTAACTATGACTCGCATCCTCGCCATGCAGTGCTAATTACCCCAAATATTACCACTCATGACATCTTCCCCAACATCATTAGAACATTAAAAGAAATCACTGATGAGTAAACTGCATGGCGGGGCGAGAGTTGTAATTACCTTACAGCACAAGTCATAGCTATGTGAGATAACTATAACTGGTGAATTTCTGCGTTTAGTTTACAACATGACACTGTTACTGAACATTGCACCTAACTATAACTTTAATCTTTGTTTTTTTTCAGTGACTTAAACCCTCCCCCCCCCACCGACCCCCCAGGGGAAAAACAGCTCATGTATACAATAAGGCAAATCTTTGGGGGAAAAAAAACAATAAATATATATATTTACTGGCTTGAATGTGAAATGCAACTCCTGTAAGTGAAAAAATCTTTTAGCTGGTTAACCTACCTGCCAACGCAGGTACTTGTAATCCATGTGGCCCACAAACAACGACTTTGTTGTAAAGGCATAAGGCTGCACTTCAACATCAGCTCTCGTCACCTGGGAAAAAAGAACAAGCTATTCAGATTATATTGCTACTTGGAGCCAAAAAACTCTGAAAGAAATACTTCAGCCACAAAATTGTAAGATCGAAAATGCCACATATTGAACTGTAGGAAGCAGACTCTGTTCATA
This sequence comes from Pleurodeles waltl, assembly GCF_031143425.1. Classification (NCBI taxonomy): domain Eukaryota; kingdom Metazoa; phylum Chordata; class Amphibia; order Caudata; family Salamandridae; genus Pleurodeles; species Pleurodeles waltl. The sequence goes on along the minus strand of NC_090449.1, from coordinate 678,907,988 downwards.
CTATCTCAAAGTGAGAGATAGTGTTCAGAGTCCATGGGTTTCCCAAGAGGCTTGACAGAGGCAATAATAGATGATACTAATGCTCTATGTGTGGGTAGTGTCGTCAAGTAGTTAGGCTTATCAGAGGGTATTGTACACACACAGGCAATAAATTAAAACACACACACTCAATGACTTAAGTCCAGGCCAATAGGTTTTTATATAGAAAAATTTATTTTAGAACCACAAGATTCAAATTGCAATTAAGTACATTAAATGTAAGGAACTCTGCATAGGTATATATAGGACTATGAATTAAAACAGTAATGTACACAGTTTAGCATAAAATGGCAATAAGCTAGTGGGCTGTGCGCACAATTCAACAGTTCCTGGGGGAGGTAAGTACAGTTAGGTTAATGTGGGAAGTAAAGCACTTCAGTCTCCGGGGCATAGGTAGCCCACCGTTGGGGGTTCAAGTCAACCTCAAACATCTAGCACCAGCAACACAGGGCCAGTCGGGAGCAGAGGTCAAAGAGGAGCCCAAATAACATGGGCGCATATCGAGACAGGGGGTGCTCCGGTTCTAGTCTGCTGGCAGGTAAGTACCTGCGTCCTCGGGGAGTAGACCCTCAACAGCACAGGGGCAGCCGGGCACAGTGGGCAAACAGGGCGTCTGGTTTGCAATAGGATTCAATGGAGGGACCCGGGGGGTCACTCAGACGTCACAGGCAGGGCACAGGGGGGATTCTTGGGCAAGCCACGGTCTGGCCAAGGGTGAGGGACGCCTGCTGGTCACTGCTGCACAGGTGGTCGGTTTCTCACGGACCTGGCAGCTGCGGGTGCAGTGCTTCCCCAGGCGTTGGATATCTTCGTCCCGGGCAGTCGCAGTCAGGGTGGTCCTCGGGATTCCCTCTGCAGGCGTCGTCGTGGGGGGTGCATAGAGGTTACCTCAGGGTAAGCTCGTCCTCTGAGCCGCCTGGGGGGTCCTCTCTTGGTTGTTGGTTACTCTGGACACTGGCCATGGGCGTCGGGTGCAGAGTGGTGGGGACTCACGCTTCTGGAGTGAGGTGAGAGTCCCTTTACAAATGGTTTCTTCTTTCTTTGGTTGGACAGGTCCGCTGTCCTCTGGAGTTCTTGCTCCCTTGTAGTTACAGGGCAGTCCTCCGAGTTGGCAGAGGTCGCTGGGCCCGCAGGATGAGTCACTGGGGTGCATGCTCTCTGAAGTGAGAGACAGGCCGGTAGGGCTGGGGCCAAAGCAGTTGTTGTCTTCCTTCTTCTCTGTGGGGTTTTTCAGCTAAGCAGTCCTTCTTTGTAGGTCATCAGGAATCTGATGATCTGGGTTCAGGATCGCCCCAAATACTAAATTTAGGGGTGTGTTAGGGGCAAGAGGCAGTAGTCAATGGCTACTGTCCCCGAGGGTGGCAACACCCTCCTTGTGCCCACATCCCTATCTGTCCTAATCCTCCAAAGCAAGATGGAGGATTTCTCAAGGAGGGTGGTCACTTCAGCTCTGGACACCTTATGGGTGGCCCTGGCTGAGAGGGGGACTCCTCCTTATTTTTCTCATTATCCCTGTGGACGTGCTGTCAAAAGTGGGAGCTCGTCCAGGGGATGGGCATCTCAGGGCTGGAGTGCCCTGGGGGCATTGTAACACCAGGTCTGAACCTTTGATGCTCACCACAAGGTGTTACAGTTCCTGCAGGATTTGGGGTGGGGGTCGGGGGCGGAGTGGAGTTGTGCAGCACCTCCACCCAGGGCAGGCGGTTTCTGACCCCAGAGAGCACAAGGCTTTCACCCCAGGGGGTCAGAAACTCATCTCTCAGTTCTCAGTGGCAGGCTGGCACAGACCAGTCAGTCCTGCACTGAAGGAAGGATTGGGTAAAATAAAGGGGGCATTTCTAAGATGTCCTCTGAGTGCATTTTTTAATAAATACAACACTGGCATCAGTGTGGGTTTATTATTCTGAGACGTTTGATACCAAACTTCCCAGTATTCAGTATAGCCATTATAGAGCGGTGGAGTTCGTTTTGACAAACTCCCAGACCATATACTTAATATGGCCACAACTGTACTTACAATGTCGAAGAATAGACTTAGACACTGTAGGAGCATATTGCTCATGCAGCTATGCCCTCACCTGTGGTGTAGTGCACCCAGTCTTAGGGCTTTAAGGCCTGCCAGAGGGATGACTTACCTATGCCACAGGCAGTATTTTGTCTGTATGGCATCCTGAGGGGGATGCTATGTCGACTTTGTCTTTTTCTCCCCACCAACACACACAATCTGCAATGGCAGTGTGCATGTGTTAGGTGAGGGGTCCCCTAGAGTAGCACAATACATGCTGCAGCCCTTAGGGACCCTACCTGGTCACAGGGCCCTTGGTACCACCGGTACCTTTTACAAGGGACCTATCTGTGTGCCAGGGGTGTGGCAATTGTGGAAACAATGGTACATTTTTTGTTAAAGAACACTGGTCCTGGGGCCTGGTGTAGGAAGTTGGCTCTGTATGTGCTATTTCAAAGTAAGGAATAGCATGCACAGAGTCCAAGGGTTCCCCTTAGAGGTAAGATAGTGGCAAAAAGAGATAATACTAATGCTCTATTTTGTGGTAGTGTGGTCGAGCAGTAGGCTTATCAAAGGAGTAGTGTTCAGCATTTGTTGTACATACACACAGGCAATAAATGAGGAACACACACTCAGAGACAAATCCAGCCAATAGGTTTTGTTATAGAAAAATATCTTTTCTTAGTTTATTTTAAGAACCACAGGTTCAAATTTTACATGTAATAGCTCTTTTGAAAGGTATTGCAGGTAAGTACTCTAGGAACTTTGAACCATTACTTTAGCATGTATACTTTTTACATAAAATACAATAAGCTGTTTTAAAAGTGGACACAGTGCAATTTTCACAGTTCCTGGGGGAGGTAAGTTATTGTTAGTTTCAACAGGTAAGTAAGGCACTTACAGGTTTCAGTTTTAGGTCCAAGGTAGCCCACCGTTGGGGGTTCAGAGCAACCCCAAAGTTATCACACCAGCAGCTCAGGGCCGGTCAGGGTGCAAAGGTCAAAGAGGTGCCCAAAACACATAGGCTATACAGGAGAGAAGGGGGGTGCCCCGGTTCCAGTCTGCCAGCAGGTAAGTACCCGCGTCTTCGGAGGGCAGACCAGGGGGGTTTTGTAGGGCACCGGGGGGGGGGGGGGGACACAAAGTAGCACAGAAAGTACACCCTCAGCAGCGCGGGGGCGGCCGGGTGCAGTGTGCAAACACGCGTCGGGTTTCCTTCAGGTTTCAATGGGAGACCAAGGGGTCTCTTCAGCGATGCAGGCAGGCAAGGGGGGGGCTCCTCGGGGTAGCCACCACCTGGGCAAGGGAGAGGGCCTCCTGGGGGTCACTCCTGCACAGAAGTTCCGTTTCTTTAGGGGCTGGGGGCTGCGGGTGCAGGGTCTTTTCCAGCCGTCGGGAAATGGAGTTCAGACAGTCGCGGTCAGGGGGAGCCTGGGGAAACCCTCTGCAGGCGTCGCTATGGGGGCTCAGGGGGGACAACTTTGGTTACTCACAGTCGTAGAGTCGCCGGAGGGTCCTCCCTGAGTTGGTTGTTCTCCACCAGTCGAGTCGGGGTCGCCGGGTGCCGTGTTGCAAGTCTCACGCTTCTTGCGGGGAGTTGCAGGGGTCTTTAAATCTGCTCCTTGTAACAAAGTTGCAGTTCTTTTGGAGCAGGGCCGCTGTCCTCGGGAGTTTCTTGTCTTTTTCGAAGCAGGGCAGTCCTCAGAGGTCGCTGGTCCCTTGGAAAGCGTCGCTGGAGCAGGTTTCTTTGGAAGGCAGGAGACAGGCCGGTAAGTCTGGGGCCAAGGCAGTTGGTGTCTTCTGTTCTTCCTCTGCAGGGGTTTGTCAGCTCGGCAGTCCTCCTTGTAGTTGCAGGAATCTGATTTCTAGGTTCAGGGAGAGCCCTTAAATACTAAATTTAAGGGCGTGTTTAGGTCTGGGGGGTTAGTAGCCAATGGCTACTAGCCCTGAGGGTGAGTACACCCTCTTTGTGCCTCCTCCCAAGGGGAGGGGGTCACATCCCTAATCCTATTGGGTGAATCCTCCATCTGCAAGATGGAGGATTTCTAAAAGTTAGAGTCACTTCAGCTCAGGACACCTTAGGGGCTGTCCTGACTGGCCAGTGACTCCTCCTTGTTGCTTTCTTTGTTCCCTACAGCCTTGCCGCAAAATGTGGGGGCCGTGGCCGGAGGGGGCGGGCAACTCCACTAAGCTGGAGTGCCCTGCTGTGCTGTGACAAAGGGGTGAGCCTTTGAGGCTCACCGCCAGGTGTTACAGCTCCTGCCTGGGGGAGGTGATAGCATCTCCACCCAGTGCAGGCTTTGTTACTGGCCTCAGAGTGACAAAGGCACTCTCTCCATGGGGCCAGCAACATGTCTCTAGTGTGGCAGGCTACTGGAACCAGTCAGCCTACACAGATAGTCGGTTAGGTTTCAGGGGGCACCTCTAAGGTGCCCTCTGTGGTGTATTTTACAATAAAATGTACACTGGCATCAGTGTGCATTTATTGTGCTGAGAAGTTTGATACCAAACTTCCCAGTTTTCAGTGTAGCCATTATGGTGCTGTGGAGGTTGTGTAAAACAGACTCCCAGACCATATACTCTTATGGCTACCCTGCACTTACAATGTCTAAGGTTTTGCTTAGACACTGTAGGGGCACAGTGCTCATGCACTGGTACCCTCACCTATGGTATAGTGCACCCTGCCTTAGGGCTGTAAGGCCTGCTAGAGGGGTGTCTTACCTATACTGCATAGGCAGTGAGAGGCTGGCATGGCACCCTGAGGGGGAGTGCCATGTCGACTTACTCATTTTGTTCTCACTAGCACACACAAGCTGGTAAGCAGTGTGTTTGTGCTGAGTGAGGGGTCTCCAGGGTGGCATAATACAGCCCTTAGAGACCTTCCCTGGCATCAGGGCCCTTGGTACCAGTTACAAGGGACTTATCTGGATGCCAGGGTGTGCCAATTGTGGAATCAAAAGTACAGGTTAGGGAAAGCACACTGGTGCTGGGGCCTGGTTAGCAGGCCTCAGCACACTTTCAATTCAAAACATAGCATTAGCAAAGGCAAAAAGTCAGGGAGTAACCATGCCAAGGAGGCATTCCCTTACACCTGGTTAGCAGGGTCCCAGCACACTCTCAGTCAAAGAAAAGAAAAGAAAAGAAAAGAAAAGAGAGAGAGAGAGAGAGAACTGCAACAAGGAGCCATTTTCCTACATGAACCATTAGATAATTTACTCCTCCAAAATGAAAGGCTTAAAAAGAACAGTTTTAACATGATTTTAGTCCATGACAGATTACAAACAAAATGGGAAAATCCAGCAATACGTGGTGCACTTCAGGTAGATTTAAAATAGAGTGTCTTTGCAGGTATACATCTACCAAAGAATTTACGGAAGAACTTTCACTTGATGAATAAATTGCACTAGACAGTTGCATAAATGAACAATGCATCCAGTTTATAAATCTACTGAACAAAAACAAAACATGAAGAAACCTTCAAAACGTTCATTAAAGTACATGGTGCTATCAACTATCAAGGAAATATAGAAAGAAGCCCCCCAGAAAAACATTAGCAACAATAGACACGACCACTATTTACAAACAAATATGCAACACCAACCTTATTGATGAAGCTAGATTTTCCAACGTTGGGGTAGCCACACAAGAGAAGAGTTCTAGTGTTTGGGTCAATAGTAGGCAGACGAGACAGATGTTGCCGCACTACGAATAAGTAAGTCCAACATAAGCATCATAAATCTTAAACAAAATACACATGCTTCCTTGTGGCATGGCCAAGGACAGTTGTATACATCTTGCATAACAGATAACAAGTTCATTATACAGTCTAGGTAGCACACTAAAAATACTTATTTCCAATAAGCATGAAATAGCTGAGAGTCAAGAGAAATTCTGCATTTGATGTTCAACAATTAATGAATAAAAAGTAAGTCAGCATATATTCGCAGCACTCACACACACACACCCCGATGATAAAGCACATATAAAAGCTTTTTCCAAACTACAAATATTATTATTTGAAATCAGTGTGATTATGAAATAAAGAGGCATCAGAAACGGAAACAAAAAAATTACGCCATAGAGAAAAAAAAGCCTCAAAATGCTGGTGTTCACATTTTTTTTTTTTTTTACTGTAACAGATTTCTGGAAGAATGCCAAGTTAATCAGTGAAATGCAACAAGGAAAGAAAAGTTAAATACACTAGACCCGCAAGTCATGAAAAATGTAGAACATCTACACCCTTTGATATACATCTACGTGCTGGTGCAGATGTTCTACCTTTTGGTATTAATATTCCCACTTATAAGGCTAGAGAGCTGTGTCAGGCATTGTACTGGAACAGTCAGGTGACTCTCGTGAGGGCTCCTATTCCCCTAAACTGAATGCCCCTTAATGTGAAATCCAAACAGGGAGAATGCAGACCCCTGTGCAAATGCACTGTTTCTATTTCTTCTCCACGAGGAAATAATTTTCCCCATTGTGTTGTCAGACCCGTACGTTGGGGTGGGGAAGGGAGGAAGAAGTTAGCCTCCTTGTTCTTAGACTTTTGGAAGCCTTTTTTTTTTTTTTTTTAAGTGCTTTACTCTCTCTGCTCAGGAATGTCCATCTTGATATGCGTGAAATTTGTGAACTGCTTGAAAAAAATGCTTGGTTTCCTGGGAGCTTGCAAGGAGCAGTGTCTCACGGGCACTCCAGAACCTTGTGGCCAATGGGATGGAGTCTGGGAATCCTGGTGCCATGTCCAGCAAAGGATTCCTCTTCCTGCATTGGGATGCAGGGTGCAAGCATAAGGTTGCTAGGTGTCGTAGAAGCAGAAAGGATTAACACATCATTGGGTCTGCTGCTTTCCTCTACATGTAAGGCGCAGATGGGATTTCACAACCCTCACGCGGTCCAGAGCAATACCCCTCCCCAGTGGAGAAGAGGAGGAAGATAGATAATGATAGAAAACAACCCAACTGGGAGACAAAGGAAGCGCAGCGCTCCCAGTAGCGCACTCCTCACCTCGAAGACATGAGGTCCAACAGCAGGCAGATCGCTTCTCAACTGGGTCAGCGGCCCCCAGCTCTGCCACCACCGGATGCAGTGCAAAAACTGATTGAGAGCCCTAGAGGACACACCGCATTTATAGCTGGTGGAGGAAGGGGAGCCCTTTATGATCTTCTACGGGTCTAAAGCAGTTTGTGTTCGGGCCTCTCAAAGCATCCTGCTGAGTCCACTTGCGGGGACCATACAATAGGGATGGATGCAAGTGGCCCAGTTCAGAGGTCAAGTTGGCTCTTCATGCCACCAGGAACGTATGCACTCAAGTGGTTACCTTCAACAGACGTGTGTTGATGCCCCTGCACTGGATAGATGCGAGAGCAGGTTACTGGACACGGATGTCTCACAGAAGTGTTCTCGGTTCGCAGCAGTCCGATGTACTCCCTTCAAAATGGCAGTCCTACTGCCGCTTAGTAAATCCCCTGGGAGGTGATCTGCCAATGAGGTTCCTGGCACAGGTGGGGGGGTCAGGCCCTCAGATCAAGTTTGAGGCAGCCCCTCTACCCATCAGGGTGTTCACTTATTAAAGTAAAAACAAATTGATATTTCAAAACATACTTACCTGAACAATTTTTCTCTAATGCCTAAATGTATATAAAAGATACTTGCTATTTTTTTTTTTTGTTAAATTGGTGTGGATCTCCTTTTTGAGTCTTGTGTCTCATTTATTGACCATTGTGTGTATTTGTGGATGTCTTGAACTCCTCTGTGTTAAGTCTAAGGCTGCTCGACTACACTACCTCCAAAGAGCATTTTGGGATTGCATAGCAAGCCTTGTCCACTCATTGGGGAACCCCTGGACCCTTTACACGGTATTCACATACCACAAAGGGCCAGCTTCTACACCCCTATACGCTACGCTCGGTCTATCTCCCATCAGTCTCGTTCGGATGTATCTCTACATAAACACCCTTGTCCACTGGGTCTAAGTTTACCCCTTTCACACACATCCTGCCTGTAGGAAGTTGGCTCTGTATGCACTATTTCAAAGTAAGGAATAGTATGCACAGAGTTCAAGGGTTCCCCTTAGAGGTAAGATAGTGGCAAAAAGAGATAATACTAATGCTCTATTTTGTGGTAGTGTGGTCGAGCAGTGAGCTTATCAAAGGAGTAGTGTTAAGCATTTGTTGTACACACACAGGCAATAAATGAGGAACACACACTCAAAGACTTACTCCAGGCCAATAGGTTTTTAGATAAAATAAACTAAAAATATATTTTTTCTAAGAACCACAGGTTCACATTTTACATGTAATACTTTAAATGAAAGGTATTGCAGGTAGGTACTTTAGGAACTTTGAATAATCAAAATAGCATACACAGTTTTCAAATAAATCACATATAGCTATTTTAAAACTAGACACTTAGTGCAATTTTCAACAGTTCCTGGGGGGAGTAAGAGCTAGTTAGTTTTTGCAGGTAAGTAAACCACCTACGGGGTTCAAGTTTGGGTCCAAGGTAGCCCACCGTTGGGGGTTCAGAGCAACCCCAAAGTTACCACACCAGCATCTCAGGGCCGGTCAGGTGCAGAGGTCAAAGTGGTGCCCAAAACGCATAGGCTTCAATGGAGAAGGGGATGCCCCGGTTCCAGTCTGCCAGCAGGTAAGTACCCGCGTCTTCGGAGGGCAGACCAGGGGGGGTTTTGTAGGGCACCGGGGGGGGGGGGGGGGGGGGGGGGGGGGACACAAGTTAGCACAGAAAGTACACCCTCAGCAGCACGGGGCGGCCAGGTGCAGTGTGCAAACTCACGTCGGGTTTCCAATGGAAATCAATGGGAGACCAAGGGGTCTCTTCAGTCATGCAGGCAGGCAAGGGGGGGGGGGGGGGGGGCTTCCTGGGGGTCACTCCTGTACTGGAGTTCCGATCTTTCAGGTCCTGGGGGCTGTGGGTGCAGAGTCTTTACTAGGCGTCGGGATCTGGGAAGCAGGCAGTCGCGGTCAGGGGGAGCCTCGGGATTCCCTCTGCAGGCGTCGCTGTGGGGGCTCGGGGGGGGGGGGGCAACTATGGCTACTCACAGTCTCGCAGTCGCCGGGGAGTCCTCCCTGAAGTGTTGTTTCTCCACAAGTCGAGCCGGGGGCGTCGGGTGCAGAGTAGCAAGTCTCACGCTTCCGGCGGGAAACGCAGTTGTCTTGAAGTTGCTCCTTTGAAACAAAGTTGCAGTCTTGGGTGAACGGAACCGCTGTCCTCTGGAGTTTCTTGGTCCTTCTAGAGCAGGGCAGTCCTCTGAGGATTCAGAGGTCGCTGGGGAAAGCGCCACTGGAGCAGTGTCTTCAGAAGTGGGGAGACAGGCCGGTAGAGCTGGGGCCAAAGCAGTTGGTGTCTCCGTCTTCTCTGCAGGGTTTTTCAGTTCAGCAGTCCTCTTCTTCTTAGGTTGCAGGAATCCGAGTTCCTAGGTTCTGGGGAGCCCTTAAATACTAAATTTAAGGGCGTGTTTAGGTCTGGGGGGTTAGTAGCCAATGGCTACTAGCCCCGAGGGTGGGTACACCCTCTTTGTGCCGCCTACCAAGGGGAGGGGGGTCACATTCCTATCCCTATTGGGGGAATCCTCCATCTGCAAGATGGAGGATTTCTAAAAGTCAGAGTCACCTCAGCTCAGGACACCTTAGGGGCTGTTCTGACTGGCCAGTGACCCCTCCTTGTTATTCTCATTATCTCCTCCGGCCTTGCCGCCAAAAGTGGGGCCGTGGCCGGAGGGGGCGGGCAACTCCACTAGCTGGAGTGTCCTGTGGTGCTGTAACAAAGGGGGTGAGCCTTTGAGGCTCACCGCCAGGTGTTACAGTTTCTGCAGGGGGAGGTGTGAAGCACCTCCACCCAGTACAGGCTTTGTTACTAGCCACAGAGTGACAAAGGCACTCTCCCCATGTGGCCAGCAACATGTCTCGAGTGTGGCAGGCTGCTAAAACCAGTCAGCCTACACGGGTAGTTGGTTAAGGTTTCAGGGGGCACCTCTAAGGTGCCCTCTGGGGTGTATGTTACAATAAAATGTACACTGGCATCAGTGTGCATTTATTGTGCTGAGAAGTTTGATACCAAACTTCCCAGTTTTCAGTGTAGCCATTATGGTGCTGTGGAGTTCGTGTTTGACAGACTCCCAGACCATATACTCTTATGGCTACCCTGCACTTACAATGTCTAAGGTTTTGCTTAGACACTGTAGGGGCATAGGTGAGGGCACAAGTGCATAAGCACTATGGTATAGTGCACCCTGCCTTAGGGCTGTAAGGCCTGCTAGAGGGGTGACTTATCTATACTGCATAGGCAGTGTGAGGTTGGCATGGCACCCTGAGGGGAGTGCCATGTCGACTTACTCGTTTTGTCCTCACCAGCACACACAAGCTGGCAAGCAGTGTGTCTGTGCTGAGTGAGGGGTCCCCAGGGTGGCCCAAGACATGCTGCATCCCTTAGAGACCTTCCCTGGCATCAGGGCCCTTGGTACCAGGGGTACCAGTTACAAGGGACTTACCTGGATGCCAGTGTGTGCCAATTGTGAAAACAAAAGTACAGGTTAGGGAAAGAACACTGGTGCTGGGGCCTGGTTAGCAGGCCTCCGCACACTTTCAAATCAAAACTTAGCATCAGCAAAGGCAAAAAGTCAGGGGGTAACCATGCCAAGGAGGCCTTTCCTTACACTCCCCAATACCAAACACTGCTCATACTGAGTTTTTTCTCATACCACCCAGAGATGTCACCTGCATGGTGTTCTTGGAGTTCACAACTAATGATGGGTGAATGTAAAAAGTATCATGCCCTACATTAAAGGTGAAAAAAAAAACCTCTCATATCAGTTATCTATGTCGCAGATCTAGCCTTGTCACTGGGTGGGAAACGCAGCCCATGGCTGAAAAGAGGCCTGTTCAGGGATCACTAGCTCTCCACAATTATAACAAGCATTTTCAATGCAACGGGTCTCGCATTTGTTCGAGTTAGAGCTATTATCGTTGTAAAGCAAAAAAGAAATTAAAAAAAAAAAGAAATAAAAAAAAAAAAAAAAAAAAAAACCCAGATAAAGTAGTCCGGACTCCAGGCTGAAAACACCGAGCCTCGTATGTTTTTGGTACTTTACCAGTGCTGTGTAGGTGGGCTTAACACCGGAAAAGGCATGTAGTATGCATGCATTTCACAAATGAAAGCAAGCGGATTTTAAAAGGCAAGCCCACAAACCAATGTAAGCGACTGACGTGGCATGGGTGTGGTTTCAAGCCCAAAGAGAGATTACAGAATGGAAGGAGCACTTTGTGCTCGTCCATAAAAAGGGTGAGGTGGTTATTTTGGATTAGTTACTTATGACATCTGGAAGGACAGTAAGGATCACTACGCGTTGGCAAGACTCAGTGCAGGAAATGAGCATCATAACAGATTCTAATTAAAAGCTAGCAGTATCACAAATGTTGTGGGCGCTTTCAGAGTTGAGAAGGCACAGAACAATTATGAGAACAAACAGAACAAAACTATTGAGCTGGTTCCATACATACCATGCAGACCAGAACTGCTCAGGAGATAGGGGCTTGCTGCTTGATCTCTTGGAAGACTGTGCTCAAAGATGAAAGGTGGATGCTACATCCTGGGAAGTAGCCTAATGCTCACTACTAAAGGGCAGCGTATCTGGCATAACACAGCTGTTCAGTTCAGCTCCCCTTGCCCCACCTGTAAGGAAATGCCTCCTTGGCATGGTTGCCCCCTGACTTTTTGCCTTTGCTGATGCTATGTTTACAATTGAAAGTGTGCTGAGGCCTGCTAACCAGGCCCCAGCACCAGTGTTCTTTCCCTAACCTGTACTTTTGTATCCACAATTGGCAGACCCTGGCATCCAGATAAGTCCCTTGTAACTGGTACTTCTAGTACCAAGGGCCCTGATGCCAAGGAAGGTCTCTAAGGGCTGCAGCATGTCTTATGCCACCCTGGAGACCTCTCACTCAGCACAGACACACTGCTTGCCAGCTTGTGTGTGCTAGTGAGGACAAAACGAGTAAGTCGACATGGCACTCCCCTCAGGGTGCCATGCCAGCCTCTCACTGCCTATGCAGTATAGGTAAGACACCCCTCTAGCAGGCCTTACAGCCCTAAGGCAGGGTGCACTATACCATAGGTGTAGGAAGTTGGCTCTGTATGTGCTATTTCAAAGTAAGGAATAGCATGCACAGAGTCCAAGGGTTCCCCTTAGAGGTAAAATAGTGGTAAAAATAGATAATACTAATGCTCTATTTTGTGGTAGTGTGGTCGAGCAGTAGGCTTATCCAAGGAGTAGTGTTAAGCATTTGTTGTACATACACATAGACAATAAATGAGGTACACACACTCAGAGACAAATCCAGCCAATAGGTTTTTATATAGAAAAATATCTTTTCTTAGTTTATTTTAAGAACCACAGGTTCAAATTCTACATGTAATATCTCATTCGCAAGGTATTGCAGGTAAGTACTTTAGGAACTTCAAATCATCAAAATTGCATGTATACTTTTCAAGTTATTGACAAATAGCTGTTTTAAAAGTGGACACTTAGTGCAATTTTCACAGTTCCTAGGGGAGGTAAGTTTTGATTAGTTTTACCAGGTAAGTAAGACACTTACAGGGTTCAGTTCTTGGTCCAAGGTAGCCCACCGTTGGGGGTTCAGAGCAACCCCAAAGTCACCACACCAGCAGCTCAGGGCCGGTCAGGTGCAGAGTTCAAAGTGGTGCCCAAAACACATAGGCTAGAATGGAGAGAAGGGGGTGCCCCGGTTCCGGTCTGCTTGCAGGTAAGTACCCGCGTCTTCGGAGGGCAGACCAGGGGGGGTTTTGTAGGGCACCGGGGGGGACACCAGTCCACACAGAAATTTCACCCTCAGCGGCGCGGGGGCGGCCGGGTGCAGTGTAGAAACAAGCGTCGGGTTCGCAATGTTAGTCTATGAGAGATCTCGGGATCTCTTCAGCGCTGCAGGCAGGCAAGGGGGGGGTTCCTCGGGGAAACCTCCACTTGGGCAAGGGAGAGGGACTCCTGGGGGTCACTTCTCCGGTGAAAGTCCGGTCCTTCAGGTCCTGGGGGCTGCGGGTGCAGGGTCTCTCCCAGGCGTCGGGACTTTAGATTCAAAGAGTCGCGGTCAGGGGAAGCCTCGGGATTTCCTCTGCAGGCGGCGCTGTGGGGGCTCAGGGGGGACAGGTTTTGGTACTCACAGTATCAGAGTAGTCCTGGGGTCCCTCCTGAGGTGTCGGGTCTCCACCAGCCGAGTCGGGGTCGCCGGGTGCAGTGTTGCAAGTCTCACGCTTCTTGCGGGGAGCTTGCAGGGTTCTTTAAAGCTGCTGGAAACAAAGTTGCAGCCTTTCTTGGAGCAGGTCCGCTGTCCTCGGGAGTTTCTTGTCTTTTCGAAGCAGGGGCAGTCCTCAGAGGATGTCGAGGTCGCTGGTCCCTTCGGAAGGCGTCGCTGGAGCAGGATCTTTGGAAGGCAGGAGACAGGCCGGTGAGTTTCTGGAGCCAAGGCAGTTGTCGTCTTCTGGTCTTCCGCTGCAGGGGTTTTCAGCTGGGCAGTCCTTCTTCTTGTTGCAGGAATCTAATTTTCTAGGGTTCAGGGTAGCCCTTAAATACTAAATTTAAGGGCGTGTTTAGGTCTGGGGGGTTAGTAGCCAATGGCCACTAGCCCTGAGGGTGGGTACACCCTCTTTGTGCCTCCTCCCAAGGGGAGGGGGTCACAATCCTAACCCTATTGGGGGAATCCTCCATCTGCAAGATGGAGGATTTCTAAAAGTTAGAGTCACCTCAGCTCAGGACACCTTAGGGGCTGTCCTGACTGGCCAGTGACTCCTCCTTGTTTTTCTCATTATCTTCTCCGGCCTTGCCGCCAAAAGTGGGGGCCTGGCCGGAGGGGGCGGGCAACTCCACTAGCTGGAGTGTCCTGCTGGGTTGGCACAAAGGAGGTGAGCCTTTGAGGCTCACCGCCAGGTGTGACAATTCCTGCCTGGGGGAGGTGTTAGCATCTCCACCCAGTGCAGGCTTTGTTACTGGCCTCAGAGTGACAAAGGCACTCTCCCCATGGGGCCAGCAACATGTCTCGGTTTGTGGCAGGCTGCTAGAACTAGTCAGCCTACACAGACAGTCGGTTAAGTTTCAGGGGGCACCTCTAAGGTGCCCTCTGTGGTGTATTTTACAATAAAATGTACACTGGCATCAGTGTGCATTTATTGCGCTGAGAAGTTTGATACCAAACTTCCCAGTTTTCAGTGTAGCCATTATGGTGCTGTGGAGTTCGTGTAAAACAGACTCCCAGACCATATACTCTTATGGCTACCCTGCACTTACAATGTCTAAGGTTTTGCTTAGACACTGTAGGGGCACAGTGCTCATGCACTGGTACCCTCACCTATGGTATAGTGCACCCTGCCTTAGGGCTGTAAGGCCTGCTAGAGGGGTGTCTTACCTATACTGCATAGGCAGTGAGAGGCTGGCATGGCACCCTGAGGGGAGTGCCATGTCGACTTACTCATGTTGTTCTCACCAGCACACACAGGCTTGTAAGCAGTGTGTCTGTGCTGAGTGAGGGGTCTCTAGGGTGGCATAATACATGCTACAGCCCTTAGAGACCTTCCCTGGCATCAGGGCCCTTGGTACCAGAGGTACCAGTTACAAGGGACTTATCTGGATGCCAGGGTGTGCCAATTGTGGAAACAATGGTACATTTTAGGTGAAAGAACACTGGTGCTGGGGCCTGGTTAGCAGGGTCCCAGCACACTTCTCAGTCAAGTCAGCATCAGTATCAGGCAAAAAGTGGGGGGTAACTGCAACAGGGAGCCATTTCTTTACACAAGCCCCCCCCAGCCCACAGGCCAGGAGACTCAGCCAACGCTGGAAGAGTCTTCCTAGTCTGTCAGGCGAGGAAGAGTAGAGGAAATGGCTGGTTTGTTGCAGGGCCTACTCTGCCTTACATCCTCCTGTTCAGGTCATTCCCTCTGGGGAACTGACCCACTTCCACAGTGATAGGACCTAGTCTGAACTGCCTCTTGTCTGTGTTTTTTATGTCTTCACCCATTCTCTCTATTTTGAGGTCAGAGGTATCCACCTCTGCTAATCTTATCTTAGCCAGGGTCACCCCTAGCTTACCCAAAGAGGTTACCCAGAGCTGGAGTAACCCCACCATGACCAACAGGGTCAGGGGGCCTAACTTGTTATTTGGCATGGGGTCAGACCACCAGGCCAAGGATAGTGCAGCCATAAAGGCTAACACCCAGCAGAGGCCACTGACAGCTGTCAGTGCCCAGAACCACACCTTTAGCTCTTCACCTACAAGGGAAGGGGCTAAGTTACAGGCTTCTTTGGGTTCAGGGTGCCTGTCTGCTGTATTAGAGTGGGGGGTCACCACATCTTGTAGTAAACACCCTTCTTCCACTCTTTCTTCTGTTAGCTGAGGAGCCACCCACTCAGGCTTAACAGTTGCCTGACTAGCCAGGACTTCTTGTGGGTCAGGTTGGACTTTATCAGAGCCATTTTTGGAGTTCTCCCCTACTGGAGAAGAATCTCCTTGGCTTGCTGGAACCTTGGCTAAAGGTCGTCCACCTTTCCTACTCTGTTTCCTTTTCTTTTTCTTCTGGGGCCTACTTGCATTTACTGCAGAGGCAGGACTTCCAGAATCCTTGGGAGAGGACTGGCACTGGACCAGTTCTTCTCTTGGGCTCTGACTAACCTCTGGGTAGTCATTTCCAAGGAGACAATCAAGGGGGAGGTCTGTACTGACTACTACCCTTCTCCAGCTAAGAGTGCCACCCACTTCTATGGGTACTAAAGCCACAGGCCTCTTAGTGACCCTGTCTAGGCTAACTCTTACCCTGGCAGTCTCACCTGGGATGTACTGGTTTGAGAGCACCAGCCTGTCATGCACAATAGTGTGACTGGCACAAGTGTCTCTCAGGGCAGTGGTTGGGATTCCATTCACCAGTAGGTGGTGGAAGTGTCTACTTCCCTCTGGAATCTCCAACTCACCTGTTGGGCCCTGTTTCCAGTTGAAGGCTATGAAGACCTCCTCATCTGAGGAGTCATCTCCCATGGCTACACTGGTTACCCCTGGAATTTTGTTCTGGGGTTTGTTTTTGGGACAAGAAGTGTCCTTGGTGTGGTGCCCAGACTGTTTACAGTTGTGGCACCATGCCTTAGTGGCATCCCAGTTCTTACCCTGGTACCCACCTTTGTTTTGGGTTGTGTCTTGGGGCCCACCCACCTGTTCTGGTTTTTGGGGGCCTACAGAGGACTCTTTTTCTTTGTTTCTAGTGTCACCCACTTTCTCCTGGGGAGTTTTTGTAACCCCTTTCTTTTGGTCACCCCCAGTGGAAGTTTTGGTTACCCTAGTCTTGACCCAGTGGTCTGCCTTCTTTCCCAATTCTTGGGGAGAAATTGGACCTAGGTCTACTAGATACTGATGCAACTTTTCATTGAAGCAGTTACTTAAAATGTGTTCTTTCATAAACAAATTATAAAGCCCAACATAGTCACACACTTCATTTCCAGTTAACCAACCATCTAGTGTTTTTACTGAGTAGTCTACAAAGTCAACCCAGGTCTGGCTCGAGGATTTTTGAGCCCCCCTGAATCTAATTCTATACTCCTCAGTGGAGAATCCAAAGCCCTCAATCAGGGTACCCTTCATGAGGTCATAAGATTCTGCATCTTTTCCAGAGAGTGTGAGGAGTCTATCCCTACACTTTCCAGTGAACATTTCCCAAAGGAGAGCACCCCAGTGAGATCTGTTTACTTTTCTGGTTACACAAGCCCTCTCAAAAGCTGTGAACCATTTGGTGATGTCATCACCATCTTCATATTTTGTTACAATCCCTTTGGGGATTTTTAGGATGTCAGGAGAATCTCTGACCCTATTTAAGTTGCTGCCACCATCGATGGGACCTAGGCCCATCTCTTTTCTTTCCCTTTCTATGGCTAGGAGCTGCTTTTCCAAAGCCAATCTTTTGACCATCCTGGCTAACAGGGGGTCATCTTCACTGGAGTTATCCTCAGTGATTTCAGAGGTGTTGGTCTCTCCTGTGAGGGAACCAGCATCTCTGACTATTATTTTTGGAGTCAGGGTTTGAGGGACCCTGTTCTCCCTAGATAGGACTGGTAGGGGGGAATTTTCCTCCAAGTCACTATCCTCTTCTTCTGAGTTGTCACCCTCAGAGGGGTTGGCCTTTTCAAACTCTGCCAAAAGCTCCTGGAGCTGTATTTTGGTAGGTTTGGGGCCCATTGTTATTTTCTTTATTTTACAGAGTGACCTTAGCTCCCTCATCTTAAGATGGAGGTAAGGTGTGGTGTCGAGTTCCACCACAGTCACATCTGTGCTAGACATTTTGCTTCTAAAAGTTGGAATACTTTTTAAGAATCTACAACTGGTTCTAGAATCTAATTCAAACTTTTACAAACTTTTAAACTCTAAAAGAAATGCTAAACAGGATCTAACACAAGGCCCTAGCAGGTCTTTTAAGAATTTAGAAAACTTTTCAAATTGCAAAAATCAATTTCTAATGACAATTTTGGAATTTGTCGTGTGATCAGGTATTGGCTGAGTAGTCCAGCAAATGCAAAGTCTTGTACCCCACCGCTGATCCACCAATGTAGGAAGTTGGCTCTGTATGTGCTATTTCAAAGTAAGGAATAGCATGCACAGAGTCCAAGGGTTCCCCTTAGAGGTAAAATAGTGGTAAAAATAGATAATACTAATGCTCTATTTTGTGGTAGTGTGGTCGAGCAGTAGGCTTATCCAAGGAGTAGTGTTAAGCATTTGTTGTACATACACATAGACAATAAATGAGGTACACACACTCAGAGACAAATCCAGCCAATAGGTTTTTATATAGAAAAATATCTTTTCTTAGTTTATTTTAAGAACCACAGGTTCAAATTCTACATGTAATATCTCATTCGCAAGGTATTGCAGGTAAGTACTTTAGGAACTTCAAATCATCAAAATTGCATGTATACTTTTCAAGTTATTGACAAATAGCTGTTTTAAAAGTGGACACAGTTCCTAGGGGAGGTAAGTTTTGATTAGTTTTACCAGGTAAGTAAGACACTTACAGGGTTCAGTTCTTGGTCCAAGGTAGCCCACCGTTGGGGGGTTCAGAGCAACCCCAAAGTCACCACACCAGCAGCTCAGGGCCGGTCAGGTGCAGAGTTCAAAGTGGTGCCCAAAACACATAGGCTAGAATGGAGAGAAGGGGGTGCCCCGGTTCCGGTCTGCTTGCAGGTAAGTACCCGCGTCTTCGGAGGGCAGACCAGGGGGGGTTTTGTAGGGCACCGGGGGGGACACCAGTCCACACAGAAATTTCACCCTCAGCGGCGCGGGGGCGGCCGGGTGCAGTGTAGAAACAAGCGTCGGGTTCGCAATGTTAGTCTATGAGAGATCTCGGGATCTCTTCAGCGCTGCAGGCAGGCAAGGGGGGGGTTCCTCGGGGAAACCTCCACTTGGGCAAGGGAGAGGGACTCCTGGGGGTCACTTCTCCGGTGAAAGTCCGGTCCTTCAGGTCCTGGGGGCTGCGGGTGCAGGGTCTCTCCCAGGCGTCGGGACTTTAGATTCAAAGAGTCGCGGTCAGGGGGAAGCCTCGGGATTTCCTCTGCAGGCGGCGCTGTGGGGGCTCAGGGGGGACAGGTTTTGGTACTCACAGTATCAGAGTAGTCCTGGGGTCCCTCCTGAGGTGTCGGGTCTCCACCAGCCGAGTCGGGGTCGCCGGGTGCAGTGTTGCAAGTCTCACGCTTCTTGCGGGGAGCTTGCAGGGTTCTTTAAAGCTGCTGGAAACAAAGTTGCAGCCTTTCTTGGAGCAGGTCCGCTGTCCTCGGGAGTTTCTTGTCTTTTCGAAGCAGGGGCAGTCCTCAGAGGATGTCGAGGTCGCTGGTCCCTTCGGAAGGCGTCGCTGGAGCAGGATCTTTGGAAGGCAGGAGACAGGCCGGTGAGTTTCTGGAGCCAAGGCAGTTGTTGTCTTCTGGTCTTCCGCTGCAGGGGTTTTCAGCTGGGCAGTCCTTCTTCTTGTTGCAGGAATCTAATTTCCTAGGGTTCAGGGTAGCCCTTAAATACTAAATTTAAGGGCGTGTTTAGGTCTGGGGGGTTAGTAGCCAATGGCCACTAGCCCTGAGGGTGGGTACACCCTCTTTGTGCCTCCTCCCAAGGGGAGGGGGTCACAATCCTAACCCTATTGGGGGAATCCTCCATCTGCAAGATGGAGGATTTCTAAAAGTTAGAGTCACCTCAGCTCAGGACACCTTAGGGGCTGTCCTGACTGGCCAGTGACTCCTCCTTGTTTTTCTCATTATCTTCTCCGGCCTTGCCGCCAAAAGTGGGGGCCTGGCCGGAGGGGGCGGGCAACTCCACTAGCTGGAGTGTCCTGCTGGGTTGGCACAAAGGAGGTGAGCCTTTGAGGCTCACCGCCAGGTGTGACAATTCCTGCCTGGGGGAGGTGTTAGCATCTCCACCCAGTGCAGGCTTTGTTACTGGCCTCAGAGTGACAAAGGCACTCTCCCCATGGGGTCAGCAACATGTCTCGGTTTGTGGCAGGCTGCTAGAACTAGTCAGCCTACACAGACAGTCGGTTAAGTTTCAGGGGGCACCTCTAAGGTGCCCTCTGTGGTGTATTTTACAATAAAATGTACACTGGCATCAGTGTGCATTTATTGCGCTGAGAAGTTTGATACCAAACTTCCCAGTTTTCAGTGTAGCCATTATGGTGCTGTGGAGTTCGTGTAAAACAGACTCCCAGACCATATACTCTTATGGCTACCCTGCACTTACAATGTCTAAGGTTTTGCTTAGACACTGTAGGGGCACAGTGCTCATGCGAATAACAAGGAGGAGTCACTGGCCAGTCAGGACAGCCCCTAAGGTGTCCTGAGCTGAGGTGACTCTAACTTTTAGAAATCCTCCATCTTGCAGATGGAGGATTCCCCCAATAGGGTTAGGATTGTGACCCCCTCCCCTTGGGAGGAGGCACAAAGAGGGTGTACCCACCCTCAGGGCTAGTAGCCATTGGCTACTAAACCCCCCAGACCTAAACACGCCCTTAAATTTAGTATTTAAGGGCTACCCTGAACCCTAGAAAATTAGATTCCTGCAACTACAAGAAGAAGGACTGCCTAGCTGAAAACCCCTGCAGCGGAAGACCAGAAGACGACAACTGCCTTGGCTCCAGAAACTCACCGGCCTGTCTCCTGCCTTCCAAAGATCCTGCTCCAGCGACGCCTTCCAAAGGGACCAGCGACCTCGACATCTTCTGAGGACTGCCCCTGCTTCGAAAAGACAAGAAACTCCCGAGGACAGCGGACCTGCTCCAAGAAAAGCTGCAACTTTGTTTCCAGCAGCTTTAAAGAACCCTGCAAGCTCCCCGCAAGAAGCGTGAGACTTGCAACACTGCACCCGGCGACCCCGACTCGGCTGGTGGCGATCCAACACCTCAGGAGGGACCCCAGGACTACTCTGATACTGTGAGTACCAAAACCTGTCCCCCCTGAGCCCCCACAGCGCCGCCTGCAGAGGGAATCCCGAGGCTTCCCCTGACCGCGACTCTTTGAACCTAAAGTCCCGACGCCTGGGAGAGACCCTGCACCCGCAGCCCCCAGGACCTGAAGGACCGGACTTTCACTGGAGAAGTGACCCCCAGGAGTCCCTCTCCCTTGCCCAAGTGGAGGTTTCCCCGAGGAATCCCCCCCTTGCCTGCCTGCAGCGCTGAAGAGATCCCGAGATCTCTCATAGACTAACATTGAAAACCCGACGCTTGTTTCTACACTGCACTCGGCCGCCCCCGCGCTGCTGAGGGTGAAATCTCTGTGTGGACTTGTGTCCCCCCCGGTGCCCTACAAAACCCCCCTGGTCTGCCCTCCGAAGACGCGGGTACTTACCTGCAAGCAGACCGGAACAGGGGCACCCCCTTCTCTCCATTCTAGCCTATGTGTTTTGGGCACCACTTTGAACTCTGCACCTGACCGGCCCTGAGCTGCTGGTGTGGTGACTTTGGGGTTGCTCTGAGCCCCCAACGGTGGGCTACCTTGGACCAAGAACTGAACCCTGTAAGTGTCCTACTTACCTGGTAAAACTAACAAAAACTTACCTCCCCCAGGAACTGTGAAAATTGCACTAAGTGTCCACTTTTAAAACAGCTATTTGTCAATAACTTGAAAAGTATACATGCAATTTTGATGATTTGAAGTTCCTAAAGTACTTACCTGCAATACCTTTCGAATGAGATATTACATGTAGAATTTGAACCTGTGGTTCTTAAAATAAACTAAGAAAAGATATTTTTCTATATAAAAACCTATTGGCTGGATTTGTCTCTGAGTGTGTGTACCTCATTTATTGTCTTGTGTATGTGCAACAAATGCTTAACACTACTCCTTGGATAAGCCTACTGCTCGACCACACTACCACAAAATAGAGCATTAGTATTATCTATTTTTACCACTATTTTACCTCTAAGGGGAACCCTTGGACTCTGTGCATGCTATTCCTTACTTTGAAATAGCACATACAGAGCCAACTTCCTACATTGGTGGATCAGCGGTGGGGTACAAGACTTTGCATTTGCTGGACTACTCAGCCAATACCTGATCACACGACAAATTCCAAAATTGTCATTAGAAATTGATTTTTGCAATTTGAAAAGTTTTCTAAATTCTTAAAAGACCTGCTAGGGCCTTGTGTTAGATCCTGTTTAGCATTTCTTTTAGAGTTTAAAAGTTTGTAAAAGTTTGAATTAGATTCTAGAACCAGTTGTAGATTCTTAAAAAGTATTCCAACTTTTAGAAGCAAAATGTCTAGCACAGATGTGACTGTGGTGGAACTCGACACCACACCTTACCTCCATCTTAAGATGAGGGAGCTAAGGTCACTCTGTAAAATAAAGAAAATAACAATGGGCCCCAAACCTACCAAAATACAGCTCCAGGAGCTTTTGGCAGAGTTTGAAAAGGCCAACCCCTCTGAGGGTGGCAACTCAGAGGAAGAGGATAGTGACTTGGAGGACAATTCCCCCCTACCAGTCCTATCTAGGGAGAACAGGGTCTCTCAAACCCTGACTCCTAAAATAATAGTCAGAGATGCTGGTTCCCTCACAGGAGAGACCAACACCTCTGAAATCACTGAGGATAGCCCCAGTGAAGAGGACATCCAGTTAGCCAGGATGGCCAAAAGATTGGCTTTGGAAAGACAGATCCTAGCCATAGAGAGGGAAAGACAAGAGATGGGCCTAGGACCCATCAATGGTGGCAGCAACATAAATAGGGTCAGAGATTCTCCTGACATGTTGAAAATCCCTAAAGGGATTGTAACTAAATATGAAGATGGTGATGACATCACCAAATGGTTCACAGCTTTTGAGAGGGCTTGTGTAACCAGAAAAGTGAACAGATCTCACTGGGGTGCTCTCCTTTGGGAAATGTTCACAGGAAAGTGTAGGGATAGACTCCTCACACTCTCTGGACAAGATGCAGAATCTTATGACCTCATGAAGGGTACCCTGATTGAGGGCTTTGGATTCTCCACTGAGGAGTATAGGATTAGATTCAGGGGGGCTCAAAAATCCTCGAGCCAGACCTGGGTTGACTTTGTAGACTACTCAGTGAAAACACTAGATGGTTGGATTCAAGGCAGTGGTGTAAGTAATTATGATGGGCTGTACAATTTATTTGTGAAAGAACACCTGTTAAGTAATTGTTTCAATGATAAACTGCATCAGCATCTGGTAGACCTAGGACCAATTTCTCCCCAAGAATTGGGAAAGAAGGCGGACCATTGGGTCAAGACAAGGGTGTCCAAGACTTCAACAGGGGGTGACCAAAAGAAAGGGGTCACAAAGACTCCCCAGGGGAAGAGTGATGAGACAACCAAAACTAAAAATAGTAAAGAGTCTTCTACAGGCCCCCAAAAACCTGCACAGGAGGGTGGGCCCAGAGCCTCTTCACAAAACAATGGGTACAAGGTGTAAGGAAATGCCTCCTTGGCATGGTTGCCCCCTGACTTTTTGCCTTTGCTGATGCTATGTTTACAATTGAAAGTGTGCTGAGGCCTGCTAACCAGGCCCCAGCACCAGTGTTCTTTCCCTAACCTGTACTTTTGTATCCACAATTGGCAGACCCTGGCATCCAGATAAGTCCCTTGTAACTGGTACTTCTAGTACCAAGGGCCCTGATGCCAAGGAAGGTCTCTAAGGGATGCAGCATGTCTTATGCCACCCTGGAGACCTCTCACTCAGCACAGACACACTGCTTGCCAGCTTGTGTGTGCTAGTGAGGACCAAACGAGTAAGTCGACATGGCACTCCCCTCAGGGTGCCATGCCAGCCTCTCACTGCCTATGCAGTATAGGTAAGACACCCCTCTAGCAGGCCTTACAGCCCTAAGGCAGGGTGCACTATACCATAGGTGAGGGTACCAGTGCATGAGCATGGTACCCCTACAGTGTCTAAACAAAACCTTAGACATTGTAAGTGCAGGGTAGCCATATGAGTATATGGTCTGGGAGTCTGTCAAACACGAACTCCACAGCACCATAATGGCTACACTGAAAACTGGGAAGTTTGGTATCAAACTTCTCAGCACAATAAATGCACACTGATGCCAGTGTACATTTTATTGTAAAATACACCCCAGAGGGCACCTTAGAGGTGCCCCCTGAAACCTATCCGACTATCTGTGTAGGCTGACTGGTTCCAGCAGCCTGCCACACTAGAGACATGTTGCTGGCCCCATGGGGAGAGTGCCTTTGTCACTCTGAGGCCAGTAACAAAGCCTGCACTGGGTGGAGATGCTAACACCTCCCCCAGGCAGGAGCTGTGACACCTGGCGGTGAGCCTCAAAGGCTCACCCCTTTGTCACAGCCCAGCAGGGCACTCCAGCTTAGTGGAGTTGCCCGCCCCCTCCGGCCACGGCCCCCACTTTTGGCGGCAAGGCTGGAGGGAACAAAGAAAGCAACAAGGAGGAGTCACTGGCCAGTCAGGACAGCCCCTAAGGTGTCCTGAGCTGAGGTGACTCTGACTTTTAGAAATCCTCCATCTTGCAGATGGAGGATTCCCCCAATAGGGTTAGGATTGTGACCCCCTCCCCTTGGGAGGAGGCACAAAGAGGGTGTACCCACCCTCAGGGCTAGTAGCCATTGGCTACTAACCCCCCAGACCTAAACACGCCCTTAAATTTAGTATTTAAGGGCTACCCTGAACCCTAGAAAATTAGATTCCTGCAACTACAAGAAGAAGGACTGCCTAGCTGAAAAACCCCTGCAGAGGAAGACCAGAAGACGACAACTGCCTTGGCTCCAGAAACTCACCGGCCTGTCTCCTGCCTTCCAAAGATCCTGCTCCAGCGACGCCTTCCAAAGGGACCAGCGACCTCGACAGCCTCTGAGGACTGCCCCTGCTTCGAAAAGACAAGAAACTCCCGAGGACAGCGGACCTGCTCCAAAGAAAAGCTGCAACTTTGTTTCCAGCAGCTTTAAAGAACCCTGCAAGCTCCCCGCAAAAGGCGTGAGACTTGCAACACTGCACCCGGCGACCCCGACTCGGTTGGTGGCGATCCAACACCTCAGGAGGGACCCCAGGACTACTCTAAGACTGTGAGTACAAAAACCTGTCCCCCCTGAGCCCCCACAGCACCGCCTGCAGAGGGAATCCCGAGGCTTCCCCTGACCGCGACTCTTTGAAACCAAAGTCCCGACACCTGGGAGAGACCCTGCACCCGCAGCCCCCAGGACCTGAAGGACCGGACTTTCACTGGAGGAGTGACCCCCAGGAGTCCCTCTCCCTTGCCCAAGTGGAGGTTTCCCCGAGGAACCCCCCCCTTGCCTGCCTGCAGCGCTGAAGAGATCCCTAGATCTCCCATTGACTTCCATTACAAACCCGACGCTTGTTTCTACACTGCACCCGGCCGCCCCCGCGCTGCTGAGGGTGAAATTTCTGTGTGGGCTTGTGTCCCCCCCCGGTGCCCTACAAAACCCCCCTGGTCTGCCCTCCGAAGACGCGGGTACTTACCTGCAAGCAGACCGGAACCGGGGCACCCCCTTCTCCCCATTCTAGCCTATGTGTTTTGGGCACCACTTTGAACTCTGCACCTGACCGGCCCTGAGCTGCTGGTGTGGTGACTTTGGGGTTGCTCTGAACCCCCAACGGTGGGCTACCTTGGACCAAGAACTGAACCCTGTAAGTGTCTTACTTACCTGGTAAAACTAACAAATACTTACCTCCCCTAGGAACTGTGAAAATTGCACTAAGTGTCCACTTTTAAAACAGCTATTTGTCAATAACTTGAAAAGTATACATGCAATTTTGATGATTTGAAGTTCCTAAAGTACTTACCTGCAATACCTTTCGAATGAGATATTACATGTTAAATTTGAACCTGTGGTTCTTAAAATAAACTAAGAAAAGATATTTTTCTATATAAAAACCTATTGGCTGGATTTGTCTCTGAGTGTGTGTACCTCATTTATTGTCTATGTGTATGTACAACAAATGCTTAACACTACTCCTTGGATAAGCCTACTGCTCGACCACACTACCACAAAATAGAGCATTAGTATTATCTATTTTTACCACTATTTTACCTCTAAGGGGAACCCTTGGACTCTGTGCATGCTATTCCTTACTTTGAAATAGCACATACAGAGCCAACTTCCTACATTGGTGGATCAGCGGTGGGGTACAAGACTTTGCATTTGCTGGACTACTCAGCCAATACCTGATCACACGACAAATTCCAAAATTGTCATTAGAAATTGATTTTTGCAATTTGAAAAGTTTTCTAAATTCTTAAAAGTCCTGCTAGGGCCTTGTGTGTTAAGTCCCTGTTTAGCATTTCTTTTAGAGTTTAAAAGTTTGTAAAAGTTTGAATTAGATTCTAGAACCAGTTGTAGATTCTTAAAAAGTATTCCAACTTTTAGAAGCATAATGTCTAGCACAGATGTGAATGTGGTGGAACTCGACACCACACCTTACCTCCATCTACAGATGAGAGAGCTAAGGTCACTCTGTAAACTAAAGAAAATAGCAATGGGCCCCAAACCTACCAAAGTACAGCTCCAGGAGCTTTTGGCAGAGTTTGAAAAGGCCAACCCCTCTGAGGATGGCAACTCAGAGGATGAAGATAGTGACTTGGAGGGAAATTCCCCCCCTCCAGTCCTACTTAGGGAGAGCAGGGCTTCTCAAGCCCTGACTCCACAAATAATAGTCAGAGATGCTGGTTCCCTCACAGGAGGGACCAACAACTCTGAAATCACTGAGGATAACTCCAGTGAAGAGGACATCCAGTTAGCCAGGATGGCCAAAAGATTGGCTTTGGAAAGACAGATCCTAGCCATAGAGAGGGAAAGACAAGAGATGGGCCTAGGACCCATCAATGGTGGCAGCAACATAAATAGGGTCAGAGATTCTCCTGACATGTTGAAAATCCCTAAAGGGATTGTAACTAAATATGAAGATGGTGATGACATCACCAAATGGTTCACAGCTTTTGAGAGGGCTTGTGTAACCAGAAAAGTGAACAGATCTCACTGGGGTGCTCTCCTTTGGGAAATGTTCACAGGAAAGTGTAGGGATAGACTCCTCACACTCTCTGGACAAGATGCAGAATCTTATGACCTCATGAAGGGTACCCTGATTGAGGGCTTTGGATTCTCCACTGAGGAGTACAGGATTAGGTTCAGGGGGGCTCAGAAATCCTCGAGCCAGACCTGGGTTGACTTTGTTGACTACTCAGTGAAAACACTAGATGGTTGGATTCAAGGCAGTGGTGTAAGTAATTATGATGGGCTGTACAATTTATTTGTGAAAGAACACCTGTTAAGTAATTGTTTCAATGATAAACTGCATCAGCATCTGGTAGACCTAGGACCAATTTCTCCCCAAGAATTGGGAAAGAAGGCGGACCATTGGGTCAAGACAAGGGTGTCCAAGACTTCAACAGGGGGTGACCAAAAGAAAGGGGTCACAAAGACTCCCCAGCAGAAGGGTGATGAGACAACCAAAACTAAAAATAGTAAAGAGTCTTCTACAGGCCCCCAAAAACCTGCACAGGAGGGTGGGCCCAGAGCCTCTTCACAAAACAATGGGTACAAGGGTAAAAACTTTGATCCCAAAAAGGCCTGGTGTCATAGCTGTAAACAGCATGGACACCAAACTGGAGACAAGGCCTGTCCCAAGAAAGGTTCCACTCCAAACTCCCATCCAGGTAACACTGGTATGGCTAGTCTCCAAGTGGGATCAACAGTGTGCCCAGAGCAAATCAGGGTCCACACTGAAGCTACTCTAGTTTCTGAGGGTGGGGTGGATTTAGCCACACTAGCTGTCTGGCCGCCTAACATGCAAAAATACAGACAGCAACTCTTAATTAATGGGACTAGAATAGAGGGCCTGAGGGATACAGGTGCCAGTGTCACCATGGTGACAGAGAAACTGGTTTCCCCTGGCCAATACCTGACTGGAAAAACTTACACAGTCACCAACGCTGACAATCAGAGAAAAGTACATCCCATGGCAATGGTTACTTTAGAATGGGGAGGGGTCAATGGCCTGAAACAGGTGGTGGTCTCCTCAAATATCCCAGTGGACTGTCTGCTTGGAAATGACCTGGAGTCCTCAGCATGGGCTGAGGTAGAGCTAAAAACCCATGCAGCCATGCTGGGTATCCCTGAACTGGTGTGTGTGAAAACAAGAGCACAATGCAAGGCACAGGGTGAAAAAGTAGAGCTGGAGTCTGGAAAAATGGCCCAGCCTACCAAGAGAACAAGAAAGTCAGTTGGGAAACCAACTGCAACACAGCAAAAGAAAGGGAACCTCTCTTCTCAGGAAGAAGTTCTGCCCTCTGAGGGAACTGAGCCTTTGGAGCTTGAACCTTATCAGGTTGAGCTCTTAGGCCCAGGGGGACCCTCAAGGGAGGAGCTGTGTAAGGGACAAGAAACCTGTCCCTCTCTTGAAGGCCTTAGGCAGCAAGCTGCTGAAGAGTCCAAAGGCAAGAAAAATGGAACACATAGGGTCTATTGGGAAGATGGGCTCCTGTACACTGAGGCCAGAGACCCCAAACCTGGTGCCACTAGGAGAGTGGTAGTGCCTCAGCTGTTCAGAGAGTTCATCCTAACATTGGCCCATGACATTCCCCTTGCTGGACATTTGGGACAAACCAAGACGTGGGAGAGGTTAGTCAACCACTTCTACTGGCCCAATATGTCCAACATGGTTAAGGAGTTTTGCCTCTCCTGCCCCACCTGTCAAGCCAGTGGTAAGACAGGTGGGCATCCAAAGGCCCCCCTCATTCCACTTCCTGTGGTGGGGGTGCCCTTTGAAAGAGTGGGCGTGGACATAGTTGGTCCACTGGAACCTCCCACAGCCTCAGGAAATATGTATATCCTGGTAGTAGTGGATCATGCTACCAGGTATCCTGAAGCTATTCCCCTTAGGTCGACTACTGCCCCTGCAGTAGCCAAGGCCCTCATTGGTATCTTTACCAGAGTGGGTTTCCCTAAGGAGGTGGTGTCTGACAGAGGTACCAACTTCATGTCAGCATACCTAAAGCACATGTGGAATGAGTGTGGAGTGACTTATAAATTCACTACACCGTACCATCCACAAACTAATGGCTTAGTTGAGAGATTCAACAAGACATTAAAGGGCATGATCATGGGGCTCCCAGAAAAACTCAAAAGGAGATGGGATGTCCTCCTGCCATGTCTGCTTTTCGCTTACAGGGAGGTACCACAGAAGGGAGTAGGGTTCTCACCCTTTGAACTTCTGTTTGGTCATCCTGTAAGGGGACCACTTGCCCTTGTTAAGGAAGGCTGGGAGAGACCTCTCCATGAGCCTAAACAGGACATAGTGGACTATGTACTTGGCCTTCGCTCTAGAATGGCAGAGTACATGGAAAAGGCAACCAAAAACCTTGAGGCCAGCCAACAGCTCCAGAAGTTTTGGTATGACCAAAAGGCTGCACTGGTTGAGTTCCAACCAGGGCAGAAAGTCTGGGTTCTGGAGCCTGTGGCTCCCAGGGCACTCCAGGACAAATGGAGTGGCCCTTACCCAGTGCTAGAGAGGAAGAGTCAGGTCACCTACCTGGTGGACCTAGGCACAAGCAGGAGCCCCAAGAGGGTGATCCATGTGAACCGCCTTAAGCTCTTCCATGACAGGGCTGATGTGAATCTGTTAATGGTAACAGATGAGGATCAGGAGGCAGAGAGTGAACCTCTCCCTGATCTTCTGTCATCAGACCCAAAAGATGGCACAGTAGATGGAGTGATCTACTCAGACACCCTCTCTGGCCAACAGCAGGCTGATTGTAGGAGAGTCCTACAACAGTTTCCTGAGCTTTTCTCCCTAACCCCTGGTCAGACACACCTATGTACCCATGATGTGGACACAGGAGACAGCATGCCTGTCAAGAACAAAATCTTCAGACAGTCTGACCATGTTAAGGAAAGCATCAAGGTGGAAGTCCACAAGATGCTGGAATTGGGAGTCATTGAGCGCTCTGACAGCCCCTGGGCTAGCCCAGTGGTCTTAGTCCCCAAACCTCACACCACAGATGGAAAGAAAGAGATGAGGTTTTGTGTGGACTACAGAGGGCTCAATTCTGTCACCAAGACAGATGCTCATCCAATTCCAAGAGCTGATGAGCTCATTGATAAATTAGGTGCTGCCAAATTTCTAAGTACCTTTGACTTAACAGCAGGGTACTGGCAAATAAAAATGGCACCTGGAGCAAAAGAAAAGACAGCATTCTCCACACCTGATGGGCATTATCAGTTTACTGTTATGCCCTTTGGTTTAAAGAATGCCCCTGCCACCTTCCAAAGGTTGGTGAATCAAGTCCTTGCTGGCTTGGAGTCCTTTAGCACAGCTTATCTTGATGATATTGCTGTCTTTAGCTCCACCTGGCAGGATCACCTGGTCCACCTGAAGAAGGTTTTGAAGGCTCTGCAATCTGCAGGCCTCTCTATCAAGGCATCCAAATGCCAGATAGGGCAGGGAACTGTGGTTTACTTGGGACACCTTGTAGGTGGAGGCCAAGTTCAGCCACTCCAACCCAAGATCCAGACCATTCTGGACTGGGTAGCTCCAAAAACCCAGACTCAAGTCAGGGCATTCCTTGGCTTGACTGGGTACTACAGGAGGTTTGTGAAGGGATATGGATCCATTGTGACAGCCCTCACTGAGCTCACCTCCAAGAAAATGCCCAAGAAAGTGAACTGGACTGTGGACTGCCAACAGGCCTTTGACACCCTGAAACAAGCAATGTGCTCAGCACCAGTTCTCAAAGCTCCAGATTATTCTAAGCAGTTCATTGTGCAGACTGATGCCTCTGAACATGGGATAGGGGCAGTTTTGTCCCAAACAAATGATGATGGCCTTGACCAGCCTGTTGCTTTCATTAGCAGGAGGTTACTCCCCAGGGAGCAGCGTTGGAGTGCCATTGAGAGGGAGGCCTTTGCTGTGGTTTGGTCCCTGAAGAAGCTGAGACCATACCTCTTTGGGACTCACTTCCTAGTTCAAACTGACCACAGACCTCTCAAATGGCTGATGCAAATGAAAGGTGAAAATCCTAAACTGTTGAGGTGGTCCATCTCCCTACAGGGAATGGACTTTATAGTGGAACACAGACCTGGGACTGCCCATGCCAATGCAGATGGCCTTTCCAGGTTCTTCCACTTAGAAAATGAAGACTCTCTTGGGAAAGGTTAGTCTCATCCTCTTTCGTTTGGGGGGGGGTTGTGTAAGGAAATGCCTCCTTGGCATGGTTGCCCCCTGACTTTTTGCCTTTGCTGATGCTATGTTTACAATTGAAAGTGTGCTGAGGCCTGCTAACCAGGCCCCAGCACCAGTGTTCTTTCCCTAACCTGTACTTTTGTATCCACAATTGGCAGACCCTGGCATCCAGATAAGTCCCTTGTAACTGGTACTTCTAGTACCAAGGGCCCTGATGCCAAGGAAGGTCTCTAAGGGATGCAGCATGTCTTATGCCACCCTGGAGACCTCTCACTCAGCACAGACACACTGCTTGCCAGCTTGTGTGTGCTAGTGAGGACCAAACGAGTAAGTCGACATGGCACTCCCCTCAGGGTGCCATGCCAGCCTCTCACTGCCTATGCAGTATAGGTAAGACACCCCTCTAGCAGGCCTTACAGCCCTAAGGCAGGGTGCACTATACCATAGGTGAGGGTACCAGTGCATGAGCATGGTACCCCTACAGTGTCTAAACAAAACCTTAGACATTGTAAGTGCAGGGTAGCCATATGAGTATATGGTCTGGGAGTCTGTCAAACACGAACTCCACAGCACCATAATGGCTACACTGAAAACTGGGAAGTTTGGTATCAAACTTCTCAGCACAATAAATGCACACTGATGCCAGTGTACATTTTATTGTAAAATACACCCCAGAGGGCACCTTAGAGGTGCCCCCTGAAACCTATCCGACTATCTGTGTAGGCTGACTGGTTCCAGCAGCCTGCCACACTAGAGACATGTTGCTGGCCCCATGGGGAGAGTGCCTTTGTCACTCTGAGGCCAGTAACAAAGCCTGCACTGGGTGGAGATGCTAACACCTCCCCCAGGCAGGAGCTGTGACACCTGGCGGTGAGCCTCAAAGGCTCACCCCTTTGTCACAGCCCAGCAGGGCACTCCAGCTTAGTGGAGTTGCCCGCCCCCTCCGGCCACGGCCCCCACTTTTGGCGGCAAGGCTGGAGGGAACAAAGAAAGCAACAAGGAGGAGTCACTGGCCAGTCAGGACAGCCCCTAAGGTGTCCTGAGCTGAGGTGACTCTGACTTTTAGAAATCCTCCATCTTGCAGATGGAGGATTCCCCCAATAGGGTTAGGATTGTGACCCCCTCCCCTTGGGAGGAGGCACAAAGAGGGTGTACCCACCCTCAGGGCTAGTAGCCATTGGCTACTAACCCCCCAGACCTAAACACGCCCTTAAATTTAGTATTTAAGGGCTACCCTGAACCCTAGAAAATTAGATTCCTGCAACTACAAGAAGAAGGACTGCCTAGCTGAAAAACCCCTGCAGAGGAAGACCAGAAGACGACAACTGCCTTGGCTCCAGAAACTCACCGGCCTGTCTCCTGCCTTCCAAAGATCCTGCTCCAGCGACGCCTTCCAAAGGGACCAGCGACCTCGACAGCCTCTGAGGACTGCCCCTGCTTCGAAAAGACAAGAAACTCCCGAGGACAGCGGACCTGCTCCAAAGAAAAGCTGCAACTTTGTTTCCAGCAGCTTTAAAGAACCCTGCAAGCTCCCCGCAAAAGGCGTGAGACTTGCAACACTGCACCCGGCGACCCCGACTCGGTTGGTGGCGATCCAACACCTCAGGAGGGACCCCAGGACTACTCTAAGACTGTGAGTACAAAAACCTGTCCCCCCTGAGCCCCCACAGCACCGCCTGCAGAGGGAATCCCGAGGCTTCCCCTGACCGCGACTCTTTGAAACCAAAGTCCCGACACCTGGGAGAGACCCTGCACCCGCAGCCCCCAGGACCTGAAGGACCGGACTTTCACTGGAGGAGTGACCCCCAGGAGTCCCTCTCCCTTGCCCAAGTGGAGGTTTCCCCGAGGAACCCCCCCCTTGCCTGCCTGCAGCGCTGAAGAGATCCCTAGATCTCCCATTGACTTCCATTACAAACCCGACGCTTGTTTCTACACTGCACCCGGCCGCCCCCGCGCTGCTGAGGGTGAAATTTCTGTGTGGGCTTGTGTCCCCCCCCGGTGCCCTACAAAACCCCCCTGGTCTGCCCTCCGAAGACGCGGGTACTTACCTGCAAGCAGACCGGAACCGGGGCACCCCCTTCTCCCCATTCTAGCCTATGTGTTTTGGGCACCACTTTGAACTCTGCACCTGACCGGCCCTGAGCTGCTGGTGTGGTGACTTTGGGGTTGCTCTGAACCCCCAACGGTGGGCTACCTTGGACCAAGAACTGAACCCTGTAAGTGTCTTACTTACCTGGTAAAACTAACAAATACTTACCTCCCCTAGGAACTGTGAAAATTGCACTAAGTGTCCACTTTTAAAACAGCTATTTGTCAATAACTTGAAAAGTATACATGCAATTTTGATGATTTGAAGTTCCTAAAGTACTTACCTGCAATACCTTTCGAATGAGATATTACATGTTAAATTTGAACCTGTGGTTCTTAAAATAAACTAAGAAAAGATATTTTTCTATATAAAAACCTATTGGCTGGATTTGTCTCTGAGTGTGTGTACCTCATTTATTGTCTATGTGTATGTACAACAAATGCTTAACACTACTCCTTGGATAAGCCTACTGCTCGACCACACTACCACAAAATAGAGCATTAGTATTATCTATTTTTACCACTATTTTACCTCTAAGGGGAACCCTTGGACTCTGTGCATGCTATTCCTTACTTTGAAATAGCACATACAGAGCCAACTTCCTACACAAGGGTAAAAACTTTGATCCCAAAAAGGCCTGGTGTCATAGCTGTAAACAGCATGGACACCAAACTGGAGACAAGGCCTGTCCCAAGAAAGGTTCCACTCCAAACTCCCATCCAGGTAACACTGGTATGGCTAGTCTCCAAGTGGGATCAACAGTGTGCCCAGAGCAAATCAGGGTCCACACTGAAGCTACTCTAGTTTCTGAGGGTGGGGTGGATTTAGCCACACTAGCTGTCTGGCCGCCTAACATGCAAAAATACAGACAGCAACTCTTAATTAATGGGGCTAGAATAGAGGGCCTGAGGGATACAGGTGCCAGTGTCACCATGGTGACAGAGAAACTGGTTTCCCCTGGCCAATACCTGACTGGAAAAACTTACACAGTCACCAACGCTGACAATCAGAGAAAAGTACATCCCATGGCAATGGTTACTTTAGAATGGGGAGGGGTCAATGGCCTGAAACAGGTGGTGGTCTCCTCAAATATCCCAGTGGACTGTCTGCTTGGAAATGACCTGGAGTCCTCAGCATGGGCTGAGGTAGAACTAAAAACCAATGCAGCAATGCTGGGTATCCCTGAACTGGTGTGTGTGAAAACAAGAGCACAGTGCAAGGCACAGGGTGAACAAGTAGAGCTGGAGTCTGGAAGAATGGCCCAGCCTACCAAGAGAACAGGAAAGTCAGTTGGGAGACCAACTGCAACACAGCAAAAGAAAGGGAACCTCTCTTCTGAGGAAGAAGTTCTGCCCTCTGAGGGAACTGAGCCTTTGGAGCTTGAACCTTATCAGGTTGAGCTCTTAGGCCCAGGGGGACCCTCAAGGGAGGAGCTGTGTAAGGGACAAGAAACCTGTCCCTCTCTTGAAGGCCTTAGGCAGCAAGCTGCTGAAGAGTCCAAAGGCAAGAAAAATGGAACGCATAGGGTCTATTGGGAAGATGGACTCCTGTACACTGAGGCCAGAGACCCCAAACCTGGTGCCACTAGGAGAGTGGTAGTGCCTCAGCTGTTCAGGAAGTTCATCCTAACATTGGCCCATGACATTCCCCTTGCTGGACATTTGGGACAAACCAAGACGTGGGAGAGGTTAGTCAACCACTTCTACTGGCCCAATATGTCCAACATGGTTAAGGAGTTTTGCCTCTCCTGCCCCACCTGTCAAGCCAGTGGTAAGACAGGTGGGCATCCAAAGGCCCCCCTCATTCCACTTCCAGTGGTGGGGGTTCCCTTTGAAAGAGTGGGTGTGGACATAGTTGGTCCACTAGAACCTCCCACAGCCTCAGGAAATATGTACATCCTAGTAGTAGTGGATCATGCTACCAGGTATCCTGAAGCTATTCCCCTTAGGTCGACTACTGCCCCTGCAGTAGCCAAGGCCCTCATTGGTATCTTTACCAGAGTGGGTTTCCCTAAGGAGGTGGTGTCTGACAGAGGTACCAACTTCATGTCAGCATACCTAAAGCACATGTGGAATGAGTGTGGAGTGACTTATAAATTCACTACACCATACCATCCACAAACTAATGGCTTGGTTGAGAGATTCAACAAGACATTAAAAGGCATGATCATGGGGCTCCCAGAAAAACTCAAAAGGAGATGGGATGTCCTCTTGCCATGCCTGCTTTTCGCTTACAGAGAGGTGCCACAGAAGGGAGTAGGATTCTCACCCTTTGAACTTCTGTTTGGTCATCCTGTAAGGGGACCACTTGCCCTTGTTAAAGAAGGCTGGGAGAGACCTCTCCATGAGCCAAAACAAGACATAGTGGACTATGTACTTGGCCTTCGCTCTAGAATGGCAGAGTACATGGAAAAGGCAACCAAAAACCTTGAGGCCAGCCAACAGCTCCAGAAGTTTTGGTATGACCAAAAGGCTGCACTGGTTGAGTTCCAACCAGGGCAGAAAGTCTGGGTTCTGGAGCCTGTGGCTCCCAGGGCACTCCAGGACAAATGGAGTGGCCCTTACCCAGTACTAGAGAGGAAGAGTCAGGTCACCTACTTGGTGGACCTGGGCACAAGCAGGAGCCCCAAGAGGGTGATCCATGTAAACCGCCTTAAGCTCTTCCACGACAGGGCTGATGTCAATCTGTTGATGGTAACAGATGAGGATCAGGAGGCAGAGAGTGAACCTCTCCCTGATCTTCTGTCATCAGACCCAAAAGATGGCACAGTAGATGGAGTGATCTACTCAGACACCCTCTCTGGCCAACAGCAAGCTGATTGTAGGAGAGTCCTACAACAGTTTCCTGAACTCTTCTCCTTAACCCCTGGTCAGACACACCTGTGTACCCATGATGTGGACACAGGAGACAGCATGCCTGTCAAGAACAAAATCTTTAGACAATCTGACCATGTTAAGGAAAGCATCAAGGTGGAAGTCCACAAGATGCTGGAATTGGGAGTAATTGAGCGCTCTGACAGCCCCTGGGCTAGCCCAGTGGTCTTAGTCCCCAAACCTCACACCAAAGATGGAAAGAAAGAGATGAGGTTTTGTGTGGACTACAGAGGGCTCAATTCTGTCACCAAGACAGATGCCCATCCAATTCCAAGAGCTGATGAGCTCATTGATAAATTAGGTGCTGCCAAATTTCTAAGTACCTTTGACTTGACAGCAGGGTACTGGCAAATAAAAATGGCACCTGGAGCAAAAGAAAAGACAGCATTCTCCACACCTGATGGGCATTATCAGTTTACTGTTATGCCCTTTGGTTTAAAGAATGCCCCTGCCACCTTCCAAAGGTTGGTGAATCAAGTCCTTGCTGGCTTGGAGTCCTTTAGCACAGCTTATCTTGATGATATTGCTGTCTTTAGCTCCACCTGGCAGGATCACCTGGTCCACCTGAGGAAGGTTTTGAAGGCTCTGCAATCTGCAGGCCTCTCTATCAAGGCATCCAAATGCCAGATAGGGCAGGGAACTGTGGTTTACTTGGGCCACCTTGTAGGTGGAGGCCAAGTTCAGCCACTCCAACCCAAGATCCAGACTATTCTGGACTGGGTAGCTCCAAAAACCCAGACTCAAGTCAGGGCATTCCTTGGCTTGACTGGGTATTACAGGAGGTTTGTGAAGGGATATGGATCCATTGTGACAGCCCTCACTGAACTCACCTCCAAGAAAATGCCCAAGAAAGTAAACTGGACTGTGGAATGCCAACAGGCCTTTGACACCCTGAAACAGGCAATGTGCTCAGCACCAGTTCTAAAAGCTCCAGATTATTCTAAGCAGTTCATTGTGCAGACTGATGCCTCTGAACATGGGATAGGGGCAGTTTTGTCCCAAACAAATGATGATGGCCTTGACCAGCCTGTTGCTTTCATTAGCAGGAGGTTACTCCCCAGGGAGCAGCGTTGGAGTGCCATTGAGAGGGAGGCCTTTGCTGTGGTTTGGTCCCTGAAGAAGCTGAGACCATACCTCTTTGGGACTCACTTCCTAGTTCAAACTGACCACAGACCTCTCAAATGGCTGATGCAAATGAAAGGTGAAAATCCTAAACTGTTGAGGTGGTCCATCTCCCTACAGGGAATGGACTTTATAGTGGAACACAGACCTGGGACTGCCCATGCCAATGCAGATGGCCTTTCCAGGTTCTTCCACTTAGAAAATGAAGACTCTCTTGGGAAAGGTTAGTCTCATCCTCTTTCGTTTGGGGGGGGGGGTTGTGTAAGGAAATGCCTCCTTGGCATGGTTGCCCCCTGACTTTTTGCCTTTGCTGATGCTATGTTTACAATTGAAAGTGTGCTGAGGCCTGCTAACCAGGCCCCAGCACCAGTGTTCTTTCCCTAACCTGTACTTTTGTATCCACAATTGGCAGACCCTGGCATCCAGATAAGTCCCTTGTAACTGGTACTTCTAGTACCAAGGGCCCTGATGCCAAGGAAGGTCTCTAAGGGCTGCAGCATGTCTTATGCCACCCTGGAGACCTCTCACTCAGCACAGACACACTGCTTGCCAGCTTGTGTGTGCTAGTGAGGACAAAACGAGTAAGTCGACATGGCACTCCCCTCAGGGTGCCATGCCAGCCTCTCACTGCCTATGCAGTATAGGTAAGAGACCCCTCTAGCAGGCCTTACAGCCCTAAGGCAGGGTGCACTATACCATAGGTGAGGGTACCAGTGCATGAGCATGGTACCCCTACAGTGTTTAAATAAAACCTTAGACATTGTAAGTGCAGGGTAGCCATAAGAGTATATGGTCTGGGAGTCTGTCAAACACGAACTCCCCAGCACCATAATGGCTACACTGAAAACTGGGAAGTTTGGTATCAAACTTCTCAGCACAATAAATGCACACTGATGCCAGTGTACATTTTATTGTAAAATACACCACCGAGGGCACCTTAGAGGTGCCCCCTGAAACTTAACCGACTATCTGTGTAGGCTGACTAGTTTTAGCAGCCTGCCACAAACCGAGACATGTTGCTGGCCCCATGGGGAGAGTGCCTTTGTCACTCTGAGGCCAGTAACAAAGCCTGCACTGGGTGGAGATGCTAACACCTCTCCCAGGCAGGAATTGTCACACCTGGCGGTGAGCCTCAAAGGCTCACCTCCTTTGTGCCAACCCAGCAGGACACTCCAGCTAGTGGAGTTGCCCGCCCCCTCCGGCCAGGCCCCACTTTTGGCGGCAAGGCCGGAGAAAATAATGAGAATAACAAGGAGGAGTCACTGGCCAGTCAGGACAGCCCCTAAGGTGTCCTGAGCTGAGGTGACTAACTTTTAGAAATCCTCCATCTTGCAGATGGAGGATTCCCCCAATAGGGTTAGGATTGTGACCCCCTCCCCTTGGGAGGAGGCACAAAGAGGGTGTACCCACCCTCAGGGCTAGTAGCCATTGGCTACTAAACCCCCCAGACCTAAACACGCCCTTAAATTTAGTATTTAAGGGCTACCCTGAACCCTAGAAAATTAGATTCCTGCAACTACAAGAAGAAGGACTGCCTAGCTGAAAACCCCTGCAGCGGAAGACCAGAAGACGACAACTGCCTTGGCTCCAGAAACTCACCGGCCTGTCTCCTGCCTTCCAAAGATCCTGCTCCAGCGACGCCTTCCAAAGGGACCAGCGACCTCGACATCTTCTGAGGACTGCCCCTGCTTCGAAAAGACAAGAAACTCCCGAGGACAGCGGACCTGCTCCAAGAAAAGCTGCAACTTTGTTTCCAGCAGCTTTAAAGAACCCTGCAAGCTCCCCGCAAGAAGCGTGAGACTTGCAACACTGCACCCGGCGACCCCGACTCGGCTGGTGGCGATCCAACACCTCAGGAGGGACCCCAGGACTACTCTGATACTGTGAGTACCAAAACCTGTCCCCCCTGAGCCCCCACAGCGCCGCCTGCAGAGGGAATCCCGAGGCTTCCCCTGACCGCGACTCTTTGAACCTAAAGTCCCGACGCCTGGGAGAGACCCTGCACCCGCAGCCCCCAGGACCTGAAGGACCGGACTTTCACTGGAGAAGTGACCCCCAGGAGTCCCTCTCCCTTGCCCAAGTGGAGGTTTCCCCGAGGAATCCCCCCCTTGCCTGCCTGCAGCGCTGAAGAGATCCCGAGATCTCTCATAGACTAACATTGAAAACCCGACGCTTGTTTCTACACTGCACTCGGCCGCCCCCGCGCTGCTGAGGGTGAAATCTCTGTGTGGACTTGTGTCCCCCCCGGTGCCCTACAAAACCCCCCTGGTCTGCCCTCCGAAGACGCGGGTACTTACCTGCAAGCAGACCGGAACCGGGGCACCCCCTTCTCTCCATTCTAGCCTATGTGTTTTGGGCACCACTTTGAACTCTGCACCTGACCGGCCCTGAGCTGCTGGTGTGGTGACTTTGGGGTTGCTCTGAGCCCCCAACGGTGGGCTACCTTGGACCAAGAACTGAACCCTGTAAGTGTCTTACTTACCTGGTAAAACTAACAAAAACTTACCTCCCCCAGGAACTGTGAAAATTGCACTGTGTCCACTTTTAAAACAGCTATTTGTCAATAACTTGAAAAGTATACATGCAATTTTGATGATTTGAAGTTCCTAAAGTACTTACCTGCAATACCTTTCGAATGAGATATTACATGTAGAATTTGAACCTGTGGTTCTTAAAATAAACTAAGAAAAGATATTTTTCTATATAAAAACCTATTGGCTGGATTTGTCTCTGAGTGTGTGTACCTCATTTATTGTCTTGTGTATGTGCAACAAATGCTTAACACTACTCCTTGGATAAGCCTACTGCTCGACCACACTACCACAAAATAGAGCATTAGTATTATCTATTTTTACCACTATTTTACCTCTAAGGGGAACCCTTGGACTCTGTGCATGCTATTCCTTACTTTGAAATAGCACATACAGAGCCAACTTCCTACACCACCCATGTCAGAAAAATGTCATTCTATATGCTACGAACATAGCACAGCGTCTACAAACTCATGACAACTGGCTCCTAGATACATCTGGACACCTCACATTGGGTCCATGCAAGGCTGAGGATTGATGATCAAGTGCTACACTGGCAAACTTGGGACAAGGAGGAGGTAGGTTTTCTAGACGAGCTCCTGGCTCCCCTCCCCCCCCGGCTTCCCACCTGAAATCATGCAACACTCAGCATCAAATTGGGTCTACATTTCAGTCCTGGAAGTGCAATCAATGGTACGACTGTGTGAGATCTAGTCTGGGGGATACTTTCCTACACTTTTGTAGCATCATCCATTATTTTTTGGGTTTATTTTAAAAATTGGGTACAACACGTAAGGGCATTGTTTCTCTTCTGAAGTAATTAAATAGAGAAAAAGTTAACAACTTGTGTTACAATTTTGACAATGTGGGTGTGAAATCCCAATGTTCAATAATAAATTTCCAATGAAAACAAGAGAAGTTCAGCCATTTTAAAATAGGTCACAAATGGCACTAATCCCTGAGAAAGCCGCCCTTGACCCATATGAGTTAAAATTCAAACTGATGGAGTACTAGGCAGCCAGATTTTGACACTTGACATTTTGTGGTCCTACTCCAATGTCATACACTACTTACACAATATGGTTATTCATTGACACATTTTTCTGTCATTGTTTCATACAGTTGGCCACCATGGCTACTGAAAGATATGTTCCCTATCCCTGGAACTATGGTACATGTTAGGTAGTAGATCGTGACAGTTCTTGCTATAACTAAGTTATGTACATGGAGGCTAAGGAAACCCCTGGTGTTGCCTACCTACTCTGACATGTTCCACAAGATGACGTATAAGGAGGAATATGAAAAGAATCTTTAAACTTAAGAACCAGTGCACTGTCTTCAACTTGGTCAGAGGACACATTGTGAAACCTATGCAGAAGATCATCCGAATACTCCGATACCAACTTACCACCCGACTCCCCACCCCACTCCCATCCTAGTATGCCCTGCTAGTGGTCAAGAGCTTAAGACATTCTTATAGGCGTAGATTAAAGGTGGGGCTGTCTAAGGAGGGGTCCCTCCTTATTGTGACATGATCAGAACCACTTATCTGATGATCTCCAAGTTAATCACAGCAAACCCTCCCCCTCTTTCTCCCAAAGCAGCAAGATGGTTTGGGGCACCAATCCTGTATGAGTCACCCTCAGTCATCTCACTCCCGTGGGCATCCCCACTCCTTACATTATCAAGTGATCCATTTACAACATTTCTTATCCTAGAAATTCTGGACACAAGGCTGATGGCAAAAGGATACACATAACCCGTGCGGTTTATAACCGCAGGTCACACTCTGTTCCAATGTCGTCTTGTACTTTACGATACCCTTTATAAGGACATAGTTTAAGTAAAGCACACCCAACATAACCAGATACCATTCTCTATTTACTCCACTAGGCAATATCCAAACATAGGTAATTACTACAAGTTATATTGGCTCATGGCCTCTAGCATTTATTCCAAATATTTACACTACCAACGCCGCCTCCTTGAGTACTTTTTTCACTCAGAGGTTTGTGTATGCTGTAATCCATAGTAGAATGGCCGTGTGGTCTGACCAAACCCTGCTTGGACTTGTTCTTCACTCCACTCTCATTTTCTATTTCCTCCGTTCATTCCCTTATTTACATTGTCCTTAGGTCTACCTGCACACTCCCTGTTTTCTATCTATGGTCCAAGGGGAATCCACAACCTTTTCTATTGTTATAACCATATTTATGCTGGTTAATTGATGCCTTATTGTTTGATGCTATACATGCGATTGCCTTGCATTTGTTTGGACTCTCTTTCAAAATATCGAATTGAAAATTGAAGTGAATAATTTCTGGAGATTCTCAAGACTGTACAGTTTGTGATCCACTGAATTTCTAATTCATAGCGGAAAATGAAGGACTGGGTTGAGACGTACCTTTACCATCTGGTAAACCACATATATATAGATGATGATTAGGGAATCTCATTATTTAAAAACTCTGTTTTTCACATGTATATAGCACAGATCTGGCAACATTGATCCCAAAAAAATAGCAAGATGCTAACTAGCTTAAACATAAAAAGTCATCAAATAATACCTTGCTCAAGATACTCCAGACTCTGTTTCTGCCTTTTGATTATTGTGCACATGCGTCCCAGGGCTGCACGCTTCAGCTGTTTACAACGGTACAAAGAATCCCCATATTTCATCAGTCGGACATAATCCTTGGCAACACTTTAAAAAAAAAAAGTAATTAAAAAAATGAGAAAATAAATTACAGTTATAGGTATAACAGAAGAAAAATGACTGTCTTACTTGTCAACTAGATTCTTCGCAATGTTGATCTGCCCCAAAGCTAACTTATAATGGTCCTTGTCATAGAGAACATTCATCAAGTCAGCATAAAATGGATGCACATCCTTAGGAAAAAGAGGTGATCGTTTAGAGTTGCAAAACACATCAAAATCGGAGCACACTGCCACAATATAACATTACAGTACACAAAAAAATTACATCAGATGCAAACACAATCAGCTTCTTGTGCAATTCTGCACTATTACCATAACATTTATCCGCAAAAATACACGATTAGCTGGTGTGTTCTGCTGTTGTGCAATTCAATGTCAAAATAAGTGATTCTGCATGTTCTAGAGTGCCAAAATAAATGGTGCTACAAAAAAGATACAGACTTTGTGGACAGGAACTGAGTGAAGCCTAGCCTAACATTTTTCATGCTCCTGCTACCAGCTCTCAGAATTCCTGTATTTGA
This sequence comes from Pleurodeles waltl, assembly GCF_031143425.1. Classification (NCBI taxonomy): domain Eukaryota; kingdom Metazoa; phylum Chordata; class Amphibia; order Caudata; family Salamandridae; genus Pleurodeles; species Pleurodeles waltl. Next base: position 678,865,374 of record NC_090449.1, on the reverse strand, counting down.
AACGTTGCTTATTTTTCCAGATACAGTCTAGACGTCCAACTACCAAAAACAATGTTGAGGTTTTCATAAATTGAATATTTTATTATTGGAAATTGGAGGAGACACTTTAATAACCTTATGTTAGCTACACAGTTGGAATCTACAGCCAAATTGTCAGATTTTTATTCATTTTACGCACAAAAACTTAGAGGTAGCATATGCACTGGTTACAGATTCATAGTCTTCATAAAAAAAACACAAATAATCTAAGCCTCCCCTAAATATAAAACACAGCAAAAATAGTATGATATGTATAACACACCATACAAAACATGTATAAGCTTAGACAAGGTAATCGGACATGTTAGCTACTAAAATTCAGCCTTTGCTTCAGTCTACCAGTAAACTGCCTAATGGAGGGATTTAGGCAATCTTGAAAGTAGCAACCAAATTATGAAGATGCCTACTAAATATTTTCCAATACGCAGATTTTTTAGATAGTTGTCCAAACAGAAACCCTCCTTCATGTAAATTCAAATTGTGTGTGGGGTGTTTCTCAGTTCAAATTTAAAAAACCTCTTGCTTTTATAGATATATCATTAAAGCATGATGTAGTAGCTCACTGTTATTTTACACACAGATAATTTCCATTGAAATGGCCACAAACTTTCCTACTCTCATGAAGTTTTACTGATAAAACTATATGGGTTCCGTCATTAAAGTCTGGAAATTCTGTTTCAGCAAATATGTATCATGTGTACATCACTAAGTGAAGTATTCTGATTTGTTTTGATCATATTAAAATCTTTGTTTACAACTCACTCTAGATTAAATAATACAAAAACAAATTATATATAAAAAAAAATATATATATATATATATATATATATATAATAATCATACTGCTCATTTATAAGCTATTTAAATGTGTGCTCAGCATGACTCAGACGCTTCATTTTTCAAAATCCTCTAACTCTGCAGTCAGAGAATGAAAAGTAAACACCATCTCCAAGATAAAATAAGCAGCGATTTGGCAGAAGACACATCCTGACATTTAACCTCTGTCTTTAAATTTTGTTTTTATCTTGTCACATTTGGTGTGTGTTTAAAGGCATCTTTGTTGCTCATTCTCCTATGAACGAACAAAAAACCTGTTCTGTGCCAGACAGGGCCAATAGGCCCTAAAAATAGCTCGACCTGATTAAAGTCGACTCGTACTAACAAGTGGGCGGTATATTTTGAGAGGCTGGTACTGTGACCCCACCACTTAGTCATTATGGGATCCCTGGGACCCCGACTGAATCCTTAGTGGAATATGAGGATCCCCAAGCAGTCATTATTTGGAGCTGAGGACCACGTCCTAAGCATTTGATGATTTGTACTGCAAAACAATACACACAAAAAAACTGAAACATTTAAACAACTACGCAAAAAAAAAGCCATTTTATTGACTTCACAAACCAATTAAAGAATCTACATTTTAATTTTAGTGGGAGGGTTGGAGCTTTTTTTCAAATTCAGTATTGTCTATTCTATATTCTGTTTGTTGCACTTGCACTGCTCTCACAAATCAGTCTGAGGATATTGGCCCAATTTTTATACTCCAGGTACAAATTCCTCCATATTTACAAAATGTTTTAAAATGTTCACCTTTACATTTTGCTTCTATAATTAGAAACACTTTATTAATCTTCTATTATTTCAATTCCTAAGCAGTTGTGGTCCCACCCCAAGTAGGCTTAGCGAGCCCCCAGACCACAGTTTATGACTCATTGGTATAAGAAGTTGGAACGTTGGAGTAGAGATCTTGGAGAGGTTTACAAACTTTGAGCTTTACTAAACTGTAGGATGGAGATTTCCCCTACTGTAAGTAGTTAAGGAAATGTAAGCATGGTGTTTCATAGACAGACAAAATAAAAAAATAAAAATTGGATAAAGCTTTTGCCACCTCAGCTGGTCTTAAGTCATTTTAAATAGTCTGACAACTTTTGCATTTGAGTTAATTACTTTCAGACTTGTGTTTACCATTTCTAGGAAGAGCAATTTCTAATTTCAAATGTGTTATGAACGCCAACACTTATTTCAGAGCCCGCCAATGGCCTCCACCCTTTTCAGCTAGAGACTTATTCAGGGTCATGAACTAAGACTACTAGCCCAATGAGTCTATTAAGCAAACGGTTGCTAAAGAGCAAAAAGGGATGTATTCAGAGTCAAACAGTTGCCTGAATTCGAAATGATCATAGCTTGTAAGTGATTCTTTGGATACCATTTACAACGAGTTGTGAGTTTTGAATGGCTACAGGTATGCGACATTTAAAAACAAATATTTGAGACCTTAAATAAGCATAAAGAAATGTCGAAGCATATACAAGAGCTGTTTAACCCTGCTGTATCAAGTCTCTGTATTGCTTCCCCCTGATCTTTGACTTGGATAACAAATATTTTTGACAGCCAGGTCGAATGTATTTGGTCTTCTATAGCACCTTTATCCTTTACTGCTTGTTCGAAATGGGGTCTTCGGCTGACAGTCAGGTTACCCCCTGTTCAAGCAAGGACACTCACTCTAGTCAGGGTAAAAGAGAATCACCCTCAGCTAACCCCTGCTTGGCCCACTGGTAGCTTGGCAGAGCAGTAGGCTTAACTTCAGAGTGCTAGGTGTAAGGTATTTGTACCAACTCACACAGTAATTCAATGAAAACACTACAAAATGACAACACCAGTTTAGAAAAATAGGAAATATTTATCTAAACAAAACAAGACCAAAACGACAAAAATCCGACATACACAGATCAAGTTATTATTTTTTAAAGATTAAACTCAAAAATAGCACTTAGAAACACAAAATGCTTCGATGAGGTGTTAACACGGCGTTGTGACGGAGTTGTTCCCAACAAGCCGACACCAGCGGTGCCGGACACGGGAGTCCCGTAGACCCCCAAGTACAGTACCTTTGGTGAAGAGTGAAAACAAGTTGATGCGCGAAGCCGGGGATCACGGCGTCTGTGCGAAACGTTGAATCCGCGCATTTCGAGCGGCATCGGTCACGACGTGGTGCAGCAACTTCCACGGAGCCGCGGACTTCAGCAGGGCTGCAGCGACGTCGGGCCTGCGAGGGTCGTCGCGTTCCAGCGAAGATCACGGAGTCGGTTGCAGGCGGTGTCACCGGATTCAGCAGCGGCGTCAGTCTGAAGTCAATTTCCTTGAAATTCCACCAGCTTTCTTTCCAAGGGCCCAGGGACTAGATAGGGCACCACTTGTCAGTGCAGGAGTCTCTCCAGAGACTCCAGTGCTGGCAGAGAGAAGTCTTTGCTGTCCCTGAGACTTCAAACAACAAGAGGCAAGCTCTAAATCAAGCCCTTGGAGATTTCTTCAAAAGACAGAAGGCACACAAAGTCCAGTCTTTGCCCTCTTACTCTGGCAGAAGCACCAACTGCAGGATAGCTCCACAAAGCACAGTCACAGGGAGGGCAGCTCTTCTTCCTCAGCTCTTCTCCAGGCAGAGGTTCCTCTTGTTTCCAGAAGTGTTCCTAAAGTCTGTGGTTTTGGGTGCCCTTCTTATACCCAATTTCTCCTTTGAAGTAGGCCTACTTCAAAGTAAAGTCTCTTTTGAATGTGAAATCCTGCCTTGCCCAGCCCAGGCCCCAGACACTCACCAGGGGGTCGATGACTGCAATGTGTGAGGATAGGCACAGCCCTTTCAGGTGTAATGACCACTCCTCCCATCCCTCCTAGCACAGATGGCTCATCAGGAAATGCAGACTACACCCCAGCTCCCTTTGTGTCACTGTCTAGTGTGAGGTGCAACCAGCCCAACTATCAAACTGACCCAGACAGGGAAATCACAAACAGGCAGAGTCACAAAAATGGTATAAGCAAGAAAATGCTCACTTTCTAAAAGTGGCACTTTCAAACACACAATCTTAAAATCAATTTTACTAAAACACATATTTTTTAATTGTGAGCTCAGAGACCCCAAACTCCACATGTCCATCCGCCCCCCCAAGGGAATCTACACTTTAAGCAGATTTAAAGGTAGCCCTCATATTAACCTATGAGAGGGACAGGCCTACCAACAGTGAAAAACAAATTTAGCAATATTTCACTGTTGGGACATATAAAACACATTACTGTATGTCCTACCTTAAACTTACACTGCACCCTGCCCTTGGGGCTACTTAGGGCCTACCTTAGGGGTGCCTTACATGTAACAAAGGGGAAGGTTTAGGCCTGGCAAGTGGGTACACTTGCAAAGTCGAATTTACAGTTAAAACTGCACACACAGACACTGCAGTGGCAGGTCTGAGACATGATTACAGAGCTACTTATGTGGGTGGCAAAACCAGTGCTGCAGGCCCACGAGCAGCATTTGATTTACAGGCCCTGGCACCTCTAGTGCACTTTACTAGGGACTTAATAGTAAATCAAATATGCCAATCATGAATAAACCAATAAATCATACAATGTACACAGAGAGCATATGCACTTTAGCACTGGTTAGCAGTAATAAAGTGCTCAGAGTTCAAAAGCCAACAGCAATAGGTCAGAAAAAATAGGAGGCAGGAGGAAAAAAGATTGGGGATGACCCAGCACAAGCAAAAAAGTCCAACACTTCTAATATAGCAACTCACGGATTTCATCTTGTTTAAGAATAAAGGTATGCGCCTAAAAACTCAAATCAGGTTTCCCATCTGGCCTTGCCCGGTTACCTCTTACAACACAAAACAGCCTCTGCACCACCGGCCTATGCAATACTTACAGACAGTATGGTTCAGGTGGCCGCGAAGGTTCGTACGCTGTTACGCAAAAAAAAAAAAAACTAATTCTGGTTTCCATAGACCAGCCAAGATATCAAAAAAAGCATAATGATCGCCATTTATGAAGAATGGAGATGGTCCGAGCATCCATGCTGAATGATCCTAGAACATCTGCAAATGTTGCCTGTGACACAGAATTGATCATCTTGGACCTAGGAGCAGAGCTTGGTACCAATGAGCATGCATGCTTACTGGTCTAACTTAAACGTATAGGTCTTACACCATCTGAAATGATTCCAATCTTTTTGGCCAGAGGATTAGCGGGTAGTATTACTCCTAACTTCCAGGTATTTTCACCCAAATTCTTTTCTTGCTCCCTAGTCTGTTCTATGCGTATAGTGAGCCACTTGCCAATCTCATCACCTTCAGTTTGCATATATGTTTGAACCGGTTTCAAATCTCAACTGGCTCCCTAAGTGTAAAAAGGCACAAATACTAAGTAGGGTGCATAGAGCCTTCAACAATGCAGCTTTCCATTATCAAGAAAAAGGTTAGTTCTTAACACACATTTACATTCTCTTCTTTCTGGAACCGCTTATCTTCTCTTCCTCCATCATTACAGTTCAACATTGTCATTTCCAAACTCTTCTTTGCCACATAAAAAAAATAATACGTTCAAGATTCGGTTGTAACTGCAGTTGATTTCTCTTTGTTTCCTATCTAGGTGACCAGGAACTTGTGGACAACGTATACCCTACAAATGACTACACTGAATCAATCAAATTAGAGAGTCATGGCAAAGAAATGCAAGAACATACTTTTGGATGAAAGCAAAGCAAAATCAAAAACTTTAAAAAACGCAGACTATGCCCAGCTGGGGCAGAAGTAATGATCATAGGGGTGTGGCCAAATGTCATTGCCAAGAGCCCATTAAGTACCGCCTTTGACTGGTTTTAACCTTATTTAATAACATTTTATTTTTTGTATAAGTTAAATCCAATGGGTGTGCTTCGCAGGCTAATGATAGAGTGTGACTGTGGGATTCTTCATGGAGAAACGCGACAGCTCAATAATGGGGGAGCTATCAAGCCCCAATCAAGGACTTGGGGATAACTGGAATGACTGCATGGAGCCAGAAAGGGTGGTGTATGTGACAAGGGGCTGCTCATGGATTTTCAGGGAGGCGTGGGGTGGCTGGAGGGTATACTATGGGCCGTGTTGGGAAGCCCAGAACCCATCTGGGCCTTTCTTACTGGCAGTGAATTCCCCATGATGATGTTCTGGATTGTAGAAGGGCAGCAGGGGAAGTTCAGGGGGTGGGGCAATGAGACAAAAGTATCCTAGAAACTCTTGAGGTAGGTACAGTATTAATATATACCCGCAGAATATTGCAAGTTATTTCACGAAGGAAAATAAAAACAGCTACAATTTTTTTTTAATTTACTGTACATAGATACTGGGAGCCAGTGGAGATTTCAGTGTGTGTGACTGAAGTGTTCAAGTTGTAATTTTTCAGTGACAAGTCAGACAGGTGCAGAGAGTAGCCAAGTCGATGCAATGGTACCTTTTTGGAGAAAATGTCTGCTGATTTATCCAATGGGCCCAAATAACTAGTACAAAAAACGCTGTTAATATTGGTCTACCATCACAACGGTTCTATTGCTAATAGTGGAAAATAGGGAAACAATCAAAATTATATGAAAATATCATTACAAATCGATCATAAATATCATCTTATTAACAGACAGTGACATGGATGTTACACCACAACACCTTTCATTTTAACACAACATACATGGAGCACAACTGAATTATATTCAAAGACTCAATTCAAAATGGGTCTACCTGCACTCCATAGCAAACACTCAATGGGGTAGTGATCACTAAAACCATGACAAAACACATGCATGTATGTATGTCTCTCTCTCTATATATATATATATATATATACACACACACATATATATATATATATATATATATATATATATGTGTACACACACACACATATATATATATATATATATATATATATATACGTGCATGCATATCACTTCGGATTTAAATATTTTGGACCACATTCCATGTTTTAATTACCTGGAGGTAAATATTAAGGAGGACACAAAATTGGCACAGCCAACTTACAAAAACATGGTCATAGTTTGCTACAGAGATAAAGCACTAAATTGTTTTTCAGTGAACTCAAGGAAGTGTGATAACTACATATGTAAAAGTATATAACGTGAAAGCAGCCAACTATGGAGCAAAGCGTTGGTGCCATATGAAAGATCCAATGCTAATAGTTCGTTCATTTTTATTGGCTTTTTTAGGTTACCAACGAGTAAGCAAACAAACATCACAACTGCACATGGATCTTGACTAAGATTCTAAATTATGCAGGGCCAGCCTATGCCACTGGTCTATTGGGTTTTAAAAAAATAATAAAAAAAGAGAATAGGGCTCCACAAATCAAATCCTATTGAGTATCTTTCTCTGATCAACTGGAAAAATCACAAACCTCTCTTCTAACCCTGGTTTCTCTGAGGGATGACACTGTTCAGTATGGGTATGCAGAACCTTTAGCTGGAAAGCCTTCCTAACAATACTGAGGCAAAGCTCTTCAGGGTCCTTTCTGCTGGTGTTTCAGATGTCATATGCTAACACTGGATTAGCAAAACCACTTGGTAAAGCAATTATTAGTTCTGTAAACAGCTGCACCACAGAATTCTCTACAAACTGCAGTGGGTATGAAAAATGAGACCAATTGGATATTTTTTATGATATGGCATTCTGACAGTCAGTGATCAGACCTAACAGAGAGATTGTCCAAAACTAAATTGTGTTAGCTTTTGTAATGATACAAGAAAGAAACATTTTCGATTACGTATTATCTTGACCTGCCTCAAAGTTCTGTTCAGTGCCTACTTTTTGAATTGATCAAGAATCACCGGCCCAGAGGAGCATTAGTGAACTGCAAATTTGTTGATTGCTGGTGTTTTTTTTTGTTGTTTTTTTTAACAGCTTGCAAATATTTGAAGTACGCCTGGCGCTGAAAAGGTTTAGAAAGCTTAGATTACCAGGCACAATCATGCACTAAACATGACAAGATAAACAGAAAGAACCCCCTCCTCACCAAAGCAGTTGACAGATGGACAACTGGAGGGAAAATAACTCCCCTGTCACAGGCTTACCCCATATGGGAAATGTAGGTTAAGGAGGCTAAATGCATTTTCATTATGCAACAACATAATTGCCAATCTAGTCAATTTGCTAAGCCACAAATCACAAGGGTTAGAATGCTACACAAAAGAAATAAGAATGTCCATTTATTTAAATAATACTTACATCCAGTTTGGGAAAATCTGTAAGGATTTGAGTGAGCCTATCATGGTAATTTTGCTGTGTGTATTTTACTTTTCTCATATAGAAGTGCCGAATACGATTGATCTGGTAATGCTTGTGAATAACAGTTGGAGTCTTCCGCTGTGTCTTCGATAAGGTAATGTCTATGAAGTCCTGCAAAACAAGAATACATATTTTAGAAAGGATAATCACTCAGTTTCAAGGCATAGTACATTGGTATTTTTTTTTTTTTTAACTGTAGGATAACCGTATAAAGGACAATTCATTGAAATCCAAGTGCGTCTAAGAATTGTTTTTTTTAAAAAGCTATAACTAACAGTAATAGGTGAAGTCCTCTCGGTCCTTGGACAACAAATCCTACAAATGCCCAAATTAGTTTAAACTTTTTTTATGGCACGTCCAGACTATTAATTATTATACAGACTCGAACTCTGGCCATTTTATTACCCATTCTTCAAAAGTTGGGTGTTTAGATAATTCCCAGTTTTGTGTTTAGGCTGATCTGGGGATCACCATTTCAATCAACAATTAAATAGTTGGAGCTGTGGACAAACTATGAAAGGACAGGCAACCAAGTAAACCATAAGCCAGATTCCTGCAAAGATCCCACTGGGTAAGATGACTCATCTGGCAAAGTATTTTTGTGATAATTTGGTGAAATGTGGACATGCCAAAAACATATATATATCCAATCTACCCGAACTTTGATGTGCAACTAAGGTACCAGGAATGCAGTCTGTCACCAATTATATGTAGAAATGAAGTTGATAACCATAATAACCTTTTTTTTTTTTTTTTTTTTTTTAAAGCAAAAGTCCATGCAACAGAAAGTGGCGTTTTTGGATGTGGTCAAGTTAAGAGTGTTAGTTATTTACAAATGATTGTCAATTAAAATTACTCGGATCTCTTTTTTCCCTTTACCAGCAATTTTAACACAGGTAGTAACATGGGGGGGGAAGGGGGCATTAAAATGTTATACCAACTCACCCACGTTCTTATTCATACATGCACTCACAATCTGTGGAAATGCAATCTACAGCAATCTATTTAAAGCTTCTTCCTGCTGCTCAAACCCCAATAAGTGTTCACCAAAAGTTTAGTTAACAATTTTCTTGACATCTGTTCGCTGCAGCAGGTGTCAAAAAGGTAGACATCTCAGACACAATCCATCTTGTGTGAGAATTGATTACATGAATATTAAAGGTGGTACAAATGCTTTTTTCTTTTAAGTGAAACAGTAGAAAGGGTCTGAAACGTCTAAAGGACGTGGTATATCCCGATTAGAGGCATCTCACTTGTTTTCTATTATGTTGTTGCTGTACATGAGAGTACTTAGAAAAAGACCATCTAAAACAATAGCCGGTGAAGGAAACACAATAATGGTCTTAAACCTGGTGAAGGTAGTCCACCGGGCTACTCCGATAGGCAAAGTCTGCTCATTGCTAATTTCGTCCACCCTCCCCAATATAAATGTAGTTATGCAGATTCTCCAGAGTAAAAAATAAAATAAAATAAAAAATAAAAACGGACAGAGCCATTATTGAAAGCAAAAGCTACAGCAGCTGAATGAACATGAAAATAATGTCATTACAGTGATCATCGAGTACAGAGAAGAACAAAGTCCTTAGAAATCATTGGACAAATGTGAAGCAGTAGATATACTGGAGGTTATTCACAAATTACTTAAAACAATATACTTATCTGAAACCAAGCAACACTATTACAATTTATACAAGTGACACTAAAGCAACATGGCTCCCCACTTATTCTACGGGTTGCTTTAGATGCAAAATCTGCATACACCGTAAATATATACAAGTGGCATGCAAACTTTCACAGATTTGCACTCAAAGTGGGAAAGCCATATTATTTTTTATAAATTGTAAAACTACACACTGCATGCGTATTACACAATGCATTCTTGTGAAGTCCACAAAAAGGATGCTAATACTATGATGGGAAGAGCACATACTAGTCATTAACAATTGAGACAGTAGATACCCCTTGACAAATCATTTTAATACTAAACATAGTACAGATTTATGAAAAGACGTCAAATTACAAGATTTTAAGCATGCACCCTCTAGTAAAGGAGGAGACAAAAATAACCACCTCGGACAATGGAAAGAAAGTATTATGCAGTGAGACACTAAAGCCCTCATTACTAGTGTGGCGGTCTTACCACCGCAGGCCATATGGTAAAGACCGCTGCATTACGAGTATGGCAGTTTGGTCGAAGCTAAACCGCCACAAAGTCGCCAGTCCCGCCGGTACGATCCGACCGGCATGGCTGTCGGTGAGCTGCTCTGGGCCGATGGCATGCCTAAGACCACCGGCCTTCTAACAAAGCAGCAAACCACCAGGCTTTTCACGGAGGAACAAGAATGACAAATTAGGTTTTGCATATCTTATGTCAGAAGTGAGCAAGGCACAGGGTGCACTTCATTCAACAGACATTATGCAAAGTCAGGCAATGTTCAATACACTCAGTTCAAAATCAGAAAACCAACTTTGTAGTTGCAGGAAGCTGGCTCTGTATGTACTATATCAAAATGAGATATGGTGTGCAAAGAGTCCAGGGGGTCCCCAAGAGGCTTGACAGAGGCAATAATAGATAATACTAATGCTCTATTTGTGGTAGTGTGTTCGAGCAGTTAGGCTCATCAGAGGGTAGCGTTATGCATTTGTTGTACACACAAGCAGTAAGTGAAAAACACACACTCAATTACCTAACTCCAGGCCAATAGGTTTTTATATAGAACCACAAGATTTATTTAGCAGGTAGGTACATAAAATGAAAGGTACCTTTCACAGTAATACTTAGGACTTTGAATGGAACAATGCACACAGTTTTCTTTAAAATGGCAAAAAGCTATTTTAAAAGTGGACGCAGTGAAATTTTCAACAGTTTCTGGGGGAGGTAAGTAAAGTACAGTTTTAGAGGTAAGTAACAAACTTACGGGTTCAGTCTCCGGGGCATAAGTAGCCCACCGTTGGGGGTTCAAAATAATACCAAACACCCAGCACCAGCAACACAGGGCCGGTTAGGTGCAGAAGCCAAACAGGAGCCAAAATAACGTGGGCCCCTATGGAGACAGGGGGTACTCTGGTTCCCGTCTGCTTGCAGGTAAGTACCTGCGTTGTTGGAGGGCAGACCCAGGGGGGTTTGGAGGAGTACTGGAGGGACCCCAAGCACGCACAAAAACCACACCCTCAGCGGCATGGGGGCTGCCGGGTGCAGTGTGCAAACAAGGCGTCAGGTTCTCAATAGAAAGTCGTAGTGGGGATGCAGAGAGGTCACCCCAGGGTGGACACATCGCCAGGGTCGCCTGGGGATCCTATCTGGATAGTTGGTTTCTCTGGACACGGGCCGGGGGAAGTCGGGTGCAGAGTAGTTGGACTCACGCTTCTGGAGTGAGGTGAGAGTCCCTTTAAAGATGGTTTCTTTGTCTTATTCTAGGATAGGTCCACTGGAGTTTCTTGGTCCTCGGTGATGCAGGCAGTCCCCTAGAGGCTTTTTAGGGGTCGCTGGTCCTGTAGAATGCATTGCTTCTTTTCTTGCATCTTTTCAAAGCAAGAGACGGGCCGGTAGGGCTGGCATCAAGTCAGTTGTTGCCTCCTCTTTTCTGCAGGGGTTTTCAGCTCAGCAGTCCTTCTTCTTTCTTAAGATCATCAGGAATCTGAAGAGCTGGGTTCAGGGTTGCCCCTAAATACTACATTTAGGGGTGTGTTAGGGTCAGAGGGCAGTAGCCAATGGCTACTGTCCTTGAGGGTGGCTATACCCTCCTTCTGCCCACTCCCTCTGGGGAGGGGGCACATCCCTATCCCTATTGGTCCTAATCCTCCAAAGCAAGATGGAGGATTTCTCAAAGGGGTGGGGGTGTCACTTCAGCTCTGGACACCTTAAGGGTGGTACTGGCTGAAGGGGTGACTCCTCCTTGTTTTTCTCATTATCTCTCTGGACTTGCTGCCAAAAGTGGGGGCTCCTCTGGGGGGGGCGGGCATCTCCACTAGCTGGAGTGCCCTGGGGCACTGTAACACCAGGCTTGAGCCTTTGAGGCTCACCGCCAGGTGTTACACTTCCTGCAGGGGGAGGTGTGAAGCACCTCCACCCAGGACAGGCTTTGTTTCTGACCACAGAGTGCACAAAGGCACACACCCCATGTGAACAGAAACCCGTCTGGAAGTCGCAGGCTGGCACAGACAGGTCAGCCTTGCACTAGCAGTTGGGCTAACGTACAGAGGGCATCTCCAAGATGCATTTCGTATGCATTTTTCAATAAATCCCACACTGGCATCAGTGTGGGTTTATTGTGCTGAGAAATTTGATATCAAACTTCCCAGCATTCAGTGTAGCCATTATGGTGCTGTGGCGTTCGTAATGACAAACTCCCAGACAATACACTCAGCATGGCTACCCTGCACTTACAATGTCTAAGAATGGACTTAGACACTGTAGGGGCATAGTGCTCATGCAGCTATGTCCTCACCTGTGGTATAGGGCTGTAAGGCCTGCTAGAGGGGTGACTTAGCTAAGCCACAGGCAGTGGTTTGTGGGCATAGCACTCAGAGGGGAGTGTCATGTCGACTTTGTCTTTTCTCCCCACTAGCACACACAAGCTGCAAAGCAGTGTGCACGTACTGAGTGAGGGGTCCCAGAGGGTGGCATAATGCATGCTGCAGCCCTTAGGGACCTTCCCTAGCCACAGGGCCCTTGGTACCAGGGGTACCTTTTACATGGGACTTAACTGTGGGCCAGGGCTGTGCCAATTGTGGAAACGGTTTTAGGGAAAGAACACTGGTGGTGGGGCCTGGTTAGCAGAGTCCCAGCACACTTCCAATCAAAGCTGGCATCAACACTAGGCAAAAATCAGAACTTTGCAATTACTGGGGAAATGTTTTACACATGATAGCGTTAGTGAAAAATTTGGTACATGCTAATTACGAAGGTGATTGGGAGCTGCAAAACCAAATACATTTTGTGGTGAAAGACAGAGGGAAGGTTCAATGTTGTGGCGAAAGATATGAAACTGGAACAGACGATTCAGATATCACAGAAAAGCTACCAGGGAATGGTTGGTCAGACATGTAAAAGTGAATATGTTGCTCAACGGCAGCTAGTTTACCACAAAGTCCTTTCTATTTACAATGTTTTCAGAGAGAGAACAAATTCAAAATAATGGACCACCATGAAACTGTTCCTCACCACAAACATGTGGGAAACAGATGAAAACATTTTAATAAACATACTAACAGCCTTCATTTCATGCAGCAGCAAGGAAACCCCTTTGAAATGACTGAGCTTGTGTGACTACACAACTTCATGACCCAAAAATATGTGGATAACAATATAAAGACAGGTCTACTAGATGTTCTGGAACATAGATCGAAGCTATACGCAAAACTGAAGTCGGAAAGATTTGTATTGAAAGAGAAAAAGCTGTTTGACATGATCACTAAAGCTAAACTTCCACACTTTAATTGTCATAGTGAGACTTTCATCCAATCAGTCACTGTAAAAATAAATAAATAATAATTTAAAAAAAAAACACAACAACCTTAGTAAGCACATAGAGATGGATGTAGCAAAAGAAATGGTTGAATTTATCAAGGGCATTCTGTTGCATTATCTTATTCCAACAAATGCATTATTTGACTGCTGCAAACAAACCAGTGAAACACAAACTCATACAAGAGCTAAAAAACAAATCCTTTCACCTGAAGAATTTCAATTTGAACAGATGCCCTCACTGAAACCTGCTGTTGTGGGCTATAAGTCATAATTGCGAATGGTCAAGATTGTATCCATGCAAAACTTCAACAAGGTCATTCAGACTGTTTTACAGATATGAAAGTCAGGGTGCATCTTGCGAGAACTGCACAATGTCTTTGACAGCTATCCTGAACTATCTGACAAAGAATGAGAGAGAATCAGACAAATATCTGCAAGGGGAACAACTGACCTTTCCTGCATTGAAAATTCAACACCCATGCCTGTGCAACTTGATAAACTTTGGTCATCAATATAGAACAAGATGAACTTGGAGATTTAACTCGCCAAAACATTGCTGATGCTTTAGTGAATGCTGAATTTCCAATTATTGCAAGTGGAATTATTGTCAAGGAGGAGTTGCTGCCTGCAGAGATCTATTCAAAAGGTTTGCAGAGATATATTCAAAAAGGTATGGGCCATGCTGTTCAAGAACTTAACAGCATATTGGAGGAAGCTGATCTTCGTGTTGTTCACATGTTGAGTGGGCTGTTCGAAATGGTTCCAATTGAGTCACTGTACTGTCAAATGACAGACATTGTGCTACTTAAATTTGTTGCAATAGCCACAAGTCAAGGATTGTCAGAGTTATGGAACAGCGTGAAAAGACACTTAATCCTGCTTCATATTCTGTACAAGAAACTTGACCAAGAGACGCCCAGTGTTTTTATCAAGCCACATATTCTTACAGGTGATGACACTATGAGCAAACCTGGAGCTTTAAATGCTGAACCTGTGACCTTTGTAATAGATTTGCTGAGGCAGAAGAAGAATGTGACTTTAAATACATACAAAAATACCTTGAATGCGTGTGGAAAAGGAGTTCTGGCTGTCACACATTTGACGATCTTTGGTACAGTGAGTTCAAGACCTCTAAGTGACTTTCCACAGACATATTCTGTGCATGGACATATTAAAAGAGCGTTCTACTTGATCAGAAGACGTGTAAATGTTTTGGATCATGCGTATGTAGAGAAAGATCCATGCGAATTTGGTTGGGAAGATACTGATGGGGGTGCTAAAAACTGCAAAATATCAAAAGCCTCTACACACAGAACTTAGACGTACTTGGAAAACCTGTGCTACAAAAAGACGTCCCTGCTCTTCTCAAAAGTTCAACATTCTGCAAATGTACCACGAGCGACTGACACAACAAATAAAGTGAACTATGAAAATGTGTCTAAAACAGGAGTCAAGCATTTTTTTCATATTCAGATCATGAACATTGTTTGGTGTATACATTAAAGGATTAAAAACCATTATTATTTGTTTCATTTCTGTATATGTCTCTTCTTTCTCTCTTACAGCTGCCATTTAGAAAAATGGAGGAAGGGTTGCTCTGAGAAGTTATTTTCAGTCTCCGTAAGACTACGTGACTCCTAAAACCTATATTTTGACACCAAAATGAAGTATATAGGTTTCATGGTTCCTGAAATATTACATCACTACAACACATGCCATTTTTTAAAATATGTCATCCAGAAATGTTGCCCCGAATCAGCAATGCCTACACAAGCTAAATTACTTTTGTAATGATCCAAAAACACAAATAAACGAAAATATCTGGATAACTTTTTATTATATATATAAAAACGGAGGTATATTGTAGGCGACATTAATGCAAAAAAGTTTCCATCATCGCTCTCCTTTTCATAATGATTAGATTAAATTGGAAAAAATGTATATAGTTTTTCTGTGAAACTGGATTAGATGCACCATAGAGGGATATTGGGCTTAAAACATGCTTTTTTATTTTAGCAAACAGATCCTCATAGTTTTTTTAAGTTCAAAGATAATTCGTGGCCAGTGAAGTCCTAATGTTGATGCAATAACGAGGTTCCAATTTCAGACTTGTGTTTGAAAAAGTTGTCTAGACATATGTTATAATGAAAATTGAACACCTTGTTTTTGATGAGAGTCAATGCATCAGTGCTGAAGTGACTCTTCCAGGGGTGGTCAATGGATATTTATGATGTTTTAAAACAACTCAGAGATGATACTTGTTTTAATGACACTGACTTTGTTTCTGCACCTCTGAAGCAAAAAGTAAGTTATTTGAAGTAGGAACATTTCAAACACAAATTTTATTTCCCTTGTCCTGGATATTACGTGTTTAAACCTATGTTGCACTTAAATGAAGCACTTAAGCATAATTTGTTAGATATCCGCGTAAGCACTCCTATTATCAACAGTGGATGCGAAGCAATAGCACCAATGTCAAAACAGGTGGTTTCTAAACCGAAGGCCTAGCAGTTTGTGCCCCAGATAAAATTAGACATTGCAAAAACGTTTACACTGTCTCTCTCCTTTTCATAATGATTACATTTAAAAAATGTATAAAGTTTTTCTGTGAAACAGGATCAGAAGCACCACTGAATACGTTGATATTTTCTTACTTGTGTAATTCAGTTGATGATGCAGCATCACATTCCTGCTGTAGATCTTGGGTGTTGTGAAGTTTGAGTCAGTGGTCAGATGTCTTCAAAGATAAAAATGATTTTGTAATAATTTAGATAATATTCGTACAGTCTATTTTTAAGACTGGCTGCAGATTTTTTGGTTTGAATCATTGACCCCTGTTTTTTTAACCACTCTTTTGATAAGTACCATATAAACTATCTTGCTGTATTTTAGTACATTTTCGGTGATATAACAGTTTACCAAAGGTTCTTTAGAAAAAAAACATTTGGGGGAGCTTCTCTTGGTAGTGATAAGTGTTAAGACCCTGGGAAAAGCAAATTAGAAATTGGGAGAAAGCTGAAAGGGTTATTTGGGCTCAAGAAAAGTTTTTTCTATTACCACATATTTCTTAAGTTTAGATTCTAGGGCATTCAGGGGCCAGTGAAGTCCTAATGACGAGGTTGCAATTTCAGGCATGTGTTTTAAACAACTGTCTAGACATAGGTTATAATGAAACATGAATATCTTGCTTTTGACGAGAGCCAATGTATCACAGTGTTGAAGTGACTCTTCCAGGGCTGGTCAGTGGTTATTTATAAAGCTTCAATACAACTCTGAGGTGGTACTTGTTTTAATGACACGGGTGGAGTTTCTGTTCCTTCACACGTGTATACTTTTGAATAACTCCGTTCACGATCAGCGAATGAATTCTCAATATTTTGATAATAAGATTGCCTACTGGCAGAACCGGAATAGCATTTGAAAAAGAGTGACTTATCTTTTTTGTGGTGTTAGATGCAGTTTCGATTTTGTCAGTAGTGTAGCTGTTGGGGCGCCAGAATTAACCATTTAATGCTGTGTACAACTTTTGTTGACATCTACTGTCTATCTTCACAGTACTATGGACGTCAACGGGTCATCAATTGTACTGGAAAAAAAATACATTTTCTTTTTTGGGATTCAAGGATAGGAGGTTTCCCTTTGTCCCAAAAAAAGAAAATGATTGTGTTTTCACCAGAAAAATGTTGTTTTCCAGTACAACGGATGACCCGTTGAGAGCATAAGGAAATGCAAGCTTTCATATCTTCATGGACAAAGGACAGCTTTCTAGGGGAGCACCATTTTGGGCAATCATGCATGGTATTCAAATGAACACACATCATATGATGAAAAATGAATTTCGCTTCCAGTTATGTGGGATCAGTCAGACGTTATGCAAGCAAAAGCCAGTAACAAGAGAGGGAGCGTAGCACCTATACTCAAAATAAACAATGGAATGTTTATGAACTAATGCCGCATAGAAAATGTATTAACCTGTTGAGTGCGGGCGTCGGCCACTGGCCAACGCCCACACACCCTCCCTGGTGCGGGTCACGACCAGTGGCCGACACCAGGAAGGGTATTAATAAATCCTCGGGTGCGTCGCACCCGAGGATTATTTTTTTTTTTTTTACTTCCCTCAGGAGACACGGAAGCTTCCGTGTCTCCCCCCGCCCCCCACCCGGCCCTTTGTGACGTCAGCGCGCCGCGAGGCGCGCTGACGTTTCAAAGGTGTTTTCCCCATCAAAGCAGGAAGCAGCCTTGCAGGCGCTTCCTGCTTTGATGGGGAAAACGGCCTTTTCCACGTTCGGGAAGGCCTCGTAAGAAAGGGGAGAGTCTCCCCTTTCTTACGAGGCCTTCCTGAAAGTGTTTCCTGGCCCCCGATCGCAGCACAGCGAGGAGGGAGGCTCTCCCCTTTCTTACGAGGCCTTCCTGAAAGTGTTTCCTGGCCCCCGGTCGCAGCTGTGCTGCGATCGGGGGCCAGGAAACACTTTCAGGTTTCCTGCCCCCCCGATCGCAGCACAGCTGCGATCGGGGGGGGGGGGGGGGCAGGAAACACTTTGAAAAGGCCTCGTAAGAAAGGGGAAGAGTCTCCCCTTTCTTACGAGGCCTTCTGAAACTGTTTCCTGGCCCGCGATCGCAGCACAGCTGCGATCGGGGGCCAGGAAACACCACTAGACACCAGGGATTTCACTTTGGGGGGGGCGGCCCCCCCCGGGAATGTGAGGAAAACTTGTTTTTTTAGCCACTTTTTGAGGTTTGCAAAGGATTCTAGGTAACAGAACCTGGTCTGAGCCCCGCGAGTCACCCCTCCTTGGATTCCCCTAGGTCTCTAGTTTTAAGAAATGCACAGGTTTGGTAGGTTTCCCTAGGTGCCCGCTGAGCTAGAGGCCAAAATCTACAGGTAGGCACTTCGCAAAAAACACCTCTGTTTTCTTCCAAAAATTTGGATGTGTCCACGTTGCGCTTTGGGGCGTTTCCTGTCGCAGGCGCTAGGCCTACCCACAAAAGTGAGGTATCATTTTTATCGGGAGACTTGGGGGAACACCGGGTGGAAGGAAATTTGTGGCTCCTCTCAGATTCCAGAACTTTCTGTCACCGAAATGTGAGGAAAATGTGTTTTTTTAGCCACTTTGAGGTTTTCAAAGGATTCTGGGTAACAGAACCTGGTCCGAGCCCCGCAAGTCACCCCTCCTTGGATTCCCCTAGGTCTCTAGTTTTCAGAAATGCACAGGTTTGGTAGGTTTCCCTAGGTGCCGGCTGAGCTAGAGGCCAAAATCTACAGGTAGGCACTTTGGAAAAAACTGCTGTGTTTTCTATAAAAAAAAATAGGATGTGTCCATGTTGTGTTTTGGGGCATTTCCTGTCGCGGGCACTAGGCCTACCCACACAAGTGAGGTATCATTTTTATCGGGAGACTGGGGGGACATAGAATAGCAAAACAAGTGTTATTGCCCCTTATCTTTCTCTAAATTTTTTCCTTCCAAATATAAGAGAGTGTGTAAAAAAGACGTCTATTTGAGAAATGCCCTGCAATTCACATGCTAGTATGGGCACCTCGGAATTCAGCGATGTGCAAATAACCACTGCTCCTCAAAACCTTATCTTGATCCCATTTTGGAAATGCAAAGGTTTTCTTGATACCTCTTTTTCACTCTTCATATTTCAGCAAATGAATTGCTGTATACCCAGTATAGAATGAAAACCAACTGCAGGGTGCAACTCATTTATTGGCTCTGGGTACCTAGGGTTCTTGATGAACCTACAAGCCCAATATATCCCCGCAACCAGAAGAGTCCAGCAGACAAAACGGTATATTTCTTTCAGAAATCTGACATCGCAGGAAAAGGTTACAGAGTAAAACATAAAGAAAAATGGCTGTTGTTTTCAGCTCAATTTCAATATTTTTTTATTTCAGCTGCTATTTTCTGTAGGAAAACCTTGTAGGATCTACACAAATGACCCCTTGCTGAATTCAGAATTTTGTCTAGTTTTCAGAAATGTTTAGCATTCCGGGATCCAGCATTGGTTTCACACCCATTCCCGTCACTAACTGGAAGGAGGCTGAAAGCACCAAATATAGTAGAAATGGGGTATGTCCCAGTAAAATGCCAAATTTGTGTTGAAAAATGTGGTTTTCTGATTCAAGTCTGTCCGTTCCTCAAAGGTGGGAAGATAGTGATTTCAGCACCAGAAACCCTTTGTTGATGGCATTTTCAGGGAAAAAACCACAAGCCTTCTGCGGCAGCCCTTTTTTCCCATTTTTTTGGAAAAAAACAAATTTTCACTGTATTTTGGCTATTTTCTTGGTCTCCTCCAGGGGAAACCACCAACTCTGGGTACCATTAGAATCCCTAGGATGTTGGAAAAAAAGGACGCAAATTTGGCGTGGTTAGCTTATGTGGACAAAAAGTTATGAAGCCCTAAGCGCGAACTACCCCAAATAGCCAAAAAAGGGCTCAGCACTGGGGGGGAAAGGCCCAGCAGCTAAGGGGTTAATGTGCTTTTGCTAAATGTGCGCTTGAAATGTGCCCATGGGAGTAGGCGCCAATAAATATGGGGATTAATGAAACTGACTAATAATAATGAAAATGAGATGTTAAAGTATGATTTTACACTAATACTAAGAGTTATACATAAGGATTTGCTAATAAATCATTAGACTTTAGTTAGCATGAGTCGAGGCCTAGCTTCCCGGTTTTCATATTAAATGTGTTTTTCTAACGTGCAGTGTGCTGACTTGCTGAAGGACGTGTACTCGTATTTTTCCAAAACTAAAGGATGAGTGTAACCGTAGTAGATCCGCTCTCATGAAATTCGACTTACTAGAAGAAACTTTTTGCTGAATCCAACACTGTAGACCAGTTACAGGTACAAGGTCGCCTGAACCGGTACAGACAATGGACCTACTGACTGAAGATGCGAGAGGACCACGAGAGTATGAAATCATACCGGCCATTCTGCCCGCTGGAGACATCAATCATAAGAACCAATAAACTACGTGAGAACTGTTATGGGGTGACAAAATTTGATACTAACACTGTAAACCCATTGGATGAAGATAGAGGGGTGCCAACCCTATCCAATCAGAGATTAGGGGATTGTACAACAGAAAAGGGATAAAAACCTTTGACACGAGGAGCCATTAGAAGATGCCATTGCGAACTTTTGTTATGACCCAGACACTTTGTCACTCTGCATAGAGACTTTGCTGTTTGGTTCTTCAAACCATCCTTGCCTTACCTTGCCCGTTATATACTTTTCCTCCTTATGAGGGAAGTGTCCCTTCTTACCCATCTTGCTGAATTCCCTGGCTTATGACGAATCAACTGATGTCCTGAGG
Source organism: Pleurodeles waltl (assembly GCF_031143425.1). Taxonomy (NCBI): domain Eukaryota; kingdom Metazoa; phylum Chordata; class Amphibia; order Caudata; family Salamandridae; genus Pleurodeles; species Pleurodeles waltl. The sequence continues at coordinate 678,844,445 of NC_090449.1, read as the reverse complement.
ACGAAGACTGAATCTGTATGCCGACCCATTACGGAGGGTAACTATATGATGATGAAATTGTAATTGTCGGATTGCCTTTCCTTTCTAGGTACCAACTGCTTCTTTTGGAGGAGACCATAGTTAGATGTTTTCCAAATTAGTGTGACCAAATTGTTTTGCATGAAGCCCAACATGCCAATGCTAATTCGAGGTTAGTTAAGGGGTTCACTGAAGCGGACGCAAATAGACAAATGACTGGTTCAATGCTTGTTGAATGATGCACTAATGATACTCTACTAAGGTTAATTCATGTTGACGTTGTGCTATTTTCTAATATTTGTGATCTTTGCCTTATTGAAATCTTATTCGAGTTGCCATATTATGACAATGCTGATGTGTTTCATGGGTTTGAGACTAATAAACTTACTAGTAGAATTGTAATCAATAGGGAATAACTATCACAAAATCATACTAAACTGGTGTGGTTATTCATTACTGAAAGGTCATGGTGGTTTCTGAGTCTTATTGATGATATTATTGACATTATGATTGACATGTTGATTAGTTATCTCATCCTAAGGTGTCTCCAATCAGGGTCAAAAGATTCATTGGCCTAGAACGAGTTCCAGTGGGAGTAAAATAACTAGAAGGGACACGTTAGCACAAGTCTTCACCAGAGGAAATTAAACAGACCTGCTGAGTCCCTAAACTGGTGTAACTGAAATTAATACAAAGCCTGGTGTGTGAATACCAGCAACCATCTAGACCCAATTTGGCGGTAAACTTTGGGTGCACCTCTTTCAATAGAAATAGGTTCTGTTGACAATGATCTAACATAGACACTGATCGTCCCTAGTGATCTCAGACTGTCAAATTAACTGTAAAATGTAGGATTTAGTGTTGGTGAACTTGAGAGCTTTTCAAAGCTAATCTCACAAATCTAGCACGGAAAGGAAACAGATTCATATTCTGGTAAGCCGGAGGATAGATCAAACACTAGGGGACCTTGCTCCAAGCACGACCAAGCTAGCACGAGAAATCATCCGAGCCATCAGAGAAATAATGGATGTGTGTTTGTTACGGAGACGCCTGCAGTGAGCGACTACAAAACAGGGAACATATAATTATATAAAAACTAATTGCACTCAAGCAAAAACCAGGTCCAAACTTTGACTGTTTATGAGGGCGAATAGATTCACAAGACCTAACACACAGTGAACGTCAGTTGTTTGTGAACTTAATCAGTGGTAATCTCATTTGATTACAAGGCCTACAGTATCTATCTCAAACATATAATCCACACCGCTACTGATTTATAACAACAGAAACCACCAACATCACAAAACTTAAAACAGATTGAAATCAGAATGTAGCTCAATATCCACATATATAAATGAGGACATTAGATTTTTTGCTGTGAACAAAAAAATAGACCATACATTTTAACAGCCCTAATTCATGAGAGCTTGAAGTTGAGGCCTAAAATATGCAGGTTTCACAGAAAACTGCATTTCTGCTACACTTAAGGTTAACAAATTGTGATTTTGGGGTGGGTGGGGGCTTAAGAGTCCCAAGTTTCGATCAGGCTGTTTTTACACTTCTGAGCGTTTCTGTTAAAGAGCACTAAGAGATGTGTAATTTGAAGCAACTGCAGAAACTCATCAGACTGATGGGGACCAATGGACGATGAAGGGTGGGTGAAAGCACTTGAATATGTGTGTGTGTGTATATATATATATATATATATATATATATATATATATACACACACACATACATACATACACACACTCACACATACATAAACACACACACATACATACATACATACATACATACAGAGGCGTGTCCCTGCCTAGTTGATTTTAATGTTGGGTACAAGTTTATTTTCAACTACGCCAGTGACAGGCCTATTTTGGACTGGGGACGACTGGAGCGGAGTTCAATGCGGCTCAATTCTCTAACTTCTTTTTAGAGAAGCTTGTTCGAGGTTAAACTCGGTAACCACTATTACCGTGTACGAGAGAAAACGGATTACAGTACTTCCCATCCCCGAAAGTTTCCTACGTTAGCAAATGAAACTAAAGCACCTCATTACCAGAGCCAACACGTGTTCTGAGACAGCGAGGAGGAACACATCGTCCAAACTACACCGAGCCACGTAGACGGCAACAAAGAATGTTGCTACCATGATAGAGTGTCCGCTCGGTCTTACTACGTACCTTCGATGACGGGACCACCATAATCTTCTTAAAGTTGTACAACGCCATGATTGCAGGCAGCTTCTCTTGGTCAGCTCCTGCAGCTGCAATAAGCAAGGCGTGGAAGAACAAGTGTAGGTTTTGGAGGAAGTCTACATGAGGACGGCAACTGAAAGAAAAGACGGACCAATTTGCCTAAACTGGCTTCCGTACTGTGACGTTAAGCGTCAAACTTGGCAGACATTATAGAACAGCGACGTCTTGGTATAATCGTGATGCAGGTCCAAATGCCGAGTGAATCTAATTCATTTTAAGAGAAAGAAACAGCCCAAGAATAACGAAAATACAAATATACTTAGGGTAACCACTCACAACACCTAAACTGAAACGTTAGTTACCTCTATGCTCTTTTTCAGGTCTACGGCAAAATTAGATTACAATTTATTTATTGATTTATTTATTTATGCATGCGTTTTTAGGTCGAGCGTAAGCCCATTACCTCTTGTATACTTTTATTAGGGCGAGCGTAGGACTTCTTTTATACTTTTGAGTATACTTGTGTTCTCCCAGTTAGTCATTTGTTAGTTTCAGTGTCATTTAAAAGTTCTTGCTTGCTAGTGGTCATTCATGCCTCTTGTCCCTTCTTCTGTGTGGGCACAGGGACCAACTACTGTATAATTACGCTTTGTCCTGTTTATTTGCTCTGCAGGGGACTTTTTAAACTTTGTTTCCTGTTCCTGTCTAGGGAAGCTTCCTTTTTAGGGTCGAGCCTGCCTTGCATGCGCTCGCGCATGCGTATCGCAGCGAGACGCTTTAGGGTTTGGAAAAGGGCTCGGAGCCCTGTCTAGTCACATCAGTGTTTTTCATTGGTTCGTGGGCTTGCCTATTAAAACCTGCTTGCTTTCATTAGTCGAAGGCATGCATACATCATGCCTTTTCCGGTGGCTAGCCCTCCTCGAGCGCATCGACTAAGTACGGAAAACATGAGAGGCTCGCTGTTTTCTGTCGGATCGTGGACTACTTTTTCTCTATTTTCCTAGTGCGATTTCGCTTGGCAGAAGTCGAGCGCTTTACACAGTTACTTGCACTTTTTCGGGTTAGGTACATAAATGCACTTTTGCCGATAGGTGAAAAGTCGGGTTAGGAGTTTACAACGCTATCAGCTCTAACATGAGCAAACACGAGACCCGTTGCATTGCAAATGCTTGTTTTGTTTGCAGAGCATTCTTCCTCTGAGCTTAGCTGTAAACAAGGCTATAAATTAGGCTGTTATCTTGGTCACATTTGTTCTTTGTGGCCTCTTTGCACCCTCTCTCAGCTGCCTGGCTCCCACCCTTCTTTGGCTTGGATTTTCTTTACCAAGTGTGCATGCCTGTGTGCTGAGAGCAAGGGCGAAGGATCACTTGTAATTGCTTATAGCCAAGGCACCCATCTCTACCAGGGCTCCCCAGTCATTAAAAACATTGCCCACTTCTGCCCCATACTGGGATCTCACTTGCAGCTCCATCAGTGCACCTACGTTCACACACTCTAGGCCCTCAGCCATGCCAGTGCCAGGAACCCCACACATGCTGTCTGCCAGAGCACCTCTGTTCTTGCAGTCAGTACACTCTGCTGCTCCAGTACTGGGACCTCGGGCGCAGCTCAGTCAGTGAACTGCAGTTCACACACTCCAAGCCCTCTGCAGTGCCAAGAACCCCATACACGCTGTCTGCCAGAGCCCCTCAGTTCTTGCAGTCAGTACACTCTGCTGCTCCAGTACTGGGACCTAAGATGCAACTCCATCAGTGCACCGCAGTTCACACGCTCCCAGCCCTCAGCTGTGCCAGTGCCAGGAACCCCACACACACTGTCTGCCAGAGCACCTCAGTTCTTGCAGTCAGTACACTCTGCTTCTCCAGTACTGGGAACTCGGTGCAGCTCCATCAGTGCACCGCAGGTCACAAGAGTTTTAGCCCTCAGCCATGCCAGTGCCAGGAACCCCATGCACACTGTTTGACAGAGCACCTCAGTACTTGAAATCAGTACACTCTGCTTCTCCAGGACTGGGACCTCGGACACAGCTCCATCAGTGCACCGCGGGTTCACACATTCCCAGCCCATTCAGGGAGCTTGTGCGTGGGGACCAGTCCTCTGAGTGGGGCACCCTTCTCTGATTTTCCTTACAGCTCGGGGACCCCATCCCCTTGGCATGCTCCTGCTAAGGGAGCTGGGAGCTCAACTCCGACACCGGTATGCCAAAGGTAACGGGAGCACCGAAGAAGTGCTGTGCTGTTGGGTAGCCAATGGGGGCAGTCAGGGGTGGGCTCCCTGGCATGTTCCCCAATGTAAACAAAGTGCAGGATACCTGCGTGGGACCAAGCACCCCTAAAAAAAGATAAAGGCAGCGCAGCACGATTCCGTGTGGCCGAAACACAAAGGGCAAAGAGGCAGCAGCTCTCCCCCAAGTAGAGGAAGAGCCGCTCATAAAATATTCACTGCTCCAGGAGGATTGCCCCATAATGCTCTGCAGGGCTTCACTTTTGATATACTTTTCTGCCTATCTTAGCCCCCAAAATGGGCAGGGGGCACCACCAAAGCTACAAAGGAGCCCTGGGGGAGGCTGCAGGAGCGAAGCAGCCCTTCCCCCAAAGAATTCCTACAAAAGTACTGACCTTAAGTTTGCAGGGTCAGTGAAACCATGACCCCTCCAGGATTTCCTCATTGTTTTTAAGCACTCCAAATGCTGGAGCTTTGCTCCACAGTTGGGAGTGCCACACTCTCTATGATTATACTTATGATTTCAGTTGTTGTGGTCTGTTGCTTAAAAGTGGTTAAAGAAAATACATGTCTTGAAGTGTTCTTGAAGAGCCAAGTTCATGGTTGCAATGCAATATCATTACAATGTGATGCCCTTTAGGGGCTGCTTTTATAAGTGCAGATTTATGACTGCAAAATACATAAAATGTACATGAACACGTTTTGCTTCTTTTAAATGCTTTATTTGTTTCACATAATATTGACAACAATTGTTGCTCACAGTGTATATGTTTTATTAGCATACACAAGAACATTTACACAGGATCATTATTTTTGATGATGACATTTAATAATAAAATGGTGATTTTAACATGTGGTTTGTTAAACTTGAAAACTGACCTTTCCAGTAGACTTGCTGATATGTTTGTATGATCCCTTTATAGGGTCAAAGTTGTTTATACAAAGGAACATCTACGAGAAATTTCAGAACCCAGACACAGGTAGGGAAACTAAGTATAGTGAAGGCTCCAGTGCTAGCGAAGATGAGGGCGCAAACACTGGTGGAGGTGACGACTATGGGAAAGGGTAGGAAGCAGAACTATGCTCGCCTATGGTGTACCATGGAACAGGCAAGGGTCCTGGGCAGAATACGTCAATGTTTACAATGGTTATGGTGAGACCCTTAACACAATTAGCTGCCCTGTATAATATACAGTGATTCGCCGCCTGCTGCTAATTGTTATTGTTATCTGAAAATTAAATTAAAGGTTATAAAACAAAAGTTGATTGCACAAGGCCATGTATGTTTTTTCCATCTGCCAATGCAGTCATTTTTAAATTATTGCATAGTATTTAGTAGTGTGTGTAATAAATGTACAAATAAATAAATATATTCATAGATCTGTTAAAGTCAGTTCTATTGGCTTTGACAATGCATCTATTATTTTTTTAGTGAGCACTCCATGATAGTGCATGTTTCTTCGCTCTTGCTCCCTTTTTTATTCACCCTGGCCTGCTCTTTGCTCCTCTCCTCCCTGATGGTCTCATTTCTGCTCTTTGACTCCTCCATAAGCTACTCCGTGTGTTATATTTTTATAAAGTTTTAATTTATTTTGTTTATAAGAGCCTGACAGCTGCAAAGTGCTGCTGGGCTGCTCACTTGATTCTTGTGGCTTGCACACTCTTGTTTTTGTCTTTTTATTTGAACATTGTTAGCTACCGTTCTAACATGGTCAATCACCATGATAAGACATCAAATTAAAAATAGCTAGCATTTGTCATAACAGATGTGCCCGCAGTGTCGCAGAGTACTCAGGCACATGCCTCATAGAAGTGTCACGAAGCATGATGCATATCTGTGGGCATCCTGGAATAGGTTTTCTTCACCTTGCATTTGGATACCTCACCTTAAGCAAGAGAAAGCCATAAACTAAGGGCCATATTTATACTTTTTGACGCACAACTGCGCCAACGCAGTAGTGCGCCAAAAATTTTAACGCCGGCTAACGCCATTCCAAAGCGCCATGCGGGCGCCTTATTTATGGAATGACGTTAGCCGGCGCAGCTGACTGGTGTGCGTCAAAAAAAATGACCCACACCAGGCAGCGCCGGCGTAGGGGAAAATGGAGCTTGGGCGTCAAAAAAAGGGGCAAGTCAGGTCTGAGGCAAAATATTAGCCTCAACCCGATTTGCGCCATTTTTGTTTGACTCCCAACCCCCATTGAAATGACTACTGTCTTAGCACAGACAGGAGTCATGCCCCCTTGCCCAATGGCCATGCCCAGGGGACTTATGTCCCCTGGGCATGGTCATTGGGCATAGTGGCATGTAGGTGGGCACAAATCAGGCCCCCCTATGCCACAAAAAAAAAAAAAAAAATACTTACCTGAACTTACCTTAAGTTCCCTGGGATGGGTCCCTCCATCCTTGGGTGTCCTCCTGGGGTGGGCAAGGGTGGCAGGGGGTGTCCCTGGGGGCATGGGAGGGCACCGCTGGGCTCCTTCCGAGCCCACAGGTCCCTTAACGCCTGCCCTGACCAGGCGTTAAAAAATGACGCAAAAGCGGCTAGACGTCATTTTTTTTTAACCCGCCCACTCCCGTGCGTCATTTTTGCATGGGAGTTTAAATAAGGCGCACATGCCTTGGAGTAATTTTTTAGACGGGAACGCCTACCTTGCATATCATTAACGCAAGGTAGGTGTCCACGCTAAAAAATGACACAAACTCCAAGATCTTTGGCGCTAGACGGGTCTAACGCCAAAGTATAAATATGGAGTTAGCTTTGCGTCGGATTTGCGTAAAAAAAACGACTCAATTCCGGCGCAAACAGAGTATAAATATGCCCCTAAGTATCAATAAAGCAGTTGTCTGGAGCATCATTGCAAGGGAGTCACAGTGCTAAATATAATAGGAGGAGAGGATCTTCTATGAACAGGACACATTTACTGCCCTCCTTGACATCACATTCAGTATGGGAGAGGAATCATTGAGCAATGTGAATAGGTCATCAGATTTCGTCTCCGCAATCAAACAGTCCACCAACATATCATCACCTTTAAATATGGAGCTAGATGAAGAGGGTGTGATGGAAGTCCATGTTGTAACAGTGAGGGAATTTAAATGTTTAGCCATACATGATAACACCATAAACATAAAGAGGGTGTTTCTGTGTCAGAGCCCCAATAGATGTTAGGTTGTTTCTCGTAGAGGGTGAAGTCAAGACCCTTTTTTCCATAGCTGGGTTCAGGGTTGCGAACAAGGAGTAAGGAAATTATGACGAGGCTGAACATTTAAGGGCCTCCACTGCAATGTGTTCAATTATATACAAACTACATAGACTTCTGTAAACTCAGTGTGATAAGATCAGTTTAGGATGGATCATAATATTCATTCAAATCACTTTTGGGCTTCCGTGAAGTTAAAAACAAGAGGAGTGGCAATACTCTCTCATTACGTCATTAAGGAAGATATGTTAAGGGAGAAGGGGGGCGGTATGTTAAAGTTCACCTCCACCTCCAGCATAAGTCCTACACCTTTCTTCATACCAAACACATTAAGATTGTGTCTTGCAAAATGGGCCCCATGCAGCTGGCTCTAATCTAACAGCTCTCCCTAAACCCTATATGGCTAGAGATAGCAAGGGGCAGCATTTCACTAAGATACAACTTTTCCAGTTCTGGCCTTTACTTCTACATATTATTTTTTCAGGTATATAGATCTGCTTGTTTTGAAAGAATTGAACCACAATTACAAATTCTAGAGTCTGCTTTTTTGTTAGTTGAAAACTCAAGGCAGAGTAAGACATATTGTGATAACAAGTAGCCTTTTGGTAATCCTATGCAGAGGAGGGATATGCAAAATTCTTGTCACTTGCGTAATTGCACAAAATTATGGCAAAATTACACAAACTGCAAATCTGTCATTTCAGTCTACATTTTAGGGTGAAATGCACCCTCGAGTAAAAATTTGCATTTAGAGAAAAGCATCAGGAACAACATCTGTTCATATTCCATTTTAATAAAAATACTGACATCACAATTTATTGGTGAATTTAAGTCTATTACAATAGTATCACAAACTACATGTAAGGCAATATTTCTGTCTGTTGTCACTGGTGAGTGTGGGGCAGTATGCTTCATCCCCTGTCAATGGCGTGTTCTCGGCAATGCTTTCCTGTAGCATTTCTGTGCTCTGGCAAATAAGTGATTGGGGTACCTTTACATAGGTTTGAAGGAAAGAGATGAAGATAATTAAAGCCATGGTGGATACTGGATCTCTGACACCTTATATGAAATATAATAAAAGCTGCTGCTCTTTTCCATCTCAGCTAGCCCTCCTACCCACCACCTTTTAACAAAAGCCTCTGAGGCAAACATTCCACATTCTATCCAGCTTTCTCAGCCAACTGGAGTACTCAATCATTTAACCAATCACCTACATTCTGCACATTAGTGCTGCTTAAATAGTTAGCTCATGTTGGTTAAAGGTCTATGAGAATGGGGCATACTTCCTTTAAGACCTTGATTGATCCATACCAGGCCAGCCCCAGCACTCTTGCATTCAACCACCTGGAAATTAAAATACTACACTGATAGTTTTGTAAATGATTTTCTAACGAGAGCATAACTGGTGAGGTGGTTTCACAGACATGAACTTGAAAAGGCTCCGCCAAGCTCTGAACAGTATTTTGAACCGACATCTTGGCCCTTCGGCAGCAGAGAAGTTACAACTAATGATAGTTTGATGACCATCAGCAGAAAGGGAGCATGCAATCGGATTCCTGGATGGCTTTTTTGGGCATTTCCAGGATCCTTGTAGTGCCCCTCTAGATGGTTCTATAATGCTCTGATCAACTACAGCAGACTTCTGATGAAGGAAGATGTCTGTAAAAGTAGACATCCCGCCCACAAAACTACAAGAGGGGAACCAGAGGAGCAATCGAGTGGAGGGGTGCTGTTAATTAGAAGCAGACTGCTAATGGCTCCAGCATCCTGAAGAGGACTGTGGTTTTACCCTACGGGTGGCCCATGTAAGGCAAGGGCAATGACTGGAGGACAATATTGCTGAATACCAGGTTACATGCCAAAAGGTTGAAAGTAGATGCAGTAGTGCTTTCAACGAGAGTGCCAGGCGCCCCAAGACAACAGTGGTATTTATCAATAGATCGAGGAGAGAAGAGGGAGCGCCTTCCTTCTGCTGTTTCTCTCTTCCACTTATGAGCTGTAATGCTGGAGGGCACACTCTAAGGGATACACTTGATAACACGTCCCAATCTAGTTAATTTATTCACTCTTGGACTCGTTTTAGGCCAATTAATCTTTTGACCCTGATTGAAGACACCTTAGGACGAGATAACTGATCAACATGCCAATCAACAAATCAATAACGTCATCAATTAGACTCAGAAACCACCATGACCTTTCAGTCATGAATAACCACACCAGTTTAGTACGATTTTATGATGTTTATTCCCTATTGATTACAATTCTACTAGCAAGTTTATTAGTCTCAAAACCATGAAACACATCAGCATTGTCATAATATGGCAACTCGAATAAGATGTCATCAAAGCAAAGATCACAAACATTAGAACATAGCACGATGTCAACATAGGTTAACCTTAGCAGAGTATCATTAGTGCATCATTCCACAAAGCATTGATCCAGTCATTTGTCTATTTGCGTCCGTTTAGTGAACCCATTAACTAACCTCGAATTAGCATTGGCATGTTAGGCTTCATGCAAAACAATTTGGTAACACAAATTTAGAAAACATCTATCTATGGTCTCTGTCAAAAGAAGCAGTTGGTACCTAGAAAGGAAAGGCAAACAGACAAATTACAATTTCATCATCAATAGTTACCCTCCGTAATGGGTCAGAATACAGAGACAGTCTTCGTCCTCAGGACATCAGTTGATTCGCCATTAGCTAGGGAATTCAGCAAGACGGGGTAAGTAGGGACACTTCCCTCATAAGGAGGAAAAGTATAGGACGGGCAATACAAGGGCAAGGATGGTTTAAAAAACCAAACAGCAAAGTCTCTATGTAGAGTGACAAAGTGTCTGGGTTATAGCAAAAGTTCGCAACAGCATCTCTCTAATGGCTTCCTGTGTCAAAGGTTTTTATCCCTTTTCTGTTGTACAGTCCCCTAATTCCTAATTGGTTAGGGTTGGCACCCCACTATCTCCATCCAATGGGTTTCACTGGTAATATCAAAATTTGTCACCCCATAACAGTTCTCACATAGTTTATTGTTTCTTGTGATTGACGTCTCCAGCGGGTAGAATGTCTGGTATGATTTCATACTCTTGTGGTCCTCTCGCATCTTCAGTCAGTAGGTCCATTGTCTGTACCGGTTTAGCCAACCTTATACCTGTATCTAGTCTACACTGTTGCATTCAGCAAAAATGTTTCCTTGAGCAAGTCGAATTTCATGAGAACGGATCTACTACAGTTACACTCATCTTTTAGATTTGGAAAAGTACGGGTACATGTCCTTCAGCAAGTCAGCACACTGCATGTTAGAAAAACACATTTGATATGAAACCGGGCAGCTAGGCCTCGGCTTAGGCTAACTAAGGCCTAATGATTTATTAGCAAAACCTTGACATATAATTCTTAATATTAGTGTAAAACCATACATTAAACGTATTATTATTTAATTATTGGTCAGCTTCATTAATCATTGCATACATTGGTGGCGACTCCCCGTGGGCACATCCCAAGCGCGTTTTTAGCAATAACACATTAATACATTTTCTATGCAGCATTATTATGCATTAGTTCATAAACATTTCATGTTAATTTTGAGTAAAAGAGCTACCCTCCCTCACACTAATTGTCCAAAACAGATCCGCAGATTAATATTCCCTTGTCCTTGCCTCATAGCAACAAGATAACTGGGTCAATGTGGTATAATAGCTTATAGGAAGTAAGACCTATCAATTTTATAAGAAGTGAGACAGTACCCCAGTTCTAACAGCCACAGTAGAAATAAAGGAGGCTTCCCCCAATCAGGAGAGAGCAAAAAAAGAAGCCCTCACAAAAAAGCAGCCATTAGGGGTTGCATCTGTTTAAAGACATAAACAAATTGTGACCAGTTATGAAGCTGGTGGAAAAAAAGAACTCGCATTAAGAAATTGTCCCTTCAGAGAGGCCTTTTATTTACAGTGGAGGACTTGGACATAGCCCTGCTGGCGAGATTGGGCTTCGAGGCTGAAGATGCGTAAACAGATTTGAGATGCAGACAAACAGTTTCAAACATGGTAAAGAACAAGGTGGGAAAAGCTACTCAGATGAACCAAATAGATCAATGCACTGATTTTAGAAAGGCTCAGGTGCAGAAGAGCATTCCCTGAGTGAAGCAAAATCCCTGGAACCAACATCAGAACATGAAACTTGTGCCAGTTACTCTAACATTAAATTGGCACTGTTTGTGTAAATGACAATTGTGAGAAATTGGGTTGTTGGTTGACAGGGGTGTGAGTCCTGACCAAGCAACAGCCTCAATCCCTTGCAGGGTGAACCACAAAAAGTTACTAATTTAACCTGTGCTTAACTCTGATTTGCCTGGCACAAAAAGCAGTCAGGCTAAACTTAGAGGCAATGTGTTAAGTGTTTATGCATTACACAAACAGCAACACAGTGAAAGACAACACAATAAAAATCCCAAACGAATTGAGAAACATAGAATAAAATGTAATAAATGATTTGACACAAAATCCAATTAATAAAACCAGAGTTATGAACCTTTAAAGTTTAAGGTTCAAAATTGCAAGCCTCCAGTTTTAGAAAATGGCCACCTGGGCACCTTTACCACCACAACCAAGGGTGCAGGAATGGATGGTGACATCTTGGAGTTCAAGACTCACTCAGGCTGGGTCCAGGTGCAGGTTTAAGATGATGGGAGCCTGTTATTTCCCTGTGGCTCAGTACAGGAGTCCAGCTAAACTAGCCCTTGGCGTCACTTCTGAAGTCCTGGGTGCAGATGGTGATGCAGGGCTGTACAGCAGGGCTGGCCTCTAAAAGTTCCAAGCAGCTCCAGGCAGCAAAACAGACCTTCTGGGTACAGCCGCAGTCTGAAAGAGTGCACAGCAGGTCACAGCAGCAGGCAGTCATCTGAGAGTCCTTCCCCAGGTCCAGTGGTGAAGTGAAGAGTGATTCTGAGAGCCCTATTTTTACTCCCTGGTGCCCTGCTTCTAGTCGTTGGGAGAAGTTTCCAGAAGAGGTTTCTGAGGTTCCAGGAATTTTCTGCCTCTCCTACCCTGGCTCCTAGCTCGCTGCGCTGACAATACAGGGTTGTTAAACCTATTGTGTGGTGGCAGAGTCCAGCCTATTCAGATGCAAGTGGGGCTGTGCTTAGCTCCACCCCCACCCCCATTAAGTCAGTTAAGTGCCCATTCAGGCTCTGCTAATCCCCCCATTGTGTGACTATGTAGGATGAATTCACAAAGTCCCAACTGTCAGTAACAACTAGTCATGTGACCTATGGCAGGTTACAGGCACAGAGGGATAAGGGCAGGAACATGCCAATTTTTTAAAAGTGCAATTTTCAAACTTGTGATGATAAATCCAACTTTACCATTAAAGAGAGTTTATCATTACAAGTTCATAGGTACCAAACATGGCATATCTGTCACCTCTAGTTTAGGAATTACAACTTATTAATTTTAATAAACAATCCCCAATGTTACCTTATGGGAGTGGTAAGGCTATTAGTCGTGAGAAAACACATTTGGTAGTTTTTCACTACTAGGATGTAAAACTAACAAGTACATGTCCTACCTTTTAACTACACAGCACCTTGCCTTATAGACAACTTAGGGCCTACCTTAGGGGTGATATATGTAAAAAACAGGATTCTAAGGCTTGTCAAAGGGGTTTTAGATGCTAAGTCCACATGGCAGTGGGCCACTGCCTTCTGACTGCAATGGCAGGCCTGGGACAAGTTTTAAGGTGTTACTTAAGTGGATGGCAATGAGTGCTGCAGGCCTACTGGTAGCATTTAATTAATGCCCTGTGTATATGTTGTACCACTCTACAAGGGATTTGCATGTCCTTTAAATATGCCAATCAGTTGTATGCCAATGAAACCATGTTTTAGGGAGAGAGCACAAGCACTTAACCACTGGCTATCAGTGGTAAAGTGCACATATTACTAAGGCCAACATGAAAACATCCAGCATAATTAGGAGGAGGGGTGACTGTAGAAAGGACCATTTCCAGCAACGTTTATAAGGGCAGACATTAGGAAATTAGATGATCGCTCCAAATCAACAGGAGATCATGGTAGATGTCTTCAAACTGCATGCCACTATGATATAACCTGAATCCTGGAAGAGAGATCCAAGTACATAGAGTGAAGATCCCATTGCAATCATCTGCAATTCTTGGGGTTTACAGAGAGAGTGAAGAGCCCATCTGTTGACTTTTTCCTGGAATACTGGTTACTCGACATTATGAAGCCCAAAGGGCTCTACCAACTGGTGAAACCATTGAAAGAGTGCACAGAAGCTGGTTCTGCCACTGAAACTGGTGTCCGACTATGAGGTCCAAAATCCTGTTTTATGGTATATCATGACAAGGTTGCCATTCTGCCTGCAGTGGGCCAGATTGAGGAAGATGTTTCAATATGAGGATAGGAAGAGCAATATCTATCCTGAATATTTGTTTAGGTTTCAGCGTGGCAGAAAGCCATATGAGACAGTGAATCGTAGGCTCTGAAAAAGGTGGTTGGAATAAGTGTTTTTTTTTCCTTCTAAGTTGAGGTAATAAAAGATAACAAAGTTCACACTTTTATCTATCCCAAAATCACCTGGGATTGGCTGAACAGCTGGTAACAATACTCGGTTAAGTCACGACCAAGAGCAACCCGAAGGAGTTGTGAATGATAGGAACTCTTCAAGACCAGATTGGAAAAGCCCTCAACTAGAAAAGAGGACTGAAAATATTTCGGTAAACACATAGCTGCAGAATAATGATGATAAGAATTGTTTGCTGAAGAGTCTGTATGTGGCAGTTGGGTTGGGGATTGTTTGCTTATCAAGATATGAATGGTGAAAGATATAGTGCAATAGATGTGTGCGTATGTGGAGCAATGACTGGATGTCTTTGGCAAGGAGTGAAGGTATTGATGGGAATGACTTCTGACTGTTCCCCAATATAATTTTTGTCAGGTTTTATCACATGAAATGCTAGGGGCCAAAACTAAAACATTGTAAAAAACACAATGTATTATCCTTCATTAAAAGATAAAGGGGGTCATTATGACCCTGGGTTCTGCCCTGCTACGCCGGCGATGGCGGGCAGACTGGCGACAGCATGACGGTGCAGGACCGGAAAATTATGACAAGGGTAGGGAACTGGCTGCATTGCAGCCAGTTTACCACCTGTACTGCCGGGGGAGTAGAACTGCCTGGCCGAAGGTTGACCACCTTCGACCGAGCAGTACACCTAACATCGCCTGCAGTATTTTGAGTATCCTTACTGCCAGGGATTCCGTGGCAGCAGCCCCGCCACGGAATCCCTGGTGGTAAGGATACTAGCATCAGGAATGCTCATTCCTGTCACCACTACAGGACTCCCCAACGCCCCCTCCATGTCGGAACCCCCCCACCCCTCAACCCCATCAGAAGCCCCCCCCTCCCCCCAAGCAGCAACGCCCCCTCCCCATCCCCGCACTGTGCCCCTATCCACATACATACATACATGCACACATGCATGCTCACTCATTCACTCACACATGCACACATGGCCACAACACTCCCCCCACCCCCGCATACATGCAGTCACACAGGCACACAAACACCCACAACATCCCCCCACCCCTCCTTCATTCACACACACCCCCATTCACGCACACAACACTCAACACCCCCCCTCCCCTGTCAATCGATCACCTTACCTGGTGGTCACAGTGGTCGTCCAGGAGGGCATGTGGTACATGGCACTTGCTCCACCAACAGCGCCCCCAACACAACACCGCCACGCCATCTACAATGTAGTAATATGGTGGGCGGTGTTGTGGTGACATGGCAGTGGCGTTGGAGCAAGCTCCACTAGACCACCAACGCCAGTATGGCTGCTGGTGGCCTCCCGTCAAATAGTGGTGGAGAGCAGCCAGCAGCCATAATATGGCGGTCTGAAGACCGCCAACACTGGCAGTCAAGTGGAGGGCGTGACTTCGGCGGTCTGCGAAATAGACTGCCAAAGTCATATTAAGGGCCATAATACTAGAAGAGGCTTTTTGCAGAAAACCCACCTTACACCCCAGGTACTCACCAAGCTAGCCATGAAATGGAGTGGACAGCTCTACTCAGCTACTTACGTCTCTTGCTAGAGTGGAGTATACATATGGACTGGACAGCAGTGTATCATTGATTCAAATTGATCCTGAAGTGCATTACATCATGTTATGTGGAGAACTGAATGGTAGGGAGGTATACCTAATAAATGTCTATGATCCAACTACTCCAGGCATGCCCTTCTTACCCATGTTCTTAGAAATACTACAGTCTCACTTGAGAACTCAATGACGTGCTTTAACTATGTGGTATCTAAACACAGGATAGGCATCCGCGAAACTGAGGCCCCAGAGTAGAGCCGCTTCTCAGCTGGTTGATGCAGTAGCGTGCACAAAAACCAGATGAGTTAGCGTACTTTTTCTACTCACTTCCACGTTGAAAGGCTGGTAGACTGGGGCCCAGAATTGTTAACATTTTGGCCCTCATTATGAACACGGCGGTGAAAACCGCCGTGTTCATGCTGGCGGTCTTCTCAGTGACCGCCAGCGCCCCCGGAAACCCCCGGCCATATAATGAACATTCCTCTGTTTCCGCCCGCCTGCCTAGAGGAATGCCTGGCCGGGACATTGACGGCAATGCCACATGGAACCGCCGCCAATGCCTCTGTGACCTGCGTGATGGGGCACTGCACAGGGGCCCCTGCACTGCCCATGCCAAGTGCATGGGCAGTGCGGGGGCTCCAAGGGGTGCCCCAGTGCACCTCTTCCGCCAGCCTTTCCCTGGTGGGGAAACCTGCCAGGGAAAGGCTGGAGGCTGAGGGATCATTATCAGAGGGGCAGCACCGCTGCCCTGTCGGATGATGGTGCCAACCACCGCCAGGCTGCCTGACGAAGGCAGCCTGGCAGTGAGTGAGGGCCGCCTATGGCGGGCCTCCCTGGGTTCAATATGTGGCGGTGTGGACCGCCATGCTGGCTGGTGGGATTTCCCACCACCGCCGGCATGGCGGCCCACACCCCCATGTTCATAATGACCGCCTCTGTTTTGGAGTTGTGTCACTTTTTGATGAAGCCTTGATGCAAAATATATTTTGGGATTTATTAGGCCATACAAAGCCTGATTTGCATAGCTTACTGAAAAAACAGTAATGTGACACAGCACAAAACGCTGCCTTGCATTATCTTGCATGGGACAAATGTTCCTTGAGTAGAGCATGGGTATTCCCATGCATCCTTCTGTGGATTTTAATTGAAACCCAGATTTACTAAAGTATGCAAACTTGGGTTTGCATCAAAATTGTGTGCCTACTTAAAGCTGGCGTAACAAGGAGAAATACCTTTATTTCTCCTCATTACTTCCACTTTTCATGTGTGCTACATTCTACAGCATGCATTCAAAGAGAAATAAGCCTCTCCCTTTCTGCTCAAATGTTTTTTAACCACAACACGGGCACCCTTGCTTTGTGACTGGGCTTCCACAAACGCACCAATGCAACAAGAGAGCAGAAGTATGCCAAATCCTAGTAAATATAGCACATTCTGCTCCCTCTCTTTCATGCAACACAGTGCAGCAAGTTCCGTTGCTGAGGTGCTTTGTGTGTCAGTTGAGAGAATCACAGCCCAGATGCATTTTTTATCAGTCACAAGTATTACCTAGGCTGTATGGGGATAGATTATATGTTAATTATTCTTTCAGATCACTCCCTATATATTTTAACATATACACTGTTAAGGCACTCTCAGGTCTCCACGTGGTGACAACCCCCTGAGAAATTACATGACAAACTATTTGCCACAACATTAAAAACAACATTGATGAACTATTTCAGTACTAATAGGGGATCCACACAGAATAGTGAAAATAAATGGGAAGCGCTGAAGATGGTGATCAGTGTTGCAAACAAGACCTTGATATTTGGATTTGAAATTTGTCAGGTGCAATTAATTGCACCTATTCTGAGTTTTTAGAGAATAACGTGCAATATATACCAGCATTTCATATTAATTACTGTACTGCTTCCCACTGTTGAATTCCAGCGGGTTTGATGTGCTGAAATGTAACAAAGGGTGAGGTATTCAATGTACCTAGTTGCAGTAAATGTCACCCAAATCAGAATTCTAACCTCTGTACACATAAGTTTCAGTGACCTGTACAATGTGGAGTTATCATAACATTTTTATAAGTGGCAAGGGTTCCGGGAGTCCTGACTCCACAGACAGTGATGATTATTGTTAACTTAGTACAAGGTGGGAGAGCTATCTCTTGCATTTACAAGGGATTTATTTAGTACCACTCACACCCCCATTAACAACCCAGGCAAATTTGGAACAAGATGTTAGGTACCATTTACAGATGCATAGAGGAACAGGATTCTGTGGTATCATAAAGCAATGACTGGTAATGCAAGATTTGCCTCTCTCAAATTAAAAAACAACAACGTGTTTACCTTGCTACAAAAGTACCAAATAAAGTGTACCCCCCAGATCACCGGAATACCTGAGAAGCCACTAAGATGGGCCACATGGTATTAACATGTGAGGAGATGGGCAAATTATGCAAACAGGCAGTGATTGCAGTAAACAGGGCATCAGAGAGCAATATAGCGTCGTTATTAGCACACTGCCTATTAGTTTTAGACATTAAAAAAAGGAAAGATTTGCTACAAATTTGTTTCCTGGACTCGTTATTTACCAAAGTAAGAATTATAGTACCTGGCTGCAGCTGTTGCCCACGTTCAAATCCATAGAAAAAATAGGTGACTGAATGGCTGGTGGTGGAAGAGATCTGTTAAGTTCAAGATGAAAAAGGATAAGAGTAAAAGAGATTCCTGGATGATATCCATCTGCAGTGAAAAGACAGCTCTCTAGGTAGCTCTCCTGACTGAGGAAGGATGCAGAATGGTATGCTAGATGAACGTGTGAGCCTATAGTTAGTGTATGGGGCAGAAGAGCGATGCATTAGGCCTAACGTAATGATACCTGACAGATTGTAATAATGCTTAAGAAAAGTGGGTAGCGTGGCTACAGCCAGACAAAGATATCCGCCTAGCTTGCGATCTCCGATGCGCCCGACAGCATTTCTTCCCCCGCATACAGCCATATCCCAGCGAGGTCCGTCACGGTCTGCTCACAATGCGGTGAGTACAGCTGCGGTGAGCACAGTGCTCCATCCAAGGACTTCCAACTGACTTTTGGAGTTGTTTTCGGACCCAGCGTTCTCCCAGAGCCCCTGAACTCCCGTGGCTGCCTGACTCTATCATGGCCCCCCTGGGACACTAAGGTTACCAACAACCATTGTGCTGTTTATTTGGGTCTCCTTGCAAATGTGAGTACTCTATCCCACTTCTACCTGCTTATCAAAGGTGCAATTCCAATAGGAGCAGCAGCCTCAGTTGCCAACTAATGTCTACAGTTTACACTCTAAATAAGCAAATCATTTACCGCAGTTGTGTTTACCTATACCCCCTGCCTGCAAATAGGGTCACACCTCCTGCAATACCCTACGCACGCGACAATATCTATTTTTCCAGCAGGGCTGGACAGAGAACGACTGATGCAAGGGACGCCAGGGGTGCTTCCAAAGACTCCAAATCAGTGCAAAGAAAGTCAAAACAGGAACCACCCGCCCCTATATCCCCCATCAAAGTGAAATCGGACAGTAGCGCTACCTTGGACTTGATCATGGAAAAACTCGATACGCTGCACACCCTCGCAAAATCCACCAAAAATACCACTCAATGAAAGTAGACTTTTCCTGACTGAAACAGGACATTCTTTCACTGGGGAGTAGATGCTGTGAAGCGGAAACATGTGTAATCCACCTGGAAGACCATTAACACAACTTTACTAAAATGATCTCAAGGAATACGGCGAACTAGCTAGACTAGAAAAAAAAAGTTAGAGGACAGAAACAGATGGGGCAACTTACGGGTATTCGGATTAACAAAAAGAACTGAAAACCAGGCCCCATCCTATGCAGCATTCATAGAACAATGGATACCACAAGTCCTAGGTATACAATTTGCCAAAGACTTTGAAATAACACAAGCTCACAGAGTACCTACCCGCACTACAAAAAACTCTGACGCACCTAGAGCCATTATTTCAGACCTCTATCTCACACCAAATCTATCCTTAATCAGATCAAGAGGATCAAATGGCAGGGATCATCTATGAGGATCTCACAAGACTTCTCAAAAGACACCGTCAAAAGAAGAAAAGCATTCTTATCCAGTCAAGTTCTAAGAAACTTATCAATACAGTTCTTCTTTATTGATCCTGCCCGTTTAAAGACAACTTACAATGGCAAATCCAACATCTTCCCCCCAGCTAACAAGCTCTAAGAGTCTCTAACAGGCAGTAACAAGAGCTAATAAACGCTAACCGCTACTAACAGAATCCTGCATCTACAACCAGTAGTTCGTCTTTAATAACATTGTTGTCTAACACCAGACTAACATCATCATCATGTACTCTCATGTATCTAAACACAAATAGATACAATAAGCTAGACTACATGGGCACCACTTCACTAACCCATTGGTTGGCCTGTCCTCCACTAACATCCCCTTTTCATTACCCCCTTTATTTGCTTTGCCCAGTCTAGATTTGCCCAACATGTACTGTGAAAATCATGTTAATGTGCAATAACAGTTTGCAGTGTTGTTCTACTCTACTATATGTAGGAAATTACCATCTTGCCTGGCATGTTACCCCCATTTTCACATGTATGTCAGTTTGTTTTTGCCTGTCTCATTGGGATCCTGCTAGCCAGGAACTCAGTGCTCATAGTTTGTGGCCTGAATGTGTATACCTGTGTAGTGACTAAGGGCCAGATGTAGGTAGATTCCAATTTGCGACTTGCAAATTGCGAGTCAGAGCGACTCGCAATTTGCGAGTCACAAATTGGAATGCAGGATGGTGTCCCTGGCACCATCTGCGACTCGCAAGGGGGTCGAAAGGCCCACCTCATTAATATTAATGAGGTGGGTCACAATTTGCGACCCCCTTGCGAGTGGCGGCATTCACCGGGATGGTGGCCTGCTGCAGACAGCAGACCACCATGTCTGTGACTGCTTTTTAATAAAGCAGTTTTTTTTTTTGTAATGCAGCCCATTTTCCTTAAGGGAAAACGAGATGCATTACAAAAACAAAAAACGTTTTTGTTTAATTTTTTCAGAGCAGGCAGTGGTACATAGGACCACTGCCTGCTCTGAAAAAATGTTTGCAGTTCCATTCACAAAGGGGATGTGGTCCCATTGGGACCCCTTCCCTTTTGTGAATGGGTTACCACCCATTTCAAATGGGTGAAAACTGCGATTGCTTTGCGACCACGTTCGCGGTCACAAAGCAATCTGGCATTGCACTGCGACTCGCAGTTAGGAAGGGGACTCCCCTTCCTAACTGCGACTCGCAAACCCATTTTGCGATTCGGTAACCAGGTTACCGAATCGCAAAACAGGTTTTGTGCATTGGAGGAGCTCTGGGCACCTCCCTTGGGAGGTACTGGTCAGGGGAGTGGTCACTCCCCTTTCCTTTGTCCAGTTTCACACCAGAGCAGGGCTGGGGATCCCTGAACCAGTGTAGACTGGCTTATGCAGAGATGGGCACCATCTGTGCCCATCAACGCATTTCCAGAGGCTGGGGGAGGCTACTCCTCCCCAGCCCTTCACACCTATTTCCACCTATTGAACACCCTCTCTCAGAGGAAATCCTTTGTTCTGCCCTCCTGGGCCAGGGCTGCCTGGACCCCAGGAGGGCAGAATCCTGTCTGAGGGGTTGGCAGCAGCAGCAGCTGCAGTGGAAATCCCAGAAAGGCAGTTTGGCAGTACCCGGGTTCTGTGCTAAAGACCCGGGGGATCATGGAATTGTCCCCCCAATACCAGAATGGTATTGGGGGGACAATTCCATGATCTTAGACATGTTACATGGCCATGTTCGGAGTTACCATGGTGACGCTATACATAGGTAGTAACCTATGTATAGTGCACGCGTGTAATGGTGTCCCCGCACTCAAAAAGTCCGGGGAATTTGCCCTGAACGATGTGGAGGCACCTTGGCTAGTGCCAGGGTGCCCACACACTAAGCAACTTGGCACCCAACCTTCATCAGGTGAAGGTTAGACATATAGGTGACTTAAAAGTTACTTATGTGCAGTGAAAAATGGCTGTGAAATAATGTGGACGTTATTTCACTCAGGCTGCAGTGGCAGGCCTGTGTAAGAATTGTCTGAGCTCCCTATGAGTGGCAAAAGAAATGCTGCAGCCCATAGGGATCTCCTGGAACCCCAATATCCTGGGTACCTAAGTACCAAATACAAGGTAATTATATGGGTGTACCAGTGTGCCAATGAGAATTGGTAAATTTAGTCACTAGCCTGCAGTGACAAATTTAGAAAGCAGAGAGAGCATAAACACTGAGGTTCTGGTTAGCAGAGCCTCAGTGATACAGTTAGGCACCACACAGGGAACACATATAGGCCACAAACCTATAAGCAATGGGGTCCTGGCTAGGAGGATCCCAGTGACACATAACAAACACACTGACAACATAGGGTTTTCACTATGAGCACTGGGCCCTGGCTAGCAGGATCCCAGTGAGACAGTGAAAACACCCTGACATACTCTCACAAACAGGTGAAAAGTGGGGGTAACAAGGCTAGAAAGAGGCTACCTTCCTACACAACCAAAGACCCCATTTCTAACAGGTACCTTCTGAGGTTACCCTGCCACATGTTACCTACATTGATACTACTTTTATATTACATCCATCACCTCTTCTAATTATTCTATCCTTTTCTTCCTTTCTATCTTTCTTTTTCTGCTACAGATCTTCTGACTCTTCCCTACCTCCCTCATTACACCCCATCCATACCTCCTAGCCCTCTGACTCTCTACCCTATAATTCACCTTTGGCCTCCTCCACACCCCCAATGGCATGAGACATGGATCTGCTCTAAATCAATACCCAACATTGCCTTCTGCATAACTTAAAGATCCTCTCCCTCAATGATAAGGGTTTAAACCCTCCTACTAAAGGACAGAAAATCCTAGACTATAGTCATAAACTCAAGGGGGATCTGATACTCCTGCAAGAGAAGAAGGTCACCCTAAAAGAAGCTCTCCGCCTAAAGAAACCCTGGGTGAGTGACATTTTGTGTGCTATCAAGAAGAAAAATGGCCTAATTACTCTTATATCTACCTCCTCTATCCTCACCATTACCTCTTCCGAGGCTGATCCAGAAGGCATATGGCTTATTACAACAAGGCATAAAGACAATACTGACCTCACAGTCATGAATATCTGCGCTCCAGATATCAATAACCCAACCTACTGTACTAACCTTAGCGAAAACAATTCTCTCCTGCCTAAAGGCTGTAGACTAATTATAGGTGGAGACTTCAACCTCTCATGGGATGGCACTCTGGACAGGAAGTCTGCTTGCCATTTTAGACCTAACAAGTCTCACAAACAAATGCTAAACCTTTGTAAAAGACATAATTTAAAAGACGTTTGCAGACTGTTCAATCCTAGAGGCAAAGACTACTCATTTTTCTCCCATCCCTACAACTCATTTTCAAGAATCGATTACATTTTGCTGCCACATAGAGCCTGGTGGGACTCCAAGTCCCAGGCTCCTTTTTGCCTCTGCCTCCTCCTTTCCACCTGGGGCCACTTGCTGCTGATCGCGGGCGCTATAAAGCGCACAGCGCAACACTCCTCTTGGTTGCTGCCACATAGAGCCTGGTGGGACTCCAAGTCCCAGGCTCCTTTCTGCCTCTGCCTGCTCCTTTCCACCTGGGGCCACTTGCTGCTGATCGCGGGCGCTATAAAGCGCACAGCGCAACACTCCTCTTGGTTGCTGCCACATAGAGCCTCGTGGGACTCCAAGTCCCAGGCTCCTTTTTGCCTCTGCCTGCTCCTTTCCACCTGGGGCCATTTGCTGCTGATCGCGAGCGCTATAAAGCGCACAGCGCAACACTGCTGCGCGGGACGCGCCCAGGCAAAGCCCGGGCCAAGGGCGGGCCCGTCCACGCCCGTCAGAGACCGAAGGAGGTCGGGCTGGGCACCCCCTCTGGGCCCTAAGGTACGCTACTAGTTTATATAGTGCTGGGAAGCAACTTTAAAACTCCGTTTTGCCCTGCTTCTGTAACTTTAATCCTCGATGGGGAAGCGTAAGGCGAAAGGTAGCCCTGCACTGTGCTCTGCAAAATCTAAGATACTTAAAACCAGTAAAGTCACGTTACCACATACTAATTGTGTTGCCAAGGAAATAGTTGACTTGATTGAAGAAGTTGAACAGATTTTAAACAATAAGGAGAGGATCAGGCGAAAGGAGCCGAAATCTGGTACTCTCATCCCGTTCTTGACTCCAAGTTCACATATTGCCCCCAAACCACAAACTGTTACGTCACTTCATCAGGCATCAGCCCCCCAAGGCCCTACTAATATTGGTAGTTCTTCTTCCCCATCTGCATTTCATCTCGATCCTGAAGTACCAAACGACAATATTACACATTTCTCAATTCCTTGTTCTAACCGTTTTTCCTATCTGGCCCCCCCAAGTTCTGGAAAATCCTATATCAATCTCTACGACCTTGCCATATACGGAGAGTGTTCCTTCACTAAATGACTTGCCAGCATTGGTGGTTAGTCTTAAGAGCGAAATAGGCGAGCTGAAATCCTTCCTGTTTGAAATTACTACTCTTCTCAAAGGTAAAATTCTTCTCCCTATTGATGAGCCCAAACCAAACTCTACAACATCCAACCACTCACACGTAAAAATTGTTTCTTCAACTGAGTCCCTGCCACCGCCATCAAGCACAGCAGCCTTTATGGAAGGGCAACACTCTTACAGTCAGAATATGACCTCTTTTGAACGTAACACTCCTCTTTCCTTTAATGTCCCTCTCAAATGGGACACTACTAAAGCTTCCCGTCAAAACTTTGACCCAACGAAGAATAATTATATATATATGTGTAATGTTCCACCTCTGCCCCCAAATACACGAGAAGACAAAGCCTCACTGGCCAATAAGGCCACGCACTGGCTGAGACACGTTAGAGGCTGTGGCTCAGTCATCCACGACAACATTTTATCTGCTGAACGAGCGAATGGCCTTCCAGGTTGTCGAGACTTCATAAAACTCAATTTCAAAAACTCCCATCTGGTAAGAGGTCTTCTAGATATGGAAGCACGCAATATAAATAGGAAGCCATCTGCTATTTCTCTCAGCGCCAATCGACCCACCGATGGTTATATGAAGCCGAAACTCCTCCTTAGAACAGCCAGCTGGGTCTCGAGCCGTTCTATAGACCATCGAGATTTCAGGCCATTAGGCCATCAGGCCCCAAAAGGTGTACCATCTGACCCTGTCCCAAACACCAGCTCCGGCCCTACTTCTAGTGGCCAATTAGCACCTGATTTCGATCTCCAGGGGGCCATCTCTGACATCGATTGACTATACTCTACTAATTCCTGCGTCCCCATTCCTAGCTTAGACCGACGGGCTACAGGTTCTTCACCCTATCCACTTAGCCCAGGTGTTGCTTCCCCTCTGGGTCCACGACTCGTTAATATCAATCAATTTACAAGTCAGCGTATGAAGAAGTTTATTGACAGCAACCTTCCAGATGACACTCTCGTGAAACCAAGCTGCTCTATTGCCCAGACACCAGCAAAACTTTTGTCCTGGAATGTGGCTGGCATCAATGGCAAACTTGCAGACACTGAGTGGGGGGTATTTGTTGAAAATTTTAAAGTATGTATGTTCCAGGAAACATGGGCCAAAAACTGCACATATAGACAGGGGTTTAGTTCCTTTTTTAAACCGGCTATGCCGTCTTTAGTAGGTAGGGCAGTAGGGGGTTTATGTACTTGGGTAAAATCGACAGAGGTGGGAGGAATAAAGGAGATATGCGTGGACTCCCATGACATTTTGGCTATTGCTATCCAACCAATCTCAGGCTCCCCCGTTCTCTGTATAAATATTTATAGCAGGCCGGGACCCTCCAATAATTGCTCTACTATCATTGAGCTTTTAAATACTCTTATTTCAGACTTTCGTCTTAAATATCATATTATAATAGCAGGGGCTTTTAATGTCCAGCTTGAAATCAATTTAGATCTTATAGAGGTCATGCAACCTGAAGATAGTGTTTGGAACATTCCTCCCTATTCCACTCAGCAAAACTCATACAAACCTTGCGCTATGGCAATGCAGGTAATAGATCTTATGATATCCCATGGTCTCCATCTTGGCAATGGCCGTTTCCCAGCTGACACCCCCGCAAGACCAACCTTTTTCAGGGGTTCTTATAGTAGTAAACTAGATTACATTTTTTTTGATCTAAGAGTTTGGCACTACATACTAGATGTGGAAGTGGGCAATCCATACACTAGCGATCATGCCCCTCTACAGATTACGTACAAGAGACCTCTTCTAGCAGGAGCCGTATTTCCTTCTGTTTTACCTGCTGTTATGGAGTTGTCTAGCAATAGGCGCACAGTAAGATGGGACTCCTTTGAGAAATCGAACAAGCTCCGAGAAAAACTGTGTGATTTAATTTCTTCCCACCAGTTATTTGACCATAGTCTTACTTTTTCTCCAATTGAAGTTACGTCCCTTCATTTGGACCTCTTCACTACCCTGAAAGAGCTGTTTTCTAGATGCCCAAGGCCGCTGACTAACTCCTGCCCCCAACTCTGCTCCAAATGGTTCAACAAGAGGTGTAGAGAGGCTAAAAATACCCTGGTTAGCGTCTTAAGGACAAAGGACAGACTAGGTATCATCAATGCTAGACGTAATTATGCTTTTATATGCAATAAGAGCAAACATGAGCATGAAGAGGAGCTCTGGAGTGACCTACTTGAGGCAGCTAGAGCTCATGACTCCAAACGATTTTGGATTTTGGTATCTCGTTGTGATCAGAACCGAGCCCCTTATTTGGAGTCTCATATTACTCCTGATGCCTGGCTTTCCCATTTTAAAGAACTGTACGGCTCTCCATTGGCCCTCGATGCCCCAAATCTGGGTCAGCTGACAACATCTTATTCACCCGCGTCCTCTTTGCCCCTCTTTACACTGAACGAAACCGCCCTGGCCATCACAGCCCAAAAAGCAGCGAAGGCCCCTGGGTCGGATGGGATTCCTTCTGATATGTTTAAAGCGGACCTGAATACCTGGAGCCCGTATATTAATAGGCTTTCTAATGCCATTTTGATTACCAGATCCTACCCTGACTCATGGAAAGAGGCTATTATCGTGCCTATCTATAAGAAAGGAGAGAGGAATTCCCCGGGAAACTACAGACCCATCAGCCTCCTTGACAATCTCCCAAAAATATTTTGCCACCAATTGTTGAGTAGGCTGAGTAAATGGATAGTGGATAACCAAATTTTAAATCACCTCCAAGCGGGCTTCAGAGAAAAAACCAGCACAATAGACCAGATATTTCGCTTTATCTCTATTAAATGGAAAGTTGTTGATGTGAATTCAGGCCACCTATTTGTAGCTTTTGTTGACTTAAAATCAGCTTTCGATTTGGTACCTCGCAATAAACTATGGGAGGTCTTGTCTAAAATGGGAGTCCCTTGCCCTATTTTAAATATCATTAGAGATATCTATACTGGAAATTATGGTAGAATCAGATGGGGCCAGCATGGCGAACTAACTGAAAAATTTCCCACTGTTCGTGGTGTGAGGCAAGGTTGTGTACTCGCCACTACCTTATTCCTCCTTTTCATAAACACATGCATTCCGTATCTTATGGAGTGCTCCAATGACGCCCCCAAAATAGGAGGGCAGAAGATCCCCTGCCTCCTATTTGCTGATGACACCTTGTTGATATCCCAAACAGCCACAGGTCTCTCAATCCTGCTTTCGAGATTTATGACCTTTTGTAATGACCACGGCTTGGAAATCAACCGATCAAAAACTAAGTGTATGGTGTTTGGGGATAAAAAAGGTAGGATGCGGCGCCCCATTTATTTAGAGGGCGCCGCATTGGAAAGAGTTGGCGATTTTGAATATCTAGGCCTGAAACTAGAAGATTCGCACAAATGGCATTCTCATCTTCAGAAAGCAAATGTCCGCTTGAAACAACGGACGAGCGGTATCATAAGATTTGCAGCTAGATCTCCCAGCTTTGCAGTGACACCCGCAATTGAAATTTACAAATTACAGGCAAGGGGGGGAGCCCTTTATGGAGCCGAGCTGTGGGGCCACTGTAATCTAGATGATCTGATAAAAGTGGAAAACTCTTTTTTAAGGTCCCTGCTAAGAGTTCCTTCTAGTACCTCAATGCTCCCCATTCGAATGGACCTAAACTTGCCTCCCATTTGCCAGATTGCTGCGCATAGGCCCTTGTTGTATTGGATCCGTCTATGGTCATTAGACTCTCTTATTCCCTATAGATGTGGGCTAGTCAACCTGATGGCCAATAATACTAGTCCAAAAATCAAGTGGTGTGTGTATGTAGAAGGGATTTTCACACTACTTGGCTTGGGGTCTTACTGGAAGGATCCGCTATCCATTCCAAAAAACGCAACACAGACACTGAAGGATGCGTTTTGGCTCCATGTGCATCTTTCACAACTGTCTGCTGTCTCACCATCATCCATGACGGGCAGTTTCTTACAAATAAAATGCCATTATGAATCTGCGCAATATATGGACATAGTTCTCTCTCCACGTGCACGTGCATTGTACATTAGATTTAGGGTAGGTTCTCTCCCTTTGCGCATCTTAACACATAAATGGGCCAACACTAGCTGCACTTCGAAGATGTGCCTAATGGGTTGTGCCAGGGAAGAATCTTTTACCCACATTCTCTTTCAATGTCCTGCATACCAAAACCAGAGAGCTCGTTGGATTATCCCCTTGTGTAGGAAAATGGGTTTTAAGAACTGTCCACTGGCCTTGAGAATTTTTAAATCAGATCCATCCGTTCTAGTGGTTTGTTGCCTGGCAAAATACTTAGATTCCATCTGGCACTGTAGATTGAACATTCTTAAAAAAATAGAGGTAAACTCGACCATAGATGTGGGGAGCGGTTGTTGATGAACTCATCAGTGAATTTTAATGCAGGCACCTATTACCTTTTACTGCTTAAAGTATTTTTATGCCTAGACTTTTTTTAAATAATTTTTTTTCTTTTAAGCAGAAATGTCTTATTATATTTAATATGACCGGCCAAGCCTGTATCTGATTTTCGATATTTATCATGCTAAATTTTTGTATTCCTACATGATGTTTTAATATGGTTTGAAATTTTTAAAGGAAGAATTTTTATGTTAATATATACACTTTTAATATTTAAAAACATTTTTAATGTATGGATACTCTTATATTCTTAAATAGAAATGTTCCCTTTTGTGACATGCTCGGTTAGGCTTGTATTTGAATCTTGATGCCCAACATGCAAATCTTTGCACCATCATATGATTTTATAATATGGCTCGAACTTCCAGAAGGAAAACTCCCATGTTTAACATCTTCTTATGTAGTTCAACTTCTTATGTTCGAAATCTTCTGTTTATAACTTGCTGCTTTGTAAAACTGTGAATTGTGGTGTGCTTTTATGGTATTTACTTTTACCGAAATAAAGCTGACGAACGATTACATTTTAGTAGATGATCTACATGTTTCGGCACCTCAAACCCAACCATTGAGCGTATGTTAGTATCCTACCACACTTGCATTTCCTTACTGTATGATATCGCTGGTATCGCACCTATGCCCAAAATGGAGGATGAATGGCCTCCTTTCTGAAGAGATTGAACACTATTTAGAAGCTAACAAAAGCTTGGGCCCTCAATATGACTCTGACAGTGAGTGATAAAGTGGCAGTAATACCGCCAACAGGCTGGCGGTAATTACCGTCAAACTATGACTATGGCGGAGAAAACTCCCATAAACAGCCAATGTATCACACCAACCGCCAGGGTGTTAACAACACTCACCACAGCGGTATCCATCAACAGCCAGGTGGAAGACAAAGTACCGCCCACCATATTTTGACCCTTCAATCTGCTACGATTTCCAGGGCGGTACCAACGCCATCAAAAGCCTGGCGGAAACACTGCACAGAAGAGCAAAGACTCACCATCGGAGACACAGGGAAGAACAATGCCGCAATGGAACCGGAACGGCAAGTCTTCCCGATGCTCATCTACGTCATGCTCCACCTGGAACACCAATGCTAATGAAAAGGATGACGGTGAGTATAGCTGCCTAGCACACAAGGGAGGGAGGGAGGAAAATGAGAGTGACACACACGCACAACACACATCAGACACACACCATACACACAACCAGCTGCAGACGAAAAACAATGGCACACGATACACAGCAGAATAGTGCAAGGCAACAAGAATGCAGAATTGAGAATGTATTGATATAAACAGCTACCAAATAAATCAATTATATGAAAACAGATATGAACAAATGTACACAAAGGGCCAATGCCCAGTCCAAAGTACTAAGGACCCACAGTCCAAGGCCCAACTCGAATCCTGACTTCATCTAGATAGAACTCTGCAGGGGCATCACTTTGCAAGTGGGCAGGGACCTCAGGGGGATGGCGGGTGGTGGGAACCTCAGCCGAATATGGTAACAAACCCACTGGTTCTGGAGGGGCTCCATGCCCATTTCTCTGTCCTGGGGAGTGCAAGGCCACAGCCTCCGGAGTGGGTGACTTCCCACTGGTTTTGGAAGGGGCTCCATGCTCATCACTCTGTGCTGGGGAGTGCAAGGCCAGAGTCTCTCAGGTGGGTGACTTGCCTACTAATTCTGGAGGGGGCTCCATGCCCATGTCCCTGTCCTGGGGAGTGCAAGGTCACAGTCTCTGGAGTGGGTGACTTTCCCACTGGTTCTGGAAGGGGCTTCCTGCCCATTACTCTGTGCTGGGGAGTGCAAGATCACAGTCACTTAAGTGGGTGACCTTCCCACAGGTTCTGGAGGGGGCTCCATGCCCATTACTCTGTGCTGGGGAGTGCAAGGCCACAGTCTCTGGAGTGGGTAACTTCCCTACTGGTTCTGGAAGGGGAACCATGCCATGTCCTGGGGAGTGGAAGGCCACAAGGTCTCATGTGTGGAGCATGCATGCCACTGCTCCTGGAGGGGGTCCCTTGTACAGCAGTCCCTGGAGAGTGGCCTACATGGCTTCCGCTGGTGGTGATGGCGCCACTGTGTCATCTGGAGGTGAGGGCTGCACAGTGTCAGCACGTGAAGGTGCTTCCTGGGCAGCCTCTCCTGGATGTGAGGGTTGCACTGTCTCGGCAGGTGGAGGTGCCTCCTGGGCAGCCTCTGTTGGAGGTGAGGGATGCATTTCCTCAGCTGGTGGTGAGGGCCCCGTGACCACTGGTGGTGGTGGTGTCACCCTGATGGCCTCCGCGGGAGGTGAGGGTTGAACTGTGGTGGCAGGTGGAAATGCCTCCTGGGCAGCCTCTGCTGGAGGTGAGGGCTGAACTGTGGTGGCAGGTGGAGGTGCCTCCTGCGCAGCCTCTGCTGGAGGTGAGGGATGCACTTCCTCAGCTGGCGGTGGGGCCTGTGACCACTGGTGGTGTCACTGTAGGAGGCAGGCCTGGTTTGTAGTGAGTACCTTGGGTACTTACACCTAACACCAGGTCCAGTTATCCCTTGTTAGTGAATGTAGTAGTGTTCTAGCAGCTTAGGCTGACAGAGGTAGTTTAGATTTTCATAAGTAGTCTTGGCAACTCTAGGGGTAGCTTCTACAGAAGACATATTGAAAGAAATAAAGATAGCTTAGGCTAATAGAGGTAACTATAGCAGAGCAGCTTAGGCTGAACTAGGAGACATGCAAAGCTCCTGCAATACCACTTATAGTTACACAGTGGTTATACACAAGTAAAGACAATACTCAGTGTTACCAAAAATAAAGGCATTTATTTGGGTGACACAGTACCAAAAATATCTTATAGACAATACTCCTTCTGGAGGTAAGTATTATACACAACATGTACACTAGAAACCGAAATTAGACAAGTAAATAGTCATAGAACAATGCAAACAATAGGAAATCCTATAGACTGCAATGGGAGAAAATAGCTCTAGGGGCAAAACAAACCATATACTTAAAAAGTGGAATGTGAATCACCAATTCCCTGCTAGACAAGTGTAGTGTGTGCAGAATCGCCGGGAGAGTAAGAATACAGTAAAGGTAAGTAAATTACTCCACCCCAGAGCCCAGAAAAGCAGGAGTAAAGTACTGCAAGTTTCCTTAGGACACACTACACCTCGTTTTGGGGATTTTGCAGCAGCCAACCAAGTCTGCAAAAAACAACTGCTAGATTATTGGACCTGAAGACCTGAAAAGAGTGGGGACCAAGTCCAGAAGTCGAAAGAAGTTCCAGGAAGGACAGGAGCCCCTGCCAACCAAAAAGAGGGTGCAAAAGAAGAGTCCCTGGTTAGTTGAAGACTGCAGAAATGCACCCAAGGAAGATGCCAGCGTGTTCCTGCATGATGCAAAAGATGTCCCATGGCGTGGAGATTGTTGCAGATGAGATTTCGTGTTGGAAGGCGCCAACAAGTCTTAGCTACGGCAAAAGTGCATTTTTCATCAAAATGGTGCTGGATGGACCCAGGAGGGACCTGGGGGCCTCAACTCTGTGTGAGGAGGAAGAGGGGTCCACCAGCACTTTAGAGAGCCCTCAGGATGCCAGCCAGCACCCCCAGAAGCTGCAGGATCTGGGTTCAAAGGAGGTGCAAAATGCGGTTGATGCAGCACAACAAAAGAAGGTCCCACGCCGCAGGAGAACAACTCAGCGAGTTGAGCGTTGCAGGGTAGAGTGCTGGGGACCTGGGCCAGGCTGTGCACGAAGGAATTTGTCAAAGAGTGCACAGAGGCTTCAGGAGGTGAAGAAGACACAAAACACAGGGGTACTGTTGTTCTCGGGGAAGGCAAGGTCTTACCTCCTCCAAATTGCATCAGCAGGACTTCAGATCAGTATGTGTTGATGATGTCCACCCTCTGTGTCCTTAGGAGCACGTTCGTCGCCGTGAGAGGAGTCCCAGCGTACGGGTCGTCACCTTGGAAGGTGCCTGCTTGGAGCAGGGGAGTGACTCTGTCACTCCATGGGAGATTTCTTCAGTCCTTCTGGTGCAAGATGAAGACAGGGAGTCCCCAGAGCATGCACACCGTAAAAACTGTTGCAGTTGCTGACTTGGAGCTGAGGTTGCTGAAGAAAAGTGTGTCTTGTAGACACTTTGTTGCAGTTACAGCATTTCTTGGAGCAGGCTGCGGTTGATCCGAGGTCAGAGGATGCTGAAGTTGTTGCAGAGGATTCCTGAAGGAAACTTGCAAGCAGAATCTGAAGACAACCCACAGGAGAGACGATTAATAGCCCTGAGAGGGGGATTGGCTACCTTATCAGGTATGGACCTATCAGGAGGGGTCTCTGACGTCACCTGCTGGCAGTGGCCACTCAGAGCCCTCCAGAGTGCCGCCACACCTGGCAAAGCAAGATGGCTGAAATCTGGGACACATTGGGGGAGCTGATGGACAGGGGAGTGGCTACTCCCCTTTCCTTTGTCCATTTTCCCACCAGAGCAGGGGAGAAGGGGTCCCTGAACTGGTGTAGACTGGTTTATGCAAGGAGGGCACCATCTGTGCCCTTCAAAGCATTTCCAGAGGCAGGGGTAGGCTACCACTCCCCAGCCTGTAACACCTATTTCCAAAGGGAGAGGGTGAAACACCCTGCTCTCAGAGGAAATGCTTTGTTCTGCCTTCCTGGGACTGGGCTGCCCAGACCCCAGGAGGGCAGAACCCTGTCTGTGAGGTGGCAGCAGCTGTGGCTGCAGTGTAAGCCTCGGAGAGCTGGTTTGGCAGTACTGGGGGTCCATGGTGGAGCGTGCAGGGTGCATGGAATTGGCTCCCCAATACCCGATTTGGATATGGAATCCGGGGACAATTCCATGATCTTAGACATGTTACATGGCCATATTCAGAGTTACCATTGTGAAGCTACATATAGGTATTGACCTATATGTAGTGCACGTGTGTAATGGTGTCCCCGCACTCACAAAGTCTGGGGAAATGGCCCTGAACTATGTGGGGACACTTTTGCTAGTGCAAGGGTGCCGTCACACTTAGTAACTTTGCACCCAACCTTCAGCAAGTGAAGGCTAGACATTTAGGTGGCTTATAAGTCACTTAAGTGCAGTGAAAATGGCTGTGAAATAGTGTGTGCACTATTTCACGCAGGCTGCAATGGCAGTCCTGTGTAAGGGTTTGTCTGAGCTCCCTATGGGTGGCAAAAGAAATGCTGCAGCCCATGTGGATCTCCTGGAACCCCAATGCCCTTGGTACCTAGGTACCATATACTAGGGACTCATAAGGGGGGGGGGGTCCAGAGTGCCAATTGAAATTGGTAAATGAAGTCACTGGCCTACAGTGACAAATATAAAAGCAGAGAGAGCATAGGCACTGAGGTTCTGATTAGCAGAGCCTCAGTGACACAGTTAGGCACCACACATGCATACACATTAGGCCACAATCTATGAGCACTGGGGTCCTGGCTAGCAGGATCCCAGTGAGACAGGCAAAACATACTGACATATAGGTTTGTATCTATGAGCACTGGGGTCCTGGCTAGCAGGATTCCAATGACACAATAAAAACACACTGACAAATACTCACAAACACGCCAAAAGTGGGGGTAACCATGCTAGAAAGAGGCTACTTTCTCACATTCGAGGGCTTCTTCCCCTTCATGGCAGGAGGCGTTGGATCCTTACACTTCCTGGCAGGGGTTGAGGGATTCTTCCCCTTCATGGCAGGATGTGCGTTTTCCTTACCCTTCCGGGCAGGAGGTGTGGGATCCTTAACCTTCCTTGATGGTGGAGTGGGATCCTTCACTGACTTGCTCCACGACTATGTAGTGCCACCACTGTCCGCGTGGACTGCTTGGCTGAGGTGCTGGGCTGGGTCATTGGGACCCTGCTCTTACGGGCATCACGGGGGGAGGGAAGAGGTCAAGTTGGGCAAGGAAAAGCTTCTTAGGAACGGTGGGGTGGGATGAGGGGGGAGGGATCGGAGTGGAGGTTGAGGGAGTGGTTGTCGGAGGTGTATGTCTTCTGTACATGGGTGCAGGTGCATGGGCAGTGTGCTGATGTGAGGTGGATGACTGTTGGGTGTGTGAGTGCTTGCGGTTGTGTCCTTTTGGAGGGGGAACAGACATGGTGGGAGAGGACACAGGGAGTGCTTGCATGGATGTTATGGAGGTGTCTGCTAGTGAGGTGTGTGTGCTGCTTGCTGTGGTGATGCTGGTGGTGGATGTTGATGCAGTGCATGCAGGTGTAAGTGTGGGTGAGATTGTGAGGGAGGTGGAGGAGGCAGTGGATGTTGTTGTATCTGCAATAGTCTGGTGTTTGTGTGAGTGCTTGTGGGATGAAGTGTGGTGCCTGTATTTGACTGTGCCACTCTTGTGTGTTGTCTTGTGTGCATGCTCGCCTGTATGTGTGCATGGGATGGGTTGGGGTTAAGGAGACTGGGACTGAGAGGTGGTAGTTGGAGGGGGGACGGTAGAGACAGGGGCAATGGCTGCCATCAGAGAGGGGGCCAGAGCCTGAATCGATCTCTGTTGGGCCGCCAATCCACTGTGAACGCCCTCCAGGAATGCATTGCATTGTTGCATCTGTGATGCCAGCCCCTGGATGGCATTCACTATGGTTGACTGCCCTACAGAGATGGATCTCAGGAGGTCAATAGCCTCCTCACTCAGGGCAGCAGGGCTCACTGGGGCAGGGCCTGGGGTGCCTGGGGCGAAGGAGACGCCCACCCTCCTGGGCTAGCGGGCACGGGCAACTCGCTGAGGGGCTACTGGGAGGGCAGTGCTGGTACGGGGGTGGTGGTTGTACCTGCAGGAGAGGTGGTCACAGAGGTGTCCACCACCACCAGGGAGCTTCCATCGGAGGAGGTATCTGAGGATGTGTTGTCACCTCCTGTCTCCGCCGTGGTGCTCTCCTCACCCTCTGTCCCACTGGTTCCCTCGGCGTCAGTGACTCTGCCTCCTGGGTCCTGTGGGATGCAGCTCCCTCTGTCGCCGGAGCCCCTGCCTCTCTGCCAGATGATGCTAATGCACACATGGACAGGATGACAGAAGAAAGTAGGGGGGGAAAGAAAAAGGAAACACAGGGTCAATTACTGCACCAATACCACAGTTGGCATACACAGCACCGTCACACACAGGGATCAGGCTTGAGCACTATACATTGCACTGTCAGTGATTTGGCTAGATGCCAGGGCACGATGAGCTCCACACACCGCCAACTGCATCTCTCCTGGTACCCACAAAGCCCTGACTGACATGAAATGCTAACAAGCTAGGTTACGTGCATTTGCCATACACCCATTACCCTTGAGCTGGATCACGGTAAGTCACATCCACCACCTGGACCCCATGCCACCTGCCGATTATTGTAGTAATGCCTACTGTACTCACCCCCCTTGTGGCTGCTGTGATTCCCTCAAGGGCCCACCCAACTCTGGGTAGGTCACCGCCAGTATGCGGGCCATCAGGGTGGTCAGGTTCCGACGGACACCCCTTCCTGGTTGGGAGGTTATCCCCAGTTGGGCCTCCGCAGTCTTCCGTGCCCAGTGTCTTAGGTCCTCCCACCGTTTCCAACAGTGGGTGCTCTGTCTGCCACAGATCCCCAGGGTCCGCACGTCCTTGACGATGGCACGCCATAATCCCTTCTTTTGATGGGCGCTGACCTGCAAAGGTAATACAGACAGGGGGACACTATTACACATACAATCCAGCCTGTCACACATAT
Source organism: Pleurodeles waltl (assembly GCF_031143425.1). NCBI lineage: Eukaryota > Metazoa > Chordata > Amphibia > Caudata > Salamandridae > Pleurodeles > Pleurodeles waltl. Next base: position 678,807,990 of record NC_090449.1, on the reverse strand, counting down.
GGCCCACCAATCCCATTTCCATCACCATTGGCACACACATCGGGTGGCGCACACCATGTACACCACCACAAGACATTCCCCACCCCCGATGACACAATGCTTGCACACACATCTCCATGCATCCTTCACACATGCATCGTGCCCAAAGTGTACTCACCTGTTGGTCTGGAGGCCCATGCAGCAGTCCGTAATGGGGTAGGACCCCATCTACCAAAAGCTCCAACTCCTCCGAAGTGAAGGCAGAGGCCCTTTCCCTGGTCACACGGGCCATGGTAGGTTGCAGACACAGGTCACAGAGGCACATGCACTGTAGGTGTTCTCCTGTTGAAGGTCACGAAACAAGTGGGGAATCAGATAGAAAATGGCAGTCACGTCCGCGGTGGTGTACACCGTCACTGCCGGCGCAGATCCCCATTGGCCACTGTACTCCATAGAGCCCCATATTATCAAATGAGGAGTTGCACAGCGGTGCAAGACCGCCTTCCGTCACGACGCCCAACGTCGGCAGTTACCTCACTTCCACCAGCCCATACATACAGGACAGGCGGTCGCCATTTCATGGTGGCGGACAACGGTCATATCAACCTTAACTGTGTCACAGCCTAGATTATAAACATACCTCCCCATTCCCACTGTCCCATCACATAAATGCACTATGTACACTGAGATTGGGGTTCCATTGTTCAAATTGTGACAGCCTACTCACTCTTGTGTCCCTTAGATACCTACTGCTGCAGATAAATAGGAGGGGGAGGCATACCCCCGTGTACAGACCCCTTGTGGACTTGGCTACAATGTAGGACAGGCACATTATACTCACCTATAGACTGGAGAGAGCCACAATCACAGAGCTGTGTGCCCAATTGGAGCCTGACCTGATATCTGCTATCTGTCATCCGACTGGGATACCCCTCTTCTGGAAGTGCTATCAGTGCTCAATTTCCTGGCAACTTTCCAAGTGACAGTGGGCTTGGCAGCAGGAATGTCACAGCCAGGGTTCTCAATCGTGCTGGCAAGAGTTTTGTCTGCCCTGGTTAAACACATGTGCAGCTACATAGCTTTCCTCCAGATGGAAGATCTGGCCACTGTGAAGGCCTGATTCTATGCAATGGGACATATACCCAATATTGTTGGGCCATTGATGGGACACATATTATGTTAGTCCCCCCCGCCAGAATGTACAGGTGTTCAGGAATCGGAAGAGTTTCCACTCACTCAATGTGCAAATGGTCAATACTAAGTATCCTGGGTCAGTGCATGATGCCTTTGTTCTGAGGAATAGCAGCATCCCAAATGTGATGGCCCAACTACAGAGGCACAGGGTGTGGCAAATAGGTGAGCCATGGTCCCCACCCACTGTATGTAAGTGTATGCCTTCAGGTGTCATCCCCAAATCATTGTGTGAGGCTAAATTGTGTCCCTCAGTACTTGCAGGTGCCCAAACCTATTGTGGCTGCTGACCCCTGTGAGGAATGCCATGACATGGGCTGAGGAACGTTATAATGAGGCTCATGGGCGAACCAGAAGGATCATCCAGAGGACCTTCGGGCTCCTGAAGGCCAGGTTCAGGTGCCTCCATCTGACAGGTGGATCCCTGTTCTACTCACCTGGGAAGGTCTGCCAGATAGTAGTGGCATGCTGCATCTTGCACAACCTGGCCCTCAGATGGCATGTACCCTTTCTGCAGGAGGAGGTGCCCCTGTGGCAGCAGTGGACCCTGAGGACAGTGGGGATGAGGAGGCAGAGGATGAGGATGAGGACAACAGAACATCAGTTATCCGTCAATACTTCCAATGGCACACAAGTGAGACAGTGCAACTGACAATTCCTCTGACTATTGATGTTTCTGTGTGGAGGTAGCATGATGGCATTAACTTTCATTGCATCTCAACTCACTGTCCCCTATGGATTGTCATTTTACAGATGTTGGTGAGATAAGAACTGTGTACTGAAGTGATGACAAAATTAAATACTGATGTGATGACTACAGACAGCAACAGGTCATTATTTCTATGCTCTCACAGTTTTCAGATCATTTGCACTAGATGTGACTGTTTCCATAAATGCACATTTTCAACACATAAAGGGGCATATTTATACTCTGGTTGCGCCGAATTTGCGTCGTTTTTTTTGACGCAAATTCGACGCAAAACTAACGCCATATTTATACTTTGGCGCTAGACGCGTCTAGCGCCAAAGTTCCCGGAATGTGCGTCATTTTTTAGCGTGAACCCCTTCCTTGCGTTAATGATATGCAAGGGAGGCGTTCCCGTCTTAAAAAATGACTCCCAGGCCTTTACGTGGTATTTATACTCCCGGGCAAAAATGACGCCCGGGAGTGGGCGTGGCCAAAAACGGCGCATTTGCGCCGCTTTTTAACGCCTGGGTCAGGGATGGCGTTAAGGGACAAGTGGGCTCAAAATGAGCCCAGAGTGCCCTCCCCTGCCCCCAGGGACCCCCCCTGCCACCCTTGCCCACCCCAGGAGGACACCCAAGGACGGAGGGACCCATCCCATGGACATTAAGGTAAGTTCAGGTAAGTATTTTTTTTTTTTTTTTTTTGTGGCATAGGGGGGCCTGATTTGTGCCCCCCTACATGCCACTATGCCCAATGACCATGCCCAGGGGACAGAAGTCCCCTGGGCATGGCCATTGGGCAAGGGGGCATGACTCCTATCTTTACAATGATAGGAGTCATGTTGATGGGGGATGGGCGTCGAAAATAAATGGCGCAAGTCGGGTTACGATGATTTTTTCGACGTAACCTGACTTGCCCCATTTTAAGACGCCCATGCGCCATTTTCCCCCTACGCCGGCGCTGCCTGGTGTACGTGGTTTTTCTCGCGCACACCAGGCAGCGCCGGTCTGCTTGCGCCGGCTAACGCCATTCAATAAATACGGCGCCCGCATGGCGCTTCAGAATGGCGTTAGCCGGCGCTAATTTTTTTGACGCAAAACTGCGTTAGCGCAGTTTTGCGTCGAAAAGTATAGATACGGCCCAAAATACTAGTAGTCAAGTTGTGTTCAAGGGTGTTTATTGTAGTCTATGAAATTGAGGTAAAAGTGCAATGGAATGGGTTGATGATGGAGGAAAGTCCAGGGTATTATTCCAGTCTGTAGCACAGGTGCAGTGTCCAAAGGGCCACAGGAAGGGGGGCAAAGGCAGTTCAAAGTGGACAAGGTGACAGGGTGGGACATAAGGGAGACAATCAGGAGAGTCTTATTTCCTGCCAGTGGTCTTGGCAAGTGTCTCTGGCTTCTCTCTGGGTTGCAGGGAACGTTTGTGGGGTGGTTCACCTTCTGCAGGGGAGGAGTGCTGGTGGCCTGTGGGTCCTGTGGTGAGGCCTCCTGCCCACTAGCTGCAGCGGAAGTGGTGGGCTGGTCAATGGACTGGCTAGTGGTAGGGGCCCGCTGGTGTGCTGTTGCTGCCCTCATGATGTTGACCATGTCTGCCAGCACCCCTGCTATGGAGATCAAGGTGGTGTTAATTGCCTGCAAGTCCTCCCCGATCCCCTGATACTGTTCCTCCTGCAGCCGCCTGTTCTCCTGCACATTGTCAAGGATCTGGCCCATTGTGTTCTGGGAATGTTGGTAGGCTCCCAGGATCTCTGTGAGTGCCTCCTTGAGAGTCTGTTCTCTGGGACTGTCCTCCCCCTGGCGCACAGCGGTCCTCCCAGTGTCCCTGTTGGCCTGTGCCTCTGTCCCCTGAACGGTGTTTCCACTGCCACTGACCCCAGGTCCCTGATTGTCTTGGGCATGAGGTGTGGACTGGGGTCCCTGTACAGGTGGGCACACTGCTGATTGACGTGTCCTGGGGACAGAGGTGTGGGTACGCTAGGTGGGGATTGTTAGAAATGGGGTCTTTGGTTGACAGTCAGGTTACCCCCTGTTCAAGCAAGGACCCTCACTCTAGTCAGGGTAAAAGAGAATCACCCTCAGCTAACCCCTGCTTACCCCCTTGGTAGCTTGGCAGAGCAGTAGGCTTAACCTCAGAGTGCTAGGTGTAAAGTATTTGTACCAACACACACAGTAACTTAATGAAAACACTACAAAATGACACAACACCAGTTTAGAAAAATAGGAAATATTTATCTAAACAAAACAAGACCAAAACGACAAAAAACCGACATACACAAGTCAAGTTATGAATTTTTAAAGATTTAACTAAAAAATAGCGTTTAGAAACAAAAATGCTTCGATGAGATGTTAACACGGCGTCGTGACGGAGTTGTTCCCAACAAGCCGACACCAGCGGCGCTGGACACGGAGTCGTGTAGACCCCCAAGTACAGTACCTTTGGTGAAGAGTGAAAACAAGCCGATGCGCGAAGTCGGGAATCGCGGCGTCTGTGCGAAACGTTGAATCCGTGCACTTCGAGCGGCGTTGGTCACGACGTGGTGCGGCGACTTCTACGGTGTCGTGGACTTCAGCTGGGCTGCTGCGGCGTCGGGCCTGCGAAGAGCGTCGCGTTCCAGCGAAGGTCACGCCGTCAGAGGCAGGCGGCGTTACCGGATTCAGCAGCGGCGTCGGTCCGAAGTCGTCCGAAGTCGATTTCCTTGGATTCCACCAGCTTTCCTTTCAAGGGCCCAGGGACTGGATAGTGCACCACTTGTCGGGGCAGGAGTCTCTCCAGAGACTCCAGGTGCTGGCAGAGAGAAGTCTTTGCTGTTCCTGAGACTTCAAACAGCAGGAGGCAAGCTCTAACTCAAGCCCTTGGAGTTTCTTCACAAGATGGAAGGCACACAAAGTCCAGTCTTTGCCCTCTTACTCTGCCAGAAGCAGCACTGCAGGAAAGCTCCACAAAGCACAGTCACAAGCAGGGCAGCACTTCTTCCTCAGCTATCAGCTCTTCTCTAGGCAGAGGTTCCTCTTGGTTCCAGAAGTGTTTCTAAAGTCTGTAGATTTGGGTGCCCTTCTTATACCCATTTTAGTCTTTGAAGTCACCTTTCTTCAAAGGGGACTCACACCTACTTGTGAAATCCTGCCTTGCCCAGGCAAGGCCTCAGACACACAGCAGGGGGTTGGAGCCGGCATTGTCAGAGGCAGGCACAGTCCTTTCAGATGAGAGTGACCACTCCACCCCTCCCTCCTAGCAGAGATGGCTAATCAGGAAATGCAGGTTACACCCCAGCCCCCTTTGTGTCACTGTCTAGTGCGAGGTGAAAAACAACCCAACTGTCAAACTGACCCAGACAGGGAATCCACAAACAAGGCAGAGTCACAGAATGGTTTAAGCAAGAAAATGCTCACTTTCTAAAAGTGGCATTTTCAAACGCACAATCTTAAAATCAACTTTACTAAAAGATGTATTTTTAAATTGTGAGTTCAGGGACCCCAAACTCCACATGTCCATCTACTCTCTAGGGGAATCTACACTTTAATCATATTTAAAGGTAGCCCCCATGTTATCCTATGAGAGAGACAGGCCTTGCAACAGTGAAAACCGAAGTTGGCAGGTATTTCACTGTCAGGACATATAAACCACATTACTATATGTCCTACCTTATCCATACACTGCACCCTGCCCTTGGGGCTACCTAGGGCCTACCTTAGGGGTGCCTTACATGTAAGAAAAGGGAAGGTTTAGGCCTGGCAAGTGGGTACACTTGCCAAGTCGACTTTACAGTGTAAAAATACACACACAGACACTGCAGTGGCAAGTCTGAGACATGATTACAGAGCTACTTATGTGGGTGGCACAACCAGTGCTGCAGGCCTACTAGTAGCATTTGATTTACAGGCCCTGGCACCTCTAGTGCACCTTACTAGGGACTTACTAGTAAATCAAATATGCCAATCATGGATAAACCAATTACATACAATTTACACGGAGAGCATATGCACTTTAGCACTGGTTAGCAGTGGTAAAGTGCTCAGAGTTGAAAAGCCAACAGCAACAGGTCAGAAACAAATAGGAGGCAGGAGGCAAAAAGACTGTGGATGACCCTGCATGAGCAAAAGTCCAACAGGGATACTGATGGGGGAGGCTCTGTGGTGGACTATGAGTGGGCTTGGGTGACCGACTGTCCAGTGGTCCCTGATGAGCCAGGTTGTTGGTCCAGATCCTGAGGTCCAGAGTTACCATCATCACTGGAGGCATCTTCTGTTAGGGGACTGGATAATCGTGACATCACCTATCCACTGACATTGGCTGGGGCACCTGTGGGGATGTAAGTGATGTATTATGCTTCATGTCTGTGACATATTGTACATCCCTGGCTTCCCCTCTATCGTTGCTGTTGCCCTGCCACCTTTGTTTGTGTATGGTGATGTATTGTATGATTATTAGTTTCCCTATGCTGTGCATACTTTGGTGATGGGTGTCCATGCAGGGCTGGGAGGGCTGTCCATGCGTTGGTATGGCATGCAGGGCTTGGCATTGGGGTTAGTCATCTGCGTTGGTCCAGTGTGTAGGGGTGGAGTGGAGTGATGGAAGTGAGGGTGAGGGGGTGTGATTTAATGCAGGTATGGGGGTGATAAGTGATAAACGTTGACTTACCAGAGTCCAGTCCTCTGGCTACTCCAGCGAGTCCTTCATGATGCAGTACTGCCATGACTTGCTCCTCCCATGCTGTGAGCTGTGGGGGAGGAGGTGAGGGTCCACCGCCAGACCTCTGTATGGCAAGCTGGTGCCTTGCTGGCAATGGATATCTGCTGTACCTGTGCTCCAAAGAGTCTGGACAATTTCCTCCACCATGATCCTTAACTCCTCATCAGAGAAACGGGGGTGCCTTTGTGGTGACATGGGTGTTGTGTGGTGTGCGTTGGTGAGAGTGTGTTGAGTGATGCGGTGGGGTGTGTGATGTGGGGTGTGTGAGGGATGTATGGGTGTATGTTGTGTATGTGTTTAGTTGTCACTGTGCTGTCCGTGTCAATCTCCTGGCATTAATTGTTGCTTGTAAAGGGTTGTGGGTAATGTGGGTGTGAGTCTCTGCTCTCTGGGTCCAGAAATAAAGCTCTTCCTTGGCAAATGTGTTAATCCTCCTCGACCAGGAATGTGCACTGCCCTGCTAGCGAGCTTCAAAGGGCTTTCTGCCTTTGAAACTTGGCCCCAGGCCTGCTGCTGGTAGCAGATGGCCGCCTCTATTGCAAACTCCCACTTTTGTCAGGAGCAACGGTGGGAAAATGCACAAAGGACTGGAAGAGTGGCCACCCTAAGGTTGCACCATCCCTAAGGTCTGCATGAGAGGTGACCTCTCTATTTTATTTTCCTCCTTCTTGCATGGTAGGAAAATAGTGAATCAGGGATAGGGAAGTGACGTCTGCTCACAGGAAGTGGTCACATAGTGGGTGTATCCACCCTAAGGTAGATGACCCATTGGTCACCACCAGGTACTCCTCTAAACACCCACTAAATAGGTGAAGTCCTGCTGCATCTAGAAAAAGGTGCCAAACCCTGCCTTCTGCACCCATGACTCTACAATAGTAGCTGAGGGGTCGAATGGACATCAGACAGACTCTACAAAACCCCAGAAGACCTCCAACCTTCTAAAAATCACCAAAGACCTCCCTCCAGAGTGAAGGGTGGGATGGAAGAGAGAGAGGAAGAGAGAGAGAGCAACAGAAAGTGAGAGATTGAGAGAGAGGGAAACTAATTTAGAGAAAGAGATTAACAGAGAGAAATTGAGGGGAGAGACGTTTTTAGGCTTTGATGAATAATATATGTAGTATGAGATATTTTAGGACAAATTAAAAAGAATAGTGTATTTACAATTTAAAAAAAGATCACTTGTCAGTATGAACCTTAAATTTCAAAGAAATTAAGAATGGCAATGACAACAAACACTTGTAGCAAGGTGAAGGTAGTCTTACAATGGAATACCAGCACAATAACCACTAGTGGCCCTCGGATTCACTCTCAGAAACCCCAGCTCAGTCCTGGTAGTGTGGCAAAGAGCAGTCCAGCTGCTTAGAGGAAAATGTATAAAGCATTTTACATTACCAACATGGACGATAAGTAAATGACTCAACAGAAATCCAACACCAATTTAGAAAAATAGATTAGATTTTAATCTTAATTTAGACACCAAAACAACTTTTGCAGCTTTTGTACAACCAGAGTTGTGAATTTTTAAGTCTTTGGAAAATAGAGTACTTTGCAGATTTAAAGGACTTCCATTGAAGTCAATGGGAAAAATAGCAGTGTGCACTCAGGCACTTCTAGGATGAGTTCCGGTGAACTGACAGGAACTTAAGGTGCTGCATGGACCTAGACCAAGATTCAACAGTCAAACTTTTGTTACCTTGCCCAGGGAGTCCGGTTGCAGAGGTGACTTGACTATCCTTGGTGATGAACGGTCCACAGTGACTGGTGCGTTTTGCACTCCATGGGGGTGGACTCACACTCTACCCTTCTGATGTAGAGGTCTTTGGGAGCCAGGAATGGATCCTTGGATCTTCACCACCTTGTCCGGTGGCTCCGGTGAAGAGGTAGCTCCTAGCTGCCAATCACCGGGCTGATCGTGCCAAAGCTGTTTTGCTGCTGCAGTTAATCACTTCCTTCAGACTGCAAACCCACAGGAGGGGGTAGATGGCTAAGTCAGTCCCTCTGCTGAGGGGGTGCTCTGGAGGCAGTGAACGTCTGGTGGCCATTGGTTTCCATGCAGGAGACAAACAAGCCTTGGTTGTTGCAAGGGTGGTCCACTGACTTTCTGGCGGATGGAGGGCGTTTGGTGAGGAGTTGAGGCTTGAAACTTGACACAGGCCTCATTCCCACTCCTTAGATGCTGGACACCAAGGGGCATATTTATACTCCGTTTGCGCCGGATTTGCGTCGTTTTTTTTTAACGCAAATTCGACGCAAAACGAACTCCATATTTATACTCTAGCGTTAGACCCGTCTAGCACCAAAGTACATGGAGTTTGCGTCATTTTTTAGCGTGGACACCTACTTTGCGTTAATGATATGCAAGGTAGGCGTTCCCATCTAAAAAAGTGACTCCGAGGCTCGTGCGCCGTATTTACACTCCCGGGCAAAAATGACGCCCGGGAGTGGGCGGGTAAAAAAAAATGACGTCCAGCCGCTTTTGTGTCGTTTTTTAGCGCCTGGTCAGGGCAGGAGTTAAGGGACCTGTGGGCTCGGAAGGAGCCCAGAGGTGCCCTCCCATGCCCCCAGGGACCCCCCCTGTCACCCTTGCCCACCCCAGGAGGACGCCTAAGGATGGAGGGACCCATCCCAGGGAACATAAGGTAAGTTCAGGTAAGTAAATTTTTTTTTTTTTTTTGTGGCATAGGGGAGCCTGATTTGTGCCCCCCTACATGCCACTATGCCCAATGACCATGCCCAGGGGACAGAAGTCCCCTGGGCATGGTCATTGGGCAAGGGGGCATGACTCCTGTCTTTGCTAAGACAGGAGTCATTTAAATGGGGGTTGGGAGTAAAAAAAAATGGCGCAAATCGGGTTGAGGCGAAAATTTTGCCTCAGCCTGACTTGCCCCATTTTTTGGCGCCCAAGCTCCATATTCCCCTACGCCGGCGCTGCCTGGTGTACGTCATTTTTTTTGACGCACACCAGGCAGCTTCGCCGGCTAACGTCATTGAATAAATACGGCGCCCGCATGGCGCTTCAGAATGGCGTTAGATTTTTTGACGCACAACTGCGTTGGCGCAGTTGTGCGTCGAAAAGTATAAATATGGCCCCAAGTTTCTTTGGGCTCAGGCACTCAGAGCCAATCAGGTCACGGTTCTTCATCCTCAGCACTTCTTTACTCCTGCAATTTTCTGGGGACTGGTGCCACAAGTCAGGAGAGTTTTCCTTGGGGTTTCAATGTCCACAGGGGTCCCTATAGTTGGGACCAATGAGTTTTCACCACTAGCACACGCCATGCACACAGTGCCAATACTGGTCTCCATAGGTCACCCTGGCCCTCATTACAATCTTTGCGGTAAATTCCGCCTACCGCCAAGCTGACGGCCGCAAACATACCGTGACCACACGGTGGGTTTCTGCTAAGGGTATTATGACCCACACAAAGAAATCCGCCATTATGCAGACACCCACACAAGTCCGCCAGACCAAAGGTCAGTGATAAACTGGCGTTAGCAAAACCCACACTGTTACGCCAACAGGAATACGCCCACAGTATCACGACCCACGAATCACCGCAGCGGTCTTTCAACAGTGGTAAACCATTGGCGGTACACACCGCCGCAATCAAAATACACACACACCTACAAAACTACACAACATTGGACAATTCAACCTACACACACCTGACACACATACACACACCACACACTCATACCACTATAAAACACACACCCACATTACCCACAACCCCTTACAACGAAAAAAAAGATAGCAAACAGAGAGAGACAAGCCAGGAGCACCCACTCAATCAGAGCTACAAAACACCATCACCCATACACCATCCACGCACCTCACACCACAAACCCCAACACAGCACCCCCACACACCCTCACACATATCACTCACACTACATCCATGGCACCCCAAAGACACCCCAGGTTTTCAGAGGAGGAGCTAAGGGTCGTGGTGGAGGAAATCATCTGGGTAGAGCCACAGCTTTTCCGATCACAGGTGCAGCAGACGTCCATTGCTAGGAAGATGGAGCTATGGTGGAGAATCGTGGACAGGGTCAACGCCGTGGGACAGCACCCCAGAACAAGGGATGACATCAGGAAGAGGTTCTGTGGTTGCAAGACACCAGGTAGCAGTACAGAGGACTTGCGGTGGACCCCCAGTTCCTCCCCCACAACTAACAACATGGGAGGAGCGAGTCTTGGCGATCATGCATCTTGAGGGCCTTGCAGGAGTAGCAGGAGGACAGGACTCTGGTGAAATTTTCACTACTTTATCCCCCACCCTACATGCATGCCATCACAAACTCGTACCCTTACCCACACACCCATCACTTCACCACCTCACATATACCCAACTATCACAACCCACCCATCCCAATACCAAGCCCTGCATGCAACACCAATGCATGGACACCCATCACAGACCTGCATGGACACCCATCACTAAAGCATGCCCATTAGAGATAATCACCTAGCCCACAAAATCACCACGCACACAAGGCAAAGCTGACAGGGCTATCACAACCATACAGGGAAACACACCCATGCACAAGATGGCACACGCAGATACAATAACACTGCATTTATATCCCCACAGGACCCCTAATCAACGTCACCGGAGAGAACTTGCCAGCAACATCCAGTACCCCCCCAGCAGAGGCCCACAGTAATGACAGCAGCTCTGCACGCCTGGATCAGGATGACCAACCTGGCCCATCAGGACAGTCGGTTACCCTGCCACAGTCCCATACCACCACAGAGAATCCCCTCTCAGGAAACACCACCACAGCACCCACCCAGCGGGCCCATGCCACTGTCCCCCGGACACATAAATCAGCAGTATGTCCACAACTATAGCGACCCCAGGCAACCCCACAAATCTAGGATGATCAGAGACCTGGGGTCAGTGGCAGTGGGCACACGGCTCAGGGGACAGAGGCACAGGACAACAGGGAAGCTGGGAGGACTGTTGTGCGACAGGGGGAGGACAGGCCCAGGGAACCCACTCTCCAGGAGGCACTCACAAACATCCTGGGAGCATACCACCATTCCCAGGAGACCATGGGCCAGATACTGGCCAAGTTGCAGGAGACCCAGTGGATGCAGGAGGGACAGTACCTGGGGATCAGGGAGGACCTCAAACTCATCTACACCATCCTGGTCACCCTTGCAGGGGTGCTGGGTGGCATGGCCAACACCATAAGGGAGGCAGTGGCACACCAACGGGCCCCTGACACTTGCCACACCGAAGAACAGCCCTCCACCTCTGCCGGCGCTAGTGGACAGGAGGCCCTGCCACAGGACCAACAGGTCACCAGCACCCCACCCCCTGCAGAAGGAGAACCAAACAAAGGGTCCCTGCAATGCGGGTAGAAGCCAAAGAACATTGCCAAGACCCCAGCTAGGAAATAAGACTCTCCTGATTGTCATCCTTGTGTCCCACACTATCACCCTGTCCAGCTTGAACTGCCATTGCCCCCCTTCCTATGCCCCCTTGGACAATGCTCCTGGGAAATCAAGAGATTGGACTCTACCCTGGACTTTCCTTCACCATCACCCCAGCCCATTGCACATCCCCCTCTACTTATGAGCACTTAAATAAACACCCCTGGAACAAATACAAATCTGGAGTCTGTCAAATTATTCAAATATGTATTAGTACACTATCAAAGCATTGCAAGTCATATGTACAGTTAAATTTACTTTGGAATGACCTTTAGTGGGCAGCAGTAAACACACCAGGAGCCAGAGTGGGCCACAGAGATCTGAAAATAGAGATGCCAAAGGGTACAGTAAGTGGCCATAGACATAGGGAAATCAGGCTGCCATGTACAATGTCCAACAGAAAACTGAAAAGTAAAGTGAAGTTACAGTGTCTTACCTGTGTGTCACTGGAAGTACTGCTGTATTATATTACTTCTGTTGTCCACATCTTCTTCCTCTGCCTCCACTTCCTCACTGTCCACAGGCTCCACTGCTGCCACCGACCATCTCCAGGCTCATCCTCCTGCAGAAAAGGCACCTGGCGTCTCAAGGCCAGGTTGTACAACATGCAACATGCAACAATGATCTGGCACACCTTTTTGGGTGAGTAGTACAGGGATCCACCAGTCAGATGGAGGCACCTGAAACTGGCCTTCAGAAGGCCGAAGGTTCTTTCAATTATCCGCCTTGTTCGCCCATGTGCCTCATTGTAACGTTCCTCTGCCCTTGTCCTGGCATTCCTCACTGGGGTCAGTAGCCATGAGAGGTTGGGGTAACCAGAGTCACCTGCAAATATCGAGGGATACCTGTTAGCCACACACTCACCCTTAGGGATAACCCCATACCCATACACCAATTTATACTGGGTGGGGACCTTGGGCTCACCTATTAGCCACACCCGGTGCCTCTGGAGTTGAGCCATCACATATGGGATGCTGCTATTCCTCGGGATAAAGGCGTCATGCACTGAGCCAGGATACTTGGCATTCACATGGGAGATGTACTGGTCAGCCAAACACACCACCTGCACATTCATAGAGTGATAGCTTTTTCTATTCCTGAACACTTGTCCATTTCTCCGGGGGGGGGGCGGACAAATGCCACATGTGTACCATCAATGGCACCAATGATGTTGGGGATTTGTCCCAGGGCATAGAAGTCAGCTTTCACTGTGGCCAAATCCTCCACCTGGGGGAATACAATGTAGCTGCAAATGTGTTTCAGCAGGGCAGACAACACTCTGGTCAACACATTTGAGAACATTGGCTGTGACATCCCTGATGCCATGGCCACTGTAGTTTGGAAGGAACCACTTGCCAGGAAATGGAGCACTGGCAGGACCTGCACTAGAGGGGGGATACCTGTGGGCTGGAGGATAGCTGACATCAGGTCTGGCTCCAATTGGGCACACAGTTCTTGGATTCTGGCCGAATCAAGTCTATATAATGATAATGTGCCTGCCCTCCATTGTCGCAAGGTCCACCAGGGGTCTGTACACTGGAGGATGTCTCCATCTCATATTCATCCTCAGCGGTCAAAGCCTATGCAGGAAATCGGTGAGCAGAGGGTCATAATCACACATCTATTGCAATAATGATGCATTTCTACATTTACAGAACCATTATGTGAATCAGAGAGTCAGTTGCTGTGCTAATGTCTGCTGTGACGCAGTTAGGTGCCATGCCCTGTGCCCCCTGAAATGGTGGCTGTAGGAGGCTGGCCTGGCTTATGGTGGGCACCTGATGGTACTTACACCTTGTGCCAGGTCCAGTTATCCCTTATTAGTAGATTAGTAGTGTTTTAGCAGCTTAGGCTGATAGAGGTAGCTATAGCAGAGCAGCTTAGGCTGAACTAGGAGACATGCAAAGCTCCTACTATACCACTTATATCATATAGCACTATATTATAAGAATCACAATACTCAGATTCACTAAAAATAAAGGTACTTTATTTTAGTGACAATGTGCAAAAATATCTCAGAGGATATACTCCCTTAGGAGGTAAGTAAAATACACAAAATATACACACAAACCAAAATCAGGTAAGTAAACAGTTAGAAAAGTAGTGCAAACACTGTAGAATACAATAAGATGCAATAGGCCGAGGGGCAACACAAGTCATATACTAAGAAAGTGGAATGTGAACCACTTAGGGACCCCAGGCCTAGTGTAGTGTGTAGAGGGTCACTGGGAGTGTTAGAAAACACAAAGGGTGTCCAAGATACCCCACCTCAAGACCCTGAAAAGTAGGAGTGAAGTTACCCTACTTCCCCAGAAACACACTAAAGTCGTGATAGGCGATTCTGCAAAGACAACAACTGACTGCAAAGCACTGAAGACGGATTCCTGGACCTGAGGACCTGTAAAGGTAGGGGACCAAGTCCAAGAATCACAAAAGTCTCCGGGGGGGCAGGAGCCCACTAAACCCCGGTTGAAGGTGCAAAATGGCTGCCTCTGGGTGGAAGAAGCTGAAGATTCTGCAACAACGGAAGATGCCAGGAACTTCTCCTTTGCACAGAAATGTCCCATGGCATGCTGGAGGATGCAGAGTTGTTTCCACGCAGAAAGACCACAAACAAGCCTTGCTAGCTGCAAAGGTCGAGGTTGAAGAAAATGGGTGCTGCCCGGGCCCAGGAAGGACCAGGAGGTCGCCTCTTGGAAGAGGAGACAGAGGGGTGCTCAGCAACATAGAGAGCCCATGCAGAAGCAGGCAGCACCCGCAGAAGCACTTGAACAGGGGTTCAAGAGAACTGAGCACGACAGTTGTCTCAACACTACAAAGGAGGGTCCCACGAAGCCGGTGGTCAACTCAGCGAGTTGAGCAATGCAGGACGGAGTGCTGGGGACCTGGGATGTACTGTGCATGAAGGATTCCTAGCAAAAGTGCACAGAAGCCCTAGCAGCTGCAGATCACGCAGTACACAGGATTACTGTCTGGCGTGGGGAGGCAAGGACTTACCTCCACCAAATTTGGACAGATGGACCACTGGACTGTCGGGCTCACTTGGATCCAGCTCCTGTGTTCCAGGGACCACGCTTGTCAAGATGAGAGGGGACCCAGAGGACCGTTGATGCAGAAGTTTGGTGCCTGCGTTAGCAGGATGAAGATTCCCTCGACCCACAGGAGATTTCTTCTTAGCTTCCAGTGCAGGGTGAAGGCAGACAGCCCTCAGAGCATGCACCACCAGGAAACAGTTGAGAAAGCCGGCAGGATTAGGCGCTACAATGTTGCTGGTAGTCGTCTTGCTACTTTGTTGCGGTTTTGCAGGCGTCCTGGAGCAGTCAGCGGTCGATCTTTGGCAGAAGTCGAAGAGAGAGATGCAGAGGAACTCTGATGAGCTCTTGCATTCGTTATCTGATGAGAAACCCACAGGAGAGACCCTAAATAGCCCTCAGAGGAGGATTGGGCAGAAGCCTGTCTGTGGGTTGGCAGCAGCGGTACCTGCAGTGAAAACCCCAGAGAGCTAGTTTGTCAGTACCCGGGGTCCATGCTGGTGACCTGGGGATGCATGGGATTGGCACCCCAATACCAGATTTGGCATGGGGGAACAATTCCATGATCTTAGACATGTTACATGGCCATATTCGGAGTTAGCATTGTGAAGCTACATATAGGTATTGACCTATATGTAGTCCACACGTGTAATGGTGTCCCCCCACTCACAAAGTACGGGGAAATTGCCCTGAACTATGTGGGGGCACCTTGGCTAGTGCCAGGGCGCCCTCACACTTAGTAACTTTGCACCTAACCTTCACTAAGTGAGGGTTAGACATATAGGTGACTTATAAGTTACTTAAGTGCAGTGTAAAATGGCTGTGAAATAACGTGGACGTTATTTCACTCAGGCCACAGTGGCAGTCCTGTGTAAGAATTGTCTGAGCTCCCTATGGGTGGCAAAAGAAATGCTGCAGCCCATAGGGATCTCCTGGAACCCCAATACTCTGGGTACCTAGGTACCATATACTAGGGAATTATAAGAGTGTTCCAGTGTGCCAATCAGAATTGGTAAAAATGGTCACTAGCCTGCAGTGACAATTTTAAAAGCAGAGAGAGCATAAGCACTGAGGTTCTGGTTAGCAGAGCCTTGGTGACACAGTTAGGCACCACACAGGGAACACATTCAGGCCACAAACTATGAGCACTGGGGTCCTGGCTAGCAGGATCCCAGTGAGACAGACAAAACAAACTGACACACAAGTAAAAATGGGGGTAATATGCCAGGCAAGATGGTACTTTCCTACACAACCCCTCCCCCTCCCCCCCCCCCCCAAACGAGGGACAATAAGGCTAACCTTGCCCAGATGAGTCTTCATTGTCTAAGTGGAAATATCTGGAGAGTCCATCTGCATTGGAGTGGGTACTCCCAGGTCTATGTTCCACTGTATAGTCCATTCCCTGTAGGGAGATGGACCACCTCAACAATTTAGGGTTTTCACCTTTCATTTGTTTAAGCCATAATAGAGGTTTGTGGTCTGTCTGAACAATAAAGTAAGTACCAAACAGGTATGGCCTCAACCTTTTCAGGGCCCAGACCACAGCAAAGGCCTCCTTCTCTATGGCAGACCAATGCTTTTCTCTAGGGGTCAACCTCCGGCTGACAAAAGCAACAGGTTGATCCTGGCCCTCAGTGTTAAGCTGTGGTAGCCCTGCCCCCACCCCTAATTCAGAAGCATCAGTCTGGACTATGAACGTCTTGGAGTAACAAGGGCTTTTTTTAGGACAGGTGCAGAGCACATGGCCTGTTTTAGGTCATCAAAAGCCTTTTGACAGCTAGCTGTCCACAATACCTTTTTAGGCATCTTCTTACTAGTGAGGTCATTAAGAGGAGCTACAATGGAG
The DNA here is from genome assembly GCF_031143425.1 of Pleurodeles waltl. NCBI lineage: Eukaryota > Metazoa > Chordata > Amphibia > Caudata > Salamandridae > Pleurodeles > Pleurodeles waltl. The sequence goes on along the minus strand of NC_090449.1, from coordinate 678,791,123 downwards.
CCATAGTTCTTACCGAACCTCCTATAGTACCCTGTGGCGTCTAAGAAGGCTCTCACCTGGGTTTGAGGTGTTGGGGGAGCCCATTCCATAATGGTCTGGATCTTCCCCTGCAGTGGTGCAATCTGTTCCCCACCTACCAGGTGGCCCAGATAAACCATTTCCCCTGCCTTATCTGGCACTTTGAAGCCTTGATAGTGAGGCCTGCCTTTTGCAGGGCCTCCAAAACTTTCCATAGGTGGACCAGGTGCTCATCCCAGGTGGAGCTAAAGCCAGCTATATTAACTAGATATGCTTCACTAAAAGCTTCCAAACCTTGCAGGACTGTGTTCACCAACCTCTGAAAAGTGGCAGGTGCATTCTTCAAACCAAAGAGCGTCACAGTGAACTGATAGTGCACTCCAATGGTGGAAAATGCAGTTTTAGGGTTAGCATCTTCTGAGAATTTAATCTGCCAATACCCTGCAGTTAAATCAAAAGTGCTTAGATACTTGTCAGAAGCCAGTGTATCAATGAGCTTGTCTGCTCTGGCTATAGGGTGAGCATCAGTCTTGGTTACTTGATTGAGTCCTCTGTAGTCAACACAAAACCTCATTTCTCTTTTACCATCCTTACTGTGAGGTTTTGGGACAAGCACCACTGGGCTAGCCCATGGGCTTTCTGAAGGCTCAATCACTCCTATGTCCAGCATTTTCTGTACCCCTTGTTTCATGCAATCTCTGACATGGTCAGGCTGCCTATAAATCTTACTTTTGACAGGTAAACTGTCTCCATTATTGATTGTGTGCTCACACCAGGTAGTGGTACCTGGTATCAGTGAGAAGAGGTCAGAAAATTGACCTAGGAGATTTATACAGTTGTCCTTCTGCTCAGCAGTAAAGCAATCTGCAAGCACCACTCCCTCCACTAAGCCATCAGCTTCAGTGGTGGAGAAGAGATCAGGGAGAGGGTCACTCTCTTCTTCCTGTCCCTCATCAGTTGCCATGAGCAGGGTTAAGTCAGCCCTGTCATAGTAGGGTTTTAGGCGATTGATATGGAGCACCCTAAGAGGACTCCTGGCAGTGCCCAGGTCTACCAAGTAGGTAACCTCACCCTTCTGCTCAACAATGAGATGGGGTCCACTCCATTTGTACTGGAGTGCTCTTGGGGCCACAGGCTCCAATACCCACACCTTCTGTCCTGGGTGGTACTGAATCAGGACAGCCTTCTGGTCATGCAATTGCTTTTGGAGCTCTTGGCTGGCCTGAAGGTTTTTACTGGCCTTTTTCATGTACTCAGCCATTCTGAATCTTAGGCCAAGTACATAGTCCACTATGTCTTGCTTTGGAGCTTTTAAAGGTTGTTCCCAACCCTCCTTCACAAGTGCAAGGGGACCTTTTACAGGATGCCCAAAGAGGAGTTCACTGGAGCTAAAGCCCACTTATTTTTGGGGTACCTCCCTGTAAGCAAAAAGGAGGCATGGCAACAGGACATCCCATCTCCTTCTGAGTTTATCAGGGAGTCCCATAATCATACCTTTGAGTGTTTAATTAAACCTCTCAACCAGACCATTTGTCTGTGGATGATAAGGACTAGTGAACTTATAAGTTACACCACACTCCTTCCACATAGCTTTGAGGTATGCAGACATGAAGTTACTACCTCTGTCTGACACCACTTCCTTAGGAAAGCCCACTGTGGAAAAGATTCCCAGGAGGGCCTTTGCCACTGCAGGAGCTGTAGTGGTCCTTAAGGGAATTGCTTCAGGATAACTAGTGGCATGGTCCACTACCACAAGGATGAATCTATTGCCTGAAGTTGTTGGAGGGTCAAGGGGGGCAACTATGTCAATCTCTACCCTTTCAAAGGGCACTTCAACCACTCGGAGTGGAATTAAGGGGGCCTTAGGTGTGCCACCAGTCTTGCCACTGGCTTGGCAGGTCACACAAAAACGACAAAACTCTTCAGTGTCCTCTGACATATGAGGCCAGTAAAACAATGGAACACGTCTGTCCCAGGTTTTACTCTGGCCGAAATGCCCAGCCAAAGGAATGTCATGTGCCAAGGACAGAAGAAACTCCCTATACTGCAAAGGGATAACCAATCTCCTGGCAGCTCCAGGTTTAGGGTCCCTTGACTCAGTATAAAGGATGTTGTCTTTCCAATAGACCTCATGGCTATCAGTGACATCCCCATTCTGCTGTTTGACAGCTTGCTGTCTTAAACCCTCTAGTGTGGGACAGATCTGCTGTGCCACACTCCCAAAAGCTCAGCAGTGTCTGCTGCCAGCTCATCTGGTGTAGGTTCTGCACAGGGAGAGGATTCCTCTTCCTCAAAAGGGGAATCTTCTGGAGAGGGAGGGATAGTGGGCAAGGATTTACCCTTTCTTCCCCTAGCTGTTGGGAGCACTTGGTCCATTGTTCCAGGATCCAAGTTTCCCTGCCCTCTTTGCTTCTTGGCCTGAGTCCTTGTTAAAGCAAAGATATGCCCAGGAATGACCAGCATTGCTGCATGAGCCTCCAACTTCACTTCAGCCCAAGCTGATGTCTCGAAATCATTGCCTAGTAAGCAATCTACAGGTAAATCAGTGGCTACCACAACTTTCTTTGGATCAGTAACCCCCCCTCCCCCAGTTGAGATTCACAACAGCCATGGGGAAGCTAAGAGTGTTGTTATGAGCATATGTCACTTGGTACTGCTGACAAAGTAGGTGTTGATCAGGGTGAACCCGTTTCTCAATCACCATAGTGACGCTGGCTCCGGTATCTCTGTAGGCCTCAACCTCAACACCATTTATTAGGGGAAGTTGCTTGTACTTAACCATATTAAGGGGACAAGCAACCAAGGTGGCAAAGTCAATACCACCATCAGAGACTAAAACAGTCTGTGTGGTATCCCTAACAAGACCAACCCCAACTACACTACCAATGGTGAGCCCTGCTACACCCTTTGATTGGCTATTTGTAGTAGACGTCCCACCACCACTGCTATTACTAGGGGCACTAGAGGACGCAGTTGGGGTTGTGGTAGTGGGAGCCTTGGTGTTTTTCTTTGGGCAGGTGGAATCACTTGCCCAATGGCCTTTCATTTTACGTAAATAACACAATGGCTTCTTTTGATTGTGGAAAGAGGATTTGGACCCACCACCCACAGAGGATTTTTGTGGGCCTGATGAAGACACAGAATACTTTTTATCCTTGTCCCCACCTTTGTCAGAAGACTTACAATCCTTCCTCTTGCCATCCTTGTCACCCCCTGTATGAACCTTTCAATTCACTCTTGTTCTGACCCATTTGTCTGCCTTCTTTTCCAATTCTTGGGGAGACGTCAGATCTGAGTCTACCAAGTACTGGTGCAACAAATCAGACACACAATTGTTCAAAATATGCTCTCTCAGGATTAGATTATACAGGCTTTCATAGTCAGTCACCTTACTGCCATGTGACCAACCCTCCAAGGCCTTCACTGAACAGTTTACAAAGTCGGTCCAGTCTTGAGAGGACTCTTTTCTAGTATCTCTGAACTTTATCCTGTATTTTTCAGTGGTTAAGCCAAATCCATCTAAGAATGCATCTTTCAAAACTTTGTAATTATTAGCAACACTTTCTCTGACAGTAAGGAGCTCCTACCCTTACCAGTGAAAGATAGCCACAAGATAGCAGCCCACTGCCTTTGAGGGACCAACTGTACAATACAAGCCCTCTCAAGTGCAGCAAACCACTTGTTAATGTCATACCCCTCCTTGTAAGGGGGACTATCTCATGCAGGTTTCTGGAATCTTGTTCTCTTACAGGATTACCATCAAAAACACTGCTGCTGCCACCATGGGGAACTAACCCCAACCTCTGCCTTTCCCTCTCTACATCTAGAGATTCCCTGTCTAAGGCCAACTGTTGCTGTCTTAGCTTCAGTCTGGCCTCTTCCAACCTCAGCTTTCTGAGTTCCCTTTATATAGTGTTATCCTCAGGGTGGGAGGCTTGGGAATTCTGAGACACAGAGGAGATGTGGGAATTGGCAGAAGTGGACCTGTCTCTAACTGGCTGGGCTCTAGTAACCTGGCCTTTTGGACTGAAAGGTACCCTACTAGTGTGTGACCCCTCCTACTACCTGTTTCACTAGAAGGCCTGTTCGCTGGCAGGTCTTTGGATGAACTCTCCCCAGCATCCTCAGGGGACTGCTCTGAGTCTTGCTGGGTACCCCCCTCCTCTACCTCCTGATCCTGGAATGGGCCGGACTGGTTCTGGTCACTTTCTAGGAGAAGGTTAAGGAGAAGGTATTTGGTAGGGTTCTTCTCAATGCTTAAACCTCTTTTTATACAGAGACCCCTCAAACGTTTAAAGTTTAAACTACCATAGGTTGCCTGGACAACTGTGGGAGTAAGTTCTACTACAGACATGATTGTTAGAAAGGGTTTAGGACAGAGCGAAAAAAGTTTAGAAACTTTCTTTTTCAAACTTTTGAAAACTTTTGAGAACTTTTGAAAACTTTTCTGAAACATTTGAGGAAGTTTGTAGAAAGAAAGTTAAACTGGTTAGGTTAACTGTGTATATTTTTAAGTATTTGGTATATGTTTTTCTTATGAAAAGCACCAATGTCAAATTGGTAAAGCAGTTACAAGTACTTATCCCAACTCTGCACCACCAATGTAGGAGGCTGGCCTGGCTTATTGTAGGTACCTGATGGTACTTACACCTTATGCCAGGTTCAGTTGTCCCTTATTAGTAGATTAGTAGTGTTCTAGCAGCTTAGGCTGATAGAGGTAGCTATAGCAGAGCAGCTTAGGCTGAACTAGGAGACATGCAAAGCTCCTAATATACCACTTATATCATATAGCACTATATCATAAGAATCACAATATTCAAAGTTACTAAAAATAAAGGTACTTTATTTTAGTGACAATGTGCCAAAAATATCTCAGAGGATATACTCCCTTAGGAGGTAAGTAAAATACACAAAATATACACACAAACCAAAATCAGGTAAGTAAACATTTAGAAAAGTTGTGCAAACACTGTAGAATACAATAGGATGCAATAGGCCTAGGGGCAACACAAACCATATACTAAGAAAGTGGATTGCGAACACTTAGGGACCCCAGGCCTAGTGTAGTGTGTAGAGGGTCACTGGGAGTGTTAGAAAACACGAAGGGTGTCCAAGATACCCTAACCCAAGACCCTGAAAAGTAGGAGTAAAGTTACCCTTCTTCCCCAGAAACACACTAAAGTCGTGATAGGAAATTCTGCAAAGACAACAACTGACTGCAAAGCACTGAAGATGGATTCCTGAACCTGAGGACCTGTAAAGGAAGGGGACCAAGTCCAAGAGTCACAAAAGTGTCCGGGGGGGCAGGAACCCGTTAAACCATGGATGAAGGTGCAAAATGGCTGCCTCAGGGTGGAAGAAGCTGAAGATTCTGCAACAACGGAAGATGCCAGGAACCTTTTCTTTGCACAGAAGATGTCTCACGGTGTGCTGGAGGATGCAGAGTTGTTTCCACGCGAAAGACCACAAACAAGCCGTGCTAGCTGCAAAGGTCGCGGTTAAAGAAAATGGGTGCTGCCCGGGCCCAGGAAGGACCCGGACATCGCCCCTTGGAGGAGGAGACAGAGGGGGCACTCAGCAGCACAGAGAGCCCATGCAGAGGCAGACAGCACCCACAGAAGCACTTGAACAGGGGTTCAAGAGAACTGAGCATGGCGGTCATCTCAACACTACAAAGGAGGGTCCCAAGAAGCCGGTGGTCAACTCACCAAGTTGAGCAATGCAGGACGGAGTGCTGGGAACCTGTGCTGTGCTGTGCACGAAGGATTTCTTTCAAAAGTGTACAGAAGTCCTAGCAGCTGCAGATAACTCAGTACACAGGATTACAGTCTGGCGTGGGGAGGCAAGGACTTACCTCCACCAAATTTGGACAGATGGACCACTGGACTGTCGCGGTCACTTGGATCCAGCTCCTGTGTTCCAGGGACCAAGCTTGTCAAGTGAGAGGGGACCCAGAGGACCGTTGATGCAGACGTTTGGTGCCTGCGTTAGCAGGGGGAAGATTCCGACGACCCACAGGAGATTTCTTCTTGGCTTGCAGTGCAGGGTGAAGGCAGACAGCCCTCAGAGCATGCACCACCAGGATACAGTCGAGAAAGCCGGCAGGATTAGGCGCTACGATGTTGCTGGTAGTCGTCTTGGTACTTTGTTGCGGTTTTGCAGGCGTCCTGGAGCAGTCAGTGGTCGATACTTGGCAGAAGTCGAAGAGGGAGATGCAGAGGAACTCTGGTTAGCTCTTGCATTCGTTATCTGATGAGAAACCCAAAGGAGAGACAGTAAATAGCCCTCAGAGGAGGATTGGCCACCTACCCAGCTAAGAACCTATTAGGAGGGGTCTCTGACATCACCTGCTGGCACTGGCCACTCAGAGGCCTCCATTGTGTCCTCACACCTCTGCATTCAAGATGGCAGAGGCCTGGGACACACTGGAGGAGCTCTGGGCACCACCCCCAGGGTGGTGAGGGACAGGGTCACTCCCCTTTCCTTTGTCCAGTTTCGTGCCAGAGCAGGGGCTGGGGGATCCCTGAACTGGTGTAGACTGGTTTATGCACAGAGGGCACCATCTGTGCCCTTCAAAGCATTCCCAGAGGCCAGGAGAGGCTACTCCTCTCAGGCCCTTAACATCTATTTCCAAAGGGAGAGGGTGTAACACCCTTTCTCAGAGGAAATCTTTGTTCTGCCTTCCTGGGACTGGGCTGCCCAGACCCCAGGAGGGCAGAAGCCTGTCTGTGGGTTAGCAGCAGCGGTAGCTGCAGTGAAAACCGCGGAGAGCTAGTTTGGCAGTACCAGGGGTCCATGCTGGAGACCCGATGATGCATGGGATTGCTACCCAAATACCAGATTTGGCACGGGGGGACAATTCCATGATCTTAGACATGTTACATGGCATTATTCGGAGTTACCATTGTGAAGCTACATATAGGTATTGACCTATGTGTAGTGCACGCATGTAATGGTGTCCCCGCACTCATAATGTCTGGGGAAATTGCCCTGAACTATGTGGGGGCACCTTGGCTAGTGCCAGGGTGCCCTCACACTTAGTAACCTTGCACCTAACCTTCATTAAGTGAGGGGTAGACATATAGGTGACTTATAGGTTACTTAAGTGCAGTATAAAATGGCTGTGAAATAACGTGTGCGTCATTTCACTCAGGCTGCAGTGGCAGTCCTGTGTATCATTTGTCTGAGCTCCCTACGGGTGGCAAAATAAATGCTGCAGCCCATAGGGATCTCCTGGAACCCCAAACCCCAGGGAACCTGGGTACCATATACTAGGGAATTATAATGGTGTTCCAGTGTGCAAATTAGAATTGGTGACAAAAATGGTCACTAGCCTATATTGACAATTTTAAAGGCAGAGAGAGCATAAGCACTGAGGTTCTAGTTAGCAGAGCCTCAGTGACACAGTTAGTCACTACACAGATACACACATTCAGGCCACAAACTATGACCACTGGGGTCCTGGCTAGAAGGATCCCAGTGAGACAGGCAAAAACAAACTGACACACAAGTATAAATGGGGGTAACATGCCAGGCAAGATGGTACTTTCCTACAGCGGCTGCCTGACCTGTGAGGAAGGACAAGTGGAAATGAGGTAATTCCGCTGGCGTTGAGCGCCGTTGCTGTAGGCGGTCGACAACCGCCACAAAACTTCACATTGGTTATCATTGGGCCTTATGGGTTCAAGGAGGCAATGGCGATGTACGCCGGCGGTGACGGTGCGCACCGCCACGGACGTGACCGCCATTTTCTATCTATTCACTCACTTGCTACCTGACCTTCAACAGGAGAGAACCTACACTGCAAGTGCTGCAGTGACCTGTGTCTGGAAGCAACAATGGCTCATTTGTCTGGGGAAAAGGCCCCTGCCTTCACTGCTGAGGAGTTGGAGAAACTGGTGGATGGGGTCCTACCCCAGTACAAGTTACTCTACGGTCCTCCAGACAAACAGGTGAGTACACTGTGAGCATGATGCATGGGCCATGAATGTAGGGAGTGATGTGTGTGTAAGCCACATGTAAGGGAGGGCTGAGGTGTCCTGGCCAGTGTGCTGCATGTATGGTGGTCAATGTATGTGCGTCAGGGGATGGGAGGGATCTGGTGGGCCATGAGTGTTACGATCCGGACAGTTGACTGATTCCCTTTTCTGCTGTCTTTTCCATGCAGGTCAGTGCCCACCAGAAAAAGGGTATTTGACGTGCCATCACCAAGGAGGTGCGGACCTTGGGGGTCTTTGACAGGCGAAGCACCCACTGCCACAAACGGCGGGAGGACCTGCACTGCTTGACAAGGAAAATGGCGGAGGCCCAGCTGGGGATGGCCTCCCAACGAGGAAGAGGTGCCTGTCGTACCCTGACCCCCGTGATGTTCCGCATCCTGGCGGTGGCCTATCCGGAGTTGGATGGCCACTTGAAGGCATCACAGCATCCACAAGGGGGTGAGATCAGATTCAGAATCATGACTTTGCTCGAATTAAGGTTGTACCTGGGTGGGGGATGTGGGCTGTGGGTGCCCCTAGGCCAGGGCGAACTGGCAGGGGAGGTCCTTTTTTGGGCAGGCTCTGAAGCACTCCTACACCAACAGTGGTAGTGGGCATCTACTATTGGGCAGGGTCCTGTGGGTTTCAGGTGTGCAGCTAATGGCGTTAGGTATTGTACCCCATGGGCTGATGACTATCTTAGTAACTGGTAGTGCATGGCCTAGTGCATAGGGCTGCTCCCTGTGTGTTGTGTACGCCAACGGTAGTAGTGTTGCTGGCATTGACCGAGTGTATCCTCTGTCTCCCCCCCCCTTGTTGTTTCGTCACCCTGTTCTTGTGTGCATTAGCATCATCTGGCCGAGGAGCAGAGGCACCGGTGAAAGAGGGAGCTGCATCCCACATGGGCCTGGAGACCCAATCCACCGATGTTGAGGGCACCAGTGGGACGGAGGGCGAGGGGAGCACCACGACGGGGACAGGAGGGGACACCACAGACAGCGACTCCTCCTCTGATGGAAGCTCCCTGGTGGTGTCAGACACCTCTGTGCCCACCCCAACAACAGGTACAGCCGCTACCCCCACAACCAGCACCGCCTACCCAGCAACCCCTCAGCGTGTTTCCCGTGCCCACTCACCCAGGAGGCTGGGCATCTCCTTCGCCCCAGGCACCCCAGGCCCTGCCCCAGTCAGCCCTGCTGCCCTCAGTGAGGATGCTATTGACCTCCTGAGATCCCTCACTGTTGGGCAGTCAACCATTCTGAATGCCATCCAGGGTGTCGAGAGGCATTTGCAACAAACAAATGCATACCTGGAGGACATTCACTCTGGCGTGGCGGCCCAACAGAGAGCATTTCAGGCTCTGGCCTCAGCACTGATGGCAGCCATTGTCCCTGTCTCCAGCCTCCCCCTCCAACTTCCTCTACCCAGTCCCAATCCCCTCAACCCCAGCCTATCCCAAGCACACCTTCAGACCAGCATTCACCCAAATCAACACACAAAAGTGGCTCAGGCAAACACAAGCACCACACTTCATCTCACAGGCACTCACACTAGCACCATCCCCATGCAGACACACCAACAGCCACTGTCTCCACTGTGTCCCCCTCCTCCTCGTCTTCCACCTCCCTCCCAGTAGCGTCTCCACTCACACCTGCATGCACTGCATCCTCATTCACTACCTCCATCACCAGCACGCCCATCACAACACACCCCTCACTGGCAGTCACCACCCCCACATCCATTCACACGTCCCCTGTGTCCTCTCCCACTCTGTCTGTGACCCCTCCTCCCAAAGTACACAAACGCAAGCACCCACCCACCCAACAGCCATCCACCTCACAACAGCATCCAGCCCATGCACCTGCACCCAAACTCTGCAGACAGACACCTCCTACAACCACTCCCTCTTCCTCCACTTCTTAAACCCTCTCCCTCTTCCTGCCCCAGTGTGTCTAAGAAGCTTTTCCTGGCAAACATTGACTTCTTCCCTACCCCTCCCCCGTCCTTCCCCTCGGGCCAGGGTGGCCAGAACCTAGCCCAGCACCTCAGCCACCAAGTCGACGTCCGCTGTGGTTCCTGCAGCTATCAGAGCCTCAAAGGGGGCACCCGTCAGCACAGCCAGCGTGTCACCAACCCCTGCCAAGGCCAAAACCATTCCGCCACCTGGCAGGTGAAGAGGGGGGACAGCATCCAGCAAGGGGAAGGAGCCACAACCACCCAGCAAGGCCACCTCAAAGACTCCAGCTGCCAGAGCCAAGGTCACACCACCATCTGCCAAGGTAAGGAAGGTGCACAAAACACCAGGCAAGGCACTTCAGCCATCCGAGGATGCAGGTGAGGCCTGGTGGCTTCCAGCACAACTGCCAACACCGCCACCTGCACCGTGGCCAGCACCGGCAGCAGCCCCACCATAGCACCGCCACAAGCACCGCCACCTGCACCGCCACCTGCACCTCCACCTGCCCTGCCGTAAGCACCATTACTGTTAGCAGCAGCAGCTCCAGTGGGCAGCCGTCCGAGGCTGCCGGAGAAGGGCTGGAGCCTCCCCCCACCACTGGCAGCACCGGCATCTGCACCGCGGCCAGCACCGGCACCTGCACCGCTGTGAGCACCGCCGCAAGCCCCGCCGCAAGCACTGCCACCTGCACCACTGACAGTAGCACCACTGCCAGCAGCAGCAGTCCCAGTGGGCAGCCATCCGAGGCTGCAGGAGGAGGGCTGGAGCCTCCCTCCACCACTGGCAGCACCCCAACCTGCACCGGCACTACCACCAGTTTGCAGCTGTAGCCGCCGCTGGATGGAGTCTAGCCCTGCCTCCATGGACTATCATGTAACCTGGTCCCTGCATATCTCCTGCCTCAGACACCCAAGTGAGGGACTGTGACCTGGCACCTCCCAAGTGCTGCATCCCTGGGCACAAAGCCCCCTCCAGAACCAGAGGAAGTAGGCATCCACTCACCCTATCCTTGGCAGGATGAAGCAGACTGGGCACCAAGCCCCCTCCAGAACCAGTGGGCAACCCACCCACTAGAGAGACTGTGGCTTTGCACTCCCCAGGACCAAGCAGTGGGCAACCCACCCACTACAGAGACTGTGGCTTTGCACTCCCCAGGACCAAGCAGTGGGCAACCCACCCACTAAAGAGACTATGGCTTTGCACTCCCCAGGACCAAACAGTGGGCAACCCACCCACTAGAGAGACTGAGGCCTTGCACTCCCCAGGACATCGCTGTGGGCATGGAGCCCCCGCCAGGAGCAGTGGTGTTATTCCATCTTCCGGCTGAGGTGCCCCACTTCCCCCTGAGGTGCCTGTGTGTTTTCGACCTGATGCCCCTGCAGTGTTCTCTCCGTACTGAGGCAGGAGTCAAGTGTGGGCTTGGCCTATGCATTTTGGGCCAGTGGCCCACAGACATTTTAAGTGGACCATGTACCGCCTTATGTACATATTGTATATTTTTGTAACTACTGTTTTTCAAATTATTACATATATCTCTGATATTTCTAAAATATCACTGATTTGACTCTATTCCTTTTGTCCTTGCGTTCTTCCAGGCGGTTACGGGGTGTAAATGTAATGTTGATAAATGTGTTTGTGTGTATGGTGTTGTGGGTGAGGGTGGGGGTGGAGGTGTTGCGTGTGTGTGTCACTCTCTTTTTTCTCCCCTTCCCCCTCCATTATGTGCTAGGTGCAGTACTCACCGTGGTCGTCGGCGTTCATACTCCTGGTAGATAAGGAGGTAGACCAGCATGGGCAGGACCTGCAGCTGGGGCTCCATGGCGTCCTGGTTCTTCGTTGATTGTCAAGAGGTGTGTGGTTTCCCTTCTGTGTACTGTTTCTGCTGTGCTTTTGATGGCGTTAGTACCACCCCGGAAAAGCTGGCGGATGGGCGGGTTGTAATTGGGTGGGCAGTACATTGTCTTCCGCCTGTCTCTTGGTGGTTACCGCCGCGGTGTTTGTTGCTACTGCCGTGGCGGTCGGAGTGTTAAAGTGGCTGGCTGTGTTGGCGGTTTGCGCCGTGGTCGTGATTCCATTTTTCTTACTGCCAGCCTGTTGGCAGTATTACCACCACTTTAACACCGACCACCAGGGTTGTAATGAGGGCCTCTATGTCCTCTTCTTTGCTCTGGGGCTGGACTTCAGGTCCTGTTGTTGGTGCAGGCATCTCTTTGTGCTTCTTTCTCTCGTCCAGGTAAGATCAAAGTTCAGGTGGAAGGGGAGCCCCTTAAATCCTGTTTTAAGGGTTGTTTAAGGGTGTGAGGGACAGTGGCCAATGACTACTGTCCCTGCAGCTAGTCCACCCCTGCAGTGATGACTTCCTATGGGGAGTACGTCACTTTCTACCCAGAACCTACTATTCTAGGAGTCTGCCAAGATGGCAGAACCCTTCTGTGGCCGGGCAGACCCCCAAGCCAACCTTCAAAGGTGTAGCTAGTTTGAGGGAGGAGTACACCTCATGCATATCTAATTTCCCACCTGCCCAGCCGGGCAGCGTGGGAAGGCTTTGTCCTCCACTGGACGGACAACTATTTGCACATCAAAGGCAGGTGAAATCTTTGAAGCTTACCACCCTTATGTGTTTTTCACTAGCCAGCCTGGGAGGGAGGAGGTGTGACCTCTGTCCTTCCTAGGCCCTTTGTCTTACGTCCTGCCAAGGTACTAGCACCACCGGCAGGAGGTCAGACTTCTGTCTGTGGCGGCAGGGACTTGAGAGAGCCTGCCAAAACAGTACAGGAGTGGGTACCTTGGTGGGCTCCCTCTAGGGGGGCCCCCTAGGCATATGCTTTTTAATCCTGAACACGGGCATCATGTTCAGGGTTAAAAAGCACAGTGTTTGACACCGAACACAACAGGTTTCGGCTGGGCCATTGCAGAGCTAGACATCTGAGCAATGGTCAGATGCCAGCCTATGTTGTTCAATGGACCGCTGGTTACTCGAGCCGGCATTGCAGTTTAAGTGCCAGCACTGGTGCCTGTGCTCCTGCACATATGTCCTCACTCAAAGAACAGTGCACCCTTACCACTGGGCTAGAGGGGGCCTGCCTTAGGGGTGACTGACCTGTCCATTGGCAGTAACAGGAACTCTGTACCTGGTGTGGGCAGAGTCTCACTCGAGCAGCAGGCTACTCATGCAGGCTGACATGGCAGCTCTGCAGTCTCTCTTTTACTCATGGTACCCAGAGTGGCACTATCAGTGTTGCAGCCCTGGTACCTGTAGGAAAGTACCATCTTGCCTGGCATATTACCCCATTTTTACTGTATGTATGTTTGTTTTTGCCTGTGTCACTGGGATCCTGCTAGCCAGGACCCCAGTGCTCATAAAGTATGCCCTGTATGTGTTCCCTGAGTGGTGCCTAACTGTATCACTGAGGCTCTGCTAACCAGAACCTCAGTGTTTATGCTCTCTCTGCTTTTAAAATTGTCACTGCAGGCTAGTGACTAATTTTACCAATTCTGATTGGCACACTGGAACACCCTTATAATTCCCTAGTATATGGTACCTAGGTACCCAGGGTATTGGGGTTCCAGGAGATCCCTATGGGCTGCAGCATTTCTTTTGCCACCTATACGGAGCTCAGACAATTCTTACACAGGACTGCCACTGCAGCCTGACTGAAATAACGTCCACGTTATTTCACAGCCATTTTACACTGCACTTAAGTAACTTATAAGTCACCTATATATCTAACCCTCACTTAGTGAAGGTTAGGTGCAAAGTTACTTAATGTGTGGGCACCCTGGCACTAGCCAGGGTGTCCCCACATTGTTCAGGGCAAATTACCCGGACTTTGTGAGTGCGGGGACACCATTACACATGTGCACTACATATAGGTCAATACCTATATGTAGCGTCACAATGGTAACTCCGAACATGGCCATGTAACGTGTCTAGGATCATGGAACTGTCACCCCAATACCATTTTGGTGTTGGGGGACAATTCCATGCATCCCGGGTCTCCAGCATAGAGCCCGGGTACTGCCAAACTAACTTTCCGGGGTTTTCTCTGCAGCTACCGCTGCTGCCAACCCTCAGACAGGTTTCTGTCCCCCTAGGGCCTGGGCAACCCAGCCCCAGGAAGGCAGAACAAAGGATTTCTTCTGAGAGAGGGTGTTACACCCTCTCCCTTTGGAAATAGGTGTGAACGGCCTGAGAGGAGTAGCCTCTCCTGGCCTCTGGAAATGCTTTGAAGGGCATAGATGATGCCCTCCTTGCATAAGCCAGTCTACACCGGTTCAGGGATCCCCCCAGCCCTGCTCTGGTGCGAAACTGGACAAAGGAAAGGGGAGTGACCACTCCCCTGACTAGCACCTCCCAGGGGAGGTGCCCAGAGCTCCTTCAGTGTGTCCCAGACCTCTGCCATCTTGGATGCAGAGGTGTGAGGGCACAATGGACAGCTCTGAGTGGTCAGTGCCAGCAGGTGACGTCAGAGACCCCTCCTGATGGGTCCATACCTTTCTCTGTAGCCAATCCTCCTCTGAGGGCTATTTAGGGTCTCTCCTGTGGGTATCTCATCAGATAACAAATACAAGAGCTCACCAGAGTTCCTCTGCACTTTCCTCTTCAACATCTGCCAAGGATTGACCGCTGACTGCTCCAGGACGCCTGCAAAACCGCAACAAAGTAGCAAGAAGAGTACCAGCAACATTGTAGCGCCTCATCCTGCTGGCTTTCTCGACTGTTTCCTGGTGGTGCATGCTCTGAGGGCTGTCTGCCTTCACCCTGCACTGGAAGCCAAAAAGAAATCTCCATGGGTCGACAGAATCTTCCCCCTGCTAACGCAGGCACCAAACCTCTGTATCACTGGTCCTCTGGGTCCCCTCTCATCCTGACGAGCGTGGTCCCTGGAACACAGGAGCTGGATCCAAGTGTCCCCGACAGTGCAGTGGCCCTTCTGTCCAAATTTGGTGGAGGTAAGTCATTGCCTCCCCACGCCATACAGTAATCCTGTGTACTGCGTAAACTGCAGCTGCTAGGGCTTCTGTGCACTGTTGCAAGACTTCCTTCATGCACAGCCTAGCCCAGGTCCCCAGCACTCCGTCCTGCATTGCCCAACTCGCTGAGTTGGACTCCGACTTCGTGGGACTCTCTTTTGTTGTGCTGAGTCAAATGTCGTGCTCAGATCTTCTGAACACCTGTTCAGGTAGTTTTGCGGGTGCTGCCTGCTTCTGCATGGGCGCTCCGAATTGCTGAGCGCCCCCTCTGTCTCTTCCTCCAAGGGGCGACCTCCTGGTCCTTCCTGGGCCCTGGCAGCACCCAAAACCTTCAACCGCGACTCTTGCAGCTAGCAAGGCTTGTTTGCGGTCTTTCTGCGTGGAAACAACTCTGCATCCTCCAGCACACTGTGGGACATCTTCTGACCAAAGGAGAAGTTCCTGGCACATTCTGTTGTTGCAGAATCTTTGGCTTCTTCCACCCGTAGGCAGCCCTTTTGCACCTTCATCCGGGGTTTAGTGGGCTCCTGTCCAACCTGGACATTTGCGTGACTCTTGGAGTTGGTCCCCCTTCCTTTGCAGGTCCTCAGGTCCAGGAATCAGTCTTCAGTGCTTTGCAGTCAGTTGTTGTCTTTGCAGAATCACCTATCACGACTTTACTGTCTTTCTGGGGTAGTAGGGTAACTTTACTCCTACTTTCCAGGGTCTTGGGGTGGGGCATCTTGGACACCCCTAGTGTTTTCTTACACTCCCAGCGACCCTCTACACACTACACTAGGCCTGGGGTCCATTTGTGGTTTGCATTCCACTTTTGGAGTAAATGGTTTGTGTTGCCCCTAGGCCTATTTTCTCCTATTGCATTCTATTGTGTTCGACAGTGTTTGCACTACTTTTCTAACTGTTTACTTACCTGATTTGGTTTGTGTGTGTATATTTTGTTTATATTACTCACCTCCTAAGGGAGTATATCCTCTGACATACTTTTTTGGCATATTGTCACTAAAATAAAGTACCTTTATTTTTAGTAACTCTGAGTACAGTGTTTTCTTATGATATAGTGCTAAGTGATATAAGTGGTATAGTAGGAGCTTTGCATGTCTCCTAGTTCAGCCTAAGCTGCTCTGCTATAGCTACCTGTATCAGCCTAAGCTGCTATAACACCTCTAATCTACTAATAAGGGATAACTGGACCTGGCACAAGGTGTAAGTACCACAAGGTACCCACTATAAGACAGGCCAGCCTCCTACAGTACCTCCTTCACCACTCTTGCCCTGGGTACCATTCACTGGAGACTTACAGGGGTGGTAAGGTGCTTGACAATTGGTCTATGCAATTCGACATATACTTGAAGGGAAAGAGCATTGGTTCTGGGGCCTGGGCAGCAGGCCTTAGTACACTAACAGGTCAAAAACCACAGTATCTGACAGCAAACAGTGGGGGGGTGACCATCCAAAAAGAGGCACTTTACAACAACACTCCTGGAGTAGAACCCTCAACGTTCAGTGTGAGAATCTATGGGCCTGATTACGACCTTGGCGGAGAGGACTACTCCATCCCAAATGTGACGGATATCCCGCCCGCCGTATTACAAGTTCCATTATATCCTATGGAACTTGTAATATGGCGGAAGGGATATCCGTCACATTTGGGACAGAGTAATCCCCTCCGCAAAGGTCGTAATCTGGCCCTATGACTTCAACTATTAGGCCACAGAAGACTCCTTACTGTATTTTTACAGACATTCCTAAAACATTCAACTCACGCTTGTGATGGGAAAGAAACATCACTGTTCCATCACTAGGATGGTTTAACTGTCAAAACACTAGTAAATAAACAAACACACTGCCTAGTGACACTAGTAATTGAACCTTCAGCCTACTCAGTGACATTACATGACTTTCACCACTAGGCCAGAAGTGACTCTGTTTTGCTCTGCATCCAGACGTAACGATAACATTGTACGAAACATCTTGCTAGTCTGACTTTTGGAAGGCATTGCATGGAGAGACCAGTACAATAATATTCTCTCAGTCTCTATCTCTCTTCCATCCCATTGTGGGATGGAAGAGAAAGAGAGATAGGAAGTGAGAGATTGAGAGAGAGGGATAGAAATTAAAAGAAAGAGATTGGCAGAGATAACTTCAGGGAGAGGGTTTTTTTAAGCTTTGATGAATGATATACGTAGAATGAGATATTTTAGAACAAATTAAAAAGAAAAGTATATTTGTCATTTAAAACAAGTGAAATCACTTTTCAGTTGGAACCTCAAGTTTTATCCCATTGCTGCTACCAGTGTTAGAAATTAGGTCTCTAGTTAGCAGAGGTATACACCCTCGTCCATGTAGGGACCACAATCCTAGTCAGGGTATGTCACAACACAATCCAAATTATCCTGTGCCCACCCTCTGGTAGCTTGGCACTGAGCAGTCAGGCTTACCTTAAAAGGCAATGTGTAAAGTATTTGTGCAATAAATCATACAGTAGCACAGTGAAGACACCATAAAAATACACCACACAGGTTTAGAAAAATAGATAATATTTATCTGAATAAAAAAAGGTCAAAACGACAAAGGTCCAATAAGTACAAGTTAAAATATCACATTTAAAAGGTTTAAAAGAGTCTCAATCCTTAGAAATCAACAGTTGTTTATTTGTAACACATTGTACCTGGGATATGTAAAAAATAATGATGCACGGAGGAGGAGATGCATGAAAAAATAAGGTGTTGCATCAGATTTTCCAGTACAGCACAGACAATGCGTCATTTCTTTCCATGCTGCAAGGGTTTGCGCTCTTTTTCCAGTGTGCAGTCTTGGTTCCTCACTGCGATGAGGGGATATTTTGAGGTCCAGGGATGATGCATTGAAAATCCTTGACATGCTGGTAGAAGGCGCAGGTATTGCATCGATCCGGTAGGCGATGCGTCAAATTTTCCATTGCAAGGTAGGTGATGAGTCGAAGTCTCCATTGGGAAATTGGTGCTGAGTCGTTACGGTCGCCGGTGCAGCGCTCTCCCAGCCGTGATGCAGGCTTTGCAGCGATTTCTGCAGGCATTGAGTCACACACAAGGAGTTTCTTGAAGAGGTGAAGACTTTGTTGGCCCTGAGACTTCAGAAACAGGAGGCAAGCTCAATCCAAGCCTCAATCCAAGCCCTTGCACTTCAGGAGAAAGGCAGAGTCCTTCTAGCAGGGTCAGAGGCCAGCAGAGTAGCAGGACAACAAGCAGGGCAGCAGTCCTTCTCGGCAAGCAGTCCAGATGAGTCATTTGGGCAACCAGGCAGTTCCTCTGACAGAGTGCAGGTGTTGGTCTAATTTGGTAGGGTTAGAGACCCAATTTATATACCCAAAATGCATTTGAAGTGGGGGAGACTTCAAAGAGTTGTTTTGAAGTGCACAAGTTCCCCTTTCAGCCCAGTCCTGTCTGCCAGGATCTCTGTGGGGGGTTATCAGTCCTTTGTGTGAGGGCAGGCCACTGGCCTTTAAAATGTAAGTGTGAGCCCCTCCACCCTTCCTGCCCAGGAAGACCCATTCAGTATGCAGATGAATGCAGATGTGACTGAGTGTCCTGTGTTTATGGTTGTCTGGGTGGAGTGCACAAGGGGAGCTGTCAACCACCACAGACCAGACATGTATTAGAGACAGTCTGTAAGGCACAGATGGCAGTAAGTGCAGAGAAATGCCCACTTTCTAAAAGTGGCATTTCTAATATAGTAATATTAAATTCAACTTCACCAGTAAGCAGGATTTTTTATTACCAGTATGGCAATACCAAATAAGACATGGCTACTTCTTTCAGATCAGAATCTACCACTTAAGAGTATACAAGGGCGGGTCTAATGCTAATCTATGAGAGGAGCAGGCCTCATAGTAGTGGGAAACGAATTTAGGAGTTTTGCACTACCAGGACATGTAAAACACATAAGCACATGGTCTGCCTTTTACCTACATAGCACCCTGCCCTATGGGTTACCTAGGGCCTACGTTAGAGGTGACATATTTAGAGAAAGGGGATTTTAAGGCTTGGCATGTAGTTTTAAATGTCGAAGTGGCAGTGAAACTGCACACACAGGCCTTGAAATGGCAGGGCTGAGACATGGTTAAGTAACTATTCCTGTGGGTGGCACAATCAGTGCTGCAGGCCCACTAGTGACATTTTGGCCCTCATTACAACATTGGCGGTAATTGCCACCTACCGCCGTGCTGACGGCCACCAACATACTGTGGTATACCACCATGGGTATGATGAGCCACACAGTGAAATCCGCCACTATACAGACACCGATATAAGTCCGTCAGCCCAAAGGTCAGTGATAAACTGACGGTAGCAAAACCCACACCATCACGCCAACAGAAATATGCCCATAGTATCAGGACCCACAAATCACTGCGGCGGTCTTTCAACCGCGGTAAACCATTGGCGGTACACACCACCGCACTCAAAATACACACACACTTACAAAACTACACCACATTGGACAATTCAAACTACACACACCTGACACACATACACCCCCACACCCCCGCACCACTATAAAACACACACCCACATTACCCACAACCCTTTCAACAAAAAAAAGATTGCTAACAGAGAGAGAGACAAGCCAGGAGCACCCACTCAATCTGAGCCACAGAACACCATCACCCATATACCATCCACGCACCTCACAGCACACACCACAACACATCACCCCACACATCCTCACACATACCCATCACACCACATCCATGGCACCCCAAGGACACCCCAGGTTTTCAGAGGAGGAGCTAAGGGTGATGGTGGAGAAAATCATCCGGGTAGAGCCACAGCTATTCGGATCACAGGTGCAGCAGACGTCCATTGCAAGGACGATGGAGCTATGGCAGAGAATAGTGGACAGGGTCAACGCCGTGGCACAGCACCCCAGAACATGGGATGACATCAGGAAGAGGTGGAATGACCTACGGGGGAAGGCGCGTTCTGTGGTTGCAAGACACCAGGTAGCCGTACAGAGGACTGGCGGTGGACCCCACCTCCTCCCCCACAACTAACAACATGGAGGAGCAAGTCTTGGCGATCATGCATCCTGAGGGCCTCGCAGGAGCAGCAGGAGGATTGGACTCTGGTAAGTCAAATCTTTGCTACTATATCCCCCACCCTACCTGCATGTCATCACAAACTCCTACCCCTACCCTCACACCCATCACTCTACCACCTCACATATACCCCACTATCACAACCCACCAATCCCAATACAATGCCCTGCATGCAACACCAATCCATGGACACCCATCACAGAGCTGCATGGACACCCATCACTAAAGCATGCCCATTAGAGAGAATCACCTAGCCCACAAAACCACCACGCACACAAGGCAAAGCTGACAGGGCTATCACATCCATACAGGGAATCACACCCATGCACAAGATGGCACACGCAGATACAATGACACTGCATTTACATCCCCACAGGACCCCACTCAACGTCACCGGAGTTGAGGTCCAACCAACATCCAGTCCCCCTACAGAAGAGACCCACAGTGATGACACGCCTGGATCACAATGACCAACCTGGCCCATCAGGGACCTCCGGACAGTCGGTTACCCTGCCACAGTCCCATACCACCACAGACCGTCCCCGCTCAGGAAACACCAGCATAGCACCCACCCAGCGGGCCCATACCACTGTCCACAGGACACGTCAATCAGCAGTGTATCCACCACTACAGGGACCCCAGACAACCCCACCAACCCAAGACAATCAGGGACCTGCGGTCAGTGGCAATGGGCACACGGTTCAGGGGACAGAGGCACAAGACAACAGGGAAGGTGGAAGGACTGCTGTGCGACAGGGGGAGGGCAGGCCAGGGAACCCACTCTCCACAAGGCACTTGCAGGGATCCTGGGAGCATACCACCATTCCAGGAGAGCTTGGACCAGATACTGGCCAAGTTGCTGGAGACCCGGCGGCTGCAGGAGAGAAAGTACCTGGGGATCAGGGAGGACCTCAAACACATCCACACTATCGTGTTCACCATTGCAAAGGTGCTGGCTGGCATGGCCAACACCATGGAGGAGGAAGTGGCACACCAACTGGCCCCTGAAACCAGCCAAACCGAAGAACAGCCCTCCACCTCCGCTGGCGCTAGTGGACAGGATGCCCCGCCACTGGAACAACAGGCCACCAGCACCCCACCCCCTGCAGAAGGAAAACCACTCCGCAAATGGTCCCTGTGATCCAGGCAGAAGCCAGAGAACGTTGCCAAGACCCCCGCCAGGAAATAAGACTCTCTGATTGTCACCCTTGTGTCCCACTCTGTTACCCTGTCCATCTTGAACTGCCATTGCTCCCCTTCCTATGCCCCCTTGGACAATGCACCTGTGATACAAAGAGACTGGACTCTAACTTGATATTCCTCCACCATCACCCCAGCCCAGTGCACATCTGTTGTAATTTAATAGCGATTAGATTAAGCATTAGCAGAAGACATCTTGTATTTAGCAACTATTGTGAACATTTCGCGGAATCCATTTTGTATTCATGGCAGCCATTTTCTCTGCCATGTGCTCGCCATGTGCTCTGTCCTACCTTTCTGTTAACTACTCTTGAAAATCTGTCTAGTGACAAGTTATATTGAGCATCTCCCACTTTCTCACATGCCCAGTAAGATCTGCAACTGTTAGTAATCAGTAACAGACAGTAATGTGTCAACTAGTCCTTCAAAACTGTTAGCCCCTCCTACCTGTCGACTGTGCATTTCCATATGACCTTATATGTATGTAAGTCTTGCTTCTATAACTGTACCACCTTCTTTTAGCCCCTGC
The DNA here is from genome assembly GCF_031143425.1 of Pleurodeles waltl. Taxonomy (NCBI): domain Eukaryota; kingdom Metazoa; phylum Chordata; class Amphibia; order Caudata; family Salamandridae; genus Pleurodeles; species Pleurodeles waltl. The sequence goes on along the minus strand of NC_090449.1, from coordinate 678,769,392 downwards.
GTGGGTATAAAAGGACCATGCTCTCTTAGTTCAGTGTGCTACTTCAAACATTACCGAAGGGTACTGTTTGAACTGTAGTACCACCTCATGAGGTTTAATAAACTTTGTCTTTTATTTCAGTTTCTGTGCCAACTTCTTCCTATATGGTCTGAGGACTTTGTGCAGAGAAGGGCGAACCCCTTGCACTAGAAGGCCTGGCTGAGGCTTACTTTGACAAATTGGCGCCCGAACAGGGACTCATCGGCGACTCGGACGCCCGACGGATTGGTCGCGACGAAGGATTGGGATCTTGCTGCGGACGATCAATGCCTGAGGAGACCCGAGTCTTGGCAACCACAGCGTTTTTCCCTTCTTTCTGATTTGACCTTCCAAGTGGTGACGGTCCTCGACTGACATCCTTTTTGTTCATTTGTCGTGCAGTGACCATTTGGTCGATTTTAGAACTTGGCAGTTGGAACCTGGACGCCCTGTGATTGGTAAGAGCCGTTTTACGACACTTGCTGTGGGTTTTGATACCTTTGTTTGGTAATTAAGTTTAGCACCACTTACTGTGGCTCTCGTGTTTTGGGTGACTAGTCAATTTGTGTCCTTTTAATTGAGATATAATTTGCAACTTATATAGGCAGGTAATGAGGAGAATGTTCTCCAATTTAATTTTGATTTGAACGGCACCTTAAGTGCTACTTTGATTATAATATTGCATATTCTGCACTATTTTTGGCATGCCTGTTTTTAGCGCACTTCGTAGGATGTGCTGCTTTTGTAATGGTACCAATTTGAGACTGGAAGAATCACAACCGGCACCCCCAGAGGGGACGCCCAATAGAGATATGTATGTTAAACATGGTCTTTCTTCTATAATGTACAGCACATTATGGAATAAATACACTTGTGCGGATTCTGAGTTACGTTGGCCTATGCATGGGTCATTTGATTTGCGAAAGATTGAGTATGTGGAACAATATATGTGTAAGCGAAGGTCTAGGCAAGATATGTTTGACTGTGTACGAATGTGGGAGAAAGAAGTGCGTGGACGAGTGAAGCGTGAGCAAGCCTTGCTTGAGAAAGAGCAGCGGAAGAATGTATATTTGAAAGCATTGGAAATGAGAAAGAAAGAAATAAATGATTTAAAGGAGCTAGAAGAGAAAGAACGTAAATTACAGGTAACTGGCCAATACACTGTTAGGCAACCTCTCTATCCTATCCTTAATAAACCACACAATGATTTTTTGTTACTAGATCGCCCTCCACCTCCGTATGTCGTTCCTTCTGCCCCTCATGAGTTAGCTGAGGTCTCCGGTTCGGAGATACGAGACAGTCGCTCTATGTTGCCTGCTGACCGGGCGTCTGAGCTTAGATCTATTGCTCGTAAAACAATTTGTAGCGTTGTCTCTGCTTCTGAACTTTTCGACAACATGAAAGGGTGGACGGAAAAGAAGCAGCTATATTTTACTGAGGCATTTGGCACAGAAGTTATTGAACTATTTCGGAAATATTCTGATGAGTTAGAGCCCAATGATGTAGCAGCTGATCATAAGCAAATGCGTTATGGTCTTTTTGTTTTCTCCCAGGTGGCTGATGCAATCAGGCGTTTGGTGAAATTATGTGTTGTGGCAGTCCGTTTGCAAGAGGAGAAAAGGGCCGTGGACGTAGTTGCACGGACATCTCAGACCGGCGGGGTGCAAGCTTCCATCTTCGGAACAGATAAGACTATGATAGTTTAGGCGAAACCAATGCGGGAGGCCGTGCCTTTGTATGTTCCTCCTAAAGGATTGGGTACAAGTGATGATAAAACTTCTGTTGATGCTAAGGATTATTTTATTTATAATTGGGTGTATACTCCTTGGAATAGGGCAGATGTAATGGCACTTAAAACAGCATTACCTGACCCGCGGAAAAATCCAGCCGCCTTTTATGAGGAAGTTGAGGGAGCAATTAGTTCTTGTACTACGACTTTGGCTGACATTGATTTATTTTTTGGATTGATGTTACCACCAGATATGTGGAGAACTGTCCGTAAAGTTGATGATCGTGTAGCTTTTGGGGCGTCATGGAAAGAATTAGAACAGATGGACGGGGATAGGGAACCTGCGAAAAAGCCATATCAGTTGATTCTAGATCTTCCCGCAGCCATATTAGTTAAGTTAAAAACGATAATTCCCCCTAAAAAGATAGATTGGACTGTTTTAGCATCTTGTAAGCAAAAGGCAGATGAATCGGTCTCTGATTTCTTTACATGCTTTGAAGAAGCATTTCATGATTTTAGCGGCCAGTTATTGTCAGATGATACGGGCAGACATTTGTTTGTCGATACATGTCGCAAATCTGTTACCAGGAATAGCTAGTCGTCTAAAAGCTAGTGAAAGTTCATGGACTACCTCTACTCCGGTTTCTCTTTTGACTATGGCTCAATATTATGAACGTCAGGAATTAGAAGCAAAAGGTAGCAAGGATAAAAAGATTAAAGAATTAAAGACGAAGGTTATGTTGGCTCAAGCTTATGGTCCGCCTTTTAGAGGTAGTGATAGAGGTGGACGTGGATCTTATGGTTCTTCTTACACTCGTTCGAATTTGTCTGTTGATCAGTGTGCGTATTGTAAGAAATTTCGGCATTGGGCTGCCGATTGTCCAGCACTACGTGTTCAGCAGTGTTCACGTTGTTGTAGTTTAGCAGCGATTAGATTAAGCATTAGCAGAAGACATCTTGTATTTAGTAACTATTGTGAACATTTCGCGGAATCCATTTTGTATTCATGGCAGCCATTTTCTCTGCCACATGCTGCCATGTGCTCACCATGTGCTCTGTCCTACCTTTCTGTTAACTACTCTTGAAATCTGCCTAGTGACAAGTTATATTTAGCATCTCCCACTTTCGCACATGCTCAGTAAGGTCTGCAGCTGTTAGTCCTTGGAAACTGTCAGCTCCTCCTACCTGTCGACTGTGCATTTTCCACATGACCTTACATGTATGCAAGTCTTGCTTCTATAATTGTACCACCTCCTTTTAGCCCCTGCGTGGGTATAAAAGACCATGCTCTCTCAGTTCAGTGTGCTACTTCAGACATTACCCAAGGGTGCTGTTTGAACTGTAGTACCACCTCATGAGGTTAATAAACTTTGTCTTTTATTTCAGTTCCTGTGCCAACTTCTTCCTACATGGTCTGAGGACTTTGTGCAGAGAAAGGTGAACCCCTTGCACTAGTAGGCCTTGCTGAGGCTTACTTCAACAACGTGGTCGCGGACAAATGAGAAATCGCTCATGATATTCAGGGCCTAGAAGAAGCACGAATGATCATGCCAGGGTTGATGCTAATGTACGAGAGCAGAATGGGTTTAACAGTTTTGATAGACGGAACCAATACCAGATGTCTAACTATGTGCAGCCTGATTTCCAAGATTCTGCTTATGCATAGGATTGCCTAGGATAGGGGTAAGGAATCAGTTGAAGTTCCAGTAGATCAGAGGGGTCCCTATGTTACAGCACATGTTTTGGGTTCAACTGATCAGTTTCTGGTTGATACAGGAGCTACTCGTAGCACCTTGTCTAAACAATTGATTCCAAGGGCTCCCCTGTCTGGCGTAACCATTACATCAATAGGTTTCGATGAAACACCTTCCCCTAGCCCTAGTCACAATCACTTGCATTCCATGTTGATAAATTTACTGCTCCATGTCCATTTTTGCTTTCTCCAAATACACCAGACAATATTGTGGGTCTTGATATGCTCAAGTATTTCAGGGCTACAATACGATGCTCTCCTGAAGGGGTGCGTGTTATTTTGAATGATAATCATCCTGTGATGGAAAGAGTTTGTCTTGTTAAAGAGGATATTGCATTAGCTTCACTCCCTAGTACTTTGTGGGCTACTTCAGATACTGATGTGGGACAAATGACTATTCCACCGGTACATATTAGTGTCAAGGAGGGAGCTGTATTGCCACGTTTGCCTCAATACAAAATTTCACAGGAGGGCGAAGAAGCACTCACACGAATTGTGCATGATCTTATTGCAGTTGGAGTTGTTGAGGAAGTTCCGTATAATGTTTGTAACAGTCCGATTTTTCCTATTCTGAAAAAGGATACAGATACTAGGATTTACCGATTCATTATTGATTTACGAGAAGTCAATAAGATTGTGGTACCACAATATCCTGTGGTATCTGACATCACAACACTTCTTACTTTAGTTCCCCCGACAGCAACTACGTTCTCTGTGATAGACTTGAAGAATGCTTTCTTTTCGATCTCTATTCATCCTGACAGCCGATATTTGTTTGGTTTTACTTTGAATAAACAATCATATAGATTTTGCTGAGTTCCTCAAGGCTATACTGAGAGTCCTAGTATTTATAGTCAAGCGTTAAAACGACAACTTGATTCTTTTGTTTTGCCTGAAGGTGTGGCTCTTATACAATATGTTGATGATATTTTGTTGGCAGCTGATACCCCTGAGCAATGTGAAAAGTGCACTTTGTCCTTACTTTCTTTTCTTCCTTCACACCATCATAAAGTGTCACGAAAGAAATTGCAATATTGTAGACCAAAGGTAACTTATTTAGGTCACCTTTTGTCTAAGGAGGGCCGCGAACTTACATCAGATCGTATTCAAGCCATTTTAGACACACCAGTACCCTCTACTCAGAAAGATGTTCGTGCATTCCTTGGTCTTACTTCTTTTTGTAGGCAATGGATATTAGGGTTTTCACACATTGTCAAACCTTTGCTAGCACTTTTGACTAAAGATACTCCAATGCCCCTCCCATGGACAGATGAATGTGAGACTGCTTTCCGGCAGCTACGACAAGCCCTTTGTTCATCACCAGTGTTAGGTACTCCAGATTACACGAAACCTTTTGTACTTTACGTACATGAGAAAGATGGATGTGCATTGTCAGTTTTAGTACAGACACATGGCGATAAGCAGCGTCTCTGTGCATATTTTTCAGAAGTACTTGATCCTGTCGCTCGAGCGTTGCCTGGGTGTTTTCGTTCAGTTGCCGCAACAGCTGTGTCAATACGTCAGAGTGAAGGAATAGTTTTGTCACATAAGCTGTTGGTGTTAGTACCCCATGCGGTTGATGCTCTTTTAAATCAAACAAAGACACAACATTTAACTAGCGCTCGCCTGACAGGATATGAATTGACATTGCTGGCTCCTCACATTACACTGAAGAGATGTGCAACACTAAATCCAGCCACTTTGTTGCCATATCCGGTGACTCAGCCTCAGTCACAAGAAACACATGATTGTATATTCCTTACCGAAGAACAGACAAAGGGTCATATTGATTTACAAGATACGCCCCTTCCAGATGTAGACGGGGAATTGTGGGTTGATGGGTCTTGTTTGAAGTTGCCAGACGGTACGACCTCAGCTGCATATGCAATCACCACAATACACACGGTAGTGGAGACAGCTCGTATACCACAGAAGTCAGCTCAAGCAGCTGAACTAATAGCTTTGACACGAGCATGTGAGCTTAGTACTGACTTATATGTGAACATTTATACGGACAGCCGCTATGCTTTTGGAGTGGCTCATGATTTTGGTTTGCTTTGGAAGGGGAGAGGCTTTCTCACATCCTACGGGATGCAGATAATGCACAGAGTGCATAACCTCTTGACTGCATTGACATATCCAAAGAAAGTAGCTATTGTGAAATGTAGTGCACACAAGAAAGTGACCGATAAGATAGGGCAAGGTAATGCCCTTGCGGATTGCGTAGCACGTGAGACTGCGATGCAGCGAAGTACTACTTCTATGTATGTAGTGAAGTCACAAGCTGAATGTTGGCATAATGTTAGACAAGATGTATTAGATATACAGAAATCTGCTTCTGTGAAAGAACGTGAGCAATGGTCTGAAGAAGGAGAATTGGATGATGAGGGCTGTTGGTGGAATAAGCAGATGGATAAATGGAAATTGCCTATAGCTTTTGTACAACCTATGGTTCAGATGACACATGGGCTGGCACATGTTGGAGCTTCAACAATAACGAAGTTGCTTACGCAAGTTTGGGAGCATCCAGAAATTTCCAGTACAGCTAAGAGAGTAGTACAGTATTGTTTGATCTGTTTACAATACAATCCTGGAAAAGGGACATGAACTCCTGTGGGAGGGTTTGCTACACCAACTGCACCTTTCGAAGTTCTACAAATGGATTATATTCAGCTTGAACGCTGCAAGAATTTAAAGTATGTCTTGGTGGTGGTATGTGCCTTCAGTAAATGATAGAGGCGTACCCCACAAAGGATAATACTGCCATTACCACAGCGAAGGTGCTTTTGAAAGAATTCTTCCCTAGGTTTGGTGTTTGCAGACTTTTATGGAATGATAACGGACGTCATTTTGTTGGGGAAGTTATTAAGTATGTCCTGAAAGGATTAGGGATCAAACAGAAGTTCCACGCGGTTTTCCACCCACAATCAGCAGGGTTGGTGGAAGGTATAATGCTACTTTGAAGCTGAAGTTAGCGAAGATACAGGCTTCCACATCCTTAACTTGGCCGGATGCATTACCGTTGGCATTATTGTCTATAAGGTCAGTGTCACACTCTCGAATAGGCCTTACCCCCTACGAAATAGTATTTGGAAGGCCAATGAACATTTGGGGAGTTCCTAAGCCAAATTCTGTATATGATGTACCTTGTGTCCTGATGAATGATTATTTGGCACAGTTAACCGACAATTTGGTTTCTATTCATCAACAGGTTCGAGAAGCACTTCCTGATAGATCTACAGGTGAAGGTCATGAACTCCGACCTGGTGACTAGGTGATGATTAAGTCCTTTGAAAGATCAAGCAGCTTGGAACCAAGGTGGCGAGGCCCAGAGCAGGTGCTCCTTGCGACAAGGACAGCAGTTCGAGTAACGAACCGAAAGACTTGGGTCCATAGTACTCACTGCAAGAGAGTGCTACCTACCTTGGTGGAACCTGCTGTGCTGACCGATCATCGAGAGATTTCGACTACGGAGAAAGGCCGTGCTATATCACCTGACGAATCTGCAGAGTTCTTCCCGAACCATACGATTTCTGGAGTGTCGCAATACAATTTAAGACCGAGGAAAGACCCCGTAGTGCTGGAGAAAACTGGTTGATCTACCGTCCTGGGTTAGTGAAACGGAGAGCCAATGTGGCAAGGGGGGTGGGAATCAGCCATGCATTAGAGTAGTGACATCCGTCTTGGCCCGTGGTGAAGAAATCAGCGGCTGCCCAGGGATAAGAGCTCCAACAATTGTTTTTAATTAATTTCTGAAAGGGTCGATTATCACTGTTGCTAAAATGAATAACAAACTGATCATCAGTATTATGGGGTTTGTTGTTGTTTTGGTGATTGTAGCAATAATCACCTGGTTTGTTGAAAAGAAGGCTCCTGCTCGTGCGTTTTTTGTTGCCACTACTCCAGTACCAGAGGATCACTATTACTTTACGCTTCCCTATCAGGAGCAGAAGCACAGTCAATCGTACGTCAATAATACTTTCATTCAGATGTTGCATCATACTCATAATGCTACAAATACTACTAACTGTTGGGTATGTGGAATGATACCTGCGCATCAAAAGAAAGGAGGAACACCTTTCATTCCTCTTCCTTTTTCACACAATGGTTCTTGTCAAGCTTGATATACGCTTTTGTTTGCATCTGGAAAACGTACAGAGGGTGGACTTCTTTTTCGCCTTAATAAAGTATGCTACCAAGACAAAGATGGGTATCCCCAAGCCAAAGGAACTAAATGGGAATGGGAAGAGTATCAACCGGACAATGTTTCAATACCATATGTCTTCACAAATATACGAGACTCTGACAAGAAACAACAATTTGTGATTTCTGTTACAAAAACTAAAGCAGATTTATGTATACGTAGCATTGGGCGAATTCCAGTGGGGATAAGCGATTGTACCTTGATTTTAACTATTGAGGGTGTAAATAATAGTAGTTTTATAGCTTCACATAATACATATTTTGTTTGTGGTAATTATGGATATTACCAACTACCTGTTGGGTGGTCAGGTGTGTGTTATGTATCTTTTCTATTACCCCCTATGTTTTTGGCCCCTGCATCATATCACCGAGATTTTAAACTGTTCAATGACATCATTAAAAATAGATATAAAAGGACAATAAGTGCAAATGAGGTAGACCAAATGGACACTAGCCTGCAACAATATGTTGACTTTAATTTAGGGTTGTTCTCCTTTGTGGGTGCTGCGTCAAACAGTAGGAAAGTGAGACGATTGACTAGGGTTGATGAAGCTGTTACCAATCAGGCAGCTCTGGCACTTGGGAATATTACCGAGGAGCTCCAAATTGCGAGGATTGTAGCGCTCCAAAATCATATGGTACTAGATGTGATATTAGCTGATCGAGGTGGTGCATGTGGTGCATGTTGCATCATCGGTAGTAGTTGCTGCGTTTTCATTCCAGATCACTCACCTTCAGTATATGATGCATTATCTAAATTGCATAAAATCGCTGCAGAAATCCACACAGAGACTGGTATTTGGACTTTTTCTGGATGGTTTTGGGCTCTTGTTTCCGCTTGGGGCTGGAAACTACTGACTATCCTGTGTGTAATGATTGCAATATAGTTCACATGCTGTATCTGTATTCAGTGTGGTCCAATGTTCTGCTCCATGTGTATTACTGCTTGTATGCCTACCAAAAGAAATATTACAGAAATGAAAGCACCACACATGTTAGATAAGGAAATAGCTGAAATGATGAGCATAAATATACAAGATTAATATTTAGATTATCCCAGAAAGACGAATGTCTTCAGCTAATGCTGAAAGGGTCGTCTGTTGTAATTTAATAGCGATTAGATTAAGCATTAGCAGAAGACATCTTGTATTTAACAACTATTGTGAACATTTAGCGGAATCCATTTTGTATTCATGGCAGCCATTTTCTCTGCCATGTGCTCGCCATGTGCTCTGTCCTACCTTTCTGTTAACTACTCTTGAAAATCTGTCTAGTGACAAGTTATATTTAGCATCTCCCACTTTCGCACATGCCCAGTACGATCTGCAGCTGTTAGTAATCAGTAACAGATAGTAATGTGTCAACTAGTCCTTGAAAACTGTTAGCCCCTCCTACCTGTCGACTGTGCATTTCCATATGACCTTATATGTATGTAAGTCTTGCTTCTATAATTGTACCACCTTCTTTTAGCCCCTGCGTGGGTATAAAAGGAACATGCTCTCTTAGTTCAGTGTGCTACTTCAAACATTACCGAAGGGTGCTGTTTGAACTGTAGTACCACCTCATGAGGTTTTATTTCAGTTTCTGTGCCAACTTCTTCCTATATGGTCTGAGGACTTAGTGCAGAGAAGGGTGAACCCCTTGCACTAGTAGGCCTTGCTGAGGCTTACTTCGACACATCCCCCTCAACCTCCTAGCACTTAAATAAACACCCTTGGAACAAATACAAGTCTGGAGTCTGTTGATTGATTGAAATATGTATTAGTTCAACAATTTGTAAACATTGCAATTCATATGTACAGTTATATATACATTGGTATGACCTGTAGTGGGCAGCAGTAAACATACCAGGAGCCAGAGTGGGGCACAGAGATCTGAAAATAGGGATGCCAAAGGGTACAGTAAGTGGCCATAGACATAGGGAAATCATGCTGGCATGTACAATGTCCAACAGAAAACTGCAATGTAAAGTGAAGTTACAGTGTCTTACCTGTTTGTCACTGGAAGTACTGTTGTATGGGAGAACTTCTGTTGTCCACATCTTCATCCTCTGCCTCCTCTTTCTCACTGTCCACAGGCTCCACCGCTGCCACAAGACCATCTCCAGACTCATCCTCCTGCAGAAAAGGCACCTGGCGTCTCAAGGCCAGGTTGTGCAACATGCAACGATGATCTGGCACACCTTCTTGGGTGAGTACTACAGGGATCCACCAGTCAGATGGAGGCACTTAAACCTGGCCTTCAGGAGGCCGAAGGTACTCTCATTTATCCTCCTTGTTCGCCCATGTGCCTCATTGTAATGTTCCTCTGCCCTTGTCCTTGTCCTGGCATTCCTCACTGGGGTCAGTAGCCATGAGAGGTTGGGGTAACCAGAGTTACCTGCAAATATCGAGGGATACCTGTTAGCCATACCCTTAGGGACAACCCCATACCCATACACCAACATATACTGGGTGGGGACCTTGGGCTCACCTAGAAGCCACACCCGGTGCCTCTGGAGTTGAGTCATCAAATATGGGATGCTGCTACTTCTCAAGATAAAGGCATCATGCACAGAGCCAGGATACTTGGCATTCACATAGGAGATGTACTGAACCAAACACACCATCTGAACATTCAGAGAGTGATAGCTTTTTCTATTCCCAAACACTTGTTCATTTCTCTGGGGGGGGGAACAAATGCTACATGGGTACCATCAATGGCACCAATGATGTTGGGGATATGTCCCAGGGCATAGAAGTCAGATTTCATTGTGGCCAAATCCTCCACCTGGGGGAATACAATGTAGCTGCACATGTGTTTCAGCAGGGCAGACAACACTCTCGTCAACACATTTGAGAACATTGGCTGTGACATCCCTGATGCCATGGCCACTGTAGTTTGGAAGGAACCACTTGCCAGGAAATGGAGCACTGACAGGACCGCACTAGAGGGGGGATACCTGTGAGGTGGCGGATAGCTGAAATCAGGCCTGGCTCCAATTGGGCACACAGTTCTTGAATTGTGGCCCGATTAAGTCTGTTGGTAAGAATTATGTGCCTGTCCTCCATTGTCGCAAGGACCACAAGGGGTCTGTACACGGGGGGATGTCTCCGTCTCCTATTCATCCTCAGCGGTTGAACTCATATTCACACATATGTAGCATTTCTTCCTTTACAGAAACAGTATGTGAATTTGAAAATCAGTTGATTTGCCAATGTCTGCTGTGATGCAGTTAGGTGCCATGGCCTGTGCCCCCCTGAAATGGCAGCTGCCTGACCTCCTAGGAGAGACAAGTGGAAATTAGGTAATTCCGCTGGTGTTGTGCACCGTTGCGGTCTGCGGTTGACGACTTCGCATTGGTTATCATTGAGCCCTATGAGTTCGAGGAGCCAATGGCGATGTACGCCGGCAGTGCCAGTACGCCCCGTCGCAGATGTGACCGCCATTTCCCATCTGTTGAATCACTTGCTACCTGACCTTCAACAGGAGAGGACCTATACTGCAAGTGCTGCTGTGTCCTGTGTCTGGAAGCGACAATGGCTCGAGTGTCTGGGGAAAGGGCCCCCGCCTTCACTTCGGAGGCGTTGGAGAGACTGGTGGATGGGGTCCTACCCCAGTATACTTCACTCTATGGTCCTCTAGACAAACAGGTGAGTACACTATGTATGGAGTGCTGTGTGTGTATGCCTCATGTAGGGTGGGGCTGAGGGGTCCTGTGTAGAGTGCTGCATGTCTGGTGGTCAATATTTGTGCATAAGGGGATGGGAGGGATATTGTGGGACTTGAGTGTAACAGTCCGGACGGTATTACGAATCCCTTTTTTCTATGCATATTTCCCTGCAGGTCAGCGCCTATCATAAAAAGGGTATTTGGCGTGCCATCGCCAAAGAGGTGCACCCACTGCTGCAAATGGTGGGAGGACCTGCGCCGCTGGGCAAGGAAGATGGCGGAGGCCCAGCTGGGGCTGGCCTCCCAACAAGGAAGGGGTGCCCGTCATACCCTGACCCCCTGATGTTCTGCATTTGGCAGTGGCCTATCCAGAGTTGGATGAGCGCTTGAAGGCATCACAGCAGCCACAAGGGGGTGAGTACAGATTCAGAATCATGACATTGCGCGCGTTAAGGTTTTACCTGGGTGGGGGATGTGGGCCCAGGGTGCCCTTAGGCCAGGGTGAACTGACAGGGTAGGTCCCTTGTTGGGCAGGCTCTGGAGCACTCCAACCCCAATAGTGTTAGTGGGCATCTCCTACTGGGCAGGGTCGTGTGGGTTTCAGGTGTGTAGCTAATGGCATTAGGCATTGTACCCCATGGGCTGGTGACTAGCTGTGTAACTGGTAGTGCCTGGCCTAGTTTATAGGGCAGCTCCCTGTGTGTTGTGTACGCCAACTGTAGTGGTGTTGCTGGCATTGACCAAGTGTATCCTCTGTCTCCCCCCCCTTTTTAGGGTCGAGCCTGCGTCGCATGCACTTGCGCATGCGTATCACTTGCGAGACGCTTTAGGAGTTAGAAAAGGGCTCGGAGCCCCGTCCATGTCACTTCAGTGTCTTTCATTAGTTTGTGGGCTTGCCTGTTAATATCTTCTTGCTTTCATTAGTGGAAGGCATGCATACGTCATGCCTTTTCCGGTGGTTAGCCCTCCTCGAGCGCACAACCAAGTACTGAAAACATGCAAGGGTTGCTGGGTTTGTGGACTAGTTTTTCTCTATTTTCGAAGTGTGATCTCGCTTGGCAGAAGTCAAGCGCTTTTCCTAATATCGACCCTGGTACATAGTTAATTGCACTTTTGCTGGTTATGTAGATAATTGCACTTTTGCCGATAGGTTTCATTACGAGTGAACTGTAGCAGCGCAATCGCGCTGTTTTTTTCTTTCAATCTGGCAAGAAAAATCCGGTTGGGAGTTTACAACTGGTAATAGCTGTAACTCGGACAAATGCGAGACCCTAGTGCATTGCAAGTGCTTGTTTATTTTGTCACCCTGTCCTTGTGTGCATTAGCATAATCTGGCGGAGGAGCAGAGGCACCGGCGACGGAGGGAACTGCATCCCACAGGTGCCTGGAGGCCGAATCCACCGACAGTGAGGGCACCAGTGGGACGGAGGGCAAGGGGAGTACCACAACAGAGACAGGAGGAGACACTACAGACAGTGACTCCTCCTCCGATGGAAACTCCCTGGTGGTGGCGGACACCTCTGTGCCCACCCAAACAACAGGTACAGCCGCCACCCCGCAAACCAGCACTGCCCTCCCAGCAGCCCCTCAGCTTGTTTCCTGTGCCCGCTCACCCAGGAGAGTGGGCATCTCAGGCCCTGCCACAGTCAGCCCTGCTGCCCTCAGTGAGGATGCTATTGACCTCCCGAGATCCCTCACTGTTGGGCAGTCAGCCATTCTAAATGCCATCCAGGGTGTCGAGAGGCATTTGCAACAAACAAATGCATACCTGGAGGGCATTCACTCTGGCGTGGCAGCCCAACATAGAGCATTTCAGGCTCTGGCCCCAGCACTGATGGCAGCCATTGTCCCTGTCTCCAGCCTCCCCCCTCCAACTTCCTCTACCCAGTCTCAATCCCCTCAACCCCAACCTATCCCAAGCACACCTTCAGACCAGCATTCACCCAAATCAACACACAGAAGTGGCTCAGGCAAACACAAGCACCACACATCAACCCACAGGCACTCACACAAGCACCATCCAGAAGCAGACACTCCAACGTCCACTGCCTCCACTGTGTCCCCTCCTCCTCATCATCCACCTCCCTCCCAGTAGTGTCTCCACTCACCCCTGCCTGCACTACATCCTCATCATAATCCACTACCTACATCACCAGCACGCCCATCACTTCACGCCCCTCACTGGCAGTCACATCCATGCACACGTCCCCTGTGTCCTCTCCCACTGTGTCTGTGACTCCTCCTCCCAAAGTACACAAACGCAAACACACACCCACCCAACAGCCATCCACCTCACAACAGCATCCAGCTCATGCACCTGCACCCAAACACAGCAGACTGACACCTCCTACAACCACTCCCTCTTCCTCCACTCCAAAACCTACACCCTCTTCCCGCCCCAGTGTCCCTAAGAAGCTTTTCCTCGCCAGCATTAACCTATTCCCTACCCCCCACGACCTTCACCTTGGGCTAGGGTGGCCAGAACCCAGCTCAGCACCTCAGCCACCAGGTCCACATCCGCAGTGGTTTCTAGAGCTCTGAGAGGCTCTAAGGAAGCACCCGTCAGCCCAGCCAGGGTGCCACCAACACCTGCCAAGGACAAGAAGGTTCCGCCACCAGGAAAGGGCAAAAAGGGGAGAGCATCCAGCAAGGAGAAGGAGGCACAACCAGCCAGCAAGGCCAAGGCAAAGACTCCAGCTGGCATAAGCAAGGAGGCACCACCATCTGCCAAGGGCAGGAATGGGCACAGAACACCAGCCAGGACACTTTAGCCATCTGAGGCTGCAGGGGAAGGGCTGGAGCCTCCCCCCTCCACTGGCAGCACCGCCACCTGCACCGCGGCCACCACCACCAGCTGCACCTCGGCCAGCACCGCCACTCGCACTGTCGCAAGCACCGTCGCAAGCAGCACCACCACCAGTAGTAGCAGCCCCAGTGGGCAGCCGTCCGAGGCTGCAGGGGAAGGGCTGGAGCCTCCCCCCATCACTGCCAGCACTGCCACCTGCACCGGCACTGCAACCACTGTACAGACGTCCCCGTCGGCAGATGGACTGTAGTCATGCATCCATGGTGTGTCATGCATCCTGCTCACAGAAAATTGTGTGGGTCTGACACCCAGGTGAGTGACTGTGACCTTGCACACCCCATGTGCTGCGTCACTGGTCACCAAGCCCCCTCCAGAACCAGTGGAAGAAGGCATCCACTCACCCTATCCTAGGCAGGATGAAGCACACTGGGCACCAAGCCCCCTCCAGAACCAGTGGAAAACCGTCACCCAGTAGAGAGACTGTGGCTTTGTACTCCCCAGGACCAAGCAGTGGGCATGAAGCCCCCTCCAGGAGCAGTGGCGTTGTACCATCTTCCGGCAGAGGTGCCCCCTCCACCTTCCCCATCCCCCTGAGGTGCCTGTGTGTTTTCGACCAGAGGTCCTTGCAGTGTTCTCTCCGTATTGAGGCAGGAGTCAATTGTGGGCTTGGCCTATATATTTTGGTCCAGTGGGCCACGGACATTTTGAGTGGACATTGTCCCGCCTTTTGTACATATTGTATATTTTATAAATACTGTTTTTTAATTATTAACGTATTTCTAACATAACACTAATTTGACTCAATTACTTTTGTCCTTGCGTTATTCCAGAGGGTTACATGTTGTATATGTAATGTTGTTGCATGTGTTTGTGTGTATGGTGTTGGGGGTGAGGGTGTTGTGTGTGTGTGTCATTCTCTTTTTCCTCCCCCCCTCCCCTATGTGCTAGGTGCAGTACTCACATTGGTCGTCGTCGCCGCCTTTGGTACTCCTTGTATATGAGCAGAAACACCAGCATGGGGAAGACCTGCAGCTCGGGCTCCAGGGTGTCCTGGTTCTTCCTTGAGTGTCGAGAGGTGAGTGGTTTCCCTTCAAAGTACTGTTTCCGCCGTGCTTTTGATGGCGTTGGTCCCCCCTGGAAAAGCTGGCAGATGGGCGGGTTGTAATGAGGTGGGCGGTACATTGTCTTCTGCCTGTCTGTTGGCAGTTACCGCCGCAGTGTTTGTTGCTACCACCGTGGCGGTCGGAGTGTTAAAGTGGCTGTATCTGTTGGCGGTTTCCGCCGTGGTCATGATTCCACTTTTGTTACCGCCGGCCTGTTGGCGGTATTACTGCTGCTTTAACACCGACTGCCAGGTGTCAATGATACCAAATCCTCAGGATGTACGCGTCGTTACCAATAGGCCCAACTGGCAGCTCCAACTCTACCAGCTATAACAGCGCAGAGTTTTAGAGTGGCCAAGTGGGGGGAAGGGAATTAGGGAAGGTAACAGCTGGGAAGGAGACCTGTGACGACAAGAAACACCAAACAGAAAATATCAATCATAGATTCTTTTTAAAAGAAATCTGTAGACCATAAATGATTACCATTCATAATCCTCTTGAATGGAGGGTTGGTTTAGAATTCCCTAAAAGAAATGTTAGTTCACACTTCCAGTAATTCAACAACACGATTTCAAATTGTAGCATTAAATCGTATTGTTCACCAAACAATTTGCTATTGCATTCAACAGGCTTTTAACTTTAACATTTATTTACACATTAGAATTCTTCTGTGAATTTGAATGTTATGTAATTTGCCTCCTTTTTCTTCTTGCTGCTAAATGAGAGAGTTCAAATTGAAACCTGTTTTGTTTTTGCATGGTTGAGAGAAAAGACCGCAATTATGTATCTGCTAATGGCAAAAATAACCTTAACTTGACCTTTAAAGAAGCTATTAAGTATCAACTGTTCACTAGAGAACACATAGGGGGTGATTCTAACCCCGGCGGTCTTAGACCGCCGGGGCCAGGGTCGGCGGGAGCACCGCCGACAGACCGGCGGTGCCCCGCAGGGCATTCTGACCGCGGCGCTTTGGCTGCGGTCAGTGCAGGAAAACCGGCGGTCTCCCGCCGGTTTTCCGCTGCCCCTTGGAATCCTCCAAGGCGGCGCAGGTTGCTGCGCCGCCGAGGGGATTCTGACCCCCCCTACCGCCATCCAGTTCCCGGCGGTCCGCCCGCCGGGAACCGGATGGCGGTAGGGGGGGTCGCGGGGCTCCTGGGGGCCCCTGCAGTGCCCATGCCACTGGCATGGGCACTGCAGGGGCCCCCGTAAGAGGGCCCCTAAATGTATTTCACTGTCTGCTGGGCAGACAGTGAAATACGCGACGGGTGCAACTGCACCCGTCGCACAGCTTCCACTCCGCCGGCTCGATTCCGAGCCGGCTTCATCGTGGAAGCCTCTTTCCCGCTGGGCTGGCGGGCGGCCTGAAGGCGGCCGCCCGCCAGCCCAGCGGGAATGTCAGAATTACCGCCGCGGTCTTTCGACCGCGGAACGGTAACCTGACGGCGGGACTTTGGCCAAGGTCAGGATGAGGGCCATAATGTCACCAAAGAAAAACAACTTCGACTGAATACAAAGTAACAAGAAAACGGATGATGGAACTTTGGAGAAAAGACCACCATCCGTCTTACCGTCCCGAGTTTAGGCCAAACTCTCTTTTAAAACTCCAGACAAGGAAATTCCATGTGATTTTCAGGAACCAGATGTCATCAGAAAAGAAGAGCTTCAATCCAAATTGAAGCACACCAAAACAGGAGCTCCAATCCTGGAAATAACTCCAGAATAGTGAGCACTGAGGACTGGGTGTGGCTGTTTAAATAGAGGTGCCCCATCCACGGAGCCAAGCCCAAGGTGCCCCGCCCAAGATGGCCGCCGCAAGAACAAATGGGACCCAAGGTCCCCTCCAGCACTCTGAGGAAGAAACAAAGGCGTGCACAAAGCGTTTGAAACATTCACCTGCTTCCTCCAAACACTACACACTGCGCACATAGTGCGCAGACACCTGAATCCAAAGACAATTCTCGATCCCTGAGCAAACCAAAAACTAGTCATTACAAACATCGTATGCTCTTTTAGATATTTAGACAAGACGGCAGGTAGGTAACCTCCGTCCTGATGATGGATACCAAATAGGAGCAGGTCCTAGAGCGTGCACCGCTGTGATGTTGACACCAGGTTTGTAATGAGGGCCTTAATGTCTAGGCCCCGGGCACAGGTAGTGTACTTTACTAGGGACTTACAGGTAAATTAATTATGCCAATTGGGTAGGAACCAATGTTACCATATTTAGGGGAGAGAGCATAGGCACTTTAGCACCGGTCAGCAGTGGTAAAGTGCTCAAGGTGATAGAACAAACAAAAACAGTGTCAGAAAAGTAGAGGGAGGCAAGCAAAAAGTTGGGGGATGTCCACCCTAAAGCTGTCAGGTTTAACAACGTGTCATAGTCTCCGAGCTGGTGATTGGGTAGTGATCAAGAAGCACATAAGAAAGTCTTGCTAGGAGCCTACATGGAAAGACCCTTACCAGATATTCTGGTTACGGCGACTGCTGTGAAGTGTGCTGGAGTTCCGAACTAGGTCCACACAAGCCATACATAGCAAAGTGATGTATCCTCTGGAAGAAGATGCATTGTTGCTGATAGCACCAGCAGAAATTGTAAAGTCTCGAGAACCAAGAAGAGAGACTGTGGAAACTGAAAGAGCAAAGACAATGCAAACTGGTGAAGATCCAGGCACACCTCTGCGGGATTACATAGGAGTTAATTCCTCTATCAGCAGAATCAGAAACAGATGTAGCAGGAGAGTTAAGTCTAAGGCCTACTTGCACACATCTGGAAAGGTTCCAGATGTACTGTTGAGCTTATGCTCATTTATATGAGGAAGCTGAATAACAGAAGGAACAGCTCTGAGTGAAGGGGAGACAAGTGTAAATTGAAGATCAAAAAGAAAGAGAGTTGCAAGTCAAAGATACACAGGTCCTAAATGGGCATATCCCACAGCTGATAAATGGGAAAACAAATTTATGTCCTTTTTTTGACAGTGAGAATCAAGTTTTTCATTTTGGAACTTGAAGTTGCATTTGAACTGAGTTTTGAAATCACATTGCCAATTGAACAAGAGAAACATTATACACTGGAAGTAATAGTTAGTGATCAGCAGATTATGATATAACAAGAGACATTCAAAACTAATTTTGACAAAGCTGCTAAACCAATTATTGACAAGTTTTGGAGACAGTCTAAAAGCTGCTGCAAATAATCGTAAAGAAGACTGAAGATTAGTTTTGATTTTTTTGGGCTGCATAGTTAATATATTTTTCTTTATCTTTTGCTTCCTGATTCTTTATAGGTCATGGATTCCAATCACAATCGCATTAAAAACAATAGGTGTTGTATGTGTATATGTGTTGGATTAGCAATTTTATGTGTGTTGATAAGTTTGTTGTTGATTGTAAGTATGAGTGTTTCTGATAAAGCTGAGTCTAATTATACACCTCCTCCAGAGACTACTACACTTTCTAAATTAGAGAAGTTTAATGGGGATGAGAAATACTTACACTTAGACAACTCACAGAGAGATCTTTCTTCTAATGTTTTCTATCGCTTATTGTATGAATATGTTGAGATGATGGATGTGAGAGAGTGTTATGTGTGTACACAAATTCCTTAATCGGTGCAAGAAGGAATTACATACCATAGCTTACCACTAACATATGGAATTAGTTACAATCTTCTATTAGCAATATTCTATAACCAAGAATACATCCAGTATTTTTACTTGAATATGGATGTTGTTTTTTCACTTATTCCTATTAACCAACATTTGAGTAGTATAGCTAGAGCTAAGAACATTGACTTTGTAGGAGGTTTATTTGAACCTACACTAACATTTGCTACAGCCTATGCGCACAGGAACAACCTCACATGTACACTTTCACAAGTTGAGAAAACTTTCCTGGATCAGACTGATGAAAGAAGAAAGGATTTGAAGGAGAAGATAGAGAAGGGATTAGTGAATTGCACTACCAAGAATGATTATGCATATAGTGTAACTAACACGCAAGGGAAGCTTGCTTTAGACTATCAACATGTAGGAAAGCTTTGTATGTACAGACCTTAATCCAGAACTGATACTAAATTTGTGGGAATGAGTGAATGCAGACATTTATTATTGAAGAATACATGGGACTTTATGCTGAATGGACAAGATCCTGCAATTCCTGGGGTTTAATACATGTGAGGAAAAAGTGCTTATTATCGTCTCCCTAAAGGATGGTATGGTACTTGCTATTTAGGAGTGGTTTTCCTTAAAATGTATCAAGTTGACAACATAGATAAAAAACATGAGCATTAGAAATCAAGATCAAAATGGTCAAGTTATTTGGAAATAGTTGGAGGTATATGTGGAACAATTATTCCTTTTGTAGGAGTTGTTCTGAAAGACATGAAAATTAGAAAGTTGTCTACCATTGTAGATAAAATGCAAACAGAGTTTTCTGGAGCAATCATATTATGAATACTGAAATGGTTGCAGTACGTTCAATGGTTCTCCAGAACCGTCTTGTGTTAGACATCCTTTTAGCAAAGGAAGGCGGAGTCTGCCGGATGCTTAAAGCAAAACATTGCTCTATATTTATTCCTGACAATAGTAAAGAAATTGGACATTTGATTAGGAATTTGACGGATTTAAATTCGGATCTAAAAGATTTGAAAGAGCCAAGTGTGTGGGAAAATATAGGCAAATGTTTTACTAAAGTGAAAAATTGGTTAGGAAATCTTGGTCAGGGATTGTGGGAATGACACTGAAACAATTATTAATAGTGGTTGTATGTGCCATTTGCATAATTGGATTGTAAAAAATATATAGATTCATACAAAGAAAAAAGATGAAAAATGAACAAAGGAGGGAAGAAATCAAAATGGAAAAGATGAGAAGCAAATACTTTCATGATTTGAGAAATTCTGAAACTTGGAGAAAACCAAGAAATAGTAGATATACTAAACAAACAGTTTTGAATTCTCTCATTAGTATTAATACGCATATTAATAAGTATCTCTTTTGTGATGACATATATAGTCAGAGGAGGGACTGTAAGCATTATTAATACAATTGTGCCACTAAAACATAATGTGAAATAACATGTACTAAAAGGCCTAACAGAAAACATATGTTTTGGGAAATATGATCACCCTGGTGCCAGCCACAAAGTGGTTCGACATGAAAATAAATAACAATTAATGAATATGTATTTTGCTAAAATATATTTAAATATACTGACAATGTTATATTTTATTTGTACTAAAAGATTTATGCTTTAAAACGTATTATGAAATGTTTTATTCTTCATGTTTAGCACTAGTTTAAAGGCCTCACGTTTTAGTAATTTTCCACGTCGTTTTAAAAATAATGTTAAGTCTGAAAAATAATGTTGCTTCAAGCATTCTGTGTGATTTGCACACTGTGGAAAAGTTATGTTCTTTGCTTGTTACAATTGTCCTTCGTGCGATGAGATAATAACGTAAAACTAAACAACAGGCCTCAGTGCTCAATGTTGTATTTCTCATGTTGCATTTTAATTTTGCTCGAGTTTCATTTTTGGCAGGAAGCTCATGTAAAGTTTTCACATAGATTAAATGTAATTAGTCACGAATGCTAATGTTTGGAGAGGAAAGAAGAGTGAAAGCGTTAATCCAATCCACGCTCCAGAAAACGTGAAAAGATACAACTGATGAGCAGATGAAGTTAATTGGCTGCAAACTAATACCACACCATAGTCTGTACAATAGAGGCTTGGTTAGTAACTTTTTGGACTTTAATGTAGCAGAGTTTTCGGTGATGTGAGTCAGATTCCTTTTCGCTTGAGTTCTGTTCAGATGATTCTGCGTAACTCTTTGCCTGTTGTTAGAAACGGGGTCTCTGGTTGGCAGTCAGTTTTGCACTCTGTCCAAGCAGGGACCCTCACTCTGGTCACGGCAATGGAGATACACACTTAGATAACCCCTGCTCACCCTCTTGGTAGCTTGGCACAAGCAGTCAGGCTTATCTCAAAGGCAATGTGTAAATTATTTGTACCACCACACATGGTAATATAGTAAAAACAATACAAAATGGACACCACACCAGTTTAGAAACATAGGCAATATTTATCTAAATCAAACAAGACCAAAATGACAAAAATACAAAATACACAAGTAAAGTTATGCATTTTCTAAATAATAGAGTCTTACTCCATAGAAAACAATGGAAACATTGTTGTTACACAAAGTACCTGGTTTGCATCAAAAATAAAGCCGCATGGAGGAGTGTGCATCAGAAAAGTCAGCAATGCGTCAATTTTTCACTCGCAAGTGAGGCCGTGCATTGTTTCTTCTCCGGTCGGGTAATTAATGCGTCATTTTTCTCTCCTGCAAGAGAGCAATGCGTCGATTTCCAGACGGGGTATCTCAGATCCGTGCAGGATCACAATGACTTTGACGCCCGGCGACGATGCATGAGAAATCCGTCCATATAGTGATGTAAAACTGTGCTGCGTGGGGTGTGCGTAGTTTTCAGCGGCCGCAAGCGGGTGTTTGTGTCGTTTCTCCAGCCACGAAGCAGGTGATGCGTGGATTTCCCAGCCACAATGCAGGTGGTGTGTCGATTTCAGCTGTGAGGCAGGTGGCGCATCGTTTTTACAGCCATGTTTCAGGTAGTGCATTTAAATTTGCCCTGCACGGCTTCCTGTGCATGGATTTCAGTCCTTGTTCTACCACCTTTCAAGGGCCCAGGGTCTGGATATGGCACCCCTTAGCAGGGCAGGAGCCTCAACAGAGAGTCCAGATGCTGGCAGAGTAGGTCTTTGATGGCCCTAAGACTTCAAAATGGGAGGCAAGCTCAGTCCAAGCCCTTGCAGATTCTTCACAAGCAGGAATATACCACAAAGTGCAGTCTTTGTCCTCTTCAAGGCAGAGGCAGCAACTGTATGCCAACCCAGCAAAGCACAGTCACATGCAAAGGGGCAGTGCTCCTCATCCAGCTCTTCAGCTCTTCTCCTTGGCAGACTTTCCTCTTGGTTCCAGAAATAATCTGAAAATCTGGGGTTTTGGGTCCACTACTTATACCCCTTTCTGCATTTGAAGTAGGCAAACTTCAAAGGAAAGTCTCTGTTGTTCACAAGATCCTGCCTTGCCTATGCCTTGCTCCAGACTCACACCAAGGATTTGGAGACTGTATTGTGTGAGGGCAGCCACAGCTCATTCAGGTGTAAGTGACCACTCCTCCCTCCACTCTAGCCCAGATGGCCCATCAGGACATGCAGGCTACGCCCCAGCTGCCTTTGTGTCACTGTCTAGAGGGGATTCACAAACAGCCCAACTATCAGTCTGACCCAGACAGGGAAAACACAAACAGGCAGAGTCACAGAATTGTTTAAGTGAGAAAATGCCCACTTTCTAAAAGTAGTATTTTCAAACTGACAATTTAAAAACCAACTTTGCCAAAAGATGTATTATTAAATTGTGAGTTCAGGGACACATAACTCCACATTTCTATCTGCTCCCAAAGGGAAACTGTACTTAAAAGATATTTAAAGGCAGCCCCCATCTTAACCTATGAGAAAGATAGGCCTTGCAACACTAAAACATTAATTTGGCAGTATTTCACTGTTAGGACATGTAAAACATATCAGTACATGTCCCACCCTGGCCATGGGTTTATCTAGGGCCTACTTTAGGGGTACCTTACATGTATAAAAAGGGATGGTTTGAGTCTAGCAAGTGGGTACACTTGTCAGGTCGAATTGACAGTGAAAGACTGCACACACAGACACTGCAGTGGCAGGTCTGAGCCATGTTTACCGGGCTACTCATGTGGGTGGCACAACCAGTGCTGCAGGCCCACTAGTAGCATTTAATTTACAGGCCCTGGGTACCTCTAGTGCACTTTACTAGGGACTTACTAGTAAATCAAATGTGCCAATCATGGAAAAGCCAATTACACAAACATTGTCAGCAGTGGCAAAGCGCCCAGACTACCAAAAACAGCAAAACCCATTATGGGATGAAAGAGAGAGAAAGTCAGAAAGAGAGTGATTGAGAGAGAGGGAGAGAGAGAGAAATAGATTGACAGAGAGAACTCGAGAGAGACGGGGTAGAGAGAAGTAGAGAGTTTTTTTAGGTTTTGAAGAATGAAAAACGTAGAATGAGATATTTTAGGAGAAGTGAAAAGAAAATCGTATTTGTCAATTAAAACAAGTGAGATTTGTTTTCAGTATGAACCTTAAATGGTTGCAGTTGAAAAGAAATTCAAGATGAGAAATGTCTATAAACACACCTGGAGTTCTAGAACCCTCACTTCCTAGTGTGAGAGTTTTTGACATTGCCCATTTGGCCACAGGTGACTCCGTACAGTACTGGGTTGAGACAAACCTATGGCATGCAACCCACAGATTGTGCTAGCACATAGACGTCAATGTTCCAGCACTACAAAGGTTTAACGGTCAAAAGAAAAGTAAATAAAGAGAGAGACTGCCATGACACACTAGGATTTAAACCTTCCACCTTGTGAGTGACAGTTCAAGAGCTTTAAAAGTAGGGCAGAAGTAACTCTGGTCTGCGCTGCCTCAAAACGTAACTATAACATTCCAATCAAAGATATTGGTAGTCTGACATTTTGAAGTATTTGTACGAAGAGACCATTGCAATAACAATCTTTCTCTCTCTCTTTCATTCCATCATGGGTTGGAAGAAAGAAGAGAGAGAGAGACAGTCAGAAAGTGAACGATTGAAAGAGAGGGAGAGAAATTGAGAGAAATAGATTGACACAGAGACCCTGAGAGAGAGGAGAAGAGAGAGGGCAAGATGTGTTTTAGTCTTTGATGAATGAGATACGTAAAATGAGATATTTTAGGAGAAAGTGAAAACAAAAGTATATTTGTCAATTAAAACAAGTGAGATTTGCTTTCAGTATGAACCTTAAAGATCTGCAGATGAAAAGAAATTCAAAGTAATATATGTCTACAAAGACACCTGGAGTAAAACCTTCAACTCTCAGCGTGAGAGTCTGTGACATTCACCATTCGCCCACAGGTGCCTCTGTACTTTATTGTAATGAGACACACATATGACATGCAACCCACAAATTGTGCTGGCACAGAGATGCCAATGTTCCAGCACTTCAAAGTTTTAACAGTCAGAAGAAAAGTAAATGAAGAGACACACTGCCAGGACACACTAGGATTAAAAACTTGCACCTTGTGAGTGACAGTCCAAGAGCTTTACAAGTAGGGCAGAAGTGACTCTGGTCTGAGCTGCATCAAAACGTAACTGTAACATTCCAACCAAAGATATTGCTAGTCTGACTTTTTGAAGTATATGTATGGATAGAAGAGACCATTGCAATAACAATCTCTCTCTCTTCCATCCCACCATGGGATAGAAGAGAGAGTCAGAAACCAAAAAATTGAGAGCGAGGGAGACAAATTGAGAGAAATAGATTGACAGAGATAACTTGAGGGGGCGAGAGACGGAGAGAGGCTTTGCTGAATGAGATACATAGAATGAGATATTTTAGTAGAAAGTAAAAAGAAAAGTGTATTTTTCAATTAAAACGTGAGATTTGCTTTCTTCATGAACCTTAAAGATAAGAACTTGAAAAAAAATGAAAGGTGAGAAATGTCTAGAGAACCTGCAACTTTTAGTGTGAGACTTTCACCATTTGGGCACAGCTGCCTCCCTACTGTATTGTGTCAAGACATGGCTATGATATAATACCCAGAAATCATGATAGCACAGAGATGTCAATGCTCCAGCACTAGGAAGGTTTAACAGTCAAAAGAAAAGTAAATAAAGAGACACACTGCCATGACACACTAGGATTTAAACCTTCCTCCTTGTGAGAGACAGTCCAAGAGCTTTACCATTAGGGCAGAAGTGACTCTGGTCTGTACTGGATCAAAATGTAACTATAACATTCCAACCAAAGATATTGCTAGTCTGACTTTTTGAAGTATTTGTATGGAGAGACCTTTGCAATAACAATCTTTCTCTCTCTCTTCCATCCCATCATGGGATGGAAGAAAGAGAGAGAGACAGAAAGTGAGCGATTGAGAGAGAGAGAGAGGGAAATTGAGAGAAATAGATTTACAAAGAGAACTTGAGAGAGGGGGAGGACGAGAGATGTAATGCTTCCCGACATTCCTATGACATTCAACCCAGGCATGTGATGGGAATGAAAAGTGAATGTTCCATCACTAGGAAGTTTTAACAGTCAAAACACTAGTAAATAAATCAACACACTGCCAAGTGATACTAGTATTTCAACCGTCAACCTAGTGAGTCACAGCACATGACCTTGACCATTAGGCCAGAAGTGACTGTTCCACTCTTTATTCAGACGTAACTTTAACATTCATACAAAACATCTGGCTAGTCTCACTCTTGGAAGTCATAGTGTGGAGAGACCATTGCAATAGCAATAACAATCTCTCTCATTCTCTCTCTCTCTCTCTCTTTCATCCCATTGTGGGATGAAAGAGAGGGAGAGAGAGACAGAAAGTGAGAGATCAAGAGAGAGGGAGAGAAATTAAGAGAAAGAGAATGACAGAGAGATCGAGAAAGAGGGAGAGAGAGTGAGAGAGAAAAGTTTTAGGCTTTTATGAATGAGATACGTAGGATTAGATATTTAGGACAAATTAAAAAATAGTGTATTTGTCATTTTAAATGAGTGACATCACTTTTCAGTATGAACCTTTAAAGTTGGAAAGAAATTAAACATGGAAACTACTACATACACACCTGGAGTGGAACCCTCAACTTTCAGTGTGAATGTCTGTAGCCTTAACCATTAGGCCACAAGTGACTCCTTACAGCTATACTTCCAGACATACCTATGACATTCAACCCAAGGCATGTGAGAGAAAAGAGACTTGAATGTTCCAACAGTAGTCAAAACACTAGTAAATAAACAAACACACTGCCAAGCGATACTAGCAATTGAAACTAAACTTCAGCCTACTGAATCACAGTACATGACCTTGACCATTAGGCCAGAATTTACCCTGTTTTGCTCTCTATCCTGACGTAACTATAACATTCATAAAAAACATCTTGCTGGTCTGACTTTTGGAAGTCATTGTATGGAAATAAGATTTCCATAACAATATGTAGGAGGATTTCTCTCTCTTCATTCCCATTATGGGATGGAAGAGAGAGACAGAGAGACAGAAAGTGAGAGATTGAAAGAGAGGGAGAGAAATTAAGAGAAAGAAATTGACAGAGAACTTGAGGGAGAGAATGAGAGAAGTATTTAGGCTTTGATGAATGATATACGTAGAAGGTGATATTTTAGGACAACTTTAAAGAAAGGTATGATTGCCATTTAAAATGAGTGAGATCACCTTTCAGTATGAACTTTAAACTTTAAAAGAAATTAAGAAGGGCATGACATTAGACTCCCTTTAAGATTAACTCTCAACTTTCAGTGTGAGAGACTGTGATTTTAACCATAGGGCCACAGGTGACTCCTCACCGTACACTTTCCAGATATACCTAAGACATGCAACCCATGCTTGTGATAGGAAAGTGTAGTGGGCGGGTTCTAAATATAGTGTACAGAAATGATGTGTACTGTGTATAGAGTCTGGGCAACCCCACCTTAGTTTACAGAGGTAAAAACGTGACCACCCAATCCTCTAATTTTTATGGTCGAGCAGTTAGGCTACTCTTGGAGATGTGCTACGCATTTGTTTTGCTCACACTATCAATTAAATGAGACACACACTCAAAAGAATAACTTAAGACCAATTTCCAGAAATACTTCAGGTCTTTATTAAATTTCTAAGACCAAGATCATCTAAATTGGGTAAGTACTTTTGAGTTATGATTTTTCAAAGTTTAACAAAAAAATAGTCTTTTCGTACATAATTATGCACAATGGGAATCAAAAGGAGAATTTTTTTTAAATGCATATAAAATCAGGTAATGTGTTTACTAATGTATCCTCTTGGTTTTATTGAGGTCATTAGTGGGCCCTATGGACCAGCTACAGAAGTTCAGGCATCTCCCGGTATCAGCGGGAGCAGCTGCAGAAAGTCTTTGGAGTTGGCACAGGACCACTACGGGGGACCTCTTGGAAAAGCACTGCTTAGGTGTACTTCAAGGTGGGCCCAGAGGGGTCCCTTGGAGTGTTGAGGTTACAAGGGGTAGGGGGCCCTTATAACACAGCTGGATCTCCGGTGCAGGGGCCAGGGAGGTCAGGTGTAGAGAGAGTAGGTGAACCAAGAGCTGGTCGCAAAGGTGTCCTTTGAAGCAGTAGGCAGGTTATATTGAAGCTAGTTTGCCGGTCAGCAGGGCAACTCTGGTGGATTGTTCTTTTGGCTTCTGAAGTCCCCCGACTGGGTCTTCCCTTTGGTCCTCTGCGAGTCCGCAGTGGACTGTCCTTCTGGGTGTCTGACTTTGGGGTTCCAGTACCAGGGGCTATTGCACAGGTCAGCCACTGGAGGCCACAGTGCCACCAAACTTGGTACACTTGCAGGGTTTATTCCCTTTGGTCTGTCCAGTAGATTTTGGTCCAGCTGTGGAGTCTGGTTCCTTGGTCAGCCGCCGCTCAGTGAATTGGACTTTACTGCCTTTTGGGCAGTTGTTGCAAAGAGCGAGGCCATCACTCTGGAGGGAGGTCTTTGGGTGACTTGTAGAAGGTTGGCGGTCCTCTGGGGTTTTGTAGAGTTCGTCTGATGTCCAGTTGACCTCTCAGTGGCAATTGTTGAGTCCTGGTTGCAGCAGGTAGGATTTGGGGCATTTTTCTTGGTGCAGCAGTACTTCAGTTCCCTTGCCTTGGGTCTTCTTTGTCACTGGCCTTCTTGTGTCAGTTGAATCTGATCTACAGGTCTAGGGGTGCTCTTTAGTGGGCGTTTTAGGGAGTGCCTAATCGTGACCAATGGGTCATCTACCTTAGGGTGGCAACCTCCCACTAAGCGATCACTTCCTGTGGGCACAGGCAAGTTCCCTATACTTGATTGACTATTTTCCTACCATACAAGATGGAGGAAAATAAAATGGAGAAGTCACCTAGTACGCAACACCTTAGGGGTGGCGCAAGCTGGGGATGGCCACTCCTCCTATCCCTTGTGCATATTCCGCCGTTGCTCCCACCAAAAGTGGAGTTTGCAAAAGGGCAGCAATCTGCTGCTAGCAGCAGGCCTGGGGGTCAAGTTTCAAGGGTGGCAAGCCCTTTGAAGCACAATAGCAGGGTAGTGCACGTTCCTGGGGGAGGAGGTGTAACACCTCTGCCCTTGAAGAGCTTTGTTTCTGGACCCAGAGAGTTGAGGCTCTCAACCAAGGATTCCAGAACCTTGTCTGGTGGCTGCAGGCTGGTGGTAACTGGCCAGGACCATGCCAGGGTTAGTTAGCTTTGCAGGGGTCACATTTCAGGAGGCACCTGGGTACATTGTACAATAAATCCAATACTGGTACCAGTTTGGATTTATCATTCTGAGTTTTTTGATTCCAAACAATCCAGGTTTCAGAGTGGCCATCATGTAGCTGTGAAACTCGTAGTGACCAGAGGCCATAACATTGCATTTAAAATGGCTGCTCTGTTCACTTACTATATCCTGCGCTTGGCAAGCAAACAGAAGGGGCATATTGCCCATGCATCTATGCCCACACATACAATATAGTGCACCCTGCCTTATGGCTGGAAGTCCTGCCAGAGGGGCAAATTAACTATATTACATGCAGTGTATAGTGGACAGGTCACACAGGCTGTGTGCCATGTCAAGTTTGCATTTTAGGATTGCACTAGGACACTCAGCCTGTAATGGCAGTGCTGGGTGCATCTGGATGGGTGGCACAATCTGTGCTGCTGCCCTTAGGGTACTACCCCTAGTACCCCATTCCCTGAGTACCTAAGTACCATTTATCAGCGACTTATAGTGCAAGCTAAAGGTATTGCCAATTGTGCTAATACATCACAAACGTTTTGGTAAAGAGCTCTGGCACAGGGAACCTGGTTGGCAGGGGTCCTGGGTACTAACACCTTTGAGACCACATCAAATACCAGGCAAAAAGTGGGGGCTAACCATGACAAAAGAGGCCTTTCCTCCCCCTACCCCCTCCCCAAATGAAAGAGGATGAGACTACCCTTTCCCTAGTGAGTCGTAATCATCTAAGTGGAAGAACCTGGCAAGAGATTTTGCATTGGCATGGGCAGTCCCAAGTTTGTGTTCCACTTGAAAGTCCATTCCCTGTAGGGATGGAGACCACCTAAGCAGTTTGAGATTTTCACCATTTATTTCTTGCAACCATCTGAGAGGCCTGTGGTCTCTCCGAACAATGAAGTGAGAGCCAAACAGGTGTGGCCTCAGTTTCTTCAAGGCCCAGACGACAACAAAGGCTTCCCTCTCTATGGCACTCCATTTCTGTTTCCTAGGGAGTTGTCTTCTGCTTGTGAAAGCAACCAGCTGATTACGTCCCTTATCATTTTTTGGGCTAAGACCGCTCCTACCCCCAGTTCTGCGGCATCTGTTTGGACAATAAACTGCCCGTAGTAGCCTGGAGCCCGTAGGACTGGAGCAAAGCACGTAGTATTCTTCAAAGTGTCAAAGGCCCTTTGACAACTCACTGTTCAGTTACCCTTTGTGGGCATTTTCTTGGAGGCCAGCTCTGAAATGGGGGCCACAATGGTGCCATAATCCTACACAAATCTCCTATAGTACCCTGTCAAGCCAAGGAATGCCCTGACCTGAGTCTGGGAGCTTCCCAAGCCAGAATGGTCTGGATCTTGAGTTGAAGGGGATGAACTTGGCCTCCACCAACCAGGTGGCCCACATAAACAACTTTACTGTGCCCTATCTGGCACTTACTGGCCTTGATAGTGAGGGCTGCCTTTTGCAGAGCCTCACAAACCTTTCCTATGTGGATCAGGTGATCCTGCCAGGTGGAGCTATAGATAGCTAAGCCATCCAAAAAAGCTGCACTAAAGGATTCCAGCCCAGCAAGGATTTGGTTCACCAACCTTTGGAAGGTGGCAGGGGGGTTCTTTAGTCCAAAGGGCATAACAGTAAACTGATAATGTCCACTAAGAGTAGGGAATGCGGACCTCTCTTTTGCTCCTAGGGTCAGTCCAATCTGCCAGTACCCAGTTGTTAAATCAAAGGTACTCGGATATCTGACTGCTCCTAGTCTGTCAATGAGCTCATCAGCTCCTGGAATTCGGTGTGCATTAGTTTTGGTTACTAAGTTGAGGTCCCTGTAATCCACACAAAACATAATTTCCTTTTCTCTCCTCCTTTAGAGTGAGGTTTGGGGACTAACACTACCGGGCTATCCCGGAGGCTCTCTGGGGGTTCAATGAAACCCAAATCCAACATCTTTTTTACTTCTGCTTGTATGCTCTACCTGAGATGGTCCAACTGTGAATTTTGTTTTTGACAGGCAAGCTGTCACCAGTGTCCAATTCATGGGTACACAAGTCAGTCTTCCCAGTGTTCAGGCAGGATAACTCAGCATACTATTGAGGACTTGAATGCAATCAGCCTGCAGTTGTTCTGTAAGGGTGTCTGATAAGACCACTCCATCCACAGATCCATCTTGTGGTTTGTTGGAGAGGAGATCAGGGAGAGGCTCACTATCTTCTTCCTGTCCCCCATCTGTAACCATGAGCATGGTCACATCAGCCCCATCATAACAGCATTTTAGTTTGTTGACATGGATAATTCTCTTGGGGATTTTGCAACTGCCTAAGTCATCCAAGTAGGTAACTTCCCCTTTCTTTTCAAGAATGGGATATGGCCCAGACCATTTGTCCCAGAGAGCCCTGGCAGATACAGGCTCTAACACCCAAACTTTCTGCCCTAGTTGGAACTCCACCATAGCAGCATTTTGTTCAGACCAGTGCTTTTGCAGCTCCTGGCTGACCTGAATATTTTGGTTTGCCTTCTCCATGTACTCTGCAATTCTTGAACATAGGCCAAGTACATAGTCCACTATGTCCTGCTTAGGCTCTTTGAGAGGTCTCCCCCAGCCTTCCCTCACATGACTTAATTGACCCCTAAAAGGAGGCCCAAACAAAAGTTCAAATGAAGATAATCCTACCCCCTTTTGTGGCACTTCCCTGTAGGCAAATGACACACATGGAAGTAAGGACATCCCATCTCCTTCTGAATTTTTCAGTGAGTCCTCCAATTATGTTTTTAGGGTCTGGTTGAATCTTTCAACCAACCCATTTGTTTGTGGATGGTATGGGGTAGTGAACTAATAGGTTACACCACATTCCTTCCACATGTGTTTAAGGTATGCAGACATGACGTTACAGCCAATTTCTGATATTATCTGCATATGGAACCCTACTCTGGTAAAAGTACCCAGGAGGACTTTTGCTACTGCAGAAGCAGTGATGGTACTAAGGGGTATAGCCTCAAGATATCTAGTGGCATGATCCACTACCACTAAAATGTATCTGTGTCCTGATACTGTTTGAGGGTCAAGGAGGCCAACAATATTAACCCCTACCATTTCAAAGGGCACAGCAAACACAGGTAGTAGAATTAAAGGAGCCGTTCAGTGGCCATCTGCTTTGCCACTGGCTTGGCAAGTAAGAGAGGACTGGCAAAAGCCCTTCACTTTCTTAGACATTCTAGGCCAGTAAAAACGGTTTACTAGTCTGCTCCAAGTTTCATTTTGGTCCAAATGCCCAGGTAGGGGAATGTCATGGGCTAGAGTGAAGGGATACTCTCTGAACTGCTGAGGTACTACCACCCTCCTTGTAGCACCAGGCGTGAGGTCTCTGGCCTCAGTGAACAAGAGTCTATCCTCCCAATAAACCCTGTGGACACCACTGACATCTCCCTTTTCTCCCTGTGCAGCTTGCTGCCTCAGGCCTTCAAGAGTGGGACAAGTTCTTTGTTCCTGGCACAGATCCTCCCTAGAGGGTCCCCCTGGGCCCACAAGCTCTGGGTGGTAAGGACTAAGCTCTGCAGTCTCGGTTCCCCCCGGGAATAACAAGTCCGTTTCTTGAGAAGAAATGTTCTATTAGGAATTTGTTTAGAAGCTGGCTCCCCAGTCTTCTTCCCTCTTCTAATGGAAGGTTGGTCCACTATTTCAGGATCCAACACTTTTATTCCCCTACAAAGTTTGCTCTGTGCCCTAGTGTTAACACAGGCCTATTCTGGGATTCCAAGCATGGCTGCATGGGTCTTCAGTTCTACTTCAGCCCAGGGGGAATGCTCCAGGTCATTTCCAAGCAGGCAATCTACTAGGGTGGATGAAGACGCAGCCATGTCATTCTGTCCAACTACTTCCCCCCGAATTAAATGTTTCCATAGCCATGGGATGGAGCTTTTTCTCATTGTCAGCACTGGTTACATGATAAGAATTCCTGACCAGAAACTGATTTGAGTGGACCAAGTGCTGGGTCTCCATGGTGACACTAACTCCTGTGTCCCTCAAGGCTTCTACTTTTTGCCCATTTATCCAAGGGTTCTGGCTGTATTTTTGCATATGACTGGGCCAGGCAGCACAGGATAATTCTAACCTTCCCTCTGCGAGCAGTGTTGCCTCTGGTGGATCACTGACATGGTCAGGCTCAACTGTCATCCCATCTGGAGATTAGTAACTGTATGTACTGCAGTTTGGCTAGAGGCATTCTTTCTGTTGTTAGAACCAGGGTCTCCAGTTCGGTGCCCTCTTTCTTGCAATTATGTCATCAAGCCTTGTTAGGATCAACGTTCTTACCTATGTACCCTCCCTTAGGCTGTGAGTAGTCTCAGTGCCCAACCTCCTGATTAGGCTTTTAGAGGCCTTGAGAAGATGTTTTTATTCTGGCTCCCATCTTTTCCTTGGAGGGGGGGGGGCTTTTGGCCTCTTTCTTTTGGTCTCCCCGCCAGTGGTATTTTTGGTCACCCATGTCTTTACCTCTTTACCCAATGGTCTGCCTTCCTCCCCAACTCTTGAGGAGAAAGTGTACTTAGGACTACCTATAGTCATTGTAACAATTACTTAGCAGATGCTCTTTCATGAACAGATGATACAGCCCATCAAAATGTTGTACCTTGTTACTGGCTAACCAACCTACCAGCATTTTAACTGAATAGTCCACAAACTCTACACACGTCTGGCTCTGGGTTTTTCGAGCCTCTCTGAAGTTTATGTGGTACTCTTTAGATGTAAATCCAAAGCCCTTAATCAGGGTACCCTTCATAAGTGCATAGGATGTAGAATCTGCCTCATTCAGTGTCAGGAGCTGGCACTTTCCTGAGGATAACTCCCACAAGAGTGTGCCGCAGTTTGTTTTTCAATTTCCCACCCAATGCAGGCTCTTTCAAAGGCAGAAAACCATTTGACTATATCATCCCCTTCAGAGAAGGGAGGGACAACTCCTTGTGGGAGTTTGAGGTTGAAAGGTGTCTCCTTTGATGCTTGAATGGTACCACCAGAGATTGGTCCTAGGCCCAACCCTTTTCTCTTTGCTTCATTCCCCAAAAGCTAAGCCTCCTGGGCCAGTCTTTTGGTCATTCTGGCTAGGATCAGGTCTTCCCCTCTGGGTGCATGTTAGAAATAGGGTCTTTGGTTGGCAGTCAGGTCACCCCCTGTCCAAGCAAGGACCCTCACTCTAGTCAGGGTAAGTCACACACAATCCAAATTATCCTGTGCCCACCCTCTGGTAGCTTGGCACTGAGCAGTCAGGCTTAACTTAGAAGGCAATGTATAAAGTATTTGTGCAATAAATCATGCAATAACACAGTATAACACCACAAAAATATACTACATAGCGTTTAGAAAAATATATAATATATATCTGGTTAAATGCCGGTCAAAACAATTAAGATTTGATAAGTACACCTTGAATTATCACTGTAGGAAATGATGAAAGAAGTCTTTAGTCTTTAAAAAGCAACAATTGTCTCTTGCAAGCACAAAGTACCTGGTTTGCGTTCAAATTCTCCGAAACGGGTCACAGAGGAGGAGATGTGTGTAAAACGGGGAGGTGTGCGTCCATTTTTCTGGTGCACACAGACGATGTGTCATTGAGTTTTCACTCAAGGCAGGCTTTGCAGTGATTTCCGGCACGTAGACTGGGATCCTGTTTGGGTTGCGGGGTTTTTGGACGCCCCAGGGATGATGCAAAGAAATCCTGGGCATGCAGGGCAAAGTCACAGGGGTGCACCGATCCGATGGGTGTTGCGTGGAGATTTCTGTTGCACAGCAGGCTCTGCATCGATTGTTCTTGCAGGAAGTCAGGCTGCATAGTTCCGGTTTGGCTTTGCATCAATCCAGTGGGCCATGAGTCGAAGTTCCCATCGCAACGCTGGCGCTGCGTTGATCTCCTCTTGGGGAGCCGGCCTGCGTCGTTCCAGTTCGGCGTGCAGTGATTTTCTCATTGTGATGCAGGCTGTGCGTTGTTTCTTGCAGGCTGTGCGTCGTTCCAGGGCACCGTTCGTCGATGTTCCCGTTGCAACGCTGGCGCTGCGTCGATCTCCTCTCAGGGAGCCGGGATGCGTTGTTCCGGTTCGACGTGCAGTGATTTTCTCACCGTGATGCAGGTTGTGTGTCGTTTCTTGCAGGCTGTGCATCGTTTTTCGCCGCACAGGGAGTTCTTTTGCAGAGATGAAGTCTTTTTGGTCCTGAGACTTCAAGGAACAGGAGGCAAGCTCTATCCACGCCCTTGGAGAGCACTTCTCAGCAGAGTCAGAGGGCAGCAAGGAAGCAGGGCAACAGCAGGGTAGCGGTCCTTTGCAGAAAAGCAGTCAGGTGAGTCCTTTGGGCAGCCAGGCAGTTCCTCTTGGCAGGTTGCAGGTTCTGGTTCAGGGATTCTTCTCCAGTGGTATCTTGTCCAGAAGTGTCTGAATTGGTAGGGTCAGGGACCCGGCCTAAATACCCAAATGTGCCTTTGAAGTGAGGGAGACTTCAAAGAGTGGCTTAGAAGTGCACAAGGTCCCCTTTCAGTTCCCTCCTGTCTGCCTGGGTCCCAGTAGGGGGTGTGGCAGTTCATTGTGTGAGGGCAGGCTACTGTCCTTTGACATGTAAGTGTCAGGCCCTCCACCCTCCCAACCCAGGAAGACCCATTCAGTATGCAGATGTGTGCAGGTCTGACGGAGTATCCTGTGTTTGGGATTTGTCTGAGTGGAATGCTCAAGGGAGCTGTCAACTAACACAGCCAGATGTGGATTGTAAGGCACAGAAGGATTTGAGTGCAGAGAAATGCTCACTTTCTAAAAGTGGCACTTCTAAAATAGTAATATTAAAGCAAACTTCACCAGTCAGCAGGATTTTGTATTACCATTCTGGCTATACTAAATATGACCTTGTTACTGCTTTCAGATCAAAATCTACCACTCAAACAGTACATGAGGGTAGCCCTAATGTTAGCCTAGGAAAGGAGCAGACCTCACAGCAGTGTAAAAACGAATTTAGGAGTTTTACACTACCAGGACATATAAACTGCACAGATACATATCCTGCCTTTTATCTACATAGCACCCTGCCCTAGGGGTTACCTGGGGCCTACCTTAGGGGTGACTTATATGTAATAAAAGGGGAGTTTAAGGCTTGGCAAGTACTTTTAAATGCCTGGTCGAATGCAATGGCAGGCCTGAGGCTTGGTTAAGAGGCTACTAAAGTGGGTGGCACAATCAGTGCTGCAGGCCCACTAGTAGCATTTAATCTACAGGCCCTGGGCGCATGTAGTGCAATTTAATGGGGTTTTACAAGTAGATTAACTAAGCCATTTGGGTATGAACCAATGTCACCATGTTTTAAGGGAGAGAACATACGCACTCTACCACTGGTTAACAGTGGTAAAGTGTGCAGAGTCCTAAAACCAGCAAAAACAGTGTCCACAAAGTGGAGGGAGGCAGGCAAAAAGTTAGGGGTGACCACCCTAAGGCTGTCAGGTCTAACAGTGCACTAATGCTAAGAGAAGAGGAGCTACCATCATCCCCATTACCCACAGAATCATCCTTTCCACCAGAAACCTCATCATCTCCTTCATCTGTAAAATGGGCTTTCTCATACTGAGCCACCAGATATCTAAGCTGGTCTAATTTGACCTGTTTTCCAGTAGGTATTCTTTACAGTTTGCAGCGTTTCCTTAAGTGGGCATAGTTATACACAATGTAAGTGGCCAGATCAAGCTCCTGGCTCTGGTTCTCTGAATTTGACATGTTTACTTTGATAAAGCTGGGACCTTTTCATACATTTG
Organism: Pleurodeles waltl; assembly: GCF_031143425.1. Classification (NCBI taxonomy): domain Eukaryota; kingdom Metazoa; phylum Chordata; class Amphibia; order Caudata; family Salamandridae; genus Pleurodeles; species Pleurodeles waltl. The sequence continues at coordinate 678,733,019 of NC_090449.1, read as the reverse complement.
GAACACCTTTATGCATAAGGCCAACTAAAGTAAGGGCTTTTAATTTTCTAACTATTGTTGTAGGGAGCTAATCAGGGCCCTAGCAGTTATTTTAATAGTTTGCAAAACTTTTAGTCAATTGAAAAAATACAGTTAAGCTAAATACAGTCTTGAGAGTTATTTGTGTGCTCACAATTTGACAAAGTGGCAAATGCAAAGTCTTGTATTCCACCGCTGAGACACCAATTGGAGTTGGCCGGCTCTAAATATAGTGTACAAAAATGAAGTGCGCTGTGTATAGCGTCTGGGCAACCCCACCTTGGTTTACAGAGGTAAAAACTAGACCACCTAATGCTCTAATTTTTATGGTAGGTTGGTCGAGCAGTTAGGCTAATCTTGGAGATGTGCTAAGCATTTGTTGTACTCACAGTATCAATAAAACGAGACACACACTCAAAAGAATAACTCGAGAACAATTTACAAAAATACTTCAGATTTCTATACATTTTTTAATATCAAGATCATCAAAATTGGGTAAGAACTTTTTGAATTATGATTTTTAAAAGTTTATCAAATATAGGACCTCATTACAACCCTGGCAGTAAATCCCACTTTCCGCCGTGCAGAAGACCGCCAACATACCGCGGCGGCCGCGGAATTCCGCTACAGGTATTACGACCCACAGTTCGGAATCCGCCACAATACAGACACCCACACAAGTCCGCCACACCAAAGGTCAGTGATAAACTGGCGATACCAAAACCGACACATCACGCCAACAGGAACATGCCCACACTATCACAACCCACGAATCAACGCAGCAGTCTTTCAACCACGGTAATCCATTGGCGGTACACACCGCCGCGCTCAAAATACACACACACTTACACAACACAACCACATTGGACAATTCAAAATACACAAACCTGATACACATACACACACCACACACCCAATCCAATAAAAAGCACACACCCAGATCACCCACATCACCCACAAACCCTTACAACCAAAAATTTGAAAGAAGGCCAGAGAGAGAGACAACCTAAAACAACACCAGCATCCACAGACACACAACACCATCACTCACACAACATCCACGCACCTCAAACAACACACGCCAACACATCCCCTCACATATCACAACAGACACCACCTCACACATCACCCACACCACATCATGGCACCTCTAAGACACCCCAGATTCTCTGAGGAGGAGCTCAGGGTCATGATGGAGGAAATCGTCCGGGTAGAGCCACAGCTATTCGGATCACAGGTGCAGCACACCTCCATTGCAAGGAAGATGGAGCTATGGTGCAGAGTTGTCGACAGGGTTAACGCAGTGGGACAGCATCCAAGAACACAGGATGACATCACGAAGAGGTGGAACGACCTACAGGGAAGGTACGTTCCGTGGTATCAAGACACCAGATTGCTGTACAGAGGACTGGCGGTGGACCCCCACCTTCTCCCCCACAACTAACAACATGGGAGGAGCAAGTCTTGGCAATACTGCATCCTGAGGGCCTTGCAGGAGTAGCAGGAGGACTGGACTCTGGTAAGACATATCTTTACTACTTTATCCCCCACACCCCACCTGCATGCCATCACATACCGCCACCCTAACCCTCACACCCATCACCCCAACAACCCACAGATACCCCACTAACCCAACCCACACATCCCAAAACCAAGCCCTGCATGTAACACCAATGCATGGACACCCATCACCAAAGCATGTCCAGTACAGAGACTCACTCATGCTCCAAAATCACCAATCACACAAGGACCAAGCCAATAATGCAAGCACAGGAGTAGAGGGTCACACACCCATTGCACAAGATGGCACACACAGATACAATAACTATGCATTTACACCCCAACAGGACCCATACCCAACGTCACCGGACAGAAGGTGCAATACATATCCAGTCCCCCCACAGAAGAGACCCACAATGATGACAGCAGCTCTGCACGCCTGGATCAAGATGACCAGCCCGGCCCATTAGGGACCTCGGGACAGTCGGTTCCCCTGACACAGTCACAAACCACCAGGGAACCCACTATCCACGAGGCACTCTCCAACATCATGGGAGCTTATCACCATTCCCAGGAGACCATGGGCACGGTACTGTCCAAGTTTCAGGAGACCCAGCGGCCGCAGGATGAACACTACCTGGGGATCAGGGAGGACTTGAAGTCCATTAACAACACCCTGGTCACCATTGCAGTGGTGCTGGGAGACGTTCTCAACACCAGGAGGGACACAGTGGCACACCAACGGGCCCCTGACACTAGCCTGGACGATAAACAGCCCACCACCTCCGCCGGCGCTAGTGGACAGGAGGCACCGCCACAGGACCAACAGGCCACCAGCACCCACCCCCTGCAGATGGAGAACCACCCGCAAACGGTCCCTGAGATCCGGAACAAGACAGAGAACATTGCCAAGACCCCCGCCAGGAAATAAGACCCCCCTGAATATCACCCTTCTGTCCCACTATATCACCCTGTCCATCCTTAAACTGCCATTGCTCCACTTCCTATGTCCCTTTGGACAATGCACCTGTGAAACAAATAGACAGGACTCTGCCATGGACATACCTCCACCATCACCCCAGCCCATTTTACAACCCCCTCCACTTATTTGCACAGGAATAAACACACTTCAATCACAAAACAATCTGGAGTCAGTCTGTGCTTTCACAAATGTGTAATTGCAATATCTATGGAATATAGCAATGTCAATTTACTTGTTCACATACCAATGTAACACAGTTGTAGGCCTGGAGTAAACATAGCAGAGGGCACAAAGTGGGACCCAGATCTGTGAAATGGAAAGTCAAAGTGACATGTCAGTGTCCATACACTGAGTGAAAATGACAGACTTATGCTAGCTCCAACAATAGTATGAGATGTGGGAAGCAGTGACATCTTCTTACCTATGTCTCACTGGAAGTATTGCATGATGATGTTGTTTTGGTTGTCGATATCCTCTTCTTCTGCCTCCTCTTCTTCACTGTCCACAGGCTCCACAGCTGCCACAAGACCACCATCTGGCCCATCCTCCTGCAGAAAAGGCACCTGGCGTCACAAAGCCAGGTTGTGCAGCATACAGCAGGCCACGATTATCTAGCACACCTTCTTCGGTGAGTAGTATAGGGAACCACCTGTCAGATTGAGGCACCGGAGTCTGGCCTTCAGGAGGCCGAAGGTGCATTCTATTATCCTCCTTGTTCGCTCATGTGCCTCATTGTAACGTTCCTCTGCCCTTGTCCTGGCATTCCTCACTGGGGTCAGTAGCCATGACAAGTTGGGGTAACCAGAGTCACCTGCAAATGGCGAGGGACAACTGTTAGACACACACTAACCCTTAGGGACAACCCCATACCCAGACACCTATGTCAACTGTATTGGGACCTTGGCCTCACCTATTAGCCACACACGGTGCCTCTGGAGTTGCCCCATCACATAAGGGATGCTGATATTCCTCAAAATGTAAGCGTCATGCACTGAGCCAGGATACTTGGCATTCACATGGGAGATGTACTGGTCTGCCAAACACAACATCTGCACATTCATCGAATGGTAGCTTTTCCGGTTTCTGTACACCTGTTCATTCCTGCAGGGGGGACAAATGCCACATGTTTACCATCAATGGCACCAATGATGTTGGGGATATGTCCCAGGGCATAAAAGTCACCTTTCACTGTGGCCAAATCCTCCACCTGAGGGAAAACGATGTAGCTGCGCATGTGTTTCAGCAGGGCAGACAACACTCTGGACAACACGTTAGAGAACACTGGCTGGGACATCCCTGATGCCATGGCCACTGTTGTTTGAAAAGAGCCACTGGCCAGGAAATGGAGTACAGACAGGACCTGCACTAGAGGGGGTATCCCTGTGGGTTGGCGGATAGCTGACATCAGGTCTGGCTTCAACTGGGCACACAGTTCCAGGATTGTTGCACGATCAAGTCTGCATGTGATTATGATGTGTCTCTTCCATTGTCGACAGGTCCACCAGGAGTCTGTACGCCGGAGGATGCCGCCATCTCATCACCTGCCCCAGCGGACGTGCCCTATGGAGAACAGCGAGCAGAGAGTCATCCAACACTGAGGTATCACAATGTGTTATTTGCAGAAACGTTAGTAATCCGCAATGTGCCGGTATCTGTCTGTATTCCCGGCCTAGATAGGTGTGACGCAGTTTTCATCCATCCCATGTGGCCCCCTGAAATTGCGACTGCCTGACCTGTAAGGTGGGACAAGGGGATATGAGGTAACTACGCTGGCGTTGTACACCGTCGAGGTGGGCGGACGAAGACCGCGGCACAATTCTGCATTGGTTAACATTGGACCCTATGGGTCCCAGGAGCCAATGACGATGTACGCCGGCGGTGACGGTACGCACCGCTGCGGATGTGACCGTCATTTTCTGTCTGTTCACTCACTTGATACCTGACCTTCAACAGGAGAGGACCTACACTGCAAGTGCTGCTGTGACCTGTGCCTGGAAGCAACAATGGCTACAGTGTCTGGGGAAAGGGCCCCTGCCTTCACTTCGGATGAGTTGGAGAAATTAGTGGGTGGGGTCCTCTACCAGTACACGCAACTGTACGGTCCTCCAGACAAACAGGTGAGTACACTGTGAGCATGCTGCATGGGCAATGCCTGTTTTGAGTGGTGTGGATGGAAGATACATGGAGGGGGCTGAGGCCTGCATGTGAGGATGGGGAGTGTATGTGGGTCAGGGCATGGATGGGAACTGGTGGGCAATGAGTATGACGGTCCGGACAGGTGTGTAATTTCCTTGCCCCCTCTACCATTCCTCTAGGTCAGTGCCCACCAGAAGAAGGGTATTTGGCGTGCCATTGGCACCGGAGCAGGAGTGAGCTGCAACCCACTTGGCCCTGGAGGGTGAAGCAATGAAGTCTGAAGCCACCAGTGGGACAGAGGGAGAGGGGAGCTCCACGACGGGGACAGGAGCATACACCAGTGACAGTGACTCCTCCTCTGATGGGAGCTCCCTTGCGGTGGCAAGCACCTCTGTGCCCACCGCATCAACAGGTACAGCCGCCACGCCCCCTACCAGCACCGCCCTCCCAGCAGCCCCTCACCGTGTGTCCCGTGCCCGCTCACCCAGGAGGGTGGGCATCTCCTTCGCCCCAGGCACCTCAGGCCCTGCCCCAGTCAGCCCTGCTGCCCTCAATGAGGCGGCTATTGACCTCCTGAGATCTCTCATTGTTGGGCAATCTACCATTTTGAATGCCATCCAGGGTGTTGAGAGGCATTTGCAACAAACAAATGCATACCTGGAGGGTATTCATTCTGGCCAGGCAGCCCAACAGAGAGCATTTCAGGCTCTGGCCTCAGCACTGATGGCAGCCATTGTCCCTGTGTCCAGCCTCCCCCCTCCAACTTCCTCCACCTAGACCCAATCCCCTGTACCTCAGCCTATCCCTAGCACATGATCAGACCAGCATGCACACACATCAACACACAAAAGTGGCTCAGGCAAACATATGCACCACACATCCCATAGGCACTCACACAAGCACCATCCCCATGTAGACATAGCAACATCCACTGCCTCCACTGTGTCCCCCTCCTCCACATCCTCCTCCTCCCTCCCTGTCTCGTCTCCACTCACACCAGCATGCACTAAATCCTCAGCCACAACCTCCATCACCAGCACGCCCATCACCACACACCGTTCATGTGCAATCACCACCCCACTACCATTCACACATCCCCAGTGTCCTCTCCCAGTGTGTCTGTGAGCCCTCCTTCCAAAGTACCCAAACGCAGGCACACACCCACCCAACAGCCATCCACCTCACAACAGCCTCCGGCCCATGCACCTTCACCCAAATTCAGCAGACGTACACCTCGTACAACCATTACCTCTTCCTCCACTCCCAAACCCCCTCCATCTTCCTGTCCCAGTGTGTCTAAAAAACTCTTCCTGGCTAACATTGACCTCTTCCCTACACCTCCTTCCCCCGTCCTTCCCCTAGGGCCAGGCTTTCCAGGTCCCAGCCCAGCACCTCAGCCACCAAATCCCCAGGCACAGTGGTGCCAGCAACTGCTGGGTCATTGAGTGTGCCACCCATCAGGGCTGCCAGTGTTCCACGTAGAGAGGGCAAGGATATTCTGCCACCTGCCAAGGTGAAAAAGTGAGAAGCCGCACCTACCAGCCACCAAGGGCTCAGCAAAAACAAAAGGGGATGGTGGCAAGACAACTGCGGCACCATCAAAGGTGAGGAAGGGACAAAAGCACAACAGCAGGTCAAGAGAGGGCACGGTGGCACCGACTGAGGGACCAGTGTCACACCTTCTGTCCACGACCACACCAACCGGTACGGCAGTGAACACCTCAAGCTGCCCCGCCACCACAACCGCCACCTGCCCCGCCACCTGCACCGCCACCTGCACAGCCACCGGCACGTCTACAGCCTCAGCGACAGTCCCCAGCCTCTTCCCCAGTGGGCAGCCGTCCAAGGCTGCAGGAGACGTCCTGCTGTGTCCCTCAGCAGGTGCTGGCCCATGCACCACCGCCAGCACCGCCGCCACAGACACCGCCGGAAGCACTGCCACCAGCCACGTGACGTGCTCGGACAGTGGCACCACCGCTGACAGGGCTACCATCCCCAGTGGTCAGTCGTCCGAGGCTGGAGGAGACTTCCTGGACCCTGGCCAGCTTCCATGAGGCATGACTTCCATCACTGTTTGCACCTGCAGGTGGAAGGTGAAGCTGCAGCAGTGTGGGGTATGTCGCTGCCTCCATGGCGTATCATGCTACCTGTACCTCGGCAATCTCGTGGCACACACACCCAGGTGAGAGAATTGTACCGTCCACACTGCACGTGGAGCACTCTGGGCAGCATGCCCTCTCCAGAACCAGTGGAGAGATACATCCACTACCTCAGTCCTTGGCAGGATGAAGCACTCTGGGCATCAGGCCCACTCCAGAACCAGTGGAGAGAAACTCCACTACCTCAGTCCTTTGCAGGATGAAGCACTCTGGGCACCAGGCCCCCTCCAGAACCAGTGGAGAGATACATCCACTTGAGAGACTGTGGCTTTGCATTCCCAGGATAAAGCAGTGGGCAAACCACCCAGTGGAGAGACTTGAGAGACTGTGGCTTTGCACTCCCTAGGATATAGCAGTGGGCAAACCACCCACTGGAAAGACTTGAGAGACTGTGGCTTTGCACTATCCAGGATAAAGCAGTGGGAAAACCAGCCACTGGAGAGACTTGAGAGACTGTGGCTTTGCACTCCCCAAGATACAGCAACGGGCATGGAGCCCCCTCGTGCAGCAGTGGCGTTGTGCGTTCATCTGGCTGAGATGCCCCTCCTCTCCCTCCCCCTGAGGTGCCTGTATATTTTCGATATGATGCCCCAGCAGTGTTCTCTCTGTTTCCAGTCAGGTATCTTGTGTGGGCTTCGCCCATGCATTTTGGGACTAGTGGTCCACGGACAATGATTGGTACACTATCCGGACTTGTGTAGTTGGTGTACATATTTATATATACTGAATTTTGCTTTTTGACTATCAGATTTTTCATGATTACACTCGTTACAATTATTTCCTTTTGTCCTTGCATTCTTCCAGGGGGTGATGGGGTGTATATGTAATGTTGTCGCATGTATTTGTGTGTATGTTGTTGTGGGTGATGGTGGGGGTATTGCATGTTGCGTGTGTGTCTCACTCTCTTTTCCCTCCCCCTCTCCCCTGTGTTGTAGGTGCAGTACTCACAGTGGTCGTCGACAACATCTGTCCTGCTCCTAATAGAGCAGGAGGAAGAGCAGCATTGGTAACACCTGCAGTTCGGGCTCCATGGCGTCCTGGTTCCTCGTTGGGTGTCGAGAGGTGAGTGTTTTCCCTTCTGTGTACTGTTTCCACCGTGCTTTTGATAGCGTTGGTTCCGCCCCGGAAAAGGTGGTGGATAGGTCTCTTGTAATACAGTGGGCGGTACTTTGTCCTCTGCCTGTCTGTTGGCGGTTACCGCCGCAGTGTTTGTTTCTACCGCCGTGGCGGTCAGAGTGTTAAAGTGGATGTCTATGTTGACGGTTTCCGCCATGGTCTTGATTCCATTTTTTTTCCGCCGGCCTGTTGGCGGTATTACCGCCGCTTTAACACCGACCGCCAGGGTTGTAATGAGGGCCATATTCTTTTTTGTGTATAATTATGCACCATAGGAACCAAAGGGAGAAAACTTTAAAAACTGATATAAAATCAGGCAATGCCGGTTTTGGCAGGAAGAGCTGCTGAAAAGGACTTGGAGCTGGTGGAGGACCACTACTGGGGACCTTTTGGAAAAGCACTGTGCAGGTGGACTTTGAGGTTTGTCCGGTGAGTCCCCTTGGAATGTAGAGGTTGCAACACAGCTGGATCTCTGGTGCAGGGGCCAGGCAGCCCAGGTGCAGAGCGAATAGGTGAGCCAAGAGCTGTGTGCAAAGGTGCCCTTGAAAGCAGGAGGCAGGTCACTCTGAGGGTTGCTTGCAGGTCAGAAGGGCCATTCTGGTGGGTGGTTCTTGTGGCTCCTGAAGTCAGTTGTACGACGGAACACGAGTTCCAAAACAACTAGGGCCAGATGCAGGAAAATTGCAAATTGCGACTTGCAATTTGCGAGTCCTTCCGACTCGCAAATTGCAAGTCGCAATTTGCAATGCAGAACGGTGTCTCAGACACCGAGTGCGACTCGCCATGGGGTCGCAATGACCCACCTCATTAATATTCATGAGGTGGGTCGCAAATTGCGGCCCCATAGCGAGTCTAGGCACTCGCAAACATGGAGGCCTCCTGTAGTCAGCAGACCTCCATGTTCGTGACTGCTTGTAAATAAAGCAGTTTTTTTTTTTTTAAGTGTAGCCCGTTTTCCTTAAAGGAAAACGAGCTGCACTTAAAAATAAAACCAAAACCTTTAGTTTTGGTATTTTTTCAGTGCAGGCAGTGGTCCCTTGGACCACTACCTGCCCTGAAAAAAATGTTTTGGGTCCATTCACAAACTGGAAGGGGTCCCATGGGGACCCCTTCCAATTTGCGAGTGGGTTACCATCCACTTGAAGTGGATGGTAACTGCAACACCATTTGCGACCGCATATGCGGTCGCAAATGGTATTGCATACCACTCCGAATCGCAAATAGGAAGGAAACACCCCTTCCTATTTGCGATTCTGAAATGCATATTGCGAGTCGGTCCCGACTCGCAATATGCATTTCTGCATGGAAAAGAGGCATTTGCGCCTCGCAAACGGCGATTTTCGCCGTTTGCGACGCGCAAATCCTTTGCTACATCTGGCCCCTAGTGCCTTAACAACGAAGTCGGAACACCAACCTCGTTGTTACTACTAATGATTTTACCACGAATGCCTTAACAACGATTCCTGATAAAAGCATTACTAATAGGCACCATTGACCCTACATCCCTCACCCCACTCCCCCAACCCCGCCCCAAAACCTAAAACCCCCTGACCCCCCACCCCCTCCCCAAAACCAAAAACGCCCAACCCCACCCCAAAACCTAAAACCCCCTGACCCCCCACCCCCTCCCCAAAACCAAAAACACCCCAACCCCCCAACCCCGCCCCAAAACCTAAAACCCCCTGACCCCCCACCCCCTCTCCAAAACCAAAAACGCCCCACCCCCCCAACTCCGCCCCAAAACCTAAAACCCCCTGACCCCCCACCCCCTCCCCAAAACCAAGAACGCCCCACCCCCCCAACCCCGCCCCAAAACCTAAAACCCCCTGACCCCCCACCCCCTCCCCAAAACCAAAAACGCCCAACCCCACCCCAAAACCTAAAATCCCCTGACCCCCCACCCCCTCCCCAAAACCAAAAACGCCCCACCCCCCAACCCCACCCCAAAACCTAAAACCCCCTGACACCCCACCCCAAAACCAAAAACGCCCCATCCCCCAACCCCACCCCAAAACCTAAAACCCCGTGCCACCCCTCCCCAAAACCTAAAACCCCCCACTTACCATAGTCGACCCCTTGTCACCTGCGTCGTCCTCCTTCGCCAACTCCCTTCTTTGTACCTTAACCACACATGTTCGTAGTTCAGAACATACATAGTTAAGGCACAAAATAACGGAGTCGTGGTTAAAAAAAGCGTTGTTGCGCTTTCGTTAACCACGACTTCGTTAATAAGACGTCGTAATAAAGGATGTTTTCCCTGAAGTCCCTTGACTAGGGCTTCCTCCTGGTCCTTTGAGAGTCTGGAGTAGACTGTCCTTCCGGGTGTCTGACATTGGGGGTCTAGTACCCTGTGCTATTGCACAGTTCAGTCACTGAAGGCTGCAGTGCCACCAATCCTGGTACACTTGCATGGTTTGTGTCCTCTGGGTCCATCGGGTAGATTTTGGTCCAGTTGCAGCATCCGGTTCCTTGGTCAGCAGCTGGTCAGAGAACTAGACTTCACTAGCTTTTGGGTCTTTGTTGCAGAGAGTGATACCTTCACGGGAGGTCCTTGGGCAATTTGCAGAAAGTTGGAGATCCTCTGCAGTTTTTTAGAGTCCATCTGATGTTCAGTTGACCCCTCAGTGGTAATTGTTGAGTCCTGGTTGCAGCAGTCAGGGTTTTACGCCATTTTCTTGGTGCAGCAGGACTTCAGTTCTCTTGCCTTGATTATCTTTGTCACTGGCCTTTTGGAGCCATTGAATCTGACCTGCAGGTCTATGAGTGCCCACTAAACACCGTATTTAGTGGGCATTTAGAGGAGTACCTGGTAGTGACCGATGGGTCATCTACCTTAGGGTGGCTACACCCACTAAGTGACCACTTCTTGTGGACAGAGGTCACTTCCCTATCCCTGATTGGCTATTTTCCTACCATGCAAGATGGAGGAAAATGAAATGGAGGGGGTCACCCCGTCTGCAACACCTTAGGGGTGGTGCAAGCTGGGGTTAGCCACTCCCCCTGTACTTTGTGCATTTTCCTGCTTTTTGCTCCCTCCAAAAGTGGGGGTTTGCAACAGGGCGGCAATCTACTGCTAGCAGCAGGCCTGGGGGTCGAGTTTCAAGAGCAGCAAACCCTTTGAAGCTTGCTAGCAGAGCAGTGCAGATTCCTGGGGGAAGTGGTGTAACACCTCTGCCCAGGAAGGGCTTTGTTTCTGGACCGAGAGCAGAGACTCTCACCCCAGGATTCCAGAATCTTGTCTAGTGGTGGCAGGCTGGTTGTGTGTGACTGGCCAGCAACCATGCCAGTGTTAGTTCACTTTGCAGTGGTCACCTCTAAGGTGCCCCCTGTGTACATTTTGCAATAAATCCAATACTGGTACCAGTTTGGGTTTATCATTCTGAGTTCTTTGATACCAAACAACCCAGGGTTCAGAGTGGCCATCGTGTAGCTGTGAAACTCCTACCGGCCAGTGTCCAGCACATGCATTTAAAATGGCTGCTCTGTTCACTTACTATGTCCCAGGTTTGGCAAGGACAGAGTAGGGGCATATTGCTCATGCCTCTATGCCCACACATGTAGTTAGTTACTGCACCCTGCCTTAGGGCTGAAAAGCCTGCAAGAGGGGTGGTTTACCTATATTGCATGCAGTATGTAGTGAACAGGTCACACATTCTGTGTGCCATGACAAGTCTGCATATTATGACTGTATTAGAGCCCTGTAATGGCATTGCTCGGTGCATCTGGATGCATGGTCCCTGAGGGTGGCACAATCTGTACTGCTGCTTTCAGGGGCCTACCCTCATTACCCCATGTCCTGGATACCTAAGTACCATTTACTAGGGACTTATAGTGGCAGCTAAAGGTGCTGCTAACTGTGCCAATATATCACAACAGTTTTGGGAAAGAGATCTGGCTCAGGGAACCTGGTTAGCAGGGGCCCTGGGCACTAACAACTTTGTAATCACACCAAAGACCAGGAAAAAAGTTTGGGCTAACCATGACGAAAGAGGCCTTTCCTCACACTCCCTATCTCATTGAGGTCTTGAAACTCACTATAATTAAATTCTATATCTATGGGGATCTGGGTATTACAATAATAACACTATTTCTGCATGATCATTGATCTCTAGCATGACCATTGCCGTACACTGTCTCTACAGGGACTCGAACATGACTATCATAACACTCTTTATGTGGGGACTTGAATATGATTAAAATCATACACTATGGGGACCTCAGCACTACCTTAATTGCACACTATTTCTGCATGAACTGCACCATGACTATCATGATACAGTATCTCTAGGGGGATTTGAACATGGCTATAACCAAACACTATTGGGATTGTTAGGAGTTTGGCAGATGGAAACATCTGTCTGCCAAACTAATGACAAGGAGACCGCCATGGTGCTGTCGACGTCCACTCCTGTTCTGTTACAACTTTCCCACATGGCTGATTGGTGGAAACCAACATTTCCACCCATCAGCCCAGTGGGAAAGGAGCAGCAGCATTGCTGCCTGCTCATAATATAGCCGGAGGCAATGCTGATGCACGTGCGGGCATCAGCACCCTTGAAATGCGCACTGTCTGCACAGCAAACAATATGATTTTCAAGGGTGCTGGGCAGGGGGATGCCCAACCGCCACTGCAAGTCTAGCGGTCTTGAGACCACCAGACTCATAATCTGCCCTTATATCTGCGGTCATCTAGACATGGCTATAATCAGACACAATCTTTTGGAGCATTTGAACTTGACTAAAATCACAGGCTATCTGTGTGGCAACCTGGGCATCACTCTAACGACACACTCTCTCATGTGACTTCAAAATAATTATCATCACACACTATCTCTGTGGGGGCTTGAGAGTGACTTTAATTAAATGGTATTTTTGAGGGCTCTGTTCTTCATAATCATCATGCTCCATCTCTTCAGAGACATGTAAATGGCTATCACCCACCCTCTCTGTCAGCTCTATAACATTAGTATAAACACATGCCATATTTTTCCAGACTATTATTGTGCAGCTGTATGAAGATGATTATGCCTGGTGGTGAAGTTGGTGAAAAAGAACCAGGTATTTAAATTTGGCTTTCTATCTTGCCACATTGCAGGATCTTTGGACCTCTACGTTATTTTCTTTATAGAACCACTTTTTTTATTATTTTATACACAAAGTAACATGTCACATTACAGGTCTGATAAAGTACAGCATAAATGTCTACATTCTGTTCACCAGGGGAACTCCACTTCGCCCCACATAGGGTTTAGTGTTAATGCCAGCATTGCACACCTTGTTACTGGGTATTACATTTCCGCTTCCATGCAAGCATCTCCAATCCATTTGGACCAGACTTTGGTATGTTGCTGCGGGCACCTATGTGCCACATATATGGGTCTCTCCATCTTGGCGCACCAGTCAACCCATCACCTCCATTTCAAGAGCACAGGTGGGTTGCTCACCGTCCACTGTGCTGCAATGTCTTGGTTTGCTAACAGAAGGGCAGTGCCCAGCAATGTCCTATCTGCCCGGGAATTCCCTACCCTCTCCATCACTCCCAGTAGGACCATGACTTTGCAAAAAACAGCTCTGCTTTCTTTGGGAAAATGTGATGAGTCCATGTTCTGTTTTGGGGCATTTCCTGCCGCGGGTACTAGGCCTACCCACACAAGCGAGGTGCAATTTTTATCGGGAGACGAGGGGGAACGCAGGGTGGAAGGAAATTTGTAGATCCTCACAGATTCCAGAACTTTCTATCACCAAAATGTGAGGATTTTTTATTTTTTTTGCCAAACTTTGAGGTTTGAAAACGATTATGGGTAACACAACCTAGTGAGAGCCCCACAAGTCACACCCATCAGGGATTCCCTGGGTATCTAGTTTTAAAAAATGCACAGGTTTGGCAGGTTTCCCTAGGTGCCGGCTGAGCTAGAGGGCACAATCCACAGCTAGGTACTTTGAAAAAAACAGCTCTGCTATCTTTGGGAAAATGTGATGTGTCCATGCTGTATTTTTGGGCATTTACTGACACGGGCACTAGGTCTAACCACACAAGTGAGGTGCCATTTTTATTGTGAGAGTTGGGGAAACGCTGGGAGGAAGAAAATTTGTGGCTCCTCTCAGATTCCAGAACTTTCTGTCACCAAAATATGAGGATTGCAAAGACGTCCAAGTAACAGAACCTGGTGAGAG